>NC_091258.1:41044474-46044474 GCF_042477335.2 Ovis canadensis | reverse complement strand
TGCAAATGAGCTATCACCTCATATCTGTCAGAAGGACTTTCAACAAAAAGACAAGACACGAAAAGTGGTAGCAAACATGTGGAGAAAAGGGAACCCTTGTGCACCGTTGGTGGGAACGTGAACTGGAGCAGCCACGATGGAAAAGAGGACGGCGGTTGCTCAAAATATTAACGATGGAACTATGATGTGACCATACGATCCAGCAATTCCACTCCTGGGTATATATCCAAAGAAAATGAAAACATTCGTTTGAAAAGACCCACGCATCCCCTCTGTCTCTCATCCACTAGCAGCAAAATGCTCCTCACTAACTGACACAGCGGATCACCTCTACTTAGGCGAAAGCAAATCAACAGCTGCCCAGTGCATCTGACATACAATTCAGGGTTCTTTCCCTGTCCTGCGACACCCTGGGTAATCTATCTCTGTATTTCCTCAAGGCTCATTAAACATCAGTTTTACAGATATTATTTAGGTCCTCAAAACCTCCAAATTCCATCTTGTCTCAATGCCCTTCTGTAGTCTATGCCTTTCAGTAACAGTATCTCCCTACACTAATCCTAACTAGACCATCTGCATATTTTAATTCTCAGCTTGAAAAGAATACCATTAAGGAGGCCTCCACTTACCTCTCTTTCCCACCTCTTCCATATAAATTAGTTCCCAGTTATATTCTCTTGTAGACTCTGAGCAATTAAATCACATTTAATTATTCCTCTATTAGCAAACTATTTGACTTTGAGTAAGTGGTTCAATTTTCCAAGCTTCCCTGTTCTTACCTATAAAATGGGCATAAGAATACTTACTCTGAAGAACAGTTGTAAAGACTGAAATTAAAGTATTTAATAGGCATTGAATGAATAGCTATTAAAAGTTTATTCTTTAATTCTACCCCTGCCCAGAACAATACCCTGCAATGGGGAATCCATCATGGATTAAGACCCAGGACTAAAGTGACTGTCAATCAGAATAGAGAAACTTCCCTGATACAGTGTTTCCAAGAAGAAGGCTCTTGAGCCACCTGTGTAAAACACTGCATTCCACTGTGACCCACCTGTGCTCTACAGAAACATCACTATTATCTCTTAGCCACCAGAGGGGCAACTGAATAGGGAAGGGGAAACACACACAACAAGGAGCTAAAGCACTGAAATTCTCACAGTCTGTGCTGCGTGCGTTCATCTATCTTAAGCCGAGGACACTCGAGAAAGTTTTTTAAAGCCTTCTCCATTTAAGGATCATTTCTGCCTTCCCCTTTGCAGCACTGATAGCCAACATTTCAACGTTCATGCAAATTGGAACCCAGAAATCTCAAATCTTGTAGCCTAAACCAACCTTGGACTATTTGCAAAGCCAGCTTTGCAAAGAACCAATCTTGAGAACACTTCCAGTTGTTTTCCAGGAGCACAAACATATTTAAATTCACCTATTCACAAGCTTAAAAAGTAATGTAAATGTATGCATATACAAACATTGAAATAACCCTCTGTGAGGAGTTTTAATAAACCGATCTCTTTGTCCATACAACAAACAAACCAGAATTAGAAACCAGAACCATCATTATGCATACCTGCAATTCATTTTAAGAAATTCTAGAAAAGGTGTCTGCACACCACTATTTTGTACATTGGATTATATTTTTAAAATCACTAAATGGGGAAGCTATCTTAACTAGCTTTCAAATGAAACCTTTGGTAAACTAAAGAATCATTTTGCAGTGTGAATAACTGGCATCATTAAATTCGTTTTGTAAATAAGGGACACTTGCTCCACGTTTAGATTCAAGCAGATGATTCATTTGCTCTTGGTTTGGGGACTCATCCATTCCGTTAGCATTTTTCATCCATACATTATTCATGTGTTCATTCTGCAAATATTTACTGAGTGCTTACCATATGTCTGGCACAGTATTAGATGCTCCAGATACAGGACTGAACAAGAGAGAACGAGAGAGGAGTGAACAAGTACTTTGCCCATCCGAAGAAGTTTGTCTCCTGGTGGAGCAAGATAGCCAATAAAACAGGTAAACTAAAGTATGTAATATGATGTGAAGTAAGTAAATATGTTATAAATAAGAATAAAGCAGTCTAAAGGGATAAAAAGTGGGTAGCCTACAATGGATTAGACTAGAATGGGTGCTTCTGCTGATAAGACAGGCAGGTAAATCCTGAGTAAACAGGCAAAATGAAGGAGAAAACCATGAAAAGGGGCCAGGGTGCTTCAGGCAGAGGAAATGAAAGTGTCTTGAATCTGAAGTACAACTGCCTTTGAACAAGAAAATGAGTGTGTCTTGATTGATCAAGGCAGAGACTGGTAGATCAGCAAAATAGTTGAGGGCTGGCTCAGGCTGTACCCTCCAGGCTGCGGCATAGAGGCAGGGATGGGGCCTCTGTTCTCAGCATGAGTAGGGGCAGGGGACAAATGACCCTCAGAATCCACAGATTTCTGCCCATGATGGAAAACTATGGTTTTTCCAAATGGATCAACATACTTATATCATCTCTTATATTTTCCTTTTTCCTCTTTTCTCTACTTCTATTGACCTTCCCTTCCTCTTTCTCTTACTTCCTCTCACTCTTTCATCTTTTACCCTTTCATAAAAGTATTTCTGTGCACCTATTGTGTTCCAGGCACTGTGCCTAGGGATCCAATGGATGTCCTCTGTCTTCGGTGTAGAGTCAAGATCTTCTCTCTCTTCCCCCCAACCCCGCTAAAGATATCAAGATTAGGATCTGCTGCCTGAGCTCCTCCACTGAAAGGGCAAGCTTGTGAGTCAAACATACAGAGGTTGGAGTTTCAGCTCCATTACTTATCAGTTGCATTTATATTGAGCAATATATGTAGTTTCCTTGCCTCAATTCTCTCATCTGTAAAATAAGGATAATAATACATACTTTGAAGGAATGTTTTGAGAATTTCTAGTTTTATATATAAGTGGGTGATTAATATTATTACATTATTATTTCTGCTTGCTTTCTTTCTTTCCAACTTGAACCTCAGAATAAAGGGGACACAGTGACGACAGTTTGGTAGGATACTGCAATTTACTTCTGATTTTCTGTCTCCTCTAATGTTGTGTTCTGTAGAGGAGATATTCTGTCTCCTCTAGACTACTGTATTCATTATTATAGAATATAACCCATGGGCCCTGACAACCCAAGATGACCCAGGACGGTGGCATGATGGAAACCTGGTTTTACTTACAGGAATGTGCATCAATACTCCAACTCTTTACCTTTCTCTGAATTGAGACTCTTTGTTATGCAACTTCTCAAATTTCTTCCATTAAAAAATCAGATTATATTTCTCCACCCCTTTGCTTTCAGTCAGGCCAAATGGTGTGCTTAGGCCAACAACATGAGACAGAAAAGATAGTTTCCAGTTTTAAGCCTATACCTCAAGACATTATGCATAATTCTGCTCGACGTCTTGTGCAGTTGCCATCACTGGGAGAGTGTGCCCAAGATAGCCCCAAGAAAGAGGATGAGAAACACACGAAGCTGAGCAGAGCTGCCACAGCTCAGCCCAGTCTAGACCAGGCAACCCCAGCCAACCCACAGACGTATGAAAATATACAATTGTTATTTTAAGCCACTGAATGCTGGGGTCATTCATACCCTAATAGTTGACTGATAGACCAGCCTTAGTAAACAACATTGCTTAACATTATCAATTAATCAAATATATTGATTGGATTTTTACTGCACTAGATGCTGGGGATATAAACAAAACCGAAAACTATCATACCTGCCCTGAGGGAACTTACCCTCTAGGTGAGAAGGAAAGAAAAAGAGGCACTACTAACAGAGTTAAAGAGGGTCTGTTTGAGACAGGGAATGCCTGGAGTCAGGGCTTAGCCCGAGATGACTGTCTGACTGCTCCTAGTGGCAGAAAGGGGAACTGCATTTAGGAGATGTCTTGTAGGCAGGTTCTTCACCATCTGCCGCTTCCCTGGCGGCGCCACCAGGGAAGCCCCTTTTCTTGGTCTTGTCTAAGCCTTTGTGACCCCGTGAGCTGAAGTCCACTAGGCTCCTCTGTCCATGGGGATTCTCAATAGCCTGACTTTCAGCTCTGGAAGGATCCTCCTCAGAACTTACATTGGATAAGTTCTCCTTTACATCTATGGAAACTAAGGCCCAGACAAAGAGAATGATTTACCCAAGGTAGTTCAGTGAATTTGCAGATCTAAGACATGAATCTAAGGCCTGTGCCCCCAAGGTTGGCACATCTAATTCTATATGACCCATGACAGGCCTCACAATGTCAGTAAATTCTGAGCTGCTAAATATTCTTGACCAAAAGTTTTATTACTAGTATCATTTATGCTAAGATGAAACTCCACATTGTTATGATTCATAACTATAACATGACTTCTTTCTTGCCCAGGTGATTTAAGGTGTGATAATAACCAGACCTCATAATTAATAATAATAATTAATAACTTTCACCTATTGAGCCTCTGCTTGAAGCACAGTGCTCACTGCTGTAGGTATATGGGCACGTTTAATCCCTGCAACAATCTAGGCACAGATACCAAACCCTATTTTATGGAACTGTAAACTGAATCTCACAGAAACTTACTAGGAAGCAGCAAAACCAAGAATCAGACTCAGAGCCAAGTCCTGCAGTCTCCCTACCTATCTCTGTAGGCTCAGCTGTGAGAATCTCCATCTGAAACATCTGGTTCAGAAAAGGCATACCTGTTCAATCTTCCTCAGCATACTCCCTCTGCCTGGGGAAGGCATAATGGGAGCCTACCACAAGGTGATAACGCCATTCCCTATTTGGATCTTGCCTCTCTTTTTATACCATTTACCAAAGGCTGTCTCTAGAGCAGGAAGCTTTGAGAAGGCCTGGGGTAGCCTAGGGCTTCTAAGTGAAAACAAGGAACTGACTCAGCAGGGTCTGGCTATCTTCAGAGTCTGAGGACAGACACATCAAAGGGATGACAGCCTGGTACCTTTGATGAAGGAAGCAACAGGAAATTATCAGCTTCTTGCTGACAAGGACAAAGACAAGAAAAGGCCCATTTGAGCCTCATCTCTGTCTGGATTGGAAGAGTCAGGAAGCAGAGGGGACTGTTTAATCCTGCCTCCAGAGCAACTATGAACCCTGGCTTCCTCCCGTGAAGAACAAGGTGAAGGAAAGGTGAGGCAAGTTAAGATAAACACCCAAACTTTCGGCTGCCTGGATGAACCAAACCTTTTAATTTAAACTGTCAAAAAAGAGGTGTTTTTTTTTTTTCTCTTTTCCTTTTTTAATCCAAACTGTAATCACACAATACTCCACCCAAGAGCTTGATATGGATTTCTAAGACAGAACCTAACATAGTCATAAAAAAATCCCCTCGGAAATGTGCACTTTGTACTGTGCCCGTGTGTAGGTGTGTTTAAAATGTCACGAACTGGAATGCCTAACTCTGGTTCTCAGGAATTAATCACTTAAGAGTGAAAGGGGGGAATTAACTTGCTTTAACACTTATAAGATTCGCCAAAGCATTTGCCAAAATAGAACTTGCTGAATAGAAGCATGGTTATCTTTCCACAAGAACTAGCTTTTTTTTTTTTTTACATTTCTCTATAAAACTGCCTTGCAAAAAGTTTCCCCGTGGGGCTCAGCTGCAGGTCATAGATACTCTGGGAATAAAGGTGTAAAATAAAATTTTTGCCTTTTTTTTTGATTGTGATTCAATGAATTTTAGTAACTGTATAGATTTGTGCAACCATCATCATCATCATCCAATTTTAGAACATTTTCATCATCCAACACAGTTCCCTCAAGCCCATTTTCATCAATTTTTATTCACACCTTTGGGACAACCACTGATCTGCTTTCTGTCTCTATTATAAATTCTCCTTTTTGGAACATTTCATATAAATGGAATCAAAAAATACAGGGCTTCTGCCTGTGGCTCTTAACATGTTTTTAGGTTCATTCATGCTGTAACATGCACCTGTATTTATTTTCTTTTTAATGCCAAATACTATTCCATTATATGGATATACCACACTTTATCTATTCACTCACTAGTAGGTGGATACTTGGACAGTTTCCAGCTTATGGCTATAATGGCTAATTCTGCTATTCAGGTACATGCGTGTGGGCTGACATTCGTTTCTAGTTGTCTTAAGTAGACACCCAGGCATACAACTGCTGGTTTGTGCAAAGGAATACTGACAGCCCTTCTTCACGGAGTTCCATCTGATTCAGGCGTGCAATGTCAGTAAAAATCTACCAAACGATTTTTAACATACTTTTAAAAATCCAACGATGTTATCATTCACAGGAGAGTCCGAAACCTCTGTGGCACCAGGGACCGTTTTGTGGAACACATGTTTCCACGGCGGGGGGCGGGGGTCAGCGAGAGCAGGGACTGGCTGGTTATGCCTGAGATGGGGAGCAATTGTGAAGTGGCAGATGAAGCTTGGTTCTGTTCTGCTTTTTGGTTCCTAACAGGCCATGGACCACGGGACCCCTGGTCTAAAAAAAACATCTCACCACCACCAAACTGCTGTCACTTGACGAATTCTGGAACAAAGGCAAAGGATATATTCCGGATAACGTCAGGTCACATGTGACACGAGGCCCTTCCTTGGTTGTACCTCCAAAATGGAAATAATGACTTTTCTCACGGATCAAGTCATGTCCTAACCATCATGAATGATCCTCGACATTTTTGTATACCTGCAATTAGACCGAAGAGTCCTTCACATTCCCTTCCTGTTCCCACGTACACTTACGTGGAAGGCATGAGAAAATTCAGACCACCAGCAGGAGACAAAGAGCCAAACGCGAGTATCTCTGAGGGAGAGCGGGCCCCTTCCCTCCTGCCGTGGGACTCAGAGCCCCCATCACCGTGCTCTGCCCCGTTAGAGGCTGGGGACCTTGGCCGAGGCCTAGGAGACGCTCCAGGTTTCAGGGCTTAGAACACAGAGGTGGAAGGCGAACGGACAGGACCAGAGACGCTAAGGCAGGACGCAGGTAGGGTGCGGAAGGGGCTCCGCGGGGTGAGGGACCGACCTGAGGAGGGAGAAGAGACAGGCACCGCGGCCCGCTCGCTGCGCTCCCGGGAAAGCGCGCCGCCTCCTCGGCCTCACGCGGGCCTCGCGTGGGCACCTGTGCGGCGAGAGAGGGTACCTGGCGCCCTGAGCCCTGTCTCCCTGCGACCTTCGGGAAGTAAAGGGGGGGCTGCACTTAAGAGCCAAAGAAATGAGAAATGGCAAACTCGGCGGCCTCACCCCCAGCCCAGGAACCGGCAGCTTAAGGGCGAGGGGCTCGGCGGCTCGGCCCCGGACGCGGGCGCGGGCGGCCTCCGGCGCCTCGGGGATCCCGGAACCGCCGAGCAGCCCGCGGCGCCCGGGGGGCGGGGGCGTGGCACCCGGTGGCCCCGCCCCGCCGCCCGCCCCCGCGCATCCCGGGCGCCGCGTGCGGACGCGCGGGCTCCCGGTGCTACGCGGGCTCGGGGGCCCCGGGCGGGGAGCCCGGGCGCGGGCCTCGGTCGCCCCCCTGGGTCCCGCCACCTCTCCAATTCAGGTCCCCGTTCGCGCGCTGTCCGAGGCGCTCTATTCCTTTTTCGACCGGTTAATGTTGATCCCTCGGCCCGACTGCGCCCCTCTCGCCCCTCCCCCTTCTTGGCGAGCCCATCACTCCTTTTCGGTCCTCGTCGCGGTCCCTCCCAGGATTCCAGTTATCCTTTTGCTGCTTCATCTTCCCTCCACCTCTGCTTTTCTCGCCACTTCCCACCCGAGAAACTTGTTCCGGCCAGGGGTCCCCCTCCGGTCACAGTTGTCCCCCTTCCTCCCTAGAGACAGCAGCGTGTGCGGGTCCCAATGCCGTTCCCCGAGGCACGAGCGCCCCGCCCAGTCCCTGGCGTGATTCCGAAGCCCAGGCCGGGCCAGCGTTTTCTCCCGGCGACTCCGCAAGGGCAGGAAGCAGGCCTGGGGTCCCTTCTTCCAAGGAGTCTACTTAGAGGGGTACAGGGCAGGACTCAGGAAGGATGCGGGCACAGAGTCCTTAGGCCGGGTCTCCCGCAGAACCGCACTCTCCACGGAGCCTGGGGTGGGGGGCGCAGCGAAGCGGCCTGAGGCAACAAGTGACCCTTCGTGCGAGCGGGGGCCACTTACCTGCCTGGGGCGGGGGCCGGGCCGACCCTGGTTAAGCGATCCTGGCCCCCCGTCCCCGGCCCCGTTCCCCTTACGCACACGGGGCTTTGGAGATGGGTGGCGGGAGGGAGACCTGGGATAGAAGGAGACGTGGCTCTTCCCAAGTCCAAAGTCTCCCTCCTCCAGGTTTCACCATCCGCACCCTTAGCAGAGTTTGCTAGGGATGGAGAGAGGGGGCAGGGCAGAAGCCGCCGACGTGGAGGGATCTTTGGAACGTGGGGGTGGTGGAGTGAGGCGGAACAGTTCCCGATTGCCTCCCCCACTTGGGCGATACTTTCCCCCCTACCCACCGCCCAAGCCTCCTGGGCCAGGGCCCAGCCTGACCAGCTGGAGCGGATTTGGGCGAAGGAGGAAAGAGGGGCCCCGGAGCCCTCCCCAGCTTTCCTCTGCCGCCCTCACTGATTGGCTGTGCGTCCCTGGAGCCCAACTTCAGCCGCTCCAGACTCCATCTGAGACCCAGGGGATCCGGAGTGCGGCGACCCAGAGCGGGGTAGGAGGGTGGCCACGAATCCCCGGGCTGACATCCCGGGGGTCCCTGGGGGGAGGGGCGCGGACTAGCCGGCCCCCGCAGCCTCTGCGAGGCCCGGCTAGCCGTGTCTTGCGGCCTCGGCTCCTCTCCGCCCCCCGCCCTTTCCTTCCCTCCCCGCGGCGGCCTCCCTCCTTCTCCGCCCCCACCCCCCCGCCCGCCACCTCCCCCCGGTTTCTCATTCCTGCCACTAGCGCGCTCGGCGGCTCATTCCGCGGCCGCCGCCAGCCGAGGGGAGCGTCGCGAGCAGATGCCGCGGGGGCCTCTCGCAGCCGCCGCCGACTTGTGAATGGGACCCCGGACAGGGGCCGGGGCTGACACCGCTGCGTTCACCCTGCGCCAGGGACCGACGGCCCGCATCCCGCGCCCACCCTCCGCGGCCCCAGGTGAGGCGCGCCGCCAGTGCCTTCCTCTCGCCTGGATGGGGCTTCTTTCGGGTGGGTGCGGGGGGTGGGTTGATCTCTGGATGAGAATGTCTGGCGAGTGGGGTGTGTGGGGTGGGGGGAAGGACTGACTCGACAAGGTTTCACAAATGCTAAGCGGACTGGGGAGGGCGGAGGTAAGAGAAGATTTGTTTAAAAATCGAAAAGGAAGAAGGGAGCCAGTTGTGGGCGCGGGCAGCTCAGGGGGCAGAGGCGCCAGATGTGTGCTCCAGTCTCTCCCTGCAGCTCCGGTCTTTTAGCGGGTCTGCGCCGAGGCCTCGAAAGAGGGGCTTTGCACCCGGCTGGAGCTGGAGGCTGCAGAGCTGCACCCCGGACGCGCCGACCGCCCCCGGTCAGGTCTCCCGGGGAAAGTCGCCCCCAGCGAGGTGCCCTCCCGCCCGCGCTGCGCCTCTTTCCAAAAGCGACGACATGACCATACTCTGCAGGGTCCCTACCCCATCCTCCCCTATCCCGACCGAGCGCTCCCGGGGACTCAGTTCCTCCATCGAGATCGACGGGGAAGCCCCGGAAAACGGCAGGAACCCAGCTCGGGTCGGCGATTTCCCCGCACTTTTAGAGCGTGGGTTTGGGTCCGCTGACTGCGGCTCGGGGGCGGGTTGGGAGGGGGGGGCTGCTGACTGCGGTGCGCGCTCCAGCCTTCAAGCCGGAGTGTCTTCGGGGGGCTCCGGGGGAAGTGTGTCAGCTCCCGCCAGCTCCAGGGGTGATACGTGAGCGGCTCAGGCTCGGGCTCGCTCTGGCTGAGGCTTGGCGCAGCCTGCCCGGGTCAACGTCAACTTTGCGAAGCGAGCCTTCCCCGCAGCCTGCGCCTCCTCCCGGAGTGCGCCGAGCCTTTCCAGCTCCGCGCGCACGGCCTCCCTCCCGCATCTTTGCCCCGAACCCGAGCGGCGAGTGAGGAGCCTGGAGAAACCCGCAGGATGTGGGGGCGGCGAGGAGAGCAACCCTCTCCCCCTACACCCCGGTGTAGCTATAGGAGGCCCGCCTGGTGCTATGAAGAAAGAGTCCCCAGAGAAAGTGGGGTCAGCGAGCGTCACCTCCCCACCCCCCAGGTCGCGCTTCTTCATCCCATTTCTTGCCAAGGCCTTGTTCCTTGTTTTCTGGGGGTGAGGGTGGAAGTGGGGATGGGGTGGGGTAGGGAGCGGTGGTGTCCGCACGCCTTCTTCTCCCGCGTGAAAGGTTTTTTAAATACTTGAAGAAGAAAAGCCCTGTTGCTTTGCTGATAATGCAGCAGGGATTTCACGGGCCATCGCACTACTATTAAGAAATTGCATCTTCTCATCATTTAATAACGCCACCTCTGCATGGCGACGGGTCGTTCGTAGGGGTGGGGTGGAAGGTTGTTTCTAAAACCCTGCTGCATGAAGGTAGACATGCCTGTAAAGTCTTCCCTCTCTAAACCTTTGTCGGGTGGCTCTGAAATCGCGCCTTGTTTTCCTCTTCCGATCATTCCTATCGTTTTTATATGAAGCAGAATAAGTTTTCGGTTTAATCACAGGGAAGCCACAGTGATTAATCTGGTGAGAGGACACGGGTCGATGTCTTTTTCACTTGGGCTTGCTGCAGGCATCGATGGTTTTGCGGGGTGTCTGGATTTCCCAGGGAAGGGGACGTAGAAGTGTTCTCAGGAGCGAGGATCCTCCAGCAGCATCGCATCAGCACATTTGCCACTCGGGGCTCCGAGAGCTAGAGCCTAATACGATGAGAGAGAAGAGATGAGGCTGACCTTCATTTCATTAATCCTGGAATTATTTTTCCTACAAATGCAGAGACTCAGACAGCAGAATCCAGAAGTAATCACTGCCCAGGAGAGCCTGGTCTCAGTCCAGTAGAACAAAGGAATCAAAGTTGCAAAACAAAGACACAGAGGGTTGGGGCCAAGGCCAGTGGGACCCTGAAGCTCCTGCTCACTGAAGTTCCTTAGTCATGAGCTCTGATTCGAAGTTTTAGAGTTGGCCAGTAGGCCCTAGAATTCAAACCTCTCCGCAAGACTGAAATCCTGCCCAGTACAATGGAATGTGAGTAGTTTTCAAGAACAGACCAAGGAAAAGCATCTGGCAGGACGGGAAAGTTGCCTTGAGTGAGAATTAGCTCTACATGCTGTTTCTGCAACAATGCAAATTAATACATTTAAAATGTCTTGCAGTCACATTTTATTATTCAAAATTATTATGATGATTTTTTTCCATGTTGTTTTGGAGTCTGTATAAGTTGGTCATTTTATTATGTTTTTAGGAAAAACAAACAAACAAACAAAACCCTCCCCACCCTTGGGGGAGGGAGGTGCATTGGAAGGACTGAGATAGGATAATCTGTTGAGGCCCAGGCATGTGGATTTACTCCAACTGAGCTTACTGCTTACCAGAAAAATAGGCTTTGGAAGTAGCTCTAATTGAAGCAGTGGACCATCTTGATAGCACTTCAGAACTTTCATTATGGTGTGCATTCTTATCTGAACGCTAGACAGTAAAATTACTAGAAATGCAAATTCTGTTTTCAATTAAGATGCAATCTTTTGTTAATTTGAGAATTTTTTTTTTAAGTTACAACTTTTGTTGTTGTTGTTTTGTTTTTTTTGACCCAGAACTCAAGGTTCCTCTTTGCAGTGGTGGCTGTGGATGTGTGCATGTTTGTTTGTTCTTGAAAAGGGGTGGGGGCAGGGTTGGAGAGCCATGCCGTGATTTGGGGGAATACGGATCAATTTCATGCTCCTTTAATGCACTTGTCTTCATAATTCATGGTTTTTCTTCCACTTTGAATAGAATTACACGGCTGCTTTGTAAAGATTCTGGTTTGGGGATCCTCATATGGGAAATGCCATGACTTTGACCTCAAAGCTTGATTTACAATGCCAGAGCTACACTCCCTTGAGCATAGTGTGTCTCAGAACCTTGCCTGTGAACGTCTGTGACTTATGAAGTTGACAGTTAACGTAAACTTTGATCTGTGATATTCAAAGCTATTTTCGGAACCATCTAAAGGAGATCTGCAAATCTGATTTTACTCTGCCTTCATTTTCTACACATTTATGTAGGCAGAAGTTCCAGAAACATGATAATTTTAAGGTTTTTTTCAATATTGATTTCTTTCACTTTGATCATAGGAATACCTTATCATTAAATAATAATGATAAGACAGTGGTCTAAAGAGTTAAAAAGTCGGTAGCCAACCTTTTTTTTTTTAACTGTCAAATTTGCAGAATAACTACTATCTTGTACATCTTTTTTTCCTTACTAGAATAATCTCACTATTGTGTAAATTCACTAGCCAGTGATTTAAGAGATTGAAATGTGCTTGGGATATTTCCCCCCTTATGCAATTGGTCCTTGTTTCATACAAAGTTACCTGATATGTCAAGAACCCCTGTCCTAGATTTACCAGCCACTGTAGTTGTCAGTCTTTTTGGTTCAAAGTTATTGCCCCTGAACTACGTAAATGTCTTTGGTCCTCTGTGTGTGTGTGTGTGTGTGTGTGTGTGTGATTTAAGGGAGTAGGGGAGAAACATCAACAGGTCTGGTAAAAAAAAAATTTTTTTTTAAGCTGGAGAAAGTTGGACAAATTCTGTTGTACCAGTATGAGTAAGAGTGAGGTTTCCATCAGTATTACTATGATATCCATCCACAGCCTCCTCTATGGGCAAAGAAGAACTAAAGAAAACACTCGAGGAGGATAATTAAACATCTTCTGCTATAATTTTGCCCTGACATTGAGAGCCTTGTGCGTCTCTGGAAATGGGTTCCTTCGCGGAAGATTGCACTTCTGGCCACTAGAGGGCAATGGCGCCCTGCTCCAGCTGTGTGCCTGGGGCCCATCTGCTTTTGAGGGCACCATGAAAAGCAGTTTTGTTACCACCGGCCTTGTCTGGACCTCTCAGGAGAGACCGAATTCAATCTAGCTGTGGTTCAGGCTACTGCTTCAGCAGTTTGTCAGGATTAACATCTTTCTAGTCCGTGGATCCCGTTACCTTCAGTCTCTTCTTCCCACCTTGGAGTTTACTAGAAAGTTGCAAAATCTGAATCTTGAAATCCTCTGAGCAGGCGATGAGGGGGGCTGGACTGTATAATAAACAAGGTCAGTTCTCACTGAGGCAGTGATATGGAGGGTTTTCTGATTCTTTTTTTTTTTTTTCCCCTGCAAAAAAGCATCATTTCAGACTCCAAGGGGGAAGGGAAGGAGTAAAGCAGGGAAATATTAGTGAGATTGCTGTGATAACATTGCCTATTCTTTCAAGAGGTTTTGAAGATGTCTGCAAGGCATTTTTAATTTGCAAAAAAAGAACAGCAGTTTGATCTTTGGTAAACACTTTGGGGCACGGAGTTTTAATATAACAGTAAATGTTTTACTATTACCTTTAAACCATTCTTGATATTGCTGTACAAAACCTAACGTTAGCAGAGTAAAATTTAATTCAAGATTGGTCCTCATGCACTGGAGTTTAATCATCTGACTTTTTTTTTTCCCTCCTCTGTGATATGGAAATTACTGCTTATGATTAAATTGCATATTCCAGGCTGCACAAATTTATATTTGTTACTGTTTGATAGCATCATTATGAATTTAGAAGAAGAATGAAACAGGAAAAAAAAAACCTAATGCTATATTATAATTAAGAGGAAAGCTCTATTTTAAAAAAATTACTGGCTTAAGTGGATTCTTATTTGTATCTTTTTTTTTTTTTCTTTAAAACTGAATATAGTTGCCTCCCTGGTGAATCAGCAGTGGAGTTCTTTGCAGCTCTGAGTATGTTGGAATGCATGAGCAGTTGATGAAGGAGGAATCAATGGAAATAGATTATGGGAGGGAGTATTAAGTAACTCAGTTGAAAGTAAGACAAAGTGTTTTGTAAACCAAAGCTCACTTACCTCCCGGACAGTTTATTTAACTTTAAAAAGGAAGGCACTTTTAAATTCTAAGTGCTTGTGAATAATGCACATGTGTTAGAACTGGAGGCAAAATTTCACTGTTATTTGGTTTAATTAGTCGTCTGACAGTTGCAGAGTTCTGAGATGCTTATTGAGACAAAGCATTGTTCTCAGAGTTTCTATGGTCAAGCTTTTTGCTCAGGCAGAGAGGCTAGTACGTAGGATGTTAAATGAGATGGGAGTTTTAAGAGAGAAGAAAGGAAGAAAGAGGAGGGGAGAGAAAAGAGTGTGGGAGAGACTACGGATGCCCTTTCTCATGGCAGGTCAGGCTCTGGTGTCTCTCTCTTCTTTCCTCCCTTTTTCTACTCATTTAGACCATGTGAGGTGCTGAATCCAGAAAGCTGGCATAAACAGCTCCACAGGCCACGATAAACAGTGGCCAGAGCCTTATTCTCCTGCCTTCTGGCACTGAATACTTGTCAAAGGATACTGTGAATAAGCACTGCCTTTTTCTGCCTTTCCCCTGGTTGTTCCAGTTGAAGAAAAACCTTCACTTCCTTCATGAACTTCTTTATTTGCCAGAAATCCTCCTGACACGGTCCTCTGTGCTGGCATGATTTCACAAATTAAGATTACTCCTCCATGTTCACTTTTCCCGGAAGAAAATGTCTTCAGATGCAGCATCTTCCCCAACTCGATGACCACCTGACGTGGCAACTGGAGCAATGGAAGCCCCGCCCTGGGTTCAGTTTAAGACACACAGAGGTCTCTTCTCAGCGTCCTGAGGCTCCACCGGTGAGAGCAGTGGGAACTCAGAGCTGCATTCTAGCCATGCATGCTCTCTCATTCTCAGGAAGAGCAAGCACGGATGAAGGCCGGACGGACAGAGTGTATCTGATGACACCACATTCACCCCCACCGTGATCTCTGCGTGTGTGTCGCCGATTGTCACGCACCAAACAGTCGGCCCTATTTCCATCATTCCTGAGGCCTGGACCACCTGTTCAGACGCGGAGTCAGTATTGCCGAGCAGTCAGGCCAAGATCAGGGTGAGGAGAGTGAGGTGAAGACAGGCAAGTGCAGATTTAGATCCCGACTGCATTTAAAATGTTGATATTTTGCTCATCATGGAGGTTTCCCCCCTAGTGATCTTGATTTTTGAAATATTTCCTAAAAATAGTATTTATCTTGAGTCACTGAGTTTTGGGGGTTTCCCAGGCGGCACTAGTGGTAAAGAACCTGCCTGCTAAAGCAGGAGACATCAGAGACGCAGGTTTGATCCCTGAGTCTGGAAGATCCCCTGGAGGAGGGCATGGTAAGCCACTCCAGTATTCTTGCCTGGAGAATCCCATGGACAGAGGAGCCTGGTGGGCTACAGTCCATGGGGTCGAAAAGAGTCGGACATGATGAAGTGACTTGGCAGTAACTGCAACTGAGTTTATTGGCATCTCCTTATATTTTGTGCCCACGGACGGAGCCTCACCTGACTCACCCTGGTTCCAGCCCTGCCCAGCAGTCTGATTCTTCTCAGTTCCAGCTCCACCGCTTGCAAAGTAGGAACCCAAGACTGAGCTAAGTAACTTCTCTCCGACTCAGCTACCTCATCTGTGAAAATGGACCTAGTCATAATACCCATGTCCTGCAATTGCTATAAGATAACAGAAAAATTGGGTACAGTGTCTGGTTCATGAGCGCTCAGTAACTGCTTGGGACTTTTTGTCCTCTCGGAAAGAGACCTGGGCTTCACTATTATAGACTAACCATAGCAGGTAGAAGTTCTTCCCATGATTATTTGGCCAAAATCCTGCACTAAACTTTCCCTTTGGTTTGAGGGCCCTCCCAATTAGTGATGAATTGTTTATTAGAACCTGCCTTTTTTAAAAAAATATATTTCAGAAGTTTAAGTGATCCATCCCTCTTCCATTTAAAATATTCAAAAGGCAGTCAAGATTTTAGAGATAATTATGGCTTTTGAAAAGTGCCTGCCTCCTCGATACCTTTGCATTTTCCCCTGCTCATTTTTACATATGGGCTGCTGTGGAAAGTTGCCCTGAAGTTATATCTTACTGGGAAAGTTGGCTAAGCCCGTGATGTTGAGATATTCATCGCAAGGTCTGCCTCTCTTTAAAAGGGACTCATTACTATTCCAGACTAGCTGAAATGATAATTAGTCTCTTGATAAATTGTCACCATTTTCCAGAATATTCCTGTTTGTTTTTCAGGTAAGTGTAGTTTGGGGTTTTCAGGAGGATGAGCTGTGACAGTCTGACTCCTGGAAAGACTGCGACTTGAAGAAGCACTTGCCCGGTCTGTGGTCTTCCTCAGGCCCAGGCAGAAGCACAGTGATTTGGCATTGGATTAAAAATAACAGGAATCCCCGCCCCCATGCAGCCCTCCATGGCATTCCAACTGTCCTCACCCCAGCGTCACCATCAGGCTACAGCTTCTTCCAAAGCACCTAGTCCTTCCAGGTTGCCCTGCTGTGCTCCACCTGCAGCTTTCCTGCATCATCTGTCCCTGCCCCAGGCCCTCCTGCATTCCCTCCTGAGGACGCGGCACCATGAGAGTGAGGCACTCGCTGCCTGTGTTTGCCTGGAAAAGGCCAGGGGAGAGGGCCACCTTGATGAGGTAGGACTGTGCTCCAGGTACCTCCTGTATTGTGTGCAGGTGCCTGTGAGGAGGGTACTGTCATCTCCACTTTACAAGTCGGGAGAGTGACCCCCCAGGAGGATTCGAGACACTCGTTCTAGCTCACCAGGCTGGAGCTAGGTGTCCAAGCCCATGCTGACCCCACAGGCCAGCAGTTTCCTGTCATGTGTGGTGTGTGTTGCAATCCCGGGCCGCCTCGGCTTCCTGGAGAAGAGCAGCGGGACAGAGAGCTGAGTTGACGGCTTGACCCTGTGCCCCTACAAGCTCCCAGATGTTGTCCATTAAAGGAGCCTCTGAGATCTTATGGTCGAACTCTCCTCTCTGCAGGGTTTCTGCTTGTCATTGATCCTGCAGCTTCCTAAATGTCCTGATGACAGCCCGCTAACGACATCTCAGGAAACCCATGACACCAGAGGCGACTCATTAACTCTGTTCATTAACATATCCCATCATATAAGGAGCTAAGATCTCTTCTGCTGTCACTTTCTCCCAGTAGTCTCTTTGCCCTGCTCCCCGGCACTTTTTCCTTCTGAAAGCCCTACAAATACTGGAAAATGGCATCTGATAACAGTTAAAATCCATCATGTATTGAGTACTAAGCTAGACTCAGGCACTATGCTAAGGACATTCTAAAATATGAGAATTATCTGCAGCAATCTATGAGCTGGTTAAGATAATTGCTAGCATCTTACAGAGGGAAAAACCCTGGAAATGTCCAGGGTTCTCACTGTTAATTGGCAAAGCTGAGATTAAAAGTCAGGCATCCAACAGCCAACTTAACCTGCGTCAGGGTTCTCTCCCATTCAGGGCTTCAGCTAACCTGATGAGATTACAGACCCCTCACCATCCTCATCTCTCACGTCTGCTTCCATTCTGTCTTGTCATTGTCCCCCCCTAAACGTGTGGCATCTTAAATCAGAGTCCCTGTCATGGTCTAACCACTGTAGAGTGATTGGACTTCCTGTTTCCTAAATGGAAATGGGACATCTCACTTTAAAGCAGAGTTCTCAGGAGTCAGGTGTCTGAAGTCACTTAACTGAGCTGTTGGCTATCCTCATCAACGATCTTTCAGAGATGAGGGTCCAGGGGCCCATAGAAGGACCATGACTCGCCTAATATCACATGGTAATCTAGCAGCAGGTGGAATAAGAAGTGGGTGGTCTTGGCTTTTAATCCTCTCTCTTACCACTATCTAAAAGCAAAAGCGTTTTTATTTATTTTTTTAGAGTTGATATACCTGTGGTCTGATTATGATTTAAATATATCACTAGTTCAGATGGACCCTATAATAGTATTTGGCAGTTAAGTTGTAACATCTAAATACGGAACTTTGTATGAATCTTTAATATTTTGAAGTCATGGTTAGCCAATCCAGTGTCATTTGACAATATTTTGCAGTATATACCGTTTGATTTCACCCTTCAGCTCTGTCCTGCTTTATAGATATCTACCATTAATATCTCTATTCTGAGTTTGCATAAATAACAGTAAGAGTGGCATCACCACTTTGCCACCTGTAAGCTTTCACAGGGCCCGCTGGCAGGGTTTGGTTTGCACTCCATCTGAAACTCATTTCATTGTCCCCTATTTTAATGAAAGGCCTGGGCTGGGAACACTGAAATGATCAAATCACAGGGCCTTTCCTCAGAGAGCTGACAATATCGCTGTTGAAGAACGTACTAAAATCTCAAGGCTGCATACAGCCAGTGCCCAAAGGAAGTATAAGCAAGGAGGACCACAGTAAGAATGAGCCGCATGCAGTTCAGTGATCAAGGATGGTGTGGGGAAGGGAAAACAAAAACAAAAACCATTGCACTCCTGCACGGGGTGGGAGGGACCCAAGAGACCAACTGGAGTAACACATCACGCCACCAGGCCCTGCAGGCCTGGCTCCGCGTGCCAGTGATAGCCAGAGCGCCACTAGTCACAGGGAGTTCCTCACCCCTGGGCACAGACCGCCAAGGCATTAGGGACTTCCACATTTAGAAACACGTTTAGGGTTGATCCAAACTCTGTGTCCCCAGAGGTTGTACTCTTGGGTATGAGCCTTTGATGTCAACGAGGGATAGATAGATTTCTCCCTCCCTGTTACAGCTGTTCAGTATCTGAGTGGTCTTCCGGGATGCCGTCTCTGTCTCCCGTCTCCAGAACAGACACCTGTCTCCTTTTTGCCCTCCTCAGACAGCGAGACTGAGCACAGAGATCTAGAGGCAGCTTAGACTGTCAGCTCGCTCTGTGCTTCTTTGATTGCAGCCCGAGGCTACATTACATTAGCTTTCATTTCCAGCCACATCACCCAGAGGACTTGTGCTCCACAGTTTATTTGTTGGTTTTTCCTGGTGTGCTGCTGTTAAGCCCCATTTTCCCACCTGTCCCTGTACACAGAAGACATAATATGGCACCTTCAGCAGTGTGAGGGCATCAGGCTGCCTGGCTTCAAAGCTTGGCCCTGCTGCTTCCTGGCTGTGCAAGCCACCGTATCTGTCTCTCCATGTCCTCATCTGTAACACTGGGTCAATAATAACAACCTTGCAGGTGTGCTTCTGATATGAAATACTAATATATGAAAGTGTTTAAGGAGTACATGGAATGAGGTTGCTGTTTTTATTATCTCTGATACATTACACATCAAAATGTTTTTAAGTTTAAACCTTTAGTCTCTTATGCAGAATATCTGTCATCCCTCTAACCATGCAATAGTTTGGTTTACTTACATACCTACCTTTCTTATGAAAAACAGCAAGAACAACAAAACCGACAGAAGCAGGGACAGCACCTTGTTAACCACAGAAGACACTCCTTTTGAGTGATTCTACCCAGGTGGTGCTGGTGGGTAAAGAACCCACCCGCCAATGCAGGAGACATACGAGATGTGGGTTCGATCCTTGGGTTGGGAAGTCCCCAGGAGGAGGGCATGGCAACCCACTCCAGTATTCTTGCCTGGAGAATCCCAAGGACAGAAGAGCCTGGTGGGCTATAGTCCACAGTGTTGTGAAGAGTCGAACGCAACTGAAGTGACTAGGCACGCATGCGTGCCCTGGAATACAGTATTCTTCATGTTACTCCTTCCTCGTAATGCATGGTTGCCGTTTTGTTTGCTTGTTTGTGTGGCTTCATAGCACCCGAATCGCCTTCCTAAGTCTGGAGATAACCCACAATAAGACTCTCTGTAGAAAGACTGCCCTCTCTCCTCTCCACAGGCTTCAAGGGCCAGAGTCTCTGTCTTCTCTCTCCCAGAAGGTAGAATGATGACTCAGCACCTACTTCCCAGTGTGTTTTAAACTTGGAATCAGGTTCTTACACTTATGTGCCTGTGTGTGTGCAGACCCACACAAGCACACCCACAAGCCCCGGCCATGAAGTAGCCCGTGGATGCTGACCATGGAGAACCCACTCTGGTCACTGTGGAGTGGCTGCTGCGTCATCCGACATCCAGGAGTGACCAGAGTGCAAGAGAAAGCTGTCACTACCCACATTCAGTGGGGGCCGTGGCGGCGCCCTCTGTGCTGTGTGCTGTGCTTAGTCGCTCAGTTGTATCTGACTCTTTGCAACCCCATGGACCCACCGTGGACCTGCCAGGCTCCTCTGTCCATGGAATTCTCCAGGCAAGAATACTGGAATGGGTTGCCACGCCCTCCTCCAGGTTTGTGGCAGGATCTGGTCTGCAGTTCTGACTGTCGAGGCTCCTGAGGTTCCTGACCACTTCACTAGTCTTCCTGCAAGCCGTGTGCTACTCAGAGTTGCTTTGAACTAATAAACCCAAAAAGGCTTCATATCCCTGGATATCCTTGCAAGACTGCTGCAAGAAAACTTATCCACTGCAATGGTGAGGGGCGATCTGGATTTTGAGTTCCTCTCAAATGCTGATAGAACGTGGCTAGATGGTTAGATATTCAGGTGTGAGGAGAGAGCAGAGGAAACCTTTATTAAACATTGGATGGTCCGATTTGGGTTGAGCAAGAATTGGGCAGGACATCAGAACCTGGGTGGAAGCTAAGTGATACGGCTCAGTAGATGAAGTGGAATTTACACAGGCAGCTATGGCAAATGACATAACTGTTAGGCATGTGGATGGCAAATGGTCTCTTGGAAAGAACAGGGCAGGTTGTGTGGGAGAGTGGCCCGTGGATGCTGGCTCTGGAGCCAATGCAAAATTCCCCCAAAAAGTATTATGCAGAGGAAACTAAGGCCAGATTCAGGGACAAGAGTCCAAATTGTATTCCTAATCTAAAGGCAGCCAGATAGAAAAGACTAGTCTGAATTCAGAGCCAAACATCTCAGAGAAGCCAGGATCAAATACATGCAAGCTTTCCAGGCATTGACAGGAGCACAAAGGATGCCCCTCCTCACCACAAATGACTTCATCACATCCCAGTTTCTGGGGGTGGGGGGTGGCTCCCATACCCTCCCAGCTCTCTGGCCCCTGTGTTGGCCCCAAGATTGGATGATCAGGTGGAAGCTGGCAGTGCTTAAAGCAGGGAGAGTTGGGGCAGCAAAGAAAGAAAAGCTTCCTCTGCCGTTGGTCCGTCATCCCAGGACAGTCCAATCCCTGTTGAAAGGAATCCGAATCACACTTCTAGGGAGTGGAGCCTTCAGGGCAAGGTCAGGGTTTCTAAGCATCTAAGACTCGCTGGCCTGTCTGCTGGGCCAGGTAGTTAAACCGCTGAATGGCTTGATTTTGTGTTGATGGTGCCCCTTGCCCAGACCTGACCCAGGCATCACTGCCACACAGAACTCCTGGAGCCATGCCTTTCAACTTCTATGTGGTACTCCCTGACTGGTCACCATGGACATAAATCCAGACCACAAACCAAGAAGGACTAACCAAATACAGGTGAGGCTGGTTGGGCAGCTATATCAAGAGTTAGCGTCTTTCCAGTGTCTAACTTATGGAAGCATGAATGTTTAAAGGTTTTAAATATTTAACGACATATTTAAAGGTTTTTAAAACAATATTTCTTCGACAATAGCAGCAAAACTGTATTTAAATTCCAAATCCAAATAGAAAATTAGAAGTACCTTATGCAGCCAGTTCCAGTCCACAACACTTTGTCCTGAAATAATCCAGTAGGGAAGGGAGTTGGCTCTTGAACTGTCTCACTCCAGTATATGTTTCATATATAGACACAGCTGTAGTATAAGATGTAGTTTTCGTTTTCATTATTATTCTCGGGAACTTAAGAAGCACTATATAAATGAAGTGTCGCTATTAGTATTATTACCTTAGAGTGGAAATTGCAATTTAGCAGTTAGAACTGGGCACACTTGCCTTCGAAGTAATGCATTGGCCATTCTTGTGTTTTATTCATCACCGATCCTCCTTGCAAACCTCAGAGAATCTTCAGCTTCAGCAAATCTCCACGGTGCGTTTGGGAGCATTAGTCAGGAGACTAGGACAGCCTGGGAGAACATGTCTTTGAAGTGAGGGATGGAGCCTGCCGAATCATCTCAGCTGCCCTCATCCCAGCAACCCCCTCCTGCCGTGCCCGCATCACAAGCCAGGGAGGGACCTGGTTTTCACTTAGAGAGAGGCATACCTTGTGTGCTTTCCTTATTGGGCGCTTAACTTCTGTCTCATTTCTCATGAATGGAGAAAGATCTCCTGTCAGCAAGCCTGCGGCCAATTGCTGACAGATTTTTCCCTAATAGGCTGTCCTGTGGTTCCCTCCTTCCAGGCAGACCAGCCTGGTGAAACCCTGGCATTCTGATAAATAGCTGTGCGGCCTTGGGCAAGCCACTTAACCTCAGTTTCCTCATCTGTAAAGTGGCCTGTTGGGTCCTTTCCAGCTCTAAAATGGTCTGGCTCTCAAACCTTCTCCACAAATCACCTGGCGTGGTGCCTTCTGACCATTGCATCTCAGCATTCCGGAAAAGGTGCCCTCCATGTGGACAAAAACGCCAGGGTGGAAATGCACAGGATGATTTGTGTGAGCAGAGTGCACACGCAGGGTGGTGAGTGGGACTCTGTGAAGTATGTTGCGCATCACATTTAGGACTTCGGACTTCATTCCCCAGATCCTAAGCCTTTGCCAGTTTAGAGCGGTGGTGGTGGGGAGGCTGTGTTTGATACTGTATTAAATGATATCTGGACCAGCATTGAGAAGAACTGATAGTAGCAAGGGGCAGAGATTCTAAACAGGGGAATTGGCAGGAAGCCGGGACTAGGGGGCAGTGTTTTTATTAATAGAATCACAGATATGTACTGAGCTTTTACTGTGCACACACAGTGCTCAGCCTTTCCTACAAATTATCTCAATCCATCCTCCCTACAACCTTAATGAGTTGGAAGCTATAATTATCCCCATTTATAAAACATGGACACCAAGACTCAGGGTAGTCAAACAGCTTTCCCCAGCGTCATACATACATCTGGTAAGGGGGCAAGTGGGGATTCGAACAGGAAGATTTTGCATTCTTCAGTGCTCTGTTATCACAGGACCGACTTAAGAGGCTTCCAGGATAGGTTCGTGAAACTTGCTACTGGCTGTCGGTGAGGAATGGGGGTGGATGATCTGTGAAGTGCTTACTGAGTGCCTGGGACTGAGCCTTCTAGAGATTATCTCGTTGAATCTTCCCAATAAACTTCATAAGTAGAAGCCCCAACTTCACACTGATAGGCAGTTACAAAGCTTTTGAACTCAGGACATGAAAGAACCAGAAAGCTTTTCCTGAGACTTTTTAATGTATCCCAAATTGCCGGGTTCTTGGCTTTCTCTCTGCCCAGACTGATTTAAAGATGACACCGAATGTTATGTCTAATGTCTTGTGCTCATGACTTAGATATTTTAAAAGATGCGTTAGGCGGAAAAGAAGCTGTGATTCCGTGATCCATGTTCTCTCTTGATATTTTGGTTCCCGTCCAGCCCTGGCATCGCTGAAGGGAAGATGCCTTTAAGAGTGTCCCATCAGAACATTTATTTGACACTCAGGGTTTGCAGTGTATTTCTAGGAGGTGTTGAGAGAAGACATGTAAGCCCATCAATGGGCCCTCTCTGCTTTCTGATAGCAAAGGTGGGAGAAGATAGCAAAGTCAAATTACAGCTGCCATCATGCATATTAATAAGGACCTAGGTTTCTGAGAGATAAATGAATCATCTACACAGGATTTGAAGAGGTCTCGAAGTGGCATCAGATTTGACACTCCAAACTAGGACAGGAAAACAAATGCAATCGCAAACACCAACCTGGCAAAATCTTGTTCAAAGAGACGAAGTCCACAGGGTCTCTGTGTTTTGTGTTTCTTTATCTGTTCTCATATCCTTGGAGCATTCTCATCTGTATTCCCCTTGACCCATCTTTTTTTCTCGCCCCTAATTTGTTCATCAACTCACCTTTGGACAAGAGGGAATGCACTTCCTTTGTCTGGATTTGTTTCCTCTTATGTAGAGTAAGAAGGTTCCAATGGAAAATTGCCTCCCACACAGGAGGGATCTGGGAGACCAGCTGAGATCTGTTTAAAAAGTAAAAAAAAAAAAAAAGAAAAGTCAGTTACTCTACTTGACCCAGAGAATACTTGTATTTTTCTCCTCTGAACCCAGCTCCTGGACTTAAGATTTTCACTGGGACAGTTAATACCAAATGGGTGGTCACTGGGGACTCAGAATTTAGTTCTCAGCTAAATGGCAGCCCACTCCAGTATTCTTGCCTGGAAAATCCCATGGATCGCAGAGCCTGGTAGGCTACTGTCCGTGGGGTCGCAAAGAGTCAGACACGAGCGACTTCACTTTCACTTTCACTTTCTGGCAAAGAGCCTCCAAAACCTGTCTCCTGCCTCATTTAAACCAATGCTTCTTTAAAAGAATGAAGTAAGAAAAGCTTCATGGGCAAGAATATGAATTAATTTCATGGAAATAGAATCCCTTTTCAAAGATTGCCTGTCTTTGCTTAATGTTGAAAGTATTGATACTACCTCTGGTATTGTTTCCCCCGTTTTTACATTTGCATGGGACATGATTTGATGACTATTTCTTCTGCAGATGGTTTTCCTTCTCTGAGAGAGTTACATTGATCATATTGGCTTGGTTCACTGATCACGCCTCCCTGTGAGGGGCCTGTTTGGATGGAAAAGTGAGCTGTTTTGGAAACAGTAACTTTACCTGCTTTCTTGTGCCTCCTTTCAGGGCTCCGTTGGGCTTGCTGCAGGAGAGCGTTGAGAATGCTGTTCACAGGCTCTCGAATGCAAGAAATTGTGCTAATACGACTTTAGTTTTCATATCAAATTGAACGAGAAATGAGTTTGTCGGGAATAATCATGCCTCTTGCCGAGGTGCCAGGTTGGCTAGTTACTGAGGTGTGACCGTTCCTCCACGTCTGTCCGAGCGGTGACGTGGGCGTGTAGATGGAGGTCATCCAGTGTGCTGGACCCAGCCACACCCTCGGGAGACCTCCTCAGGCCCGTTCCTGGCAGTGGCTCACTCCCGCTACGAGTATTCCCTCATCTCCCACTATACTTGGCTCCCCCTCGGCCTTGTTCCCAGTGCCTTGGTGGGTCTCTTACAAAAAACAAGACAAAACAAAGCAACCCTTGATGTAAATAGTTCAATCTCTGTGACATTCATGGTGGTAGTTCAGTTGCGAAGTCATGTGCAACTCTCGAAATCCCTGTTGCTTCATCTTGAATAAAGACATTCTGATGGGAAGCTGTGCCTACAAAGGTGAGCCTGGGGGTGCAGTGCAGTTCGGGAAAGAACTGGGAAGACTTCTGTCACTCATTGCATTGAGCATGTAGAGACAGGTTTTAAATCTTTTATCTGTGGGGCCACAAATCTTCTGGTTTCATATTTCATAGGTTAACTTCTGAATGTTATTTCTCCAAAGGTGAAGGTGAGAATGTTATTTCTCCAAAGGTGAAGGTGAAGGTGAAGTTGCCCGGTCGTGTCCGACTCTTTGCGACCCTGTGGACTGTAGCCTACCAGGCTCCTCCGTCCGTGGGATTCTCCAGGCAAGAATACTGGAGTGGGTTGCCATTTCCTTCTCCAGAGGATCTTCCCGACCCAGGGATCAAACCCAGGTCTCCCTCATTGGAGGCAGACACAAAGCACTCAATAATTTTTGCAGCATCCAGGACACTGCCAATACTTCTGAGTATCTACAGTCAATGTAGGTTCCTCCTCTTTTTGGGTCTCTCTTTTGGGTTTGATCCCTGGATCAGGAAGAGCCCCTAGAGAATAAAATGGCAGCCCACTCCAGTATATATATATATATCTCTCTCTTTAAGCTAATGGGCACAGAGTGATTTAAATGCAACATCCTCTCAGTGCTCTGTCATGCCTTCACAACAACGGTAAAAATATGCACCCTTCCTCGATGGTCTTGATAGTGTAAGTCCACTGTCTGCATCAGTTCTCATGACAGCAGTGAAAGTCTGCTCTGGGTGTAGAGGAGTGGTTAGAAGCTCACATGTGAGGGGCGTTCAGACTGAGAAGGCTGAGATTTCGCTGCTACCACTTTTTATTTTTTAGCTGTCTGGCCATGGGTATATAACTTATGAATCTGTGTGTTTGTTGGTTTCCTCATCTGCACCATTGCATTGACCAGAGTATCTACAAAGATCCAAATGAGTACCTAGTCCTTGGTAGCTGATAAGCCTATGAATGAGAAGTGTATTATTATTTCCGTTCTGCAGAGAGGCAGCGGAGGCGCTGCGAGTTTGCACACTCTTGCCTTGGGGTATATGGCAAGTGAGTGACGCTGTGGAGTTTGTATCCAAGTTCGAGTACTTCAAATCCATTGTTCCTTTCCATTCCCTCTACTAAATTTCGCTAAGTGTTACCGTTTCTCTCTTCCACACCAAACTCTAATCTGAATTTGATGGGAACTAGTTTTCAATTGTCTATGAAGGTTTCATGCTGTACTTTCTTAAAAAAAAATTGACATAATGCTCTCTTTCTCAGTATGAATCATATTTGCATAGCTCTGAGGATGTTGAGAACTCAATTTTCTCCCGGAAATCCTTTGTTTTTGAGCTTTTGTATGTTGATCATTGAAATTTCAGGGATGATAGTTCTATCCATGCCCATGCTCTGCAATAGATGAGCAATACAGGCCACCAATGGAAGACACAGATGAAATTTAAAATGTTCTAGAAGTCCAATTAAAACAGTGTAAAGGAAATATGTGGCAATTTTAATAATGTATTTTATTTAAGCCAATGTAGCCAAAATATTAGGATGTTTAATTAATATAAAATGACTGATGTGATATTTCTCATTCTTTTTTTCATACTGAATCTTTGAAACCTTCTGAGTAGTGTATATATAAAGCACATCTCAGTTGGAACTAGACACATTTTAAGAGCTCAGTAGTCACTTGTAGCTAATGGATACTGTGTAGATAGAACAGGTCTTAATTTTTCAAAGGATAATGTATACAACAAAAAATTTTAAGCAACTGTGGGTGAGGGAGGTACTCTGTAAGATATGTTATTATGTTATCTAATTTTATTCTCAAAACAGCCTTGTGCTTTGACCCTTATTTTCAGGCAAAGAAACTAAAGGCTGAGATTACATAATATGCTTATCATTGCACAGCTGGCAAGATGCAGAACTTGAATTTAGACTTCACAGATTTTTTCTCCTTCTCCAGGGCTCTTCTATAATACTGTAACCACGTGATGGTGATGATACGATGGTGAAATGTTAGTATCAGCATAATGATCCTGTTAACCCCTGGTACTGGTGAATTTATAACTTTCACTTAAGGTTGTGTTTATTCACCTTTGATACACAGTCCTTTAAAATAAGTATTTACATCCTAAATAAGCCCTGAGCAGGTTGCAGGTAGACAGGTCCAAAGCTAAACCAGAAGATGTGATAACTCAGTGAACCCAGTTGCTTCCAATGCCAAGTTTATCCAGGAAATCTCATTCATGTGAGGGTTAGAGAGGGTTTCATATAAAGTATGAACTCCAGGGAGATGCAGTGTGGTGCTTGAGCCACGTGGTTACACACACATGTGAACATGCTTGTGCAAGACCCAGGCAGAGGGAGACAAGAGAGGCCCAGGAGATGTGCTCATGGCCACGTGTCTGTCTTGGCACCTTTTGAACCACAGCTTCCTGAGACCCCTTCTTTAACAATTCCTACCTCCTCTGTAGCTCTCCCACATTTCCACCCCAGAGCTGGGTCTAACAGAGGTATCCATAGAAAGGGGCTGGCCAAGACAGAGCCATTCTTACCTCCAACCAGAGGCAATCCTGGCTTCCCAAAGTACAAGTGAGCTAATGTCGATGCATGCTTCAGACCTTGCACTGGGGGCTACCTGTGAGTAAAAGCAAAAGACATTAGATTAAAGATGTGTTACCCATCAATTCCATGCATTTAGCAAGCATTCATGATACAGTGATAATCAGTCAGGCTGGAGATAAAAGGAAGGATGGGCAAAACAGACATAGTTTCTACTCTAATGAACCTTATATTTTAGTTTGAGGGAAAAGACAATAAAATATAAACAAGTAAACAAAGTATTTTCAGTAGTGATGAGTGCCATCAGTAAACATATCTGTGGGATGGGTTAAGAAGTGACTGACGTTTGAGAATGACAGCCACTCTCTCTGCCCATCCCGGCTGAAGACTGCAGCTGATGAAAATGAGGAAGATGATTGCAAGGTTAGTTACCATTATTGGAGGCCTGCAAAGCAGTGAGTAGAAGGGAAGAAGGAAAACAGATAAAAGAAGAAGAAAAGTGAAAAGGAGGGGAGGGAGAAGAGGAGGACAAGACATCAGTGTCATGGCTGAAATTTTTCATGAATGATTCCTGGGAATCCTGACATTTGTCCTGAGAGTTGGGTCCCCTTCATGTTGAAGGACAGCCCAAGAGAGGGAAAGGAGCTTGGTCAGCAACACAGGTGAGGTCAGGGCTCAGCCCGGAGTGGACTCTGGGCCTCTTTGTCACAGCACATGAATCCATGCCTGCCTGCCCTCATCTCTGCATCTTCTCCCTGGCTTCCATGCCCAGGATGGTCTGTCTTAGCAGTGATGTCTTGGGAGAGTGGTACACATCTCTTTTGGGTTCTGAGAGGTGGATGAATGGGTAGAACAAGTTTGCTCAAGTAAATGGTTGAAATGGATACATTTATTAGAATATAGTTCCTCTGAGTAATGGAAAGAAGCTTTGAGATGATGCCTGGAAGAATATAGCCCACGCACATTTGCAAGATTGCTTTGAGGGAGAAAGGTATTAGATTTTTACTGCTGACAACATAAAAAAAGCAACTAAATATCCATGTCACCAAAATACATTTACATTAAATTTGAACTTCTGCCTTCATAAGAGGGGTTAACTCTTAGTGGAAGTACAGAGGATTGATCCAACTTCCTTAAATTCATTGTCTCTTAGGTTTTCTTAAGGAACCTAAAATTTGGCCTTTGGATACAGGTAAGGCAACAGCTGTCTTTTGGGGGAGTTAAAATGTGTCCTTGGCTGTTGCTGGGAGATTGCATAACCCTCTCCATTTCTTTGAATCTGAAATCTTCTGTAGTTTCCCATCTGTAAATATTGATGTACACATAAAGCCTCAGCCAGGATTCTATGAGGCGAACAGAATCAATAGGATATACATATATTAAGAGATTTATTGAGAGGAATTGACTTAAGCTATTGTGAGGGTTGGCGAAGCGTGTCTGAAACCCACAGGGTAGGTGGGCAGGACGGGCAGACAGGTGCTGTAGGGTGTGAGCAGACACTGAGCTTCTCTTCATTAGGAAGCTTCCGTTCTCCTCTTAAGGCCTTTCAACTGGTTGAATCAAGCCCGTCCAGATTATCTAGGATAATCTTCCTTACTTATAGAAAATTAATTCTAGACTTTAATTACATCCACTAAATGCCTTATAGCCACCATAGAGAACTTAAAAAACTAAAAATAGAGCTACCATATGACCCTGCAATCCCACTCCTGGGCTTATATCTGGAGAAAAACGTGACCCGAAAGTATGCATGCACCCCAGTGTCCACTACAGCTCTGTTTACAATGGCCAAGCCATGGAAGCAACCTGAATGTCCATGGACAGAGGAAAGGATAAAGAAGACGTGGTCCATATATACACAAAAGAATATTGCTCAGCCATTAGAAAGAATAAAATGATGCCATTCGTAGTGGCATAGATGGACCCAGAGAATGTCGTGCTGAGTGAAGTAAGTCAGACGGAGAAGGATAAATGTCGTACAACATCCATTGTATGTGAAATCTGAAAATAAATGATGCAAATGAACTTACAAAATAGAGACTCACAGAAAATGAGCTTATGGTTCCCAGAGGGAAGGGATAGTTAAGGAGTTTGGGAAGGTCATGTACACGCTGCTATATTCAAAATGGATAACCAGCAGGGACCTCCTGTATGGCACATGGGACTCTACTCAATGGTATGTGCCAGCCTGGATGGGAGGGGTGTTTGAGGGAAATGGATACATGTATATGTATGGTGAGTCCCTTTGCTCTTCCCTGAAATTACCAGATTATTAGTTGGCTATACCCCAATAAGTCACTTCAGTCGTGTCCAACTCTGTGCAACCCCATAGGTGGCAGCCCACCAGGCTGCCTCGTCCCTGGGATTCTCCAGGCAAAAACACCTGAGTGGGCTGCCATTTCCTTCTCCAATGCATGAAAGTGAAAAGTGAAAGTGAAGTCGCTCAGTCGTGATACCCCAGTAAAGGACAGAAATGGTCTGGACCTAACAGAAGCAGAAGATATTGGATATTAAGAAGAGGTGGCAAGAATACACAGAAGAACTGTACAAAAAAGATCTTCACAACCCAGATAATCATGATGGTGTGATCACTCATCTAGAGCCAGATATCCTGGAATGTGAAGTGAAGTGGGCCTTAGAAAGCATCACTACGAACAAAGCTAGTGGAGGTGATGGAATTCCAGTTGAGCTGTTTCAAATCCTGAAAGATGATGCTGTGAAAGTGCTGCACTCAATATGCCAGCACATTTGGAAAATTCAGCAGTGGCCACAGGACTGGAAAAGATCAGTTTTCATTCCAATTCCAAAGAAAGGCAATGCCAAAGAATGCTCAAACTACCGCACAGTTGCACTCAACTCACATGCTAGTAAATAATGCTCAAAATTCTCCAAGCCAGGCTTCAGCAATACATGAACCGTGAACTCCCTGATGTTCAAGCTGGTTTTAGAAAAGGCAGAGGAACCAGAGATCAAATTGCCAACATCTGCTGGATCACGGAAAAAGCAAGAGAGTTCCAGAAAAACATCTCTTTCTGCTTTATTGACTATGCCAAAGCCTTTGACTGTGTGGATCACAATAAACTGTGGAAAATTCTGAAAGAGATGGGAATACCAGACCACCTGACCTGCCTCTCGAGAAATCTGTATGCAGGTCAGGAAGCAACAGTTAGAACTGGACATGGAACAACAGACTGGTTCCAAATAGGAAAAGGAGTACATCAAGGCTGTATATTGTCACCCTGTTTATTTAACTTATATGCAGAGTACATCATGAGAAACGCTGGCCTGGAAGAAACACAAGCTGGAATCAAGATTGCTGGGAGAAATATCAATAACCTCAGATCTGCAGATGACACCACCATTATGGCAGAGAGTGAAGAGGAACTAAAAAGCCTCTTGATGAAAGTTAAAGAGGAGAGTAAAAAAGTTGGCTTAAAGCTCAACATTCAGAAAACGAAGATCATGGCACCCGGTCCCATCACTTCATGGGAAATGGATGGGCAAACAGTGAAAACAGTGTCAGACTTTATTTTTCTGGGCTCCAAAATTACTGCAGATGGTGATTGCAGCCATGAAATTAAAAGACGCTTACTCCTTGGAAGAAAAGTTATGACCAACCTAGACAGTATATTCAAAAGCAGAGACATTACTTTGCTGACTAAGGTCCATCTAGTCAAGGCTATGGTTTTTCCATTAGTCATGTATGGATGTGAGAGTTGGACTGTGAAGAAGGCTGAGCACCGAAGAATTAATAGTTTTGAACTGTGGTGTTGGAGAAGTCTCTTGAGAGTCTCTTTTACTGCAAGGAGATCCAACCAGTCCATTCTGAAGAAGATCAGCCCTGGGATTTCTTTGGAAGGAATGATGCTAATGCTGAAACTCCAGTACTTTGGCCACCTCATGAGAAGAGTTGACTCATTGGAAAAGACTCTGATGCTGGGAGGGATTGGGGGCAGGAGAAGGGGACGACAGAGGATGAGATGGCTGGATGGCATCACTGACTTGATGGATGCGAGTCTGAGTGAACTCTGGGAGTTGGTGATGGACAGGGAGGCCTGGCGTGCTGTGATTCATGGGGTCGCAAAGAGTCGGACATGACTGAGCAACTGAACCTTGGTTAGTGTTTGACACATAGCTGGAGACTACAACCTAGCCAAGCTGTCACGTAAAACTGACCATCACATGTAGTAACTACATATTTTTCTTTCTAAAACCTGTATTTTAGCTGGTGCAGTCCAGTTAAAAGATGCATAATGAATGTGAAGGAATGTAAAATAACGGTATTTTTCCTAACAGCATGAGAGTACAGTTGGCCATGCCCAGCTATCTATAGCTCATCAGTTTTCCATGTTTGGAGACATCTTTGTATACAACACACTAGTTGTGATTCCGTCTTGCAACTCACTATGATGTCGCATGGAGAAGCAGTGCAGCAGACTATCAGAGCTAGGAGTGAGGCCAGCCTGGACTCCAACCAGACTGTGCTGTGTAAGAGCCATGTTCGTGCCTCTGCGACTTAACTGCACAAGAGGTAATAACACACTGCCTCGTAGGTTCTGGTGAGATTAGCTTGAGAGAGGCTTGTGCAGTGGAAGGCAATACAGATACACACATGCAGAGATATGTGCATGTATGTGTACAAACACATGTATACACATAGGCTATTTTAACAAGCATCCATTTATACACAAAAAGGTTAATAGCCACAGTGCTCAGTACTAGGCACACCAAGGCAAAGCTATCATAGTCTCATATTAAAGTGCTGGTAGTCTGGAGGAGGAAGCTGTCATTAAACTGGTAATTTCAGTCTGTTCTATACATGCTGTAATGCAACACATTTAAAACCATAAAAAGGTCTCCTAAATGTTGAGTAACTGAAAGCAATATTAATTAGCTAGAAGTCTGTTCTTTGATTATATGCTCCTTGGATGACCGTGAGGACCAACTCTGCTTTCATAAGGAATTACTGCGTGTTAGGGCTTAAAGCTCTGGGCAGGCAGCCAGGAGAAAGGTGATCAGATTCCCGGAGGTTGGTCAGGTGAAGAGCTCAGACAGTATGGTTTATTTACTTTTTCCATTTATTTATGGCTGTTCCTGTTCTTAAGACAAGTTGAAATGGCCTTCATAAATACCCGCTCTGCAATAACATTTCAAAAAAAAATAAAGTTTAAAAGAAATTAGGATGAGAGGAAAGCAAAAGTAAGGTTATAAGGTGGAGCAAGGAACTTCACTGAGAAACACACTGTAATTTATGAAGTATGGCATTGTTTCCTGGTAACCAAAGCAGCTGGAGAAACACCAAGAGTTAGACAACCACCACACAGGAAAAATGCATTTGTTTCTAGGTGAGACAAAATTTTCCTTGGCACTGATGCCAGTAGAATTTCTTTCGAAGAGCCCTGTGAAGAGACCAGTGCCTTTAACAGTACAACAGTAAAGCCCAAGCACAAACAGAAAACTGCCTACACGGCACATACGTATTTACATGTCGATGTGTACACGCACACACACACACTCACACGTATACAGTGAGGAAGACGTCTCTGAGGAAGTGACATGTTCTGACGTTCCTCTTCCTCCTTGCAAACTGAACAGTTACGATGACATTTGAAAGAACAGCATTGTCCTTTGCAAGTTCATCTCAGCAGTAGCATAAGATGACAGAACTGATTTAGAGAGAGGTCTCCTGCCCTAAATTCTCTGTGGAATGTGCCAGGATATAAATAAAGGAAAAAATAAGTAGAAAATGATCTTTACATCTTGGGCAAGAGATGCTTTGATATCTGTGGGACAAGGATGGGACTCCATAAGTAACTTTCAAGGTGCATTAATGTAGTGAATGTTTATTGGACAACTACTATGTGCCTGACTTTAAGCAAGGGACTGGGGCTAGGATGCCTAATCATCTAGAATCTTCCTGCAGAAGAGCTTAGTCTAGAGGAGGAGGAGGTATATAGAAATAAAATTCTCTCTTCTGCTGTAACATCGGTAGAGGGAAGGGATATGGGACACTTAGGACATTGGCAACAGTGCTGGTTAGCTGAGATAGGATCAAAACAGTTCACAGAAAATGCTAAGGAGGAGTGTTTAAGTGGGAAAAAAATAAGCTGCTGCAGTTATTTTAGAGTAATGATATTATTTCTGTTGAGATTTTTACAATATTCATTTCACATTTTGGGGAATTAATACTAAAGTAGCTTAAAGTGCTAACAGTTAGATGCACAAAATATTCATCATAGCAACAAAGGCAAAAAAGGGAAAATAATGCTTAAATATCTACAAAAGAGGCGATCTGTAAAATTATGGTGTATTTTTATGGTGGGCTGTAATTGTCTCTGAAAGTGTTCACAAAGAAGATCTAACGACATGGATATATGCTTAGAATCAAATGTTAAGAGGAGCAAAGTATGCCATTGAATTATTGGCTCGGTGTGATTTCAACTTCCTACGTGCACACACTGGAGCATGGGAAGGTATCATCCTGAAATACCAGTGGCAATTATATAGGGACTGCTGCTGCTAAGTCGCTTCAGTCGTGTCCGACTCTGTGCAACCCCATGGATGGCAGCCCACCAGGCTCCCTTGTCCCTGGGATTCTCCAGGCAAGAACACTGGAGTGGGTTGCCATTTCCTTCTCCAATGCGTGAAAGTGAAAAGTGAAAGTGAAGTCGCTCAGTCGTGTCCAGCTCTGTGCGACCCCATGGACTGCAGCCCACCAGGCTCCTCCCTCCATGGGATTTTCCAGGCAAGAGTACTGGAGTGGGGTGCCATTGCCTTCTCCAATTATATAGGGAAGGTGTGATGAATTACTTTCTTTTAAAGTTTTACCATTTTCAGTTTTTCAGTCCTGTACATTAGTACTTGAGCAAGAAATACATTGAAAGTCACTCCAAACCTGGGGTGTTTGGAGAAGGATGGAAGAGTGCTTCCTTCAAGTTCAGTCTATTTCTGATGAATTAGTCATTATTCCTCTGGAACAGAAGCTGAACCTTGAATTTAAAAATAAACTTTACATTTTGTTTTAAATTCTAAGCTTTTGCCATATCAGAGTTCATTTCTACTATCCACATCCCCCCCCCCCAAATTTAAATGAAGCGAGAATAGAAAGCATATGAGTTTAGAAAATCTGGTTTTATTACGTGTTTCTGTTGGCACTCAGGAAGAGCTGAGGAAGAGGGCAGATCTATTGGAAATAAAAAGGACCTCAGCATAGCCATTTTAGAGCTGAGAGTGCTAAGGCTTAGTTAGGAGGGGTGGTTTGTCTGTGGTCATGTGGCTAGTTTATAGGGTCATTAGACATCATCATGGTGCAAGTGGGGAGAGTACGGCAGAAAGGATATGGCCCAGGATTCAGTGTTGTTTTGGTGTTGATGGTAGTGGTGTTTATAGTGATAATCACGCTCAATTAGAAGCTCAGTGTACATAAGAGAGTAACTTCAGGATACTTCCTTTTAAAACCAGAAGCACAATGTCACAAAGGAAACTCACTACTAAATTAGATGGAACTTAAGGTCTAGATTTAAGCATTGCTGTTCCATGAAAACTCAGAACATGTCAGTTTTCAGAATAGAAATGTTTATCTCCATATCTGAATTTTAAAATTCATTGTGCATATGTTCTGTGATTTAAAAGTAACAGTCTCTTCCATTTTTCGTATTCTATTGCAAATTGCAATCCCACCATGCCATCAAAAAGTTATTTAGTGACAACTTCTGGGGAGCCAAAAAGTTTCCTGTAATTTGCATATATTTTCCACATTTGGAATGTTGATGATTACGTTTTTTTGTGTGTTCACTTAAAATAATATATTATTATTGAAAATAAATATAATAATAAATGCAAAATGTTGGCTCTAATGACATATGCTAAACATTTTCACAGTGCAGCACAGCATATGCTTAGTTCTTCATTAAGAGATTTTAAAATAACTCGTATTTAGCCGGAATACATTATCTTTTATTCAGAATTAATTATATGCTGTTTTGTGTACCATAATTTAAAGTGCTACCCACTTCTAATATGTAATATGCAAAGGAAACTATGGTTACAATTCATTAGAATTGGCTTCTTTCCTTTGCAATTTAGTGGCATAATGAATACATAGAGCTGAAATGCTATTTGTTACTTGAATCAAAAGTTACATGAAGTGCTGATAACTAACAGTTACAAATTCTTCATTTTTTTAAATCACAGCATGCCTCAAGAGAATGGAATAAGTCATGAGAGTGATTCAGGAATAATTAGTTATTTTGCCATTCTTTGATAGTTTTAAGAACAAAATTTTAGCAGGGCTAGAAGAACATTTAGAAATCATTTTGTATTCTTCAGACACAGTATTATTAATGTTTGGCATGTCCAGGCAGACACTTTTTGAAAGCAAACTATGACTTTTATGAAGAATTTGATTCTAGGTATATATTAAATAAATGTAACATAGCTTCTTAAAAATGAGACTCCTTGTCTCAGGCAATGACCTGGGGATGTTTTAGTTGTCTGGTTAAGTGTCTGCCAGCTTCGTTTGATCATCTTCTGTTTAAACTCTCTTTCTAGTGGTTAGGAAAATGATGCTGAGAGGTTAAATCCTTAGTGAAGGTAATGCAGCTCATGACTGGGACCCCAGAGATGGAGTGGATGTCTCTTTGCTTAGGAAAGGTTGTTACCTGGGTTGCAGGCAACTTACTCTTATTGTCACTCAGCCTTAATTATTACCAAGAAGTTCAATAAGGGAAGCCCATGTGAACACCATGTTACAGAAAACTAACTAAAGGATAGCTAAAGAGAGTCTACTGTATAGGACAGGAAACTCTACTTAGTGTTCTCTGGGGAACTGAATGGGGAGAAAATCTATAAAAGGGTGGATATATACTTCCCAGGTGGCTCAGTGGGTAAAGAATCTGCCTACAGTGCAGGAAATACAGGAGATGCGGGTTCAATCCTAGGTCGGAAAGATCCCCTGGAGGACGTCATGGCAAGCCACTCCAGTATTCTTGCTTGGACAATCCCACGGACAGTTGGGTTACAGTCCATAGGGTTGCAGAGAGCTGGACTCAACTGAAGGGACTGAGCACACACACATATCCATATAACTGATTCACTTCACTGTACAGCAGAAACTAACACAGCATTGTAAAGCAAACTATACTTCACCAAAAAATTAATTTAAAAAAAACTAAACAGACTAGGACGAAAGCAGAGTGTATCAAAAGTGAAAATGAAAATTCCTAAATGCATTTTCCATTTTTGAACTATATGATGACATCCTGACATTTTCATTAAAAGTGACAGGACCTTAAATAATACTACTACCGCTCATGCTGACCAGGGTAGAATAAGATGAGCACTCTAATAATTTGCTGATGGGAGTATCAATCAATACTGGAGGGCATTTGGCGAAGTGTTTCTTGAGCTTAAACATATACTGACCCTTTGTCTTAACTGTTTTACTTCTAGATAGCTAGCCTTATGAAACACTCTGAAACACAAAGATTGAGTCACACAGAAAGGTCCTTCCAGATGATTTCTTAAGGTCTGTAAATCATACCTCAATAAAGCTATTAAAAATTGCTCACTACATTTTTTTTTAAATTGGAGTCAAAAGTGAAAACATGCTAAATGACTAGCCCTAGGAGGAAATCTTTAAATAGTAACAGTTCATTCAATTTAGATTTGAGAAGTCGTTTGTTACATCTATGAGGATATTTTTAATAATATGGAAAAATACTATGGAAATGTGATATAGTTTTATCAGAGGATGAGTAATAAAAATTGCATGCAAACTGCAATCTCTACTTTGAAAACTAAATTTTAAAGAGCATGGCTAAAATAATTAGGAGGTATCAATAATAAACTGGATGAAAGTAATAATGATTATCATTGGGTGATAAAATTATCAGTAGTTCATTTTTTCAGTCATTTGTTTGTTTATTCAGTCAACTTGAATTTGCTTTAAACCTCTGCATTTTAAAAATGTCCTTCCATGAAAATGCATTACTGTTAAAAATTAGTAAAAGGATGGTTTGAAAAGATTAAAGTGAGTTGGCCTCACATAGAGGCATCTTGGTGCTATCAAAGGATACATGTGTGGCATACTTTAGAGTAGATTCAGCTGTGGTCCAAAGATAGTCCTTACCTGTGAGGAGGACCCAATTAAACTGGATTGGCAAAATCCATTATCATTTCACTTTCTCAGTCATTGTAATAGCATATCATCCCTGAGATATCACTTGGGACATGTTATATCACAATCAATTCACTGAAGGCAATCAATTTACATAAATCCTCCCTTTTACCTTTAGCCAGCAGTGGGGTTTTTAATTTCCATCCTTTGTATCAATTGTAATCAAAAGTGTTAAGAGCCTGGAATTCAGAATTTGCTCATTACAGCAGCGTGTGGTGAATGACTGGCATTAATAAGCCAGCCCGTGCTGCTTGATACCTTCTCCTGGTCAGGTCATCGGTTCCAGTCCAGGATGTAAACGTATTTCTTGCAACTTGTTAACTCAATTACACAGTCCTATGAATTGCTGCAAACATTTCTTATACAAAGCCACTTGCAGAGTCTCTATGGTAGCTGACACTTCATAATTCCTAAGGGAAGGCATGAAGAATTACACAAATTCCCTGGATTCTGAAAGAAAGGGAAAGTGATTAAGATGTTGAAATTGCTTGGGCTGTGCTGCTGTCATTGTTGGAGGAAGCGATCCTGTGTCAGGTGCAAAATGTAATAGCTCTGATTACCCCATACCTATCTTCTGGGACATTTCCAATTCACACCTAACTCCGAAGCCTGCTCTCAATCAAAAGATTCCAGAGTGTGCTGGTCTAGAGCTCCCTTTCATCTCAAATGACACCATTTTTTTCTCATTCAAAATTCACTCTGAAGGTCCTAAAGTCAAATATTTGACTTAGAAGTTTTTACACACACACACACACACACACACACACACACACATTAAACGGACTTTCTCTTTCTCTCTGTCGTGGAATATCTAAGAGCATATAGTTCTGTGGGATACCCAATATCAAGGCCAAACCCTGGCCTTCAGAGTGAAGGATCTTAGGACCTATTTCCTTAAAAGCCCTGGGACTTGTCTGTTTTACAAGCATTTGCACACCCTCTCCTTCTACGTTCCTGGGGACCTTGTTTCAAAAGAAGCTTCTAGGGCCCTAAGCCAGGCCTTGTGTGGCTGGATGGGGTGTAGGCTCTGAGAAGCTCTATTCTTAATAAGTCTCCAGATGATGGTGAAGCTCTAGAAAATTTGAGAAGACCTGCATTAGTGCTTGTCCATTTTCAGAAAGCACCCACCCCCACTATCTCATTCTTTACTTCTAAAGGCCATCTTGACAGAGGCACATGGATACTCATAAAGGGAGAATAAGCATTCTAGTATTCCCAAACCAGCAGGAAAGAGTCTAAGACTTGACTTTCAAAATGTGCTCCCTGGGGGACTTCCTTGGTGATCCTGTGAAGACTACTCCGCTGCAGGAGGCATGGGCTCGATCCCTGGTTGGGGAACTAAGACCCCATATACTGCACAGTGCAGCTCAAAGATTAAAAAAAATTAAAGTAAATGTGCAGCATCCATACCACCTGGGGTGCTATTAGAAATGCATTTAGGATGGTCCACTTGGGGGCTTTCTGAGTCAGCAACACATGTAGGGTGGGGGTTGATTCTGAAAATTCATAAGGTTTGAGAACCACTGGTCTAGAGTATGGATTCCCAGGCTCCTTGTGCTAGCTGCATGCTTTCATTTATGAAAAGTGTTCACCTTTGTGAGTTTTGTAAAGCATGAGACGGGACTTTCCTTCAGAACACAATTCCTTTTAGAGAAGCTCACAGACTTAAAGATCCAGAAGAGATTTTAGAACCAATGTCCTAGGCAAATGATGCCTTTAAAACTGAGAATCATCCTACCAAGAAGGGAATAGTTTGGTCTTTTAAAAGTAGCCTTCAGCTAGTCTGACAAGACCCACTGGGTTTGAAATTAAATGATGGGCTCCTAAGTTGAAGCTGGTTCAGCTGAATCTGGGTATTGACATGTTCCAGCTGTGCAGCTTTTGGGAACACCAAGATTATCTGGCAGCCTTACTTTTTTCATATCTGAAAAAGATATAATGAGAGTTTCTTTCTTTCACATGGTGATTCTGAGCATTAACTCAGGCAGCAAGTGAAAAGGGCTTTTCTGAGGGCCCGGTGATCAGCAAGTGCCCAAAGAATGTTAGAAGACCTGTAACCATGGATATGCATTGCCGTTTTCTGACCTTTTCTTCCCTCATTTTAAATTGGAAGTAATTGTAGGACCTAAAAGTGTTGAGTTTCAGTAATAAAATGGAACTGAGTGAATCTTTGCAGTAATGGAATCTCAGGTCTTTCTATGAAAGGTGAAGGGCAGAGACTGGACCTATCTGTGTCTCCAGTCTCAGAGGGTTTCAGCACGTGTTCAGCACTCGCTGAATAGGCATGTGTGTGATTAATCAAGGGCTCAGTTTTTAAAGAGCTAAATATTTTCAGAATCTAGTTATATATTGTATTCTTAAGATAATCTAGACAACTATCTTATTTTGTCTACGATAATAATGTTTATGATAATATTGTTTATGGTAATTATGCTTATTATCATGAACAAAATCCTTCCTCTGATGCTCCCAACAGCCCCATGAGGAAGGTAGAGTTACTTACCTCATTTTACAGAGAAGGAACCCAAGTCAGAGAGCTTGGGTAAACTATGGTGGAATGGAGTGACAGTCTGGGTCATCTGACCTCAGGGCACCTATGCTTAATTATTCTACTTGCTGCTTCAGCACTCTGTGTGACTTTGGTGTTCTCTAGAAATAAGCAACAGGGGTGGGCACGGTTAGAAATAAGGTTTTCAGTACCTGTGGGAAACATGGAGAAAGAAATTATGCACTTGGATGAATAAGTGATGCTTTAAAAAAAAAAAATTCTGTAGCTAGAAGCCAATTAACTCCTAGCCAAAGTGAGAAAAGAAAAGCTTTTTAATTTTGTTGTTAATATAATTTTAGACTCTGTTCCTGTTAGCTATAGCAGAGAAAACACAAAGACAGTTGTGCAGCTGAGTGTACTGTTCCAAGGAGAGGACCTCTAAACCATCACTTCCCGGGGGGAGGGAGAAACTTACCTGGCAATCCCTCCGCAGAAGTGTGACCGCTTTGCTGACTTGAGTGGTGAGCACCGTCTCATCCCCAGACACTGCAATTTAGTTTTGCCTGTTTTATCTTTAGATAGTCCTTCTCCATTTATTTCAGTCTGTCTGCTTCCATCATTCCCTGTCACTGAAGAAATGGAATCATTTATCCTATAATACAGGGTTTCTCAGCCTCAGCATTATTGATATGTTGAGAAGGATAATTTTTTTTCCCTTGGGGATGTTGTCCTATGCATTCTAGGATGTTTAGCAGCTTGCCTCTACTCATTAGATGCCCATAGCAGCCCCTTGCCAGTTGTGGCAACCAAAAATGTCTCTAGATACTGCTCAGTGTCCCTTGGGGCTAAAACTGCCACCAACTGAGAACCATTGCTCTGGAGTTTGGCTCTGTCCTCTTAATCTTCTGAAAACTGGATCTTGGATGAGAGTCTCAGTCAGGCCCAGATTCAATGTTTGTATTTATTTTGTTCATTGCTAAGACTGCGTTCTATGTGTGTAACGTCCCCTGGAGGCACTCAGTGTCTGTAATTGCTTTTCAGGATGCTAGTTACCACTAGCATCCAGTGCCTAGATCCTCTATAAGGGGCTAAGTGTGTTGATATTCCAGTTCAGTCATCGCCTTGCCATTGATTTATGGGAATCTTTGTATGAAGAGAAGCCTGCCTCAGCTACAATTCAGTTGCCATTATGGCTTGCATGGGAAAGGTGTGGGATTTCCATTGTCCTGGGATGTCTTTCACCATTAGCCAGCCTTTACCATTCTTACCACTTAGACATACTCTTCGTGGCTTTTCAGTTCCATTCAGTTCAGTCCCTCAGTCATGTCCGACTCTTTGTGACCCCATGGACTACAGTACGCCAGGCTTCCCTGTCCATCTCCAACTCCCAGACCTTGCTCATAGTCATGTTTGCTGAGCTGGTGATGCCAGCGACTCAGCTGTTAAGGCCCAACTTATCAAATGAGTCAGGACCTAGAGTGAGCCCTGGCCTCACCTGTAAGATCAGCTGGTGCTGCTGTGATGCTCGGGCTCAGTTTTGAACATACCATGTTGGGCGTGATCACTGGTCACAATTGGTCCCTATGTCCTCTCTCACTCTTTCTGCATCTCGCTGCCAAGATTTGAGCCATGAAGTCAGGTACCTTGGAAAGAGCACAGGCTTGGCAGTGAGACAAACCTGGACCCAAACTCCAATTATGAAAAGTTGCTGCTGGGTGATTCAAGTGAGATCCTCAAAGTTCAGAGGCTTTGGTGTCTTACTTGTCAAAATAGAAACAGTAAGCTCTCAGGGACCTCTTTTTAAGGATCAAGTCGTTTGGTACAGTGCTCATGAGAGACACGTTCAATACACGTGTATGGTGTTCTTTCCTGTTAAAAGAGGATCTTCTAGGGACTTCTATAGCACTCTAGTGGTTAAGACTTCCAAGGCAGGGGGCACAGATTTGATCCCTGGTCGGGGAACTAAGATCCCACATGCCTCATGGTGCGGCCAAAAAAATGTAAAAAGAAAAAAAAAAAAGTTAAGTATCTTCTGTTTAGGGAGTGTTCTGGGCCATGCTTACTACATGTGCCCTTGTGTGCCCTCTCATTTGACCCCCCTGCAGTGCTCCTATCCTGGATGTCAGGGAAGAAAATGAGGTTTACAGCAGTTAAGTGGCCTGTCCAAACCTTCAAGCCAACATGGGTTGACTCTCGACTAAACTCAGACCTTCCTGATGCCAAAATCCATTCTAATATCCCCTGTACAGCCTGCTTTTAATTGGGTGCTTAAGTTTTGAATGAATGGATGGATAACTGATTGCCTATATGAATGGTTATAAGAAGCTGATGCTAGAAGTTTATTATCAAATGGCTCTTTCCTCCCAGAGGGCCTGTTTTTCCTGGAATTTAGTTGAATCTGGACTTTTTATTTCACATTTGGATTGAGGCAAGAAAAAGCAGGGGGCTTCTCTGGTGGCTCAGGCAGTAAAGAATCTGGCTGCAATACAGAAGATCTAGTTCGATCCCTGGGTCTGGAAGATCCCCTGGAAAAGAGGATGGCTATGCACTCCAGCCTGGAGAATTCCATGGACAGAGGAGCCTAGCAGGTTGCAGTTCATGGTCTGAAAGAGTCGCACATGACTAAGCAACTAGCATGGACACATACAAGAAAAAACAGCGGGGTTTGGATGTGGATGCTGGGGGAAAGAGGAAGCCAATATGGCTCTGTGATTGTCCAGTGCTGCAGTTTGCATGCCCCGCACCTCTGCTCAGACACTGCCTGGCACTTGTTTCTAGCTGTTTCCCCTTTTATGATGAGGGGCTCACTGGTCTACATTGTCCTATTGGCAGCAGAGCACCTTGCGAGAGGCCTGTGTCCCTGCCTCTTCCTGTCTGTGCAGCTATTACCTACTAGAGGGTGAGTTTCCTAGCTGTCACCCGGAGCTCAGTGGGGCTGGGAACCTGGCCAGATGTCTGGATGCCCCTGGGAGGAATGTAAGCTGGCACAGCCCAGGAAGCTCAACCTTCTTGAAAAGGATGTGGGTGGACAAGCAGCCCTGTGGTTTCCTGCAGGGGGTGGGGACCTCCTGTCCACAGCCTTTGAGTGGCATGCTGCCCAGGTGGGAAGGGCAGAGTCTGGGAGCTGAACTCGGGCTGAAACGAGCAGCAGCGCTGAGGAAGCCCCGGGAGTGGAGCGCGGGCCAGAGCGGGTCGCCAGCACCACTCTCTCCTTTGCTCCCCTCACTCTCGGGAATGCCACGCAGACTTGCTGTGACATTTCTTTGAACTCATTTTGTGTTCACACTACAAGTCACATCTACGTTTTCAGCACGAATTGATTTTAGGTTTTATTTACGAATATATTCAAGGTGAAGATTTTTGAGTGATAAGATTGTATGATTTGGAGAATCCAAAATACATGCATGCCCAGGCTCCCTTTGGGGACGTTCTGGGGTTTTATCTGGCAAACACCAGTCTACTCTGATAGACAAAGTCATCCACAATTTACATCAGCTCTATTATGTTGCAGTTGATACCAGATACTCACCCTCCCTATCTTGTGTGAACTGTCCTAGCACTACCGTTACATTGAGTGCTCATCCTTGCAATGCCATTAAATTTTCATACCAATTTTAGGATCAGTTTAAGTATTTAAGAGAAATAATAGTGAATATAGAGAGGCACATATATATGCAGTATTATCCAATATGATATATATTCAGTATATATAAATTATAAATGTATATCCAATATGAAATATATTCAGTATATATAAATTTTAAACGTGTGCACTTTCATATATAATAGCGAATCATTTGAGGGATGAGTTTTACTAAGAAAATACAATTCTATCTGGCAACAATTTATGGGATGGTTATGTCCTGGGCTCTGCCATTCCATAAAATGCTGGAGACAAAAAGATGAATAAAGTAGGACACCTGTCCTAATGGAGGTCATGGTACATCAGGGAGCAAGGCATGTGAAGAAACAATCATAAAGGAAAAAAATCACAGGGTAAAGAATGGACAGATTAAACTGCCAACTTTTGTACATCAAAGATATCACAAGCAAAATTATGACCCAAGAGCAAATCTGGGAAATACTCAAAATTGATATGAGCTAGAGAAGTATTTTAATATTTGAATGAAGAACTCTTGCAAAGGGATAAGAAAAAAATAGCATCACCCCTAATCATACACCTCCCAGAATTGTACATGTAATGGTACACACGCACATACACGCAAACACTCACATGAAAAATTCAACTGTGTTTGCTATTTAAAGAAAGAGAAACTCAAGCAACATTGCATTTGCACCTTTTAAAAAAAGGTGCAGCAGTTGCCACCAAGAAGGGACAGGGGAGTGTAATGGGCATTTCCACCCTACTTGTGGTGTGTTAACTGAAACATCTTTTCTGGAGAATAACCCACAGTATGTACATAGAGCTTTAAAGTAGCACCTCTTTTGTACCAGCAATGTTACTTGCAAGCATTTCTTCTGATAGAATACACACGTATATAGACAGAGACTAATGCACAATTGTTTGCTGCATTGTTACTTATAATAAGAAAAGATTAAAACTACTGGACAGTCCATGAGTAAGATGTTTAATGGTTATATGGTTTGTTGTACATCCTAATGGCAATAGCAGTGACCTTTAATACCAGAGTTCCTGAAGAATCTTTGGAAGTGCTGAGGTTAGGTGCAGTAGAAGAAAGCGTTCACTTGTGTTTAACAAGGGGGGAATAGTGGAAGGAAATATTTATTTTCTCATTTATAATCTGGTGGGTTTCCCAGGTGGTGCTAGTGGTAATGAACCTTGCCAATGCAGGAGGCATAAGAGATGTGGGTTTGATCCCTGGGTTGGGAAGATCCCCTGGAGAAGGCAATGGCAACCCACTCCAGTATTCTTGCCTGGAGAATTCCATGGACAGAGGAGCCTGGTGGGCTATAGTCCAGAGCATTGCCAAGAGCTGGACATGACTGAAGTGACTTCACAGGCACATGTTATTTGGTAATTACAAAAATATCAATAAACAAAACCTAAGAAATGAATTGATAATCATAATGCAATGTGAGTGGAGAATTACACAAAGGAAAGAGAGGTTTACGGGAGATTGATAAATTAATTCCACTTGATGAGTCGGGCAGAGAAAGCTGGAGAAAAGAGGCAGATTTTAAAGACTGAGACATAATTTGCCCTGCGGAAAAGGGAAAGGTCGTTTCAGGCCCTTCAGGAGTGCCTGTTGTGCAAATGACGGAAGCATAAACACACCTGGCAGGCTGAAGGGATGGAGCTGATCTGGTGTGACTGGAGCACGCAGTCTGCAGGGCACAGGACTCAGTTGAATCAAGAAAGGTGAGAGATGCCAGGCTGTGAAAGGCTTTCCACTTTCAGACCATGCAAAGGAGTTTAAGCGTCAGAGCGTAATCGCCAAGTCTGGAAGACTTGGAGCTGAATGCTGATCGGGGAAGACATGCCTGCACACACAGAGTAAGATAAATTTCATAACACAAAGTAAAAGCATGTACAAATACTTTTCAGAAAACATCTTTGGGAGGACTAAAAAAAATCAGTGTTTTCTCTATGATTAAAAAAAAATGGTAGTTCGAAAAAGTACCATACTTAAAAATACTATTCTCCCCACCACCACCACGGTTAACTCTTCTCGTCCTTCGAGGCTTCCTCGTCTTTAATAAATATGTTGGGGAGGCTATTCCTGATCAACTGTTCCTATAGCAGCAGTTCTTTCCTCCTGGTTATCTATTAATGATCACTAATTATTAATAGACTATAGAGTCTGTGCAGACAGTGAAGAGACCTATTGTATATGCCTCGGTACCCCCAGCACCTAGTAAATAAATCATGCTCAGTTGTAGAGTCTACCTGAATGACGTCACCATCCCTCTGCAAGCGAAAGGCTCTATCAGAATTCATGCAGTGGCCTACTTTTGTAACTTTGCATGACTCAGACCACTCCTAGTTTAGGAATAATGTGGGCATGTTGGGCTGGAGTAATGTCACTTTTAACACACATGTGGGTGTTCATTTTGAAACTGTTGTGCAACTTGGGGACAAAAAATGGCTGAATAACACATTGTTTGAGGTCAGGCAGTCAGCTGCCACAGATTTCCCAAATGTTAGTTTGGCTTTATTCCTTCGGTTTCTACCCTGTGCCAAGAGGCTCTGAACTCCTTCTGAGTGACTGATTTCTGGATCCCATCATGGAAGTATCCACTGTTACCTGCCTCATGATCACCAGTGCAAAGTCCTGGAGGAAGCAGCACCTGATAAACGCCTGATGGGCTGTTCATCAAAATGACTATTAGACTAGAATTCTGTACATTTTCAGATTGATAACACCATCCTATAAAGTTTCTGAGAAGTTCTGGAAGAAAATATCCATTTCTTCCAGTATGACAGGGGATTGTTTACAACTGTATTTTAATCGGAGAGTCCATGGTTTCCTTTGGGGACTCTCAATGCCTTTATTACAGTCATAGCTTAATATGAAATACAATTAGCCCTCTGTATCCACAGGTTCTGCATCCATGGATTCAAACAACTGCAGATCAAAAATACTTGGAGGAAAATTCCAGAAACTTCCAAAAAGCAAAACTTGACTTTGCTGCATGCCAGCCGCTATTTACATAGCATTTACATTATATTATGTATTATAAATAATCTAGAGATGATTTGAAGTATATAGAAGGATGTATGTAGATTATATGTTAAGATTGCACCATTTTATGTAAGGAACTGGAGTATCCATGGATTTTGGTATCTGTAGGCCAGGGGAATCAATCCCCCTTGGATACTAAGGGACAGTGTTGTCGCTGATGCTAATACTAAAGATATTCTGTCCCTGGTGGCTCAGATGGTCTGCCTGCAATGTGGGAGATCCAGGTTCGATCCCTGGGTTGGGAAGATCCCCTGGAGAAGGAAATGGCAACCCACTCCAGTACTCTTGCCTGGAAAATTCCATGGACAGAGGAGCCTGGTAGGCTACAGTCCATGGGGTCACAAAGAGTTGGACATGACTGAGCGACTTCACTTTCACTTTCTTTCACATTCTTTCCCACTGCTATAGTAAATGCTCCTGCTCCCATCAGGAATGCTAATGTATCACATGTCTTAAGCAGAAGGCAGAGGTTTTGAGCTCAGTAAATACATGCGTATTTACTCCCTAGTAGGGATCTGTGAATTGTTTTTCTACACATGGAAACAGCAGGGTGAGGGCAAGAAACTGAAAAGTCTTGTAGACAAACACCATCACACAATTTAGCTCTCTTGATTTCACTCTCAGTGTTGGGGACATTTCTTTGACTTTTATATTTTGTCAGAATATATATCTGTATTTATATCTAGATATAGATATGGACGAGATTTCCAGAAGAATGAACAGACGATGCCATAATTTTGCCTTTAGTGATGATGTATTTCCTGGGGGAGGGGTGGGGTTTTCTCAAGCCAGTGATCGTAGTCCGAGAATCAGAGGATCAACGTAATTGCCACCTTCTGCTTCAGAAGCACTTGAACTAAATGTCTCTGTGTTTCCATGTCTGTGAATGGTGTGAATGTGGGTGTTAAGTACACAGAGAACGTACAGATGCATTTCTGGCTAACATGAATTGAAGCGAAAATATTTGAAAAGAGTCAGCTTTATCCTTGATACCAAGAGGTAAGATGCTGCAAAGTCTTGAAGATGAACAGAATAGCGAATGATATAAGGTTAAAGCTGTTTTATCAATCAATCTCATCAAATGCTTGGAAACTTGATATTGCTGAGTTTTATAGCTGTGCAATGACTTAATATTTAAAAGGATTTCCCCCTTTAAGCATACTGTGTTGATTGCAAAAACCTGTACAGTTCCTTTTATGGTACCTCATAATTCACTTTTTCATTGTCTTGACTGTGAGAAACTTGTTAGAATATGTTGGGCGTGAGATGGAGCATTTGCTAATTTTATTTTTCCTTTCTTTTCTCTGTTGGCATTGTGTTTCTGCATTCGAGTACCATATGTATAATTAGCCTATGCGATAGCTTCAGTTTCATTGTTATTAATTATCCTTTTTACATTAAATTTTCACATTTCTGCCACAGGCACCTTATGGTAACAAATATTTTCTTTTGGAGCCAAGGAAGAAAGTGCACACATGTAATGAGCTTCTATATTGTGCCAGGCTCTTTGCCCCATCACCTCATTTTACCCCTGTGTAACCTTCAATAAAGGTGCTTATACCCTTCCCCCCCCCCCAGATAAGAAAACTGACATTTAAAGAGACTGAGTGATTTTCAGGTCTTCACATGCTGGGATGGTAGAGTCAGAAGTTACGCCTGCCGGTGGTCTTGGCTTCATCGTGACCTTTGCCTAGGTTGTTTGCTGAGGAATAAGAACCTTGGGGATATTTTTTCCACTTAGAAATAACGTGGCATTATGGAAAGTGTATGGAATGTGCAGTCAGGCAGGTCTGCATCGCATTCATGCTCCTGGTACCCCTTAGATGCCTGTTGGAGATTGATTAGACTCTCCTGATGCTTAGTTGCCCCTTAGAAAAATAGGGTTGGCCAGACTTCTCTTCCCAAGTGTCTGCAGGATTAGAAATGCCACGCTCTCCCAGGACAGGCTGGATCCCAGGGAGCTAGTCTTCTCCCTTTTTTATTTCTCCACCCAGCTTTCATTTTTCCAGGTTGTGAGCCACTGACGGAGGTTATTGATGGCTTCTGCAGGTGGAAAAACAGCTCGGTGAGCCCCAGAGAAGGACAGTTTTCTTTTTCGGTCTGTTTGCATCACTGTGTAAAAAGAGAAAAGAACAAGTGAAGACAGCCATGCCTTTCAAGCTGGGATGCAGGAGTTGGAAGAGGGGTTTGTAGGAGATAAATCAAAGAAAATTGTCTAGAATTGGTACAAACGAAATTTGAGCTTAATAAGTGCTGGAGTGGTGAGGCAGGATTTGTGCTCCTCTATCTGAAAGACAATTTACCGCACCTCCAGGGGAAGGCATCTTGTTGGCAAATGCTCAGAGGCACAGGAGCACTAACCTCATCCTGCTGGGGACCTGAGACTCACAGCCTTTCTCAAGCTATGCAGTCAGTCACTGCCCCTGCTTTCTTGGCACACCTTCTTTACCGAAAATATTAGGTACTGTGTGTTGAGCCCTACCAGGCTTCCCTGTTGACTCAGTGGTAAACAAAACCCACCTGCCAATGCAGCAGATGCAGGGTTCAATCCCTGGGTCGGGAAGATCCTGGGGAGGAGGAAATGGCAACCCACTCCAATATTCTTGCCCGGAAAACCCCATGGACAGAGGCCCCTTGCGGGCTACAGTACATTTATAGGGTCTCAACATTAGTCAGAACTGAGCACACACACATATACAAATACAAAGCTCCCTCCCTGCCCCCACCATGAACCAGGTGTGGGGTAAACCAAGTGCTCAACTTCACCAGGAGAAAATGACAGGTGTATATCCAGGGTGTTTCTTATTCATGTTCAACTTCTTGGGTGCTGTTTTTTTGAACTTTGGGAAAGATAATGTTATTGTTCATGTGTCAGATTAAAGTATATGTTTATGAATTATCTCACTGCCACAATTTAACCTTGGTGACGGCTCTGTGAAGAAGACCTAACCATTTCCATTTTATAGACGAGACTGTTGTTCAGAGAGGTTCAGTGGCTGCCTCGGGGTCACACAGCTATTTGGGACGGAGCTGTTCATTTGATGCCATGTGGTTTCACTGGCTTTTCAGTAGCACCTTGTCCAGGGACAGTATTATGGGAGGACAGGGCTGTGCCCGTTCTATCAAAGAGATAAATCTGTAGGGCTATATTTCTTGTTAGAGGTAGATTCTCCTGAAATACCCTTTTGGCTATACTGTGAAAGCCTGTGATTCAAAGATCCTTGCCAAAGGATCATCATAAATCCTGTTTAGACACAGAAATCCCTGAAGGAAGAAAGGTTCTTTGCAGTGGCCCACAGCCTGGAGCAATAGTGTCCAGAAGAGGGAAATTTGCAACCACGCTTGAATGAGAGCTGAGGGGCTTGTTTACATGGGCAGGGACACAGATGGTCCCATAAGTAGGATTTGCTGAAGAGCCCCCCTCCCCCGACATGGAGAGCTGGTGAGGGCTTTTGGACAGTGTTGTCTGAGTGGCCACTGTCACATGTGGATACTTATAATCCTCGTCCTGAGTTGCTACGTCTCATTCAGAGATAAGCAAGCTTGTCTGATATTCTGTTCCAGACCTCAGTGAAAACTGAAGGCATGGCTGACAGCCATTTCTTCCAGTCCTTTCTCTTCCATCCCTTTAGTCAAGTCAGGCTGGCAGACCAGTCTGGCAGTACACACCCCCAAATGGTGGAGAGAGGAGCAGATCACCAGGCAGGCAAGCTTATCCTTCTGTGGAGTCAGTCTGCTCATGTTTGCCAGGATCCACCATGTGTAGGACACAGTGCTCTGTGCTCGAGGGTGTGGGATGTGAGGGAGGAGAATGGTAAATGTGTGCATGTGTGGTTAGGGGTGCTTTCTTCCTTTTGAAAGGATATTCCCAGGCATCAGCATTTTAATAAAGAATATTAACCATTTCTTCCACCCCAGGATGGAATACACTTTAATATCACCATAATAAGTTCTGCTTTATTTTGTATAATAGTTAGGAAGAATATTATTTGGAACACACACACTCTGAGGAAGGCTTGGGCTTGGAAACAGAGGTGAAAATTACAAGGGTATGTCCATGGGAGCGTCTTACTAATGTTTAAGTGTTTGGGTGCTTTTTTTGAACTTCAGGAAAGGCAATGTTATTTTTCATGTATCATGCATAAATCTATATGAATTATCTCACTGCAACAATCCTCTAAGGTAGACACTGTTAGGATCACATTCCAAATAAAAAAGAAGGTTCAGAGAGTTGAAGTCACATGCCTGAGGTCACACAGCTAACATGTGAAGGGACCGTCATCTGAACCCCAGGTTGCTGTTCATTCAGTAGCTCAGTCATGTCCGACTCTTTGCGACCCCATGGACTGCAGCATGCCAGGCTTTCCTGAACCCCAGGTTACTAAGTCCAAAGCAGCTGTATTCTTGTCCCTCCCTGGAGTTTTACTGCAGGGCATTGAAAGACAGTTAATGTGGGTATGTTGAAGAAGCGCTGTTTTATTACGCTCATCACAACTTAGGCCCTTTGGAGCCTTGGTGTTTTTGCAGTGCTGATGCGCAGCCCTGTCCTGCCCTCTGTGACATTCCTGTCCCCGCTTCCACATCCAGGCAGAGGAGCGAGGGGAAGAGAAAGTTAAATGAACGCCCCAAAGGGAGTCACCGGGAGTCAGTGAGTATTTGCTTTATTCTGTTTGTTTGATTTAGAACAAAACAACGAGTGTTCCCTGCCTCTGGGTCCGAGGACTTAGCTTCAGATTTTCAACAGTGGTTCCTATGAATAATGAAAGAATTTCCAAGTTGTCTGAAAATAACCGTGGCATCAAAGAGACACACCGAAATGAAGCTCAGGTGTTTACTTCCTCTTCCCCATGTCCCAAGCTCAGCAGCCTCAGGAGGCCTCAGCGTTCTCCCTTTCCGATCATTAATGTGACTTGCCCAGTACCTCCCAGCCAAGACCAGGGCCAGGATGAAGTGAGTGGGTCACTCAGCAGGGTCTAAAGTTTGCTCCAAATGCAGTGATCAATGTGAGCAATATTTAATACAACATTTTAAATATATATATATATATATATATATATATATTTAAATTAAAGGTACCTGGACATCCTCAGTCTTCTCCTTTCTGGATCCTTAGGAGAGAGGGTGGGAGAAAAGGCTAGAGAAGTTCTGGGAGCTTTGATTTCTTGTGAAATTGCATTGAGTTGTTTCTATTTTGGTCTGCATACCTCTATATTATTGGATTTTCCATAACTGTGATTATACACAAAGAATGGACTATTATAACCCAAACATTAAAGTCCAAGTTCAGTTTGACTCCTGAATATAGATCATGCTAATGACGCTGATAACGATCAGAGTAAGTAGGTAAGGTTCATGGAGGGCTTGCAGTATGCTAAATGCTTTTCATGAATGAGCTTATTTCATCTATACAGGAACCTTATGAGAGAGGTTCCATTTTTATTTCCACTTTAGAGAAGAAGAATTGGAGGGGTACAGAGGTTAAGGCAGCTTGTCTGAGGTTGTCCAGTTAGTAGCAACTACCAGGGGTTGAATTCAGATCCAGACAACTTGCTCCAGAGCTTGCTCTCCTTACTACTTACCAAATCTACAAAGGAAATAGTGGCAGGGGGCGGGGGATGAATTTACATGGTATTCAAAGTTCTAAAGCAAATTTATGCAGGTTTCTTTTCCTTCAGTGTTCAAGTATTAGATTGCCAAGTGTCTTTTTAGCCTGGAAAATCTGTCCCTTTTTACATTTTTTATGTTAAAATGCTCTTTAAAACAATGAAACGAGCGATAGACGATAGTAGTTGCCTTTCAAAAATGTCCCTAAAATTTTGGCTGCCATTTTCTTTTCAATTAGGCCAGGAGTGGGGCGGGGCAAAGATGCTTTTCCTTGGAGGGCAGGACACATGTTTCAGTGTCCCTGCTATGCTGGCAGCACCTGTGAGCCCAGGTGGGCCCCCGGTGGCCCTGCCCCGCCCCTGTCTTTGCCTGCTCCTGCCTCCCTGGCTGGCGTCTGTGTGGGACTCATTAGCAGTGGGTGTGTGTCTCGCCACAGTGGTTCATTCACAAGGCTGCCGGCGGTGCCAGGGATCGTGGCCGCCTCTCTGGCTGCGCCGGCCGGCCGCCGCTCCCCACTGTCCAGTACAGAGCTGGGCAGGACCCTCTCACAGCCCTGCAGCCTCTGGAGTCCCCCTGGGAGGTGCCTTGGGATCGAGGAGGGCAGGTACCTTGGAGATGGCACTGTCGCGGCCGGCTCCTGCCTCTCAAGGAAGACTCTAGGCGGCCAGCGCCTGCGCGGTGACCTCTGTGATGGTGCAGTGAGTAGGCGCTGAATTTAACGCTCCTGGCCTCTCCATCAATCCAGCCCGCATGCAGGTGCCGGCCACAGTGGCCGGCCCGGACGAGGGACGGGAATGATGGCACAGGGATCCCGGCAACGGGAACAGGCTCTGGCGGACGCAAGCTTAGTGCGGGTTTTATTTACGCCGGGGCTCTCGCAGCTGTCCCCTCCGGACCGCTCTGTAGGGTGTGCACTTTTTCTGTACCTGCTACACGAGTCCCGACCTCCAGCTGATTTGAGGTTGGCTTTTAATTCCGGCTTGGGCGCTGCTGCTGTCAGAGCCAGGGCCCGAGGCGCAGCCTGAACTGTTGATCCTATTTGAGGAGTTTAGGAAAGTTTGTTCTGGCCCATTGGTGAGAGAACTGGCGTGAGCTGGGACCCGCTGCCAGATTGTTGTGCCTGGGGACAGCACTGGGGGCACTCCTTTCATCTTTGTCTTTGTCTGGTCTCCTGCTCATTAAATCTTCCTGGGTCTGTGGAGTTGACTACCAATTGGTGCCTGACCTACTTACAGGGAGCCACTACATTCGCCCTCACTCATCATAATAAATGGATCATAAAGGCTGGTTCACTGTGATTCAAAGTGGACTCATTTGAGAATCCTTTCTACTTCCTGGGGTGTGTATTTGTGCATGTGGACGCATGTGTGATGCATGTGTGTGGATTCATGTACGTCTCTGTGTGTGTGTGTGTGTGTGTGTGTGTGTGTGTGTGTGTATTGTGCAGCTACCTGAATGCAGGCTGGCATGTTCCTCGTTGCTATGCTGGTACTTGCTAATGGGCAGCAGTCCTGTGCTGTGTATCAGGGTATCGTTAATAGGCTTGCTGTTTTCCCTGCATCCATCTCCTTTCATTTTCTACTTGGAGCACTTTCTTGTGAGCAAGGGTGCTCACACTTTCTGCTCTTAGCGTCAGCTCTGTTTGCTTCTCTTCTGCCAAAGGGCGCCATGGCGTTACTCAAAGGACCTTTTGAACTGTGTTCAGTGAGTGAAGAGCTCATTCGGGACGGTTACTGGGACAGCACACGCTTCCAGCGGGTCCCGGTTGCCTCATTGCTGGGCCGTGACTCATGCCTTTGGCGTCTGCCTCTGCTGATCTCAGAAGCCATGTGGGAGGTCGGTTTTGTTGGTGCATCCCAGGCTCTGTGACCTTTTCAGCACCGTTTTATCTCACATTTTGAAAGATACTTCCCCTCCCAACAAACTGCAGTTATAAAGTAATAACCAATCTGTTCTCATTTTTAATTAATTGTATATACATAATTGCCAATCAGAGTTTCCAATCAGTATGAGTTAATCAGCCTTAACATTTATTTATTCACCCAGCACCTTCTCTGTGGCTGACCTATGCCAGCTGCTGGGAATAGAAAAGGGAACACGAATCAGTCTTAGTGGGAGTTTCCAGCATATTCTATTGTTAGCTCATCATTTTAACTTGGGGTAAAGTTGGTTGAGCTCCCTCTGTGTGTCCAGAGTGGCAGCAGGTTCCTTGGTATACCAGCCCGTTTCCTGCTCAGAGCAGTCCAGTGAGGTAGGCATTAGCCACTCCACTTGTCACATCAGGGAACTGACGGAGTTACAGAGTTGAGTCATTCACTCCAAGTCACATTTAATTACAAAGCAGAGGATTTGAACTCAGGATTGCAATGGTCTAACACTTTTCCATGAACTCAGGATTGCAATGCCCTAACACTTTTCCATGGATATTACAATCACTAACTCTCTGAATTCCTTCCGCTCTTCCCTACGGGGTAGGTGTTTGCTTTCATGGGCACGAGAGTGCCCTGTGTTTTCTCCACGTTCTCGGGTTTCTGGTTTAGGGTTCTCCCTCCCCCTTTTTATGAGATATAATTGAAATATAATAGTCCAAGGTGCACCATATAGTGATTCTATATATGGATACACAGCAAAATGATCACCACACTCAGTTAACATGGATTGCTTCACATAGTTACATATTTTGTTCTTGTGATGAGAACTTTTAGACTCTACTCTCTTGGCAACTTTCAAATATATAATACATGATTGTTTGAAGTCTCTGTAGTTAAGTTTGAGGTCTCTGAAAACCCTAAGTACAGATGAGTCTGTTGCCTCATAGAATAAATGGAGCTTCAGGCTTCCTAAGACGTTCAGCTTACTCACCTCCTGTTTAGATGAGGAAACAGAGTAGCAAAGGGGTTTGCCTGTGGTCACACAGCCTCAGAGTCTGGACATGTACTCAGCACCCCTGATGTGTTGATCACAGCACGTTTCCTTGTCACTGGCTCATCTGTTGTCTCAAGAGGCCTTCTGGGTAATTCCCTCCAGGCTGGTGGTAAGAGCAGCCAGCGTTAGGGGAGGACATTGGCTCATTAAGGGTGGGGTCTAAGTTTGTCCGCCCCTCTGTCCCCAGTCTCCAACACAGCCCCACGTCCACCTAGGTGGTCAGTAGGTGTGTGTTGAGTGAAGGAACTGGATGAAATGAAGGGAGGGGGGCCTCCAGGGATAATCCTCTAATCCAATCATGCTACATTTTTGGTACTTGCTGAACTCCCTTCTTGCATCCTCCCACACCAAAGGATACTTTAGAATCAAATTGATGATATCAATATTTAATTGGACACTTTGATGATTCAGTCATTTAGCATCTTAAACTATTTTCCTGTTTCTATTTTGGAATAAATTGGCTGGTTCTTTTCATATCTCTCGGCAAAATTTTTTTTTTTTTTTTTTTGGATCTACGGGAAATTGATGGAGGGATCTCAGTATCAGACTCCTGGTTCCCTTTGGGTGTGGCCACCTCATGTATCTTCCATGCAAGAGAGATGCTGCCAGTTGCCTAATGACACTTTATACAATTGCAAATTTATGTCTAAGACAGATAATATCTTTTTTTTTTAATTATATAAGAAGTGAGGAAGAAGAGAGGGGAAAAACCACCCACGGTTCCTCCACTCTGACTCATAAATTGTCCTTATTTTTCTCCTCCTTTCCAGTACTCAAGAATATTTTTACATCATCGTAATTGGAGTGAAGATTTTGTTTCATAATGAACCACATTGAAATATTCCAACATGTTCTTCCACATTGCTTTACAATTCGCATAATTTCAGTTTGGGGAAGGACTGCAATTTCATGCAGGGTGTGTACTGTGTCTTACTTTAAGATCATCCTATTACAACAAGGCAATTTTGGCTTTAGGTGAACAGAAAGATATAGTTATTATTGAGAATCTGGGTGAAGTAGAATAGGATTAGAAAAGATTTGCCATACGTAGAAGGTCCTGTACTTCAAGTCAGTTATTCCATATCGGCCAGCTTGTTAAAGCTCAAGTGCTCTGTTTCCTTAATGAAAAAAGGAACACTGGAAACACACACAGAGAAGCTGAGAACTGGCCACTATCAGAATTTTTTGGTCCTTTTCTCTATTTTTAATAATTTAGAATGTTAAGATGCCATTAGAAGCAAGCATCCTTCCTAATTGCCTGAAGCATTTTCCTCATTTCTGAAAATGGGTAGCATTTTAACTGGCAGGCAAAACAACCAAAGCAATAAACAGTGAAAGCTGAGTGCTTAGGAAAGCCAACCTGGTCTTCAGACTTCTTCAGGAGAAACAATTAGAAAGGCAGAAAATGGCTGAAATAAATCCATCCACTCACGTTCAGGTCAAACATGTTAGAATTTGTCCTTGTAGGAGGTTATGGGGTTTGAGGGGATGTGACTGCAGAAGTGACCTGGTGATGAGCTGACCTGGAAGAGAAGGTCGGGAGAGCTTTGGCTAATTCTGTTTGCATTGTAATCCAGCAGGGTCGTGGAGAGGATCTTCTTTAGGCCACTAAAAATAGACAGTCTAGTAGATGCAAGTCAGCTGCCATTTCTCCTTTCTTTTCGTCCTATCTTACTTTGGGAGCTCTCTTCCTTCTTCTTGCCCTCCCGGCTCCTCTGTAACTCGGCGTTTGCTTTGGATAAACCATGGGTGCCTGTGTGCTGGGGATGAGAGGGAGGGCAGGAAATGTCAGGACTCCTACTCACCTTGCAGTTATCATATCCATCCACCTTTCCTTCCTTCCACGCCCCCTCCCTCCCCATTCCTTGCTGTCCCACCTTAACTTGGTCCTCAATTCTGTGTGTTTATCTCTGCAAAAAGACTGGCACATAGAACTACTCGACACATTATTATTGAGTAAGTGAAAGGAAGAATGATGGTGAGAGCTGTAGAGAAGAAAGCCTTGTAGTGAGGGAACTGTGGGGCTAGGAAGAGGTCTGCCCCCCTGGAATGCACACCCATTACTGTTGGGATACCCTCCTCTTTCCTCTTCCTGTGTGTACCCCCAGCGTCCTATGTAATATTTAACCTGTTCACATATATGTTCCCTCTGGCTGCCTAGTCATCTCTCTGTTGTATGCTCTAATGGGCATACAAAGAGAAATAATTTACTATTTTCCCTCTTGTGATTCTGTGAATTTCCTGCAGATTTTTGTGAATAAAACCTTACTCTCTTGTACACGCATAGCTGATTCATGTCGAGGTATGGTAAAAACCACCACAATATTGTAAAATAATTAGCCTTCAATTAAAATAGATAAATTAATTTAAAAAAACCCTTACTCTCACCACTGCTATGTATAAAATGGACAAAACAGAGCTCCTGTGGACTAAACAGAGAAGAGGAAGATGTGGGGATCCCAGAACCCCACCCACCCACACACGCTGCCCTCACCCAGCACAGCCCCTGCAGTAGCCTCTGGGGAATCTGGGAATTTCCTAGTCTCTGCTAAACACAGTTAGTAGAATCGCTGGATTAGATCACCACTGAGTTTCCAGTTGGCTCTTAACATCCTGAGATTTGTGATGCCCTTCAACCTTCAAGTCTGAGTCTCTGTGCTTAAAGTTTGTAACAAATGCAGATAATTACACAGTGGGTGCTACAGGAGCTATGAGTGACACAGAGCTTCTGCTCTCTGTAAGTTCACAGGGATGGGGGGTGGCAGGTAAATGTAATGGTTCCCCAAAACAATGAGGTACCCTAGGGCATAAGGCCAGAATGGCTGATAAAGATTGTGAGCAGTAGATACTGCCTCGTGCCTGCGCGCTAAGTCATTTCAGTTGTGTCTGACTCTTTGTGACCTAATGGACTGTAGCCCACCAGGCTCCTCTGCCCATGGGATTCTCCAGGCAAGAGTACTGGAGTGGGTTGCCATGCCCTCCTGCAGGGGATCTTCCCGACCCAGGGATCTCTTATGTCTTCTGCATTGGCAGGGGGGTCCTTTACCACCAGAGCCACCTGAGAAGCCCTTGATACTGCCTCTCATTCCATCAAATACTGGTTGAGCATCACAGTTGATTTAAAGGGGTCCCAAGAAAAAGACGTGATCCATTCTGTTTCATTAACCATTTAAAATTTTCTGGGTCACTCATCATTAATTGTTTGCTGTTTATTTTTTCTGCTCACTTCCTAACTCTGCCACTGGATGTAATCTCTGCAGAGAGAGCAGCCCTGATGTTTGGGCTCTAGTGTCCTGAGCAGGATCTGACACATAGTAGAGGCTCAAGAAGCACTGGGGTGCAGGTTTGGGTAGTGACGATGCCCTAAGGAGCTGGTGTGTGTGTGTGTGTGTGTGTGTGTGTGTGTGTAGAGGTGGGAAAGGAAGGTGAATTATCAGGAGGTCATCATTTTGTTAGGGCCTTGGAGGACAAGGAGAAGTTGAAAAAGATGCAAAGAGTTTAATGCATTCTGTGCGAGACAAAAGTGGGATCGAAGGTAGAGAAGAGTGAGATCATATGGTAGGTGGGGCCAAAAACGATCAGTTCCTGGAAGGAGCTGCCCCTGGTGAGGGTGAGGCTGAAAGTTGGCTGAGCTCGCCCATGGAGGCCATTCCGCAGGGGTGAGGGTGGGGTGAGAATGAAAGATTGCCAGGGTTTGAAGCCCTGTAAGTTAGGGGGCTGGGGTGCATTTCTCCATTTTCTAATTCATGTGGCGAGCCATGTAAGCACAGGCCCCAGAAGAAAGCCATCTTGCTTGCGAAAGCCAGAAGAGGCCAACCCAAGGAGGACTTCCATTCTTTGAAACCAGGAGCGGCAGAAGCTGACTCACGGTGCAGGGTAGGCGTGTACCAGCCTGTGGAGGATGGACAGGCCTTCACATCCTCCAGGGAGAGAGATGCTGCCGGCATCCTCCCACAACCCCTTCCTTCCCTCACCTGCTGGAGACTCTGCGTGTCCTCCACACACCCGCGCTGCTCGAAGCTGCCCAATAATTCCAGCTCCATCATGTTTACTCAGGAAATTGCTCGTTGCCTGAGGTGGGGTCATCCATGTGAGAACCAATGGGATAAATAACTGTCTGGCCTCAGTGTCTGGAATGACTGTGATCTGAGGACCGGCTCTCCTTTCGTGGGCACGTGGCCCTGCACCTGAGCGTGTTTTCCGTCCCCATGTGTGGTGCAGCCTGGGCGAGTGTATGACTTCTCAGCCAGAGCTCTGCCTGTGAACCTTCGTTCAAATTATTCTATGCTGCCATTTCTCCTCTTCTCGCTTTTATCGTGTGATCAATACTGTATGTTTTCCGTGCTGTAGGCCTCCTTGCAGGCAGCCTTAGATCCCCTTTGGGATAAAATAGGATGTGCATAAGACGCGTGACATGAATTCTAGAGAAAGGCAGGGTAGATTCTGTGTCCAGTGAGTTTACAACCTAGTTTCTTCTCCAGGAAGACCTGCCTCCCTGGAGAGTTCTGGACTCTGGCTGTTGCCTCCACCCCCGGGTGGGGACTGAGGTTTGTCTCCTCCTTGTCATTTTGTCTCTGCCTTGGAAGGGAGCCATGGCCATTCCTTGCAGTCCCCTCATGCACGGGATCTGACACCTGGTCACCCTGCAGCTCCTGCAGAGAAACCATGGCATGCCGGGGGCAGGGTCTCTGTGGGCTCTGCGCCTTACCACCCCCCACTCCCGGCCTCGGTCTCTCCTTCTAGGGCCCCCCACCACCAGTTCCAGTCAGTCATTCCTGCTGCTCTTCACAATATCTGAGTACCACCCTCATTGTTCTTTACTTCATATCTTCTTTTGGCTCATTCTGCTTTTCTTCAATATTTTTAAAGAAAATTATATCATTTATCATCAATGGCAAACTAGTGCCTCATCATGAATAGAAAGTGTTAGATGCTCAGTCCTGTCCCACCCTTTGGGATCCCATGGACTATAGCCCACCAGGCTCCTCCGTCCATAGGATTCTGCAGGCAAAAGTACTGCAGTGGGTTGCTATGCCCTTCTCCAGGGGAGCTTTCTGACCCAGTGATTAAACCTGGGTCCCCTGCATTCCAGACTCTTTGCTATCTGAGCCACCAGGGAAGCCTCCATCCTAAATAGAAATGCTGAGTGCTGCTGAGTGCTAGGTTGCTTCATTCATGTTCAGTTCTTTGTGACCCTATGGACGGTAGCCCGCCAGGGGATTCTCCAGGCAAGAATACCAGAGTGGGTTGCCATGCCATCCTCCCGGGGATCTTCCCAACCCATGGACTGAACCCATGTCGCTTGTCTCCTGCATTGGCAGGCAGGTTCTTTACCATGATCACCACCTGGGAAGCCCTCCTAAATAGAAGGTAGCCCTCAAACAAAGAAAATAAGAAGGAGACAATATAGTCAGGTCTACTCTGAACCTGAGACTACCTTCTCAGAAGAGAGATTTGTTCAGGGATCACCACAAGTGGAGACACTGCTTTTGCTGAGATCAGGACTGAAGGATAATTGAAAAGGTACTTCACTTCCTGATTCATTGTCATTTAAAGGGAATAATAATAACAGTAACTTGTTGGGCCCCTACTGTGTCAGGCATTGCACTAATTGTTCGTCTTTACATAGAGTCGGTGTAACAGAAATGTGATAGATTTTTTATCATGATGATGTGGACTAACATTTAGTGAACAATTAATTTGTGCCAGAAAATAAAAGTGTGCTTTGCATGTGTTAACTCCTTTGTCCTTACCACCAGAGTTTCCGAAGGGTATTGTGATGCCTGTCAGATAAGGAAGCAGTCCTGAGTCATGGAGCTGGTGAGGAGTCAAGTCCCAAATGGGAACAGGCAGGACTGCTATTTCCTACCCCAGCAGGGGCTGCGCTTCCTGCCAGGGTCTGTCTAATCCACAGCATGGCCCCCCTGCCCTCTTGCTGCTTGCTGGGTGGCACGCCCACTTGGTCTGGTTCCTGGCTCTCCCTGAGGTAACCAGACCATCTTGTCAGGGGCTGTGAAATCTGGCTGTGATTACATGTCTCCCCGAGAGCTAAAGGAAGACTTTGTTTGCCCTCATGGTCTCCTGCATATGCAGTGTCCTTTTAAAGATGGCTTCATCCTGGTATCTGGTTTGCCCCATGAAATCACAGACTCAGAGTGACTATAAGGGAGGGAAAGAGCCTCGAGGTCTTCTAGCTCAGTATTTTCCCAACTGTGGTCAGAACTCTGTTGGAAGGAGCTGAGCTGCTTTTAGCTGGGGAACTGATTGCTTCAATTGCAGAATTTTGTAGACTCAGAACAAGAAAGAACCTTATTGACTATCAAGTCCAGTCCAGTGCCCAGGGTCAAAATTTATTATATAAGTTTCTGGATATGAATGTGGTTTAAATATTTTAAGAAGTAAGAAATCAGCATGTTCATAGTGTGTGTGTGTGTGTGTGTGTGTGTGTAACTTACACACTTACAGTATCAGATAACTAAAGATATCAAAGCCCAGAAACCATAAGGAAACCCTGTTTCAAAATTCAACCTGATTTTCTGTGGCAGGGGCTTCCCAGGTGGCAATAGTGATAAAGAACTAGCCTGCCAATGCAGGAGACACAAGAGGTGTGGGTTTGATCCCTGGGTTGGAAAGATCCCCTGGAGGAGGGCGTGGCCATCTACTCCAGTATTCTTGCTTACAGAATCCCGTGGACAGAGGAGCCTGACAGATTATGTTCCATGGGATCACAAAGACTCAGACACAACGGAAGTGACTTAGCACACACCCAGCACAGTGGAAGACCTCACAGAGCCTCTGATTTGAGTACAGAAAGGCCATTTGCCTGTCACTTCCACATTAATGATCTAAGTTCAGTCTAATAAGATGACCCAACTCTATGCAACTGCGATCAATGCCATTTTATCTTCAGTTTCAGTTCTTACCATTGAAGTTGATAAAAATGGACTTCACTTGTTATTTGAAGAATTTCTTTTTAAAGATGAAAGAAAGAAATGGACGATGGTGTGTGTGTGTGTGTACTTCTGCCTGGGAGGGGAGTCCAGGGGGAACAACCTAGAAAATGCTTCTTATGAGGATATTAGATTCTTGATATTGGCATGCCATTCTTTAAGAATCTCAAAATTGATGCACACAGTGGAGAATATTATTCTACCAATAAAGTGCAGCAAAGTATAGCTGAAACCTTTTAATGGCCCACTTCCCCTGCCGACCCTGAATGAATCCAGCGTACTTAGTGAGGTGTGATAAGGATGCAGAGTGCCCACTAGACTAGCTTGCTGGCTCACATAGCCTCTCTGTGGCCAAATTCATATTTATTCCTGAAGAAAAACTGCAAGTCACCACCCACAGTGGGCCTTCTTTGCACCTGTGCCCAGGTGGGACTTTGGTGTTAGGGACTCACTGCTTTATTTATTTTTGATCATTTGTTCAGAAGTTATTTGGGAGCGTTAGTTTGTGCTTCTGTCCACCTGACTTACAATAAAGAAGAAAACATTCATGCTTCCTGATCTTGTGGAGCTTGTCGACACTTTGAATTTGTACAGCTTGTATCTTCAGAGTAAATGTCTAAGAGATAAATAACAAAATGGCATTTTCTTTTCCTTAATTTTACATTGCAGAAGGACAGTCCTATTTACTTTTGAGAAGCCTTGTTTTGTTTCCTTCTGAAGAAAGAAACAAATGACCTCAAGAGAGAACCTTCTCCTACTACATCGTACATCAGCCATATTGCTATGGCCCATGCAGTTTGCTCTCCTTCCAAAGAGAGGTCTGAGACTGGGACTGTTTCTAGCACATAGCAAAAACTCAGACAGTGTGTGTGGGCGTGTGTGTGTGTGTGTGTGTGTGTGTGTGTGTGTGTATAAAGACCATCTTTGTAAATATAGATGTTTGCAAATAGGTGGCTTTCCTGGCTGTATGGAGGCTGCTCAGATTTGATGACACTACTGTTTCGGGCCTCGGGTCACGGTCAGAGGTCTTTGCTGTTCATCATTTCATTTGGGGGGTGGTGCGTCATCAGTGTCTGCTCTCTCTCTCTCTTGCTCTCTCTCTCTCTCTCTCTCTCTCTGGATACTTCAGTAGCCTAGTAAGGTGATGGAGCAGTCCTTGATCTTTTGTTTTCCAATCACTGCATTATTTCCCTAAATTGGTGCACTAATTTATGTCTGAAGAAAATAGCTGAATGTCGTGGTTGGATGGATTGCCATAGGTTCAAACTGCTTGTGTCCAAATCATGGCTTTGTTGTTTCATGACTTTTTGAATAAGGGGCAACTTTATTGAGAATTTCTGCGCCTCAATTCCTTGTTATGAAATAAAATAGCACCTGATGTAGAGGATGGTTATGGGATTAAATTCTATATGACAGCCCAGGACCTGGCACGTTGTGAACTCTCAGTAAATGTTAGAAATCATCTTAGCTGTTTGGATTAAGGTGTGTCTGTGTGCCACCCAGTTCCAGGGGGTGCGGGAGAGCTGAAAGAGTTAGCATCTTGTGTATGTGACTGTAACCACACCCTCGAGTCCTCAGAGATGATTAAATGCTTCACTTGGCATCAGAAGTATTTGGGGAGTATTGATCACACTGAGTATTTTTCAAACTCAGTACTTGTACAAACACATGGATTTACTGTCAGTCACTAAGGAAGTACCTATTGGTTACCCAGTCTTGTTAATAGCCAATTGCTTACAAAATGATAGTCCATTTACTGATCTTAACTATTTTCGAAAATAAACTGAACAGCTCCACATAGCTTTTATCAAGGCTGAGTAATTTGGGCCAAGGGAGTGTCTTATTACAGTCCTTAAAAGATTATGAATTTTACCTGTCATTTGACATCAAGTAGGTAAAAAAGCAATAGGTTTTCAGTGGTCTAAAATTTAAAAAATAAACACTTTTATGGTGGTTCTCTATTTCACCTCTACCATTTCTGCATTTCTCCCGTAGGCCAAGTCCTTTAGAAGGTTAGCAGGCTGACCCAGGACAGACAGAAAATGAGCATTAAGACTTGATTTCTGTCTACTAGGATCTCAAAGCTTTCTTAGATGCAATGTTGGAAGGGGCAGGCAGCCATAATAACAAAGAACTCTACCCGTTGGAGAAATCAAGACATAATAGGGTATACTGAGGGAATCTGGATGCCCAAGTCCACAACAGGGAGCAGGGAAAGTTCCACCACAGTTATACCAACAATGAATGGGAGGGGAATTCAGCTGAGGGAATGGTATGTGTGGGGAGGTGCATAGCCTGCTGGGAACAGCAGGCCTTACCTGGGCAGGAGGTGAAGCTGGGACAGACCAGGAAGAATTGTGGCAGCTGTGTTGAGCAGTGTGGATGTTTCTTCACCTGGTAGGGAACCATTTACAGTTTAAATATTCTCAAAATCATTATGTAAAGATTGCTGTTTAGGCTTCCCTAGTGGTTCAGTGGTTATGAACCCACCTGCCAGTGCAGGGGACATGGGTTTGATCCCCGGTCTGGGAAGATCCCCATGCCTTAAGGCAAGTAAACTCATGCACCACAACTCCTGAGGCCTGCTTAGAGCCTGGGAACCACGGTTAATGAAGCACACCTGCCCTAGAGCCTGCGCTGCACAAGAGAAGCTACCACACGAGAAGCCTATGAACCACAACGGGAGAGCAGCCTCCACCTGCCACAACTAGAGGAAGCCCTCCAAGCAGCAATGAAGACCCAGTGCAACCAAAAATACAATATTAAGATTGCTGTCCAAGAAAGTTTCTGTTTTGTCATGTACATTACTGTCAAATGTTGAGATATTTGTTCATTCACAACAAGGAGACAAGCTAAATAAACTTCAGAAGAAGGAGCAAATATTGTTCTGGAACAGGTGTGATCACGTGTGCCCTGCTTGCTTGGTTTACCCCAGCAATTCTTTCTACAGCTTTTCCAGTTGATCTGGTGGACATCCCCAAGATTCTCCTGAAGCTAGATTATATTTATTTTTATTTGCTTTCCATCTCCTCTTCACCATGGCCCCCCAAAACTTAAAAAGTAAAATTGCTGCTATTTTAGGGGAAAATATGTGTGTATATACTCTCTTGGAGAAAGGCTTTTCATTTTCTTTCTAAGTGCTCCCAGGTTCTATAACAAATGATGTGACTTTTATAGTGGATGTGTTTAGCTTTTCCTCTTTCTCTGACATTGTATTCCTTTTTTATTCAGTAGAGAAATCATGGCGAAGTGGGAAGGCAGATCCTTGGGAGCATGGGAAATGTGGTTTTGAATTCTTATTCTACTGCTAATTAGCTTTGTTATCTTGGGCAAGTTATTTAACTTCTCTGAGGTTTGATTCCTTTCTCTTTTAGGAGGTACGAGCAGAATAAAACAAGCCCTGCTCAGTGCTGTCGGGAAGATTAATTAAAAGAAAAATGCATGTAGAGGCACCAAGGCTATATATATTGGGGGCATGTAGTGGGTACAAGTGACACTGGAGCATCCTCTATTGCAATTGTTAATATGGTAAAGGGTGGAAAGAGAAACTCCATCATTCGGGCAAGAAATAGGGATAAAATGTAGAGTAGCAGGAGGTTTGCTCATATGCTAGGAGACTGTTTGTTTATTCATTTCCCAAAGATATTACAAAGGCTGTGAATATTTATTTAGTTCTGCTCCCAATAGCCCTTCTAATAGGGAATTATTTGGGTACAACGAAAGACATTTGTAAATGCGGCTGATAAGGCTGACACTGGACAAGGAGTGTTTTGTTGGACACAAGAATTCTATTGTCCCTGGCTTCAGTTGTCAAGTGCCCGGGGAACCCAGAATTTATGGTGACAGCACAATGGGCCTTTCAGGGCCCAGCCAAAGAGCTGTGAGATCCTGCTCCCCGGCTTTTCAGGGCTTCTAATCTTTTTATCGGGCCTGGACAATGCCGGATTCAGCTGCTGCCTGCGCCTCCTGACTGTCCATTGGCCGTCAGGTATTGTGCGGTAATTACCATGGTGACAATGGGCCCTCTCTACGCCAGTCCATCGGTGCTTTGGAAAACAGCGAAGGTTGTCACTTTGTATTAGGTGCCTCTAAAGGCATGGCTTACTTAGAAAAACTACCAAAGAGAAATCAAGATAATCGTGTTAAGAGTTTGATTTAAAGGGCCACTGTGTCAAATCCATTTGGAGCCCAGGAACTCTTTATGGATGTTTCCTTGTAATTACAGCCAGACGTTGGGCGTCATCCTGCACAAGCAGCAAGTAGCCAGCCATGGCGAGTTTGCAGGGAGCCCCGAGCTGTGGGCAGCTGGCAGCCCTTAAACGTCTTACGGAAGCAGAGGTCTAAGCTGAGCCTTTGAACTCTGAGGGGTCCCTGAACTTCTCTGAGAATTCAGTTTCCTCATCTGAAAAGGAATGGAGTGGAAAATGCTTATGGATGAATATTACATATTCAATGAGTATGTATTAATATATGCAAATACAGTCCCATACAGATGTGAGAGTTGGACCATAAAGAAGGCTGAGAGCTGAAGAAGTGATGTGTTTGAATTATGGTGTGGGAGAAGACTCTTTAGAGTCCCTTGGACAGCAAGGAGATCAAACCAGTCAATTCTAAAGGAAATCAACCCTGAATATTCATTGGAAGGACTGATGCTTAAGCCAAAGCTCCAAGACACTGGCCACCTGATTCGAAGAACAGACACAGTGGGGAAAAACCCTGATGCTGGCAAAGTTTGAGGGAAAGAGGAGAAGGGGGCAACAGAGAATGAGATGGTTGGATGGCATCACCAACTCAATGGACATAAGTTTGGGCATACTGCAGGAGATAGTGAAGGACAGGGAAGCCTGGTGTGCTGCAGTCCGTGGGGTTGCAAAGAAGCAGACATAATTTAGCAACTGAACAACAACAACAAATATATGAAGGTTATCCACCTACCATGCTGCTGCTGCTACTGCTGCTGCTGCTGCTGCGTCGCTTCAGTCATGTCCGACTCTGTGTAACCCCATAGACGGCAGCCCACTAGGCTCCTCTGTCCCTAGGATTCTTCAGGCAAGAACACTGGAGTGGATTGCCATTTCCTTCTCCAATGCATGAAAGTGAAAAGTGAAAGTGAAGTCTCTCAGCCATGTCTGACTCTTAGCGACTCCATGGACTGCAGCCTACCAGGCTCCTCCATCCATGGGATTTTCCAGGCAAGAGTACTGGAGTGGGGTGCCATTGCCTTCTCTGATCCACCTACCATATATTTGCTCTGTAAATAGCAAATATATAATAAAAGGTAAAGCTTTTTAATCATACACAATTGAAAAAGCGTAACCTACGTGTTTTTGTAATTGCAGCTACTAATTATCAAGTGTCTATTCTAAGTGAGGTATTTATTCTCACTATTCTTTACAATAATCAACAATCCCACAAAAGTTATTGATATTCCCATTTTATAATGAGGAAACGGAGGCTCAAAGAATTCTTGCCAAAGTCAAATTAGCTTGGAAGAGGCAAAGCCTGGATTTTAAGTCCTGTCCCCTCACATTTAATAACTTACTTCTTCCCTCTTTTTTTTTTTAAAAATATAATCTGCAAACCTGTCTATCTTACAAAATACGCTTCATCATGTGGCTTTGGAACTTGCGTGATAACAGGAAAGAAAAACACTCAGTGCTGAGTATTGTTTTGGTTTATTCACCCCTTCCACAATGTCAGGAACATGTGACCCCTGTACAGGGAAGTAGCCCCCATTACAGACACCCAGTCTCAGCTTCCTCTGCCCCTTCTCCTGCCTGAAGAGCAAGAGCACACAGCAGCATCAGCAGCACAGCTTGGCATTCCTAGACCAACAGGAAAGGGTATGGCCTTTGCTTGAATTCTTTGCCCAATAAAAATTTCAAAAAGCTGATATTTTATTTATTCAATAATAATATATTTAATCATAGTTCGTATTACTCAGTTCCATGCCAAAATATCTCAGATTCCCTATGGTGTTTTTATACCAAAAAGTAGAAATGAGCGATCACCTTTCAGAGGAACAGGCATGATTTACCCTGGCAAGTAGGTCTTGTCATGGATTCTTAAAGCTGGCGGGAAAGGAATGGATTTTTTTTAGCGATTTGATCTGTTGCTTCATTGCACTATATGTTTGGGTGTTTACCACTCAGCCTCAGTTTTTTCACCGGTGAAATGGAGCTGTCACTCTCTCCTTGGGCAACACTCCCCGACTCAGTGGCAGTTCTTTCCCTTTTATACCCATCACTGCTGTGGCATACTTATACACACAGTAAGTGACTTGAGGATCCTGAAGCAGGCGCTGATGGAGCACGTAGAGTGGAGACTGATATAACCTAATTCATGTGTATTTTCAGCGCTTACCCTCCCCCACAGCACTATATGATGTTGGTGGTGTTGGTGGGGTGCTGTTGACAATGATCCAGGAATACACCTGGCCTGGCTGAGTCCATGTTCTAGAAGAAGACCCACACGTGGAGAGCTGGGAGCTGGGCATTTGATCTGGAGCAGAAACCTTACGAGAGGGATGGCAATTTGACTCAGGGGTCAGAGGGGAGGATGTGGCCCTGTGTGTACCAAGCCTTCCATACAAGTCAGAGTGCAGCGAAGGAAATCAGCCTCCGCTGCTGAGTTTCCTCCTCAATTTTGATACCCTTGCCAAGTGTGTTCTCCATCCCACTTCACACCCTTGGCTTCGTGGATTTCTTTTTCCTGTTTCTCAGTCTGTCTGAACTAGTAGATGGCCTGGAGAGTCTGATTCTAAGAGGCTCAGAAGTGTGGGTGGCCAAGCACGGCAATGGGAGGGGCTGCTAGAGGGCAGGGCAGTAGGTGAAGATGGCCCATGATGGTACCCAGGGCTTGGGGAGACTAAAGGACGGTGCCCTGAGAGTAGGTAGGAGTGGGTGCTGCAGCGCTGGGTTGTATTTCCCTGTCACAAAAGGGAACATATGATTCCAGGTCTTGGAGAGTCATTAGATGTGAGGGGCAGGCAGGGAAATGAACATTCCAACCCAGAACACCAACAGTGCAAAAAGAGAACATCTGTAGTACACTGCCCAGCTCTCTCAGACCCAGAGAACTTTTTTTATTCCCCATCAACTCTGAAAAAGTACAAAAACAACTGAGATTTTTTTCTGTTCATTTTTTTCTCTAAGAAACACAGTGTAATTATATACCAACATTGTCCATAGAACCTAAATCCCCTCTTTCTCAAAAGTTTGCAGTAATCAGAATTCATAGACAACTTACCCATTTATTTTTGCTTTCCTTCCAAAGCTCTTAATGATCAATGTGGGCTTTTGGTGAGAGGAGTTTTATAAGAGATATTTTACAGGGAAGAGCCCCTGGAGAAGGAAACGGCAACCTACTCCAGTATTCTTGCCTGCAGAATCTCTTAGACAGAGGAGCCTGGTGGGCTACAGTCCATGGGGTCACAAAGAGTCGGACATGACTGAGCGACTAACACTAACTAGAGAATGCAAGGCAAAGTGGGAGTACAATTCATTTTTATAGATTTGACAACTAAAGTTTTAAAAACATTGGCTACAGGTATAGATACGTCATGAACTGATTGGAGACAGCAGAAGGGAAACAGAGGAAACACAGGCTCTGAAGTCAGTGCTGCTGGATTCTGATCCCACTGTGGGTGTTATGGGCTAGATGCCCAGGGCAAAAGTTTGATCTTTTTAGGGGTTGGGGTGAGATACCCCGATGGGTTCATGCTACCCAGAGTGGATATACGCATTGAAAGAGACTACATTGGTAAGGACAGCATCAAATGCCTGTTCCATCCCTGTTCATGGTGTTCTATTTATCCATTTCTGGGTAACATACCATCCCCAAATTTAGTGTCTTATAACAACTGTCTATCCTTACCTCTTACAACTGAGTGAACTCATCTGGGCAGTTGTTGCTTGGGGTCTCAAGGTGTAAAGTCGGATGGCTGGAGTCACGTGAAGTTCCAGGTGGGTTGGATGTCTAAGACGGCATCTTCACTCACCACTAGACTCTTCAGCTTAGATGCCCACAGCAGCTGGGGATGGCTGGGCGTCTCTCTAGCTATTTGTGCAGCTTCTCCACATGGCTAGCTGGGGCTTCCTCTCAGTATGGGGATCTAGAGCATTCAGACTCCAGACATGGCAGCTGACTCCTCCCAGAGCAACCTTTCTAAGAACACAAGGCAGGTTACCAGGTGTTTAGGACACAGCTTCTGAAATCAAATATTAATAGTATCTCTTTTGCTATGTTTCATTGGCTCAGTTCAGTTCAGTTGTGTCCTACTCTTTGTGACCCCACGGACTGCAGCACGCCAGGCTTCTTTGTCCATCACCAACTCCCAGAGCTTACTCAAACTCAGGTCCATTGATTCAGTGATGCCATCCAACCATCTCATCCTCTGTCCAACCCCTTCTCCTTCTGCCTTCAATCTTTCCCAGCATCAGGGTCTTTTCAAATGAGTCAATTCTTCCCATCAGGTGGCCAAAGTATTAGAGTTTCAGCTTCAGCATCATCCCTCCAATGAATATTCAAGACTGACTTCCTTTAGGATGGACTGGTTGGATCTACTTGCTGTCCAAGGGACTCTCAAGAATCTTCTCCAACACCACAGTTCAAAAGCATCAATTCTTTGGTGCTCAGCTTTCTTTATAGTCCAACTCTCACATCCATACATGACTACTGGAAAAACCATTGCTTTGACTAGATGGACCTTTGTTGGCAAAGTAGTGTCTCTGCTTTTTAATATGCTGTCTAGGTTGGTCATAACTTTTCTTCCAAGGAGTAAGTGTCTTTTAATTTCATGGTTGCAGTCACCATCTGCAGTGATTTTGGAGACAGAAAAAAAAAAAAAAAGGTCTGTCACTGTTTCCACTGTTTAGTGATGGGACCAGATGCCATGATCTTAGTTTTCTGAATGTTGAGTTTTAACCCAACTTTTTCACTCTCCACTTTCACTTTCATCAAGAGACTCTTTAGTTCTTCTTTGCTTTCTGCCGTAAGTGTGGTGTCATCTGCATATCTGAGGTTATTGATATTTCATTGGTTACCCCAGGGCAATTTAGAGTCACATGGAAGGGGATCACAGAAGGGTATGGTTCTCTGGGCATGTGATTCATCCAGGGAGGGCTGTTGGAGAGTAGCTATGACATGGTTGCAAGTTGGGTCCTTCCTCTGGGGTTATGAACAGGTCCTTCCCCTGTGGCTTTTTCTCCATGACTCCATGTACATCTGGGAATAACCCCAGCCCTGCTCCATCATTAACATCCTGGAAATAGCACACATGGCAGGAGCCAAAGGAGATACGGGTTCTATCCCTGGGTTGGGAACATCCCCTGGAGGAGGGCATGGCAACCCACTCTAGTATTCTTGCCTGGACAAGCCCATGAACAGAAGAACCTGGTGGGCTACAGTCCATGGGGTTGCAGAGCCTGACGGACTGAGTACGCACGCACAGGACAGTCCTACTGTTCTTGCTACAGTCACCAAATTAAGGTGCCGTGAACAGATTTCAGTAGATGTACAGTCCATCCTCAGCCCTGTGCAGATGGGGTTCCCATGTTGCTGTTGCCCCTGTTGTCTTGGAGAAGGCATTGCATGTGAAGAGTTGATAGGTGGAGCCAAGACGAAACAAGGGAAAGCGGGTCTGGGAAAATGAAGGACAATAAAGCCAAAGTGGGCGTCCCTGATGGCTCAGATGGCAAAGAAACCACCTGCAATGCAGGAGACCCCAGATTTGATCCCTGGGTCGGCATGATCCCCTGGAGAAGGGCATGGCAACCCACTCCAGTATTCTTGCCTAGAGAATCCCCATGGAAAGAGGATCCTGGCTGTCTGCAGTTTATGGGGTTGCAAAAAAGTCAGACATGACTGTGGGACGAATATAACGTCAAAGTAAGAAGCTGTTTAAGCCCTTAGTGCAGCCTGAGTTGATCCTCGAAAGTAGATGTTCTAGAGAGGAAGGACATTCAAGAACTCCTTTCTGCTGTCGTGTTCGGGAAGTTATGCCAGCGGCACCTTCCTTGGTTCAGTGCCTTGGTTTTTTGAAGATGGCAGCTGTTCAGACACTCCATACTCCTCTCTTCATTCATTCAGCAAATATGCATGGAACAGCTGCTCTGGGCTAGGAAAAGTGGTAGACACTTGGGGAGATATGAAGATGAATCAGACCAGCATCCAGGCAGAACACAGCCCCCACACACAGAAACTCCAGAATGTGATGTGGAGCAGGAGGGGGAACACAGAGGAATGTAGTCCTGATAAAGAATTGCAGCTCTGTCAGCGCAGCGCTCTGCTCTGCCAGCGCGGGGATGACATCTCCTATCACGACCGCCACCGCTGTCACCCTTTGCCCTTGAGTCTGTCACTCCACCAGGATTTGACAGCACCAGGGTGGTGCTTCTCTCTTTAGAAGGGAGGAAACTGGCTTTGGAGGCCAGTAAAATGCGGATTCTATCAGCAACTGACTCTACGATTTCCTATCTCCCCCACAGGTTTGTTGTTAGTGCTAGAGCAAATACGTATAAAGTATGTAGCATAGTATAAGACTTTGGCTATATGACTGCTTTTATCTTTGTTATCAAAGAACTGAATGCGTAACGTTCATCGAACCATCCTGTGGTACCTCTACATTTATGACAAGTTTTTCCCACTTTGCACACCATTGTGATCATTTATTTACATCTCTCACTTTATACAGGGACCCTTATTGTCAAAGAGAAAAGTGTGTCCTATGCAACTGTGTACCCCCAGTGTTTAGGAGAGTATCATTCTCTTGATTCATGTCACCTCCAGGTTACTAATGATCCTTTCACTTCTTGCAGAAATCGCTGTAATATTCAGCTCAGAGGTCTCCTGACGATCCTTCCACTTGCCATTTGTTGAATGACCAATCAGATGGGTGGAGTTTTGTGTTACAGAAACTGGCAGCAAGTATCCAATGGGTGAAGAAGGTAAGATGAACCAGCATTACTGAGTGTATCAAATGTTACTCTATTTGCGGGGACGGAAATGATGGTTTCCAGGCCCATCCCACAAATGTGCCTGCCCTCACAGATCCCAAGTAGAATTTGACAGGGCAGTAATCCTGGGCTTTGAGGAATGTGATTATTCCTGTTATTATTGGGTTATCTTTATGGAGCACCTATTATGTCCCTGTTCAAAGATGATGATAGTTTTTTGTTTGGGGTGTTCTTCTTTTTGGACCATAGAAGATTCATAGGAGATAGAAGGAACTAAAAGGGTTATATAATTCCTTAGCAAAAACTTGGCTGGAGAGACTAACACGACTACCATGTTGTTCTTTATCCCCTTTTCTTCTTTTGAAAGAATTCTTTAAATGTGTACAAGGTGGCTTACCTCCCGCAAGGAAAAGACATTGCTAGGAGGCTGAATCTTTGAGCTCTCAAAAGACAGAGCACTAGATCCTAAGCTGGGAGACTGACTTCAGCTCCAAACCTGGCTCCATCGTTCACTGTCTGTGCCCCTGGGTTAACAAACTCTTCTCAGGGCCACGAAGGTGGTTGAGTCCAGAGTAACTAATGGTCCTTAAGTTTTCGGATTCTATGGATACATTCACCTCCTTTATCAGCTCACTAGTAACTGAAGCTATTTTTATAGGATGTTGAAATATTCAGATGAAACTTTAAGAATTCATTCTAGCAGCATGACTTGCCACACGGTACTATCTTAGACTCACCCTTGCATGTGTCCATGTGAAATGACACTAATCTCACCGTGAGTGTCCACCAAGTGACTTAGATGCAGAGGCCAAATGCAAGTCATGATCTTTCCCCCCTAAACCTTTACCTTGTCCTGTGCGCCACATTTCAGTGCCAGCATCAAAATTCACTGAATCTGAAACATGAGTGCATCCTATATACCTCTTATCTCCAAGAGTAATTGATTCCGATTGGTTTACTCTCTGATTATCTCTGAAACACTTTATTCTCTCTACCCACACTGCCACCATCAAATGCAAGCCAGAGTCCCTTTCTTCAAGATTCTGCTGCAGTTGCCACCTAACAGATCTTTATGCCTCCAGAGCTACTTTTCCCTCTGCCAACTCCAGCATGATCCATCTTTCATACATATCCTGAACAGTGTCCCTAAATCCAGATAGTATGTTGCTTTGCTACTAATCCTTTCACTTTGAGGCATCTGAATTCCTTCTCAAGCTTTCAGGACCCTCTAGTAATGGGCCCACTGTTCTGCTGTTTAGACCCCCACTCAGCTGTTGTCTCTGCACACCTGGCCTTCACTGTGCTCATCCACTCTATGTCTCCTCCAAGGCACGACCTTTATTTCACAGAGCCCAGTGATCTCCCTTTCCTCACAAGCTACCTTTTACTCATTTTGCTTGCACCTCACTACCTCTAAGGATTTCTTTCTGATTGCTGAAGACTGAGCTATGGGTGTCTCCCGGGCTTTAGTCATCAAGATTATTACCATTTACTGTGATTCCCACATGGGTTGTAATTGTCTGTTTAAGGTATCTGTCTTCCTTGTCAGACCTGGAGGTTCTTGAGGATTGGCTTTATTTTGGGACCACCGGGTTCCTGGTTGTAAGCACTATTCTGGCCCCAAGTAGGTTCTCAATAAATATTTACTAAACATATGAATAGAGACTTTAAGATAAGAAAGGGGCCCTGATGTTACCACACAGAGAAAAGTCACAACACTGGCAGCTAACAGGTGTTGAGTGCTTATGCTATGTCAGGAACATAAGGTCTTTAAAGGTATCATTTCCCTTAATCTTTGCAAAAACCTACTGTGATAGGCACTATTAATATCTAAGACTTTATAAATGAGAAAACTGAATTTTAGAAAAGATAAGTAACTTGCCTATGGCCATATTGCCGTACTTTTCTTTTAATCTTTGGAAGTTTGACTTTAGCCAGAGCTTTTATCTTCGAGCACTCCTCTCTTTTGTTTTCCCCATGAGTGAATCTGGCCCATTATGGACAAAAGACATGTCCTCTATGGCAGGCTGAAGACTTTTTCTGCAGCCCACACAAGCTGTTTTTACTTAGATGGTCAGCCCCTGTGACTGGGACGTGTAAATCTTTGGTGATTTTCCAGATGTTTTTCACTCATGTTTTAATGTGGGTTTGTTTGGGGACAAAATTTCAATTTGGGGAGCCCTCCCCCATCTGCTTCTCTCACGTTCTGGTTGACATTTGTCATGGGAATAAACCACTGAATGAAAACACTCTTAGTGGAGGCAGGGCCATACTTCCCTGCAAATGTACCAATATGATTTGGAAATTATGTGGCTGGCTCCTCTCACATTAGCATATTTCGCTCTGAAGCCTGGCTCAGCAGAGGAAACGCATCCCTCCTGTGGAAATGCCTGTGAATGACGATCATCTCATTTCTGCCAAGCCAAATAGGTCTCTTCATTTCAGCAGCCCTTAGAATTTTTCAGTAGGACATGCAACTGACATTTCCTATTTTTCTTGAAAATACTGACAATTAGAATGAGGTATCAGTGGAACAGAGTCAGAAGTTAAATAGAAAGTACTTCAGTTTAATTTATCTTCTAGGAAATTGTTTAGGTTTTTTTCTTCCACTTTGAAATTAAGAACAGCCTGTTTCTAAGCGTTCTGCATTGCTTTTATTCCAAGGAGAGGAAGGTAAACTATCCTGATGTTTGCAGCACCCTTAAAAAAACACAGCGTGGTACAGATGGAACAGTCCTTAACAGTCCTTTGATCTTTCAGAACAATCTTCTTGTTTTAGACAAAGGATTTTTTTTTTTTTTGCCTAGAGAGAGGAAAGGGTTTATTCATGATCATACTATAAGGTTTTGGAAGAACAAAATGAAACTAACCTACAACTTTGGCTCAAGACTCAGATTCTTGATCCTCAATCCGTTCATGATGCCAGCATTTCTTAAACAGATGCCTATGATGTACTGGGACACAGGCAGGGATAAAGTAGCTTTCATTTTCTTCAAGGAGCTTACAGTCAAGGAGCTCTGTATAAAGTACCCAGAATCCTAATAGGAAGAGAAAAGAGGGATATGGGGGTTGCATAGAGAGAGAGAAACATGTTTTACAAATGGTGGTGAAGTGGTTTGGACTTACAGGATCAGCTCTCCAGCTGACTTCTACGGAAATCCACTTGAACTTCTGTTCTTGGTACATCTGACTGACTTAGACATCTTCCCAGAGCAGGGGAGGGGTGACCTAAGCAGCTATAGGACAGAGCTTCCCGGCCGTGCTATTTCACTGAGCTTTCAGTAGGGCAGTGGGGCACAGATAGAATGTCTTAAAGTGAAAAATAATTGCTCTTAGACTCATGAAAAGTGTACACACATTGAGACCCTCCTGACTGATTACTCAGCAGGGGCTGTTCTGTCACAGGTCACTGATTCTCTTTCATTTGCATAAAAATCTTGAAAAGCTGCTTGGAGTGGGGGCAACTCACCTGTGCTGGAGCATCCTCCAGGCTCTGCACTGTCCCTGACAGTTTGAAATGTTGGCAGCCTGCCTCCTAACCCCCTCTGCCTGCTGGGTCTGTCTGTGAAGGCATTTCCTATTTTGGGATGTAGGCCACTGTGGAGAAAGAGGCCGAGTTTCTGTCTGTGGCTGGTGCCATGAGAATCATAAACAGACAGTCAGTTCAGTTGCTGACTCCTTTGCAGATCTTCAGTGTGCATTGTGTGACTGTCACTGACATGATCAACCAAGAGTTAGGAAGCTCCCGTGTGCCAGGCAGTGGAAATGTCCTACCTTTGCCAGAATCAGTACTGAAAGGACAAACTTCAACTGAAGTTGTGGTTCTCTGATCTTGCTTTATTTTAGGACTGATGAATACAATGCAGAGACCTTCCTGATCAGAACAGTGAGAGCTGATCAGTGAGATGCCCGTATGCAAACACTGGGCTACGTGATTTACGTTCATTGTCTTGTGTGACATCACCAGTGCTTTGGTATGTGCCGTCGTCCTGCTTCTTTTATGATGAGGATGCTGAGGTTCGGAGAGCTTAATGAACTCGTCGAGGGCCATACAGTGAACTCTGTGTAGAGTCGGGGCCTCCACGCCCCCGTGCAGTACCGTAGTGCCCCCAGTGTGTCTCTTCTGAGTCTTTGGTATCGGGCTTTCTGATCTTAACCAAGTTGGAGGGCGGGGTTCTATTACAGTTCTTTTGGTGGTCATGTCCTAAATCTCCATGTGGGCCAAGTGCTTCTGGCTAATACAGCAGCATGCTGCTGAATGTGTGTACTGAGTGAGGGACAACCCATGGGGAGAGGAAAAAAGAATCCCAAATGTGTTCATTCATAAATCATCTCTTGGAAAGCATTCCTGTTTTAGGCCGTGGATGAGGTGCAGCTACAACAAATGAACCCGATGCATCTGTATCTACACAACAGTTGTATCAAAGCCATGTCTTTAAAGAGCACCCCTTCTTCTGATGGAGACAGGCCAGCAGACAATAACCATGGTGTAGAGTGTTTTGGAGGTAGCTCCATGGGTTTGTAGGAGCTCAGAGGGACAGACTCTGATAGAGGGAATCAGCAAAGGCTTCAGGGAATAGATGACTTGTGGGCTGAGATATGAAGCATAAGTCAGGATTTACCATGAGACAATCACGAAGGATTTTTTAAACAAACAGAACAATGCAGAGGTTCTTGAGCCCAAATTTTCATGACTAGGTGTTTGTTTATGTATATAGTAAAAGTGGAAGTCGCTCAGTCGTGTCCTACTCTTTGCAACCCCATGAGCTATACAGTCCATGGAATTCTCCAGGCCAAAATACTGGAGTGGGTAGCCTAACCCTTCTCCAGCAGATGTCCTGACCCAGGAATCAAACCCAGGGGTCTCCTGCATTGCAGGTGGATTCTTTACCAACTGAGCTATCAGGGAAGCCCAACTGTGTACATATATACATGCCTATATATATATATATATATATACACTCAAAGATACATATATGCAAAAATATATAAATATAAATAGACAAGACAGTTACAAGGTCTATAGAAAATTAAGTATCCTCCAATCCTATCTTCTAGTCCCTCCCTCCTTTTGTGGAGGCAACTCCTAGTTTCAGTTCTCTGTGTGACCGTTCAGAGAGTTTCCAAGTAGTCATGAAGCTACAACCACACGCGCCCATGCGCTTGTTTCCTGTGCATTTGTATACACTGGCAGCACCCAGCTGTAAGCACTAGTATGTACACTGTTCTGCACTTTATATATTTTGATTAAAAAAGAGAACTTTAAATAGTCCCTCTTGTTTTTGTTGCTTGTTCTCTGATTTTAAACTATTTTTAGTTTTAAAACATTTCAAACCTACAGAAAAGCTGCAAAAATATTATAGTACAATTAATTCCTATAAACCTTTCATCTAGAGTCATTGATTTTTTTAAAAACATCATATTACTCACATTCCATGCAACAACTGTATGAATTTAATGCCTGACCGAGATACAGCTTGGACATCAGTTACCCAGACACCTAGGTGAGCTTCCTATCTCCCCTCAGCACTTATTTAGTAAGATGACCAAGATGTACTTGAAACCAAGAACACATTCCTGTCTGTGTCCTTTTCCCTGAGATTCCAGAAATAGCAAATGCACCATCAGGATGGAGACAGCAGGAAGGGCCCTTCTTTTGGCCATGGACTGCCCATCTGATGCTCATCTTTGGGAAAGGATCAGTTCCCGTCTCACTGAGCACTGGAGTCTCTGCCAGGTGACCGCACTCTCTACACACTTGCCTTCAGGACCCAGGGATCCAGGATGGGAGCAGACAGTCCCATTGAAATCTAATCACTTCGTTTCCGACAACCAGTCATTTAGATAGTGTGACTTTTCTTTTTTGCTTGTCGGCGTCAGCACGGCAGCTCAAAGGCTGGTGTAGGATTCCCTCCTTTCAAAGATCAAAGCGCTTGAGCTGCTCAGGTTTATCTGTGCATTTCCTCTGTGCATTTCATGGCAAGAAATAGTTTGTACTCCATGTGAGAGGGACTTTGAATACTGTGACAGACGGTAAGTAATCCAAGAAGACAGAGTGATATATGGCTTTGCAGTCAAGTGCTCTGGGCCCAGGGGGATTATTTTCAGGGATTCATTCATTCTCTCATCAAATAATTCTTGAAAGACACCGTGACATTCTTTCATGCTTTGCAAGACCTAGGCATGCTGTGTGCAGGCCGGGCGCTCAGTGTCTGTAGGGTGATAGATGAATCTGGCCTGAAGAAAACAGGTGAACCTGAGAGGGATGGGGTGGAATCTCCAGGGAATGACTTCCTGGCCATTCAGTAACTGATTCATTCATACATCAGACACATTTACTGACTGCTTGTTGTTGCTCAGTTGCTCAATCATGTCCGGCTCTTTTGTGACCCCATGGACTATAGCCCGCCAGGCTCCTCTGTCCATGGGATTTTCCAGGCAAGAATACTGGAGTGGGTAGCCATTTCCTCCTTCAGGAGATCTTCCTGACCCAGGGACTGAACCTGCATCTCCTGCATTGGCAGGTGGATTCTTTACCACTGAGCCCCCCGGGAAGCCCTGTGCTAAATCTACACATGCGTCTGTGAGTCACTGCACTTCCTGTTCTCATGGACTCATGTGCCAGTGATGGGGCTCCCCGACCCCATTCTAAGTCTACCTGTTTCCTTCAGTTGGGTCCATTAGGCAGGTTCAGCTGCTTCCAGAATGTTTCAGGACGAAAATCAGGCCACTGCCCGACAGCCCTCCCAGCTCCACGTGCTTTCTAAGCCAGAGACTCATCGTTTCCTCTGGAGGCCACTAACCCAAATTACCCTGTGCCCTGTGGGGGCCTCAGAGCTCAAGGCAGTTTGAGAGAGCAGAGAAGGAAGGGTAACAGGACGAAATCTGCCACCAACTAATCGTGTCTGCTGAGGGTCTAGAAGACTGCGACTGGACGCTTGGCAGACGCCTCTGTGTGGAAGCTTCAGAAAAAAACATGGAGGGGCCGTGAGTTCATCTTCTCAGGGGGCTCTGAATTTTAGACTCTAAGCACCATTGGAAATGATGTTAGGTTGCCATAGCAACCATTTTTGTTGAAAGAAAACGGATGTTTAAAAGTTTGGCCACACACTTGCAAGGACTAGTGAGAAAGAACCTCTCTAAAGGAATGTCTGGCAAGTTTCCTTAAGGATCACATTTCTGTTCATAAATGATGGTATTTTGGACTTCTCGACACTCCCAATCTCTCTTCAGAATTTCCACTTGAGAAATGGACTCAGGAAGATTGTTATTCATTGCCCCTAAACCATTTACATCATGCTTTGGGCAAAGAAAAGGCCTTGGACTCTTGCATGGCCTCACTCCTGTCCAGGGCTTGTGCCAGACCCCACAGTGGCAGGGAGCAGCCTGTGCTCACATGGAGAGGGCCAGGGTAACTGTGACTGGGTTCGTGGGAGCCCATCCAGCTCCCTGATCTCTTCCCCAGTCCTTTTCTGCCGCGCTTCAGAAGAATGGGTTTTTCTAAAGTCTAAACTGTATGGAGTTCCTTTCAGTGAAAAGCCCCAAGCTTCAGAAGTCTGTGGCCCTTAGCAGGATAAGCTGTAGGGTCCTTTGCCTGGCTCCTAAGACTGACGTGATCCAGCTGCCACCCCCTCCCATCTCCTGAAACCTCATTCCCTCCTCCCAGTTAACTCTCCATCTGTACCATGTTGCCGGGAGTCCTGCCTATCGTGATGCTTAACCCTCCATTCTCTTGGGCTGGTTCTCCTTCTCAGGCTCCATTTGTCTGAAGAGGTTGAGAAGGACCCTATCTTCCAGCTGGGGTTCTGGACCGGAGTCCTTGGTTCCTTAGGGGTCTTGATATGTCTTCACGCGCATCTTTGCCTTTATGAGCTCTTTTTTTTTTCTATTAAAAAAAAACTTAAATACTGTATTTATGATTGCTTTGGTATGAAGATGAATATAAACTTTAACCTCAAAGATCAGTTTTTCTTCCAACTTGAAAAGAAACTGAAACATTCCTGTGAGCCCCTAGAAATATTGTGGACTGCAGGCACTCTGTCTAATGAGGAGCCCTGGGGGCTGGGCCCTTTCTCTTCCCTTAGCCTCAGTCTCTTCACACGCCTGATTCTTCACTATTTAGCGTCTTTCCTGACATCACCACCTGTAAAGCCACACCCAATGCTTTGTATTCGTTATTTCATCCTGCTGTCTTATCCCTCACAGGAATCATCCTAATGTGTGAATATCATGTCTATTTCCCTCCATGGTTTACTTGTTTATTGTCTGATTCCCCCGTGAGAGTCTAAGCCCCCTGAGGTTCAGAGATGTGGTCTGCCTCACCCACTCCTATATCCTCAACATCAAGAGCAATGTGGTCCAGGCTAATTGTAGCTTAGTCAATAGTTCCTGACTGAATGACTTCAGCCAATACCTAATTCTTGAACGTTTCTCTTATGGGTTGGCAGGAAGATGATGGTGGGTGGCCAGCCTTAGAAAATCGTGTGGGGCCGAGGGCTGGAGTGTGGGCCTCTCCGTATCGCTGGCTTGTTCAGAATCTTCAAGCCTCTCTCCTCTGCTCCTCATATTCTCTCCCCACTCTGGGCTCCTCCTGGGCCATCATTCAGATTTGAGTGACACTGGTTCCCAGAGCACTCCTCTCTGAGGATGCCAACAGCTGCATAATGGCTTTCCCGCATGTGCATCTGTGCATTAACACAGGCCTTTCGGGCCTGCGCTGGCTTGCCTGACCCTTCTCCCGCCAGGAAAGAATGTGCATCTGTAATACTCTGGAAAATTGGGGCTGACATGTAGCTTGGTACCCAAAGTGGTTTCACTCAAGCAAACATAGAATAATAGCCATGCACTTAAATGCTTGAGCGGATATCAATTGGAAGAACGTTCCAATAATCCGTGTTTATGAAGCCCATAGTATGAATTTTCGAAATAGCACTTAAACCCCACTTTATTCTTGACAAATGATGTTTGTAGCTGTTGAGATATTTTTATTCAATTATGTGCCGGTGTTGTGGGGAGAAGGTTTCTGACAATAGCAAAGACATAAGCCATTTTTATTGTGCCTCTATCACTATTCCCATTGCTAAACTCGACTGGACAGTTCATTAAGATGAAAAATTAACAGCACATGCTTTGGGGAGAATAATCATGGAACATGACAGCTTGTGCAGGCATTGGCATTCAGAGAAGCAGACAGATGACAAACGTGCTGGTCTTCTGAAGAAGCGGTGATCGGTCAGTCGGTCGTGAGCCAGGCATTTACCGAGCGCCTACGTGTGTGTTCATCCCTGAGCTGAGGTGCTGGGGGAAAGAGAGTGCAGGCAACACGGCCTTTGCACTCCAAGAACATACCATCACGCTGGGTAGGCTGGGCAGATTTCAGCTGTCAACCTGGAAGCACCAGAGGGGTGTACATCAAATGCCTAACACTTTGGTGCTGACTGTAAATTGAGGAGTAATTCATTGTGGATGTCGGTGAAGATTTTTTACACCTTAAGGAAGAACAGGATGTTAAATAGGAAACTTTATTTTAAACATAATAGCTGCTAGTGGCTATAATTTTGTTTTGGGGAATTGATGAAATGTTCTAGAAATAGATATGTGTGGATTGATGTACAACTTGGAAGATTTACTAAAAACACTGAACTATGTATTCTTTACAAGGGTAGACTTTATGTGAATTATATCTCAGGAAAGCTATTATTTTTTAAGTGTTAAATTTCAGTAAATCTTCTATACGTTCAGAGAGAGTTGACCATAGTTCCAAAAGAAAGAAAGGATGAGACAGACTAGCATGGATAGGAAGGAAGCACATACCCGTTTTTCAGATAAGCCAATGAAGAGTCAGATCAGTTTGTCCTTTGCCCATGAAGCCACAGTAAATAGTCAGGCCACGACTTCACTTCTAGCCCTTGTTGGCTCCAGTGTTTAGATGCTTCCCCCACCACACTGCTGGTGCCCAGAAACAAACCAGCTCCTGCAAATAGCACAGAACAGTGACTTCCCTCTGCAGAGCACCATCGCCTCTCTCTTCTCTCCTCTGTTCTCACGGCATCCCTGTGAGAGTGACTGGTACGGGCGTGCCTCCATCTGTGGAGGTGGGGTGTGTCTAAGGAGAAGGAGACCACGTCTGCTCTCCAGTCAGCATAAAGAACCCTGGATTCTCTTCTCCAGGCATTCAGGGTGCTTCCGCCTCTACTTAGGGCTCGGTCTCTCCCTGGACCTGTATATGCATCCCGTTTCTCCAGTGCAAGCAGAATTTCTAAGTGAAACCATAGAGATGTGGGATCCACAGATATTTAGAAACAAGGCCTGGAATTGGGTGTCCTGTGAGTGTGACATAGAAGTCAGTGCTGTTCTTTGGAAAGAGCGGATACACGTTTCTACTGTAAAGCACATGTCTAGATTAAAGTCACTTACATCGTTATCTCCCCTGCAGTTCATAAGAGAGCTTTTGATGTCATTCTCAGCTTACTAGTGTAAATAATGGCTCGCATTCTCATCCTGTTGGACAGGATGGAAACCTGACTCGGCATTTATAAATACTGCTGCACTGCATTTACTTTCATGGGGACATTTTCTCCCCCAGCAGACACTGGAATAAACAGCATCCTGGGAAACAGCTGGTGGGGGAATCACGATGCATTAACCTAAGCAGCGAGATCAAAACAAAAGCTCTGTTTGCGATCTCCCGCCAGAGCCCACATCCCGGCAGTCCCCACTGTTCAGCTGCGTTCAGGATGCGTAAATAAAATAAGATCTTTGCAGAGTGAAAAGGAGCTGAGCTTTAGGAAAAGGGTGTGTTTGTCAAGCAGCAGAATCCTCTTTCCCAATTTCATTACAGTTTTCTTAGCTTTTAAAGAAGTTAAAAGAATTTTTTAAAAATAAAAGATTAATACTTCCTGAAATATACCCCTGTCTGTTTCAGAGGGTTTGCTTTTTTCCCCTCATTGAAGGGTCTGGACTGGTGGCCTGACTCAGGGCTGGGAATGCCCGGGTTCTAATCTTGTTTCATGCTGGAGAGAGACTGCTCTGGGCGCCTCTTTACTAATTTGTCAAATGTGGTCAACAGTGGTGTGATTATTGTAATCGCCCAATGATCAGCATCTACTCTGTAGGGATTTTGTGACAGTGGCTGGTGGTATTACCCCTAAAGCACTTAGAACAATGCCTGTCATGTGAAGAGGGCTTCCTCAATAGGACTCAGGGTGGAGGTGATGGTAGTGTCTGAGTCGATACAGTTCAAAATATCCAGGTATTTCCAGATCGGGTCCATGTAGACAGAAATCTGCAGTGGTTGATGGAATCCAGATCATAGTCAGGTTTGTATAGCACATGCATGCAGGCTTACCCTGGAGGCCTGGCACGCTCTCCAACTGGCCTGAGTGTTAGCCTGTGAAGGTCGCAAAGTTAGTTCCCATGGATGGGGTGCTCCTCTTTGCAGAAGGATAGTGCTAATTAAAGTGCCCCAGAAAATACAGGACAGCAGTGCCTGGGTCAGGGGCGAGAGGGGCGTGGGGGCGGGGGCGGTGTCACTAAAGTGACCTGGGTTGGAATTTCGGGTATCCCTCTAACTGTGACTTTGAACAGAACAGTAACTCTCCTGTGCTCATGACTCGTTGTTTCTGTTTTTAATGGAAACAAAACAGACCGTCTTCCAGGGTTGAAGAAGGACTTGCATGATTAAATTGTGAGACTGTACGTTCTTCCTCCTTCCCCAACAAGAGGCAGCTCAGTAAGAGGAGCAGGAGTGATGGCCTCCCCCTTCCCCCCACCCAGGCATCATCTCAGCTCCCTTGTGAACTGACTACTGCGACTTCTGCCAAGAGCTTTAACTCCACAAAGCATCCACTTTCTCATCTGTTAAAAGGGTGTATAGATTCCTGTTGCTGCTGTAACAAACTGCCACAAACCTAGTGGCTTAAAACAACCCAACTTTATTGTCTTACAGGTTTGGAGATGAGCAGCCCAGCATGGGTCCTGCGGGCTAGAATCGAATTGTCAAATTGTCGATAGGACTGCATTCCTTCTGGAGATCTGAGGGAAGAACCTCATTTTTCGTCTTTTTCGGATCTGGGGAGGCCTCTTGCACCCCTCGGCTCATGGCCTCTTCTTCTGTCTTCAGAATTCATCACCCCCTCCTCTGCTCCTCTAACCCATTCTCTCTGCCTCTGTCCTTCCTGCCTCTCTTGTATAACGACTCTTGATTACATCAAGTCCACGTGAATAATCCAGGATGCTATGCCCATCTCAAGACCTTTACTTTAACCACTTCTGCAGAGTCTTCTTTTCTGTACAACTCAATGCATTCATAGGTTCTGAGAATTAGCACGTGGACATTTTTGTGAAACCCGAGCATTGTTTGCACTCAGGGCAACTGCAAGGATAGGATGAGATAATGCGTGTAAAACACTGAGCACGATTCCCAGCTCATAGGAATAACTCCCTAAATGTGTCTTCTCCTGCTCAGAATCACTGATAATGACATTTGCTTGCATACCTCCCAGAGACAGCTAGGGACTGCCACAGTTGTAACTGCCCTGCTCTGCATGCTGGAAGGACAGTGGCCTTGTTTGGCAGTGACTGGAGGCTTCCACTTATCTCAGCCCTGGAAGGAAGCCAGTCTTCAGAGACAGTTCTATCTGAACAATGCTCCCTCCAATAGTGTTAGCCTGGCCAAGTTTCACCTCTTTCTAAGTGTCCTCTTTCTTATTGCAAACTGAGGTTAGGAGGAGGGACTTGGCTCAGGAGCTCTGGGGTTCAGTGGCTCTTCTGCTGAAAATCTATAGACTATAAGAAATGGTCACACGTGAGCCCCCAAAGGTGCAGGTTGATGTTAAGGGATGTTCTCTGGCTTTTCAGGGAAAACCGCGCATTGCAAAACAACAGCAATAAAAACAGCTCTCGTCTTCTCCTGCCTTTCATGAGCCTTCAGGAGCGTTCCTAACTGGGTGCTCCTGGCTCAGGTTGGGCCATGTGATAGGGCAGACAGGAGCCTGGCACTGGGCACTTTCTGTAATGAGTGGATCCCAGACAAGTGAGGATCTGAGCTCAGGATTCTACGCTTAAGGTGAGGGTGGTGGTGGTGAATTCTATTTAGAAGATACATCAGTCATGGATACAGTGTTGAGGAGGAAAAAAGCAGAAAGAGGAAGATGCCTACTAGGTGTCAGATACTTAAGGGTGCTCTCTTTGTATCACTGAATGCCAATCACTTGGCCCTGGGTAAGGGGAGCGTTTTTATCTTCCTTTTTCAAATGAGAAAACAGAGCCTGAGAAAGATTGACTAATTTGCCTGAGGCCTCACAGCTGGCAAGTGTCTGGAGAAGGAAGCTGAATGAATACTTCAGATTCCAAAAACGGGGCTTCTTAGCTGTAGCAGGGCGCCTGCCTCAGCCCTGGTGGTCCACTTTCCCGGATGCACATCACACTCTGTGAGATGACTTGGTGAGAACCGGTGGTCTCCACTCTCCCTCCCTAGTGGTCAGAAAGCCAAGGCCGCGGTATATTTCACTCCATCATTTCCTTTTACCCAAACTCCCTGAGAAAAACATCTCCATCAGCCCTGTTGTCTCCTTTTCAGCCTTCTGTCTTGCTACCTCAGATCCCTTTTTTCCGAGTTATTTTAGGAGAAGTTGAGTGATGGCAGTTTGCAAACAAGTTGAGACTCCACATCTGAGGGACCCACGTAGCCTTCAGAGCTCACATCCCCGCACACATTGGAAGCTGTCTTGGGAGAGTACTGGAAGTTTGTCAGAATAATCCAGAGATAAGAGGGGCAGGCAGTGAGGAGGTCCTGCCACTTAATGGGGGCTGTGGTGAGCTGTGACTTGTGACTTTGATGAGGTGGGTCTGCGTGTCTTCTGTGACTCGGAAGCCGTCTCCATAAGGATATCTGGATGCATGCATTCAGGTGGTTGGGCTTCCCTGATAACACAGTTGGTAAAGAATCTGCCAGCAATGCTGGAGACCCCAGTTTGGTTCCTGGGTCAGAAAGATCCTCTGGAGAAAGAAAAGGCTGCCCATTCCAGTATTCTTGGGCTTCCCTTGTGGCTCATCTGAAAAGAATCCACCTGCAATGCAGGAGACCTGGATTTGATCCCTGGGTTGGGAAGATCCCTTGGAGATGGGAAAGGCTACCCACTCCAATATTCTGGCCTGGAGAGTTCCATGGACTGTATAGTCCATGGGGTCACACAGAGTTGGACACAACTGAGTGACTTTCACTTTCATTCAGGTGTTTACACAGAGTTAAACTCTTTAATTGAAAACCACAGTCCGTACAGAGGAGGAACGCAGCAGCAGGCACCTACCAAGTGGGTGCAGTATCAGATCCAGTGCCTCTAAGAGTCCTGAGCAGAATGAAGCCAACACTTGAATCAAACACAGATCTAGCCTTGAATCTGACCTGGTGCAAAGTGCGGTGAAAGTCAGAAGGCTCTGGGGGTGGGAAAAAAAGAAATAGATCCTATGTTTTGTTTTTTTTTCTCTCTACAAGAAAGGCTATACTAATTGAGCAATCCTTAAAGTTGAATTGTTAAAAGCCAGGCCTCTAAGATCAGATGGTCAGGGTGGTATTAGTTATGTGACCTTCAGTGAGTCATTTTACCTTTCAGAGTTTACATGTTTTCCCCTATAAAATGGGGTTGTTTTGCTAACTTGTGTCTGACTCTTTGTGACCCCATGGACTGCAGCATCCCAGGCTTCCCTGTCTTTCATTATCTCTCAAAGTTTGCTCAAACTCATGTCTGTTGAGTCAGTGATGCCATCCAACAATATCATCCTCTGCTGCCCCCTTCTCTGTCCTCAATCTTTCCCAGCATCAGAATCTTTTCCAATGAATTGGCTCTTCGCAGCAGGTAGGCAAAGTATTGGAGCTTCAGCGTCAGCATCAGTCTTTCCAATGAATACTCAGGGTTGATTTCCTTTAGGATTGACTGATTTGATCTTCTGGGAGTCCAAGGACTCTCAAGGGTCTTCTCCAGGTTCCTCTGTCCATGGAATACTCCAGGCAAGAATACTGGAATGGGTAGCCATTCCCTTCTCCAAGGGATATTCCCAAGCCAGGGATCAAACCCGGGTCTACTGCATTGCAGGCTGATTCTTTACCATCTGAGCCACCAGGGAAGCCCTATAAAATGGGGAGAACAGTAGTATAAACCCACAGGGTTGTGTGCAGATTATCAAAATAAAGCATGCACGCAGAGTGCTGGGCTCGATATTCAGCATGGAGTAAGCACCCCGGGATTGTGAGCCCCCTCATCACCAGCTGCTGTTAATCAGCTCTGTCTTGGATGAGAAGAAGGCCAATTGGGAGCTGATTTTGGAAACTCTGTTCGCCCTCAGGGAAATTCTTTCCTTTCTTCGAGCAGGATTTTCAGCCTAAGCCCTAGCAGATAGCAGCCTTCACCGTCACTGTATCTCTGCACATTAAAGAGTCTGACTTATCCTTTCACTCTCCATCAATTAAACGAGGATAATAATAACCCTTACTTTTGTTGGATGATGTGTAACACGAGCTAATGTGTGTGAAAGCCCTTTGTAAGTTACAAAGTGCTCCAAAGTATGAATTATTATTGTGATTGCTCTACTCCAGGCATCTCATAAACAATGCAGAAAATTAAGGAGGAGAACCACTGCTATTCAGAAAGCATTTATGCCTCTTTAAGTGTGTGGCTATAAACTATGGGCAGATGGATTTGACACTGCAGTCTTCAGTACCACTGAACTGTCAGTAACTGCTCAGTGCCAGCAACGTTCTAGCAGGGGCGACACCTCAGATGCCAGCAAGCAGTGGAGCACGATGGTCAGCGGGGGCAGTTCTGTGATTCCACTGGGTTTGAACAGCAGCCACTGCTGTGCTTTGTGACTTTGCCCAGAATCACCAAGGGACTCCTGAACCTCACTTCCCTCGTTTGGGAGATATGGATAGTATTTTCACCTCATGAGTGGCTGTGAAGAGTAAATAAGATAATGATCGTAAGGCTCTGGACATTACCTAGTGCGGTAATGTGGAGGACTTAGACTGTCCCTCAGGACTTCCCTGGTAGCTTAGTGGCTTGCAGCACAAGCTGGGTGGCTTAAACAACAGAAATTTATTGCCTCACAGTTTGGGAGCCCCAAAGTCCAAAATCAGCGTGCTGGCAGAGTGCGCTTCTTCTTGAGGCCTGGCAGGGAGACTCTGTGCCCACCTTTCTCCTAGCTTCTGGTGGCCTTGGGCAGTTTTTGGCTTATTGGTGGTGTTTCCCAGAATCCGAATGTCCTCTTCTAATAAGGAAGATCGTCCTTATGAGAGACTATCCTGATGACTTTATCATCATCTTAACTTGATCATCTGCAAGGACCCTGTTTGCAAGTACAATCACCTTTCCTTTATAGGTCCTGGGAGTCGGGAGTCGAGCCTTTGTTAGGGAAACATAGTTCGGGCTATAATACCTCTAAGCTTATTACTAGGGTTACCACTTAAGACACAAATGTGTCCACTCTAAGTCTTTTTCTCACAAACTTAGGCAACAAGTATTCATTGACTGCTACCCCTGTGCCCAATATCAAGCTACCGACTGGAGATAGGAAGATGAACAAAACACATGTGACCCCCATTGTCATGGAGCATTGATGATGCACTCTTAGAGAATTTCAGTCCTAGACACTCACAGTCCTACAGCTAAGCCCTTTTATCAGTAATTCCAAATGGCTCATCTTAGCGGATAAGTGAATGTTAGTGGCAAAGAATCTGCCTGCAACGCAGGAGATGCAGGTTCGATCACTGGGTTGGGAAGATCCCCTGGAAAAGGAAATGACAACCCACTCCAGTATTCTTGCCTGGGAAATCCCATGGACAAACGAACCTGGTGGGCTGCAGTCCAGGGGGTCGCAAAGAGGTGGACAGGACTTACTAACTAGACAACAACAACAAGATGCCTCCCTCACTGAAGCCCCCTTGCCCTGGGGATAAGCTTCATTATTCTGAGAAAATCTAGAGAGAGTAACCAGAGAAAAATATTAATGTTTGATTAACTTCATTTGCACATGCACATCTCCAGTTCATCCATTGCTTTGCAGCGTGGCATGTGATTTCTTAACAGTCTGTGTGTGTGTTTTTCCCCTAGTTTACTGGTGGGGTGTCATCACAGGCCTCCCAGACCAAGCACTGAAAACAGGATGATTTTAGCCACAGTGAACCGCTTATCAGATGGAAGAAGGATTTGCCTGTGCTCTGTTTAATTAAGCCTCACTTAATGGGCAAACGTTTTCTTTAACGGATTTGCTGTCACCTCATCAGTTATTTAAGGCAGTTCATTTCACAGCAGGAGGGAAAAAAAAAGAGAGAGAGAGATAGGAAAAAAAATTTCTCATTTGCTCCAAGTCGTTTGGTCTGAGGAAAAGCTTGGCTGTCTAGAAGATGCCTAATTGCCATTGTGATCGTCTGCTTAGTCTCTATTTAGTCTTAGGCTTCGTATTGAAACGTTAATCAGGGTTAGGTCTCACCTCTTGATGAATGATTTTGTAAAAACTTGATATTCCTCCGCTTAGCTAGGAACGTCTGCGTGCAAGTATAATGTCACTCCGACTGAATGGAAAGATAACTAAGGCCCTTAATTTTGCAAAGAGGGCTCTGATTTGTTACATACAGAGCAGACGAGGGAAAATCAGAATGAAATGAATCTCCTTCTTTGCACAGGCACCGCCTCTGTTATATCATGAGCCACTTTTCTTTGGCTGATTTTGTTGGGGACTGGTAGAATGCTCCACACATGTATTTGAGCATTTTTCCTGTAGTTGGGGTGAAATGGAGGTTATGTCGTTTTATCTGGTGACAGAACTTGGGAAACTGAAGTTCTGTGATTGTTCGTTTCATCTGTCAAGTGAAAGAAAGAAAGAAAATGAAGTCGCTCAGTCGTGTCCGACTCTTTGCGACCCTGTGGACTGTAGCTTACCAGGTTCCTCCGTCCATGGGGTTCTCCAGGCAAGAATACTGGAGTGGGTTGCCATTTCCTTCTCCAGGGGATCTTCCCGACCCAGGGATCGAACCCAGGTCTCCCGCGTTGCAGGCAGACGAGACTGTGAGGAATTCAAGCATCATTCATGCTTCTAGCTCAAAGTCTAATATCTTCGTAGGCAAGGAATACAATATTATGTGCCTTTCCTTTTGTTCTCCTTCCCTTCCCCCACCCACCAATCCTTGAAGGGTGGAGCAGAGTTGGTTGCTTTTTTGGTTTTCTTTTCTCCCCATGGCCATAACACACTCACCTTAAATCTGAGTGTTAGGCACTCTGCTGCTTCTGAGTTCTCAGGTCTTAATGCATCCAGATGGAAAATGAATAATTGAAGCAGACACCCATTTATGTTGACAGAGAAGAACCACAGCGTTGGACACTTGGCTATTTTTGCATAGTCAACTGACTCACTACCGACTTTCCCTCTTTGCACTGCTGCAGTATAGGTATGAAGCCAAGCATTTCCTTCACCTGCACTGGCCAAAGAGTAAATGCTATTAGCATTATAGTAATTATCGATTATTTTTGCCTGTGGTCTGCCTTGTGCCCACCTCTCCTGCCTCACTCACTTCCTGCTCTTGAGCAGGCCCTGTGCTTTCACTGTTCCTGCTGTTACCCAAAGACAGCATCTAATTTCATGCCATAGATGTTTATCCCTGCTGGTCCAACCCTGAACATCTGATTCACTCACATATTTCAAGACTTAATTCTGCTTTATCAAGTAAGTCTGCCCTGCCCAGCCTCATTCTCATGCCCTCACTGCGTGAGTCTCCTATGAACTCTCTCCGCCCTCTCGTTTCCCCAGCAAAGCTCCTTCCACATCCTGTTTCCCAGTTTTCTAGCCTGCTGCCCAGTCTGCCACCCCCAGCACGAGACACTCGCTGACCTGAGGACCATGACAACGTCCTTTGGTTGTTCCCTCGCTCGACTCAACGCTGGGTTCCCAGTTCATGCTGAGGCCATTTTCGGCTAATTCATTTTTATTAAGGGGTGTGTGTGTGTGTGTAAGAATAGAGACCCATGAATGCTGCCTTCTGAAAATAGCCTTGGAAGTTGCCTGCTAATCTGGCATGGTACATGCTCCTACTATAAATGATCCTGACTCTCAGACCTAGGTATGGTTGTTTCCTCAGAGCCAGTGTCAAGTCAGAGGATGAAAGAGAACATTATTCCTAATTCCTCAATCAATTAGCGCTATAGATAATCCTTTCATCCTTAGGCTTTCTACATTGTAGGTCACCTGTCAATATCTGACGGCCTATTCTACCTTCTCTGGGGAAATCTAAATTCCTGCTTTGGATTTCTCTGACCTCAGTTACGCTGTTGTTAAAAGTTCCCAAACTGTCAACATTTCCCCAAATGCAATCTTTTCTGCCCAGTCAGTGATGTTGCTTCTGTGGGCAGGAGCGTAATGAGTTTATAGAAAAGGTATTTGAAGATAAGATGATTTGGGGATTTAGGATAAAAATAATTTGAAGCTTGAAGATTGGCTTACCTAGTCTGGTTCTTTATTTATACAAATGTTTCACCTTTGTCAGACAAAATACTGGACTTCCAGTTAAACTTGAATTGCAGATAAACAACAAAATATGTTTTAGTATAACTATATCCCCCAACATTGTGTAAGACATACGTGTACTAAAAATAATTGTTGTCCTTTGAAACTCAAATTTATTTAGATGTCCTGTATTTTCATTTGCTAAGTCTAGCTCCTCTGTATGTGTGTGTGTGTTAAGTTGCTTCAGTTGCGTCTGACCCATGGATGGTAGCCCACCAGGCTTTTTTGTGCACGGGATTCTCTACGCAAGAATACTGGAGTGGGTTACCATGCCCTCCTCCAGGGGACCTTTCCGACCCAGGGATCCAACCTGAATCCCTTATATCTCCTGCACTGGCAAGTGTTTTTTGTGTTTTTTTTTTTGTTTGTTTGTTTTTTTAAACCAGCAGCACCACCTGGGAAGCCCAGAGCTTCTCTACTTTTCATTAAATTTAATCACCTGCCCATTATGATTTGATAGACCTCACATCAGCATGACAAAGTTGGAAACATGCAGGTTTTCTGAGTCCTAAACCAGTATTCATTCCTAAATCATATGATTGCAACTGAAAATTTTTCTACTCTGACACACATTGCTTTTTGCAAGTTTGTGATGATTATTCCTAGAAATCTGCCCCGTTTTAGCAGAGTTGTTTCAACACACAATCCCACTCAGTAGAAGTGAACCATATTAAAACAGTTTCCTTGAGGGTAATTGCAACATAGTTTTGTCATTTCAGTACACAAGCCTGACTGCACATGCCAGGTGTGTGCCCATTGAGGCTAGGTTCTCTCTTTAAAAAAATGCTGTTTTCTGTTACGGAAGATGTTGAGAAAGGAACTGTACTGAGGATAACCAGTCATACAATAGCATACTGGCAATTTCCTCTGAAGCCATCCGTTTAGCCAGTGTACGTGATGTCTCGTACATTATTTTGGAGACATCCAAAATAAACTCCAATTCTCCATGCTTACTAAGGAACTGATTTAGAATTCTTTAGCCAGGCGTAAGTGAAATAACTATCACTCTTCTGCTGTAATCTGAATTTCTCCTCTTTGTCATGCTTTCTTGTTCCAAGACGACTTCACTGGGGTGGGGTGGGGGGGAAATCACATCTTTGTATTAAGGTCTTCCTTACCCTTTGCAGGGGGAAAAATGTATCTGCTCAAAGTGCAAACTCAGCACCAAGTCTGTGACTTGCAACGATTTGAAGGAGATGGCTTCTTTTAAGTATGCTCAACAAAATGTCTGCCTGCTTTTTCTTATGACCCCGGAAAAATTGTTTTCTGGCTTTTAGTTTAGATATCACTGCTATTTCACTCTGGGTTTTCTCATAGTGAAACCTCCATCCCCTCCTCACCCTCAAGAAACCGATACTGCTCTGCTCACTTTATGGTAAGAGTCACTTTTCAATCTGGAAACAATCTGAAAAACAGATTCCCTCTTTCTGTGGAAACATAGTTGCCAGGATGTATCCTGCGTAACAGTTAAACTTTTCCTCTTCAGTGGGAAGGTATTATCCAAGCACTGAAGATTGACCATCTGTTGAAGAGGATGTGCAAGCTGGTGAAATACTGACAGCAGACAAAGATTTAAGTTTTGTAGCAGCTGAAGGTTCAGCTCACTCCCTGTAGGATGAAACAGCAGCAAGGTGCAAAGACTCTGTCACAGGGCCTGGTGGGTCATCTTAGCATCAGGGTGGGGAAGGGTGGGAAGGGGGGACACAGGTGTGTGTCTGTTTGGTGGGAGCCATTAGCTAGAACAACTTTAATGGAATAGAAAGTAATAAGACCCCAGGATCCCAGAGTCCTTGCCATGGGTTGGTCTGAAGGGTATATATCTGGGAAAGAAGCTTAGTCATTGGCAGAGATACACAGCAGATACGGGCAGGAAGTGGCATCATTTGTTGTCTCCTCTGCGCAAATAGAAGGGAGACCCCAAGAAGTAAAAAGTCAGAGGCAGGGGGCAGACCCCAGAGAGAAAAACCTAGCATTGCCCAAGTAGAACCTCAAAGCTCTAGGCAGTCCAGCTGGGCATATCAGCAGAGCAACAGTCATGGTGAGGACTAGGCAGTGGGTTTCCCATCAGCTCCTGATGTGGAGAGGATGTCTTTGGAGGAGGAATAAGAAACAGGCTACAGTACCATCTTTCCATTTCTGCCTTTCAAAATTCTACCCGTTTGTTTCCAGATCTAGGTCCTATCTCCTTTCTTGGTAAAGCGGCTGTGCCATCCTGAGTGTATTTTGACCTCCCTGAATGTTTATCTCTACTGTTCATTTTAATGAGCTGACTTGATCTGAGGTTGTTGGTGTTTTCCGAATAGGTGCATTTATCAAATCAACTAGCTTTCAAATTCCGAATCTTCATTCCCCACCTTGCCCCCAACAAACACACACCCACCTTGTAAGTTTTGGGTGAGCTTTATTAGGTTGCTGCAATTTAGATATTAAAACATCTATACATAAAAGAGATGGAGGATGGGAACTTGGATGCTGGGGATGCAGAGGGCCCCAGTCTGGGATACCTGATGTCATGGTTTGATTCACACTCCTGGGAGCGCACTGAATGAGGAGATGAAGCCGTGCTTCTATGACCCTGTGGGCAGCCATGCTTGAGTGGCAAGAGTGGGCATCTCTGTTATGAATGTCTTTCCGGGGAGGCTTAACTAAGTCCTTGATGGTAAAGTTCATGACTTTTACAATAACTACTTTGTTGTTCTGTCTTCATCTACTCCTTGTGAGATTGGGGCAGCTCTGGTCCAAAGGCGCTTCCCCTTACGGGGTGATGCTGAAGCGCCCTTTTTACATTTTCACAGATTGCAAGTTTGCCCTTCTAATAGCATCTTTTTGGAAAGAGGTACTTGCTTAAAGGACGTAAGATCTTGAGAGCAAGGGCAGGGCCCATCCCCTGCCGCACACGCTTCCCCTGGGGAGCCGTCGTGCATGTCTGGGGAAATGTCACCGTGATGCTCTATACATTGATGAAAGGTTTTACACTTTTATTTGTTTATGTAATTTTATTTTTTAAAAAACTTATTGTCATCCTCCCATCCCACCATGTTTCCATTTGCTGTTAAAAACTAGATTGAATCTCCTTTGCGGTGTGGGTACTGTGGTGGTCTTCCTGCCTGAGAGGAAGGTATACTTCTGGGTCTCACCTTGAATGTCTTTGGGTGAACCGTTGATGTGTGGGACTTGCCTCCATCAAAGCATAATCCCTCCTTCCAGGAGCGACATACCTAATCTTTTAAACGACGTTAGCACGTGAGAGCTCACGGAGCTATCTCCCGTTGTTAGGCTGGTTCCTTTTGTTGGAAGGTATTTATTGTCTGGCTGTCTTCTTACAGTTCCCTGTGCCGCTTGCATCTTATTTCTCATTAGTGCCTTCTTTGAGGCTGAGGCAGTGAAGGGTGTAGAGCAAAATTTTGTTCTAAAGTGGAAAATGTTGTGTGTGTGAGAGAGAGGGGAGTTTGGAAATCATGATTCATTCCTTCGAGGACTGTTCTGAAGAGCGGGGCAGGCTGGAGAACAACTAGGGAAGGGCTGGGGCAGTTGCTCTAAGGAAATGTTAACCGATTGGTACTGTTCAAAGTGGAGAATTAACTGCAAGGCTCTTAGAGGGAATGCGCACTCTAAAAAGATAGTAACCTGAGTTCCTTGAGAGCAAAGAATATGTTTCACCTAAGTCTGATGCATTTAACTACTGTGGAAATCCTACAAATATTTATCAAATGGTTGCCATGTGGAATGAGATCTCACTGAACTCTGAACATCCCTGGAAGGAAAAATTAAGACCTTCAGAGAAGAATTATAGAGAAGTTCATCATCAAAGGCAGAAAGATAAGAGCTTCCAAATGGGCCATATACGGCTTCAAATTCCACTTCAGGTTTCAGAATGCTCTGAAAGTGAAGTGCCCTAGCCCTTGCTTCCATATCTAGGCAAAGGAGGCAGTAATACCAAACTCTCAAAGGTCCTGGGGAGAGAGAGGCTGTAAAGAATCTACGTATAGCACCTAGCAAAGCACCTACCCCATAGTAGGTTCTCAGAAACACAGCAGCCAGTTTGAAGATGATAACTTTGTAACAGTAATGCCATCCGCCTCTTCTCCAGGGATGGGGCTGTTTCAAACAGAGGCTAAATGGTGAATAAGGGATCTGCTAAGGTGGCCTCCCAGAACTCATCCAGTCAAGAGAGCCAGCCCTCTCCTGTGCTGAGCATTTGGCATCTTTGTCCACATTCCCCATGGTCACTCCATACTCATCCATAGCAAGGATAACTGAAAGACGCTTAGATTCTGCAGAGGGACTTCTGGCCTGTATCCCTGTTGAGTCTGGGGGCCCTAATACACTGTCACAACCTTTCTTGTTGCAATCAGCCATCCCACTTTCCCCAACACACACACCATCCCCTAGACAAGGAGGACAGTGTTCTCACAAGTCACCACTATAGAATCCCATTGGGTCCAGGGGCAAACAGAAAGGATGCCCGTGTCCATTGCAGCATCTGAAAGATCTTATATCCATATCAGAGAAAAGGAGTGAAGTCACATCCTCCTGTTGGTAACAAAAACAGGTCATTTACATTCATCTACAGTCCACGCCACTAAAGGTTAAAAGCCAAAACTTTACAAAAATTACGCAAATAAATAGATGTTGCCACTGCTGTCGGCATTTCACCAGGCTTGTCTTCACCTGTAAGCCCACATTATGCTTTTACAAAGAGCTTCCCAGATCATTATCTTATTCGACCCTCAGATTAACTTGGGAGCCAGGGAGGTCATGCATCGTTCACCCCCCTTTTCATAACAGAAAACAGATTCAGAGAGGTGAAGTGAGTTGTCGGCTGTCAGTAGTCCCACAGTTTCCTGAGCCCAGACCTCCTTCCTGAACCGGGAGAATTATGGGCGCTGAAGCAGGAATTTACTAACCATCCCTGGACTGAGATAGCAAGTTCTGTGAAGTATCAAGATCTCGAAGTGGTTTCTTTCTTTCTTTTTTTTTTTTTTTTTTGTAATGAAGCTGAACTGCTTTTCAAGGAAACATTTTGGCCAGTTTAGCTGGAGGTTCTGTTTCCTGTGGAGTATGGGGCCAGTTCAGGTGGCTCAGCAGTATAAAATCTACCTGCAATGTAGGAGTCTCAGGAGTTGCAGATTTGATCCCAGGGTCGGGAAAATCCCCTGGAGGAGTGCATGGCAAGCCATTCCAGTATTCTTGCCTGGGCAATCCCATGGACAGAGGAGCCTGGTGCCTACAGTCCATGGGGTCCAAGAGTTGGTCATGGGTAAAGCATGCACACTCACAAGGGGCCAGTTGGTTCAGTGGCTCCACCCACTGTAGCCCTGTCCCTTGATTTTGTTCAGGCATTCTGCTAATGTCACCTAGAGATTCACCAGCTTACCCAGCCCTTTGTTTCACAGAGAGGAAAACTAAGGTCTAGATGATAGAAATCAGGCAGTGAGTTCATGGCAGGTCTTTAAATGCAGTGTCCTTTGTCCACATTCATTCAGGGAACAGACATTTCTGCTTCAGATGAGGATGTTTTGTGTCCAAGACCAACACTGATGAATAACAGAACTTTTTTTTTTGATGACTAAAACCACCATTGAACACTTGCAATGGGACTAGGGCATGGAGGAGGTAAATTTTAACATTTATATAATTTGTGTGCTAAGGCGCTTCAGTCCTGTGTGACTTTGTGACCCCATGGACTATAGCCCACCAGATTCCTCTGTCCAAGAGATTCTCCAGGTGAGAATACTGGAGTGGGTTGCATGCCCTCCTCCAGGGGATCTTCCCAACCCAGGGATCGAGCCTGTGTCTCCTAGGAGTCCTGCATTGCAGGCAGATTCTTTACTGCTGAGCCCCTGGGGACACTTCACTTAATTTACATGAAGTTAAATTTAAAAAGCTATATGTGTCTAGATTGCTACCATATTGGATAGAATAACTCTTGACCAGTGGTTCTCATCTTGAATGTACACTGGAACCACCCAGGGAACTTCAAAAAATATTGATTGCTAGTTTCTTTGCTTTTAATTGGTTTAGAGTAAGGCCTTGGTAATGGGATTTTTAAAACACCCCCCTCCCCAATCCCAAGCTTCCCTGGTGGCTTGCTGCTACTGCTGCTAAGTCATTTCAGTCATGTCCAACTCTGTGTGACCCCATAGACGGCAGCCCACCAGGCTCCCCTGTCCCTGGGATTCTCCAGGCAAGAACACTGGAGTAGGTTGCCATTGCCTTCTCCAATGCATGAAAGTAAAAAGTGAGAGGGAAGTCGCTCAGTCGTGTCTGACTCTTTGCAACCCCATGGACTGCAGCCTACCAGGCTCCTCCACCTATGGGATTTTCTAGGCAAGAGTACTGGAGTGGGGTGCCATCGCCTTCTCCTCCCTGGTGGCTTAGATAGTAACAAATCCACCTGCAGTGCAGGAGACCTGGGTTCAATCCCTGGGTTGGGAAAATCCCCTGGAGAAGGGAAAGGCTACTCACTCCAGTATTCTGGCCTGGAGAATCCCATGGACTATAGTCCATGGGGTCACAAAGAGTCAGACATGACTGAGCGACTTTCACTTTCACTTTTCCCCGATTCTTGGTTAATTCTAATATGCAGTCAAATTCTAGAGACACTAGTCTAAATTCTAAGTTCCATGAGGGACAGAAGACCTCCTGGGCCCTCATGTCAGCATATACATCACTGTAGTCAGGGGGAAGGTATTCAGTGAGAAGTTAACTGTTGTGTTCCCAACTCTTAGGGAACTTAATCCTAGGGAAAAGGAAGACTTAATTAAATTGCTTTAAAGGACATTGTGATCCAAAGGAATGGGAAAGGGTTTCTTCTACCTGGGGGAGGGAGAAAATGAAGTAGGTCTCTTAGCAAAAGTGATTCTGCTAATGAATTATAAGTAAGGTATATATTTTTTCCAGAAATGTATTTGTAGCAATAGATGTTTCTGCCAGGCAAGTGAACTCAGGTCTGTAATTCACAATAGGATTAACCTGGGATTATAGAAAATCTAATTAAGTGAACCACATTATCTGAGACCCACGAAAGACACTTAAGGTTGCCTTTGAAAGTCCTGCCTGTCTGAGTGTTGGGTATATGCTTCAGAAAATGCTCCATGCACGTCTGTACAAGGCACTTGACTAGTTTGCTGTATCCCATTACTTTTCTTTTATGCTTAACTTTTTTTCAAAAAAATCCCCTTCCTTTTGATAAATGACATTAATGCACTTGAAAAGAAAGAAGTGGGCTTCAGAGATTGGATTAGTTGAAACCACAATGTGATCATTATGAGGCTATTGTTGGTGTCTGCTTTCTGAGAACAAGGAGGGGGACCCTTTATGGGGTATATAAAGATACAAAAAAAAAATAGTAATAAAAAGCCATTTAAAAACATGGCAGAGTTTAGTCTTCTCTTAGCATGGGCTTCCCTGGTGGCTCAGCGGGTAAAGTGTCCGCCTCCAATGTGGGAGACCCAGGTTCGATCCCTGGGTCGGGAAGATCCCCTGGAGAAGGAAATGGCAACCCACTCTAGTACTCTCTCCTGGAAAATCCCATGGACTGAGAAGCCTGGGAGGCTTTAGTCCGTGGACACGACTGAGCGACTTCACTTCTTAGCATGATAGCATAGTTTGAGGAGGTCCATTGCAAAGAGACCTCCAGAACAGCCCACCCACACTGGGATTAAAAAAAAAAAATCGTGCCTCTGATAATTGGAAGCAGCTTGAGTCTGCTTTCCTCACTCCAGTTTGGTGGCTGATTAAGCTGGACGGACTGAGGTGGATTGGGGTCACAGGCTGGCCTTCTCAGAATTCTAAAGGCTCTCGGAGGTGCTGATTGGAGGCACTCTCTCTCCTCGCCTTAGTAATTATTTCAGAAAAACCACATCAGGCCCTTGTCAGTTATTAAGGCCACCTTGGGGTAATTCCTCCTCTTATTGTTTGTGCTTTGAGAACCAGGCTTGTGGACAGTGGCTCTCTGCAGGATGTCACAGTCTAGAGAGAATATGCAGAGTGTTTTTCCTCTTCCAGTTCTCCACAGATCATCTTTAAAGCGCTCCCAGGTCCTTATTTCTGACTGTCTGTTCCCTTGTGGAACCTGGACTGGCTGTTTCCATAGAAATCTTTTGAAAAGGAGGGCTGCTTTTAAGCCGGGATTTGTGAGGAAAGGGCACGGTAGATGCTATAAAAATTTCCTTTCACTGTTGATACTTGTTCCTCCCCCTGCATTTCCCCTCTGTACAGTGAGGGCTTTTATGTTTTGTTCATGTTGTCTCCTATTCTGCAAGTTACTTCTCATTTCTGTATCTCAGTTTTCCCATTTGTCTGTGGAATAAGGACTAATAGTGGAAAGTCTACCTAGGGTTTCCCCCAGTTCTGAGATGCTAGGATTGATTAAGGCAACAAGGTGTCCAAACTTGAAACAGAAATGCTGACATAGACAGTACCTACTTTTGGAAGAACTTGGAAACCGAACTTAGATTTAGCTCGCCACTTGAGCATCAGTCCACTGGCTTTACAAGCTTAATATGTTTAAAACCAAACTCATGCTTTTTATCCCCAAACCAGTCTGTTCTTCTGCTGAGGCCAGGAACAGCACCGTTGTCTTCTCTCTCTGCTCAGACTGCAATCTCATCCTTTACCCTCAACCTGTCCAGGTCCCAGAGCCCTTCACACTTGCATGGTTTCTAGACAGTCCCCTTTGCCTCCATGTGAGCCTTACTTTCTAGTTCAGAACCATACTGCCTCTCACCTGAACTACTGCGATGACCCCAGGAGTCTCCCTGGACTCATGTGGTAGCGTCAATGCACTCGGCAGTCCTGTTGAAAGTTTCATTGTGTTCACGTCCTTTTAACGGACAGCCTCCTGGAGCCCTTTGTAAGGCTTGTACCGTATGGCATGCTGCTGTATGTATATTACGTGTCACATTCATGCATCCAGGGCTTACCGTACATATTTATGTATTCTTGTTCAAGGGACAAAACTCCTAATTTATCCTCTTTATCGCTTTCTGTGTGCCAGCCAGTGGCAAGTACTACACAGAGCTCTCTCTGGGAACCATCTCATTTCATTTCAGATCTCCCCTGTTAAGAACTGTCCTCCTGTTTTTCACATTTTCAGTAAGGCAGCGTGGAAACTCACAGAAGCTGAGTCACACACCTAGTGAGTAGAAACTCTTGAGCTGTAATCCTCTAACCTCATCAGACTCCTGAGCCCATGCTCTCAACCATTTTGTTAGAAATGCCATTTCTCACGCTGGTTTATCCTGCATACCTCTGACAGCTCGGGCTCCATCAATCTCCTGACCAGAGTTTTTAATGATGCCCACTGTCCATCAGGTGAAGTCTGGATCCCTGATGCTGGGTTTCCAGGCCTGTCACTTTATCAGGGCTCTGCATTGCTGGCACCATTCACATTCTATCTGATGTAAGTGGGGCCTCCTGGAGTTGTGTGTGCCAGCACAGTGGGATCCAGACTTTCTAAACCTTCTGAAGAGATCTTCACCTCTCTCCACCCCAGGAAAGTTGCTCTGTCGCAGCCCAGCACAGACTCACAGGCTCCTGTAGATGTGGAAGGCCCTTCATAGGCTATTACCAGTCTTCTAGTTTATAGCAGGGGAAACTTAGTCCCAAATGAAGAAGTGTCTTTTCTAAGGTTACACAACTGTTCAGTGGCAGAACCTTTCCTACAACAAAACTGTCCTGACTTATATTCTAGAGCTCTCCCTATTGCTCGGAGGTTAAAGCATCTGTCTGCAATGCGGGAGACCTGGGTTCAATCCCTGGGTCGGAAAGATCCCCGGAGAAGGAAATGGCAACCCACTCAGCTACTCTTGCCTGGAAAATCCCATGGACAGAGAAGCCTGGTAGGCTATAGTCCACGAGATCGCAAAGAGTCGGACACAACTGAGCGACTTCACTTTCTCCCTATTGCTCAATATGCCTTGGGAATTCAGAGAGGAAAAAAAAGGCATTTTGTACATCTGAACAAATGATCTCCACTGCTATATTACTTCACCCTCTACCAGAGGAAGAACAACCTAACTTTTCCTCTCGATTATTATAGTTTACTAGGTTTGCTGTTTGATGATAAAAAAGCACCCAAGGTGGCTCATGTACAAGGGGCTTAATGTTATCCATGCATAAGGAGGCAATGCAAAGAACCTCACAGATTCAGAGACGGACTATCATTAAGGCTGGGTCTCATGGAGACAGCAGCCGGAGGGCAGTCCTTGATTGCCGAAATCTTCAGAGACCAGGAAGGGCCATGCATTCTGCCGTTTACATGGCTGAGGGACAGAGGCCATGCTTGTTTCTGTTTGGTTTCTCATACCTTGTTCATACCTTGATTTTACCAAAACGTTGGCCATCAGATGTCACTTTGTTGCTATTCCATCACCTATATGCCTCATGACCTTTCTGTTTCAGCTCCCTTCATTGTTTGGACACTAGGTCGTGTCTGACTCTTTACAATCCCATGGACTGTAGCTCACCAGGCTCCTCTGTCCATGGGATTTCAGCTCCCTTACTAACTGGCAAATGGTTCTGTTTCCTTTCATTCAAGTTCCCCAGTGAATCTAACTCGACCAGGTTATCATTTTGACCAGGTTACACAGTTTGAGACAATCTGTGGTTAGTTTACGGGCAGGAGGAGAAGGGGATGACAGAGGATGAGATGGCTGGATGGCATCACTGACTCGATGGACACGAGTCTGAGTGAGCTCCAGGAGTTGGTGATGGACAGGGAGGCCTGGTGTGCTGCGATTCATGGGGTCACAAAGAGTCAGATGCGACTGAGCAACTGAACTGAACTGTGTCACTGGACTACATGTGGTTCAATCAGCCGTGGCTCAGGGTGAGAGTGGAAATTCCAGATGTGGGAGATTGTTAATATACATATTTATTAACACTTGGAAGAGGCTGGAGTAGGCAAGTTCCAAAAGGCAGGAGAGATATGTTACAGATTCATCTGCAGAGATGTGGCCGCTGATGCCTCTGCGTTCTGGTACCCAGTGTCATGGCATACCATCATCTATCTGCTCAGACAACTGTCTCACCGTCATTTGAGTCTACAGATCAGAGACGCATTGCAGCTCTGTTTCTCGAGAGACCAACTCAGGTGTGATGCTGAGAAAAGTTACTGCTGAATGAAGGAACCAGTAAATAAAGAAAACTTTATAGATTTTCACAGCTCTGAGACAAAGAGGGATTTACACATAGGCCTTTGATACCATCGATGACATTACATTATGTTGAGCATCTGTTTATCATTACCATTTTTGCCCTGATCTTCCCCTCTGGTACTTTCACTCATGCAAAAGAAAAATGGAAAATAAGATCTCTTTCTTTCCACACGTTCATATGGGGTGTTTATTCACAGCCCAAGATGACACTGGTGACAATGTTATTTCCTGTATGGGTGGATGTATTTCATTCATCTTAATGATTAACATTTAAAAATATTACAGTAAGAAAAAGACTATCTTAAGGATTGAGTAGTGTAAAAATAATAAGTTCTTCACAGCACACATTGCGTTTAGTCATCTTATCATTTGGAGATGATTTAATTACTTGAAAAGATAAATAATCAGCAAGTGATTCTGTGTGTTTGAGGTCTGGGAATGTAAGCTGGATTTCTGTGATACTCTGTGGCCTAAGAATATAAAAGTTGATTGTACATACTTAAAATAAATGAAGTTCACCTCTAACAAAAATTATTTTCAATGTCAAATACTATATGGAGTTTAGACCATCCTTGGAAATGGATCCTGCCCCTTCATATGTTGAAGATCTTAGTGTTTGGGAGCCAGGTAAAGCCAAAGCATGAGTTTTGCCATCATATACATTTGAATTTGAAGTGCAGCTTTGCCAGTGTTTCAGGGTGTACCCTTGAGTAATTTACTTAATTGCCTAGAGCCTTGGTTTCCTTGTAGATAATATCATGGGTGATATTTACATATAGGTATAGTGGAAATACAATTAGATGCTGTATACCAAGCCCTGAGTATACTGCCCAGCAGTTTAGACAAATCAAGTACCTCATCGAGGATAATTCCAGCTCTCATTACCTAATTTTATATTGCCCACAGGTGATGAGCGATTTGGACCTGGGCCTTCCCAACATCAGGCAGGGAGGGGTTCCCTATCTCTAGAAGCAGAGAATCACATTTACATTGGAGCGGTTTTAAACATCCCACTTGCCCTTATAGAACATCATGGTCATTGACAAGGGGCCCCCTTTGCTTCCTATTTTAACATTTGAATTTGGTATTGGAGAATAGAGTAACATATGCAATGCCTGTTTTGCATCTCTGCTGTGTATTTTGCACCTGAGCAGAAGTGACTACTACTACAAGCTTATGCTTTGCTCCAGGTGTAGAAATGGGGGAAGAAACGTGATTCAGTAGTTGCTGTACTACTTCCTGTCCCCATTCTCTGTGATTTCCACAGACATGGCATAATTCCTGTGATTTGATTTGAAACTAGAGACCAGCTCAGTGCTGAGTGATGAGATCTGAACTGGGAATAAAATATGCTTGAATTAATTTGCATAATGGAATCCGATTGGTTACAAAGCTGTGTTTGTTGCAGTGGGGACCAGAGCCCCTGAGCTCCTGACAGGAGGACAGAGCACTTACAGAATAAGGTTTTGAGCTCTGGTGGGCTCAGTAATATTCTTAATGTAATGATAACCTGCCTTTAACTGTAAATTAACTCCCTGGAAATGAAAAGAACAGGTCAGCCGTCTGATCCATCCAGCTCTGTGGGGGAGGAGAACGCTAAAAAACCAAAGCCGCTTGCTTTGTGCTAAGCGCTTTCGTCTTTCTTTCTCTACCCGATAACAATTTCCAGCAGGAGTCCAAATATACTTAAACACCCGTCTATGTCATTTTATTTTACGGAGACAAAAGCTAGCACAGCGAGAGAGTTTTATGCTCAAGGCGCGGTAGCTCATGACGGGCTATCTGCTCTCAAGATAGAGGGGGGAGCCTTCCACTTAGAGCTGGTGGTTTTGCAAATCCATTTTCCTGTCGTGTTATTACTTCTGTGACTTTCAACAACATTTATTTTTCCTTCCAAGCAATATGCTTCCATCATAAAGTCCTCCTATATGTTTTAGTAGAACCTCAATGCTTAGACATTTCTGGCATACTGCTAGAAAGTGCTTTAATGGAAGGACTGTTCAAGAGCTGCCTTGGCCGGGGGTGGAGGGGGGGGGGGCGGTCTTCATTAAAACTAATTAGAACATTGATATATTTCCCTAGTTGTTCCCAATGTCAAAGTCTTCTTAGGAGGGCTGTCTCCTGTTTTCATTCATGATTCCTGCAAACTCTGTACCACTGCATATATCAACCAGATCTCTAGAAGCATTTCTAAATTTTAGAAGCATTTTAGAAGCATTTCTAAATAATACTAATAATAATCTTTCTGAACACATCTTTTTAACCTATACATTTGAAAATTCTGAAACTGTGTTTAAAAATAAGAAGTCAAAGATTTACTTTTGTGTAGTGGTGCTATTCAAGGATCTGGTTATACTTTTCAAGGACTTGTTATAACCTGTATACTAGTTAACTGGTTATACTGTTAACTGGCCAACTGTTTATATAACCTGGTTATATTGGTATATACTGCTACCACAGAATCAGATAACAGATATAATTACCTCCTATTCATCTTCACTTTGATCACTGCTATAAAATGTTTTATCTTCCTCTTTCTGGTTTGGTTTTAACATTTTAGTTACCATATTACTCCTTCCCACTGTTGTCTTATGATATGTGTCTATATGTGGCCTCCTGTCTTCTCTTAGAGAGGCAATATCACGTGCATTGTGGGGGATAACAATGCAGGTCTTAGAACTAACCATCCAGTATTCATATCTCAGCTCCTCCACTTGCTGTCTCTGTAACTATGAGCAACTTACTTCATGTTGGTATGCCTCAGACTACCTATCTATAAAATGGGGATTACAATAATACTGCGGTGTAGAGTTATTATGAAAATTTATGACTCAACTCATTGAAAGCACTTGGAAGAATGATAGCCAAACAATGGAAGAGGTGAAAGGGAAAATGTTAGTCACTCAGTCATGGCCGACTCCTTGTGACCCCGTGGACCGTAGCCCTCCAAGCTCCTCTGTCCATGGGACTCTCCAGGCAGGAATACTGGAGTGGGTTGCCATTCCCAACCCAGGGATCGAATCCAGGTCTCCTGCCTTGCAGGCAGATTCTTTACCATCTGTGCCACCAGGGAAGCCCAGGCAAACAATAAGACTGGGCAAATGTTAACTGTTATTACCATTTTCATCATAATCGTATTATGAGCATAAACCTAGTTCTCCTATTGGTTCACTGCATCTGGGTTACTGTTTTTGTCATAGTGTCCATATTATTCCCATACGAACCTCAGAAGCCAACAAGTGATGACAGTTGGTATTGCTCACTGGTTGAAGACAGACTCCAGAGCCAACTGTCATGGGCTCAGACTCAGTGCTATGATTTATCAGAAGCCTAACTTTGCATAAATTGCTTAATCTACCCAGATCTTAGTTTCCATCCTTTAAAATAAGTATATTCACAGTCCCCATTCATAAGTTTGTTATAGAAATTAATAGATGAGTTACTAAAGATTTTAGAGCAATGGCTAGAAAAAGATTTTGCTCAGTAAATTTTCATTCCAAAATTGAATTAAAAAACAGTCTTAAAAATTCATCTTAACATACCTGAGATTTACCATTAAAATAACTTTATATGATACACACAGTAATATAAGCACTTATAAATAACGGTTTCAAGGAACTACATTTAAAAGCAAGTTGATCTTGCTATTCTTTCCAACAGAAGAAAATAGATAATTTCACCTTTTTAACAAAGGGTGAAATATATCACCTTTTTAACAAAGGGTGAAATTTATCGTTTATTGGTCACGTGAAAACTTAAATTTGTTAGTATCAATCTAGAAATTTTTTATAAAGAAAAAAAAAGTTGTCATCTAGTTTCAACACATTTAGTGTCAGAAATAATTGTGCTTTACAGCAAAATGGCAGCCAGAAGAAAGAGGTGCAGAAATATCAACTTTAATTAAACCCTTTCTTTCAAATACTCTTCACAGTATATGCAAGAATAATTTATCACTGTGTGAATGAACACTTAATACTTGGTGTGGTGTGAAATGGGCAGAGATCTTGCTGTACCATATATTTTTCCTTTTCTATTTCTTCCTCTTGAGATCCTATGGAGGCATTATCAAGTTTGCACTTGAAATATGGGGTTCAAATCATATATTTAGCTTTTACTGGTGTCCTGCTCAGGCACTGGCCACCCAGTTGTGAATAAGATATCATTCCAACCATTAAGAAGCAAGCAGTCTAGTAAGGAGATGGTGTTATGAATCAGAGATGCCTCCAAAATCTTTTACCCAAATGAGAATGTGAATCTGGAAACCACCTGTAGAAAATGTCACCCAACGGCTTCCCTTTACAGAGAATGAGGCACAGCTGCCACTCTCGGAGCTGAGGCATGCCCCACCACGAGCTAAGTGGCAGATTCTTAATCATATCTTTGGCTTTCTGACTTAAATACAGGAATCTTCCTATGACTTCGCATTACCTCACTATAGGATTTAACTCCTGGTCTCTTCCGTGCAGTCAGTTTGCCTTACAAGAAGCAGCATTTGATGTAGTATTGATATGCCCAAGCCTCGGGTGAAGCTGTTAAGTGACCACACTGCCTCCTGAATCTTTCTCTCTTTTCTACACAGCCTTTAACATATCCTGGAGTCTGTCTACAACAAATACTGAAGTCCTTATTCCTTGAAAAGGGACTTACATAATACATCACAAAATAGTATTGAGGGCAGTGATGGATACTTGGAATGACTGTACATGTGTGACCTCCTTAGATACCATTTTGCCATATTACAAAGCATTAGAAATGCTTGGGTAGGTGAAATCAAAGAGCCTCAGAAGAAAAGGGGTTGTTCACCAGCAAAGTAGAATTCCACCAGTTCCCTTATTTCTGAGACTTCTAAGGAGAGATTGCTCTGGTATCTCCATGTAACTCTTAATCCTCAATTCCTTTCTTAGAGAAAGCACTTCACCCCTGTCTTCAGGGCATCTCCACCTGCAGATCAGAGCACTTCCTTCTGCTGAGCGAGGCCCACAGACTTAGGCTGTGGAGCTCTGGAAAGAGAGGAGGAGACCCAGTGTGTGCCCAGTTCTCTCTCTGTCTTTAGCCCCACATGTGTGCACCAGTTCTTGTCATCCCTGTTGTTCAGATTAGACCGCGGAGCATCCGAGTGCCTGGCCAATGTGCCCAAGGCCATCCAGATTGAAATATACAATAATATTTCGTTCAGGTCAACCCAGCCTCCAAATCTAGATATATTCCACTCTGCCAAGATGCATACTATCTCCTTTCTGTTCACCTCTCTCCCCATCCAACCACTTTGTCCGAATCAGATAGCAAAGAATTAGGTTTTTATTCATACAACGTTCAAGAATCTTACCAATTTCACTGGTATTGCTACTATGGAGAACAGTATGGAAGTTCCTTTAAAAACAAAAAATAAGACCACCTGCAGTCCTATTCCTGGGCATATATCTGAAGAAAACCATCATCAAAAAGATACCTGCACCTCAGTGTTCATTGTGGCGCTATTTACAATACCCAAGACATGGAAGCAACCTAAATAAATGTCCAGAGACAGAGAAATAAAGAAGATGTGGCATATAAATGGAATACTACTTGGCCATTAACAAGAATAAAATAAAGCCCTTTGTTGCAACATGGTTGGGCCTAGAGACTATCATACAAAGTGAAGTAAACCAGACAGAGAAATACAAACATCATGATACTGCTCATATGTGGAATCTAAGATAAATGATACAAATGAACGTATTTACCATACAGAAATACACCCACAGACACAGAAAGCAAATTTATAGTTTCTTCCCCTTATAGGGGAAATAGAGTTCTCTTAAAGGAGAAATGGAGTGAGGGAGATAAATTAGGAGTTTGGGATTAACATAGGCACACTACTATATATAAAACAGATAACTAACAAGGACCTACTGTATAGCACAGGGGACTATATTCAGTTTTATAATAGCTTATAAGGGAAAATAATATGAAAAAGAACATTAATATGTATCCACACACAGCTACACATAGCTCAATTGCTTTGCTATGGACCTGAAACTGACACAATTATAAATCAACTATGCCTCTCAATTTAAAAAAGAAGAAGCTCACCAATTTCATTTAGACCCACGGGGGTTGAAATGCAGTTTCAGCCCCCATGCCCAGCAACTTTCTGAGGGCCCCTCACGTTACAGATAAGGGTGGTAGTGAGGACCTTCCGGTTCTGGGAACTCGGGCTCCAGTTTGTGTCTGAGAGGTGTTCCAAGAGGAGATGATGATTGTTCAGAAGGTGTGGGATCCTAAGACAGGAGAATGAGCACTGGGAGTTCCTCGGGGAAGAATAAGTTTCTGGCACCAGAAGGACAGTCCCATAAAGAAGCCGGGAAACCTGAGGCAGGAGCTAAAGGTCAGAGAGAAGAACCGGAGCGCTGGAGAGAGGACTAGAGCGACTGTAGGTGAGAAGCCACAGAGGCAAGGAAACGTGCTCGTGGCCCATCCTTACTGCTGATGAGCAGCAGAGGCATGGCCGAGTGCCAGGAACATGACCTTTGGACCAGCTGGTGGGAATGCTGTTTTATTTTGTTTTTCCCTGTTGAAGGGAGCCTACAGAGTATGCTTGGAAAGACTGTCAGGTTAGGGCAGAATTTTCATCTTCTTGGGTGGACGTTTGACCAGACAAAAGCAAATCGTGCATATTGAATTGACACTGTATTGACCCAGCAATGCAAATTTGACCCATTATTTCAATGACAAATGTTTTAGTGGCCATCACTGACCATCTCAGGGCCTACCCTGACCTCTCATATCTTAGGAGTCATTGCTGGCTTCCTCTGTCTGTAAGACCATCCACTAAGCTGAACAGTCTTGGGAAGTACTGTGCTTGTGAACAGCTCTGTGCTTTGGGGCACACCGTTCCTTCTACCTAGACATCCCATCCATCCCACTCTTATCATGTAACTCATCTGAGAGTCGATGTGGAAGTCTTCCTTAACAGTCCCCACTCTCTGCCATCTCCATTCTCAACCCCCATCAGCTATGTGTTCCTCTGTGGAATGCCCATAGTGCCCTAGGTGTCCCTACTACAAAACACAGCCAAGAAGGATTGTGATCATTAACATCATGAAAGAAAGTGAAGTCGCTCAGTCTTGTCTGAGACTCTTTGCGACCCCATGGACTGTAAGCCCACCAAGCTCCTCGGTCCATGGGATTTTCCAGGCAAGAATACTGGAGTGGGTTGTCATTTCCTTCTCCAGGGGATCTTCCCGACCCAGAGTTTGAACCCAGGTCTCCCACGTTATAGGCAGACGCTTTACCGTTTGAGCCACCAGGGGAGTCCCATGATCATTAATATAATAATAACAGATAAATAAGAAGTGCTGACCACATGCCAGGTCTTGGCTAAGAGACTTAGGGCTATGACTCAGATCTGTACCTTCCACTGAGTAGGATTCCCCAGCCCATTTCATAAATGAGCACACTGAGCTCAGTGTTGGCTTACCCTAAACCCAGATCTAAGTAAATGGTAAAACTGACTCTCAGACTTGGGCGGCTGGACTCCACAGCACACATGTTTTATCCTCATATGGACTTTGAGGGGTTTCTTCCTGTACGTTTCTTATTCGGCATGGTGAACTGGCTAGAGCCTGGAGAGTATTTCTCACTGGCATCTGCCTCCTCAGTACCCAGAGCAAAACCCTCACGGGGTCCAGCGTGGGTCAGTGTTTACAGAATATAATGGAAGTGGGGATGGAACCTGTGACTAATCTGACCTTTCCTGCTCCCTGTAGAGGCCGAACGGGGACGTGGGCAGCCCTGACGTGATGTGCTCGGCGAGGAGAGAGCTTCCAGCCCGAGCGAGGTCTGCGTGACTCGTCCGGGGAGGCCGCCATCCGCCAGGCAGCCGCACGGTCGGCGGACAGGGTGACAGCCGCATTCTCCCGTGCCTACCACGTAACCAAAAATGAAGGAGAACTATTGTTTACAAGCCGCCCTGGTGTGCCTGGGCATGCTGTGCCACAGCCAGGCCTTCGCCTTGGACCGGAGGAGCCACCTGCGACCCTCGTTCCACGGGCACCACGAGAAGGGCAAGGAGGGCCAGGTGCTGCAGCGCTCCAAGAGGGGTTGGGTCTGGAACCAGTTCTTCGTGATAGAGGAGTACACGGGGCCCGACCCCGTGCTCGTGGGCAGGGTAAGGCTGCTCTAAATGCATGCTCACTTCTCACTCCCCACCCTCCCCGGACTGGGGTCCTGGCCAAACAAAAATCTAGGAGGGAAGGTAGCAATGGTCTGATCATCTCTAAAATCCACCAAATCCTATTCATTCATCCTTCCAGCTTTTTTTTTTTTTAATTCCTAGACATCCATGTTAAGAACACTTCTGTTTCCACTTGATATTATACCCTAAAAACTCTGTTTTTAATGGCTACCCAGTAGTCTCTTGAATAGAAATGATGATTATTTATTTAACCATTCTCCAACTGGGCGCATTTCCCCCACTACATCCAAACCCCAGCTAGGATGCCTTCCTTTGTGTTCTTATAATGCTCTGTACTATTTTCATCATAGCTTTTTTCCTGTAGTACACATGTCTGTCTCCTTCACTGGACCCTGAGCTACTTTCATCAAGAACAGGTTCAGTCTTGTATCCCCAGGTTCTGACACCAAAGCCCAGTTTTACGGACACCTCTGTGAATATCTGACAAGATGAATGGATGCGTCATGGGAATGGGTGGGATTCTATCCAGTTTGGCTCAGGGATGGCAAACCCCCAGAAAGCTTGAGAGTCCTAGTACTACTGAGAAATCCTGCATTCTCTGAGTATCCCCTCCAAAAGTGCAAGGGTAGAAAGAGTCCAAAATATGTTTGAGGGCATGTTCCCCGGTGATCTAGTGGTTGGGATTTGGCACCTTCACTGAGGAGCCCCTGATGTGGGATTTGGTTCAATCTCTAATAGGGGACCTGAGATCCTGCAAGCCAGGCAGCCAAATTTCAAAACCAAAAATAAAAACAAACAAAGTAACAAAATATGTTTGAAAAACTGGCTGCCAGCTATCACTTGTGGTAAAACATACAGCCATCTTTCAGATGCAAGTGACATTAATGGCAAGGAGTTAGATGTTCATACACGTAAAAGCAGAAAGCCTACTATGTGAAGGTACAGAGGGAGGCAAATGGTAAACTGCAGTAGAATAGTCCCTCGCCTCAAAGAGTTCAGGAGCTAGTGGAAAAAGAGACACTTACTTAAGCAATTAAAAAAAAAAACAAAAACAAAGGAGTAGAATAATAAAGAAATTCACTACAAGTGGTTGTGAATTTATGTGGCAAAGTTTAAGAGGCATGAAGGGAAGCTTCATGGAGACAATGGTAATAACTTGTGACCTAAAAGATGAGCAGGAGTTATCTAGTGAAGGGGGAGAGGGACAAGAGCAGATTTGTGGGGTGCTCATTTCTGAGCCTCATAGATTCCAACGAAGTTATCTTAGTTGCTGCTTAACATGAGACTATCATTCCATATTTATGGAATTGACATCTTTGGAGGAGGTTCATATTAGTGTCCTGATAATATTGTTAAGGGCTGGAAAAGGGTCTTTCTGAAGAGATGTACCAGGGCAGTTTCATCATTTATACCCAAAATGGAAAGATCACACCCAAAGTAGAAGTAGCCTTGAGAAATGGAGCACAGGGAAATAATTGGCACATAGAATTCCATCCATCAAGGAGATAGTCTCTGTGCCTAGAGAGGAAGAAGATACTTGAGCCGCGGCAGGAGCTGTGTGGCTTGAACAATGTGGAGACTGTGTGTGAATTGTTCTGAGAAAATAAAACTTCTGCCACAGGGACTTTCTCCATAGGGAGCAGGGTGTGTGTTAGGGTAGGGAGGGCAAAAAACACAGGACCTAGAGGGCATCTCTGTGGAGCAAGCAGGTGTTGTGTCTACTAAAAGATAGCAGCAGACACAAGAGGAGGGGAAAATCTAGGCATGTGAGAATGAGCCAGATGTCAGATTGGATGGGGAAAGAAAGAAAAAGAAAGAACGTGGTTAGATCCTATCAAACTTCCTTTTGAGATAATGCTGATCTCGAGTTCTCCATGAATAGGAGGATTAGACTAGATGACTTGTTACCTAAAAACCTTGATTTGGTGTCATTCGAGATTGAGTGATTTAGGATGTTCTGAAATGTGGAATTTGGCAAACCATGGACTTTTAGATCTGCAGGGAGCAGAGTCTGCATCATGCTATGCTCTGCTGAGGGGATGGCCTCAGTTTTGGGAGTTAGGAATTGGCCGTGTCTGCCTCAGCAACTGATCCCTTGATAGGACTGAATGGGTTTCCAAACTGCCTTTTGTGTCGAAACTAATAAATGTCATTGTTAGTTGTGTGGTTCGTCGTTGTTGGAGAGGGGGCAAAAGGGAATTTATATCCAACTTTGAACTCTGAAAACAAGATAAAAAATATAAATGAGCACTATATTTAAATGTTTCAGTTACTTGGTTGATTTTTCCCGAGAGTCTTGCCAACTTCATATGTAATATATAAAGGCCCCTAGAAACATTCCTTGTCTAGACTCCCATTAAAAGAAGTGTTGCCTTGACTGCCTTGTCCCACATTCCACAGTCATGGCTGAACTCCTGACTTTCGCCAAGTCTAAGGCAGAGAAAACAAACAAATATAAACAATTATGGGGGGTTAGGAGAACCGCCAGAAGACTGTCTGCCCCCACTGTGGAAACTTGTATGAAGACTGGGGCAATTTGAGTCATCCTCTGGAGCGTCCATATATTCAGATAGCTTTGTATATTACAAACTGCGTTATTCATAAGAAATGTGTAGCCATAACTTCATGACAACACATAGCTTGTTATGAATAACAAGTTCTGAAGTATGTTTTTTTTTTTTTTCCTAAGAAGCACTATAGACTAAAATCAAAATGTAATTTGTACCTACAGGTATCCTTCTGAGCTGAAATAATTGGTGTTTCACTGAGGCACTGCAAATCTATTAGATATTTTGGGGAAAATTGAAACGATACAAAAAAATTTAAAAAGCAATGTATTCTATACTGCTTTGTGATTCTGGGCAAGCTTTCTAGGTCTTGGTTTCATGATAATAATAATAATTAAAATCACATTAATAACAATATTAAAATGGCACTATAATAAACATTAAGATAATAATTTTAAGTAATAAGTATTATTATCATTATTACTTCCCTGAGAATAAAGCTTTTTAGTTTACACTAGGTTTTCTTAGGTAGTAGGTAGAACCAAGGGCTTTTTATCCACCTGCCTATTCTTGAAGCCTATGAGAACAGTGAAAGTAATGCTTATCTTTTCCCATAAAGGGTAAAATTAGGGCAGAAGAACTCAGTTTAAGATGATAGCTGCAGAAATTTAGGTTGGACAGCAAAGTACAATAAAGACTTTATTGCTATGGGAAAATTGGATGTGGTCTTTAGGGGAGTTCCATGTTACAAAACACAGCAGAGTAAGGCAGAAGGCACAAGGGGGTAGTCGGGTGACCTGGATGACTTCCTGGCCCTGCCAAGTGTGGATTTAGGTGAGTTCCATCATTTTGCTGGGCTTTATCAAAGGAGGGGAAAATCTCAGGGAACTAGTCTTCCTTTAGTCTAAGAAGCTACATGTCTATCCGCCCTCTCCACGCACTCCATGCTTATGAGGAGAATGGGGGAGGTCCTCCAGGCAGAGTCCATCCCCAGAGCCTCATACTTTCTGTGCCACACAGCAGGTCATCCAGAAATCCTGATCAGTGAATTGTTTGCGGTAACAAAAGCCTGGTGTCCTTTGGAACCTAGTGTCCTTTGGAAGAAGACTGAAATAACAACCTCTATACAATGGATGAGATCAATACATATATACCAGTTTGGAAGGGTCCTCTGAATTTACTGTGGTAGGGAAACAGAGTTGAGAGTGGTGTGTCCACTGTGCACTTTATTGTGTGAAAATAAACCAGAGCACATGTATTTGTGTAGATAGTCTGGCCTATGCATAGAATATGTCTTAGAGAATTCGTGAGACACTGATAACAAGAGCTGTCTTTTACAGGGAAGATGAAGGCATGGCAATCAGAACTGACAAGATTTACTTCTTGCTCAAATGTGTGTCTTTCACTTTCTATAATATGCATATATTTCATTCAAAATAGCTCTACTAATGTGTATTATATGTGTTTCATATGTGAGCATATGTAATAGGAAAGGGGGACGGAAAGCATGAATCTTAAAATTGAAACCTTTTGGACTCTGGCTTCACTGCTCCCCAGCTATGTGCCCTTAGCCAAGACATCTTCTCTAAGATTACATTTCTTCATTTGTAAATGGGATGAGAGGGTCTCCCTCTCAGTGTGTGTGTGTCTGCGTGTAAACAGTGTATTGTAGCAAACAGCATGTGAGTGTGTCTCTACCTCCCCAGAGCATCCGTCATGGAATTACAAGTCTCCATTTCTCTTTTCCTAGCTTCATTCCGATATTGACTCTGGTGATGGGAACATTAAATACATTCTCTCAGGTGAAGGAGCCGGAACCATTTTTGTGATTGATGACAAATCAGGGAACATTCATGCCACCAAGACATTGGACCGAGAGGAGAGAGCCCAGTACACGCTGATGGCTCAGGCGGTGGACAGGGACACCAACCGGCCCCTGGAGCCACCGTCGGAATTCATCGTCAAGGTCCAGGACATTAATGACAACCCTCCTGAGTTCTTACATGAGACCTATCATGCCAACGTGCCCGAGAGGTCCAACGTGGGTACGTAAGGGAGGGGGAGGACGGACCTGCTCCACCTGCAGGCCTGGTGTCTCTGCAGGTGGGTGGGCTGGTGCCCATTCTCCCAAGTGGGGATATAGAATTTATGCTGTAGCTTCTGTGTTCAAAATAACCAACAAAAAACATTTCATGTCTATAGTTGAAGTTTCAAATATTTTAAATTGCCCTGAGTTTTTAAACTGTAACCTTACAAAACATGAGGAGGCATAGAAGAATAGGAAAAATGTGATGGAACCCAGGCCATCCTGGCCCTGGTGCTTGTTAACCTTTTGACTTGGAATCAGTTCCATCTGTTCTCTTAGCCTGAGCTTCTCCTCTGTAAAATGGGACTAAAAGTTTCTACTCATGTAGGATTATAAATAGTATACATCTGGTCACTAGTGCATGTTGGTGTTGAATAAGTAATAGCGGCAGAGTTTGTAGCATGTCAGCACAGTGCTCATTAATGATTTACATGCCCTGTTGCATTTAATCTTTGCAGTGACTCATCTTTGCAATGAGGTAGGTCCTATTTGACATATTTTGCAAATGGGAAACCAAAGCTAGAAACAAGTTAATTATAATTTATTCAAGGTCATCTGAGCTATTAAGTGGATCCAGTATATACACCTCACCATGACACTGTGTCACCATCTGTTAGAATAATTCAGAAGCAGCTATGTCTTTCATCATGCATACAGACACCTAACATTGTGAGTGGACAATTCTCCTGGCAATAATTCTTGTTTCGCTTTATAGAATGCAGGTTGTTGTACTTGCTTTTGAGAAGCATGCCTCATATTAAGAAGGGTTTGCTTTTCAGACAGTGACCAGGGCTGTTCTGATCAGGGAGTAAATACAGTTATGAAATCAGAGATTTAAAGTTCTGATGAGCTTAAGGATCATCAGGGCCAAACTGCCCATTTTACAGATGAGAAAACCAAGCACAGAGACTGAGAATCAATTTGCTCAAGAAAGTAGGACACAGAAGTAACTCTAAATCCCTACTCCTCGGGACTTCCCTAGTGGTCCAGTGGTTAAGAATCTGCCCTGCAATGCAGAGGATGTGGGTTCAATCCCTGGTCAGGGAATTCATATCCCATGTGCCTTGGAGCAACTAAACCTATGAGCCACAACCAGAGAGTCTGCACACTGCAACGATAGATCCTTCATGAAGCACCTAAGACCGGGGGCAGTCGAATAAAAAAAGATTAAAAAAACTCTACTCCTTCCACTTTGCATATAGAGCTTGTGGTGCAAAAAAAAAAAAAAAAAAAAAATAGCCCTCCTGTTCTCCTCCAACTAACGTGAAACCCTTCTCATACTTTATAAAAACTCACCTGGGTCTATTCTATCTTCTCTTTGCCTTGCCCAATTCTTTAGTTTCTCAGTAGTCACCTGGGGACTTTTAATGAGAAACAGCAGACATCAAAGAAATCATTAAATAGAGGACAACAGCAGCTGAGCCAGGGGGAAAAGGCCAGTCATCAAAAAGGATGCTCCAGGGAAATTTTCATTGACCCCATGTCTTAGGGCAGCTTAGTGCTTAAGGATTAATATCAGACTTTGCATCGTGACCTATGAGAGTTGTCTGCTGTCAGACAGTTCTGGATTGGAATCATGGCTGTGCCTCTGACCAACCAGGTCAACCCAGACAACATCTTACATCTTTCTCAGTTTTCATTTTGTCGTCTATCACATGAGGATAATGTAAACTCTGATGAGGGTTAAATAAACATAGATGTAAAATACAAAGAGTTGTAATGAACTTAGTGGATTTCTTGAAGTAAATTAAGCATAAAAAATAATACTTTGACAAGCTCTACTGTGAAAGTAGAGAATAGAGCTTACTAATGCTATTACAAATGTCCATGATTTAGAATAGTACCTAGTTTTGTGGGAAGAATCCTCCCCCCAAAGTTGTTTGTATGAAAAAATGAATTACAGAATTTTTTTAAAAAGTAAAATTTGTTCTTACACTGTGTGAAAATCACCAGCAAACTTGTAGATCAGGGGGCTGTATAAGTGGCCTGCCTTGCCACTCGTGTAGAACCTGGCTCCTCTGTTGAAACTGTCACGGAAAGAACTTGGGCTTGGTTGTTTGCTGGGTAGAGGTCAGTATCCTGACTCTGACAGTGACCCACTTTGCAAAACAGACTGCAGAACTTCCTACCTGTTATACTCAGTAACTCACAAGTACAATGAACCAGTAGAAAGCACCTAGCAGAGGGGCAGAATACTTGGAACATGCCCCAGACAGTGCTTGGCACAGAGGAATTCTATAATCACCAGCCCTCTCCCTTGACCATCTCCCCTGCCCCATTCTGAACCATCAAGGAACAACGGTTTTTCCTCTGAAAAACAGAATCCCCTCTTCTTTCAATTCGCTGGTTTCTTTCCACTGCGGCTCGCAATTGCTGGCCTTAGATCTCACCAGATGTCTACTGGTGATTTCTGTTGTGTGACTACCAGACCCATTGGAGGTGGGAAGATGCAATTTTCATGCCAGTAGGGAACAACATTCTGTACAATATTTATGACCATAAATTAATTAAAATGTAGTATTAGCAGCCATTTTATTACATGCAAAGCAACAATAAAATGATGTATTTATTGCTCTGCTACAGATGGAAGACTGCACTCTGTCCTTTCATGAAAAGCAATTCATCATTAATTATCCTTTATTATACTCTTTGGGAAGATTTTTATTTAATTATTTGATATACTGAACATTCCAGTTGCATGGGCCTTAGAATGTTTTTGCAATAATGTTCACATTATTATTTTAACTACTAAGCATAGCAGGATGCACTATGAATATAGAAAGTTCATTTTTAAGCTATTAGGATTAAAAAGGGAGGGAGGAGGAAGGGAAATTATTTTTGCATCTCAGTCTGGAAAATCAAAGCATATTGAATAATATGGGGGCTCTCGTTAGTTTTTAATCTTAAGACAAAATTTGCAAACTAGAATAGAATTTGAAAAGCGGAGGGATTGTCTCTAATGAATGTTTCACTTTTAAGGAACGTCAGTGATCCAGGTGACAGCTTCAGACGCAGATGACCCCACCTATGGAAACAGTGCCAAGTTAGTGTACAGCATCCTGGAAGGACAACCCTACTTTTCAGTAGAAGCACAGACAGGTACCATGGAATTGCATTGTGATTTGTGACACATTGTGAATAAGGAGTCCAGGCCTGCTGGCTGAAACCTTTTTGAGTCTCAGTTTTCTAAAATATAAAATGGGCCGCCTAACAAGACTATTGTGCAGTGTAGACACTGTGCATTGCCTGGCCTGTAGTTAGCACCCAGTGAATTATACTTGTGACTGCTTTTGTTTGTATTGTGCCATGTCACAGCAATAAATATAGTCCTAGACTGCAACTTTCCTCATGCTATCAGTTCTTAAAATTCAACCTCAACTTAAAAATATACCTTCAAATATGTTCTATCATAAAATTCAACTGTGGATCCAAATGAAGAGACCATAGGACTTGAGGACTGGTAAAACCCGGCAGCTCTCAAAGCTTGAAGACCACAGTGCAGGCTTGGGGGTGGTGGGGGTGGGAACTGATGAGGCTCAGGTACGTCTGGGAGGTGGCACTTCCCCACCTCCTCTGCTGAGCTTCGAGGTTCCCAACAGGCATTAACATCCAAAAAGGAGGTTCTGCAAATTCTTACAGAAAACAAATAGCAAACAAAAAGAGTGAATGAATATACCAGCCGAAACCCACACCAAAATGTTTCACTCCATGTGTACCAAATTTGATTCTAGGATCCTTTTATTAGAATAAACACTAAAATCCTCTGAAACTGTCAGTCCACAGTATTATACCTCAAACTCCCTTCTGTTTTCCACAATATACCCCCATATGTTTGCAAAACACTTACAAAAAAATCCACTTACATTAATACAGTTGAAATTTATCAAATACATGTATATATATGTGTGTGTGTGTATGTATAATATTATATTGCATAGCCTGCCAATCAGATATTTTGCCTGCTTACTGAATAATTTCCACTTATCTATGTGATCATTTATTTGTAGACACTATGCTTTGGATCACAATTTAGGCAGCTACTTGCTATGATTTCATCAAAGGCATTTACCAATTAATTTTGCCAAGGATAAATGTGGAATTGCATCTGAGTTTTTGAGATACTAAAATTGCTGGAGGGACTCTAGTTGCAATATTCGTTATCTCAGGGACTCATGTTAGGAAGGACCAATTCGAACCTACCAAATTATTTAACAGACAAGAAAAACGAGGCTCAGCGAATTGAATAATATTGCTGAGAAACATACAAACATCGGGGTCAGAAAAGGATAAAGGCTTAAAGCTTCCACGGCACTCTCTTAGATTTCTAGTGTAAATGTTGCTACATCTACAGACAGAAAAAGCTTGCACGCATTCCCAAAAGATTTTAAGTGAACATGGTTTCCACACCAGTAATGCACTAATATCCAGAGATCATGTAGAATTCAATTATTAATGTATCCTTGTCATTGATAGGTGATAGTAAACAACTAGAATTGACATAAGCTTTGTGTATATTTCTAACCCATTTGTTATACACCAAAAAGCTAATATTAACATTTTAATGTATTCCCATCTACTTTTAACTTAAAATAGACCAGAGTAATGTTTCTAAGAATCGTGTGCAGGCATTGATAGTCAAAGGATTCTGCTGACAGTCTAGAAGCATGGGTTTATGTTATGGATTCTCATATAGTGAGTCCTCAAATGTATCAGTCTTTAGCATCTTTAATTGTTATACCTGAGAAGGATGAGATTATTGCATTTATAGTACAACATATAAAACATAAAATTTTAATGCTACATTAATGATGGCAATTTGCTGGAAAATATGTCTATATGATGCTCCAAGTATGGCTACTTTTGATGATAAATATATTGAAGTGACTCTTCTGTGCAGACAGGTGCTGTTTCATTCATCTCTGCTTCCCTGTGCCTAGATCTTTTTTGTTACAATGTAATTAATGAAGATCTGTGGTGTTCCCTGCTCGCCTGTCCAGGTATCATCAGAACCGCCCTTCCCAACATGGATAGGGAAGCCAAGGAGGAGTACCATGTGGTGATCCAGGCCAAGGACATGGGTGGACACATGGGTGGACTCTCAGGGACAACCAAAGTGACGATCACACTGACCGACGTCAATGACAACCCACCAAAGTTTCCGCAGAGTAAGTCAGTGGGCTTGGTTTTCACTTTCCAATGGTGCCACAGCCAACTCTCTTCTCTGACCCATCCCTGCTATACTCAACTTTCCAGAAGGAATCTAGAGTAATGGAGGCTCTTTATAATATTCTTGGGGAAAAAAAAAAAAAACACAGAAGACAACAGTAATGACAACAGAAATCTTACGTGGAGGAGAGGTAGTGGGAGAAAGTGAGAGAAAGGCATAGAATGTTTCACAACCCTGGGAAGAGAAAAATCCATTTTGCTAGGCACTCAGGATGTGCTGTAGTAATTAATTAATCTTTCTGTCTCAGTGTTCTCATTTCTAACCTGAATATGTAATAGTAGCTGGATCAGTTATCTATTGCTACCTAACAAACTACTTCAAATCTTGTGCTTTAAAGCAATAATAACTGTTTATTTTCGTCATGAGTCTGAAATTCGGGCAAAACCTGAGAGAGGCAGCTTGTTTCTGTTTCATAGCATCAGTTGGCAGAGTTTGACTGAGGCTGGAAGATCCACTTCCAAGCTGGTTCAGTCACGTGGCTGGCAAGTTAATGTCAGCTGTTACTTCCCGTCCATGTCAGCCTCTCCAAGGAGTGGCTTGGATGGGTTCTGAAAGTGAGAGGAGCCCCAAGGACACCAAGTAGAAACCGTATTGCCTGTTGTAACTGAGCTTCAGAAATCACATAGCATCATTTCCACTGTAGTTATAAGACTGCCCAAATTTAAGTGGAGTTCTTATAGACCCCACCTTTCAAGGGAAGGACTGTTAAAGTCTTTTTGAAAGAGAAGAATATGGGCTGGGAGATACTGTTTGGACTATTTTTGCAAACTAAAATCTTCCACAAGACTCAGTTAATAGGATATTGGGACTCCCCTGGTGGTCCAGTGATGAAGAATTCCTCTTGCAGTGCAGGAGACACTAGTCGGGGCATTAGGATCCTACATGCTCTGGGGAACTGGGCCCACGTGCTGCAACTACTGAGCCCGAACCACAGCACAGAGTCCATGTGCCGAGATCCTGCGTGCTGCAGCTAAGACCCAACACAGCGAAAGAGGCAAATAAATATTTTTTAAAAAAAACATTTAAATTAGTAGGGTATTGTTAGAACTAAATGAGCCACTGTAGAATCTTACAATGATATCTGGCATAAGCTGTCAACAAAGGTTAGCCATCTGATTTTTTTTTTCTCTGTAGAATGAGAGAAGAATCTTGACTCTTTCATTTACTACTGAGTTTCCAAAGGCGAGGACAGTGCTCAGGATATAGTAGGTTCTCAATACGTATTAAACAAATCTATGTGGAAATGTCACACTGTGAGAAACCTTTCCATATAAGATATCCATTTATCAAATGGTGAAGGAGGTAAAGTAAGAAGAGAGTCAGATATACAGCTGGAAGAGTCATGACCTTGAAGGACAAAATTTGCATTTGACTTTAAAATAAATATGGAGTTACAGAAGGCTTTTAAACAGAGAAGACATTCTCTTTCTGGGCGCCTGGGAGTGCCATATGTGAGCCTTAGAATTAACTCTGGGCCATTCCAAAGACGTGAAAAGAGGTTTTGATTTTTTTTTTTTTTGACTGGGTGAAGATATGCATGGCCCTGCATCAGTCCCTGATGGGAAATGTAACTGGGCATTGTCTTCCTTTCTCACGTGTGGCAGGTGCCCCCACCCTGCCACCCTGGACCCTGATATTATTTCATCATTCTTTACAGAAAACATTTCTTTGACAAGCAAGCTGTGTGGGATCTTCCTCGTATCCATTCACTTCTTTTCATGTTTTCAATCAATAGGAAGCTCAATGTCAAACCCTTTGAGAAATTTATTGGGATTCAACAAAATCTAAAGTCTTACAGCTGCCAAATAAAAGGGAAAATAAAAATAGATATCTTCTTCTTCTAGGCGTATACCAGATGTCTGTGTCAGAAGCAGCTGTCCCAGGGGAGGAAGTGGGAAGAGTGAAGGCTAAAGATCCAGACATTGGAGAAAATGGCTTAGTCACGTACAATATTGTTGATGGAGATGGGATGGAATTGTTTGAAATCACAACGGACTATGAAACACAGGAGGGCGTGGTGAAACTGAAAAAGGTGAGTTAGGGTGAGGAATCAGATGTGGCAGCAGTGTGGCCTGCTGTGCCAGGACAACACTGCAGGAAGCAAAGAGTTGAAAGCTAAAAACAGAATATGGACAACTGAGGGCTGGACCTCAGACTTTGCAGTTGAGCTTTGAGCTTTTGGGAGATAACAGAACTATATTCCAGAGGGAGCTGGCAGAAGCGACTGATGATGCCTACCTGAGATTGATAGTTTGTATACAACTTAGGGACTATAGTCAATAATAATGTAATATCTCGCTGTTGTGACAGATGACAATCAGACTTACCATTTTGAAATGTATAGAAATTTCAAATTACTATGTTGTGCACCAGGAACTAGCATGGTACTGTAGGTCGATTATTCTTCAAAAACAAACCAAAAAGCAGACTCATGGACAAAGAGATCAGATGTATGGTTATCAGAGGTGGAGGATGGGGAAAGAAAAAGTTGGATGAAGGCAGTCAAAAGGGAAAAACTCCTATTTATAAGATGAGTAAATAAGTGTTAGGGATGTAATTAATACTGCTGTATGTTATATATGAAAATTGTTCAGTGAGTAAATCCTTAAGAGTTTTCATCAAAAATAAATTTTTCCTTTTTCTTTTGTATCTATATGAGATGATGAATGTTCACTCAACTTACTGTGGTAATGATTTCATGATGTATGAAAGTCAGATTTTAAGCTTATACAGTGCTATATGTCAATTATATCTCAGTAAAACTGGAAGAAAGAAAGGGGGTGATAATACTTGCCCTGAGATTACTGATTAGTTCTTGAATGACTTGGCAGTTTCCTCAGGGAAAGAAAGATGTTTAGATAAATCTGGATTTTGGAGAAGCAGCCCTCAGCATGCATGATGTTTCCTGGTTGCATCTGCCAAGCTGAGTCTATTAATATAGGTTCTCCAGAACTTTTCCCACCTCAAACATCCAAGGTCTGTTACATTATTGGGCCTTCTATGAAATGTAAACCAAATCCTCTGCTCAATTTTCTCTCAGAACTGAGCCTGAGAAACAAAAATAATGGATCTTCCCTCATAGCTGCTGCTGCTGCTGCTGCTGCTGCTGCTAAGTCGCTTCAGTCGTGTCCGACTCTGTGTGACCCCATAGACAGCAGCCCACCAGGCTCCCCTGTCCCTGGGATTCTCCAGGCAAGAACACTGGAGTGGGTTGCCATTTCCTTCTCCAATGCATGAAAGTGAAAAGTGAAAGTGAAGTCACTGAGTCGTGTCCAACTCTCAGCGACCCCATGGACTGCAGCCCACCAGGCTCCTCCATCCATGGGATTTTCCAGGCAAGAGTACTGGAGTGGGGTGCCATTGCCTTCTTCACATAGTCAGCTAAATTGTTAAAAATGTGTTCCTGGGATTAATTCACTACAAAGATGAGCTTATTGTTTATTCTTGTTTTTTTTTTTAATCTAACATTTACTCAATTCTAAATATTGGCCAGAGACAGCCTGTGACTCACAGTATCCTTTGTTTGGTATATGATAAAAATCATATAAAATAGATGGTAATATTCCTGTGGGCAATGATACCTTAGTTTAATTAGGAGGAGGCTGGGGCTCAGACAGGTTAAATAATTTAATCCTGTTGTAATCACACAGCTAGCAATTTAAAGACATGGAATTTGAAATTAGTGTATTCTAGAACATCTTCCCACTTAACGCATTTTGGAAATAGCTGGACCAAAAAGATTTTATAAAGAGAGCCAGATTTGATTCGCTTTCAGTGGATATCCTAATAAAACGATTACCATCCCCCCCCCCCAATTTACCACTTGAGAAATCAATACCTCTCCATCATTAAAGTATAAGGAGTATCAAATCTGAATTGGATGATGGAATTACCTTGGTTTTAATCAAACATTCATTTTCAACTTGGTTTTGTAGCCTGAATATTAAGCTCCTTGGTATGATGGGAAAGATTGGACTGGAACACTGATGAAAAAATTAATTTCAAGAATCAATAAAGAGTTCAGCTGCTGGAGAGGAGGCAAGGGTGGGATGGGAGGGAGATTCCTGGGAGGAATCTTTTAGTAAAGGGAGCAGGGAGAGATGTGTTCTCGGAAGCCCACTTTTCACAACATACGAAAGCAATGTTGTTGGGTTTGGGAGAAATATGAGGGGACCCAAAGAAAAAGAGAGTAGGAGTGACTCTGTCATAAAAGAGTATGGAAGTTGGATATTAGTGGTGATGAATGGTATAGTCACCGAAGCCTAATCACCAGCCTCAAGGGGCTGGGATAATCCCTCCCTCTGGTTTCTCCTCTGGAAAAGTAGCTGTGTGAATTGGCCTGTAGCATTGAGCTGTCAACTTGCTTTGTTAATTAATATGACTATCCCTCCTGCCTGATACTGACATATGAGCAGTGACGTCAACGATTCCTGCCCGCATCCTTGGCTGTTCAAGTAATTGGGTAGTTGGTTATGCTAAGGTTGTCACCTGTTTTCAGTGTATTCAGGGTATAAACACACACTGTGTCTTTAAAATCTGAAACATTTAAATCACCCCATGGGACTAACACATTGCAAATGAGCTCTCTGCATATGATTAATTTGCACATTTCCCCCCAATTCAGTGTGTTTATTTCAGGCAAAGGAATAATCTTCCATAAAGCACTGATGTTTAGGTTGAAAACAGAGTAGAATGTTCTTTCATTTATAAAAGAACATTTCCTTAAACTTATAGCATGAAGTTCTAACTGTCCAGGAGGAAAACAAAAATATTGAGAGGTAAATTTAATAGAGTAAATTGATGGAAGCATTATATATTATTTAATAATATAAAAAGATGTAGAGAGACCCACAAAACTATTTTTACTTTTCAAAAATATTCTCTAATATAGTTTTTTTTTTTTTACACTTGTTTCTTAATTCATTCAACTTATTTTTCTACCAAGAGTGATTGAGTTTTTATTATTTGTCAGGCAGGCCCTTTGTGAGAGGTTGGACATCTAAAATTGAAAAAACAGAGTTCTGGTCACAGGGAGATCAGAATTTAACAGGACAGTTAAGCAAAAAAGACAATTAAAATAGAGGGGGTGTTTCTGACCCTTGAGATTGTTAACATTTCAGGACAGAGACTTCTTTGTTGTAGGGGGCAGTTCTGTGCATTGTATGGTGTTTAGCAACATTCCTGACCTCTCCTTACTTGATGTCAGAAAGCACACACCCAGCCCCACCAGCTGTGATGATAAAATATAGCTCCAGACAAAGCCTAATATTCCCTGGGGTGAGGTACAGCAAAATCACTTCCTGGCTGAAAAGCAATTATGATAACACATGATAGAATCTGTGAATATGGGTCATGGATGACCACTTGCAGGGAGCAGTTCTAGAGCTAAGTCTTCATAGATGAGTAGGAATTTATCAAATGGATAAGGAGAGAAGGGTCAGAGAAAACAAAGTGCTTGAAGGACTGGTCTTGAAGAAAACAGGACACTTTTAAGAAACTTGAGTGAGTTCAGTCTTGAGGGTTTTGAGATGATACAGTGGGACCAGTTGAAAAAATCTTGCTGGAATTCAAGAGAGAAATAACAAAGACTGGCAGAAGGCAGAAAAGATAAACATAAAGAATTCAAGAGTTACTTAGGAGTTATTCAGGTATTGAATGGGCTTCCCTGGTAGCTTAGAGGGTAAAGAATCTGCCTGCAATGCAGGAGACCCGGGTTCAATGCCTAGGTTGGGAAGAGAAGGGAAAGGCTACCCTCTCCAGTATTCTTGACTAGAGAATTTCATGGACAGAAAAGAAGCCTGAAGGGCTCCAGCCTATGGGGTCACAAAGAGTTGGACATGACTGAATGAGTAACACTTTCACTTTCTTGTACTGAATAGCTTGTAATAAATATTTCTTGAATACCCTGTGTCAGACAGAGTAAGTGTCAGGCTTATAAGAGTGTGTAAGAGAAAGAGAGAGACAGAGGAGCTGCCTTCAGGATATTGAGATGATCTCTGTGTGACTAGCTGAAGAAGAACCAGTGCAAAGTAAAAATGAGACCTGTAGGTGGCTTGGTGGACTTAGGAAAATCCAATGCTGCAACAGCTTTGACTGAGGGGGATTCCCAGTTACCACTGAGAGATCTCTTCATGGTCTCTGAGGTCTCTGAGGTATTCACTTTCAAACAAATAAACTCCTTGTAAAGCAATGAGAGCGCAGCATTAGAAGGCATTTTAAATATTTTTAAAATAACAATTTTAATAAAGCCACTTTTATGCCTGATTATGGCTTCCCCAGTGGCTCAGTGATTAAAAAAAGCAGAGTGCCTACAATGCAGGAGCCGCAGGAGACGTGGGTTCGATCCTGGGTTTGGAAGATCCCCTGGAGGAGGGATGGAAACCCTCTCCAGTATTCTTGCCTGGAGAATCCCCTGGACAGAGGAATCTGGTAGGCTACAGTCCATGGGGTCACAGAGTCAGACACAACTGAAGCGACTTAGCAGGCATGCATGCACGCCTGATTATTTCTTTATGTTCTCTGTCCACATATATATAGATGTGGATGTGTAACATTTAACACAGTGGCAGTCATAGAGTAATCAGATGTGTTAACTTAATAGCACATCATAAATGTTTTACATGCTGTTATATAATATACATAATCATTTTTAATGACTACATAACATCCCATCCTATTGATGGACCATTATTTCCTTAATAAAATCTCACAGTTGGATTTGCTGTTTTGTGTGTATGTTTCCCAGGATTAGATATAACCCCTCAATGATGTCTAAACAACATCATGCATTTTTGAATACTGTGTGTTTTGGTTTTCTGTTGAATTAATCCCTCAGGCAGGATTTATAGAGGTGGGATTAGTAAACTCGGGAGTACTGAGATTTTTATGGCTTATGTAGTATGTTGCTTCATATAGCTTTATTTCAACTACTCATGACATGGATAGGGAAACTACTTTAAATCTCTTTTGGAAGGAGGCAAGGAGTAAATTAGAGGCAGATGCTTAAATGTTGTCCATCCATCAGCTCTGCTTTCCTTTCAACCACAGTGATTGGTGCATGCTATCACTTGGTATAGTCATTCCTGGGTGCTGGGGAGGCAGAGGTCAGCAAAGATCAACACAACTGCATATAGTTCTTTGGGATGCTCTTCACCCAGCAGGGGTGGGGGACAAGGGACTGCAGATGGGCAATTAAGGGGCCAGACCAATCTGTCTGGGGGAGATGGGGAGGATTTCATAAGCCTGGGATGACCACCAGAAGACAGTAAAGTTTCACCAAACTAGAAAGGGCGTTCCAGACAAGCATTTGCAAAGATCTGGGGAGCTTTGCTCTAGATTCAGCAGGTACCAGTCAAACTATACTATACCAACTTTAACATTAACAAGGTTTTCCAGTGGAAACAATGCTCTGGGTCCTTAGGCGTGTACCTAAGCCAAGTTCAAAACATTCTGTTACCAGGTGAATCGACAGATTATCTGAGAGAAGAAATTTTCTTCTTGCCTGGTCTCAGAACTATCATATTCAGGTTTTTGATTTTGTCTAATAATCACAGAGATTTTTGAAGGATTGCAGCAGTCTCACACCTTCAGCCTATAAATACCATTACTTCCTGCTGTTCAGTAACCCAGTGAAGGACAAAGAGACCGCTGGGGAACCTGGAACAGCCGGGGACAGATTTTGCTTCAAGAAAAGGGAATGTTCTCTGAATCTGGCGAGAAAAGTGTCAAGGGTGTTGAATGCTTTTAACTTTCCTGAAACTGGAACCATCCTCAGTTAGAATTCTGTAGAATTAGGTTAGGACTAAGCCCTATGATTATATGTCCATTCAAAATAATACTAGGCAGATGACAGCAACGAGGCAGGCAGATGCTAGCCTTAAAAGACCCAACTCTTTGCAAACATTTGGGAGTTCAGCATCATTCAGAGTGCTCATTAGAAAGTTCTGTTTCCGGGCAGGAAGGCTTGTTTCTCCTCTGTGATTTTACTTTTCACCCGTTGCTGACTGATTTCACAGAACCACCCCTCCTTCAGAATGTGGGAGTGCTTACTGTCAGTTTCTTAATAATGACAGCCATTCAAATGTTACTTCATTTTTTTTTTTTTCACATCTGTGTAAAATCTATATTATTTATAATTGTTTTTCTTTCAATGGACTTTTGTACAAATATACATTCTTTTAACTGGGAAGTACTCACACTGTCCTATATCACTTGCCATAACTAGGAAGTAACCTAAACATGAATTCAGTCCAAACAAAGTGATGTCATTCCATTCCAGCTAGAGAGTTCTATCATAGTCTTTCAAAAGGGAGATTAGGAAGCATAACAGGCATGTTAAAAACTAGTACTGAGATGCCTTGTTGTGTTTGGGAATGGAAGAATTGGAAAAGGGATAATAGTATCAGTAATTAGGATAATGTCATTCAAAAAACCCCACCCACTCAAATTACCCATAAACCATGTTAAGTCAGATTATGGACCACTGATGATAAGGTTTCTAGACTTTGAGAAATGCTCTGAGGTCAGAAAGTTTAAAAATGAGACTGTTAATATGATTAAGCTAGAGTGTGTATAGGTAGAGGGGAGAGTCATCTAACAAGACATTGTTTTTTTCTCTAAAATTCATTGAGTATTTTTATTACCAAGATTCTTAGTACTTTTCAGAATGGGCTACAACATTTATTTTTGTAATGTTTTAATTCCTTTCCTTAAGTGATTTTAGTGACTGAATTGGGAAGCCTTAGTGTGTTCAGAGAATGTGGTTCATTTTAGATGATGGGGTCCTTCTGAGTCTGCCATGCTCCTAGAATTACCCATTAAACGCATTCCAAATTTTAACAATTGATTTGTCTGATTTTCTGACCAAATGGCTCAGGTAATTGGATATTGAATAGACACCGATTTTCTCTCTTTGAACAACTATTCACGCGGCCCTATAAAAACAATCAGGTCTTTCTCTTCCATTATTCTTTCAAGGAATTGGTTGTCAATCTTCTCTTCTTTTTTGCCAGCCTGTAGATTTTGAAACCAAAAGAGCATACAGCTTGAAGGTAGAGGCAGCCAACGTGCACATTGACCCGAAGTTCATCAGCAATGGGCCTTTCAAGGACACCGTGACAGTCAAGATTGCAGTAGAAGATGCTGACGAGCCCCCTATGTTCTTGGCCCCAAGTTACATCCACGAAGTCCAAGAAAACGCAGCCCCTGGCACTGTGGTGGGGAGAGTGCATGCCAAAGACCCTGATGCTGCCAACAGCCCGATCAGGTACAGACAAACTTATTTTTAAAGTCTGGATGGGGAATTCTAGAGGCAAGAGGGTTAGGAAGCCCTACAGGAGCCACATCCTTCAGTCTCAAGAAGGGTCCAAGATATCATTCAGTGTAAACAAGATGAAGACTTAGGAGACATGAAAATTCTACTCCAGTTATTTGGATAGACTCATTCAGGCTCCATAATTTCTGGAGCAGATTTCCTGGTTATACTAGGTGATATAACCCTTATCTTCACCTGTCTGTCTCAGAGAATTGTGGTGAAGTATAAATAATGGTTGTAAAATAATAACCGTAATTCTAATTTATTGAATACCTTTCTATGCTCCCGTTACTTCACTAAGGGGAATCAGATACATAAACTAATTTATCCTCTCAACATTATTTTATAGGAATTCTTATCCCTTAAGCTGAGACAAAAACGGGGTTCTGCAGGACAAAATGACCTAACCAAAGAACCCAGATAGTGATCAAGGGGCTCAGAAAGCAAGCCCTGTCTATCTAACTGCTGAACACTTTGAAGAGAAAATAAAGTGACCCGCAAATTTAGAGTGCTTTTCTTATGATGAGTACATTTTTGTGACTTAGAAAAGAAAACTAGAAAACAGAACCCTGCCTCCCCTGCCTCCCCAACCTGAGCTAATAACCAATGAGACTGGTGATGAAGATGAGACAGAGATGAGAAAGAAGCTGACCAGAAGGAAGCTTGAGTTATACAGTCAAGGCATGTCTATATATGGCAGGAATGGAAAGTTGTCTGAAACCTGCCCTGGATTCTAGCAGGTGTTTATGCTTCCGTGGCCATTCCCCTAATTCTGTTCTTGCTTAGATTCCTTCCTCTGCCTCCTCATGGTCTCCCTATCCCCAGACCACCACCTGCCTTTCCATCATCCTGTAGCAAGATCCAAATATCATATCGTGCTTCAGTTAAACAACAACAACAAAAGTCAATGATCAAATTGTTTCTCATTGTCTCATAGTCCAAAATAATCTCAAGTCTCTCACTCGGGTAAAGGTCTTCTTCAAGCCCCTCCCCACCCCCACCCCTCAGTTACTGCTGGTCTCTCTGCTTTCTTCCTCTCCCTTCTCACCAGACTCTCAGTTGCAGCTAGACTAGGCTATTTCCTGTCCTTTTCTAGTTCCTGACCTTTGTATGTTCTTCCTCTTGGTTGGAGCTCTCTCCCTCCTCTTTTCCAGCTTGCAACATGGTACTCATTTTTCCCACCTCCACTTAGGTGTCATGTCCTCTAGGAGTTCTGCCAGGCACCCTAAGATAGGTTGGATGCAGCTTCTACCTCACAGCTCTTACCATGCTGCATCACAGTGACAGCTTACACTGTGTTGCCACTGGCATACTCAAAGAGGGCCAGGGATATGTCTGTCTCGGTCATGGGTTGATAAGTTACAGCCCACAGAACAAGCCACCATCTGCATTTTGAGGAACCTCTATACTGCTTTCCATAACAGCTGTATCTTGAACAGATAGCTGAACCCCCATTTTCACTGCAGTGTTATTCATGATAGACAAGCTATGGAAGTAATCTAAATTTCCATCGACAGATGAATGGACAAAGAAATCATGACATATCTATATAATAGAATATTATTTAGCCTGAAGAAAGAAAATTCTGCCAATGGTGATAACATATGTGTATTTGGGGGATACTATGCTAAATGATGAATACTATGCTAAATGACAAAGGTCTATACAGTCAAAGCTATGGTTTTTCCAGTAGTCCTGTATGGATGTGAGAGTAGGACCATAAAGAAGGCTGAACGCTGAAGAACTGATGCTTTCAAATTGTGGTGCTGGAGAAGTCTTGAGAGTCCCTTGGACAGCAGGGAGAACAAACCAGTCAATCCTAAAGGAAATCAACCCTGAATATTCATTGGAAGGACTGATGCTGAAGCTGAAGCTCCAATACATTGGCCATCTGATGCGAATAAATGACTCACTGGAAAAGACCCTGATGCTGGGAAAGATTGAAGGCAAAAGGAGGAGGTGGCAGAGGATGAGATGGTTAGATAGCATCACTAACTCAATGGACATTAGTTTGAGCAAATTCCAGGAGATGGTGAAGGATAGGGAAGCTTGGCATGTTGCAGTCCATGGGGTAGCAAAGAGTTGAACACAATTTAGCAACTAAACAACAACAACTGCTAAATGAAATAAGCTGGACTCAGAAAGCCATAATACATAGCATGTTACTCCTATGTGGAATCTAAAAAAGTCTGATTGATAGAAACAGAGAATAGAACAGTGGTTTCCAGGATCTAGAGAATCGGGAAAATGGGGGGGAGGGATATTGACCAGCATGGTAACTATAGTTAATGATAATGTATTGTGGACTTGACATTTACAAAGAGAGTAGATCTTAAGTGTTCTTGCCCCCACCCCCAACACACACACAAACACACACACAGACACACACATGAATGGTAACTATGCGAGGAGGCAATGAATAGGTTAATTAGTTTGATCATGGTAATCATTACACAAGGTATACTTATTTTGAAACATCATGTTGTTAGACATTAAATACAGATGATTTTTTTAAATTATTAATCATACATCAATAAAGCTGGGAAGAAAAGTAAGTATATCTGAATATGAAAAAAAAATATCACAGACATTGGAGTTTTTCTATTTATACCAAAAAAAAAAAAAAATGCTGACAGGGCAGAAGGAAATGCCAAATGTAACTGTTGTTCAGTTGCCTTTAAGTCTTTGAACATTGCCCCTCTGGGGAGAAAGGAAGACAGTTTTCTTGGCTCCAGACAACCCTGCACTAAGTTATATAAGTTAATCCTCAAACAACCTTGAGACAGTGATCACTTTAGGATCCAATAAATGGAAATACTGGAGCTCAAAGTGCTGACATGAATTACTCAGTTACATGACCAGTCAGTATTGGAGACTGGATTTTAATCCGGATCTGCCTTGGGTGGTTTACTCTGGCTGAGCAGGCACTAATGGAAAGATTTCCCGGGAACGTTTGAGTACTGTGCTCTGCATGCAAGAAGTTACGTTACATAATGACTGAGGAGCTTGATAGCACCTTTAAACTACTCAAAAATTTTCATGGTGTTAATTTTAAACGAATTAGCTTTGCCCTAGAAATATTGAGGTACATTAGCAGCGTTTTAAAAGTGGTGACGTAAAAACACATGGAACAACAGCGCATTTCCTTGGCACCTCTTTATTTCCAGGGATCCACATCTGTGATTGGTTATTTGGGTCATATTTTCAGTGGAAGCGATTCTGTAATTATCCAAAGATGCTCATTACTGCCCTTGAATCAACTTCCCTCACCCACTCAAGTCCTAGTTGTTAGAACTACCAAACAATTCATAGAAAAACATTTAAAGTTTTTTATTCAGTAAGCTTTCTAGCCAGACTGCCTACTTTCCTGAATGCTTATCTTCACCTTTAAGGGAATTTGTGTCCTTGGACATACAGGTAGGGCCTTATAGTGTCACCCAAACTCTTAGCTGCTTAGAAATTTTTGCAAATCTTTCTTCTCAGACTCTGTAGCATTAGAGATCCTTTCTTTACCATTGCCTTCCTGAAATATTCTTTCCTCTTAGCTTCATTGCCAGTAACCTCTTCATGCCTCAGACATAGATGGTGTCTTTGCTAGTTTTCCATCCCAGCCCGGGCACCGGGGACTCCCTGAGACTCAACCTTTGACCTCAGATTGTCTTTCTCCCTGTGTCCACTTATTTACAGTTTCATTCCATTCTGATGTTTAAATTGAGTTAATGCTCCAGATTTTCTGTCTCTAGACTGATCTTTCTCCCTGACTCTCATTTCTGTACTTTGTCTGCTATCTGCTGTGCATTTTTACCCACTTCCTTTTTCCTTCCCTTGCTCATTCATTAGAAAGATATTTTTGAGCCTATGCTTCTTGTGACATACTTTTGGACTCAGAGGGAGAGGGAGAGGATGGGATGATTTGGGAGAATGGCATTCTAACATGTATACTATCATGTAAGAATTGAATCGCCAGTCTATGTCTCACGCAGGATGCAGCATGCTTGGGGCTGGTGCATGGGGATGACCCAGAGAGATGTTATGGGGAGGGAGGTGGGAGGGGGGGTTCATTTTTGGGAACGCATGTAAGAATTAAATATTTTAAAATTTAAAAAATAAAAAACTAAAAAAAAAAAAAAAAGAAGAAGAAGAAGAAGAAGATCGGCTCTACTCCTGACTTTGTGAAACCTATGGTAGACTTGAATCTCCCCTCTCCTGGCCTGGCAGCATAGCCCTAGTAGGATTTCAGTCTCTCCTTCCTGCTAAGTTGACTTTGTTCTTGTATTTCCAATGCCTCCCTCTCTGTGACACCCATGCTAAAAATTCTCTAGGACTCTCCCAGCTTCCCACAGATCTCCAGATATCAACTGAATCCTACTGGCTCTGTCTTTATCACAGGCTCTTTCATTCCCTCTGTCACGCCTACACCTAACTCTCTATCACCTCATATTCCTTAAAAACTACATCAACTCCTTAAGTTTCCACTGCTCCTTCCCCCACCCTCACTAGCTCAGACCACCTTGCCCACCCTATCGTATTCATCATCCTGATGCTCTGATTCAGTCTGTTTTTCCTCTGATCGAAAGCCCTTCATGATTTTTTCACTGGATGAAAGTCATACTCCATAGACTGACATCTGAGAGCTTCCTTGATCTATCCAGTGTGTAATAGTGGTGACCACAGCAAAAATCATAGCAGCTCTATTTGTTTTCCTGTTTACTATATGTGGGACACTAGGTTATACATCTTCAACGTCTGTTATTTCATGTCATTCTTACAGAAGACCTTGAAGTTGGGTACTATTAATATTCTAGTTTAAATGATAAGTAAGCTCAGATTTAAATAACTTAAGTGGCTTCTCCAGTATCTCTGGATGTATATACAGTGGGACATGAACTTGTACCTAGGACTTTACAAAACCAAAATCCATGTGCTCCACTTGTATAGAACAACACTTTGTTAATTATCTTTCTTCCCATGAGCCTGTCTTATCATGTCAAGTAGATAGTAAACTCTCTGGTGTCAGGAAAACTATATTATTTTTTTCTCTTTTTTTTTCACATAGAGCTCTGCTTAGGGTTCAGTCAGCTCAATCACTGAACCTCTACTGACATTTATGAGGTGTGTGATAGTTTATCTTCCATTTTATCACTGGTGAAGGAGACTCATCATTCTGTTCCCATAGGGAGCTGTGAAGTCAATGGTATCATGGATGAGCTCATGTTTTATATTTTATGAAGTGCTGCTCCATACTTATTTCCTCCTTCTTGGAAATAATGTCATCTAGAACTGGAAGATCCAGGTTCTAATATTGGCTCCCCAGAAACCAGGAGACAGATCATTTGCAAATCCCATCATTTATAAATTGAAGAGATTAAACTCTGTGATACCCAGGGTCTTTGCTATCTCTTTTTGGTAATATTATTTGGTTGTATGGCTCTCAGTGAATGCCTTTAGACATATGTACAGCTGGCCATCTTTAGCCATGGACTCTGTATTGATGGGTTCCATATTGATGGATTCAACCAACTGCAGATCCAAACTATTTTGAGGGAAAAAGTCCAGAAGGTTCCAAAAAGCGTAACTTGAATTTGTGGAACACCAGCAACTATTTACTGGAGAAGGCGATGGCACCCCACTCCAGTACTCTTGCCTGGAAAATCCCATGGACAGAGGAGCCTGGTAGGCTGCGGTCCATGGGGTTGCGAAGAGTTGGACACGACTGAGCGACTTTCCTTTCACTTTTCACTTTCATGCATTGGAGAAGGAAATGGCAACCCACTCCAATGTTCTTGCCTGGAGAATCCCAGGGACGGGGGAGCCTGGTGGGCTGCCATCTATGGGGTCATACAGAGTCAGACACGACTGAAGTGACTTAGCAGCAGCAGCAGCAGCAACTATTTACATAGCATTTACATTATATTAACTATTTTAGTAATCTAGAGATAATTTAAAGTGTACAGGAGGATATGTGTTGGTTATACGCAAATATTACACCATTTTATATAAGAGACTTGAGCATCCATGGGTTTTGGTATCCTCAGGGATCCTGGATCCACACCCTCATGGAAGTCAATGGATAATTGTCAACACTTATTAGAGCCATGTCTCTAGCACATCATCCTGGGAAAGTTATTTTACCTTGCTACACCTCAGTAAAGACCATTCCTCTTGACCCATACTCTACCTCACCTTTCCATGTAATATTCTAGAAATTACTCCGTCTCTTTTTAAAGCAAATTTTCTAGTGGACAGGAGTAGCTGAAACCTTCCAACTATGGTGTTAGGCTTAGGAGGGGGTGAGGATGCTCTACAAATGAATGGCCAAGCCTGCTTTACATACTTCACAATGGAATTCAGAACCAAACTACCTGAGAACTGCTAAAACCAAATACATTGAATAAATTTACTCAAACTGTAGATATCATTTTCCTTTGAGTATGGATAAAACTGATTTTTTTTCTAGACTGTGAATGATCTTTGATGATAACTTTAGGTAAACTTAACAGTATTTAATATTTTGTATGCAAAAATCTGGCAAAAGTTCCATACACTTGTGACTATTTGAGTAGTTTGGAAGCAAGGTAAGCCCGCTTCCCAAATGCAGGTTCATAAATATTCAGATGGTGGATGATTGTAGTAAATATGAAGAAATCTGCAGCCTGTTATTCCATTTCTCAATCAAATATGCAGCATGTTATTCTGTTTCTCAATCAAATATGCTAAACAGCTCTTTCATTCATTGTCCTGAATAAAGAATTCCAATGTGGCAAAATGATTTCTATAAAAGATTCATGTACAGAGTTTGAAAAGTAAATTTGATTAAAAAGAAAATCTAGCTCAAGCAAGTCATTGAAAAAGTTGCTTTAAATATAGCATGGAGAAAATATTCCAATATTAAGCTGCTTAGAATGTCTCAGTCTAATTGCCTCATTTGCATTCTGCTTAGGTATTCAATCGATCGTCATACTGACCTGGACAGGTTTTTCACTATTAATCCAGAGGATGGTTTTATTAAAACTACGAAACCTTTGGATAGAGAAGAAACTGCCTGGCTCAACATATCAGTTTTTGCAGCAGAAATCCGTAAGTATTATCCTAAGGGTTTTGATTCTACTTTGCCAAATATTATTCCTTCAGACTCTCTATATTCTGGAAAATAACAGATAGTTGAGATAGAACAAGCTTTTTTTTTTTCAGTCTTAAACATATTTTTCAATCTTTAAAATTTATTTTTGGTCATCTATCTAGAAAGACATATAAGCAAATAGAGTTGTTTTCATTTTCTTTGGCAGAATTGGGTACAGGCTTGGCACATGAGCTGATAGCCTGTAGCAGCTTGAGACTCTTCATGACCACCGAAAGATTCCCCACTTTATCCTCAGTTTTGTTTAAACCCAGAGCAGCAGAATCGTTAGAGTCAAGATTTATGGGTTTTTGTTTACCTATAAGGGCTTCCCTGATGGCTTAGATTGCAAAGAATCTGCAGTACAGGAGACCCAGGATCGATCGCTGGGTTGGGAAGATTCCCTGGAAAAGGGAATGGCAACCCACTCCAGTATTCTTTCCTGAGAATTCCATGAACAAGGAGCCCAGTGGCTACAATCCATGGGGTCGCAAAGAGTTGAGGACCAGAGATTCTCAAACTTGATCACGCAGTGGATTATCATGAAGGGCTTGTTGTAGCAAACATTTCTCGACCCCTCCCTCAGAGCTGTAACTCAGGTCTTGGGTTTGGTTTGAGAATTTTCATTTCTAACAAATTCCCAAATCGTTTGATGCTGTCCTGGAACCCTCCTTTGAGAGTTGCTATTGTGGACCACACTCTGGGGAGCCAGGCTACACTATAAGCATTTGGAATTAAACCTCAGCAGAAAGGGAAAAGTGGTTTATTTCTTACTGGTCTAATGTTAGCCTTTATTCTAGGACATGACCCCCACACTGGACTTGGCATGCTTCGGGTTTTGTGCCCACAGTGCATTTGCCTGCAGGGCCTGAGTGAAGCTGGAGCTCACTCTTTCCCGGGAGTAACCTTGGACCAACATGGATTCTTCCCTTGCACATGTTTACCATCTGAATTCTCTCCTTTCAGACAACCGGCATCAGGAAGCCAAAGTCCCTGTGGCCATTAGGGTCCTTGACGTTAATGACAATGCTCCCAAGTTTGCTGCCCCTTATGAAGGTTTCATCTGTGAGAGTGACCAGACCAAGCCACATTCCAACCAGGTAATGCTGCCCTGCCCTGGCTAGAAGCAATCATTTAGAACCAGTTTGCTTTCAAGAGCATCCCTTGGAGCAACTTCCCAACTGCCCAAGAAGGCTTCAGAGCCCTGGTTTAGCTCAGGAGCTAAGTTCTCTAATTAAAATCAGGCTTCTTAGCCAGCCAGGAATTTTTGAATAAATGATGTGTCAATGTTAGCATGATTTATTTATGGGCCACCTTTCTCTTTCAGCCAATTGTTACAATTAGTGCAGATGACAAGGATGACACAGCCAATGGACCAAGATTTATCTTCAGTCTACCCCCTGAAATCATTCACAATCCAAATTTCACAGTCAGAGACAACAGAGGTTCGTACCAAGGTTCCTGTGCGTTCAGAGAAGTAGAAATGGAAAACAAATGGCTTTTATATTGCAGAGCACAAGTATTTCCCCCCAATCTTAATAATGCCTTTCTGTTGAAGAACAAACAAGAAATAATAATGCCACCTATATTTTGAGACATGGGCTCATTTGGTGCATAGGAATAAGTGAGTCTATTTTTATTTTACTTTTTGTTGTTGTTGTTGTTGTTGTTGGCTTTGATATTCATGAAGTGCTGGGGAAACCAAGCGGGGACGCTTACAGGGTCAATATGCAAACAACTTCATTTATTTTTTTTAAGAGGTTGATAAACTCTTTGGGGACAGTATGGCTTTATGAATATTGATATCAAGAAAAGCATTAAAAGAGATTCTTTCAACTTTGTAAGGCAATGTAATCTTTCAGCTGTCTTTCCCTTTCCAGCACAGTTTTATTGTAGTATGGTTGGGTACAGAGCTTGATACCTAAAGGTGGCTGTAGAATTATTGCCTGAAGGGCATTAGTCTTTTTGCTGTAAACATGGCAAAATTTGATGTGATTTCTACTTCTTATTTCATTAGTCAAGGAGATTCTAGACTTGCAAATTGTTTGCAGTAGTTGTTTTTTATTGTTGTTGTGTAGGCCCAAACAGTTCAGTCCCTAGACAAAGCTGGCAGCAGAGCCAAGATCAAAAAATAAGTTTCTTGACTCCTCTCCAGACTATTTTCTTCTGCACCTGCTCCTATAAGCCTGTGACAATGCAAGTCTGTAAACAGGAAGACAAATGCCGTGATTCAATATAGGAATAGACAAAGCAGGACGGGTGGTCCTTCTTCACACGTTTTCATTAGATACATGCTAGCTATGTGGGAGGTTATATATTGATTTCTTGGTGACTGAGATCAGACTTATAGCTTCTTAAACTAATTATTATTACTTTCCCCATCACTGTTATCAGTGTTATCAATATTATAAATACCAGTTAGTATGTTCTAGGGACTTCCCCAGTGACTCAGTGATAAAGAGTCTGTCTGTAATGCAGGAAATGTAGGCTCGTTCCCTGGGTCGAGAAGATCCTCTGGATGGGGAGATGGCAACGCGCTGCAGTGTTCTTGCCTGGGAAATCCCATGGACAAAGGGGCCTGGTGGGCTATAGTCCATGGGGTTGCAAAGAGTCGAACATGACTTAGTGACTAAACAACCACCACAACAAACTATGTTCTAAACACCATGCCAAGATCCTTCCTGCACTCTATTAAATTTTCTCAACAGTAAGAATTATTATCATTCCCGTTTTGAAGATGAGGAAAATGAGGGACAGGCCATTAAGTAAGTCAGCCATGTGGGAGAGAGACCTAGATTTTAAACCTGGACATTCAGAAGGCTAGAGGTGACAGCCTGAACCCCTGTGCCCTCCTGGGTAAATTATTAAAGCAGATAAGTGTTTCCCATGCTCCTTGGATTTGAAGGGATATGGTCTAACATACTTTATTATTACTTCTTGGGCTGATCTGAGCATTTCATTATGATCCTTATATCTGTGTATTCATATAATCCCCAGTTTACATCTGAGGTCTCACTCCTGGATGTATTCCTGGCAACATCCCTATTTATCACTGGACACCCCCTGGAACAGCTGGTGTTTCTAGGCTTTTCTTATTGTGCCAACTTCACCTCCATCACCTGCCTTGTCTTCATTTTATGTCTTCTGTAATATTTAGTTGCTGTTAACCTCTGAAAGCATTATACTAAGACCTATTGTTCTCCAGGGAGTTATACATAGTTCACTTTGTCACAGTACTTTGGGGATGCCATCTATATTTTCAGGGAGATTATATTACCATGGAGAAGCCACCCTACCGCATGATCTGTTTTCCCTGCCCTTTCCTATAAGAAACTAATTCTATGTGGAGCCACCACTTTTGCACGGAATTGCTACTTTTTAAGAAAAATGCCTTTATTAACTATGGCAAACAGTTAATGAAAACTCCCATGTTTAGAGCTATTTCAAAACCTTAAAGCAAATACAGTCCTATAATTATCATTTAATAGAGTTTCTTTCTACCAGCTCCTAAAAGTAATTACATATTGAAGTAATCCAAAAAGAGTAATCACATTCCACGTCCTATTAATAGCCTACTGAGTTACCAAATTTCCCGGCTGAGACTGTTTTCCATAGAAAACATGAGATAATGGTTTATAGCATGCTGAGTAAAAGCATCAGCTTTCTCTCTCCTTGAGTGTTTACTTCCATTATGCCATGTAAATAATCAGGATTGTGTTTGCCTAAACTCTATGGAAGCATTCGGCCTCTTTAAAAATATAAGAGGGGAAGCCATCTTAACACACACAAGCCTTCTATTTCATATTTTATCTTACTCCGTTCTACAGCACGGGAGCTTCAAAGACAACTCAGCAGGGAGCCGGGAAGTAGAGCACTGCTAACTCTTGGACATCTGAGTCCATCTTTGGCTGTTAATATCAAGAGTGGTGCTGTTTGGGGAGATGAAGAGCTGATCCACCCAGGCTTTGAGATGCATTTAGTTTGAAAATACTAGACTTATGGCACCTTTTAAAATCATGAGGAACATGTAATGAATATGAAAAGCACAAAGAAAAAAAAATGCTGGGAATAGCACCTCTCGTGTATGTAGCTCTTCATTGGTCTATAAAGCTTTCTAGTCGCCATTGTTGCACTTAATTCCTAAACAGCCCCAGAAAGTAGGCATTTTGGATATTTTTGTCCCCATTTCCTAGATGAGGAAGGAATATGAAAAGTCAGAAGATTCAGAGACTTGCCTAAGCTCACCATGCCAATAAATAAATTGGCCTAGAATGCTTGTGTGTTTACTGAGTTCCGTCAGGTGTGGTAACACTGTATTTATGAATATAGAGCGTGTGTCTCTTCTAATTTCTGATTTTGGAATTATTGTTTAAAAAATCTTTGTTTACCCCATAATCAACTATCAGTATTTTGAAGAGAAAAAGATCTAAAATTTGATTCATCAATCTAGGATTCCAGGGAAAGTATGAAGAGAAAAGGACAAACTGTAATTTTAATCAGCCATGGAAATTATAGTAAAATTTATTTGTGGAGGACAAATTTTATAATTTTATTCTACTGCATAATTAATACATATTCCTTGCAGGAAAATTAGAAAATACAAACAAGCAGAAATAAACTTAGAAATAATAAAATAACTTGGTAATATACAATCTAAAAATAATCACTGCTAATTTTTATAGCCTTCTAGCTGTTTTCTTGGCATATATTTTGATCTTTAAAAAAAGCAACTATAAAATGATGTTCCCTTTTTCCCCTGCATAATAATACATGATGTGCATTTTTTAGCATCATTATACTTACATCAACATTTTTTTCCTAAATAACCTCCTGACCTCATTATAAGGGTATATGATATCAGTTGACTATTGTTGGGTAAGCACGTTCTTTTCACACACTTTTGTTGTTCAATTGCTCAGTCCTGTCCGACTCTTTGTGACCCCATGGACTGCAGCACGCCAGGCCTCCGTGTCTTTCACCATCTCCTGGAGTTAGCTCAAACTCACGTCCATTGAATTGCCATCCAACCATCTCCCCCTCTGTCAAAGTGAAGTCTTGGCTTTATAATATGCTCTCTAGGGTTTGTCATTTGTCATAGCTTTCCTTGCAAGGAGCAAGCATCTTTTAATTTCATGACTGCAGTCATCCTCCACAGTGATTTTGGAGCCCAAGAAAAGAAAACCTGTCACTGTTTCCACTTTTTCCACTTCTGTTTGCTATGAAGTGTTGGGATCAGATGCTGTGCCAGCTTTTTCACTCTCTTCTTTCACCCTCATCAAGAGGCTCTTTAGTTCCTCTTCACTTTCTGGCATTAGAGTGGTTATCATCTGAGGTTGTTGATATTTCTCCCAGCAATGTTGATTCTAGCTTGTGCTTGACCCAGCCTGGCATTTCACATGATGTACTCTTCATATAAATTAAGTGAGCAGGGTGACAATATACAGCCTCGTCTCACTCCTTTTCCAATTTTGAACCAATCTGTTGTTCCATGTCCAGTTCTAACCATCACTTCCTGACCTGCATACAGGTTTCAGAGGAGGAAGGTAAGGTGGTCTGATATTCCCATCTCTTTAGTAATTTTCCACAGTTTGTTGTGATCCACACAGTCAAAGACTTTCACATAGTCAATGAAACAGAAGTAGATGTTTTTCTGGAATTCCCTTGCTTTCTCTATGATCCAAGGAATATTGGCAATTGAATCTCTGGTTCCTTTGCCTTTTCTAAACCCAGCTTGTACATCTGGAAGTTCTTGGTTCACGTACTGCTGAAGCTCTGCATAGAGAATTTTGAGCATAACCTTGAATAGCATGTCTTATCATACTACTGCATAATCTCCCCACTGTTTCAATGTCCTTTCAGTCCTGTTTATGCTGTGTTTTTTTAAAGTAAAGGTTTTATTTTTTCATTTTAATTTTTTCTTTAAGACCAAAAACATTTTGTACTGGGGTATAGCCAGTTGACAATATTGTGACAGCTTCAGGTTAATGATGAAGAGATTCAGCCATACATATACATGTATCCATTCTCCCCCAAACCTCAGGCTGGCACATAACATTGAGCAGAGTTCCATGTCCTACACAATAGGTTTTTGTTGGCTATCCATTTTAAATATAGCAGTGTGTACATGACCTTTCAGTTTTTCTGTGTAATATTATTCTTAGCAAGATTTTCCTCATGAAAAATTGACATCAATATTCACTTTGCTTCTCTCTTATATATCACGTTTCCCATTCCAACCTTTTAACCATATGAGATAAATACACAGGCTCGCTTTTTTGGCCATTTTTAAAATATTATTTAAGAAATAGTTATTTCTAGTTTCTTTGTAACACCATCATTATTTTCACCTGCATTACATACTACTAGATTTTATGGACTATCAACGTTTCCTATTCTAGTTACTCTCATCAGAGCATCACATTTTTCATTAATGGCTTCACACATATTATGTTAAAATCTGACAGGTATTTTGTCCACATTGTTTTCCTTTTATTACTCTTTCTTAGATTTTGGTTTCTTTGTTCCTCCAGATATAATTTAGAACTTTTTTAGGTGCTTGATAAGTATCTTCGTGAATTTTATTGTGTTTACCTTAAATTTACAGATTAATTTAAAAACTAAGAATTTTAAAATATTCTTCCTATCCAGAAGCATGTTCTGAGTTTCCATTGAATCTGTTCTCTTTTTAATTACCATAAGGGATATTTTATAGTTTTCTTCATTTTTGTTCTTCATATTTCTTATTAAGATAATGACTAGCTACTTTATATTTTGGATGCTGGCCTAGATTTTTTAATTATGTATATTTTCTAAGTGACAATTTTTAGTATAAACTATGGCTATTTTACTTAGTTCATTTATTATTGGACACTGAAAAGTTATTGATATAACTTCTCAGCTATTTTCCTAGGTTTTCTATGGAAACAACTACATAAAAATTAAATAATGATAATTTGCTTCATCTTTTAAAAAAATAAATTGGGCTTTTTTTTGACAAACTGCATATATTTGTGCTTTATGTGTTAAATAATAACAATAATAATGCCTTTACTTGTTAATTTAATGGGGATATTATTTCTAGAGTTTTATCATTAAGCATAACATTGATTGTTAGATTAAAATTAAGATTTATGTTGTGTGTGTGTATTTTAGGAAGTTTCCTTTCCATTTTAATTTTATTTTAAAAAACAGATGTTCAGTTTTTAACACAATTTTTGGTTACTAATAATAAGATAGTATGATTTTGACCACTGACCTAATTGATATATTAAATTGAAATATCCTGATTTTGAACTTCATATTTCTAATTTCCAAACCTCTATTCCACATAATGATAAAATGTAGAGGAAAGAGCAAGGGTTAAAGATTAAATGTTGGCTGTAGCAGCGAGTGAGATATAGTCTCATATATCAGGAAACTCCTAAAAGCACATGCAGCGAAGTTAGCTGTTTTGTGAAAGCACAGGTGATTTTGAGAGTGTCTGTTCATGACCTACCTGCAGAGGAGCTGAAACTATCACGGCAGCCTCCAAACAGGCTGTCTGACTCTAGCCTTGCCCCGACTTAACTTGCCCCCACTGATAGTTCTTTTTAAAATTCTCCTATGGCTCTCCATTTCCTATGGCTTTAACTGAAAGTTTATAGCCTAGTGAGCAAGAAATGATATGACCTACTTCCCATAAACTTGGGGTCTATCATCTCCTTTCTCTTGTTACCATAAACCATGCTCCAGAAACTTCAAACCATCTTTATTTTCCCAAATATGCTGTGTTCTCACATGCCCATGCTTTTGTTCTGTGGAAAATGTACCCCCATCCCTGCCTATTATACCTCCTCTTTCAAGTCGCATTGTAAATGAAGTCTCTTAGGTGAAGCTTTGCTGGGCATCCCAGCCCATCCCTGGATGCTACCTCCTCTGTGCTCCAGGAACACTGCACTAACCTCTAGTGTTTTTTTAATCACTCTGCATTCTAAGCATATGTTTCTCTGTCTGTCTCCCATTAGAATACGAGCTCTGGTATCCCAAAACTTGAAAAAAGTGGGTTGACCAAATGCATGAATTAAAGTGGAAAAAGTAGTTAGAAAGACATGTAATGTGCTTTAGTCATTTGGGGGGTTAGTTATTATTGTGGAAAAATGATTATGTTATGAGATAAGCTTCAGGCTAAAAAAGACAACCCTTCTTTCTATGTTGGAAAGTTCTGAAGGAGTCAGTACCTGATCACCCACCCCTTCTATCCATTTATCCTTGCATCATATATTATTGCACAAAGTTATATTGGACATCTAAGGTCTGGATCCAGGAAGAGATGGTTTCAAATGTATTAAATTTGTAAGTATATTATCTAATATGCACCAAGTTGCAGATCAAATGAGTTCTAATACATGATACACTCAGAATTAAGTTTGAACTGCTAAAAAAATCAAATTAAAAAAAAAAATAGAACAACTAGGAATAAAACCACCATATGACCCAGCAATCCCACTCCTAGGCATGTAACTTGAGGAAACGAAAATTGAAAGAGACACATGTATCCCATTGTTCATTGCAGCACTATTTACAATAGTTAGAACATGGAAGTAACCTAGATGTCCATCGACAGATGAATGGATAAAGGATTTGTGGTATATATACACAATGGAATATTACTCAGCCATAAAAAGGAATGCATTTGAGTAAGTTCTAATGAGGTGGATGAACCTAGGACCTATTATACAGAGTGAAGTGAGTCAGAAAGAGAAAGATAAATACCATATTCTAACACACATATATATACGGAATCTAGAAAAATGGTACTGAAGAATTTATTTACAGGGCAACAGTGGAGAAACAGACATAGAGAATAGACTTATGGACATGGGGAGAGGGGAGGAGAGGGTGAGATGTATGGAAAGAGTAACATGGAAACTTACATTACCATATGTAAAATAGCCAATAGGAATTTGCTGCATGGCTCAGGAAACTCAAACAGGAGCTCTGCATCAACCTAGAGGGGTGGGATGGGGAGGGAGATGGGAGGGAGCTTCAAAACGGAGGGTATATATGTATACCTATGGGTGATTCATGTTGGTTTGACAAAAAAAGAGCAAATTCCTGTAAAGGAATTATCTTCAATAAAAAATAATTGAAAATATTTTTTAAAATAGAACAAAAAATGTTTGTATGGAAAGCAGGTTTGGCTTGGTAAGGAAAGATAGCCAAGATAGATTCATCCTGATTAGACCAATTGGCAAACATCTTTCTTTCTTCTTCTTTTTTTTTTTTTTGGTCTAAACTAATGACAATTCTTTTTCTGATGAGCAGCACCAAAAAGCATCCAAATATGCTTCTAGCTTTTCACTTTTATAATTTAAAGATAATCAAACAGATTTCTGTGGGACTTTTCCCCCCTTAATTGCTTCAATATGGAAGATTCTCTGTTGGCAGATCAAAATGGCAGATGGCTTTTAATGCCCTGCCATTTTCACTGTATAAATAATTATGTTCCTTTTCTGCCTGAAATTCACTGCCGTGGTTTGTCCAACACAGAACACAATTTATCTGGAAACCCACCCCCTCCTCAACCTAACAGAAGGATAAATAGGTTTCTTTGGTGAATTAGATAGATTATTCTTTCAAGGTTCGCTCTGGTCACTGACTTAACCCTTGGGATTTCTCAACTCACTAAAAGTCCCTAAATGTTCATCTCCCACTGAATTCCTTGGTAGTTTTCCTTTTCTAAAACCAAGAAATACATTCCTTTCTCCCTCCCTATCACCAAGAGAAAATTATCCTCTAACAAAAGTGGAAGGAGAGTTGATTCTAAGGAATGTGATAAACTACAACCTGAAAAGTCTATTGATACCAACAAAGAGTGCACACTTAGATGCCTCCTATACACATCAATTCAGTTCAGTTCAGTCATAGCCAACTCTTTGTGACTCCATGGACTGCAGCACACCAAGCTTCCCTGTCCATCACCAACTCCTTGCTCAAACTCGTGTCCATCAAGTCAGTGATGCCATCCAACCATCTCATCCTCTGTCATCCCTTTCTCCTCCTGTCTTCAATCTTTCCCTGTATCAGGGTCTTTTCAAATGAGTCAGCTCTTTGCATCAGGTGGCCAAAACATTGGAGCTTCAGCTTCAGCATCTGTCCTTCCAATGAATATTCAGGACTGATTTCCTTTAGGATTGACTGGTTTGATCTCCTTGATGTCCAAGGGACTCTCAAGAGTTTTCTCCAACACCACAGTTCAAAAGCATCAAATCTATGTGCATATACACACGCACATAGGCAATTGTTCCCATGTTATTTGTTGTGTTTTGAATTTTGAATCTCAGTATCAGAGATATAATTAAAAGATTATAATCTCCCTTCCTCTGTAGGATGTAGGCCTTCACTTACAGGGGAAACGTTATAGCCATCTGAGTCTTGGATCAAACAATTTTCTGCATTAATATTTTAAGGCTAGTCTCATAGAATTTACCTCCTTCAACTGTTTGTTTTTCTAGCTCACAAAACACTGCTGACCAAACAAAGATGAATAAGCAAGGTTCTTGCCTTCAATGATGTTACGGTCCATTGGAGAAGACATACATTCAAACAGTTGCCGTAGACTGTGAAATATTCAATATGAGCAATGACTACAGGCAGATAAGTGGCTCATATGGTGTTTAGAAAGACAATAAAAAATATATACAGAAGCTATTGAGTTTACCTTTAAGCATTAGTCATATTAGAAGTTAATGCTACAAACTTTAAAAACATTATTTGAAATTTCTATTATTTCAGTCCCTCCCTCAGATTCAAGGTGTCACAAATATTGCCATCAAAAATTAAAATTATTTTTTCAAAAATCACAAATGTAAATGAGTACCAAAAAATCTAAATAACTAGACTTTTCAATGATGTCTTTTGTACAATAATTCTATAACATGTGTCTTGCTGAAATTTTAAAAGTTTGAAACTTCACTAAATACTTTTGGGACACACTTTATATATCTATATTTTTTTCATTATCCTGATAGAGCTATTACCACATATATAAGGGAAGTAGAAAAGACCCAGAGGAACATAATCACATAATGATTATTCTACCAGGGACTGCATAACTGTCTTCAAATGTGTGGAAGCTTTTAATGGGGTGGATGGATTTAGTTTGTTGCTAAGATTGGAGCAGAAAGGGTAAATTAGGTAGATTTAGGTCAGAAGTGAATTAAATAAGAGCAAGGCTTGGCCTAGATCTTTTACAGTCTCAAGCGATGGGCTCCAGTAGGACGCAGACAGTGTCTGTCTTCACAGGCTAAAGTATTAATATCTCTGATCAAGTTGATCAGTAGGGGGATCTTTAGCTTTGGAGAGGAGAGCGACAAAGGAAAAGAAGTGGTAAGGAAGAGTGTCTCTGGCTAATATAAGATAGCCACCCAGTGCAGCTGATGTAACAAAGGCTGCTTCCCTATCGTAATTTTCCCTTTTAATATCCTTTGTATATATCCCTCCCTTGGGTGATATCATCATCATGGCCCTTACGTTTGCATCTCCAAACTGGTACCATGGAGACCATCGTTATGAAGGACTTTTACATTTTGTTAATGTAATCACAAAGTATGCAGATAAAAATAGCATCCAGTTAGGAGTCTAGGTTGTAGACATAAAAATTTGAAACCTGAATTTATTTACCATTAATAGAAATACTACAGTTTGTACAAGACATGTACTAGTAATTAATGACCTCGTTTGCAAGTTTTTGCCTAAGTGGGCGGGGCGGGGGAGTGGAAGGAAAGGCTTCCGTGTTTGTGGACAGGGAGGAGAATATAAGGTGTCAGGATGAAACACCAAGGTGATTGAAAAGCATGTTCTTACCATGGGAAATACTTTACCCAGAACTGAAGAGCATGAACTATCTTCCTACCTCTGAAGGATGCGCCCTTCTCTGTAGGCAATTGCATTCAAGGCTGCAATGACATTTCTAAGAATTCACTTTCCTCTCTTTGCTAGTATGTTTCTCTTCCTCATTAGTCTACTGTACAAAGAGGAGAACTTCCAGAAAAGAATTGATATTTACTGGTCATCTGCAACAGCCTGGCACTGTGCTAAGTGCCTTTACGAATGGAATCAAATTTAACCCTAAAAACTGTTAATTTCCTGGATGAGAATATAGCAACTCAAGACATTTACCTAATATGTCTAAATGTCAGGCAATTAATATGTAGAAGAGTCATGATTCAAAACCAGATCTGTTTGACCCCAAATACTGAGATTTGCTCTTTGGAAGCTTTATAAAGGAGAATACTTTGGCCACCTGATGTGAAGAGCTGACTCATCAGAAAAGACTGAAGGCAAAAGAAGAGGGTGGCAGAGGAGGGGATGTTTAGATAGCATCACTGAGTCACTGGACACGAATATGAGCAAACTCCAGGAGACAGAGCAGGATAGAGGAGCCTGCAGTCCACGGGGTGGCAAAGGGTTGGACACGACTTAGTGACTTAATGACAACAACAACAAAGGAGAAGGATTTGAGAAATCTCTTGATGAAAACTCAAAAATCAATAGAACATTTGTCATTTTCTGCCTCATCTTATTAACCATGGAATCAATTTGACATTTCCCTGAAAATATGTCTTACAGAAGCTCTTATTTTTTTTCTTGTGTCACCCATACATCTCAGAAATGTGTATGTCCAAATTGAGGGGACCCTCCCAAAGATGGATATAGAGTAGCTGGCTAATTAAAATAATGAGAGAATTTGTAGCCAAACCTAGGATACAAAAATGATTTCCTACAGAGGTTTTATTATTGTTGTCAGTTTGTTTCATTTTCTATTTGTTTTTCTAGAGTTGTTTTTCATGGAGTCCCTGCCTATAGTGGTTCTTTTTGTTACTAAAGGATCAGTGGCCAGAGTGGACAGCAAGAAAGACCATCACAGGACACGGTGCTGTCTCCTCTGATATGGCCCTCCCTGCAGCACCATCCTCCCACTGGTGCTGATGTCTAGATCTAAAGGGGGGATATTGTATGCATTCAAGCAACAGCAGCCACCTAAGTGCCAAGCTAGTCTGGTTAGACATGCTTCTCCTCTAACTATGCCTACCCCTCACCAGTTCACGAACTCTGGAGGACCTGGATTCTGGTGCTGAGTTTTCCAGTAGAAGGATTACTGAGCTTCCTGGAAGCACAGCCCAGAGGACAACCAAAGATTTTTATTATTTGGTCCTAATCTCAACCCCATGAGGCATGCTTGCTATCCACTTGTGTCATTTTAAAGATGAACAAGTAAGGCTCTGGCAGGACAAATGACTCATTCTAAAGCATGTGTTTGGACTATGCCCAGGAACAGACCTTCAGTCCATTTATTTTCCACCTCTCAAACTAATCTTAAAATCCATATGTGAAACATTTTTAAAAAGTTCTTGAGATTCTACTGATGAATCACTCAGAGACAATAAATGGTTCAGTCAGCTGGGTACTTTGATGAGCTTTCATTTCATAGTTTCAGTGTGTCTGAGAGGACTCAGCTGTTCAGAATATGAAACATCTTGAATTCACAGGCGGGTGTCCTGCTCAGATACATGTTTTCCACTAGTGTTTGATTTTCAATTACCTTCATGTATCAGCCAGCCTGCTGTCATCTGGAGGTACAGTTTTGCATGGATTGCACACTGAAGAGTAGATTTTTAAGCCATGGCCTCCACAGGTTTAAAAACAAAAAACAAAAAACACTCAGGTCACATTCCCACCAAACTGCACCATGGGTAACAGGGTGGGACTCAATAGATGACATCTCTTGGGGATGTCATTCATACCAGAGAGGTATATTTGACCTAGCAATTTAATTAATTTCTTTTCTTCATAATTTTTTTTCATATTTATTTTTATTCATGATGGCATGGCATTTGTGATATTTCAGATCATTAAAATACAGTAAATATTTTAACATTTAATTTGTGAAAGTCTTACTTGAATTCAAATAAAATTATGAGGAGGGAAAAATAACATTCGAAGTAATTTATGTAGCTATGTCAATTTTTGTGTTTGTTAAGCATAGAACAGTGGGATAGCCTACAATAGGAAAGCACAGTCAGCAAATGGAATGTTAAGTGTACCTTCTATTTGACCAGCTTTTTAAAAAACTCATGATTTTTCATAGTACATGTAATTTTTCTCCAGTGATAAGAGCAATATATGCTAATCAGACAAACTTCAGAAAATATAGAGATGAGGGCGGGCAGTTCTGCCCTGTTTTGATTGCAAGATTGGCAGCAAAGGGCAGAAGATCTATCACTAATAAGTCTGCCAAAAACCAGCCAGCACACACACCTTAGCTCCTGCAATACTCAGAATATCTGTTCAGTCCTAAACGAGACTGAACCTGGTATAGATATTTTTTTTTAATCGCACACAGAATATGTTACATTTTCTTTAACCTAAAAATATGAATTCAGCTTTTAGATTCTAGGATAATTTTTCCTAGAGCGAATTCATGGTACTATCAATTCATTCAAAGCAATGGGCCATCATCTTGGTCATAATCTTGCTATAAATTACTGATTCCTACCTCACAAAATGAGGCATGCCATATTGAGTGTGTGTGTGTGTGTGTGTGTGTGTGTGTGTGTGTGTAATTTGATGGAGCATATTCAAAACTTCCACTGTTTTATAATAGCAATGTTTTCCAAGCGCAGAGCATATGGTCTAGAAAAAATCTTTTTGGCGGGTAGAGATATGCAGAAAACATGATGAGGAAGCATTTGGGAATAGGTTACAAAAGATTGAGAAATACATGAAAACCAACATCTGGAACTTGGGTGAAACCTTTCCCAAAACATGGTTACAACATTTGTTCAACAAATATTTGTTGAATGTCTGCTATGTGTCCAGCACTGGAGGGACTGAGATGAAGCAGATAAAAGCCCCTGTTTTCCAGAAGTCCACAGTCTAGGAGAGAACCAAGTGTTTTATGCCAACAAATAATGACAGAAGAGTTGGGGACTGATTTTTATAGGAATGTACAGTGTGCTGGGTCCCAACGGAGATGGGGAGAGAGGTCTAGAAAGGTGACTTTGGATTTAGTTTTGAGGCTTGAGAAACTCACTTGTCATGATTAAAGGAACTTTGGGTGGATCGGAGAGCATTTTAAAGCAAAGGGTCAAAGTCAAGGCGTACAAAGAATATGGTGTGCTGGGGAACAATCATTAAGTTCTGCACAGCAGGCTGAACTGGGGTGCGTGGGAGACAGCAGGCGTGAGCCTGGAAGGCAAGGTTAATCTAGATCAGGGAACCATCTGGTGATCCACTGTGTAGACGTGGGCTGCGTTGGGTAGGCAACAGAGAAAACATCATTGTTTTAAGCAGGAATGATATTTTCATCTGGGTGGCTGATGTTGCTTGAATTTTGGAGAAACTATAAACCTGCTTCTAGGTTTATAAAATATTTTTATTTTAAAGACAACATTTCCCTTTAGGACTTATGAGTGGGTTTGCAGTTTGGGCAAGATTTGAGAGTGGATTACAAATCTCTCAAAAAACTAACAAAAACTGGCCAAAGGCTTGTCATGAAGTTGGGAAAGTGCACAGTCGCTTATCTATTTGATTGTATCCTTCACTAACAGAGTGTGGTTGAAGCCCATACGTCCTTGTATTTGAGGAAAAGGACAAACACTCAAACAGAAAACGGTGTCCTTACCCAGCCACTGAAAGCATTCATCCTGACGAAATACAAAAGAGCCAGTTTCTGAATTTTGTTTCCAGATGGGACAAAACTCAGGGATCTTTGTCATGCCAAGTGGCAGCGGCTTCTGTGGATGTCTAGATTAAAGAACAAGTGGGGCAGTTCTGGTTGTTAGCCTTGGTGGTGAGAAGCGCACACTCAGATCAGCCAAGCTGAACGGAGCAGTGCGAAGGCTGTGACTCCCTGGCCTTGCTCTCCCAGCGAGCCTTGTCTCCCCTCTTCCCACAGATAATACCGCAGGGGTGTATGCCCGGCGCGGAGGGTTCAGTCGGCAGAAGCAGGATTTGTACCTCCTGCCCATCGTGATCAGTGACGGCGGGATCCCTCCCATGAGCAGCACCAACACCCTCACCATCAAAGTCTGTGGGTGTGACGTGAACGGGGCGCTGCTGTCTTGCAACGCAGAAGCTTACATCCTGAACGCCGGCCTGAGCACCGGGGCGCTGATCGCCATCCTCGCCTGCATCGTCATTCTCCTGGGTAAGGGATCTCCCCAGCCACCCGTGGGAAGGGCCTTTCATCCAGAGGCCCATCCTTGACACACGTGTATTTCCCAAGTTATATGTGCTATATACTGTGGATGCAACTTGGGACAAAAAAAGAAGTGGCATCTGCCTGGTCATCTATTTCAGGGTGTGGTGGGGGAGCAGGTGACTTAGCAAGCATTAGAGCAGAGTTAGGGGAACTTTGTATTGAGCAAATTGCTGGCATCACCAGACTGCTAGCAGAGTACATCTGGGGGCATCAACAGGGGACCGGGTAGAACATCAGAATATTTTTCAGGAGAGGAATTTAGGCAGAGACATAGTATATGAACAACCATTTGCCTTACAAGAAGAATGAGAAGAGTTAGAGGTAGAAAGAGTAATTGTGATGTCAAAGACGGTCTATGGAGGACTCAAGGAACTGGATGAACACTGGCCTGGCTGAAGCTGGATCTTGGCTCTCTGCCACCCTCCCCGCCAGTTGTCATATGTGATATCTGGGTATATGCCTCAGCTCTGAGGGACCTGGGAGAAGCTTTTCCTGCACTTGCCCGCTGAATTTGGTGCCCCTCTTCTACATGTCGTCCCATCTATAGTTTACTCTGTAATAGCAGGAAAGCCTCAGGAAGATTGCATCAGTAGTCCCAAAGTCTCAGAACTCATGCATGACAAAAAAGTCAGGATTCAAACCTAAGTATGTCAGACATCAATTTATACTTGTTCCATGATGGCTAGTTGTCTACTGAATGAATTAATGGATCCTCGATGCATAGGGAAGAGCCAAGGAGTTGAATTCAACAAATAGTTAATGAGCATTTTCAGGATACCAGGCCCTGTGTTCAGCCGGGAGGGGTAAAGAGAAGAATTGTACAAGATCTCAGTGATCAAGAAGTTCATCATCTATTGAGGAAAATAGGCATGAGCAGATACAGAGGCACATGGTGAGTGCCATGATTGGGATATGAACATAACAGGCAGTTGGGGGCACAAGAGTAGAAAGTTCCTGACATGGAATGGGAAGGTCAGAGACATCTTCCTGGAGGATGTGACACACCTATCAGATGCTGAGTGTCCCATCTGAGGAAAGGGGCTGGGAAGGATGGATAGTCCAAGCAGAGGGGGCAGAAAATATAAATGTTCTGAGAAGTTCATAATTGAGTCGGGAGGCAGATGTGTGAACAATGTAACACGTGTCATGGTGATGGCCAGGTGGGATTCATAGAATGGATACCAGTAGTCCTGTCTGGTATCAGAATGGGATATCAGGAAGGATTTTTGTGATGAAAGATTAAGAGTTATCCAAGCAAAGAAAGTGAAAAGGAGTGATCCTGGTGAAGGTGTTGTTAGGAACTAGGCACAGGGGAACACTGCCTAATGAGCACTGGAAGCCATTCAGAGTCTAGGCAAATGCACACCCTCATCCTCCATCTCACAGTGATGGTGGATCCAGAGGGGCTCTAAGGTCACTTGCCAAGTTCAGTCACAAACATTTTCTGCAGTTGCTGCAGTCACCACATTTTCTAAGTGGTGTCTGACTCTTTTATGACCCTATGGATACCATGTGACCCCATGCCAGGCTCCTCTGTCTATGGGGTTTTCCAGGCAAGAATACTGGAGTGGGTTGCCATTTCTTTTTCCAAGGGATCTTCCCGACCCCTGTCTCCTGTACTGGCAGGTGGATTCTGTACCACTGAGCCACCAGGGAAGCCCGTGTGTTCCAATGAAAGACTGCAGAAGCCTCTTCTGGGGAAGTGGGGCGGGGGCCGGGGAGGGGGGTGTGGTTGCCAGAGGAATGAAGCCGTGGCTGAGCTTTCTTGGTAAGCAACTCTGCTCACTTACCTAGATGGCCTGAGTTTAGTGGAATCCCCTCTCTCAGAGAAGAGACAATAACTGGTTTCATCTGGAGTTTCAGCTGACACTGTTTTCTGTTCAAACAAATACAGAAGATTTGTCATTTGTCTGTTGGTCTTTATAAGCTACCTCTCTTCTATATGGTGGTCTGAAGAGAGTCTAGCCATGCTTATGATACAGTTTCTTATAAAGGTATAGTGGGTTCAGTGCTGGCCTCACCTCAGAGCTCTTGCAACCTCTTTTAGAACAGGACCTCAAGTCTCTCGTGTCCTCATTTGTAAACTTTGGAGAGGCAGTGCCTTCCTTTGCAAAAAGAGACAGGTATAACCCACATTTAAGAGGCTGCAGACAGACAGACATATTTAGAATCTTCCTAATTCTTTGGAAAATGACTTCCAAATAGTATCAGATTGATTTGTAAAAAGCTCACAATAGTTCCAACTTGCCAGTTTGTTTGGATAATAATATTTTCCTGGCAGCGTTTTTGCAGAGGAAGAGACAGGTGGAGGCCAGCTTTTGCACAACTTTGAGGATTCCAGGTAAAGCACTCATTTCATAGACTGGTCCCTGTTCTGAAGCATGTGTACAGCATGCTTTAAGGTAAGCAGAGTTCCCCTGAGAAAAGAACCCCAGAAGACTGGACTTAACCTTTGCTTCCTTTCTTTGTCTTTCCCTGTAGTTATTGTAGTGTTGTTTGTGACCCTGAGAAGGCAAAAGAAAGAACCACTCATCGTCTTCGAGGAAGAAGATGTCCGTGAGAATATCATCACCTATGATGACGAGGGCGGTGGGGAAGAAGACACAGAAGCCTTTGATATCGCCACCCTCCAGAACCCTGATGGTATCAATGGATTTATCCCTCGCAAAGACATCAAACCTGAGTATCAGTACATGCCTAGACCTGGGCTCCGGCCAGCTCCCAACAGTGTGGATGTGGATGACTTCATCAACACGAGAATACAGGAGGCGGATAATGACCCGACTGCCCCTCCTTATGACTCCATCCAAATCTATGGTTATGAAGGCAGGGGCTCTGTGGCTGGGTCCCTGAGTTCCTTAGAGTCGGCTACCACAGATTCAGACTTGGACTATGATTACCTACAGAACTGGGGCCCTCGGTTTAAGAAACTAGCGGACTTGTACGGTTCCAAAGACACTTTTGATGACGACTCTTAACAATAACGATACAAATTTGGCCTTAAGAACTGTGTCTGGCGTTCTGAGGAATCTAGAAGATATGTAAACAGGTATTTTTTTAAATCAAGGAAAGGCTCATTTAAAACAAGCAAAGTTTTACAGAGAGGATACATTTAATAAAACTGCAAGGACATCAAAGTGGTCAATACTGTGAAGTACCTTTTCTCACAAAAAGGCAAATATTGAAGTTGTTTATCAACTTGGCTAGAGAAAAACCACTTGGCATACAAAATATTTAAGAGAAGGGGAAGTCTGAACAGTGAACTCACAATGAAGGGAAATTGTTTATGTGTCATGAACATTGAACTCTTTTTTTTTCTTCTTTTTGTTTTTAATTTGTCAAAGATGCTTCCACAAAATTAGAAAGGACAACAGTTCTGAGCTGTAATTTCGCCTTAAACTATGGACACTATATGTAGTGCATTTTTAAACTTGAAATATATAATATTCAGCCAGCTTAAACCCATACAATGTATGTACAATACAATGTACAATTATGTCTCTTGAGCATCAATCTTGTTACTGCTGATTCTTGTAAATCTTTTTGCTTCTACTTTCATCTTAAACTAATATGTGCCAGATATAACGGTCTTGTTTCAGTGAGAGGCGCCCTATTTCTATGTCATTTTTAATGTATCTATTTGTACAATTTTAAAGTTCTTATTTTAGTATACATACGAATATCAGTATTCTGACATGTAAGAAATGTTACGGCATCACACTTATATTTTATGAACATTGTACTGTTGCTTTAATATGAGCTTCAATATAAGAAGCAACCTTTGAAATAAAAAAGATTCTTTTTTAATTCTGGGTTCGATTCTTAACATTGAAAACAATTAAGTATTTCTAATTACCCATTTATAATTCTAATTTAAGGTATTTGTGATCTTTTCATAACCCTATTTATGATCTGTTATAGTCTGCTGATTTTATTGTTTATTTAAAATTGGATATGTTTTACAAAATTTTTTTTTTCAGACAAGATTCTGTAACATTGTGTAAAGCTTTTTTGTACATTCTTGGTGTTAGCTTCTTAGCTTTTCTTCATACACATCTTCTATCAAAGAAGGATGCTAAAGATCTAGGTCAGTCTATGATTTTGCAATACTTGTTATATAATATGCACTTATCTTGTATATCAGTAATTTGATGGCTATGAGAAATGAATCCATGGGGGAATGAATCTATTAGAACTCTAAAGTTCAAAATGTGGATGTTATTGCCCCATACCGAGCATTTGGGGATTGATGGGGGTGAAGAGTAAAAAATATACATTTGCCACATGTAGTTATCAGATCAGACCTCCAGTGTTATTCTATTTTTCCTTACTTTGATCTTGCCAGGCTATCATAATGACTCTGACAGTTGAAACTGTTTCTTTTTCCGTTTATAATTGTAACTCCTTTTAAAACAATGTGGCATTTCAAAGTTTGATCAAAGAAAGAGCAATTCATTTCTGAACCTTTGTTCTAAAATATGCTTTGGGCCATAAGCTCAGAATGAGGGCAGGGACCATGGTGGGATTCTGAGGTCAATGCCATTTGTGGGTATGCCAGCAGTCTCCTGCGGTCCCATCTTGCTGCCTAGGGGTTGGGACTTCTGTGAAGGATGCTTCACCTGCTCTGTGGGGCCAAAGGTCAAAACATAGCAATACTTGGGGGAAGAACACACAGGTCATTCTGTGCTGTAAGCGCTTTTTCTTTCCCCTAGACACAGGGCACGTGCTTTCTCTTGGATTGCAGATAATTTTTAGATTGTCTTCTCTTTTTTAAACTTTATTGTGGGAGTTTGTTTCAAGCAATTTCTTAATATCCTGCAACAGACTATTTTTATGACTCAGTCAAAATGCATACAAAGAGAAATGTTTTGATGAAGTGCTCACTTCCATATTCCTTTGCGTTTGAATCAAATTGTCTGAACACTTCAATGGAATAAATTCTGTGGACGATGTCACTTTGGAATCTTTCATTTCAGTGAAGGATTGTACACTCTCAATACTTCCATAATGACAAGTTTTGTTCATTTTTTATATAGTTTTTGTATTCCAAAGAATATTTTGCTAGGTTTGCACAGATCTCCAATTGAATTTGAAGTGAAGAAATAATTCAAAAGGAAAATGAATAGCACTTAAACAAGTATACAGCTGTAAGTAACCCCGTCACTGTGGATGATCCTTTTTTCTAGGAATGTATTTGGATTAGATTTGACAACTACATTTTCACATTTTTGTGTTTAAATTTTTTAAAAGGCTGTTTACTTTTTCAATAGTTAAAATACTTGTTTTTCATTTTTTTTCCTTTTTATCTTCTTTTTCACTCTAAGCCTCTATTGTTTGTAGAACCCTCTTAGAAGCTCTCAAATAAAGTGTCTTTCCTGACTAGTGGAGTCCTTTTTCATTTGGAACATATCCCCTTAAAAGCAAGCTTTAGTTAAAGTGGTCCTTCCTTATTTCAATATAAAGTAATCACTGCATTATGACATGGATTCAGCTCAAGAAAGGGCGCTGCTTTATTCTTCTTGTCCTTCAGTGGTAGGCACTGTTCCATCCATCATTCATTCACTCATCAAAACGTATTTTGTAGACCCTGTAGTAGTTTCTCAAGGATACAGAATGAAGAAGCTTCCTTGATATCTTCTAGTCTTTCCAAACTTGTTCCAAAATACCTATCCTGTTAATCACCTGTTCACCTCTGTACCCACCTACCTCTCCAGTCAATGCATCTGGCTATTTCCTATCCTTAAGGGTTGAGGGAAGGAAACAAATCAAAGGCCTAACAGAAGACGGTGAGATGCTGACTGTGAGATGCTGACTGTGAGTGGAGGACCTTTCTGGATAGATCCTGTGTTTGCTAAGTTGCATTTTATGAGCCAGTGTTCCTGGCATGATGGGGAAAGTAAGAGAGCAGATGATCTACATTTCTTGGAGACCTTATTAAAAATTACACACTCAGGTTCCCCAGAGAGGATGGCCTTGTGAATCAGGTGGGACCTGGTCAACAGTATTTGAAATTGCTCCTGGGTGACTATGCAATGTCCTTCATCTCTTTGAGAGCCTCTGGAGGACAGCAAGGGGTGAGTTGGGATCTCTGAGAAGAGTATTGAAATCTATCTGGCAGGCAGTGTGGACACATTAGGATTCTATAAACCGAGAGGCATGTCAGGAGGCTTTTTATGAATGTCAAAATGTGACATAAGTATTCTAAAGTAATTCGGTGAATTGGTGATGGAAAAGACTCAAGGCTTTGCTGCTTCTGCACTGCTGTCAACTTGGCCTAGCCCATCATCATCTCTGACCTGAAGGATGGAAATAGCCTCTTAAATTGATCTCCTGTTCCCAGCTTCTCCACAAAGAAGCCAGAGGGATACAAACACCCAACTCAGACCACCTGACTTCATACCTTAAACCTCTTCACTGGCTTTCCAAAGTCTTAAATATTGCTTTACATGACTAGTGCCTTGCAAATCTCACCAACCTCACCTTCCTCCATTCTCCTATCAGTGCACTGTGATCCAACCACCCTGGCAATCTATTACTCCCTCATACAGACAAAATGTGCCCCCCTTTCCATCTAAAGTGGTTCATCCTCTGTTGGTCTCCTTTGTATCGATTACAACTCTGTAAACTTATTTTTCTTATTGGCTTTTCTTTTGCCTTTGAGTCTGAATGCCCAGCCAGAATGTAAGCCTCAAGCGGGTAGAGGTTTTGTCTTCCTATTGTATGCCCAATGCTTTGCATTGTGCCTGAAACACAGCAATCAATACTTGGATGGATGATGGTACCCAACGTGGCAGACTGATTGGGATTGGATGACTGATGAGAGAATGCCTGTGTGATACTAAGCTTTCTTTACCTGAGAAATTGAGTGGATTGTGATCTTGGTATCTGAGATTGTGAATCTAAAAGGAGAAGTGGTGTGGGGGCAAAGAAGTTGAATTACGTTTGGGTTGGACTTGTAAATTGCAGGTGCTTCTGTGGCAGCTAAGTGGAACTAGGTAATGAGAAATATGGATTTGCCATTTAGCTCACTAGAGAAGTAGGGCTGGGCATGCAGAGTAAGCCTTATCAAGGGGGTGAAGTCTCAGGAGTGACTGTATGTCTAATTGGGTTTCACTGCTCTCTCCCAACTATAAAGGAGTGTTTTGATGGTAATGTTAAGTCCCTCTGGTGTTGAAGAGTAATGCTGGCTTTAGTTTTATTAATAAGGATAATTAGTAGGCATAAACCTTATTCATGTATGTCAAATGCTTTGAAAAATAAGAAGAGGATATTAATTAATGCATTAATTTTTTTTCTTCAACTAATGAGGCTTTTTTTTTTTTTTTTGAGCCTGTACTGTGTGGGAGAATGTGTATTAGATACACGACACTGATTCCTGTGAGAAGACAAAGGATATGCTATGATCCTCACCTTACTAGACCAGAGAGGCTAGACATCTCTTCAGCGCACACACAGGAAGTGATTGTCAAAGCTGGATAGGAATGGATCCTGTTTCTCCCACCTGGTGTCAAAGGCTTACCCTTTAAAGAGCTAACTGTGATAGCTATTCCTCATCATCAGTGACTTAGCTCAGGCTTGGCAGTAAGAACTTGGGATGGACAGTCCTTTGAGCTGCCATTCACCACAGAGCTGGACAACTGGATCCAGGCACAGCTCTGAATGCCTAGCCTGCCTTCCAAGTCCAAAGGGATTTATGAGACAGGATTGTGAATTCTTTCTGCTGGGGTTTGAAGTCTTTTTACAAGATGGCTGTTGAAAATCAAATATAAAAGAAACTGATAAGGCATGTCATAGCTGTTTGTAATATGCTTCACAGAGAAGTTTGATATTTCATCCTCTTCATTGCAATAAAACTGTGCTGGCGGGAAAAGGTCAATGTCTAGAGTCTTTGTCAGGCCCCAGTAGACTGGGAGGAAGAATTGAATTTTCATCTTGCAGACTAACTCGGCTGATCATTTTTGGGATCACAGAGCATTCTTCATTCCAGGTGTCGTGATACATTTTTACATGTGATTTTACAGTTATTTGCCACTTGAATCAGCTGATGGCTGGCACATGATCATCTCTCACAGGCTCACAGAGGCAACACAAGTCTAAGGCTCAAACCTCACAAACCTCAAATCTTCAGCTCAAGAGAAAAAGCTGTATACTACCCACCCTTGTTGGGTGGGCATTCATTGCACCACTGTGTGTGAAGCCTGGCTCCAACACTTACTAGCTGTGTGACTTTGGCCAGGTACACTGACCTCTCTGAATACCTTTTTCTACAAATGTGCAATGCAAATAACATGGCCTGTGGTGGTAATGAATAAATGAGGTCATATTTCTAGAGCCACTCAGATTCTAGAACAGGGCAAATGCTTTAAATAAGGTAGCAATTATATTATTAGGATGAGTAACCTTTTCCCAGTCCCAGGTTGCTGAACAATCTAAGGGAAGAATTTCTTTTCTTTATACCTCCTTTTTCCTCTTCAAAATCAATTCACTCTCTCATCATTCTAGCCTGAGCCAACAGTAGAACATAGCTTGGCATTCCATAGCTTAGGATAGGCAGAGTTTATTACCACCAAATATATGTATATTGTTGTTGTTGTTGTTCAGTTGCTGAGTTGTGTCTGACTCTTTGTGACCCCATGGACTGCAGCATGTCAGGCTAATTATAATATATACAGTCCATATATGTTATACATTACATATAAATAAGGCTAATTACTTGATCGATGAATTCAGGTGTTTGACTACAATGTATAGCACACTGGCAAAGTACCAGGTAAAATAGATTTTAAATGTTTCATTAGAAAACAATAAATAAATTTACATGATTATGAATTGTGTTTAATTGGGCAGAAACTATGTATCAAGTGATACATGAAATTGGGATGAGGTTGTCAGAACTGCACAAACTCTGACATTTTTAATACAGTGAATTTCATATTTGATATATCTTTGCTCATTTGTTCAAACAATGGGAATCTTTTTTAATAGACATAACTCTGAAAATATTTAGATTTGAAGACATATAATTTTATTAGAATACTTTTTTTAAAATAGCAATCCTGATGAGTTTAATTTAACCACAATTTTTACTTCATTTAGCACTCAGGAAATTGGAAATTATTTCATGCTATGGTAATTTTCTTCCTTTTTCTTCTCCAAACACTAGCTAGGATGTGAATGAAATAATAGTGCTTGCTTGGAAATATAATTTTCAAAATGTTTTCTCTGATAAATTAGTGAAGAGGTGGTTAGTTTGATGATGGTGACCAAGCAAACTAGATCAGTGGAGGACCCACCTTTTTTCCTCTCTTTCTCTTTGGATCCCTAGCTCAGAATAGGTTCTGAGTAAATGGGGCAGGAATATAAGGATGAAAGGGCAAAGGAAAATAAGTTCTTCATTTTATGACCTAGGTATTATAGCATTTTAAACTACTGGAAATGTTTATGTGGGGATTCCTCTGGGTAACTTGCCTCCACTTCACCTCCATCAAAATGGTACTATTTTGATAGTACCATTAATAATGCTTTGGATTTAGATTTGACATGACTGGATATTTACCCAGCACACAGTCAGATCAAATTGGGCCTGGATGCACTGAGCAGATCACTGAAGTGTCATCTGATAATCTATGTGACTTCCTAGCCCTGGAACTCTACTTAACGTCTATGGGTCTCATTTTTTTTTTTTTTTTATACAGTGGGGATATGTAGTCTCTGTCTGGCATTCCTCCAAGAAGTCTAGGAATGATTGACCTCGAATAGGAAAATAAATGTATGACTTGCTGCACAAATAAGAGATTTTATTGTTGTTTCCGATGTTATTTGGGCTGTTTTCTACCATAAATTGATCTTTGTAGCATCTGCAAGAGGTGACCTCTGATCCAAAATGAAGTCAAGAGAGATTTAGTTTCTCTTTTGAAGACTTTGATCCGGTAGCCTTAGGGTAGGCTTTAAACTGACTCTAAGAAATGGATACTGCATTTTACTGTGTAAGGACTGTGGTCCCACGGGTTCTCCCAGACTCGCCTCTCAACTTTGCTGCAGATACTTAAGTCCTTTATATAAAACGGCAGAGTATTTGCTTATAGCCCAAGCACATCCTCCTGTCTACTTTACATCATCTCTATATCATTTATAACACCGAATTCAATGCCAATGTTATGTAAATAGCTGTAAATACAATGTAAATACTATGTGAATAGTTGCTGACCTGCAGCAAATTAAATTTCACATTTTAGAGTTTTCTGGAATTAAAAAAAAAACAAAACCATCTGTGTGGTTGAATCTGCGGATGCAGAATCCACCAATGCGGAGTGTCAACCAGACCCCTTTTCAAGTGGAGGCTATGAGGAATAGTCCATCCTTGTCCATTGTTTTCCAAGTTTGAATGTGCATTTCTACATTTCTCTGGTGGTTGGAAGAAAAGGTTTATTTACATGTCATTAGCAATACGAAAGAGAGAATAGTGTCTTCTTTTAAAATAGTAAACTGATAAAATACACAGAATTCTCCCTCTGCTTGGAATCCACTTCCCCCTTTGTAGTAATGCAGTGTTAATTGCTCAGTCGTGTCTGACTCTTTTTCAACCCCAAGGACTGTAGCCCACCAGGCACCTCTGTCCATGGGATTGCCCAGGCAAGAATACTGGAGTGGGTTGCCATTTCCTTTTCCAGGACATCTTCCCCATCTAAGGATAAAACTGGTGTCTCCTGCATTGCAGGTGGAGTCTTTTATCTCTGAGTCACCAAGGAAGCCTAAAACCATTAGAACCCCCTTAGTGTAGAGAGATAGACGTGTCTTTTGTAGCGTTAACTAGGTGACTTTTTGAACACACCTAAGGTTCCAGGGGCTGATTACTGACCATCCAGGAAGGGGAGAGAGGTCATTGCCAATGATTTAATCAGCCATATTTATGTGATGAAGTCTCTGTAAACTCAAAAGCAGAGGGCTCTGTGAGCTTCCTGGTTGGTAAACATGGGACATTTTGGGAGAGTGGTGCTGCAGGACATGGAAGCTCCATGCCCCTTCCCTTTACATTGGCCTCTGCAGCTCTTCCATCTGATTGTCCCTGAGTTATATCCTTTATAATGAACCAGTTATCTAGTAATTAAAATGTTTCTCTGAGTTCCATGAGCTTCTCTAACAAATTAATCAAACCCACGGAAGGGGTGGTTGGAACCACCAATCTATAGTCAATCAGTGGTAAGCACAACTGACAATTTGGACTTGTGACTGGCATCTGAAATAGCGCAGGGAAGGGGTGATAGTCTTCAGGCCTGAACGCTCAGCCACATGTTCCGGGAAACAAACTCACTCAGAAGAACAATGCAGACAGTAGAGAGCAGTTTCTTATACCGCCGGGCACAAGGCAGAGTCTTCTCTTAGTCAAGGACCCCGAGCAACTTTTGTGAAAACCTTATAAACCTTAAGTGTACTGCTCAAGCCCACATCCCCGGGTTCCTTAAACCTAGCCTGGAAAGTGTTAAAGGGAGATGCAGTCAGGTTACAGCCATGATTCATAATCGGAAGGGTCAGGTGGTTATACATTGTAGCCTACACCAGTGGGTGCGTAAAGATTACAACGGTGACTGACTACATAGGGGATTATCACATTCTTTTTGGCGATGGGAAATTTTGGTATGGAATCTGGTGTTTGTCAGTCTGGGAGGCCAGTTCGGTCGTAGGTATGTTATCCCCATGGCTACTATGCACATGGTCCAAGGCTCACTGAAAGTGCAAGATGGAGTTTCCTTCTTTTTCAAGATGAAGTCGGCTCAGCCTGTTCCTTTTCTCCCTCAGTCCCATGGTTTGGTAACAACACCATCTCCATAATAGTGTCAAAACTGAACTGACTTATAGGATATCTGGGCTTCCCTGGTGGCTCAGACAGTAAAGAATCTGCTTTCAGTGTGGGTGATGTGGGTTCAATCCCTGGGTTGAGAAGGTCTCTTGGAGAAGGAAATGTCTGCCTACTCTAGTATTCTTGTCTAGAGAATCCCACAGCCAAAGGAGCCTGGCAGACTATGGTCCATGGGGTCAAAAAAGAATCAGATATGACTGAGCAACTAACACTAACACTATAGGATATCGTTTGTAATTACTTGCTGGTGGGGAAAATCCAACCCTCTACCCCCTGGATCTGGGTGCATAAACCTTTAAAAATACATCTGCTTAGAGGCAATGGCACCCCACTCCAGTACTCTTGCCTGGAAAGTCCCATGGACAGAGTAGCCTGGAAGGCTGTAGTCCGTGGGGTCGCTGAGGGTCAGACACAACTGAGCGACATCACTTTCATTTTTTACTTTCATGCATTGGAGAAGGAAATGACAACCCACTCCAGTATTCTTGCCTGGAGAATCCCAGGGACGGGGGAGCCTGGTGGGCTGCCATCTATGGGGTCGCACAGAGTCGGGCATGACTGAAGCGACTTAGCAGTTATTTAAAGATAAATGTATATTATGTAAATAGTACATATTACTGACTGGGCAGAGGGTGGGGAAAGAAGGGATATTTCAGTGGTCTCCTTAGAGTTTGGGCAACACTGGCTATTTATGGATGAAAGAACTGAGGTCCTCAGAGAAGGCAATGGCAACCCACTACAGTACGCTTGCCTGGAAAATCTCATGGATAGAGGAGCCTGGTAGGCTGCAGTCCATGGGGTCGCTAGGAGTCGGACACGACTGAGCAACTTCACTTTCACTTTTCACTTTCATGCATTGGAGAAGGAAATGGCAACCCACTCCAGTGTTCCTGCCTGGAGAATCCCAGGGACGGGGGAGCCTGGTGGGCTGCTGCCTATGGCGTCGCACAGAGTCGGACACGACTGAAGCAACTTAGCAGCAGCAGCAGCAGAACTGAGGTCCTAGAAGATAAGTTATCTTGATTCAAGTGTTAGAGGACTGGTGGTTCAGTGGTTCCACCTTCCAATGCAGGGGATGTGGGTTTGATCCCTGCAAACTAAGGGAACTAAGATCTCACATGTCATGGGGCAACTAAGCCCATGCACTCAACTACTGAGCCTATGCAGTCTAGAGCCCGTGTGCCACTACAAGAGAAAGCCCTCATGCTGCAGTGTAGACCCAGGCAGGCAAAAAAAAAAAAAAAAAAGAACCAGAGGACCAAGAAGAGGATCTGGAAAGAAAATAAGAGTCTTCTGTTCATGACCTTTCTTTCAGTTCTAGAAAAACTGAACTTCAGATTTACCAACCATTGAGTCAGTTTTTTCCTGCCAAGTGTTTTTTTGCTCCCAGATACACTGATTTCTCCTTATATTCATCACTGATCTACTCAAATGTAACCTCAGAAAGGCCTCCGTTGACCACCTTATATAAAATATCCCTTCTCTCTGCATCCTTTCCAAGCCTGTTATCTCACTTTTTTTCTCTTTCACTGCAATTAGCACCAGCTGACATTATAAAGGATACCTATGCACTGTTTATTATTTGTGTCCCCTGCCCTACTGTGACGAAAATTCCATGAAAAGAGTAGTTTTGTGATGTTCATCTCTATATGTGAAGAATCTAGAGCAGTGTGTGACATACACAAAAGCTCAATAAGTAACTGTTGAACTAATCAATAACAATAAGCATTATCAACCCTAGGTTTTTAACATGCAGTTTTAACCCAGCGAGACTTCACTCAACTATTTCTTTCAGTTCCAATGATTAATAGCAATGATGCTGTCAATAAAATGAGGGTCAGAGAAGACACAGTGTACCTGCATTCACTCCTTCACTACAGGCATCTCAGATACTCAGAGCAGTGACTGATCAGCAATGGTTAACTCCTTATCAGAGGTTTTCCCTCTAGCTTTTCCATCATCTAGAAAGAGCACCCAAAGCTAGGCATCCCCAGTGCTAAAGAACAGACTCTACAGGAAGTGAATACAGCCCTCTGTGAGTGCACAGAGTCTTCTGACCACGTTTTCTTGGGTACCCAATGTTTCAGTGAAAGAAAGCTTCAAAATCCCATTCTAATTACCCACAAGGATGTGAAGAGCTTTGCCATGAAGTGAGTTTCTAGTTAATGGGATACATTTTTTGTTTAAACTATGATGCATTATTAAACCCAGGTGGGGTGGTAGAGAAGGAACAAAGGTAGTTGCTAGTCATTCTGCTAAATGTTAAACACCTGCTCTTACCTGTAATGTATGCAAAATGCACATAATTCCCACCCTCAAAAATCAAATGGCCAATTTATGGGCAGCCTGCTTTGTTCCAGAAATTAGACCCATATAAAATTCAGAAACTTTCCCTTTCAATTGTTCAGCATTATGGATAAAACTTCAAATGGAATGAAATATTCTAGATACCACTCACTACGTGGATTTTTTTTTTTTTAACTTTCCAGCAAGATAACTGAAGTCCAGAAGATCCGGATATCCCATAGCCATACTTCCTGTTTGTTTATCAGAAACAAGTAGGGGCAGGGTACTTCTTATGGGCATGGTAGTTCTCCCTGAGACAGTCTCAGTTTTTGTTTGTGGTTCTAGAGCAAATTTTTTAAATGGCCCTTTATGGATAATAATTAATCTGGTTATCTTGCCAATGATTTTATCCCACAGTATGTTGACAGGGTAGGAGGTTTTCAGTGGCCCACAGAGACTTCTCTCACAACTATGGAAAGGTGATTCATCTACTATAGGAAGAAAAGAAAAAGAAAGAAACTTGAGACTCAGTCTCATTAATGTTGAAGAAATACTCTTATGTATCCTCTTCTTCCCTCTTTGCAGGCTTAAATTTTAAAAGTGATTTTTTTAAAAGTAACCTTAACCCTCTTCCCCAGGATATAGAAATACTGAAGGAAAAAACAAAAAGAGGAATATTGGGTTTATATTGTTTATACAGTTTGATGTTTCACTTAACATATGGGCTGTATCCAACATCTAAAGGTCTTTTTAACACTTGCTTAAATTATATTAAATTTAAATAATATTATACTGTAAGAATGAATCCTCTCTTATATGTTCTTAAATTAGCAGATATTTATTAAATACCTTATTATAAACTGGACATTCATCACTGCCCAGGGAAGACAACAACAGCAAAATAGACCATGTGCCTGCCTTCATGTGGAGTAAGTTCTACTGGTGATGTTCAGATGGTAATGAAGTATTGACACAGGTATATAACTCGATAGGAAAATTGTTAGGACAAATGGCTGAATTTCTCCAACTATTAAATTATAACAAAAATTGATGGAGGAGAAACCTAGAAATTAAATAAGATGTGGGGTATAAAGCAACCAAATAAAACATGTTGGATCCTTATTCAAGCTTACTTGGATCTTTATTTAAGCAAACAAAATGCCCGATAAACATGCACACACATACACACACACACAAAGTCAGTTGGACCCTGGCTATTTGATATCATTTAATATTTGAAAATAATTTAACATTATCTTATTCATTATGTCATTGCTAGTGTGATTCAATTTTTAAAGTTTTTTTCTTTTTGATATATATATATATACATACATATATTATGATGTCTAAAATTTCCCACATACAAACTGGGGCTTGAATGTGGTGGGGAACGGTAAGGTATATGAATGAAGTAAGATTGTTCATGTGTGGGAAGTTGCTGAAGTTACCTGATAGATACATGTGGGCTCACTATACTCTTCTTTCTACATTTGTTTTATGTTTTCTCTAATAAGAAAGAAATAAAATGTTCATCTGGCTTTACTGTTGTTGCTTGTTGCTATTCTTGTTAACGTTGGGGGCAAAATCTGCCATCCCAAAATGTGTCACTTTGGCATAAGAATCAACTTAGACTGATTACATTTAAGGCCACAAACACTCAGGAAGAACCTTTGGCCTTCTCCCTGACCACCTAAAGGAAAGTTTCAGGAAGGAAGATAAATCGATTACTATGAACAAGGTATGTAGACAGGAGGAACCTGGCAGAGTCTGCTTGTTAAAATTCTTCTCTGGGTCCCACTGCCTCCACAGAGCCCAGCAAACCTTTTTTTTAATCAAACATTTGCTATTTCATCTGCAGGTGAATTGCATTCTTCTCCTTTGAAGGACCTCGATATCCTCTTTTGTTTTTAGCTAAAGATAGTATTTAAGGATGAGGGTTTCAGCCATTTTGACACATTTCTCCATTTTCCTGGGTCTCTTCCGTATATACATGTTATTAACTTCTGTTTGATTTTCTCCTGTTAATATGTCTTACATCAATTTGACTCTTAGACCAGCCAGAAGAATCTAGAAGGGTAGAGGAAAATTTCTCCCCTCTCTACTAATATCTTGCCCTCATACAAGACCAGTTGTTTTAGAATAGGGTGGTCTTCACACATCTGTATCTTTTTAAGCAATGCCTTATCTAGCAATATTGGAGCCAGAAGGAAAAAGAAAAATTAGCAATACCAGTTCTGCCTTTATTTAGAGAGTTGATATTTTCTTCATCTTGTATTTTTTGGACTAATTTTGACTTTCAAAAAAAAAAAAGTTTGCCTTAAATTGCGTTTATCTTGAGAATTGAATTTTCAGAGCCCTCTTACATTCTCCACCCAAGGCCAGTGCCTCAGGGCAAATTCCTCACACCTGAACTCTAATGCCTGCGCGGAGAGGGCTGAGAAGCCTTCTCTAGGCGCCAGTCTAGGCTGCGCATCTTCGAACTGAATGTGCTCATGAACTAGCTCGGGATCCTGTTTGAAACTGACTCAGCAGGTCTGGAATGGAGCCTGCAGGATGTGACTGAAAATGACAAAACCATCTGAGGCGAGTCATTTCAGAGCCACAGGACTCCCCATTAAGTAAACAGAGACTGGAAAAACAAGAGGTCTGAGACTCCTCTTGCCATTACTACTGACCAGGGTATGACATCAATCCTGCCCAAAGGAAGCCCCAAACCCAGTTTCTTGAAAATCACCACCAAATTCCTGTCTTACTTTGTATCCTGTTAATATATTTCCTTCAGGTCCCTACAAGCCTGCCATAGTTGGTTGAAAAAGTCCCTCTCAGGTCAGGGGTCAGTGGGCAAAACATCCCACCTGGAATACATACGTTCTAAAAAAGAATACCACTGTCCATTTTTTTTTCTTCTAAGTCTATTTAATCTATGGGGGCATGTCCAATCTGCCAAACTGGATGAATTCCACCCCAGCCTTTATTGCCCCTCCACTTTCTTTCTGGGGTTGCACTTGAATCTGGAAACCTGAAAAATGGAGGTATAGTCTGTAATCTCCACTTCAATGTAGTCTCAGCAGATACCTCTGGGTCTTGTGGGTCAGTCCCAGCAGATGAGTATCACACCTTTTTGTCTTAGTTGAGACCAGAGGTGGAAGCTTAAATGTCTGTCTCCCCTCTCACTGTTATTATTTCCTCATTGGGTTTAATCTTTCATAAAACAGTTTGAAAAGCTATTTGACTTCAGGCTATGTCTGCTTTCTCCAGGGCAAATATCCTTGAGGCTAGAGGTACAAAACATTCTGGCAACCTGGCTTCCCTGGTAGCTCAGCTGGTAAAGAATCTGCCTGAAATGCAGGAGACCCCAGTTCAACCCCTGGATTGGGAAGATCTCCTGGAGAAGGCATAGGCTAACCACTCCAGTATTCTTGGCACAAAACATTCTGGCAGCTTTTTTTTCTTTTTAATAGAGTGGGAGGGAGAATATAAGGAGAATCAGGTTTGATTAATATTTAGCAAAAGTATACTACTATTTCATTTTGGCAGTGAGAAAGGGCAGGCAGTAAGCATGACAAATCAGTAACACATAATACTATATATATACTTATAGCTATAATTAAAGTTATATACAGCTGTATAGTAAAAAGTGGTAAGGAAGAAAAAAATAAGCCAGTGAAAGTGGAAAAGAATTGTCAAGTGGAAGAGAAGCTATTCACATTTTAAATGGTCTGACCAAAGAAGTTCTCAGTGAGAAGCTGTTATTTGAGTACAGCCGTGAAGGGGAGGCATAGCTAATCACACAGACATGTGGTATAAGAGCATTTCAAGCAGTGGGAACAGCTAGAGCAAAGATAACTGAGCTAGAAAGGAAAAGAGAGAGAGGGAAAATATTTCCATGAAATACAGCAAGTAAAGGGATCACATTTTTAACATAGAGATGACTCAAATAATCAGTAAAGTATTAATAGATAAATGAGTAAAGATTATGAGCAAACCACAAAAAAGTAACTGCACCGACTAGCGATAAACCAAAAAATCATGTATACAGATAGCAACATTGACAAGTAATCAAACAAACATGCTAAACTAAATTAGCATTTAAACCACTGTATTTCAATGAAACCAACATAAAAACAACAAAAATTATAGTGCTTGTCCTGGCAAGAATTCATAGAAACAAACACACTGGTGTTTTGATGACAGAAATGTAAATCAGTATACTACTTTGGAAAATCAATTTGGCAATCTGTACCTGAACCCAACTGGGAAAGGAGTATGTCAAGGCTGTATACTGTCACCTTACTTATTTAACTTATATGCAGAGTACATCATGCAAAATGCCAGGATGGATGAATCACAAGCTGGAATCAAGATTGCCAGGAGAAATATCAATAACCTCAGATATGCAGATGACACCACCCTTATGGCAGGAAGCAAAGAGGAACTAAAGAGCCTCTTGATATAAATAAAAAAGGAGAGTGAAAAAGCTGGTTTTAAACTCAGCATTCAAAAAACAAAGATGATGGCGACCGGTCCCATCACTTCATGGCAAATAGATGGGGGAACAATGGAAACAGTAACAGACTTTATTTTCTTGGGTACCCAAATCACTGCAGATGGTGACTGAGCCATGAAAGTAAAAGACGCTTGCTCCTTGGAAGAAAAGCTATGACAACCTAGACAGCATATTAAAAAGCAGAGACATCGCTTTACTGACAAAGGTCCATACAGTCAAAGCTACGGTTTTTCCAGTAGTCATGTATGGATTTGAGAGCTGGACCTTAAAGAAAGCTGAGTGCCCAAGAATTGATGCTTTTGAATTATGCAGTTGGAGAAGACTCTTGAGAGTCCCTTGGACTGCAAGGAGATCAAAATAGTCAGTCCTAAAGGAAATTAGTCCTGAATATTCATTGGAAGGACTGATGCTGAAGTTAAAGCTCTGACACTTTGGCCATCTGATGAGAATAACTGACTCATTGGAAAAGACCCTGATGCTAGGAAAGATTGAAGGCAGGAGGAGAAGGTGACATCAGAGGATGAGATAGTTGGATGGCATCACCAACTCAATGGCTATGAGCTTGTGCAAGCTCTGGGAGTTGGTGATAGACAGGGAAGCCTGGCGTGCTGCAGTCCATGGGGTCATAAAGAGTCAGACACAATGGAGCAACTGAATTGACCCTAACCCAAAATGTCATAGGAGCAGTCATTCTACCTCTGAGAATCTACGCATGAATGTCACCCAAATACAGAAAAAATACTTGCATGTGTGTATTCACAAGAGTCATCAGTGGTATCAGAGGCAAATTAAATGTCTAGCATGTGATATGAGCTAAGGAATTATGGCACAGTCTCTCAATGGATCAATATACAGCTATCAAAAGTGGTTAAAATGTCTAGGTAACATGGTGACACAGTAAATGCTATGACATATTAAACAAGAGTGGGAATGGAAAAGAAAAAGCAGCCTCCATTGTACTGTATGGAGCAGATCTCTTGGAGAAAAGTGATACAAGAGGAAGGAGGACACTAGGTGTGTTGAGCAGACAAAAGGTGTGACTAGAGTTACTGCAGGTATTATCCTAGCCAGCCCACTCAGAGCTTTCAGTGTGGCATTAATGTCTTCTCTGGGGATCTCCCTGATGGTACAGTGGATAAGAATCTGCCTGCCAATGCAGGGGCACCAGTTCAATTCCCAGTCTGAGAACTAGGACCTTACATGCCATGGGACAACTAAGCCCGTGTGCCACAACTATTCAGCGTGCACCCAGAGGCCATGCTCTGCAACAAGAGACCATACCACAAAGAGTAGCCCATGCACCACAACTAGAGGGTAGCTCCCGCTCGCTGCAACTAGAGAAAGCCCACACACAGTGACAAAGAGCCTGTGGACTGCAACGAAGAACCAGCAGAGCTAAAAAAAAAAACAACAAAAAAAACTTCCCTTAATAATCATTGTATAATCTAAGTACAGTCCTTTATTTGTTCAACAGAATAAAGGGGGGAATGATAGATATCTGTCTGCCCCAGTCACATCACAACTATAGAATTTTTTCTAGATATGAAAATCCCAGTTGTCATAAAGCACTAACAAATTGATATCTAAGTGATAAAGGATCTTAAAACCATTTCACAAGGATGAAGGCCAAAGGTACAGTCCTGTTAGTCTACAAAACAGACCTGTCTGGATATGTTTAGGACTGACAATAATCCCAAGGATTATCCTATGGGATGGGGTTAGGCTTCCTCCAGGTGGCATAGGGGTTGGGAGTAATAATAATAAAAACATTATTCTCAGTGTAAAGAAGGACTATGGAATGTATGTCGTTGGAAAATAAGCTTTCCATTACTGGTGGTATTTACAGGGATACTATAGAATTGCAGGTTAGGGTTATTGCTTATACATTGATTGTCAGGGATTTAGACTACAATCTAAAGGTCCTTCTTTTTTTTTTCATTTCTAAATACTCTTACCAAATCCAGGAAAATTAGGGTTGGTTGTGGATAATTATAGGCTTCAGCTCAGTTCATTTCAGTCTTTCAGTTGTGTCTGACTCTTTGTGACCCCATGATTCGCAGCACGCCAGGCCTCCCTGTCCATCACCAACTCCCAGAGTTCACTCAGACTCACGTCCATTGAGTCGGTGATGCCATCCAGCCATCTCATCTTCTGTCGTCCCCTTCTCCTCCTGCCCCCAATCCCTCCCAGCATCAGAGTCTTTTCCAATGAGTCAACTCTTTACATGAGGTGGCCAAAGTACTGGAATTTCAGCTTTAGCATCATTCCTTCCAAAGAAATCCCAGGGCTGATCTTCAGAATGGACTGCTTGGATCTCCTTGCAGTCCAAGGGACTCTCAAGAGTCTTCTCCAACACCACAGTTCAAAAGCATCAATTCTTTGGTGCTCAGCTTTCTTCACAGTCCAACTCTCACATCCATACATGACCACAGGAAAAACCATAGCCTTGACTAGACAGACCTTTGTTGGCAAAGTAATGCCTCTGCTTTTCAATGTGCTATCTAGGTTGGTCATAACTTTTCTTCCAAGGAGTAAGCGTCTTTTAATTTCATGGCTGCAGTCACCATCTGCAGTGATTCTGGAGCCCCCAAAAATAAAGTCTGACACTGTTTTCACTGTTGTCCCATCTATTTCCCATGATGTGATGGGACTGGATGCCATGATCTTCGTTTTCTGAATGTTGAGCTTTAAGCCAACTTGTTCACTCTCCTCTTTCACTTTCATCAAGAGGCTTTTTAGTTCCTCTTCACTTTCTGCCATAAGGGTAGTGTCATCTGCATATCTGAGGTTATTGATATTTCTCCTGGCAATCTTGATTCCAGCTTGTGCTTCTTCCAGCCCAGCGTTTCTCATGATGTACTCTGCGGATAAGTTAAATAAGCAGGGTGACAATATACAGCCTTGATGTGCTCCTTTTCCTATTTGGAACCAGTCTGTTGTTCCATGTCCAGTTCTAACTGTTGCTTCCTGACCTGCATATAGGGTTTCTCAAGAGGCAGGTCAGGTGGTCTGGTATTCCCATCTCTTTCAGAATTTTCCACATGATCCACACAGTCAAAGGCTTTGGCATAGTCAATAAAGCAGAAATCTGCGTTTTTCTTGAAATCTCTTGGTTTTTTGATGATCCAGCAGATGTTGGCAATTTGATCTCTGGTTCCTCTGCCTTTTCTAAAACCAGCTTGAATATCAGGAAGTTCACAGTTCACATATTGCTGAAGCATGGCTTAGAGAATTTTGAGCACTACTTTACTAGTGTGTGAGATGAGTGCAATTGTGCGGTAGTTTGAGCTTTCTTTGGCCTTGCCTTTCTTTGGGATTGGAATGAAAACTGACCTTTTCCAGTCCTGTGGTCACTGCTGAGTTTTCCAAATTTGCTGGCATATTGAGTGCAGCACTTTCACAACATCATCTTTCAGGATTTGAAACAGCTCAACTGGAATTCCATCACCTCCACTAGCTTTGTTCATAGTGATGCTTCCTAAGGCCCACTTGATTTCACATTCCAGGATGTCTGGCTCTAGGTGAGTGATCATACCATCATGATTATCTTGGTCGTGAAGCTCTTTTTTGTACAGTTCTTCTGTGTATTCTTGCTACCTCTTCTTAATATCTTCTGCTTTTGTTAGGTCCATACCATTTCTGTCCTTTATCGAGCCCATCGTTGCATGAAATGTTCCCTTGGTATCTCTAATTTTCTTGAAGAGATCTCTAGTCTTCCCCATTCTGTTGTTTCCCTCTATTTCTTTGCATTGATCACTGAGGAAGGCTTTCTTATCTCTTCTTGCTATTCTTTCCTTTTCTCCTTTGCTTTTTGCTTCTCTTCTCTCTTCCTTTCACAGCTATTTGTAAGGCCTCCTCAGACAGCCATTTTGCTTTTTTGCATTTCTTTTCCATGGCAATAGTCTTGATCCCTGTCTCACATATAATTCTGAATGTTACAATGTATATTTTTATATAGCCCCATTTTGAGAAAATCTAGCTTTTCTTTAAAACTAAGGGAAATGTGTAGATGGCCAATAAACACATGAAAAGGTGCTTAATATATTCGTCGCTGAAGAAATACAAATTGAAGCCACAAGGAAAACTACCACTAGACACCTCTCAGAACTAGTTAACATAAAACCAATGAAAACAACAACAAAAATACCAAGTGTTGGTAAGAACATGGGCCAACTGGAATTCTCACACCTTGCTGGTGTGTGCAATATATTACAATCAATTTAGAAAACCTTTCAGTAATTTTTCATGAAGTGAGGCACACCTATTCTTCAGTATTTCACCATATAAAATAAAAATGACTGGGAATGGATAAACTGTGGTACATCAAACAAAAAGAATGAACTATTGATAGGGTTAAATACATGGGTGGATTTCAAAAGCATTTATGCTCAGTGAAAGAAGCCAGCTTCAAAGGTTACATATTACACGCTCCCATTTCTGAGACCTTTTTTCAAAGACAAAACTGTAGGAACAGTATGTAGACCAGTGTTTGCCAAGAGTTGGGGGTGGGGGAGAAGTCAACTATAAAGAAAAATGGAGGAATTTTCTTCTATATCTAAATTATGGTGGTAGTTATGTGACTGTCTATATTTGTTAAGACTAGCAGAACTCTGCTCTTTAAAGCATGAATTTTACTGCATATAACTTACACCTAAATAAAATAAATGAAAAAGAATTGTATTAGGATTCAAAACGTTGGGGCTTTAATAAACAAGAGCATCTTCATCCTGTGCCATCCTGCCAGCAGGCTTCCTGGTCCAGATCAGAAATCCCAGAAGGTGAGGATCATGCCACTTGGCATACCTATGTGTACTTAACACCAGTTGGGCTTAATGCCAAAACCAGGCAGCTTCTCAAGCTGCCAGGATGAATTCATCAACTCCCATTAATCCCATTAAGAACAAGCCAACGACTTTAATTTGGATTCCTGATTAAACTATAAACTACACTCCATCTGCTTAGTAGTCTAAGCAACAGATAGCCAACACTTCTTGGAGAAGAATTCACTCAAATGCTCAAAGAGGGGAATCGGACGGCTGGAGGTGTTTGTGCCAGACCTCTGGTGATTAGAGAGATCTTCTTCAGTTCGAATACGAGAAGGGCTATTTCTCTGGTACATCCCTATTAGTCACTCCTAGGCCCATCTGGCATTTGTGGGGGTGCAGGAAGTCAGCTGTGTCTATTCATACAGCTGTGTAAGTGTGTTTCCATCATCTGTGTGTGCAGTTCCACTCCAGGCTAGCAGACTTGTCCCAAACAGTCTTGTTCGTTCCTGATGTGGGCAGAAAGGAGGGGTTTCCAACCAGTGCCTGTGCTCTCACACCTTAGTTGCTACTTCACTTAAATTTAAGAAAATACATTTTTTTTTTCTGGTAGGGTTGGGGACTTCGCTTTGTGACCAGAGCAGAACTTTTAGAGCCTTAACAACACTGAATAATTACAGAGGAGAGGATATAGCTGAACTTAGAAAGTTGTGTGATGAAACAAATTATTCAAGTGAGTATCCCAACTAAATAGATTAGGTCTTAGGTGGCTTTCATGTCTTGGATTGTAAACACTGCTGCTATGAACATTGGGGTGCATGTGTCTTCTCAAATTATGGTTTTTCTCTGGATATATGCCCAGGAGTGGGATTTCTGGTAACTCCAAAAATGGTAACTCCATTTTTAGTTTTTTAAGTAACCTCCATACTGTTTTCCATAGGGGCTGTACCAATTTACCTTCCCATCTTACAGTATAGGAGGGTTCCCTTTTCTCCATACTCTCTCCAGTATTTATTATTTTTAGAGCTTTTAATGATGACCTTCTGACTGGTGTGAAGTGATACCTCATTACAATTTTGATTTGCATTTCTCCAGTAATCAGGATTGTTGAGCGTCTTTCCACGTGCCTGTTGATCATATGTATGTCTTCTTTGGAGAAATGTCTATTTAGATCTTCTGCCCATCTCTTTTGATTGGGTTGTTGTGTTTTGTTTTTGTTTTTTAAATTGAGCTTTTTGAGCTGTTTGCATATTTTGGAAATTAATCCCTTTTAGGTCACATCATTCACAAATATTTTCTTTCATTCTATAGGTTGTCTTTTTGTTTCGTTTATGGTTTCCTCTGCTGTGCAAAAACTTGTAAGTTTACTTGTTTATTTTTTGCTTTTCTTTTGCTTTGGGAAGCTGTCTGCAGAAAAAATTGCTGTGAATTATATCAAATAATGTTTTGCTTATTGGTTCTCTCTATTAAACTTCTATTGACTCTGCCATTTTGTTTCTACAATAGAGCTACTCTCCACCAAGATCTCATTTGTTCTCCACAACATCTATTGTCTTAGTCCTTTTGGGCAGCTATAATGAAACCAAATGGATGTCTTACCAACAACACCATTTACTTCTTACAGTTCTGGAGGCTGAAATTCTCAGATCTGGGTGCCAGCATGGTTGGGTAAAGACCATCTTCCTGGTTCATAGCCAGGGTCTTCTAATTGTGTTCTCATATGGTGGACGGTGTCTCTCTGGAGCCTCTTTTATACCCTTGTGACTTAAGTACCTCCCAAAGGCCCCACCCAGTAAAACCATCATCTTTGAGGTTCAGGACTATAACTGTGAGTTTGGGAGGAACACAAACATTCAGACCACAGCACTCACAGGTAAGGAAGCACCATGTAGAGCCTTTGTCCTATGACCTGCTTTTCTCCAGGTCACAGGGGAAATGTGGATGGAACTGGGGAAGGAACCCACTTTTCCATGAGTGATATCAATGCTTCATTATTGGGCACTATGGGGAAGCAGAAGTTCACAGTCTTCTCGGTTGCCTCTTCAGCATAGACGCTCCTCTCTATGAATGAGCTGGGGCAGAGGTGACTGGGAGGAATTGATGGAGGGCTGGGGCTAAAAGCATTCTTCCCCCTTAGGAATGAGGGATAATCGAAATAGAGAATAGAGTCCCTGTGGCATAGTGGTGTGGGATAAAAACCACAGGTAGCCTGCCCATCCTGGGTAGACCAGTAGCCCCACATCATGAACTGGGGAAGAAGGAAACTTTGTCTTCTTGACTCCAGTGTAGAGTGCTCAGGGTAGAGTTTTTGTGACATGGGGCTAGGAGGAAAGGGAGCAGGTCCTAGCTCAGATGCTATGGACTCTTGTTTTTCATATTGAAACTTAGTAAATTTTCTTAAATACATATTTCTTCATTTGAATACGTCCTTGGGATGACTTTCAGATAACTTAAACAATGTGTTTTTATTTTTTATAATATCCACGAATTAAATTACTCTTTTACTGGGGAAACTATCCACCAGCCTCCTACTCCACCATTTTAGAAGCCCTAGAATTATTTTTCTCCCATAACAAGTGTGCAATATATCAAATGAGGGAATGAGTGAATGTTTTGTCCACATGCCATCTCTATTTGCTTATTTTATCACTTTATCTGTATAAACATCTATCTATTAAGCTTGGATTTTTGAAACTCTGCTACAAATTCATCCCTCCCCCCACACACTGAGTGTGCATTAATCTTTCTGCTCTTTCTATGAAGATAAATACAGTTGTGAATATTTATGGAGTTCTTTCCAATTTTTGGCTTTATTTCTCTGTAGCGGATTTTTACTGGCTTAGCACATGAAAGGGCCTTAATAAACATTAGTTTCCTTCCTTCTTTCTTTCTTTCCTTCTGTATCACTTACCTGTTATGCCTTAGGTTTACATGCTAACCAAACAGTGCCTGATGAACTATGGAATGAAGTTCATGACATTGTACAGGAGACAGGGATCAAGACCATCCCCATGGAAAAGAAAGGCAAAAAAGCAAAATGGCTGTCTGGGGAGGCCTTACAAATAGCTGTGAAAAGAAGAGAGGCAAAAAGCAAAGGAGAAAAGGAAAGATATAAGCATCTGAATGCAGAGTTCCAAAGAATACCAAGAAAAGATAAGAAAGCTTTCTTCAGCGATCAATGCAAAGAAATAGAGGAAAAGAACAGAATGGGAAAGACTAGAGTTCTCTTCAACAAAATCAGAGATAACAAGGGAACATTTCATGCAAAGATGGGCTCAATAAAGGATGGAAATGGCATGGACCTAACAGAAGCAGAAGATATTAAGAAGAGGTGGCAAGAATACACAGAAGAACTGTACAAAAAAGATCTTCACGACCTGGATAATCATGATGGTGTGATCACTAATCTAGAGCCAGATATCCTGGAATGTGAAGTCAAGTGGGCCTTAGAAAGCATCACTATGAACAAAGCTAGTGGAGGTGATGGAATTCCAGTTGAGCTGTTTCAAATCCTGAAAGATGATGTTGTGAAAGTGCTGCACTCAATATGCCAGCACATTTGGAAAACTCAGCAGTGGCCACAGGACTGGAAAAGGTCAGTTTTCATTCCAATCCCAAAGAAAGGCAATGCCAAAGAATGTTCAAACCAGCACGCAATTGCACTCATCTCACATGCTAGTAAAGTAACGCTCAAAATTCTCCAAGCCAGGCTTCAGCAATACATAAACCGTGAACTTCCTGATGTTCAAGCTGGTTTTAGAAAAGGCAGAGGAACCAGAGATCAAATTGCCAATATCTGCTGGATCATGGAAAAGGCAAGAGAGTTCCAGAAAAACATCTATTTCTGCTTTATTTACTATGCCAAAGATGCCAAAGCCTTTGACTGTGTGGATCACAATAAACTGTGGAAAATTCTGAAAGAGATGGGAATACCAGACCACCTGACCTGCCTCTTGAGAAATCTGTATGCAGGCCAGGAAGCAACAGTTAGAACTGGACATGGAACAACAGACTGGTTCCAAATAGGAAAAGGAATACGTCAAGGATGTATATTGTCACCCTGCTTATTTAACTTCTATGCAGAGTACATCATGAGAAATGCTGGACTGGAAGAAACACAAGCTGGAATCAAGATTGCCAGGAGAAATATCAATAACCTCAGATATGCAGATGACACTACCCTTATGGCAGAAAATGAAGAGGAACTAAACAGCCTCTTGATGATTGTGAAAGAGGAGAGTGAAAAAGTTGGCTTAAAGCTCAACATTCAGAAAACGAAGATCATGGCATCCAGTCCCATCACTTCATGGGAAATAGATGGGGAAACAGTGGAAACAGTGTCAGACTTTATTTTGGGGGGCTCCAAAATCACTGCAGATGGTGATTGCTGCCATGAAATTAAAAGACGCTTACTCCTTGGAAGAAAAGTTATGAGCAACCTAGATAGCATATTCAAAAGCAGAGACATCACTTTGCCGACTAAGGTCCATCTAGTCAAGGCTATGGTTTTTCCACTAGTCATGTATGGATGAGAGAGTTGGACTGTGAAGAAGGCTGAGTGCCGAAGAATTGATGCTTTTGAATTGTGATGTTGGAGAAGACTCTTGAGAGTCCCTTGGACTGCAAGGAGATCCAACCAGTCCATTCTGAAGGAGATCAACCCTGGGATTTCTTTGGAAAGAACGATGCTAAAGCTGAAACTCCAGTACTTTGGCCACCTCATGAGAAGAGTTGACTCATCGGGAAAGACTTTGATGCTGGGAGGGACTGGGGGCAGGAGGAGAAAGGGACGACAGAGGATGAGATGGCTGGATGGCATCACTGACTCGATGGACGCGAGTCTGGGTGAACTCCTGGAGTTGGTGATGGACATGGAGGCCTGGCATGCTGCAATTCATGGGGTCGCAAAGAGTCGGACATGACTGAGTGACTGAACTGAACTGAACTGACCTGAAACCTATCTTATCTCCCTCACTAGACAACTCAGTCTCTGAAGGTAGGGATACCCATTTTTGTTTCTCTGACTTTCCCATGGAGCTGGCACTGTACTTTTCATATGGCAGGCACTCAGTGCATGTCTGATTACTGATTAATTGCACATAGCAAAATTGCCCATGCTGTAGTTCTTCTGAAAGGAGAGAAGAAAAAGAAAGGTAGAGAGAAAGAGACAAGAAAGTGACCAGCATCAGATAATGTATGTTTTAGCAGAAGACCAAACTGTGGAGGAGGTTTCTAAGCAGTCTCACTTCCTTACTTGCACTAAATCTCAGGCTGGGTGATCAGGCGTAGATGAGAGCTGTGGGCAGCGGAAGACGTGGGACAATGAACATGTCATTACAAAATGTGAGAAAGAGTCCATCGGATGTGGGAGGAATGCACTGGCAATGCTAAACATGAAATTCAGGTGTTTATGGAAATAAACTCCTATGTACCTTTACTAAGATAAATGAAGGCTTGTAGTGTCAGGTGCAGAGACCATCCGAAAAGAGCTGATATTGACATTAGTTGGACACCAAACTCATAATAATGGAGAGAGACAGATAGGACTAAGAGCTTAATCAAGACAAAAGTTTGTATGAAACAAGTTGGAATTTTCTCTTTAGTACAATGCACGGGTCAGGAGCATTAGACAAGTTACAGAAATATGTATGTTTATTGTATATTAAAGTAGCCAGATTCTCTGTGCTCTGTGGGTGGGCTGGGTGGAAATGACCCCTACCAGGGAGGGAGTGAGTTGGCCCCAGTGACTGATGTTGCGTGTGTGGGCTGAAAAGTCTCAAACGTGAAATTTATGAGCACTCAAGCCTGATAATGAAGGGAGGCAAGTGGAGACATCTGGGCTGTGTGCCTGTGTACAAAACATAGCCTGACAAGAACAAGAGAAACTTTTTGATGAAGAGGTGCCTTTTAAAAATCGACTGCAGATATTATACATTAAAAAAAAGGAAGCCTGTCCATTCAAGAGTACTGAGAATATTCAGGAAAGTAGAAATAGAAGTTGCGAACAATGCATACAGAATCCAGCTGTGAACATTTTAGTGCTTTTCCTTTCCCCCGCTCTACTTATTTGCTTCTAGCCTGTTTCAGATGCAAGGTTTGCATGATCATGACCATATTCCATGCACATTTCTGCACCTTCTTTCTCTTAAAGTATATCACATGTATTTTTTATGTTACCAATTTTTCATTAGCACTATTTAATGGCTGCATAACAGTCCATAATATAGATGGGTTATCATTTAATAACTTCTTTTATTATCTATTTAGGTTTGTTATTATATCAACAGGATGGGAAACTATGGTGTGATAAATATATTTCTGCAAATATATTTAGGCATGTTTATTTTCCCCTATGTCTTAGGTTATTTCATTTGGATGGATTTCTGGAAGTGGAATTGCTGTCTCATAATAACCCTCTGTGAACATTTTGAAGACTTTCAGTCCATTAATGCCAAATTGCTTTGCGAGACTTCCGCATCAATTTACATTTCCATGCAGTGTATGGGAGTTCTTAGAAAGATAAATATTAAGACACAGAGAAAGTATGCCAGAGTCTCTAGGTAAGAATTGATGGAAAGAGCTGCTGGGTATCAGGCTTGTAGTGTCAGGTGAAAGGAAACATCACCCTATCAATGATATACAAATAGAGAATATTCCTGGCATCTACCTGAATAATAAGTGGGTGCCTTTTCTTAGATAATCACCTTTATTCTAGAGCCAACTCTTATGCTGCTACCTCCGTGACATCCCCCCACATACTCCAGTCAAAACAGGCTACTCTTCTCCTCGCAGAGATTCAGAACCTTTCCTCTGACCTCTCTTCTTAAAATTTAGTCCTAACCACAGCGCTCACTCAAGCTCAGGATCATCACGGGTACTCACACAATGTTTGCTGAAATTTAGTCTCTATCTCCAAAGTCCATGATGATATGAAAAGAATGGAATTGAGAAGAAAGATGAAAGTGAAATCGCTCAGTCGTGTCTGACTCTTTGCGACCCCATGGGCTGTAGCCTACGAGGCTCCTCCGCCCATGGGATTTTCCAGGCAAGAGTACTGGAGTGGGTTGCCGTTTCCTTCTCCAGGAGATCTTCCCAACCCAGGGATCGAACCTGGGTCTCCCACATTGCAGGCAGATGCTTTACTGTCTGAGCCACCAGGAAAGACTCATGAGCTGCATATTACTGTGGAGAGACAGGATGAATTGAGTGAACTGGTTTATTGTGCAAGGACTGTGCTTTCTTGGGTCATGATGAGGAGACTATTGGCATCAAGATTTTCTAAAGCCTTTAGGAAGGAGAGACTGAAGAGAATTGGTATACATTGAGGTCATCTCACACACGGGGATATGAGAGACTGAGTAAGTCATATCCTGAGAAATAAGTGTCTGTATGCTGAGATGGGGTCTCATGGGGGGTCTCCTGTAGTAGGTGCTGGGGATATGGGGTGGGGAGTATTTCTTAAAGGGAATGGGGACTCTAGCTATCAATCACCCTTGGAAGAAGTCATCTTGACTAGGAAAGGAACCAAGATGAAAAAGTCTGATTTCTGTAGAGGCATTCAATGTGGTCTGTGTTCCAAGGAGGGGAAGAATAGCCTGTCCTTCTCTCTGCTATAAGCAGACCTTCAGCAAAACCTTCATGCACCTTGCTGGCCATGTGTCTGCAGCCTTAGGTAGTCTCAGGGAAGGGGTTTCCTCTAGGACCAGAGGACATGAAGGTAGAGGAACACAGAGTGGAGGCATGCACAGAGTCGTCCTCAGTGCACAGCTTTTCCTAGACAAATGGGGGCGTCTTCAGGGTCACTGCTAGAGAGTGAGTTGAAGTAGCTAGATGAGGAGGTGCAGAAAAGGCCAGAGGACCTGCTCCTAGGCATACCTGAAGCATCACCTTGGGGACCAGTCAAGATGAGCTCATGATTGCATTCTGCACAGCTGGTTTCCAAACACAAAGCGCAGAAGGAGCTGTGGCCATTGTAACTCACGTCACACAGCAACACCACAGGGATAATATGACTTACCCTGCTCGGGCCTTTCTCCTGCTACAGAACTCTCACATATGTAGACATAGTAATATCTCAATTACCCTATATAGTCAATGGTTATGCATACTTTTTTAAAGAGAGATGGCATATATATTTTATATTAAACATAGGCATTAAATTCTGGTTTAGGAAAATCAGAATTTGAACATCTCTAAAGATAAATTCAAAAGAGAAGATAGTAAAGAGGGAGAAATTGGTCCTTCTCTTTCAAAAAAAAAAAAAGTAAAATATAATATCTATGAAATCAATTAGCCAAGTGCTAGAGATGTAAAGATGCTGGAGAGGTGGGCATGCTTACAAAGTAAAGGGCAGGCATTTTATCTGAAGGTTTATAAGTAGCCTTTGGGTAGAGGGGTATGATTATCAGTGATTGAATCATTTTCTTTAGTGTTGATTTGATATATTCACTGCTAATTGAATATGCTTGAAATTAAAACCAGTTAATTGAGAATGGAAAGACAGAGGCGAACTTGGAGAACGAAGAATTTCCAAGGTTCCAGAAAACCTGAATCTTTTAAGTGTCGGGTGGGGGGAGTGGGGATGAACCACTCAGAGTGCAAATTTCATCTTATGGAGGTTAGAAGGAGAAAACCTGAAAAAAAGCTCCCAAATACAGGGTTCATAGACATAATTGATAAACAACATCTATCATATAGCTTACAATATTGAGAGAAGAAGCTTACAAGTGTAATATAAAAATAGCTTTTTAAAATAAAAGCATTACAGGATGCAACTAAACACCATAGAAGTACACAAAAAAGTATAAAAGTAAAGAAGTTGCTATGAGTATTTTTATCATTTAGGTGAGCTACTACTATTTCTTCCAGCAGGAGAGTATCCTTCATCTCTGCATGAACAAATGCCACCAGTCTCTGTTATATTCCAAATCACTGACCGCCTCTTCCCTGATCAAAAGTGCTTTTATATTTCTATGTCACCTAATTATGATAGCTTCTTTTAGACAGATTCAGTTGTCTCCTCTGGAGATCCCTGCTTTGGAGTTTTTTTATGTTTAGTGGATATTTGCTAAACATAGATCAAATGCTTGCAGGAGAAAACCTTGCCATTTCAAAGTGTTCTTCATGAATTTTAGTTTCAGTAATGTAACAGTTGTGAAAGTAAAGCCCCATTTGCACATTTATACCAAAGCAGAATTACCTCAGTCCCCTACAACTTCAATATTTGATAGCCCTGTGAATCGAAGGAAAAATAAATAGCCCCACTGGTAAGCCTTGATTGACACAGCCCATCTATTCCGGGCAAAGTTCTGTGCTCAGCATGGGGATGGCTGAATCAATAGAACACTAAAGCCTCAAACCCATCTTGGAGATGTTTGAATGCCCGAATGGAAATGTTGACCTTTTCTTGTTGGAAATTCACTCCTCCATTTAATGAAGTTGCAGCAGCAAAGAAAAGTGCGTGGTCAGCTGGAGTCAGAAAATAATTTCATACTGATTGGATGTTGATCATTCCTGACATCAAATCCCCTACCCTGATGCTGTTACTCCAGGCCTTCATTAGAGGGCATAACCTGAAATGGCCTGGTCTCTGTCTCCTCTCCTAAGCAGAGCAGAGAGAAATGAGACTTCAGGAAGACCAGGCAAGGGACAAGTCACCCACACATTCTCTGAGGGACTCCAGGGTGAATCAAACAAGACATTGAAAAGCTATCATCTGAGAGGTTACAAAGGAGAAAAGAACAACAGTGTAAAAATCTGATTTCCCTCTACTTTCTAGGAAGAGGAAAGGTTACATGTTCCTAAAACACAGAGATCTCAGAAATGGATGATGAGGACACATTTTTTTTTCCTCCCTGGGCTCAAGGTGAGGTCCAGGGGTTTTTGGTGAGTCTTGACATTTGGGGAGGGGAAACAGGTGTCCTTGATATCCCTAGGATGAAGGGGGTGGTCTTTTGAAAAGGAGACAGGGCACTTTGAGTTCCTAACAGACATCAGAACAGGTGCCAGTTTCTTTGTCTCACAAATGCTGAGCTTGTCACTCAGTGCGAATGACTTGGCCCCTGAGTTGCCTCTGAGTCACATGTGAACAGAGAGAAGAATTTTCTTCCTTGACTATAGTAGACACAAATAAAGTCTCAGGTCAGAAAGGGTCAGGAAATTAGCTGTGGTTTGGTATCAAGAGTGTTGTTCTGTCTGTTTCTAAACAGTCAGACCAGAATGGACTGAGCTCACTTTGGAGGAAGAGGCATGAGCTAATATCTTCAGAGGTGTACAGACATGTGTATTCAACAAGGCTTCTCTGCAATGTTAGCGAGATATTGACAATGCCCATGAGCAAAGAATGGCTGGGGCAGTGACTTGGGTGTCCTTTGAGACTCACTTCAATTCCCAATGTCTGAAACTTAATTTCATCATTTGTGAAACGGGAATTTAAAAACATCCCACCCTCATGAGAACTGAACATGCCTAACACTGCAGCATACCTATGGCAGGAGCTTAATTAAATTTCATTATCTCCTAGACAATTCAGCTCCAATCCAAGCTTCACTGTTCTGGAGTTGTGATTAACATTTTAAACACATACCATGTTCCAAGGTGTTCACCTGAAATAGCTCAGGAAGAAGAAGTTTTAATAAGTACACATGCTTACAGTGGTGATATGCTGACATTTAAAAGCAGTAATATTTGAATTGAGCAAGGAAAAAGGCTGGCACCTCAACGTGACTGCCCTGTGTAATTGCCTTGACCCTTTTCTTTTACGAGGCAAGAGTATACATCCAAGCTCAGCATGGCACTGCATGCTTTGCAGGGGAAATCTAAATCCAGTGCCAGTCATAGATTTGTTACTGCCCTGTTCGTTTAGTGTCTCTGTCAGAAAGCAGAAATGAAAATCTTGTGATTTTTCTCCATAACACTCAGACCTCTGGGAGGTAAGAAACTCAGTTCTAAGGGAGCAGTATCAAAATTAAGTCCTCAGCAGAGACACAAAGTGCCTGGCCAGCTACAGTCCATAGTGTCGCAAAGAGCTGGACGTGACTGAAGTGACTTAGCATGCACGCACGCAGACAAAGTAATCATCTCTTTCTTTGATTCCCAATGGCGGCTGTGAGTATTAGAAAATTTCACTGAGTGTTCAAAAAAGCCATTTGCCTAACATGTCTTTAGTTTATAAGTTAATGCATATATTTTATTAATCCTAAATAAAACATCAAAAGGAAATGCCAGCAGCAAAATAAAATTATTATAAAATATATCAGGGCATATACATGTCAAATAATGGCTTAATGAAATGGCAAATACTAGACCTTTTAGGTATAAAACTATATTATACAGCAGCAAAAACATAATACAGCATGGTGCTTGTACAAAATGAGACAGATGAATTGATGAGACAGAAGGGAAAACCTGTTATGTGTAGGTACCCATATGACTTCAACATGGCATTATATAATTAGAGAGCAGGGACCATTTTATAAATGATATTTGTAAAATTAGTTAATTTTTGAGGGGATAAAAGTTTCAACAAATCCTTTACAACTATATGCTAATATAAATTCTTTTTAATATATGCTAATATAAATTCTTAATGGATAAAAGACAGATAATCTGAGCACAAAAAGTGAAAATTGACACTTTATGGGAAAATATGTATATATTTTGAAGTGATATTATCCTAAAGGAAAAATGTACAGTTTTATCTCCCATAAAATGAAAATGTTTTCTGCTGTAAAGTAAAATAAACAAAAAAATTAAGTCAGATTCAGAAAAAGAAAAACGCTTTTAAATCATCAATAAAGTTGATGATATCTGAAACACCTATAGAATGTACACATATTGATACTAAAATAAATCCCAGATCATAATATACATTGGTGCAGAAAAATTCTCACGTAGGGAAGAACAATCTATGGTCAAAAATGACACAGATGGAACGTTTTCATTTGCTATAAAATCAAAAACTTAAAAATGGAGTAATTTGGCATATACTTGTGATGCGCTAGCAACATGCTATGAGAGGGCATGGAAATTGAGAGAAACCTTCTTGGACTTTAATATACAAAATATCCAGAGTCATGAAAATATTCAAGCTTGTTAAAAGAACTAACCAAAGAATTAATACGAGGTAAGTTGCCTGTGCTAGTCACTCAGTCGTGTCCAACTCTTTGTGGCCCCATGGACTATAGCCCACCAGCCTCCTCTCTTCATGGGATTTTCCAGGCAAGAATACTGGGGTGGGTTGCCATTTCCTCCCACATTTGTTTGATAAATGGTTAATCAAACAATGTGCTTGATAAATGGTTAATGTCCCAAATATATAAAGAATTCATACAATTCAATATTGAAAAACATTTTATCTGAGCATATGACCTATGGCTATAAACTGTTATTATCAAGTTAATTCAGGTTCATGTTGAAGTTTTAAAGGAAGAACATAAAACTGAGTATCATCATAATTCACAGCTCAAAGAAACAACTACAAATTTTTTGCTGCATTCTTTTTACCAATCTCCTTATGCATGAGTTTGCATGAACTTTTTACAGTTAAGATTATACTATGTATAAAATTTTAATGGTATGTTTTCCTATCAAATTCTGTATTTTTGGTTTTTCCTATATTAATAAAAAAAATCCCAAGATATCATTTAAAATGTTTCTAATTGTTTGCTCACTAAATTTTTTTAATTAAAAAAATTAATTGTGTGAGAAAGGATAATGAAGTTGGCTGACTTGTATATAGTTCCATATGAATTATAATAATATTTAATCATATCTGCCCTTGGAGAAGTTGCGAGGCTCAAATGAGATGAAGCATGTAAATTCCTTAGAATAATCTCTGTCATTTAGTTAGTAGGTAAATAAGCGATTAGAGTGAAAGGATATCTTTTGTTCTGTGATTTGGTTTTATTTGTGGGTTCCTGAAATAACTTCAGATCCAGAAAGGTGGAATAGTGTTTTCTGTTACTCACAACAATCCCCTTTCAATGACACCTGAATTTATGTAAATGAGGTGATTTTTGGAACACCCCTAGAAAACTACAGGATGGGGGCTTGTTGCCAAAGGAACCAGGTGATTAAAGGGTTGGAAGTTTTAGTCCAGTCCAGACCTTCTGAGAGGGGAAAGAGGCTGGAGACTGATTCAATCACCAATAGCCAATGGTACTCACATTATATGTGCACAGTAAAACCTTCAGATAAGTCCCTTATATACAAGTTCAGAGTGCTTTAGAGCTGAAGAAAACATGAAGATACTTGGAATATGACATATCCAGGGAGAGCATGGATGCTCTGTATCTCTTCCTACATACCTTGCCCTAGGCATTGCTTCCTCTGGTTGTTCTTGAGTTGTATCCTTTAATAATAACCCATAGTTTAGTAAATAAACTGTTTTACTGAATGCCGTGTGTTACACTAGCCAATTATCAAACTCAAAAAGGGGTTGTGGGGAACTCTGGATAATAGCCAGCTGGTCAGAAGCACAGCTCACTACCTAGACCAGTGACTGGCAGTGGGGGGCAGTCTTGTGGGACCGAGTCCTTGACCTGTGGGTTCTGGTGCTATCTCCAGGTAGATAGCATCCGATTTACATAAAATGGAAAGGCCCCTGCTGATGTCTGAGAATTATTTGGTATGGAATTACCCTGCCCACCACTATGTATTTGGTTACGAGCAGTGCCAGAAACATTCTGGAAGTAGAATGCGAGTAAAGAAGAAACATAATTATTTCTTCTTCAGTATATATTTATCCAACGATTAATTTAGTATAAATTTCTAGGGTTGATGGGTACATGCACACATGAGTGCTTGATAGCTTCAGTCGTGTCCAACTTTTTCGTGATCCTATGGACTGTAGCCCGCCAGGCTCCTCTGTTCATGGGATTACTTCAGGCGAGAATACTGGAGTAGGTTGCCATGCCCTCCTCCAGGGGATCTTCCTGATCCAGGGATCAAACCCGCATCTGACTATGTCTCCTCCATTGCAGATGGATTCTTTACCCACTGAGCCACCTGGGAAGCCCAATGGGCACAAAGCACGTTTAAAATTTTGTCAAGCCTGTCATTAATAAGTAAGGTGGCACTGGTTTTATTCCTATACAATGCATTAAGGTTCTAGTTTCCAAAATACGTTCCAGTACTGGGTATTATGTCTCTATTCATTCATTCATTCAGTTCGCCAAACTAATAGTCAAATTGTGTCTTTTAAATTTTCATGCACTTTATTACCCTAAACTTAAGACTAATTTATAGGCTTATTGTCCAATGTGCTTTTTCCTTTCATGTTCAGAGTATCTGTGCTTCTCCCAACCATACCCTGTTGCTTTTCAGAATCTTAATTTCTTGTTTCCATTGCTGTACTGCCCCCAGATTCTTCAGACTCTCTATTCATAATGACAACAGCAGAAGGCTCTTAGTTGTACTTTTGGAAGGAGTGACAGGTATTCAAGTATACTGCAAGGCAGTGAGGATGCCTGAGGCAGCCAAGTGTCTAATTCGAGGCTTTGCATTTCCTGCTTGGAATCCCTTTTGCTGGTGAGCCTTGGTCTCCTGGGAAGAGAAAGCTTGTCTGCTGTGCTTCTTGTCTGATAACTGACTGGGTATTGGCTCAGTTTCCCTCAGAACTCCCCAGGGATCAGGGCTCCTCCATTCTTGGCTGGTTTCCACATTTAGGGAAGGAGAGGCTGGGATGGAAAGAACTGGGATATCTTCTGCTTCAGTCAGACAATGTGCATCAGAAGGAAGGAGTCTGGGCCTCCAGGACTCTGCGAAGATGAAGGCGGGGGAATGTCATCAAGATCATTCAAGACAGACAGGGTAAGAGCATGCTCACAGAGAGAATGCTGGGCTACCAGTTACCAGACTTTAACTCTTTGCAGTAAGTAGGGGATACTGGGCTTTATAAATGTCATCATTTCACCTTTGGCAAGAGGTGTGTATTATTATCACCATTTATAGATGATGAAACTAACCCTTCAGTTTCAGCTATTTCTTCTTATCATGATTCTGGTTTCATTTGGCTCTTGACCATCTTTTCTTTCCAATCCAAGCAGATTAAGAGTTCCATGAGGGATTCATTGGTGTCTTCCTCTTATGCGCAAATAGCACCTGCCTCTCCTTCCATGCTTTCACCCCTCGGGGGTGGGACCCAGTGGTTCTTCTCCAGCCAGAAGCAGCAGGATCTCAGGATGACGTGGCTGTGGTATGTGTTGCTTCTCCCATAGGATGTATCAGAAGTTCCCTCACCACCTTCCCATGCAGTGGGGCTCCATGGGACAGTAAAACATTATACACTTGTTCCCTTAAGCTTTTATATTACCCCTTGTGTCTTCTTACTGTCTCTTGGTCTTTGATCAGGGAGCTCAACACACTCAAAATGCAGCTGACTTTGCTACCTTCACAGGACTGTCTAGCACTGAGGGATGCTCAGCTGAGATGGTAACCACTTGGCAAAAAAAAAAAAAAAAAAAATCAAAAGCAAGGTCAAGAAGTATTTAGTTGTTTGGTTTAAACTATCTGTTGCTATAATTTTATAAGCGCAATTTTTTTGTTTGAGCAAAACCACATCCTAATGTCAGTCTCTGATTTCCATATCTTATTTGGCATATACAAGAAGATATGTTCTGTTTGAGGAGGTGGATAAAAAGTATTTGGAGCACTGCTCTGCTACCAAAATTATCAGTGTTTTGAAATCTGACCTTCTATTTGCCTATCTCTTCCAATAAACTTTGAGCCTCTTGGGCAGGCACTAAATTCTTCCGATCATTTTAAATCCAGATTATCATATAGTGCCTAGTCTGTGCCTCAATAATTACTGAATGATGAATGAATGAATGGATAGACATTGCTTCAAGTTATAGTCCTTGGACAATAAAGTTCATGGTCAACATTTTTTCCCTCTGACAATAACATAATTTCAAACAGACAAATGCCGGAGAAATATTATAGCCAGGAGGGACCTTTAAGTAATCCTATAATCAGGACATTTTTTCCACTAGCTGTCTAAGAATTATGGCATAAAGGGTCTATGTCATAGTCACAGGGTACATTCAAGTGATAGTTAGGCAGCCAGATAGATACTATTCTCTATATGTCTATCAGTTCAGTTCAGTTCATTCACTCAGTCATGTTGAACTCTTTGTGACCCCATGGACTGCAGCACATCAGGCCTCCTCGTTCATCACCACCTCCTGAAGTTTACTCAAACTCATGCCTATTGAGTAGGTGATACCATCCAACCATCTCATCCTCTGTTGTCCCCTTCTCCTTCCACCTTCAATGTTTCCCAGCATCAGGGTTTTTCCAACAAGTCAGTTCTTCGCATCAGATGGCCAAAGTATTGGAGTTTCAGCTTCAGCATCAGTCCTTCCAATGAATATTTAGGACTGATTTCTTTAGGATGGACTGGTTGGATCTCCTTGGTATGTGGGTATATGTCTATATCAACACATATTTATAAGGAAATAAATATATACATGTTTATACACAGCTATGTGTTCATATGCATGAAAATTCTTAAAGACATGGGAATACCAGACCACCTTACCTACCTCCCGTGAAACCTGTATGCAGGTCAAGAAGCAACAGTTAGAACCAGATATAGAACAATGGATTGGTTCAAAATAGGGAAAGGAGTTCATCAAGGCTGTATATTGCCACCCTGCTTATTTAAGTTATATACAGAGTATATCATGAGAAATGCTGGGCTGGATGAAGCATAAGCTGGAATCAAGATTGAGAAATATCAATAACCTCAGATATGCAGATGACACCACCCTTACAGCAGAAAGTGAATAAGAATTAAAGAGCCTCTTTCTCTTATGGCAGAAAGTGAAGAAGAACAACAGATGAAGGTAAAAGAGGAGAGTGAAAAAGCTGGCTTAAAATTCAACATGCAAAACACTAAGATCATGGCATCCAGTCCCATCACTTCATGGCAAATAGATGGGAAAACAATGGAAACAGTGACAGAATTTATTTTGGGGTGCTTCAAAATCACTGCAAATGGTGACTGCAGCCATGAAATTAAAAGACACTTGCTCCTTGGAAGAAAAGCTATGACAGAGCTAGACAGCATATTAAAAAACAGAGACATTACTCTAATGCTAAAAGTCCATAGAGTCAAATCTATGGCTTTTCTGGTAGTCATGTATGGATGCGAGAGTTGGACCATAAAGAAAGCTGAGCACCCAAGAACAGATGCTTTTGAACTGTGGTTCTGGAGAAGACTCTTGAGAGTCCCTTGGACTGCAAGGAGATCAATCTAGTCAATCCTAAAGGAAACCAATCCTGAATATTTAGTGGAAGGATTGATGTTGAAGCTGGAGCTCCAATATTTTGGCCACCTGTTGTGAAGAAACTGACTCATTGGAAAAGACCCTGATGCTGGGAAAGATTGAAGGCAGGAGGAGGAGGTGACATCAGAGGATGAGATGGTTGGATGGCATCACTGACTTGATGGGCATGAGTTTGAGCAAGCTCCTGGAAGTGGTGAAGGACAAGGAGGCCTGGCCTGCTGCAGTCCGTGGGGTCACAAACAGCCGGACACTACTGAGTGACTGAACAATAACAATACACACACATACATATTTTTAAATTGGTTTGCTCTTAAAGAATACTCACTGGATGCCTACCTTTCTCTCCTTCTCCCCAAACAGCCCACTTCCCACCACATGCACACTGTCCTAATTGCTGTGGATCATGATATTGGAGCGTAACCTGAGGATACTAGGACCCATGCCATGGAGCCAACCGGAGGCCTCCTGCAATGATCCAAGCTGAGAGGGACAAAGCCCTAGGCTCAAGCAGCATGCGGAGAAGGAGTGGGATGGGATGTGGCCAGTGGGGGTTAAATATTCATGGGATAAACTCAAGGAGACAAAATTCTTGTTCCTCCTCTTCTGGGAGTGGATCATGCGTTGAGTTTGTCTATGATAGCAACTATTCCTGGCCTGAGATGTTCTCTTGAAGTGAGAGACCAGAGCCACCTTCCTTGGTTAAGAACACGTGCCAGGAAGAATACTGTTTCCAGCACTTAAAAACTTAGAGCTTCAATTTTAAAAAAAGTCCTATACTTTGAGATGTTCCTGCACTAAGCAGATGACCTCCTCTCCCTCCCGAGTGAGCAGACCCAAAGGCTGGTGACACAAAACAGTCCTTCCTCTGATAGATGGAATCACACATTCCAGTACAAATCCCTGGGTGCCTTCCGCCTCACTTATTTGTGGAGTTTTCCTCTTGTCTCGGCTCTCCCTTTTAACTCCATCTGTCTTATCTTCTGCTTGTCTCTGAGTACCATAATGTGATCTTTTGCTCTCTTCCTGGCCTTGCAGGCAAACACTGCTATCCCAGAGGAAACTTTGGCCTTGGATTTGTGGTGGGCTTTCTGATGTCTTTGACCTTGACCTCACTCCTCTGAAACAGGGCTTTCTGGCAATCTTGTCTGGGCTCTTATCTCCCCCATCCCTGCAGGGCTGTCAGAATGTCCCAGGGAATCATTCATCAAGGGCCCCATCCTGACACCAGCTCTTTAGAAGCTCTCTGTGCCTTGAGTGCATCGGGAGGTCCAGGCAGACCTCACCCAGTGGCTTTTGTCCACAGACCCTTCCCAAAGCAGTGAACTGATTGATGACAAGAAGGAGAATTAAACATTTTGTGTGTGGAAGACCAGAAAGGCAGGCACAGGAAGAAAAGAGTTTAAATGCAACAGCTTGTTCGAGGAACAGTATTCCATATAAGCACAGTGATTCCTATGAATAATGCCTGTTTCCTCTCATTATTACATGCCTGTAAGGAAAATCACCCTGATGTAATATCAGTCCTGGGCTGACAAATCATATTAGGAACTAGAGCTGCTTTTGCATCCAAAAAACCCCAAAAGACTTGGGATGTATTTCTCTTCCTTCAAGATGTGATAAAGTACTCTTCTTTTCGGTTTGTTTCCTGACAGCTTCTCCCACCTTAACTCTGCAATGAATCTCTTCTCCCAGAAATAGTTGAGCCCCAGCCTCTTCACTTCAGAGAATACTTAGGGGGTTAGGGGAGGGAGGGTGATGCCCCCTTGTCTTATTTAATGTGTGTCATGATTGAGAGGGACAGCACTCATTCTGGGTGTGGTTGGAACTGGAGAGGCAAAATGCATCTAAATAGGGGCAAAAACTTCTAGGAATGTTAGAAGCAAACCACATACACTATCTTGGCAGGTCATGGAATTTCCTGTATCTGGAGGTTTTAAGAAAGTATTGGGTAATTGCCTTAAAAGCAATGGAGGATTCAAGTTTATGGTGTAAAGCTGTGCGATTTTCAAGGGCCCTTCAAAATCTAAGATGCTAGGGGTTTCTTCCCCTTTTGTCATTTCCCAGCTTTCTCCCCATGATATTTTAGAATCAATGTTCTATATTTTAGTTTCAAATCTGTTACAATGATGGTAGTTATCTTCATACAAGCTTGACCAAGGGCACCATTAGGGAATATGATTCTCCCATAGAGTGGAACACTTCCATTTCTCAGAGGAAGTCCAAAAGTAGGTCTATGGGGTCAGATACCTAATTCTTCTTGTTTTTCAAGTGGTTTAGAAAAGTATCCTGCAGACTTAAGTGGCTGCATTATTCTAAGTGGAAAGGTAAGTTGCCTCCTCTTCATGATCAGTGAGTTCTTAACTGTGTGAAATGCCAGCATTCTCAACATACTAGTAAAGAGTGAGGGCGCCTTCAGATCTGTGGGTGCCCTACCCTCCACTTCTTTTTCTCACTGTCTGTTTCTGTCAGTCTGTCTCTCTTTCTCTCTCTGGTAAATGGTGTCATCCTCCTGAATAAGCGATACAAGAGCAGTTGTCATGAGTATCTCACGCAGGTCCAGGATGCTATGGGGAGGAGACAACCAGAGAACGTGCAAGTTCCTGGGGAAGCATTCAGGATTAAGAGCCACACAATACTTGAGTACAGGCTTTGAAGTCTGTTAGACAAATGCTAATATATCCTGTCTCAAGGATCTCGTTAAATTATTGTAGGATCTGTTGGCATCTATCAGTATTGACCTGCTAGAAGCAATAGTTATTGCTAATAGTAATTCCTTTTTATTAATGAGGTATTCATTAATTCAGATTCAAACTTAGGTCAAACCAGAATTAAAACTTATTAACAGACTATAAGTATTGATTTACTATTAATTATTAAGATAGTAACTATCATAAAAAGCCACAAGTGATAGTTTGTCTTTTTTTTCAACTGAAATGTCTGCTGGTTTTATGAGCTGGATAGAGAGGTGTGCTAGTTCATAGAAACTGAACTTATGAAACTGACATAAAGAGAGAAGTAGAACGGAGTCACATATTTAGGAAAGCCAGTTTTTGAAGTTCAGTAATTCTTAGTGGTGGACATGGTAAGTTGACATGGTGACATAATCAGGTCTAAACTGCAAGGTTAAAATGGATTCAAGTTGATAGAATTTTACTTTTACATATTTAGAATGTCAGAGGGGTTGGAAGATGCTAAAGAGCTTAGCTCTCTCTGAATAAAGATCCACATTTATAGGGTTAGTGTCACCATGGTCTGAGATGGCCTAGTGGTTTGAGGGATTCTGAGTAAGTAGTGAAAAAAGTGATAGTGGTCACGCAGTATACAGTAGGCATACTGCTTGGGTCTTGTATATGTTCCTTTGTATTTTTACAACAACTTGAGAGGTAGATGCTGTTTTTGTGAGTTTTTGTTCTGTTTTCAGGAAGCAACATATTTTAGAGCAGAGAATGTTCTCAAAGTTGCCAGCTGTTTTGTGATATATCTGCCCTAAAAACACTTCCTTTGCGTATCGTTGTCTTGACCTTCAGGAGTTGGTCCATTCTAGCCAGTCTCTGCGGCTCCATGGCCTGTGAGTGATCTTGTCTCCTTTTATCCTTTGCACTTTAAGATAAACTGTATCATTCTTATCATTTCATATGGACAGGCAAAAACATCATAGAACTAATCACACTGCATTATAACTGTCAATTGCATGAATCTTTCCTTTTCGTGAACCATGAACTCCCAGATGTTCAAGCTGGATTTAAAAAAGACAGAGGAAGCAGAGATCAGATTTCTAACATCCACTGGATCATCAAAAAAGCAAGAGAGTTCCAGAAAAGCATCTACTTCTGCTTTATTGACTATGCCAGGGCCTTTGACTGTGTGGATCACAGCAGATTGTGGAAAATTCTGAAAGAGATGGGAACACCAGACCACCTGACCTGCCTCCTGAGAAATCTGCATGCAGGTCAAGAAGCAACAGTTAGAACTGGACATGGAACAACAGACTGGTTCCAAATCGGGAAAGGAGTATGTCAAGGCTGTATATTGTCACCCAGCTTATTTAACTTATATGCAGAGTACATCATGACAAATGCTGGACTGGATGAAGCATAAGCTGAAATCAAGATTGCTGGGAGAAATATTAGTAGCCTCAGATATGCAGATGACACCACCCTTATGGCAGAAAGTGAAGAGAAACTTAAAAGCCTCTTGATGAAAGTGAAAGAGGAGAGTGAAAAGGTTGGCTTGAAACTCAACATTCAGAAAACTAACATCATGGCATCTAGTCCTATCACTTCATGACAAATAGATGGGGAAACAGTGGAAACAATGACAGATTTTGGGCTCCAAAATCACTGCAGATGGTGACTACAGCCATGAAATTAGAAGACACTTGCTCCTTGGAAGAAAAGTTATGACCAACCTAGACAGCTTATTAAAAAGCAGAGACATTACTTTGCCAACAAAGGTCTGTCTAGTCAAAGGTATGGTTTTTCTAGTAGTCATGTATGGATGTGAGAGTTGGATTATAAAGAAAGCTGAGTGCCGAAGAATTGATGCTTTTGAACTGTGGTGTTCGAGAAAACTTTTGAGATTCCCTTGGACTGCAATAAGATCCAAGCAGACCATCCTCAAGGAAATCAATCCTGAATATTCATTAGAAGGACTAATGTTGAAGCTGAAGTTCCAAAACTTTGGCCACCTGATGTGAAGAGCTGACTCATTAGAAAAGACCCTGATGCTGGGAAAGATTGAGGGCAGGAGGAGAAGGGGACAACAGAGGGTGAGATGGTTGGATGGCATTACTGACTCAATGGACATGAGTTTGAGCAAACTCTGGGAGATGGTACATAGGGAAGCCTGGCGTGCTGTAGTCTATGGGGTCATGAAGAGTCGGACACGACTGAGCGTAGGATTGCATGGTACTCCATTCCACACCAGAGTAAAATGATCCCTTTTATTTGTTTTAGAATCTTCTTTTAAGTAAGTGATTTCAGACTTAATGGAATGCTTCTCTGCCAACTTGTATGCATCATGCAAGAAATCAGAATAATTTATAAAATTTGATTCCAGCTCTAACCAGTAGTTTTCAACACAATCAAATATGGGGGCATTTCTTGATGGTAATGAGTGTGGGTAAAGTGGGAAAACTGAATTTTTGTAACTGAGGCGTTCTCCAGGATAAGGTGGTATCACCCTTCTCGGAAACGACGTCAGCATGGTTATTATGGGGGTCCCCTTGAGATATCGGCCCTTCTCACACACATGCATTATGGAGGGTCCACTCCATCCTGCTGTCAGCTGGTTAGCCATTTCAATCTTAGTGAAAGCAACTCTTCGGTGTATGATCTCATACCTAAATGGCTATTTATGCTGGGCTTTCCTTTACCCCAGCCCATCAGACCACGCTCCTTAGAGACTTCTTGTAGGGTTTTAATGTATTATCTAAGCAGAAGTTATCACGTGGCAATGGAATTTTCCTCCACATGCTGCTGTCTGTCATAATATATAGTCTTCCCTTTACTCCATATTAAGCTACTCAGATACGTATGACTGCATTCTATCAGCATCTGTCTTCCTTAAAAGAATTCTGTGACAAAGGATACTTTTGGGAGAAAATTTTTGTCCATTTTATTTATTTATTTATTTTTGGAAAATGTCTATGAATTAAAAAGTGGATAACAGGAATGACAAGGAGCTTGTTTTCTTCTCTTCTCTTCCTGGAATGTCTAATCAATGAGACCACACTCAACATTTCTGTTCACGTAGGGATAACTCAGAAAGGTGGTGAGGGTGCAGTCCTGGTGTTTGACCTTGACTCTATCTCCAGTTCTGACAGTGACTTGTATGTTGCAAGTAGTAAATGATGCTATCACTGTTGTCAGGCCGGTTCAAACCTTGGTGACACGACCGTGAGCCTCAGGCACTCTGTACTACTCCTGCCTTAACATACTGGCCCCTCAGTGATGATTTCTTCCACTTGGATCCTATTATGTGCAGTTGTAGTGGAGCTGAGGTCTTTGAACTCATGTTCTATATTGAAATGCACAAATTGGCTTATTGTCATATAGCTTCTCCTATCTCTTTAGTGTCAACTTTAACTTTTCCCTTCTCCTAGTTTGCATACCACCTTAGAGAACTACCTATAGACAGAATGATTTTAGACAATTTACTTAACTTCTTTGAGGCCCTCTTCCTTTAAGGTGGTATAGTATCCTCCTATGGGTTGTTGGAAGACTAATTGAATTCACACCCACAGGCACTAATGAGCATTTCAGGCCTTTCTGCAGTGTGGAGCGACTGATTAGATAAAGAGAGTCCAGGTAGGAGTAAATTGTACTAGAGGTGACAAGAGCCCAGAGTGGTGCAGTGACAGCAATGAAAACACCTAACATGTATTGGCAGTTTTACATTCCAGACATTTAGCCTGAACTGGTACCCCCTAATCCTTGGGAGAAACCTGAGATGTAAGCATACTGATTTTAAAAAGGAGCAGCATATATTAGAGAGAGAGAAAAATAAAACAAGACAAAAATCCCCATTTGGTTGGTAGAACCAGGATTTGATCACTGTTTCTGTGAAGCAAAATACTAGTCTATTCTTGAAATAGCAAGGAAACAGAAAAATAACAGTTTGCGTTGTGTTCATTGCTTATAAAATGTTCTCAAACATTTTGTCTAATGTGCTTCCAAAACACAGTAAAATCACAAAAAAACCATATTTACAGTCTGATGCAAACAGGAGTATTATGATTTAGGGAGAAATAACTGAAAACTAGGGGAAATGGTTCACTTGTGCAATGAACTACCGAGCAGCCCTTCAAAAAATAGAGGCAGCCTATCTCGAGGTTGGAAAACACGCTCTGGATGTTTCAGTTGTTCAGTGATACGAGCAGCTTAGGGAGCAGCACACATGGGGTGATGCCACTTTTATGAATGAGCACGCATTTCCCCACATGGAGTGATGCCACTTTTATGAATGAGCACGCATTTTCCCACAATCAGAGACATCATTTAACTGTTTGAATTTGAGCATCACAATTAACTGCTTTCCTCACACTGGCCAAAATGAAACCAAATCCCCCGTTACGTTAGTTTCTAATGAGTGCTTCCTCTGCTAACCTGTAAACTCCATGAGGGCCTTGGCCATGCCTTTCTATCACTGTATCCCAGCACTTCGCACAGGGACTGGCATAGGGTGTTTCTTCAAAAGGAAAAGGTTTTGTTTGTCTGTTAATAATATATGAGTGCATATATAATATAAAGTGTAGTAGAAGCCTAGTCGTTTAGCGCATCTCTCTTCAGTTTTCCCAGCTGTGAAACACCAGGTAAGAGTTTTTCATTCACTCATCTGTAGTTTTAATGGAAAACTTTGCTCATCTGATAATCCTTAACTTCTAAAATTTCTTCTTAAAACAAATAAATAGAAATTACCCATAGTCCTGATTTCCCATCTACCCCTCATCACAGAGAGTAAGCTTTGCTCTTGCTATGCGCAGAGGACAGAGTTGAAGGTTCCAGATTTCTGGGGGCAAATGGTACCACAGTCATCCTTTGCTTCCTACTTATGATGAGGGGGGTCCCTGAATACCCCCAATCACTGGGTTTCAGTGTTTATTGCCATCTTGCCCAACTGAACCTTTTCCTAGCTGTCTGCTAAGTCTCTTCCTTACCTACTCATTTGCTCCATCTGCCACTTCCAAAGAGGTGAATGGACATTACTGTGACTAGTAGTATACTTGGGTAGATTTATTATCAAATTTATTATCAAGCTAGGAAAAGTCCCTTCAGAGAGATGTGCAAAGATAGGAGCAAAAGAAGGGTGAGGTTTTTCACCCAAGGCAGCTCATGACAGCGGAACCCAGTGGAATTTATAGACTGGAAGTGCAGCAAGAGACCATAGCAGAACAGAGCAAATGAAAGAACACTGTTAATAAGAATACACACACATACGCCACCAAATGATGGGAAGTATGAGAAAGGTTTGAAAATGTTGTGTGGGTTAAGCCAAGAGAAACCACTTGAAACGAAAATATGCAGCATATACCAGAAGAGTGTTTCTATCTGATGATGTCAGTAACAGACTTGGTAAATTAAAGCATACAGAATAAGCAAAAAGAGTTAAGTGCAAGGAAAGCCTTTTGCGGCAAACTCTGTGTGGCAGACACACCCTCCTCTCCAGATCTATTTCGGACGTGCCCAGCTTCCTAACGCAGAGATTTAGATACTGGTGTTCTGCTTTTAGGCCCCGCTCCATCCTTCTGCAGGTTTCAAAGAAAGAAAGAAAGGAACAGCAACGTGGGAATTCTGGACTTGAATTCTCCTAAGACATATATGTGTATATATATATATATTTTTTCCTTTTCTTCTAAGACACCTGTAACATTCTTTGATTTTTTTCAATTCACTGTTTTTAAGATCCACACCATTTTTGCTCAAGTTCAAAGTTTTGCAGAAATGACACATACATGAGTGTTTTGGGTTTGCCTTGATTTCATTTGTGTTCAACTCTGCTACGCTTGCAGATACCAGCTTGGGGACACTCACAGGGAATGCAAATGGCCACCAGGATTTTCACTGATCAAAGGGAACATGGTTAAACAATCCTCAATAGATTTACAAATTAGAGAACTCCCCACTTCAGGATTTCATTCTGAGAGAGCACTTCCTTCCCTTTAATTGTGTGCTTGCGCCTTCATTACTTCGCTGTTCTCTGTCGATGTTTAAATGCTGCAGCTGTTTTTTTCCCCGGTGTTTGTCTCTTTTAGAGTAAACCATTAACTTGCCATTTCAATCTTCTAAAAAAATGCTTATGATTGACAAAACTGTATGAAACAGTAGCAAATTGGAAGAAAATTAATGCCACGAATGGAGAAACAGCTAAGCAGTACTTGGAGAGAAATTTGCTATTGTGGGCTAACAGCGTAATTGGCTGGTTAAATATATTATAAACAGGTTCAGTTTATACTCCCACCCCTCTCTCTTTTTTCTGTTTTTTTTTTTTTTTCCCCTGAGGCTTAAAGTTGTACAATTCCATGTCACTTGGTTTTGCAAGTTTTCCCAACTTTTTTTCCTCAAAATTGGAGACATTTTTGTTTGGTTCATTTAAAAACACATGCCTTGGATATAGAAGGTGCTATATGATAATGATTTTTGTAAACATGAATTCGCACACAACCTTTAGCTTTGTTTCCTCACTAGAACTGAATGCCACATTAAACTAGCCAAGCAGGCCATAAATCTAGGTAAATTAGGTTTATGTATTCCTAATATTTGTGTATTTTAAATTGAGGCACAATTTACATATAGTAAATGCAGAGATTTTAATGTAGAGTTGAGTGACTTCTGACCTGTTCAATACTGCAATATTGAAGGAAATCAGATATTTAGAAAGTAGATTTAAAGCATTAGTTTTATAAGTCTTCATCCTCCCCACCCTCAAATGATATAGGAAAAAAAAAAAAATCCCTTGTGAAGCATACTCCTTTAATTCTCTGTAAAGAATCCATGATTCTAAATCTAAAATTAGCTTTGTCCAGAAGACCTGGTTTTTCAAACAGCAGTTGGGTAAGTGACTGAAGAAAATTCAATGCGGTATGATGGCTAGGGTGAAAAATCAGACACGTTTTCTTGGAAAAATTTAAGTCATATAAGAGGTGCTGATTTTAGCCTTTTTGTAACTACCCTTGGAGCTCCAGTTCACAGCTCTATGTTCTGAAATAGAACACTGCCATGAGACAGAGCTGGCAAATCATTTATGTACTTATTTATTCATTTCTTTATTTCTTTTCTTTGGGTCTGCAGCAGCTAAATGCAGTTATAACTGCTAATTAAAATAGCTTTTAGACATTATACTTTTCAATTAAGATGCAATTTACTAAAACAATCAATTATAGGCTATTACAAAATCTCAAAGGTGACTTAAAATGCAATAGCACAAAATTAAGGAACCATATTTTGCTCAAGAGGCCCACCTTTATTTTGAAGTGTCAACTGGCAAACAGTGTATGGTCTCCCCAAAAGTGTGGTAATTACATTCACTTCCTTCCATGGCTGATTAATGTATTAAAATAAATTAAAAGGGTAATTTAGAACTATGCCTCTCAAGTTGTCCCTGTATTATTACATCAGGGCCAAAGAATCATATTCTTTATGTCAGCTTGCTGTAACTTTTTACTGCCCTTGAGATAAACACAAATTGGGAATAGCTACCATCAGCTTTTGAAAAAGAAGTGTGTGCTATTATGAAGGCTTGTCCTTATTTCTGTGCTGTGTGCTTAGTTGATCAGTTGGGTCCAACTCTGAGAGCATATAGACTGTAGCCCACTCAGCTCCTCTGTCCATGTGATTTTTCACGTGGGAATACTGGAGTGGGTTTCCATTTCCTTCTCTAGGAGATCTTCCTGATCCAAGGACCGAATGCACATCCCCTGTGTCTCCTACATTGGCAGGTGGATGCTGCACCTGCTAAGCCATCAGGGAAGCCCAAATACTCCTGTATGTACCCAGATGTGGACACGTGCATCATTCTGGTGCATTCTTCTGACAGAAGTTCATAGTGGGAAATTTTTCATTAAGCAAGAGCTGTGGGTGTCATTAAAAAGAAACAAGATTAGTATTGACTGTGGGAAGCAAAGGTCAGAGAGGGGCCTGCCTTTCCCATTACTGCCTTTATATATATATATATATATATATATATATATATATATATATATATATATATATGCATCTAATCATTTCAGGTCCCAATGAGTCATTTGTGTGCGAAATTCCCGCTTTACGTGTGGTAATACATCACGTCAAGTTCATCTCAAAGAATGTGCTTCGAAGGCTATTCCAATTTTGCTGCCATAAATTTATTATTTAAAGAAAATGCTGTGACAAACAATATTTTAGTATCTTAAAAATGCAGGAGGGCTAACACAGAGGGCAGAGAAGGGAAGGGAAGATGAGCAATAACTTTCACAGGTTGTTACTGGAGCGGGACTTTGCAGTATGGCCAGAGAGCTCAAAAGTGGTGAAGGATCCAGAAACAACAGAGGAGCTCAGAGGAGGAGAAAGCCTTTTTTCAGCACTGCCGTGCTCCTAGGGCAAGGTCGGTGGCCTTGGCCCCAGGAGGCGGGGGTTGCAGTACAAGGCTTGGCACAGAGCCCATTTCCCCTCCGAGGCCGTGGCCAGGCTGCCAGAGCCTCTCATTGCCCTCCTCCTTGCAGGCTCTCTGTCCAGAAATGCACACCCAATGGCCCTATGCCCACCTCTCATCTACCATGGCTGGTTATTTTCTCTGGTCACTTCCTAAATCCCCAGGGGATTAAAAACCCGTGCAGTCTGCTGGAACGAATCCCTGGAGGGCAAGGGCAGCCTGTCTCCAAGAACTCTGCAGCCACAGAGGCGCAGCAGTGATATCAACCCACCTGGGCCCTGGCCTCCCAGTCGTGCACTTGAAGAGAATTCTCCTCTCTCTGTGCTTCAGTGGCCTCATTTGCAAAAACCACAGCCCTGCCTCATGATGTCGGGACATATCAACGAAGTCCTGCGTGCAGCATGCTTGGCACAGGGCCTGCAACAGAGTGAGCCCTGAGTGTGGGACTTCTGTCTTCTCGACCTCCTCCAGAGTATCTCCCAGTATGTCTCTTGTCTGCCATCTTTTTAATGTTCTGCTGCTCCAGACAATGTGTTAGGGCCATCAACACACCCTCAGGGAGGGAGACTGGTTTCCATTGCCTAAGTCTTAAGGGTTCTGATTTAGGAGGCATGTTATTCTTGCCCTTAGAAACTTTGAGAAGCACACATTTTAGCACAGGGGGAGAAATGTGTGTGTGTGATTAATGTTCATATCTATACTATATCTATATTCATACCATCTCCCTTTCTTGTTCTAAACTTTTAAGGGATTAGATCTGAGATTTGCCTGTATATGTCACAGTGAGTGGAAAAGGACCCTAAGCATGGATTTTTGGGGAAACCAAGAATCCCAAATGAATTCTGCTATCTACATGAGATGGAGGAAGCGTTATATTCCCAGGGCTGGTGTTAACATTAATGGATTGGATCATAAATGAATTAGATAGATGAATAACAAAATTAAGAAAATAAAAGCCTTCTCTCCAATTGTGGCATTACCTTCATCTTTACAGTAAAAGTATTTTATCTGAATACACAAATAAAATGCTCTGACATTTCAAAGTGTGACATGCAAAAGCTTCAAGAATCCACCAGTACTTAAACACCTTTCTCACACATCTTATTCCCACTTCATAGAGGAGGGACAGGCTGGGAGAACAAATGTCAGCCAGGAGGAAATTGGTGGATCCAGCTGGGGATTGAGATGATCTTTCTGGAATGCAGTCCATGTGACAACTGCTCTCCTGAGGAGTCTTTGCTCTATAAGGCTTAATGCTAAGATTCTGGACCCCAGAATCAGTTAGATGCTGGTTCTGACCCCAGCTTCCTCTTGCACCCATAGACTGTGCTAAGCCCTGCCACCCTTGAGGACTTTGTTTTTTCATCTGAAAAGCAGGAATGACATTGTTTGCTCCATGAGGCTTTTGTGAGTATGAGACTTGATAGCACTCGTGAAAGTGTGTTTTGCCAAGTTTGGCGTGTGCTTCAGGCCTTTAACATTTTCTGCCTTCACTTCTTTCCCTTGGGATGGTATTTTTGTTAAATAGAGTAAACCTTACCCAATTTCTCAGATTAGGATGCCCAGGCCACAGCTGTCGACAGCTTGTGTGAGTTTAAGTTTAATAAAGCGCCACATGGGAGATTTATCACCCAGATGTGACAAATGGGGCCTTTCCTTTTTCATTAGCTTGTGGCAGGCCATATACTGAAATTACAATCTGTCATCTCTCTTGACAACCTGTAAGCTATTGATCCTTATAATTTTCTTAAATGAATATTCCATCTGTAGGACATGTGCCTGCCAGTTTCAGAGATCAATATAATCCTTTTCAGTGGTCATTACAGGAACTTGTAATTTTATCCCTCAAACAGATGCTTGAGTCAGAGGGAAGCAATTCATTCTGTCCCGTACAAACACACCTCAGCATTCTTGTTGGGGAATACAACAAGCTCAGGCATTAAAGAGTCTCTAAAGAGCATTTCTTAGTGGGACAGATTCTACAGTTAATGGGGAATTTGAGTCAGTCATTTGTATGATCACTGAACATTCTTTTATTACTTTAATCCCCTTCGATGTGTCAGACTTGGTACTAAGCACAGTAACTATAGTTGGAGCTACCTAGGATATACACACACACACACACTTATGTGTCTTATGTGCGTATACACACATATGTATACATAGATGTCTATATTTCTATAATAGAATCATTGATTTGCAGAGATGACATGCACACACATAACTAGCAAATGACCAAATGCATTCTATTTCTAAAGGGAGAGACAGCTAATAAACTATGAAAATCTAGAAAAGAAACCATGTCCACATTGTCTAGATCAGAGATGACTTCATAGATTGTAATGTTTGGGAGGCACGTGGATAAACACATCAGGAAGTAGTGGGTACTGAAGAAAGAAGAAAGAGCGTAGTGCAAAGTGTGGCTATGACATGGAGGGCAGACTGGGTTCAGTATAAACTGAGAACAAGGGCTTGTCTCCCTTTGTTTCCTGACACCTTTCAGCAGCACATAGTAGGTGCTCATTAATGTTCTGTTGAGTGAGAGTAGCTGTGGATAGACTAAACAAGGTTAGGGATGATTTTCTTTATAATAATATAAATGTTATCACTCTGGTCTCTGGGAAATTTAGAACAAGAAGGAGAGAGACACAGATAATGGCTATGGCTATGGATAACGGGTAAAGGTATAGATATAATTATGTATATGGCTGTGGATATCAATCACATACACATGTCTCCCCTGTGCTAAAACGTGGGCTTGTCAAAGTTCATAAATATTGTGCTCATGGTCGACCTTAGAAATATATGTTATTTGAATAACAAAGATGACTTTGGTTCATTTAAAATGTGGTGCAAAGTTGAACTGTATCTTGTAGGGGGGACACTGCCAAGAAGGTCTATCTGCTTCAGCAGGAAAAAAGCCCCTTTCTGAGCCATAAGTCTGATGTGTGGTTTGCAGTGCAGTGATTTGGAAGAGTCTTCATTTATTTCTGGCTGTCCTTCAAATTTGTAAAGGCCTTGGTGCTGAAAGAGGCTGAGATTCTCTAAGGCTGACCCCATCAGAATTCATCAGTGAGCACAGAGCAAGTCCCTGAAACAACGCGCCATCTGGTGTGCTCAAGATGTACACAGCCTGGAGGCAGGGTGAAGGGTGGCACCCTCATTGGCACTCAGCATTTGACCTGCGTTCCCATAAATGTGTGCACTGGTGGCAGCTTCATCTTTGTTCTTGTCCTCGTTGAAGAAAATAATTGGAAGGAAGGCATGATAAAGAGGTGGAAGGTACAAAGGAATGGAGAAAAAGTCTTTCAGTGGGGGACTTCCTTGATGGTCCAGTGGCTAAGACTTTATGCTCCCAATGCTTGGGTTCTATCCCTGATCAGGGAACTAGACCCCATACGCTGCAACAATGCATTCTCATGCTGCAACTAAAGATCAAAGACCCTGAATGTGGCAACTAAGACCTGGCACAGTCAAATAAGTTAATAAATATTAAAAAAAACACACACAGTCTTTCAGTAGTAAGTAAAAGAAATTTAACTCAAACTAACCTAGGGCAAGGGGTCAGGTGGGGGTTGGAAAGAGGAGAGTGGGAGGGGAGGGGTGGGGAAGATTTACTTTCTTATATAAAGAGAAAGTCTGAGGTTCAGAGCCAAATGTCTCCAGTGACTTCAGGACTACTATCATCTTCCTCTCTTTCCTCCAGTTCTCTTCTCCTTCTTGATCTTTCTTTATACATGTCTTAGCTTTAATTTTCTCTGTAGATGGCCCTTTGTCTTTCCTTGCCTAGTCAGGCATCCTCCATGTAGCTGGACAAGAGAGTCCCAGGCATAGCCAACTCCAGGTTTTCACTGGCTTATTCTTCTGAGCCTGCAGGAGATGGAGAGCTTAACTTGTCTATGCACAGTCCTGACTGGCGGCACACTCATCACTATGCAGTCATTGCGGCCATTGGGCTGGGGCACCTGAGTGTCCAGACCTGGCTCACATGTGTACACGCAGAAGGATGGAGTGCTGTGACTGAGATACCTGCAGGCTAAGTCGCTTCTGTCGTGTCTGACTCTTTGTGACCCTATGGACTGTAGCCTGCCAGGCTCCTCTGTCCCTGGGATTCCCCAGGAAAGAATACTGGAGTCTGTTGCCATCCCTTTCCCAGGGATCAAACATGAGTTTCTTCTGTCTCTTGCAACGGCAAGCAGATTCCTTACCACTAGTGACACTTGTGATTGGGAGCAATAGCAGAAGAAAGATGTGCTCCAAAAAGGATGTTTTGGAGTGGGAGGATGGAGTGGGAGGAGGATGTTACTAAACATAAGATGAGGAGTCTGCCTTTTCAGAAATGGAGGAAAGAAGTGAAAAAACTGGTGAAATGGAAAAACTTTTTCAGAGTCCTGGCTAATTTGGTAAGGGCAGCAAGTTAGAACAGAACAAAGAAAGTACAGCTCTGGGCATAGCCACCGTATTCCAGAATGTGGCAGAGTGGCCTGATTCTGCAACAAAGCAAAACTAGAACCTCTTGAAATGCTGCAGCTTATACTCAATATTAACTATTAACTCTTTTTAAAATTTTAGCCACACTTAATGGATACAACTTTTGAAACAGGCATAGTCTTGTGTTCATTAAATAAATTGTAATAATGATGATGACAATATTCTCAGGCCAAAAATATACCATGAAATGGGCTTAATCATAAGGCCTGAGCATTCTCAAAGTATATGGTGGTCCGAAGGAAGGATAGAGGGAAATTAGGCCAAGTAGGATCAGAGTTGAGGGAACTGACTTAGTTCTTAGGAGTGACACTCAAAATAAAATGCTGAACATCAACTCTATGCCAAATCTTGTTCTTTTTATATTAAACTCTCATTCAATCCTTCAGAGCTTCCACCAGCAAGAGGCTGTTATCACCTCTGAAGAGAAGACTGAAATACAAAGATTTTCTTGTACCAAGTCCAAGATTGATCAGGTTAAAACCTCCTTTGCCACAAACAAACAAAAGCCAAGCAGGAGCACACAAAGCCAACAGTCAGGACACATCATTCCAATGCAGTTAGCATTATGAAGACAGGAAGACAAAACACTTTAGTGACACAAAGGAGTAAGCAAAAAATGTTGCTGATCTTGAAGGCTATAGGATATTAGCTGGAGTGAGCAGACAAAAAGGAAGGCTACACATTGAGAATGACACTGCAAAGGCCCAGGTTCTGACAGTCAGATATTCCATTGTGAGCACCTGACCCCAAAGGCACTTGGGAAATGCACATTGAAGGCCTAAATGAATGAATGAATAATTATTCATTCAGCATTTTTTACTTATAAGCCTTCATTATTAATTCACATGATATATTATATCTGCTTCAGTCTTTGAGGAGTTGAACAAATCAATATGTTCCTCATCTCATTTCCACAAAGCTTTCTACAAGAATGAAGTTGAGAGAGAGAGAGAGAGAGAGAGAGAGAATGTGTGTGTGTGCATGTGTGTGTGTGTGTGTGCGTGTGTGTGTGTGTGTGTGTGTGTGTGTGTGTGTGGTGGTGGGGGGTTTCTTATTCCTGATGCCCTCTTCCCATCCATGCCCCTAGATAGCTCTTCCTAGGGGGGCTGTAAATCCCTGCCTCTGCACCCAAATCCTGGTGTCTGACAAACAAACACTTCCTGTGAATTATAATTTGAATTTTTTTTCAACATAGGGCAGTCAGAATGAAGCTTTGTGGTGGCCGCTTAATTTGGAGGGCATTAATTTTAGCCCTGCAAAGGACCAGTGGCACGAAAACAATTAGGATCTTTTGTCAAGTTAATTAAATTTTACTAAGTGTAGTAATCTCAGTGGGCTTCGTACACCAGAGGTAAAACTAATTAAAACGCAAATTCTTCCAGTCTAATAAGGAGTTCTAACTTGGGTAGCTGAGGAATGTTGTGCATACTGAGAGATATTCAAACCTAATTTATAATAAGATGAGGGCAAACCCTTAAATGGCTCAGTTCTGTTGAAGGCTCACTTGAGGACGCCAATAAATATGTTAAATTGTAGGCGGCCACTTAAAGAAAGGGTGGTGGATTGGCAAGCCTTGAGGAGCTCAGCAGAAAAAGGGATCCTGCTTAGACAAGTTAGGATGGGGAAGCCGGTGAAAATGAGGTATCCAGGTTGTATCTAAAAAGTGCTATTTTCTCCCTAGGTTCCTTTTCTTCATTAAATTCTCCCAGGGCAGGCTGAGCTAATGGCAGTTGCTTCTCCTGTAGTATTCTTTTCTTAGAAAGCTACATAGAGCAAAAATGTTTAGTTCACAAGGATTCAGATCAGTAGTTAATCCACACCGAGACTCCTATTGCATTGACAACCCCATTTTCAAGATGAGGCCATTGAAAACACTATTCCAGAAATTAGCAGAGTATTAAGGTGGCAATCCAAAATGGCTCAGTCTTAGACCTTTCTTTAGGAAAAAACCAACAACAATTTCTACCTCCCGTCAAATGCGTATGAATATTTGGCGTTGAGAAATTTAAAATGACTGTTGAATCACATGGGCAACCTTCACATAAACGTGGGCACACTTCAACTGACATGCTATTACTCTCCCATTGATTGGAAGTGGCATACACCTGCTGACATTTTCCTCCTTTCGCAGCCTGTGGTCTGGCTCTGGACCTGATATCCCACTGACTATGGCACGTGCTGCCAGTATCCTTCTAATCACCAAGTCTAGTGGCATCTCTTGGTTGCTACTACCTTCAACCAGACTGGATCACTTGTCACCTTGGCCACCCCATCTCTCCTACCCATGCTGTTCTATGATGCTGCTATAAAAGCGGCAGCACCTGCTGGGACCAGGACCAGGATAAAGCCTCTCTCTTGCCTAGTTTTGCTCAGTGGGTACAGTAGGATATGCCTGAAAATGACAAGTGAATGCCATCTTAATTGATATCTTCAATAATACTGGAATATTTCCTTGTCCTATATTATTTTCATATTTGCATTATGTAAGCAATGCCTGCTCATTATAGAATAAATAGGAAGAACAGGAAAGATAAAAGGAATAGAAAAGTTGTGTAAAGCCAAGTCACAACTTTATTATTTCCTTCTCTCTCTCTCTCTCTTTTTTTTCTGTTTTTTTTTTTTTTTCCTTCACGGTCTTAAAGCAGTGCATGTATCTATAATCATCTTTGTCATGTAACTCTGTAGCCTGAACATTTTTCCATGTCACTGAAAGTATTACAAGAAATTCAGTAAAGTGGGAAAAATACAGATTTTCTTCATTAAGCACATCTGGTTTGAATCACAGCTTTACGTAATCATGTAGTGCTAAGTAAGACAACGTGTTTTTTGTTTGATTTTACTCTAGGTTCTTCATAAACTGGGGATGATAACGACCATATATCTTAAATATCTTGATAGTGGGAATGAAACTGGCTAACGTTTAAAGTTGTCTAGCTGTGTGGTTGGTATTATTATTTGGAATAAGCGTCTGATGATTCACAATATTTCATCATGTAGACATCACATGATTTACTAGAATTAGCCCCTATTTTTAAACATTTAATTTCTTCACTGGTGTCACATATCAGTAATTGTAGAAGGAATATGCTCATATCTTTATTAATAAAATTTTCTACACAGAGATGTATACGCTCCTCCTAGAAAGTTTGCACCAATATCTCCTCTTGCCAGCTGTTCATGAGAGGGTTCTCCTCTTAGTGTGTCTGGCTGCCTTGGTGGCTTCAGCAGGAAGAGGGAGGGCCCTCTAGCATTATATGGCCTCACTAGAAGTCTCTACTGAATGCTTCTGCCCCAGACTCAAAAACAGTTACCCCAACCAAGGCTGACTTACCAGCCTATATCTTTTAAGGAAATAACCATTTTTTACAAGTTTCCACCAGTAATTCTGATTAACTGCTTCCAGTTCTTGAGTATCAGTTCTTCCTCATGATTCTATAATATAAGGAGTCCAAACGTTCTGCCCTGGGTACTCATCAGTTATTCTATTCACTGAATAGGACCAAGCTGCAATGTCCCAAACACTGTCCTCATTTCTGGGGCTATAAGATAAATATGAAAAGTATTTTCTTTTGAAAAACTCACAATTTGATTGGGTGGGATCCACAGACATTGGCTCATCATTGATGATGCTCTGAAGCGACATGTGATAGGGTGGGAAGACATGAGGGGAAAGGGAAGACAGATGATGAACAGTAATGCTTCTCATGTGAGCTGGGTCTTTGATATTGGGGATAAATTTAATATTGTGTAGACTAGGAAACCCAGCACTGGAAACAGTCTATATGGGAGGCCATGATGGATAATGAGTCTCCCACTGTATGTGTGGCTGGATTGGACCTGGATTAGAGGAGATAGGATGGGAGGTGAGGCTGAATCAATGAGGAAACCATTAGGACAGGCTCAACGCCTTTCCAGATAATCTGAATTTTATCATCTACGTGGGGGAGGATTGCTGCAGATTTTGACATAATTTGGTTTGTCAATCAATGGCTCAAATTTACTGAGATATTTCTCTGAACCAGGATTATTGTAGTGAAGATAAGAGGTGCAGTTCACTCATCTAAATCTAAAAGGAGGGTGCTTCTGTCTGTTCTAACTTATAGTTTGTTGGCAGAATCATGTGGTTCACCATAAAATAAGCAAAACTAAGCTATGTATAAAGTAACATTTTCTTCCATGAGTGTAACACAAAGGGAGATTCCTATGGGGACTGCCATCATAGGTTTTCAATAATTGCAGGGCAAAAAGCTAATTACTGTGTTTTATCTTCTTCCTTCATAGAGTTCCAAGCTGAGTGAGTAAACTTGAGAAATTAATTTAGGGCTATGAAAAAACAAAACCACCAATAGAAGTGACATATTAGGGTGCTCAAACTTTGGATGTTAAACTCAGCTTTCCTTTTCAAATCCAAAGGCCCTTTATGCATGCTCATGGGTTACCAGGAAAGCTAGTGCGGAAAACCTCATTCAGAGTCAGAGGTCTAAAACCATCAACATTTCTACAATACAGACATTCTAATTCTTGCTCTGTGACCTTGGCAAATCACTTGGTCTCTCTCAGACTCAGTTTCCCTCTCTGGCTTTGGTGGTTTGGATTTAATTCCAGGGTCCAATATTCAACCCATTAGCCACTGTAGACTTTCTAATCCTGGGTGCCCTGATGAGTGTAGTTATTTTAAATCCTATTGATCCAGGGCCTCTTTTTATAACACGTTTTATAATACTCCCTTTGTCATCCTGAAATGCAATTCATAAATAATATAAATTATCTACATAAATTCTATAAAATTGGTACAATGCCCTAATCATGATACAGAAGAGAAATTAAAGATGATAGATAGATTATAATAAAGTAATAACTATTCTCTATAAGTATTACTGTGATAATATTAATAACTTTTTCCCATAAGTTAAGTTATAATGTGTGACATGACATTATAGAAGATAATGAAGTAGTAAGATACCTACATCCATACATAAAATCACCATGAGTGGAATAGCCAAAAATGCAGACTGAAGCAGATATATCACACTGGCAGTATAGACATCAGTAGGGGGTATTTCTGTAACTAATATGACTTCCCCAAAGGTAAATAACTCTTTGTAATATTTTTATTTTAATGGAAGTATAATTGACTTGGTAAGATCTTAAAAATCTAACTTCCCAATTTACACAGAAGTTGTATTTCTGAAAAATTCAGTGCATTTTAAAGCAATAGGATAAACTCTACATGTTTATATAAGAAATGGACTAGAATCCAGGTACATATGATTATAAAGAGGTTTCAATATACTTAATTTACCTGGGGGACTTTCAAAAGTCATACAGAATGCATGATAATTTTTCATTGTACAAGACTGTTTCTCTCACACCACCCTCCCATTCAAATACCAGTATCCCCCATCCCCATCATCATTAAAACACACATTCTGTGGTGCTTCCTTGGCGGAGTGCCACCTGCCCAATGTCTTGTTTGAACCATTGCTTAAATCATTACTTCTGAGGTTGAGTGTCCTGAATTATATAATGTTAAGTATTCTGAAGGATTTTTGACTTATAGGAAACTGGTTTGTGTACGACCTGAAATTATGGACTGAATTCTGCCTCCCAGAATTTCTATATTGCAGTCCTAACCTCCAGACAGAGAAGGCAAGGGCAACCCACTCCAGTACTCTTGCCTGGAAAATCCCATGGACGGAGGAGCCTGGTAGGCTGCAGTCCATGGGGTCTCAAAGAGTCGGACATGACTGAGCAACTTCACTTTCACTTTTCACTTTCATGCATTGGAGAAGGAAATGGCAACCCACTCCAGTGTTCTTGCCTGGAGAATCCCAGGGACGGGGGACCCTGGTGGGCTGCTGTCTATGGGGTTGCACTGAGTTGGACACGATTGAAGCAACTTAGCAGCAGCAACCTCCGCTACCTCAGAATGTGATTATATTTGGAGAAAGGGTAGATGTAAGAATTAAAGATTTTAAAATTTAAAAAAAAATAAAATTAAAAAAAAAGAGGTAATTAAGATAAACTGAGGTCATATGGGTAGGTCCTAATCCGCTATGACCGATGTTCTTAAGAGAAGCTTAGGACATAGACACACACAGAAGATGCAGAGAGAAGAAACCCATCTACAAGGGAAGGAGAGAGATCTCAGAATAAATCAACCCTGACAACACCCTGATCTCAGACATCTACAGTATCCAGAGAAAGTGGGTGAGAATTAATTTCTGTTGTTAGAGCCACTCAGCCTGTAGTACTGGGTACTACAAGGGCTGTGGCCCTTGCAACCTTATATACCTATTTTTCTACTACTATGATTGCCATTGCAACTACAATTATTTATACTACTCTGTACCGCTACCCTGACTCCATCATCACAATCAGTAATATTTGTTGAACTTTAATGGTAGTATTTTTATGGTACTGATTAGTCCACATAACAAGCAGATAAACAAACTAAGCCTGTGCATGCACTACTCAGTTACTAGGTAACAAAGTGGGCTTTAGACCCCAAAACAACCTGACTCCAAAGCCCCTGTTCTTTACTTCTGTGCTGTGTTTTCCCTCATGTACAGGCAAATCATAAGGTACATGAAATGTATATGAAATGTTTGGAACTCAAGTTTGAAACCCTGGGGCCACTCTTGGGGATTACACCTGTGAGTATTCTGTTTGTGAAGTTTGTTCAGAGAACTTGGTCAACTTTGCAACGGATAATCCTGAGATGGCAGACATTTATAAATCTTTTCTGATATATTGGAAGCAATGTTGTATAATATTTAAGAATGTTGATTTCAAGGTCAAGTTGCCTTTTATCAAACCCCAGTTCTGTCATTTATATAAACCAACTCTCAAACTCTCTGAGGCTCAGTTTCCTCTTCTGTAAAGTGATAGTTCCTATCTCATTGAGTTATTTTGTTATCTAAAGTTAATTAGTTTATATAAAGAGCTTAGAAGAGTGTTACAAAATAAGGTTCAAAATAAGCCACCTGGGACTCAATATAAGCCATCTCCTAAGTTCTTATAGCAACTGATAGAATTTTGCTTTACCTAAAATTCAAGTCACAGATCAGAGTGGTTTTGCAATTACCTCAACATCACACAGTTGGTAAATGGAAGAGTCGTGTGATTCCTCAGCCTTGTTCTTTCCAAATTCTCTATTCCTTTTCCCAAATATTTTCAAAGTTCCTCTTCATGTTATGAAGAAATAACACTGTCCCTCCCCTTCCCCCACCCTACAAATAACCTGTATTCTTTCTGCTAAATAATATGCCTAGTTTTTCATGGCAGGGCGAGATATAATATCAAGCCCTGAGATTGTGTGGTGTGTGGCTATTTTCTGTGTTGGCTGGAGAAAATAGCAAAACACTTGTGGATTAGTTTATTCATTCAAACCAGAAATAGGTCCCTGCAGCACACCATTTCACATGCCCCACAAAAATGTGTGGATGTAAAAAGAAAAATGTAATCTATCACCTGAATTTTTCTTCGGCTATTTGGTGCCAGATACTTGAAGATACAGAAACATTTATATGCTCAACAAGGAAAAAATATCTGGAAGAAGCACCATATGTTTTACTCTCCACTTAAATGTTGCAGTGGCATGTGGAACTACCCAGGTCTTTAAAGGAGTTAAAATCTTCTCACCTGAATCTGAAGGTCATAATGCAGGTGGAACTTGGCTGTGTCTACACTAGAACATGGGGAATTGCTGTATTTTTTTTTTTTTTTTTGCAGGAAGAAACTGTCCCCATGTGCACACAGCCAACCTCCCCACCCCTGCTAAGAAGTATAGGAATGTATTCATCACCAGATTAAAACCAACATCAATTTAAATCTTTGCTCTACTGCACTCTAAGTTCTGTGAATATTAATGGAAATTTCTTTGTTGGATGGTTGGCTGCTTAAATTCATCTGCCATTCTGTGGTTGGAGTTATTCAGGCAATTAATGTTGAGCATGTACTCACTCTGATAGGGGCCAGGTGTAGGGCATGGATATGCAGGCAGCATTATGTGTCTAAAGGTCAGACTCGTGAAACCCAGCACAGGAAAGATGGTAAGGCACCACCAAGGTCAGTCATTTTGAATACATTTTAGGTGCAAATGATATAGAGGCAGCTGACTATTTATATTTATTTGATAATCTCTGATAAGTCCCAGGTCTAAAACCACTTGCCTATGGGGTTTTACCCATTGCTTTTATGCTTTCAATGCATTCCAGGGGGTTCTTGCAGATTCCACCTCTGGGTCAACAGTGGGATGTAAGGTGTTGCCAGGAATACCTCTGAATCAGAACATAATCATGAAGATCCGGAGAGAAGCTCAATTATCCCATTCAATCACTGCACAGCCACAAGCCAATTTCTCAACCTTTGTGGGCCTCCTCCTCCTCACTGTAAGATGAGAAGAATGATGGTAACTGACTTGAGGGGATGTTTGAGGTTTAAACAACTTCTTAGAAGTAACGTTCTTGGAAAAATGCCTTGGAAGAGCAGAAATACTGAGTTACCACCAGTCATTACTTTCAGAGACAGAGAGTTGGACAAGCTCAACCACTTCAAAACAATGTTGAGATCAGAAGGATTAAAAATATTTACTTATGAAGTCCAACTATCCAAATTAGTTTGCCTTGTGCCAAAGTACATTTTGAGACAAAGAAGATAACCATGGATGTCAGACTGGTTTGAATTTAGGGTAAGTGGTTAACTAGTTGATTTTTCTGGGGGTGGGGGAGAGGGTAGGGGAATGGAACTTCTCTGAACTTCTTTGAACTTATTTTCTCACCTAATCTGAGAATAATAATAGCATGTGTTATAAGACTTCAATAAGAATTTAAAAAGTAAAATACATTGTGCTGAGTAAAAAGTAATTTAAATAAATGACTCAGATCAACCTTTTCAGCCACTTTTCCCATCATTCTTTGAGATGCAGAATGTTTTTTCACATATTTAACTAATTCCTAGGAACTTCTTGCCTTTTATCCAGCTGTACTTTCGCACAGAAGATCAGTTTTCTGCAGTGCCTCCTCCTGCTTTGTGTCCAGCACAGCCTACTCACTCTTTTATACTGTAGTTTGCATTTATAGAAGAATGAGGTAGCAAAGCTATGATGGATGCCTGATTTTCTGTTGGAACCAAGGGGGCATTATAGCCATGGGGATGGGACACAAGTAGAGTGGCTAAGGAAACAGGCTGGTGGCTGAGTGGAGAAGAGTCATCACAAGTAGGAGAAGGTTTGTCCCTGGCTTAATAGTTTAAGACTCAGTCTGTTCCCTCAACTGCCAACCATGGAACAGTGCAAATGTCCTCTTGTGACACATTATAGCATCAGCTGTGTGTAATGTAAATTGGTACAACTTTCTTGGAAGACATCCAGCAATCTGCATCAGTTCAGTCGCTCAGTCATGTTCGACTGTTTGCGACCCCATGAACTGCAGCATTCCAGGCCTCCCTATCCATCACCAACTCCTGGAGTTCACTCAAACTCACGTCCATCGAGTCAGTGATACCATCTAGCCATCTCATCCTCTGTCATCCCCTTCTCCTCTTGCCCTCAATCCCTCCCAGCATCAGAGTCTTTTCCAGTGAGTCAACTCTTTGCATGAGGTGGCCAAAGTACTGGAGTTTCAGCTTTAGCATCATTCCTTCCAAAGAAATCCCAGGGCTGATCTCCTTTAGGGTGGACTGGCTGGATCTCCTTGCAGTCCAAGGGACTCTCAAGAGTCTTCTCCAACATCACAGTTCAAAAGCATCAAATCTTTGGTGCTCAAATTCTTCACAGTCCAACTCTCACATCCATACATGACTAGTGGAAAAACTGTAGCCTTGACTAGATGGACCTTTGTTGGCAAAGTAATGCCTCTGCTTTTGAATATGCTCTCTACGTTGGTCATAACTTTTCTTCCAAGGAGTAAGCGTCTTTTCATTTCATGGCTACAGTCACCATCTACAGTGATTTGGAGCCCCCCAAAATAAAGTCGGACACTGTTTCCACTGTTTCCACATCTATTTCCCATGAAGTGATGGGACCAGATGCCATGATCTTCGTTTTCTGAATGTTGAGCTTTAAGCCAACTTTTTCACTCTCCTCTTTCACTTTCATCAAGAGGCTTTTTAGCTCCTCTTCACTTTCTGCCATAAGGGTGGTGTCATCTGCATATCTGAGGTTATTGATATTTCTCCCAGCAATCATGATTCCAGCTTGTCCTTCTTCCAGCCCAGCGTTTCTCATGATGTGCTCTGCATATAAGTTAAATTAGCAGGGTGACAATATACAGCCTTGACGTACTCCTTTTCCTATTTGGAACCAGTCTGTTGTTCCCTGCCCAGTTCTAACTGTTGTTTCCTGACCTGCATATAGGTTTCTCAAGAGGCAGGTCAGGTGGTCTGGTATTAAATCTGCATTGGAAGCCTTAAACATGTTCATGACATTTGATGCATAATTCCATTGACAAATATTAATACATAAACAAACATGTGGTCTGTTAATTTAGTACAAGATAGTCATCAAAATATGTTTCAGACCTAAATTCAAAACCTAATACTATAAAATCCAGTAGTCATGCTACATCTATGAAATGGCCTTTGTTTTAGCCATTAGCAATTGCAGTGTAAAAACATTTAATGACATGGAGTAATAGTCTTGATGCAATCTTTAGTAAGAGACAGCAGCAAAAAAAGAACTCTTTAGATGGAATGCAAGCAAAATTATGTGCAAGTGTGAATAATAGAGGAAAAAAAACTACCCCAGAAATGAACAGTGACTCTACTGTCGAATATTAGTTTGGTTTTGTATTTTACTTGATCCTTAAATTAACTCAAATGAGCAGGAAAGCTATTCCAAATGTTATTCTGGTATTCCTTTGCTTTAGTCTGATGGCTCCATGAGGAGTGTGGCTGGACTGGGTTACCAGGACTGCCCCAGAAATCTCACATGTTGCTATTTAATCTGTATCTCAAAATTCCTGCCAAGTTATCAGTAATTGCTTTCTGGTGGACCCCTTGGTGGTCATAGGATCTACTCTGCCCTAGCATGGAAGGGAGCCAGGCATTACAGCTGGGTGTGGTTTTGACGGCACCAGGCTCAGTCACTCCCATATATGTGAATGTTTCTTGTTAAAGGGTACCATTTACTAGGTGTCTGTGGTAAGTAGTACAGTAAGTGTTTTACATGTCTTGCTTTATAAGATTCTGAAGCTCCAAGATAGTGCCAGCATGATGGTGAGGCAAACAAGACTCCTGGGGTTCAAATGAGTATGCCAGGAAAGTAGACTATCAGGGATATGTGTGCCTTCTGAAATTGTACACCCTAGGTGTCTCTCTGACACCACCTTCCTCCTGGCCTTGCTCTAAGAGGCAAAATAACTTGCTCAAAGTCATGGAGTTGGCAAGAGATTGAGTTTAGGATCAGTTCCAAATTCAACTGATTCTGAACACCATGTCTTTTTAATTATGTCCATCTGCATAGTTTTATAAGCACAGTGTAAGTACATAGTACACTTATATTTGTGTGTGTGTGTCTGTGTATGTGTACCATGAAGCAGGAGAATTATTCACATTTAAATACATAAAGAGATTGTCTATTAGATCAAATGGTAAGGACAGTTTTCAAATATGAGCTATCTCCCTCATTTTGAAGGTGAGCACTGTCAAGCACATCCTAAACTCTAACCAGAAATTGACACATGGGGAAAACAGCCACATGGTCAAAGAAATATAGTACACAAATGGTTCTCCCAGCAGTTCATGGATTCTGCCATCCTGTCCTTGGCACTCAAGACTAATATAATCAGACATTGCTGCTTCCCCAGCTGAGCTGAGTTCTGGGTTCAGAGAAACAGTCCAGGACTCTGGGAAGCCAGTTAGCAGTTCATGCACTGGCCAAACCAGTGTGGCAGGAAGGAATTTTAAAATGGCCATTAGTCAATTTCATTTTATGGTGGAAATATAATGGGTCTAGAAGAATCTTTCAGTGCCTGAGAAAGGAGTGGTATTTCCTCTCTGAATGGGACAGTGTTCCAAGTCCTGGCAAAATGGAACCCAGCTTTCTGATTCCACTTCATAATCCTTGAGGCAATTTAACGGTAATGGGTTCATTTTTGCTGCACCCAACAAATGGCCAATTTCTGTTCTAAGTGGTCTCCTAGTAGAGAAATACCAAAATATCTGTGCAGAAACAGAGAATCACCAACAGAAAAGTGAAAAAGCCCAAAGGGTTTTTAAGTCATTTGTGCATTTAGAAAACATGTATTAAGCACTTATGTGCAAGGACTAGGTACACAATGACTTTATATAATTGCTCCTATCCACAATGAGGTCATTATTTATTATTCTCCTTTTTCTGATGAGGAAACTGAGACTTGCAGAGGCTGTTATATGTTTCACCTAACATTTCCCCCAGGAAGTACTGAAGGTGTGATTCAAAATTTTATTTGGTATTCTCTCCTCTTGCTGCCTTCCAAATACTTATAAATGTGAATTGAATTTAATTGAATTATGGTGCAATGCACACAAGTGATTAATACATGCTGGCTGAATGAATGGCTAGTGACTATATTTATACCTTGTATTCATAAATTTAATATATGTTGTGCTGAGGGAGAAGGCTCAATGGGAAGATGACAGTTAACAAGGTCATTTTCTGATATGGAAAATGCATAAATGTGTACGTGCCTCCTGCATTTAATATCCCCACTGCTTCTGAAATGGATATTTGCCAGTCAACTGAGAGCTGTTACTCTTTGTTATCTAAAGTTACTGTAGCATCTTGGTTGCAAACAGTGCAGAATGAAGAGGGGAGATTAATCCCCTGGAAATTTGCTCACATCTCCCTAGAAATGGAAAATGCTAAGGCAGCCAAGAAAACTCCCCTCCTGACTCTCACTTGCTCTGTGAATTCTGATAACTCACTTCCTGACCCTTGGTTTCCTTGCCAGTAAGGGGAAGGGCTATGACTTGGGCTCTTCTCAGATTATTTCCACTCCTGAAATAACACATATTTTTTTTTATATCCCATGTATTTGTGGACTGATAATAAATATTGTGGCTTTACCCCAGCCTTTTTGCACCATGAGACTTCTTTAAAAAAGAAAAAATAAAAGGTTTGATTATTTGATCTGGTATGGCTTATTTTAGCTGAGAATAAGGTGGAGATATCATTTGCTGCCTTCAGAGATCCCAACTAGGTAGTCTCTTATTAAGATTGTCAGTCTACCATGTAATCACATCACCCTTTCTCTGCCCACAGTGTTATGACCCTTTAGTCACCTTATACTGACGTTCAGAGATATACCAAATCCTGATGGCCTAACGGACCTGTCATAGTCTGACACTACTCCTCCATCCTCAGCTCATAGGACTCATATCGAAGAGCCTTGCTCCTTCTGTGTCTTTGGCCCAGAACATGCTGATCTGCACACACTATAAGTGCATTGCCTGGTTTGCTCACCTGATCGCCTTTCCATAGTCAGGCTTTGCCTTGTTTAATAGTCCTCGGCCCTTTACCCTGTGACAGTGCTCGCTCAGTGTGGCATGCCCAGTGTCCAGCACCGTCCTGGGCACAGAGCAGGCACTTCCATGTCTGGTCAGGAAATGAGTAAGCAGTCTACAGCACTCTGGTCCAGGAGTGGGTCAAGCGGTCAAACTGTTGGAGCTCTTTGTGTGCAGTTGTGGTAGGAAGTTGTGACTCTAGCCTCAGAAGATGAACAAATTGTAAGTCAAAGCTCTTCTACTGACTATATTAGTCAAATTAGGCGGTCGGCATAAGTCTCTGGTTCTCTATCTTCTTCTTCAAAGAGGAAAAAATTATCACTGTTCCTGGGGCTTTTGTGAGGACTAATGAAACAGTGAACCTTAAAAATATGAATGCACTATAGGCATCTCAGGCATTGCTACTATTTTTTTATTTCCTAAGGATAAGTGTGATTTTGATTGGCTTATAAGAGCAATTCACACACTCACCCCGTTGGAGTAGAGACAATGATGATCTTGTTAATATATTAAGTGTTTATCAGGTTACCGAGTGCTCCAACCCATTACAACCACATAATTATGTAGTTCTTTTCTCTATGTTCCATAAGTATTTTAATTTCTTTGGAGTTTCATTTATAAGTTTCTAGTGTGCAACAAAGTTCTCCCCCAGAGAGGGGGTGGGTAATGGATGATTGGCTGCTATGTACTTAAAAATCTAAAAATGCCATCCATACTAATGTGAAGTTTCTCTGTATTTCTGAAGAATAGTGAGATGCAATTCTACTTAAAATCAAAATAAAGATTTTTTTTTAACCAGTGTTACCTTGTTAACTGATCACAGTACTGTTGACAATAAAAGAATGTATGCATGAATGCGTGATTTCATCACTTTATAATTTTTCCCCTATGGCTAATTTGAATGGGCATCTGAGAAGAATAATACAGAAGTCCTCTTGGTTTAGCAGCAAACATTATACACCCACATATGCATATATGCTCAAACACAATACATTTACTGAGAAAAAGATGTATCAAGTATCAGCAAAAGAAGAATACTGTTAACCCAGTGGATTACAGTTTCTAATTTAAGAAAAGTGGCAGGACTGATTGTCATATTTCATAGGAAAGTGTTCAGAAAATTTGATTTCTATAAGATTCTGGCTGCACATATTACTAAGTATTTGTATTGTGTTTTTTCAAGTTTCTTTTGTGTTTTCCTTCACTGAGAAAGATTATGGCTGAGAAAGATGGTATTGAATTCCTAAACCCGAGGTTTTAGTCTTAGATGTTCCCATTTTCAGATCTACCACCAGGGGTACATTACTTCGTGCCATCCACATTTAGTTTCCTCACTTGAAACTGTTGGTGGGAATGTAAACTAGTACAGCCACTATGGAGAACAGTGTGGAGATTCCTTTAAAAATTGCAAATAGAACTGCCTTATGACCCAGCAATCCCACTGCTGGGCATACACACTGAGGAAACTAGAATTGAAAGAGACACATGTACCCCAATGTTCATCGCAGCTCTGTTTATAATAGCCAGGACATGGAAGCAGCCTAGATGTCCATCAGCAGATGAATGGATAAGAAAGCTGTGGTACATATACACAATGGAATATTACACAGCCATTAAAAAGAATACATTTGAATCTGTTCTAATGAGGTGGATGAAACTGGAGCCGATTACACAGAGTGAAGTAAGCCAGAAAGAAAAACACCAATACAGTATACTAACACATATATATGGAATTTAGAAAGATGGTAATGATAACCCAGTATGCAAGACAGCAAAAGAGACACAGATGTATAGAACAGACTTTTGGACTCTGTGGGAGAAGGAGAGGGTGGGATGATTTGGGAGAAAGGCAATGAAACATGTGTACTATCATGTAAGAAATGAATCACCAGTCTATGTTCAATACAGGATACAGGATGCTTGGGGCAGGTGCACGGAGATGATCCAGAGAGATGATGTGGGGTAGGAGGTGGGAGGGGGGTTCAGGATTGGGAACTCATGTACACCCGTGGCTGATTCATGTCAATGTATGGCAAAACCAATACAGTATTGTAAAGCAAAATAAAGTAAAAAAAAAAAAATCAACATAAAGCTAGGATCAGACCTCATGGGCATTTTAAGATGGTAGCAAATTAAACCCCCAGCTCAGAATTTTCAACACATACATATTTAACAAATGCTGATTGCCTTTAATTAAACATTGAATCACTTTCTAAAAGTATTGTGGGAAATTAGAGAAGATTTTAAACATTTCCTATTCTCATTCTCTCAGCTCCATTTAAAATCATGATTTTTTTTTTTTTTTTGGTGGATGACCTTTCCTTAAACTATTATATTGCAGGCAAGAAACAATTTAATTAAAAATTAAAGTCAAAAAAGTTTCTCCTGGGATTCAAACTGCTCTTGCCTTCCTCAGCATAAAATGTTGGCTTTTAGACAGGATTATTGATGAAAAGAATTTGTTCTTGCTGCTAGAACAACCCAGTCAGGGCAGTTCTTCAAGAGGTGAGCTGTAGACTTTAATTCATAATTAGATATTTTAGTTTCAAAGTAACTGCTTTGAAATACACAGGTTGGACTTAAGGGGGAAAAAAGAATTTAGGGATTTAGGGACATTGTCATTTCCTTGAAAGATGTTATCTGAATGTATCTGAAGAAGGTCACTTAATTCTAGAATTGCTATTCTACCCTCCTCCCCTATTTCATAGAAAGCAATCTCTGATTAAGATTCCTCCTCACTTCATTAAGATTCACCTCCTAGACATCTTTACACAGACACCTTTACATGTTGCCAGCACGTGTTTTGGTGACTCTCCTTTACTAGATGTCCATGGCAGACCACTTCCTCCCACCTTCTGGATGGACTTGTTCTGACTCTGGATAAGTTATTCGTATCAATTGTTACTGGGGCTTCCCCAGTGACTCAGAGGTAAAGGGTTCGCCTGCAATGCAGGAAACTCGCCAGAGACTTGGGTCCCATCTCTGGGTTGGGAAGATCCCTTGGAGGAGGGCATAGCAACCCACTTCAGTATTCTTGCCTGGGAAACCCCATGGACAGAGAAGCCTGGTGGGCTGCGGTCCATGGGGTCTCACTGTGGGCCATGACTGAAGCGACTGAGCACATCAACTGTTACTGTCAAGTCGAGGTGTTCAGGGGGCTTCAGGACACCATGATCCCTTCAGAGAGGTATGTTTGATTTCTGTCTTAGAACATCAGCCATTTAATTCATTTGCTGGTATTACCTACACAATCCCCAAGAGGTAGTAACAACTATTGCAACTAATTTATGAATCCTATTTACCTGGCTTTAATTTCTAGGCACTTTTCAGGCTCCACACCACCTTTTCTGAACTCAGAGACAAATAAAGTTGCAATGCTTCTTTTCCTGACTTTCTAATGTGTCATGGGGCTTGTGTGAGAAGCAGCAGCCAAGATGTGCTCAGGTGGTGAGCCCAGATGTGTTCAGGTGGTGAGCACATCCCAAAGTCTTTCTGTTGACCCTTTAACACAAGTGAACGCCAGCTTCCTTTTTTAACCTAACACCTACTGCCTAGGTAGTAGAATTATTATTAATTCTCCCAGCCTATAAATATATCTTCAGTCTCTGAAGGAGATTTTCACAGCAGAAAGTTTTCTCAGGTCTTTAACAGAGTCAGGACAAAGGCTGTTAGGAGAGTTACATCTGGAAAGAAAACTGAAGAAAATACTCAATTTCTCCAGCACTTCTTCAGGATATGGGGGCGGCTGTTCTCCTTAAAAGTTTGCAGAAACAGGTTCAGATTTACCTAAGTGAGACACCTTTATGGAAGCATGTTTGTTTCATTTTCAACAGGATAGGTGTTTTATCCTTTGGATGGAAACAAAGTTTCATCTCAAGTGGCAAAACTCTGTCTAGTTCAGTTCAGTTCAGTTTAGTTGCTTGGTCGTGTCCGACTCTTTGCGACCCCATGGATTGCAGCACGCCAGGCCTCCCTGTCCATCACCAACTCCCGGAGTTTACTCAAACTCATGTCCATCGAGTTGGTGATGCCATCCAGCCATCTTATCCTCTGTCATCCCCTTCTCTTCCTGCCCCCAATCCCTCCCAGCATCAGGGTCTTTTCCAATGAGTCAACTCTTCACATGAGGTGGCCAAAGTACTGGAGTTTCAGCTTTAGCATCAGTCTTTCCAATGAACAGCTAGGACTAATCTCCTTTAGGGTGGACTGGTTGGATCTCCTTGCAGTCCAAGGGACTGTCAAGAGTCTTCTTCGTTAGTAATGGCTATTAAAGTCCTATGTTGAGAAAGATCCTGAGGCTAAATTTTGGTTCAGAGAAACAGAGTGCTAGATACAATCAGGGCAGTACATGGGGAGTTTCACAAATGGCTAGCCATGTTAGCAAATGCAGTTTCATACTCAGTCATAAAAAGGAATGCATTTGAGTCAATTATAGAGAGGTGGATGAACCTAGAACCTGTTACACAAATAAGTCAGAAAGAGGAAAACAAATATATATTAACATGTATTTATGGAATCTATAAAAATGGTACCTATTTGCAGGTCTGGAACAGAGACACATATAGAAAACTGACTTTAGACACAGTGGGGAAGGAGAGGGTAGGACTAGTTGAGAGAGTAGCATTGAAACATATACATTATCATATGTAAAATAGATAGCTAATGGGAAGTTCTGGAGATGGAAATAGCAACTCATTCCAGTATTCTTTCCTGGAAAATCCCATGGACAGAAGAGCCTGGTGGGCCACAGTCCATAGGGTCTCAAAGAGTGGGACACAACTTGGCAGCTGAGCAATAGGAAGTTGCTGCATAACACAGGGAGCTCAACAAGGTGCTCTGTGACAACCTAGAGGAGTGGGATGCGGTGGAGCGTGGGGTGCAGGTTCCAGAGGGAGAGGGCCCATGTATACTTATGGCTGGTTCACTTTGTTGTATGGCAGAAGCGACATAATATTGTAAGGCAATCATCCTCCAATTAAAATTAATTAAAAAAATATAGAATCTTCACCCTTTTGTCTCTTGACTTTGCTATGCTCTTTAGTATGGTTTTGTAAACTGTTAACTTTCAATGATCACATATATTATAGATATAAAATCTAGATATGTAAGAACTTCATGAGAACTTATTCAAAGAACTTCATGAAAACTTATTCAATTAAATATAGCATTTAGTCCTCCCAACTTCTCTATATGATGTTTATAAACTAAAGAATCATTGATCAATTATTATAAATATTAATAACAAGAAACTATTCCATAAATAATTTACTGCTGCTGCTGCTGCTTAGTCACTTCAGTCATGTCCGACCCTGTGCAACCCCATAGACAGCAGCCCACCAGGGTCCTCTGTTCCTGGGGTTCTCCAGGCAAGAATACTGGAGTGGGTTGACATTTCCTTCTCCAATGCATGAGAGTGAAAAGTGAAAGTGAAGTTGCTTAGTCATGTCTGACTCTTAGCGACCCCATGGACTGTAGCCTACCAGGCTCTTCCATCCATGGGATTTTCCAGGCAAGAGTACTGGAGTGGGTTGCCATTTTCTTCTCCAAAAGAATTTACTATTTGAAAGAAAAATGATAAAATAAAAATGATTTTAAAGAGTATTTTGCAATAATTTCTTAATTTCTCATGTCAAAAACCCAAGGTGCCAAATTCTTGGATCACTACCTTCAAACTAGAAGTTTGAAGTAGAAATAAAATTAACATACACCTTTTGTCATTTTGCTTTCCCTCTGACCTCACATCCGTAAGGTTAGCACACTTGTGTTTAGTCATACCTTAAGTCTGAGTTTACAATGATAAATTATCCCTTCACAACCATTTTTTTGATGTAAGATTTTTTATGTCAGATTCATTGGTTTTATCCCTAATGTGAATGTGAAAGTCACTCAGTCATGTCCAACTCTTTACAACCCCATAGTAAAGCTAATAATAGTACCTGTCTCAAATAATTGTTGCAAGAATTAAACATGTAAACCCATGTAATGTACTTTAACAGTTATATCATCTAAAGTTTTGGCTATAAGACTCATAACTATTGCTCAAAATTAAGTTCTGCCTTTTTGACTGTAAGTGTAATATATAGGTAACTTCCACATCCCTCAGTCTAAAGTGGTAGTTCTCTTTGGGCCAATAATCAAACATTTCTTGAACAATAAGGCAGAATCTTCCTTCCTTTTTTTTCTCTCTCTCTTTTTTTTAAAGCTTATAACCAGGTCCTGTCTTTTGACATCAATAAGAATTTTGGTGGCCTGGTTTCCCATGAACAGTGTGATTTCAGTGGGCTTCTCTGAACTTCCACATGAATATATTTTCTCAGGGATCATACCACCTTTTAAGAATTTCTGATAAAAGATGGGAAAACAAGTAATTCCAGATCCTATCTATCCACCCAATTGTTTCTTTAGCATACTTGAAGCCCTAAGTCCCATGCTCCATTGTCCCATAAGTCCAACAGTGTTTGCTCCTTGATGGATTTCAAATCCCCTATCTGTTTCACTACTGTCTGGTTTGGGCTTTTCCAAAATTTCTCCCTACTGATATTCCTATATTCATTCTTTCTATGCTCTAAGTGATCTTGTCTAATCCATCTTGTCCATTGGCTAATCTCCAGAGTGATATTTCTAAGAAACATATCAGATCACATCAATGCTTAGAATCCTCTACTGTTTGCTCATAGCTAACATTATGAAATAATGAGGGAAACCCCTGACACCAGCTGCTGTCCAGCATTCTTGTCTTCGATACCTACACATATTGGATGGTTAAAAAGTTCATTTGGGTTTTCCCATAGGCTATATCTATGTAACCAGATATAAAGAACTATTTGTTGTTGTTTAGTCAGTAAGTCACATCCGACTCTTTTGTGACCCCCATGGACTGTAGCCTTCTGTGCATGGGATTCTTCAGCCAAGAATACTGGAGTGGGTTGTCATTTCCTTCTCCAGGGAATCTTCCCAGTTGAGACATTGAACCTATGCCTCCTGCACTGGCAGGCATATTCTTTACCACTGAGCCACCAGGGAAGCCCAAAGAACTATTTATGGTTCTTTAAACACATCAAACATTTCAAACACAGGATCTTCCCTATTGGAAGATCAAGTCTGACTTCATATCTTGTGAATAGTAGCTCAGAAAGTTTAATTGCCAGTAAACAGGGGAATGTGTTACTCTAGGGATTACAATAATATAAAATGAAACATCCGTGTTTAGTAGAAATAACAACTAAAAGGATGGGTGGTAGTAAATAATGCTTGATAAAATGTGAAATATCTCCCCCAGTTCTTCTTATTTCTTTGGTTATTTATAATTCCTAGCATTTGTTGTTTTTCAAAATGTCAGTTATGTTGCTATTAAAAAAAATAGGAATAAAAGAAAGATAGGAACAAGCTAGCTGACTACTTGTCTCTGCAGGTTAGTACAAAACAATGACACATTAGATACTTTGGAATGAGGAATTTAACGGATTATCTAATACGCTGTGTAAGAATTTGTTGTTCTTACCAAGTGATTAAGTTTAGAATGGAGCATTAATTAATTTGAATGGATGCTTGCTAGTGTGCCTTTTCAAAAGACATGATTTCTGTTATGTTGTATGAATGTCAGGCTTTATAAAACCAGCAGACACACAATAATCATATCAGACAATTTTATAGCATATTTTATATTCAACAGAAATCTTTCCTTCCCATCTCTCAGGAACTCTCAGCACTTTCATCTCTGCATTGTCCACATCACTTGATACCTTTATTTGTTTGCTGAGGGCATTCTGAAAATGCTTGGTGAACTGGTTTGCTCACAGATTATTCCAAAATCACAACACTTAGGAGAAAAAGGAATAAAATACTGCTGGATGCCACTAGATGAATCCTGCAGTCTCTACATACACGATCTATGTGTGACTGAAAGTAAAAAGTGCAAACCCCTGAGCTATTGGTTCTGGCTGGGGAAAAAATGTTCTGTATATCATCGTAATGGCATATTGTTTCCAAATCTTAACCCTTCTCACTTGTCATTTTCCTCTAGAAGGTAGAAGTGCATTTTAATGGCAGAAACAATTATAGGAAGTAAACTAATATAGCCATTATTAAACATTTATTAAGGTCCCACTGTGTGGGAGCCACTGATGCATTTTAAAAATAACTTTCTCACCATTACACTTGCACTCTAACCTAACTCATTTTGCATTTAATTTTTTAATGTAGATAGAAAATTGTAATAGTTGTTTCTGTAATTCCAGTGAATTGCAGAAGAGAAATGAAAAAAAAGGTTTATTTTTTATTAGTCTTTAGGAGTAATGCTCTGATGCTGCTGCTGCTGCTAAGTCGCTTCAGTCGTGTCTGACTCTGTGAGACCCCATAGACAGCAGCCCACCAGGCTCCCCCGTCCCTGGGATTTTCCAGGCAAGAATACTGGAGTGGGTTGCCATTTCCTTCTCCAATGCATGCAGGTGGAAAGTAAAAAGTGAAAATGAAGTCGCTCAGTCATGTCCAACTCTTAGCGACCTCATGGACTGCAGCCTACCAGGCTCCTCTGTCCATGGGATTTTCCAGGCAAGCGTACTGGAGTGGGTTGCCATTGCCTTCTCCAGTAATGCTCTCTAGGGATCATCAAATAGCAGTGTCAAGTGTATCATGGGCTTCTCCTAATTTTTTAGGGATAGACTGTAATCTGGGGCTCCTCAAAGCCTGGGGATCTGGGGTGGGAAACTCATATTAATTGATTAGTATAGGCAAGGTAGACAGTTGCTGCTCTGAAGTCATTGAAGACTGTTAGGTATAGACATTCTTGTTGGTCATAGGGAGCACAGTAGCAATGACAGCTACAAACAGTAGGTGCCCTCAGGGGGGTTCTCTTGCTGTGTCTGTCCTGTTCCAGTGAGAGCTGTGCCGCACCACCGTTTGTTTCTCAGGGGATAATCTTGCACGCTCCTTCCTGCAAGGACGTTGTCTTACATCATTTGCCTGTCCACAGAGTTGGATAGAAGGGTGACCATTAGACTCAAGCAGATTCTTCACGTTCACTTTTCACTTTCATGCATTGGAGAAAGAAAAGGCAACCCACTCCAGTGTTCTTGCCTGGAGAGTCCCAGGGACTGGGGAGCCTGGTGGGCTGCCATCTGTGGGGTCGCAGAGAGTCGGAGGGTAAAAGATCTACATTTCCTTGTGCATTTTATAAACTTAAGGATATGGGTTCATTGTTAACTAGAAACACTTTCACAGCACCAGAAAGAAACCATACCTGAAACAGTAGAGAATCAGACTGATACATAGAAATGGAGATACAGAGAAAAGTAATGGAGGAAGGGAATTGGGAGGGGAGGGAGGTTGAAGAAGGAGTAGGGGGAGAAAGAACAGGAGGGAGAGGAAAATCCTGTGAAAGGATGGGGAGGGTAATGAAGATAATAATAAGTGTGACAGCATCTTTTCATCTCCTGTGACCCAGTTCATATATACCTACAACCTTCCCGATTATGGAAGGAAGGTTCAAAGTTAAGAAAGCATTAAGTTTTCTAGTTTAAGCTTAGCTTCTGTTTCCGTTGCTTACAACCAAAAATCCCTGAGCTTTGTGCAGCTAGTTTTCTGAGTTTCCCTCCCCACATCTGCTCTGCAGAAAGAAATGTGGATATACTGAATATGGTCCACAATTGAATCTATATAATTATGAACAGGACTATGGTACCTGCCAGCTATTTTCAGCAAATGCTTTTGTTATATTTATGGAGGTCTCAATTTTTAAAATCATTTGTGGAGTGAGATATAGGTTGGATATGTGTATGGATGACTTGGTGGCTGATGGCTGGGTAGGTGGGAGGAGAGAATGATTGTTATTGGGTCTTTCTATCATGATTGTTGTTAGAATAAACAACACCAAATAAACTGCCCCCTCCTCCACCCTGAATGTTGCTTTAACATTTATTTCTGCCTTATAGGTCTGTGATTTACACTTCCATATCTAATTATCTCATTGAAATTTATGAGATGCACTTGGCTACCTGCTTCTCATTTTATAGCCAAGTAACCAAGGTGCAGGGTTTCCCTGGTAGCACCAGTGATAAAGAACCAGTCTGCATAATGCAGGAGATATAAGAGACGTGGGTTCGATCTCTGGGTCTGGAAGATCCCCTGGAGGAGGGCATGGCAACCCACTCCAGTATTCTTGCCTGGAGAATACCCATGGAAAGAGGAGCCTAGCAGGATATTGTCCAGAGCTGGACACAACTGAAGTGATTTAGCATGCACCCACACAACCAAGGTGCAGTGAGACCCAGAGTTTAAATCCACAGTTTACACTGTGACTGTGTAAGTTGTCACAGTCGTTGACAGACCAGGTGTGTGAACCCTGGTTTTCACTAAAAATACATCTCTAATCATGTGCTATGAATTACATCTCCTTCACAAATTCTGGGACAGAAGTGTTGTGTGTGATGTTTTATTCTCTCTTTTTTGACTCTCTTTGCATTCCTTATTGTCTTTTTCCTCTCTCGAACTGTCTCCTTAAAACCTATCCTCTATTCCATCCCTATGTATTCAATTTCAGATGAGTCCCTTCTTTCTAGGCTGCTTCATCATAGCTGGTTAAGGGCTACAAGTAAGGCAGAAATGAGAGAGTTTGGGCAGATTTTTTGTTTTTCTGTGAGATATGTATATTTTTCTACCCAATTGGGGTTAGGTTTCTTAGTATGACTTGCTTTGGCTAACAAAATATGATCAGCTTTGATACCATCCACATCGGAGACAAAGGTTCAAGAACCACCCTAGGGTTCTACTATTTTATTTTCCCCTCAACTACCAGAAAACAGTTCTGGGTGCAGAGATACCTTAGATCCTGGAGTGAAGCAGACACTTGGAGCAGAGTGGCAAGAAACCTACAAACAACATGTATCGTGTGTGAGAGATGAAACTGTGTTTGTAATCCACTGTGAGCTGAAGGTTCTTTATTACACAAGAAGGCTTCAGCTCATAAATACAAAGCATGAGAGTACTTTTTAGGATCATCTGAGCTTTTTCAGGCTTTATGTCATGTGAGACTGACATTAATGTTCTAAGTAAGTCAGGTTTGTTATGATTCCCATTTTAGAAATGTGGAAATTCGAGATTAGATGGTATGTAAAAAACAAATGCCTCTCAACCAGGAAGTGGAAAAAATAGTGAAGTTCTCTTGACACCTTTTTTTAGCTTTCTGCCCTTAATCACATTCTGCCACATAAATGCACTCAGTCTTGGCCATTGCTGGACTCATTGGAAGCTACATTTAGCCATTCAGGATTCTAAGCGCACTTACGTGAGAAGGACATGAATCATTCAACATTATCCTAGTGACCTGAAAAGTTCATGCAAAGAGCCTTCCTTATGTCACACTGAGGTTTATTCACCTGAGAGGCTTCGTCTCAAAGATGTCTTTGGCCCAGGCTTGACGTAGTGCATCCTGTGTTGTGGAAGTAGGTAAGGGCCCTTTTGATTGTTGGCCCAGCCACAATGGGACTATCCATGTCAGACACGGGAGAGCAAGGGCAGGTCAGCAAATCCCTGTTTCTAGGGAAAGACCAGAATCAGAGAAATGATTGTGGTGGGTCCTGAGCTGAGTCAGGTGGAGATGAGCTTACATTTTATGTGTTTTAGTTAAGCTGTAATTCCACTCTTTGCTTTATATGTATGTGTGTGTGTGTATATATATATATATATATATATATATATATATATATATTTTTTTTTTTTTTTGCATTCTGTTAATGTTACCTCAGAACAACCACTACTCTCTCTCTCTCACATGAGATACTATGAATACTTGCCAGAAATATCAAGTTAATGCCCAAGCCAGCTCTATGTTCTGATTTATCTTCCACGTTGACTCTGAGTAACAGAGCCATACATTAAGGAACAAAGCTCGCTGCCGGGGTATTTATAACCTTGTCTTTTAGAACATTTGGCAGACGTTCAGACCTTCCATATGTTCACCGTATTAAACTTTACCATAAAAGGAACTTAAGAGTTACATTTGAAGAAAGCTGGTATTGTATGGTCTGAAAGTCTAGCGGTTAAAAAAAAAAATAATCAAGTCCAACTTGAAATAACAGATGTTCTGTGATCCTGCTGAAAGTTTAAATGCCACACAACAAAGTTGTGCTCTCCCTAACACTGCAGATGTCATATTCCAGGAACATTTTCAGTGACTCAAAGCAGACACATTGAGCTTCTGAGCCTGGTTTAATAAGGATGCATTCCTGAGCTGTGAGACTAGAAAGCAAGGCTATTGGTGGGGGTTGCACCAGCCTCAGTGGCGCAGCTCATCCCTTCCAGCATTCTTAAAGCGTATGGAAGCCAAGAAGCCTCCTATGGGGGCAGAATTAATCTGGTAGGTCAAGCAAATCTATGGTAATATGGGAAGAAAACATGGGACTTTATTTTAATATTCATATCCAGGCATACCTTGCTTTATTGTGCTTCACTTTACTGTGCTTTGCAGATACTGTACTTTTTACAAATTGAAGGTTTATGTCAACTTTGCATTGAGTAAGTCTATCAGCACCATTTTTCCAATAGCATTTCCTCACTTTGTGTCTCTATGTAACACTCTGTCAAGTCTCACGATATTTCAAACTTTTTCACTATTATTATATTTGTGACAGTGATTGGTGATCAGTGATCCTTGCTGTTCTGACTACAAAGAGATGAAGGCTCACATGATTAGTTTAGACAAAATGCTATTACACACTTACACTACAGTATAGTGTAAACATGAACAGCATAGTGTAAACATAACTTTTATAAGCACTGGGAAACCAACAACATTTGTTTGACTCCTTTTATGGTGATACTTGCTTTATTGTGTGGGTCTGCAACTGAACCTGAAATATCTCCAAGGTATGCTTGTAATTCCTAGAGAAGGGAAAGGCTACCCACTCCAGTATTCTGGCCTGCAGAATTCCATGGACTGCACAGTCTATGGGGTCTAACTCAATGAAAATAAGCCATGAAGTGTGGGGCCACCCAAGACGGATGGGTCATGGTGGAGAGGTCTGACAGAATGTGGTCCACTGGGGAAGGGAATGGCCAACCACTTCAGTATTCTTGCCTTGAGAGCCCAATGAACAGTATGAAAAGGCAAAATGATATGATACTGAAGGAGGAACTCCCCAGGTCAGTAGGTACCCAATATGCTACTGGAGATCAGTAGAGAAATAACTCCAGAAAGAATGAAGGGATGGAGCCAAGGCAAAAACAATACCCAGCTGTGGATGTGACTGGTGATAGAAGCAAGGTCTGATACTGTAAAGAGAAATATTGCGTAGGAACCTAAATGTTAGGTCCATGAATCAAGGCAAATTGGAAGTGGTCAAACAGGAGACGGCAAGAGTGAATGTCGACATTCTAAGAATCAGCAAACTAAAATGGACTGGAATGGGTGAATTTAACTCGGATGACCATTATATCTACTACTGTGGGCAGGAATCCCTTAGGAGAAATGGAGTAGCCATCATGGTCAACAAAAGAGTCTGAAATGCAGTACTTGGATGCAATCTCAAAAACGACAGAATGATCTCTGTTCATTTCCAAGGCAAACCATTCAATATCACAGTAATCGAAGCCTATGCCCCAACCAGTAACACTGAAGAAACTGAGGTTGAACGGTTCTATGAAGACCTACAAGACCTTTTAGAACTAACACCCAAAAAAGATGTCCTTTTCATTATAGGGGACTGGAATGCAAAAGTAGGAAGTCAAGAAAACACCTGAAGTAACAGGCAAATTTGGCTGTGGAGTACAGAATGAAGCAGGGCAAAGGCTAATAGAGTTTTGTGAAGAGAACGCACTGGTCATAGAAAACACCCTCTTCCGACAACACAAGAGAAGACTCTACACATGGACATCACCAGATGGTCAACCCTGAAATCAGATTGATTATATTCTTTGCAGCCAAAGATGGAGAAGCTCTATACAGTCAGCAAAAACAAGACCAAGAGCAGACTGTGGTTCAGATCACGAACTCCTTATTGCCAAATTCAGACTTAAATTGAAGAAAGTAGGGAAAACCACTAGATCATTCAGGTATGACCTAAATCAAATCCCTTATGATTATACAGTGGAAGTGAGAAATAGATTTAAGGGACTAGATCTTGTAGACAGAGTGCCTGATGAACTATGGATGGAGGTTCTTGACATTGTACAGGAGACAGGGATCAAGACCATACCCATGAAAAAGAAATGCAAAATGGCAAATGGCTATCTAAGGAGGCCTTAAGATAGTTGTGGAAAGAAGAGAAGCAAAAAGGAAAGGAGAAAAGGAAAGATATAAGCATCTGAATGCAGAGTTCCAAGGAATAGCAAGGAGAGATAAGAAAGCCTTCCTCAGCGATCAACACAAAGAAATAGAGGAAAACAACAGACTGGGAAAGACTAGAGATCTCTTCAAGAAAATTAGAGATACCAAGGGAATATTTCATACCAAGATGGGTTTGATAAAGGACAGAAATGGTATGGACCTAAGAGAAGCAGAAGATATTAAGAAGAGGTGGCAAGAATACACAGAAGAACTGTACAAAAAAGATCTTCATCACCCAGATAATCACAATGGTGTGATCACTCACCTAGAGCCAGACATCCTGGAATGTGAAGTCAAGTGGGCCTTAGGAAGCATCACGACGAACAAAGCTAGTGGAGGTGATGGAATTCCAGTCGAGTTATTTCAAATCCTGAAAGATGATGCTGTGAAAGTGCTACACTCAATATGCCAGCAAATTTGGAAAACTCAGCAGTGGCCGCAGGACTGGAAAAGGTCAGTTTTCATTCCAATCCCAAAGAAAGGCAATGCCAAAGAATGCTCAACTGCACAATTGCACTCATCTCACATGCTAGTAAAGTAATGCTCAAAATTCTCCAAGCCAGGCTTCAGCAGTACATGAACCATGAACTTCCTGATGTTCAAGCTGGTTAGGAAAGGCAGAGGAACCAGAGATCAAATTGCCAACATCCATTGGATCATCAAAAAAGCAAAAGAGTTCCAGAAAAACATCAATTTCTGCTTTGTTGCCTGGGGTTTCTTTGGAAGGAATGATGCTGAAGCTGAAGCTTCAGTACTTTGGCCACCTCATGCGAAGAGTTAACTCATTGGAAAAGACTCTGATGCTGGGAGAGATTGGGGGCAGGAGGAGAAGGGGACGACCGGGGATGAGATGGCTGGATGGCATCACGGACTCGATGGACATGAGTCTGAGTGAACTCTGGGAGATGGTAATGGACAGGGAGGCCTGGTGTGCTGCGATTCATGGGGTCGCAAAGAGTCGGACACGACTGAGTGACTGAAGTGAACTGAACTGAACTGACTATGCCAAAGCCTTTGACTGTGTGGATCACAATAAACTGTGGAAAATTCTGAAGGAGATGGGAATATCAGACCACCTGACCTGCCTCTTGAGAAACCTATATGCAGGTCAGGAAGCAACAGTTAGAACAGGACATGGAACAACAGACTGGTTCCAAATCGGAAAAGGAGTATGTCAAGGCTGTGTATTGTCACCCTGCTTATTTACATCATGAGAAACGCTGGGCTGGAAGAAGCACAAGCTGGAATCACGAATGCTGGGAGAAATATCAATAACCTCAGATATGCAGATGACACCACCCTTATGGCAGAAAGTGAAGAAGAACTGAAGAGCCTCCGGATGAAAGTGAAAGAGGAGAGTGAAAAAGTTGGCTTAAAGCTCAACATTCAGAAAACTAAGATCATGGCATCTGGTCCCACTGCTTCATGGGAAATAGGCGGGGAAACAGTGAAATCAGTGGCTGACTTTAATTTTTTGGGCAGATGGTGACTGCAGCCATGAAATTAAAAGACACTTGCTCTTTGGAAGGAAAGTTATAACCAACCTAGACAGCATATTGAAAAGCAGAGACATTACTTTGTCAACAAAGGTCCGTCTAGTCAAGGCTATGGTTTTTCCAGGAGTCATGTATGGATGTGAGAGTTGGACTATAAAGAAAGCTGAGTGCCAAAGAATTGATGCTTTTGAACTGTAGCATTGGAGAAGACTCTTGAGATTCCCTTGGACTGCAAGGAGATCCAACCAGTCCATCCTATAGGAGATCAGTCCTGGGTGTTCACTGGAATGACTGATATTGAAGCTGAAACTCCAATAGTTTGGCCACTTGACGTGAAGAGCTAATTCATTTGAAAAGACCCCGATGTTGGGAAAAATTGGGGGTGGGAGGAGAAGGGGACAACAGAGGATGAGATGGTTGGATGGCATCACCGACTGAATGGACATGAGTTTGGGTAGACTCCAGGAGTTGGTGATGGATAGGGAGGCCTGGAGTGCTGCAGTTCATGGGGTTGCAAAGAGTCAGACACGACTGAGCGACTGAACTGAACTGAATTGACAAATAAAATAAGCTACTTAAGATTCCCAGCATGATGATTTGATATACTTACACATTGTGAAAGAATTCCATCATCAAATTAACATATTCATCATTTTACATATTTACTTTATTGTGTTTGTGATAATGTTTAAGCTCTATCCTCTTAGCAAATTTCAATTATACAAAATAATATTATGAACTGTAGTCACCATGCTACACATCAGACTCCGTTCTTGTTATAGCTGAAAATTTGTATTTGTTTACCAATTCCTCTTTCTATCTCCCACCCCTTACCCCTGGCAATCACTTTTCTACTCTGTTTCTGTGAGTTTGACTTTTTAAGAAAATAAGTTTAAAGACAAATCATCATCCCTGAAATCTAACCTCATTCTAAGTACATAATCTATTCTTGAAGAAATAGAAATAACAATTTTGAAAGTAGCTCATGCTATGGAGAGAACATCTTGAGACTTTCTATTGCTATGTGATTTTCTTGCTAAAAATGGTTTACAAAACTATCATTCACAGTTAAAACATGTATTATCAACAAATAAAATATATTTAAATAATAAAAATCATAGCATAAGAAAAAGGGAGTAAGTGATACATCAGTAATAAATGATTTATGATGCTGGATTGTTCTGTTTCTCGAATAGGATTCACTTTAAGACAGCATTATGATTAGGTGGCGATGGGCTTTGTTTTTCAGTCACTCAATCATGTCCGACTCTTTGCGACCCATTGGACTGCAACATAGGACAGGCTTCCCTGTCCTTTACCATCTCCCTGAGCTTGCTGAAATTCATGTTCATTGAGTCAGTGATGCCATCCAACCATCTCATCCTCTGTCATCCCCTTCTCCTCCTGCCTTCAATCTTTTCCAGCATCAGGGTCTTTTCTAATGAGTTGGCTCTTCGTGTCAGGTGGCCAAAGTATTGGAGCTTTAGCATTAGCTTTAGTCCTTGCAATGAATATTTAGGATTGATTTCCTTTAGGATGGACTGGTTGGATCTCCTTGTAGTCCAAGGGACTCTCAAAAGTCTTCTCGAACACCACAGTTCAAAAGCATCAATTTTTCTGTGCTCATCCTTCCTTATGGTCCAACTCTCATATCCATACATGAATAGTGGCAAAACCATAGCTTTGTCTAGATGGACCTTTGTCTGCAAAGTAATGCCTCTGTTTTTTAATATGTTGTCTAGGTTGGTCATAGCTTTTCTTTCAAGGAGCAATTGTCTTTTAATTTCATGGCTGCAGTCACCATCTGCAGTGATTTTAGAGCCCAAGAAAATAAAGTTTGTTACTGATGATGGGGGGAAAAGGCCAATTGAATTAGTGAGAAATATAATTGACTGTATTACCAGCTCTTTTTTTTTTTTTTTTATTAAACAGCTCTTTCTCCAAACCTTGTTTTAAAACTCTGATAATCTACAATATCACTTAACTGCAATGCTGTTTTTAGAAACCCTTTCCAAAATTTGGAGAAAGATACTATGACTAAGACATGTTCATGTTAGTAAATCTATTTCTAAGAATTCATTGCATTTATTTTTGTGTGCGGTGTTAGAAAGTGATCTAGTTTCATTCTTTTACAAGTGGTTGACCAGTTTTCCCAGCACCACTTGTTAAAGAGATTGTCTTTACTCCATTGTATATTCTTGCCTCCTTTGTCAAAGATAAGGTGTCCATATGTGTGTGGATTTATCTCTGGGCTTTCTATTTTGTTCCATTGATCTATATGTCTGTCTTTGTGCCAGTACCATACTGTCTTGATGACTGTGGCTTTGTAGTAGAGCCTGAAGTCAGGCAAGTTGATTCCTCCAGTTCCATTCTTCTTTCTCAAGATTGCTTTGGCTATTCGAGGTTTTTTGTATTTCCATACAAATCTTGAAATTATTTGTTCTAGTTCTGTGAAAAATGTGGCTGGTAGCTTGATAGGGATTGCATTGAATTTGTAAATTGCTTTGGGTAGTATACTCATTTTCACTATATTGATTCTTCCAATCCATGAACATGGTATATTTCTCCATCTATTAGTGTCCTCTTTGATTTCTTTCATCAGTGTTTTATAGTTTTCTATATATAGGTCTTTAGTTTCTTTAGGAAGATATATTCCTAAGTATTTTATTCTTTTCATTGCAATGGTGAATGGAATTGTTTCCTTAATTTCTTTTTCTACTTTCTCATTATTAGTGTATAGGAATGCAAGGGATTTCTGTGTGTTGATTTTATATCCTGCAACTTTACTTGTAAAAGAATGAAACTAGATCACTTTCTAACACCGCACACAAAAATAAACTCAAAATGGATTAAAGATCTAAATGTAAGATCAGAAACTATAAAACTCCTAGAGGAGAACATAGGCAAAACACTCTCAGACATAAATCACAGCAGGATCCTCTATGATCCACCTCCCAGAATTCTGGAAATAAAAGCAAAAATAAACAAATGGGATCTAATTAAAGTTAAAAGCTTCTGCACAACAAAGGAAAATATAAGCAAGGTGAAAAGACAGCCTTCTGAATGGGAGAAAATAATAGCAAATGAAGCAACTGACAAACAACTAATCTCAAAAATATACAAGCAACTTATGCAGCTCAACTCCAGAAAAATAAACAACCCAATCAAAAAATGGGCCAAAGAACTAAATAGACATTTCTCCAAAGAAGACATACGGATGGCTAACAAACACATGAAAAGATGCTCAACATCACTCATTATTAGAGAAATGCAAATCAAAACCACAATGAGGTACCACTTCACACCAGTCAGAATGTCTGTGATCCAAAAATCTGCAAGCAATAAATGCTGCAGAGGGTGTGGAGAAAAGGGAACCCTCCTACACTGCTGGTGGGAATGCAAACTAGTACAGCCACTATGGAGAACAGTGTGGAGATTCCTTAAAAAATTGCAAATAGAACTACCTTATGACCCAGCAATCCCACTTCTGGGCATACACACCGAGGAAACCAGAATTGAAAGAGACACATGTACCCCAATGTTCATCGCAGCACTGTTTATAATAGCCAGGACATGGAAACAACCTAGATGTCCATCAGCAGATGAATGGATAAGAAAGTTGTGGTACATATACACAATGGAGTATTACTCAGCCATTAAAAAGAATTCATTTGAATCAGTTCTGTTGAGATGGATGAAACTGGAGCCAATTATACAGAGTGAAGTAAGCCAGAAAGAAAAACACCAATACAGTATACTGACACATATATATGGAATTTAGGAAGATGGCAATGACGACCCTGTATGCAAGACAGGGAAAGAGACACAGATGTGTATAACGGACTTTTGGACTCAGAGGGAGAGGGAGAGGGTGGGATGATTTGGGAGAATGCCATTCTAACATGTATACTATCATGTGAATTGAATCGCCAGTCTATGTCTGACGCAGGATGCAACATGCTTGGGGCTGGTGCATGGGGATGACCCAGAAAGATGTTATGGGGAGGGAGGTGGGAGGGGGGTTCATGTTTGGGAATGCATGTAAGAATTAAAGATTTTAAAATTAAAAAAAACTAAAATAAAATAAAATAAAATGTTAATACTCATAAAGAAAAAAAAAAAAGAAAAAAAAAAAAGAATTCATTGCAGAGGATAACCAGAGATCTGTTCTTTTGCATTAAATAAGAATGCTTATCTCAGCATTATCTACAACACCAGGAAAAACAAACAAACAAACAAACAGGAGTGATTTAAATACCTCCAAAGTAAATGATGATACAGCCATTTAGTACAAGCCTAATAATCCTGTTACAAAAGTTACATAAGGGTGTGAAAACATATGTAGGATATTTTAAAAAATGAGTCTAATGTATACATGCAAGATGATTTAAATAGAAGAAGAAAACAAAACAGAATGTGAACTTACTCTAAGCCTTATTTCTCTCATTTGGAAAGTGGAGATTATGATACCACTCATTTCATAGGATGGTTCTAAGAACTCCCTAATACTTAGGAGGCTGCTCTGATACAGTACTTTGCACGTAATAGGTGTGCATTGACTAAGGATGATGTTAATTGCATTTTGAAAACCTCAGTGGAGCCTGGCTGCTAGATGGGTTCTGGGTATGTTATTTCAGTGAAAGAACTCCAGCTCGCTGGCCAGTGCCTGCAGGAAAGACTTCTGATTAAGATGGATGTAGGATCCCCCACATGTAGGTGAAATGCCTGCCACTGAAATGTTTGCTATGTGCAGGGGTTTGGGTCAAGTTCACCTAGAGTCCCTCTACTTCCTGACACACTGATCTGCATTTGCAAGAAAAATTAAAAAGGTAAAATTACCTCTCCCAAGTTGTTCATCGAGCACTCTGTCATCCTTTCTTACTGTTTTTTTCCTTCTTGTACCCTTCTTCTCATTCGGTCTGCCCTACCATCTCTCTCTTGGTCTATTAGAGTAACACTTGTTTTTACATCCCTATTTCTATTCTATTTCTGCCTCATGCAATATCACATCTCCCCTCTTACAACCAGATGCATCTTTCAAAATTTAAATCTGAGCAATTTGGTTCTTTAAAAAAAAAATGCTTTTCTTTTTTTGGGCTTCCTATTTTTCACAGGGTGAAATTGATTGGTGCAGCATAAACACATTTATCATTGAATCTCAATATATTTTTCAGATGCATTTCAGACCAATCTCACCGTCCACGCTTTGCTTTTCTACTACAGAAAAACCTGCTCTTCCTTGAACACATTATTAGTTACGCTGTGCCTAGAGAACAAACTGATTCTGTCTCTGGAAAGCTCTAATCCCATTTTCCTGTCTTGTGAACTCTTGCTTCATTTTCCATTGTCAGAAACAAGGAATGTTTCTCTTGTCTCCTCCAGGAAGCTTGCTTTCTCCTACCATAGAAAGATTATTTCTCCTTTTTTTTTACATTATAATAAACAAAAACCATCTATGACTAAACTTCATATTATCTTCTCATGTGACATTGCATTGACTATTGTTCAGTTGCTCAGTTGTGTCTGACTCTTCTTGACCCCACAGACTGCAGCACACTGGGCTTCCCTGTCCTTCACCATCTCCCAGAGTTTGCTGAAACTCATGTCCATTGAGTCAGTGATGCCATCCAACCATCTCGTCCTCTTTGGTCTCCTTTGTTCATTGCTTTGTGCCTATCTCTATTCTTGAAGGGCTCTCTGTGATTTATCTATATCCCCAGGCCAACACCAGTATTTCATACCAGCAGGCTCACAGCTGATGGCTGATGATATGACTAGCAAATGCTTTTCAAAAAAATTTTACTGATATATAGTTGACTTACAAATACTTTTTGAATATGTGCTATGTATAGAAACCTCCCACTATTAATAGGCATAAGAAGGTGACTCGGAAGGTCCCAGATGAAATGCAAATATTACTTAAGTAGCATTCACTGTATTAGTGTGAAGTATTTATCATTTGAAATTTTTGGTTAGTTTACCTATGGTGTATAAAGGTGTTATAGATAGTTATGGGTACTTTTAAAAAAGTCATCAAAACTCTTTCCTTAGCCCTTTTCTAGTTGACTTCATTCTTAGGCAAATCCTCCTCACATACACAGAAGCTATGGCCCCTGTAGACTGACATCCTTCCAAACAACAAGCTGCTCTGAGGAAATCATTATGTTCTAACTACAAATGAATGTAAAAATTACTAGTGTGATTATTATTTGGTCAAATGTAGGTCATACCTCAATTTCTACATGAATCACTGTCTTAACTTAGATTTGCTAGGCAGAGATCAGAGACAAATAAAACCTCTGGACTTAAAAAGGAAGGGTGGTTTTCTAAAGAGGTGTGTTGTGTGTGTGTGTGTTTGTGTGTGTGTGTGTGTTAGTCGCTCAGTCGTGTCCAACTATTTGCGACCCCATGGACTGTAGCCCACCAGACTTCTCTGTCCATGGACTTCTCCAGGCAAGAATAGTGGAGTGGATTGCCATTCCCTTCATTTTTATTAATATAGGGACGAGAGAGAGAGAGAAATATAGTATGTTGGACAATGAAAAAATAGCTGTCCACCACAGAGAGGTTAAGCAAATAAGACTTCTTTAACACTGTAGGTCCATAAGGTTCCCTTTTCTGCATGTGCCTTCAAGGTCCATCTCAAATAGAATTTCCTTTGTGAAGTCGTTCCTGAAACCCCCAGGAAGCATGAGTCACTTGCCCTGTGCTCCCTAGCTCCTGACTGTGCTTCTGGCCTTGCACAATCATGTCATACTATGAATGTTTGTTCACCATTGTATTCCCCAGTAGAATGTGCATTCCTCAGGGGAATTCCTCCGTCTGTATGTTCCTCTTCCTTTTGTGTATCTTCAATCCCTATTGAACATGCCAGAGTCTCTTTCTTAATGTTTGCTTGGGAATTTCTTGGTGGTCAGGTGATTAGGACTCTAGGCTCTCACTGATGAGGGCCCTGGTTCCATCCCTGGTCAGGGAAATAAGAACCTGCAAGCTGTGTGGCTCAGCCAGGGGAAAAAATAAAGTCTGCCCATTGTAGGCATGGATATACAAGGGGATACAACTTGAGGGAAACAGTAGGAGTTATTTAGGAGGGATATGGCCCAGAGTGGTTCTATCTACCTTATGAGACTGAGACAATAAACAGGGCATACATTTTCTGGTGATTATCTTCCTCTATCCTGCAATGATATAGTAAAGAATATACTGGCTAAAACTGAGATAAGTCTCTTTAAAATTATGAATGTGGTCACTTAGCAGTGAGGCAAGTTATTACATTTCCTAAATCTCCAGTTTATCATATGTGAAAGAGGGATTATACTATCGAAAAAAATAACAGTTTGAAAATAAAGTTATTCCTATAATCTCCATATAATCTCCCTACAAAGTCCCTTTTGACTGTGTAGTCAACTAATAGGCTCGCTTACTTACTGTGCCAAGCTATGACTTTAGTTTCTTTTTCAGGCTATGACTTTCTGACACTGTTTTGCCTGAATATTCTGTTCTGAATTTCTCATGATACCAGTGGCTCACATCATACGTGGCCACTTTCTTCTCTCATTTGTTCAACATGTATGTGGTAAAATTTCTTTTCACATCATCCCAGTGGGTATAATGATCATCTTTCTACCATTTTTCTGGAAACAGAAGCTGGTGAGTGTTCTGATTGTAGACTCCTGGAATGAAATCAGGTACCTCATCTATGTATAAATCTCAGAAATTGGAAAGATTTGGGTGACGATGCACCCAGGGCATCAAAGTACTACCACAAGTGACAGAAAATCTAGAAACTAGAAGACCAAAAAAAAAAAAAAAAAAAAGGTATATTAGGTAATGCGATTAAAAATTCAGTGTAATAATAATTTTCTGAATTCTTTCTCTTCTCCCTCTCTTTATTCCTCTCTGTCTTTAGTTTGTTCTTATTAGCTTTATTCAGTCTGTAAGGGCAGTAAAATGGACCTGGTGGCTCCTTACATTCAATATTCTTTCAGCTTTTCATATCAGGAAGAGAGCTCTTACCTTCTCTTTTCCTCTCTTTCTCTCTCCCTTTCTTCTTTTTTCTATTTTTTGCTTCTCCTCTCCCCTCATTTCCTTCTTTGCCTTTCCCTCTTCTTCTCTCAGTTTTCTATATTAAATCTTATTGAAGATAAGATTATATCTTAGATGGATTATCCTTGCTTATGGTAATGTCTACCCCTGGACCAATCTCTTTGCATCAGGAAAGAAGGAATGGAGCACTATGATTGGCCAGGCCAGGATGAAGGGTCGACAAGTGCAGCCAGAGCCATCAAAAGCTCTTTCAGCATCCCACAACATCAAGAGGATACTAGAGGGATACTGATACCTGTAGCACACATTCACTAACCAGTGAGAAAGCTCTGCCTAATTCTAATAAACATATAATCAGCTTGGTCCAACATATCTAAAGCCCATCTGAGTCTATACGTCTTATCCACCACTTTCAAGGTTAACCAAGTAAAATGGCGTGGGTGAAAACCTGAGAACTAATCATAGACAATCTGTGTTAAACTTATTTATTTTTCTACACCCTCTACTTGCTCCAGAGATAGAAATTAAGGGGCTGAAAGGTCAATACCACATGGGAGGTATTACGTCTATCACAAAGGAGACTTTGACACCTGTAGTAACAATATTTATGTCATATACATTAAGAGAAAGCTATAGAAGAGAGACTCTGACTTAAATTTTTTGTTCACATGACATTCTCCACTAGAAAGGACAAACAGGATGCCCCATCTCAGTCTTCCCATTTTGGCAATGAGAAAATTGAAGTCCACAGAAAAGGAGCCAGTTCAAAATGCTATTAGTGCAGAGCCAGGGGCTAAAACTCCTTGACTTGAATAAATTATTAAAAAAAATAGAATTCAGTAAAACCTGCCCTGGCTTCCCACTGTGGTCTAGGTCCTACATCTGAGGTCTCCTGCTTCCACTTGACTTTGTTTGTTCTCAGTGTCCATGATGTTCTGGGCCATCTCTACCCTACCTCCTTTTCTTGAAGGACTAGCTGTGACACTTCAAGTTTTCATCTCTGGTTCCTAGCTTCTTATCTGTCTCCCTTGGCTTCCCCAAGGACTGATGATGGTCAGTGTATCTCCCCGATGGGGTGACCCTAACACATTTGTGCATCTCTTTCCATCAAGATCCTCAGCTACCTTAGCCCCAGTCAAGACAATATCTCTCCCCACCATGTCACATTAGAAGCATTCTGTCTTCCAACTAGGAGAATGATTCATTACCCCTGCTTTGTTTTGAAAGGACTCACTTAAATGTAAGTTTGTAATTTTATGACAACCCACAGAATGGGAGAAAATAATAGCAAATAAAACAACTGACAAAGGATTAATCTCCAAAATATACAAGCAGCTCATTGCACTCAATACCAGAAAAACACACAACACAATCAAAAAGTGGGCAGAAGAAATACCTAAACAGCATTTCACCAAAAAAGACACAGATGACTAATAAACACATGAAAAGATGCTCAACATCACTCATTATTAGAGAAATGCAAATCAAAATTACAATCAGGTATCACCTTACATGAGTCAGAATGGCCATCATAAAAAAATCTACAAACAATAAATGCTGGAGAGGGTATGGAGAAAAGGGAGGCCTCTTTCACTGTTGGTGGGAATGTAAATTGATACAGCCATTATGGAGAAACAGTATGGAGATTCCTTAAAAAACTAGGAATAAAACTACTATATGATCCAACAATCTCACTACTGGGCATATACTCTAAGGAAACCAAAACTGAAAAAGACACATGTACCCCAGTGTTCATTGCAGCACTATTCACAATAGCTAGGACACGGAACCAATCTAGATGGTCATTGACAGATGAATGAATGAAGAAGTTTTGGTATGTATACACAATGGAATTATTACTCAGCCATACAAAGGAATGCATTTGACTCAGCTCTAATGAGGTGGATGAACCTAGAGCCTATTATACAGAGTGAAGTAAGTCAGAAAGAGAAAGACAAATATTGTATATTAACACATCTATGTGGAATCTAGAAAGATGGTATTGATGAACTTATCTGCAGGGTGGCAACAGACAGAGACATAGACATAGAGGACAGACCTGTGGACATGAGGGGAAGGAACTGGGGAACAAATTGAGAGAGTAGTATTAAAACAGAAACATTACCTTATGTTAAATTAGACAGCCAGTGGAGATTTGCTATATGACTCAGGGAGCTCAAATCTGGTGCTCTGTGACAATCTAGAGGGGTGGTGGGGTGGGAGTTGGGAGGGACATTCAAAAGGGAGGGGACATACATACAGGACTTACATATACCTATGGCTGATTCATGTTGATATATGGCAGAAACCATCACAATATTGTAAAGCAGTTGTCCTCCAATTAAATATTTGTACTTTTATGTACTATAAAAGGGACTCTTGGACATATAGCTCAATGTTCTTTGACAAATGCACAGACACATGTAATCACTCCCACCATTAGAATAAAACACCAGGGACTCATTTTTAAACTAACCTTATTTGCTCAGGGTTATTTAATTTAATTCATTCTTTATTTTCTTATTTCTAGTACTTATCTTCCAATCACAGCTTCTGATCAGGGTGAGAGAACCAGAGTAACTGAAATAATTTGTTAAAATTTTTTCCAATAGTAAAGGGATGTAGAATTTTAATTACATTGAACAGCCTGATTGCCCATAAGTACCATTCTTTTTCAGTCTTTTAAAATAAAGAAAGTATTTCACGGATCTCTAATACTACATTCAATAAAATCTAGACTTGGGTCTGAGGGTTATGAGTGGGTCTGGTCTAGAACTGGGTAAAAATGCTTCCCTTAAATCTTTTGAAGTTATTCCAGGGGATCCCCCCATGGAGGGGCACTCAGAAATTGTTGCAAAGTTTATAGCATGAGTCTCAAAGATATGAGGTATTTTTCCTGGCACAGCATTAGAGAGTTTCTTCTATCAAGTTATTTTGATGGCTAAGTCAGTATTGATCTCTACATTTTCAAATATCAAACCCAACTTGTCAGCAATAAAAAGAAAGTGGCCGGGGACCTCCCAGGAATTTCCTGCTAGAAAAAAAAAATTCTTGCTCTTTGCTGTCCAAATGCTCAGCATGTTAAACCTCACTTTGAATCAGTCTCTCAGACAGATAATGAGGTGGTAACACAATGCAGGACTGTAATAGAAATGGATTGAGTGAAAAAGAATTTCTCAGGATATGAACTGAGATATGTATATAAAAACAAGCAGCAATCATTAATAAAACTCATTCTTTGGTCTCATTCTCAATCTGTCTTTCCTGCCTGGTTGGAAACTGGGATTTTTTAAAAGGGAAAAACACATCAAACAACACATCTGCGTGTTTAATGAAGGTGTCAGACTGAAGTTGTGTTTGAAAATGGAAATCCTTTGGCAAACTGCAGTAAGGAGATAAGATGCTTTTTATGGATTGCAAGAACTTAAATACTTTTAGTTGCTTTCACAGAATGTCCTTAAGTTTTAATAATATCCAGACATTCTTATTTTTCAGTGTATGATTAAGGAGAAAATGTGTCATACAATGCCATAATTACAGAGAGACTGGCTATTTTGAAAAGAAACTAATGGGATCTTAATTTTTTTTTTCCTTTATAGAAATGAAACGAAATTTGGAGCCAACCTCAGCCTACTCCTTCATTTTGTGTGTGTGTGTGTGTGTGTGTGTGTGTGTATGTGTGTGTGTATGTGTGTTAGTTGCTCAATTGTGTCTGAGTCTTTGCGACCCCATGGACTGTAGCTCATCACTCACCAGGCTCCTCAGTCCATGGAATTCTCCAGGCAAGAATACTGGAGTGGATAGCCATCCCCTTCTCCAGGGGATCTTATTCCTACTTCTTCCTTTTAAAGGTGTTGAAATTCTTGTTTTGTCTAGGTAATTAAATACTGACAAAGACTAGGATGGAACCAGGGTATCCGGGGATCATGATTTATAATCCTGTTGGAGAAATTGTACTCCATGCATCACAGAGATGGCCCAGGGGTTAGAAGACTTAGCTTCTTTTGCTATCTCTGTTTTTCCATGAATGTGATAAGAAGGTTAAGGAGTAGGGGAACTGGAGGTGGTTGAGATCAGAAAGGTGGTCAGGAAATAAGAACTTAAATAAAACCCTAAGTTGGTGAGGCTGTTTTGCTGGAGAATCACTACTAAGAACTACAATCATATGAATAAAAGGAAGCGGGTAGCAAGGTGGGTTGTAACACTAGGTATCTGGCTGCTTTTTGTACTACATGGACAAACTTGGGACCCTCTTAGCCTTTCGTCATTTTATAACTCTATCTATCTATCTATCTATCTATCTATCTATCTATCTATAAGAGGAGATACCTACTGCATACCATACCGAAGAAAAAATCAATTCCAGCCAGTTATCCCATTGCAATGTAAAAGATTAACAAATTATAAAACTTTGGGGAAAAAATGTGTGAGATTATCATCAATTTGAGGAAGGCAAGCAATTCTAAGGAAAGATGTAAAATGATATGCAATAATCTAATCCATGTTGAAATTAGGAATTTTTGTTCAACTATAACCCTTTAGAGAGTTAAGAAACAACCCATATGATTGGAGACTATATTAACAACACATATATCCAACAATGGACTTGAATTCAGAATGTAGAAAGCACTGCCAAAATAAGCAAAAAAGGCAGATGGGAATTCAGTTTTTAAAGAACTGAAAGGCTTGAATAAGGAATTCATAAAAGTGGATATTGAAATAATCAATAAACATAGGAAACAGTGCTTAACTATCCTTAGGGAAATCCAATTAAAAGCACAGTGTAATATTGGTAAACTCAGCCACAGTGAGTAAAATGAAAAAGACACATGACACTAAATGAGGGGTTGAAGGATGTAGAACTAGAACTTGTATCTTGCCGGTTGGTGCTAAACTTGGTGCAATCACTTTGAAAGAAATACACATATACACACATAACACAACACAACAAAATAACTCTAAAGCTGAAAAAATGCCATAGAATTTAGCTATATTTATCCCTAGGCATAAGCATTTTACCCTGAGGTATAAGCAAAAGATGAGGATGCTAACGTGCTGCACTCAATATGTTAGCAAATTTGGAAAACTCAGCAGTGGCCACAGGACTGAAAAAGGTCAGTTTTCATTCTAATCCCAAAGGAGGGCAATGCCAAAGAATTACCATACAACTGTGCTCATTTTACATGCTAGTTAGGTTATGCTTGAAATCCTTCAAGCTAGACTTCAGCAGTGGGTGAACAAAGAATTTCAGATGTAAAAGCTGGGTTTAGACAAGGCAGAGGAACCAGAGACCAAATTGTCAACATGTGTTAGATCATAGACAAAGCAAAGGAATTCCAGAAAAACATCTACTTCTGCATCATTGACTACACCAAAGCCTTTGACTGTGTGGATCACAATAATCTGTGGAAAATTCTTAAAGAGATGGGAATACCAGACCACCTTACCTGTCTCCTGAGAAACCTGTATGCAGGTCAAGAAGGAACAGTTAGAACCAGACATGGAACAATAGACTGGTTCAAAATTGGGAAAGGAATATAACGAGGTTGTATATTCTCACTCTACTTATTTAACTTCTATGCAGAGTACATCATGTGAAATGCCAGGTTGGATGAATCCCATGCTGGAATCAAGACTGCAGTAAGAAATATCAACAACCCCAGATACGCAGATGATACCACACTAATGGCAGAAAGTGAAGAGGAACTAAAGAGTCTCTTGAAGGTGAAAGTGCAGAGTGGAAAAGCTGGCTTGAAATTCAACATTCAAAAAGCTAAGATCATGGCATCTGGTCCCATCACTTCATGGCAAGCAGAAGAGGGAAAAGTGGAAGCAGTAACAAATTGTATCTTCTTGGGTTCCAAAATCACTGTGGACAGTGACTGCAGCCATGAGATTAAAAAACGCTTGTCCTTGGAAAGAAAGCTATGACAAACCTAGACCGCATATTAAAAAGCAGAGATATCACAGTGCTGAAAAAGGTCCCTATAGTCAAAGCTATGGTTTTTCCAGTAGTCATGTACAGATGTGAGAGTTGAAGCATAAAGAAGGTTTTTGAAATGAGATGTTGGAGAAGACTCTTGAGAGTCCCTTGTACTTCAAGGAGATCAAAGGAGTCAATCCTGAAGGAAAGCAACACTGAATACTCACTGAAAGGACTGATGATGAAGCTGAAGCTGCAATATGTTGGCCATGTGGTGCAAAGAGCTGACTCATTGGAAAAGAAGACTCTGATGCTGGGAAAGATTGAAGCAAAAGGAGAAGGGGGTGGCAGAGGATGGGATAGTTAGATAGCATCACCTACTCAGTGGACATGAATTTGAGCATATTCTGGGAGATAGTGAAGGATACAGAAGCCTGGTATGCTGCAGGCCATGGGGTCACAAAGAGTCTGACATGACTTAGTGAGTGAACAACTACAAATCCTTAGACATAGAAATACGTAGATATGTTGGTAAAAGATATGTACAAAAATGTTCATAGCAGCAGTCTTTGGAACAGCTCAAACCAACACAAATGTTTATGTACAATAGCAAAGATAGTTAAGTTGCATATCCATGCAATAGAATACTGAATAGCAAAGATCAGCAACAAGTACAATGAAACATGATAGTGCAAATGAATCTCACCAAATAATGTTGAGTGAGAGAAGCCAGTATCCCCCAAATATACATTATTTGATTGCATTTGCCGAGAGAAATATCAATAACCTCAGATATGCAGGTGACACCTCCCTTATGGCAGAAAGTGAAGAGGAACTAAAAAGCCTCTTGAAAGTGAAAGAGGAGAGTGAAAAAGTTGGCTTAAAGCTCAACATTCAGAAAACTAAGATCATAGCATCTGGTCCCATCACTTCATGGCAAATAGATGTGGAAACAGTGTCAGACTTTAGTTTTTAGGCTCCAAAATCACTGCAGATGATGACTGCAGCCATGAAATTAAAAGACGCTTACTCCTTGGAAGAAAAGTTATGACCAACCTCGACAGTATATTGAAAAGCAGAGACATTACTTTGCTGACTAAGGTCTGTCTAGTCAAGGCTATGGTTTTTCCACTAGTCATGTATGGATGTGAGAGTTGGACTGTGAAGAAAGCTGAGCACTTAAGAATCGATGCTTTTGAGCTGTGGTGTTGGAGAAGACTCTTGAGAGTCCCTTGGACTGCAAGGAGATCCAATCAGTCCATTCTGAAAGAGATCAACCCTGGTGTTCTTTGGAAGGAATGATGCTAAAGCTGAAACCCCAGTACTTTGGCCACCTCATGCAGAGAATTGACTCACTGGAAAAGACTCTGATGCTGGGAGGGATTGGGAGCAGGAGAAGAAGGGGATGACCAAGGATGAGATGGCTGGATGGCATCACTGAATCGATGGGCATGAATCTGAGTGAACTCCGGGAGTTGGTGATGGACAGGGAGGCCTGGCATGCTGCGATTCATGGGGTCGCAAAGAGTTGGACACGACTGAGCAACTGAACTGAACTGAACTGAACTGAAATCAAGTTCAAAAAATAGGTAAAGCAAACTGACAATGTGACAAGTCAGGAGAATGGTTGTCTTCCAGTGGCATAATGGCTAGAAAGGGATACATGGGGCCTTCAGGGGTTCTGATTTATTGCTGTTTTCTGACATAAATACTGGCTATGCAGATGCATTCACTTTTTAAAATTTTATGACTTTGTGTTCTTTTCTGTGTATGTTATTTCTTAATAAAGTTTGACAGCAAAGTGAGGATATCAGAGTAGAGGATTTCTGAGACAGTATTTATTAGTTTACTAAAGCCTAAAAAAGTTAACTGATTAAAGAATTACTCAGTTCAGTTCAGTTGCTCAGTCGTGTCCAACTCTTTGCGACCCCATGAATCGCAGCACGCCAGGCCTCCCTGTTCATCACCATCTCCTGAAGTTCACTCAGACTCACGTCCATCGAGTCAGTGATGCCATCCAGCCATCTCATCCTCGGTTGTCCCCTTCTCCTCCTGTCCCCAATCCCTCCCACCATCAAAGTCTTTTCCAAAGAGTCAACTCTTTACATGAGGTGGCCAAAGTACTGGAGTTTCAGCTTTAGCATCATTCCTTCCAAAGAAATCCCAGGACTGATCTCCTTCAGAATGGACTGGTTGGATCTCCTTGCAGCCCAAGGGACTCTCACGAGTCTTCTCCAACACCACAGTTCAAAAGCATCAATTGTTCAGCACTCAGCTTTCTTCACAGTCCAACTCTCACATCCATACATGACCACTGGAAAAACCATAGCCTTGACTAAATGGACTTTTGTTGGCAAAGTAATGTTTCTGCTTTTCAATATGCTATCTAGGTTGATCATAACCTAAGCCTAATAAATAATTTCAAACAATAATCCTGGGGAGTTTATTAAAACAACAGATTTCAGGACTCTCTCTCCAGAGAACATTACTCTTAGGACCAGAGAAGGGTTTATGTTAAAATAAACTACCTTAGTTACTCTAACTCAAATGGTCCATGGACCACATTTTAAGAAAAGTTATAAAAGGAGTCCTTCAATGTTGATATTTTAAAGCCATGATGCCAGCTAGCCGATCAAGCTAGTTATGATGGTATTGTCGCTAAAATTTTTGATGGAGGAAAGCATGAAAATACATTGTTATGATGCCAGCTGCAGGGTTTGCTATTTCCAAGATTGCCGTCCTTCTTGAAATGTTTTCCCTTTAATAAATAGCTTTATAGAGATCCTGGAAGAAGAGAGTAAGGAAGAGGAGGGATTCTGACAATGGATGCAGAACCTTTATGCTCAGGTCATCACTTCCAATCTGGTGGTGACAAGACAGGGCCAAATTCATTACATATGAGCACTTTTACAGCATCCCTAGAAGTGAGTTTAAGACCCAGTGAAATACAGTTGGGGTTGCTGACATCACTGGATTGCTTTCGCATAGAAAGACCCTGGAAGGTAGAAGTGGCACAGTTTGTATGACTTCACTTCAGAGACATGACTCCTGCCCTGTGCGTTTGCCACTACTAAGAATCTTCTGCAGTGCAGTGCTAGTGGTGGAGAACACTGCACCTGAGGCAATCAACAGCAAGACATGCAATGTATTTTGCAGTAAAATATTATTGTTTATCTCATGAACTAGTTTTTCCATGTAATTCCATGATAATGCATATGGAAACTGCTGGTTTATTATATGTGCCACTGAAACGATTTCTTTGTTCTACACTGGTTCAGCACTACCATCATTGGCAGAGATGATGGAGATGGGCAAAGTCAGGGAAACAGTAAGGGGAAATGGCTTCATGTACCAGAGGAATCATATCAAATCAGTGAGAAAACATTGATCTTAATGTTTTTGTTTTTGATTTTGATTTTGTGTTCTAATCAAGATCTTAGACTAGAAATAATACATGTGAATTAATTTTAAAAGGAAAATTATTAGGATGTTTAAAAGAATTCAACAAATTAATGTGCATCTATATTTATCTCTACTTCTAATTTTATTGTTTCAAGACAAAAAAGAAGCCTCTTGCATGATTCATCTTTCCACTATATTTTCCATCCTATTTTCTCTTGACCCTTGAGTGATCCTGCTTCATTAATGCAGTCTCTTTTTCTTCTATTTTCAATATTTTTCTCTTTGTGGGGTCTTTCTTATCAACATGTAAACACATATAAGTATTTTTACTTTTTAAGGCTTGCTTGTTCATCTTTCCATTCCTTTTTCACCCTTGTAAACCCTTTCCTGCTAAACTTCTTAAAAGAACTGTCCAGTCACATTGGTGTTACTTCTTTACTATTCAGTTCCCAAGTCACTGAAGTCTGGCTAATGCCTCCATGATAACTCTGAAACTGCTCATTAAAACTCATCAAAGCTCTCCTGGTTGGTAAATCTGATAACTAATTTTCAATTGCTAGCTTAATTTGAGATTTCTGGAACATTTAATCTTATTGATTTTTCCCTCTTATTGAAGTTCAGTTTTTCTCTGGACTCAATCACACCAGTTTTTCTGGATCCCTAGTTATTTGCAGGGAGGAATTAATTTTCCAGACCATAGCCCTCAGTAGATGGAAGGTACTAGAGCCTTCATTCCTTCAAAGATGGTGTGGTGAGAGTGAGCATACGAGTGCTCCTCTTTCCGTGTGATTCAGTCCTTCAAAAGGAAGATATGAAGGACTATGCTACTCACTCTGATGTTGTCTTATTTGATTGGTTAGATGGCCGAAACCCTAGATTTTGTTTACTAGAGGGTAATTTCTCAGCCTATAAAAGAAGTTCGTGGCTTTCTTTCTCTGCGCATAGATGTGATTGACTCAACTTAAGTCCCTAGTCTTCAGGTGGAAAACAGACCTGTTCTCTCCACCGCCTTCTCCAAGTTTCTCACTATTCAACTGATACATATGACAGGTTAGGGCTGTTAAAAATAGTCAAAATGCCCCCCTCCTTTTGTTATTTGTTGGTTACTGTCTGAGAAAGAGGATTGCTGCTGCTGCTAAGTCGCTTCAGTTGTGTTCGACTCTGTGCGACCCCATAGACGGCAGACCACCAGGCTCCACCGTCCCTGGGATTCTCCAGGCAAGAACACTGGAGTGGGTTGACATTTCCTTCTCCAATGCATGAAAATGAAAAGTGAAAGCGAAGTCACTCAGTCGTGTCCAACTCTCAGCGACCTCATGGACTGCAGCCCACCAGGCTCCTCCGTCCATGGGATTTTCCAGGCAAGAGTACTGGAGTGGGGTGCCATTGCCTTCTCCAAGAAAGAGGATTAGTAGGAGCCTTTACATTTTTTGTCTTTAGTTTCCAGATATGTTTTTCAAACATATGAATCAATATCACATCAAATTAAGAAAAGAGACTGGATAATTCAGAGTTTAATACAGCTTAATATATACAGACTTGGTGGTTACACAAGTGGTAGAAGAGCTGAAAAGTATTAGCAAATTCCAGAGTTTTCCTATCTGGTGGAAGCTAGAATCTAAGGCAGGTTTGTTTCATTCCATAGAGAAAGGGGTATTCAGAAGCTAGACCATTGAGTATACTCAGTTATTTTCTTAAAATGCCCACAACCATAGAGAAGTTCAGTTCAGTTCAGTTCAGTTGGTCAGTCATGTCCGACGCTTTGCGACTCCATGAATGGCAGCACGCCAGGCCTCCCTGTTCATCACCATCTCCTGGAGTTCACTCAGACTCACGTCCATCGAGTCCGTGATGCCATCCAGCCATCTCATCCTCTGTCGTCCCCTTCTCCACGTGCCCCCAATCCCTCCCAGCATCAGAGTCTTTTCCAATGAGTCAACTCTTTACATGAGGTAGCCAAAGTACTGGAGTTTCAGCTTTAACATCATTCCTTCCAAGAAAATCCCAGGGTTGATCTCCTTCAGAATGGACTGGTTGGATCTCCTTGCAGTCCAAGGGACTCTCAAGAGTCTTCTCCAACACCACAGTTCAAAAGCATCAATTCTTCGGCGCTCAGCCTTCTTCACAGTCCAACTCTCACATCCATACATGACCACTGGAAAAACCATAGCCTTGACTAGATGGATCTTTGTTGGCAAAGTAATGTCTCTGCTTTTCAATATGCTATCTAGGTTGGTCATAACTTTTCTTCAAAGGAGTAAGCGTCTTTTAATTTCATGGCTGCAGTCACCATCTGCACAGATTTTGGAGCCCCCAAAAATAAAGTCTGACACTGTTTCCTCATCTATTTCCCATGAAGTGTTGGGACCGGAGGCCATAATCTTCGTTTTCTGAATGTTGAGCTTTAGGCCAACTTTTTCGCTTTCCTCTTTCACTTTCTTCAAGAGGCTTTTTAGCTTCTCTTCACTTTCTGCCATAAGGGTGGTGTCATCTGCATATCTGAAGTTATTGATATTTCTCCCAGCAATCTTGATTCCAGCTTGTGTTTCTTCCAGGCCAGCGTTTCTCATGATGTACTCTGCAGATAAGTTAAATAAGCAGGGTGACAATATACAGCCTTGACGTACTCCTTTTCCTATTTGGAACCAGTCTGTTGTTCCACATCCAGTTCTAACTGTTGATTCCTGACCTGCATACAGATTTCTCAAGAGGCAGATCAGGCGGTCTGGTATTCCCAATCCTTTCAGAATTTTCCACAGTTTATTGTGATCCACACAGTCAAAGGCTTTGGCATCTTTGGCATAGTCAATAAAGCAGAAATAGATGTTTTTCTGGAACTCTCTTGCTTCTTCCATGATCCAGCGGATGTTGGCAATTTGATCTCTGGTTCCTCTGCCTTTTCTAAAACCAGCTTGAGCATCAGGAAGTTCACAGTTCACATATTGTTGAAGCCTGGCTTGGAGAATTTTGAGCATTACTTTACTAGTGTGTGAGATGAGTGCAATTGTGCGGTAGTTTGAGCATTTTTTTGCATTGCCTTTCTTTGGAATTGGAATGAAAACTGAGTTTTTCCAGTCCTGTGGCCACTGCTGAATTTTCCAAATTGGCTGGCATATTGAGTGTAGCACTTTCATAGTATCATCTTTTAGGATTTGAAACAGCTCTACTGGAATTTCTTCACCTCCACTAGCTTTTTTCGTAGTGATGCTTTCTAAGGCCCACTTGACTTCACATTCCAAGATGTCTGGTTCTAGATTAGTGATCACATCATCATGACTATCTGGGTCGTGAAGATCTTTTTTGTACAGTTCTTCCGTGGATTCTTGCCACCTCTTCTTAATATCTTCTGCTTCTGTTAGGTTCATATCATTTCTGTCCTTTACCGAGCCCATCTTTGCATGAAATGTTCCCTTGGTATCTCTGATTTTCTTGAAGAGATCTCTAGTCTTTCCCAGTCTGTTGTTTTCCTCTATTTCTTTGTGTTGATCGCTGAGGAAGGGTTTCTTATCTCTTCTTGCTATTCTTTGGAACTCTGCATTCAGGTGCTTATAGCTTTCCTTTTCTCCTTTGTTTTTCGCTTCTCTTCTTTTTACAGCTATTTGTAAGGCCTCCCCAGACAGCCATTTTGCTTTTTTGCATTTCTTTTCCATGGAGATGGTCTTGATCCCTGTCTCCTGCACAATGTCACAAACCTCTGTCCATAGTTCATCAGGCAATCTATCTATCAGATCTAGGCCCTTAAATCTATTTCTCACTTCCACTGTATAATCATAAGGGATTTGATTTAGGTCATACCTGAATGGTCTAGTGGTTTTCCCTACTTTCTTCAATTTAAGTCTGAATTTGGCAATAAGAAGCTCATGATCTGAGCCACAGTCAGCTCCTGATCTTGTTTTTGTTGACTGTATAGAGCTTCTTCATCTTTGGCTGCAGAGAATGTAATCAATCTGATTTCGGTATTGACCATCTGATGATGTCCATGTGTAGAGTCTTCTCCTGTGTTGTTGGAAGAGGGTATATGCTGTGAACGTGGTCCACTGGAGAAGAGAATGGCAAGCCACTCAGTATTCTTGCCTTGAGAACCCCATGAACAGTATGAAAAGGCAATATGATAGGATACCAAAAGAGGAACTCCCCAGGTCATTAGGTGCCCAATATACTACTGGAGATCAGAGGAGAAATAACTACAGAAAGAACGAAGGGATGGAGCAAAAGCAAAAGCAATACCCAGTTGTGGATGTGACTGGTGATAGAAGCAAGATCCGATGCTGTAAAGAGCAATATTGCATAGGAACCTGGAATGTCAGGTCCATGAATCAAGGCAAATTGTATAGAGCTTGAAGACCTACAAGACCTTTTAGAACTAATACCAAAAAAAGATGTCTTTTCAGTATAGGGGACTAGAATGCAAAAGTAGGAAGTCAAGAAACACCTGGAGTAACAGGCAAATTTGGCCTTGGAATGCAGAATGAAGCAGGGCAAAGACCAATAGAGTTTTGCCAAGAAAATGCACTGGTCATAGCAAACACCATAGAGAAGACAGAATAAAATTCTGCTTCATTCTTACTTCTCACTCCCTTAATCTTCCACCAGTATTATCCACTGACCAAATACACCTAGTAGCTCATCAGCATGGTAGCATGAACAATATAGTTTGCAGGATACCGTCACTGGTAGGGTTTTAGGAAAACCCAACTTTTCTTCAGAGTAGTATGTTTTAAGAATTATTGGGATATAAATAATATTGATCCTGAGATGGCTCCTTTCATCTTTGTTTACTGGTAATAACCTGGAGAAGTCAAAAGATAAGTCAGACTCATAAAAAAAAAAAAAAAAAAAAAACAGGAGAAAGGGAAAAGAACCAAATCAATAAAATTAGAAATGAAAATGAAGAAATCACAACAGACAACACAGAAATACAAAAGATCAAAAGAGAGTACTATGAGCAATAATATGTCAATAAAATGGGCAACTTGGAAGAAATGGACAAATTCTTAGAAAAGTGTAACCTTCCAAAACTGAACCAGGAAGAAATAGAAAATCTTAACAGACCCATCACATGCATGGAAATCAAAACTGTAATCAAAAATCTTCCAACAAACAAAAGCCCAGGACCAGATGGCTTCACAGGTGTATTCTTCCAAAAATTCAGAGAGGAGCTAACACCTATCCTGGAGAAGGCAAAAAACTGAAAGCATTTCCTCTGGAATCAGGAACAAGACAAGGGTGCCCACTCTCATCAGTAATATTCAACATAGTTTTGGAAGTCCTAGCCACAGCAATCAGAAAAGAAAAAGAAATAAAAGGAATCCAGATTGGAAAAGAAGTAAAACTCTCACTGTTTGCAGATGACATGATTCTTTACATAGAAAACCCTAAAATGCCACCAGAAAATTACTAGAGCTAGTCAATGAATATAGAAAAGTTGCAGGATATAAAATTAACACACAGAAATCCCTTACATTCCTATACACTAACAACAACAACATCAACAACAACAACAACAAAAACAGAAAGAGAAACTAAGGAAACAGTCCCATTCACCATTGCAATGAAAATAAAAGTATACTTAGGAATAAATTTACCTAAAGAAACAAAAGACTTATGTATGGAAGACTATAAAACACTGATGAAAGAAATCAAAGATGACACAAATAGATGAAGAAATGTAGCATGTTAATGGATTGTAAGAATCAATATAGTGAAAATGAGTATACTACCCAAAGCAATCTATAGATTCAACACAATCCCTATCAAGCTACCAATGGTATTTTTCACAGAACTAGAACATATAATTTCACAATTTGTATGGAAACACAAAAAATCCTCAAATAGCCAAAGCAATCTGGAGAAAGAAGAATGGAACTGGAAGAATCAACTTGCCGGACTTCAGATTATACTACAAAGCTACAGTCATCAAGACAGTATGGTACTGGCACAAAGGCAGAAATATAGATCAAAGGAACAAAATAGAAAGCCCAGAGATAAATGTACACACCTATGGACACCTTAAATGAACAATTGGGAAAGACAATCATCTTTAACAAGTAGTGCTTGGAAAATTGATCAACTATGTGTAAAAGAATGAAACAAGAACACTTTGTAACACCATACTCAAAAATAAACCCAAAATGGATTAAAGACCTAAATAAAAGACCAGAAACTATACAACTCTTATAGGAAAACATAGCCAGAACATTCTCTGACATAAATCACAGCCACATCTTCCATGACCTGCCTCCCAGAGTAATGGAAATAAAAACGAAGATAAAGAAATGGGACCTAATTAAACTTAAAAGATTTTGCACAATGAAGGAAACTATAAGCAAGGTAAAAAGGCAGCCTTCAGAAAGGGAAAAAACAAAACAACTGACAAAGAATTAATCTCTAAAATATACAAGCATCTCATGCAGCTCAATACCAGTAAAATGAACAGCCCAATCAAAAAGTGGGCCAAAGAACTAAACAGATATTTCTCCAAATAACACATACAGATGGCTAATAAACACATTAAAAGATGTTCAACATCACTCTTTATTAGAAAAATGCACATCAAAACCACAATGAGGCATCATCTCATGCTGGTTAGAATGGCCACCAACAAAAAGTCTACAAACAATAAATGCTGGAGAGGGTGTGGAGAAAGGCTAACCCTCTTACTCTGTTGGTGGGAATGCAAACTAGTACATCCACTATGGAGAACAGCATGGAGATTCCTTAAAAGACTGGAAATAGAACTGCCATGTGACCCAGCAAACCCACTGCTGGGCACACATGCTGAGGAAACCAGAAATGAAAGAGACACATGTATCCCAATATTCATTGCAGTACTGTTTATAATAGCTAGGGCATGGAAGCAACCTAGATGTCCATCAGCAGACCAATGGATAAGAAAGCTGTGGTACATATACACAATGGAATATTACTCAGCTATAAAAAAAAAGAACACACTTGGGTCAGTTCTAATGAGGTGGATGAAATTGGAACTTATTATATAGAGTGAAGTAAGTCAGAAAGATAAACACCAATATACTATATTAATGCATACATAGGGAATTCAGAAAGATGGTAACAGTGATCCTATATGCAAGGCAGCAAAAGAGACATAGATGTAAAGAACGGAATTTTGGACTATGTGGGAGAAGGCAAGGGTGTGATGATTTGAGAAAATAGCCTTGAAACATGTATATTACCATATGTAAAATAGATGACCAGTGCAAGTTCGATGTTTGAAGCAGGGCACTCAAAGCTGGTGCTCTGGGACAACCCAGAGGGATGGGGTGGGGAGGGTGGTGGGAGGGGGTCAGGATGGGGGGAGGCATATGTGTACCCATGGGTGATCCATGTTGATGTATGGAAAAAAACACCACAATATTGTGAAGAAATTATCCTCCAATTAAAAGAAATAAATTATTTTTTTTTAAAATGTAATTCAATTGCACTCCAAACTTCAACAACTTCTTGTTAATTTTGAGTGAGTGACCTGCTACTTATACTTCTACTTGACTATTGACTTAACCAAGATTCTCTTTTTAATTTCAATTATCATTCTAAGCTGACTCCCAATATCTATATGCCCAGATTTGATCTGTCTCCTGAATTTCAGTTCTATAACTTCAACTGTCCAATTAACTTCTTTCCAAAATATCTCATTTGCAGAAAAAGCTGGTACATTCAACTCAACACATCCCTAACAGAAAGCATCTTATTTTCTAATTTGTTTCTTTTCCTTTATTGCTTATCCTAATGAATGGTGCCCATATCTTTCCATTTGTGCTATCCAGTATCCTAAAAATCCCTCTTACTCATCTTTTGCACAAAACATTCAGTTACTTCAAGGGCCATCTATCATATCCCTCTAAGTATCCAGAGGCTCTGATTGTCTCCTCCTGTCTCTTCTGCTGGTACTGTTTTTCTGACTTTTATCTTCTTTTACCTGTGTTATTGCAACAGCTCTATCTTTCTTTCTTGTCTCCTGTGTTTCATTCCCTTGGTCCATCTTTGATATGAGCTATCAAATTCTCTTTCAAAACAAGTTTCTAATTATTTTACTTTCTTGTTTGAAATACTTCAATATATTCTACTACTTTCAAAAAGAAAATGTCCAGTCATTTTGCTATATCATGCAAAGCCCTTTCTTCTCTGATCCATCCAGAACTGGTTTCATTTCTCATTGCCAATCCATATATGTGATATACTAACAGGTGTCCTGGAAGTAGAATGAACAAGCACAAGAGTATTAGACAGTGAGGTCACACAGAGAGAAACACATAGATCATTTTGACCTTCTAGTCCATGGGGAGGGTTTTAAATGGTGCTGTAAGTGAAACAAGGCCAAATTTGCCTGTTATTCCAGGTGTTTCTTGACTTCCTACTTTTGCATTCCAGTCCCCTATAATGAAAAAGACATCTTTTTTGGGTGTTAGTTCTAAAAGATCTTGTAGGTCTTCATAGAACCGTTCAACTTCAGCTTATTCAGCATTACTGGTTGGGGCATAGGCTTGGATTACTGTGATATTGAATGGTTTGCCTTGGAAACAAACAGAGATCATTCCGTCATTTTTGAGACTGCATCCAAGTACTGCATTTCAGACTCTTTTGTTGACCATGATGGCTACTCCATTTCTTCTAAGGGATTCCCACCTGCAGTGGTAGATATAATGGTCACCTGAGTTAAATTCACCAATTCTAGCCCATTTTAGTTTGCTGATTCCTATATACAGGTCAGGAAGCAACAGTTAGAACTGGACATGGAACAACAGACTGGTTCCAAATAGGAAAAGGAGTACATCAAGGCTGTATATTGTCACCCTGCTTATTTAACTTCTATGCAGAGTACATAATGAGATACACTGGGCTGGAAGAAGCACAAGCTGGAATCAAGATTGCCAGGAGAAATATCAATAACCTCAGATATGCAGACGACACCACCTTTATGACAGAAAGTGAAGAGGAACTAAAAAGCCTCTTGATGAAATTGAAAGAGGAGAGTGAACAAGTTGGCTTAAAGCTCAACATTCATAAAACAAAGATTATGGCATCTGGTTCCATCACTTCATGGGAAATAGATGGGGAAACAGTGGAAACAGTGTCAGACTTTATCTTTTGGGCTCCAAAATCCGTGCAGATGGTGATTGCAGCCATGAAATTAAAAGATGCTTACTCCTGGGAAGGAAAGTTATGACCAACCTAGATAGCATATTGAAAAGCAGAGACATTACTTTGCCAACAAAGGTCCATCTAGTCAAGGCTATGGTTTTTCCAGTAGTCATATATGGATGTGAGAGTTGGACCGTGAAGACAGCTGAGCACCAAATAATTGATGCTTTTGAACTGTGGTGTTGGAGAAGACTCTTGAGAGTCCCTTGGAATGCAAGGAGATCCAACCAGTCCATTTTAAAGGAGATCAGTCCTGGGTGTTCTTTGGAAGGAATGATGCTAAAATTGAAACTCCAGTACTTCGGCCACCTCATGCAAAGAGTTGACTCATTGGAAAAGACTCTGATGTTGGGGGGGGGTGGAATTGGGGGCAGGAGGAGAAGGGGATGACAAAGGATGAGATGGCTGGATGGCATCACTGACTCGATGGATGTGAGTTTGAGTGAAGTCCAGGAGTTGGTGATGGACAGGGAGGCCTGGAGTGCTGCAATTCATGGGGTCACAAAGAGTTGAACACGACTGAGTGACTGAACTGAACTGAACTGAAGTGAAACAAGAAGCCAGTACAGAATTTTGACAATAAAGTCATCACTCTAATTGATGTATTAGTAATAGACTAAAGACAATCAGGGAAACTTGTAGTAATAGAATCAGGAAGACCTGTACCAATTCAGGTGAGAGATGACGGTGCCTCATCCATGGTGATGGCACTGGATATGATGACTGGATTCCTTCTGTATGTAGAAGTTAGAGCCAACATGATTTCATGAAGGACTGGATGTGGGGCAAGTAAGAATAATGGTAATCAAGGGCCATTCCAGATATTTTAGCCTGAGCGAAAGTTGGTAGACACAGTCATTATCACTGGGATGAGGAAGCAGAAGTGATTCAATTTCAATATGTGAAGCTTGAAGTATATGTTCAGTATTTGTGCAGAAACGGTAGTGTTATGTGCTGCTTATCCTTCAGGACTCCGCTGAATTAGCAACTCCTTTCAGAAACTATAAGCTCAAATGGATTATTTTTCTCTCTGAAACGTATTTATTTTCTATATAAAATGGATTCACAAATTTAAAGTTTTGAATAAATTAATAGATAAATGAAAAGAAAACTTTTAATGTGAGGACTAAAACATAACGTCTACTAGGAGCTCCTCTGCCCATTGTCTTGGAGTGGCTCACATCCAAAGCCTCCCTCAAGTGAGCATATAAACACTGGTCTATTTCAGATCAGTGTGGGATGACTCTGATGGGCCATTTTAACTAAAAATCTAATAATATTGGTCAAGGTTGTCATTAAACTGGCATTTCAGCTTGACTTTCCTCTCTGCCTAGTCTGGTTTCCTTCCTCTCCCTTTCACAGCTATTGATGCCAAGAGTAATCGTGAACAAAAACTGGCTTCCTAGAGAAACAAACCTGCAAAATTGGTTTCAGTGGTGGTGTGAGATAGCAGTTGATAAGGTAGTATGTTGGACGTAGATTCCTAGCTGTCTGTCAGGCAATGAGTACTTCTCAGTAGTAAGCAGAACATAGAGAATGCCTGGTACAAAGTGATGGACCAGTTGTTAAACTTCTACTCATGGTGGATTGGGGTTGTATGCTGGTAGTGAAGAATGCATTAGCTCTTGCAGTGTCTTGGCCCTTTGAGTAAAATGGGGGATATAATATCTACAAGAACAACAGAAGACAGTAGTTTCCTTTCTCTTTCTAAACAAGTATAGCAGAGGCTGAGAGTGATCAATAGGTAATTGAAAGTCTGTTTGAAAGCCTGAGGGTATCCTTGGCAGCATATGAAAATGTCTTCATCCTCTGTAGTAAAACAGCAGAGCTAAGCAACATATAAGGAGACAAGGATTTACTCAACTGGTTTACTTAAATCAGTCAAATGGAGTAAAGATAGTCTTTCAACAGTGCTGGAACAACTGGACATCTACATGCAAAAGCAAACAAATAAACAACAACAACAAAAAAAAAAACCCTCACACCCTCCATAAAACTTGACTAAAAATGAACCACAGACCTAAATATAAAGTGGAAAATGGTAAAACTCCTAGAAGAGAAAACCTAGACGACCTTGGGTATGATGGTGATCTTTTTTTTTTTTTTTTGATACAACACTAAATACCTGATCCTTGAAAGAAATATTTGATAAGCTGGAGTTTATTAAAATTGAAATTTTCTGTCCTGCAAAAGACAATGTCAAGAGAATGAGAAGCTAAGAAACAGATTGAAAAAAATATTTTGCAAAAGAGACATGTGATAAAGGACTGTTGTCCAAAATATACCAAGAAAATTCTTGAAACTCAACAGTAAGAAAACAAACAACCTGATTAAAAAATGGACTAAAGATCTTAACAGATAGCTCATCAAAGAAGATATACAGAGGTCAAATAAGGATATGAAAAATGATCTGTATCATACACACTAAGAAATAGAAAATTAAAACAAAGAGACACTATTACATATCTATTAGAATGGCCTGTAGCATAAAGCACTATGGATACTAAATGCTGATAGGGATGTGGAACAACAGGAACTCATTTATTGGTTAGTGCAAAATGATGGAGACAGTAAAAAGATCAGTGTTTGCCAGAGTCCAGGGATCAGGAGAGATAAATAGGCAGAGTACAGAGGACCTTTAAGACAGTGAATTTTTTCTGTACCATACTACAATGATGGATACATGTCATTGTAACGGATACATATCATTGTACATTTGTCAAAACCCAGAGTGTACAATGCTGAGAGTGAACTCTAATGTAAGCTATGGGCTTAGGATAATAATGTGTCAATGTGGTTTCACTGGTTGTAACAAATGCATCCTCTGGTGGAAATGCTGATGGGGAAGAAATATGAATGTGTTGGGGTAAGGGGAATAAGGATAATCTCTGTACTTTCCTCTTACTAATTTTGCTGTGAAATTAAAGCTGCTTTAAAAATAAATTCTTTTTAAAAATACAAGGCAAATCTGTTATGTGAAGGTCAGAACCCTGGTTGGAAAAGAAAAATCAGATAGGGACATCTAGGTTGAGGAAATTCTTGATTTCTTGCATTTCCCTGAACCATCTGAGCCTGAAGAAAGACACATCCCTCCTTATTCAAAAAGCATCACATTCCCCTTCCTTGAAAGCAATTCAAAGGCCTCACTTCCAACAGATGACAACAGTCCCAGGATGTTTCTTCACTCCTCTCCTTGACCCTAGACCTGAAGCTAGGATTAAGCTGCATCATAGCACAGCTTTACATGAGCTGAACCTAGTAACACACACAGAAGACTATTTCCTAAAAAACCTTCAAGCATGGAATAATAGCAAGAGTTGGGGTAGAATGTGTAAAATTGAATTCTGAGTTTTCTTAATCAAGGAGGCTGTTCACCTTAGCTCCAGAGCTTTGTAAGGTGAGCTTTGTTCCTGCATCTCACCTGGATTCCTCTCTCTCCCCTATTCTCTATTATTCTTCCACAAGTGTTGATTCCTAGGACATTGCTAATAAATACCCTGTGTACTAATCTCTACCTCTGAGCCACTTCCTTAGAGAACACAATCTGTTACACACAATTGGAAATCTCCAAACAACTCACTCAAGTATAGATTGTACACTGAAGGGATACGTATCATTGTTCAAATGAGAAAAGACCTCCTGAGATCCGTCTGAAAATAGAGCTGATAGCCTCAAAAGTAGAGGGAGTCCTATCACTTGATTGATTCATGCAGAGATGAGATAATCACGTGCAGGGAATGTGACACAAGGATTTATATTTAGAAAACTAAATTAAAAAAATAGAGCTCCTTAGTAGCAGAAATAGCTTTCCAGCTCTATAAAAAGGAGCTGCTCAAGTTGAAGCATGTCAAAGGCCTTGAAACTTCACTTACTTGGCCTTATTTTTCCTTCTTGTGTCTCCTTTGGGTCAGTCTTAGGGAACCCTAGGGTTCCACAGAGCACATTTCAAAAATTTCTGGAGTGCTTCCTTCCAGCCCAATGATTTCGTGGATTTATGGGAAGCAAGTCAGCCAAAGGATTTGAAACAAAAAGATGTTACTGGAGTGTATTTGCTAAGCCCTAAGCATTATAATTCTCTTAATTAGTAATTCATATATTCAGCATATGAACTATGATATAATCACATGTTTAAATATGCAATCATTTCTCAACTCGATTGTAATAACTTGTGTATAATAAAAAGAGGTCCTCCTTCATTGCTATGTTGAGTAAATGTTAAATTAATCATGGACCCATGCCAAATATGTGGTTTTTTAAAATAAAAAGGCAAATAAATTGCTTTTCCAAGGCTGAATCATGCTGCCTGTCTTCCAAGAGCATTTTGTAATTACTTCTTTGATCACCCGAGTGATAATATCAACATGGATTCTTAACCTTTATACCAAGTCTTTGTGTGCAAATACATTGGAAAAAATGGCCAATGATTTCATACTCCACGCAAGGGGGGAACCCTAAGCACTGCCCCATTTCTGTAACAGACTGAATGGAGCCTCTGATGAAAAGATGAGATAACAAAGGGAGAAATCTTGGCAGGAAAATTACTTTGCTTTGAATCCTAATGGCATGATATCTTGAAGAAGCCAAGATTTCACATATAAGTTGTTTCAAATGTGAAGAGATTCAAAAGTAATACAAAATTCACTGCATCATGTAGCTATAAGGGGATAAAGTATAACCATGTGCGAGATAACTCATTAATATCACACTGATTTGGAGACTTTCCAAATGTTCAAACATTTCAGAAGGAAGTTCTTTAAAATCTTATAGAAACAGAGTTGTGGGTTTGGAGATAGGAAGGAACTTTCATGTAATTGAGTCTATCTAACTCATGTATGGATGTGAGAGTTGGACTGTGAAAACAGCTATCACTGAAGAATTGATGCTTTTGAACTGTGGTGTTGGAGAAGACTCTTGAGAGTCCCTTGGACTGCAAGGAGATCCAACCAGTCCATTCTAAAGGAGATCAGTCCTGGGTATTCTTTGGAAGGAATGATGCTAAAGCTGAAACGCCAATGCTTTGGCCACCTCATGCAAAGAGTTCACCCATTGTAAAATACTCTGATGCTAGGAGGGATGGGGAGCAGGAGGAGAAGGGGATGACAGAGGATGAGATGGCTGGATGGCATCACCAACTCGATGGACGTGAGTTTGAGTGAACTCTGGGAGTTGGGGATGGACAGGGAGGCCTGGTGTGCTGCGATTCATGGGGTTGCAGAGAGTTGGACACGACAGGGACTGAACTGAACTGAACTTTTAAAAAACAATTTAATAGATGAGGAAACAGTTTCATAGAGAAACTAAGTGACTTATCCATAGTCTTATAAGGAGAGTAGTAGGATCCTACCTTGTCATTTAAAAAAAGATTATATATATATATGTATGCATGTATAGTATAAGCTATGTATTATATTGCTACTTTGTACTATATTGCTACTTTGCCTAGTCAAAGTTAGATGGTTAAAATTAGTTACCACATAGTATTTTGGAATCAAAGACATTTTTACTTTGTCTTTTGTTTCAAAATCCTTTTTCAGTTTTCCTTTCTCTGGAAGACTTTCAAGTTTTTCACAATTTGATTCATTCAAGAAGGGTGTTCAGGATGAGGGAAGAATGAGGTGATTTCCCTGGGATGAGGAAGTTGCTTTTTAGAATGAAAAGTCAGAAATCAGTAATTTCAATACTGTGGTTTGAGAATTGAATATTAATGAAGGATAAAACATTTTTGTTTGTCTTGTATTTTAGAAGAAGCAGTGCAGAAGGAGGTGCTGGAGACTGGGGATGAATCAGGAGTCTCTTTCCATGCAGTGGATGGAAGGAGTAGGGTGTGGAATTCTTTAAATCTATGAGTATCAATTTCAATTTAGAGTCTTTGTTCATCTGTCCTTGCACTGCCTGTGGAGTCCCCTTTTGCCAGTCATCTACAGTCACTTGCGATTTCGGGTAAAAATTGATTAAAATATATTATGCTGAAATCAAAGGCATTTTTACTTTGTCTTTTCTTTCAAAATCCTTCTTCAATTCTCCTTTCTCTGGAGACTCTCAAGTTTTTCTCAATTTGATTCATTCAAGGGCATTCAGGATAAGAAAAAAATAAACTAATTACCCTGGGATGAGGAATCTGAGTTAACACTCAATGGTTTCTTGGGGGGACATTATTACAGTATATACTTGTCATCTTGTTACAGGGTACTTCCTTCTGGAGACCTAGTCATTTCTTCAGTCAATGAGTTCTAGGTCTAGCAACTTGACAAGGAAACTTTTGAGCAAAGAGTCATCATAGCTTCTCTTTTCAAAAGTGAAGTCATTTGGGGATCAAATAATAAATGAAGTCTTGTCCAAAATATGATTTATGGAAGGTGGTGCGTCCATTGATTTTGGACCCACCTTGTAGTCATTTTCCCTAGTCCTCTAATGGGTAATGAGATTGATATTCTTACAAGTTTTCACAACCCACACATTAGGGCCTCAGCCTGTGAGATAAGAACTATTATAATGGAGAAGTGCCGGGAGCCAGCACGGGAAATCCCACCCATGGCAAAGGTCATGTGGAAGAGACCTGATGGGCAAGGCGAATCAGGACTCGAGGGACCCCCTAGACCTGCTCGAGCATCTACCCCCAAACCAGAGTCTGTCTGTCTTACTATTTTATGCCTTCCACCAACTCCTCTGATACCAATGGGGGGCTATCCCCGACCACCTTTCTCTGAAGAAAATCAACTTAGGGCTCTAGTTAATAAGTCTCCTGGGCATAATAGGAGTGTTTCAATTCAAACCCCTCTGATGGCTCTCTAACTTGCCTGCCAGGTTTATCCAGACTTTTACAACAACATTTGTGATTGTTTACAGCCTCCCAACTGTGAGAGGCACAGAAAGCTTAAATAAAGCCTTTTGAGGAGTTAAAATTATTAGAATGGTACTGGTGAAGGGTCTCATTGTTGAGCCAATGTTTGCTGCCAAGTTTTCATATTGTGTGCATTAATTAACATAGTTGATATATAGAAATATAAGTAGTGGCCTTGATATTAACAACACTAAACCTTGAGTTAATAAACTCTTTCCCTGTTATATTCCACTGCACCTTTGCCCTATAGGAATGCAATTTTATCTAGTGCTTTCGGAGAATGGCACCTGACTTTAGAAAAAACACTTTTAGAGAAAATAAGCTTTCTGGTTAACTAATCTTTATCAGAAGAAAGAGTGGTAAAATGTTAGCAAGCCTACTGGCCAGAAGATGATGTAAATCACCTAAGACCTGTGTATACAGATAGGTATGCAGAAAGAAAGCCTGGTCTCAATAAGGGTCAGGGCTGCTGACCCTGCATGACTCTGCGTCTTCCATTATTCTCTATGTACAACTTAAGGTATAAAAGCTCTCTGTGAAAATAAAGCTGTGGGCCTTGCTCAGTGAAGCTTGGACACCCCGTGTTATTCTTTTCTCTCTCTCTTTCTCTTTCCATTTCAGGTTGACTCCCTGGAGCACTGGGGCCCTCTGAATTCACTTTCCTGCCCAGGCTTCTAAGACCCTCTCGAGAAGGTGCCCAAGGTGGGGCACCTTCACTATACTGAGAAGGTGCCTGTGGCCTATGTGAACAGAGCAAGTTCCCTGCTGGGGCTTTATTGGCTTTCTGCGTAAACCAAGGAATATCAACCTCTTCTTCTCCTCTATTTTCTTAACTGCAACATTCATTATTTCTTTCTCCCCCCAACCCCTCACCCCCCGCCTGCCATGCCAATGCTATCACCCTGAGGATATCCCTGAAAACCGGGGCTGGACCCTGGTAGAGAAGTTCATTTAAAAGACTCTGAAAAGCACACTGATCCAACCAGAATATCAAATCAAACCAAAGTATTTTTTAGGCAAGGAGGGGCTATGTTAGATCATAGAGATTAGTGTTGTTCTTAGAGATCTCCAAGAAGAGAAGGCTGTTTAGAGCAGCTATTCAGTTGGGTTACACCATGCTGATTTTGGTTATATCCACCTCTTTTTTTTTTTTTTGTTCCCTACCCTTATAATGAATATAACTAGCATATAGGAAGAAATAAGTATTAACCTTTAAGCATATAGGAGAAATAAGTATTAACCTTTAAGACTAATCATGTTAACCTTGGGTTGAATAAATTCCTTTCTTTCTTTTTTTTGTATTTATTTTATTTTATTTTATTTTTTTAAATTTATTTATTTATTTTTAAATTTTAAAATCTTTAATTCTTACATGCGTTCCCAAACATGACCCCCCCCCTCCCACCTCCCTCCCCACAACATCTCTCTGGGTCATCCCCATGCACCAGCCCCAAGCATGCTGCACCCTATGTCAGACATGGACTGGTGATTCAATTCTTACATGATAGTATACATGTTAGAATTCCCATTCTCCCAAATCATCCCACCCTCTCCCTCTCCCTCTGAGTCCAAAAGTCCGTTATACACATCTGTGTCTTTTTTCCTGTCTTGCATACAGGGTCGTCATTGCCATCTTCCTAAATTCCATATATATGTGTTAGTATACTGTATTGGTGTTTTTCTTTCTGGCTTACTTCACTCTGTATAATTGGCTCCAGTTTCATCCATCTCATCAGAACTGATTCAAATGAATTCTTTTTAATGGCTGAGTAATACTCCATTGTGTATATGTACCACAGCTTTCTTATCCATTCATCTGCTGATGGACATCTAGGTTGTTTCCATGTCCTGGCTATTATAAACAGTGCTGCGATGAACATTGGGGTACATGTGTCTCTTTCAATTCTGGTTTCCTTGGTGTGTATGTCCAGAAGTGGGATTGCTGGGTCATATCCACCTCTTATATCTTGGTGGAGATAGCCAATGGGCAGCAACTACAAGCTAGGTTCTTGCAGGCCTTTCATTTACCAGAGCAATTTGCATGTTATATTCTTTGGTTCAGAAGAAATAGCAGTAAACTCAGATATGTGGATGGCACCACCCATACGGCAGAAAGTCAAGAAGAACTACAGAGTCTCTTGATGAAAGTGAAAGAGGAGAGTGAAACAGTTGGCTTAAAACTCAACATTCAGAAAACTAAGATCATGGCATCTGGCCCCATCACTTCATGGCAAATAGATGGGGAAACAATGGAAACAATGACAGACTATTTTTTTGGACTCCAAAATCTGTGCAGATGGTGACTGCAGCCATGAAATTAAGAGACGCTTACTCCTTGGAAGAAAAGTTATGACCAACTTAGCATATTAAAAAGCAGTGACGTTACTTTGCCAACAAAGATCTGCCTAGTCAAAGCTAGATGGTTTTTCCAGTAGTCATGTATGGATGTGAGAGGTGGACTATAAAGGAAGCTGATCACTGAAGAATTGATGCTTTTGAATTGTGGTGCTGGAAAAGACTCTTGAGAGTCCCTTGGACAGCAAGGAGATCCAAGCAGTCCATCCTAAAGGAAATCAGTTTTGAATATAAATTGGAAGGACTGATGCTGAAGCTGAAGCTACAATACTTTGACCACCTGATGCAAAGAACTGACTCATTGGAAAAGACCCAGATGCTGGGAAAAATTGAAGACAGGATGAGAAGGGAATGACAGAGGATGAGATGGTTGGATGACATCACCGATTCAATGGACATGAGTTTGAGTAAACTCTGGGAGTTGGTGATGGTCAGGGAGGCCTCGCATGTTGCAGTCTAAGGAGTTGCAAAAAGTCGGACATGACTGAGTGATTGAACTGAACTGAACTGATTCTATGGTTACATACTTGCTGTGGTTGTAATATATGTGGTCCTTTCCCCAACAATTAAGTTAGCATTGATACTCTTGTGTGTAAATATATATATAAAAATATATTCCCTATGCCTTAAAACTAATTTCTCAACTTTTAATAGGAACTTCATGAAATATGATGAATTGAAACACTTCATTGAAAGGGAGGTAAAGGGATTAACATATTTCATTCATAAGGAGGCCCAAATGCTATTTTAGAATAAGGACAATTTTCTGTGTATTTTAATTTAATGAACTATTCCAAATATTGGCATGTGGACAGCTGCCCTTAAATTAGGTGTACTTACATGTGCTTTTTTAAGCATCTGAATGCAGATTTCCAAAGAATAGCAAGAAGAGATAAGAAAGCCTTCCTCAGTGATCAACGCAAAGAAATAGAGGAAAACAACAGAATGGGAAAGACTAGAGATCTCTTCAAGAAAATTAGAGATACCAAGGGAACATTTCATGCAACGATGGGCTCGATAAAGGACAGAAATGGTATGGACCTAACAGAAACAGAAGATATTAAGAAGAGGTGGCAAGAATACACAGAAGAACTGTACAAAAAAGATCTTCATGACCAAGATAATCACGATGGTATGATCACTCACCTAGAGCCAGACATCCTGGAATGTGAAGTCAAGTGGGCCTTAGAAAGCATCAGTATGAACAAAGCTAGTGGAGGTGATGGAATTCCAGATGAGCTATTTCAAATCCTGAAAGATGACGCTGCAGAAGTGCTACACGCAATATGCCAGCAAATTTGGAAAGCCCAGCAGTGGCCACAGGACTGCAAAAGTTCAGTTTTCATTCCAATCCCAAAGAAAGGCAATGCCAAAGAATGCTCAAATTACCACACAATTGCACTCATCTAACATGCTAGTAAAGTAACGCTCAAAATTCTCCAAGCCAGGCTTCAGCAATACATGAACCGTGAACTTCCAGATGTTCAAGCTGGCTTTAGAAAAGGCAGAGGAACCAGAGATCAAATTGCCAACATCCACTGGATATTCAAAAAAAGCAAGAGAGTTTGAGGAAAACATCTATTTCTGCTTCACTGACTATGCCAAAGCCTTTGACTGAGTGGATCACAATAAACTGTGGAAAATTCTGAAAGACATGGGAATACCAGACCATCTGACCTGCCTCTTGAGAAACGTATATGCAGGTCAGGAAGCAACAGTCAGAACTGGACATGGAAGAACAGACTGGTTCCAAATAGGAAAAGGAGTACGTCAAGGCTGTATATTGTCACCCTGCTTATTTAACTTATATGCAGAGTACATCATGAGAAACGCTGGGCTGGAAGAAGCACAAGCTGGAATCAAGATCGCCGGGAGAAATATCAATAACCTCAGATACGCAGATGACACCACCCTTATGGCAGAAAGAGAAGAGGAACGAAAAAGCCTCTTGATGAAAGTGAAAGAGGAGAGCGAAAATGTTGGCTTAAAGCTCAACATTCAGAAAACTAAGATCATGGCATCTGGTCCCATCACTTCATGGGAAATAGATGGGGCAACAGTGGAAACAGTGTCAGACTTTATCTTTTGGGCTCCAAAATCCGTGCAGATGGTGATTGCAGCCATGAAATTAAAAGATGCTTACTCCTTGGAAGGAAAGCTATGACCAACCTAGACAGCGTATTGAAAAGCAGAGACATTACTTTGCCAACAAAGGTCCGTCTAGTTAAGGCTATGGTTTTTCCAGTGGTCATGTATGGATGTGAGAGTTGGACTGTGGAGAAAGCCGAGCGCCGAAGAATTGATGCTTTTGAACTGTGGTGTTGGAGAAGACTTTTGAGAGTCCCTTGGACTGCAAGGAGATCCAACCAGTCCATTCTAAAGGAGATCAGTCCTGGGATTTCTTTGAAGGGAATGATGCTAAAGCTGAAACTCCAATACTTTGGCCACCTCATGCGAAGAGTTGACTCATTGGAAAAGACTCTGATGCTGGGAGGGATTGGGGGCAGGAGGAGAAGGGGACGACAGAGGATGAGATGGCTGGATGGCATCACCGCCTCGATGGTCGTGAGTCTGAGCGAACTCTGGGAGTTGGTGATGGATAGGGAGGCCGGGAATGCTGCAATTCATGGGGTTGCAAAGAGTCGGACATGACTGAGCAACTGAACTGAACTGAACATGTGCTTTTTAAATTGAACTGGAATTTACAGACAGCTGGAAAGAAATTGGGTTTTCTATTTATTTACAGATTTTCTAATTTGTTGTTTCAAATTGTCTATAGTTGTTTTTTCCCAATTCTATTGAGCACTTCTGTTGGAATTTACCACTGCATAGGACAAACTATTGCACTGGGCAAATATAATTGTTACAACGGTTTCCTTATGTGGAACCAAAATCTCCATCTTCTGCCATTTTTAATGCTTGTTCAAACCTCTTCCCTCTTACATATAACCTTGTGACTAATATTTGAAGGCTGTCCACTTCTTCCCTTGAATCATCTATTTTTAAGGTCTCTCATTTTTTCATTATTGAGTTTGCTACTTGACTTCCAATTCTCAATACTTTTGTCTTCAAATTAGCCAGTTTTTACTTTTAATGCCCAAATATTTCTGGCTTTAATCAGAAATCCCCTTCTTTAATTTTTAATCAACTTTGTGATATATTTTATATTTTACATAAAATAAAAGATTCTCATTTAAATGTACTTTACAGAGATTTTTGACAAGTATACAACCACAATCAAAGTACAGAATATTCCTATCATCCTGAGAAGTTCCCTTAGGGCCTGTTTGCAATCAACCCCAAACTCTAGCCAAGGTAATGACTGATCTGATTTTTGTTCATATAGGGGAGTTTACCCTATGCTTGAACTGCATATAAAAGGAACCAGCCATTCATTGTATATTCTTGTGCTTTGCTTCATTTGTTCAACATGCTTCTCAGATTCATCTATACTGTCACATGTATCAATAGTTTCCTCCTTTTTATTTCTGAATAGTATTCCATTGAATTGTAACACAATTTGCAAAATAATTCACACATTAGTGGATATTTGCATATATATTCTGGAGAAGGCAATGGCACCCCACTCCAGTACTGTCACCTGGAAAATCCCATGGATGGAGGAGCCTGGTAGGCTGCAGTCCATGGGGTCGCTAAGAATCAGACACGACTGAGCGACTTCACTTTCACTTTTCCTTTCATGTATTGGAGAAGGAAATGGCAACCCACTCCAGTGTTGTTGCCTGGAGAATCCCAGGGACAGGGGAGCCTGAAGGGCTGCCGTCTACGGGGTCACACAGAGTCGGACACAACTGAAGTGACTTAGCGGCAGCAGCAGCATGGTGGTTTCTAGTTTGAGGCCATTATGAATAAAGCTGTAATGAGCATTTATGTGCAAGTTTTTATGTGAACATATATTTGTATTTCTCTTATCTAAAAAACTAGGAATGAAATTGCAGGGTCATCCTTTGATTTTTGAAATATGGAAACTAGGGACCAGTGCATTATACATTTACTAACTATAACACAACCTTTGTTTCCTAGAGATGTCTAAAACTACTTCTTTTGTAGACATGTGATAGGACTGCCTATGTATACTATATTTAATACAAACAAATCCTTTTGGAATCAGGCACACATGAATTTTGGGGCTTCCCAGTAGACGCTAGTGGTAAAGAACCCACCTGCTAATGCAGGAGATGTAAGAGATGCTCGCTTAATCCTTGGGTCAGGAAGATCCCCTGGAGGAGGGTGTGGCAACCCACTCCAGTATTCTTGCCTGGAAAATCCAATGGGCAGAGGAGCTACAGTCCAAAGGGTTGCAAAGAATATGACATGATCGAAGCAACTTAGCACACACACATGAAGTTGAGACTCAACTCTGCCACTGATTAGGTGTGATATTTGGCAAGTTACTTAATTTCTATAAGCCTAGGTTTTTCTTTTCTTCAAAATAGAGAGAACAGAAATACCTGCTTCATGCTTTGTTGGGAACACCTATCTAGTGATATTTGAAAAATAAAGAAAAAAATTTATCCTAATGCTTATATAGAATGAATGCTAAACAGAAGAATATACACAGTAGAGTCAGTCTTAGAGTAGCTTACAAAATGAGTTATCTATAGGACAGCATTGAGAAAGATAGAGGCCAGGCTCAAAGCAAAAGAATGCCACAAATTATTATTATTATTTATTCTTCTTCTTCTTTAAAGGCAGAGGGGGTATAGTGAGATTTATGTAATGAAAAAAAGTATTTACATATGAAGCAATGTTTTCTTTCCCCACAAGAAACATCACCCTCACCTCACTAGAAGATTCATATTTGAGTCCTAATAAAATATCTCACATTATAGAGCACTTTCTCAATTACTGTAGCTTGAATAAAGTACTGCACATTAGCTGGAATGGACCTCAATCAATACTAGTTTGGCTTGCTTAAAGAGGTCACTGGCAGAATCAGTTAAAAATTAGCAAAAAAGGCAAGGGAATTTAACACAATTTAGCAATTATTCCTGGAGCTATTTCCTCACAATTATAAGCTTAGATGTTATTGTAAACAGACCTCTTAAAGAAGACTTTTAAAAAGAAATAGAGTAAGTAGTTACATTACAGAGGTCAGAAATTCATGCTAATAGGAGGTTTGGAAAAACACAAGCAACTGAAGGGCATATTATGGGAATGGTTACTGGGAGCAAGTGACATCATCCTCAAAATATCTGACAGTTAGACATTGATGGAAATGAAAATTATGTGCTCTAAAAATCTGTATTAAGATGACACAAAGACAGTGATTTTGAAGAAGGAAGAGGAAAGTTTGAGGTTTCATTTTTTAATGAAAAGGGATCTTAACCTAATTAATAATTCAATAACTTAACTTGATATCTTATTGGATTTTCACAGTGGGAATATAGAAGATCGACTTATATTTGGGCATATACTCTAGTTGCTGCCCATACTCTAGTGAAATTAAATGCACTGAAGCCTCAGTAGATGTAAGCTTGTGAATTACAGATCATTGAATCTTTTTTCAAAGAGATGGGAGCTGTCTACTGACAGGCTATGACTTCGATCATATGGAACCCTTGGCAAGTTGAAGCAAGCTATGCTAGACAGTGTGTTTTCTAGATTAAAGAAAGTATACTGTATTGGTGTTTTTATCCATTTTTGGTAGCAGCGGGAAAGAGTGTGAGAAATTATCCATGAATAATACTGTTTTTTTTTTTTTCAATAGCCTAGGACAGAAGTAGTAGATAAAGTGGGGATTCATTTGTCAGCAGCACTGCTATTTCAGAACTTCATAAATTATTTCGGTGCTTTGATAATATATTCAAAATGTAAACAACTGCATATATCAAAGGTGTCCCTCACCCCACTGATGTGTGTGTATATAATATATACATATTTGTCTCTATGTTTCCATATGTATATATTTGTGATTATAGTCTTTAAGATGACAAAGAGGGAAAATGCATAACACTGGTGTAATTTAAGGCATTTTGCATCATAACTTGGAATCAAAATTTGAGACTGGTTTGCCCAACTATGGAACTTTTTAAAGTAACAAAATATCCCAAACTGGTAGGTATCTCGCAGTCAAAAGAGCGTAGTGTTTTGGTAAGGTCATTAACATTACTGGACTATAAAGAAAGCTGCGTGCTGAAGAATTGATGCTTTTGAACTGTGGTGTTGGACAAGACTCTTGAGAGTTCCTTGGACTGTAAGGAGATCCAAGCAGTCCATCCTAAAGGAAATCAGTCTTGAATATTCATTGAAAGAACTGATGCTGAAGCTGAAACTCCAATACTTTGGCCACCTGATACGAAGAACTGACTCATTGAAAAAGACCCTGATGCTGGGAAAGATTGAAGGTGGGAGGAGAAAGGGATGACAGAGGATGAGATCATTGGATGACATCACTGACTCAGTGGACATGAGTTTGAGTAAACTCCAGGAGTTGCTGATGGACAGGGAGGCCTGGCATGTTGCAGTCCATGGGGTCGCAAAGAGCTGGACATGACTGAACTGAACTGATTAACATTATTGCCAAACAAATATGGATGGCAAAAGCAATTATAGTAGAATCTAAATTTGGGAATCTTAGGTTAAGTTTGAAACTATGTGCCAGGTGATTAAAATAAATTATCTCAATCATTGGAAAATCCTTAGATATTATTCTGAAAATTCTTTGATATTATTCTACTTGAATTACATATAAGGGACATCAATATCAGAAAGGTGACTAATTCAAGTCACATAGCTGTGGGGTTGGAATCAAAGGTCAGACTTGATGCCTTTGAGTCAGTTCTAATGAGGTGGATGAACCTAGAACTTATTAGAGTGAAATAAATCAGAAAGAGAAAGATAAATATCATATTCTAAAACATATATATGGAATTTAGAAAAATGGTACTGAAGAATTTACTTACAGGGCAGCAATGGAGAAACAGACATAGAGAACAGACTTATGGACATGGGAAGAGGGGAGGAGAGGGTGAGATGTATGGAGAGAGTAACATGGAAACCTACATTACCATATGTAAAATAAATAGCCAACGGGAATTTGCTGTTTGGCTCAGGAAACTCAAACAGGGGCTCTGTATCAACCAGGAGGGTGGGATGGGCAGGGATATATGAAGCAGGCTCAAAAGGGAGTGGATATATGTATACTTATGGCCGATTCATGTTGAGGTTTGACAGAAAACAGCAAAATTCTGTAAAGCAATTATCCTTCAATAAAAAATAAATTAATTTTTTTTAAAGTCGGATTGGTAGATATCTAAAACCCTACAGTTTTAGATGAGAAAGAAAACACTAATTGAAGCTAGAAAAAATGCCAAAAGTCAGGTTCTATAGCCAATGATAAAGTGATACTAATAAATAACAATAAAATAATGAATAAACTATTACCATTATCATCATCAATAATAGCAGCACAAACATCATCAATTTCATCATCATCCAGTTTTAAGGTCCACAATGAGAAAGTTGAAAATGTCTCAGGAGCTGGTGTGCAGGATGAGCTGCGACATGGATTAACCATTCACTAATTAACTAATGAGTAATCTGTGGATGTGAAGGCTCACCCATAATTTTTACAGAAGTGGCTGTGAAGTAAAAATGCCAGTCTGCTGTGTATTGGCGTAGTTCACTAGATTTCTTGAGACCTGATTTTAAAACCTGCTTCTGCTACTTACCTATGACCTTGGATGAATTTGTTAAAAATTTGAGCCTCAGTTTCATCATCTAGAAAATGGGGATAGGTCTGATATTTTAGGGTCATTTAGAGAATTAAATGAAGCCATTATGCAAAGTGTTTGACATGAGGCTAACCCATGATATGAGCTTAATAAACATTAAATTGTTACTATTAAAAAGGAAGATTGGGAAGATGCAAACTCAAAATATATCTTAGAAGAGGGTGATGCAATAGATGCCAAAATAGTGAGAAATAAATAAGCAGACTGACATGTAACAGTGCGTAAGTAACCTTTGTTTTTCCTCTCAGTCTTTTGGGGGAAAGACTACTTGTCTCTATTACACTGTATTCTTCGAAAGTGAAAGTGAAAGTGAAGTCACTCAGTCATGTCCAACTCTTTGCGACCTGTGGACTGTAGCCCACCAAGCTCCTCCATCCATGGGATTCTCCAGGCAAGAATACTGGAGTGGGTTGCCATTTCCTTCTCCAACTGTATTCTTTAGAAACACAATTTAAGAATGATGGACCCATCTCAGTGTTCCTCAAAGTATAGTCTAGGGACCTCTAGCCCTCTAAGGTGATCTTGCAAAACAAAGTCCATGGTCCAAACAGGATTTGAGGAAAATATTAAAGGCTCTGAAAAATCTTACAACAAATACCATGTCCCACCCTGTTTAAATTATTTGATTATAGTACCCTTTCTATGTTATAATTAGCATAGCGATAAGTGCACTTTGTGAATTGTACACATTTTTCTTGAATCTTAGTGGGAACGGACTGACTTCATCATTCCCTGAACAGAGTACAGCTTCAACCTGTCTTCCTCTCAGGATGCTTGTCCATGGAATCCAACCACCACGCTGTGAGGGAGCCCAGGCTACAGGAAGAGTTATGTAGATGTTCTGGCTGATTGTTTTGATGGTTTCATCTAAACACTCAGTCCATAGTCGGTAATGTGACATAGTTCTAGGTATCATATGTGATATATAAAAGACACTTACTCCTTGGAAGAAAAGTTATGAGCAACCTAGATAGTATATTGAAAAGCAGAGATATTACTTTGCCAACAAAGGTCTGTCTAGTCAAAGCTATGGTTTTCCCAGTGGTCATGTATGGACGTGAGAGTTAGACTGTGAAGACAACTGAGTGCCAAATAATTGATGCTTTTGAACTGTGGTGTTGGAGAAGACTCTTGAGAGTCCCTTGGACTGCAAGGAGATCCAACCAGTCCAATCTGAAGGAGATCAGTCCTGGGTGTTCTTTGGAAGGAATGATGCTAAAGCTGAAACTCCAGTACTTTGGCCACCTCATGTGAAGAGTTGACTCATTGGCAAAGACTCTGCTGCTAGGAGGGATTGGGGGCAGGAGGAGAAGGGGATGACCGAGGATGAGATGGCTGGATGGCATCACTGACTTGATGGATGTGAGTCTGAGTGAACTCTGAGAGTTGGTGATGGACAGGGAGGCCTGGTGTGCTGAGATTCATAGTGTCGCAAAGAGTTGGACATGACTGAGTGACTGAACTGAACTAAACTGAACTGAAAAGAATCATATATGATGTAGATAGATCAGCTAGATATGTAATTGATGAAGACTTTAGAGGATTCCAGCCCTAGACTTTGGGGTTCTGGATATTGTTTAGCAGAAACATCCAGCTGTGACCCATCCCAATCTGTGAAACATTTTATCTATGAGTTTTATGCCTCCTAAGTTTCAACAAGTAGCTATAGCAACTGGTAAAAGACAGTTAGTGAAAGTGAAAGTGAAAGTCGCTCAGTCATGTTTGACTCTTTGCCACCCCATGGAGTATGTAGTCCACGGAATTCAAGAATACTGGAGTGGGTAATATTTCCCTTCTCCAGGGGATCTTCCCAACCCAGGGATTGAACCCAGGTCTCCCACACTGCAGGAGGATTCTTTACCAACTAAGCCACAAGGGAAGCCCAACAATACTGGAGTGGGTAGCCTATCTCATCTCCAGTGGATCTTCCAGACCCAGAAATTGAACCAGGGTTTCCTGCATTGTAGGCAGATTCTTTACCAACAGAGCTACCAGGGAAGCCCAGCTGGAACACTTGATAATTTGAAAAGAAAAAGAGAGAAAAAAAAAAAAAACTTTTAATGCCATCTCTATCGTGTTCCTTTGTAAATACTTTTGATTTTTTTTAACTCACTCAAATCATATATATTCTACTTCCTCCTTGTCAGACATGTTTCTAAGTGTATTTTAACTACCACAACTCTGTGAAGATAACGTATTATCTTCATTTTTCATATAAAAAACTTTATACATGTGTGCTTAATTTGCCAGTCTTGGTAGAAGTTTCGTGCCCAATATATCAATATAAGAAGAACGCTCATTGTCTTTGGCCATTTATACAAATAGCAGGTTTCTTAAAAATTCCCATTCAGTTGGCAGTAATTGTTATGCATCCTGGTCAGATGTATCTCTGTAACCTGCACATTATAGTAGTCACTAGGTTTCTCTTCCTTTTAAATACCTGAACATGTCCTAGCCAACCTGAGAGATAATGTCCATAGAGTCCAGAGTTGGTACCCTGCTGGCATCTGCAGTATTCACCTGATAGCCCTATGGAAAAAGTGATCCAAGTCACATTTTGTGCCCTCATGGTAACACCAAATAGTACGTTGGACGTGATTAAGAGCTTAAATTCAAGATATAACCTCATCTTTCCTTTTAGATTGTGTTTTTTATGCTTATCATGACTTTCTGATTTGGCAGTCCAACAATAGACTATCTCTCCCATGCCTTTACTCTTACAGCTTGATTCAATTAATTGAGTCAATAATCATTTATGAAATGCATGCTAAGTCTGGGGGATAGGTAGAAAGTGGAATATTTCTTAATCTGTGGGCATCATTCCATGAAGCATATGCTCACCTGATTCATACCAGGTTTAGTATGGTGCCAAAACAGAGTGAGTCAACCCAAAGAACTAACTTTAAAAATGTCTTGTGACATTTTGGAACAAAAAACATGAAACTTAAATTATTTTTCAGGTCAGACTGCATGGGTTCAAATCTCAGAAATGCCTTTATCAGTCATGATACCTGAAACAGTTACTTGACATAAATTCAACCTCAGCTTTCCACCTATAAAAAAGGGATAAAAACTTTTCTGTAAAGATAGTGTGAGAATTAAAAAAGATCATCTGTGCAATGGGTATAATTTAGTTCCTGTTTTATTCCATTCAATACATGCTCAGGATGATGACATCTGCCCTTCATGTGTAATTCCACACTGGGTATTCAGTGTTCCAAAGGTGACTCCTGAGTCACACAACCCTTCCTTTCACCTTGCATCCCTCTTCTGGGGTCATTTCTATACTCGGCTTCAGTTCTCTAAGCTTTTTACAATGACAATTACCCTTTATGGTGTTAGTGTCAATTTTCCTCTCCTCAAGCTTTACGCACTATTCCACAGGAGGAAAATATTCTGGGCCACTGACCTATAAATAAAGGTGGTTCATCAGAGGGCAGCTGCTAGGATTTGGGCTCTCTGAGCTGCAGCAAAGTGAAGTTGGATGCAGTGGAGTCTAGGACAGAGGGCTAAAGGGCTCTGAATATCAGATACAGCTAGTGCAGTGTCACAGATCACAGACTCTGGAGACTGTGATCACATAATATTCACCTCCATTTAAATTCTATCTGTTCTGGTTATATATTCTGTTATCTTTGGCAAGCTACTCAACCTCTCCCAGCCTTGGTCTTTCCTTGTATACAAGGGGTATAAAAATCACACCATCGACCTGAGAATGTTGTGTGTAGGTTAACACTTGCAAAGTGCTTAGCACAGTACCTGGCACATCCTAAGCATTTCTACTGTTTGTGTGTATTTGGTGCCAACAGCAAATATCTATTCAGCTGTGGATTCAGCTGTGGCCATCTGGCAGGCAGTGTCTGGGAGTGCTGGAAAGTGAGGTGGCTTCTGTGTGGGGATCAGCAGCATCTGCTTATGGGAGAGAAGCTCTCCATGCTCCCTGGCATGTGCTCCACTCATAAATTCTCCCAGAAATGGAGACGCAGCTGAGCCCCATCATTTGTGGAAGCAGACACACTCCCTTCCTCTCTGCTCTGTCTGTTTGGAGCTGGGGCCGCAGCACCACTTGGTTTGACATGTGGCTGCTGGCTTATAATGGCTTTCCCAGCAGAGTCCCTGCAGGCATCTCTGCCATAGTTCCTGGAGGAGAAGGAAGCCTGTTGCTAAAAGATAGCCGTGAGAAAGGAATGCTTATTTAAACAGGTTTGAGTAATTTAATTTGCCTCTTTAGAAATGTTCAATAACTCCTGTTGTAGGCAGAATGCCTTACCAAAGGTGTCCATGACCTAATTCCTGGAACCTATGAGTATGCTATTTTCAATAGCAAAAGGAACTTTGCTGATAGAATTGAGATTACAGGTTTTTAAAAGTGAGGTAATTTGGATTATCCAGGTGGCTCCAATGTAATTACGTAAGTCTTTAAAAACAGAGAAGTGTTTCCAGGTGGAGGTAGAGGGTTGTGCCAGAAGGAGAAACCAGAGTGATTCAAAGCCTGAGAGGGACTTGACCCCCTGTTGCTGGAGGTGGTCACTTGGAAGGAAGGAGAAACAAGTGGACATCTCTAAGAAGCAAAGACAGGCCCGCAGCTGACAGCACCAAGGAAACAGAGGTCTTGGTTCTACAACAAAGAATTGGATCCAGCCAACAACCTGAAGGAGCTTGGAGACAGATCACTGTCCAGAGCCTCTGGGTAAAAACCCTGCCAGGTGGCACCTTGTTCTGGCCTTGTAAATCCCTAAGCAGAGGACCCAGCCTAGTCCATGTGGACTTCTGGCATACAGAACTGTGGGATGATAAACTTGGTTAGTTCCAAGTAGCTAAGTTTGTAGTAATTCATTAGGTAGCCAACAGAAGGCTAATGCAACTTCTTTAAAAACAAAATTTAAATTATTTAAATTATGCGGCCTGTCCTAATCTAGTCATGTTTTTCCTCTAGCCATCCATGGCATACTACTCTCTGCACTGTCAAACTTCCCCCAACGCCACCATCCCTGATGGCCTTTCTCCAGTCGAGGTTTTTACAGTGAGGGCATTATTGGAATTTGGGGCAGAAAATTTCTCATTGGACAGAATGCACAGCAAGACTTTTAGCATCTGTGATTCCTTGGGTCCTAAATGCCAGTAGTGCTGCCCACTTATTGTGACAACAATAAAATCACCGAAGAGTAAGTTTGAGGAGTACTGTAACCAATATGTAAATATTCAACCAGTATGTTCTGAACAACTACTATGCACTAGGATGTTTTGTAATATTGGACAATTTGAGTGGACAAAACACTACCTGCCTCGAAGGGAGTTAAAAGATAATGTGATAGACCAAAAAGATAATGTGTAAAAAAAACACTCTGAGGTAGTTTTAAATGCTATAGAAGAAGAAAACAGGCTAATACTGTGGCAAGGCAAGGGGTATAGTGTGTAACTTTTCTGGAGGGATCAGAAAAGATATTCTTTGGAGGCTGAATTGAGTTGAGACATAAAGTTGAAAAAGGGAGTAGCCACCTCAAGGTTAAGAGAGAAAAAAAATCTTAAGCAGAAGGATGAGCAAGTTCAAAGCCCTTTGAGACAAGGAGGGCTTGGCATTTTCAAAGGCCAGAAAGGTCAGTGGATCTGGAGCAGAGTGAACAATAAAGAGAAAGGAGCATAACGAGGCATGAGAAGCAGGTCACGGTCAGATCACACGTGACATTGTAGGCTATGGGGGGATATTTTTATTTAATTCTGGTTTCAAAGACAATCCATCAGTAGGTTTTTTAAAACATTTTTTATGTGGACAGTTTCAAAGTTAAGTTGTTAAGTGTTACCCTGTGTTAATGTAATTAATCACCCAGCTTTTCAAGGCCAATCTTGTCTATGAATATCCCTAGCCACTGTCTTCACTCCCCAGATGACGACACATGTAAGAATTAAAGATTTTAAAATTAAAAAAATAAAAAACCCAAAAAAAGGAGCAAATCCCAGGTGTAAGAAAATGTCATCTCTAAATTGTCCTATTTTAAATATTATTTAAAGAAAAAACAACAACTCATTTTAGGCATACTGTTAATGTCATTACTAAACCTAAAAGGAACAAAAATTGTATCATACCATCAACTATATTGCAGGATTTTTAAACAGGAAGAATAAGTCTGCTTTTAGCTGTTAGGAATCTCGCCACAGAATCCCACAGAGGGCAAAGTGAGGCAAGAGAGCAGGCACGGAGATGAGGAGGCTAATAAGGAAACTGTCATCTTGGAGGTCAGGAATGATTGTTTATTATCCAGGGTGTTAGTGGTGGGTGGTGAGGGCTTAGATGTGGGCTGGAAAGTAAAAGAGGAATTAAGGATGGCTCTTGTAGTTTTGGTTTGAATGACTAGGTAGATTATTGTGACATTCATGGACCAAATTGGGTGGTTTGAGGGGAGAGATGGCAATAATAATTATAAGCTCTATCAACACAGGCCTTTCTACTTATGTCATGGGCATTCTTGCCTTCAATCATCACTTCCATCATCACACACACCATCACTTAAATTCTTGTTGGCAATCTAAGCAATACTCACATGCTTTAGTCAAAGCTATGGTTTTTCCAGTAGTCGTGTACAGATGTGAAAGGTGGACCATAAGAAGGCTGAGCTCCAAAGAATTGATGCATTTGGCCTTTGCTGCTAGAGAAGACTCTTGAGAGTTCCTTGGGCAGCAAAGAGATCAAGCCAGTCGATCCTAAAGGAAATCAGTCCTGAATATTCACTGGAAGGACAGATGCCAAAGCTCCAATTCTTTGGCCAGCAGATGAGAGGAGCTGACTCACTGGAAAAGACCCTGATGCTGGGAAAGATCGAGGGCAGGAAGAGAAGGGGGTGACAGAGGATGAGATGGTTGGATGGCATCATCAACTCAATGGACATGAGTTTGAGCAAATTCTGGGAAACCGTGAAGGACAGGGAAGCTAGGAGGGCTGCAGTCCAAGGAGTCACAAAGAGTAGAACACGACTTTGCAACCGAACAACAACACAGGCTTTCTCTTTTCTTTGTGGTCATCTAGGCCCTCCATTTAATAGTTCATGCTGTTTCAGCCTGGGGCTTCCCAGGTAGTACTAGTGGTAAAGAACCCGGCTGTCATGGAGACGCAAGAGATGTGGATTTGGTCCCTGGGTTGAGAAGATCCTCTGGAGCAGGAAATGGTAACCCACTCCCGTATTCTTGCCTGGAGAATCCCATGGACAGAGGAACCCCATGGGCGACAGTCCATAGGGTCACACAGAGTTGGATATGACTGAAGTGACTTAGCACACATACTGTTTCAGTTTACTTCTGAATGGGAGAAAATAATAGCAAATGAAGCAACTGACAAACAACTAATCTCAAAAATATACAAGCAACTTATGCAGCTCAATTCCAGAAAAATAAACGACCCAATCAAAAAATGGGCCAAAGAACTAAATAGACATTTCTCCAAAGAAGACATACGGATGGCTAACAAACACATGAAAAGATGCTCAACATCACTCATTATTAGAGAAATGCAAATCAAAACCACAATGAGGTACCACTTCACACCAGTCAGAATGGCTGTGATCCAAAAATCTGCAAGCAATAAATGCTGGAGAGGGTGTGGAGAAAAGGGAACCCTCCTACACTGCTGGTGGGAATGCAAACTAGTACAGCCACTATGGAGAACAGTGTGGAGATTCCTTAAAAAATTGCAAATAGAACTACCTTATGACCCAGCAATCCCACTGCTGGGCATACACACCAAGGAAACCAGAATTGAAAGAGACACATGTACCCCAATGTTCATCGCAGCACTGTTTATAATAGCCAGGACATGGAAACAACCTAGATGTCCATCAGCAGATGAATGGATAAGAAAGTTGTGGTACATATACACAATGGAGTATTACTCAGCCGTTAAAAAGAATTCATTTGAATCAGTTCTGATGAGATGGATGAAACTGGAGCCGATTATACAGAGTGAAGTAAGCCAGAAAGAAAAACACCAATACAGTATACTGACACATATATATGGAATTTAGGAAGATGGCAATGACGACCCTGTATGCAAGACAGGGAAAGAAACACAGATGTGTATAACGGACTTTTGGACTCAGAGGGAGAGGGAGAGGGTGGGATGATTTGGGAGAATGACATTCTAACATGTATACTATCATGTGAATTGAATTGCCAGTCTGTGTCTGACGCAGGATGCAGCATGCTTGGGGCTGGTGCATGGGGATGACCCAGAGAGATGTTATGGGGAGGGAGGTGGGAGGGGGGTTCATGTTTGGGAATGCATGTAAGAATTAAAGATTTTAAAATTTAAAAAATAAAAAACTAAAATTAAAAAAAAATAAAAAAAATATAAAAAAAAATCTTAATAAAGGTATGTGGGTAAAAACTTTAAGTAATGGTGAAAGACTTGTTACAGAAAGCAATTGTGTCATGTTGCATCCTGGCTCTGCTGTGGCTTAAAACTTCAACCCAGAGTGAGTTACCTCCATTTTCTGAGTATTTCTTCTCTCTGCTACAAAATGAACGTCATTCTAGCTAACTCATTGGATGGTTGAATGATATTAGATCTAATGAATACAAGTCTTTTTCATACCTATGTACTACTAGTCAAAGATGGTTTGTTGCAGCTGGCATAATTGTAGTTATTACCATTGTTCTCCAACATTCTCACCAAAGAAGAGAAAGTGATGGCTTTCAACTGACACTGTGCCATTTTTAAGACATCTGAAAGCAATACAACAGATTCAACAACTAGAATGAGGATGGCATCTAGAGACACAAAACATCAAATTCTACACACTGTGAAAGACTCTTCAATGATACCAGGAGGGTTACTTGAACTTAATCCACCCCAGGATTAAATTAATAAAATCAGACATTACTTGAAACTGTAGAATTTCATATTAGCCTAATTTGTGTAAACCGTCTGCCTCTCTTTCTCCCAACACGCACATAAACATGCTTAAGCTCGCTCTCTCTCTCTCTCACACACACACCTGCAGTGTGGAGGTGTATTTGATCTTTATCTTCAGCCCTCTATTACTTCAGTCCTTAAGGCTTTGGCTGGCCATTATTTAACAGTTCGAGAGAAATATCAGGACTTTGCCATGCAGAGATTTTATCACAGCCACATATAAATCCCAATTAGGCAGTTTGTAGCAGAGCCATGAAAAGAAGCACCTTTTCTGTTTGTTCTCAGGTCTCATTAATGACATATCTTCATAACAGGTTACAGATGGAAGTGACGTCTCCAAACAGGACTGTAAGCAGATGGGTGGAGAATGGGGTCACATGCTACTCTTTTTTTTTCTTCTGCAAAGGTATTTAAGTAGGCCCAGGAACAACAAATGCCTGGAAGTTAGGACATGTATGTCACAGCTCATTTCACCTCTCTCAATATTGAGTTTTGACTCAGACTTGAATTTGAATTCAGTTTTTAATACAGACAATTTCAGAACCTTGGACATGACTCTACCTCTCTAAGCTTTCAGGATTTTCTCTTATGCAAAAAGCAAGGAAACACAATGTGTTCCCTATGACATTGCTGTCAGAATTAAAAGACTGTATGTGCTCAATAGAGTGTCTGTAAATCTGTTTTGTAACTAAAAGTAAATTATCTATATTCTTCCTTCTCCCTCTGTTTCTTTGTATAAACCAAAGAGCCTGGTTTCAGACTAATATTTTTTGACAATAAAGCCTGTGGTGTAAACAAATGAAATCCCTCTCTCTCTCACCTACACACACGTATACACTTCCTCTGAAATCAAGTTTGCTTTTTTTTTTAAAAAAAAATTTGAAAGTCAGTTTAGAACACTGACTTTCAGAGACACAGACTTGAAAAAAATCTATTAGAGTGTCAATGAATCAAGTTAGAAGTTAAAAATCAAAGACAGAGACAGTGGGGGGGAAAAGACTATAAACCATATCCTGTCTCAAGTATAAACTTGAGAGTAGCAATCTACTAGTTTATCCTGAACTCTTACTATGTGACAAATACTTTTATTCCTACTATCTTGTAATAGTTTCACCATCCTTCCATATTTAATTTGCCTAGGAGGACATTAAGCATCCAAGGGCATACACAATTAAGGTTGCAACAGATAAAGAGGTAAGGACAGGCTTGTGACCCAGGTGTGACTGATTTATGAGACCAAACATTTTTCCATTCTGCAAGGCTGCCTCCCTTTTAATGATGTGCTATTTTGTATTCATTGCCAGCTTTCTTGTTTTGAGATTTTTATGTCTCTGATTATTAATTAACCAGTTAGCCAATAATTAACTAGTTCTATAAATTCTGAGTGTTAAGGATGAGCTCAGTGCTTTCATGCTCTTCAGGAGCTCACAGTAGAATAAACTGCCTCAAATTGAGGCATGACACTAAATGCTATGAAGCTGGGGGGCAGACACAGGAGGTGACTTCACTGTGTCTGGGAAGTGAGGCTCTGGTGTGATTATAGCAAGAGGTAATGCTTTTTGTGACATTCAGAGAGAGGTGAGTTGCCAGCCAATGAGCAGGGGAAGAAACAAGGCTAGTTAACATCTATCACCATATAATTACAAAATTGTTTCCATCTTTTTACCCTGGAATTTTGGTATTAATATTAGTGTTTCCCTCAATAAAATATATGTATGGAAAATTTTGAGGAAAATAAACAAAAATTTCTTAATTCCACTGCCTAGCAATAGACACCAATAAAATTCCGGTGATTTTTTTTTTTACTCGTTTTTCCCTATATACATTTTTTTTTATACATTGATATATAGTACATTACCCACTTTACACAAAATCAGACTCATTTGCTATCTAACTTTGCCACCATTCTTTTTTCATAGGTCTTTATTCGTTATATAAATATTCTCCAAAATCTTGCTTTCAGGTGTCCTCATGACAATGTTATTAACATAGTTAATTAATATTCCCCAGTGTGGACTTTAACAGTGTGTCTTTAATCAGTCCCACAAGGCACTGCATTCTAAGAAATTAAGGACCATACTCCCATCTACTCATTCACCATCATATCCCCAGCATGTCACCCAGTCTCTTGTACATGGTAGGCATACAGTAAATGTTTGTTGACTGACATAACTGGATATTTACATTGTCATCATTTTATTTTTGCTTATACACACAAGCAACTCTAGTAAAAATTTCTCAGCCCAAATCTCAAAGTCTGATTCTGAACTTTTCTTTATCTTTTTTTATAAGTTAATTGGGGCTTCCCTTGTAGCTTAGCTGGTGAAGAATCCACCTGCAATGCGGGAGACCTGGGCTGGATCCCTGGATTGGGAAGATCCGCTGGAGAAGGGAGAGGCTATCCACTCCAGTATTCTCGCCAGGAGAATTCCATGGACTATACAGTCCACGGGGTCACATAGAGTCACACAACACTGAGTGACTTTCACTTTCACTTTTAAATTTGCTAATACCGGATTTTTTGATTCAAATGCAAGGCAAACTTGCAATTCTTTGATACATATTTCCAAATTTGTATTGCCCCAAGGCTGTAAACTTTTTTCTCTCCCACCACTAACACATGACAAAGTCTTTTTCCGGTATGCCTGACAGCAGTGGGTATTATTTGTTTTTAATCCTTGCTAATTAGAGAGGTAGGGAATGGTATCTCATTTCATTAATAAGTAGTATGGCTGAACATTCACTTATGGGTTTACAGTTGTTTTAGCTCCTTAGTGAATTCTGTTCTTTTTCTTTCCTTTTAGCCTAACTTTGAGTTCTAGACTATGAATGTTAATGTGAAGAGCACTATGCCTGATATATAGGTATGTTTTATATAAATATAGTCAACCAAAGAGTCAGAAATGCAGTACTTGGGTGCAATCTCAAAAATGACAGAATGATCTCTGTTTGTTTCCAAGGCAAACCATTCAATATCACAGTAATCAAAGCCTGTGCCCCAACCAGTAACGTTGAAGAAGCTGAAGTTGAACGGTTCTATGAAGACCTGTAAGATCTTTTAGAATAAACACCCCCCCAAAAATGTCCTTTCCAGTATAGGAGACTGGAATGCAAAAGTAGGAAGTCAAGAAACACCTGAGGTAACAGGCAAATTCGACCTTGGAATACAGAATGAAGCGGGGCAAATGCTAACAGAATTTTGCAAAGAGAACTCATTGGTCATAGCAAACACCCTCTTCCAACAACACAAGAGAAGACTCTACACATGGACATAACCAGACAGTCAACACCAAAATCTGATTGATTATATTCTTTGCAGCCAAAGATGGAGAAGCTTTATACAGTCAGCAAAAACAAGACTGGGAGCTGACTGTGGCTCAGATCATGAACTCCTTATTGCCAAATTCAGACTTAAATTGAAGAAAGTAGGGAAAACCACTAGGCCAATGAGGTATGGCCTAAATAAAATCTGTTATGATTATACAGTAGAAGTGAGAAATAGATTCAAGAGATTAGATCTGATAGAGTGACTGAAGAACTATGGACGGAGGTTCGGTGATCAAAACCATCCCCAAGAAAAAGAAATGCAAAAAGGCAAAATGATTATCTAAGGAGGCCTTACAAACAGCTGAGAAAAGAAGAGAAGCAAAAAACAAAGGAGAAAAGGAAAGGAAAGATATATCCATCTGAATGCAGAGTTCCAAAGAATAGCAAGGAGAGATAAGAAAACCTTCCTAATTGAACAATGCAGATAAATAGAGAAAAACAACAGAATGGGAAAGACTAGAGATCTCTTCAAGAAAATTAGAGATACCAAGGGAACATTTCATGTAAAGATGGGCACAACAGAGGACAGAAATAGTATGTACCCAATAGAAGCAGAAGATATTAAGAGGTGGCAAGAATACACAGAAGAACTATACAAAAAAGATCTTTAAGACCCAGACAACCACGATGGTATGATCACTCACCTAGAGCCAGACATCTTGGAGTGGGAAGTCAAGTGGGCCTTAGGAAGTATTACCACAGACAAAGCTAGTGGAGGGGATGGAATTCCAGTTGAACTACTTCAAACACTAAAAGTTAATGTGAAAGTGCTGTACTCAATATACCAGCAAATTTGGAAAACTCAGCAGTGGCTAAAGGACTGGGGAATGTCAGTTTTCATACAAGTCCCAAAGAAGGTCAACGCCAAAGAATGTTCACATTTGCACACAATTACACCCATTTCACATGCTAGCAAAGTAACACTCAAAATTCTCCAAGCTAGGCTTCAACAGTACATGAACCGAGAACTTCCATATGTTCAAGCTGGATTTATAAAAGGCAGAGTAATCAGACATCAAGTTGCCAACATCTGTTGGATCACAGAAAAAGCAAGAGAATTCCAGAAAACCATCTACTTCTGCTTCACTGACTACACTAATGCCTTTGACTATGTGGATCACAGCAAACTGTGGAAAAGTTTTAAAGAGGTGGGAATACAAGACCACCTTACCTGCCTCCTGCAAAACCTGTATGCAGGTCAAGAAGCAACAGTTAGAACCAGGTATGGAACAACAGGTTAGTTCAAAATTGGGGAAGAAGTACATCAAGGCTGTATATTGTCACCCTGTTTATTTAATTTATATGTAGAGTACATCATGAGAAATGCTGGGCTGGATGAAGCACAAGCTGGAATCAAGATTGCTGGGAGAAATAACAATAACCTCAGATATGCAGATAACACCTACCATATGGCAGAAAGTGAAGAGGATCTAAAGAGCTTCTTGATGAAGGTGCATGAGGAGAGTGAAAAAGTTGGCTTAAAGCTCAACATTCACAAAACAAAGATATTGCACCTGGTCTCATCACTTCATGGCAAATAGATGTGGAAACAACAGAAACAGTGATAGGCTTTATTTTCTTGGGCTCCAAAATCACTGCAGATGGTGACTGCAGCTATGAAATTAAAAGACACTTGCTCCTTGGAAGAAAAGGCATGACAAACATAGACAGTATATTGAAAAGCAGAGACATTACTTTGCTGACAAAGATCTGTCTATTCAAAGCTATGGTTTTTCCAGTAGCTGTGTATGGATGTGAGAGTTGGACCATAAAGATAGTTGAGCATCAAAGAATTTATACTTTTGAACTATAATGTTGGACAAGACTCTTGAGAGTTCCTTGGGCAGCAAGGCAATCAAACCAGTCAGTCCTAAAGGAAATTAACCCCGAATATTCACTGGAAAGACTAATGCTGAAACTGAAGTTCCAGTACTTTGGCCACCTGATGCAAAGAGCCAACATATTAAAAAAGACCCTAATTCTGGGAAAGATTGAAGGCAGGAGGAGAAGGGGACAGCAGAGGGTGGGATTTGGATGTTATCCCAGACTCAATGGACATGAGTTTGAGCAAGATCCAGGAGGTGGTGAAGGACAGGGAAGCCTGGAGTGGTGCAGTCTATGGGGTTTCAAAGAGCTGGACACGACTGAGCAACTGAACAACAACACAGTCATGTGTATGTGTATCTATTTATAGTTAGCTAGCTATGGATATTTTAGCCAATATTGTGAATTATTTTATGTGTGTTAAATAAGGTTACAATGAGGGATTTCCCTGGTCATCCAGTGGTTAACACTCTGCACTTCCCCTGCAGGGGGTGAGAGTCTGATCCCTAGTCGGGGAACTAAGATCCTGCATTCTGTGCCGCATGGCCATTAAATAAATAAATAAACAAGGATACAATTAAATAATACACACAGGTACAGTAATCCCTGAAATTTTTATTTTTAATTATGAGTGATAAATGATATGTGAGAGTTGGGAGTCATAAGAATTGCAATTAAGAGCATGGACTCTGGATCAAGACTCCCATAGTTTAAATCCTCGCCCTCTACCTGGATTTGAAGCATTGGTAAGCAAACTAACTTCAGTAAAATCTCTGTTTCTTGACCTAAGAGCGTTTAATTATGCCACCTGCTTCATATTGGTGTAATAAAGATCCAAGTGTTTGACAAACGTAAATACATAGAAATTGGCTGACACATAATTATTTAATTAATTTTAGCTAGTTTAAAAAGAAAACAGTATTAAGCATACCCAGTGACAATTATGCACAGGAGATGCACAGTCCTGTGAGACAAAATGATCATCAGTGGCACGATGGCTGGGGGAAAGGTGGGGATCCAGAGAAGATGGATAAGGAAGATGTCTTTGAGTCAGTGGCTGGATGAGGAGAAAGCCAGGCAAACGATGGGGGAAAGGAACACTCAGACACAGGGAACAGCCTGTTCAAAGGCTCAGCAGTGAAAGAAAGTGAAAGGAGGTCAATACTGCTGAGGGGGAGTAAGTGAGCACAAAAGTGGGGCAACATGAGTAGAAAAAGTAGGCTGAAATCTGACTACTCAGAGCCTTGTGCTCAGTTGGGGTCAATTGTGACTGATTCTGCGAACCTTTGGACTGTAGCCCACTAGATTCCTCTGTCCGTGGGATTTTCCAGGCAAGAATATTGGAGTGGGTTGCCATTTCCTTCTCCAGAGGGTCTTCCTGACCAGGGGTTGAACTTACAACTCCTGTGTCTTCTGCATTGTAGGTGGATTCCTAACCTGCTGAGCCATTGTGGAAGCCCTAATCAGGGCCTTAAGTGAAAGGAAAGTGAAGTGGCTATCATGTCCGACTATTTGCAACTGCGTGGATGTAGCATACCAGGCTCCTCTGTCCATGGGATTTTCCAGGCAAGGGTACTGGAGTGGGTTGCCATTTCCTCCTCTAGAGGATCTTCCCAACCCAAGGATCAAACCCAGGTCTCCCATATTGCAGACAGATGCTTTACCATCTGAGCCACGAGGGAAGCCTAATCAGGGCCTTCAGTTCAGTTCAGTTCAGTTCAGTCACTCAGTCGTGTCCAACTCTTTGCGACCCCATGAATTGCAGCACACCAGGCCTCCCTGTCCATCACCAACTCCAGGAGTTCACCCAAACTCATGTGAATTGATCGGTGATGCCATCTAGCCATCTCATCCTTTGTTGTCCCCTTCTCCTCCTGCCCCCAATCGCTCCAAGCATCAGGGTCTTTTCCAGTGAGTCAACTCTTCACATGAGGTGGCCAAAGTATTGGAGTTTCAGCCTCAGCAACAGTCCTTCCAATGAACACCCAGGACTGGTCCCCTTTAGAATGGACTGGTTGGATCTCCATGCAGTCCAAGGGACTCTCAAGAGTCTTCTCCAACATCACAGTTCAAAAGCATCAATTCTTTGGCGCTCAGCCTTCTTCACAGTCCAACTCTCACATCCATACATGACCACTGGAAAACCATAGCCTTAGCTAGATGGACCTTTGATGGCAAAGTGATATCTCTGCTTTTTAATATGCTATCTACATTGGTCATAATGTTCCTTCCAGGAGTAACCATCTTTTAATTTCATGGCTGCAATTATGTTCTGCAGTGATTTTGAAGTCAGCCACTGTTTCCACTGTTTCCCCATCTATTTCCCATGAAGTGATGGGACCAGATGCCATGATCTTCATTTTCTGAATGTTGAGCTTTAAGCCAACCTTTTCACTCTCCTCTTTAAATTTCATCAAGAGGCTTTTAGTTCCTCTTCAGTTTCTGCCATAGGGTGGTGTCATCTGCATATCTGAGGTTATTGATATTTCCCCTGGCAATCTTGATTTAGCTTGTGATTCCTCCAGCCCAGCATTTCTCATGATGTACTTTGCATATAAGTTAAATAAGCAGGGTGACAATATACAGCCTTGACGTACTCCTTTTCCTATTTGGAACCAGTCTGTTGTTCCATGTCCAGTTCTAACTGTTGCTTCCTGACCTGCATACAGATTTCTCAAGAGGCAGGTCAGGTGGTCTGGTATTCCCATCTCTTTCAGAATTTTCCACAGTTTATTGTGATCCACACAGTCAAAGGCTTTGGCATAGTCAGTGAAGCAGAAACAGATGTTTTTCTGGAACTCTTTGCTTTTTCGATGATCTAGTGGATGTTGGCAATTTGATCTCTGATTCCTCTGCCTTTTCTAAAGCCAGCTTGAACATCTGGAAGTTCATGGTTCATGTATTGCTGAAGCCTGGCTTGGAGAATTTTGAGCACTACTTTACTAGTGTGTGAGAAGAGTGCAATTGTGTGGTAGTCTGAGCATTCTTTGGCATTGCCTTTCTTTGGGACTGGAATGAAAACTGACCTTTTCCAGTCCTGTGGCCACTGCTGAGCTTTCCAAATTTGCTGGCATATTGAGTGCAGCACATTCACAACATCATCTTTCAGGATTTGAAATAGCTCAACTGGAATTTCATCACCTCCACTAGCTTTGTTTGTAGTGATGCTTTCTAAGGCCCACTTGACTTCACATTCTAGGATGTCTGGCTCTAGGTGAGTGATCACACCATCATGATTATCTGGGTCATGAAGCTCTTTTTTGTATAGTTCTTCTGTGTATTCTTGCCACCTCTTCTTAATATCTTCTGCTTCTGTTAGGTCTATACCATTTCTGTTCTTTATCAGGCCCATCTTTGCATGAAATGTTCCCTTGGTATCTCTAATTTTCTTGAAGAGATCTCTAGTCTTTCCCATTCTGTTATTTTCCTCTATTTCTTTGCATTGGTCACTGACAAAGGCTTTCTTATCTCTCCTTACTATTCTTGGAACTCTGCATTCAAATGGGCATATCTTTCCTGTTTTTCCTTTGCTTTTTGCTTCTCTTCTTGTCACAGCTATTTGTAAGGCCTCCTCAGATAGCCATTTTGCTTTTTTGCATTTCTTTTCCATGGGGATGGTCTTGATCCCTGTCTCCTGTAAAATGTCACAAACCTCTGTTCACAGTTCATCAGGCACTCTATCAGATCTAGCCCCTTAAATCTATTTCTCACTTTCACTGTATAATCATAAGGGATTTGATTTAGGTCATACCTAAATGGTCTAGTGGTTTTCCCTACTTTCTTCAATTTAAGTCTGAATTTGGCAATAAGGAGTTCATGATCTGAGCCACAGTCAGCTCCCAGTCTTGTTTTTGCTGACTGTATAAAGCTTCTCCATCTTTGGCTACAAAGAATATAATCAATCGGATTTTGGTGTTGACTGTCTGGTTATGTCCATGTGTAGAGTCTTCTCTTGTGTTGTTGGAAGAGGGTGTTTGCTATGACCAATGAGTTCTCTTTGCAAAATTCTGTTAGCATTTGCCCCGCTTCATTCTGTATTCCAAGGTCGAATTTGCCTGTTACCTCAGGTGTTTCTTGACTTCCTACTTTTGCATTCCAGTCCCCTATAATGGACAGGACAGTTTTTTGGGGTGTTTATTCTAAAATATCTTATAGGTCTTCATAAAACCGTTCAACTTCAGCTTCTTCAGTGTTACTGGTTGGGGCATAGTCTTGGATAACTGTGATATTGAATGGTTTGCCTTGGAAACGAACAGAGATCATTCTGTCATTTTTGAGATTGCATCCAAGTATTGCATTTCAGACTCTTTTGTTGACCATGATGGTTACTCCATTTCTTTTGAGGGATTCCTGCCCGCAGTAGTAGATATAATGGTCATCTGAGTTAAATTCACCCATTCCAGTCCATTTTAGTTCGCTGATTCCTAGAATGTTGATGTTCACTCTTGCTATCTCCTGTTTGACCACTTCAAATTTGCCTTTATTCATGGACCTGACATTCCAGGTTCCTATGCAATATTTCTCTTTTCAGTATCGGACCTTGCTTCTATCACCAGTCACATCCACAACTGTGTATTGTTTTTGCTTTGGTTCCATCCCTTCATTCTTTCTGGAGTGATTTCTCCACTGATCTCCAGCAGCATATTGGGCACCTACTGACCTGGGGAGTTCTTCTTTCAGTATCCTATCATTTTGTCTTTTCAAGAATACTGAAGTGGTTTGCCATTCCCTTCTCCGGTGGACCACATTCTGTCAGGGCCTTACAGACCATCAAAAAAGACTGTCCATTTGATTTCACCAAATATGAGGGAATAATAACCCTTCAAAGAAGAAAGGATTTTGGGTGAAATATACAGAAGGTGTTTAAAACTGCATTTATTAAACATATTTGTAGCAAGATAAATGAGTGCATTTTTAGCACCAACACCCACAAATGTCTTCCAAGTCATAACAGAGTACAGACATGGCTGTGACCTCTTTTTACAGAGAAAATCTTCAGGCATATATAAGCCAGCAGGAAGCCTCTCAATCCCTATTTCACAGGAGAGTGTGTGGTTGTGCTGTGTGCTGCCAGTATCCTCCGAGTTATAGGTGTTCTCATCTTGCTCCCCTATGGCACTAAGAGACTGCAACCTTTTCATATCCTTGTCCCCAGATGGCTCAAACTGCTTCTCCTCTCTCTTCTCATAGTTTTAGTCATTGGGATCACATCTATTTTATGTTGGTCATTTTATATCTTTAGAACCCAAAGGCAGCAGCAAGAATATTGGGTCACCATCGAGGTTAATAATAATAATAATAATAGGAAGAAGAAAAAACAAAACAAAAACTTTGTTTGCTAACAGATGTCTCTATGAGCAGCTCAACTCTAACCAGCTTCCTCTGCTAAACACATATTTCATAAGTCTGGAGGGATGGCTTCTCATTCATTCTTTAATTTAATTCATTGTGCTGGCCAGCAAGTGGATAATATAATGCTTTCATCTCTATCCCAGGATTTGAGGGAGGTATTAATCAGTATATTTATTCTTCAATCCTGGAACATCTGTGTAACAAAGATGTTAATTGGCATCTACTGAACAACTTGCTATTCCAATAATACATTTACCAAGGTAATCAAGTTATATTGCTAATGCTTATGTCATGTTAAAAAAAAAACAGTAAATAGTCAAAGAGATATGTAGAATATGTAATTCACTGACTATAACACTGATTTCATATGTTAATTTTTTAGCAATAATTTATAGTCACTTGTAAAATATTTCACTATAAAATTTAAGAAATCAGTACCCTAAACAGAGATAGTGACAGAAGGAATTCAGATTTTCACTCAGACCCACAAGGGCTTGAGCTTTAGTTTTGCCACCTGCTAGGCACAAAGATTTTGACTAAGTCTCTTCTCATTTTCTCATCTTCTCACTGGTCTCCTTATATATTACAAAATGAAGATATTGTCAATGCCTCATTTTGGTATTGCTCAAATAATTAAATAATATTGAACTAACATTTAGTAAGTTGGAATCATTTGCACATTTATCACACAATAATACTAGGATATTGGTTTTATGAAACCCATTTTAAAGACAGGAAACTGATATTAGATGACGGACCCAAAAGAACTGGCATTGAATTCAAGTCTACATAGTTCCAGATTTCATAAAGTTTCCAATGCAAAGCGCTGACGTGCATACGTAAGAGCCCTTCCGAGATACCTGGAAGTTCCTCCTATCTTCCCCATGACTGGAAATCCATCTCAAGCAAATGGGGATAACTGGTTATAAGCCCAAAAATATTTATTCCCAAATGCCATCCTCTTGAGAGGATATCACTCAGACCCATTAGATAGGTTTTTAAAATCACAGAAGGTCTAAGAAATTGCAAGGTCCTTAGCACATCATTCTCTGATGTCACATTTGTAACCATTTCCCTTTTTAATGTCTGTCATGGGTTTTAAACTCACATTCGTATAACCTCTAGTATGGATTAATAATACCCATCTACTGTCAGTGTTCTCCCTTCAAGACCCTCATTATCACTACTGTCAGGGTGACTTCTGTAACACAGAGCTGGTGTATCCCTTCTTGTAAAGCTGGACTTATCTCACAATGATTCCAAAACCTAAACACCAAGACCTGGTATTCTTTACTCTGGCCCCTCCCTTACCCAGGCTTCCTCCTTCCTCACCTGCATGTACCAAGTGTTACAGCCTCCTGTTACCCACTCCACTCACCAGACTTGTTCAACTGATGTAGATATGCCTTCCCAAGACATCTAAATCCTACCTGGGCTAATGGCTTGGCTTGAACTTGGTATATTCTGCCTTCTACATTTTCCCTACATAGAAGAATGAATGGTACATTATAATTTTACATCATTAAAGTTATTAATGACATACATGTTTTTTCTTGCTTATTGGACTACAAGTTCCCTTCTGAAGAACTCTCACCATTTCTCCATATATCTATCACAGTGGTCAGCACCTGAATCTACACATAAAACATGTATGTGCACACACACACACACATACATGAAATAATGGCCTCTGAATGACTGAATCCATGACTGTAAGCTCTTTGAGAGCAAGGGGGTCCTGTTGCAGAGTGCCTAGCACAAGGTCTGAATCTTGATACCTAGGATCCACTTAGCCTTGCAACTACTTCACCTTATTCCTTTGAGGTGAAAGTGGGAATTCACCCTCGGTTCACTCCAGTGCCTTTATGTGAAGTTCCCTCAATCCCATGCCATGTTGCATAGCTATAGTGATTATGCAATTGGTTCAGGAATGAGCAGTCACTTAGCTAATGCCAGTGATTCTTAGAATAAAATATGCTCATGCTTTACCAGGGGATGTGATGGTAATTCTCTTGTAACTACTAGGGAAGATCATCTTCTTGAGTGGATTCAACAACAGAGAACCAGAGCTGAAACACCTAGGGAGAGACATCCTATCCTGCTTCTATGATTTGTGCCCAGTTCAGGGACAGCAGAGCCTGGTTGGCTGCTGTCTATGGGGTCACACAGAGTCGGACACGGCTGAAGCAACTTAGCAGCAGCAGCAGCAGATCCAAGCTTGAACCTAGCCAGCTCTCCCTCCAATGCTTAATTTACTTGAAAACATAGAGTTCTTCTCTCTGATTAAACCAGTTTGAGACTAGTTTTCTGTCACTTGCCACCAATGAGTCATGTATTGAGTAGGTATCAGTTAATTTCTTGAAGAGATTCTTCAGGCAGTAAACAAAGCTGCCATTGATGGCCTGTGGAAGAGAAGAGCTCTTAACAAGGAGCCTTTGATATTGGAGAGAAGGTCTGAATATTAATTCCAGTTCTCTAGTGAGGCAGTGAATCTTCATCTGACCTTCAGTAAAAGCTAAACAAACAAGACTCTATCAACTCCTCATGAGTTCTTATCAAAAATCCTTAAACTCAAAACACTGCTCAGCAATTGAGGTGAAGATATTTTACAGTGTAGAACTGCTTGTTGATGATATAGTTAGAATACTGGGAGAGGAACACAAGTTTAGAGGGTCAGCTTGCTTAAATGGCATAGGGAGATGGCTGATGAGGACTTATGTGGACCTATGACAGTGAGATATCATTTTCTCCCTGGTTTTCTGTTTTAAGTCAGTTGGGCTCTATGATTCAAAAACTTTTAAATCTTGCCTATACTATTGTATTTCAGCCACAGCATTCCTATCTGTATAATGAGACTAGTAATTATTATATGTAAACATTTATCCTAGTTCAGTGACTCTCAAACATTTTTTGGACCACAGCCCATGGTAAAAAAAAAGTACATTGGTCATCTCAACCCAAGACACACCCACTCACACTTACAACTGAAACAGAAGTTTCAGAAGACAATCCTTATTCTTACAATGGAAGATATCTTCTCATATATATATATATATATATATATATATATATATATATATATATATATATATATATATACACATATATTAGCATGGCCATGATCTACTAAACTGGTTTCATGCCCATCAATAGGTTTTGATCAGCAGATTGAAAAGCATTACCATAAATCAATAGGTGGTATAAAATGCGTTTCAGGTAAATGCCCATTACATCTAAGTAGAGCTTTGGCCCTACATCCCTGGAGAGTCTCTCACCTTAAAGAACAAGATAGTACCACACTGACTTTTAGTTCTTTTATAGCCCCAGATTTGTACCTGGAGTCAGTGGAAGCAGCTTTCCATATCCTCTATCCCCTGGACACACCTCGATTTTCACTCTGCTTTTCTTTCTTCCTACCTGTTTTGCTATGTGGGAGGACTCATCTGAAGTAAAACTGCAGGGGAATGAGTGGTGGAGGTTCTCACACCTCAGTCTGTGTACCCTGCTGGGAGTTCAAAAATATTTTAGAATGCTCCAAGACTGTATTTCTAGGTTTGTCAGGGGTTCTGGAGTCTGAGTACTTGATAAGTACGGGGTAGGGGCAGTAGAGGGGAGTTTGATGAGGGGACGGGCATACAATGCCTGGTTAAACCTTGCCACTCACAGAACATGAGGTTGCCCTAAACTCCATTGGGATCTGGAGGTGGAGAATCATGATGTTCCTGCCCAGCAGCAAAACTGAAAATTTCCTTAAAACTGAGTGTTGAGGATGGGGAGGGAAAAGCAACAAGTTACTTCTGTTTTTAGCATAATCTGAAAGCAGATTAGGGGAGACCACACATGAGCAGTTTCCTCTGTTCCCCTCGAGTCCAGCTGGCTTACTTCATTAAGCCAAACAGGTGGCTGTCTTTATTAAATGATAAAGGGATTTAGGGATGTGAAGAGGTGGCTGGGATGGGGGCAGTAAAAGCAGTACAGCAATCTCCAATCTTGTTATTTTAAATGTGGGTGTTCCATATGTTGGATCATAGTGGGTGGCAGCTTCCCTTTACCTGGTGGCGGGGCCAGGGAACGGACTGTGTTCCAGTCTCCACAAGAGCGTGAGAGGCTTGCTGCGCGTTCATTATTTCTCTGAACTCCTGCAACTCTATTCAAGAGAGGGCCTGTGGAGCATTTGTTAGACTCACGTTTGGAGAAATCACTAGAAGAGTCAGAGCTGTAACTCAGTCACTGGAAAATAGAAGAGAGGATTTGGCTTCCAGTCCTTCATTCTCTGACATAAACAGTCACTTAAACACCATTTACTGTGTGATGTCCTTTGGACTGGATGGCTTACATATCCCTTCTGACTCTAAAGTGTCTAGAAACCTGTGAGTTTCTGGGATATAAATGTAATTTAGTTCAAAGCCTTAAGTAAGAGGCTGAGGAACAATAGAAATAAGTTGGAAATGAAATTTTACCAATGAGTCCCAAGGGTTCAGGTTTCTGTGATAAGCTTGGGAAAAAGCGAGTTTGAAGGATGGGGGAAAACGGGAGGCAGGGTGAGGGGTGGCAAGAAAACTCAACTTCGAGACAGGGCTGATAGAGACGAAAAACAAATTCTCTAAACTCTTAGCTGCCTAACCTCAAGCAAGTCACTAAACATCTCCAAGCCAGTTTCATTATTTATAAATGTGGAATAACACAATTGTAAGGTGAAAAGTGTGTATGTTTCTTCCGCTGACTATCCACTTATGTATTCACTCACTGAGCAAAATTGAGTACTATGGCTTGTTTCTGAACCATTGTTTGATCCACTGGATCCCAATGTGCCTGAAGATAGAGACCCTAGACTTCCAGTTCCGTTAGCCAATATATTCCCCTTTTGGCTTAGCTTAGTTGGAGCTTGTCGAGCTGAGCAGAATATCTGATAAATCACTGACTGTCTATAGCAAAGTTTTCCTTTCCCAGGGCTTTCTTTGTAATGTTCCCTCATATATACTTCTTGTTCTGGATCTGTGCATGTCCTATGGTGTCCTTTATAATAGAAATCTATCATTTAGCATTCTTAGCCTTGTACCTTTCTTCCCCTCTTCCTCCTTCTTTCCTTCTTCTAAGAACCCCACTTTTCTTTGATAAACCATTCTGCCATTAGGCCAAGTGGCCCTGGTGAAGTGTCAGTCACAGCATTCAATTAATCCCTTTGCATGGAGCGAGGAAAATGACTCAGGCTGTCCAACCAGAGTATTTATTCTTCTTGGCCACAGTAATTTGTCCAAGGAGGACTCCCGACCACAAACATAGCCTTCTCTAAGATGGACTCTCTTTTCTTTTGGATATTGAGCAATAAAGTTTTAGGCTTGAGTATGCTATGGTTTTCCTGATTACACAGAGGGATTTAGAACTCAGGAACAAAGCTTTTAGAGCCCTTAAACTGTCATTTGGGCCACTGGATCCCACTGTGCCTAAAGATAGACCATAGAGTTCTAATTCTGTTAAACAATATATTCCCTTTCTGGCTTAGCATGGTTGGAATTCAGTTTCTCTCACTTGCTCTGAACACTTCTTCAAAGTCTGCCTCAATTTATATCTTCTCATGTTACCTCCTTTGATCTACTTTGCCAGATGTCACCAGCAGAGTACATTTTCTTTCCCTTCTATGAGATTTTCTTATTACTGACTGGTTTCATGATTAACTGCATGTGTGTCAATGCCTTTCTCAAGTCCAGTATTAGAAAACCTGTTTTCAAAGGAAGTCATCACAAGTATTTATCATCAATACTGTTGTAATTAAAAATAATGTAACATCAAGTAATTAATATTAGTTAACTAGTTAATATTAATGGTTTAATATTAATTAATATTAACTAATAGGAACTACTATGTGCCAGAACTTGTGCTAATGATTTATATGTGCTATCTTATTTATTAAAATATTGCTTTTAGGTGAGTTTTATTATTCCCTTTTTCAGATTAAATGAAAAACAGATTCAAGGAAGGGATGTGAATCACCCAAGTTCTTTCAGCAAGTGAGCAGGAAACAGGGTTAGGATCTAGATTTCTCTTACTCAATGAATTGTGTGCATAATCATGTTTGTGAATGTGTGTCTCTGTGTGAGTGTGTGTAACTTTTTGCCAACATCACAGTGATCTATATTCCACAATGTTGTCCTGTACCCCATACTTTCTCAGTTTGGAGACCCTGGGAATATGCCTAACAAAATTAAATTTGTGAGTGAATTGATTGATGACACGAAGCTGATAATCAGAGAAGGCAAAGTTACATGCAGAGGGCATCATATGGGCCACTGATGTTAAAACATAGAGTCAAGCATAGTTGGGATCATGATCTTTCTGTTCTCACAACTTAGAGCTTGGCAAAACCCCTCAAGGCTATGAATTTCTGACAGACAAGCCCAGTTAGAGGGGAGCAAGCCATGATGGATGTGCAATCCCAGCAAATACAGTATGAAGGACAGAAACATTGCTATGCATGATTTTTTAATAACTACAAAAAAATTCCATGTATGGGATTTCTGTATGTGAAAATTGATTGCGTTGCCAGTGTTGCTTATCTCTTTAAACAAGCAAACTCATCTTCCCTGGTACTGTTACATCAGTAATAAATGGGCTCCTCAGACAGACCTGCTTGCAGGTTAGAACTGAGACTGAACAGATAATAACCTCTGGGGTAGCGACACCTGCCATGACAAATAATAAAGGAATTCATGACCTGCAAAGGATAGGGTGAGCCTGTTCCTGTTCCAAAAATATATTTCACCTGGTTCCCCAAGCAGGTTCATTGGCTATATCCAGGAAGCTGCAAAAAAACAAGTATTCAGTACATAGACAGAAGGGACTCAAAAAGAATGCACTCAAATGTAGACGAGCCTGTAGCTATGAAAACATGTAAGTCAACAAGAGGCTTGCTGCTAAGTGTCTTTTAAAATCAAGATACAATCATTGGGCCCTTGTCTGGGGGCATGCCTATCTTCACATGGGGAATTAAGCTGGATTTTTCGGTGACCTTATATACTGTGGCAGCTTTTGTAAATAACACAATAGATGGAGATCACTTTGATGAGGCTTCAGTAAGTGGACTCTATTTTGGATGATCATTTTTTTCCCTTAGAAAAATAATTAGGTGTCAACAATGAGCTGAGTCTATCAACATTGTGTAAACATAATTAAGCTGAATGAAGGAGGTGGTAAACAGAAGAGATTCTACAGAAAGTTGACAGCGTGGAGTGGAAGGACGTTCACCTTGGGAGCTGAGTTCGGCATTTAAGTTCTGGGTTTAGCATCACTGGTTATGGAACCCAGATCATGTTACTCAACAGGTCTGGAATTTAGCTGCTCATTTTTTAATAGTAGGAGGTTATGCCAGCTAGTGCCTTAGAGTTTCTGAAAAATGATGATAATGATCTTATAAGTTGGGGGAGTCTCTGAAGTGGGAGAGAAGTAAAATCACTATGATGACACAGTGATAGACTGAGTTTTATTTTTATTACCAACTAGCCTAGGGGCCTTCTCAGGGAATATACAAATGTACTAAGGCAATAGCAGATATTATACCTATACAGGAAATATTAGATGCATCTCCAAAACTGGAAGATAGTTTTTCCACTGAGTTCCCACTTTGGGATCTGCAAGCAACCCAAAAGCTCTGTCTCAGGCCAGTTATTAAAATATTACTGATTAGAGCAGGAGGTACATGAGCAAAGTCTATTCCATCAATGTGTGTATCAGCATGTTTTTTTTTGTTGTTGTTTCTTTGTCCCCCCCCCCCCCAATTGTCCTGAGATAGACTAGATAATGATGAGCGTAGACGACTGTTGTGGCTCCCTAAGATGTTGGCTCCTACTTCCTACTACGTTAACCCAGACAAGACAGCTCTTGGATCACTAACTGAATTATTCCTGTTCCACTGATAAGTTCTGCCTTCTGCTTCTGTTTGGCTAGAACGTAGACTCTTCACCTATTTCCTGCCAGCTCCCTGGTCTTAGTCTGGATACCTGTTCTTGGACAACTCAGTGTGAACCCTAATTTTTTGCAGTTGACTTTGAGAGTGGTCTGGATATCTGTAATGTTCTCTTGATGAGCTCTTTCTTCCAAGTTGTGCATCTGTCCTATGTTTCCTTCACTTTCCCACATTGGAAGCTGGACAGTGAATGTCTCAGTGGCTTTATCCAGATTGCATTCTTGGGGAGGAGTGGGTCTGTTTCCCAAGCCCTGACCTCTAGATTTCACATCTTTTCTCCTGAGACCATCAACCATCTTGCTAAGTCACAGGAAGCTCAAGTTTGAATTTCCTTGATTGTGCATAGGGATATATAGTGATTATTTTAATAAATGAGTTACAAACTCTATGGAAAAAATAAACAAAGCAGCCTCTTCACACAACTACTTGAATCTCTAAATTCCTCTCCCATGTATATAGGATGAGTTTTTTAAAGCCTGATGTCCATGTGCATATATACAAGAATAAACATATTTAAATTGTTAAATTTAACATCTTGTTAAATTGGCACATTCTGGACCCAGAGGATTTCTCCTTTGCTAGCTAAAACATGTTCATATTTTCATCTATATGAGGACTCTGGTATATACACTCTCAAAACAAAGATACACAGTACACAATAAAATAGACTTAACACTTACATTATTTTTAAGATAGTTATTAAAAGACTATATTTTAAAAGTACTTTAATACTTAAAAGAAGAAATAAGCACATTTTGGGTCTTTATGTTAAATGGCTCGAAAAGTGTTCTGTAATTGGTATTTAATGGAAAATTCAAATGCTCAAGCTTTAGGTTTTATTTTTATCCATGTCCATATTTTTGAACTTGAAAAAAATATCCTGGCAGATGCAGACCTCAGAGTAACTTAATATTCCCTTTTTATACCCTTATTTCAGAAGAGTGAGAACTCACAACAAAATGGCCTTATTCATTACACATAGAGCAGTATGGATGGGAGGAGGAGAAATGAAATACAGCAAAACAACTGTGAAATCTGTGGTTTACTTACTCGATTTTCTTTCAATATATTTAAAAAGATTAGTTTTAGTTACAAAAAGAAACTAAGAAAGAAATACATGTACAGGTCATTTCCTTCTATTTTTTTGTTTTTTAATGATTCTAACCCTGTCCCAAGAAGTTTTCAATCTTATGTGTCCTTCTAATCTATTTATATGCCATATATATATTTATATATGTAAAGTTTTATTTTACATGTGCACTAAAACTTTTGTTTTGTTTTATTTGACAGTACTCTGTGATATGTATTATAATAGTTGTGTTCTTATGGAAGATAATATATATTAAACTGTATCTGTTTATATACAAATATATACAAAAGTAAATATCTGTATATTATATATTAATACACACATAATTCCTGTGAAATACGAGACACTACAGAAGTAAAAGAAGCTAGGTTGACATTATATAGAACGTACTACAATTTCATTTCCTGGTTTATTATATTCAAAAGAAATTAAATACCAGAATTTATATATCCAGCCCACTAATGATGGCCATTCAAGTTGTTTCCAAACAATGCTACAAATGATGCTGCCTTTGGCACACACATAGATGATTTAGCAGGTTATTTTGCTTGTAAGACACTGAAGTTCTGTCAAATTATTTCTTGTAATAGGTAAAGCAGTTAAATTCAATACATATGTGTCAAGGAAAAAAGAGTTGAAAAATAAGGTCCTGGAAAGTACAGGGACTCCACTCTAGCACAATTCTGGAGTGAAAACTATTCTTGGGACCTTGGGAGCTAAAATGTGGAGACCTTCCCCTTGGACTCTTCTTCAGCTGAATCCCTTCTCCTCCCAGTGGCATCCTTGCTCCCATGCTTCTCTCCCTACACAACACAGCTGCTGTTTACCTTCTGGCCTCAATGGTCCAGATTTTGGTTTTTCAGGGTCAGCTCTTTGTAAAAGCTACATGATTCCTGCATTTATTGTGCTAGAATTTCTAAGGCAGAAGTTGATTGTCCTGGCACATGTGTGTGCATGCGTGTGTTCACACATGTGTGTGTTTCTCTTCAGGACATGCCCTGTGCCTCTGGCCCATGCTCTCTGTTAGGTATCCACCAAAAGGAAAGGAAGGACAATCCTAAGAATGTGACCTATACAAGACTGTCTCTAATTTAGGGACGCAGTGCGGAGGGACATTTCCTCAGTGAAAGTTAAAAGCTAGACCTGGTCTGCTACTTCTTTCCCAGTGCCTAGGGCAGAGCTTGGCTCAGTGTGGCTCCCTGATGACTATCTGTTCATCTAGACTCCAGAGGATTGAAGGGTTGAATATGCCACCTGAAGACGGCCCTCTACTGTAGAATGGTTATTTTGAGGAACTGCAGACACAGGAGAACTCTGGAAAACAGAGAAGTTATCCTTTCATGAGGAAAGTTAATGTTAGAAATAGGACCTGTGCCAGGAAGAGAGCTATTTGTAGAGATCACTTTTTAACCTGGGAGACTTATCTTCAAGTAGGGAAATCTTTGTTTACAAGTGTCACCCAGAGTTGCCTCTTTGAAGCCCAAGATCCTTAACCTTTTTCTAAGCTTGAAATATAAATAAACCATCGTATGGCTGCCTTCTGACGCTCATATATTTGTGAGGCTCCCATAAGTACATATGCAAGTAATTAAAATTGCCTTTTCTCCTTTTAATCTTTTTATTACAGAGGAGTCTCAGCCAAGAACCTAGAAGGGAATTGAGAAAATGATTTTTCCTCCCCTGCAGGATCATTACATCACACTCCCCCATGTACATGGCATGAACAGAGGTGCTAGGCTACAATCCAGAGACCAGATCCAGATGTTGTATGTATTCTGGACTTTACACTGTAATGTGTAAAACGAATCCAATAACACACACATTATGCAATATGAAGATTAAATGAGATAATGTATGAAATATTTGTGCAAACTTTAAAGCACTATTTTGCCAACGTATGAGGTTAGCTCTAAGAATACTGGAGTAAATCAGTAACCAGAACTTGTTTACTATTGCAGGTACCGTGGTTATAGAAGGCTTTACCAAACATGGTTATTTGGCCATTATTCTTCTTAGCAAGGTGCTAAGTTTAAGGAGGTGAACAGAGGAGGCTGTTTCTATCTGTCAACCCTGATACTCTGGAAGATCCAGTCTGATAACTGACTAAGCATAAGTGGTTTCATCATCATGATAACAAATGCCAAGAGAGAGAAAGATAGGATGACATGAAAGTTGTCTGTCTCAGGTACACCATACCATGGCATTTTACTGAGACTTCCCTGGCTCAAATGGCCTCGTCTGTGCTTGTCAAAGTCTGGCCCTTCCTTCAAGACTTAGATTTAAAGCTAACGTATTGGATACCTGTCTCCTGAGAAACCTGTATGTGGGCCAAGAAGCAACAGTGAGAACCAGACATGGAAAAACGGATGGGTTCAAAATTGAGAAAGGACTAAGAAAAGGCTGTATATTGTCACCCTGTTTATTTAACTTATATGCAAAGTACATCATGCAAAATGCCACACTGGATGAATCACAGGCTGAAATCAAGGCTGTTGGGAGAAATATTAACAGTCTCAGGTATGCAGATGATACCACTCTAAGGGCAGAAAACCAAGGGGAATTTAAGGCCCTCTTAATGAATGTGAAAGAGAAGAGTGAAAAATCTGGCTTAAAACTCAACATTCCAAAAACTAAGATCATGGCATGAGGTCCCACCACTTCATGGCAAACAGAAAGGGAAACAGTGGAAGAAGCAACATTTTGTTTTCTTGGGCTCCAAAATCACTGTAGATGGTGAATGCGGCCATGAAATTAAATGATGCTTGCTCCTTGGACGGAAAGCTGTGATAATCCTAGATAGTATATTAAAAGCAGAGCCTTAACTATACAGACCTTTAGCTATGGTTTTTCCTGCAGTCATGTTTAAATGTGAGACCTAGTCCCTAAAGAAGGCTGAGTGCCAAAGAATTAATGCTTTTGAATTGTGGTGTTGGGGAAGAGTTTTGAGAGTCCCTTGGACAGTATGGAGATTATACCAGTCAATGCGAAAGGAAATCAACCATGAACATTCATTGGAAGGACTGATGCTGAAGCTGAAGCTCTAATACTTTGGCAACCTGCTGTGAAGATTTGATTCATTGGATAAGACTCTAAAGCTGGAAAAAACTGAAGGTAAAAGAAGAAGAGGGTGGCAGAAGAGAGCATCACCTACTCAATGGACATGAAATATGAGCAAATTCTGGGTGATAATGAAGGACAGGGGAACCTGGTGTGCTACAGTTCATGGGGTTGCAAACAGTTGGATAGGACTTGGCAACTGAAGAACAATAACATTGCATACCTATATTGGGAGAAGAATGAGGTTCAGAAAAGCTTCCTGTCTGTGTATAACAGCCTTTGTAGGTTGAAGTTCCCTTGAAAAATCTTAACACCTATATGAAATCTATTAACATTAGAATTATGTCATACAGTTTAAGGAATTTTTGTTTATTAAGCAATTTAATGTTTGTCAAAGTTTTACTTGTATGCATTAGATATCCTCAGAACTATCAGAATATGTGGGACAGAGTCATAAGTAAACAAACAGCCTTGGAAAATTCATTTAATCTTACCCCCAGCCCTTATTTCATTATTTCCTCAACAATTTCATGAGAATTGTTGTTGTCCAGTCACCCAGTCATGTCCGACTCTTTGAGGCCCCATGGACTGCAGCACACCAGGCCTCCCTGTCCCTCACCATCTCTTGGGAGTTTGCTCAAGTTCATGTTCATTGCATCAGTGATGCCATCCAACCATCTCATCCTCTGATGCCCTCTTCTTCTTTGGCCCTCAATCTATTCCATGAGAACACAGGATTAACATTTCCTTTGGGAAGGTGTGGAAATAAAGCTTCAAAAAGGCTAAATAACTTACTCAAGGTCATAGAGCTAACAATAACTGGTTACCTGTACACAAAGCCAGGTGTCTTCCCTCCTTTTTGCCCCCGACTTCTCCTTAGGTTGAATCCTATGCCTTGATTAATGAGCCCTGCATTAGGGTGAGCTGTGATCCTGCAAGCATCAGCTGCTAGGTAACACCTGAGCTTTTAGAAACCCTTTCTTTTCACTAAATAGTGCCATTTATTACCTTGCATTAGAGGGGAACAGGTGAAAAATGTTTAAATGGCATTCTGAAAGTAATACAGGGCAATGTATACAACATCTGGCTAAGCCTCATTTCTAGGCAAAATTAGGTCATTCATGTCATAAAAGTGAAAAACTAGAAATAACCTAAATGTCCACTGAATAGGGGATTGATTGTATAATTCAGATTATATTCATGACATGAATTATTATGTAATTAATTAAATTGATGGTATAGACATATATTAATTGGCTTAGAAAATTGTAGGTGAGATTAATTACATTCAAAAAGAAGTTTCCAAAGTACCTTATAGAATATAAGCTCATATGCACAATAAAAATGTATATATGCATATTGAAGTTGATAGTGGTAAATGTGCATGTGGTTTTTTGTTTACATAATTAACATTTTTTTAAATAAAACTTTTCTACAACCTTAAAAACAAAGGAAGATCTAGTTGAGCTTGAACTTGGCATGCACTCTTTCTCTTAGGCATAATAGATGCACAGAAGACAATTCCGGTTAAGTTCTCATGATACTTGTAACAGAAGGGGCTTGCATGCTTGCTTGTCAAACTCCTACATGATAACACTATGTTTTAAAACCAACGTTAATACAATTTGTGATGGTCACCAAATTAAATTTATGAAAATCTTATATGATTGTCTCCATTCTCCCACCCAATCTGGTTTAGAGTCTTATGTTTTTATTTCCACACAGGTCCTTTTCTCTATTCTTTTTATACCTCTCTCTATATGACTTTATCTAGGAGTAATCATGTACAATTTCCATGTATGTTTTTGACACCGAGCTTAAGGTCTCAATGTGTAGTAAGAACCCAATAAGTGCTGTGACAAATAATTGTAATCTAGTTGGTGCCTGGGACAGAAATGAACAAGATGCCTCAAAAAATGCTGTCTTGAAATTAGCTTTGTGTTTCAGGTCAATGAACAAAGTGTTGGATAAAGGATTATGAAGAAGAAGAAAAAAGAATATGGTGCAGGCTGTACAGGTGCTACTTCAATGGTTTTAATATTGGAGAATTTCTACCTAAAGGTGGAGGGGTAGGTACACTCCCCACCCCCAAAAGTCCCATCTGCAGAGAAGAATGCTTTAGTTCAATCATTTTATTTAGCTCTTACTTCACTCAATTTATAAGTATTGAGCACTTTGCTTTAGGATCAAGCAAGTTGGGTCAAAAGCAAGAAATTTTTATAAAGTATATGTATATCAAATTATGTTGTATACTTTATATGTCTTACAATTTTGTCAATTACATGAAAATAAAGCTGAGAGAAAAGTGGGGATGAGGATGGATTGGGAAGGGGCATAGAACTTTCTGGGTTTCATCCTATATTCTCTTTATATCTTAAAATGGGTTTGATTACATGAGTGTATATATTTGTCAGAGGTCATGGAATGGATACACTTAGTATTTATGTATTTCAATATATAAAATTTTATTCAAGTATAAAGAACTATAAACAAATATTGAACTTTAGTTAATATTATGCTAAAGTATTTGGGGGGAATTGTACTGAGGTCTAAAAGTTAACATGAAGTACATTAAAAAATAAGATAGGTTAGTGGAATGATAGATAGGTATTGCTAAAACAACTATAGCAAAATGATTAGGGAGTCTAAGTGGTGGTTACATGTGTATTCACTGTGAAATGTTTTCAGTGTTTCGGCATGATTGACACTTTTCATAGTAAAATACAGAGAAATGGAAATATCATTATTTCTCTCTTCCACACAAAACCCTCCAAAGACTTCCCAGCATACTTAGCATAAAATCCAGCATAAAACTGATAAAAACTTTGGATTATAAGACTCTTTACAATATGGTGACTGGCTGACTACCTTACTGATTTCATCTGCTCATGCTCTGGCCCTCTCTTTTATCCAATGACAGTGGGTTCCTTACTGCTCCTAGATCTTCCCTAGTTTGCTCTGGTTTCAGAGCTCATACTATTATTTATACATAGCATGGGTTTATCACAGGTTTTTACATAGCTACGTGTCCCTCTCCACCCATTTATTCTTGTCTGCTCAACAGCCCTTCCTCCAAAAGGCCTCTCCTGACCACCTTGTCAGTTTCTCTCCCTATCATTCTTAAGCTGTGTTTCTTTCATTCATAGCACTTAGCACCACATGATATAATTTTAAATGCATTTATATTTCATTTGCTTTCCTTTCCCCATTGTTGTCCAAACTGTTTGAGGGAGGGTTAAGACATAATTTTGTTCATCATTCTATCACCTGTTTCTAGAATAGTGTGTTTGGCCAATGCTGGTTTTTGGTTGTTTTATTTAATTTTTATTTATTTATTTTAAAATTTTTAATTTATTTTTTTTTTAATTTTACTTTACAATACTGTATTGGTTTTGCCATACATCAACATGGGTCCGCCACGGGTGTACACGTGTTTTAATGTATTATTTATTTGGCTATGTAGGGTCTTAGTTGCACATGAGACCTTTGTTGCATTGTGTGGGATCATTTCTTTTTTTTTGCAGGAACTTTTTTAGTTGTGGCACACAGGGTCTTTAGTTGTGGCATGTGAACTCTTTTATCTGTAGCATGTGGGGCCTAGTTCTCTGACCAGGGATAGAATCCAGGCCCCCTGCACTGGGAGCTCAAAGTCAGCCATTGGAGGTCTCTGGCCCACACGCTTTTGTTCAGTAAATCACTTAATGGGAGTTTTCCATAGTGCTATTTTGGGAAATTTTTAAAATTTAAAATTCTTGTAATTTCCTATTTTAAAATTTTTCAGTGAGCTCTTTAGAATAGTTTTATATTTACAGAAAAACTGTGAAGTATAGTTCCCATATACTCCACAATCAGTATCCCTTTTTATTAATATCTTTCATTGTACATATGCTAAAATGAACTAACCAACATTGATATGTTATTATTAACTAAAACCCGTGCTTAGATTTCCTGAGTTTTCATCTCCTGTCCTTTTGCTGTTCCAGGATCCTGTCCAGGATACCATATAAGCTTCAGTCATCATGTTTCCTTAGGCTCTTCTTGAGTATGACTGTTTGTCAGACTTTCTTTGTTTTTGATGATCTTGACAGTTTTGAGGCATACTAGTTAGGGATTTTGCAGAACAGCTTCAACTGGGAGTTGCCCACAGTGTGAATTTCCAGGACAGTTGATTAGCTTGGAAAATTCTGTCCCTGAGGAATTCTGACTCTGTACCCAGTGATCTCAGACTTTTGTACTACTTTTAGAGGATGGACATTTTACAGGTTTTGTCTTGTTTGGTGTCCTGTAAATCTTGTGAAAAATAATATATTTCGGTGTCAATCTTGCATATGAGAAAACACAGCTTCCATAATGGTAACTGTGTGAGATCACATAGAATATATGGCCAAGAAGAATTTGAACCCTAGCTTCCTGATCGCAGATCCAGCTCTCTCTCTCTGCCACCCACATTTGCCTGTTGATATCATCACAACCTGTACTTTGCAGAATACTGCTCAAACCTGAAACTACTTTGAGGTACATAATATCAGCATCTCTTTTCTCTGTTGTTTTCAATCAAAACATTACCACTGAGTCTACCTACCAAACCAGTGTAGTGAGAAAAATGAGTGCTCTGGGACAACATTTAAATGTAAACTGATACGTATTATCAAAATATCATGTTCTGGGTTGGTCAGTAGATGGAATGTATTTAAGATATATTTGCAAAGAACCAATAACCTTCATGCTGATAACACCTGTACCTGTATTGCACCCTCTCTGTGTAGGGGCTCCTTGTCCAGACTGAACATTGAGTACTTCCTCCATCACCTGAGTGGTGAGAGGAACAGTGACATACCTCTCAGTAAATGAGTTACACATCTCATTCCCTGTTCCTGGAGCACTCTTTAAAGCTCCAAATCAATGTTACCAGCTGCAAAAACCCTGCTTTCCTTATGCATATAGACTCTAAGTCGATCTGTTTTGCTCCTTATAAAATGCCTCATTCTGCAATTTAAGGGTGATTTATTATTCTGAGTTCAGGAAAAAAAGAGACTTTTCATCCTCCAGGAAGCTTTCCTTCACTCTGCCATATGGTCCCATCACCCTAGACCTTGGCTATCATGTCATTTATAAGAATCGATTGCCTCTCTTTAAGTCTTAAGGGTGGGGCTGTGTCTATCTTGTGCATCACTGCATCTGTGGGGCAAAGTCCCTCCATTGTTCATGTCCTATAAATACACTTGAAATGAAATATGTTTGTATAAACTGTGGCTTTATACAACAACACCATGTTGTTTGTATACAGTTGAAATATTTTATAATTTAAAAGTACTTAAAATAACTTAAAAATATTTTAGTATAAAGCACCAGACATCACACCTTTGGTGACAAATAAGTAATTTTGAGTGAATGAGTAATTATTACACTGAGGATAGTACAAGAGTTTCAGGCCTAGATGTAGGCAAAGCAACTTTCAAAGCCATCCTACAATGTGAACAACTTCCTGCAAGCATTGGATAATCTGGAGACCTTTATCCAATGCTAGCCTTTACTAGAGAAGCAAGTCTATCATGTTCTCTGTCTCAGTAATAGGTACCCTTGAGTAGTGGTTGTCTGTTTCAGAATAGGGAATATTGCTAATTTTATGTGTATATAACATGTTCCCTCTTGAAGAGCCTGGTTGGAGGCCATGAATCAAGGGTTTTGAATCCTTAAGTCTTCTTTCCAACAGAACAGCTCTGCTGGATTCACTTCTATGGTGGGACCCAGGAGAGCCACGTGAAATTGGCCTAATGTGGGTATTTGCAGAGGAGCCATGATTGATATAAATTGGGCCTTGGCTTTGAATGATACATAGGTTAATCTTGTAATTCATGTGTCCTTTTTGTTAAAAGTCACATGTTTTTTTCTTTTTTTTTGAAATGACATGTAGCTGGGAAGAAGTCCACTCACCCAGGGCATCATCTCTTAGTTTTCGGGTGGGGGCCAAAAGGGACCTATGATGTTGAGGAGTGCAAACAGACTCAAAGAGGCCATATTTGCAAAATTGTTTTCCACATACAATACCTTGTTCGTGCTTTTTCTGAACTGGTACTTTTTCCTCTCTAAATCTAGAACTTCCATGAGAATCTACCTCTTTTAAAATCCTCCTGAGATTGATTTCACTATGATATTCTAGTCCTCTCACTGTTTTCCTATAGCATCTGTACCAGCTGGGATACTATCTTGTGCAGTATTTGTCAAATTTCAATTCCATTTTCTTCCCATTTTATATGGTTTATTGTTTTCTCTATTTAACTCTTTCTTCCATCTGGTCTGGATCCTAAGCACATTAGAATTTTACTATCCTTGTATGCAATAAATTATACATTAATAGGATGGTTATGGCTTGTGAGAAGAAGTTATTTGTGATTTGCACTTAGAGAGATTTTAATCAAGTTTACCATTCTCAAAAAGTCTGTTTTGCATATAAATAAGAATCGATCTGTTTTGCTCAATTATAAAATGCTTCATTTAGAAGCCTAAGGGTAATTTATTATACTGAATCGGATGGAAAGGAAGATGTATTGCATTATGCTTAATCTTATCAAATGGCTGCTATATTTAATGACAATGTGTGTTTATCATAATTATTATAAGTTGTCTAGGTTAATAAAATCAGAAGACCTATGTGTGATTTTCAAATGTTAAATTTATTATTTATGAACTGCCTCAGATACCAGCTGTCCCCCATGGATGTGCAGTCATCCCATGAGTTTGATTTCTGCTGAGGTTGCTAGAGAACTTTGTGTTTGTCAGACAAAGTAGACTGTAAAATGAGTTCTGAGAAACTTCTACAGTTAAGCACACAGATGATAAAAATATGGAAGAGGAAGTAAATAACACATATCAGTTTTCAGGTATTTGATAACTTTTACCAATGCATTTATTCCATTATTGGAGAGGCCATTTCTAGACATGGCAGATTCAACAGGAACAAAAGCAAAATCCCTGCTCTCTCATGGGGATTTTCTGTTTCTTATGTGATAAAAAGAGAGAGTGTGTGTGTGGGGTGTGGGTGTGGGTGTCTGTGTGTGTATCAGAATGAGGGACAGGGGTGGTAAAACGTCAGATATCTTATTTTGTCTCCAAAAGTATCTTGTGATGTCTGTATCTTTATCCAAATTTGAAAGTGAGAAAACTGAGGCTCAGAGAGGTAAAGAACTCAAGGTCCTACTGATGGAGGAGTCCTGTTTTAATCTCATCTCTCTGATTCCAAAGTTGAACTTTCACCACATGGGCTATGCTATGGTCTAAATGTTTGTGCCACCCTGAAATCATATTTAACCCTGAATATTCATTGGAAGGACTGATGCTGAAGCTGAAGCTCCAATACGTGGGCCACTTGATGCAAAGAGCTGACTCATTGGTAAAGACCCTGATGCTGGGAAAGATTAAGGGCAAGAGGAAAATGGGGTAACAGAGGGTGAGACGGTTAGATAGCATCACCGACTTAGTGGACATGAACTTGAACAAACTCTGGGAGATACTGGATGACAGGGAATCCTGATAAGCTGTAGTCCATGAGGTCACAAAGAATTGGACATGACTTAGCAACTGAACAACACCACCAAAATCAGTATGTTGAAATTCTAATGCCCTAAGTGATGGTGTTAGGAGGTGTGACATTTAGGATGTATTTAGGTCAAGAGGGCAGAGATCTCATGAATGAAATGCTCTTATAAAAGAAACCCCAGAGAACTCTCTTCACTGATGAGAAGTTTGCCACTCAGAGGAGGATGCTCACCAGTCCAAGTGGCTCCCTGACTTCAGACATCCAGCCTCCATAACTAGAGGTGTACATTTCTATTGTTTATAAGCCACCCAGTTGGTGGGATTTTGTTATACAGACCAAATGGGCAAAGACAAGCTACTGATGACTTTAAAGATGAAAGGGCAGGTGGAGAAAAGACTTTAGGGCTTAGATTCTGAAACCTGTGTTTGGTTCTAAGATTCTCAGTTTTGTGATGTCGGCTGGATAAGTCAAAGCCTTCTCTTCATTCAAAAGAAAAGACAACAATCTCTTCTACTTCATGAGTTTCTTCTACTTCATGTTGTGAGGGTGAAAGCTGACAGCTTTACTGCAATATCAGAATTAAATTTCATGTATGACCATTTAAATTCAATGTCCCTGGAAAAAAAAAAAGATCATTAAAAGTATCCGAGAAGCGATACAGATGGCTAACACATGAAAAGATGCTCAACATCACCCATTATCAGAGAAATGCAAATCAAGACCACAATGAGATACCGTTTCACACCAGTCAGAATGGCTGCGATCCAAAAGTCTACAAGCAATAAATGCTGGAGAGGGTGTGGAGAAAATGGAACCTCTTACACTGTTGGTGGGAATGCAAGCTAGTACAGCCACTATGGAGAACAGTTTGGAGATTCCTTAAAAAACTGGAAATTGAACTGCCTTATGACCCAGCAATCCCACTGCTGGGCATACACACTGAGGAAGTCAGAATTGAAAGAGACACGTGTACCCCAATGTTCATCGCAGCATTGTTTATAATAGCCAGGACATGGAAGCAACCTAGATGTCCATCAGCAGATGAATGGAAAAGAAAGCTGTGGTACATATATACAATGTACATTTGATTCCGTTCTAATGAGGTGGATGAAACTGGAGCCAATTATACAGAATGAAGTAAGCCAGAAAGAAAAACACCAATACAGTATACTAACACATATATATGGAATTTAGAAAGATGGTAATGATAACCCTGTATGTGAGACAGTAAAAGAGACACAGATGTATAGAACAGAATTTTGGACTCTGTGGGAGAGGGAGAGGGTGGGATGATTTGGGAGAATGGCACTGAAACATGTATACTATCAGGTAAGAAACAAATTGCCAGTCTAGGTTCGATACAGGATACAGGATGCTTGGGGCTGGTGCACTGGGATGACCCAGAGAGATGATAGGGGGAGAGAGGTGGAAGGGGGGTTCAGGATTGGGAACTCATGTACACCCGTGGTGGATTCATGTTGATGTATGGCAAAACCAATACAGTATTGTAAAGTAAAATAAAAATTAAAAAAATAGTATCATCCGAAAAAATGGGAAAACCACAGTCCATTTTTGCAATATCAAAGTCACAATTACAAGACCAACGCAGGCTCATCATGTTTTTTTCCTATACCTTTGCCTTAATAGTCATCAATTTACAGAAAGGGGAACTTTGTTCACTCTTGGATACTTAGAACTCCCTTTAGAGACATTATCTTCCCAGTTGGCAAGCTCCCCAACTCCCTAGAAACAGTGTTTGCCTGTGCTGAGTGTTTGGCAGCTGACATTTTGACAAATGAAGGTATTAAACCATGCATTAAATTTCAGTAAGGGTTTTACCTGCTATTTTTCCCCCAAATGTAAATATATACTCTAAAATAGAAGGGAAGAAAAGTCACCCTAGCAGCTTCACTTTTACGTAAATGCTCTCTTTGCCAAAAGTGCTTGGTTATTTGCCATAGAAAATATATCTGGTTTTAAACTGGCAGGAAAATTCTACGACATGTTGCTTGGGACCTTAGTATTAAGATGATTGCTCTGGGGAGGTGACCAGACCTGGAATACAGGAAGGCAATGGCTTGCTCAATTTGAGTCTGGTTTATAGAACTTGTCCAGGAAAACTGTACAGAGTTGAAAAAAGGGGAAAGCTAAATGAGGCATGACCAAGACAGGGACTTGGGGCCTCTGTAGATTTCCTTCAAGTCCCTTGTCCAGCACTTTCCATCAGAAGATGAGATGGTTGGAAGGCATCACCGAATCAATGGTCATGAGTTTGAGCAGACTGGGGGCTGGTGAAAGATGGGGAGGCCTGACATGCTGCAGTCCATGGGGTCACAAAGAGTCAGGGAGGATTTAGTGACTGAACAACAAGGGTGGGGCCCAGCAAGCTGAGTTTAACAAGCCTTCCAGGTGATGCTGATAGACGAGTTTAAGATCCACTGACCTAGAATGAGCACAGTGAATGATCTGGTGCTCAAAATTGCAGGTCCAGCGCACATGTGTCTAGATGAGAAACACCTGAAGAGAGTTTAAAAAATAAAATATGGGTTGTGAGGAATCCCTTCTTATTCACTCATTCAATGGGTTTAGATGGGGGTCTGTAATCTGGAGTTTAGAACAGATTCCTTTGGTTAATCCAACCAGCACAAGTACAGAAATAAAGGGGCTGGATGGTCTCCGAGCTCCTTATCAATCAAGCGATGTTGCCCTCTTTCAGTTATTGGGAATCATTAATCCTTTTCTTCTCCCTTAACTTCCACTGGAGGCACTATCATCTCAAACAAATGAACAGGTCCCCAGCCCAGCTCAGAGTAAGTAAATCATTTCTGAGCGATACAGCCTAAGTGCTAGTGTTTTTTTAAAGAAATTTCCCCAAGTGGTGCTAATATCAGCAAAAGAATGTAAACAAAAGACCAGGCAATGTGGACACTATGCCATGAGTGAGCCACAGCTGAGTATGAGACTTGTAAGAATTTGGTCAGAGGCCATGCCTCTGCTAATCTCAGTCTTTAGATCCAGAGGCAGAGTCACCTGTCAGTCTAACTCAGCCAATCAGATGTTCCTTTGTGGGTGCTGACCACCTCAGCTCCCGCTTGGCAGTGGAGTCTCCTGCCAAGACTCCAGCTGGAGTCTTCCAACTTGAGTTTTGGGCTCTAGTTTCTTTGGATTGTCTGAGCTAGTCTAGTATCCTTTCAATAAGTCCGTATATCTTCTTTAGTAAGCTTTGTTTTTTTTTTTAAGCTTGCAGCCCAGAGAACTTGTATTAACACTCTCTGCCATTACTTGATGATGTGAACTTGGGCAAGTCCTCTTGAATCTTTAGGCCTCGGTTCCCTGTAAAGAATCTGCCTGCAATGAGGGAGACCAGGTTTCAATCTCCGGGTCTCAAAGGTCCCCTGGAAAAGGGAATGGGTATCCACTCTAGTATTCTTGCCTGGTGGATTATGGACAGAGAAGCCTGGCAAGCTATAGTCCACGAAGTTGCAGAGTCAGACACGAATGAGCAACTAACACTTTCATTTTTCACTTTCTGTCAACGGTAAAAAGAAGCTAGTGATCCAGATCCACATTTTTAGCCACTTATAAAATAATGCTTTTTCTTGAAAAAATAATAAGTTGCAGGAAACTTGAAAAAATTAAAATGAATGAAGGGAGTGAATGGTTTTCCCAGTTCAAATTTTTTCCTCTCTGATAAAACTTGCTTCATTGGGATGAAGTCTCAGCAAACCTCTGAGAAGGGCTAAGTTTCCTTGCAGCCCAGATGATCTTAAAGTGCTATCTTTCTATAGTTTTGTGCCCAGAAACAACTGGAGTTTTCTGGTTTAGAGCCATATATTGCTGAATGTAAAAGGCCTTGTAATGATACTTAATGGAACACACAAAGTGGTAAATGTCACACAAATTCAGATGCAAAAACTGCTTCTACAGAAGGCCTTTAAAAGGAAAATTGACAAGATCTTTTTTTTTTTTTTTTTAGTTATAAAAATGCTATCTAAAAATAGGGATCCTATTATTCTGGACTGTTTGGTCACCTATCGAGTGTTGTCTCTGAAGTCTTTTAGGACACAAGAGTTAAAACCCATGAAAAGGTCAAAACAGCTCTCAATTTCCAAATTAAATTGCTTGGAAACACACTTCAGTAGGAAGTTGGGTTTGGGAGGCCTGCTGTGAAAGTTAGCAAATGAAATGTAAAACGTGTGAAGTTTTCAGTTTTAGAAAAAAGTACTGATTTTAAAAGATTATGGCATTTTTGCTTTACCAAATTAACCTCTTTTGGTGAACTTAAATATCTCTTTTGCATTTTCTGCGGCTTATGTGAAAAATCTTCAAAAAAGATTTCATTAAAATCTGCCCCCACTGCTGAAAAGTTAGAGGTCACATTTTAGGTTATTTCTATCTGCATCTCTGTGTGAAATTTCTGTATGCTGTTCTAGGCATAGGCTTCATGACATAAAGGAATATATATAAACATAATAATACTTTTGGTGACAATGCTACATGTGAAAGCATCTGCTGTGCAATCTTCTCATTTTAGCTCACTAAAACCCCACACTTCTTCCCTGTCAACCTATTTCCCACCCACTGCAACCTCATCTTTCCCCAGTTCTCTAGTATAACTGCTCTTGGAGAAGATTTGAAATGATCTAATTGTCTGCCCCATTGGACATGATGCTTTTTTCCTTATAATTGACTTATCTGCTGTATGCTAATGCACACACTGACGCTGGTCATTTTCTGTTTCTCAAGACTATCTACCATCCTTGCCATTGGTTTTGCTACATCTTCTGACTCCTCTTCACCTTCTATGAATGTAACTCTCTGTCTCATTATTGTATTCTCTTTCCTCAGCCCTTCCTGTAAATGTTGATATTTCCTGGCACTTTATTTGTGGACCACCACTTTAAACCTGTTCTTGCTCCCTGGGGAAGTCTACTGAGAGCCAAAACTCATCCCTCCTGCTTCCCCATATGTATCATATTGCTGGACATCACCTAGATGGGCATGCGTGCATGCGTGCTAAGTCACTTCAGTTGTGTCTCTTTGTGACCCTGTGGATTGTAGCCCTCCAGGCTTCCCTGTCCGTGGGGTTCTCCAAGCAAGAATACTGGAGTAGGTTGCCATACCCTCCTCCAGAGGATCTTTCTGATGAGGGATCGAACCTGAGTCTCTTACATCTCCTGCATAGGCAGGTCAGTTCTTTACCACTAGCGCCACCTGGGAAGCATAAGCATCTCAAAATCAGCAAGGAAAGGTGATGTTCATTAACAGAGTGGTCGCTGGCACGAGGATGTGGTTATAAATCCCCACTCAGCACAAATTATAGATATGACTTGGCAAATTTCTTAACATTCCTGGATCTTAGTTTCTTGTGTTTCTATAAAGTCTTGAGAGTTAAATGGAACAGCATACGAAAAAATAATTTAGCAAGTATATGGCACATGCTAAGCCTTAAATAAAAATTAGCTACAATAACCCATATTTATATTGAACTTGATAATTATTCTATATTACAAATTTCTTTCTCATGTTTGCTCACCTCTATAACAATCAATCATCCAATTCTATGAATTTTAAATATAAATGTTTTCAAATCTGTTCTCTTTCTGTGCCACCATTAACATTGCCCTGGTTCATATCGTTTTATGGTTTCATCTGACTATCTGTCTATCCATGTGTCTATTATGTCTATCTCTCCAAATGTAGCTTATCCTTAGAAAACAGGGGGTTAAGGGTAAAGAGAGAGAGAGATGAAATGAAGAAAAAGGGAGGAGGAGAGAAGAGGGGTAATATTTACTTTGAAAAATCTAGGACATGTTCTTAAAATAGTTTTATGATACAGGTTAAATGTGAAAAAAAAAAAGAGAAAAAATCTATTAATAAGCACACCTGGACATGGTGACGGTACTTAAGGAGATTGGCAAGCCAGTGCTAATTGAAAAGACCAAAGAACTATACTGATGTGACTATTAAAATAACCTTTCATGTCTGTGTGGCTGTTTAATAAAAATGCAGTGTTTTTATATACATCCTAAATGTTGCCTTATTGAGAAACTTAAAAGCAAGTTAATAACAGTATTCTTATGGATTAGGTGGACGACTACACTAGCTGTGTATTTGAAAAGAAAAATCACATAGTAAACCCAGTCACACACTGGAGTGATTTTACAGGTCAGATTTGGAATTCCAAGCAATCTCATGCTGGCAATACTCAAGGTTACACTATTTAGTAAAGTCTAATGAACACAAGGAAACGTTCAAACAAATGATATCTTTAATATTTTAATCATTTTAGGCCTACTTTCTTGTACTTTTCCTGACTCACAAATTAGAAATAGATACCATTTTTTTAAGATTAAGAAAGTATAAAATAATACTTAAAAATGTGATTAAAAATAAAATATACTAATTTCTGTAGAGGATATTGTTTTCTAAAGTAAAAATTGGAGACTACATACACATTTTGCAGCAGCTTCTGCACATACTCTCTATTTCATATAATGAACCAAATTAGAGTTATGAAAGACATTCCTAGATTTCTAATTTTGTATCTTTACCTGAGTTGTATTAGTGTAAAATTTTTGGGGTGACTTTCAGTATTGTAACCGAGTTGCTACATAGGAATATCATTAATTGTACTTTAAAAAAAGTAAAATGTCTTGCAACATTTATCACAATCTTTTAGTTACCACAGATAGAACACATGATCAGTCCCTTTATGCGTATTAGTAATGCAAAGTGCACCTTTCAAATTGTGAACTGGATACAGCAAATTGAGATTAAATGTGGAACCTAATATGTGGAACTCAACAATAATTTATGATTTGTAAGTTATTTTTGTTACTTTGGAGTTTAAATAGAAACAATTTTTCTGTCTTGCTCTCTCCTGTTTGCTGTTCCCTAGTCTCAGAGTCTCTTTTCCCAAGGCATAGAACTAAAATAGTTTTGCTAATTTTCAACCAAATCATCCATTTGTCTACAAAAAGGACACATTAAATTAGGTTTTTATTCTTAAGTTTATAATTTAATGGAGTGTTGCTTTCCATTTGAAGAAAAGAATTAAGTAGTGTGGGTATTATTAGATTGTGTGTTTTATACTCCTTGTTGAAGAATGAATAGGACAAAGCAGAAAGTTTAAATAAAATATAAATATAATGATCAAATAGATACTATCAAGACATTTGTGTCCCCCCCCCACCCCCAAGTATAGGACAGGTAGGAATATGTAGTCTATGACTGAAAATAGGCCCTGGAAACACAAGCAATAAACTCAGTTTGGAAATATTTTCTATGGCTGAGTGTGATTTTCATATATAAAATCTTTAAAAAAAATTAAAATGTTACGGATGGCTAACAAACACATGAAAAGATGCTCAACATTACTCATTATTAGAGAAATGCAAATCAAAACCACAATGAGGTACCACTTCACACCAGTCAGAATGGCTGCGATCCAAAAATCTGCAAGCAATAAATGCTGGAGAGGGTGTGGAGAAAAGGGAACCCTCCTACACTGTTGGTGGGAATGCAAACTAGTACAGCCACTATGGAGAACGGTGTGGAGATTCCTTAAAAAATTGCAAATAGAACTACCTTATGACCCAGCAATCCCACTGCTGGGCATACACACCGAGGAAACCAGAATTGAAAGAGACACATGTACCCCAATGTTCATCGCAGCACTGTTTATAATAGCCAGGATATGGAAACAACCTAGATGTCCATCAGCAGATGAATGGATAAGAAAGCTGTGGTACATATACACAATGGAGTATTACTCAGCCGTTAAAAAGAATTCATTTGAATCAGTTCTGATGAGATGGATGAAACTGGAGCCGATTATACAGAGTGAAGTAAGCCAGAAAGAAAAACACCAATACAGTATACTGACACATATATATGGAATTTAGGAAGATGGCAATGACGACCCTGTATGCAAGACAGGGAAAGAGACACAGATGTGTATAACGGACTTTTGGACTCAGAGGGAGAGGGAGAGGGTGGGATGATTTGGGAGAATGACATTCTAACATGTATACTATCATGTGAATTGAATCGCCAGTCTATGTCTGACGCAGGATGCAGCATGCTTGGGGCTGGTGCATGGGGATGACCCAGAAAGTTGTTATGGGGAGGGAGGTGGGAGGGGGGTTCATGTTTGGGAATGCATGTAAGAATTAAAGATTTTAAAATTTAAAAAATAAAAAACTAAAATTAAAAATAAAATAAAATAAAATAAAATGTGTTGAGAAACTAGATGCTTTCTTGCTAAGGTCAGGAATAAGGCAAGGATACCTCCACTTAGGACACATTTTAAACATCTTGCTGGAAGTCCTTGCTAATACAAGAAAAAGAAATAAAATATATACAGATTGAAAAAAAGACAACTATCTTTTGTTTGCAAAGCCATAATTATCTGTGTAGAACATCTAAAAGAATCAAAAACACACAACCAAAACCACCACCACGCCCCCCCCCCCACTGCAAAAAAGAAACTCTATAACTAACAAGAAGAGTAAGGTAGTAGAATACAAGGTTAGTGTACAAAAGTCCAATGGTTTTCTATACTCCAGCAATGAAAAAGTGAAATAAAAACACAACACTTTTTAGATTAGCATCCCTCAAAAGTGAAATGCTTCTGAACAAATTTAACAAAAATATGCTCAATCTGCATGTGGGGAAAACTATAAAACTCTGATGAAAGAAATCAAAGAAGAACTAAATAAATGAGATATTCCATAATCATAAAGAGGACTCAATATTGTCAAGATGTCAATTCTTGTCAAATTAATCAAAAGTCAATGCAGTTTCAACCGAAGTCCCAGCAAGGTCTTTTGTAGACATTGATGAGTTGATTCTAAAGTGTGCAGGAAGAAGTAAAAGACCTTTTATGTGGGAGGGAAAAGGATAGACAAGACAGCATTGAAGGAGGACTGGCACAACTTGATTTCAAGACTTACTGCAAAGTTACAGTAATCAAGACATGTGGTATTGGAAAAAAATACACACATAGATCGACAGATCAGAATAGAGAGTATGTAAACAGGGAGCATGGACATAATCAACTGATCTTTGCAAAGAATCAAAGGCAATGCAGTGAAGAAAATGGTCTTTTCAGCAAATGGTACTGGAAACACATGCACAAAAAGGAATCTAGACACAAACTTAAAAAATCTGTATTAGTCATCCGGACGGTCATAACTGAATTTCACAGACTGGGTGGCTACTAATCAAGGTGTGGGTAGATTTCAGTTCTCTGAAGGCCTCTCTCTTTGGCTTGCTGAGCACTACCTTCTCGCTGTGGCTTTGCACAGCCTTTTATCTGTGAGTGCAAATCTTTTCTTATAAGGGCACTGTTTCTATTAGATTAGGTCCCATCCTTGTAACTTCATTTAACCTTAATCGAGTCCTTGAAGATCCTCTATCTAAATACAACCACCTTAGGTGTTAGGGTTTCAACCTATGAATTTGGTAAAGACACAATTTATTCCATAATACACCCTTCACAGAAAATTTTGTCTTCATTGTATTGCCAATGGTTACCATAAAAAGCAAAAGTCCAATATGGAAGTTTTTATAAGATTGCTAGAACTGAGTAGAAGGGCAATGGCATCAATCAGTCTGCTCCCAGGATAAGTGAAGATTATTTGTTGATTTCCACTTACGCACCACTTCTTAAGTATTTAAAATAAATATTTAAATACTTTCATCACTCAAAGGTGATGAATATTTGTCAGGCCACAATTAAAATCTGAAGGTCTTTCAGATAAAGGAAACAGAGTTGAGACTGTAAACAAGACAGCATGTTCTGATAGTTATTATTTCCATAGATATAATGTGAATGAATTTTTAATACTGATGAAGATGTTAATGATAATAGTAATAATAATAACTCAATATGTCAAATCCTTTCTATAGGTCAAGCATCATAGTTCGTGCCTAATTTAATTCTCATACCAGCCCCATAAAAATTATTATATCATTTTTATCAATAAGGAACTCAGGGCAGAGAAGTTATACAGCTCTCCCTCAGTTCACCTCAGTTCAATTCAGTTCAGTCACTCAGTCGTGTCTGACTCTTTGCTACCCCATGAATCGCAGCTCACCAGGCCTCCCTGTCCATCACCAACTCCTGGAGTTCACTCAGACTCATGTCCATCAAGTCAGTGATGCCATCCAGTCATCTCATCTTCTGTCGTCCCCTTCTCCTCCTGCCCCCAATCCCTCCCAGCATCAGAGTCTTTTCCAATGAGTCAACTCTTCGCATGAGGTGGCCAAAGTACTAGAGTTTCAGCTTCAGCATCATTTCCTCCAAAGAAATCCCAGGGCTGATCTCCTTCAGAATGGACTGGTTGGATCTCCTTGCAGTTCAAGGGACCCTCAAGAGTCTTCTCCAACATCACAGTTCAAATGCATCAATTCTTTGGCACTCAGCTTTCTTCACAGTCCAACTCTCACATCCATACATCACCACTGGAAAAACCATAGCCTTGACTAGACTGACCTTTGTTGGCAAAGTAATGTCTCTGCTTTTCAATATGCTGTCTAGGTTGGTCATAACTTTTCTTCCAAGGAGTAAGCGTCTTTTAATTTCATGGCTGCAGTCACCATCTGCAGTGATTTTGGAGCCCCCAAAATAATCACTGTGTAATGTAGTTGGATCAACCTTGGGTCCCTCTAAACTCTAAATCTGTACTCTTATCATGTACATTTGCTACAGGGCAGACAATGTTCAGGATATCATGGCCCCCAAATTTGTTTTGTGCGATTTGATTTTCTTTTTATATCAATGCAAGAGCTTTCTGGTTTTTTGCTGTTTTACTGAAGAATCAGACCAAGAACACCAGTTCTCAATAAAATAAACTCTTACTGAAAGGAGAGAAAATGTATCCTAAATGAAAACTATTCATCAAAGATGTCTGAAATTGCTGAAAAATGAAGAGAAGTATAAGGAAATTGTTACCTGTATTGCACAAATGGAAAAATAAACTTATGTTTGAACAAGTTGTGACTGGATGTTAATAAGTGGCTAATTGACAAAGTTGTAAAAGTTACTGCATCTCACAATTCATACTTTGCAAACTTTTTTTTTTCTTTTAAATTAAATGATATCATTGGTGATACTACAGGCAGATGGTATGGCCTCTTTATCACAAAGATTGTTGTGAAGCATCCATCCCTCCTCAGACAAGAAATATGTAAAAAACAAACAAAAAACCACCTCTTTTCTTCCTTAAAGAGCAGGATCAAACAAGAAGTACTAGTTGAATTTGTGAAGATAATTCTCTCACAGTGATGTATTTAGTAGTGTCAAGGATAACATGATTTTTATGGCCACAAGAAGACTGTAATCTAATTTTGAAGAAATCCTTATTTCACTGGCACTGTTTTCACTTTTAATCTTAAGTGTTTTCATTTAATTTTGCTTAGAAAAATTCAATGGACTGCTTTATTGACAGTTCAATGCTCAGATTGGTCTTCTGCATTAAATTTTCTCATGCCAACATTATTTTTTAAGTCATGTTATCATTACTTTCAACAATCAATTAAGGAGTTATTTTTGCAGACTATTACTAGTTGGAATTGCTGGGTATAATTTATTCTACACAGTAAGAACTATCCCTTTTAACAATAGACATTGAAAACTTAATTAGAATGGCATGGCTGGTTCCATGATGAATTTCAGCAAGGGATGTTTTCAAGTATCTAGATCTTTAAAAAAGAAGACATAACTCTTTTTTTTTTTTCTCTCATCTATATGCCACATGGTCAACCAGACTCCAGATTATGAACTGATTTCCATAAAGCCTATAACTGCTTAGGCTGTTTAGAGGGCTGAAATAGTTTTAAAACAATGGAAATGATAGAAGTGTGCCAGTTGGCTTATGTAGTGATAGCTACAGGAGTGTGGTCTAGGTAAGGAGTCATGCAGCCACTCCACCATGACTTCAAAGCTATGGTTAGCTTTCATATAAACAATCATGGAAGGCGAACAAATCCATGGACATCAACCCTGGTCATACTTGTGTCTACTTCACCTACTTTTCAGAGCAGACCATAGTGGAAAAAGTTTAGAAAAGGAGACAAGAAGTCAGGTACCAACTTCTGAGATACTACTGAATTTTAGCTACCTGCCTCTTCCCAGAGGACTTGCTCATGTGTTGTTTTCCTCCTGCTCTTGAGTGTTCAGGTATAATGCTCTCTACCAGCAAACATTTCTTGGAATCAGCCTGTTAACATCTGCCTCTAGAGGGTTTCTATTAAATAATCACAGGAAACCTTTTCTGACCAGCCCGCTTCCAGCACAATTAGAAGAAACTGGAGGGCCATCAGTCGAGGTTCTCCATCCTGAGGTCATATTCAACATTATAAATAGATGTACACAGGTGTTGAAACTTAGCCAAAAGAGCATGACTTCAAATCTAGTAAAACCACCACCTGATTGATGAACTCAGTTATCTGTAGAAAGTGCCTTTAAAAGACACATTGATGTGGCAGGAACGGCAAGAGAGTAACTCTTAACTCCAGCCTAATTGATTTTATTCACATCTCAATTAGGTGAGTGACAAGAAAAGTTATGGCCAACCTAGATAGCATATTGAAAAGCAGAGACATTACTTTGCCAACAAAGGTCCGTCTAGTCAAGGCTATGGTTTTTCTAGTGGTCATGTATGGATGTGAGAGTTGGACTGTGAAGAAAGCTGAGCGCCAAAGAATTGATGCTTTTGAACTGTGGTGTTGGAGAAGACTCTTGAGAGTCCCTTGGACTGCAAGGAGATCCAACCAGTCCATTCTGAAGATCAGTCCTGGGTGTTCTTTGGAAGGAATGATGCTAAAGTTGAAACTCCAGTACTTTGGCCACCTCATGTGAAGAGTTGACTCATTGGAAAAGACTCTGATGCTGGGAGGGATTGGGGGCAGGAGGAGAAGGGGATGACAGAAGATGAGATGGCTGGATGGCATCACTGACTCGATGGATGTGAGTTTGAGTGAACTCCGGGAGATGGTGATGGACAGCCTGGCGTGCTGCGATTCATGGAGTCGCAAAGAGTTGGACATGACTGAGTGACTGAACTGAACTGAACTGAAGAGAAGAGGGCTGGTCAGTGCAGGAAACAGAGAAATACGAGCTTAGTACCTGCAGAATTGGGAATATCATTCCTGTTCAAGGTCAGAGGAGGTCTGTCTAGAGTATTTTTTATCTCTATGAATGTGGAAGCATGAATTCACGAGCCTTTCACAGGTGAAGAAAAGTCAACTAACTGCCCATACACTGCTTGAATAGAAGTGTATGGCTCACACAGCATTATGTCATGTACTACTTCTTGTCCATCTGCACAGATGCAATTTTACAATTATTTGTGTAGTTTTGGGATACATTTATGTCTACTACTCAGAAAGATAAGACCCAAGAACGATATCTGTTTTTGCTAAACTTGTATTCCAGGTACATAGCTCAATGTATTCAATGAATGAATGACTGTGTTAATTAATGCACCTATTATTATTTGGAAGAGTTGCCATAATCAGAGAGTTTACTGACCCAATATATTTGCATTTAAGACTCATTGGCTGTTATAATTCTCACTTTTAGTTAATACAATGAAATATTTTTATCTGTCAGTGTTGTTGGAATTTAATTAATAAGAAACAGTCCCGGTTCTGATTATATTTGATTGCACTGCTGAGGTCGGTTTTGCCAACTTTGAAGTGTGAAGGAGACATTAGACTTATGCTGACTTCACCAGTATTCCTGCTTGATGTCCTCTCTTGCGGTAAACCTGTCTTAGATGGTTTTTATATTGTCCCTTCCTTTTAAAGCAACATCATGAATAGTATCCACATTTCAGAGTGACAGTACTATTCAAATCACATGCAGACATCTATAAATATCTCCCTTGGATATCCCATGGAGAATGTAAAATTAAATATTCAATTCTTTCAATACTTTCCTCTTTAAGTGAATCAATACAGAATTCTATCCAGTTTCTTTATGTATCCAAAAAGAAAAAAGAAAATATTTCCCCTACATTTAAAGTGTATATACTTTAGAAGATACGTATCTATATGTATATATTAAGTGCTTGCTAGTAAAATAAAGATATTGCAAGGCATAATGTAAAATGTCTCCAGGAACACACATGAGAAAACTATATTTAGATTTAGATATAATAGCCACAGACTAAAGGATCTGAATATCTCTTTTTCTTTCTTGCCAAATTCAATTTCAGACTCAGATTAACATTTACTCATTACCTGCTATGTACTTGGCTATAAATAAACCACTGTACATGTATTATTTGTTTAAAACCTAGACACTTCACAGAGGTGGAAATGGAGAGTAGAGAAATTGTCTGACTTGTGAAGGGCAGAAAATAGGTGGAAGAGACAGGATTTGAAGACAGTTTTTCAAATCAGGTTTTGCTATGTAATATCAATTTCCTTATCTTTAAATAAGCTGATATTAGTATCTGCTCCACTGATACTGTTGAGAAATTTGAAGGATTAAGTGATAGTTAATAAAAGCAGTTAGAATGCCCCCTGGCACATAGTGCTAAACAAGAAGTTGTTTATTTTTTTATTATTATAACATTAAGTCAACGAGTGCATTCACTGACTATGCTAAATGCTGATCTTTATTTTATTTTTTAATTTTTAAATACACGATTGGATGCTACTCTCTAGTAAACCCCTCAGTGTATTATTAACAGTTGATAAAGGTATGAATGCCTCAAAGAAGTTAGAATTTCCTGGGACTATTCAGTAATTCAGCGAAGTTTGACTTTTGTGCAGTTCTTTGCAAGTTCAAAGAATGTGCACACTTAGAAATAAATTTTGAGAATTTCACAACTCGATCACAAAAGCTTTATCACTGATTTAATGTTAGTTTTATTTTGAATCGGTATGCTTTTTTTTTTTTTTGCTTTTCATTGAAAATTACAATGAGTTAAATTTCCTCATTAGCAATTAAGTTTATTGTGTTCAATAAACTGTCCTTTGAGGGAGCATAACACATATTTGTAAAACATTACTGTAACATTCTTTTAACTGGACTTAAAAATTTGTAAGTACTGCAGTTTCACATATGTTATTATCTATGCCCACTTCTAAAACAGATACATATAATTACCCCAAATATTCTTGTACAGTATTCTTAATTGCTAATGAACTACATCTAAACTGTTACTATTTAAATAAGTTGTCATATGATTGATAAAGCTAACTGGTTATTTTTACAAGTTTGAATCACTTTGTCTTGTAGTTTAAAATCTTAATATAGACAAGTCTATACATATTATGATAGAAATTATAAGCAAATATAGGGGTATTTTTCTTCAACTGTTTGTTTCAACCAAGATCTTTCAAATAGGAGTGAGTTAGGGCAAGTAGAGTTAGGGATTTTTATCCTAATGAGTGCACGGTGGTCAAAATGTTTGCAGGCTACTTCTCCACTTCTTGTTAACTTCCTAATGGTAAATGCTGGATATGACTCTTTAGTGTACATATCCTGAAAGCACATGGCTCATAGTTCCTGCTAAGCACTAGACTTCCTTAATAAACCCTCTGAATTTATTATTTTCCATTTAGTGTTCCATTAGGAATTTACAAAATATGGAGAGTGTGTGCATCTGGCTTATCATAAGCCTATTCATTTTTCTTTAATTTTATGGAGTATTTCAATCTCTTTCCTGAACCCAAATCCTACTTGGACTAGTTTTGACATTATGTTTTCATTTGAGCTTTGGATCCTTAATCTTATTACTTCCTGTTTTCCTAAAACTGGAGTGAATAAGCTACTTACAAGAGCATAAGCTGAATCTGTTCAAAGCCGTTTAACTATATTTACTCTGCTCTTTGGTTGATCCTGCTTCCCCAGTTCCTCAATTTTTAAAAATTTCAGGGAAATTACAAAGTCCAAAAACATGGTCTTGACTGGAGCACCTTTTGCTAGGAGATTCTGCTAAAAACTACTCATCTTGATTGTCTTTTCTGAATGTTAGAGTCAGACCCACACACACTCATAGATGGTCATCGGCTCGGTGTTCCAGTTTGCTGTTTTGTCATTATTTTTTAGTTCATACTTGGAACAACCCTGAGAGAAAGTGAGGAATTATTGGCCACGTTTTATAAACGAAATGCCTTAGCTGCAAGAGTTAAGTCACTTGTCCAAAAAACAAAAAACAAACAAAAAAAACCACCAAAAAACCAGAATTAGTAAGTAAAAGAGGCTAGATTTAAATCCAGCTGTGATGGAGTCCAAGTTCATCTTTTTTGGCCATTAGGTATACTGCTTCCTGCCTCCTCCATGTATTAACACGGTCATACATGCCCTGGGTATCCCAGTCATTCACAAAGCACAGGTGTGTTTTATGTGTTTCCATAAGAAAGCCTTAGGCTTGGCGCAGGTGGTGTTACCATTGGCTGGGCCAGTAATTTAGTGGAAGTTCTGGGATTCAGGCAGTCCTGGAGGTGGTCCGTGAAGGAGGGCTGTGCCCAAAGAGTGCTGGAGTGTCTTGGATGTTGTCCTGAAGGCATGAACAGTCTCAGTGTGCTTGCTGTCTTGGCTGCCCAACCCATACCTACCAAAGTTCTTTACTGCAAAAGCATTGAAGCCAATGGGTTGTTCTCTGTGTTTAAAGAAATCACACTAATGTAATCTCTCTGCTTTGCAATTGCTCATTCAGTAAGCCATTGTTTATTAGACTCCTGGGGGTTTGCAATCTCGGAACAATTGTTTCTCTGTTTATCAGGTTCCGTTTGTCATTTTGCAGACAGGCACATTTATTTGCTTATAACACAACAAAAATAATTAGCTGTTTACCTGGCAGGTTGACCATGATTATATATGACTAATGAACATAAATGAATAAACAGGCTTTGTTGAAAGAAAAGGACTGGGCCATTAGGCATGATTTTAATCATTGATTTTCCCCTGAGACTGACAGTCTTAAACTAAGCTTATCTTTACATGATTATAGGGTATTTGCCTGATTTCCCAAGGTGTAGTGCCTTGGCAGATTCAGACAAACTGGGATTCAATTCCTCTGCCATTTAAAAAAAAAAAAAAAAAAGAGTGATCTGTGGCAAGTTTCTCAAAATCTGTAAAATTCAATTTCCTAATGTGCAAAATAAATGTGATGACAGCAAAATCATAGGTTGCTTCAAGGATCACATAAGACAATGCATACAAAATAATCAACTTGAATTAGCTTCTCAATATGAGATCAAGTAATCTCCATACCTTGCATGTTTAAATTGCAAGTACTTGAAGATGAGCATTCATTTCTAACACTCATCTCATTTATCTAGTGCATGTGGATAATATTTACCTTAAATGGGTCCTTGATGACCCATTTTATCATTAAATAAGATAATACATTAGCAGTGTCTGGTTAAATGTTATTTGAGTATTTTTACATATTTGGGGAAAACAGACAGATAGACGGCTTATACAGATGTTGACACTGATGGCAGCAGTGTTGATGATAAAATATTCCCTGAAATTATCCATTAACTTCTCCACAGTCTGTTTCAGGAAAGTTTATGTAGCAACTCTTTCTTCTTTCCCATGTTCAATTATCCTATTGAAGTAAACACAGGACAGTTTTCATATTCTTTCTTTCATCTCTTCAAATGTCTGAACTCTAATCCAGGCTTTTCCCTCACTCTTTGTTTAGAAGCTGGAGTTGTAATTCTTCATCTCTGGTGACTACAGTCAATTCTTAATATCCATAATTGTCTTGTTTTCTGCTCTACTGCAAATGCAGAAACATTTTCCACTCATTTCCTAACGAGAGCTTTTTTTAAAAAATTAAATATAGTGTTCAGTAGCACAGCCTATTTAATTTCTATTCTTCACTAATGCCTATAATAATGACTATCCTGCTTTAATAGTTAGGAAGGAAAGAATATTTACAAAACTCCTACTATGTGCCAGGTATCACAGTCTTTGAGAACATGATTGCATTGTTCCTCCAATTGGCCTGGGATGTATTATCTTCCTTTTTATTTATTATATTTCTTTGTCAAGTCCTCCAATTGGAAGTTCACTCCAGCGATGTCCATGCCCCGTTACCTGTCTGAAGATGACCTCACAGTCAAGACAATTTAATCACACTTAAGACATTCTGACAAAAAGAGAATGGTGCTTTGCCTGCCAGGACACTGACAATTATCTATCCAACAGTGAGAGAAGAAAGAGAATCTACCCAAACCGAATTTAAAGTTACCTCCACCTTTCCCTTCTTTTCCCTTATGTGTGAGGAAGACAAACTAGCACCTGAAACTCCAGCAAATGCTAAATAAGAAGCAAGGTTTACATCACAGGAGGAGCCTGTGGATCTTCACACTTTTCACACTGGCATTTCCAAGTAGGTTCTTATCAGCCCTGAAGCCTGACATATTTCAAGTGAATCTCAGTCAGTTGGAAATATAATGATTTAAAATGTGACTTGCAGAATCGAGGGACTTGAATTTGTCTTCTAGTTTTGCCTCGTAGTCTCCATGTGACCTTGGGCAAGTTACTTCCCACACATAAGCCCTAGTTTTCATATATGAAAAACAGGAAAAATTACACCTATCTCACCTGATATGAGGATTTAAAGTAAAAAACAAAACATATAAAGCATTCAGCATAGTGCTGATACATTGTTAAATTTCCACATTTGCTATTTCTTATCAATGGTAGTCTAGTAGGCTTATTTTATTTTTGAAGAGTAAATTTTCTTGTCTCTCTCTTTTTTTTTTTTTTTTTTGGCAACTAAGGATGACTTATCACTCCCTTCCCTACTGCCTCTGTCTCTCTCTCTCTCTCCGTAAGACAGAGGAACGCAAAGGATGGTTCATAACTGGAAATTGTATTATTTTGAAATGTCAGTCAGTGATATTTTCTCAGGAGAAATGATTCTTCCAAATACTTCCCAAAGAACATTATTTGGGAGGAAACACAACTGAATGATGAATTCAGAGTTCTGAGTTGATATTTCTGATGATTAGACTAGTCTTCCCTCTGTTTATATAACGTTGGGTGAGCTCTGCAGATAAGTTAGGCATTCCTTGACCTGTGAGCAGGAAACAGCTCCCTGTGACTATCTAAGGTGGACTAACTTTCACACACTTCTTAATTTTTTTCTTTAGAAAGTGGTTTTCTCAACTTTTATGAAAACACTGCAGATTTATTTGATAGATTTTTATATCTTTGTTGGAGACAACTTTGGACACAGACTGTATATTCATTTGATTCCACAAAGAGTGATTAGGGGGCATTGACTGAGCTGTGTTGGAAGTTACACCTCTCTTGAAGGTCACTTATATCCCTGACGACTGGGTGATCCAGGAGTCCAGCTAATCTCTATGCTGGCTATCTGAAGAGCCATCTTGACCTGGAGCTTTCCCTTCCTTGGGCAGCTGATTACCCCTTTCTTTGTGCATGAACTGACCCTGGTTAATTCCTGCAGTGTGAAACTGACATCAACCATTGGTTTAATTGTTTCTTATCCTTCCATTGCAGGGCTAATTCTTATCATTTATTAATAATAACAAACACATTCTGAGCACTTATTATGTGGCAGAATTTGCTAAAAGTCTTTCATTCTGTATCTCATGCTTTCACAGCTCATAAAACCACTATCCCCTTTTTAGAGATGAGAAAACAGAGGCACCTGTTACTCAGTGTCACGTGACGAGGATGCGAACTCAGGCTGTATGCTTTACTCCCAAACATCTTTGAACTGCCTTTATGTCACATGACTCCTGGCTGTAGGGGAGGTCTTCAGTAAACAGGTGTCCTGTTAACATGTAAATCTGAACTTCTCTAAATCTCGATGGCCTCATTTATAAAGTGGAGATTATTATCCCAACTACTCTGGTCATCTTGAGCATTATGAGTTTATGTACCTGAAGAGGGTTAGTGGAGGGCCAAGTGAATGGTGTGTAAATATGTTTTCAATCTTATTAACAAGACACTTAAAAAAAAGATAATGGTGTGTTGTATAGCCCCAAGTCTGTCTTTTTAAATCATGATCACTGCTGCTACTGCTAAGTCGCTTCAGTCTTGTCTGACCCTGTGCGACCCCGTAGACGGCAGCCCACCAGCTGCCCCGTCCCTGGGATTCTCCAGGCAAGAACACTGGAGTGGGTTACCATTTCCTTCTCCAGTGCATGAACGTGAAAAGTGAAAGTGAAGTCGCTCAATCGTGTCCGACTCTTCATGACCCCATGGACTGCAGCCTATCAGGCTCCTCCATCCATGGGACTTTCCAGGCAAGAGTACTGGAGTGGGGTGCCAGCGCCTTCCCTACCAAAAGATGGTATAAAAGGGGATTTAGTATTGTGGAAGGCATGTAATAGAGACCTTCACCTTGAGGAAATGTAGAGCAGGTCCCAGGGGCTGTTATATAGAGGAACTGAGTCCAGTCTTGGAGATTTAGTTGAGGACTGGCCCAACTTGAACCTCTTTGTGGACTGGTATCAGAGTGGTACAGAAGGCATCATTGAGGCTATAGATATTCGTGGAGTGCCAGCTGCAGGCTGGAATCTCTCTTATGTTCATAATAAATCTGGAATAGGGATCAAAGGCCCATTTTACAGGTGAGGAAACTCTGGTTTCCAAGACCACACAGGCTGTGAATAGCAAAGACAGAGTTCTAAAGCAGGTGTGCAGTTGGCATCTCTGCTCTTCCCTTTGGAAGAAGGTGGGTGGCACAGAAGCTAAAGCAAAGGTGGGCATATTTAATTCTAGATTAATTTTTGTTCCATTTGTTTTCCCATTTTTCACTGGAAAACAACATTCCTGAAAGTGAAATCCTAGGAAAGAGTCTGAGAAAATGCTCCTGAAAACAGAAAGTGCCTCAGTGCTTTGTGAGGAGAGGAGAGAAGGCGAGGAGCTTATCGTCTGACTTACGATGAATATTTAGGGTTGTCCTCTGTATCAGGCACTGAGGGAGGCCCAGCAGATGACAGTGATTTGAGAGTCCCTGACCTTCACACACTAAGGGTTTGCTACAGAAACAGACAGATAGACAATTTTTGAACCATATGCAGAGACACGCATAGGTAAAACTAACCCAGCTTTGGATTCAGAGATGCCTGGGTTTTAAACATGACTTGTGACTTTTACCAACAATGTGGACTTTGGCAAAATTATTGACTTCTCTGAGCCTCATTTTCTTTATCAGTAGAATTGAGATTAATAAACTTACTTCGCTGTAGTATAACGAGGCTTCAATAAATCTGAAAGTAGCTGACAAAATAAATGTTGTTGTTGTTGTTGTTGTTGTTGTTGTTTTCATATATTGGTTTTGGAACCAATATGTAAGAAGATAAAAAAGTAACTGAGCATGGCCCATAAATGAACATAGTTTCATTTTCAAATAAGTATTCTGAATTACGCATTATCACTCTATTTGACATATGTGGAAACTGAGGAACAGAGAAGTCAGACAACAGCAAAAAGTGACCCAGCTGGGGTTGAATTCAGGTTGTTTTGCTCTGCAGTCCCTGCACATAATCACATAGTTTGACTCCTTCTCTCGGGTAGAGCAAAGAGTTTGGGACCAACAAGGAAAGTGGGCAGGGGCAGGAAGGGTAGTGCAGCACCAGTGCCTACATTGCTCGTGTGCATCTGAGAAATGGTAGCATGTTCAACGCCTTTGGCGGAAGGCAAAGGCATTGCTTGAGAAACTATGTTGTGTAGGTGATGTTGCAAGCAAGAGGAGGAAGAAGCATGTTTAGAGTTGACCTTTGGGCACATGATTAAAAAGACCAGAGCCAGTGTAGACCTCCACTGACTCTAAACAGCTGATGGCAGGAAATCATACCAGAGGATCCTCTGTGGGGTCCTACAGCTGTGTCACCCTTGTCCTCATGGCCTCTCACTTGCTTTCACTGTCAGCAAATTTATGAGGAAATGGAGACTGTTTTCTTCTTCTTGAAAGTACTAATATGCAGTGGTTATCACAAAACTTAAGTCCTCCATGAGGAGAAAATATTTCTTAGTATACTAAATGTGAATCTTCCCAACTTGCCATGTGTTCAGAAAACAACAATCAAATAAATGTTACTTTGTGTTTTTATGTCTTTCCTCAATACACTCATCCTCCAAGTGTCTGAGCCTTAATAGTTTGGTGTCAAAGACTCAAGAAAACAGTAAAGCGAGACAGTAAAATTTCTGTTACTTGGAATGTGATGGTTGTACTTGAAAGTAGTCTAGGGATTGTTAAGGGAGGTACCCGCAGTTTGTGTCAGGAAAACACTGTAAGGACAAGGAAGAAAATGCAACTGAATTCAGTTTGCATTTGTTGGGTGCCTTCTCTGTGCCAGATGTTACAATAGGCCATGGGGGCAGAGGGAGAATTTAGGGAGATTTTGGACTCCTAGGGCACTCTTTGACTGACTCATATAAAGTTATATTTACATATATAAGAATGTAATTATATAATTGCTGTAATTATATACAGTAATTATTAACAGTAATTATTATAATTATATAATTACTGACTATAAAGCCATTAAAGTAAAAATAAGAAGTGATTGAAGTAAAATTGTTGAAAGTATTGGGTGGGTAATCCAAATTGTGTTGGCCTACAAATGTAATTTATTATGTTCAAGGAGGTGAAGGAATCAAGGTGTTCTGAGAACACAGAGTGGGTCCCTAAGTCAGACTAGACACTTCTGGATGGGTTTTCTGCTATTAAGTGTGAGATACCAATATAATAGGAAGAAGGAACAAAATAAATAAGCACCTTATACAATGGAACCGTTTTATGGTTTAGAGATCCATAGGCGGTTCGGTGTGACTGGGATGAATTGCACAAGATGTAAGATTTCTATTCCCTAAATAAATAAATGTCATTTTCCCAGCTTCATCAGTGTGTGAAAGAAGAGATAACATGTAAAGAGGCATTTTTACAAGATGAATTTAGGAGTATATACCAGATGAATCAGACTATCAGGTTTTAACTTTAGTATATTTATTTGTTGTTGGTTTTCAGTAGCTAAGTTGTGTCTGACTCTTTGCAACCCCATGGACTATAGCACACCAGCCATCCCTGTCCTTCACTATCTCCTGGAGTTTGCTCCAATTCATGTCCATTGAGTCAGTGATGCTATCTAACCTTCTCATCCTTTGCCACCCCCTTCTCCTTTTGCCTTCAGTCTTTCCCAGTATCATGATCATTTCCCATGAATTGGCTCTTTGCATCACATGGCCAAAGTATTAGAGCTTGAGCTTCAGCATCAGTCCTTCCAATGAATATTCAGGGTTGATTTCCTTTAGGATTGACTGGTTTGATCTCCTTGCAGTCCAAGGACTCTCAAGAGTCTTCTCAAGCAACACAATTCTAAAGCATCAGTTCTTTGGTGCTCAACCTTCTTTATGAACAAACTCTCACTTCTGTACATGACTACTGGAAAAAGCATAGCTTTGACTATATGGACCTTTGTCAGCAAAGTGGTATCTCTGATTTTTAATATGCTGTCTAGATGTGTGATATCTTTCCTTCCAAGGAACCCGTTTCTTTTAATGTTTAATCATTTAACATATATTCAAACAATGTAAATCAGCATAGAAACTGCAATTTTATTTTAAAAAGTATTGTTTAGAGCAAGGCTAAAGCCATTAAAGTAAAAATAAGAATTGATTGAGGTAACATTATTGAAACTATTGGGTGGGTAATCCAAATTGGGTTGGCCTACAAATGTAATTTATCATGTTGAAGGAGGCAAAGGAATCAATATTGGTTAGATACAAAAGAGTTAAGTTGTTGAGATTAGAGTTCAAAGAGAATTTTGAAAGTAAAAATAAAACAAAAGGAAGAATTTTGAGGGGAAAGAAGAGGAGGAAGCACAAGGAAGAGGAGGAAGAGAGGAGAAGAAGAAAAAGGAAAGAGAACTTACTAGTATTTGCATTCTTGCCATCACAAGCAAGGGCTGAGATAAAAACATAGTTGGAGACTATTCATGTGGCACTGAGTTCCAGCAAAAACCAAGCAGAACTGCACCCATCCTGGTATCCTAGGCAACAGCCACCCTCCTCTATTATGCTAATGATAAAAAACACCATGTGTATGTGATGGGAACTATAACAGAAGGGAAGTCATTCTTGGTCTGGCTTGTTTCATGTGAAGATGGTGTTTAAGGAGAGGTTTTGGAGGTAATTGGGCAGCAATGTATGCAGTCTTGAGGGAAATGTCCATGTTGTGCATAAACAAGTTAATGAGGACTGCATGCTTGGGAATTTGTATACTGTCTATGGACAAGATTCACTTACTATTTGTTACCATTGCAAGTGATATTAATGAACAAGAGCATATACTTACCATGAAGCAAGGAGAGGCCATCAAGATTTGTCAGGAGGAAATAGGCTTTGGATATTAAAGTTGTCTGCTGGTCCTGTCTCTGGCTTCATCATTTCTAGGCAGACAGCCCCCCTCCTCTCTGACTCTAGAAAAGGTTATACCTGGTGGGATCCGAGGGCAGGGAAAGTGAGGGTCTGGGTATTACAGTTACTTTATTTTCCCCATCCAGCTCCAGAAGCAATTAGCCAAATGAAACTGGATTATGGTAGGGAAAGAAATTATTTTATCAGCTTTTTCTAGGGTGTAGATAATGTTGAACTGGATGAGTTTCCAATGCTTTTATAATCTATTCTCAATACAGCATCTTACTCTCATCTCAATTTCCCTATATGATCCATGCTTTAAAACTGAATTAGCTACTCCATTCTGTGTTGAACCTCCTCATCCCTCATCAGAATGTGAACTCTTTGGGGCAAAGAGTCATCCTTCATCTATCTAGAGCACAGTTCTGACATTAAGCACATTTCAGCAAATGAGTATTTAGTAAACTCATTTCTTACAAAGCATTTAGAATCTTCTATGTGTCAGGACAACTGGTAAGCAATTGGATGACTCAATAAATGAGTTTATGAACTATAAAGATTCATTAAACATATAATAAAAGGATTTCAGTGTCATTAGCATATATGTGCTAAGCAGAATAAAAAATGCAATTACCTAAGGATATAAAATTAAGGAAAGAATAAGGAGAGAAAGCAAAAAAAAAAAAAAAAAGAAAGAAAATAGAGCTCTGGGGGACACCATCTTAAGGCATTAGTATCTTGCTTGGAAAAGTACAAACAAGTGGGCAGAGATTTAAAAGAAGAAAGAGAAAGATAGGAGAAGAGATTGAGGGGTTGGCAGATGGATAATGATGTCAAACGCTGAATTGTACCTTTTTCATAAGAAGGTGAACTCCTTGAAGGTGTATAAACTCCATAAGGTTAGGACAGATTCATAAATTTTTTTACTTACCATTGCTTTTCTAGAACCTAGCACAGTTTTTTACAGGAAACTGGATTACTGTAGGGAAAGAAGCTATTTTATCAGCTTTTCCTAGGGTGTAGATAATGTTGAACTGGATGAGTTTTCAATGCTTTTATAATCTATTCTCAATACTGCATCTTAGTCTCATCTCAATTTCTCTGTATGATCCATGCTTTAAAACTGAATTAGCTATTCCTTTCTGTGTTGAACCCCCTCGTTCCTCATCAGAATGTGAACTCTTTGGGGCAAAGATTCATCCTTTGCCTTTAATAAATGTTTATTTGTATTTGATACCTAGCACCAGAGTAGCGAATGCAAACTGCTTCACTAATCTTGCCTGGAAAATTGCATAGACGGAGGAGCCTGGTGGGCTACAGCCCATGGGGTCATACAGAGTCGGACATGACCATGTGACTAAGTAGGTATGCATGCGCCAAGCGTGGTGACTGGCGTGTCATAATTGCATTCTCACTGTTCCTAAAGTAAAGAAGTAGTCAATTATTTTACAAACTGGAAAATGTCTCCTGCCTGTTCTGCAATTATCACCTCTTCGTGAAATCTCAGTTTCTAACACCAGTGTGGTTTCTCCTTTCTGTTTATTTGCACCGTGAGGATCTGTACATCCCCATCAAATGAAAGGACCTTGGGAAATAGAAAGAGTGGTAACCCTAGAAACAATTCCCTTTACAGCAGCGTTTTCCAAACATGTAAGTTTGGAATAAAAATCATGTGAGATTTGTTTTTTTAAAGCCATGATCCATTCTGTTTGGGAAATCATAGTTATTGGGGTGTGATGGGGAATAAAACCAGACAGGATCCTCTCTTGGATGGTGCTTAGAATCTTCTGGGGAAGACAAAACTGGTCTACCATTCTCACACAAAAAAATATTAAGTTGCAATGAAGTGAAGTAAAGCGAAATAGCAATCAATTAATATTAAATTGTAACTGAGGCAATGAAAAGATACAAGCAGATATGGTCTAGTAATTCTATATCTCCCCTTGGGCTTTTAAAATGTATTATAGCCCACAAAAGTTGCTAAGATTCCTGAGATGCAAGTATTCTGTACACGTCTCCACCAACATAGCATATTCACCCACAGTATGGAACTCAGCTCTGACTTGATTCCTGAGCACTTGGAGAGCCCAAGGAACATTGCTGTATATGGGCCCCTCTAAGAACAAATAAACTAGAATCTCTGAGAGTCGATCCCAGGTGATTCACATGGGCAGCTAGGGTCCAAAACCTTTTTGCAGCCTTGATGGAGTTTGACAGTGGGATTGCCCCCATTAAATTCACCCAGAAGTAACACCATGGACAGCTCTGCTCTCTCTTCTGGGGCTTAATATGTCCCTGGACCCTGTGTTGTCTTCAGTGCACGTGCTCATGGTGGGGACACAGTGAATACTTGATAAGTTAAAAAAAATAGCTTTTTTGGTATTCCTAATAAGGGAAATAATATATTGACACACTTTGAAATTTTGGTCAGTTTCATAAAATACAATGGATGCACAAATAAAGTATAAAGAAGGAAAATGTCATGCATTACAGATGTCATGTCTTATAGATTATTTGTGCACAGTTCAAATAATTAAATAGAACCTACTGAATGACATTAATATGAGATCTCACTTAAAAAAAATCTTCAATTGAAATGAGTCTTACTATCATGTGTCCATTTAATGTGGTTATATTTTAAGTTGTTATTAAATCAGTGGTGTATTTTTCAATAAAAGCTATCTTAGGTTTCCGTAAAATGTCACTCAAATCAGTAAATGCTTATTATATTGGTTGACTGCAATATAAATAAAATCAATTGTCTTTCTGTAAAGAGCAATAACCTGTTAGATGATAAAAACAAAAAGTAAAATCCCATTTTCAATACTAAAAACAAAATACTTTTACAGTAAATGTATTAATAACACAAAAGGTTTGTGATCTATTTGAAATAAAATAGATAAAAGGAGCCTTGCATAAGACAAACACACACATTGATGTATAGCAGAAACCAACACAATACTTGTAGAGCAATTACCCTCTAATTAAAATTTAAAGATAAACAAAACAAATAAAAAACATAAAGATAAACACTCTAGTTTCTGCATGAGAGACTCGAACAATATTGCTTTTCCTGGTTATTTCTGAGATACAGATGTGGTTGACTGAAATGTATTGATTCATAAGATATTTTTGAGCCCTTAATAGATGTCATATTATATGTTGAGTGCTGAATATTCAATGAGAGAAAGCCAGGTGTGTCCCCAGAGTTTTAAATCTGGAATCTTTAATATAAAACATATGAAATAGATGCATATGTATAATTGTCAAATGCTTATGTGCTGTGCTGTGCTAAGTCATTTCAGTAGTTTACAACTCTTTGTGACCTCACGGACTGTAGCCCGCTAGGCTTCTCTGAACGTGGGATTCTCCAGGCAAGAATACTGGAGTGGGTTGCCATGCCTTCCTCCATAAAATATGTACACATTTAACTAAATAACAAAAATTGCTAGAGACCTGTTGTCCTGGAAGAATCAGCAAGTATTTCTATCAAGTATTATTTTGATAAAAAAATTCTCCAGCAGAATGCCTTTATTGCTGATAGCAATAAAAAGTATGGATATTCTTTCCCTTTAAACAAACACAAAATCTAGATCAAAGTAACAGAAGTCCAAGGAAAATATCTGATAACATATATGAAATTCCATAGTGACAGGGTAGAGAAAAGTCATTTAGCAAACGATGCAGGGAAAACTGATTAGCTATTTAAAAATAAAAATTAATCTATACCCCATTGCACAGCATATACCAAAACCCAAACAATGGATTTGTAAATATATGCATACATACATACACACTCATATAAATGTAATCAAATAAAATAGAACTAGTCAGATCTTATGAAGCACAACATCTTAAGTTTTAAATCAATACAGAAAATAAGAAAGAAAGAGATAAATTCAATATTGTATAGTCAAATATTCTTGTATTGGAAATGGTATGATAGACCATTTTGTATTTAAAAAATGCAAAGCTAGAAAAAACACTGACGCCAAATATAACTGACATAATATAACCTTTCTATCTGATGGAGAAGTAGCTCATACAATTTGATGAAGAAAAATACCACATCCCCAACAGAAATAGAAAGAAAAGGTACAATTCACATGAGAGGAAATACATTTAGGTTTAACAGATGTATTCTGTTCAAATTATCATCAGTTCGTTCAGTTGCTCAGTCGTGTCCAACTCTTTGAGACCCCATGAATCGCAGCATGTCAGGCCTCCCTGTCCATCACCAACTCCTGGAGTTCACTCAAACTCATGTCCATCGAGTCAGTGATGCCATCCAGCCATCTCATCCTCTGTCGTCACCTCTTCCTCCTGCCCCCAATCCCTCCCAGCATCAGGGTCTTTTCCAATGAGTCAACTCTTTGCATGAGGTGGCCAAAGTACTGGAGTTTCAGCTTTAGCATCATTCCTTCCAAAGAAATCTCAGGGCTGATCTCCTTCAGAATGGACTGGTTGGATCTCCTTGCAGTCCAAGGGACTCTCAAGAGTCTTCTCCAACACCACAGTTCAAAAGCATCAATTCTTCGGTGCTCAGCCTTCTTCACAGTCCAACTCATATCCATACATCACCACAGGAAAAACCATAGCCTTGACTAGATGGACCTTTGTTGACAAAGTAATGTCTCTGCTTTTGAATATGCTATCTAGGTTGGTCATAACTTTTCTTCCGAGGAGTAAGCGTCTTTTAATTTCATTGGGTGCAGTCACCATCTGCAGTGATTTTGGAGCCCCCCAAAATAAAGTCTGACACTGGTTCCACTGTTGCCCCATCTATTTCCCATGAAGTGATGGGACCAGATGCCATGATCTTCATTTTCTGAATGTTGAGCTTTAAGCCAACTTTTTCACCTTCCACTTTCACTTTCATCAAGAGGCTTTTTAGCTCCTCTTCACTTTCTGCCATAAGGGTGGTGTCATCTGCATATCTGAGGTTATTGATATTTCTCCTGGCAATCTTGATTCCAGCTTGTGCTTCTTCCAGCCCAGCGTTTATCATGATGTACTCTGCATATAAGTTAAATAAGTAGGGTGACAATATATAGCCTTATATATAGAAATGTATAATAAAGCCTTTAAATACATAATCTATATATATTAATTGAAAACAGGGGAACATTACTGTGAAATATCTATACTTAAAATGTGATGGTTTCAGTGTAGTTGAAATGCCATTTGACAAGACCCATTAACCATTACCCTCTTTTACCTGACCTATGGCTCACATTCTTAAAGCACTGTTAATTCTGTTTCTAAAAATTATCTTGGAGCTGAACAATTATCTCTCTTTCTCCTTCCACTGTCTTAGATTTAAGCCACATTATCTCTTGTTTGGAAGACTATGAAAGCAGCCTCCCTGACCACCCCATTTTGATTCTCTTATTCTGCACCCTGCAGGCAGCAGGATCATTATAAAACACAAACTTCACTGTTAATCTTCTGCATAAAGCGCTCCACTGGCTTCTTGTATCTAGAATCAGTTTCACACTCTTAACTGTGACCCACAAGCTGTAATATAATCTGGTTCTCCCTCTTCAACCTCATTTCCTGCTGCTCTTCTTCCCTCACATTGCCTGGCTACTCTGCCCTCTTTCCATTTCCTTTCCAGCTGCAAGATTTCCTTTGAACATTGCTGTTCCCTCTACCCTGGATGCTGTTCTGTGTTTTCTTGCCCAGGATGCCGTCTCCTTGTCCTTGAGATTTTGCACGCCTGTCCTCCCTTCAGTTCAGTCGCTCAGTCATGTCCGACTCTTTGCGACCCCATGAATCGCAGCACGCCAGGCCTCCCTGTCCATCACCAGCTCCTGGAGTTCACTCAGACTCACGTCCATCGAGTCAGTGATGCCATCCAGCCATCTCATCCTCTGTCCTCCCTTTAGCAGGGACTCAAACATCATGTCTATATCAAACTATCTACTTTCCGCACCTACCCCACTCTCTTTCCTCACTATCCGCTTCCTCTTTGCAGTGTGCACAGTGAGTGATTATTCCTTTGCTCTCTGTTCTTGTCACTCTCTTTACTAAATCCCATTTCATGAGTGTAGAGTCTGTTTCACTCTCTGTCCTTAGAACCATACACAGAGCCATGTACATAGTTCATCTGTACGTGATAAATATTTGGAGACTGGATGCATGAATGAATATGTAAATGAATGAAGAATAAAATCTCTCTGCCTCAGAACACTCAATTTTCCAATTCTACATTGGCTTTCCACCCAGAGTTATCTTTACAATATGACTATGCTCTGTTTTATTTTAGGCATGCCAACGGTTATTTGCTGTAACTCAAGAGAAAGTACAAACACTTTAACAGGTATATTAGTTTCTTAGGGATGCCATGAAAAATTATATGGTAAGGCTAAAGATATAACATTTTAGGAATAAAATCAGAATTATATCCACATTATGAATTCAACTATGCAAAATGTATGCAGCTATAAATGAAGGACTCAAGTGAAATATGGAAAGATAGAAAATTCAAATGCCAAAGTGGGGGAATTAGGTGGGTAATATTGTGGATTTTTTTCTATTTATTTTACTGTTGTCATAATGTTATGTGTATAATAGAACCATTTGTGGGCATAATGCTCATGAGATGGAGAACCCACCAATTTGAATTTCACCAAAATACAAACAGCTGTCTTAGATCTGTTTCCTGGCTATTAGAAGTGGAAATGCCTATGATAGGCTGTGTCTTGAGATGATGATGATGATGGTTTTTAAGGGAAAAGAGTACAAATAAAGTAATACACGTAATCTTAATTTTGGAAGAGCTTGGCCAAATTAGTTTACTCTACCATGCCCTTATTTTCATCTTATATAAAATACAGAGAGTTGGACTAAAAAATTGTTTTTACTTTTCTCCTCACAGAATCCCATCAACATATCTATTACTCCATACACAATTCTCTGGTTTTGTTTCTGTTACTCAGTCGCTAAGTTATGTCTGACTCTTTGCAATCCCATGGACTATAGCACACCAGGATTCTCTGTCCTTCACTGTCTCCTGGAGTTTGCTCAAACTCATATCCATTGAGTTCATGATGCCATCCAACCATCTCATCCTCTGTTGCCCCCTTCTCTTCATACCCTCAATCTTTCCCAGCATCAGGGTCTTTTCCAATGAGTCAGCCCTTCACATCAGGTGGCCAAAGTATTGGAGCTTCAGCTTCAGCATCAGTTCTTCCAATAAATATTCAGGGTTGATTTCTTTTAAGGCTGACTACTTTGATCTCCTTGCAGTCCAAGGGACTCTCAAGACTTTTCTCCAACACCACAGTTCGAAACCATCAATTCTTTGGTGCTCAGCCTCCTTTAGGGTCCAACTCTCACATCCATAAAAGGCTACAGGAAAAACCATAGCTTTGACTATATGGACTTTTATTGGCAAAGTGATGTCTATGCTTTTTAATACACTGACTAGGTTTGTCATAGCTTTTCTTCCAAGGAGCAAGCATATTTTAATGTCATGGCTTGCATAACTCTCTACTCATTGCTTTGTTTACTATCTCAAGTCTGCTGGCTGGTGGACCATTGCAGAAGGGCTTTTCAACCTTTCTTTCTTATTAGAAGAGTTTTATCTGAAGAGCTTTGAAAAATGCTGATGCACAGTCCCTCCCCAACCCTAGGTTTTGTTATATAATTGCTTGCTGCTGCTGCTGCCGCTAAGTCACTTCAGTTGTGTCCGACTCTGTGTGACCCCACAGACAGCAGCCCACCAGGCTCCCCCGTCCCTGGGATTCTCCAGGCAAGAACACTGGAGTGGGGTGTCATTGCCTTCCCCAATGCATGAAAGTGAAAAGTCAAAGTGAAGCCGCTCAGTCATGTCTGACTCTGCGACCCCATGGACTGCAGCCTACCAGGCTCCTCCATCCATGGTATTTTCCAGGCAAGAGTAGTGGAGTGGGGTACCATTGCCTCCTCCAATATAATTGACTAGGAAGTGAAAACAGCTGTCAATATTTTAAAGCTCCCTGGCAGTCAGTGTTGAGATCTAGTCTCCCGCAGGGAAGGATCTGTGCATACTTCTCAAGATGGGGGCATGTGCAGGTCTGCCTTTGCTTAGCTGAAGCATGCAAGTGTTGAAGAGGCATGTTCCTGGCATGGTTGTGAAGAGTCTACATTTTGGGAGCTGCATTATCTTTGAGGTCTCAATTAACATTTACTAAATGTAAGATAAATTTTACCAACCACCTCATTTAAAGTCCATCCTCGTTTCTCTCTGTCACAGAATCCTCTTTGTCACATGCCCAGTACCATTCTTTAATGAGGACCAATCTCAGCACTAGAGTCAACAGGGAGAAGAAACACCAGGACTCTTCCTTCCTGAGGGTGGAAAAAAGTCAGGCCACCCACTGAGATGGTCTAAGAGTCCCTCAGGTAATCCAAGGAGGAAGATATTGCTGTGATATCTTTTAGCTATCTAAAAGAAATGTGTGAGAGGCATGAATGTTGCTTCTAATTAAAGATGGATTTTTTTTCCTTCTTCATAGATTTCAGGTGTTTTCTTAGTTTATTGAGTACATTAGTTTAACATTAGTAATAAATGTTTCCTTCCCAAAAAATGCTGATGCAAGTCACAAGTCAGTTTGGCTTGAAAGCAATTGTGAAGATGGCTTTAGTGAGAATATCTACACTCACCCATCTCCCGAGTCTAACACTCCCAAATATTTGCACTTGCAATTTTATTGCTTTCACCCAATAAACTCAGTTTCTATACTTTCTCAGTTCTGCAGATTTTAATATGTGTTTCTCTCTTTTAGTCAAAATCAGGTCAATTTTATTGGCTCTTAAAAATAGGTAGTTAGTTGGTTAGCAAGAGTATGAAAAGGTATCAAATGGCTCCAGTTTTATGGAAATAGCTTTAAATAGATTCCAAGTTTATGGAAAGATTGAACCTCAACCATGCTGACTGTAGCAAAAAGTGGAAATTAAGTCTTCCCTGAGGATGGCTGAATGTTTAATATAATTTTTAATGATGAAACATCTTTAAATAGGGAGGAGTACAGCTGTTTTGACCACAGAGGGAAATATATAATGTAAACCCCTGAAAGAAAAAAGAGCAAACACAATTTGAATAAGGAAAGATGAGAAGTAAAATAGCATCTCAGATCCTAAGATGATAAAAGCCTGTCCTCTGGGGACCCATTTTCAAAAGTGTCCTCTACAATAACACCCGTCCCCGAACAGCAGCGGTGTTTGCAAACAGGTCCCAATTACATGACTTGACTACAGATTCAACCCACTGTCATGTGCAGCAACTAAACTTGACGTTCTCTCTCCTACGTCCCTGCCCTTGCAAGATTAGATAAAGGGCAGCTTTGCAGAACTGCAAATACTTTTCTCTTGGGCAGGAAAATAGGAGAAATCCACCTGCAAAGTGATGAATTTTATAGGAAGTGTCCGAGCGAGTGAGGTTTACTGCTTTCTCATCTCACTTGGGTGACACAGCTGCTGACAATTAAGTGCGTGTGTGTGTGTGTGTGTGTGTGTGTGTGTGTGTGTGTGTGTGAGTTTGGTTTCATTTTTGCAGTTTCATCTAAATGCACTTACATCCAAAAATATACACATTATTTCTAACACACATTTAAGGCCGAGTTTGCTTTTGTTCTTCCAGATCACAACTGACCTTTCCAGCAATGGCACACAAAAAGACATTCCCTTTGAAGGAGAGGAAATAAAAGCACAGAATTGAGTCCTTATTTGTTTGTAAGAAAAATGAACTGAAAGGCCAATCTCCCAACTCCTAAATTAGTGCTGTTTCCATAAGTAGCACTTCTTAATAATATGTGTAGGATTAATAATAATATTAACTAATAATATGTGTATCACATGGGGGTCTTGCTCAGATGCTCATTCTGGTGAACCTAGAGGTGAGGCCTGAGAGTCTGTATTTCTAAGAAGCTCTGATGCTGCTGGACTATGCACTGCATGTTGAGAAGCTAAGTGTTAAATCAGAGGAGCTAGCCAGAGCATATTACTTAATCATGCTTTGGCCTGAACATGCTGAAGTGAACTAATTTTTTTCCCAGGATATTTTTTCTTTATTCTGGTCAGAGGGTCCTAATTAAGGTTAGAGGAAAAGAAAGAAATGGGAGAAAGTTAAGGTTTCTGAAGTACTTAATACATGCAAAATATTGTGTTGGGGAGGAGGAAAACTTTACTCTTTGAGGTTCTTCTGGCTTTTCTAAGAATTAAACGGATGTGAGTAAATCAACTATACTTCAGCAAAAAATAGGATAAATTGGTGTGCAATGAGTTAACAGGAGAAAAAAAATCAAATTTAATTTCATACACATGGGGCTCTCACATACATGAAAAGGTCAGAGAAAGGCAAAATGAGGTCTGTGTGCTGTGCTGAGGTAAGGTGTGGGACACGGGGCTGCCAAGGAACAGATGGGTCGTTCCCAGGACAAAAAGAAGACCAGATATTTGGAAATGAGATGTTTTCCCTGACACATAGATGAGACCACTTAGATGAAATTTATCTCTAGACTAGTAATTCTCTTCTGTGGCGGGGGGGTGGGGGTGGGGGGCGGATATTAAATTCTTCGAGATAGTTAAGGTAAGGGTGGAAGTTTCTCTTGAAAACATAGAGTTTCAATTGCTTTTAGATCAAAATAATTTTCAGGCAAAAGTGGTACATTTTAGGAAGACTTGTTCTGTACCCCTATAGTTGTACTGGGGCTGACATCTGTCTTTTTATTATATCACTCAATTTTCACTGAAACAAAATATTGTTTCCTCTTTTATATCTACCATGAAATATCCTCAGAGACATTAGGGGGCTTCCCAAAGGTAAAGTGACAAAAGTAACAGAACAGGGGTCCAACCCAGATCCACTGACTTAGAGTCCTCCCTGTAGTTTATATTGCAGCATAAGGTGGCACCTTTGAGCTAATTAAAACATATCTTGTGTCCTTGTTTTTTAAAGAATTTTCATATTGCCAGAACTGAAAGTGTGTGATTCTTGCAGCAGCTGCGTCCCTGGTGACTCCTGACCTGACTCAGTAGTCCTCCTGTAGCTTGGAGGAGGCACGGGGAGGGTTTGCAGTGCTATCCTAAGATGTAACTTTGGATGGATACTAAAATAGATTTTGTTTTCATCCTTCCTATGTGGAAGATGACAATCTTTGAAAACCTAGAGCCCAAAGAAATGGAAATATAGCTTATTTAGGCCTGACATTTCAAAAGAGGTCATCCCCACCAGCGGTACCAGGCCTGGTCTATCATCAGGTTTTCTGTCACTCATGTTGATTAAGGTTGATAAACAGTGCTAAGCACTGGAGGTAGACCAGAGGGCATAAACAGAGATGTAGCTGACTTAAAAAGGACTGCATTTCCTGAGAATAGAAAAGCCCATCCTCCCTTTATACCTTTGCTTCCAAAGAGGAAATCCTTTTCTAACAGTGAGAGAGCAAGCATCTTGCAGAGTACTGCTAGTTTGTCCACGGTGGGGACAGTTAGCCAAGCTACAGAAACTGCCGGGTGGAAGAGCAGCCATTTGTATCATCGGGCTTCCACTGTGATCCCTATTGCATTCCATCTGACTGGTCCTAAATGGTTCTGAAGTTAGTGAAAAAGGAGACAGGGATGCACAAAGACTTTCGTGGGTTAAAGGAAGCATTTTTTGCTAATGTCTCACCTCTAGAATCACCACTGACCTGGTAATTATCTCTACCACTGACCTGCCATAATTCCAGTTTGTGAGGATTTTCCCCCAGAAACAAGCATTTCTCCAACATCAGCTGGGTGTCTTACAATTCAACACAATTCTGACACTATCTACTTGGACACAGCACCAGATCTCACAGGTTAAGACTTCAGTCATATAAGACCATCCTTCAAAGCCCACTTGAGACACCAACCCCAAGTCTAGATTGTTATCTGTGCTATAGATTAGAAGTTCTAATGACCCCCTCACTGGGATTAATAGCTAAAGTGGTTCATGGGGCTCAAAGAAACATTTTGCTTACTAGATGACTGATTTATTATAAAAGGATATAACTCAGGAACAGTCAGATGGAAGAGATGCACAGAGCAAGGCATGGGGCAGGAGCCTTCATGCTCCTCCAAGTATGCCACCATCCAATAGTTCATCAACCTGGAAGCTCTCTGAACTTAATCCTTTTAGGTTTTATGGAGGCTTCATTACACTGGCAGAATGATTAAATCATCAATCATTAGGGAGTGATTCAACTTTTCTCTCCCTTCCCCAGATGTCAGGAGAGTGGGATTGAAAGTTCCAAATTCTAATCACTTGGTTGATCCTCCTGGCAACTAGTCCCCATTTTTACTGCTACTGCTAAGTCACTTCAGTCGTGTCCGACTCTGTGCGACCCCATAGACGGCAGCCCACCAGGCTCCCCTGTCCCTGGGATTCTCCAGGCAAGAACACTGGAGTGGGTTGCCATTTCCTTCTCCAATGCATGAAAGTGAAAAGTGAAAGTGAAGTCTCCCAGTCGTATTCGACTCTTAGTGGCCCCACGGACTGCAGCCTACCAGGCTCCTCCATCCACTGGATTTTCCAGGCAAGAGTACTGGAGTGGGGTGCCATTGCCTTCTCCGCCCCATTCTTAACTGGGGTCCAAAAGCCTGTTCTTAAGTGGGGTCCAAAAGCTAGATCTCTAATATAACAAAAGACACCTTTGTTGCTCTCATCACTTAGGAATTTTAAATGGTTTTGGGGACTCTGCACCTTTTTAAAAGGAAAAAAGACCAAATATATATTTCCTGTTATAAATCACACCCAGCATTGGTGACACCCCATGGGGCATGGTATCCAGCTCATGCTCTTTCCCCTGTCTGAAAAAACAGTGTGCTTCCTTATGGGTCCGGAATTCTGCTGCCTCCTTATTGACTGTAAGGCAAGAGTCTCCCATGAAAGTCTGGGACCCTGTCTGTTGGGGACCAGTTGTAGGTCCTTCAGATTTTGGTAATCTCTGCTCTCTTTCTTCTCTGCTTTCCATGTAAAATACATAGCATTTATTTTTCAGTATTTAGGACTAAACAATCAGTTTAGTTCAGTCGCTCAGTCATGTTTGACTCTTTGCAACCCCATGGCCTGAAGCACATCACCCTTCTCTGTCCATCACTAACACTTAGAGCTTGCTCAAACTCATGCCCATCAAGTCAGTGATGCCATCTAACCATCTTATCCTCTATCATCACCTTCTCCTCCTGCCTTCAATCTTTCCTAGCATCAGGGTCTTTTCTAGAGTCAGTTATTCCTATAAGGTGTCCAAAGCACTGGAGCTTCAACTTCAGCATCAGTCATTCCAGTGAGTATTCAGGACTGATTTCCTTTAGGATGGACTGGTTGGATCTCCTTGCAGTCCAAGGGACTCTCAAGAGTCTTCTCCAACACCACAGTTCAAAAGCATCAATTCTTTGGCACTCAGATTTCTTTATAGTCCAACTTTCACATCCACACATGACTACTGGAAAAACTACAGCTTTGACTAGATGGACCTTTGTCAGCAAAGTAATGTCTCTGCATTTTAATATGCTGTCTAAGTTTGTTATAAATTTTCTTTCAAGGAGCAAGCATCTTTTAATTTCATGGCTGCAGTCATCATCTGCAGTAATTTTTGAGTCCAAGAAAATAAAACACACAGCATTTGCTTTTTAGTATTTAGGACTAAACTTTCAGTTTGGTTCAGTCACTCAGTCATGTCCGACTTTCTGTCACCCCATGAACTGCCGCACACCAGGCTTCCCTGTCCATCACCAACTCCCAGAGCTTGCTCAAACTCACGTTCAAATAAACTTTGGATTTAAGCAATTGTTTCCTGCCTTACAAAATCTCCAAGACAAGAAAATTAAAAGGGAATAGAAACTACAGGGAAGACATACTCAAATGTGTGTCTCAATAAATTATAACAGCAATTGATATTCTTATAGTTTGCTTATTTTTCCCTAAGAAACACAATTATGAAATATGGTAAAGGCATTGGACACATACAGGATCGGATTCAGTGTACCAAAATGTAACAGAATAGCTGTGTGAATTGGTTTCCTTTAGGACAAAGTAAGTCTAAACATAAAATGTAACAGAATAGCTGTGTGAATTGGTTTCCTTTACGACAAAGTAAGTCTAAACATAGTCCCTGCTTCGGGTTGGCATAAGGATTATGACCAAATTTCTAACATTGTACTGCCTCAGAGTACCCCATAAATTGGACCTACGTTGCCTAGGTTGGGCTTAATAAAACCAGAAAGATAATATACTCCAAGGAATGATGCTATTTATACCTACCTATTTCCTATTAAGGAAACTTAATATCAACCTGAAATAGTCCTTAATCTATAGCATCCAAAAGTGAGATTAATCCTCACACTAATATCCACCAGTTCTAATAATTTTAACAAAGAAAGACAAAAACAACAAACAAGCAAAGATTAGAGTAGAGTTCATGGTTAAATTAACTATTGAGTTCTTTCTTCTAAATATAAAGTTCAATTCCATCATATAAAATACAGACTGTATTTCCCAGTAATTTTTTTTACTATGATAAACAGAGAATATAATCATATTTGTACAATATTCTATATTAAAGTGATGAGGTTGCTTGCAATGGAAAGCAATAGACTTGAGGGCCCAGACAGCCCCATGCACCTCACGATAACTCTTAGGGCTAACAGAATCAATCTTTTGGCCTAATTGCAGCCCATTCAGGAATATCAGAAGCCAGAAATTGGGAAACTCTGACTTAAGATATAGAAAATGATCTTCACATGTGCATATAATGAAGAATACAGCTATATTTAGGAGTGAAGTATGCTGCTGCTGCTGCTAAGTTGTCTCAGTCATGTCTGACTCTGTGCAACCCCATAGACAGAAGCCCACCAGGCTCCCCTGTCCCTGGGATTCTCAAGGCAGGAACACTGGAGTGGGTTGCCATTTCCTTCTCCAATGCATGAAAGTGAAAAGTGAAAGTGAAGTCGCTCAATTGTGTCCAACTCTTAGTGACCCCATGGACTGCAGCCTACCAGGCTCCTCCGTCCACGGGATTTGCCAGGCAAGAGTCCTGGAGTGGGTTGCCACTGCCTTCTCTGGAGTGAAGTATATATTGGAATATATATAAATTAATCAGTATAACCACTGAGTCATTTAATAACCCTAAGTGCCTTCTGATCTACTCACTGTTATTTGGTAAAGGATAAGATCCAATTCCTACTTTAGAAGCACTTACATAATTTTTCTCTCTTTTTTTTTTTTTCCCTTTGCCATGTAACATTTGGGATCTTATTTCTCTGACCAAGGATTGAACCTGTATGCCCTGCATTGGAAGCACAGAGTCTTGACCACTGGACCACCAGGGAAGTCCCAATATATGTAATTTTTAAAAATTTCTAGGAGGGTAAAGAAAGAGATGTGAATTCTAATATTTTATAGTTAACCCATTATATCCAGAATAGTATCATTTCAACACATAATTAATGTGGCATTAATGCATTCTACATCCTATTTTTTTGTATTAAATCTTTGAAATCCAGTATCCGCATCTCAATTTTACTAGTTATAGTTCTAATGCTCCACTGTAATGTGTAGTTTATAATAGCTAGAATATTAATCTGTTCAGGTCTAGAAAGATAAGATATGCCTGTAAACAGACAAGAGCATTAGAAAGGTGGACAGAGCTGAGTGAGAAAACACAAGAAATAAGAAGGACTCAGAAGAAAAATATGCATATTTTTAGTTCATGTGATACGTAATGATAGGACAACTTTCCTTAATTATTTATACAAAAAGACTGAACCAAGCTGCTTTCTTTTAATTGCCTGGGAAATTACAAGGAATAAAAAAAAAATATTTTAAGTATGATACAATACCCTATGTTTATTAGGTCTTTTTTTATTTTGCTATTTATAGACTGCAAAGTACACTTTAATAATTGAATATCAAATAAAGGTGCAGTGTTTTCCATCAAGGAGACTTCTGTGACCATCACTTTCCCTCTCACATTCTGCCTATGGGGCTGTGGCCACTCACTCCCCACTGTGTATCCCTGATCTGATTGTATAAAATCAGACAACAAAAATATGTAGATTGGGGAGCAGGAAGATCGATTGATGGGAAGAAATGGGTGGGAGAGAGAGAGAGAAAGGAAGGAAGAAATTTATTTTGACAAGATCTTCTATTTTAATAAGTACAATCAAGATGGCTTTAAAACATTAAGCCCCAGATTCCACGGTCATTTAACTTTCAAACAATTTGAAGCTGTTGGCTAGTCTGGGAAAAAGCCACTTACTTATGGTCTTTAGGAAGGGACATCCTCTAGAAGCAGAGTAGGAAGTAAAATGAAGCCTAATTGGGTAAGTGGCTCAAAAGAAGAGAATAAATTTAATTCAACAAGTAAAAGTACTAAAGAGATATGCAAAATTCATGGGTTTCTTATGTCTGGCATTTTAGGATAAGACTGTTACTTATTTTAAAATTGGACTCTTTAGCAGGATTACTCAATATCAGCAGCATTAAAATTGGCTTTGGAATCATAATTTAAGGTGTAAATTAAGGTGACCTCAACTAGGGTGAAATACCTTTAAAGAAGCTGAGATATAAAATATGAGCCATTTTCAGGAAATGGACGACAATTGGGAGCTGCTGAAAATGGACCAACAAAAGTGGAAAGGGGAAATAAAGAAACAGATTACAGGACAAAAGCCTGAGCACCTAATTTAAAACAAAAATGGTTTCCTATGGTTTATGATGAGTGATAAACAGAGTCCACTGTGTGGCCATAAAAATATATCTTTAGCTCAGAAAATATGAGTCTCACTGTCAGCTTAATGTAGTGATTTAAACTCATAGCTTTTCTCCTTGAAAGAGTTACAAGGCTGCAGTTACCAATCATTCCAAATGATGTGTATTTGGAAATTATGAACTATGACCCACAGACATTATTTTTTAGTGTAACTTAATCATGGATTTACCTATTTCAAGTTATTGTTTAGTTACATATTTCTTACTGCAGCAAGAGTGGTGGAGTATTAATAGCTATTAAACTTCATTAAACTGGCATTAGGTTTCTGAGAAAAAACCCATAAAACTAGAAAGAAAGCCCCACACTGGAGTTCTGTCTCTTCTGGCTTCAAGTCAACTTTGTTATAATAAAGTTGTTCAAAAGACTCAACCAAGAGCCAAGAGGGTCTACTGAGAAACCTCATGATGTTATAGCAGGAAATTTCTGATTCATGTAGAAGACTAATGAGCATAAAAACCATAGGAAATTCTGAGAAACTCCTAAGAAACATTAAAATGGCAAATGAGGATATTGACTCTATTAGCATATGAAGACAACACAGAAAAGAAAAAAAAAAGAAAAAGAGAAAGAAGGAAAGAAAAACAGTATAAAATGGCCATTCACAGTTCTTCTACTGTGTCCCTGTGTCTAGACAGTGAGAGTCTTCAATCCCAAAGTCATCCTCTTATAAACACACTCAGGAAAGAGAAAGTCACAAATCACTGAATGTCAAGCAGAGTTAAACAAAGGGCAGGAGCCATAATATTTTAAATAAGGAACTCAACTGAGAACTCATCAAATTGGAGATAGAGGACAAATACAAAAATCCATTCCTATCTCGTAGAAATTTCTAAAGGGAGACAAAGAAAGTGGAGACCAGGAACCAACATTTCAGAGTGTGTACTCATACTTATTAATAGATGCACTGCAGCTGTGTTATTCAAGCTGTGGTCTGTCGGCCTGTGGCATCTGCCTCACTTGGGAGCTTGTTAGAAATGCAAAATCACAAACCCTCTTCCTTTGACCACACCGCCTTTGTATCAGATTTTAGCTGATTTTTAAGCCCATGAAACATTGGTTGAAAATCAAAGCTTTGCATCCCTACCATTTAAGACTACAGTTCTACCAGTTTTTACTCTCACTCCAGAGACAGGAAAATAGAAACTATAAGAATTGTCCAAATGTGTCTTGCTAGCCAACTGGGAAAATGGAATTCCAAATTAAAACAGTCAAATTCCTCAAAAAAAAAAAAACCTAAATTTTTTTTTGCTTTGCAATACCTATATATGTATATTCTACATTGTATATTCATCAATAAACTAAAACAAGATTCTCAAGATTGTGTTTCATTTCTTTCTCATTTGCTTTTTTTATTTGCTTAGCATGCCTAACAGATAATTACTAAAGTGTTGATGATTAAGAGTTTATTTATGGAGTGACTATTCTGTGTCCAGGCTTCCAGTGTGGCTCAGATGGCAAAGAATCTACCTGCGATGTGGCAGACCTGGGTTCAGTTCAGTCACTCAGTCGTGTCCGACTCTTTGGGAACCAAGGGACTGCAGCATGTCAGGCTTCCCTGTTCATCACCAACTCCTAGAGCCTGCTCAAACTCACATCCATTGGGTCAGTGATACCATCCAACTGTCTCATCCTCTGTTGTTCCCTTCTCCTCCTGCCTTCAATCTTTCCCAGCATCAGGGTCTTTTACAATGAGTCACTGATTTGCATCAGGTGGCCAAAGTATTGGAGTTTCAGGTTCAGCCTCAGTACTCCCAATGAATATTCAGAACGGATTTCCTTTAGGATTGACTGGTTTGATCTCCTGCAGTCCAAGAGACCCTCAAGAGTCTTCAACACCACAGTTCAAAAGCATCAATTCTTTGGCATTAAGATTTCTTTATACTCTAACTCTCACATCGGTACATGACTACTGGAAAAAACCATAGCTTTGACTAGACAGATCTTTGTTGGCAAGGTAATGTCTCTGCTTTTTAATATGCTGTCTAGGTTGGTCTGGTTTCCCTCCTAGTTCAGCTGGTAAGAAATCTGTCTATAATGCAAGATTCCTGGGTGAGGAAGATCCCTTGGAGAGGAAGATCCCTTGGAGAAGGAAATGGCAACATACTCCAGCATTCTTGCCTGGGAAATCCCATGGACAGAGAAGCCTGGTGGGTAAAAGTCCCTGGGGTCTCAAGAGTCGGAGACAACTTAGTGCGTAAACCACCAAATTACCATTAGGTTGGTCATAACTTTTCTTCCAAGGAACAAGCGTCTTTTCATTTCATGGCTGCAGTCACCATCTGCAGTGATTTTGGAGCCCCCCAAAATAAAGTCTTGCACTGTTTCCATTGTTTCCCCATCTATTTGCCATGAAGTGATGGGACCAGATGCCATGATCTTAGTTTTTAGAAAGTTGAGTTTTAAGCCAACTTTTCACTCTCTGCTTTCACTTTCATCAAGAGGCTCTTTAATTCTTCTTTGCTTTCTGCTATAAGGTTGGCATCATCTGCATATCTGAGGTTATTGATATTTCTCCCAGCAATCTTGATTCCAGCTTGTGCTTCATCCAGCATGGCATTTCTCATGATGTACTCTGCATATAAGTTAAATAAGCAGGGTATGGTATATAGCCTTGACATACTCCTTTCCCAATTTGGAACTAGTCCGTTGTTCCAGGCCTGGTTCTACCTGTTGTTTCTGACCTGCATATAGGTTTCTCAAGAGGCAGGTCAGGTGGTCTGTTATTCCCATCTCTTGAAGAATTTTCCAGTTTGTTGTGATCCACACAGTCAAAGGCTTTGGCATAGTCAATAAAGTAGATGTTTTTCTGGAACTCTCTTGCTTTTTGGATAATCCAGTGGATGTTGGCAATATGATCTCTGGTTCCTCTGTCTTTTCTAAATCCAGCTTGAACATCGTAAGTTGATGGTTCATGTACTGTTGAAGCCTAGGTTGGAGAATTTTGAGCATTGCTTTGCTAGTATGTGAGATGAGTGCACTTGTGCAGTAATTTGAACATTCTTTGGCATTGCCTTTCTTTGGGATTGGAATGAAAACTGAGCTTGTGCAGTTCTGTGGCCATTGCTGAGTTTTCCAAATTTGCTGGCATATTGAGTGCAGCACTTTCACAGGATCATCTTTTAGGATTTGAAATAGCTCAGGGGAATTCCATCACCTCCACTAGCTTTATTCATAGTGATGCTTCCTAAGGCCCACTTGACCGCATTCCAGGATGTCTGGCTGTAGGTGAGTGATCACACTATTGTGGTTATCTGGGTCGTGAAGATCTTTTTTGTACAGTTCTTCTGTGTATTCTTGCCACCTCTTCTTAATATCTTCTGCTTCTGTTAGGTCCATACCAATTCCTTTATTGTGCCCATTAAAGTTCTTTGTCCAGAGTACTGACAAACATGAGAACCCCATGAACAGTTCTATGCCCAGTGCTCTGTAAAATATATCTCAGTCTCCAAGGATGGTGGGCAAAAAATGTCTGAAATCTTAAATCAATGTGAGACAAGAAAAAGAAAAGTATCAAATGATCTCGCATAAATATAGAATTGTAAAAAAAAAAAAGAATACAAATGAAATTACTTGCAAAATAGAGACAAACTCACAGACTTGAAAAGCAAATTTATGGTTACCAAGGGGAAAGGTGAGGGAAGGGATAAATTAGGAGTTTCAGATTAACATATACACACTGCTGCTGCTGCTGCTGCTAAGTCGCTTCAGTCGTGTCCGACTCTGTGCAACCCCATAGATGACAGCCCACCAGGCTCCGCTGTCCTTGGGATTCTCCAGGCAAGAACACTGGAGTGGGTTGCCATTTCCTTCTCCAACGCATGACAATGAAAAGTGAAAGTGAGGTCGCTCAGTCATGTCCGACTCTTCACGACTCCATGGACTGTAGCCCACCAGGCTTTTCCACCCATGGGATTTTCCAGGCAAGAGTACTGGAGTGGGATGCCATCACCTTCTCCGATATACACACTACTACATATAAAATAGATAATAAGCAAGGACCTACTATATAGCACAGGGAATTCTACTCAATATTCTGTAATAACCTATATGGGAAAATAATCTGAAAAAGAATCGATGCATATATATGTATAACTGAATCTCTTTGCTTTATATCTGAATCAAATGCATTGTGAATCAACTATACTCCAATATGAAAGAAAAATAAATAAATTAAAAAAAAGTGAAACTAACACTTTGAAAAAAAAAGATTGCCTTCAAAATCAGGAGAAATAAGCAAAACAATTTTCTGTTCACAGAATCATGGGAAAAAGTTATTTTCCACAGCAATCTCTCAATATGAATATAGAGGAGGGTATGTCAAAACAGGGAGAATTACAATAAATTTCCCCTATAAAAGTTTCTAATCTCTTTTTTAGACAAGAAATTTACTTATCGATTTTCCTAAAGCAGCATTATTGCTATGAGTAACTTGCCACTGTGGGCTATAGGAATAATAGTTACCTAATCAATCACCGTTCCACTTTCCCCACCACCCATCTTGCTGAAACTTCTAGCACATATCATAGAAGCTTGAGGTGATGGCAGTAAAATGATTTGTTAATAAAGCTTGTAAAGAATCAATATGTGCTGGTATGGTAGATTAACGATGGATGTAGACATCTTTCTGGTTCCCACTAAGAGCCCTGAGAAGCCAGATAAGTTTGCGTAATACTGCCTGCTGGAGAGGCCACATGTAGCTGCTCTAGTTGATAGTCCCAGCAGGGAACAGCTTTCTGTCCCAACCCCCTCTGCATGCCACCCAGGACACCAGCCCCTCGAGTGAAGGTGTATTAGACCCTAAGGTTCATCTGCTAACTGAATACCGAGAAGTAACCTTGGCTCTGCCTACCCAGTTTCAATTCCTAATCCATGAAGTTATGAAGTATAACCACATTACTATTGTTTTAAGCCAACGAGTTTGGGGGTAGTTTTTTTGGGCAGCAGCAGGTTACTAGAACAGCTGGTGTAACTAAATCTATTCATGGGGATGTTTTTACTCTAGATCCATTTACATCATTATGATCATAGCAAAAATCAAATAAATCCTCCAAGGAATAGATTTACTTTGCAAACATGTCAGGAAATTTCAGAAATGTGTGAACTGATTACAGAGTAAACAACTAGTCAAAAATCCCAACTTTCGTTCATTGCCAAGTGTGCATTTAAAATGAGGGATTATGGCCTTCCCTACCCCAAAATGGAGCAAAGCAAGATTTGTTGCAAGAATTTAAAGAACTTGAAGCTTCCAACACATCCTTTATGCAAAGAGCACCTTGAGTATTCCAAAGCAATTACCACAAAGATAACTGCAGATGAAATGAAGCAGAGTGCTGGATTTATCTTCATGTACAGTTTTCCACATAGTAAAATGTCTCCCATTTGTCTCTGCTCCTTTGACATTAGATTGATCAGTTAACTAGCTTTAGAAGCAAAAAGATCAACCAGCTGACAAATTGTTCCTCTTGACTTCAAAGCACACCGAGGCCTAAATTTTAGGCCTAATGATTTTAAATCACCCTTCTTGTTACAACAGAATGCACAATGTGACTTAATCAAATTGCTAAGAAGTTTGTAAAACATGGTTTGTTTGTGCACATCAGAGGCATCAGAGTAATAAATGGATGTGGAATGGATGGGGTCCTAGTGTCTTCTATGTGTACCACGTGCAGGATTCTATTGAATTAAGCAGGCAACCCTGTTAACAGAACAGACTGCATAAATGGACTCAGCTATAAATTAAGCAGACCACATTAGCCTGCCTTTCTGGGGGAAATGGTCCCTCTTTGTGGATCAGAGTGAAATAAGACCTCAAGGGCTAATGTAATAAGAAGAAATCAGAACATTCTACCTGGTAAAAGCAAAGCACCCAATGCTTTAAATTCTATTCATCCACCAATTTTAGCTCATATGCAAGGAATTGAGTTTAATAATCATAATAACACTTTGTTTGCAGTAAAATATTAGTAACGTCATTCAGTTAAGTCACTCAGTTGTGTCCGACTCTTAGCAACCACATGAATTGCAGCACGCCAGGCCCCCCTGTTCATCACCAACTCCTGGAGTTCACTCAGACTCATGTCCATTGAGTCAGTGATGCCATCTAGCCATTTCATCCTCTGTCGTCCCCTTCTCCTCCTGCCCTCAATCCCCCCCAGCATCAGAGTCTTTTCCAATGAGTCAACCCTTCACATGAGGTGGCCAAAGTACTAGAGTTTCAGCTTTAGCATCATTCCTTCCAAAGAAATCCCAGGGTTGATCTCCTTCAGAATGGACTGGTTGGATCTCCTTGAAGTCCAAGGGACTCTCAAGAGTCTTCTCCAACACCACAGTTCAAAAGCATCAATTCTTCGGCGCTCAGCTGTCTTCATAGTCCAACTCTCGCATCCATACATGACCACAGGAAAAACCATAGCCTTGACTAGACGGACCTTTTTTGGGAAAGTAATGTCTCTGCTTATCAATATGCTGTCTAGGTTGGTCATAACTTTTCTTCCAAGGAGTAAGCGTCTTTTAATTTCATGGCTGCAGTCACCACCTGCAGTGATTTTGGAGCCCCAAAAAATAGTCTGACGTTGTTACCACTGTTTCCCCATCTATTTCCCATGAAGTGATGGGACCAGATGCCATGATCATCTGAATGTTGAACTTTAGGTCAGCTTTTTCATTCTCCACTTTCATTTTCATCAAGAGGCTTTTTAGTTCCTCTTCACTTTCTGACATAAAGGTGGTATCATCTGCATATCTGAGGTAACTGATATTTCTCCCGGCAATCTTGATTCCACCTTGTACTTCTTCCAGCCCAGCATTTCTCATGATGTACTCTGCATATAAGTTAAATAAGCAGGATGACAATATACAGCCTTGACATACTCCTTTTCCTATTTGGAACCAGTCTGTTGTTCCATGTCCAGTTCTAACTGTTGCTTCCTGACCTGTATATAGGTTTCTCAAGAGGCAGGTCAGGTGGTCTGGTATTCCCATCTCTTTCAGAATTTTCCACAGTTTATTGTGATCCACACAGTCAAAGGCTTTGGCATAGTCAGTGAAGCAGAAATAGATGTTTTCTGGAACTCTCTTGCTTTTTCCATGATCCAGTGGATGTTGGCAATTTGATCTCTGGTTCCTCTGCCTTTTCTAAAACCAGCTTGAACATCAGGAAGTTCACGGTTAACATATTGCTGAAGCCTGGCTTGGAGAATTTTGAGCACTACTTTACTAGTGTGTGAGATGAGTAAGATTGTGTGGTAGTTTGAGCATTCTTTGGCCTTGCCTTTCTTTGGGACTGGAATGAAAACTGACCTTTTCCAGTCCTGTGGCCACTGCTGAGTTTTCCAAATTTGCTGGCATATTGAGTGCAGCACTTTCACAGCATCATCTTTTAAGATTTGAAATAGCTCCATTGGAATTCCATCACCTCCACTAGCTTTGTTCATAGTGATGATTTCTAAGGCCCACTTAACTTCACATTCCAGGATGTCTGGCTCTAGGTGAGTGATCACACCATCGTGATTATCCAGGTCGTGAAGATCTTTTTTGTACAGTTCTTCTGTGTATTCTTGCCACCTCTTCTTCATATCTTCTGCTTCTGTTAGGACCATAACATTCTGTCCTTTATTGAGCCCATCTTTGCATGAAATGTTCCTTGGTATCTCTAATTTTCTTGAAGAGATCTCTAGTCTTTCCCATTCTGTTGTTTTCCTCTATTTCTTTGCACTGATTGCTGAGGAAGGCTTTCTTATCTCTTCTTGCTTTTCTTTGGAACTCTGCATTCAGATGCTTATATCTGTCCATTTCTCCTTTGCTTTTCACTTCTCTTCTTTTCACAGCTGTTTGTACGGCCTCCTCAGACAGCCATTTTGCTGTTTTGCACTTCTTTTGCACGGGGATGATCTTGATCCCTGTCTCCTGTACAATAATGTTATGAACCTCATTCCATAGCTCATCAGGCACTCTGTCTATCAAATATCAGCCCTTAAATCTATTTCTCACTTCCACTATGTAATCATAAGGGATTTGATTTAGGTCATACCTGAATGGTCTAGTGGTTTTCCCTACTTTCTTCAATTTGAGTCTGAATTTGGCAATAAGGAGTTCATGATCTGAGCCACAGTCAGCTCCTGGTCTTGTTTTTGCTGACTGTATAGAGTTTCTCCATCTTTGGCTGCAAAGAATATAATCAATCTGATTTCAGTGTTAACCGTCTAATAATGTCGATGTGTAGAGTCTTCTCTTGTGTTGTTGGAAGAGGGTGTTTGCTATGACCAGTGCATTTTCTTGGCAAAACTCTATCAGTCTTTGCCCTGCTTCATTCCATATTCCAAGGCCAAATTTTCCTGTTACTCCAGGTGTTTCTTGCCTTCCTCCTTTTGCATTCCAGTCCCCTATAATGAAAAGGACATCTTTTGGGGGTGTTAGTTCTAAAAGTTTAGTAGGTCTTCATAGAACCGTTTAACTTCAGCTTCTTCAGCATTACTGGTTGGGGCATAGACTTGGATTACAGTGATATTGAATGCTTTGCCTTGGAAACGAACAGAGATCATTCTGTCGTTTTTGAGATTGCATCCAAGTACTGCATTTCAGACTCTTTTGTTGACCATGATGGCTACTTCACTTCTTTTAGGGGATTCCTGCCCGCAGTAGTAGATATAATGGTCATCTAAGTTAAATTCACCCATTCCAGTCCATTTTAGTTCGCTGATTCCTAGAATGTCGACGTCCACTCTTGCCATCTCTTGTTTGACCACTTTCGATTTGCCTTTATTCATGGACCTGACATTCCAGGTTCCTATGCAATATTGCTCTTTACAGCATCAGACCTTGCTTCTATCACGTCATATCCACAGCTGAGTATTGTTTTTGATTTGGCTCCATCTCTTCATTCTTTCTGGAATTATTTCTCCACTGATCTCTGGTAGCATATTGGGCACCTACTGACCTGGGGAGTTCCTCTTTCTGTATCCTATCATTTTGCCTTTTCATACTGTTCATGGGGTTCTCAAGGGAAGAATACTGAAGTGGTTTGCCATTCCCTTCTCCAGCAGTTACAGCTTCTATTTTTGTCAGTTTTCTTAAAATAATCAGGAACACAACATTGAGAATAAGAGTGAGGGATTTTTTCTTTTTCCTGTAGGAAAGAATGCTTATGTGTAGAAAAATACAGACTATCAAAGGGCTATGCATGCCTGAAGTTCATCTAGTTCAGTTCAGTTCAGCTCAGGTCAGTCGCTCAGTCGTGTCCGACTCTTTCCGACCCCCTGAATCAAAGCACGCCAGGCCTGCCTGTCCATCACCAACTCACGGAGTTCACTCAGACTCATGTCCGTCGAGTCGGTGATGCCATCCACCCATCTCATTCCTCTGTCTTCCCCTTCTCCTCCTGCCTCCAATCCCTCCCAGCATCATGGTCTTTTCCAATGAGTCAACTCTTCGCATGAGGTGGCCAAAGTATTGGAGTTTCAGCTTTAGCATCAGTCCTTCCAATGAACACTCAGGACTGATCTAAGGACCCCCCTCAAAACCTTTCTCAGGGAGTTTTGGTTTCTAGGTTAAGAATTTCAGGATAAGTGCATAAACTGGCCTTTAATATATAGTCTCTTTTGTTAATTAACTCAATAACCCCATATGTTGGATGATCAGTTCAGTTCAGTTCAGTTGCTCAGTCATGTCCGATTCTTTGCAACCCCATGGAATGCAACACGCTAGGCCTACCTATCCATCATCAATGTCCAGAGTTTACTCAAATTCATGTCCATCGAGTCGGTGATGCCATCCAACCATCTCATGCTCTGTCAATCCCTTCTCTTCCCACCTTCAATCTTTCCCAGCATCAGGGTCTTTTCCAATGTGTCAGTTCTTCCCACCAGGTGGCCAAAGTATTGGAGTTTCAGCTTCAACATCAGTCCTTCCAATGATATTCAGGACTGATTTCCTTTAGGATGTACTGTTGGATCTCCTTGCAGTCCAAGGGACTCTCAAGAGTCTTCGCCAACACCACAGTCAAAAGCATCAATTCTCGGTGCTCAGCTTTCTTTATAGTCTAACTCTCACATCCATACATGACTATTGGAAAGACCATAGCTTTGATTCGCTTGACCTTTGTTGGCATAGTAATTTCTCTGCTTTTTAATATGCTGTCTAGGTTGGTTATAACTTTTCTTCCAAGGAGCAAGTGTCTTAATTTCATGGCTGCTGCCACCATCTGCGGTGATTTTGGAGCCCAAAAGATAAGGTCCCTCACTGTTTCCCCATCTATTTTCCATGAAGTTAGTTTTTAGATGCCATGATCTTAGTTTTCTGAACATTGAATTTTAAGACAACTGTTTCACTTTCCTCTTTCACTTTCAAGAGGCTCTTTAGTTCTTCTTCGCTTTCTGCCATAAGGGTGGTGTCATCTGCATATCTGAGGTTATTGATATTTCTCCCAGAAATCTTGATTCCAGCTTGTGTTTCCTAAAGGCCAGCATTTCTCATGATATACTCTGCATATAAGTTAAATAAGCAAGGTGACAATATATAGCATTGAGGTACTCCTTTCCTGATTAGGAACCAGTCTGTTGTTCCATGTCCAGTCCTAACTGTTTTTCTGACCTGCATACACATTTCTTAGGAGGCACATCAGGTCTGGTATTCCCATCTCTTGAAGAATTTTGCACAGTTTGTTGTGACCCACACAGTCAAAGGCTTTGGCATAGTCCATAAAGCAGAAATAGATGTTTTTCTGGAACTCTCATGCTTTTATGATGATCCACCTGATGTTGGCAATTTGATCTGATTCCTTTGCCTTTTCCAAATCCAGCTTGAACATCTGGAAGTTCATGGTTATGTAAACTTGAAGCCTGCCTTGGAGAATTTTGAACATTACTTTGCTAGCATGTGAGATAAGTGCAACTGTGTGGTAGTTTGAGCATTCTTTGGCATTGCCTTTCTTTGGGATTGGAATGAAAACTGACCTTTCCAGTCCTGTGGCCACTGCTGAGTTTTCCAAATTTGCAGGCATATTGAGTGCAGCACTTTCACAGCATCATCTTTCAGGATTTGAAATAGCTCAACTGGAATTCCATCACCTCCACTAGCTTTGTTCATAGTGATGCTTTCTAAGGCCCACTTAACTTCACATTCCAGGATGTCTGGCTCTAGGTGAGTGATCACACTATCATGGTTATCTGGGTCATAAAGATCTTTTTCGTATAGTTCTTCTGTGTATTCTCGCCACCTCTTCTTAATATCTTCTGCTTCTTTTAGGTCCATACTGTTTCTGTCCTTTATTGTGCCCATCTTGGCATGAAATTTTCCTTTTGTCTCAAATTTTCTTGAAGAGATCTCTAGTCTTTCCCATTCTTTTGTTTTCATCTATTTCTTTGCACTGATCACTGAGGAAGGCTTTCTTATCTCCTTGCTATTCTTTCGAACTCTGCATTCAAATGGGTATATCTTTCCTTTTCTCCTTTACCCTTCCCTTCTCTTCTTTTCACAGCTATTTATAAGGCCTCCTCAGACAACCATTTTGTCTTTTTGCATTTCTTTTTCTTGTGTATGGTCTTGATCCCTGCCTACTGTACAACGTCATGAACCTCTGTCCATAGTTTTTCAGGCACTCTATCAGATAATCCCTTACATCTATTTCTCACTTCCACTGTATAATCATAAGGGGTTTCATTTAGGTCATACCTGAATGGTCTAGTGGTTTTACCTACTTTTTTCAGTGTAAGTCTGATTTTGACAATAAGGAGTTTGTGATCTGAGCCACAGTCAGCTCCCTATCTTGTTTTTGCTGATGGTATAGAGCTTCTCCATCTTTGGCTCCAAAGCATATAATCAATCTGATTTCAGTATTGACCATCTGGTGATGTCCATGTGTACAGTTGTCTCTTGTGTGGTTGGAAGAGGGTGTTTGCTCTGACCAGTGCGTTCTCTTGGCAAAACTCTATTAGCATTTGCCCTGCTTCATTCTGTACTCCAAGGACAAATTCGCTTGTTACTACAGGTATTTCTTGACTTCCTCCTTTTGCATTCCAGTCCCCTATAATGTAAAGCACATCTTTTTTGGGTGTTAGTTCTAGAAGGTCTTGTATGTCTTCATAGAACTGTTCAACTTTCGCTTCTTCAGCATTACTGGTCAGGGCATAGACTTGAATTACTGTGATATTGAATGGTTTGCCTTGGAAACAGAGATCATTCTGTCATTTTTGAGACTACATCCAAGTAGTGCATTTTGGGATGTTTTGTTGGCTATAACAGCTACTCCATTTCTTCTAAAAAATTCTTGCCCACAATAGTAGATATAATGGTCATCTGAGTTAAATTCACCCATTCCAGTCCATTTTAGTTCACTGATTCCTAAAATGTTGATGTTCACTCTTGCCATCTCCTGTTTGACCACTTCCAATTTGCCTTGCTTCATGGACCTAACATTCCAGGTTTCTATGCAATACTGCTCTTTACAGCATCTGACTTATTTCTATCACCAGTCACATCCACAACTGGGTGTTGTTGTTGTTTGGCTCCATTTCTTCATTCTTTCTGAAGTTATTTCTCCAGATGAATGTTATTTTCCCCACATTGGATTTTACTATCCTCATTTTAGTGCTGGGAAAAATGAGTCTTTAGGCATAAATCAGTGAAGGAATTGAGTTTGGATGTCATTTTTGTCTGTTTTCAAAGCCTTGGTCTGTGGAATAATGCTGATTAATTTGATGCAGGCATCTTCCTTTGACTAACTGCTTTATGAGAATTCTAACCCTTCAACTTTATTGTGATTGAGAAAAGAATGGGGATGGTAATGCCCCATCTCCTAATTGTCAGACACTGGCAAAATGCCCATGTTTCAATCAGTGAAAAAAATATATATATACACATGCATATATACATACACACACATATATATAGTATAATGTACACATACCTGCATATATATGTACATGCACATACTCATATATTAATACGTATATAAGTGGTCAGTAGGCACTTGGCAGATGACTGCAATCTACCAGTTACTTGTTTGTAGTGGCTGAGATGTTTACTTTTTCTATAGATCTTATTTTTCTCTTCTATAAAACAGAGGGTGTTAAATATTTCAAGGCCTGTGGAGTTGTAAAACTGCAAGAGTTTTAAAATATAAATTGGGCACAGGGTTGGGGGGTATGGAGCAAAGGAGGAGGAAGAGATGGGAGGGAGAGACAGAGAAGGGATGAGAATACTAAAGAAAGAGAAAGAAATTTAACAGGGGAGACGGTGAGATTTATCCCAGGTTCATGCTGTGTGATTTCATTTTCACAAAATGCTTAGTCTGAGGCATTTTTTAGCACCAATGCAAGCATCTGTTTTTCATTGACAAAGTTGCATTCACTCTGAAGAACAGAAAATATGATCAGTCTTTCAAGAAAGAGTCTTTCTAAAAAAAATACTTTCTCCTGTATCTTGAAACAAAATTATTAGCACATATAAATCTATATTTTGGTGAATCTCATCATGAATCAATCCTCTCTACCCTGGACTTTGTTGAAGAAGTGATATGATATGGTTCCTTTGGTGTTCTAGAGTACATTTGCTTTGTATAAGTTCTTTTCTAAAACTTGTCTTATTATCATTACTATAAATATTATGGATATTCATGGAAAAACACAAATACTTTGGAATGAAAAACAACTAAATAATATACTATATTGATGCCTTACACAGTTTCAGCATCCAAAACCACCACTATTAAGAGTAGCTTCCATATATAAGCCTACTGTATATCTACCACCATCTGGCTTATTACAATGGCTTATTATAAGTAAACATATTAAAAGCAAACATTTATTCTAAAAAATTTTAAATTACATACTTTAATGTCTCATATTTATACACAAAGATCTGATTTATTCTTCTCACTGGCTAGGTACAATTCCATTACATATATATTGCCATCATCTATTTGGTTCACTATTGATAAATACTTTAAAAGAGGTTTCCTGGAACTTTACTATTACAACAAAAATTTCAATAAGCATTCTTTTACATATACCTTTGTACACTTGAATAAGGGAATGTAGTGAATATATATTTCTAAAAGCGACTGGATCAAAAAATACATGTATTTGAAATGCTGACAGATATATCTGAATTGCCTTGCAAAATGGTTGCACCAGTTTCATTTCATCTAACCATGCACAGCAGTGCCTGTTTCCCTACTTGGTCAAAATGCAATATTACCAACTTTTTTGTATATAGCTAGTGATATTAGTAAATTATGGCATCTTAATAATTTCTAGTGTTTCTTCACATCATCAATGCATTCCCCATTCCCCTCACTTCTTCATAATTGTCAAATATCTTTGTTTCTATTTTCAAATCATTGTTTTAGGGCCTTGGATTACTTCTGGAGAACTGGTTATATTTGCTGATTGTAATTTACACAGGAAGAATTACCCTTTCAGTTGTTAAATTTCCATATTACTGTCTCTCGTCTCCCATTTATTTATGCTGGTGCTTGCTAATATATTCATTTATATTCCATCCATTTCCAAGGTTGATTTGAAGTGGCATATGATAAAATAGCAGGCATAAAGAAAAATAGCATTGAAATGGAAGGAAAAATATCCTTAAAAAATTAATATTGTGACTTTAGCAGTAAATCTAGTTCTGGGCTTCCTAGATATCAAGGCCAAAAGAGCAGTCAGTGCTTTGATTAATGCATAGCCTATCAAAAGAGAAAACATATTAGCTCATACGGAGACGAACCTTTTTTTCTGATGTTTAATTATTTAATGTATATTTCAAGTATTCATTAACAATAGAACATATTCTGTCCTCAAAAATTATGAGCCATATGAAGCAGAACTTTTTTATAGGACTGTTTAAAAAAGAGAGAAATATTACTTGAAAATATCATTCACAAAAGGCATTTCCTAAAGACAGAAGAAGCTTAGCTACTGCTATTAGATATTAACTTGAATATAAATCATTTTTATTATATTTAATATATTCCCTAAGTGCACAGGCTCACTGCTATTGTATTGACTTTTGGGTCTAAAGAGAAAAAAGTGTGAAATATATTTAATTGGCTGAGCAAAAAAATACTGATAATTATGCTAAAGATAATTATGATTTATCCTCATACAAATCACAGCTGCCCTTTTTGCCACTTGTATCCAGCATTCATATTTTTTCCTCACAATAGCACAAGAACTTCAGGTAAAGCAACTGAGGGAAATCTGGGAACATAAATAACATTTCCCAACATTAATTCAGTCCAATCCCATCTACCCCTGAACGACATCAGCACACCAATTCATCAGTCCCTTTGTTTGTATTATCTTTATGAGACAGATCTCATGTTCCCTAATCACAGGTTTCCATGTTCTCTGATAAATGCCCTGAACCTTCTGTTCTATATATTTATCTTCTGATACCTCTCTATATACTGGTTGAAGAAAATGTTGACTTCAATAGCAACTGTAGGAAAAACTGGGGAGAACGCCCAAATAAATGGAATTCAACCATTTCACAAATTAACTTTTTTTTTTCTCAAGCCACATCAATCTGCACTCAAATTGTATCCATGCTATACAGTCCAGATTCTAATCTACCCCTTTGCTTTTATTTATTACCATCCTCCCTGTGGCACTCCCAATCATTCTGAATTAATTATTTTCTGAAAACAAGAACTCCCTGCCTTCTAGACTTTCCTTCTGCTTACTTTTGGGAGAATTTCCATTGAACAAATTACTGTTGCCTAAAGGCTTTTTCTGCTCAATCAACACCTTGTAATGTTTATAGTATGCAGCATGCCTTGAAAAACTCTATTGACTTGATCATTTCTTTCAACAGAAGAATACATACGTATGTGTACACAAGTATATGTGCATACAAATATAGAAGAGTGAATGTACATGCTTACGTGCATGCAGTATCAAATCCCTTGAGTCTCATGCTCATGCTCAGTCACTCAGTCATGTCTGACTCTTTTGTGACCCCATGAACTGTAGCCCACCGGGCTCCTCTGTCCATGGGATTCCCCAGGCAAGAATACTGGAGTGGGTTGCCATGCCCTCCTTCAGGGGAGCTTCCCAACCCAGGGGTTGAACCCACATCTCCTGCATTAGCACGTGGATTCTTTACCACTGAGCCACCAGGGAAGCACCCTGCTCCCCTTGAGTCTAGAAAGCACTAAATAAATATTTCTTAAGCCAATACATTCTTATTTCTTAAACAAATAAATAGTAAATCCTTTTCAGTCACTCACCGGGCATTTGTTCCTAATTGCTTTGTGCCATGCATAGTGGGAGGGTCTGCATATACAGGGAGGGCTACACGCAGTCCTTAGCTCAAGAACCCCATAGTGCAGTGGGGAGGTTTGTCCACATATTCAGCACATACTCACATCGGGAAGTAATGCTAAAATGGAGATGGACTCAGGACACTCTGAAATTACCCATCAGGGAACACCTGCATCTTCATGTATGTTCAGGAAGGGCTTCACAGAGGAAGAGACTATGAAGGATGAACAGGAATCTCAAGGAGGAACACAGAGAGACCCTTATGTTGGACAGACATAACAATGCAGCCACTAGAAAGGAAGCCTCTCGTCCATATTAGGGGGAACCATACTCACAGATTTTCACATAAGGAAAAGGAAAAATGAATCCCCTTAAATCTATTAGTGGTAGATTTATGTTGCCACTCCGAGGGGTATTTGCATGCCCACAGGAAACACAAAAGAATAATCTGAAGTAGAAACATACTAGACATGAAGATAAACTATATAACATTTACTAATCAAAGGCTAATACACTAACTGTAATTTATACTTGAACTGTTTACTCAAAAAATAATTGAAGAGAGAGTCAATTGGGGAAAAGGCCAATGGTCAAGTAAAACTGAGAGATCCTTGATTGTATAGAATTAATCAAATCCCTCACTGGAGAATGAAGTACTTTCAGAATCTACACACTTCTCCCCACCTCCACGAATGCACATTTAGCCCAAAGTCCAGCTGGGTCACATCTGGACGAGTATGGCAACTTCTGAACTCAGTTTCTGCCTTCCTGCAATGTTTAAGCCACATTCAGTGATCCCTCTAAAATGCCAGCCAGGTTACTTCACTCGTCTTCTCAGATCCCTCCAACCACCACTTCCAGAGTCATATCATAAGTTCCTACAATCCTTACACTGCCTCTAAAACAGGAAACAACCTGGCCCCTTGCTACCAGCCTTCTCTCCTACCTCCCTTCACTCCCAGCTCTAGGCACACAACTTTTGCTCCTTCTTAAACCTATGACCCATGCTCCTATTGCAGGATTGCTGTATTGCTCCTTTGTAATATGCATGGACATTGCTCCCTCTTTTCATGAAGGGATTTGTTCAAATAGTATTTCAGAGTTGTTTCTCTTATAGCCCTTTATGGAATGACATGCTTCCCAATGATTTAGTTCTTTGCCTGTTTTATTTGTCTTTATAATACTTAATTATTTACCATCTGTTTCCCTCCAGTCAAAATACAATTTTCCTGAGAGCAGGAACTATTTCCTATATAACTACCTTTCCTGAGCTTAGAACAAGTGCCTTATACTTGGTTGGCACTTAATAGTTACTCCCTGAGGAAATGAATAAATGCCTTTTAGAGCCCTTATCCTATAAGATGCATTATAAAAATAAAAAGTAAACCATAAACATCCAGGAGAAGGATATAATACTTGGTGCTTTTCAATAGTTTGCACATGGCACTGTTTTGCAGATTAACTCACATTTATCCATCTCTTCAGCAACTATTTACCTATCATGTTCCAGCAGCTCACCATGGAAACTAGCATGTTCTGAACAAACTCTGGAAATTACTGGTTCAACAGGCACCAAGGGAGGAGGACTCTCCCTACTTTGGAGCCTGCAATGAGTCACAGTGAAAGACAATGAAAGTGGCCTACAGGTTTGTCTCAGTGACAGTCTAGAATTGGAGGGCCTGTGAAGACTCTGGACTCTGAGATTAGAAGAGGTAACAGTGGAAAAATGGGTTGAAGCCCCTTGAACACACCTCAGAAGGCAGGCAATTAAGATTACTGAAGGGAACAAAGATTAAACTGCTAAAATGGAAGTTGGGACCTTTAACTTTATGTGTCAACTTGATTGGACCATGGGGTGTCCAGATATTTGGTTAAATGTTATTTCTAGATGTGTCTTTGAGAGTGTTTATGGATGAGATTTAATATCTGAACCAGTAGCCTGAATAAAGCAGATTACCTTCCACAATATGGATGGACTTCATCCAATCCCTTGAAATCCTGACTAGAATGAAAGGCTAAGGAAGCAAGACTTCTTTTCCTTTGCCTGATTGTCTTTGAGCTGGGGTGGCTTTCTCCTTTCAAACTCAGGTTTGGACTGGAACTATACCATTGGCTCTCCTGGGTCTCTGGCTTGCTGACTACACACTGTGGAACTTCTCAGCCTCCTTTATCACATGAGCCAATTCCTTCTAGTAAGTATCCTTCTCCTGCTCTCTAGATAGATAGATAGAGATGCATATAGATAAATACAGAAATACAAAATAGTGTATCCTGACTGAGCGACTGAACTGAACTGATAGATATATTTTGAGCTTTCTAGGTGGCACAGTGGTAAAGAATCCCCCTGCAAAGCAGAAGACATAGGATTTATCCCTGGGTCAGGAAGATTCCCTAGAGAAGAAAATGGCAACCCACTCCAGTATTCTTGTCTGGGAAATCCCATGGACAGAGGAACCTGGAAGGCTACAGTTCATGGGGTTACAAAGAGTCAGACAGACTGAGATACTGATTACACAGATACTGATCGCACAGAAATATATATATTACCTATCTTACTTGTTTTGAACTGTGGTGTTGGAGAAGACTTTTGAGAGTTCCTTGGACTTCAAGGAGATCCAACCAGTCCATTCTAAAGGAGATCATCCCTGGGCGCTCTTTGGAAGGAATGATGCTAAAGCTGAAAATCCAGTACTTTGGACACCTCATGCGAAGAGTTGACTCATTGGCAAAGACTCTGATGCTGGGAGGGATTGGGGGCAGGAGGATAAGGGGATGACAGAGGATGAGATGGCGGGATGGCATCACTGACTCGATGGACATGAGTCTGGGTGAACTCCAGGAGTTGGTGATGGACAGGGAGGCCTGGCGTGCTGCAATTCATGGGGTTGCAAAGAGTCGGACACGACTGAGTGACTGAACTGAACTGACTGATCTTACTGGTTTTGCTCTTCTGGAGAACCTAGACTAATACCAAAGTTAAGAAAAGGAGAAAACATAGTATAAAGGGATCCATACCGTTCCTTGATGAACCTGCAGTTCTAAGTAAAGACTAGTTAGATCTGTAATGAGTCAGAAGTTGAACATTTGCATAAAGACTTTGGAGGCCCTTACTTTTTAGGCAAGATGGAAGTGACTCTTGAGGGCTGTGGTTTCAATGCTATGCTCTGGATTTATGGTCAGAGGGGAAACACCTCGGAGAGACAAGAGTGCCCGGACAGTGTGAAGGAAGAAGAAGGGAAGGAGAAAAAAGAGGGAGAAAAAATAAGGAGTGGGGGAAGATCCAGCTAACATCAAAGGGTTTTCTACTCATTTTCTCCCTGCCACATTGGAGGGTACGTTTCAACAAAAGCTGGCTATTCTCAAAATTCTGTACTTTTACTTTCCCTCCTCAGGAGACTCAAATAAAACTGCAGGGTTGGGGAGAGGGGGTTGCCACTCAGTTTCCTTGAAAACACCTCTGATTCCATAGTGGCATCTCTCTCATATCTTAATCAGCATGTTGTTAATAAGGCAATTTGATGTTGAATGGTAAATGAGCGATGAGGGGAGCACAGGCTGGGAAGTGGTGGATACATGTGGTAAAGCACGCAGCCTCAGAGGATAGTAGGGGCCAGATGGGCCTGGATGGATCTTGTCCCAGGCTCATTGCTGTCCTGCTGCTCTGTGGAGAGTGATGCCCAGAGCAGGGGAGCCAAATTGCAACAGATCAGGGTTTGGATCTGGGCGTTGCCAACCAACCCTGTGATCTTGGGACATTCTTTATACTCTCTGGGTTTCATATGTTATTTAAGCTTTGAGAGGAGGATAATGATGCTTCCTATTTACAATGTGCCATGACTATTAAAGGGCACTAAGAACACGAGGTGTCTGGCATTGCAGAGTGTGTTTGGTGTTCAGTAAATGTTAATTCACCCTTCCTTTCCTAGTTAATGTTTTCTTTCATTTGTTCAATTATTAATTTATTCAACAAATATTTACTGACCAATTCTAGGATGTCAGGCACTGTGCTGAGCACTGAGGATAAAATGATGAGAGACAGAAATAAAGGGAAAATCTACTTATTTATGACAAATATTGTCATTATTATTAGAGTTACACTTTCCATTTTTAGAGTTGTTGAGACTCTTGATGCCCTGAGATTAGAAAATGGTTAATTGACTTAATGACAAGAAATGGCTCCTGACCTTCACAATGTTGCTTTTTTTTTTCATGTAAAATACTTTTTCTACCCTTATTCCCCTAAAAGTTCTCCAAAGTTCCTTTGAGGCTCTGTGTGTATACCAGTTCTGGGTACTGACATTGCAACACAGAACTAAAAAGATTTGGTTTCTGCTCCCAGAGGCTTACAAACTATTTTTATGACCCTGGCCTAACACCTAGCATGTGACACAGGACCTAGTAAAGAGGGCTTACTGAAATAGTGAAAGACTGAATGCATGTCTAACTAAGGGCATGTAACTAATCCCCTTAGCACCATCAGAAAAACTGTCCCAAAGCAGCCATATGGATGGCTGCAGAGAGGTGGGCCTAACAGAGTGGTTCCCAGACCTGAGCATATTGGCATTACCTGGGAAGCTGAAAAAGTAATTGGATAGATTGCCAGGAGTTATAGAAGCTCAGCAGATATGCTTAAGTGCAGCTTGAGTGGAAAATGACTATTCTAAAGAGGATCAGCATGAAATCACCTCAGTTTTCATGAAATGCCCCATGGACTGCAGCATGCCAGGCTTCCCTGTCCTTTACCATCTCCCAGAACTTGCTCAAATTCATGGTAACTTTTGATAAATTGAAGTTCTTGATTTTTTAAAAGTATTTATTGTTTTTGGCTGTGCCAGGCCTTCATTTCAGTGCATGGGTTTTCTCTGGTTGTGGAATACAGGCTTTCTCTGGGCGTGGCGAGTAGGCTTCTCATGTCGTCTACGAAAGCTAATAGAAGGAGTGCTGTCACCATGGGTAAACTGTGGATGACTCTTGTTTAGGCCCAACTCTGCTGACCTGAGGCCATTCCATCAGACTAAGGCGGCTGTGAACACATTATCAGCCAATAGAGGGCACTTTAAAAAATAACTCAAAATGTTGTATATACATTCAAAAATGCACAAAGTGTACAAATCAATGAATGTCACAAAACATACATATTCATAACACCAACAACCCAAAGGCAGAAGGAAAACATTACAATAAACCAGAATCTCCCTCACTCTCCACCCACCCTCGACCCCTCACCAGGCTTTGTGTCCTTCAAAGGAAATTGCTGCTTGGATTTCTAGGTGGATGGATTAGTTTTGCTTGTTTTTATAAATGAACTCATAGAATATGTGCTCTTGTCTGGTTGCTTTAATTCAATTTTAGGTTTGAGAGATTCACCCATATAATTGTATCTAGCTGAACAGCATCCATGCTTTCTCTTTATATTTCATTGTTGTGAACATATTACAGCTTACATATTCATTCCACTGCTGTGCATTTGGGTAGTTTTCACTCTTGGACTATTACTAATAGTGTTACTATGAGAGATTTAATACATATATTTTGGTGAGCATATGTATCTATTTCTTCTGTGTATATATCCAGGAGTAGGAGTATTCATCATGGGTATACATAAGCAGATGCTGAACTTTTGGTGGATAACTGGCAAAACACTTTTTAAAGTATTTTTTTATCAACTTATTTTTCCATTAGCAAGGCTAAAGGTTCTTCTTGCTTCACATCCTAATAATATTTGAAATTATCAGTCTTTATCATTTTAGCCATTGTAACATATTTGTACTGACAGCTTATTGTGGTCTAAATTTGCATTTCCACGAAGGTGGGTGAAGTTGAGCATGTGTTTATACATCAATTATCCATTTTCACAGCTTCCTTTATGAAGCACCCATTCATGTCTTTTGCCCCAGTGGATTGTCTTATCTTTTTCCTATTGATTTGCTTGGAGTTCTTCATATATTTGGTATACACAAATTATTCATTGGATATATTCATTGAAAATATCTTTTTCCCACTCTGTAATGGTCTTTTCACAATCTTGATGGTTTGTTGTTCAGTTGCTCAGTTGTGTCTGACTCTTTGTGATCCCATGGACTGCAGCATGCCAGGCTTCCCTGCCCTTCACCATCTCCCAGAGCTTGCTCAAACTCATGGTAGCTTTTGATAAATCAAAGTTCTTGATTTTTTAAAGGCATTTATTGTTTTTGGCTGTGGTGGGTCTTCACTGCATTGCATGGGTTTTGTCTGGCTGTGGAATACAGGCTTTCTGTAGTTGTGGTGAGCAGGCTTCTCATTTCAGCAGCTTCTCTTGTTGTGGAGCGTGGGATCCAGGGCATGCAGGCTCAGTGCACAGGCTTAGTAGCCCAGCACTATGTGGGATCTTTCTGGGCCAGGGATGAAACCCATCTCCTTTGCATTGGCAGTTGGATTCTTACTACTGGATCACCAGGGAAGTTCCAGTTCTTGATTTTAATAAGATCCAGTTTATCTTGTTTGATTGATCCTTCATTATTAGTACATCTTTGTTTGTTTTAAACAATATATATTGTTGTTATAAACAACAGTAAAAATATTGTTGTTTACTTGGTTCAGGACATATTTGAGAGTGAAAAGGAATATTTAATATTTTAGGACAAATGACACAGATTGGATTGTCCCAAGCATTCCAAAATGTGCATTCTAAGCACATTCTCCCCATTCTGAGCTGCACCAGACCAGGGAGTCTCAACCCTGGTGGCACATTAAAGTTATCTAAGATGCTTCTAAGAATTATTGCTGTCAGGAGCACCACCTGAGACCAGTGAATCATGATTTCCAAGGATGTGGCCAAGTGTGGGTAATTTTCCTTGTTTTTAAGAGCTGTCACCCTGCTTATTTAACTTATATGCAGAGTACATCACGAGAAACACTGGACTGGAAGAAACACAAGCTGGAATCAAGATTTCTGGGAGAAATATCAGTAACCTCAGATATGCAGATGACACCACCATTATGGCAGAAAGTGAAGAGGAACTAAAATGCCTCTTGATGAAAGTGAAAGAGGAGAGTGAAAAAGTTGGCTTATAGCTCAACATTCAGAAAACGAAGATCATGGCATCTGGTCCCATCACTTCATGGGAAATAAATGGGGAAACAGTGGAAACAGTGTCAGACTTTATTTTAGGGGCTCCAAATTCACTGCAGATGGTGATTGCAGCCCTGAAATTAAAAGATGCTTACTCCTTGGAAGAAAAGTTATGAGCAACCTAGATAGTATATTCAAAAGCAGAGACATTACTTTGCCGACTAAGGTCCATCTAGTCAAGGCTATGGTCATGTGGTCATGTATGGATGTGAGAGTTGGACTGTGAAGAAGGCTAAGCACTGAAGAATTGATGCGTTTGAACTGTGGTGTTGGAGAAGACTCTTGAGAGTCCCTTGGACTGCAAGGAGATACAACCAGTCCATTCTGAAGGAGATCAACCCTGGGTGCTCTTTGGAAGGAATGATGCTAAAGCTGAAGCTCCACTACTTTGGCCCCATGCAAAGAGTTGACTCATTGGAAAAGACTCTGATGCTGGGAGAGATTGAGGGCAGGAGGAGAAGGGGACGACAGAGGATGAGATGGCTGGATGGCATCACTGACTCGATGGACATGAGTCTGAGTGAACTCCGGGAGATGGTGATGGACAGGGAGGCCTGGCATGCTGCGATTCATGGGGTAGCAAAGAGTCGGACACGACTGAGTGACTGAACTGAACTGAACTGACCCTGTTGACTCTGGGACCTTTAAGTGTGAAGAACTACACTCTAGCCCAATGCCTCTTAAACTATGAGCATATGAATCCTTTGGAGTCTTGTCTATATAAAGTTTTTGATTCAGTCTTTGTGATAAGGTGACATACTACACAGAAGTATACAGTATGATACTGATACTGCAGTATGACGCTGATATTGGTCCATGGACTAGAATTCGAGTATGAGGGCTCTAGATCAGATTTCTCCACCTGGGCAATGTTGACATTTTTGATCAAATAACTCTTTGTTGTAAAGGACTGTTCTATGCATTGTAAGATGTTAACCAGCATTCCTGGCATTACACACTAGATGCTAATTGCATCCCCCAAGATGTGACAAAAATGTTCCCAAGCATTGCCAAAAAGTCACTTGATGGGGAAATCAATCTTGGTTGAGAATAATTTGTCTAAATCTTTTAGACGGTAAAGTGTCTGCCTACAATGCGGGAGACCTGGGTTCAATCCCTGGGTCAGGAAGATCTCCTGGAGAAGGGAATGGCAACCCACACCAGTATTCTTCTCACCACCACCCCCCCCCCAAAAAAAAAGCAGTTCAAAGAAATATTTGGGGCTTCCCTCGTTCAATTCAGTTCAGTTGCTCAGTCATGTCCGACTCTTTGTGACCCCATGAATCGCAGCACGCCAGGCCTCCCTGTCCATCACCATCTCAAGCAGTTCACTCAGACTCACGTTATTGAGTCGGTGATGCCATCCAGATATCTCATCCTCTGTTGTCCCCTTTTCCTCCTGCCCCCAATCCCTCCCAGCATCAGAGTCTTTTCCAGTGAGTCAACTCTTTGCATGAAGTGGCCAAAATACTGGAGTTTCAGCTATATCATTCCTTCCAAAGAACACCCAGGACTGATCTCCTTTAGAATGGACTAGTTGGATCTCCTTGCAGTCCAAGGGACCCTCAAGAGTCTTCTCCAACACCACAGTTCAAAAGCATCAATTCTTCGGCGCTCAACTTTCTTCACAGTCCAACTCTCGCATCCATACATGACCACTGGAAAAACCATAGCCTTGACTAGACAGACCTTTGTTAGCAAAGTAATGTCTCTGCTTTTCAATATGCTGTCTAGGTTACTCATAACTTTCCTTCCAAGGAGTAAGTGTCTTTTAATTTCATGACTGCAGTCACCATCTGCAGTGATTTTGGAGCCCCCCAAAATAAAGTCTGACACTGTTTCCACTGTTTCCCCATCTATTTCCCATGAAGTGATGGGGCCGGATGCCATGATCTTCATTTTCTGAATGTTGAGCTTTAAGCCAACTTTTTCATTCTCCTCTTTCTTAGCTCAGTTGATAAATCACCTGCTTGCAATGCAGGAGACCTGGGTTCAATTCCTGGGTCAGGAAGATCCCCTGGAGAAGGAAATGGCAACCCACTCCAGTATTCTTGCCTGGAGAATCCCATGGACAGAGGAGCTTGACAGGCTACAGTCCATGGGATCACAAGAGTCAGACATGACTTAGTGACTAAACAACCAAACCACCACAAAGGGCTGAGAAGCCCAGGAGGCATCATGATGGATCTCAGGTCACATTACTAAATAGTATATTAGATCAAATATTATTTGGTATTTTGTTGTTATGACTGTATCGCAATTTTGGTTCAAAAAGCCAAATTGAGTGTGCCACATATGGATTGGTTGAGTTGTTTAGGTATTAGTTTATTTCCTCTGTGATGACAAAACATGGCACCTGATCCATGGGTTCTTATCCATTTGGGTCCCAGCAGTAGTAGGTACCCTAAGGAGTTCACTGGAGGAAGAGAGATAAGGGTGATAGCCATTATCTCCAGGAGCACACTGGAGGAAGAGAGATAACCATTTCTTTACAAAGGCTTCAAAACAAGCAGACCATCACTACCTCCTCCCACCTAAATGTCTGAAATGTCTATTCCAATAATATAAAAATGCCTCTTTTTTTTTTTTTTTTGGCTGCACCACGTGGCATGTGTTCTATTATCTCCCTAACCAAGAATCAAACTGCCCCTGCTTTGGGAGCTAAGAGTCTTAACCACTGGACCACCAGGGAAGTCTCTAAATGTCTCTACTTTGACACTTTAAAAGTTATCAGTGCTAAGACCCCAGAAAACATTTCTTAGTATTGTACATTTAGTAAAATTCTATAGGTTACAAAAACAACAACAAAACAAATTGCTGCCTTGTTTTGCAGGCTTACATATGCATATCTCCCCTACCATATACAACTTATGCAGCATATCATGACTGATTCCAAAGACACTCTTCCTTCTTTACTCCTGTGACATCATAACTGACTTATTTATCCCACCCAAGACCAGAAATGGAATAATAACCCACTTTCCCTGCTGCCTTGTACTTTAATCTTCTAGGGATCAAAATTCAAGGAAGTGCCAAATGACGTAGCACAATGGTTATCTTAATGGCCACAGTTATTATCATTAAACACCCACTATCTTTTTTTTTTTCTTATAAGAGTGCGTCTAGGTACATTTATTTTACTTTTTTAAAAGAAAGAAATAGTGTGCCAGACAGAATAGAAATAATCAGAATTCTGAATGCCAAATGGAATTCAAAATACCTATGAATAATCTCAGTGTAATATGCTTTTAGCTTCGGTTTAGATAAGAAATCCTGGCCATAACATAGTACAAGAAAATTGATGTAAAGAAATTGTTCAAAATGTAAGGCCTATATCTTTTGCATTTCCCAGCCTTCAATTACCCTTACCCTGGTACTTTCCAAAGATATAATCTATTTTTGTAAGATGGAGAAAAGGTCTAAAAAAAAAGTCACTGCAATGAAAACAACTCAGAAGTTTCAAACACCAAATCAAGAACATAGAATCCTTTGTTCGAGTTTTCTCTATGCATTACTAAATCCGATTCAACTAAAATTGTTGAGCACTCATTATGTGTCATTCAGCATGCTGAAGAAGCATTAACATTAAGTTACACTCGGTTCATTCTCTAAGAATTTCACCTTTTAATACTGGAACAAAACATGCACCTGAATTATCATTATCATCAATATCACCATTTTTGTCATCATGACCACATTATTAATATATGTTATGGGGTGTTGTGTTAAAAGAAATTAACAGATAAAGGGCTTTGAGTTTGTGTTTTTAATTTTAGTATTGCACGGGGTACAAAATTCAGTAGATGAAGTAGATGATATTTTAGAATGATTTCATGTCTGATACAAGTGGACAAACGAAGGCAGGGAAGACATCTAGGCACTTTGAGAATTGTTAAAAACACACTTAGGCGGAGGTAGGCAAGCAAATCTGGTACAGACAGAACACGGAATTGCACAAGGCACTGGGTGCTGGAAGTGGGGGGCGGGGGTGAAAAGGTACAATGTGGATTTGGGCACAGTTACTTAGGTCCTTGAATGTCAATAGACATGGAGATCTTTACATGATAGTCCCCATGAATGTTACACAATCTGAAGTAAACAGATGCCCCAGATCATGTGTAGAAATTATTTCAATCAGAACACAATCCGTCAGTCACTCTGTTTCTCTGAACTGAGTGGTCTCACCAGCGCTCTTTCTAATAAGCTCTTGTCAGAAAGCTTCTCACCACTTCCCTGAAAGACAGTGAATTAGGCTCTCGCATCTGACAGGAAAAGATTCTGGGGCATAGAGGGACATCAAACAAGAGAGAGCAGAAGCTTGGCAGAAGCCAGGCTACCCACGAGCATGTGCAAACTCTCAGCGGAGCCTAGGTGATGTAATCAGGTGAGCTAATTGAAAGGACTGTATTTCCTTTGGAGAAGGTCTTCGGTACAGCAGGGTGGAATGGAGAGCTCTCATCATTTCTGTTCTCTCTCAACTTTCGTTTTCCCTTTTCAAACAGGCAATTGAAGCCAGAGACTACTTTTAGTCCCCTGGCTAAGGGTGAGTGATAGAGTACATTAGTCATTGGTGGGGCTGGAGGTAAACCTAAGTGGGAGCCTTGATGGGATACCCCCACAGAGCTGGCCAGGGGCAGGAGATTGGCAGCAACATTACAGTGACAAACAGGATCCAGCCAAAATCTTCAGGGGCTATACTTTCAAGTGCTGCAACCAGCAGACTCTATAAATAGGAGGAAGGGAGAAGAGGGAGAAAACCAACCTCTAGGACCGATTCCTATCTGATTTGGATGCACAGGTTCTGGGGAGAACGTGGAATTCAAGTCAATTTTGTAGGCACAAAAGATCCCAGATGGTAGACCAAGGCAATCTTGTTGGGAGTTGGTGGGTATTGTATGGGTTTAGCTTGTACATACAGTCTCAAAGGTTTTAAAAATTAATTTTATCTATTACATGTCTACCACTATCTATTAATACTTATTTTGTCATTGGTTTTTATTTTTTATTTTTTAGTATCAGCTGGAGGAGTTGTCTTAAACCTAATGTCACATTACTTCTAGTCCAAGGAAATTTCACCTTATCATTTTTTGCAGTGAAGGAAAATGAAAATAGCTTTTCTTTCCATCAGGTATTTACTGGGGATCAGATTCCACATACACATAGTATAATCTGCCATGCCATACTGTGCTAAGACACATCAGTCATGTCTGACTCTTTGAGACCCTGTGGACGGTAGCCCACCAGCCTCCTCTATCCATGGGATTCTCCAGGCAAGGATACTGAAGTGGGTTGCCGTTCCCTCTTCCAGGGGATCTTCCCAACCAAGGGATGGAACCCACATCCCCTATGTCTCCTTCATTGGCAGGCAAGTTCTTTACCTCTAGTGCCACGTGGGAAGCCCTGATACTATAATCTAATAACATATATACATGTGTGTGTGTGTATATATATAATTTAATATTTAGTGAAACTGCAATGTTGGCACTCTCCCGAATTTGTAGATGAGTGTTGTGAGATTCTCAGAAGCTATGAGACTTGTCTCAGTTCTATTACATACAAGGAGTTGAACTGGAATTTGAACCCATGTCTGTTTGTATGCCACATATTTTTGTACTGCTCTTTCTGCTTGCTGAGTGTGTGTGTTTTGGGGGGTGAGTAGTAAACTTAAAGGCTTCCTAATACATCAAGGTTCAGAGAGTTGATGGGAGGAGATCATACTGGAGAGTCATGGTTTAGTAAAGAACACTGGAAATGTTTCTTTGTAATTGGTTTGAACAACAGTTGTTAAATAATCACCTCACATTTTTAAAAATGCATCACCCCTGAATAAAAGTGGATTATTGAAAACAAAAACTGGAGAAATTTGATCAACTAATTCTTGAGACACTAACTAAACTCAGATAAGAGCCTTCTGGGCATAAGCTCCAAAGGATGCTAGTGCATCCAGTAGGACAGTAAGTATGGAATAATAAAATTCCTTTGATTAGAGATTCAAATTGTTCTAGAGTAGTTTGCAGAGGGAAGGAGGAGCAAAGAAGAAGGAGGAATCAGAGTTTCTATCTGTCCAGTGAAGGATATTCAGACACAGATGTGAAGGCCCATGACTGCAAAGTGGTCCCTGATTTGGAATTACTTGTATGAGGAGAAAACAGCCCGTGAAGATAAGTGGGGCTAGGGTGAGCTCTTCTTGCTGTTTAGAGAAACATTTGAAGCTAAACTCAGGAATGGCTTGTCAGTCAGAATCCCAGGAGTGAGACCAGATGCCAGTCACTGTGGTAAGAATGAAGTCTGAGGAGAGGCTCGTGCCTGTCATCAAGCTACACAGTGATGCCTGGCTTAACCTGAACCAGGCCCCTGGCACACAGCAAGAGTAGTGAACTGGCAGCCTGTGATTTGGCATGATTAGAGGGAGTGATGTTGGGGGAAGCTGGCTGTTTGCAGACTGCTCTTGCTGGAAGCCTAAGGTTCTGCCCTGAGGGCAAACTTTCAGAAACCTTTATACCACTCACTTAATTTTGCTCTGCAGCAGTTTCACAGCTGAAAAATAGTCTTATAAAAATCATGTGCCCTTATTAGCCTCTTGACCCTCACACACAACCATCAAAGATACAGACAAATTTTAATCCTTACGGATGCTATAGATTGCAGTCAAGGCAATCTTGAAATATAGAACAGAGCCATTGCATGCAAATACACATTTGTGGAATTAATGCATGAGTGACTGGGAACAAAAGAGCCATGGGTATATAGCCCTGTGTGTGAGTTTATTTGTGTGTGTGAGAGAGAGAGAGAAAGAGAGCGAGCGAGTGTGTGTGTGTACCTTATGGAAACAATGTCCTAGAATTTATAGAAACCAGAAGGACCTGGAATGGCCTTCTTTAGTTGTGTAAATATCAGAAAGTTGGAATAAACAAGCCTATATTTCTTAAACAAAAAGAAAGAAAGTATAAATATTTAAGGAAATACTCAGGTTTGATTCAATTCTCAGTTATGGTGAACTGACCACGTTTTGGAAATAGAGAAAAATAGTAGTAATGATACCGGTACCAACTATTAAGGCAATGATAATGACAGTAGTTACTGAGTTGTTGCTTTGTATCAAGTACGGTGTGATGCACTTAATGGACAGCATTATACACAGCAGGTACTATTATAATCCCTTTTTACTTATGGAGAAACTAAGGTACAGTTAAGTGATTCACGCAGTGTCACTTAAACTAATACATGACAAAGCTGTGTTTCCATCCTGTTCAGTCTGACCTGAGTCCAGATGAACTGGGAACATAACGAGGCATTTAGCAGGAGCATTCTTCTGATTTCTCTGCTCCCTGCAAGGAAAGGAGAGGCAGGGTTTTCTGAGGAAAATGCTGCCCTTCAGTGGTTTACTCTGTCTCATCGTCTTATTTGTGGGGCACATCTATCCATGCTCATTAAACTACGCTTAGCATGTGTGTGGAACATCTGGATGTGAGTAGACTGTTGAATTTAGTAAATGCTTATCACTTCAGGGTACTATCATGTTATTCGTGATTAGTATCCTTCCTCCCTCCTTGTTTCTCAGAGTAAGGCTTTTCTGTATAAACTCAAGGTGTAATTTCCACAGATTCCATGCTGGAAATAGGATCTGCCTCTGCCTGGCTAAGTGCCTTGCAGGCTGTCGACAGTCTTCAGAGTTGAGAAGGAGATATTAGGGTCAGACCTTCCATTCATAGTTAGGATGTGCTTTTCCAATCAAATGAAACTCTAGTTGTGTGCATTTGGACAGGAATGCACTATGCTTTTCACACTATATGAGTCCTGCACAGAAAATTAGGTTTCTTTCCTTGCTGGCTTTATTCTGACATTTTCAACACCTTCCACTCTTGGTGGGAATGAAGGAAAATATGGACAAAACAGAAATGAATTCTAAATTAAGGCTCAACTGGTCACTTTGAGCTCTCATTAGAATGGAGAGTTAATATCCCAGAAATGTTTGACTATGTTTTCGAATTAAAATATGTCCCCTGAACGAATTTGAGTTCTAGAAAGTTGGACTAATACCTTCTTCTGCGGAATGGGGATGGTGATGAATGCTCCCGAGAAGCAGTCACAAAAGACTGCTCTATTTTGACCCTGAAAGTTACAATGAATTGTTTTGCTTTTTATCTTAAGAAGAAAGAAAAATACCCTAAAGTTTATATTTCTTTCATATCCACCCACAGCAGGGACTCATAAATGCCTGCTAATGAAATTAAGGAGAACTATGTACTCAGGCATTATTAGCCCCAAGCACTCAAGAATAAGTAAATTAAATACTTAATGAGAGTAATTGTTTTGGGGGGAGGATGGGGTATTGGTTCTGAAATGTTTAGGTTACTAGAACATTTTGACCTTAGTGTATCTGCTTAACTTAGGCTGAAACTTTTTGCTCTATATTTGCTAAATAAATGTTAAATCATGGTGAAAGGCAAATAGTTTTGAATATTGTAATAAGAGCAACTATCACCAAGAACAAAACAATTGTGCAGTTTTTATTGTCACTACTCTTGAATAGTGGGATAATGTTATCCCACAAAATCAGCAATACTGAGAAAACAATCTTTTTCTCTGTCCAGTAGAGAAGAAAGAGTAACTGCTTGGAAACTTTCGAAACCAGGGTAAATTCTGGAATGACTAAAATGATTTTTTTAATGTAAGTTTTCAAGCCACACAAATCTTTTATTAACCTCCCTGTAAACTGCAGAGGAAAATAGTTAATGCTTTTCATAAGAAGTCCTCCACAACCAGATTTCAACCTTCAGCTCCAATGTAATCAGTATTTTCCACAATTACTATTCTCTAAATTTCAGTTGTAACAAGAGTGAGATAGTTACACATCAAGAGCCTATAGTCTAAATCTAAGGAACAGAAATGCTTTGTTTTACCTATTTTGTTTGAAAATTGGGATATTTTACTAAATAAAACTTTGGAAACATTCTTTAAAAATGGAAAGGTCTGGAAATAGTGAGTTAATATTTCTGTGCAGCATTAGTTAGCTAGGACTAAGTAATGGCTGAACTGTGTGGATGAGGAAGGGATTTTCTTGTTTACCCTACTCCTCTCTATTGTCTTATTTCTAGGTCTTTGTGCTGATTTACGCTATACACTTGGTTGTCATACACATTTGAATTTTCCCTTCAGGTACTTTTCTAATTCCTTGTTTTTGACTTTCTTTTCTGCTGTGCTCTCTCCCTGCCTCCCCCACTTTTCCCCCTTTCTGATGAATACTGTTTTCAAAGATTATCTCTTTTTCTGGTACTTATAACCTTTGCACAGAATTGATTATACCCTCAGCTGTCTTCATTCATTCAACAAGTATTCAGGGAGCAAAGGCCATAAGCCAGGTACTCTGCCAAGCACTGGGACCTTAGTAGTAAGTCACTGCACGTAGTAAGTCACTATGTGTGTCTAGGATGTGTCCTGGAGTGATTTGATCACATTACTGTTAAAGGACTCAGATTAGAGATGTGAGAACTAAATACATAGTCAGTGCAGTTCCTCCAACAACTGCAGTTTTCTTCCAGGAAAAGGGTGGGATTGTAGGTTCCTCCCTTGCTGGTGGTAGGTATGGCCAGCTGATTTGTTTTGGGGAGTGAAACATGAGTGTAACTGATGAGTATCACTTTTTCAAGGAAAAACATTAAAAAATGCTAAGTGACTTATCACACACTCTCTCTCCCTTTGCCAAAGTGATCAGCTGCACTGGTGGCTTCTCCCAAAACTCAGGTCCTTGGATAGGATATAGAGCAGAGTCAGGTGATCCATAATGAACATGAGTTTTCAATGAGAAATAAAACTTATTATTTTCACATCATGAGACTTTTTTTTTAGTTTCCATAGGAAAACTAGGATAGATCCTAGTCTGTCCTGACTGCCACATTTAGTACTTCTCAAACTGGGAACTAAAAGACTCATAACATTTAAGAAAACAAATTAGTAATCTAAATAATACAATTTAGGATGACAAAATTTCTTATTTGCTGTGGTTACAGCAATTGAAAACAGGAGTTTTTTTTGTGTTTTGGCTACAATATATGGCTTTGGGGATCTTGATTACTCACTGGGATTGAATCTAGGCCCCTGGCAGTTAAAGCGCTGAGTCCTAACCACTGGACCACCATTCCCTGAAAATAGGTTTAATACACTTGAATATTATATTCCCAAATTAAATATTACTAATATTTAATTACTAATTAATTACTAATTACTAATTAAATATTATTAATTACATATTATTCAGTTTAAATGGGTTTCTCGACAAAATGACTCCTTGGGTCTCTGTTTTGGATAGAAATGTTTTTCCTTTTGTAAAATTATCCATCTAACAGCTAAACTCGAGAAATATTCTCTGGGTGAAAAGGGTATCTGTAACAATCTTTAATTCTATTTTTGAGGTTTATTTCAGTGAAACATAAATATATATGCAGATAATTGCACTAAACACAAAGGCTATGAATTTTTATAAAATAAGCACAACCTAGTCATTATAAAGACCAACAAATATAATTATCAGCATTATCTCTTCTCAAATGCTTTTGAAAAAAAAAAAAAAGCCCTCTTTCAATCAATATCCTCCCTGCCCAAGATCAATATTAACCCCTACTGGGATTTCAAGTATCATAGATTAGTTCTGCTTATGTTTGAACTTTATATAAATGACACCATATTGAATCTACTCTTCAGTGTTTGAAAAAAATTTGCTAAATCTTTGTAGTATTCATTCATCTTGTGTTATATAGCTGAAGTTATATTGTAATCCAGTATGTAGATACAGCATAATTTATTTATGTACTTTTAGTCATTTAGATTATTTTCAGATTTTGCTATCAAAAGTAGTGCTGTTGTGAACATTTTTGAAAATATATATTTTGTACTTGTATTTTGGTAAATGTGTGGATATTCTTGTAATACTTAAGGAATACTTAAGGGGTCAGATTGTTTGTATTAGAATTACAGGGTAATAAGGTATGAGAAGTTCATCCAACAGTTTGTATGCATTAATTTCTGGTTACTAAAGATCCTTGTCAATACTTCGTATTATCTATTCATTTTTATTCCTCTTTCCTCCTTTTCTTCCTTCTTTCCTTGCTTCTTTTTCTCTCTGTCTTCACTTCTCTCTCTATCTCTCCTTCCTTTTATTTCCTATAATTTTGGGAAAGTTGTGTTACTACACTGCTTTTTCTTTTCTGGTTGTAGTTTTTTAAAAATTTATTTTTAATTAGAGGATAATTGCTTTATAACGTTGTGTTGATTTCTGCTGTACAATAATGTGAGTCAGTCATAAGTATGCATATATCCCTTCCTTCTCCAACCTCCCTCCCCATCCACCCCCACCCTGCCCCTCTAGGTCATCACAGAGCATCAGGCTGAGCTCCTTGTACTATACAGCAATTTACCATTAGCTATCTATTTTGCACATGGTAATGTATATATGTCAATAGTAGTAGTAGTAGTAGTTTAGTCTGACTCTTGCAACCCCATGGACTGTAGCCTGCCACGCTCCTCTGTCCATGGGATTCTCCAGGCAACAATAATGGAGTGGGTTACCATTTCCTTTCCCAGGGGATCTTCCTGGCCCAGGAATCGAACCTGGGTCTCCTGCATTGCAGGCAGATTCTTTACTGACTGAGCTACAAGGGAAGGCCAATATATGTCAATACTACTCTCTCAATTCGTCCTACCCTCTCCTCCACCTGCTGTGTCCACAAGTTTAATCTCTGTCTGCATCTCTATCCCTGCCCTGCAAACAGGTTCATCACTACATTGTTGCTTTAACCCTGCTTCTCTGATTACTAGCGATGAGTATCTATTCATATGTTTTGACATTAAATTTTTTTTATTTTTTTCTTATTGATTTGTAGGCATTCTTCATATATTGTAAATAAGAGTCATTTGTTAGATTAGATATATGCAAAAAATTACTCAAGAAAAAGTCTTAATGGTTACATGTTACACAGATTTCTCAAATATTAATGTTTTACTACATATGCTAGTCTCCCCCCAGGCCCACCTACCTATCTAGGTGAATAAAGATGTTTTCTTTCATTATTGGCCTATATGGTTAGAACTTTTGGTGTCCTGTTTAAGAAAACATTGCCCTCAAAGCCCTCAGTATATCCTGCTTGTCTTTATTCTACATCAGTTTAAAGGAAGAAGTGCATTGAACCTGCTGTTGAGATGCCTAGACATTTTTCAGGCAGAAGTGTGGAATTAGGTAAATACATGGATAGAATTATAGGCATATTCGTTATTCCCTTCAGAATAAACAATTTTCTTTTATTCTGTTCTTTGGCTCTATGCTGTTATTTTGTTTATATTTTTTGGTTCTTGTTGCTGTTTAATATTGTTATTTTAGATTTACTAAAGTAATAAGTCCCAAGATGCAAATTTAAGCTTAAAGAAAATTATCATTTAAAATATCACACCATATCAAATGTATTCTGCATATAATTTGGCTCAGTTTACCAAATTTAAGGTCAAAGCCAGCCATGTGTAAAGCAGTATTTTGCCTGCCTTTGACATCTTTGTGTCTGTATCTCCCCTCACAAGTTAGGGAGGCATGATGGACACGTGACTTTAGCTATCGCTACATCCTACAGATCAAGTCACATTATTAGTCTCCTAACTTCAAGTCTTCATAGATATATGTTTTATTGATCCAGCAAATTTTAGGATGAATGAAAAAAATCAGTAAGAAAAAGGAAAATTACAATTGGTTTGAACTTTATGGGAAAACTAGACAGAGCTGAATAAGGAAGAGGGGGAGCAAGAACATACCTTTTTGGTATAATTGTTTATTAATAAAACATATGGAAATTAAATAAGCTAGACTAAACAGTCTCCTCCTTATATTTCATGAAGAACTGTATTGTCTTACATTAGGACAAGGCCTTTCTACAGTATGCCCAAATATTTACTTTCACATTATGAACATTTGAACTCTTTTGACATTTTCTACAAACCTCAGAACATCCGTTTAAAGCCGACTGCTCACTTTCGCCTTTTAATTTCTTCATGCTGTAATTTAACACTAGAGTTACTTTTCTGATGTATTTGGTATGAATAAATTATATCCTACAAATGTTTCAAATGTTCAGTAGGCTCTAACTAGTCATCATTTATCTATGAGTACCCTTTAGAAAAGAACAAAATGATCTTCATTTTTTGATTTGTACAATTTAAATCTAAGAAATGTGCAGTTATGTAAGTGCAAGATTAAGGACTTCTCTCATTGCAAATTTCTAATCCTCCTGCTGGAGGATTACAAACTCCCATACTGTTGTAAAGTTTCTCTGTACACCAGGGTTTTATAACTGACTGGAAGAGTGAAGGTTTTTTCTTTTTTTTTTTCAATTTAAATATGTTTGAATCATGGGGAGCCCATTAGAAAAATACAGCCTCATTGTAATTAGGAGAAAATATACCTTTTGTTTAATATTTAATATTGTATTTCCAATTCACATATAATTGTTTATATGGTTTTCAGTCACCCACAACCCAAATAAAAAAGGTTTTATACTCTATAGCTATAAATTTCAAAAGACAACGTCAAAATATTCACTAGAATAGAACTTTCTTATCACTCCCAGCAGACTCCTAGCTCCTACATGGCATGGAAAGAAAAGGGCTTAATTACAACTGTTTCCTATTACAGTAACCTACTTGGTTACCACATGTTGCAAAGTTAGCAGACATGAAAAAATGTGGATCATGTTTCTTTCTGTTTATTTTTCCAAGATGTGTGGGGAGGGGAGTTGCACTAGACTAGAGTCATGGCCTTTGGGGCAGCCCTTAGTGATCACTAAATTTACATTAACATGAACTATAATAAGGTTTAAACAGGCTTCATCCTGTGTATGGATGTATTTAGTGGCTATTCAGTAGATATCAAGTCTTAGTCTAAATCAAGACATACAAGTTTGTGAGGTAGGGGTAGGGGTGAGGTGGGTATTTTGCTGACTCTGACATTAAATCTGGTAGTAAAAATGGGAAGAGGGGAGGACCACCCTCTTACTTTTCTTGTTGACTTAATAGAAGGGAGAAGTGGGAGTCACCAGTGGGATGCATAATAAGGGCCCAGATATTTGTCCATAGAAATAGCCCAGATACCTAGGTTTGACCCAGTACCTACAATGCATTTAAAAAAAAAAAAAAGCAAGAGAGAAAGAGAGAGAAAGGAAGAGACAGAAAGAGAGAGAGAGAAAGGAAGGATGGAAGGGAAAAAGAAAGAAAAAAAATTGGTTTTCTTCCTACAGTGGTACTTAGCACTCAAGTCAAGGATACTTGAATCTAGATCTAACTGTATTACAATGCATCATAATGTGATACCTTAGTCAAATCATTTCCTCTCTATGGGCCTTAGTTCAATCATTTATTAAATAGTAGGGAGGAAGGAGGATAGTTTTGTCCCAGGTAATAATATAATTATGCAGAAGAAGCTGGGCCCCTGATAACAAGGGTAATGGCTGAACCAGAACACTGTCTACCATCCAGACTCAGTTCAGGTCAGTCGCTCAGTCGTGTCCGCCTCTTTGCAACTCCATGGACTGCAGAATGCCAGGCCTCCCTGTCCATCACCAACTCCCGAAGTTTACTCAAACTCACGTCCATTGAGTTTGTGATGCCATCCAACCGTCTCACCCTCTGTCATCCCCTTCTCCTCCTGCCTTGAACCTTTCCCAGCATGAGGGTGTTTTCCAATGAGTCAGCTCTTCCCATCAGGTGGCCAGAGTATTGGAGGTTCAGGTTCAACATCAGTCCTTCCAATGAATATTTAGGAGTGATTTCCTTTAGAATGGACTGTTGGAGACTAGTGTATGTCAAAAGCAAGACTCAGAGGAAATGCTGGGTGTAAAAGGATGTTCCTTGAGAAAAATCATTGCTGAAGGCAGTTTTATTTTCAATAGACTGTAAAGATGCGCTTGGTCCAGAAACCAAGAATTAGAAGATTGGCACCTGTGCCTAGGGGAGGGTCAAGATGACTCATGACTGAAGCAGATATAGAGGCAAAGAGTCCTGTTGGTTAAAGGCACCTGTACCCATTCATGATGCAGTGTTGTAGATGTGGTAACCTCATCAGCGACCAGCTGTTGGCAAACTAATCACCATCATTCCCCAGCTGTGCCTTATTTGGGCTGTGCTAAAAGTAGTTATGTGCAGATGTGAGAGTTGGACCATAAAGGAATCTGAGCACTAAAGAACTGATGCTTTCAAACTGTGGTACTAGAGAAGAATGTTCAGAGTCCTTTGGACAGCAAGGAGATCAAACCAGTCAATCCTAAAGGATATCATTTATGAATATTTATCGGCAGAACTGATGCTGAAGCTGAAGCTCCAATACTTTGGCCACCTGATGTGAAGAGCCGACTCACTGGAAAAGACCCTGATACTGGGAAATATTGAGGGCAGGAGAAGGGGGTAACAGAGGATGAGTTGGCTGGATGGCATCATTGACTCAATGGACGAGTCTGAGCAAACTGTGGGAGATAGTGAAATACAGGGAAGCCTGGTGTGCTGCAGTCCATGGGGCTGCAAAGAGTTGGACACATCTTAGGGACTGAACAACAACAAAAAAAGTGAGCTGGTGATTGCAGTGCCCAAGGTGTTTGTCTCCACTGTCAGTGAAAGTGAAAGTGTCAAGTCCATAGATAAGAAAACCTTCCCCTTGACCTTCTGTAAAGCAAGTCCAGCATCCAACCACATAATGATCTGAATTATATTTAAAAATTTTATTTTGAAGAAAGTAAACACTTTGGAAGGAAAAGGGAGGGGAGGATGGAATCTGATGCAATAAAGGGAAAAGCTCTGAGCTTGATTATAGATCTGACTCAGATCCCAGCATCACTTCTTTCTCCCACATTTCTATCTCCTCTCCTCTCTTTCACTTCGACTGCCCACACATTCATGTTTATACTTCTATTATTTTGTCTGTTACTTGTGCCATGTTCTGTCACAGGCAAAGTGAGGGCTGGTGGGACACAAGAGTGACATATTCCTGCTTTCATAGGATCTAACTTTTAGTGTTGGAGACAGGAAGAAATGAGGCCCTTAGAAACGATCACATGATAATCAAGACAGCAGATGATCTGAGAAGGAAGCATGTGGAGTCTTAGAAAACCAATGACACGAAGAAGTGTGCGGTTTTAGAAATCCATATAACAAGAGGACTGCAGGCATACCTCACTTTACTATACTTCTCAGAAACTGCATTTTTTTTTAAACAAATTGAAGGTTTGTGGCAACTCTGTGTCAGGCAAGTCTACCAGCACCATTTTTTTTTCCAACAGCATGTGCAGATTTTTTGTCTCTGCATCACATTTTGGTAATTCTTGCTTATATTCCAAAACTCCACCAGCCAAAGCTCAAGATGATGGTTATTATATTTTTTAGCAATGAAGTATTTTAAAAATAAGATATGTATACTGATTTTTTTAGATATAATGCCATCACATACTTATAATATACACTATATTTATAGTAGATTGTAAAAATATCATTTATATCCAATGGGAAACAAAAACAAATTCTTGTAACTCACTTTATTTTGATATTTGCTGCAATTGAAGAGGTCTGGAACTGTACCCACAATATATGTAGAGAGAGGTCTGTCTGCACTCTCTTCAGGCAGTTCTGGAAAGCTTCTGTGAAGAAGCAATATTGAAAGGGGGACACTTTCAGCTAAGCAGGAGTTAGTATCGGGTTTCTGAGTGAGTTAGAATCAAAGAAAATATATTTAAGCCAGTTGATTTTTACACTTCTTTTTCTCATTCTCCTATGTGTGTTTATTTGCATATCCAGCATATATGCAGCTGGATATTATTCCTAAAACATTTTATACTCCCTGATTCTTTCTCTAACTGGTAGTGCTTGGGGCTTTTACCTTGAAACTCTTACATGGTTTCTTCTTTCTTAAATACACAACCAAGTAGAAGCTAATAATATTCCTACTCTCTACAACTGGAAATTTTCATTTTTGCAAAACATAAAAAATTGCACGATTGTCTATTTTGACTGTGTGGTGCTAAGGCACTGTATTGAGCATTTAAAATACATGAACTCCTTTAATGTTTGCATAACCAGGTGAGTATTTACAGATGATAAAACTAAGTTACTGAGAGATGCTATAGCTAGTCTACAAGCTAGTGATATACTGAACCTGGAATTTGCAACCAGAAAGTTCTAAAGCTGACATCTGCATATTTCATTTCATTCATTACATGCCTCTTCAGTTTAATCAGCTTTTGCTTTTCCTGAAGCCCAAGGAAGGAAAATTGACTTGCCTAATATGGCAGAACTTAGTGAGAATAGTGTCCTTACATCACTATGGGGAGGAAAAAATATAGTCTAAGATGCAAAATTTTTTTCTCTCTCTATCTCATTTAGGTATACAGATATAGGGATGATAGATAGATGTTTATATATATATATATGGATATATTGATACATAGATTTAACAATGTCTTTTATGAATATACATTTCTAATTTTATTATAGCCCCATTTATTTTTCCATTATAGTTAGAGCTTGGTTTCAGAATTAGAATCCAGGCTCCAGTGATTTCTTGCTATATGCCTTTTTTGACAAAGCCTCTTAATGTCTTTGCTCTGTATTTCCCACCTAAAAACAAAGTTAATTACATGATATTTCTATCATGTAGGTTGGTAGCTGATGGAATGTATATCAAGTGGTATCCTCAGTGGTCGGCAGACAGAAAACATCAGTAAATGAGAAGTCAAGTCAGGATTAACACATAAGGTATGGCTTCCCTGGTGGCTCAGAAGTAAAGAATCCACCTGCCAATGCAGGAGATATAGGTTCGATCCCTGGGTCGGGAAGGTCCCCTGGAGAAGTAAATGGCAATAGACTCCAGTATTCTTGTCTGGAAAATTCCAAGGGCAGAGGAGCCTGGTGGACTATAGTCTATGTGGTTGTAAAGAAACACAATTTTATGACTACACAACAACAACAACAACAAAAACACATAAGATAGGCTTAAAAGGAAAGAGAACATGCAAGGACAGCCTGAGTAGATAATGTGCCTGGAGGAGGGTGGAGGAGAAAAGACATAACTCTTTTATTTATTTTTTATTTTAACCAGCCACTCTGTACTTTTTCATAAGGATTCCTAAGCTGGAGGTATTATATGAGCTCTAACAATGTGATATCCTCTGAATTATGAGCAAATTTCCTTCAAGTTAAGTAGGCTGAAGATGATTGATCACCTCTGAAATCTGTTTGTTTTCTGACTCCCAGTACCAATTTATCTGCACTGCTCTTTCAAAATGTATCTCTTCCAATCTCTGTGACTCATGTCTACTTTCCCATAATAGAATATGAGTCCCTTTAAGACAGGGTCAAGTTAATTGTTTCCCCCCTCACTATCCTTCCTTCCAGGGTTATGTTTTTACATGGAGGAGGGAATAATAAATGCTAACTAACAGTACATAGAGCAATTTCTTTTCCTACTTTTCTTTCTCTTCTCTGCTTTTGGCTTAGTGTCACAATCACAGATACTTTTTTTTTTTTTTTTTTGCTTCTTAGCTGTCTTTACCCCCAGGTCATAATGATTTTGTCTACAGATTATATATCCAGGTTTCCAGATATTTGACTGACTATGATGTGAGATTCATAATAAACTTCCTTCTGGTTTAGATTTTGTGACAAATCTAGCTGCATGGCCTTTGATAAGCCACAATCTCTCTCTGGACCACAGCTTTCTCATCTTCAAAATGAGGTTGCAGGCTCCAAGACCCTTGATTATCTAAATTCCATGCCTTTGGCAGCCATCCTCATTCCTGAAGCTCTGAAATAAAATTTCAAGTGGAGTGTTTTTGGGTGAACTGGAGATGCTCGTAGATGCTCATGAGGTTTATCTTGAGGCATGAGAATGCAGAGCATCTTCCTCAATCTGACCTTGGGTCTGGATCTTGCCTGGCTCTTGGACCAGAGCCTTCTTTCCATGACGACAACACAGCATCAGCTGAGTGCTGTCATCTGCCAAATTACCTCTTCCCTTCCAAAAAATGAAACTATACTTTCAGATACATTTTAAGGCATGAAATGTACATGCTATGTAGACACTTCACTGTCTATGGAAAACAAAGGTTTGAAAAGAGAAAAAAAAATGTTTTTCATTCCATTCTTAACTTCCTCTGACATTAACTTCAATATAGAAACTAAGGTTTCGGTAGGAGTAGAACAATCTCTGATTCTTGGGACTTTGGTTATAGTTAGTTCCAGCTCCATTGCTGACTTAAGGCAATATTTTAAATAATTAGCTCAGCGTTTCTTTGTCACATCTATCTTTGTGTAAAATGGAGATAAGGATTCTTTCCTTTGTTCCTAACACACTGTTGCATAGGAACACTCGATAGGAAGGAGATGCCTTGTCACTTACTAGGTTTAGTGATAAATCCCTCAACTTTTCTGAACATCCTTAAGATGGTGATCCCTACCTCATGGGATTTTTGTGAAAATTAAAAGATTGTCGTTTCTGGCACTTAGTAGGTGTTCAACACACAACAGTAGTAGTTAATGTCTTGAGATAACAGCCATCCTAACTGTCTATAATTATGTTTTGTTAAATCCTAGATGTAGAGCAGAGTGACTGGTAACAGAATTCATGTTGGAGGACACATGGTGTGGCCCAGGCATTCCATATTCTAGGGTCTGGAAGAAGATGTACAATAAACATAGAAGCTACCTTTGGATGGACCTGAGCTGCTTCATTCCTTTCAAACCATTTCCCATTTCTCTGCCTCTCTTTTTCTTGCCTGTCCTTCAAGCAGTGTCATTTAGGTATTCTCAATGTTTCTTCAGGCTTACCAATGTTAGGGGTGAGAAACTGAGCCTTTCTCTTTCCAAGAATAGTTGGTTGGGATTTGACGGTTTCAAAATTAAGATAAATTGTAACTGTGCCCTCAAGGTACAATGGGGGAACTTTAGGTGTGTTAAATCCATTGCAGAGTGGGGAAGCCTTAGTTTCAAGGATGCCGACAATAATGCCTTGTTTGTAATGTTAGTAGCTTGTGTGTTTCTTGGCCAGGATATTCACCAAGACCCAGAAATATTTATGCCATTTTTCACTCTACTCAAAGAGCAAAAGACTTAGCTTCTCAAAACTCCAAGTGATTTTCTTTTTTATCAAGCTCCGAGGCTTGATAAACAACAGGATATGCTAATAATAATCATTATGAGGATTTTTTATGACAAAAGTATATCTATGCCAAATTCTCTAGGCACCTAAGAATGCCAAACTGAATATATTGCCTAATAAAAGGGCAGCCCAGCTCTATAAATCTGAAGCATAGTGAAGAAAAATTCTCCATAACAACCACCAACTATATAATAAATAAAGCAACTATTCACCCACGCAAAACAAAGGAAATAAGGAGCTTTATAAAGTACCAGTGTTTTGCATCTGAAGACTGTAAAATGGAGGCTGAAAACCTAGAAAGGTGTTATATGCAGAAGTGGTCTACTAGGTGCTTAGAAGCTAAACCAAACCTCTTCTTAGGTACTGGGTAAGCCAAGTAGCCACTGACAACTTTATAGCAGCTGAGATAGAATGAGCTGTGTGTGCTGCATCAGTGCACACTTTCAGAGTTTCAGTGGCTTTAATCCATTAGATGTAATTTCATGCTCATGTTACATCCTATGGGGATTTGAGGTTTGTTTAATTCTCATCCATGTTAACTATGGGAGCCAGGCTGGATCTTGGCTGCTACCATCTCAGTTCAGTTCAGTTCAGTCGCTCAGTCATGTCTGACTTTTTGTGACCCCATGAATCGCAGCATGCCAGGCCTCCCTGTCCATCACCAACTCCCGGAGTTCACCCAAACTCATGTGCATCGAGTCAGTGATGAGTCGGTGATGCCATCCAGCCATCTCATCCTCTGTCATCCCCTTCTCCTCCTGCCCCCAATCCCTCCCAGCATAAGGGTCTTTTCAGCCTCAGCATCAGTCATTCCAGTGAACATCCAGGACTGATCTCCTTTAGGATGGATTGGTTGGATCTCCTTGCAGTTCAAGGGACTCTCAAGAGTCTTCTCCAACACCACAGTTCAAAATCATCAATTCTTCAGCACTCAACTTTCTTCATAGTCCAACTCTCACATCCATACATGACCACTGGAAAAACCATAGCCTTGACTAGACGGACCTTTGTTGGCAAAGTAATGTCTCTGCTTTTGAATATGCTATCTAGGTTAGTCGTAACTTTTCTTCCAAGGAGTAAGCGTCTTTTAATTTCATGGCTGCAATCACCATCTAGTGACTGCAAAATCTTGATGTTCTTCACTTCCAGCCATACAAATGAGGGGAAGAGATAAGGAAGAGTAAAAGACTCCTTTCTTACTTACCTTGCACTAAGGATAACTCTTGCCAATGTTGCTCAGAACTAGCCACATGCCGTAAGTTTACATGAGGGAAACTGAATTAAGAAGACTGCATTGTGAACAAAATCATTTTGCTATGTAGCAGATCTCTTTCATCCTCAAGGGTGAATCTTGTCTGCGTCTCTTACCTTGATGCATGATCCTGAAAAGAGCTTGCACCTTCATGGACTACAATATACTCAGGAGTGAACACATAAAAATATTTTTTTTCAGGTGGGCAGACTGCAACAAAGATCAATTGGAATAAAGGCCAAAGAAGTGTTGAGCCTTCTATAAAGAAGCATCAAAAAATGAGTCATTATATATCATGAAGATTATGGGTCCTGGTGCTATTGTATCTTTGTTCAAATTGTGATATTGACACTTATTTAAACTACGCCTTGTCGAGTTACTTAATCTTTTGTTTCTGATATCCCATTATTTAAATGGAATAATATTTGCCTTAAAACTATCAGAGATGAGTTATGAGTTTTTTTTTTCTTTTTATGATAGATGTGGTCTAAAACATTATGTACTTAATTTGAGTTGAGGATCTTAGGTCCTATAGACCTCTTGAAGTCAGATAGAATGCTTTCAGTAGCAAGTAACAGATGGCTTGACCTAAAACAGAATTAAATAATGAGGACACTCATTATCTTCCATAATGGGGAGTCTAGGAAAAGGTAAATATGGCAGATCATTGATGACTTAAGTTTGCGTCATGTCTCCACATTAATATCCTTCACACTACTTCATCCTCAGTCTACCAACCAGGAGACTGCTACAGTTCCAGATGTCATATCCAGACAAAACAATTAAGGGCAAGAAGAAGGATAATTATTCGTAGGTTCTCTTTCTTCAGCCTGAAGAACATTTACATAAATTCTATGTTTCCCTCTACTCCTTCCTGTCAAAACTTTCCCTGCCCATTTCTAAATTAATAGCTGGCAAAGGGGATTAGAATTGCCATCACTGGATTGAACACATGACATCAAAATTAGGCTGTTAAGGAATCAACTAGAATAAGGTCTAGGCCTACTTTGTGTTCAACTTCTAGAGTAACATTTCCTTTTTGAGGAAAAGTTTCCTTTTTCTGATACAGTCTGCATTGTGTTCTCTTCAAATCTAACAAAGAATCTTAGCTTTGCTATAGCTGTTGAGGGATCCTATTTGACACCAAGGTGAGGATATCAGATAGATAAAAATTGGGCTGGCCACCTGGCCTTGTGAAAGAACAAGGGCATCGTAGGCAGTCAGATTTAGATTAAAATCCTGACTTGACCACTACTGACTTGATTTTTGAAAGATGCTTACATCTCTTATGCTTCATTTCCTCTGTACAAAACCAGCTATTACCAGCTACCTCATGAGTCTTTAGAGATGACTGAATTAAATAATGCAGCATTTCTGGCACATAGTGGACAATCAGTGTTATTATTGGAAATAGCATTAATATTGTTAGTGGCTCAGTCATGTCTGACTCTTTGTGACCCCATAGACTGTAGCCCACCAGGCTCCTCTGTCCATGGAATTCTCTAGGCAAAAATATTGGAATGGGTTGCCATTTCCCACTCCAGGGTATCTTCTGCACCAGGGATTGACCCCACGTGTCCTGCATTGGCAGGTGGATTCTTTAACACTGCACCTCCTGGGAAGCCCCAGTATTAATATTAGTGTCAGAATAATAAAGAATTAGAAGAATAAAAACTATTTTTGGCATCTTTTCCCACATCCTTTTTCTTATGGTCATGTTGGACATATATTGCCCTATTTATTTCCTTTCCAACAAACTCTCTGTTAAAATGTATAATTCTCATGTTTTTATGCACATACAGCTTAAAAAATATTTGTCCTCAGTGTTCAAAAACTGGGGCATGGTTAAGTAAATTAGGGAAAGTCTGCATGACAGAAAGTTAATCAACCATTAAAAATGATGTTTGTGTAGCATTTTTAATAACATGTAGAATGACTTACATTACACTATTAAAAATAGGTTTCAAAGTATATCCATAATATATCAACTATGTAAGAGAAAAATATTCAGAGGAAGAAAACTTGGAGAGAAAATCAACAAATTGAACAACCTTTGGCTCTTATCAGATAAATTCTGCACAATATTATTTTTTCTGTTCTTTAATTCCATATTATCCACATTTTCTATTTTGACCATTATTAATGATGTATATAATAATTAAATAATAATTAAATATGTCAAATATAGAGTTATCAATATAGACATATAGATAGATATGAGTATGTAGATGTTATCATTTATTGCAGATATTATCACTATTGAGCTTATACCTGACCTCGTGTTAAACTCATTATATAGGCAGTACCTCATAAATTTCCTACTAGAACCCCAACAAGTAGGTAAAATTATTTCCATCAGTATTTCCTTATGATGAAATTAGAGGTGGAAGTAATTTCCAAGATTACTGACGCCTGCTAGAAAGCTAGGATTGGAGCCCTAGGTCTAAGCCCCAGCACCCATGATTTGAACCACTCCAAATACCTCTCCTTCTACAAAGCAGAGACTTAGAGATGAATTATTTGTTGGGGATGTTAGTGTGGTAACTTAAGTACAATGCCAGGTGAACTGAAAGGTCCCATTCAATGTAAAGACTCTTTGATTCCATGAAAGAGTAAAGTGGGATGCATGTCTTGGACTTGTGAGTATCCAGCAGAAAATGATGTGCAGGGAAGTAAGGAATATCTGATTTGGGTAGAGATGAAATGGGGGAGAGCAGGATGAAAGACACGAGAACTAGAAAGCGGCATTTTGGTTTTTCTGATTACGTTGCTGCTGTGTGATGGTAGGTGTTGGCTATTTCTGATGAAGACTGCTGTACACCTAACTTCCCAGCCCATCACACTTTGTTCACACAACCAAGAGGTATGGATATATTTGCATGTCACCCTATGGAGCAAGACTGGAAGCTGTTTTTTTTCTGGAAATGGGAGTCACATATGATTTGTTTTAAAAGTCACATCATTAAAGACATAAATTAAGATGAGGAAGCAACATATCAAGACAAATTTGTGCTGGCATTTCTAGTACCTTGATGACTCTAGTGAAGGGTCTGTAATGAGCTAAGTACAAGGAAGTTGCTTGAGTTAAATTACAGACTCAAATCTTATCTTCCACATTTTCTGTGATTTTCTGATGAACACTGATATGATGATTTGCCAATGCAAATTCTTTCTCTGAATTCAATTAGACTGTATGTGCTGGAAAGAGGATACTCCTACGACAAAACCCCATGCCATTTCTGCTACTGTCTGTGGGTTCTTGTCCATGTCATGTTGAAGAAATACAAGTGTGAAGGCTATGTTTGCTTACAGTGGATATACTTAGATGACATAAAATGGAGAGAACTCCATGGCTGCAATGGATACTATGCAATGCATTATCTTTAAATGTCAAACTCAAAGTATAGATGCTGCCTGAACTGAAATGGGATGTGGGAGAAAATTTGGCTCTAACATTGGCACACTGACATCTACGTGATGGCAGCAGGACACTTGGGTCTTGAGCAGTAGGTACGTCCTTAGAGGGAAGCATATGGCTAATATTATCTAGAATATTGATATTTTCTAGCTGCTCAGCACTCAACCCTCCTTCTTTTATTAAGATCTCTCAGATTCTAGAGACATCATCTTTAGTCTTTCTGGGTGCAGTGAAGCTGACTCCATTTTTAGTGCCAGGAGTTGAGTATATAACCAGGTTGGCCAACCAGAGTCTCACTTCTCTTAACCTCAAAGCTTGATTTAGGGATAGTGAGATGGACAGGACTAAAGCAGTCCGAACCAACAAATGCCTGACAACTTCTTCTTCTTCTTCTTTTTTTTTTTTTTTCAATTTTAAGAGAAGAAAAGATTTTCCTATTTAACTTAAAGATCAGTCTTCAGCGGGTGGGGAATAGAGAGGTAGACAAGGAATAAAGATAACCTTCCTTATGAAGAAAATAACAGAGAAGCAAAAAGAAAGTACACAATAAAGAAGAAAAACCTTATTCAAAATACACTGAGTGAGCCCCTGGATCCAGCAAGTTCTGACGTTATACTTATGTTTGGATTACTTAATTATATGCACTGATAATGCCATTTTTTTTCTTCTGGTTTGAGTCAGGTTACTTTCATGAAAATATAAAAATCTACATTAGTACCAAGTTTTCTGTATGTAAAAATTGCCACATTTGAAGTTTCTTTTTCATAGATTTTTTCATCATATATATGAACTTATTATAGTTGAAAAATTAAACTAGTAAATGGCAAAAATAGTATTGTAACTACACATCAATAACAAACAAAAAATCCTTCACTTTGTTCCATTGTCAAGTGAAATGTTTTAGAATTAATAAAGGGAGCTAACATCTCTTGTAACAGGTTTTAGAAATGCTAAGATTTGTCCCTTGAAGGTGGGCATTCAACTCGACGAGTGAATGGCAGTTGTAACTGTATTCAGCCATCCGTGTTTGTGGAATCCATAAAAGAGAAAATGATCACAGACAAACACAGCCTGTGTTATGAACCACTGCATTTAAAAAGCAAAGACAATGATGTGTTCAAGCTTATCAAAGACTTCTGTTAGAAGCATAAAAATACACAGCCACATGTGGATTGATCTACACTGATGACGCCCCTGCTAAGCTTGGGTAAATTCCAGAATAGTTCCCTAAGAAAAGCATACCTCACAGCTTCATTACAGACTGTATGTTGCACAATCATGAAAAGGCTGCAAAACCCATTCATCATAATCAAAGAATGCTTTGCTTACTGCAGCAAATATAGTCAACTTCAAGGGAGGATGTGTTTTCAATTATCATTGATTCTATTTCTTTTGTTAATACATTGATAGAGAGCACTGCCTTTCTTTTCTGTGAAGAAGTGTGGTGACTTTTTTGGTACCTAGATAATTACTTGTATTTTTTTCAAATGTACAAAATAAAAATGTCTATTTAGAACTGAAACAATAGTTCAGTTGACTTAGAAATAATTGCATGTAGCAGATACACTCAAATACTTAGCTATACTAAATACACATTAGTCAAATCAGGGTAAGCACAACAATGGCTAGAGTGAAGTTATATCCTTTTATTAGGAAGTTACATTAGAGTGAAGTTACATTTCCTTTTATTAGGAAACACTATGTGGTTCATAATTACTTCACTACCATTTCTTTTTAAATAAAGAGTTGTTATGGAAAAAGAAGGAATGTCCCTCATGTGTGAGTGACTATACATTTGCCACATTTGAAGTCTCCTTTCCATGAAAATTTTCACTCTGGAGGTAACAGTGTGAGAAAAAAATAAGTGCTGGGCTCCTTCCCAATATTGACATGATGGAAGTGTAAGTTTTACACCACTGTGTCCCAAATTTTAACACCTGGAATAGTGCCTGGCATGTAGTGGGAGCTCAAAAATATTTTGCAAAAAAAAAAAAAAAGAATAAAGGAAGAGCCAGTTGTTGCAAATGAAGGGAATGATACTGAAGTTTGAGATTGTCTGATGTGCTCAAATATCATCTTTTCAAACAACATGCAAATATGATGCTGTAGACCTGGGCACTAGACAGCATTATCATCACTTTATGCATTCAAGCACAGACTTGGAACCACTTAAATGTGAATGTTGACATGTATGTGTCTATTTCAGCAATGCTCCTCATTTTTTCCAAAGTTATAGACACAAGTTCTAACAGAAGAGTGATTGACAGAGCAATAATAATAATAATAATCATAAATAAAGAATAAACAAGAAGTAGTAAATTTGACACTATTTCATGTACCCTTAGGATTGTTTTGAAACTAAAAATAAAACATAATGATAAGCCTTTCATTGCTTGCTCATGATATATCTAAAATTTTAATAGCTAACCTCTCCTATGCTTTTTAATAGGATACATGAGGACAGGTCTTGAAAACAAAAAGCAGGGATCTGGGGAAGGCTACAGTGAAGTTAAGTACCACTGATGTGTACTAAACTAACACAGTTGTCTAAACAGAAGCCATCAGAAAGAGAAAGACCACTATCAGGTTATGTCATGCAATCCTTTCACATAGCCTCTGACCTTGCAGAGTTTATTTGAAGGAAGTGGGAGACTACATCTGGCCTCTACTCTGTTCATTGCGCTCATCTGTTTGCTGTGCCAAAACCTCAGTTGACACTGCACCCTCATTCTCAGGACTCCTGTGGGGCAAGTCACCAGGTTTTTATTCCACTTGCCTGATGGCAAGGAAGCCAGGTAACAGCCATAGGTAGGGCACCTACATTTGAGAGTGAAGCTCTCAGAGAGAGCAGGAGATGGAGAACATTAAGTCAGGATGGAAAATAATGTAATTGCAGGGGAAAAAAAAAAGATTCCAAGGATTTGTTAACTCCAACTTCATAGTCCCATCTTAGCCTTAGAGATAGATGAATATGACTTTCAGTCAACCAAGCTGGAGGAGAAATCTTATAGGTATCCAAGCTACTTCTCCATCCATCTCATGGGCAACATAAAGCCTATAACCCTAATGGACAAGACATGGCCTTAGTTTGCCCATGAAAACATCATGCTAGTGTTCAGACAAGAGTGTATCAGCTCCTCTGAGTCTCAGCTCCCTCTTCCAGGAGACTATGGGAGATGCTCCTTTTTCCTAATTTTATTAGGGTTTAATTTAATCCTCTTTCTCAAGCTTACACTGCAAAAATCACATAGTTTTCTACTGTGCTATTCACATGGCATTTCTCTTCTCACCTGCCGAATATCTCATTTTTAATAATTCCTTAAAAGCACAATGAGTGGCCAGCTCCTGGTAGGTCAGACAATGGATTTGTGAATGAGGCTAAAAGAAAAATAGTGTCTGAAGTAGGGAGATGATGTTTCTACTTTGTGACAGTGGCCATACCATACTTGGAATATTGATTTTCATTCTGGAAACTAAATGAAGTTTGGCCAAAGAATCATGTTCAGAGGGAATTAGCAGAAAGGGGAAAGGGCCTAAAAATATACTATTTATGGAAAAATTGAGGAATTAGTGCCCAGAGAAGGAAAGGAATAAGAACACATAAGAATAGGATTGAAGTATTTGAAGAAGCATCCAGTAAAAGTAGAAGCTTTTTACTTTTTAGTAATTACAAAAATTTGAATATATATTTAATTTACTAAATTAAAGTTACTTTGTAAAGATCAGATTCATCTTCAAATTAAAATATTTGCTTTATAGGAAATAGTGGGTCAATGGAGGGTCCACAGAGGTCTTGGAAAAATATCTGTGTGTGCATCTGCTAAGTCGCTTCAGTTGTGTCCCACTCTGTGCAAGCCTATGGACTACAGCCTGCCAGGCTCCTCTGTCCATGGGATTTTCCAGGCAAGAATACTAGAGTGGGTTGCTATGCCCTCCTTCAGGGGATCTTAAAAAAGAAAGTTGGTGAATTTATGGCTCTGGGCCAAGTTCAATGTGCTGCCATTTTTACTGGGAGTCACCTCATCCATTTAGTTACAGATTTTCTATGCCTGTTTTACCTCTACAAAGCAGAACTGAATGGCTGTAATAGAAATTGTGAGACAGCAAAAGAGACACAGATGTATAGAACAGTCTTTTGGACTCTGTGGGAGAGGGACAGGGAGAGGGTGAGATGATTTGGGAGAATGGCATTGAAACATGTATAATATCATATAAGAAATGAATTGTCAGTCCAGTTTCAATGCAGGATACAGGATACTTGGGGCTGGTGCACTGGGATGACCCAGAGGGATGGTACGGGGAGGGAGGTGGGAGAGGTGTTCAGGATGGGGAACACGTGTACACCTGTGGCAGATTCATGATGATGTATGGCAAAACCAATCAGTTCAGTTCAGTTCAGTCGCTCAGTCGTGTCCAACTCCAATACAATACTGTAAAGTAATTAGCCTTCAATTAAAATAAATAAATTTAATTTAAAAAAAAAAAAAAAAAAGAAATTGTGGCTTCCTAGGTGGTGCTAGTGGTAAAGAACCAGTTTGCTAATGCAGGAGATGTAAGAAACATAGGTTCAATCCTTGGGTCAGAAAGACCCCCTAGAGGAGGGCATGGCAACTCACTCCACTATTCTTGCCTGGAGAATCCCATGGACAGAGGAGGCTGACATGCTAGAGTCCATAGGGTCTTAAAAGAGTCAGACACAACTGAAGTGACTTAGCACACACTCACAATAGCGACCATATGGCCCAGACAATCTAAAACATTTATTATCTGGCTCCTTAAAGAAAAGATTTGCTGATTCCCCCCACAGAGGAAACTCAAGTGCATGAATAGAGACCTTGAGAAGTTAAATTTTCTGATTTTGTCTTGCTGACTTTCTTTAGAAGAGAGAAATCTCTATTTGGAAGCAATGGAGAAGAAAATGATTTAATTCCCAAAAATATTTTGTAGAAACACACCCTTATAAATAAGTACTATAAAGGGAATTACCACTTGATGGAGAATTTATGGATTACCTCATTAAAATAATCATGAGTGGGAGGCATTAATATTCCAAGTTTAACAGTTCGTAATAGCTATTGCAAAGTCATTTTCATGATCATCAACAAAATATTATTACCTAGTTCTTTTTGAGATACATGGAAAAATTGAGATATCATCTCTGTAACGTACGCATACAAAGCATAGTGAAGGAGGAAGCAAGTCACCGAAAGAAAAGAGTTTTGGAGAAGTAAGTGATAAATCTCTATATCATAAAGCATACTCCAACTTTTATAGAACCTTATTCATAGTCTTGGAATACGTTTTCAAGGTTCAGGCATGTTTTTACTGTACCTGAAGTCAAGTAAGTCTTTTAATTGCAAACATTATGTTCATTTCCATATGCTCATAACTTTGAAGATGGTGAATAGCAGACATTTTGCAAGATTTATTGGAGTGTTATTTCCTGTAGGCATTCATTCGGTGAGTTTTTATGTGATGAATACATTTGTAATTGGGGTTATTTACATAGGCATCTGGGACCTGGTTAGGAATGGAGAGTGGGGACAGGGAGACTCAAGTTTAGTTGACTTTACATTTGATTTAACATTTTCCAGAGTGGAGCAGGGTTCACGATATGTCATTTCTGCCACAGTTTTGGAGTGACATAGGTAGCTTTATGGTTCCTTCCAGTTCTTATTGTCTATAACTCTATATCCCAACAAAATTTATCTTTACGACGCCCTGGATATATGTTAAGGAGGAAAAGAGAAGGTAGAGAGGCCAGAAACTGCTAGCTCAGACTGAAAATTTGTTGATTTTGTCAGCTGAGTTAGGCTGGGAAGACAGGTACAAGTCTACTACATAGCAATGAGAATTTTTCCAATTGCTGGTTGTGCGCCCATTCTTGTGGGGCCTAGGAATAAAGTGAAGAGTGTTTTTTTTTTTTTTAAGTTCATAAATAGATTTTTCTGGAGACTATTTTTGTACATTCATAATTTGGGCATCCCTTATCTAAGACAGCTATTAAAACTTTTTTTTTAAACCATTGTCAGACTGCATGTCTATTGTGCCTACATTAATAGGGCAATTCAGACAGTAAAATCAAGAGCAATAATGACATATATTGCTTTCTATATGTCTAAGTCTGCAATAGGCTGAATAGTTCTCACTTTGGGTTATTTAGCACTTAATAGCTCACAGGAAACCCACTTCAGTGTTCTTGCTTGGAGAATCCCAGGGACAGGGGAGCCTGGTAGGCTGCCATCTATGGGGTTGCACAGAGTTGGACATGACTGAAGTGACTTAGCAGCAGCAGCAGCAGCTCACAGGAAAGTAAGAGGAATGTATAATAGGAGAGAAAGGGATTGGTTGGGAAAAGACAAGAGGACAACAGAATAAGAACAGGGCCTGCAGAAGCTGGAGCTATCTATTCTGGAGACTGTGCATTTAACAGAAGGATGGTTAAGACCAAAGGTTGTATGCTGCTAAGTCGCTTCAGTTGTGTCCGACTCTGTGCGACCCCATAAACTGCAGCCCTTCAGGCTCCCCCGTCCCTGGGATTCTCCAGGCAAGAACACTGGAGTGGGTTGACATTTCCTTCTCCAATGCATGAAAGGGAAAAGTGAAAGTGAAGTCGCTCAGTCGTGTCTGACTCTTAGCAACCCCATGGACTGTAGCCCACCAGGCTCCTTCATCCATGAGATTTTCCAGGCAAGAGTACTGGAGTGGGGTGCCATTGCCTTCTCCAAAAGGTTGTATAACCATGGTAGAAAAGTAAGCATACACCAAATGTTGTGTGTGTCAGCTTAGGAAAGAGAAGAATCTCCTCTCATGATTGTGCAATTTTTAACCCTAAGTCCATCTAGTTTTCCAATGTCTCTGTGCAATCTAAGTTGAAAAGCTGTAGAAAGTTACAAATGCATGGTCTGCCCTGGATTCTTCGCTGTTTGTGAGACACTGTGTGGTTTGTTTACTTATTACTACAAAATGAAAAACCCCAAAATGTAGTGACTTAAAAACAACTATTCAGTATTTTTTGTGATGCTGCCGTTTGGGTGGGTGGTTCTCCATGTGAGGGGCTCAGGTGACTCATATGGTTCATTCAGCAGGGAGCTTGTAGGGCTGGAGCATTCTGGACTGGGTCCTTGTTCTGACTATTGGTGGAAGACTTTGCTTTCCTTTTGATTCCTCATTCAATAGACTAGATCCAAGTTGTTTTATGAAAAAGCAAAAATTAACACTGTCCAGAACCCCTAAAGGACTTCTCTGGTGGCTCAGATGGTAAAGAATCTGCTTGCAATGTGGAAGATCCAGGTTCAATCCCTGGGTTGGGAAGATAGCCTTCGAGAAGGGAATGGCTACCCACTCGAGTGTTCCTGCCTGGGGAATTCCATGGACAGACGAGCCTGGCGGGTTACAGCCCATGGAATTGCAGAGAGCTGGACACTGAGACCCCATAAGGGCTGGTCTCAGATAAAAAACAATACTATTTCTGCCATAGTTTGCTGCTGCTGCTGCTAAGTCGCTTCAGTCATGTCCGACTTTGTGCGACCCCATAGACGGCAGCCCACCAGGCTCCCCCATCCCTGGGATTCTCTAGGCAAGAACACTGGAGTGGGTTGCCATTTCCTTCTCCCTGCCATAGTTTATTAGCTACATAAAGCCAGGGTAAACAGACTTCTTCACCTGATGGAAGGAGCTGTAAGCACCTACAGCCTTCTCTATTATGTGCAGTCTTATTTAGACATAAGCTACCACACCCTGATTAATGGAAGTATTTGATAAACTCCAAACTGTAGTCATATACAACTATATTTCCAAAGCCTATGTCTTATTCAGAAAATAGGTGAAAGATAATTAGATGAATCCATAGAATGCCAAAGTAGAAACTTGGTTGTATGCAGTTTGAATAATGGCTAAGGGGATATAAGCACAAAAAGCTTCCTGCAGTCACAGAACTTGAAACTTACTCAAGCAACTTTCTTTACTTAGACTTGCAGGACTTCTCACAGCTTTTAATGTGATAATATGCATTGCTGTTTTCAAAATACTAAATATATTGTGAAGCATTCCTGTATGGATTTGATTACAGATCTCTTTTTTCATGGAACACTTTAAAGAAGAAATGCTTTACAGAACACATTTTGGGAAATGCTGAGGCAAAGCATTAGAGGGCCAGATAAATGTGTGTGCGTGTGTGTATTAAGTTGCCTCAGTTGTGTCTGACTCTTTGTGACGCTATGGACTGTAGCCAACTAAGCTTCTCTGTCCATGAGATTCTCTAGGCAAGGCTACTGGAGTGGGTTGCCATGCTCTCCTCCAGGGGACCTTCCTGACCCAGGGATTGAAGCCACATCTTTTATGCCTTCTGCATCAGCAGGTGGTTTCTTGACCATTAGCACCACTTGGGAAGCCCCAGATAAATGGTGCATATTAATACATCATACCCTCTGAGACTGCAGAAACATGAAGAAAGTGAGGGAAAGCCCACATATCATACTAGGACATGGACGAAAATGCCCAGATTTGGAGTCAAAACACCTTTCTGTCATTTCCATACCTGTTGAATATGCTGAGCAAGTGATTTCATCTGATCTATAGAACGGCTTCCCTGGTGGCTCAGAGGTTAAAGAGTCTGCCTCCAATGCGGGAGAACTGGGTTTAATCTCTGGGTCGGGAAGATCCCCTGGAGAAGGAAATGGAAACACACTCCAGTATTCTTGCCTGGAGAATCCCCTGGACGGAGGAGCCTGGTAGGCTACAGTCCACGGGGTCGCAGAGAGTTGGACACAACTGAGCGACTTCACCTTCACCTTCATAGAACGGAAAGAATAGTGTTCCTTTTGCATAGAAAGGATTCTGTGCACAGGTTCAACTGGGACATGAATTATGAAGTTGTGGGAGGTGGTTTCCAAGTTTTTTTCATTATGAGAGTACTGTTTTTATTATTTTTCTATGACTCCTATAATCTAAGTTTGCTTACCAAGTAATGATCAAGGAACGATACAGGCTAAACTTGGTCCACTAGAGATATGTATGCACATACTAGTTAGTTTAATTTTTACTAATAACTGTTAAGGCAGATTCTACCTTTGATATCTCTGGTGGCAGCACTGTCACACGATTTTACTATGTGGATTTGGAGGGAGGTCATAAGATCTCCTGTCAGCCCTCTCTTTCATCTCTTAGTTTTGAAATTAGCTGTTCTCTTTACATTCATTCCTGCCACTGCTTCTCACAAGGGCAGGAAGAGGAAGAGTGGATAATAGTCACCTCAGAAACAATGATCTCAGGGCATGTTTTAAAAATGGTGGAAAGAAAGCTTCCAAGATCTGTGAATGACTGGCATGCGTGCAGTTGTACCATCATGGTTTTGCCTTCTGCATTTCCATCAGGAAACATGGGCATTCGCCTTTTTTTTATTTCTCTCTCTTCTCCCTTTCTTTTTCATGCTTCCTTATGTCTTCCTCTCTCCCTCCTCTCTCTATTCCCCTCCTCTCTCTCTCCCCCTCCTCTCTCTCTCTGCCATTTTCTCTCTCCCTCATGCCCTTTCCTTCTTTGTTCCTTTCTCCATCCAACTGCCTTTATCACACCTCTGTTAAATCTTCAAGGATATACTCATCCTATTCTACCCCTTAAGACTGAGGGCCTGAATGTGCAGTAATTAAACTGCATCTGGAAGCTAAATAGTGTTAGAATCATCTGCTATAATGAAGCCCTGTCAATTCCATACCCCTCACCAGCCTGCTCTTTTAATAGTCCATTCTGATGTGAAATATACAAGTTAAAATTTCATTAAAGCTGCATTTAGATCATGAGGTATTTCAAATTCAGCTTTGGCATATAATAGGTACTTGGTATATTTTGTGGGATTTGTTGGTGTTGCTGTTACTCTACAGGAGAATTGGGAATCTACAGTTTGTCCTATGATGCAGCAGAAAAAAAAAAACCCATGGTGTAATATATTGGGGAAAATTGTATTTTTCTCAGAGATTTTAATATTCACATTAACATCTTAAAGTCTCTGACACGTCCTAGAGCCAAGAAACATTTATCTTTCTTTAGCTCAGAATCTTTAGATTTATTTCAAGGCATAATTAAAAGAAAATTAATATTGACTGATATCCAGGGGAATGCAGAGAGGAATTGAAAAAAGAAAAAAAAAGAAGGAGAAAAAGAGAGGAATTGGGAAATCTGCTCTAAATATTCTCAGATTCCTTCAATTTATCAACTCTACAGTTATAAATTAGCAAGATATTTTCATGAATGTGTTTTATTTTTGTATAATAATTTCTGCAAATTTCATAACCAAAAGATAAATAAATAAAAATCCCTGGCCTGCTTTGATCTAGTAATTGATATGTAAATTATAACTTCATGTGAGGTGATTTCCAAGTTTTTCATTATCAAATTATTACTTTAATTATTTTTCTATCAACCCCATGGTCTGAGTTTGCTTACCAAACAAACTGGACTTATTCATAGCTCATTTATATTCTTAGGGTTATTAATCAGAGACATATCTTTCAGAGTGCCTTATAGCATGAGCTAACCACAGTGACTTCATAACATTTCAACCAAATAAAATTTAAAAACAGAAACTTTTTATTTGTATTTAAACTGCAGAGGCTAATTAGAAGCAAGATTTCTTTTTTTAACATGGAAAACAGCTCACAAACCCCAATTACCGCTGTTGAAGTAGCCAAGGATCTAGAGTAGTGGTTCTCAGCTTTGCACATTAATCGCCTGCAGAGCTTGAAAAAGAAAATGCCAGTGCTGAAGCCTCATCCTCATGTTTAAGTCTGAATCTCTGAGATAGGCACCCAGTACTTTTGTAATGGGGTTTTCTGGATGGCTCAGCGGTAAAGAATCAGCCTACAATGCGGGAGCCTCAGGAGACATAGATTCCACCTCTGGGTCGGGAAGATCCTCTGGAGGAGGGCATGGCCACCCACTCCAGTATTCTTGTCTGGAGAATCCCATGGACAGAGGAGCCCGGCAGGCTACAGCCCATAGTGTCACGAAGAGTCAGACACACTGAAGCGACTTAGCACAGCACACAATTTTGTAATGCTCCAGATTATCCTTATTTACAACAAAGACTGAGACTCTCAACCCCTGATATCACTACTCTGCTTACATCATATAGGTGAGATACAGATTTCCATACAGATGGAGTTACCTGTTTGGAGACAAATGGTAAAGAGGAAGGCACTGCCTAACAATGAGTCAGCTCATTCAGGGTCACTGCTCGCTTGAAAAGAGTGTTCTTTGGTTTTATCCAAACTCCTTTATTGTATCATAATCTTACTCATAAATTAAATCTCCCCAAGCAATCATGTGGGATATTAATGCATGTTAGAATGTAGAATTTGGATAAGACCCCAGAAACTAATTCTTCTTAGCTCATTATTTAAGGCAATTCATTGAACTGCATTTCTCTAACCTTCAGTTTCTTTATTTTTATTCCAATAAAAATACCTGTGTTGTAGGCTTCTGTAAGATTTAAACAACAAATATAAATTAAAAATTGCATAGTTTTACCTACAAAGTTGTTGTTCAAGAAATGGTAGATGAGGCTGGATCATTAATTCAAATATATTATTAAAAAATTTGGGATAAGCATTATTGACACACTTCAAAATTAATCAAGAAAAAAGTAAATCAAAAATTTGCTTTTAATTAGAGTTCTGAAATTATAGCAATATATTCTGATAAATATTAACATTCATTGCTTATTTATTTTGTGCTTTTTTTCATGGAAAGATTGCCAATGTTCAGTCTAAAAACTAGCATTTTCTCCAATGGCTCCTCATAACTTTGAGTTAATAGGAAAGACATTAGTAATCCTCATTTTTACATTGAAAGCAAATTTGAAGATGGGTCCAATGAATCTAGAAAGGTTAAGAAAACAGTTCCTTAGTGATGTATTAATACAGGATTTATAATTTTTCAACTCAGTTTGCCTTTGAGCTAATTTTTATTTTTTCAATATGTGAAAACTTTTCAATTTTCTGGAGTCAAATTACTCAAATTTTTCTTCTGTTATTTTATTACTGAGTAGGTAAAAGATCCTACCTCTCCACAATTACTAGATAATTAGCTATATTTTTTTCTTATATTTAAAATATTTTTTTGAATTTTACATTCAATAATTTAATCGGGAAAGCCCAATAATTTAATTTAACTTAGCTGGAAGTAATTTGATCTATATTCTGATACAAAGGATATTTATTTTATTGTGATATTAGAAAATCTTTGGTACAAAGAAGTAATGTTGAATCTGTCATGATATATATGCCATCTTATAACTATATTTAAAGTAATTAATGAACTTAATATACAAGCTCAACATGGCACACAAAGTCCCACAAATTCAGCCCTAGATTCCTTCTCTGATCTGTATCCTTCTGCCCAAGTTGGATATTGGCATCTAGAAAGCAGATTCATTGAGTACAGGGAAAATCCTAGTGATCCTTGATTCTGTTACCTCCTTTAATTCACACGTGGATGCATTTACACTCAGTCATGCCTCCTCTTCAACTGGTAAATTTATTAAGAAGATAAAGGAAGAATAAATAATGTCTCTCATACATTCTATATATCCTGACAATATTCACAATTATCCCTGTATCTATCTATCCTCACAAAATTTTTGAGTGGAAATTGTTCTCAATTTTAACATTGGACACATCATGTCTAAAATTGGGAAATGTTAAGAATCTGCCCAATGTCACACAACTGACAAGTGACCAAAATTGGATTTTATTATGTGGATCTGTCTTAAGTTAAAGCTCACTTCCTTATATTCTTAAATTCCTTGTATTCTATACTATTTTGCTTCTCGTTTTAGCAACTTTATGCAGTCTGCTTGCCAGCTCAGACTTCCCTAGTCATCATACTTCAACATATGTATGTTTCTATGCCTCACTTATGTATCATGTGTTGTTTTGTGGGTGGATGTTGATATTTCTGACCACTCACGATCTCATCACTTTCTTGAGGAATCACATAGAATTAATCTCTGTGCTTTCATCAGTCAACATAAGGCTGGACACAAGTTAGATGTGATAATAATAAATATTAGCTAGATGGATGGATGCAATTTGATCACATGGTATTGTCTATTCTCTTATTTGCTTTCTATTTTAGTTATATTGCACCTCTCAGTATAAAGTTCAATTATAATGTATTCGCCATTCCAAATGGTTTAGAGGGGCTTTTATTTTAATTGAAGATATAGTATTACAATTGTGTGAGTCTTATCATATCTCTTTGAGAGGCAAAATATATTCCTTTTAAACATATACTGAAGAGTTTGTATGGGAATTGTTTCCAAGCTATAAAGTTATTTACTGCTGCAGTGAAGAGAAAACAAAATCAATTTCCCTCCAGAAATTTATGAGTGGTCTAGATAGAGCTTTAGGTAATACATCTCAAGGAGATCTTTTGATAGACCCTCGCTGCTGCTGTATTTCTTTTGAACTGCACTCTACATTTCCTAATCAGTTATATCCAGACATTAAAGTAAAATTTACGATAAAAATAGAAAAGCCTAAAATCCTTGAATTCCATTGGTTTGAATAAAACACTAGATGAGAAAATTGTTCAACAGTTGATTTTTCCCATTAATCATCTTATTAAAATGTTTCTGTAAGTCAGAGGACTAGAAGTGCATTTCCTATATTTTATTCTGTCAAGTCTAAGGCAAGGAACACTTCCTGCATAACTAGCATGAGAAACAAATGAATACAAAAAAAGCATCATCAGTAACCTTCATTTTCAGCACATTCATTTTAGTACACTTGAAATTCTGAAATTAGGAAAAATGTACAAGAATTTAATTATCATCATCAAGGCACTATTGTTAGGAATTTGATCTGGATTGCATCTTTGACACTGTAAGCTAAGTATGTAAGAAATACTATGCCTATCTTTTATTGTAAATATGGGGAATATACTGAAAGGAATCAAACTGTAAGAATTGACTTAGAAGTGATATATTTAATATTGAAAATAGTTAATGGTGTGGTAAGTTATAGATTTAATAACTATCTCAATGTGGGTGGCATCATCCAATCTCTTGAGGGACTGAATGGAAAAAAAAAAAAGTTGCAGGAAGAAAGAGTTTATATTTTTCCTGCTGAATTGCTTGAGTTGGGACATCCATCCTTCCTTCCCATGGTGCTCCTGGTTCTCAGGCCTTCAGAGCTGGACTGAATTACAGCACTGGCTTTCCTGAGTCTCCAGTTTGTAAACAGTGGATTGTGGGACTTGTAGGCCTCCATAATTATGTGATTTGATTTCTTGTAATAAATTTCTTCATGTATATCTCATCTTGTTTCTCTTTCTCTAGAGAACTCAGACTAGTTCAAGACTCATTCTCATCAGAATATCACAACATAAAACAGATAAATATCAAACTGCCATAGTTGAAGCATGAATGGAGATTGGAGACATGCCCAATTATCTGTCTCTCAAATCCAACTCTAGAAGCCCCTCAATTCCATAGATTACAGTTTAAAACTACCAATTAATTCTCATAACTTTCTTTTAAAATCGATGGTGGATATGGAGACTGAGAGAAGTTAATCCCTCAGATCCAAAAGAGGGATTTACTTATGTAACAGCCAACTCAGATCTATGTGGTTTAGTTTCCAATTTGACAACTTTGAAGATGAAAATTAAAGTACCATTGTTAATGGAAAGAAAGTAGAAGCCTGTGAATCACACAATTGTGCAGTAACTTCAGAATTTTAAGAAAGGAAGTGAGGTCACATTTGTTCTGATCTTCTAAGTAAAGTGAAAGTCGCTCAGTTGTGTCTGACTCTTAGTGACCCCGTGGACTATAGCCCATTAGGCTCCTCTGTCTATGGGGATTATCCCATAGACAATAAACAGGATACTGGAGTGGGTTGCCATTTCCTTCTCCAGGGGATCTTCCCAACCCAGGGATTGAACCCAAGTCTCTCACATTACAGGCAGATTCTTTACCACCTGAGCCACTGGGGAAGCCTGGCCTTCTAAGTCTCAGTGCAAATACCTTTCCTTACTACGGAGAATTAAGATAGTCTAATTTTTTATTCCTTGCAAAAAAAAAATAGGATGCTTTAATATGCTCTAAGTCATTTGCAAAAATGGTCAACAGCTTAAGAATTATCATATTTTAAAATCATCCGAGTAGGGTGTCTATCACTATCCATTGCTGTTCTCACTATAAATGTACATACAATAGATACACTCTATTTGCTCCAGTAAGTTATTTTATAATGGGAAGCCCTGCTCATCCTCACACTGGCTTTTCAGGATACTGTTCTGTTTTCTTCATTCTTGCATATCTGTGAATATGCCCCAGAACTTCTTATGTTTGTTCCTTTTGCTTTTGTTTTTGACCCTTAACAATAAACAGCATGTGTATTTACTTTGACCTCACTGTTTACTTTGGTGTTGGTCAGCCTCTCTTTCCAAGTCCATGAGACTCTGCCTGTTGCCTGGTACTCAGCTTTGCTGTACGGAGGTGATTTTTTCCTATCTCCAGTGCCTGGTTCTCCAAAGTTCTGACTTGTTGGTGCGCATGGAAAGTGCAGTTGGATAACCTGTGGTAAGAACTCTTTTCACCAAGACCCTGACCCAGCTATCACTTATTAAGACTTGTTTCTATCTCCAGGACCGCAATTGACTGCCATTTTTACTTCCTGCCCAATTGTCCTCTTGGAGTTTCACATTAGGATGTTAAAAAGGAAAATTTCTATTGGGGAAGGAGATTAAAAGTAGCAGCATTTGGGGAATCATACACCCAGAATCGGATGGTGACCAACTGGCTTTCAGTGGTGGGGTTGAGGTGAGTTACAACTGGTCCAGTATCAATGCATTACAGTATATGAACTTGTGAAATAAGGACCAAAGAGTAGGGGGAGTAAATAGGGGTTGTCTTACTTACTTTCTGGAGAAACAAGCATACTCTGGTCCTCATGGTTTTTCCATTTTTTGCCTTCAGAGTTGAGATGAATTCACCTTAAGAACAGAAATTTCTCTCAAATTCCAGCAGTAAAATTGACAGCCATGCCCAGTTTTCAGAGATGTGATTTCTCACCTCTGTTGGTTTCTTTGTAGGTATGTTGGCAGAGAGGTGGGAAAGATGCCATCAAGAGTTGCTTTCCAAATGCCATTTTAAAGCATCACCACAAATCTCTTTTGGTAAAGGATGAGCAAGGAGGAATGTTCTGTACTCAGCTCCAGAGGATTTTATTTCCCTCTTATGTAAACCACTTCATGTCAGAATAAGAGTTTATGTAAAATTAATGTGTTATATATACCAAGACTAAATGACTTAATTTTGGATATATAGACATTTTCAGTGATAAAATATTAGTATGTAGAAATTAAAGGGCCTCTCAGGAATGCTAGAGCTCCCAACCCTCCTTTATGTTTTGTCTAAAACAGGATTTAAAGGTTTTTAATAGACTTGAGAAAGGCTAGAAATCTCCATATATACAACCCCGGCTGCCCTGATTTATTGGTGGATTTCCTGTGGAATTTTTAATGCGACACTTGATTTCCCCTGCGGGGCTTGTTAACTCCTGATTGGGTAATGTAAATTTCCAGCCAAGATTAAGCACAAACAAAGCCAAAACTCATTTATTTTAAGAAGGGAAATTGAGGTTCTGAAGGTCTGGTGTTTCCCTTTTCAAATAAATGAGTTTGTCAGGCGACTCTTTTTAAAATATTTGGTTGGAATTAAGAACAAATACATTTAATGTTTTAAATTCTGGGTTATTCATTAAAGTTTGAAATAAGAAATTAAAGTTTGCAAGTATTTTGTGTGAGTCTCTCCCTCTCTTCCCCATTCTCTCTTTTTTTTTTTTTGGCTCATAGGATAAACTACTGGGAGATGTATTTCTACTTTTCCTTAGGCCTGTGCTGTGCTGTGCTCAGTGCTCCATCTTGTCTGACTCTTGGGGACACCATGGACTATAGCCCTCCAGGCTCCTCTGTCCAAGGGGTTCTCCAGGCAAGAATACTGGAGTGGGTAGCCTATCCCTTCTCCAGGGGATCTTCTCTACCCAGGAATCAAACTGGGGTTTCCTGCATTGCGGGTGGATTCTTTACCAATTGAGCTACCAGGGAAGCTCTTCCTTAGGCCCAGGTACTCACCATCTCAAATGTCTTGCTCGATTCATTCTCAACATAGAGATGGCATTTTTGCTGGCCTTCAGCAAATGAATGTGACATTTTTAACCAAAGACAAACTAATGATATGTTTGTACTGGAAACTGTATAAGCTCCTTACATGTTTTTTGTTTTTTTTCTATTAATTATTTCTTACCAAAAGAAAGACCACTGTAATGGAATAAAAGACTTTCCTCAGAATAGTGACAACATGTGATAGAGTAGAAAGTGTTTCCGGGCAAGACAATTAGGAGAAAGACATGATGGGGGGAGAACATCGATTGGGAATGTAAGGGGAGAAGGAAGAAAGTATACTAGATTTCCTGGCTTGAATAAACTGATGACAGATTTACAGATGGGAAAGACATGAAGAGGAGTAGATTGAAAGGTGAGAAAGTTAATAAACTAGTATTTTGATATGCTGAGTTTAAGGTACCTTGGGGACATCCAAGAGGTCACGCTGACACCTTGAAATATATATTTGGAGTATGGAAGGCAGTCTGAGGAGATAGTTATGTATTTTGGAATAATTCTCATAGAAGTTCCTTAGAAACTTTGGATATTAAAGTTGTAATATACATTTTGTCTTGTTTTCTGCTATAATTCTGGCATATAAATGACCATATTACTCAATATGTATTTCTTAATAGCTGAATGAATTAATATGTGAATCAGTGAATGAAGTGGAATAATGTTATTAGAGAGAGAAAGAGTTACATTGGATAACAAGTTATTACTTATCTACTCACAATTTTCTATATTCATTCATTCAGCAAGTTCAATTTTTTCAACAGTTTTAACTCTTGACTTTAATGAAAATTCTTTATCAGTCAGAAATTGTCACAAACCACTCCAAAACTCAGTTTCTTAAAATAATAATTATTACTCATTTTTGTTCTCAGGGCTTCACACTGGCTGGAGTTCAGTTGGCCTAGACTACACTCATCTGGTCTTGGCTTCAGGCTACAGATTGAATCCAGTTTTTTCTCATGCATCTGTCATCCTCCTTCATAACAACAGCTATTAAGATTCTCACAGCAGAAATAGGAGGCAAAGCCCTACCCTTCAAGCACATTTTAAAACCCCTTGTCTACTACATAATATTGTCTTTAAAAGTCACATGAGTAGGTTCAAAATTAAGGGGCAGAAAAGTCCATTCCCTACACAGAATCATGAAAAGGCAGTGAATATTTATCAACGATAGTTCTATCTCCCTCATTTTCCAAAATCATTATCTGAAGTTTCATAGTCTTGCTAACATATTAGGTCAATAAAATGCCTACTGGATATCTTTCTTTGAATGTACCACATCCTTTCTAAGGGCAACAGTTTTTATAATCCTGTCAAAGGACTCTCCTCACCTCATGGTTTCCATATTTACATGATCTTTTAAGTTAGGAAGTAGAAAGCTTTATATACTTTAAACCTTTCATAGCATCCAGTCATCAGATGTTTTCAAATTTCCCTATGATATTCCTGTTTAGTTTCTCTTTTTATGTTCCATTTCAACTGTCCAAACTGTACTGATTCCCTCATTCCTTCTTCCTGGTATAGCCACTCAAATTCAAGTCATTCCTTACCAAATAAGCCTTCATATCATTTCCACTTTCCCACAAAAATGACTTGCTTCACATCACACCCTGCCAAACATTGGTTGACGATTTTATTAATACAGCAAATGTGTATGTAGCCATGCTAAGTGCCAGATACACTGCCATGTGCAGGGGTAAAATAGTGAACATGGAGAGAAAGTCTCTGGGCTCTCTTGCAGCTTCATGCTAGTAGGGTCAGAGAGAAAAGAAACATAAAAATGATCTGAGAAATACCTAAGAAAAATCTTAATGGTAAGTAACCTGCAGTAGGTAGAAGGTGATGATTTGATAGACTCCAATTGGGCACTGCCTTTAGAATGAGTGCTAGTAAGGCTTTTTCTGAAGGAGTGATGCTTGAGTTAATACTTGGATGGTAAGAGAGTTACAAACATGCAAAGATCAGTGAGAAGAACATTCTAGGCAAAAACTGTACCGAACATACAGATGAACATTTTAGGTAGGGAGAACAACTGGTGCAGAGACCATGAAATGACAGGGATGATTTTGGCAAGACTGAGAATCAGAAAGAAGGCCACCATGGGTGAAATATAGAAAAAATAAGTTGGCTGACAAATGATTTTGAAGAAATGGCATTGAAGATTGAGAGAAAACCAATTAAGGGCTTGAGGCCAAGAAAACAAGATTTAGATTCCATTCTAAGAGTGATGGAAAAACACTGAAGACTTAGATGGTTAACAAAGCTTTTTTAAAAGAGCACTTTGGCTATGGTTTGGAGAATTGATTGGTCAGAAGTAGCAGTAGTCAAGATTGGAAGAAGAAATCAAAGATACATGACCAAGATAGCAGTGCAAAGCATATAACAACAATGAAAAATCAAGTTTTATTTTATGTCTCACATTGTTTTGTGAAGTGGTAAAATCAAGAGCTCTGTTTAGACATATATGATTTGAATTGTTTAATTAGATATCTAAAATGGAGTCATCAAATAGTTAAAGTCAAATATCTGGAGGTTTGTCAATTTTAACAATCATACAGGTATTGTTATGGTTTCTTTTTGAGTTTTGAGGACATTTTGGATTAAGTGGGGCTCAGTAACTTGTTAGTATGTGTTGGTGCTAGAACAAGTCCCTAGAGAATTAACTTTCAACTACTGCAGTGCTCTTGACTGGCCTCCTCCTGTGCTTAACCCAGAGTTGGATAATATATTCTTAAAAAAAAAAAAAAAAGATAAGGCAAGGAACAACTGTCTGCCAGAGTGGAACATTTCTCATAGAATCTATCCATATACTACTTAAGCAAATGGATTTCCCACTACTGTCTACACAAATTGTCCACTTTGGGCCATCATATCTTCTGGTGACTGTGGTGATTCTTCTCACATCCAGCTAAACTCTACTTTTTCCTTTACTTAAAATCCTATTTCTGTTCTTCTCAGTACCTTTCAATTTCACTCATTCTTTAGGGTCTTAATCATGATGATTCATAAAACACTTTATTTCCCCTAGCCTACACTGATGTCTCACCTAATTTTATTTCTTTACCATAAAATTTGGCACTCCTATATCATCTACATCTAATTAATTATCCTTGAGTTCTCAGGTTGTTTTTCAGCCAGACCTACCCTCTTTGTGTACTCTCAAGCCCTAATTATGAAAATATATTAATAAGAAAAATGTGAGCTTTGTACTTAGAATTCGGCTTGCAGCTCCATACTTTATCAGTTTTGGACCTTGACCTAGTTGTTTAGTAACTCTAAGCCTTCAGTTTCCTTATAAAATAGTCATTATGGGTCCTACCTCAAAAGGATGTTGTAGGCATAATATGAAATATGATATGCAAAAACTTCTCCTACAATGATCTGCACATTGTAAATTCTCAAGAAATATTAGACTCCCCATTTTCTTCTCCTTAGAACCTTAGCATCTATCTAAATATTGGGATCACAATAGGAGCTGCCACTAGCTATATGGACAAAAGAAGAAAAAAATGCAATTTGTTATGAAGTGCTATATGGAAGATTTTTGTTTGTTTTCCTATTTGCAATCCCCACTGTAACTCACTTGATTTTCTGAAATGTCCTTCTTAATCAAAGTGCAGCATGGCCTGCAATTTTGCAAATTGAAGTGAATTAAAATTAGTTTTGTCAGAGAATTTCATGACACCCTCCACCCCTTCCTGGAAATAATTGGAGACACCCTGGGATATCACAGACCTGGACTCAGGAATCACCACTCTCTATGTTGTCTCACTTGTGTTTTTATGAGAACTAAATTGACAGCAGCAGTTCATTAGGGGAGCATGATTGAATGTGCATGGTTTGCTGATAAACTTGTAAGCACTTGGGGAACCATGAAAAATGTCTTCCATTTTCTCAAAGAGGTTGGAACAGAAAATGTCAAAGTGTGAGAGTGGGTGTGCATGTATTTAATAAAAAAGTAATTAGAAATAAGATGCCGAGATATCTAACTATAGTAAGAAATTCGTCAATATTAAGACAAGCTTTTAAAGATATACTCAGTAGTTTTTACTGCTCCCAATCATATGCTATCTAAAAGTAAGAATGTCATACCTACACTATGTGTTTATTGCTTATGTATGTTAGTCATTCAGTCGTGTCCAACTCTGTGACAATGGACTGTTGCCCTCCAGGCTCCTCTGTCCCTAGAATTTTCCAGGCAAGAATCTTGGAATGGATTGCCATTTCCTTCTCCAGGGGATCTTCATAACCCAGGGATTAAACTTGGGTCTCCTACATTGCAAGTGGATTCTTGACCTTCTGAGCCAGCAGGATTGTATGCAATTCCAAAGAAGGAAGACATGAAAAACAAACGAGAGGAAGACGGATGAAAGGGGCTATAGGAGTCCTCAACACCAGAAGTGTTTACTGAGCTCCCAGAAACTGCAGAAAAAGCTCCTCTCCAGTTTTAGACTGCTGGGGGTTGGGCAAAGAAAGAGGCAATTAGACTTGAGTTGGATTGCTGCCCATCACAGATTTTGAGTAAGAGCTATCTCCCTAAAGCCCAATGGCATGTAGGAAGGGTGTAATCCCACAGTGTTTATTAATAATACATGTCTACTAGAATTTGTGCTTATTACCACTGCTTTTCTCTGGACTTGCATTTTGAAATGGATCATCCTGTTTCTCAGCACATCCAGTTTAGGAAGGCAGTCAGTAGAATTTCGACACATTTTTAGAACACTTAAAGGTTCTTCTATGGCTGTGGTCATGCTCATTAGCAAATGATCTGCACACTAATTCCTCAGCCCAGAGGGCTCACAAGAAGCAGAGACCTCATTAGGAAGTCCTTTGACACTCCCTTCCTCTCTTCTTTTCATCTGTTCACTTCGTCCTGAGAAAAGCCAGTGCCCCCACAGATCTGCCTCCTTTGGCCAGCAGCCTAAACTCATGGAAGCCAGCCACACAGGAAATGTGGATTCAGGGGAAGAAGCCTCCTTTCAAGCCCCCAGGGATACTTTCAGTACTAATTACAGCAAATGTCTGAGGCAGGCAACAAGTCTTGAAACCACTGATGGTGGGTCAAGGACTGAAGCTATAAGGCCTCCCTCTCGAGTTTCCTGAAATATTTTTTTACCTTAATTTTTCTTTTATCCCATCTTCTCCATGAAGACTTTCATGCAAGTCAGAACATGAGGATAAAATTTGATTTGAAAAACACTGTTACTGCAACAAATATACATACTACAACAGCTTATCTAATAACATTAAAAATACTAGTATTTATGAATTGCTGAAACATGGGAAAGCATTCTATCTGTATTTTCTAATTTTATTTTCATGGCAATCCATATGTGTTATTGGTGCTATTATAAGGAAATTGTGACTCATGATAATAATTTGCTCAGAGCCAGGAAGCATGAGAGTCAGTTTCTAAATCCCACTCTGTATTATATCATAGTCTGTGCCCTTCGAACCATACTGGGCAGCTAATAGATAGTTAAATAGATAGATAGACAGACATATGTATGTTTATGAATACAAGGAGAGCCATTAAGCTTGGCTTTAAAAGATCCCTGCCATTCAGGGGAAGATCTTATTTGCTAAAAGCTTTTCCAGAAATCAGAATACATGACGTTTTGGGGCTATTTTCACCCTGATTATTCCTACTGTGGATCAGCTTTCCTCCTGTCCCTAAGGATAAATCTTATTGATAATGTTGACACCAGCAGTAAGCTCTGAATTGATTCCCATCTGATATGCATCCTTGATAGCGATTTGTTCTTTCCTTAGTGTTCACTGGCTTTGGTCTGCTTTCTTTTTAGTTAGTAAAATGTAATTAAACTTGGAGGCATTGCTTAAATTCCATTCCCCAGTGTCCCAAACTTTCTCTTCTAAATCAATCTTATCACGGAAAATGTCAAAGTTAAAATAGATCTTGGAAGGGACTTAAAAACAAAACAAAACAAAAACATAGAACAAGAAGATTGAGTTCCAAGGTTTGGGGTGGTCTTTTGCAAGGTCAAAGAGCTGACAATGTATGAGAGGTTGCAGTGTGGATAGAATAGAGTAGATTGAATTTAAAAAATGAATGTATGGTTCTAAGCAAGGAGCCTAGAAGGTCAGGGCTGGAAGCTCACAGTGGATTAATTGCTCTCACCCCTGTGGCCCCTTTTAACTTTCCTACGTGAATCTCCTACTATTAGAAACATCAAAGTGCCACCCACCTTCATGTGCTGCTCTCCAGTGAACATTTATTGGCTATTTTTGGTCATTGTTGCCTCTGGCTTTCTGCTTCCTTCTCCCAAACCAAATGTCATGCTGTTGGTGGTCTTCCTCACTCACCTGAATTTTAGTGTTTGTCATCATACTTTGTCACCTACTTTTGTTGTAAAGTATTGGAGTTTTGGAGTTTACTTTGGCCACCTGATGTGAAGAGCTGACTCATTTGAAAAGACCCTGATGCTGGGGAAGATTGAGGGCAGGAGGAGAAGGGGACAACAGAGGATGAGATGGTTGGATGACATCACTGACTCAATGGACATGAGTTTGTGTAGGCTCCAGGAGTTGGTGATGGAACAGGAGGCCTGGCATGCTGCAGTTCATGGGGTCGCAAAGAGTTGGACATGACTGAACGGCTGAACTGAACTTTGTTTTAAATCTTATCTATCAATGTTGGTTTTGTAAACTCATTCTGTTTCTATTAATACATGATATTTGGAAAGTCTGAACCTATTGCATTTTTCTTCCACCCCATGATCCCTATGTGGCCTCTATGGGACTCTTTGCATTTTTTTGCTAATCTAGACAATTTGCCTTCCTTCCTATCCTATAAGCTGAGTTCCCTTGAAACACATAAGATCAGATCATTCTACTCATTGCCTCTTCATTAGATTTATGGTCACTTCTTCTTATTGATTAAAGATTTTAGCCATAAATTATAATATACTATTCACCATTGTTACATATTATTCTTAGAAAATTCAACATCCAAATAAACTATATATTCAACACCCTGATCTCATTAGTCCCTGAATTCATTCATATATTAGCCTACTATTTCCCACCTCAGGAACACATTCTAATGGTCATAGCTGAGACATCACTAATAACTGCATCATTTGAAAATCTTGATTTCAAGTACAGCACTCTCTTCTAATCATCTTTCTATCTCTCTGTTCCATTACTCTGCATCCAAAAGTTCTTTGGTCTTTTTGAGACTTCCAGACCATTCACTATAATATTTTTCACTGAATATACCTTCATGTTTTTATTATTGTCCTTAATTAATTATGAGAACATAGCCTATTAGTTCACTCCCTTGGATATGCCATTCCTGGAATATAGTAAAATATTATGAAACTTAGATCATATATTATCTACCATTTTAGTAGTAATTCCATATTCAAAGGCCTAAGGTAGAAGAAGGAGACATTTTTAGGAGAATAGGGTTGCTAGTTTAAAGGTCAAACCATGTGGAAGAAGAGTTAGGCTGCAAAAGCACAGAAATGTCAGGTAACAAGAGTTTTTTCATGCCAAAGAACTTGTTTTTTTGTTTGCTTGTTTTTCTTAGGCAATAAGGAACCATGGAAAGTTGATGAGGTATTTGTGGTATTCTGAATTGTCTTAGATTGCTAGAGCTACTGTAACAAAGTGCCACAAACTGAGTGATTTAAACAAAAGACATTTTTTTGTCTCACTGTTCTAGAGACTAGAGGGCTAACATCAAGGTGTTGGTAGCACCATGTTGCCTCTGTGCATACAAGGAAGGATATGTTCAAAGATTCTTTCCTAGTGTCAAATAGTTCCTTAACTTATGATAGCATAACTCCAATTTTCACATAATACTTTCCTAGTGTATATGTTTCTGTCTTCAAATTTCCCCTTTTATAAAGGACACCAATCATATTGGACTAGGGGCTCATCCTACCCCTGTATGAAATCACCTTAACTAATTATATTTGCAACGATCCTATTTTTAAATAAAGTCATGTTCTGAGGTACTAGGGTGGGGATTTCAACATATGAATTTTGTGGGATAAAACTCAACCTATAACATGAATATTTGTGAAGAGCATTTTTGATATCACATAGGAATTCAAACGCTACCTCACTAAAAAGGACCCTATTTCCTCCTACCACTAGGAAATAAGTTTGCTGTGAGATGAATGAGAGAAACCCAAGAGGGTTTCCTCTGTAGATTTTCTTTTTCTGCAAATGGCCTGGTTAAGAGACGGAGCAAGGATTTCAATATAATGTGCATTCAGCATTCACTGCTAATGCAGGAGAGGAAGATCCAGAGTGATACACAGAAATGGAGGCTGTGCCTCTTTATTTCTACAGGTGATGCTCAAAAAAGCCTCCGTTTTCATGTCTGGTAGCATTTGCCAAAGTTAGGCCAAGAGAAGTCAAAGTAATTTAGATTCAATCTTCTCTCAGAAATGAAATGAACAGAAGTTTTATTAAAAGGAAATGAAGAGGAAATTGAACTTTCATATTTCATTGTGCAATTGCGATGACAAAAAACAATATTCGTGAATAGAAGTTTGAAAGATTGTTATTTATATGTCTTTCCCCGCCCCTCCTTATGTTCACCTACACTCTACTTGCTCTTGTCAGAATAGGGGGCAAGGTATTTTTTTTTTTCGTTAAGAGTTGAGTCAGGGTAGTGGCATGGCAAGCCTTCAGATAATACATTCTGTATTACTTTTAAATTTTTATAGTTTCCATGTAGAACAAATTTACTTAAAATATTTAATAGTGGAAGTTGGAATAATATTATAATTTTTATATCATTATTAACTAAAACATAGATAGAAATATATTTCTGGCCTTTTCTATCTTTGGAGGGGAAGAATATAGTAGAAGAAGTCTCTAGTAAGTAAAATCATAAGGGAATAAGCAGTTACTTGAGCAAACATTTCCTATTGATAAATCAGAACATGTATTTTAAGATTATGCTTCTACTTACTTGTATCACTCTGTTGCATGGGGAAAAAATGCCTGAAATAAGACTTGCTATGACTAAATTCTTTAGTCATAGCTCTTTAGTCATTGGCTCCCTCATTGGAGCCAATCTAGGTAGTGAAGTGCTGACTTTAGTGGTCAGGAGGTGCCCTCAAGGTGAGGAATCTTCATTATAATCTTGAGAATTCCTTAACGTAGGGCTTTATGAATCTACAGTGGGCCCACGGAGAATAGCTGATGGTGCATTTAGAAATGGGCACTGGAAACTACTTTTTCCTGATACCTAAAAGTCAGTCATGAAACTAAAAAATGCTTACTCCTTGGAAGAAAAGTTATGGCCAACCTAGATAGTATATTCAAAAGCAGAGACATTACTTTGCCAACTAAGGTCCATTTAGTCAAGGCTATGATTTTTCCAATGGTCATGTATGGATGTGAGAGTTGGACTGTGAAGAAGGCTGAGCACCCAAGAATTGATGCTTTTGAACTGTGGTGTTGGAGAAGACTCTTGAGAGTCTGCAAGAAGATCCAACCAGTCCATTCTGAAGGAGATCAGCCCTGGGACTTCTTTGGAAGGAATGATGCTAAAGCTGAAACTCCAGTACTCTGGCCACCTCATGTGAAGAGTTGACTCATTGGAAAAGACTCTGATGCTGGGAGGGATTGGGGGCAGGAGGAGAAGGGGACGACCAAGGATGAGATGGCGGGATGGCATCACTGACTCGATGGACGTGAGTCTGAGTGAACTCTAGGAGTTGGTGATGGACAGGGAGGCCTGGCATTCTACGATTCATGGGGTAGCAAAGAGTCGGACACGACTGAGCGACTGAACTGGAAAGTCAGCCCCCATTGCAGCAAAGGTGAGATATTGGAGATTTGTGCATAGTGTGTTGCTGTCCTGGCTCCCAAATGGCCCACATCAGTTTTAATCACAAGGAAAGGCCAGAATTAGTTATACTCAACTAGTAAAGTTCAAGAAGCTTAGAAACCTTGGGACTACTTAGTAAGCAGCAGCAGCATAGGTCCAAGTCGCCTTACTGTATATCAGAATACACCTCACACTGTCCTCTTTATGGGCTACAACCTGAGCTTTATGAACAATGGTGTTGCTGAGGGATGAATTTTTTTCTTAGTGACTGGCAATGCTGGGAGGCATGAATGGAAGTTCAGTAAAGGAGGATCACCATGTGAGCAGGGTCAGAGGTTGAGGGAAAAATAAAAATGAAGAAAAACTTATAGTCTAAAACAGTTATGATTCTGGAAGTTTATTTAGGACTCAGACCATTGTCTTGACTTTTTAAAAATATAAGCTTATTATTTCAACTGTCAGTCCTTTTAATTACAATATTCAAATCCATATGCTCTGTTTTAATAACAATAAATTAGGATACCAAGTTGGGGCAATCAAAGAACTAATACTTAGAGAACTCTGACAGGTGACATAAGTGGTTTCTAAGTAAGTAAAGGGTTATTTCTGGTGAGGGTCCTGCCTCAGGAGTGGCTAGGGAAGGAGGTAAGAAGGAGATAGAAAAGAGGAATGGCTACCCATTAAAGCAGAAGGGATTAGGGGTCTTAAGTAGAAGAGTTTCTGCCTTGGAATGATAAATACTGAAATTGGTTAGCAGTGGAAAGGGGTAGAGGAATATAATTTGCAGCGAGTGGAGGTCCTGAAATTTAGAGCTGGGTGTTTCCTTCCATGCCACTAGGCCATCTCCTTAATTTTGTTATTGAAACACAAACACTAGAATACGTTTCATAGAATGTTAGTAGGCTTTCCTGGAAGATAGTATTCAATGGATAATTAAGTTTAGGAAATGCCTCTTAAACACAGTTAAGGAGATGGGTGTGACACTGGGTTTCTTTCAGTATTTAATGTGATAATGCATGGGGTTAAACTCCAAGAGAAAGGATATATTAAAGAACATTTCTTCAAGATTTGACCATGGTACATTATTTTTGTCAAAATAATCCCTGTGACAAGACAAGTGTGTGGAAATACTGAAAAACAAACAAACAAAAAACCCAGCCAGTCATTTCTTCCTGAGGATTTAAACACTAATGCTTTGGTTAGAAAGAAGAGAGGTCCCCATAGCTCACTGGGGTCATATAGTGGTTAGTATTCTGCCTTGTGGCTGGAAGACGGTGAAGGACAGGGAAGCGTGGTGTCCTGTAGTCCATGGGGTCGCAAAGAATTGGATGCAACTGAGCAACTGAACAACAACAAAGAAAGAAGATGCACCCATAATCTTTTCTCCTCCTGGACTTTGTCAGTGTCAGCAGTTCAAATATCAGGCCAAGAAATAGTTTTCTTAGAGGTAATCTTACTTTTATTACATATCAGTTATCTGTTTTCTTGGTTTGCAGGCTCACAGTAGGAATTTAAACCTCACTATAAATGAAATGTTCAACCATGCTTTTCAGGATTCTGTCTTGAGAGCCATCTAGTCTGCGCATGTGCTTGGGAGGAGGTGTGAGTGTTCTCACTTGCACCTGCATTATTCAGTTGCTGGCATATTTCATTTATATAAGAATGGTCTGGTATTTAAGCAAAACTAAATTGAGGGTAAGAATGCAAATGTGCCTCAGAAACTCCTCTGCTGTATCCCTTACCCTGGAAATTTTTATTCCTTCTGGAGCCATGGTGGAGTAGAAACCCAGGAAAAAAAAGAAAGTGCTGTGTTCACCATGGCTGGAACCTCTGGCTTTCACACATTTATATGATGTTTGAAAACAACCATGATTACAACATGTAAATAAATAAATGAACACTTGGCTTTGTATATGTAGGATAATATCTTTCTCAGAAAAAAAAGGAAAAAGTGCTGCATTATTTAGCATCACAATTCCTCACTGACACATGCTGATCACTCACGGCCTTGGCAGAAGACACTGAATGGACAAAGGGATTGACATTATCAAGTTAGAATATATAGACTCAGAATGAGCATCATATAGCTCCCAGATGGTGGTTTATTTTCTTTGATTGCTTTGAAAAGTAGAAAACTACAATAAAAACTGCTGCTCTGACTTGCTCACTTATTGAACTCTTTTTCTTTTTTTGAGACATTAAGGTTTTAGCTAAAATTAAGATTCAATAAAGGTCAGTTCACTAGGCTATGAAAGAGAAATCAGAGCATAAGAATAGCTGAGTGGATCCCACCAAGCTGACCTACAGGAGTTAGTAATGATTCCCAAGGCAGAGTGAGAGGAAACGAGTGACTTTCATGAACAAAATAGTGACACCTTTATAAAAAAGAGGAACAAGGGAAAATGAACATACTCTGTTAACATAATTAAATATCTTTCTTACTGGGATCATTGCTAGAGTAATCGTCCACAGTACTTGCATTTTTATTAAAGAAGCCTAGCTTTTTTTCGTGGTAAGTTAGATTATATTATTTATATAAGGGACTTTCAAATATACTTCAGTAACACTTTTTACAGGAATGATTTTTTAATCCATTTAGAGAGTTGAAATAGACCATATAAATTTTTGTATTTATTGAAAAGTTGAAACTCTGACTGGAATGTGAATGATAATATATCTTTCTAGAATCTGGTTGGATCTGTTAACAAAAATCACTACATCACTTTACATATCATTGAAGTAATGGGCTGAAGAACGTAGATTTTTATTCTTTGCCTTGGTTTTGAATGCAAAGATGTGCCACAAATGATTTGTAATATAAGTACACAAGAGACATATTTGTGGTATGACACAAATTGAGTTTAAGTCTTCTGGATATTTCCTTGTGAAAGTCATTTTGACAAATTATATACAGTATATTGTGATATAGAGAACAGTTAACATACTAGTTGTATTTTAATGACATACATATTTTTAACAAATTAGAATATCCTTAGGAATATTAAAAATTATGATAATATTACTAAATCTACATTTTCTCATTCTAATCCTTATCATGTTCCCAAATGAAGCATTATTTAAACTTTCTTTGCAGATTCATAAGAATCTACTAAGCCTTTAAATCTTCATTATGAATGCAATTTTTCACTGCATGGATGAGTAAAGAAAAAATACTACATATAACAAAGCTTCCTGTTTAGATGAAAACAGATGCTCTAATACATATGACATTTTGTGATGATATGGGTTAGTTCCTGTACACAGCAGTGTAGTACCTGTTTAATGTTTTCTTGTGATGTTCACATATTCACTTTTGTTGTTCAGTCACTCAGTTGGGAATAACTCTTTGTGATCCCATGAACTGCAGCACACCAGACTTCCCTGTCCTTCACCGTCTCCAGGAGTTTGTTCAAAGTCATGTCCATCGAGTCAGTGATGCCATCCAACCATTTCATCCTCTGTCGTCGCTTTACCGCCTGCCTTTAATCTTTCCCAGCATCAGGGTCTTTTCCAATGAGTTAGCTCTTTGCATCAGGTGGCCAAAGTATTGGAGCTTCAGCTTCAGCATTAGTCCTTCTAATGAACATTCAGGGGTGATTTCCTTTAGGATTGACCAGCTTGTTCTCCTTGCAAACCAAGGGACTCTCAAGAGTCTTCTCCAGAACCACAGTTCAAAAGCATCAATTCTTTTCTTTGTGGTCCAACTTTCACATCCATACATGACTACTGGGAAAAACCATAGCCTTAGCTATATGAAACTTTGTTGGCAATATTAACTTTAATATTGGGCTAAATTTCAGTTTATGTTGCCACACGCAGCAGATGCCCACACTGCAGAGTTAGGTGTGTCTTCCCCTGGTCAGCAGAGGGCCTAGTCCATCATTCAGCTTCTGACAATTCTGTGATGGGTCATAAGGAATCAGAGAAAGGCAAGTTATTGCTGCACCAGAGCCTTTTACACTTTAGTTTTACTCAGTATTCCTAGTATTTATGAGGAGGTAGACCCTTCTGCATTCCAGAGCCAAATTTAGGGCCAGCTTCACCAGAAAGGTACATGTCCTAGAGCGTCATCTGCCGCTTGCTTTGCAGCACCCCAGGATCCCATCATCCTATATGTGGAGCCCCCTCCCCACTTGCTTCCATGGACATTCCCCTAATCCCAGTGGAAGATAAATTCCATGACTCAGGGCTTCCTTTGCCTGCTTATTTGTTTTTCACACCTAAATCCATAATACTTAGAAGGTTGCTTAACAGAGTAGGGATTCAATGAATTCAACCAAATAAAGAAATCATTTCCTCAGTAGATACAGCTCTAGCCATACTCAAACTCCCTCCATGTGGAACACCTCAGAATGTTCTGGGGCATTCTGATCTGTTCCATCATCCCTCTCACCTGGATTTTAACTGCTTCCTACACAACAGACAGAAGTAGAGTGGTTTTACCTTTTCTACATCTAATTTTTAAAATTATAGTACTCCCACCAAGGTATAGAGTTTAATGTTTTCTCAATTCTCACACCATAATCTTCTGCTTTCTAATATGTACCAATAAGGAAAACCTGACCAAATTAAATTTCTTCTTTTAAAAGCACTGTTGCAATTTTAACTTGAAATAGCAAATACAAAAGACAAATACATTCCTGTATCTTTCATGTTTATTTTTTCTCCTCATAAAAGCAATATATGTATCATAGATATTATAGAGAGTAGAAGGATACATGCCACATAATTATATCTCCCAGGGATTTTTGTATGACAGTGTTTATATCTGCTCCTTCTTTGCCAAAAGACACACACAGACACCACCCCCCCCCCCCTTACAAAGACACACATAGGCTGTATATGTCTTTTTGTAAATTGCTTTTCTTAATCCCTCAAAATATTTTATTGTACAAATTTTATTCTAGGAGTTCCACATCATGTTATAATAAGAGGATGTGATGTGAACTTGCCTATTCCAACCACAGCAAAATTAGATCAACGCCAGCCAGTGTGATAAATCTATAAGCAGACAGGTAGAGGAGGGAACAATGAGGTTGAGAGAGAAGAAAGGTCCAGATTAAAGCCATGTAAAGTAGAGTCTGGAAATTCAGTGAAGTCTGCAGGGACAGGAGAATACATTTGGGCACTCAGGAGTTAGAACCATGGCAGGAAGACCCCTACAGAAGACCCTTGTGAAAAGGTGCAACCTCTGTGAACAGAGGACTATAAAATGCCACCCACTGGTCCAGATAAGTGATAAGAAAACTGTTTCCTCCCATGTCTCTTTGACAATAAATGTTAGAAAAAAATTTCCCTATGAGGATTTGAAAGTCCTAAGCTTGCACCATATACTGATGTGAGGCCTAAGATTTCCAAAATCATGAGATATTAATACTCCATGAGGACATATTTATGAATGGAATAATGCCAGAGCTAACCTAACACGAATGCGACTTGTATTCTTAGGAGACTCATTTCTAACACAGGACACCAGTGGCTTCTGCAGAAAACACCACACTATCTTTAAGGAAGCTTGGAGTCCCTAATTACAGACCCAAAGAAGAAACAACATTCCCTGAAAGAGAGCCAGCATACACAACCAACATGAACGTGAGCGTGAGGGTTGTATCCGGCACATTTGACACAGTGCATCAACTGTTTTTTCTTTCTTTCAACAGACTTGTCTTCTATACTGTAAATATTCTCCATGATATTCATGAAATATCATGATACTGGCTAAGAAAGACATGCAGACAATGAAAATGTCTTTTATTGAACTTTCTATGTGAAATATGTCCCATAAATATAAAGTAAACTTAATAATGCATCCCATCACTTCAAGGGAAATAGATGGGGAAACAGTAGAAACAGTGTCAGACTTAATTTTTGGGGGGCTCCAAAATCACTGCAGATGGTGACTGCAGCCATGAAATTAATAGACGCTTACTCCTTGGAAGAAAAGTTATGACCAACCTAGATAGTATATTCAAAAGCAGAGACATTACTTTGCCAACAAAGGTCCGTCTAGTCAAGGCTATGGTTTTTCCAGTAGTCATGTATGGATGTGAGAGTTGGACTCTGAAGAAAGCTGAGCGCCAAAGAATTGATGCTTTTGAATTGTGGTGTTGGAGAAGACGCTTGAGAGTCCCTTGGACTCCAAGGAGATCCAACCAGTCCATTCTGAAGGAGATCAGTCCTGGGTGTTCTTTGGAAGGACTCATGCTAAAGCTGAAACTCCAGTACTTTGGCCACCCCATGCGAGGAGTTGACTCATTGGAAAAGACTCTGATGCTGGGAGGGATTGGGGGCAGGAGGAGAAGGGGATGCAGAGGATGAGATGGCTGGATGGCATCTCCAACTCAGTGGAGGTGAGTTTGAGTGAACTCTGGGAGTAGGTGATGGACAGGGAGGCCTGGCGTGCTGCGATTCATGGGGTAGCAAAGAGTCAGACACGACTGAGTGACTGAACTGAACTGAAACTTAAAAGTAATGGATGCATAATATTTAAGTCCATTAATTCCTTTTGTGAATAAGAGGGGAAAAGCACTCAAAGAAGTACTTTCCAGAGAAAGCTCTACAGGTTTCCCAGAGAGAGCTCTGCATAGAAAGTAGAACTGAATTAATTCAAGTTATATTTCTGAACATGTACAAGAACTATATTACTCTCATTTAATTTTGAACATAGTTTACAGTCAGGCATATAAAGTACCAAAATTCTAGAGAACCATTTATAGTGAAAGAGACAAAAAAGTTATTCTAAACCTATGAACTCACTTTCTAAACAAATGAATATAACTGAGGTCATGTAAATGGAGGTCCATCATATAAATTAAGAGTTCTCCAAATTAGCTTCCATGTGGAATATAATGTTCATTAAGAGAACAGTAATAAAAAAATTAAGACTAAAAGCTAATCTACACACAAGTTTAGATATGAGTATGTGTAAAAATTAAAACCCAAATTTAACTGTAACAGTTATTTAAAACTTATACCACTATGCAATTTTTTTTCATGGAAGAATATTAATAGAACAAACTGAAAGAGAAAATGGTAATTATAGTGATAAAAATAATAATATTCAGTTATTATTACTATAGCTCTTAATTATAGTTAATATATTGTTATTTCTTATTCTTTTTAAACAAGAGGTAACTAAAATATTGCAACAATTAATTAGAAATCATAAGGAGATATTATGGGTTAAATGCTTAAAGGATCCTGAGTTTTTGAAAGGAGAGTTATTAACTAATTATATGCTTTATGTCAAGCATACAGGTTGATATCAAGAATATCTATAAATACATGAAAAAGCAATAAATGAAGTGATGAGAATTGAAGGTCATTGAAATAATCTAAAGAGTTGTAGTAAAGAGAACAAAACAGTAAAATGAAGGTTTTAATAAAAAAGGCAAGAGAATGGTAAAGTTCAAATAAATTAGTGATTTATCAAAAGAAAACTTAGTGAAGCAAATACCAAATATTTAATTTGGTATTTTAATTATAGCATTTGATATTTATAGAATATTGACAGCAATAAAGATACAATTTGTCATAAAAGGAATAATTTGCAAAAAATATCACTTATAGTCAACTTATATGTTCTTCTATCGTTGGATCAAAATAAAGAAGAAAATTCCAGAATTACAAAGATAAATTGACATATCAATTTCACTGCAGACAAATTCATTATTAAATAGTCACGCACTAAAATGACCATAAAAGAATTTCAATATAATAGAATGCTGAAACAAATAAACTATGAATATATTTCTTTTATTTATATATAAAAATTTTAAATGGACTGCATACTAAGATGCAGAAGTCATCTTAGTGAGCAGTGAATTAAAAATTAATATGAAAATTTATTTAAAAAGTGTATTTTGAATAATATAAAAAATACAGAAGTGTAGATTAAGACTTTTTTTGAATCACAGTAAAATACTGCATATTAAAGTTGTATAGTACAGCTACTGTGGTATTTAGAGGCTAATATATAACCTTAAATGTGAACCAGGAGAGAAGATAAGACTAAAAATTAATGACAAGCATTGAATTCATCGTTAGTAATTACAGAACACTAGACTAAATTTCCCAGCTTGCTCAGTGGTAAAGAATCTGCCTGCCAATGCAGGAGACACAGGAGACTCAGGTTCAGTCCCTGAGTAGGGAAGATCCCCTGGAGAAGTAAATGGCAACCCACTCCAGTATTCTTGCCTGGAAAATCTCATGAACAGAGGAGTCTGATGGGCTATAGTCCATGGGTTCTCAAAGATGCGGACATGCCTGAGCATGTACACATAATACATTTCAAATAGGAAAACAGGGTATAGTAATATAAAAACGTATTTTTATAAAATATAAAAGAAGAATACAAATACAATTTTAAAAGAAAAAATAAGGAATATTGCTAAAGATAGGAATCAGTTTCATGAACTTTAAAACAAGAAAAAAAAAAACAGAAACAAAAACTGGGGAAGGACCATAATATTTCTATAAATAATCAACATTAAGGATTTAAAAAAGGACACTATTGAGACTTTCCCACCTCATTGCACATTATTAACAAACATCCTTTATTAATTGCATTATATTTACTTGCAGACTACTTGCAGAGTTTTCTTGCAAAATTTTAAGGATCAGTGTATTGGAAATCATTCCTCTCCCATGCCCATGGTTCAAGCTAAGAGAGCAGTTTCTCTCTAGACTCAGAAAAGGGAGAAATGGAAGCAGTCCTCTTTTATCCCATTCAATCAACTCTACCCCCAGTAAATGTAACTCTCACAACTGAGCATTTTTCATCAGAGAGGTAACACATGGGAAAATAATAATGCATTTATGATATAATTTAACTTCCTGTGTTCACTTTTCCTCACACCACCCCCCCCCCCACTCCCACCCACACACACTCCATCTACTCTGTTCTGTCACTCTCTCTTTATTTTAGCTGTGCTAAGTCACTTCAGTCATGTCTGACTCTTTGTGACCCCATGAATTGTATCCTGCCAGGTTCCTCTGTCCATGGGATTCTGGAGTACTGGAGTGGGTTGCCATGCCCTCCTCCAGGGGATCTTTCCGAGCCGAGGATTGAACTCTAATGTCTCTTGTACTGGCTGGTAGGTTCTTTACCACTAGTACCACCTGGGAAGCCCTTATTTTAGTTGCTTGGTTTGCTTTTCAAGCAATAATACTTTGAGCTGAGTTACATCTCAACACATTACTTGTATAAGACCAATCTACTTGATAAAAACCTCACTTTAACAGGAACCTCATTCTTTGATCCCCTTGAAGAAAACTTTCTCTGAAATGGTGCTACTGCTTTAGGTATGTTTGTTACATCAGAATTGGAGGCTTATTTTGCAAATAAACAAATTAATATCTTGTGGAAAGTTCCCCCTAAATAGGTGGGCACCTGTTTTCACTGTTCCTTTCCACAATCTTACTTCAGGTCAAACTTGGATAATCAAGAATAGATCATTAAAGAGGGCCATGTTATAAATACTTACTTTTGTAAATTTTCTTGCAACACTGGATTTTTATCTGGGTTTTTTAAATACAAAAAAAATTATAATGGACATTTATGTATATTTATTCAGCATTGCTAATATACTCCCTAGAACAAATTTAAAGTAGAATTATTAAGTCGAAGTGTGTGATGATTTTTAGGGATTCTGATTCATATTGTTTTATTAATATTCATTAAAACCTCCTAATTTGTGCTGTCAGCAATGTATGACTTATCCATCTCATTGGAGTTGCATGAGCTTGAGAACTCAAATATTCTTTTTATCTAATTTGATAAGTAAATATGGTATCTATTGCTTTTAATTTAATTTATTTGACTACTAATATGATTTTGCTTTTTTAATGACATGCATTTTCATCTTTTATACTTCACTGCATATTTATTTTCAACATCTCACATGCCCACATACTTATGAAGGTATTAACATTTTATCCCACTGATGGAAGCAATTATTTATATATTGAAGGTTTTAATCTGTTGTCTTATTTGCTATTATTACAAGTCAGTGCTTTGCAGTTTTTTATATTTTATTGTTTATATTTATTCATTTTATGATTATTTTCATTACTTTCACACTTTAATGAAACTTTACTCTCTTGAGATCAGTTAAGTATTGACCTTTTGATTCTACCCATTTTGCATTACTTGATGGCCACAGATCTCAGAACTGTATGATAGAAGTATATCATAAATTTAAAATATGTTTTACTGTATGGAAAGGTAAACTCACAGCTATTATGAATTTGTGGGTACAGATGGTATGTTCTTGATTACTCTAAATATCTTTCAGGGTCATTCTACATAATTTCATCCTAAATAACATCCACTTTTAGTCCATTTTACATTGGTAAAGCTTTCGTGTTAAACAGACATTTCCCCCTTCAATTTACCTAAGAATAACTTATTATAATCTGAGGGCTTTGATTTGTTTAGGTAAGCTCATATGTGCATGACCATAATGGGTGATAATGAGTATGATAATACATATGGAATTAAGGAAAAACTTTACTGGTGGAAGATTGATTGGAAAATAAAAGCAGTTTAAGCTTTTAGTTAAGAACACATATACTTATATGAATAAGTATAAACAATAAAATATAAAAAACTGCAAAGCACTGACTTGGAGTAATAATAGCAAATAAGACAATGGATTAAAACCTTCAATATATAAAAGACATGAAGACAGCATTCAGGTGCTACCATTGGAGACAACTTGAGAATGAATTTATTTCAGGGAGTCAGAGGCAATATTGAAGGTCATAATTAGCAAAAGCACCAGGGCCCTCAAAACTGTTTAGAAACTGCTTCTGTTACCTGAGAGCTATGTAAGTGCTTAGAACAGAGAATGTACATATCAAGGGCACAGGTATTAGGACATAATAATCATGAGAATCTCCATCTGTCACATCAGTATTTTCCCATCTCATAGTATTTTCTGTGGTCATGGCTTTCAACTGATTGGAAAACCTATATTAGGGAGGGTAAGATGCATTGTTGCTGTTCAGTCACCAAGTTGTGTGTGACTTTTTGTGATCCCATGAACTGTAACACACTAGGATTCCCTGTCCTTCACCATCTCCCGGAGTTTGCTCAAACTCCTGTCAATTGAGTTGGTGATGCTATCTAACCATCTCATCTTCTGCTGCCCACTTCTCTTTTAATAAATAAGATCAACTGATTGTAAATATTAAGGCATCTAAAAAATAATTTCACCAAAACATTTAGACTAGTATTAGACAAAACAGCTTGGTGCTGTACTCTAGCCAAGGGGATACATAAAATTAGCTATCACAGACATCAAAAGAGCATCACAGTCTGTGGTCCTGAAAGAGGTCCAGGGTCACTGGAGGAGAGTTAATCCAGCTATGTCTACAGAGAAACTCAGAAATAGAAAGTCTCCTAAGACAGGCCTATGCTCTCGGTCTTAGCTATTTGAGTTTAACATTCAGTCTACACAAGGGAAAATGTCTGATAGTTTCAAGGAGGAGAGTTATATTTTAGAGTGTACAGCAAAGGCTCTCTGGCTCCATTTTATTCCTTGCATCAGCCATACCCTCTGTATTTTCTCCTTTAAAGGGAGAAAATCTGAGTATTCTCATATATGATGACACTGCACTTAAATGCAGCTAGATTTCAGTGGTACTAACATAAATAACCTCAGATATGCAGATGACACCATCCTTATGGCAGAAAGTGAAGAGGAGCTAAAAAGCCTCTTGGTGAAAGTGAAAGAGGAGAGTGAAAAAGTTGGCTTAAAGCTCAACATTCATACAAAGCTTGAAATTATTTGTTCTAGTTCTGTGAAAAATGTGGCTGGTAGCTTGATAGGGATTGCATTGAATTTGTAAATTGCTTTGGGTAGTATACTCATTTTCACTATATTGATTCTTCCAATCCATGAACATGGTATATTTCTCCATCTATTAGTGTCCTCTTTGATTTCTTTCATCAGTGTTTTATAGTTTTCTATATATAGGTCTTTAGTTTCTTTAGGTAGATATATTCCTAAGTATTTTATTCTTTTCGTTGCAATGGTGAATGGAATTGTTTCCTTAATTTCTTTTTCTACTTTCTCATTATTCGTGTATAGGAATGCAAGGGATTTCTGTGTGTTGATTTTATATCCTGCAACTTTACTATATTCATTGATGAGCTCTAGTAATTTTCTGGTGGAGTCTTTAGGGTTTTCCATGTAGAGGATCATGTCATCTGCAAACAGTGAGAGTTTTACTTCTTCTTTTCCAATTTGGATTCCTTTTATTTCTTTTTCTGCTCTGATTGCTGTGGCCAAAACTTCCAGAACTATGTTGAATAGTAGCGGTGAAAGTGGACACCCTTGTCTTGTTCCTGACTTTAGGGGAAATGCTTTCAATTTTTCACCATTGAGGATAATGTTTGCTGTGGGTTTGTCATAGATAGCTTTTATTATGTTGAGATATGTTCCTTCTATTCCTGCTTTCTGTTTACAAAAAACCTCGAATAGCCAAAGCAATCTTGAGAAAGAAGAATGGAGCTGGAGGAATCAACTTGCCTGACTTCAGGCTCTACTACAAAGCCACAGTCATCAAGACAGTATGGTACTGGCACAAAGACAGACATATAGATCAATGGAACAAAATAGAAAGCCCAGAGATAAATCCACACACATATGGACACCTTATCTTTGACAAAGGAGGCAAGAATATACAATGGAGTAAAGACAATCTCTTTAACAAGTGGTGCTGGGAAAACTGGTCAACCACTTGTAAAAGAATGAAACTAGATCACTTTCTAACACCGCACACAAAAATAAACTCAAAATGGATTAAAGATCTAAATGTAAGATCAGAAACTATAAAACTCCTAGAGGAGAACATAGGCAAAACACTCTCAGACATAAATCACAGCAGGATCCTCTATGATCCACCTCCCAGAATTCTGGAAATAAAAGCAAAAATAAACAAATGGGATCTAATTAAAATTAAAAGCTTCTGCACAACAAAGGAAAATATAAGCAAGGTGAAAAGACAGCCATCTGAATGGGAGAAAATAATAGCAAATGAAGCAACTGACAAACAACTAATCTCAAAAATATACAAGCAACTTCTGCAGCTCAACTCCAGAAAAATAAACGACCCAATCAAAAAATGGGCCAAAGAACTAAATAGACATTTCTCCAAAGAAGACATACGGATGGCTAACAAACACATGAAAAGATGCTCAACATCACTCATTATTAGAGAAATGCAAATCAAAACCACAATGAGGTACCACTTCACACCAGTCAGAATGGCTGCGATCCAAAAATCTGCAAGCAATAAATGCTGGAGAGGGTGTGGAGAAAAGGGAACCCTCCTACACTGTTGGTGGGAATGCAAACTAGTACAGCCACTATGGAGAACAGTGTGGAGATTCCTTAAAAAATTGCAAATAGAACTACCTTATGACCCAGCAATCCCACTTCTGGGCATACACACCGAGGAAACCAGAATTGAAAGAGACACATGTACCCCAATGTTCATCGCAGCACTGTTTATAATAGCCAGGACATGGAAACAACCTAGATGTCCATCAGCAGATGAATGGATAAGAAAGCTGTGGTACATATACACAATGGAGTATTACTCAGCCGTTAAAAAGAATTCATTTGAATCAGTTCTGATGAGATGGATGAAACTGGAGCCGATTATACAGAGTGAAGTAAGCCAGAAAGAAAAACACCAATACAGTATACTAACACATATATATGGAATTTAGGAAGATGGCAATGATGACCCTGTATGCAAGACAGGGAAAGAGACACAGATGTGTATAATGGACTTTTGGACTCAGAGGGAGAGGGAGAGGGTGGGATGATTTGGGAGAATGACATTCTAACATGTATACTATCATGTGAATTGAATCGCCAGTCTATGTCTGACGCAGGATGCAGCATGCTTGGGGCTGGTGCATGGGGATGACCCAGAAAGATGTTCTGGGGAGGGAGGTGGGAGGGGGGTTCATGTCTGGGAATGCATGTAAGAATTAAAGATTTTAAAATTTAAAAAATAAAAAACTAAAAATTAAAAAAAAAAAAAAAAAAAAGCTCAACATTCAGAAAACGAAGATCATGGCATCTAGTCCCATCACTTCATGGGAAATAGATGGGGAAACAGTAGAAACAGTGTCAGACTTTATTTTTTTGGGCTCCCAAATCACTGCAGATGGTGACTGCACCCAATGAAATTAAAAGACGCTTACTCCTTGGAAGAAAAGTTATGATCAACCTAGATAGCATATTCAAAAGCAGAGACATTACTTTGCTGACTAAGGTCTGCCTAGACAAGGCTATGGTTTTTCCCGTGGTCATGTATGGATGTGAGAGTTGGACTGTGAAGAAGGCTGAGTGCTCAAGAATTGATGTGTTTGAACTGTGGTGTTGGAGAAGACTCTTGAGGGTCCCTTGGACTGCAAGGAGATCCAACCAGTCCATTCTGAAGGAGATCAACCCTGGGATTTCTTTGGAAGGAATGATGCTGAAGCTGAAGCTCCAGTACTTTGGACACCTCATGCGAAGAGTTGACTCATTGGAAAAGACTCTGATGCTGGGAGGGATTGGGGGCAGGAGGAGAAGGGGACGACCCAGGATGAGATGGCTGGATGGCATCACGGACTCGATAGATGTGAGTCTGAGTGAACTCCAGGAGATGGTGATGGACAGGGAGGCCTGGCGTGCTGCGATTCATGGGGTCGCAAAGAGTCGGACACAACTGAGCGACTGAATTGAACTGAACATAAATAGATTCAGTGTTTTTCACCTCTGTATTTCCAGAAGTGTAAGATTTCTTTTAACTCTGAATGGATCCCTCACCCCCCTCCCAACTGCTGTGCCTGGCCTCTACTTCGCTTAGCTAGGTTAGTTGCCAGACTGCGTTGATCCTTCCTTCTGTCACATTACCAAATTTCTAATTGATATTAGCTCTCTGGAGCCAACATGATTCTGACCACCTGATACCTTACTCTTGAATTATTTAAGCTCATCTGGTTCCTTGGCTATTTCATGTCCATTTGCTAAATGATCATTCCAGATAATAGTAGAGAATCTAAATTTTTTTTCTGTAAAGGCTAAGACCCAACATCTTGATATTCTATAAAATTCCTTCTTCATCCTAACATGCTTTTGCTACACTTTTTTTTTTTCCTCAATACTCTTTGGTGTAAGAACTCATTCTATACTGATATTTTGAGGATATCAGATTCTAATATATTTGAGAGAGAATGTTTCAGTCACATCTCTGTCCAATTAAATATCTGGAGATTTGCCCATTTTAGTACTGTCCAATAGAACTTTTTGCAATATGGTAGCCATTGGCTGTTTGTAGCTATTGAACACTTCAAATACAGCTAGTGCTTCTGAAGATCTGAATTTTTAATTTGATTTAGTTTTAATCAATTTAAATTTAAATAGCCACATGTTGCTGGCGGCACTTATATTTGACTGCACAATCTTAGATACTGCACAGGACTCTGGCATCAGAGAATCTCATTATGTCAGTGCTTCTCCACATAAGGGCAAGAGTCTAAAGGTTCAGAGGACACTTCCACCTGGAGCCCACACACTTCACCTTCCAGATCACTCTCCCAGGACTCCAGTATCCCGTGCCTGGATGGGCTCAAGTGTAATTCTAGGACCTGTGCTGCCTCTTCTCATGTCTGTCTTCTCAGGGGAAATTCTTGGAGAATGAGTAGGGGGTTATGACTAGCACTACTGACTATGGTCTTGGTTGTGTATAGATGTGAAGAAGATCAGCAGAGAAGTGGGGTGGGGCTAGAGATGGAACGTGAAGGGGGTGAGCCAAGGATCTGCTCTCCCTGCGCCACTAATGAGAATTTAAAATCTGAATCTGGCTTCTTTTCATCAGGTTCCTAAAAGGCATGCTGGAGTAAGCCTCTTACAGTCAGATATGTCCTGGCTTAGACTGGGTCAAGGAGAAGAAACCCAGAAAGAATAGTGGAGATGGCATTGTTATGTGATTATTAGGTAACCTTGAACAGGGTTAAATGAGCTTTCTTTCCCCCTCCACAGGAAGAAAAGGAAAAATAGAATTTTGTCCTGTGAATTTCTCAAGTGATTAAAAGATTAAGAGAGCAAAAAATGAGTCAGCAGGTATTCATTCTATTTTTGTTATGATTGTATATTTGTCAAGTTTCAATATTTTATCACATGATTGCTAACCAGATTTATTAAATATTCAAATATTTAAATTTATATCTTAAATAGTTAAACAGTAAGGTATATGGACCTCTATGTGTACTCTTGTTTCAGGCCCCACATACTTTAGGGGTGAACTTGGTGCCTAATCTGGAACTTCCTCATTACAGTGCCCGTTAGGCTGTCTCAGTATTTATGTTTTTTTCTAAATTATCTTACTAGACTGTAAAATAATTTAGTCTTCAATGACTAGTCAATACTTGGCATATAGTATATCCTTAATCTATGACAGTTGAAGGAAAGAATGAATAAAATGCCACATAAAAAAGGACACATGCTTCCCCTAACGTCTGCAGATAGAAGTACCTAGGATGATTATATAGCCAAATATATATTTAAAAAACTGAAAACCCAGATATTCTTACTACAATATTCTCATATCCTCCTCTTTGACCTAATTAGTATACTGAAGTACATCTTTGCCTTTTTTTTTTTTTGCATTTTATGCAAATACCTTTAAGTGAAAGAAAGAAGAAAGAAGGGAAGAAAGAAAGGGAGGATGGCAATTGCCAGATGTCCACATTCTCCAAGAATCCATCTTTTACTTTTCTATGACACAATTTTTATTTATTTTTAATTTTTTTATAACATAATGGTAATCGAATTTTTTTTAAATTTTTTATTGATTTTTTTAAATTTAATTTTTTTACTATATAATACTGTATTGGTTTTGTCATACATTGACATGAATCTACCACAGGTATACATGAGTTCCCAACCCTGAAACCCCTCCCACCACCCTCCCCATATCATCTCTCTGGGTCATCCCAGTGCACCAGCCCCAAGCATCCTGTATCCTGTATCAAACCTAGACTGGTGATTCATTTCTTACATGGCAGTATACATGTTTCAATGCCATTCTCCCAAATCATCCCACCCTCTCCCTCTCCCTCAGAGTCCAAAAGTCTGTTCTATACATCTGTGTCTCTTTTACTGTCTCACATACAGGGTTACCATTACCATCTTTCTAAATTCCATATATATGTGTTAGTATACTGTATTGGTGTTTTTCTTTCTGGCTTACTTCACTCTGTATAATAGGCTCCAGTTTCATCCACCTCATTAGAACTGATTCAAATGTATTCTTTTTAATAGCTGAGTAATACTCCATAGTATATATGTACCATAGCTTTCTTATCCATTCATCTGCTGATGGACATCTAGGTTGCTTCCATGTCCTAGCTATTATAAACAGTGCTGCGATGAACATTGGGGTGCACCTGTCTTTTTCAGTTCTGGTTTCCTCTGTGTATATGCCCAGCAGTGGGATTGCTGGGTCATAAGGCAGTTCTATTTCCAGTTTTTTAAGGAATCTCCACACTGTTCTCCATAGTGGCTGTACTAGTTTGCATTCCCACCAACAGTGTAAGAGGGTTCCCTTTTCTCCACACCCTCTCCAGCATTTATTGCTTGTGGACTTTTGGATTGCAGCCATTCTGACTGGTGTGAAATGGTACCTCATTGTGGTCTTGATTTGCATTTCTCTGATAATGAGTGATGTTGAGCATCTTTTCATGTGTTTGTTAGCCATCCGTATGTCTTCTTTGGAGAAATGTCTATTTAGTCCTTTGGCCCATTTTTTGATTGGGTCATTTATTTTTCTGGAATTGAGCAGCAGGAGTTGCTTGTATATTTTTGAGATTGGTTGTTTGTCAGTTTCTTCATTTGCTATTATTTTCTCCCATTTCGAAGGCTGTCTTTTCACTTTGCTTATAGTTTCCTTTGTTGTGCAGAAGCTTTTAATTTTAATTAGATCCCATTTGTTTATTTTTGCTTTTATTTCCAGGGAGGTGGATCATAGAGGATCCTGCTGTGATTTATGTCGGAGAGTGTTTTGCCTATTTTCTCCAATAGGAGTTTTATAGTTTCTGGTCTTACATTTAGATCTTTAATCCATTTTGAGTTTATTTTTGTGAATGGTATTAGAAAGTGATCTAGTTTCATTCTTTTACAAGTGGTTGACCAGTTTTCCCAGCACCGCTTGTTAAAGAGATTGTCTTTAATCCATTGTATATTTTTGCCTCCTTTGTCGAAGATAAGGTGTGTGACACAATTTTTAAACTTAGATTGTGCTTTGATATTTTGTAATAAGTACCTTTCCTAATTTGGTAAGAGAGTTTGTCATTTGGCAGAAGTATATCTCTACCTATTTGATAAACTCTATTCTGTTTTATGGAGAAGGCAATGACAACCCACTCCAGTACTTTTGCCCAGAGAATCCCATGGATGGAGGAGCCTGGAAGGCTGCAGTCCATGGGGTCACTGAGGGTCGGACACGACTGAACGACTTCACTTTCACTTTTCACTTTCATGCATTGGAGAAGGAAATGGAAACCCACTCCAGTGTTCTTGCCTGGAGAATCTCAGGGACGGGGGAGCCTGGTGGGCTGCTGTCTATGGGGTCGCACAGAGTCAGACACGACTGAAGTGACTTAGCAGCAGCAGCAGCATTCTGTTTTATTAAGCTGTCGGTTTGGTCTTGGTTGAGAAGACAAATACATTAAAATAAACACATGCTATTAAAAACTCAGGAATTGGAACAACATTTGCTTCTTTTGATACCACAGCTTTCTCAGTCACATATTCTGCAATTCAGTACTGCTTATTAACTGAACCTGGAGTGTGATTGAGGGATATAGACTAGTAGGAGAAATAAAACACTGCTGGAATACATCTGAAATGTAGTGTCAATTGATTCAGGTTTCTATACAACTCCAATATAACTCATGAAAAATAAATTGGCTCTATCTCTTTCAGTGCATAAAATAAGTCCTCTAAAATAGTTTTAAGATTAGTGAAGAGAAAGAAAAGTATGTCATTTTTAATACCCATTCTCTTTTAAGAAATATAGACCTTGGAAGCTAAAGAGTTTTTGCTTTCAGATCTCAAAATTATTATCTTCTGGGTAATGGTTTATGTTATACTTGAAGACTTTTAAAGTTGTGGGGTGGAGGCAGGGAAGCTTGGCAAAAGAAATGGGGACAGAATTAAGTCCTCTTGCATGTGAGGATGGAAGTAGGTAGGGAATTTCCCAGTGAGGGGCCAGGAGCAATGAAAGCTAAGTTCTGGAAGACAATATACACATGGGATGGACATAGTGGCTTGGAAGCAGGGACATTCAGAAAAGATAGATGAGGCTAAAAGTTGTTTTTGTTTTTTCTTTTTTTAGTGAAATGCTAGACATTGTGGAATATGAACTCCTCCATCTTCTTCTTTTTTTTTGTAATCCTATTTTGTAATGATGTATTTCTCCTTAGTATTCTTGGGCAAAGGACATCTGGGGAGAAGTAGTTGAAGAAGAAGGTGAATGAATTACAAGCATGCTGAGACAGTAGTCAAATTCGGGACTTTCTAGGTGGCTCAGTGCTAAGGAATCTGCCTGGCAATGTAGCAGATGCAGGAGACAGAAGTTAGATCACTGAGTCAGGAAGATCCCCTGGAGGAGAAAATGGCAACTGACTCTAGTAATCTTGCCTAGGAAATCCCATGGACAGAGGAGCTCAGCAGGTTACAGTCCATGGGGTCGCAAAGAGTTGGACATGACTGAGTAAGCACACTGAGACAGGAGAGAAGTGAAATTCTATAAATAGAAAATAAATATCTATATGTGTGTATGTATTTTCTAGCCCAGCTGTGAAATTATTAACCTGTCAGCACACTTACTCATCTTGTTCTGGCCCTAGGTTAGCTTAAGACTGAGTATGATGGAAGAATAAATTTAACAGTGTTTCCTAAATGTCAACTGTATGTTACACTTTGAGTTACATGATATGGTACCTGCCTCTCGTCTCCTATAATTCTGGTCTTTTGTTCATTCAAATGTTTGTAGAGAGCCCTAGTAGAAATAACTCTTTCCAGAGGCACCATGTGTATCTCCAACAGAATAGGAATTAGGGCCCTTCATCATTTCAGAACGGAGAAGGCAATGGCACCTCACTCCAGTACTCTTGCCTGGAAAATCCCACGGACGGAGAAGTCTTCTCCAGCACCACAGTTCAAAAGCATCAATTCTTCGGTGCTCAACTTTCTTCACAGTCCAACTCTCACATCCATATATGACCACAGGAAAAACCATAGCCTTGACTAGACGGCCCTTAGTCGGCAAAGTAATGTCTCTGCTTTTGAATATGCTGTCTAGGTTGGTCATAACTTTCCTTCCAAGGAGTAAGCTTCTTTTAATTTCATGGCTGCAATCACCATCTGCAGTGATTCTGGAGCCCCCAAAATCAAAGTCTGACACTGTTTCCACTGTTTCCCCAATCCATTTGCCATGAAGTGATGGGACCAGATGCCATGATCTTTGTTTTCTGACAGTGAGGGAAAATTTGGATTTGACGTGTCATATTTCAGTAAAAAATAAATGTAAATGAAACATGTATACATTTCTCAGTTTTAGAAATATGCATATATAATTCTAAATTTCTATATATCCTGTAGAAAAGTACAAGGTTTATATTGTCTTGGAAAAGAATGGAATGATTAACAGCTCTGTAATTTAGTCAACATTAGAATTTTAGTTATCACTCTATGTTTCCACAGTTTCTTATCAAACATTATTTATTGGTTCCTGCTGCCTATCAGTCACCTTCGGTCTGACATCTGAAACTCAACATGTCTAAAATGGATCTTATAAATTACATGCATTTCTTCAACAATGGAATTTACTTTGACTTTGGAGATTTTTCTCTATAGGCTGATAACTTGTCCATAAGACCCTGAAATTCTCTACAAATCTATACTCTATTTCTCCCCATCTCAGTTACCAAAGGTCTCTGAATGCTTCTTCCAAAATTGTTCATTTATCTAACTTCTCATTGTCATCTCAGAGTCTGAGCAGGTTATAACTGAACTATTGAAGTGAAGTGAAGTGAAGTGAAATTAGCTCAGCTGTGTCTGACTCTTTGCAGCTCCATGGACTATACAGTCCATGGAATTCTCCAGGCCAGAATATTGGAGTGGGTAGTCTTTCCCTTCCCCAGGGGATCCTCCCAACCCAGGGATCAAGCCCAGGTCTCCCATGTTGCAGGTAGATTCTTTACCAACTTAACTCTCAGGGAAGCCCCAAACTACTGAAAGAGGATCTTAAGTATTTGGGGCACTTTCACTCTCTGTTTATATTATCATGTTGGATGTAGATTCCAGAATAATCCTAAAATACAGATTTTACTCCATCACTACCAAACTCCTAAACAATACTTGTTTTCCCTTTCCCCATAAACATAGTGGGGGGGGGGAGATATCTATTCTTGTATCCTATCACATTTTCATTTGAATCTTATCCTCCATTTAAACTGCCTCTTTTCAGCACAGCCTAAGTCTTTCCTCTCCTTTATCTTGATTGATGGGGCTTCCTTTACCTGAAACACTCTTTTTACTGTTTCAATTTCTTTTTTTTTAAACTTTTTATTTTGTATTGGGGTATAGCCGGTTAACAATCATGTAGTAGTTTCAGGTGAACAATGAAGGGATTCAGCCATACACATACATGTATCCATTCCTATTTCTTATAATTGTACTCACTATCTCTTCTAAAACCTAGAATATATAATTTCAGCATGTTAATACTTGACTTATTTTGTTTATCCATTCAATCTTTTTCAAATACTAAGTGAGTATTTGAAACTCAACCTGACACCTTTAAGTGTTTGGTTAGACCACACAGTTAAACTGCAGTGAGAAAGAGAGTAAATTCTATATTTCAGTGCTTTGGAGTTGCTCACCACCATGGCAGATTCAAGTTTTTTTTAAAAAAAAAAAAAAAAACAGAATATTTGTAAAATACATAATTTAAATCTTTTTCATAAAGGTACTTGAGTGTCTCAGAGAGCCTAATAATGAGGTCACAGTTCAATTTCAGAAAAACCTGGATCCTCGGACATAAATACTGTTGGGTTTCTTCTCCTCGCTATTTTACGATTTTAAACATACACCCTCTATGAGACTTTTCACTCATCTATTTATGAGTTAACCTTTCATTTCCCCCTTACTCGATTTACCTGTTGGGACATGACAACCGAAGTTCCCAAGGTTACAGCTCCACAATTCAGAGTAGTGTGGCAGACTGAGATGGTATTTGGATCCATTTCAAATACCCAAGAAGGTATCACATTGGGTTATTTACTGATCTTCGAGCCAGGGGTTAGGGCTATTTGGACCAGGATGGTAGGGAAAGCGGCTGCTCCTAGGAAATGAAGGGTTCTGGGCCCAGAGTAGCATAGATGCCCACCGCAGAGGGTTATAAAGACAAGGAAAACCAAAACCTGATTCTAGGCGGTCAGGACAGGATGAACAGATGTGATGCTTCTTTTTGGACACATTTAAAAGCATTTTCATATTCAATAAGATATTTGATCTAATCTTAACTTCTTCATGGCTTTTTTGCAGTAATTTGTGATTTTACATCTTGAATATTAATCCCAATGTTAGCATTTTGGGGTAGTTACACCAAATGCAAACTTCTCAACAGCCATACTTGTGGGGAAATGTAAAATTAAATTAGTCTTTAACATATTTTTCAAGTAATTGAGTTGCATCAGCGTGCTTTCACTCCTCCCATCTAAATTTACTGCTTTTTGTGTCTCTTCTGAGCCGTTCTCAATTCAATGGGTTTGTTTCAATTAAATTTTCCAAAGCACTGTGAATGTCAGTGTCCAGGTATAGGAAAAGGTTTGGAACAGATTTGGAATCCTACTGGGGTGACAAAGCCAGCAGTGCTTCTTACAGTATCTACTTCCCTTTTTTCTGTTACACCTGGGCTGCTTTATTTATCTGGCAGGGTTCTTTGCTGCCAAAAATATATTCAGCACGCTTACTCCTCTAATTACCATAGCACAGAGAATCTCCTCAGAGAAACTTGGAGAGGGGTTCCCACACTAAGCGCCAAATGAAGAGAGGAGTGAGCTTATTACCCAGAAATTAGTGGAGAAGAGATTTGGAAGCTGTTGTAGGCAGAAGATTGAGAAAGTTCTGAGGCAGCCATGGTGAAAGCACTGGGAATAGTGTCAAAAGATCAGAGAATCTGAGAAAATTGTTATAATAACAATTGAATGATGCTTTTAGACTCATCTTAACATTTTCTGTTTCAGAGAAAAATGAGGTGCGATGGAAAGCATAATGACTATCAGATTTACCAACTATTTCCCAATTTCTCTTTCCAAGTCATTAAACAGTTCAGTGATACTCTTTTATTAAATCCATTTACCATTGGTGTTTTAAAGACATGTTCCCTTGGGAGTGACTCATCTTTACTTTCAAACTTTCACTGTATTGCCTATTCTCCTGGCTTTATTGATCATCACTTCCAGATAAAATTATGAATGGCTTGCGTTTCCTGATTAATTCTAAATTTCCTAGTCTCTTAATCTGTTCGGGGAATATATGGACATTCTTTTTATAGGAAATGGTATGCAATAATTTAAATACTAAAGAAGTGTGTTACATTTAACAATAATAAAAAATAAGGTCAGATTCTTGAAAAGTTAAAAGGATTTCAGTTTGAAGGTTTTATATGTGGTTATAATTCCTTAGGAGACAGAATCATGGATTTCTTTTACGTAAGAGTTTTCTGAAAACCAGCAAGCAAATGGAAAGAAGACCGTTTTGATCACAAACTTTCATTGTTGTTTCTGACCACAAGTGGGTTAATTCATAAACTGCCCATGATGTTTAAGTATCATATTTAAAACTCCTTAAGTTCAGTCATTTATTTGCAACTTTTTTCTCTTATACCTTTGGCTATATTATAGCCTAATGTGTATGTTAATACAGTTTTTATGATAATTCCTTTTTTGTTTCCCAAATCTTCAAAACCTCTTACATTGATAGTGTCATTTAAAGAAATATGGAAGAATCCAGTGAAAAAAATGTCTGTTTTTCACTTGTGACTAAATCTGTGGTTTTATCCTCAACTTTGGTTGAATTATGTACCATTTAAAATTAAAGAATTTTTCTCTAAGATCAGCTGGATGCTTATAAAGCAGTATGACTATTAGATCTTGATGGTACAAAGGTTTCCCAAGCCAACTTCTTTTAGTTTTAAAGTCTATGACCTATTCTGAGGGTTTTGACAGTTTCTATTTTCTCTCATCACATGCCTAACATGTGACGAGAAATGATCTATATTCCCACAATGACTGTCACTTCAGTCTTGCATTATGACATAATCTGATAAAAGAGATTTTAAGTGACAATTTAAAAATTAAGTTCCAATTAAAATCCATCCCCATGGAGCACCACTGCACAAATGCCTCATTTCACCTCAGTCATGTAGATGATTATGTAATGTAATATTCACTTATAACACTAAGCTTGTTTGTGTGCTGTCAATAATAACTCCCCCAAAGCCAAAAGCGTTATCTTTTGACATCTGTGGAAAGCAAACTATCATTTCAAAGGTATTAAACAGGAAAAAAAAAAGTGTCAGAATCAAAACAATCAGCAAGTGTAGATTTTCAAAGCAGAAAAAAAAAACCAAAAAACACCACACATTAAAACCACATAGACCTACCATCTAATTTCTTCAGTGAATGGAGATCTAGGTATATTCAAAGATGTCACCAAATATGACACAGCAATACAGGAAAACCTACAATAGAAATAGCTTATTTTACTTCTCAGTTGGGTCTTTTCTACCATGACTGTTTGCTGTGCAAGTGTAAATGAATATGCCAAATAAAGAAGTGAGAAAAACAATTCAGAGATAAGTATACCAGTAATTCATCCTCACTGGATGTCTTCCCATTTATTTGGGAGTGGGAGGGGTTGATCTCTGAGATAAAATAATGACAATAGAAATAGACTCAGAGATAAAATAATGAGAGTTGAAATGCTAGACAGTCTACCATTGAAGGGGGAGGAGCGTGGAAAAAAGTTACTTTTTTTTCAGATCAGTTCAATTCTAGGAAAAGTAAGAGAAATTGGGATTTCTCTGAGGTACATACATTAGGTTTCAAAAGTTTAAGAAGATGATGAATTATATTTCATAAACCATTAGCTAATCCATATAATAAAAGCTTTAACAATAATCAGATTCCATTTAACATCTATTCAATTGTCAAATTTTAAATAGCTAACATCTAACTAGTGAAGATGCTGTATTAAAAATAACCTACTTTAAAAAAAAAATAAAATAAAATAAAAATAAAAATAACCTACTTTATTGGCAAGCAGTTTGGCTTACAAAATCAATAATATCTTGACCTAATGAATTAAGTCCTGGTAAAGGATACTAAAAATAATTGCAAAATACAATATGCACATTAAATATTTACTTTGCATGACTAATTATAATAATGAAAAAAGAAATGTCTAAAATGCCTCAGAGTAGATGACTCCTTAAATAAATTACTATTTGTCTTCAAAAGATAAGATAATATAGCTATTCACTGAAAGCAGGAGAACCATGAATGATTCTTTTTGTATAACGATAAACCCAAAAAGTAGAAAGCAAAATTATTATAGTGTTAAACATGTCTTTATGTTGAAAAACACTAGAGGAAATAGTTATAAATGCAAACATGAAAGATCTAGGGATTATAAATGAGCATCCTTTTTCTCTCTCATTGTCTCTTCAAATTTCTAGCAATGTCAATAGATACAATGTAAAACCTCTGAATCATTCCCACTTCAGTAGTTTGACCCACCTCTCAGAGACCTCCCCTGGCATTCTGGAAATATCCAGAGTGCCACACAAATTCTCTTCAGAGAACAGGCATTTTCTTCCCCCTTTCTAGATGACCTTGGCTGCCTACCAAAAGAATCAAAGACATCCTTGACATTGTTGCTGCTGTCCTTTTCTAAGAGAGAACTGCCTCTCTAAGGAGCTAACTCGTAAAGCTGCAAAATTCGTAGGTAGCACATTAGATCCTCTACTTTCTGGAGTACAAAGTGTCCTCTGAGTTCCATGCAAACACTGGAAGACTGTCAGGAAGCAGCCAAGAGAATTTTGTCTTCTGGAGTCCTCTATTTTTCTCCAAGGTCCCAGTCAATGGAATGTCCTTCTTGAAAGTCTCCTCCCCTTATGTCCACTTGCATTCTCCACTACAAATTGCACAAGGGAAGAAATCAACACATTTTTCTTCATGGGTTATGTCTATAGTCTATGACAAAATGAGGAATTTGATTGATGCTCAACAAATAGTTTTTGAATGAGTGAATACACATAGACTAGTTGCCAGCTCACCAGGATGTCAGTCACAATCAGGAATAATGAATGAGTCAATGCCCTACTAGATCCAGGGTGAGCATTTCAGCCTTGTGTTGATGACCCTCACTGTGCAAATCACAATTAGATGGCCCATTTAGGCCAATTTTTAATCACACAGGGTAACAGTTCACAAAGCTCTGAAACACTTCTGCCCCCACTTTATTCTCTTTCATGTTCTTAAAAGGCTTGTGGTTCACAGACCTGTTGTTAGAGAGCCTTGTACTCTATTCTCCTGCTACAGGGAAACTACTGGGTCCACATCCTGCATAGCCCTCCCTGCCACATCTGCTCTTTGTCATATGCTGCTCACTATCTTGGAAGACCTTCATTTATTACCTAGAACATAGCAGATACTCAATAAACAATTTTAAGAAGTCAGCTATTTATCTGTTGTTTAGGGGAGGAGAAATATAATTCCATGATCTCTTTCTTACATTTAGGACACTCTCAGGAGAAAGAAATGGCAACCCAATCCAGTGTTCTTGCCTGGAGAATCCCAGGGACTGGGGAGCCTGGTGGGCTGCCGTCTGAGGGGTCGCACAGTGTTGGATATGACTGAAGTAACTTAGCAGCAGCAATGGCATGAAAATAAGGTTTCTATTTCTTCTTCTACAAAAAAGATTTCAATATCTTAATTCATGAAAAACATTGGAAACAGTGCTCTCTAGTTATTTTCCTCGTCTTTAAAAAGATGCAAGCACTTTTAGGAGAAAAAATGAGTTAAAAAAGTCTTATACAAAAAAAAAAGTCTTATGTGGAACACAACATGTTTTATTGTATAATTATTTCTCACATACTTATAGTTCTCTCATATTCCCACATTTTCTTTTACATTAAAAATCCTTAAAAATATATTATTACATTTGCTCTTTAATTTTTGCTCACTTATTCATTCATTTAGACAAAAACAAAATATTACCGAACACAATAAATGGTGGGGGTTCTGTTAGTGACCAGGGGATTCAAAATGTACCAGTTAAATGTATCTGTAAAGACAGAAGCAAGGGCAATGGCAGGGAGCAAACATGTAAGACTACCTAAATAAACGTCATCATGCTTGCATAAGTACTATAGAAGGGAAGTTCAGGGTGCAATGTAAGACTAAGGAATTCACCCCCATTCAGCTGAAACTTAAATGATGGTAAGAAGTAATTCAGATGAAGACTATGATTAAAACTACCTCCCCCAGGAAGAAAGAATGGAACATTAATGCTCCAGATGTATAAATAATTTCATCCACTTTGAGAAACAAAAGGAAGGCCAGCTCAGGTGGCATACAATGTGGGAGTCAGGTAACTACAAGAAATCTTCCTGGGAAAGGTAGGCGCCATGCTTTCATAGCTAATTAACCCAAGTGAATGATTTTAAACTTTATTCTCAAAGCAATAAAAAGACACTAATGGCTTGTAAGCCAGTAAATGATGTCATTGGTTTCACACTCTTGAAATGCTTCTTCTGACCTCTTCTCTGACCACTGTATGAAGGATAGATGAAAGGGAGTTGTCAAGAGCAGACATGAGTACCCAGTTAGAAAACCACTGTAGAAATTCCTCCAGTAGATAACTGTGGTATGAAGACAGGCAGGAAGAAAAATTGATATTTATTTTGGAAGCATAATGTGCAAAAGTGGCTTCAGATATTAGCAAGCTAAGAATTATTAACCTAATTTCAAAGAAAAGGAAATTAGTCCTCAGAAAAATGTTCTAAGGGTACATAAATATGAGTGTCCACCATTTGGCAGTCCTTTTAGTACTGGGGCACACCTGGTACACTTTCCTCTTAATGTTACATTTAGTTCTATACTTTGCTTTGACCAAGGAAATAGAACCCACCTGCCATTTATGGGTTGAAGCTTCAAGAGAAAGCATATTATATGTCTCACTCTGTTCCCCTCTAATAAACCTAGATCAAGGCTGTTCCACCAGCCTGACTAAATGAAGACAATTTGGAACAAATTTTCAAACTATTATGGACATATAGTAGGAACAAGTGATTTAACATTTGTTATGCTAAGCCATTGAAGATTTTGGAATTGTTACTGCAGCAAAAGCAATCCTATTCTGTTTAAATATATATCATTATTCTCATCTTATGTTTTGGAATGGAGGGTTCAGAGGAGGTTCAGTGTATCACTGACAGGGAAGCAAAACCCAAGTCTGTCTGAAACCAGATAGATAAAATGATTTCTTTACCATGATTATAAGTGTCATTTGCAAGTATAGCAGATATGAGAACCTATAGATGAACACAGTGAATACATGAAGATGTAAAAGTCAATCAAAAAACAAAGATTAAAATCTTGTGAGCTGAAAGCAAATAGTAGAGTTTTTTTCAGTACTTTGAGACTCCACTGCATGGATTGTGTGTAACTGAGAAGGGAGAAAGAAAATGAAAGTATTTAATAGGAGTAATGGGTTATAATATCTATGTTAAAATTGATCATATTGAAGGATTATTAAATCTTGGAATATATTTTCTTACTGGAGTTAATAAAAAGGTGTCAAAATGTAAGTATATATAGTTTGAGATAGAGACAGTCAGATACAAAGTGAGATTTTTTTGTATTTTTTATCTTTTTTTTGTCTAGAGAGATACAGATAGGTACATGTAATAATGGGTTCTGGGAATAATATCCACTGAAGTTGTAAAAGCTACTCTAAATTTAAGACTTGTCAAAACAATTCATTCATTTCGGAAAGGAATTTTACAACATATGTCGCTGTCAGCTGCATGGCACTAAAGAATCCAGTTTCAGTGTAAGCGGGCTTAAATGGCTTCTGCTGCCCCCTTAGCTCTCCTTTCCTTAAAAGTGGTTGTTAGAGAGATCAACATATGGCAAACTTGGCAGTAAAACATCATTAGTGAAAAACACCCACAACTGCAGAAAGTTGAAAGAATTTTGGAAACTACAAAGAAACTTGAGGGCTTTGATGGTATGTGCTGTTTGGAAATGGTGTTATTTGTTTCTATGCCTATGGGGATATTATCCTGCTTCCCTCATCAGCATTCATTCTTCTATTGGTGTAACTATAGCCGTCGCTCCCCTCACCCTGCCCCCGCCCCCCCACTCTGCCCCCGCCCCCCCACTCTGCCCCCGCCCCCCTCACCACACAGTGATTGGTTCAGGGTGAACTCATGACATAAAATCATCAAATCAAGTTTACTGGTACGCCCAGAAAAAAGTCTTTCTCTGGATTTCCAGTGTTCAGAATGTAAGATTGAAGATTCTCTAGACACTTTTTCCCAATGAAAGGAGAATGGAGCCAACTTGAAAATCATAAATGGGAGATAGAAACTGGATTTAGGTGATGTTACAAAAGCGATGTCCAGTTACTTCTTGAGCTGGGCTTCTCTGAGCCAATGGGGCTGCATGAGCTGTTTTTGTTGTTGTTCACTTGTGAATAAGAGTCATAACCAATGAAATGCTCTCAAAGTTGACCATCTCTAAGAAGAGTATTCTATATTCAACTGCTCAAAATACATGCTATCAGTGAAAATATATTTACTCATCTATTTTACAAATATTTTCAGAATTTCTTCTTGCTTAAGGAATTGTATTGATAGTTCGTGACATTTACACAGAGACTTAGCCTTCAAAAGAGTATTCATTTATCTGGAAAATAATACCTGATTGCAATGCAAAGCAATGATGGCAGAGGTAGTGGATTCCTTGAGAGCGGAGAGGAGGGACAATTCAGCAAGCCTGTGGATACTGAAGATGTCCTGGTGAATTATGACAACTCTTTCTGGCTGTAGGAATCCACTTTTGGGTGGGGGTACAACTTGGGGACCTGCTTCATTTCAGCATGCAGGACACCAAATACCTGAAAGTCCCAAGAGGAAATGTTCTTATGCTTGACAGTCTCAGGTCTCCATGATTGTTCTAAACTGATCTTGTATATTTAGAGCCCAGTGAAAAGCTGCATGCGTGAAGCTCAAGCATCTACAGACTGCTTTCCCAATCACAGATAATCTTTTCTCCTCGCACTGCACTTTGTTCCAGATCTCCTTTTCCATTTTTACAGTTTTCCTCAAATACTCTGCTACTCCCTCTGTTACAGATTACATGATCCATCTCCCCTTTCCCTGAGGTATGGGTGTTATAGCCCAATAAAATGTTAAGGAGTTGTGGAAGCTAAGACAGGGCATCCCAGGGGCCTCCTGGAGGATTTCAAGGTTTCTTCAAATAAAGGTGGTATTTTCAACAATACTAGTGCTTTTGGAAAAAGAAAATCAGGCTTGGGAAAGGGAATTAAAACCAAATGGTTAAAAGTGCTCTCACAGTTACCAGATTTTGTTCTTGTAAATAGCATGTGTTATGTGCTAAAAGTTCAAATAAGTATACATTACAAAAAAAAAAAAGATAGGAATGAACCTAGGAAATATAATTTTATTTTAATAAGTATTTCTAAACCCATTGTTTTGAATAAACTATCGATTGATTGTGCTTGATAATAAAACATATATTAAAATTAATTAAACATACACAAACACATATTCTCACCAAAAATGTTACTATGAAAATGATATTATATAGCTACCTATGTAGACATATTTATCATATTATATTAATATTAAGACTAAAAATTTTATGGTATAATTAAATAATATTTAAAGACTATTTAATCTTATCATTTATCTGATTGCATTTTGGATTCTGTTTTATACTGTATATTCTAATATGTAAGTTCAGTTCAGTGGCTCAGTAGTATCCAACTCTGTGTGACCCTGTGGACTACAGGATGCCAGGCTTCCCTGTCCATCACTAAAACCTGGAGCTTGCCCAAACTCATGCCCATCAAGTTGGTGATGCCGTCCAAGCATCTCATCCTGTGTTATCCTCTTCTCCTCCTGCCTTCAATCATTCCCAGCATCAGGGTCTTTTCAAACGAGTCAGTTCTTTGCAACAGGTGGCCAAAATATTGGAACTTCAGCTTCAGCATCAGTCCTTCCAATGAATATTCAGGGATGATTTCCTTTGTGATAGGCTGGCTGGATCTCCTTGCAGTCCAAGGAACTCTCAAGAGTCTTCTCCAGCACCAAAGTTCAAAAGCATCAATCCTTTGGTGCTCAGCTTTCTTTATGGTCTGACTCTCACAACCATACATGACTACTGGAAAAACCATAACTTTGACTAGATGTGCCTTTGTTGGCAAAGTGATGTTGCTGCTTTTTATATGCTGTCTAGTTTGGTCATAACTTTTCTTCCAAGGAGCCAGTGTCTTTTAATGTCATGGCTGCAGTCACCATCTGCAGTGATTTTGGAGCCCAAGAAAATAAATCTGTTACTATTTCCATTGTTTTCCCATCTATTTGCCATAAAATGATGGAACTGGATGCCATGATCTTAGTTTTTTTTAATGTTGAGTTTTAAACCAGCTTTTTCACTCTCTTCTTTCATTTTGATCAAGTGGCTCTTTAGTTCTTCTTCATTTTCTGCCATAAGGATGGTGTCATCAGCATATCTGAGGTTATTGATATTTCTGTCTGCAATCTTGATTCTAGCTTGTGCTTCATCCAGTCTGCCATTTGCAAAATGTACTCTGCATTTAAGGTAAATCAGCAAGGTGAAAAGATACTGTCTTGATGTACTCCTTTCCCAATTTGGAACCAGTGCATTGTTCTGTGTCCAGTTCTAACTGTTGACCTGCATAGAGATTTCTCAGGAGGTAGGTAAGGTGGTCTGGTATTCCCATCTCTTTAAGAATTTTCCACAGTTTGTTGTGATCAACACAGTCAAAGACTTTAGCTTTGTCAGTGAAGCAGAAGTAGATATTTTTCTGAAACTATCTTGCTTTTTTGATTGAACGGATGTTGGCAATTTGATCTCTGGTTCCTCTGCCTTTCTAAATCCAGCTTGAACATCTGGAATTTCTCAGTTCACGTACTACTGAAGCCTCACTTGGAGAATTTTGAGCATTACTTTGCTAGCGTGTGAGATGAGTTCAATTTTGTGGTAGTTTGAACATTCTTTGGCAATGCCTTTCTTTGGGATGGTAATGAAAACTCTTCTTTTCCAGTCCTGTGGCCACTACTGAGTTTTTCAAATTTGCTGGTATACTGAGTGCAGCATCATCTTTTAGGATTTGAAATAGCTCAACTGGAATTCCATCACTTGCGCTTGTTCATAGTGATGCTTCCTAAAGCCCACTTGACTTCATACTCAAGGATGTCAGGCTCTAGGTGAGTGATCATACCATCATGGTTATCTGGGTCATTAACATCTTTTTTTGTATAGTTCTTCTGTGTATTCTTGCCACCTCTTCTTGATATCTTCTGCTTCTGTTAGGACCATATGATTTCTGTCCTTTATTATGGCCATCTTTGTATGAAACTTTTCCTTGGTATCTCTAATTTTCTTGAAGAGATTTCTAGTCTTTCCCATTATACTGAAGAGATTTCTAATCTTTCACATTTTATTGTTTTCCTCTATTTCTTTGTATTGATTGCTGAGGAAGGCTTTCTTATGTCTCCTGCTATTCTTTGGAAATCTGCATTCAGATGGGTATAACTTCCTTTTCTCCTTTGCCTTTCACTTCTTTTCTCAGCTATTTGTAAGGCTTCCTCAGACAACTATTTTGCCTTTTTGCATTTCTTCTTCTGGGGGATGGTTTTGATCACCACCTTCTGTACAATGTTATGAACCTCTGTCCATAGATCTTTAGGCACTCTAGCTATCACATCTAATCCCTTGAATCTATTTGTCACTTCCCATGTATAATTGTAAGAGATTTGATTTGGGTCATACCTGAATGGCCTAATGGTTTTCCCTACTTTCTTCTATTTAGGTCTGAATTTGGCAATAAGGAGTTCATGATCTGAGCCACAGTCAGCTCCCAGTCTTTTTTTTTTGCTTACTTTATAGAGCTTCTCTGTGTTTAGCTGCAAAGAATACAATCAATCTGATTTCGGTGTTTACCATCTGGTAATGTCCATGTGTAGAGTTGTCTCTTGTGTGGTCGGAAGAGGGTGTTTGCTATGACCAGTGTGTTCTCTTGGCATAGCTCTGTTAGTCTTTGCCCTGCTTCATTTTATACTCCAAGGCCAAAGTTGCCTGTTACTCCAGGTATCTCTTGAGTTCCTACTTTTGCATTCCAGTCCCCTATGATGCAAAGTATATCTTTTTATGGTGTTAGTTCTAGAAAGTCTTGTAGGTCCTCACAGAATGGTTCAACTTCAGCTTCTTAGGCATTAGTGGTTGTGGCATAGACTTGGATTACTGTGATATTGAATGGTTTGCCTTGGAAATAAACAGAGTTCATTCTGTCATTTTTGAGACTGCACCCAAGTGCTGAATTTCGGATTCTTTTCATAAGTCAATAAATACACTTTTGCTTGTGTTAGCATGTACATTTTAAAAATACTTTTTAAATGCTAAAAATTGTTTGATAAAATTAATAAATAATAAGTAAATATATAACTACTGTTATACTTATTCTCACACTTCCTGTACAACAGAATACCACTTTATAATAATATCTTTGTTGCCTACTGCAAATGCCAGAGACATGATTTCTCTGTTGCATTTTTGCAATGGAGAGCTATTAGATTTTCTGACTTATTTTTGTTTCAGGTAACATGAAGGTATGGATTTGGAAAGCTTAGCAGTTTGAAGTAACGTCATTACCAGAAATTGTTAAAGGGCAGAAGGATATTTTAATCTAGCAAAGAAAAATCATTTCTCATGTATACTTAACTTCAGTTTCCAGAATTTCAAGCACAGACTGGTGGGAGTAGATGTAACAAATGCTTCTGGAAAGCTGGGGACAAGTGACAAGGCTGAGGTATTGGGTGCATTTAGTAATGGAGACTATATGACTAAGATGTATGACACATTTTGCTATTTATTTGCAGTGGCTCAGAGGTAAATGCACAATTCAAGGCTAGTTTTTAATGTGAAATATTGAATTAAAACTTTCCCTGGGGGACTTTAAATAGATGTCTAAGAATAGTAACTCTTAGATCTTTTTTGATGATTTTGTTTGCTTTTAACTGATTTCAGATGGGGTAGAATTTGTGCATGGGATTTTTCAATTATCACACAGCTTAGGCATATACTTAGTAATATGGATTGCGTTAGTAGATGTAAAAGAAAGTCATAAGATCTTTGCTATGAAGAGTTAACAATTTAAACTATTTTAACATAACTGATCTTAAACTCAGGATTATTTATATGTTGAATATAAGCAAGAATTAAATTCTTCAGTACACTTGAGGGATTTTATATGTAGAATCTATATGCTGTTGGGAGGTCAGCAATGCTTATTTTCTCTCCTGCAATGCAAAAGAAAGATTTCTCCCTAAACATTCCTATCCTTTTGCTGTTATTCTTCCCTAAGGAGACAAAGGATTGCCCTGTTGGTAGGTGCATTCACTGATTTATCTTTCTCTGGTGGGTGGAGATAATCAATCACAAATCAGCATGGGAGAGAATTTAGTTTATAGCTATATTCTCCTCATGACAAGTGGGAGACAGAGATCCTGGGCTTTCTCCTATGTATTCAAATACTGCATAAGCCTGGATTAATGTATTTGTATGCATGTGTGGTATGGAGTGGGGTGTCTGGGTGGTGACAAAAGTGGTAGAAAGATGAAAATGCCAGTGTTGAATTTATAACTGAAGTCTTCCAATCTAGCATTTATTGAACATAAACTAAGATGTAGGGATCTATCTAAATGTATTTTTTTGCCCATCTTAGCTGATGTTGTTGTTGTTGTTGCCTAACTAAATGTTATGTAACATATTAGTTGTTGTCTAATTCAGGCAGGAAAAAAAAGGAGTCATCATTGGTCATATCAAACCCCATCTGACTTTCTTAAATTTACCCCACAAAATTTCTGTTCCTCAAGATCAAAATACTTGTAACTTTTTCATATATTCTAATATTTAATAATCTTCTTCCTTTGCCTAGACTGATATCCCATTCTACTTTCTCTGGACTTGAAAACAATTATTTATGTTTCAGAAGTGTATACATATCTGCTCTAGGATGAGTCCCTATAAAATATCATGAAAATTGAACACAAATTTCTGTAAGACAAGGTTTAGTAAAGAACATCCCATAGGCCAAATATGATCCACCACTATGTTCTGTCAATAACGTTTACTGGAACATAGCCACAACCATTCACTTATGTATTATCTGTGGCTACTTTTGGGCTTCTCTGGGCTTCTCTGATGATTCAGATGTTAAGACTCCACCAGCAAGGCAGGAGACCTGGTTTGGGAAGACTCCCCTGGAAAAGGGAATGACTTAGCCACTCCAGTATTCTTGCCTGGAGAATTCCATGGACAGAGGAGCCTGGCAAGCTACAGTCCATAGGTTCACAAAGAGTCAGATATGACTGAGTGACTAACACACATGGTTACTTTTATGGTATAATAGTAGAGTTCAGCAGTTGTAATAGATACCACATGACCCACAAAGACTGTAACATTTACTATCTAGCTCTTTACTGAGTGTTTATTAATCTCTACTTAAGGCAACAATTGGTTGAAATAAAATAGCAAGGATTCAGTGGAAACAGTGTTTTCTAGTACACTAGAAGCCCAATCAGTAGCTAGCATGTTGCACTGTCAGTGTGTAATTCATTTGTATTCCCAATCTTGTTCCTATTGGCATTTGAGTATATGAGAGTCTTCTTAAAGGAGATTTATCTAATGATCAAAATCTAGAACAGGCATATTTCTGGAATATTTGTTCAGTTATTCTTTATCATTATATTTTTCTTCAAAGATTTCCTTTTTTCACGATAGACATATTTCCCTTTATTTCTTGAGCCTAGTTATAATAGTTAATATAAAATCCCTGTCTGCTAATTCTAATATCTAGATCATCTCAGGTTTAGTAACTGTTGCTTATTTTCTCTTGAAAACTTTTTTGTTGTTGTTTTAAATTTCCTTGTATGCTGAGGACTTGGGACTGAATTCTGGACATTGTGAATGATATTTTGTAGAAGACTCTGAAGAGTATTATTTTATATTTTTAGTAGATAACTTCAGTTCAGTTCAGTTGCTCAGTCGTGTCCAGCCCTTTGCGACCCTGAGGATCGCAGCACGCCAGGCCTCCCTGTCCATCACCAACTCCCGGAGTTCACTCAGACTCACATCCATCGAGTCCGTGATGCCATCCAGCCATCTCATCCTTGGTTGTCCCCTTCTCCTCCTGCCCTCAATCCCTCCCAGAATCAAAGTCTTTTCCAATGAGTCAACTCTTCGCATGAGGTGGCCAAATACTGGAGTTTCAGCTTTAGCATCATTCCCTCCAAAGAAATCCCAGGGCTGATCTCCTTCAGAATGGACACTCAAACTGACAAATTTATCTTTCCTCACAAGAGGGGGGCAGTTAAAACTTCACTTTTATTCTTTTAAGCGTGCCTTTCAGGTCATCTTCATTTATCTTCAGCTTTTCTATTCAATATTTGCTTACCCAGCAAGCTGCAGATTTAGGTATGCTGTATGTAGTAAACATCATAAAAAATGAAAAGCTTATTAAATGTTATTTTCTTTTTTCAACAAATTGACTCTCCTTCATTGATTCTTCTTCTTCCTGCTTTTGTTTGTGCCCCGGTGCCTTCACTGAATAGTCATTGTCTATTTTGTCCAGCAGTTACTGTTATATAAGGAAGGCTGATTTGATTGGAAAAAATTGGATATTACCAGAAATAGAACCACTGAATAGTAGTTCTTAGATGTTTTATTTTGTTTTCTAGACTCTTTTATAAACATCAAAATTTGCTAAAAATCATCATTCTTAATCCTTATAATCATTGGCTCAGTTTTACTGTATTCATTTTACAGATTAAAAAAACTGAGGATCAGAAATATTAAATAAAAAAAACTAGCCAAAATTTCATAGGATATAGTATGCAGAAACAGAATTCAAATCCAAATTTGACTGACAGTTGTCCTATAATCATAGAACTTCTACATTGATTAGGTTTCTGCCATTCTGGGTCAAGCTAAGCTCTGTAGATAAGGTGCTCTGCTCTGATATTAGGGCAAATTATTCAGAAACAATAACAACAACAACAAAACAAGTAAATTCAAATTTCCTGAATTAATCTTGTGTTTTTACAATTTTGTTGCACTGCATTCATATTTTCTCATTCTTGTCAGATGATCTTTTCTTGATAAGGGTGGTATAAAAGATTCATATTTCTACTGAAGTGCTTCTCCACTGTTTATCCAAGTCTAACTGCTAAGAGTATGAAATGTTTTATGTTTATTGTTATGCATTAGATGTTAAACCTTCCAAAATATGCTGTGAATGGGATAGCTATTAGGATGTTGTCATTCTTTTTTCTGTTAGCAATGAGTTTAGATGAACTTCTACTAGCTCCCTTCAGATGAAGAAGTTGAATTTTCTCTTACATTTAATCCATGTCTTGGTATTTCTGTACTTATTTGCTCATCATACTTCCCTGACTTTTTCTTCTGTCAGACAGATTTGCTGCACAGTTCACAAGGACAGATATACAACCCCAAGTGGGCCAATTATGTACTTTCAAGGAACTTGGAACTAGAAAATACTCACAAGAGTTTGAAAACAGTTAGAGCATAGCAGCTAAAGAAGTTTATGGAACTTGGAGTTTCTTAGTGCTGTACTAGTAACTTTTCTTTCTAAAGATTGCTTTTATAGCAATACTTTTGACTTTGTAAGTAACTTTAGTTTCTTTATATTACATTTTCATTATTTTCACAATAAATTTCTTTGTGGCTTGTTGCTAATAACCTCCCTTCCCCCCCAAAAAAAAACCCCACATATAATGACCTACTGACGTTGTTACACACACATACATACACATTCAGAAAACAGGCCATTTTGAATTACTTAGATACAAAATAATAGGAGTTTGAAATTGTTTTCTATATTGTCTTGATTGCCTCAGCTTCCCCAGTTTGTATTCTGGAGATGGAAAGATTAGAACAAGTGAAGGAATTAGTAGTTGCCAGATTTAGCAAGTAAAAATGTAAAGTCCCTTGTTAAGTTTGAATTTTAGATAAACAACAAGTGACATTTTGGCATATCCCATGTAACTATGGATAGTAATACTTATACTGAAAATATTAACTTTTGTTACCTGAAATTCAAAGTTGACAAGGTATTCTGAGTTTCATTGGGCACCTATATACTGGCCAGTATAGCCCATCATGTTTTCAAACCAAAGTAGGATTATTCAGGTAAGAGGAATTGATCAAATAATACCTTATCAGCATACTCTTGCCTCCCATGGAATATGTACTGATATATAAAAACTGTGTTTATGAAAAGTTCATGGCTGAAGGGAAAAGATCATTAAACAACACTCTGACTAGATGTCATCAAACCACTCTATCTTTTCCTCCCTAAGAGTTGGGAAAAAAGGTTTCTCTTTCTGTATAATATGATAGTGCAAATCACCCTTCTTGTAGAAGTCCGTATCTTCAATCCAGGCTGTTCCATGGAGATGGGATTATAAAAAAAGTTTTACTGTAAAGCAAAAAAAGGTCTCTGGAAAGAAATTTTATATGTATTTTTATACTTCACCTCTTTGCCACTCTAGGGACACACACACATATACACATGGGTTTGCATACTCATACAAACAGAGTTTTAGGAAAGCTTTCCCAATAAGTAAACATTAAAAAAAGTGTTGAATCAATACAGTCAGAAGGTTATCATACTAGAGATAAGGATGAAGAAACAGCCAATATACCAGGGAAAGACAGAAACAGAGTAACAATGCAAGGTGATGCTGGGATATTAAGACTATGATGGAACATGACTTAAGATTGGATTCAGCTGTTGATTTAAAGAGTAGGTTCAATAAAGTATTTTTGCCTATCATAGGAGAGAATCAGTAGTTTAGGGACTGAAAGTTGATACAGCACTCACGGTTCTTTAGTCCCTACTTTATAGACATCTCTATGATGTGTTATTGGAGAAGGAAATGGCAACCCACTCCAGTATTCTTATCTGGAGAATCCCAGGGACAGAGGAGCCTGGTAGGCTGCTGTCTCTGGGGTCGCACAGAGTCGGACACGACTGAAGCGACTTAACAGCAGCAGCAGCATGATGCATTATATGTGGTAAAATTCATGAGACCCTGCAAGGGTCCAGGACTATTAGTCTCAACCCCAAATAAATAGATCTAATATTTATTGACAATATTTTTCTTGGTTAAGCTTGCTTTTTCTAACATACGTGAAGAAGGATTATAAGTGGGGTGCATCCAATTGTCTCAGGAAAGGATGATACTATTTTCTCTTAGGGAGGGAACTCAATGAAACTTTGTGTTTCCTGCCAGAAGAAACTCCAACATATGGGCAATATATCACTGCTACAAATTTTCTTCAAGCACAGACATGCAAGGGGAAGAAGGGATGAACATTTTTTCTGGACTAAATTTAACATTATGGTTCCTGCAAAATTGACCATAAGTAAGACACATGGAAAGTACTCCAGGATGTAAAATTGAGGGAGAATTTGCTGAGGCATGGCTGTAGATACTGCTTATGCGCTGGCATCTTCTTGAAAAGTTGGATAAAGATAAAAGCTACAGAAAATTGCAGATTCCGATGTTTATGATGGCAAGGATTGAATACATTGCCAACATCAGAGTCCCCCTCCTAGAAGATTAAAAAGATCTAGGAAAGCATCATCCCTTTGAAATCACCAATGGCTGAGAAAATAGTAAAAATGAAAGACAATCAAAGCAAATTTTAGTTCTTACACTTAAAAATGTTTCAAACATGCATGTACACATACATGTATGCATGTAAAACTCATGAATAATGTGTTATTTTTTAAGATCATATGTTTTCCTGTTTGTGTATTATCCCATGTAACTCTATTCCTTAGAAGGAGCTAGCAAGGTTGCAAAGTATCACCAGGAAAATTTGTTTATAATCTCAAGAAGAGTTTGGCAGTCACAGCTTTTATTTAGGAGAGTAAATATAAACATCCCACTAATATGTTTGTCATTTAAAAACTAGTTTAGAATGTCGGTCCAAGTGGATTTCAGTTTAAAGAATTCTGATGATCAGAAAATAGGTTGCTTAAACAAATTAGCAATTACAATGAAAAGTAAACACATGCTTTCATATAAAATTTAACCATTTATAAAGCAGAGAATTCAAAAAAAATTATAAAGCCAAAGAACTGATGATTTTGAACTGTGGTGCCGAAGAAGACTCTTGAGAGCCACTTGGACAGCAAAGAGATCAAACCAGTCAATTCTAAAGGAAATCAACCCTGAATATTCATTTGAAGGACTTATGATGAAGCTGAAGCTCGAATACTTTGGTCATCTGATGTGAAGAGTTGACTCATTGGGAAAGACCCTGGTGCTGATAAAGATTGATGGCAGGAGGAGAAGGGGACAACAGAGGATGAGATGGTTGGATGGCATCATCAACTCAAGGGACCTGAGTCTGAGCAAACCCTGGGAGATAGTGAAGGACAGGGAAGCCTAGCATGCTGCAGTCCATGGGGTCACAGAGAGTCAGATAAGACTGAGCAATTAAACAACATCAACAACAAAGCAGAGAATTAAGTTTAGTAACTCATTTATATGAAATTTTAGCTCAAAAATATAATTCAAAATAGTTTTACTGATTTAAAAAAAAAATCTGTCTCATGAGGCAGGTAAAACATACATTATCATCTCCATGCAGAAGAATCTGGGATTCAGATGGACTGAGTAATTCATCCAAAGCTGAACAGGGAAAGGTTATGAGAGGGTTGAGGTCGGGAGAAGGTCAGAGATCAAACTTATCACCTTTCTTGGCTTAGTAGGTTTTCCATTTTACTATTCTTGTTTATTCTTTTGATATTGGAATACAATTAGAAAAAAAAAGATAGAAAGTCTTCATTTATAATGCCAAAGGCATAGTGACTCCAGCATCAGTTATATTCAGTTCAGTTCAGTTCAGTTGCTCAGTTGTGTCTGACTCTTTTCGACCCCATGAACCGCAGCACACCAGGCCTCCCTGTCTATCACCAACTCCCGGAGTTTACTCAAACTCATGTCCATCGAGTTGGTGATGCTGTCCAGACATCTCATCCTCTGTCGTCCCCTTTTCCTCCTGCCCCTAATCCCTCCCAGCATCAGAGTCTTTTCCAATGAGTCAACTCTTCACATGAGGTGGCCAAAGTACTGGAGTTTCAGCTTTAGCAAGAGTCCTTCCAACGAACACCCAGGACTGATCTCCTTTAGAATGGACTGGTTGGATCTCCTTGCAGTCCAAGGGACTCTCAAAAGTCTTCTCCAGCACCACAATTCAAAAGCATCAATCCTTCAGCACTGAGCTTTCTTCACAGTCCAACTCTCACATCCATACATGACCACTGGAAAAACCATAGCCTTGTCTAGATGGACCTTTGTTGACAAAGTAATGTCTCTGCTTTTGAATATGCTATCTAGGTTGGTCATAACTTTCCTTCCAAGGAGTAAACATCTTTTAATTTCATGGCTGCAATCACCATCTGCAGTGATTTTGGAGTCCCCAAAATTAAAGTCTGACACTGTTTCCCCATCTATTTGCCATGAAGTGATGGGACCAGATGCCATGATCTTCGTTTTCTGAATGTTGAGCTTTAAGCCAACTTTTTCACACTCCTCTTTCACTTTCATCAAGAGGCTTTTTAGTTCCCCTCTGATATAAAATTCAAAAGGAAGTTTGTCATGAAAGCTCTGAAGAAGAGTAATTGATTCTGCTGAGAGATGTTTATGCCCAAACAGAGGGACAGTATAATGACTGGAGTTCAGATACTAAATCTTTGATGATATGGATATTTTCAATGAGGAGAAGAATTAAATAAAGTGGAACTTGGACTGCTTTTTAGTTGAAACATGAGAAAACTGAAGATGAGACAAATTGTTTCACAGGAGTATGAAACCCAGAAGTTGCTTAGGGAGTGGAAAACCATACTCATGCTATGACTCTGTAACAGCGCTGACAGGAGATAAAAGTGTGACTGCAGGAATGACAAACTGTACCCTGACACATGAAACTGGGAATCAAAGGAGTATTTTGGTTTTAAAAAAGTCCACAGAAGGAAGTCAGTAATATGAGGGGGAGCACCCCCTCAGTAGACAGTGTGAGAAACTGGACAACATAATCTCTGAGTTGGACAGATCTAGGTTTCCATCCTTGGAGAAGGCAATGGCACCCCACTCCAGTACTCTTGCCTGGAAAATCCCATGGACGGAGGAGCCTGGTAGGCTGCAGTCCATGGGATTGCGAAGAATCAGACAGGACTGAGCGACTTCACTTTCACTTTTCACTTTCATGCATTGGAGAAAGAAATGGCAATCCACTCCAGCATTCTTGTCTGGAGAATCCCAGGGATGGCGAAGCCTGGTGGGCTGCCATCTATGGGGTCTCACAGAGTTGAGCATGACTGACGTGACTTAGCAGCAGCAGGTTTCCATCCTAGCTCCATTAATTGCTAGATGGATGAAACTGGGCATGTCTCAAGACTCCATTTCAACTGGAAATTCTAACACTAGCTTCACAAACGTTGAGGCAGCTATTATATGAGCCCCAGGCTGGGCTCCCTGTGTTATATAGCAACTTCTTACCAGCTATCTATTTCACACATGGTAGTGTATATATGGGGATTCCCAGGTGGCGCTAGTGGTAGAGAACCTGCCTGCCAATGCAAAGACATAAGAGACTTGGGTTTGATCCCTGGGTCGGGATATACCCTGAAGGAGGGCATGGCAACCCACTCCAGTATTCTTGACTGGAGAATCCCATGGATAGAGAAGCCTGGCAGACTACAGTCTATAGGGTCACACAGAGTCAGACGTGACTGAAGCGACTTACAATGCATGCACACAGTGTATATATGTCGATTCTACTCTCTCCATTCGTCCTACTCTCTCCTTTCCCCACTGTGTCCAAAAGTCCGTTCTCTGTATCTATGCCTCCTTTCCTTCCCTGCAAATAGTTTCGTCTAGATTCCATATATGTGTAAATATATGATATTTGTTTTTCTCTCTCTGACTTACTTCATTCTGTAACAGGCTCTAGGTTCATCTATTCCACTAGAACTGACTCAAATTCATTCTTTGCTATGGCTGAATGATACTCCATTGTATATGTGTACTATTTCTCCTTTATCCACTCACCTGTTGATGGAAATCTAGGTTGTTTCCATGTCCTAGCTATTGTAAATAATGCTGCTATGAACATTGAGGGTACATGTGTCTTTCTCATTCATGGTTTTCTCAGGGTATGTACCCAGTAGTGGTATTTCTGGGCCATGTGGTAGTTTTATTCCTAGTTTTTTCAAAAGAATCTCCATACTGTTCTCCAGAGTGGTTGTATAAATTTAATTCCCATCAACAGTGCAAGAGGGTTTCTTTTTCTCCACACCCTCTCCAACATTTATTGTTTGTTTATAAAATTTTTGATGATGTCACTCTGACAGGTGTGAGGTGACGCCTCATTGTAGTTTTGATTTGCATTCCTCTAATAATAATTAGTGATATTTAGCATCTTTTCATGTGTTTATTGACCATCTGTATCTTCTTTGGAGAAATGTCTATTTAGGTCTTCTGCTCATTTTTTGATGGGACTATTTGTTTTTCTGATATTGAGTTGCATGAGCTGCTTATATATTTTGGAGATTAATCTTCTGTCAGTTGTTTCATTCACAATTATATTCTCCCATTCTGAGGACTGTCTTTTAGTATTGTTTATTGTTTTCCTTGGTTTCTCTGGTAACTCAGATGGTAAAGAATCTGCCTGCAATACAGACCATGGGGTCACAAAGAGTTGAGCATGACTGAGCAACTAACACACACAACGCTGTGCAAAAACTTTTAAGTTTAATTAGGTCCCATTGGTTTATTTTTGTTTTCATTTCCATTACTCTAGAAGGTGAGTCAAAGAGGACTATTGTTGTGATTTCCCCCATTTCTTTAATTAATGAGGTGATTCCCTTTATAACATAATGTTTGGGGACAACAAACTTCTTTCTGTCTGACTAGAATCTTGACACCAAGTGATATATACAGTCATTACCAGAATAAACACAGTGAGTCTCCCAAACCCAAGATTTCCTCTTATACCTAAGTATTAAAAAAAAATAAAAAAGAAAAAGTATACCAGCCTGGCACTTTTTTTTTTTCTAACTGAATTATCCACATAATTGCCTCAATTCTTCACATCATGAATGTGAAATATTACCTTGTAATTCTTACATTAACTTGTCTCATTGCTGAACTAACATTCAAATAGTTCTTAAAGTGTAAGGTAGACAGTGTGGCATTAGCAGGTTAAATTAAAATGCAATTAAAAAGGTAATAATTTTCATTCTGACAGGAGCAGTGTAATAGAGATGGTACCATATGAGAGCATTAATTTTTAAGGGAATTTAAGAAAAAAATGAAAGACGACTACTTCTCTAGCAATCCTACTGCATTAGTCTTTACCACTTTGCTAAACATTGCTTTAGCTTTCCACTTTAATAGTGGCAAACTCTGAGGTCTGACATGAAATAGGCTATTTCATCTGAGATGGTTTAAGCTGGCCTAAGGAGTGACAGGAGAATATAGCAAGCAGTCAGTGCTAATGACAGCATACCATTTTTATAGACTAAAGGTCGAGCAATGAATTTCAATTACAGAGTGTCAGGATGCCCAAATGCAGGTACCTGATAACGAGTCAGAAGCTCACAGTTTCTGTAAGGTTTCTGTTGAATTTCAATAAAGCTCTTCATCCTTAGAACAGCCATTTTTATGCTTTTTTTTTTCTTTGCCAGAAGCCAAGAGATGTAATCTTTTCTGAGCAACTCCATCTATAGCACCCTTCAGCCATCATGTTGCAATAGCTAAATGAAGCATGCCTTTCTAACATATGGGCTTCCCCTGTGGCTCATCTTCCAATGTGTTTGGAAGTGACATCGAGAGTAGCATAGATTTTCATCTGCAACGTTTAAATGGAGTTTTCCAAAAATGCATTATTAGCTCAGCAATAGTGAAGGTTCTATGATGACCTGATAAGGCCATTTTCCTGCCAAATATTTGAACAGGTTGGAGGAAAAAAGTAATTGTAAGGGACCACACTACTCACCTGAAATTGAACAAGTGAGGATTTATGCTTAAAAAAGCAGTAAATATCACTGATTCTATTAAATTCACTTCTCACATAGCTCAGGGGAATGGTTAGGGAAGGCAAAATGAGAACAATCAATGTATTCTATCTTTTTATGCTGAAATAAATGATAAATGGTTGAGTTTACCATCCATTTCCTTTAAATGATATCCATTTAAATAAATGATAAATGGGTTGAGTTTATCATCCGTTTCATTTAATATTTTTTATTATAACATGCCCAAAAGACAACTTCTGATTTTTCTCCTCTAACTTGCTTTACTTGCAGTGGTTCTTAACTTGGTTGTAGGAAGTGCCTTTCAGCTGCTAATACCAAAAGAATTGGATTCCTTCTTGACTCCCTTTTTTCTCTTATTCCCCACAGACAGCCTAGCAGGAAATCTTTTTTGGCTCTGGCTTCAGAAACAAACAATTTCCCTCAACCTCACCATCACCATTATGGTACCAAGCATATCGTTTAGATGCATGAATTTTATAGTGGCCACCACAGAGTACTCTCTGCTCACTCTTGCCCCACCCTGCCTCTGTCTTTTTTTTTTTCAACATAGCAAACAAAATTACCCTTTGAACATTTTATATATATATATATATATATATATATATATATATATATATAATGATGAACATCATAGGTTTCTATCTACTCCAAAGTATCTGCTTTTCTGGCCAGTGGATAGAGTAATCTTGGTATATTTTGATGCTGCCATGAGTGGGTTCCAGCTCCACTCAGGCTGGTCTATTTCAGTTTTCTTCTTACTCCTCAGGTTGGCTGTATCACATTTGAAGGCTTGAATCCCAGTCTTTATCATCTCAGCAACATGACTGATGAAATCTCTGCCCAGTTCCTCAAGCTCCCACATGTTGTTTTATTTATTTTTCTTTCCTTTTATTTAAAAGTAAAAGTGAAAGTCGCTCAGGCATTTCTGACTCTTTGTGACTCCATAGACAATACCATCCACGGAATTCTCTAGGCCAGAATACTGGAGTGGGTAGCCTCTCTCTTCTCCAGAGGATCTTCTTAACCCAGGGATTGAACCAAGCTCTCCCATATTGCAGGCAGATTCTTTACAGCTGAGCCACAAGGGAAGTCCAGGAATACTGGAGTGGGTAGCCTATCCGTTCTCCAGCAGATCTTCCCGACCTAGTAACCAAACCAGGGTCTCCTGGATTTTTTAACACCTGAGTTATCAGGGAAGCCAAATTGAGCACCTCTTTTTTGTTTGTTTGTTTGTCTGCTTGTTTGTTTATCTGTTGCTCAGTCATGTCTGACTGTTTGCAACCCCATGTACTATAGCTCACCAGGCTCCTCTGTCCATGGGTTTCTCCAGGCAAGAATAGTAGAGTGGGTTGCCATTCCCTTTTCCAGGAGATCTTCCTGACTCAGGGATCAAACCCAGGTCTCCTGCATTGCAGGCATTCTTTACCATCTGAGCCAGGAGTGAAACCCTTGAGCACCTCTGAAACTGGCCAGTTCCTTGGGAAAATATTATACACATAATTTTGATGTCACCTTTTTCTATTTCTCTGCTGTCAAGGATTTTGCTATTTTAACCGCAGTTCATCTGCCAATTCAGGACCCTACTGGTGGTTCAGTCAGCAAGACTGAGCTTTCTCTTTGGGTTTCATTTTACCTTGCTGCAAATTGGCATAAAACCTCAGGGAAAAGATGGGGTAAATGTGGATCTTATGGTCCAGTATTGTTTTTACTCCAAGATTTCGGCCCCACAAATCCTACCTGCAGTAGTTGTTCTCTAACATGTCAGAAAGATTTGATTTAAAATTGAATTCTATCCAGCATGTGCAGTTAATTCCAAAGGTAGGTTAGTCCAATTCAAGTTACTCCTGTATGGCCAGACCTGGACATTCAGTTTTTTTCTTATTTTATTCTCTAGATATTAATATGGAGAAGGCGATGGCACCCCACTCCGGTACCCTTGCCTGGAAAATCCCATGGATGTAGGAGCCTGGTAAGCTGCAGTCCTTGGGGTCGCAAAGGGTCGGACATGACTGAGTGACTTCACTTTCACTTTTCACTTTCATGCATTGGAGAAGGAAATGGCAACCCACTCCAGTGTTCTTGCCTGGAGAATCCCAGGGACAGGGGAGCCTGGCTGGCTCCCATCTATGGGGTTGCACAGAGTTGGACACAACTGAAGCGACTTAGCAGCAGCAGCAGCAGATATTAATATTTTATGCCTATTTCAGTGGCTTTACTTTTCATGCCTACCCTGTTCTTCCCACATACCAATTTAGAGACTCTGCTTATCCCAGATGTTAGGCGTTAAATCTGTTTTATAGACTCTCAGTCTTTCTGCAGGTTATACCTTTCCACCTTAATAACTCTAAGTTCAGACCTTTCCATTGTCTTTACAACTCACATCCTAGAATAATTAATGATTTATAAAGACTTGTGAGGTTATTGACAAAAAAAATTGCAAGTTTTTCTCTAACTTCATTAAAAAATAAAAACAAAAAACTATCCTCAGTGTGTCTCACCTCCTAATCTTTCCTTTTTATTTAAGGCATTCAACATGCCAGTAAGAAAATGGAAAGTGTTCGACCATTATAATATACAGGCCAGGGAGGTTTAAAATATCCACAGTCATGAAATTTTCTGACCTACCTAGTATTTTCAAAAGTAACTGTGTGACTGTCTTCCCTGTTAAAACATTTTTCAACAATGTTATTTGCTTTTCAGGTAAATACATTATTTACAACACAACAAAGCAAAACCACTGTCTTCATCTCAATGCTGTCCTTCCATTTTATTTTTTTATTCTTTGGAAAGTATCTTCTTAAGAAATTCTGCTTGCTACCTCATCTTTTCAGTACTATCTCTGCAGATTTTCCCCAACTGGAAATCCAAAAGCAAGTTTCAACAATAAACCTCCCATTGTCTAGTCAATTTGCATGCATACATAATTTAATTAGAATATCAATATTTTATGTCTCACTATTATTCACATTTCTCCAGGTTTTCAAGTTCTTACAGACAAATTATGAATACCAATATTTTCATAGGATTTATATTGACTATGTTTCCTATATTGCTTCTTATAAAAAAGGTCAAAGCCCTAGTCTGTGTATTCAAGTGAAACATTTATATTCAATCTAAATATCTGTTATAAATATTTTCCCTTTCTTTCCAAATTATTATATAATTTTCCCTCTCTGATAATTATTTAGAATTTGCATTTATGATGAGTTTTAATGAGAATTTAATTCATGATGGCTTTTGTGCACCAAAGTATATGTAACAATAAAGAAGTACAAAAATAAATAATTTAAACCCTTGAAATTTCAAAGCACTTGAAAATGTTGTTATGAAACTTGCTACTTAATTTTGTGGATGGTCAAATACAAACAGGGCCCATTATATGCTACTCTGACCTTGTGCAGAAATGAAATAATAATCTTGGGATATTGTACCTAAAGTAATTATTAACTCGTAGCTCTTGCCTTTCCCTTAGTTTCTGCCTGACTTGGTTATTCATATTTTCCTTTGCAATTTGTCTTGCTTCATATCCCCTGGAAACTGGTATTTTGTTCTTTCATTTCCATAATTTCAATCTAGCTTTCACATTCCCCAAAATGCATGCTTGTAAATTGTGTGTGCATATCTATTTCGAACCTTTCAGTGTTTTTACTTTTAAATAATTTCAAAGGGACCATAGGAAACTCTTTTTTTTCCTACTTTATATTAAATGTTCTCAGGTAAAGTCAGTCCTTACGCTTACACATTTTCAATGAAAATCTTAGGAATATAGAATATCTGAATACCTATTTTTTAATGTCAAGTAATTAAAGATTGTCAGTTTGGATGGCTATACATATATTTATTTAGAGAACCATAGTAAACTTGGATAAAAAGTTGTACTCTAAATAATATAATATTTCCCTCAGAATTTTGAGAAATCAAGTGACAGATATAGTTGGAATAACTGGTAATACTTGTATCTGAGACTTGGAAATTTGATTCTCTTTTTGTCCAAGGACTTGCAAAAACATTGTAGTTGAGGTCTCCTTGATACTCTGAACATATTTCTATGCATGTGAGCTGATATATAAGCCTCCTTAAAAATGGGGGATTTTTGTGAACACATCTATCTGAGAAAGGCTGAAGTTTAACAAAAAAAAAAATTGGGAAATTTGCTGGAAACTTATATTTCATTCAAATGAAGATTTCTAGTCTGTGGTGACTGATTGAAAGCTAAAGTGTCTTAAGTAGAACCCTCTGAATAAAATCCTGTAATTAAAATTAGGGAAATCATTTCATCGGGTTCCAGTCAGGATTTACCTACCATTCACGATCATGTTAAGGAGAACTGTATTGCTTTGTTTTTTCTTTGTTCATCATTTCCAATCTTAGAACCAGGCAATATGGTTTCAAATCCCTACTACACACACACACACACACACACACGAACACATACCACTTATAGATACTTAGACACAGATATGTTCACTGAAAGATTAATTTTAAAAGTGAAGCTTAAAATGTTGACATAAACTAACTTTCAACTGTGGGCAAATGGATAAATACATCATGTTTCTTTAGTATGATGAACTATATGAAATAATACAGAAATAAATACTAAATAAAATTTATATATGATAAAGGTTGTGTTAATGGAAAACATATGAAATTATAGGGTTAAAAATATGTCTCCATGTACATTTTTGTAATGTCCTCTTTGGACTCAGATGATTAGAGCAGAGGAGGGACATGGCCTCATTACCACTGGACAATGATGAATGCCCTGGCTCTCCACTAGGCCTCCTCTGATACCACCCCAGTTGGGAGACAGGGGCTCCTCATTACTCTTACTGCGGAAGTCTAGGCCCCCACACCATCTCCGATGACTACAGAGGTGTATCATTATTGCTAGACAGAGATGGAAATGCAGGCAACGTTCTCAGCCTTCCCTGTCACTCCCAGCAGAAGGGCTGGGGTAACGTCTTGTATTTCAGTTTAGCAAAAGTGGAAGTCTAGGCTTTCCACTTTGTTGGGGGAGGGGGGAGGTAGACCCACAGTGGTGTGTATGTGTGTCCGTGTGTGATGTTAGATTGTAGCAGTAAACCAGTTAACTTTTCTCTACTGCTCGTTTGTCCCTTTCCTGGTTCATTGGCTAGAAGGAATGAGTTTTTATTGGATCTTTTTTCTTTCTTTTTATTTTCAGGGGAAGGGGGTGGGGTCAGGTCTGTGCACTGTCATTTCCAGGATACTCAGATCTTCAGCCTCATTCCAGGGATTATGAGGCAAAAATAAAACCCACCACCATATCATTCCTTAAGACTTAAAATCCCTTGCCTGTTTGTGTTCTTTCCACATTACAGAATATTTTAATACTTGTTTTGCATACAATAGAGGTGTCTTTGTTGACATTCAGTGGAATAAATAGAGAAAAAGATGCATTCATCTACCTTACTAGAATCAGAAGGTCAGATATTTTGTATTTACGGTTGGAATACCCAGATATATCCTACTAACCCAGAGTTGTCAGTGTCAGTACCTGACAACTCACATCTGGTTACTTTTGTCTTTGTAGAGTCTTTCTGTCTATGGCAGGCATTTCTTGCTTCACCTAGACTAGGAGCTCATTCTCAGGAATGGAAAGTGCATAGCTCTCTTTTACCTCTGATGGGTTTAGTCTCTCTAGAATTTATGCCTTCAAAGTTTTTTTTTTTTTTTCCTTTCTATCACACTTCAGCAGTCCTATATATAGTTTTTATTTTGTCTGGGATTTATTATTTTTTAACTATATGAATGAATAAAGATCTTTCATATCCTTTCACCTATTAACAGACAGAGGGAATATTTTCAAGTAATTTGGAAGACAGAGATATTTAACAGTTTATGCTTGAATGAGGTTATGGTTGTATGCTTGTCTGTTGGTTTTTGGTTTGTTTGTGCTCCAGACACATTTCCTCATGTCTCGGCTCTCAGAATTGCACACCTGAATCCATTAGTTACTTTCTAAATTACAAAAGTTTGGTAATCTTTAAAACATTTTTGTTTAAAATAATGCCAAGTATTAACACAATTTATAATTTTTTATAAATTACAGAAGCATATTTTATGCCTAAAAGTAAAGACCTGATTTAATAAAATTACTGATTACCAAAATCAGCCAGCTAATGCATTTGAATGAGATATATTGTCAATTATATATAAGGCTTGTTAGTCAAATCAATACAATTCAATAACATCTCAATTTCTTTTCTATCATCAATTAGAAAAGAAATTTCTAACTGATGATAGGTATTAATTTCTGGGTGAGATGATTAGATAGCATGAAATGCTGGTTAAAACAAAGATAATGAGAGTGACTGAGAGGTCAAATATTCTCATGAATTACATTATCAAAATATCAGATAATTCAAAAGAGACATTAGGATATTTACATTTTCCCCTATAAGGCAATAGGATAGTTTATGAACTTAAAACTATTTCTGAAGATTACCAGTTTAAAGTTGAATCTTGTAGAAGATTCAGAAAAGGCCTCTTCAACTTTCTCAAAAAATACTTGATAAAAGTCTGGGGAAAAAAGCCAACAAACTTTAGAACATAATACTATATACACCGCTGACAGCAGCCTATCCCTAAATGTGAGATGGTTTTCTATACATTGTAAAGACAATGCAGATTAGACAAAATTAAAACTATGAACAGTAAAGTTCCTCTCTCTACATTTTGTCAGATCCTTTAATATTCAGCCAACCTTAGGAAAGAAATAAAGAGACTTTGATGAGATGAGCAGTTACATATTGCCTAAAGAATATGCAGTACTTGCAAATAAAGTACTATGATGTGAAGTAGATATTACAAGTTCAGTGTATCAGCCAGAGTGTGGGGCTGAAGTTTTCTCCCCAGTTCCCAAGAGCAAGCAAAAACCAGGCAATCTGCATCCTATGTCTATTGGTAAAAAATTATTCATCTAGCTGCATCTCTTTTCATTCAACAGGAGTAAATCAAAGGATGAAACCTAACAAACAAAATCTGAATGAAAATAAGAGAAAAGGGAATTGACACTCTGAAGACAAATATAACTTTATAATTGATATACTGGGAACCAAATAATATTTGAGGAATATGTTCTTCACTTTTGGTAGGATCAGTTCAGTTCAGTTCAGTTCAGTTGCTCACTTGTGTCCGACTCTTTGAGACCCCATGAATCGCAGCACGCCAGGTCTCCCCGTCCATCACCATCTCCCAGAGTTCACTCAGACTCATGTCCATCGAGTCAGTGATGCCATCCAGCCATCTCATCCTCGGTCGTCCCCTTACCTCCTGCCCCCAATCCCTCCCAGCATCAGAGTTTTTTCCAATAAGTCAACTCTTCTCATGAGGTGGCCAAAGTACTGGAGTTTCAGCTTTAGCATCATTCCTTCTGCAAGAAGATAATCTCATGAAACTATTATACAACATCATAAAGAAAGAATGGTGGAGAAGAAAACTTTAGATCATCCAGATTAAAACAAGTAGAAATTAATGATGCCTGAGTGATGTCTGCTCAGCTTCTCCTGAAATATCCATGTAATACAGATGAACAAATGTGCATGAACCCATACCAGAAGTTAAGATTACCAATCACTATAACAATTTTCTAATCAACAAATTACTAAGTAAGGCCTTGAGAGATCGTAATGGACTCAAGAAGCAAAATGGTTAAAGATTTCTACATACTCCATTGTGTACTTAAAACCTAGAAACTTAAAAATGTCTAATTTGAGAAAGGAAACCATTGCCCAATGTGCAGGATTTGCTCTCCAGGACAAGCACTTCTTTATACATGTCTCTGTTGATTTCTGAAATGTGAAGGGGAAGGTAGGATGTGTCTGAGACATGAATTCACTGAGAATGGTGATGGTGCACTCTGGGAGTTTTAGTTTTTTGAGCACAGTCTGAATAAGAAAAATATTCCAGATGGATTCACACTATCCTTGGTACACAGTCAATGGATCACACGAAGGAAAGAGAACAAAAAGCTGTATTTAAGCATGACTAGATACTCAGAAAATGGACTATATTTTGTGCTTACAGAAATTTTACCAGAGACCTAGAATGACGGGAGAGAAAGTTGGGTCTCTCCACCAAGTCGGCTTACAGGGTTGTCATATGAGTAACAAGATATGGAAGGGTAGGGGGGTGAGGGATATGGTGAGATTTCTGAAATAGACATCAAAGGAGTCCTTGGATTCACAAAAACCACATTTTTGAGGAAATTTACTATTTGATCAGGAATAAATGGTGGAAATAAGTTATTGACATAGAGCATGAAAATAGTATTTCAATACTGAAATATTAGTGTGTACAGGAGACTACTAGAGCATGAACGCCTTGACTTTATCTGGAAACAGCACTGAAACCAATTAAATATAAGTTACCTCTAAATTATTTTCAGTGGAAATCTATACTAAAGCAATTCACAAGCAAACCATTTTATTACAATCCTGTCACATGTAATTGGACCTATGGAATATAAAAATTCACATAATAATATTCATTCAGCATATAGGTATTGATTATTTTAGTCTAGGTCAGACAGTGTTAGATGCTGATGAATCAACAATGAACACTGTGAGAGTCAGAAGGCTGAATTTATCACCTGGCTTGGCCATTTCCTCTACCATTGTGACTAAGAAGAAATTAATTACTATCTCTTTTAAATAATTTAGTGTTTAGTTTCTCATTTAAATATTTTAAATAATTTAGCCTTAGTTCTTCATTACAAAATAGAGGTGATTTTATTTATATTATTTAACTGACACTCTATTTAATTATATATCTATATTTGTATATGTCTAGGTATGGTTATACATATATACAATTATCTATATTGCATGAATATTCATGACTGTGCCTAATTAGCCATATATGTGTGTGTGACTATATGATTATTTGTAAAATAGATATATATGTATATATACACTTATATTACATATTCCATATACATGTGGATGGATGATGTGTATGTGCATGCATATATATGTATTTGTGTGCATCTATACAGGAGAAAGAAAGAAAATTTAGAATTGCATTCAGTATGTTTAAGTAGTATATCATGGAAGTTTGTAAGAATTTCTATCACCATTAAAAATTTCACTAGCTTAAAGGATGAATAGGATGTATAAATACACATTTGAAATTTAATAGGTAGACATTACTGTGGGAGATCAGAGTGTGTCACTCTTTTGGGGAAATATGAGATAGTATCCTAGGATTGGAAATATTTTGGTTTAGTACTGGTTATTTATATTTTTTTCTAAATGGGAAAGAAGAATAAATATATTTTTAAATAAATAGTGGAAGAATTCAGCTGTGAAGACGTCTGGACCTGGATTTTGTTTGCTGGAAGATTTCTGATTGCAGTTTCAATTTCCGTGCTTGTGATGGGTCTGTTAAGGTTTTCTATTTCTTCCTGGTTCAGTTTTAGAAAGTTGTACTTTTTAAAGAATTTGTCCATTTCTTCCATGTTGTCCACTTTATTGGCATATAATTGCTAATAGTAGTCTCTTATGATCCTTTGTATTTCTGTGTTGTCTATTGTGATCTCTCCATTTTCATTTCTTTTTTAAAAAATTATTTATTTATTTATTTTTACTTTACAGTACTGTATTGGTTTTGCCATACATTGACATGAATCCACCACAGGTGTACATGAGTTCCCAACCCTGAACCCCCCTCCCACCACCTTCCCTATATCATCTCTCTGGGTAATCCCAGTGCACCAGCCCCAAGCATCCTGTATCCTGTATCGAACCTAGACTAGCACTTCGTTTCTTACATGATCGTATACATGTTTCAGAGCTTCCCTAGTGGCTCAGAGGGTAAAGTGTCTGCTTGCAACGTGGGGGCCCTGGGTTTGATCCCTGGATCAGGAAGATCCCCTGGAGAAGGAAATGGCAACCCACTCCAGTACTCTTGCCTGGAAAATCCCATGGACAGAAAAGCCTGGTAGGCTACAGTCCATGGGGTCGCAAAGAGCTGGACACGAATGAGCGACTTCACTTTATACATGTTTCAATGCCATTCTCCCAAATCATCCCACCTGTTCCCTCTCTCACAGAGGCCAAAACTGATTTGATTTTTCTCCCTTTGTTTCTTGATGAGCCTGACTAATGGTTTGTCAATTTTATTTATCCTTTCAAAGAACCAGCTTTTGGTTTTGTTGACTTTTGCTATGGTCTCTTTTGTTTCTTTTGCATTTATTTTTGCCTGAATTTTTAAGATTTCTTTCCTAAACCCTGGGGTTCTCCATTTCTTTCTTTTCTAGTTGCTTTAGGTGTAGAGTTAGGTTATTTACTTGACTTTTTTCTTGTTTCTTGAGGCATGCCTGCATTGCTATGAACGTTCCCTTTAGCACTGCTTTTACAGTGTCCCCAAGGTTTTGGGTTGTTGTGTTTTCATTTTCATTTGTTTCTATGCATATTTTGATTTCTTTTTTTGATTTCTTCTGTGATTTGTTGGTTATTCAGAAGCGTGTTGTTCAGCCTCCATATGTTGGAACTGACCCACCTCCCAGAATACTGGTAATAAAAGCAAAAATAAACAAATGGGACCTAATTAAAATTAAAAGCTTCTGCACAACAAAGGAAACTATAAGCAAGGTGAAAAGACAGCCTTCAGAATGGGAAAAAATAATAGCAAATGAAGAAACTGACAAACAACCAATCTCAAAAATATACAAGCAACTCCTGCTGCTCAATTCCAGAAAAATAAATGACCCAATCAAAAAATGGGCCAAAGAACTAAATAGACATTTCTCCAAAGAAGACATATGGATGGCTAACAAACATGTGAAAAGATGCTCAACATCACTCATTATCAGAGAAGTGCAAATCAAGACCACAATGAGGTACCATTTCATACCAGTCAGAATGGCTGTGACCGAAAAGTCTACAAGCAATAAATGCTGGAGAGGGTGTGGAGAAAAGGGAACCCTCTTGCACTGTTGGTGGGAATGCAAACTAGTACAGCCACTATGGAGAACAGAGTGGAGATTACTTTAAAAACTGGAAATAGAACTGCCTTATGACCCAGCAGTCCCACTGCTGGGCATACACACCAAGGAAACCAGAAGTGAAAGAGACACGTGTACCCCAGTGTTCATCGCAGCACTGTTTATAATAGCCAGGACATGGAAGCAACCTAGATGTCCATCAGCAGATGAATGGATAAGAAATCAGTGGTACATATACACAATGGAGTATTACTCAGCCATTAAAAGCAATACATTTGAATCAGTTCTAATGAGGTGGATGAAACTGGAGCCGATTATACAGAGTGAAGTAAGCCAGAAAGAAAAACACCAATACAGTATACTAATGCATATATATGGAATTTATAAAGAAGGTAAAGATAATCCTGTATGTGAGACAGCAAAAGAGACACGGATGTATAGAACAGTCTTTTGGACTCTGTGGGAGAGGGAGAGGGTGGGATGATTTGGGAGAATGGCATTGAAACATGTATAATATCATATAAGAAATGAATCGCCAGTCTAGTTTCAATGCAGGATACAGGATGCTTGGGGCTGGTGCACTGGGATGACCCAGAGGGATGGTACGGGGAGGGAGGTGGGAGGGGGTTTCAGGATTGGGAACACATGTACACCCATGGCGGATTCATGTTGATGTATGGCAAAACCAATGCAATATTGTAAAGTAAAAAAAATAATAATAATAACAATAAAATATGAAAAAATTAATAAATAGTGGATATGGAATATTCAAGAAAGTGCTAAGCTTAGTAGGACACATGATAAGACATCTAGGAGAGAAGTGTTGGACTTGGGCCTATGGTGGGATATTAGTGGCAAATTGTAAATGGTATGTTACTTTTGAAGTAACTTGAGGTTTCTTATTCTATACTGCAATGTAATTAGTGAATTTCATCAGTCAAATATCAGTTTTCAGTGATTAGTCATGTTGTCAAATTGATTTGATACCGATATTCCTACCTGGAAACAAATTCATGCCAAGTTCTGAAAGATAACCTTAACATTTCTCATTCTCTTAAAATTATTAGAAGCATAAAAATTTGTATATGGAAAGATCTTTGAAATTTGAATATAGCCAGAGTGTCTTCCTCAATGCCAGAGAACATGTTACAATTATATTTTTATTTTCAACATCCTCAAACAATGTAATATTCGTTTATTGAATATATGTTGAATGAACTACCAAAAGTATTAAGAACTTCCTGTTGACAAGCACTGATCTAATATTTTACATGAATTATTTCAATAATTGAAGAGAGACAGAAATAGATAGAGGTGTTAAAACAAATAATTGATTTAGTAATCTTCACAGTGTATGCTTTTATATACAAGCACAATGAATGAATGATAAATGGAGAAATCTAGGACTCTCAAGGAAAAAATAGCTGAATCACAAACTTCCACAGCACCAAGAGCTGGGCTGGGCCCAATTCTGAACTGGTTGTTTTCCAAAAGAAGATTCTTTAACATCTCTAATATGAATCCTATATATGGATTTTTTTTTCTTTTGAGATATATTTTCAGTTCAATGGTAGATTTTCAAAATCAATAAAACAGTTTCGCTTCTTTTCCCTTACCCTTTCATGTTCCCATTACCAACCCTCAGAAGTGGATTACCCACTCTTACCACTATTTAGGGGTTTCCCTGGTGGCGACAGTGGTATTAACCTGCTTGCCAATGCAGGAGACATAAGAGACAAGGGTTTAATCCCTGGATCCAGAAGATCCCCTGGAAGAGGGCATGGCAACCCACTCCAATATTCTTGCCTGGAGAATTCTGTAGCCAGGGGAGCCCGGTGGGCTACAGTTCATAGGGTCACAGAGAGTTGGACATGACTGAAGCAACTTAGCGCACACGCATCACTATTTAATGTTCGTGCCAGCTGTCCCAGACTGCAGTGCTCTTGTAGTCATGCTCCCTTCTTTGGGGGAGCACTGGGCAGTGAGAAGTGCCCCCTTCTGTTTCCAGCAGCTGGGACAGACAACATGATAAATGTGAGATGCTGAAGGAGTGCACTCAGATCACCAAGAAAATGGACTGCAGGTTATTTGAGGACGTTCTAGTCTTCATTCATTTCCCAAGCTGACAAAACATTATTTGAATCGTAGTTTTTCCTTACCCTCATCCGTTTTCTCCCTCACTTGTCCTTTCTCTTTCTTGAATTCATCAGACATTTGTACATTCCTGCCACAGGTCAGAGCTGTGTTAGATATGGGGGAGTGGTGGTAATAAGTATGCTATCTATAATGGACTGAGTGGACACAGAAATAAGAATCAATTTCTCTGAAACCATGTAATAAATTCAATAACACAGTGGCTTTCAAAACCTTTTTACCTTGAGATCCTGTTAATGTCCCATGATATCACATATCCTATACTCTTTGAGGCACTGCTATTACATCATCCACTGAATTCATACTTTGAAATCTTTGCATTTTACCTAATCACCATTATTCTTCTTCACTGTCCAAAAAAAAAGCCTAGATATTGTTTTTGTGTGGCCATCAGGTAAATTAGTGGGAGTTTTATAACAGAATGGTACTTCTTTCCTCCTGAATTTTAATGTCCCAGTTCAAGTTTTTACTGTTCTCTGATGAGTGCTAATGGATGATAATACATTAAGTCAATATGTGGTTAAGACGTGATATGGAAGAGGTGACATAGAACATGAAGGATAACTTATTTTTATGTGTGTCTTTGGGCTGGTCAGGAAAGTCTTCTGGATCTCTAATTTTTTTCATCTGTAAAATCAGAGTGGATAATGATTTTTTTTCTCTCTCTCTCATGGACATTAATTCCTAAAAGTTTTTCAAAGCATGATTCCTCATTGCATCCCCAGCATTAAACATGGTGATTTCTATAGCATATATGGTTTTAAAATTAGGTTTAATTAGTGAGTGGAGAAATACTTTGAAAAGTCTAAAAAGTTGTATAGTACCTGCATAAAAACATTGTTTATTTACTTAGAGCTCATGTATTTAAGGTTATTTGAGATAACAGGAAAATATGGCTTCTCATACTTTCCTTTTCAGCCTGGTAAAATGGATATTAAATTGGTTCAAGGGTAAGAATGCTATTATGCAATGAGAATTGAAACTCTGGGATCTGATATTCATGCATGGAGGTTTCTCACACTAGCCAGGGGCATGGCACCTTCATGCATCAAAATAATGGAACAATGCTGACAATAATGAAGATGAATGGCTTGACTTTAGGCATTGATAGACTTGTATTTTCAACTGTAAAAATGTAGGTGATCCAAAGCATAAACTAATGCTGCCTGAAAATTGTCCAATAATTACATATCTAAGTATATAGGAAATGACTGTATATTCTCATTCAGTTACACTTAATGTTCTAAAATGTTTTCCAAATAAGTTGCAGGTACCTGGTGTTGTATCAATAATTAACTGCACAAGAAAAACTTTGATGTTCACTTTTCATTTCTGACTTACTTTTTGGGCTCTGTAAAAACTGTTTATGTTCATAAGCACCCTTAAATAATCAATTGATTTTCATCATCAAATATTTGAAGCTTAGGAAAAAATAATCTTATCAACTCTTAGGTGTCTAAAGAGGGATAGGATATTAGCCTGTATTATTTAAAGACATCTGTAGGGCCAAAGTGGCATATGTAGTAAGAATACAAATGTTCTTTATTCTTGTCTTAGCTGAACAGTCTTCTAAACAATTAACAAATAACTCATTACATCATTTACTTACTTTTGAAAGGTAGTGTATATTCAATGTCCTACGTGAAAATTATAGACAAAGAGAAAATTGCGATGCAAAAATCTATATCCCACCACTCCCCAGTAATCTACCAACACAATATTGGTATACACTTCTGGTTTTCTTTTTTCCTAATTATATGGGTGTGTGTGTTGGAAGGAGAGCTAGGAAATGGGAGAGAGATTGTATTCAAAGTGTTTTTTTCTTCACAAATTGTTTATGCACTTAAGAATATGACCTGCACATTTTTCATGTCATCATATCATTTTGAAAATATTTCAGTGTCCCTATGCTATATAATTATGTGCATACACCTGCATTTTTTCATATTTAAGTCTTCCACACATTTTTGCTAATATACATAACCATGGTAAACACTTCAGTCATCCTAAGACTGAATTTATTAAGGTACAAAAGTCAAGTGAGCAATTTACTGTGATTTCCAATGGGAGATATAGTTGAAAGCTAATTAGATAAAGAAGGTAACCAAACTACATTACTGCTTTGATTTTCCTTAGAACATCTTAGAAAGCTCTCAGATCTGTTCACTCATTTCCATGAGCAAAAACTTTCATCACCTATATCAGCTGCCGACTTTTAGTGTCTTGCCTATTTCACCAAGTTCCAAACTGGCTTTCTTATATACACCTCCTGGACTCTTCTGTACAGAATAGCCAGAATATGAAAAAGAAAGAAATAAAAAAATTAAACATCTAAGGTTCCATGAGTTCTGATCCTAATCATCCCTCTTGCCCTGTCCTCATCACACAACTATCTATTCTTACTCTTTCAACTCTAATCATGCCAGCCTTCATTCAGTTCTGTTTTTATTAGTTTCTTTTCTAATATATATGAGTCTTACTTATCTTTCAAAGCCACTTTAAAATTTTTTTCCAGAAGAAGAGAAGTCTTTCCTGATTTCCAGTCCAGATCAGTCCTTAGTGTATTCATCACTTGTGAAATATTTTTACTTATGAAATTTATCCCGTACAACTTTGGATTATCATTTGTGTCTGTGTTGTTATCTGATTAAACACTACCACCCCAATGAGAGTGTAAGTTCAGCTCAGTTCAGTTGCTCAGTCGTGTCTGACTTTTTGCAACCTCGTGAATCGCAGCACACCAGGCTCCCTGTCCATCACCAACTCCTGGAGTCCACCCAAACCCATGTCCATTGAGTTGGTGATGTCATCCAACCATCTCATCCTCTGTTGTCCCCTTCTCCTCCTGCCCTCAAACTTTCCCAGCATCAGGGTCTTTTCCAATGGGTCAACTCTTCGCATGAGGTGGCCAAAGTATTGGAGTTTCAGCATTAGCATGAGTCCTTCCAATGAATACCCAGGACTGATCTCCTTTAGAATGGACTGGTTGGATCTTGCAGTCCAAGAGACTTTCAAGTCTTCTCCAACACCACAGTTCAAAAGCATCAATTCTTCAGTGTTCAGTTTTCTTTATAGTCCAACTCTTACATCCATACATGACCACTGGATAAACTATAGCTTTGACTAGATGGACCTTTGTTGACAAAGTAATATCTCTGCTTTTTAATATGCTGTCTAGGTTGGCCATAACTTTCAAACTCTATGGTAATAAGAATCTCATAAATTTGAAGACATTACTGTATCAACAATGCAAAACATATACTATCAATGAGTGGGATTATTTTATTCCAACACTGTTTCCTACTGGTAGAATAGAGAGATAGGTGGGTGGATAGGAATTTCCTTTATTTTCTAAGAAGCACATTTCTACTGAAAGTTATCAATTCATTGGCACTGCCATCTCAATAAAGGATAAATGGACACAGAGTATTTAAATTTAAAATGTTGAAATAAAAGGCCACATAATCTTAATTTATGCAAGCTCTTGATTTCATTGAACAGAGCACTGAGCTTGGAATAAAAAGTTGTAGTTGTAGGTTTATCACTCATGAGTTGTGTGGTTTGGGACAGGTCACCATCTAATTTAGAATCTCTGGCCTGGGAAGGGAGAAGCAGGAGAAGAAACTGGTATTTCCAGATAAAGTCCTGCATAAAATGTCTGTGCATGCTAAGTCACTTCAGTTGTGTCCAACTCTTTGTGACCCTATGGACTGTAGCCTGCCAAGCTCCTCTTTTCATGGGATTCTCTGGGCAAGAATACTGGAGTGGGTTGCATGACCTCCTTCAGGGGATCTTCCCAGCCCAGGGATTGAACCCATGTCCCTTATGTCTCCTGCATTGGCAGTTAGGTTCTTTATCACTAGTGCCACCTGTGAAGCTCCCCCTAAATATGACAAATACTTCCAAATGCTCTACATTTCCTCAACCATTTTATTTAGAATTATCCTTCCAACACCCTGACCAGTAACATTCTCATTATTTTACAAATAAGAATCTGCAAGTCAGTGGAGGTTGGCTACAACCTCCAAAGTTATATGGAAAATAAGTGATAAAACTAAGTTAAAATTATGTGTATATGACCTCAAAGCAGATGCTCCTTTAAATCATAAACCATGTGGCCCTAGTTGGAAATAAGGATATCTTTCTCACCGAGTAGTTTTGAGACTTGAATGAGATTATTTATGCGGTCACAAGAGTGCTTGGCTATTAGTAGATAATTAATCCACATTCGATAAGTAAAACTGAATATATAATCCATGGAATGACTTTTGTGTAATAAACACAAATTACCACAGCTCACTCTCCCTACCCAGAGCTTTATTCATCACAGAGAACTTCTGCAAAGATAGATCAGTTTCTGCCTCTGTAATGCTCATAAAAAGTATGTTACATCTTTCTATAAGAACATTTGGTTAGAAGACTGAATCACTGAATACATATAAGGTAATTTTGGGGGGAAAAAACTAGCCTATAGAAGACATTGTTTCACACAACTAGTAATTAAGATCTACTAGCTGTTGAGAGGCAGTAACCTTGAAATACATTTTTGGCTCTGTGTATCACAAAAGCAACATTTTATGATTGTTCATAAAAATATACATAGGCTTAGAAGGTCTGGTTATTAAATGAATACATAATTTGGGAAGTGCACCAAAAAATAACAATTTGAACAATAAACAAGAGTTGTTTGGGTATTTCAATGATTTACTTATAATGGCAGCAGTTTAAATTAGATACTGTGATATTCATAATCATTGTACAAACACTAGCTGAGTATTTTAGCTCTGTGCACTTAATATACCATGCATTTTCAATGTAAGCCAATTTGTCTAATAAAATGATGAAAAAATATACCAGTTCAATGAAGCAGCTTTATAAAGACTGTAATTTAAAGACAGAGTATTAAGCAATCATTTCCTGCTGTTTCCTGCCTGCATATTAAGCAGTGTACACACAAACCTAGCAATTCTGATGCTTCAGAACAGTTCTAAAAAGTTAAAATCAAACTGAAGATTCTTTTATCCAAACAGAATACTCCCCAGGTACAAAAGTCAGAACAATACAAAAGTCTAATTTGCATCTCTCATAATCAGACATGCATTCAAAAGTGCAATTAACCTGAAGCTGAATTCAACCTGAATAGTTAAGAGTTTGTTAATACGTTGAGTTCGAGATTTTCCTTTTTTTAAAATTTTTTAAAAATGTCTTCTGTTACTATGAAAAAACTTTAGTTATATTGCTTCATATTTTTTCCAAATTGTAATTTGGATCTGAGCCCAAGAACTTTAATGGCTGTCTTCCGATACCAGGCCGCCTTTGTGAGCGTGTCAGACAATGGGAGGAAATCAATTTGTCTTGAAAAGATGATTTGCATAAATAGATGACTTTTCCCTGAGTATGACTTACTATAAAGAACTTGTAAAATATCACTAAAGGGTTATAAGGGTATCAAAGGGATAAAAAATCAGCAAAAAAAAGTCTGTGTTCTCCAAGCCTGAACTAACTTACATCTGCATTGGATTTCATTCTAATTTTACTTCTAAACCCCTCAGATTAAGTTTCTGTTGTCTTAGCTTTTGTGATGTCTCCAAAACACTGGTGAAAGAGCATGGGCAAGGCAACTCAAATAAAATGGGAACAAATTAAATACTGAAAACTCAAGTTGAATAGGATGTAATTGTGTTATTAAATCTCCTACACATAATTACATGTTATGCATTAGTTTAGGAAGCAAATGAATGACCATTTATAATTATGTTCAGAATCACTTTAAATTTAGGTCTGTGTTTAAGAGACTAGTAGTGCATTTGGACAGGAAGGCAATGGAATAAATGTGTCTCTGGTCATTGAGGACAGCTCTCTGATTTTATAATAGTGAGTGAGATGTGCGCAGTGAAATTTATAGCATTCTTCTTCAATATAATTTAGTTCAACAAATGTTTATGAGTACCATACATATTCTGGGGATATATATCTTTTAATAAGGAAGTTTCTTTTCCCTAAGGATGCCTGCAAACTAATGGAGGAGTCCTAGATGGCTGAAAATCAAGTTATCACACACCTTTCTCTCAGGCCAATGTTCTGTTCACTGTATCAAGTTAAGCCTAACACATATATCTAAGGAAGCCCCACTTGCAATGTCATACACAGTTTGAAAAGACTGAAAACAGATATACTTTCCAAATACTCTCTGTGTGGATGCTTCTTGAATTGTAGTTTTCTGTAACAGTGAGTGATAATTTGAAAGTGATTGCCTTCATATGCAAATGCCTAGTATAAATGCACAAATAAATTTTAAAACATTCCAAGTTCACAACAATTAAAAATGGAGTGTGGAAGAGTACAATATGTGAATAAGTGTGGTAAAGTAGATATCCTTTGTCTAAGAGGTACACAAAGTGTACAAAGAAATTTGGGTTGTTCCCATCAATAATCCATAAAAATAAATTATTGATAAAAAGTTCCATAAAGATATTTCAACTATTAACACAATGCTCAGTGCATGGTAGGTACTCAAGTATTTGTTTAAAGTAACAGTAGTACTAGTTTTAGGATAAGTGAACTATTCTACTAATATTCTTTTCACCCACAAAATTTATTATCAGATTGAGGACTTAGTATTTCTGAAACCCATGCATAGTAGACAAGAAGAAATCAGAAGTATCACAGTGAACTAGCTGTCACAAGAGGGTACCTCTTGATGATAATTCCTATAACTGAATAGGAATATAGAGCAGGTCCCAGGAAACCACACATGAGAGAAAGTAGTGGAGTAATGGAGTCATGGCTTCCCGACAGCCTTGCTCAGAAAATCTCAGCTCTATTGTCCCTTTGCCCTCACACCCTATTCAAGCAGGAAGGTCATCAGAATCTCTCCTATCAGAACTTTCTGACAGATGGCATATGTAATGTTCATTTCACTCTGAGGATTGCATACATTGTCTATTTAATAGCAGTTCCTGTGCCCACAGAATCTGCAGTAGCGCAGACGAACGATAGTGGCTGGAGCAATAGGAAAATCATTATAAATGTCATTTGGTTGAAACTGTTTCTCATGTTACAGACTGAATTTTGAGTAGTAGCTGGCAAAGAAAATGAGATCACTTCAATTGTTTATATATTTAGTTTGCTTCAACTCAGGTCCCTGGAAGCCTCCCATATATTTTTGAAAGGGGAAGTAAAAACATCAGGCAGAGAAACAGAATGAGATGGTGAGGAGAGGGAGAATAAGCAGTGGTAGAGAACAAAGAGGAGAGAAAATATAACACCACCTCAATACAAGGAAGCTATTTGAGGGCAAGGACTCCTTTCTATTCATTGCTGTATCCAGAAATCCTAGAATACAGCCTGACAACTGTTCTTTAAATATTTGTTGACTCACTTTCAATGCAGCTCCTAGAAAATGAATGTATCACCATTATTCTAGCTACAATCTACAGATAGTTAACAACCACAACTTCCTATGTGTAGTTCTATCTCACTTTATTTGTAATTTGAATAAATATGTATTCATTAGGTAACTGTGTAGTAAACCAAACATAGTTCTCTCTTCAGGGTACAAAAGCTTCTTCTCAACAACTTTTTGGTTGCTGTTAAACACTGAATTAAAAACATTTCATTCATTGAACACATATTAACTGAGAAGCAAATGATACTCTTGGTATCTTGCAGGCACTAACTGTTAAAATATGAATAAGAAAATATAAACTCTTCTTGTGAAGAACCTAAAGTGTAGAATCACTGTTTATTATATATATATAATTTTATTTTATTGTTTTTTTTTTTTTGAGAAGGGACTTCCCTGGGACTTTCCCAGAGGCTTATGTGAGTCATTCTTTGGGTTCCTGCAGTGGGAAAAATTGCAGAGTATGCTGTTTTACACAGTGGTGCCTGAACAATTATGTCAACTACTACTGCTCAGGCACAACACCCCTGACTTTTGTAAACATCTAAAGTTAGTCATTTGGAGCCAAGTTTGTTGAATTGGGTTTCCTGTCAAGGTAATGTGCGCTCCCAACCCAGCATGAATATGAAGAAGTGAGATAGAATTTCTTGTCTCTTAAGCTATCTGTGGGAGTAATATTCAGAGAAAAGTCTCTCAATATATTGAGTCATAGATGCATTCTTGAAGTATGTGTCAACTTTGCCAAGGGGATCACTCTGAGGGATTCTGCTCTTTGCATCATACAGGTCTGGCAGAAATACCAGAAACATTCATTTCTTTGTGTCTTATATGTGAAAATAGGTACCCCCCACACTCTCCTTTTTTCCTATATTTATCACCAAAGGAACTTAAAATTTATTGAAATGCCAAAAAACTGTACAGAGATAATTTTAAGTGTGCTCTTTGTCCTTTTTATATTAGTAAAAATACCATCTCAGCAATGTAACTTTGTGTCTTGTATACATTTGCTTAAATATCAACTCAGAGGGCCTCTCCATAAATGTGTCCTCTAGTCCTTTACTCATTTTACATGGTGAATTTCCTATCTTAATGGCTCTAAATGCATAAGTACAGTCACTTCATACTAGTGATGTTAGTCTACCTGTTTACTAATTTTGTCCCTGATTTCATGAAAATAGGAATGTTGCCTATCTGAAGAGACCACTTTATTTTATTCCCAGATCCTAAAACAGTGCCTGAGATATGAAAAATACTTGATTTGTTGAATGAATAATTGAATAAAACTTTGGGTATGCAGCAAATTCTTCTTTCCTCATATCCTACATTTAAGTGGCTCAGACGGTAAAGTGTCTGTCTACAATGCGGGAGACCTGGGTTCAAGCCCTGGGTGGGGAAGACCCCCTGGAGAAGGAAATGGCAATCCACTCTAGGACTATTGCCTGGAAAATCCCATGCACAGAGGAGCCTGGTAGGCTACAGTCTATGGGGCTGCAAAGAGTCGGACACGACTGAGCGACTTCACTTCACTTCATTGCATGAACCACTATAAAATCAAATCAGTAGGTCTCAGTTGCATAACTTTGCATTCTAAATAAAGCCATTCTCAAAACTAAAGCAATGCCTAAATAGAGCAACAGAAACATTTTAAAGGTATATTCTCTGAAACAACAACCCCTGCCAAAAATAACACAAAATTAGAAAACCACAGGCTGATCACATTTGTAAATACCAAACAAAAAGTAACCTGCTAGCATGTTGAATTTAGTAATATCATAATAGAGTAATGCACAGTAACCAACTGAAGTTCAATTAAAAACTAAGAATGATGTGATATTAGTATCATTCACAATATAGCCATCTCAATAGATATTAAAGAAGGCATGTAATACATTTCAACATCAGTAGTCTGCCTCATGCTTAACTGTGAAATATTGAAACATCTCTTTTACAGTCTTATCTATATAAAGATATGATTGTTCATAACAATCATTATAATTTAGTACTATCTTGAAAGTACAAGACAAAAGTTAGCAAAGAGAATGAAAAAGAGGGGTATGTTTGAGAAAATAGCAACCATACTTATAATCATTCAGAAATTTATATTTAATTATAAAATAATTAAATATTTTAAAAGTCTAAATAAGAAAATGGACTGATGTTATTGAGTAAAAAATGAGTGAAAAATTAAATGGTTTCCTTATACACAAATAATTGGCTAAGAAATATAAACAAAGAAAGAAAGTGGTAAAGATCACAAATCAATATCTAACTTATCCAGAATTCTCTGGATAAGAAAGAATTCTTACCCAGAGATAAGAATTCATTCTTATCTCATTCTTATGGAATGAGAGACATTAATGACCATTTAATGCATAATCTTTTAAAGAATACTCATCTTAAATTCACACATTGACATGTAAATGAAATGATATTCTGATAAATTTCCTAAAAAATGTTTGGAGGGAAAATATTAAAAATATGAATCTAGATCTAAGGATTTAATCTAAAAGACAAAGCCTTAGAAGTAGTGGGAAATGAAAAGGTTGAAGAGAATAAGAAGAGGGTGCCAGATCATCATGCAGCTCAATTCCAGGAAAGTAAACGACTGAAACAAAAAACAGGCCAAAGAAATAAATAGACATTTCTCCAAAGAAGACATACGGATGGCTAACAAACACATGAAAAGATGCTCAACATCACCCATTATCAGAGAAATGCAAATCAAGACCACAATGAGGTACCATTTCACACCAGTCAGAATGGCTGTGATCCAAAAGTCTACAAGCAATAAATGCTGGAGAGGGTGTGGAGAAAAGGGAACCCTCTTACACTGTTGGTATGAACGCAAACTAGTACAGCTACTATCGAGAACAGTGTGGAGATTACTTAGAAAACTGGAAATAGAACTGCCTTATGACCCAGCAATCCCACTGCTGGGCATACACACCGAGGAAACCAGAATTGAAAGAGACACATGTACCCCAATGTTCATCGCAGCACTGTTTATAATAGCCAGGACATGGAAGCAACCTAGATGTCCATCAGCAGATGAATGGATAAGAAAGCTGTGGTACATATATACTATGGAGTATTACTCAGCCATTAAAAAGAATACATTTGAATCAGTTCTAATGAGGTGGATGAAACTGGAGCCGATTATACAGAGTAAAGTAAGCCAGACAGAAAAACACCAATACAGTATACTAACACATATATATGGAATTTATAAAGAAGGTAATGATAATCCTGTATGCAAGACAGCAAAAGAGACACAGATGTATAGAACAGACTTTTGGACTCTGTGGGAGAAGGAGAGGATGGGATGATTTGGGAGAATGGCATTGAAACATGTATAATATCATGTAAGAAACTAATCGCCATTCTAGGTTCAATGCAGGATACAGGATGCTTGGGGCTGGTGCACTGGGATGACCCAGAGACATGGTATGGGGAGGGAGGTGGGAGAGGGGTTCAGGATTGGGAACTCATGTACACCCGTGGCAGATTCACGTTGATGTATGGCAAAACCAATACAGTATTGTAAAGTAAAATAAATTAAAATAAAAAATATTTAAATGTATCAATTAAAAGTGCATGGCAATGACACAAACAGATCAATATAAAATAATGAAGACTGAAATACAACCAGTATATTTGTGATCTTAGAATGTGAAAAAATGGCACTTTAAAGAAGAGAGGTAAAATATGGATTATTCATAAATTATGTTGATATACCTATGAGTTTTTGTGGGGAAAGTTAGAGCCTTATGTCATTCCATTCATCAAAATAAATTTCAGGGACATCAGATATTTAAACAAAAAAATAAATTGGGAAAAGTTTCAGATGACTTTTTTCTTCTGCTGCTAATATTTTTTCTATTCATATCATGAAACCAAGAAACCATAAAGGTCTGAACTGTTAAATCTGACAATGAAATAACTGAAAAAACCTAAGCCATATATTTTTACATAAAATGAGATACTGAAAAATAAAACACATATGACAAAGAAAGTTTTACTGTTTATAATGTAGAAAGTGTTCCATCAAATATTTAAATAAAACAAAACAACCATGAGATAAACTTATCAGAAAAAAATAATGGAATTAATGATATGGCTAGTGTGTTCAAAGATCACTGATACATGTAGTCAGGAAAAGATCATAAATTCAAATTTTGTACTTCTCACACTCTGCTAAGTCACTTCAGTCGTGTCCAACTCTGCACGACCCCATAGATGGCAGCCCACCAAACTCACGCGCCCCTGGGATTCTCCAGGCAAGAACACTGGAGTGGCTTGCCATTTCCTTCTCCAATACAGGAAAAGTGAAAAGTGAAAGTGAAGTCGTTCAATCATGTCCGATTCTTAGTGACCCCATGGACTGCAGCCTACCAGGCTCCTCCGCCCATGGGATTTTCCAGGCAAGAGTACTGGAGTGGGGTGCCATTGCCTTCTCCATCTCACACTCGACTCTGCACTAAAAACATCACAGTGATTATATGTAAAGTATATGGGAGAAGTATGAAAAGACACTGAAGCACCAAAGAACAAAATTAACATTTCCACAGAGCAGGCTAGAACAGAAGTGCAAGAGCGTAAGCAAGCTTCGCTGAAGTTGTTCTAGGGGGTTTCTATTTCAGATATGTTTATGGTAGAGACTGTTGTCTCCTGTTAAGCAAGGAGACCCACATGGTGCCTCAGTGAAGGCAGATTTATGGCTTGAGACCAGAGGACAGAAGGATACATCTCTGATGATGAACAGATGCTGATGTTTAAAATTTGCTGCAGCTTTGGTTTATCTTATGTAGAAAAGAATGAGAGAATGGAGGATGTATAAGTGGAACTTAGTGAAAACATAATTTGCAGAGTCATAGGCTATCACATCCCATTGTGACTATCATCTAAAATATGTACAAACTGAATCACTCTGCTGTACACCTGAAAATAACACATTTTAAATCAACTATAATTATAAAATATATTTTTTTAAGGTAGGGCTGCCTTAAAAGACTAGGGAAGGAAGGCAGGGAGGTAAAGACAAACCCCTAGGAGACAATGAGGAGTGAGAGAGAGAAAAAAAAAGTTGATTCTCAGTAGTGATAATCCTGCCCACTTCAAATGAAAGCTGCTGCTGCTGCTAAATTGCTTCAGTCGTATCCGACTCTGTGGGACCCCACAGACGGCAGCAAGAATACTGGAGTGGGTTGCCATTTCCTTCTCCAATGCCTGAAAGTGAAAAGTGAAAGTGAAGTCGCTCAGTCGTGTCCAACTCCCAGCAACCCCATGGACTACAGCCTACCAGGTTCCTCCATACACGGGATTTCCCAGGCAAGAGTACTGGAGTGGGGTGCCATTGCCTTCTCCATCAAATGAAATCATATTAATGTAAAGAAATGGGCTTCCCAGGTGGTGCTAGTGGTAAAGACTCCACCCGCCAATATAGGAGGTATAAAGAGACTCAGGTTCAATCCCAGGGTCAGGAAGATTCCCTGGAGAAGGGCATGGCAACCCACTCCAGTATTCTTGCCTGGAGAATCTCATGGACAGAGGAACCTAGTGGGCTACAGTCCATGGGGTTGCAAAGACACAACTGAAGAGATCTATCACACAATGTAAAGAAACTTAAAAAATTAAGTTAGCAGAAAAAAAAAATCCCTCAAAAAACTGAAAGTAATTTCAATTACTTTCAACAACATAGAACAACATAAAAATAATTTAAAAATCAGTGAAGTTCAAGGTCTTCAGAGAAATGAAGGAAAATGTTACATTGTCAAAAAGTAGAACTGGAAATTACAAAAGAATAATAGGAGGATGCTGCTGCTACTGCTGCTAAGTCACTTCAGTCGTGTCCGACTCTGTGTGACCCCATAGACGGCAGCCCGTCAGGCTCCCCCATCCCCGGGATTATGGAAACCCAAATAAAAGCCTATGAATGCCAGAGGGAGCAACTGAAATAAAAGACAAAAACAATACCAACATTGCACACAGATGAGGACAGAATTTCTGAAAAGTAGAAATAGTCTGCTAGGCAAGATGGAATTTAAGGACACATAGAAATGAGACTGAGAGATTCCTAAATAATTCCATTGTTCTAGAACAGAATAGAGGAAATTAAAAGGTGAGATATTTGAAAAGTTGACATTTTTTCAGAAATGAAGAAAAATATGCATGATTAAATTAAAATTACACTCTGAGTGGAGAGAAGGTATATATAATTTAGTGTGCATCTAAACATACTGATAAAATTGTAGATACAAAGGTTAAGTTAATTTAAAATATAAAGATACTAGAACAGTAAAGATGAAATTAACGAATTGCTGATAAGAAAACAAAAACAGAGCAAGGGAATTAAAAATGGGGAGAATGAGTAGAATGGAAATTGAAGCAACAAAGAGAACTATTATTTTGCATAGTTTATTGACCTACCAGAAGGCCAAATTATATTTTAGAAGGAAAGCAAAAGAAAAATAAGATAAAAAATGAAGTCCAAAATATTCTGTGACACATTAAATGAAACTTAACTAAATTCATTTTGTAAAAGATACTGTCTGATAAAATGATCAATTTCTCTGACCACAATGCAAGTTTATTAGAAAGTAACAATAGGAAATAGATGGGGAAACAGTGGAAACAGTGTCAGACTTTATTTTTTTGGGCTCCAAAATCACTGCAGATGGTGATTCCAGCCATGAAATTAAAAGACGCTTACTCCTTGGAAGAAAAGTTATGACCAACCTAGATAGCATATTCAAAAGCAGAGACATTACTTTGCCGACTAAGGTTCGTCTAGTCAAGGCTATGGTTTTTCCTGTGGTCATGTATGGATGTGAGAGTTGGACTGTGAAGAAGGCTGAGTGCCGACGAATTGATGCTTTTGAACTGTGCTGTTGGAGAAGACTCTTGAGAGTCCCTTGGACTGCAAGGAGATCCAACCAGTCCATTCTGAAGGAGATCAACCCTGGGATTTCTTTGGAAGGAATGATGCTGAAGCTGAAACTCCAGTACTTTGGCCACCTCATGTGAATAGTTGACTCATTGGAAAAGATTCTGATGCTGGGAGCGAATGGGGGCAGGAGGAGAAGGGGACAACAGAGGATGAGATGGCTGGATGGCATCATGGACTCGATGGATGTGAGTCTGAGTGAACTCCGGGAGTTGGTGATGGACAGGGAGGCCTGGCGTGCTGCGATTCATGGGGTTGCAAAGAGTTGGACACGACTGAACGACTGAACTGAACTGAACAATAGGAGAGTTATTTATCATGTTTCCTAATAAGCACAATTAACATTATGTATTAAAAGGGAAACAAGCTAATATCACATATCAAAATGTGTAAATACAACTATATAAATAGTTCTACATTCAGTTATTAAAATGAAAATTATTGAAAATAAACATGTTCAACTCAACAAATTATTCAATATCAATAGGATAACTTAGGAATGTTTAAGAAATAATAGTTTATGACAATGTTTAATGAACAAAATACACAGAAACAATAGAAGATCAATGACACAAAGTTCATTGAACAACTAGACAAAATATAAATCTTTAGCAAGACTGAACGAAACGAAAAAAGAAGAAAATATATAAATGAGAAAATAGTTACAAATATTCAGAAGTATAGACGGATAGATGACACGTGTAATAGGAATGTTATAAATTTAAATTAACTTCAAGAAAACATTGTGAGACATTAATTTGAAATTTTAGAAGAAATTAAAATGTATATATATGTATGTATACACACACACACATACATACACGTATATATAATTGTGGATGAAAAATGTTAGCTGCCATATCCTTCTACAAAGGACGTTGTGGCAAATATGCCATCAGACAATGAATGAAGCCACTCTCAACTGTGCATTCTAAGTGGATTCAGGATGAAAAATAACACAATGCTGACACTAGATAGTTAAGGTGCATATCAAAGGAATTGTTGCAGGCAAGGGGACCCCTTCCAGGGCCCAAAGCTGGGATCTTGTCTAACACTCAGGATGAATTGTCCGAGGAGACACATATGCTGACAAAGCAAGAGATTTTATTGGGAAAGGGAACCCAGGAGGAGAGCTCTGTCACATGGCTTGCAGTCTCTGGTTTTATGGTGATGGGATTAGTTTCTGGGTTGTCTTTAGCCAATCATTCTGACTCAGAGTCCTTCCTGGTGGTGCGGGCCTTGTTCAGCCACGATGGATGCCAGAGAGGATTCTGGGAGGTGGTAGGACATATGTGGTGTCTCCTTTTGACCTTTCCTGAACATCTTGGTGGAGGCTTATTAGTTCTTTGTTTCTTACCAGGACCTCCTGTCATAAAACAACTCATGCAAATGGTTACTATGGTGCCTGGCCATGGTGGGCGGTTTCAAAAACTGTGCTTCCCCTAACAGAATGTTTTCAATAATTCCAGACTTGCATTTTCCCATACATAGAAAAGAGCTAAATTCATTAACTTGAGGTGTTTCTTTTTTTTTTTTTTAATAGCAGAAATCTCTGGATGTTTAACTAACTGGTTTGTTTTAGGAAAAACTCCTATATATCCTGGCGCCTCCCTTAACCTCTTTGAAGCAGTCCCTCAGAGCTATCTATCTTAGAGGCTGTCTCCTAGGCCTATATGATTAACATGTATAATGAATAAAACATAATTCTCAACTTTTAGGTTGTGTATTTCTACTGTTAACATAACCAAAATTGACTCTGAAGGAGTAGAAAATGCAAATTTTTGAAAATACATTTCTGTGTGGTTTTACACACACACACACACACACCCCAAACAACTTATAGGAAATTGCTACAAAACACTCAAGAAATAAATAGGCAGTCCCTATGAACTGATGTCCTATAGAGTATTTCAAAAACAAAATAAAGATAAGTAAAAAAAAATAAGATAGCTACTTTTATGTCAGTATTAGATATCTGTATTTAAAACAAGGTAAAAATACAAATTGAAATATTAGTATGTTTTAAATAATAGAAAAGTTCTTAAAATTCATCAAGATAAACTATATATTAAATTATGTACATGTAAAGTTTATCCCGGGAAGACTGGCTAAATACCTAAAAATTCTGATATACTGTATCACATTAACCAAAACCAGAAGAAAAAAAAGGAGGAAATTTTGTAGATACAATAGATTGTTTCAACAGATTTAAAAAAAAAGAGATTTGGTAAAATTTGATAAAATTCAGCATCATTCATATTCAGTTCAGTTAAGTTCAGTCGCTCAGTTGTGTCCGACTCTTTGCAACCCCATGAATCGCAGCACGCCAGGCCTCCCTGTCCATCACCAACTCCCGGAGTTCACTCAGACTCACGTCCATCGAGTCCATGATGCCATCCAGCCATCTCATCCTCTGTTGTCCCCTTCTCCTCCTGCCCCCAATCCCTCCCAGCATCAGAGTCTTTTCCAATGAGCCAACTCTTCGCATGAGGTGGCCAAAGTACTGGAGTTTCAGCTTTAGCATCATTCCTTAAAAGATCACCCAGGGCTGATCTCCTTTACAATGGACTGGTTGGCTCTCCTTGCAGTCCAAGGGACTCTCAAGAGTCTTCTCCAACACCACAGTTCAAAAGCATCAATTCTTCGGTGCTCAGCCTTCTTGACAGTCCAACTCTCACATCCATACATGACCATTGGAAAAACAATAGCCTTGACTAGATGGACCTTTGTTGACAAAGTAATGTCTCTGCTTTTGAATATGCTATCTAGGTTGGTCATAACTTTTCTTCCAAGGAGTAAGCGTCTTTTAATTTCATGGCTGCAATCACCATCTGCAGTGATTTTGGAGCCCCCCAAAATAAAGTCTGACACTTTCCACTGTTTCCCCATCTATTTGCCATGAAGTGATGGGACCAGATGCCATGATCTTCGTTTTCTGAATGTTGAGCTTTAAGCCAACTTTTTCACTCTCCACTTTCGCTTTCATCAAGAGGCTTTTTAGTTCCTCTTCACTTTCTGCCATAAGGATGGTGTCATCTGCATATCTTAGGTTATTGACATTTCTCCCGGCAATCTTGATTCCAGCTTGTGCTTCTTCCAGTCCAGCGTTTCTCATGATGTACTCTGCATAGAAGCTAAATAAGCAGGGTGACAATATACAGCCTTGACGTACTCCTATTCCTATTTGGAACCAGTCTGTTGTTCCGTGTCCAGTTCTAACTGTTGCTTCCTGACGTGCATATAGGTTTCTCAAGAGGCAGGTCAGGTGGTCTGGTATTCCCATCTCTTTCAGAATTTTCCACAGTTTATTGTGATCCATACAGTCAAAGGCTTTGGCATAGTCAATAAAGCAGAAATAGATGTTTTTCTGGAACTCTCTTGCTTTTTCATTCATATTAAATTTCATTAATTATCAAACTCTTAGAAAGAGATATATATTTCCTCAATATATTAAAAATATTTTTAAAAACCTATCACAAATCCTCTGTATATGGTAAAATTCTAGAAATTTATTCATTAAGTCAAGATCAAATTTTAATTGGATTTTACAGAAGAGACAAAGAAAAATAACAATGACCTACTGACTATTTTTGTTTTGTTTATTTTTGAAGTCAGTAGGCCACGGCAAAATTTGTTGCAAAAAAGGAAAAAAAAAAAAACACAACAGAAAGAGAAAAAGAAGAAATCAGCAGCCAAAGCAATGTTTTATAAGATTCAGAATGTGTGTAAAGACCGTCTAACACAGCCTGCCTAATGACTATATTCTTTTCAGTGCCTGTGTCTCTTTAACTAGCAGATGTTTTTCAGTCTTCTTTCTCAACTTTATAACACATTGTTAAATGCTAGTCCTCTATTTGATATTCTCAAGCAGTTATGGCAGCAACACAACACTTTTCCTCTGAAAGCTTTTGAAGTCTTTGGCCTAAGATCTTAAATTAGTTTTGATTAAGAATGAACTTAATTTATTTGGGACTGGAAATTATTTAACTTCTACTATATAAACAGATGATCTGTAGAAGATGGAAACTGAATGATCGCATATGTTAAAAGATACTCAGTTCTCCTAATGATCAGGGAAATGCTTATTAAAACTACAGTGAGATGCAATGCTATGCATATCAGGTTGGAATACTTAAAACTATCAATTACATTTTTAGACTATTACTTACCATATCAAAAAATACCTATGGAAAAGATTTACATTTGATGAAGTTCTGTGATATGCAGGTGCCCATATATTCTCTCCAAATTTCTATATGTGCATTAAGTATTGCAGTTAATTATAGTTTTGTAGCTTATATGCATTCAATTTTAATGATTTATTTATAAATATTTTAAATATGTCCATGAAATACTGTTAAATTTAAAGTTTCTAAATATAGATGGTATAACTGTATTTAAATACTCCACATACACACAAATATACACATTTTAAAACAGAAGAGTGAGAGAAGGAATGAGAGAGAGAAGCATTGCTGTAGATAAGACATATGCAGAGATAGACAGATAAACATCAGAGAGGAATACAAGAGAGTGTCACATAGACACAGTGATGAAAAGAGAGAACAGAGAGGTGAATATAAACTTCAAGACAATGCACTAGTTTATATACAGAGACTTCCCTGGGGGATTCAGTTCTGCTACTTTTATTTCTGCTGCTTTTTTTTTTTCTGTTGAATAACCTCATACTAAATACACTTTAAGAAAAAATAATTGGAGTTTTATTTTTAAAAAATCAATAAAAACACAAAAACTAGTTCTATTCACACTATCACACTCCTTAGGATATATCTGAAATACTTCAGTATATCCCAATCTATGATGAGGAAAACAATTTTCAATTTTTTTTTAGTTTATTTTTTATTGAAGGATAATTGCTTTACAGAATTTTGCTGTTTCCTGTCAAACCTCAAAATGAATTAGCCATAGGTATACATATATCCACCTCCCTTTGGAACCTCCCTCCTATCTCCTTCCACATCTCACCCCTCCAGGATGACACAGATCCCCTATTTCAGTTTCTTGAGCCAAACAGCAAACTCCCCTTTCCTATCTATTTTACATATGGTAGCGTAAGGTTCCTTGTTACTCTTTTCAAATATCTCAGCCTCTCCTTCCCTCTCCCCATGTCCATAGGTCTATTCTCTATGTCTGTTTCTCCATTGTTGTCCTGTAAATAAATTCTTCAGAACCATTTTTCTAGATTCCATATATATGTGTTAGAATACCATATTTATCTTTCTTTTTATGACTCATTTTACAATAAACTGTGGAAAATTCTGAAAGAGATAGGAATACCAGACCACCTGACCTGCCTCTTGAGAAACCTATATGCACGTCAGGAAGCAACAGTTAGAACTGGACACGGAACAACAGACTGGTTCCAAATAGGAATAGGAGTACGTCAAGGCTGTATATTGTCACCCTGCTTATTTAGCTTCTATGCAGAGTACATCATGAGAAACGCTGGACTGGAAGAAGCACAAGCTGGAATCAAGATTGCCGGGAGAAATGTCAATAACCTAAGATATGCAGATGACACCATCCTTATGGCAGAAAGTGAAGAGGAACTAAAAAGCCTCTTGATGAAAGTGAAAGTGGAGAGTGAAAAAGTTGGCTTAAAGCTCAACATTCAGAAAATGAAGATCATGGCATCTGGTCCCATCACTTCATGGCAAATAGATGGGGAAACTGTGGAAACAGTGTCAGACTTTATTTTGGGGGGCTCCAAAATCACTGCAGATGGTGATTGCAGCCATGAAATTAAAAGACGCTTACTCCTTGGAAGGAAAGTTATGACCAACCTAGATATCATATTCAAAAGCAGAGACATTACTTTGTCAACAAAGGTCCATCTAGTCAAGGCTATTGTTTTTCCAATGGTCATGTATGGATGTGAGAGTTGGACTGTCAAGAAGGCTGAATGCCAAAGAATTGATGCTTTTGAACTGTGGTGTTGGAGAAGACTCTTGAGAGTCCCTTGGACTACAAGGAGATCCAACCAGTCCATTGTAAAGGAGATCAGCCCTGGGTGATCTTTTAAGGAATGATGCTAAAGCTGAAACTCCAGTACTTTGGCCACCTCATGTGAAGAGTTGATTCATTGGAAAAGACTCTGATGCTGGGAGGGATTGGGGGCAGGAGGAGAAGGGGACAACAGAGGATGAGATGGCTGGATGGCATCACCGACTCGATGGACGTGAGTCTGAGTGAACTCTGGGAGTTGGTGATGGACAGGGAGGCCTGGTGTGCTGCAATTCACAGGGTTGCAAAGAGTTAGACACGACTGAGCGACTGAACTGAACTGAGGTTCACCCACCTCATTAGAACTGACTCAAATGTGTTCATTTTTATGGCTGAGTTATATTCATTTGCATAGATTCACCACAACTTCTTTATCCATTCATCTGTCGATGGACATCTAGGTTGCTTCCATGTTCTAGGTATTGTAAATAGTGCTGCAATGAACAATGGGATACATGTGTCTCCTTCAATTTTGGTTTCCTCAGGATATATGACTAGGAGTGGGATTATTGGGTCATATGATGGTTTTATTCCCAGTTTTTTTTTTTTTTTTTTTTGAGGAATCTCCATACTGTCTTCCATAGTGGCTGTATCAATTTACCTTCCTACCAATAGTGTAAGAGTGTTCCCTTTTCTCCACACCCTCTCCAGCATTTATTGTTTGTAGACTTTTTGATGAAAGCCATTCTGACCAGTGTGATGTGATATCTCATTGTAGTTTGATCTGCATTTCTCTAATAATGAGCATCGTTGAGCAAATTTTCATGTGTTTGTTAGCCATCTGTATGTCTTCTTTGGAGATATGTCTGTTTAGGTCTTCTTCCACTTTCTGATTGGGTTGTTTGTTTTTCTGGTATTAAGTTGTATGAGCTGCTTGTATATTTTGGAAATTAATCCTTTGTCAGTTGTTTCATTTGTTATTATTTTCTCCCATTCTGAGGGTTGTCTTTTCACCTTGCTTATAGTTTCCTTTGCTGTACAAAAGATTTTAAGTTTAATCAGGTCCCACTTATTTACTTTGGTTTTTATTTCTATTACTTAGGAGGTGGGTCATAGAGGATCTTACTTCAATTTATGTCATCAAGTGTTTTGCCTATGTTTTCCATTTTGAGTTTATCTTTGCACATGGTATTATGCAGTGTTCTAATTTCATTCTTTTACATGTAGCTGTCTGGTTTTCCCAGCACCATTTATTGAAGAGGCTGTCTTTGCCCCATTGTATATTCTTGAATCCTTTCTCAAAAATAAGGTATACATAGGTGCATGGGTTTATTTCTGGGCTTTCTATCTTGTTCCAGTGGTCTGTATTTCTGTTCTTGTGCCAGTATCATCCTGTCTTGATGACTGTAGCTTTGTAGTATAACCTGAAGTCAGGAAGGTTGATTCCTCCAGCTCCATTCTTCTTTCTCAAGACTGCTTTGGCTATTCGGGTTTTTTTTGTGCTCCCATATGCATTGTTGAAATTTTTTGTTTTAGTTCTGTGAAAAATGGCATTGGTAATTTGGTAGGGAGCACATTAAATCTGTAGACTGCATTTGGTAGTATAGTCATTTTCACAATAGTGATTCTTCGTACCCAGTAACATGGAATATCTCCCCGTCTATTTATGTTGTTGTTGATTTCTTTCATTAGCGTCTTATAATTTCAGTGTATAGTTCTTTTGTTTCCTTAGGTAAGTTAATTCCTAGATATTTAATTCTTTTTGTTGCAATGGTGAATGCGATTGATTCCTTAGTTGCTCTTTCTGATTTTTCATTGTTAGTATATAGAAATGCAAGTGATTTCTGTGTATTGATTTTGTATCCTGCAACTTTGCTAAAGTCACTGATTAGTTCTAGTAATTTTCTGATACTATTTTTAGGGTTTTCTATGTACAGTATCATGTCATTTGCAAACTTGAGAGCTTTACATCTTCTTTTCCAATCTAGATTCCATTTATTTCTTTATCTTCTCTGATTGCTGTAGCAAGGAATTCCAGAATTATGTTGAATAATAGTGGTGAAAGTAGACACCCGTGTCTTGTTCCTGATCTTAGGGGGAATGCTTTCAGTTTTTCACCATTGAGAATAATGTTTGCTGTAGGCTTATCATATATGGGCTTTACTATGTTGAGATAGGTTCCTTCTATTCCCATTTTTGGAAGAATTTTAAGATAAATGGTTGCTGAATTTTGTCAAAGATTTTTTCTGCATTGATTGAGATGATCATTTGGTTTTTATCTTTCAATTTGTTAATATGGTGTATCACATTGATTGATTTCCTTATATTGAAGAATTCTTGCATCCCTGGAATAAACCCAACTTGTTCATGGTGTATGAGCTTTTTGATGTCTTGCTGAATTCTGTTTGCTAAAATTTTGTTGATGATTTTTGCATCTATGCTAGTCAGTCATATTGGCCTGTAGTTTTGTATTTTTGTGTTGTCTTTGTCTGGTTTTCATATCAGGGTGATAGTGGCCTTGATGAATGAATTTGGAAGTGTTCCTTCCTCTGCAAAGTTCTGAAAGAGTTTTAGAAGGATTGGCATTAGATCTTCTCTAAATGTTTGATAGAATTTTCCTGTGAAGCCATCTGGTCCTGGGCTTTTGTTTGATCACAGTTTCAATTTCAGTGTTAGTAATTGGATTTTTCATAATTTCTATTTCTTCCTGAATCATTCTTGGAAGATTGAACTTTCCTAAGAATCTGTCCATTTCTTTCTGGTTATCTATTTTATTCTGCATAATCTGTTGTAACCTGTTCTTTTTCATTTCTAATTTTGTTGATTTGATTCTTCTATATATATATATATATATATATATTTTTTTTTTTTTTTTCTTGAAGAGTCTGGCTATAGGCTTGTCAATTTTATTCATCTTATCCAAGAAAGAGGTTTTAGTTTTGTTAATCTTTGCTATTATTTCTTTCATTTATTTTTCCTTTATTTCTGCTTCTATCTTTATGATTTCTTTCCCCCTATGATTTTTTTTAAAATTGTTCTTCTTTTTCCAGTTATTTTAGGTGTAACATTAGGCTATCTATGCAATGTTTTTCTTGTTTCTTGAGGTAGGATTGTATTGCTATAAACTTCCCTCTTAGAACTGCTTTTGTTGCATCCCATAGGTTTTGAGTTGTCATGTTTTCATTGTCATTTGTTTCTATAAATTTTTTGGCTTCCTTTTTGATTTCTTCAGTAATCTGTTGGTTATTTAGAAATGTGTTGTTTAATGTCCATGTGTTTGTGTTTCTTACAATTTTTTTTCTTGGAATTGACATCTACTCTCATAGCACTGTGCTCAGAGAAGATGTTTGATATGATTTCAATTTTCTTAAATTTATAGAGGTTTGATTTTATGACCCAAGATGCGGTCTATCCTGAAGAATGTTCCCTGTGCACTTGAGAAGAAGGCGCATTCTTTTGCATTTGGATGGAATGTCTTGAAGATATCAATGAGATCCATCTCATCCAATGTATCATTCAAGACTTGTGTTTCCTTATTAATTTTCTGTTTTGATCTATCCATTGGTGTGAGTGGGGTGTTAAAGTCTCCTACTACTATTTGTTTTACTGTCAATTTCTCCTTTTAGGTCTGTTAGTTTTTGTCTTATATGCTTCTATGAGGTGCTTCTATGTTGGTGCATAGATATTTACAATTGTTATGTCTTCCTCTTGGATTGATCCCTTGATCATTATTTAGTGTCCTTCCTTATCTCTTGTAATCTTCTTTATTTTAAAGTCTATTTTGTCTGATATTAGGATTGCTACTTCAGCTTTCTTTTGCTTCCTTTTTGCATGGAATATATTTTTTCCATCCTCTCACTTTCAGTCTATATGTGTCTTGAGGTCTGAAGTGGGTTTCTTGTAGACAGCATATATATGGGTCTTGTTTTTGTATCCATTCAGCCAGTCTGTGTCTTTTGGTTGGAACATTTAATCCATTTACATTTAAAATAATTATTGATATATATGTTTCTACTGCCATTTTCTTAATTGTTTGGGGTTGATTTTGTAGATCTTGTTACTTCTGTTGTATTTCTTGACTATATAAGACTGTTTAACATTTGTTATAAAGCTGGTTTGGTGGTTACTGAATTCTCTTAACTTTTGCTTGTTTGAAAAGCTTTAGATTTCTCCATCAACTCTGAGTGAGATCCTTGCTGGGTACAGTAATCTTGGTTATAGATATTTCCCTTTCAGTACTTTAAATATATCCTTCCATTCCCTTCTGGCCTACAGAGTTTCTGCTGAAAGATCAGCTGTTAAGTGTATGCAGTTTCCCTTGTATGTTACTTGTTGCTTCTCCCTTGCTGATTTTAACATTGTCTCTTTGTATTTAGTCTTTATTAGTTTGATTAGTATGTGTCTTGGCATGATTCTCCTTGGGTTTATCCTGTATGGGACTCTTTGTGCCTGTTGGACTTGATTGACTGTTTCCTTTTCTATGTTGGGGAAATTTACAACTATAATGTCTTCAAAATTTTTCCTATATCCTTTCTTTCTCTCTTCTTCTTCTGGGACCCCCTATAATTTGAATTTTGCTGCATTTGATATGGTCCCAGAGGTCTCTGAGACTGTGTCAGCTGTTTTTCTTCTTTTTACTTTATTCTGCTCTTCAGAAATTATTTCCACCATTTTATCTTCCAACTCACTGATTCATTCTTCTGTCAGATATTCTGCTATTGATTCCTTCTAGAGAATTTTTAATTTCAGTAATTGTGTTTTCTCTGTATGTTTATTATTTAGTTCTAAGTCTTTTTAAATTGATTCTTGCATTTCCTCCATTTTGTTTCCAAGGTTTTTGATCATCTTTACTATCATTATTCGGGAGTCTTTTTCAGGTAATTTTCTTATTTCCTTTTCATTTATTTGGACTTCCATGTTTCTAGTTTGTTCCTTTATTTATGCAGTATTTCTCTGCCTTTTCTTTTTTTTAAAGTTACCATGTTTGAGTTCTCTTTTTCCCAGGCTTCAAGGAAAGTAGAATGCTTTCCTTGAAGAAGGCTGAATTATTTCTTTCTTTTAGTTTCTGCCCTCCTAATGTTTGTCCATGGTTTGTGTGAGCTTCCTATAGGGTGAGATTTGTGTTGAGTTTTTGTTTGCTTGTTTTTTTTTCTTCTGATAGGTAAGGCTGGAGGAGGTGGTACTCCTGTCTTCTGCTGATTGGGTTTGTATTTTTGTTTTGTTTCTTGTTTAGATGAGGCATCCTGCACAGTGTGCTACTGGTGGTTGGGTGATGCCAGGTCTTGTATTCAAGTGGTTTCCTTTGTGTGAGTTCTCACTATTTGATAATCCCATTCTGAAGGAGATCAGCCCTGGGATTTCTTTGGAAGGAATGATGCTAAAGGTGAAACTCCAGTATTTTGGCCACCTCATGTGAAGAGTTGACTCATTGGAAAAGACTCTGATGCTGGGAGGGATTGGGGTCAGGAGGAGAAGAGGGCAACAGTGGATGAGATGGCTGGATGACATCACTGACTTGATGGACGTGAATCTGAGTGAACTCCGGGAGTTGGTGATGGACAGGGAGGCCTGGTGTGCTGAGATTCATGGGGTCGCAAAGAGTTGGACATCACTGAGCGACTGAACTGAACTGATGGTTAGTTCTCTGGTAGTCTAGGATCTTGGAGTCAGTGCTCCCACTCCAAAGGCTCAGGGCTTGATCTCTGGTCATTAGCAAAGATTCCACAAGTGGTTTGTTATGGCATTATGTGAGAAAAAAATAAATATTTAAAAAGGGGAAAGCGAAGATGAACCCCAATAAATGGCAGTGAGGCAATTAGGCAAATAATAATTAAAATATTGGAATATACACATATACCTATATACCCATGGGCAGAGTGAAAATAGTCCAGCAAAAATAAAGTGTAGTGGGTTGATCTGGCATAGAAAGGAAATAAAAAATTATATTTACCAGTTAAGAATAAAAATAACTAAAGTACAAACTGGAAAACAAAGCTAAAGCAAGGTGCCAAATGGGAAATAAAACTATGAAAACAAAAGTAATAAATATGTTGAGAGGAAAGGCAAGAAAGAAAGAATAGATATGCAAAGTTAAATAGAGGTAGATGAAGAAGATTTATATACATTAAAGATTAACTGCGAGGGCAAAAGAACATTAGGAAAGGCAAACAAAGGAATAAATTTAGAAAAAAAATTAATAGGTTTTTAAAAAATTAAAAAGTAGAAGTAAAAAAAAGAGAAAAGAGAAAAAAAAAGGAAGAAGAAAGAAAAAAGGGGGGAAAATGGAAAGCTTCACAGAACTGCAAAAGCCCATAATAGAGGCAGAAGTTTATAACAACAATAGAAATTACGACTGAATATACACATATACATATACACCCATAAGCAAAATCAAAACAGTTCAACAAAAATAAAGTACAACAGATTGAGCTGTTCAACAAAGGAAACCAAAAATAATATCTAACAGAACAAAACTAATTAAATCACAAACTAGAAAACAAAACTAAAGCAAGGTGAGGAATAAAGCAATTAAAATAAACTAACAAATATGTTAAAAGGAAAGGAGAGAAAGAAAAGAAAGACTAGATATGCAAAGTTAAATAGAGGTAAATAAAGAAGATTTATATATGTTAAAGATTAACTTCAAGGGGAAAAGAGCAGTAGGAAAAGCAAACAAAGGAATAGATGTACAAAAAATATTAATAGTTTGAAAAATTTAAAAATTAAAATTAAAAAAGAAAAATAAAAAGAAGAAGTTTCCACAGAACTGCAAAAGTCCAATGCAGAGGCAGAAGTTTGTGACAACAATAAAAAAATGTGACTCAGGAAAAAAGAAAAAAAAAGTTTCAAAAGCTTAACTTAGTATCTTCAGTTCAGTTCATTTCAGTCGCTCAGTCATTTCCGACTCTTTGCGACCCCATGAATCGCAGCACCCCAGGCCTCCCTGTCCGTCACCAACTCCCGGAGTTCACTCAGATTCACGTCCATCGAGTCAGTGATGCCATCCAGCCATCTCATCCTCTGTCATCCCCTTCTCCTCCTGCCCCCAATCCCTCCCAGCATCAGAGTCTTTTCCAATGAGTCAGCTCTTTGCATGAGGTGGCCATACTACTGGAGTTTCAGCTTTAACATCATTCCTTCCAAAGAAATCCCAGGGCTGATCTTCAGAATGGACTGGTTGGATCTCCTTGCAGTCCAAGGGACTCTCAGGAGTCTTCTCCAACACCACAGTTCAAAAGCATCAATTCTTCGGTTCTCAGCCTTCATCATAGTCCAACTCTCACATCCATACATGACCACTGGAAAAACCATAGCCTTGACTACATGGACCTTAGTCGGCAGAGTAATGTCTCTGCTTTTGAATATGCTATCTAGGTTGGTCACAACTTTCCTTCCAAGGAGTAAGTGTCTTTTAATTTCATTGGGTGCAGTCACCATCTGCAGTGATTTTGGAGCCCAAAAAATAAAGTCTGACACTGTTTCCACAGTTTCCCCATCTATTTGCCATGAAGTGATGGGACCAGATGCCATAATCTTCGTTTTCTGAATGTTGAGCTTTAAGCCAACTTTTTCACTCTCCTCTTTCACTTTCATCATTAGTGCCAATAAAATTGACAACTACAACGGGGCGGGGGGAGTGAAAAAAAAAAGGAAAAATCGGAAAGAATCTATAGAACAAATCAAAAAATAAGAATAATAAATGCTTTTCTTGAATAACTGCTCTCAAAGTTCTTTCCCTTGCTGGGAGTCACAGTCCACCTTACCTCCCTAGAATGCCCTCCAACACTGTGCTGATCTCAGACCTGCTGTGGGGGCTGCTCAGATTCTAATCTGGTCCTACTCCTGGGTGTTCTTGCCTCCTATGTCCACATCTATCAGAGCTAGTGCATTTTCTTTTGTTGGTGCTCTCAATGGCCTTTTATATACTCCACAGACACAGAGTCTGCTTAGTTGATCACGTGGATTTAATCTGCAGCTTGCACAGCTGGTGGGAAGTTTTTGGATTGTCTTCCTTAGCCACACTGCCCCTGGGTTTCAACTGTGATTTTATTTCCACCTCCACATGTGGGTTGTCCACTGGGGTTTACCTCCTGAGGTTCCCCTGGAGGGCTTGGGTTTGCCCCTGTGAGAGCCAGGTGTGGAGGTGGTGCAGTTGTTTGGGTCACAGGGGTTCTGGCAGCACCAAGTACTCAGGAGGGTTTGTGGCTAGGGAAGTAGGAAATACAGTGCTCTAGAAAGGTATGGCAACCTGTCTTGTCCAATATGCTTCAGTATTCTTGCCTGAGGAACCCCCTCTCTGACAGAGAAGCCTGGCAGGCTACAGTTTATGGTCACAAAGAGTCGGACATGACTGAAGCGACTCTGTGCACAAAAACTTCATGCAAGAGGGTTTTTTGCCTGTGGCAACTCTGCCTCAGTGAGAGTTGAGCATGAAGGTGGTGCAGCTGCTTGGTTTTCAGGCACTCTGGCAGCATCAAGTGCACAAGGACAGAGACTGCCTCTGCCACAAGAGTTATGTCCCTATCAGAGTCTTTTTTTGATCCTCTTGTAGCTGGCAATCAGAAGGCTTCTCTGGCCCATCTTTCTCCATAGCTCTGCCCGTTCAGACACTTAGAGGGCTCCCTTGCCTGGGGTCCTTCTCTGTTGTTAGGCTCATCAGGCACATAGATGGGCCAAGCCCTGACTGGGGTCCTATTCTGTAGATTGGTGCATCAGGCACTTAAAAGAGCACCCTGGGAGGAGTCCTGCTCTGTAGTTCAGCACATCAGTCACTGAAAGAAGCACTCTGGGTGGGGTCCTACTCTGTAATTCAGTGTGTCAGGCATTTGATGGGCTGCTTCTCTATTGTTCAGCTACAGATGCTGGTGTGTGGGGAGAGAGAGGTTATGGTGATGGCTCCATCCCCTATGCATGACTCAGCAGTATCACCTTGCTTCCATGGCTTGCCTCCACTGGCATTTCCCACCAAGATCTCCTCCCACACATCCCCTCAATCCCTCTCTCTGCATTCACCAGCAGCCCTCACCCTTGGATTGCTCCACATTCCCTTAACTCTAGCTCCCAGTCACTGCCCCTTCCAGAAGACCAGTGTTCCTGCCTGGGGTATGTATGGCTGTGGCAAGGACTGTCTGATTCTCATTCCATTTAGGCTGCCACACATCAGCTGTTTCACTCTTAGTCTTAAATGCTTCTTCTCTGACTCAGACAATTGACTCACTGTGGGGACCAGACCCCTGCTTCAGTTCCCCCACCCGCTGAGGGCAGATCCAGTCCTACTAACACTCCTGTTTTTTCCCCTAGTCCCTTCATCCTACCGAGTTTTGTGTGGTTCTAAATATTCTTTACCACTGGTCAGGTACTCTTTTCTGCTTAGCTGGTGTTCTGCATGCACTTCTGTGTCCGAAGATGTATTCCTGATATATTGGTGGAGAGAGATGTACTCCATGTCCACCTACTCCTCCGCCATCTTGTTTTCTCACTTTCAGGTTTTATCATAGAAGTACTACTCAGACACCAGTGGCTCTCTTCAGAATATCATGGAATTCCTGAACACTTCCCACCCCTTTATAAGTAGATTATTTTCTCATTTCACTTCATATTTTGTAAAGCCTTCATAAGCTTACTTTTAAAAGAAAAAATAAATTAAATTACTCACCAATTAAATTACTTCATTTTTTGGAGTTGTGACTATGATAAATGGTAGAAAAATCTTTGGTCTAATTAATTATGCTAATTAGATATGTTTGTAAACTCATTTACATTTGTGTTAAAATCAATCATTTATTTAGCCATTGTGGCTTCCCTGGCAGCTCAGATTTTAAAGCGTCTGCTTACAATGTGGGACACCCGGGTTCAATCCCTGGATTGGGAAGATCTCCTGGAGAAGGAAATGGCAACTCAATCCAGTATTCTTGCCTGGAAAATCCCATGAACGGAGGAGCCTGGTAGGGGTCACAAAGAGTCAGACATGACTGAGCAACTTCACAGTATTTAGCCATTTACCTGTTGACAGTAAAAATGAAACTTATGATGGCACTCACTTATTGCTACAAACACAATGATGAACCTTTTTACTGTATTTTTCTCTAAGTAGAGAGCACATATGATGAAAAGCAAACCTCAAGATTCAGCTGCTTTTCCAAAACTGGAGGTGTGAGGTTGCAGATGATAGGAATAACTATATTTAATATTAGTCGCAGATTATTATAGAACCTAACAGTAATTTCTAGCATTAATTGTAATTCTTAGGAAACTGTCCCAAGTCTCACTTCATATCAATTGTATCTACCCCTTCTTAGACTATTTATCCTCTGTGGCATTCATTTATCCAAAGTATTGAACCCAAGTCCCTGAACTACAAGATTATACCATTTGAGCACTAAGTAAGCATTAAACATACACTTCTAGAAAATGGGCTTTCTGGATCACTATATGTTTGAAAGTAGAGTTACACCCGGCTTATTCTTCCTCCCACAAGACATACCTTAACTGAAGCTGAATGTGGTTTGATAACTAAGAAGAACTCTAAACATATTCTACAATAGGAACAGATTCTTGTATAATTGCTTCCTGGGTGATGATAAAGGTGTTAGGTAGTTAGAATAGGAAAAAGGTGTCAAGAATGGCGGTGGCTAAAAGACAGGAAGGGAAAAGCCTGCAAAAATAGAACAAAGGAAGGTCCGAGGACCAGAGTGAGGACCTCAGGTAAAACAAACAGCACTCCTGGCTAGCCCAATTTACATAGGGCAGGCCCAAGGGGAGGAGAAAAAATCATTTAAAAGAGGAGCCAAAGGGCTGGGTCTCTCTCTCTCTTCTATTTGCATCTTTTGGAGGAGTATTTTCCTTTATTTTCTAAATTAAACTGAGCTGTAACACGGAGCAGTAACTCTGGTCCATCCAAGAGCTGTAACACTGGTCTGTACAAGAGCTGTAATACTGGCCCATCCGAGGACGGTAATGCTGGTCCATCGCTTCAAACTTTTGTTGTGAGGAGACAGAACTGAGGAAATTACACACTCCCCGGACAAAGGTCTGAGGGGAAAAGAACTCCTATACAGTATGAAATTAAGCATCAGTTATAAAAGACATTTTATCCAGGGTCTCTTGCTGAGAAAATGGAATACCAATATGAGGTAAGCTGGATTTGCCTTTACTCTAGAAACTCCCACATTTTCCTGATGTTTTGAATTATTTATGAAGAAATCCCATAACAATCCATTTTTACAGTGTGTGTGTGTGTGTGTGTGTGTGTGTGTGTGTGTGTTTGCTGTGGGGAGGATCTCTTTCCACCATTCTGAAGCCCTCCTTATAACAAAGGCCGGACTGAACAAGTATACTGTCGTTTCTGAATCTACATAGAAACCTGACACTGACCGAGGGCACAGAACTGGTGATATTTATGTAAACAACTGAACAAAAGATGTCAAAAACAGATAAAAATCTGCATCAAGATTGCTGAGTAATTTAAAGAACACGTATAAAAATTAAAAAAGTAGCTTTGCTATAGTCTTAAGATAATTTTGGCCAGATCCTATTTTCTATGAGGATGCCTGGAGCATAGAAACTGAGAGAAAAGTCAGGGGTCACAGGAAAATTTGAAAGTAATTCTCTCCCAAAATAAACCTAAAAGAAATTAGATAATGCAATTAAAGTGTGTATATCATTTCCTACAAAGTTTATACATTTAACATTCTGTGATTTGGATCCTATTAAAAAGTATATTAAACTAAAATAAAATAAGAATCATCTTAGTGATGGGAGAATATTTTTATACAGCTAATTGAGAGCACAAATCATCTCATTTAAAATGTCTGACGCAGGATGCAGCATGCTTGGGGCTGGTGCATGGGGATGACCCAGAAAGTTGTTATGGGGAGGGAGGTGGGAGGGGGGTTCATGTTTGGGAATGCATGTAAGAATTAAAGATTTTAAAATTTAAAAAATAAAAAACTAAAATTAAAAAAAATTTAAAAAAAAAGAAAAAAAAAAAACAAAAAAAAAAAACAAAAAAAAATAAAAAAAAATAAAACTACATTAAGTCTAACAAAATTGTAAATTAAATTGAGAATGGATCTGGGCTTTTCTGATCATAATTCTCTAAAGGAGAAAGTTAAGTTGAATGAAGACTCAATTTTTAAGAGAATCTTTTGAAGCAACTGAAAGAATAATCATATTCCTATCAAAGCTTCATAGATGGGACTTTCCTAACAGTAAAATTCTTCTCATACTGAACTACTGGGAATTAGATAATATTGGCTGTTATGCCATAAAGCATTAGAGTTTTAACAATCAGGTTATTTACATCTTTTTCCTTCTCTCAGTTTCTGTGAAGACAAACTCTGCCAGGAACACATGCTTTATGGGATGGCAGGCAGTGCAAGAAAGGGGCCAGGACCTCATTCCTACCAATACAGTATTGAAATGGCCAGTTTATAGATAAGGCCCAGACGTGTCCTAGATTTTGATTAATATCATTGACAACTCCTACTACCTGGATGATAAACAAAGAAAAAAATGAATAGTCCAGTTCTTCCTGGAAAAGGCTGATGATCAGAGTTTTAAGTTACGGGGTCTCCTCAAGGCTCTGACTACAGCCTTACTCTTCTCTCTACTCCTTCTGGGATCTATCATCTAGTTCTATTTCTTTAAATATCATCTATTTTCTGTAGACTATCAAATTTAAATCTTTATGCTCTACTTGTCCCCTATGTTCCAGACTCATATATCAAACTGCCTACTGTCTTCTCTACTAGGAATCTCAATATGGCCAAAACAGAACTATTCATCCTTCCCAAATTCAACACTACTCCAAGCCTTCTCTATTTCAAAAGATGGCATCATTACTCACCCAGTTTCTCAGGACCAAAACTGACAATTTATTCTTGTTTCTTCTATTTCTCTCATATCTCATATACAGTATGTTGGTGAATTCTGATGACCTACTTGCAAATCATATGTCAGATCTGTCAGTTCTCATCACTGCCTCTGTTATTCACCATCATCTGTAGCTAGGAACTCCAGTTACTTCATCATTCTCTGTTCTTGCCTCCTCCACAAAATAGCCAGAATGATTCGATGGCTCTTTAAAATCTACCAATGTCTTCTCATTACAAAATTATTACAAAATAATACAAACTCTTACCAAAGTACAGCTAATTCCAGGATGCTGACCAGTCCTACTGATGCCCTCTTTGAAGAATTCTGCTATTACTGTAACTTATCCATTTGCATTTTGGAATCATCCTATCAAGTTGTATCATAAAACTGCATCAATATTTTAGTTTGAATTCTATTGAATTTGTGGGTTAATTCTGTTAAACAGACATCTTTATGATATCATCTTCATGTCGATATACTTAATATTATTTTCTTATTTGTATACTTGTATAGGTCTTTTGAAACACCTACTACTAAAGTTTTATTGTTTCAACTGCAGATGTTTCACAATTTCTGTTATACTTGTTCTTAAGCACTTGATATTTTCTGATATACGCTGCCTTATAATTGCATTTGTGGTTGTTTTTGCTCTTTGATAGAAATTCATGATGACCCAGCAATCCCACTGCTGGGCATACACACTGAGGAAACCAGAATTGAAAGAGACACGTGTACCCCAGTGTTCATCGCAGCACTGTTTATAATAGCCAGGACATGGAAGCAACCTAGATGTCCATCAGCAGAGGAATGGATAAGAAAGCTGTGGTACATATACACAATGGAGTATTACTCAGCCATTAAAAACAATACATTTGAATCAGTTCTAATGAGGTGGATGAAACTGGAGCCTATTATACAGAGTGAAGTAAGCCAAAAAGAGAAACACCAGTATAGTATACTAACACATATATATGGAATTTAGAAAGATGGCAATGACATCCCTGTATGCGAGACAGCAAAAGAGATATAGATGTTTAGAACAGTCTGTTGAACTTTGTGGGAGAGGGAGAGGGTGGGATGATTTGGGAGAATGGCATTGAAACATGTATAATATCATATAAGAAACGAATCACCAGTCTAGGTTCAATGCAGGATACAGGATGCTTGGGGCTGGTGCATTGGGATGACCCAGAGAGATGGTATGGTGAGGGAGGTGGGAGAGGGGTTCAGGATTGGGAACACATGTACACCCGTGGCGGATTCATGTTGATGTATGGCAAAACCAATACAGTATTGTAAAGTAAAATAAAGTAAAAAAAATTAAAAATTAAAAAAAAGAAATTCAACCACTTTTGTTATATTATGCCCAGCCATCTTATCCAAATTTCCTATTACTTTTAATAATTTGTTCTGAATATCCTTTAGAATTTCTATGCAAATGATCATACTTTCTAATGATAGTATTATGTCCTTTCCAATCTCATGCATATAAATTGTTTTTTATTAATTTAAATGCTGATAAAATACTGAATTCAAAAGTCATCCTGGGCACCTTTGCCTCATTTACAATTTTAGACACAATACTCCTAATCTTTTCCTGTTTAGGATTACACTTAACTCTAGATTTCTATTTTTTTTCCTTTTTGTGTCTACATCATCCTCATCATATTAAGAACGTTCTATCTCACTTTGCCAGGGATTTTTCTTTTTCACCGGAAATGAAGTGAATTTTATCACATACTTATTGGTTTGTATAATTCAAGAGGAAACTATAGTCATTCTCTTAAATTTGTTAACACAGTATATTAATGTATGTTTTCTTCTAACAATAAATTATCACTGATGTTCAGAAATCAGTTCATACATACTCGTTCACTGAAATTTATTGACCTTTATAGTCTAGAATATGTGGTGAATTTAAAACCATGCTTAAACATGGGCAATACATGCTGTGAAATTCTCAAGTTTAGCACATAAAAGTCAACACAGCTTTTGTCTGCCTTTGTGTCTTTGGACAGAAACTTTTAGACCTAAACTATCAGGCAAAGAATTTAGCTGCTCTGAGGCTCCATGCTGCAAACAAAACTTGGTGATACTACATGAAGACAGAGATGCCTTAAGACGACCCTCTGTCGCTCCACTTTTCAGCTCTTGAGGCTTTCTAGCTCAAGTGCCAAAAAGGTAAGTAAGTCTTTCTATGTGTCTGGCCCCAGTTACCATCTGGAGTGCCACAATTTGAGGTAAGTTGAGTGAAAACTACCTAGTTGAGTGAAAACTACCCAGTCAACCTCCAGAACCATGGAAGATAATGATAAAACAAGTGTTGTCTTGACATTGAAATTGGAATGATTTAATACATAGAAATATGCAATTGGGAAATTTTTTGGTTGTTAATGTTCCAAGGGAACTTGAGAAATTTTGAATATTGCATATGTCCATAAAATCAAGCTTATTGATTATGTTGTTCAGATTGTTATGATTTACACATTATGTATTTGTCTGAAAGTTTATTAGGTATTAATACAGTTAGTATAAGGTGGATGCATTTAGTCTTGTGTTAATGATCATGGAGAAATAAGAATATAATTTTTACCCTAGACTAAAAGCCTATGATTCACACACACACACACACACACACACACACACACACACACACACATACACACACACACACATATCAGCTCAAAGAGCCCTCTGGTCGCCCTGGGGATTTCATACCATACTCTCTATGAAATTCCACTCTATCCTTCCTCTAGGGCATGGATCTGCAATATTTTTCTGTAAAGTACCAGATTATAAATGTTTTAGGATTTGAAGGTCATATATACTCCTTCTCCTCCTCTTTTTGTCTCTCTCTATCTTTATTTTCTTCTGCTGTATTTGTTGTTTGTTGTAAAAACACTTCATGTGCTATGTGCTAAGTAGCTTCAGTTTTGTCTGACTCTTTAAGACCCTATGGACTGTAGCCTTCCAGGCTCCTCTGTCCACGGGATTCTCTAGGCAAAGATAGTGGAGTGGGTTAACATGCCCTCCTCCAAGGAATCTTCCCAAATCAGGGATCAAACCTGCATCTTTTCTGTCTCCTTCATAGGCAAGAGTATTCTTTACAACTACTGCCACCTGATTAAAAACAAAACAAAACAAACAAAAACCCCACATTCTGGCTCATGGATGAACAACAATGGGCTCTAAGTTGAGTTTGGCTTGTAGACCATACTTTGTTGATCTCTGCTTTCAGGATCCATTTGGATGGAGGAAGTCAGCAGGAACTTCGCAGCTTGGGAAATCCAATTTTTTTTTTCCAGAATACACCGGAAGATTATCTTTTCCACACTTTCTTTTTATTGGGTTGGTGCCATATAGCTGAGTTCCAATAACTAGTTTCAGGCCAGACCTCTAAATCATCTTGCAGGATCAACCACAGTTTCACGTTGATCTCACTGGATATCTGGAAGGGGAGATCCAAATAAGGACTCTGAGGAAAACCTAGAGGATGAGCAGGGACCACTGAGGCACTGATTGAAAGAGACACCTACAAGACTTACTCAACTCACATCGAATTTTTGTACAAGAGGGGGACATATTCATTTTGGATTAAGTCAATTAACTGATTAGGAGGTTGTTTGTTAGAGAGCATGTGTTATCATGGCATGGTTCACAAGACTTTTAATGATACTTTGTCTACTTCTCTAACCTTATTTCTCTCAGATTTTCCTCTCATTCATCATATTTCCAGCCAAACTGGACATTCCTGTTTCTCATAAATACTCCAAGATGGTCCCTATTCAGGCCCTTTGTCCTGTCTATCTTGATGGAAACATTTCCTTTCAGATTTCCCTCATGCCTCCAATCAAAGGTAAAACAGAACTTTTCCAATTACCATTTGTGAAGATGAGGTACCCCATCCAGTTTTATATATATATATATATATATATATATGTATATATATATGTATATATATAAATATATACATATATATGTGTATGTGTGTATTCTTGATATCATTTCTTGAACTGAGATGATCAAAATTCTGTGTTAATTATAATCTTCCTTTACTTTAGCATATAGAGGATTTTTTATATTGAGAAGGGGAGGCAAAAATACACAGAACTATACAAAAAAGATCTTTATGACCCAGATAACCACAATGGTGTGATTATTCACCTAGAGCCAGACGTCCTAGAATATAAGTCAAGAATCATTATGAACAAAGCTAGTGGAGGTGATGGAATTCCAGTTGAGCTATTTCAAATCCTAAAAGATAATGCTGTGAAAGTCCTGCACTTAATATGCCAGCAAATTGGAAAACTCAGCAGTGGCTACAGGACTGGAAAACATCAGTTTTCATTCGAATCCCAAAGAAAGGCAACACCAAAGAATGTTCAAACTACTGCGCAATTGCACTCATCTTCAACACTAGCAAAGTAATGCTCAAACTTTTCCAAGTGAGGCTTCAACAGTATGTGAACTGAGAACTTACAGTTGTTCAAGCTGGTTTCAGAAAAGGCAGAGGAACTAGAGATCAAATTGCCAACATCCTTTGGATCATATAAAAAGCAAGAGAGTTCCAGAAAAACATATATCTATGCGGTCGTGCAGAGTCGGACACGACGGAAGCAACTTAGCAGCAGCAGCAGCTGCTTTATTGACTAGGCCAAAGCCTTTGATTGTGTGGATTACAACAAACTGTGGAAAATTCTTCAAGAGGTGGGAATACCAGACCACCTTACCTGCCTCCTGAGAAATCTGTATGCAGGTCAAGAAGAAACAGTTAGAACTGGAACAACAGACTGGCTCCAAATTGGGAAAAGAGTATGTCAAGGCTGTATATTGTCACCCTGCTCATTTAACTTATATGCAGAATACATCATGTGAAATGCCAGGCTGGATGAAGCACAAGCTGGAATCAAGATTGGCAGGAGAAATATCAATAACCTCAGATACGCAGATAACACCACCCTATGGCAAAAAGCAAAGAAGAACTAAAGAGCCTCTTGATGAAATTGAAAGAGGAGAGTGAAAATTTTGTCTTAAAACTCAACATTCAAAAAACTAAGAACATGGCATCTGGTCCCATCACTTCATGGGAAATAGATGGGAAAACAATGGAAACAGTGACAGACTATTTTTTGAGCTTCAAAATCACTGTAGCCATGAAATTAAAAGACACTTTCTCCTTGGAAGAACTATGACTAACCTAGATAGCATATTAAAAAGCAGAGACATTACTTTGCCAACAAAGGTCTGTCCAGTCAAAGTTGGAAGGTTTTTCCAGTAGTCATGTATGAATGTGAGAGTTGGACTATAAAGAAAGCTGAGTACCAAAGAATTGATGCTTTTTAACTGTGGTGTTGGAGAAGATTCTTCAGAGTCCCTTGGACTGTAAGGAGATCAAACCAGGCAATCCTAAAGGAGATCAGTCCTGAATATTAATAGGCAGGACTGATGCTGAAGTTGAAACTTCAATATTTTGGTGACCCAATGGGAAGAAACAACTCATTGGAAAAGACTCTGATACTGAGAAAGACTGAAGGCAGGAGGAGAAGGGGATGACAGGATGAGATGGTTGGATGGCATCACCAACTCAATGGACATGAGTTTGAGCAAGCTCTGGGAGTTGGTGATAGATAGGGAAGCCTGGTGTGCTGCAGTCCATGGGGTCGCCAAGAGTCAGACACAACTGAGTGACTGAACTGAACTGACAGAGGCTTTGTTGAACCAGTCTACTTTTGTACGTCCAGCAGCTAGAATAATATCTAATATATAAAATACCCTCAAAAATAAGTAAAGCTGATAACATGATATAATTAGCCGTGGTGTAATTAAGTTTCTAGCTATGTTTTTAAATCTCCAATTGCTTCTGCAAATGTATAGAACATAAATACATACATGTATAAACACAAGAATGAATATAATAAGAACCTAATAATATGTGCATATGAAATAACCCTTCATGTATTACTTTGCTAGTACTACTATAATAAAGAACTACAGACTGGGTGGCTTAAACAAGGATAAATATAATACAGATATTTATTTTGTACAGTTCTGTAGGCTAGAAGTCTGAAATCAAGCTCTTAGCAAGGTTGGTTTCTTCAGAGATCTATGAGAGAAGGATCTGTTTCCAATCTCTTTCATTTGTTTACAGATGGCTATCTTTATGTCCATATGATGTTCTCCCTGTATGTGTGTCTCTGTGTCCAAAACTACCCTTTTTATAAGGACACCAGTTATTTTGGATTAAGTCCCATCCTAAGGACTTTGTGTTAGTTTGATTACCTCTATAAAGAGTCTGTCTTTACATAAGTTATATTGTGAGCTACAAAAGGCTAAAACTTTATCATACACATTTTGCTATGGGGACACAGTTTAACTCATAACATTATGCCCTCTGGACAACCAAAATCCATGTCCTTCTTACATGCAAAATACATTTACCCAGTCCCCACATCCCCCTTTCTGCCCACCTATCTTAGTTCATTAGCATCAACTGTCCAAGACCTCATCTGAATATCATTTAAATCAAGTATGGGTGATTCTGGGTATAATTCACCCTGGGTCAAAATACCTCTTCTCCTGTAAACCTGTGAAACTAGACAACAAGTTATCTGCTTCAAAAATATAATGGTGGGAAAAATGTGTTGAACATTCCCATTCCAAAAGGGAGAGATTGAAAGGAAGAAAGCGGTCATGGGTTCCAAGTAAGTCTAAAGCCTTAGCAGAGAAAATTCCATTAGATTTTAAGGCTTAAGGCTAATCCTCTTTGATTCTGTGCTCTGTCTTCTAGGCCCACCAGGATGGCAGCCCTACTCTCTTGGCCAGTGCCTTTTGGGTTTATGGCACCACGGGCAGCCTCGTTGGCCTCTGAACTACTTTCAAGTTATTAGTCCCTTTTCTTGAAAGGAAACCTGGGTTTGATCCCTGGGTTGGGAAGATCCTCTGGAAAAGGTAATTGCAACCCAATCCAGTACTCTTGCCTAGAAAATTCCATGGTTGGAGGAACCTGGTGGGCTACAGTCCATGGGGTCGCAAAGAGTCAGACAAGACTGGATGACTTCACTTTCTTTCCTTCTTTTCTTTCCAAAAGCTTTCCTTGATAACCTTATCTCTATTCCTAGCTTCTGCTGAGGTGGTTGATTAGACTCATGTGTCACTTGCCTTCTCTTGAGCAAATTATTGATCAGCCAAATGCTCATCCCTTTTGCCGCACTCTCTGCATAGGTTGACAATTTTCCAAACCTTTAAGTTCTAGCTCCCTTTTGCTTACCAATTCCCTCTTCAATTAATCTCTTCTCCCATATTTTCCTATACACAGCAAAGACAAAGCAGGTCACATTTTAAGCACTTTGCATAGCAATATTCTTAGATAAATATCCGAGATTATTGCTTACACATTCTACCTGCAGCAGAACACTGCTTAATTCAATTCAGCCAAATTATCTACCACTTAAAACAAGGATGGCCTTTCCTCCATTTTTTAGCAAAATATTCCTCATTTGCTTGTGTGATTTTTCCCGAAGCACTTTAATGTTTATATTTCTAACAATATTCTGGTCATTCTACCCTCTTTCTGAGCTCTCTCCAGAATCACTTTAATGTCCATTGTTCTACCACAGTCTCTTCAGCTCAGTCCAGGCCTTTTCCATCATGCACCTCAAAAAAGTTCCAGCCTCTATCAATTACTTCTCACAGCATAACTCTACCTCCTGTACCAAAATCTGTATTAGTTAGCTAGGGCTGCTGTAACAAAGTACCATAAATGGGGTGGTTTAAACAACTGAAATGGATTATCTCAGAGTTCTTGAGGCTAGAAGTCTGAAATTAAGGTGTTGACAGGATTGGTTTCTTTGAAGGACTTTAAGGGACATCTTTGTTCCAGGGCCCTCTGGTTGGCTTGTATATATATGGCAGACTTTATATTCACATGACATTCTTTCTATATATGTAACTTTGAGTCCCAGTTTCTCATTTTTATAAGGACACTAGTCATACTTTAGCTTTTTACTTTCATGCATTGGAGAAGGAAATGGCAACCCACTCCAGTATTCTTGCCTGGAGAATCCCAGGGATGGGGGAGCCTGGTGGGCTGCCATCTATGGGTTCGCACAGAGTCGGACATGATTGAAGTGATTTAGCAGCAGCAGCAGTCATACTGGATCCAGGCATCCTAATGACCTCATTTAAACTTTTTATCTCTGTAAAGAGCCTATCTCCCCCAAAAGGTCACGTTGTGAGGTACTGGGACCTCGGGCTTTAACATGTGAATTTGTGGGGAGCATAATTCAACCCTTCCTGATAGCTCAGTTGGTAAAGAATCCATCTGCAATGCAGGAGACCCCTGTTTCAATTTCTGGGTCAGGAAGATCCACTGGAGAAGGGATAGGCTACCCACTCCAGTATTCTTGGGCTTCCCTTGTGGCTCAGCTGGTAAAGAATCCACCTGCAATGCGGGAGACCTGGGTTTGATCCCAGGGTTGGGAAGATCCCCTGAGGAAGGGGAAGGCTACCCACTCCAGTATTCTGGCCTAGAGAATTCCACGGGCTATATAGTCCATGCAGTGGCAAAGAGTCAGACACGACTGAATGACTTTGACTTTCACTTCATAATTCAACCCATAGCATCCCACAATATGTAGGACAGGAAAAAATGTGGATGGTGGCTCAAGCATCTAACTTTGACCTATTTGGTCTCATTCACTAAGTTTTAGGCTTTAAAACCTAAAGCATATCGCAGAAATATAAATGATATACAGAGATAAATGATAACTTCACTCATATTTATCTTAAATTGTGGACATACACTTGTTTTAGACACTATGCACAATAGTATAACCTCATAACTTTTCCAATTAGAATGATCACTTGTTTCCAACATTCTTTTAATTTCCTTATGTGTGTTTGTGGACAAGGCAATGACAACCCACTCCAGTACTCTTGCCTGGAAAATCCCATGGACGGAGGAGCCTGGTAGGCTGTAGTCCATGGGGTTGCGAAGAGTCAGACATGACTGAGCTACTTCCCTTTCACTTTTCACTCTCATGCATTGGAAAAGGAAATGGCAACCCACTCCAGTGTTCTTGCCTGGAGAATCCCAGGGACGGCAGAGCCTGGTGGGTTGCTGTCTATAAGGTCGTACAGAGTCAGACACGACTGAAGCGACTTAGCAGCAGCAGCAGCAGCGTGTCTGTAGTTGAGCAACTTCATTTTACAGCTCCTTCTTATCTTGGTGCATTTAGGTAAAGAATACACACATTAGTCTGTGCAAATCAGGCTTTGCCACATACTGTTTCATGTACAAATATTTGTAATTATGGAATTCACCTTTAGGCTTGTAAATTATTTCCCCAACTCTATCAATAGTGAGTTTCAGTATCATTTCATGCATAAGTCCACGTCCATAATTTGCTTCAGATAGATTGCAACATGAACATCAGTTCAGTTCAGTTCAGTCACTCAGTCGTGTCCGACTCTTTGCTATCCCATGAATCGCAGCATGCCAGGCCTCCCTGTCCATCACCATCTCCCAGAGTTCACTCAGACTCACGTCCATTGAGTCAGTGATGCCATCCAGCCATCTCATCCTCTGTCGTCACCTTCTCCTCCTGCCCCCAATCCCTCCCAGCATCAAAGTCTTTTCCAATGAGTCAACTCTTCACATGAGGTGGCTAAAGTACTGGAGTTTCAGCTTTAGCATCATTCCTTCCAAAGATCACCCAGGGCTGATCTCCTTCAGAATGGACTGGTTGGATCTCCTTGCAGTCCAAGGGACTCTCAAGAGTCTTCTCCAACACCACAGTTCAAAAGCATCAATTCTTCAGCGCTCAGCCTTCTTCACAGTCCAACTCTCACATCCATACATGACTCCTGGAAAAACCACATACTTATAGACTATTCCTGGTAATTTCTCCGTTTTTATCTGTAATAGAGGCCTTTACTTGTTCTCAACATCATTTTTAATTCTACTTTAGAATTCAGATTAGGTAAGCACTGTGCGTAACTGCTAGAGTTTATTCAATCAAAAACTGAAGGCTCATTAAAGGAAACTGAACACTGGAAAAAAAAAAAACAACAAAACTGAAGCATGTAGTCTCACTAATATGAGAACAAAGGGAAAATATTTGAAATTAGACCTGCAGCAAAAATCCACAGTGTATGATTGTCTTGCATATGCATCATCAAAGCATCAAAGTATGGATTGTAAACATCTTTAAAGTAATGACTCAAAACAGAATGCAATGATATTAGCAAATTTTACCCTTATCAGAAGGGACTTGAGATGTGACTTTCTGCCACTCTTGTGGAGGTAGCTAGATGAGATGTTAATCATATCCAAATCAGAAACACTCAAGACATTATTAAATAAAGTGCTATCAGTAGAAATATATCTTGAACTGAAAAACTATCATGACTAAAATATTGACATGAGGAATTCGGACTTGCACACAGTGTGATGCCTCTTTTCCCTTGACCCTTAAACACTGACAAATGTTTGTTAAATTTTCTCAATATTGTTATGAAGCCAATATAAAGCCAGCCTGTTCATAGCACTCTAATAGGGATAGGGACATAAAATTAATATAAATTGTTTCATTTATTATGTGTGTGTGTGTGTATGTATATATATATATATATATATATATATATATATATATATATATTCCACATCAGTTTTTAAAAAGTAAAGTTTCCTTTATGTGAGACTATTATAATTGAGAGCTGGAGTTGCCAAGGGTTAGAGGATAGTAATATCTCAATTGTTCCAATAAACATTCTAACTTCAGATAGTTGATTGGAAATCATAATTAAATGTGAACTGTAGTATTAGCTAATGACAAGATTTATGATGCAGATATACTGTCACTCATTAAAAATATTTGCATTGTAAAAGATCAAAAACATAAAGGCTTACTTGACAAATGTTCATTCAGAAGCATATGTTTTCAATATTGTGAACTTTTTGAGAGAAGTATATGTTAATTAGGTTTCTCTATAGAATTTAAATGAGTTTAACAGCATTTTGAAACAAATGTCTCACAAAAGAAATCTGTTGCCCTATTTTTTTTAAAAAAACTAAATTATCCTGAAGAGTCGTTTTCTTCTGGCAAACTATGACAATTAAGTTCATCTTTCTAGACATGATTTATGTATAATGTGAAGAAAGTAATAATACTTACTTTTCTGGGTAGGGATGAAGAATAAATTAATTAATACATGTGAGGCAGTTACTACAAATGAAACCCCAAAGACAGTAAGTGCTTAATAAAGGTTAACTACTGTTTTGTATTTGGTTTATTTTCTAATAACTAAAACTTTATCTTCTAAAATTAATTCTGTTTAAAGTTTCAGGTAATAAGATTTATTTTTTAATGAATCAAGTTTGAGTCCTTGCTCCATAAGACAGTGTGTGTGTGTATGTGTGTGCGTGTTTAGAAATGTAGATAGAAGTTGCTTCAAAGTAAAAGTTTGTCCAGGTTTGACACACATTAATAGAATGGAGTCACCCCAAACAATAGCGGTTACTATTTTGAGTCAACAAGAGTTCAAGAGAATCAAAGATATACTTTAAAGTAGAGTGAAGCAACAAACACTGTATGAATGCAAGCCAGCACTGTAGATTTTAAGAAGTGGAAGCGTATCAAAAGTTTACAGCAAGGGAGATAAGACATTAAGAGTAAGTCCAAAATCTATCTGAAGTTGGATTCTCCAAGAAATAAATGCTGAGATGATGTTTTCAAGCAGGAAGTTTATTAGGAAATATGAATATACATATATGGAGGAGTGAAGAGCATGGGATTGAGAAAAGGGAGTAACTGGGCTGTGAGACAGTTGTAATGAAGGTCTCAGACATAACCATAATTGGTATGGTCTTCAGAGTTGGCCCACCTTGAAGCAATCAGGAAGGATCTTTACATCTTCCTACCACTAGCCAGTCATTGGATACAAAATCCTATTGACAGGAAGCTCTCAGAAAGCAATTTTCAGGGGAAGCACCAACAAAGCAGCTGGGAGAATGAATGCCTCAGACTTGAAGGGGAGACATGGTGCTTACAACGGCATTCACTACACAATGAAACCAGTCTCTGAAGTTTGATTTTATTGCCCTGTAACTCTGAAAAGAGAAGGGGGTTGCAGCAAGAAGTCAGGAAGAGAGTTGAGAGACCTGATAAAGCCATCTTCAAAATACTTTTTTCATGTTTCTTTAAGAAAGTAAAAGTTGAGCACAATTTGGAAAAGGCCAGGGCTTAGAAATTCCCTTTTTGATTATAGAATCACACAATAATATCAGTATTATGAGTGGAATTCGTCAATGAAGATGTATTAATTAAACTGCTTTGAATTATATTTCTTGTGTGCACAGCTGTTTCCAATTACATAATTATAGCGTACAAAGCCAACAATTGAAATCATGTTTTTTAATTTTTTTTACCATCCATGGGAGAAAGCACACTGTTTAACTATAAAAATAAGCTGTCATTCTGTTAGAACATGAAATGCAGGATGAGGACTACAGATGCCAGCCACTGAGGGAATTCATGCAGAAATATGCCCTCTGGCACGATGCTTATTCTAAATGATATGACTCGTCTCAGAGCTCCTTTCACCAAGCAGATCTTTAAATTAACAATAGGTCATATTTAGAAATATTTGGTTAGGAGATACTCAACATAAAAATGTTTGTTTTTTCATTTTTAGTGACCCACTGCTTTCAAGTTAGGTGTTCCCAAGTCACTAATGATGACATATAGAGGTCAGTGGGACTCCATCTCTCTTGCTCTCCATTTTCTCTTGCTCTCCATTTTCTCTTGCTCTCATAACTTTTTAGGTCTTGTGGACTTAGAGCTAAGGAGAATAACTCATGACCTATACAACTAGAAGAGTTCAAGGGTTTAACCCTCAGGCTCTGTGTTCAGACAGATATGGGTTTGAATTCCAGTTCCTCCAGTTAGTCACTCTGATTTTTAACAATTTCATTTAACAACATATAATAGATGCATCAAAAAAGTCACTGTGATGAAAACAGACTGTAGACAAATTTATTAACAGAGATGTTGTTTCAGTCTCTTAATTAGTTATTAATTACCATTTACTGCATATCTCTTATGTGTCAGAACAATCAGGTGTATTAGCTAATTAAATCAAGTCAGCTTCATGCAGGGAGTACTATTATCATCTGTGTTTTATAGATGAAGAGCTAAAACTTTGAGAAATTATGTGAATTGTGCAAGCTGACTGCTAGCAAATTGTAGAATCATATTGTTATGTAGTAGCATTAAAACTGGTCATGACAAACAATAAATATTAGGTGCTGTGGTCACTAGTTCTATGGTACTAATACCACTGTTGCTACTGCTGCTGCTACTAACTCTATACAGTGCTAAGGGGATAGAAGAGAGTACAGTCTGATTACAGAATCATTTTACCCCATCTACTTCTGGTTGAAACCTTGGTTTCTTATAGTAATATTTAACTGAAGATCATAATACAGCCCACATTTGAACAACATGGGTTTGAACTGTGCAGGATCACTTATACATGGATTTTTTAAAAAATAAATACAATCTGCAGTACTACACAATCCAAGGTTAGTTGAATGTGCAGCTATGAAACTGTGGATACAAAGAGCTGACTATAAAGTCTTACTCAGATATTTGACTGCCGGGATCAGTGGTGCTTCTAAACCTCACATTGTTCAAGGGTCAACTGTACTTTCAGCTTTAATTTATATATTCCACTAATTTGAACTGCTGTGAATCTTCAGTATTTTACTTATGGCAAGTATTTACCTAGCGTAGATGAGAAAAGATAGAAGCACAAAAAGAGGAAAGAAAATAAGCAGGATCTCAAATTTGGGGGACTGGGAGGACTGGAATTAGAGCTTGAATCTGATATTTTGTCCACTTAGTTTATTATAAAGGAGAAATTAAAAAAAAACTTATCAACAAACTTAAGTTTCTTATTTCTTTTGCCAAATCACATGAGTGATTTCATTGCATTTGGAGAATGTAAATGAGATGGCACTGTGTAAAATATAGGCTACACAGAGTAAGCACTTCACTTTGAGGGCCCTGTGTGCTACCTGAGTGTTACATTGTCATCTACAAGAACAGCTGAAGTTCAAAAATAGAGTGAGATCTGCAAGATTGAAAACATAATTAAAACACAGAGTAGTTTAAAATGTATAATCCAGTTTGACCCATGAGATGAGTGGCTTCAGAAAGCATGTACAGTTGGTAGTCTGTGGGTTCCATATCCATGGATTCAACCAATCATGGTTACAAAATATTCAGAAAAAAAACTTTCCAGAAAGTTCCAAAAGGCAAAACTTGTATTTGCTGCAGTCAGACAATTTACTTAGTATCTACATTGTATTTACAACTATTTATATAGTATTTAAGTTGTAATAGGAATTATAAGTAGTCTAGAGATGATTTAAAGTATACAAGAGGATGTCTATACTATACTATACTATACTATACTATACTATACTATACTATACTATACTATACTATACTACAGTATTTGCCATTCTATATAAAGGGCTTGAGCATCCACAGAGTGGATTTTGGTATCTGAAGGATGTCCTAGAACCAATACCTTGTGGATACAAGGGATCACTCTACTGATTTACCACTGGGCTGATTCTTACACATGGGCAGCTCTAGATAACAAGTTCCAGGGTGAATGTTGGTAGGAAATTAATTCTTAGCCATGGCCAATTTCCTCTCAAAGGTAGAAAAAACAAACAAACAAAAATCTATGGGCATTCCACCAAACTGAGTTACTCCAGTTCAGTTCAAAAGCTGATCTGCTTATTCAGATAATTTACTTTGCCTATGGATACAACAGTCTGACTTTGAAACAAAGACATAAAGGGAAAAGTGAAAGTGTTTTTGGAAAGGAAACAATGTCTTAGGTAGGATGAACATCAGATCGAAATACGATTTTCTATGTTGAATTATGGCACTTGTAAGCTGAAAGTGTACGTCCCCTCAAAATCCATATGTTGAGGTATGATGGTAATAGGAGGTGGGAAGATAATTAGGTCATGAGGGTGGAGTGTTCATGAATGGGATTAGTGCTTTTGTAAGAAGCAGCAGGAGAACTTGGTGTCACCCTCTATTCTCTACCACGCTGGGATACAAGAAGATGGCCTTTTGTAAACCAGGAAGACTGTCCTCACCAAACAGTTATCTGTTAGAGTCTCGATCTTGGATCTTCCAGGCTCCAGAAATGTGAGAAAGAAGTGTGTGTTTGTTAAGACACCCAGTCTATGGTAATTTGTGGTAGCAACCCAAGCTGATTTACATACTTGGTCAGATTGCTTCAATCATTTAGCCTATATTATCTCATGTAAATTTCTCATGTTCTTGCTCAGTCACTCAGTCATGTTAGACTCTTTTGCAACCCGGTGGACTGTAGGCTGCCAGGCTCCTCAGTCCATGGGATTTTACCAGGCAAGAATACTGGAGTGGTTTGCCATTTCCTTCTTAGGGGACCTTCCTGACCGAGGGATCAAACCCAAGTCTCCTGCTTGGCAGGCAGATTCTTGACCACTGAGTCACTTCAAAAGCACCTCATGTAAATTAAAGATCTTGAATTTGCTAGTCAATGAATGGGTATTTTCAGAAGTGAATTTCAGGGACATTTCCAAATCATACACTTTGCCCCCATAGGGTAATATGAAAGAATGATCTAGTCATTCAGACAGTTGGCTAAACCTCAAACATTCATGTATTAACTTCATGACTTTTCTACATCTACTTATACTATTTTTACTTATTTTTTCTTTATACCATTACATAATTATACTTAGATTTATTTAAAATCAAACTAATTTAAATCAACACTGAAAGTAGAATACAAGGTAAAACTTGCTTTACACCAGAAGTGTAACACTAGAACCATAAATTCAACAAAAGCAAAACATTTTTGTTAAGGTGATCAATTTGCTTAGGGATCTGAATGAAAGTTTTAGTCTATTTTTAATGTATAATGAGTAAATACTGAAGTGGTTGAAGAGTTGTTTCCAACATACTAAGACTTTTTCCTTGGATAACTGAGGGAAAATCAAAAGAAAAAATACTGTATTTTAAACAGTGATTTACTTTAAACAAATTCCTGTTTAGGTACCACCAAAAATGATCTCAGATCCAGATGATATGCATCCTAAATCTTGGAATTCTACATTTCCTTGTCCAGAAAATGTTGAAGTGTTTTGCCTGACAAAAGAAGTAAACTCACTTGAATCACAGTTGAGTCATGCTTTTAAGGAACTAAATATGCATTATGAAGCAGTGAAGAAGCACACGTACATAGGTAACTACCGAGCAAGAAGGGGACTACTCAGCAGATTTCCTCTTTTTGGTGTACACTAGGACCTCTTATGTGGCTGTGCTCCTTTCTGGAAATACAGTGAAATATGCTATTTGCAGAACAAGAGCTTTTATCTTCTTCCAGATTAACTATTTATGTCTTCACTTCTGAGAGCTTCTTCTTACTTTCACCATTTTGTTCTTTCCATCCCAATCACCTTCATAGAAATGATCACTACCTTGTATTTTCTTGTGTGTTTAATTTAGATGTGGGCTCATTTTATTTTTCACTCTCTTAGAATGTTCATTCCAAAAGGGAAAGGCTCTTGTCTGCTTTGTTCACACTTGGGCCAATGGTGTGCTAGACCTGGCTTGTTCAAGTGCATCATAGTGGATTAGTAAACTTTCAGGAATTTTATGAACCAGTTGAGACTATACCAGTAGTTTAAAATCATCATGTTAGGAATATTTATATAAGACTCAGCAAAACTATAAATAATTTTTTTCTGGGGAACTTGTTCTTAAACAGTTACTTGCACATCACTTGCTCTGTTTTCATGCTAGAAACATGCTTGTAACATGGAAGAAGCCTAATGAATTTCTGGTTATTAAATAAAATGAATGTCCAAAAAACAGGAAAAAATAAAACAAAACACTATTCCAGCTCAAAGGAAGTCAGGCAGGAGTTCCTTCTCATTCAGGCTTTTTATTCTATTCTGGTCTTCAACTGATTGGGTTAGCCTTGCCTATATTAAAGAGGGAAATACACTTTACTCAGTCTATTGATTCAAATGTTAATCTCACACAAAAGCACCCTCATCAATACACTCAGAACAGTGTTTGACCAAATATCTGGGCATCTAGGAGCCCAGTCAAGTTGACATATTAAATAAATCATCATGACTAAGTTCCTGATATAAGCTGCTATTACAATAATTGTGACTGTTAATATCAATATTATAATATTAATATTAGGTGACAAGCATTTTGGTGGACATTTTCACAAACCAAATTTTTTATCCATATCTCTCCTTCACATATAGTATTTTAATTATTAAATTTCAAAAAGCACTGTTACAGCAAATTATCACATTACCCTTAGCATTAATTAAAAAACTAAAGAACTTAGAGAGATCCTATTATTAACCTTGAATTCCTCTGCTGTGGTACACATAGTAGGGCCACAAGGAGTTCTTTGTTGAATATATTTTAAGAAAATCTAGGACAGGACTCGGGGGCCTTATTCAGAGAAGCAGAGAAAATCAGATAAAAATATGTACTTATTTTAGCAGGTGATATTTGTTTTAATTTGTCTTGCCTCTCTCTTCCACAAAGGCCATGGTTAAGATTTATTTTTCAAACTGTTAGAAGTTGTTATATAAAAATGACCTCTGAATGCAAGAATAGAAACATAGTTAAAAGTTCATGATTTGGACAGTCAGCGTTAACGTAGACTGGAGAAATAATTTGGCAACCTCTTCCCTTTTCCCTAGGTAGCTTGATGAATGACCATTTCCTTTATTCTGTGTTCAGAAGTTTTATGGGCCATGGAGAGTGCAAGATCAGAGTTATTTGGGCCTGAAATAAAAAGAAGTATTATCCAGCCACAGTTAAATAAATGTAAAAGACCTGAACAAAGCATTTTTGAGTACCAAAAATTCCACTTTTCAGAGAATTTTTTATAGTGTTTGCAAATAAATAAGAAAGAAAACTATATTTATGGTTTCAAAGTAAGGTCATAGCTCCTAGCATTGCAAATTATTTTGGGAATTGGTATTCATTCAGAGCTCCATTGAATTAAAGACTGTGCAAGATGGATTATCTAAAGCCCTAAGGTAGAGAATTTCCTAGACATTTTCAAAGACTATTGGAAACACTGAGATCACCATCAATTAGGTTAAAACAAATACAAATTTGAACATTCTAGCTTTTTGGATAAAATACAGAATAGGGAATGATAAAGGGAAAGGATCCTAAGCTCTTTGTCTGAGTTTCCAAACTTCTGTTCATTATACTCTAAGATATTCTAGGACAATTATTATTTTCTAAAGATCTTTTCCATCATTAGAGCACATCTGCTGAAACTTGATTCACTCTCTTAATACTCTAATTGTAACAACTGTTCTTATTCATAGCTCCCCAGTAAAAGTTGATACCTTGATTCTTTTCTCTCTAAATTTGCCTTAGAAACATACACATGCACTTTATGTCATCTGCCATTCTTCCTTCTTTCCAACTTGTTCTCATCACACGTGTCATATTCTAACACATGTACTCCTCTCTATGTACTGATTAGTCTATGAAATGATCTATGAACAGTCTTATTACCACCTCCTCCCAAGTATGGACCACCAAAAACTTTTATCTGAAAAATTTCCAAACTACGTCCTGTGTAGTTCTCCCTTCTTCACAGTACACCAGTGATCTATGTCATCTGAGAAGCAATCTGACTGTGTCATTACTCTGATTAAAATCTTCCAAGTCTACACTTGCACTTCCAAGTCAGTGAAAATCCCAAGCTTCTAAAACTGTCTTATTAAGCCTTGCTGCTCTGCTCATTGTTTGGCTATCCAATCATTCACAACTCCTGTGTTCTTCTCCACTGTTTTGTTCTGCCACACTTCTTCCATCCTATTAGAGCAATGCAAGTCCTCTTGTCTGTCCAACTTCACATAGACAATCACCCAAAATCCAATCCAGTCCCTGACACCTGACCATTTATTTGGCCAAAATACACCAGTTCTCTGATGTTGCCTTGGACAAGGAAATGGCAATCCACTCCAGCATTCTTGCCTGGAGAATCCCATGGAGAGAGGAGCCTGGTGGGCTACAGTCCATGGGGTTGCAAAGAGTTGGACACGACTGAGCAACTAACACACCTGATGCTTCCTAAGATGCTACTTTCTTCCCTGGTGGCCCAGGAATTGCTCATGTTCCTTCTTTATATGTTCTCATCACACGTTGCATTCTAACACATGCATTCCTCCCTAAGTACTGAATAGTCTGTTTTCTTAGCTGTCTTCCCTACTAGTCCACAAGGGCAAATTGTGAAAAATTCATCATTGCAAATTAAGACTTTATTACAGTTTTGATCATGGAAATGTTTCAGTGAATATTTGGAGTAGGAAGAAAAAATAAATTTTTCTATAGGGAATAATTACAGAAAATAAGAATTGGATCAATCTTTCCACTTTTCTCTCCTCTCCATTCCTCTCTCCCGCTCCTCATTTCTCCTCTCCATTCCTTTCTTCACTCTTCTTTCCCTCTCCCCCTTTTCCCACTTTCTGGACTTCTGCTACCTGGAATCTCACTAAATTCCATGTCCATTACACCTTTCTCTTTTTCCATAACAGTGGTTTTATTGATGTACTATTTCCAATGAGTTTTATAGATACAGGTGGAGTGAAAGAAGGAGAGAAGGAAAAGTAGGAAGAGAAGGAGAAAATGGAAGAGTAGCAGGAGATTTTAACATCCATGAAGCACTTTATACATGCCATGCACTATACCAAGTATTTCATCAGGATCTATCATTAAATCCTCATATCAGCAGAATGTGAGAGGTATAATTATTCACATTTTATAAAGAGGGAAACTGAGACACAGTAAGGGGCACACCCAAAAGACTGAGCTGGAACCTTTCCACCGGTATCCCAAGTACACATTTTTTTTGTGTGTGTGTGCCATCATATAGCCTCCCTACTATGCATCAAACCAATGCTCAGATCATTCAGTTTGGTTCAGTCGCTCAGTCATGTCCAACTCTTTGCATTCTCATGAACCACAGCACGCCAGGCCTCCTTGTCCATCATCAACTCCCAGAGTCCACCCAAACCCATGTCCATTGAATCAGTGATGCCATCGAACCATCTCATCCTCTGTTGTCCCCTTCTCCTCCTGCCCTCAATCTTTCCCAGCATCAGGGTTTTTCCAATGAGTCAGCACTTCACATCAGGTGGCCAAAGTATTGGAGTTTCAGCTTCAGCATCAGTCCTTCCAATGAACACCCAGGACTGATCTCCTTTAGGATGGACTGGCTGGATCTCCTTGCAGCCCAAGGGACTCTCAAGAGTCTTCTCCAACACCACAGTTCAAAAGCATCAATTCTTCAGCACTTGGCTATCTTTATAGTACAACTCTCACATCCATACATGACCACTGGAAAAACCATAGCCTTGACTAGATGGAACTTTGTTGACAAAGTAATGTCTCTGCTTTTGAATATGCTATCTAGGTTGGTCATAACTTTCCTTCCAAGGAGTAAGCATATTTTAATTTCATGGCTGCAATCACTATCTGCAGTGATTTTGGAGCCCAAGAAAATAAAGTCAGACACTGTTTCCACTGTTTCCCCATCTATTTGCCATGAAGTGATGGGACAAGATGCCATGATCTTAGTTTTCTGAATGTTGAGCTTTAAGCTCCTCTTTCACTTTAATTAGATGTGTACAGAGCTCTTGAATGAAACTCTCTGGTCCCTTTAGAATTTAAAGCCAGAACTCAAGACATGGGAATTCTCCCGTATGTGTGTCTATAAATGCTAGAATGAATAAAAGCATATGTCTTTGTTTTCCCTACCCATACAGAATCTGCACCCTCTGCTAGGACATTCCTCAGTGATTATCCTGCCTAGCAACACTGCAGTGACAATGCAGTAGAAGGACTCTTTTCCCTAGGAACACTTTCCAACACTGCATCAGGCCAAGGCACATGTTAAGAGTGAAAATCAGAGACCATGAAGCCCCTTCCATGCAATGGGTTTCTCCTTTTGCTGCAAACTTCCTGACTTGGCTTCTTTAAGCAGAAAACATTTCCCAAGGATCTCCAGGTATCCCTTCTTGTGATAGGTCATTACCCCTCTAGCTGCTGAGAGGTGAAAAGGTGCTATTAAGGCAAGTGGTATCCACTCCAAGAGCCATATTGATTGCAAGCCCTTTGTCAGATGCTGTGTGGAAACAGGGCTCAGCCTCTCATTCATCACAGGTGCTATTGCTGATATGCTTGAAACTTGTCCTGTGCTTCTCCAAAACCTGTGCCAGCTAGTGTGCCCACTACAAGTGTGTGGTAGATATCACATACTCATGAAATGAATATGAGAGTGTATGTAAATTTCTATGACTCTTTAAGAAGGCAACAATTGATTATACCTCTTCTGGTTCCTCAAATACACCTTCTCTCTCTTCCTTGTATTTCCTTCTCTGTCTACAAAGGTGAGCTTTCCCCCCTCCTTTTGAGTTGACTTGAACTGATCTCATGTTTGAAATTCAGCTCAGGATCTCCCTTCTTCTATTTTATGAAGCAAGCCTTGGCCCAAATATCTCTCTGTTAGGATTCTTTTCTCACTGGGCTGTGAAAACCCACTTACTTATATGTGTGTGGTGTCTTCAATTACCTCTTTTCTTTTCAAAATCTAGAATTATAGATCATCATCTTAAGTATCTGGTATTGTGTGTGTTCTCAGTCATATCTGACTCTCTGTCACCCCTGTGGTCTGTAGCCCACGAGTCTCCTCTATCCATAGGATTTCCCAGGCAAGAGTACTGTAGTGGATTACCATTTCCTTCTCCAGGGGATCTTTCCGACCCACGGATCAAACTGCCATCTCTTGTCTCCTGCATTGGCTGACAGACTCTTTACCACTAGTGTCACCTGGGAAGCCCTATCTTGCATTGTAGCTGGAACCAAGTCTTGTCTTAATATGTTTCCATTGGGTGAATAAGTATCCTAATAATTCCACTAAGTTCAAAATAACCTGAACCAATGACCTGAAATCCAATAGTTTGCCTAAGGTATTCAGGACATCTAGTTGTACAGCATTCATTCATGCTTTCAGCTGTGCTAAAGGACTAACCTTTGCTTATCTTTAGAAGTTTGACATGGTCATTAATGTTTCTTCTGCAATTGTAGCTTTGCTCCAAAAGAGAAAAAGTTTAAGGGAGTCTTTTTATCCTCCTCTTTCTTCTTCTGCAGAGGAGTTACCATGAAGGAGTGGAGATTGCAGAGATTTGACATCTGACATGCTGAGAGCCACCCTTACTTTTGCTAGTCTTAGGGACTGTCATACAAATTGAGAGCTCATCCACAAGATGGGAATAGCAGTGCCTTCTTTTTACATCTTGAAGGGTTGTTGTAAAGATCCATAGATATTATTATTCATTTTTTTATTCTCTGGAAATACTCAAAGAAATATAACTTCTGCTAGAACTTGTAGAAGACCTCTGATATCTCTATCAATCAATTTATGTTCTAGTTTCCCTTAAACTCCACTTTATATCTGGTTATTAGTGTCCTAAATACAAGCTAGTGCACTTTTATTTATTACTTCTCCCGGATACATGTTTTTATTTCCCCAAACTTATGAGCTTTCTGGTGAACAAGAGCTATTTCTTCAACTTGAAGTAAATTTATTTGACTTAGTCATTTAAATACAAATTGAGGGTGTTTTAGTAGGGCTGCATTACAATATTATAAAATTATGGTTTCAAATACAGCTGGTCCTCAGAATTATCCATGGAACTTAATAAGAACAAAACAATAAGAAGAACAGACTTCTTGTCTTTACTATGGACCCATTGCAAGTCTGTATGAAATATCTGCCTCACTGACTCTGATGATGGTGCTTGTGTTCCTCAACAGACTCTGTTCCCCAGCAATGGTGTTTTGCACCAGAGAGTTCTTCACCTTGGCTACAGGTGATTGGACAGGGGAGGTTCTTCATTTAATGAAGTCAAACTGTAGGCTTCTCAGTGAATTATCTTCTGAATACAAGGGCTAGTCTTATTTGCTAGTGGCAGAGATCTAGTCATTAACTATCTATTTCTACTACTTAATAGTTGTATGAGTAAGAGAGTGAGTCAGTGAGTGCTCAGTCTCTCAGTCATGTTCGACTCTTTGCGATTCTATGGATTGCAGCCCACGAGGCTCCTCTGATCATGGGATTTTCCAGGCAATAATACTGGAGTGGTTGCCACTTCCTCCTTCAGGGGATCTTCCCACCCAGGGATTGAACCCGTGTCTCTTACATCTCCTGCATTGCAAGCAGATTCTTTACATCTGAGCCACTGAGGAAGCCCCATTAGTTGTATAAACACAGTCAAATCAGTAACATTATCACTTCGAGCCTCAAATTGGAAGTGGGGATAAATCAAAATGCACTATGTGTTCCTTTGTGAAATAAAGGAAACAATAAAACTTAACTCACAGGCTTCCAACACATATGATGCATAGAAAGTACTAGATAATAGGTAGTTATCATCCTACCCTTCATAGGGTTGTTGAAAGGAATGATTTACATGATGCATATAAAGCGATTAGAATATTTCCTGGCATCTATAATTGCTCATTTGCTCACTCTCTCAGTCGCTCAGTTGTGTCCAACCCTTTGCGACCCCATGGACTGTAGCCCACCAGGCTCCTCCATCCATGGAATTTTCTAGGCAAGAGTATTGGAGTGGGTTGCCATTTCCTTCTCCATAATTGCTCATGAGCAGCTAGCAATATATTATTATTGTTGTTTTATTTTACCTGATTCTTGGTTGTGTGCTTTCTTTTATCTCCTATAACATGTATTTATAATTCACTGGAGTTGTACATCCTCATATACTCATTCAGCAAGAGTGCTCTCAACAGCCCAGTGTGTGAGTACCTGCTGAGCCTCTGGGTATGGAATGCCCTGTCCAGTGTCCTGAGACTGCCTGGTCTGTCCCAGTCTTCTATGACCAGTTTCAGATCTCAGCTCTGCCTCTACAGCTTCACTGACAGCTTGACCTCCATAGAGAGCCTCCTCTTCTAAACTCTCCTTGCCTTCTGAGACACACTCAAGTGCCTGTGCTCATCACAGAATATTAGTGTCAGTTGTTTTTATGAATGCATAGGACTACTACATATAGCTATAGAGGTCATGCCCTGTACGAGATTCTAATATGAGTAGATATCTGAATGCAGCCCTAGTTATTAGTTAATGCTGTTTGGCATGGGGCTGGATCTAATTAGTTCAACAAGAAGTAAGTTTATAATTTATCTGTCTGAACAGGTTGTGTTATATAATTTATTGGAACCAAAGGAGGGTGCTTATTGATAGTTGGCACAGTTGGCCATGACATGTCCTCATTAAGTATGTTATTGTTGTTGTTTAATCACTAAGTCATGCCCAACTCTTGTGATTCCATGGATTGTAGAACACCAGACTCCTCTGTCCATAGGATTTTCCAGGCAAGAATACTGAAACGGGTTCTCATTTCCTTCTCCAGGGAATCTTCCTGACCCGGGGATAGAACTTGCATCTCCTACATAGATAGGCATGTTATTCAATATTGAGCCCCCCACTAAGCCTGTAAGCCCCTGAAGTCTGGAATCACAATCTTCAAATTGATTCATTTATGTATCCACTCATTCAGTCATTCAATAAATATTTATTGAGAACCTAATTTCTGTTAATTCTCCTAGATTCTGCATCTCTGTTCTTTGTCTCACATGGCGGATAAATAGGCTACAGTTTCTTCAAATCTGGTTTCAGATTTGTTTGCATGAGTGTCTAGATGATGTGAATAACTAGCATACTAGACAAAGTTACCTTCTTACCTTAATTTTTCTCATCACTGACTAAAACTAATTTCTATAGCTTTTCAAGACCGTATTGTGCTATGTTGTGCTTAGTTACTCAGTCATGTCCGACTCTTTGCAGGACTGTAGTCCACCAGGCTTCTCTGTCCACGGGGATTCTCCAAGAGAGAATACTGGAGTGGATTGCCATGCCCCTCTCCAGGGGGTCTTCCCAACCCGGGGATTGAACCCAGGTATCTCACACTGCAGGCAGATTCTTTACCATCCAAGTCACCAGGGAAGCCCAAATACCATATTAAATGATGATAATAAAAAGATAGCTCATAGAAGCTACTGCTACCAACAAGTATGTTTATATTGCTGACATTCATCCATCTATCTTCAACATATATATGTAACTCCCATGTCCCTGGCTTGAGGTTAGGTATGAGGAATACACAGGCAATTAAATTAGATCCTAGTTCTGCAAAATTCAAAGTTTAGCATTTTCATGTAAGTAAACGAATTTAAGGAATGGACTTCAAAGTAGTGAGCAATGGTAATAGCAAGTTAATGAAGAACAATACACTACTCTAAATTGCATCATTTCTGATTTGAGTTTTGGGAAAAGTATGTTTACCCTGGATAGGTTTATGGAGGTTGTGTGTTCAATGTTAATTAAACCTGTTGAAAGGTGCAGAGTTAAAACTTGCACAAAAAAACATGTTGAGGCCAAAAAAAAAAAAAAAAATTGTTTTGGCTAGAGGCCAAATTTCTGTGTCAGCATTTAAGGAGGTGTTTTATGGGAGGCAGGAAATTATTTTATGGGGGAGTCCCAAAATTTCAAGTATATTAGTTGTCCTATCACATCATAGCTAGCAAGACAGATTGGTATCATTGAGCAGAAGTGATTTGGACTAATGAATAGACAGAGTGGGTTCCACTTGAAGAGAAATGTCCTTAACCTGGACAAGCCATGTTGGAATACTATTTGAAGAATAGCCTTTTTTTCTGTTGCCTTCTGTGATATCTCCAATTTTAAAATGTTAGCAATATACTAGAAAAAAAATTAATGTGCAAAACAAATTAACCATATCTTGATCTGCCCAACTTGTAACCTCTAATATTAGGACTTGTTTGTCAATTTTTATCCTGAAAGAGTATGAGTGGGGTGAAGAGTTGGGGGTGGGTAGGGTGGTAGGAGAGATGCTGATCATGTTTGCATTCTAAGGATAATTCTGGCACAACTGGAAGTATCACTCATAGTATAGAAACTTGCATTCAATCCCTCTGAAGTACTTATTAAAATGCTTGTTCCTGGCCCCACCTTAGATGTTTGGAGTCAAAGTAGCTGGAGAGTGTACTGGACCCCATGGTGTGAGGAGAAGCCCAAAATGACAAAGACCAAATAGTATGCTATCTTCCCATTAGAGGAAGGGATATTTTTATGTTGTGTTACTCATTATGATGAAATAATTCTTGAATTTTATTGCTGTACAGAATCAAGTCTGTCTTTCATAAGGACAGGCTTTGAAATACTGGAGACTCTGAGAGTTGACCTGTTGCTTAGTGTCAATGTCACTCATTTGTAAAGTAGGGATTTACTTATTGACTTAATAACTCCTTGTAATCACTGCTTATAGCATCTTTGTACACAGAGACCTCCTGATTAGTGCATTATTGACCTGGAAGATTATGCTTTTATCATTTAGTTTAGGCCAGTGCAAGCTTTTGGCATGCTCACTCCAACAAATCCCCACATTAAAATAAAAACATTACTCTCATTAAAATTAATGGCTGTTATGCTTACTCACAAAAGGGAGACTCCATCACTAACTGCAGCAGCAAGGGGTAGCATTAGATAATTTCAACTAAATGTATTAAGACATTGCACTTACTTTCCCATTTACAAAATTAATGAAATTATCAAAATTCTAATTTAAAATCCATTTACTGTCACTCACAGAGCTTTGCTTTTTTTTGACCTATTATATCCTTTTGCTCTAACTACCTACTAATAAAAATTTCACCTCATAAAACATAATGATAAATGCCAAAACTTGTGAAATATTTTCATAAAACTCCAAAACTCCAATATCTTGATTCTGGGCAATCAGGAGCTGAAGATTCCATTTTCGTCAGGTGAAATATTGGAGAATGCTTCTTTATTACTGAATCAAAACTGGCTTCAGTTAATGGTGAAGCTGAAAATGATTACATCTCTCACTCAAGAGCACACCAACTGGGAGGCTCTACACTGGGAAAAATGATTTGAAACCCTGGTAAGTGCTTATCCAGATCTTATACTTTTCTTATTAACTGAATTACAAACAGACCAATGTTTTACAAAAATTATCACATATCACAAAGGGCCCTGTAGAATCAAAAACCTTATAACATTCATGGTAAAGCAAAATAAGTTTTCTACTACCAGAGGAACACCTCACATCCATGGTACCAACTTATGGTTGAAAAAAAAAATTGAGAAAAATTCGCCAATTTACCTTCAAATGAGAGACCATTATTGTTTAATTTAGGGTCATGCCAGGTTATAGTTCAGTCCAGTTGTTCAGTTGTGTCCAACTCTTTGCCACCCCATGGACTACAATACTCTAGACTTTCGTGTCCATCACCAACTCCCGGAGCTTGTTCAAACACCTGTCCAAGTTGATGAGGCCATCCAACCATCTCATCCTGTCATCCCCTTCTCCTGCCTTCAATCTCGCCCAGCATCAGGGTCTTTTCCAATAAGTCAGTTCTTTGCGTCAGGTGGCCAAAGTATTAGAGTTTCAGCTTCAGCACCAGTCTTTCCAGTGAATATTCAGGACTGATTTCCTTTACGATTGACTGGTTTGATCACCTTGCAGTCCAAGGAACTCTCAAAAGTCTTCTTCAGCACCACAGTTCAAAAGCATCAATTCTTCAGTGCTCAGCTTTCTTTATAGTCCAACTCTCACATCCATACATGACTACTGGGAAAACCATAGCTTTGACTAGATGGACCTTTGTTGGCAAAGTAATCTCTCTGCTTTTTAATATGCTGTCTAGGTTGGTTGTAGCCTTTCTCCCAAGCTTTTCTCCCAAGGAGCAAGCATCTTTTAATTTCATGGTAAATTAAATGGTAAATTTCATGGTAAATTAAATTACCACTAATCAAGGTAAATTGGAAGTGGTCAGGTTATAAACCATCTTTTATTGACAAAGATCATATGAAAGGGTCATCAAGTCTGAAAATATGAGGGAAGCAAAGAGTAGAAAAAGAACACACGAGAGAGCTTGAGGCTCTGGATATATTTTGATCAGGATAGGCATGCATTTCCTTTCAATGGTGAGCCCAGTTCTAAAGCCAATAACTTATGAATGCCCTGGCTTCTATAGCAGGAATGGTAAGATAAAGGCAATTGAAGAGAGCAGAGGCAACCATGTTTATTTAATCAATAAAGAAAGATTTGGCAAACTATTTCTTATTGATCTTAGAGAAAAAATATGCAGAAAATATTAGGAATAACTCACTTCCATAAGGTTTAACTGTAGTCCAGCAATTTAAATAAAATTGTAAATAGAAGCCTTTTTATGCAGGAATCTTTGCAACTGCATTAAAGAATTAAGTGTGCATAAGGAAAAAACATGTGATCTCTTTACATATCATAAGTTTTATCTTTGTCTCAGATACATGGTTAAGATGGATTGAGTTTTTGACACTATGAGCCATAAGAATTTAAAAAACAAAAAATGAAACAAAGCCTTAAATTGTTCATTCCCTCAGTGCTCATGAATAAGTGTTGTGCCAACTTTCGTGTCTGAGGCTCATGTTAAGAGCTAGGATTACAGTGTGAGCAAATGTGACTCCAGTCTTCAAGAAGTCTATGTCCTATTGTAAATGGCTGACCAAGCCACCTAAATTTCCCGAGCCTTGGGTTACTTCTACTGACATTAAAAGGGCTGGAAAAAATTTTCCTGTGTTCTCTTTTAAGACCAAAATTTTAACAAATATTTAGAGGGCTGTATAGAAGGAAATTATGCTTCTCTTGTGGCTCAGACAGTAAAGATTCCGTCTGCAATGTGGGAGATCTGTGTTCAACCTCTGGGTTGGGAAGATCCTCTTGAGGAGGGCATTGTAACCCACTCCAGTATTCTTGCCTGGAGAATCCCCAAGGACAGAGGAGGCTGGCGGGCTATAATCCATGAGGTCACAAAGAGTTGGACATGAATGAGTGACTAAGCACAGCACACAGAAGGAAATGGCCACCGACTCCAGTATTCTTGCCTAGAGGATTTCATGGACAGGGAGACTGATGGGCTAGGATTCATGGCATCACAAAGAGCTGGACATGACTGAGAAACTAAAACACACACACACACACACACACACACACACAGAATTTAGTTTACAAAAGAAATGTATAGATATTCTAGGAGTGTGATAAGCAAGGCTGCTGTGAAAATTCATTTTCTATTCCTATTATCATATCTTACCTTTCAAATTCTTCCCATAAGTGTAGGCTTATAACTTGCTGTGCTGAGTTCATTAGATATTCACTACCATTTCCATTCTTATTTAAAGAGTACTGTCTGACCTCCCTGGCAGTCCACTGGTTAAGACTCTGGGCTTCAAATGCAGGGAGTGTGGGTTCAACCCTTGGTCAGGGAACTAGGATCCCACATGGCACTTGGTGCGGCAAGAAATAAAAAGAGTACTGTCTATGCTGTCTATGTATAGGTTAGTCAGTGTACTAGGGATTTTAAACATATTACTTGAACTTGATTCTCAACACAATCCAATTATTATTATTATTCATATATTACAAATGAAAAAAATGGGACTCAGGGAAATTGAGTAACTTACCAGTGTCACACAGTTATCAACTGACCAAGACAACATTTGAACTCAGAAAGCTGATCCCCAAGGCAAGTGCTCCTAACCTATTCATTTTCATCACAGAAGGGTCATTGTTAAAAAATATACTCTTTCATCCCTAGCATTACCATCATTCTGGGAACTAAGCACTGCGCCCATTAAATTCATAGGCTTTCATCCTCTCCAAGGGAGAACAGACATCAGTTACTCTGAAACATTTCCTGACCCTCTCTCCAGTCTGGTTGGAAGTAGAGCTCCTCCTTTGTGCTTGCTGCCATCATTGATCCACTGTAGCTGACAGCTTTATATTTGCTTGATTTTCCCCTCTCAATTTTGATCCCCTAACAAAACTGTTTATGCCTTTCTCAACTTTGTATCCCCAGTTCCTAGCACAGGATTTGACTATGACTAGTTCAAGAATATATGTTAATTAAACAAGTGGTCACGTGAGCAAATGAATGCAATGACACTCAGTCTGCCTTTCTAACTATAATTAAACCATATGATTTTACTGGGTCCTGAGAAATTATGTCTAGGAATGGGTGAGCTGACTAGGAAGATATTATACTTAATTTTTATTGTTCTGCATAATGTTTTGATTAGTGACAGGAAGTTAAGTGTATGAGCAAGGCGACACTGCCTGTGACTGTTCCCATGCTGTAGAAAACGTTTTGTGGGAGATGACATTGAACAGTGTGACTCAAGATGGGGTCCTGGACCAGCTACATCTGCATCATTGGATAAGTATTAGATTCAGAAACATGGGGAATGGACTTGGCAATCCAAAATCTGAAAAATATTGGCATGATCATTCCTCACTCCTAGGTACTAGTTACAGAAACTAAGCATGACAACGTTATGTTGTATTGTGCTCAGTTGCTCAGTTGTGTCCAACTCTTTGTGACCCCATGGACTGTAGCCTGCCAGGCTCTCTGTCCATGGAGATTCTCCAGGCAAGGGTTGCCATTCCCTTCCCCAGGGCATCTTCCCTACCCAGGGATCAAACCCAGGTTTCCCACACTGCAGGCAGATTCTTTGAATTGCCCTTTTGGTCCCTCAGTTTATTTTATGTTGCATGCAAAGGGTCTGAGGGGAATATTGCTAGTTCTAACTGGGTCCCATTGGAGAACAATCTGAGAGAACTCTCCTGAACCCATATTTGGGAACATATACAGTAATACTATGGAGAAGGCAATGGCACCCCACTCCAGTACTCTTGCCTGGAAAATCCCATGGATGGAGGAGCCTGGTAGGCTGCAGTCCATGGGGTTGCGAAGAGTTGGACACGACTGAGTGACTTCACTTTCACTTTTCACTTTCATGCACTGGAGAAGGAAATGGCAACCCACTCCAGTGTTCTTGCCTAGAGAATCCCAGGGATGGTGGAGCCTGATGGGCTGCCGTCTATGGCGTTGCACAGAGCCAGACACGACTGAAGTGGCTTAGCAGTAGCAACAGTAGTACTAAGTGACCATACTGATGAAATGCTCCTGGACTTCCCATGTATGTATACAGTAGACACTCAATAAAAATCATTGACAGAGTTAACAGATGACCTGGATTGACAAATCAAATCATCCCAAGGAGTTTATTTTCTGCTCATGGGTTAAAACGATACTCTGTCAGAATAGGAAATGCAGCATTGAGTGCTCAGATTCTAATAATTAGTTCTGTCAGTGTGTGCCTTCTCTCTCCTCACACAACTGTAAAAATATCTCTCCAGTTGCTTGCAGGGAAATTCACTTACAATTATCTATTAGTTATTACTGGATGAGCAAAATCCATGTACCTCTTATTTTTATTTATTGCAGTGTCTTTTTTTTTCTTTCAAATAAACCAACAAGAAAACAACCCCAAAGCACAGACAGTAGCGTCTGGACAATGTTCTTTGCCGACAGATCACGTTGCTCTTGTGTTTACAGCAAGTTCCATTGTGCACTGCTGGAATGATTTTGAGAGAACAAGCCCTTTATCTACACAAGTGGGTGCTTTTATTTTCCTGACTGACTTTCTCAAGGAGAAGATGGTACAATCACAGTTCAGCAATGAGAAGTCAGGAGGAGGAGGAGGAGGGACAGAGGAGCAATGCTAACAAAACTTCTATCCTACAAGGACTCTGTTCTCCTTGGTCCCTTTGTCAGTCTTAACAAAACTAGCACACCTGGCCCGTGATGCAAACCACTCTGCATGGCCTCTACATTGTTATGAGATGAGTTGGTGGTTGGAAGAGCTGCCACTGAAATGAAGCCAGTTTTCAGGGAAGTTTAGCTACAGCTTATGGCTGATGGAAGCATTAACTCACTGGTGTTAAGACATTCTGGTGATGGGGTAATGCTCAATTTCATTTTGAAACATCAATATTGCAAATATCCACTCTAGATGTAAAACTGGTTCATGAGTGTTTAATTTATTTGAAAGACACTGCAGATTATTGATTTTTTTTCTCCTTCAAGAAAATGAAAGCAGCATATCAGTGTGTCCTTGGGCAACTGACATAACTTGCATATGCCTCTCTTTGCTCATCTGTATCAGATACAGGACCAAAAGTTCATGGCATGGTTCGTTCATCTGTAATCACATACTGAGTACATGATATATGTCAGATTACAAGTGAAGAATGAGAGTGGGAAGGGGCAAGAAGGGAGCAGAAGGAACAGAGGAGGATAAGAGGCAAAAGTGGTGTGCTGCGTCGAATGGGTAAAACATCCAGCGAGCACATAATTAAAATAAAATGTCTAAATGTTACAAGGGATACATGTCCCAGGTAGTCAACCAGCACAGAGAAGTAATAGATAACTTAATTTGAGGGTCTCACAGGAAGAATCACAAAAGAATAGAAAATGAGTTATTGTTTGAGAGAGCCCAGAAGAATGTGCTGCAGGAGAGAGTGAGTGCCTTATAAAGGAGGATGAGCATTTTAAAAAGGATGGAAACAAAAGATTGAGATTGGACCCTGCACTGTATAAAAGAGAGTGATGGAAAACCATCCCAGGAAATGAATAGTATATAACTGCAATCTTTTTTTTTTTTTTTAATGCAAACAGAATGGTTAGAAAGAAATGTACCAAAATGTCAACAGTGATTCTATCTGCACAGTATGAGTATAAGCTCATTTTACCTTATATTTTATATAATTTTGTATTTTCTGTAGTGAGTGCATGTGTACATGGTCAGTTGCTTCATTCGTGTCCAAATCTTTGCAACCCTACTGACTGTAGCCTGCCAGACTCTTCTGTCCATGGGAGCCTCCAGGTAAGAATACTGGAGTAGTTACCCATGTCCTCCTCCAGGGGATCTTCCCAACCCAGAGATTGAATCTACATCTTATACATCTCCTGCACTGGTAGGTGGGTCTTTACCACTAGCACCACTGGAGAAGAACATCAATCACACAGGGTCATGGGGCAGATTAAATGTGACTATGTATTCATTAACCAAAATTTGCATGCCTACTATGTATAATGAACTCTGGTCCTTTTAAAGCCTAAGGAGCAAAAAGAGACAGTACTTGTTCTCTTGAAGCTCATTATTTTTGTGAAGGAGACAGAAACACAACAGGTTTGAAGAGAGAAATCAGGTCACATGGAAGCACCAAAGAGTATCTCAAAATTTAGAACAGAGGTTGTCAGGACAGTTTACTAGGCTGGCCCTTGAAGGACTGTCAAGAAAGAGCAGTCAGGAAGGACAAGGCAGCACATGCAGAGACAAGACCATGGAGTGGCTGTTGGGATATCTCAAGTAATTTTGTACAGTAAACTAGCATGGGAAGACTACGCAGCAGCCACTGGAGAAAGTCAGATGGCATCTTCATGGTCCAGCTCAAGGAACTGATCTTTTAACATAAAGTTAAAATAATTGGAAAAGTATTTTTGAAAGAATTGGGGGAACACGTAAGTTTACCATGGAAAGAGGTTCTAGACCACTCATGTTGCTACTGCTAAGTCGCTTCAGTCCTGTCCGACTCTGTGCGACCCCATAAGACGGCAGCCCACCAGGCTCCACTGTCCCTGAGATTCTCCAGGCAAGAACACTGGAGTGGGTTGCCATTTCCTTCTCCAACGCATGAAAGTGAAAAGTGAAAGTGAAGTCGCTCAGTCGTGTCCGACTTGTCATGACCCCATGGACTGCAGCCCACCAGGCTCCTCCATCCGTGGGATTTTCCAGGCAAGAGTACTGGAATGGGAGACAACTCATGGGTTGGTTTATTTCACAAACGCTGAAAGCCAGAGATGTAGGGACATAAGCACACAGGGGATATCAAAGGGGAGTAAGGGTGAACCCTAGTTGGGTTTTTGCTTGAAAGAAAAGTGAAGTCGCTCAGTCGTGTCCAACTCTTTGTGACCCCATGGACTGTAGCGTATCAGGCTCTTCCATCCATGAGATTTTCCAGGCAAGAGTGCTGGAGTGGATTGCCATTTCCTTCTCCAGGGGATCTTCCCGATCCAGGAATCGAACCCGGGTCTCCCGCATTGCAGACACTTTACCATCTGAGCCACAAGGGAAGCTTATGAGTCAGTAAATAGTGGTTCTTAATGGTCATCTGTTACTTTTCAGTCTGTTCTGAAATGTTTCCATTTTGAAAATTCCTTTCTATTATTCGATGTTCATCTGGTGAGCTCATCTGTCATGTGACTGAAACTGAGAAATGAAGAGGCTTTACCAAGACTGGCCAAAATGATTCACTGTGGAGTAGTCCCACAATATAACCAGGGACAGAGTGAATCCCTTATAGGATGGTCTAGAATGCTAGGAAGAGAAACTTGGCTGGAAGGATGCAGTAAGCACAAAGTTAATATAAACATCATTGAGCTACATGGGAAAACTTTTCTTGAGGATGAAGACAGCAGAAAGTATGGTGAAACTGAGTAGGGGTAAAGAGAGAGAGAAACTCAGAGCAAGAAGGAGAAAACAAGTTGATTAAAGGGGAGGAGAACAAATGGGAGAAAGAGGAGGCAGACAAAAGCACAATGAAGCCTGACATCATAATCTGACTAGAACTAGCTGTTGCTCACACCAACACCACACATTGGACCGCTTCATTGAAACAGCCAATATACTCTGATTTTTCCTTAAATTATTTTGCATATGGAATCACAAATTAGGAATATATTAATATGGAATCTCATATGAAGTATGAAGGTGGAAGGGGGCAAGAGGAGAGCTGAAAGAGCACCTTGAGAAAGGAAGCAAAGATGAACTACTCAGTGTCCAAGGATGAAATGAGGGAGACGAGAATACAACCAGACAACGAAGTGGAGTCAGGTTATATGGGAGCACAGAAGAGTGTCGCTTTTGAATGGAGTTCCATGGAACAGCCTTCCAGAGGAGAGGACACCTAGCCCAGACTTTTGAGGACAGGTGAAAAATTGCATTCCAGGAGAAGGGTTATTAAATTCTTTTGAGAGGCCCACCTGCTTGGCTTTGTGGTTACCCCTTCAGTAGCCTTTTATTCTTCTCTAAGTTCCCTCTGTCATATCTAGAGATCACTGTCTCTACTTTAGTGTTACAGAATGTTATTTAACTTTTTATCTAAATTTATTCTGATTTTAAGCACTTTGAGAAAGAAGCACATGGCATAGGGACTTAGGCTTCCCATGTGGTCCTAGTGGTAAAGCATCAGCCTGTCAATACAAGTTAGACTTAAGAAACACAGTTTCAGTCCTTGGGATGGGAAGATCCCCTGAAGGAGGGCATGGCAACCTACTCCAGTACTCTAGCTTGGAGAATCCCATGTATAGAGAAGTCTGGCAGTCTGCAGTCCATAGGGCTGCACAGAGTTACACATGACTGAAGCGACTTAGCACACATGTACATACAACATAGGGACTTAATAGTCTACAATGGATACCACTGAATCATTGCATTATGTACTGCTACACAGCAATAGAGGTTTAAGATAAATAATGTACACGCATTCCATCATTGCTTCAGCAGATAAGGAATCTGGCTATGGCTTACCTGGATCTTCTGCTCCAGGATGTCTCACCAAACTCCAAGCAAGGTGGCGGTGGGGCTTAAGGTCTCATTTGAAAGTTCAGCTGAGGAAGAATCTGCTTCCCAATGATTGTTGTCAAGATTCAGTCCCCTGTGGGCTGATGGACTAAGGTACTCATTCCCTTCTTGGCTGTCAGCTGAAAGCCACTCTCAGTTCTTTTCAGTATAAGGAGGTTGACAGTACTGGCAGCTTGTTCTATCAAAAGCCTTTAAAGGAAAGTGTATACAGGGAGAGTCTGAGAGAAAGATAAAGGCATATCTTATATACTATATTCACAGAAGTGATATGACATTGACTGAGCCACATTCTATTGGTTAGGAGCAAGTCAGAATTCTCATCCATACTCAAAGACAGGGCATAACCAGACAGAGAAATAATATCCAGAAACAAGGAGCATTAACAGCCAACTTAGGATGCGTCCTCCACAATCCTCTCACTTTGTAAGGGTAAGGTTCATTCTGTCTCATCAAGAACATCTGGATTAGTAAAGTATAATAGAATAAATGTTTAAAAAACTAAAAATACCAGATAGAGGTGACATTTCTAAATTTTTGCTTTATCATCTTTTAAATTTGTTCAGTTCAGTCACTCAGTTGTGTCTGACTCTTTCTGACCCCATGGCCTGCAGCACGCCAGGCTTCCCTGTCCGTCACCAACTCCCAGAGTTTACCCAAACTCATGTCCATTGAATTGGTGATACCATCCAACCATCTCATCCTCTGTCATCCCCTTCTTCTCCTGCCTTCAATCTTGCCCAGCATCAGGGTCTTTACAAATGAGTCAGCTTTTCACATCAGGTGGCCAAAGTATTGGAGTTTCAGCTTCAACATCAACCCTTCCAATGAACACTCAGGACTGATCTCTTTTATGATGGACTGGTTGGATCTCCTTGCAGCCCAAGGGACTCTCAAGAGTCTTCTCCAACACCACAGTTCAAAAGCATCAATTCTTCAACACTCAGCTTTCTTTATAGTCCAACTCTCACATCCTTATATGGCTACTGGAAAAACCATAGCCTTGACTAGACGGACCTTTGTTGGTAATGTCTCTGCTTTTTAATATGCTGTTTAGGTTGGTCATAACTTTCCTTCCAAGGAGTAAGTATCCTTTAATTTCATGGCTGCAGTCACCATCTGCAGTGATTTTGGAGCCCCCAAAATAAAGGCAGTCACTGTTTCCACATCTATTTCCCATGAAGTGATGGGACCAGATGCCATGATCTTCGTTTTCTGAATGTTGAGTTTTAAGCCAACGTTTTCACTCTCCTCTTTCACTTTCATCAAGAGGCTTTTTAGTTCTTCACTTTCTGCCATATATAATATGTATATATAATATGTATACATTTCTGCCATATGTATAATCTGCATATCTGAGGTTATTGATATTTCTCCCAGAAATCTTGATTCCAGCTTATACATCATCCACCCCAGCATTTCTCAGGATGTACTCTGCAACAAGTTAAATAAGCATGGTGACAATATACAGCTTTGATGTACTCCTTTTCCTATTTGGAACCAGTCTGTTGTTCCATGTCTAGTTCTAACTGTTTCTTCCTGACCTGCATACAGATTTCTCAAGAGGTAAGTCAGGTAGTCTGGTACTCCCATCTCTTTCAGGATTCTCCACAGTTTATTGTGATCCACACAGTCAAAGGCTTTGGCATAGTCAATAAAGCAGAAATAGATGTTTTTCTGGAACTCTTTTGCTTTTTCGATGATCCATCGGATGTTGGCAATTTGATCTCTGGTTCCTCTGCTGTTTCTAAATCCAGCTTGAACATCAGGAAGTTCTCAGTTCAAGTCCTGTTAAAGCCTAGCTTGGAGAATTTTGAGCATTACTTTGCAAAGTGTGTGAGATGAGTTCAATTGTGTGGTAGTTTGAAGATTCCTCCTTTTTTGGGGGGATTGGAATGAAAACTGATATTTTCCAGTCCTGCGGCCATTGCTGAGTTTTCCAAATTTGCTGGCATATTGAGTGCAACACTTTCATAGCATCATTTTTAGATTTGGTAGCTCAGCTGGTAAAGAATCTGCCAGCAATGCAAGAGACCCCAGTTCTATTCCTGGGTAGGGAAGATCTGTTGGAGAAAGGATAAGCTATCCACTCCAGTATTCTTGGGCTTCCCTGGTGGTTCAGACAGTAAAGAATCCACCTGTAGTGCAGGAGATTTAGGTTTAATTCTCGGTTGGGAAGATCCCCTGGACAAGGGAAAGACTACCCACTCCAGTATCCTGGCCTGGAGAATTTCATGGAATAGACAGTCCATGGGGTCACAAAGAGTCAGTCATGGTTGAATGGCTTTTCTGTTATATGCAACCCTAAGAAATCTGCCAGGCTACTCTGTTCATGGAATTCTCCAGGCAAGATTACTGGAGTAGATGGCCTTTCCCTTCTCCAGGGGATCTTCCCAGCCCAGGGATCAAACCTGCATCTCTTGAATCTCCCACATTGCAGGGAGATTCTTTACTATCTGAGCCACCTGGGAAGCCCCAGAGTTGGCTTAATACATCTTGATTTAGAAATGAAAAAGTGCAGAAGCAGAGAATTAAAGTGACACTCTGAGTCAGGACTGAACTTGGTTTACCTGAATCTAGGGCAGTACCCATTTTCAGACTTTAGCACTCATTAGAAAGCAGTTAGAAACACTTGTTAGGAGGTACAGTTAAGACACAGATCTTTGGACTTTATCCCTAGAGCTTCTGATTCAATAAGTTTGGGATGGGGTTTGGAATTTGCATTTCTAACAATTCCTCATGTAATGCTAATATTGCTGGTTATGGGGCCACATTTTGAGATCCTCTGATCTAGGACATTCAAGCTTTGGCACAAAAGTTCCAACTGCTGAATAAATGTGAAATGAATGCCATTTATGTGTCTTACTAAACTGTTAAGCAGATGTGGCTTATGGTCCAATTGCATGTAACTGTTTCATATTTAGGACCTTACGTAGAACTATTTTTGTTCATGAGTGAATGTTTTAGGCTGGAATATATGATCACCGTATAACACTGCCAGACATGGATCTTGCTCTTGTTTAAAGGTGTGGCAAACTCAATGAACTCTTATTAAAGTTGTACTCTCCTGTTTCTCTATTTCCCCTAAACAAGCAAGTGGCCAATAAAAATCATGTGAGTAAAAACTACCTATGGTCAATCTTAACTTGCTTATAGAGACAAGTTCAATACAAACTGGGTCTAGTTCATAGAAAAAATAATTTTTTAGATCTCTCTGGAAACCAAGCCAGATGTACTTTATTATGTTCAGTCTTTACTCAACACACCGCTGAGAGAAATTCCAGTTTTTCCTCTGACACCCAACTGTCACTCCAGACAGTCCTCTGTGACACATCACATACAAGAAACACATATATACATTGAATACCTAAATACCTCATTTTTCACCAACACATGTTTATTCTCCTTATAATGTTATCAACCACTGTCTGGCAGAGGTTTCCAGAGGATTTGATTCCATGAAAGAGGAAATTTTTACTTAACAGTCAAAAAAGAAAAAAAAATAAAGCCATTTAAAACACATCATTTTCAGTCTACAAAAAAGGTAGACTTTTTAAAAAATGCTTTTGTAAAAATAAATATAGGTGTCATATATCCTGATCATCAATTATAAAGCCAGAAGTTTCTTCCAGAGGAAATTGTTTCTGGAATTTTGAGCAAATATAAAACATTCTTTTCCAAGCATTAATTTCCTGTACTCTCAGAGGGAACAAACATAAAGGTTGCCACCAAGCACTGATACATAAGTAGAGTGCAAAGATTTATACCATTCTATTTTTATTGAATAAGTATATAGTATTATTTTTATCAGAGAGAAAATGAAAAACTAGATTTAAAAAAATATTGTTTATATTTACTAATTATTTACCATTGTAGATCCAGGTATTAGGAAAAACCTGGGAAATAAACCTTAGGAAATAAGGTTTTATTTATTTCCTAAGATAAACCTTCAGCAAAACCTGGGAAGATTGAAAAATATTTCTTGAAAAAAATGAACAAATAAGTGAATGCTGTTAGAATTTAAGATGAATAATTTTCTTCAGGTTTCTTTCAAAGACATTATATATCTTTCTTAATTTTTAAAATATTTTTTTCTCATAAATTACATTCTTGGCTACAATAGCTCTCTCTTTCCTACTGTGAGCTGAAGCCTGTACTCAGTACTGAGGATATAATCATATGCCAAAGCACAGGGTTCTGACTCTCATGGAGGTGCCAGCTTACAGAGAGACACAGGCATGGGTCCAAGAGTCACCAAATATATTGACTACACTGAAGTGAGCCTCATATGTGGTGAAAATAGGAGATGGACATTTAGTCAGCAAGGTCTGAGAAAGCTTCCCTGAGGAAGTGATTCTGAACAGCCATCTGAAGAAAGACTAAGAATCAATTATATCCATACTTAGCCCTGATGGTCCAGCAGCTAAGACTGTATGCTCCTAACGCAGGGTTCGATCCCTGGTCAGGGAGCTAGATTCCACATGCTGCGACTAAGAGCTTGCATGCTACAACTAAAAGACCTTGCATATCATGAGGAAGATTGAAGATCCTGTGTGCCACAACTAAGACATGGTGCAGCCAAATAAATAAATAAGTTAACTATGTCATGAAGAGAGCAACAGTGGTAAAGGTAGATCAAATGGCACCTGCCAAGGTCCAGTGGCAGAACAAGCATGATCCTTCAAGGACCAATACAGTATCAATTTCCGTGCTTGTGATGGGTCTGTTAAGATTTTCTATTTCTTCCTGGTTCTGTTTTGGAAAATTGTACTTTTCTAAGAATTTGTCCATTTCTTCCACGTTGTCCATTTTATTGGCATACAACTGCTGATAGTAGTCTCTTATGATCCTTTGTAGACCCATCACAAGCACGGAAATTGATACTGTAATCAGAAATCTTCCAGCAAACAAAAGCCCAGGTCCAGATGGCTTCACAGCTGAATTCTACCAAAAATTTCGAGAAGAGCTAACACCTATCCTCCTCAAACTCTTCCAGAAAATTGCAGAGGAAGGTAAACTTCCAAACTCATTCTATGAGGCCACCATCACCCTAATACCAAAACCTGACAAAGATGTCACAAAAAAAGAAAACTACAGGCCAATATCTCTGATGAACATAGATGCAAAAATCCTCAACAAAATTCTAGCAATCAGAATCCAACAACACATTAAAAAGATCATACACCATGACCAAGTGGGCTTTATCCCAGGGATGCAAGGATTCTTCAATATCCGCAAATCAATCAATGTAATTCACCACATTAACAAATTGAAAAATAAAAACCATATGATTATCTCAATAGATGCAGAGAAGGCCTTTGACAAAATTCAACATCCATTTATGATAAAAACTCTCCAGAAAGCAGGAATAGAAGGAACATACCTCAACATAATAAAAGCTATCTATGACAAACCCACAGCAAACATTATCCTCAATGGTGAAAAATTAAAAGCATTTCCCCTAAAGTCAGGAACAAGACAAGGGTGTCCACTTTCACCGCTACTATTCAAGATAGTTCTGGAAGTTTTGGCCACAGCAATCAGAGCAGAAAAAGAAATAAAAGGAATCCAAATTGGAAAAGAAGAAGTAAAACTCTCACTGTTTGCAGATGACATGATCCTCTACATGGAAAACCCTAAAGACTCCACCAGAAAATTACTAGAGCTCATCAATGAATATAGTAAAGTTGCAGGATATAAAATCAACACACAGAAATCCCTTGCATTCCTATACACGAATAATGAGAAAGTAGAAAAAGAAATTAAGGAAACAATTCCATTCACCATTGCAACGAAAAGAATAAAATACTTAGGAATATATCTACCTAAAGAAACTAAAGACCTATATATAGAAAACTATAAAACACTGATGAAAGAAATCAAAGAGGACACTAATAGATGGAGAAATATACCATGTTCATGGATTGGAAGAATCAATATAGTGAAAATGAGTATACTACCCAAAGCAATTTACAAATTCAATGCAATCCCTATCAAGCTACCAGCCACATTTTTCACAGAACTAGAACAAATAATTTCAAGATTTGTATGGAAATACAAAAAACCTTGAATAGCCAAAGCAATCTTGAGAAAGAAGAATGGAACTGGAGGAATCAACTTGCCTGACTTCAGGCTCTACTACAAAGCCACAGTCATCAAGACAGTATGGTACTGGCACAAAGACAGACATATAGATCAATGGAACAAAATAGAAAGCCCAGAGATAAACCCACACACATATGGACACCTTATCTTTGACAAAGGAGGCAAGAATATACAATGGAGTAAAGACAATCTCTTTAACAAGTGGTGCTGGGAAAACTGGTCAACCACTTGTAAAAGAATGAAACTAGATCACTTTCTAACACCGCACACAAAAATAAACTCAAAATGGATTAAAGATCTAAATGTAAGATCAGAAACTATAAAACTCCTAGAGGAGAACATAGGCAAAACACTCTCCGACATAAATCACAGCAGGATCCTCTATGATCCACCTCCCAGAATTCTGGAAATAAAAGCAAAAATAAACAAATGGGATCTAATTAAAATTAAAAGCTTCTGCACAACAAAGGAAAATATAAGCAAGGTGAAAAGACAGCCTTCTGAATGGGAGAAAATCATAGCAAATGAAGCAACTGACAAACAACTAATCTCAAAAATATACAAGCAACTTCTGCAGCTCAATTCCAGAAAAATAAACGACCCAATCAAAAAATGGGCCAAAGAACTAAATAGACATTTCTCCAAAGAAGACATACGGATGGCTAACAAACACATGAAAAGATGCTCAACATCACTCATTATTAGAGAAATGCAAATCAAAACCACAATGAGGTACCACTTCACACCAGTCAGAATGGCTGCGATCCAAAAATCTGCAAGCAATAAATGCTGGAGAGGGTGTGGAGAAAAGGGAACCCTCCTACACTGTTGGTGGGAATGCAAACTAGTACAGCCACTATGGAGAACAGTGTGGAGATTCCTTAAAAAATTGCAAATAGAACTACCTTATGACCCAGCAATACCACTGCTGGGCATACACACCGAGGAAACCAGAATTGAAAGAGACACATGTACCCCAGTGTTCATCGCAACACTGTTTATAATAGCCAGGACATGGAAACAACCTAGATGTCCATCAGCAGATGAATGGATAAGAAAGCTGTGGTACATATACACAATGGAGTATTACTCAGCCATTAAAAAGAATTCATTTGAATCAGTTCTGATGAGATGGATGAAACTGGAGCCGATTATACAGAGTGAAGTAAGCCAGAAAGAAAAACACCAATACAGTATACTAACACATATATATGGAATTTAGGAAGATGGCAATGATGACCCTGTATGCAAGACAGGGAAAGAGACACAGATGTGTATAACGGACTTTTGGACTCAGAGGGAGAGGGAGAGGGTGGGATGATTTGGGAGAATCACATTCTAACATGTATACTATCATGTGAATTGAATCGCCAGTCTATGTCTGACGCAGGATGCAGCATGCTTGGGGCTGGTGCATGGGGATGACCCAGAAAGATGTAATGGGGAGGGAGGTGGGAGGGGGGTTCATGTTTGGGAATGCATGTAAGAATTAAAGATTTTAAAATTTAAAAAATAAAAAAACTAAAATTAAAAAAAAAAAAAGGACCAATACAACTTGCTTTTCAAATTTGCTACAAAATCAATTATATCCACTCTAAACACAGAGTACAACTAGGACATCTAAGCTTATTGAACGCATAAATCATATACAGTAATATGATTTCTTCCCACTGCAGCATAGGGTATCACTGTTTTTTCAAAGATAGAGGTCATACCTTCAGTCAGATGAGAAGGAGACTCATTGCTATAATATACTAGCTCTTTCATGGTCTGAGTTTCTGGTTAAACTAGTGGAGTATATAAATGTGGAGAGTATTTAGGAGTTAAACCCTTAATCCTACTATCCCACATAGGAAAGGCTCTCATGCAATCTCATGTAAAATCTTTACATTAGGCAGCCTGATTTATCTTTGCAGCCAAGGAACTAATGTGGAAACAATTGCTAATGACAGCACACTGGTGAGAGTTCACATTGGTGCTTATAATGGTCAGCATGCAGATCTCCAGACCACTGTTACTGACCTGATCAAAGCCATGGGTACCGCTGGGAGGCTGTGCTCACACTTCTACTCCATAAATTTAGCAGACCAAGAAGTTTATTACTACCCTGAGACAAGCTGATGATGGAATGGCTGGTTGAGTTAGTGCCTTAGCTCTTCCGATCTATTTCCAATCACTGGTGGAGGAACCAAGGCTGTGTAATATGTGTATTTTTATTGGGTTCTTGTTACTAAGACCATATGATAAAGCTCCTTGAAGACATGTGTGCTGGGCTTTTAGCAAAATCCCAAAGGCTAGTGAAATTGTTCTTGGGGGGAGAGGGGGAAGGATAGGGCAGGAACATTAGCTCCATATTCTTTCAGAATGATGTAAAACAATCAAGAGGCTTTGAGAACCTGATCCTTGGCTAGGTTATGGATGAATTTTAGATACTATTATTGTAGGCATTTTTAAGTGGATTTTCAGCATAACACAAAGTTGTAAAGGATCTAGTGGTAGTTACCTGAATTCAAGCTAAATAATCTTGCATTTACAGGAAAAAAAAAAACAACCTGGAAATTGTCTCTATGAATTTGGACAAACAGAAATAATTATACAGCTTAAAATCCTAGTTTGATTTTAGCTCATTAACTTTTGTCTATAAGAAAAGAAGAAACAATTAGGAAATGGAAATATATAACAGTGGTTGAAAGAGTGTACTCTGGTAATTGTCTGTCTGTGTCTCACTTCAAACTATGCCACTTACTCACTTGGAAATTTAAATAGTACCCTGAAATACCCCTGATTTTCTGTATGTATAAAATAAAGATGATGACACCATGTTCAAAGCTTGGTCATGAGAAATGAATAAAGTATGGCATGTAAAGTGGTTAGCATAATTCCTAGTACAGTTCTGCTATCAGTCACCCTCATTAAGATGAAATATGACTTATTCAGTTAATCCCATGAGCTGGAGCAGCATCTCCACCACCATACCATAACCCATTCGTGTCTGGCACAAAGAAAGAGAAAAGGTCCAGTGTACTGGGAACATATGGCTTGTTCACACTACAGAATGGAAACCATCTGAGCATCTCATTGTGTATAGGTACCAGCATAAGATCATATACTAAATGCCATACATATTGTAAGGGAATACTGACAGACGTTAGACAGAGGAGGGACCAGTTTCAGTTTCATACTGAAGGAAGGTTGGTCTGACAACAAAAGGTATATGAGTTGGCCTGATTAACACAGGAGTGAATGTTCTATCATAGAAGTAAATGTGGAAAGAATGAGAGTCTGATCTAAGGTAATATAGTGGGGATGGAAAGGAGAGCATTTAAAATATTATGATAGAATCCTTTAGATGTGGTGGCAGAATTGGAAGAATATTTATTCTGATGTCCTACTTTGAAAAAAAATTAATTTACCTCCTTTAATTCCTCTTATTCTTCATCCCTTCCATGTGTCCTGCTTGTGAGCCAGGGGACATCTCTACCCAAGATGGAGAAATATGGAGAAGGAATTAAACAGCAGAGAAACAAGCTTTGAGCTCAGGAAATTTATAGGACAGGATAGTCCTCTTGTGTTCAGCACATTCCAATCAGGCACAAGGACACCTGGAAGAGGGCAGTGGACATCTTTTCCATCCCAGGATTTGAAAAGAACTAGAACATGCCACCTTGGGTGGCTGCACCAGCAGTAGGCAAGAGACCAGAGGGGTTCAGAATGGAAAGGCTGGGCTATACATCATCTGGCTGGGCTAAGCAATCACATTAGTCATGATTCAAGAAACACACCTCTGTTTCTATTTAAAGCTAGCAAACATAGTACCAGTATATTTGAAAGGGAGTTAGCTTTTGTGACAGGTCTTGATAGAAAGTCTAAGACTTAAGTACAGTCTACAAGGTTTAAAAGACTGGCTTTGCTTAGCTCTTCAATTTTATCTCTCATTAGCCCACCCCTCCTTCGGCACCTTCCTGGCTTATTGTCCATTCTTTTCCTACTTTTCCCCACATGCTGCCACTCTGGGGCTTGAGGCCCTGCTGGCCCCTGGGCTTGAAATATTTTTCTCACTCCTCCTTCATGTGGAAAGCATCTCTTCATTATTTACATCTCATCTTGACTTAAGGCAAAGCAGGTCCACAGTCCTTGGACACTGTCTTATAGGAATACTCAATATCCTCATAGAATCCAGTTCTTTTCTGCAGAAAATGTATTACGTTGTAACTATGCAATATTTGAATTATTCTGTTTTTATAGAAAATACTAGAGCATAAGCTACACAGAAACAGGCTCTGGGCTTGGTTTTGCACATGCACACAGACACAGACACAGACACACACACACACACACACACACACACACACACACACAAAAGTGAAAGCATTCTACATGCCAGATTGCTAAATAAAGGCATGAATGAACTCCTTGACATTATTACCCTGAATTTTCATGTAATCTTCCTGAAGAAGGTATTATCTCCATTTTATAGAGGAAGAAATGGGGGCCCCAAAAGATTATGACAAATTTGCTAGGTCACCACAACTTTGCTGGTTTTGGCTCATGCTAGTGATATTTTATACAGCAAACTCTTTTGTTTTGACTCTGTATTTTGCCTCCCAAATAGAAAAAGTGGACTCTGTACAGACTACACACAGAATTCACAGAGGCAGTCCTCATCTTGGGGGTAGTTCCATGCTGAAACATTTGACAATTTATTTTTTTTTTATTTATTATTATTATTATTTTTACTTTACAATATTGTATTGGTTTTGCCACACATCAACATGAATCCACCATGGGTGTACACATGTTCCCAATCCCTAACCCCCCTCCCACCTCCCCCTCCACACCATCCCTCCGGGTCATCCCAGTGCACCAGCCCCAAGCATCCTGCACCCTGCATCGAACCTAAACTAGCGATTCATTTCTTATATGATATTATACATGTTTCAGTGTCATTCTCCCAAACCATCCCACCCTTTCCCCTCTGCCACAGAGTCCAAAAGACCGTTCTATACATCTGTGTCTCTTTTGCTGTCTCACTTACAGGGTTATCATTACCATCTTTCTAAATTCCATATATATGCACTAGTATACTGTATTGGTATTTTTCTTTCTGGCTTACTTCACTCTGTATAATCCGCTCCAGTTTTATCCACCTAATTAGAACTGATTCAAATGTATTCTTTTTAATGGCTGTGTAATACTCCATTGTGTATATGTACCACAGCTTTCTTATCCATTCATCTGCTGATGGATGTTTATAATAGACAATTTATTTTTGAAAGTCACAAGGCCTAGTCTTGAAACAGACCAGATGCCACAAAGAAGCAAACAAATAAAATAGGAAACTGTGAATCCCTGTATATGGCTCTGGTTATTAATATTCTGTGAGAAAAATAAAACAATGAAGAAAGACTTCCCTTACTTTTAATTCTTCAGCTCTTTAAACATGTATAATATCATATATGAAACAAATTGCCAGTCCAGGTTCGATGCATGATACTGGATGCTTGGGGCTGGTGCACTGGGACAACCCAGAGGGATAGTATGGGGAAGGGAGGAGGGTGAGGGGTTCAGGATGGGGAACATGTGTATACCTGTGGCAGATTCATGTTGATGTATGGCAAAACCAATACAATATTGTAAAGTAATTAACCTCCAATTAAAATATATATATATATATATATATATATATATATATATATATATATATATGAGAAAGAATCCACCTGCCAGTGCCCAAGACATGAAGATGCAGAGTTTGATCCCTGGGTTGGGAAGATACCCTGGAATAGGAAATTGCAATCCACTCCAGTATTCTTGCCTGAGAAATCCCATGGACAGAGGAGCCTGGCCTGCTACAGTCCATGGGATTGCAAAGAGTCAGACACAGCTAAGCATGTACGCAGGATGGTAAAACATACACTGTGTAAATGCAATTGAAATAAATAAAAATGGTTCATAAAAATAAATAAATTATTTAAGTGGCTCAGAAATGCAGGGGTCAGTGAGACCTATAAACCCTCCACATCGAAGTGCCCCCATAAACTGATAATCAGAAGCAATAAATTATAGGCAGGGAATAAGAAGATAAGGATTTAATATGAAAAAAGTATAAAGCTGTTACTTATGAAAAATAAAGAGTTCATGATCTGAGCCACAGTCAGCTCTCGGTCTGTTTTTGCTGACTATATAGAGCTTCTCCATCTTTGGCTGCAAAAAATATAATCAATCTGATTTCAGCATTGACCATCTGGTGATTTCCATGTGTAGAGCCTTCTCTTGTGTTGTTGGATGAGGGTGTTTGCTATGACCCGTGTGTTCTCTTGGCAAAACTCTGTTAGCCTTTGCCCTGCTTCATTTTGTACTCCAAGGCCAACTTTGCCTGTTATTCCAGTATCTCTTGACTTCCTACTTTTGTATTCGATTCCTCTATAATGGAAAAGACATTTTGGGGGTGTTAGTTCTAGAAGGTCTTGTAGTTTTGCATAGAAGTGTTCAATTTCAGCTTCTTCAGCATTATTGGTTAGGGCATAAAATTGGATTACTGTGATATTGAATGGTTTGCCTTAGAAACAGACAGAGATCACTCTGTCACTTTTGAGACTGCACTCAAGTACTGCATTTCAGACTCTTCTGTTGACTATGAGGGCTACACTATTTCTTCTAAGAGATTCTTGGCCACAGTAGTAGATATAATGGTCATCTGAATAAAATTAGCCCATTCCTGTCCATTTTAGTTTCCTGATTCCTAAAATGTTGATGTTCAGTCTTTCCATTTCCTGTTTAACCACTTCTAATTTACCTTGATTCATGGACCCAACATTCCAGGTTCCTATGCAATATTGTTCTTTACAGCATCGGACTTTACTGCCATCACCAGTCAAATCCACAAGTGGGTTTTGTTTTCACTTTGGCTCCATCTCTTCATTCTTTCTGGAGTTATTTCTCCACTCTTCTCCAGTAGCATATTGGGCACCTATAGACCTCGGGAGTTCATCTTTCAGTGCATGTCGTTGCCTTTTCATATGAAGGGGTTTGCCATTCCCTTCTCCAGTGGCCGTGGCCATAGGGCCAGAAAAGGTCAGTTTTCTTTCCAATCCCAAAGAAAGGCAATGACAAAGAATGTTCAAATTACCACACAATTTCACTCATCTCACACACTAGCAAAATAATGGTCAAAATTCTCCAAGTCAAGCTTCAACAATATGTGAACCATGAACTTCCAGATGTTCAAGCTGGATTTAGAAAAGGCAGAGGAACCAGAGATCAAATTGCCAACATCTGTTGGATCATAGAAAAAACAAGAGAAGTCCAGAAACACATCTATTTCTGCTTTATTGATTACTCCAAAGCCTTTGACTGTGTAGATCACAACAAACTGAAAAAGTCTTCAAGAGTTGGGAATACCACACCATCTTACCTGCCTCCCGAGAAATCCATATGCAGGTCAACAAGCAACAGTTAGAACCAGACATGGAACAATAGACTGGTTCTAAACTGAGAAAGGAGTATGTCTAGGCTGTATATTGTCACCCTGCTTATTTAACTTATATGCAGAATATATCATGTGAAATGCCAGGCTGGATGAATCACAACCTGGAATCAAGATTGGCAGGAGCAATATCTATAACCTCAGACATGCAGATGACATCACCCTTATCATAGAAACTGAAGAGGAACTAAAGAGCCTCTTGATGAAAGTGAAAGAGGAGAGTGAAAAAGTCAGCTTAAAACTCAACATTCAAAAAATGAAGATCATGGCATCCAGGCCCATCACTTCATAGCAAATAGATGGAGAACCAAAGGAAATAGTGACAGACTTTATTTTCTTGGGCTCCAAAATCACTGCAGATGTTGACTGCAGCCATGAAATTAAAAGACGCTTGCTCCTTGGAAGAAAAGTTATGACCAACCTAGACAGCATATTAAAAAGCAGATATATTACTTCACCAACAAATATTCATCTAGTCAAAGCTATGGTTTTTTGCAGTAGTCATGTATGGACGTGAGAGTCGGACTATAAAGAAAGTTGAGCACTGAAGAATTGATGGTTTTGGTGTTGGAGAAGACTCTTGAGAGTCCCTTGGATTGCAACGAGATCAAACCAGTCAATCCTAAAGGATTGAATTTTTAAAAGAAATCTGCCTATATCTACCTATTTCTGTAAGGGTGGCAGTTATTTCACTGTCCACACAAACAAAAAGTTTATCAGAGATGAGACTTTTGAATACCCAAGGCTTCTATGATAAAACTAGCTTATACTGATGGAAGCTCTGTAGGTGAAAACTGTCCTAACATTAAGGGTTAAATGTGGTGTCCCTGCCAATAGAGAAATGAAGATCCATTTCTGAAGGCACCGGGGAGCTGGCCTGGTCATTCAGGGAATGAGAAAATGAGGGTTCCATTTAGTTGGGGCATCAGTTTTCTAGTGCAAAGGTCAGTGAAGATGGAATAGAAAAAGACAAGGCAGAGGCACCGGCAAATTTCTCCCACTATTTCACCGGTGACCTCATTTGACTCTCTTCCCTGCTGCTGACACATCCTTTCCTTTAAAATTACACATAGTGCTAAACAAATGGGTCTCTTCAGAGTTATTTAGAAGAACTAATCAGCACACCAGCCTGGTTTCAAAATGAAGGGTCCATTCTATGGCTGAGGAGGACGATTACTTTCCTATCCTCCATCAGAGGTAGGGGTCACCTGAAACTTGGAAAGAATTGGTGCTTTTTCCTTCATTCAGGGCAAGAAATTGTACCCCTGTCATCCTGAAATTTAATTCTTCCACCTGAAAACTCATTTCCTTTTAGTATTATCCTTCTGGACTTTCCCCATGCCAGATAGAAATTGTGCTCAGCCCCGATGTACATAAGAAGTGAAGATGGTCTTTTGTGCTGCCTAGGGGGTAGTGTTACTCCCTGAGGGGAAATTGCTGGATGTTAAGAAGCCAGCTAGCTAGAAACATACACCTTAATAAACCTTCATCTGATAATTGAATCTCATTCTAATCAATGGTGGTATGGAACCACTCTGCTCTCCACCAAGACTAATTATGGTTCATAAGCTAGTGAAGGTGGTTTGGGCATGGGATTGAAAAGGAAAGGCAGTGTAGCAAACGATTTTCACTCTGTTTTACAAACACTGAATTTTGCCCTATTAAACACAGACATATAAACCAAACCATCCCTGTTTAATGGGCATTTGAGAAGCTCTTCATTTTTTTTCGGAGAAGGCAATGGCACCCCACTCCACTACTCTTGCCTGGAAAATCCCATGGATGGAGGAGCCTGGTAGGCTGCAGTCCATGGGGTTGCTAAGAGTCAGACACGACTGAGCGACTTCACTTTCACTGTTCCCTTTCATGCATTGGAGAAGGAAATGGCAACCCACTCCAGTGTTCTTGCCTGGAGAATCCCAGGGACGGTGCAGCCAGGTAGGCTGCCATCTACAGGGTCGCACAGGGTTGGCTGTTCTAATTCCCTGTAACTAAAGTGTATCAGGGAGCAAATAAACTAATAACAAACCCGATCAGATCACTTGAAAATAATTTAGTAGATCCCACTGCAAAAACTGGATTTAAGCTCTGATCTTATTGTACATCCATAACCATCCTGACTGCTTGGAGATGATATTCCCATTTTACAGATTATGAAATTGAGGCTCAGAAGGGCTAAGTAGCTTGTTGTATGCACATGCATGCATGCTAAGTTGCTTCAGTTGTGTCCAACTCTTTGCAACCCTATGTATTGTAGCCCACCAGGCTCCTCTGTCCATGGGATTCTCTAGGCAAGAATACTAGAGTGGGTTCCCATACCCTCCTCTGAGGGATCTTCCTGACCCAGGGACTGAATCCATGTTCTTATGTCTTCTTCATTAGCTGGTGGGTTCTTTACCACTAGTGCCACCTGAGAAGACTCAAGCAGCTTGTTGACAAAAGTCAGAACACAGTAACTTAGGAAGAATGACTGAAACCTGATCTTCTGACTTCAGGCCCACTGGGCTGAACAACAGTAATCTATAGTTCTGGAACCTTTTGTAACCTGGAGATACTGTACCCTCCTAGATCCTAGAGATAGTGGAAAAGAAAGTCTCTGCAGATGATGTACACATGAAAGTAGGAAGACTCTGGTAACAGTTGCATCATTTATGCTCTTTGAAAGGAGAGGCACACAATGACAAGACCTTTTCTTACTGTTGCTTGAGAATATTGTGATAGATGTCTTTATTCATAAAAAGAGATGCTGGCATGAGTCTTTCCTAGTTGTAACAAGTCCCTAAATAAATACTTCTTTTTTCCCCAAGTGACTTACCACAGTGAAGTTTTCAGCTACATTTTAGGTATGAACTCATATTAACATCTTAATACTGTTCATCTGTGAGAGTTCCTTGACAATCTCTGATTAGATTTCTATGAGGCACTTTCCAAATCAGTTTCTGTCCATGTTCTGGAATACACAGTTGGACAAAAATAAGTATGATTTCACACAGGCATGGGACACTAAGCTAACTGCTCAGACTTTTCTAAATAGCGTCAGAAGAAAAGTGAGTTCAGCCCTGTAAAGAACAAGGAAACATAAGACCTTGGAAAGCAGTAAGAAGGAAAGTGGAAAGTGTTACTCAGTCACATCCAGCTCTTTGTGACCCCATGGACTGTACCCTGCCAGGCTCCTCTGTCCATGGGATTCTCCAGGCAAGAACACTGGAGTGGGTTGCTATTCCCTTCTCCAGGGGATCTTCCTGATCCAGGAATTGAACCCAGATCTCCTGCATAATAAGCAGATTCTTTACCATCTGAGCTACCAAAGCCAAGTTTGATATCTTCAGTGTAACCTATACAAAGAAAAGACATGTCCATTAAGGATTACCTCCCTCCTTTGCATTTATATTATCAAGGATTTGTAAACTTAATTAAAAACAAACAACTAAGCATTGAATTATGTTGCTAAAATCTGGCAGCAAATATGTGTAATGGAATTTAGCTCCTGCAGAGACTATCAAATTCCTGGACCAGCAAACAAGTTCTCTACAAATATTTGTCTATCATCCCTGAAAGACATATTCAGATAAGTAAGGATTCTTGGTGTGAAAGGACCATGGAAACACATTAATATGGGAAAATCCCTAGAATGTTGTAGTCATCTGATTCAAACAACAGGAATAACTTTCAAGCACTGACTTTGTCTAAATATATGGGCTGCAATGAGAGTTAATTAGATAAACAACTTCTTATAAATGTTATTACACCTTTTAGATGAATAATTGGGTAGTTAAGCATATGCTCAATGAGATCTTTTTTTGTCCCATGAAATGATTGACAACAATATTTATTTATTATATGTAGTTATTTACCTGGAGGTGAAAATGAAGATTAATCAGGCCCAAACTAAAATACCCTGACAGGTTTTCTGAAGATACACCTTGCAGAATAGAGAAAAGTTCTCTATTATTTTTTCCTATTTATATCTTTTCACTGTTAACATCTTCATGGAAGCTGTCAAAAATGTTCTCAAATATGAGAGATGAGATTTATAGAATAAAAAATGGAAATTTAACCATGGATTTTGCATCATTTTGTCTATATGATAAGCTATTTCATGATTCTACAGTTTATCATTAGTTAACTTAAAACAGAGAGAGTTTGTTTTCTGTTTGTGTTATTTAAAAAGTGAGTACAATTCTTGCTTGAAATTTGAGATCTATAGAAAAGAAAAGGTAAAACAAATTACTAACAATTTTACAAATCCTTGAAAACCACTGGTACTATTTTGGGGATTCCTTTCCAATCACTGTTATATATAAATTTCACATATTTATGTTTACTATTTGGTATGCTAAATTTAACAACAGCAACAAAAAATTAATGTCTTCAACATTCAATAAATATAATGGGTAATGAAATCACAACATTCTTTAGACTAGGTTAACTATAAATCATTTATGTAGAATATTTCAAGTGATTTCTGATGTTAATAACAGTTCACTTCAGTTCAGTTGCTCAGTTGTGTCTGACTCTTTGTGACCCCATGGACTACAGCATGCCAGGCCTCCCTGTCCATCACCAACTTCCGGAGTTTACCCAAACTCATGTCCATTGAGTTGGTGATGCCATCCAACCATCTCATCCTCTGTTGCCCCCTTCTCCTCCTGCCCTCAATCTTTCCCATAATCAGGGTCTTTTCCAATGAGTCAGCTCTTCGCATCAGGTGGCCCAAATATTGGAGTTTCAGCTTCAACATCAGTCCTTCCAATGAACACCCAGGACTGATCTCCTTTAGGATGGACTGGTTGGATCTCCTTGCAGTCCAAGGGACTCTCAAGAGTCTTCTTCAACACCACAGTTCAAAAGCATTGATTCTTTGACATTGAGCTTTCTTTATAGTCCAACTCTCACATCCTTACATGTCTACTGGAAAAACCATAGCCTTGACTAGATGGACCTTTGCGGTAAGGTAATGTCTCTGCTTTTTAATAAGCTGTCTAGGTTGGTAATAGCTTTCCTTCCAAGGAGTAAGCATCTTTTGATTTTACGGCTGTAGTCACCATCTTCAGTGATTTTGGAGCCCAGAAAATAAAGTCAGCCACTGTTTCCACTGTTTCCCTTTCTATTTCCCATTAAGTGATGGGGCCAGATGCCATCATCTTAGTTAATATAGTAAGTATAATAAATATTCTTTTATGAAGAGAACTTCTTGCATTTCTTTTGGATGAATTCCTAGCTGAGAAATATTGAGTCAAATTGCCTTCATTGTTAAAGCTCTAAAAGCAATATCAAATGAATTTTCAGATTGATTATGACTCTCTCCCTCTCACTTGCAGACTCCCTCTCTTCCTTCCTCCCTCCTGTCTTACATTTCTTCCTTCTTTCCTTTCCTCTTTATTTCATTCTTTTTATCAGAATAAGCCAGGGATGTGGTTCTCCCATGAAATGGCAATGTTATTCCTTTTGGGGAGACATATAATCATTCTGGAATATACTGGTATCACTAACTGCTATGTATATCTTTGAAACATTGTCATAGTACCATGAAGCATATTTTTCAGAATACTTCAATCTGAAGTTGCCTTGAAATTCCACTGTGAGACAATTTTTGGTTTCAGCATAAATTTTATATAAGCTTTCTAATGATGTTATGGTGTTCTTTCTACTCATGGCTCTTCAGTTTTTGAGAGGCACAGTTTATCAAAATATAATAAGTTTATTGTATAGTCTGTGTCAGGCATTATGTTTAGGGCTCCACATGCATCCTCTCATTTAGTGTATACAACAGTGATATGAGAAAGATACCAGTATTTTGTCCTCAATTTACAGATGAAAAAATAATCAGATACTTTATATTATTGACCTGTCATGTTACTATTTTATTATGCTCACAATTGTTTTGGTTATGAATTAAAGCAGGGAACAGTAAATTAAAGGAGAGCACAGTAAAAAATAACTTATTCATTTTCCATAATGATGATGGTGTTCACTGAGATAGATTGAAAAACAGAGATGTTTGGGGTAGTCTCACTGGGGACCATATGTTTAGGGACTTTCTTCTAGTTGTCATCTGAATTCTTTGCTTCCTCCCCATATCATCGCTACTGGGTCTGATGTATCTAGCATTGTTTCCTCACCACATCTCTTATGCCTGGGCTAGGATGACTATCACATCCAAGGATGCCCAGCTCTCCCCAACCCTGCACTCTCCTTTCTATTGATGATGAAAAACTATGTGGTAAAAAGTTATGAGTGGTTTTGGTCTTTTGGCTCTTAGGACCTGCCTGTCAAGTGGTCAAAGATGAGTTCTCTCCTCTTTCAAGTCACCAGTCTGTGAGAATGATGTGTAGCTGATGATGGAAGCCAGGACCTGTCTTGTTTCTTTGGCTGTAATTGGCGAGGCAAGTTCCATTCAAGGAGAAACTTCCATGTCTTAGGTGTAAGCCAGTAGTTATATGTTGATATGTGTCTGAAATTTGTGTCTCTTTCTCCATCGACTTGGAGCCTGGAGCCGAGACTGATTTGAGTGACTGACTCCCTCAGATTCTAGTACATGGTGAAATGGCCTCATGTTGCCCTCACTCTCTCTTGTGGTGATGGGAATACCAATATTAAATGGAGAAATGTATATATATATATATATCTATATATATATATATATCAGTTCAGTTCAGTCACTCTTTGTGACCCCATGGACCACAGCACACCAGGTTTCCCTGTCCCTCACCAACTCCCAGACCTTGCTCAAACTCATGTCCATCAAGTTGGTGATGTCATCCAACCATCTCATCCTCTGTCATCCCCTTCTCTTCCTGCCTTAAATCTTTCCCAGCATCAGAGTCTTTTCCAGTGAGTCAGTTCATTGTATCAAGTGGCCTAAGTATTATATATATATATAAATTTTTACAAATTCTTATACTATATCTTTTTGTCTTTTAAAACCACTCTTTGGTTTAACTTATTCCTTTTCATACTATATTAGTCAGAATTTCTAAAAGAGTTTTAAGATAGTATTGACACAAAATAATTTTGTTTATTCTTCTTGATCTGAATGTCACTATTATTTCACTATTAATTAGGCATTAAGACATTTATCCTTTCACTTAAATAAGGGAACCTATATGAGAAATACATTCTTCAACTGAGATGTCCATGGACCTTTTTTTTTTCTTATTACCCTTATAACTAGATGGATATTTAGGAATATATTTAGAAATAAAGTATTTCTAGAAGTGGGGGGGCAAACTCCACTTGAGGGTAAATTATTATTAGATGTAACCATATCTACAAATGAAACACTTTTTCAAGTATTTTTATAATTATATATTTTTTTCATGAATGGATTATATTATAGTTTCTTTGTATGTATTTCCTACCTTTGTGGGCTTCCCTGATGGCTCAGAAATGTAAAGAATCTGCCTGTAGTGCAGAAGACACAGGAGACATAGTTTTGATCCTTGGGTTGGGAAGACCCCCTGGAGTAAGAAATGGCAACCCACTCTAGTATTCCTGCCTGAAAAATCTCATGGACAGAGGAGCTCGGAGCACTGTAGTCCAAAGGTTTGTAGAGTCAGACATGACTATGTGACTAAACACACAACACAACAGCACCCATCTTTGTCAAGTTTTAGTACCAGCATTTTGCTACCTTCCTAAAAATGAATTTGATAGCTTTCCACTGAAAATAGCTGTTTTGATTAGATTCTTTCAACATATTAAATTGGCATGTTAATTTTGATGACTGTTTTACTGATCACAAATTACTTTAGTCAGAAGGTCAAATAGTAGAAAAATAGAAACTGTAAAATATTTAAATATACATCTAATGGGGTGGGTAATATGTGTTTAGAAACAGACGCAGTATCTCTTGCATATAAACATTTTACCATGAAGGAGACTTTATACATTTGATTTTTTCTTTGTAAGAGGAAAAAATAAATCAATGCTACTCAGTTCAGAAAGGACTTTGACTACACAAGCCTCATTTGAAGAGATAACAAGTTAGACCAAACACTGGCTGAATACAAACATCCCATTTATCATGAATATAAAATATTAACAGCATTCAGAGTGTTCACGACAATAATATAAGTGGTGTGTCCTTAATGAACTTAAAGAGAAGAATTAAATCCAAGTTTTAAGAATTAAATCCTATATTTAAACCTATGTCAAATTCACCCAGTCAGAAAACCTTTACAGAGTGATGGTTAAGAGGTTAGGTACCAAGCTTGGTACTGTGTCATAGGCATGAGAACAGAGAGGAAAATGAGGTCTTTAATAAAGTGATATAAATGGTCATTGAGCTCTCACAAACACAAAGATTCATATGTTTTCTCATGAAGATAATGAGAGTGGTAACTCACCTCCTAGTATGTATACAAAGGTTTACAAGCAACTCTGATCAGATAGGGCTTCCCTGATAGTTCTGTTGGTAAAGAATCTGCCTGCAATGCAGGAGACCCCGGTTTGATTCCTGGGTCAGGAAGATCTCCTGAGAAGGGATAGGCTACCCTCTCCAGTATTCTTGGGCTTCCCTTGTGGCACAGCTGGTAAAGAATCACCTGCAATGCAGGAGACCTGGGTTCAATCCCTGGGTTGGGAAGATGCCCTGGAGAAGGGAAAGACTGCCTACTCCAGTATTCTGGCCTAGAGAATTCCATGGACTGTATATAGTCTATGGGGTCACAGATGTGCCTCTATCTTCCTTATTTGCATCCTTATTTTCAGTTAGAGAAAGAGAGAGTGGCAGAAAAGAGAGGGAGAGGGAGGGGAGCAAGGAGAGAGAAAGAGATAAAAGGAAAAGTCAAATTTTAAAGTATTATAATACAGTATACTTGTGCACCTGTATTTTTATATGATTTTCTAAATAGCACCATGTTTAATAAATGAGAGCGGTAATGAAAAATCTTAATATTAAACATACATGCTTTGCAAATGTTGCCAACACCTTTGTCTATACTTTGATTTCCTATTCATTCTTCAAAATCCGATCGAAGTGTTCATCTCCCTCACAGAAGTCTTTTGAGGATGTCAGGCCAAACAAAGGGATCTCAGCTAACATTTATTGCTCCTCTATTACAAGCTAAGGATTCTGTTAGGTTCTCCAAAAATGCTATTTTATTTAGTCCACAGAATACTTCATTATATCAAATGCTGACTCCCATTGTATAATTCAGGAAACTGAGGCAAAGAAAAGCAATCATATTTTCCAAAGTATTGGCTAATCAATTACACAGGCTAGATTTAAACCTAAGTCCTCTTGAGCTAAAAAAAAAAAAAAAAAAGAAAAAAATCACTATTCATTCCATAATACAAGCAGTGTTTCCTCTAAACTCCCATATAATTGTGTTGACAAAGTATTTTACATGTCACCTTGTCTTATATATCAACACATAACTTGGCACTCTGAAAGCACTATTAAATTTGACATAGATTTATTTATATATATTATATGGAAATCGGGTAAACGTCACATTCAGTAAATGTCCAATGTACACATAATTGGATACATTCAAAATGGTAAGAGACAAGGACACCTTTCAATTTATGCCTGCTAGACAGAATAGAGAAGAAGATTAAAGGAATAAATAAAATGTACCCACTTCAAAAATATTTTATACCAAACGGAATACAATTTTCCTTTGTAATTTTTTTTCCTCTGGTGCTTATCTATCTTTAGTGATCTTATTTTCCTTTAAAGGCTTAATTTGAAAAATTCTCCCAAAGAGGAAGCCACTGCTGGTAAGGCAGATGGGATACTTGCTTAGGAATGTGCCACTCACCTTACAGTTACTGACAACCTCTTCTATTAATCATTGGCACAGGTATTTACTAGAGCTTGTGGTTAATTTTGGGCAATAGGACCAATTTAGATCTCTCTTAGAGGAAAAATATTCCCCATTAGGCACTGAAAGCAACCCCAGGAGATGACAATTACAAGTTAATAGGGTCATTTATTTTTGTGTTTATATTTTCAGCTGAAAGAAATACATTAACTACTACAGAAGACCTTGAGAGAGTATGAAGGAGGTAAAAGGACGGTTTATTTTTTCATCTGAAAATCAAGCTATACACCAAAAACTAAAGTCTAATCCAAGCTTGACTACACAAATGTAAGTGAAGGGGAGGGGAGTTGTAATGTAAGAACCTATTTAGCAGGATTGACTCTGAGTCTGAAATTCATTGGAAACCACAGGATAGCTTCCAAGAGGAAGTATTTTGATAATAGTTCACAAATTAACAAACATCCACTAAGACCAAATGCAAGACACCCTGCTAGGCAACATGGAAGGTAAAGCTGGAAAGCTAAGTCTATCTTTGACCCCAAAGCTGAAAACTAAGAAGATACAATGAGTCAGTATGTAGCAACTTTTTATCCCAGTGGGGGATGCACAAATAAATGCACAAATAAATATACACCTTTCTTGAATATTAACAGACAAATCATGTATAAATTTTGCTGAATCAGTGTCAGGGTGGATAGAATAAAAAGTGTTTAAATGTAGAAACGACTGCTTTTAAACAAGGAAGTACCATAAGAATGGGCTTCCCAGGTGACACTAGTGGTAAAGAACCTGCCTGACAATGCAGAGACATAAGAGAATGCAGGTTCGATTCCTGGGTCAGGGAGATCCTCTGGAGGAGGGCATGGTACTTGCTCCAGGATTCTTGCCTGGAAAATTCCATGGACAGAGGAGCCTAACAGGCTACAGTCCATGATATTGCAAAAAATCAGACAGAGTTAAATAAATGTAGCACACACACATTGTAAGAATGTAGAATGTTCTATGGGAAAGAGAGAGATATTGTAGAATACTGAAGAATATAAGTCATGAGAACATGATTGCATGAGCAACATATCACCTTTATTGGATATATGAAGTATCCTAATGGAGGGCCTGACTCAGAAGCAAGGATTCTGAAGACACAACTACAGAATCGAATGGAAGGAGTCAGAAAACCATGCGATTCATGAGTATATACATGAAAGTACAACTTTCTTTCAGTTCGACTGCTTCATAAAAGGACTTGCAGAAAATGCAACAGAAAAAAAAATATATATATATATGCTATTGAAAGTTTGCAATTAGTCCTATTTGCAGGACAGAACCATTACAAAATTAAAATCCAGAGAGAGATATGCAGAGTTGCAATTCAGGAATATTTAACAGTTGGTGGTAATATTTCAGTAGGATTTAAAATATCATAGAGATGAACAACAGGAGTTTCAAAGTCATAATGATCAAAATACAAGGACTAAGTTCATAACTTGTTGGCTTTTTGACATATGCCTTACCTTCCTTATTTATATGTACCTGGGAGATACTGTTTGGTTTGGTTCCAGACTATTTCAATAAATCAGATATTGCAATAAAGCAAGCTACATAGATGTTTTTGGTTTCCCAGGGCAGAAAACAGTTATGTTTACCCTATACCATTATCTATTAAGTGTGTGATAGCATTATGTCTTAAAAACAACGTACATACCTTAATTAAAAACAAAACAAGACAAAACATTGTTAGAGTTCCATGGTGGTTCAGTGGTTGAGGATCCGTCTGCCAATACAAAGGACACATTTTTGAGCCCTGGTCCAGGAAGATTTCACACGCTGCAGGGCAACAAAAGCCATGTGCCACAACTACTAACCCGAGCTCTAGAGCCTCTGCTCCACAACAAGCAGGCCACTGTGGAGCCCGAGCACTGCAGCTAGAGAGCAGCCCCTGGTCTCTGCAAGTAGAGAAAGCCTCTCTGCAGGAAAGAAGGCCAAGCACAGCCAGAAAGAAGAGCACAGATGTGTATAACGGACTTTTGGATTCAGAGGGAGAGGGAGAGGGTGGGATGATTTGGGAGAATCACATTCTAACATGTATACTATCATGTGAATTGAATCACCAGTCTATGTCTGATGCAGGATGCAGCATGCTTGGGGCTGGTGCATGGGGATGACCCAGAAAGATGTTATGGGGAGGGAGGTGGGAGGGGGGTTCATGTTTGGGAATGCATGTAAGAATTAAAGATTTTAAAATAAAAAAAAAATACACTATTGCTGAAAAACAAAGTATTAACCCTCATCTGACAACACAAGGCTGCCACAAACCTTCAATTTAAAGAAAAAGCGCCATATCTGCAAAGCACAACACAGTGAAGTACAATAAAGTGAAATGAGTCTGTATATAAAATGCGTGTAACACGACCTACTTCACATTTTTTAAAGTAACAGGGGTGATAACGTTTTTGTAGCATTTAGGACAGTACTTGATACATAACTAAAATTAATAAATGGCACTGTGGTCATTATTTTCATTTCTATTCATGTGAGGCTATCCTTGAGACAAAATTACAAGTGTATAGGAAATAATTTGTGAAGAGTACAACAAAGGTCTGTCTAGTCACAGCTATGATTTTTCCAAGTCACGTATGGATGTGAGAGTTGGATCATAAAGAAGACTGAGAGCCAAAGAATTGATGCTTTTGAACTGTGGTGTTAGAGAAGACTTTTAGAGTCCCTTGGACTGCAAGGAGATGAAGCCAGTGAATCCTAAAGGAAATCACTCCTGAATATTCATTGGAAGGACTGATGATGAAGCTGAAGCTCTGACACTTTGGCCACCTGATGTGAAGAGCTGACTTATCAGAAAAGACTCTGATAGTGGGAAAGATCGAAGGCAAGAGAAGAAGGAGATGACAGAGGATGAGATGGTTGGATGGCATCACCGACTCAGTGGACATGAGTTTGAGCAAGCTCCAGGAGATGGTAAAGGACAGGGAAGCCTGGTGTGCTACAGTCCATGGGGTCACAGAGAGTCAGACACAATGGAGTGACAGAGGGACAAGGATTATGACCTAAGAATCAGAGAGGATGGAGCAAAATGTGAGAGAATTTGCAAAGTTAAAATCTTCTGACAGAGGTAGGAAAGATCTGAGAAGGAGCCCCTGACCTTCCAGATCTTTTTATCCAGTTTGCCCAAATAGTCAGCTTATGTTTATCTGTAGCCATGGAATCATCTAGAAATGATCCCTGATGGGTATGAGTTTTTTTGAAAATATGGTTCTGTGCATAAGCTGAACATGTTAAAATTGCCTGAATACTTCTTTTCCCAGGGTTCTTCACCATCTCCAATTTTCTGTACTTTAAGTCACCTCCTTCAATAGTTGTTGCTTGCACTTACTTCAATTATTCTGTCTGAATACATGTATTTTTTCATGGGTAAGAAATATTGAGATGAATGGTATCACAAAAACTGCTTCCTGATTAGAAGGGCAATGAAAGAACATTTTATTACTTTTCAGTCTTTGTTTATTTCTCTTTTGCATGCTTGCTTGCTCCTTCCTCCTAAGATGATGGACATGAAGATCAAGTGCACCTAAAGTACCCATTGCATTGAATATAAAATACATCTACATGAATAGATGGAGATTATATGAGTAACTCACCTAGGGATAACAAGAGTAACTTGTCACAGAATTGTTTTTCATTTCTATATTTGGAACCTAATAAGTTGAAACCACACTTTACCAATTTTGACTGATCAGGACTATCTCCCCAGGTATCTAATAGCATCCAGAGCTATTTAGGAACTTTAGGATACATGTTTTTCTTTTCTGGATATCCCACTAAAATTCACTCAAATTAGTGGAAACAGGAAGAGCTTCTCGCTGACAGAAATACCTTAGTTATCTAACATCCCCCAAAACTAAATCCATTGTTTTAATTTTATTTTTAAAGTGACCAGGGCTGGAGGCATTTACGGCAACATTATAATATATGGTGGAATACTAATGAGCCCAAGTGGACCAAGAGTGGGTCAGAAGAGGGCTGGACATGCTGGGGGTGTGTGGATCCTTGGAGGACACTTTTGAGGAGCACTGTTCGATGACTTAAGAAGAACCGAAGATTATTAGAATTCTTTAATCTTCTTGTAAATAGATTCATCACACTTTCTACACCAAGCTTGGGTCATAAGTCTCCACTCAGCCTCCATGTGCAGATTTTGCACACCACATATGACTATGGTATAAAAAGGGATCTGTGAAAATCTAATGGACTGGTCAAATGAAGATCCCACACTTACACTTGGAGACTGAACTAAATATGGAGAAGTATCCTCTGGCTCAAAGGGTAGAGCCCAGATTTCCCTGTTAGAGGTAAGAAATCAAGTACCTATAGGTGACAGGTGCTTAGAACACATAGATTTGGTTTTGAGTACTGATCCTTTCTCTGATCGGGAGTAGCTGGATAATGTTGAGAAATATATTGAGGAAATACACACATCTATATATATTTGTCTATCTGTATCAATATTTATCTATATGTAACATGCACATACAACATGCATATAATGTAGACCACATACAAGTACAGGGAGAATGTAGAAAAAGTGCTTAGAATGGTGTTTAGAAATTATCAGGTAATTATAAGATGCTATAATTCTAGCAATACTTTTTGAGAGCAAAATATGCATCTGGTCCACTGGCAAAATTTTACCCTTTGATTTGCCATGTTATACACAAGTCTAAACTTCTGTTCCAAAAATCTTCATTTTTCTCAGAAAATACTGCGATTAGAAATAATCTTTAAAATGTATCTCTCCTCAGATATTCATACTGTTTTTCTATTCTACAATATTACTTGCCATTGATTTTCTAAGAAGTTTGGTCAACAGGAAAGCACACATAAATCACCAGCACTTAATAATACAGATTTTGAGATCTGCTTATCTCGGAAACATTTTCTTATTATCTTGTTTTTCCCTGCCTGGTTCTGGAGTAGACAAGGTCTGGACACTTAAAATTAAAAAAAAAAAAAAAGCTCTTAGTTCACTTAAATCATATTAATATAGATCTGAAACAATGGTGCCAGACAATAGCAACTGATCCCATCACTCAGAACATCTGAAGAAGACACAGCAATTTCAATCTCTGTTTTGAGACAGACTTAGCATATTCTATATACTCTATTGAGGCCTTGAAGTCGCTCAGTCATGTCTGACTCTTTGCGACCCCATGGACTTTAACCTACCAGGCTCCTCCCTCCATGGGATTCTCCAGGCAAGAGTACTGGAATGGGTTGCCATTTTTCTTCTCTAGGGGATCTTCCCGACCCAGGGATCGAACCCGGGTCTCCTGCATTCCAGGCGGATGCTTTAACCTCTAAGCCACCAGGGAAGCTCCCAACTCAGTCAAGGAAAAGTAAAATCATAAATGAATGAATACTTGAAATAAGCTAAATAATATTATTAGCAACTACATAGAAGAAATCAATTACAGAGGGAAAAAGGTGAAAGGAAAAAAGTATAGGATTTCACAACAGTTAAAATAAGTGAAGAAAACTAAACACAAGAAATATATAGTGCTTATGCTCTCATCATTTAAACATGCTTTAAACATCATTTAAACATAATTTAATAGAAAACACATTGGAATGATCTCCAGATTAACATGTGCTCTACTAAAAGATACTAGTACCTGTTTTAATCATCTTTATTTTTTTCTTTGGAAATATTATAATAAAAATATGAAAAGTTACATCTCAATAACATGGATTTGGTTAAACTGGAATTCTGGTTTTCTCTGTGTTATAATTATTATATTGATGTCAATTACACCTAGGGTCCAGGGTAGTCTTGTGGGAAGAAAATTAGAGGAATCCTCCAGTTACCATGAAGGAATGAGAGATCCTATGTATATTCTATTCTCACTTCACTTAAAAAAATTCTCCTTGACACATCTATATGTATATATATTATATACTTTATATGCTTTATATATATATATTTATATGCTTTATTCTATTGGGGTTGTTCCATCCCGGGGAGACTAAAAGACGGTCAGTCATCTAGGAGTTCAAAAATGCGGGAAGTGTTAGTTAGTAAATAGTTGTGTGAACAGTTCACTTTCATCTAACAGCAAGCTACAGATGAGGTCTGGCCCTGTTTCGGAGAATAAAATGAGTGCTGGCCATGAAGCCCTCATTTCCCAAGATATAAGAATGGGGAGAAGTTCATCTTGAGGTTTGACAGAAAAAAGCAAAATTCTATAAAGCAATTATCCTTAAATAAAAAATAAATTAATTAAAAATAGGGAGAAGTTATTTGAATAAAGTGTGTCTCTACAGGAAACTGGGAATAAAATAGTTATTTTAATAATATTTCTGAGTTTAAGGAGTTAGGCCCTTAGTTTTATGTCATAGAGATGAATATCAACCAAATAAAAATATTAACTGTTAATAATGGAGTAATAGAAGATATCATCTTTGAGGTTGTACCCATATTGCTAAGGACTGTACTAAATGCCAGACTATCTAAAATATTCTTTACAGCAGGTAGGGTATACAATGGTCTTCCCTAGAGGCTTAGTGATAAAAAATCTACCTATAATGCAGGAGACGGCTTATAATGCAGGAGACTCAGGTTTGATCCCAGGGTCAGGAATATGCCCTGGAGAAGGAAATGACCAGCCACTCCAGTATACTTGCCTGGGAAATTCCATGGACAGAGAAACCTGGTGGGCTGCCGTCCATATGGACACAAAAGAGTCAGACATGACTTGGTGACTAAACAACAAGAGGATATACATACATATTTAATATATAATATATAAACCTTAAAAATATAAATGTGGATACTCAGAATTTAAGTAACTTCTCCAAATTTTTAGAGCTCCTCTAAAGTCTTTTATACAGTACAAAGTGTATCTCAATAAGTAAGTCAGAGCCAAGGCTAATTTTTCTTATGTAAAACTTTCCCAAAATGAGGGAGAGGGAGTAAAGAGAAAACCATCTTTGTGATTTTATTTATTTATTTATTTTTTTCACCTTCTTCAGAAGCTTTATTTTAATCTTTCAAGTTTAAAGTTACTGGAAACTATCTGGAAATGTTATTTATCAGTAATTTGCATATAAAGTATTTACTTTTATTTCTTTTGTTCATGTTACTCAAAATGTAAACTAAACTTTATTTTTTTTCTTTTTTTTTTAATTTTAAAATCTTTAATTCTTACATGCGTTCCCAAACATGAACCCCCCTCCCACCTCCCTCCCCACAACATCTCTCTGGGTTATCCCCATGCACCAGCACCAAGCATGCTGCACCCTGCGTCAGATGGCATTCTAACATGTATACTATCATGTAAGAATTGAATCGCTAGTCTATGTCTTTGTGATTTTATATAGGATCAATTTAATTTGGATTCACAGTACTTAGACCATGGTGAAAATACAATAAATGTCAAATATATGTTAGTGCTATTAGTAGATGTGTTAGAGGTTTATCACAAGGTAATTCATAGAAGGTTATGTTACTATGCAATTAAAACTATATGTGGCACAGTAGAATGAAAAATACAACATTTGATCCATAAATGTATTGCTGCCCAAACCTAACAAATCTAGTATCCTTAAGAGAAGAAAGAATGAGACTGTTTCCAATCTCCAATCCTGACTTAAAAGCAGACACTATGATCCATATTGATAACAGGCCTTTGCTGTCTAAAAATTGCATAGTTTTTTTAAATAATTAGAACCTATTATTTGAGATCAAGTTAGACAAAATAATCCCAAGAAAATGACTGCTTACCGAGAAGAAAAGGTTGATAATAGCCCCTTGCTTCTTGGAAGCAAGAGCCCCGCTGCATGTGTTTCACTAAAAGTACAAGACAAAGAAGCTTGATAGAAATTCTGGCTTCCTCACACCTCTTTCTGTTCAGAAAATATATGAGAAGGTAGAATTTTCCATTTTAGGCAGGATAGAGATATTACAGTATTCTGTAGAAGACAGAATTTCCTCAGAGGCTACAAACCAACCTGCTGTCTTCATACAGAAAACTAACTCCACCAGAGACCCTTATTCCCTGTCCTTGGACAAATGCCACTCTCTAGACAGGGCCCTCCCCATTTCAACAAATAAAATTAGAAAATAAAGGAAATTTAAAATGAAAAAACAAAAGCATAACCACCTCATTGCTGCTGCTGCTGCTAAGTCGCTTCATTCGTGTTCGACTCTGTGCGACCCCATGGGTTGCAGCCCACCAGGCTCCCCCATCCCTGAGATTCTCTAGGCAAGAATACTGGAGTGGCTTGCCATTTCCTTCTCCAATGCATGAAAGTGAAAAGTCAAAGTGAAGTCGCTCAGTCGTGTTCATTAACTCATTAAAATAAATGTTCACTGTCATGAAAACTCAGTGGCTGAGATCATTTCTGAATTTTCTGTTTAAGCTACAGGAGTAAGAATGAAAAAATAATATTATTTTTTAAATACTTGGAATCTTTAGTTGCTGCTGCTAAGTCGCTTCAGTCATGTCCAACTCTGTGCGACCCCATAGATGGCAGCCCACAAGGCTCCCCCATCCCTGGGACTCTCTAGGCAAGAATACTGGAGTGGGTTGCCATTTCCTTCTCCAATGCATGAAAGTGAAAAGTCAAAGTGAAGTCGCTCAGTCGTGTCCATTAATTTATTAAAATAAATGATCATTGTCAAGAAAACTCAGTGGCTGAGATCATTTCTGAATTTTCTGTTTAAGCTATAGGAGTAAGAATGGAAAAATAATGTTAGTTTTTAAATGCTTGGAATCTTTAGTAGATATTTTTTAAATGCTTTTTACTTACTTTGCTTGTCTTTGTTAAACAACATCTTTTTAGGAACATAGGTTAATACAGACAAGATAAATCAGTTAGAATTACACAAAAGGTGGGGGCAGTGTTGAATTGATCTTAACTGTTCGATGATTCTAGGGAAAATTTCCCCATGCTAAATTTTAGCCTATACACTCTCTCTCTCTGTTTGTGTGTCTGCGTGTGTTCTATCAAGGTTTTATGAAGTGAAGTGAAGTGAATTGAAGTCGCTCAGTCGTGTCCAACTCTTTGCAACCCTATGGACTGTAGCCTACCAGGCTTCTCTGTCCATGGGATTCTCCAGGCAAGAATACTGGAGTGGGTTGCCATTTCCTTCTCCAGGGGATCTTCCCAACCCAGGGATCGAACCCAGGTCTCCTGCATTGCAGGCAGACGCTTTAACCTCTGAGCCTATACAAATACAATTAACACACATGAATTATACAGGTTTGTGGCTTTTGTAAAATGTTTATGCTAAAGTAATCACCACTTCAATCAAGATAATGAACAGTTCTATCACTCCAGAAAATGCACTTATTCCTTCTCACTCCCACCCTTCAATCCAGGAAGTTACTAATCAGACTTTGCTCAACATTAATTTTGCCTATTCTGAAATCTCATATAAATGGAATCATACACTATGGACTCTTTTGTGTGTAATCTCTTTTGTTCAGCATAGTATTTGTGAGATTAACCCAATGAGTAGCTTGTTCCTTATTATTAATATATGCTTTCATTTTTCTTGGGTAAATACCTTGGAGAAAAAATGCTAAATGTATATTTCTTTATAGGAACCTACCAAAAATGTTTTCAAAATTGGTTATACCATTTATACTCTCACCACAGTATACAAGGTTCCAGCTGTAACATATTATTGAACAGAATTTTGTTATTTAGTGCTCCTTTCATTTTGGCCGTTTTAGTAGGTGTGAAATTGTGTGTTGTGATTTTAATTTTGCATTTCTTGAATGACTAATGCTATTAAGCATCTTTGAATGCTTATTATTTGCCACTTGTGTATTTCTTAAGTGAAGTATCTAAGACTTTTGCTCATTTTTAGATTAGTTTATGCTTTTTTTTTTTCTGTTACTGAGTTATATGATTTTTTTCTACATTTTGAGTTTAAGTCTTTTTTCAGGTAAATGGGCTAAAAAGTTGTCATTGAGTCCTTAGTTTTTAATCTCTAGATAGTTTATTTTAAAAGGTAGTTTTTGGAGAGTAGAGCTGAATCTTTAGACTAAGGTGAGGCAATACAGTCTCTTGTTACATGGGTTTGAAAGGAGGAAGTCAACACCACCCTGTGTTACAGCATCTGGGAACATCTATCAGGAGATAACATGTGTAGACAACAAAGAACAAACTCACAGTTTGGCCTCCACATAGAAAATGATTATTCCTGAATCTCTCCTGAGACAAAGGACAGGAGATTTTTTTTTAAGTGCAAGCTTTTTACTTTTGATCAAGCTGTACTTAAACATTTTTCTATGTTTCATCTTTTTATATTTCATATTAGATATTCTTGTCTAATCAAGAATTGGAAAATTTTTTCTCCTCTGTTTTCCTCTAAAGATTTTGTTGTTTTAGTTCTAAGATTTATTTATGTGAGTTAATGTTTATGGATGATGTTAGTGGGTTAAAAAATATTTTTTAATATACGGATATTCTGTTTTTCCATCATGATTTGTTGAAAATAATATTATTTCCCATTGAATTATTTTGGCTACTAATTGAAAATTACTGACAATGCATTTTGTTGTTGTTCATTCACTAAGTTATGTCCTACTCTTTGCAACCCCATGGACTGCCGTACATCAGGCTCCAGTTTCCTCTACTATTTCCTGGAGTCTGCTCAAATTCATATCCACTGAGTTGGTGAATCTTTCTCAGCATCAGAGTCTTCTCCAATAAGTCAGCATATGGATATCTATTTCTGCACTCTTTATTCTGTTTCAATGATCTATATCTAAGTCCTTATTTCAGTATCATTCTATGTTGACCATTAAAGCTTTAGAATAAGTCCTCAAGTCGGATAGTGCCAGTCTTTGCTTGTTTGTTTCAAAGTTATTTTGATTATTTGAAGTACTTTGTATTATGTGCATACATGTTAACTCACTTCACTTGTGTCCAATTCTTTGTGACCCTATGGACTATTGCCTGCCAGTTGCCTCTGCCCATGGAATTCTCCCGGCAAGAACACTGGAGTTGCTTGCCATACCCTCCTCCAGGGGATCTTTCTGACCCAGGGATTGATCCTACGTCCCCTGTGTCTCCTACAGAGCAGGCAGATTCTATACCACTGACCCACGAGGGAAGCCTACTTTGTAATGTATTTACATATGAATTTTAATTGACTTGTCAATTGCTACAAAAAAAATCCTCTGTGATGTCAGTTGTGACTGAGTTGACTCTATAGATCAATGCAGAGCAGATTTACATCTTTATGATATTAAGTCCTTTACCATCAATATGGCATAACTTAACATTTACTTATATTTTATTTCTTTAAGTAATGGATTATAGTTTTTCATTGTACTAGTCTTGTACATGTTTTGTTAAATGTATCTTTATTTCATGTTCTGATGATTTTGAGTGGTGTTTTAAAATTTTATTTTCTCATTGATCATTGCTAGTGTATAAATATAAACTTTATTTTTGTATATCCTGTCAAATGCATCTAAACATAAACTGTTCTAGGATTTTACAAAATAAATTTCTTAGAGTTTTCCATGTGGACTATTGTGTGTCATACAAAATGTAAAGGGGGAGTTTTACTTCTCTTTCCAATCATTAAAACTTTACTAGTAACAATGATAATAATCTTTGCTTTCTGAAATGATGATGGAGATTATATTGTTGATGATGTTGATGGCTGCCTTACTGTACAGTTCCTGCTTCCTGAAAAGTAGTGAGTAGAAGTGGTAAGACAGGCTATCTTTATCTTGTCATCAGTTCAGTTCAGTTCAGTTCAGTCACTCAGTCATATCAGACTCTTTGCGACCCCATGAATCACAGCATGTCAGTCTTCCCTGTCCATCACCAACTCCTGGAGTTCATTCAAAATCATGTCCATCGAGTCAGTGATGCCATCCAGCCATCTCATCCTCTGTCATCCCCTTCTCCTCCTGCCCCCAATCCCTCCCAGAATCAGTGTCTTTTCCAGTGAGTCAACTCTTTGCATGAGGTGGTGAGAGTACTGGGGTTTCAGCTTTAGCATCACTCCTTCCAAAGAAATCCCAGGACTGATCTCCTTCAGAATGGACTGGTTGGATCTCCTTGTAGAGGGACTCTACAAGGGACTCTCACGAGTCTTCTCCAACACCACAGTTCAAAAGCATCAATTCTTCGGCGCTCAGCCTTCTTCACAGTCCAACTCTCACATCCATACATGACCACAGGAAAAAACATAGCCTTGACTAGACGGACCTTTGTTGGCAAAGTCATATCTCTGCTTTTGAATATACTGTCTAGGTTGGTCATAACTTTTCTTCCAAGGAGTAAGCGTCTTTTAATTTCAGGGCTGCAGTCACCATCTGCAGTGATTTTGGAGTCCCCAAAAATAAAGTCTGACACTGTTTCCACTGTTTCCCCATGTATTTCCCATGAAGTGATGGGACCAGATGCCATGATCTTCATTTTCTGAATGTTGAGCTTTAAGCCAACTTTTTCACTCTCCCTTTTCACTTTCATCAAGAGGCTTTTTAGTTCCTCTGCACTTTCTGCCATAAGGGTGGTGTCATCTGCATATCTAAGGTTATTGATATTTCTCCCAACAATCTTGATTCCAGCTTGTGCTCCTTCCAGCCCAGTGTTTCTCATGATACACTCTGCATAGAAGTTAAATAAGCAGGGTGACAATATACAGCCTTGACATATTCCTGTTCCATTTTGAAACCAGTCTGTTGTTCCATGTCCAGTTCTAACTGTTGCTTCCTGACCTGCACATAGGTTTCTCAAGAGGCAGGTCAGGTGGTCTGGAATTCCCCTCTTTTTCAGAATTTTCCACAGTTTATTGTGATCCACACAGTCAAAGACTTTGGCATAGTCAATAAAGCAGAAATAGATGTTTTTCTGGAACTCTCTTGCTTTTTTGATGATCCAGCAGATGTTGGCAATTTGATCTCTGGTTCCTCTACCTTTTCTAAAACCAGCTTGAACATCAGGAAGTTCACGGTTCACGTATTCCTGAAGCCTGGCTTGTAGAATTTTGAGCATTACTTTACTAGAGTGTGAGATGAGTGCAATTGTGCATAGTTTGAGCATTCTTTGACATTGCCTTTATCTTGTCATAGGGGTAAATAACCTTTTTTTGTCATTAATAATGGTGTTAGGTGTAGATTCATTTTTAATGAAACTTTTTCAGATTCACCAAATTTCTTTTTATTCCTAATTTGCTGATTATTTTGAGAATGTATATACATTGAATTGAATTTTATCAAATATAATCAAGACTTTCTTTTTCCCTATTTCTATTAAGATGACCATATATTCCTCCTTTATTCTGAGGCTGGAGTATAGACTGAGTTTAGATGTTGAACCAAATTACATATATTTGAGTTGCTGATGTTTTGTACAGGATATTTGTGTCTAAACTCTTAAGAGATATTACTCTGTAATTTTTCATTTTTTATTTGTCACTCTCAGATTTTGTGTGTAAGGGTAATAATGCTGATCTCACAAAATGAGTTGGTCAATGTCCATTCCTCCTCTACTTTCTGGAAAAGTTTGAGTAAAATTGGTACTTCTTTCTCCTTCTTTGATCATGTTAATAATCATGCAGACTTCTTTGTGGGCGATTTTGTTCATAGAACTATGGTTTATTTAATACATTTATGACATTCTTATCCTCTGTTCTTTCTGCAGTTTTGGTAACTTGTTTTATGAAATTTCTTCCTTTATACACCCTGTAGAATTTGTTAGCATAAGGTGATTCATAGTATTTCTTCATTATCATTTCATGTCTGTTGAATCAGTACTAATATTTTCACTTGTATTCCTTATTTGAGTAATTTGCTCTCATTTTCTTTTTCTGCTACATGGTGTTTACTTCGATTGATATTTTCAAATATCTAGCCTTCGACATTCTTAGTTTTCATTATTAGTTGTTCCTTCTGTTTTATTGGTTTTGGCTTTTTATTACATCTTGCATTTTATTTATTTTATTTTTGCTTCTTTAGGTGAAAAGATGAGTCAGTGTTTTAAAACACTTCTTCTTTTCTAATATTGTTTAAAGCTGTAATTTTCCTTCTGCTGCTGCTGCTGCTGCTGCTAAGTTGCTTCAGTCATGTCTGACTCTGTGTGACCCCATAGACGGCAGCCCACCAGGCTCCGCTGTCCCTGGGATTCTCCAGACAAGAACACTGGAATGGGTTGCCATTTCCTTCTCCAATTTTCCCTCTAACTACTGGTAATTTTACCTCTAAGTGCATATAACTCATAGATTCCAATACATGTATCTTTTTGTATTTATGTAGGCCATGATATTTTAAATTTTCATTGCACATTCTTGTGTAACAAGTAATTTAGAAATGTGTATTTGCAAACACCTAAAGATTTTGAAAACATTTAAATGTATTGATTTATAATTTAAATTTTTACAAATCTTATAAGATTTCAAACTTTTGAATGTATTGAGCTATGCCACAGGCAAAAGTCTGCTTGGTTAAGACTAAGGTGTACTGTCCCTTTATCTAATCAAACTATTCAATTTGCAGAGAAAAGAAGACAAATGTATGATAAAATGGGTTTTGAAAAGTAAATAAATTAATTGTGACTATTATTTTACAAAAATATGAAGATAATTACTATTGATAATAAAATAAAAATCTGTAAACTATCTTCAAAGTTATAAAAAGGTAAATGGCAACCAAAGAGAACATATAACAGAACATTCAAAATTAATGAGAAAAAATAAGTAAGATAGTCAAATATAAAACATAACATAGAGGCTTTCCTGGTGGCTCAGTGGTAAAGTATCCACCTGCCAGTGCAGGATATAATGATATGAGCTCTAATCTGGGAATATCCCACATGCCCCAAAGCATTTAACCCCTTGCACCACAACTATTGAGCCTGTGCTCCAAGTCCAGGAGCCACAACTACTGAACGCACAGGTTGCAGCTACTGAAGACCATGAGCCTAGAGCCTGTGCTTTGCAACAAGAAAAGCCACCACAATGAGAAGCCCAAGACTCACAGGGGGAGAGTAGCCCCTGCTTGTCACATTAGAGAAAAGCCTACACAGCAACAAATACCCAGCATGGGCAAAAATAAATAAATAAATAAACAAATAAAATTATAAAAATAACATAAAACAATGAAAAATAAAATTTTAGTGGTATATCAATTATGATATTTATTTAAATATTTATTACTTAAAATCTCCTAGATTCCAAGACTTTAAGATTTCATAAATTTATTTAACTCAAAGATGCTTGTAAGAGATACAAGTAAAATGTACAGTACAGTAAAAAGTTTAAAAATAATTAGGCAATTTTAAAGAGAAAAAACCTGCAAAAGTATTTTTTTTAGTTGTCAAAGGATAAGTGGTTAAACAAGAAAATTTTATATAGAATCCCAATGACAATATAACATTTATAAAACATTATGCACTTAACAAGTACCTTCTAGAACTAACACCCTCCCCCGCCCAAAAAAAGATGTCCTTTTCATCACAGGGGACCTGAATGCAAAAATAAGAAGTCAAGGGATACCTAGAGAAACAGGCAAGTTTGGCCTTGGAGTACAAAATGAAGCAGGGCAAATTCTCATTGAGTTTTGCCAAGAGAACACACTTGTCATAGCAAACACTCTCTTCCAACAACAGAAGAGATGACTTTACATGGACATCACTAGATAATCAATACCAAAATCAGACTGATTATATTCTTTTCAGCTGAAGATGGAGAAGCTCTATACAGTCAGCAAAGATAAGACTGGGATTTGACCGTGGTTCATATCATGAATTCCTTATTGCAAAATTCAGGCTTAAATTTTTAAAAAGTAAGGAAAACCATTAGACCACTCAAATATAACCTAAATAAAATCCCTTACAATTATACACTGGAAATGACAAATAGTTTCAAGGGATTCGATCTAATAGACAAAGTGCCTGAAGAACTATGGACAGAGGTTGGTAACATTGTAAAGCAGGTAAGTGATCAGAACCATCCCCCAGAAAAGAAATGCAAAATGACAAAATGGCCTATCTGAAGAGGCCTTACAAACAGCTGAGTAAAGAAGAGAGGTGAAAGGCAAAGGAGAAAAAGAAAGATACACATATATAAACGGAGAGTTCCAAAGAATATCAAGGAGAGATAAGAAAGGCTTCCTAACCGAACAATGCAAAGAAACAGAGGGAAACAATAGAGCAGGAAAGACTGGAGATCTCTTCAAGAAAATTAGAGATTCCAAGGAAATATTTTGAGCAAAGGTGGGCACAATAATGGACAGAAACAGTATGGAACTGAGAAGCAGAAGATATTAAGAAGAGGTAGCAAGAATACACAGAAAAACTATACAAAAAAGATATCAATGACCCAGATAACCATGATGATATGATCATTCACCTAGGGCCATACATCTTAGAGCACACAGTCAAGTGGGCCTTAGGAAGCATTACTATGAATAGTGGTAGTGGAAGTGATGGAATTCCAGGTGAGCTATTTCAAATCCTAAACGATGATGCTGTTAAAGTGCTGTATTCAACATGCCAGAAAATTTGGAAAAATCAGCAGTGGCCAGAGGACTGGAAAAGGTCAGTTTTCATTCCAATCCCAAAGAAGGGCAATGCCAAAGACTGTTCAAATTACCACAAAATTGCTTTAATTTCACATGCTAGCAGAGTGATGCTCAAAAACCTCCAAGTGAGGCTTCAATAATACATGAACTGAAAACTTCCAGATGTTCAAGTTGGATTTAGAAAAGGCAAAGGAACCAAAAATAAAATGCCAACATCCTTTGGATCATAGAAAAGCAAGGGAAGTCCAGAAAAACATCTGCTTCATTGACTATGCTAAAGCCTTTGATGGGACCGGATGCCATGATCTTTGTTTTCTGAATGTTGAGCTTTAAGCCAACACTTTCACTTTCCTCTTTCATTTTCATCAAGAGGCATAATTTAGTTCCTCTTCACTTTCTGCCATAAGGGTGGTGTCATCTGCATATCTGAGGTTACTGATATTTCTCCTGGCAATCTTGATTCCAGCTTGTGTTTCTTCCAGTCCAGTGTTTCTCATGATGTGCTCTGCATAGAAGTCAAATAAGCAGGGTGACAATATACAGCCTTGACGTACTCCTTTTCCAATTTGGAAACAGTCTGTTGTTCCATGTCCAGTTCTAACTGTTGCTTCCTGACCTGCATACAGAATTCTCAAGAGGCAGGTCGGGTGGTCTGGTATTCCCATCTCTTTCAGAATTTTCCACAGTTTATTGTGATCCACACAGTCAAAGGCTTTGGCACAGTCAAAAGCAGAAATAGATGTTTTTCTGGAACTCTCTTGCTTTTTCCATGATCCAGAGCATGTTGGCAATTTGATCTCTGGCTCCTTTGCCTTTTCTAAAACTAGCTTGAATATCAGGAAGTTCACTTGATGGGGAAACAGCGGAAACAGTGTCAGACTTTATCTTTTGGGCTCCAAAATCACTGCAGATGGTGACTGCAGCCATGAAATTAAAAGACATTTACTCCTTGGAAGAAAAGTTATGACCAACCTAGAGAGCATATTCAAAAGCAGAGACATTACTTTGGCAACTAAGTTCTGTCTAGTCAAGGCTATGGTTTTTCCAGTAGTCATGTATGGATGTGAGAGTTGGACTGTGAAGGCTGAGTGCCGAAGAATTGATGCTTTTGAACTGTGGTGTTGGAGAAGACTTTTGAGAGTCTCTTGGACTGTAAAGAGATCCAGCCAGTCCATTCTGAAGGAGATCAGCCCTGGGATTTCTTTGGAAGGAATGATGCTGAAGCTGAAGCTCCAGTACTTTGGCCACCTCATGCGAAGAGTTGACTCATTGGAAAAGACTTTGATGCTGGGAGGGATTGGGGGCAGGAGGAGAAGGGGACAACAGAGGATGAGATGGCTGGATGGCATCACTGACTCGATGGATGTGAATCTGAGTGAACTCTGGGAGTTGGTGATGGACAGGGAGGCCTGGCATGCTGCTATTCATGGGGTAGCAAAGAGTTGGACATGACAGAGCGACTGAACTGACCTGAAAGCCTTTGACTGTGTGGATCACAACAAACTGTGGAAAGTTCTTAAAGAGATGGGAATACCAGATCAACTTACCTGCTTCCTGAGAAATCTGTATGCAGGTCAAAAAGCAACAGTTAGAACCAGATCTGAAATAATGGACTGGTTCCAAATTGGGAAAGGAATACATCAAGGCTGTGTATTGTCACCCTGCTTACTTACTTTATATGGAGATTACATCATGCAAAATGCCGGGCTGGATGAAGTACAAGCTGGAATCAAAATTGCTGAGAGAACTATCAGTAACGTTAGATATGTAGATGACACCACCCTTAAGGCAGAAAGTGAAGAGGAAGTAAAAAGAACCTCTTGATGAAGGTGAAGGAGAAGAGTGAAAAAGCTGGTTTAAAACTCAACATTCAGAAAACAAAGATCATAGCATGCGGTCCCATCACTTCATGGCAAATAGATGGGGAAACAATGAAAACAGTGACAGACTTTATTTTCTTGGGCTCCAAAATCACTGCAGATGGTGACTGTGGCCATGCAATCAAATGACACTTGCTCCTTGGAAGAAAAGCTATAGCAAACCTAGACAGGATATTTAAAAGCAGAGACATTACTTTGCGAACAAAGGTCCATCTAGTCAAAGCTATGTTGTCCCCAGTAGTCATGTATGCATGTGAGAGTTGGACCATAAATAAGGCTTTCAAACTATGGTGTTGGAGAAGACTCTTGAGAGCCCCTTGGACTATGTGGAGATAAACCAATCAATTCTAAAGGAAATCAAACCTGAATATTCATTGGAATGACTGATGCTGAAGCTCTAATACATTGGCCACCTGATGGCAAGATCCTACCCATTAGAAAAGACCTTGATGCTGGAAATGATTGAAGGCAGGAGGAGAAGGGGACAATGGAGGACAAGATGACTCTAGCATCACTGACTCAATGGACGAGTTTGAGCAAGCTCCGATAGATGGTGAAGAACAGGGAAGCCTGGCGTGCTGCTTTCCATGGGACTGCAAAGAGTCGGACACAACTGAGCAATTGAACAACAACAACAAATGTACTTAATAATAGGACACAAGCAGATTTTAAAATTAGCAACTTGGGGGGCCTTCCCCAGTGGTCCAGTTGCTAAGACTCCAACCTCCCAATTTAGGGAACATGGGTTGAATCCCTATTCAGGGAACTAGACCCCACATGCTACAACTAAGAGTATGCATGACACAACTAAAGATCCCAAGTTCTGCAAATGAGTCTGGCTCTTTGTGACTCTATGGACTGTAACCTGCCAGGCTCTTCTGTCCATGGGATTTTCCAGGCAAGAATACTGGAGTGGATTTCAATTCCTTTCTCCAGGGAAGCCTCCCAACCCAGGGACTGAATCCAAGTCTCTTGCATTACAGGCAGATTCTTTATTGTCTGAGCCACCAGCGAAGACCTAAATAAAACCCAATGCAGCCAAAGAAATACATATATTTTTAAAAAATTAGAAAACTTTTAATAATAAGGTAAAATGATAGAAACTAATTTCTTAGAGAGTTAATAAGTTCCAATAAGGTCTGAGTGATTAATATATTATAAGGAAGACAAAATTATAAATATTTAAATGAATAAGAATAAAATAAGGGGGCAGTCCTAAGATGGCAGAGGAAAGGACAAGGAGACCACTTTCTCCCCCACAAATTCATGAAAATATCATTTTGAGCAACTTCCACAAAACAACAAAACAAAACAACTTCTGAATGTTGGCAGAGGACACCAGGCACCCAGAAAGGCAACCCATTCTCTTAGAAAGGAGGTAGGACAAAATATAAAAGACAAAAAGAGAGACAAAAGAGTTAGGAATGAGACCCATCCTGGGCAGAGAGTTGTGAAGGAGGAGTAGTTTCCAAACACCAGGAAACCCTCTCACTGGTGGGTCTGTGGGGAGTTTTGGAATCTCAGAGGGCAACATAACCAGGAGGAAAAGAAAACAAAACACAGAATACTCACCTAACCGCAACTCCCAGTGGAGAAGTAGCCAGATGCTCACGTTAGCCACCAGAGAGCAGGAGCTGAACAGGGAGGTGTGGGTTGCATGCTTAGGGTAAGGACCAGGCCTGAATGCCCTGAGGACAATCTGAGGGAACTAACGTGAGATAGCTACCCAAACTGTGGGATAGCCAGAGAGGGGGAAAAAGAGAGAGAGACACAGAACTTTCTCATGAAAAGCTCTAACCTAAGGCACAGCCTGACCTCTTCACAGAACGAAGGGTTGTGTAAATACCAAAGGAGAGCTAGCTGACTGAGGACCAGCCCATCCCTCCACTGGAGGCAGAGAGGCAGATGGGAGACAGCCAAAGCCAGAAGGCGAGGGACATCCTCCATCAAACTGTGAGCAGGCTCCAAGTTGCTAACCAAGTCTTTCTGGGATCCTGGAGGGTTGACATCTGCCAGGAGGGTTGCAGCCAGAGATCAGCTCCCCAGAGGAGACACACAGCACATCTGAGATGGCGCTGTTGCAGCGCACCTGGGAAACTGAGCAGCCAGGATCGAGGAAGTGATTAAGATGCACAGTGCACTCGCCAGCACTGGTCTCCTGAGCTGCTTGAACCTGGGAAGGGCACTAAACACACGCTCAGCCGAGTCTGTGTCTTTGTGGAGTATCTGAGAACCAGAACCTGAGCAGCTTAGATCTGGGAAGTGCATGAAATCCAGGGCCCACTTTGGACAGTTCACCTGCAGAGCAACCTGGAGCCTGAGTGGTGTAGACCAGGAAAGCACACATGCCATGAGCTGGGGGCAAACCCAGTGTGGTCCATACACTGCGAGCACTCCCCACACATGCCAGTGATATTTGTTTGCAGTGTTCCTCCCTCCCCACAGCACAACTGAACAAATGAGCCTAAATAAATGACTACCTTCACCCCCTTGTGTCAGGGTGGAAATTAGACACTGAAGAGACTTGCAAACAGAAAGCCAAAAGAAACAAAGAAGAGGGAACCACTCTGGAAGTGACAGGTGCAACAGATTAAAACCCTGTAGTTAGCATTGACTAAGCACTGGAAGGGGCCTATAGACCTTGAGAAGAAGTATAAGCTGGAACAAGGAACTATCTGAAACTGAACTGACCCCACACTGCCCTCAAAAACTCCAGAGAAATTCCTAGATATATTTTTACTATTATCATTTTTAAATTAAATTAAAAAAAAATTTTAAGTTCTTTATTAATCCTTTAATTTTCATTTTTACAACCTACTATTACCTTGCAAAAAGGACTATTTTTAAAGCAAATTTCATATAAACATTTTTAATAATTTTTGTGATTGATTTTGTTTTATATTTTTAATATTGTATTTTTCAGAGTCTAGCCTCTACTCTAGATTTTTAATCTTTGATTTCTGTTATTTGTTAGATCAGTTTTGCACCTTTAAGAATCTAATCTTCAATACCCATTTTTGCTTAGGGGTGTGATTACTGGTTTGATTGCTCTCTCCCCCTTTTGACTCTCCCTTTTCTCCCCCAGGTCACCTTTATCTCTTTCCTCCCCCTTCTCTTTTCTATCTAACTTTGTGAATCTCTCTGGGTGTTCTGTGTGTGGAGAACACTTAGGGAATTGATTACGGGCTAGACTGGCCTCTCCCTTTTTGACTCCCCCTCTTCTCCTCCTGGTCACCTCTATCTCCCTCCTCCCTCTTCTCTTATCCATGTAACTCTGTGAACTTCTCTGAGTGTCCCTCACTGTGGAGAATCTTTTCACCATTGACTGAGATGTTTTATCATCTGTGCTGTATGGATGGAGAAGTTTGAGGTTACTGTAAGAATAAGACTGAAAGCCAAAGGCAGGAGGCTTAAATCCAAAACTTGAGAACACCAGAAAACTCCTGACTCCAGGGAACATTAATCAACAAGAGCTCATCCAAAAGCCTCCATACCTACACTAAAACCAAGCTCCACCCAAGAGCCAACAATTTCCAGAGCAAGACATACCATGCTAATTCTCCAGCAAAGCAGGAACATAGCCCTGAGCATTAAAATACAGGCTGCCCAAAGTCACATCAAACCCACAGACATCTCAAAACTCACAACTGGACACTTCATTGCACTCCAGAGAAAAGAGATCCAGCTCCACCTACCAGAACACTGATGCAAACTTCCCTAACCAGGAGAACTTGACAAGCCACTAGTCCAACCCCATCCACAGGAAGCAACCTCCACAATAAAGACAAACCACAAACTTCTAGAAAGACCACCCCAAATACAGCAATCTAAACAAAATGAAAAGGCAGATAAATATTCAGCAGGTAAAGGAACAGATAAATGCTCACCAAACTAAACCAAAGAGGTGGAGATAGGGAGTCTACCTGAAAAAGAATTTGGAATAATCATAGTATAGATGATCCAAAATCTTGAAAACAAAATGGAGTTACAGATAAATAGACTAGAGACAAGGACTGAAAAGATGTAAAAAATGTTTAACAAGGACCTAGAAGAAAAAAAAAAAGAGTCAATCAATAACAAATAATCCAATAACTGATACCAAAGGCACTCTGGAGGGAACCAACAGTAGAATAACTGAGGCAGAAGATAGGCTAAGTGAGGTAGATGATAGAATGATGGAAATAAATGAAGCAGAGAGGAAAAAAGAAAAAGAATTAAAAGAAATGAGTACAAACTCAGAGACCTCTGGGGCAATGTTAAACACCCCAACATCCAAATCATAGGAGTCCCAGAAGACAAAAAGAAAGGCCATGAGAAAATTCTTGAGGAGATAATAGTTGAAAACTTCCCTAAAACAGGGAAGGTAGCCACCCAAACCCAAGAAACCCAGAGAGTCCCAAACAGGATAAACCCAAGGCAAAACACCCCAAGATACATATTAATCAAACTAATGAAGATCAAACACAAAAAGCAAATAGTAAAAGCAGCAGGGAAAAGCAACAAATAACACACAAGGGAATTCCCATAATGATAACAGCTGACCTTTTAATAGAAACTCTTCAGACCAGAAGGGAATGGCAGAACATACTTAAAGTGGTGAAAGAGAAAAGCCTAAAACCCAGATTACTATACCCAGCAGGGATCTTATTCAAATATGAAGGAGAAATGGCATTGAAACATGTATATTATCATATGTGAAACAGATCGCCAGTCCAGGTTCGATGCATGAGGCAGGGTGCTCGGGGCTGGTTAACTGGGATGACCTAGAGGGATGGGATGAGGAGGGAGGTAGGAGGGGGCTTCAGGATGGGGAACACATGTACACCCGTGGCGGATCCATGTCAATGTATGGCAAAACCACTACAATATTGTAAAGTAATTAGCCTTCAATTAAAATAAATAAATTATATATATATATATATATATATATATATAAAGATTTACAGACAAGCAAAAGCTGAGAGAATTCAGCAGCACCAAACAAGCTCTTCAACAAATGCTAAGGGATCATCTCTAGATAGGAGACACAGAAAGGTATATAAACTCGAACCCAAAACAACAAAGTAAATGACAATGGGATCATACTTATCAATAATTATCTTAAATGTAAATGGGTTGAATGCGCCAACCAAAAGACAAAGACCAGCTGAATGGATAGAAAAACAAGATCCCTAAATATGCTGTCTACAAGAGACCCACCTCAAAACAAGGGACACACACAGACTGAAAGTGAAGGGCTGTTAAAATATATTTCACACAAATGGAGATGAAAATAAAGCAGGAGTAGCAGTACTCATATCAGATAAAATAGATGTTGGAAAAAAAGGCTGTGGAAAGACAAAGAAGGACACTATATAATGATCAAAGGATCAATCCAAGAAGAAGATATAACAATTATAAATATATATGCACAGAACATAGGAGCACCACAATATGTAAGGCAAATGCTAACAAGTATGAAAGGGGAAATTAACAATAACGCAATAATAGTGGGAGACTTTAATACCCCACTCACACTTATGGATAGCAGGAGATCCAATCAGTCCATTCTGAAGGAGATAAAAACTGGGATTTCTTTGGAAGGAATGATGCTAAAGCTGAAACTCCAGTACTTTGGCCACCTCATGCGAAGAGTTGACACATTGGAAAAGACTTTGATGCTGGGAGGGATTGTGGGCAGGAGGAGAAGGGGACGACAGAGAATGAGACGGCTAGATGGCATCACTGACTCGACAGACATGAATCTGAGTGAACTCCAGGAGCTGGCGATGGACAGGGAGGCCTGGCGTGCTGCGATTCACGGGGTTGCAAAGAGTCAGACATGACTGAGTGACTGAACTGAACTGAACTGAACTGAGATCAACTAAACATAAAATTAGCAAGGAAACACAAACTTTAAATGATACAATAGGCCAGTTAGACCTAATTGATATCTATATGACATTTCAACTCAAAACAATTAATTTCAGCTTTTTCTCTTTTTGCACACAGAACGTTCTGCAGGATAGATCACATCCTGGGCCATAAATCCAGCCTTGATAAATTCAAAACAACTGAAATCACTTCAAACATCTTTTCTGATCACAGTGCCATAAGATTAGATGTCAACTACAGGAAAAAAAAAAATTATTAAAAAGACAAACATATGGAGGCTAAACAACATGGGTCTGTATAACCAAAAAATCACAGAAGAAATCAAACAAGAAATAAAAATATGCATAGAAATGAGTGAAAATGAAAACACAACAACCCAAAACCTATGGGATTCAGTAAAAGCAGTGCTAAGCGGAAGGTTCATAGCAATACAAGCTTACCTAGGGAAAAAAAAAAAAAAAACAAGAGAAAAATCAAATAAATAACCTAACTTTACCCCTAAAGCAACTAGGAAAAGAAGAAATGAAGAACCCCAGGGTTAGTAGGAGGAAAGAAATCATAAAAATTAGGGCAGAAATAAATGAAAATGAAACAAAGGAGACTATAGCAAAAATCAACAAAACTAAAAGCTGGTTCTTTGAGAAGATGAATAAAACTGACAAACCACTAGCCAGACTCATCAAGACAAAAAGGAAGAATCAAATCAACAAAATTAGAAATGAAAATGGAGAAAGCACAACAGACAACACATAAATACAAAAGATATAAGAGACTACTATCAGCAACTATATGCCAATAAAATGGACAACTTGCAAGGAATGGATGAATTCTTAGAAAAGTATAACCTTCTAAAACTGAACCAGGAAGAAACAGAAAATCTTAACAGACCCATCAGAAGCATGGAAATCGAAACTGTAATCAAAAATCTTCCAAAACAATAGCCCAGGACCAGATGGCTTTATAGGTGAATTCTACCAAAAATTTAGAGAAGAGCTAACACCTGCCTTACTCAAACTCTTCCAGAAAATTGCAGAGGAAAGTAAACTGCCAAACTCATTCTATGAGGCCACCATCACCCTAATACCAAAACTAGACAAAGATGCCACAAAAAAAGAAAACTACAGGCCAATATCACTGATGAACATAGATGCAAATATCCTCAATAAAATCCTAGCAAACAGAATCCAAAAACATATTACAAAGATCATACATCATGATCATGTGGGCTTTATCCCAGGGATGCAAGGATTCTTCACAATATTCACAAATCAATCAATGTGATATACCACATTAACAAATTGAAAGATAAAAACCATATGATTATCTCAATAGATGCAGAGAAAGCCTTTGACAAAATTCAACATCCATTTATGATAAAAACTCTCCAGAAAGCAGGCATAGAAGGAACATACTTTAACATAATAAAAGCCATATATGATAAACCCACAACAAACATTATCATCAGTGGTAAAAAAATTGAAAGCATTTCCCCTAAAGTCAGGAACAAGACAAGGATGCCCACTCTCACTACTACTATTTAAGGGGTTTTTTGAAGTTTTGGCCACAGCAATCAGAGAAGAAAAAGTAATAAAAGGAATCCAGATCAGAAAAGAAGAAATAAAACTCTCACTGTTTGCAGATGACACAATCCTCTACATAGAAAACCCTAAAGATACCAAATTACTAGAGCTAATCAATTAATACAGTAAAGTTGCAGGATATAGAATTAATACACAGAAATCCTTTGCATTTTTATACACTAATAATGAGAAAACAGAAAAAGAAATTAAGGAAATAATAACATTCACCATTGCAATGAAAATAATAAAATACTTAGGAATAAATTAACCTAAAGAAACAAAACACCTATATATAGAAAACTATAAAACACTGATGAAAGAAATCAAAGATGACACAAATAGATGGAGAAATACACCATGTTCATGGATCAGAAGAATCAATATAGTGAAAATGAATATACTACCCAAAGCAATCTATAGATTCAATGCAATCCCTATCAAGCTACCAATGGTATTTTTCACAGAACTAGAACAAATAATTTCATAATTTGTATGGAAGTACAAAAAGCTTCAAATAGCCAAAGCAATCTTTGAAAGAAGAAAAAAGAATGGAACTTCTGGAATCAACCTGCCTGACTTCAGACTATACATCAAACCTATAGTAATCAAGACAGTATGGTACTGGCACAGACAGAAATATAGATCAATGGAACAAAGAGAAAGCCCAGAGATAAATCCATGCACCTATGGACACCTTATCTTTGACAAAGGAGGCAAGAATATACAATGGAAGAAAGACAATCTCTTTAACAAATGGTGCTGGGAAAAATGGTCAATCATTTGTAAAAGAATGAAACTAGAACACTATCTAATACCATACACAAAAGTAAACTCAAAATGGATTAAAGATATAAATGTAAGACCAGAAACTATAAAACTCATAGAGGAAAACATAGGCAAAACACTCTCCAACATAAATCACAGTAGGATCCTCTATGACTCACCTCTCAGAGTAATGGAAGTAAAAGCAAAAATAAATAAATTGGACCTAATTAAACTTAAAAGCTTTTCACAACGAAGGAAACTATAAGCAATGTGAAAAGACAACCTTCAGAATGGGAGAAAATAATAGCAAATGAAGCAACTGACAAAGAATTAATCTTGAAAGTATACAGGCAGCTCCTGTGGCTCAATTCCAGAAAAATAAATGACCCAATCACAAAATGGGCCAAAGAACTAAACAGACATTTCTCCAAAGAAGACATACAAAAGGCTAACAAACACGTGAAAAGATGCTCAACATCACTCATTATCAGAGAAATGTAACTCAAAACCACAATGAGGTATCATTTCACACCAGTCAGAATGGCTGCGATCCAAAAGTCTACAAGCAATAAATGCTGGAGAGGGTGTGGAGAAAAGGGAACTCTCTTACATTGTTGGTGGGAATGCAAACTAGTACAGTCACTATGGACAACAGTGTGGAGATTCTTTAAAAAACGAAATAGAACTTCCTTACGACCCAGCAATACCACTGCTGGGCGTACACACTGAGGAAATCAGAATTGAAAGAGACATGTGTACCCCAATGTTCATCACAACACTGTTTATAATAGCCAGTACATGGAAGCAACCTGGATGTCCATCAGCAGATGAATGGATAAGAAAGCTGTGGTACATATACACAATGGAGTATTCAGTTCAGTCGCTCAGTCGTGTCCGATTCTTTGCGACCCCATGAATCACAGCACACCAGGCCTCCCTGTCCATCACCAACTCCTGGAGTTCACTCAGACTCACGTCCATTGAGTCCGTGATGCCATCCAGCCATCTCATCTTCTGTCATCCCCTTCTCCTCCTGCCCCCAACATCAGAGTCTTTTCCAATGAGTCAACTCTTTGCATGAGGTGGCCAAAGTACTGGAGTTTCAGCTTTAGCATCATTCTTTCCAAAGAAATCCCAGGGCTGATCTCCTTCAGAATGGACTGGTTGGATCTCCTTGCAGTCCAAGGGACTCTCAAGAGTCTTCTCCAACACCACAGTTCAAAAGCATCAATTCTTCAGCGCTCAGCTTTCTTCACAGTCTAACTCTCACATCCATAAGTGACCACTGGGAAAACCATAGCCTTGACTAGATGGACCTTAGTCTATTACTCAGCCATTAAAAAGAATACATTTGAATCAGTTCTAATGAGGTGGATGAAATTGGAGCCAATTATACAGAGTGAAGTAAGCCAGAAAGAAAAACACCAATACAGTATACTAATGCATATATATGGAATTTAGAAAGATGGTAATGATAACCCTGTATGTGAGACAGCAAAGAGACAAAGATGTATAAAACAGTCTTTTGGACTCTGTGAGTGAGGGAAAGGGTGGGATGATTTGGGAGAATGGCATTGAAACATGTATAATATCATATATGAAGTGAATCGCCAGTCCAGGTTCAATGCATGATACTGGATATTGGGGCTGGTGCACTGGGACGACCCAGAGGGATGATACGGGGAGGGAGGAGGGGGAGGGGTTCAGAATAGTGAACATGTGTATACCTGTGGCAGATTCATGTTGATGTACGGCAAAACCAATACAATATTGTAAAGTAATCAACCTCCAATTAAAATAAATTTATATTAAAAAAATAGAGCACTGGCTTGCAGAGTAGATATTTACAAGCACACTAGAAAGAATAAGCCTACTAATTATATGATTAATCATATTTAGATTTAATAATCATGTTCATGTGGAGGTGGGCAGGGGGTTCAGGATGGGGTGTACATATGTACACCCATGGCTGATTAATGTCAATGGATGGCAAAAACCACTACTATATTGTAAAGTAATTAGCCTCCAATTAAAACAAATAAATTAATTTACAGAAAAAAATAATACAATCAGTTTAAGAATTTAAGTATATTTCCAAATGGATTTTTGAATATTTTTTAATGATAAAAACTTGAGATCACCTATTCATAGTTTTTATATCAGGAAATTAGAAAGTAAAAAAAAAAAAAAAAAAAACAGAAAAGAGAAAGAAAACAGCTAAAACACACTATAATTTAAGAAAACTGATATTAATATTTTCATACTAAATGGACATTACTAAAGTGAAGAGGAGCTAACAAGCCTCTTGATGAAAGTGAAAGAGGAGAGCAAAAAAGTTGGCTTAAAGCTCAACATTCAGAAAACGAAGATCATGGCATCTGGTCCCATCACTTCATGGGAAATAGATGGGGAAACAGTGGAAACAGTGTCAGACTTTAATTTTTTGGGCTCCAAAATCACTGCAGATGGTGACTGCAGCCATGAAATTAAAAGACGCTTACTCCTTGGAAGGAAAGTTATGAGCAACATAGATAGTATATTCAAAAGCAGAGACATTACTGTGCCGACTAAGGTCCATCTAGTCCAGGCTATGGTTTTTCCAGTGGTCATGTGTGGATGTGAGAGTAGGACTGTGAAGAAGTCTGAGCACCGAAGAATTGATGCTTTTGAACTGTGGTGTTAGAGAAGACTCTTGAGAGTCCCTTGGACTGCAAGGAGATCCAACCAGTTCATTCTGAAGGAGATCAGTCCTGGGATTTCTTTGGAAGGAATGATGTGAAGCTAAAGCTCCAGTACTTTGGCCACCTCAGGCGAAGAGTTGACTCATTGGAAAAGACTCTGATGCTGGGAGGGATTGGGGACAGGAGAAGGGGAAGACCGAGGATGAGATGGCTGGATGGCATCATGGACTCGATGGATGTGAGTCTGAGTGAACTCCGGGAGATGGTGATGGCCTGGAGGTGCTGCGATTCATGGGGTCTCAAAGAGTCGGACATGACTGAGTGACTGAATTGAACTGAACTGAAATGTGTATTGCTTATGTTTATGATAGGGAAAACACATACTTCATTCTGAATAGAATATCTCAAAGTATCATATTTTCCATTATTGATATGCTTCATCTCCTGTTTCCAAAAAATGAAACTTTAGCTTAAAATTTTAAACATAATATGGGATAATTGAGAATAAAATTATAATGAAGGCAATCTTAAAGTAGGTGTAGTTATAAATATCAGCAGCTCCCTAATATAAGGGTACTGCCTTTGCAAATCTTGTCCTTGACAGAAAGAAGAGAAAATAAGTTTATTGTTTCCATTGCCTAAGGAATATGGTAGAATATAGTTATTATTTTTTGTTCTGTATAAGCTAATAGAAATTACAATCCCTCTTGTGCCCTAACTATAAGAAGTATTGTAAAAGTTTTACACTGGTTTGCTAAGCAAACTTATGCTTTTAAATTCAATCATCAATTAATAATCTATACAAATCTAGGATGAAAATCTATTACACATTTTCAGTTTATAATTTTAGGAAAATCAAAACACTCAAGTGTATATAATTTGTACTCAACATCAATCCTAATTGCTAACTGATTCAACATTATGTCAAAGGATTTTAACAAATTGGATACTATGTTACACACAGCTAAAACTCTAAAATGGTAAGGACCTAACAGAAACAGAAGAGATTAAGAAGAGGTGGCAAGAATACCCAGAACTAATACACACACAAAAAGACTCAATTACCTGGGTAATCACAATGATGTGCTCACTCACCTAGAGTCAGACTTTCCGGAGTGTGAAATCAAGTTGGCCTCAGGAAGCAATACTACAAACAAAGCTAGTGAAGCTGATGAAATTCCAGCTGAGCTATTTCAAATCCTTATGGATGATGCTGTTAAAGGACTGGACTCAGTATGTCAGCAAATTTGGAAAACTCAACAGTGGCCACAGGACTGGAAGTCAGCTTTCATTCCAATCCCAAAGAAGGGCAATGACAAAGAATGTTCGAACCACTGCACAATTGCACTAATTTCACATGCTATTGCGAGATTATGCTCAAAATCTTTCAAGTTAAGCTTCAACAGTGCATGAACCAAGAACTTCCAGATGTACAAGTTGGATTTAGAAAAGGCAACATCTGTTGGATCAGAAAAAGCAAGAGGATTCCAGGAAAACATTTACTTCTGCTCTATTGACTATGTTAAAGCCTTTGACTTTGTGGATCACAACAAACTATGAAAAATTCTTAGAGATAGGAATACCAGACCACCTTGCCTGAGTCCTGAAAATCTTGTATGCAAGTCAAGAAGCAACAGCTAGAATCGGACATGAAACAATGGACTGGGTTCAAAATTGGGAAAGGAGTGTTGTCGAGGCTGTATATTGTCACCCTGTTTATTTTTTTATATTGGTGCAAACATAATTGTGGTTTTTGCATTGTTGACATTTGCAATTTGACATTGGAATACATTCTTAATAATTGTGGTTATGTTATATATCATTTTAATGTACATTTCTTGCTTTCTGTTTTCTTTGCTAATGATATTACTTGCTGTTTAGCTTATATTTATTTTAGACTATGGAAATTATGTCAGACAAAAAGTAAATCCAAGTGATTTTCTTATTCACATTCAAAATGGGTTGTAAAGCACTGGAAAGAACTCACAAATCGAGAACACCTTTGGTCCAGAAACTGCTAACCAATGTACAGTGTTGTGGGGGTTCAAGAAGTTTTGCAAAGGAGATAAGAGCCTTGAAGATGAAGAGTATAGTGGCCGGCCATCAAAAGTTGACAGTGATCAACTGAGAGGATCACTGAAGCTGATCCTCTTAGAACTACATGTGAAGTTGCTGAAGAATTAAACATAGACCGTGGTTTGGCATTTGAAGCAAATTGGAAAAGTGAAAACCTTGATAAGTGGATGTCTCATAAACTGATCAAAAAAAAACCCACATTATTTTGAAATGTCATCTTCTCTTATTCTACACAATGACAATGAACCATTTCTTGATTGGATGGTGACATGCGGTGAAAAGTGGATTTTATATGACAACTGGTGACAACATGCTCAGTGGTTGGACAAAGAGATTCCAAAGCACTTCCCAAAGCCAGGTTTACACCAAAACAGGTCATGGTCAGTTTGGTGGTCTGTTGCCTGTCTGATCCACTATACCTTTCTGCATCTCAGCAAAACCATTACCTCTGAGAAGTATGCTCAGCAAGTTGATGAGATGCACCAAAAATTGCAATGCCTGCAGCCAGCACTGGTCAACAGAAAGGGTCCAATTCTTCTCCAGGGCAATTTCTAACTGCATGCCTCTCACACAACCAATGCTTTAGAAGTTGAACAAATTGGGCTCCAAAGTTTTGCCTCATCTGCCAGGTTCTCCTGACCACTCACTAACCAAATGCCACTTCTTCAAGCTGCTGCTGGTGCTGCTAAGTTGCTTCAGTCGTATCTGACTCTTGGTGACCCAATGGACTGCAGCCTACCAGGCTCCTCCATCAATGGGATTTTCCAGGCAAGAGTACTGGAGTGGGGTGCCATAGCCTTCTCTGTCTTCAAGCTTCTAGACAGCTTTTTGCAGGGAAAATGCTTCCACAACCTGCAAAGGGCTGAAAATGCTTTCCAGGAGTTCAGTGAATTCTGAGGCATAAATTTTTATGTTACAGGAATAAGGAAACTTATTCATTATAGTCAAAATGTGTTGATAGTAATGGTTCCTATTTTGATTTCTAAAGATGTGTTTGAGCCTAGTTATAATGATTTAAAATTCACAGTCCAAAACTATAATTACTTTTGCATCAACATAATAACTAATATGTAGAGTGTATCATGCAAAATGCTGGGCTGGATGAATCACAAGCTGGAATCAAGACTGCTGGGAAAAATATCAATAACCTCAGGTATGCAGATGATACCAGTCTAAGGGAAGAAAGTGAAGAGAAACTAAAGAGCCTCTTGATGAGGGTGACAGAGAAGAGTGGAAAAACTGGCTTAAAACTCAACATTCAAAAAACTAAGAGCATGGCATCCAGTCCTATCACTTCATGGCAAACGGAAAAAGTGTAAAGAATGACACATTTTAGTTTTTTGGGCTCCAAAACTGATGTGGATGGTGACAGCAGCCATGAAATTAAAAGATGCTTGCTCCTTAGAATGAAAGCTATGACAAACCTAGGCAGTGTATGAAAAACCAGAGACATCACTTTGCTGACAAGGGTCCATATAGTCAAAGCTATGGTTTCTCCTATAGTCATATATGGATATGACAGTTGGACTGTAAAGAAGGCCAAGCACCACAGAATTGATGCTTTTGAAATGTGGTGCTGGAGAAGACTCTTGAGAGTCCCCTGGACTGAAGGGAGAGTCAATGAGTCAATCCTAAAGGAAGTCAACCCTGAGTATTCATTGGAAGGACTGGTGCTGAAGTCAAAGCTTCGATGCTTTGGCCAGTTGATGTGAAGAGCTAACTCATTGGTAAAGACTCTGATACTGGGAAAGATTGAAGGCAAAAGTAGAAGAGGGAGGCAAAGGATGAGATGGCAAAAGATGATGAGATCGACTCAATAGACATGAATTTGAGCAAATTCCAGGAGATAGTGAAAGACAAGGAAGCCTGTTTTACTCCATTCCATGGGGTCACAAAGAGTCAGACATGATTTAGTGACTGAACAACAACAAATAGTAACTAATTCAAGGAAACTTTGTGTTTTATATATATGTGTGTGTGTGTGTGTGTGTGTGTGTGTGTGTGTGTGTGTGTGTGTGTGCGCGTGCATAATATATACGTATCCCTCTTCCCTCCACTGGCAGAAATCTTTTTCAGATTATGTCATTCTTATTTAGCTTCTTGGTCAAAAGATGGAGACCTACAATGATAGCCTCTTCTGACATATTTAAAGGAACCTATCACCATCACTTTGTCTAAGAAATATTCATTAAGATTTTATGATTTGTTGCTTCTATGATCAACCCTGGGATTTCTTTGGAAGGAATGATGCTAAAGCTGAAGCTCCAGTACTTTGGCCACCTCATGCGAAGAGTTGACTCATTGGAAAAGACTCTGATGCTGGGAGGGATTGGGGGCAGGAGGAGAAGGGGACGACCGAGGATGAGATGGCTGGATGGCATCACGGACTCGATGGACGTGAATCTGAGTAAACTCTGTGAGATGGTGATGGACAGGGAGGCCTGGTGTGCTGCGATTCATGGGGTCGCAAAGAGTCGGACATGACTGAGCGACTGAACTGGACTGAACTGATGGTCAAGGCAGTTCATAATGGTGGTGAGAGATTATCTTCAATTCATGCATGTTTTTCCAGGATTTATGAAGTATTGTAAATAAACTTCTTTTATTCTCTTAGTGTTTTAGGAGCTAAATGTACAAGGGAGAAATCCACATGTAACCAGTATAGAACAAAACAACATGGCTCATGATTTGATAGAAGAGTGACTGAGAAGTCACATGAGGGGCATGGATGTGCCAGCAGAGGTGTACTAGAAATGCAGGTAATGATGGGCCTTGATTTAGCAAGTCATGTTATCATAAAGCTGACTAGTTGCAGCTGGATGGCAAAGTTCTCTCTCAAGTTTTTTATATTCTCACACTCACATCCTTTGTACTGCTCTGCGGATCCAGGGTTCTTTAATCTAAATGCGCTGTACCATCTGAATGGGTGAGTTCAATATATATATTCTGAAATATTCATTTAGAGAAATGGAAAAAACAAGGCCTTCTGATGATGGCAGGTTAAAAATATTCCTATGTAAACAATTCTCTTGTTATCAAACTTAAGTTTTTGTTTATTTTCCTCACCTATTCCTCTTACTGGTCCCTGTAAACATTTATTTGGCTTTCCATATATATTGCCATTTCAAATTAAAATCTATACTACTAATGAAAATCCCATAAGCTGCATTTCATTGCTTTGGTAAACATTTTGCAATGTTTCACATAAGTCGTAACTTCTTAATTATGTGGCTTCTGTTTATTTTTGTCTATTTATCTGTTTTGTGTGTTTGTCTATTTATTTCTGTATATAACATCACCTGTATAGGTAAGATGGTAAAGAATATGCCTGCAGTGCAGGAAACCCAAGTTCAATCCCTGCTCAGTAAGATCCCCTGGAGAACAGAATGCAACCCACTCCAGTACTCTTGCCTGGAGAATCCCATGGATGGGGAGCTTGACGGGCTAGAATCCATGGGGTTGCAAAGAGTCAGACAGGACTGAGTGACTAATACTTCTACTTATATAGGTACAGGATAGAGGCATGCTATATAACATGGCAGAAATTTAAATGGTGGTGGTAATGAGAGCAACTAACATAATTTAAAGGTTTATTTTGTGTCAGACTCTGTGGTAAGTACTTAGAAAGTGTTTTTACTGTCACAATAACCTTTAAAGGTAAGAGTCTTTTTTTTTTTTTAACAAAAGAGCAAATGACAGTAGAGAGGGGCTGAGTACAGTTTCCAAGGTGCTAAATTTGAGACTATGCATGCATCTGGGGTCTGTGGGATTCTAAGGCCTTATATTCTGATCTTCTTGCAGTATCTCTCTTATCCAGGATTTTCCTCTTAAGTGAAATGAATGAAAAAAAAAAAAAAAGAGAGAAATGTCAACAAAATATGTCTCTCTGACAACACACCTAGCTAGGCTGCCTGCTCAGGTTCATTTTGGTTGCCTGTGACGACCCAGATGAAGATGTTTCCCTATCACATTCTCATTCTCAGAAAAGGAAAAGCTGACCATCTCCCAGTCATCAGCTCTGGCTACTGTCCCTTTCTTCCCTTTTCTGGTTCACTGATCCGTCTTACCTTCTTGTTATTCACAGCATGTTGGGTTTTTACCATACAGGTAAATTTGATACTCTGATCACCAGTCTCACACTCTCCAGCAAGACATCCTGCAGCACTTCTCAAAGAGGAGCACTAAAATGACCAGGGAAGTCCCTCTTTCTGTCCTCAGAACAATGTGAATAATATGCAGAGCTGATGGCTGAGTTCAGAGAACATAAACATAGTACTAGTTTCCATTCCCTTCAGTCAGCCAGGCAGTCAATTCAGTTGCTGAGTCATGTCCAACTCTTTGGACTGCATTCCCTCCTTTTCATTAAATATATATATATATATATATATATATATATATATATATATATATATATATATATATATATATATCTGAAATCCTTATTCTGAAACATTTAAAATATACCTACATCCACCAAACAAATCCAACTTGGCTTGCTTATGAGAATAAATGAAAGATATGCCGCATGTCTTATAATAACAAGAAAATCTCTCTCTGTGTAAAATAGCTCCTTGAATCTATGGAGCAAATGACCTCTTTAAGTAAAGTTTCAGATTTCCCAAAGTGAAGCGGTCCCTGGGGAGAGCAGTCATCAAATTCCCTGAGGTGACATTTTCATAGATCTGCCAGTGTGTGAGGGCGACAAGCGATTTAATTACTGAATAGGCTCTCCTTCCCTAAGGTCCCTTTTTGAAATTGTATGAAACAATTCCCTTCAAATTTATTCCTGAAATGTGTCATCACTGTGCATCTTTTCATTATTTTCACATAAGCCGAGAGATGGATTCTTTTCCAAATGTATTTATTTGGTGAGATCCTGGAAGCTTTTTCTTTCTTTCTTGTTTTTTTAAATCAACTTTGATGCTAGTTTCCCTTGAAAAGGAATGCACAAATCATTTTCAGAACCAAACTAACCTGCTTGTATCTGTTTTTCTTTAGCACTTTTTTTTTTAGCTCTAGGTGAATCTTGTCTCTTTTCCTTTCTCTTGTTTTCTTCTCTTTCTTTCTATCCCTGTCTCCCTCTCTTTCACTCTTTTTGTCTCTATTCAATATATTTACTATGTGAATACTTTGTTCCAAACTATGGAGAGTATATTAGATATACTAATAATAGTTGATGTAAAAAATAAGATTCTAAGCATTGAGTGTATATTTAATTTAATTTATATCACAATGATATGAAGTCAGTACTATTAGTATTCCCACTTAAAAATGCAAGAGTTTTTGCCTTCTGAATGGGAGAAAATAATAGCAAATGAAGCAACTGACAAACAACTAATCTCAAAAATATACAAGCAACTTCTGCAGCTCAATTCCAGAAAAATAAACGACCCAATCAAAAAATGGGCCAAAGAACTAAATAGACATTTCTCCAAAGAAGACATACGGATGGCTAACAAACACATGAAAAGATGCTCAACATCACTCATTATTAGAGAAATGCAAATCAAAACCACAATGAGGTACCACTTCACACCAGTCAGAATGGCTGCGATCCAAAAATCTGCAAGCAATAAATGCTGGAGAGGGTGTGGAGAAAAGGGAACCCTCCTACACTGTTGGTGGGAATGCAAACTAGTACAGCTACTATGGAGAACAGTGTGGAGATTCCTTAAAAAATTGCAAATAGAACTACCTTATGACCCAGCAATCCCACTGCTGGGCATACACACCGAGGAAACCAGAATTGAAAGAGACACATGTACCCCAATGTTCATCGCAGCACTGTTTATAATAGCCAGGACATGGAAACAACCTAGATGTCCATCAGCAGATGAATGGATAAGCAAGCTGTGGTACATATACACAATGGAGTATTACTCAGCCATAAAAAAGAATTCATTTGAATCAGTTCTGATGAGATGGATGAAACTGGAGCTGATTATACAGAGTGAAGTAAGCCAGAAAGAAAAACACCAATATAGTATACTAACACATATATATGGAATTTAGGAAGATGGCAATGACGATCCTGTATGCAAGACAGGGAAAGAGACACAGATGTGTATAACGGACTTTTGGACTCAGAGGGAGAGGGAGAGGGTGGGATGATTTGGGAGAATGACATTCTAACATGTACACTATCATGTAAGAATTGAATCGCCAGTCTATGTCTGACGCAGGATGCAGCATGCTTGGGGCTGGTGCATGGGGATGACCCAGAGAGATGTTATGGGGAGGGAGGTGGGAGGGGGGTTCATGTTTGGGAACGCATGTAAGAATTAAAGATTTTAAAATTTAAAAAATAAAAAAACTAAAAAAAAAAATGCAAGAGTTTGAATCAATTGTCTAAGGGCGTCTCAGGTAGCGCTAGTGGTAAAGAAATCAGTTCAGGAGATATAAGAAACGTGGGTTTGATGCTTGGCTCAGGAAGATCTGGAGGAGGACATGGCAACCCACTCCAGATTCTTGCCTGCAAAGTCCCATGAACAGAGGAGCCTGGCAAGCTACACACTCCATAGGGTCACAAAAGAGTCACACGCAACTGAAGCAACTAAGCACAATAAATTGTCTAAATTCACTTGGCTGAAAAGAGAGAGTAAAGTCGGCATGAACCCAGGATGTTTATCTACAGAGACTGTCCCCATAAACATGACACTCTTTAGCTAGTATTATTAACACCTAGTGGGAAGAAAGAAAACTGACATGAGTTACTTCAAAGGTTCTCTCAAATTATTCTCATGATTAGAACTACCAGTCAAAATACAGGACACAGTTACATTTGAATATCAGATAAAGGATATATTTCTGGAGTGTAAGTAAAATATATCCCAACTATAACATGAGACACACACTAAAATTGTTTCAAATATTTATCTGAAATTTGAATTTAGCTGTGATCTTTTTGTTTTTGTTTTTGGCTAAATCTTATAACATAGTACTTGTACTTGTGAGAGGCATTATTATTTTTATAGTATATCTCTTTTTATATATTTTAACTTACATTATATATATTACTTATAAAAAGTGAGACTCAGAGTTTCCATGGCCATATGCCTAGCAAATGGTAGAATAAAAACCTTATCTCTGGCTTCAACACATTATGTCATTGCAATAAATTCAACTTTATGGAGACATAATTTAATGATTCAACCCACAGATACACAGCAGCATTTAATTGACTAAACTGATGACATTACACTGCTAAATTGGTTATGGAAGTGACCATTTCCATCTTCCAAAACATCTCCAAAGGGTACGATTAAAAGACTTCAGTGATCCTCACTTCCAGGAATTCAGCGATATATTCTCATAAGTGAACAACAGAGAACAATGTATAGGTACTGAATAATAAGGTACAGCTTATTATTCAAAATGTTGAAAAGTCAACCAGCATATACTTCATAGGGGTTGGGATGCTTATGGTTATGAAGTAAATAACCACATGGAGGTCTTTCCCTCTTTTCCAATAACTTAAAATTAAGTTCAATGAGAGGAACCCTGTTCTATGTTGTAGTCCATATTACGAGTGTTTTGTGGTTCCTTTATTGATAATCTCCTAAATTATTTAAACAACCACAAGTTTGCCAAGAAAACCCTGGAAGGCCTTTCCCTTAAACTCTTCAAAACAATGCATGGAGAATAATTTCATCTTCAGAAATTCACACTTTAGCAAATTCAAGCCAGATATTTCTTCAACACAAGCTCTTTGGGAGAAGACTGACTCATAATAAGGTCTCTGCTGCTGCTGCTGCTGCTGCTGCTGCTAGTCGCTTCAGTTATGTCCGACTGTGCAACCCCATAGACAACACCCCATCAGCCTCCCCTATCCCTGGGATTCTCCAGGTAAGAACACTGGAGTGGGCTGCTATTTCCTTCTCCAATGCATGAAAGTGAAAAGTGAAACTGAAGTTGCTCAGTTGTGTCCAACTCTTAGTGACCCCATGGACTACAGTCCATCAGCCTCCTCCATCCATGGGATTTTCCAGGCAAGAGTACTGAAGTGAGGTGCCATTGCCTTTTCCGAATAAGGTCTTTAGGTAACCCTTATAAGGGCAAGGTTCTGGGTTTATCCTTTACCAGCTGTTATGATTATTTTTACCAATACCCCTACTATTTATGAATGAGTAAATGCATAAACAAATAAAATAATTATTAGTCAGTGAATAAACAACTGAATTATATATACATATACACAAATAATGATAAATGTAAAAAGTATATGATGATTTTATATATACATTTGATCATCATATAAATATCATTTAAAACACTTAAATTATATATATAATATAAACACCACTGTATGTACATACACATGCATACATACTATTTATTACCATTTAAATTGCCTTTGTATCAAACATTTCTAGACATCACAGCACATGATAAAAGTAAGATATCTTATTCCTGTTATGTATTCTCATTTCTCAAAAATGTCTCTGAAAATCCAGGTTAGGATGAAATTTAGGGAAAAGAAAAAACAACTGGTTGAGCAATGTAGAGATTTATTTTTACCCTCCTTTTAAGGAACTATCAGTAATCAATTCAACCTTCTGAAGATGGTCTTCCAGTCATGACTCACTGAAACAAGAGGTTAGCTAGGAGGAGTTATTACCTATTTATTGGGGGAGGAATCAGAGGCACAGACTACAGCAAACAAAAAAAATAAACATCAGAAGTCTTCCCATATCCAGAACTATTCAAAGCAACATTTAAGTTCAAGGTTTTGATGATAGAGGTAATGATGATTGAGTTGTACTCAAGGAGACTGACTGGATTCTAAATTTGTCAAAGGAACAACTTTCCTAATAATGAGACCTGGGTGCAGTTTATCTCATCTTAGGTCATTGACAAAAGGACAATGAATAGATTGTCCACTTTATTAAAATGTGCCAAAAATCAGCTATGTGTTAGACAAGTTACTGAATTTCACTGGGTCTAGGTTGCTATAGGGGCTTCCCACATAACTCAGTTGGTAAAGCATCTGCCTGCAGTGCAGGAGACCTGAGTTCAATTCCTGGGTCAGGAAGTTCCCCTGGAGAAGGAAATGGCAATCCTCTCCAGTAGTCTTGGCTGGAGAATCCCATGGACAGAAGAGCCTGGCAGGCTATAGTTCATGGGATCGCAAAAGATGGACATGACCTAGTGCTTTCTTTCTAGGTTGCTACTATATAGCAAGATGGATATGGCAAAGAATTGTTCATTTTGCTTCTAGATGTGACAATCAAAACTTAAGTGTTAAGAGATTTTCTGCATTAGGAGAAAAAACAGGCTCCTTCCAACCCAAGAGGGTGCACCCCAGTATCTGCCCTTAACCAGCATCCTCCAGCATCTCCCTCTGTGCTCCAGTTGTCTGTCATTCATTTGCCTTTCTCTCTACAACACAAATCAGACATTGTTTACCTTTGTCTGAAAAAGTGTCTAATAAGTAGTGTGTAAGAGCTGTTCAATAAATGTTAAATGAGTACCTGATTGGAAGAAGAGGGTGAAGCAGCAAATGAGCCTGAGTCCCACCTGTATCTTCTTCCCCATGACTGGTACCTGGGATTCTACCTTGTTCAGTCAGTCCATCAGTTCAGTCACTCAGTCGTGTCTGACTCTCTGCAACCCCATGAACTGCAGCACACCAGGCCTCCCTGTCCATCACCAACTCCCAGAGTTTACCCAAACTCAAGGCCATTGAGTCAGTGATGTCATCCGACCATCTCATCCTCTGTTGTTTCCTTCTCCTCCTGCCCACAATCTTTCCCATAATCAGGGTCTTTTCCAATGAGTCAGCTTTTTGCATCAGGTGGCCAAAGTATTTGTGTTTCAGCTTCAACATCAGTCCTTCTAATGAACACCGTGGACTGCTCTCCTTTAGAATGTACTGGTTGGATCTCCTTGCAGTCCAAGGGACTCTCAAGAGTCTTCAACACCACAGTCCAAAAGCATCAATTCTTCAGCACTCAGCTTTCTTTACAGTCCAACTCTCACATCCATACATGACTACTAGAAAAACCATAGCCTTGACTAGATGGACCTTTGTTGACAAAGTAATGTCTCTGCTTTTTAATATGCTGTTGAGCTTGGTCATAACTTTCCTTCCAAGGAATGTCTTTTAATTTCATGGCTGCAGTCACCATCTGCAGTGATTTGGAAGCCCCCAAAATAAAGTCAGCCACTGTTTCTACTGTTTCCCCATCTATTTGCCATGAAGTGATGGGGCCAGATTCCATGATCTTAGTTTTCTGAATGTTGAGCTTTAAGCCAACTTTTCAATTTCCTCTTTCACTTTCATCAAGAGGCTATTTAGTTCTTCTTCACTTTTTGCCATAAGGGTGGTGTCATCTGCATATCCACAGTTTACTGTGATCCACACAGTCAAAGGCTTTGGCATAGTCAATAAAGCAGAAATAGATGTTTTTCTGGAACTCTCTTGCTTTTTCAATGATCCAGCAGATGTTGGCAATTTGACTCTGATTCCTCTGCCTTTTCTAAAATCAGCTTGAATATCTGGAAGTTCATGGTTCACATACTGCTGAAGCCTGGCTTGGAGAATTTTGAGCATTACTTTACTAGCATGTGAGATGAGGGCAATTGTGAGGTAGTTTGAGCATTCTTTGGCATTGCCTTTCTTTGGGATTGGAATGAAAACTGACCTTTTCCAGTCCTGCGGCCACTGCTGAGTTTTCCAACTTTGCTGGCATATTGAGTGCAGCACTTTCACAGCGTCATCTTTTAGGATTTGAAATAGCTCAACTGGAATTCCACCACCTTCACTAGCTTTGTTCGTAGTGATGCTTCCTAAGGCCCACTTGACCTCACATTCCAGGATGTCTGGGTCTAGGTGAGTGATCACACCATCGTGATTATCTGGATCGTGAATATCTTTTTTATACAGTTCTTCTGGGTACTCTTCCTACCTCTTCTTAATATCTTCTGCTTCTGTTAGGTCTATACCATTTCTGTCCTTTATTGTTCTGTCTTGCCTTGTTCTGGAGACACTATTCTATTCATTGATTTCAGTTCTTTCAAAGCTACTAAGCTCTGGCCTCATAATCCTGCTCTTCCTATACCTGATGAAATGCCCATCAGAGACCATTTTTGTGAGGAACATTCATCCATTCAAAATTTCATCCCAAACCAACTATGTGCTGGGCATTGTTCTCTGTTCTGGGAATGTATAGTTAATAAAATAGATTAGAACAGGTTTCAGCTCTCCCTAATCTTAGTTTCTAGTAAGGGAAAAATAAAACTACCAAATAATTACATATATGAATTATTCTGAAGAAATGAAACTAGATGAGGTAAGAGAAGGGGAAGAGAGAAGATCAGAGTTTGTCAGTTCAGTTCAGTCACTCAGTCATGTCTGACTCTTTGTGAACCCACGGACTATAGCACACCAGGCTTCCCTGACCATCACCAACTCCTGGAGACAACTCAAACTGATGCCCATCGCATTGGTGATGCCATCCAGCCATCTCATCCTCTGTTGTCCCCTTCTCCTCATGCTTTCAATCTTTATCAGCATCAGGGCCTTTTCCAATGAGTCGGATTTTTGCATCAGGTGGCCAAAGTACTGGAGTTTCAGCTTCAGCATCAGTCCTTCCAATGAATATTCAGGAGTGATTTGCTTTAGGATGGACTGGTTGGCTCTCCTTGCAGTCCAAGGGACTCTCAAGAGTCTTTTCCAATACCACAGTTCAAAAGCATCAATTCTTTGGTGCTCAGCTTTCTTTATAATCTGACTCTCACATCCATACATGACTACTGGAAATAACCATAGCTTTGACTAGATGGACCTTTGTTAGCAAAGTAATATCTCTGCTTTTTAATATGCTGTCTAGGTTTGTCATAGCTTTTCTTCCAAGGAGCAAGCATCTTTTAATTTCAAGTGTAGTGGTTATTAATTTCTTGTTAAGGAGATTATTCTAAAATATTTGCAACCATGGGACATAAAGAGAGGATTGTTTCTGGTTATATGTCTAAACCCATATGGCTATATGGTCTTCATTGGTAAACCCATCTTGAAGTACTGTTTTAATTCTTCATTTATCTCCTATATACATTATGTCATCCCCCTTCCACCTGATGGCATTTCTGTTGCTACTATGTTTCCCAGATCTTGTATGGCACTCCTCTTAGGACATGGTTTTTTGGTTGTTGTTTATTTTTATTTGTTTATCAGGACATAGTTTTTAAAAAGCCTTCATAAGTTTTGTTATTAGACAGTGTCTTTAGCTTCTCCTACCTTTAACACCATTGATCTCTGAATGGGAAAGTTTTCTTTATTCCAGACTTAACTTGCCTGAGTTAGACTTGCCAACTGAGGTGGTAAAATTGGGGGGATTACATGTCCTCCTGGGAGCATGCATACACTGTTCTCAAACCAAGGGAAAATGTTGGATTGGGAACACTAGTTTTCTGGTCCAGGGCCATAAATAGTAATCCACACGGATTTCTTTCATTCTCTTCTAGCTCATTCTATTTCAACCTTTTTTTTTTTTTTCCTCAACAGCTGCAGTTAGTCACATGACTATATTTCTTTCATTAAAAGCCTATACTTAACAAAACCTGGATTTCTTTGTAATTAGCATGTCATGCACAATTTGAAGGAATGCTGTGGTTAAGGCATGCATATTTTATATAGGGTTTTTTTTTTTTTTTGCAAACTGCTTATTTTGCTAATGTCTTTTAAGAACTAAAGAAAATTTTCTAGCATATTAGGTCAAAAAGGTAAGTTCTTGTTAAGGAAATCTGAATGCTGCAGGGAGACAGGGTACACAGTATTCTGGCAATGTCTTTTTTCATTGAGTCTAAAAAAATTTTAGGATTGTTTTTTGTCTTCTTTTGTCTTGTTCATCCAAGAAAGTGGGCTTCCCTAGTGGCTCAGAGGTTAAAGTGTCTGCCTGCAATGCGGGAGACCCTGGTTCAATCCCTGAGTCGGGAAGATCCCCTGGAGAAGGAAATGGCAACCCACTCCAGTACTCTTGCCAGGAGAATCCCATGGAGGGAGGAGCCTGGTAGACTAGAGTCCATGGGGTGGCAAAGAGTCAGACAAGACGGAGCGACTTCACTTTCTTTCTTTTCTTCCTTATTCCTGAAAACTATTTTGACAGTGATCAACAGCCTCTTTGAAGTGGATTGTAGAATGTTTTTCTGATAGTTAATGTGTTGTAAGGGTGGTATACAAGACTGGAATATCCAGAAGAATCTCCATAGTATACCCAAATACATCCTGAAGGTATTTTTCACTCAAAATAACCAAAGTTTATTCCCTGCTTATGTTTTATATAAATCAATATCACAGCTCATTAGAACATTCTGTTCTGCATAATCATTCTGGGTGCAGTCTGTGAGACAGCATGTCTCCATGTAGGAGAAAGAAGGCTCTGCAGGGTCTTCAGTTCAGTTTAGTCGCTCAGTCGTGTCTGACTCTTTGTGACCCCATGAATCGCAGCATGCCAGGCCTCCCTGTCCATCACCAACTCCCGGAGTTCACTCACACTCACGTCCATCAAGTCCGTGATGCCATCCAGCCATCTCATCCTCTGTCGTCCCCTTCTCCTCCTGCCCCCAATCCCTCCCAGCATCAGAGTCTTTTCCAATGAGTCAAGTCTTCTCATGAGGTGGCCAAAGTACTGGAGTTTCAGCTTTAGCATCATTCCTTCCAAAGAAATCCCAGGGCTGATCTCCTTCAGAATGGACTGGTTGGATCTCCTTGCAGTCCAGGGGACTCTCAAGAGTCTTCTCCAACACCACACTCCAAAAGCATCAATTCTTCGGTGCTCAGCTTTCTTCAGAGTCCAACTCTCACATCTATACATGACTACTGGAAAAACCATAGCCTTGACTAGATGGACCTTTGTTGACAAAGTAATGTCTCTGCTTTTGAATATGCTATCTAGGTTGGTCATAAATTTTCTTACAAGGAGTAAATGTCTTTTAATTTCATGGCTGCAGTCACCATCTGCAGTGATTTTGGAGCAAAAAAAAAAAAATAAAGTCTGACACTTTCCACTGTTTCCCCATCTATTTCCCATGAAGTGATGGGACCAAATGCCATGGTCTTCGTTTTCTGAATGTTGAGCTTTAAGCCAACTTTTTCACTCTCCTCTTTCACTTTCATCAAGAAGCTTTTGAGTTCCTCTTCACTTTCTGCCATAAGGGTGGTGTCATCTGCATATCTGAGGTTATTGATATTTCTCCTGGCAATCTTGATTTCAGCTTGTGCTTCTTCCAGTCCAGCGTTTCTCATGATGTACTCTGCATATAAGTTAAATAAGCAGGGTGACAATATACAGCCTTGACCTACTCCTTTTCCTATTTGGAACCAGTCTGTTGTTCCATGTCCAGTTCTAACTGTTGCTTCCTGATCAAATGAGTTAAATAAGAGAAAATACTTAGAACAGTGCCAGGCAAGTGTTGTTGTTACAGTATAATCCAAACATATAATAGTGTTCTTGTATCAAGTTCTGGACAATAAAGAAGGCAGAGCACTGAAGAATTGATGCTTTGGAAATGTGGTGCTTGAGAAGACTCTTGAGAGTCCCTTAGAAAGCAAGGAGATCAAACCAGTCAATCTTAAAATAAATCAAAGCTTAATACTCTTTGTTGTTTTTGTGTGTGTGTTCTTTATTTTTTATTTATTTCTTTATTTTACTTTACAATACTGTATTGGTTTTGCCATACATTGACATGAATCCTCCACAGGTGTACATGAGTTCCCGATCTTGAACCCCCTCCCACCACCCTCCCCATATCATCTAGCTTAATACTCTTTGGAAGGACTGATGCTGAAGCTGAAGCTCCAATACTTTGGCTACCTGATGTGGACAGCTGACTCACTGGGAAAGACCCTGATGCTGGGAAAGACTGACAGCAGAAGGAGAAAAGGGAGACAGAGGATGGGATGGTTGGATGGCATCTCCCATTCAATGGACATGAACTTGTGCAAACTCTGGGAGATGGTGAGGGATAGGGAAGATGGCATGCTGAAGTCCATGGGACCACAAAGTGTAGGACATGACCTGTCAACTTAAGAGCAACAAGTTCTGTTTTAATGGGGTATACAAACTGAAGAAAGAACTAACCAGAGGTAGGCAGAAATGTTGCACTGGGTCAATTTATTCATTATGCATCTCTGGTAAAATCTTATGTCCTCATCCATGATCTAGCTGTTGTCATTAAGGGACACTCTGGTATTTTCTGAGCCTCAGTTATGAAGTGAGAAAGCAGCACAGATCGAGTAAGGACACTACAGACACACAAACATTTCATTCATCCTGCTCATCTCACCCCCAGTCTCTAGCAGACATTAATAATGAAGGACACACTCTCTCTGGCAGGAACAGACATTCTCTGCAGAGCCAGGACATAGTCTCAGGATGCTTTTCAACTTCCTGTCTGTGAAATCTAGCCTAGGTCAATTCTAAGGTTCCTTCCAGCTTTAAAAGTCTATGAGTCTAAGATTTAAAACTGGCACTTGAAAACACAGATCCAGTTGATCTCACTGGAAAATTATAACACGAGGATTTATATGGTTGCCAGGTCAAGTTGACCATTACTCATAAGCTCCAAACCCATCAGGCCTGCATTCAAGGTTATTCTGGATTGAAAGTTGCTTGTCCCTTTGCTCTGTCACATGTAAGATTTTCTCTAGATTATCCATGAGCAATGACTATTTAAATTCTGTAGTAAGTGTTGATGGAAGCTTTCTGCCTTCTAAGGCAACATGTTAAAGCTTTGGATAAGTCTGTCTATTAAAGCTTTCTTCCTTGTATTAGGACCAATGGATTTCTATTGCTCCATAATCTGACTCTCAGACTTCTATCAACTATAACTGACTTTACTGAATTTGCACATAGTTGTAGCCAGCTATTTTTTCCAAGACTGGCTTTTCATCATCGAATTAACCCTCCACAGGTCTTTAAATATTCTGCTTGTGGGTAGGAGTGCTTTAATCTTTTCCTTTCCAGTTGCCTTACTATGGGTAACATCAAATGTATTGATCAGTGTCCTCTAAAGCTTTCGTCTCATAGTCTCTCTCTCTTTTTACACTCAATAAGTATCTCCTTTCCTCTTTTAGCCTCATTCTTACATAGACTGATTTGAAGAAATAAGACTGTGCCATCTACTTGGTTTCTGAAAAAAACAATTCAAACTGGTTTCTGGGAACATTTTCAAAATGTCAATTGAGAATCATAGAAAACTATCTATAGATTATTACAGTAAATGTGGATCCAATCTAGGAAAAGTGCCTATTATGTTGGTATTGAATAAGATGTAGGCACTTAGGCCTTCTCTCAAACACAAAATGTTTTTGGATCCAACGCTCACTTGTAGTGAAACACTGTGCTGGTTTATAATGGGCCCCAGGACCATCTATATCCAATTCTTTTCTTCTGTTGGGAACTACCATTAGAATGAGAGTTAGTCACAAATGGAAAGAACAGGATTGTGCACAATTAATATTGATATTACTACCAGTACTCTGTTAGTACTTTCACCATTGGTATGCTGCTGCTACTGCTAAGTCACTTCAGTCATGTCTGACTCTGTGTGACCCCATAGATGGCAGCCCACTAGGCTCCCCCATCCCAGGGATTCTCCAGGCAAGAACACTGGAGTGGGTTGCCATTTCTTCCTCCAATGCATGAAAGTGAAAATTGAAAGTGAAGTCACTCAGTCATGTCTGACTGTTCGCGACCCCATGGACTGCAGACTACCAGGCTCCCCCGTCCATGGGATTTTCCAGGCAAGAGTACTGGAGTGGGGTGCCATTGCGTATCACTAAAGAGAACTTACCCAGTACCAGGTTCTATACTGCAAGCTTAACATAGATGTTCTCATTTAATGTCTCAGTAATTGTGAGGTAAATATCATAATTCACCTCTGCCATAAGACAAAATGAAACCTAAGATCTTGGGGTAACATGAGTTTGGAGTTTCACCTATAGTTATTTGGTAAGGGAAATATTTTGGGCAATTATTACTATTATTATTACTGCTGAGGAGACACTGCTAAAAATTAGCATTTTAAATTATTGGCAAATAGCTTGAGGAAGTTTGGTCTGACAACAGAATCTTAGCTCTGCAGAGCTTCTAGCCACTACAGTATATTTTCTTTTGTAAAATAAAACCTCAAGACTACTCCAAACTGCAAAAAGAGACAAGAGATTAAGGTAACTTCAAGGCTTAAATGCTGGGGTCATGGGGAGGCTCACAGTGCTTAACTGACACAGTGGGCCCAGTTAGATTTAGTCAATACTGAATTTTTCAGAGAATGTTGCAAAACTGCTTGAGTCCTTCGAGGGCAACGGAGTTGTTGCATTACTCTTTGTTCCTTTGGATGGTAAACTTGTCCCTATTTTTCCATTTCATTGTAGGAGATAATTCTCCCCTCTGTGTGGCCACATAAAGATCTGTGCACGTGTTGCTTAGAAATCTTCAAAGTTTGTGGATAATCATACTTGTATACATTCATATATGTCTTCTATATAATTATACTGACTTTGTGAGAATTGAGGCTTATTCCAGGAATAGAAGAAAATTCTATGTGCAAAGATACATTTCCCAAGCATTCATATTGCAATTTTAAGGAGGTTGAAGAAAAAGTTACTGCTTGAAAGTTTTTTTAACATGGTTGAACATAGGATGTTTCAAGTGGTGTCAATAAATAAACCTGCATTGTGTATGTGTGTGTGTGTGTCATTAAAGTATCAGCTTGGGTGGCATTTGTGGTGCTTTCTAAAATAATGTCTTATCTTTCAAAATAAATCACAAGCAGGGACATCCAATGGGTTGATTATTTTAACAATAAACACTAACTCAGGCACTATCAGAGAAGGCAATGGCAACCCACTCCAGTACTCCTGCCTGGAAAATCCCATGGGCGGAGGAGCCTGGTAGGCTGCAGTCCATGGGGTCGCTAGGAGTCTAACATGACTGAGTGACTTCACTTTCACTTTTTACTTTCATGCATTGGAGAAGGAAATGGAAACCCACTCCAGTGTTCTTGCCTGGAGAATCCCAGGGATGGCGGAGCCTGGTGGGCTGCCGTCTATGGGGTTACACAGAGTCGGACATGATTAAAGCGACTTAGCAGCAGCAGCAGGCACTATAACAGCTAAGTAAATTTCCCAGTGACAGGAACATGTGGACCATTAACATATGGCAGATGATTTTCAAGAGCACTCCATGGTTACTCAGGTTCACTGGATTCTCTGGACCAGAAGGCATGTCTGGCAACCTTTAGTGTAGTCCTAACAATGAGGAAAATATCAGCATCAACTTATATTGATGATGATATTGGGACAGTACAGTGTTTTAATGCAAGAAATAAAAGAGAAGGTCTGACAGGGAGAACACTACTCCCTCAAACCAGTTTTAAAAAAAAAAACAAAAAAACCTCCTCTGCATAACTGTCAAGTTCTCACATGAGTTTCTCATTCAGAGAAGAACCGATACATTGATTTTTTTTTCCACTGTGGTTTCTCATTAACTTAACCAATAAAACTAAGGCAGACTTTAATGGTGATTTCATTGACCCAGTCCTGTTTTGTCACCATTAACTGCCATTTATTGAGGCTCTATCTGAAAAAAAAAAAAAAAAAACTGAGCTAGACATTTTGTATGACTGACAAGATAAACAGAAAGGGAATTATGATCACTGACATTCAGAAGAAGAAGTGTGGAAACACGGGGTTTATAGCCACTAAAACTCATATTCAAAGCTCAGTTCTACCACTCCATATTGCTCTCTGGGCCTCAGCTTATGCATCAAGTGAGGAAAATTATACCCATCTAATAGGATGGTTGTGAAGATGAAGTGAAAGCCTCACTGTCATGTGTCTTGTTTCATGTCTGGCATACTATAGGTTCTCAATGAGTGCTCACCTCCCTCCTCCCTTTTTCTAAAGGGTTAATTTTCTACTACTTTAAGAGACAGATATAGAAAAGTAGAAAATGAGACAGAATGCTGAAATATCTTAATTATTGAAACTATAAAATAATTTACAAAGGAACTATATAATACAGAGAGAAGTAAAATGAAAACATGAGAATGGCACTACTGTATCAGAACCGTGATCTTTGGAAACACGGGAGTTACTTCTAGAAATATTCGAAGTTTCATTTACAGTTGAAATCCCAGTGAATAAAATCATTGATTTATAAATATCAAATGTTGCCTTAAAAGTACAAATTTATGATTCTCTATGAGAACTGAGTTAAGAGTGTGTATCTGTGTCTGTGTCTGTGTGATACCAAGAATCAGTAATGCTATAAGCAGATTATAGGCAGATGTGAGACTGCTGCTGCTGCTGCTGCTAAGTCGCTTCAGTCATGTCCGACTCTCTGCAATCCCATAGATGGCAGCCCACCAGGCTCCTCCGTCCCTGGGATTCTCCAGGCAAGAACACTGGAGTGGGTTGCCATTTCCTTCTCCAATGCATGAAAGTGAAAAGCGAAAGTGAAGTCACTCAGTTCTGTCCAAGTCTTAGCGACACCATGGACTGCAGCCTTCCAGGGTCCTCCGCCCATGGGATTTTCCAGGCAAGAGTACTGGAGTGGGGTGCCTTCGCCTTCTCCGAGATGTGAGACTAGAGGGCAGTAAACTTTTGCACCAGCACTCAGGTCATCTGTAAATGGACATACTAGCCTATTCTGTGTTGAACCAAACAGATTTCATGATAATAACAACAGCAGTGAGTTTCATTTTATTTTTTCCTTTCTTATTTTTGTATACAAATTTTAAGAACTTTGTATCTTGTGTATATGATTTTTGTCATCTTGAAAAACAGAAGGTGGGGAATCTTACTCTTATATTCTGCTCAAGTGTTACCATTTTAAGCATACAAATAGACACAACTTTCACCTTAGTATCTAATTATACTATAACAGATTTAGTATTATCCAAAGATGGACTGTGTGTGTGCTTGTGCTTGTATATCCACATACACAGTGCATATATTTGTATCAGTGCCATTAGACATGTGAGAAATCTGGAAATCAGAATGTGAGTGTTTTGGGAAAGATCAAACAGCCAAACCATCTCATGATAGTTCTGTATACTATTCTGTTTTTACACACTTTCAAAGATGATAACTTGCTGAGCACTATCCATTTTTAGCTCAATTTATTCCACGAACATTATCTTTAACAGGCATAGTTTCATCAATCTATGTTTATTTCATAAATCAGGTAATTATAATGGCTTTAAATATACTGCCCTGCTTCCAATCTGATTAGTACCAGTGAGACTACAACCCTTGAATACAGTGCATATATCTGCATTTCTTTAGGTATCAGTTATCTGTCCAAACTCTAAGAAAGATACATAATCACACACTCTTCAACCTTCAACCAATAAGCCTGCCTATGTCCATTTCCTAACCTACTGAACACTTACACAGCCTTATAACTTCATTTTAAGCAAGGCTAATCAAAAGATGCTGGGAAAGATTGAAGGCAAAAGGAGAACAGAGGGACAAAGGATGAAATGGTTAGATGGCATCACCGACTCAATGGACATGAACTTGAGCAAACTCTAGGAGATAGTGGAGGATAGGGAACCCTGGCATACAAGGTCGTGAAGAGTAGGGCATGACTTAGCAACTGAACAACAACAACAATCAAAGGATAATGTAACATGAATCCATTTGTTGAATTCCTATCAAGTGAAATTTGTCTCAGAAACTTTACTTCTATTATCTCAAATTTAAAGGGCAAAATTATACAGGAGTGAAAATGTCTCTGTATACTCCACACAAAGATATTTAAAAGGTCACAGAAATTAATAACATTACCAAAAGATGAACAGTTGATGTATTAACAAGTCTTAAACTTAGACCTCTGGACTAAAACTCATGTATTTTCTTCCCTTAACTGCATACTGCTACAAAGTAAACAAATTGGGTCTCCTTTTGGTTGTCATCAAGCTATATTTTAAACCTAAATTCTATTTCTTGACTTATAATTATCTGAGTGCCCCAGACATTTTCCATCCCATTTTCTGCACTTCAGCAGCAGGCATAATTAATAATCCACAAATAATCTTGTGATCCTAGGGGGCATTGCTGTTCATAAAAAGCATACTTAATCGCCACTAAAAAATTGGTGTTTTAATAAATGAAAATAAACACATCCCAGTTTAGGTCAGATTTGTGTGTATGTGTGCTTCCTAAAAAGGTGCATGACTGCATTCACCTTCTTGTTCCTATAGCAAATTTTATTTGAAAAATGCTCAATTTTTAAGATGCATTGAATTTTTTTATGTCTGACAAAATCTAATAGTTGAACATAAGGCTCATTTTCATTTTATTTCATTATCATTTTGGTGACCAGACAATTCCACAGAGATGAGAAGGCTATACTAAGCAAAAAGCTAATGGCAGTTTTTAACACTGATTACAATCTAAATCTTGGTAAAAGATAATTTCACTTTTTGATAGTAGAACTAGCAGTTTAGTTGAATCTCTATCTAAATAAAAATTTAATAGTTCTTATTTCATGCTCATATGGTCAAGTTTTTGGTCCAATCTGTAATGAGTTAGAGTAACTGATATGCTTATTACTGTTGGTTAATTAAAAGTAGAGTTTCCATTTAGTTACAAAGTACATTAATGTGCCCAGCATATCACATGCCAGATGACCCAAGTCACATATTTGAACTCCTAAAATGAAAAGGAAGTAGTGGAAAATCTATTTGATATGTTGCCAGGAGTGCCACTAAGTTCCTTCTAGAAATAGATTTGGCCTGATGATCAGAAAGACTGGGTTTTTATCTTGCTCTACTGCTGTTTTGCCCTGACCCTCGAGTTTTGTCTCTTAAATCTTCAATGAGTCAATTTTCTAAGAGCAAAGTATGGAATAAAATTAAATAAAGCCCAGGCCCACTTTCTTGTGCTTCTATGAATAAGATTTAAAAGTAATTCAGGGGTTTGACTCTCTGCTCAGTTTTTATAGCTCTGTGATTTGGAGAATATATTTAGCCACTCTGATCTTCATTAAATAGTTAGGATGACACAAGGGCCAAGAGTGGTACTCACATGGCATTTGTGTGCAAATACAGTTCATGACTGTGATGAAGAAAAAAAAAGATGATGATGATAGTGACAGAACATAAGGAAGAGAGGAAGCAGCAGGGTAAAAAGCTGGAGAAGGAGAGGAAATAGTATTCAAGAGGAAGAAAGAAAGAAATGCTAGAGTTAATTTTGCTGATATTATAAAATTTTGTTGCTCCTGAAAATGCAAGTAAATGTAAAATAAGAAAGAAGAAAAAAAAATAACTATAAAAGCAGGCACTGAAATATAATCTAATTGAGCTTTTCTTAAAACCTTATCCACAGGGTTCTGTCAGCAAGTATCAGTCAAACACATATTTCATGGTTGACTAAGTTTTGGGAAAAGATCAGTTAAACAAAATGACTTATAGAAAGCAGGGCCTCCTTGAATTTTCTGAATATTACTGTACACAGTGATTCCTCAAGACCGTTTCTTTGAAATTTCTTTTCTTCCTTTTTTTTTCATCTTTTTTGAGAGCAAGTAGAGGAGGCAGAGGTATGGAGATTGTACAGGCCTAGTGCTCTGTGGAACAAACCTTAGCCAACATGAGAATGATGAAGATAAGTGAAGGACTGGATCTTAGAAATCTAGCTGAAATCTCACTCCTGCCATTTAACTACATCACTTAACCAAGCTAATCCTTGGTTGACTCTTAAGTGGAGATGATCCCATCTTGAAAGATTGTTTTAAGAACGAAGATCAATAAAGGTAATGATACCTGCCTGTGATACAGACCAAATAAACTGATGGTAATAATATGATAGATTCCAGGTATACTTCCTTTCATTGAAGACCCAAAAAGAGGAAATTGTGCATTTCTTCCCATTCTCCACTGAAATCTATTCATTATGAAAAACATCAAAGACTGATTCCCATATGTGGAACACTGTGGAAACAATTTGTTGTTGATTGCTTCCTTCTTGAAATGGAATTAGAGGAAAACGGGATGGAAAGTTCTGATTCCCCCAAAGAATGAATCTGAAATGGGACTGAGGGCGTAAGTAGAACACACATTTTGAGGTTAACGATATTAGAAGCTAACTAATTCTTTCTGGAGGATGGATATCATTTGCAGTAAAGCATCTGCCAATCGTTGTAAAATATGAGTAGCTGGACCTGTCATTGAAATAAACCAATGTGAACAATCCGTTTCCTGCAGGAGGCATGATTAAAACCAGAGCCATTTTCACAGATAATCCATTTATAAATCATGGTGATAAAATGGCCATCATGACAGCAGCTCAGTGACATTTTTTTCACAAGCTCAGCTGTATCCAGGCAACCAAAGCATCTTAACTCAGATGAGAAGAAAGGCAGGCTGGGGTTCCAGGAGTCAGGGAGCAAGATCCCCTGTCTGGTTCTCTTTTCCCGTGAGAGAAGGTAATGGATTGATGGCTAAAGATGGCTTTATATGGTCCTGGGTACTACAGTGTGCTTTATTTGCATGTCAGAATCAATGGACTTCAAGACTTAGGTTTTTCTCAACTCTTTCCTTATTCTAACAACTGATAAAGGGGAACTCCAAGGTCCATTATATATATCCACATCCAATTTGATCCACATCCAATTTGATCCACACCTTGCTGTGACAGACTCGACTGATCAGTAGGAGCTGGAGACAGAACATGTGGCAGAAATCCAGATATTCCCTACTCAGCTGTTTATATGTGTAACTGCAGTATGACAGTGGCTGTGATACTATTGAGAAGAGGTTCTAATAAGCATCACTACAACAACTATCATGTGCTATAATGCTAGAAAAGTGTGTCTCTTTCCCCCAGAGGAGAGGCAAAAATTATCTTTTCACTACTTTGGGAATTTTCTATGCAATTCATCCTCGTAAGCTTCTGACAACTGAACTGTCCTAACTCAGCAGGGATTAAAATATTTAAAACTTTTAAAAAAGTAACACAGTTTTTTTGTTTGTTTGTTTGTTTGTTTTTTTGAGCTGCTGCTGCTGCTGCTGCTAAGTTGCTTTAGTTGTGTCCAACTCTGTGCGACCCCATGGATGGCAGCCCACCAGGCTCCCCTGTCCCTGGGATTCTCCAGGCAAGAACACAGGAGTGGGTTGCCATTTCCTTCTCCAATTGAGGAATAGTTGAAAAATGTAATTCTATACATTTCAAGTGTGCAAAGTGATGATTATAGATATACATTGTGGAATGATTACTGATATCAAGATGTTTAACATATCCATCACCTCACATAATTAACTTCTTTTGCATGTTGGTGAGAATGTTTAAGATATATTTTTGTCCATCCATTCCAAGTGTGCTTTTATCAGTAGCTGCTAGACCTATGCCTCTTTGTAAGAAGCTTTTCCACATGCTGTCTGCAATCACCTCCTCTTAGTAGAGGCAGAGTTTTAAATGTCTGCGGGTAGCCTTCAACCAATAATTGCTGGATACAACCTCAAGTTTTCTTGAGGTTTGTTTGGGACAATTCCAACTTTTCCAGGGAGCTAGATTACCTGCACATTGATGTATAATCCATGCTCCTCTGCGGGACTGAGCAAACATTTCCCTCCCTGGGATTTGCTTGATACCACACTCTGTGTGGTCTCTTTATTCCCCACTCCCCACTCTTATACTATTTTTTCCTGACAACTCTTTCAGATTAAATTACATCCTCATGAATACTTTGCCTGATACTTCCTTCTGAGGAACCGATCTTGTACATCCAGAAAAGGGATGGACGTAGTTAGGACCTCAGTGGGGATTGGACTCAGTCAGGCTCCTAAGACAGAATTTCCTGTATAAGACCTAGGAAACATCCAGTAGCCAAAAACACAGTTCAGGTGAAAGAATTTCACCAGGAGATAGCTATGGTTAGAGACCAAGAACTGGAAAAACAAATAACTACACTGATTAAAATATTAATAAGCTACTATTGTAAGAACATACAGTATTGATTGAGGCTTTGTGTTAGGTGCTGTGCTAAGAGCCCTAATGCATTCTTCCCCTCATTCAGGGCACACAGCACTGAGGTAGGGGCTATTGTCTTTTCTGTTTTACAGATGTGGAAACAGAGGCTTAAGAATGCTTTGTGACTTACCTAAGGTCACATAGCTATGGACTTGGATTTGTGCCTACATTTGTCTGGCTCCTATTATAAGGATAATCACTATATTGTAAGACATTTTACCAATCTATTGGTGTTTTTGAAGAAGAAAAATGCCACAGTGAGGTGAAGGAACATGACTGATGTAATCAAGCTAATATGATAACTAGTTGGAGCAAATGCCATATTTTAATGCATATTTCTGCCTTCCTTTCATTTGTCTCTTTAAAGACATGGGGCTCAACAGAAAGTTAACACCCACTGTGTCAAAAGAAGACTTTTGTTCTTTGTTCTCAATAAATCTGCCTCCTCCCTGCCTCCCACCAGCTCACACACACCCACCACACTACCTTCCAAACCTCAGCAGTATTAAGTGATACACTCAAGGTCACAGAGCTGTAAAGGTAGGTTTGGCAGCAAAGCCATATCTTCTGATTCCTAGCCCAGGTCGGTTTCTTTCCAACAACATCAGGTTAATTTAGTGTCATATATCCAAATCCTGGGCAAAATTAAAACTGTTTTAGTATTAGATGGCTGTCCAAACATAAGTTTCCAGTGGAGAAGCCAAAACCAACCCTCTGTAAACCTCAGCTTTCTAGAGGAATGTCGAGATTCAGCTTCTGTCATCATATTTCTGCCAATGCTCTGGCCTTTGGACTCAGCCTGATTTTGAAATGTTAAAGTGATTCAAGTGGATATTAACCAAAAAATTATTAGTAAGTATTTCTCAAGCTCAAGTGTAATAGGCCCCATGGAAAACACAAAATTGTTTATTCAACATATTTAAATATGTCTAAAATGAACTAATTGCTTTTCTCGGGTGTTCTGGCAAATTTGTGGCTTTATCCCTGCTCCAAAGATTGGGAATCTGAGGAAAAGAATCTATAGATAAACAGATATTTATCTTTTCATGCATATGCAGACACAGAGACATTGAAATCAATCATTTCCTAGGAGGAAGGTCATAAGCACAATTTATGTCTTCCTGGATTAAGTTCTGACCAAACCAAGAAGATGGAGAATAACTTGTACACAAGATGGAAATCCAGGGCAGCTAGATTCCTCCATTTGTGAGAAACCATTGAAACCACCTTCATTTCCAAGCTGCCATCTCATTTCCCTGACTCACAGGCTTGTTTAAACATAGTTCCCACAAGAACGAGCCTCAATATTATCCCTTGATTATAACCAATTATCTCTCACCAGTGGGCTGACCACTTGTCTCTTTCCTCTCATATTTGTCCACTTCTCTTTGCTTATTTTGCTCTGATAACTGCCAGTTACATTCACCAAACCAACATCTGGTTCTGTTTCAGTTCAGTTCAGTTCAGTTGCTCAGTCGTGTCCGACTCTCTGCAACCCCATGAACAGCAGCACGCCAGGCCTCCCTGTCCGGTTCTGTTTAGTCATTGGGAGTGACCTGGTAGAAAACTGGAGGATCAAATAGAGGAAGAGGCCAGGCTACTTCTCCCCACTCTATGGTTTGGGAAGTATCACTTATGGTGGGATGATGTATTTCCCACTGTTGCATATTCTCTCAGACAGGAAGTCCTTACCCTGAGGTCAAGCACCCATTAGGTGGAACCATATCTTAGGCACTAGACAATGATATCTGTCCCTTTACAGTAGCTATGGTAGCAACTTCTAGTTATTGCTACAATCCCGACTGCCTTACTACCTCCCTTTTGGCCATTTATCTTTTCCAACATATTAGTATCTAATTAAATTCCTCTATTGAACTACCTATTGTGGGCTCTTTTTTTTTTTTTTTCCTCACTGATAAAACTAGTTTCAATCATTTGCCCTCTTATCAGAGTAATTACATGCACTTTTCCTAACCTTGATGTCTCCCTCAAATGAGCACAGCAGACTGTCCACCCCCTCCCTATACTCTTATTTCTAGGATATTTGTGATTCATTCTTATACACATTGACAAGGCCCTTCCCTTCCTCATGCAGGTAAATGTGACTCAATGGAGAATTTCCAAAATATATCAATAAGACCTCACTTATCTGATACAAGTCTCTAAGGATGTAAATTTGAACTTTGAACAGCTGAGAGAAATGGCAAAAAGGACTAGCTTTGAATCCAGACAGGCACTCATGAGGGCACTTCAGGTATAAAACCTGATTCTGCTCTTAGTTTACACACAGTTCCCATAAATGTAGACACCTGATTTCATAGTAGATTAATGAAGAACAAGGAAAAATACCAACAGCCACTGATACACGGTAATAAAACTGATGGCTGACAATGAGAAAATGATAAATGGAAGCAAAACTTTAAAATTAATTATAAAATTCCCAAAGTAAAGTCAGTTAGAACACTTTGATATAGGGGAAAACACAGCTGCCTATATCTGTGAATCACAATCTAACACCAGAAAGGGGTAAAGACATAGTATATACATAATGCCAGGAATCATTTTAGGGGTTAAAATATGTATTATTTTAATATTGGGGGTACTGATAAAAATGTTACTATGTACTATGCTCAACCATCTCATAGTTAAGGACAACAAGGCTCTTTAAACTAAGTACCATCGGTAGTGTTACAGGCCTGTGACAAAGGAACGACGTAAAACATGATTGGCCTCTCTCAAAATCCCATGGCCTTACTGCTCCATGTTAGAGAATTGTCCTTTGTAATTACAAACTTCAGATTCTTTTGTTTTAAAGAAATGGCTGATTTTTCTAAGTACTCACATTTTAACAAAGTGATTAAGTATCTATTATCTTGCAGAAAACCTTCCTTTTGTTATGAAAGAGTAAATAATATTTTGAGAATTGAGTGTTGGAAGCTTTAATGCAGAAGGGTGAAAAAGGAAGCTTTATGAAAGCACCCGGGATAGCTCAGATGTATACAGTGCTGCTAAACCTTTTTATATTCCATGTTGTAACCAAATTTCTATTTGTTCTCAGTGACCATTTATAAATCAGTGGTTAAACTCTGGCTTTCCTATTCCTCTCCCTCCAAAAATACCCACATTGTCTAGGAAAGTAGACTCAGAGCAGCTTCATTCCTACAAATACCCATTACTTCCTCTGTTGGTGAATGGAATTTAACCAGACCAGAAAACTAAACCAAAGTCACATAAAGGGTAAGATTTGATGTGTTTAACGAGAAGCCTTTATGCAACTGTTCCCACTAGTCAGACAGAGAATAAGATGATGCTATTTTTACTTCATCTTGGCTTTCCACAGAAAATTTTAAAAGCCTTAGGATCAGTCCTGATTGTCAACAGATCATCTCCCATTTTGTGTCAGGTCTCACTGCTGTTTCCATGAGACCCAAGGAGGTCACTGATATGGCTGTTCCAAGTAATTTTATTTTTTTTATTTTTTTTTATTTTTTTATTTTTTTTTAATTTTAAAGTCTTTAATTCTTACATGCGTTCCCAAACATGAACCCCCCTCCCACCTCCCTCCCCATAACATCTCTCTGGGTCATCCCCATGCACCAGCCCCAAGCGTGCTGCATCCTGCGTCAGACATAGACTGGCGATTCAATTCACATGATAGTATACATGTTAGAATGTCATTCTCCCAAATCATCCCACCTTCTCCCTCTCCCTCTGAGTCCAAAAGTCCGTTATACACATCTGTGTCTCTTTCCCTGTCTTGCATACAGGGTCGTCATTGCCATCTTCCTAAATTCCATATATATGTGTCAGTATACTGTATTGGTGTTTTTCTTTCTGGCTTACTTCACTCTGTATAATTGGCTCCAGTTTCATCCATCTCATCAGAACTGATTCAAATGAATTCTTTTTAACGGCTGAGTAATACTCCATTGTGTATATGTACCACAGCTTGCTTATCCATTCATCTGCTGATGGACATCTAGGTTGTTTCCATGTCCTGGCTATTATAAACAGTGCTGCGATGAACATTGGGGTACATGTGTCTCTTTCAATTCTGGTTTCCTCGGTGTGTATGCCCAGAAGTGGGATTGCTAGGTCATAAGGTAGTTCTATTTGCAATTTTTTAAGGAATCTCCACACTGTTCTCCATAGTGGCTGTACTAGTTTGCATTCCCACCAACAGTGTAGGAGGGTTCCCTTTTCTCCACACCCTCTCCAGCATTTATTGCTTGCAGATTTTTGGATCGCAGCCATTCTGACTGGTGTGAAGTGGTACCTCATTGTGGTTTTGATTTGCATTTCTCTAATAATGAGTGATGTTGAGCATCTTTTCATGTGTTTGTTAGCCATCTGTATGTCTTCTTTTGGATTAAAGATCTAAATGTAAGACCAGAAACTATAAATCTCCTAGAGGAGAACATAGGCAAAACACTCTCAGACATAAATCACAGCAGGATCCTCTATGATCCACCTCCCAGAATTCTGGAAATAAAAGCAAAAATAAACAAATGGGACCTAATTAAAATTAAAAGCTTCTGCACAACAAAGGAAAATATAAGCAAGGTGAAAAGACAGCCTTCTGAATGGGAGAAAATAATAGCAAATGAAGCAACTGACAAACAACTAATCTCAAAAATATACAAGCAACTTATGCAGCTCAATTCCAGAAAAATAAACGACCCAATCAAAAAATGGGCCAAAGAACTAAATAGACATTTCTCCAAGTAATTTTAAATCGACTTTCTCTTCTGTTGTAATAACAACTGAGAGTGATAAAACTAAATGCCTTACTTTCCTCCTTCTCTTTATCTTCCGATGCCAAGTAAGATCCTCCACTCTTATCAGAAAGTGTGGTGCTTGTTACTTCAATATTTATGGAATGTTTATCCCATGCCAAATGTAGTGCTAGGTACCACAAGGATAGGAGGAACAGGTTATAAGCACACCTGTGAGAAGCTTGTAAAATAAAGAAAGAATAAAGTTTGAATTCTAAAAATTATCTGACTCCTAATTCCTCACTGGTTAATCACTAGGCATTTTCACTTCTATATAATGTCATTTGAGTCTACCTATTCATTCTTATCTTCCAGATATTCAAGCTGGTTTTAGGAAAGACAGAGGAACCAGAGATCAAATTGCAAACATCTGCTGGATCATGGAAAAAGCAAGAGAATTCCAGAAAAACATCTATTTCTGCTTTATTGACTATGCCAAAGCCTTTGACTGTGTGGATCACAATAAACTGTGGAAAATTCTGAAAGAGATGGGAATACCAGACCACCTGACCTGCCTTTGAGAAACCTATATGCAGGTCAGGAAGCAACAGTTAGAACTGGACATGGAAAACCAGACTGGTTCCAAATAGGAAAAGGAGTACATCAAGGCTGTATATTGTCACCCTGCTTATTTAACTTCCATGCAGAGTACATCATGAGACACACTGGGCTGGAAGAAGCATAAGCTGGAATCAAGATCGCCGGGAGAAATATCAATAACCTCAGATACGCAGATGACACCACCCTTATGGCAGAAAGTGAAGAGAAATTAAAAAGCCTCTTGATGAAAATGAAAGAGGAGAGTAAAAAAATTGGCTTAAAGCTCAACATTCAGAAAACGAAGATCATGGCATCTGGTCCCATCACTTCATGGGAAATAGATGGAGAAAGAGTGGAAACAGTGTCAGACTTTATTTTGGGGGGCTCCAAAATCACTGCAGATGGTGACTGCAGCCATGAAATTAAAAGACGCTTACTCCTTGGAATGAAAGTTATGACCAACCTAGATAGCATATTCAAAAGCCGAGATATGACTTTGCCAACAAAGGTCCATCTAGTCAATGCTATGGTTTTTCCAGTGGTCATGTATGGATGTGAGAGTTGGACTGTGAAGAAGGCTGAGCACCGAAGAATTGATGCTTTTGAACTGTGGTGTTGGAGAAGACTCTTGAGAGTCCCTTGGACTGCAAGGAGATCCAACCAGTCCATTCTAAAGGAGGCCAGTCCTGGGTGTTCATTGGAAGGATTGATGCTGAGCCTGAAACTCCAATACTTTGGCCACCTCATGGGAAGAGTTGACTCACTGGAAAAGACTCTGATGCTGGGAGGGATTGGGGTTAGGAGGAGAAGGGGACAACAGAGGATGAGATGGCTGGATGGCATCAGCGACTCGATGCACATGAGTTTGGGTGAACTCCAGGAGTTGTGATGGACAGGAAGGCCTGGCATGATCAATTCATGGGGTTGCAAAGAGTCAGACACTACTGAGCGACTGAACTGAATTGAACTGATTTATTCTTATGGTTTCTGGTCTTGGCTAAAGCCAGTCCTCACCTGGATGACCACCATCAATAATTCCTCTCACCATATTTGTTTATTAAATACTTGAATTATAATGAAAATGTACAAAGTACAACTGTACAAGACAAAGAATTATAACCATATGTAACACTCTGCCCAGATCTAGAAATGGAATATCAGTTTACCCAGAAATTACCTCCCCAAAATGATTTCCATTTTCTTCCACAAAGACAATCAGTATTCTGAATTCAAACACTATATATTAGGTTCCAAAGTTTGTCTAAATGGAATCATGTAGTAAGCATTCTTTTATTCATGGCTTCTTTTGTTCAATGCTTTGTCAGATTCCTCAGTGTTGTATTTAGAGGTAATTTGCTTACTCATTGCTGCAAACTATTCCATTTATGATTTATATCATGATTAATTAGCCGATCTACTCTTGAGTTTTTGGTTTGTTTTTAGATTGGTGGTAGTACACATAATGTTGCTATAAATTTTCTTGCATGTCTCTCTTGGTGCAGATATGCACGCATTTTCTGTTGGGTAGTATATTTAGGGGTGGGTTAAAAAGTGACTTGGTTACATGCAAAAGTAGACATAAGCAGTTTCTAGCATTCACCCACCCATTAATAGTATAGAAGAAATTTTAACATCCATGCCTGCTCCATAAGATAATCTTCTTTATTTATTTTCTGGAATGCAAGTGTGATCATGTGATGCTCCTGTTTAATGGCTTTTAATAGCTGGGCTTTTCTCTTAGAATCATGCTCAGGATGCACTAGTGCCTGAAAGGCCTGCAGAATCTGCTCTCACCTAAATCTCCAGGCTAACCCCCTATCCCTCTGCCTCTGATGTTCTCCACTATGACCATCCCAAACCTTTTCCAGGTTCACATGCATGCTACATTCTCACTCACGTCTAAGCTCAAACTTACTGAGATGTTTTTCCAGATGTACCTGTCTCATTGTTTTTCCTTTCCTCTTCCTTTTTCTGACAATACCTATCACATAACCCTAATGTAAATCCCCTTCATTATACAAGTTAGTGCCAGACATGGCATAATAGCCTCATTTTGTTACTTGTTTACTCCGTCTTCACCACAAGAATTTAAAGCTGCAAAAGATCTGGGAATTTCCCTACTTGTTCACTTTTAAGTTTCCAGTATCCAATAGTGCTCAGCATCAAGTAGGAACTCACTGTTTGTTAAGAGAGTGAGTGAGTACATGAATGAAGAAATATTAGCACTTTAGCATAGTTTCCCTCTGGTAAAATCAGTTGTCTCCTCTTTTTTTAACTGGTAATTTGTACTCATTCTCGAAGTCTTGGCTTCAGTAGTATTTTCATCAGGGCAATTAATTTGACTAAAAGCTCAATTAGAACACTCTTGTATATATTATAACTGATTCTGAGATTCAGTTTCATAGCACTGATATATTCTTGAAATATCAATGGATGATTTGTAATTATTTTGCTTATGATCCACATTCACCCCTATCTTGTAAGCTCTGAAAGGGCCTGAATATCTGCTTTCCTCAGCACCTTATTCCTTGTGCCTAGTACAGTGCTACATGCGGACTTTCTATACACAAAGCAGATACTTAAATCCTGTATATCAGGTCAAGGGAAAATTGTCTGGCATTTCTCGTAATGCTAGGAATATAGTGCTGTATATACAGAAAGAAGATATAATCAGGGCCAAATAGGGGAGGACTGGGGAAATATTCATACAGGCCACAGTAGATAATCTAAGCCTTATATGACAGATTTTGATAGGCACAAACACTCCGGGAAGGATAAATGCCATGTAAAACAATGGGGATGGAAAATAGTATTTTTGAGCAAGAGAAGGAAAATCTAAGCACTCAGTGGTATTTTTTTCACTTTTTCTTGTAACCATAAATATATATATATATATTCCTTAAAGACCTCCCTTTGTTCGTGCCCTCTCAAGCAGCACCTATTAATGGTATTAGGTAATTTAATAAAAAATTTATATTTCACTCTGTGTGCATACTGAACACCAACTAATAAACACACAGGTGTTTACCAAATGGCCAGTTAGAATGGTGAGAAATGGCCAAGGCTAAAAATAAGTAAGGTAAGGATGTGGGGACAATACATACACACACACATGGATGTGTATTTGGAGGTTTCTTTTCACATCTCAACTACTTTGTATGGGAAAATAATAATATTACTCAACACATTGTGCACTTACATGTCAAACACTATTCTAAGACATCTATCTATGAACTTCGTGGGGGATAGGATTTGTGACACTTGCTCAATTAATCACAACTTCATCTGAAAGCATTATATATTTTTGGTGATGTTAGTACCATCATTATTACCACCACTACACTTTATTGAGAACCTAGTATACATCAACTTCAAAGTAGTTGATTAGTACTGGGGGACAGAAAGCAAGTGCTCCAGGGAAGAATAAAGGGATTCTATCAGACAATCCGGCTGATGATGACAGTAATATGGAGCTTCAGGAAAGTACTATAAAAGTAGAGGCGTGGACTTCCTATTAAATAGGACAAGTGATTACAGCACAGGGGGAGAGAGGCTCTTCTTCTAAGAAACTACTTAAACACTGACATTCCATCTCAAACAAGGTGGACTAGACTGTCTTTTTGGGAAGTCTGGGATTATGACTGATAGCCTGTCAGCAAGCTTGGTTTTACTTGCCTAATAGAAGCACTTTAACACAGAAATATGCCATGGACATGAAGCAATGAAGCAATATACAAAAGCAATTTGTACAAATGAGAACACGATGCATATTTAGGTATGCAGAGAAGATAATAGAAAAGATTTAGGATTATGGCTTTTCCATGTCTATTCCTGGAGAGGTTCTGGAGAAATCCCAGTAGTTTCAGAAAAAAAGGAATTTCCATTTGGCTTCTCTATAAATTATGTCATCTTTATTAGGAAACTGTGACTCAATTATATATCTGAAAATTCTCTATGATCCCCATGGATGATGGTGGAATATTAATAGCTGTTGAAATCTGTTATATAAATGCGTGAGTGAAAAAAAGAAAGCAAAGGATAGAGAAAAAGAAAGAAGGGAGGAAAGACAAAAAGAAAGGAACATTTAGAAGAGTACTACTAACTTTGCTAAGTCCATGGAATAGGAAGTGACTTTAGGAACTTAGGACAACTATCATATCACAATATCAATTTTGATGATACAGCTTTTGGTAAGCAAAACAGGGTACCCAGATGGTTCCCAGATCCTACATATGAGGTAGTAACTTAATGCTCCATAGAAAGAAAGGGTAGGAGTGTGTTAAAGCATTTAAAAGCATCCCACCTTTGCCAGGATTATCTCAAGGACCAAGGTCTGAGCCTGCAGGGAGAGGTGGAAAGGAGCCCGCAGCAGAGAACTAACTGTGAAAGCCAGAGGAAGTAAATCAAAATGGCTTGGATCTCTAGCTGGGTTAAGTTGTTTTCTCTTCCAAAACTAGTCAAAACTTTACCAATTTTATAAGGCACTTAAAAAAAATCTCTCTCTCTTTCTTTTTCACTTCAACAAAGATCAAGAGTCAAAGAAATATCAAACAAGCACACAGCAGACAACCCAAATAAATAAGCTTTTCTTTTTGGAGAACAGCATCTTTTGTTGTTTGTCAGAGAGCAGTGCTCAAGCCAGGGTGTACAAATTAGCCTCTGGAAACTCAGAGCTCTCCCTGGAGCTCACCTTTATTTCTGAATGTTTAGTCTACCATTTGTAGCAAGCTGTGTCTTGAAAGAGAAATCTAGATTTCATTCTGCCCTGAAAATGGGAAAGAGGAACTGTTGATATTATAAACTCTTTTCAAGACTGGCCTAAAAATATGCAATTGGTTTTTTCTTTTCATTTCTAGCACAAGACATTGAAGATCATTTTATAGAATCCACACAAAGCATGATTCAGAACCCTATGCTATTTTACTGAACTAATGTTCAGCATGGAAAGATAATTTGGCCTCATTATTTGAAAAGCCAGACCTTATTCACATACAATTTAGTAAAGCTGCTCTTTCCTTCTTGGCCTCTTCCATATGAAATATATAAATATTTATTTCAAATTATTAAATTATTACTATCTATATTTAATATTTGTAAATACATGACTAATAATAATAATAGCTGGTCCACTGTTAACCACATTGACAGAAACCTGAGCATTTGTGTTTGTGTGTGTTTCACACTGAATTGGTGCTCTGTATCAGTGTCCCTTATTCTCTCTAAAGTCTGAGAAGGATGAAACTCTGGTAAATGTGTGTCTAGCCAAAACCATAATTCTAACTGAGCTGACTCAACTTTGATCTATTCAGAATATGGCTAGAAGCAGTGTCTCAGAAACCTGACCACGGTCAAATTCAGCAACATTCTGGCTCTTCTAGGTAAGAAACTTTGGGTAAGATCCTTAAATCTTACTGTACTCTAGTTTCCTGGTAATGTTTCACGTGTCAGTATTTGCAACTATTTAGTACATTTCCTGACATTATTTTGTCTTATATATATTATAAGCAAGTTTTACATGATAAAATTGGTTATTATTATTGCTTAAAAGGAAAAGAAGCAAACATCATTTGTGTATTTCAATCTTGCTCCCACTATGCTTATTTTTTTAGTACTAACCTGAATCACACCTTTCAGAAATTCAGAAAAGAAGTCCAGTTCTGTGCAACAAATTTTACTGGAGATACTTACCAAGCAATGAGACCACTGAACTGGATGCTGAAGTTATATATATATACACACACACACACACACACACACACACACACACACATATATATATACACCTTTGTAGAAAAGAAAGGTCATGGGGTTCCCTAGTGTGGAAGTGTTTTAGAAGAGCCTAGACAGAGAGATCAATTTAAATGTCTTGCTAAATGTCTAGGCTAAGATGATAAGCCCCAAACCAACATTTCCCAAAATAAGGTATCCATATCATGGGCCAAGTTTGGGGTATATATATTACAGGGTGCAGAAAAGGTTCAAAACAATGCTATTTGCATAGTGAGTTTCTTTTTCTAGTGCTATTACAGTCCTCCTGATTACAGAAAGTAGATGCTCTCAGTTTGGTGATAGCTGTTCACGTCTCTTTAAAACTTGCTAATCCCCCATCTCAACAGTCAGAGCTGACCTCTAGGCAGTGGCTTTCAGCTAGAGTTAAACAATTCATTTTTTTTTTAATTGTAATTACTTTAAGGTTATCTTGTTTTCTTTCCTGAACTGTTTTTTTTTTTAACATTCATGATTGAAATATATGTTTTTTTAAACAAATGCACTTAAGTTTGTGTGTTTAGATAAATATATTAGGTAATAGTTTACTATGTTACCTGAACACAGAAAACATCAAAAAGGTGATAATCAATGCCCAAAAGTAGGTATGCACTCACAGCAGAGATTAAATAACAGATTAGAGAAACATTTAGAAGAGAGGATAAGCAGAAGTTAGCGATTTGTTTAGACGGGAAAGAGCTTCAAATGGTCAGTGGTCAAGTGATTCTGAGCCTCAGCCAAACCTCTAGTTGGTTCAGAGTATCTGAAGAGGTAACTACCTGATTAATGCAGGTGTTGCCTGCAGGCAAGAAGCTTATTTGAGAAACCACATTCTCTCTGTATTTATATTCTTGACATATGTTGTGTCTGCACAATTCCGTTTTTTCTTGGCCATTTCTGGGGAGTGAACACCATTATCAAAAACATGAATAGGTATCATTGATTGCCCTCCCTATTCAAAATGATGGGGTTGGACATATTACTTAATCAGGTATATACCTGGAGTGTGGAAGGACTCTAGTAAAATTGAAAAATGCACAAAGCACTTAACATTTAATTCCACAAAATGCAACTTTCTGTCCAATAACATATGATCATTTTACTTTGTGGAAAATTTCTGAGAATTCCCCCTCTCTTTGCTGTTGGAATACCCAAATATGTTTTAAGCTATCATTAGACTTTATGAGAAATGCCATTTACTATAGGTTGTGACTTAGAGGAAATTGGGATATAAATAAACAAAACACAGTGTTTGTGAGTTTTAAGTTCCACAGGAGAATTGTATCTGTTCTATATACTTCATAGGGTTGTTGGGAATATATAACAAAATTACATGGAAAAATATTCTCCAGTAGTTTTGGGTGAAAATAAACAAACAAAAAAGAATTTTCTGTTATTCACTGTTTAGTCTATAATACTTCAGGGTCATGACACTCATATTAATTTGTGATGGAAACAACCAAACTGAAATGATTTCTTCTTTAGACAGACTTTTCTAGCCCTCAAGATAAAATCAAACTTTCTTTGGTACTCATAGTTGTGTATGTTTACGTCCATATGCACATAGAGCTTCTCACCCTGGGTGCTGCTGACATTTGGGTTGGATAACTCTTTGTTGCAGGGGGGTGCCTGTGGATTGCAGCATGTTTAGCAGCATCGCTGTCATCTACCCATTAGATGCTAGTAGCACTTTCTACCTGTGACAGTCAAAAATGTCTACAGACATTGCTGGATATTTTGCCTGGTAGGTCAAAATATTTCCAGCAGCACTGTCACACAGTTATGTGGCACATATTTCACTGTATTGAAGTTATTTGTTTTTCTATTTATATGAATACATTAGAAATAATCTATATGTCACTGAGCACTGCCTAGTGGGTACTCATCTTTTTTTCTGGATTTTATAGACGACACATACTATAGAGATAGGCACAAATTCCTATCTATCATTTCTCTGCATTTCAAGGACCTGCTCAGTGAGGAGATGTGTGAAAGTCTCAGTAACATTTACTCATTGAACAAATGATGAATGACCTCTTCAAAAGCAGTACCTAAATAATTTTCAGCTTGGCATTTCTGGTATCAAACACAATGTAGGACATACAGCAGATTCTTGATGAATGTTTTGAGGATGAATCAGTGAATGAATGGATAGAAGGATGAATAGAGAAAGACAGCCTCATATTCACAGGGTCAGACATTCAATTGTGTACATCCCTAATTTTCCCCTGGCGTTACTATGACTACAAACACCTGAGCTGCCAACATTCTGTCTGAAACTTTAAACAGGATTCCAGGTGAGGAAGTGTCCTTGGCAGGATCCCAGCAGACCCAGCAGTGGCTCACAGGAGGAAATCTGCATAGACTTAAGTGAAAATCAGATTCATCCTAGCTGAACTAATCTGTGGCTAGGGGAAAAAAAAAATCACAAGTCAACATGGTTGGGCAGGGACAGGAGGGACTGAGATTAGACAATTTAATGCCAGACAGCTTTAGAAAGGCAGTGTCCAGAACAAGTACTAATGGAGCTGCTGCTTCTAAAAAGCCTCACTCTTCAATCAGGGGCAAACATTTTAGACCTAAAGGGTATTTTGGAAGAGGAGAATCCATGTGGATCACCACAGAGTTTCCTCTGTTTGTTCTTCTTTACAAGGAAAGGACATGGAACAAATGACTGGTTCAAAACTGGGAAAGGAGTACGTCAAGGCTGTATACTGTCACTCTGCTTCTTTAACTTATATGCAGAGTCAGTCAGTTCAGTTCAGTTGCTCAGTCATGTCCAACTCTTTGTGACCCTATGAATAAGAACGCCAGGCCTCCCTGTCCATCACCAACTCTCGGAGTTTACCCAGACTCATGTTCATCGAGTCGGTGATGCCATCCAGCCTTCTCATCCTCGGTCGTCCCCTTCTCTTCCTGCCCCCAATCTCTCCCAGCATCAGGGTCTTTTCCAATGAGTCAACTCTTCGCCTGAGGTGGCCAAAGTACTGGAGTTTCAGCTTTAGCATCATTCCTTCCAATGGACACCCAGGACTGATCTCCTTTAGGATGGGCTGGTTAGATCTTGTAGTCCAAGAGACTCTCAAGAGTTTTCTCCAACACCATAGTTCAAAAGCATCAATTCTTTGGCACTCAGCTTTTTTCACAGTCCAACACTCACATCCATACATGACCAATGGAAAAACCATAGCCTTGACTAGACGGACTTTTGTTGGCAAAGTAATGTCTCTGCTTTTGAATATGCTATCTAGGTTGGTTATAACTTTCCTTCCAAGAAGTGAGCATCTTTTAATTTCATGGCTGCAATCACCATCTGCAGTGAGTTTGGAGCCCAGAAAAATAAAGTCTGACATTGTTTCCACTCTTTCCCCATCTATTTCCCATGAAGTGATGGGACCAGATGCCATGATCTTCGTTTTCTGAATGTTGAGCTTTAAGCCAACTTTTTCACTCTCTTCTTTCATTTTCATCAAGAGGCTTTTCAGTTCCTCTTCACTTTCTACCATAAGGGTGGTGTCATATGCATATCTGATGTTATTGATATTTCTCCCGGCGATCTTGATTCCAGCTTGTGCTTCTTCCAGCCCAGCGTTTCTCATGATGTACTCTGCATATAAGTTAAATAAGCAGGGTGACAATATACAGCCTTGACATACTCCTTTTCCTATTTGGAACCAGTCTGTTGTTCCATGTCCAGTTCTAACTGTTGCTTCCTGACCTGCATATAGGTTTCTCAAAGGCAGGTCAGGTGGTCTGGTATTCCCATCTCTTTCAGAATTTTCCACAGTTTATTGTGATCCACACAGTCAAAGGCTTTGGCATAGTCAATAAAGCAGAAATAGATGTTTTTCTGGAACTCTCTTGCTTTTTCCATGATCCAGCAGATGTTGGCAATTTGATCTTTGGTTCCTCTGCCTTTTCTATGCAGAATACATTATGCAAAATGCCAGCTTGGAAGAATCACAAGCTGGAATCGAGACTGCCAGGGGATATATCAACAACCTTAGATATGCAGATAATACCACTCTAATGACAGAAAGTGAAGAGGAATGAAAGAGCCTAAAAGAGGAGAGTGAAAAACCAGGCTTAAAACTTAACACTAAAGAAAGAGAAAAACCTAAGATTGTGGCATTCAGTCCCATCACTTCCTGGCAAATAAAGGGGTAAAAATGGAAATAGTGATGCAACTTCTTTTCTTGGGCTCCAAAATCACTGCAAATGGTGACTGAAACCATGAATTTAAAAGATGCTTGTTCCTTGGAAGAAAAGTTATGACAAACCTAGTCAGTGTGTTAAAAAGCAGAGACATCATTTTGCCAATGAAGGTCCATATAGTCAAAGCTATGTTTTGTTTTTATTTTTTCCCAGTAGTCATGTTATGGATGTGAAAACTGGATCATAAAAAAAGCACCCAAGAATCGATGCTTTTGAAGGGTAGTGCTGGAGAAGACTCTTGAGAGTCCCTTGGGCTGCAAGGAAATCAAACCAGTCAATTCCAAAGGAAATCAAATCTGAATATTCACTGGAAGGACTGATGTTAAAGCTGAAGCTTCAATAATTTGACCATATGATGCAAAGAGCTGACTTACTGGAAAAGACCTTGATGCTGGGAAAGATTGAAGGCAAAAGGACAACCGGGTGGCAGAGGATGAAATGGTTAGACTGCATCACCTACTCAATGGACTTGAATCTGAGCATATTCCAGGAGATGGTTGAAGGACAGAGGAGCCTGGCATGCTGCAGTCCATGGGATCACAAAGGGTCTAACATGATCTAGCAACTGAACAACAACAATAGGGAAATCTGATTCTTCTGAATAGATTCGTTCTACTGGGAGCTTTTCCAACCACAGGATCTTTTATGACCTGCATAAAAGAGGGAAAATCATAACCTCTTGGAGAAGAATCTTCTACCACCATCTACTTAGCATCACCTTCATATATTCAGGGTAAGTTAATTTGGGATTCTAAGAATTTCTCTGGTGTCTGTTTTCAAGAGAGTTTTAATGTTGAAGCTGCCCTGTTCTCTGTTTAGCTAAATCATAATCGAAGTTTACAATATCTTTTAAGCAAAATAAGAATCATTTCCTATACTTACATAGAAAACCTCTTACAATCTCTTATATCTATCAGAATTCTTTCTTATAATAATTTTGCTTTTATATTTATTTCCACTAAATTTAAATTCCTTGATATAGGAATGTGTAAGCATATGTGCATGCTAAATTGCTTCAGTCATGTCTGAAGCAACACTATGGACTGTAGCCTGCCAGGCTCCTCAGTACATGGGACTGTTTAGGCAAGAATACTAGAGCAGATTGTCATGCTCTCCTCCAAGGGATCTTCTCAACCCAGGGATCAAAGTTGCGTCTCTTTACATCTCCTGCATTGGAAGGCAGGTTCTTTACCACTAGTACCACCTGGGAAGCCCTGGTGTAGGAACAGTGTCTGAATATTGATGACTATGATGATGATGATGATATAGAAATAAATAATTCACTGAACATTAGTATTAACCTAGTCAATGACCTTAGCAATTTATTAAAAATTACATTTGATTATTAATATAAATTTATGAATCTCATCCAACTGTATATTCTTATGTCTTTGGTACTCATATAGGCTTTGACATAAGGGTGATTACTAAGTTTCATTGCCCTGAATTTATATATAAAGAAATAAAAGAAGTGGGGTAGAGACCAGGCCAAAGAATAAGGAATACCATAGACTGGGATTCAGTGTTTTCTAATGGACACTGGATCTAACGTATGACCTGAATTTGAATCTCAGTTTTGTGTGTTGTCTGGGCAGTCATTTAATAAGTTGAGTCTCTATTGTCTCTTTAAAGATTGTGGATTATGATGTATGCTAAAGAATGGCTAAAAGGATGTGAAATTTAATAAGGGCTCAGCCTCTTTTGTTATTAACATGCATTTTAACAATTGTACATATCATAAAGAAAAGAAATAAAGTTAAAGAACCATCTAGATGAAAGCTGGTTAATTCAGGTTCTATTGGGATTAAGTCAAATCACTGCTCTTGCACCAAAAAATTAATAAAAAGACTTTCAGATGATCGTTTTTTAGTCTATTACACAACATTCTGAAATTCTCAGCCCATTTGCTCAAATCAATGACCTACACTTCACATTCAACATATTTGATAGAACAGCACAACACTAACTACAGTTTAGCTAACATTCAGGGAGTTTATCAGAAATCCTCATCATGAAATTCTCAGTATCTCAGTTTAACTCAGAGGTACTATATTTTCACTTCTTACATAGCCAAGATGGAAAATCATATGATTCCTCTGAGTGAACAGTCACAAGGAATACATATCCCAAAATGCTATATGATGACTCTTTTGCCAAACCTCTGAAGACAAAACTTAAGGAGGCTTATACTGATAATTTAAATAACTGCAACTTTGTTTTCTTAAAACTTTATCATTTAATGGGGTACTTTTGATAAATTTTAATAGCTCCAAGTTCTAAAAAACATATTAAACTTTGTAACTAAGTACTGAATGATATTGCTTGTGTTGTTTAAACACTAAGTCATGCCCACATTTCAGGCTCCTCTGTCCATGGGATTCTCCAGGCAAGGATACTAGAGTGGGGTGTCATTTCCTACTCCAGGGATCTTCCTAATTAGGGATTAAATCTGTGTATGTTGCATCTCCTGTATTGGCAGGCAGATTCTTTACCAGTGAGCCACCTGGGAAGCCCCTAAGGTTGCTTATGGATGCTTAAATTGCTAAACACCTTATACTCTAACGGATTTACTCCAGTTTTAAAGGATTTTTCAATACAAATAAAGTCTATTCTAGCAACTAAAAATACCCTGAATCTTCAAAATATCAAATTTTTCATTAAAATAAGCTTTAAAATATCATGTGCTCTTTAGCTACCGTGTGCTACATTATCACAGTGAATTGTCACCCATTCAACACACACACACAAAGATATGTGTAAACATGACTTTGACTTAAGGCCTAGAGAGGACTCCCCCTTACATAACACTGTTTTCTATGGAATTTAGGAGAGCTTGTTTCATCAGGTTTGGGGAAGGTGCTAATTAGTGGAAGATACGGCATTACATTCTCAAAGATTTTTATTCAGTATTTTTGATGGCAAACATTTAAAATAACCAGCCAAAGTGTTCTTCATAGTGGAGGTGCTTTCAAGATCACAGTTTAATATTATCATATTCTCATAGAAAGATGATAAGACTGAATATTTGTTTATGATATATTTCCAAATAATAAGGTAATAAGGCATTTTCTTCTACAGACAGGATCTTGACCCTCACCAAATATAGTGGGCCATGTGGAACACTGTCCAGACCACTTTTTAAGACAGAAGGACTTATTCCTCAGCTACTGGCACTGCAGTCAGTTGATAGCCACCAGCTTTTAAGAATCTTGGAGACTTGCCTCAGATGAAGACAGTTTTCTTATCAATATCATATCCTCTTTGCAGGCAGCATAATGCATCAAATGTCTTTTTCATGCAGGACCATAAATACCATTTCCCCATAGTTTAGGGCAGTATGGAAAAGGATACTCTTCAATAACAGTCCTGTATTCAGATCTCTATCCCAGTATCTGTTTCTTGGAATCCAAATTAAGACAAGCTAACTGATAAATGGCCATTTTTCATATTTGTTGTAAATAGCTTATTGTTTCAAATATCAAACTGCAGAGAAAGTCAGAGAGTGAGTTCTTACTATGTCTGGCAGAAAGTTAAGCATTTCACCAACAACACTCCATGGCGAATCCAGTTCTGAGAAAGAGAAAGAAATATCAGATCTCAAGAATTGCATACAGAAATGGATGAGAACATGAGTCAGTCAATGCAGAGGACATTGACAGAGTTTGGTACTTCTTGATGTAAAGTTTGTATTGGTCTACTTCCTTCCACTTTATGCACTGATGACCTGTTAGATTTAAGAATGTGGGATCAGGCAGTCAAAAATGGCTGCTGTAAAGTTACATGGTGTCCTTGATCTATAAGACGGTCTCAATAAAGGGAGGTAGGGTTTATGAGCTCTGAGAACAGGTTAATATGAGGGATATGGCTGCATTATTTGAAAGAGCTCAGGTCTACCTCTACCCTTCTGTTCTGAGGCTTAAAATTCCACTATTTGAAATACAAGATAGAAAGAAAGTATAAAAGCCTAAACCCATTAGAAGTTAACTGTAACACGAAGTGAAACTGTTCTTAGGCACAGTAGGGGATACCACAATAAAGGCTGTTCTCTGATCCACATAAAAAGAACTCCAAATCCCAGGATCCATCCAAATATTTGTGTTTTAAAAGGTTCCAGCCAAATCTAGCCTAACTTTTGCACACTTTCTTGACTTATACTGAGAAATGGACACAATTCTCTGTTTTCAACTTCTCACCTTTAAAACAAAATACACAGCAAAGGGAACAAAAGAACTACAACAGTGGGTAGAAACCAAATAATTACAACAGAGGGTATGAAGTAATAGACATCACAAAGGAGCAACAGAGAATGTTTGGTGAGGATTGATTCTTTTACCTATGATAAATCAATAAAAAACATCATGCAGGAATAGCTGTTGACCCAGGCTTTGACGGATATGTAGTAACTGCTCAAAGTTATACCAAGATTTTTATTTGCTTTCTAGAGAATATATAATAAACCATTATATCACTACCTGTTTTATACTATGCCTGGTATACCAGATATATTGCTTGCAGTTTTGAATGTATTAGAGAACCAGTTTAATAAAATCCTTGTCCTTGTGCTACTTATAGCACAGTGGAATGTAATACTGAGCTAATAACTTGAGAATACTCAATTGAAATTAAAAACATAATATGCTAAGTTGCTTCAGTCATGTCTGACTCTTTGCAACCCCTTGGACTGTAGCCCACCAGGCTCCCCTATCCATGGGGATTCTCCAGGCAAGAATACTGGAGTGGATAGTCATGCCCTCCTCCAGGGGATCTTCCTGAAACAGGGATCGAACCTGTGTCTCTTAAGTCTCCTGCGATGGCAAGCACGTTCTTTACCACTAGCGCCACCTGGGAAGACCAAAACATAATACGGAGTGAACAATTTACTTGATTTCTAAGACTTGGTAACAATAAAATAGGATGGGTTATTTCAGTCCCATTTAACATTCTATGTTTGAAATAAATTTACTTGAATTCCCTGAGAAAAGCGAGCCAATTTCAGATTTCTCAGGAGCAACAGAGTGATCTTTCTTCTTTGCTTTAGGATAGAAGGGTCTAAAGTAGGATTGGACATGAGGTAGAAGATGGACTGCAATGACTGAAGTATTAAGTCATCATCATGGGGAGATCTGTCCTATCTATGATGAATGTTAGGACAAGTCCTTAGAAGCCTATAGGCTCCCCTGGTGGCTCAGACAATAAAGAAACTGTCCTAAATGCACGATACCCAGGTTCGATCCCTGGGCCCAGCAAATCCCCTGGAGAAGGGAATGTCAGCCCACTCCAGTTTTCTTGCCTGGAGAATTCCATGCACAGAGGAGCCTGGCAGGCTACAGTCCATGGGGTCGCAAAGAGTTGGATCTGACTGAATGACTAACATTTTCACTTTTCACTTTAGAAGCCTATTTGAATAATCTTTGGATGGGAACTAGTACCAAGCAAGGAATAAGACTTTGGGTAAGGCAATTGCATGTAGGTTTTGGAAAATTCTGGAGAGGAACTGAACTTTGAATGATCATCAGGTAACATTCCTAGCAGCTGGAAAAATTAATGTCTTACTTTTGAAGTGGGCATCTGGTCAGCACACCACAGCCTCGGCTATAATTTCTAATATAATTTTTTTTTTCCATGACCATAAACCATATTTCTAACTGTGCTCAAGACCTTTCCATATAATGTGAGCTTCAAAGAAGCATTTTCTTGCTATTTAATTTCCTGAGCAAGGAAACATGGCAATGATATGGATTGAACTGTGCTCCCTTAAAATTCATATATTGAAGTCCTAACTCCTAATGTAACTGTATTTGGAGATTAAATGAGGGCAGAGGCTGGGACTTCAATCAGATAGGATTAGCGTCCTTATTAGAATAGGAAGAGATACCAAGGGTACACATGCACAGAAAACAGGCCATGTGAGGATACATTTCTTTTTTTTTTAAGTAGCCATCTGCAAACCAAAGGAAGAGGCCTCAGGAGAAATCAAAGCTGCCAACACCTTGATCTTGGACATGCAGTCTCTGGGAAGGTGAGAAAATAAATTTCTGTTGGTTAAGCCACCAAGTCTGAGTTAGTCTTTTATGCAAGCCCAAGCAGAAGAAGACAGGAAGCAGGAAGGTGAGGTAGGTGTTTTCATGTATCAGAAAGGTAAACATCCAATCATCAATTCAAGGCCTATAATTCCAGGTTTGGATTTTTGACCTGGTATCTGGACAATTTAGGGATACAACAGTTTCTTCCACTACATTCTAGTTCACATAAATTTACCATGTAATGAAGATTTAAAATATTTGATTCTAAAATTAAATTTCATACTATGGTTCATATAGTTAATATATGTTAATGAATATTTATATGTTTAAGTAACCAAAATGTATGGGTTTCCCAGAAGCTGTCTGCCAATGTAGGAGATGCCAGAAATGCAAGTTTGAGCCTTCAGTTGGTAAGATGCCCTGAAGGAGGGTATGGCAGCCCACTCCAGTATTCTTGCCTGGAGAATCCCACGGACAGAGGACTTTGAGGGCTTCAGTTCATAGGGTCCCAAAATGTTGGACACAACCTAAGCAGCTGAGCACGAGTCTGGATAGCCTCAACTATGCTCCTCTCTGAAGCCATATAATTCATCCCAAATGCAAATTTACTGACATTACTTCTTTGCTTAAGTCTTTTCCAACTGCCTTCAGCAGAATGCCCAAGAACAGTGTACAAGGCCTTTCCTGAGCTATCTCATACACGTGTCTCAAGACCATTCTGCATATCTTTATAGCTCTATATGCTTCAACCTCACTGAAATACTCATGATTCTTATACAGATTCATGTTGCTTTTATGTGTTTGTGCCTAGGTAGAGCTGCTCTTTCTCTTCCCATTGACGAAATCTTATTCCAATCTATGTTCCCCAGGAAAAGCCACCCAGCCATTATACAACAGTTCCATTTTTAGAGGCTGTGCTGTTATACATATGCCCACAGCATCCCACTGCCCTGCAATGGCCCAGTATGCTTGTGTCTTTCCTAGTGAGTCTGTGAGCACCACAGAAACAACGAGACCTTTCTCTTTACATCCTTAGGAATTTCCTTAGGAATGTGCACCCAGTATATTCACAAGGCAAATTCACTGATTTGAACTGAAGGATTAATAGAAAAGTGATATATAGTTTATCTAGAAGAAATCAATGTTTTGCCATAAAATCATATTATTTTCAAAACATAAATATGAAATATAACTGAATTAAAATGTAATTTTGTTGTTTTTATTTTTTATGAATAACTATGTTCTCTTTTTCTTCAGATGCTCATGTTTAACATTGTATTGAGTTTTAGTAAAGATTTAAGCAGTTACATAGTCACTAGGGGTCACTCTTACAATTTTGAATCTTGTGAATCTGTGTAAGTTTTCTTAGAACAATTTAATTTCAACTCTTTCCTCTGTTACATAATAAAGGTGCCAATGATGCACCTGATGGGTGTGTCACATAAATAATTACCTAACTCTATGTTTATCTTTTTGGCTATTCAATATAACCAGGATGGTTTCCCTGGATGTGTCTAAAAGAAACTGCAATTCAGTTATATTTAATATCCTAAAACTGGATAGTCGAGGCACATATTAATGAAAAACAAAATACTATTTCATCATTATGTTCTCATTGGAAAACATTACCTTACTGTTAAGGTAATATTGTTACAGATTTTTGAAAAAGGTTATGGTGAGCCTTGCAGATGATCTTCCCGTGGATCTACCTCTAAAGTACCTGCAGAAATGCAGGAACAATGTTTGGCTATTCAAACCACCAAGTGTAATTTCAGCAGGATTCTTAATCACAAACAAGCTGAAAGGAAACCAACAGACATTTGCAAATAACAAGGGGGCAGCAAAAAGAGAAACAAATTCTCTTTCTAACTGTTCTGTGATCATCTCTCTTCCCATACCCACTCCCAAACCTTCCAAATAATTAGTGAGTGGCAATCAATCATGGCTCCTCAGGCAGGCACCAGTGCAGATGTTTGAAGTTTGATTTTACATCTCACAGGAGCAAGTCTTTTAGGAGTTAGGAAAGGACTAGGAAGGGCAGGAGGCTGGGCAAAATAAAGAGAGGGTTGTGGAAGAGGCAAGTTATCCCTTCACAAGGCATCTGTAATCAGATGACCAGGAGCCTGGGGCATGTTCTCAGAAGGAATAAATGAGATAAAGAAAGAAAATTTACATTTCAAAAATAAACTGCCAGGATGTAGGAAGATTGGGAATAATGACTACAGGCTTTAAAGCCAGACTACAAAATTAGAATCTTATTTCAGCTACTCAAATGTAGTAGACCTTAAGAAAGTTGTAAACTTCAAATTTTCCCACTTGTATAATGGGAACATGATAAGGACAATATTTGTTTCTGTATCTTGATATGTACATAAACAAGTATCTATGTCTATAGCTGTATCTATAGATTTAGACAAATGAGAAAAATAAATATGTACACATATACACACACATATGTGCACATGAATATATATCTACATGTACCTGCAATGCATACACACAGACACACACATGCACATCTCTAATTTTAAATGCCTGGCCGAAGTTTGATTTTCAAAAATGCTTCCTTCTCTATTATGCTAGTTGTGTACCCCCATAATCAAAATTAAGAAAATACAATTGGGGGACAAGATAGGATATTTGAAACTGGATCTGTCCCAGAAAATCTAGGGTGTTTAGTTGCCATAATGATATGGCGAAACCTGATTTCCACTCATGAAATCTCTTTGAAAGGAATCAAAAACCATTTATTGATTTTTCTAAAAGGAGAATTGAGTTAAAAAAAATGTGCCAATTGAAAATGAAGTCAGGTCATGCAATTTCAGTTACAAATTTGGGCACTGGGCCTGCCATACCCTCTCACTGGACTCAGCTATTCTGATTATAAAAAATAATAAAAATAAACACAAATAAAACAAAGCAAAACACCCACAATTGAGAAGTTCCTTAACTCAAGGACAAGCGAAAGGCTAAAGAGCAGCATTAAGGTCACATAAGAGAGGGTCATTGCAGGACCTCATGTTGAACTCTGCTGAGATAGACAGCCTCATGCTAGGGTTAACCTTATGTGCATTCCTGTATGTCCCATAGCTTTAGCCTACAGAACCTAGAACCTAGGAAGAGAAAGGTAATGAAAGCCACAAAGCCCAGTCAGGGCTGTAACTGAGAATAAAACTCTATGAGGAGAACAAATTGGTGGAGAAGTAGGCAGACGTGGAATAGTACATCTCTCTCCATGGATACATCAGGAATACACCTTCAGACACAGAATTGCATGCAGAACACCAGCTGAAAGCGGATAGGAGTACCTGACCAGCGGAAAAAAATATATAGACCCACGCAAAACTCGGTGGGATGAAGGAACTAGGGGGAAAATCAGGAGTGTTAGTAGGACTGGACCTGCCCTTGGTGGGTGGGGGAGCTGAAGCAGGAATCCAATCCCCATATAGAGGCAATTGTCTGAGTCAGAGGAGAAACATTTAAGGCTGAGAGTGAAACAACTGAGCTGTGGAAGCCTAAATGGAATGAGAATCATACAGTCCTTGCCGTAGCCATACATACCCCAGACAGGGCTGTGGATCCCCTGAAAGGTGCAGTGGGGGAACTGGAGTTTAGGGATTGTGGAGAAATCCCCTGGTGAGGGCTGCTATTGACTGCAGAGAGACAGATCCTAGGGATGTGAGAGAGGAGATTGTAGTGGGAAATTCCTGTGGAGAAAAGCCAGGCAGCCATGGAAGCAAGGTGATACAGCTGAGTCCCGTGCAGGGGGTGGATCCATCACCATAACCTCTCTCTCCCCAAACACCAGCATTGGCAGCTGAATGATAGAGAGTCTGGCCCATCAAAGGCCTGAAGCACTGAACTACAGAGTAGGGCCCCACCCAGGGTGCCCCTTTGAGTGCATGAGGCACTGATCTACAGGTCAGGACCCCAATCAGGGGGCCTCTCTATATGCTTGATGCGCTGAACAACAGAGAAGGATCCCAGGCAAGGGAGCCCCCAAAGTGCCTGAATGGGTGGAGATACGGAGAAAGACTGGCCAATGAGGCCTTCTGATTGCCATCTACAAGAAGCTCAAAAAAAGACTCTGATAGAGCCATAACTCCTGTATGGAGGCAATCTGTGTCCCTGCACACTTGGCACCACCAGGGTCCCTGAAAGCCAAGCAACTGTGCCACCTTCACATTCAACTCTCACTGGGGCAGAGCTGCCACAGGCAAAAAGTGTCTTGCACCTATGTGTGCAGGATCGCTTTGGTAGTGTCTGACTCTTCTTGACCCTGTAGAATGTGGCCTGCCAGGCTTCTCTGTCAGGGAAGGGGGTTCTTCAAGCAAGAATACTGGAGTATATTGGCCAATATTGTTTGCCATACCCTTCTAGAGCACTGTATTTCCTGTTTTCCTAGCAGCCCACTCCCCTGAGTACCTGGTGCTGCTAGAACCCCTGTGACCCAAGCAGCTGTACCACCTCCAACCCTGGCCCTCACAGGGGTAAACCCAAGTCCTCCAGGGCAGCCTCAGCAACAAACCCCAGTGGATGACCCACATACAGAGGTGGAACCACAATTGAAACCACAATTGAAACCCAGGGGCAGTGTGGCTAAGAAAGAAGACCCCAAACCCTCCCACCAGCTGTACAAGCTGCACATTAAATCCACATGATCAACTAGGCAGACTCTGTGTCTGTGGAATATATAAAAGGTTACTGAGAGCTCCCCCAAGAGAAAATGCACTAGTTCTGTAGATAGCTGTAGACATTGGAGGAAAGAACACAGAGGAGCAGGACCAGATTAGAATCTGAGTGGCCCCAACAGCAGGTCCAGAGATCAGCACAGTGTTGGAGGGCACCTTAAAGAGGTGAGGTGGACTGTGACTCCCAGTGAGGGAAAAGACTCTGACAGCAGACACTCACAAAAAACATTTATTACCCTTATGTTTTGACATGTTCTGTAGATTCTTTTGGATTTTTTTTCTTTTTTTCCTCCATAAACCACCACCACCCCTCCCATTGTAGTTGTCAATTTTATTGGTGCTATGAAATCTAATGCAGCTTTTGAGCTTTTTCTTTCCTAAGTCACATTTTTTTTACTGTTGTTATAAATCTCTGCCTCTACTTTGGGCTTTTACAGTTCTGGGGAGTTTTCCTTTTTTTTTTTTTTTTCCTTCTTTTCTCTTTTTAAAATTAATCTTTAAAACCTATTATTATTTTTTCTATATTTATTCCTTTGTTTGGTTTTCCTACTTTCCTTTTCCCCTTGTGGTTAATCTTTAATGGATATGAATCCTCTTCATCTACCTCTATTTAACTTTACATATCTATTCTTTCTTTCCTTCCTTTCCTCTCAACATATTTGTTAGTTTTGTTTTCAGTGCTTTATTCCCCATTTGGCACCTTGCTTTAGTCTTGTGTTCCAGTTTGTACTTTAGTTATTTTTGTTCTTAACTGGTAATTATAATTTTTTTATTTCCTTTGTTCACTGGGTCAATCTACTGTACTTTATTTTTATTGGACTGTTTTCACTTTGCTCATGGGTATATATGTATATGTGTATATTCCATTATTTTAATTATTATTTGCCTGATGTTGTAACCACCATTTGTCTGGGGTTCATCTTTGGCTTCTCATTTTTGGATATTTGCTTTAATCTCACTTAATACCATAACAAACCACTTGTGGAATCTTCATTCCTGACCAGAGATCAAGCTCTGAGCCTTTGGAGTGGGAGCACTGACTCCAAGACCCTAGACTACCAGAGAACTAACCTTAGGGGGTATCAAATAGTGAGAGCATACACAAAGGAAACCACTAGAATAAAAGATCCATCATCTCCCAACCACCAGCAGCACCCTGTGCAGGACACCTCATCTAAACAACAAACAAAACAAAAATACAAACCCAATCATCAGCAGACAGGATTACAAGTTCACTTAGTCTTGCCCATTAGAGGAAAAACAAGCAAACAAAGAAACAAAAGCTCAGCACAAATCTCACCCTATTCAAAGCTTACGCAAGCCACTGGACCAACCTTAGGAGGGCAGAAACCAAAAGGAAGAAAGAATTCAACCAGGAACACTGGGAAAAGGAGACCTCAAACACAATAAGTTAAAAAAGAAAAAAGAAAGAAAAGGTAGAGAAATACTACACAAATGAAGGAACAAACTAGAAACACAGAAGTCCAAATAAATGAAGAAGAAACAGGCAGACTACCTGAAAAAGAATTCAGAATAATAGTAAAGATGATTAAAAATCTTGAAAACTAAATGGAGAAAATACAAGAATCAATTAACAAAGACCTAGAAGAATGAAAGAATAAACATGCAGAGACAAACAACACAACTACTGAAATTAAAAATACTCTAGAAGGAATCAATTTCCTTCTCCAGAGGATCTTCCCAACCCAGGGATCGAACCTGGGTCTCCTGCATTGTAGGCAGATGCTTTACTATTAGAGACACCAGAGAAGTCCCAGAAGGAATCAATAGCAGAATATGTGAGGCAGAAAAATGAATCAGTGAGCTGGAAGATTAAATGGTGGAAATAACTTCTGAAGAGTAGAATAAAGTAAAAAAAATGAAAAGAACTGAGGATAGCCTCAGAGACTTCTGGAACAATATCAAACATACCAACATTTGAATTATAGAGGTCCCAGAAAAGAGGAGAAAACGAAAGGGCCTGAGAAAATTTTTGAAGAGATTATAGTTGAAAATTTCCCCAACATGGAAAGGAAATAGTCAGTCAAATCCAAGAGGCACAAAGAGTCCCATACAGGATAAACCCAAGGAAAACCACACCAAGACATATACTAATCAAACTAACAAAGACTAAACACAAAGAAAGAATATTAAAAGCAGTAAGGGAGAAGCAAAAAGTAACATACAAGAGAAACCCCATATGCTTTGCAGCTGATCTTTCAGCAGAAACTCTGCAGGACAGAAGGGAATGGAAGGATATAGTTTAAGTACTGAAAGGGAAAAATCTACAACCACAATTACTGTACCCAGCAAGGATCTCATTCAAAACTGATGGAGAAATCGAAACGTTTTCAGACAAGCAAAAGTTAAGAGAATTCAGTACCACCAGTACCATCAGCTTTACAACAAATATAAAGGGATTCTATATAGTCAGGAAATACAAGAGAAGAAACAAAATCTACAAAATCAACCCAAAACAATAAGAAAATGGCAATAGGAACATATATTTCAATGATTACTTTAAATGTAAATGGACTAAATGCTGCAACCAAAAGACAAAGACTGGCTGAATGGATACAAAAACAAGACCCATATACATGCTGTCTACAAGAAACTCACTTCAGACCTTCAAGACACATATAGACTGAAAGTGAGAGGATGGAAAAATATATTCCATGCAAATGAGAAGTAAAAGAAAGTTGGAGTAGCAATCCTCATATCAGACAAAATAGACCTTAAAATAAAGAATAGGCTTTACAAGAGATAAGGAAAGACACTACATGATAATCAAGGGATCAGTCCAAGAGGAAGACATAACAATTGTAAATATCTATGCACCCGATGTAGGAGCACCTCAATACATAAGACAAACACTAACAGACAGAAAAGAAGAAACTGTAACACAATAATAGTAGGAGACTTTAATACCCCACCCACACCAATGGACAGGTCATCAAAACAGAAAATTAATAGGGAAACACAAGTCTTAAATAATACATCAGATGGGATGGAGCTCATTGATATCTTCAGGACATTCCATCAAAATGCAGAAGAATACACCTTCTCAAGTGCACATGGAACATTCTTCAGAATAGATCACATCTTGGGTCACAAATCAAACCTCAATAAATTTAAGAAAATTGAAATTGTATCAAGCTTCTTCCCCAACCACAATGCTCTGAGACTAGATATCAATTACAAGGGGAAAAAAAAAAACTGTAAGAAACACAAACACATGGAGATTAAACAATACATATCTAAATAACCAACAGGTTACTGGAGAAATCAAAAGTGAAATCAAAAAATTTCTAGAACAAATGACAATGAAAACATGACATCTCAAAACCTAAGGGATGCATCAAAAGCAGTCCTAAGAGGTAAGTTTATAGCAATACAATCCTTCCTCAAGAAATAAGAATAACATTGAATGGACAACCTGGAGAACACAATGGCACCCCACTCAAGTATTCTTGCCTGGAAAATCCCATGGATGGAGGAGCCTGGTGGACTGAAGTCCATGGGGTCACTGAGAGTTGGACGTGACTCAGAGACTTCACTTTCACTTTTCACTTTCATGCATTGGAGAAGGAAATGGCACTTCAGTGTTCATTCCTGGAGAATCCCAGGGACGGCAGAGCTTGGTAGGCTGCTGTCTATGGGGTTGCAGAGTCAGACACAACTGAAGCAACTTAGCAGCAGCAGCAGCAGCAGCAGCAGACAACCTAACTTTACACCTGAAACAACTGGAAGAAGAACAAAAAAAAACCCCAAAATTAGTAGAAGGAAAGAAATCATAAAGATCTGAGCAGAAATAAAGGAAAAATAAATGAAGGAAACAATAGCAAAGAATAATAAAACAAAAAGTTGGTTCTTTGAGAAAATGAATAAAATAGACAAACCTTTGTCCAGACTCATCAAGAAAAAAGGGAGAAGAATCAAATCAACAATATTAGAAATGAAAAAGGAGAGGTTTCAACAGACAATGCAAAAATACAAAGGATTATAAGAGACTATTATGAACAACTATATGGCAATAAAATGGATAACCTGGAAGAAATGGACAGATTCTTAGGAAAGTTCAATCTTCCAAGAATGAACCAGGAAGAAATAGAAATTATGAAAAACCCAATTACACCACTGAAACCAAAGCTGTGATAAAAAATCTCCAAAAAAACAAAAGCCCAGGACCAGATGGCTTCACAGGAGAATTCTATCCAACATTTAGAGAAGAGCTAATGCTGATCCTTCTAAAACCCTTCCAAAAAATTTCAGAGGAAGGAACACTTTCAAACTCATTCTATGAGGTCACCATCTCCCTAATACCAAAACCAGACAAAGACAACACACAAAAAAGAAAACTACAGGCCAATATCACTGGTGAACATAGATGCAAAAATCCTCAACAAAATTTTAGCAAACAGAATTCAGCAACACATCAAAAAGCTCATACACCATGATCAAGTTGGGTTTGTTCCAGGAAAGCAAGAATTCTTCAACATATGGGAAACAATCAATGTGATACACCATATTAACAAACTGAAAGATAAAAACCATATGATCATCTCAACAGATGCAGAAAAAGCCTTCGACAAAATTCAGCACTCATTTATGATTAAAATTCTTCCCAAAAAATGGGCATAGAAGGAACCTACCTCAATATCAGTTCAGTTCAGTTCAGTTCAGTCGCTCAGTCGTGTCCAGCTCTTTGCAACCCCATGAATCACAGCACGTCAGGCTTCCCTGTCCATCATCCTGGAATGTGAAGTCAAGTGGGCCTTAGAAAGCATCACTATGAACAAATCTAGTGGAGGTGATGGAATTCCAGTTGAGCTGTTTCAAATCTTGAAAGATGATGCTGTGACAGTGCTACACTCAATATGCCAGCAAGTTTGGAAAACTCAGCAGTAGCCACAGGACTGGAAAATGTCAGTTTTCATTCCAATCCCAAAGAAAGGCAATGCAGAAGAATGCTCAAACTACTGGACAATTGCACTCATCTCACATGCTAGTAAAGCAATGCTCAGAATTCTCCAAGCCAGGCTTCAGCAATACGTGAACTGTGAACTCCCTGATGTTCAAGCTGGTTTTAGAAAAGGCAGAGGAACCAGAGATCAAATTGCCAACATCTGTCGGATCATGGAAAAAGCAAGAGAGTTCCAGAAAAACATCTATTTCTGCTTTATTCACTATGCCAAAGCCTTTGACTGTGTGGATCACAATAAGCTGTGGAAAATTCTGAAAGAGATGGGAATATGAGACCACCTAACCTGACTTTTGAGAAATCTGTATGCAGGTCAGGAAGCAACAGTTAGAACTGGACGTGGAACAACAGACAGGTTCCAAATAGGAAAAGGAGTACGTCAAGGCTGTATATTGTCACCCTGCTTATTTAACCTCAACATAGTAAAGGCCATATATAAGCCTACAGCAAACATTATTCTCAATGGTGAAAAACTGAAAGCATTCCCCCTAAGATCAGGAACAAGACATGAGTGCCCACTTTTGCCATTATTATTCAAAATAATTCTGGAAGTCCTAGCTACAGCAGTCAGAGAAGAAAAAGAAATAAAATAAATCCAGATCAGAAAAGAAGTAAAGCTCTCATTGTTTGCAGATGACATAGAGATGCATACTGTACATAGAGAACCCTAAAGATAGTATCAGAAAATTACTAGAACTAATCAGTGACTTTAGCAAAGTTACTAGATACAAAATCAATACACAGAAATTACTTGCATTTCTATATACTAACAATAAAATATCAGAAAGAGCAATTAAAGAATCAATCCCATTCACCACTGCAAGAAAAATAATTAAATATCTAGGAATAAACTTACCTAAGGAGACAGAAGAACTGTACACAGAAAATCATAAAACACTGATGAAAGAAATCAAAGATGACATAAACAGATGGGGAGATATTCCATGTTCCTGTGTAGGATGAATCAATATTGTGAAAATGACTATACTATCAAATGCAATCTACAGATTTAATGTGCTCCCTGCCAAATTACCAATGCCATTTTTCACAGAACTAAAACACAAAATTTCACAATGCATATGGAAATACAAAAGACTCCGAATAGCAAAAGCAGTCTTGAGAAAGAAGAATGGAGCTGGAGGAATCAACCTTCCTGACTTCAGGTTATACTACAAAGCTACAGTCATCAAGACAGGATGGTACTGACACAAAAACAGAAATATAGACCAATGGAACAAGTTAGAGAGCCCAGAAATAAACCCACGCACCTATCGGTACCTTATTTTTGACAAAAGAGGCAAGAGTATGCAACGGGGTAGAGATAGCCTTTTCAATAAATGGTGCTGGGAAAACTGGACAGCTACATGTAAAAGAATGAAATTAGAACACTTCCTAACACCATGCATAAAGATAAACTCAAAATGGATTAAAGACCTAAATGTAAGACCAGAAACTATAAAACTCTTAGAGGAAAACATAGGCAGAAACCTTGATGACATAAATCAAAGCAAGATCCTCTATGACCCACCTCCTAGAGTGACAGAAATAAAAACAAAAATAAACCAGTGGGACCTGATTAAAATTAAAATCTTTTGTACACCAAAGGAAACTATAAGCAAGGTGAAAAGACAGCCCTCAGAATGGGAGAAAATACTAGCAAATGAAATAACTGACAAAGGATTAATTTCCATAATATACAACTAGTTCATACAACTCAATGCCAGAAAAACAAACAACCCAACCAAAAAGTGGGAAATAGACCTAAACAAACATTTCTCCAAAGAAGATATACGGATGGCTAACAAACACATGAAAAGATGCTCAGCATCGCTCATTATTAGAGAAAAGCAAATCAAAACCATAATGAAATGTCACCTCATACTGGTCAGAATGGCCCTCATCAAAAAGTCTACAAACAATAAATGCTGGAGAGGGTGTGGAGAAAAGGGAATGTTCTTCACTGTTGGTGGGAACATAAATTGATACAACCACTATGGATGACAGTATGGAGATTCCTTTAAAAACTAGGAATAAAACGACCATATGACCCAGCAATCCCACTCCTAGGCCTATACCCTGAGGAAACAAAAATTGAAAAAGACACATGCATCTCATTGTTCACTGCAGCACTATTTACAACAGCCTGAACATGGAAGCAACCTAGATGCCCACTGACAGATGAATGCATAAAGTTGTGGTACATATACACAATGGAATACTACTCAGTCATAAAAATGAATGTATTTGAGTCAGTTCTGATGAGATGGATGAACCTAGAACCTATTATACAGAATGAAGTGAGTCAGAAAAAGAAAGATACATATCATATTCTAATGCAGATATACGCAATCTAGAAAAATGGTACTGAAGAATTTATTTACAGGGCAGCAGTAGAGAAACAGACATAGAGAATAGACGTATGGACATGGGGAGAGGGGAGGAGAGGGTGAGATGTGTGGAAAGAGTAACATGGACACTTACATTAAAATAGATATCCAACGGGAATTTGCTGTATGTCTCAGGAAACTCAAACAGGGGCTCTGTTTCAACCTAGAGGGGTGGGATGGGGAGGAAGATGGGAGGTAGGTTCAAAAGGGAGAGGATATATGTATAACTATGGCTGATTCAGGTTGAGGTTTGACAGAAAACAACAAACTTCTGTAAAGCAATTATCCTTCAACAACAACAACAACAACAACAAAAATTAAAACAAACCCTATGAGCAGTCTTAGAGCAACATGCAGGGAAATCTGTTCATTCTACTTTTAAGGCATTTGCCTAAGAAGTGGAGAAAAACAAACAAACAAACAAAAAACACTATTGCTGTTAATATTTAAGATTCCAACAGACAATCATTCCATCTTGAAATTTTTTCTCTTATGTATCTTTCTAGATTCTCAAGGATTTTGCACAAAGGATGCCAGCATTTTGGAGATGACTATCATAGTGCTTCTGTGGGCAGGGAGGCATAGAGTATCATGGGGCAGTCTATACTTTGCAGGCACAAACATCTGACATGGACTACATTACTAAACCTCTCTAAGACAGCTTTTATTATCTAAAATGGGTAATAGCATCCACCTCTTACAGGTTTGGTAAGAATAAACCAAAATTATAATGCACTTGAAGAGGTTAGCACAGTGCCTGACAGCTTATTTTTAGTTTATTTCACAAAGAGTTACAGAGATTGATCTTTCTATCCTGTTTGCTATTTTAATAGTTGCCATTGGCACAGGGCATGGGTGGTACCATGCCTCGCCTTACTTTCTTCTGTACAACTTGAAAGTATTTGCACACAGAGAATTGTAAACCTAAATGTCTCAGTCCACAGAGATGATACAAATATGGGACTGCCTTGTATTTCAAGAAAGCTATTGTCCTCTAGAGACAGGAAGATAGGCAAAATTACCTGTAAAATTCTTTACAGCCTGGAGGGTCTAACTTCCTAGCCATCTATATTTTCTCAAAGGATGTTTATTTATGTTCTGCATAAGGCTCTCTTGATTGAATGGTGAACTATGTCAGTAGTTGGTACCAAAAATGGGAGTGTCTTCCCAGCAAACAACAGCAAAAGCAAAAATATTTTTTATTTCTAATTTTTACTCTTGAATTTGTGCAGAGGTAACCTTTTGAACAAAGTAAGCTGAATATTCATCATTTGGAGAACATCTGAATTGACCTGAATTTCCCCTCCCTAAATATTTATCCCACCTATTAGTCCTTGGTTTGTTTTTACAAACATATATTCACATGTGTTTGTATCTCTCCTACACACTTTGGTTAAAATGAAGTTCTCCAAATGAAGACAAATAGTAAATATTTTTTTGAAAACATCTCAATGGAGACTCATATTATAGCATATATAGGGAAAAAAACTGCACTCCAATAAGAGAATTACAGAAGACAGCAGGGAGAATTTGAAAGGAAAATGTGAACATCAAGGACTGACTTTTATCAATTCTTTAATAAATTTGACTATTCATCTACAATTTGAATCATCAATTAATTGAAATGATCCATTACTTACCATGTTATATGTTAGCTATCAATTAGATATAGATGTTGGGGATATAATCTGTGAACAACTTGGTCCCTGAATTCAAGGAATCCTGAGTTCCAAGGAGGAGATGTGTTTGTAGTTAAGCAGTTGTTTTCATAATTTATGATGGATGCCTTAAGAGATTCCTGCAGTATGTACAGGAGAGGGACCAAAAAGTTGAGTGATGATCCCCTTGTTGTGATTGGGAAGGTAGAGAATAGGTGGTATTTCAGTTGAATCTTAAAGGACATATAGTTGTTCATTAGAAGGATCTTTCTGCACTGAGTTGAAGCTAGATGGAATTTCATTAAAGAGTTACATTATCAGAACATTGGAATGTACCTTCATTGATTTTCACATTGCAGTTATCTTTTTATTATTCTGATATGTTTTAGAAATAAATAAGAATATGACCCTAGAAATGGAATGCACAATATTGTCAAAACTAAAATACACTCACTAACATCATACAGAAGCTTATTGCTAGCTGCTGCAATGCATTAAATGTTCTACATACATCTTCTCATTTAGTTTGGACCAAGACAATATGAAAAGAGCAAAGCATTCCCACTTTATAGATGAGGAAAGTAAGGTGCAGGCAGGATAAGCAAATTTCCTAAAGGCATATTGCGAGAAATGAAGACTCTTAGGACCCACTCTAGGTTTCCTGAATAAGAATTCATTCACATTTAGCCAAGATCAGAAGTGATTCTTACACATAATAATGTTTACAAACATATATTTAGTGTGGCCTTACCACTATAAATCCTGTACATCTCAGGAAATGGTTTCACCTTACAGTTTCCCTTGCTTAATTGCTAATGAATCTGTCTTCCTTTCATGCAGTAATAGAATGCCGTCCCTGTAAAGAATGTCCCTCTTTTTGAAACAATGGGGAATGTACTCTTGCTCTTTCCATGTGTCAACTTATCACATATGTGGGCCCATATCTGAATATATAGTAACTCTCTTATTTTTTGCTCTCATCTAATCATTTCAATTTCTTTAACTATTACATAAATGATGTCATGTCTATACCTCATTCTTCAGGTGTCTCATTTATGAGCTGACAGTAGCTTGACACTGTCCCTCTTAAAACCAAGTCCTATGGAATGAACCAACTATTGCTGATATTTTCTTTGTGTGAGAGAATACAGTTAGATAATTACACTCCACAATCTGAGTATTCTGAGGCTATCATTAATTGAATAACACCAAACATCTCATTGAGCCAGTGGTCACCTTAAATGACAGCTGCTGTTCCCAGACACCAAAACAGGTCATTTCCCTGGCCTGTTTTTATGGGTCAGATTTGGAGAAGTGGGCCTCATACATGCTCATCACACTCTGTCCTAAAATCTTATATCAGAAATCCCCTTTGCTCTTGAAAAGTGTTCAGTAATTTTCTTCTCTACGTCCTTCAGACATTTTGAACATTAAACAAGTAATCAGGGACTGTAATTGTGGATCATTTAGGCAGGACTAAATGTATCTATAAAAGCTGGAGAAACTTACCCTTCATTTATACTTAAAATGAAAAAAAAAAAAAAGGCAACAGTTCAACGAGTATCTAGACCCTGGGGAAGCAAAGATGAGTAAGTGTCCTTGCTTTACAAGAGGTCACAGACTAGAGAAAGAGAGAAATGTAAGTAAAAGCGTAATCATAATGGAAAGTATGAGCACAGTTGTATAAGAAACAGAGAGGAATAAATGATTAATAGCCTCAGGGAGGAGAGAAGAATTTCACAGAGAAATGGCATTTGAGCTGTCTTATAAGGATGATTTTACTAGCCAAAGAAGATAAAGAAGTCTCTCCAGGTAGAGAACTAGGTTGTGAACAGTCAGAGAAGAGAATCTTGAAACAGAGTATTCGGATGATGATAAGAGTTTAGTAAACTGGATTCAGGAGATGTGAGGGGAAATGCAGGAGATAATCTAACACCAACTTGTATTTTAAGAAGATCTTGTATGATGAACCATAAAGTGAGAATTTAATCTTTTGAGCACTGGGGAGTCATGCAAGATTCTTCTTGAATAGAGGCTACTGTAATCTGTGATTAGAAGTTAAATTCTGATGTTAAGTTGGACAACAGATTTCAAGGGAAGGGAAAGTGAAAGTTGAAAGATCTCTCAGAAGCTTGGTACCAAAGTCTAGACTAAAGTTGTTGAAAGTCCTGTCAGACCAGTGTTGGTAAATGTATCACCCAGATGTAAAGGACCAAAGCACATTAACAGTAATAAAAGCACTGCCAGCACAGCTGTTTGATTCCTAAACAAAACAAACGCTTGAAGCTCTTAGAAACTGCAAGGGAATTAATTTAAGTTCCTCAGTGGTAAAGGGAACAATCCTCAAGCACATTTTCTACTGAGTGTTTTCCTGGATGAACAAAGTAGAAAGCCCGAGTACACAGTTAATGAAATGAATAAATATTCTACCCATTCAGAAGAAATCTGTACAGTAAATCCAGGAAAGTAGAAAAATAGCTTTGAGAATAAATGATCAATGAAAGAAAAGTCATATCATATCCAGAAAGAAATAAAAGTATGTAAACCTCTGTGTATTTTAACCAAGAAATCACTTAAACAGTAGGGAGTGAGAGTTGAGGAACATAACAATCTTACTGGGGTTTTGAGGATGCTAAGGCAATTCAAAGCATTTTACCTTTTTAAAAAGTGTGTCCCCAACTCAGTGTCTTGTTTAATCTAAATATCACCTGCAACAGATTGCTGCTTTCGTCCACATTTAACTGGGTAAGAAAAATTTAGGTTCTAAGAGACTGAATAGCTGATTTATTAATTTTTTTCATTTATTTTTTAAATAAATTTATTTTAATTGGAGGCTAATTACTTTACAATATTGTATTGGTTTTGCTATACATCAACATGTATCCGCCACAGGTATACACGTGTTCCCCATCCTGAACCCCCCTCCCTCCTCCCTCCCCGTACCATCCCTCTGGGTCATCCCAGTGCACCAGCCCCAAGCATCCAGTATCCTGCATCGAACCTAGACTGGCGATTCATTTCTTGTATGATATTATACATGTTTCAATGTCATTCTCCCAAATCATCCCACCCTCTCCCTCTCCCACAGAGTCAAAAAGACTGTTCTATACATCTGTGTCTGTTTTGCTGTCATGCATACAGGGTTATTGTTATCATCTTTCTAAATTCCATATATATATGCGTTAGTGTATACTGTATTGGTGTTTTTCTTTCTGGCTTACTTCACTCTGTATAATAGGCTTCAGTTTCATCCACCTCATTAGAACTGATTCAAATGTATTCTTTTTAATGGCTGAGTAATACTCAATTGTGTATATGTACCACAGCTTGCTTATCCATTCATCTGCTGATGGACATCTAGGTTGCTTCCATGTCCTGGCTATTATAAACAGTGCTGCGATGAACATTGGGGTACACAGGTCTTTTTCAATTCTGGTTTCCTTGGTGTGTATGCCCAGCAGTGGGATTGCTGGGTCATAAGGCAGTTCTATTTCCAGTTTTTTAAGGAATCTCTACACTGTTCTTAATAGTGGCTGTACTAGTTTGTATTCCCACCAACAGTGTAAGAGGGTTCCCTTTTCTCCACACCCTCTCCAGCATTTATTGCTTGTAGACTTTTGGATCTCAGCCTTTCTGACTGGTGTGAAATGGTACCTCATTGTGGTTTTGATTTGCATTTATCTGATAATAAGTGATGTTGAACATCTTTTCATGTGCTTGTTAGCCATCTGTATGTCTTCTTTGGAGAAATGTCTACTTAGCTGATTTAATACTCAAACCCCCTTGTGGTACAGCAAAGAATGAAACTGAGGCTTCTCTTAGGCTAAATCACAGAAGTTGTCATTTTTTAGGTTGAATTGTTTAAATATCTGGAACTTGGTATGGTTCAACCCAATGGATCCCAAGTAGAGTGCTCTAAAATTTTAAATCAACAACATGCTAATTTTATACTGGTTCCATGGTTGCAAAAGCAAATTAATTCAAAATGTCAAGTGAAATGTCAAGCAAAATGGTTCTGTATCTCCGTTCAGATGGGCATCAAACTGGTCCATGTTTGTCAGTGAAATGGATATTAAAGGAAAAGCTCTTTGAACATCATCCTTTCTCTTACCTTCCACAGCATCACCATAAATATTCCTTTCACTCATAGACTGCCTTCTTTAGAATAATATAGATCATAAGATAATGCATTAAAGATATATTAGATAATATAGAATTATATATATAACATAAATGTTACCTTAGACCCAAACATGAATACAAGTGTTACTTTTTGTTCCAGCTTAAAACCGGAAGACACATTTTTTTTTAATTAAAATGTATCATTTCAGGAACTATATTTTTGCCTCCAGGTTTCTGGAAAGAAAAATAAGAGAAAGATGTTTAGCAACACAACTGTAAAGATGAGTCTGTGCCCTGGGAATTATGATAGTTGGTAGAAAAAAAAATGAGGTAAGGTGCCTTGCAGGAGGAGCCAATCAAGAACCCTTTGAATCATGTACTTTTGGTTACAAGGTGAAGGCCACAGGTTTTCAAGGACCTTTGCTTCATTATTTGCTTTTAATTGAAAGCATGTATCTGCAATGAGTACAAAGGATTCTCATTATCTGAACTTCTATCTCAGACCTTAAGGAAGTTTGTCCCTCTACTGACCTTTTTGCTGGTTTGTTTCATCAGCACACTTTCCAGTGGCTGCATATAGAGACCAAAGCTACCCACGAGGGCACAGAGTCTTTGTAAAAGACTTAAATATACCTACCCAAGTTCCTATCAGGTCTTTGCTCTTACAGCCCCAACGAGAAGCAACTGGAAATCCTTCCCATCTTGGAACAACTCCAAACATCTAGAGGTATGTATTTTTTAAATGCGGAATGAGAATATGTTTCTAATAACTGATAGTTCCATTCGTGCCCAGAAATCACAAATACATTTTCTCTCCCTCTTTCTCATGGCACCAGATGTCCTACTTTGGTATTACCCCCTACAGCCTAAAATCTTTCTCTCTGTCATCTGCTCTTTAATGTAATATAATGTGGAATTCCCTCAAAAATCTGATTATTTCTCTGTGATATTCCATGTGACTTTTAAATCTAATACCCAAAAGTACTTCTCGCCTGACCTAAAGTGAAAACCACATTGTGTCACTCTCCTGCTTAAAACCTGAAGATGTTTTGTGTATACTTCAGGATAAAAGTTAAGCTCTAGATTCCATCACAAAAATGCCCATGGTGTGATCTCAGCCAGCTTGACTCACTCAAGTCATGCCATGCTATTGCAATCCTGCAGACAAACCTTGTTTTCTTTCCTTTCTAGTTCTCTGCACAGGCTGTGTTCCTCTTTCCATAAGGAGAAGCCCTAGTAGACTCAGACCTACTCAAAAAACAATTTTGAGTGAGGATAAGTTAGTACTGCTCCAGTGTTTCAGACAAGCTGTGTCTCTCTCTACATTTAGCAATTATCTTACAGCCATACAATTTTTTTTCCTCCCATAGATGGACAGCTGGACCATGACTTCTTTGAGGCCATGAACTGTGCCTTCATTTCACATTCTTTTCTTTCATTACCATTCCTGAAAGAGTAAATACCTAAGTTGAATGAACAGCTTAAATTAACACAATACTAGTAGTTGAGAACTCACCGGGTATATGTATATAAAGCAGACTTTAATGGACTGAAGACTACTATGTAGTAAACACTTAGATCTTAGCATTATTCCCTTGCTAATCCATTGTGCCCTTGCTGGGCACAGTCTATTGGCCCAGTTCACCTATCAAGTTGGATATGGGTAACTGTCTTGAAAGGAATCTCTCCATTCATCCAAAAGGTTACTCTTAATAGTAGTTTGTGCAGAGAGAGGATTTGGCATGGCTCAGTGACTGCAGAATTAAGCTGTTTTCATCTTTGAGCCCACACACATTCCTAGTCCTTACTACCATGAAAAAAATGGAAAACCATGCCTAAAACTGACAGAAGTAAAGCTATATTAAGGACAAGCAAATTAAATTTTGCTTTCTCCTACTCTTTATTTTTACCTGACAATGTCAGGCTAATCTTCACAATTAAGACTTTTTAATTTCTAAATGTTCTTCTTGAACACCTAGCCCATAGAGATAAAGAGATTTAGGGCCAGCAGAGAAATGGTCATTTTAAGTAAGACTAGGGTAGCTATCAGAGAGAGGTGGCAATTGGAATATGGAATAGCCAAGGCAGGGAAAAAGTGCCTAAATCAACTTTTGGAAATGGAGGAACTAAAAAAATGTTTATCCCTATCCAGGAGGACAGCAGAAGTTAGCACAGAAAAGTAAAAAGACAAAAATATCTGGCTAGAACATTTTTTAGTCCCATTCCCCTCCCCAAATAGCTACTCTTCTGGAAATTTTGAAATCCTCTGTAAAGTGGTTCATTTTTAACTAGTTCAAACCAACTGCTGTTGGAGTGCTTTAAAAAGGTAAGGATGCTGATAATCTTAACTGGTCTTGGATGCGACTTGGATGTGGATATTTTTGAAAGCTCCTAGTTGATTCTAAGCATTTTTCCAGCACTGAGAAATTACGACTCTAGTCTTAATCCAGATCTGCCTTCTGTGGTATTTTAAATGTAAGCATTTAAGTGATTCTTGCTTTTATTAAACTGCTAATTAATATGAGATTGACACATGAGCCTGTCTATTGGTACTGGCTCTGCTCTTAATTTCTGCTTAAAGCCACCAGGTAGCATCAGGTAATAACAGCAATAGTAATACTAATTAATACTTATTGAGGTACTTTTCTTAGTACTTTATAGATAATAATCCATTTAGTCCTTGAAATAAACTTATGAATTACCTGCTATTATATAACCCATTTCATTTTACAGAAGAGGAAAGAGAGGCTCGGAAAAATTGAGTCATCTGCCTAGGACTGCAGAGTAAGTAAAATAAAAGGTTATGCTTTGTGGAAACCAGTGATTCATGCTGAAGCTTGTTCAGAATGATTTGATAAACATTCACTATAGTAGGAAATGTAAGGTTTAAGGGCATGAGTTCTGGTGCCAACAACACCTGATTCTACTGCATAGTGGCTGTGCAACCTTATACAAAACACCTAAACTCTTTGACCATCAGTTTTCCTATTTGTTTAAATAGGGATTGCAATAGTTTCAACTTCACAGTGAGCATACCAAGGCCCAGAAAAGCTTAACAGCAGGGACTCACAGAGTCAAGTGGCCGAAGAATTAAGATCTAGATTCCTTGACTTACAGATTCATTTTCATTTTAGCTTGATGCTTCTTATTTGGGAGCCAGATTTGAAGAACTTTGGATACTTAGGTAAGTAACTGACATTCTCTAATCATGTGAGGTATGACTCAGTACAAACAACATATCAGTTCTCTGTAGGGACTCAGCCCAGGAGTTTAAGATAGTTAATAAGTTAACTAAAAACTCTATGAAAATTCTTGTTGATTAGTGCATTTTATTTTATTTATTTTTCTGAAAGCACAGAGTCTGCCAGATCTGTCAGTCTCTAGATCCCAACATGCAGATTATGAGGCCAAGAATTCCCCTAAGGTTAGAGAGATATTTCCTCAAGTTTCATGTGATGTACCATGATATAAGAGGAGGAGGCATCACCAAAATCACAAGGAAACTCTGCATTCTTGCCTTACCGCTTTCTGAGTGCTTTCTGTATTGTACTTCTGTGGTCTCCATGTTCTTTAAAGTAATGAGCCACAGACAGACAAGGAGGCTTATGAAAGAGGGCATGTAGTTTATCTGTAACCCCACCTAGCACTCCATTCACCTGCAGGTAGGCAAAAGTTGAAACTGCAGTTTTGGGGCAAACTAATTTAATGTACAAGCAAAAACCAGTTATATTTTTAAGCATGAGACATTTCACATTGGTCTGATTGAGGTAATCTGGCATTTGATACTTAAACATGCTAGCTGATACTTCAATGTGATTGGATTTATTGAAAATAAATTGAAATTCTATTTTCTAATGTTATTACAGAAAATGCTGTTCTTCTTCATTGAAGCAATCTGTCATTGATTTTCTAACTATGTTTTCTATATATGAAATTCAATATTTGAAAATTAAAAAATATTTACCTTACAAAGAATTCACAAATCTATTAATAGCTAATGCAACTGGCTCTTACCATATTACAGGTACAGTTACATATGTTACTTCAATTGTTATAGCAAATTCCATGAGATACCATAACCATCATCATCTCCATTTTCAAATAAACAAATTAAGCAAGAGAAACAGCGTATGTTTTCTCTGGTAAAACAAGTAAAATTTTCTCTTAATAATTAGGCTTCTGCTGGCTTTCATAATTGTCTCGCTGTCAGTATAAAATATGACCAATTTATGTATTATTTTTATTTCAGATAGAGATGGTCAATAGAATTGGAATGGTTTCATTAAGCTATCTGAGATGACATATATCCTAGGGATGCTTAGAAGTGACTGGAATGAAGATTTAACTGGAAAGGACCGGCTTCTTTAGAACTGACCATTTAGGAAGTGATGAGGTGCTAATTCTAGTACCCACATTAGGACACCTCTGTTTAGATCTTACTGAAAGGCAATAACATAGATTATTGCCATGTAAGCCTCACTTAAATCCAATCTTTTCTTTTTTTCTGTTTTAAATAAAGGTAATGATTCCTATCTTTATACCACCAGGGTTTTAATGAACACCAGTTGAAATATTTACTGTTTCTTCAAGATATTTGTGTGTGTGTATATGTGTGAGGCTCTGGAATTTCAGGAGGGGTACGGTGATGAGTGCCCTGACCACAACTCCCCTGCTCCTATGAGCATATGAGCACAGCTCTTCTGTTTCTTTTACATTTTGATGTTTGAACACTTAAAGAAAAGGGTACTTCCTATAAAGAATAAATGTGTTTAACAATTTAGATTATGCATGCAAAAATATACATTATGGTATACAAGTAAGGTATTTTTATTACTCCACTAGTCTTATATTTTAAAAGGGAGAGGGTGCTGTTATTTACAGGGAAGGAGGAAAGTGGATGAAAAAGCAGTTAAAGATTAGGGAGGCCAGTGCTCGACTTACGTTTTAGGTAGGATTTCTTTGGCTAACAGAATCAACAGGATAAATGTTTATTTCTTTATTTATAAAGAATTGACTCATGATTATAGAGGCTCAGATGTCAGTATTTCTATTTAGAAACATGTTATTACCATAAAGTCAAGAAGTTGGGGATCCAGGAGAACCCATGTTTTAAGTTACAGTCCAAAGACCAGCAGATACCCAGAAAGGGCTGATAATTTACTTTGAGTCCAAAGATAAGAAATAATCACTTCAGTGATTGTTCCAGCTCAAAGGAAATCAGGCAGGATAAGTTACCTATTATTCATATGGGAGACTCAGACTTTTCATTCTATTCAGATGCTCCACAGACTGGATAAGGTCCACCCACATTGCGGAGCATGATTCATTTTACTCAGTGAATGGGTTTACACCTTACCCTCAAGAGAAACACCCTCATAGACACACTCAGAATTATGCTCTACCACATAGCTGTACAATCCATGGCTCAGTCAAGTTGGAACATAAAATTAATTATCAAAGCTTCCTACTCCGCTGCATACTGGAGTGACTGGATAAACCACTTAAACTGTTTAACAATCAACAAAATGGGCATGAGAAACCATTCAACATAAGGTTATTTGAGGATTAATTATGCCACTGTCTATGAAGTATCTTTTACTGTATGAATTATATCTGTTTTTTATTCTGCAGCCTTTCATATTTATGAACAATTTTTTGCCACTTATACATATAATGAAAGATAATAAAGATAAAATAATTAGGAATAATACAAGAAGACTTATAGTCTGGTTAGATTGCTCTGTAAGAGAGTTTTGCTTCTTGTGTCTATGTTTTCCAGGGACCAACCATGAGAAAGGCTGAAATATTCTGACACACACACACACACACACAAACAAATGAATACAGGAAGTTTACTGATGGCAACAGGCGTTAGAGTTAAGCTTTTCACTGAATGATGCATAACACTTTTGTATCAGTCTAACATTTGTCAGACTTACATTTTGTTTTTAAAATGAGAGTAAAGTACATTAAATCATAACTTCTGACTACCTACACTGTCAATTTGTTGAATATATGTGTTGTATTCAAGTCATAGTTTGTCCACAGTTACACTCGATTTAGGAAACTTTATTAGTTATGTATTACTACTTAACAGATTGCTACATGCTTGCAGCTTCAACTATCACACATTTATTGGTTCATATCAGGAATCTGATTGTTGTTTCTTCTGTATGGCTACAATGAAGGTGTAGTCAAGAACTAGCTCTTCATCTGAGGGCTAAACTGTGGATGAGTTCATTTCCAAGCTCATTTAGGTTGCTGGCAGAATTTTTCTCCTTATGAGTGAAGGAATGAGGAACTTAGCTCCTTGCTGGTTTGTTCTTATGGGTCACTGAGATCCTAAAGACCTCCTGTAGTTCCCAGATAAATGGTTTTCCTACAGACCGCTCATGATATGTCTGTTCACTTCTTCACTACCATCAGGAGGGTGGGAGAAACTAGTGTAGGTCTCCATAAAGGATTGGGTCTTATATGTAATGCAATTACAGCTGATATCCCATAACCTTTGACATATACTGTAACCTAATCAACGGAGTGACATTCCCTCACCTTTGCCATATTCTATTGGTTTGGAACAAGTTACCAGTCCTCTTCACACTCAAGGAGGAGTTATACAATTCCTTCTGGTGTGAATACCAAAACAGGAACATAACTGGAGGTCAATTTAAGGTCTTCTCATGACACAGACTTGAAGAAGAAATATTAGCAGCTATCAGAAAAATGTGAGATGGACATTTTATTTTAATTCATCATTTGTTAAGAAATGTAATTTCCTGAATGTAATTCAGTAACTTCGGCAAGGTTCTTATTTCTCTTTATAAAAGGTTGGAAGAGGCTTTATTTTCCATGGTGACACAGGATAATTTTTAATTACCACTCCACAATATAAATGTGTGTGTGTGTGTGTGTGTGTGTGTGCATACACATAAACATGAGTACTCAATTTGGGCTAACCTTAAAACATACAGTAAAGTATTGGGGAGATTCTTAAAGATATTCAATTTTCCCAATTCCTTAGTGCACTTTGGCACAGATTTTGAGTCCAAGGACAACACGTTTATTTCAAGGAAAATCCAACTTTGTGTAGGAAAAGAAAGAACTCATTCCTTCTCTCAAAGAACCTCAGCAATACTTTCTAATAATTTTAGTATTTTTAGATGCAGCTGACAAATATTTCCATCCTAAAATACTGTTGTTTTTGAGAGATGATGTTCATTCAATGATAACAGCAATAATTTTATTTTTGGGAGGTAATATGTACAAATTTTTACTCCCTCTCTAATTTTACAAGTGGTTTTAATTTTATATAATGAGCTTTCTATTTGAAATTATGAGAAAGCAATTATTTTCAAATAATTACATTGTGAGACATAAGATAGTTAAAAGAAGCGAGAACGTGTTCACAACTCACACAAATATATATAAAAAAGAGAAATGCTTAGTACTGATGACCAGTTTCCATGTTGACTCTAAGGTAAGCAATATTCATATGGGTTCACAATCATGCTCACAGGCCCATGTTCAGCACAATTTTTGAGATACCCTGGTGGTAGGTTAGCAATGCTTATAGATCAGTTCATCTGAAACATAAAACACAAGTGAAATAATACAAACTGAGAGAATTAGAAGGAATTATCAAGGACAAATCACAGTCTAAAACGAAAATAATAAAATTTCATTTGAAGATACTAAGTACTTCAAAGTGTATTTCTCAACTTCTTTTTCAGAAGCCCCAGATCCTTCTGTTCACAAGCACCTGGAAACCCTGAACCAGAATGTGATCATGTAGTCATAGTCTCCCAGCACTGACATTTACAGAGCCCTATTTATTTCCCCTCTCCTTAAATGACTTTAGCTTGTTGTTACTGCCTGAAATATAAGTGGGACACATTCAGAAACAGCAATGCATTTCATATATGCAATACTCTGAACTACTCACTTACTAACCAGGAAAGATTGTTGAGGAGAAAGTTGAACTAGACAAGCAAGAAAATTAACAAAGAGCATCATCAGTTGTGGATATCACTTGTATACAAACATGATAAAATCATACTTTGAGGAGCCAGTGTCAACACTGTGCTGACATTGGATTTGGATTGCAAAGTCATTAGGAACAAGTGGTTGGCCCCTCAGGGGCATTTTGAACCTACCCAGGTTGCACACTTCCCCTCCTCCTCCTCACACACAGGTACACTCACATATGCGTAAAGAGTCTGAGGCATCTCCACTGAAGATATATGCATGGTATAGATACAGCTTTCCTACATTCCTACATGGTCCACATTTATTAGCCATAAGGAAGCACTGCTGTTGCTGCTGCTAAGTCGCTTCAGTTGTGTCCGACTCTGTGTGCAACAACATGGACAGCAGCCCACCAAGCTGCCCCATCCCTGGGATTCTCCAGGCAAGAACACTGGAGTGGGTTGCCATTTCCTTCTCCAATGTTATATTCTTCATTTGGAATAACTGTGGAATTAATTATTACATAAAAATATACCACAGGAATCTAAACTATCCAACATTAAAATCTAAGTTTGTTTGAAACCAATCATTTTGGCAGAAAATTCAGAGTCCCTTGGACTGCAAGGAGATCAAACCAGTCCATCCTAAAGGAGATCAGCCCTGGGCATTCCTTGGAAGGAATGATGCTAAAGCTGAAACTCCAGTACTTTGGCCATCTCATGCGAAGAGTTGACTAATTGGAAAAGACTCTGATGCTGGCAGGGATTGGGGGCAGGAGGAGAAGGGGACGACAGAGGATGAGATGGCTGGATGGCATCACTGACTCGATGGACGTGAGTTTGAGTGAACTTCGGGAGATGGTGATGGACAGGGAGGCCTGGGGTGCTGCGACTCATGGGGTCGCAAAGAGTCAGCCACGACTGAGCGACTGAACTGAACTGAATTATATTATTAATTCATATAATTTGTTTTTTATTATATCCTTATTGTTAGTTGGACAACTTTCACTTTTTTTCTCATGAATTTCAGAGTGTCTTTTATCCATCTTCTAATTGACTGTTTCGTGAATTTCCAGATGTTCAAGCTGGTTTTAGAAAAGGCAGAGGAACCAGAAATCAAATTGCCAACATCTGCTGGATCATCAAAAAAGCAAGAGAGTTCCAGAAAAACATCTATTTCTGCTTTGTTGACTATGCCAAAGCCTTTGACTGTGTGGATCACAATAAACTGTGGAAAATTCTGAAAGAGATGGGAATACCAGGCCACATGACCTGCCTCTTGAGAAACCCATATGTAGGTCAGGAAGCAACAGTTAGAACTAGACATGGAACCACAGACTGGTTCCAAATAGGAAAAGGAGTACATCAAGGCTATATAGTACATCAATCTTCTAGCTCTAGGCAACAACTAACCTACTCTCAGTTTTTGTGTAGTTGCTTAATATATGCATTTGATATAAATGAAGTGACTGAATAAGTGGGACTTTCTGTGTGTGTATGTCTTCTTTCACTTAGTGTATTCCCAAGGCTTCACAATGAATCAGTACTTTATTTCTTTTCTCTCTTGAATAATATCCTATTATATGGAATGCTGTATTGTGCTTATTCATTAGTTAAAAGGCATCCTATACCACTTTGTGTGACATATTAGACTAAGGGTAAGATCCCTGTTATTAGTTCTTTTGGAAGTATGGTCTGAGAAAGAGTTAAGACAACCTCTGCAGGCAGTTAGATTTGTATCATAAAATCAGGAGATGATGAAAGGTTATTCTGCTGTGTGGGCTGGGTGAGAAAGAAAAGGTGGTTCTGCTGGGAAAGAAAAGTAGAGCAGATTTTCAGGAGGAGCAGAAGAAACATACGCAGAGAGATTACAATTATCCTTCTGGTATGTTATTTCAAATCCTTCTGGAAATCCTTATTTTACCTGAAAAATACATGGATCCTTCCAATAGATTTTCACTCTTTTAGGTTAACTCAGTATGGTAGGCAGATCAACGACTTCCGAAGTTTTCTAAGTTGTAGTCCCTGAAACCTATGAATATGTTACCTGATATTACAAAATAGATTTTGTAGATGTGATTAAAGGTATGGATCTTGAGATGGGGAGATTATACTGGTTTATCTGAAACTGTCATATCTAATTGTATAAGTCATTAAAAACAAAGAATCTTTTAGAACCTGAAGAACATTTGGTTAAAGAGAGTTGCAGTTATAGATGAAGAAGCAGGGATGAAATGTTTAGACTCCACTTGCCACTATAAGCTTTAAAGATGGAGGAAGGGGGTATGAGCCAAGAACTGTAGGCAGTTCCTACAGTCTGTAAAAAGTAAACAGCAGGTTTTCCTAAAGCCTATAGAATCACATCCCTAATTACATTTTGATTTTAGCCCATGGAGATGTGTGTCAGATTTCTTATATCCAGAGCTATAAGAAAGCAAATTTGGACCAAGTGACTATAGTAGTGGTAGTTTGCTAAGCAGCAATAAAAAACTAATATTATTGGCTTCCATTTATTTCTTCTGTGTGAAAAAAAAACATCAAAAGGAACCCATTTAATGTAAATTCTAGCACCCAAAATATCCTCTCTGCAATGTAATTGAAAGGTAATTTTCTGGTCCAGGAAGTAATTTTTACAATAAAGAGAATGCATGCTTTGGAAGGCAATTCATTGGTCAGTGCTGATGTAGCATGCAAATTTCCTAAAATGGCTCACCAGAGATGCTCCAGGGATATTATCAAAACTTGGGAATGTTATGAGCTATCAGTTCTACAGTTGTGTTACATTATATGTCACAGTGGAGATTACCTGGCTGGGCCTGACAGGTCCTTCAAATCAGATAGTTTTATGTGCATGGTGGCAGGAGAGAGCAAATAAATTTGAAATTTGAGATGGATGTGATAGATTGTTCCTGGTTTGAGGTGAAAAGAGATAGGAATGGTCATAAGTAGAACTGAGAGGCCCTGACTTGAGATGCAGCAAGGGAGTGTTAACTTTCCACCAACAGTCACAACAAACTAGATTCTTTCCTCAAGCCTAAGAGCCCAACGTGGCAAACTTCTTGACTTTAGCCTTGTGAGACATGGATCAGAGAACTCAGCTGACATCACCTGGACTTCTGACCTAAGAAATATGAGATACTGTACATGTGTTGCTTTAATTCACAAAGTTTCTGGCAATTTGCGATGCAGTCATAAAAAACTAAGGGTTAGATGGTCCTTAAAAACCAACATCTACCCAGACTTTCCACTTTTGATTCTTGCTCTCCTGCTTGTTAATTACAGAGTCATTAAGGCTGTTTATAAATGTTCAATTCCCTCTTCATATGAGCACCATGTTATGATGGCATGTCCCTCCACACTCTGAAATTAGGTGTAATTTGTGGCTTATCTTGGACACTTCACTGTGAGTAGAAGTGATATGTTTCTATGTTAGGCAATGTTTGGCCATATCCCTTCCCTTTTGTGCTGATCACAGAAGGACGTGTTGAGACTGTGCTTCTGTTATTCTGAGTCCTTGAGTGAACATGGTAAGTAGACTTTCCCCACCTTTCTCTGCTGACAAGATAGTTGGCCTATAACATCAGCAAAATAGATCATTTTTTATTTCCTTTCTAAATCTGTTGATATTTGAAGATTGCTGTTACCGAACAATGCCTTTTCTTGCTGAAACACCACTTAAATGACCTTGGGCAAGACAGTTAATTATCATCACCTACTCCTTTGTGGTTTCATCTCCTCCTCCTCCTCCTTCCTCACCTCTTTACCATCATTATCAGCATCAATAAGATAATAATGCTCATAGAAATTACTTTTTTGAGCACTTACTATGTACTTAGTTTAAAAGTCCTTAAAAGATTCCATATGTATTTAGCACAATAGTAAACATCATAGGTTTTGATGCTAGTTTGCCCTAATCAACAACTTTGATTTTTTGACTAGAAGCTCTTTCTTCTATGCTCAGTTTCTCCATTGGCCAAATCAAGATAATAGCACTTGCTTCATAGGGTTGTGTGAGGACAAATATAAATTAACACATGTGAAGTGATTAGAACATTGCCTGATACATCTCTTCAATAAGAAGTCACTATTTATACGGTCTGATATAATTTTCACTCCAGCCCTATAAGGTAGTTATTATTACTTCCATTTTGCAGGCATGTACACTAAAACAAAAAATTTAATCACTTTGCCCAAGTTTATATCATTCTATCTGATTTCAAAGTCTATACACACAACCACTTCTCCTTAGTTCTAGATGCCTCTGTCCTTAAGATTTAATCAACTCCTTCTTCCTCTAGAGGACTCACACTTTGACTAAGTTGCATCTCTATGTCACAATTAAATATTCTAAGTTCCTTAATTTATTACCTGACCAGCCTAAGAACAACTGCCTCCCTACTCTGTCAACTATTAATATAATCTGAGTTCTCTGTAAACATAATTATTACGTATACCAACAGATGGGCTATGGACTGTGTGTTTTTAATAGCAATACAGAAAGAGAGTTTAAAACTACTGTTCTTCTCTCCAGAAAGGGTGACTGATATATAGGTTTGTTAGAATAATTTAAAGGGCTTCCCAGGTGATGCCAGTGGTAAAGAACTGGCCTGCCAACACTGGAGACATAGGAGATGTGAGGTTGATCCCTGGATCAGGAAGATCCCCTAGAAAAGGGAATGGCAACCCACTCCAATATTCTTGCCTGGAGAATCCCATGGAGAGAGGGGCCTTGTGGGCTACAATCCAAAGGGTAGCAAAATGAGACATGACTGAATGAACTTAGCACACACAGAATAATTTAAAAAGTGTAAAGAAGTGATATCAGGAACCTAAGCTCTGTCACTCACTGGCTGTGTGACTGTGGACAATCCAGTTTACTTTTTGGGAACTCAGTGTCATTACTCATCAAAAGAGGGGATTCAATTAGTGGGATATACTTCAGATACTTGGAGACAATAAGTCATGCGATTACTGAAAGCTTCACTTTAGCTCATGTGTGGAGGTGGCTCATGAGAATTCAATTGGGAAAGATGCTCAATTTTGTGCTGTGCTGGAATCAATGCACCAGAAGGAAGAGGGCATGTAAACAAGGGCCGATTGTACTTATTTTTCCTAACAAAATATCCTAAAATGTGAGAATTCAGAGGCTTGAGCTCTGTTGGCAATCAATAAAACATGAATGTGTCTTTCTGAATCCATTTTCCTCATGCCCCTTCAGCTTCCCTGTAATGAGGAGATAATGAGCTATAGACATAGCCAGGGGTGCCTGGGAGCTTCTTCTAACATCCACTTTGTTAGAAGAACTTTTGCAGCTGAAAGGCAAAACATTTTCAAGGGATATTCTGCCAGCTGTGTCACACCTTGAGCTTAATGTCATGATATTTTCTCAAGAATTTGAGGGTACCTACAGGGGTCCTTCTAATGGGCACTACTCAGTTATTTCTGGGGAAAATGAGTTTTGTTGTCACTTCATTGATTATCTTTTTTTTTTTTTAATCAAACCTTGAGAAAATATTTACTGGAGAAGCATAGGACTCAACTTTATAAACTAAAGCCCCTGAGGTCACGATTTTATCTCAGGTATATTTCCTGGTGTTGTTTATTTTTCCTGCCTCTTTTACTGGCTTTTGCAACAGTTTTCCTGCCCTTTTCCTTAGTATTTCCAACAACCACTGTATCTTGGGCATCTTATATACCCAGATCTGGTTGAGAAATATCTTCAGCCTATTCTAAAACAAACCTATAAGTCTATATTGGGATAAAATTTCACCCCTCTTCTCAAAACTAATCAACAATGGCTGTCTGTGGAAAAAAAATAATGATGAGAAGAATGTCAAAGTAGCCACAGAATCTCAGGAGGAATTTGGACTATATTTAGTTAGGGGTAATTTCCAAGAAGCTCTATTGTGTTCAATATTTGCTATTGCTGTTCTTGAAGGAATTTTCCTGAGTTCAACAGGGAGAGGGGATGGGTGACTTGTGTGGGATGTAAAAATAATGCACAAGAGGAAAAATAAGAGTTGAAGATGCTAAATGACATATTTGTCATGGTCTCCTGCAGGGCAGATGGAAGCCCCATTCAAACTTTAGTTTTGTAGGTCAAGACTGAGGACATCTCTCTCTCATATACAGGAAAATTTTACTATTTATATAATTGAGATCTCTGGGAGAGTAGGACAGGATTCTCAAACAGGAAAAGAAAATCAGTTTGGAAAGGAAAAGGAACTAGTTGGGCTTTTACTTTGTTAGGGGGTGATGCTAATGAGAGTTCCCAGAGGACAAGTGTTTGAATTCTACACTGGACTGCAAAGGGGAAGCACTCAGTCTTTCTTATCAGCTCGTCCAGGAGCAGAGCATAAGGGAAAACAATGAGGGGGGAGTCTAAAAACTGTAAACAGTCAAACATCAAAAAATGAAGTCAGATTCTTTATAACCACATTCCTACTTCAAGGGACACAACTTTATTGGGATAAAAAAAAATAGTCTCAGAGATAGACAGCATGGGCTTAAATCTTAGCTTAACCATTCATAAGCCTGTGACCTAATGAAAGAGGTTTAGGGTTTAATTGCTTCAAAGCTGATTTTGTTTCTTTGTGAAATGGGGACAGCATTAGGACCCATCCATAAGAGGGCAAAAGATTGGTTCAGAGGTTGCGCACAAGGTTTTAGTATCAGAATATAGTAAGTGCAGAAAGCAAAGAGGAAGTAAAGAGCTTCTTGATGAGGGTGAAGGAAGAGAGTCAAAGAGCTGGGTTAAGACTAAATATTTAAAAAAAAAAATCTAAGATCATGGCATCCAGCTCCACTACTGCATGGCAAATAGAAGGGGGAAAGATGGAAATAGTGACAGATTTCCTCTTCTTGGACTCCAAAATCACTGTGGACAGTGACTGCAGCCATGAGATCAGAAGACAATTGCTTCTTGGCAGGAAAGTGATGACAAAAAAGCAGAGGCATTACTCTGCTGACAAAAGTCCATACAGTCAAGGCTATGGTCTTCCCAGTGGCCACGGTTGTGGCCAAAGAAGGCAAAACGCCAAAGAATTGATGCCTTTGAACTGTGGTGCTGGAGAAGATTCCTTAAATTTCCCTGGACAGCAGGGAGATCAAACCAGGCAATCTTAAGGGAGATCAACCCTGAATATTCACTGGAAGGACTGATGCTAAAGCTGAAGCTTTAGCATTTTAGTTATCTGATGTGTACAGATGACTCATTGGAAGAGTCCCTGTTGCTGGGCAAGATAGAGGGCAGAAGAAGAGGGCATCACAGGATGAGATGGGTAGACGGCATCATCAATGCAATGAACACGAACTTGGGCAAACATGGGGTCGGGACGACTGGACAACTGAACAACAACAACAAATAGTAAGTACAACACTGCCATTGCATCCATGTTATACATTCTACTACTAGTTTTGCTACAATCACTAGTCCCATTCCTATTTTTCCTGATTTGTCTCCAAAGAATAAGTTTCTCGATCTACCTCTCTCTGTGTATTTATCTTCAAATCTACCATTAGAGTTGTTAAAAATGGTTTATTTAAAGGTCTGGGCTGGATGATCTTGTCCTCAGAGGCTATGCTGATCTCAGTACTCTCCATTCCGGGGGAATCTGAATTGCTGACACCCACGTTCTTATGGTATGTTCCTTCATAAAAAGCAGGGCACCTTGCTGTATATATTTACTAAGGTAGTTCCTTAGTTGCCTAGAATATTTCACTATTTGGATTTGAACAAAACAAACTCTATTTTCTTACAGAACACACGACTCACATTTTACGATATTTTAGCAAATGGATGAACGTGGTTTTCCAACTGCAAATCTAGAAGCTTGCCTAAACATAAATACTTTCTTACTCAGATTCAATACTCATATCTTGGTTCAGATTTAGTTTTAATCATTTAAGCTTATTCATTTTCTTTTTGGGCTTCCCTAGTGGCTCAGTGGTAAAGAATTGGTTTGCTAATGCAAGAGACACAGGTTCAATATCTGGGTTGGAAAGATTCTGTGGAAGAGGAAATGCAACCCACTGCAGTTTTCTTGCCTGGAAAATTCCATGGATAGAGGAGGCTGGTGGCTATAGTCCATGGGGTCACAAAGAGTCAAACATGATTGAGCACAGCAAACACACACACACACATACACACCCGCCACACATTTTATTTTAATTGTATGTAACAACCATACTTTTTCACAAATATGTTCTCAAAGACACAAAGTGAGAATTTTATTCAGGAAACTTTCTCCTATCTTGACTTTCCTAATGTATTTTATCTACATCTCTTTCAAGATAAGGGTCCATCCTATCTTGTGTTGTGTTTGTTTGTATGGTTGATCACTCTAGCTTTCCACATGATCAGCATCATCATTTGGTTGTCTATTTGACATGTAGCTTTCAGCCATTCCCTTGGAGACTCTGATACACTGGGGTTTTGGTTAGTGCTGGGGAAACAATATTTAGACAACTATTTAAGGATATTTATGAAATACTGGTCTATTTTTTTCTGTGGATTTTAATTGCATACAATGTGTGTCTTCACCACTAGAATAACCAGCATACTTTGTGCACTGGGATTTCCTGGAGTAAAAGAAGAATAACCACAACAACAATAGCTAGGACTCATTACATACTTACTATATATTCCATTCTTTAGGCACATTACTAAATCTCATAATAATATACTATATCAGAATGTAGATCTCCAGTTTAGAGATGTGGGAACTGAAGCTCCAGGTAGGGGTTGTAATTATCTCAGTATACACAGTTATAAAGTAGCCAAATACATCTTTATATCTAGGTGCATCTGACAGTGAAGCCCCTGTGACTTGTGAAGTGGATTGGACATATTCTCCAGCTACTGCCGCTTGCCCTAGTTAACATTCTCCTTGAATGACCTACAAGGTCCTTAACTTCTCACTGGCATAAATGTCTCTGATGCTCCCAGTTTAAAAACTGCAATACACACATAAATAATTCAAGCAAACAACTTGATATAGTGGAGTGCATTAGGGCTAAAATAACCCTCCCCTTTTTGACTAGTTTAGAAAACCATCATCATTTTCTAGAAATACTCTCTGGGCTTCATGTGGTACATGGTACATTGAATTTGTTAGCATTTTGCCAGCTCTGCCATTCAAAAGGAAAAAAAAACACTCTGGAATTGCTGCAAAATCAGCGTAAATGCAGATTTAATTGGCTTTGCCTCACAAATAACCTTCTTTATGCCAGCTTTATTTCAATGGCTGGAGAAGAGCCTATCTTTTTCATCAATATACTGGCTGTTTCTGTTAACAACATTCATAGTCAAAATCTGAGAGGTATTTACTGGTAGGCTAAGGGCTAGGTGGTTTGTCTTTAAACAGAGGTATTTTTCTCCCCATCTACCAGAGGTTTATCTTGATAGATAGATGGGTGGATAGATTGATAAATCAATCTGTTTTTATCTCCAACCTCATGTGTCAACTCCTCCTTCCTTGATCATTCCCTCTACTTACATAAGGTGTCATCTCTGAAGTCTTCAAACATCCTAGATTTTTCCAGCCTCTAGTTTTCACTCCCACTATTGCCTATTTCAGGATGCCCCTTTGCCCTCATCTATTTATGGGTGACTTCTTCCCATCCTTCACACCTCTGCTAAATTTCACCTACTTGAATAGGCCATTCACTCCTGGAACTCTCTCTCAGATGGTCTACTCTCCATTGTTTTGAATCTCTACTTGTTTCATTCATAGAAGGGGTTGGTAAAGTTTTTTTCTGTGTAAAACCAGATAGTAAATAAAAAAGGACACTGGCAAGATTCAGCTGCCCAGTATAATCTCCTGACCCCCTGCTTCATGGTATCAATCACAAGTTTCAGTTGAAACATTTATTTTGTTTTATGTTTGTTTATGATCAGCATGCCCATTATGGACTTCCCTGGTAGCTCAGACAATAAAGACTCCACCTGCAATGTGGAAGACCTTGGTTTGATCTCTGGGTTGAGAAAATCCCTGCAAGGAGGACATGGCAACCCACTCTAGTATTCTTGCCTGGAGAATCCCATGGACAGGGAAGCCTGATGGGCTACAGTCCAAAGGGTTGCAAAGAGTTGGACACGACTGAGCGACTGAACACAACAACACATGCCTATTATAATAAAAGCTTCATGAGGACAGGACACATAGTGGACTTGTTTATTATTGTATTAACACTGAACACAGTAGATGCTCAATAAATATATCTTGAAAGAAATAATTAATTAATTAAAAGTCAAGTTTGGTTTAAATATTTAGCCTTAATATTTCTCTATAGCCTGCAAGATTAACCCTAATCTATTACAACACATATTCCCATAGATTCTTGACCCAGTGAAATTTTTAGTGCTAACATTCACTACCATCTTTACTGTCATAATACAAGAATTGCAGTTCACTCTTCCATTTACTCTTTCATTTAGTGTCATGCACAATAAATAAGGTGGCTCATGGTAAAGAATCCACCTGTCGATGCAGGAGACACAGGTTTGATCCCTGGGTCAGGAAGATCCCCTAGAGAAGGGAATAGCAACCCACAGTAGTGTTTTTGCTGGAAAATTCCATGGACAGTGGAGCCTGGTGGGCTATAGTCCATGGGGCCACAAAAAAGTCAGAAACCACTTTGCAACTAAACAACAGCAACAACAAAGTGAAATGATATTCAAAATCTTGCACTTTGGGGTCAATCAAAAGTGGAGACATGACCAAGGTGGAAAACTTATTAAAGATAAAATTATATAGTGATGCTTTTCAATGAATTAGTGAATCTGACCTGGTGCCTTGTTCTCTGGTACAGAAAGTCATGCTGATTTTATTTCAAATACATTATATTATAGGACTTTCTGCATAGGATTAAAAGTTTCACTGACTTATTTGATGTATCTGTTTGAAGACTTAAGTACTAAACACACAAAAGTATAAAATTCTACAAGTCAAAATGACCCTTTAGAAAAGGCATAAAGCTATGTTTATTTATACTTATATATTGACTTCAAAACATTTCTCTTGTAAAACTGTCACTGCTATACAAAATAACTCTGGAACCATCTGAATAATCTTAGTATAATACAAAATAATGTGCAAATGAAATGGTAGAGTTTCAGAGACAGCATGAGCTGTTTTTTTTTTTTTAAGTAAGTGATAGAAGGACTGCAGATATGAGAGAGAGCCTACTCAAATGGACAGTTTTCATGTACACTCAGTGATTTTGTAGAAAAAAAAAAAAGACAAGTACTTTAAAGCAAGTGGCAGAGTTGAAATTCTGCTAAATTTTCCTTATCTATTTTCACTTTTCCCAGAACATATGTTTCACAATAGTTTTATTAGCAAGTGGGGAAGACGCTACTGTCCAAAATATGTGGTGTGATTAGCGTTATTGAGTGGCACGTTTTGTGTTACTCATGTTTATTTTATGCCTTTCCAAACCATCTGCTTCCTTGCGTTATGTCTTACTAAGATAATGAGAAACAGTGACTGTGGAGGTGTACAGTGCTACTACAACTCTAACATTTTCTGACATTTTGGGTTTAGGTTTCTCTTTTTCTGAGAGTCCTAAGGAAAACTGAATCATGTGGTCACTTCTTGGGAAACAAAGCCTAGACATAATTCACTCATTCATTTGACTCAAATCTGAGTATTTATTCAGTGGCAGGTAGTAGACAAGGACCTGCGGTTACTGAGATGACAGTCTAGTCAGGGAGATAGGGAGGCAAACATTGTAGTGTGAGAAGGACTATGATAGCGTTAACAGTATCATGGCATCAGGAAGAGAAAGTGAAAACATTTATTCCAAGTATACACTGGAATCTTGAACAGTTAAATACCAATATAAAAAGGAAAAAGCTACCAGAGAGTATTACAGACCAAAGCACCTACATTGGCCATGGTATTCATAAAACTGTGAGAAAAATTGCTGTGGATAAATTTTAGTTACTTTGGTTTCACTGGAATGCAGGGTATGCATATGATATCAAGAGAGGATCATACTTTGCAACTTGATAATAATCTCTGGTACCTATTGATTCCTTAGTACCTAACAACTATTGTACACTTTTTTAAAAATTTAATCTTTCCAACAAATCATTTGATTGAAACAATTTTCCCATTTTTCTTATATTACACATTAGAAGGATGAGTTTCAGAGAATTTAAGCAGCATATTGACTCAGTCAGTGCCCCCACAGACAGTCAAACTGAGTAATTCTAGAGTGTTTAATACTGATACTACTTATAAAGCTGTAGACATGGTTTAAAGCAAAAAGAAGAGACATTACTTTGCCACCAAAGGTCCATCTAGTCAAGGCTATGGTTTTTCCAGTAGTCATGTATTGATGTGAGATTTGGACTATAAGGAAAGCTGAGCACTGAAGAATTGATGCTTTTGAAGTGTGGTGTTGGAGAAGACTCTTGGGAGTCCCTTGGGTTGCAAGGAGATCGAATCAGTCCATCCTAAAGGAAATCAGTCCTGAACATTCACTGGAAGGACTGATGCTCAAGCTGAAACTCCAATACTTTGGCCACCTATGGGAAGACCTGACTCATTTGAAAAGACCCTGATGCTGGGAAAGATTGAGGGCAGGAGGAGAAGGGGATGACAGAGAATGAGATGGTTTGATGGCATCACGGACTCAAGGGATATGAGTCTGAGTAATCTCCAAGAGTTGTTGATGGACAGGGAGGCCTGGTGTGTTGCAGTCCATGGGGCTGCAAAGAGTCAGACCCAACTGAGCAACTGAACTGAACTGAGACATGGTTTAAACCAATGGATCTTGAAGTATTGCCCCTAGATTTTTGTTTTTTGCATCAGATAAGAATCTGTCAGGAATGTAAATTCTCAGGTTCTATCCTAGAGCAAGTGAATCCAAAACTCTGGGGATGAGGCCACACAATCTTAAGTCTCACAAGCCCTACTGGTGATGCTGATTCATCCTGAAGTTCAGAACCTCAGATCTAGAGAAGTTACAATGGACAGCACAGTGCTATGGAGCTGGTAACACAAGGGAAGATGCATCACCCTGATTCCTAGAAGAAGAGAAGGTAGTTGTCAGAAGCACAGATACTCTTAAGCCTTTTGGAAATAACCTTTGCTTACAAATATTACTAGTTGTGATTTCCATGACATAGTTTACTTTTTTTTTCTTTCCTTATTTCTGACAATAAATGTAAGGTTTCATGGATTCAGTAAAGAGATTCGAATTTGAAGTTAAATTTAGCATGTTACTAGCTATGTAATCTTAAAAAATCTCCTTATCCCCAAGCCTAAATTGTTGTTATTTTTCATCCATTAATATTAAAATAGAGCTTAATAGTAGCTTACTGCATAGAGTTTTTTTGGTAAAACTTACAAGATTTAACATTTAGAAAAAAATTTAGAATTTCCTGTGTAAAATGCATGTAATATGTCACTTGCTATTAATATTAATTCTTTATTGCCACTGTTGCTATTATCATTATTCTTTTTTCCTCTGTTTTTCTAAGGATTTTCTACTTGTGGTATTTCACTTGAAATCAGTTTCAGCTTTTCATTTTACAGACATAGCCCAATTATTTTTACTAGTATCTTTTCTGTGGTAACCCTTAAGTCATTATCTTCAGCCCCACTTATCTTATCTTCTAAACTTTTTTGTATAACAATCCATTAGACAGCTCACACTGCTTATAAAATATGCACCAAAAACAAAATCTATAATCAATCAAGTAACCAACAATAAATAGTAAGAAGAATCCCCATTCACTTACCTGCCACCTGTGACACCAATCTAGGAGGCTTTTCGTGCTCCTTCTTCTGCCTACAACTAAGTAATCTATAGATTTTAACAAATAAGTCCCACAGATTTTAATAAATTAGCCTCTTCTGCTATCTTTATTCCTGTAGCCAGAATGTTTTGTTTTGTTTTAATCTATGCTGAGTTAGCACAGAAGATTTAAACACTACTTCCTTCCTCTTCCTCAGAAATATTTCCCAGTCCTACTGGTCTCCATCCTTCACTCTAGTTAAGTGTACTTTTTTCGCACTCCAAAACAAAATTCAGACAACGAATACTTAAATAGATAAGAATATAACTGCACTACCTAAAACTCATTTAGGGTCCATATTACTTGTAGGATACATTCTCTACTGCTTAGTGTGACTTAGAGGGTCTTTCTCTGACCCCAGCCTACTGATATAAGAGGTTGTATGGGGTAATGGTCGAGAGAAGGCTTCCAGAGTCATATTGCCAGCATTTAAAACATGCCTTCACCTCTTCTTGCTTGTCATCTTGGAAAACTTCTGTTTATCTCTCCTGATCTACATCGCATCCTTTACTTGCTCTGTGCTAGGAGGCTGATATGTCTGGACTTCATCAGTTACTTTCTGTGTCCTCTGGTATCACTTGGACTTAGCCAATAAAGGCCACCATCAGGAACTCTGTAAAATAGCAAGAGAGGATTCACTTCCTATTGTGTTGCCAAAGGTTGATAGTGCCTGTCTACTGAAGGCTATGGCCCTTGTAATATAGACCTCCCAAAACTGCCTTTGCTGGGTTCTGTTAATTATCTTCTTTTCTTTAGAGCCTAAGGGTTACAGCATTTTCCCCTAGGTTACCAGACTCTATTCACTTTGAGTTTTTCTTCAGATCTGATTTTTCCTTTTTCTCTGGGAAATAAATGGGTTTCTGATTTAGAACAATGCCCATTAAACTGTTTTGCTTTTGCCATACTTTTCAAGAACCATATTCTTTACCTTGAACCATAGTTCCTGAAGTTCATCATTTGTTGTGACCCTTGCTATGAGGCTGACTCCCTGATACAACGACAGTCAGGTCAATTAAGCTGTTTAATAGCTGTGATACTGATCCCTGACATTCTTGGCCTTGTTGTTGTCACCTCCCTCTAGGATAACTGAGCAATGGTTTGGTTTCAAAGTCTCCACTATTAAATTGTCTAAAGTTGTCATGTTAACCTGCTGCTGCTGCTGCTGCTAAGTCGCTTCAGTCGTGTCTGACTCTGTGCGACCCCAAAGACGGCAGCCCACCAGGCTCCCCCGTCCCTGGGATTCTCCAGGCAAGAACACTGGAGTGGGTTGCCGTTTCCTTCTCCAATGCATGAAAGTGAAAAGTGAAAGTGAAATTGCTCAGTCGTGTCCAACTCCTAGTGACCACATGGACTGCAGCCTACCTGGCTCCTCTGTCCATGGGATTTGCCAGGCAAGAGTACTAGAGTGGGTTGCCACTGCCTTCTCCAGATGTTAACCTAGTCAAGTTCTAAGCGTGAGAAACTTCATCTCTGGATGATCTTTTTTTAAATCATTCATTAGAATTTTGTTATTTTTAAAGACTTTATTGACTATGTGTATACACACACATACACACACACACACACATACACATATGCACGTGTTTTTCCCTTGAGCTCTCCTTAAGGAAGGTAGAATTTTTTTTTTTTGGCATTTCCTTCTCTTTTTCCTCTCTTCCAATAAACAACTTAGTCAACTTCCCAAGGGAATTTTGGAATCATGAGAGTCACCTCACTTCACCTTAATCAAAAACCTATTCTGTTTTCTACAGATGTATTCCCAAGCCCTTTTTATTCACTTTATATCATTTAATCTCAAAGAAATCCCTGTGAGATTGCCATCACTAGTATCCCTGTTATACAAATGATAAAAGTGACACTCAGAAATGTTATGAAATTTGCCCATGGGCCCAGAATCAGCTAATGACAGAGGCAGAATTCTAAGCTTTCTCTGTTAAAGACCAGAAGTATGAGATATTTTAATATAGTACTTCTGTTTAAAAGAATACAAGCTACAATATTTCAAACCAATATGCAGCTTTACATGTTTAAGTCCAAAATCATCTGGCTCAAGTCTGTTATAAAGAGTAAACACTCCTTGTATTTAAAACACTGAATTCCTTCTTCAGTTATGGGATGTTCAGGGTTCACAGAGAATAATCCAATGTGTCATTTGTTTCAAATTGGATATGAAGTCTTGGTGTTATATTTTATTCCCAATTCCAATTTCTTTTGGTCAGCTCTGCACTTTGCCCTGAGTTAGGCACCATCAGAAAAATGTCTTTGGCACTCTCCCTCCAAGAGTAAACAGCTAAATGGGGAATATGTTTATGGTGTGGAGCCTCATCTTGGACATGTCTGGCTCATTCCATAGGTCTGGGATTCTATTTAAGTCTCCATGACTAAGGTGATGGTTCTTCTTTATTGTAGAGATCTATCCAGAATTCTCTCTAATACATGCTTGTGGCCCTCAAGCATTTTGCCTATCTTTAAAAAATTCTCACTACAGAAATGAATGTTTCCTGTTATCATTGAGTCCCTCCTCCAAAGAAGTTGATACTTAGAACTATGGAATTTCACCATTTAACCAACTCTGCAGATGATTTCATGTCACAGTTGGTTCAGTAATCATATAAATCTGGGAATGGAGGAAAGGAATAATTTTCAACAACATTCTACCTTTCCCAGAAAAAAAGAGATGTGTACCAGATCCAAAGCGAATCCATCTAACCAACCATTAACTTCTCATCCTCTTCATCATCTTGTGTGTCAGTTGTCTTATTTTCCTGTTATACAGGCATCTGCTCTTCATTTTTATGTCTGAACTTATAACTTGTATGCATATTCTATTTTAAAAACACCAGAACCCACAACAAAAGTATTTCCTTTTAACCCTGAATCCTATTAGCTTCTGCCTCATCTTTTTCACTTTGTTTACTACCAATTTCTTGAAAGTACTGGTTGAAGCACAAGCTGGAATTAAGATTGCCAGGAGAAATATCAATAACATCAGATATGCACATGACACCACCCTTATGGCAGAAAGTGAAGAACTAAAGCGCCTCTTGATGAAAGTGAAAGAGGAAAGTGAAAAAGTTGGCTTAAAACTCAGCATTCAGAAAACTAAGATCATGGCATCTGGTCCCATCACTTCATGGCAAATAGATGGGGAAACAGTGGAAACAGTGACAGACTTTATTTTTTGGGCTTCAAAATCACTGCAGATGGTGATTGCAGCCAGGAAATTAAAAGATGCTTGCTCCTTGAAAGAAAAGTTATGACCAACATAGACAGCATATTAAAAAGCAGTAACATTACTTTGCCAACAAAGGTCCATCTAGCCAAAGTTATGGTTTTTCCAGTAGTCATGTATGGATGTGAGAGTTGGACTATAAAGAAAGCTGAGCATCAAAGAATTGATGCTTTTGAACTATGGTGTTGGAGAGGACTCTTGAGAGTTCCTTGGACTGCAAGGAGATCCAACCAGTCCATCCTAAAGGAAATCAGTCCTGAATATTCAGTGCAAGGACTGATGCTGAAGCTGAAACTCCAATACTTTGGCCACCTGATGGGAAGAGCTGACTCATTTGAAAAAAACCTTGATGCTGGGAAAGATTGAAGGTGGGAGGAGAAGAGGACCACAGAAGATGAGATCATTGGATGGCATCAATGGCTCTATGGACATGAGTTTGAGTAAACACCGGGAGTTTCTGATGGACAGGGAGGCCTGGCCTGTTGCCGTTCATGGAGTCGCAAAGAGTTGGACACGACTGAGAGACTGAACTGAACTGAATTGAACTGAATTGTTTGGTTGAAAACTTGGTGTTTCTGCTTCCTTTTCATGTCAATCATCTCAATACCCTCCTGGCTCCCCTCTGAAGATATCCCTCAGTGCAGACACTTCTCATCTAGAGCTCTTTGAATTTACTGTTTTCAACAACACTAGCCCTGGGACACACTGCCTTAGATAGGGCAATTAGAGTGCCATATTCTTCTGGATTGAGTGGGACACATTTGGAGCAGTCTGGACTATGTGATAATATTTTGAGTCCTCTCTTTTGCATTGCAACATATTTCTATCAACAAAAACTCCTGCTGAGAGAAATGGGAAAATTTGAGCTACATGGATTTCAGCTACTTATGTTCTACCATCCTCGTTAACTTTCTGTATCTTATATTTGAATGATTTCATGTATTTTTTACTAGAGTACAAACTATCTTCTTAACATCAGCAGTAACATTACATCTTAACTTCAGTAAATAGAGCCCTAAAGAAATCCAAAACATTGAAAATAAACATCTTGCTGAAAATGTCCAAGATAAATAATGATATTATTCTTTTTTAAATAACAAAAACAATTGGCTTCCAAAGCAAAATAAAACAGGCCTAAGAGGAGATGGTTAATCTGCCTGCCATCAGAGACATGAGAGATACAGGTTCAATCCCAGGGTCAGGAAGATCCACAGGACTAGAGAATGGCTATCCACTCTATTCTTGCCTGGAGGATTCCACGGATAGAGAAGCTTGGCAGACTGCATTCCATGGGGTTGTAGAGGAGGACACAACTGAGTGACTAACACTTTCACTTCCAGATGAGGTGAAGGAAGTGAGAAAGTGGCTATCATATAAACCCTTATGACCAGCATTCGGTTTCAATATTCACCATGATTTCAAATTTCTACTCTTAATAATATTTCCCCCAGTCCTATTTTCTTACTCCCATTAAATATATATATATATATATATATATAGCAGGCCTTTCTGCTGTAGCAACAACACTCACTAGGGGAAAGTAAGACAATGAACAAATAAATACATAGTTCAGTTCAGTCGCTCAGTCGTGTCTAACTCTTTGCGATCCCACGAATCGCAGCACGCCAGGCCTCCCTGTCCATCACCAACTCCCAGAGTTCACTCAGACTCGTATTCATCGTGTTAGTGATGCCATCCAGCCATCTCATCCTCGGTCGTCCCCTTCTTCTCCCTCTCCCAATCCCTCCCAGCATCAAAGTCTTTTCCAATGAGTCAACTCTTAGCATGAGGTGGCCAAGTACTGGAGTTTCAGCTTTAGCATCATTCCTTCCAAAGAAATCCCAGGGTTGATCTCCTTTAGAATTAACTAATATAAATGGAAAGTTTTACTCTTCTAAACATCAAAGCAAAGTGACTTATGGCAGCATCTTCCTGGGTGGGTTTGAGGAGTGAGTCTGAGGTGGTCATTTGAGGAATATTTGTATGAGGAAATGCCCTGGGTGGATGTGGTGCTCACTTTATAAGAACAGCAAGAACACAGAATAAAAATAGTTGGGAGGTTGAGGCATTTGTGTCTATATTTTTTACATAGCAGCTCTGATGTTAAAACTAAGCATAATGTTATGAAAATCACTTACTTTTCTTGCAATAATTTGTTTTCATTTATTTTCCCTCTTGGCTCTAAGAAGGTACCTACTTTTTATTTTTTAAGCTGCTCTGAGGAATCTTGCACCCCAGACCCCAAAAAGGTGGTATTGCTGAAATGCCTTAGAGTTGCCCCCCTCGTGTTGGGAGGGGGAAAAAAAAAATCAGTATTCCAATCTCAAAGGCCTATGAGAGTAAAAGCTTTACTATGATTCATCAGCCAGGCCTTAGATTAAAATGTGGGCCTGTTTCACCATTTCATTCTTATCTTTGAAAAGACATGGAGAGGGCTGTAAAAGTTAGTATCCAAATGAAATCCTGAGTTAAAATTGTGGAGAGTTACCTGGTACAGTAATTAATCTGAAATCATTACTTATCATTTATCTGGTTCCCTGAGAATGCATTCAGGGAGTGCTATTAGTACCATTAAATATTTCTCATAAATTCAATTGGCTAAATCTGAACACTTCATTTTAATAGAGTCACTGACAATTGAAATGTTTCCATAGGAAACAGTCCTGTGATCAAGATACTAAGTCTTATAAAGAACAGGTTAAGGGAATTTGCAATTTTGAATCACAAAGAGATTAAATCTCTTATCAACACTGGAAGACGGAAGATCAACAAAAAGAGAAGGAAGTTGTCCAGGGATGTGGTGCTAGTGATGGCAAATCTAGAAACAAATTACAGAGTTATAAAAAGGCACACTTAAAATCACTGAATGATAACCAACTCTCTGCAATGTGATAGGCTGACTCTAAGTCTCTGTCCCCAGTGGATGATCCCAAGACAGTGGTGTCAAAGAATAACTCCCACTCCAGTAGCATAATTGCAGATGCCAGTGAACCTCGGCTAGGGGCAGACCTGCCCATGATAACTATAATATTCTCCCTTTGATGGTCCAAGAGACTAGATTCACTCAATAATATAAAAGGCCAAAAATCACTTCTATCAAAAGGGTTTATTCATTCATTCAGAAATAGAATGGCCTATGCCAAAAGAAAATGGTTTTCCTTATTTGTGTAGTATTCTTCATAGATGGATTTAAATTGACTTTCTTTTTTTTTTAATTTAAATTTATTTATTTTAATTGGAGGCTAATTACTTTACAATATTGTATTGGTTTTGCCATACATCAACATGAATCTGCCACGGGTGTACACGTGTTCCCCATCCTGAATCCCCCTCCCACTTCCCTCCCCATACCATTCCTCCGGGTCATTCCAGTGTACCAGCTCCAAGCACCCTGTACCCTGCGTCGAACCTGGACCGGTGATTCGTTTCATATATGATATTATACATGTTTCAATGCCATTCTCTCAAATCCTCCCACCCTCTCCCTCTCCCACAGAGTCCAGAAGACTGTTCTATACGTCTCTGTCTCTTTTGCTGTCTCGCATACAGGGTTATCATTACCATCTTTCTAAATTCCATATATATGCAATAGTATACTGTATTGGTGTTTTTCTTTCTGGCTTACTTCACTCTTTATAATAGACTCCAGTTTCATCCACCTCATTAGAACTGATTCAAATGTATTCTTTTTAATGGCTGAGTAATACTCCATTGTGGACTTTCATAATGTAAACTGAGACTAACAAGGAGTCTAATTCCAGTTATTCTCATTAAAGATAATTATCAAAAGTCACAGTTTGGCAGAAAGTTGCTTATTCAGTGAAGAAGTTGATGAGGTAAAGAATGGCATGACCCAGGAGGCAGGTGAATGTGCTAATTATCTATGCTTTGGCCTTGTTAGAAAAACCTCCATTCATTTTACAACTATCTTTTCACAGTATATCCCAGACACCGTGATGTGTTGGGTACTAGTCTGTGCACCTAATACAGGGATAATAGTGTCCCTTCTTTCAGGGACTTACCACACCTGAGGGAGAACCCTGCATGCAGACATAAAATTTCCACTGAAAGAAATTGCTGAAATTTTAAGTGTAGAATGAGCAGTACCTTGCCCTCACAGTATCTCAGTTTTCCCATTTGTAAACAGAGTATTGGTACTTTAAGAAGGCTTTCCCGTTCTGAAATGATTATGACTAGTACTTGATCATCAGCTACCTGGAGCTACCACCTGAACCCTCACTGTTAGGTGGGCTTCCCAAGGTAATAGTAGAATCCCACCACAGCCTCCAGGCACATGCTAGAACAATGAATCTCTACCAGTGTCATAAACTTTCTGTCTGTTCACAATGGTAAACATCTCACCACAACAGTTGACTTATGCCTGCTTTTTTAACAATTGCAACAGATGGTTGACACTTGAACAGAATATATAATTAGCTTTGCAATCTAACACTTCATTCTTATTTGTTCTTTCTCAAAGGAGAGAAGCTGTGCCTTATGCCATTGGGTCTAATCTGTTAGTTTAATCAGAAGCAACACTAGGAAAGCTCTCAAGAGAGATGAGCTGTGGGAGGATTCCTAATCCCAGCCTTTCGAGGACATTAAAAAAAGCTGGGAGAGGGTGGAGAGAGAAAGCTTAGTACTTTTTTTTAAAACTGACGCCTCATTCTCATTTGTGTTCCAGATGAGGAAAGTTTTTATACATGTTTTTCTCTCATTTCTTCCACTTTACCTTCCTTAGCCTCAATTGCTTCATCTGGGTTTGCAATGCCTAATTCAGGGGCTGCTCTGATAAGTAAACAGAATAACTCCTGGGAAGACTTCGCATAGAGTTTGGCACATAGTGGACACTGCACAAATATCGTTATAGATGAATTTAGGTGAAACTAATGGGTCCTCACTTCCTATTTGTTTTGACCCTGTTAATATGATTCAAGACCTTGCACCTGCCGATAGAATCAGTGACCTTTCTCAATTGCACGTTTCAGGAAGAATCCTCCATCAACATTTCCTTCCTCTTTCATGGAATCTCTTCTGCAAACACTGCTTCTCTGCACTCTTAACCAAGGCAGCTCCTAGGCTGGCATAGGTCCCTGGAAGTCCAGAAATCAATATACTTTTCTTTACCCAACCATTCTTATTCTTCATGTGAATGTATTCCAAATTCCATTCCCTTTCCTGTTTCAAGAAATCATAAATCTAATACGGCACTCCCTCCAAAGGTTAAATTTATATAATAGAGCTACTGTCACCTTACTTGTTACATGTGTGATATATTCGTGGGGATTTTGATATTCACCTATCTCAATCTTGTCAGTGAATTATGCTATTTAAAGAACAGAACAAAGTCTAAGATTGAAAGGCATGGGTTGTTAAAAAAAAAAAAGATGGAATTTGTTGTATCAGAAGAAATTTCCACTTCACCCAAAATATCCTAAAGTGTTCAGATGATCCTTGACCAGAGATAATGCCATAATTATTCCAAAAAAGATTACATGCCATCAGAGTCTACAGTAAACTTTGGTGATCCAATGAACTTTGGTAACTTAAGAAGGGAATGGAACCTTAAAGTCTTTAGAGAAAGGGCAACAGAGTACAATTTAGAATAATTTACAAAACCTAAAGAAAAGAAATTAGGTAACATAAAATATATAGAAAGCTAATGGGAGGGGTCTTAAAAATTCAGTCACCATAGAAGAGAAATGCATTCTTACTGAGTTCTATGCTTAGTAATCTAGATAATTCACATACTAGAAATGTGATAACCTATGTAATGTTTTTTGCATAGGGGGTTGCATGTAGTGAATGTTTACTAGAGGCTGAATACTATTATCTCCATCAATTTCAGAAATATTTCTGTTTTGCAGAGGAAGAAAATTGGTATCTGAATATTTGGGCAGCCTGGCAAACTTCACAAAGAGAGAATGTGGTGAAATCTGGATTCTAAGTGAATCTTCCGGACATTAAATTTTATATCCCTTTTTCCCTGCAGTGCTACATGACTTGCCATTTGAGCTAAGAAAGAGGATTTTTCTTTCGAATAATGTCCTAATACTCATCCACATCCTATCTTAGCAGATACAAACATAATTCTATCACAGGTAGGGGACACTTAGATCTGCTTCCAAGTGGTACTTAAACCCACTGTGAGAATTTTACTGCACTTCAAATGTATTCACTCATTCAACAAATATATAATGAACACCCTACTGGTGTGTCAGGAACCATTCTAGGTATGGGTAGTACCATGGGAGAGAAAATATTTACTATCTATGGAATGAGCTGGACTATCTATTGCTGTTTAAAACTTGTGACTCAGAGTAACAGTTCCTTTACTAGTCATTGGTTATACTCATTTTTGGGATAATACAGACTGTAAAAGATCCCATGCATACTGAAATCCAGTGATAACAAAAACAAAATTCCTGCATTTGTTTATTAAAATATATATAATCATGAATGAAAATTATGCAAAGTCTAAGACATAAATACAAAAACTTCCACAGCCCCAGCATCCTAAAGCAAACACTTTTAATGTGTTTGACATATTAATATGTTTAATATAGTTCTAAATAAGTAAATACCCTCCTACACACATACTTAGGATTTATAAATCATTCTATACATTGTTTATGGTTTGTTTTTAAGTAAGATTTAACATGCAATATAGCAGCACGGGCAAGTCTATGTGCCTGAGTTTCCAATAACTAGATCAAGGACATTTGAAGCACAACATCCAGAACACTCCTGCTCATCCCAGTCAACAACCTCTCCAGAGAAATTGGTATTCTGATGTATCACCATATATATTAATTCTGCCTGTTCTTGAACTTCATAAAATTTGAATTAGATGGGTTGTACTTTCTTGACTGGTTTGTTCCAACGATATTTTATGCTTTACTTTTAATTTAGCATTACATAATAAATGATTTCCTTCAGCAAATTTCATTCAACAGAGATTTACAGGGTGTTAACCAGGTGCTCTGCCCTGATGCAGACACCATGCAGAAATATTCACTATACCCATTATTATTCAACAATATATTGAGGTTCCAACAAGTGAGAAAAGAAGGAACATTTTTTAAAAAAGATAAAAAACACTTGAAAGGAAGAGATTAGAATAATTTAAAATAGAATACTAGAATTAGTGCAATATTTGATAATGTTGATGAAGATAAGATACATTTGCAATAGTCTTTTTCTGTTGTAATAGTGCACTTTTAAAAAGCACAATAAATTTATTAATTTTAAAGATATTATTTGGTACTTACATCCATGTATTTGCCCTCTGTGAAACACAGGGATAAATAAGTTAACAACAGACATAAATCCCTTGACCTCATTAGACATATATTCTAGAAAGGATAAATAAAATACAATCAATAAACACAATCAATAAGTAAAATTGTAGTATAGGTTATAACTTGAAAAGTATGTCAGAAGTGGGAAATTAAGCAAGGTGGGGGGAAATTGTCAGCACAAAGGGGATGCAGTTCTAATAGTGACCATCATATTCCCAAACTACCTTAATTGTATCAGTATAACACTGGATGGAGAAAAAAAAGGGTTATGGAAAAAGAAATGAGGATCCAGTCTTGGCTTTAAATATGCATCATAATTAAACATATAATAGAGATGCTACTTTAATTCAGAGGAAAGAGGTATGTTATTTATAATCAGTTCTAATGAGATGGATAAAACTGGAGCCGATTATACAGAGTGAAGTAAGCCAGAAAGAAAAACACCAATACAGTAGACTAACACATACATATGGAATTTAGAAGGATGGCAATGATGACCCTGTATGCAAGACAGCAAAAAAGACACGGATGTGTATAGCGGACTTTTGGACTCAGAGGGAGAGGGAGAGGGTGGGATGATTTGGGAGAATGGCATTGAAACATGTATACTATCATGTAAGAATCAAATCACCAGTCTATGTCCAATGCAGGATACAGCATGCTTGGGGCTGGTGCACTGGGATGACCCAGAGGGATGTTGTGGGGAGGGAGGTGGGAGGAGGGTTCATGTTTGGGATTGCATGTACACCCATGGTGGATTCATGTCAACGTATGGCAAAACCAATACAGTACTGTAAAGTAAAATAAAGTAAAAATAAAAATTAAAAAAAAATTTACAGCTTGAACCCTTAAAAAATAAATAAATAAATAAATAAAGCTGAAAGAACCACCATCCATCTAGTGGATCCTCTATTCATTCACTTATATTAAGTGGACCAGTCTGCTATATTATGCAGGAAAATAAATACTATTTAGGATAGAGACCAAACCTAAATGTAAAAATAGTGATAATATAATACTAAAATAATGTAAGAGATCTCTCATTAAAAACTAAAAAGTGAATACATCCTTCATTCCTACCTATTTATTGAATCTTACTTATATTCAGTGTTTGAGTTCATCAATGTACAAAACACAGAGTTCCAAGTTTAATAAATAGCAGACAATAAATAATAAGCAAAATAAATAATTATATCATTGATTTTATAGAAATAACACATGCTATAGAAAAAAGGAATAAAGAACATACAGCAACGAAAGAGAGGTTGTGTATGATGAAGCCAGAGTGGGTGAATGGACAGTAGGTTGGATTATAATACTAAATAATGCCTACCATAAGGTAGGACTGAAAATGAGGCATTGGAGAGAAGACTTGAGGAAGGTGAACTACCTATTCAGGCCGGTTCCTTGGGCAAAAGAACCCTAGACAAAGTTGAAAGTTGTTTGTTATAAAGGTTCCAATGTGGGAGTGTGTCTTGGATATTTAAGGAAAAGCAAGGTAGGTATGTGGGTATAAGAAAGTGAGTGGGATGAGGGAGAAGGATTAAGAGATAGAACTGAATCAGTCACATAAAGCACTGTAGCTCCTTTTAAGAACCACATATAAAAACTAGAAATCAAGCCCTATTTGACAAGATAGAAACTAGATATCATTGATTTGCATATTATTTAAAAAGGAATAGATAAAACAATACATTGGGAAAAAAGTATCTGCAGTACCTAATATTCACTAAGGGCTTCTCAAGTGGCGCTAACGGAAAAGAACCCACCTGCAATGCAGAACACATGAGACTGGGCTTTGATCCCTGGGTGGGGATCATCCCCTGGAGGAGGGCATGGCAACCCACTCCACTATTCTTACCTGGAAAATCCCATGGACAGAGGAGCCTAGTGGGCTATAGTCCAAGGAGTTCCAAAGAGTCAGATACAACTGAAAGGACTTAGCATGCATGCAAGATTTACTGTATTTATGTGAAGGTGAAAGTTGCTCAGTCATGTTCAACTCTTTGCAACTCCATGGACTATACAGTCCATGGAATTCTCCAGGCCAGAATATTGGAGTGGGTAACCTCTCCCTTCTCCAGGGGATCTTCCCAACCCAGGGATCAAACCCAGGTCCCCCTCATTGCAGGTGGTTTCTTTACCAGCTGAGCCACAACGGAAGCCTGAGAATACTGGAGTCGGTAGCCTGTCCCTTCTCCAGCAGATCTTCCCAACCCAGGAATTGAACTGGGGTCTCCTGCATTGCAGGCGGATTCTTTATCAACTGAACTATGAGAGAATATATCCATTATATAGACTAAATTGAAAAATGCAACAAGAGTACTGAAGACAATTCACAGAACAAAAAGTGGAAGAGTTCAACATATTAATGAAAAGTTAACTATCTTTTTAGCAGTTAAGTCACTGAAAGTTAAAATAGTGACTTATGGATATATGTCTGTAAGCCTGAGATAAATTAATATTAATAAAAAGCTATAATCCTAATCACTGGCTAAGATTCATAAGTATACTCTGTATTGGACATATAAATTAATGCATTATAAAGCACTGTATCAACATCTAGTAAGATTAATGCCATTTATGGAAACTATAATTTCAAGTATTTGCTTTTGCACCTTCGAAACTCTTTACTCTTAGTGGCTGGGATAAACACAATGGTGTGTTCATTCACCTAGAGCCAGATATCCTGGAGTGTGAAGTCAAGTGGGCCTTAGGAAGCATTAATATGAACAAAGCTAGTGGAGGTGATGGAATACCAGCTGAGTTATTTAAAATCCTAAAAGATGATGCTGCTAAAGTAATGCACTCAATATGCCAGCAATTCTGGAAAACTCAGCAAAGACTACAGGACTATAAAGGTCAATTTTCATTCCAATCCCAATGAGTGGTAATGGCAAAGAATGTTCAAACTACCACAAGATTGCACACTCGTTTCACATGCTAGCAAGATCATGCCCAAAATCCTTCAAACTAGGCTTCAGCAGTACATGAACCAAGAACTTTCAGATGTACAACCTGTATTTAGAAAAGGCAGAGGAAACAGAGATTAAATTGACAACATCCATTGGATCATAGAAAACCAAGAGAATTAAAAATATATATATACTTCTGCTTCATTGACTATGCTAAAGCCTTTGACTTGTGTGGATCACAACAAACTGTAGAAAGTACTTATAAAGAGATGGGAATACCAGACCACCTTACCTGTCTTCTGAGACACCTATATGCAGGACAAGAAGCAACAGTTAAAACTGGACATGGAACAGCAGACTTGGTCAAAACTCAGAAAGGAGTACATCAAGGCTGTATACTGTCACTCAACTTACTTAACTTATATGCAAAGAACATTACTCAAAATACTGGCCTGGATGAATCACAAGGTGGAATCAAGACTGCCAGGAGAGATATCAATAATTTCAGATATGCCATTGATACCACTTTAATGGCAGAAAGTGAAGATGAATTAAAGAGCCTCTTGATGAGGGTGAACGAGAGTGAAAAAGCTGGCTTAAAACAACATTCAAAAAACACAGATCATGGAATCTGATCCCATCACTTCATGGCAAATAGATGGGGAGAAAGTAGAAACAGTAACAGATTTTATTTTCTTGTTCTTCAAAATCACTGTGAACAGTAAATGCAGCCTTGAAATTAAAAGACACTTGATCCTTGGAAGGAAAGGTATGGCAAATCTATATAGTGCTTTAAAAAACAGAGACATCACTTTGTCAACAACGGTCCATACAGTCAAAGCTGTTTTTTTCCACTAGTCATGTATGGATGTGAGAGCTGGACCATTAGGATGACTGTTGCTGCTTCTGCTGCTAAGTCGCTTCAGTTGTGTCTGACTCTGGGATTCTCCAGGGAAGAACGCTGGAGTGGGTTGCCATTTCCTTCTCCAATGCATGAAGGTGAAAAGTGAAAGTGAAGTCACTCAGTCGTGTCCGACTCTTTGCAACCCCATGGACTGCAGCCTATCAGGCTTCTCCATCCATGGGAGTTTCCAGGCAAGAGTACTGGAGTGGGTTGCCATTGCCTTCTCTGTAGGAAGACTGAGGGCTGAAAAATTGATGTTTTTGAATTGTGGTGCTGGAGAAGACACTTAAGGGTCCCTTGGACAGTATGGAGATCAAACCAGTCAATCCACAAGGAAATCAACCCTGAATATTCATTGGAAGGCCTGATGCTAGAGCTGAAACTCCAACATTTGGCCACCTGATGTGAAGAGCCAACTCACTGGAAAAGACCCTGATGCTGGGAAAGACTGAGGACAAAAGGAGAACAAGACAACAGAGGATGTCATGGTTGGATGGCATCACTGACTCAATGGTCATGAGTTTTAGGAAACTCAAGGAGATAGTGAAGGATAGGGAAGCCTGGTGTGTGGCAGTTCATAGGGTTGCAGAGAATCAGACATGACTGAGCAACTGTACAACAGCAAAGTCATTTTATCATAATCAGTTCAAATATTTATATAAAATTTAACTCAACAACGTGATAGTGTATAAATGCATGTTTGTGTGTGCACAAAAGAGAGCATAAATGCACATATACTCATATAGGTGTTTTTGAATAGGCTGAACACTGGAAGAAAGATGCCCAGTGATTTTAGTTTTGGCTCCAGAACCCTGGTTTAGTCATGTACTTATCTGTTTTTGTTTATACATAATTGTAGATGTATAAATTTTGGCATAAAAATTTAAGCTAAAAAAACAGGCTTTTTAAACTTCCAATATTCTTTTTCTTGTTGTGGAAACAAAGGCCCAAAGAAATATCCAACTTTACATAGTCTGTGAATAACAAAGCCAACACAGCTTGTTTTCTTTTTTTTAAAAAAACCATTTCAATTTTCATTTTGGGAAAAGAGTCTGCGAAGTTTGAATTAGATGTGTTCACATAATATAAAGCCTGCTTTTCTTCTCTAAGCCCACTCTAGATTTTTTTTCACTGTAGTCCAGAGACTTCCAAACTATTTAAAGCTATGTTTGAAATAAATTAACATGGAAAAGTTCTCTGTACTGAGAACAGATTTGTTCTTGATTATTGTTTTATAATATTTCCAATTATAGGAATATCAGAGAGAAACATCTAGACAACAAGTGGCCATGGAGTGGAAATGAGGAATTACTGGAAAATGCATGCAGTTCTGTGGGCAAGGGATGAAGGATTCTGGAGGCACTGATGACAAAATATTCACATCAGAAAAGAGCAAAAAAAGAGGATTTTGTCCCAAGATTTTCTAAAAAAAAATGACAAATACAAATATCAACAAAGGTCTGTAGATGTTTTAAATTTTATTCCAAGTGGGGAAAAGTTTTCCACTTTTGTTCAATACTTTCTTTAGGCAATAAAGCTTACATTTAATTACAACCTCACATTTACTCATCCTGATCTGTCTAGATTTATATAAAGAAAATAACAAGACCAAGAGAAGTAACTTGCCTAAGGTCACACAGTTAGTTATCAGCACTTTTAGAACTAGACTTCTATATTTCAATCCACTCATTCTCGCATTTCTTCCCTGACAGAATAACCTGGGGTGAGATACTGAAGTGAAGTGAAGCGGCTCATTCGTGTCCGACTCTGTGCGACCCCATGGACTGTAGCCTACCAGGCTCCTCTGTCCGTGGGACTTTCTAGGCAATAGTACTGGAGTGGATTGCCATTTCCTTCTCCAGGCGATCTTCCCAACCCAGGGATCGAACCCGGGTCTCCCGCATTGTAGACAGACACTTTACCATCTGAGCCACCAGGGAAGTCTGAGATACTGAATGACTGCATAAAACAGAGAATCCACAGTTCCAGCAAAATAAAGGTAAAACAAAAGCATTGATAAAGACATATACCTACTATAACTCAGTAGAACCTATGTTCAGTTTTTTATTTCTGAACACAGATAAAAGTTACACGCTATATACACCACCTCTGACGTAGCTTCTTGAGGGTGGAAGACAGATGATTCATCTACTACTATTCTGTATGTTTTTTTTAATTTAATAATACTTATATTTGTTCAGTGAGCTTTGAACACCTTGAAATAATGAAATATATCTTTAATCTTTGGTCCTTGGGTCAAGATTAATATAATGACAAAACAGGTGTGGATGAATGAATGGATGTGTTTCCAACTTGTAAGTGGAAAAATACTTCTACCTGTGGACATGTGACCTCAGGAAGTTGTTGGTGATTCCAAAATCTTTAATCACTAAAATCACTTATTATCATATACATGTGTGTATGTGTGTATGCACACTTTACATTCTGGTATGACTTCAGAATAAATTTATCTTCTTGAGCCATTGACCATCTTTGATATAAAATATAATTTGGGATTTCTTTGGTATGTCTGTGTAGTGTATATATTGATAGTTCTTTGAGATTTTATCATCTGAATAGATCTTCAGAATAGAAATATAGAACTGTCCTGTCACTACTAAGAAACTTCTGTGCTCCTTCTTTATAGCCACACTCACTCCTTTTTACCTAACCCATTATAATTATTGAACTCTTCCCCATTGCTGTAATTTATGGCATTTCAAGAAAGTTACATAAACGTAATCATGCAACATGTAACCCTTTAAGACTGTAATTTTTTACTCTTGAAATCCATCAAACTTGTTGGATTTCTCTGTAGTTTGTTCCTTTTTATTGCTGAGCAGCATTCCCTTGCATGGATGTACCAAGTGTGTTTAGCCAGATGCCTAACACTTTTATTTGATTTTCCCGTTATCTATTATTACCACCTAATGCTTATACCTCTCACAGATGACATAGTTAATTTTTTTTTTCATCCCCAGGATTCTTTGTGTAAGTGCTTCCAATCAGCTTCTTTTCTATCTTAGCTATTTTACTAAATCTTAAGTCCTTACTGTGCCAGCAAAGAATGACTGGATACCTAACTTGGCCCTCTAGCATTCTCCAACCCTGCACCAGCAATAGTTCCTTCCCAGTAGTAAGGACATAATATTTATAGACTCTTGGCAAGAGTTTGGAACTGTACAGGGTCATAGTAAGTAATTTTGGTTAATGTTCCTAATTCATTCTAACTCCTCTTGCACACATTCATCTTTTACCCAGGGTTTTTTTTTTTTGGCAACATACTTTTAGATATCATAAAGAATTCCTTCACATCTAAACCACGAATAACTCAGAGAGTCTGAAAGTGTGTACCTTGTGGGGAAATATTTTTTAAAGGAAAATCAGTGATATTTGAAACAGCTATTGCAAGAATTGAATTTAACAAATCAATAAACACAGTCGCACTGATGACAGTGGGAAAGGCGGGGATAGCCTTTACTTACTCTAAGCAGTGGGGTGGACATTATTTCAGTACAATAATGATTCAACCACACAAAAGGAATATCCATGAAATTTTGTGTTTTCTTTTCTTTTCCCACTCTCACCCTGAGATTAGGGCAAAGAATGGAAAAAAGTAAGGAGAATCTTACTTGGTAAGAGCAAAGTGCTTTCTCTGTTAGGAGTACAAACAGACATCCCCAGGACTCTCGTGTATATTCTGGAAGGAAAGCCTGCTTCAGAAATGGCAAGCTTAACCTCCTCAAAGTTTCATTTTCCTGAATTATCAAGGCTCAATCTTGTTCTTTTGTTACTGAATACATCTCCTATAGAACTCAGCCTTTTGCACTGACCGTGATACTGAGGGTAGAGGCAGCAAACGAGTGGGTGAGGAGGGGGCCAATGTATTTCATGATTCTTATAATAAGTTTATTTCAGGGGCTTCTTCTGGGACTGCCTGATCCCTTCACAATAGTTCTGCTTCTGATCAAGGGGGGGAAAAAATGTGATCTCATAGTCTCCTTGTGGCTCTCCTTCATGGAAGCAATTCTCTTGTACTGAAACCAAAACGAATTCTAGGGCATGGGTGAAAAGTAAGCATTCTTGGCTTGTTTTCAATTTCCTCATCCCCAGCCACAACTGGAAAATTGTTAAGCAGTCTTTCTCATTATTTTCTTTTCTGTTTTTACTATTTCAGTTTCCTTTATATGAATCATTTTTCATTGCAGGAGAAAAAGTGAGGGAGGGAAAGGTAACAATGCCAGGGAATATAATGCTGGTCTCTGTTGAGTGCTCTAAATCAGATGGCTAGTTGCAAGCACTTCTAGGCTGGATTTCTGGCTGGAAAGGGATTTTAAAAATTAGAGAAACTGGAAATAGCTCTCATGATGATGACTAGGATTAACTAGAAGCCTGCAAGAATGTTGGGGAAATTTCCAGAAAAATTTTGCCCAAGAAACTTCTCACTTGTGATTTCCAATTTTTTTAAGTTTAAGATTAAAATAGATATTTCATAATCTCTAATATCTGTGAAACACTTTATATTCCATAAGAGGATAGGAGAGACACAAAATCGTGGAATTTTCTAACTCCTGGTGCATGTAGTCAGCAGAATTTTGACTTACAAAGAACTGGATTTTGTAGATAGGCCTTATTATATTTTCTCAGTGTATTATGCATCAGTTGTTGATTTTTAGAAAAGCCCTATTAGTGTTCTGATATGGGACACTATAATGCTATCTTTCTTACAAGGTTGTTGTGGTATTATGATGCACACAGTATATCTAGCCCAGTGCTTGGCACATGGGGCTCAACAAAATGTAATGTCCTATTGGAAAAGCTTAGATCTAGTGCAGACCTTAAAAACAGTCTACTTGAGTTTCCTCCATTTACAAGCAAGAAATCAAAACCTAGAAACATGAATTTACTAACACAGAAAGTTAGTATTAGAGACCTTCTGACTTTGTGGTTGCTATATGTAGAATATTTTTAACTCACATTTATAACTTCTATGTGTACACTTTTAAATATTTACAGTACATGGATAGTCTATAATGAATAGTTTTAGTGTAAATTTGGCACATATCTAATAACACAAAACATAAACACAGGTAAAGGATGATGACTACTCAAATGAGAATAAAACATTCTTCTAAGATCCAAATCAAAGACTGAATTCAATATGAGGTTACAACATGAGCTCGCTTATTTTTATTATACTCAGCCTATATCTGACTTTGTTATCCAATACATGTTATGCTGGAACTGTTATGTAACATCCCTGAATTCAGCTGCTGTTTCAGCAGATGACATTGAAACTCCTTCAATTACCCTTAATATAACACAACAAATGAATTTCACTTCCTTAGAATTTCTGGCAATGATTGAAAACTTATTTAACATATGTCTAGAAAGAAAAGCTGCAAAAAAGGCCAGAAAAATGATTATTCAATTTATTAAGTATATTCTTAAACTTACTTCAAAATAATTCAACTGACAGTTCCTACTGAGTGATAAGACACTTATGGCCCATTCCCTTTGACCTCCAGAATGACTGATGGAAAGGTCAATGTTGGCTATACACATACACAGAGGTTGAGGTAAAAATAAATGTTTATTCATGTCTAATATGTGATTTAACTTTTTAAAATGCATCAATTACATGATACACAAGATATATACCTATATCTTTTCTAAATCATACCACTTAAAATAAAATTTTAGACTTATAAATAGCTTTCACAACAACTTAAGTGGACTGTAGGCCATGAGATTATTTTTTTACCTTTTTAACAAAAGTTGAAGTTTATAGTACAATATTAACTATATGTACATCATTCTAAAGCCAGTGTCTAGAACATTTTCATCTTGCAGAACTAAAAATGTACATACACTGAACAGCAACTCCCCATTTTTCCACCCCTCTACTCCCCAGCAACCGCCATTCTACTTTTCTCTTCTACGAATTTGACTACTTTAGATACTTTATATAAAGAGAACCGTGCAGTATCTGAAAGAATTGAGATCAGGATCTCGGGGAGATACTTGCAATTCTCATGTTCATGGCAGCACTATTATAAGCAAGAGATGGAAAAAACCCAAATGTCCATCAGTGGACTAGTGAACAGAAACATGGCATATACACACAATGGAATTTTATCCCGCCTTAAAAAAGAATGAAATCCTGTCCTATGTTCTAACATGGGCAAACCTCAAAGAAATTATGCTAAGTAAAACAGGTGTTACAGAACAACAAACTAAAAATGGTTGAAAGTGCAAGTTGCTCAGTCGTGTCCAACTCTCTGCGACCCCATGGACTATACAGTCCATGGAATTCTCCAGGCCAGAATACTGGAGTGGGTAGCCATTCCCTTCTCTAGGAGATCTTCCCAACCCAGGTCTCCTGTATTGCAGCTGGATTCTTTACTGTCTGAGCCACCAGGGAAGGTTTTTCACATGCCATATTTTAGCATTATGATCTATGTTTTCTTATGAAATGAATATTTTTTAAAAGATAAACCAATGGTACACTCATTTGGACAGGGAAATTTAGAGACATTGTCATTAATTAAATAGAAGTTTACTTAGACTAATTATCTAAATGCTTCTCATGAAAGATTTGAGATTAACTTCTTACAGAAAATGTAGAAATGATCAGGAAGAAACATTCAATGTTTTATTAGTGTTTCATAATCTAAACAAGAACTTTTCCCTCTTTGGGTCTTACTTTCTTACTGACAAAAAAGAGAAAGAAAATCGTGTTAAGTGATTTATGTACATTATTTTGTACAATCTTCCTGAAAACCCTATCAGATGAGGATGTGTATTCTTGTTTTACAGATGCAGGTACTGAGATGTCTACAGCCATGGAACAAAGAACGGACCTGAGCCCAAAGGATTGACTGATCTATCTATCTACCCATCTACCTATCTTTATGCCTATTTCTGTATCTATAAAATAATTTAAGAAAATATAAAATCCAAATCTTATGTTCATACTGGTGAATCTATGTCAAATAAGAGAAAGAGTTCATTACAAGTAAAATTCAACCTCAGGATCATGTGTGAGAAAATAAAAATAAAAGGAGGAGGGAAATAAGAAAGCTGAAATAATTTGTTGCTCTAGTAGGCTAGTATTTCCATGAACAATACTAACAATAATAATAACAAACATGTTTATAGGCTTGTGTAGCTCCATGGAAGAGATTAAAAAAATAAAAGCAGGAGTACAACTGAGTGTACATATGAGGTACATGTTAACACTTAAATCATACTTCACTAGAATAAATCAGTTCTAAGTAATTCCTCAGAACAACGTATCTTAGGAATAATACAGATGCCTCGGCAGTAAGTTATTTGCACTATGGCTTAGTTAATGACTGTTGGAAGAAGACAGAACCTGACCATGTAAAGAGAGTCATCACAGTCTGTTACCTTTGCCATCAAAAAATTTGTCTACTAAGGCTAAAAAAAATAAGTATATGTGTATAAACATATGTGAGGAATATTCAGAGAACATAAATAATTCAGCATGAAGATGTATTTGTTCAAAGTCCATCCTTTTTTATGAAGCCTACCTATTATTTGAGTTTTTTCCCTCCTTCCTGAACTCTGTTCCTCAGAACTCACTGTGTGTCTCAAGTAGTCTGGATCCTTTCTCTCCAGTTTGGCTGGAGATTTTTTAATAGATATATGTTTCTCAAACATCACCATAGGTAGGCAAAATAAGTCCTAGACTTTAAGCATTGTTCAAGCCAGATTCTGAATTATGGAAGGAGACTTTTTTTTTTTTTTTTGGAAACGCTTTCTTTACTTCTCTGCAGTTTCTGGAAATCTTAAGTAATTTGGCATCTTGTCATATCTTGAAGGTCAGACTGACAGCAATGGACATGCTCAATTTCTTTCTGATTTCCCAAGGAGATTCATTGATGTACTATATTTTTAGTATGTGATTATGTCCCTCATACTAATAACGGAACATAGGCCATCTGCAATTCTAGTTATTATTCTGTCTTAGAAAAATGAAGGGATTTATTTAACTAGTATTGAAGAACTAATTTGAAATTGACTAGCAATTCATTTTTCCTGATTACACATTAGATTACAGATCATTGGATTTGAAATCAGCCTGGATCCTTAATTCACAGGTGGAAAAAAAACTGCTATGAAATTACCTATAATTAGTCTAAAATATAAAAAGATATATTTCTCAATTAAAATTAAGGAGACATTATTTCCTGAGTTTCTATTGAGTGAATTAATGTTAGATTCTAGCCCCTTCAAGCAGATGCACAACTGTAAATATTCATGAGAATGCAGGGGGAATAGTACACATTTTAGAATCAGAATAATAGAAGTTCAAATCCCAGCACTGTCTTTTAGTTACAGCCAGACCTTGGAAGACTTATGTATTTAACTTCACTTATTCTCAGTTTCTTCATTTACAAAAATGAACATAATAATTTTAGACTTACAGGGGACTTTTCACCTTTATAGCTATCAATCACTTCTTATCCCATTCTCCTCTCTGCTAATGTCCCCAGGGATGAGTGTGTATATGTGTGTGTGTGTGTACAACTATCTTAAGGATTTGTAACATCATGTACATAGGTTTGATATAAAAATATAAAGAATTATGTTTGTAATACCCTTATACCTGATGAATGATATGCTGAAGAACAGAGAAGGATACAGAGAAATGAAGTTTATCATTTTTTTAATAAGAAAGTGGAAAACTTATAAACAGGGCATGATTGGTGGTACTGTTCTACAGGTAAATTTAATTTATTTATTATACAAGGGATAAATTATTTGGTTTCTGAGAAATGTACATTCTAAGAGTTTTGTTATATAGCTATGCATGGAATATATTCTGCTTTATAGATACTATACAAACAAACAAAATTTTTGGATTGAAGCATGATAAATTGGGAAATGGAGAAGAGATAGTTTTGGCATTATTGCTAACACAAAAGAGGAGTAATACACTGAAGCCTTGGATAAGTCTGTGCAGGAAGAAAATTAAATCTTAAGTAGAAAATGGGCATTAAACAATCTCCTTACCTTCTGATTCTCTGCAGGACTTGTAGCCAACAAAGATATTCCAATTATGTGTGAGTGTCTTTGGACTCATGAATCCTGCTTGCTGGTATCGCTATGGATGGAAAATCTGAGGTAAGAGATGTTGATCTTCTCTTTTAGGAAACCTCTAGATTTTGGTGGAGGTTGACTGAGGAGATCCTAGACCTTCAGTAGGTATCCTTGCACCTGGCCAGGACTAGAGAGTACTCAGCCTTGCCCTTAGTACCTGGGTGTGTGTCTGTGCGTGTGTGTTTAGTCATGTTCAACTCTGTGACCTCATAGACTGTAGCCTGTGAGGCTCTTCTGTCCACAGAAATTTTCAGACAAGAATATTGGAGGAGGTTGCCATTTCCTTTCCCAGGGGATCTTCCCAATCCAGGAATAAAACCTGTGTCTCTTGCATTTCCTGCATTGGCAGACAGATTCTTTACCACTGAGCCACTAAGGAAGCCTCCACATTACCCTTGATCTTAGCAAAAGGGCCAAGAGTCTACTGCACTCTAAGCGACATATTAAGAGTTCTTCTTCTTGTATTTAGTTCTGCTGACAAGTGGGTTGGGCTTCAACAAAGATCTATTCAGTGAGAAAGAAGAAGACAGAGAAGTATTTTGGATGGACTAAAAAAAAAATGCAATCAAAAAAACAAAAACAAAAAAAAAAACACAAAAAAAACAAGAATTTGTGATGCGTCTGCCATCCCTCTGCCTACTAGAGATTTACTGTATCTGCCTTTTAGAGTCAATTATCTATCAAGTACCTTTTACCGCCTAGCTGGGACCACCATTACTTGTTTATTTAAAGTCTTCAGTAAGTGGCCAATTTCCCCTCATCACTTGAGTTATCTTATGTAATAAATGCTGAGGCCAATATGCTTGGCCTGCCTCTTTCTGGGTTTTCCTTTTTTTATTTCATTTTTACTAAAAGAAAAGATTGGAACTTTCCCTGACTCTATGTTACTTAATACCAATTAGCATGTCAGCAATACTTTCTCTTTAAAAATACTGCATTTTAATTCATTCCTGGAGGCTGTGCTAGCTGAGAGAAAATATTTGCAAGAGAACTATAATATCTGATCCAAAAGGGTTATTCTTGGTTGCTACTATTCATATAGTTTTCAGTCAGGACTATTATCCTCTGGTAAAAACAATCTCATTAGTATAGGCATTAATCCAGATTGTGTTAACTATTGACTGTTCTAGAAATTTTCTCACATGAACTCATTTCTGTACACTGGAGAACTGAATAATTCCTATTCAGTTATGACATTTTTCATTGCTCCAAACAGGTATATTTAAATACAATTATAGTTCATCTCTTTACTTAGATATTTACTATATTTTAGCTTCTCTAAATTTTGGTCATTTTCTTGTAATAATAAATAACAGAAGAAGAAAAATAAAGAATAGTTATAGATGAAACATAAAAGTAATGCTAATACTGATAACTGCCAACAGTTGCTAAGCATCTACTATGTGCTAAGTATTTGGTTAAACATGTGATGCTCCATAGCTAATTTAATCATCATATGGCATATGAATTAGAAATTGCAATTTTATTCCCAAGTTTCTATTGAGGAAATAAATACCTGGAAGGTTAGGTGTTTGTTAACAGCAAAATAATACACAAGTTTGCAATATATAGAAGTGGGTGAGCTTAGACCTCAGACTAGAATCTGTTCTATGTCATGTCCTAGCGTCTGCTTTTACCTTTGTCCTGGATTTTGAATTTTCTCTGGGTCTTTCTATCACTCAGTTGAGATTTCAATCCTGGGCAGAAGTAACAACTTGCTGCATACAATGGTCAGTTTCCTCCCACGGCCCCTTTAGGGCTTGCATAATAAAGAGTGTTCTAATAAATGCTAACTGTGTTATAGTTAGTACCTAAAAGATTATCTATTTTAAATGATTTTTTTTCAAATATACATTACTTTTTTACTTAGACACACAGTATGAGATTAAAATACCTGTAAGTTAATGGTTTTAATAACATTGAAGAAAGTTCTGCTTATTTTTGCTATGGGAGAACAAAGTTACAGAAAAGTTTTATGTTTACAATTCTGTTGATGATGTTAATAGTTTATTTCAAGTACTATAATTAAAATCTCTGGTGTCTGCCATCAAACAGTAATGTTATTGGGTATTTTGAGTAACTGAGAATAAATCTCTACACCATAATGCTTTTTATGAAAGTGACATTATCTTCTTTAAGTTTTTAAGCAAACAGTGCTCTCTTGGAATCTGCTTCTTTTATGCCTTGTGCTATTGCACCATGTACAGTAAAATTTTGGACAATACAGTGTTAAAATCAATTAATAATGGGCATTTTAATCTCAGCTAGAGTGTGTGTGTATAAAACTCAAAACTTTTGTATCAAGACAGTATTCTGGGAGTTGATGATAAGGATGATACATTAATCATATCTGTGCCAACAAAGTACTGAAAATGTGTGTCCTCCTAAGTGAAAGTTATTGGCAACATACACTGCTATTTTGTCTCAAGAGCTTAAATATTTGTATCAAGTTTTTGTTTGTGGACAACAAAAGACTCAAGAGGAAATTAAGTTTAGTAGGAGGATATTAGCTTGTTCCTATGGAAGCAAGGATTGATGCTAAAGCTGCAATACTTTGGCCACCTGATGCAAAGAGCCAACTCATTGGAAAAGATCGTGATGCTGTGAAAGACTGAAGGCAGGAGGAGAAGGGGATGACAGAGGATGAGATGGCTGGATGGTATTACTGACTCAATGGACTCGAGTTTGAGCAAACTCTGGGAGAAGCCTGGCATTCTACAGTACATGGGGTTGTAAAGAGTTGGACACAACTGAGCAACTGAAAAACAAGGGAAGCAAGAGAACCAAAGAGTTTGGTCTACAGCCACTGTAGAGTTCACCACTATTTCTGCACCTACTCCTTACCTCAAGAAATGAAAGCTGCTGCCATCACTTCAAAATGAATTCTAAACTGTCTCCATGCTTCATATTCCTAACTCAAGGTCCCAAGTTCTAGAAAAAAACACTGACTTGCTACAGAGAGGGTAGGTCATCTGGTCATGGTCTATCTACCATGAAAGTGTTGGACTTGTTGGCTTCTGAGATCAGAGCAGCAGAAGCACAAAGAGATGGCAACTGTTTCCTGGGAAATGATTACATAGGCTTAGTTTTTAATGATCAGTGACAGAGTATTTTCCATTGAAATAAGTTAATTGGTAGGAGGGTGGAGGAAGGCAACAATATAAGGACAGAAAACCTATGTTCAAACATATTCTTTGCTACTAATTAACTTTGGGATCAAAATCATGACAACTCTTCATTAAAAATGATAAAGGTCAAACTACAGAACACTTTTTAAGTAGCAGAGATTATGTCAAATTTTCGTTAGCAAACTAAATGGACGGGGCAGATTTATCACAATAGTTTTGAAGTTTCTTTTCACTTGTATTCCTAGCCCCTACAAGATAGAAGAAAAGCAAAATCACACTTTTATATTAACTGAGGGCCTCCTTTCTGCAAGTTTGACACCTGAGGTCTTAAAAAAGATTTCTGAGAAAACTGAAATCAGAACCAAATTCTATGATATAGCTGTTACAGCCAATTTCCCCCAGCCACACTCTTCAGAAAAGCTAATGAATCTAATAAAATCTTATATGTCTTGCCAAAGAAATAATACATGAGTTGAAAGTTGAAAAAATTCTTTTAAAAATGATCAGTTGCATGCCACAGAACCTCTAGTAAACATCCCAGAGGTGGGTATGAATAAAGTTAAATGCATATATTGGATTTGTTTATTCTAATAGCACTTTGGTTGCTTAAAGGTTTTCAGAGTTACAAAACAGTTTCTTCTATCTTAACATAATCACAGTAGCAGTGATTACATCAATAGTCAACATTAACTTGTCTTTGCTGTATCAACTTCATAACCATTTTCTTCATAATGATATGAGGAAGAATGAATGATAGCCCAAAATATCTATGCCTTTAAACTAACCCAAAATATACAGGTCCCTAATGCCCTACTGATAACAATCATGGGCAAGCCTGGTATCTTGCCACTCTAGGAACAGAAACAAGCAATAAGAACAGTTTCCAGGGGAATGACTATTTTGTTGTTGTCCCTGTTTCTACTCCACTTAACTGAACCACTTGCAACTAGTTTCATTTACTTTTTCCACTTCTGCCATTTTGGACATTGTCCTCATCTTGATTTCCATGGGGTAGTCGTGAAAGTCTCTAAGACTCATATTTACATTATTTTCCGTTTACCATTTTCTGCTCTGATAAGCAGATTCCAGAAAAATATAACTTCTAATCCCAGCTAAACAACCCTGACATCATTCCTGGGGTCCAGATGGGTAGATATTATTATCCTTTCTGGAGAAATGCAGTAACAGAAATTTAGTGGGTTAAAGTCACTTGCTCCAGCATAGCTTTTCTGCTATTTTTATATAAAAATCTGCTTTTAAAAAATCCCCAAATGAATATAAATGTAGGAAAAAATTCACAGCTTCTATGACCCATAATCTTAAGTTTTACTATGCATTTTTTTAAAATAAATGAAAAAAAGCAAAACAAAAATAAATTATAGAAAACCTGAAGAGTTAATTTAAATAGTATGAATTCTTTGAAGTTTTACTCATGATCTTTGTCATTCTATATTATTTCCTTTTTTCTGGACTAGTGTCATAATCTACTAACTGATCAGGCTATCTGTTGCATCTTCCCATCCAATTAATGCTTTCCACTTTCTAAAATAAGAAGGTAAACATATTTCACCTCATACACAAACACACACACATACTTAAAATGATGAAATTAATCCCAGTAGTGTAGTGAAAACTCTAAAAAGGGCCCTTCATGATTATTTCTCTTTCTACCTACATTTTAACTACCATTAATCATTACCAGTATTTTTGACACTGTATGTATATGTGTATGTATGTGCATGTACTCATTTCATTTTCTTTATATATATCATTACCACTGCAGGGAATGTCCCCAAAACACCAAACTAAATTAAGCAAAGCAACTTATCTGACTTTATCATATAATGTTGAATACTTCTTGATTTTAATCATTATCTTAGATGGAAAATATTTGTTTTAGAGATTAAGGCTACAAATCAGGGTCTGGTATAGAGTAAGCACCATTCACTAAGTGTTATTTTATACTTAATGGTTGTAATTTTATGCCTAGATATAATTTTATACCGAATGGTTCATATGTGACTGAAGAAAGGATATAGAGATATGTCTTATCTCTTGATGTACTGGACTTTTAAAGCATGAGTTTTGGTCTACTATCCTTAAATAGTTGTACTGATCTTCACAAACCTTTAACAAATTGAATTTTAAATTTGAGGAAGGAGGTTAAAAGAAAATGTAGGAGATTTGACAAGAAAAGATTTGACAAACTCTAGAATGAAGAAACTTCTTATTTCTGAATTTGTAAGATTAAGGGAGTGCTATTTATGAAGTACAGTTTTCTATAAAAATAGCCTCATATTGATTTTGATGACTTTTCTTTTTTATCCCCCATCTGGTGAATGTTATTGTTGTGTTAGAGCTTGGTGCCACAATACAGACAGAAACTGCAGTTCAGTGGGTGAGCCAGACCTCTTCTGAATCAAGAATCCTCTACTGTAAATCTCAAAATAACAAACATTCATCAAAGGTTTAGTGACATATTTTTTTTCCAGTTTTACTTGTGCATTTCCTACAAGGAAATAGTGGGTGAAACCTATTGTGGTATTTATCAGACAATATGACGCACTTTCATATTGTGAGAATATTTATACTACGTTTAAGTTGTACCATCCTAGTACATACCAGATTTATAGCATACATTTTATTTAGAAGTAGAATATTCTTTTAAAAACTAAATATGTCTCTTTCAATTCTGGTTTCCTCAGTGTGTATGCCCAGCAGTGGGATTGCTGGGTCATAAGGTAGTTCTACTTCCAGTTTTTTAAGGAATCTCCACATTGTTCTCCATAGTGGCTGTACTAGTTTGCATTCCCACCAACAGTGTAAGAGGGTTCCCTTTTCTCCACACCCTCTCCAGCATTTATTGCTTGTAGACTTTTGGATCGCAGCCCTGACTGGCGTGAAATGGTACCTCATTGTGGTTTTGATTTGCACAACCTAGATGTCCATCAGCAGATGAATTGATAATAAAGCTGTGGTACATATACACAATGGAGTATTCTGCTAAATCACTTCAGTCGTGTTCGACTCTGTGCAACCCCATAAAGCGCCTCTTACCAGGCTCCCCTGTCCCTGGGATTCTCCAGGCAAGAACACTGGAGTGGGTTGCCATTTCCTTCTCCAGTGCATGAAAGTGAAAAGTGAAAGTGAAGTCGCTCAGTCGTGTCTGACCCTCAGCGATCCCATGGACTGCAGCCTTGCAGGCTCCTCCGTCCATGGGATTTTCTAGGCAAGAGTACTAGAGTGGGTTGCCATTGCCTTCTCCATAATGGAGTATTACTCAGACATTAAAATAATACATTTGAATCAGTTCTAACGAGGTGGATGAAACTGGAGCCTATTATACAGAGTGAAGTAAGCCAGAAAGAAAAACACCAATACAGTATACTAACACATACATATGGAATTTAGAAAGATGGTAACGATAACCCTGTATGCGGGACAGCAAAAGAGACACAGATGTATAGAACAGTATTTTGGACTCTGTGGGAGAGGGAGAGGGTGGGATGATTTGGGAGAATGGCATTGAAACATGTATAATATCATATATGAAACGAATCACCAGTCTAGATTCGATGCATGATACTGGATGCTTGGGGCTGGTGCACTGGGATGACCTAGAGGGATGGTATAGGGAGGGAGGAGGGAGGGGAGTTCAGGATGGGGAACACGTGTATACCTGTGGTGGATTCATGTTGATGTATGGCAAAACTAATACAATATTGTAAAGTAATTAACCTCCAATAAAAATAAATAAATTTATATTTAAAAAATAAAATAAAAACTAAATATGTTTGGAGAAATATCAACATATTTCAACAAATATCAACAATTTCATTTTGGGGTAATGATATGCTAGAAGTATTTTTTTTCCTATTTTAATGGAAACAATATAAAACAATATTAGAAAATACTTGAATTTTGAGATTATTTAAATTTTAGGGAAAAAACATTTTTCTTTCCTCTACTGGATATAGACGTAAAACCTGGACAAAAATAGAATTTATTTGAAGACTCTAAAATCTAAAAAGAAGCAAGCAGATTGGGGAAGAAGAGAATTAAAAGCAAACAACGAGAGTATCTCTTTTCTTCCCCTCTCTGATGTCTCTCAGCCTGTGGTCAAAGCAATCCCAAATCAGAAAGTGAGCCTTAGACAAGGCAGTGAAGGATGAAAAGGAAGCCCTCCAGTTCTCATGTGAAGATCAGAAAGGCATCTCCTAGCAATCATAGAGAATGGAAGAAATCTTCCGTTTGCTATAATTTTTATTTTTTTATATATTTATTTTTCTGCCCAAGACAGTGCACAGGTACCTAAAGCTCTCCAGAAGAGGAACTCTAGATTTCAAGAGGTGGGATGAACCTCCTGATATATATTTCTTACCTACCTCTTAACTCTTGCCAGTTGTTCCTAAATGCAGGTGCATTTGCAGGAAGGATATGGCAAAATAAGACTGAAGGACACAAAAGAGAACCCTTGGGAACCATAAAGCATAGAGGATATTGTGAAGAGGAAAGGATTTAGGACAAGGAATAGCATATAATTGTTTATGAACTCCTGGCATCACCCATGAGCTGTTCTTGCATGGCCTTAATCTATAAAGCATTCATTAGATTTTAAAAATCTGCCCTACAGGATACACCACTAGCTAGCTTTCAGTCTGGACACCAGGTAATGGACAAAGAGAACCATTTCAAATGCCTCTACAAAACCTCTGAAAACGAAACAGACATTTTAAATACTACTTCAAGTTTTAAAATGATTATAGATCTAGTCAAATTAAATAGTTTGTGGTATTTCAGGAAATGGGCTATCACATGCAAATTATTAAGTCTGTGTGTAGATTGTTTGTATATTCTTTTAAAATTCTATAATGTCTATGGGGTCCATCCTGATATCCTTTCTTTCATTTTTAATATTTTTACAGTTTTACTGAGGTATAATTGATATATAAGAAATTGCATATATATAATATATATATTTTGATATGTTCAAATGTATGCATACACTCATATTAATTCCATCCCACAACCAAGGCGCTAAATATATCCATCATCTCCAAAATATTCCTTGTGTCCCTTTGGTGATTTTGTTTTTATTTTGTTTTGTGGTAAGAATACTCAAAGTGAAATCTACCCTCTTAAGTTTTTAAGTGCATGGCACTGTGTTACTATAGGCACATTGTTGTACAGCAGATCTCTAGAACTGATTCACTTTGCATAACTGAAGTTTTACATGTAATGAATGACAACTTCCCGTTTTCTTCTTCCTCCATGCCCTGGGAACCCCCATCCTATTTTCTGCTTATATAAGTTTGACTGCTTAATACACCTCATGTAATGGAAATCATGGACTACTTGTCCTTGTATGACTAACTTATTTTGCTAAATATATTATCTTTCAGGTCACCCATGTCATCATAAATGGTAGAATATCCTTTTTTTAAGGCTGAATAGCATTCCCTTATGTGTGGGTGTGGGTATGTGGGTATATACACACACACACATACACATATCACACACACATGCCACATATTCTTTATCTATTCATTGGTCAATAGGCATCTAGGTTGCTTCCACATCATGTATAGTGTGAATAAAGCTGAAATACACGAGGCACTGCAGATAATACTTCAAGATCTTGATTTAAATTCCCATCCAAATCAAAATAGCAATTTTTACAGCAATAGAATATAATTCTAAACAGAATATAATTCTGTTGTTGATATTGAACAACAGAAGACCCAGAATAGCTAAAAGTGATCTTATTTTTCCCCATCTTATAAAATTTATTTCAGATTTCAAATGTATTTCTAATAGCTTTTAGGTTACATTCACTTTAAATTATTGTCCCTAAATACACATCATCCAAATTTAACACTTATGAAATTGTTAACATATCATAATTTTGTTGAAAAGATGATAGTCAGTTTTGCTTTATAATTATTAATACAAAACATTTTCATTTTCAGATTTAGAAATCTTAGTTAGAATGGTTAATATTTTTGTTGTGTCATCTTTTTTTTTTATTTTTTTATTTTTTAAATTTTAAAATCTTTAATTCTTACATGCGTTCCCAAACATGAACCCCCCTCCTACCTCCCTCCCCATAACATCTCTCTGGGTCATCCCCATGCACCAGCCCCAAGCATGCTGTATCCTGCGTCAGACATAGAAGTGATCTTAAGAAAGAACAAAGCTGAAACATCACACTTCCTGATTTCACATATAAATATGATATATATATTAATATATATCTGTTAAATAAAACTGTATGATACTAGCTTAAAAACAGAAATATAGACCAATAGAACAGAATATAAAAGCCAGGACTATGCACACTGACCTTTGGCAAGGGTACCAAGAATAACCTACTGTAGGGAAAGAATAGTCTCTACAACATTTGATGTTTGGAGAACTAGATATTCACATGTAAAAGGATGAAATTGAATCCTTAATTCCATGATAAAAATTAGCTCAATACTGATTACAGACTTAAAGTCTAAAAATTTTAAATGTCTAAAAGAAAAATATGAGATTCATTGCATCGATCTTGACAATGATTTCATGAATATGACACCAAAAGTGTAGGAAACAAAAACAAAACCAGAAAAGTGTGACTGTGTTTGTGCTCAGTCACTGAGTTATGTCTGACCCTTTGCAACCCCATGGACTGCAGCCTGCCCGGATCCTCTGTCCATGGAATTTTCGAAGCAAGAATACCGGACCAGATTGCCATTTCCTACTCCAGAGGATCTTTACGACCCAGAGATCGAACCCACACCTCTTCTTTCTCCTGCCCTGTCAGGCAGATTCTTTATTACTGTGCCACCTGGAAGCCCATGACAAGTGGGGCTACACCAATTTTAAAAGCTTCTGAACAGCAATGGAAACAATCAACAGAGTGAGAAAGCAATGTACAAAATGAGGGTAAACAAATATTTGCAAACCACATATTGACAATAGTTAATTTCCAAAATATTTAAGGGACTTTCACAATTCAAGCAAACATACACACAAACACACAAACACACAAACACACAAACATGTGCACACGTGCACATGCAAATAACTCAATTTAAAAAAATTGGCAAAGTGCTTGAATAGATATTTCTCTAAAGACATACAAAAGGCCAACAAGTATATTAACAGGTCCTCAAAAATCACTGATCATCAGACAAAACAAATCAAAACCATGAAATATGACCTCATAACAGTTAGAATGTCTATTATTGAAAAATAAAATAGCAAATGTTGGGGAGGATAGAGAGAAATTTAAAACCCTAGACACTGTTGATGTGAATGCAAAATGGTGCTGGTGCCATGGAGAACAGTGTGGAAGTTCCTAAAAAATGAAAAGTAGAGCCACCATAATCTAGCAGTCTGACTCTTGGGTATAGTTCAAAAAAATTTAGAATCGTGCCTAATATTTATAATTTATTTCTTCTCTCTTTTATATCAGTCTGATAGATGTTTATAAAATTCTTTTTTTAAAAAATAATCAAATCTTACTGTCACTAATTCTATTTTCAATTTTATTTCATTGATTTTTTAATTTTATACTTATTAACTCTTCTATTTGCTTTGGATTCACTTTTTTTTTTTTCTCTAGTGTTTTAAGTGTTGGAAACCTATATTATTGATTAGATATATTTTTCCCCTAAAATAAAACTAAATGCTCTCAATTTTCCTCCAAGCCCTATTCTCTTACACTCACAAATTTGACTTGGTAATTTTTTTTTTTTAGTTTAAAATATTTTTTTTTGAGCAAACTAGTTCCTTTTGGGTTTCTGGAATGAGAGCTTCAGTTTTTCTCTGGCTGCTGGCTGAATACATCTCCCATTTTCTTGCCATGTCTGCTTTTCCATAGAAAAGCTCACAGTGTGGCAACTGGCTCCCATTAGGATGAGCAAATAGAAAGCAAGGGAGGTTGAGGAAGATAGAAGCCAAATTCTTTTTATAACCTAGTCGTAGAAGTCATATCCCCTTGTTTTTGTGGTGTTTTTTTCTTTAAGAGAAAGTCATAAGCTCTAGCCTAGACTTAAGGGGAAAGGATCACATAAAGGTATGAATATCAGGAGGCAGGCATTATTGGAAGACAATATTAGAAGTAGCTATTGAAAACAGACAACCAACCAACCAAACCGAACATAGAAAAGGCACTGGAAAATGAGACAATGAGGTCCCAGTCACTGGTGGTAATCTAAGCAGGCAGACTGACCCTTCTGTCAACATGTTATCAAAGGTGGTATCTGTGTTATGCTGCACTGGAGTAAAGCCTCATAGGAATATTAACTCTTAGATTGCTGTTTGCCTTTTTAGCCAGAGTACAGGCCATTTCCCCAGTCTAAGCAACAAGAGAAATATTGCACTTGCTTGCTTTCTGACTTTAGTTCAGGAGTTGGCTTAGCCCCACTTTATTCCATTTGATAGAAAAATTATTGCCTTCCAGACTATTTTTACCTACTTCCAAACACTGGTTCTGAGTCAGAGAAAACACAACTATACCCCTGAGACACATGGAATAGGACACAGCTACTGAAATTCAAATAACTTCTCTAACCCACGTGCAAACAGAGCGCAAAAGCTTCTGCAGAGTCAGTGAAACTGCTCTCCAAAGCCACATAACTGGAAGATTCCAAATGAACTTAAGAATAACTCCTCCTTAATATTTCCTTCTAGCAGATTTTGGACAAATGCTATCGCATGGAGACAACTCTTGGGACTTCTGTGGATTTTCTGTAAATGCAATCTCATTTTGAAAGTTTACCTTGTATCTACATTAAAAACACACACACACACATAACAGAATATTCCACCTCCCAAGTACTCACTTCATGCCATATATTTGTCTTTATATTTGCCACATGCTATCTAGAGCCAGACATCCTGGAATGTGAAGTCATTTGGGCCTTAGAAATCATCACTACTAACAAAGCTAGTGGAGGTGATGGAATTCCAGTTGAGCTATTTCAAATCCCAAACGATGATGCTGTCAAAGTGCTGCACTCAATATGCCAACAAATTTGGAAAACTCAGCAGTGGCCACAGGACTGGAAAAGGTCAGTTTTCATTCTAATCCCAAAGAAAGGCAATGCCAAAGAATGCTCAAACTACTGCACAATTGCACTCATCTCACATGCTAGTAAAGTAATGCTCAAATTTCTCCAAGCCAGGCTTCAGCAAATGTGAACCACGAACTTCCTGATGTTCAAGCTGGTTTTAGAAAAGGCAGAGGAACCAGAGATCAAATTGCCAATATCCGCTGGATCATGGAAAAAGCAAGAGAGTTCCAGAAAAAACCTCTATTTCTGCTTTATTGACTATGCCAAAGCCTTTGACAGTGTGGATCACAAAAATACTGTGGAAAATTCTGAAAGAGATGGGAATACCAGACCATCTGACCTGCCTCTTGAGAAATCTGTATGCAGGTCAGGAAGCAACAGTTAGAAGTGGACATGGAACAACAGACTGGTTCCAAATAGGAAAAGGAGTACATCAAGGCTGTATATTGTCACCCTACTTATTTAACTTATATGCAGAGTACATCATGAGAAATGCTGGACTGGAAGAAACACAAGCTGGAATCAAGATTGCCAGGAGAAATATCAATAACCTCAGATATGCAGATGACACCACCCTTTGGCAGAAAGTGAAGAGGGAATAAAAAGCCTCTTGATGAAAGTGAAAGAGGAGAGTGAAAAAGTTGGCTTAAAGCTCAACATTCAGAAAACGAAGATCATGGCATCTGGTCCCATCACTTCATGGGAAACAGATGGGGAAACAGTGGAAACAGTGTCAGAGTTTATTTTGGGGGTGCTTCAAAATCACTGCAGATGGTGATTGCAGCCATGAAATTAAAAGACACTTACTCCTTGGAAAAAAAGTTATGACCAACCTAGATAGCATATTCAAAAGCAGAGACATTACTTTGCCGACTAACGTCCATCTGGTCAAGGCTGTGGTTTTTCCAGTAGTCATGTATGGATGTGAGAGTTGGACTGTCAAGAAGGCTGAGTGACGAAGAATTGATGCTTTTGAACTGTGGTGTTGGAGAAGACTCTTGAGAGTCCCTTGGACTGTGAGGAGATCCAGCCAGTTCCTTCTGAAGGAAATCAACCCTGGGATTTCTTTGGAAGGAATGATGCTAAAGCTGAAACTCCAGTACTTTGGCCACCTCATGTGAAGAGTTGACTCATTGGAAAAGACTCTGATGCTGGGAGGGATTAGGGGCAGGGGGAGAAGGGGACGACAGAGGATGAGATGGCTGGATGGCATCACTGACTCAATGGACGTGAGTCTGAGTGAACTCCAGGAGTTGGTGATGGACAGGGAGGCCTGGGGTGCTTCAATTCACGGGGTTGCAAAGAGTTGGACATGACTGAGCGACTGAACTGAACTGATACTACTATTCTATACTCACTGCGTGCTAAGTCACTTCAGTCGTGTCCAACCCTATGCGACCCTATGGAGTGAAGACTACCAGGGTTCTCTGTCCATGGGATTCTCCAGGCATGAATACTGGAGTGGGTGGCCATGCCCTTCTCCAGCCTATATTTACCACCATTCTGTAATTCCTGTTTCAGAGATGAGAGTCTGATGTTGCATAAAGTTCCCCTGTGTGTTAGAGCAGAGTTGTGCCATGTTTCTCATTCCAGGTCTGTCTAATGCTAAAGTTTGGATTTTCCAAGAGACTTAAAATACACATTCTTAACAGTAGATCATACCAGTAGGTAATTCACTCTTTTTAATAGATTTTATCGATGCCTATTATTTTCCAGGTATCATGTTATGAAATGGGGATACAAACCGGAATAGATTTCAATATAATTGTTTGAAATTTCACAGTGTAATGGAGTCAACTTATTTAAAGTATTATAACACATTGTATTAAAAGCTAATAAACTGTGTTCAAAGTATTATAGGAGTATTAAAAGTTGGAAGAAGCTTTATAGGCATGGCCAGTTTTATTTACAAAACCTCTCCCACCAAACTTTTTCTTTTCAAATTCTGAAGTAATAAAGATATGGACAAACATCCTTCCATAGGGGCTGGAATAATTTTCCTGTATTTTAAGAAGTAATTGGTTTCTGATACACCATTTTATTAAATGAATGAATAAATGAATAAACAAGACGTTTACGGTTATGGCTCCAGCAGTTACATGAGAGATAAGTCCTGAAGTGGTATAAGTTAATTACAATTATGCTTATACCAAGCTTACCTAAATAAACAACTCTTAACATTTTAAAAGATGTCTGATTAATATCTAAACACAAGCAGCTCTTAACATGCTAATTAGATGTCAATTGTTCTGTAAACAATAAATACAAACATTTGTAATGGTGATTGAAGCTGAACTTTCTATGATTATTTATTAATTCTAATTTTCAAACATGTTAATTGCTGTATATAAGGCAAATTCCAATTCAAGATTCAAGAGGTCCCATTAACCCATCTTTAGTCACTGATTATGTATTTTCTATAAGATGGGCTAGCCTGAATATTTTTACTGCTTACTGCTGAATATGTTTAATATCATTTCTGGAACAGGTAACTGAGTGGATGGCCACCAATAGAATAAAGAAATTTGAAGGAAGTAAAATAAAAGATACTGGGCAAAGGTATTTTAAATCTACTTTCAATGAAGCACTCGTTATAGAAGAATGGTAGTTTGTGCATTCTTTCATAGCCTCAAGGTAAAACTGATCTTCAATGATCATCTTTCTAGTTCTACCTAACTGGAATCAGCCAATTTGCTTTTCTGAACTTTCACAGGAGATTGCTTAGAATTCAGACACTGCTTGTCAGATCCCACTGCTTGTCAGATCCTGAGTCTTCCCTTGATTTCAGGAACTTAAATTATTCATATTCTTGAGTTGATTAAAAAAAAAAAACAGGGGGAGAGATACTTGGCTTATGTATGTATTTCATAAGTATGTATGTACTTTAAGTATGTATTTCAGTGTTACATAGGGGAAAGTAATAAGTCATTTTAAAAAGGGGTTATTTTTTTCTAACTTTCTTAAATAATGCATAAAACTTAACTATTAATGTAACTTTGATTACATTATCAACCACCCAAACATTTAAAGATCTTCTAAATGGATTATGAGCCCCATCTACTGTTTTTTGGATACAGTTATAAGATTATTAACCCTTTTTTCAAAACCATGTATTTCATTTGTCCAAGTCTGAATTTCCAGCAAAAACATTATTCTGGCTTTACTCCTTGCTTTGCTTACTTTTTCAAAGAGCAATATGGTTGGAAGCTTGAAATGGGATCACATAAAAGAAAACTTGTCTCAACTATATATTGTTGTTGTTGGTCAATCGCCCAGTTATTCATGTCTGACTCTTTGTGACTCCCCTGAATTACAGCACACCAGGCCTCCCTGTCCGTCACCATCTCCAAAAGTTTGCCCAAGTTCATGTTCATTGCATTAGAGATGCCATCCAACCATCTCACCCTCTGAAGCTATATATTATCTGTCTAAAATTAGACAAGTTAAAATAATATCTTAAACCAAGTATACTCATCCATAAAGTGGAGATGACAACAGCCTTCCTTCATAGGATTATACTTATAGGATTAGGTGGTGTTGTTAAAGCACTTAATCCAAAATTTAGTAAATAATAATAATTAGGGCTTCCCTGGTGGCTCAGGGGTTAAAGCATCTGCCTCCAATGCGGGAGACCTGGGTTTGATCCCTGGGTTGGGAAGATCCCCTGGAGAAGGAAATGGCAACCCACTCTAGTATTCTTGCCTGGAGAATACCATGGACAGAGGAGCCTAGTAGGCTACAGTCCATGGGGTGGCAAACAGTCAGACATGACTGAGCAACTTCACTTTCACTTTCAGTAAAGGTAAACACTTAATTAGCCTTTGCCACATTCCATACACTGTACTAATTGCTTGCCCTGTATTAAAGAAAAATGCACTCCATGTAAGAATCTCTTTCTAAACATGAAGAAACTTTAAGCATATATAAGTTAACTGACTTGCCCAAAGTAATAATGATAACTGGCAGAACTGGAGTTCAAATGCAAAGACTGTGGCTCCAGATTCTGGTTTTTATCTTGATATATGCTACTGATACCAATAGAGTCACCTCTAGATATCACAGTCATTAATTCTTTATATTTTTCCTTCAAACATTTCCAACTGTATTCTTCCTGTTATAATTCATTATATAGTTTATTTTATAAACATATTTCTTAATAAAAAAATCAACTTTTGGACTATGGCTACATCTTAACTGCATTTTTTCTGTGGTCCCTGAACAGAGTCCTATATATGATGGTTTATTGATAAATATTGTAAATAAATGACTATATACATAATATAGCTGGTAGTATACAATTTGTAAATCTATAAATTTGTACCACATAGTAATTTGTTGAGCATAGCCCATGTATGAAAACTATGTCATTTGTCATGCATTGAACTATGAAAAATCCTACACATGCATTGATCAAACGAATTATCTGAGTTATGATGCTATAAGCACCAGGAAGAGTTGGATTGTGCTCAAGTGGAATGGCAAAGGCATCTTTCATCCAAGGTAATATGTATGACTCATACCATGTAATCCTGGAAAAGAGGCTTACAGAGGTTATGTTACTGTCTAATGTGTGTTAAAGGACACAGCCATAATTTGAACTCAGGTCTCTGCATCTTTTTGTATGTTTCACATGGAAAACTATGTTACCAAATTTCAAACCTCAGATGAGCCTCACATTAAACTTTGAGTTTGAAATAGTCCTCTGTGTGTGTGTGTGTGTGTGTGTGTGTGTGTGTGTGTGTTACTCACTCAGTCAGGTCCAACTCTTTGCTATCCCATGGACAGTAGCTGGGAAATAGTGCTAGAAGAACATTTAATTTACCTAGTTATATCAAACAAAATACTCTAGTCCACTTAAAGTTATTTTATTTTGGATTGGGGTTTGCTTTTATAATGTGTTTTTGTTTTTTTTTGCTATACATGAAAGGTACACAGCCATGGAATCCAAGGAAGAGTTCTTTTTAACATATTGTTGATAACTTAAACATAAGCAGTACACACATAGGTGCCTACAGAGAGCATCTCTACAAGGAACAAATAATTCTGCTAGATAAATGCACCGAGAGACAGCTAATGATTTCATTGTTTCTGGCTCTCTCTCCTTTTTTTGTATCCTTTATTTCTTCCCTTGGTTAAGTAAATTGGCCTACTTGCTCAACACAGACATGGCCACATTCAGCGTCTGGCAGCATAATTCCTTTAGCCTTTTCCTAAGTTCTTACAATTACTTAGCAAGACGCTTTGTAATTAATTCACTTCCTCCCTCCTTCTACTTGACCTTTTCTTTCCCAAGAGTTAATACACATTTACTACTTAGTAAGTGGACTCATAATTCACCCCTATACCTAAACCCACCTGCAAATAGAGCACTTCTTTCCCTAGATGAAAGCACTTCAAATATTATTTTGCACAAAGTTTAATCATGTGGTTCAGGGAACTGACTGCCTTTAAACTTTTTCAGAGTTTCCTAAATAGATTTAAACATATCTTTTGTCAACTATCTTTTAAAAGTGAAACAGGCATATTTTTCCATTTGCGCCCTTTTACATGAGATACTGTGTTAAGCATCTTACTCATGCAATGCCAACTCACCTTTGAAAATTCTGTGAAATTCTGACAATTGTGCCCTTTTTTTTTACAGATGAAAGTGAGAGAAGTTATGTCACCAACCTAGTAGAGCAGGCACTGTAGGAACCTCACCCATATTTACACGACATGGGATCCCAATGCAACTCCCCACCTTTGAGCTTTTGCTCATCTGTTCATTGGTTAGACCAGAAGTGCCAGGGTGTTAATAGTCTCAGGAATATGACTCAGACAATAACAGATGGACGTTGGAAGCATAAATCTAGCTTCTTTGCCCTTCTGGTGGAGAACAGTAAAGCATGATCCTCACTGTCTCTTGGTTTCCCCATGAAAATGAAATGAGTTACATTTGCACATAACTCTAATCTATTGTATAATGCATGCTTAGTTGAATCTTTATGCTTCCCAGTGTCTCTTGCTCACTCCCCTACTGGTACTTCCTGGAATCTCCTTTTCTTAAATCCTTTGTCAGTGTCTGCTTTCACTAGAGTCCAGACTAAAACAGCACTAAAAGGCAAAACCCAGATATACATACAGGTCTGCCTGCCTGCCTGCCTTAACAACCTCTGTGGTTCTCCAGGGAACATTTAGTGATGTGTTCTGGTAATTCTTCCCCTGGCACAGAACTGGCACTGACAATGTTCTGATGTGGTGCCGCCTTAGAAAGTCCTGATTGGTGACAGCATTTAATTTTCCTTTTTTAATTTGATTCTGCCAGATTCTTGTCCTTGGCAATTAAAAATAAAAATTCTTCCAATAAGCATAAAGGTCTTCCTTTGAAGCTGTAAAAGGGACATGTATCTGGTTCCCAATTTCTTGTTTCCTTAGGTAACCTCTGTGAAGAGGCACTCAGATAAGTGCCCATGCAGCCTTAGTTGTTCTCTGCTGTGCACTGAAACCTGTAACATAAGAGGAAATGGTCCTGCTGGCCCATTCAAATAAGCACTGAGCCAGCAGCAATGGAACTTTGCTAATATTGCTATGGGAACATTCACTGGGAGCCAGTGTTGCTTTTGAACTCTATGAGTTTGATAGCAAAATATAGATATATGGGCATACAGAGATAGAAATAAAGCAACAGAGAGAGAAATAGGGTGCTGTTTTTTTTTTTTTTCTTTCAGTTATTCAGAACTGAGGAGCTGTTCTCACAGGTTTCAGGTCATAATTTAAAATATCTTCAGAATTTATATAAAACAGATAATTTGAAGATCAACAGATAATAAAAATATATCTGAAGAATATGTTTATCCTACCTGTATGTTTCTCAACAGCTAATGTATATGAGCCATAGTGGTAAACGTGGGACAGATAATATAAAAATGAGTGAAAAAGAGAGAACAAAAATGTAGAGTGAGTTTGAGTCTCCAGATGGAGCATGGGAGAATGTGTCCCTATTTGCTTGGGAACAGGCTGTGGAAGAAGAAAGAAATATGATGTGCGGAGCCCACATAAGAGAGGATAAGCCTGTGCAGGGCAGTGTGAGACTCTTGGCCTCACTTCCAAAGAGACGTGAGAGCGGAAGTACAGAATAATGATTGATAGGATGGATTTTAATACAGTGAAGTTCAAATTCAAATTCTGGTGGTGTCATTTATATATAATCTATATAGCCTTAATAAAATTTGCTATCCTCTCTGTGTTCACTTATTTGAAAGTAGAAACAATAGTACCGATCTCACAAATGAAATGTACTTTAAAAAAAAAGTAATTTAAAAAACCTCTTCTTAATCTTTTTGTTTCCAGTAGAGAATCAGACTCATCCATTACTCAAGCTATGATGAAAATGATTAATCCTAATAATAATAGTTAATAATTTTAATTCATAATATACTTGCATTTAGACTAGAGAAAATATTCTGTGTGAAAATAACACAGAATTAATCAGAGAGGTAATGATATTACAATTTTACAGAGCATATGCTCAAAGATCTCAAAAGTGTTAAAATGTTCTCAACAGATTCATACCAACTAGTAAATTAAAAAATAAACTGGTAGGTATAAGAGCTGATGCGTGAAATTTTTAGTTTATAATGACTCTAAGTAAAAAAAAAAAAAACTAAGAAAAGTCAAAACTAAATAAGGTATACTTGGCTTGCTTCATTCAAGGGATGACCAATAAGTTTGGTATGGCTTTACTTTGATGGACATTTGGTCGTGGCCAAAATATCCACAGACATTTGGTCCATGAGACACCTGATCAATAAAAAATTCAGTTCACACCAAAAGGTAGTTGAAATTGGGCCCTATCCAAAAAGTACATGAGCACATTTGGTCCATGCCAAGTAGTTTTGGATAGGACAAACAACCAAGGACCTTTTGGTATGGAACATATGTCTCTATGGATCTTTTTGGACAGGACCAAATGTCTGCTAAAACTAGCAAGTTCCACTGGAGAGGGATGGGCTACCCACTCCAGTATTCTTGGGCTTCCCTTATGTGTCAGCTGGTAAAGAATCTGCCTGCAGTGAGTAAGAACTTGGTTCAATTCCTGGGTTGGGAAGATTCCCTGGAGAAGGGAAAGGCTACCCAGTCCAGTATTGTGGCCTAGAGAACTCCATGGACTGTATAGTCCATGGGGTCACAAAAGAGCCAGATAGGACTGAGTGACTTTAACTTTCACTTTCAAACACAGCTATAGGCAAGAATACTGGAGTGAGTTGTTTTGCCCTCCTTGAGGGAATCTTCCCAAACCAGGAATTGAACCCGTGTCTCCTCACTGCAGGCAGATTCTTTACTGCTGAGTCACTGAGGATGCCCATACATCAATTATATATATATATATAAAATAAACTAAATATTTGAACTTAATATATAATAGAATATATTTATAGAGAAAATCTTTTGAATTTTAAAAGATAAGTTCTATAATGAATAGTGTTGTAATAAATTTCTAAGTACAGAAAATTGTATCCATTGTAATATTCTTTTGGATGAGAAAAATCATAGGTAATTGTACCTTTAAATATTTACCAATGTTTATTAGCAATTATATAATGCATTATTTCATTATTCATGTCTTTAGTTAATCATCCTTTTTTTTTCCATTTAAATTTAAATTTCATGGGAGACAGTGTACAGTAGATTAGTCCTTGGTCTTGATGTTACTTGTGCTCATGAGGGTAAAAGGAAGATATTTTTAGAAAAAAAAAAAAAAGTACCTCTCTGGCCTTGTATTTAAAGGATTACAACTTGAAAATACTTCAATATAGGAGAGAGAGATATTGTAATGATTAAACTGCATGTTTCTTCCAACATAAGATTTAGGAAAAAGAAGTTAAATTTTAAGGGACAGATTTCAATTCATAATATTAAAAACAACACCCTTTAGGCATGCGTGTATGCATGTGGGTGCAGGTACACCAGAAAATGGAATAGGCTGCATCAGATGCTATGAGTTCAGTGAGACAGTTTTAAGCATAGAACGATCACTCACTGGATTAGTCTGCTATAAACAGGCTTTTAAAGTCCATCCAGTGTAGCATGACATGACAACCATCACAAACTCATCCAGTTCAAAAGCTCTGGCTCCAGGAAATATAATAGTATACCAGTATATGATGCTAGAAAGAAAAGTCCATTCATACAGACAAGTCAACATCTATTTATTAGGCGCTGACTGTACACCTGGCACTGAGGCATCAGAGATGAAGAAAGTTCCCTCTTCTCTGTAATGAGATGATAATCAATGAGATCACTATATGGGAGAGGAGTGATGATTAAGAAACCAAGAAGAAATAAATTTGAGTCCCAGTCCATCATTTATTAATATGTGATCTTGACCATTTTTTTTTTTGGTTCTCAAATCTTCAGGTTTGCCAAAAGAAAGAATGAAAAAACATTCACAGAGGCTATGCAACAAAGCAGATGCATAGACAGCTCTGTGTCTAAATTTGCATTTCTGATAAAGTTCCAGGCTGAGTGTTGAAATAGCACCATTTAGAGAGAAATAGTGCATTCTATGCTTCATTAGTCAGACAATCTAAACTCATTACATATTAGCTAAAAAGAAACAAGTATTTCCATAGGACCTCCAATTCTGCATACCACATGGATTTACTATGCATTAGCTCACCAGCCAGAAGTACATGTGTCTAAGGCTGACAGAGAAAATAGCAGATTTTTTATCTTAAAGTTTACTTGTGGAAATATACATGCACTGAGCTAGGTTTTTCTGACTATGTAGTTTATTCGACAAACATATAAACAAACAAAGGTCCTAAAATAAGTGTAATTTAATCAGAAATAACATAAAATGTTAACAGATTACATTCAATTTCTGTCTATTACTTAATTATAGAATGCTAGGAAAATTACTTGACCTCTCCTATAATTAGCTTCTTTATCTTAAAATTGGGGATCATTCCCCTTCCCCATTGAATTATTATAAATATTAAATGAGATAATCAAAAGCACTTTATGAACTATAAAGATATATATATACACATATAATTATATATATACTACACATGTATATATGTGTGTACATATATATTATATATACATATTTATTAGCATCACCATAGTATCTGGCACATAATAGGCACTCATATAAATTTTGAATGAATGAATAAATGTACTGTAGATTGTAATCATACCATCATTCAATTCTTACATCCAACAAGCAATTTTGAGTTTGGAATACAGGCAGAGGAGTATTTAATCTACTGATTGCTTTCTTATTCCAGAGGAATTAGTCATTTCTATGTCATTAGGCTAGAGAGTCAACTTGGAAACACATTAAGGATAAAAATAGTTTAGTAGACAAAACAGCATATTAAAGTTAATTTTTATTTGAAAAACTAAGGCATTTTTAAGTTTAGTAACTAAAAGTCATAGAATAGTAGTATTGGGGGACAAATCTTGCTACCACCTTCTTTAGATAAAGAAGCAAGGGAAGGGAAGTTTATGTGTCCTACCTGAGTTTTACATGGATGGAGAGAATGTCTTGGACATAAAGACAAAGATGATATTATTAAGTTAAAGATTGTGTCAAATGCAAGGTAAAATATCTCAGGAATACCATCTCTAGCTGTTCTGATAAACAGAAATGGAAAACTCTTATGTAAACAAGAACACTGTACATTTGAGATAGTAGAGAACCCACTCTCTATTTTATTTTAAATATAAACCATATATGTTCCTGGAAAAAACAGTTTTGGTGAGAAGTATATAGAATCTGTAAACTTGCTGAATTCTAATTATGTATCAAACATATTATTAAATATTTTGCATATACTATGTCATTTAGTTTCCCTTATAGTCCGATGATGTAAGAATTATCATTGCCATTTTACCAAAAAAGGAAATGATTTAACAAAATGAAAATCTGACATTTAAAAAATAATATGTCTATGATTATATTGTTCAAAATACAGTACTGGGATTTGAACCAGGAATGTCTAACCCTACTGATCTTTTATTTTTATTGAGAAGACTATATACCTCCCAGCATGTACTTGTAATCAGTGGCCTCTGACCCAGAAAGGAATTTAAATGTAGGACTTCGTTGTTGTTTTCAAAGAGGGTTTACGCTGATACAAGTCCTGGAGGAAGGAGAGACTTGAACACATGATACATTGTCAAGGAAACTTCATTGGTATGCAAATGTCACAGGGTCCAGGGACATAAAATCACTTGTTTGTGGACATAATTATTTTTTTGATCAGTTTACACAGCGAGGAGGAGATATCAGATACTCCAGAATCTTATAAAGGCAAAACATAGAGTGAACAGGAAGTTTTCAGAGCTTAATTTGAATGTTCAGGGATTTAATGCACTCTCCACCCTGAGAAATTGGACACTGTTAATTTGAATTTTCTTCTGAAATTCTAGAGAAAACTGCTTTCAGACAATTAACTTCAAAACTTCTATGGAGCCTCAAGGCAGCCTTCAACTCAAAGTTAAAAAAGAATAAGGTTCTTACTCTAAGAGGTTCAGGCAGGCATGGAAGTATCTTTTAAAACCTAAGGAGCAAATGTGTACAATGACTTAGATACTAGATGTCAGGTACCATTCACTTGAAGTAGCCACAACATGTGCAGCAAAACCTACGGGACAATCTGAGTAACTTCATTTAGGCTTACTTTCCTTTTGGCTATAGGCAGTGGGTATCTAATTGAGAAATTCTGTCCCTAGTGCATTGACTACAATGACCTTCTGGACATGTTTTGTTGGTTCATTTTAAATATTTTTCTCTAGAGATAAATCAAGAGATTTCGTTCAGTTCACAATGTTAACACTAATACCCACTGTGATTCTGATGGTACCATCCCATACCAGGGAATTTTTAAAAACATTATGTAATCACCTGTAATTACAAAATCTCTTTCTGTTCTCTGTGTAGACCTTTGAACTTCTCTTTAACAACCTGATACTCTTCTCTCCCCCAAGTATACCATGTCTCACACCATTGATTTTACAGTGGCATTTTTTAAAGTCGGTATTTAAGATCAGTTCTGTTCAGTTTAGTCACTCAGTCATGTCTGACTCTTTGGGACCCCATGAACTGCATCATGCCAGGCCTCCCTGTCCATCACCAACTCCTGGAGTGCACTAAAACTCATGTCCATTGAGTCAGTCATGCCATCCAACTATCTCATCCTCTGTCGTCCCCTTCTTTTCCCACCTTCAATCTTTCCCAGCATCAGAGTCTTTTCAAATGAGTCAGCTTTTCACATCAGGTGGCTAAAGTATTGGAGTTTCAGCTTCAACATCAGTCCTTCTAATGAATACTCAGAACTAATCCCCTTTAGGATAGACTGGTTGGATCTCCTTGCAGTCCAAGGGACTCTCAAGAGTCTTCTCCAACACCACAGTTTAAAAGCATCACTGCTTCAGTGCTCAGCATTCTTTATAGTCCAACTCTCACATTCATACATGACTACTGGAAAAAACACAGCCTTGACTAGACGGACCTTTGTTGGAAAAGTAAGGTCTCTGCTTTTTAATATGCTATCTAGGTTGGTCATAACTTTTCTTCCAAGGAGTAAGCATCTTTTAATTTCATGGCTACAGTCACCATCTGCAGTGATTTTGGAGCAAAAAAAAAAAAAAAGAATCTGTCACTGTTTCCACTGTTTCCTCATCTATTTCCCATGAAGTGATGGGACCAGATGCCATGATCTTCGTTTTCTGAATGTTGAGCTTTAAGCCAACTTTTTCACTCTCCTCTTTCACTTTCTTCAAGAGGCTCTTTAGTTTTTCTTTGCTTTCTGCCATAGGGTGGTGTCATCTGCATATCTGAGGTTATTGATATTTCTCCCGGCAATCTTGATTCCAGCTTGTGTTTCTTCCAGTCCAGCGTTTCTCATCATGTACTCTGCATATAAGTTAAATAAGCAGGGTGACAATATACAGCCTTGACGTACTCCTTTTCCTATTTGGAACCAGTTTGTTGTTCCATGTCCAGTTCTAACTGTTGTTTCCTGATCTGCATACAGGTTTCTCAAGAGGCAGGTCAAGTGGTCTGATATTCCCATCACTCTCAGAATTTTCAACAGTTTATTGTGATCCACACAGTCAAAGGCTTTGGTACAGTCAATAAAGCAGAAATAGATGGTTTTTTTTTTTCTGGAACTCTCTTGCTTTTTTGATGATCCAGTTGATGTTGGCAATTTGATCTCTGGTTCCTCTACCCTTTCTAAAATCAGCTTGATCATCTGGAAGTTCATGGGTCACATACTGCTGAAGCCTGGCTTGGAGAATTTTGAGCATTAGTTTACTAGTGTGTGAGACGAGTGCAATTGTGTGGTAGCCTGAGCATTCTCTGGCATTGCCTTTCTTTGGGACTGGATGAAATCTGATCTTTTCTAATCCTGTGGCCTCTGCTGAGTTTTCTAAACTTGCTGGCATATTGAGTGCAGCACTTCACAGCATCATCGTTTGGGATTTGAAATAGCTCAACTGGGATTCCATCACCTCCACTAGCTTTGTTCATAGTGATGCTTCCTAAGGCCCACTTGACTTCACATTCCAGGATGTCTGGCTCTAGGTGAGTGATCACACCATTGTGATTATCTGGGTCATGAAGATCTTTTTTGTACAGTTCTTCTGTGTATTCTTGCCACCTCTTCTTAATATCTTCTGCTTCTGTTAGTTCCGTATCTTTTCTGTTTGTTATTGAACCCATATTTCCATGAAATGTTCCCTTGGTATCTCTAATTTTCTTGAAGAGATCTCTAATCTTTCCCATTCTATTGTTTTCCTCTATTTCTTTGCACTGATCACTGAGGAAGGCTTTCTTATCTCTTCTTGTTATTCTTTGGAACTCTGCATTCAGATGGGTATATCTTTCCTTTTCTCCTTTGCCTTTTGCTTCTATTCTTTTCACAGCTATTTTAAGGCCTTCTCAGACAGCCAGTTTGCTTTTTTGCACTTCTTTTCCTTGGGAATGGTCTTGACCTTGTCTCCTGCACATGAACCTCTGTCCATAGTTCATCAGGCACTCTATCAGATCTAGTCCTTTAAATCTGTTTATCACTTCCACTGTATAATCCTAAGGGATTTGATTTAGGTCATATCTGAATGGTCTAGTGGTTTTCCCTACTTTCTTCAATTTAAGAAATTGAATTTAGCAATAAGGAGTTCATGATCTGAGTCACAGTCACCTCCTAGTCTTGTTTTTGCTGACTGTATAGAGCTTCTCCATCTTTGGCTGCAAGGAATATAATTAGTCTGATATCAGTGTTGACCATCTGGTGATGTCCATGTGTAGAGTCTTCTCTTGTGCTGTTGGAAGAGGCTGTTTGCTATCACCAGTATTTAAGTTGCTGATAAGTCACTTCAGTCATGTCCGACTCTGTGCAACCCCACAGATGGCAGCACACCAGGCTCCCCCATCCCTGGGATTCTCCAGGCAAGAACACTGGAGTAGGCTGCCATTTCTTTCTCCAATGCATGAAAGTAAAAAGTGAAAGTGAAGTCACTCATTCGTGTCGTGACCTCAATTCCTCATCTCCCCTTAGGCAACTAACTTAAGCTTACATTTCAATTACAATGCTTAAAGTTTTTCCAAGAACATGAACTATTGGTTGCCTCTATTAGCCACTGTACACAAACAGAAAGGTCTGGAATACAGTCTTCTTTATTCCTGTGTTTTTGCAATATAACACCAGTAGCCTCCCAAAACTTCTTCTCTATAACTGTTGTTTTGCACTCTGTTTCTCTAAACACTAGTGTTGTTGTTGTTTAGACCCTAAGTCATATCTGACTCTGCAAAGCCATGGACTGCAGCCCACCGGGCTCCTTTGTTCATGGAATTTCCCACGCAAGAATACTGGAGTGGGTTGCCATTTCCTTCTCCAGGGAATCTTTGTGACCCAGGGATTAAATGTGCATCTTATGCACTGTCTGGCGATTCCTTACCACTGAGCCTTGTGGGGAACCCAAAATCTAGTATAGTCTCTGAATTTATAAGACATGAGACAAGAACTTTAATTCTAGCATTATTTTTCAAGAGGCCTATTTCCCCACTTTTTAGTGATTGATTCTATCGTATTATGATTGTATTCTCATCATCTTCCTCAGCTACTATATCTTTAGACATCTTGCTCAACTATTTCACATCCATCTCAGTGAATATTAAGAAAAAAGTTACAAAGCAAAGGAAAATCCTCTCTTGTGGGCAGCATAAAATTAGAAAAGTTTGGCAGATAGCACAGTTTTAATATATTTATAGAATGTGTTTCATAGTGCTCACTGCACAATTGTGCATACAAAATCTCAAAGCGCAGAGCAAATATATCAGCAATAATTTCATGGAAGCAAGCTCTGACTAATATGTGCAGAGTCTTACATTACTTTATCAAACTGTCTCTTTATAATTAGTCTGTCTGCAATGCCTGGTATATAAATTAAGCATCTAATTTATCTTGACTGGCCTCCAGATCACTTGATCAGTCCATTCTGCTTCTGTGGCACTTTAGTGAATGCCAAGTGCAGAGAAAGACCCTCAGGAAGCATAAGTGTGTAAAAGCTGAAACTCCCTGAGAGGTCAGAGGCAATTTTCAAATTTACTCATCACTGACATCCGAGTGGAATGTATGCCATTCCTTCCAATGACAGTGATCTTCGTAAGGGGCATTATTGATGTCCCTGTCCCTGGTGGCAGGTTACTTTGTATCATGGCTGGTAAATAATAAATAACTACAACTCAAGATGTTAAGTCAGATTTATGAAATTAAAAGTAAATTAAACTTTTCTCCAATTCAACACCATTTCTCATAAGCCACTTATCAATACCACAGCAATCTGTACAATTGTAAGAGACAAGTTACAGCTATTCAATCCTGATAAAAACAAAATAACTCCTACAGTCATAATCATTCCTCAAGAGCATTTAATTTGTTGGTTCTTGCATTATTCCTATCAAAACAAAATCTTGCAGTTTTATTGGAATACATAAATCTCTTTGATTTAAGGGTACTTTATCTCTCTTTTCCTCAGATGAATTTGAAATGGTACAGAGTTAAATTTTTATGGAGTGATTTCTAGGGGGAAAGGCTGACATAATTTTCACTATCGGACATTCTGCTGACAACTCAGAAAGTTTGAAGCCATATGTTTAGCTCGCTAGATGTTTTCTGTCAGAGTGTTCTTTCTTCTTTAGTTGTGAATTCACACCCTGTATGGATATGTCCTTCCTTCTCTATATGCTAATATACATTCACTGTGGATGTGTGGCCTCTTTTTCTATGTGAATAGATATACAGTAGAGGAGCCAGAGGCCTGAATTCATGAAGGAAGGCTCTTCTGATAAGTATCGTGTCACTTTCTACTGCTGAGGATTTAGCTTTTAAAAGCATCCCACTGATAGTCTATGTTTGAAAGTGAATTTATCAGAAAGTCTGTTTTTTCTCTAACTTTCCTAGAGGATGCTGACGTGGATCTGCGGCTCCATGGCTCAGCCAAACAAAGAGGAGTTGACCAGACATTATATCTCAACTCTGGCATTACTGATTTATATTTAACATGGCAATCCAACATCTTTTTTTTAATGTAGTTTTTTTTTAATATAAAGAACAAAAGATACACTGGCTCTAAATATATTCTGATTAGGTACCACTTGGTGGAGGCTTGGGACTCTAAGACTGATACCTTTTTTTTTTAATGGAAGTGTGCTCATATTCATGCTATTCTGACCTTCAAAAAAAAAAAAAAAGTTTCTCAGTGCTAGAGGATCTGCCAGCAATGCAGAAGTTGCAGGAGACACATGTTTGATCCTGGCGTAGGGAAGATCCTCTGGAGGAGGGCATGGCAACCCTTCATTAGTCTTGCCTGGACAATCTCATGGACAGAGGAGCCTGGTAGGCTATAGGCCATAGGGTCACAAACAGTTGGATATGACTGAAGCCACTGAGCATGCATATATACATTAAATCCCCCACATACAAATGAGTACCATTCTAAGAGCACATTTGTAAGTCTGATTGGTTCGTAAGTCCAACAAAGTTAGCCCAGGTACCCAGCTAACACAATTGGCTATAAAGTACTATAGTGTACCATTTAAACTAGTAAATAATAGGTTGAAAATAGTTTTCACACAAATAATACATAAAAAAACACAAAAATAAAGAGAATACTTTTAATCTTACAGTACAATACCTTGAAAAGTACAGTAGCACAGTACACCAGCTGGCATACAGGTGCTGGCATCAAGTGAACGGCAAAAAGAGTTAATGCCTGGAGGAGAGAGAGGAGGTGGGTGATTGTAGAGCTAAGGATTGTTAGCAATAAGTTACAGGGCAACTTGATGCTGATGGAATGCATGTATGCATCTTTGAAAGTTCACAACTTGAAGGTGTATATGTAGAGGACTTACTGTATAGAAGTATAGTATATGTGGAGGGTAGGAGCAAAAGAGATTTGAAATTATGTAGAGGTGAGTTATGGTCACATATGTTTACTATGTTTACTATTGCCATGTAAACATAAGATGGTCACTTCTTTTCTAAGATAGATGCATCAGTAAAGAATGGCTATCATCAATTTATTGAAATGCCAAATTTGCCTTCACATTATTTGAGTCATAGAAGATTGAGTTAGAGGATCCATTTTAGATCACTAAGTCTAGTGACCAAATGTGAGCACTGATACCTATAATACCAAGTGACCTTCCGAAGGTCACAGAGCAAATTTACAGTAAAAGGAAGACTGAACCATAGAATTCTTGGTTCTTTCATTTTAACTTTGCTTTATTTTTTTATGTATCTGTGTGTCAGGCACTAGGTCAGGGCTTGAAATTCAAAAAAGGTAAGTGAAAACAGATACAATCTCTTTTCTAGTGGTCCTAGTCTATTATGGGAGCCAAACATTAATCAAATAATTACATAAATTAAAAAAAAATAAATTTTATAGAATGAGAATGCAGAAACATATAGAGCCATAAGGTCAAGAGTGGAATTTTTTTTCAGGCATATAAAAAGAAAAGAATGTATGCGTGCATGATGAAACAACTATTTTTTTGACATAGGTTTTCTCGTAAGCACTACTGAAGTTACATCTCAGAGGCAAGTCCTTTCAAGGCTCTGTGATTCTCCCAAGGTTACATAGATGCAATGTTTTCAGTGATCTTGTTTGCATATATTCTCGACTACCAGTTCAGATTAAAATGGTTTGCTCTGCCTTTCCTATTATACCATGATCCCATTAGTGGTAGGTAATTGGATCTTGCCCATTATTTGATCTATACATTTACCTGGATCATATGTTTTATTTAGGCAGGAAGAAAAGAAAAAGCAAAGAGTAGGATCGGAAGAAGAGAAACCTGTTGAAGGCAGATACTTCTTGAGTTTCACAACACATTTCTTAGCTTATCTAGTTCCACCACAGCTATGAGGGACAGCATTTTAAAACTCCCAGTATCTCATCTCAAGAGACTCAATGGAGACTTTTATGTTTTCTTCAATGTCAGACAACTGCTTGTCTAATGGCACAGGCACAGCCTGACAGTGTGTGAAGAGGGAAACTTACCTAACATCTCTAGAGGTAACCCATAACCAGTAAGCTACAGGAGTTATTGGATAATTGCCTCATATTCTGATCCTCTAAAGAAGTGATTAGGTGGGACATTTTACATGGTTTCATACAGGGTCAATAATAGGATAATGTCCCATTTTTCATGATGATAAACTGTTCAAGGATGCATTCTTTAATCACTTTTTTCCTTCAACTGATCATTCTCAGTCTCTCTATTCCCTCCTTTCTGAGATAACACTGGGGAAAAAAAAAAAATGCTTGCATCCAAGTCTATGTCTCAGGCACTGAGGAGGCAAGAAGAGGAAAGAAGCAAATGAGGTAAAGTTTCAAGGCGAGAAAAGAGTAACTAATATAAGGTTGGGTAGAAAGTATGACCAAGTTTAATGTTTAGAAAATAAGCATTTGGTGGATGCTAATAATATTAAAGAAAGCTGGTTCAATTGGATTGTTAAGGCACTGTAACATAAAAAACTATGGATTAAGATACAAGGATTTATGTATAACTGTAACTAACTACTGTTAGTTTTCAATCTTGACTGAATCAAAATAGTGTTGTTGTTTAGTTACTAAGTTGTGTCCAACTCTTTTGCTACCCCACGGACTGTAGCCCTCAAGCTCCTCTGTCCATGAGTATTTCCCGGGCAAAAATACAGGAGTGGGTTGCCATTTCCTTCTCCAGGGGATTTTCCCAACTCAAGGACTGAACCCATGTCTCTTGCATTGCAGGCAGATTCTTTACTACTGAGTGACCTGGGAATCAAGATATTACAAAGGCTTAACAGTTTTCAGTACTCCAAAACTTCAAATAAGAATTTCTCCAAAGTTGGATAGCTAGCACATAGATGTTAAAATATGTGTAACAGAGTTAAAAACCACTTGAGCCTTATGACTATACACTGGAAGTGAGAAATAGATTTAAGACACTAGATCTGATAGACAGAGTTCCTGATGAATTATGGACGGAAGTTCATGACATTGTACAGGAGACAGGAATCAAGACCATCCCCATGGAAATGAAATGCAAAAAAAGCAAACTGGCTGTTTGAGAAGGCCTTACAAATAGCTGTGAAAAGAAGGGAAGCAAAAAGCAAAGAAAAAAGGAAATATATACCTCTTTGAATGCAGAATTTCAAAGAATAGCAAGGAGAGATAAGAAAGCCTTCCTCAGCCATCAGTGCAAAGAAATAGAGGAAAACAATAGAATGGGAAAGACCAGAGATCTCTTCAAGAAAATTAAAGATACCAAGGGAACATTTCATGCAAAGATGGGCACAATAAAGGACAGAAATGGTAGGGGCCTAACAGAAGCAGAAGATATTAAGAAGAGGTGGCAAGAATACACAGAAGAACTGTACAAAAAAGATCTTCACGACCAAGATAATCACGATGGTGTGATCACTCACCTAGAGCCAGACATCCTGGAATGTGAAGTCAAGTGGGCCTTAGGAAGCATCACTACGAACAAAGCTAGTGGAGGTGATGGAATTCCAGTTGAGCTATTTCAAAACCTGAAAGATGACACTGTGAAAGTACTACACTTAATATGCCAGCAAGTTTGGAAAACTCAGTAGTGGCCACAGGACTGGAAAAGGTCAGTTTTCATTCCAATCCCAAAGAAAGGCAACACCAAAGAATGCTCAAACTACTGCACAATTGCACTCATCTCACATGCTAGTAAAGTAAAGCTTAAAATTCTCAAAGCCAGGCTTCAGCAATACATGAACTGTAAATTTCCAGATGTTCAAGCTGGTTTTAGAAAAGGCAGAGGAACCACAGATCAAATTTACAACATCCACTGGATAGTCAAAAAAGCAAGAGAGTTCCAGAAAAACATCTGCTTTTGCTTTATTGACTATGCCAAAGCCTTTGACTGTGTGGATCACAATAAACTGTGGAAAATTCTGAAAGAGATGGAATACCAGACCACCTGACCTGCCTCTTGAGAAACCTGTATGTACGTCAGGAAGCAACAGTTAGAACTGGGCATTGAAAAACAGGCTGGTTCCCAGTAGGAAAAGTAGTATGTTTAGGCTGTATATTGTCACCCTGCTTATTTAACTTATATGCACAGTATATCATGAGAAATGCTGAGCTGGAGGAAGCACAAGCTGGAATCAAGATTGCCAGAATTATCAATAACCTCAGATATGCAGATGACACCACCCTTGTGACAGAAAGTGAAGAAGAACTAAAGAGTCTCTTGATGAAAGTGAAAGAGGAGAGTGAAAAATTTGGCTTAAAGCTCAACATTCAGAAAACTAAGATCATGGCATCTGGCCCCATCACTTCATGGGAAGTAGATGGGGAAACAGTGGAAACAGTGTCAGACTTTATTTTTTTGGGCTCCAAAATCACTGCATATGGTGACTGCAGCCATGAAATTAAAAGACGCTTACTCCTTGGAAGGAAAGTTATGACCAACCTAGATAGCATAATCAAAAGCAGAGACATTACTTTGCCAATAAAGGTCCATCTAGTCAAGTCTATGGTTTTTCCAATGGTCACGTATGGATGTGAGAGTTGGACCATAAAGAAAGCTGAGCGCCGAAGAACTGATGCTTTGAACTGTGGTGTTGGAGAAGACTCCCGAGAGTCCATTGGGCTGCACAGAGATTCAACCAGTCCATCCTAAAGGAGATCAGTCCTGCGTGTTCATTGAAAGGGTTGATGTTGAAGCTGAAACTCCACTATTTTGGCCACCTGATGTGAAAATTTGAGTCATTTGAAAAGGCCCTGATGCTGGGCAAGGTTTTGGGCAGGAGGAGAAGGGGATGACACAGGGTGAGATGGTTGGATGGCATCACCAACACAATGGACATGGGTTTGGATGGACTCTGGGTGTTGGTGATAGACAGGGAGGCCTGGTGTGCTGCAGTTCATGGGGTCGCAAAGAGTCGGACATGACTGAGCTGAACTGAACTGAACTGAGTAGCTGTTTAAACAAAAATGTTGCAGAGAGAAGTGTACTAGAGTTTCACAAAGTAGCATCAAGGATAGATCTTAATACCATATTAATCAGCAAAAAGCTTTTAAATGTTGTTAATGTAAATTTAAAATATATTCACACAATTTTAACAAATATACATTTAAAATTTTAGAATCACTGTCAATAGAAGAAGAGAGATATGTGAGGAGAGAGATGAAAACTGATCAAACCAGATGGGGGACTTGCACAAATAACAACCAGTATGATTAACTCATCCTGTTTTATCAATGCTCCCTTCCCAAAAATATTTGCTGAAAACTGGAAGGGTATATTTATCATAGATAATGTTAGTTCTAGTATGTGTTTCAAAGTATACTTACACTGACACATGCATATTTAGAAGAGGGGGATTGAAAGCCCAGTGAATTATTCTGGCTAAATGACAACTGCAAATAATTAATAATCAGTATTGACTAAAACCTTTTTATCTCCTGGCTATGTAAGGCAATCACTTATGCTGATGATTAGTCCATGTTCCCCTGTTAAATAAACTAGCGGTAGCAAGAGCTAACGCAGAGCCAAGACTAAACAAAAAAGGCAGTAAGATAAATTAAGTGACTGAATCCCAGTTTTCATGCTAATAAACTGGGCAAATATCTGAGACGGCAATGATGTAAGAGGAGAGACACAATAGAATATATTATTCTGCATGGGAGGTTTCTAAGAGGAGACAGGGACTGTCTAGCATATAGAATTCAATCATATAATGCATATTCCTGTGTGCTTGATCTTAGTATCTGCTCAAGGTTTACAATCCCTTTCTTCTTTACCCAAGTTCAGGGAGTTAGAGACTGTCAGGTTTGAGTGGGAATTTGTTCAGTACCTGACAACTTACTTGACTTCCTATCTGCTCTATGGATGGGCTTTCCCAGGTGGTGCTAGTCGTAAATAACCCTCCTGCCAATGCAGGAGATATAAGAGATATGGGTTCAATGCCTGGGTCGGGAAGATCTCCTGGAGGAGGGCATAACAACCCACTTCAGTGTTCCTGCATGGTGATCCCATGGACAGAGGAGCCTGGAGGACAACAGTCCACAGGGCCGCACAGAGTCAGACACGGCTGAAGAGACTTGACATGCATGTACTACTCTATCAATAATTGTTTTTTAACAACATAACATTTTTCCTGGTGAATATAGTTCCTCACAAACATAATCGCTAAAGTGAAATTCTCAAGAATGTCTCAGCTAGTTATGACTAACCATCGAATGAAAAAAAAAAAGATAAATATGGCTATACATTTTCAGAAATAGCTTTTCCACACATGAAATTATATGTGTAAACAGTTAAATAAGCAGATAATTCCTCTCAGTTCATTTGACTACTCTCTTTTTTGGCTTTGGATAATAGTTTAGGTGTGGCATTTTAAAACAGAAAGGAATACATGAAGTTTAAATATTAGTTAATTTATTTGGACCCACACAATTCAGCTTTTGTGCTGGAGATAGTCACATGCAGAACACATTCTTAAACTTATCATATCCAAATTTTAGAATATTTTCAATCACTTAAAAAAATGGTTTCAGCCTAGGCAACTGCTAAAGACAGCAGCAGGGCAGGTCCTGGTGCTAGATGGCTGAGATCGCCTCCTGAACCACCTGGCGGCCGTCGTGGTTCTTCCAGGTCAGTAAGAAGGCTGTGTTTGTGTGCTGTGAGGGCATCAACATTTTGGCAGTTTCTACAGAAATAAGTTGAAGTATCTGGCTTTCCTCCACAAGTAATGAACACTAACACCTCTCGTGGCCCCTACCACTTCTGAGTCCCAGCCTTGGTGGACATGCTGCTCCACAAGACCAAGCAAGGCCAGGATGCCCTGGACCACCTCAAGATGTTTGCTGGGATCCCGCCACCCTATGACAAGAAAAAGCAAATGATGGTTGCTGCTGACCTCAAGGTTTTGTGTCTAAAGCCTACACAGAAGTTTGCCTACCTACGCTGCCCAGCTCATGAGGTTGGCTGGAAGTACCAGGTGGTAACAGTCACCCTGGAGGAGAAGAGAAAGGAGAAGGCCACGATCCATCATCAGAAAAAGCAGCTTATGAGGCTATGGAAGCAGGCTGAAAAGAATATAGAGAAGAAAACTGACAAATTCACAGAGGTCCTTAAGACCCACAGTTTTCTAGTCTGACCCCAATAAAATTGATCATTTATTCCTCAAAAAAATATATATATATATAAAATGGATTTAGAGGAATGTCCATTATTGTGCTCTCATACATTTGAAACTTTTTTAGTATCCAGATACTCAATTAAGATTAGAGATGTTATGGGGAGGGAGGTGGGAGGGGGGTTCATGTTTGGGAACGCATGTAAGAATTAAAGATATTAAAATTTAAAAAATAAAAAACTAAAAAAAATAAATAAATAAAAATTAAAAAAAAAAAAAGATTCCAAACAATGATTTGGTACTTTTCCCAACCTCAGAACAGTATTGAGCACTAATAAGAAATTACTGGGCATCAAATTTTAATAAATAAAAACATAAAAATTTCTACAAATGAAGTCATTTTTCTACCAATCAAATTCCTAAGAAATATTGAATATGGTCACATGCTACCTTTATCTTAAGGTTTCTCTAAAAATAACCTATTTGATAGTTGCACTTTTGCTTTAAACTAGACTGATATAATATATAATATATTATATGGCTCAATTAAGGAGGAATGGTTGTTTGGGCATATTTTACTTCCAGTTTCATTCTGTTACTAGTTCCATTGTATTAGAGTCTACTGCACACACTATCCTAGTACCAAGACAAAGATCAGATGAACATTGTCAATTTCTTAAGAACTCTGAAGCATACAAGTATAATACAGTATTAAAAATTGTGCATTATAGTCCACAGAAAGTTACTTCTTCTTTCAGCAGCAGTAATACTGAGCAGGAGAAAAAGTACCACTTCAGTTGCAATTCAACCAGATTTCCATGCATACCTTAACATTAAGCAGACCCATGTGTGGATTCTACAGAGAAAGCAAAAAAGAAGTGACTGTGAAATATACTGATTTGACTGCAAAATAGTTTCATGTGCACAACAGCTTACTGTTGGTTAAGAATTTAGACTTGTAGCTCCTCCACAACTACTTATCTTGTGGCTCATCTACCAGGGAAGAAGTATCTCAGACTGTGAAATTTAGCCAGGCTCTCGTTCACAGAGGCAGCTTAACCTTCTTATGACTCAGAGTTCTTGTCTGTGAAAAATGCCTGTGATGATCCTCAGAATTAAATAAAACAGACAATCAGAAAAACCAAGAAGAGAGCTCTTCATGTGAGCCTTCAACAAATGTTAGCAATTATTTTTCAATAGAGTATTTAAAATAAATAAGAGTCTAGAATTTGCAGATAAACTTGGAGTGCACTGGAGATAGGTTTGCAAATTTCTTCAATGCCAAGCAAATAATAATAAAGTCTCCTCTATTACAATCTCTTTTTAATTTCAGTCCTTATATAGTATGTGCTAACCCTGATAAAATAAAAAGAAACCTAAATTTTGAGGTTGTTATACTGTAGCAAATGAGCAAAGAAGCTATATTTGTCCTAAACTGACAGTGATTACACCTATTTCTCTGAGTTTGTAAACTGATCCATAATATTTGTAGTTTAGATTAGAATATATCATTATTAGATATTCCAGGATATGGGACTTACCTGGTGGTCTAGTGGTTAAGACTTTGTACTACCAGTTCAAACAGGAAGAGTTCCATCCCTGGTCAAAAACTAAGATCCCACATACCAGGTTGTATCCAAATTAAAAGGGAAAACAAAAACAAAACCAACAGTGCACAACAGTACATATTCCAGGATAGTTTCCTATTTAGATGGACAAATTAATATTGTGTTTTATTTTGAATATAAAAGCATTTAATTATTTAGGTAGGAAACATTTGACTAATGTCTGTGAGGGATGCCAAATAAATATATCAATTTTAGGAGCAACTGGTTTTTATTTTGAAAGAATTTCTGTTACTATTTGAGCTGCCCTTTTGATAGAAACTCAATGCTATCTCTTGTATTAGTGGTAGTTGCCTAATATTTCATCTTACCTTTTTAAAGTACAAGATTCTAAATATATAGATATTGACTTATTTAATCTTTATATATCCAGGACCAGAATAAACTATACCCATGTCTCAGTACTTCTTTGGTGAATGAAAGAATGAGAGCTAATGTCAGATATACCACGATGCTCTCCCAGCACTCTGCTCAGCACTTTACACTTTGTATATCAGAGAAAGTGTTGGGAAATTAATGGATATCAGTATGTCAGAGAGCTAACATAAGAGGCTTTCATTAGAAACTGTGACACACTTTTTACTAAAGTGCTAATGAATATCACAGAATCAGTAACATGAAAATATGCTATGAAAAAAAAATTATGACCTGTTAGACAGACTCTCAGTATTCTAATGAAATATACATTTATAATCTTGGCAAAGGACAAAATGTCTTCATACAGTAGCCCTAGAGCATATAATCCAACTAGGGTGAAAATGAAGACTTATATGTCAATATGTTGAAACAAATGTTATGACCAATCAGCTAAACTAAAGCTTGTAGTCAGTAGTAAAACTTTCATAGAGCTGCCATACATTTATTAATATAATGGAAGCCACGACACAGATACTTCCTGAATGAATTAACAAATTAAATAATAAATAATTGTTTTATGAATACATAATTATTAGGTTATCTAGGTCAGTAACTGAGAGAGAATTCCAAAACCCCAAAGTACTCAGAAAAGTTTAGTTGCTTGTTTAAGCTCTTAAAAAAAAAAAAATCAAGATTCATAGCCTGAATTTAAGGCTGAAGATCCTTCTACCTGATACTCCTGAATCTTGTAAGAGTTGTTCATTGCCCAAGAAAACTTAGAATCATTGGCCATAAAACTATTTCCTTAGTGTTAAAATCATACTAAGGTTTTGAATAATGGTATTGCCCTAGTGATCATGAAGCAACATTCTCCTTGGAGTCAGTCAGGTGTTACCATTAGCAAAAATCAGTGGCAAGGCACTATTCCCCTGGAGTGGCATTTGCTGCAATCATTTTATGCTTTAACAAGACAACTTGCATTTTATAACTTTGTAATCTCCCACTCCCCTCATTTTTTCCCTGACTTTGGAAATGTCTTTAAATTTATTGCGAAACAAAAATTGTTCCAGGGAGAAATAGCTATTGTTAATTTTTTTTAAAAAAAAAGCTAAAGAGAGAGGGGAAAGAGAGATTATACCTTATCATTTTTATTGCAGAATGGATAAAGGCATTTTCAAAGAACTTTAAAATGAAGAGACGTGGAGTCTGGCTCAAGATAGTAAAGCAGAAAGACCAAGTTTACCTCCTTCAGTGGACACACCAAAACTACAACTCCACTCTCTTGAGAGTGACCTGAAGATTAGAAGAACACAACTGCTAGAACTAAAGATATAATGAATAATAACCACATTGAGATGAATAGGAGGGGTGAAGATGTGGTCTAGTCAGACCTACACGCCCTGTGTGACAAACCCTAAGGAGGCACAGCACATAGTAGTACAGCCACTATGGAAAACAGTAGGGAGGTGCTCAAATAATAATAGCATGATTGACATTTTCCCAAAGAAAACAAAAACAATAACCTGAAAAAATATATACAGCCCTCTGTTATCACAGCATTATTCACAATAGCCAATATATTATAGTAAAACAACCTAAGTGTCCATCAATAGATGAACTGATAAAAAATATGTGGTGTATTTATAATGGCATGTTCAGTTCAGTTCAGTCGCTCAATCGTGTCTGACTCTTTGCAACCCCGTGAATCGCAGCACGCCAGGCCTCCCTGTCCATCACCAACTCCCGGAGTTCACTCAGAGTCATGTTCATCGAGTCACTGATACGATCCAGCCATCTCATCCTCTATTGTCCCCTTCTCCTCCTGCCACCAAACCCTCCCAGCATCAAAGTCTTTTCCAATGAGTCAACTCTTCACATGAGGTGGCCAAAGTACTGGAGTTTCAGCTTTAGCATCATTCCTTCCAATGGACACCCAGGACTGGTCTCCTTCAGAATGTACTAGTTGGATCTCCTTGCAGCCCAATGGACTCTCAAGAGTCTTCTTCAACGCCACAGTTCAAACGCATCAATTCTTCGTCACTCAGCCTTCTTCAGAGTCCAACTTTCACATCCATACATGACTACTAGAAAACCATAGCCTTGACCGGATGGACCTTAGTCGGCAAAGTAATGTCTCTGCTATTGAATATGTTATCTAGGTTGGTCATAACTTTTTTTCCAAGGAGTAAGCGTCTTTTAATTTCATGGCTACAGTCACCATCTGCAGTGATTTTGGAGCAAAAAAAAATAAAGTCTGACACTGTTTCCACTGTTTCCCCATCTATTTCCCATGAAGTGATGGGACCAGATGCCATGATCTTCGTTTTCTGAATGTTGAGCTTTAAGCCAACTTTTTCACTTTCCTCTTTCACTTTCATCAAGAGGCTTTTTAGTTCCTCTTCACTTTCTGCCATAAGGGTGGTGTCATCTGCATATCTGAGGTTATTGATATTTCTCCTGGCAATCTTGATTCCAGCTTGTGTTTCTTCCAGTCCAGCATTTCTCATCATGTACTCTGCATATAAGTTAAATAAGCAGGGTGACAATATACAGCCTTGATGTACTCCTTTTCCTATTTGGAACCAGGCTGTTGTTCCATGTCAGGTTCTAACTGTTGCTTCCTGACCTGCATACAGATTTCTCAAGAGGCAGGTCAGGGGGTCTGGTATTCCAATCTCTCTCAGAATTTTCCAAAGTTTATTGTGATCCACACAGTCAAAGGCTGTGGCATAGTCAATAAAGCAGAAATAGATGCTTTTCTGGAACTCTCTTGCATTTTGCATGATCCAGAGGATGTTGGCAATTTGATCTCTGGTTCCTCTGCCTTTTCTAAAACCAGCTTGAACATCTGGAAGTACACAATTCATGTATTGCTGAAGCCTAGCTTGGAGAAATTTGAGCATTACTTTACTAGCATGTGAGATGAGTGCAATTGTGAGGTAGTTTGAGCATTCTTTGGCATTTCCTTTCTTTGAGATTGGAATGAAAACTGACCTTTTCCAGTCCTGTGGCCACTACTGAGTTTTCCAAATTTGCTGGCATATTGAGTGCAGCACTTTCACAGCATCATCTTTCAAGATTTGAAACATTTCAACTGGAATTCCATCACCTCCACTAGCTTTGTTCGTAGTGATGCTTTACTCAACCATATAAAAGAATGAAAGATGGCCAACTGTAACAAGATGGATGGACCTAGTATTATGGGATTGGTATTATGCTAGGTGAAATTAGACAAAAAAGACAAAGGCTTAATGATTTCACTTACATGCAAAGTCTAAAAAAAGAACAGAAAAAACAAAACAAAGCAAAAACAGACTCAGTGACAAATATAGTGAGGTTGGGTAAAATAGATGAAGGGGATTAAGATCAAGATACAAGTTTCTTTTCTTTAAAATATAAATTTATTTATTTTAATTGGAGGCTAATTACTTTATAATATTGTATTGGTTTTGCCATACATCAACATGAATCCTCCATGGTGTACCTGTGTTCCCCATCCTGAACCCCTGTCCCACCTCCCTCCCCAGACCATTCCTCTGGGTCATCCCAGTGCACCAGCCCCGAGCATCCTGTATCATGCATCAAACCTGGACTGGCGATTCGTTTCACATATGATATTATACATGTTTCAATGCCATTCTCCCAAATCATCCCACCCTCTCCCTCTCCCACAGAGTCCAAAAGTCTGTTCTATACATCTGTGTCTCTTTTGATGTCTCACATACAGGGTTATTGTTACCATCTTTCTAAATTCCATATATATGCATTAGTATACTGTAATGGTATTTTTCTTTCTGGCTTACTTCACTCTGTACAATAGGCTTCAGTTTCATCCACCTCATTAGAACTGATTCAAATGTATTCTTTTTAACGGCTGAGTAATACTCCATTGTGTATATGTACCACAGCTTTCTTAACCATTCATCTGCTGATGGACATCTAGGTTGCTTCCATGTCCTGGCTATTATAAATAATGCTGCGATGAACATTGGGGTACATGTGTCTCTTTCAATTCTGGTTTCCTTGGTTTGTATGCCCAGCAGTTGGATTGCTGGGTCATATGGCAGTTCTATTTCCAGTTTTTTAAGGAATCTCCACACTGTTCTCCATAGTGGCTGTACTAGTTAGCATTCCCACCAACAGTGTAAGAGGGTTCCCTTTCTCCACACCCTCTCCAGCATTTATTGCTTGTAGACTTTTGGATCACAGCCATTCTGACTGCTGTGAAATGGTACCTCATTGTGGTTTTGATTTGCACTTCTCTGATAATGAGTGATGTTGAGCATCTTTTCATGTCTTTGTCTTCTGTATGTCTTCTTTGGAGAAATGTCTGTTTAGTTCGTTGGCCCATTTTTTGATTGGGTCATTTATTTTTCTAGAATTGAGCTGCAGGAGTTGCTTGTATATTTTTGAGATTAATTCTTTGTCAGTTGCTTCATTTGCTATTATTTTCTCCCATTCTGAAGGCTATCTTTTCAGCTTGCTTATAGTTTCCTGTGTTGTGCAGAAGCTTTTAATTTTAATTACGTCCCCTTTGTTTATTTTTGCTTTTACTTCCAATATTCTGGGAGGTGGGTCATAGAGGATCCTGCTGTGATTTATGTGGGAGAGTGTTTTGTTTATGTTCTCCTCTAGAAGTTTTATAATTTCTGGTCTTATGTTTAGATTTTTAATCCATTTTGAGTTTATTTTTGTGTATGGTGTTAGAAAGTGTTTTAGTATAATTCTTTTATAAGTAGTTGACCAGTTTTCCCAGCACCACTTGTTAAAGAGATTGTCTTTTCTCCATTGTATTTTCTTGCCTCCTTTGTCGAAGATAAGGTGTCCATAGGTGTGTGGATTTATCTCTGGGATTTCTATTTTGTTCAGTTGATCTGTATTTCTTTCTTTGTACCAGTACCATACTGTGGTACCATGACTGTGGCTTTGTACTAGAGCCTGAAGTCAGGCAGGTTGATTCCTCCAGTTCCATTCCATTCTTCTTTTTCAAGATTGCTTTGGCTATTCAAGGTTTTTATATTTCCATACAAATTGTGAAATTATTTGTTTTAGCTCTGTGAAAAATATCATTGGTAGCATGATAGGAATTGTATGAATCTATAGATTGCTTTGGGTAGTATACTCATTTTCACTACATTGATTCTTCCATGAACACGGTATATTTCTCCATCTATTAGTGTCCTCTGATTTCTTTCACCAGTGTTTTATAGTTTTCTATATATAGGTCTTTTGTTTCTTTAGGTAGATATATTCCTAAGTATTTTATTCTTTTCATTGCAATGGTGAATGGAATTGTTTCCTTAATTTATCTTTCTATTTTCTCATTATTAGTGTATAGGAATGCAAGGGATTTCTGTGTGTTTATTTTATATCCTGCCACTTTACTGTATTCATTGAGTAGCTCTAGTAATTTTCTGGTGGAGTCTTTAGGGTTTTCTATGTAGAGGATCATGTCATCTGCAAACAGTGAGAGTTTTACTTCTTCTTTTCCAATTTCGATTCCTTTTATTTCTTTTTCTGCTCTGATTGCTGTGGCCAAAACTTCCAAAACTACGTTGAATAGTAGTGGTGAAAGTGGGCACCCTTGTCTTGTTCCTGACTTTAAGGGAAATGCTTTCAATTTTTCACCACTGAGGATAATGTTTACTGTGGGTTTGTCATATATAGCTTTTATTACGTTGAGGTATGTTCCTTCAATTCCTGCTCTCTGGAGAGTTTTTATCATAAATGGATGTTGAATTTTGTCAAAGACTTTCTCTGCATCTATTGAGATAATCATATGGCTTTTATTTTCCAATTTGTTAATGTGGTGTATTACATTGATTGATTTGCAGATATTGAAGAATCCATGAATCCCTGGATAAAGCCCACTTGGTCATGATGTATGATCTTTTTAATGTGTTGCTGGATTCTGATTGCTAGAATTATGTTAAGGCTTTTTGCATCTATGTTCATCAGTGATATTGGCCTATAGTTTTCAAATTCTTAGAAAAGTACAACTTTCTAAAACTGAGCCAGGAAGAAATAGAAAATCTTAACAGACACATCACAAGCATGGAAATTGAAACTGTAATCATAAGTCTTCCAGCAAACAAAAGCCCAGGTCCAGATGGCTTCACAGATGAATTCTACCAAAAATTTAGAGAAGAGCTAACACCTATCCTACTCAAACTCTTCCAGAAAATTGCAGAGGAAGGTAAACTTCCAAACTCATTCTATGAGACCACCATCACCCTAATACCAAAACCTGACAAAGATGCCACAAAAAAAGAAAACTACAAGTTTCAAGTTATAACATAAGTCATGGGGATATAATGTACAGCATAGAAAATAAATAATATTGTCATAACTTTGTATGATGACAGATGGTTACTAGAATTACCATGGTATAAATCTGTAATGTATATAAATGTTGAATTACCATGTAATACAACTGAAACATATAATATTGTATGCCAACTGTACTTCAATAAAAAAAGAAAAAGGAAAAATATAGAGATATATAATATTTACTTATAAGGAGTTTTCAGAACTTGGATTAAAAAAAATACTCCTTTTGTGCTAGAGAAGAGTAATTAACCCATAACTTTGAAAATTTCTCTTGCCCTCTTCACCGTTCTTAAAGAACTAAGGATATGTATTCATGCCAGGGCAGACTAAAAGCTTTATAAACCACAGGATACATAGTTTTTTAGTCTTTTTCTCTATTTGTACATAAACTGAATATGCATGGATGCCAAGTCACTTCAGTCATGTCTGACTCTTTGTGATCCCCTGGACTGAAGCCCACCAGGTTCCTCTGTCCATGGCATTTTCCAGGCAAGTATAGTGGAGTGGGTTGCTATGCCCTCCTCCAGGGGATCTTCCCCACCCAGGGATCAAACCTGCATTTCTTAGAAGAAACCTGCATTTCATCAGCAAGCATGCAGGTTCTTTACCACTAGTGCCACCTAGGAAAGTGAATATAAATCTGTATAAACTCAAGTTAGGAAAACACACAGAAAATGATTAAGAGCATACTGAAACTGTTACCTCATAATCTTGACATCAGCTTACTTCCAGACGATCCCGAAAACTTTATCTAAGGGTTGTGGATGGTTAAATTATTTAATGAAATCATTTTTTATATATTTGGGAAATAAGTTGACTGCAAGGTAAGAATAATGTGTTAATTCATAATGTATTATAGTGCAAAGGCTAACTAATTTCCATATGACTGTCTTGCTAATAATTATGATTAGTGTTCTGAACTTCACAGGTGTCACTAATCACATGCTTATCCATCTAGTATGTGATAATATCTCTGATCATTTTACATAAATACACATGTATTCGCTTTGGCTATGTAATTATAATAGGAATAGTACCTACATTTATTCATTTTTCTGCCTTTGTTGCACATAATGGCTTCTATTTGATCCCTATATGAGTTTCTTATATAAGTAAATCTTCACCCATGGAGACAAGGCCTTTTAACAGTCAAACTTGCTAATGGCTAAAATGTCTCTGCCAATAAAAAAAACTTATTTAGAGTTGATCTAAATCAATGAGTCAAGTCACTGTGACTTTTCTAAATGACAATTTTATTTAGACTTGTAGAAAAAAATTAGACTGCATAACTTCAGTCACATAAAACTGGCAACAAGATCTGCTATATTCATGATAACTGCCTTTTCTTTTACCATAGCTCCTAATTTTTGCTTTGTATCTCATAAACTATACATCAAATATATTTATGTTATAGAATTCTGAAAGCTATTAAATAATAGCAGCTAATGTTTACGATTATGTGGCAAATTACACTTCTAAGAAGTTGTGCTTGGATCCCTTTTGAATCTCACAATAAAGCTGTGAGGTGGCTATCACAATTAACACTTTGTGCACATGAAGTAAACTGGGGCTAAAGGAGGTTTAGTAAAGCAGTAAATGATGGTTCAATGATACAAAACCCCCATGTTTGGGTGGTGATATGATGAAGGACCTGCAAAATACAGTAACTAATAAATAAAACCTCAATATGTGAGTAGATGATTGATTATATTCTTATTATATAAATAATATTCTCTCATTTATATAAATTCATCAGTTTATACCAATATAAACTAAATATTAATGTCTAATATTTATTCAGAGGACTAGATTTTACTCAACATGTATGTACACAATATATATATATATATTTTTTTGCTTTAATTAGCCTAGTATTTCCAGTGAAGGAGATGCTAATCCCATACCACTAAAAATAGTCAGTAAGAAATATGGTAGAAAACTGATTATGAAATTAAAAGCATCTGCTAAATAAATAATATAAATTACCCTGAAGAATTCAGGATAGAAAAGACTTTGATTTGGGGGTGAATGGGAGCCATAAAATATTCAACTTTAAAAAATTTCTCTGGTGCTAGTAAGACTCCTTGCTTTTGCAAAATTACATCTTATTTCAATGGATATAAGTTATTGAGTAGCTGTTTCTCTCTTATAAGAATGTTTTTTCAAAAGTATTTTTAGGAAATCTGACTTAGGCAAAAACAACTATGATGTCTGAAAAACAAAGAGCTGGTGGTATAGTGATGAGCATAGCTGCCTTCCATAGAGTTGTTTTATAAGTGGATGGGCCATTATTAAATTTTTTTAATGTAAAAGGAAAGGGAAAGTAGGTACTATATCAACAAATCACTATATGTTACATAAAATATATAACATTCTATATACAGATATATATGTCATGCTTCTTTGCCAACCACAGAGCAGCACCAAAAGTTGCATTATATTTATTTTAACAATTAAAATATATTTCATTCATTTAACAATTAAAATAAATAAAAAGATAGTGGATGACCATTTAAACGCAGGATACTAAATTTCATGCTCTTCCTAGATACCAGAGAAAATGGAAGGTTTTCAACAGAAGAGCTATCAGTTCAGTTCAGTTCAGCCGCTCAATCGTGTCCAACTCTTTGTGACCGCATGAATTGCAGCATGCCAGGCCTCCCTGTCCATCACCAACTCCCGGAGTTCACTCAGATTCATGTCCATCGAGTTGGTGATGCATTCCAGTGCCCTTTTCCTCCTGCCCCCAATCACTCCCAGCATCAGAATCTTTTCCAATGAGTCAACCCTTCGCATGAAGTGGCCAAAGTACTGGAGTTTCAGCTTTAGCATCAGTCCTTCTAAAGAAATCCCAGGGCTGATCTCCTTCAGAATGGACTGGTTGGATCTCCTTGCAGTCCAAGGGACTCTCAAGAGTCTTCTCCAACACCACACTCCAAAAGCATCAATTCTTCAGAGCTCAGCTTTCTTCACAGTCCAACTCTCACATCCATACATGACTACTGGAAAAACCATAGCCTTGACCAGACGGACCTTTGCTGGCAAAGTAATGTCTCTGCTTTTGAATATGCTATCTAGGTTGCTCATACCTTTTCTTCCAGGCAGTAGGTGTCTTTAATTTCATGGCTGCAATAACCATCTGCAGTGATTTTGGAGCCCCCCCAAAATAAAAGTTAGCCACTGTTTCCACTGTTTCCCCATCTATTTCCCATGAAGTGATGGGACCAGAGGCCATGATCTTCGTTTTCTGAATGCTGAGCTTTAAGCCAACTTTTTCACTTTCCTCTTTCACTTTCATCAAGAGGCTTTTCAGTTCCTCTTCACTTTCTGCCATAAGGGTGGTATCATCTGCATATCTGAGGTTATTGATATTTCTCCTGGCAATCTTGATTCCAGCTTGCGTTTCTTCTAGTCCAGCGTTTCTCATGATGTACTCTACATATAAGTTCAATAAGCAGGGTGACAATATACAGCCTCGACGTACTCCTTTTCCTATTTGGAACCAGGCTGTTGTTCCATGTCCAGTTCTAACTGTTGCTTCCTGACCTGCATATAGGTTTCTCAAGAGGCAGGTCAGGTGGTCTGGTATTCCAATCTCTCTCAGAATTTTGCACAGTTTATTGTGATCCACACAGTCAAAGGCTGTGGCATAGTCAATAAAGCAGAAATAGATGCTTTTCTGGAACTCTCTTGTTGTTTTGATGATCCAGTGGATGTTGGCAATTTGATCCCTGGTTCCTCTGCCTTTTCTAAAGCCAGCTTGAACATCTGGAAGTGCACAATTCACGTATTGCTGAAGCCTGGCTTGGAGAAATTTGTGCATTACTTTAGTAGCATGTGAGATGAGTGCAACTGTGTGGTAGTTTGAGCATTCTTTGGCATTGCCTTACTTTGAGATTGGAATGAAAACTGACCTTTTCCAGTCCTGTGGCCACTGCTGAGTTTTCCAAATTTGCTGGCATATTGAGTGCAGCACTTTCACAGCATCATCTTTCAGGATTTGAAATAGCTCAACTGGAATTCCGTCACCTCCACTAGTTTTGTTTGTAGTGATGCTTCTTAAGGCTCACTTGACTTCACATTCTAGGATGTCTGGCTCTAGGTGAGTGATTGCACCATGGTGATTATCTTGGTCATGAAGATCTTTTTTGTACAGTTCTTCTGTGTATTCTTGCCACCTCTTAATATCTTCTGCTTCTGTTAGGTCCATACCATTTCTGTCCTTTATTGAGCCCTTCTTTGCATGAAATGTTCCCTTGGTATCTCAAATTTTCTTGAAGAGATCTCTAGTCTTTCCCATTCTGTTGTTTTCCGCTAATATTAAATGCTTAAGTCACCGCTGACACTGAATGTCTACAGCTATTCAGTAGTTCAGGCTTTAATTGGATAATAATTAAAACAATTTATATTATCACCAATATTTTCAATGAATTCCTTGAGAAGTCTAATCACAGTAGTTGCATAGAGATGGAGGAATTTTAGACATTTCCATCGAGCAAGCCTCATCTACATTAACTTTTATTCAATCAACACCTACTTTGCAATGACTGGCTATCTTCCTTCTTTCCCATTCCTAGATGAGGTATAAACAATGGAATATTGCTCAGCCATAAAAAATAAAGTAATGCCATTTGTAGCAACATAGGTGGACACAGGTATTTTCATATTAAATGTAGTAAGTCAGAGAAAGACAAATATTAAATGAGATTGCTTAAATGTGGAACCTTAAAAAAAAGATACAAATAAAATTATATAAAAAACAGAAACAGACCCACAAACACAGAAAAGAAACTTATAACAAAGATGAAAGTGGAGGAGGAATAAATCAGAAGCTTGAGAGTAACATATAAAGTAATAGATGAAGAAGCATTTAATAAATCAGGAGTTTGAGAGTAATTGCTATCCGAAAAATAGATAACCAAGAAGGACTTACTACATAGCACAAAGAAGTATACTCAATATTTCATAATAACCTATAAGGGAAACAATCTGGAAAATAACTGATACATACATTTGTATAACTGAATCACTCTGCTGTACACATAAAACTACCCCAACTTTGTACATCAACTATACATCAACAAAAAAGTATCCTGCTTCAGAAGTTACAAAATAAAGTTGACCTCTCTGTGAAATGCAATTAAACAGATGTCCTCTGTTATGACTTTAATTTCTCCATAGAATTTAACATTACTGACAGCCTCTTCTTTGAAACTCTCATAGACATTGCCCTGAAGATGGTCATCTTAAACTGGATTATTTATAGTGTAAAGGATATCTGATATGATTGTTTTAAAAATGCCATATCAATGGTGTTCTTATCCCTTCTCTACTTCATTTGTTCTGACTTTAAGAAGTTAATTAATATCTTTCAGGCTTGGTTTTCTCTTTGGAAAATGTGAACAACAGTGGTGCTTAGATTATAAGGTTGTTGCAAAGAATAAACAAAACACTGCATATTAAATGTTCTATACATAGAGTGGTTTATAGCCTTTTGCATATAGTAACTTTTTTTTTTTTTTTAGTAAAAAGGGATAGATTGATAAAAAGAACTTTAAATCCCTTGACACTGAGATGGAATGCGTTGGAAGGCAGGTAGTTAAGTTCTCTGTGAGGTAACATGCTTATACAATGTCTGGTACATTATAGGCCCACAGAAAAGTTATACATTTACACAAGAAATAAGGTCTGAGGCAATCTTTCTGGACTTGTTGACTCTGTATGAGCAGAGATGAGAGGTGTAGCATTTGGGTGGCAAATCACTGTTTTTATGGTGTCTTTCCTATATTCTGTTGAACATAAAGATTAAGTCTCAGAAAGCACTTCTACTTTAAGCCTCCAACTAAGTTTGATATAATGAGGTGCAATTTTTTAAAATTTTATGTTCATATTTCATTCATCAATTTGCTTTTCAGCAGGTTTGCTGTCATTTGATTGTAATTTAAAGGTACAAGAAGACTTCTTTTATGAGTGAAAAGATTCATAATTCTTAACTGCTATTATCACAGTAAATAATTCTAAATGAAACCTGGAAATATTTATTGATAAAAATAGATATAATCATAAAGATTTTGTGATGTTATACTGAATAGATGCCTACTTGAGAATATTTACCTAGTCTGATTTATCTGTCCCATCTTTCTCATTCTCTGTCACTGTCTTAATTCAAATGCTTATTATTTCTCACTTACTGAATGACAACTAACCCTCACTTCTTCTTATCATCTCCTTTTTTCACCATACATGACGTTACTTTTCCTTAAGCATAGTGCCAATCAACTCAGTCTTTGTGTTGAAAATATAACTTGTCTACTGTTTCAAATACTCACTTTGCCATTCTAGACATCCCCAATTATAACCAATAGTTCTGTTGCTGCTGCTGCTAAGTTGCTTCAGTCGTGTCCGTCTCTGTGCGACCCCATGGACGGCAGCCCACCAGGCTCCCCCGTCCCTGGGATTCTCCAGGCAGGAACACTGGAGTGGGTTGCCAGTTCCTTCTCCAGTGCATGAACGTGAGAAGTGAAAGTAAAGTTGCTCAGTCGTGTCCTACTCTTTGCGATCCCATGGACTGCAGCCTACCAGGCTCCTCCATCCATGGGATTTTCCAGGCAAGAGTACTGGAGGGGGGTGCCATAGTTCTACTATCTCGTTTTTTCACTGAACTCCAATACAGACTCTAATCTAGATCCATTCTGCCCAATACAGTGGCCACTAGCCACTCATGTGGTTATAAAGCATTTTGCACGTGTCTCATCTGAGTTGAGATGTGGTATGATTACAAAAAGTATACACACCATTTTTGTAACTTGGTACAAAAATATTTAATATGTCTATATCATTTTACATTGATTGCATGTTAAAGTGTTAATATTTTTAATCTATTAGGCTAGAAAAAATATCATTAACATTTAATTTCACCTGTTTTTCATTTTTTAATCGGGCTACTGGAAATCTAAAATTGTTTATGAAGGTCATATTCCATTTAATTTGGACAGAGAGTCTTCAGAGAAGAAGAATTAAAGAATGTAAATCAGGTATGTCATTTTTGTTCCTACTTTGAGTCTTATATAGTTTCTCTATGCATTGAATAAATATTTGTTAAGTGCCTACCAGTTATCAGACATGTTTCTCAAAACTGAAAAAACTGACGTGATCAATATTGAAAAGGTCTGCCTCTCTTAGAGCTTAACTTTCATGGAACATATGGAAAATACAACAAGAAAACAAACACAATTTCAAAGTGTGATAAATGGCAAAGTGTGAATGGATGATATACATGAGGTGCTACCTGGAGATTTTATATTATTTTATAGCTTCGCCAAAGAACTCTGTATAATAGGTGACATTTGAATGGAGATGAGAAGAATGAGAGAGTGCCAGTATATTCCTAATTTGCATTCACAGATAATATGAAAACAAACATTTGTTTTTTCATGTATGTGTGTATACCATCAAGTAAGGTTTTACTCCAAGATTGAGGCTCTGTGTTTGATATTATGAGAGGGGAAGTCTGATCTGGAATTTTTTCTATATAACAAAAAAAGAACCAAGGTAATCAGGACAAACCTAAAAATGAAATTAGGTCTGCAGATCTTTAATACACCATTCCCTGACTATCTAATATGTGGATGGAAATTTTAAGATTGCATTTTTTTATTCACCTGGAATTTAGCCAATTATTTTTCTTTTAAATCAGTTTACATCTGGGCATCAGGTTAAATCTTGAAACATCTGTGAAGGCAGGTGTTCTGCTTCTGCTTTCCAAAGGATGCACAAATCAACAAAGGATCCAGACCAACAGACGGTGTAAATTATAAGAAATTCTAGAAGTAGCATGTGCAGGTAAAGTTGGTGTACTCACATCTGTAACAGGCAATCGCAGATATGCCCCTGAGTGACTTTTCCATTACTCTGACAATTGTCAGATTCTTCTCAAGGGCAAATTCCAATGACATTGGTTTTTCATGACATGGAGAATTATTGCTGCCATCCAAAAAGGAACTCCTGTATTGAATTGTGGGACAGAACTTTCTGGGCAATTAGTTCTACTTTCCCCAAAGAATGAAAGGTGAGTCACAGAACATTTTGAAATATTATCACATTGTTTATATATTATGGAGTTCATTCATAACACTTACAAGGATTTGCTTTAAATTGTTTTGCTAATCTGAATGTATTTCATTTATAAAATAAAAAATAATTATTATTTCTCCTTTAGTGCAACTTACTAGTCATATTAGGATAAACATTTTACTACAATCAATGCACTTCATTAATATAGCAAATCTTAAGTGTCTCTGTGTGTCAGACTCTATGCTAGATGATAGAGATTCAATTTTATGAGAGGCATGCCCTTGAAGAAATAGGAAGAGGGGAGTCTACAGTATCAAAAGCATAACAAATTGATTAAAATATGAAGCAGGAACATTCTTATAAAAAATACCATGAGTAAAGTTTTATGGAAATATAGAGAGAACATTTACTCATTTTGCCTGGGACAGTTAGAGAAAACTTTATGAGGGAGGAGGTAACAAATGAGTTTACTCTGATACATTAGTAAGAATTTACTAAGAAAGACACACAAGGGCATCCCAAGACAGCACTGATAGATTGCTAGCTCTTAAGATTTTCTAAAATCAAAACACAACAACAATGATGAGTATATCCACATGGGTTGTTTTGTGAGAATGCTGGGCAAGTTGTTCAATGTATAGTGATGGGAAACTTAAATAAAAGAGCAAACGAGGCCAAGTTGTTAAAGTTGGTTTAGTATTTACTGCAAGTTAATGATCCCCAGACACTTTTAGTAGCTATAGTCCTTTGAAACCTAGGTAAATATGGAATTCCTATTTACCTTCCAAAAGGAAAATTGTGGAAGTTGTGAAGTCGTGTCCGACTCTTTGAGACCCCATGGACTGTAGCCCTCCAGGCTCCTCTGTCCATGGTATGTTCCATGCAAGAACACTGGAATAGGTTGCCATTCCCCTCTCCAGGGGATCAGTTGTAAGATATGCTATTAATTGCTCAATATTGATAATGGCATGAGGGTCATATGTTATGATACCCAAATATTATTCAGTTAAGGATGATTTCACCAAGATTTGATAAATAGTGATATATTAGCCCCAGCCTTCTTCAAATTATGCACCCCTTTCTTTCCCTTAAAGTTTAAAGAACAAAAGGAACAGAGTATATTTTCAATTGTCCTTATCTAGGAAGCTGGTGTCAGCTTCTTATTGTCTGAATTCTTTATGAATCTGCTATGTAAATAAGCCAACAGTGGCCTCTGTGTGTTGGTCCCAGCCTACTTGTTTATTTCTTCACTGCAGATTGAGACCCGTTAGTTCAAAAGCCTGCAGGTAAAAACTCAATTTTTTACACACCAAATATTTAAAAACCAACCCAAATAAGCAAATTTATAACTATTTAGAGTCTGCTTGTTTTGCATCCCTCACCTAGCATTGTTAGCCACCAATAAGATAGCCTTGTAAATAGAAGACACCAAATCATCCCTACCCTTAGAGCTGTCTGGCACAGACTCCTTGCCTTGCAGCTCAGCAATATCATCTTGACATATAAATCCTATCTCCCATTTCCCTCTACTCCAGGAGTTCCATTATTGATTCCCCATTCTAGTGTCCTCATCATAGGCTTCTGGATAGTCTTATGCTCTAAGGGACTTTCTTTCTCATTCAATTGTACCCAAGCATCACTCAGTAAAGCTTGTTAGATTTTACTGTCTCTTGCAGTCCTATCATTTTACTTGACCAGCCCCTAAATCCCTAGAATATCCTGCATAATCTAAGATTCTAACCCACCACGAGTACCAGTGAGTTCAGCATTGAACTTGGGAAGATCCCAAGTTCTTTCAATGTTACTTCTCAGTAGAATGAGATTTTTATGAAAGGACTGTGGAAGGTAACGGTGGTATTATAAGGGAACTGAGAAAGTAACAAAAGGGACAGTTTACTACAAAATTTATCTAAGAATGGCTGCTGTTGTTGAATTTTGACATTTTCTTCCCCTTTTATTTATCTTTTAATATTAATCTTAACATTAATATTGTTAATCAGCACTATATTATACAGGTATGTATAAATATTTGTTTACTCAAAAATGAGTAAGAAAGACAGACTGGAGAAGGAGTTAGACCTTAAGGCTGACTGCATCTGTGGACATAAAGTAATGTGAAGAGGACTATAGCTGAAACCAATAGAATAATAGTTCTGGTATCAAACCAAGATGAAACAGGCAAAAACTTTTTCACTTCCAAATCTTATTTACTAGCAGAAGTCCTTCTGAGTCAATCCTAAAGGAAGGTCACCTCAGAAGAGTAATTTAATTCAATAACTTAAATCTGGGATTGATCCTAGGCTAACGATCTAAAGAATATTTGATTTCTTTTAAACACCATCACAAAAACAGCTTACTATTGCCTCAGATAGTAAAGAATTCATCTGCAATGCAGCAGACCTGGGTTAGATCCCCTGGAGGAGGGCACGGCAGCACATTCCGGTATTCTTGCTTGGAAAATTGCATGGACAGAGGAGCCTATCAGGCTACAATCCATGGGGTCTCAAAGAGTCAGACACGACTGAGCAACTAAGTACAGCACAGCACACTTGGATGCCTGAAGAGTTTGAAGGAAACTGTCAGTAACTGACAAATGGAAGGAACGCAAGTGGGGCTTTCTAGCTTTCTCTACATTGGTACACTGAGCTGACAAATCACAATACAGGGGTCCAAATTAATTCAGTATTTCTAAATGCCCAGTTGAGTTATGTGTAGGGAAAACAAAGGTATTTTCCTTGACACAGGTGACTCTCAAAGGTCCTGATAAATCTACAAGGTTGATCATCACTATTTTTTTTTTGAACCTTTTGCTTTTACATCACTAATCATTTTTAACAATGGGGATTTCTTTCTTTCACAAGATGTTTCACAGGTGACAAACAGAGTTATATAATAACGGGATTCAAACTTTTTGGCCTTCTAAATGCAAACACTGTTTTCAGAAGAATCACAAGGTACCAATTCCTGCCAGTATCTTCCATTACAAAGGGGCCTCTTGCTCCTGATTGCATAAATTGAAGAAATCCACTCAAAAGTTTAACATACAGTGGCCCAATTGGGAAAAACAAACAAACAAAAAAAAGCTGACATCAGTTTGGACTGTTTCCTTGACTCTTTCCCTGTTTGCACTTCTCTATTTCTCTTGCTTCTTAGCTCTTGTCAATTCTTCCTCCATAAAATATAGCTAACCATCTCTCCACATGTTATTCTGGATGACAGTTTCCCTCTAGTTGTGAGACAGTCCTCTGGTTGCTTTATATCCTGTTCTATGGTGAAAATCTCTCTCAAGCCTTTAATAAAAGCAGATCTGTAACATAAAAAAGTAACATATAGAAATATGTTGAAAGGAAAGAGAAAAGGAAGAATTAAGGGACGAGAAGAGGGAAGATGCCTCGAGGTGGGCATATAATTTGAAAATATTGAGCAACTGCACCACTTTATTGATTTAGGGTTAGTTTATGTATACATATATATATATATATGTTTATAAAATATAAATGTTGATGTTTATATAGTCACAGGGGAGATTGGGCAGAATCTGTACATTTTGTCTCACATGTGATTTAATGGACAATACTCCCTGTTGAATTGTAGTCAGTTACAGTATCCCCCTTTGCTGAGATGCTAGAGAATTCTGTTGGAATACTGGGCTGAACAGGAAAGTGGCTTTGATATAGGCTGGGAAAAAAGGCTGCATTTTGATAATAATGGAACTGAAAGCTCTCTTGCTCCTTCTCAGGACATACAGACAGACACACATGCATGTATGTGCCTAAATATACCACAAACTCTGTACTTCCTCTACGCAAACCCTCACTAGCAAGTCTAATATTTTTCGACTCATCTGTCATAAGTATGGAAGATTAAGAAACTAAAGGGTGGAAGTTTCTTCCCTGAGCTTTTAGAAAGGGCAACGAGAGGATAGGGGATAAAGAAAGAGCCTCTCCAAGGATCACCCACCATATTTTAAACTTGAGTGAAGAGGCTCCAAAATGAACAAGTGTCTGGTTAATCAACTGGGGGTAGGCACTGGAGCTTGAAATTATGGGTCACTTTTGATTAAACATTGCTCACAGAAAATAAACCCTGGCTTTCAGTCATACAGTCTCTGCTATAATATGCAAGAACTTAAATGCCAGCACTTATTAACTCTACCCTGAGCAATAGCTGAAAACCACCTTGGGGATGATCCATTAAAAAGGAAAGACCTACAACTCTCCTCAAAATATAATTAATGCTCAACCAATGGACAAGACAGTTGAGAGAATTTATTTTAGTATTTTTCTGTGTTTGGAAGAGGCAGCACAGTTTAGTGGAAAGCACCAAATTTAGAATTCAAATATGATCTAAACTCAATAATATATTAATTGTGATTTGGCACAATGAGTCAACCTCTCTGAGTCTCCACTTCCTCATTCTAAATTGTGGGCATTAAAACTCAAAGCTCCAAGGATTACTGAGTATTAAATATGATAATTTATGTAAAAGAATAAGTCTCCTGCCTGGAATGCTTTCAATGCTAAGTACAACTTGTTCTTTGTAGTAATCTGAGCTTCCAACATGCAATGAGTACTCAGTAAATGGTAGCTATTATGATTATTTTTTAGTTATTTATGACCACACTTGCTTTGTTAATTTTTTCAATACTGCTCTTCTCTATTCAGAAACAGGCAACGGGTTGAGAATAGTTTATAAACATTATTATAAAGCCTCAAGAATGAATTGCTTTTACTCTTGATTTATATTACTTTTTACATATTTTTATTGATTTTTATATTTAAATTCTTCTTTCAATATGTTTTAACCATAATCCTTGTTTATGAGACGGAAGACCCCAGCATCTGGTAATAAGTTGCTTATTAAAAGGTGACATGATTTTTTACTAGAAAATCAAAATCAGTAAATCATATTTTTTGTCCTTAGCAGAGGTTAAATGAACAAATCATCTACAAAATCAGAATTTTACCTCATTATGAAGCTTATTTTTTCAGCACTAAAATTTTTTTTTTTTTTAGCTTCCAAGTACATGTTAGAAAATTTTATTGATCTAAACCTAGAGCTGACAAGATGTCCAATCAGGATATGGGGGGTAATGACTAATGCAGTATCTTCTGCAAATAACTGAGGGCTACTAGGCACAGGTAGAAAGTCTTGCCATGAGCTGTCAAATTCATGTTTTAGGGCTGGGACCTAAAACAAACCCTGGTGTGGAATAGAGAGCATCATTGTCAAGGAGAGGGGGGCTGTTTTATATTCACTCTCTGTAGCACTTCAATTAGTTTAATCATTCATTCATAAGCTTTTTTTTTTTTTTTTCCTGAGTGTCTGCTCTGTTCCAGACATTATCTTAGGTGTTGTAGACAGAGGTCTTTGGTGACTTCCCTCATGGAGTTTATACATGTATGAATAAACTGAATTACAAACTGCAGTAAGACCACTGGAAGGAAAAAGAGATGGGGCAGGCTCAGTGAGGTCACTGAGGAAATAGTATGACACAGAGCATACAGTAGGTGCTTAATGCACGTATGTTTTATTTAAGTAGCAGCAGGAATAGTAGTTACAGTAGTAGTACTGATTGGGTAGTAATGGAAGTGGAAATATTAGCCACTTTGAGTTACATAATACATGTGCTTTATTTGTATTTATAATTTAGCATTTTCAAACAACACTATGTATTATCTCACTACTGATAACCAAGGCTCAGAGAGGAAAATTAGCTTCCCTAAAGCCACATATAATAAGCAGTAGACCTGGAATTCAAACACAGAAACCAGGGTCTCTAGGAAACAAAACCAATGAACATTATCCTATATTGTACATTTCAAAAGGAATAAATCCACTGAGTAGACCAAGGCATCAAAAATTACCCAAATGGTAAAATTAGAGATAAAAAGTAGTAAAAATGCCCAGAAGCAGGCATCATAAAAGAGAACACTCTGGGTGACTGCTGATACACATCTTCCATAGCAAGTGCTTTCTCTCACTCCTCATACCTCCTTTCTTTTCTTTAAAACAGAGTTTTATTCTGATACTTCCATACTCCTTCCAATCACACCTTGAATGCTCCTTTTTCAGAGACAACTATATCTGAAGTGCATACCTGCCAGCACTCATATCATGTTCTTCACTTGCTTTAGTCTTGAAAGTATATAAAGGAATATGTGAACAGTCACATTCCTTTGTTCTTCAGTTCACTTCAGTTCAGTTACTAAGTTGTGTTGGACTCTTTACAATCCCATAGACTGCAGCATGCCAGGCTTCCCTGTCCATCACCAAATCCCTGAAGCTTGCTCAAACTCATGTCCATTGAGTTGGTGATGCCATCCAACCATCTCATCCTCTCTTGTCCCTTCTCCTCCCACCTTCAATCTTTCCCAGCCTCAGGGTATTTTCAGATGAGTCAATTCTACCCATCAGGTGGCCAAAGTATTGGAGTTTCAGCTTCTGCATCAATCCTTCCAATGAATATTCAGGACTGATTTCCTTTAGAATGATTGGTTTGATCACCAATCAAACCAAAGGACCTCCAAAGGACTCTCAAGAGCCTTCTCCAACACTGCAGTTCAAACACATCAATTCTTTGGAGCTCAGCTTTCTTTATAGTCTAACTCTCACATCCATACAATGACTACTATGGAAAAACCATAGCTTTGACTAGACGGACCTTTGTTGGCAAAGTAATGTCTCTGCTTTTTAATACGCAGTCTAGTTTGGTCATAGTTCTTCTTCCAAGGAGTAAGCATCTTTTAATTTCATGGTTGCAGTTGCTATCTGCAGTGACTATGGAGCCCAAGAAAATAAAGCCTGTCACTGTTTGCATTGCTTCATGCAATGATCTTCATTTTTTGAATGCTGAGTTTTAAGCCAGCTTTTTCACTCTCCTCTTTCATCAAGATTCTCTTTAGTTTCTCTTTGCTTTCTGCCATAATGGTGGTATTTGCATATTTGAAGTTATTGATATTTCACATAGCAATCTTGATTCCAGCTTATGCTTCATCCAGCCCAGCAATTTGCATGATGTACTCTGCATATAAGTTAAATAAGCAGGGTGACAATATACAGCCTTGATGTACTCCTTTCCCGATTTGGAACCAGTCCATTGTACTATGTCTGGTTCTAACCTGCATACAGATTTCTCAGGAGGCAGGGGAGGTGGTCTGGTATTTCCATCTCTTTAAGAATTTTTCACAGTTTCTTGTGATCCACACAGTCAAAGGCTTACCATTCAACTATTTAGAGTGACTGTATATATTTTGATTGTGACCTTGGGGGTTGCCCATGATAGATTATCAGTCTTCACTCCTGTGTTGGTCAGGAAATATTAAAGCATGCCAGGCATTTTAACCAATAACCTCTGTTTAATCACTCTTCATCATCTCAAGAGTAATGTGGATCTCAGGTAATTATGGCCTGATTACTATAACATAATAAGAAGGATTCTGAGGCTCTCTATCCAGGCTCCAGGAAAAAGAAAACTTGATTAAATGGCGATGTATGCTACGGTCAAGATAAAAGGGATGGTGAGGGGGTGAACCACATACTTAACATCCCTATTTTTAACAGAGTAGTTCATGCATTAATTATGAGATGGGCAACTCAGAGTTCTAACAGGTTATTTCTTTGCTTTCTCTTCTACCTCATCCTAACAAATAATATATGTCCAATTACATCCTAGAGCATTTAGATCTCTAAACAAATCACTTAAAAATAAGTATTCTAGTTGAAATGACCTTATTTTATCGATGGAGGAACTGTTTTATGAAAGCTAAAGCACATCAACTATTTGTATGAAGAATGTACTCAAAACTAGGGTTGATGTATTGTTAACAGATTATTTTGCAATGACAAAGGATACTAGGTGAAAAAATTCTCTTTTCAATGGTTTTAAAAACAAAGCTTCTGACTAATGAAATATCTTACAATTTCTAATTGGATTGGATGTCCCTAGTCCATCTTAGGTGAATAATAGCATTTAAATATTTTTGGTGATTTTCCTTCCTTTAGCAGGCTTTTAGACTTAATGTTTCTGACTTGCTTCAGGACAACAGCTTTTAATTGCTCTAAATTATCAGTGATGTCTGTAGCATTTTCACTGAACATGGATTGATTTCAATTAACTTTCTCACGCTTTTGCATAAAAGCAGTCTTTTTCAATTTGCCTAATTGGATCACACAACCTCTTGGAGCTGAGGAATGACAGTCATTAAAAGGTTGGGAAAAGAGGATACAACCAAGGTTGTTTATTTCCTAACATCTCCATTTGGAATTTTCAGATGATTGGCTAAGAATGTGGGTTAGAGAATTCAAATAGACTGTTCCCCAGTAGAGGCCCTTGGATTCCCTATGATTAAATTTTACCTGCATAGGTATAACCCAATAAAATTTGTTTAAAGCCTGTTCAGACACCTTTACCACAATCAAAACACTATCTTTTTCCTTTTATCATCTCTTATGTATATGGTACAAGTGATAAACTCAATACCTATGACCATGTACACTCCAGATCGTGATTAGAAATATTCTGGTACTTTTATGCAAAATGATTCCATTGTGTGAGAGATTTGAGGTAAGCAGTCAGTGGAGAGCAATTGTGAAAACAGAGGCAATAATAAAAAGCAAGAGACCCTAAATCTTGGAGGTCACAGATATTAAGACAATAGAATTACATTAACTAACAGTGAAACTTAAATATTCTTACCAAAAAAAAATATGAAGTTAGACATGTGTTAATTTTCTAGATTGGGCAAATCCTTTCATGATGGACACATAATAGATCAGATTATTATGGTGTATATTTTAAATATCTTATGGTGTTAACTGTATTTTTAAATAATTTTTTTAATTTTATTTTTACCTTATTTTACTTTACAATACTGTATTGGTTTTGCCATACATTGACATAGTTTGCTTTTTGTATCAAAAATCAAAAATAAGACAAAGATGCCCACTCTTAACACTTCTATTTAACATTGTATTTTAAGTCCTAGTCATAACAGTCAGATAAAATAGATAAATAAAAGGCATCCAGGATGGAAGGGAAGAAGTCAAACTGGCACTATTTAGAGGTGACATGATACTATACATAGAAAAACTCTAAAAACTCTACCAAAAAAGTATTTGAATAAATGATTCCAATAATGTTTGTGAGATACAAAATACAGAAATCTGTTTCATTTCTATGCACTAATAAGAGACAATCAGAAAGGAAAATCAAGAAAATAGTCTCATTTAAAATCAAATAGAAAATAATAAAATACCTAGGGAAATATTTAACCAAAAAGGATAAAGATTTGCATGTATGGAAGAATCCTTACATCTCTGGGATAAAGCCCACTAGATCATGATGTATGATCTTTTTAATGTTCTCTTGGATTCTGTTTGCTATAATTTTTTTTGAGTATTTTTATATCTACGTTCATTAGTGATATTGACCTGTAATTGTCTTTTTTTATGGTATCTTTTCCTGATTTTCTGCTCATTATTAGAGAAATGTAAATCAAAACTACAATGAAGCATCATCTCACATTGGTCAGAATGGTCACCATCAAAATGTTTAAAAACAGTAAATGCTGGAGAAGGTGTGGAGAAAAGCAAACCCTCTTGTACTATTGGTGGGAATGCAAATTGATACAGCCTTTATGGAGAACAGTATGGAGATTTCTTTAAAAATTAGAAATAAAACTACCATATGACTCAGCAATACCATTACTAGGCATATACCCTGAGAAAACCAGAAATGCAAAAGACACCTGTGCCCTAATGTTCACTGAAGCACTAATTACAATGGCTAGAACATGGAAGCAACCTAGATGTCCACTGATAGATGAATGGATAAAGAAGTTTTGGTACATATAATGGAATATTACTCAGCTATAAAAGGAACACATTTGACTATGTTCTAATGAGGTGGATGAACCTAGAGCCTATTATAGAGTGAAGTCAGTCAGAAAGATAAATATAAATATAGTATCAGTTCAGTTCAGTTCAGTCTCTCAGTCGTGTCCGACTCTTTGCCACGCCATGAATCGCAGCACGCCAGGCCTCCCTGTCCATCACCAACTCCCGGAGTTCACTCAGAGTCATGTCCATCGAGTTGGTGATGCCATCCAGTGCCCTTTTCCTCCTGCCCCAAATCACTCCCAGCATCAGAATCTTTTCCAATGAGTCAACCCTTCGCATGAAGTGGCCAAAGTACTGGAGTTTCAGCTTTAGCATCATTCCTTCCAAAGAACACCCTGGGCTGATCTCCTTTAGAATGGACTGGTTGGATCTCCTTGCAGTCCAAGGGACTCTCAAGAGTCTTCTTCAACACCACAGTTCAAAAGCATCAATTCTTCAGTGCTCAGCTTTCTTCACAGTCCAAGTCTTGCATCCGTACATGACCACTGGAAAAACCATAGCCTTGACTAGACAGATCTTTGTTGGCAAAGTCATGTCTCTGCTTTTCAATATGCTATAGAAGTTGGTCATAACTTTTCTTCCAGGGAGTAGGCGTCTTTAATTTCATGGCTGCAGTTACCATCTGCAGTGATTTTGGAGTCCAAAAAAATAAAGTCTGACACTGTTTCCACTGTTTCCCCATCTATTTCCCATGAAGTGATGGGACCAGATGCCATGATCTTCGTTTTCTGAATGTTGAGCTTTAAGCCAACTTTTTCACTTTCCTCTTTCACTTTCATCAAGAGGCTTTTTAGTTCCTCTTCACTTTCTGCCGTAAGGGTGGTGTCATTGCATATCTGAGGTTATTGATATTTCTCCTGGCAATCTTGATTCCAGCTTGTGCTTCTTCCAGTCCAGCATTTCTCATGATGTACTCTGCATATAAGTTAAATAAGCAGGGTGACAATATACAGCCTTGACGTACTCCTTTTCCTATTTGGAACCAGGCTGGTGTTCCATGTCCAGTTCTATATATGGAATCTAGAAAGACAGTACTGATGAACCTATTGACAGAGCAACAGTAGAGATGCAAACATAAAGAACAGACTTTTGGACACAGTGAGGGAAAGAGAAAGTGGGATGATTTGAGAAAGCAGCATTGAAACATATCGATTACTCTATGTAAGGTAGATAGGCAGTAGGAATTTGTTGTATGATGCAGGGAACCCATTCTGGTGCTCTGCGATAATGTAGAGGGGTGGGATACGGAGGGAGGTTTAAGAACGAAGGGACATATGTATATCTATGGCTGGTTTATGTTGATGTATGGCAGAAATTACTACAATATTATAAAGTAATTATCTTCCAATTAAAAGTAAAATAAAATTTATAATAAAGGAGAAAGTACCATACTGTGAAAAGTAAAAGAGATTTATAAAACAAACTGAAGATGATCCAGATAAATGGAAAGATATTCTATGTTCATGGATTGAAAAAATTAATATAATTAAGATGTCCATATTACCCAAAGCAATCTACAGAGACAATGCAATTCACGGTATTTTTCACAGAAACTAGAACAAATAATTCAAATAATTCAAATTTCCTCTTCTTAAAAGTATAGCAGTCAGGTTGGATTAGGGCTCAACCTAATGGTCTCATTTTAACTTTATTGCCTCTTTAAAGTCTCTACTGTCTTTAGACTGTAACATTCTGAGGTAATTGCATGAAATTCATGTTAACATGTGAATATGGGGAGGGCACAATTCAGCCTATCACAAACTGTAAGCAACCCAAATACCCATCAGTAGGCTACTATTTAAATAAATCATAGTGCATCTCTACAATAAATAATATATGGTTAATCTATGCATGTTTACTTGAAACACTTCCTAAGAGACACTAAATAAGGAAAAGAAGGGGTTAAAAAGTAAAATGTGCTAACATTTTAAGAAGAGACAGAGCCCCCCCCCACACACACACACACAATTATATTTTTATCTTATCACAGGAAGGCTAGATAAAGGACTGATGATGGTATTTACTTGTAGAGAGGACACAACTTAGTGCCTTAGGCATGATGGGGGAGACTATTTGGTATTGCTTATTATTTTTTAAAGTGTAAGCATTTTTTCAAGAGCAAAAATAATTAAGAAGGAATGATTCTAAGACTTGTAGTCTGTGTAAAAATTGATTGTGATACCGTTAAGTAAGAAAATGAATGCAGAAATTAAAAAAAAAAATGTGTGGAAGTCAGCAGCCATGACACTCATGCTCTTCTTTCTAAAGACCTTTGCAATGATATTGTTATACCATCATCCTCCTGGTATTTCAAGTAATTAAATCTTCAGTAAGGTCATGCCCATGTAATACTGAATTCCACAGTAACGTCAGTCCTATTATATTGAGCCGCCAATGTGTTACACCGGTTGTGAGACCCTATTCCGCTAGACTACACTACAGACACATTAAAATATGAGTAGAATATTAAATTGACCATCCCTCTTGTTATAGAACATGTCCTCTGTCTCCATTACAATGCAGTGTGGCTTTCTTTGGGGGCCTGAAAAATTTCTTGGTATTGTTAGTAAGTTTCTCCTGTCTCTTTGATGTCAGTAGATATTTAATTTAATTATCAGGGCTGAATGCACTTGGTGCAGCTGAGTGATCACTAACAACTCCGTGGAACTGGAATAGTCCACAAACAAATTAGTTCTCCAGATGTGGAGACTTATAAATAGCTATATGAGCTATCTGTGGGTATAAAGGGAAAACAAGCACTGTTAGTAATAAATGAATATTTTCTGAAATGGTGGAAACAGTATTTGGATGCAGCTACTGCTACTGCTAAGTCACTTCAGTCGTGTCCGACTCTGTGCGACCCCATAGACGGCAGCCCACCAGGCTCCCCGTCCCTGGGATTCTCCAGGCAAGAACACTGGAGTGGGTTGCCATTTCCTTCTCCAATGCATGAAAGTGAAAAGTGAAAGTGAAGTCGCTCAGTCGTGTCTGACTCTTAGCGACCCCATGGACTGCAGCCTACCAGGCTCCTCCGTCCACAGGATTTTCCAGGCAAGAGTACTAGAGTGGGGTGCGATTTCAGACAGTAGTTCAATTTTAAGTTTTGCATTTAGAGGAATATTCCTCATTTTTTTCTATTTTTAACCTCTTGTCTAATCACTCATTAATTCAGTAATTTTGCTTCATTCACTCTCTTAACCATGGCATGTGTCCATTTTCCAACCCACTGCTAGTGTCCTCGTTCAAATATTCTTAACCATCTTCCCTTTCCCAGAAGCATCCACTGAAATTTTGCCACTAGATAAAAATTTATAATAAATACAACTAATAATGTCATCTCTTTGCTCAAAATTACTTTGAGGCTTCTTGTTGGTAAAAGGAAAAAAATAAAATTCTCAGCTCCTTTGACAGCTATAACAGATGCTTCATCAGTTCAGTCGCTCAGTCGTGTCCAACTCTTTGTGACCCCATGGACTGCAGCATGCCAGGCTTCCCTGTCCATCACCAAATCCCAGAGCTTACTCAAATTTATGTCCATCGAGTCAGTGATACCATCCAAACATTTCATCCTCTGTCATCCCCTTCTCCTCCTGCCTTCAAGCTTTCTCAGCATCAGGGTATTTTCCAGTGAGTCAGCTCTTCGCATCAGGTGGCCAAAGTATTGGAGCTTCAGCTTCAACATCAGTCCTTCCAATGAATATTCAGGATTGATTCCCTTCAGGACTGACTGGTTGGATCCCCTTGCAGTCCAAGGGACTCTCATGAGTCTTCTCCAACACCACAGTTCAAAAGCATCAATTCTTCAGTGCTCAGCTTTCTTTATAGTTCAACTCTCACATCCATACATGACTACTGGAAAAAACATAGCTTTGACTAGATGGACCTTTGTTGTCATGCTTCATGATCTAGTTCATATTTTTCACTCCATTAGCATCTGCTGCATTGTCTCCTTTATAACTTACACCCCAGAAATTCTGAAAAGTTTAGGTCTAAAAGGAAAGGAGGAAAGAGATGAGATGTGGAAGTAAGGTCACGTTGGTCTTTCTTGGATGCTGCCACCCTCCAAATAGAGTAGACCCTTGACCTGGAGCCATAAGTGGGAGAGAGATGAAGATAAACAACCAGGAAATGAAAGTGTGAGAAGAAAACTTAGAGCTGAACAATTTATGCCTGGTATGCAGAGTTTCACTAACTTCTTACTTAACTTCTAATTGCCTCCCTACCTTCTCTTCAGGATATTCCATAGGAGCTTCTGTGTTTAAAAATAATGAATTTGTTAACAATTTCATTTTCAAAAGAAAGCAGAGCAGATTGAGTCAGTGGCAGAAGAGCTTTAGTACTGACTATACCACTGACTGAATAGCCTCCTTGAGAAGGTTAAAACTTATTTACCTCATATGAAAAAATGGTGTGTGTGTGTGACTAGATTAGATATGATAATAATTAATGATAGTAATATTACCTAATATTTGCTGCTTCCAACATGATAAAGACTGAACTAAGAGTTTTAAATTGTTTACTTAAAATAATTCTTAGCAGAACTCTTTGAGTCGGCTGCTGTTTTAACATGCTCATTCTATAAATGAAGAAATTTAAGTGGTAGTATTGGAATTTCAGCTAACAGATTTTAATTTTGGAGCCTATATCTTTCTTTAAGATCCACCCTGTGAACACTAATCATATATTTTTGTGTTTTCACAAAAATTCTGTTCAATTATATTCATTAGTCACATAAATATCAGACTTTTCACTGTTGGTGTTTTGATTTTTAATTTGTTCTTATTTTAACAACAGTGCCTCTGCTTGTATCTTTCTGTGCTCCTGACTTCTCAGAAGTGTCAATGGATAATGAGATGACTGATGACAAATCTATTAAATTCTTTTTTGGTGTGTTCATAAATTTTGCTAACGTCTAGTTTTTAGTTAGACATTGACATTACTGATAATACTAATTACATAATCAAATAACAGAAGAAGCATTTTAACTCAAGAATATTTTTGCCAATAGAATGCAAAACTGCTTTTCAAAACTTAAAACATTTTCAAGGATTTTACATATGTAATAGAGAATGATTTGCCCTCCATGAAGGGCAGACAAGGTATTTAACATGAAGGCAAAGAGGCAGCAGAACTTAGAGTCTTGATTAAAAATCTTTCAAAAGGATGGATTTTATCCAGTACTATATCTGGTTCAGGAAATTCAGATACACCTTTACAGGAATTAATTATTAAAGAAACAATTTTAATCAGATGAAACTGATCCATTTTGAATATCTGAAACAAACTTGGTTGGTATTCAGGAGACACAAAATAAAATGGTGAGGGTTTGTAGAAACTAAGCCCTCTGAGGAATTAATTGTCAAGAGGAAGAATGGGTTTCTAACCTTCCAGTAGAACACAGAGGGACTGAAGTAGACACTGGAAAACACCAGAGACAGAAAACGCCATGGATCTTTGTGCGCTGAGTGATGTTCAGAGCAGGGTGTTTCAAGTTTGGCATTACTGATGTTTGGGATGACAGAATTCTTTGTTGCAGAGTACTGCCCTGTGTATTTTATGATGTTCAGCATCAACCCTGTCTCTGCCAACTAGATGTTAATAGCACCCCACCTCTGATCGATCCTTACTGTGACAACTCATTGTCAAATTTCCTTACAGGGAAAAATCTCTCAAAATGCCTGTAAACTTAGAGACTCTGAGTTTGTGATTCCTCTTTAATTTCGAAGCAACCTGTATCAATACATCAAATTTGGTATGATATACAGGATTTATATCAAACTAATAATTGTGTTCCTCTACTACCCTCTCTTCTTCTGTGTTTTAAAAAATATTCCATGATAAAAACTGGCATTGACTTTTAATCCGTTTATAAATCTGTCTCAACAATTGTGTAATTATTGATTCAGAACAGAATGCACTTTGTGTAATCCTTAACAAAGTAACACTAATATAATTAACAATAAAAAATGGAATGTGGGTAAAAAAAGATTGAGTACTAATTATCTTATTTGCATAAAAGGGATTCAATCCATACTGCCTCAAACACGTAGGGAAAATAATAATTCTAACCTTTCAATGATTTTAATAATGTATTTTTAAAATTTTTAAGAGTCTGTTAATAAATTATATTCCTTAATGTAAAAAAAATATTAAACTTAGTGATGAATTTAGATTTTCTTCAGGTTCTTTTTTTCTCTTAAATTCAAGTAGAATAAATGAAGTGCAGTTATTTAAAATATCAATAAGAGTAGAAACAGTCTGTTTACAAATGTATATCTAGTCATCTTTGCATCCATCAGTATGTGCATCCATGAGTCTAGTCTTTATCTTCCTTTTGTCCTTCCAATCATCCAACTATTGTATATTTTTCTGTCCATCCATCCAATCATCTTCCTATTTATATGTATGGACAGACAGATGTCTGTTTAACCACTAATTTGTTCTGCCACCATTGCTATCATCTAATCTGAATACTAGTCACTTCTGGGTTGGTGGGTTGGTGTTATCCCTTGCTTTTGTCTTTCTGCTTTTATGTTACTTGAAATGTTAAACAAATATAAATGGTTTTAATAATATTAAAATGATAATGCTTTAATTGGGAAAACAGATCAAAAAGAAGAATAGTAGTTGATATAGGTTGCTGAGAATCTGGATTACAAGATTTACCTTTGTCAAATTTGGAAAAATAATATTTCTTGAAATGAGAGATACAGGTATTGTTCCTAAGTAGAATTAAAATACCTAAAGGAAACAGGAACTTTGAACATTTTGTGGGTCTTTCGCAATATTCAAACAAGTTGGGGTTTTGCATAATGCCCACTTAAATACATACAACTTCTATTTTCTGTCTGTCTGTGCCTCTAAATCCCACAGTTCATATCACCCATGACTCCCTTATAGTCTCCCATTCCTTGCAGTCTGGACTCTGTAACATGACACACTCATCTCCTCTTGCCTCACTTATGTTTGGTTTTCTAGATCCACTTTTATTTCCTGTTTTCTGTCTGCCTGTTTCATTTTTTTTTTTTTAAAGTAGAAAATTCTAGGATTATTGCTTTGCCAGGCAAAGTGAGACACACTGGGCTCCTGCCTCGAAAAAGATCTAGACTTTCAAAGATAACAGCCTGATCTCAGTCCTTTAAGGGTGGACATTTTGCACTTAGGGGTTACAAATGACTGAGTAAGAGACTCTAGGAGTACATCAAAGGATACATAATTTATGTTGCTTTTATGTGCATTCTGCTTCACAGCCAATATGTTTTGAGGTAGCCTTTGTGTCCAGCACTGATTTTACATGTCCCTTCTTTTGGAGATCATGTCTTTTTTGGCTATACCATGCTGGCTTGTGGAATTTTAGTTTCTTTACCAGGGACTGAAACTGGACCCTTGGTAGTGACAGCATGGAGTCCTAACCACTGGATTGCCAGGGAATGCCTTAGAGATCATCTGTATATCTCGCATTGGTTTGTATCAGTTAAACTCTGGATGTGTGGGGAAATGTGGGAGAGAGTCCTCTAAGAATCTCCTTATCTAATCACTTAACACAACGGGATTTTTTCTTTTTTAAGGAGTTGACACTGACACTTAATTCACACGCTTTTTAAGGTCGCTCTTTTATCTTAGGCTCATTAACAGGGAGATCTCAAGGTATGTGGCATGAGATGGTTTCCTTCCTTCATTCCAGTGTAGATCCAAGTTTATCTTTATTTCCACTTTCTTTGGATGTTAATTTGGTTTTATTTGGATGGAAGCAGTGTAGTGCAGCTCTCCTGCTCCCACCTTTTGCAAAGCTCATTCAGACTGTGCGCCAAGAAAAATAAACAAATAACTGTGTGGTTTACATTTTATAGAAATAGGAATGTCAGATCAACATGACATAAGAAAAGTTTTTTAAATTGTGTGTCCTTCCTATTCAAATGGAGGATTATTTTAGTAAAAACTTAGATGCTATGTCATAGATAGGCAAACACTGTATTAAAGTAGTAAATATATCATTAAGGGCCCTTCTTTTAAGGAAACTTACTTGTTAGAGAAACTTACTTTTGAAAATGGAGTACTTAGGGAATAGGCCAGAGAAAAAGACAGAAATATATATATATAGAATAGGAAAAAAAATCTTGCTTACATTTTTTTTTTTTTAAGAAAATTGTGGGATTCATTGCCTGCAACAGACAGGACAAAGAGGAGGACAGGAGTTTGAGAAGAGAAGAAACAAATGACTATGTTGTAAGTCTGGAGTCAACAAAGATGACCAGTAAAAATTTTTCAAGACAAAGTGGTCTCAAATTATTTGAAATAGGTATGTCTGATATTTTATTTTTGTTAACATGTTTAGTCTTATAACAAGATTGTAATGTTTTCAAACTTCAAGAAAAGGTCCCTACACCCAAAAACCCAATGGAAGAAGTATTTGGGTTAATGAATAGAGAGTCCTGAAGGTCACTGCAACTTTGAAAATGGGATAGCAGGTATAGAAAAACCAATAAATTATTTAATTCAGCTGAAGAAAGAAACTGGAGGCAGGAGTCTGAATGTAAAATTCAATCAATCCATAAATGGTCAGATGGGGACAGAGACTTGAATCTTCCTCTGAATGTGAGATGGCAGCTCAGTCTTATTTTAGTTGGCTATCAAAGGACTGTTTGACGAAAGTGATATATAAATTGTATGGTGCATCATTATTGACATTTTATAAATGTAAATGAAAGGAAAACTGGATCAACATACTGTACCAGCAACATCACTGAATGACAATTAGAAAATATGGATTTTAATTGAGATTCTAGCACCAGTTTTCTCAATGAAGTTATTTGTCTTCTTTGATCTCCAGATGTAAATGGGGGCATATGATTAGGTGTTCATTCAAGGTTTTTGAATATTTAAAGAGGTTCTGAAATGTGTTAATTTTGACACAATCAACCCATCATTCACAGAATTCTTCTCCATCTCAGCATCATCTCTGTAAAGAATTTTCTATTTTATTTGTAGCAGTAATTTTCATTATAATAGAGCTGTTATAAATCATGAATTGTGAAGAAATAAAATAAATCATTTTCTATGTTTTTCTCTTACAGTAGCAATGGGTCAGGCTATGAGACCCATTATAAGAATATAATATTTTATGCTGCATTATCTTATAGCTATCATGTCTATGTGGAGGGTGAGTGAGTTTCATGAACTAAAGCCAACCTCTGAGTCTGGGAGCTGAACAGCATTTCTCTAGTTTAAAGACATCTTCTCACTAGGCCACTCGTGTGGATGTTCCACTTACCTCCTTTGCTGCTAGTAACATGGAGCTTTCTATATGGTAGCTCAGCAAATCCTGCTTATTTAAAAAAATCAGTCTCCTGGCTAGGTTTACCTTTCCTTCAAAGACTGTAATTTGATTGTTTTTATGCTGTGAATTGATAGATGGACTATTCAGAAGGGTACTGGCATTCTGAGTACAAGTGGAAGACTTTAACGGTCTAGCCTTTGTCTGAAATGAGAAAACTATTAATTAGCTTGCTCTCTTTTCCATCATAGGTTTCTTTCCCTAAAAATGATGAACAGATGCCATAACTGTATCTAGGCTAGGTCTGTAAGGCACCACTGAATGTTAAAAGGCAATATTAAGTGATGGTCAAGGAAAGAAACCAATAATTTGGTATTAAATAAAAGTAGGTTTATCTGTGCTTAGATGCAAGAGATGTGGGTTCAGCCCCTGGGTCTGGAAGATGCCTTGGAGGAGGGCATGGCAACCCACTCCAGTATTCTTGTCTGCAGAATCCATGGACAGAGGAGTCTGGTAGTCTATGGATCATGGGGTTGCAAAGCTTGGACATGACTGAAGAGACAGAGGACACACAGACAGAAAAGTAAGTTAAGTCTGGTTCGGCAACACTGTGTGACCTTGGTCAAATACTTGGCCCCTTTAAACCCACCTTTTGGAGCAGCAAATCACATATATCTGACACCTGATTCACAATGTAGTTTTGAAGATCAGATCAGACAAAATATGTACAGTGTTTTAAAACAGCACCTGCAATAGTCTGCAGTTCAGTTCAGTTCAGTCTCTCAGTCGTGTCTCTTTGTGACCCCATGAATCGCAGCACGCCAGGCCTCCTTGTCCATCACCAACTCCCGGAGTTCACTCAGACTCACGTCCATTGAGTCAGCGATGCCATCCAGCCATCTCATCCTCTGTCGTCCCCTTCTCCTACTGCCCCCAATCCCTCCCAGCATCAGAGTCTTTTCCAATGAGTCAACTCTTCGCATGAGGTGGCCAAAGTACTGGAGTTTCAGCTTTAGCATCATTCCTTCCAAAGAAATCCCAGGGCTGATCTCCTTCAGAGTGGACTGGCTGGATCTCCTTGCAGTCCAAGGGACCCTCAAGAGTCTTCTCCAACACCACACTTCAAAAGCATCAATTATTCGGCACTCAGCCTTCTTCACAGTCCAACTCTCACATCCACACACGACCACTGGAAAAACCATAGCCTTGCCTAGATGGATCTTCGTTGGCAAAGTAATGTCTCTGCTTTTCAATATGCTATCTAGGTTGGTCATAACTTTTCTTCCAAGGAGTAAGCGTCTTTTAATTTCATGGCTGCAATAGTGTTACCCGCCAATTAATACTGTTTATCATTATTTTTTTCTGTCTTATGTGGATTGCACCATCCTATACAAGTGAATTATGGGAGGGCGTTAACACTTTGAGTATTTAAACACTCTTCTTATCCGCTATTTTCCCTTGGAAACAGACTTCCATTTCCCATCTCCTAGTCAGCTATTAATAGCTGCCCCAATCTGAGTCAGGAACTTTTTGCTTAGATTCAACTACATGCTTGATGTTAAATACCAGGTTGTTAGAGTATTCCTCTTGCAGATCTTACAGAGAGAAGCATGTATTCACAAGCACAATTCTAGTACATATCATTTACTACAAAGTGTAGATATTTCCAAATGCATCTTCTCTGATCTATCCAAATTCGTCAGTATTCACTGTGTTATCATCCAAATGTCTGTCCTTTATTAAATAGTTCATAAGCCAAAATACTGTTATTAAAACTTCTCAAGTCTTTTAAAAAGCTATTTTTAAAATAAAATAAAAAGGGGATAAGTCCTCTCAGGTATTATTTCTCTATTGCATAAATTATATGTTTTTGTTAATTACATTTATTTCATTTTAATGCAACTACACATTTTCCAAAGTTGTCTAACTTTGATGTTCTTGAAGATCATAACCAATGCTCTATTAATCTGAATCACCTATGCTAGTGTCTGGCTTACCATAGGTGCTGAATAAATGATAGCTTAATATATCAGAGTTGAAATAAACCTAGCTATAAAACTCTTAACTTAAAACCTCTCATTTTAGAGTTTTAATCGAATCCACTACTTTTTTCTAGCCCTTTTATGTATTTTACAGTGTGAACAAAGAAGACACTGCAGATGCATTTTGTCTGAAGAAGAAATCAACATGACTGTGCGTAATCAGTCACGTCCAAAAAATTCCATGGGTGTGACTCATCATGGCTGGTAAAAACACCCTGTAACTGTTATCCCTGGTGGCTCAGAGGTTAAAGCATCTGCCTCCAATGCAGGAGACCTGGGTTCAATCCCTGGGTCAGGAAGATCCTCTGGAGAAGGAAATGGCAATCCACTCCAGTATTCTTGCCTGGAGAATCCACTGGACGGAGGAGCCTGGTAGGCCACAGTCCACGGGGTTGCAAAGAGTCGGACATGTCACCTTCCACCTTCCACAGGAAGTGAAATAAAATTATTGATACTTGAGAAGAAAGTTATCTTAAATTTTGCCTTTTCCAATATGTCACATGCTAATAGCATCAAGATCAAGTACTACTGGGTCAGAATACATTTGTATGGGGCTCAAGAATTTGCATTTTGAAAATTTCCCTTAGTGATTCTTACGCAAAATAAGTTAGAGAATTATCTGTCTTGTTCAACAAACTCATGATACAAATAAAGCCATGAATAAGACCCAGGGAAGAGAAGATAAGTAGGTAAGATTATCTCACCTAGTCTATCCCCAGCACCATTCAAATAAAATTTGGCCAGCAGGTATCATAAAACTGTTCCATCTTATGTCAACTGCCTGTTGTGAGCTGATCTTTCAGGTCACATGAACTGTACCCCAAATGTCAGGAAACATTTCTCAGTTTTGCTGTCCTAGGATGTTAAGCAAACAACAGAATTCGGCATTATAAAAGTAGCAGTCACTGTCTAGCTTTAGAATCAATGTCTTTAAGGAAAAAATATACACACACACTTTGAATGTTAGGAATAAAACATATAATTTGTTATTGGACACTGTCCTATCTTTATCAGTCATACCAGTCTGTTCATAAATCTTTAGATAATTGGCTCTGCTGTGTCCTAACTCCAAGAGACCCGGCTCTCAGCAGAGATGCTGTATATCATGTGACCTCCCTGAAGATATTTCTCTGAGTTTTGCTCTTCCATTTTCTCTAAAACTTTCCATCCTAAAAATAATTATAAGAGCTGATGGGTAGAAATGTAGACTTGACCTCTTCCTTATAACATCATTTTGAAAGGGACAGTTTTTTTTTGATTGTTAGATTTAAACTGCTAAACACAAACCCGATGACTTCCAAATTTACATTTCAGATCCAGACTCTTCTCAGACCTGTCTCCAAGAAATCTATACCTGGGAACACAAAGATATCATCTTCCCTCCAAGATTATTTTGTCAGTCACTTTTCAGAAACAACTTGTGTGATTTGCCATCTTTTTCTTTTTCTCCTTTTCCCCTCCTTCCCTCTCTTTCATTCCTTTCTCCCTATATTTTTCTCTTTCTCCACTTTCTTTATTATTTCTTTCAGAGGTCCCTATAACTTTAGGAATGAAGTTTAAACTTTTTGCTTTCATTTCTATTAAGGGGAAATTCATAAACTATAAAATCAGCCATTTTAAAGCAAGCAATTTAGTGGCATGTAGTACATTTTCAATACTGTGGAAACACTACCTCTATCTAGTTTCAAAATATTTTCACCACCACACCCCAAAAGACCCCAAACCAATTAAGCAATTACTTCCCATTTGTCTTCTTACCCTAGCCCCTAGCAAAAAAAACAATCTGTTTCCTGATTGTATGATTTTTTTTAATGCTTTACTTTGCTTCTTCCTCTCTCCATTAGATTTCACATTTCTGAAGGGAAAACACATCATCTTCCCTTTACGTAACCACACTTTCCAAATTTGATCATGTTTATCACTGTCATCTTTAACACTCCAACTGTTTTACACAACCCTTACAGAATGTCCAAAAATCTGAAATAATTTCCAGTGCTTTGACTTTTCTAGCCCCAAATCCCTTACTCTTCTCACCTCAACCCTATTCCAATTTACCTTCCTCCCTCCTTTATTCTTCCCTTTCCTTTTCCTTCCTTCCTCCCTCCCTCTCTTCTTCCTTTTTTTCTTTCTCTTCCCTACTTCCCATCCCATGTCCATCCTTATCCATTTCTTTCATCCTTTTTTTCCTCTTCTCTCATAACTCTCTTTCTTCTCCTTTCCTCTTCTCTTCATATTGTATATATCAGCTTCTCATCACTATTTTGTAAAAATGTATTTGGTTGTGCCAGGCCTTAGCTGTACCATACGGGCTCTTAGTTGTACCAGGCAGGCTCTTAGCTGTGGCATGTGGGATCTAGTTTACTGACCAGGGATCAAACGTGGGCCCCCTGCATTGGGAGTGCAGAGTATTAACCACTGGACCACCAGGGAAGTCCAATCACTTGTTATCTTACTCAATAGTTCTCTCCCTCTATGTCTTCCCACCCCGTTACCCTTACTCACTCTCTAGTTTACTGTCCTCGCCACCTGCTCCATGTCCTTCAGTCCCTCTAATGCCCTTTGTTCCTCTTCTTATCTCTCACTGCTGTTTCCTAAACTAAGGAGACTGTCCTCCCATCCCATCTCCTACAGTTAACTATTTAGCATCCACCACATTTCATCCTGTGCTACCTCAGGATGCCTCTCCTGAAACTCCTAGGCTAAATTAATTCCATTGTAATATTCTATCTCATATTTCAGCATCAACTCAGTTTGTTTTTAAGATCCTCTCTTGAGAAAAAATCTCTAAGTTAGGCTGAGCCAAAGTGCAAAGAGCTACAGTTTTCTCCCTTGAAAAGCAAATGGGTTGTGGGATCTAGGCTGCAACACTTGATAAATGAAACAATAATCAAATGATATGCAGAGTACATCATGAGAAACACTGGGCTGGAAGAAGCACAAGCTGGAATCAAGATTGCCAGGAGAAATATCAATAACCTCAGATATGCAGATGACACCACCCTTATGGCAGAAAGTGAAGAGGAACTCAAAAGCCTCTTGATGAAAGTGAAAAAGTTGGCTTAAAACTCAACATTCAGAAAATGGAGATCATGGCATCTGGTCCCATCACTTCATGGGAAATAGATGGGGAAACAGTGGAAACAGTGGCAGACTTTATTTTTTTTGTGCTCCAGAATCACTGCAGATGGTGACTGAAGTCATGAAATTAAGACACTTACTCCTTGGAAGGAAAGTTATGACCAACCTAGATAGCATATTCAAAAGCAGAGACATTACTTTGCCAACAGAAGTCCGTCTAGTCAAGGCTGTGGTTTTTCCAGTGGTCATGTATGGATGTGAGAGTTGGACTGTGAAGAAAGCTGAGCTCTGAAGAATCGATGCTTTTGAACTGTGGTGTTGGAGAAGACTCTTGAGGGTCCCTAGGACTGCAAGGAGAGCCAACCAGTCGATTCTAAAGGACATCAGTCCTGGGTGTTCTTTGGAAGGACTGATGCTAAAGCTGAAACTCCAGTACTTTGGCCACCTCATGCAAAAAGTTGACTCATTGGAAAAGACTCTGATGCTGGGAGGGATAGGGGGCAGGAGGAGAAGGGGATGTCAGAGGATGAGATGGCTGGAGGGCATCACCGACTTGATCAACGTGAGTCTGAGTGAACTCCGGGAGTTGGTGACGGACAGGGAGGCCTGGCGTGCTGCGATTCATGGGGTCACAAAGAGTCGGTCACGACTGAGCGACTGAATTGAATGACTGACAATGCACTGTGCTGTTCAAAGATGAGGTGTAGTACAAATGCCAGGTATGACTAACATTATCTCCTAAATCTGTTCATCTGATTACTCTTTGCAAGTGCTTCTCCAATGTAATATTGTGTATGCACCATTAATTCAACAATAAGGTTAAAATCCTAATTTCTATTCATTTGACCTCTATTAAGCCTATCTATTTATGGAGGCTTTTACAGATAAATGTGAAGAAACATGTAGGTATTGAAGACAGAGTTAAAATGTTATTATATCACTGGTACCATTCAAGTAACTAGTAAGAAACAGTTTTGTCAAAGAAGTCATTCATTTAGCTTATGAGATCTTTATGATACACACGGTAAGAAACACTTAGAGAAGTTATAAAGCAAACAATAAAAGAGAGCCTTGTGCCAAGGGTCTAGGAACCAATAATCTGAAAACAGATAAGGAGAACAAAGGGGTACATTCAGTTCCTAACCAGTCCTCTGTTTGTGTGCTGCCCAAGGTCCAAGTCAGGATCAATAGAGAACAGAGTCAGGGTTGTGTTTCAAGCAGATAAGTGAAGCAAGTTGTTCTTCCAACTGGTAATCTTCTGAAAAAATCACTTGCCCCTGTACAGGCTATTCCTGCCCCAACTTCCATAGAGCACATTCAGTTCAGTTCAGTTCAGTCGCTCAGTCGTGTCCGACTCTTTGCAATCCCGTGAACTGCAGCGTGCCAGGCCTCCTTGTCCATCACCAACTCCCGGAGTCCACCCAAACCCATGTTTATTGAGTTGGTGATTCCATCCAACCATCTCATCCTCTGTTGTCCCCTTCTCCTCCTGCCCTCAATCTTTCCCAGCATCAGGGGAAATAAGTGAGTCAGCAAAATAAAGAATAATGTGGTTTTGCTCCTGATGCAGACAACTCTAGGCTTGCTTATTATTTTGTTTAATGATAATCATTTTCCAATCCACTGGTTTGACCCCAAAACAAATAGTGATATCCTCTCAGTGATGACAGTTGTAGAAAATTACAGGAACTCAGGACCAAACCCTTCTCCCAGATTATGTTAAGACTGCCTAAAGATACAAGCCTTATGTATTACCCACTTGGTGTATGCAGACATCACTCCTGGTGATGTCAAGTACAATGATCCATTCAAACCTCAGGGTAAGCCTGTATAGTAGGTGTAAACTCCAGTGAACCTCAGAGAGGTTATACAATAGCACAAAGTTTATATACTTTCTGTCTGACTCACATCTGCAGCAAGCTATAGTGGAGAATCCCAAATGAAGTACTGATAAACTTCATTTATTGAACAAAGTCTAAGCTTATTATTCAGAAATTATTATTCTGTGGATATTTAAAGTGACAGAGCACTTAAAATTTTTTTAAAAAAGTGATTTACAGGAGTCTTTATGTATAGATTTCTTTTCTGGTTCATGTCACATACTTTTTCGATATGAAAGAAGTCACGAATACTGAGCTACCATATATTATACTAAATAAAGACAACTAAGATACACTTAAGCCATGAAAGTCACTTTACTAGCGAATGACATAGTATTTGGGGACTTACTGCTAAGAATCTCTCTTTGGAGTAAATTCCAAATAATCTTCACTTTCCCATATCATTGGGAGGCATCTTTGAAAAGAGCAAATGGTTCTTGGATTTAATGTCTAGGAAAATGTTTCTAGTTTAACTTCATTTCAAAAAGACAACTTGCCAACAACTCACTAAAATCTTTGAGTTAGTTTCTTTGGTGTGTGGCTAAGCAATGTTCATTCGGGGAAGAAAAAGAAAAACTTCATAACAATGTGTTCGGATCTGTTTAAAGCAAACATATGCAAAACCCGGGTGACTAAGGATACTTATTTTTTTTTTATTGGATTGAAACAATGCAAACTACACACTGTGTCTAAATGTTTAATATAAACATTTACACTGAATATATTTGCAGATCAACAGCTGCTCAAACAAAAGCAGTGAATCTAATGGATTTCATAGTTGAAGCCCCCAATCAAAATGGAGTTTACATTCACTACTCATGGCTTATGCAGTTGCACTTGTGTACAGGCCTTTGTTTCAAAATTATTATCTACTTTTAATCTTCTTCCAAGAAACAATCCAAAGAAAGTTACTTAGTTCATGTTTCTAGATCAAATGAAGTACAGGGCAATTAATTTTATTCCTCAAACAAAATCCAGTTAGTATTACTAATATGGAAAAATACTTTGCTATCATAATACGATTATGCTATGTATGCTCATTTCAACTGAACATATACAAAGACATTCCAAATGCATCTGAATTCTCTATTGCTGTTCTATACACAATTCAAAGCATTTCATTTAAGGGCTCTTGCAAATGTTTGGGGACCATGCACTGAACACCTCCCTTTGTAAGCAATCAGGAACTCCATGAAGTAAATTGGTTTATAATCTTGTAGGAATTTGAATCTTACTGGAAGAGGCGATGTGTAGGAGTCACTCACTTAGAATATATACAGATTCTGAAATATGTATACCAATTCAGCTATATTATTCTTTACTGTTCATTGTGCACATAATAATCTCTGGAAAAGTGATGGAAATGGAGTTTGTTTCTAAAAATGAGTAATGAGTGACAACTGTTAATGTTAGCAATAAAACTCAGGAGAAAATAAAGATGTCTTTATGAGTAATGGTACTCTAAGAAGAAATAACAGCACTACACCCATACAACTACTGCAAGAAGGGGGATTATAGACTACGTTGGCAGTCATTAAGTTGGTTATTCTTAAATGTAGTAGAGTGTATTACTCATAAATGAAAATTATACATTATAAAATCACATAATAAATGTGATTAAATGAAGGTATAACTATTTAGTTTTATATAACATTTCCTTTGGAGATAACTTTTGGATCTGGCTATTCTTATGCCTTAGCTAAAGGTGGAAGACATTCAGCTAAACTCTTAGAGAAGGTACAGCGCATCAACTCTTTTGTGTCCTCTAGTAGTAAGACTCAAATATGTTACAAGTGACTAATCGTACTCAGTTAGGTTAAAACCTAACTTCTTTCTTATTCTGAACAGAAGCAAGGCTATATTTAGCTCTTTGACACCCAAATAATTTATCTCCTTTCTTCCCCCTTCATTTGATCTAAAAACAACATTCTTTCTTGAAATACTAATGAAAACAGTTCTTCTTAGTGATGAACATATACAACTTCATGACAACTTTCTTTTTATCTTGTAAATAAGGCATTCCAAAGCCACTTGGATGCTGAAACTCTTTCCTTCATAGCCTTGTGTTATTTTTGTTGTTGTTGCTATTTTGTCAAAAAATTCTTATAAACATTTCTATTACTGCTGTATCTTCATGCTAGGGGCCCATATTCACTCTCAATCTACCTTTTATAATGCTGACAAAATATATTTTTTAGAGTATCATTTTTTATTATGGAATTTCCCAGCTCACAAATTTTAATGGCACCCTAATGTCAACTTCAGAGAAGGCAATGGCAACCCACTCCAGTACTCTCGCCTGGCAAATCCCATGGATGGAGGAGCCTGGTAGGATGCAGACTATGGGGTCGCTAAGAGTCAGACACAACTGAGTGATTTCTCTTTCACTTTTCACTTTCAGGCATTGGAAAAGGAAATGGCAACCCAATCCAGTGTTCTTGCCTGGAGAATCCCAGGGATGGGGGAGACTGGTGGGCTGCTGTCTCTGGGGTCACACAGAGTCGGACAGGACTGAAGCGACTTAGCAGCAGCAATGTCAACTTACAGGGATCCAAACAGTTTGTTGTTGTTATTTGCTTTGTTTTAAATTAGAATCACTAGTTTAAATTACTTAAGCTCAAATGTCATCAAATCTAACAAGAGGGGAGTGTTGAAAACTATAATGTGCTATATATACCTCCTTGCTCTTTGGAACTGTACAAGATGCATCACAGAGATCATTTTACACAATCTTTTTAATAATCCTGGAATGTGAAGGGAAAAAATGAGACATGGGCAACTTACTTGTAGTAAGTGCCAAAATTTGGATTTGAACTAGCCTCTCAGTCTCCAGTAGTGATATCTGTGTATGAGAGCAAAGGGAAAAACAAATGTTACAGGGATTCATGGATAAGGTGAGGATTGCTGAGGATACAATACCTTGATGTTTTATTCTCACATCCTTGTAGAATGGCATCCTTGTAGATTGCTACTGTTTAAAGACAACTGGCACAAAGCTGTGCCTACTGATCCACATTTATTTCAGTATCATTTTCACCCTAAATCAAGCCCAGTTCTATCATCTCTTCAAGTACAGGCCTTGGATTGCTGGCTAATTCACAACTGCTCATATCTAGGAGTTCTGCTCCAGAGATGCCTGGCCTCTGTCCCATAAGCATGTACTGCTAACACTGCTCTAGGAGTCACTGAACACTGGTGTTCCAAATAAACATTTGCTGCTAATTTTTTATAGCTGATTATGTTCTACTACAATCCTTGTCTAGACATGGTAACAAGAAAGAAAACAATGTCACAGTATGTATTTATAGATATTCATTCATTATTTCAGTTTCTGACAGATAATTGAGTTGACACCATGTGGCAGAAATATTTTTAGAGCTTGGAGCTATAAAGGTGAGATACACTCCGTGCACCCCAATAACTCAATATAATCAGGGTCAGTGATTTGGCAGCTGGTTCTCTTTGGAGTACTAGAAGTTCAAAAAAACATGTACCCATTGCTTTTTTATTTATAAATAATTAATAATTTAAATATACTTAAATTTTAAATCAATAATTTAAATATATTTAAATTTTAATACTTTAAATAAGTAATAATGTAAATAATATTTGAATTATTTAAATATATTTAAATAATTTAAATATATAAAGGAAATAAAAAGAAAGATAGATGGAGCTTCATCTATGGGAGGGAAGATTATGTAATCATGTGTAATTGTGACATTCAGATTTTTATGCATTGTTAACATAAAACAGAATTATATACATATATATTTTACATGTGAGTAGATTATAATATATTATATACATAAAAGGAAATTATATATGATATATTCTATCAATTATTAACAATGGTTCTCTGTGATGTATTGTGAATGAATTACTTATGGTAATTTTTCTGAAATTTCAAATTCCAAAAATAATTGTATTTTTATTTTCTGAAAAAGACAAACACCAATTACAAAAATAGATTTTATTCTGCCTTCCTGGTAGTGTATACCACTTCTGACTATTTTTAACAAGTCCTACCCACATCATTATATACATTATATATGTATAATATATATGTTATTATACATATATAATTATATTATTATAACATATATATTATATAATAGTAATATAATGATGTATGACTACTTTATTTTTGCTTTTGTCGCCTGTGCTTTTGGTGTCACATCCAAGAAACCATGTCAAGACAAATGTCAAGTTTTCTCCCCATGTCACTTTGAGGAGTTTTATAGATTCAGGCCTTAAATTTAAGTCTTTAATCCATTTTTAGTTCATTTGTGACTGATGTAAGATAACATGTGACTTTATCTTTTGCATGTGAATATATAGTTTTCCCAACATCATTTGTTGAAGAGGCTGTCCTTTACCCATTGTGTATTCTTATGCCTTGTAGAAGTTTAGTTGACCGTATATGAGTGGGTTTATTTCTTAGCTCTCTATCCTGTTTCAATGCTCTATGTGCCTGTTTTATACTGGTACCATACTATTTTAATTAATTTGGCTTCTTAGTATAGTTTGAAATCAGAAAGTATAATGCTTCAAAGTTTGTTCTTTCTCAAGATTGCTTTGGCTATTTGTGGTTTTTTGCAGTTCCATACAAACTTTAGGATTTTTTTTTCTAGTTTTGTAAGAATTGATACTGGAATTTTGATGGGGTGGCATTAAATCTGTAGGTCCTCTTGGGTAGTATGGGCGTTTTCACTGTATTAATTCTTTTAATACATGAACATGAAATATCTTTCCATTTATTTGTGCCTTATGCAATTTCTTTCATCAGTATTTTATACTTTCAGTGTATACATCTTTTACTTCTGGTTAAAATTATTTTTAAGTATTTGTGCTTGATGATATTTTAACTGGAATTGTTTTAAATTCTTTTTGAGACAGTCTGTTGTCAGTGTGTAGAAATAAAACTAATTTTGGTACATTGATTTTCTATCCTGAAAATTTACTGAATTCATTGATTAGTGTTCACTGACAGCGTGATACCACTTAGTTGGACTTTTCAACTGAGTGGGTTCACGGCTAGGTTCCATAATCACCCTTGGTTGAGTGGGTTCCCAGGCTGTGCTTCCTGGAAGACTGGTGGTATTGTCTTGACTCTTCCTTCAAGCAGGCCTTGCAAGTTTGACTCTGCACAGCCAAAACCTGTGCTCTATAGTTGAGAAAGACCACTGGCAAGGTTATCTGCCCAGACAATACTGCTGACTGTGCTCTGCTGTAGGTTTGGGTTGTTAACAGGCTATGAGTTTGGTCAGGCTGCAGGTTATGTCTCAAATCTGGACAGGGTTGCTGATTAAGTTCCCTGGTTGAGTGAGGCTGATGTGTTTACCCCAGAGTTAGGTGGGGCTGGAAGCTGGGCTCCACAATTGGGTGAGGTTACTGTCTGGGCTCTCTGCTTCCATTGAGCTACAGGGTATGCTTTTCATTTCATTAGGATCATTGGCTTGGCTTCTTGCCTGGTTAAGCACAGGCTATGCTCTGCAGTGGGGCAGAGTCTCTGACATGGCTTGCTACCAGAGTCCAACAGCTGTACCCCCTGCTAGTCTGGGCTGCTGGCTGGGAACCCAAGGCAGGCAGAACTGCCAACCAAGCTCCCTGGCAGATAGAGACACCAGGTCACCTCTGTGAGTGAGTAAAGTGGCTGGATGAAGTCACTGGTCAGGTGAGGCTGCTAGCAGGGTTACGGAGACACCATGAAAATCCATGTGCTAGTCACTGTGTGTCCTATTTCTCTTCTTTCTTCCTAGCTGACTCCAGGTGATTTAGCTTTGCCATCTCCCCCATGTTCCTAATGAGACAGAATTTGGCCTCTTAGGAAGAGCCTTAGATGTTGGGGATGCTAAATATAAACCTTGGGCTCTGTATCTCTACTGGATAAATTGTAGACCCAGAGAATCCCTGTCAGTGTGTGCATGGGTGGCACAGTCAAAGTGAAACATTCTTCTTACTCTTCTAATGCAGACTGTCTTTTTGGTAGTCCATGGGAGCCCTTTACTCTTAACTCTGTTCTGAGATTTTTATTAGGGCATTCTTATATGTGGATATCTGCTAGTTGCTCCTTCTATGAAGAAATAATGCCAGGGACCTCCTACTCTATCATCTTTCTGGCAAACCCAGTCACTATGTATATTTTAACTGGACACAGCCAGGTAGACATTATCATTATGATAGAAATACAGAAAAGGATTTGTGGCCAAAACACAGAAAAGGCAGTGCTAACAGTAATAGCATATATAGTTATTTTTGTTTGTTTGTTTTGGAAAGGCGTAAGGTTCATGATTTTCAAAAAACAAAATATCTCTAAAATAAGAGACAAGCAACATGTAAGCCAGTTCTTTAAAAACATCACAGGCGCAATGAAGTCATGGCAGAAGCTCATCAACTTATTAAGAAAGATAGAGGAAGACACTTTTTTTTCCATGGTGAACTTGGTAGAGCCCATTAACTTAGGACACACTTGACAACAAACTGAATGTAACCAGAGCACGCCAGATTTGCAGAATTCCATTATTCATGGACTGGTTCTATACAAGTTACTAAGAGTAAGCTATTAAAAGCTGTTCAGTTCGGTTCAGTTGCTCAGTCAGGTCTGATTCTTTGCAACCCCATGGACTGCAGCATGCCAGGCCTCCCTGTCCATCAGCTGTAGGCCATTCTAATAATCTTATCATCCCATGACAATTTAACAGTGAATGGAAACATGATTTAAAGATTTCTTTAAGGTGGAGAAAGAACTGAACTTCAGCTAAGTAATAAAAGAGATGATTACAGACCAAATAAGAGAATATGCTGAAACAGACTTAAAGACAACTTACAGGCTCAGCAATGGTGGCGTTCCTCTTCCTTGTAAACGTAGAAAGTGTTTCTGAGACTAGACCAAACCACCAACTGTCTTTCATTTCCTCAAGCTCTACTGTCACTGTATAAACTCGGTGATGGAAAGAGAAGTTTTCTCTTGGCTTACAAATAGATAGCTGCCTTTTGGAAGAACTGCAAGGAAAAGAAAGGAGTGTCAGTGACAAAGTATTCATATTTATTCAGAGTCTTATACTTGTATGACATTGCTTTAGGTAAAATATGCAAATTTATTATTTCCAATTCTTCTTTCCTAATAATCTTACATGTAGCTGAATTACCCTGGATTTGAGGTGATGTTCAGTTATAACATGTACAGTAAATCTTCCTTCCTTCATGTCAAAGGTAATGGTAATAACATTGAAAACCTAATGTGCATCAGGGTTTTATATGAGCTTACTCTTTCTGGCCTCACCACCATTCTTTAAGTTGCACATTATTTTAAAGAGAACTGGCATTCAGGGAGATATTCTGAGTATCAAAAACATGTCACTTGTAGGTCTTGCAGGAGAGTTATGAAACTAGCTATCTCTAAGTTGAATAGTCTTTCAACTGTATAATATTGCCAGAAAAAGTCTTAAATGTGTGCTGCAGGAATAGTTGATTAACTTTAAAATAAACTTTCATATATTAATTATAAGATGTTTCACAATCAAAGCATGCCTTTTAAACTGGCAACTTAATATGAACTTTACAAATTAATCAATTAGCATCTTACAGACTCAGGCCTTATAAAGCAAACATTGAGTCAACCTGATCTCTCAAGATCAATTTATATGATTTGTCTGAAGTATCATATACCACAAAAACATATTTAAGAAATGGATATTCAAATAACAGAATGCTATTGCTTTATTTATAGGATAACCAAAATAAAGTAGACCTGACTAGAAGAAATTATTTAGGGGGTATTAGGTTTTGATAGTAATATTCTGAACTTATAATCAGTAGCATAGGCTGGAAATTAAGCTTTACAATGAATGAGGTGTCCTCAGAAAACTCAGTTAAAATTACTGAATTTAAGTTTCCTCACCTGAAAATTGAGGGTAATAATGACCAACTTGCATCACTGTTATAAATGAAAAAAATATATAGTAGAATAAATGTTTCATAGTATGTTCAAAATTGTGTTAATAAAATAATTAGGGCAAAGTTCATTATAAATCTATGAAAAATCCCCTTCCAAGTTTCACTCATTCAACACATTTTTGTTGACTGTCAATACTTACCAGTCTGTAGAGCTGCCATAACAAGATATCACAGACTATGAGGCTTAAACAACAAAAATCCATTTCTCACAGCTCTGGTGTCTGGAAGTTTAAGATCAAGATTGTAGACTGGTTTGATTTCTCCCAAAGCCTTGTACCTTGACCTGCAAATGGCCCTTTTCCTGCTGTGTATGTGTATGTGTGTATGTAAATATATATAGATATATAGATATACATCTTTTCTTCTGGTTACACATACTCTCTGGTGCATCTTTTCTTATAAGGACATCAGTCAGATTGAATTTAGGCCCACTCAAATGACTTCAAGCTCAATTACCACTTTAAAGTATCTCTCTCCAGATACAGTCACATTCTCATATATTAAAGGGTAGGACTTCAACATAGAAACTTTGAGTGGATTCAGCCCATAACATCAAACATTAGGGTAAGGAACTAACTAAACTATGCACAAAACAAACCTGTTACTTGACCTCAAAGAATTTTAGTCTGGGGAGGTATAGGTGAATTAAAAGGATACGATAACACCACGTGATAAATGCCCTTGGGGAAACCATGGGCTGCAGGAAAGCAGAGAGTGGAAACATTCTATTCAGATTTAGAGGTCAAGGAAAGATAACCATGGAATTTCTTCTAAACTGTCAACTGATACAGAAGTATGCATCAAATTTATGAAAATCAAAGAGCTAAAGGTACTCTAGGTATAGGAATCAATCTGTGCAAAGTCATAGAACTGAGACTATTCATTTAGGGAACTTAAGTGATCCTGAAGTGTGGGAGGAAGAGAAAAGTAGAATATGCAGAGATTTTAAAAGCATGGTGCTGCCATAATGCTTCCTTCAAGCCAAATCAGAGCTTTTGACTTAAGCGTAATCATACAGCCATATAAAAATGTGTTATATGAGCGACATATTAGTAAATGAGCGACATATTAGTAAGTTTGTCTTTTAGAAAGATTTGTGATGCATAAATAAACTGATGAGAGAAAAAAATAAAATCAGAAAACCCGTTTATGAGATTCCTCGGTGTACCAGTCATGATAGCCTGAGACATGGAAATATCAAAAGGGATGAAAAAAACTGTGAGTGTTGTGTGGGGCCGAATTTATATTGGAATGGTTGAGGAAGGATTTTAGGGAGTGCAGAAGACTCTAAGACGACTGTCAAGCTACTGACCTAAGTTTGTGAGTTGGTGGTAGTAATGTTGCTTGGAAGGGAGGGTTAAAATGAATGGAAGGTTTTGGAGGAAAAGGATATATTCCATTTAGATGCACTGGTTTTCAGGTGGATATCTAACTGGAGATCAAAGACACAAAGACACAGCAGGTTCCATGGGGTCTGGTTGTTGATACTTGCATTTTAGTAAAGCGTCTTCAACCAAATTAATTTCTACTATTTCTAAGGCAAAATTCATTTATGTCAATTCTTTGCTTTTTTTAAGATACAGCTAATAATTACTAGTTTTCTTTTACCTCCTTTGGAGAAATTATGGATAATAAGAGGTAATTGGCTTGGTCTTTCTGACCATTATTTCATGAATCTGCAGACATCAGTTCAGCTTAAGATATGTTTGTGTATTTTGTAATAAAATATGTTTATCCCATGCTGAACGATGCAAGGAGACAAGCCATGAAAATTTATATAGGGAAGTCTCTGTTATTGCTGTTAAGAACAACTTGAATAAAGTCTAAAACTGTGCATTTAGAAAAAAGTAAGAAAATTCATTTAAGAACATGAATTATTCAATAATAAAAAACTAACCTGTTTTAAAAAATAGGCAAAAATCTTGAATAGACATTTATCTAGAGAAGAGCCACATGTGAACAATAAATAATCACTAAAAACTGGCTCAAGATCACTAATAATTAGGGCAAATTAAAACCACAGTGAAATAATACTGAATACCATTAGAATGGTTATTATCAAAAAAACACACAATGCACCAGAAAATAACAAGAGCTGACAAGACTGTGGAGAAATTAAAACCCTTACACATTGTTGGCAGAAATGTAACATAGGGCCACAGTTTCAGAAAACATTAAGACAGTTTCTCAAAAAAATTAAACATTGAATTATCATATGTTTCAGCAATTGCATTTCTGGGTATACCCAAAAGAACTGAAAGCAGGGACTTGAGCAAATACTTGTACACCCATGATCTTGCAGTATTATTCACATTAGTCTAAAGAAAGGAAACAAATATCCACCTATAGATGAGTGGATAAACAAAATGTGGTGTATATATGCATATTTTATATTATTTATTTTTAAAATTTTATATTTTAGATTATTTAACCATAAAATGAATGCCATTCTGATATATGCTACAATGAACATTGTGGAATTTGAAATATGCCAGTCAAAAAAGGACAGTTACTAAATGATTCCACTATCTAGAAAGGTCAAATTCATAGAAACAGAAAGTAGAATGGTGTTTGTCAGAGTCAGAGGAGGGAGAGGAATGGGGAGTTATTGTTTAATAGGCACAGAGTTTCAGTTCTGCAATATGAAAAGTGCTGGAGATGGATGGTGGTAATGGCTGCACATCTATGTGTGATTAAAGCCACTAAACTGTACACCTAAATATCACTAGAACAATGAATTTTACCAAAATTTCAAAAAAACTTTAAAATAATTGTACAGAATTCCCTTTACTTATGAATTAAATTTAAACCAAAAATCTCTGTCATATAGCATGTATAATGGTATTCAGATTCCATGATATAATCAGCAATAGTGAATGCTATCAATAATACATCAGAAGGTCAAATTTTCTTACAAAGTATTTATGTGATATGCATATATTAAAAACAATATTATGAAATAATGTTAACTTTTTAGAACAGAAGGAGAGTTATAAACCTTGGGATCTTCTCTGCCCCCACTAACAGAAGCATAACAATTAGATGCTGAGATTAGAACTTACTAAGACTTGAAAGCAAAAAAAAAAAAAGGAATAAAATAAAAGTCAATTTATAAGCAATATTGGTATGTCTATAATTTATATAAATATTTCAGAGGATATTTAGAAAAAGCCTCATGGTAATGAGTTTCAATACATCAAAGCAGAAATAAACACATATGTTCACAGTGTCTTGGAGAATAATACAAATAAATTGTTACAAAATGAGAAAAAGATTGATTGGACTGATACTCTTTGGAGCTGCTGTTTCTTTTTGGTTAATATCATTTATTATATGAAGTTGCTTGAAACTTCTTAAAAGTCTGTTTAATATTAGCTTGTTAAATATTGTCATAAATGTTTTAGAGTTTGGTTATTGCTTTCTTCAGATCCATAACCTTGCTTTAATAACCCACATATATCCACATCCACTTAGTAAGCACATTACATTGTATCATTAAGTTATACAATGAGTATAATTGCTTTACTTCCTACTGATTCTCTCCTAGGTCTAGGACATGAGCAAAGTATTTTCTCTCAGAGCCTTGTAGTCTGGAAACCCCCTGGCAGCTGAGGGATCAAGCCAGGTGAGAATCATCATATCCCTCTCAACATCTTAATTATTTATTACCTTGCTCCAGGCAGGTCAGGGCTTTTTCTGGGGACACTGTCAATCTGTCTGACTTCAGTCAGGTAAAAAAAAAAACACACATACAAAAATCCTCAGAGCTCACTCTCAGTTAGAGGCCAAATGCCCAATGTCTGAGGAGAGCTCCAAGGAGCTTCAAGCCCTCACTAGGGTATAAATGGGATTTTCTGACCAAATTTGTATATAAAAAGTCAAATCACTTAAACAAAAACAAACAAATTTCTTGATTACATGCTTCAAATTCTTTAGATTTACCTCTTTAGATTTCCTGTTTCTTCCTGACACTATGCCATTTTCACAAATTCTTAGCATGTCCTCAAGAGACTAAAAGGAAAGGATAATGTGAAACTCAAATGACTGTTTTGGACTTTAGCTTCAGTCAGAAGTTAAATGTGAAGAGAACTTGAAACTGTTGGCAAAATGATAATCTTGGAACATCAGTGATTTCTGTTACCTTTGACCCCCCTCAACACACCTTACTACCCATGAATGCTTTCCCTGAACAGCTAGTGGAACTGAAACACCTGTATTCACCACTTGTTACTTGTTAAAAGTGGTTCTTTCTTTGAGGTATATATATTGTGTTCATAACAGACATGGAATATCCAGTTGGGAATCCAGGCAGGGGTTGCTTTAGGGAGATTAAATATTAGTGGGAATCTCATTGCAGCAAGTAAAGGCTTCCCTGATAGCTCAGTTGGTAAAGAATCTGCCTGCAGTGCAGAGACCCTGATTCAGTTTCTGGATTGGGAAAATCTACTGAGGAAGGGATAGGCTACCCACTCCAGTATTCTTGGGCTTCCCTTGTGGCTCAGCTGATATAGAACCTGCCTGCAATGCAGGAGACCTGGGTTCAATCCCTGGGTTGGGAAGATCCCCTGGAGAAGGAAAAGGCTACCCACTCCAGTATTCTGTCCTAGGGAATTCTATGGACTGTATACTCCATGGGGTAGCTAAGAGTCGGACACATCTGAGTGACCTTCACTTCACTTCAAAATAATCTAGTTTGATTCTGAGGAGGCCTGTGAAGGACTATGTGACTATTTCCTTTATAAACTATGTGACAGACCTTTATAAACTCTCCTTGTCTAATTTTGCTTATTAGTAACATTTAAGTCTAGAAACATTCTCCAACTCTCTTCTTTTATTTAGTGCTATAACAGGTGTACCCAATGCTTGAATGTAAAAGACCAAATCTGAGCTATCACCCAGGTAACTATCTAGATAACAGAGATCATGAAACTCTAATGTGTATGAATATCCCTGGGGAACTTTCTATACATGAACATTTCTGCAGAATACAGAAATATTCTGATCTAGAGATGTTTGAAATAGCTGATTAATCTTTCTTAAAAAAAAAAACTGAAGATTTTCATTCATTCAAAAACTTGTTTTGCTCCATGTGTTCTGATAAAGTATGTGTCTGGCAATGATTTTAGGTCAGCCCTCTTCCTCATGGCCATGCTGTGACCATAGCAGTGGGAAATTTTCCCTTAAGCACTCCATGCTGCTGCTAAGTAGCTTCAGTCGTGTCCAACTCTGTGCGACCCCATAGACAGCAGCCCACCAGGCTTCTCCATCCCTGGGATTGTCCAGGGAAGAATACTGGAGTGGGTTGCCATTTCCTTCTCCAATGCATGGAAGTGAAAAGTGAAAATGAAGTTGCTCAGTTGTGTCTGACTCCTAGCGACCCCATGGACTGCAGCCTACCAGGCTCCTCCGTCCATGGGATTTTCCACACAAGAGTACTGGAGTGGGGTGCCATTGCCTTCTCTGATAGTTTACCTAAAAATGAAAGGGGTCCCATTTCATCATAGCCACATGCCTACCATGTATGACAATGGTATACACTGGTGATTAATCAAAGAGGGTACTTTTAATTTTTGTTCTTCTGAGGACACTGACAGAAAATATGCATATTTTCACTCTAAATTGTAAATATGATCTTATCATGCCTCTTCTGAAAGTCCCTTAGCTACTACATAATTATTAGTTAAATTTTTCGAATTTTGGGGAGGATCTTCAGAGAGTACCAGCCAGAAAAGTAGCTGGGGACAGACCTTCAGTGTGTCAATCTCCCTTTCCATCTGCACTGCCTTGCACAACTAGAAAATTGAAGTTTCAACATGTTTTGTTTATTGGGTTTCTGAAGAAAATTTTGATTGGGTTTTAAAATGAATCAGAGACAGAATCAATGCCTCAGATTTACTCTCCCTGACACAAAACACAAGTTCCATTATCACCCAGCTCCAGATGTCTTGTCAGGTTTGCCTGTCCCAACTTCTCCATTTGTCTACCTAACATGTAATTAGTAACATGTAATTAGTTGCAGTTACCTGGATGTGACACACTTTAGAAAATCTGAGGCTGTTTTCTGTTTCTCATAGTTTCTTCCTGTGGGTATACTATCTAGCTCATTTCTACCCATCTCCTAGGATTCCTAGAAACATTTTAAGGCTATATTTGGGGCCCCTTTTCTGAGATTATTCTTATGAATAATTTTGCTATAACCCAGACTGCAGTGCAGTATAATCTTGAGAGATACACACACACACACACACACACATATATATATATATATATATATATAATTCATGGAAAAAAAGCCCTTTGAGTACTGACTGATACCATGTCATGTTTTAAATTTCCAGTACCTAACATCTTGCTGGATATATGATATGTGCTAGTACTTGTTTATGAAATAAATAGAAATATAAAACAATTCTTCTTTCATTTACTCTCTTTCAATGTGTTATTAATGCTTCTGGCTTTATTTTTAGTTTTCATGTAGATACTAGCAAAACAAATTCAAAAGATTACCTGGATTTTGTTAGAGATAAAAGAAATTAGGTCAAATAATATGTAAATCTTTGAAAGGATCTAGCAATACTTCAGGCTTTGCTACATTAACAGGTTTGTTTTGATTTTTTGTTGTTGTTCTTTTTTACAACTATTTAGACATCAGGTGTAGGATATATAGCTTAACCATGTTCAGCAGTTTCCTACTCTCCTCAAGATAAAAGCATTCTTCAGCCCTGGAAACTCAGTTCTTTGAAACTGAGATCTTTCCTCATTCAAGTTCCATCTGATTCTACATCTTTCTACAAATTGAAGATCCAGACATAAAGGATCATTTAATTTTCTTTAAAAAGGCCAGGATATTGTAGGTCTTCATGGCTTTTAGAATGGGGTTGTCTACACCTAGAGAGTTAGGCTCCTCTTAAGTTGGTCAATACTCACTAATACCTCGAGACCCTCTTCAAATTGTTATTCATTACACAGCCTGTCTTGGTAAATATGTTCTGTTAAAGTGCTTGCTTGATGTCATAATTTTAGGTCTCCCTTCCTCCTCACTGACATGATGTCATCAAGGAAGTTTAAAAATTTACCTTAAAAACATCCATTTTTATCTCAAAATAAAATATGCATCATTCTGTTATAGTTAACACTCTTGTATATGTGAGGATGTTAAACACTGGTTATCATTTAAATAAAACAGGATGCTTCCGTCAGTAATTTGACCATTGCTATGTGGAACTGATTTATTTCTTTTACCATTCTGTGAATTTTAGCATTTGTATAGAATCATGTATACAACAAATGGGATGAAGCAATTACACTGTCTCCAAAAGACCACTTCAGGTTATCCCTTTATAGTCTTATCATTCCCCCAACCTTAACCCTTGGCAATTGCTGATTGTATTCTACCGCTATAGTTTTATTTTTATTTTTTAGAAGATCATACAAATAGAATCATAATATATATAACCTTTTGAAACAGGGATTTCTTTTTTTTTTCTCAATGTAAAACTCATTTTATATAAACATATGGAAGTCACATTACAAAATAGCCCCACTGGAGGGGGGAAAGTCAACATTATGTTTTTGTTAAACCTACCTCTGCCTTCTAGGTTGGGCCCCAGCTTGGAGATACCTGCTGCTTTGGGAAGGCTGGGGCTTATGCCAAGAGGCTGCTGAAGATGCTGTGTAGCCAACCCCTAGGCCAAACCTTTTTTGGTATGTGGTACATAGTACCTTCTCTGGCCCTCCTTAGCCTAGGGCAGAATTCTGGGAAAGAGGGTTCTGGAGAGCAAGACCCAGGAATCCTGAGGGCACTTAGAAAGAGAGTGGGGAGGACCAAGCCACAAAGTAGAGTCTGAAGCTTAGAGCTTGCACCTTTGGAGATGGGGGCACAACGGTTACAAGTAGGAGGAACCTGGGCTGTCAGATAAGCAGGAAGCATTTGCCTTTTTTTTTTTTTTCTGGTCCAGGTACCCAAGCCTCTTCCCTTGTTGGTTCAACTCCTGCTGGACCCTATATTTCCAGGGATAAGCCCTGGATTCCTGCCTGTTCCCTCACAGCTCTTCCCCATGCAGTACCCCCTCACCTCAGAGTGGCCAGACCTTAGGAACACAGCACTGGTCTTAGGATTTAACCAGGAAATGAGCTTATTAGAAGAGGCACCCCTGTAAAAATATACAAAACATCTGGGGGCTATGTGGAAGGGGAGATAAATATGTACCTGGAACATCTTTCATTTAGCTCCTTCTCCCCTAGCCCTCAGAAAGCCTGAGGACTTGAGGGTAGATGAAAAGGAGGGGGGCACTTCGGCCTTTGGCTTACCGAGGCCTCAAAAGCAGTGATGGTGCACCTCAAGAAATCATGAGATATGACCTCTGAAACGGCCCCACTCTCATGTACACACACATATATCCCTTTGTAGAGGCTTGTGATCTCTGCTCTCCCCATGATTCCAAGGTCCAACTGATGCTTGATTTTGTGGTGGTTGGGACGTCTGCTCCCAGGTTCCATGACTTCAGAGGTGGCTGGTGAGGTCATGACCTCTATCCTCCAGCCTTGAATTGAAACCTCTAGGACTTTGTCAAAAGGAAGGGAGGATGGAGTTATGCCCCTGCCTCTCTGCTTACCTCACCTGTCAGCCTGGGCTGGGCCAGGCACCCAAGGTTGGAAATTAGGCTGAGGGATGGGCACAAGCAGAGGTGGTGCCCCCAAAAGGGCTCCTGGTGGGGTGTTGCTGAGAAGGTGAGGGATTCTCGGGACCACAGTTGGTGGCCTGGTTCTCTGCTTGTGAGAACATACATTGGTGCAGCCACTATGGAAATCAGTACGCTGCTGCTGCTGCTGCTGCTGGTAAATTGCTTCAGTCGTGTCCGACTCTACACGACCCTATAGACGGAAGCCCACCAGGCTCCCCCATTCCTGGGATTCTCCAGGCAGGAACACTGGAGTGGGTTGTCATTCCTTCTCCAATGGAAATCAGTATGACTTCTCCTCAAAAAGCTAAAAATTGAACTAGCATATTAACAAGCAATTCCACACCTGGATATATATCCAAAGAAAATGAAAAACACTAATTCAAGAGATACGTAGACCACAATGTTCATAGACGCATTATTTACAACATTCAAGAGTTGGAAGCAACAAATGAACAGATTTAAAAGATGCAGTTTATATATGTGATGGAATACTACTCAGCAATAAAAGGAATGAAATCCTGCTATTCTCAGCAACCTTGATGGACCTAGAGGGATTATGCTGAGTGAAATGTCAGAAGACAAAAGACACATACTGTATGTTATCACATATATGTGAAATCTGAAAACAAACAAACAAACAATCATTACTATAACAAAACAGAAACAGACTCACAGATATAGAGGGTAAACTAGGGGTTACCGGTGAGGAAAGGGAAGGTAGAAGGGGCAAATAGAGTTAGTAGATTAAGAAGTTGAAACTACTATGTAGAAAATAAATAAACTTCAAGGGCATATTGTATAGCACAGGGGATATAGTCACTATTTTATAATAACTTTAAATATAGTATAATCTTTAAAAATACTGATGAGATGGTTAGATAGGATCACATACTCAATGAACATGAATTTGAGCAAACTCCGGGAGATAGTGAAGGAGTGGGAAACCTGACATGCTGTAGTCCATGGGGCTGTGAAGAGTCAGATGCGCCTTAGCGACTGAATGACACCTGAAACTACTATAACATTGCAGATCAACTATACTTTAATTTTTAAATTAAATAAATACAAATATGCATGGACTCAGATATGACCAGAAGAATTTAGAAACAACATGCCATGGTAAGAACTTCTCTTCCTATTGAGAAATGAATGATCATAAATAACTGGTTGTGGGTCAGGATATAAAAAAAGACACTTGGGTGCACCTTCAAGTGTCTGAGACTGCCTCTTGTTTTTAATATTCTGAATCATAAGGCACTGGCACCTCCCAGCAATCATGAAGCTTATGTCCTAGCCCAGATATGAATCCTCAAAACTGACCCTTCAGTAGATACAGCAGATTGGATATGTAGAAAGAAGGGTTACCATAGCACTCAGATGGGATGACACATTGACAAGGATATTGAATTGCCCTTTATATACAGTGAGTTGCTTAATACAATTATCTTTGTGTTCAAACCGATTTCCAAGGCAACTGCCAAAGGAATATGGGGGTGTCTACCAGAATTTCAAAATTGTAAAAGATTGGCAAATTGATTATAAGGGTCCCTTCCCTCCAAATGAAGGTTTTAAGTATGTTTTGATCTGTGTGGACACCATGTCTGGCCTAACTCAAGCTTTCTCCTGTTACCAAGCTACAAACAGTAGGGCACTAGAGAAACTTAAGCACCACTGTACAGACATCCTCATGGAATAGACAGTGATCAGGCCTCATATTTTAAGGGTCATGGCATGCAAGACTGGCCAAAAGAACACAACACTGAATGGAGGTTTCCTCTCTGCTATAACCCATAGGCATCAGGGTTGATAAAAAGGAAAAATGGAATATTATAGCAGGAGATTAAATTAGTAACAAATAAAACCGCTTTGGCCTGGTGGACCAATGTATTGTCCCAAGCTTTCACACATCTGGATGACCAACCAGTAGAGCCTGCTATCCCAGATGCCAGACTGGAACCCCTGCCAAGACACTCAACACTGTAAAGGTACGAAAATCATAGGGAGATGGTCACTGCTCAGACTCAGGTTGTGATAAACCTGTTGAGAACCCTAAACCCCATGACGCCTAGGGAAAGCCTTTCTATTGGAATTTTTTAAAAAGTTAACTTATTTATTTTAGTTGGAGGCTAATTACTTTACAATATAGTAGTGGTTTTTGCCATACATTGACACGAACTAGCCAGGAGTGCACATTCTATTGGAATTTGCAATGGAATGTCCCACAGGGATGGTGCAGCCACAGAGCCATCAAATGAGCCATGGTCGTGCAAATGAACCCCATGGTGGACCCCTCAGGGCACATTCTGGAGGAGAAGCGAAAGAGGAGCACTTATAAGAGCTAAATATGAGGAATAAAGCTTTGGAGGAGGTCACCCAGAGAACGTGACCGCTGACTGACTTCCAAGTCACTGGAGGCAGGGAATTCGGTATTCCTCAACCCCTCCCCTGTCCTGGGAAGGTATCTTCTGCCCACCATTCTGACAGCTGCAGCTGTTTCAGTGAATCAGCCTTGGAGCAGCTGAGAGAGTGTGAGTGACTGAACTCCATTAAGGCCTCTATAAGAACTCTGAAGATTCTGTGGGCACGTGCACACAACTACTTGTTTCACAGTCTCCCCAAACAAGTCTCTCACATATGTTCCTTTGCTTATTAAAAACACAACCTACCAATTTGGGGTGGGCTGCCTCTATGCCCAGTCACTCCTTGAGCGCCAAGCTTGGGTGCCAGTTCGCGAACTAACGCGGAGTAGAGACGAGACGACCAGGCCTCGGCGTGGCTGAGGGGCCCTGGCTGTGGTGTGCACTGCTGGGGCGGCACAGAGGACTAGCCGCGGGCTCGTGCGCGGCAGTGGACGCCACGGACAGGAGTCGGAGTCGGCGGCGTGCAGACGCAGAGCTGCAGGCGAAGCTGTGGGCACAGGCTACAGCGCCGCTCCGGGAGCTCCGAGGCCAGCCTCATCAGCGCCCGCCAGAGTCTGGGAGGATCCCTGCCGCGGCGCCAGCGCGTGGACTGGCTGTGGGCATGCGCACAGCGGCGGAGGCGGGTGGTGGGAATCTCGCCAGATGCCTGCACCTGTGCGGCCTTCCGAGGCCAAACTGCCTCCTGGAGAGAGACTGGATGGGCGCCAGGGGCAAGTTCTCCGCTCCCAGGTAGCACTGGATGTGGCAGCTGGTGAAGAGGAGGACAGAAGCAGGTAGAGACTCAGTCACTGGTCTTTCTAAATGCGAGAAAACCTGTGGAGTCCTCAGTGACAGGAGCGGCCTGGGTCTGTGGTGGCTGCGCCAGCCGCTCTTTTCTTCAGTGAGGAGAACGACAGGTGTCCTCTGCAGAGCTGTGCATGGGGTCCACAGTGAGGTCCTCAGTGACGAAAGCTTCAGGGGTCCACTGGCGTATGCAGTGGCTGTCCAGACCCTCAGAGACAAGGGCTTGTGGAGTCGTTGGTGGAGCAGGTGACTGGAAACTCTGGGCATAGCCTCTGCTTGCTTGTTTCGTGCTGTCTCTAGGCAGCCTGGCAGTGCCAGTCTCTGAATGGGATGAAACCAAAGCTGGTCCTCCTGCAGGGCCCTGAAAAGTTGGGTAGCTGGTTACCCTCCCTGTGTTTTTCCTGGTGAAGGAAATTCTCTCGGGTCTGGGACTTCCTGTCAGCACCAAGCTGTCCCACCATGAGGGATGGGATGAGACTGACAACTCGAAACTGTTCCCCCTTCCCTTTTTGTGAAGTCATTGTCGAACTTTTCTCCCCAGTCTGTTGCTGAAGCTTCTGAGTGGATCCCTGAGCTCTCCCAGAGCTACTTAAATTTGTGGATAGCTGTCTAATTGTAGTGCTGTCTGAGGGCATGAAGGCTGCAGTCGGCTACTCCACCATCTTGGCAAGATCGCCCTTACCCACTCCCTACCCCCACATTTTCTCTTTTTTTTGAGTGAGCTTCTGTATATCTGCTAAATACACTCCTGTAATTTTGATTTGAATGAAATCAAATCTGTAAGAAAAAAAAAAAGTAGGAGGAATGACATTTTTATCAGGTAGAGTCTTCCAATCAATGAACACAATATGTATCTCAATTATTTTAAAGATCAAATTGGTTTTATTGAGCAGTTCATGGATTGATAAATAGAAATTTTATCCCTATCCATCTCTGCTTTAGGGGTTTTCTTTTTGATTCTTTCATCAGTGCATTTAGTTTTCAGAATAGAGTTTATATATATGTTTTACATATTTGTCCATGAGTATTTCCTTTTGGAGTTAAATATTTACATTGTTGCTTTTGAATATTTACATTGTTGTTGAATTTTGAAAACACAATTTAAAAATTGTGTATTACATTGCTAGACATAGGATATAATAGATTTTTATGTGTTACTCTTGCATCTTAAAGCTTCAATAATTAGTGTGAGAGGTTTTATTCTGTTTTGTTTTTATTTGATTTTAGACTCTGGGATTTTCTCCTTCGACAATGATGTCATCTGCAAGTAAGAACAGTTTTATTTCTTCATTTCAAGTGTTTATGACTTTTATTGTCTTGTTACATTTTTCTGGCTGGAGCTTCCTGTTTAATAGGACAGGTGTTTGACTGCTGTGAGTTGATACTCTTACTAGGTCTTTCACTACTCTTACGGGTGAGGTTAGTTGTAGTTTTGTTTTTGGTAGATGTTCTTTATCAAGTTGAGTAAGTTATCTTCTATTTATGATTTGTTGAGAATATTTATTAGCAATGGATTTTGAATTTTGTCAAGTGCTTTTGGGGCATGAACTTTAATGATCATGTTGATTTTCTTTAGGGTTTCCCTTGTAGCTCAGTGGGTAAAGAATCTGCCTGCAATGCAGGAGACCCGGGTTTGATTCTTGGGTCAGTAAGATCCCCTGGAGAAGGAAATGGCAACCCACTCCAGTATTCTTGTCTGAAGAATCCCATGGACAGAGGAGCCTGGCAAGCTATAGTCCATGGGGTCGAAAGAGTCAGACATGACTTTTAGGCTGTGATTCTAGTGGGGTATGTTTGTTTTCAAACATTAATGCATGGGTTGCATTCTCATAATAAACCACAGATGATTTGGGGTTATTATTCTTTATATGTTATTTTGGATCCTATTTGGTAATATTTTGTGGGATTTTTGAGATTTTTTTTTGTATGTTATGGAAAACCAACTTTACATGAATAGAGTTTTAAAAGCAAGTGTTGATGCAAAGGCTCTAGTTTATTGATGATGTTGTTCATTTTTTCATATCATTGCTGATTTTGTGTTAATTCATATTGATCCTGGTTTTTACTCAGCAAGAGTGTTATTTCTGATGTTGATTGTGGATTTATCTGTTTCTCCTTTCATTTATTTTGGTTTTGCTATGTATATTCTAAAGCTCTATAGTAAGTATATTTAAAATGCTAACTTTCTTTGTGAATTGACCCTTTTATTATTTTGTAATCTCCTTATCCTTAGCAATTCTCTTTGACTGAAAATTGTCTGATATTAGTATTCCCACTCTTTCTTTTGATAGTGTTCATGTGTTAATTCTTTTTGCCAGGCTTTTAATTTAGCCTACTTATATTTGAACTGAATTTCTAGTAGGCAGCACATATTGTTTAGATGCATTCTCCTAATCTATGTCTTTTCTTTGGTATGTTTAGATACTTTACATAAAATGTAATTATTGGTATGTTTGGATTAATTAATTGTTTTCTGAATTGTCCCTTGGTTTTTTGTTTCCATTTTTCTATTTTTTGTGGCTTATTTTAATATTTTTAGTATTTCTGTTTACCTATTATATAGTTGATTGTAATCATACAGTATTCTGTGGAATATCTTAAAAATTACAGTATAGTTTTGTAATATTTTTACAATATAATAGTATCAACATTTTATCATTTCAATTAGGATGTAGAAATGTCATCACAATATTGTCTCTTTACCATCTTTGCTTTATGTAACTTTTCTTTATGTACCTTTTCTTATAAATTGAAGCTACATTATTTTAAAAACCTGATGATACAATATTATGATTTTTTCTACCAACTATAACATATTTTAAAGCTCTTAAAGGAGAATAATGTATTAATCTAAGATATCAACCATTTCTGTTGTTTTTACTTATTCCCAATATTCCAAATTTTCTTCTGATATAAAATTTTTCTATTGGAAGAATTTTCTTTAGTGATTATGTTAGAACACATTGGCAACAGATTATGTTACTTTTTCTCTACCTAAAAATGTCTTTATTCAGCTTCATTCTTGAAGTATGCTGCTGCTGCTGCTAAGTCACTTCAGTTGTGTCCGACTGTGTGCGACCCCATAGACGGCAGCCTACCAGGCTCCCCCATCCCTGGGATTCTCCAGGCAAGAACACTGGAGTGGGTTGCTATTTCCTTCTCCAATGCATGAAAGTGAAAAGTGAAAGTGAGGTCGCTTAGTCGTGTCTGACTCTTCACGACCCCATGAACTGCAGCCCACCAGGCTCCTCCGTCCATGGGATTGTCCAGGCAAGAGTACTGGAGTGGGGTGGCATTGCCTTCTCCTCACTCTTGAAGTATAGTTTTTCTAAATATAGAAATCTAGGTTAATTTATTTTTTCTTTTAGTAATATAAAAGTGTTCTTCCACTTTCTATCCTCTAAATTTTTGATAAGAAATTTTGATGAGAAATATCATTAAGATTGATATTTCCTTATAATAGTTACTTTTCTGCATTCAAGATTTCTTTTTTACTGTCTTCCATTTTCAATATATTTTAAGGCATTAATTTTTGTAGGGATTCCACTGACTTTTTGAGCCCATACATTTATTTCTCTCTCTCTCTCTCTCTCTTTTTTTTTTTTTGCATCAAACACTTCTTTCTTTATCTTTTTTTGGACTTTGATCACTTGAATATCTTACCCTTTGGCATTAATCCACTGGTTAGCGAGGGGCTATTTATTTGTGAAAAAAGGGGGAAAAAGTAGGAAAAAATTATACTTTGAAAATAAAAACTTCTTGGTTGACATAGATATGCTACTAGACTGAGAAAATTATCTAACATCAATTGGAAATACGAGAAAAAGCATTGATGTATATTTAAAGAATAATATGGATATTTCTGAAAACCAAGATAGAAGTATGTAGAAAATAAACAATAACTGTCTGATAATTCAGTCTTCCTCATAGCTGTTGCTCTGCTATAAATAAATGTGCATAGTGCTGTCTGCCACTGCAAAAGGTGAGTCATTCTTGCAAAAAGTTAAATATTAAAAAGTTTAGTCACATAGTATGTTTTAAACAAATTTTTGAGTGGTAGTCCAAGAAATAACTTTTGGAAACAAATAAATGTTTATATTGACAATTTTAATGCACAATTATGTGAAGTTCTATTAGTTTTGCTAGGAGTTCTACATTTTACATCATTTAACTACTACCTAATAATGTTTGCTAGGGTTTTTCAGTACTTGGATATTCACTTTAGAGTATTGATCTTTGAAATAGAAGTGCAAAGAGAATATACGAACGTTGGTGTGGAGTACTCTAAAAGAAAATTAGAAACTGATGTAAAATACGAAGCAGAAAAATAAATATAGATTTTAATGGCAAAATAAAAATCAGGACAAGTAGATAAAATATTTTTATTATTTAAAAATGAAATGAACATACAGAACATCATACATCATAGCATTCAACTTGCAGATGTTTTGGATGAACTTATAACAAGTTAACATCAGTGCAAAAGGAAGGAAATCTTTCAATGTTTGGAAAATTTGTTGTGTAACAAAGATTAAGACAACAGGATAGAACAATTAAATTTTCTGTGTTTTAAACTTTATTTTTAAAAATAACTTTTAAATATTAAATACTTATACTATTATATTTTAGTTTTAAATTATATTACTTGGCATTTATTAATGGTAATGTTTCCTTAATTGATGTTTTGATTATCAAATATTTCCTAATCAGGCAGAGTTCATTTTGCTTACTATTTAACTGCATAAACTTGTCATAATATATTTGTTTATAGCAATATCCAATTTTTATAAAATCCCCTTGAAATATTTAATCTTTTAGAATCTAAAAGATTCATTCTTTATTTTTTAGCTGTTAATTATTTTAAAACATAATTTTAAAGTGCATAAAATACAGAGTTATTTATGATTTTGGAAATTCTTAAGAATTCCAGGGAATTTTTACTTCTATTTTCAAATTTCAAAGGTTAGTATCTTTGGGGAATTTGGAATAAGGAGGTGGACACCAAGACTTCTGTAGAATCCCAAGGACTCCAAGGAGTAGTGTGTAAAAATACATAAATGAGGTGCTCTTAAAAACTTTGCCTGTTTTAGATTTGCCATCTTAATTCTAACTTCATCTGCATGCTCAGGGAGGAAGTACTCCATGTCTAAACATGATTTTATTTTATGCTGGAAGGCCTCATCATTAATTCAGGGCATCTATTCCTTTTGTGGCTTTTGAGGTTTATGTTTCTGCTGAGTGTTAGAATTTCAAAGGTGAGAGACTATTTATTTACATTATGGCCAATTTGTTTAACATAAGTCTGACAGTTGTAATAGTCTGTTGAGCCTTAAGAGATTTTAAAAATAAATAAATAAATAAATAAACAGACTCTCATTCTGACAGGTTAGCAGTGGGAAACCTTGCCTTCATTTCTGAACTTACTTGTTCTTTGAGTTTTATGTACCATATGGAAAAACTCTTTTATATGAAAGGAGATTTAAGAGCAAGAGTTAGCATAAAGGCTCCAAGATAGGTGTATGGAGCCAGGAAACACGAGTGAGGTGAAATATGCTTGAGTTGTTGGTAAAACATTTGCTCCTGTTTAATAGCTAGCTTGGTGAATGGATCTCCTCTCCTAATCCTTTTGACCTCTGGTATGTGTTCTGAGTGTGAATTCCTTGCAGCAAACAATATATACTACCTGCAATGCTGTAGATTAGGAGAGAAGTGGGATCTGATTTTGTTTTTAACAGCCTAATTTCTTCCTTTTTCCTACACATTCCATTTCTTGCTTTCCAGTCTCTAACGAGGAGGAAATTTTACAGAAAGAGAAAGAAGTTAGAAAGAGAGGGAACAATTTTCTGTTAATTTCTTTGTGAAGTATCTCTAAACAGAGAGAGTTATCAATGTAATGATAAGGTACTCATAAAGAAGGAGACACCTATGCTCAAGATCCTGAGTTCAGTGGTTTCGGATAAATATCAAGAAGCTGAATTGTTGGATCATATGGTTGTTTTTAATCTTTTAAGGATGCTCCATACTGTTTTCCATAGTGGATGTATCATATTAAATTCCTGCCAATAGTTTATTCACATTATCATTAAGTATTGTCTTCCCCCCACCCCCAATAATAGCTATCCTGACAATTGTGAGGTGATATTTCACTGTGATTTTTATTTGCTTTTCCCTGATGATTAGGGATGTTGAAAATTTGTCATATATCTGCTGATAATTTATATATTGTCTTTGGACTCTCACGTTCTTTAAAACATTATTCACGATAGTCAAGAAGTAGAAACAATGTAAATATCCATCTACAGATGCCTGGGAATATGTGGTATATACATACAGTCAGTTCAGTTGCTCAGTTGTGTCTGACTTTGCAACTCCATGGATTGCAGCATGCTGGACTTCCTGGCCATCACCAACTCCCAGAGCTTATTCAAACTCATTTCCATTGAATCGGTGATGCCATCCAACCATCTCATCCTCTGTCACCCCTTCCCCTCCCACCTTCAATCTTTCCCAGCATCAGGGTCTTTTCCACTGAGTCAGTTCTTTGCATCAGGTGGCCAAAGTATTGGAGTTTCAGCTTCAACATCAGTCCTTCCATTGAATATTCAGGACTGATTTCCTTTAGGATGCACCGGTTGGATCTCCTTGCAGTCCAAGGGACTCTCAAGGATTTTCTCCAACACCACAGTTCAAAAGCATCCATGCTTCAGCACTAAGCTTTCTTTATAGTCCAACTCTCACATTCATACATCATTACTGGAAAAAAACAGCTTTGACTAGATGGACCTTTCATGGCAAAGTAATATCTCTGCTTTTTAATGTGCTGTCTAGATTGGTCATAGCTTTTCTTCCAAGGAGAAAGCGTCTTTTAATTTCATGGCTGTAGTCACCATCTGCAGTCATTTTGGAGCCCCCCAAAATAAAGTCTGTCACTGTTTCCATTGTTTCCTCAACTATTTTCCATGAAATGATGGGACCAGATGCCATGATCTTAGTTTTCAGAATGTTAAGTTTGAAGCCAGCTTTTCCACTCTCCTCTTCTACTTTCATCAAGAGGCTCTTTAGTTCTTCTTCACTTTCTGCACTTTCATTTTTTTTAACCACTTTAAAGGTGGTATCATCTGCATATCTGAAGTTATTGATATTTCTCCCAGAAATCTTGCACAGCTTGTGCTTCATCCAGCCTGGCATTTTTCGCGATGTACTCTGCATATAAGTTAAATAAGCAGGGTGACAATACACAGCCCGATTTGGAACCAGTCTGTTGTTCCATGTGCAGTTCTAAATGTTGTTTATTGACTTGCATACAGATTTCTCAAGAGGCAGAGCAGGTGGTCTGGTATTCCCATCTCTTTAAGAATTTTCCAGAGTTTGTTGTGGTCCACACAATCAAAGGCTTTGGTATAGTCAATAAAGCAGTACTCTTGCCTGGAAAATCCCACGGACGGAGGAGCCTGGTAGGCTGCAGTCCATGGGGTTGTGAAGAGTCGGGCACCACTAAGCTACTTCACTTTCACTTTTCACTTTCATGCATTGGAGAAGGAAATGTGCACCCACTCCAGTGTTCTTGCCTGGAGAGTCCCAGGGACGGGGGAGGCTGTTGGGCTGCCGTCAATGGGGTTGCACAGAGTCAGACACTACTGAAGCGACTTAGCAGTAGCTGTAGCAGCAGATGTTTTTCTGTAACTGGCTTGCTTTTTTGATGATCCAACAGATGTTGGCAATTTGATCTCTGGTTCCTCTGCCTTTTTTAAATCCAGCTTGAACATCTGGAAGCTCAGGTTTCAGATACTGTTGAAGCCTAGCTTGGAGAATTCTGAGCATTACTTTACTAGCATGTGAGATGAGTGCAATTGTGTGGTAGTTTGAGCATTCTTTGGCATTGCCTTTCTTTGCTATTGGAATGAAAACTGACCTTTTCCAGTCCTATGGCCACTGCTGAGTTTTGCAAATTTGCTGGCATTTTGAGTGCAGCACTTTCACAGCATTTTCTCTTAGGGTTTGAAATAGCTCAACTGGATTTCCATTACCTCCAATAGCTTTGTTTGTAGTGATGCTTCCTAAGCCCTACTTGACTCTGCATTCCCAGATGTCTGGCTTTAAGTGAGTGATCACACCATCATAGTTATCTGGGTTGTGAGATCTTTTTTGTATAGCTGTTCTGTGTTTTCTTGCCACCTCTTCTTAATATCTTATGTTTCTGTTAGGTCCATACCATTTCTGTCCTTTATTGTGCCCATCTTTGCATGAAGTGTTCCCTTGGTATCTCTAATTTTCTTGGAGAGATCTCTAGCCTTTCCCATTCTATTATTTTCCTCTATTTCTTTGCATTGATTACTGAGGAAGGCCTTTTTATCTCTCCTTACTATTCTTTGGAACGCTGCATTCAGATGAGTATATCTTTCCTTTTCTCCTTTGCCTTTAGCTTCTTTTCTTTTCTCATCTATTTGTAAGACCTCCTCAGACAACCAGTTTGCCTTTTTGCATTTCTTATGCATATAATGGGATATTATTCAGCCTTAAAACAGAAGAAAATCCTACAATAAGAAGCAACATGAATGGAGACATTATGTTAAGTGAAATAAGCCAATCGCAGGATGACATGTATGTTTTCACTTATAAGATGATCTTATATGGTGATCTGAAATTGTCAAATTTATAGAAGCAAAGAGTAGAATGGTAACTGCCTGGATTGTGGCTCCAATAGTAAAGAATCTCTCCACAGTACGAGACCTGGGTTTGATCCCTGAGTTGGGAAGATCCCCTGGAGAAGGGAGTGGCAACTCACTCCATTATTCTTTCCAGGAGAACCCCATGGGTAGGGGAGCCTGGTGGGCTACAGTCCATGGGTTTGCAAAGAGTCCTACACGACTAAGCAACTAACATTTTCACTTTCATAGGGAAGAGAGAAATGGAGTACTGTTGAGTTTTCATGGTGTAATATGAGTACCTCAAGAGAGCTGATGTATTCTGTTGTGCCTAAACTTAACAGTACTGTAGCTTACACTTAAAACTTTGTTAAGAGGATAGACCTCATGTTAAATGCTCTTACTAAAATAAAAAAATTAGGAGACCTAACAGAGAAAAGAGATCCATGCATGTCTTGATGCTCTATATGAGCATCTTTCATGTAGAAGTACCTACAGAATTTGGGGTGTATGATGGAATAAAAGAGAAGAAATGCAATTTCACCCTATGACACTATGAAATATAAAGTAAATAAACTTTGATCTACTTTGAAGTCATTAATAATATTTGGATTGAGAAACTTCTGATTATGATTGACCCTGGAACAACTCACAGCTTAGGGAAGTTGACCCCTGTTAAGTCAAAAATCAATATTTCACTTTTTAGTTGGCCTGTCATTTTTCATATTCACAGTTCTGCATCCATGGATCCAACCCACCCCAGATTATATAGTACTTTAGTATGTATTTATTGAAAAAATTTCACATATAAATGCAGTTCAAATCATTCAAGAGTCAACTGTATTTTATTATTTTAACACAGTTGCATTAGACTGGTGCAGATTAGGCCTGTAAATTTATCTGTATGGATTATGTCAATTTGGTATCATGTCCAAATAACTCCTGTCTTCTTCAGGAAAATGTAAATTGACCTAAGTCTCATTTTTGTATTTCTACCAGTGAAGTTTCTAATAATTCTTTAGGACTTACATTATTATCACTTCCAAGAAGGAATTTTCTGTCACCACCCCCTCAGGAATAATGTTAGCTATTCTGTTGTAAATGTGCATTGGTTATTTCTTAACCCTTATCAGAAAATTTGTTGCACACTTCCATAACCAGTGATTTCCTCTGTTTTATGTTCTTTCCTGATTCTGAGAGTTAGCATAGGATCTGGATGGATGACAGCCCCTGACCCCGCCTCTCCCTGAAATATATTTTAAATGAATAGAGAACTGGATAAACTTATCTTGCTAAGATAGTTAATACAAGTGGTATGGAAGACCATGGTTTTTCCATAGGATATTATGGAAAAATGAACTTTTTGGCCAATCCAATAGTTTAATATTTATTTTTAGGGAGAAGAGTCTAATCTGGAGGAAATAATACCACTTTGAGAGTTAAAATGAAAATGATAATAGTCAGGTGAGAAAATTATCTATTTTTATTTCTTACTTACAGTCCCACTCAAATTGAAAAGAGAAATATTTGAGGACTGGTCAAATATTTGAGTGGGATAATGTTTAGAAACAAGTTCAGCACATAGAGGTCCTCAGTTTCTAAGGGGACATGCGGTAAAGTGTGTGGTAGGAGTCTGGCTCCTTGTTGGGATATTCAAAGCAGAAATGCCTATAGTTTTTTTCATACAGTTTGTATGTGGCTTATATTCATCAAAACCTTCCATTATATTCTTATGTGTCATCACTCTCTCTCATGCTGTGAGAATGTATTTCACACTTTACACATTTTCTTTTATAATCATTTGTCATAGGTATCTTTTTCCCCTTCCTAATGGTATAGCCATTGTTGAATACTATATTTTATATTTATATTTTTCATTTTTACTTTATGTTTTACCTCAGTTATTTCTTATATGCAGCACAAAAGTAATATTTACTATAGTAGAACTTTACTGTTGTATATATAATTTCATCACAGTTACCAATTCATTTAAACAAATTCTCTAGAAACTTCCTTTTGATAGTATCAAGTTTGACAAAATTATTTTTAGTTCCCTGATTTCAGATAAACTTTAAATGGTATAAAGTATGATAATAATAAGACTCTGTTAAATTAATAGTTTAAATACAGTAGACTGTTTTCTCCTAAACAGAAGAAAAAAAAAAGAGAAAATGAAAGTATGCATTCTTATTGTTTCCCACTGGCTGTGTTTACTTGAATTCATACACTTCATGTTTTTCCTTCTTGGTGTTCACTGTGATTAGCTGAACAACATGCTTGAAATAGTGCATTTTAATAAAAACAATTATATGAAAGTGCTTTTTAAAATCAGTTAACAGTCTAATACAGCATTTCTCAAACTGTGTTATAGGATATATTATTAAAAACACCCCATGACTTTAAAATAAAATTTTGAAAAATTCTGGATTACAAAAAGTCAAATGAGTGTTCAATAATGAGATTTTTCAGAAAATACCAGTGTACAAGAATCCTAAGTAAAGATACATTTGGTACTACTTTTGAAACTATTTGTACCATGTGCATATTCTCTCTTTGTTTTTAATTTTTAACATTATATATATATATAAATTCAGTTTTTTTAAGTTAATTGAAAAATAAGGTCTAATACAGAAATTGGGTGTTTTCAGGGAAAACAGGCTGACATCTTTGCATTCTGTAGGAGTAATGATTTCTCTGTGGTTTGAACATGGGAAAATGGCTTAAACCTTGACTGGTATGCATAGTGGAGTCATGAAGAATTCAAAGGAAAAGAAATCTAGGACACTACCTCACTACTACACACGACCTCATATTCCTCATTAAATTACTTACTTGTGTAACCATGTTTGTTTTAAGCTGTGATTCTGGCAGTTTAAATTTTATAGTGAGTATAAGGATTTTATACCTATACTACTGTTTGCATATATTAAAATAAGTTTATAGTGTTTTAAAACAACTCATAGGATATAGTTTTTTTTTCCTCTGTAAAGAGTAGTTTTATAATTCAAAGTTTAGAAACTTTGTCACCTGATGGATGGCATCTAAAGGTCCATTTGATCAGTAATGTTTACATTTCATAACTATTGACTTAGCACTAACAGATCATTTGTATTATAGAAGATCATGTCAGGGATAAAAATGAGTTAATAATTATAATCATCAAATAAAGTATCTTCTAAAAAACTTGAACTTTTCAAAAGAAAAACGTCACTCTACTTAGTACCACAAAGTTTCCTAAGAATTGAAATATGATGTCACCTTAAAATGAGTAGAGATTTTAGCATTCTCTGGTTGAATATTGCTGATGCTGTAACCTATTCCTATGTGAATTTACAAATTATAGCATCATATATTTATATATTAATTGAAATATTGTTTTTATTTAAATATTTTAATGTTATTTAATATGTTTAAATATTTAAATATTGTTATGGATTTTATGGACTTATATATTTCCAGAGACCGTATAATCTACACTAGAGTAGAAATATATAGACTTTGAGAACAAATAGGGTAGAAATACCTCCTCTGCCAGTTATTAATTTTGTGATACTGGGTAGTCGAACAGAAGATCCTCTGGAGAAGGAAATGGCAAACTACTCCAGTATCTTTGCCTAGAAAATCCCATGGATGGAGGAGCCTGGCAGACTTCAGTCCATGGGGTCATGAAGAGTCTGTCTGGCAAAGAGTTGGGCTGGCAAAAGAGTCAGGCATGACTGAGTGACTAACACTTTCAATTCGAAACACTAAAAATATGAATTAAAAATTTTTTCAAAAGATATCTGAGGATGCATAAATCTCATTTACTGAATTACTGATGTTTTTTTCCTTTTACTAAATATTCCCTTTACAAATTTAATGGTTAAAATATTAAGAGTGGCCATTTTATATAATGATTTTATGGCCTTCAAATCCCTTTCTTCTGAGAAAAATATTTCATAATATGCCTCAAGGAAGAAATGTTTAAGTGTTAAGTCTTACTTAAGGTATCTTAAGAGGAAAATGTTTATGAGTATCCCCTATCTTCAAGTACTTTTATGGCATACATGTGTTGCAACCTCACCAGAGCCATGACAGGCTCAGAGAGGTGCACTAGGCCAAAAATAATCCCTGAGTCATGCTTCCGGGGTTTCTGGTGATGGTAACTCTGGCCAATCAGAGAGATGGTAACTCTGGCCAATCAGAGGGATGATGACTGGCCAATCAGTAAATACCAGGAAACCCCTGCAGCCAATCAACCCTTGCCAACTCCCTGTCTTTGTTCTAAACTTATAAATACTGCTGTAAATCTGGGCTCCGGGCTTTCCTCAAGACTCCACTGCACTGGATGAGGCGGGAGCCCTGGCTCGAGTTGGCAATAAAACCCCTTTATGCTTTTGCATTGCTCTGGACGTCTTATTCTCTCAGTTTTGGGGACTTGGACTCTGGGCATAACACATGTAGTTTTCCTGTCTCAATATTTTTTGGATGAATTTGATAGTCAAGTAAATATTAACACAGTTTACTTACAATACTAATTTGAAAGATTATGGGTGAAAATTCAAGAGAAAACTTTAAGAATAATGCTAAATTGAACTAGTTCACTGCCATAGAGTATATTTCTCATCTCATTTGAATCATAGTGTGTTCTTTTTTCAAAGCTATGAACAATTCTCACATTTTCTAAAGATTTCCTATTTTGTGGAACATAATGTTTGTAAAAGTTACAAAGTAGGGATAAAATTAGTGAGAATTACCAGCTACTTAACCTCTTACACATTTTATGTGTTTATACTTTATCTTTGTTTTGGTTAGAATTAATTCATGCATTCATCTACTTTTCTACCCAATATTTTAGAGATAAAAGAACATTCTTTATAGACTACTGCATGTACTCACTTTGAGTTTGCCTGGCTTTTTACACAAATCGTGTGTTCAGTTGTTTATGATATCATTATCATCCCTTTCTTTTAAGTGAGGAAGGAGCAAATAGCATTAGCATGTGCTATTGGCTGTGCCATTTTATGCAAAATATTATTAGTCATCAGGAGAATCTCATAAGAAAGGTACCACCATGTTCATTTTATAGTTGAGATAACAGAAACTTAGAATGTAAAGGGGCAAGTCACTAGTTGTGTAGAAATTAGGTGGGTGGCTCTAGATTTGTTTGCTGCCCACAGCTTTGGTCCTTTTAAAAGCCAGATGTCTAGTATGACCTTATCACATATGCCATTGCTCAGTTTCTTCTCTGTTTAGAAAATTCAGATTTTAAGCCTCTTAATTTACTGGGATTCATCTCATGTTGTTAAAAAATCTCTTTTAATTGATGTTAATTACAATCCTCCTTGCTTCTTCCTTTGACTTAGTATAAAATGTTTCAGTTGCAGGCAACCTCATAAAACCCATGACTGTGTCCTTACTGGTTGATTCATGTCTGTGAATGAAATTCTCAGTGATTAAAAAACTTGGACCTAATTAAATATACTCTGTTCAAACCTGCTCCCTCAGGACACTGGTTTCTTTCTAGAGAAAACTGGTTTCTGAGCTCCTGAGGAGACTTTGAGAGAGATTAGACTGCACAGGAAGGTAAACTGTAGTGGCCCATCTAGAGGCAGAGAGAAAACAGAGACAAAAGCCAGGGGGAATGTAGGAGATGGTTGTAGCAAGGAAAATGTTCACACTCACACCTGGAAATGTGCTAACTTGTGAGATTTGCCATTCTATTCACTAAACATGCTTTGAACTTTGAACATGAGCCAAACAATATATAAGAGAAAGGAAGATTACAAATCAGAGAATGTAACTACCATTTCTTAGCATGTGACAAACATTGCAGTAGATAGACCCTGTTTAAGTCTTACATTCTACTGATGTATTTTTTTCTGATGAATATGTATTGTGATAGCTAATTTTGGGGGGTGTGTGATGGTTAATCTTATATTCCAACTCAGCTAGGTCATGAGTCCCCAAACATTTGGTCAAATGCTAGTCTGTATTGTCATGAGGGTGTTTTTAGATGAGATTAACATTTGAATCAGTAGACTGAATAAAGCAGATTGTTCTCTCTAATATGGGTGAGCCTCATCCAATCAGTTGAAGGCCTGAATAGGAGTCTTCAGTTAGTAAATGCTTACCCTTTATCAATTCTCTCCATGCTCTCCATCAAATAGCAATATATTTCTGGGAGATCGATCCATCGCTATTGATATTCAGGAAATTAGTCCTGAATATCCATTGGAAGGACTGATGCTGAAGCTGAAACTCCAATACTTTGGCCACCTGATGCAAAGAACTGACTCATTTGAAAAGACCCTGATGCTGGGAAAGACTGAAGGCAGGAGGAGAAGGGGACGACAGAGGATGAGCTGGTTGGATGGCATCACTGACACGATGGACATGAGTTTGAGCAAGCTCTGGGAGTTGGTGATGGCCAGGGAGGCCTGGCGTGCTGCAGTCTATGGAGTCATAAAGAGTTGGACACGACTGAGCAGCTGAATGACTAAACTAAAGTAAGCTAAACTGATTGACCACATGATCTGAGGTAACTGAGTCTGCTGTATGGATGAAAGGTAAGACCTGAGGAGATGTGGGGCTTCTTTTTCTCTATCGCAAGTACTATTCCTGACTTATTGTAGAGGTATGTTATAAATATGGGGTGAAGTATGTGTAATATATGTATGTTCTACTCACACATCTATATACATACATATCCATTTGAAAAGCGTAACATGCATCCTTCACATAGCTTTCAGCAAGCCCTGTTTTTTCCTCCTTTTTTTTTGCAAAGAGAAGAATACATTTGGATGTAGAAAAGGCAATGTTTTTGCTTTGGTCCCCATTCTGTTTTTGTTCCTATTATAACTCTTGGTTACTTTATTTCTAGGAAAAGGAAGTAAGTTAGCTTTGCTTTGGCTCTGGTAATTCTTTCTTATCATTTGCTGTGAATGGAGTAATTTCCAGTTAGTGTATTAGGGATCAATTGCAATTTCAGTGTCCTGTCTCTGCCATTCATGTTGCCTTAGGGTGAGCGTAAGGCAAAATTGTGAAGAAGGTAAAAGTAGCGTTGATGCCTTCTTCGCTTTTTCCCTTGGTCTCTATAAGCTCATTTTCTGCGGTCAGATACTTCCTCTCTACTCCCTGGCATGTTTCCAAAGATCTGAGTTTCAATTGTGAAACCTGAATTGTCCATTTTTCAGTGCATATTTATGGATTCTGTATGATCAGTTATATGCTAAACACAGAACACAGAAAAAGGTAGCCGTTTACCCTCTGAAAGTTTATTGTGACACAGTAATGCAGTAGGAGAAACACTTGCAAAAAACATCCTTTGGCCCTAGGATGCCAAAGGAGAGAGATAATCTCTGACTGATGGGATATTTGTGCTTTGAAATATTGCTTTGTAAAAGTGACCTCAGATAGAGAAGACAGGCAAAGCCAAGATACGAATTGAACTGCCGGTGATACATACACGGGTTGTGGTTAATGGATCACATGGTCAGGAATATATGATGGGGCGGGAAAAGGAATTTGTGTATAGATACAGATTGATATAGAGAAATCACTAGATAGTTCCAAGGTGATCTTTTCCCTTAATGTGAAACATTTAAATAAAAATACACATTTTAAATAATCTTATGAAACTGCTAAGTCATGTATAGGTAAATAGAGCATTCTGTGTGTGTGTGTGTGTGTGTGTGTGTGTGTGTCTATGTGTGTGTGTTAAATAGTGAATACCAATTGAATATAGTAGCAAAATAAAATTGTTAATATTTTCTTTTTTCATTCTATATGTTTATAGTGGCCTGGCTAGAGGTAGCTTCTTTTTTTAAAGTGAGAAATTCAGTTTGGCATGTTTGTAAAAAAAAGTAAGAAAATAAGAATGAAGTGACAATTAGAAACAAAATAAACACCCTGAATACTAAAAAGGAACAGAGAACTGTTGGGCAGTCCACAAGGAGCGTGCTGAATCTTGCCATTTTAATTAATTTTATTCAATTATTTTAAAATATTTATTACATTTTTATTATACAGAAAAAATGTGGCAACTATAGGAAATTTGAAACCGTAGAAAAATATGTAACAGAACATGAAAGTCATCCAAAATCTACTACTCATAGATAGTAATTATCTAATTCATATGTTTCCTTCCAGTTAAACATGAATACATAGCACCCCTACCAACACAACATTAATATTGATTTTAACATCAGTAGAATTAGAATCATCAAGTATTTCTGTGTACTTTTTGTTTAACTGACATATCATATTCTGGTAACCAGCCTATAAAAACACAAGTTTCTGAACAGCATTAAGTTAGGCTGATAGCATTTATCCTTTGGTGTCTGGATGATGTATCTTTCCATTGTTCTATAATATGTTTCTAAAGAGATATAAAAACAGGCAGATATATGGATAGATTTAATATACTTTATTTCACTTTGGTCTCCTGAATAAATATCTGGAGTTTGCCAACCTTTCTGTTATATGGAATACCCATGGAGTTCCATAGCTGAAAATTGGTTTTTGTAAATAGCCATAAGCCCACTTCTCAGTGCAGACCCTGTTTAAGTTTGCTGGAGAGCTGTTAGACTGAAAAGATGTAAGTGAAGTCACTCAGTCGTGTCTGACTCTTTGTGACCCCATGGACTGTAGCCTACTACACTCCTCTGTCCATGTGATTTTCCAGGCAAAAGTACTGGAGTGGGTTGCCATTTCCTTCTCCAGAGGATCTTCCTGACCCAGGGATCGAACCCAGGTCTCCCACACTGTAGGCAGACGCCTTACTGTCTGAGCCACCAGGGAAGAAGAGATATAGTCTTACCCCAAATGTCAGGTTTTCAGACAAGCTAGCAGATGGAATAACTGACAACAGGAATCTCTTGCTTACATGCCTACCCGGAGTCCCCGTGCCACACCTCTGTGGACCACTTGCCTCTGTAAACTGCTTATTACTAGCCAGCTGTTTTCTGGATGTTCTGGTCTAGGAATAGAAATAGCAATTGAGATTGTTATGTGGATGAGAAAGGAAGAACCCTCAGGGTTTCTCAGTTAAAAATTCTATTGACTGATAGAAGTTGATTCCAGAGATTATTACACGTCATTTCTGAACGAGGTATGAAACAGCAGCAATGAGATAAAGAGATTCCCTAACAAACCTGATTGATGGGTTTCTATGACTTGTTGCATAGCAAATGTGAGTCACCAGTTTCTCATTCTCATTCTAGTTCTTGTCAGTTTCATTCTTGACACTTTTCTGACAATAAGTAAACCTACCATTGTATATAGTTTTTATTTTTTTCCTGCAAATTTGGATTAGCATCTATCATATGTAACGAAGACCCTCTTTAATGGAGCCAAATTTTAATATGGATATTTCAGAGATTCGTTCTGGGCTAAACCTTTCTATTTTTCTACTGTTCCCTCAACCCTGCGATGAAACATGTCCTTTATTTCAGGGACTGGCTGAAGGTCCTTTTCTTTGTATTGGGGTTTTCTCTCTGTTTAAATCCCTTTGAAATTGATGTTTTATGAGAGAATCCTTTTGGTTTTATGACCTTACCTTCATCCATGGATGCTGTGAGGCCTTTTAGACCCAGGTTGCATCTGTATTGCCTGTTTCCAGAACCTTATATCAGAGTGTTTTGGTTGCTTGGAAGAGGAGGTTGGGGATTTCTGTGGGTTTCTAATCATTTCATCAGGAAATTGAGAGAGGCTGAAGCAGCCTCTCTTATTTGCTCTAATGTCATTTAAAACTGGAAATAATTCCAATGAAGTTTTCTGAGGAGAAAAATGAATAAGATTGGTACTATACTTAGAGATAATAAAAGTTTGGCTTCATTGTATGGAAAGCTTTAAAGAGGAACTAAATTCAAGAAAAATAGCATAAACAAAACAAAACACTGTAAACTTAAAGCCAGAGGCTATGAAGACCTGAAATAGTGTACTGTTTGTTAAAACAGAAACACTGACATTATTTGGCTTTTGACTCAGGCAATTTAGTTCAGTCACTCAGTCATATCTGACTCTTTGCGACTCCATGGACTGCAGCAGGCCAGGCTTCCCTTTCCATCACCAACTCCTGGAGTTTACTCAGACTCATGTCCATTGAGTAGGTGATGCTATCCCATCAACTTATCCTCTGCCTTCCCCTTCTCCTCCTGCCTTCAATCTTTCCCAGCATCACGGTCTTTTCCAATGAGTCAGCTCTTCGCATCAGGTGGCCAAAGTATTGGAGTTTCAGCTTCAGCATCAGTCCTTCCAATGAATATTCAGGACTGATTTCCTTTAGGATTGACTGGTTTGATCTCCTTGGTGTCTAAGGGACTCTCAAGAATCTTCTCCAACACTACATTTCAAAAGCATCAATTCTACGGCACTCAGCAAAATTTAGAAGAAATTCTGTATTTTTAGATGACTTGAAAAAAGATGGTGGTGGTCAACTTAGTTAAACATGCCAAGTTTCAATTTATGTTTTTCTTTTCTTTTTGAAAAAAAAAAAAAAAAAAAAGAAGGTTGAAAATAATATTACCTACCTAAAGAAAATTGTGATTATTAAATCAAATGATCTATTGAAAAGAATCTGTAACACAGTAGGTATGAGATAAATATTAGCCCTTTTCCTTGTCATTTTTAGAACTTTTTATACTCAACTGAATCTATTTGGCTATTTGTATATTTATCTACCCACCGAGTTAAAACAAATCCTTCTGTTGCCTTAATTTTATTGAGCTGGATAAATAGAGTTTGTATGTCGCTTTGTTAACTTGTCCTGCATCAGAAATAAATGATGAACGTTACTATCTCTGGGACTTTTGGGTATTATCTCTGGTCTTCAGAAGTATGCATTTTCCTCATATATGTTTTCAAGCTGATATGTCCCACTAAGATAACTCAATGAGAGCTTCAGAATTTGTATCATAGTATCACTGAGGCTTCCTATCATTTGCCATGCCTGAAACAACCTGACATGAAATATAACACTATAACATGTCAGGTGGAAAATTTAAACATTGCTTTTTCCCAAGGAAGAATAGAATCTTTATATTTTAAACCACACTGTTTCAACAGTGGGGAAAAAGTTATGATACAGTATTGATTCTTCTAGGGAGCTGAGTTAGCGAAAATCCCTTCTGCTTAAGAATTGTTCATTTCCCTCTTTTGACACAAGAACAATTCTAAACAAGCTGTTTCATGGCTAACTAAAACGCTTTAAAAAATATCCTAGGAAAACATTCCGATAAGTACCAAACCAGTAAAACTGTTGTTTATGAGTGTCTTGTTAATTTCCACTCTCATATTTTCTTGGTAAACTCTAAGTAATCAAGGAGATACAGACAGACCTCATTTTATTGTACTCTAAGTTGCACTTCATAGATACTGCATTTTTTTTCCTTTACAAATTAAAGGTTTGTGGCAACCTTACATAGACCAAGTTTATTGATGCTGTTTTTCCAGTAGCATTTGTTCACTTCTTGTTTCTGTGCAACCCACTCCAGCATTCTTGCCTGGAGAATCCCATGGACAGAGCAGCCTGACAGGCTACATACAGTTCATAGGATCGCAAGAGTAGAACACGACTTAGCGCTATCTTTCTTTCTTTCTTTGTCTCTATGTCACATTTTGGTAACCCTACCGATATTTTAAACTTTTCCCTAGCATCATATCTATCATGGTGATCTGTGATCAGTGATCTTTGATGTTACTATGTCAAAAATATTATAACTCACTGAAGGCTCAGATGATGGTTAACATATCTTAGCAACAAGTTATTTTTTAATTAAAGAGTGCACTTATCTTAGACATAATGCTTTTGTACACTTAATAGACTGTAGAATAGAATATACCTAACTTTTATATGCACTGAGAAACTAAAAGAATCCTATGACTCACCTTACTTCCGAGGTCTTGGACCAAACCTGTGATATCTCTGGGGTATGCCTGTACAGTCAGTTACAATTTGTAAGTCTCCCTCCTTCCTATTTTCAGTAGAGAAAAGGAGAGTTAAAAGCAAAGTGTTACAAAGCAAATAAGAGCTAATTATGCAAGAAAGCTGAGTGTAGATGGTGTATCAGTTTCCCTGAAGCATTCAGTCTCCAGTAATTAGCATGCTCTAAAGAGAGTCTGGTGGGAACTACCACCATTTATCTGACTTTATTTCTTTCTACCTTTCTATCTTTATTTTGCTCTCTGTCTCCTTTCACTCTCTTGCCTGCTACAGATTCTTCTTGGCTCAATCAAAAAACAGATTTCCTTTTAATAAAAATAATTTATAAAGCACACAGTGTTTCTGAGAGCTTACTTTTCCCATACCTGCCATCATTCTGCTTTTATATTGACATTTTTTTCCTTGATCACAGGAGTACTGATGGTGAATAAATTAGCAAATAATCATAAAATAATGATAAGGTTAATGATGACATTGACAATGATGATACAGATAATTCACATATGAATTTTTACTATGCACTGAAAATCACATTAAATGATCCCAAGCCAGGTTTGGACTGGTGGTGGGAAACATGGCAATTCTAGGTGGTAGTTACATTTAATGTTTCCAATTCCTTACAAGGTGATTGAAATTAATACAAATTGAATTGTCCTTCTGAATTACTGTTTTTAGTAACAGAACCAAAACATGGACCTTATTTATTCTGACTTAAAATCTCATATGTCTACCCAACATACTGTACTCTCTGGAAAATGGACTTTTACTGATAATATAGGATTTAGAGTACTAGCCAAATTCTACTTAGTGGGGACAGATCCAGGAGGTTTCTCAACATGAATGTCATTGTTTTAGTGATGTTGCTTTTATAGAAGCATATATGGACTTGTGGACTCATCCCTATTCTTTGGATCATTGTGCATTTGGACTCTTAAGATATTTAGACTTCATAGACAAAGGCTATGAAGGCTATACAAAGGCTGTACAAAAGTGAAACAACAAATTAACTGGCATAGGTGTGTTAAAATCAAACTACTGATGAAAGATTGATAGCATCACAACAGAACAGATAAGGATACACGTTTTTCAGTTGGACAGTTGTGAGTTTTAGAAGACAGTTCATACTTCACCCTTTTTGTGACTTTGACCAGTTCTTTCTACCTTGGTTTCTCGCTCATGCACTTTTATATTATCATTCTTACAGGACTGCTGTGAAGTTGAAATAGATAATGCATATAAAGTGCTCTTCATTGTACTTATAAAAATTAAACATTCCAGAAATGCTGTGTAACTGTTTTTCCTGTATCTGTGGGACTCTGATCTTTTCTTGGTCACTCTGGGGAATCTGATAGGCACCAGACCATCAACACCAGAACCAGAACAGATACTATTGCTGTTGATAAATAATCCTGCATTCAGAGACTTCTCCCTTCAAAATTTATGAATGTCAAAGGCCAAGTCAAGGTGGCAGAAATTATTCTTTCTACCACCTCATAAGAACCTGGAATAGGATCACATTTGAGGGGGCTTGTTAAGGTTCTTCTTTGTTTTGAAGACTGAGATTTTATGTATGCAAGTAATATCTTGTTTGGAACGGTTAGATTTTTACACCCTGGTGTGTAATTCCAGCAGCATATTCTGTGTTCTAATTATTGCTTTGAATTTGCTCAGTCCACTGAAGTTGTAGAATATAGTTTTGTGATGCCCAATGAAAAGTGAAGTCACTCAGTCGTGTCGACTCTTTGTGACCCTGTGGACTGTAGCCCACCAGGCTCCTCTGTCCATGGGATTCTCCAGGCAAGAATATTGGAGTGGGTTGCCATTTCCTTCGCCAGGGGATCTTCCCGACCCAGGGATCGAACCCAGGTCTCCTGCATTGCAGGCAGATGCTTTAACCTCTGAGCCACCAGGGAAGCCCAATAGTAAGTCAATTATGGGAAGAGAGATAGGATTTAAATACAGATTTGTGCTGGTATTGTTCCTATATCCGGTAGTCCCCTGTCTTCATGGAGCACATCATATCCTCCTACAAGACCCAAGTCATTTCCTAACACTCCCATCAGAATAGAAATATGTGTATTGTTTGTTGTTTAGTCATCAAGTCGTGTCTGACTTTTTGCAACGTTATGGACTGTAGCCTGCCAGGCTTCTCTGTCCATGGGATTTCCCAGGCAAGAATACTGGAGTGGGTTGACATTTCCTTCACCAGGGGATCATCCTGACCCAGAAATTGAACCCGTGTCTCTGGTGTTGGCAGGCAGATTTTTTACCACATAGTCACCAGGGAAACCCTGGAAATATATATTATCTCATCCCTATAAGTGGAAATAATATTGAATAAGATATTAATTAAACAGTCTATATTATCTACCAGACCTTGTTATACCTCTTTGATATACTTTGTCCCATTAATCTTTCCAAAAATCTTTTACTAAAATACATTGTTTCTAGGCCTATCTTAATGATGAAGAAATGAAGGCTTAAAGATGTAGTTTTCCCAATGTTGCTAGGCTAATCTTGGGTTTTCCTCAGAGAAATGGATGTGCTTTGCCCAGTCGATGCATAAACGAGGCTCATTCCAGAATATTAATGGAGTCAATTAATCTTTTTATTATAACCTCCCCAATTCTCTGGAAATGTTTGTCAAATACAGAATATTAATAAATAATTAAAATGCAATATACTGAATAATTAAACCCACCAAGGCCTGATTTATCTTTAATGCTTTTAATGATATTTTTAAAAAGGGAAAGTTTTGATAACATATGTTTAGGGCAGCATATGAAGAGATGAACAAGCTGTTCCTTCTTATTGTTTATTCTTAGAGGCTGTTGGTGGGGAAGCAAAATGCCAAGGACAGTGATACTGTGGGTATGAATCCGAGTGCATATGTCTGGTGGTATATCATATTTTTCTTCCTCTGTTAAGTTTTATTTTTTCCTCCCTGTTCAAAAGTCCTTTTCTCAGTTGTGCTTTTTTTTTAATAAGAAAAAAATAATTTTTAGTTTTTTTCCCCTTTTTGGGGGGGGTTCTATTTTGTTCACTAGATAAATACTTTCAAAATCCTACATCACCAGGTTCAAAGAAATTGATGACATCATGGCACCCTTACTGTATAACATGAATCTCTCTCTTTTAAGAATAAATGTAATAAAAGGTAAAACTATAAAGAAATGAGCTATCGAAACTTGAGAAGACATGGAGGAAACTTAAACGCTAAATTACTAAGTGAAATAAGCCAATATGAAAAGCCCACATGCTGCTTAATCCCAAATATATGACATTCTGGAAAAGGCAAAACTATGTAAACAGTAAAATGATTGGTGATTTAGGGGCAGGGAAGGATAACTAGGTAGAACATGGGATTTTTAGGATGGTGAACCTATTCTGTATAATAAGGTAGATACATGTTTAAATCAACATGTTTGTCAAACCCAGATAATGTACAACACAAGAGTGATCCATAATGTAAATTATGAACTTTGGTTGATAATGATGCCTCAGTGTTGAAGTATACGAAGCTGGTATGGGAAACATTGACAGTGGAGGAGGCTGTATATGTGTGTGTGAATCTGTGTGTGTGTGTAGAGGGGTGTACATGGGAATTATATGTACCTTCCACTGAAGTATGCTGTGAACCTAAAACTGCTTTAAAAAATAAAATATATTCATTTAATAAGAAGGAAAAGGAATAAAGCGCAGTGGTTCCTTTACTTTTTATATTTATCCTATCAGACAATCCCAATTTCTGTGATCTTTCAGGAAAGTGGTGATGAAAAGTTTAAGGAAAAATTTTCAGAAATGGGAAAATTTACTAAAAATAGGAAAATTACAAGTTCACAGTGCTTTTCCTCCTTCTGTAGCTAACTTTCCCATCTTCCCTGTTCTTTGCACAGATAGCTCTTTCTTATGTTATAGAGCACAGCTTAAATTTTGCCAGCTTGAGCTTTTCCTGACCACCCCATTGATCCCAGAAACATGGATGGTGCCTAGCATATTCATCCATTCTAGTTCTCCATATAACACATACTACTGTTGTTGTTCTTATTTATAAATCCCTTGACTTTCTCTTATCTGTCCAGATCTCCCTGCCTTACAGTTAGTTTCCTTTGGGGCAGATTAGACATGGATATCTTCACTTTCTGTTTAGGCCACTGTTTTCACTATGGAGGACAACAATCATAAAAGATACTTTTATGAACTTTTAGATACAGAAGACCCTCAAAAATGAAATAGGGCCCTTGGGCTCTAGGAAATTTGGCTACTCCAGCTGATCCTTTAGCAATTTTCAAATTGAGTCCTATATAGCAGTGATTTATGTTTGAGCACCATTTGTTAAGCCCAGATGTTAAGCCCATTTATTTACTTAAAAGAGATTTAACACTAGAGGAAAAAAACCAAAACAAAACAATGTATACCTACTATGAAACAAACCTGTTAGGAGCTGAAATACAAAGATGAATAAAACAGAACCCTAAGTCTTTCAGATCCAGATAGAAGCATTGATGTGGGAGGTATGGTTATATTGTTATACTACTACACAATGTCAGTTATAATAAAAGTGGTATCAATATTTGATGAACAGTAATTCTGATATTCTGATAAAGGTCATGGGAAACTTTACCAAAGTTTTAAATTAGTAACAGTGTTCAGAATTCTGTAAGTGTTTGGAAGAGAAATAAGGAAGAGTTTCACAAGTAGTTACCACATGACCTAAGGCCCAGTGGTAAAACAGTGCATGTCTTTTGTGTGATGACAAGCAGTTCAGATAATGAGAGATGAATCAGAAAGAATAAGGAGTGATAAGTAAGGTGAGCATGAATCTTCATTTGTCAAAGGAAGTGCCAGTTTATTGCTATTGTCCCAGATAATTATTAGTGGTGATACTCCATTTTATTTAAAAAAAAAAAACAGTATGTAATTCAACAGTAAGAAAACAGCCCAATTAAAAAGTGGACCACAGACTTTAACAGATGCCCCAGTGAAGAAGATATGCTGATGGTAAATAAGTATATGAAATGATGTTCCAAATTATATGTCATGAGGGAAATCCAAACTAAAACAATAATTCAGTTCAGTTCAGTTCAGTCGTTCAGTCGTGTCTGACTCTTGGCGACCCCATGAATCGCAGCACGCCAGGCCTTCCTGTCCGTCACCAACTCCCGGAGTTTACTCAGACTCACGTCCATCGAGTCAGTGATGCCATCCAGCCATCTCATCCTGTTGTCCCCTTCTCCTCCTGCCCCCAATCCCTCCCAGCATCAGAGTCTTTTCCAATGAGTCAACTCTTCACATGAGGTGGCCAAAGTAGTGGAGATAATTAGATACTGCTATATACCTATTAGGGCTTCTCTCCTGACTCAGTCGGTAAAGATTTTGCCTGCAATGCAGGAGACCCGGGTTTGAGTCCTGGGTCTGGAAGATCCCCTGGAGAAGGAAATGGCAACCCACTGCAGTATTCTTGCCTGGAAAATCCAATGGACAGAAGAGCCTGGCAGGCTACAATCTATGGGGTTGCAAGAGTTGGACATGACCTAGCACCTAAACCACCTATTATGATGACCAAAACCTAGAACCCTTACAACACCAAGTGCTAGGATATGGAGCAGCAGGAACTCTCATTTATTATTTATGAGAATGCAAAGTGGTACAGCTACTTTGGAAGACAATTTGGTGTTTTTTAAATAAAACCATAATATACTCTTACCATACAATCCATGATCATACTCCTTGGTATTTACCCAAATTAATGGAAAACTTATGTCTGCTGAAACACCTGCACATGAATGTTTATTCATAATTTCCAACACTTAGAAACAACCTAGATGTCCTTCAGTAAGTGAATAAATAAATTCATTGTGGTACACCCAAACAATGAAATATTACTCAGTGCTAAAGAGAATTGAGCTATCAAGACATGAAAAGACATTTGTTGTTGTTTAGTCACTAAGTCATGTCTGAGTCTTTTGCAACCCCATGGACTGTAGCCCATCAGGCTCCTTTAATCCATGGAATTTCCCAGGCAAGAATGCTGGAGTGGGTTGCCATTTCCTTCTCCAGGGGATCTTCCTGATACAGGGATCAAACCCATGTCCCCTGCTTTGGCAGGTGAGTTCTTTACCACATAGCTACCAGGGAAGCCCTAAAAGACATAGACGACATTTAAATGCATATTACTAAGTAAAAGAAGTCAATATAAAAAGACTGTATGCTGTATTATTCCAACTATGTGACTCTGTAAAAGGTAAAACTTGGGAGAGAGTAAAAACATCACTGGGTGTCATGGATTGGTGAGTGGGGAGTGCTGAATACATGGAGTCCAGAGGATTTTTAGGGTGGTGAAACTACTCTGTACATTAAAATGATGGATGCATGGATGTCATTACACATTTGTCCAAATCCATAGGATGTATAACATAACGAATGAACTCTAAAGTAAACTATGGACATTAAGTGTCAATGTAAGTTACTTAAATTGTAACAAATATACTGATTTGATGGGGAATATTGATAATGGGGGAAGATATGCAGGAGTACGGGTCAGAAAGTATGTGGAAAATCTCTGTACCTCCCTCCCAATTTTTGATGTGAACCTAAAACTCCTCTTGAAAAATAGTCTTCAAAAAAGTGTATGGTCACCTTAGTGACAAGGCCAGGGAGGGTTATAGGATCTGCTTTGTGAGGGATATGGTGTACTATGGATAGGAGGTTGAGCCTTTTTCCTATAAAGACACAGATTAGTAAATTGTGAAGGATATTGGCCATATATAATTTTTATTTTCATTTATTTATGTGATGTTTTAAAAGGAAAATCACTCAAATAGGAATATTAATAGTGAAATATACAAGAAATGGGGATCCTAAAATAATCTAATAAGAAAACAATGAAAATAGGAAATAATTGAGAAGTAATACAGTGTGGACTAGAGCTAAGGCATGGATGAAGATAGGGACAAAAATAAGGCATTTAGAGATTTCTGTTAAAGAATCAATTGGACATAGGCAGAGAAGGATAACTCCATGTTTATAATGTGACTTTTAGTCTGAAAATACAGGAATTCAGAAGGCAATGTGGTCTTCTGATGAGGGAGATAATAGCATGAGGTTCTGTGGGGCAGGTATGGGAACATAGGTCCAGGAGGGAACTGGTCAACAGTTATTATTTCAGACAAGTGAAGTGTGGTTAAAGCAGTCTTCTGGAATTTTCACAGACGTTAATGAATCTGAGTGAACTCCAGGAGTTGGTGATGGACAGGGAGGCCTGGCGTGCTGCAGTTCATGGGGTCGCAAAGAGTCAGACATGACTGAGTGACTGAACTGAACTGAACTGAATGATTATGATGTCTTTGCAGAATAGGGATGATGTGAAGTCTACAAATCTAACAACAATCAGAATTTGGAGGTTTGGTAAGATAATACTTGATGAACACCTCAGTGGAACAGGTACCACATTATCATTTGTACCCAAGTAAAATGATATAAATCTTACAGCAGCAGAGATAAGCTGCCATTCTTTCCTCCAACAAATATCTATTTAATATATGTGTTTCAGATACTATAATCATCATTGGATAACTGTGTTTTACTTTTAAATGTGAAAACTTCTGCTCAGAGAGAGGAATATATTTATCATAATAACAAGCTAACAACTGTCAGGATGGGATGAACTTGGTTGTGTTTAATTTCCAAGTCAATGTACCTTCTTCTGAACAGCCTTGGTTTCAAAGCATCAGACCTAAGAACAAATCTGACTGTTAAGTGATTGATTTGCATTTGGGTGGAGGTAGATTGTTTAGGCGGAGAAGGCAATGGCACCCCACTCCAGTACTCTTGCCTGGAAAATCTCATGGATGGAGGAGCCTGGTAGGTTGCAGTCCATGGGGTCGCACAGAGTCACACACGACGGAGCGACTTCGCTTTCACTTTTCACTTTCATGCGTTGGAGAAGGAAATGGCAACCATTCCAGTATTCTTGCCTGGAGAATCCCAGGGACAGAGGAGCCTGGTGGGCTGCCATCTATGGGGTCGCACAGAGTTGGACACAACTGAAGAGACTTAGCAGTAGCAATAGCAGCAAATTGTTTAGGGTGGGGCTTGTCATCTAACTGGAGTTTTCTATATAGAGAATAATAGTAGTTTCAGAATTTTAAGGGATTCTGGTCGGGCACAAACACCAAAACAGGATATCTAGGTGGTAGAGTGATAGCCATGGGAAAAGGTTCATCCACAGAAATTTTTGTCATCTAAAGCTTAGTAAAGATGGTTCCTGGTGGGTAAGGAAATACTTGCAATATCAGAGCAGGAGTAACTGGAAATGCAGAGTAGTTCTTGACATTCAGTGATAATTTTATGAGGGAAGATTTTTCAGTCCATGTCTGTCATGAGGCCAGGGAGTTCTTGTCTGTGTAGTGTTTGTGTTTCAATGGTGGGGACAGAGGTGGTTGGAAGCAATTTGAGGTTCTTGTAATCCTCCCTCCCTTCCTCTTTCCCTTCATCTTTCCTTGCCTTTCATCCTCTTCCTTTCACAAACACTAGTCTTTTATTTACTATGGGTGATGCATTTGGAATATAATAAAAAGAAGGGCATGGCATAACTCACTGGAGCTCACATTTTAATGCAGTGAGCTAAAAACAAAATAATTCCTTTAGTGCTAAATAATCAAAATCTGTTTTACATAGGGACTTCAAGGCATTGTTTTGAGGTTAATAGTAAAACCAAGTCTCAAAGGATAAGAATGAGTAACTTCACACATATGAAAGGTTTCTTAATATAAAGAACCTACATCCACCTAGTTGCACAAACCCAAAACGATGGCCCCTCTTCTCTTCACTCCTTTCATTAAAAACATCACCAAGTCACTGTCCAGGATACAAACAAGAAAATAAAAATCCTTATGGGTACTTAGCACAAAACGAGAATTAACCAGGATTTAGTACATTGATGGTAGGTGAGCAGAAAGCCACCTACATTAGCAAACTAGGAATACAGGGAGCTGCTACAGTACTTAGGTTGATAGAAGAAAGTTGGTACTCTGCAATAGGAACTAAAGCCATGAATGATACACAGATGTCTCTGAAGATGGAGCTGGGAAGCAGAGTGATCATGTGAAACACCTTTTCCTCCATGTTTTTTTGTTTGTTTGTTTGTTTGTTTGTTTTTTCTTCCAAATGTCTTGCCTGTGTCATTGGTTGAGCATCTAGACGAAAAGGGAGGCTTTAGAAGTAACACCCATTGGAAGAGTCACAGCTCAATCCTTATGAAAAGCAGAGGAAGGCTAATTTGAGGAATGGATCTGAGGATAATCTGGTCCTGGTTTCTTACATAGTCTAGTCTCAAAATGTTATCTGAAACCAGTCCACTTTTTCTCCTTTTCTTGACCTGGGTCTGAGTCATCATCCTCCCCCACACAATAGGCTAACTTCCTCCCTTGATTTAGTCTGATGCCCTGACATTACAGTCTTTACCGAGCGATGCAAATGAATGAGTGAATCAATGAGTGAATGAATGAAGCTGCTGTTGAAATATGGGTGGATAAAGGGAGGGGTATGAGTTTCAGTGTTCTGTATGAACTCCTGACTTAGCAGTTTGCCTGTGTGAACCTCTATTCCCTGTTCCTCTGCCTTTTGAAAATTCAGCTTGAAAATCTGGAAGTTCATGGTTCATGTACTATTGAAGCCTGGCTTACAGAATTTTGAGCATTTCTTTGCTAGCATGTGAGATGAGTGCAATTGTACGGTAGTTTGCGGATTCTCTGGCATTGCCTTTCTTGGGGATTGAAATGAAAACTGATCTTTTCCAGTCTTGTGGCCACTGCTGAGTCTTCCAAATTTGCTGGCATAGAGTGCAGCACTTTCACAGAATCATCTTTTAGGATTTGAAATAGCTCAACTGGAATTCCATCACCTCCTCTAGGTTTATTCATAGTGATGCTTCCTAAGACCCACGTTGACTTCACATTCCTGGATGTCTGGCTCTAGGTGAGTGATCACACCATCATGATTATCTGGGTCATGAAGATCTATTATGTATAGTACCTAATATACCTGGTATATTCTTGCCACCTCTTCTTAATATCTTCTACTTTTGTTAGGTCCATACAGTTTCTGTCCTTTATTGTGCCCATCTTTGCATGAAATGTTCCCTTGGTATCTCAAATTTTCTTGACTAGAGCTTTAGTCTTTCCCATTCTGTTGTTTTCCTCTATTTGTTTGCACTGATCACTGAGGGAGACTTTATTATCTCTCTTTGCTATTCTTTCAAACTCTGCATTCAGATGGGTGTATTTTTCATTTTCTCCTTTGCCTTTAGCTTCTCATCTTTTCTCAGCTATTTGTAAGGCCTCCTCAGACAACCATTTTGCCTTTTTTCATTTCTTTTTCTTGGGGATGGTCTTGATCCCTACCTCCTGTACAATGTCACAAACCTCTGTCCATAGTTCATCAGGTACTCTATCATATCTAATCCCTTGAATCTATTTGTCACTTTCATTGTGTATTCTTAAGGGATTTGATTTAGGTCATACCTGAATGGTCTAGTAGTTTTCCTTACTTTCTTCAATTTAAGTCTGAATTTGGCAATAAGGAGTTCATGATCTGAGCCACAGTCAGCTCCCGGACTTGTTTTTGCTGACTATATAGAGCTTCTCCATCTTTGGCTGCAAAGAATATAACCAATCTGATTTCAGTATTGACCAACTGGTTATTCCCATGTGTAGAGTCTTCTTTTCAGTCATTGGAAGGACTGATGCTGAAGCTGAAACTCCAATACTTTGGCCACCTGATGCAAAGAACTGACTCATTGGAAAAGACCCTGATGCTGGGAAAGATTAAAGGCAGGAGGAGAAGGGGACAACAGAAGATGAGATGGTTGGATGACATCACCAACTCAATGGACATGAGTTTGAGTAACCTTTGGGAGTTGGTGATGGACAGGGATGCCTGGTGTGCTACAGTCCATGGGGTCGCAGAATCATACATGACTGAGCAACTGAGCTGAACTGATTCCTTGTTGATAAAATACTCATAGCAACTCTCTCACAGGAATGATAGAAGTAAAAATAATCTTAGATAGGTAAAAGTGCTAATAAAAACAAACAAACAAACAAAAACCTTAAAGTACAGTGTACTGCTGTGAAAAATCAGAACCGCTGGTCCCATGGGCATCTGTATGTTTGAATCCTTTCTCTGACATTTACTATTCAGGTTTTTGCTTAACCTTTCTGAACCTCAGTTTTCTCATATTTACTGTCTGTCTTTCTCTATTTTTTAAAATCTGGCCTCGGGACTTACTTTGACAGAAAATGGTGGGAGAAACATGATGCTTTTCCTGAGGCCGAGCCTCCCATTTTCACTCTCCTGAGACACCGCCCTGAGACTGCAGTGGGCAGCTGGGCTAGTGGACTGGAGCATGTGAGGCCACGTGGAGGAGAACAGAGGGACCTCAAGCCGCAGCACCAACTACCAGTTACACCAGTGAGGCTCTAGAACCTTCTGGAATAATCAACCTTTTGATAAGTGCGATGCTAGAGTGAATACAAGTAAAATAAGGGGAGAATCTCCTAACCACCCCACATAATCAAGATACATAGTGAATTGTTATCTATAGTCATTAAGATTTAGGGGGGGATTTGTTGTAACAGTAGATAACTAATACAGTGTGTGTTATCAAATGGCATGACTTATTAAGAAAGCATAATTATTAATTATTAAGCTATGATTGCTACTATTTACAAAATAGTAACATCGTCATGTTACAAGCTCTTCAAAATAACTAGAGGTAGCATTATATCCAGAGTTTTTTCAATGGCAGATGGATCTCACTAGGACTGTACCATTTTATTGAGGGCAGGGTTCATTTGCAATTTATATGTCTTAGCCTCCCTTCCCCTTCATTTCTTATCATGTTATCTCATTCATAGTAGATACACATACACATTATTTAGCTTAAGGGAATATAAAAAATGTAATTTTTGGAAACTGAAATCCTTATTTTTCCCAACATTTGCAAACACTTTCTTTGAGTTTAAGCTGACTGAGGAAGAAAGCAGGTGACATGCCCCTCTGCTGAGTTTTGGAACAAAGATCAGGGCAGTCAGTTGAATGCTAGTTTAAAGGATGAAGTTTGACCCCACTTGCCCTGTGACCATCTCTTATTTTTCTGTGGTATAAAGCTCTTGAAAGTCTTCTCTAAAGCCAAACTTAGAGCTCTCTTATCTGAAAGGAACTGCTCGTTTCCATCTATGACTCAGATTATTTCTTTGCATATTAAATTACAAGAGACAGTTCCAGCTGGATCCATCAATGTATTTATAACTCAGTCACACAATTTTCCTCCAGGCGGGAAACTTGGCAAACATTCTCGCAGCCTGGCTGTGACTTTCAAAGAAGAGAACAGGAAAATAATTGTGGCAGTTTTTATATCAAACTTCTTGTCTAAATTCGGAATATAATAGGAGAATTTCAGTCCCCCAGCACATCACAATTCACCATTTCTACCAAAGGATGGAGTGAGTAGGGCAGATGAAGAATTCACAAAAAGCATAATTTGTTCTGCCTATCATGGATCTTATTCTCAATGAATGAATGATCTTTGGTAACAACATTGAGAATGTCCCTTGAATTCTATGAAAGAATGGAGTATTTCCATTCATTGGTGGCCTAGCACAGTATCAAGCACATAATCAAGGCCACAATGTTGAATACTTTAGACACATATCTTTGATCAATAAAATAAATTTGATTTTCCTCCAACTTAGGTTGTGACAAGTTAGTTAGAATATTGAGGGCACAGATTCATATCCTATAATGTATTTATAGCTTTGTTTCCAAGGGAATTTATATAAGTAATTATATATATATATATACATACACACACACAGAGGACTTAAAAGTGCTGTTATTTGAATAAGTCGTGTGTATCTCTGTCAATACAATATCTATATTTTTGCTTAGCATATGACAGAATATCAAACACAAAGTTTTCTAAGTGAAGAGGCAATTTCTTTAGTCATATAGCTAAGCATTCATGGGTAGATCTCTATTAGGTACAGCTGTAACATGGTAATATTACTAAGACTCTCTCCATATGTCTCTATTGCTGAAGTTGAAACACTTCAAATCTGTTAGTTTCAAGATGAACTGATCCTATATTTAGAAATTCTAGCACAGAAGAACCTTCTATTTCCAAATTAATTTAATAAAAATACCTTATTTGAGTCTCACTGACCTATTATAAGGCATTCATCCATCCTTTGATTAATCTCTTCAGCCAAGAGGAGGAATTAGGCTAGAAGTTCAACCTGGATCATAAGTTCTATGGCAAAATTTTAGCAAGAACTATATATTAGTTATTTTAGTTATATTAATGTTAATCTGATTTTGATAATTATACTATGACTACATAAAAATTTGTATTAGGAGAAGTTGGGTAAAGGTTATGTGGGAACACTACAGTTTTGAAACACTTCCATTAGTCTAAAATTATTTCAAAAGCATTTAGAAAATTGTACATTGAACCTAATGGAAAGCATGACAGTAAACTTTAGAAGGTAAATATTTGTGAAAGGCCTCAACTAGCCATTTTCTCATCATTTGAATTAGAACTTTTAGGTTCCAAGATTGGCCATTCCAATTTTCTCTTGCTTTCTTATTCTTCCTGGCTTTCTCCATAGACTGCTGTTTTTTATATAGATACTATTGATCACAACAGAGAAGGCAATGGCAACCCACTCCAGTACTCTTGCCTGGAAAATCCCATGGACAGAGGAGCCTGGTAGGTTGCAGTCCATGGGGTTGCGAAGAGTCGGGCACGACTGAGCAACTTCACTTTCACTTTTCACTCTCATGCATTGGAGAAGGAAATAGCAACCCACTCCAGTGTTCTTATCTGGAGAATCCCAGGGATGGAGGAGCCTAGTGGGCTGCCGTCTATGGGGTCGCACAGAGTTGGACACGACTGAAGCGACTTAGCAGCAGCAGCAGTGGCAGCAGCAGTGGCAGCAGCAGCAGCATTGATCACAAAAGCATGTGTTATTATTTATCTTTTCATGTATTTATCTCTCCAGCTAGATTATGTGCATCTTGAGGGTCAGGTCTGTAGGTTATTTGTCTTTAAAATCTCAGAGCCAAACTGAAAGTCTAGTACAGACCAGAAGCTCATTAAATGTTAGAATATATGAACAGGAACATGCTAATTTATTAATTCATGTCAACAGCTGGGATCACAGATGATTATTTTAATTAGCTAATGGTTTGATTTTTAAATAAATTAGAATTTTAGTTTATAATGTTCATTTAATTCCTTTCATAGATATCAATGCTCGATACCATATTATAGCTAGGTAAAACATACCCTGAATCTGTTTATCAGGGAAAAAAAAATGGGAAAATGCTAATATCATTGCTATTTTTAACAGCTTTTTTAATGTGAGGTGTAAGGAGTAAAGGGAAAGGCATTGAGAGTTTATTTATGCATTTATTCTATTGATATTTATTAAGTATCTCAGTGCTGTTTTAGGATATGGTCTATACCACCCCATCTTAAGAGAGTAGTGAATTCATTTGAAGAAGGCGGCAATTCAGTGTGGGAGAAAATCACCTTAAAGTGAAGCATATCAAAAGTAAACTCATAGTTCCTCCACCCAACCCCCTGCCATTATCCCCTGCTGTCTTTGGAATGAGCCAGTTTTCAGTCAGTTCTAGTGTTGTCTTATGATATACATCCATCAGCAAACATGCACTGAATTCCCGCGGAGGGCAAGTGTCCTGGGATAAAAAGATCTTGGAAATACTTTCCTATCTGAATACGCCTGAGTGCTAATATTTTGTATACTCTATATTTGGTTCCTTTTTTTTTTTTTTTTTACTAATTAAAGTTATTCAATTGGATTAGATGTAAATATATATTTGGTGATACAAATGTTGTTGTTGTTCAGTTGCTAAGTTGTGTCTGACTCTTTGTGACCCATGGGCTGTACTTCTGCCAGCCTCCTCTGTCCATGGGATTTCCCAGACAAGAACATTAGAGTGGGTTGCCATTTCTCTCTCCAGTTACAAATGTAATTGATAACAAATAATATCTACTCAGTTCTATTAAAGGGAAGTGTTTCCACCTGTCTTGTTACAGTAACTGTAACAAAAGCACAAAGGTCTTGGATCTGGTTAAGTTCAAGAAGAAGGAATCAGGCATCCATTTGTCTAGGGCTGATCCAGTGTTGGAGGCTTGAGGTCCAGTGTGCTGACAGTTCTCTGTGCCTCAACGTGAAGAAAGTCAAAAAGATTTTCTGAACATATGTGAACATTATGAGAATAGAGTTCCTTGGAGTTTCTAATAATAAACTAATTATCCAGAGATTATTATTTTGCAATCTACTGAAATGGGAACTAATTTAATTCCTACTTGAAATGGACTGACTTGTCTCCCAAAATTCACATGTTCCAGTCCTAGCTCCCAATGTGCTGGTATTTGAATGTGAGACATTGGGAAAAATATTAAGTTTAGATGTCTCATGAGGTGGAGACCTCATGATGGGATTAGTGCCCTTACTAAGTATCTGAGAGCTTACTCCCCATCTTTCTACCTGCCATGTGAGAACACAAAAAGACAGTGGCTATCTCTAACCGGAAAGCTCTCATCAGAAACTGACAATCGTGGCACCTTGATCTTGGACTTCTACCCTCCAGAATGGGAGGAAATGCATTTTTTATTCTTCCCATGTTAGTTAGCAGAGCTGTAACAGATATTCATGTGTACTGACAAATATTTTTATATTGGATGCCTCTAAATTATGAAGAGCTAGAGGTTTAACTTGATGGGGAGCTTTAATAAAATATTAGGGGAACTAGAAGTGATCAGGAGAACTTAAGAGAAAGCTTCTTCTAGCACTGATAACACTTAATAATTCAGAAAACCCATCCAAAGATAGTGTCAGTTGTGGGAAATATCCTGATCTGTGACTGGAGCACAGTAAAAGAATTTGGATATTACATCTTATTTTCTTGTTTGATCACTAAAGTCCAAATGTAAATATTTTTTTGCTTAAGGTTTTGCATGTCAAAAGCACTTTATTTAAATAGTCTACATGGTTGGTTTAAAATGATTATAATAAGTTTCTTTTTGTAGGATATTTATTTCTTCATACAGAATCTCTAAAGACCTGTGGTGATTCCCCTGTTAGATACTCCAAGAAGCACTGTGCCTTGACAAAGCCTGACCAAGACTAAAACTTTGGATCACTGGGAAAGTTCATAATCCTCAAAGATTATGATTTTTAGTGTATGAAGTTTAGTAGCAGGTAACACACTGTATAGCTTTTTAATAGTCTCATTTACCTTACTATAATCTCTTAGTGATGTGACTTTAATTTTCATGTTTTGTAGAGTAGGGAGTTCTTTAACCTCTCTACCTTTAGTTATCTTACTCATTTTCAAACAGAAAAACATGAAACCACATACTGCGATTAACAGAAAATGAAATGATGACCCTTGTATTTCAAACAACTTATATTTAGTGGGGACAAAATAATATGAATATAAAATTAAATATTTAAGCAATTTATGGGAATGGCCAATGGTTATTTGCTATTTTTCCCTGAGAGATAGGAGTTAAGTTGGACCATGGTATCATATGGATTGAAATGGGAATGATTATATCAAGTGGTTGCAAGCTGAGATCCATGGACCAGCAGCCAATACAATATTTTAGGGAGAGGAAGGCATCTATTTCAGGCACTCTCTCTGCAAGAGAATAACGAAAGTTAGTTGGGCCATACTGGAAAAAACTTAGCATAACTACAAGAATATAAACAGCTTCCACTAATCCAAGAAACAGAATACTGAACCAGCAGCAATTTGTAGAGTCGGAGTAGGATGTGTAGAAATGGAGGCACAGAAGCAAATAATGGAGGAGGATCTGGGCAGTCTTAAGAAAACTCTCTTCTTCCTCCAAGGCTTTATTGCTTAAAGAACTCACAATAGGAACTGCAATTAGAGTGTCATTTTATAAGTCTGGATTACAGAAGGCATGGCAGACTTGACCTGTTCAGACTTTACCTCTGTGATTGATGCTCAATTCTGTAGATACACGTTTGGTTCTCTTTTCACTGACCCTTTGGATTTTGAAACAGACCATACTCCTTCTGGCAGCTGTGACTCTGCACGTTTGCACATCTATCTCCTCTCCTTGGAGCACTTTCTTTTTGCTATTGTGAATTCATATTCAATGTTCAGATTTCTGTTCAAATATGATTTATTCATGGTGTCTTCTCTACCATCCTCACATTTAGACAGGGATATTCACTGCTTACATAGCTCATGTTCTTTTTATTAATTAAATTATCTCAATACCTATACATCTCTTTGTAACCATGATGATTAATATTTATCTCTTCTCACCGAAATGTAAGTACTTTGAGAGCACTGGAGATGTTTGTAAATACCAAGGATGCAATAATACACAAAAACAAAGTATGAGATCCATACTTGGCATTGAACAAATATTCCTTGAATTTATGAATCCTTAAATCCTAATATAAACAGTCCATAGTACGTATCTCTGAATAGGTTAAAAAAACCCAGCAACTAAAGTATATCTCATAAAGAGTGAGAATATGGAGGAATCTTGCCAAACAAACAAACAAACAAAAAATAAACCACAGGATTAAACCTACTTTGGTATCATTGAGACAAAATATCCAGTACCAAGATTTGAAATACTTGACCCTTAAAGAAGCATGACACACCAAAAGTAATGTTTTGCTTCCAATGTAGACAGTGTCAACATTCTGACACAGGAATTTGAAATAGAGATGCACAAAGACACCAGGGAAATGTTTGGAAGCCCTCAAGTGCTGAGAAGTTTTTGGGCAGACTTCTTCTCTCCACACAGATGAACACCATGAGCTTTCTGGAAGAGGTTCAAAGAATAGCCCACAGCAGAAGTCAGGTTTGCTTAACTGACTGACATTGGCTTCAGCCTAGAATCCAAAGGTGACAACTGGCAAGGGAGAAAGGAAGGGAAAGCAGAGGCGACATTTGAACATTTACAAAAGCCCAAGGCAGCAGAAAGAAAACATCTTCTGGGATTATCATATGTTTGTAATGAGTTGCACCAGAGATCTGTCTAACAGAGTAACAGCTGGTGATTGGAACAGCCAACCCTAAACAACCACCCCTTTCAGCCCTTCCCTGCTGTGGGGTGAAACAATCAGGATTAAAAAATGGGCTATGTGTCTTTTGATATCTCATTTGAATGGAGGATTATAATAAAATCTTAGACATTATATAGTACTTACTATATGTCAAATATTGTTCTAAATGTGTTTAATAAGTCCAACACTCCTAACATAGGTAATGTTATCAACTCCTCTTTTCAGATAAGAAGTGGAGACACATGACCTTAAAATAATTCGTCTGAAGTCACTCAGCTATCACTAACAGTCTAGCCCCTAAGAGCACGTGCTTAATACTGATGCTATACTGCCCATATAGTATAATGGTTGACATTTATTGAATGGTTATCATGAGTGTTTTATATCCCACACAGATATCACATAAAATCTTTACTTCAGGCTTGGGGAGAATGTTTTCCACTGTGACTTTATAAGTGAGAGAATTTAGGCAGAGAGATGTTATATTGGGAAGCAGTTATCGAGCAATTCCAGTGTATCTGATAAAATGCTAAGTCATGCACCCACAAGGAGCTGACAGTTTAAGAGATTAGTCGTGAGAGAGTAATGGTAAGAGACAAAGCTAACCTTGACTTGACCATCTACCGTGTTTCAGGTACTGGGCAAGGCATTTTACATATATCATGCCATGTAGTCTTACATCTTCCCTATGATGGGAAAGGTCTCATTCTAATTTAGACTTCTATCACTACGTAGTTCTTATTATATACATATTTATAAACACCAGGAAAGGAGCTGGAGAGTACCTTCCCAGAAGTGAAGCTGTACATCTGTTGTCACCCAGGTTCTCACTGTCAAGTCCATGGTATTTGTCCATAGCTTCCCTAGGTCTCAGATTCTAGCCCAGTTCACATCTTTGTTTCTTGTCTTTCCAGCGTAAAAATGTGTAATGGACTCAGTATTGATGAACAATATAGCTGAAAAACCTTCAGAGATCAATCTATTCTAGATGTTATTTGTGGAAAACATCCAAAATATTTAGTAACTGATACAAGTGATAACATGCTTATTTCATTTTTTTTTAATTAAAAAAAAAGTTTTGCAGAGTATTCTTGAATAGGACAGATGGGAACAGATTGAGAGGAGAAAGGAAAGTGTATTTGCATAAAATACCAAAAAAAATTCATAGACTTTTGCACTGTTTCAGATGCTTTTGTAGGCAGAAATAGTTCTTTTTTAAGGATGGTGATGCATATTGTAGCAATGTGTGATATGGATTTTCCCTTGGCAATAAAATCACTAACTTGTTGTATGGTCCTGAGTACATCTTACCACCTCTCTTGACCACAGTCTTTTCTACTGCCAGTTCTGTGTAGAGGCCACCATAGCAAGATTTGAAAGAAATGTCTCTGACGAGAGCCCCAAGAAGATACCTACCAGGGCTCTGATGATTTCACTTAGCCTTCACAATAAGACCCAAACTCTGCATCTTGAATTCCAACACTCTAAATGAGTCTCCAGTCTCTATTTACCTGGCTCCCTTCATGTCTTACCACCACCACACAGCCCTAACTCCACACATTATGATTTGTGGGGTTTTTGTTTGTTTGTTTTAGAAAATGTCATGTTTATTCAGGATTTAGTCCCTTAAGATGCTGTTTCCTCTTCTCGGTATGTATTTTCATACCTTTATCTCTTAGTAGATACCTATTCATCCTTTAAGCTCAGAACTCCTGCTCTATTAGAGCAGTGGCTTCAAAAAGGTTCAGTTGAAATATTATCTTTAAAATGTATGTATTTGCCTATGTGGTAGGTTAAAATATCTGCTTCTGCACTCCCTAATTTCTAATAAAGTTAAACTTTTTATTATTTGGAAGGTATTATTTTCTAAGCTAAATTTCTTTTCAAAGGTAGAACATACTGAGCCTATGTGTGTGTGTTACTTGTTCAGTTGTTTATTCCCTATTTGAGTTAGGTGTGTGTTTCTCCTTTATGTGCTTCACTTGCAAATATCTGGGTCTTTAGAATGTGTTTTTCAGTTGTTGAGTTACAGAATATCTTGTGTAAATCTCGCAGGCAAAGTCAGGTGAGGCTCGATGGGATTTGGCAAGAATTTGTTTTGCTCCTTCTAATTGATTACATGTAGGTGGCCGTGTCCATGTGGGTCTATTCATATCTATGCCTGATAGAACTTGTAAATGAATGGAGGGAATTATGTTGTTTTTAATAGTTGAAGATTGTTCATGATTATTCTCTACCTAAACAAACATATGAGAAGATACAATTCCCACATCTTCTCCATTACCTGTTTCTTTTTATTTGCAAAATCTGACTTCATCATTCAGAATGTAGCATCCAACCTTCACTCCCAGAAATTGGATCAATAATTTCCATATTGAAACAAAAGGAAAGGAGCAAAGCATGTGTGGTGGTTGGATAGAAGGAACTAGCCTATTGGTGGACTTTGTCAGTGGTGGGCCATAAATCTCTTTAACTTCTGATTTATTTCCAATTGAGTCTCTCCATACTGCAACTCATGGCAGTTCCATCAAAGACTTTTGGACAATTTGCATGCCTTTCAGTATTGTAAACTGAAAGAGTCACTCTTCATTTCATGGGCATTTTATTGGAAAGCTTTTAGGCAATGGGAGTGATTAGTGTTGGCTAATCAATGAGTCATAGAAGTTGTATCCTAGCAGTTAATACTTTTAATGTATTGGCATCTACCTGTGAGGCTCCAGGCCTAGCATTTTAGCTGGTACATAATAGATGCTCAGTAAAATGTTAATCAGTTGATTATTGCAGTGTGTACTTGAGTAGCATGGGATGTGCTAAATTAAGCGCTTTCCTACTTCACCCAGCTACAAGTTTAAATATAATTCTGTCCCCATGGAAATTTCTCAAAAAAGAAAGACCATTAACTCTACTGATGTGTGTAATCTCCAACTTGACTTAGTACCTCAACCTCACATTTCTCTAATGGGTTTAGTTGATTAAATGAAACTATGTGGGACTATTTGTCTCTCTGTATAGTAGAATTCATGACTGAGTGGCTTCCTCATATTTCAATTCAGGTTTTAGTGGGTTTCTGAGGAAATTTGCTTTGTTTGGGGAAAGAGGATTAAGTATTTTATTTCAAGAAAGTAGGCAGATGATTAAATATACAACTTAATTGGAATAGTTTGTGTTCACTGAATATTTGAATTTCTTATTCCAAATCATCTAGTGTACTCTAACTCTCATTCATTCATTCATTCATACCTATTAACCCCTGGAGAAAATATCGACCCTAAGAATAATCTCAAAAATTGTGTCAGAGTGTAATGAATGCTACCATCTTTTTGTTTCTTTTCTTATAAATTTTCAGCTTCTCAACATAGAACAATTTAATATATTTTTAAAAGCATTTTATTCCGTATTTAAATTGTATATGGAGGTCATTTGGCAGAAGCACACCGTATAGAGCAAATGAAGTTGATTTGGAATTGACTAATCACCATGATTATTACGGTCATCATTTTGAGAGCAGATAAAAAGGAACACAATTTACGTCCCTCAGCTGGTGTTTGTACCAGAAGAGCAAATATCAGTTTTGAGATCTCTGACTATATTATGTAAGTGATATACCACATCATTATTTGTATTGAAGATACTGAAATGTACCACTCAGATTCCTCTTCAAGAAAAGATTTATTGTACATCTGCATTGAGTGTGGTAGCTGACAGACTTCACTTGGTAGCATGGGTCTGTTTCAGGAACTCTCTAGCTTAGATCACACTCCCTCATGTGACCTTAATCCAGTTATTGAGCAAAGCACTGGTTTTAAAAAAAAAAATGTCTAAAAATTACCACTCAATATAATGGGTAATCTTTGAGCTACACTTTCTCATTGGGATTGCAAGGCAGACATCATCAGGTTTGTCCTGTAATCCTGCAGTACCCCCTGCCCACTAACCTTTCTTTGTATTTTCTTTCAAGGATGGCTCCCCAACATGGCCATTACATTCCTAACTCTGTTTAAGTTAATCTTTGGAAAGAGCTTAATCATTGGAAAATGTGTTAGGAAGCTAAAGAAGAAGGCAGACCAAATGGAAGAAACATCAAGCAGGAGAGCTGGCTTTGCTTTCCCTCCATTCTCATATTCAGATGTCCAGGCTTGTGCTCAGATTTTAAGCAGCCATTTGCTAGAATGATTTGGATGTAAAAGGAAGGAGAACTGCTTTCTTTTCATGGTTACAATTAGACCAGCTGCTTATTTTCAAAGAGCATCGTATTCGAGTTTTGAGAACCAACTTATATAATATTGAAAATAAAATAGTGCCATACTTTCCCTTTGGTTTCTTCTTTTGTGCTTGCATCTCCTTTTCATGGTAAGAAGGTGTTAATAGGCCATGATAGAAATGAAGCCTTCCCGATCATTTGACACTCTTCTATCTGGCTGCAGGAAAAAGCATGTGGGATTTTAGTTCCCTGACCAGGGATCAAAACTATGTCCCTGCACTCCCTACCACCTGCCTTGGAAGCATGAAGTCCTAACTACTGGACCACCAGAGAAGTCCCTACTCTGGCTTTCTAAACAAAAGCAGAAAGTTATTACAATCCTGAGTGCTGTACATCAAGAATTTTTCATCATCCTGTATATGCATATCAGTGCCTTAAGATGAATTCATCATCATTTAGTATCCTCCCTATAACCCTTTGATTATGCAAAACATATTCACCTAAGAACATTGTGGTTCAGGGAGTTAAAATGGCTTGACTTAGGTGTCATTATGATCATTATCATCATCTCTTACTGAATATTTAGTGTGTAGCAGATAGTGTGATGGGCATTTTATATTAATTATATAATTTGCAACAGTTCTATGACATTGATATCACGATATCCAATTTTCAGATGTGAAAGCTATGCCTAGAGAGTCTAGTAACACATCTAAGGTCACATTGTTAAAAATGCCAGTTTTGCTATGCTCATCAGGTCTGACAAATGGATTCAGTTTGCCTGGATCCAAGACCATTGCTCTTTTTCTTTCATCTAAGAGTTATATTAATAGGAACACAAGAGAGACTTTATAACACTTTGGATGGATTATGGCATTTTTTCTGACATATCTTCCTGGCATGTATGAAGAACACAGATTTCATTGCACAGAATGTATTTTCACTTCTCAAATCAATCTGAAGTATTTATTTCCTTTCTTTCTTTTGCTTTTTCTCATTAAGAATGTAGAGTTATCCTTATTTTCTTTGTCAGGTCCATATCATTATACTTCCCAAATAATAACTATTTTTACATTTATGAGGCAATATTTTAATTAAACTGTTAAAATGTTGTAGAGTCCCGAGAGCATGATACATAAGTATGATAGATATGTATTTCAATCCTGGAGCTGATGCTGATACTGTGAGTATTTGATAATTTATTTATCATGTGTTTAAAGTTCAGAGGATAACACCTATTTTGTAGGTATTTTATGAGAGTGAAATAATGTCATCCATCCAACTTTTATTTATTTAGGTATCATTTGTTGGTGACTGGAAAGAGACTTAAGTAAATACAATAAAACAGACCCGCAGGTTTAGGGCATATAAAGATACATAGTAAAATATTGGACACAGGGAGGGGATTGAACATGCAAGATTTCCTGGAAGACTTGATAGCTGAATTCACACTTAAATATGGAGAATTAAGGCTGGCTCCCACGGTAAAGCGTCTGCCTGAAATGCTGGAGACCCGGGTTCAATTCCTGGGTTGGGAAGATCCCCTGGAGAAGGAAATGGCAATCCACTCGAGCACTCTTGCCTGGAAAATCCCATGGACAGAGGAGCCTGATAGGCTACAGTCCATGGGGTCGCAAAGAGTTGGACACAACTGAGCGACTTCACTTTCACTTTCAAGGCTAAGTGAAGAATAAAACATTGGAGAACAGAGAATTTTAGTCAAAGCAGAGGAGACAGTAGAAGCAATTGAAAACTAAAATCATAGAAAAAACACACCACAGTTAGTTACTTGCTGAGAAGTAAATTTTGAAGCAATGGGTAGATGGAGTGATGCCGTTTGGATGTGTGTGTGTCAATATCCAGAGACTTGAATGATACCTCATACACAAAGCTTAAGAAATTACACTTCTCTTTTTTTCTTTCTCTGAGACTCTTCTTTTTAGACATTTCCTCCTATTCACTACTTAGTCCTTCTCTATGACCTGCATAGTTCCGTACCAATCATCAGAGTCCACTCATCTGAACTGCCATCATTAGTTTGGGTTCCAGTCAATTAACCAAAACTCTTTACTCAGTTCCTTTTGTTTCCCCCCGACTCAAGGGATTTTCCTCAGAGCTCCCATATATTCTAAGGAACATTGGCCGTCTCTTTATTGTGTATTTCTCAGGTGTGGATCGGGTCTTAGGAAGTGATATTATAGGTATCTTAATAGGAGTATCTGCTTGGAAAAGTGTGGGGAGTGTGGAAACAGAGTAGGGAACTTGTTTATTTTAAAACAATGTAAAGCATGGAAAAAGAATTTCAAATTCTTGAAAATAAGTAAATAATAAGGTTGATATTAGTAGACAATAACAGGAAATATTTTGGTTCTTTATTTCTTTTATTGCTGGCTTTATTTGGGTTGATAAAAAACAGAGCTGTGGAGATAATTTTGTAGGAATTTTTGGAATAATTTTGTCTGTCAAAGTGGAATTCTAAAAAGAGATCTGAGGGCAGAGAATCCTGTTTTTTTAATAGTCGTCACTCAGAATTTAAAGGGACCTGCTATGTGCAAATGGAAATTCCATTTCTCATTTTCCAGATATGCCTACAGTGCAAAGATAACTTTGAAAAATTTAATCATGGAACATTCATTTATTGTTCTGCTCATTCATTTATTTATTCAGCCACTCATTTTATAACATAGGGCTTCCCTGATGGCTCAGTGGTAAGGAATCTACCTGCTAATGTCAGGAAACATGGGTTCGATCCCCAGGTTGGGAAAATTCTCTGGCGAAGGAAATAGCAAACCACTCCAGTATTCTTGCCTGGGAAATCCTAGGGACATAGGATCCTGATGGGGCTACAGTCCCTGGGGTCCCAAAGAGTCAGACAGGAGTGAGCAACTAAACAACAACAACAACAGGGAGAACGTTAGAATTGAAGGATGAATACAAATTCTCTGGATAGACTACAGAGAAGGAGCTTGACTAATGATCAAGAGCCTCAACAGAGTGAAATGTTACCACAATAGAGTTAAAGCTAAGATTTTGGATTCTAGAATCAGAGGAATGATTTTAATAAATTCTTGCTTTTCTCCCTATTGTCTTGTACTAATATTTCTCCCCCAGGGAGTACTTAATATATACTAGGCATTGGATAAGAAATCTATCAGATCACCTTCTCCAGTGTTTATGGAAGCCTTATGACTTGCCAACATTTTACAAATGAGGCAACTGGCGTAAGTAGTTTATGGCAGGCTCCAGGTCATACAAGTATTAGGGAAGACCTGGATACCTGTGGTTTGACTCCAAATTCAAACTTGGCTTCCAGGACAGCTAATGTTATTCAATCTCTTTGCTCTATCTAAGCTTTAAATATTAAGGCCTTTGAAGAAATAGTGATCATCATTGACTTTGTACCGTGAATCAGTCTCTGTGTTAGGCATTTTAATAACAAATAATAACTAAAATAACTACCAAATGACTTTTTCTTATAGAAGGCAATGCTTTAGTCGATACTAAACCTTAGAAATGGTTAGTTTATTTGACAATGAAGAATCCTGAGTTTACTAGGTCATGTAGTTGTCCAATAACAGAGTTTGTTGATGATAAAACATAAAATGACACATAGAATACAGATTTGTTCCTAGAGCCCATATGTATCTAATCTTATCATAATACTTCCTCCTGCTGATAAAGGGCCATATCCACTGCCTCACTGGACATATCCAGCTGCCTCACAGCTATGACCCAGAACGTGCCTACTAGTAGTGGCCATGAAGATCTTAACAGTTATTCAGAGACAAAGTTCTCTGAATAATAACCCAAGGCTCTGAAATATTAACTGGGAAGTATTTCTCAAGTCCCTCAGGGGAGGCATCCAACAACACTATCAGTGTCCATCAATTTGATTGCTATTAATACTCTTAGTCCCGCCTGAAGAATTCCATGGATAGAAGAGCCTGGAAAGTTTTGGTTCAAGAGTTGCAAAGAGTCAGAAACAGCTGAAGCAACTTAGCATGCATGTAATACTCTTATTCAGGTAAAAATTCCTTTCACTAAGGGCCCTCTCTAAGATGCGCTTTGACTATTGACATGCTCAGAAAACTCCCATACATCTCCTTATGAGCCTCTGGTTACTTCCTTTTAGGGGATTGGTTGCTGTTTTTTCCTTTCAAAATATATTTTGAAGCATGGAATAAGGTGTCTGGTTTTCAGCTGCAAAATCTAATTAGAATGATTAGGTTGTCTTTTCCAGCCTCAGTTACATTTTTGGAAGTACAGTAAATGTATATTAGAGAGAATTACATAATGAAAATAAATATATGATAAACTAGGTAAACAGTTACTATGGTAGCTAATATTTATTAAACTGTTATTGTATACCAACATTGTTCTGGCTTTGTCTCATTGAATTCCTGTGATAGGCCTGAGGGGAAGTATTAGTACTTTCTCATTTTACAAATTGGAGAGCCAATATAGTATTATCTCAGTCTGTTTAAGCTGTTATAACAGAAAGCCATAGACTGGATGGCTTATAGGCAGTGAAGATTCATTTCTTCCAGTATGTTGTACTGGAAGATGCCTGACAGTGAGAGCTTGCTTCCTGGTTCATAAACAACAGTCTTCTTGATGTGTCCTCATATGGTAGAAGAGGAAAGGGAGCTCACTTTTTATAAGGGCACAAATCCCATTCATCAGGACTCCACCTTGTGACTTAACTTCCCAAAGGCCCTGCCTGCAAATATCTTAACATAGGGGATTATATTTTAGCATATGAATTTTGGGGAATACAAATATTCAGTTTATACAAAGCTTACGTACCCTAAGGAGTCCCCCAATGAGATGCAACCATATATAATCTTTTCTCCTTGAGTTCGGGCAGAAACTTTGACTTGCCAAAAATGAGGGGAGTTTTCAGGTGTAATTAAGGTCCCAAAGTATTTGACTTTGAGTTAATCATCCTAGGTGGTCTGATCTAATCAAGTGATCAAATCCTATAAAAGAATACCATCTGTTCAGCATATGAAGAAGACATTTTATCTTCATAAGGACTTAGCATTTTAGATGGGAAGGCAGATTCTAAACAAATAATTATAATTCAGTGTGATATGTAGTATTTAGGTAGAAATTGTCATTGGTTGTCTTATGAAGCCAGGTATATGAGCCATAACCTGCATGGAGAATGTCTGTATTGAAGGATGAATACAAATGTTCCAGGTGGACTACAAAGGAGAAACTTGTTTATAGCAAGAACCTCAGAAGTACAGGGCAATATAGTCAAGTGGCTAAGACTGGGTCAGAGAAGTCGGAGAGAGCCTCTTGCTTGCCCTAAAGAAGTAAAGTGCCATATCCCACATCACAAATAAATTAATCCTGCTGAAAACTTAAGGGAGATTTCAAACAAACAAACAAAAAACAAGATCCTGTTTTCAGTCAAGCCTCTGGTCAGAATGCAGCCTGACCAACACCTTAATTGCAGCCTTGTGAGACCCCAAATAGAGGACTCATTTAAAATATGTGCAGATTTCTGACTCATGGACACTCTGAAATAATAAATGAATATTCTTATTTTTTCTTAAATCCTTTTGTAATGGAAGTAAATTTCACATAATATTGAGTTAACCACTTAAAGCATACAATTCAGTGGTGTTTAGTATATTCACTATTTTGTGCAACTGTTGCCTTTTTCAATTTCCAGAATTTTCAGCACCCCTCAAGGAAACCTTATATCCAATGAGCAATCATTTTAATCCTCCTCCCCTCAGCCCTTAGCAATCACTAATCTTTTTTTGTCTATAGATTTACTTATTATAGATATTTCATATAATGAAATCATACAATAAGTGACCTTTGTGTCTGGCTTCTAATGCTTAGCTTAATGTGTTCAAGGTTTATATATATTATAGCATTTCAGTTCAGTTCAGTTGCTCAGTCATGTCCGACTCTGCGACCCCATGCACTGCAACACTCCAGGCCTCCCTGACCATCACCAACTCCTGGAGTTTACTCAAACTCATGTCCATTGAATCAGTGATGCCATCCAACCATCTCATCCTCTGTTAGCCCTTCCCCTCCCACCTTCAATCTTTCCCAGCATCAGGGTCTTTTCCAAGGAGTCAGTTCTTCACATCAGGTAGCCAAAGTATTGGAGTTTCAGCTTCAACATCAGTCCTTCCAAAGAACACCCAGGGCTGATCTCCTTTAGGATGGACAGACTGGTTGGATCTCCTTGCAGTCCAAGGGACTCTCAAGAGTCTTCTCCAACATCACAGTTCAAAAGCATCAATTCTTCGGCGCTCAGCTTTCATTATAGTCCAACTCTCACATCTATACATGACTACTGGAAAAACCATAGCTTTGACTAGACAGACCTTTGTTGGCAAAGTAATGTCTCTGCTTTTTAATTTGCTGTCAAGTTTGGTCATAACTCTTCTTCCAAGGAGCGAGCATCTTTTTATTTCATGGCTGCAATCACCATCTGCAGTCATTTTGGAGCCCCCCAAAATAAAGTCTGTTACTGTTTCCATTGTTTCCTCATCTATTTGCCATGAAGTGATGGGACCAGATGACATGATCTTAGTTTTCTGGATATTGAGTTTTACGTGAACTTTTTCACTCTCCTCTTTCACTTTCGTCAAGAGGCTCTTTAGTTCCTCTGCACTTTCTGCCATAAGGGTGGTGTCATCTACATATTTGAGGATATTGATATTTCTCCCAGCAATCTTGATTCCAGCTTGTGCTTCATCCAGTCCAGCATTTCTTATGATTGTAGCATTTCTCATGATTCTAGCATTTATCACTGTTTAATTCCTTTGTTTCACCAGTTAGTAGTCTATTGTTTAAACATGGGGCATTTTGTTTATCGATTCAGCCTCAATGGCCATGTGAGTTGTTTCCATCTTTTGGCTATTGTACAAAGAGCTACTGTGAATATGTGTATACCTGTATTTGTTTGAGTATCTGCTTTCAATTCTTTAGACTGTATAACTAGGACTGGAATAACTTACCTTTTTGAGGAGGAACTACCAAATTATGTGTGTCTTAAGTCATTAAGTCATTTTTAAGCAGCAATAGAGAATAGCTGCTCTGAAGAAAAACAACAAAATTCAGGTAAAATGTCCATGCATAGAAATAGTACTTGGAAGGTCAGGGATTTTATTTCAGATCTATCTGACATTAAGTACAAGAATCATAATCATGTTCATATTAGTTTGTTTTTTCAACATAATATAGTTTTGCTGAGTTCCTCATGTAAGTCAGTAGTTCTTAGAGTCTTCAACAACATTAGTATCACCTGGGAGCTTGTTAGAAATGCACGTGACCAAGCCTTACCCTGCTACTGCTGCTGCTGCTAAGTCACTTCAGTCGTGTCCGACTCTGTGCGACCCCATAGACGGCAGCCCACCAGGCTCCCCCGTCCCTGGGATTCTCCAGGCAAGAACACTGGAGTGGGTTGCCATTTCCTTCTCCAATGCATGAAAGTGAAAAGTGAAAGTGAAGTCACTCAGTCGTGTCCAACTCTTTGCGACCCCATGGACTGCAGCCTATCAGGCTCCTCTGTCCATGGAATTTTCCAGGCAAGAATACTGGAGTGGTGTGCCATTGCCTTCTCCGAAGCCTTACTCAGACCCTCTAAATCAGAAAGTCTGTGATTGTGATCCAGCAACCTGTACTTTAACAAACCTCTGGGAGCTTCTGATGAATATTAATGTTTGGGACCCACTGCTACTGTCAAAAGAAACCTGGGAATTTATGTAAGGAAATGATGGAAATGAAGATTTCCTCATTGATTGTGCACTTTCGTGAGTGAAACTGATAGATGAACAAACATTTCTAATATAGTGCAATAAATATTTAGAGAGAGGGTATAAATTATGCTCTGTTAAACTCATAGAAGAAAGAAGCTTTCTCTGGAAACACTGGGTTTCTTTGCAGAGAAAGTAAGGTGCAAAAAAGAGACATAAATAAGAAGTAGGATTTCTGCAGTCAAATGGAAAGGGAAAGCATTCAAGGGGATATAAATATTCTGTGTAAGTTAGCAGAAACATGGACCACAGTGATGCCTTGGACTGTGTAGGAGGCACATAGGAGAATGTACGGGAGGCTATCAGAAGATGAAACTGAACAGGTGAGCGCAAAAAAATGATTGGGCTTTATTTGTTGCACTTTGTGGATTATAAAATAATATTAGAAGAAGACAGCATCTACTTTAAATTTCATTTCAGAAGGGAATAAATTTGGTGAAAGATGTAGCTTATCAACAGGAAAACTATTTCCTACTTTAACATGTTACTAGGCTTCAGTGTTCTCTAACATAATACGTTTTAATTCTTGCAAGAAGTCTTTTCTTTAAAATCAGCTATTTATTGACATTTGTTGTTTTGTTTTGATTATAATTTTTTTTGAGCAGCAGTAATTATATATAAAACATTGCTATCATGTGCTGCCACTGTTTTAAAATTAAGATTTCTTGTTCTTAAAGTTAGTGAAGCTGTCTAAAAATGACTTCGATAAAACAGTACTGAATATTGAAACATTTTCTTGATGAATCTTGATGCAGTCCAAGGGAAACATTATGGATGATGTAAATGTGTGTCAGGGTTGGGGAGAGGGAGTGACATCACTCTTTCACATGAAAATAGCCAATGTAGGTAGTATGAACATTGGCGGATCCCACCACAGGGCCACACTTTCAAATTTAAGATTTTTTATGTTAGACTTTTCTGGTTGGTTAACACACTCTATGGGGAAAATGGCAAGCTGACTGGGTGTCGGAGAACTCCTGGATGAGTGTAAAGTGTTCATCTTGTTTTTTGGGTCAGAGGGGTCCCTGAAATCTCATTTGAAATCCCAGTGCCAAACTGAAAAAGAGAATACCCTAGTTACTCTGCATAATTTGAGGTAGCCAAGATCAAAGTTATTTGGAACATTCTGTTATTTATATGACCTGCTCTTCACTAAATCTGTGATCATTAGAGTCACTCTGGAGTCCATAGCCGAGCTGTGGAGCACCACATGGAGTAGAGTGCTTTTTCCCACTTCTCATTTTCAGAAGCACTGTCAGAGTTAATCTTTAAGTGGAAAAAACACATGATTTCAATTAGTTTCTAGGGTACAGCAACCTGGAAACTTGTTTGTCTGATACCTTGAAGTCTCAAATTGTTCCTGTGCACCAAACCATGGAAGGTGAAGAAACGAGCAGCTTAATCACCATCTTTTATGTATTTTCTAAGCTACAGTCAGAAAGAGTTTCATTATAATATATCCACATAGCAAAGACTTATACACACAGTTGCACACAACTATCTATTGAAGGAGTGACAGTGTTTGGGCCTTTTGATGACCCAGACAATTTGTATTCAGTTATTTTGAGATTCCCTGTCTTGGATAATTATTTTCAAAGATAATTTGAGTTATTTTTTTGAAAATAGGAATTCAGTGATACTATTATTTTGAAGTGTGGGCAAAGAAAAAGAAGGAAAGAAGACATCAATACAAACCTGAGTTACAGGCTTCCATTTCCCACCCCAACCTTGTTATTTAGAAGTGAGATATCATTTAAAGAAATTTTCAGTAAACTGGTTCTAAACAGCATGCCTTAGGACTTCCATTGGGTCTCACCTATCTGCCAGTATGGACATGAATTTTAGCAAATGCAGGGAGATAGTGAAGGACAGGTAAGCCTGGCATGCTTTGGTTCATGGGGTCATTGAAGAGCTGGACACAACTTAGTGACTGAACAATGAACAACAATTTGCCTTCATAAAACCATGCATTCAGGGACCTCAAAATGCTTGTGGGATCACTCCAAAAACAGGGGCATTGGTGAGGTGTCCAGTATCCTTCCAGCCTTATATGTCCTTCTGAGACATTCCTCCTACATATGGATTCTTCCTTTGGTCCACTGGGTCTTCTGCACATCACTTTCTCAGACTAGTTCACGCATATTATTTGTACTTCAGATTAACTGGTCACCTAGAATCAATTTGTCAGCTTCATGTCATGGATATACTTACTCCTTGCTGGGGAAGTTTGTTCTGATAATAACTTATTTCCCTGTCCTTAAAATACATCTTTGCTAAACTTTTCCAATGGGTCCATACTTAATGACTAAAGCTTAATATCCTAGACTTAAATGGCTCTCTAGTTCATTATTGCTACCCACTTTGTGTCATAGATCTTAGATGGCAAAGCCCTAGACCCACTTTTAATTGTCCAATTATTCTCTTTATTTATTTAAAATTTGTCTTTGTGTGATCTTGGGAAAATTGATTTATCCCTGAGTCTTATTGTCTCTTATTTCTAAAAGTAAGGATTGAAAGTGTTGCTCTCACAAGCCTTGACATTAAATTACAGAGCTGAGAATATAAGGATGTAATGAAATGTGATGTACATTAGTGGAGTGAGGGAATATCAAACCTAAAAACAAAAATATCTTCAAAGGGTTAGTCAGAAGCTGGTAAGATTACATCTTTCCTAATTTCCATAATCAATAATAAAAATCATTTAAAATATGCTGTCATGCCTATATCCTTTTTGTCTCTATAGTACTTTGTTACTAGAAAAGCTGAGTGAAACTCAAGTACCTCTTTGGCCTTTGATGTATAGCTGTGCAGAAAATGCCTCTTCAGCAAGTACACAGTTATGGTCACTAAATATAAAGTTTTCTGGATCATTGATATGACACAGATAATTAATTCAAAAAGAGCCTCCTGGGAAACCTATGCATAAGGTAAAAGAACCTCTACGCTGTGATTCAAAGAACTCTCATTGTTGGAGTGAAAAGCAGTAGAATGGCTGTAGTCTTTCAAAATTATAATTTGGTAAGGTAGTTTAGTATGTGTGACATTCACTAGTCTGTGAATCTGTGCCATTGGTAACTACCATATATTTCCAATGTGAGCAAACAATAGAAATTAAAAAGGTTAAATATGGCTTATGGCTCAGCCTTCACTTAGATCACTTATTTTTGAAGCCTCTGTGTCATCCTCACTCCCATCTCCTCCTTCACTATTCCATCCAATCAGCTGCAAAGCCCTAAACATTTTATCCTACACATATCCTACACATTCAAATTATCATGACAGCCTTCCTGTCAGGACTTTATTTTGGATCTTGCCAAATCTTCCTTGGATTATTGAGCAATTATTTGCATTTAGTCTCCTTCCTTCCTTCTCTCCTTTTTGTCTTATCCTCTTTAATCTGCCATATGATGCTGGAAGTGTTTTGAAAATTACATCTGATGTCACCCTTGTCTAAAAATGTCTCATGGATATTTATGGTCTTATCAAGGTTTATTAAACATTTCTTTCTAGCTCCACCTTCTCCCTCCCATCTAACCATTCCAATATCACTTGCCCTTCTCTAGCCAAATATTCGTGAAACATTCCCTTTACAATAAATATCATGTGTTTCTATCTCTCTTTGCCTCAGTGCGTACTGCTTTATTTTAAACTTAGTAAAACATTAATTATTCTTTAAATCTATTTTCTTTTTTATGAAAATATTATTAGGTCTTCAGAAGCAATTGGGTGCCCTTTTAATAAAATGCAATCAAAACTTATTGATTTACCTATTTTTATTCATAATATTGAAGAGTATAATGAGCTGAGGGAGGACCTCACCTAATCCAGTTTATAACCTTAGGGCTTGTATTATGGCAAGAATATGTCAAGCGCTGAATATACAGTGTATGTAGAAGGAGATGGACTAAGAGAGAACATATGTAAAAATAATAATCTGCATGGTAGAATTTAACATAATGAAAGAGTAATGTGTTTAGTTCTGTGTTAACTTGTCTGGAGGATACTCAAGGTCATGGCTAAAAGTGCATGGACACCCGTGGTGGATTCATGTCAATGTATGGCAAAACCAATACAGTATTGTAAAGTAAAGTAAAAATAAAAATTAAAAAAAAAAGTTACATATGGCCTATATTTAGGTTCACTGAAGGATCTGGTTTTTAGAATATTTTCAAAAGAGCTATAAATTTTCTTGGCCAAAGTAATTCTCAACTTCTCTTTCTTTTCCACCGAGGACACATGTAACCAAATCAACAAAAAATGCAGAAGGCAGTGGCAGTTTTACCAGAGGAAGCATCTACATGAACAAACACAGATGCAAATACAGAGACAGAGAAAAAAGAACAGAGAGAGATGGAGAAAACAGAATCTCACAGCATTCTTACAGAATCTTAAAGCTAGTGTTTTGCAGAGGTCATCAGAAAGGATAAAAGCTTTTTGTAGATATCATTTAATTAAAACTAATTATAATTAAAGAGCATACTTATAACAGGAGCAATATATTAATCAGGATTTTCCAAAGAAACAGAACCAATAGAGAACCAATATCTTTATCCCTTTTCTCTCTGTCTCTCTCTCTGTCTACACAAACACAAACATATATATATATGTGTATATACACACAATAGATAATATACATATGCAGTTCAAGAAGCAACAGTTAGAACCAGATATGGAACAATGCACTGATTCCTAATTGGAAAAGGAGTACATCAAGGCTGTGTATTATCACCCTGCTTATTTAACTTATGTGCAGAGTATGTCATGTGAAATGCCAGACTGGATGAAGCACAAGCTGGAATCAAGATTGTGGGGAGAAATATCAATAACCTCAAATATGCAGATGACACCACCCTCATGGCAGAAAGTGAAGAAGAACTAAAGAGCCTCTTGATGAAAGGAAAGAGAAGAGTGAAAAAGCTTGCTTGAAACTCAACATTCAAGAAACAAAGATCATGGCATTTGGTTCCATCACTTCATGGCAAGTAGATGAGAAACAATGGAAACAGTGAGAGACTTTATTTTCTTGAACTCCAACATCACTGCAGATGGTGACTGCAGCCACAATATTAAAAGATACTTACTCCTTGGAAGAAAATCTATGACAAACCTAAACAACATATTAAAAAACAGAGACATTACTTTGGTAATATCTGGGCATTTGGTAATGATGGACAAAGGTCCACCTAGTCAAAGCTATGGTTTTTCCAGTAGCCATGTATGAATGTCAGAGTTCAGTTCAGTTTAGTTCAGTCGCTCAGTCATTCCGACTCTTTGCGGCCCCATGAATTGGAGCACGCCAGGCCTCCCATGTCCATCACCAACTCCCGGAGTTCACTCAAACTCACGTCCATCGAGTCAGTGATGCCATCCAGCCATCTCATACTCTGTTGTCCCCTTCTCCTCCTGCCCCTAATCCCTTCCAGCATCACAGTCTTTTCCAATGAGTCAACTCTTCGCATGAGGTGGCCAAAGTACTGGAGTTTCAGCTTTAGCATCATTCCTTCCAAAGAACACCCAGGGCTGATCTCCTTTAGAATGGACTGGTTGGATCACCTTGCAGTCCAAGGGGCTCTCAAGAGTCTTCTCCAGCACCACAGTTCAAAACCATCAATTCTTCGGTGCTCAGCTCTCTTCACAGTCCAACTCTCACGTCCATACATGACTACTGGAAAAACCATAGCCTTGACTAGATGAGCCTTTTTGGCAAAGTAATGTCTCTGCTTTTGAATATGCTATCTAGGTTGGTCATAACTTTCCTTTCAAGGAGTAAGTGTCTTTTAATTTCATGGCTGCAATCACCATCTGCAGTGATTTTGGAACCCAAAAAAATAAAGTCAGCCACTGTTCCCTCTGTTTCCCCATCTATTTCCCATGAAGTGATGGGACCGGATGACATAATCTTCGTTTTCTGAATGTTGAGCTTCAAGCCAACTTTTTCACTCTCCTCTTTCACTTTCATCAAGAGGCTTTTGAGTTCCTCTTCACTTTCTGCCATAAGGGTGGTGTCATCTGCATGTCTGAGGTTGTTGATATTTCTCCCGCCAATCTTGATTCCAGCTTGTGCTTCTTTCAGCCCAGCGTGTCTCATGATGTACTCTGCATGTGAGAGTTGGACCTTTATAAAGAAGGATGAACACCAAAGAATTGATGCTTCTGAGTTGTGATATTGGAGAAGACTCTTAAGTCCCTTGGACTGCAAGGAAATCAAACAGTCAATCTTAAAGGAAATCAGTCCTGAATATTCTTTGAAAGGACTGATGCTGAAGCTGAAGCTCAATGCTTGGGCCACTTGATGTGAAGAGCTGACTCAGTAGAAAAGTTCTTGATACTAGGAAAGACTGAAGGCAGGAGGAGAAGGGAATGACAGAGGATGAAATGGTTGGATGGCATCACTGATTCAATTGACATGAGTTTAAGCAAGCTCCCAGAGATGCTGAAGGACAGAGAAGCCTGGCATGCTGCAGTTCATGGGATCACAAAGAGTCAGACATGACTGACTGAACAACAACAAAATATTACATTTAAACTGTATTTATATAAAATGATAAATAAATAATAGAGTTTTTATATGGTCCTTGGTGGCTCAGTGGTAGAGAATACCCCTGAAAATTCAGGAGACACATGTTTGATCCCTGGGTCAGGAAGATCCCTTCAAGAAGGAAATGGCAACCAACTCCATTGTTCTTGTGTGAAAAATCCGGTGGACAGAGGGATCTGGTGGGCTACAATCCATGGAGTGGAAAAAGAGTCAAACATGACTTACAGGCTAAATAACAGCAACACTATTTCATATTATTATAAAGATTATGTTACTATTGTCTGTTGATCATGGAGGCTCTAAAATCCCTTAATAGGCAATCCAGAGAACCAGGAAAACCAATGTTGTAATCCCAGTCTGAGTCCCAAAACTTGAGGATCTACCAGCAGATAGTGTAGATTCCTAGTCCCTGGATGGTGGAAGACCAATAACCCACCTTGTGTCAGGGAGAAAGAGTAAAATTTTCTTTTCTTTGCCCCCCCTCCCTTTCTTTTTAGGTTTCACCGTGAGGCATGCAGGATCTTAGTTTCCCAATCAGGGATATAATCTGTGCCTCCACAATGGGAATGTGGAATTTTAACCCTTGGATTGCCAGGAGAGTTCCTCTTTGCCTAATTTTTAACCTGTGCAGGCCCTCAATGGATTAAATGATGTCCATCCACATTGGATAGCCCAATCTGCTTTACTTATATACTAATCTTAATTTCAGAGCTCTTATAGAGGTGCTGACCTTACATGAAGAATTATTTTTGCAGTTTAATCCAGTAAATATCACCTGGGATATCTGTTAAAAATGCAAATACCATGGTTAAACCACAAGAGATTCAGATATATTAGCTGCAGTAGGCAAATATTGGCTATTTGACAATTTGAGTTGACTTTTTCACGGCTTGTGTGATCTTAATTCCCTTACCAGGGATCGAATCTGCGTCCCTAGTAGTGAGACACTGAGTCCTAACCACTGGACTATCAGGCAGTCCCCCTGAGTTGACTCTTGTGCAACACAGGAATTAGGGGCACTGACCCTCTTTGCAGTTGAAAACCTGAGTAAAATAGCCCTCCATATCTGAGTTTCCTCCTTATCTGCACATTCAGCCAGTTACACATTGTGAAGTAAGATAGTGAATTGAAAAAATTCCACATATAAGTTGACTCATGCAGTTCAGACATGTGGTGTTCAAAGATCAGCTGCATTTAGTTTCCTCTTCTTGCATCAATATAACCCATATTTTATTTTGAGGGACTGCTTTGCCCTCAGCCCTTTAAGTTGTTTAGGATTGGACTCAGTTTTTCACTGTTTTTTGATTGGATGGATACATCCCTAATACAGAACAATGCTCATTATTACTTCTTTTTTTTTTTTTTCATGATTACTTCTTGAAAACACTTGCTTTCTCACTGAAACTCCCCGTTCCTCAAATGGTGTGGGATTAGTCTGGAACTGTTGCATCCATGAGCTGACCTAAGGATAAACCATGAAGGAGCCTCCCATGTGCATTTGGAATGGAAAATATATAGGTAATACATTTATGTTGAATATTTCAAGAATATACCCATATTCCCTTGACATATTCTAAAGTGGATCTTATACTTCTAGTATTTGATGTTGAAGTAGAAGGAAAGGAAAAAAGTACATATGTGCTGTGACTAAAACCCTCAAAATAGTTTATATTATGTTAGTACTTGACACTATACTTATGCTTATATTGAAAAAATATGTTTGTGCCTATTAAATGTGTTTTATTTTTTAACACATTTTCATACATGTCAAAGTAGGATTTTGAACTAATGTTCATTACCAGGAATGAATTCTTGAGTTCAGTTCTACTTTTTATCTTATTCAGAAGAAATTCTAATCTTAAGTAAAACTGAATTCAGAGGTCAGTCATTCTATTAAAATGAAAAGTACAAAATAATCTCTTTTGCACATGATCCAATGATATTAAACTGGCATCAGTATAATTGACCCTTTTGTACAATTTTAAAACATTTCCCATTGCTGATAGTCAAATATTGCAGTAAAATGAGAAGACCTTCTTTAAGTATATTATCAAAATTGTGAATAAAAGCATATTTTGACCTCAATTCAACCAGTTCTGCTAAATCAGCCAGATCTTTTTCACATTTAGTAACTTTATTTAGTAAATTTGAGAATGTCTAGCTATTCCTTCTGAATTTATTTGCAAATATTTCCATTAATTAATATTTTAACTCTGTGCTGAAGGCTATAAATTTAAAAAGTATATTTTTAATTGCACCACAGGTACACTATAAAATGTAAGCATCTCCTCTCACATTTGGATGTGCTGTGCTATGGAGACAAAAATAAGATAAATGTGTATACCTATAATGATCATTGCAATTAATAAGAATTATCATTTTTGACTGTCTGATGCATACAAGGCTCTGCTAAGATATGTATCTGGCAACCTTCTGTAATTAAGACTCATTACAGTTTTGTTTATAATATGCAATTGGTTCAAAGTTTTAAAGAACCAAGTTATAAACAAAATTTTCTTACAAGATGTGTAACTCAGGACAATTTTACTGGGAAAGATTTGTCATACAGGGGTCTTAAGGAAGGCCAAATAATCCATCTCTCATGTTTTTCTGTTGTTATTGTTGTTTTTTGTTTCTTTGACAAATCTCTGTAAAATCTTTGCAAAGGTTCAGTGATTCAGTCAGGGGTGATTTTTTTGGCTCCTAAGCTTAGGGCTCACAGCCTCAACTTCCTTGCCAAGATTTCCCTGAATATTCATTCCATCAAACAAGGACTACTGATTTCTTTTACCCATGGAAGCTGGGCAAAAAGCTATTCTTCACTGTCACGCACATCACATAGACTAGACACTGCTGGCAGTTCAAGATAAGTAATATCTGCTGGAAGAGAGTCAAAGATGTAAATCCTTTCTGTGCCTTATGTACAGCAGACTTGTTTAGTATAAGAGTGTCTGGAGGTTGGAGAAGCTTATCTCCTCCAAATGAATTATAAACTTTAAAACCACAATGGTGGTGAATAAGTAGGGAGATGAAGTCAGAGTCAGGAGGGGAAATACAGTGGTTGGAAGAGAGGAGAAGACTATTTCCTTTGTTAGGAACAGTGTAAAGTAGTGAATCTGGCAGCAAATGTAAGGTCAGACATTATCTCTTCTCTTTGATGCTTCTACCTGGATATATGACCTTGGATAAGTCATTGAAGTCTCTGATTCTTGGTGTCCTCATTTGTAAGGTAGGAATTATTACCTATGATACCTGCTTCAGAGGGATGGGTGTTCTAAGGGCACAGTACTTTTTAAGATGATGGAATTCACATTGTTGCAGCTCTGTCTCTGGTCATAATTCCTCTCCAAATGGCACATTTCTCCTTTTATAATATGAGGATATACATAAAAGACAAGTTTAGAGACAGCCCTCTTGGAGTATAAAAAGACAAAACGTAAGAGGAAAGAGTGGTGTTGTCATTAGGAAGATAAGTTTTACTTATCTCTTTTTAGGAGTTAGGAGCAGGTGGCACCCAGAATGGTTAGTGGTGCAATACTCTGACTTTGTAATCAAGTAGACATAAATTTTATGTTGAATAAGTTACTTACCTTGTGAAACCACATGGGAATTTCTCTGGAGGAGAGTAAGATGATACCATCTATCGCCTAGTGTTGTTGTATTAAGCGAGATTATGCCTAGCCCCATGTCTGGCATAGAAATCCTCCTCTCAGTGTGATGTTACCAATCTTTTGTTTACTGTTGTTGTACTTTTCTGTTATTACCAGAACTATCATTAGCTTTTATTGAATAAACATATCTGTGTAGTATTTAACCAGGAGAGCCCTAAAATATTGTCCATGTGAGAAGTAACCCAATAGCATGTCAGTAGCAACAGTTTGGAATTCTTGTCTTTTGATCTGAAGCTCATATTTGAAAATCCTTTTGATTTTCTCTGTTCAAGTTATTCTAACTCATATGTGCTCTCTCTCCTAGTGGAGAGTCACATGAGTATCTCATGCCTTAATTTCAGCTATTCTGGAAGATAGTTACACACTACTTTGAAGTGTCTTATTCACCTAGACCTAATAAAGTAAGTTTTTATATATGCCATGTATTCTTCTTTTAAGTCAGATAGTCAACCTCAAATATACCCTTAAAAATATGATAATATATTATGGACACAGAGATGGAAATATGGCTTTAGTTATTTATTTTAAGGTTGTGCCTATCAGAAGAAACCATTTTATGCTCCACAAGTGTGGATAATCCCACTCTGAGCTCCAATTTCATAGCACTGTCTTCGGGGAGGCTGAGGACCTCTAGAGTGAATCTTACTGTCTACTTGGTGAGTGCTCTCTATTCTTGCTTTTTAAAATATCACTACAGTGTGCATGACCACCACTAGGAGGGCAAGTTTCATTCTTAGTGCCAAAATGTCTCAGATGTTAGACAATCTTATGGGCTCCTACAGGGCCATGGAACGGTCCTTCAGTTCAGTTCAGTTCAGTCACTCAGTCGTGTCCGACTCTTTGCAACCCCATGAATCGCAGCATGCCAGGCCTTCCTGTCCATCACCAACTCCCGGAGTTCACTCAGACTATGTCCATCGAGTCAGTGATGCCATCCAGACATCTCATCCTCGGTCATCCCCTTCTCCCTCCCCCAATCCCTCCCAGCATCAGAGTCTTTTCCAATGAGTCAACTCTTCGCATGAGGTTGGCCAAAGTATTGGAGTTTCAGCTTAAGCATCATTACTTCCAAAGAAATCTCAGGGCTGATCTCCTTCAGAATGGACTGGTTGGATCTTCTTGCAGTACAACGGACTCTCAAGAGTCTTCTCCAACACCACAGTTCAAAAGCATCAATTCTTCGGCTCTCAGCTTTCTTCATAGTCCTTAGGGGAATAATAAAAATAACATTGGAAAGTACTGCTGTAAGGATACTGAGGACTCAAAAAAGACTTGCCTGTGCTCTCTTTCGGAACAGAAGATTTGGAAACGACTTGGAAAAGGCCAATGGTAATTTGTTATTCCAAGAATAGCAAGGAGAGATAAGAAAGCCATCCTCAGTGATCAATGCAAAGAAATAGAGGGAAACAATAGAATGGGAAACACTAGAGATCTCTTCAAGAAAATTAAAGATACCAAGGGAAAATTTTATGCAAAGATGGGCTCAGTAAAGGCCAGAAATGTTATGGACCTAACAGAAGCAGAAGATATTAAGAAGCGGTGGCAAGAATACACAGAAGAACTGTACAAAAAAGATCTTCACGACCCAGATAATCATGATGGTGTGATCACTCACCTAGAGCCAGACATCCTGGAATGTGAAGTCAAGTGGGCCTTAGGAAGCATCACTACGAACAAAGCTAGTGGAGGTGATGGAATTCCAGTGGAGCTATTTCAAATCCTGAAAGGCAATGCTGTGTAAGTGCTGCACTCAATATGCCAGCAAATTTGGAAAAATCAGCAGTGGCCACAGGACTGGAAAATATCAGTTTTCATTCCAATCCCAAAGAAAGGCAATGCCAAAAAATGCTCAAACTACTACACAATTGTACTCACCTCACAAGTAAAGTAATGCTTAAAATTCTTCAAGCTAGGCTTCAGCAATAAGTGAACCGATGTTCAAGCTGGTTTTAGAAAAGCCAGAGGAACCAGAGATCAAATTGCCAATATCCACTGGATCACTGGAAATGCAAGAGAGTTCCAGAAAAACATCTATTTCTGCTTTATTTACTATGCCAAAGCCTTTGACTGTGTGGATCACAATAAACTGTGGAAAATTCTGAAAGAGATGGGAATACCAAACCATCTGACCTGCCTCTTGAGAAACCTGTATGCAGGTCAGGAAGCAACAGTTAGAACTGGACATGGAACAACAGACTGGTTCCAAATAGGAAAAGGAGTAGGTCAAGGCTGTATATTGTCACCCTTTATTTAAATTCTATGCAGAGTACATCATGAGAAATGCTGGGCTGGAGTAAGCACAAGCTGGAAATCAAGATTGCTGGGAGAAATATCAATAACCTCAGATATGCAGATGACACCACCCTTATGGCAGAAAGGGCAGAAGAACTAAAGAGCCTCTTGATGAAAGTGAAAGAGGAGAATGAAAAAGTTGGCTTAAAGTTCAATATTCAGAAAAGTACGTTCATGGCATCCAGTCCTATCACTTCATGGCAAATAGATGGGGAAACAGTGGAAACACTGTCAGACTTTATTTTTTGGGGGCTCCAAAATCACTGCAGATGGTGATTGCAGCCATGAAATTAAAAGACACTTTCTCCTTGGAAGGAAAGTTATGGGTAACCTCGACAGCATAGTAAAAAGCAGAGACATTACTTTGCCAACTAAGATCCATCTAGTCAAGGCTATGGTTTTTCCAGTGGTCATGTAGGGATGTGAGAGTTGGGCTGTGAAGAAAGCTGAGCACCGAAGAATTGATGCTTTTGAACTGTGGTGTTGGAGAAAACTCTTGAGAGTCCCTTGGACTGCAAGGTGATCCAACCAGTCCATCCTAAAGGAGATCAGTCCTGGGTGTTCATTGGAAGGACTGATTTTCAATCTGAAACTCCAGTACTTTGGCCACTTGATCAAAGAGCTGACTCATTTGAAAAGACCCCTATGCTGGGAAAGATTGAGGGCAGGAGAAGGGGATGACAGATGACGAGATGGTTGAAGGGGATCACCGACTCAATGGACATGGTTTTGGGTGGATTCTGGGAGTTGGTGATGGACAGGGAGGCCTGGCGTGCTGTGATTCATGGGGTTGCAAAGAGTCAGACACGACTGAGTGACTGAACTGAACTGAACTGAATTTGTTATGGACTGAATTGTGTCCTGCAGAATTCATATGTTCAAGCTCTAACCTTTGTTATGTTAGAATGTGACTTTATTTGGAGAAGGATGTTTAAAGAGCTAATATTTAAGGTTAAATCAGGTAATATGGTGGATCCCTAACCCAATTTGACTGGTGTCCTTTTTTAAATTTTTCTTTGGACAATAATTGCTTTACAATGTTGTGTTGGTTGACTGGTGTCCTTTTAAGAAGAGTACAAAATATCAGAGGTATGTGCCTACAGAGAAAGGGCCATGTGAGTGCACAAAGAGAAAGTTGCCATCTGAAAACCAGGAGAGAGGCTACAAGGAGAAATCAAGCCTCTTGACACCTTGATCTTGGATTTCTAGTCTCTAGAACTATGAGAAAATAAGTTTTTGTCATTAAAGCCACTCACTGTGGCGTTTTGTTATGGTAACCATAACAGAACCAAAATATCAATTTTATATTGTAAAGGTTATATTTTACTTCATCAGAAATGGAACTTATTAACACTGAGACTCAGAAGTAGTCAGACATAACCACTTAGTCACAAGACACAGTGTAAAACTCCACACTTCCTCAGGTTGAGGTCCTGCATATAGAAATTTTAGGAGGGCAGAGACAATGAAATAATATGCTCCATGTGATTAAAAACTGAACTAACTTTCAGAAGGTGTGTGGCAAAGGTGACTGGGTTATTTATGCCTGGATTCTCCTTCCAAATGTGTCAGTCAGATTAACCAACTTCCTCACTTATGGGAAGCAGTCAGTGAGAAGTGGAAAGAGATCAGAAATGTGAAATTAGTGGAGTTTCCTCCACTTGGAAGGAAACATTTGGACATTGACCATTCTATCACCAGTCTAGCAATTATCTCAGAGGTAGAGCTCATTAACATTGTCTACATAGATCTAAGATGATTGAGCCTCAGCACTCCAGTATCAGGAGGCATTAGGCCTCTTGCAGGTGTTGCCTCTTTGCACTGTCAGATGCTGTCCTAACTACTGTGCATTTACATGCATTCTTTATCCGCGTTAGACTATGACTGTATTATATGTACTGTTGTTCACATTTTAGGCACGAGAATACTGAGACTCAAAGTGATTAATTAACTTTCCTCTGCCTGCTTAACTAGTGTGTGAGGAACCCTGAATGGAATAAACCTAGAATAGGGACATGAAATGGGACATGTGGTCTTCCATATTTTTGAGTGGCTAGAGTTTGTCTTTTCCTGGTTGGACTTTGGCAGAGTATAGGACTGAGATACAAAACTTATCACCACAGTGAACCAGGACATTAGAAGTCAGGGAAGAGAGACTAGAAAAATAATCAAGAGACTGGGGGAAATCTATTACATTCTTGACTTGAAAGGATCAGAGGTAGATAGAACATAGTATGGAGACAATAATTTTGAGCCCAGAAGATGAGAGAAAGTATACTAAAGGATCAAAAGTGGATGGCTCATCTGGTATTTGCTTAGCATTGGAATTGGTGATCATAATTAATTTTTCTGACATTCAGGGTTGGAAGGTAGAGTGGCTTAATTAGAGAGTCAGAGGATAAATAGAAAGAGAAGGGCCCAATGGAAACCTAAAATTATGCAAAAGCAAAAATGGAATTCCACTATGAATCATAGTACTGCTTCAACACGGAAAGGCCCACAATACAGCCAGTGCAGCTTCCAAATATTTAATAATTTGGCCTGTAAGAATAAAAATACAATTTTATGCTAACATATACTTAAAATTCACTTTTATTTCTCATTCTCACAGCCATCCTATGAAGTATAATGAGTGATTATTAATCTTATTTTACAAGAAAAGAAACAGAGTGACTCATCTGAGGTTACATAGGAAATGAGTAAAGCCAGGTCTCTGATCTGAGAAATAAAATCATTGAGGTGGTCATGCATTAGGTCATGTGTTAGGTACTATTGCTATACAGTTCCCTATAGAATTCTGGGGCCCGAGGCTGATCTATGGCTATACCTTAATGCTTAGGATGACATGACTCACTGTTTTAAAGGATGATGTTTGCCAAGGACACTAATTACCTCTTATTTGACTCCATGTTCTTCTCCATAAAAAAGATGTCAACTTCTTCTGGATGTTAGTTGAGGTAAAATGATATAATGTACTTATATGTGTCTTTCCTGGAAGAGATACAGAAAGCATATTTTTGAGGAGTAGATAATAGCTTGAAAGGCTGTATTAATGACTTTGAAGCTGGGCTGGGCCGTTTTGAATCCTAACAAAAACGACTGTACCAGCACCTTCAAGCATTCTAAGAGTGTCACATATTCTGTGACCTAAATTTCCGTTCTCTCATGAGATTGTGATGAGTGTGGTGAGGACGTGACCCCCAAGCGACCCATGACACAGTGATACCTATGCAAAGACATGTGGCTCTTGCTGCAGCTATGCCACATCACTTCCAGATGTTTGTGGAGCATCCCTGGCAGCATCTTCTGAGAGGCTGTTTAAAGAAGAACAGGGCTGGTACTTTCCAGATTCTGCTATTCCTGCACTTCCTTTTGTGGGGAAAGCAGAATGCCAGCCAAGCCAAGGGAGATTGTTGCAATGTATCTGTTACATTTGAACTTCAGATCTCCAATAATTTTCTCAATTTTGTCTTTGTAATGCGTCCTTATGACTCAGAACTGCTTAGAGACCAAGAACAAAAAGGCTGAGATTCTCAAAAGGAAGTTTACTTCTTGAAAAACTATATTCTTTGTCTCAGCGTAGCAGCTTCTTCCTACCATCCCTGGTAACTCTGATCTTAATCTATCCATTCAACATATTCTTCTTTTCAATTAAGTGGGGGAGGATGGAGAGAGAGGAAGACAGAGGAAAAGGGAGGGTGAACAAGAGAGCCTCTGCTAGAATTTTAGCAGACCATTAGAGCTCATAGACAGATAATGGTCAAATATGGGTGTGCACAAGGAATTCTGAGAGGGAAAGTCTGAGAAGCATCTTCTTTCTGAATTGATTTTCATCCCATCAATTAAGTATAAACTAGCATGCAGTGCTGACTATTGGCCATACTTCCATCTATAGAAATGCCCCACCAGGCTGGATAGTCCTGACTTCCCATTCGCCCAACCCTATTCATTGTGAAACATTTTTGCAATGATTATTGGATAAATCACTGGACTTTTCTGGGTCTCACCCCTTTGCAGGAGGTTTTAATTATTGCTACTATTTTGTTGCCATATATCCTGTGTCCTGACTATATTATGCAAATATTCACATAATATTTTGGGTTATGCAAGTCTCTTCTAACACTTCAGAGAGTTTATTTATATGTACATGTATCTTCTATACATATAAATATATGTGTATATTTTCTACTTAAAATAGTCAAACTTTCTCCCCTATCTCAACAGGCAGTATTGTTAAAGTCTTCTTGAATTAGCAGCAGAGAATTGAAATACTATTTGTAAGAAGCAAATGGAGATTTCTCCCCACAAGCCCCCTACATTTCATGAACCAACCCAGGAAAAAAGTCCATCTATATTTTTCTGGCTAAGATAAAATTCTTAGACCTTCCCAACATGTAATTTCTTTCAAATGACTTAAGGGAGAAACAGATTTATATTCAATGCCCTTCTATAGTCATTGTTTTCTCATTTATATGAGTAACTCAGTCTGTTTTTTTTTCTTCCTCTTCTTTAGTTAAATTTCCTTTGGATGTAATAACCTTTTCTTTCCTCTCCACTCCACCAATCCATACCAAATACACTCTACTCATAGCTGTTCATTTTCAGTGTCCCTCTGAAAGTTTAAATGTCACATTTACATTTCACTCAATGTTTAAAATACAAGAATCTGGAAATGAAATAAAACCATAGGAGAAGGCCTTTCAGTGAATGGAAAATAGTAATAAATTCAGTGTTCTGACCCCAATTATGGGTGTTCAGCCTCCTAAGTCCTCTTTCATTCATCCTGCACAGGGAAATGCTGACACAAGCCCCTCACCAGACTCCATGCTCTGCCCCTTCTTTCCCCATCAGAATGTCTGTGTGTTGAATGACCAGTGTTTTCAGCCTGTCTTTGTATTCCCTGAGATTCTGTAACTATACCGAACTTTAAAACTATAAGTATGATAAGGAGGTGGTCTTTTTGATCCAGTGAGAACAATTTCTATCTGTTTTCAAAAGCACATGTATACTTGATGGATAGTGCAGTAGTTACTTTTATCCTTCTCATGGAATTAGCAAGATTATCTGTCACTGAAAATAATAAGCAGGCATTGAGAAAACAACTGGGGCTGAGACACTGGGGCTTCCCTGGTGGCTGAGTGGTAAAGAATCTGCCTGCTAATGGAGGAGACATGAGTCTGATCCCTGGGTTTGGAATATTCCCTTGAGAAGGCAATGGTAAACTAGTCCATTATTCTTGCCTGGAGAATCCCATGGACAGAGGAGCCTGGTGGGCTACAGTCCATGGGGTTTCAAAGAGTCAGACACTACCTAGCAACTGAGCAGGCACGAGAAGACAGCAGGTTGCTCCACAGAAGAGATTCTATAAAGAATGTGTCTTTGGAGCCAGATAAACCTGGGTTCAAATATTGTCTTTATCACTTGATTAGCTTCAGGACACAGCTTTTCGAAGCTATTTTTCCATCTGTAGAATAGGCATAGTGACAGTTGCTTAAAGCTTTGTTATAAGGATTCAATGATAGGACATATGTAAATTTCCCTTAAACTATACTGGGTGATCAGTAAACATTCAGTGTATTGTGATTATTACTATTTTCATTGTTAGCAGTGATATTTACTAATGCTGGTATACTAGTAACTTTTTTTCTCTGTGGACCTACTCTTTTCTGAGAGTCACTCAAATGCATATCTTGCTCCTGGGAAGTACCAACTTTGCAGGACGTGTGTATTCTTAAGTGGACTCATAGACTCAGAAACCTTCAGGGAGTAAAGTTAATTCATTATTTTAGCAAGTATTGATTGGAGGCACAGTCTATGTTTCATATTGTTCTGCAATTTAGGTATTCAATAATGGACGAGGTGGGCTTCCCAGGTGGCTCAATTGTAAAGAATTTGACTGCCAAGCAGGAGACGTGGGTTTGATCCCTGGATCAGGAAAATCCCCTGGAGAAGGAAATGGCAACCCATTCCAGTCCTTTTGCCTGGAGAATCCCATGGACAGACGAGCCTGGCAGGCTACAGTCCATGGGGTCTCAAAAGAGTCAGACATGGCTTAGTGACTAAACAACAACAGTGAACTTGATGAGTGAGTTTTCTGGTGCTTACATTCTAGGGGGAGAAGACAGAGAAAAATAAATAATTAAATAAACAGTATCTGTGATCAAACTAGATAATTTTATAGTGTGGTATGTTCTATAAAGTGAAACAGAAACATGATTGTGAAGGGAGACTAATTTGGATTATGTGGCTAGGGACAGGAGCAGCTTCACACTGGAGATGGTATGAGTTTATTCCTAAATTCCAAATAAGATCCAGTCATAGGAAATGCTGGGATGGGAGGAAAGACCACTCTGGGGAATGGCAGGGAAACCAATTTAGCTAACGTAAGAAAGCCACTGAATCCCAGGGCTGTTGATTTGGGCAAAGGGGATGGGGTATTGAGAGGTGAAGAGGAGTAACAGAGAAACATTGTATATACCTCTCTAAGTCACAGTGAGGGATTTGTATATATTATACTCAGAGAAGTAGAGAAAAGGTGCCAACATAAAACTCGTGAGTTGACTCAGCTAATGTCCAATTGTGACGGAATGATGGCTTGGTCCAGGTGATGTCCAGTAATATATATCAGGAGTGGTCAGTAGATGAGAATAATTTTGGATCTAGAGTTGATAGGCCTTTTATTTTTTCCTGGTTGTGAGGGATGAGGAAAAGAGAAGAATACATTATTCCTATATTATTTCTAGTCATATAATTAAATTAAACATCTTCAGATAAATAAATCTCAGGAATTATAAAATTACATATGGATATTAAAACAGAACACTGGGAGTTAAATACCAACTATTCAATTTACTGACTACTCAATTATTTACTGACTAATCAACTATTCAATTCAATCTGACTCTTTGCAACCCCATGGACTGTAGTCCACCAGGCTCCTCTGTCCATGGGATTCTCCAGGCAGGAATACTGGAGTGGGTTGCCATTTCCTTCACCAGGGAATCTTTCTGACCCAGGGATTGAACCCGTATCTTTTTTGTCTCCTACATTGGCAGGAGGGTTCTTTACTGCTAGCACCACTGGTTGGCCAGAGGAAAATACTATAATGTTTCAGCTTTCATCGTCTATAAAATGAGGATAATAAAATTATATTTATGTACCTGCAAAAGGTGTTTTGAGAGGCAAATAAAATCAGTATAATTGTATGGTGATATTTTATCAGGTATTTAATATATGCAATGATTGTGCTGAATGGCTTCGTTTTACTCCTTAAACATGCAGTAAAAAATATTTGTTGGGAATCCCACTTTACAGATGATGAAATTTAAGCACAGAGAGATTAAAATGTATATGTGGTCAAAAAACTAGATCACATGTTTAGTTACCATGTGTTGTACAATCTATAGTCTGTGCCATTAACTAGTACCTAAAATTTATCTTAGTAAGTCCCAAAAAGGTTATTGAAGTGTATGGATGCAAATCATCCATAATAATTCAATAGGAATGATTTAAAAACTAAGAAGCTAAACTGTGTATAAGTAAAAATTCAACTTCTCCTGAAACATGGTTACTTTGTGATGGGAAAGCAAACTGGAATGAAATTATGTGATAAGTTATCTTAATCCTTTAAATAAAAAAAAATTCAGTCTAACAGCATTGACAATATCTGATACTGACTTGCTATCTCTTATAACACCTATCATCTAGTAATAGGTCCCTAAGTAAATGTTTAATAAACTCCTACAGAATACATAAATAGATCTTTTGAGCCAAAGTCTGTGTATTTTCATAATATAAATTTCTGAAGGACAAACCCTTGACTTTTTTTTTCTCTTTTCTCTTTTTTGCCTTCCCTCACAGTGTTTAGGATAGTAGAGGTTCATTACATTTATTATTTCTCAAATAAAATAAATTCTTGCTGCCAGACACTAATGAGAAGGAGCATGAACACAGATGGTACAAAAGTGCCAGTAAGTCAATGACTGTTTTCGTCACCATCCTGAAGCAAAGCAACATTGTTAGAGACTTGGGTCCAAATCTGATCTGAAAAAAAAAAAAAAAAAAAAAAAAGGTTCATTCCCTTGTTTATGTGGTTAGTTTATTTTCATTTTCTAACTGGTTAAGCTTTTTGCTTAAGAACTTAAGATTCCAGGGCATATGGAACCTTGAAGATTTCACAATTTGCATAATGGATTTTCTGTATAGCCTTGTTCAATGTCCTGTCTTGTTGTTGAGCTTTGAAATGGTATATACCCCAGAGATACTAGGATGTGACACTAAATAGTTAGAGAATAAAGCCAACCTAATATGCTCCCTGCCCTCAACCCAGAGGAAGTCCTATATCCCTGGTATGTGACCTCTTTACATATTATGTTTTCTCTGCATTAATAATTGTCACTGTTTGTTTCTTTCTGATTTATTTACTCATTTGCACCTAACATGTGTATCCCTCTTATGATCTATATATTCCAGGAGTGTAGAACTATGTATGCGAAACCATAAATCATCCTTGCCTACAGTGTCTGCAGTAACATATACTTATTAAATAAATGAGAGATAAATATGCCTCTGGGCCTTTACACACATTTTTTTTTTTTTTTTGCCAGAGAAGAGTCAGACTCAATATTGAAAAGCTGTAAGTTAATGTATGAGGGGATGTATCAGCCATCTATGCTATGTAAATTACCCCAAACTCAGTGGTTTATGGTAATGACAATGATGCTGTCATCTTTCCCAGTTTTAGAAATTTGGGAAAGGTTAGACTGGTGGTTTCATCTGGGAGTCACTTACGTGCAATGAGTTGAGAGCTGGAAGTGGAACATGAAGCCGCTGGAGCAGATGGGGGATGGCAAGTTGTGTCATTTCTATCTCTCCCATATATTCTCCATGTGATAGCTCATCATGAGCTGGCTTGGACTTCTTCACAGTACCATGGCCTCAGAGCAGTCAGATTGATTCCACAGTGGCTGGCTTATCTTGTCTGTCTTCTAGAAATTCAGGCAGAAGCATTATTAGCTACACTTGAGAGTCACATAATGTCATGTCTGCCATATTCATCTGGATGACTATTTACTAAGGTCAGCTAGAATCAAAGGGAAGGGTTTTAGGCTCATCTTTTGATGTCAAGAGAGTCTGAGTATTTGTATACATGTTTTAGAGTTACCACAATAAGGTTATATAAAGTATGTTTTTTTCTTCGGGAGGTTTTTCTGAAATCCCCATGACTGTCTTCTTCCATTGTCTATTTCCCCATTGAACTCTTTGTTAGGAGACAACAATGTGTGTAGTGATGGGGCAAACATGCTTCATCAAGCAATGTGTACCTATTTTTTAGTAAGAGAGAGGTCAATTTTTATCAGCTTCTCCGTGAAGAGAAGAGAGAATTTGGAAACATGCCTCTTACTTCCTTTCTGCTTTCCCCCCACAAACCCTAAGGCTAGAGACTCCATCCAGCTGGGTTATTTCAGAGGAGACACGAATGAGAAGAGTTGTATGAGTTGGTTGGTAGAAGGGGAAAGCCTCTCTGGGAATCCCATCGTGAGTGGGAGAAGACAGATGTGTTTACAGCTGCTCAGCTAGCTAATGAGTCAGCTCCCATTGCAGGTGGATAATCTCCAAGACAGCCAATCCACTCACAGATAATCAAGAATTGACCATATGCCACAGGTGGATTATGTGTGAAGGGAGCACATGAGGAAAGAGGGAAAACAGAAATTTGACTACTATCTTTAAAAAAACAAAAAACCTCATAATATCATATGGATAATAATAATGGCCCATTCTCTTAAGTAACATTTATGTTTATCAAAGCATTATCACAGCCTCCCTTTAATTGCTTTCTTGTGAACAGGCCAGGTAGGTCTATTTCCATCTTTTAGTGGAGTGCTTAAAAAGAATGCAAAGCAAAAAGAGGAATGAGCATTTACTGCTCACTAACTATGTGTTAGGGACCAAGACCTGCTCAGAACCACAGAAATAATTAGTTATATGACAGAATATTGGGAGTTTAGCTAGTAGTCCAGTTCTCATCGAGTGAAATGTTAATTATATATTGCAAATCCAATACAAATGCCTTTTAGTTATAAATATTTTTCACTCTATGCATTTGTGAATCAGAAAAATATATGCTAACCTCATAGAATCATTATCTTCACTCTGCTTCAGAATTGAGGTTTATTTGTGCTTATCACACAGCATATCTGCATATTAAACTTATAATTTCCATAGTACCAACAAGCCTGCTAATGGAAAACTCAGATTCTCAGAACCTCCGCCCTAAAGATTCAACTATTTGTGAGAGGATCCAAAATCTTTACATTTAAACAGACCCTTTTGTGACACACGATTCTAGAACGTGGTTCTCAGTCTGAGGTGGTTTTGCCATGCTGGGAACATTTGGTGATATCTGGAGTTATTTTTGGGTCATTATACTTAGGAAACAGGTGCAACTGGTTTCTGGTGGATAGAGGCCAAGGATGATGGTAAACATCCTGCTATGAGTAGGGTTGCTTACCACCACAAATCTGGCCCTAAGTGTCAGCAATGCTCTTCTTAGAAACTTTGTTTAAAGGCACTGTAAAAGCCAGTCAGTGGCCGCATGGTGGTTTAATTACTATTCCATAACATCTATCCATATCTATGTCTATGTCTGCATCTGTATGTCTGTGATCATGACACAGCCACACCTTTCTCTATCCACATCCATGTCTATCTATGCCTGTGTTTTTGTCTAATCTATGTCTTTGTTTATATCTATGTATGTCCATGTTCATGTCAATGTCTATCTATCAGTCTAATTATCTATCTATATCAGTGATATTTTTACCGTGTTAAAGATAAGAGCTTGTAAGCTTTAGTAACCTTTATAGAACTTACTTAGAGACACTTTGGTGGCTCAGATGGTTAAGTGTCTGCCTACAATGTTGGAGACACAGGTTCAATCCCTGGGTTGGGAAGATCTCCTGGAGAAGGAAATGGCAACGCACTCCAGTATCCCTGCCTGGAGAATCCCATGGATGGAGGAGCCTGATATGCTACAGTCCATGGGGTCGCAAAGAGTCGGACATGACTGAGTGACTTCACTTTCATGGCATTAACTCTGTATTCGAGAGTGCATGAAAAATATACAGGCATTGTTGCTTAGTCACTAAATTATGTCAAACTCTCTTGCAACCCCTTGGACTGCTCTCTGTCCATGGGATTTCCTAGCCAAGTATACTGGAGTTGGGTTGCATTTCTTTCTCCAGGGGATCTCCCCAACCCAGGGATTGAACCTGTGTCTCCTACATTGGGAGGTGGATTCTTTACCACTGAGCCACCAGAAAGCCCAACAGGCACACCTCGGAGATAATTCAGGATCTGTTCTAGACCATCATGACAAAGTGAACATCACAGTAAAATATTAATGAACCACATTTTTCCCCAGTGCACATAGAAGTTATGTTTTCACTATACAGTAGGCCACCAAGTTGGAAATAGCATTATATCTAAAATATAGTGTCCATATCAATTAAAAATGCTTTATTGCTAAAAACTTCTAGCTATGACCTGAGCCTTCAGTGAGTCATAATAGTGGTATCAAAGGTCACTGATCTGAGTTCATCATAACAAAAGCAATAATAATGAAAAAGTTTGAAACATTGGAAGAATTAGCATAATGTGACACAATGTGAGCAGATGCTGTTGGAAACAAGGCACCCGTAGACTTGCTTAACACAGGTTGCCACAAACCTTTAATTTGCAAAGTAATGCCAGGGGGAGAAAAGGTAGGAGTTTGGGAGTAACATATACACACTATTACATATGAAATAGGTAAACAACAAGGACCTACTGTATAGCACAGGGATCTATAATCAATACCTTGCAATAACCTGTAATAGAAAAGAATCTCAACAATGAATCCCTTTGCTATACACATGAAACTAACACAATATTGTAAGTTAACTATACTTCAATTGAAAAAAATACAGTGTCTGTGACATGAAAGAAAACAAAGCACAATAAAATGAACTATGCCTATATGTGGGGGTACATATATGTGAAGTGTTTTCCATACTAAATAATCTGAGGTTAACTTCCTTTCCTCAGTGAAACCCTGAGGATATCTTAAGAATTTTAGCTGCATCTAAAAATGCTTTATTTTGTTGAAGAATTTCAACCATAAAACAGAAAGTGAAAATACTTCTTATATTGGAAAATTTGAATTTCCTAAGTAAGATTGGGCAGCCCATTTCAAATTCAGTTCCTAAATCCAGAGATACGAATTGCATTGTAAGCTTGTAAAACTAAGAAGTTGTGAAGTGTGTCTTCACTATGTTAAAGAAACAATCATTTGGGAATTTGATCTTAAATGTACCCATATGTATGTGACTGATCGCTGATCAGTGTCTTTTTATGTTCTGCAACCTGGGACTGTACCCTATTATACATCACATATCTGAAATTTTTTCATTTATAGTAGACAGGTAGACACTAGTGAGAAGGAATAACAGTAGATTGTGAAAATGGGGCTTGCTATACAGTCAATGAAAACATTTATTATTCATAAGAGGAAGGTGAATAGGAGATGAATTATCTCAGGACTGATTTTTTTTTCCCAACTATTACCTATTTTTGCCACCCAGGATTTTCTTTTCTGGGATACTCATTCCTGGTATCCACTGGATATCTCCTTTGGATATCTCTCAATAGAAAGTGGCATTCACTTTCCCCCCTCACATGCATCTTACACTTACTTTTTTCCAAGCACCAGGCTGAGAAGGCAATGGCACCCCACTCCAGTACGCTTGCCTGGAAAATACCATGGATGGAGGAGCCTGGTAGGCTGCAGTCCATAGGGTCTCTAAGAGTCAGACATGACTGAGTGACTTTACTTTCACTTTTCACTTTCATGCATTGGAGAAGGAAATGACAACCCACTCCAGTGTTCTTACCTGGAGAATCCCAGGGTCGGGGGAGCCTGGTGGGCTGCTACCTATGGGGTCGCACAGAGTCAGACACGACTGAAGCGACTTAGCAGCAGCAGCAGGCTGATATAAACAGACTTTCCTATTTATTACAAATGGCAACCCACTCCAGTGTTCTTGCCTGGAGAATTTTAGGGATGGGGGAGCCTGGTGGGCTGCCGTCTATGGGGTCGCACGGGGTCGGACACGACTGAAGCGACTTAGCAACAGCAGCATAACTATTCTAGTTAAACTGGCATTCAGACTATGTGAGGTCATACAAATGAACAATATGTTGGTGTTTTCTGAAGTTTACCACAATAATCCATTTGCTCATTCATTCTATACTTATTTATCTTGTGACCAGTATGTGTAGACTCTCTGCTAGATGCTATCAGTAAAGAATGAGTAACGATAAAATTCTGACCATTATTGGCCTTATAAGTGAGCAAGGAAGGTAGTAGACAGATTTTGTAAAGTATATATTTTATGAAGTAAAGTGTGACAAGATAATGAGAGAGATGAAGAGAGGTGGCTGTTCTATATAAGACAGTCAAATGTGGCCCCAACTCAGAAGTTTATTTTTTTGTGGATACCTAATGGGTCATGATTCTTGATTCTTTTTATCTTTTATGCACTGTGACTCTCTTTTCATGTCCCACAGGACCTTAATGACAAATACAGAAGAAATTCCAGAGTCAAGGTTTTAGAACTTGCATAAGAATTTTAGATCACCCAAGAGAAGGTGACCAGTTTAGGGCGGGTAAGATCCTAATGCCACCTTCTAATAAGAATGTGCCTGTGTCTGTCTACTTGCCTTATCAGTGTCAGGGTTTAATTATTCTGTTTAAATAAGTAAATAAGTTCAATTAATTTATGTTGTTGTTATTTAGTTATTAAGTCATGTCTGACTCTTTCCAACCCCCATGGGCCATAGCCTTCCAGGCTCCCCTAGAATTTTCCAGGCAAGAGTGAGTAGCCACTTCCTTCTCCAGGGGAGAAGGTTGCTGAACCAGAAGGTTGCAAACCCACGTCTCCTGCATTTGCAGGCAGATTTCTTACCACTGAGGAACCAGGGAAGCCCTATTTACTTTATATTAGTATCCAAATTGTCATGATATCATAATTCAGTGAGATGAGAATTTGTAGGAAAAACAAAAACTGACCTGATATCTTGACCATGTCACTGTATAATTTTTGACCTGTTGTTTACTTTTCCTAATCCCGTATCATTTGTTTATAAAATGAAGATAATATCAGTGGTGCTCATTCACCTCTCTAGTCTCAAGCATCATTTCATATTTAGTTGAGTTACTTTTTATCAAAACTTGCTGCCTTTGCTTTCTGTGAGGTTACTCAGGCATGGATTTCCTTGTCGTTCTGTTGCAAGATATCAGTCTTCTTTTCTATAAATATTACTTGTAAAGTGTTCAGTTTCAAAATTTCATCTCCAGTATGGGTCCTTCATGTCAGCTGCAGACCCCATGTGTGATTATATTTGTGTGGGTATGTAAATATAAAAATGTCTAGTTGACATCTGCCCTTGGATTTTATGCAGTAATGCCAAGCTTAATATATTCAAAGCAGAGCATTTAATCCTCACTCCAAATTTGATTTCCGCATAGCTGTCATCTTTACTAAACTGTTCATATATGAGCCAAGTCTTTCTAGACACTTTAGATCCCCCACCCAAAGCACCCAAGTGCTATCATGTGGACTGTGGCAGTAATCTTGTATCCAGTAGCCTCACTGTCAGTCTTGCCTCCTTTACTGTCATATTGCATACAGAAAAAAGGAGTCATTTAAGAAATAAATCAGCACCATTGGTTTTAGAACAAAATCCAGAATTTTTCACATGCCCTCATTAATCACAATATCGGGTTTAGATTATCTGCATTCCCATTTCCTGCTTCTCTTCTTGCTGCCCATCGTTCTTCCAATGGGCCATCTCCCAGGCATTTCACAACTGCTATTTCTTCTGCCTGGAATATTTTCCTCCTTCCTGTTTATTGTGACACAGCTTTCTTCTTCTTCAGATTAAATGATTCTTACCCAGGGAGGCTTTCTCCTCTACCCTCCTCTACTCATTGTTGAAGTTGGGTTCTCATTATAAAACTTTTTTATTTCTTTCATATAGCTTAACATAGGTATAAATATTTCATAATATATGTGATTTTCTGATTAATGTATATTTCTTCTATGAGAATATATGATTGCAGAAAAGAGATACCAAATTTTTTCACTGCTCTGTTGCACACTAAACACACTGGCATATTATATGGTTGAATAAATATTTTTGATAGACTGCATAATGCATAATAAGTCCTCATAGAATCTAATCATCTCTGTTCATTGTAATGATTTCAAATCGTCATCAGTATTGCAAATAACTGATCATATAAATCATTGCTTCTTTAATTTACAAAGTTTGTGTTTGAGTCCCACTAATTCTCGAGTCTTATATAAGGTCCAAAAGAAACAAACATTGAAGAGCACTGCTATTCCCTTGGCTTTGAAGTCTAATATTTATCAATCAAAGACATCAGCAAAATATCCAGTCACAATAAGAGGAAGAGATGTTTACAAAAACATATTTCTAGAGGAAATAAAAGTAGTTTCTCAGGGCAGTATTTTTAAATAGCCAAGAGCAAATCTGAGACTTGGGGAAAAAGAGAGAGAGAGAGAGAGAGAGAAAGGTCACTAAGTTATTTTAATTAAAGTGATTCATTTGAAGACAAAGGGACAAATTCTAGGGAAGATAGAGCCCCAGATTTCCATTCTTGCTGTCAGTGGTAGATTCCATCTCAGAATGAGAAGGGGCGATTCATATTCTAAGCTAAAAGCAAATAACTTTAATTAAGCCTGGCTCATGGGTCTAAGCTTTGGAGACCTTTTTAATAAAAGAGATCACATGAATGAGGAAAATTTTATTCACAACCTCACCAGGCTATTTTCCCCCTCCTTTTGAACTGCCTTTGACAGTTTCTTCAACATATTTGAGGATGAGAATTGATTGAAGAAAAGCAATTCTGACCTGTGGTTTGAAATTTATGAAATGAGAATTGGTGATGGTGCTATGGACACCTCATCAGCAATATTCAAGATTCAGAATAAAGCAGTTTATAAGTCTTGTGGTATATAATGCTTCTCAATGGGAGAATAATTTTCCAGCCTCCTTTCACACAATGAATCAAGCCAGAAAATAGTTATTGAATGTTTATTGTGTGCCTGGCACCATCCTAGATTCTGCAGTTGGAACAAAATACAAAGCAGGATAAAAGTTATGGAGTATATATATTATAATGGATAGAATGGCAAAAAATAAAAAAAGAATATGCCTATATATCATATTAGAATTATAGTATATAAGATAGTTTAATATAAACACAAAGAAAAAACAAATATTTAAAATGTTACTAATAGATGAAAGAGAAAATCATGCTGGGCAAGAGTGGATGTTTAGGAGGTAACCACTTGTACTAACTAAAGCATTTCTAGTGAGCCAAACCTCTCGACTTGTAGCAGTTAGAAATTCCTAAATGCTGAAGTTCCTGTTTTTATATTTTCAATTAGCTTCATTCTCAGATTAATCTGTTAGGCTTTCTCTCTGCTCAATTTTTTTTTTGCAAGACATATGATTCAAAGACACCAAATGTAGACTAGAGACAGTGTGTGGTGTTGTATACTGGACAGAGTAATGTGAATGTGATCAGTATTTGTTTGTCAGAAACATTATTTTCAGAAGTTAAGCTGAGCAACAGCAACAAGATAACCATACAGAACACATTGAGTCTGTAAATATACTGAGCTACAATCTTCTCTAAATTATTAAAATGCAGAGGCAGATACCTATCTAGCAGTGTTATATTTTCATTACTCAAGATGTTTGTGCATATGATCTAAAGACATTTGCACGTTCACTAGAGTCCAAGGAAACACACACATGCCCTCCACTCTAGAATGAATATTTATGTTCCCCCAAATTCATATGTTGAAATCTAATTCCCAGTGCAATGGTATATAAAGAAGGAGGATCTCTTGGAGATGATTAGGTCATGACAGGGAGCCTTCTTGAATGGGATTAGTACCTTTATGAAAGAAGCCTCAGAGAGCTTCCTTGCCCCTTCTGCCATGTGAGGTTACAGTGAGAAAGTGGCCACCTGTAAGGCTGAAAGTGGACCTTCTCCTGACACTAAATCTGCGCTCAACTTAATCTTGAACTTCCCAGGATCCAGAACTGTGAGAAATGAATCTTTTTTGTTCGTAAGTCACCTGGTCTATGGTATTTTTGTTACAGTAGACAAGCAGACTTATACACATTCTAAAAGATACATGATTGTGCACAGTGAGAAAGCACAGAACTTGGAAATAGAGAATCTGGGTTCAAATCCTGAATTTTATAGATGAGCTAGAGATTTTTACAATCATTGTTTTCTCCTCTGTCAAATGGGAAGAGTGATATCTGCCTCATACATTTGTGAAAGGACTAAACTACTTTAAAACTTTCCCCCAAACATTAATCAACTAAATAAATATAAGTGTAATTGCAGTGTTGCTGATGTGTATAGTTTTTAAAATATCATGGCCAGTTATGTATGAAGTGTTGGAAATTATATCCTTAACTCTATGAATGGAAGATAATACAGTATCAGGTACAGAAAATGTCTGGTTAAATTGTATGCTGTGGAACATATTTTAATTGAAAAATACAATTGATTTGTTTTATATTTTGCTAATCATCATCTACATCAGCAATTGATAAAGCATAAATTAAAATTTTTGTGTGTCAACATTAAACCTATAAAGTCTTGTTAACAGCTGCCATAGCTGTCTCAAAATGTTAGCCTGCTGGATAAATATATACTTAAGGAGACAGGAGCACGTGGCCTTCCCAGAGCCATGCTTCTAAATGTTACAGCAGTTCTAACATACTTTCAATTAAATAAAAATTAAAGCTCAGAAAATGTCACAAAAGGGTAGCCTAATATTTGATCATTAACGTACTTATGCAAAGGGATATTTACAACTGTGCATTCAGAAGTGATCAACTCCCCTTTCCAAGTTCCATGAAGCCAAGGTTTAAGATAATGTTTAGATAAACTTTCCAGCAGAGTTTCTAGGTAGTCTGTGCCCTATAGACTGATTTTGATTCTGATGAAGTATTGAAAGCCATTTGTGTTGTAGTTTTCTTTTTTGGTTCAATGATTAAAGCATCTCATGATTAGAGGCAATTAAGTTATTGTCCAAAAACACAAAAGATCACCCTGTCTGAGATCACCTCATCTTCCCTGAGTCATAAAAACACATAAAATGTGAATTCATTAGTACTTTCAAATAAATCTGCCTGAACCACCTGTGTGTTAAGATACTATAAAAAAAGTATTATTAGTATTAGAATTACCTTTGGACCCTAAATATTAATAACTCTCTCTTCCACTTAAAGCATAACAGACCAGTCCCTCGTCCTTCCTCCGGTCATTTAAATGCATTTAATGCTTACCCACAGGAAGAATAGTGAACAAGTGATCAGCTTAATTTATGTTATAAGCTAATGTGTCCTTATAGAAACTGTTCTGCTATTCAGCAACATTCCCTGCTTACAGTGTAATATTCTAGATCCCTTTTGCTTTTTCTCATAGCTCTTATTTGCCAACACTTTAACTATTATAAATAGGAAACTTTCCACATTTGCCACATTCAGTGCATCAATTTCCATAGAACACAGTGTCATTTCCAGATATAAAACATTTTTTTAAATTGGAGTCTGTAAGAAAGAAAAAAATGGTATCATCTATATCTCTAAACATAAAGTTTATTTATAACTTGATATTATTTCTTAGAGATCAGGCTAACAGTCAAAAAATGGTATAAGGGACCCATCTATTTACTTGAGATATGGAACTATCTCTGGTTTAGTGTTAACTAATGTTTTAGAAAAAATATACATGCATATATATATATATACATATATTTATGTATATATACATATACATATATGTGTACTTATATATTTCTAATTCAGAATCAGAGATAATTTCTTAGGAAAATCAGATTTTCTAATACTTAAAATCACAGATGAATTTTTCACCTGTTCTAAACTTTAGGTACTTTTTAAAAGATGAAAATCTTGTGGGAGTCCCAATTAGAGGCAATTATAGTTTGATTGACTTACTTTGGGTTTTAAACATTTAGAAGAAGAACACCTAGAAGAGGTTATTCCTTTATAAAGAGAAAAAATTACAGTCCCATGTCTATCAGATTTAGTGTTTTGTTCTTTTCATGGAAAATAGCCATGATGCTTGACTAGACATAGCAAACTATATAATATACCACTGAATCTAGATATGAGAATTTCTGAATGAAAGTTGAGAGATATATTGAGAAAAGAAGGGGTGAGGGAAGGGTAAACACTTGAAATATAGAAAATATCTATGCCTGATATGTAGCCAGAAGACTCTCTCAGTGTAGTCCTTTATTTTCCCCACATTTTACTGAAGAGTCTTTATAGAATATTCTGCATATCTGATATACCTTCTCTGTTCATTTTCATAGTTTTATATGCTATTTTTGAGTCTTTACTTTCCACATAACTTAAAATAAATTTATCCAAATCTCCTTTACCATGTTGATCTTGTTGTTTTAATAGGAACTGCTTTAAATTTATTTATTTTGGGAGAATTTGCATTTTTATGATATTAAATCTTTCTTTTCAGGAAGCCTTTCCATTTGTACTTTTCTTCATATAGATCTTTTGCTTTTCTTCTGTTAAATATATTCCTACATAGTTTATTACTTTTTTCGAATGGGAATGGATTTTAAAATTTTGACTCATCTGTTTTGCTGGAGGGAAGAAAAATCTGATTTTTATATACTCATGTTATAACCTAATACTTTGTGACATTTCCTTATTGAACTCTAATATAATAATAATCATCACCAAATAGGATACTTTTACATCTTCTACTGTGTCTGTAGATTATCTAATTTTATTTTCATTATTGCAATTGCTAACACCTTCAGACTAGTTTTAAATAAATGAGATGATATAGAGTATCTGTGTTTCTGTTTTATTTGATATGTTTTTAGTGTTTCACTATTTAGGATGATGGTAATCATCTATTTCAGTAATCCATTTTTGTTATATTTATATTGTTTCCCTCTCTTGCTACTTAACTTTGAGGTTTTAAATTTTTAAAACTGGTTGCTAATTTTTCCAGTTTATTTAATATAAATTTATTTATTTTAATTGGAGGTTAATTACTTTACAATATTGTATTGGTTTTGCCATATATCACCATGAATCCACCACAGGTATACACATGTTCCCCATCCTGAATGCCCCCTCTCTCCTCCCTCCCCGTACCATCCCTCTGGGTCGTCTCAGTGCACCAGCCCCAGGCATACAGTATCATGCATCGAACCTGGACTGGCGATTCGTTTCATATATGATACACAGTTTTTTTTGTGATATAAATGACATATGACATTGTATTAGTCCAAGGTATACAGCATATTGATTTGATATGTGTATGTATTGCAAAATTATTTCTATAGGTTTAGTTAACATCCATCATCTCATATGACTGCAACATTTTATCTGATGCAAAATGTTAAGATCTACTCTCTTAGCAACTCACAAGTGTATAATGCAATACTGTTAACTACAGTCACCATGCCACACATTACATGTAGTTCTTAAAGATTATTTTTATATTGCAGTGGGATCATCAGATTTTTTACCTTTCTTGAAAAGGCTATTCTATAGATTTTTCCTCTTTATAACATATTATTTTGATTGTTTATCTTTCTATTCACTTTTTTTCTCATTTTTAAGTGCATGCATGCTGAATGCAGGTACATGACTTAAGACATAGGAGATTTTTTCACAAGATACTGAAAAAAAAAAATGATGGAGAAACTAGAAAGCAAGTCATACCAAGAACCAGTTTAGGGACCAGAAGGGATAAATTTGGAGTTAAGATGTCTCAAATGGACTATGACATGTTCTCAAGTATTTAGAGAACTGCAGTGTGGAAGAGGATATGGATCTGATCATTTTCTTCTAGAAAAACGGTTACCCCCGTCATTCCCAGTACCACCACCATAATCACATCAACCCAGTAGTTAAGACTGCTGAATGCTGAGGCAAGAACAAATGTAACCCATATTTATGTGTCAGGTTATATCCTTCTAATAGCTTTTGACTGGAAGAAGTAATCCAAGATCTCATGTCTATTATGTGGCAGTGGTGGCCTTGATGCCAGGAGCTGTGTCTTAAGCATAATGCTCCTTTTTCATGCTAAATGTTTTCCCCTCATTATTTATCATTGTTTAACATCACACACGGAGAAGGCAATGGCACCCCACTCCAGTACTCTTGCTTGGAAAATCCCATGGACAGAGGAGCCTGGTGCTGCAGTTCCTGGGGTTGCTGCGAGTCGGACACGACTGAGCGGCTTCGCTTTCACTTTTCACTTTCATCATTGGAGAATGAAATGGCAACCCACTCCAGTGTTCTTGCCTGGAGAATCCCAGGGACAGGGGAGCCTGGTGGGCTGCAGTCTATGGGGTCGCACAGAGTTGGACATGACTGAAGTGACTTAGCAAGATCACACAGTCCTTCTCTCAGTTGGCGGATTCGTGTTGATGTATGGCGAAACCAATAGAGTATTGTAAAGTAAAATAAAAATAAAAAAATACATAAAACCTAATACAATCTGAAAAAAAATGCTGGCTACTTAGCAGATGCTCAAAAAATATTTCTCAATTTTATTAATGAATTGTACCAAGTATACTAACTGTGTGGTAGATCCCAGTTAAACAAAAATCATGCTTTAAAAATCAGTTATATATGGGATAAAATGACCTGAAGCCATAATGAGTTCCTAGTCAGTAGAAGTATTCACACAAAAGGTATTGACAAAGATTTAATACTGAACTCAGAAACTAGGATGTGGTACTGATATCCAGGTAATCCCAAGAAAATGGCTGATACAGGTGATTTAAAAAAAATAATTCTTTCTATGCTCATTTTCCATTACTTGCTTATTGTTTACAAAGTTTTATGTTTGCCTGACAACATACATACATACATACATACATACACATTTGTGCATACATACACGTATACATATGCACACACACATTTTTTTCTCATTCCCCACCAATGATTTATTAAAATGGCTGTATGGTTTTATAGAATTTTCCAGGATTTCTTTTATATGTCACACAAGTGTTTGAAACTTGGAGTATGACTACCTTTGAATTCATTATTTTAAGGCATTCTATAACTTTTATGTAACATAATAAATGTGGACTTTATTTGCTTCTGGGGAAAAAGTTAAATTTTGCATGCATTCATATCTAACCGAAGTACAAAGTAATTAACACTTTCCTATGCTTTCTGATAAGTGCAGCCATAACATAGCAATTAAGCTCTCAAAATTCACAAAGAAGATACAGGAAATTATAGTCTCTAAATTCTATATTAAAATTTAGAAATCTTGTTTTAGGTGTCTATAGAGTATGCATGTGTGTATTAGGAGAAAAAAAGTTCAATTTAGTTTAAAGTTTTAATTAGAGAACCTACAATCAGGTAATACTGAATGGTTGTTTAAAATCTTCAAGTTTGAGCTGAATGATTTTTACCAGTAAAAATATGTTCATATTCTTAATGAATATAGATCTAAAGAAGCTTTAAAAATGCTTTAACATAAAAACTATCCCCTTCTATCACCACCTCACACCTACCTTTTTCAGTGTATAATTAAGAATTAGGAAATTTGATAAATGAATGTATTAATTATACCTAATTACATGATTACAAATATTTAGTCTTTTAAAAAATGGTGCTTAGTTTGTTTTTTTTTTTCTCTTAGTTCTGTCATTTTAGTACAATTTGAAGTCACATCTGTCTAAAATATTACATATGATCTAGTGGAGATATAGTCATCATCATAAACAACAATTCTTGACTCTGAATTTGATTGCAATGGGACATGACAGGAGAATCTCATAACAATATTGCTGATTTACAAACTTTTGGGTTACAGGTTTAGTCACTGATCACGAGAGTAAAGGCTCATAGATTAGATTTCTCTCCATCTCTCCTACTACAGATTGTGGTATGCTAGGATTGTAACATATAAAATTATAGAATGATAAAATTATAATACTATTGTTAGCAGTATGAAGAAATTATAACCAGTTGAATTATATTTTATATATTTAATGGTGATAGTATACTAAATACAGGAGTGCTTTTATTTTATTTTAAAATATTTAAAATAAATATTTCTGGTTCCATCTCTTTAGCTGTATGGCCTCAATAAAACTCTGTGCCTACTCTGCCCCTGTGGATATTGATGACAACTTAGGTTGTAATGAGAAGAGAATATTTGATCAAATAGATTGCTTAGACTACTGACTAGTCCTTACATGTTCTGAGTAAATTATAACATGATATCTTATTTTTATGGTGCCCATTTTAGTAGATTAAAATGGAGTTAAATATCTAAATCACAAAGATGGAAAAACAGATAATGTTATACTGAGGACAACTTAATGAATCTAATGTAAACTTGATCAAGTGATCAAGACCATCCCCAAGAAAAAGAAATGCAAAAAGGCAAAATGGTTGTCTGAGGAGGCTTTACAAATAGCTGAGAAAAGAAGAGAAGAGAAAGGCAAAGGAGAAAAGGAAAAATAGATCCGTTTGAATGCAGAGTTCCAAAGAATAGCAAGGAGATAAGAAGGCCTTCCATAGTGATCAATGCAAACAAATAGAGGAAAACAATAGAATGGGAAAGACTAGAGCTGTCTTCAAGATAATTAGAGATACCAAGGGAATATTTCATGCAGTGACAGGAACAATAAAGGACTGAAATTATATGGAACTAACAGAAGTGAAAATATTAAGAAGAGGTGGCAAGAATACACAGAACTATACAAAAAAGATCTTCATGACCCAGATAACCATGATGATATGATCACTCATCTAGAGCCAGACATTCTGGAATGTGAAGTCAAGTGGGCCTTAGGAAGCATCACTATGAACAAAGTTAATGGAGGTGATGGAATTCCAGTTGAACTATTTCAAATCCTAAAAGATCATGCTGTGAAAGTGCTGCACTCAATATGCCAGCAAATTTGGAAAACTTAGCAGTGTTCACAGGACTGGAAAAGGTCAATTTTCATTCCAGTACCAAAGAAAGGCAGTGCCAAAGTATGTTCAAACTACGGCGCAATTGCATCTCACATGCGAGCAAAGTAATGCTCAAAATTCTCCAAGTCAGGCTTCAGTAGTACCTAAAACATGAGCTTCCAGATGTTCAAGTTGGATTTTAAAAAGATAGAGGAACCACAGATCAAATTGCCAACATTCGTTGAATCATAGAAAAAGCAAGAGAGTTACAGAAAACACATCTACTGTTTTATTGACTACACCAATGCCTTTGACTATGTGGATCACAGCAAACTATGGAAAATTCTGAAGGAGACTGGAATACCAAACCACCTCACCTGCCTCTTGTGAATCTGTATGCAGATAAAGAAGCAACAGAACCGGACATGGATCAAGGGTCTGGTTCCAAATTGCGAAAGGAGCACGTCAAGTCTGTATGTTGTCACCCTGCCCTCCTTACTTAACTTATATGGAGAGTTCAACATGTAAAATGCCAGGATGAATGAAGCACAAGCTGGAATCAAGATTGCTGGGAAAAATATCAATAACCTTAGATACTCAGATGACACCACCGTTACAGCAGAAAGTGAAGAACTAAAGACCATGTTGATGAAAGTGAAAGAGGAGAGTGAAAAAATTGGTTTATAACTCAACATTCAAAAAACTAAGATCATGGCATCCGTTCCCATCACTTCCTGGCAAATAGATGGAGAAACAATGGAAACTGTGACAGACTATATGTTGGAGCTCCAAAATCACTGCAGATTGTGACTGCAGCCATGAAATTAAAAGACACTTGCTCCTTGGAAGAAAAGTTATGACCAATATAAACAGTGTATTAAAAAAACATAGGCATTACTTTGCTGACAAAGGTCCATCCAGTCAAGACTATGGTTTTTCGAGTATCATATATGGATGTGAGAGTTGGACTGTAAAGAATGCTGAGCACTGAATAATTGTTGCTTTTGAACTGTGGTGTTGGAGAAGATTCTTGAGAATCCCTTGGACAGCAAGGAGATCCAAGCAGTCAATCCTAAAAGAAATCAGTCTTGAATATTCATTGGAAGAACTGGTGCTGAAGCTGAAACTCCAATACTTTGGCCACCTGATGCGAAGAACTGACTCATTGGAAAAGACCCTGATGCTGGGAAAGATTGAAGTCGGGAGAAGAAGGGGACGACAGAGGATGAGATGGTTAAATGGCGTCTACAACTCAATGGACATGAGTTTCAGCAAGCTCCAGGAGTTGGTGATGGAGAGGGAAGCCTGGCATGCTGCAGTCCACGGGGTCACAAAGAGTCAGACACAACTGAATGACTGAACTAAGCTGAACTGAGTATTAACTTTGAAACCAACCCTCAGTCTGTGTTTCATAAGTGAGAATAAGAAGAAAATTCTTCTAATTTTACGTTGTAGAGTTTGTCTTTTGTGTGGGTTCTAAATGTCTGGATACAGTTGCTAAAGCTACCAATATATTTATTTACATTATAAAAGGTTTTGTGTATATTCAATATTATTTACATGTACATAATTTATGTGTATTTTTGTATGTGTATACACGACTGAGCAACTTCCCTTTCACTTTTCACTTTCATGCATTGGAGAAGGAAATGGCAACCCACTCCAGTGTTCTTGCCTGGAGAATCCCAGGAATGGGGGAGCCTGGTGGGCTGCTGTCTATGGAGTTGCACAGAGTCAGACACGACTGAAGCGACTTAGCAGCAGCAGCAGCATACACACAGAGACACAGACTTTATGACCTTTTCAGGATTTGTGCCTTCCTGATTGGACAGTTTCTCCTGTTCTCCTTTCCAATTAAAGGAAAGAATTTGCCATGTGAGCAAGGGAAGGGAGATACAAATATATTTTCTCAAAGGTGGTTTCCAGTAATCCATTTGTATGGAATACTGAAAAGGTCAATGTAATACAGCATGCTCTCTAATTCTTTGAAAATATGAGGCATTGAAATTCTGATGCCTCATTCAAGGTTGTAATGAGAACATAACACAAATTGAACCTATTATTTTGACAGTGATAGTAATGAGAATGGAAAATGAAATAAACTTAATGACACTACAAGTGACTTTTTTATTTCAAAATTTCTGAACTTTCTTACTGTCTGTTTTGCAAAGGGTGAGCATAATATATACATAAATACTAAATTCTTTAAAATAGAGAATTTTAAATAGGATAGTTTAAACACTAAAAAAAAGTTTTTGGTTTCATTGTATAAAATCCGGCTCCTAGAAGACCTCTTATTTAATGCTGATTCTCATCATGGAGAAGAAATTTTCTGAAAGTTTTCAAAAGAAAAGCAGCAAAGCTGTCACTTCTCTGGAGGTTCATTGGTTAAGAATCTGCCTTGCAGTGCAGGGGACAAGGGTCCCCTGCAGGTCCCTTCCATGGTTGGGGAACTGAAATCCCACATGTTGCAGAGTAACTAAGCCCATGTGCCACATGCAGCAACTACTAGAATCTGTGCACTCTGCAGGTTGTGCATCCAGTACTGAGCCCACGCTCATGACTAAAGCGTCTGTGCACCACAACGAAAGGTCCTGGATAAGGCAATGGAGATCCTGTGTGCCCCTCAACACAGCCAAATAAATATTAACTTTTTTATAAAAAACAACAAAGGTTTATATAAAATTATAGAATTTAGAGCTATAAAAATAATTAATATGTTAACTCTTTGCATAAATCAAGTGAAGAGAGATTGAAAGAAATCCTTAAATCCCAAAGCAGGGACCAGAATTCAGCCTTCTCAATCCCTATCTTGTGTTTCACTTAGTATCTCCCTTTTCAAATAATTAGCAGCTGTCTGCTATTGCCAGCAACCATCCTGTCGTATTTCCATCCATAAAATAAAAAGTAAAATAAAACACAAAGTGAAAGTGTTAGAGCCTCAGTCGTGTCTGACACTTTTGTGATTCCGCTAACTGTAACTTGCCAGGCTCCTCTGTCCTTGGGATTCCCCAGACAAAAATATTGGAATGGGTTGCCTTTCCTTCTCCAGGGGATTTTCCTAACCCAGGGATTGAACCTGAGTTCCCAGCATTGGCAGGCAGTTTCTTTACCATCTCAGCCATCAGGGAAGCCCTAAAATAAAATAAAATCCTACCATTTCTACAAAGAGAAAAGGAATTCTAATATTATCTTCATGATTTTGCAGCTATAGAAAAACAAAGACAATCCATTCTTCCCTTATAATGTCTTTAAAAACTTTTACTGTTTGGCTATATCCAGAGCTGAGATGTTGGTTGACTACAGAGAAGGGTATCTGCTAGTGAATTTGATCACTCCTGACAACAAAATTAGATCTCTTTATGCCCAAAGTGTACTTTGTACCGAGAGAGGTTTAGGTGGATGGGCTTCATTGATCAAAGTTGGGTGATCTCTCTACATGGCTAAGCTATGAATGTCCTCTTTCTAAGTATGTGTTATGTGCACTTATTTTTGTGCTCTTTCTTTTAACCTATCTCAGCTTAAAAGAGAGGTATATTGGTAAACTGTTTACTTGTGAACCAGGATAGACAGGACTTCCTAATTATCCAAATCAATGATCCTTTTTTAAAATTTTTCACCCTTATGATATCGAGTCATAATTTTATTCATTGTCTCATTCTACCAACATTGTGCACCAACTTTCTGTAAGCTTCAATTCAAAGAGTGAGCAGGAAGCACTTCCTGCCTTCAGGGAGAGTAATGGTAAGAGGGACAATAAGCATTTAAGTATGAAATTAATAGTAATTAGGTTACATCAGTGGTAAGTGATGTACAAGGAAGTTAAAAGTAATGATGAAAGCATATCATAAACAATGTGTTTACTGTTATAATGCTAGTATCAAGGACAATGTGTGGTACATAGTGGACCCTTAATGAACTTATGTTGAATGAATTTGACCTGCTCAGGAATGACCTACCTCACAAATCCCTACTTCAGTTTTGCTCTGGGGATGAGGAGAATTAAGTAATTAGTGGAGACGGTGAGGTAGAGAAAAGCCATTGAAAAGACTCTGTGGATCAAGAATCATGCTGGGTTTAAGGACCCAAGAAAGGGCCAGGGTTTCTGAGATCTCAGAGGACTGAATATGTATTAACAGAGAAAAAGGAAGACAGCTGGCAAAAGACAAACTGAGTTAGAGATAGATAGGGCCAAGACTGTACAGAGCATTGTGGACCATATAAAAGGAGAATATCCCTGAAGTAACGGGTATCCATTGAATATTTTAGGTGGGTGAAAGAGTAAGTGATCTCATTAGTTTTATTTTCCTATTTTTTAAAAAAAATTAATCTGTGGGAATAAAATCCAATCCAACTTCTAGCTCATTTAAAGGGACCACTGCTTGGTGCTAATCTGAAATCATTCTCCTCCATGTTAAGCCCTTGAAGGTATCTTTGCTCCCATTTTCATTCAAGATTGTCTTAGGCTTTTTGAAATATTAAACATGTAAAAAATTCCATAAATAATTGTTATATACCCTCTGCTTTGGAACATTTAGGATCTGATGGATTAAATGGGACCTAGACTCTCTGGATAAAAACTTTGGCCCAGACAAGTATTGTTGAATACAAGAAAGTGTGAAGAGCATTGAGAAATGGTAGGAAGCAGAACAGAGGGAACCTGACAGGAAAAAGGGAAACAAAGAGATACTAAATCCTGGATACATGAGTATAACCTAAGACTTAGAGATTTAGAGAGTTAGTCCCCCATGACTATGCATGAATGGACACAGAGGATGGGGAGTCACAAACAAAAACTTGTTACCAGCCTGGATTGTATTCATTGTAGGATGTGCTCAGTCACTCAGATGTGTCCAACTCTGTTGCAAACCCATGAACTGCAGCCCACCAGGCTCCTCTGTCCATGGGATTTTCCAGGCAAGAATACTGGAGTGGGGTGCCATGCCCTTCTCCAGGGCATTTTTCCGACCCAAGGACTGAACCCTCATCTTGAGTCTCCTGCCTTGGCCGGTGAATTCTTAAACCACTGTGCCAACTAGGAAGTGTAGTATAGAGAAGGATAGTTTATAATTGGATCAAATCAGAACAACGTACAATTAAAGCCATGGAGAGAGACAATGAAAAGGAAAAAAAAAAAAAAGAATCCCATCATACTGGGCAGTAGACCAGAAACAATTATGTTTATAATGTAAATGTGTGTGTGTGTGTGTGTATAATATGCTAATACATGTTGTATATATTCAATTATAAATAAGAAAATTCTCAAATAATACAACTGTTTATTGATTAAATCATTAAGGGTATGACTGAATGCCTAACATGTTCCAAGAACAGTGATGAACTAAATGCATTTTGTATTCTTCATTATCACACGCTGCTATAATCTCTGATGTTTTCATGTGTCCCTTCAAATTAAAAGTAATTCCCTTAAGTTATTGAGACAAGCAAGTCTTATTCTGCTAGTACTTCCTACAGTGTCACAAAATCATAGAAAATGAGAGGTCTAAAATAGTCATTTTGAAGAGACCAAATCTGAACTCCATATACATGTAACTGTCCTACTCTCTAGTGCCTCTCCCACAGTCACACTGATTCTGCAGTTTACCATGATACTTTAAGCTTTTCATCTCATGCACCCTGGGGTGCCCCTATCAACCCACATGTTCAGCTTGGCACAACTCTATAGTTCTGTCAATTTGCTGAGACCCCATGACTCTATTTATGGATAAGCTCTGCAGCTCCCTGTAGGATACAGCTCTTTGCTGAAACTTAACAATTTAGCAAAGGTTCTGACACCCGGTTGAGCCTTCACCTGTCCTCTTCTTTTCATGGAAATTGACCTTTATTCATAGTCCTAGATGATATAGGAATCACTGGTCTAAAATAAAAAATCATGCATCCACCACTGGAGATAATTCAGCCTTTCATCAGCATTGCTTGGAGTCATTTTTGGGACCACATTCAGCATGTGTTTTTTTTTTTCTTTGTACTCATGTTAGAGTAGAATCCCAAGCAACATGTTCTGTTAGATAGTGTCTATGATTGCGCTGGTTTCCCCATGTTCTTCTTCTTAACTCTCCATTTTACTCATGATTCATGTTGTACTTGAGCAAGTTTTATGACTGAGCTTTTTCAGGCATTACATGTAAGTGTCCCTACTCTAGTCTTTCCCCTTTCTAACAAGCTTGTTAGGCTAGTCTGACTCGTTGCCATATAGAGAAAAAAAATTTGTGTGTACCTGTGCATGGTTTTTGACTCTGCTTTTATACTTTTATTTTCTCTCCTAAGAAAACAATATCTTTTGGCTGTCTAACTTCTACTTATATTTTTGGATTTTAACTTAAATATTACTTCTTCCATAAAGTCAAGACTTGGTTAGAAGCATCATGCATGTATCATTGTTGTATCCTGTGGGTCACAATCATTTCATTTATAATTTGTCTCTATCCACCTATGTGCCTTTTATGTGAGTAATCATTTACTTCTTTATCTCTCAGTCTGAGAGCCAGAATTATCTGTATCTTATTCAACACTATATCTTAAATTCCTATTAGTAAGCCTTAAATAAACTTGTTGATGTTTTGAATACATTGTGTAGTATATTTGTCAATCTATCTATCTATATATATAGAGAGAGGTCAAGTAAAGCTTTTAAATAAACATGAAGAACAAAGTATAATTACTGATATAATTTAAAATGAAATAAAAACTATATGATTTTTAACTTTTGCCTCTTGATGATAAAATTAATAATCTTTTAAAAAATTAAATCCTTAAATACTATAAAATAGTCCCTAAAACAAGAATGGTCTTTGTGGGCCTCTAACCAGTCCATTCTGAAGGAGATCAGCCCTGGGATTTCTTTGGAAGGAATGATGCTAAAGCTGAAACTCCAGTACTTTGATCACCTCATGCGGAGAGTAGACTCATGTGAAGAAAAGACTCTGATGTTGGGAGGGATTGGGGGCAGGAGGAGAAGGGGGCGACAGAGGATGAGATGTCTGGATGGCATCACTGACTCGATGGACGTGAGTCTGAGTGAACTCTGGGAGTTGGTGATGGACAGGGAGGCCTGGCGTGCTGCGATTCATGGGGTCGCAAAGAGCCAGACACGACTGAGCAACTGAACTGAACTGAACTGAAAAGATCTTCACGATCCAGATAATCATGATGGTGTGATCACTCACCTAGAGCCAGACATCCTGGAATGTGAAGTCAAGTGGGCCTTAGAAAGCATCACTACTAACAAAGCTAGTGGAGGTGATGGAATTCCAGTTGAGCTATTTCAAATACTGAAAGATGATGCTGTGAAGGTGCTGCACTCAATATGCCAGCAAATTTGGAAAACTCGGCAGTGGCCACAGGACTGGAAAAGGTCAGTTTTCATTCCAGTCCCAAAGAAAGGCAATGCCAAAGAATGCTCAAACTACTGTACAATTGCACTCAGCTCACACACTAGTAAAGTAATGTTCACAATTCTCCAAATCAGGCTTCAGCAATACATGAACCATGAACTTCCAGGTGTTCAAGCTGGTTTTAGAAAAGGCAGAGGAACCAAATTGGATCAAATTGCCAACATCCATCACATCATCAAAAAAGCAAGAGAGTTCCAGGAAAACATGTATTTCTGCTTTATTGACTATGCCAAAGCCTTTGACTGTGTGGATCACAATAAACTCTGGAAAATTCTGAAAGAGATGGGAATACCAGACCATGTGACCTGCCCCTTGAGAAACCTGTATGCAAGTCAGGAAGCAACAGTTAGAACTGGACATGGAACAACAGCCTGGTTCCATATAGGAAAAGGAGTACGTCAAGGCTGTATATTGTCACCTTGCTTATTTAACTTATATGCAGAGTACATCATGAGAAACGCTGGACTGGAAAAAGCACAAGCTGGAATCAAGATTGCCGGGAGAAATATCAATAACCTCAGATATGCAGATGACACCACCCTTATGGCAGAAAGGGCAGAGGAACTAGAAAGCCTGTTGATGAAAGTGAAAGAGGACAGGGAAAAAGTTGGCTTAAAGCTCAACATTCAGAAAACGAAGATCATGGCATCTGGTCCCATCACTTCATGGCAAAGATATGGGGAAACAGTAGAAACAGTGGCTGACTTTATTGTTTTGGGCTCCAAAATCGCTGCAGATGGTGATTCCAGCCATTAAATTAAAAGATGCTTACTCCTTGGAAGGAAAGTTTTGACCAACCTAGATAGCATATTCAAAAGCAGAGACATTACTTTGCCAACAAAGGTTCATCTAGTCAAGGCTATGGATTTTCCAGTGGTCATGTATTGATGTGAGAGTTGGACTGTGAAGAAAGCTGAGCGCCGAAGAATTGATGCTTTTGAACTGTGGTGTTGGAGAAGACTCTTGAGAGTCCCTTGGACTGCAAGGAGGTCCAACCAGTCCATCCTAAAGGAGACCAGTCCTGGGTGTTCATTGGAAGGAATGATTCTGAGGCTGAAATACTTTGGCTGAGGCTGAAATACTTTCCAATACTTTGGCCACCTCATGCGAAGAGTTGACCCATTGGAAAAGACCCTGATGGTGGGAGGGTTTGGGGGCAGGAGGAGAAGGGGGTGACAGAAGATCAGATGGCTGGATGACATCACCAACTTGATGCACATGAGTTTGAGTGAACTCCGGGAGTTGGTGATGGACAGGGAGGCCTGGTGTGCTGCGATTCATGGGGTCTCAAAGAGCCAGACATGACTGAGCAACTGAACTGAACTGAATTGAATATCCCAGAAAGGCATAAAATAGAAACCAACGGATCTAAGTCCAATTAAGCCAAGTCTCAATTCCTTGCTGGGTATAAGATCTTATATGTCATTTTTCTATGAGAGAGTGCTTTAAATATTTTTAAATGCAGATAATTTTGTGGGAAATGATAGATTCTTTTGTTTACTATGTTGTTTTTCAATCTCCTAGGCAAGTAAAATAAAAAGACTGTAAATATTTGGTTAATTTATTTATTTCTCTTTAAAAAGGCAATCTAACTTGGATACACTTGGTATTGTTTATACAGCAGAAACTAGAATGACAGCATTTCCACTACAGCAAACAAGGAACATCTACATGATTTTTCTAATTATACCTCTAAATTTTCACAGGTGTGTTTCTAATAGATAGATATTAATGGGGCCTAAATAGCACATATTTTAACTGATCTACTCTTCTTTTGTTTATACAGTGACTTACTGTCAAATTCACATACTGAGTTTCTAAAAGAACAATGAATTCTTTGAAAGCTTAGCATTCATCATTTTTTTTTTTTAAATTTGTGGTCACTGGGGATCATGTAAGTCTTGTTTGAGGTCTGTTTCTTTCCAAGTATAAAATTAATGCATTAACTGATCATTATAAGGAAGCTTTCCTAAATTCTTTCCTAAATCAAATACTTAGCATTAAGGTCTCTTCCTCTGATTATCAGCTTTTAAACAATGTCTTCCTGTTCTCATTGACCTTGATTTGTGTGTTTAAAGCACGACAGCAATTACAGTAATGATATCTTGCTTCTGAATAGGACTTGAGAGGAAATCACTAGATAATATGTCCCTGTAGAAATTTCTTAAGTACTTATTTACTTATAATGAGGAAATAGATAATTTACTTAGAATAATCCAAATAAGATGTGCATTCTAATACTATGTAAAAAATAAAAAAAAAATCTGAACTCCTATAAAAGGTAAAATTGTAAAGTATGTGTCTGATGAAATATGAGGAAATATGAAATAATGATTTACAGATTTTATAATAACATATAAAGAATAACACTAATAAAATCCTAATGTGAAGAACTTTGGAAAAGACAGTAGATATTCATTTTGAAAAATTAAAAACTAAAATATAGCAATAAGGAAGAAGAGCAGAAATTAATATTCATTTCTCATCCACTATACCAATATTTTAGGAGTGGGTTTCTTGATTTGTTTTAGCTGAGTATACCTAAGTATGAAGATAAACAGTAACTTGTATTAAGCTTCTGTTGTGATTTACTCATCCTGGGTGACATATGTTGATTTCTCTCATTTAATCTTATGTATTAGCAAGCTAAATTTACAGATGAGAAAAGTGAGATTAAGAAATCTCATTAACTTGTAAAGGCCAGTCAGTTAGTTAGTAATTAGAGGTGAACATAATAATCCAGCTCAGTTTTTTTTTTTTCCTGATTCCCAAGATTTACTTGCCATTCTCCTTTGCATTTCTAGATATGAGAAGAGCTGGAGGAATATATTATCCACTCATCTGTCTTAAATCTGGTCAGATAGTAACTCATTGCTGCTCATTTGGCCGTCACTGAAAATTCAAGACACATTTTGCAATTGCCATATATTTGATGTATACATACAATTGGTGTGTATATATATATACACATACATACATACATGCATACATACATACATATGGACTTCCCAGGGGATGCAATGATAGATAATCTGGCTGCCACTACAGGAAACCCCAGAGATATGGATTAAATCCCCTGGGTCAGGAAGATCTCTTGGAAAAGGAAATGGCAACCCACTCCAGTATTCTTGCCTGGGAAATCCCATGGACAGAGTCTAGCAGTTACAGTCCATTGGATCACAGAGTTGAACACAACTGAGCATGATCATGAGCCTATATATATATGTATATGTATATATATTTCAATATACATGTGTACATTTGTGTGTGTGCATATATATATATATATATATCCCAATAGGGATAATATATCAATAGATTAACAGTACAGTGGGTGTCAGAGGGCTTCCCTGATAGCTCAGTTGGTAAAGAATTTGCCTGCAATGCAGGAGACCCCACTTCGATTCCCAGGTTGGGACGATCCACTGGAGCTTTAATATTGCTTAATTCATTTACTTCTCATGTTAACATTGTGTAATGTCTTCAGTATCTTATTTCAAGATGAGAAAACTAAAAAGAATTCACACATCAAATGTATGAAACTGGGATTCACACTCAGGTTTTGTTATTCCAAGGTTTATGGGAACTTTACTCTGTCCTTCCATGTTTGGACCATTCAACAATTAATAAAGAACATGGGAAAATGCCTTTGAAAATGAAAGCCTGAAATGTGAGTGTCAATCCAGAAAAGGATGGAAAATAAATATTTTTTTCATTATGAAATTACTATATGAATTTAGATATATCTCCCTGAGGCAGTGTTTTATTATCAGTGAAAGGGTGATGCTACATACTTCCTTACAAGCTAGATAGAGATAAAGAGATGACAAAACAGAAATTATCTAGCAATTATTTGACAGTATTTACAAGCAACAATGGACACTACAATGTGCTACCTGTTTGGAATACAGCAAGTAAAATACAGATATTGTCTGATCCCTTAAAGAGCTTACGCACAATAAATAGTATCTACTGTTACTTGTGGGCTTCCCAGATGGCTCAATGGTAAAGAATGCACCTGCCAATGCAGGAGACACAGGAGACTCAGGTTCGATCCCTGAGTTGGGAAGATCCTCTGGAGAAGGAAATGACATCCCACTCCAGTATTCTTTCCTATAAAATCTCCCAGACAGAGGAACCTGGAGGACTACATTCCATGGGATCACAGAGTCAGAAATGACTTGGTGATGAGCAGGAGCACAAGACTGTTACTTGTATTATTTTTTGTTTACTGTTATTCTGGAAGCAGTTATCCTAAATAAGTAATAGAAACAGAGGAAAATCTTGTGTGCAAAATAGGTGGTTAAAAGGGCAATATTTCTTCTCTAATTGTTACCTTTCCAACTTTTCGCATAGATTTCTGTACTACAAGCCAATTGAGATGACAGCAAAGTGCTAGTGGAAGACTCCCATTTAAAGCTTTACAAGTTTGCAGGAAGAAACACAATGCTGTCTTGACTGCTGTTGCCAGGGGTGTATTGTTCTCATGTTAAATTTCTTTTAGAATCCATCACCTTGCACCTGGGAATATAGTTGCCAAATAAAGTAAGCACTCCAACCTGAGGATTATATTGTAGAATAAGAACAGCCATTATTTCTGACAAACACAAGTAATTGTAAACAAAATGGCCCTGATGTACTATTAGATGATATGAAAATGACTCTTGACATAGAAGATTGAATATGGGGAAAGCATTCAGTATGTGTAGTGGCAAATTTAGAAAAAAAAAAAGTCCGTGGCAAATTTAGAAAAAAAAAAAAGTCCTCTACAGGATGCATCTCGCAGATCACAACAATTAAACATGTTCTTTCAAGTCTGTTCTGTGCAGGGATAGTTTAGAGGGATGGATGGAAGTAAATTGTTAGTTATTAGATTTGGTCAATTTTGTGTTGTCCTTTTTATGACATGCAATAAGTTATAGCATTGTGGTTAAGAAAATAGATTTATTTATTTGCAGATGTTTTATTTTCATTAAAAATATTTATTTATTTGGCTATAGTGTATCTTGTTTGCAGCACTCAGGATCTTCTATCTTTGTTGTGACATGCAGAACCATTAGTTGCACCATGTGAATTCTTAGTTGATGCATGTGGGATCTAGTTTCCTGTACAGAGATTGAACCTGGGCCCCCTACATTCGCAGCGTGAAGTCTTAGACATTGGGTCACCAGGGAAGTCACAAGACAATAGACTTTAGAATCAGTCAAACTTACATTGGAATCCTGGTTCCTTGATCTGGAGTAATTCTGTTAACCTCTCTGAGCCTCAGTTTCCCCAAGTTCTATTGGGCAATAAAAGCCTCTTTCTCACAATGGTGTGATGAATCAAAATACACAATGAAAAAATGTACATAAGATTTAAACCTGATGCCCAACACATAATGAAATATGCATATTTTAATATTTTTAGAATCAGTTGTTGTCTGTGTCTATGACAAGAATTAGTGATGTGCTTTACTTAGAACATAAAGAAGGAGCCAAAATTTGATAGCAACTCTTTAATGACATCTTGTTTGGTGTTTCATTGGCACCCGACATGTTTGTTTTCAACATGTTTACTGTGTAAGGGCATATGTTTTGTTGTCTGATAGTTTGTGAGTTAATGAACAGTATACATACTTCTAGACATGCATATTGGGTGTGTGTGTGTGTGTGTGTGTGTGTGTGTAGTAGTAGTAGTAATAGTAGTAGTAGTAGTAGTAGTAGTAGTAGTAGCAGTAGTATTAGTGAGGGCTTCCCAGGTGCTGCTAGTGGTAAAGAACCCACCTGCCAATGTAGGAAATGTAAGAGATGCGGGTTCAATCCCTGGGTTGGAAAGATCCCCTGGAAGAGGGCATGGCAACCCACTCCAGTATTCTAGCCTGGAGAATCCCATGGACAGTGGAGCCTGGTGGGGCTACAGTCCATGGGGTCATACAGAGTTGGACATGACTGAAGTGACTTAGCATGCATGCTCATGTAGTCTTAAATATACTAATATATAATAATATCCAAAAGTTAGTGTTTGCTCAAAAATCATACAATATAAATGTCATTGAGCTCTTTGCTCCCACTCGTCTTAATTACAAAGTCCTCAGACTTCTCTCTCTATAATCCCTCAGATAAGTTTGTTGTGTGGTTTGTTTTGTTTTGTTTCTTTTTAAGACTGAATGGTAATCAAGATGATGCTCTTGGTCTCAAGGTGCTTAAATTTAAAGAGATGTGGGGAACAGAAACAGCACTCACTTAATTGGTAACTCGATAAAGCAAATCCAGAGACAAGTGGTTTAAAGGAGATCATGGAATAGTGGATGAGGAGAAGCAGCTTTAGCTTGGCTAGTTGAATAAAACTTTCTTAAGAAATGAGTATATGATATGAGGAGGATTCTATCCCTCCTGGCTATCCCTTTGGACTCTACTCATGGGATTTGTTGGGTAGAGAGGTAGAGTAGGAAACGAGGCACACTGGCCAAGATTTGGAAAGTGTCTACACAGTAAGCAAATGCAGGGGGCATGGAGAGAAAGATCCTGGAGGAGCCATGATATGTGAGAACAATGGAAGAGAAACTAGGGAAAAAAAAAGTATGACTTTAGACATTGTACCCTTTCATGGTATTTAAGAAATGCAAGTAAATTGCACAAACTAGTTTGAAATCATCTGACATTTCTTTTTCACAGTAGTGACATTTATTAAGTTAGAAGTATGGGACTTAGAGTTGACTGTGTTCAGATAGAGCTGAGATACTTCATCCTTTTACAGCCTCATTTTTTCTTACTGTAAACTGGGGAAAATAAAGACACGTAACTGTGCTGAGTGATTTAATATTTGTGAACTGCTTTAAAAAGTATCTGATGCATAATCATTGCTAAATAATTATTGCTATTAATTTGCTGTTAATGTTAAAATAGTTTGTGTGGATGAATGCATATTCTCTATAAAATTAATTACTTTCGCCAGACCATGTTTGTGGAAAAGTAGCTTTTTTTCTTGATTGGAATTCTCCTAAAAATTATTCCCCAATTTCACAAAGCTATTGTAAATACCATGCAGCACTTTCAACCATCAGTTGTACACAATTTGATGACATAAAAATCAGCATTATTTGGTTTATAAATATAACTACCCAATAGCTAGTTATAAACCTGGAGAGAGAAGAAACTAATTAACAACATCATAAATTCAAAGGGGCATAAGGAAACCAAGGCAAAAGAAAGGGTTTGATGATCCATATTTCAAAGGAGTGGTTTTTTTTTCCTTTTTAAATAATTGAGATTAAAGAAAAAAATCCCTTCACACTGCAAAATCCAAATTAGACTTTTTTGAGTTTTATAGATTAGATTCCTTATATTTTTACTTAATTCCTAGTATCTTTTATGTTCTCTAATGAGATAACTGATATATTTGTGGTCCCTAGCCTCTAGGGATCATAGCTTTGTCAGGAAGTAAGGAACAAAACATGCCTAATTAATGATGTTACAAAGGAATGAATGCATTTTAAAGACATGAATAAAGAGTTCTGAGAACGCAGAGATAAGAACAATTAATACAGTTTCTCAGAGAGGGAGGCATATTAGTTTGGCCTTGAAAGATGTCAGGTGAAATTACCCAGTGGAGAAGGAAGTGTAAAATCATTCCAGATAGAAGATTGATCATGAACTAAGGCCTGGAGGCCCACAGAAGTTGGGAGGAACTAACGATGTGGGGGGAATGAAAGGCATGACTGAGTCGTTAAACGTTTTCCATATTGTATGAGGGACATTAAATTTTGTTACTTTTATTTAGTTAAGACATTCAGTGATTTTAAGGACAAATAGGTCATTACTAGAATCATCTATAAAAATAATCATTCTGGACATTCCTATCTAGCAATGAAAGGCTAGGCACCAGGACTTTTCTGATCAAGAATATGATTTTTCTAGGAGTGGTGCTATCAAGTAAGGTTTATGTAGGCCTTTGTAAATACTCTGTAAGGTGAGCTGTGTGATCTTGAGAAAAAAGAACAAAGCAGGAGAGATAAACCTCTCTGACTTCAGACAATACTACAAAGGTACAATAATGAAAAGAACATGGTATTGGCACAAAAACAGACATGCAGTTCAATGGAACAGAATAGAGAGCTTAGAAATAAATCCACACTCATATGGTTAATTAATCTTCAACAGAGAAGGCAAGATTATACAATAGATGAAAGTCTCTTCAGCAAGTGGCATTGGGAAAGCTGGACAGCCTCTTGTAAATCAGAAGTTAGAACACACCCTCACACCATACACAAGAATAAATTCAAAATGGCTCACAGACTTTAATGTAAGACATGACACTGTAAAACTCCTAGAAGGGAACATACGCAAAACATTCTTTGACATAAATCACACCAAAGCTTTCTTAGGTCAGTCTACCAAGGCGATAGAAAGTGAAGTAAAAGTGTTAGTCACTCATTCGTGTCCGACTCATTGCAACCCCATGGACTGTAGCCCGCCAGGCTCCTCTGTCCATAGGATTTTCCAGGAAGAGTACTAGAGTGAGTTCCCATTTCCTTCTCTAGGATATATACATATATGAAAAAGAGAGAGAGAGTGAATGCTCATTTTCAAACAAAGATTATGAACAACTTGAAAATAGAGCAGAGAATACATATAGAGACCAAAGTATCTTTTTTGGCTATCATTAAGAATGGGTAAGATCAGAAGATTGACATTAGATTAATTAGTTAGATGAACTTGCTACTCCTATATCCCAGAATTTGATGTGGAATCACTCAGTCGCAAATGAGTCTGGACTAGGGCAGCAGTATTAATCACTTGGAGTGGGTCTGCCCAGGTCAGATAACTTGAAGGGTCACTGGACAACATAGGCTTAAGCCCCAAGAGGAACAAATACAATGCAGAGTTGAACATTTTAGTTCTCTCAGATTTATATGTGTGATTGTCATTCCAAATTCTCTGAGTGTAAATAAATGGAATATACCCACAAGGGTCACAGCGGTGGAGTTCCCTATACCTGAAAGAAAATAAGAAGCAAAGGGATGAGGTGTTTTCCTCACTCCAGCAGTATTTGAACCCTGATGGTCACTGTGGACCCCATGATGTTTTCGTTATACTGACTAAACTTCACTCTGGGTCACTGATTCTCATTTTTTCCCCTCCCTCAATCAGGGCCTTGAGATAAAAAGGAAGCCAAAGTCTTCTGACTAGAGGACAACTGAGTTTTGGAAAGACCGCAGTTAGTTTTTGACTCTCTGCACTTAAGAGTTAAGACTTCTGGAATGCTGTTCCAATATGGGCATTAGGCTAAACATGCTGCGTAGAGAAAAATAACTCTATGGTCTTTGTGCAAAAGCTCTTTCTGAGTGAAAGCTGCCAGTGAGCATTAGTGGTATCCAAGCGAGAGCTACTATGCAGCCTGCTGTGCCTTCAGAGAGGAAGATTTTGATGATTCTACTAAAAAAAAAAAAGACTTTCCCTCATCATTGACTTTGTATTGTTAAAATTTTAAGTCTGATATTATGTTTCTATGTGGACTTTGCCATTTTGATGGGCCAGGAGAGTCAAATTATATCACTAGTGATGTCTTCATTACATCATCTGGGGAGTTAATCAAATGAAGCCTTACTCTTCTTCCTAAATAATTATACCTCTCTGCATATCCCGTGCTGCCTTTGCTGAGAAAATGGTGTTCTTTTTTAACTTAGCCGCACAATGAACTTGGTAAAATGTGCACAATAAAAGAGGTTCCTATTTTGAGCTGCTTTTTAACTAAGAATATTTTATACTACTGCACCTCTATTGTCTTTAACACACTGACATTATGTAAATTAAATATGTTAATCCCCAACTCTATGCAGTCTTATTCCATTTAAACTTTTTACTCCTTTTGTTATGAGAGAAGAAACAAAAAGAAAAAGAAAAAATAGTATGTAAGAAAAGACTCCTGCCAAAAATAATAGCTATGTTCAATGTTTTCCCTGTTTTTTTATTGTTTAAAATGTGCTTTTCCTGCCAAGGTCCCATTAAAGTGCATTACCTCCACATGCTAATAGACTAATTAAAATATGAATAAATTAAAATAAAAACATTTCCTATAAACTTTTTTTTTTAAACCTTTTCTGGTGAACTTGGAGTTAGAGCTTTTCTGAACTTGGAGTGATCAAAAGTATATCTTTTTTACTTTATTGTTTTCTAGCTAAGGAAACTTCAACTCCCACTGTTGTCTTCCATATAAACCTAGGAGTGGATGGTACTCTATAGAATTAGAAGAAAGGTGTTATTTAGGATCAATAAGTCTACATTGGAAGCTTGGCTGTGTAATCTTGTTTTTAGTGTCTTTTAACTTCTCTATGCCATTCTTTTCTTATATATGAAATGTGTATCATTCGCTCCATTTCAAGAGGAAATTATAAAGAAGAGATGGTGGCTTTGACAAGGCCTTACTTGAATCTGTCTAGCCTTGGTATACAGAATTACATCTGCTTTATCTTTTATCCTAATCATTCAGTCCAGGTATAGAGCGAAATAGGACTTGAGAACATGTTCATCACTAGTATATAGTTTTGAGGATTATGGTGTAGGTTAGATTGTGGAAGTCAAGGAAAGCTTATCTGAACAATGACTAAGAAGAGCTTGGCTGAACCATCTGTGTCCCTGGTGTCCTAGGTAAATAAGAGAAAGCAAACAGTAATCCAAGATGTGAGGCAATTTATTGGATTCTAGAAAGCAATCTCTATTCTCTAAATGTTGCTAATTGAATCTTGTAACTTTTGGGTATTTAATAAGTATCCAAAAGCATATTATAGATTACACTTAAAATGTCATTACAAATTGGACAGATTGCACACTAACTCATACTTAATTAATCATTGGTGGGGGAGAAGATTGCGTTTATCCATCCACCATAGCAGTTTTTAGGTACCTAAATAAAAGTGTCATTGCTAAGACAAAGAGTTTGACCAAGTAATTGATTGAGGCATTATAATAAGTAGTTGATGTAATGAAGTCAGGGAGGAGTGGACTGAATGGTATGCATCAGGATTTCCCTTGCCATAAAAGGCATAGTTTCACAAGATCTGCAGGATCCATATCATGAAGTTTCATAGCTTAGGAAGTCTTCACTAGACAAGCATCTAGTGAATAGATTCTCCTGATTGTACCCTAGAACAGAAAGTTGTTTTTTTTTTTTTTTTCCTTCGGACCATCTAACACCTCCAATGTCCTTTAGAAAAATGGAGGTTGTATTTTATTCTAAAATGCCTGGATCTTTCTCACTTATGGTGTCATTTAGAAATTGAGTTTTGCATCACTTAATTACAGCTGCATAATTTCACTGAAATAAATAACTCCTCTTCCAACAACACATATTTCCTAATCATAGATGATGTTTGGCGCTTGGAATCCTTTCCTCATCTCAGAGAGGGATTTATAAGACATAATCATAAAAGTAAAATGAATGAATGTCTTTTCCTTATGTTTGTGGGTTCCTGGAATAAAACGCAAGAGTTCCTAAGAAGAGAGGAGATCAGAGAGCATCAACTTTGGGATTCAGAAATCAAATTTGGCTGCCTCAATCTCAGGGCAGCTCTTGTTATCAAATTGTAAATACCAATCCTTCTTACACCCAATTCCAAATTGGATTAAGCCTTTTTAATGACCCATGTACTTAATATTCACTTATCATTCACCAAATATTTGAGTTACTACTCTATTTAGTTACAATGGAAAACAAAGGATAGATATTCATTGATTAACAGCCATGATCCATGATCTCAAGGAGCTTGTATTCTGCTGAAAGAGATAGACAGTCATCAAGTAAAGAAATAATTCATTACAGGATCTCATTGTGATAGTGACAGTAACAAAAAGGACCTACTTATATATGGGAGAACATTTAAAACTTTAAGCTCAGGAAAATTTTTTAACAAGGGAAAAGAGGACTTTCCAGGCAAAAATAGGAATTTCACACCTTTAAGGAGAAAGAAAACCTCCTTTATATGGGAAGTTAGTGAGTTTTCTGGTGTTAATCTGTGACTCCACACTTCCTATTCTGTTCCTTCTGGCTATCTTTTTTTCTTGTCTGTCGACTGCTGATACCTGTATCTCCAGCTTAGATGTCTTCTTTGAGATCCAGATTTTAGGTACAATTCGTCCATTGAACACCTCAAAGTACGTGTCTCACACCTCAGTGTGACTGTGACCAAAATGAAAGTCTTTGCTTTCCTTTCAGTCCTTCACCATGCCCTATACTCTTTGCCCTCCCTTCCCAATTCATCCTTATGTCTGATTAGCAACCAAAGTTCATCAGTTCATCCTTACGTTTTTTTCCTGTGTATATATTCCATGTCCCTAGCCTCTTGTCCCTTTTCTTCTAGTCTTCTCTTCGTACCTGCTGCTTTCTCTGTACTTCAGGTTTTTGTCAAATATTCCTTTTTATAGCCTCAGAATGAATTTTTATAAATCCCAAATCTTCATGTCACATCCCTGTGTAAACTTGTAGTGATTTCTCATGGTCACAAGAGTAAGTGCAATATCTCATTGACATAGAAAACCCTTAACTGTCTGGAACCAGTATATTTTTCTTGATCTTTCCCCTAATAATCCTCTATTTAAAAGTTTATAACTTTGTTATTTTGTTGATTATATTTATTTTGTAGTAAGTATCTTCTGTCTATTTCATTCAAGAAGAGTAAAGTCTACTTTTTTGCCTTTGCACATAAAGTGCATTCAGCTCAGACTGCAGCCTGCTTCTTTGTGTGCCAGTCGGTCTTCTTGTCATACTTTGAAAATGAAAGTGAAAGTCGCTCAGTTGTGTCCGACTCTTTGTGACCCCATGGACTATACATTCCATGGAGTTCTCCAGGCCAGAATACTAGAGTGGGTAGCCTTTCCCTTCTCCAGGGGATATCCCCAACCCAGGGATTGAACCGAGGTCTCCCTCATTGCACGTGGATTCTTTACCAGCTGAGCCTCAAGGGAAGCCCATATTGTACATTACATATTATTCCATATTACATATCACCCCATATTGTCATACTTTAGTCCCATATTATGTATGAGATTCATCACTTGGAAGTTACATCTATCTGATCATTAGATTATAATGATAGAATGAGTCTTTTGAATCCGGGAATTTTTCCTTTATTATTGCTTTGTTATATCTTCCAACCACTTAAACACATAAGAGGGCATTTGGTACAGAGTAAGTTATTGAATGAAAGTTAGCAAGAGAAGGCAATGGCACCCCACTCCAGTACTCTTGCCTGGAAAATCCCATGGAGAGAGGAGCCTGGTAGGCTGCAGTCCATGGGGTCACCAAGAGTCGGACACGACTGAGCAACTTCACTTTCACTTTTCACTTTCATGCATTGGAGAAGGAAATGGCAGCCCACTCCAGTGTTCTTGCCTGGAGAATCCCAGGGAGGGGGGAGCCTGGTGGGCTGCCGTCTATGGGGTTGCACAGAGTCGGACACGACTGAAGTGACCTAGCAGCAGCAGTAGCAGTAGCAGGAGTCGCTAGTGTACAGAAGTATCTTTTCAGAAACCACTTTCTTTTGTGATTTAAAAACTTTAAAATGAATGACACATATGTCTCTACAACAGAGAAATTACAAGCTCACTTAAACATCAAATCCTCATTTGGGAACAGGTTAGACTGAGAAGAATGTATCTGAAATCAACGAGCAGAATGTCTTTGTGCTTAAAACGCTGTCTCTTTACAGTCAGTGTGATGAGAAGAAGGATTGACATTCTCAGCCTCTCTGAAAAACAGGCCTTGAAGTATCAGGCTTCGTTGATTATTCAGTAAGCTGTTATAATAAGGCCACAACCAGAAACTTCTAGAGGGAAGTAGAAAGAAAGAAAGCTTTGGGCTCTTACTGACATAATCTTACCATTTAGTCAGTATCATTCAAAGATTCAAAGTACCTTATGCTATTTTGTGCCTATGCACTCGAATTTCAGCCATTTTTAATCTACCAAGATCTGGCTTCTGTGAAAAAGAAAGTATGTTTTGACTTGTCTTTGTTGGGAGCATACTAGTTACAGGTTGGAATATGGGGAGGGGAACAAAGTGAAGAGAAAGAGAAATCTGTACATTAAACCCTCTAGAGCAGTGATTCTCAATCAAGGGTGATTTTGCTCAATAGGGAATATTTGGTAAAGTTAAGAAACACTGTTACTTATCATGAGGCTGATACTAGTGGCATCTAGTGAGTAGGTACCAGAGCTGCTACCAACCATCATACAACATATAGGATAACCAACCCCCTTCAAGGAAGAATGTGTGTGTGTGTGCTCAGTTATGTCCAAGTCTTTGCAACCCCATGGACTGGAGCCTAGAAGCTTCCTCTATCCATGAAATTTTCCAGGTGAGAGTACTGAAGATATCCTTCTCCAGCATATCTTCCCAACCCAGGGATTGAATGTGTGTCTCCCGTGTCTCCTTCACTGGCAGGCAAATTCTTTACTGCTGCACCGCCTGGGAAGCCAACAAAGAATAAGCCAGCCCCAAATGTCAATAGTGTCAAGGTTAAGACATCCAGCTCCATAGTCAGTGGCATTAATTGATTCTGTGACTTAAAAGAGTCACTTCTGATTTTAGGGCTTCATTTAATTCATTTGTGATAGAAAGAGCTTGGACTTAGATGGTTATTGAATTTTCTTTGATATTCAGTGTTGTATAAGTCCTAACTCCAATATGGGATAGAAGAATGAAGATGTTATAAAATAGAAAAACAGAGTAAGCAAAAACACATGGTAAAGACTTGAGTCGTTTGCTTTGAAATGTAGTTGATTTAAAACAGTTTATGCAGGAATTTTTTGGAAATATCTGGGATTGATTCTCAGCATCACCTTATATGAATCTTTGAGATTCTCAGAAAAACTGCAACAGAATTAGAGATATACTAAAAAAAAAAATCTAAAGTTCTTTAGGGCGTCTCTTTCTGCAGATTTAAAATTACCTGTCTCAGTGAAAGACCATTTATGTGAGACTATAGCAGTGTGTGCCACTGATAAAGACAGACTCAGAGACATGGGGATAGTTTGCTGAATGATTGAAAGGAGGTATTTACGTGGGCAATTTATTTTCCTTTCAGTTTCAAATTTTAGTACCATGCCCCCCTTTATCCTTCGCATCTCCCTTTACTAACAGAAGGGCATCTTGGAATAAATGTCCTTGCATCCCAGATCAGAAAATGCAGTGTGGAATGGAGATAAGCAAGAGAGGACAGGAAGAAAGACCTGCTGACAGTTCCTTAATTCCTCTAAACTTAGAAGGGAGAGGCATTGATTCTCTGTCCTGGTGTAACAAACTATACAAACCATCAGTTTTATTATAAGCAGGTCTTAATATTCTGTGGGACAGGACACATCAGGGCCCATTTGTTTCCATTCCATGATGCCTGGAGTCTTGTGGAAGCTAGAATGACCAGAAGACCTGGTGGCATCTCTCTCTTTTTCTCTCCTCCTCCATCCCTATACAAACTCTCCAAATGGCTAACTTGGGCTTTCTCAGGATGTGGCAGCCTTAGAGTAGTCAGACTTCTATCACAGCTTAGGACTCCAAGAGAACAAGACAAAAGCTGTCTGTCTCCTGCAAAGCTAGGCATGGAGCTGGCAGAGCATGGAACTGGCAGAACGTCACATCTGCTGTACACTGTTTATCAGTGCAGTTCCAGGCCTTCTCAGATCCAAAGGGAGGTGAGAGATACCCCATCTGTCAACGAGAGAAGTGTCAAAATTTGTATGACCCATTTTTAATTTGCCACACTTTTAGTTAATCCTTTGGTAAAAATGCTGAAATTGGGTTCTAAATACTCTTTTGGGAGCATCGATCACATCATCACAGGACTAGATAAGGATAGATGAATATATGATGTGAGATACAAAAAGAGGAAAATATAAGCAAGGTGAAAAGACAGCCTTCTGAATGGGAGAAAATAATAACAAATGAAGCAACTGACAAACAACTAATCTCAAAAATATACAAGCAACTTATGCAGCTCAATTCCAGAAAAATAAACGACCCAATCAAAAAATGGGCCAAAGAACTAAATAGACATTTCTCCAAAGAAGACATACGGATGGCTAACAAACACATGAAAAGATGCTCAACATCACTCATTATTAGAGAAATGCAAATCAAAACCACAATGAGGTACCACTTCACACCAGTCAGAATGGCTGTGATCCAAAAATCTGCAAGCAATAAATGCTGGAGAGGGTGTGGAGAAAAGGGAACCCTCCTACACTGTTGGTGGGAATGCAAACTAGTACAGCCACTATGGAGAACAGTGTGGAGATTCCTTAAAAAATTGCAAATAGAACTACCTTATGACCCAGCAATCCCCCTGCTGGGCATACACACCGAGGAAACCAGAATGGAAAGAGACACATGTACCCCAATGTTCATCGCAGCACTGTTTATAATAGCCAGGACATGGAAACAACCTAGATGTCCATCAGCAGATGAATGGATAAGAAAGCTGTGGTACATATACACAATGGAGTATTACTCAGCCGTTAAAAAGAATTCATTTGAATCAGTTCTGATGAGGTGGATGAAACTGGAGCCGATTATACAGAGTGAAGTAAGCCAGAAAGAATAACACCAATACAGTATACTAACACATATATATGGAATTTAGGAAGATGGCAATGACGACCCTGTATGCAAGACAGGAAAAAAGACACAGATGTGTATAATGGGCTTTTCGACTCAGAGGGAGAGGGAGAGGGTGGGATGATTTGGGAGAATGGCATTGAAACGTGTATACTATCATGTAAGAATTGAATCGCCAGTCTATGTCTGACGCAGGATACAGCATGCTTGGGGCTGGTGCATGGGGATGACCTAGAGAGATGTTATGGGGAGGGAGGTGGGAGGGGAGTTCATGTTTGGGAACGCATGTAAGACTTAAAGATTTTAAAATTTAAAAAATAAAAACAACTAAAAAAAAAGAAAAAAAAAGACTCCCTATATGAGACTTAACATCATTAAAATTACTTATTTTTAATTTATTTTAAAATTAACATCTGTGATTTGGGTTCTCCTCTAGTTGAACTTTTTGGCTCTCATTTCTGCTTTTGCAATCTCATTTGTATATGCATTACAATTATATATATTTTTTCTTAACCTGCCTTTAAATGATCCAGAAACTGTCACTCAGAAGCTTTACTTAGCTGCTTATTAATAAGCATTAGAAGTTACATTAATCATCCTAATTTTCAGTTTTCTCATCTGTGTAATGCTGTTAATACCAGTATTTACCTCATTAGGTTGTTGTATAGATGACATATAAAATGACTACTGTTGGATACATAGAAGAAAGTCCATGAGAATTTGCTGAATTAATTCACCACTTCTCAAATTAAGGGCCACATTGGCAATAGCTAAGTGTTTCAGATAAGGGTGATTAAACCTTTTTAGTGGCTTGAATAAATTAGCAGGGAAATGCATCTTATGCATCTTTTATTATTCTATATTTTACCTTATTGATAGTTGATATCATCTCCCCACTTGGTATAAATGATTATTTTTTATGCTGTGACTGTTATATCACAGGGACTTTTTTTTTGTCCTTTAGTTTGATTATGTAATTAAAGAAAAAGAGCAATGAGAAGAGCAGAAAGTAAAAGTTCCTATATCTGAAAGGGGATCTAAACTACTTTTGAAGATTTTGGCTTCTATAATTTCAGGTGTATTTCTCTTTATGTATAGCTAGAGAAAGAAAGATGGTTAAAGATATAGAGCAGTTAAATTCATTTGACAAAAAAGAAAAAAGAGAGAGAATATGTAACCGTATTACATATGGTTAAAAGCTCAAATACAGTATACTGTGTGAAAGTGACTGGTGCACAGGAAATGTTTTCTGTCTTCTATGAAATTATCCATCGTGGTATTCTTCACATTGAATTCCTGTCCCTCCATTATGATTCTGCATTTTCTTCACTTCAATGAAAAATATGTCTTTATCTACAGAAAAACATGATTATGTATTCAGTGTATGTACTATCTATCCTCCACCAGGCACTAGATGTGCAAAATTAAAATATACTTTCCTTGAGGAAATTATGAGGGAAAGAGTCAGGAACAATGAAAAACTCATATAATGAATGAAAAACACTGGGGTCATGTGCACATCAGAAAGGAAGAATGGGATAAAGTGTGGAATCACTAAATATGTACAGTGATGATGTTTGTGGTGGGTTCCCTGGTGGCTCAGAGGTTAAAGCATATGCCTGCAATGCCTGCAAAATGATGATGTTTGTCGGATAGTATGTTTGTAGTAACCTCTTACTGTTAAATCTTAGGGTAACCACACAGCATAATCCTCAAGAGCACAGGCTATGACAGGAGAATTTATGGGATCCAGTTCTAGCTCTGCCAGTTATTATGACATTAAGCAAATTATAGCATCTCTCTAATTCTCAGTTTTATGCATCTGCAAACACATATGTTGTGAGAATTAAATGACATAATTCACATAGAAGAACGTGGGAGAGTGCCATGCATATTGAATACTCAGATGTCAGTCAAAATCAAAAGGGCTAAAAGAGGGGAATAGGGAAGGAGAGGGATGTTTAATGAGGTCCTTTTAGACTATACGTAGAAAGTGTGAACTTTTAACATGCTAAGGGATAGGTGCCATTGAAAGGTTTTTTAGCACAGTGCCATGGTCAAGACTTTGATTTAGATAAAAAATAGGAACAAATGAAACTCATGCACAGGCAGGGCTCTTCAACCAGGTCCTACAGATGTGAAAACAGGAGCTCCAGTGGTCTTTGGTTTGATGTGACAGAATGCTTGGCAAGGTTTTTCCTTTCCATTATATAAAACTTTCCATAGCTGTGAGTTTTCGAACATTTTGCAATTCAAAGATTGAAAAGATCCCCCCACACTTTGTCATTCTCCAGGTGAATATAATAACCCCAAAGTATGTTTTGGATTTCAAGCTCAGAAAAATTTGGGAATGGTTTCTAATCATGAGTATACAGTCTAGATTACATCATTTTTAAATTTAAAACTTCACATAAGGTTCTGACTATCCCATAGTACAGTAATAATTTTTAAACAGAAAAATTTTCCTCCACTTATGGGTATGTATTTGTAAGAATGTTTTTAGAAAATAAGAAGCAGAAATAATTATCTAAATCAAAGGGTCTTAACTTATTTATGCTCTACATATTGAAGTTATTTTGATGCCTGCATTCAAGTAAGACTTAAATGTGAACCCCCATATGTCTTCTGATACTTGTCAGATCATAACATGACAGAATATATTCATTGTCAGAGAGTCATTATTGCTAATCCCACAGTATTCTTTGTAAGTGATTCCTGAAAAACCATGTCAAATTTTGACCCAAGGGAAGCCAATGCCATCTGTTCATGGGCAATGGAGTTCAAGGGTTGGAGCAGTCAATATCCAGTTTCTGAAAGAAATTGCAGGTTTAATGAGACAAAAATAAAAACAGATAATTGTGGCTGTGGATCTGAGGGGTAAGGTGTGGAGTTCATGCATGACTGAACAAGAAAAAGTGCTGCTTTCCTGTAGCACATTACAGGACTGCCAGACAAGTGTGATTAAGGCAATTTACACATGAAATTCGATTATTAATGAAAGGATTCCCCTTCTTTCCATGCACATTACGTGAGGGGAATTTGTAAGTGGTCTTAATTAAAAATAACTCGTAGCTGATTGGCAGCTGGGCATTAGGTTGGAAACCGGCAGCCGCTAATGGGAGGGAAGATGGAGAATTAATGACAAGTGAGAGCATCGTCAGAAAAAAAAAAAACTAGGTGCTGGCTGTCAGTCATCCATCCGGTGCCTCCACAATCAGCAGTTCTCCAGAGGATGCAGGCTGCTGGGCTGGCTTCTGCAACATGGCAATCAGTATCACACTACTGAAACACAGAGTCTAAAGTGATAGGGGACTTTGGCAATGGTATGCAGGTGTAGATAAGGCAAAATTCTAACTTTCCCCATTACCAAACAACTCAATCTTTTCTACATTTATAATTTCCTTGAGAAGTCATGATATAAAATTTATTATCACACTCCTACTATGATGAGGAGGAAGAGGAGGAGGAGAAAGGCAATGGAAATCCCTTGTAACAGTTTAAAGGTCATGTAACTCTTCATATATATATATATATATATATATATATATACACACACACACACACATATATATATATACACACATACCCAGCATACCTGAAATAAGGGACATAAGAATAAAACAGTATAAATAATGTGAACAATTTCTTATTTGCAATGGACTTTCATAATATTAATAATGAGAATAAAATGAAACTTTACCTTAGCATTTTTGCTTTCATGCTACAGAACTTTTATCTTCTCATATTGTACACACATAGCATCATCCACGGTAAATACAATGATATATGTGTTATCAGTGCAATTTTATGGATTTAAGGGTAAAAAACCCCGAAAAGCAATCGAATTAAAGAGATTTCTAAGCATAATGCATGTACAGCTGGATTACATCTTCCCCTTTTTTTCATCTCTCTCCACAATCAATTACCTCTGATTTTTTTGGCATCTGCTGGCACATGGCCAAATACAGCTTTCCCAGACCTGGCTCTTTTAAAGGTTTAAAATCTGATGTAAAATCTTGTAAATTAACTTTAGAAATAGAGTATGAACTGAGATTTAGATTCTCAATTCCAAAAAAAGGGAATTTTTTATATAAATAAGGACTGAAGGTTAATTATCTTCCCTAAGATAAGGATTAGAAAAATAAAGTGGGAAAAGCTGCGGTAAGGTGAGAGAGTGGATGTAGCCACAGTTACAGCGAGTGTAAGAACAGAGCTGCAGGTACTTCACACTCCACACCAGAACATCAGGCATTAGATCAGAATCCTTACTGTGTTATACTAACACATGATATCTTCCCAGGGAGCTCCGTCTCCTAATGTGGTATTGATATTTCCATTGTGGAAAAGCCATGTTGTGTAATGAATATATAAAATCTGGAGTTTCTAGGAGACTTCTGTTACCTAGAAATGCTGGAGGAAATATATTAAATAGGAAATGAAATTACGAACCAGTTAGGTATTTAACGAGGTTGCTGAATAACTCAATAGCTGAATTTATACAGTCTGCCTAGAATATATCAGTGAATTAGATGTTTATTTTCTCTGTTTGAAATAAAACCCAAAGTATCCAAAACACTCAGGTAGGGTCAGTAAGATTTGAACAACCATGAGTGTGAATGATCTGTCTATACCATCAAACGCTAAAAAGAAAATATATGAGCAAAATAAAATAACTAGAGCAGGAATGAAAATTGTACTTAGAGCCATGTGCAAAGAATGAATGGTGAAAGCTATGAATCATACCGATTCCTTCAAGTGTATGGATTAAATGTCCTTATGTATACACATCAGTCTGTAAGTGCTTTAGACTGAGCTGGTGCATAACAACTCAAATGGAGCTTTTCTCATATCTTGTTCCCACTTCAGACTTTTCCTGTGCTCTTTTTATTTTCTCTTTACTCTCTTTTTGCTTCTTCTCTGCTATTTTCCCTTCATAATCCTCACCTGAAAAATGAACACTGTTATGTAAGTTTTATGGACAGGAAACCATGACTTATTATCATTAAACAACTTGCCCCAAATTTCAATGAGACCTGGATCTTGTATCTGGCTTGGTCTGCGTCCAAACAAATCACATCTTAAAAAATATTCCCTCCCCTCTCAAATTCTGGCCTATTTATCCAATTTTGTCATTTTATAGATAGCCAACTCTAGTTACTGAACTACTGAGGAGTCCAATTTAGTTTTAGTTTGAGAATTGCTGACATATGAGTCTAAATATTTCACAAAGCATACTGCCAATGCATCAAAGCAGCCTTTTATGAAATGGTATCATGTTTTTCTAACATGATTCTTCAGGGATAGAAATTTATGTGAACCAATCCTATAGCTTTGTCATCTCCATGTCTAATGTCGTTTCTTTCAGAAATTTCTTGAAATAAGGTACATAAACCTCACAGAAGAGTTTAAACAAAACACAAAGGTTTATAATGGGGCCCAAGTAAGGGAAGTCAGTTAGGCCTCCCTTGAGCCAGGAGCCTAGAAGCAAAATGCTATTGAATTGAAGGTAACTATGCTCTTCTCGTAGAAGGCAATGGCACCCCACTCCAGTGTTCTTGCCTGGAGAATCCCAGGGACAGGGCGGGGGATCCAGGTGGGCTGCCGTCTACGGGGTCGCACAGAGTCGGACACGACTGAAGCGACTTAGCAGCAGCAGCAGCATGCTCTTCTCAGGACACCATAATCTCCTATCTCTAATTCTGTCTCTCTATCTCTCTCGCATCTGTCTGCACAATCAATTGCCTGTGTTTTTTTATGCTTCTGCAAACTCATGTCCAAATAAAGCTTCCCCATACCTGGCTACTCTTTATCTCTGATTTCAAAACAGAGTCTGACTGAACAAGGTGATACAGGATTCCAAGTTCCTATGAGAAAGAACATGATGGACCCTCTTTGAGAGGGAAATTTGCATCCGGTCCAGTCAGCAGTGGACTGGGACAGGGTTATCTCAGTTGAGGTTGTGATAGTGAAAAGTGAAAAGGCAGTGCAGGACTCTACAATGAGAGTAAAGTATACGGGCAGAAATGACCAGCATTTCTAGGTCAAATATTGTCAGACATAGAGGTCAGGTTAAGGTAAAGTCCTCAAGAACTCATAGAATGAAGAGCAAGATAGCAGGAGGCAAAGGGGTAAGTAACTGCACACATAGCTCAAGAAACCTAACCATTTGTAAATTCTCATTTGAATTTCTCATTACTTCTTTAAAGTGCCTAAAGACAATATGCATCTGAATGCAGAGTTCCAAAGAATAGCAAGGAGAGATAAGAAAGCCTTCCTCAGTGATCAATACAAAGAAATAGAGGAAAACAACAGAATGGGAAAGACTAGAGATATCTTCAAGAAAATTAGAGATACCAAGGGAACATTTCATGCAAAGATGGGCTCAATAAAAGACAGGAATGGTATGGACTTAACATAGGCAGAAGATATTAAGAAGAGGTGGCAAGAATACACAGAAGAACTATACAAAAAAGACTTCACAACCAAGATAATCACAATGGTGTGATCACACACCTAGAGCCAGACATCGTGGAATATGAAGTCAAGTGGGCTTTAGGAAGTGTCACTATGAACAAAGCTAGTGGAGGTGACGGAATTCCAGTTGAGCTATTTCAAATCCCAAAAGATGATGCTGTGAAAGTGCTGCACTCAATATGCCAGCAAATTTGGAAAACTCAGCAGTGGCCACAGGACTGGAAAAGGTCAGTTTTCAATCCAATCCCAAAGAAAGGCAATGCTAAAGAATGCTCAAACTACCAGACAATTACACTCACACGCTAGTAAAGTAATGCTCAAAATTCTCCAAGCCAGGCTTCAGCAATACGTGAACCATGAACTTCCAGATGTTCAAGGTGGTTTTAGAAAAGGCAGAGGAACCAGAGATCAAATTGCCAATATCTGCTGGATCATGGAAAACGCAAGAGAGTTCCAGAAAAACATCAATTTCTGCTTTATTGACTATGCCAAAGCCTTTGACTGTATGGATCACAATAAACTGTGGAAAATTCTGAAAGAGATGGGAATACCAAGGCATGTGACCTGCCTCTTGAGAAACCTGTATGCAGGTCAGGAAGCAACAGTTAGAACTAGACATGGAACAACAGACTGGTTCCAAATAGGAAAAGGAGTATGTCAAGGCTGTATATTGTCACCCTGCTTATTTAACTTCTATGCATGAGAAATGCTGGGCTGGAAGAAGCACAAGCTGGAATCAAGATTGCCGGGAGAAATATCAATAACCTCAGATATGCAGATGACACCACCCTTATGGCAGTTCTTATTTCAGAAGTAAAAGCAACAAATTTAACAATAAGGCTATGGTGTTTCTTGGACATTTTACAGCACTTTCAAGGAAAATTTAAAGAACTGAGCAAAAAATTGTAGAAATGGATTCACTAAGGAGAACTTTTATGAAAATCATCAAATTCAGAGAAAAGAGGTTAAAATTCTGAGCTCTTTAGTGATTATCTGGTCCCACATCCTGCCTTTTCAACTTTCTAGCTATTAACCATTGGCAGCACAACCTTTCTCAGCTTCTACTTCCTCATCTGTCAAATTGGATAATACTATTATTATTGCATAAAGTTGTGGTAAAGTTTAAAAGAGTTAAAATTTGATAAGCACTTACACCAAAGCCTAGTGCATAGTAAGGGATCTAAAATTTTGTCTACTGCCATCATTTTTCTGCATGACTTTTTCTTCCGCACGTCTCCACACTATTTCTTTAAAGGGATACTTAGGAAACAGGAGGCTATGAAGTAGCGATTTAGGAAGGCAGTGACCTAGTTTTGCAACCAGGCATTTGAAGAAGAAGTGGAGGAAAGCATGTGGAGATGGTGGGAAGAGTAATAATAATAAATCAGATATTACTGGATTTCTCAGGACTATGAGAAGGAAGGAGGAAGGGAGGGAGAAGAGGAGGAAAAGAGATGCATGATCAAAATTAGTGAACAACTGTAAGTTCTGTGAGAGGCTACAAGCCATGTCAGTACATTTCCATGATGTATTGCGATAGTAATTTAGAAGTGAAACAGTTGTTGTTGTTGTTTATTTTTACTTTTTACTTTACTGTGTTCTAGGTCTAAAATATAAGTAAAGCCTCAAACCTGTACTTTAACAGGTAATATTGATTATATTAGGCAAAATTCATTGAACCAAGAAAAGGGGGGTTATCACATAACTCAATTATTGTATCAGTTCAGTTCAGTCACTTAGTTGTGTCCAACTCTTTGTGACCCCATGGACTGCAGAATACCAGTCTTCCCTGTCCATCACCAACTCCTGGAGATTGCTCAAATTCATGTCCATCGAGTTGATGATGCCATCCAACCATCTCATCCTCTGTCATCCCCTTCTTCTCTTGCCTTCAATCTTCCCCAGAATCAGGGTCTTTTCCAATGAGTCAGTTCTTCACATCAGGTGGCCCAAGTATTGGAGTTTCAGCTTCAGCATCAGTCCTTCCAATGAATATTCAGGACTGATTTCCTTTAGGATTGACTGGTTGGATCTCCTTGCAGTCCAAGGGACTGTCAAGAGTCTTCTCCAACACCACAGTTTAAAAGCATCAATTCTGTGGCTCTCAGTTTTCTTTATAGTCCAACTCTCACACCTGGAACAACCATAGCTTTGATTAGACGGACCTTTGTTCACAGTACATGAACTGTGAACCTCCCGATATTCAAGATGGTTTTAGAATAGGCAGAGGAACCAGAGATCAAATTGCCAATGTCTGTTGGATCACCGAAAAAACAAGAGTTCCAGAAAAACATCTACTTCTGCTTTATTGACTACGCCAAAGCCTTTGACTGTGTGGATCCCAAGAAACTGTGGAAAGTTCTTAAACAGATGGGAATATCAGACCACTTTTCCTGCCTCCTGAGAAATCTGTCAAGATTTCTGTCAAAATGCACGTCAAGAAGCAACAGTCAGAACTGGACATGGAACAACAGACTGGTTCCAAATAGGAAAAGGAGTACGTCAAGGCTGCATATTGTCACCCTGCTTATTTAACTTATATGAAGAGTTTATCATGCAAAATGCTGGGCTGGATGAAGTGCAAGCTGGAATCGAGATTGCCGGGAGAAATATCAATAACCTCAGATATGCAGATGACATCACTCTTATGGCTGAAAGCAAAGAAGAACTAAAGAGCCTCTTCATGAAAGTGAAAGAGGAGAGTGAAAAAATTGGCTTAAAACTCAACATTCAGAAAACTAAGATCATGGCCTCCAGTCCTATCAATTAATGGCAAATAGATGGGGATAGAATGGAAACAGTGAGGGACTTTATTTTGGGGGGTTCCAAAATCACTGCAGATGGTGACTGCAATCTTGAAATTAAAAGATGCTCACTCTGTGGAAGAAAAGCTGTGACCAACTTAGACAGCATATTAAAAAGCAGAGACATTACTTGTCAATTATTGTATACATAATATTAAAAATATCAGAATTTTCTGAGCAGTGATAGAGTCGTTAGAAAAAGCCTCTGGCATCAGATGGACTTGGGTTTGAATTCCCGTCTGTTACTAGCTGTATAAGTCTAGAAAAATTATTCTCTGTCATAAAGCCTCTAAGATCTCCTGCATACATAACTATATAAAACAAAGTAGCACTTTTTGATAGTATTTTGAATAATTATGCAGTAGGTAGCTGTCAAGAGTGAAATCAGGCCTGTAAAGCATAGGGTGAATTCCTATCATAATCCTCCTGCTCCCCTGGGAGCCCCAGATCTAAGCCGCCCTTACCAAATCATTTAAAGGCAATTTTGTGACATTCATTCCACAAAAGTAGCATTTTCTTCAGGTCAGAGCTGCTTGAAGAGAACTTTACAGGACTGCTGTTAAATCCCAGACCTCAGCTGGATGTTGGAGGAAACTCCCGCTCTCACAAACCAGTAGGACAGGCAGCCTACTTGGCCCAGCACCCCTCCTTGGCAGACATAATCTATTAACTTTCTGACGGGGGTAGTGGCCCATGTAAGGACTCAATTTCGCCCCCACCCCCCACCCCATGAGTCCAGGATTACTTGTAGAAACTTTAATTTCAACACCTGCTTGACTTAACAAGGGAGCAGGAGCCTCTGCTTTTGCTCTTGACCAGAAGATGAGCTAGTATACCCCTGCATCCAACCTTGTAAGACAGGATTCCAGAAACCTTGTTTCCTCTAACTTTAAATGAGGATAATATCCACTTATTTGTTCAAAGCCCCTGTGGATCTGGGAATTCACATTAAAGTAATTTATTCATTTCCCACTCTTTCATTGAAATCAACACAAGAATGAGATCACAAAGGCCTTATATACCACATCCTATCATCATTGTTAACACTGTAACTAATGATACCTTGATTATTTTTTCTAAAAGTCATTAAATTTCATGTTTCTAAACAATGTGTGCCCCAATTCTAGGATGTGGCATACCATAAACAATTATGATCTGAAATATTTTGTGTCAGAAAACAAAATTGCAAACATTTATGGAACACATGAATGAAGAAGGAAGCTATTGCCTTGCCATTTTAAGAAATAATATCACATTTGGATACATTTTAGTATGTGAAAGAGGCGTGTAGTTATCATAGAATTAAAGTAATTATGCTATCTTCAGTTAACACACATGTAAATGGAAGATCTGGGATTTATATCCAAGCCTGCTTGATTCTAATGATCTGCTTTTTCTACCATGGCATGAAAATGATATCAAAACCCAGTGTTAGCAAAAGGAATGACCATTTGGAGGTATCATTAAATGGTATAAAGGCCAAGAAAATTAAAACAGAAAAAGATATAGTAATTTAACAGATTGCAAGCATGACTGGATTCTCATTACTGTTATTCTTCTAAGAACTTCACAGAGTGAAAAATTATGATACGCCCTGGGATCACTTAGTCTAGAGGTTAGAATTCAGTGGCCAGAGTGGTGCCTAGGAACTTAATTTTTTTTAGCATCACCGGTTGGTGCTAAAGTTTGACGAACCACTAGTAAGCACGACTGAAGCGACTTAGCAGCAGCAGCAGCAGCAGCAGCAGCAGCAGCAGCAGCAGCAGCAGCAGCAGCAGCAGCAGCAGCAGCAGCAGCAGCAGCAGCAAGTCCCAAAGAAGCTAGTCTTCAAGCAGCTTTAGTAGCACCACAAGTTAACTTGTTGAAAATGTGACTTTCTAAGGCTACCAAAACTACAAGAATCAGAAATTCCAGGGTGGAGGCCAATAGCTTGTGCTCCCTGCTAAAGTTTGAAAACCATTACTGGAGAGTATCTAGAACCAATAGAAATGGAGGGGGGGGGAGCAGAAGCTCAATGGCCTCTGGAATGAAGTGCCCTGGTAACAATAAGGAAGTAGAAGGCAAACATCTTGTTTCCTTTCCGATCCTAAACTCAGTAGACAGTAAAACTGCAGGATCTGTTTGCCCTGTTCAAGATCTACTGTCTCCTGCACCCCAATGAATGTACCTAAAGGAAGAGGTTTTTAAGACAAAAAGGAGAAGTAATGTAGTTAACTATGCCTACTTTCTCTCTTGCCTTGAAAGAAAATGATGGAAGGAAAAAGAGGTTACAGTGTAAAAAAAAATAGATGTCAGACTTAGGTTGGCTTTGGTTTAGATACTGACTAAGTCACCTAGGGTCATAACCTGGACAAACTGACTTCTCTGAGTCTCATTAGAAGTGGGTATTGCAATCTACTGACAGCGATGGCACTGGTATGCTTTACAGGGATATCCAGGGAGATGGGCCTCACAGCTTCTGCTTCTCCCCTTGACATCCACAGGTGGGAAGGAAGAGACAGGGTCAGGAAGTTCATCAGAGCCCTTCCAAGAACGTCATCCCCACACCAAATATACACTGTTCTCCAATAGAAACTTTTCTTTTCTTTTACTCAGAGGACTTGAAACATGCTCAAATCAGTAAAAGAAAAAATATGGGCGCAAAAATTAGCATCTTGGAGCTCTTGAACACAACTCATGCTTTGTGTCACCCAAAATTGATAGAAGAGAGAATATATAAATCATATTTTAAAACCTCTGGAGGCTATCCATATGGACTGTGCCCCATCTTCTAACTCCGTCTGATTCTTGAATCTTCCCTCATTGTTTTCTCCATTCACTCCTATTAAGACCTATTTCCAGTGCGTACATGTCCATCCCAAACTCCCTGCTATATTTAAAATGAACGGACTTTTGGACTCTGTGGGAGAGGGAGAGGGTGGGATGATTTGGAAGAATGGCATTGAAACATGTATACTATCATGTAAGAAACGAATCGCCAGTCTATGTTCGATACAGGATACAGGATGCTTGGGGCTGGCGCATGGGGATGATCCAGAGAGATGATATGGGGTGGGAGGTGGGAGCGGGGTTCAGGATTGGGAAATCATGTACACCCGTGGCTGATTCATGTCAATGTATGGCAAAACCAATACAGTATTATAAAGCAACATAAAGTAAAAAAAAAAAAAAAAAAAAAGAATCACCAAGAAAGACCTCCCTACTGTATAGCACATGGCACTCTGCTCAGTGTTATGTGGCAGCCTGGATGGAAGGGGAGTTTGGGGGAGAATGGACACATATATATGTATGACCGAGTCCTTTCGCTGCTTACCTGAAACTATCACATTGTTTGTCAATTGGCTAGACCCCAAAACAAAATGAAAAGTTTTTTTTTTTTTAAATCTATTTCCAAAGCAGGAATAGAGACCCATATGTACTGAATGGATGTATACGCACAAGAAGGGAAGAGGAGGGTGGGGCAAATTGAGGGATTAGGATTGACATATAAACACTGCCATGTGTAAAAATAATAGCTAGTAGGAACCTGCTGTATATAGTACAGGGAGCTCAGCTCAGTGAACTGTGATGACCTAAATAGGTGGGATGGAAGGTGGGGTGGGATGGAGTTCCAAGAGGTAATGTGTGTATGTATACATATAGCTGATTCACTTTGTTGCATAGCTGAAAGTAACACAACATTGTAAAGCAACTATATTAAAACAAAACAAAATGAACAGACAGCTGTTTTTCTTCTTTTCTCTAAGGGAACTCAGCTTCTCATAGTTGAGAAAGAAGTCCTGGCCATCTTTCCTTTCTTATTCCCGTGTGTGTGTATACTCAGTTGCTGCTCAGTCATGACTAACTGTTTGTGACCCTATGGACTATAGCCCACCAGGCTCCTCTGTTCATGGCATTTTTTCCGGTAAGAATACAAGAGCAAGTTGCTATTTCCTATTCCAGGGGATCTTCCTGACCCAGGGATCCAACCCACATCTCTTGTGTCTCCTGCTGGTGGGCAGGTTCTTTACTGCTGTGCCACCTTACTTCCATGAGCCCTACCATCATCTGTTCTGTAAAATGGTGATGGAAAGTTTGCTGTGTCTTCAGGCTTTGAAGATAGTAGTCCTTCATGGTAGAAATAATTCAGAGGCTACATGTCCAGGCAGGTCTGTGCCTATCCATGTCTATTGTCAGGTTCTTCCTAAAATTCTTAGGAGGAGATAGTTCTGGAGAGAGTGACTATTTTTGTTCTAAACACAATACACTCTACTTCTAACTGAGAAAAATAAGCTCCCATTATTAACGTGATTTTGACCACCCTTACATTAAAAAAAAATAACTTTGGCATTATCGAGTTATTCGTGCTGCACCCCACAACCACTGAAGGAGGTTTTGAATAAAACCCTGCTCCAGCCCAGTCAAATGAGAATCTCTGGGGGTGTGGTCTTAGCATTAGAGCTATTTTAAAAGCTCCCCAGCTGGCTCTAATGTGTAGCAGTGGTGGAAAAGCTATGTTTAAAGAACATTAGCCTACCTCCTAGTCTGATTTTATTACAAAGTATCAAAAGGAAGCAGAAAAAAAGTCATGATCAACTCAATAATTCCTGCATGTATTCTTTCTGATTCCCCAAATTTATTATAGAAGGATGTGAAAGAAAGTGAAAGTGAGTCGCTCAGTCATGTCTGACTCTGTGATCCCATGGACTATATAAGTCCATGGAATTCTCCAGGCCAGAATACTGGAGTGGATAGCCTTTCTCTTCTCCAGGGGATCTTCTCAACCCAGAGATTGAACCCAGGTCTCCTGCATTGCAGGTGGAATTTTTACCTGCTGAGCCACAAGGGAAGCCCACTGAAGAATGGGGAGGGACAAATAAATAAATAACCAACATTATACATCAAAGTTATTGTATGGATTATGTGTATCAAGGAAATTTGCTCTAATACCTTGCACATAGTCGGTACTTAATACTTTGTAAACATGCCCATCCATCTTTTCCTCTAGCTCTTCACAGGAAGAGAAAATAAAATTAATTGGCGCTGCTGTACTCTTGGTACTACTTGAGAACTGCTTCAGGATTAGGTTCAAATTCTTCCCATGCCTATATCCCTGACAGTCAGTTTCCTGATCTGTAGAATTCTTTACTAAATCTAGTTTATAGAATTAAATGAGTTGACCCACTTGAAAATACCAACCTCATGGGAGGAACTCAGTTAATACTGGTGACCCTCTCCTATGTGCCCCATTTGTGGACTGAAGTTACTGCTTTTCTGCCTGAAAAAGTCACTGTTGAGACTTCCATTTTCTATGGATTTAACATCTCCCAGAATACTAATAAGCATCAGTACCCCCTGGTTATTTTTGGTGGATTTAATTCTTGTTTATCTAAGCTGCCATCCAGGGCTTTTAACACTTGCTAATAATCACAGCCTCTACATCCACATTAAGGGGTCTGAGATGTGAATGTAGAGGCCTTCTTTCCTTAGAGGTCCGCTCACAGGTTGGTAAATAAGTTTTCATGGTGTTGAGACCAGGCTTCTGGAAGGGGTTTCATAGTCAAATTTTCCAAGTGATTCTTTCAAATAACAGTCTTTGCTCCTAGTAGAAATATCTCTCTACTTTTACCTTTCTTCAGCCAGTGACATCATCTTAGTTAAGCAATTCTGCAGTCCACCTCAGTGTTCACTTTTGTTTTTATTTTTATTTCTCCTCTGACAATTGACTTCAAACATTGAATCCTTGCAGCAGTGCTTGGAGTGGCCAGGAAGAAACAATATTAGCTGAATGTTATCTTAATAGTTTTTATGTTTTATTTTCCTCACCTGATAGGTTATTCCTCATACTCTGTCTAAGTCGTGACCACATTTTACTGAAGGACATTTAAGTCCTTGCTGGGTTTGTTGTCAGCCTACATCTCAAATCCACAAGCATCTATGCACCTCGTGGATTGGAACGGTTGTGTGCTTTCATCTCAGTCTGTTGAGATCATTGTCAATTATACCTGAATGCACTTCTGAATTCCCAGTAGGATTGTCCCTCATTTGTCTGATTACCCTCTTATCCCCAGAGCTCTCCTATTCTCTCCCTAGCTATCGATGTTTTATTGCTAATCTATCTTCTTGGCTACACTAGGAAAAAAAAAAAGAAAAAAAAAAAACAACCTTAGAGCTGCTGCTTGTTAGTCTTTATATGTCTTAGAAGTTGATACAACCAAAATATATGCTTTACAAGCTTATTGAATCAAGTTATTCCAAATAATGCCATTTTTTCTCAACTGCATCATCACCATGGATTTTTAGCTAAATATTGGTTGAAACCACAGAGCATTTTACCCTCTGAAAACTGATTATTCTCCCTAATTTGTTCAAGACCTTTATTTCCAGTTTTGATTTAGTTCTTCTCCTAAAATATCTTGCCATTGCTTCTCATCTTTTTCACAGACTCCTCTTCCTCTCTTGTTTTATTTTTTTTTAATTTTTATTTTTACTTTATTTTAATTTAATGTTATTTTGAATTGGTTTTTCTCTTTCTTATTTGCTATTCAGATTCCCTGGGCACTGTGAATCACCACCATAATTTAATTATATAAGCCAGTAGCCCCAACATTTGTATTTCTAGGCTATACCGCTTCTCTGAATTCCAGAAACTATCCCACGGTCTGGAATGAAGCAGATGCTCATTAAAGTGTTCTGTGAATGAATAAATGAATGGTACCTTAAGAGTGTACTTGCTTTTGTTCTTGTTTAGTCACTAAGCCCTATCCAACTCCTTTGTGACTCCTTTGACTGTAGCCTACCAGACTTCTCTGTCCATGGAATTTCCCAGGCAAGAATACTGAAATAGGATGCTATTTCATTCTCCTGGGGATCTTCCCGACCCGAGGATAGAACCCTTATCTTCTTCATTGGCAGGTGGATTCTTTACCACTGAGCCACCCAGAAAGCCCATACCTGGCCTTAGAGGGCTTTAAAAAATCAGGTGGGCTTCCTAGGTGGCTCACTGGTAAAGAATCCGTCTGCCATTGTGGGAGACATGGGTTCTATCCCTGGATTAGGAAGATCCACTGGCGAAGGAAATGGCCACCCACTCTGATGTTTTTGCCTGGGAAATTCCATGGAAAGAGGAACCTGGCAGGTTACAGTCCATGGGGTTCCAAAAGAGTTGGATACAACTTAATGACTAAAACGGCAGCAACACGAAGAGTCAGATGCAGGTCAGACTGATGCACCATATAACAGAACTTGAATGCAAACCACATATTATATTTTAAATGTTCTCACAGCCACATTTAGAAAGCAAAATAAATGGGTGAAATTAATTTTAAATAATATATTTCCCTTAACTCAGTATGTCCCATGTATTGCCATTTCAACTTGTGATCTCTGTGTATCATTGTTAGTATGATATATTATTTATCATACTAAGTCTTTGACATTCAGTGTGCCTTCTACACCTACAGTTCATCTAGAGTCAGATGCTAAATATAATTCCTAGTCTCACTACATTTCTAGTGCTTATCAGCCACTCATGTGACTTGTGACTCCTCTGTTGGATAGCACAGCCAAAGTGAGTGGAAGTCATTTCAAGTTCTAAAGCAGGAGACAAATATAAAAAAAGAAAAAAAAGTCAAGATTTGAAGTAAAATAAGAGCCAGTCCTCTCCTTACTTAAATATTACGATTAATCTTTTCTGCTTGTTTAAGCAGACATTTAGTTATATGTTACAGCACAGGAGAAAGACTGCCAGGAGAGAATCATCATTAACCTGAAAACTTACATATCATTAAAGACTGCCTTTTTGAGGCTGATGTCTGTCATGAACTTAAATATCCAAACTTAACTCTTCCTCATTTGGCCCATTTGACTCTTCATTACTATCCATTTTCATATGTAAGATTTAATACATTGAGTCTTTTCACTAGAGTTGCTGCTTTCATTTCTCTCTTTCTCCTTCCCACAGTCATTGTCTATCACCTCCTGTAAGAGTTTGGATAGGAAATTGAGAACGAATATGAACTGATCCTACCTGATTGTGGAAAGACATATTGCAGTCTAAAGTAATAAAAGAAAAAACATATCATATAATGGAAGTGTGTTTCTGCCTAGATGTGCTACCATACAACCTTGATAAAAATAGCATTTTTTTCTTGCTAAATAGTATTGGGATTGAGTCAGTGACTCAGAATCACCTGGGAGTCTTCCGGAGGTTTGGGCAGACGAGCCAGGGAGATGCAAAATGCCTCCAGCCTGCAGCCTACCTCCTGGTTTTTGACCTTGGCTTTGTCCTCCATCCCACATGTCAGATCAAGAAAACCAGGCAACAGCTTGAACGAGGCAAGGTGTGTAATATAAATACAATGAAATCTCTGCCCAGATAACTCCTATCGATCCTCTGGGGCTTTGAGCCACACTACATTGAATTTTTTTTTTTTTTTAGGAGTGCCGACTGCACACACATTTCACTGGATTTATATGACTTTTTTCAAGCCGCTAGAATACCAATTAACAAAGTGTTAATATAGTACAAGGCTTGAAATAACTAATGCAGCTCTGTGAAGGCCTAAATCCTGAGGAACATTTTATCCTCTAGAAAAAGCCAGCTGGTTAGAGGCTTTGGGGCCACTCACCCTCTCTGTGAGGATAAAGTAGGAGGTGCTTTGGGGTTGGATTTTTCTTCTTTCCTCACTGCCTCTTGGCATCCTTTTGAATGTCAGCCACCTCTTGCTTATAAACTCTGTCTCTTTCTGATAAACTTTGGAAAAGGAGTGAAAAATAAGCCCCACCTCTATAATACAGGGGTAGGTATTCTTGTCTTCTGCTTTTCTGTCAGTACAAGAAGGAACTCCACACTTTCTTCAGATTAATCATCATTATGTTAACTTACCCTGTGTCCTTAATCATAGCTACTACTTCATGGAGAGGATTTTTCACCCGCAAATAGTGTTTTTCATATATATGGAGTGATGAATAGTCTGATCACTGTCTCTGAAGGGAGTGTAAAGGGGAAATAAATACAAAAGTAAGTGATTTGGGGTGAGCATAGCTGTTTAATCATCATTTGAAGGATGGTGCTAAGGGTATCCTTATATGCTAGGCATGACAGTAAAGTGGAAGTTAAAGGGAGGCAGATTTTGTCTCAGTATACAAAAAGAAAATGCTGACAATTCAGTGCTTCCATCTTTAAGTGTCACTCCTAAAAAAAAAAAAAAGAAGAAGAAGAAAAAGAAGAAGGAATAAACAGCCTTAAAAGAGGGAGATCAATGGAATCATTCAGGAAGATATGAAACATCCTATTTTGAACTCTATTTGAAAAGTATTAGAAAGAATTTAAGCTTTACAAGGATGCTGCAATGCAAAAAAAAAAAAAAAAAGGTCTCCTTTTAATCTAGAAATTACGTGATTCTGTGGTAGAGAGGTCTCTTGTCATCAGAAAGCCTAAGCCAGCTTTTTCTGCAGTTAGACAATTGTTTGAAGACAAAAGCCCCTGGTGACCCAGTGATAACATGTGTGTAGCAATCCCCACTTGGAAAAGGTCTAGGGAGGATAGAGGTGTATGACACAGGGCTGAGGATGTGAGATTTAGGCCTGTGGAATCTTTGAACCAGTAGTGTGTTAAAGAAGAGTTATTTGGTGTCTCTCAGAACCTGCCCTGCACTTTTAAGGCCCCATAATATAGAAATAACTACCTGGTCTGAAATAGCATGTTAAAACACAGAAATAGCACTATTGATGAGCCCTGCCTTTAACTTAAACAGAACAAATTAAGGTTGGCAGGGGGAAACACTCCTTTTCTAGAGCCATCAGCATCTGCTCAATCAGATGACCTAATAAAAACAACACACAGATGCATTTTATGGCCTGGGGGTGTTTTTTGGGGAATGGATTAGACACAACTAATGAAGGCCAGGCAGCCCGCTTAATGTCTCGGCTGGCCCTGGGTGGTAGGCCTGGCCAAGAAAAGCTCAATAACTAAATGGCAAAGAGAACAGATGAGTCCTCTAATTGGCAAAAGGGAAATGTATTTGGGGCTGCAGTAGGGTAGGCTGAGTTGGGTAATACAAATTTCACTGTGATCTTTCTTGCATACTCTGTTGTGCTAGGATTTAGTGGAGATGATGCTAGGATGTACTGAACAAAAAGATTTTAGAGTTTGGGAACATATGGCCCAAATTCTCACTATTTGATGAACTAGTTTCTAAAATATTCTTGACATACAATTTAATTTGTTCTTGACTATGTTCACTTGTATTCAGTTTTAAATTCTACATTGATCACTGAATCTACTAAGAGTCAGACCTGACTGAGAAATGGGGGATGTAATTAGGAAATTTTCCTGCTCTATATGTAGCTTACAGTGATGCAGAAAGACAAAACAAAACAAGCATATAACATAATCAATCTCTAGCCAAGTAAACACATATATTAATGAATAGTTTCAGAGATATCTAAACATTGTAAAATATATATCTAAACTGTGTCTGATATAGAAAATAATATGGTGGGATCAATTATTGTATGGGTGATCAGAGACAGGCAAATGGCGGTGGCATTTAACTTCAGGTAAGGTGTCAAGGATTCTTTGTGAGGGATCTATTCTAATGATGCAAGCTTCTATTGGTAATTTTTTTAATTATTATTTTTCTATCAGTTCAACAAATACTCGGCTTGGTAAGTGCATCAGTAGGTCAGATGCTCTTCTATGTAACAGAGACATCATCCTTGTTTTCAAGGACTTGCAATCCTCTTGGAAAGGAGACCCAGGTTCGATCCCTGGGTCGGGAAGATCCCCTGGAAAAGGAAATGGCAATCCACTCCAGCATTCTTGCTTGGGGAATCCCATGGATGGAGAAGCCTAGTAGGTTACAGTCCACGGGGTTGGAAAGAGTCGGACACAACTGAGCGACTTCGCCTTACCCTTACCTTACCTAGGGTATCCATCCTCAGTTCTATTGACTCTTTCTTATATGGAGTCCATGTGTATGCATTCACTGTTCTGATCACTATTATTTAGAAATGGTTGGTATCATCCCTGCTGTTTGATATTAGAATATTGTCCGATGATCTAAATTATTTTGCTTCCATGCATAATTTCAGTCACCTGTAGTTGTAATACAGAACATGAGTTATCCATTTAGTCTTTCTTGTACACTTTATTCTGTTATTTCTGCTTTATTGACCATGCCAAAGCCTTTGACTGTGTGGATCAAAACAAACTGTGGAAAATTCTTCAAGAGATGGGAATGCCAGACCACCTGACCTGCCTCTTGAGAAATCTGTATGCAGGTCAGGAAGCAACAGTTAGAACTGGACATAGAACAACAGAATGGTTCCAAATAGGAAAAGGAATACATCAAGGCTGTATATTGTCACCCTGCTTATTTAACTTACATACAGAGTACATCATGAGAAACACTGGACTAGAAGAAACACAAGCTGGAATCAAGATTGCCTGGAGAAATATCAATAACCTCAGATATGCAGATGACACCACCCTTATGGCAGAAAGTGAAAAGGAACTATAAAGGCTCTTGATGAAAGTGAAAGAGGAGAGTGAAAACGTTGGCTTAAAGCTCAAAAATCAGAAAACGAAGATCATGGCATCTAGTCCCATCACTTCATGGGAAATAGATGGGGAAACATTGGAAACAGTGTCAGAGTTTATTTTGGGGGGCTCCAAGATCACTGCAGATGGTGACTGCAGCCATGAAATTAAAAGATGCTTACTCCTTGGGAAAAAAGTTATGACCAACCTAGATAGCACATTCAAAAGCAGAGACATTACTTTGCCGACTAAGGTCCGTCTAGTCAAGGCTATGGTTTTTCCAGTGGTCATGTATGGATGCGAGAGTTGGACTGTGAAGAAGGCTGAGCACCGAAGAATTGATGCTTTTGAATTGTGGTGTTGGAGAAGACTCTTGAGAATCCCTTAGACTGCAAGGAGATCCAACCAGTCCATTTTGAAGGAGATCAGCCCTGGGATTTCTTTGGAAGGAATGATGCTAAAGCTGAAACTCCAGTACTTTAGCCACCTCATGTGAAGAGTTGACTCACTGGAAAAGACTGATGCTGGGAGGGATTGGGGGCAGGAGGAGAAGGGGACGACCGAGGATGAGATGGCTGGATGGCATCACTGACTCGATGGACGTGAGTCTGAGTGAACAGCGGGAGCTGGTGATGGACAGGGAGTCCTGGCGTGCTGCGATTCATGGGGTCACAAAGAGTTGACATGACTGAGCCAACTGAACTGAACTGAAGGAGGAAATGGCAACCCACTCCAGTGTTTTTGCCTAGAGAATCCCATGGACAGAGAAACCTGGTGGCTATGGTCCATGGGGTCTCAAAAACTTGGACACGACTGAGCAATTAATACTTATTCTATTATTATTACATTGTGGTATATAATGAAATAATTATACAGCTCACCATAATCACTGGGAGAAGAAAAGGAAGAAACAGTGGGTCCCTTGAGCTCATTTTCCTGAGCTCAGGTGGTAATGTGAGCCATGGGGAAAGGCTGTAGGTATAAATACAGTTTTGCTCACTTGCTTGCCACTCACCTCCTGCTGTGCAACCCAGTTCCTAACAGGGTACAGACTTGTACCGGTCCATGGCCTGAGGGTTGGGGGCCCCTGGCATAAAAGACTCCTCTATGTGGTTGAGAGGAGGTCTACCACATTCATATGTCTATATGTTTTGGACTTGCAGTGCAAAAAACAACAGCTCCACCTCAAGGGAGGGGAAAATAGTCAAATTGACTTGTATTAGTCTAATTGTGTTCTGTGTTCTATACTCTGTGCACCTGGAGGAGGGCATAGAAACCACTCCAGTATTCTCACCAGGATAATCCCATGGACAGAGGAGCCTAGCGGGCTACAGTGCACAGGGTCATAAAGAGTTGGACATGACTGAGCGATTTCTTAACTTAAATGATAGTTACATGGAATCTCTCACTATGTATGTGTGTGTGCTAAGTTGCTTCAGTTGTGTCCAACTCTTTGTGACAAGTCTTTCTGACTTGTTTCACTTAGCATCATGCCCTCAAACTCCATCCATGTTTTCACAAATGGGAAGATCTCATTCTTTTTTTTAAGGCTGAGTAGTATTCAATTGTATATACTTTCCACATTTTCCTTATCTGCTTATCCAATGTTGGTATCTTTTACATTAAATACAAAAATAAGTTTTTATTGTACCTTCTTTTGACTATGGGCTTGTAGATGAGAAATGTTTATGATTCTGTTTCTGTGTCATACTATAATTGGGCAAATTCTTTCATTTCTTTGCCTGTCATTTTCCTCAGCACATAATTGAAATACTAAAATAATGATTAAAGTGGCAATGACAACAATGTTAACAATATCTCAAAAACTTGTGAAATCAAATATGTTCATGTACAGTCACTTAATTTGGTTGGTGTATATGAAATATTATATGGAGTGTAATTTAGGTACTTTATTTCTGATAATAATAAACAGAGATTTAATGAGAACTATATTGTTTCTGTCTGGTTCTCTGCCAACACTTGGCCCTTATCTTTGAGCTGTTTTTATTAAAATATAAAATTAACCAAACTAATTGTTTATCTGGGCATCCATAATATTTTAGAAACTTTTCATTGTTGGGAGTTAAAAGTGAAAAAAATGTTATTTTTAATAAGTTCTCCATAAAGACTAGATTTTTCCTTCACTGTCCACATATGTCCAGTGCTAGAATTCACAGGATATGAATATAATATGACCTGATATCTGTTTCAGTATCTTTGTGCAAGATTTTCACATGGTAATGAGTCTAGCTAAATTTTTAAAATGCAGATATTTTGACCATGACTGATTAAAAGCACTTTTCTTTATATTCTGAGTTACACTGATACCACACTTTATACCATACTTTATCTCATGTTAGGTGGCATTAGAGTAGCTGTGGGCTACGTTATCATCCAGTTAAGGGGAAATTAAATTGAGAATGTATTTAATTTGTATTTAAATAAAATATAGTTATGTGACTTACCATCATGTCTGAATATAATTTAGTTAGTTCTGGCTTTCCATTATGGGATGAGCTTCCGGGAATACTACTAAAACACACTTTGCTGACTCACCCGACATTACAGCACAAATGTGCAATGATGGATGTCATATCCTCATCTAAATGTATCTTCTGAATCCCCGAAAAGTATGTGGACACTAGGGGAGAAAGCAAATTTGAAATGTGTGAACCCAAACCTGGTCTATAAAATGTTAAATTATTCACAACACTATAACGCAAAATAGTAAATGAAAAATTCAGTTCTGGTTAATTCCTGGTTAAATAGAGACTCTCTCTTGCCTGTAATATATCAATTATTCATTGTTAAATCTATTGAATGATGTAATGTAGAACTGATAGATTGATGATTGATTGATAATTTGATATTAATTACATGTGATTCAATGTTTTAGTACCCTGAATTTTTAAAGTAAAAACCTATAGCAATATCACATGCAGCAAAAGCTTTGTGTTCAAAATTTCATGTTTCATACATCTCTAATGTCAATAAATTTTAAAAATTGATAAAAAACACTGAAGGGTAGAATTGGTTAGGTCTATAAATAATATTTAAAATGTATTATCTGAATGATTGTACTAAGTTGTTTCAGTTGTATCCTACTCTTTGCAACCCTATGGACTACAGCCTGCCAGGCTCCTCCATCCATGGGATTCTCTAGGCAAGAATACTGGAGTGGGTTGCCATGTCCTCCTCCAGGGGATCTTCCTGACTCAGGGGCCCAACCCACAGCTCCTGCAGCTCCTGAATTGCAGGTGGATTGGGGAAGCCACACAAATGATCAATAAGCAGATGAAAATACACAGCATCATTAGTCATCAGGAAAATGTAAATCAAAACTATGATGAGATAAAACTGCAATGTTGGTAATAGAAAAGGCAGATACTCACATGTTTATTTTAAGGATGTAAAGAAATCAGAACATTCATATACTTTGTGGGAACATAAAATGATACATCAGCTTTGGAAAATAGTCTGAAAGTTTCTTTAAAATGTTACGCATATAATTATCTTATGTTACAGCAATTTGATTCCATGAGAAATTAAAACACATATCTGTACACAAACTTGTATATGAATGTTACTATCAGCAGCTTGATAAAAAAGTGATACCAGGAAAAAAATCCCAAATGTTTGCAAATGAAAAAAAAAAATAGAGATTTCACTTGGACTTTAGACAAAACATCACATCAAATGAAAATAAATACATATTCAGGTTATGAAATTTTAAGTGTTACAGCTCAAACAGCATATTTAGGGAAATTAGTACCTTAAAAAATTAAAGATTATAGTAGATAAAAAGAATGTAAGAAAACCGAGGACCTGAGTTCCACACACTTACATATGTTCCAACATTTCTAGGCATTTGCCCAAGAAAATGGAAAATACATATCTACATAAGCACATACACATGATTGTTCATAATAGCATTAGCTATAATAGCTCCAAACCAGAAACAATCCAAAAGTACTCTAGCTGATTCATGGACAAATACATTAGGGTGTGTATATAGACTGTGGATTCTCATCAATAAAAATAAACCAAACATTGATTTTTGGCTCAGATGGTAAAGAATCCACCTGCAATGCAGGAGACCTGGGTTCCATCTCTGGGTGGGGAAGATCCCCTGGAGAAGGAAATGGCAACCCACTGCAGTATTCTGGCCTGGAGAATTCCATGGACTGTATAGTCCATGGGGTCGCAAAGAGTCAGACATGACTGAGCGACATTCACTTACAAACCTTGATACATGCAACAGCATGTTTTTAACATTGTTCTGAGCAAAAGAAGCTGTAAAAGACTGCTTAGTTTCTCAGTCGTGTCTGACTCTTTGTGGCACATCATGCTTTAGACCACTAGGCTTCTCTGTCCATGGGATTTTTGAGGCAAGAATAGTGGAGTAGTCACCATTTCTTTCTCCAGGGGATCTTCCTGACCCAGGGATCGAACCTGTATCTCTTGAATTGCAGGTGAATTCTTCACCTGCTAAGCCATCTGGGAGGCCCAATAGTTCTATCCATATGGCAGTCTAACATGCATATCTTTAGGGGCAGAAAATATATCACAATTATTAAAAGCCAAGACCTGAGTGGGTGGGGGAACTGCCTGCAAAGATACTGAGAAAACTTTTTGAGTAACTGAGAATGTCCTGAATATTGATTATGGTGTTGTTACTTTATGCATATGTTTGCCAAATTCTTTGGACTATGCATTGGGAATGTAGTAATGTTATTGCATGAAAATTTATACCTCAATAAAGTTGTTTAAAACCTTTCCATTGAAAAAATAGGGATTGGGGAGAAAAAAATTGAATTAACCTCTATGCAAATACCAGCTATATGATGTAAGGAATGTAACTTAGAGTATATGAAATCAGTTTCTGTTTATAAATTGCAAGTCTTCATATTTACCTCCCCATTTTGAGGAAAGAACAATTGAAATCATGTATGTGAAAGTACTCTATAGAAACTGTTCCATTAATATCGCCATAGCACAGTTTTCCCATCTGAGTTATCTGCCTTTTGTAATGCTTGTACCTTTAAAGGCTTTGAAGTAATAATGCAGCTACATACCACATACTGTATTTCCACTTCCAGGCATTTACTTTGCATAGATTCAGATCTTTCCTAATACACCCTCTGCTTAGCTGGCTTTGATATGAATGCCTACACATAGGAACTGCTGCAGTTAATTTCAGTCCCCAACAGTTCACATTCAGGACTGTTGAAACAGTCTTGAATCCACAGTCTCCGTTAGCAATGACAGGTGACACCTCAACGTGCCTTGGGCAATTCCCTCGAAAGGTTGGCTATAAACACATTTGTTCCTACACTTTTTCTCTCTCCCTTCTCCTAGCACCAAGCCCAATTACTTCTGTTTTGTAAGTCAGTGTCTTCATCAGTACCACACTGCTAAAAGAAGAATATACTTAGGTGACAATTTTTAGCTGGAAGCAAATCTGATTAATGAGGCAAGGCTGAAATTAACTTTTCCTCATGTCACACACATTTCCCAAGTCATGTAAAATCCCACTTGTTACACTACCCATTAACATCATCACCACCAATAACCACATCGAAATATCATATACTTTTTACCAAAATAGACATCTATCCATATCCTATTATCCCTGTAAATAAAATGTGACATGATTTGATATTGTCCACTTAGAGAGCTCTTTCAATACAGTATTTCTTGATGGCATGTCTCATATACATATGCACAGATAGGCATACTATGTTAAAATAGTTATAGGTACAACTTGACAAAAATGGAATATAGAGTAAGGCAGAAATCTTTGACAGGTAATTATTGTGAATGGCAGTAATGCCATATACATTTAAAAGTAATCAACCATGTAACCAAAGGCAGAATGCTGTTCCCATTCAAAATTAATTTTGCAAAGGAACTCTGTTCCGCCTTCTGAAATTGTTTTCAGAGTTGAGTAATAAAAATGGCAAGTGCTCCAATTCTTCTACTTTGCCTGTCTATACTTAAAAAAAATCCATTTGGCTAAGACCCACAGAGCTTAACACTAAATGTTGCATATTATCATTGTAATTGGAAATAAATAAATTAGAAATCTGCTAATAGAAGTGTGTTTATGAATAGAGTTAGTTGGCCAGAAAATAGAGTTTTTTTAAAAGGTTAAAAATATAATTACTAATTTTCTTATTACCTAATGAAACCCATGTTATTTTTTAAGATACTTTTTCTAGATAAACATTGTCAAGATGAATTTCAGTTTCCAACCTAGAAGCAACTATATAAATTTAATGTGCAGGAATCTCTAGATTATCTGATCTGCAGTAATATATGGACAGATAGTATTTATTTTATGAGGTTTTTTTAAATGTTGAATGAACTTTTATGCATCAATCACCTAAGATATTATCTTGTGTATTATTAGTACTCAATAGGTATTAGCTGTTAATTATCACTGTTGTTATTAATATTCCAGGTCTGCCTTGTGAAGTAATGGTGTCATGCTTTATAGCCTGTTTTACAGAGCATGCAGTATTATGATCTGTTTTTAGTTTTGCCACCGAGTAATGTCTGGCCTTGAGCAAGTTAACAGGTCTCTCTGGATGTATTTTACTTTCCTTTTTTAATGGAGAATCTTAGTGTAGATAAAGATCATATCCGTTTTCAGATACTATAACTAAGTCAGCACCTGATTTACATCAAAATGTTCCCAGAACCAAAAATTTCTGCTTCTACTAGTACTCTTGATGATCTTATACAAAAGTATCTGAGTATTTCTTTTATTTCAAATGTTATAAATGAACAATGCCTTTGATATTTGGTGTTCCCATGTCCTCCAAGTCACATGGTGCATCCCTAGTCAGCAGATGGCCAGCCTCATTATTTATTCTCTCCATGTGAAACTAAGCCCAATAGATAGTGAGTGCCACCTGCATGCCAGGGAAATGTGAAGTATCAGTCCTATTTGGAATATGTGTAAACTGAGGCTTATAGAGATTGAGTGAGTTGCCTGAGCACTAACAGTCGAGTATCAGTATCAATAGTACCATTCTGTTTGTAAATGTTACTTTAACTCATCAAAAAAAAAAAAAGCGTGATAAGTGTAAACAAAGTTAAAGTTCAAACCTTCACACCCCTACCTTCTCTCTTTAAATTCTGCTCTCTCAGTCCTCCATTTTATTGAAAAACAATAACAAATATAGGTACGTGAAAGATAAATTTAGATCTAGATCTATATGATCTTTATCTACCTATATGTCTTTGTTGTTATTGTTTTTAAATAAGCATAAAGGGTAAAAGAGGGATAAAGAAGGCTAAGTGGTCCTCCTGGCCTCCTGTTTGTCGAATGTATTTCCAAGTAGACATAATGCTATTTATTATACTATCGGTCTTGTTTTTGTTCACAACGGTCGACAGTACTGGTAAGCTCCACAGAGCAACTGTATCTTCATGACTAGCATCGTTCCAGAACAAAGCAATTTCTTAGAGATGGCTTGGGAAATTACAAGGAGATAGTCCCTATTAAAGACTCCCTGTTTAACTCATTTAGTGCAGTGGACTGACTGTAAGTAACATAAAATGTTAAGCATATCAAATTTACAAAAATTGAATTTATAAAACATATCAATTTTGTTTTTTATAATTATATAATTCATAATTAAGTGTATTTTCATTATAAATCATACAATTTTGGTCACACTAAAGTTAGTAAAGTTCTTTCTTTGACTCCATTAGCTATAGCTCTTGTCTTGACATTAAGACAAGGGCAGACAAAGACCCTGACTCGAGTCTTTGCCTTGTTTTCAGCAAACAGTGTAGCTGGATTCCAGTTGGGATCCCAATACACTGGTATTGGAACCAGTCCATTAAGCAGTCAGTTGATTAACCAGTATTTTTAATCAATCATAGATTCTCCCAATAGTAGTTTAATTCAACCACTAAATCACAACCATTTTTTAAAAGCCTATAACAGGAGGCACTGCTGAAAGGAAGGTCTATCTAGTATGCTGCCAATTATACAAACATAGTTTGGCATAATTAACTCCTAGTGATTGAGGGTGTGATCAGTTGGCATGGAATGAAAGACACAGGCATGGTGTCAGACAGATGTGATTTCGGCCCTCCTAACTTTGACTTTTAAGGCTAATTCACATACTCTGTCAGTCTTTCTTACTTTAATCATCAAAAGGGACAATAGGATTTACCTTTCCTGCTTTCCTTAACAAATACAGATATTTATATAAAATCATTGCATGGTAATATATGTATTAGGTGTTTAATACTTAATGGCTGCTATATTGCTGTTATTGTTAAATATAAACAATATTAAATAATATACAGGTTGTTACTAGATATTCTGTCTGATATTTAAATTGTAATTAAATCAAGAAATATATAGTCTATAAGCTGCTTTAATGAGACATATAGGGGAAGAGTTTTGTGACTGTGAGATGAAATTACAACTCCTCTGGAATAAATAAAACCTTGATATAGTTAATGAGTGACCCACTGTGATGGTAAGACTCAAATTTCTTTTAGAATTGAGAGAGAAACACTGGGAGAAAGTGGGTGGGTGTGACTGGGAGAAAGTACAGGGGATGAACCAACCTAGAGAAAGATAAAAATGTATTAATTGCAGTTTCAGAATAGTTGCATTTAAAGAATATAGTGCTAAACATAATTAAATATTTTGTCTCAAGGTATGAAACCTTCAATCCATTTATTCCTCCTAAGTCCCCTGCTTTTGTGTTATTTTAAAAGTAATATTAATAATAATAATAATTTTCAAAAACACTGTCACCACATTATTCTCAAATTAGTGCTCAGTGGAATGTGATAGTCAATGAACTGAAGTAATTAGACCTCCTATGTGATCTTAAATATCTTAGAGGTGTGCAAAACCATGGACCATGTGGAAGCCATCTGTAAACACTGAGAAGAAAAAGGCAGATTGGGGAGAGATACTAATATCTCTTTGGTACTTTCTTCTGACTTTTTATGTTTTGTTTCATTACATTCTCAAAACTATGCAAAGGTTATTTATTACTACTGTTAATACATGTGAAAGTGAAAGTGAAGTCGCTCAGTCGTGTGCGACTTTTTGCGACCCAATGGACTGTAGCCTACCAGGCTCCTCTGTCCATGGGATTTTCCAGGCAATAGCACTGGAGTGGATTGCCATTTCCTTGTCCAGGGGATCTTCCCAACCCAGGAATTGAACCCAGGTCTCCTGCATTGTAGACAGACGCTTTACCGTCTGAGCCACCAGGGAAGTCCTAATATTAAATCCTAAGAATTGAAGAGGTAGGGAATGGCAGTGCCATGACAGATACAAGTCTCTGGGACTCCCTTTCTTTTTCCCTCTGTTGTCTTCACTCTACCAGAGCTGTTGAGTGAGAACATCAATATGATGAATAAAACAGAAAACAGAGTATCTTGTGTGCTAAGTTGGGGAAAACTTCCTGAAAAAGAACACTGTGACCTTGGATGGATGGCAAGTGGTGGCAGGCATTCTAGTTTCCACTGATTTTTGTGAAATGAAAACAAGCAGATGGAAGTGAATGCATTTTTAAAATTCTGCGTGTGTGTTCAGTTGCTTCAGTCGTAACCAACTCTTTGCAGCCTTATGGACTGTAGCCCATGAGGCTCCTCTGTCCATGGATTTCTCCAGGCAAGAATACTGGAGTGGGTTGCTGGGCAATCCTACCAGGGATCTTCCCAACCCAGGAATCCAACCTGCATCTCTTGTCTCCTGCATTGGCAGGCATGTTCTCTACCACTAGCACCATCTGAGAAGCCACAAAACATCCTAAAAAACCTGAAAACATTTTCAGAATGGAAGTAGTTTGGTGAGCTGGATTTGGTGGTTAAGTCTTCTATAATACTAATCACCTAGATCAACATTTCCCAAAATTTGTTCCATCATTGATTCCAGGAACCACAGGTGCTTCTGGGGGATAATGTACCAAAGTCAGATCAGTTTTTGTTGGTAAAGTGTTAAAATGGTTTTCCTTTTAATACTACATATGATTCATATTGGCATATGAAAGTCTTTGTGATTTCTGCAATAAAATGGAAAACAATTTCCATTCAATATTTTAGATGAATGGTTAATAATTTTATTCAATAGTAATAAAAATATTGTATGGAAATCGTAGATTCAGATCTCAGCTCTACCATTTACTAGTTATGTTACTTTGGGCAGTTCTTTGAGTTGATATTTGCTCATCAGTCGATTGGTGATCCCACTGCAGGAGACTGTCAGTTCAGGGAAATATTGTATGTGCAGTATCTATTACACAGTAAGTATTCAATAAATATTAGATGTTCTTCTCACCTTCCTCTACAAAATCCATGTTTTTTCTCACCAGACAGATAATTGCCTTGGAGCAAAAGCATTGTCTATTAGACATATTTGCCTTGTATGAAAAGAGTTTCTGTCAAAGTCTAGTTTTAGGAAGGAAGGATTGCTAAGCTCTTTCTGTCACATTGGCAGGCACCCATCCCGTTCTTGGAAGCTACTAAGATAAAACACTGCAAGTCAATATTTCCATGTCACTTAAAAAAATTCCTTTTCATTGAGAAAAAAATTCTCAAGAAACAAAATTGCTGCTGTATTTCACTTCTCACACAGCAGGAGAAGAAGATGTACACTGGGCTCCCTCATCCCCAGTGAACCACTTCAGGTGCTTCCCTCTCCCTCTGCACTCATACCCTCTCTCTGCCCCTCCGTTTCCTGGGGTCTCTATTTGGAACTCTTTCATGTTTACTCAGTAACTTGGATTATCTCTTTCACTTATTCTGGAATTTGTCAACATGAAAAGGAGTGAGGGATGATCTTTCCCTTCTTGTAAACACTTCATTATTTGCCTTTGGTATTTGAAGACAACAAAACAAAACAAAGCATATTCTTACAAAGTGTCTCCTCAGTAATTACGGCTGGTGTTGTCAGTTCCAGACAGTCCTCCTGCCAGCATCTGAAATGTCTAGCAGAGAAAGACAAAGAAACAGAGTTAGCCATTTTTATTCTTTGCAAACTGATAGCCTAAAATCCAACCCACTCCAGTACTCTTGCCTGGAAAATCCCATGGATGGAGGAGCCTGGTGGGCTGCAGTCCATGGGGTCACTAAGAGTCAGACACGACTGAGCAACTTCACTTTGACTTTTCACTTTCATGCATTGGAGAAGGAAATGGCAACCCACTCCAGTGTTCTTGCCTGGAGAATCCCAGGGATGAGTGAGCCTGGTGGGCTGCCATCTATGGGGTCTCACAGAGCTGGACACGACTGAAGTGACTGAGCAGCAGCAGCAGCAGCAGCCTAAAATCAACTCAGCTGTCCTTGCTCTCTGGCAATCTCCTAAGCCAAATGTGCCTCTCCTCTTTGGGGGTGCTACTTTTCTTGAAAACACGTTTGGACGGGACTGCCAAGGAACCAGCAACAGAGCTGAGCCAGTCATTTTCCTAAGACATTGCCTGACCTTCAAAATGCTAATTTTCTTTAATCCTATATACATTACCGTTGTCCTCGTTGCCTTTGCCTGGAATTTCCCGGAAAGTATTTGTTTTACATTTATCTCCTTAGCCTCTATGTTTGCCTTGACATAATTTAATGAACATATTTAATTTCATAGATTTTTTTATCCTCTTAGTTAAATGATATTAGGTAAAGAATAGTTTCTTAGAATTTTCTCTTTTCTGTTGTTATCACACTGTTTACACGTATGAAGAAAGAGAGTAAGTGAAAAAAAAAGAGCCCTTTGATAGGTAGATTAATCTTATCTCTACTGCCTTTTGCTTACTTCATGACATTGAACAAATAGAATATGTTTTTGTACCTTAGTTTCTCTCACCAGTAAGAAAGGAAAAGTAATATGCATCTTTATTTTAAGAAAAACATAATGGACATTTTAGGAACTTCCCATTGAGACAGGATGGCATAGACCTGTATCTTTCTGCTCTTTGCTAAGCACTGTATAAACCCTGGAAATAACACAGACAACAGCAAAGGAGAACTCTGTAAATGTGGTAAGAGGGAACTGAGCTGGGTTAGGATCCCAGGACTGAAAGAACAGGCATTTTAATATCCCCCTACCCAGCAGATGAAGACTGCTAAGCCCTGAGATTTTCTTACCTCCAGGCAAGCCATAGAACGTGTCCCTGGTCGGTTCATTCCTGCCCTGAATATAGCAGAGTGCATACGACACCGAAGAGCTTGACACAAACATGACCAGCAGCTCTGCCAAAATTAAGTGTCCAGGGCAAAGCACTCTCCTTTGCTAGAGGGCCGGAGATTCCCCTTTCCCACTGAGAAGTACTGAGGCCTGAAAGTAGAAGAGGAAGAAGGGATCTGGTCACAACACAACAGGAAATTCCATTTGGGAGTCTTTTCTCACAGTCCTGAGACTGTCTTTTCTTTTCTTCAATCCTGACCCTCAATCCCATTCAGAGACACTGGAGGTGGGGCACAACCAATGGATGGATACAGCCACAATAAGCAGCTAAAAACAGAAAAAAATAACTGTTCTTCAGATGGATAGAACAGGCAAGGAGGGGATAGCAGTAGCAAGCTTCTGTTTTAGAGACAGTCTTTAACTCAGGAGGCCTGAGACTCCCTCTTCCCAGAGACAACCAGACAGCTGAGGAAGGTTGGGGAGACTGCTCAGGTGATCCCACCACATCACTCCTCCATGAGAAGACAAGCAGCAGCCCAGTATGGGGAAATCCCATTTGTGTTCATTTTGGGATCCATGCTGGTACCTAGTAAACTGAAAATAAAACAAAAACAAGAAACCAACCAAACAAGGCTGAGGAAGTTAGAGTGCCATTGGAGCATCAATCTACAAATGTAGGCCAAGGCTTGCATGATAAACCTAAACACAGTGACTAGTTGCTTGAGTTAAATAGGCAGTAAGTTGCTAAACCTAATAGGCACTATATTGAGAATACTATAGAAAATCACCCATTGTAGCAGGAACCAAGAAAATAATTTAAATGAGCAATGATAGTAAATTTATGCTAGTGCCAAGATTAACCCAATATTAGAACTATCCAACAATGATTTTAAAGCTTCCTCCACAAAAGTGTTACAGTAAGGAATTACAAATTTCTAAAGCAAATTAAAAAAATATAAAAATTGTGGCCAAGGAAAAAAAATTATACTAAAATGAAATTAAATTATAGAAATGAAAAATACAGTAATAGAAATAATAAGTAAAGCATTCAGCAAATGGTGTCAGTAGTAGAGTGGAGATGACATATAAACAAATCAGCAAATTAGAAAGCAGATCAATACAATTTACCCAATTTGAAACAACAGAGAGAAAATATACTGAAAAAAGTTGAGAGAGACTCAGGGGCCTATCGGAGAAGGCAGTGGCACCCCCTTCCAGTACTCTTGCCTGGAAAATCCCATGGTTGGAGGAGCCTGGTAGGCTGCAGCCCATGGGGTCGCTAAGAGTTGGACACGACTGAGTGACTTCACATTCACTTTTCACTTTCATGCATTGGAGAAGGAAATGGTGACCCACTCCAGTGTTCTTGCCTGGAGAATCCCAGGGTTGGGGGAGCCTGATGGGCTGCCGTCTCTGGGGTCACACAGAGCTAGATACAACTGAAGCAACTTAGCAGCAGCAGCAGCAGCAGCAGCAGGGGCCTATAGAACAAAAGCAGAAAAAGGCTAATGTTCCTATTATCAGAGTATCGAAAGGAGAGGAGAAAGACTGGTACTGAAATAATATTTGAAGAAATAATGGCTGGCAGCTTCCCACATTTATTGAAGAAACCAACATTTAGGTCCAGGAAGCTAAGCAAACCCAGATAAGATAAACACAAAGAAACCTACACCAACAACAATAAATGAAATTTTGAAAGCCAAAGACAATGGAAACACCTTAAAGGCAGAAAAGAGAAACAGTGTATTGCCCAATAGAAACACCATTTCAAATGCCTGTGGAATTCTCATTTGAAACCTTGTCGTCCAAAAGAAAGTGGCAAAATATTTTTTCAAGTGGAAAAAGAAAAAAGAATTTGTTAATGATAAAATTGTATTTCTGATAAAACTACCCTTCAGGAATGAATGAGACATAAAGAAATTCTCAGTTGGAGAAACTGAAAATAATTTATTGCTAGCAGACCTACCTTTATAGATTGGCTGATAAAGCTTTTCAAACAGAAAGAAAATAGAAAAGAAAGAATCATGGAGCATAAGATAGGAGGGAAAAAAGAAAAAACAATGGAAAGTAACAGAAACATGGGTCATAATGTACATTGTCCTTTTCCTCATGAGTTTTATAAATCACATTTGATGATCAAAGCAGAATTTACTATATCATCTAATATTCAAGACATAGCTATTTAAAAGTGAGGAAGGTAAAGGGACCTAAGTGAAACAGATTTTTGTACTTGACTTGAAGGGGTAAATAAATGTTGATACTCACAGATTGTGATGTTACATCTGTATATTGTAGCATACAGAGCACCCATATGAAAACTAGACAAAGAGATGTACTCATGAGCACTATAGAAAGCAATATGGAAACATATATGATGAAGCAACACATGAGAAAGCAAGAAAAGAGACAGATGGGAGCCAGAAGAAGCAAACAGAACCATTAATAAAATAGCAGATATGATTCTAACATACCAGTAATTATCTTTAACATAAATACACAAATTGAAAGAGAGAATGGTAGAGTAGTTAAAAAGATATGACCCAACTATTGCCTGTAAGAAACTGACTCAAATGATATATATAGATTAGAAGTAAATGGAGGGAAAAAGGTTAACATGCATGTAAGATTTTTCAAGTGGGAATTGCTTTAATAGTAATATGCAGTAAAGTAGAGTTCAAAAGGAATACATTTGAATCAGTTCTAATGAGGTGAATGAAACTGGAGCCAATTATACAGAGTGAATTAAGCCAGAAATAAAAACACCGATACAGTATGCTAATGCATAAATATGGAATTTAGAAAGATGGTAACAATAACCCTGTACGGGAGACAGCAAAAGAGACATAGATGTTTAGAACAGTGTTTTGGAAAAACTCTGTGGGAGAGGGAGAGGGTGAGATGATTTTGGAGAATGACATTGAAACATGTATAATATCATATAAGAAATGAATCGCCAGTCTAGGTTTGATGCAGGATACAGGATGCTTAGGGCTGGTGCACTGGGATGACCTAGAGGGATGGTATGGGAGGAAGGTGGGAGGGGGTTCAGGATGGGGAACATGTGTACACTCATGGTGGATTCATGTTGATGTATGGCAAAACCAATACAATATTGTAAAGTAATTGCTGCTGCTGCTAAGTTACTTCAGTCGTGTCTGACTCTGTGTGACCCCACAGACAGCAGCCCACCAGGCTCCCCTGTCCCTGGGATTCTCCAGGCAAGAACACTGGAGTGGGTTGCCATTTCCTTCTCCAATGCATGAAAGTGAAAAGTGAAAGGGAAGTCGCTCAGTCGTGTCTGACTCTTCGCCACCCCATGGACCGCAGCCTACCAGGCTCCTCTGTCCGTGGGATTTTCCAGGCAATAGTACTGGAGTGGGGTGCTATCAGCCTCCAATTAAAATAAATAAAGTTAAATTTAAAAAAAAGTAGAATTCAGAGCAAAGAAAATTACTGCAGACAAAGAGGAGCATTACATACTGATAAAAGAAATACTCACCAGAAAGACAGCATTCCTAAATGGGTCTGCATCAAACAACTGAACCTCAAAGTACATGAAAAGTAATGGAAAAAACTTCAAGGAGAAATAAGCAAATCAACAATTATGGTTGCAGGCTTCAATGTACCACTTTATCATAGGAACTGACAGAAGTGCGAGACAGAACATCAGTGAGAATATTAAATCTCTAAGCAATGCAGTTAACTAATAGGATCTAATTGACATGTATAAAACATGCTACCCATAGACAACAGAATCACTCTACCCTATATTAACACCTACTATACATCTATTGTCGGAGAAGGCGATGGCACCCCACTCCAGTACTCTTGCCTGGAAAATCCCATGGATGGAGCAGCCTGGAAGGCTGCAGTCCATGGGGTCGCAGAGTCAGACACGACTGAGAGACTTCACTTTTACTTTTCACTTTCATGCATTGGAGAAGGAAATGGCAACCCACTCCAGTGTTCTTGAGTGGAGAATCCCAGGGACGGGGGAGCCTGGTGGGCTGCCATCTATGAGGTCACACAGAGCTGGACACGACTGAAGTGACTTAGCAGCATACATCTATAGTAATCAGTATAGAAGTGGTGGAACATATAGGCCAATAGAATAGGGAACCTAGAAATAAAATCATGCAAACACACTTAACTGATTTTTGATAAAAGTGTGAAACCAATTCAATGGAGAAATGATAGTCTTCAACAAATGGTGCTAGAATATTTGGACATCCAGGGGCCAAAAAAAAAAAAACCCTAAACTTCACATTGTGTACAAAAGTCAATTCAAAATAAATCACACACTTAAATGTAAAATGTAAAACTACACATTTTTTTTCTTTTAGGAAGAAAATAGGAAACTATCCTCAGACTTGTGTCTAGACAGAGTTCTTAGGCCTGATACCAAAGGCATAATCTGTGAAAGAGTTTAGGTATTGGACCTCATCAAAATGTTTTAAAAATTACTTTGTGAAACCCATGTAAAAATGATGAAAGGAGAACCTACAACTGATAGAAAAATATTTGCAAATGACATATCTGACAAAGGACTAGTATCTAAAATATATATATTTTTTAACTCTCAAACCTTAACAAATTCTTTTTTTTTTCCCTTTGGACAGACTTTTCACTGAAAAGAATTTACAGAAAACAGATAAAAACTGAGAAGTTGTTCAGCATCCTTAGCCATCAGAGCAATACAAATTAACATCATAATGACACCTACTCTATATCCATGTTTAAAATAAAAATAGTGACATCATTAAATGCTGATGTGAATATGAAGAAACTGAATCATTTATATGTTACTGGTGGGAATGTAAAATGCGGAACTCTGGAACACGTTTTGGTAATATCTTACGAAACTAAACATTCAGTTGTCACACATTCCATCACTCCTTTGTATTTATCCTTTTAAAATGAAAGTTTATTTGCATACAGTCACACATAAAAATCACTGTGCATGGATGGTAATAGCAGATTTATTTGTGACAGCCAATATTGGAATCAGAGTTAATGCCCTTCAGTAAATGAATGGTTAAATAAACTGTGGTATATACATACCATGGAATAATACTCACCAATGAAAAAAAAAAAAAACAATGAACTACTTGATAAACACTACACTTGACATGCATCTGTAAGGAATTATGCTGTATGAACAAAACAATCCCCAAAGAATTTCATTTATAAAGCTTGTTTGAAATGATACATTTTTGGAAATGGAGAACAAGTTAGTGATTGCCAGGAGAAATGGTCAGTAGTATGGGGATATAGTATAAAGCGAGAGTTTACAGAGTTAATTTTTAGCTGTGTGAGAGAATCAGCATCCCTTTATGCTAAATTTGTACATTTATGATTGTATATCATTGAAGTCTCTCTCTCTTCCTGTGTTGTTTTTCTTCTTTCAATAGCCATGCATGCATTAATTTATTCATTCAACAAACAAGTTCAGTTAGCATAATTTTATGAGACTTGCATTTCTTTAGACACAGTATTTAAAGTGAAAAACTGAAAACACTCCTGGGAAAAAAATTAAAAATCATAGTAAAATATCTAATTATGAAATAAATCCTTAAAGTAGTATTCTCTACTCATACAACTTTATTACTGTGAAGAGTTACTTGTCACTTTCTCAGATCAGCAATACGTACCATAAATCATATGGAATAGTTATATGACATTTTAGTGTTTGGCTATAGCACTTAAGCCATTATAAGAAACTTATGTTTTACTCACCAGGGTAAAAAAATAAAATAAAATAGGGAATTTGTGAAGCAAATCATGTTACACATTATCTCTACCCAAATTCCAAATAAACTACCCTGCAGAATGTTTACCATGTACAAACCTATTTTATTTTGTTTTTTAGTTTAATACTTTCATTTATATTGGAGTTTTTATTAGTAGTGGCAGTATATAATGCATTATCCTTTGAAAATATGGTTAGAAAAAGTGTGCCTTATCAATAATGTACTATGAGAAATCCATTGTTTTGATTTAAATTCTAAAACTCATTTATTATTGACCAGTTTTGGAAAAATATCACATTATTTTTTACTTGAATTGTCAAGTGCTGCACATAATATCAATCTTAGGTCTCTGAGTAGTCAAATGGCAGAACAAATGCTGTATCAGCAGTGGTTGTTAAGTCATGCACACACACACACACAGCACACACAGCATTCAAAATCTTGAATTTTAAGCATTACCACTTCAGTAATGATGTAACTTCATACATAGTTTTCTTACTTTCCATTAGTGAAATAATGGAAAGAGCCTAACTAAATGCTGTTTGAAGATAAGTCTGTGCTATTGAGGGCTTCCCAGGTGGCACAGGTGATAAAGAACCCACCTGCCTCTGCAGGAGATGTAAGAGATGTGGCTTCCATCCCTGGGTTGGGGGGGATCCCCTGGAGGAGGGCATGGCAGCTCACTCCAGTACTCTTGCCTGGAGAATCCCATGGACAGAGCAGCATGGTGGGCTACAGTCCATAGGTCTGCAAAGAGTCAGGACATGGCTAAAGTGACAGCATGCATGCATGCAAAGTGCTGGTGAAACAGAGGCAAACTCCCTATATGTTCCAGTTTTATCACATTCCATTGAAATGATATAAAGCCTATTTGTAATGAAGGTATTGGTTTACTGCTTTGCTGGGCTAAAAGTTCATTGAAAAAAGTTCTTTTCATCATTTCAAGAGAATCATTTGGAATAAGAGTATAGAAGTGATATGCCTCATGGACTAACAATATTTGTCTGGCATTGATAGTTCAGTTTAATCCAAAAAGGCAAGAGATAAAGGCAAATGGCTTAGTGTTTTTGGTATGTGATGTGTATGGGATAGTCAATAAATCCATTCGTTGCAGTAATGCCTATACTTCAATATTCAAACTTTTCTTTTCTGGAATGTGAGTCCTAAGACCAGAACTAGGATTGTCAATTTATCATCTGTGTCTCTTTGTGAAATTAGTTTAGTGTTTTATACCTCAGTTTTCTCATCTTCAAAATATAATTGTAATAGATAATAATAGTACCCATCTAAAGGGCTTCAGCAAACATTTCCTGTATTGCTCTGGATGCTGACCCAGCTTTCAATATATGTTAGCTCTTATTATTTTCTTTCCTACAAAGAAATAAATATTGGTCTCAAATTTTCAAACTGTTTAAAAGCTCAAAAAGGCTAAACCATGTGTTGCAGCTCAAATAGAAAATAGCATAGCCAAGGTACAGACATGAGTATTTTGGGCTCCATCGCTTTATCTCTTTCCACTATGGCCCTGCCTTCTCCAGGATTTTATTAGGTGGAAAAGAAATCTCACCTCACCTTCCATGTGTATTAACTGCTTGGAGTGATGCTGATTCTTCCACACAGCTAAATATAAACTTTGTTAACCAGCAACTGTCGTTGGCATAACCACTGTGCTGTTTGTGCTAAGAATTTTCAATCTTCTTTGTGTGCTTTTATTATTATTGCAAATTCTGGATGGAGAAGGTGGTACTGGGATAACAGGATCATTTGGAGGAATTGCTTTAGGTGAGTAAGTTTGAAATAGAATACTTTGAAACCATGAGTCACTACAGTTATTGATAGGAAATATTTTCTATATTCCAAGAAAAAAAGATAAGAAGTGAAGTGGCAAGTGGCCAAATATAAGCAGAAGATTAGGAAGTGCAAACTATTATCTATAAAGTAAACTATCTCTAAAATAAATAAAACAGGGGATATAGCCAATATTTTATAATAAGTACAAATGGAATATAAACTTTAAAAATTACCATTGAGTTATACGCATGAACCTTATACACATCAACTATACCTCAATGAAAAACAAGTAAAAAAAGAAATGAATTGATTACTCTTCATAGTTACTTCACCCTTACAATATCACTAGACTCAGTCTGGGCTCAGAAAAGATTCCAATATTTCTTAGGATGAAACTGTATCTGAATCATCTGGATACTTGATGATTTGTGTACTGATTCTCTGTTTTTTTTTTTTAATTGAAGTATAGTTGACTTACAGTATTATGTTAGTTTTAGGTGTACAACATAGTTATTCAAAATATTTATAGGTTATACTCCATTTAAAGTTATTATAAAATATTGACTATATTCCTTGTGCTGTACATCATATCTTTAGATCATATTTATCTTATTCATAGTAATTTGTACCTCATGATCCCCTACCCCTATTTTGTTCCTCTAGGTTTTGATACTACTTGTTTGGGTGGAGCTTTGTTGTTGTTCAGTTGCTCAGTCGTGTCTGACTCTTTGTGATCCCATGGAATAGAGTATGCTAGGTTTCCCTGTCCTTAGAGCTTGGTACTGTTCATTTGTTGGAGCAGTCCAGGCTATCTGTATGAGGGTAGTTTGGAGACAAAACTTTGATCTATGGATGATGTTGAACATAGCAGTGATATACATATGTTTAATACCAGCATGCTTAGCATTGGGGGTGGTACCCTCAATCCTTTGGTATTTATTAACAGTTCTCTCTTTTGAACCAAGAGTTTGTTTTTCCCCTAATTTTATGAATTTTTCCTTTATATTCCATCATTATGATAAAGATCTTATTGAATAATTCCCATTTTCTAGAGTAACTAAAATATTATTTCACATTACAGCATGTCTCTGATTGTTATAATTAATGATTAAATAATTTAATATAATGGTTAAATATAGCTCAGTTGGTAATCCGCCTGCAATGCAGGAGATCTGGGTTTGATTCCTGGGTTGGGAAGATCTCCTGGAGAAGGAAATGGCAACCCACTCCAGTATTCTTGCCTGGAGAATCCCATGGACAGAGGAGCCTGGTGGGCTTCAGTCCATGGAATTTCAAGAGTCGACACGACTTACTGACTAAACCATCACCACCATACTTGTAAAATAATTTGTGAAATAGAAAATCTGTGCAACAAACTTCAATTTCTATTTGATTAAAAAATACATATGGATAACTGTTAATTTCAATTACTCTGAACTCAATAACTAGTTTTTGTGTACAAGTCCATAATATAACAACAAGATACTAATTAGTCAGAGTGGGAGATGTTCACAATGTGTTCATAACTCTTTGAAGTCCTTCATGTGATACATGTTTACATTATACACCCCCAAAACTCTAATCTTTTTTCTCTGGACATCAGATTGCCTGCATGTCACTTAGAGCTTGACTTACTGCAACTGTAATTTCAATAAGGGTCATGGAGCAGAACTATATATGTACTCCACTGTGTTCTCGTAAACTTCACAAGGAATTTCTTGGTGTTCATTTCCCAGTTAGCTGATAGGTTACTAAGGCTCATAATCTGAATATTTTTAAATTGTGTTGTCTACATACCAGAACCTACTACAATTTTAATGCAATTAGCAGGCAAAGTGAATGTAGTGGTATTGTCTTATGTATTTGACTAACTCAAGACAGTCTGTTGATGTAGCAGTTGTTTGCTGAACATCAATAATTTGTGGTTCAATGCAGAGCCTCAGGGTTGGTGATATTGTTTTATGCTTGTATAATTTATTTTGCTTGTTTGTTTAAGGCATAGCAAACGCAGGCTGGAACAACTTTCTAAAGATTGCTTTCTGTGAGAACAACTCTGCCTTGGTTCTAGACACTGCACTAATTAAGTTGAGCTTACTGCTGCTACTGCTGCTGCTAAGTCACGTCAGTCGTGTCCAACTCTGTGTGACCCCATAGACGGTAGCCCACCAGGCTTCCCCGTCCCTGGGATTCTCCAGGCAAGAACACTGGAGTGGGTTGTCATTTCTTTCTCCAGTGCATGAAAGTGAAAAGTGAAAGCGAAGTCGCTCAGTCGTGTCCGACTCTTAGCGACCCCATGGACTGCAGCCTACCAGGCTTCTCCGTCCATGGGATTTTCCAGGCAGGAGTACTGGAGTGGGGTGCCATTGCCTTCTCCAGGTTGAGCTTACTCATTATCTTAGGTCAGTCCTGGAATCAGAGCCTGAGAGGTTTACTGTGAAAGTGATTTTTGAAAGAGTTCTCTCAGAGAGATCTATAAGAAATGAGGAGGAAAGAGATGAGGACAGGAAAGCAACCCACAGAGATGTGCCTTCCAAGGCTCAACTTCCACATTGTATCACATGAAATCCTGAAGATAAATTGTTTTACAGATGTCCTACCTAATGATAACAAGATAAGACTACCATGGCTGTGGTCTGCCTTGGAGGTACGAGGAGTATAACCTTCCAGCATTCCAGACATCTATAGGACAAGTTGGCTCCTATTGGTCAAGAATAATACTTTGGAGAAGATGGGTGCAGGTATTGGCAGTCAACACCATGATTAGGTGGGGAATGGAGGTACTATCCTAATAAATTGCATCTGATTAGAGAATAGCATCTGCCTCACCCAGCCCATATAGCAATCTGAAACAGGAACTTGTGTGTTTCTTTTTTACCAGGCTTTATGAATATAAGAAAAAGAATTGAGAAAAGATAACTGAAACTATAAAAGAAAGTATCTAAATTCAAGTTGTACTTCCTTACAGAAAAATTAAGATGTCAATTGCAGAAATTTCTATCTTATTACAATGACTTAATGATCTTTCATCTGTAGTTGTGCAGTGATGTCTGTGCAACACTGAAGTTTTTAGAATCTGTCCTTTCTTTGTAGCAGAATTGTGATTATTATTTTCACATAAAAACACAGTAAGCATCTCTAGTTTTAATATCTGCCTCTTTGAACAATATCCATCATGTTATTAGCCCTAACACTTGTACTATGACACTACAGGAATCTTTTGGTTCTCTCTGGTGAAGAGGTGAAAAACCAACTTATTCTAGGTTAAGAATAACTTGTTATAGCAGAGAAGTCATTTGACATATAGCCATGGCTGTTCATATACAAAAAACTGCTTTGTCAGCTGTATCAGTGTGGTGTTTCATGGTTTAATATTTTTTTAAAGACACTCCCCTTGTAAATTATGATCTTATTTTTGGTAACTTCTGTTCATCAATATATGGTTTTCATCTACTCCTGAGACTGTGGGAGGAGTTGAGTTCCCCACTTCTCAGAGGTATAGGCAAAATCATATAATTTGCTTTTGAGCAATAGAATATAAGTACAAATGCATATAAGTACAAATGATATGCATCAGTTCCAGGTATCAGCATTTAATTGTTGATGCTCAGCTCTTCAGACTGTGCTTTCCCCTGGGGGGAAAATGTTTTTGAAAGGGTGCATTTGAGTAGAGGCATCTAGAGATGCTGAGATAACATGTAGAGGATGGATGGATTGGAGAATCACCTGGACCAGACATGAATGTTGTATAAGGATACCATTTAACATGACACTGATGCTTTTGGTGTTACTTGCTGAACCCAATGTGATGTAGGGTATCCTAATAAAGGTATTGAATCACTTTACTCTATCACAGGAATAAACGAACACCAGTATTATGCACATTTGACAAAAAAGTTGAACTACTAGTACAGTATATGCTTTCCCTAGAAGCAAAGAGAAAATGGGTGAAAAGAAAAAAGAAATTTGAAAACAAATCTGCTGTGAACCTAAGGCAATTTTCTACTACTTGCAGGATGAAAACAAAGTATCTTCTGCATTGCCTACTTATGGTGGATATGACCATGTGATAATTGCATGTCAGTATACTGCCAGCTCCCAGTGAAGACACAACCATTTGATTATCATATCTTCATAAATACTAATGACATTTTTGCAAAGGAAATTTTTAAAACAATTTAGACAAGATAGAAACACGATGATCAATGCATTAACATTTCTATAAAGTGCCATGTTCTAGACTCCAAATACAATTAAAATCTAAATAATAGAATTTAGAATCAGAATAATAACAAAATAATAACAAGTTCACAATTGCATCTTCTTGACTTGCTTCTACTAATTCTAGTATTATTGTCATCACTGAGTATCTGATTTTTTAGCTAGTTCTATTTTATATAAATTAATCTTCATCAAAATATAAGCCAGATATTACTGCTCACAATTTTACCACTGAGAAACAGAAAATATAAACAGTCTGCTCAAGGTCACAGAGTTTCTATGAGAGGGGATTCAAATACAATTTCATTTGAGTAGGACTTCATGAAAAACCTTAGCTTGTATCTTAGCTTAGTGATGGCTTACTTACTGGATTATCTCAAGGCCTTTTCTATTATTGACATTTTTTACATATGAAATTAAAGATAATAATATGTCTCATAGGTTTCTTGGGAGTATGGAATGAAATAACTCATATGAAAACATCTAAACGTTATAAGAACTCATACAAAACAATATAGTTTTCTTATTATTTTATAAACAATGATGAGGATATTATAAGTGTTATCTGAATCTGTGCCCATACTTGGTTCTGTTTACCGTTTCTTGTAAAGAAGAGTGATTTAAAAAAAAAAAAAAGCCTCAAAACTGCCTTACATGTAATTGTTTAGTTGGTAAGTGTAAGTGGTTGATTTAACTGTGTTGGTAATTCTTTTTTGAAGTGTATCCCTAGCAAATAACTGTATAGCTCATTGGAGCAATCAAAATTAAAAATACATACATAACGCTTAAATACTCAAAAATAGCTCACAGTTAAACCTCATACTGCTTAAAATTTTAGAAGATGTAGTTATCTTTTTTTGGCAATCTCTGAATATTCTCTGGATTGTTGGTGGCTATAAAATGTTTTCAAACAGTAGTTTTTACAAGGTTCTGTTAAGTTGAAATTCAGATAGGCATGCTGTTTTCCTCTCTTCAGTATAATCTCTCGCTCAGTTTCCTCCTGGTATATACATACTCCCTGAAAAATACTTCACTGGGAATTGGGCTTCTCAGGTGGTGCAGTGGGAAAGAATTCACCTGCCAGTGCAGGAGGCACAGAAGACACCAGTTTGATCCCTGGGTTGGGAAGATCCCCTGGAGGAGAAAATGTCGACCCATTCCAATATTCTTGCTGTAAAATGCCATGGACACAGGTGCCTGGTGGACTACGTACAGTCCAAAGGATTGAAAAAGAGTTGGACATGCCTGAGTAACTTAGCAGAGCACTCTGAGAAATAGATTAATTCAGTCAATTTTGGAAGTTTGAAATAGGGATAGGTAATTAGAAATTCAGTGCTTATCAGTGTGTAAAGTAAAATAATTTTACTTCATTCCAAATAAGTTTGGAATATCCATGAAATACACATATACATACATACACACACATACACCTTTGCATTATTTAACATCATGTACAGTTCTCTTAGAATTTGAATCCTAGAGGGTATGATTACTTACTACATATTTTGATCAAAACAATTTAGAATATAAAATATTTTCTACTTAAAAATGTTAGGGGAAGATATGAAAAGAATAAAGGTAAATGGCAGTACTATGGTAGACATATTTGTATACTTGTTCACTGGACACATATATATTTGTACACTCACTATATGCCAGGCATTGTTCAAGGAATCAGGATATGGCAGTAAACAAAACAAACCCCATTGACTTGTAGAGCTCATATTATAGTGAGCAAGATAGACTGTAAACAGATATATAGCCATGGTAAAGGGTGGTCAATGTCCTGAAGGAAAATAAGCATAGTAAAAGTGTAAGATTTATAAGACTATTTGTATAGGATTTCATACTGTTTACAATTATTTTTTAATTGTCCTAAAACTTTAATGAGGTCTTATTTATTACATGCATTTTTATGGTATAGAAAATACTCTTTAAGAAGTTCACAGACAAGAATTATACACTATTGCCAATTGCTAGTGATGTATTTTTTCAAGTTCAAGTGTCATTGTGTGACATTTTTCTCTGGATTTTGGTAAATTATTTTCTCCACTAGAACGTCATTACTCTAGTGATTCGTTTTCTTTGTAAAGTACTCCTAATTAAGCAACAATAGAGATATTAAATTTAAAAAAATTTCTGAAAAGTCAAAAGCCCTTTTAGCTGTTTTCATGCACTTTAACCCTAAAATACCTCTTGGATATTGAACGAGGGTTCGTTTATTCATACTATACCCAACATTCTAATTGCAGTAGTTTGGTTTTCTGATTCCCCAAACTATCGTATATTAGAAACATCACAGTAGATAATGAAGGGATGTTGAGCAGCAAGAACATGATTGGTCAACTGGCAACATCAAATCTAGGAGGGAGAATGGAAATGTATTTAAAAATAAATTAAGATGTACACCCAGAATATGGCAATTCTATTTTAAAATTTTTTGAGGAACTGCTGTACTGTTTTCCATAGCGGATTTACATTCCCACCAACAGGGTACAAGAGTTCCCTTTTCTCCACATCCTCACCACCACTTGTTATCTCTCTACTTTTTTGAAAATTTTTTTTTTTTTGAAGGATACCTGCTTTACAGTACTGTACTGGATTTACAACAGTGTGAATCAGCCATATGCATTCATGTATCTACTCCCTCTGGAACCTCCCTCCTGCTCCCCTATCCCACCCCTCACCCGTCTAGGTTGTTACAGAGCACCAGGTTGTTATATAGCAACTTCCCACTAGCTATCTCTTTTACATATGGCAATGTATATGTCTCAGTGCTACTCTCTTATTAACTTGTCCCACCCTCTCTGATAAGGTTCTTGCAGGAACACAATGACACATTTGAACTGGGATACTTTAGGGTATTTATTTATTAAAGAGACTGTTTATAAACTCGTGAACTCAATGCTGGAAAATTCTAACAGATGATTTAATACTTCCTGGGATAGTAAGAGACCTTTTCATGTCTGAAGGCATCCAGAATAGAATCTGGAATAGAGAGAGAATTTATGAATAGAGCCATTTGATGAGGAACTGTGACTTTAGTGGTGACTTCCACAAAGAACAGAGGAATAAATACCCCAAACTAACATGCCTTCCTCCATCTAGTCTCCAGATGGTGCTGTTCAGTGGACAAGACCTACCAGAAATAAAACGGCAAGGCAGTTAGTCATATAGTAGATACTGGACTGCCTGGTAGGGCAGGGAACAGGTTAGAGAATGGGTCTAGAGTGGGAAATAGAAGATAGATCCATAGGTATTCAAGGCATCCCCCTCTGGAAAGTAATAGTTTAGCAGAGACCTGAGCTAGTTAAAGGACAGAGATCATAACAGTAGTCTGGAGGAAGCTCTTTCAAGACTGAGGGAACACAAAATTTTAGGGTCTTCACGAGCAGCCCACTTTTGAGCAGTGCCTGAATATCATGAAGAACTATCTGTAAAACAGGTCCCAGTGTTCTCTTCTTCTGTTAGTATAAGCAATGTCCTATTCTGTCTTTTGGATTTATATCCCTTTTCCAGTTCCCACTGTTATCACTCTAATTTAAATATTCATTATTCTGGCCAATATTATATACGGTGTGGTCCAATTATCCACAGCTAACTTGTTGGGGCCCAGTCCTGACCAGGTGAATTATTGCCACTAATAACATCTAGATAATTATTTGCAGAAAGTTAATACACGCCAACCAAGCTTCATCAGAGTAAGATAGCCAGTATTTAATAGAGCGAGGGTGTTTCAAGATGAAAAATTATAAACTTAATGAGATGCTGACAGTGATGGGGCAAAGCAGTTGGTTGCAGACAGAACACTGGAGCTCTGCCCGAGTTCATGGCCTGGTGCCTTTAGTGACTATTTCTTGCCACATGTGGCCATTAAAGGTATGGAGAGAAAACAAAAATGTCTATTACTTTATGCATTCATTCAGAAAATATGATTTGGGCATCCACCATCATTCTAAGTTCAAATGATGTAAAATAATTGGGAGTATGTGCTGTGTTGTGCTGTGCTCAGTCACTTCAGTCATGTCCAACTCTTTGAGACTCTGTAAACTGTAGCCTATAGACTACTCTATAGACTATAGCCTATAGTCACCATCTGCAGTGATTTTTCCAAAATCACTGCAGATGGTGACTGCAGCCATGAAATTAAGACGCTCACTCCTTGGAAGAAAAGTTATGACCAACCTAGATAGCATATTGAAAGCAGAGACATTACTTTGCCAACAAAGGTCCATCTAGTCAAGGCTATGGTTTTTCCAGTGGTCATGTATGGATGTGAGAGTTGGACTGTGACGAAGGCTGAGCGCTGAAGAATTGATGCTTTTGAACTGTGTTGGAGAAAACTCTTGAGAGTCCCTTGGACTGCAAGGAGATCCAACCAGTCCATTCTGAAGGAGATCAGCCCTGGGATTTCTTTGGAAGGAATGATGCTAAAGCTGAAACTCCAGTACTTTGGCCACCTTATGCGAAGAGTTGACTCATTGGAAAAGACTCTGATGCTGGGAGGGATTGGGGGCAGGAGGAGAGAGGGAACGACAGAGGATGAGATGGCTGGATGGCATCACTGACTCGATGGACGTGAGTCTGAGTGAACTCCGGGAGTTGGTGATGCACAGGGAGGCCTGGCGTGCTGTGATTCATTGAGTCTCAAGGAGTCGGACACGACTGAGCAACTGAACTGAGATGGGAGCCTGCCAGGCTCCTCTGTCCATGTGATTCTCCAGGCAAGAATACTTAAGTGAGTCACCATGCCCTCCTTCAGGAGATCTTCCTGACCCAGGGATTGAACCTATGTCTCTTATATCTCCAGTATTGGCAAGCAGGTTCTTTACCACTAGCGCCACCTGGGAGGCCTAGTTGGGAGTATGTGTGTGTGTGCTTGTCGCTCAGTTTTGTCTGACTCTTTGTGACCCCATGGAGTATAGCCTGCAAGGCTCCTCTGTCTGTGGGGATTCTCCAGGCAAGAATACTGGAGTGTGTTGCCATGGCCTCCTCCATGGAATTTTCCCAGCCCAGGGATTGAACCCAGGTCTTCTGCATTTCAGACAGAATCTTTGCCATCTGAGCCACCAAAGAAGCCCAACTGAGGGTATCAACTTTAAATGAGATGATCAGAGAAGGTTTTGTGGGATGAAATTTTAAATTTATACTGTAAATGAGCGTGGGGAGAAAAGGCTAAGAGTCCACTGTAAGATATAACAGCTTCCTAATTGTTTTCTATCTCTTAATTCACCTATTAATAGAGTTTGTCTCTAGAGTAAGTGGTGATGATGATGATAATAGGATTAGGATGATGAGAGTAATATTGAAGGTAACAAGACACCAAAGGTGATAAGAATTGATATAATAAAATTCTCATAAAGGCAGAGGCCATGTGTCTTTTGTTTGCTCCTTTATCCTCAAGCATCTATCACAGCCACAACACCAACATTCAATAGATAATTTTTTGGATGAACAGAAGCATGAATGAAAGATGATGGTAATGACTAGGACTGGTTCAATTCGATTGAGTTGATGATAGTGTATTATGTACCTCAAAATTAGAGAGAGTCAATTTTCATCTGTTTCAGTGACTTTTAAGGAAATGAACCATTCCAGTGATATTGTATCTCAGACAATTAATTTTCACCTTATTCTGTTGAGCATTATCACCTAGTATTTAGCACATTGCTAATTATCACTTTGTAACAATTTGTAAAGTGTGAAAAACCTGCCGCACACATTCCTTTCTTTCACTAGTTGTGTTTCTATTCCAATCCAGAATAGTGACATACAGTACAGCATTTGTGGTAACAAATCTAAAACCAACCGATATTTTTTCTTCTAAAAAGTGAAACATCAGTAATTCCTCTGCATGTACTGACAGAAGACAAAAGTGTTTTCTGTGAAGTATTGAATGCTTCATTAAAAAATCCAGAATGAAATTCCAAGTCAATTGTGTATAACTACATCAATATAATACTGACATAGAGGAAGGAAAAATAACAGCTCTGGGATCATAATACATGACTCAAATCTGATCTGTGTAGTTGGCTCCTGGGAATATTACATAAATACTCTAATTTTCATTTTTAACATTTGTTATAATTATGAGAATTACTTTACACCCAGCATAAAGTAGGTACTCATTGGATACTAGTTGCCGACAACTTTCAACACAACTACATTCAACACAATGTCTTATTAGAGCAATTGTCAAGCTATAGATGGAACTAAAACTTATGATTTTAACTGCTCAAATAAGCTTTTAACTTTATTATCCTTTACACCTACTGTGTGTACAGTTTAGTGACAGATATTTTAGAATAACTATTAATGCATTAAATATGATCCTTGCCTTTAGCTTATAGTCTATGAGTAGATGGCTATTATGCACTAATTAATTCTGAATCATTGTTTGTTAAAAGTAATTATAAATAAATTCTGGATAAAAGCATTATTTTTATTCTAAAGCTATGAAATTATTTTATGCAATCATGAAACTATGGTTAAATAGCTTATGTTTATATGATTATAGCTACTGTATGTACAATTTTGTTATATTTCCTAGAGTCCCTCATGCCTCAATGCCTCCTAAAGATTTTTTTTCTTTCCAATACTAGCAATATGTCATTCACAGCTTAATAAATTGTTGTTACGAAGAACAGATACAAGCTGAACCTTGTTGTTATGTGACTATCAAGACATTGCAAGGGCCAGAGATTATGAACTTGAAGAACGTGAAATATAAAAAGTTCAGAGATCATCCGAATATGGTGCATGATTCCAAATATGTGACCTTCTGGAAAAGGCAAAACTATGGAAATCATAAAAATCAGTGTTTGCCAGGGATTAGGGGGGACAAAGGGGAAGGATGGATAGGCAGAACACATGGGACTTTCAGGACAGTGAAATACTGTGTATGATACCACGAGGATGGATGCTTGTCATTATATATTTGCTCAAATTGATAGACTGCACAACACTAAAAGTAAGTCATAATGTAAACCAGGTACTTTTGGTGACTATGATGTGTCAGTGTAGGATCATCAGTGTTACAAATGTACCACTCTACTGGAGGATGATAATGAGGGAGGCCATGCATGTGTGGGGGCTTCCCAGGTGGCACAATGGTAAAGAATCCACCTGCTAATGTAGGAGACGGAAGAGATACAGGTTTGATTCCTGAATCTGAAGGATCCCCGAAGTAGAAAATGGCAACCCATTCTGGTATTCTTGCCTGGAGAATCCCATAGATGAGGAGCCTAGCAATCTGTGGGGTCGCAAAGACTCTGACACAACTGAGCACCTAAGCACCCACATGCAGATATGCATCTGTGGAAGCAGAGGGTACACCAGAAATATCTGTACCTTCCTCTCAATGTTGCTATGAACCTAAAACTGCTGTAGAAAATACAATCTTAATAATAATTTTTAAAAGTCCAGGAATAATGTCTAATTTTCAAAAGTACATGTTATGGGGAGGGAGGTGGGAGGGGGGTTCATGTTTGGGAACGCATGTACACCCGTGGAGGATTCATGTCAATGTATGGCAAAACCAATACAGTATTGTAAAGTAAAATAAAGTAATAATAAAAATTTAAAAAAAATGGTTTAGGTGACAAAAAAAATAAGTACATGAACAATCAGAGTTTATTTCTATTCCCACAGACAAGTTAGTATTTCTAACAGTTGGATGGTGGGACATCAGAGTGAGGAAATGGCTGACTAGGTGTCGGTAGTCTAGCTGAGAAGAGGCTGTTTCTAGAGCTAGATATGCAAGGGAGAAGAATTCCTAGACTTCTAGATAAGCTTGGTGATTTGAGGAGAAAGAAGACCATCAGTTGCTTCCAGATGGTGCCTTGCTGATCTCCCTGTCAATCCAAGTACATTAGAAATAGCAGAGTGAGTATTGTTATATAGGAGATTTTTCTTTTTTTAGTTTCATAAGAGAATTGTAGTTCACAGAGCAAACTGCCACCTCAAAATCTGGGTTGGCGGGGGTATCTAGGGAGGCACAGTTGAAATCTGCTTGGAATGGAAATTGTTGAAGTGATAAACTGGTAGAAAGACTTAAATGATAATTTCAAAAAATTACTGGAGTCTGAGTGTGGACTAGCATAAGAATGAGAAGCTCCTGGTTTGAAACAGTCTTAAAGTGACTTCCACACTTTTGGGGGTTTTACCTCCAGGAGCCCTACCAGCTTCTCAAGGTAAAAATATGAAAAAATCCCTTCCTGACTCTGATAGGTAGATAGGAAGGGTAATTCTCCTGAATACTCCCAGAGCTGTCTTCACAACAAAGGCTTACTCTCTAGGAGAATTGTCTTTATCAGAGCTTTATTTATTTATTTATTTATTTTCCAGAGCTTTATTTAATGTGGGGGAAAAGAAAACATCCTACTTCAGCCCATTCTAGTCTTCCAGTGTTACCAAAGGAGAACAAAAATCTGAGAAAAACCTGTGAATGTCATAGCCCAGGGACAGAGGACTACTAAATGTTTAGGAGTTAATAAGAGGTATACACAATGCTTCCCCTCTGCATACCTTACTACTATGCTAATAGAACTCCAGTATAATAGTATAATGGGAAATTACAACTGAAAGATGTACAAAACATGAACTCTTTCTGAGAAGAGTTATGCAGTAAAGACCAAAATCCAGAGAACAAACAAAAAGAAAAACACTAGAGGAATTTGAAGCCTCTGGGAACTATAGCCACAACAAATATTTAAAAAGCCCACTTTCATCCACACTAAAATAAATTCCTACACCAAGGACCTACATATCTTAGTTATCATTCTAATACAGCATGTCCATCTTTCAACAGAAAAATTACAAAACATGCCAAAAAGCAAGAAAAATTTAAAAGCAGTCTGATAGACAAAGTAAACCTAGATCCAAACTCAGAAATGGCACAGATGTTGAAATTATCAAATAGGGAATTTTAAATAACTGTGATTAATATGTTAGGGCTCTAATGGAAAAGTAGACAGCATGTAAGAACAGATGGTTAATGAAAGCTGAGGGATGAAAGCTCTAAAAAATAATCAGAAGGAAATGCTAGAAACAGAAATTAAGAATTCCTTTAATGGGCTCCTCAGTACACTGGAAATGGCCAAGAAAAGAATCAGTAAGTTTGAAGATAGGTCAATGGAAATTTCCCAACTGAAATACAAAGAGGAAAATAAGAATTAAAAATAAATAAACAGATCACCTAAGAAGTCTGGGACAGTTTCATAATGTGTAAGATATATATCTGCAATATCAGAAGATGAAGGAAGAGAAAATGGAGCAAAAAGTATATAAGACTCAGAATTTTAAAAACTAATGACACACACTAAGTCTTATTTAGGAACCCCACAAAACACCAAGAAGGATAAATACAAACAAAAGCATAGAAACAAATGAAAAAACTACACCTATGTATGTCATAGTCAAACTGCAGAAAACCAAAACAAAACAAAATCTTGGTGAAGCCAGAGAAGGAAAAAGGTCAACTTACTTATTCATGAACAGAGATAAAAATGACAGTGAACTTCTCAACAGAAACCAAGTTAAGACAGTAGAAAATGGAGTATGTCAATTAAAAAAAATGTACATCCTAAAAGTTGAGAATTATATTTTATTTGGAGCACTGCTGAAGACTATAGCCAGGAAGTGGCCTCTCAAATAACTCTGAGAAGCTGTTGCAAAGAGGTAATGGTGGAGCCAGGATACACAGGTTTGGTTTTTTTGGTTTTTTTTTTAACTTTTTATTTTGTATCAGGGTATAGCCAGTTATATGGACTGATGCTGAAGCTGAATCTCCAGTACTTTGGCCACCTGATGTGAAGAGCTGACTCCTTGGAAAAGGCCCTGATGATGGGAAAGATTGAGGGAAAGAGGAAGAGAGGGCAACAGAAAATGAGATGATTGGACGTCATCACTAACTTAATGGACATGTGTTTGAGCCAACTCACGGAGATAGTGAAGGACAGAGAAACCTGGCATGCTGCAGTTCATAGGGTTGCAGAGTCGGACACAACTTAGCAACTGAAAAACAACAACAACAAAATAGCCAGTTAACAAACAATGTTGTGATAATTTCAGGTGAACAGGGAAGGGACTCAGCCGTACATATACATGTATCCATTCTTCCCCAAATTCCCCTCCCATCCAAGCTGCCCCATAACATTGAGCAGAGTTCCTTGTGCTATGTCCTTGTTGGTTATCCATTTTACACAGGAGTTTTTATTGGGAAAAAAACAAAACATAACATGTAGTCAAACACCAAAATATTACTGCTAGTCACCAAATGAAAACAGACATCTCAAATTAATAATGATTTCTCTGATATGCATTTATGTATATAAGACCAGTATCCTGTTGTTCTCCACCCAAAATTCCCCTCAGAATGCATTATTGCTGGCTGCAGTGGCTGATGACTTGGTGGTAGGGAACATTCTTTGTCCACAAATATTTAAGTGTTGAAAAAAAATCACCAAACTAAAATTATTTTCCAATGAATTGTCCTCCAAAAAGAGCAGGTAAACCTTTCTCAGACAAATAAGAACTGAGGGAATTCATCACCAGCATATATGACCAGAAAAGAATGTTAGAAGTAGTTTTTCAGGGAAAAGGAAAATGATAGTTTAGAAACTTGAATCTGTGTAAAGAAGGGAAAGCATCAGAGATTGAATAAATGAAAGTAAATATTTTTAATATTCTTAACATAGCTAAGATATACATCTTACAGAAGTACTGAAAGAATGAAATAATTATGTATAAATCAAATAAAATGTGGAAAACTACACTACAACACTCAGAAAAAAAAAACAAAGACATAAATAAACTGATAAATATCTATGTTCATCCATTAGAAGAATCACTAATGTTAAGCTGTCAATTCCTTCAAATGTGATCTATAGATTCAATGTAATCCCAAGCAGACTTCCAGCAAATTATTTTGTACAAACAAAACACTCAATCCAAAGTTTATATTGAAAGATAAATGACCTTGAATAGCCAACATAATGCTTTAGAAGAACAAATTGGAGAATTGGCATTACCTGACTTTTAAGACCATTTAAAGCTACTATAATCAACAGAGTGTAAATACATGAATCAATGGAATATAAAAGGAAGCCCAGAGGTGGAGCCACAGAGACATAGTCAATTGATCTTTGACAAAACAAACAAAAAAGGCAATTCAATGAATAATGATATTATTTTCAATAAATGATGCTAGGGCAATTGGATGTGCATATGAAAAAAAGAATGAATATAAACCAACCAAGTACACTTTTTACAAAGCTGCCTCAAAGTGGGTTATAGACTTCAATGTAAAACACACAACTATAAAATTTCTAGAAGAAAATATGAGAAGAATTAGATGACCTTGAGTTTACCCATGTGTTTTAGATACAATACCAAAAGCATGATCCATGAAAAAATATTATACTTTATTAAAATTAGAAATTTTGCTCTGTGAAAGACATCATTAAGAGAATAAAACAAACTGGTCATAGGTTGGAAGTTTAACATTTGCAGAACACTATCTGGTAAACTTTTTGTTTTGTTTTTTAATCTCAAACATTCAAATGACTCTAAAAACTCAAGAAAGCAGCTCTAGTAAGAAATGAGCAAATGGTCTTAACAGCCATGTTTTCAAAGACGATACACAACAACAAATACATTTGAAATGACACATAATGTCATTTGACATTATAGAACTTTAAGACAACAGTAAGATATCACTGCCCACATTTTAGAGTAGCTAAAATAGTTTTAAAGAAAGCAAAATTCTGGTTGCTGTTGAGGGTTGAAAGCAAGAGAAGCTATTAATCATTGCTGGAGGTGATGCCAGCTGGCAGAGTCACTTTGGAAGACAGGTTGATAGTTTCCTGCAAAGATCTAAAGAGTCTGTCATTCAATCTAGCAGTCATGGTCTTACATATTCAATAAATGGATTTGAAATCTACATCTATACAAAAATAGGCAAGTAAATGTTCATAACAGCTTTAACTGTATATGCCCCAAACTGAGAGCAACCATGAAGGCTTCCAACAGGTGAATTGTTAAACAATCTATGGTATATCTGTACAATGGAATATTATTCAGCAGTAAAAGGAAATGGGCTAGCATTCTGTGAAAAGGCACAAGGTTAAGCTTATAAGCAAATGTTAAGTAAAAAAAATTACCTCCCATTTGAAAAGACTACATCCCATTTGATTCCAAATATGTGACGTTTTAAGAAAGGCAAAACTACAGAAGTATTAAAAATATCAGAGATTGCCAGAGAGGAGGAAGGTGAAGAGGGTACTGAACGTAGTCTATATGAAATTGGCACTGTGCGTTAGTCAAAAGCCATAGAGCTTTACAGCTACAAGTTGAACCTTGGTGTATGAAAATTTAAAATATGTTTATATCATAGGGTCCCAGGACACACAGAAGAATGAGACAGAGCAATCTAACTGTATTATATATATATATATATATATATATATATATATATATATATATATGAAACAATTTCACCTAATGGGATGGAAGAAACATTTTGCTTTAAGTAATTTTGGAGATGAGTGAGTGGAGTCTAAGACTAAAGGCAAAAGAGGCTGAACATAGATAGTGTAGTCGAGCTGTTAAAGTTATTTCCTTCAGGCACTGATGTGCAGTTCTCATAGTGTTGCATATGTACACTCAGTTCAGTTCAGTTGCTCAGTTGTGTCCAACTCTTTGCGACCCTATGGACTAGAGCATAGCAGGCTTCCCTGTCTATCACCCACTCCTGGAGCTTGCTCAAACTCATGTCCGTAGAGTCACTGATGCCATCCAACCATCTCGTCCTCTGTCGTCCCCCTCTCCTCCTCCCTTCAATCTTTCCCAGCATCAGGGTCTTTTCCAATGAGTCAGTTTCTCACATCAGATGGCCAAAGTATTGGAGTTTCAGCTTCAGCCTCAGTCCTTCCAATGAATATTCAAGTCTGATTTCCTTTAGGATTGACTGATTTGATCTCATTGTAGTCCAAGGGACTCTCAAGAGTCTTCTCCAACACCACAGTTCAAAAGCATCAATTAACGTATGTATACTAGAGTCAGTGAACATATATATATATATATATATATATACTAATATACATCAACATGTATTCTAGAATTAAGCAAATGAATGGCTTATGGTAGAAGTTAGAAAGCAAGAAAGTTTCTTGCCGCTGGAGTGAGACTTTAGAGAAAAACGAAAATAAGGAGGTAGTTTATGTGGTAATGGGTTACAGTTAGATTCATTAGTATAAATACATACTTGACTCAAAATAGAATTTATTACATATAGAAATTTATAGATATGAATGTATGAATATACATATAGGTTAATATAAACACATTGTTCTCACATTGGAGAGTCTTGAAACATCCACACCTCAGTAGCTACAAGCACACCTAGTACTTAGATCTCGGCTTCTAATACGATTCTTACATTAAGAGGAGCCAGGCCTTCTTGGAGATTTGGCTCAGTGTAGGACGAGGGTGAAAATGAAAGTGTTGGTCACTCAGTCATGTCCAAGTCTTTGTGACCCCATGGAATTTAGCCTGCCAGTGTCCTCTGTCCATGGAATTCTCCAGCCAAGAATATGAGTGAGTAGTCACTCCCTTCTCCACGGGATCTTCCGAGTTCCGGGATGGAGCTTGTGTCTCCCACACTGCAGGCAGATTCTTCACCATCTGAGCTACCAGAGAAGCAGTCATGAAATACAGAAAGTGAATACGTTGAAGGGACACAGGAACCAAATGGAAACGCTCTCAGTGACCAAAGCAGGGATCAATTTGAGCAACAAAATAAAATTTTATTGTATTATTACCCAAAGTATAAAATAAATATCCATTAATCCATTCTGATATTTATAAATCATTGAATAAATAAATAGGGAAGAGTAGACAAATCTATCATCCATTATTTCAGATTATTTATGCAGATGCTTTACCATCTTTACTCCTTATGTGTGAGCTGTGCATATTGCTTTCTTTCCAAAGACCACAATGTGAACAGATTCAACAGTTGTAACTTCACAATGGAAAAACTGATAAACACTAACTACTCAACCAGGTATCAAGATTATCATCAACTGTGATAAGGCATGTCAGTAGTAAGTACCCTTGATATGATGTGAAGAATATGGCACTTTATATCTAGTTTTCCTTACAAAAATCACATAATCCCACTATAACCTTGAAAAGATGTCAGACAAATCCCAACTGAGGTATACGGTTTACAAAATGTATACAGTTTACCATTATTTCTTAAACTGTTAAGGTCATCATAAGCAAGAAAAGTCTGTAAAACTCCCACAATTAAGGGAATCTAATGATACATGTTTACTAAATGTAATATGCCAATCTGGATGCAATCTTGGGATAGGAAAAAAAATTAGGTAAAGGCAAAATAAATGTGAATAATACCCAAAATTTAGTTGATGATAATGTGTCAATGTTGGTTTATTAATTATAAAAATGTGCTATGTGAATCATTAACTATTGGGGGAACTTGATGTGAGTCATATGGAGACCTCCTAAAAAATCTTCACAAATTTTCTCCAAATTTAAAACCTCTTTTAAATCAAAAGCTTATCAAAAAATGTAGTCAATAAAACTGTGACATCTATAACTTAATGATGCTTGATCATATAGTTTTCCTAAAACTTACCATTTTGTTTAATAAAGTATGTTTGTATAATTTAGTTTTATATTTCCCCTGTATTTGTATTTGTCCTCAACAAAACTACTACAGAGATTATTCTTTATTTTCATTAATATTACATAAAATAGTATTGATAATTTTAATGATTTATTTGTGTATCAGAGAAATCAACCATTTTGCTAATCCAAAGCAGTGCCAGGAAGCAGTCCACTGTAATTAGATTTATCTGTTAACTTTGTAAACGTATTTCCTTGAAGATGTTTAGCAATAGGGTACAACTGAAACAGATGATTATCTAATTAATAAAAACCATCATTTAGCATGAATTTCTTATTGCATCTAATGCCAAGTATCTATTCAATGATGTATCTATTCAATGCTATAAAGTGAACAATATATCTACTTACTACATATGTGTATACACACACAGAATATGAACAAGTCCATTACTTTAATGCAGATACACACATAATTCAGAGTGATGAGTTATATTACAACATAAAATATTTAACCACAGGCAGTAAGTATGTGTGTATGTATATGTATGTATAAGTAAATGCTGGAGAGAAAAGGGAACCCTCCTACACTGTTGGTGAGAATGTAAATTGGTACAGACACAATGGAAAACAGTATGGAGGTTCCTTAAAAAACTGTATTAGAACTACCATATGACCCAGCAATCTCACTCCTGGGCATATACCCAGAGAAACCATAATTCAGAAAGGTGCATGCATGTTAATGTTCATTGCAACACTATTTGCAACAGCCAGGACACAGAAGAAATCTAAATGTCCATTGATGGAGGAGTGAATAATATGGTACATATGTGAAGTACTTCACTCTTCACAGATGTGGTACATATATACCTAGGAATATTACTCAGTCATAAATAAAAACACTTGTAGAAATATGAATGGACCTAGAGATGGTCTTACTGAATGAAATAAGCAAACATAGAAAGACAAATATCATGTGATATTGCTTATATGTGGAAACCTGGGGGGGAAATGGTGCAAATGTACTTAATTAAAAACTGAAGTAGAATCACAGATATGGAAAACAAATTTATGGTTATCAGCGAATGAGAGGAGGAGGGATAAATTGGGAGATTGGGATTGACATATATACATTACCATATATAAAATAGTTAACTAATAAGAAGTTACTCTACTCAACACTCAGTATTGACCTAAATGGAAAAAGAATCTAAAAAAAAGCATGGATGTATGTATATGTATAACTGATTCACTTTGCTGTTCACCTGAAACTAACACAATGTTGTAAATCAACTATACTTAAATAAAAATTGAAAAAAAAGAATAATAGTTTATACTCTTAGAGCATCCAGAATAGTATGAACCATTGGCTATCCATGTAGGGTTATTCAAAGATTTGTTTTTATGACGTTCCAGTATGGTCCAGTTTTACCCAGCCTTCATCCCATGCCCAAGTTCCTCTAGAAGAAATATTTTCATTCATATTTTCTCCTAAGGAAAACAAACAACTATTTTCTGTTGTCTACCCAGTATGAAGATCAGAAACTTTTGAGCATTAGAACATTCTTATAGCACCCATTTCAAAGATAAATCAAATTATCAGCATGTGCTATTTATTATTTTTTTTTTTATTTTTCAGTATGGTACAGTCTTTGTATTTGGAAACATATAACAGGCAGTCATATTTTAAATAGTAATTAGTCATAGTAATTTTCTTATAGTATTGTTTAAAGTTTGGGTCAACATGTATTGAAAAGATACATGTTAGCAAGTTTCCAAGCTTCTTTCATTTCAGCTGTCCTTCATGTGTGTTTATGTGAGTTCTTACACTTGTGTCAGGAAAAATCTTTTTTAAACCTGATAGCAAATCATACGTCATATGTGAAATATATCCATCCCTAAACATAGAAAAAAGAAAAGAACACGAGTGGGGTGGGGAAAACAGAGGTAATCTGGGGAATCTACTTTGTCTACTACATGTTGGTTATTTGTATCCATGTCGTTTAATTTCTTCTATGCAATTTTTCATGAAGAGATTAGTTTAGATAATTATTTTTTTATATTTAAAACAGGTCTATGTCACCAAAAATACATGCCAATTCCAATTTATATATTCCTATGTCAATGTTACCATGTTAAAAGAAAGCTAGATTTGACATTTTTCAAGGCTCCTTCCCCAATAATACTCTCAACTTAGAAAATGTTTTTGAATTTGAATATTACTTTAAATTTGTAATCATTGTAATAAGATTACACAATTAAGGAAAATGTAGAGGCAGTTGTGTCCAGCCTTTCATCCTTCAGCTATGGAGAATTTCCCTTGCAGAGATCACATTTCAAGCATTATATATCTACTGGCTATCAAAATTGAAATGCTAACCCTGGTCTTCCAGCTGCAGAGTACTTTGCTCTGACCACCAGATACTCATAATGCCTTATGTACCTACTGAGGGCAAGGTGGCATACAGAATATGAGGGGCAGCCTCAGGCTATGACTAATGAGTAGCTCCACACTGATGGTGCAACTTGTGATCAAGATCGTGGCTCTTAGTTTTACAAACTGAGTACCACTAATTATTCACATACAGGTAATCCTTCTCTACACAGACTGTGAAAAACAATCTAACCAACTGTGATGTTTCCTTTAATTTATAATGAAACATAAAATGTGGCAGAATCACCAGCTCTATTCTATTTATTTTACTGTGTGAATATTGATTACTTTCAGTGTTCAACCTGTAAATATGGACATTATGGATAACAAATGTGAAGACCATTCAGTCAAATCACAGTATAGATTTTAGAGCTGCTGGAAAAAATAGGGGAGATATCTCAAAAGATAGATCAGTCAATGTCGGGGAGTCCTTGAATAGCAGAATGATAAATTACAACTTAATTTCTTTGGCAATTAGAAGATGTTGAAAGTTGTGGAGTAGGCAAATTATATGATTAGAGTTATATGTCAGGAAAATTGATTTTGCAAATACATTATAGTTTCAAATATTATTCTTTTCCTGCCTAAGATTGATTTTCTCATATTCTCAAGGAATTGCCCCATTTTTCTTTAGGAGGCTACCCTTTTCCTAGTGATAAAAGTGTTTTTACTGAACTGAAGAGAAAAGTAATAGGGTTGTTTTAATGTTATTAATATTGTTAAGATAAAAGACAATGAAATCCACATCAGAGTGACATTGATGATTTTGCTTCTTTTTTTTTAATATAGTCACCCTGCTTATTTAACTTTTTAAATATAAATTTATTTATTTTAATTGGAGGTTAATTACTTTACAATATTGTATTGGTTTTGCCATACATCAACATGAATCCAACACAGGTATACACGTTTTGCTTCTTAGTAATTAGTCAAGTGAAGAGCTAAGAGGGAAAGGAAACAGAGGATTAATGGATGTCTCATTTTGATATGGGGAGGTGAAAAAATAGTGCTTGTTTTTGTATGTAGTGATATCTGATGGAAAAGTTATTTAGAAAACCAGAGAATAAGATCCTTGCTTCTCCAACTATTTAATAATTATGTGACCTTAAGCAAGCACTCTACCGTCTCTATTCTTCAGATGTTTCGTGGTAAGATGATAGAGTTGAACAAAATGAACTCTAAATTTAAGCCAGGTCTAAGATCCATATTATAACTGAAATGACCATTTTTATTTTATCATGGAGAATTCAATTTATTGGATGATTACTTATTATTTGAGAGCCTTATATGAGTATAAAGTTCATTTCATACACTATTACAGAAGCAAATTTTAATTAAACCTGAGAACTGAGAAACATTGCGTTAAGTTCAATTTATGACAGCAACAACTAGGAATAACTATTTTACAATAGAGTAATACATAGATTACTGCATAGGTAGTATCTTACAATCTCTTATCCTTGATTTCCCTTCCTGCTAGGGCCCCGGGGCCCTTAGTTTGGACTAGTGAGGCCTCAATCCTGTGACTCTAGTAGACTGGGCTGATCAGGACCATTGTTTTAGTACTCTGAGGGCTCACTGTACAGTAAACCATCCTGATAATCTGGGCCTAATTGTAGAACCTTAATATCTCCTTTATATTTGAGGGAAAAGTCTAGTCCTGTGAGTGTAAGATAGTGTATCAGTCAAATTCTCTGTGCCTGAATCTGATTCACCATTATGTGCACAGCGCCAAGCAGAATGCCTAGGACAGGAGAGAAGCTCAGAGTTTCATTATCCGATGAATTAATGCTATCTTTGCATTGATTACTTGTCCAGAGAGCAAACAATGTTTTAAATGTGCTTAACGATATTGCCCGGAGAAGGCAATGGCAGCCCACTCCAGTACTCTTGTCTGGAAAATCCCACGGACAGAGGAGCCTGGTAGGCTGCAGTCCGTGGGATTGCTGAGGGTCGGACATGACTGAGCGACTTCTCTTTAAAGTTTCACATTCATGCATTGGAGAAGGAAATGGCAACCCACTCCAGTGTTCTTGCCTGGAGAATCCCAGGGACAGGGGAGCCTGGTGGGCTGCCGTCTATGGGGTCACACACGACTGAAGTGACTTAGCAGCAGCAGCAACAATATTGCCACTGCTTTAGTTCTCTTCACTGAATTCCTTGATCAGCATCAATTTACTTTGTAGCACTCTCCACAGTGAGTGTTCTAAGCTCCTATGACCATGGATATTAATAGCCATATACACTTCTATCTTGACTTTTCTCCTTTAGCATTGTCTGCCCTAACTTGCGGTTTTGAGGGCATTCTGTACTTGCCATTTTAATTGTATGTTTTTGTTTATTTGTTTAGTTTCTTCCCAAACGTACTTCAAGGCAAAACTCAAATTAATTTGATTTGTGCAATCTGCTCTTTGCTCTGCTTCTAAGCACATTTTTTTTTTTTTTTTGTCCAATGTGCCAAATCCTTGGAATGGAAACTAGGTAAGTCCCAGTTCTTGCACAACTAGAAATTCTTAACACATTCACCCCCTCACTCAGATTGTAAACGAAATCATCAGCAGGCTAGTAGGGTATGGTGAAATCTATGTTGTTCAGAAAAAGATCAAATTGACTATCTTTTGATCAGTTTTGAAGCTTTTGCTTTTGTTCCGTTTGGTTTTCCCCCAATTCTAAAATTAAGAGACTTGCTTAGATATCTCTAGATTCCTTTTCACTTTTAATTTATATACCTACAATATACTGCTTGATACATTTTCAAAGTGATATTGGAGATATGTTTTTACTTTGTCTCATTTTTATTGAGAGGCTCAAAGAAATTGAGGAATAGTTTTCTTTCATTCAACCATTGACTGGGTAGCTATGATGCGTCTCTACTCCCTTCCATTGCAAATCAGTCCATGACATTTTAATAAGGTAGAATTTTAAACAACCAAATTATAGGCAAGCAGGACTTGCTTCAGGTCTTCGCTCCAGTAGATACTGTGTGACATTAGACCGATTCCTTTACCTTTCTAAGTTTACTTTTAAAGTACATTAATTCACAGTATTACTTAATTTATCATTTATAGTGAGCTTAAGTGTGTTGTTTAATTTAACCCAGGGTCAGGCACATGAACATGATTATTAAATCTAAATATGATTAATCATATAATTAGTAGGCATATTCTTTCTAGTGTGCTTGCAAATATCTATTCTGCAAGCATGAGGGTACCCATGACCATCACCAGTGCTTTAATACTGAGACTCCTATGAAAATCTATGGGCCTTTTAATTAAGCCTTAGTAAATAGTAGTTTGTTCTTGGAAGACAAGATGTTTTTCTCAAATTTATGTCTCTCACTATCCCTAGCACAGATTTCAGTGCATTATATGTGGCTTGTTTAATATCTGTTTATGACATCATCTTGTCACTGTACTATGACTAAAGGAACACATCATTTTTCTTTCAAAATTGATTTCCAGTGTAAGCTCCAACAAATTCTATAACCCTGTGCTTTAAAGTCTGGGGAGAATAGTATAAATCACTATCCCAGGATAGAGTGTATGTGGCATGCCTGTATCACAGCAGACTTATTAACAGCAGCCTTTTTCCCCCTATAGTCTCCACGTAGACTTAAATGTTTTTAACAGACTGTTCCAGAAGGCCATTACCAATGCATAAGAGGGATTGAAACCTCTTTCACAGTCTTGATCTAACTTTATCTTTATATTAATTCTGAACATGAGACTCAGGGAATTTAAGCAACTTTCTCATTAGAATCAAGATTTTTTGGTTCCCCAGGTTTACAATTGTGAAATTGTGGAGAGTGAAATATTGAAGGAAAGATAAGTGGTATTTATTGATTATTTATGTTTTGTCAAGTCCTGGTATGTATTATGTAAACTCACTTTCACAGGACGCTAATTATGAAAGTATTTTTTCTTTTTTTACAGATGAGAATACATGTAGGAAGCAGTAGTGCTGAAATCTGAATCTCAAATTGCCAAAATATTTTTTTCTTTATAATTTTTATCCTTCAATCATGTAATTAAAACTCCTCCATTGACAAATAGTTGCCTCATTCCCAGTTGTTGTTGTTGTTCAGTTACCAAGTGTGTCTAGCTCTTCGTGACCCCATGGACTGCAGCACACCTGGCCTCCCTGTCACCCACCATCTCCTGGAGTTTGCCCAAGTTCCTGCCGTGCATCAGTGATGCCATCCAACCATCTCATCTTCTGTCGTCCTCGTCTCCTTCTGACTTCAATCTATCCCAGCATCAGGGTCTTTTTCAAGGAGTCAGCTGTTCGCGTCAGGTGGCCAGAGTGTGGGAGCTGCATTCCCAGTGCCCTCGGTTAAATGGTTTGTTCAGGGTTATAAATGCATCAAATCAGTGGCAGTGCTCAGTGCATTTCTGAGTAAGGTGGTGTTCATTTGCCTGCCATGGTTGAGAGCTTCGCCCTGATTTTTTTTTTTTTTTTTCATGAAAGGGAGACATAAAACTTTGCCTCTACTGAAAATATTTACTTAAAATTACAGGCAGATTAAGTCAAGCTCCTGATAGATTGTTGAAAGAGTTTAGACTTGAAATCTTGTTATAGTAAGTTTACAGAGAACACTTCCAGTCACTTAATGTTTGGGTGCATCTTTTATGTCTCTGGAAATATGTTACACAAACTATGAGAATTTATTCATTTTGTTCACGTTCTTGGCTCAATTTGTCCCAGGTAAAATCTTTATTACAGTACGTCTTAAAGAGGAGAGTTCTTAGCAGGCAGATTCCCTTATCAGGCAAACCGAGAATACCACATACACAACATAAACAACTGCATGCGAACTGAGAGTACCACACACAACGTATAGAACTGCATGCACACACAGGCACACACACACTCCTCAAATTGGTGTGCTTTTTTTTTCCCCCTTTGGAAATGTTGTTTCAGTCAGTTTTTATGCTCTAAGCACAACTTCCCATATTAGTTCATCTACTACCAGAGGGACACACTTTAAAGATAATGAATATCAAAAGAGACTTGTGCAAAACATTTAGCCTAGTGAATGGTGAATTATTTTGAGCTCTGGTAATTCCTCCATCACACTTCCTGCAGGAAGCCCAGCATAATTAAGAGCAGAAGAGGACTACAGAAAATCAGTTAATATATTCCTCTGTCATTCTTATAAGTATCTGCTGCTGCTGCGTCGTGTCAGTCGTGTCTGACTCTTATGTGACCCCATAGACGGCAGCCTACCAGGCTCCCCTGTCCCTGGGATTCTCCAGGCAAGAACTCCGGAGTGGGTTGCCATTTCCTTCTCCAGTGCATGAAAGTGAAAAGTGAAAGTGAAGTCACTCAGTCATGTCCGAATCTTTGAGACCCAAGGACTGCAGCCTACCAGGCTCTTCCGTTCATGGGATTTTCCAGGCAAGAGTACTGGAGTGGGTTGCCATTGCCTTCTCTGATCTTATAAGTGTGTTGAACATTAAATGATGTAAGCTATATCTAGTAAACCTTTCTGAAACTTTTAACTCTGTAATTTGATATTTTGATGGGTGATCTCTAGTCAGTTCCCCAAACCAGGAGATTGCAAATTCACCAAGGCATTTGAAGGCATTTATATCTGGTGACAAATCACAGACATTCTAAAGTGTGTCTACTGACATCAAATTCTACTCCTAATTCTGAAGTTGTTGTATAAGGCAAATGAATTTACCTATCTAACTTTTATTTCTTCATTCTTAAATTTGGGATAATAATAGTGCTTAAGGAATATGACATTTTCAAAATGAAATAATCTTTGTAAAGCATGTGATATAATGCATTTCAACAATAAAGTTTCAATAAATGATTCCTTCTTGTTCCACAGGGCACTATCTCTAATCCCCAAAACAACTCCATTGAAAAGAAATCATTGTCCCCACTTTACGGATTTAAAAAAATACTGATCGTCAAAGTGGTACTGTAATTGACAAACTAATAAGTGGTTAAATCAGTTCAAATGCTAGTCTATTCCGTTCCAAAACCTATGTGTTTTCCACCCCGCCAAGCATGACATTACTGTAACGTTCAAGAAGTGGTCATGGGAGGTAAATGAACCTGTTAGCAAGGCATCATTAGAATGAACAGCTCAATTTCAACCCTGCCAAAACTCTGACCATTGTGTTTGGCAGACACGCTTCAGCTTCCAGATGGATAATGTTGAGCCAAGCCACTAATCAGGTCAGTAGGTCAACCCAGAGGAAGTGTTTTGCAGCTAATGTATCCTGGCAGATCTGTTAAAATGTGGTCATGCTCAAAATCTGGTGCTGCACAGGGCATTTCAAGGGCCTTTCAGTGCAGAAGCAAATAACAGGAAATGCCTGTTTTCAAAACTTCCCATACTAAAGCCACTTCCTTTGTGCTTTGTGGAACAGAAATTGAAGGCAGCAACTATGTATTTGCACAAACACTGAAGAGATTAAAGCCTCACCTCCTAAAGAACATTTTTTTGGGGGTAGGTGTTCTTGACATTTTGGGGGAAGTACACATTGGGATTATACTCTGTAGAGTAATATTAAAAAATGCCCATAATAGACATACAGTGTAGTGAGAGAAAATAGCACGTACTTAGGACAGGGACGAATATAGTGCTATTCCTGGTTATTGTCACTCATGACCTTGGGCCAGTTGCTTAATATTCCTGAATTTCATACCATATGTAACATTAGAGGAACAGTACCTACAGCATGGTGTTGCTGTAATAAAGAAGAAAAAAAGTTTATAACAACTGACACAGTTGTCATTATACAGCTTTAATTCGTCTGCCTTTTCTTCACCATCTTGCAATTAATTTACTATATTTTGACATCTTAAAGATCTTCCTAAGATCGGACATTCTACACAGCATCTTGAAGCTGATTTACTGAAACTGTAATGACAAGGCCTATAGAAGTTGAAAACTTAGCAATATATTGATTTGACTGTAAAGCAGTGATTACCAAAACCAAACGGATCCTCAGTAATCTAACAACCTTGCTTTGTTTATCTTCCTCTCATTGCTTTCTCTCTCTCTGTAACTGTATTAAAAATTATCCACTCTCTTCAAAGATCTACTGCCTTCTTCTCCATCCCACTCTCTGTTCACCCTTAAACATATGACCCGAAAGATACCCTGAAACACATCTATTAGTGTAAACACATTTGGGCTCAAAATGTACTTAACAGTTATCTACTGAACGAAGTTTTTTCTACTAAAATAAATTTTAAGTGCTTATCACAGCTTTTGCAATGGAGTAGATGTTCAATATATATATGCTAAATGAATGATCAATAAGTTTCAAAAATAATGAGCTAGGTGGATTAAAACAACAGAACCTTTTAAATTCAGATTGAGAATAATACCTCCTTATAATATTATTGTCATTTACACAATATGGGATATTTTAGTTCCATGATAATTCCTAAATACTCCATGATGTAGGCAAGTCGAATGCTTATTTAATATTTATAGATAGCAAAGATCTCATCAATTTATATTGTATTCTGAGTTTATTTAGTCTAACAGGTATGTCAGTAGTGCTTACTTTTACATTGTTCAAGGTGCAATGACTTGGAAATGATTTCTCTTCAAGCAGGTATCATCATACCTTCCTGGAAATTCTATCATATTGGGTATACTGCTTCTAGTCCCACAACTAGTAGACTTTAAAGATCTAGGACTGAAGGCCTATTCATAAAGACCTTACATAATGTTTCCTAGGTAGTAAGTGTTAACTCATTCCCTTCTTTATGGTACTTTCTTTTGGAAAGTTATGGACTTTCTAAAATTAGAGACAGATTCCCTGAAAAGAGTGCTTACTTTTTTTTTTTCAGTGATTTTATGTCAACCACATTCCTCTCCAGTAATTGTGTTCTCCTAACATCAGAGAAATTATTGATAAAATGTGATCTTTTTACACAAGTGAATATGGTTGCATTTGGTAGCAGCAATATTATAGAAAAAGATGAGATTTAGAGAGCCTGCAACTTTTTGCTGTACACCCGTAAGGTGAACCTTACTATATCTGTGAAGTAGGGCTTGTAATTACCTATCACACCTGATTATCATGCATGTGTAAAAAGGCAGTGAATACAAAAGTGATGAAGATACTTAGTTATGCTCATTACAGTCTTAAATTTACTTATTGATAATGAGTATATTACTTTATTCTTCTATCTCTACATAGTTGTTTGTATGCAAAGATGAATGTTTTATTCTTAAGAATTTAAAGATATTAAAAGTACCTAACAGTCTAGAAAATTGAGCCAGAAATAATCTAAGAAATGGAAACTATTTAATCAGCACCTTCAACTTTCACAACAAACACACCATGCAATTTTGTCACATTCTTCTCTTCAATTTGGTTTGTATTCCCAAATGTACAGTGTGAAATCTCCAGGTTTGATCATGCTAACTACAGAATTGTACAAGTACAGTGCCATTCAGATGAAAGAGAGAAGGGAATGGAAAACGGAAATAATATTGTTTACGTCTGTTCTATTGTTGTTCAGTCACTCAGTCATGTCTGATTCTTTGCAATCCCATGGACTGCAGCACTCCAGGCTTCCCTGCCTTTCGCCTTCTCCCCGAATTTGCTCAGATTCACATCCATTGAGTCGACAATGCTATCAAACCATCTCATCCTCTGCTGCCTTCTCCTTTTGCCTTCAGTCTTTCCCAGCATCAAGGTCTTTTCCAATGAGTCAGCTCTTTGCATCAGATGGCCAAAGTATTGGAGCTTCAGCTTCATCATCAGTCCTTCAAATGAATATTCAGAGTTGATTTCCTTTAGGATTGACTGCTTTGATCTCCTTGCTATCCAAGTAGCTCTCAAGAGGCTTCTCCAGCACCACAATTTGAAAGCCTCAATTCTTCAGCCCTTAGCCTTCTTTATGGTCCAACTATCACATCTGTACATGACTACTGGAAAAATCACAGTTTTGACTATACAGACCAAAGCAAACAAGAAAACCAAAGCAAAAAAAAAAAAAGAAAAGAAAAGAAAAAGAAAAAGAAGAAGAAAGAAATCTGAAATCTTTACCCTAGGCATTTATCTGTTTCTTTACAAGTAGAGACCATGGAAGCTTATCCAGCTTAAGTAAGCAGATAAAGGGCACACAACTATTAAGTTGTGTTTCAGCATTCAAGCTAATTCACATCAGACTGAATTCCATCCCTTTTCTTTTCATGATGCATGGTAAATCCTCCTAATCTTCTCTATTTTGTTCAACATTCACCCATGTACAGAGGCATCATCAAGTATTAAATGCCACACGTGCACAGTAACACTTCTCTAGCTACTTCCCTTTCTTTTTTATCCTCCACAGGTCTCTAATTTCTTGCCTTCCTTACTTTGAAATCTCGTTTATCTTTAATTTCTTGATGAAAAATCATTAACTTTTTCTCTTGGTGATGAGCTGAGCTGCAATGTGGTGTCACCTCCACTCCTACCCATGACCCACAGGATCTCCATATCTCTACTGGCCATTCTGACCACTTACATTGGGTAGTAAGAAAAATCAGCCCAATTCCACCATGTAGTCATCTTTTGATTGTGGAAATCAGTGAACATACTAGATTTCTGTCCAAAACAAAGAATTATTTTGGCAAATAGGTCCTTTACACTGAAGTGTATATGACTCCCTCTTGAGGATTAACATCTGCTTTTTTAAAAAAGGCCTTTAAAACAAAATTCTACTGTATAGCAGAGGGAACTATATTAACTATATTCAATATCTTTAATAAACCATAATTGAAAATAATATGAAAAGGAATATGTGTATATACATGTATATGAATCATATGTGTGTGCATATATGTGTGTGTCTGTATGTATGTGTCTGAATCACTTTCCTATACACCAGAAAACTAACATAACCTTGTAAATCAAATATACTTTAAAAAAAAAAAAGCATTTTAAATCCTTGTCTAGGACACTGGGTTATCTTTACAACAATTTTATCCTGTTAGATTTCTACTTTTACTTTGGATGGACTAGATATTCACTATGGATTCTTATCCTTATCATTTATAAGCTAAAGAGGCCTTATAAGATGTAACCCAGTATTTCCCATGTTACCCTGCAGGAGACTGACTTTATTACATCTACATTCAGATGGAAGGAATAAAGGCAATGAAAGGAAAAGAAAAGTAAGATAAGCAATCAACAGTGTATGCCTCTGCAGAGGGAGCTAATGAAAGCTAGTTATGGGGACAAGTTTTTATGATTGGCCTAAATTTAGGCAATAAAGAATCACCAGTTCTACCTCTCATTAGACAAATGAAGCTATAGAAACTCAAATGTCTTCGTAGATCACATAACGTTGATGGAAGTGGAAATATTAGACTCCAGAAGTCATGGTTTACAGATAAGTGGCCTTACCACCTAGACACACTCACCAAGCAGTCTCATGGGGGACTTATAATTAAAGTCCTCTTTCTGCATTTTTTGTAGTAATTAGATGTGTAGGCTGTTGTTAAATGAAGGGTACTCTGTATTTTCCTGGACTTCTAAAGAGTGTTGCAATCCAAGTTTAGGGCTATAAATTAATACTAAAAGGTTTAATTAGTAAAACATATTCTTTGACATTTATTATGAAATAGCAGACTAAGCATAACAAATTGTTTAAAGTAGCACTATCATATGTCAGGCACCCTCCTCAATCTACTTTCTGCTTTAATCCTCACAAAATTAAATTTTGTAGACTGCTACATATCTTATGAAAAGCAGATCCTAAGTACAATTTAGGTGTACTAAGCATTGTTCTCAGTACAGACATACACACACACATATGAATGTATGAGCTCATATAATCCTAATAGCTCTATGAGTTAGGTATTACTGTTTTTATCCTCACTATACATGTGAGGAGATAAAGAATCAGAGGCACTGAATAATGGTTATTCAGTGTGTAATAATTAAATATTTCCTCCTTTTGGACATTATTATGTAAGCACAAGGCCAATAAGGATTCATATGAAAGAAGTGGTCCTAGAGTCTGAGGTCTGATGAGGAATACAGATTTTAAACTGATAGCACTGAGAGCTATTACTAATTAGCATGAAATTGCTATAATGAAGAAATTTATAGAGGTGTGTATGATATAGAGGTAAAATCTCATCTCTGTAAAAGGAAAGGTTTTCTCTAAGCCATAATAGTAGAATAGAACAGCTTCCCAGGGGAAGGCAGAGGGAGGAGAATGAAGGCAATAAGGGTTCGACTTGCACTGTCCAGTACAGGACATGAAAAGTGGCTGCTGTAAATTCATGTGTGCTGTAAGTCCAGTATACACAAAAACTTCTAAATGTTATTATAAAAATAAAAGAATATAAATCATCTTATATATATCAATATAAATACCTCTGAATAGACTGCATGTCAAATGTTAATGTTTTGGATGCATGTGAATGCTAAGTTGCTTCAGTTGTGTCCCTCTTTTTGTGATCCCACTGACTGTAGCCTCCCAGACTTCTCTATCCATGGGATTCTCCAGGTAAGAATACCAGAGTGGGTTGCCATTCCCTTCTCCAGAGGATCTTCCTGACCCAGGGATCGAACCTGCATCTCTTAAGCTTCCTGTATTGGCATGTGGGTTCTTTACCACTAGCACCACCTGGGATGCTCAAATGTTTTGGATATATTGGGTTAAATTAAAAAAAAATGCAATCAAAATTAACTTCGCCTGTTTAATTTACTTTTTTAGTATGGCTACTAGAAAATTTATAATTACACATGGGACTTGCTTTGTGGCTCATACTATCTATTAGGCAAGATGACATAGGGTTTCAGACCACAGAAAATGCCAGTAGGTGGGAGGACTCGGTGAGAAGCAGACCTATGAAACTGTAGTGGGTTAACTATGATGTGGCAAGAGATGAGTCTGGAGATAGACAGGTAAAGTGTACACACCTAGGACTTGGCATCAGATGCTAGGGCATTCTTGCTTCTTCATTCAACCAACGACCAGGGTTCTCATCACTTCAAAGGCTCTAGGATGCACAGATCCATGTTTCTGGAATTTATGTTCTTCAAATGAGCTGCTCAGAAAGAACATGTCAGAAACTGAAAATGGGAAAAAATGATCTATCTCTGCCAATTCTCTGAATGAGCAAGATTTTGGCACCCAAGATGGGGCACTGAGAAAATAATATAATGTACACTCAGGTGGTAAAGAATCTGCCTGCAGTGCAGGAATCCGAGGTTCAATCCCTGGGTCAGGAAGATCCCCTGGAAAAGGGAATGGCAACACACAACAGCATTCTTGCCTGGAGAATCCCATGGAAAGACCATGGGCTTGCAAAGAGTCATACATTAGTGAGTGACTAACTTTCATTTTCCTAATGGTTACCCTAGCCTCTCTTTTTTCCACCCTTTCTCCATAGTTTATTATCTTTTCTTTATTTTATCTTTTTCTGTTAGTGTCCATCCTCAGACAAACTCCATTACAGAGATTCCTGGAGGTCTACTGTCATATCTCTTGTACTAAACCCAAGGACTTTCTGAAAGATCTAATCCTATCCCAGTTCTAGAGCTCATTGCATCCTTCTTTGAGTTTTTAGTTGTATTTACTTATGCTTTTTTCCCTGGGATAAACCAAGATAATCTACTGAAGCAGAAATAATACTAAATGAATGTTACAGTTAGTTACCATCACTAACAAAATAAATGAAAAGACAGAGAAAAGGAAACACCAAAGGAATATAAGAAATATAATCAGAATTTGTTGTTACTTGTAGAATATTGGTCATCTTGTATTTATAAGCAGCAAAACCTATTTTAAAAGAGTGTGTGGATGTGGCATGTGCATGCACTCATGTGTGTGTCTGTATAAGGGCATCACTGTGAGTGTGTGGATGGGGGTGTGTAAGCCCATCATATAGTCCAGAGTTGAGATATCAGTGTAGACATCTGTGCTTCGCTCTTTCATTCACAATAACTAAAGTATGTTTGCTAGACTTTAAAGAAAATAACTGTTGAAATTCCCCTTTCTGAATACATGGTAGCTAAAGTGACTGAGGTCATTTTTATTGATGTGTCTATAATTTTAATGGAAAACTTGAAAATTAACTTTCTTCAAAAAACTTAACTAGGTAATTTTTATGACGGTAGAATTTATTTGCTCTGAGTTTTAATAAGATTTATTTTGGAGCTTCCTATTGCTCTCCTACAAAAGATATTTGGATGAATCCTTTCACCAACCCTCTCTCTTCTGTTCTTGTTTCACTTATTAAAAGAATATTTAATTCATGTAATTCTATCACATATCCTGAACATGGCCCTGAGACTGTAAAATCCAATCTACTCAGGAAGCAAGTACATAAACATAGCGGTTGCTGCCATAACCATGTTCAGGAAGCATCGATGTGGTTTAGAGGTGATAAAAACAAAAGCATAATCCATGGAAGGTGCTATTTCAGATGATTCTTGACAGATAAGAGCTTGCCTTTAAAATTATGAAAAGAAATCCCAGGTAGAGAAATTGGAATAGCAAAATTTTAGGACAGTGAAAAAAAAAAAAGTCACATTCCAAAAAGCACAAGTAGTTTGGTGTAGCTAAAATGTAGGATATAAAGACATTAGCATATTAGAGATTAAGTTGCCTGAGAAATGAGGTTCAGTTAATGTCATGTTAAAAAATTTGGACTTTATCCTGTACACTGAAAGATACCAAAGACATTTTTGGACAAAATTTACTTAGCTTTCTGTTTGAGAAAGAACATCTTTGCAGTAATGTGTGCTACCTTGTTTATTTATATTTAACAAGTCTAAAAGAATGAGAACTCTTGTCTTCAATTTCTTTTCTCACAAGAAAACTAGCATACTCCTTACCATATGAGAGGAACTTATATTTATTGAAGAGAAGTGAATATTATTAGAGATATTTAAGTAGAAAGTTAGCTTTGGTACAACACAAACCCAAGTTAATAGCCTGGTTTTATTTATTAGTTATGTCACTATTGCACCTCAGTTTCCTCACTTGTAATAATGGGAATGTAGATATCGAGCAGAAATGTTACTGAGACCTTTGATTTGTGCATAGACTTTCCTCAGTCAGATTTTGTATTTATACATTTGTGTATACGACTGCTGTCATGGTTTCTTAAATTATCCCTCTGCCAGTGTGTATCTTCAAAACAAACCAAATGAAATGCTGTTAGATTAGATTGCCATAAAAACAAAACAACTGACTACCACTGAAAATAATTTATTTTAAACTTTATTAGTATATTATGTCAGCTACAGAAAATAAAGAGAAGATTTTAGTGCAACTACTTTAAATTCTAAACAACACATACTTAGAGTTTAGAGCAAGAATCAAAGCCTAGTTACACATTTGGTTTTAAGCACATTCTAACTGACCCTGAACAAAAATCCAAATTCTATTCTGCACAGATGGCAGAAAACAATATTCTTGTGCTGCCAAAAATATGTGCAAGCTGAGAGAAGCACTACATGACTTATTAAAATTGTTCTTTTAGCATCACCTTTGATGAGGGCTTCAAGACATTTCAAACTAAATGAAAAACTTCCAATGACTTATAGAACACAAAATGAATATAGGATGCTGATGCTTTGATGGGATATATTCCCAATGTGAATAAGATTTCAAATTGGATTACTGTGCAGAGACAAAAAGACCAAAAACTGAAACTGCTAACAAAGTTTATAATCTGATCTGGGGAGATGAAAGAGTGGAAAGTCTTCCAAATAGTTGCATTTAACACGGGCACAGCCCAATTTCCATTCCATTGTAAGTTTTTCCTTGAGAATATACCGTTACTCCTGGGGAAGTCTCCATCAAAATTTTCTCAACAGATAGCTCTGGCTAAATCCAGATTACTGACCCCTGGGGCCTAGTTCTTTGGTTTGCCAATTCAAATGATGCTTTCTCAACACTTGTATTGCCTGTATTATTTTAAAAGGTTTAAATGATATTTTGAAGTTCCTTAAAAAATAGTTCACTGTACCTGGGGGCCAAATGGCAGTAAATGCTGCTGCTGTTAATTTAAATAAATAAAAATAAGAGGTCAGGCAGATTTACAAATATTCTGTATGAAGCAAAGTGCAACATGCATCTCCCCTTTTCTTTTTCTTTCTTAGACTTTTTCTTTAGAATATTCAACTTCAATGGAAAATTCAATCAGCCTATCTCTGATTAATTTTTACTTAACACATCAGAATGTTTTTTAAGTGCTAGTTGATGTCAAAGATACATTATGAAGATTTATGCAGGTAGTTTCCAGCCTTTAGTTTTAGAATGTATAAAGTTGCATTTAACGTTAAAAGGGTCTGTAAAGGTTGATTTTGATGCTGCAGTTGAACTCCACAAATGATAAATACATCCAGTCTCAGGGAAATATATTTCTCCATGAACATTATTATAATATGAAGTTTTATGAGGCATCATATCTTCATGCACACTCTCCTTTGTCATAAATGTAAGAGCATAACAAGTGGGTGTTTGAAAAGGGTAAAACTGTTGCAAAAGTAGAGCTGACTCTGGGCATAAAAATAATCATGAAAAAATAAGTGTTTATTGTGGATAGTTTTATCATTTTTAGCAATTAATGCTTATGTCTACACATGAATTAAGAATCTATACACATTAAACTTTGGGATGCACAGAAACAGATAGAGACCAGAAAGTTTTATTTGAAATGCTGGTATTAGCATCAGTTAATCAGTTAATATGTCAATCTATGTTCAGGTATCCCCAAGTGACAGAGACTGCCAGAATCTCAGATATTAGTTTTAGTTTTGTGTATTACCATAAGAGTTCTATTCATTTAGGCATTCAGGGATCCAGGCTGAAAGACATTTTTATCTAAATGCATGTCTATATTAACCAAGTGGTTCAAAGGCAATCTGATGAATTGCCGCCTCCCTCTTTAATATTTCGTTCACAAGTGACATATCATTTCATTTTTCATTTCTTTGACAAAAACAAGTCACATGCTCACACCCAATTTCAGAGAGAATGGGAAAATTCAATTTTCCATTTACCTAGACTACTAAGAGCCTGATATGTTTGGTCAATTCTAATTAGGTCTACAGATTTTACCAAAAAAGCAAGACCTGAAGAGAGTATGTCACCAAAAGTTCTTAGAGGTGACCTAAAATAGAAATCTAGGAAGCTATTTCATATCAAAAAGAAGGATTGAAGCCATTAAAATGAGAGTAAAATATGAAACAAAACAAAATGCAAAGAGATTGGTGGATTCTGTGACTGTCTCACATAAAGATGGGTCTTCTTTATATCTAAAATATTCCTAACTCACTGTATAAAGATCATTCTGTGTGTCTTAAAGGTGCAAGTCAAAATTGGTAACAAATCTAGAGATTGTGTCACTACAGACTCTTCTGTCTTAGTATTTGATAACTGTATTTGTGTGATTCAGTGAATTGAATTTAGATCGTTGATTGAATTCAGTTGAATTTAGTTCAATGATTCTGCTTTAACAACTTTAAAAACAACAACAAAATATTTTTCTTTCTAACTTATATGGGATACAGTTGCTAAAACTTGACTACAGAGTTGATGAAGTCATCTTTTGCTCCTTGGACTGGGGTATTCCCATAAGAACCCTAAGTTTTCCAGATGTAAATTCCCTAAATATGTGCTCAGCTACTCAGTTGTATCCAGTTCTTTGAGACCCCATGGACTGTAGCCCATCGGGCTCTGCCATCCATGGAATTCTCCTGGAAAGAATACTGGAGTGGGTTGCCATTTCCTAGTGTAGATCTTCCCAAGCCAGGATTGAATCCATGTCTTTTGTGTCTCCTGCATTGGCAGGTGGATTCTTTATCATGCCATCAGGGAAGCCACCTTTTTGAAGATTCTTCAAAGAATCTTCTATATCTAGAACCTTCATTCTTCTTTTGGCACTTTTGAAATTCACTTTTGCTCTTCAGTAAGCCACAGTGGAATGATCCTTGGGTTTGGCGTCAAACAACAGAAGCTTGAGTGCCAACTATGCCAGTTTTAAATGTGAGTCATATCTTAGCACTGTCTTAGTTTTACCATCTACACAATGGCAGTAATCTTGCTTATTTTGCATTGTTTTATAAAGATAAAATGCTATCTTAAAAACATAGCTTAAAATTCAAAAGAGTAGACATGGATTAAGTAGTTATTTCCTGGACAAACTTTAATGGTGATATTAAGTGAGGCAGTATACCATAGTGTTCAAAAGTAGAAATAAACTACCTTTGTTTAAAATTTGTATAGAGGAACAAAAGACCCTGAATAGCCAAGACAGTGTTGAGAATGAAGAACAGAGCTGGAGGAATCACACTCCCTGACTTTAGATTACACTACAAAGCTACAGTAAGCAAAACAGTTTGGTACTGGCACAAAAACAGATATGCAATTCAATGGAAAAGAATAGAGAGCCCAGAAATATAGCCACACACTTACAGTCATTTACTCTGTGGACAAATGTGGCAAGAATATACACTGCAGAAAACAGTCTCTTCAATAAATGGTACTGGAAAAACTGAATGGCTGCATGTAAAAGACTGAAATTAGAACATTTTCTAATACCATATACAAAAATAAACTCAAAAGACCTAAATGTAAGACCAGATATCATAAAAATCCTAGAGTAAAACACAGGTAGAACACTCTCTGACATAAATCACATCAATACATTTTTGGATCCATCTGCTAAAACAAAGGAAATGAAAGCAAAAATAATCACATTGGATCCCATTAAACTTAAAAGCTCTTGCACAGCAAAGGAAACCACTGACAAAATGAAAAGAGAACCTACTGGAGAGAATATTTTTTCAAATGATATGACTAATAATGGGTTGATATCCAACATATATAAACAGATCATACAACTCAACATAAAAAAAAATCATAAATCTAGTTAAAAAATTGAGCAGAACTGAATAGTCACTTTTCCAAAAAGGAAATTTGGATGGCTAGCAGGCACATGGGGAGATGCTCAACATATCTAGTCATCAGGGAATGCAAAACTACAATGAGATATCACCTCACACCTATCACAATGGCTAGCTTCAAAAAGAACATAGCACATGTTGGCGAAGATGTGGAGAAAAGGGAATCCTCCTACACTATTGATTGGAATGTAAATTGGTGCTGCCATTTTTGAAAACTATAGGAAATTTTCTTAAGGAACTGAAAATAGAACTCTTTGTATACATAAACAAGCAAACAAATAACAGCAGTTCTTTGGTATATACCTGAAAAAAAAACAAGAACACTAATTTAAAAAGGTGCATGATTCCTAATGTTCATAGCAGCATTATGTACAAATGCCAAGATGTGGAAGCAACATTATTGTGAATATCACAGTGAAATACCACTCAATTTAAAAAAGAATGAGAGTTTCCCATTAGCAGCAACATGAATGGACTTGGAGGCTGTTATGCTAAGTGAAATAAGTCAGGCAGAGAAAGATAAATAATGGATGGTATCACTTATATGTAGAATCTAAATATATAAAACAAACTAGTCAATATAAACAAAAAAGCAAACTCACAGATGTAGAGAACAAAGTAATAGGTACCAGTGGGGAGAGAGAGAAGGGAGGGGCAATATAGCAGTAGGGCACTAAGAAATATGGACTATTAGGTATAAAATTAGCTATAAGGATATATTATAAAACATAAGGAATACAGAAAATATTGGCTGCTATTTATAAATGGAGTTAACCTTTAAAAATTGTGACTCACTATGTTGTACACATGTAGCATATACATTATTGCACATGGACAGGGGAGCCTGGTGGGCTGCCGTCTTATGGGGTCGCACAGAGTCGGACATGACTGAAGCGACTTAGCAGCAGCAGCAGCAGACTCCATGGATTACTGATAGTTACTCAAGTTGTTGTGCCCAAATGATAATAACTTTGTCATTGATACACTGTTAGAGAAGGAAGGATATTGTGAGGTTTAATGTGTATTTTTGAAAGTGGAAATATTTTTTTTTTCTTTTCCCCAGTTCAGTTCAGTCGCTCAGTTATGTCTGACTCTTTGTGACCGCGTGGACTGCAGTACGCCAGGCTTCTTTGTCCATCAACAACTCTGAGAGCCTACTCAAACTCATATCCATCATGTCAGTGATGCCATCCAACCATCTCATCCTCTGTAGTCCCTTTCTCCTCCCACCTTCAATCTTTCCCAGCATCAGGGTATCCTCAGATAAGTCAGTTCTTTGCATTAGGTGGCCAAAGGATTGGAGTTTCAGCTTCAACATCAGGCCTTGCAATGAATATTCAGGACTGATTTCCTTTAAGATTGACTGGTTGGATCTCCTTGCAGTCCAAGGGATTCTCAAGAGTGTTAGGTAAAAGACGATCAGGACACCAAAAAAAAAAAAAATGTCTAACAAGCTCTTTAATGACGAAGCGCTACCGGGCGGGATTCCTGGACCCAAACGAGGCAGGTCGAGGAAGTCCGCGCCGGGGCCGTGTTAGAAGCAGCTTATGTAAGTTTGTTGCAAGGGATGGTCAGGTTAATGGATGGGGGTTTGGATAGGTCCTCGGGCCGAGGTGTCACGGGCTGATAGGTCCTTCTATGTGGCTGGGGTGGGGCGGCTTTAGCTGGCGAACTGTGCTCCTTCCTTAGGGACTCCTCCCCCCCCCCCCCGGAGGGGGAGGGAAGGGGCAGCCCATCATGGCCCCGGGGTCCGACCTTACAAAGAGTCTTCTCCAGCACTACAGTTCAATAGCATCAATTCTTCGGTGCTCAGCTTTCTTCATAGTCCAACTCTCACATCCATACATGACTATTGGAAAAACCATAGCTTTGACTAGACAGACCTTTGTGGGTAATATAAAAAGTAAAGTTGCTCAGTCATATCCGACTCTTTGCAACCTCATGGACTGTAGCCTACCAGGCTCCTCTGTCCGTGGGATTTTCCAGGCAAGAATACTGGAGTGGGTTGCCATTTCTTTCTCCAGGAGATCTTCCTGATCCAGGGATTGAACCCAGGTCTTCCGCATTGTAGGCAGACATTTTACCGTCTGAGCCACCAGGGAAGTCCGGGTAATGCAATGTCTCTGCTTTTTAATATGTTGTCTAGGTTGGTCATAGCTTTTCTTCCAAGGAGAAATCATCTTTTAATTTCATGGCTACAGTCACCATCTGCAGTGATTTTGGAGCCCAGAAAAATAAAGTTTCTCACTGTTTTCATTGTTTTCCCATCTATCTGCCATGAAATGATGGGACCAAATACCATGATCTTAGTTTTCTGAATGTTAAGTTTAAAGCCAACTTTTTCACTCTCCTCTTTCACTTTCATCAAGAGTTTCTATTTCTTTTTCACTTTCTGCCATAAGGTTGGTGTCATCTGCATATCTGAGGTTATTGATGTTTCTCCCAGCAGTCTTGATTCCTGCTTGTGCTTCATCCAGTCCAGCATTTCTCATGATGTACTCTGCATATAAGTTAACTGAACAGGGTGACAGTATACAGCCTTGACGTATTCATATACTCCTTTCCTGATTTGGAACCAGTCTGTTTTGCCATGCCCCATTCTAAATGTTGCTTCTTGACCTGCTGCATACAGATTTCTCAGGAGGCAGGTCAAGTGGTCTCATATTCCCATCTGTTTAAGAATTTTCCACAGTTTTTTGTGATCTACACAGTCAAAGGCTTTGGCGTAGCCAATAAAGCAAAAATAGATGTTTCTCTGGAATGCTCTTGTCTTTTGGATGATCCAAAAGATGGTGGTAACTTGATCTCTGGTTCCTCTGCCTTTTCTAAATCCAGCTTTAACATCTGGAAGTTCACAGTTCATGTAATGTTGAAGCCTGGCTTCAACAGGAGAATTTGAAGCATTACTTCGCTAGCGTGTGAGATGAGTGCAATTGTGCGGTAGTGTGAACATTCTTTGGCCCTCTCTTTCTTTGTGATTAGAATGAAAACTGACCTTTTCCAGTCTTGTTGTCACTGCTGAGTTTTCCAGATTTACTGGCATATTGAGTGCAGCACTTTCATATTTTAGGATTTTAAAAAGCTCAACTGGAATTCCATCATATCTACTAACTTTGTAGTGATATTTCCTAAGGCCTACTTGACTTTGCATTCCAGGACGTCTGGCTCTAGGTGAGTGATCACACCATCATGGTTATCTGGGTCATGAAGATCTTTTTTTGTGTAGTGCTTCTGTGTACTCTTGCCACCTCTTTTTAATATCTTCGCTTCTGTTAGGTTCATATCATTTCTATCCTTTATTGTGATCATCTTTGCATGAAATGTTCCCTTGGTGTCTCTAATTTTCTTGAAGAGGTCGCTAGTTTTTTCCCATTCTATTGTTTTCCTCTATTTCCTCTCATTGATTACTAAGGATGGCTTTCTTATCTCTCCTTGCTATTTTTTGAAACTCTGCATTCAAATAGGTATATCTTTCCTTTTCTCTTTTGCCTTTTGCTTCTCTTGTTTTCACAGCTATTTATAAGGCCTCCTCAGACAACCATTTTGCCTTTTTGTATTTCTTTTTCTTGTGGATGGTCTTGATCACTGCCTCCCCAGATAACCAAATAGAGCTCAACTTTAAAAATAAATAAATCTGAAATTGTGTGTGGTGGGTTGGTTTTAGAATAATATCTTAGTCTATTCTGTTTGAACAGCTTATTATTTATATTGTATATCATATTCTTTATTCTTACCTTTGTTTTCCTGAATCATTCACATGCTGATTAATATAAACCATGGTTAGGCTCAAATGAGTTCGTATACAATCTGATAAAGTATACAATATAGCTATTTTAATATCAAATTAAAGGCTAATCTTAAAACAGAAATCTTGAAGACGTACAGAGCCTGTTCTCTTTCTCTGTGTCTTAGTCTGCCTGTTTCTCTCAGTCACTTCCTTATTCACAAATATAGACACACATCTGCTTTTCTTTTCATAAAAAAGTTGGTCCTATCACCAATAATATCAAAAAAGCTTAAACATTCCATATATTTTATAAAAAGTGAAGACTTGTTTTGTTTGAGGAAATCACATTTAATTTTAAATAATTCATATCAATTACATATAAAATATTTTAGATATTATACTTAAAACCAGCAATATACTTGCAGATAAGGATTCTAGCCTAGAAAAGCTTTTAATTTGGTAGGAGAGATAGGCAAGCATATAACTAAGTTTAAAAGAAGTCAGTGTGATATGCATTCCAAATGGGGTTTGAAGCAAATTGCCATGTGTTCAGGGTAGGAAGAGTGATTAATTCAGTATGAAGGCATCAGGAAAGATTCACAAATGCATTCCATCATCATTTGTGTGATATGGCTGGGGGAGCACAGGATCATTTATGTTCTTTATTTTTGACTTCTAACTAGGCTCTAATTAATTTCCAAGGGACTCTCCACTTGGATCAGCTCTTCCCTCCAAAGAACAACCTCTGACCCCACCTCTCAACCTTTTAATTGTTTGTGCATTGATTGTTCAGAAAGCTTTTGACCAAATGATGAGTAGTTATCCATTTCTCCACATTTCCTGGGCACTGAGATTTCTGTTCACATTTTCTGTTCATTAGGGATTTAAATGAAGGCACAAACCATATTTTTCAAAAGCAGCTATCTTCTGTTTCTTTGTTTTGCATTCAAACCACTTCTCTGGGCAGAATGTGTTCCATTATTTCATTAATTTGTAGACAAAAGTTTTAATGATATAATCAAATCCATATATCCTCAGAAAAAAGGAAAACGTGTGTGTGTGTGTGTGTGTGTGTGTGTGTAAGCACACTATTTTGTATTATCCTGTTTGTAGGGAGGTAGATGTACAAATAATATAATACATAACTTGCAGCAAAACAAAATATGAACTGAGCTCAGATTTAACAGGTGACAATCTATAACTATTTGTGGAGAATTTTTTTTTCTCTCTTCTGCCCCATCCTACTCGAGACATGGTGGACACTTTACAGCTGTGGACTATAGAGTTTTAAACAATCAATGTTCATTCAAAAATTTGTTGTTTAAATAAAATTATCGTGTCTATGCTCTTATATTTTGGAACTACCAGGAACACATTTGAATTTGATTAATCTTCAGAGAATCTAAAGTTACATGGTTATAGATGTAAATATAGCATAGCCCACTGACTGTCATATTTCCCTTTCTTCTTCCTAGTCAACTGCCCCTTCAGATGTTGTCTTCCTCTGTACACCTCAGAGCACCTAGGTTCCTTTTCCTCCTCTTCCTCCTGCTTTCCTCCCACTCTCCCTTTAGGGCCTCACTGTGTGGTCCTACTTTGTACATGAGCTGGTAAGTTCCATTTCATGCCACCGGTGCTTTGGTTGGAGTTAGTGGACCCTTCAGCATGGAGTTCCTAAGACACTCTGCTTTACTCCATACACAGCGTTAAGTTCAATCAGTTACTGTGTATAAACATTATCTTCTCAATCAGGAGTTAAACTGGAGTGGTTCTAAGGGCTGGAGACAGAAAACCTCTGTCTATTCTACCACATTTGCACAGATTCTACAGGATACACTAGAGCCATGAAAATTATGTGTTCAGGAATTACAGTATCATGAGAGCAAGCTTATATTATAATATTAAATTTAAATAGCAAAATAAAAAAATTGTATATAAAATAGAATACCAGAATTATAGAAACATTGGTTAAAGACAAAATAAGAAAGAAAAAAATTGAAAAAGAGAGACAATTAAAATATGAGACGCTATCAGTATTTGTTTGGTACTATAACACTGTGATGAAAAGTATGGGTGCCTTTTTTCTGCCTTTTCTCTTTTGTTTTTTTCTGTATCTCTCACTCTTTCTCTCCCTCCCTCCCTCCCTCCCTATCTGAAATTCATAAATCAAAATGCCTACTTGAGTAATAGTATTATTGAAGAATGAAATCTCTTAGCAATATACATTATTTTATAAGCAGTTTGTAAGCAATTTTTACTAAATCATTTTGTTTTAAGAATACACACTTTGGTTTCATCACACTAATGTATGTGATAACACTATTTGTTTAAAATGTTTCTTAGTTTTTTAAATACCCATGAAGCATATACACACCAGAGCTTTTTTCTAAGTAATAATTACAGAAAAAAGTCAACTTGCATTGCATGAATTGTATACAAATACATTGCTGCAAAGGTTAAAACATTGTCCAGGTATTATCAATATAGTGCTGATTAATTGTTTCTACTTTTGGAAATAAAAATGAATATGTCAGCTAGAAAGAAAGAATAATGATTTGAGGAGTGATTTAAAATATGATTCAGGTAGTAGAAGGCAAGAATTCCTTCTGCTTTCTTTCTTAAATTCATCTCCCCCCAGTGGCACAATACTGACTAGAAAGGCTTAGAAATCTTTGTGAAGGTAACAAGAAGAAAAAAATCCTTCTACAGCATCGTACTTTCTAAGTTTTCATCTGCACGATGCTTTCCTTCCCCTTGATATTATGTGTTGAGGACAACTGAATTATGACTTTGGCTTCCAGTCAGATCCTGTTGAGTTACAGAAGATAAATTGATGAACAATGCTAAAGTTAAGGCTCATAATTCAGTTGTCCAAAGTACATCCTGCAAAAGCAGTTTGTATAAGCAATAAAAATTGAGGGAAAGCTGCCAGGACTGCTCCTTTTTCCATTTTGTTTTGGTTCTTGGAGAGAGCTTTGCCCAGTAAATGTGTTTTGCATTCTTTGAATTTATTACTTTTTGAGCCAAAGCTAAAAACTGGCTGAGTTTCCAAATTTGATGGTTTATTACCTATAGAAAAATTCAGACTTCTTAAAAATCAAATAAAGGATGTTTTCATGCAGTAACATTTCAGGCCCAGAATTTGTGCAAGGAACTCTGACTTCTCCCCTGTATAGTTCATCCACTCATAATTTCTAACATATATTCAACTCCATACTTTGTGCAGGATTAAATGATATGTTTCATGTATATTTTAGTGGCTAAACTACAAACTTTAACAACTTTAGTATTCACTTTTGTGTCTCATGTTAAGCATAGGGCCTAGCACATAGTCTAAGCACATAATTGATACCCAGTAAATATTTGAGTATTAAATATAATACTCTATAAATATTATTTAGTTTCGATTATGTACCAGGCAATGTGATTGTCATATAGGAATAACAACAACAAAAAGAAACAGTTAGCTTTTACTAAATTGTTAATATGTTCTGAGAATTATATTAGGTACTTCATACTCATTTAGTTTCAAAATTAAATTTAAAAGATTGGAGTCATCACTCTTTATGTTTTATAGATAAAGATGTTGAAGTTAAGGCAGGTTAAATAATTGTCCTAAGTTGCAAAACTAAGTGGCAGAATTAGAATATTACACAACATTGGCTTTTGCATCACCCTGGTGGTTCAGACGGTAAACAATTTGCGTGCAATGCGGGAGACCTGGGTTCAACCCTGGGTTGGGAGGATTCCCTGGAGGAGGGCATGGCAACCCACTCCAGTATTCTTGCCTGGAGAATCTCCATGGACAGAGGAGCCTGGCAGGCTACAGTCCTTGGTGTCATAGAGAGTCAAACATGACTGAGCAACTAAGCACAGCACACACATTTAGTCATTATAGTAAGTACATGGGTAGATATTATTACACACTTATTTCTAACATAGTAAAACTGAAACTAACAGAATCAAAGTCACTGCATTTTTTTAAATAGAAGAGGTGAAGAAAAACAATTTTGGTGGTTTTAAGGAGATTTTAGAGATTAAACCCTCACTCAAGGGACTAAGAACTGGGAAGAGGTTGAGAGATACACAAAAATGATGCAAAACAGGAAATAGCAAATGCTATGAAAAAACAATGTAGACACATAACACATCTTATGGGAGCTTTGAGAGAGGAGATAGAATCGTGAAGAACTTCACAGAAGAAGCAGCATTCAAAATTTCCTTGAAACACAGGTGGATCTAGACATAAAAATGATGTAAATAGCAATAAATCCTTGACTCAAAAGATTGGGTTGGAGCATTTGCTTTGTAAAGGAGAGAGAAGAGAGGTACACTGATGCTAAGCATGCCAGTGATACAGTCCCTCAAAGTTTAAGTTTTTTAAGGAAGAAGTTCATATAGATCCTAATATATGATGTACAACAAATCAACTTTTTTCAAGGTCTTTCTGTAAATAAATTTTAAAAGATGAAGCAAACTGACATTAATTGAACATCTATTCTGTGGAGGGCCCTGTAATAGGAACAGGGGTTGGGGGAGAGGGGGAGGTGCACCAAAAACATTGGCAGAGTGGCTAACCTGGAGGCGACTCATGCGACTGTGATCCGTGGGAGAGCAAACCTTCAGCCAGAACAAAATAAAAAGCTAAGTGGCCCGTACAAAAATTGAATTTACAACTGGCCTCATTAGTGCCATGTTCTAGCTAATTGGGCCGTATGTTAATGCACTGGGCATGCAGCAATGTTGGAAGATAAATGAAAAAGAGCTCAGTCTTCCAACTTCACTATCATGGATATATAGAGTACCAGATGGTGGCATGTTATAAATGGAATGAGTCATTCTGGAGGCACATCTGAAGTATCAATAAATATGGGGTTCATGTAAACAGAAGTTTATCTGCAAGCACCTTCTCTAAACACAGGTGGAGAAAGGAGTCAACAATGATTTTGGACAGAGCACTGGATTGAGAATCTGGAAACTGAAGGTTTAACACTGCTGACTACATTTATACCTATTCCTCCCTCTTTGAAATTCACTTCCCCAGAATTTTGTAAATCTGACTCCTCAAGTATTGTTTATCATTGCAGTTATCTGCCCTCAGACAACTTTCTCTAACAGGCTTCAAATAAATCTTCCTTCATATTCTCAGTCTCACTACTGTATTATGTGTGTGTGTGTTACTTGCTCAGTCCTGTCCAACTCTTTGTGACCCCACAAACTGTAGCCCACCAGGCTCCTCTGTCCATGGGGTTTCTCCAGGCAAGAATACTGGAATGGATTGTCATTTCATTCTCCAAGGGATCCTCTCAACACAGGGATAGAACCCAGGTCTCCCGCATTGTAGGCAGATTCTTTGCCATCTGAGCCACCAGGGAAGCCCCACTACTGTATTGGTTTCCTTGGTTTCTTCCAAATAGGCAATTTTTTTTTTAACTTGTTCATTACATTTCCTACACTACAATCTAAGCTCCATGAAGGGAGGGATTTTATCATATTTTGTTTACTAGTGTATCCCCAATGTCTAAAATAATACCTAGTGCATGGTAGATGCTCAGTAAATATGTTTGATTAGTGAAATTGTGGCTTTGCCCTCTACTGTCTGAATTAAGACATTTGGTTTATATAATATTGTTATTATTAGTGAGGATAAAAATAGCAACACTGTGTGCTGTTATAGAGATCAAAATTTGTCAAGTCATATGGAAGCCCTTCAAAATTTGTATGGGATACTAGAAGTTTGCCATTTTCAGTAAAAGAGAAGAGTCATAGAAAGATAAAACTTAATGGTCAAAAGGGGATACTGGTTTTTTTAATAAGCTGGTAAGAGATTGTATGTCCATTGCCAATTCTATTTCCTGTTATGTGTTTCAGTCTCTCTCAGCTATGAGGTCTCTCATAACTCTAGAACATGATGAACTGCTGATGTTTCAGCAGATTATAACAACCATTTATGGCAGTGTTTCACAAATTGACATTTCACTATATCCCATTTCTTGGGTCATAGTTAAGATGCCAGCATAGAAAAGGGGTGTGTGTGTGTGTGTGTGTGTGTGTGTGTTTGCCTTCTTGCTTATTTTCTTACTCATTGAGAACTGCCACAATAGACAATATTAAAAAAAAATAGTGTTGGGACTTTTTGAGTGGTCCAGTGGTTAAGAATACACTTTCCATGCAAGGGCCACGGGTTTGATCGCTTGCTGGGAAACTAAGATTCCCACATGCCATGTATCAGAGCAGCTAAGCCCGTGCTGCAACTAGAGAGTCGACATGCTGCAACTAAGACCCCACGTGGCCAAATAAATAAATATTTTTAAAAATAAAATGTTGAAAACTTACTGTGCAACCAGAATAGGGCCAAACCCTATTGGCTGACAAAGAGATTTTGCTATTCCAGCGGCATATAACCTAGAGAAGAATTTAAAATGAAAAAAATATTAATTGAAAAAAAAAAGTGCATATTGCTCTCCTACAGTAGCTTTCTCCTGAAATAATAAAGGTTAAACTGGCTAGCATAGATAAGGAAGGAAATAATGTATAAGCAAAAAAAGTTCTTATATATATTGTATATATTAATACATTATGTTAATGTATATATTAATAGTATGCTTGATAATGAAACTAGGAAGACAGAGGTAAAACCAGAGAGCAGGGACATATCTCAGTCAAAATAACAAGGAAATTGGACAGAGGTTGTCTTTCTAAATAACATATAAGAGATATCAAACTGCAAGCATAGAAAATATGAGAAACATAATTTATAGGAAAGGCAGTGGTATAAAGTTCCAGGAACCACTGGAGAAAAGAAGTAAACTATCATTACTTGAGCACATATGCTCTGCAAAAAGAAAAAAAAAAGGTATTATATTTTATTTATCTTCTAGAAAACTTGCACTGCAGGTATCATTTGTAGGTGTTTACAGAAGAGCAAACTATGACTTACATAGTTTCATTGATTTGTCAAAAGCCGCAATGTTACTGTATTAAACAGCCACTTTTTTGCGTAGAGTTCTATTTTTTTTTAGCTTTTTATATGTTTATTTTTTAACACCAAAAACATTTTGTATTGGGGTATCACCAATTAACAATGTTATGGTAGTTTCAGGTGAACATTATCACCCAACTAAAGAGCTTCTTGATGAAAATGAAAGAAAAGAGTGAAAAGTTGACTTAAAGCTCAATGTTCGGCAAATTAAGATCATGGCATCTAGTCCCATCACTTCTTGGTAAATAGATGGGGAAACAGTGACAACCTTTATTTTTGGGAGCTCCAAAATCACTGCAAATGGTGACTGCAGCCATGAAATTAAAAGATGCTTATGACCAACCTAGACATCATATTAAAAAGCAGAGACATTACTTTGCCAACAAAGATATGTCTAGTCAAGGCTATGGTTTTTCCAATAGTAATGTATGGATGTGAGAGTTGAACTGTAAAGAAAGCTGAACACTGAAGAATTGATGCTTTTGAATTGCGGTTTTGGAGAAGACTCTTGAGAGTCCCTTGGACTGCAAAGAGATCCAACAAGTCAATCCTGAAAGAAATCTGTCCTGAATATTCATTGGAAGGACTGATACTGAAGCTGAAACTCCAATATTTTGGCCATCTGATGTGAATAACTGACCCATTGGAAAAGACCCTGATGCTGGGTAAGATTGAAGGCAGGAGGAGAAGGGGACAGCAGAGGATGAGATGGCTGGTTGTCATCACCGACTCAATGGACATTAGTTTGAGTAAACTCTGGGAGTTAGTAATGGACAGGGAGGCCTGGTGTTCTGCAGTCCATGGGGCTGCAAAGAATCGGACACAACTGAGCAACTGAACTGAACTGTACTCTCACTCAAACCCCACTCCTATCCAGATTATCTCGTGACATTAAGCATAGGACCATGTGCTATACAATAGGTCTTTGTTGATTATCCATTTTAAATATAGCAGTTGGAGTGTGTACATGACCTTCCCAAAGTCCCTAACTATCCCTTCCCCCCAGCAACTATAAGTTCATTTTCTAAGTCTGTGATTCTCTTTCTTTTTTTGTGTGTGTGATTATACTTGACAAGTTTAATTCTGTTCTGTTTCAAATATATCATCCTTGAATCTTAAGGATGTATATGTTAAGTCGCTTCAGTTGTATCTGACACTTTGTAACCCTATAGACTATAGCCTGCCAGGTTCTGCTGTCCATGGGATTCTCCTGGCAAGAATCCTGGAGTGGGTTGCCATGCCCTTGCCCATCTCCAGGGTATCTCCCTGACTCAGGGGTTGAACCCATGTCTTCTGCCCTGGCAGGCAGGTTTTTTACCACTAGTACCATCTGGGAAGCCATAAGGAGGTATAGGAGTTTAGAACACTTATACAAAAGCTGGGTTTATTTACATTCATATCACTTTTGTAGGGGGATTTCCTAGTAGCTCAGCTGGTAAAGAATCTGCCTGCAATGCAGGAGACCTTGGTTCGATTCTTGGGTTGGGAAAATCTGCTGGAGAAGGGGTAGGCTACCCACTCCAGTACTCTGGCCTGACGACTGAGACAGGCTGAGCAACTCTCACTTTCACTTTTGTAGACTTACAGCCCAGCATCTTTGTGTAAACCCTTGCCTATCTAAAAGTGCACCAAACTGAGTATGATGTCTGAAATTTTTATGGTACTGCAGTAATTTGAAAATAGTCAACTTTGAAAGGGGATTTCGAAACCTTTGCCATGACTAGTCCATGTGGCAGTTTTGCAGGAAAAGCTCAAGAAAAACACATTGAAAACCCTACTTTATGCTGTGAATTCCCAAGAAATACAGTGCTATCACTGTAATGCAAGTTTCTTTCTATTTATCTGAGTTGATATCTTAAAAATCTAATTTGAAAGAAAAATTTGTGATTAAGTACACTTATTTTACACTTTAAATAATAGCAGTTTAACTGAAAAATTTATCACTCTGATAATAGAAATCATAAAATTAGTTAAAAAGACAAACAAGAGTCAGAAAATAATATTGTAAGATTTTTAGCATTTTTATGCTTTACAGTTAGTAATGTTTTGTTTTATAGACACTCATGCATCATTATTTGCTAATGTTTATTTAATAAATATGCACATATTCTTCACATAGTGGAATACTTGCACTAGATGCCAAGGATTTCAAGATGCATGTGAAAGTCTCTGTCCCTATGAAGTTTACAGTCCAGTGAGTAAGACAGAAATAAATAATAATTCCAATTTAGTATATTAAAAAGCACAATGACCTTGGACAAAAGCTGACCAATTTTGACTGATGGCTTCAAAGACGGCATACCATGAAAAGTTTTTCCTTGGTTGAAGGCAGCAGACAAAGTGGTAATGCAGATGTCACAGCCTTTCCCATAGCAAGATGTGGCCGAGCACTCATGAAAAGAGAACAGATCTGTGTGGTTGAAGCTTTACCATCTGCCTTGGAGCAAAGAAACCTGACTGAGAAGTGGTTCAGCTACCAATGCTGAAAGGCCACAGACGCTATGCCCCTGGATTTGAATCATCATCTCATCTGTAATTGGAGCTCACAGAGTCACTTCCTTTTAGAATTTTCCTGTATAATCTATAGCCCTGTCAAGGATCCAGAGAAAACAAGCTGAAGCAAATGCAATACAGGATTGAATATTTCAGTCAGGAGAAAATAACATGACAGAGTTAAACAGTGTGTGGTTGAACAGAAAGCATTAGCAATGATTATATATCAGTTTGAATTTTACGTTTATAAGACAGCAGATATAGATAAATCTGATTTTTATCACCTGTGACATTTTCAAACAATGAAGTATGCCTTTATGAAGGTTTTAACATCTTTCAGAACTTGCAGTTGTGACTTGCAGTGTCAATGGTTTACAGGAAGCTCTTGCATGCCAATGCTCTAGGCTTCAGGGAGTCACTCGCTGTCTACAGTCTTGAAGACTGTCTTAGGGTTCTAGGGTTTTCTTCTCGATAACTGTGTATATATAAGTTTTCATTAACTGTGCCGAAGATGAGACAGATAAACAAGCAAAGACATCCCTCCATTTCTTCTTTCTTTTTGCTATTCTCCCTTCATTCTTCTTTCCCTCCTTTCCTTCTTCTGAGGAGAAACCTACCTGTTTTTGAGAACCTACCAAGTGACTGGCATGGCTATCATGAGTGACTAAAGTGCAATCTCTGTCCTCAGTTAGGTTACATTCTGGAGAAGCTGTGATGCAGTAAAAGGCCTATATAGTAAACATACAATTCATAAAATGATGTTGGATAAGTATTATACTTTGAAAAGATCTGTTATGGCCGTTCCCAAACACAGCGACCAGCTTATTCTGGTTTGCCTCACACTTTTGTACTTTTAGGGTTTGGAAGTCTCATGTCCAAGCAGTACTCCCAGCACCTGATAAACTAAGTCAATTGGTCACTGTAACTTTCATGAGCACCTTGCTATTTGAATATAGAGCGTCACCTGTGAATAAAGTGCAAGATTTTTAAAGGATGTTTTCAGCTTAAGCCTAAACTATATTTACTCAGGATACTGTTCTATCTAAGCTCCCCAAAAGGAAGGTTTTTCAGGTGTTTTTCTTTGTTTATGTGAACTATCAAAAAGTCTGCTGGGAAATAACTTTTCCAGAGGTCAAAAATAATTTAGTCACAACATTGCATTCATGGATAGCAGGGCTGTTGTATATGTAAGAGTCTAATGTCTGCTAAGGCTTATCTGTAGTCTTAGCTCTGTACATCTGGGAAGGGACATCTCCATGACTCCTTAGGGAGGCATGGGCAAGAAAAGCTCTAGAGACAGAAGCATTTGGTAAGGTGGTGGAAAGGAGAGATGAGGAAAAGAAGGTTATCTAGAGTAGTAGGACAAAGGGTCAGTAAAAAAGAAATGAATAAGTCTTATTATTTACAGCTATGCTGAAATATAGAAGAATGAACTGACTAGAGTAAAGCCGTCAATATTTGTTCAGAATTTACTTATCTAGTGATTTTAATGACCAATTAACAAAACTTATTTATTTACTGTTTTTAAAATAGTATTAAATGATTTAGGATACAGATGTAAAGTGGATACCCAGATGTGCTAAGAATTTGCTAAATTCTCGGTCTTAAGCTAGAAAATTTGCAAAATTTCTTCTAAATCCTCAACAAATGCAATGAAAAATAGATCGTTTTCCCTGTGTAGCAGATCAGGAGACTGAGTGTTCAAAACACAGTTTGACTTTTCCAAAAATCACACAACTAATGAATGCCTCCACAAGATTTCAGTAGAAAACCTTGGCTAACAATGGTTTTATGAAAACTATGCTGGTGGATGGATACGAACCAAATATTCTGAAAACGCTGGAGAATGTTTTGCTTACAGTCCTCCAGAAATGCTTTGTAATACATCTTCGGAATCCATGTTGGGAATCCTTGCCTTCAGAAACCACTTTATTACAGCTGAAGGTAATCATTGATGAAAATAAAATGATCCTGAGTCAATCAAAATTAACAAGTATATTTTATGAATGCAAAAGCATTAGGATAATTTTGTATAACAGTATGAAAAACCTAAAAAGTTTTATGCTCACCATGGACACTAGAGATGAATATCATTTGAAAGCTTTCCTCTCCCCTGCTGAATTTTTTAGTTTTCAAGGGCAAGCTATCAAAAGAGGAAGAAATGAGAAATCAGAAGGGTAAAAGAAATACTTATATCCAATGATTCTTAAGAAAGCCATCTTCTAGATGGTAAAACAAATGCTGTGATAGGTGAAGGGAGATCTGGGCTTTGGTCTTTACTTTTTCACCAACAAACTTTGATCTTTAGGCTATTCTTTTATCCGCTATGGATTTCAGGATGTATATATTAATACCTGTTCTCACTTCATAATTCAGTCTTTATTTTTAAGAACAAATGATAAAATGTATATATGTTTGAAAATTAAAAGATAACAGCACATGACAATGAATTTATGTTATTTAAATAATAAAATGTTAATATCTAAGAAAATAAAATATCTGAAATTTTAGAATTCCATTAGAATTCAGTAAAATATGAGTTTATTATAATTTAATATTGCTATAACTTTTTCTTTAGCTTTAGGAACTAATGAATGCCTCCCCAAGATTTCAGTAGAAAACCTTAGCTAACAACGGTTTTATGAAAAATATGCTGCTGTATATGAACCAAATATTCTGAAAACACTAGAAAATGTTTTGCTTACAGTCCTCCAGAAATGCTTCATAATACATCTTTGGAATCCATGTTGGGAAATCTTGCCTTCAGAAACCACTTTATTATGGCCTGCCTGTCTGGGAATTAAAAATTTAAAGCAAACAAATAAATAAACAAAAACTAGATACTATTGTCCCCCTAAAAGATTTGACTTATTGTATATAATAATTATAACAAGTATTTATAAATTATATATACATATATATAAAACATGGTACACATGCCTGATACAGTTTTGTTCTTTCCAAAATTCATCTCACCTGATTGTGCATTAGCAATGTGACAGTTTTAGCATTTATTTAAATTTATAGAAGTGGAAACAAAGTCTCAGAGACATACCTGAAGTGATGTAATGAATCTAGACATCCCTCAGAGACATTGTGAGTTTGGACACTACAACAAAGCAAACATTGCAATGAAGCAAGTCGCATTTTTTGGTTTCCCAGAGCAAAAAGAAAAAATGTTTATATTATTTTGTTGTTGTTGTTTAGTCATATAAGTCATACTATAGTTCATTAAGTGTATAATAGTGTTATGTATAAAAAATGTACACACCTTAATTTAAAAATATTTTATTACTAAAAATGCTAACCATCATCTGAGCCTTCTATGATCTGTGATCTAAGATCAGTTATCTTTCCATTGTCACAAAGATCACTGATCATAGATCACCATAACAAATATAATAATAATGAAAAAGTTGAAATATTGTGAGAATTACCAAAATGTGACACAGAAACCTGAAGTGAGCAAATGCTGTTGGAAAAATGGTGGCAATAGACTTGCTTTATGCAGGGTTGTCATAAACCTTTAATTTTTAAAAAAATAAAAAAGTGTGATATCAGTGAAACAGAATAAAGGAAAGCACAATAAAACGAAGTATACCTGTATCAAATGGAGCTGAGGTTAAAGTAAGTACATCAGAGATCTCACAACACCACTTTTCCATCACACAAAAATACCTCCCAGTTTATTGCTTAGAGAAAGAGTAAGAACTGAATGAGGAAACATAGGCTACATATTCTATAGTCTCTAAAGCAGTATCCTCTCCTTATAACACCTGCTGTGCAGCACCCTGTAGCTCAGGTGGTTATAAGGCTACACAACGCTCCCTGGTGGTCTAGTGGTAAGGATTCGGTGCTCTCACTGCTTTGGACAGGGTTCATTTCCCGGTCAGGAAAGCCATTCTTCTTGGGCTTTCCTGGTGGCTCAGAGGGTAAAGAATCCACCTGCAATATGGGAGACTTGGGTTTGATCCCTGGGTTGGGAAGATTCCCTGGAGGAGGGCATGGCAACCCACTCCACTATTCTTCCCTGGAGAATCCCCATTTACAGAGAAGCCTGGCAGGCTTCAGTCCAAAGGGTCGCAAACAGTTGGACACAACTGAGAGACTAAGAAATAAAGCTATACAAAGAAGAACAAGAGGGCTCCGGAGAGGCTCCTGCTGTCCACAGGCTTTTTTGACCTTCTTTCTGTCTTCAGTGTGCCTTGGTGTGATTCATTATCATCTTCCTCTGATAGACATGCATATTCAGTTTAGAGCTGGAATGAGGCAGGACTTCCTGGTTGTTTTTGTGACTTTTGCTTAAAAGGAGTGTAATCCGGACTGTCTTGCATTTTGCATTTCCAACTTGATTGAAATGTTCTGAACACAGGAATTTGGTTTTATATTTCTTTGACCACCCACTAATACTTAACCAATATAATTCGAAAACTAGGCTATAAGTGTATGTCAGTTGTTTTTATAATGATGCAATGCTAAAAATAAAGGATAAAAAGAAAAAAAAAGAGAAACTTTTGAATTCTCTCCCCTTGAAAATGCACTTGCCTTGAGGATGATCTAAGGAATCAAGAAGCTACCGCATGCCCACTGTCACCCCAAATAGAAGTCAAATCTTCAAAGCTTACCCAATATTTAAACTCTGGCAGAAATAGTAAATTAATTTTCTTTGGAAGCAGGATTGTGCATGTTTATTTTGTGATTTAATAAAAAGCTGACATAGCGGTCATTAGCTTCCCAGAGTGTGCTCCATTTAATATGCAAAACACACAGAAATTAACATAGTAATTATGTTAGAACTAACAGGATACAAACATTTTAAATGGATTTAACACATTAAATAATTTCATGTCTTATGTGGCCCTGGTGTCTTTCACAGATGGTCACAACATTTGCTAATTTGTTCTACAGGTAGTGCAAATTAATATGATTTTCTTTGACTCTTATTCTTTTTTATTTTTAATAAAGATAGCTTTATTTTTATTTAAAATTGTAGCTATTCTGCCTAATGTGTTTTTGGTTCCTTTATCAAAGAAGATCTATGTTTTGTTTTGTTTTGTTTTTTCAAAATGGTAGCTTTCTTTGAATACAGATTTTGATGTTGAGGAAGAAAAAAGGAAGTTAGTAAAAATATGTCCATTTGATACTTCAGACTGCACGAATATTAAAGTCACTAATTCTAGTCAACTAGAAATAATTTACTCCTTTGCGTAACAACCATTTAAAAAGTATTCACAATGTATGCTACTAACTGCTGACAGTACAAGGATGAATAGTATGTATGTATTTATTCTGTCTTTAATCTTTACAGTCTGTATGTGCACAGTCATTTCTGACTCTTTGAGACTCCATGGACTCTAGCCCACCAGGCTCCTCTGTTCATGGAACATTCCAGGCAAAAATACTGGAGTCTATAGGAATTGCTAAATCAGACTTACAAAAAGACTTTTTTCTTTCATCTTAATATTCCAACAAAGCACTATAAATAATATTCTGTAGGAGTTAAAGGAAATGAAATATAATTATTACCAGTTAAAATAATATATTTTAATAAAAAGAATTAGTGCTTTTTGGAGAAATACCTGGTTCTAGACCTAGAATGATTGGAGAAGGAAATGGCAACCCACTCCAGTGTTCTTGCCTGGAGAATTCCAGGGATGGGGGAGCCTGGTGGGCTGCGGTCTATGGGGTTGCACAGTCAGACATGACTGAAGCAACTTAGCAGCAGCAGCAGCAGCAGCAGATCTAGAATGGCAATATAAAGAATGATATGGGAACATCTCTTTATATAAAAATTCAAGGATGTAGTCAAAGTCTACTGTAGTCAAATCAAAACTAAAGGAGTTAGGAGTCTGATTGAAGAGGTCTCATTGGTCAAAGATAAGATAATGCAACCGTTGATAGGGATAATAACTACAGTGGTTTAAAATTCAAAACATATGATTTAATGAGAGTCATTATTATGAAAACAAAACAAAACAGAAAGTATCATTTCTGACCACCTTTGGAGAATGCTAGAACTTACTCTTTCATAAACCGGTAACAGGGAAAAAATTAAATATTATCCTGATATTATTATACACCCTGTATCTTAGACTAACCATATCATGAATGAAGGAAAATTTCCCTTAATGGAAACATTCCAGCTTAGAAAAAGAAAAAAACAAAAACAGAAGAATCAGTAGAACTAGAAAGTCTCCATTTTGCAACCCTTAATGATTTTGTAGCCATGGAAAATGTTCATGGATGGCTACTATCATCACTAAATGGGAATTGACAGAAGAACACCGTATCTTATGAATTTGTTTAAAAAAGAACAATAAAGATAAATAAAACAAGAATGACAGAACAACAGCAAAAACCTTGATAAAAATTCATGATTCTCAACCAGGTATAATTTTGCCCTTAGGTGACATTTGGCAAAATCTGAAGCCTTTTTTTTTATTTTTAATTGTTACAGTTAGAAAGTGCTAAGAGGTGTCTAGAGGAGAGGCCAGGGATGCTGCTAAACATCACACAATGCACAGGAAGTCTTCCGCAACAAAGGATTATTCAAACAACTTAATAAAAAATGTTCAGCAGTTCTGAGATTGAAAAACTCTTTTGTAAACCTATGTGTGTTAGTCGCTTAGTCATGTCTGACTCTTTGCAACCGCATGGACCGTAGCCCACCAGGCTCCTTTGTCCATGGAATTCTCCAGGCGAGAATACTGGAGTGGGTAGCCATTCCCTTTTCCAGGGGATCTTCCTAACCTAGGGATTGGGGTCTTCTACAATGAAGGCAGATTCATAACTGTTTGAGACACCAAGGAATACAAGATGTAGAATATTGTGTTAAATAGTACAGTGTGATTGCACTCAGTAAATCTGGACTGAGGGAAAAACTCTGCAGGGCTAAAGACATGACTCTTCAAAAAATAAATTACAGTTCCATTCTTCTTTCTCAAGATTGCTTTGGCTATTCGAGGTTTTTTGTATTTCCATACAAATCTTGAAATTATTTGTTCTAGTTCTGTGAAAAATGTGGCTGGTAGCTTGATAGGGATTGCATTGAATTTGTAAATTGCTTTGGGTAGTATACTCATTTTCACTATATTGATTCTTCCAATCCATGAACATGGTATATTTCTCCATCTATTAGTGTCCTCTTTGATTTCTTTCATCAGTGTTTTATAGTTTTCTATATATAGGTCTTTAGTTTCTTTAGGTAGATATATTCCTAAGTATTTTATTCTTTTCGTTGCAATGGTGAATGGAATTGTTTCCTTAATTTCTTTTTCTACTTTCTCATTATTCGTGTATAGGAATGCAAGGGATTTCTGTGTGTTGATTTTATATCCTGCAACTTTACTATATTCATTGATGAGCTCTAGTAATTTTCTGGTGGAGTCTTTAGGGTTTTCCATGTAGAGGATCACGTCATCTGCAAACAGTGAGAGTTTTACTTCTTCTTTTCCAATTTGGATTCCTTTTATTTCTTTTTCTGCTCTGATTGCTGTGGCCAAAACTTCCAGAACTATGTTGAATAGTAGCGGTGAAAGTGGACACCCTTGTCTTGTTCCTGACTTTAGGGGAAATGCTTTCAATTTTTCACCATTGAGGATAACTTGCCTGACTTCAGGCTCTATTACAAAGCCACAGTCATCAAGACAGTATGGTACTGGCACAAAGACAGACATATAGATCAATGGAACAAAATAGAAAGCCCAGAGATAAATCCACACACATATGGACACCTTATCTTTGACAAAGGAGGCAAGAATATACAATGGAGTAAAGACAACCTCTTTAACAAGTGGTGCTGGGAAAACTGGTCAACCACTTGTAAAAGAATGAAACTAGATCACTTTCTAACACCGTACACAAAAATAAACTCAAAATGGATTAAAGATCTAAATGTAAGATCAGAAACTATAAAACTCCTAGAGGAGAACATAGGCAAAACACTCTCAGACATAAATCACAGCAGGATCCTCTATGATCCACCTCCCAGAATTCTGGAAATAAAAGCAAAAATAAACAAATGGGATCTAATTAAAATTAACAGCTTCTGCACAACAAAGTAAAACATAAGCAAGGTGAAAAGACAGCCTTCTGAATGGGAGAAAATCATAGCAAATGAAGCAACTGACAAACAACTAATCTCAAAAATATACAAGCAACTTCTGCAGCTCAATTCCAGAAAAATAAACGACCCAATCAAAAAATGGGCCAAAGAACTAAATAGACATTTCTCCAAAGAAGACATACGGATGGCTAACAAACACATGAAAAGATGCTCAACATCACTCATTATTAGAGAAATGCAAATCAAAACCACAATGAGGTACCACTTCACACCAGTCAGAATGGCTGCGATCCAAAAATCTGCAAGCAATAAATGCTGGAGGGGGTGTGGAGAAAAGGGAACCCTCCTACACTGTTGGTGGGAATGCAAACTAGTACAGCCACTTTGGAGAACAGTGTGGAGATTCCTTAAAAAATTGCAAATAGAACTACCTTATGACCCAGCAATCCCACTGCTGGGCATACACACCGAGGAAACCAGAATTGAAAGAGACACATGTACCCCAATGTTCATCGCAGCACTGTTTATAATAGCCAGGACATGGAAACAACCTAGATGTCCATCAGCAAATGAATGGATAAGAAAGCTGTGGTACATATACACAATGGAGTATTATTCAGCCGTTAAAAAGAATTCATTTGAATCAGTTCTGATGAGATGGATGAAACTGGAGCCGATTATACAGAGTGAAGTAAGCCAGAAAGAAAAACACCAATACAGTATACTAACACATATATATGGAATTTAGGAAGATGGCAATGACGACCCTGTATGCAAGACAGGGAAAGAGACACAGATGTGTATAACGGACTTTTGGACTCAGAGGGAGAGGGAGAGGGTGGGATGATTTGGGAGAATGACATTCTAACATGTATACTATCATGTGAAATGAATCGCCAGTCTATGTCTGACGCAGGATGCAGCATGCTTGGGGCTGGTGCATGGGGATGACCCAGAAAGATGTTATGGGGAGGGAGGTAGGAGGGGGGTTCATGTTTGGGAATGCATGTAAGAATTAAAGATTTTAAAATTTAAAAAATAAACTAAAATAAAAAAAAATCATATCAAAAAATAAATTACAAAGAGATAAAGGAAAGAGAAGAAAAGAGAGATGCACACACACATAGAACAGAGATGATCTATAAATTAATAAGATTTGAGATTTATCACCCAATCCTGATATATAGCCATAAAACCATACTTAAGAGAATATAGTATTAATGGGATAAATTGGAATTTGGGGCTGTGATTAGATATTTGAATTGCTAACAAAATATTGTTTTTTGTATGATAATCCTATTGTCAATGTTTAAAATATTGAAGCCCTCCTATTGTATAGATGATGCAGAAATTTTTAGAAATAAAATAATATATATGAAATTCACCTCAAAATAATCCAAAAATGGGAAAAAATATATTGAATGGAAACATACATGGAATAATGTGATCCATGAGTTCATAAACTTGATGCTGAATGATGGTTATCTAGGAGGTCTTTAAACTACATAATGTTTGAAATACCTCCAAGGGTACTTATCAAAATAAAGAGTTTATCCCACCATTTCTAATGTAGTACAAATCTAAAAAAAATTAATCTACTAATTTAGTAAATTACAGATTATTTTGATCTGATTTACTGGATGGAAACAGTCATTTGAATCAAACACTCTTAGATTTTAATTTCAGTTTCACCAATTAATAACTATATGACATTCAGTTCAGTTCAGTTCAGTTGCTCAGTCGTGTCTGACTCTTTGTGACCCCATGAATTGCAGCATGCCAGGCCTCCCTGTCCATCACCAACTCCCAGAGTTCACCCAAACTCATGTCCATCGAGTTGGTGATGCCATCCAGCCATCTCATCCTCTGTTGTCCCCTTCTCCTCCTGCCCCCAGTCCCTCCCAACATCAGAGTCTTTTCCAATGAGTCAACTCTTTGCATGAGGTGGCCAAAATACTGGAGTTTCAGCTTTAGCATCAGTCCTTCCAATGAACACCCAGGACTGCTCTCCTTCAGAATGGACTGGTTGGATCTCCTTGCAGTTCAAGAGACTCTCAAGAGTGTTCTCCAACACCACAGTTCAAAAGCATCAATTCTTCGGCGCTCAGCTTTCTTCAGAGTCCAACTCTCACATCCATACATGACCACTGAAGAAACCATAGCCTTGACTAGACAGACCTTTGTTGGCAAAATAATGTCTCTGCTTTTGAATATGCTTTCTAGTTTGGTCATAACTTTCCTTCTAAGGAGTAAGCGTCTTTAAATTTCATGGCTGCAGTCACTATCTGCAGTGATTTTGGAACCAAAAAAATAATGTCTGATACTGTTTTGATATTGATGCAGTTATTTCCTTCCTATTATCAACATTTTTACTCATTTCCATAATGTAGGATCAAAATGGCTAATATTAATAATGGTTGTATTAAAGATTATAAGTGAAAACTACCTAGCACTGTGTTTGGTATGGAATAGATATGTAATGAATAGTTGCTGTTATCACTACAAGCTTTTCAAGAAAAGAGTAAATGTCTCTATTTAAAGCAGTGTTTTGTTAAAATGGTTTATCTTCTGTGTATCCTTCACAAAAGGAAGTAGATTTTAAATTGTTAAAATTGTCCTGCGTGCTAAGTTATTTCAGTAGTGTCCAACTTTTTGTGATCCTATGGACAGTAGCCCACCAGGCTCCTCTGTCCATGGGATTCTCCAGGCTAGATCACTGAAGTGGATTGCTGTGCCCTCCTCCAGGATTTCTTCCTAACCCAGGGACCTGAGTCTCCTATGTCTCCTGAATTGGCAGGCAGTTTCTTTACCGCTAGTGCTACCTGGGAAGCCCAAAAATTGCTCTATGAATGAACAATAAAATTAGAAATGTATTTTACTTCCATGCAGCTATACTTCCCAAGCCTGAATTTCCTTTGCAAATATCAGTGATTCAGTTTGACTTGGTGAAACTGACTGTTTGTGGCTTATGCTGACCTTAAAATCCCTCAACTCTCTTCAGTGTGACTAATTATTGATTTTGGGTAAGGACTATTTAATTAAATAGATACCAGGAAGAGATAGCGTTTCTGAGTAGAGAGAAATGGCTGAAGGTGATTATTAAATGTTTTCCTTGTGGAATCTTGATAAAGTCATTGTTAATTTATATTTTCTTCTTTAGGACATGCTTGTCTCTTCATTTTTCATCTTTTCTGACATTGCCACACCATTGGGAGGGTGCCTGTTTATTTGAGATGTCTGACATTTCTCAAAAAGTTGGCTTGACACATGTGTACTAATAAAGCTCAATTATTGAAAGATTAATAGTGCATTGGGAAAGGTCATGTATGAGAGAATGACTTATATTTGAAACTTATTCAGGTGGTTAAAATAAATTAACCTGAGCGTTATCTGCTGGTGTATACTACCATGATCAACTCAGACAGTGATCAATGGTGCAAACCCTCTAAAATATATATATCTGTATATCTATATCGATATCTATCTATCTATCTATCTATAAATACAGTGAGAGGCTTCTCTCTTAGATTCCACATCCAAGTGGAAAGTTTGGTAAGCATTCTCTTGGAGAAAAGAGCATATAAGTAGTAGGAAGGAAGTGATCTTAGGCGGAGTACTGACCCAGAGAAAGAGCATACTACAAAACAGATGGTATAAAGGTAGAATTACCAGAACTACCCCCTAGACTGATATCTAAGAATTGACATTTATTAGCTGGGTTAAGATAAATGAATACTTATTATTGAGCATTCTTCGTCATCTGCCCACTGTTTATTGTGACCTTACATTTATGTAAGAATTATGACATAAGTAATCATGTTAAGATAATTAAGAATAATAACAAAAAAATCCTTCAACCAAAATAAATAGCAAGACATCCTGCTTGTTAAGTACCTGCTGTGTATTAGGCATTCTCAGTATCGAGTTCTGCACATTTTCTGATTTTCTGGAACCATACATTTTAATATTTCTAAACATGTATGTGCTATGGGCAATGTTTCAAAGTATAAGGAGAAATTATTACTTAAGGATATGAAGAAATAATATTTGCATATCATACAGAATCCAGTGGAATTTATAAATGGAGTTTTCCTACTTTAATAGTAATGAGAATGTTTATGCTCTAATTATGTTTTATTAAGTTTGGCTGGATGGCAGTACTGTGTAGTACTGGGAAGGAAAAAAGTTCTTGGCCCTTAAAATATATTTTCCTGTAATCAAAGTCCAGCATATATGCCCTTAGAAGTGTAGGAATTTTAGAAAATAATCAGACAAATATAGGTTCACATTCATACACTGCTATTGTACTTTAAAATGTATTTTATTAAATAAATTGCAGCAAATTCTAGCAATGGAATAAAAAAGAATATTTATGCTTTATATTCACAAAAAAATGTTATTGTGTATTGAATAGGTGCCAAGAATCTATACTGAGTGTGAAGGATATATCAGTTAAAATTAAAATAGTAATATAGATACATATTTACGTGGTGAACTGCATAGAATATGTTGTAAATGAAAAAACATATAAATATATCATGTATCTTGTTTTTGATGCACAGTTAGATATAAAACTTATGTTGAATGCACTGAGATATAAATAATAGTGATCCATAATCACTGGATTATTTTATGGATTAACAGTGATTATGAATCACTGTCCCATGTTAGGTCTTAATGGCACCCTAGCTTTTCCATTTCTGAGTCTTTTATTATACTTTCATTAGAGCATATCAGAAATAAACTCTGGGGTCTAGTAATCCCTAGAGCACAAACTGGGAAGCACATATTGCTTATTGACCTATAGTTTTATAATGTGTTTTCCATAATTTAGTAACTCATATTGTTACAAGGTAGAGTATATCAGTAATCAAAACCAGAGCCTTCACCTGAGGCCTTTCATGCCCCTACCTAATTCTTCCAAGAGTAAAGGATGTCAAGTATTTGAGCTCAGATGAGGTATTATCCCCATTTCAAGTGGCTGACATATTTTGGATGTTGTCTGTCTGACAAAGGCTTGAAGTTTGGAGACTCTCAGTCTGCTATATGTTAAGTAGAAGGTATAAGCAAGAGATGATTTTACTCTCCAGAGGCAGTGAAACAAACTTAGGGAGAGCATCATGTTTCAAGTCTGAATTCCCATTTTTGTTGGTATTTGTTTGTCTTATTTTGTTTTTGTTGTTACAAAGCAAAGTAATTCATTTCTTTACTGAGGTCTTCAACTGCCAACTTCTGTGAAATTTCTATTGCCTTTTTCCTCCTTCTATTTCTTCACTCAGTTTAGAAATAAAACCTTCTCAGTTTGATTTTTCAACTCATTGAAATGATTGGAAATTGAAGAGTGTTATACTTTTATCTTCTATCATTCACATGTTTAAGGCCCCACCAGTACTCTGATGTAATTTGTTCCATATGGATATTTCATCATATGATGCACATAATCTGTTTTCACAACTAAGTTATTCCTTTAATAGATTCAGTATTTTATCCCTGTGTGTGAATGATAAAAGTATTTACTTTGATCACATTGCTACAGTTAGAAGAGCTTCCATAAGGAACCTCTCCGGGAGGCTCATTATTAATAACTTATGAATGTTTCAGCCTGAGTCTCAGACTCTCCAATTACAGTCATTGCTTTTTTCTGATATGATGGTGAAAGTCAGTTACTTCTTAAACATCGCCATTTTTACTGCTTGACAGGAATCACCTACTTCAGTTAAAACATAACCATTCTTTTATGTAAGATTCATTTATTTCCACATCCATAACTACTCAAAGATTCTTGCCTCTTGTAGAGTCTTCTTCCAGCCCTCTTGGATCCATTCATATTTTCAAAGTTTATTTTAATTATTTCTCTGCCAAAATACTCTTTGATCATAGAGATGCTATCCTTCCTCAGGTTTATTTTAGTTTCATGGTATCTTATATCTTTAATCATTCACAATATTTCACTATATAGTACTCAGAGTGATCTTGTAAAATCAGATCAGGTAGCCTTCCTTACATATATCCTTCGATGGCTGTCCACAGTTACTCTATCAATTATCTCTTTCTGAATAAAATCAACAGCTTAAAATAACAGCCATTTATTATTTCAAAGCTTCTGAGGGTTAGAACTCAAAGCGTGATTCAGCAGTGAATGCTCTGAGTGCTCTGCTTTGGGATCCCTCATAAGCCTGTAATCAAGGTTGGCTAAAGCTGGGATCTCATCTGAAAGCTCAACTAAGGAAAGATCTGCTTTAGAGACTGCATAGCTATTGTCAGGTTTCAGTTCCTTACAGCCTGTTGGACTAACAGATTTAGTTCCTTGTTGGCTGTTGGTGAGTGACCATTCTCACTTCTTATCTGACTGTTTATTGCCCTCAGTTGATTGCCATATGGGCTGCCCCAGTATGGCCTCTTGCTTTATCAAAGTCAGCAAGGGTGAGAATCAATAGTGAGAATCTGCCAGCAAGACAGAAGTTATGATTTTATAGCAAAAAATCACTAAAAATACAACCCATTAAATTTTCTGTATTCTGTTCATTAAAAGCAATCCATAGCTCCCACCCACTCTCAAAAGGAGAGGCTGAACATAGGGAATAAATGCCGCACGGCGACAGCTTTGGGGGCTGTTTGTCTAACACACTTAACTTCAATTTCATCCTTGAATAATGCAACTTCAGTAGACTTTAGAGTGTTTGCAAGAGTTCTTCTGTTTTAAATGTCCTTTCACTGACTCTGCAAAGTTAAGTGGCTCCATTTTCCTTCTCAGTTCAAATGCCATCTCTTTAGATAGGTCTTGGCTTACCATTCTTAGACTTTATTACTGGTACTTAATACTTCTTTCTGAATGAATACATGAAAAGCTACCTTCCCCTGGTGTAGTACTGCATTCAGTAGAAAATGGGGTTTGGATATGCATTTTTGTGTAACTCTAGGTAATTTTATTTTCCAACACATTTTTTTTATTTTTAGTTTTTTTATTTTTTAAATTTTAAAATCTTTAATTCTTACATGTGTTCCCAAACATGAACCCCCCTCCCACCTCCCTCCCCATAACATCTCTCTGGATCATCCCCATGCACCAGCCCCAAGCATGCTGTATCCTGCGTCAGACATAGACTGGTGATTCAATTCTTACATGATAGTATACATGTTAGAATGTCATTCTCCCAAATCATCTCACCCTCTCCCTCTGAGTCCAAAAGTCCGTTATACACATCTGTGTCTCTTTCCCTGTCTTGCATACAGGGTCGTCATTGCCATCTTCCTAAATTCCATATATATGTGTTAGTATACTGTATTGGTGTTTTTCTTTCTGGCTTACTTCACTCTGTATAATCGGCTCCAGTTTCATCCATCTCATCAGAACTGATTCAAATGAATTCTTTTTAACGGCTGAGTAATACTCCATTGTGTATATGTACCACTGATCTCTTATCCATTCATCTGCTGATGGACATCTAGGTTGTTTCCATGTCCTGGCTATTATAAACAGTGCTGCGATGAACATTGGGGTACATGTGTCTCTTTCAATTCTGGTTTCCTCGGTGTGTATGCCCAGCAGTGGGATTGCTGGGTCATAAGGTAGGTCTATTTGCAATTTTTTAAGGAATCTCCACACTGTTCTCCATAGTGGCTGTACTAGTTTGCATTCCCACCAACAGTGTAGGAGGGTTCCCTTTTCTCCACAGCCTCTCCAGCATTTATTGCTTGCAGATTTTTGGATCTCAGCCATTCTGACTGGTGTGGAGTGGTACCTCATTGTGGTTTTGATTTGCATTTCTCTAATAATGAGTGATGTTGAGCATCTTTTCATGTGTTTGTTAGCCATCTGTATGTCTTCTTTGGAGAAATGTCTATTTAGTTCTTTGGCCCATTTTTTGATTGGGTCATTTATTTTTCTGGAATTGAGCTGCAGAAGTTGCTTGTATATTTTTGAGATTAGTTGTTTGTCAGTTGCTTCATTTGTTATTATCTTCTCCCATTCAGAAGGCTGTCCAACACATTTTATATTTATTCTCAGATGAGAGTGAAAAATCCCAAGGAGGCAGCAGAAATTGCCTTAATTTGTATTTAGAATGGAAAGAAATCAGACTGACTCTTAACAAGATGCAATGGATAGTGCAGGTCATTTGAATTCCTACAAGTTGGAGTGCTTGAAATATAGATTCTTCCATTATTAGGTTAACATTTGTCTCCAGGGCTTGATAATGGTATGTGAACACTGTTCGAGAAATATACATTGTATACACAGAATAAAAGAAGAAAGGAAATGAGGGAGTAAAGAGAAAGAGGGATTGAATGAGGAAAGAAAGAAGTTAGAAGTACATTTTCTGTTTCTTCTTTTATTGGATAGGTTTAACCACACACGCTCAGTAGATAGAACTATTGAGTGTAGAAGGAGAAATAATACTTATTGTATTATATCAATTTATAAAAGATAGAGGTAATGTCAATCTGTGGACAGTAATAGTCTAATATCCTATACTCAGAGTGTATCATATTTGTGGAATCCAATGTTAAATTTCACAGAATATTGAAAACCTCCCCAGTAAGACACAGCACAATAATTGATCTCTATTATAGTAACTCTGATCATTTACTCTGATCATGCTTGTCATGTTTGTAAGTTTCTGGTCATCTTTAAAAGCTGAGTATTTTTTATTAGAACCAAACATCTGACTGTATATTCTGCTACATCAGCAGCAACAATGAGTCAGTCTCTTTCATAATGCTGGTGTCAGATAAGAAGACCCTACATTAGAGCCAACATGTCTTTCAACAAATTGAGTTATATTTCAAGTTTATGATTTAGCTTTTAGAATATTGAAAACTCTTAAGATAAAAACTGTGTCATAATGGGATTCTTTTGTATTGGAGGATTTGTTTAAAATACTATAAATTATTCTGTATCTTTCTGTCCAATTTTTTTTTCATTTCACTGTTTCATATATTATTATTATCATTATTATTATTATTATTATTATTATTATTTTGCCATTTCAAGCTCACTTCTTCAATTGTTCTGGTCAAAGAACTCACCCCCTTTCACATTGCTCCAGGGTTTCCTACACCTCTCAAAATAGGTGTAGGAAATACACCTCCTAAATACCCTCAAGTAAGTAATCATGTTCAAATAATACATACCTTCTAATACATTGGTTAGATGGAGGTGGATTTCATGTACTTTTAACATAGATGAGTACATTCTTTATTTTTATTTCTCATTTATATACTCATGCAAATATCTAGGATTAGTCTAGAAAATAATTTAATATGAAATCAGGATTTCTCATTATTTCTAATCTTACAATATTTTCATTTATAATAATATTCCTGATGTTAAAGAACTTACCATATGATATTATAAATCTGATCTCCATCTGTTTATTTGAAGGATTTACTAAGTAATAATGCAAATATGATTATCTAATATGTATTTTCTCTTGGATGCAAACTGGTTTCTACTATTCCTTCTGTTTGGATCCACTGTTGTATTTTCAGTTTCTCCCACCTTAGGATAACCTCTGTTCAACACAGTTTTCAACTTGAGTGTTATTTCTTTTAAAAAAATCCCTTTTTGATCCTAAAGCTTGCATTCAGTTATTAATATTAATTTTCTACAGTTACTATAACAAATTACCACAAACTTAGTGGCTTGTTGGGTTTTTGTTCAGTCGGTCAGTCATGTCCAACTCTTAGAGACCCCATGGACTGCAGCATCTCCCAGAGCTTGCTCAAACTCATGTCCATTGAGTTGCTGATGCCATCCAACCATCTCATGCTCTGTTGTCCCCTTTTCCTCCTGTCATCAATCTTTCCCAGCAGCAGGGTATTTTCTAATGAGTTGGCTCTTTGCATCAGGTGGCCAAAATATTGGAGTTTCAGTTTCAGCATCAGTCCTTCCAATGAATATTCAGAATTAATTTCTTTTAGGATTGACTGGTTAGATCTTCTTGCTGTCCAAGGGACTCTCAAAAGTCTTCTCCAACACCACAGTTCAAAAGCATCAATTCTTTGGTTCTCAGCTTTCTTTATGGTCCATCTCTCAAATCCATACCTGATGCTGGAAAAGCCATTGCTTTGACTATCTGGACCTTTGTCGGCAAAGTAATGTCTCTGCTTTTTAATATGCTGTCTGGGTTTGTCATAGATTTTCTTTCAAGGAGCAAGCATCTTTTAATTTCATGACTGTAGTCACCATCTGCAATGATTTTGGAGCCTGGAAAGGAGCCCAAAAAATAAAGTCTGTCTCTGTTTCCATCGTTTCTTCATCTATTTGTCATGAAGTGATGTGACTGGGATGCCATGATTTTAATTTTTTGAATGTTGAATTTTAAGCCAGCTTTTTCACTCTCCTGTTTCACTTTCATGAAGGGTCTCTTTAGTTCCTCTTCGCTTTTTGCTGTGAGAGTGGTGTTATCTGCATATCTGACATTATTGATATTTCTCCCTGCAATCTTGATTCTGCCGTGTGCTTCATCCATCCCAGCATTTCTCATGATGAAATCTTCATATAAGTTAAATAAACTGGGTGACAATAGACAGCCTTGAAGTACTCCTTCCCCAATTTGGAACCAGTCCTTTGTTCCATGTCTGGTTCTAACTGTTTCTTCTTGACCTACATCCAGGTTTCTCAGGAAGCAGGTCAGTTGGTCTGGTAGTCTCATCTCTTAAGAATTTTCCACAGTTTGTTGTGATCCACACATTCAAAGGCTTAGAATGATACATTTTTAATGTATTTATTTTTTAATTACAGGGTAATTCCTTTACAGAATTTTATTATTTCCTGTCAAACCTCATCGTGAATCATCCATAGGTATTCATATGTCCCCTTCCTCTTGAACCTCCCTCCCATCTCCCTCCCCATCCCACCCTTCTAGGTTGATACACAGTGCCTGTTTGAATTCCCTGAGACAAAAATTCTCTATCATATATATGGTAATGTAAGTTTCCATGTTACTCTCTCCATACGTCTCACCTTCTCCCCATGTCCATAAGTCTGTTCTCTATGTCTGTTTCTCCATTGCTGCCCTACAAATAAATTCTTCAGTACCATCTTTCTAGATTCCATATATATGCATTAGTATACAATATTTATCTTTCTCTTTCTGACTTACTTCACTCTGTATAATAGGCTCTAGGTTCATCCACCTCATTAGAACTGACTCAAATGCATTCCCTTTATGCCTGAGTAATATTCCACTGTGTATATGTACCACAACTTCTTTATCCATTCATTTGTCAATGGACATCTAGGTTCCTTCCATGTTCTAGCTTTAATAAATAGTGCTGATGTGAACATTGAGGTACATGTGTAGTTTTCAATTTTGGTTCCCCCAGGGTGTATGCCTAGGAGTGGGATTGCTGGGTCATATGGTGGTTTTATTCCTAGGTTTTTAAGGAATCTCCATACCATCATCCACAGTGGCTGTATTGGTTTACATTCCCACCAACAGTGGAAGAGGGTTCCCTTTCCTCTACACCCTCTCCAACATTTATTGTTTGAGACTTTTGATGATGGCCGTTCTGACCAGTGTGAGGTGATATCTCATTGTTTGCATTTCTCTAATAATGAGCCATGTTGAGCATCTTTTCTTGTATTTATTCACCATCTGTATGTATTCTTTGGAGACTATTTAGGTTATTTTTCCCAGCTTTTTACTGGATTGTTTGCTTTTTTCAAATTGAGTTGTATGAGCTGCCTGTATATTTTGGAAATTAATCGTCAGTTGTTTCATTTGCTATTATTTTCTCCCATTCTGAGAATCCTCTTTTCATCTTGTTTATAGTTTCCTTTGCTGTGCAAAGCTTTTAAGTTTAATTAGGTCCCACTTGTTTACTTGTTTTTATTTTCATTACTCTAAGAGGTGGATCATAGAGGATCTTGCTTTGACTTAAAGCAAGATCCATAGGTCAGAAGATATGGGTCTCATTTTGATAAAATTGGGTGTTAGTAGGACTGATTTGAGCTTCCTTCTGTAAGTTTTAGGAGTGGAATAGTTCCCTTGCCTTTTCCAACTTCAAGAAACCATGCACATTGCTTAGCTCATGGACCCTTACCCCTACCTTAAAAGCCAGCAATGGCTAGTTGAATCCATTTCACATTTGCATCTATCTGACTTGTTTTTTTTCTTCCTCTTCTTCCACTTTTAAAGGTTCATACATTCAGATTGGGACAATTTGCCAAATTTAAGATACTCCCCTTATTTTAAGGTCAACTTCTTAGAGACTTTAATTACATGTGCAACCTTAATCCCATTTTTTCATGTAACATGCTTTTGAACTGTGGTGTTGGAGAAGACTCTTGAGAGTCCCTTAGACTGCAAGGAGATCCAACCAGTCCATTCTGAAGGAGATCAACCCTGGGATTTCTTTGGAGGGAATGATGCTGAAGCTGAAACTCCAGTACTTTTGCCACCTCATGTGAAGAGTTGACTCATTGGGAAAGACTCTGATGCTGGGAGGGATTGGGGGCAGGAGGAGAAGGGGATGATAGAGGATGAGATGGCTGGATGGCCATCACCGATTCGATGGACGTGAGTCTGGGTGAACTCCTGGAGTTGGTGATGGACAGGGAGGCCTGGCGTGCTGCAATTCATAGGGTCACAAAGAGTCGTACATGACTGAGCGACTGAACCGAACTGAACTGAACATATTCATAGTTTCTAAGAAGTAGAATATGTGTGTTATTGGGAGGCCTTTATTCTGCCTTTATACTGTCTCTACAGTGAGTTTCCATTCAGTTTATGTGCAGTGCCATAATATAATATGGCAGGATATAATAGCAGGATATAATATGCAGGATATAATAGCATTCTATTTTTATTGTTTGTTTCCTTGTCTATACTCCACACTCTACATATCCTGTCTTTGCCTCCTCTAGACTGCAGGTTTTTAACAGAATAAATATTATGTCCTATGTTTTACCAGAGAATATAGATGTCCTGGAATATAGTACCCTTTAAATAGATATTGGTTGCACTTTGGAAAATGTGTATATGTGTGTGTTCGTGTATGTGTTTGTATGTGTGCACACGTGCATGTATTTGAATTTATCCTGAAAATAAGTTCTGGGTAATTGGAAATTAGCCAGTGGAATCCTACTGATTTTACAGGAAGTAATGATGACTTTCAAATAGATATCTTCTCTGAATTACTGATCCTGCTGCCAACTTCTTTATATCTCTCTTTGGATCTCAAAATTAGCATGTTAGAAAAAGAACCACCCATTCCCTTCACTTCATAATGTGCTCTTTTTCCACCTGTCTCTGAATCAGGCATTAGTGCTACCATATACCTGTAGAACTATATTATTGCCATTTCTCTTTTCCTTAACATTATACTTAATTAATTAGAGGTATAAAGCTATAGCTTTAAAATTGATTAGAAATCTGTCTACTTTTTCTCCTTTTCTATTTTAATCAACACAGACTACCTTTGTCACTTATGAGGATTACTCAGTAACCTTTGCATTAATCTGCTCAGGCTGCAATAACAGAATACCACAGACTGGATGACTTAAACAACATGAATTAATTTTCTTTCAGCTCTGGAGCATGAAAATCCAAGATCAGTGTGCTGGTGGGATTGGTTTCTGATCAGGCCTCTCTTCGTGGCTTGCAAATAACTGCCTTCTCAGTAGGTTTTCACATGACCTTTCCTGTGTGTGTTCATACTCCTGGTTTCTTTTCCTCTTCATATAGGGCCACCTGTCCTATTTAATAAGGGCCCTGTCCTTGTGATCTCATTTAACCTTAATTACCTTCTTAAAGACTCTATCTCAAAATGTAGATACATTAGGAGCTATGGCATCAATCTATGAATTTGTGGAATACAGTTCAATCCACAACAACCTTTCACCCCTACAGCCCATTTTGTACTAAGTAGATAGGTGATTTTCTTAAGATTTAATTTGCATGATAGCATTCCTCTGATAAAACTCTCTAGGGTTTTTGCTAACACTTAAATTTCCAATATCTTGTCCTGGTCTGGAAAGTCTTTTTCATCTGACTCCTCTCTCACTATCTAAGCTTATCCTGTACTACTTCGTTCTTCATTTGTGTCTCCAATTCACTCCTGTGACAGTGTTTCTGCATTTATTCTTCCTCTTCTCAGGGAGTTCTTTACCTATACCTTTTGGTTTTTAAGTCTTAGCTCAGATATTACTGCTGCAGCTTTTTTTAAAACCACTTTGCATAAAGTACATGTCCTGCAACTAAATAGAAGCCATTGGAGCTGTGTTTCAAGTGGTGCATAATCAAATTTGTCTACAAGCTGAAGACTGGGTCATATGACCTGAGAGGCACTTTCCAACTTTAGAATCAAATGCTTCCATATTGCTAGCAAGAAAACAACTATTTATGAATAGATGCTGCTATTCTGCTGAAATGCATTCAATCTAAGTAGCAGAAGGTAATTAGCAAGGAATCTAATCAGCAGCATTGCCTTAGTGCCCATCATTAAAAAGCTTAACTGTTGAACCATTTTTCTTCTCTGCTTTATGAAGAACTCATTTATGTACCATTTCAATGCTGTTGTAATTGTGAGTGAGTTTTATGGAGGGATTAAATTACTGGCCTCAATTTTACAACACAAACATTACCTGCAGTCTTCTATAATCCAGTCACAGGAAAAAGTCGGAAAAAAGAAAAAAATATCATAAAAATACTGATGCTGAAACTGAACTTTGATGCTCATTGGTTTGATTGATCTGAGGTACCACATTAAGATTTCAAACCCTGTTTATAAAATTTCCTTTTTGTTTCATGACTCTCTTTCTTACAACCGATTCTTAATAGCTATACACTAGAGAGGACATATCCACCTAGAAAGACTGAATATTTAGAAGACACAAAATGTCAATTCGTAAATATTTGAGCATTTGGTTGACATCTCATTTCAAGAATAGAGTTGGCAAAACTGCTCTCACTAATAAAAAATTAAAAAAAGAAACCTTGAAATGATTCACGTTGCTGGAGGCAATTGCAGTTATCTTTGTAGAGAAAGGTCAGTTTCATAAGATGAATAAAATTCACAAATAAATTATTTACTAGCCATTTGTCTTCTAACTGTAGTAAATAATGTACAAATCATGTATTTTAGTTCTAGAATGAGAAAGTACTCTTTTCTTTCAAAGAATGCTGCTTTAAATCTACAAGAAAAAAAAAGACTCATTTTTTTCTTTTATACATCAAGTAATATTTAATTTATAAGTTTGACTATTGTATGTTTATCTTTGTCTTTCAATATGAATAGAGTTTTTATTCTTTTTTTTTTCTTTCCATTTTCTTTTTTTTTTCCTCTCTCTTAGATTAAAAATAAATGTTCACGTTAGGATTGTTTATTCATTTATAATCCAAATTCTATTTCACTTTTTTCTCAATATGGTCATCAGTAATATTAATCCCTTTGATTAGAAATCATTGTTCCTATCTCTTAATTGAGGAAGTTAAGGTTCAAAAGGTTAAGTGATACACAACTATCAAATTATGAAACCAGTATGGAAAAGCATATCATAGGAACAGCCCCATTGAGATGAACATAAAATTCTCAGATGAAATACAGAGTCATGAAAAACAAACTATCTGCCAAAGACTGTAGCCCACATGGAATAAAATAGCTGCATGATAATTACACACATGGAAGGAGAGGGGATAGAGAGGACAGCTGAGCCAGAGAGATAGTCTGGAAGGTGAGAAAAGGCAAAAATGTGGGTAGTACTTCTTACTTAAATTAAAATATATTTATATACAATTTTGAATTTAATCATTTCTCTTATTTGTTCACATAAACACAGATTGTTAGTGCCAGACACAACAGCTTGAAAAGACAGAAATGATTTAAGCCTTACAAGTTCTTAGTTTCAATGAGTGAAACATACTGGTCGAATAATTAACCTCTTCATGAACAAAAATTCATAGTAAACTTCATGTAAGGGTATGATATATAGATACCAGAATAAAAATATTTGCATCCCCCAGTGAAGCACTACAGATAGCTAAATCCTAGAAATGGTGTTGGGGACCGATGGTGTTTCTGAAGGTAGTCAATCAAGGTAGTTTGTGAAGGAACTGGGAAGCCATGCTTAATAGTTCCGTACAGTCTGCCTCCAAGAGATGCTATTTTAATAGGTCACAGAGATCCAAAATTGTGCACAATACTTCAAAAGTTTTACAACAGGGTGAGGCATTTCTCATTACTGAGGAGAGGAAGATTAAAGAAATTTCATAGCACAGTGTTACATGACTGAAATGCTAATGAACTTAACCAGCAAGTAATTCAGTATATAGTCTGAAACATAAGAATGGCTAATGTTTTGTCCCTCTTAAAAAGATATAGTTTCTTTTATCTGTGAGTGTGTGTATCCAAATCAATACATGTACACATATATACAATGACAAAAATGCATACACACATTTAATGCATCCCTGCCAATTAAAAATGATTTTATAACTATATAAAATCAATAAATATATAAAATAAGTATATAGAAATTAAATGCTGTGTTAAATGGGATGAACGAATCAGCACATTCTGAAGTTAGTATTAAATATGAAATTCAGAAGAAAAACAAATAAAGATTTACAATGTCAACCTGAAAGTAACTCCACATTTAACTTTTGGCATGAGAAAAATATGCTGTCACATAATTTTCATAATGTAAAAGAAAAATAAATGTAAGAGACCTAATTTATTAGATGAGATATCATTCCACACCTAACTGTTGCATTCCTTTAATTCTCCATTCGCAAACCTCCAGACCTGATAACTGCTGAATGGGACAGAAGATGAAGAATGAATCTTGAACACAAGGCTGTACCCATTGGAACCAATATCTAATAACTGCACTGATAATTTCCTTTTTTTTTTTTTTTTTTTTGCCAGTGTACATACAACTGGCAGTGAGTGAGTGAGGGAACTGGGGTTGATGGAGCAGAATGAGACTCATTTAAGCTCTATGCTCAAGGTTTGTGTATAATTCTGATAATCTGGGATTAGACCAGAGGCTAAAGTCAATGATAACTACCTTACTTTCATATATATATATATATATATATATATATATATATATATATATATATATATATATGGCTAAGGTTAACCTGTGAATGTATCCTCGTAGACCTGGACCTCTACTTCTTGTTCAGTTGTCTCAATTCATCCATCCATCCATTCCGTAAAAATCTATTCAGTACTTAATTGGATTTTGAACACCTCCCAGATGCTTTCCTTTAAATATGGTAATAATTTAGGAAGACAGATGATCCTCATCTTGATGATGAAGAATCTAAAGCTCAAACAACTTACTCCTTAAATGGACAGCTGGTAAATACCAGACTCAAAATTTAGTCCCATTCATGTTTGTTGATTTCTTTGTTCATTTGTTCAGCATACAGATTGATGTAAGAACAATCTGCTAGATGTTTGGAGTCAGTGAAGGTTGTCGGAGGTTTACAGGTTTACAGATTAGGAGGTTCAAATTCATAATCTCATGGAGTTTGAAATCAACTGAGATTATCAAGCGCCAAAATTGGTTGCTCTTATTCTCTTTTGCTGCTACTGCTGCTGCTAAGTCACTTCAGTTGTGTCCAACTCTGTGCAACCCCACAGACGGCAGCCCACCAGGCTCCCCCGTCCCTGGGATTCTCCAGGCAAGAACACTGGAGTGGGTTTCCATTTCCTTCTCCAATGCATGAAAGTGAAAAGTGAAAATGAAGTTGCTCAGTCGTGTCTGACTCAGCGATCCCATGGGCTGCAGCCCACCAGGCTCCTCTTTTACCTTTTCTCAATAGAGAAAAATGCATATATTGAGCAACCACCATGTGTGTGGTGCTAACCACATTTCAGTCCATGTAATAGCCACAATATTCCCTTCAGTTCATCTCCTTTACAATATGCTCTGTTTTACAAATAAGAAAGCAAACACTTGTTTGAAAACAGTACTGTCACCTGCACTACAGCAAGTACATGTAGGGCCAAAGTATCTCCAGATTTACAGCTTACGTAGAGGTCATAGAAAAATCTGTACTGGTTAGAAGTGAGAATGGTGGTGAGAACTTTACTTCCTTGAGAAATTTCTGCCACGTGAAGCATAAAGCTCCAGGATTTCCTCTTGACATTAAATTTAGTTGGGTGAAGCTACTTAGCAGCCAGCAGCAGCAATAGGTTTAGAAAAGAAAAGGCTCATACTGATGAAGCCAGAAAAGATAAACGTTCGTAAGTCCATACTGACATTTTTCTTGTTCAGAGAGTTAAGCTATGGACCACGTACATACCTCAGAGAATGAGGTTAAATATGAAATTATACCCAAACTCATAACTGGGGAGGAGTAAAAGAGAAAAAAAGGAAATTCAACATGAATATTTCTCATAGAGAAATCCTTTGGATTAACTCATATCTCATTTCCTATAACACACGTCTGAAGAGTTCCTAAAGGAACCACAGAGGCCTTTAGGATTCAGGATAAATTGCAGTTGATTATTATGAAAATAGTAATTTCAAAATAATGGTAATGATGATAATATGTCATGGTTAATTGTAAAACAAAAAGTTTACATTATTACATATTTTATATTCTGGGAAATTTTAGAATTTCCCTTTTCCACTTTTTAAAATATTTATAGAATACAGTTGAGACAATGTATAAAACTGTACAAAATGTACAAAGTGTAAAAAATGTACAAAAATAAAGAATAATTAAAGAAAATAACAAAGAAAAGAAGGAGAAAATGAGAAGGATACAAAAGTAGTTAACAGTGAAAAGTTTGTATATGGTTGCCTTATAGCTATCTTTCCTTGATTAATCTTGTGACCAAGATACAGTAATCTTACCCCTAAACACAACTAACTAGTCTCCTTCATCAGCTTGAAAGAGAGGATGTAAAATAATCAAAGGACACTTATTTAGGATTTGTGTAATAATCTCCCAGGAAATATCTGCGAACAAGATTCACTGATGTTTGGACCTGTTACAATAAGCAGGGCATTGTGTCCATGTGATTTGAGAGGAATGAGTTTCTTTGCCAGGTACTCACAATCCAGTAAGATCGATTGAGACATATTGTTCTAAGTGTATCCATGAAGACACACAAGTTGCAACTTTTTATGAGAAATCAAGAAGAAAACAGGAAAATTTAATCTGAACTAGATAAATCTGAGAATCCTGGTAGAATTGGTAGGGTTAGCTTTGAAAGATGGAGATTATAGGGGTTGGAAAAAACAACAACAACAAAAAATCATGAGCAATGTTAAGTCATTGAAGAAAGTGCATGGGAACCACAGAACTTGTGGGTTTTCCAATAACACAGGAAAAAATGGCATTTGTTTGGCAAAGTAGATCTCAGGATAATAACTGGCTTTAAGAACTAAGAAACCGACTGAAGAATGATAAAAGTTTCTCTCTTAAAATCTCATGAAGATTGGCTTGACCAAAGTAGACAGACTGTTTTCAAACAAGAGTAGAAGCCAATGAATCAATTTTAGGAACTACAGAAATACTTATGTAAGGCATAGTAATGATGTTTTCTAAAGAGCCAATGAACTAACACAGTTGCTTTTAAATATAAGTCTGGTTACTGTGTATGCTTAATGATTAGAAAGCCATGATGGAAACTTCTAATGCTCTTATTACAAAACACATACCTCATAATCTGTAGTGTGTAAGTGTGTAGTGCATAGGCATATAGAGCATGCATCACTTGGAAAATAGCCAGCAGAGACAAAAGGAAATATAGCATGGAGTTCAAAGTTGGCCATTTTTTCTTGCTCACTGCTTTCTATTTCTAAAAGCCTCTCCAGTTGCGTTATGTGTACTTTTTTTCCCCCCCTGTATAATTGAAGGGAATGCCTCATTTGCCCTAGTGTGGTATGGTTCATACTTATTAACATGACAACAAATGAGAAACAGAGACATCATTGAAAGAGCTATTGAAGGCCAATTTTACCCACCCCTGGAAAGGGCTGTACCTTTGCTTGTCAATGTTGATTTTTGAAAAAATAAATGCTTATTTACAAAAGGAGGTCAGACCCATCTGTAGCTCACATGTTTAGATCCTGAGATTGATCTGTGACTTGAAGAAGTGAGTGCAGAATTAAGTGAACCGATTCCAGTGCCAGCTAAGTGTGCACTTTTTCTGTCGCCACGTTTTGTTATTAGACTTCAGAAGATAAGGGATTTTGTGTTTCAGAAACGGGATTAAATACCATGTATTAGCAGGTCCTTGATGTCTCAGACAGTAAAGAATCTGCCTGCAATGCAGAAACCTGGTTTGATCCCTGGGTTAAGAAGGTTCCCTGGAGGAAATCATGACAGCTGACTCCAGTATTCTTGCCTGGAGAATTCCATGGACAGTGGTTATAGTCCATGGGCTTGTAAAGAATCAAACATAACTGAGCAACTAACACCTCTAATGGAAATGTCCTACACATCTATTAAATATTTTGTTGGTTTAAAATATTTTGTCACTATTCATGAAGTATCCCACATTCAGGTGATGCTTAATTATTTGTAAATTCCCAAGTGTGCTGTGTGCAGTATTCTCTCATTTTCATGCTGAGTCTTACCTCCACTTCCCTTCTTTTAATCACTTCCTTGACTAACTTTTCTCTCTTTTTTTTAATTTAATCTTGTCTTAACTTGTCATTTCCTCTAGAAAAGCTCCTTAAATTTCCAGAATGATGCTCTCTCTTAGGCTATCAGGATTACTTGGTTTTAAACAATTTAGACCTACAATGTGATTTTTCTACTAGAATTCAAATCCTTAAGGGTAGGGACATTGTCATATGTGCATGAGGATTTGCTTAAAGAATAGGGAGATAAATGTCAAGTTAATACAAAGAGTGTTAGTGATGAATTGGATGATGGTGAGTGTAGGGGAGTGTAGTTAAGCAAGATTTCTTAACTCTTAATAAATGGTTTGCCTAGGTAATTTAAACCCAGTTCTATTTTAATTTCCAAAGCCATTTTCCCCTACTACAGTGCATTGTCTCTCCAAAAATCATATATTTCCTCAGTTTCCCCCAAATTGAAACCAAATTCATTGTGTGAATGACACTTTTCTTCACTTTGTCATTCACTTTTTTATTAAAAATTTTTTTCATTTCTTTTTCCCCTCTTTTATTTTTTAATTTAAATTTATTTATTTTAATTAGAGGCTAATTACTTTACAATATTGTATTGGTTTTGCCATACATCAACATGAATCCGCCACGAGTGTACATGTGTTCCCAATCCTGAACCCCCCTCCCACCTCCCTCCCCATTTCATTTATTTTAATTTATAAATAATTACTTTCCAGTATTGTGATAATTTTGCCATATATCAACCTGAACTGGCCACAGATATGCATGTTGCCCCCCCATCCTTAATCCCCTCCCACCTCCCTCCCTACCTCTAGGTTGTCCCAGAGCACAGACTTTGGGTGCCCTGCTTCATGCATCGAACTTGCACTATTCATCCATTTTACATATGGTAATGTACATGTTTCAGTACTATTCTCTCAAATCATCCTGCATTCACCTTCTCCTACTGAGTCCAAAAGTCTATTGTTTACATCTGTGTCTCCTTTGCTTCCCTGCATGTAGGATCATTGGTACTATCTTTCTAAATTCCATATATATGCATTAATATACAGTATTTTTGTTTCTCTTTCTGACTTACTTCACCTGTATAATAGGCTCCAGGTCCATCCACCTTATTAGAACTGACTCAAATGTGTTCCTTTTTATAGCTAAGTAATATTCCATGCAGATGGCTAATAAACATATGAACATATGCTCAACATCACTCATTATTGGAGAAAGGCAGTTCACAGCCACAATGAGGTATCATCTCATACCAGTCAGAATTACCATCATCAAAAAGTCTACAAACGATAAATGCTGGGAGAAGGTGTGGAGAAAAGGGAACCCTCTTAACACTGGCGGGAATACAAACTTGTATGGCCTCTATGGAGAAGAGTGTGGAGACTCCTTAGGAAACTGGAAATAGAATTGCCATATGAGCCAGAAATCTCACTGCTGAGCATACATCCTGAGAAAACCAAAACTGAAAGACACATGTTCCCCAAAGTTCACTGTAGCACTGTTTACAATAGCTAGGACATGGAAGCAACCTAGATGTCCATGGGCAGATGGATGGCTAAGGAAGTTGTAGTATATATGCACAATGTCATTCACTTCTTGTTGTGAGTTTCTAACTTGCAAACACCTAAGCATAATTATTTGGCAATTTGGGAGATTTTGTAGAAGGAATTTATAGCAGTGTTATTTAACTGTGGCCACTTTAAAAATACTTGAGAAGGTGGGTTGTTTTTTTTTTTTTTAATCCAAATGTCAAGGTTATATTCCTGCTACTGGTAGGACCTAGATATTAATATTTTCTGAACTCCTCAGGTGATTGGGCTTCCCTTGTGGTTCATCTGGTAAAGACTCTGCTTGCAATGAGGGAGACCTGGATTCAATCCCTGGGTTGGAAAGATCCCCTGGAGAAGGAAAACGCTACCCACTCTAGTATTCTGGCCTGAAGAATTCCATGGATTATATAGAAAAAGAATTCCATGGACTATATAGGGTCACAAAGAGTTGGACATGACTGAGGAATTTTCACCTCAGGTGATTCTAGAGTGCAGACAAGGTTAAGAACAACTGCCTCGGAAATACACAGGTAATAATTACAATACCAGCTATTAACACAACCCTCCTGGTCATGGGGAATTTACTTAACTTATATGGGCCTTAGTTTTCTCATATGTAAATGAGAATAAAATAACCACGTTTCAGAATTATAGAGATGATTAAATATCATCGTATGTGTGAAAGATTGTACCTCACACATAATAGATACAGATAGTAAATATTCATGTCCACTCCTTTCTTATTCATTAGGAGTTGGGGTGAAAGAAAAAAAAATCCAATAAGGCAGGATGGTTATCTGAAGAGGCCTTACATAGCTGAGAAAAGAAGAGAAGGGAAAAGCAAGGAGAAAAGGAAAGATATACCCAATCTGAATGCAAAGTTCCAAAGAAAAGCTCAGAAAGATAAGAAAGCCTTCCTAAGTGAGCAATGCAAAACAATAGAGGAAAACAATAGAATAGAAAAGACTAAATCTCTTCAAGAAAATTGGAGATACCAAAACACTTCCTGCAAAGATGGGCACAATAAAGGACAGAAATGGTATGCACCTAACAAAAGGAGAAGGTATTAACAAGAGGTGGCAAGAATACACAGAACTATACAAAAAAAGATCTTAGTGACCCAGATAACCATGATGGTGTGATCACTTGCCTAGAGTCAGACATCTGGGAGTGCAAAGTCAAGTGGGCCTTAGGAAGCATCACTATGAACAAAGCTAGTGGAGCTAATGGAATTCCAGTTGAGTTATTTCAAATCTTAAAAGATGATGCTGTGGAAGTACTGAACTCAATATGCCAGCAAATTTGGAAAACTCAGCAGTGGCCATAGGACTGGAAGATGTCAGTTTTCATTCTAATCCCAAAGAAAGGCAATGCCAAAGAATGTTCAAAAAACTGCACAATTGCACTCCATATGCCAGCAAATTAATGCTCAAACATGATATATGAGTTTCATTTCCTGAATATAGTCTTTTTTATTGTTGTTGTTCTCTGACTCTTTTTTTGAGGAAACATTTAGGGGTGAGGGTAACAAAGGATGGTAAACCCAGCATCATAGCACACAAGAACATTCAGAAACCTTATCATAGCAAGAAGTGGGCTTTAACTGCTTGGTAATTCTATTGGAAAAGAATTATAATTATGTGTCAAGTATCATTAATGTTATTGAATTCTCTCTAGAGTATTGGATAATTAAGTTGTCACTATTCAGTCTATAGTGAAAATCACTTGTATTGAAGGCTTCTTCTAGGAAAAGAATCCCAACTGGGATTCTAATTGGTCCTCTTGAATTTTCAGATTTGTCATGGCTGGACTTTCATTTCTTTAGCACATTAAGCTATAATAGATTCACACATTATACATAAGATCACAACTACTCATTAAGAAATCTGTATGTAGGCATTAAATAATATTTAAGAGATGTTTATGTGCGGATTTAACTTTAGGCTGAAATAAACCTATCAACAAATTCATTCAAGTAGTGCTGTTTAGAAACTGAAGGTAATTTATAGAAACTGTAGAATTATGAACATTTCTCACTGTCTGGGAATTCTAGCACACTATGAGATGTGTGAGGTTCCCCTCTTTTCTATGCTTGACTCAGAAATACAGTCTTGGCCCAATAGTCTGTGAAATTTTCTGTATATTTAGTTACTTGATTCAGTGGGACAGTGTCATTAAATTGTACTTGTTTGCATCCATCAGTGCATGGGAAAACATATCTGCTTAAAAATCCCAAACTGTCTCTATAAATAAAGGCCATCTCTCCATTTCTCCTTCTCTTTTCTTCCCTTGTTCCAGGCACTGAGGACTTATCATACCTTCTTGTTCCTCAGAAGCTGCCACTGTCTACTCTTTCCAGTGGGCATCTTTGTCCAAGGCCCAGCTTTACTAGAGAACCAGAATTTCCATGAAATCTGTTCTTTACTGTCTCTGGAGACAAGCATAGGTGTTATTTCCATCTGAACTGCTGTTTTGTTGATAACTATGGGGAACCCATCAGGCAGTTACCAACCAAAAAAATTCAACAAACAAATACAAACCCAACTCTCAAAACAACAACAAAACCAAAACCCCAACATAGAGAATGTACAAACTGGAAAGTTTTTTGCAGTCTTGTTCCAAGTCTGGTCCCATACTGCTTACTGATAGAATAACCAAAAGCAGAATAATACTTTTATCCACACCCAAACCATTTGTGTGCTCTTTCCTCTCTCTCTCTCTCCCCCTTCTTCCTCTCCCTATCTCTCTCAACTGTTGCTTTCAGTGCAGGTTTTTGTTTTTGTTTTTTGCTGTATTTGTTGCTTCAAATTACTGTAAATCATAATTGGAGGAGAAGCTTGTAAAATGTGCATTTTGGTACTATTAAAGGGGTAAGCAGCTTCCCTGGTGGCTCAGTGGGTAAAGCATGTGCCTGCAATGCAGGAGACCTGATTCGATCCCTGGGTCGGGAAGACCCCGTGGAGGAGGAAATGGCAACCCACTCTGGTATTCTTACCTGGAAAATCCCATGGATAGAGAAGCCTGGTGCAGGCTACAGTCCATGGGTTACAAAGAGTCGGACATGACTGAGAGACTTCACTTTCAAAGGGGTAAGTATTTCTTTCTTTTTCCTTCACTATTCCATGAAAAATAGTTTATTAGCATTAAGTAATGTCCCAATTACATTTGGGTGGGAATTAATGCCCCCCCAAAAGATGTCTTTTTCGGTATAGGGGACTGGAATGCAAAAATAGGAAGTCAAGAGATACCTGGAGTAACAGGCAAATTTGGCCTTGGAGTACAGAATGAAGCAGAGCAAAGGCTAATAGAGTTTTGCCAAGAAAGCACACTGGTCATAGCAAACACCCTCTTCCAACAAGAAAAGAGAAGACTCTACACATGGACATCACCAGATGGTCAATACCCAAATCAGATTGACTATATTATATGCAGCCAAAGATGGGGAAGCTCTATACTGTTAGCAAAAACAAGAACAGGAACTGACTGTGGCCAAGATCACGAACTCCTTATTGCCAAATTCAGATTTAAATTGAAGAAAGTGGGGAAAACCACTAGACCATTCAGGTATGACCTAAATCAAATCCCTTACGATTACACAGTGGAAGTGACAAATAGATTCAAGGGATTAGATCTGATAGACAGAGTGCATAAAGACCTATGGACTGAGGTTCATGACATTGTACAGGAGGCAGTGATCAAGACTCCCCAAGAAAAAGAAATGCAAAAAGGCAAAAGGGTTGTCTGAGGAGGCCTTACAAATAGCTATGAAAAGAAGAGAAGCTAAAGGCAAAGGAGAAAAGGAAAGATAGACCCATTTGAATGCAGAGTACCAAAGAATAGCAAGAAGATATAAGAAAGCCTTCCTCAGTGATCAGTGCAAAGAAATACAGAAAAACAATAGAATGGGAAAGACCAGAGATCTCTTCAAGAAAAGCAGAGATACCAAAGGAACATTTCATGCAAAGATGGGCAGAATAAAGGACAAAAATGGAATGAACCTAACAGAAGCAGAAGATATTAAGAAGAGGTGGCAAGAATACAGAGAAAAACTACACAAAAAAGATCTTCAAAACCCAGATAATCACAATTGTGTGATCACTCACCTAGAGCCAGACATCCTGGAATGTGAAGTCAAGTCGGCCTTAGAAAGCATCAGTATGAACAAAGCTAGTGGAGGTGATGGAATTCCAGTTGAGCTATTTCAAATCCTGAAAGATGATGCTGTGAAAGTGCTGCACTCAATATGCCAGCAAATTTGGAAAACTCAGTAGTGGCCACAGGACTGGAAAATGTCAGTTTTCATTCTAATCCCAAAGAAATGCAATGCCAAAGAATGCTCAAGCTACTGAATATTTACACTCATCTCACATGCTAGCAAAGTGATGCTCAAAATTATCCAAGCCAGGCTTCAACAGTACATGAACCATGAAGTTCCAGATGTTCAACCTGGATTTAGAAAAGGCAGAGGAACCAGAGATCAAATTGCTAACATCTGTTGGATCATTGAAAAAGCATGAGAGTTCCAGAAAAACATCTACTTCTGCTTCATTGACTATGCCAAAGCCTTTGTATCTGTGGATCACAACAAACTGTGGAAAATTCTTAAAGAGGTTGAAATACCAGATCACCTGCCATGCCTCCTGAGAAATCTGTATGCAGGTCAAGAAGCCACAGTTAGAACTGGACATGGAACAGCAGACTGGTTCCAAATTGTGAAAGGAGTACATATATATTATATATTGTATATGTAACATTATATATTGTTACCCCACTAATTTAACTTCTATGCAGAGTACATCATGAGAAATAATGGACTGGATGAAGCACAAGCTGTAATCAGGATTGCCAGGAGAAGTATCAATAACACCAGATATGAAGACAACACCACCCTCATGGCAGAAAGTAAAGAAGTAAAGAGCCTCTTGATGAAAGTGAAAGAGGAGAGTGAAAAAGTTGGCTTAAAACTCAACATTCAAAAAATGAAGATCATGACATCTGATCCCATCACTTCATGGCAAATAGATGGGGAAACAATGGAAACAGTGAGAAACTTTATTTTGGGGGGCTCCAAATCACTGCTGATGGTGACTGCAGCCATCAAATTAAAAGACGCTTGCTCCTTGGAAGAAAAGTTATGACCAACCTAGACTGCATATTAAAAAGCAGAGACATTACTTTGCCAACACAGGTCTGTCTAGTCAAAGCTGTGGTTTTTCCAGTAGTCATGTATGGATATGAGAGTTGAACTATAAAGAAAACTGAGCATCAAAAATTGATGCTTTTGAATTGTGGTGTTGGAAAAGACCCTTGAGAGTCTCTTGGACTGCAAGGAGATCCAACCAGTTCATCCTAAAGGAAATCATTCCTGAATATTCATTGGAAGGACTGATCCTGAAGCTGAAACTCCAAAAATTTGGCCATCTAATGTGAAGAACTGACTCATTTGAGAGGACTCTGATGCTGGGAAAGATTGAAGGCAGGAGGAGAAGGGGACGACAGAGGATGAGATGGTTGGATGGCATCACCGACTCAATGGACATGAGTTTGAGTAAACTCTGGGAGTTTGTGATGGTGTTCTATAGAAATCTGGCCTAGTGTTCTGGAGTCCATGAGGTTGCAAAGAGTTGGACATGACTGAGCAACTGAACTGACTAAACTGAATGTCCCCATCTCTTCAAAAAGTGTGTTTGTATTAGCCCCCCACTGATATCATCAATTGGGTTCTTAAAATTCTGAGAGATACAAAGAATGTGAAAATGTTCAGGTAACTTGATAACTGCAAATGACTATAGAGAATATGAATCTCTTCAATATGTGTATTTATGTAGGAGAGAAGACTTCTTCCCTAAAATTTATTAGTTCAATTTTGTTTTCTTCTCACCCTGTTTGAGAAGGGAAAGGAAAAAAAAATACATGTTTGATAAGATGATAAAACTAGAATAAATATAAATAGAGACATTACTGTGTCTCTAGGAGCTGAGAGAGATGAAATTGGATTTGATAAGTCAAATGCCCCTCTAGTTATCATCAACAGAAAGATGGCTCTTGCTGTTCCAACCAAGATACATTCCAAAATACTGTTAGAGTGTTGTTGTTTTTCAGTCGCTAAGCCATGTCTTTGCTACCCTGTGGACTTGGAGCCCACCAGGCTCCTCTGTCTTTGGGATTCTCCAGGCAGAAATACTGGAGTGGGTTACCAAACCCTTCTCCAGGGGATGTTCCCAACCCAGGGATTGAACCCTTGTCTTTTATGTCTCCTGCACTGGCAAGGGGATTCTTTACCACTTGCATCATCTGCATATCTGACATATCTGAGGTCGTTGATATTTCTCATGACAATCTTGATTCCAGCTTGTGATTCATCCAGCCTAGCATTTTTCATGATGTATTCTGCATAGAAGTTAAATAAATAGTGTGACAATATACAGCATTATTGTACTCCTATCCCAGTTTTGAACCAGTCAGTTGTTTCATGTAAGGTTCCATATATGGATATGTGTGTGTGTGTACATTCTTTATTCAGATAATTTTTCATACAAGTTATTATATAATATTGAGTAGAGTTCCTTGTGTTTTACAGTAAGCCCTTGTTAATTATAATATTTTCTGTATAGTAGTGTGTATATGTTAATCCCGATATATCACTTCCCCCAAAGTTCCCCTTTGGTAACCATAAGTTTGATTTTGAGATCTGTAAGTCTGTTTCTGTTTTATAAATAAGTTTATTTGTATAATTTTGGATCCCACATAGAAGTGATATGATATTTGTCTTTCTCTGTCTGACTTACCTCACTTAGTATGAAAATCTCTAGATCCATTCATGTTCCTGCAGGTGGCTTTATTTAAATTTTTTATGGCTAAATAATACTCTAGTGTATATATGTACTATGTCTTCTATCCATTTTTCTGTCTATGGACATTCAGGCTGCTTCCATAACTTGGCTGTAGTAATTATTGCTGCAGTGAACATGAGGTGTATCAAGATACCCTTTGTCATTCACCTGTGCATGCATGTGTGCTAAAATGTGTCTAACTCTTTGTGACTCCAAGGACTATAGCATGCCAGGCTCCTCTGATCATGGAATTATCCAGGCAAGCATCCTAGAGTGGTTTGCCATTTGCTTCTCCCCTGATCTTCGTGACCCAAGAATTGAAAACACATGTCCTGCCATTGGCAGGTGAATTCTTTACCACTGAGCCACCTAGGAAGCCCTCTCATTCGCTTAGGTCTCATCAGGTTATCAGTGATAACCTGAGCTATCCCAGCTAATGAATTAACTCAAAAACATGGGGGTGAATGTTATGAATAAATTTAACCAAAGATGTTTAAGGGCTCCACATGAAAAATAAATTTAAAATGCCTGAGAGAAATTAAGAATATTAAGTTAATGGAAATATATACTATGTTAATAGATTGAAGTTTTAATATTTTTGTAATTCTCCTCGAAATGGTATATGCTACTGCTGCTAAGTTGCTTCAGTCATGTCTGACTCTGTGCAACTTCATAGACGGCAGCCCACCAGGCTCCCCCATCCCTGGGATTCTCCAAGCAAGAACACTGGAGTCGGTTGCCATTTCCTTCTCCAGTGCATGAAAGTGAAAAGTGAAAGTGAAGTCGCTCAGTCGTGTCTGACTCTTAGCGACCTCATGGACTGCAGCCTACCAGGCTCCAACATCCATGGGATTTTCCAGGCAAGAGTACTGGAGTGGGTTGCCATTGCCTTCTCCCAAAATGGTATATAGATACATCCAAAACAATTTCAGTCAAAATTTCAGCATATATTTTGTAGAAAATTCCAAACTGTTTCTAAAATATATATGAAAAATTAAAACCTAGAACAGTCAATATATTCTTGAAAAGAAAGGGAAAATTTAGACAATTTAAGCTATGTTGTAAGACTTAGTATAAGGATTCATCATATGAAATAAATAAAAAGCAGTGTAAAAATAGGAATGCAGAGAGAGTCCAAAATGTACCAACACATAAATAGTCAATTGATTTTTGACCAAAGAGCTAATATAATTCAATGTGGAAAGGATGGTCACTTTTACAATAAATGGTGCTGTAAAAAAAGTGGCTCTAGGAAACTAAATGAACCTCTAGCCCTGCTTAACATCTGTGCACTGAAGTGTTAACTCAGTAGATTTAGATGCCAAAACCCTACACATCCCAAAGAAAGGAGTGGTCCTTATTGAGGTCCTAGGAGATAACCTTTCTGTTTTTGGACTATCTTGACTCCTAGGAGAATCTTTTGTATACCTGAGTAACATATGCTAATGGTGTTATTTATGGAGAACACATTAGGCTGTGGAGTATATGTTTGACCTCTGGAAGGGCTAGAGATTGAATAGCTAAGGTCAGTCATGCAGGTTCACCATACTCATAAGACTGACCCCCGATAAACTCCCTGTATTTTAAGGCTTAGACAAGCTTTTCTGGTTGTCAATACTTCCTGCATATTTAAAACACATCTTCCCTGGGAGAATTAAATGATGTTCCTGTGGTTTCAATGGAAGAGGACAACTGGAAGTTTCTCCCTGGTCTCTCCCTAACTCCTCACTGTATAATTTTTCTTTGCTTATTTTAATCTATATCATGTAATTATAGTTGCAGCTGGTAACATAAAAGCTTTTCTAACTTTTGTGACACCTTCATGAAAATCACTGGATTTGTAGGTGGATGTGGGGACTCCTTGGAGAAGGAAGTGGCAACCCACTCCAATGATTTTGCCTGGAGAATCCCAGGGAATGGGGAGCCTGGTGGGCTGCCTTCTATGGGGTCGCACAGAGTCAGACACGACTGAAGTGACTTAGAAGCAGTGGGGACTCTTACATAACAACATACACACCATTAATTTAAATGGATGATGAACTAAACATAAAAATAAAAGTATTAAACTTATTGATAAAACCTGAAAAATATTTAAACTATAGAATAGGCAAATGGAACATAGATAGACCCACAAACACTAACCATAAAGGAAAACAAAATCAATTGAAGTTCATGAAAATTAGAACCTTCTGCTCTTAAAAAGATACTATTCAGTTCAGCTATTCAGTCGTGTCTGATGCTTTGGAACCCCATTGACTGCAGCACGCCACTCTTCCCTGTCCATCACCAACTCCCGGAGTTCACTCAGACTCACGTCCATCCTGTCAGTGATGCCATCCAACCATCTCATCCTCTGTTGTCCCCTTCTCCTCCTGCCTTCAGTCATTGCCAGGATCAGGGTCTTTTCCAGTGAGTCAGTTTTTCACATCAGGTGGCCAAAGTATTGGAGTTTCAGCTTCAGCATCAGTCCTCCTGATGAATATTCAGCACTGATTTCCTTTAAGATGGACTGGTTGGATCTCCTGGCTGTCCAAGGGACTCTCAAGAGTCTTATCCAACACCACAGATCAAAAGCATCAATTCTTTGATGCTCAGCTTCCTTTATAGTCCAACTCTCACATCCATAACTACTGGAAAACCATAGCCTTGACTATATGGACCTTTGTTGGCAAAGTAATGTCTGTTTTTTAATATGCTGTCTAGTTTGGTCATAACTTTTCTTCCAAGGAGCAAGTGTCTTTTAATTTGATGGCTGCAGTCACCATCTGCAGTGATTTTGGAGCCCCTCAAAATAAAGTATCTCACTGTTTCCATTGTTTCCCCACCTATTTGCCATGAAGTGATGGGACTAGATGTCATGATCTTAGGTTTTTGAATGTTGAGTTTTAAGCCAACTTTTTCACTCTCCTCTTTCACTTTCATCAAGATTAGAACCTTCTGCTCTTAAAAGGATGCCATTAAGAAATAGAAAAACAAAACAAAAACAACGTAATCAGTAGACAATTGTTAATATACATCTGAAAAGAACTTCTGTTTAGAATGTATAAATAGCTCTTAGAAATCAATAATAACAGAGTTAGCTCAATTTTTAAAAGAAAAATATTGAACCTAATCATTATAAAAATATATAAGTGAAGAAAAGTAAAAATATATATAAGTGGTTTTCATAGATTTTAATTCATAATTGCCAGAAAATAAAAGAAAATGTCTATCAAGTGATTTTATATTTAAAAAATATGACACATTTGTATAAATGAAGAGTGATATTTTGGTGCATGTATGAGTGTTCAGTTCAGTTCAGTTGCTCAGTCGTGTCCGACTCTTTGCGAACCCATGAATTGCAACATGCCAGGGCTCCCTGTCCGTCACCAACTCCCGGAGTTCACTCAAACTAACGTCCATCGAGTCAGTGATGCCTCCAGCCATCTCATCCTCTATCATCCCCTTCTCCTCCTGCCCCCAATCCCTCCCAGCATCAGAGTCAACTCTTCGCATGAGGTGTCCAAAGTACTGGAATTTCAGCTTTAGCATCATTTCTTCCAAAGAACACCCAGGATTGATCTCCTTCAGAATGGACTGGTTGGATCACCTTGCAGTCCAAGGGACTCTCAAGAGTCTTCTCCAACACCACAGTTCAAAAGCACCAATTCTTCGGTGCTCAGCTCTCTTCACAGTCCAATTCTCACATCCATAAATGACCACTGGAAAAACCATAGACTTGACTAGACGGACCTTTGTTGGCAAAAAGTAGTGTCTCTGCTTTTGAATATGCTATCTAGGTTGGTCATAACTTTTCTTCCAAGGAGTAAGCGTCTTTCAGTTTCATGGCTGCAGTCACCATCTGCAGTGATTTTGGAGCCCCAAAAAAGTCTGACACTGTTTCCACCGTTTCCCCATCTATCTCCCATGAAGTGATGGGACCAGATGCCATGATCTTCATTTTCTGGATGTTGAGCTTTAATCCAACTTTTTCGCTCTCCTCTTTCACTTTCATCAGGAGGCTTTTTTAGTTCTTCTTCACTTTCTGCCATAAAGGTGGTATCATCTGCATATCTGAGGTTATTGATGATTCTCCCGGCAATCTTGATTCCAGCTTGTGCTTCTTCCAGCCCAGCGTTTCTCATGATGTACTCTTCATAGAAGTTAAATAAGTGTTAAGTTGCTTCAATTATGTCCAACTCTTTGAGACCTTGTGAGCCATAAACTACTAGACTCCTTTGTCCATGGGATTCTCCAGGCAAGAATGCTTAAGTGGGTTGCCATGCCCTCTTCCAGGGCATATTCCTGACCCAGGAATTGAACCAATGTCTCTTATATCTCTTGCATTGACAAGCGGGTTCTAATCTAATATTTATATGACATTATGGATGAGTCTGTGGGTCACAGTAAACTGTGGAAAATTCTGAAAGAGATGGGAATACCAGACCACCTAACCTGCCTCTTGAGAAATCTGTATGCAGGTCAGGAAGCAATAGTTAGAACTGGACATGGAACAACAGACTGGTTCCAAATCGGGAAAGGAGTATATGTCAAGGCTGTATATTGTCACCCTGCTTATTTAACTGATATGCAGAGTACATCATGAGAAACGCTGGACTGGAAGAAACACAAGCTGGAATCAAGATTGCCAGGAGAAATATCAATAACCTCAGATACGCAGATGAGACCACCCTTATGGCAGAAAGTGAAGAGGAGCTAAAAAGCCTCTTGATGAAAGTGAAAGAGAAGAGTGAAAAAGTTGGCTTAAAGCTCAACATTCAGAAAATGAAGATCATGGCGTCTGGTCCCATCACTTCATGGGAAATAGATGGGGAAATAGTGTCAGACTTTATTTTTGGGGGCTCCAAAATCACTGCAGATGGTGACTGCAGCCATGAAATTAAAAGACGCTTACTCCTTGGAAGAAAAGTTATGACCAACCTAGACAGTATATTCAAAAGCAGAGACATTACTTTGCCGACTGTGGTCCATCTAGTCAAGGCTATGGTTTTTCCGGTGGTCATGTATGGATGTGAGAGTTGGACTGTGAAGAAAGCTGAGCGCCGAAGAATTGATGCTTTTGAACTGTTGGAGAAGACTCTTGAGAGTTTCTTTAACTGCAAGGAGATCCAACCAGTCCATTCTGAAGGAGATCAACCCTGGGATTTCTTTGGAAGGAATGATGCTAAAGCTGAAACTCCAGTACTTTGGCCACCTCATGCGAAGAGTTGACTCATTGGAAAAGACTCTGATGCTGGGAGGGATTGGGGGCAGGAGGAGAACGGAACAACCGAGGATGAGATGGCTAGATGGCATCACTGACTCGATGGACGTGAGTCTGAGTGAACTCTGGGAGATGGTGATGGACAGGGAGGCCTGGCATGCTGTGATTCATGGGGTCGCAAAGAGTCGGACGTGACTGAGAGACTGAACTGAACTGAAATGAACTGAATTGATGGATGAGTCTCAAAAACACTATACTGAGCAAAAGAAGCCAGATGAAAAAGAGTATAAACTGTATCATTTTATTTGCATGAAGTTCAAGAACATTGACATTTCTTGTATATTATGTATATGATAGAAATCAAATTCATAGTTATCTTGGTCAGAGATTGGGGTAGTTGATCGCTGCTGCTGCTGCTGCTGCTAAGTCGCGTCAATTGTGTCCAACTCTGTGCGACCCCATAGACGACAGCTCAACAGGCTCCCCCGTCCCTGGGATTCTCCAGGCAAGATCACTGGAGTGGGTTGCCATTTCCTTCCCCAAGGTATGTAAGTGAAAAGTGAAAGTGAAGTCACTCAGTCGTGTCCGACTCTTAGCGACCCCATGGACTGCAGCATACCAGGCTCCTCCGTCCATGGGATTTTCCAGGCAAGAACACTGGAGTGGGGTGCCATTGCCTTCTCCCAGTTGATTGCAAGGAGATTCAATAAATCATTTTGAGTTATATTACTTTACATTTTGATTAAGGAAGTATACTTCTAAATTACTCCAAAACTAAGTGGTTTTCTAAATCTCTTCAACTTTCCACCTAAATGGTGTGTGTTTTATTCTGTGACTTATAGCCCAGTAATGTGAATTGGAGTACTTATATACCCTTCTCCATAAATGCTGCTGCTGTGTCACTTCAGTCTTGTCTGACTCTGTGCGACCCCATAAACAGCAGCCCACCAGGCTCCCCCATCCCTGGGATTCTCCAGGCAAGAATACTGGAGTGGGGTGCCACTGCCTTCTCTGATGCATGAAAGTGAAAAGTGAAAGTGAAGTTGCTCAGTCTTGTCTGACTCTTAGTGACCCCATGGACTGCAGCCTGCCAGGCTCCTCTGTCTATGGGATTTTCCAGGCAAGAGTAGTGGAATGGGGTGCCATTGCCTTCTCCATCTCCATAAGTGCACATAACTCTATAATATGAGATACTGGTGCCATTATTACTAAATAAGGTAAAGTTCAAGACAGATACATACACAATAAAATGAATCCAGAATTATTTCATTTATTCATAAAAATGAATCCAGAGTTGTTTCATTTATTGATAAAAATTATTAGACAAAATGTAACTCTGTCATTAATACCAGTTTTTCACTTGAAACATCATATTCAAAATGTTAACAAATATTTGACTATTTCAAACAGAAGTTGACAGATATAATAGAGGCCAACTTTAGAACTCGTCTCTCAAACTTTGACAGATCAAGGATGTAAAATAAACATATATATATATATATATATATATGGAAACATACATGCATTATAAGATAGATTTAATAAGCAAGTGTTCATTTGAAATTGTGCTGAGAAACCATTTCATTGTAATATACACCTTATTAACTGGATAAATGATAGAGAAAGCAATTTGAAAAGTAAAAACGCTATTCTAAATGTCAGTTCTCATAGGCCTAGAGAAAACTCAAATTGTTACTTCATATTTTTAACATGTGGTTATCCTTGTGACTATATCTCAGAAATTTGAGATACAATCAACATGGTATTCATCAGTGCAGGTCAGGTGCTCAGTCATATGTGACTCTTTGCAGCCTCATGGACTGTAGCACGCCAGGCCTCCCTGTCTATCACCAACTCCCAGAGCTTACTCAAACTCATGTCCATTGAATCAGTGATGACATCCAACCATCTCATCTTTTGTCGTCTCCTTCTCCTCCAGCCTTTAATCTTTCCCAGCATCAGGGTCTTTTCCAATGAGTTAGTTCTTCACATGAGGTTGCCAAAGTATTGGAGTTTCAGCTTCAGCATCAGTCCTTCCAGTGAATATTCAGGAATGATTTCCTTTAGGTTAGACTGGTTGGATCTCCTTGCTTTCTAAGGGACTGTCAAGAATCTTCTCCAACACCACAGTTCAACAGCATCGCTTCTTCGGCACTCAGCTTTCTTTATAGTCCAACTCTCACATCCATACATGACTACTGGAAAAACCATAGCCTTGACTAGACAGACCTTTGTTGGTCAAGTAATGTCTCTGCTTTTTAATATGCTGTCTAGGTTGGTCATAGCTTTTCTTCCAAGGAGCAAGCATCTCTTAATTTCATGGCTGAAGTCACCATCTGCAGTGATTTTGGAACCCAAAAGAATAAAGTCTACCACTGTTTCCACTGTTGTCCCATCTATTTTCCATGAAGTGGTGAGACCGTATTATGGTATTTATAATAAAATGTAAATGTTTATATGATATTACTGAGGTAAAAATTTCTAGGCAGTCAGTGTAAAACTTGAGACCTTGGTCGTGTTTTCAGTAAACATCCTGCTCCCTTGTCCTGAATTCCTGGAATGTGTCTTTAGTCTGATAAATTATTGGCACTCAGATCCAGAAAAGGTCAGTGATTAAATTCTGTTCCATATGCTAGAGGGAAAAACAGCTAGTGCTCATTAATCTTAAACCCATACATCTAGTCTATGGTAAAATGGCCAGAGGGAATGAAAAAGAATGTTGACTTAAACCAAGGATCAAGAGAAGTCATAAAGATGTTAAGTATCTTGACCTTTAAATTGGTTGCTTAGAAATAATATGATTTAAGGAAGGATATAAAAACTGCTGTAAATCCTACCTTGGGGGTGTTTTTACCCCTTCTCTGTGTCTGTACTGAGAGCTTTGTACTTTTCTCCTCTTTAATAAATCCTGTTGGCTTGCTACCATGAGTATTTGCATGTTTGTGGATCCCATTCTTTGACTCAGCGGACAAGAACTTGGATTCCTGTCTCATCACCAAAAAAGAATAAAAAAGAATAAAAATACAAAAAAGAATAAAAATACACTACTTACACGTTATATGAAAAAATATGGTAAAGTTAGTATTCTCTTCTATAAATTGACAAAATCATAGAGGAAAATACAAGTACAGCTACAGTGGAAAGCATGGAAACTGAACATGCAAATTGGAAATAATAAAATTGTTTTTCTTCAGGAAAATAATCATCACTAAGCTAGACAATTTTCTAGTAAAGATGTCAAGAAAATAAGTGTAGTTCATAAAGATAAGATACAGGATACAAATATAAATATTAAAGATATTTTAAAACTGTAAAAGAGCACCATGCTTGCTTAGAATAAAAAAGTATAATATCTCAGATTTGGTCTTCACATTTAGCAAAGTATAAATCATCTTCTGTATCTGGAAAATTAAAGAAAAAAAAATCTGTGACAAAGAAAGCAAGCAAGTAGTTAAAAATCAATTTCTACCCACAAACAGATAGCTCTCCACACACATTCTTGGAAAATATTATTACTTATGTATATAAGTAAATGCCTGTATATATCAGTCATCTGGTACCAAAGTTTTATTATGGATTCTTTTAAGAAATAAATAACTCAGATGATCTGCTTGTAACCTTTTGTATGTAAAACCTGTCAGTGGACTTGCATTGTACTTAAAATAAAACCCAACATCTTACAATGAACCTAAAAACCCCGAGTTTTTTCTCTTGTCTTTCTCTCTGTCCTTTTCCTAAAGTCAGTATTTTTGTACAACAAACTCTAGCCCACTGACACTTTATTAGGTCCAGTTGCCACCTCTGTTTTTCACACAGTATTCTCATTATTTCTCTATAATGTTTAATAAAATTTCATTGATTATGATACATATAACCAGGATGGCCATATATTGGTAGGGACTGGACCATATTAAATTATTAGAAACTTCCTTTATACATAGAGATATTTGTCCACTTATCCTAGTTCTTATCCATCAAGCTCTGTGGTGTCCTGAAAGCAGACCTTCACAAGAAGCCAGCAAGGGACTTACTTGCATTCTGGTTTCACACTGCCTGTAGAGAAGAAAGTGGGTTGTAGGAAATTGAGGCAGGGGATTTATTGCACTGACTTACTGTATGCAGTGTCATTGTTGGCTGGCTACATCTCTCTAATAAGAATCACTTCTCTTGCCAAACAGTCTTCGTGTAGCTACCTTTTTTTTTTCTTTCCTCTTGACCATTCAAGCTTTGCAATTCTACCCACTCTTATTACTCTCAGGATTCTATACTACTTTTTGTTGGTTTCCTTAACCTGGCCACAATTTCAAGATAGTCTGTTTATTAATCTCTCCCCAGCTATCAAGTTTGGGCCTATGGCTGACTTATAACCTGAACAAATGAACTATAGATGGTGAATTAAATAATAATTTGATATTAGAACACAAATTATTACATTTCAACAAAATAATGGGTCAATGAAAATTAACACATGAATAGATACTGAAGACATTTTTAAAATTCAAACTAGTATACCTACTAGAAATTGTTAACAGAGTAATAGAATTTTTCCTTCATATGATAAGAAGAGATATTAGAAAAATGTAACAAGTAAGCATTATTAACATTAGATTGGAAATAGTCTCATGAATTTTAAGAATAATTTTTTAATGGATAATACTATCATTATTTTTGAAACACATTTAGAAATAATCTTCAGGTGTATCCAAAAAGTTAACAAAATAATAGTTTATTTTGAAAGGTGAGTAGTTTTTACCATTTGCCAATTAGATAGTTTCACCTGGGAAATCCAACAAAAGCAGCTGCAAAACTGAAGCAGGAAAAAGTAATCAGTAAATCCAAGGACAGAATTGGTAACAAAACTAGCTTAAAATTCAAGAATTTTCTCATATACTCATAAAAAGCTGGTTAAGAAATATAGGGTAATCCCATTTGCAATAGCAACCAGTAAAAGGAATACCATATAGAACCTTATTTTTTTTCCAAATAAACACTTGAGAAACTTTGAGAATATTTAAGACTATGGATTGAAAAGGGATGAAGAAATTCCAGAGATTGCTGCTGCTGCTGCTAAGTCGCTTCAGTCGTGTCCGACTCTGTGCGACCCTAGAGATGGCAGCCCACCAGGCTCCCCTGTCCCTGGGATTCTCCAGGCAGGAACACTGGAGTGGGTTGCCATTTCCTTCTCCAATGCATGAAAGTGAAAAGTGAAAGTGAAGTCGCTAAGTCGTGTCCGACTCTCAGCGACCCCATGGACTGCAGCCTACCAGGCTCCTCCTTCCATGGGATTTTCCAGGCAAGAGTACTGGAGTGGGGTCCCATTGCCTTCTCCGTTAGAGATTAGGAAATAGAAATAAAAAATGGAGACGGAATGATTTTGTAAACAATGAAGCACTAGATTTGAACCACAGAAGTTTCTCCACAAGATCGCGACTTTTAGAAATTAGAGGCTATTTCCCATCATGTGTTTCAGAATGAGAATGTAACATCTAATTTATGATAGGCGTTAAATTTTTGTTTGTTGAATGAATGATGTATATGAATGAGTAGTTGAATGAATGAATGCATGCATGTACAATGAAAGAGTGGCTGATGCATCAGATATTCAATATCCAGTTTAAATTGCCTTTCCCTGAAAATGGAAATTGCATGTAAAATCACTTATTGCATGAACACTTGAGATTATACAGCTCTACCAAAAATGGAAAGGAACTATAATGGTTGTTTTACTACTTCCAAATGTAAGTGCTTATCACTATGTTGAAATCAGGAAGTTCCCAAAAATGTAATGTGCAAGTTTCATATTTAGTAAGACTTTGAAAAAAAAAAATTGTTCAAACCCTGTACTCATTCCCAATTTCCCCTCAGGGTTCCTTTGGGAGTCCAGAGGCAGCTGGAAGCCACTGTAGATATCAGAATGAGACAGTCAATTTGAAGTGAATGATGCTAAAAATAAAGTGAATGGTGGTACTACATGAAGGATTAGCCATAAAGGACTCAGACTTTTCTCAGAATTACAGTTATCTTTGAAAAACTCTTTGAACTGATACTATAAGTGGGAAGAAATTCTGACAACACATCATGAGGGATTTTGATAGAGAGATTAACTATATTGGTTCATGAAACTCAGGTATGTTGAGCATAGAAAAGGTTAGAGATTTTAAGTTTTATTAAAAATAAAACTTTTAAAATATCAGATCCAAGTTTGGTGAGAAATGAAACTTTTAAGAACTAATATTTAATTATTTATTATTAAGTCATAGGATAGGATGAGATTTAACATACAGGCTAGTAAGTATAATACATTTCAGAACTAGAAGGCCGGTTACAAATCCTGGCTGCAACATCTTAAGCTATGCAACCTCTGGTCTTGCTTTCCTTCAAATTTAAATGATAAGAGTAATAATGACACATTGGTTACAGTAGAGCAGATGATTTGAACAACTGTGAAAGAGTAAAGAGATGGTAAATGCCCTCTTTTTTAATTTATTTTTTAATTGAAGGATGATTGCTTTACAGAATTTTGTTGTTAAATGTCTTCTTTAGGAAACAACATTGCTGCATGGATTTTTACATTTCGAAATGGCAACCCACTCCAATATTCTTGCCTGGAAAATTCTATGGAGAGAGGAGCCCTGTGGGCAACAGTCCATTGAGTCACAGTCAGGCACAGCTGAGTGACTAAGCACACACATACACATATATCTAATATGATGGCATTGAAAAGAACTCTGGTTATCAGTTTTTGCCCACCAGGATCTTTTTTTTTAAATATAAATGTATTTATTTTAATTGGAGGCTACTTACTTTACAATATTGTATTGGTTTTGCCTTACAATGACATGAATCCTCCACGGGTGTACATATGTTCCCTATCCTGAACCGCTCCCCCCCCCACCTCCCTCTAGTTTGGAAAGACACAGTCCCTTTTCATAGACTTGTCCCTTCCTTCCTTCCTCCATTCTTCATTTGCTCTCTCTCTCTGCATTCTTTTTTCCCCTACCCCCACCTGTGCAATGATTCAGCACCTGCTATGTACTAGATCCTGAGCAAAATATCCCTGCCCCCACTTCCAAAGACTCTCATTCACTCTCAAAAAATAGCTTGGAAACTTAATTCATCACAGTGAAATTCTAGCATGTTCTTAAGAAAGCGATTTTAATCCTTGCATCTCCTCTACCACTCTTTTAGATTTCTAGCTTAAATTATAAGTCCTTATAAGGCATGTATATTTGTTGTCATCATGTTTTAGTCACTATATCTGATGCTTAATTCTGAATATAGTTGTATCTATGTGTTAAAAGAAAATGAACAGGGCAATTGTCTGAAAATTTAATAACAAGGGTAATATTGTGTCTTCATATATAAATGTTTTATTTATGTTTCAGTGGCTGGGGAAATGGCTAACTTGAATGCTTTACAGACTAGACTTGTGTAAATGGTCGATTTCTGAATCCCAGTGCTTCTCATTACCAGCTGTACGGCCTTGAGCAATTTACTTAACCCCTCTGTCTCAGGTCTCTTAAAGGAACAGAAATGGTCATAGGAAAGGTACCTGAACCTAGAAGTTACTGTTAAAGTTAATGAATTAATACAAGAGCAAGAAACAGTGTTTGATACATAAGGATGGTGATTATTACAAATTTTTGTGGATATATGTGTTTGTATATATATGCCATTGTTGTGTAGTTTTTATATATTAATTCTAAACTATCTAGATATTTGAGCAATAGTTAGCATATAGCTATATACATATTTAGTGCTGAATACTTATGTTTCATTGAAATGAGGCTTCACTCATTTATTTCAGAAGGATTTCTTAGCTGTCTACTAGGTCCAGGCTATGTATCTAGTGCTAGTGACCCAGATATAAATAAAAAAAGTGATAAGCATGGAGCTGTGACAATGCAGGATTTAATTCTGGAATCCAAAAAGAAAATCATGCATGTATAAATAAGACTCATTAATTAACTCATTTTGGTTTTTTTTACACTTTAGCTCTTGTTTTTGTACAATGAGAAAGGACACAGATTAGGTAGAATGATCTGCTATGAACCAGCCAAATGCATGATATGAGGAAATATCCAGCTCTTTTTTATTTTCCAGAATATATTATTTTGCTATAATAAGTAGTTTCAAAGGATAAGTGAGATTATGTACTAATGTTTTTCAGTTCCCTAAAAAATATCCATTATCAATGATAAATCAATATAAAATACTTTAGGAAAAATAGAATAAAAACATGTTTTGTAGTTACCAGAATTATTCTGGATGTAGAATTTGCCACACATAAAAATGCATAATGGTAACTAAAACCCTACCTGTCTTCCCAAATTGCCATCACACGCATAAGATTTTTCAGTGAAATCCATTAAGCAGGTCTATAAAGCATTCTTAAGGAGAAATACTGATTTTCAGTGCATTTCTCAAATTGGGCAATTTTGGAGGTAATTCAAGAGTTTTGAAGTCATTAAGACTACTTAGTCCAATTATATAGAGGCCATATCACAATTACTACATTAAATTTTCTTTTGTCTATCTTAAAATTAGTTTTTAGCTCTATTCTTCACAAGTGTAAATATTAATAAAAACTAAGTATTATTTTTCTTCTTTGGGGGCCTTTCTTTACATAAAAAATAAAAACATATTTATTGGCCACTCCATTTTCAATTTGTTGGTAATAAAATGGAATATTTATTGTGAAATGCATATTCATGAAATATATATCTGGTATTACAACTTGACTAAGTTTTTTAATATATTATCTGCCTTCTAAGTGTCTTTATAGAGAAGCAAGTTTTTTTTTTCTTTATAAGGTTATTTTCTTTGATCACAGTGCTATATTTTATTCTTTGATCAAGTTGATTTTTTTTTTTTTCTGTCTGCTTTCATTTATCTAACACCCTGCTGTTTGCTTCACTCTCATTAAATGTTTCTGGTTTCTAGAGGGAAATAGGTTTTATTCACTTTGGTTTATCATGATCTCAAGCTTGTTTTTCTTCTTATCTTTACCTTTATTTTTCTTTTTGCTTATTGTATATACAGAAATTCTGTTTTTTGGATAGCAAAATGAAACAAAACAGACTTTTCAGAGAGACCCCATGCTCCTAAATGAGAACATGTAAGTTAATGGCCATTCAATTCAGTGGAAAAAAAAGATAGTCCATCTACTAATTTTTCAAATACAATATATAGGGCAAGATCCACTTAATCACCTTTTGAGGTTTTGGAAGTGCAAATTTAGAAAATGAGGAGAACTGGAAACATATACTGAGATTCAAATTCCTGCACTGCGTTAGTGGTTCTGATTAAGATGTAGAAACTCACAAGAGCCCATTATGTTCACCATAATTATGGGGGCAAGTCTGATAAGCAGGAAAAATTATGTTAAAATAAAAGAATCAGAAAGCTGAACATGTAAACATAAAGTGATGATACTTCCTAGGAAAGAAGAGATATGTAACTGTTTTTAACTCTGGTAGAGTGTTGGAAGGAAGAGAATTCTGCCACAGAGAATGATAGAGAGGAAAATGCCAAACTCTTACCACACTTTTAATAGCTATATGTATTCTGGCATGACAGATGAGAATCCTTCAGAACTCCAGTTGAGAAGCAAGCCTGCAAAGAGCCACCAATTCTTTCCCATGTTCCTTTTCTGAATGCACTAGGGTAGCATATAAATCTGAGGGAGAAAAGAGAACTGGGAGAGATTCCCTCTGAGGCATGAGGAACCTTCATTCAGAGGTAAGGCACCAACCAACTGTATTTAAGGAAAACAGTGGGAGAATTCCAGGAAAATCTGAGATACATTAACTCTTTCCTAAGGATATTGCAGGATCCCTTCAGAGTCTGGGAAATACATAAGAAAGAGATCACCAGTTACGGGAAAAAAAAAAAAAAAAAAAAAGTCAGGATGAAAAAAATGCAGAATCCTCCAGCATTCCAAAAAGACAGTATATGAATTGTAAAACAAAAGGAGATTTCTTGTTTCAGAAACCTAGTAGCTGTGAAGTAGAGCATAAAGAGATATCCAGTCTTCCCAGAATAAATCCCTTGCTATGCTAAAGGAAAAGTACTGATCCTACCTTCAAACTATTTGAAGCCAGTGGCATAATAAATCTAACAATGAAGTCGCTCAGTCGTGTCTGACTCTTTGTGACCCCATGGACTGTAGCCTATCAGGCTTCTCAGTCCATGGGATTTTCCAGGCAATAGTAATGGAGTGGATTGCCATTTCCTTCTCCAGGGGTTCTTCCCCACCCAGGGATGGAACCCATGTCTCCCACATTGTAGACAGACGCTTAATCGTCTGAGCCACCAGGGAAGTCAATCAAATCTAACTAAAACCACCACAAACTCTATGTGAATCTCAAATACAGATCAAATTGAATTAGCTTTCATGATAGTGGCCTGAAAGGAAATATAAAGGGTCATGTACCTTCTTGGGGTTAAATTCTAAATGTTTCAATGTTTATTTTTTTAAACACACACTGTCTGATCTATAATTTAAAAAAGTATGTTAGATAACAAATAAACAAAACAAGAAATTATGACTCCAAGAGAGTATATAGTATGAAATGAAAGTAGACATAGAAATAGCCAGATAGAAATATCACACCAAAATTTCAAAATTACAATGGCAAATAAATAACCCAATAGAAACTATGGACCACATGCATGAACGGATGGGAAAACTGAAGACAGGGCCACAAGGGGGAATGAATAAAAATAAGATACTAGAAATGAAAAACTCGTTAGAGGGATTTAACATCATAGTTACAATGGAGGAAGGCAACAGTGTTCTAGTTTTCTATTACAGTGTAAGACTTATCAGAAAGTTGACTGCCTAAAACAACATACATTTATTATCTCAGTTTCTGTGAGTCAGAGATCTGAGCACAGCTTAGATGAGTGCTCTGCTTAGGGTCTCACAAGACTGCAATAAAGATGTCAGAGACTTAGTGAGGAAAAGACCTGCTTTTATGCTTCCTTGAAATGCTGGCATGATTAATTTCTTAGCAGTTGTATGATTCTTGCAGCTTGTTTCTTGAAAAGCAGCATTCAGAGATGAGGAAGTGGGGGAGAAAAAGGGAGAAATAGACTCTAGCACAATGGATATTAAAGTCTTGTGTAATCATGGTAAATAAGTCACAGGTCCCACCAATACTCAAGGGAAGGAGATTACACAGAGATATGAATATCAAGAGGAAGAGGTCATGGGGCCAACTTAAAGGCTCTGCATAATAATCAACTTCAAGATGAGGTGATAGAAAATATCCAAAATCAAATATAAAGAGAAAAACTTTCAAAAGTTTAGAACAATGTTAAACTGCCCAACAAATGTGAAAAGTAAAGCTCCCAAAATGGAGGAGAGGGGATGAAAATGTACATGAACAGATGACAGCCAAAGCTTTTGAAATCTCAAGAAAAACATTAATGCACAGGGGGAAAGAAAAACTCAGCAAACATCATACAGAACCAACACAAAGATAAAGAAATCAATTCACATATTAATAAATCGCTGAAAACCAAAGTTAAAAAAAAATCTTAAAATCAGGCACAGGGTGGAAAATGACACATTTCAATCTGGGAAAAAAAATGATTAACACTGGCAGTTAGCTTCTCATTGGAGGGAAAAATATAGGCCAGAAGACCGTGGAAACTCATCTTTAAAAAGCTCAAAGTAAAAAAAAAAAAAATCTCATAACCTAGAATTTTGCAGAAAGTGAAAAGATACTTCATAACTGAAGGAGAAATAAGGTGAAATAAACACATTTTCCAGCTTGCCAGGTGGCTTTAGTGTTAAAGACCTGCCCTCCAATGTAGGAGACATAAAAGGACTTGGGTTCCATCACTGGGTCAGGAAGATCCCCTGGAGTAGAGCATGTCAACCCACTCTAGTATTCTTGCGTGGTGTATCCCCATGGACAGAGGAACCTGGTGGGCTACAGTCTATGGAGTTGCAAAGAGTCAGACATAACTGAAATGACTTAGTACACACATAGGAACTGCAGCCTACCAGGTTCCTATGTTAACAGAATTTTCCAGGCAAGAATACTGAAAGGGGTTGCCATTTCCTATTCCGTGCGACCTTCCCAACCCAAGGATCGAATCCACATCTCCTGCATTGGGAGGTGGATTTTTTTTTTTTTTACCACTGAACCATGTGGGAAGCCCTACATGCTCTGTAAATGCTATGAAATCAAAAGACAGGCAATGCTAATCTTTGGTGTTGGATATCAAAAGCTAATCCCATGAGGGCAAGGATGGTGATCAAGTGAAAGGAAACTTTCAGGGATAAGGAAAACATTCTGCATCTTGTTTAAGTTGTTTTACGTTAGTATCTATAATTCTCAAAATTTATTAAACTAGATATTTAAGACCTGTGCCTTCTATTGCATGCCAATTATGAAAAATAGATAATAAATATAAACTAATAATAAAAAATGAAGAAATAAAACTTCTTAGCACTACCACTTATATACAGTTGTTTGGCAATTTATTTAATTTCTGTAGACCTCAATTATCTTCTACATCAATCAAGGATAATTATATCTGCTTTACAAATTGGAAGCTCCTTTTTTCCCATGTATAAGCTATTGTGATACAACAGTACTTCAAATATCCATATTAGCTATTCAAAATGTCACTTAACTGGTTAATTAAAGGGGTAAAGAATTAAATATATAATATATAAAAAATGAAGAAACATTCTAATGAAGACGTTTTAAAGTTTGTGAGTATATTTATAAGAAATTATTATCAAAATATTAAAATTTTAAATTTACAACATATATTCAAGTCAATTTTTCTAATTATCATTCTTGAAATTCCCACAGTAGCTTATTAAAATTGATTTAATTAACATATTTGTTTAGGGCTCTTCCGGGTCTTCCTTGCTGTGCACAGGCTTTCTTTGGTTGTGGTGAGCAGGGCTCCTCTCTCGTTGCAGCTCATGGGCTTCTCATGGTGGCTTCTCCCAGTGCAGAATACAGGCTTTAGGATGTGTTGGCTTCACTAGCTGTGGCACACAGGCTGTGGCACACAGGCTCAGTAGTTGGAGCTTGCAGGCTCTAGAGCACAGGCTCAGTATTTATGGTGCACTGGTTGATTGTCCCACGGCATGTGGAATCTTCCCAGGCCAGGGATTGAACCCATGTTCCTTGCATTAGCAAGCAGATTTTTCTTTTTTAACTTTTAGTTTTATTTTGGGTTGTAGCCGATTAACAATGTTGTGATAGTTTCAGGTGAACACTGGAGGGACTCAGCCATAAATATACATGTATCCATTCTGCCCCAAACCCCACTCCCATCCAGGCTGGCAGGCAGATTCTTAACCACTGGATTACCAGGGAATTTCTCCCACAGTAACTTGAGGATGGAGAAAGCAACTATTCAGTTTTCTTTTTCCAAGTTGGAATTAAATGACTGTCAGGCCAACTGGACTGAATTCTTGACAGCTTTGTTGCATTTATTGGTAAATTTGGGTTATCTCAGCTTCTCTAGGTGTTTGTGTGCTAATAGATACAGTTTTATTTTGATTTTTCAAACTCTTAGAGAGCTTTCAAGGACTATGAAGTAAAGTGAAGTCGCTCAGTCGTGTCCGACTCTTTGTGACCCCATAAACTGTAGCCTACCAGGCTCCTCTGTCCATGGAATTTTCCAGGCAATAGTACTGTAGTGGATTGCCATTTCCTTCTCCAGGGGATCTTCCCAACCCAGGGCTTGAACTCGGGTCTCCCGCATTGTAGACAGATGCTTTACCGTCTGAGCCACCAGGGAAGTCTTTCAAGGACTATAGATTAAATAAATTTGTCAGATTAAATAATGATGAGGAAATAATCCCATGTAAGAAGGAAACCTTTGATTCATTCTAATGATAAATCTCAAACATTGAAATTAATACATCATGGTAAGTTTTATTCCTTTTTACTTGAGAAACTGAGGCACCAATTAAATGAAACAGTTAAAAAGTAGTACAGAGAAATAACATAAAGCCCATAAACCTATAAAACAAACTTTTTTTAAACTTATTTTCTTCTTTCTGTTTTGTGGAAGGAACCATTTTTTAATTGTAGTAAATCATTAGTTTCAAGAATAAAAGAATTATCATTAAATTCTGTTTCTATTTGTTAGCTATTTGATCTCATGCAAATTTCTCAAACTTGAGCCTCAGTTTTCTAAAATGAGAGTAATATATATTTATTTTTAGATTATAAACTATATTTTAGCACATTTTTAATTGCCAGGAATCAAAATGCATGTTAATAACATTCAGTAATTAACTTTAGAATTATAAGAAAATTGCAAACATAAGACAGATAGTTTCTGTACAACTCACACCCCGTTTCTCTTAGTGTTAATGTATTTCATTACCATGATATGTTTTTCAAAAGAGAGAAACCTTTGTGTGTTGTTCTTATCTAAAATACAGACTTTATTTGTATTTAACTAATTTTATACTAAATTTCTTATCTTCCCTAATCCAAAATTGGATAACAGATTGCAATAGCACATTATGCCTCCTGTAACATATTCTCTTTCCTTAACTGTCATGACCTTGACAGTTTTGGAAATTATATTTTATATTGTATCTGCTGTCCCTCAATTTGAGTTTTTGTTTTTTTTAAGTATATGGAGGTTATTGGTTTGGGGAAAGAATATCACAGACGTGAAATGTTACTACTCATCATATCATATCATGTTATCAGACTAACATCATTGGTGATTTTAACTTTGATCATTTGGTTAATATAGTATATATTTCTGGTATTTAGATTATAATCCAAATTTACTAATTTATTTTTGCTAAAATTTTTCAGCTTTGCCCATTGAGAACTCTTCTGGTCTGCTTCTGTCTTGTTGATATGTCCCCAGTCTTTTGTTTTTTAGTGTTTTTTGCTTTGGGACCTTACAAGATATTCTAAATTAATTGTGGGTGGTTTTTTTTTTGGTTTTTGTTTTTTTTTGTTTTTTTGTGTGTGTGGTTTTTTTTTTTTTTTTTTTTTTTTTTTTTGCCTCAGCCTAGAATCTGCCTGTTCTCTGTAGAGACTTAGTTTCTTTTATTGGAGAAAAGTACTTAGAGAACAGTGTGTTAAGTAAATATAATTGTGGCTTTTGTGGTGTCACTATTTCTGGGCCCTTATCAGGACATTTTTCATGGACTTTCTCAGAGGTAGAATATCTACTAACTCAAAGTACACATACCTACTATCTGTCATCTTTCTCTCTCTTTCTCTGTCTATCTTAAACATGAACTCATATTCTCTCCAACTTATTCCAGTAACATAAAGATTCATTCAAACCTTCTTTCTTACATACTTAAAACTTCCCTCTCCAACAGTGAGAAGCTAGACCATCCACCAGTCCACCATTTGTTAACTTGTGTATTAAACCCCAGGACACATGTAATACAGCATAGAATTGTTGATCCATGCCTCCATGAAAAGCTAATTTTCCAACCAGAGTACCATATTTATATACAGTTCCTTTTTCCTTAAGTTGATGTATGAACACATGTTCACACAATACCCTGTGTGCCAATTTTTACATCAAATTTATTCATAATTCCTTACATCTATAAAAGACCAAACTGTTTTTCAATTGGTAAACAGTAAAACTTACTGTGTCTTTACAACAGAATAAATGGTATTGATCAACAGAAAAGCCTGGACAATTAATTTGCATAGCTACTTAGGTGAATCTGAAATCTGGTTTACTGAGGGAAAGAAACCAAACCCAAAGAAAGACAAACAAAATATTGATCTTTAGTTGCCAGATATTCAAGTTGGACTTGAGAGGGTTGCTGATAGGAAGGAAGATGGTCAGAGTACTTTTTAAGATGAAGGAACTGTTATGTATGACATTGGAGTGGTGAATTTGTGCAATTGATTAAATCCATAGAACCATGTATTACCAAGAGTGAACTTTAATTTACACAAATTTAATACAAATAATCAACAGGATGTCAGGGGTCCTAAAATCAAATGAAGAATTTGAAGTTCCCTGTCCCCTTGCACTCTCTCCCAGAAAAATAAATTACAAAATGTATTATTCTGCTTGGGCTGCCATGAACAAAATACCACAGACTATATGACTTAAACGATAGTAGCTTATTTTTCATAGTACTGGAGGCTGGAAGTTGGAGCTCAGTGCCAGCTTATTCGGTTTGTGGTTGAAACTCTCTTCCTAGCTTGCTGAAGACACTCTTATTGTGTCTTCCAGTGATCTGTCAGTGGTACAGGTGCACCGAGAGATCTTGTTCTTCACTGACCCTAGCAGATTAGGAAACCACTCTTATGTCCTCACCTAACATTAATTACCTCCTCAAAGCCTCATTTCCAGATGCATTCACATTGCCTCAATGGGGTGGTGAATTAGGACCTTATCATATTAATTTTTGAGGGGCACACTTCAGTACATAACACATATGCATGATGTAACTTCATGGGGTAAAAAGGAATTTACTGAAGTAATATTGGAAATTTTTTTCTTGATGTTTTGACTGGAAACTGTATATATGGAGTGAAATTTTTATAAATCATGGATAAATTTAACCGGTTGTTTTGCTTCATTTGGGCTTCCCTGGTGGCTCAGAGGTTAAAGCGTCTGCCTCCAATGCGGGAGACCCGGGTTTGATCCCTGGGTCGGGAAGATCCCCTGGAGAAGGAAATGGTAACCCACTCCAGTATTCTTGCCTGGAGAATCCCATGGACAGAGGAACCTGGTGGGCTACAGTCCATGGATTTTCTATCCCTAACTCTTGTAGTAGTGTTAGTTGCTCAGTCATATCTAACTCTTTGCGACCCCATGGACTGTATGTAGCCCGCCAGTCTCCTGTGTCCATGGGTTTCTCCAGGCAAGAATACTGGAGTGGATTGTCGTTCCCTTCTCCAGGGGGTCTTCCCAACCTAGGGATCAAACCCTGGTCTCCTGCATTTTAGGCAAACTCTTTACTATTTGAGCTACAGGGAAGACCATCCCTAACTCTTAAAAAGGTGTTATTAATTTAATGGTGCATCTTAAAGTTTATGGCATTTCATGTATTACAGAGATTAATTTTATATCATTTTAAAGCTTGCAATAGATCTTCAGACACAGATGCTATGCTATGCTATGCTATGCTAAGTCACTGTCCGACTCTGTGCGACCCCATAGACGGCAGCCCACCAGGCTCCCCTGTCCCTGGGATTCTCCAGGCAAGAACACTCGAGTGGGTTGCCATTTCCTTCTCCAATGCGTGAAGGTGAAAAGTGAAAGTGAAGTCACTCAGTCGGATGGCACTTAATTCACAGATGGTACACTCACCAAACCTTTACCTAGTAAAACTAACAGTGAACATACAATTTTTACTCTGCTTTTTGGACAGAATATTAGAATATTTCTATATTGTAATGGTCATAATAGTAATAATAATTTTAAAATTACCTTTTAGCTTTCAATAGAAGGGATATATAATTATTTCTTCATTTATTTCTCTATTTTTAGACACTCAAATTATATCTGGTTTTGTGATTTCTTGCAATGTTCTTGTGGTTGCATAAAGTTATTTCCAAATTTTTAATCTTAAAACCAAGACATCAAAAACATGGAGTAAAGACAATCTCTTTAACAAGTGGTGCTGGGAAAACTGGTCAACCACTTGTAAAAGAATGAAACTAGATCACTTTCTAACACCGTACACAAAAATAAACTCAAAATGGATTAAAGATCTAAATGTAAGATCAGAAACTATAAAACTCCTAGAGGAGAATATAAGCAAAACACTCTCAGAAATAAATCACAGCAGGATCCTCTATGATCCACCTCCCAGAATTCTGGAAATAAAAGCAAAAATAAACAAATGGGATCTAATTAAAATTAAAAGCTTCTGCACAACAAAGGAAAATATAAGCAAGGTGAAAAGACAGCCTTCTGAATGGGAGAAAATAATAGCAAATGAAGCAACTGACAAACAACTAATCTCAAAAATATACAAGCAACTTATGCAGCTCAATTCCAGAAAAATAAACGACCCAATCAAAAAATGGGCCAAAAAACTAAATAGACACTTCTCCAAAGAAGACATACGGATGGCTAACAAACACATGAAAAGATGCTCAACATCACTCATTATTAGAGAAATGCAAATCAAAACCACAATGAGGTACCACTTCACACCAGTCAGAATGGCTGCAATCCAAAAATCTGCAAGCAATAAATGCTGGAGAGGGTGTGGAGAAAAGGGAACCCTCCTACACTGTTGGTGGGAATGCAAACTAGTACAGCCACTATGGAGAACAGTGTGGAGATTCCTTAAAAAATTGCAAATAGAACTACCTTATGACCCAGCAATCGCACTGCTGGGCATACACACCGAGGAAACCAGAATTGAAAGAGACACATGTACCCCAATGTTCATCGCAGCACTGTTTATAATAGCCAGGATATGGAAACAACCTAGATGTCCATCAGCAGATGAATGGATAAGAGATCAGTGGTACATATACACAATGGAGTATTACTCAGCCGTTAAAAAGAATTCATTTGAATCAGTTCTGATGAGATGGATGAAACTGGAGCCAATTATACAGAGTGAAGTAAGCCAGAAAGAAAAACACCAATACAGTATACTAACACATATATATGGAATTTAGGAAGATGGCAATGACGACCCTGTATGCAAGACAGGAAAAAAGACACAGATGTGTATAATGGACTTTTGGACTCAGAGGGAGAGGGAGAGGGTGGGATGATTTGGGAGAATGGGAATTCTAACATGTATACTATCATGTAAGAATTGAATCGCCAGTCCATGTCTGACGTAGGGTGCAGCATGCTTGGGGCTGGTGCATGGGGATGACCCAGAGAGATGTTGTGGGGAGGGAGGTGGGAGGGGGGGGGTCATGTTTGGGAATGCATGTAAGAATTAAAGATTTTAAAATTAAAAAAAAAATTCATCTGTAAAAAAATAAATAAATAAATAAATAAAATTAAAAAAAAAAAAAAGACTGCCAAAAGAAAAAAAAAAAAAAGACATGCAGTGAAGACCAAACTGATTTTGAAATATATAACAAAAGTTATCTGAGTTTGTAAAATACTGCAAGGTATGAGAAATTTGACTTGTACCTACCCTAATAATGATTGCCATGGTCTTTTAAAATGGAATTATAAACTTCCTCCCCACCCCAGTTTTTCCATAACTTAAGCAATCTCCTTTGCTTCTTCAGCCATTTAACATATGAATTTTTTTAACTTTTTAAACTAGCTTAATTAAGATATGATTCACATATCATATAGTTCCCCCTTTTAAAGTGTGCAATCCCATGATATTTAGTATATTTGCATATATGTGTAACCGTTACCACAGTAAGAGATCTTTACATTATATGAATATATGTCCCTTAGACTCAGACAGTGAAGAATCTGCCTGCAATGTAGGATACCTGGGTTTGACCCCTGGGTCAGGAAGATCCCCTGGAGGAGGAAATGGCAATCCACTTGAGTATTCTTTCCTGGAGAATCCCATGGACAGAGGAGCCTGGTGGTCTGTACAGTCCATGGGGTCACTAAGAGTTGGAGCTGACTGAGCGTTTAACACACACACATGTCCCTTATCAGATATATGATTTGCAAGAATATGATTTGCAATCTCCCATTCAGTGGATTGTCTTTTGAATTTCTAGTGGTATCTCTCGAACCACAATAGTTTTTAATTTTAAAGAAGCCCATTTATCTATTTTTCCTTTTGTTCCTCATAATTTTAGGGTCATATCTAAGAATCTTTGCCAAATCCAAGGTCATTAAGATGTTTCCCTGTGTTTTCTTCTAAGAGTTTTATAGGCTTATGGGTTTCATGGGTTTATTTTCTATACTTCATTGAGGGAAATAGCCTAAAATATTCATAACTCATATATGTGGAGCATCCAACCATGATCTGAATCAGAACTCACTGTCATAGATTTCAGTGCTGTTCAATGAAATTTGGATTGTGATTCTCAATAATCAAACCAAGCTTGACAGTCCATTTAAAACTTGGAAATATAGTAGTTAACAATTTAATGCACAGGCATAAGACACACTGTCTCTACAACCTATCTGTATGGTTTCTCTTGCTCTATAGATTTTCAAACTTTTAAACATATAGTTTTATATGATGCATATAGATTCAGAGAGTATTCCTTTTTGTTTAATTTTATAATTCCTAGACCTTAAGGTTTCTTTAAATGTATCATTTTGTGGAAAGCATAAGAGTTTCTGGCAATGGATTTATTCATCCAGAAGATAAAACAAACTGATTTATGCCTGACTAAAAGATCCATGTATATGATATAATGAGAATAATTTTTAAAACTGTATGACCTTAAAACAATATACTATTAAGATTTACCTTCCATTTTCCTTTCAAATAGCTATTTAAAAAAATGTATATACATATATATATCTCCTGGAATAAGCCAGAAACTTGAATAGTGTGAGGGGGAATTCCTGGTAGCTGCTACTATTATAATCAATTAATTGACAAGAGTTGGTAATACTTAATCATAGAAATGGTTCACACAAGTATTATTTCAGTGATGTACTAGCCTTACATGGGCCAAAGATAACATTGCTTGGGATTATTATTTCTTTTTTTTTTTTTTTTTTAGATAATTGTCAGGAAACAATTCTAGATTTCTGTACTATTTACTGTTATTTAAGATGATGTTGGAATTTATGCTACTTTGATAATGGAAGTACAAGCTAAAATTATAATAACATGCACAGAATAATAGTTTATCTTTGTGATTTATGTTTCACCCATTATGTGGAATAATACAGAGTTCAAGAATTAGACATTGTTATAAACCAACTAGGTTATGTCAGACTAATTGCTAAAATTAACTCTATGACATTGTTTTTCAAATAGGCATTTTTTTTTTTTTCTCTTAAGGGAGGGAAGCTTACAAATTGAAGTAATGGCCATTGGATACTGATAAATTGTATATTTTTAAAGCTCACAATCATCTGATTTTGTGATCTTTTCACCATTTCTATTTACAGTCAGTATGTTGTTTGTACTTTAGGAGTCATTTGAAGCAGAGCATCACTTTGAGTGGTTGTGCATCAGCATTAATAAAATTGAGTTTCTAGACCTCAATAGTCTTTCCTGGCAGCCCAGTTGATAAAGAGTCTGCCTGCAATGTGAAAGACCCGGTTTCAATCCCTGGGTCGGGATGATCCCCTGGAGAAGGAAATAGCAACCCACTCCAATATTCTTGCCTGGAGAATTCCATGCGCAGAGGATCCTGGTGGGCTGTAGTCCATGGGGTCACATAGAGTCAGGTCATTTTAAATTTTATCCCTAAGTCTCTGGTTTGAAACAGAAAAAGAAAAGGAAAAGGAAAGAGGGACAGAGAGAAAGAAAGAGAAAAAGAGAGAGAAAGGAATTCTTATAGAGTCAGTAAACCAGAATTGAAAATGAGCAAAAGGATAAGACTAATCATGGCTGTCCAGTGGATTTTACCTCTGGAAGTGGTGAATGCTGTGAGGAAAGCCTGTGATAGTGGTTGGTAACAAATATATTAGACACAGTTTCTCCTTAGAAACCTTCCTTGGCAGTCCTCCATAGTCACTAACCCTCAAAACCTAGGTAAGAAGCTCCTTCTATTTAAAAAGATTCAGTATTGATACAGTTCTCCCTTTATTTGACTTGAATGTACAGCATTCTGTACACCAGGCTGTGTGTCAGAGGTAGGGTCTCTATCTTGTTGACCATTATATCTTCAATTTTTAGCACAAAGACTGGTTCAGACTTAACAAGTACATGTTAAATGATGACTGTGGAATAAATAGATGGATGAGATGCCCTCCATTTCACATGAGATGGATACAGAGGGCAGGCAGTGCAGTGGAACATGGAATGTTAACAAGGATGTTTTTTAAATAAAAGACTGCACCAGGTTAATTGTATGTCTAAGAAATCATGGAGGCATTCTTATTTGAATCTAATTTGTATGCCTGCAAAGTAAAAAACAAACAAAAGAAATGACACTCAGATCAATGAGTATTAAAACATCACCTCCTTGAACCCACCCCTCCCTAGCTTCTGGAATATTAGTAGCTTGATGCCTCTTTTGAGTTCCTTCATTTCCCAGGTCCTAATTTGTCATAGAGCGCACCACCTGAAGGCACTGACAGTTTACCACCTAACCTTAGTTCTGGCCCCTGCAAATTCCTCATATCTTGTGCTCACGCTCGGTTGCTCAGTCGTGTCTGACTTTGTTACCCCATGGACTGTAACCCGCCAAGCTTCTCTGTCTTGATCGTCCAGGCAAGAATGCTGGAGTTGGTTATTATTTCCTCATACAGGGAATCTTTCCTACCCAGGGATCAAACCCGTGACTCCTGTTACTCCTGCATTGGCAGGCAGATTCTTTATCATCTGAGCCACTAGGGAAGCAAAGATCACAAAGATAAACTATTACTCCCATGGGATCATATAAATAAATTAATTCTTAAAGTACTGTTAATCGAAATAGGAAAATCACTTTTAATAAAGTATTATTGCATGATTGCCATTAAATGTTAATTATATACATAAAATAATGTATATACATCCCATACATGTATTTACATGATTAATTGATAGGTACATGTAAAACCATTACCCATTTAATTTAAAGAAAACTATCATGCACTGCATATCAAATCACTATTATTAAATCCTAACCTGTGACAATGATATTATTAAATATGAAGAGACAACACATTTGCAATGCTTTGTTAACCCATCTCCCTAAATGTCATGTGCTAAAGAATAATAGTATTTATTTTATTCATCCACCTATATAATATCCCTAATTCTCGTCTCTAGTAAATTAACTATGAAATGTGATCATCCATGATTATGTGAACTGGTTTTAAAAATTTGTTCTAGAGAAGTCATTGTCCCTGGATTGATAGATTTAACTCTCATTCTGTTCATAAAGCTTCACTGCTGTACAGTATCTGTTTAAACTAAGCTCCACCTTGCTTTGTGAAACTTTCAATTTCCACTGTGAACGTTCTATTTGACTTAATCACTCCTCCCAGAAAAAGACTACTAATTCTATTATAGCCAAATTTCAAGTGCAAAAACTTTAAAGTTAAATAAAGTTTTCCATAAAAATGTTGCAACTTTTAAGATTAGCTCATAGATGTGCTTAAACATGCTTGAATATTTGTGTTGGTTGGGTAGAAAATAGTGACAGTTTTGAAATAATTCCACTTTAGAGAACCATTTCTATTTGCAAACTTCATTTTTGTTACTGTTTATATAGAGTCATTAGTCACCAATATCTGTTGGAAGAAAATATTCTTCTAGAAGTTATTTCCCAAAATCATTAGATGCATTTTCATGGTTAAAATGGTTTTCTATTTAAATGGTCATCCTCTTAATTAGGAAAAGTTTTCCAAATGTGTTGTCTATCTTTCAGGCTCTTTGTTAAATCATGCATTACAAACTATTCTTAGTCAATGCATTGAGGGACTGAAAATGATTTCCTGAGAGATGGCTAGCATTCTTGCCTGAATATATTCTTCTCTTGCAATGTAAAAATTAGACATAAAATACAGACTTAGACAATGTTCATGCTGACAATCATAATTAGCATTTTAAAAACATTGTATATCCAGAAAGTCTTTATAAAGACTGATCATTCTTACAAGTTCACAATCCTAAATCAATACACATGCACATACTTATATATATCACACACATATATTTTTACATATTCTGTATTCTAAGAATAACAAAATTCTTATAGTCAGATGATTATTAAGCTTTTGTTATATGCCAAGTAGTAAGTACAGCCACCATTTAGTGAAAAGAACACTTTCAGAAGACAGATGATCTTGGTTTAATTGCCTGTTTTACTAGTCACTAAATTTTAGTTCTTAAAGAAGTTTTTAGCTACTATTAGTACTTCATTGGTCCTTCTGTGTGAAATGGGGGGTAATAAGCACTACCTCTGGGGTTTTACACAAGTATTAAATGAAATGATATCTATAAATACTTGGCAGAGTAAGTGGAACATTTTAAAAACTCAACAAATGTAAGTTTACTCCACTCATGAGTTATTGGGAGATCAATAGAATATATGAGACTTGGCTTCTGGCTCAGAGAAATATACTGTTTACTGATAACAAAAGTCAGGAAAGAATATAGGAGAAAGTGAAAAACTATTCAGGGGTGGGGAAAAAATCTTATTTCATTGTCAACTGAGTAGTAAATGTTCAAATTAAAAGGAAAGGAGAAACAGTTCTAGGATAGTTTCAGGTGGCCCACTGGAGAAGGGGTTTAGTAAATGGATAGGACTGGGGTAGGTAAAAATAAGTAACAAGTGAAGTCATGCATAGGGAAATTGAGCCTCCATTTTTTTTTATAGTCAATCTTTCAATCACGTTTATCTAATAAAAAGTAACAAGCATGGTTTTTCTTTGAAATTAATCTGAAAGTGTTTTCTTAAAGATTAATATTTTAAAAGTCTTTGTTAAATTTATATTCATGACCATGTCCACTAAGGAAAAAAGCTGCCCAGTATGAATAGACCAGTAGAGGCTGATGGTGATGATCTAACACTGGTGATAATCTCAGACTAGAAAACTGATCCTCCCTCAGTCACATCTATTTGATGATTTTAGACAATGATTTCTCCCTCTTCAAGCCTCGGTTTTATTATTGGTAGAAGAAGGTGGTGGCTATTCAGAAACTCTGAATCCTTTTCTAGTTCGAGTACACTTGTAGTGTAAGCCTAATTCTTCCACTGACAAAATCTTATGTATCCAGTAAGCTGTGAAAAGGAAACCCATGAGGAAGTGGAACATGGGAGACAGTGTGAGATAATCAGATGAACAAGCACAACAGGAAAGAGTTAATAAGAAACATAATAAGTTAAGAAACTGGAATTTAAACCATGGTATTGCTTCCAAATAAAGGGTGGCTCAGATGGTAAAGAATCTGCCTGTAATACAGGAGACCCAGGTTTGATCTCTAGGTTGAGAGGATCCCTTGGAGAAGGGAATGGCTGCCCACTCTATAATTCTTGCCTGGAGAATTCCATGGACAGAGAAGCTGGTCAGACTACAGTCCATGGGGTCATAAAGAGTCAGATATGACTGAACAACTAACATTTAACAAAGAAAAAATAAATAAAGAAATTATTCATAAAAGTTTTTAGGACCATGAGAAAAGGTTGGTTCTTCTGTGCTTAGTGGTCAGCACTGAATAAGAATTCACCAAACAAGATGCATCCATTTCTAACTTCACCATTAAAACAAAAACTCCCCACTCCTTTCCAGGATCCTTTTTCCCCCAAGGACATTGCCCATAGATTAGTTTGGCTAATTTTAATATATTTGGCCTCTGGAGGATGAATTGAAGGTTGGTTTCCCTGCGTGGGAGGAAGGAGAATTCCCCTCGTCTATTTCCTATCCCCTACCCACCTAAGAGCAGTTTCGAGACTATTCCAAAAACCACTTAAAATATTAATAATATTCTAGTGACATTTACTCAGTAATCACAGGTAGTTATCCCCCAGAGAAAAAAAGAACTGAAGTTTTATAGGCTATTCAAATGCTATTGCCTAATTCTACTCTTTCAGCCATCGTATACAACTTAAAAATTGCAATTATTTTGCCTACAAGGTACATACAACTCTGTAGAGAAAAGCGGCAAAATTCACTTAGAAAGAGGTGGCAGGTTTCAGTGGCAGCATGGTGGTTTTGTACTTGCCATTAGATTACCTTATGACCAACCTAGATAGCATATTGAAAAGCAGAGACATTACTTTGCCAACAAAGGTCCATCTAGTCAAGGCTATGGTTTTTCCAGTGGTCATGTATGGATGTGAGAGTTGGACTGTGAAGAAGGCTGAGTGCTGAAAAATTGATGCTTTTGAACTGTGGTGTTGGAGAAGACTCTTGAGAGTCCCTTGGACTGCAAGGAGATCCAACCAGTCCATTTTGAAGGAGATCAGCCCTGGGATTTCTTTGGAGGGAATGATGCTAAAGCTGAAACTCCAGTACTTTGGCCACCTCATGTGAAAGGTTGACTCATTGGAAAAGACTCTGATGCTGGGAGGGATTGGGGGTGGGAGGAGAAGGGGGCGACAGAGGATGAGATGGCTGGATGGCATCACTGACTCGATGGATGTGAGTCTGAGTGAACTCCGGGAGTTGGTGATGGACAGGGAGGCCTGACATGCTGTGATTCATGGGGTTACAAAGAGTCAGACATGACTGAGCGACTGAACTGAACTGAACTGAGTAGCTTGAGTCGTTTCTTTTTTTTATTTCAATAGTTATAGATACTGGTGTTTTGTATCAAGTTTAAGACTTAACCGCCATGTCTATTTTCCATCATTACAGAAATAATTTAATTTTCCTTTCCTTTTTGTTACAAATCTCTCAACTTCCACGTGGTCTTTGGGGATAAAAATTATCTTGTTCCTGAACGAAGAAGTCAATGAAATCTCTCCCAGTTAATTGTCCAGAGTGAAAGAGGCCAGTTCAGCAAATTAGTTGTACTGCTCACAATCACTTGAAGGCCCAGGTTCCTTTGAGTTATTGATAAGCCACACAAAGGTGAATAGCATCATTTACGTGGTTAAAGCTGAGTCACCACCATGTTTGTTTTCCAGCAGGTAATAAATTCAAAGAAATCATGGAAAAGTTATGTCAATTGTTTTGATGTGCAGGCCTAGAATTGGCACACATTACTTTGAAGCAAATCCTGTTAGGGAGTTCCTTGGGACACCCTCATGATCATATGAAAAAACCTGGGCTAGACTATTGGATGATGAAATAACACATGGGCAGGGCAACACAGAAAACATGACTCTGGCAACTACAAATACCAACAGCCAGACATGAATAAAGTAACCTTGGATCACCCAGTCCCAGCTGAACCTCCAGATCATCACAGCCACATCTCTGACCTTAGGTAGTATCATCAGTATTTTTTCATGTGCGTTTTGGCCACCTCTATGTCTTCTTTGAAGAAATGTTTATTTAGATCTTCTGTTCATTTTTTGATTGAGTAGATTGGCTTTTTTTTTTTCTGAATTGAGCTGCATGAGCTGTTTTTATATTTTGGAGATTAATCCCATAATTTCTCCCATTCTGTGGGTTGTCCTTTTGTTTTGTTTATGGTTTCCTTTGCTGTGCAGAAGCTTTTAAGTTTAATTAGGTCCTATTTGTTTATTTTTATTTCATTACTGTAGGAGACTACTAGGAAAAAAATATTACTGTAATTTATGTCAGACAATTTTTCTGCCTGTGTTTTCCTTTAAGAGTTCTATATTAATAGAATCCATCCTTACATTTAGGTTTTTAATCCATTTGGAGTTTATTCTTGTATATGGTGTTAGGGAGTGTTCTAATTTCATTCTTTTACATATAGCTGTCCTGTTTTCTTAGCACCACTTATTGAAGAGACTGTCTTTTCTCCATTGTATATTCTTTCCTCCTTTGTCATAGATTATTTGATCATAGATGTTTGGGTTTATCTCAGGACCTTTTTATCTTGTTCTACTGATCTATATTTTCTGTTTTTGTGCCAGTACCATACTTTATTTTTATTACTTTAGGTTTATAGTATAGTCTCAAGTTAGGAAGCCCACTTTTCCTTCTCAAGATTGCTTTGGATATTTGGGGTCTTTTGTGTTTTCCTTTGATCCCCTTTTTTTGGTGGGGGCAAGAATACTGCAGTGGGTTGCCATTCCCTTCTCCAGGAGATCTTCCTAACCCAGGGATTGAACCCAGGTCTTCCGCATTGTAGGCAAACGCTTTACCATCTGAGCCACCAGGGAAATCTAAATATTTCTTTGATCCCCTTTTTTGGGGGGGAGGCAAAAATACTGGAGTGGGTTGCCATTCACTTCTCCAGGAGATCTTCCCGACCTAGGGATTGAACCCAGGTCTCCCGCCTTGTAGGCAGACGCTTACCATAAATGGAAATGGAGAAGGGAATGGCAACCCACTCCAATGTTCTTTCCTGGAAAATCTCATGGACGGAGGAGCCTTCTAGGCTACAGTCCATGGGGTTGCAAAAAGTCGGACAAGACTGAGTGACTTCACTTTCACTTTTCACTTTGTGTCTTTATACATATTGTAAAATTTTCTGTTCTAATTCTGTGAAAAATGTCGTTGGTGGTTTGATTTTGTAGATTGCTTTGAATCTGTAGCTTTCTTTGGATATTATCAGTTCAGTTCAGTTGAGTCGCTCAGTCATGTCCGACTCTTTGCGACCCCATGAATCGCAGCACTCCAGGCCTCCCTGTCCATCACCAACTCCCGGAGTTCACTCAGACTCACATCCATCGAGTCAGTGATGCCATCCAGCCATCTCATCCTCTGTCGTCCCCTTCTCCTCCTGCCCCAAATCCCTCCCAGCATCAGAGTGTTTTCCAATGAGTCAACCTTTCGCATGAAGTGGCCAAAGTACTGGAGTTTCAGCTTTAGCATCATTCCCTCCAAAGAAATCCCAGGGCTGATCTCCTTCAGAATGGACTGGTTGGATCTCCTTGCGGTCCAAGGGACTCTCAAGAGTCTTCTCCAACACCACAGTTCAAAAGTATCAATTGTTTGGTGCTCAGCCTTCTTCACAGTCCAACTCTCACATCCATATATGACTACTGGTCATTTTCAAAATATTGATTCTTACAATCCAAGAATGTGATATATCTCTCCATTCGTTTATATCATCTTTGATTTCTTTCATTAGCAACTTGTAGTTTTCTAAGCACAAGTCTTTTTCCTCCTTAGGTAAGTTTATTCCTAGGTGTTTTACTTTTTTATATGATGGTAATGGAATTGTTTTCTTAATTTCTCTTTCTGATCTTTCATTGTTAGTGTATAGGAATAGAAGAGATTTCTTTGTATTAATTTTGTATCCTGCAACTTTACCAAGTTCATTGAGCTTTAGTAGTTTTCTGGCATAATCCTTAGTATTATATATATATATACACATATATATATATATATATATATATGATGAACTTTAGTAGTTTTCTGGTATCATACTTAGTTATATATATATATATATATATATATATATATATATATATACACATACATACACACACACACACATATTATCATGTTATCTGCAAACACTGACGGCTTTATTTCTTCTTTTCCAATTTGGATCCATTTTTTTTCCTCTTTATTCTCTGATTGCCATGGCTAGAATTTCCAAACCTGTGTTGAATAAAAGTTGCAAGAGTGATTATCCTTGTCTTGTCCTTGACCTGAGAGGAAATGTTCTCAGTTTTCACCATTGAGAATGATGATAGCTGTGCATTGGTCATATGTGGCAATTATTGTCTTGAGGTAGGTCCCATCTGTGCCCACTTTCTGGAGAATTTTTATCATACATACATGTTAAATTTTGTCAAAAACTTTTCCTGTATCTAGAGAGATGATCATATGATTTTTATTCTTTAGTTTGTTAATGTGGTGTATCACATTGATTGATTTGCGTATACTGAAGAACCCTTGCATCCCTCAGATAAACCCCACTTGATCATGGTGTATGATCCTTTTAATGTATTGTTGGATTTGGTTTACCAGGATTCTGTTGAGGATTTTTGTGCCCATATTCATCAGTGATTTTGACCTATAATTTGCATGTGTGTGTTTGTGATATCTCTATTTGGATTTGATATCAGCTAACAGTGGCCTCATAGAATGAGTTCAGGGGTGTTTCTGTTTGTTGTTGTTGTTTTTCCCTCAGCAACTTTTTGGATGAGTTTCAGGATGGATGTTACCTTTTCTCTAGTGTTTGATAGAATTCACTTTTGAAATCATCTGGTCCTGGACTTTTGTTTGTTGAAAGTTTTGTAATAAGAGTTTCAATTTCAATACTTGCGATTTGTCTGTTCATATTTTCTATTTTGTCCTGATTCAGTCTTGGGAGATTATTCCCTTTCAAAGACTTTATCCATTTCTTCTAGGTTGTCTATTTTATTGGTATATATTTGGAAACAGGTCTTGTGATCTCTTGTGTTTCTGTGGTGTCCATTGCAACTTCTCCTTTTTTGTATCTAATTTCATTTATTTGAGCCCTCTCCCTTTTTTTCTTGATGAATCTAGCTAAACATTTGTCAATTTTGTTTATATTTTCAAAGAACCAGCTTTTAGCTGCATTTGTGTTTTCTATTGTTTTCTTCATCTCTTTTTCGTTTATTTCTCCTCCGGTCTTTATGATTTCTTTCCTTCTACTAACTTTGGGTTTTATTTGTTCTTCTTTCTCTAGTTGCTTTAGATGTAAGGCTAGGTTGTGAGATTTTTTTGTCTTTCCTGAGGTGTTATATTACAGCTATGCTCTTAAAACTGCTTATGCTATGTTCCACAGGTTTTGGTTCTTCATGCTTTCATTGTCATTTGTCTAGGTATCTTTTCATTTCCTCTTTATTTCTTCAGTGATCCATTGGCCATTTAGTAACATATTGTCTAGCCTCCATGTGTTTGTGTTCTTTACAGTTTTTTCCTGTAACTAATTTCTAATCTCATAGCATTGTGATTGGAAAAGATGCTTAACTGAAGCTTGATTTATGATCCATAATGTGATCTATCCTGGAGAATGTTCCATGTGCACTTGAGAAGAGAGTATATTTTAGTGCTTTCAAGTGGAATGTTCTACAAATATCAGTTAAGTCCCTTTGGTCTAATGTAAGACAGGTATTAGTCAAGACTTTCTCAATAGAAGAGAGAGATTAATTTCAACTCCAAATACTGCAAAGACATCTGAGAATTTATAGCCAAAGAGAAGAATGAGGTGGTCATAAATGAAAATTACTAAGAGGAGACAGCAAGAGGAGGAGGGTTTTTGCTAAACTGGCCAGCAGGATTCTTATTAAAGGCAGGCGAAGAATTTAGACATTAAGGGCAGGAAACTTAATCAGATAGCAAGGATGGGGGATTTTCATTAAGCTAACATAGCAGAATTTTTACTAAAACTGAAATTTTTTAAGCCAAGGATAAGGCTCAAGGATGAGGCCTATTTGAAAAGAAGTCTCAGTAGAAGCTATCTGAAGTCTAGTCAAGGAGAGAGTCTATGTCAGTCTATTTGTTGATTTCATAGTTAATATTTGAAAGTTCATTGTGTATTTGTTACTCACAGCATATTTCCATTCAGACCAGCATCTTTCAAGTGCTCAGTAGCACCATGTAGTAGTGGCTGCTGTATTGGACAATGTAGCCCTAGAGACGTCAGTGTATCTAGGGCAGGTCCCAGGCATCCCTGATTTTTTTTAACTCCTGAAACAATGCAATTGAACAGTCAGATTTAAGAAAAAAGGATGTGAGGCCTTGTTTGTTCTATGATCCATCCTTTATTGTTACTTTTGTGAACTTCCGGGTTTTCCTTAACCCCCAAGTGACTCCAAAGAAAATATTAGCATGAAAGTCTTAGCACATTATTGCCTTTGTGTCATGTTTCAAACCTTCCTATTCATTGGCTTTTAAATTATGTAACAAAGATCTATTATGAGAACAAGACAGAAGTCATTTTAGGAAGTCGGTATTCTCTAAACTTTTTGAGCTCTTGCCTGAATCTTGTTGATATTTAAAACCACTCATATGTGTCCAGAAAATAAAATAAAACTGTGGCTTTGAGAAAAATAAAAGAAAAAGAAAATTTAGAATAAAACTACTGTTAGATGTAAAAGAGCAAACTCATAGCTATATTTGAGATGTTTAAAATGCCCTTTGAATAAATCTTCATGGAAACCTGATTCTCAACCCAAGGCTTATGATGCACAGTCCATAAATCATACTTTTAATATTATTGCTTTTCAGTCTTTCAAAGCTTCCCCTAATTATTCCAGTGTAAATTTGAGTATATAATGATGACCTATGGAAAGCTGCGTTTCTGCCTTTAAGCTTGAGTTGCATTTCCCAATCATTAGAACAAAGGCTGTTTCATAACAGGCTGCTCCTTGACTTTAAAAGAATCACAAGAAAATGTAACTGTACACAATAGCCATTAGTCTTCCACAGGGAGGGTTTGTGTTTTGTGTTTAAGGCAGTGCACATTAAATTCAAGATCTTAATACTCCTATGAGGCCTTTCAGGCCCCCATGATGACTCTTGAAAAGGCTTTTATTTCCTCAACGTATGTAAATTGCAAAGGGTGAAGTCAATGTGATTTAAAGCTAACATCTCCTTAAAAGCCCAGAAGAGACACAGCTTTTAATAAATGAAATATTAGAGGAAATTGAAGTTTCAACATTTCAATATAATGTGACCATGAAGATAGAATATAATATTTAGTGAAATTAACAGTTCAGGCTCAGAATATAACATCACTCTTAATCTACATCCCTTCCTTTCATTTAATTTATCTGACATATGTCCCTTCTTTCAAGGGAATTCTCAACCAAGATCTACTGGATAAAGAATTGTTATTGAGATGGCCTTCGGGGTCAATCTGAAATCCCAGTACACTGGTCATTACTTTGCCAACAAAGTTCTGTCTACTCAAGGCTATGGTTTTTCCAGTGGTCATGTACGGATGTGAGAGTTGGACCGTGACGAAGGCTGAGCACCGAAGAATTGATGCTTTTGAACTGTGGTGTTGGAGAAGACTCTTGAGAGTCCCTTGGACTTCAAGGGGATCCAACCAGTCCATTCTGAAGGAGATCAGCCCTGGGATTTCTTTGGAGGGAATGATGCTAAAGCTGAAGCTCCAGTACTTTGGCCACCTCATGCGAAAGGTTGACTGATTGGAAAAGACTCTGATGCTGGGAGGGATTGGGGGCAGGAGGAGAAGGGGATGACAGAGGATGAGATGACTAGATGGCATCACGGACTCGATGGACATGAGTCTGAGTGAACTCCGGGAGTTGGTGATGGGCAGAGAGGCCTGGCGTGCTGTGATTCATGGGGTCACAAAGAGTCGGACACAACTGAGCGACTGAACTGACTGACTGATTACAATAGAGGGGAATAGATCTTCAGTGATGTTTGGAAAACTGAAAGTTTTATAAATATATCCTGCTGAACTCAATGCAATGATTTTTAACCCACTTTTAGTACATGTGCAGATGTACAGATGCTAACCTGATTCCAGTACTACTGATTTACTCATTCCTTAATTCTTTCAATAAATACTTCACACAAATGTAGGGCTGGAATAATTTTCTTTCTATTCTTCTAGGTTCTTTGGCTGGTCTAATACTTAAATTGGCATAAAACAGTTTAATAGGAGAAAAACAAATCTAATTTTGTACATATGGGTGTGTGTGTGCTCAGTTGCTTCCATCATGTCTAACTCTTTGCGACTCTATGAACTGTAACCACCAGGCTCCTCTGTCCATGCGATTCTCCAGGCAAGAATATTGGAGTGGGTTGCCATACCCTCCTCCAGGGCATCTTCCCAACCTGGGGATCAGACTTGTGTCTGCCTATATCTCCTGCATTGCTGGCAGATTCTTTACCCACTGAGCCACCTGGGAAGTCTGTATGTACGGGAGGCCCCCAAAATATGAGACCTAAAGGCAGTCAGGCAATTGAGGACTACCTGCCATCTTGAATAGAAATGGGATATGGGTCTGGGGTTTCAAAGAGGAGGGAAATTCACAGAATGATAAGAGAGCAGATGTTTGTTCTGCCATGTAGGTAAGTCTTTGAGATAAGTTATCTCTGGTAATTAATAGCTCTCTTTCAGGGCCCAGTGCCCTATCTAAATTATCTTTGGCAATTAAGGGAGAGGTAAAAGTTTTTCTTATGCCTACTGGAATTTTATTGCCTCCAGGTCAAAGTAATCTACAAGTTAAAGTATCACATTTTGAGGCAAGGTGGAAGGGTTACATATTCTACTCCTCTTCATATAACCTGTCAGAGCTGGTTTCAGGAGGCTGAAGCAAAATTTCACCAGGTAAAGTTCCTATCTCTCTGGAGCTTGCAGCCCAGAGGAGAAAAAGCACAAATAAATATGCAATTTCAACATGCTAAATAAAAGGAAAGCACCTGAGGCTGTAATTATGTATGAAAAAATGGCCTGGTTTACCTTGGGGAATGCAGAGAACTCTTCCTTGAGACAATGATGTTTAAGATGAGAATAGAAGGCAGAGTAGAAATTTTCAAGAACCTGCTTATCAAGTGTTATTTTTTTAAGGTCCAGAGTTCAAAGCAAAGACCTGAAAATCTACTGCAGGAACAGACTTAAAATGAATGATTGTAATTTACTAAAAAAAAAAAAAAAAAAAATGTGCTATAATTGAGGTTGATATATGATGGAGAGATGTTTTATTTTGTAACCAAAAATTTTTAAAAACAAAAATCAAGCATGTAAACAAATAACAGCAACAATAAAAATATCCTAGCATTGCTTCAAACAGATGTTGAAAATCCTTTTTCCATGAGAAAAACACGTGTTGAAAATTCTCCCTAAAAATATTCTGTCATATCTGTATCCATCTTGAATTGGGTTTACATTGTGTTCCTTGCTCATATCCTTCTGTAATTTTATTTTATATAACTATATTAAATTGCATATATATTCACATATATTCTCAGAATACATAGAAGTCTCATTTCTTTTCAATGTCTTTGATAATTTGATCAACTTAGACCACATCTGACAGCTTGTGAAGGAAATTAAATGGTGCGTAAATGTATGTGTAATTATTATTTTACTAAAATACACATCAGATTTTCCTGAAAAGGAAACAAAAAACAGCCTTGATTAAAATACTACTACCTCTCAGTGTTCCAAAGGACTTTTTGATAATATTAAATAAACTGACACACTGAACTTGAAATCCCTGAGCCAGGTCTCCTAAATATTAGGTATCAAAATCTATATGCAGAAGATAATACCAAGGCACTCTTTATTTTCTTTCCCAACCTAAATATTCTGTTCTAATAACACCATCCATAAGCAATGTCACTGCTATAGAGAGAGAGGGAAGACCCAGCCTTCTGTGAAAACTGAACACATGGCTTACAACATTTTAAAGTAACTTTTATTTGAAAAATTTTTGATGTTCTAAATATTTAAAAAATAATTTTATCACTTCCATTGGTGGGTCATTCAATAGACATGGATATATAGAGCTGTATATTTCATTTTAGAAAAATTTAAATGAAATAGAATTTATTTTTAAAATAATGTATTCATTAATCTAGAACCAACTGTATTTCAGAAGTCATCTGTTATATAGTCCAACTTCATTTTATACTCAAGAAAGGGCATGTCTCAGATCATTCCATTGGTTAGCAACAGAATCAGGAAGAGAATCCTGGTCTAACTCTCAATCCAATGCTGTATCTAACCCAGAGCACTGGCTTTCTTCTCTTTATTACTTTGTCCATATTCTATGGGAGTAACAATTAGTAAAAAAAAAAATGAAGCCACCCACTGAATTACTGAGCTACCCATTGCATTTCAATACTGCAAAATCAAGCAGTATCAATTCTCCTTAAATGGAACACAGAATAAGCATTCATGTAAATAAATATTTGGTAACTTTTTGAAGGATCTACTAAAATATTCAAAAAGATTGACAGTATTCTCTCCTCTTTAGTCTGTCAAACTTGACAGGAGACTCAGACAATATAGATAAATATCATGGTTCTGCTGCTGCTGCTGCTGCTGCTAAGTCACTTCAGTCGTGTCCGACTTTGTGCAACCCCATAGACGGCAGCCTACCAGGCTCTGCCGTCCCTGGGATTCTCCAGGCAAGAACACTGGAGTGGTTTGCCATTTCCTTCTCCAGTGCATGAAAGTGAAAATTGAAAGTGAAGTCACTGAGTCGTGTCCAGCTCTCAGTGACCCCATGGACTGCAGCCCACCAGATTCCTCCATCCATGGGATTTTCCAGGCAAGAGTACTGGAGTGGGGTGCCATTGCCTTCTCTGATCATGGTTCTAGAAGATTGCAAATCTGTATTGCAGAGCATTTTCACAGCAGGGTGTTCAGTGTTGCTTGGAATTTTACATATAATTGGATGAATATGTTTAAACTGTCAAAGGCAGCCTATTTTCAATATCAAAGAAGCATGGGAAAGAAAAGGAGATATGTTAAGACTGAGTTCAGGTAAATGGGAGATTCAACTATGGAGAAAGCCTCCATAGCTGGCCCAAATCTTGTTATGACTTTGGGAAATAAGCATTTGCTTTACTCACCATAGGGCTTTCTCTCTTTGTCTTTCTGTTTCTGTTTGTCCCTCCTTGTTCCTTGTCTCTCTCTCTCTCTCTTCCTGACTCAGATATTGCCTATTTCTGATTTCTACTTTAATATTTTATATAAAATCTTCGCACTCACACCCACTTCACCCCTCCATCTTCACACATATATGTATGTATCTCTAGGAACATATGTAAGTTTCTAACTTTGCCTCGTTCCATGCAGCCTGTTTCTCCCTGCATCTACAACTACTCCCAGGAGTTGACCTATTTTTTTTTCCCCCTTTTCTCACTCTTATAACTCCTCCAGAAGGCAGACTAAATCTGTGATGGGAATTCCCTGGCACTCCAGTGGTTAAGACTTGGCAGTTTCACTACATTGGGCCCAGGTTCAATCTCTGGTTGGGGAACTAAGATCCCACAAGCCATAAGGCACAGCCAAAACAAAACAAAAACTAAAAACACTTGATGAAGAGTGCTTGCCCTAGAGTTAGGTGATCTTCTAAATGCCACCAGTACCTATAATGGTGTATTCCTAGGAAAGTGGCTTCAATGATAAACAGCTAGATTTACTCACCAATTAAGTGTCCATGTTAAAGGTATAGGAATCATGTGCGTGATAATCACTAATTGAATGGGATTAGAACAACATAAAAAATGACAGTAAATATCTACTCTTTTAAATTATTTTTAATCTTGGCATAATCCCAGATATAACCCATCATTTCCCTTTTTTGCTCACTTCATGTTATAGAATACAGATCCAGTCCATCTTCATGTAAATCTGAATTTTTAATCTTATACTTTAGTGTAAAATTCCTTTCCTAAGTACATGTGACTCTTAGTTGAGACCTGAAAATAAACTGTAGACTTTGTGTCATTGGTTTATGGAAGATCTTTTAATACTGCTGGCTAGAAAAAAAAAATGACTTTAGTACAGATTTCTTCAGGTTGTTGATATTTCTTCAAGTTGCAATGCCACTAAAGGGGTACTTGGATAACCATTCTAAGTGAGAAATGGTGACCTGAGGAGGTCACTAAATTTAAAGGGCAGGGAGGCATACATAGTTACATATATGGAGGTGCTTCTATTTTTCTTAACATTGCAAAGCCTCATACTTATCTCCACAATTAATATGAGGGATCAATAGTTGGAATAAAGCTCTGAAGTCATATTGCACTATATAGTATATAGTATAAAAATACAAAAATCCAATTATAATGTTTCCATCAAATTAGCTCTATGTATGAAGTGTTTTGGAGAAGGCAATGGCACCCCACTCCAGTACTCTTGCCTAGAAAATCCCATGGAAGGAGGAGCCTGGTAGGCTGCAGTCCATGGGGTCGCTAAGAGTCGGACATGACTGAGTGACTTCACTTTCACTTTTTACTTTCATGCGTTGGAGAAGGAAATGGCAACCCACTCCAGTGTTCTTGCCTGGAGAATCCCAGGGACGGAGGAGCCTGGTGGGCTGCCGTCTATGGGGTCGCACAGAGTCAGACACAACTGAAGTGACTTAGCAGCAGCAGCAGCAGCAGCATGAAGTGTTTAGTTTTGTTTTGGGGCACAAGTATGTGTTTTTTGTTTGTTTGTTTTGTTTTTATTTGCTAGTAATGGAAACTATGGTTGATTCATGAACAAAGAAGAGGAAAGGAAAGGAAGGAAATGAAAAGATAAGCAAAAGAAGGAAAATAAATTAATGTAAATTTAACATGATTTTATAGAAAAGATAAGAAAGCAAACTTGAAGAATTAGACCTGGGAAAGGACAGGACAGCTTAGGGGTTTGGGGTGAGGACATCAGGAGTAGCCTTATTTTGGATCACCTGGGGTAAAGCAGCTTCAACCCATGTGTTGCTTTTTTTCTGCTTAAGATTCACATTTCCAAGAGGAAGAATCAGATTTTCCAGTCATGTGTCATATGCACAAATTTAACCAAGAAAGATCTAGGCATTTTGATTGCCTTTCTCGCAAAGACCTTAAGCAAATGGAGAAGAGACACAGTTTACCAAGGCAGAACAGAGCTGCTGACACTAAAAGATGAATGTATCCTAGGCCAGCCAACTCAGCAAATCACCACAACAGATTTCACATGGGGGTCTGCCCATTCTGGGGTTTCATCAGCTTCTGTAATTCTCCTGGAGAAGCCACTGAAATCTGATGCTGAGAAAACGACAAAGTTGAGTATGGGGGCATATACGTCATATGTTGTAGCTAATCTATTCATATCACCACATTATCTTCAAAATTAGCAGGCAAACTTGGGTTAGAATATCAATATCCAATGAATAGAAATGCATCCAGAATTTGTTGAATATTTAGGATAATGAGCTGCCAGAAATATCACCCCTGGCATGTCACAGCAATTGTTCAGAAGTCTGCACCAGCTAAACTACTAACCCCCTGCCCCCAGCCATGCTCACACACACATGCCCTTTATTTCAGGTTTAGATAATATTTTCCTTCTTGGATAATTTAAGCATTTTGCACAAAATGAATCAATCTTTACACTGACTCAATACTGACACACTGTTAATGTTGAGACTAAAATCACAACATTAATCTTTAGTTTAACATGCTTAATCATGGGTCATAAAATGACCCCACATTTCATTTTCATATGATTTATCAAAGTATATGGAGGTGAATTACATGTCATCTTCCTGAAAAGTTTTGTTTGGGGATTCTATTTATATAACTCAATATCCCTTTTCTTTTCCACACTATAGTTACTAGAGTCCAAAATATGTACAAATCAGGAGGGAAACTGTGATATTTAAATTTTCATGTATAATGCCATAGCACACAGGGTATAATAGTAGGCACACACATATAATTATTTAGGGACCTAGTCAGATAGGATAGGATAGGATAGGATAGGATAGTGACTTTTCCTTCTACAAATGCACATACACACACATACACAGACAGTCATACAGTCAGTGAAATGGGGCAGACAGAACTCTGCTTATATTCTCAGACATTCAAGCTAGTTCTTATATTTTAGTCATGCAGATTTAAACTTTATGACTGAGATGTTGTTTTTCCTGTGTGTAAAACTTCCCTAACTACATTAAGGTAATACTTGAGGATTCAATGATCTCACTCACAGGAAAAAGAGACGTATATACCATAAAGTTCTAGACATATATTGTTAGTTTTAGTACTTATGGGCTTTTGATATTTTCTGAATAAACTTTGCTAGCCAAAGGGGATAGAATTTTACTTGAATACATTGTTCAGATTTCAAATGCAAAGATTTCACACAGGAATGAATTTTCCATAAGTGTGCTGTGTCATTCATTTCTCCAGTTTAACTCCTACTCAATCCACAAAGTTTAACTAAAATCCAAATTTTGTATGAAGTCTTACCTAACTCCTTCATCTTTTTTTTTTTTTTTTTTTGAATAATGTTGTGTATTTACTTTTGACTGTGGTGGGTCGTTACTGCTGTCCAAGCTTTACTCCAGTTGCAGAGAGCTGGGACTACTATCTAGCTACAGTGTGCTGTCTTCTCATTGTGGTGTCTTCCCTTGTTGTGGAGCACTGGCTCTTGGGTGCCGGGGCTTCAGTAGCTGTGAGACATGGGTTCAGGAGTTGTGACTCCCAGGCTCTAGAGCACAAGCTTAATGATTGTGGCACACGGGCTTAGTTGCTCCTTGGCATGTGAGACCTTCCCAGATCATGGATCAAACTTGTGTCTGCTGCATTGGCAGGTGGATTCTTTACCAGTGAGCCATCAAGGAAGCCTCTCTAACTCTTTCATTTTAAACTGATGATGATTTTATGACAGTCCAGTTCAAGGCTAGGGTAATCTGTGATTTCAACAGTTTTCACCATGGAGAATTTCAGAATGGAAATCTGAGGAAATGGCCTTGTTTTAGAGCCTAGACCAAATCATCAGTCAGGGAAAGAATGCCTAAAATTTAAATCCTGGTGGATATTGTTTAGAGAAATATTGTTGCCAAGAGTACTTACATAGCATTTCCTAGTAATAGCCAGATTACCTGGATTTGCCAGAACAGTGCTCATAATTCCAAAGACATGCCCTTAAAGAAGGGAAGTGAATTGATTAGCAGAAGAATAGATGTTCAATTAAGATACCACCAGACTCAAATCTATTTACTCTTTCTATGAAGTTGTGGGATGGCTTAACCAATCTTAGCATTATTAACTTTATTTGTAAAACAGGGATGATGTCTACCTGATATGAGTTATAATTAAATGGAATAATGCATAAGTGGTAACACACATGTATAAAAAATAATTATAATAATGTTTATTCCATCTCTTCTCTGTACACAACAGAGATAGAGTACTAGCTGGCATCAAAAAGTACCACTCCATGTAGGGAGGACAAAATGGAAGGTGTAAGTGAAAAACTAGAGCCCAGACTAAATGGCCTGTTGCAAGGGTTGCTATTAAATTGTTATTTTATTTAACTTTGCAAATACTTAAGTCTTGTCTACTCATGACTGTAAACTCAGATACTCTCTCTAAAACCACGTTTCCCAGTTCTCAACCTCCTTTGGTTTTTGATTTTTTTTTATGACGTAAGACTTACAAGGCAAATGAAAAAAGAAATATACTCTGCTCTCTAACAACTTTTATTATCAGTGTAAAGATAAGGATAATGCATATCAACTAATAGAAAATGATATTAAAATGAAAATCAGAGACTTATTCGTTAACCTTAGAGTTAATGAATTTTTAATAGACTTAATAAATTTCTAATAGAAGCTAGGTAGCCTGGAGAATCCCAGGGATGGGGGAGCCTGGGGGGCTGCTGTCTGTGGGGTCACACAGAGTCGAACACAACTGAAGCGACTTAGCAGCAGCAGCAGCATCAAAATAAGCAAATATGTATGCTGTAGATGGTATTGTAAATTGGTTGAGCTCTTGAAAGAGTGACTAGGGATAAATAATGCTCAATTATTGTTATTTGAATAAATTAATATCATATAAACCCTTTTGGAAAGTGCTGCAAAAGTTTGTATCCAGAGAAGCTCAATCATAATTTGTATATTTTGGACAATGATGAGAAAAAGAAAACCTGTACACAGAGGGACTCACAGATTCACACATGCATATATATAATATATTCTTATTTATCATATAAAATTTATTAAAATTAAATGCATCTTAATGATTATATAATATATTATAACTGGAGCAAGCTCTGGAAGTTGGTGATGGACATGAAGGCCTGGCATGCTGCAGTCCATGCGGTCACAAAGAGTCAGACATGACTGAGAGATTGAACTGGACTGAATATATTCACTGGTCAGATCATTATTAAAATGTTAACATGGGAATTAAACTTTTGAAGCAACTGGGAAATACTGTGTAATAAGATTTACATCTGTATTTTTTTCCTTGAATTTGATACTTTATTTTTGCTTTTATTTGAATTTTACCCTGTGGATATTTGTAACAGCCAAAAATTGTTTATGAAATAGTTAGATATAAATAAAGATAAAAAATTAAAATATAGTGTCCTTTCTATGTTGTTGTTTAGTCACTCAGTATTGTCAACTTTTGAGGACACCATGAACTGTAGTTCACTGGGCTCCTCTGTCCATGTGATTTCCTAGGGAAGAATACTGAAGTGGATTCCCTTCTCAAGGGCATCTTCTGGACCCAGGGGTGGAACCAGTGTCTCCTGAAATATAGGTGGATTCTTTACTGCTGAGCCACCAAGGAAGACTGTCACTGTCTATAGAAGTTCTTTATATACCTAGCTTTTCATTTACTATTTTAAATAAATGTTCTCTACTTTTTCTTGAAACATATTAACTTGATATTTTATATTAATGATTATGCAGAACTATTTTTTATCAACTTTACTAAAGATGCTAAAGGGGCAGGCTATCTCCTACATGTGATATAATTAAAAATCAGAGATAAATGAAGTAACTCTCTCAAGGTCCCCAGCAGAATGCAACATTTTGTCTAGAACCAAATTCTCTTCAAACTGCAGTTTCTTGCAAAGACTTCTGTTTGTGGCATTAAATGTGGGGTTTGTGCAAGATAAACCTTTCAGATTCTGAAAGGAAACTGAATTCATTAATCGATTTGCATTTTAAAGCATTAGATATTTTCCTAAGATGCCTTACATAATGTTGTGATATAGGGAGTTCAAGTGTTTGTTAATGATGATGAAATGAATAATCCCTTACATCAGTACAGTGCTTTACAGATTACAAGGCATTGTTACATCTTTGATTTCATTTAATTTTTTTCAAACACCTTGTAAAGCAGGCAGGATGAATTTAATTATCCTTATTTTATCTGGAAGCAAATTGAAGTTCAATGAGGTTAAGCTAATGCTGAAAATTCCACAGAAACTGGAGGTGTTGTTATTTAATCCTGGACTCTAAATTCTGGAACAGTAGCCACTTTTTTTTTCTTTTCCTACTACAATAATATTCCTCAAACTATGAACCTTTATCAAAGGAAAAAAAAAATCATGGTCTGTCATTATTTACATATGAGTAAACTATCCATGCACATAAATTGGTATAAACTCCTTAAACTTTTAGCTTATATAAAATTACAAAATAAAAAAATCACACACAGAACGACCTCCATGTGTCTGATGCAATTCCCAGTTTTTAAAAAATAAGATTATCATTTGCAGGAACTGAATTATTGCTCAGCATGTGAAAACAGCACCAATTGCTAAGAATAAGGTTCTTTGAATTTGCATAGGCATACATTACTGTGTGTGCCATGTCAAGACTTAGTGCTTCTTGAAATCTCTCTTTTGAAATACTGAAGAAAATTCTTTTCAGCTCCCTGTGCTCTGGTTCTTGCTTTACTTGGCATAATTGCATCCCTTATGCATTAAGTTGACTTCTGTTCTTTGTGCATTAGCCAAATAGTACTATTGGAATGAATGTGATCATAAATCCAAATGCAAATACAGGCTGAATTCTGGAGACAGCCCTCAGTCACATAGTGTTCATTCACTGGACTCAGGATATGTTTGTACAATTTATCTGATTACAATCAAAGTGAATGAAAGAAATAAAAACAACATGCAGCAAACCTATTACCTTAGAGAATATTTGCAGACAACTTCAGAGATAAATGAATAATTTTAGAAATATTTTACTTTATATACAGTATTTCTTTAGGGACTTCCCTGGTGGCTCAGATGGTAAAGTGTCTGTCTACAATGCGGGAGACCAGGGTTCAATCCCTGGTTTGGGAAGATCCCCTGGAGAAGGAAATGGCAATCCACTCCAGTACTATTGCCTAGAAAATCCCATGGACAGAGGAGCCTGGTAGGATATAGTCCATGGGGTCGCAAAGAGTTGGACACGACTGAGCGACTCAGAGATAAATGAATAATTTTAGAAATATTTTACTTTATATACAGTATTTCTTTAGTGTGGAAAAAATATTAGTATTTTCTTCTATTATGCATCATAATTTGTACTTAAGTTCTCAGAACACATCCATGGAAGAGGTATCATTTGATAGGTGGAATGAAGCTAGGAGACAATAAAATAACATGTTTAAGACTGCAAGAAAAGAAGCAAATGCTGGAACCAAATGTTGACCCTAACCTATTTGTACATGGAAGGAAGATTTCAGAACTAGGCTACCTAAAATGTCACTGTTGCAAGAGGATTATTTGAGGTAAAGGCAAAGGAAACCCTGCAGGTTCAAAAGAAATTACTGCTCCCTTTCTCAACTACCTAAAAAAATGTAAATTGAGGATTTTTCCCAGAGAAGAGTTATCACCAGAGATATTTTATTAACATCTAAGTGGCCTCATCTATATGGCAAGGCAAACATCTAATTACCAGACATCTGTTTTTCTTCTTACTGTCTTGTGAATGACCCTCTTGTCCCTGGCAGAACCAGACTCCTGTCCCATTCCTTAACTCATATTTGTATATAGACCTCGTTTCACCTTCCTGTCTCTGAACTTCACATGTATGTGGCATCTCTGACCCTTTCATATGTATAGTGTTCTTGCAAGTATGAAATTTAATTTAATTTTCCCTGTTACTCTATTTCATGTTGATTTAGTTGCAGGACCAGTCAGAAAAACCTAAAAGGGTAGAAGGAAGTTTTCTTCCTCCCCACCTTTCTTTCTACTTTCTTTCACCGATGTTAGGCTAGGTCTGAGAATAATCTATTTCTCTGACCAAGAGCAATTCTGATTTTAGCCAACATTCAACAAAACATTCTTATCATTCAGTACAGTTCAGTTGCGCAGTCATGTCTGATTCTTTGCAACCCCATGGACCGCAGCATTCCAATCTTCCCTATCCAACACCAACACCCAGAATTTACACAAACTCATATCCATTTAGTTGGTGATACCATCCAACGATCTCATCCTCTGTCGTCTCCTTCTCCTCCTGCCCTCAATCTTTCCCAGCATCAGGGTCTTTTCCAATGAGTCAGCTCTTTGCATCAGGTAGCCAAAGTATTGGTATTTCAGCTTCAACATCAGTTCTTCCAATGAACACACAGGACTGATCTCCTTTGGGATGTACTGGTTGGATCTCCCTGCAGTCCAAGGGACTCACAGAGTCTTCTCCAACACCACAGTTCAAAAGAATCATTCTTTGGCGCTCAGCTCTCTTTCTAGTCCAACTCTCACATGCATACACGATTACTGGAAAAATCATAGCCTTGACTAGACTGATCTTTGTTGGCAAAGTAACCTCTCTGCTTTTTAATATGCTGTCTAGATTGGTCAAAACTTTTCTTCCAAGGAGCAAGAGTCTTTTAATTTCATGGCTGCAATCACCATCTGCAGTGATTTTGGAGCCCCAAAAATAAAGTCAGCCACTGTTTCCCCATCTATTTGCCATGATGGGACTGGATGCCATGATCTTAGTTTTCTGAACGCTGAGTTTTAAGCCAACTTTTTCACTCTCCTTTTTCACTTTCATCAAGAGGCTTTTTAGTTCCTCTTCCCTTTCTGCCATAAGGGTGGTGTCATCTGCATATCTGAGGTTACTGATATTTCTCCCAGCAATCTTTATCCCAGCTTGTGCTTCTTCCAGCCCAGCGTATCTCATGATGTACTCTGCATATAAGTTAAATAAGCAGGTGACAATATACAGCCTTGACATACTCCTTTCCCGATTTGGAACCAGTCTGTTGTTCCATGTCCAGTTCTAACTGTTGCTTCCTCACCTGCATGCAGATTTCTCAAGAGGCAGGTCTGGTGGTCTGGTATTCCCATCTCTTGAAGAACTTTCCACAGTTTATTGTGATCCACACAGACAAAGGCCTTGGCATAGTCAATAAAGCAGAAACAGATGTTTTTCTGGAATTCTCTTGCCTTTTTGATGATGCAGCGGATGGTGGCAATTTGACCTCTGGTTCCTCTGCAGTTTCTGAAATCAGCTTGAACAGCTGGAAGTTCATGGTTCATGTATTGCTGAAGCCTGGCTTGGAGAATTTTGAGCATTACTTTATTAGCATGTGAGATGAGTGCACTTGTGCAGTAGTTTGAATATTCTTTGGCATTGTGTTTCTTTGGGATTGGAATGAAAACTGACCTTTTCCAGTCCTGTGGCCACTACTGAGTTTTCCAAATTTGCTGGCATTTTGAGTGCAGCACTTTCACAGCATCATCTCTCAGGATTTGAAATAGCTCAACTGGAATTCCATCACCTCCACTAGCTTTGTTTGTAGTGATGCTTTCTAAAGCCCACTTGGCTTCACATTCCAGGATGTCTGGCTTTAGGTGAGTAATCACACCATCGTGATTATCTGGGTTGTGAAGATGTTGTCTGTACAGTTCTTCTGTGTATTCTTGCCACCTCTTCATAATATCTTCTGCTTCTCTTAGATCTATACCATTTCTATCCTTTGTTGATCCCATCTTTGCATGAAATATTCCCTTGGTATCTCTAATTTTCTTGAAGAGACCTCTAGTCTTTCCCATTCTATTGTTTTCCTGTATTTCTTTGCATTGATTGCTGAGGAAGGCTTTCTTATCTCTACTTGCTATTCTTTGGAACTCTGCATTCAAATTGGTATATCTTTCCTTTTCTCCTTTACTTTTTGTGTCTCTTCCTTTCACAGCTATTTGTAAAGCCTCCTCAGACAGCCATTTTGCCTTTTGCATTTCTTTTTATTGGAGATGGTCTTGACCCCTGTCTCTTGTACAATGTCACGAAACTCCATCCATAGTTCAACAGGCACTCTGTCTATTAGGTCTAGTCCCTTAAATCTATTTCTCACTTCCAGTGTATAATCATAAGGGATTTGATTTAGGTCATAACTGAAAGGTCTAGTGGTTTTAACCACTCTCTTCAATTTAAGTCTGAATTTGTCAATAAGGTGTTCATGATCTGAGCCACAGTCAACTCCTGGTCTTGCTTTTACTGACTGTATAGAGCTTCTTCATCTCTGGCTGCAAAGAATGTAATCAATCTGATTTTGGTGTCGACCATCTGATGATGTGCATGTATAAAGTCTTCTCTTGTGTTGTTGGAAGAGGGTGTTTGCTATGACCTGTACGTTCTCTTGGCAGAACTCTATTAGCCTTTGCCCTACTTCATTCTGTACTCCAAGACCAAATTTGCCTGTTACTCCAGGTGTTTCTTGACTTCCTCCTTTTGCATTCCAGTCCCCTATAATGAAAAGGACATCTTTTTTGGGTCTTTGTCCTGGAAGGTCTTGTAGGTCTTCATAGAACCATTCAACTTCAGCTTCTTCAGCATTACTGGTTGGGGCATAGACTTGGATTACCGTGATATTGAATAGTTTGCCTTGGAAACGAACAGAGATCATTCTGTTGTTTTTGAGATTGCATCCAAGTACTGCATTTCAGACTCTTTTGTTGACCATGATGGCTACTCCATTTCTTCTAAGGGATTCCTCCCCACAGTAGTAGATATAATGATCATTTGAGTTAAATTCACCCATTCCACTCCATCTTAGTTCACTGATTCCTAGAATGTCAACGTTCACTCTTGCCATCTCCTGTTTGACCACTTCCAATTTGCCTTGATTCGTGGACCTAACATTCCAGGTTCCTATGAAATATTGCTCTTTACAGCATCAGACCTTGCTTCTGTCACCAGTCACATCCACAACTGGGTGTTTGTTTGTTTGTTTGTTTTTGCTTCAGCTCCTTCCCTTCATTCTTTCTGGAGTTATTTCTCCACTGATCTCCAGTAGCATATTGGGCACCTACAGACCTGGGGAGTTCCTCTTTCAGCATCTTATCATTTTTCCTTTTCATACTGTTGATGGGCTCTCAAGGTAAGAATACTGAAGCGGTTTGCCATTGCCTTCTCCGGTGGACCACATTCTGTCAGACCTCTCGACCATGACCTGTCCATATTGGGTGGCCCTCCACAGCATGGCTTAGTTTCATTGAGTCAGACAAGGCTGTGGTCTGTGTGATCTGATTCACTAGTTTTCTGTGATTTTGTGATGATTCTTATCATAGAGGCAGAAAAAAATGACAACAAGAACAAATATTGATCCCTTGTTTGTGTATATCTACTTTGCTAAATTATAAAGTTATGTAGACCTCAGGCTAACTAAAGTATGAGAGATAAGCTTTAAGTAAAGTCAAGATTAGTACTTATTATTGTATGGGGACATGTTTCTCTGAAATGCTTTAATATGTCTTGGTTTTGCTTGCTCAAATGTTTGTTTCTATATTGAATGTGAATACAGTGTCCAGCAAATGTTGAAAAAGTATGCCTTTTAGGTTTTCCAGAAATCTATAGTTGTTAATGACATAAAATTTCCAAATTCAGTGTAATTAATATGCTAAAACATTTTCACACATTGACTAAATGATCATAACTTTTTAAAAAATCCCTTTCCCGGCAATCAAGGGGTAGCCTTATTTATTGTCCCTGTGTCTTTTAGATAACTTTTTGTAAACCTATTAGCATTGTTCATACACATCTCAGCCTTCTTCCTCCAAACTGAGACAAAAGGACAATTTGGAGGGTCTTTTCCCCGCTCAAACTGTGCTGCTAATATATTAGCTCTAAGTCTGTTGTCCTTTTACTTTATTTTCCAGGTACGAACTTCAACTTCTGCTTTGCCAATTCCTCTTAATAACATTGGAGATCTTTTAATATAAATAGAAGTTTGGGGTAAACGTAACTTAAATTTTGAGAAGTGATGATTTTATAGATAGAGGGACATTCAATTGTTGAGCCACAGATTTGAAATCCCACTAGCAAAAATTCATGTATGTATATATATATATATATTTTTTTTTTTACTTGATTTTGAAATTAATAAAATCAGGTACTATGCCTGTGGTTTTCAAAGCATGATGTTTGAAACATACTTATATTCTGTAAATTTAACTTTATAGAAAAAATGACTATTCTTTATTCATTTGTTCAAGCTATTCATCAAAATGTCATCTCTGTTTTTAAAATATTTCAATTGGTAATTCAGTCTGAGCTTAGGTACTTAATTTTGAAACACTGGAGAGACATTTCTTCTATTTTTGGATAACTATAGTTGTAAGAGTCTTGTTTTTTATTAAGTCAAACCTGGCATATAGCTTGTGCTGATTAATAGTATATCCAACATTGAGTAGTCTATCCAACATTATATCATGTTGGAGCTTTATTTTGTATAATGGCCTTTAGAATACCTAAGGTGAGGAAATTTTATTACCTTTCATTTCTTTTCCAGGGTGAAGATTCATGGGTTTCTGATTTCTGCTTCATTTACAATTGTATTCATTTTAATCTGAATGTGTTTTCACTTAGTTATATTTATCTTAAAAAGTAATTCACAGAAATAGCCTTTGCCTACCAGCTGAAATCTGTTTGGTTGACATCAAGAAGAATGGGGCACCATGTCCAGCATTGTGGGAATTACATTATTTTCATGAATTCAATATTTGCTCAACATTTTATTCTTTTCTGTAACAATGGTAGGATCTCTCTCCCCAATAGTTCCATAGCTATTTCCCTCAACCCAATGCTTATTCCTGTATTTTAATATATAATTTAAAATATAATACAGGAATTGGCATTTGTCTTATTTGCCGCTTTATTTCATAATCTCCTTTATTATATATTACCCTGGTCATAGGCCAAATGAAGAGTGGATATTTATGTCTTTATTTCTGGGAATATGTAGCTCATCTTCATGTATGTGTTGTTCAATTCTGGTGTTTGTTTTCATTAGTTATATTTTGTATACTGTCTAAATCTGACTGTGCCTAAAGCATGAAAATTATGTCTAAGTGGTCAAAATTACAGTATTATCTTATGCACTTTATCAGATGACAGGTTTAGTACCTTCAAGTTATACATGGATGCCATATATTTTATATCTACAAGCCTCAGAATGTAAAAGTGGCACCAGAAAATATTATACAATTAAACAGCATCAGAATTGTATTAAATCATATTGAACCTTGAAATATTTTCATAGTAAATGTCCGACCATGGGCCTAGAAAAGAATGATAAGGATTTAAGTTCATTATTGGCTACGTACTCCTCCAGTGTGCACTGAATTACAAAGAAGAAAAGCGGACATAATAGAGCAAATTAATAAGCCACATCATATAGCCATATTTGGGTCTCTTGATATCTATATCTATTGATATAATTTATAGTTCAAAAGAGTAAGAATTAGCGTGAGGGCTATAGAGAAAGAGAGGGATTAAAATTTTTGTCTTTTTACTTTTTTTTTCTTACACCTGAGCCTAATGTAGAATAGAAACATAGCAATAGAACTAGAGAAAGCCTTAAATATATTTTATGGGATTCTATTTGCTCATAATTAAATTGAAAAAGGAAATTGGAGATTAATTATATCAGGAATATAGTGTCTATGCATGCGTTATTAGTCATTTCAGTAATGTCCGACTCTTTGGAACACTATGGACTTTGGCCCACCAGGCTCTTCTGTCCATGGGATTCTCCAGGCAAGAATACTGGAGTAGGTTGCCATGACAGTATCTAAAACATTGTAAATACTCTTCACTTCATCTTGTGCTTCTCTGTCTTTTCCACATCAGTCAGCGATAGTCTTTCTGGGTGTTCATCTCCTATGTTCTTTCTTGATCCAAAATGGATATGAATGAAGCAGGTGATAAATAAATCATTTAATGTATTTAGTCTTAAAATAAGTTAACGTGCAAATCCAAGAATCAGTCATTCCAGTATGAATCACTGGAGATTGTCATAATGAACAGGAGGGAAGAGGGCAAGGTACAACCTTTAAAAGAATGGCATAGCCCAAGGACACCACATGAACTGTTTAGAACCAAATAGATTCAAGATGGAAGATGAGTTCACTTCCACTAGACCTTGAGCCTAAGTATATGCTTATCATAAAACATTAGCAAGCTAAATGACCACATCCACAGATGCCATGAGAATTCCACAGCTGGCCATAAAGGTCTAAAAGTGAGCCAAATTATTAGTAATTCCTATCCCTTCCCCCAAATATCTGGAATACTCCTCCCAGTCATTACCTATAAAATTATTCACCCCTTTAAAACCTGACAACCCCACACCCTGGGGCTGCTCTTATCTTCTGAGATGGCCCACCCTCTATGGAGTGTGTTTTCTCTCTACATAGTGAAGTGAAGTTGCTCAGTCATGTCCAACTCTTTGCAACCCCGTGGACTGTAGCCTGCCAGGCTCCTCTGTCCATGGGATTCTCCAGGCAATAATACTGGAGTGGGTTGCCACTTCCTACTCCAGGGGATCTTCCCAGTCCAGGGACTGAACCTGGATTGCAGGCAGACGCTTTATACATAAATCCACTTAATTCCTATCAATTTGTTTCTACTGAATTTCTTTCTGCTATGAGACTTCAAAATCTGAGCTTCATTAAGTTCTGAGACCAGGTTAAAAGACTGTGGGTTCAAGTCCCAGTCTTAGGTACACTGTTTTTATTTTTGGTTTTCAGCACCCATGATCTCAGATGTTTCTTGGATCTCTTTGAAATTATCCCTGCTTTCCTGCTGTCCCTCCTTTCTTCAACATTGAGTAGAAGTGGCTTACTCAATGTGGCTCTTACTGCAATCGATTCTTCTAAAGTCTGATTAGTATAAATGTTTGAGCCCCTAAGGCATGCCCAATCTAGGCCTAATAATCCTGCCCATCATGGGCAAACTTCTGTGTCATCATTTATCATTGTTCTTTCTGTTTTACCGTAACTATCCATTGTGATTCTATTATAGTCTCTCTATTTTCAGTTATAATCAAAAGTGAGTCTTCTGAACTTCTTGGATCAGTTATCTTGACTCAATATTTGAATTGGGAGCTTTAATAGGAGCCCAACATTTGCCAACTGAAAATACGTCTGTTTGGAATATTATTTTAAGATAATTATTTTCTAAAAAACAACTCCCTTAAGAGAGCAATATTTTATCTGGTGTCCAAAAGATGTGGAGCAGTTAAATAGGCAAAGGTGGGTTGTAAAGCAGAAAAAAGCATTTTGGAAGAAAGTTGTTAGTTAAAGCTTCTGAGACAACTGAGAAGTCTTGTGCATGTTATCAAAACTAAAAGACATGGATGAATGGGTTAGTGAAACTGAAGTACCCGGAGTACTGAAGTATAATGAAAGGATTAATAGATCATGTTAAGAAGTTGGCGCTTTATCTAAAGAGCAATGGAAAGACAATAAATGGTTTTGTGCATGGGACTGGAATACTGGGATTTGAATTTTAAATAACTAATTGATAGGGTCAGTGGAGTTGTGGTAGGGGAATAGAAATGCAAGGGGTGAGGTAGATGCAGATATCCAGAAAAGACTTATATTGGACTAAGTTGGTGACAAGAGAAATAGAAGGAATGGCAAAAAGTAAATACAAATTTAGATCATTAAGTGTGTTTTAGAGAACTGGGAAAGACCCCTTTGGGGGTAATAACTGTACCTGTGAATCCAAAATAGCTGATACCATGCATAAATTTACCAATCTGGTGGTTACTACAAACAGTATATATATATATTTATATATATTTATACAAGCAGTGTAAATATATATAAATATTCTACACCCCCCCTCCCCCGCCCAGAGTTGACCCTAGACCTTGAAAATCCCTGGAAGCCTCGAAAATCATCCAGAGCCTGCAGGACCTTAAACAAAATTTTTGCAGTGAGCCACATAAATAAGTTAGTGCTGTATGTAGTTGATGAATCAGGCATGCCATGTGTTAGGTTCTGTCAATAGTAAGAAAGACTGTCACTTCCTCCCTCACTGCTCAAACAAGCTTAATTTGAATGGAAGTTTAAAAGCACAAAGATAAGTTACCTTGACTGGGAACTATAATTGAATTGTTCCTATAATTGATTAAGACAGTGGAAAACAAAGAAGAAATATCTACATAACTTTATAAGCATTTTTGAATGAAATGAAAGGAGTTTATTTTTTACCCCCTTCCTGATTGCTAACACATTACATCCTCTTGTCAAAATAATAACAATTGCTGACATATAACAATTGTTTGTTCTATGCCAGGCACTGGAGTGATATGTTTACATACATTATCTTAATTTAATGTTCCCAATAACCCAGTGAGATAAATTTTCAAGCCTGCTTTTTTAAAATGGAGAAGAGAAAACTTAAATGATTTGCTGTTGCTGTTTAGCCACTATGTCCATCTCTTTGCAACCCCATTGACTGTAGTCCATCAGGCTCCTCTGTCTATGGGATTTTTCAAGTAATAATACTTGAGTGGGTTGTCATATCCTTCTTCAGGGCATCTTCCTGACACAGGGATTGAACCTGGGTTTCCTTCATTGCAGGTGGATTCTTTCTCTCTGAGTTACCTGGGAAGCCCAAATGATTTACCTAAGATCAAAAAATTTGTAAGTGATAAAGCATTTAAATAAAGCCTAACCCTAAGATTCATATTTTCACATTTATGCAGCACTGTTTTTTATTGTGTGGTTCAAGAGGTTTTAGTAACTGCTCATGTGAAAGTGAGCAGTTTCCATGAAAGGGCATGAACTGTGTGTTTGTGGCATTCATTCATTCAGCAGAAACTATTGTTACCATGTTATTTTCTAGGAATTTAGTTGCAAGTGTAGCAAGCATAAAATTTGTTATACTACAACTTGCAGACAAGAAGGAAAGAGCAAATGGAACAAGGATTAATAATAAAATATAATAAAGATGATCAAAAAGAAAGGAGAGTGCACTAGAAATATAGAGCATGACCAAATATTCTAGTTTTGGGGGGGACTAATAAAAAAGTAAAATTTTAGGCATTAGAAGGACAACCAAGAGTCAAAGATGACAGAGGTGAAAGGAGAGTTTGTAAAAACTTTCAGCTGAGAGAGAACAAGTCATGTTTTAGATAACAAAGTAGTCCAGTGTGGCTGGAAAGTCAGTGGGAGAGAAAAACATAAAGTTGCTTGATCAGTAAACTAATTCAATACCATAGAAGATAATGGAAATCATATTTAGAAGATTAGACTTTATCCTCAGCATTGTAGGAAGTCATTTAAAAGGCAATGATATGATTAGAAATTTAAGGCTCAGATGGGGTATGCCATGCCCAGTGTATGAAGGTACAGTATCATAGAGAGTGAAGCCAGGTACATGATTGCAAAAGGATATAGTTGATGGGGTACAGTGATCTGGGCCAAGAGCCTAGATTGCTGCTGCTGCTGCTAAGTCGCTTCAGTTGTGTCCGATCGTGCGACCCCATAGATGGCGGCCAACCAGGCTCTCCCATCCATGGGATTTTCCAGGCAAGAGTACTGGAGTGGGTTGCCATTTCCTTCTCCAGTGCATGAAAGTGAAAAGTGAAGGTGAAGTCGCTCAATCAAGTCCGACTCTTAGTAACCCCATGGACTGTAGCCTACCAGGCTCCTCCGTCCATGGGATTTTCCAGACAAGAGTACTGGAGTGGGTTGCCATTTTCTTCTCCTAGACTAAATTAGGCTGGAAATAGAGACTATTTGAAAGGTATTTAACTGGAGACATTAGTAGTTTTTTGGTGGAATATATATGAGCTGAAAGAATAATCCCTACATCTCTTCATCGGGTAAATCATTGAATGGCGGAACTGTGCCCTGGGGCAAAAAAAAAAAAAAAAAATGACAAGCTGGAGGAAATCATTACTAATTTATTTTTGGTTGAGTTAAAATAATTACTTTATGCCCAGTGGGCATGTATCTCTGATGAGCAATCAACAATCTTGAGATGAGTAAGGTGCCCGTTTCTACCAGAAATGGGAGACACTAATAAAACAGTTCATAAGATTAAAGCCAGCACTGTGAGAGTTAACTGGATATCTTAGAACCAGGCAGGATTATGGTTCGTTTCCTGTAGAGAAAACCATTAAACATATTAAACTTTTGGAGGATGTATAGGCTGACTTTAGTTACAAAGAGCACTGTTACAAAAAAGGAAAGAGAAATAATAGCAAATCTGGCAGAAAGCTAATCCTATGGGATGATCCCACATATATATAGAAAAAGAAGAAACATACTATGGGGATTGCAGGGTTAACTTTGTGCAATACAAGATGGTTTGACTAGGAAGGATATGTGGAAACAGCTTGATAGGCATCTGAACAATTGCTTATTTGTTCACTACATTTCAGATTTGAGGAGGAAATATACTTTGTATGTGGAGTATATTAACAAATAAATCTTTGTGTGTGGAGTATATTAATCCTTTGAATATGAGTATTTGTAGATATGCTAATCCTATCAGTATGATCTATAGTTCTAAAAATTACTAAAGAACTCAGCTATCAGATTGCATTTTTAGTGAATTTAGACTGGAAAAGGCTAATTATGGCAGAGAGTACTTCTTTATCCAGGAACTTGCCTTTATATGGTTATTATGTGCTAGTAACTTTGGTTGTTTTATGGAATATTAACAAATGAGAAAACAAAACTTGGTCTAAATTATACTGCTTATGAGTGAAAGAACCAGCAGTGGGCTTGGTGGAGAACTGAAACAGGCAAAAGTTCTAGCCTGATATCCAGGACACGTTTACTTGGAAAAAATTTCCCTCAACTTCCCCTACTTGGTAGGCTCCTTTGGAAACTTAAGCTATATTATTTACAGTCAAATATTCTTTTATATGAAAGAAGGATTGCCAAAAACCTGATGCATATGTGTATAGGTTATTTACTTGCAAATCTTGTTTTGAGTCTCATTCTCATATATATACACACACACACATATGGCATTTAGATATTATAATGCCTCCATGCATGTATAGGAACTTGATGAGTGAGGACTTTCTCGCCCAGTATAGTCAATCATCTGGAAACCATATTGACTTTTTATTTAATTCTGCTGTATAGTTAAACATGAGCTTCTACATGTGACTTTTTGGTGTATTAGAGAAAGTAGGCTCAGCATGTTTTCCTTAATGAACCTTTCTCTTCAGTTCCTCATTCTAACTGCTGACACAGATCACTATCCCTCCCTTCTACAATCTCCTTAGGATAATAAATCTCTCTTTCTCTTTGAGAAAAGTATTAATATTTAATTGGAAAAACTCTTAAAATGTTAGGAAAATATTAAACCAAGCACTGAATAATGCCCAGGAGAGTAGGCAGCTTGATTTGTGCAATGAAGTTTAGTTGTTCATTTGCATTTTTTTCTAATCACAGTGACCTACTAAGTGGATCTTTTTCATGTTCCTTTTTAAAAGTGAAGTTCTATTGAGTAAGAAAATAAGTCACAAAAGGAGATGTCAGTTTACATTTCTTTCCAAAGTACTCTTTGAAACAGTGCTTATTTGAACATATTAAATTTGTTCCAAAAATATTCAGGTCATGCATAATTAAATATGTAGCTTTTAGCAATTTTAGTTCTTCTAAGATATGTTGTATACTATACAGTTAGTACTTTTGAGTGAGTATTATTGTTTTATGCTTCCAGATGTCTTTGTAATTTGTTATTCAAAGGTTAATGTTATGCAAGTATTGAAGGTCAAGATTTAGTGGAAATTTAAATGATAAAATGTATGTGTTTCAACACATACAGTTGTGAAAAATCTTGGCAAAAATAGATTCAGAGGATGGTTAAAGATTAAAGAGGATTAAGGGCTGTTTTAACATATGAAATTTAATGTATTTTATTGATTCTGACTTATTTATATTATCTAGGTTATAAGTGAGAAGAAAGAGCAAAAGTTTAGAGGTCAGTCAGTATCTATGAACAGTATTTTTTTTCATATCCACACAAAGATTACTCCTGTGTTACATGAGGGATTTTTGATGTATTGTGGTGGTGATCTTTTTAACCTATGAAATTCCCCTAATAGAATATGCAATACAAAAAAAAAAAAGTCTTACATCAGTAAAAATAATAATGACAACAAAAGTTAACACTTTGCACCTCCTATGGTTTGGGCAGTATTTATAGTGGTGTTAACATATTTGTATGCCTTCATTCTCACACACACACACACAAAACACCAAGAACAAAACCACCTTTTGTTTTATCTTAACATTGCAGAAGAATCTCAGGTACAGAGAGGATCCATAAGTGTCCTAAGGTCGCATGCGAAGTAAGAGACATTGGAGAAGTTTTTAAGCCAGGCACTTCCGGTTTTAAAACCTGGCATGATAAAAAATCTGATATACTGCTGCTTAAAATATGATTTTACTTATTCTGTTTGTATACATTTTATTTCCCACAAAGAATGATCTTCAGTTTAGGACAGATTACTAGTTTATGGTCCCTTGTCCCCCAAACACAACATAGCAACCACATTCTTTTGTGACCTTTCTTATGTTAATACATCTTGATAGTCACTGGAGACCCATAAGGATAATGAGAAGCAGAGTGAATATTAGAAATGAATGGACACAGTGTGAGTTATTTCTGGCAGATAATTCTACATGTTACTAATAATTTGTGATTTCAATTTTTGTTTCCATGGTAAAGAAACAATTTTTGAATGTATCTCCAAAAATGAATAGAGCTTCATTTATGGCTGGCATCACAATAAATGTAACTTTCTTAAAGTACCATCACTCTCAAGATCTTTTTATTCCTTAATTTGGAATTACACTGAAGCTTAGCAAGGGAGGAATATGATAATGTAAGGGAGGGTCAAATTTTGATAATATGGATTACATTTTACCCCTTTGCCACTGCCTAATACAAAGACCTACACAATAAGAACTCCCATGAAATCAGGTAGCACAAGGCAATGAAACTAACTGTATTTTAAAATAGACATGCAAGGAAGGATGTGGGCTTGTGTACATACATGTACATACACCTTCAATGGGTTTTTCTAATCAAGTATAAAGAGATATTACATGAATACATGATCAAATAAAAAGGATTCACATGCTTCCCAAAACTTTGGAAACAATATTGTTTGACTTCTGAAAGCTGAAATATATCACAATTAAATATAATCAAAAAAGATATTTTCACCCTGAGGAAAATATGGATTTATTATAAAAGAGTTTGGAGGAAATTTACTGTATCCAAAAAAACCTCTACCTCCTTAGTTTTTGACTTTCAACCATTGTTTGAGAATCAGATCAATCAAAAATCATGGTGGCCTATGGTTTGGAACTTCTGACCACCAGCATGAGATCACTTGTTGAAGAAATGTGTGCTCAGTACCAAATCCATTAGCGGTTTATTGGACCTAAGATATCCAGTGCGATCTGTTCTCTCTGAAGTTGTGCTGAGGCAATGTTTGTTTCATATGGCTGATAAGCGTGTTTCCTTACTTTGGAGAGGAGTTTCACAGTTAGGGGTCACTGGTGACCCAGATAGTAAAGAATCTGCCTGTAGTGCGAGAGACCCAGGTTTGATCCCTGGGTCTAGAAGATCTCCTGAAGAAGGGAATGGCAACCCACTCCAGGATTCTTGCCTAGAGAATTCCATGGACAGAGGAGCCTAGTGGCTACAGTCCATGGGTTTGCAAAGAGTTGGACACAACTGGGTAGCTGACACTAGGGAACTAAGATCCCACATGCCATGGGGCAACTAACCCTGCTCACGACACATTTAGAGAAAAGCCCACTTGCCACAGTGAAGAGCCTGTGCACTGCAACAAAGATACAGCACAGTCCAAAAAAGGAAAGAAAGAACTGCAGCTAAGAAAGGTGAAAAAGAGTGGTGGGATGAACACACATTCAGAACACACTAGATTTTTAGGGAAATGTACAGGAATTTTGCAAAAGTAGGGATGGAGTGTGACTGAGTGCTGCTAAAAAGTTTAAGGACAGGCTGTCTTAGTTCATAAACTGAACTTGCAGAGCTAGATGAATGGAGAGGATTTGTGAGGACATGTATTTTGCCTCATAAAGGAGAGTCCCTACTTGTATTTTCTTTATGGGAACACTGAATATTCACATTAGTTTTTAGGTTCTCCAGAATTGTCAAGAAGTGTGTTTATTTCAATACAGATTTTGAGTCTATGGAACAATAAGCCAGTTTTTACTAGATCTTCCCATGGCTTACCACCTTTAATCAGTGGAGTCATGGAAGAAATGATTAGTTAGACTTACATCTATTTCATTATTTTTGTACCTGTGCTCCAAAAAAGTGTCTCAGATGTTGTTTTTTCTGTTAATAAATGTTATATGGGTAGGAAGGGATTGTTACGGACAGAGAGGGAGGGAAGGAGACAGGAGGAAAGAAGAAAGGAAAGAAAGAAGGAAGGACTGGAAAGAAAGGGAAACTTTTACAACTTTATTTGATGCCAGAGTTCTCAGAGCTTTCCCTAGGTTCTTCAATAGTGAAAAATCTATAAGATGAAAATAAAGTATGAGACACATCTCAAAGATAATTGTCAATTATCATGGCAATGTGTGTGTTTGTATATGGAACTAGCATTATGTGAAACATACTTGGGATATTGAGCTTTAGTTGTGTTTAATTTAGAATGTCCAAAATCAGCAAGCACTTTTTTTCTTTGAGAATGATCAAGTTCACATCTCAATTACAGACTCTCTTTGGTTAACTAAACAGTAAAATTGAAAAGCTTATGTGTCTGTGTATGCATATACACAGAAGAACAATTGCAGATAATGTATCATAAGGTTGTGATATCAGCTTTCAATTATTGATTAAAAAATTTTGTGAAATTCATAGCCAGTGTGGGTAACTGAAATTGCTCTCTCATGGTCTGGATCATTTTCTTTAGTCCCTGAAGTCAGTCATATGCACAGAATCCTCATGTGTTCCAAAGCCAGTCTCTAGAGGAAATGAACTTTAGAAGCCTGTTTTCCTTCCTCTCCCCCGCTGAATCTGCCTTTATTTTCAAGTATAGAAGACTGTCAATCTTTCCCCTAACTTCTAAATTTCAGACTTCTAAAGCAAAGCTTTCATCTACTATTTCTTTAGCTTTGTTTGCTTTTGTTTGAATTTACAAATATCTTTGCAGTGGTGTCACATCCAGTGAAAACTAAAGCCTTTCTTCTACTTTTTCCATCTAGGAACATTTCCCCTTCTGTTCTATAAAATGTAGGTTGCTGCTTTCATCTCAGTGCTATAGGAAACAGTTTTGCTCTAAGTCTGGCCATTTGAAAGACTGAAATTCTGTTCTATGTTTTGTCAAGGCATAATAAGACCGGTTTCCTAGCAAGAGTGCAATCTGATAGAAGTTTCTTCACTGAATAGTTATGGACTGCACATTATTATGCAGTGTCTCCTTCCAACTAATTCAGGCATTTCTTAAAGAATACATAGCTATTATTGTGTTGACTGCTTAAATTAACTATCTGCAGTTTAAGTTAGACAATTATCAAATTTGAGCACTCCATCTTTAAATGGTTTGTACATTCTGAGTGCAGAAGAACTGATGCTTTTGAACTGTGGTGTTGGAGAAGACTCTTGAGAGTCCCTTGGACTGCAAGGAGATCCAACCAGTCCATCCTAAAGGAGATCAGTCCCAAATGTTCATTGGAAGGACTAATGTTAAAGCTGAAACTCCAATATTTTGGGCACCTGGTGCGAAGAGCTGACTCATTCCTGATGCGAAGAGCTGACTCATTTGAAAAGACCCTGATGTTGGGAAAGATTGAAGGCAGAAGGAGAAGGGGATGACAGAAGATGAGATGGTTAGATGGCATCACCGACTCAGTGGACATGAGTTTGGGTAAACTCTGGGAGTTGGTGATGGACAGGGAGGCCTGGAGTGCTGCGGTTCATGGGGTCACAAAGAGTCAGACACAACTGAGCAACTGAACTGAACTGAACATTAGTGGTACATGGGAGGGGGTTGTTGATGCAAAAGCTGCATAAAATGAAGTATAAATCTGTTAGGTGCTTAAGATATAAATGTGACAGAAATTAAAAGTTGCAATAATATCAATAAAAAAGATAGTTTGAAGTTTGAAATACAAGCAAACTACTCTCCTTTCTCTCTCAAACAATAAAAATTCTTATTACAGAAATTATTGTTTTATTTCCTTTCAATTTACTATTGTGGCAGAGAGAATTTGGTTCTAAGAAATTTGAAATCAGAAGGAAAGCCATAGCTTCCCTCAAACTATGTTTGAGTCACATTAAATAAAATTCAAATGGTATATTCTGAAAGAAGATATTATCTTCAATATAAACATCTTAAATGAATGAATGGATGTATCAATGAATGGATCATTAGAGGAAAGTTTATATAGAAACATGCTTTAGAGAAATTTAAATAGGCCTACATACAAACTGAATTTAAGACCGAAGACGAGAGATTTAAGGCCCATCAAACCCAACAAGAAAGGGCAGAATTAGTTTGAGGAGTTTAGGAATAATCAGCTTCATTGAGAAGTGAACTTTAATTTGTATTTGAAAATTCCACCCCTGATATGATCAAGTAATCTCCTGCTAAACCAACACTGAACTTAATAACTAAACTGAACAAAAATTACCAAAACAAAGAACAGTACTTGGGGTCAAATATCCAACACAGGCACATTTCAGAGGGCACTGGACACTTACAATAGCAAATAATCTAAAGGGAGTTTCCTTTTTCAATGAGATTTAGCCCAGAGACAGACTGAACTGAATCTAGTAGGGAGAGTCTAAAAGAGAAAAACCATCTGTCTTTCTGGCCTGGAAAATCAGAGAACAATGTCTTGAGTAACTGTAACAGTTGAATTAAGGGGAAAGGAGTCCATGAAAGGAGCAAGTCATAGGTGAGGGAACACATGTTATATCTGCACCAATCAAATATCTGGCTGATCTTTGATTTCAGCATACACAAGATGGATTCCAAGCAGGTCAGCTAAAGATGAAGGAACTGACCTAATATTTAAAATAACCCTCAAGAGTGTTTGCAGTTCTACTATAACCAAATTAATTACCTGTTCAAACAATCAAGCAAAACAACACACAATCCTATTTGGAGGAATATTTTAGGATCTATAGTCTCCACAACTTAACATTCACAAAAAGCCTACACTGACAAAGTTTTGACTGACTGATTATTGATGTAAAAATTACCTCAAGATTAATCAAACACCTAAATGTTAAGAGCTAATATTTTAAGTCTTTTATAAGAAAATATAGGTATAAATCTCCATGACATAGGAGTACATAATGATTTCTTCATTGTGACAAACAAAAGCACAAGCAACAAAAGAAAAGGAAAAAAATTGAATTTCATAAAAGTTGAAAGCTTTTGTACATCAGAGAACACTATTAAAAAATGTGAAAAGACAACCCAAATTTAGAAATCTAGACAATCTTAGCATATGATTCAATAGTCCCACTCCTAGCTATTTACCCAAATAAGTTGAAGACTTATGTACATACAAAAAACTTGCATTCACATATTTATTGCAGCTTTATTATAATTGCCATTGTTTAGGTATAATCAAGATTATTCAGTAGGTGAATGGATTAAAAACACTGTGATACATCAGTACAATAGAATGTTATTCAGAGATTAAAAAAAAAAAATAACCAAGAAGACATGAAAAGAAATGGAGGAGCCTTAATATATGCAGATATTGCTTGAAGAAAAAAGCCAGTCTTAAAAGAATGCATACTGTATAGTTGGAATGCAAAAGATTCCAACTATATGACATTCTGAAAAAAAGCAAATCTGTAAAAACAGTTTAAAAAGATAGTGGTTGCCAGTGGTTTAGAGGTAAAGGAAAAAGCGAAGGAAACATGTGGAGCAGAGAGGATATCTGGGACAGTTAAACTATTTTGGATAATACTCTAATACTATAATGATGGATACCATGATATTATAGTTTGTCAAAACCCATAGCTTTTGCACCATGCAAAGTGAACCCCGTGAACTAAGTACCCTAGGTGAAAATAACATTTCAATATTGCCTCATCAAGGCAACAAATATAATCCATGATGTTAATAAAAAGAAAACTGTGTTCTATAGGGGAAGGAGTATATGGGAACTCTATACTTCCTGCTTATTTTTACTGTCAACTTAAACAGGCTCTAAAAATTAAAATCTATTATCTTTGTTAAGTAAAACAATAGAGAACTATGTATCATCTAACACTAAAATTAAAAATAAAAATATAATACAACCCATAGAAAGAGAAAATATTCTCAAATCACATTTAAAATAAGGAAATTTTATCCAGAATTGATAAAGAATGCTTACAGGATAAATAGCTCTATTAAAAACAGGTGAAAAGGTCTGAGTAGACATTTCTCCAAAGCAGATATACAAATAACCAATAAATACATGAAAAGATGTTCAACACCATTAGACATTAGAGAAAGGCAGATCAAAACCATGAGATAAAACTTTGCATTCACTGATTCACTCAGATGGCAATAATAGTAAATATAGATAATAAGTTTTACTGAGAATGTGAAGAAATTAAAACCTTCAAATGTTTCTGTTGAGGATATAAAATGACAGCTACTTTGGAAAATAGTATGGCAATTGTCAAAAGTTACACATAGAGTTATTATCTGACCCAGCACTTTCATGTCTACATTTTTTGGTAAAAATTTATAAGCATATAAATTTATTTCCAGGTATAAAGAGCCTGGTATATTCTAAGCCAACTTGAAGAGGAGGAACAGAGTTGGAGAAATTACATTACATAACTTCAAGGTTTACTTTAAAGCATATGTAATCTCAAAGCTATAATGTTAGCATAAGGATCAATACATAGTAGAAATATAATTTTGAAAAACAATCCCAAAGATAATCCCAACCTTATATCATTAATTAAGTTTTCAACGAGTACGTAAAGTAATTTCCTGGGTAAGATAGACGCTTTCATCAAATGGTGCTGGATTAAGTGAATATTGATATGAGAAAAAAAAAGTAAATTGACCGTCAGCCTCATATTATACACAAGCTTAAATTGAGCTGGATCATCAGTTCAGTTCAGTTCAGTCTCTCAGTTGTGTCCAACTCTTTGCGACCCAATGGACTGCAGCACGCCAGGCGTCCCTGTCCATTATGATCTCCCAGAGTTTACCCAAACTCATGTCCATTGAGTTGGTAATGCCATCCAACCATCTCATCTTCTGTTGTCCCCTTCTCCTCCCACCTTCAATCTTTCCCAGCATCAGGGTCTTTTCCAAGGAGTCAGTTCTTCGCATCAGATGGCCAAAGTATTGGAGTTGCAGCTTCAACATCAGTCCTTCCAATGAACACTCAGGACTGATTTCCTTTAGGATGGACTGGTTGGATCTCCTTGCAGTCCAAGGGACTTTCAAAAGTCTTCTCCAGCTCCACAGTTCAAAAGCATCAATTCTTCGGTGCTCAGCTTTCTTTGTAGTCCAACTCTCACCTCCATACATGACCACTGGAAAAACCATAGCCTTGAATAGACGGACCATTGTTGGCAAAGTAATGTCTCTGCTTTTTAATATGCTGTCTAGGTGGATCGTAACTTTCCTTCCAAGGAGCAAGTGTCTTTTAATTTCATGGCTGCAGTCACCATCTGCAGTGATTTTGGAACCTAAAAAAAATAAAATCTGCCACTGTTTCCCCATCTATTTGCCATGAAGTGATGGCACCGGACACCATGATCTTAGTTTTCTGAATGTTGAGCATTAAGCCAACTTTTTAACTCTCCTCCTTCACTTTAACCAAGAGTCTCTTCAGTAGTTCTTCAAATTTTGCCATAAGGATGGTGTTATCTGCATATCTGAGGTTATTGATATTTTTCCTGGCAATCTTGATTCCAGCTTGTGCTTCTTCCAGCCCAGCATTTCTCATGAAGTACTCTGCATATAAGTTAAATAAGCAGGGTGACAATATACAGCCTTAATGTACTCCTTTTCCTATTGAAACCAGTCTGTTTTTCCATGTCCAGTTCTAACTGTTGCTTCCTGACTTGCATACCGGATCATAGACAACATAAGACCTAAACCCATAATGCTTATTAAAAAGTACAGAATATGTCTGTGGATTTTTGTAGTGAAGTTCCTTTTAAAGGACATGGAAACTAATTACCATAAAAAGTTAAAAAAGGTTTTCCATCATAAAGGAAATTCATTAAAATGCAGCATTAAGAAAAATAAATAATTCATGCTGCTGCTGCTGCTAAGTCGCTTCAGTCATGTCTGACCCTGTGCGACCCCATAGACGGCAGCCCACCAGGCTCCCCCGTCCCTGGGATTCTCCAGGCAAGAACACTGGAGTGGGTTGCCATTTCCTTCTCCAATGCATAAAAGTGAAAAGTGAAAGTGAAGTCACTCAGTCGTGTCTGACTCTTAGCGATCCCATGGACTGCAGCCCACCAGGTTCCTTTGTCCATGGGATTTTCCAGGCAAGAGTACTGGAGTGGGGTGCCATTGCCTTCTCTGAGATAATTCATAGGTGAGAAATATTCATAATTTATATTTTTGGAATAAGTCACAGAATTCAAACTATATGAAGAAATATAATTCAATAATGAAGACACTTAAATACAAAGTGAGGAAATATTTGAACACATGCATCAAAGAAGAAGATATACAGATGGCCTAAAATAAACACATTTAAAAAGACAGTAGCATTAGTTATCAGGAAAGTGAAAATTAACATCAAAATGAATTAACTCGATGCATCCACTAAAATGGCTAAAATTATAAAGACTGATTACTACTAAAAGTTGACAGAAATGTGGTTTTTCTCATACATTTTTGATGGAAATGTACAGTGATGCAGCCACTTTTGAAGATTGTCTGGCAATTTTTTATCAGTATTAATTATACACCTCATTATGTAAAGGCAATTAGGTATTCACCTAAGAGAAATAAAAGTACTGTTTACAAAAAGGACTATGCAAAAATGTTTGCAACAACCTTATTCATATTAGATCCAAATGAAATACTACCTAAGTATTCACCAATAAAGAATCAATTTTTTTTTACAAAATATTATATTGATACATACTGTCATTGATCAAAGGGAAAACTTTACTAATATATGTAATGACATGGATAAATTTCAAAATGTTAATGCTGGCTGACAGCAGACTTATATAGAGTATATGAGATATGATTCTATTTATATGAGATTCTAAGGTGAGGAGAAACAAATCTATGCTGAAAAAAATCAGAATGCTGGCTGTTTGGAGGATTTAACTTTTCAGTTCTGTGAACTGCCTAGAAAGGAAAAAAGTACTGTAAATAAATACCACACACTAGTCAATAATATGAATGCTGAATTATTTGTGTGTACTAGTGTGAAATTTACACAAAAATGCATTTATTTAGTGGATAAATGAAACAGTCTATAAATGGATAGAAATATTAATAGTGTTAGTAGAAATATCATAAAATGATAATTGTGGAATCTAGCTGATAATTGTGTGTTCACCATAAAATTCTTTTGTATATTTTGATGCTATGCTTCATCTTTAAAAACGTCTTAGTAGGGATAATTTGTAACCAGTAACACTGAAGAATCTGAAGTTGAATGGTTCTATGAAGACCTACAAGATCTTTTAGAACTAACACCCAAAAGAGATGTCCTTTTCATTATAGAGGACTGGAATGCAAAAGCAGGAAGTTAAGAAACACCTGGAGTAACAGGCAAATTTGGCCTTGGAATGTGGAATGAAGCAAGGCAAAGACTAATAGAGTTTTGCCAAGAAAATGCACTGGTCATAACAAACACTGTCTTCCAACAACACAAGAGAAGACTCTACACATGGACATCACTAGATGGTCAACACTGAAATCAGATTGATTATATTCTTTGCAGCCAAAGATGGAGAAGCTCTATACAGTCAACAAAAACAAGACCAGGAGCTGACTGTGGCTCAGATCATGAACTCCTTATTGCCAAATTCAGACTTAAATTGAAGAAAGTAGGGAAAATCGCTAGAGCATTCAGGTATGACCTAAATCAAATCCCTAATGATTATACAGTGAAAGTGAGAAATAGATTTGAGGGTCTAGATCTGATAGATAGAGTGCCTGATGAACTATGGAATGAGGTTCGTGACATTGTACAGGAGACAGGGACCAAGACCATCCCCATGGAAAAGGAATGCAAAAAAGCAAAATGGCTGTCTGGGGAGGCCTTACAAATAGCTGTGAAAAGAAGAGAAGCAAAAAGCCAAGGAGAAAAGGAAAGATGTAAGCATTTGAATGCAGAGTTCCAAACAATAGCAAGAAGAGATAAGAAAGCCTTCTTCAGCGATCAATGCAAAGAAATAGAGGAAAAAGAACAGAATGGGAAAGACTAGAGATCTCTTCAAGAAAATTAGAGATACCAAGGGAACATTTCATGCAAAGATGGGCTCGATAAAGAAGAGAAATGGTCTGGACCTAACAGAAGCAGAAGATATTAAGAAGAGGTGGCAAGAATACACGGAAGAACTGTACAAAAAAGATCTTCACAACCCAGATAATCATGATAATGTGATCACTAATCTAGAGCCAGACATCCTGGAATCTGAAGTCAAGTGGGCCTTAGAAAGCATCACTATGAACAAAGCTAGTGGAGGTGATGGAATTCCAGTTGAGCTATTTCAAATCCTGAAAGATGATGCTGTGAAAGTGCTGCACTCAATATGCCAGCCAATTTGGAAAACTCATCAGTAGCCACAGGACTGGAAGAGGTCAGTTTTCATTCCAATCCCAAAGAAAGGCAATGCCAAAGAATGCTGAAACTACCACACAATTGCACTCATCTCACATGCTAGTAAAGTAATGCTCAAAATTCTCCACGCCAGGCTTCAGCAATACATGAACTGTAAACTCCCTGATGTTCAAGCTGGTTTTAGAAAAGGCAGAGGAACAGGAGATCAAATTGCCAAAATCTGCTGGATCATGCAAAAAGCAAGAGAGTTCCAGAAAATCATCTATTTCTGTTTTATTGACTATGCCAAAGCCTTTGACTGTGTGGATCACAATAAACTGTGGAAAATTCTGAAAGAGATGGGAATACCAGACCACCTGACCTGCCTCTTGAGAAATCTGTATGCAGGTCAGGAAGCAACAGTTAGAACTGGACATGGAACAACAGACTGGTTCCAAATAGGAAAAGGAGTATGTCAAGGCTGTATATTATCACCCTGCTTATTTAACTTCTATGCAGAGTACATCATGAAAAACGCTGGGCTGGAAGAAGCACAAGCTGGAATCAAGATTGCTGGGAGAAATATCAATAACCTCAGATCTGCAGATGACACCACCCTTATGGCAGAAAGTGAAGAGGAGCTAAAAATCCTCTTGATGAAATTGAAAGAGGAGAGTGAAAAAGTTGGCTTAAAGCTCAACATTCAGAAAACAAAGATCATGGCATCTGGTCCCATCACTTCATGGGAAATAGATGGGGAAACAGTAGAAACAGTGTTAGACTTTATTTTGGGGGGCTCCAAACTCACTGCAGATGGTGACTGCAGCCATGAAATTAAAAGACGCTTACTCTTTGGCAGGAAAGTTATGACCAACCTAGATAGCATATTCAAAAGCAGAGACATTACTTTGCCGACTAAGGTCCGTCTAGTCAAGGCTATGGTTTTTCCTGTGGTCATATATGGATGTGAGAGTTGGACTGTGAAGAAGGCTGAGCGCTGAAGAATTGATGCGTTTGAACTGTGGTGTTGGAGAAGACTCTTGAGAGTCCCTTGGACTGCAAGGATATCCAACCAGTCTATTCTGAAGGAGATCAACCCTGGGATTTCTTTGGAAGAAATTATTTTCAAGCTGAAGCTCCATTACTTTGGCCACCTCATGAGAAGAGTTGACTCATTGGAAAAGACTCTGATGCTGGGAGGGATTGGGGGCAGGAGGAGAAGGGGAAGACCCAGGATGAGATGGCTGGATAGCATCATGGACTCGATGGACGTGAGTCTGAGTGAACTCCGGGAGATGGTGGTGGACAGGGAGGCCTGGTGTGCTGCGATTCATGGGATCGCAAAGAGTCGGACATGACTGAGTGACTGAACTGAACTGAACTGAGGGATACTTTGTGACACATCATTTATAGTGAAAAATTTTAAATGTAGTTTTCTTAGGGGAAATGTATATTTTTTGTGCTAATTTCCACTATCTTTCTTATGGGAAACCAAATTGATAAATCTGCACATAAACCCAGAACACTATTATTTTACTTCAATTTGGCGAATAGAAATCAACCTATTCTGGTTTTCTAGTCATGAACAAAATCTCTCAAGTATTAAGTATGATCAACTTTGCATAGTACCATTTGGAAGAAACATTCCTAACAACCAAAATGATATCAAGAACTTTAGAAATTAAAATGACAGGGGAAATAAAAATGGCTAGTGGTAACCATTAAATTCATGTTAACTTTTGAACTTAGTTAAGGTTTGAGAGAGACTCCCTTGGACTAGTCCCCTTCTTCTTTCCTCATGGTGGCTTCTAAATTATTCATCATAATTATCGAGGGCTCCCCTCAATGTAAATGTTCAACACGTATATACATTAAATGTCTAATTTTATTTATTTGTGTTTTAAACAGAATGCCAAGGCACAGAGAAATAATGTGACTCACCAAGTTCACAAAATATGGTTCTCTAATTGCCAATTGTACTTTCAATTAAAATAATAATTCAGGCTAATATAGTAACATAAAACAGTTGCTTATGTGATTAAATTTTCCACTTCTTTCTTGCAATTATTGATAGACTCGAAAATGTGCATTAGCTTTTCTTGTTTTGTTTCCCAAATAACTCATTAATTTTGAATAAATTAATGTAGAAGATATTAAACCAAATGAAAATGAAAATATCTCCTTTTCAATGTTAGACTTGTGGAACAGTTTCTGATGAATATGCTTGGATAATGTACGAATTTACCAGTGTGGTTTTTAATAACAGTAATAATTTCAGAAACATTATTTCTTAATGTTAACTTTTCAGTCTTCATATGTACTACTCACTCAAAAGTTATTACTGTTAAAAGGGAATGATTCAAATATACCTAGCAAAGGTATACACCATGCTGATTTGATATCCATAAATGTAGTGAAATGATGCTTCCCTGTGGCTCAGCTGCTATAGAATCTGCCTGTAATGTGGGAGACCTGGGTTCAACCCCTGGGTTGGGAAGATCCCCTGGAGAAGGGAAAGGGTACCCACTCCAGTATTCTGGCCTGGAGAATTTCATGGACTACAGTCCACGTGGTCGCAAAGAGTTGGACACGACTGAGCGACTTTCACAATGAAAGCACGTGAAGTCTATTCTCTGAGCAAATTTCCTGTATTCATACAGTACTACTAACTATAAACATCATGCTATATATTAGATATCTAGACGTATTCATCCTACATAACTGCAACTTCGTTCCCTTTGACCAACAGCTTCCTATTTACCCTACTTCCTTCTCCCTGGTAATTACCCTTTTACTCTGCCCCTATGTATTCAACTTTCTTACATTTCACGTGTAATTATGATGATACAGGTTTTTTTCTTTCTGTTTCTGACTTATTTCACATAGCATAATTCTTCTAGGTTCATCCATGTTCTCTAAAATGGCAAGATCTCTCTCTTTTTTTAAGGCTGAGTAATACTGCACAATTTCTTTATCCATTCATTGCTTGGTAGACTCTTAGGCTGTTTCTATATCTTAACTATTGTGACTAATGCTACAATCAATATGGGAATATAAATGCCCCTTAGAGATGCTGATTTCATTTCCTTTGAGATTATAACCAGAAAATGATTTGTGGATCATGTTAGTTCTATTTTTAGGTTTTTGAGGAATCTCCCTACTGTTGTCCATAATGGCTGTACCAATGTACACTCATACCAGTAGTGTATAAGCATTCTTTTTTCTCCATATCTTTGCTAAAACATCATTTTTTTCTTTCTGTTTTTCCTGATAATAGCCTTTCTAACAGCTGTGATGTGTTATCTCATTTTGGTTTTGATATGCATTCTCATGATGATCAGTGATGTATTTTTTTAGACACCTGCTGATCATTTGTACATCTTCTTCAGAAAAATGTCAGTTTGGATCCTTTGCCTAGATTTAAATGAGATAGTTTTGTTTTTTGTTTTGTCATCATTGTTATTGAGTTGTAAATGTTCTTTATATTGTTTGGATATTAACTCTTACAGATGTGTGTACATATGCACTAAGTCAGTTCAGTTATGTCCAACTCTTTGTGACCCTATGGACCATAGCCCACAGGGCTCCTTGGTCCTTGGGATTTTCCAGGCAATAATACTGGAGTATTACATGCCCTTCCCCAGAGAATCTTCCCGCCCCATGGATCAAACCCATGTCTCTTATGTCTCCTGCATTTGCAGGGAGGTTCTTTACCACTAGCACCACCTGGGAAGCCCCTTATCAGATAACATCTTTTTTTTTGGGGGGGGGAATTTTATTTTATTTTTTTTATTTTTTAAATTTTAAAATCTTTAATTCTTACATGCGTTCCCAAACATGACCCCCCCCCACCTCCCTCCCCACAACATCTCTCTGGGTCATCCCCATGCACCAGCCCCAAGCATGCTGCACCCTATGTCAGACATGGACTGGCGATTCAATTCTTACATGATAGTATACATGTTAGAATTCCCATTCTCCCAAATCATCCCACCCTCTCCCTCTCCCTCTGAGTCCAAAAGCCCATTATACACATCTGTGTCTTTTTTCCTGTCTTGCATACAGGGTCGTCATTGCCATCTTCCTAAATTCCATATATATGTGTTAGTATACTGTATTGGTGTTTTTCTTTCTGGCTTACTTCACTCTGTATAATTGGCTCCAGTTTCATCCATCTCATCAGAACTGATTCAAATGAATTCTTTTTAACGGCTGAGTACTACTCCATTGTGTATATGTACCACTGATCTCTTATCCATTCATCTGCTGATGGACATCTAGGTTGTTTCCATGTCCTGGCTATTATAAACAGTGCTGCGATGAACATTGGGGTACATGTGTCTCTTTCAATTCTGGTTTCCTCGGTGTGTATGCTCAGCTGTGGGATTGCTGGGTCATAAGGTAGTTCTATTTGCAATTTTTTAAGGAATCTCCACACTGTTCTCCATAGTGGCTGTACTAGTTTGCATTCCCACCAACAGTGTAGGAGGGTTCCCTTTTCTCCACACCCCCTCCAGCATTTATTGCTTGCAGATTTTTGGATCGCAGCCATTCTGACTGGTGTGAAGTGGTACCTCATTGTGGTTTTGATTTGCATTTCTCTAATAATGAGTGATGTTGAGCATCTTTTCATGTGTTTGTTAGCCATCCGTATGTCTTCTTTGGAGAAGTGTCTATTTAGTTCTTTGGCCCATTTTTTGATTGGGTCGTTTATTTTTCTGGAATTGAGCTGCATAAGTTGCTTGTATATTTTTGAGATGAGTTGTTTGTCAGTTGCTTCATTTGCTATTATTTTCTCCCATTCAGAAGGCTGTCTTTTCACCTTGCTTATATTTTCCTTTGTTGTGCAGAAGCTTTTAATTTTAATTAGATCCCATTTGTTTATTTTTGCTTTTATTTCCAGAATTCTGGGAGGTGGATCATAGAGGATCCTGCTGTGATTTATGTCTGAGAGTGTTTTGCCTATGTTCTCCTCTAGGAGTTTTATAGTTTCTGATCTTACATTTAGATCTTTAATCCATTTTGAGTTTATTTTTGTGTACGGTGTTAGAAAGTGATCTAGTTTCATTCTTTTACAAGTGGTTGACCAGTTTTCCCAAAGACTGGCCGAATGGATACAAAAACAAGACTCCTCTATATGCTGCTTACAAGAGACCCACCTCAAAACAAGGGACACATACAGACTGAAAGTGAAGGGCTGGAAAAAATATACCACGCAAATAGAGACCAAAAGAAAGCAGGAGTGGCAATACTCATATCCGATAAAATAGACTTTAAAACAAAGGCTGTGAAAAGAGACAAAGAAGGCCACTACATAATGATCAAAGGAACAATCCAAGAAGAAGATATAACAATTATAAATATATATGCACCCAATATAGGAGCACCGCAATATGTAAGACAAATGCTAACAAGTATGAAAGGGGAAATCAACAATAACACAATAATAGTGGGAGACTTTAATACCCCACTCACACCTATGGACAGATCAACTAAACAGAAAATTAACAAAGAAACGCAAACTTTAAACGATACATTAGATCAGTTAGACCTAATTGATATCTATAGGACATTTCACCCCAAAACAATGAATTTCACCTTTTTTTCAAGTGCTCATGGAACCTTCTCCAGGATAGATCACATCCTGGGCCATAAATCTAAACTTGATAAATTCAAAAAAATCGAAATCATTCCAAGCATCTTTTCTGACCATAATGCATTAAGATTAGATCTCAATTACAGGAGAAAAAACTATTAAAAATTCCAACATATGGAGGTTGAACAACACACTTCTGAATAACCAACAAATCACAGAAGAAATCAAAAAAGAAATCAAAATATGCATAGAAACTAATGAAAATGAAAACACAACAACCCAAAACCTGTGGGACACTATAAAAGCAGTGCTAAGAGGAAAGTTCATAGCAATACAGGCATACCTCAAGAAACAAGAAAAAAGTCAAATAAATAACCTAACTCTGCAACTAAAGCAACTAGAAAAGGAAGAGTTGGAGAACCCCAGAGTTAGTAGAAGGAAAGAAATCTTAAAAATTAGGGCAGAAATAAATGCAAAAGAAACAAAAGAGACCATAGCAGATAACATCTTTTGCAAATATTTTCTCTGAATTATAGGTTGCTTTTTCATTTTGTTGGTGGTATCTATTGCCATACAGAAGCATTTTATTTCGGTATAGTCCCACTTGTTTATTTTTGCTTTGTTTCCTGAGCCTTTGGTGTTAGATCCCCCCAAAAAAAATCACTGACAAAGCCAACATCAAAGAGCTTTTTCCCTATGTTTTCTTCTAGTACTTTTATGGTTTCAGGTCTTATCTTAACGTCTTTAATCCATATTAAGTTACTTTTTTTGTGTGAGTATTATCAGATAAGGGGCACATTCATCTCCTATTTTTTCAAACTATGAATGGCTGCTTGCATGTAAAAGTTCTGGCTTTTCTTTAACTATTTGTATTTTAACCATTAGTGACATTTAATAAACACAAAGACTTGTGATTTCAGCCAGCAAATGGAGACATAGAAACAGAAAAGTTAATTTGCAGCGTGAAGACGCACTATATATTTCTACCTGTATGACAAGTTTATCTGACTTTTTCCTTCTGGAGTAGGGAGTCATGTTGACAATTATATATGATGAAGCAACATTTTGGTCCTCTACTTTTTTACTCTAATTATCTGAGTTTCTCCTTTGAAACTTCAAGGAAAATAACAATGCATGGAAACAAATCATTGTGATCAGTCTCTAATTTTCTTTCCCCATTTTGTGCTTAGAAAAACACAAATGCTTGCTGCATCATATATTCACCACGTATTTTAAGAAACTATCCAAGAGAGCAACTGTAAAACGTTGAATGTTCTATATGGTTGTAAACAAGTGTTCTCAAGTTCCAGCATGCATCCAGAACACCTGAAGATTTGTTAAAATACAGATTCCTGTGTGGTACCCCTGGAGCTTCTCATTCATATGTCCAGGGTTTAAGGTGGAACCCTAAGATGACATATCTAGCAAATACCCAGGGAACACTAATGTGGCCCAGGGACTACACTTTAACAGTGATCACTCTACCCTAATTGCCCTGTAAGTCACATCAAATCATTATTTTATCTTAAAGAGAATTCCCAAAAAAAAAAAATTGTGAAGTTGGAGATTATAGAATATTATTTCTTTACCTTGCTTTTAACACTAGCATAACCATTAGAGTACAATGTATACAGTATAGGAATGAAACATGTAGTGCACTTGTTAAGGTTTTATTTGATATTTGAATCCAGAAACACTAGGGAGTTATATGACCTAATAATGTCCACTGGTAATGTGGTTCTAATTTTTAAAACACATGATTTTTAACAATCTGTGAGTAAATATTTAAGGTATTTTTTCTTTTTCTTCCTTCCTTCTTTCCATCCTCCTTTCATCCCTTCCTTCTCCTATTTCATTCCATTTCTCTCTTCCTTCCCTTATTACTTCCTTTCCATAGGGGGGGAAAAAAAATTAACGTATGTTTTCATGGCCAGACAAAGCTGAATTCCTTTTGGAGGAGTAGGAGCAACGGAATTCCAGCTGAGCTATTTCAAAGCCTTAAAGTGCTGTACTCAATGTGCCAGCAAATTTGGGAAACTCAGCAGTAGCCAGAGGGCTAGAAAAGGTCAGCCCCAATGCAAAAAAAAAAAGGGGGGGGGAGAGGGCAGTGACACAGAATGTTCAAACTACTAGAGAGTTGCACTCATTTCTCATGCTAGTAAGGTTACACTCAAAATCCTGCAAACTAGGCTTCAGCTGTTAGAGAACTAATAACTTCCAGATATACAAACTTGATTTAGAAAAGGCAGAGGAACCAGAGATCAAATTGCCAATATCCGTTGGATCGTAAAGAAAGGAAGGGAATTCCAGAAGACATCTACTTGTGCTTCATTGACTACACTAAAGCCTTTGACTGTGTGGATCACAACAAACTGTGGGAAATTCTTAATGAGATGAGAATACCTGACTACCCTACCTGTCTCCTGAAAAACTTAAATGTGGATCAAGAAGCAACAGTTAGAACTTTACATGGAACAACTGACTGGTTCAAAATTGTGAGAGGAGTGTAACAAGGCTGTATATCGTCACCCTGTTTATTTAAATTACATGCAGAGAACATTATGCAAAATGTCAAGCTGGATGAACCACAAGCTAGAATCAAGATTACTGGGAGGAATATCAACAATCTCAGATATGCAGATGATACTGAACTAATGGCAGAAAGTGTATGCGTGCTAAGTCACTTCAGTCACGTCTGACTCTTTGCGATGCCATGAACTGTAGCCTACCAGGCTCCTCTGTGCATGGGATTCTCTAGGCAAGAATACTGAAGGGGGTTACCATGACCTCCTCTAGGGGATCTTCCCAACCCAGGGGTCAAACCCACATCTCTTACATCTCCTACATCGGCAGGCAGATTCTTTACCACTAGGGCCACCTGGGAAGATGCTAATAGCAGAAAGTGAAGAGAAACTAAATAAAGAGCCTCTTAATGAGAGTGAAAGAAGAGAGTGAAAAAACTGGCTCAAAACTCAGCATTCAAAAAGCAAAGATCATGGTACCTAGTCCTATCACTTCATGGCAAATAGAGGGGGAAAAAGTGGAAGTGATGACATTTTCTTTTCTTGAGCTCCAAAATCACTGTGGGTGGTGACTGCAGCGATGAAATTAAAAGTCACTTGCTCCTTGGGAGGAAAGCTATGACAAATCTAGACAGCATTTTGAAAAGGAGAAACATCATTTTATGAACAAAGGTCTGTCTAGTCAAAGCTATGATTTTTTCAGTAATCATGCATAGATATGAGAGTTGGACCATAACGAAGGTTGAGTGCCTAAGAATTGATGCTTTAAAACTATATTGCTGGAAAAGACTTTTGACAGTCCCTTGGAGATCTAACCAGTCAATCCTAAAGGAAATCAAACCTGAATATTCATTGTAGGGACTGATGCTGAAGCTAAAGCTCCAATACTTTGGCCACCTGATGTGAAGAGCCAGTACAATGGGAAAGACTCTGATGCAGGGAAATATTGAGGGCTGAAGGAGAAGAGTCCAGCAGAGGATGAGAAGGTTGGGTGACATCACTGACTTGATGGACATGATTTTTAGCAAATTCCAGGCGATAGTGAAGGACAGGGAAGCGTGGTATACTGCAGTCCATGGGGTTGCAAAGAGTTGGAAATGACTTAGAGTGTAAACAACAACAACAACAACAACAACAACAGTGCAGTAGTATAACTCTGGGAGACTTAAGGTGAACATTATTACAATGTGCATTCATGCCCTCACCATGGGATTATTATCTTAATACATGCCAATAGGAAAAAAATTAAGCAATTAAATCATTTTCATTCATATAGAGACATGGCACATTTCTAGTTGCCCAAAAATGATGAAAAAATTATAAATTCTATTTTGAAGTAAATTTTTTAAAGAACTTAGTCTTGTATAATACCTTTCTTACCATTTCACTGTGCTTACAATTTGATAGTAGGGCAGCACAAATACATGAGGGGATGAGAAATATAGAGACATATCCCTCCCATCCCTTTGGCTCTGCACTGTGACTCTAATTTAAGTGTACTTCCTTTGGAGCTGTGAAAGGACAAGGTTGCTGATGTTTGGGAAGAAGTTTAATTTTCGATTGTCACCTTCTTGTGAAAGTTCACAAGAAATAAGTTGTAGCTTAAGTCTTCTTCTTCTTCTTCTTTTTTTTTTTTTTTAAATCCTGGAGTGAAAAGAAAAGAAAGCAACAACAAAAACTGATTTTTTAATGCAAAAACAGACACTTTTCTGTGACTCTGTCAGTTTTATCACTTGTAAAATCTGTGGGGAATGGATTAAATAATCTACCAATTTCTTGCATAAATGATGTTTTAATACCTTCATCCTACAGCCATGTTTGGAACCCACTTAAACATGTTAAGGACCCCGCTGATCATATCTGTACATATTTCTTCACATGTGTGCTTGCTTGGCAGCACCTTGCCTTCATGAAGGCTTTCTAAAAAACAAAGTTACGTGTTTTTTCTTTTTCAAAAGCTATCTACATATGTATTTTCCCCAAAACATTTGGGGAAACAGAATCATTACTCTTACCTAGTAATGGAAATGTATTTGAAGTAATGGGGAATGCAGCTTTAGAATTCTGACACTACATGATCTCATTTTTTGGCAAGTAACCTGTATTATTGGATCTCTTCAATTCATTTCAGCATGGCTCTACTGCTTTTAATTTGATTATGCTTTTGATGTTTTCTATGAAAAATATACAATTAAAATATTCACATATTGGAACTAACGTAACATGATGTGTGAAAACAATTTATGAGTGTGACCACTGGTATTTGGTTAGAATTCTTTCATATATGTTCCTGATATTTATCAGAATATATTTATGGTAGCACTTGATTCTTGCATGTTGGAACAATGATTTATTTTCCTTATTATTTTCTGCTCTTTAAAAATAAGAGTCACTGTCTTCTGCTTCCAAGTTCACAAATCCCTGTTGAGGTCAGTGCTTTCTAAAGTAGAAGGCAATTTTATCCACTCCAAATGAACATAAATTAGCATAAATTCATCTTTCTTAAATAGGGTGAATTCTCCATTTAGAGCACCATGGTTTATTTTAACATTTTATGTACACTTCAATAGCTTGAAGAATTCTGCATGCTATTATTCCAAAATGATTTTTGACTTTCAAATTGCTGATCTTAATAAGATGGGCTTTCTTCATCTCCTATATTACCATATCATACCTAATGAAATCAGATTCAACCAATCAAATTCCTGGATGACTGACCTTTATTAACTGGTAATTCAGAAACACGATTTCAGAAGGCTCTATCTTATAATGAAAAAAAAAAAAATACATACATAAGATTGCTTTTCATTGGCCAAGGAAGAAAAAGGTTCTCTGGAGTCTACTCAAAATTAAGCCTCAAAATATGATAGAAAGATAGAGAAACAATGTGTACTCTTTCAGAAGATGACATTAATTCAGCTACTTATGCGATTTTACGGTCTATTGTATCTATTATATTATCCTTGGACAATACTGATGTATGCTTGAAAGATGCGATATAATATCCATTTAGTTGACTATATTAAGTCTTTTGCAAGAAAATACTTATTTTTTCCTCTAAAGATGTTTCCTTCAGGAAACAATATACCATGTACGCATTCTTTCATCAAGCAATTTTGCAATTTATTTTGTGGGCATGTAGGAAATACAGCCTATATCTTTTACCAATCACCTTCTTTTTGTGAGGAACTAATCTAGGCAATTTAAAACAGAGACTAGGTTTATACATTCAAAGACATAACTCTTAGAATGAGAAATAAACTGTCATAGTGTTCTTTAAATGGTGACACTGAGGTAATCATTGTTTGCAGTGGGAAATAATTCTAAATTACAATGTCCCTCTTGCTCCCAGTCATCATAACACCACTGTGCACTCTTGTTCTTCCCAACTCCTATTCTGAGGTCTATCGTTTTTAAGGCTAGAAACTTCCTAGCTGGAAACAGTTAAAGCAGAGGTAATTTCGATTATTCTCTTTTAAAACTTTTATTGTAAATTGCTATAAAGCCCAGAAACAAGGAAAATAGCAACTATGGGGACATTATTAATGTTTTGTGACTTTTAAATGATTTCCTAGGTATTTGTCAAAAATAGGAATATAACCAACACTTCTTTTTTTTTTGCCCCTGAGAGTCATTCTTTCAGTTCAGTTCAGTCAGTTCAGTCGCTCAATTGTGTCCAACTCTTTGCGATACCATGAATCACAGCATGCCAGGACTCCCTGTCTGTCCATCACCAACTCCCAGAGTTCACGGAACTCAAGTCCATCGAGTTGGTGGTGCCATCTAGCCATCTCATCCTCTATCGTCACCTTCTCCTCCTGCCCCCAATCCCTCCCAGCATCAAAGTCTTTTCCAATGAGTCAACTCTTCACTTGAGGTGGCCAGACTACTGGAGTTTCAGCTTTAGCATCATTCCTTTCAAAGAACACCCAGGACTGATCTCCTTTAGAATGGACTGGTTGGATCTCCTTGAAGTCCAAGGGACTCTCAAGAGTCTTCTCCAACACCACAGTTCAAAAGCATCAATTCTTTGGCGCTCATCTCTCTTCATGTCCAACTCTCACATCCATACATGACCACTGGAAAAAAACATAGCCTTGACTAGACAGACCTTTGTGGCAATGTCTCTGCTTTTGAATATGCTATCTAGGTTGGTCATAACTTTTCTTCCAAGGAGTAGGCATCTTTTAATTTCATGGCTGCAGTCACCATCTGCAGTGATTTTGGATCCCCCCAAAATAAAATCTGACAGAGTTTCCATGGTTTCCCCATCTATTTCCCATGAAGTGATGGGACCAGATGCCATGATCTTCATTTTCAGAATGTTGAGCTTTAAGTCAACTTTTTCACTCTCCTCTTTCACTTTCATCAAGAGACTTTTGAATTCCTCTTCACTTTCTGCCATAAGGGTGGTGTCATCTGCGTATCTGAGGTTATTGATATTTCTCCTGGCAGTCTTGATTCCAGCTTGTGCTTCTTCCAGCCCAGCGTTTCTCATGATGTACTCTGCATAGCTGTTAAATAAGGAGGGTGACAATATACAGCCTTGACATACTCCTTTCCCAATTTGGAACCAGTCTGTTGTTCCATGTCCAGTTCTAACTGTTGCTTCCTGACCTGCATACAGGTTTCTCAAGAGGCAGGTCAGGTGGTCTGGTATTCCCATCTCTTTCAGAATTTTCCAGTGTATTGTGATCCACACAGTCAAAGGCTTTGGCATAGTCAAGAAAGCAGAAATAGATGTTTTTCTGGAACTCTCTTGCTTTTTCCATGATCCAGCGGATATTGGCAATTTGATCTCTGGTTCCTCTGCCTTTTCTAAGACCAGCTTGAACATCAGGAAGTTCATGGTTCACATATTGCTGAAGCCTGGCTTGGAGAATTTTGAGCAGTATTTTACTAGCGTGTCAGATGAGTGCAATTGTGCAGTGGTTTGAGCATTCTTTGGAATTGGAAGGAAAACTGACCTTTTCCAGTCCTGTGGCACTACTGAGTTTTCCAAATTTGCTGGCATATTGAGTGCAGCACTTTCACAGCATCATCTTTCAGGATTTGAAATAGCTCTACTGGAATTCCATCACCTCCACTAGCTTTGTTCCTAGTGATGCTTTCTAAGGCCCACTAGACTTCACATTCCAGGATGTCTGGCTCTAGGTGAGTGATCATACCATTGTGATTATCTTGGTCGTGAAGATCCTTTTTGTACAGTTCTTCTGTGTATTCTTACCACCTCTTCTTAATATCTTCTGCTTCTGTTAGGTCCATACCATTTCTGTCCTTTTTTGAGCCCATCTTTGCATGAAATGTTCCCTTGTATCTCTATTTTTCTTGAAGAGCTCTCTAGTCTTTCCCATTCTGTTGTTTTCCTCTATTTCTTTGCATTGATCCCTGAAGAAGGCTTTCTTATCTCTTCTTGCTATTCTTTGGAACTCTGCATTCAGATGCTTATATCTTTCCTTTTCTCCTTTGCTTTTTGCTTCTCTTCTTTTCACAGTTATTTGTAAGGCCTCCCCAGACAGCCATTTTGCTTTTTTGCATTTCTTTTCCATGGGGAAGGTCTTGGTCCCTGTCTCCTGTACAATGTCACGAACCTCATTCCATAGTTCATCAGGCACTCTATCTATCAGATCTAGGCCCTTAAATCTATTTCTCACTTCCACTGTATAATCATAAGGGATTTGATTTAGGTCATACCTGAATGCTCTAGCGATTTTCCCTACTTTCTTCGATTTAAGTCTGAATTTGGCAATAAAGAGCTCATGATCTGAGCCACAGTCAGCTCCCGGTCTTATTTTTGTTGACTGTATAGAGCTTCTCCATCTTTGGCTGCAAAGAATATAATCAGTCTGATATCAGTGTTGACCATCTGGTGATGTCCATGTGTAGATTCTTCTCTTGTTTTGTTGGAAGAGAGTGTTTGCTATGACCAGTGCTCTTGGTAAAAGTCTATTAGCCTTTGCCCTGCTTCATTCCGCATTCCAAGTCCAAATTTGCCTGTTACTCCAGGTGTTTCTTGACTTTTACTTTTGCATTCCAGACCCCTATAATGAAAAGGGCATCTTTTTTGGGTGTAGTTCTAAAAGGTCTTAGAGGTCTTCATAGAAACGTTCGACTTCAGCTTCTTCTGCGTTACTGGTTGGGTCATAGACTTGGATTACTGTGGTATTGAATATTTTGCCTTGGAAACGAACAGAGATCATTTTGTCATTTTTGAGATTGCATCCAAGTACTGCATTTTGGACTCTTTTTTGACCATGATGGCTACTCCATTTCTCTAAGTGATTCCTGTCCACAGTAGTAGATATAATGATCATCTGAGTTAAATTCACCCATTCCAGTCCATTTTAGTTTGCTGATTCCTAGAATGTCGACGTTCACTCTTGCCATTCCTGTTTGACCACTTCCAATTTGCCTTGATTCATGGACATAACATTCCAGGTTCCTATGAAATATTGCTCTTTACAGCTTCGGACCTTGCTTCTATCACCAGTCACATCCACAACTGGGTATCGTTTTTGCTTTGACTCCATCCCTTCATTCTTTTTGGAGTTATTTCTCCCCGATCTCCAGTAGCATATTGGGCACCTACTGACCTGGGGAGTTCCTCTTTCAGTATTCTATCATTTTGCCTTTTCATAGTGTTCATGGGGTTCTCAAGGCAAGAATACTGAAGTGGTTTGCCATTGCCTTCTCCAGTGGACCACGTTATGTCAGACCTCTCCACCATGACCCGTCTTGGGTGGCCCCACAGGGCATGGTTTAATTTCATTGAGTCCAACAAGGCTGTGGTCCTAGTGTGATTAGATTGACTAGTTTTCTGTGAGTATGGTTTTAGTGTGTCTGCCCTCTGATGCCCTCTTGCAACACCTACCATCTTACTTGGGTTTCTCTTACCTTGGACGTGGGTTATCTCTTCATGGCTGCTCCAGCAAAGCTCAACTGCTGCTCCTTACCTTGGACAAGGGGTATCTCCTCACTGCTGCCCCTCCTGACCCTGAACGTGGAGTAGTTTTCTAGGCCCTCCTGCGCCCCTGCAGCCACCGCTGCTTGGAAGTGGGGTAGTTCCTCCCAACCGCTGCCCCTGGCCTTGGGCGGGGGGTAGCTCCTCTTGGCTGCTCCTGGGCTGTCGTAGCCTGGCACTCTCGGCCGCCGCCCCTGACCTCGGACGTGGGATAGCTCCTCTCAGCTGTTCCTACAGCATCACAGCCTGGCACTCTCAGCCGCTGCCCCTGACCTCAGACCTGGGGTAGCTCCTCTTGACTGCTGCCCCTCGGGCATGGGGTCCTTCCGGCTTCTGCCCCTGACCTCGGACGTGGGGTAGCTCCTCTTGGCCGTGCTTGTCCACCATTGCAGCCTCTCACAGGCAGACATTCTTTAGGAGATAAAATATATCAGTACAAATAAATAAGTTGTATCAGTTAGAGTTCTAGCAGAAAATAGATGGTTCATACAGACCAGATATCTGGTCGCACAAAACCAATTATCTAATTCACACAGATAATTGAAGAAAGATTTATAAAAGTTCATTTAAATTGATGTGGCAGGGACTTCTGCTTCCAGGAAGATGGAGTAGATATATATTCCCCTTTTCTTCTTGCTCAGTGTATCTAATAACTCTGGACATTTTATATAAAATAAGCATAAGGAGCCTCCAAATTATGTTAAGAAGACACACTAGCTACAGATCTGAGTACTGAAGGATCAATACAGTGATGAGTTTCCTTAGTTTTCGTTGTCTCATATATCCTAGATATAGAGTAAAAGAAGCTAGCAAACCAGAAATCCCAATGAGCACATATTTTTAAAAAGCCATCCATAATAGCCTGTTCTTCTAGACAAATGACCAAGAAAAGGGTAGTTTAGCAAAACAGAAAATATTTACATAATAAATGTTCTGCTTCATCCAAACACCAAGGAAAAACTGTTCCCTACCCTAGTCTACACCGAAGGTTCTCAATGGGGAACTTGGCTTTCCACCCTTACCAGACTGTAACAAGACAAGACAATGAAACCCCACACCAGAGCAGTGTTGGAAAAGCCATGTGGGGAGACTTTTTTTTAATCTCCACCTGGGCTTAAGGGAAGCACACACCTACTCCCTACTAGGCTTCTTCTGACATTCCCCCATGCTGAGTGGTTTAAGGAGTGTACACTCCTTAAACCAGTTGGGAACTAGGTCCCTGCTGCCTATATGGATTCTCAGAAACCACTCCCAACAGCAAAGTTACGTTGCCTCATTGAAGCCTGGCAAAGCTGGAAGCCTAGGTTCTCTAGAACATTCACTGCCACTCAGCACTAACAAGGTAATCTTCCACCCTCTCCATAGACGCTGTCAGCAGTACAGATAACTGTAAATAGGGCAACTGAGCCCCTTGGAGAAGTGTAAAGGGTGGATCTGGAGGGACAAACAAGGGTTGTGTGACACATATATACTTAGGGAAATCTTGACACTTTCTTCATGTTCATGGGAACATATCTACTCAGTTACTCACCTTGAAGTCATTATTTAGAAATCTTGTGTATGCTCTTAGTAACATACAGCTTTTAGGTAGCAAGGCTCATTATTTTTGTCTGAAAATAGGAAATAGCAATAGTTATCTCCCGCATTATAACAGAAATAAGAAAACAAAATTAAAACAAAGTATCACTTGGAACAATGCAGATACTCAGTTATTTTTCTTCTTTTATAACCTGTTTCCTTGGATCCTTTCCTTTTGCTTGTCTCTTGCTTACTCATAATTAGGGCAGTGAGTATTAAACTACCTATCTAATGCAACCTCTGTATTTGTTTCTACATAGTAATGTTTAGGCCTTAAAGCTTTCATGGCTGTACATACTGACAGGCATCCTATTCAGAGCACTGATATCAATACAAGTAACAGGGAAATTCTGAAGAGAAGATAGATTGACTATTCAGACTCAGAGGATGGTAACTCAGTCATCATGGAGTTCAAAGCCTGGATTTACTTTTTCTTTTTTTTAAATTTTAAAATCTTTAATTCTTACATGCGTTCCCAAACATGACCCCCCCTCCCACCTCCCTCCCCACAACATCTCTCTGGGTCATCCCCATGCACCAGCCCCAAGCATGCTGCACCCTACGTCAGACATGGACTGGCGATTCAATTCTTACATGATAGTATACATGTTAGAATTCCCATTCTCCCAAATCATCCCACCCTCTCCCTCTCCCTCTGAGTCCAAAAGTCCATTATACACATCTGTGTCTTTTTTCCTGTCTTGCATACAGGGTCGTCATTGCCATCTTCCTAAATTCCATATATATGTGTTAGTATACTATATTGGTGTTTTTCTTTCTGGCTTACTTCACTCTGTATAATTGGCTCCAGTTTCATCCATCTCATCAGAACTGATTCAAATGAATTCTTTTTAACGGCTGAGTACTACTCCATTGTGTATATGTACCACTGATCTCTTATCCATTCATCTGCTGATGGACATCTAGGTTGTTTCCATGTCCTGGCTATTATAAACAGTGCTGCGATGAACATTGGGGTACATGTGTCTCTTTCAATTCTGGTTTCCTCGGTGTGTATGCCCAGCAGTGCGATTGCTGGGTCATAAGGTAGTTCTATTTGCAATTTTTTAAGGAATCTCCACACTGTTCTCCATAGTGGCTGTACTAGTTTGCATTCCCACCAACAGTGTAGGAGGGTTCCCTTTTCTCCACACCCCCTCCAGCATTTATTGCTTGCAGATTTTTGGATCGCAGCCATTCTGACTGGTGTGAAGTGGTACCTCATTGTGGTTTTGATTTGCATTTCTCTAATAATGAGTGATGTTGAGCATCTTTTCATGTGTTTGTTAGCCATCCATATGTCTTCTTTGGAGAAATGTCCATTTAGTTCTTTGGCCCATTTTTTGATTGGGTCATTTATTTTTCTGGAGTTGAGCTGCATAAGTTGCTTGTATATTTTTGAGATGAGTTGTTTGTCAGTTGCTTCATTTGCTATTATTTTCTCCCATTCAGAAGGCTGTCTTTTCACCTTGCTTATATTTTCCTTTGTTGTGCAGAAGCTTTTAATTTTAATTAGATCCCATTTGTTTATTTTTGCTTTTATTTCCAGAATTCTGGGAGGTGGATCATAGAGGATCCTGCTGTGATTTATGTCTGAGAGTGTTTTGCCTATGTTCTCCTCTAGGAGTTTTATAGTTTCTGATCTTACATTTAGATCTTTAATCCATTTTGAGTTTATTTTTGTGTACGGTGTTAGAAAGTGATCTAGTTTCATTCTTTTACAAGTGGTTGACCAGTTTTCCCAGCACCACTTGTTAAAGAGATTGTCTTTACTCCATTGTATATTCTTGCCTCCTTTGTCAAAGATAAGGTGTCCATATGTGTGTGGATTTATCTCTGGGCTTTCTATTTTGTTCCATTGATCTATGTGTCTGTCTTTGAAAAAAAAATTTCAGATTCTCACTCAGCTGGATGGAGCCTCATATAAATATAACAAAGGTAAAACATGAAAAAGTTTCAAGGAATTGAGAGAAAGAGGCCTCAGTCACTCCAGTGTCAAAAGACAAAAGGAGTAATCATTATAATAAGAAGTAGGGTTAACTCTCTAAGTTTCCAAGGTGGGAACCAAGAAAATGACCATTGGATGCACTGAAGAAAAGATTATAGATGACCTATAGGAGGCAATTTAGTTAGAGGCTATATGAGATTACATAAGTATCAATGAGACTTATCTTCTCTAAAGAAATAAACTTAATGTCTCTATTTTGCTATGTAATTAGTGAGTATATTGAAGATGGTAATGATTATGATGATTGTGATGGTGATGATGATAATCGCAATGATGAGGATGATCTATATGAGAAGACAAGTGTAATACTGATGGTTCATCCTTAGAGCCCATTACAGATCTGATCTTTTTGTTCATATTATAACTTATCACTGTGGTAACTGAAGGACATATGGTACCTACTTTTAAACAGCACACCTTGTAAATTGAGACTCATCACAAATGAATATGATTTTTTTTTCTCATTTCATGTATTTCCCTTTAAAAGTTTTTGTCTGGGTGGGTCTTACTTATGAAAGACTTCCATCATACCATGAAAGCCCATGAGAACTAAAGCTGTGTTCTAGACCTTGCTAGTCCATTTCACTTTGGAAAATGGTCTTCACAATATGGCGAGGGTTGACTATTTTAAAAACTTTTAGATGTTAGAGAATGTACTTAGAAATTTTGAGTCAAAGGAACCTTCAAGCCAAAGAAAGTAATCAAGTAGAGTGAAGTCACAGTTATATGGACTTCGGTGGGTTTGAAAAGAAATAAAACATGCTGCTACTTCATACAATTATATAAATTATCAATTTACTTACACTGTTCAATCATTCACTAAATTGGCATGCATTATGGACAGGTATTTCTCTGCATCTTAGGGAGAAAGATACTTTATTGAGCTTATATTGAGGGAGAATAATGCTAAACACATCTAAAGTTAAAATCAAAGTTACTCAGTCATGTCCAACTCTTTGTGACCCCATGCACTATTCAGTCCATAGAATTATCCAGGCCAGAATACTGGAATGGGTAGCCTTTCCATTCTCCAGGGGATCTTCCCAACCCAGGGATCGAACCCAGGTCTCCTGCATTGCCCGTGGATTCTTTACTAGCTGAGTCACCAGGGTAGCCCAAGAGTACTGGAATGGGTAGCCTATCCCTTCTCCAGCAGATCTTCCCAACCCAGGAATCAAGCTGGAGTCTCCTGTATTGCAGGCAGATTCTTTACCAGCTCAACTATCAGAGAAACACATTTAACAGAGTGGTAAATACTATGAAAATAGTGAGTAAAGGATCTCTACAGGATAATAAAGATAATTTAAGGGGGCTGTTTTAGTTTGATGCCAAAGGACAGCTCCTTGGAGAGGTAGTGTTTCACTGGATATCTGACTGAAAGAAGACTGGTTAACTTGCAAAGATACCTGGCAAGGAAGTGTTCCAGGCAGGAAATAGCAAGTGTAAAGGCCCTGGTATAGACATGAGCTTTGTACTTTGAGAATTGCAAATATGATGAGTATGGCTAGAGCTGACAAGAAGAGCAGGAGAGTTTGTTTTGAGTGTGATAAGAACCCACTGGAGATTTCTCTACAGGTAAGGGAAAAGACCCTTATGCTGGGAGGGATTGAAGGCAGGAGGAGAAGGGGACGACAGAGGATGAGATGGCTGGATGGTATCACCGACTCGATGGACATGAGTTTGGGTGAACTCTGGGAGTTGGTGATGGACAGGGAGGCCTGGCGTGCAGCGATTCATGGGGTTGCAAAGAGTGGGACACAACTGAGCAACTGAACTGAAATGAAGGGACATTATATTGTTCATATTCAAGGGTTCACCCCATCTATCTACCGAATGGAAGATATTATATATTGTAGAATGGCAAAGGTGAAACCAGGGAAACCAGTTAGGTTATTCAATATTCCAGGCAAAAGACATTGGTGTCTTAGATGATGATGCAGCTGTGAAAGTTGTGGGGAAATATCCTCTTTTATGTGGTTTGAAGCATGAATCCACAAGAGTTTCTAACTGATTAGATGTTGGTATGAGGACAAGAGAAGAATCATACTTAGATTTTTGGCCTAAAAAATAGAAAGGCAATGCCATTATTTGGCTACTCCCTGAAAACCACATTTTTGTTTCTGCACCACACTAGGTGATAATCCTTCCTGAATTCCTCAGTTTCTTCATCATACACAAGGACAATAATCTATACATTATGAAAAGTGACTTACATTTGTCAATATGGGGTTTCATTTTTATACACTTTTGAAGTTTAGGTTGATGCAGAAAGTCAGACACTTAAGAAACCCTATTTTAGATTCCATAGTTCAAGAGTTCATGGTAGTATTTTAAGACTTTAAAAAATAAAAAAGAAGTTTCGAAATCTATTATCTTTTTATACTGCCTAATAATTATGTCTATGACTCATGCAAATCAACCTTTCAAATATCTTGTCATAAAATAAAGGGCAAGTCACAGAGTGTCTAACAAGAAGTTAGTAAAGAGAATAAATGAGTAATAGTTCAGCTTTCATCTGGCTTAAGTTTAAAACCCTCCAAACTTATCATTAAAGTTAATTTTTGATAACATGTCCTAAAACTACTCTGTCAAATTAGTCCTCACCTTATAGTTTGTATTAAGCTCTGAATATCCTTTTGTGAAGAGTATGAAATGGTTATGGATCTACAGTAATCCATCCCTGGTTTTCATTCAAAAATCAGAGAGGTGGGATGGGGTGATTTACATATGGCCATATTATTATGAGATTCAGAAAAGACAGATCCAAACTCAATGTAAAAAAACACAGAAACTGGAAAGAATGACACACTATGTAGCTTTAATAATCTCTTCATTGTCAATTACTGTCATGAATAAATTACCTTCTTAATTGAGAAATTATAGACAACCATACATAGGTGACCAAATCTGGCAGTAGATATCTTCTGCAAATAAAGTAGAAACACTTTATTTAATTAGCTTCACTTTAAGGGACTTTTACAAAAATAGGATTTAAAAAAAGTATAAAAACATCCATCTGGCATGCATAATGCCACGCCTACCAAGACACATGGTGTTAGCCCCAGGGAAATATCTCAAACTCTCATTGGTTACATTCTGAAGCCTTTCATTTTCATACTAAATGTATTTACTTGACGTGATTGGAAAGAAGGATGAAAACTTGGAAGATATAGAGAACTTGCCTCAGATTGTATTTTGGTGGCCTCTCCAGAGTCCATATCATTCTCCCCCCACCAACCTTTCTAATATTGGAAAAATCACACAAGTAGTAACTACAGCTTTATTTAAAGGCATAAATGAGATAAAGACAATTTAGATAGTTAAAATACCCTGATTAAAATGACTTTGTGCCAGATTCATAAGCATGCACAATTTTGAATACCACAGCAATGTATACAGCTCAAGACAGATTGTAACTGAGGACTTCTATAATTTTATTTGTGCAGTCCAGGCATCTCTTCTAGGGAATATTCTGAGACCAATCTATGAAATAGTGACTAACCCTTATGATGCAAAGCCATATAATATTTCTATTGGAAAGACTCTTAATGATTGCACTGCATGTCTTCCCTTTGATACTGTGAATCTCCTTTATGATGTCCCTGCAAGTCATCGCTGTAACCTACTTGAGTATTTTAAAGAGGAGGATCAGTTTTTTCCAGTCTACTGATGAAACATAGGAGGCAAAAGTGGTTATTCTACTTACTAAGGTCCTAAGTAGCCCTCCCTGCTACTCAGAATCTCTTCTTCATAAAACTTGATTTCTGTAGAAATGACCTCAAAATATTTATTGATCCGTGAGATTCTGTTGTTTTGAGGTGCCCCCTTTCATTTTTTAAATCTTTTTTGGTCTGGAGCTGTTCATACATATAGCTACTAGCAGGAAAGTAGCTTATTTTAGTATGTCACTTGGTAGACTATTCTGCAGCTATCAAAATGATAAATACAAATTGACATGAAAACCTCAGAATGTAATGTTAAATAAGAAATGCAACATCATGTACCATGATACAATTGTTTTTACATAGACCTGCTTATGGACAAAATCAGAAGAGATTATGCAACTACAAACATGTATATTAGAGGAAAGAATTACAGATACCATTTTCCCACATTTTAAATGATATTTCTATAATTTAAGTGTAACTTTTAAATAGACAAGAGAATAGAAGATGTTCATATTGAGGCAAAACAATCACCCTGCAATTTTCACCTGCTGTCTTCACCCAGAGAGAATCTAGTTACTCTCTCTGGGCAGCATTCCAGTAATTTGAAGGTAAACTTCATAATGGTCTATATTTTTTCCATCTAAGTCAAATACTCTGAATTTCTCTGGTTATTCTGCCTAGGACATGGTCTCTTAACTTGGGCATTTTAAATTTTAAAGTTAGCACCTAAAAATGAACATAGCATTCCTGTTGTAGCCTAACAGATATGGGACTATCACTGTCCCAGTTCTCATGAGTATGCAATTTCTATTACTATAGCTAAAAATTAATTAGGAGAAGGCAATGGCATCCCACTCCAGTACTCTTGCCCGGAAAATCCCATGGACAGAGGAGCCTGGAAGGCTGCAGTCCATGGGGTTGCTGAGAGTCGGACACAACTGAGCGACTTCCCTTTCACTTTTCACTTTCATGCATTGGAGAAGGAAATGGCAACCCACTCCAGTGTTCTTGCCTGGAGAATCCCAGGGATGGGGGAGCCTGGTGGGCTGCCGTCTATAGGGTCGCACAGAGTTGGACACGACTGAAGCGACTTAGCCGCAGCAGCAAAAACTAATAAGCTTTTGAACCAGTTGCATCACATGGTTGATTAGCAGTAGATTTTCTTTCATCTTATGGAAACCCACTCCAGTATTCTTGCCTGGAAAATTCCATGGGCAGAGGAGCCTGGCAGGCTACAGTCCATGGGGTTGCAAAGAGTCGGACATGACTGAGCGGCTAACATTCACTCTTCTGTCATCTTAAAAGCCTTAATCTTTATACATGCATTGAGTCTCTGCTTTTTTCTCCCTCTCACATTTCACTTCATCAAAATAATTCTCTTGGATATAATTTGAGAACCATACATTTATCTCTAATTCTGTTTCCCAATGAAGTCAGTACTATACCCTACTTTATATCACCCACAAATACAAATTAAATGGAAAAGAAAATGCCTTTAAGCCACTAAAACAGAGCTTATCAAACTTTAGGGAACATATACATTGACTATATGACTTTTTAAAACACAGATTTTAGGCTCCAATCCAAGAAGTTCTTATAATCTGATCAATGTGGAGCCTGGTGACTTGTTTTTGAAGACACTCCTAAGGCAATTTGAAGCAGGTGATCCAGGACCAGGAACCCACTATGGAAAACTCTCATGTAAGAGAACGTCCATTTCCTGACCTGTGATCAGTTACTAATTATATTAACTACTTATATAGTTACTTAGTTTTTATCAGAGACCCTGCAGAGTTAATACTGTGGAAGAAATTTCTAGGTCCAAGATAATAGGATGAATCTGGCTCACTCCATTTCTCTTGCATACCTGAACACAGAAAGGTTTGAGAGGATGACTCAAACATGAATGCTTTGCTAACTGTCTATGTGGGTGTACATATCTACTTGTTTATCACTTATATTTCTTTATTCATCTAACAAACATTTGTAATTAACATTACAAATGTATTAACATTACAAATATATATATATATGCACACTATATATACTATATGTATGTGTGTGTATATATATATGTATACTAAGGCTTCCCTGGTGGCCCAAATGGTAAAGAATCTACCTGTCATGCAGGTGATCTGGGTTTGATCCCTGGATTGGGAAGATCCCCTGGAGAAGGGAATGGCAACCCACTCCTACTCCAGTATTCTTGTCTGGAGAATTCCATGGCTAAAGTCCATGGAGTTGCAAAGAACAGGACATGACTGAGCGACTCACACACACACACACACACACACACACACACACACACACACACACGTGCTAAGTACTATGCCAGGAAAGAATATAGGATGACCTTGTCTCATTAATAAGCAAACAAACAAAAAACAAAACCAACCAACCAAACTAAATCACACCTACTCCCCAGACTGTCCTGGATTATTCTTTCAAGGTTATAGCAGTGTTCTCCCTCAGTGTTCTTTTGACATGACTACAAATTTTGAGCTTACTCCTGCTCTCCCAACCCTGTCCTATAGATTGTTTCCTTGCTGGCTGTTTCCTTCCCAGCATTTTCCTTTAGTCAAGTCTGCCTTCTCAGGGTGCAGCCTATTCTTGTTCAAGTTCCTTCCTATGTCCACATAATGATCTGTTGAGCCAGACCCACCTGTTATCCCTGTTTTACAGTTGAGAAACTTGGGTGAAGAGGAGGTAGATGTTTTGATTGAAATCGCAGAGATCATGAAAGAAAGGAGTTAGAAAGTGGGTCTCTAACTTCCGTCTCAGTCTATTTCAATTTCCCCACACTGCTTTCGAAACTGCATGGTGCCTGGCACATTTTCACTTGACAGATGCTCATGTGAAAAAGGATGCATATAGATATGCCCCTGACAATTCTAGGCAATTTAATGCTAGGACTTACTCCAAGTGAATATTGATGGCTCAGTTCAATATAAAATGCATTGCTTTTGAGAGTCACAGAATAAAAGATAGGTGATAAGAATCCAGAGAATTCAGAGTGGATTACACAGAAGGAAATAAGTGTATTGTATCCCTACTGGATCTAACCTATGAGTTACTCTCAAACCTAACCCTTCATGCTCAGTAAATTTCATTCACAATACCTTCCCTTCTGCTCTGGGAACAAGAACCATGCTCTTTTTCAACTACTTTTGAGGGCCCATTGCTCTCTTTTTGAAAAACTCTGGATGCAGTTCATCAGATACTTCCTTCATGTCATTCAGGCCCCTGCACAAATGTCACCTTGTCACTGGAATTTCCTCTGCTTTCCTAAATGACCTGTCTCTCCAGATTGCTTAGTATTAGCTCACCCTCTTTTCATAGCAGTTTAGAACATCTGAAATAATATTCCTTATTTATTTGTTTATTGTTTATCTCCCTCACTAAAAGATTGATCGAGCTAGAGAAATTTTTAAATTTATTTACAAGTATAATCCTATAATAAAAACAGAATCTGCTCTAAAGTAAGCACACAATAAATATGTAGATGAATGAAATAATGACCTTAACGTGTCATAGGGAGAAAAAATTCAGTGTGTTTAGAAAAAAGAATGAATAAGAAGGATCATTATGCTATATGTGTGCTTCATTGAGGAAATCCTGAGGCTTTTCATAGGATAAGTGTGCACTGCAGAGTAGTTTTCAAATCCCCCGTTGTCCTTTTGCTTAATTTTTTAATAGAAAACAAGATAAAAGATACCCAATGATGACTGAATTTCAAGAATGTTCCTTCATCCAGACGCCTACTAGATATTTCAGTTATACTAAAATTTGCCCATTGTTAAGTATGATAACACTTTCCAAATCTACTACATATGACTCTGAAAGTCCCTTCTGACAGCTATTTGCCATTGCTCTTCATTGGTTCCAACCATCTATAGCAGCTAGAAATGATAAATGATAGAAAGAAATCTACCCACATTTTTCTCTTTCATTTCCTGAGAATCAATCAGTAGCATCAGACTCTTGAATACAAGACTGTGTTTTTCCAACTTATTTCCTTTTCTTTTTCTTTCTTTGTTCTTTTCTCTTTTTTTTTCCCTATATTGTCCCTGAAATTGTTTTTGTCTGATGCAACAGCATCAACATTTCTGTAACTCTTCATTTGCTAAACCTTGCATTGAGCTTCAGGATATTTTAAGTTTTGAAATGTAATTCAGTGAAGAACACAGTACATAAAACTCGCTAATGATATTATGGCTTGCTCATTCAATAGGTAATTTATTTTTCTCACTTTATTTCTGGGGAATATCTGTTGTGGGAAATTTTTTCTACCAATAATGAGATATGTGTCTCTATTTTTTTTTCTTCATATGGTCTGATAACAGCTTTTTCCATGTTTCGAAAATCAATGCATTGCCCTCTGGAAAATTCTACATAGAGCTCTGGGGTGTTTTTTGAATTGATTGGATTAAGCAGCAACAAAAAAGAGTATGAAAGTCTATACATACAGCTCTCTTTTCTGCTTAAAGGACAGAGAGGTGATTGGAAACAGTACAGACTTTCTGTTTCTATAATCCTGCTTTCAGATCTGAATTTAATAACCCATTTGACATGTGACCTTGGGTCATTTTTTAATCTCTCTGAGCCACAATTTCTCCATCCCATGCTTATGAAAATACTTCACAGGATTATTGGGAGGATGAAATGAGATAATCATTCCATGGGCTGAAAACATTTAATTTTCTTTTATAGAAAGGACAATGTGGATGGTTTGGGTGTCATTGAAAGAAACACATACACATGAAAACACACACAAACACACCCCGAACATAAACACATACACAGTTACATAGATGCACATGCAAAACAAATGCAATTTGATCAACAATAAGAATTTTAAATATTATCCAATTGTACTTAATTTTATTAATCGTGCCTTTCCAAAGCTTTGATTTGTCATGATTATATTGTCTTATCCTGTAGCATTTAGGAGTCAAGCACCTGTATTTTTAAAAGAGGAGTCAAGTGCTTGTATTTTTAAAAGAGAAGTGATCAGCATTCTTTTGCAGAGAACTGAGAAAAGGGTAACTTAATGTGGATTTCAAGTGGAAGTTTCCAAAGTTTAGAAGTTATTTGCTTTAGGGAAAGACTGTTGTTGTAAATACAGATTAGAATTATTTAAGGTGTATATATGATTTTTAAAATGTTGAAAATTTAATATTTTTATTTTTACTCTATTTTATTAAAAATCCTTCTGGCCTGATCTGAGAGATGGCAGTTATGTAAACTAAAATTATTAAGCAGACAACATTTTTTTGAATTGATGTTTGATAGCAACTGACATTGTACTCTGGACCTAAAATTCTGAAAGTGAAGGTCAACAGATAAAATCCTACGACACTGTTCTGCTAGACACAAGGCTGTTGTCTTATAAATGCTGTGAATGAAAATTTGAGTAGAAAAGATACATATATACACATAGATAGATAGATATGAATATATATATGTGTGTGTGTATATATATATATATGTGTGTGTGTGTATATATATATATATATATATATATATATATGTTAGGTAGTTAGAATAGGAAATATGAGTCCAAAATGTCAGTGACTAAAAGACAAAAATGGGAGAAGCCTGCAAAAATGGAACAAAGGAAGATCTGCAGGAGTGAGAACCTCAGGTGAAACAAACAGCCCTCCTGGCTAGCCCAATTAACACAGGACAGGCTCAGGGGGAGGAGAAAAATCATATAAAAAGAGAAGCCAAAATTGAGCCCCTCTCTTCTTTTTTTTTTTTTTCCCCCTCTCTTCTTTTGGGTCAGCCTGCCCTTAAGCCTCAAGGATGTATTTTCCTTTGCTTGCCAAATAAAACTCAGTTGTAACCTAGCTGTAACACTGACCCACCCCTTTCAAATTTTTGCCACGTCGAGACAGAACCAAGGAAATTACACATTCCCCCAACATGTATATATATACATAAGAGAGAGAGACTCCTATTTGATAGTCAGTGGAAGACAGAATTCTACTGAAATGAGAAGAATAAACTCAGTATTTTCATTAGAAGGAAAAGTTAGGTTTGACTTAGAGATTTTCATTGCTCTCACAGAACCAAAGGAAGGGAAATAAAGACACAGAAAAAGCAGAATGTTTAGTCTGATTGACCATTAGACTTACTTCAGATTACATTCCAAGGACAGAAATCACTTTAAAACTTGGGCCTTCTGCTATGAAATTGTCTGTTGCACTGGCCATTTTGTAGATCTCTGTGTTTATTTTCATTGTATTTCATATATTATTGCAAATCTAGGACAATATTATAAGTTGGGGGTCTTTTGATATTTTAATGGCATATGAGGAGTTATGAATTTTATTTAACCGCCACTAAATGTTTTTGTGTAAATGATTATTTTGATATTAAAATTGTTCCTATGGCCAAAGGAGCCTGGTGGATTAAAGTCCATGGGATCGAAAAGAGTTGGATGTGACAGAGTGGCTAGCATGGGTCATTGTAAAGATGATATGGAGTTTAAAAAAAAGAGAGCTATTTGGGGGAAATTGCATGCAGATAAATTTAAGTATTCCCTGAGGATCTGAAATTGCCTTTGAAATATTTTTTCACTACTAGTAATTTTGATTTAACATTTATTATTTCAAAATTGTTGTTCAGTCACTCAGTCACATCAGACTTTTTGCAACGCCATTGACTGCAGTATGCCAGACTACCTTGTCAGTCACTATCTCTTTGAGTTTGCTCAGACTCACATCCATTGAGTTGATGATGCCATCCAACCACCTCATCCTCTGTCACCCCCTTCTTCTCCTGCCCTTAATCTTTCCCAGGATCAGAGTCTTTTCCAACGAGTCATCTCTTTCCCCAGCCTCAGAGTTTTTTTCAATGAGTCATTCAAAATGTTCTGTTTTAATATATTTCCTCATGGAGTTTATAGTTTAGAAGGGAATATAGACTTTAAACAGAAATTTTGAAAACATTAATTATCTAATTTTGATTTGGTAACTGCAAAAAAATAGTACATGTGATATTAGAAAATAATCCAGGCAGGAAATCTCGTTCAACTTAGGAAGGATATTTCCTAAGATAAAAGTATAAATGGGTATTTCTCAGAAATCATGTATGTAGGAAATAAGTTCAGTCAGAATGTACTCTATATTTAAAAAACTTAGTCCTGGGAAAATAATAATTGATGTAGCGAAAGGAGGACTGAATTGTTTCAATGAAAAAGAGGCAGAAAAGAACCTCAAAGAGTCTCATAAGTAATGGTGAGGAATTTGGACTTTATTTAAAATTCAATGGAAAGTCATTGAATAATATTAAAAAGGAGAGTAATATAATCAGAACTGAGTTTAATAAATCCTTCTGATGATCAACTGGCAGTCATTTCCCCTTCAATGTTTCCATGTCCTCATCTATAAAACAAGAACACATGGTCATTTTTAGTAGTTGGCTCTTACAGTCTATCATGCTGTAGATTCTTTCCTGGACACACACAGTAAATCAACCTCTAATGGCATTTGGTATCTTATCAGTCATGGAGGAGAAGTGACCTTTAAATTTCATTCCAGTCTGGCCATTAGCACAATGCAGTGGAAAGAACACAGAATGAGAATCATGCTGCCCACTCTTACTGGCTTGTGGGAGCTTGGAAGATACTCAGCTTATAAAGGCTTACTTATTCCATTTGTTAAGTGGAAGAATAAGAATAATAAAACCTCACTGGTAAATGTCTGTATATGTGAAGTGATTTTTCTTAATGGCTTAACTCATTCGCTTCTCTAAGACATTTGAAAATGTAATTTAGTCTCAGTTGCAGCATTTTTCCAACTTCCTGCACATGACTACTGTTTATTTTTGTTTATTTCTTTTCAAACCAGACAACATTGAGCTTTCTAATAAAGATAGTGGTACGTATATGTGACAATATCCCCAAACTTTCCCTATAAGTATGAAGGCATTTGGCATTGATCACCAGCTAATGAAATGTAGCACAGGGGAGTGCCACATATTAATTTAGATTTTTAAAATAAATACTACAATAATAATTCATGAGGGAGAAGTTATTAATACCTAGCTTACTTGAAGTGAGCTTATCTGGGCACACCCCCTGAGCTGTGCCCAGGTACTCTTCTTCACTTTACAAGTCTTATTTGTAGATTCTGAGATCTGTGAAATTCTGAGAGGCTTCCCACTGCTTCTCTCTGATTTGAGCTACAGTGAAACTCATAGGGCCAATCACCTGTGATCCTATTTTCATGTTGGAATTAAAGGCTAGACCTCAGGTATAAGAACTACCTCTTTTTACTCCTGTTCAAATATGTGTAGGATAGTAGTCCCTTACCTATCACCACTGCCATTTGTTTTCATGAAAAATAAGAGGCTACAGAAAATTTCTTCCATAGCCAACATGGTATAGCTATTTTTTCTTTTCCCTCTAGTTTTCCATGGTGATGGTTTGTCTTCTATTGATGATTTAAAGCTGCAGTGATGTGACTGGTTTGACTTAAAGAGGTACCTTACTCTTCAAGGTGAAGAATAAATACCAGATACAAGAAAAAATAGTAATAACTTGCCCCCAAACAATACTGTAAGGGAAATATCAGCACCGTAACATAAAGACATTTTGGAAGATGTGTGGTGGAAAGAGTGAGAGTGATAGTACCAATTTTCTCATCATTAATAATCAAAAAGAAACAATAAAAAGTCAACCTCTCCCAGGATGTACCTTCTAGGTTCAGAGAGCTGTACCATGACGCTTTTAAAAAATCTACTAATTAGTAAATGGCATAATTTTTGTTGTTGATGATTTTCTCAATTTTAAAAATTTATTTAGTTTTTTCTTGAAGGATAATTGCTTTATAAAATTTTGTTGTTTTCTGTCAAACCTCAATATGAATGTTTTCATAGTCAAGAGGTCAGCCCTCTATGGCTAAATCCCCTTGTGCCTAAAAAAATTATTTGCAAGAATTTCCTCTACCTCCAATATATTATTTTCAAGAGATAGATGAAATGAAAAGATTATGAACTGAGAATGGAAAGACAAATTTGAGAGCTAGAGATGCTGTGTACCCTTGGGAATATCTCTTGCCCTCTCTGAACAACATTGATATTGTCAGTAAATGTCAAAGATTCAGTAAATACTCTAGAAACCACTTCTACACTTGGAAATCTACTTTCTTTTCATTTTTAATAACCTCCACAAAGATATAGTCAGAGGGCAATAGAAGAAACCTAATTCAGATAAATGTTCTTATGGATTGCATTAAAATTGGAATCATTAAGCTTCAACTCCCATGATGTTCCAGAGGAAATGATAAAGGTAGTTTCAGTAGACAATATCAGGAATAGAAAAATATCCACAGTTCATCATATTTTCCTGCAAGTTATATTGAGATTTTAGAAGAAAAGAAATAAACCAGGAAAATAAATAGAATAGAATATAAATTTCATTCTACAGTACTGTATATTCCACATGCTGAAATAAAGCTATCTAATTAAAGACCAAATAAAAGAAATAACAAGAATAAATTCACCTGCATGGGCATCACTGTACTTATGAGTTACCACAAGATCCCCTGAATATGGGTCTTAAACAGATAATTGTATATATATGGTGTGTGTGTATATATATGTACACACACACACACACATGCACACACATAGAACACAGAGGAAAATTGAAAACTTCAAACTGTTTCCCTGGGTCAGGAAGATCTGCTGGAGAAGGGACAGACTATCCACTCCAGTATTCTTGGGCTTCACCTGTGGCTCAGCTGGTAAAGACTCTGCTTGCCAATATGGGCGACCTGGGTTTGATCGCTAGGTTGGGAAGATCCCCTGGAGAAGGGAAAGGCTACCCACTCCAGTACTCTGGCCTGGAAAATTCCATGGACTGTGCAGTCCATGAGGTCGCAAAGAGTCGGACACGACTGAGTGATTTTCACTTTCACTTTCTTTGGTGAACAATTAAGGCTTGGACTGGAAATGTATCATTTAGATACTATCTTTCTTACAAGTAATTTACAAGAAGTACTTTTAATAAATATACCCTCTCCTATATGGATGCTTTCCTAGCCTCCCTTATTCGTAATTATTCACTCTTTTCTCATACTTTCACCCTGAGGTTTTTTACTTTTGGTTTATCATTGCACATTTCAATTTATTTGCATTTGCGCCAGTTCCCTATCAATTCCTGGACTGTATCTTGGGTTCAGTTTCAATGTCTCTTTTAGTTTTTTTGTTGCTATAACCCAGAAGATTCCTGGCATATATTGGGTATACACTAATGCTTGTGGAACCAATTTTAATAAATTATACTAAATTGTCCTGCCTGAAGTTAAGTTTATTTTAGAGGATATCATTAATAAAATTTTATTTCACTAAGCTTGGGTATATATTAGGGTCAACTGATAAACTGTTAGAAGTATAGATTCCTGGACCATCTCAGGTGCTGATTCAGTAAGAAGAAAGCCAGAAATCTATAATTTGAAGACATCTTCCTTATTTTTATTTAGCTTTTCTGGCTACAGCTGAGTGGAATGTAATTTGAGCAAAGTGATATGAACTATGTGCTGTGAGGACACAGAGCAGGGAATTCTGAAGCATAGCCATCTCTAGTCTCTTTGGAACATGTTCTTATCCTCAATGAGCTCCAGTTAAGATTTTACCTTTACTGCTGAGGATAAAACAGGCTATCTACTTCCCAAGTTCGTTCTTTCTTGCTTTCTTTCTTATGCTATGATAATGCATAGAGCACCTCTCACATAGTAGAGGCTCAAAATGTTGTAGTAATGTTTATATTAGCCCTATAGCCCACCCCAATGCTAACCTCCAGGGGGAGCTCTTTGGTGCTGCTTCATTTTGCTCTTTGTCAAAGTCACATGAGGATCCACTTTCTGGAATTTGTATGGCAGGGAAAAGGGAATAATATATCTTCTCTTTCTTCTATAGCTGGAGAAAATATTTAGGAAGGCTTTTTCCATCTTTAGAGAACCTCTGCTCAGGTAAGCTAAGAGATACATGGGGATAAATTCAGTTGAAAAGGTTAAGCTGGTGTAATTCTGTCCCAGTTATTAGTACAGAAGAGTAGAAAACATTCTGAAGGATTAGGTGCTAGATACCAGGTAAGAAGATGGGCAATCAAATGTTGTCATCTTGAAGGGTGTCTGGTCACGTGGTCATGTCTCATAATAGGATCACAACAGAAAATATGACTGTGTATCACCAACTTGAGAATGCAAATATTTGGAAATTAAAGATATATCATTTCATTTGTTTGAAAATATATATTCAGTGCAATCAATATGCTACATATTGTACCAAGTACTGAGAAGAAAAGAATATAATTAACTATTGGTTCACAGCCTCTAGTACCTCAACAATTTGAGGTAAGAGCATCATATAAACACATCCGTAGAATATTTTTTTAATGCTTTAAGAAGATTGTAGCAGAGAGAGCACAAGTAGACATGGAAGCTGAGTAGAAGAGTGTCACACCTAGCCTAACAGTCAAGGATATGATTCCTAACCAAAGACCCATGAGGCAGGTAGAAACTAATAAGTTGAAAATGGGCACATACGGGATTTTAGACTTTAGGAAGAGTTACAAATAGCAAAAGGATTGTTCTTCCTTGAAGCCATTGAGACTATGTACTGGACCTTTATATATCTAAAGCTGTGTGGCCTAAAGCATGACATAAAATCTCTGATTCCTGATCTGTTAGATGAGATGCTAATAAAATCCTCACAATGCTATTGGAGAATGAAATAGAATAATTTATATAAATAGTAACATACCGGTATCTCAAATTATCTAGCATAGAATTTCTCAAATTATCTGGCACACAGTTTGGGTATAGGAAAACAATTCCATTGAAAAAATGAACAATATTAAGCTATAGTCACAATCATTTCAATTAACAAATTTAGTTTGTTTTAATTAATTAACAAACTTGTTTAATTTATCCAATAAGTGTTCATAATTTTTTGAGACAATATGGATCAGATCAGTCTTGATCTTTTAGGGTACACAAACCAAACTGACTTAGAATTGCTAAGATATGATCAAGTTAAAGAAAACAATGATCTCTTAAATATAAATAGGAAGGATGTTTGCTTTTTGTTGACACTTCATCATTCATCCCTGGGTGGGGACATAGTTCTTTTAAAGTTAAACAAAAGGTGTAGATCCTCAAGATATATTAATACTCTTGCAGAATAAAATGTTTGAAGAAATTAAAACAAATACAGTGATATCACCACTTTATATGGAGTGTTCTAAGGAAAAAATGGAAAGAAAAGCTCAAGACAGAAATTGTCATCTTTGAATCTATATGTAATGCATATTTTTTGTGGGCAGTTGAAGATGAGGAATTTAAAGAGTTGAATGGTTAATTAAAGGTGAAGAAAGTATGGCCTCTGACTCCAAAGATTCTAACCAAAGTGACACAGTTAGAAGTAAATCATTAATTAGGAATTCCATGAGTTCTACAGAAGAGTTGTTCCCAAACAGTAAAGGGTGGGTACTATCTATTCTCCCTATTAAGAAAGAAGTCACAGAACAAAGGCTTTACAAAGAGAGTGCCGGGAGCCAGCACAGGAGATCCCACCCATGACAAGGTCATGCGGAGAGACCTGACAGGCAAGGCGAGTCAGGTCTCAAGGGGTCCTCTTTCTGAGCATCTACCCCAAAACCAAAATATGTCTGTTTACTGTCTGCTATACTATACTCTTCTGACATTACAGGGGGCTATCCCCAACCACCTTTCTCTGGAAAAAGTTAACTTAGAGCTCCAACTGGTCTCCTGTATATGAAAGAAATGTCTCGGCTTAAAACCCTCTGATGGCCCTCTTACTTGCCTGACAGTTGGAGACTTTTTTACAGCTTGTGATTGTTTACAGCCCCTCAACCATGAGAGGCACGAAGCTTAAAACATCTGAAAGATATAGAGCCTTTTAGAGCTAAGAATTAGTTTGGTGAAGGGTTCCATTGTTGACTTAATGTTTGCCACCAGACCTCCATATCCTTTATCTTTTAGGCACCTGGGAGGATATTAATCAATGTAATCGGGATGCAGAAATAGGAATATAGTAGTTTTGATGTTAGCAACACTAGACTTTTGAGTTAATTAATTTTCTCTTTGTTATAAATCACTATACTCCTCTTTAATTGTTATAAATTGTTGTGTCCTTGCTATGTAAGAATGTAACTTTATTTAGTGCTTCCTGAGAGTGGCACCAGACTTTGGGAAGAACAACGCTTTTAAGGTTTTCTGGTTGACAGACCCTTATCAGAAAAGGGTCGTAAAATGTTAATTGGCCCTCTGGCCAGAAGATGATGTAAATCACCTAAGACTTATGTATACAGCTAGGTATGCAGAGTAAAAGCCTGGTCTCAATAAGAGTCAGGGCTGCTGACACTGCATAACTTTGTATTATCCATTGATCTCTATGTACAAAAAAAAAAAAAAAGTATAAAAAGCCTTTCCAGACAATAAAGGATGGACCAGTTTCTCAGACCAGTTTCTCAAACTGGTTTCTTGGAAATCTGGCTCCCCCTGTGTCTCTCTCTTTCTCCCTCTCCCTTCCTCTCCTTTTCAGGCTGAATTCCCATCTGAAGCGTGGAGGCTCACCAAGTCTACTTACTTGCCCTGGCTTCTAAGACCCACGCGAGAGGGAGCCCAAGGTGGGGCACCCTCCACTATTCAAACGGGTGCCAGTGGCCTAACGTAGATGGTGCAGACTTCTTGTCTCGAGGTTTTATTAGTTCTCCACATAAACCAAGTTATTCAGCCTCTTTTCTCCAATAAATTTTCCTACTATACTATTCTTTCCTAATCTCTCTTTCTATTTCTAATTAAATAGTCCTTTCCCAGACTCCAACTCCGTCCCCGCTTAGAATTCCCTGGATCCACCAGGGCTGGACCCCGGCAAGAGAGCAATGATTTGATCTGGAAAAATGAGAAAAAAATTCAATAACTTCTCGTAGGATTGAGAGAAAGTGACATTCCAGAAAGAGGGAATAGCGTATGCCAAGGTCAAAGGATGTGTTTAGAGAATGATGAGCAATTCAGTATGACTGAAGTGCAGGCTGAGTGCAGAACTGCCTGGAAAGGCAAGTGAACATGTGTTCTCCAAGGATTTTACAAGTAATGCCTAGGAGAGCCATTCAAGATGTCTACACATTTGCCTCCTTAATTTTTTGTTATTCTTTCCATGTGTATAGGCAAGTAATAGACTTGTGTATCATCAAGTACTGTTACATGCAATGTCCAATTTGATTCTCATATCTCTATGAAGTAGCCATGGCTAAGAATTTTGCAGGTTAGGAAAGAGATATCCAGAGAATGAAATCATTTGCATAATCTCACTCAGATTACTAACAGATCTGAGAATAATTTGGGTATGTTAATACACAGTTTTTATAGTAGTGAGGATTAGTTAATTTCCTAGAAGCAAATGAAAGTAAAAAGTCAAATGAGATGTATCAAAAAAAAATTGAATAGAAGTACATCTAATGTAAGACAAAGTCAAGTCAAAATATTGGACATCCAATAAAACCAGCTTGAACATCAGGGAGTTCACGGTTCACATATTGCTGAAGCCTGGCTTGGAGAATTTTGAGCATTACTTTCCTAGCGTGTGAGATGAGTACAATTGTGCAGTACTTTGAGCATTCTTTGACATTGCCTTTCTTTGGGATTGGAATGAAAACTGTCCTTTTTCAGTCCTGTGGCCACTGCTGAGTTTTCCAAATTTGCTGGCATATTGAGTGCAGCACTTACACAGCATCATCTTTCAGGATTTGAAATAGCGCAACTGAAATTCCATCACCTCCACTAGCTTTGTTAGTAGTGATGCTTTCTAAGGCCCACTTGACTTCACATTCCAAGATGTCTGGCTCTAGATGAGTGATCACACCATCATGATTATCTGAGTCATGAAGATCTTTTTTGTACAATTCTTCTGTGTATTCTTGCCACCTCTTCTTAATATCTTCTGCTTCTGTTAGGTCCAGACCATTTCTGTCCTTTATCGAGCCAGTCTTTGCATGAAATGTTCCCTTGGTATCTCTAATTTTCTTGAAGAGACCTCTAGTCTTTCCCATTCTGTTGTTTTCCTCTATTTCTTTGCACTGATGGCTGAGCAAGGCTTTCTTATCTCTCCTTGCTATTCTTTGGAACTCTGCATTCAGATTGTTATATCTTTTCTTTTCTCCTTTGATTTTCACTTTTCTATTTTTCACAGCTATTTGTAAAGCCTCCCCAATGTCACAAACCTCTGTCCTAATTCATCAGGCACTCTGTCTATCAGATATTGTCCCTTAAATCTATTTCTCACCTCCACTGTATAATCATAAGGGATTTGATTTAGGTCATACCTGAATGGTCTAGTGGTTTTCCCTACTTTCTTCAGTTTAAGTCTGAATTTGGCAATAAGGAGTTCATGATCTGAGCCACAGTCAGCTCCCGGTCTTGTTTTTGCTGACTGTAGACAGCTTCTCCATCTTTGGCTGCAAGGAATATAACCAATCTGATTTTGGTGTTAACCATCTGGTGATATCAAGTGTAGAGTCTTCTCTTGTGTTGTTGGAAGAGGGTGTTTGCTGTGACCAGTGCATTCTCTTGCCAAAACTCTATTAGCTTTTGCCCTGTTTTATTCCGTACTCCAAGGCCATATTTGCCTATTACTCCAGGTGTTTCTTGACTTCCTCCTTTTGCATTCCAGTCCCGTATAATGGAAAGGACATCTTTTTGGGGTGTTTATTCTAAAAGGTCTTGTAGGTCTTCATAGAACCGTTCGAGTTCAGCTTCTTCAGCATTACTGGTTGGGCCATAGGCTTGGATTGGCTTACCTTAGGTACCATTATATTTTCAGTCATGGTTCAATAAATATTTATTAGGAAAGCAAATATTAAAATAATCAAATAAACAATTAAATGGATAAGTAAGGATTGGATAAAATTTATTTAATCTGAAAATTGAAATAAGTAGGATATTAATATTTGTCAACTTCTGGCAAGTATATAAGAAATATTTTCAAACACTATCAAAGAGGTAAAATGGTGTACAGATTTCAAAATTGTTGATAGTGCTAAAGTATATTGAATATTGATAATTGATGGAAATATTTATGTTTAAAGATATTGAAAATCAAAGTTTTATGTTTAATGTATAATTATAAGAAACTAAATTGCATAAAAGTAAGAAATCAAAAAGAAATCAAACCACCAACAAAAAAAGTACTTTAATCTTGATGACTTCTGGCTAATACTAAAGTTCTTGGCCTTCTATCGTTACAACACTGTATTTTAATCAGGACATTACTGAAATATAGGTAAAGCTACCATTTTAGAGAAGGGAAAATCATGAGAACAGTTTTACACTGTCCATATGTCATTCCATCTTTGTAAATCAATACCTTTCCAATAATTTTCTAGGATAACACAATTTGTTTTTCACCACCACTTTTTAAGGGTTAAGGAGTGTAATTACCAAAACTGATAAATGTTATTGAAATCAGAATTAATAATGTAGTTATCAACATATTGGATTTCTCTGATTACAGCTTTGACATTGGTAATAAGTGCCATCATAGGATGATAACGTTTTCTCCTATGAATATGTTTCTCATTTACTTATTTATTTAGCCTCGGTTTTTCTGTTTTAAATATACAACTGTCCTTTGGTATCTAGGACCCCTGCTGATATAAAAAATACACAGATGTCCAAGTCTCTTATATAAATGTAATACTTGCATATAACCTGTGCTCATTCTCCCATATAGTTTAAATCATCTCTAGATCATTTATGATACCTAGTACAATGTAAATGCTATCTAAAGAGTTGCTGGGGGATGGCAGAGTCAAGCTTTGCTGTTTGGAACTTTCTGAATTCTTTTTTTTTTTTTTTTTTAGTATGTTCCATCTAGGTTGGTTGTATCTGTGGATGTGGAACCTGGGGAGGTAGAGGGGGGAAATGATCTCCCTCTCCCTTTTCTGGGTGCTCTTTGGTGGTCTGTCATTCATTGTAGTATATTTTGTGTGGAGGCTGTGTACTATGAAACTGCGTATCTAAGACAGCACATGTTTTTGGAATAACCCATCTTCACAGTGGTGATAGAGAATGTGATATTTCCTCCCTCTAAATCATGCTGGAGCAGTTCTAACCAAGAGTGATTTGTGTGTGTTGTGAAAGCCCACTAAGGAGATTTACAGGACTTCTATCATCAGAGAGCTGCTGTGTCCAGGCTCATTATGTGTGCCAGAACCCGAGTCCTGGGAAGAATGCCATTCAGGAGTCATGATGCCCATTCTCAGTCCTGGCCTTGTGTATGGCCTTAGCTATGGAGAGTTCCAGCCAACTGAACTCATTAGGGCTAATTTAATAAATTTCCAGGACTCCAGAATTCTTCAAATGTGCCTCAGGATCCCTATGTAGGGTGCCTTAAATGCTTAAGCATAGAGTTACAGATCCACATCCGTGACTAAACTGGGCCAGCTTAATTTTTTTAATCTTACACAGTTGCAATTCAGGTAGAATTTTATTTGAACAAAGAGTTGGACAACTTTGATATTCTCAGACTTAAAATAAGACAGAAGCTCTCAGATTTTTAGACTATAAGATCACACAATGATCTTAGTCATAATTTAAATATCAAATGAAAATCATGGTCACTGTAGGTTCAAAGCTTTTATTTTGCTATGACTTTTGTGGAGTCCTGTGTTGAAGATGTTGAAATTTTAGTGTAATGTTACTCATCAAACCTAGAAAAAAAGGGGGCTTATAGTTGTTGACACTACTGTTATGTTAAAAGTCTAATTTTTGCTCGCTTGTTTGTTTTAGATGAGAAATGTGTATCGCTAAGCAATGAATCAATTTGTCTAGTATCACAGTGATTAGATAATATTAGGCATGATTTGAAGAATTATGATATTATAACAATTTTACTACCCTAGATCATCTTAAACAAGGAATTCTATTGATATTATCAGAAACATAGACTTATTATTTATGTATCACTTAGGAAAACTTTGAAATGCTCTCTTTGATCTCATCATTAAGAGCATTTTAAGAGTTTAATGTACTACGCGAGGATGAGCAAAATAAAGAAGAGAAAAGAGGGATTTCCTGGATTCCTTCCTACAAAATATGTACAGAGTAAACACCTTGTACCCTGAGTGAAGAAATAAAATAACTGCAGAGCACAAACTTTGTGCCAGGCAGCCAAGTGGCTAAGTGGTAAAAAAAAATCTGCCTGCCAATACAATGAGACACAGGAGACATGGGTTCAATCCCTGGGTGGAAGATCCCCTGGAGGAAGAAATGGCAACCCACTCTAGTATTCTTGCCTAGGAAATCCCATCTACAGGAGACACCGGTGGGCTATATTCCATGAGGTAGCAAAGAGTCAGACATGACTTAGTGACTGAGCACAGCACACAGCAGAGCACAGCATTCATGCACACGACTTAAAACATCCTAACAGCTCTTCACCAGTGACTAAGGGGATTAGGCATCTAACACTTCAGCTTTCTTGCTCTTTGAGTGGGGTAATTCCAAGGCACCTTCTCTACTTTTTTTCTCAGATTTTTCCAGTGGGATTGAACCCCATGTGCCTATGACAATAACCTGTTTCTTTAGGCTGCTTTAATCAATATCCTTCCTTCTTCTATGTCATTTCCTCAGGGAATTCCCAGATTAACAACTTGTGCTTTAATTCTTACCCTTGAGTCCTATTTCTGATGCGCTCTAAATTTAAGACACTCAGTTGCTAATTCATGAAGTTGGGTTTCCCATCTAGCTTCCTCTAACTCAAAACCCATGATTTGCCAACTGTGTATTGCTGTTGTCTTTAATTGGAGAATACAGTTTTTTATAGTGTTTATGCAATTTTTAGGCAGGTGGGATTTTTCCCAAAACCGTGGATTTAATTTTAAATTCACTTTCACAAAGCAAAACATTTTTACACAGTGCTAAGATGAAAACACACATGGGCTTCTTAAAAACGATTGAATGTGGCAACATTCACATACGAGTTCCACAATGCTTCCTCTTGCAATGAGAGAAAGGGAAGGTTTCTATTACAGTCTGAAGTATCAGAACGATTATCATATGGTGACCCTGACTTCCATTTCAAGGCTTTGAGCAGGCTTCTGGATGACCTGGGCCATGTGGACATGCTGAGTTACATTGTGGAACAGCTTGTCATTGGAAACCCAAGGAGTTTGTAATGACCCAACTATAATACACGACAAATGAACTCTTTTCTCTGAAAGTATGATTTGAACTAAGGGCAGCTACTGGCCTAAAATTTAAGAATTAAATTCAGTTATAATAATGTTAAAACATAGTAATACACAGAAATATTTTTTCTAAAACAAGGAAATCACTTAACAATGTGAGGATTTTAATTTAAAGTAATTGCTGTTTAGTAGTATAATATGTTTTAAAATTGTAGGAGAGTAGAGAAAGTGTAACACATGATCCCATTATTCATTCATACAAAATGGAATGTATTTATTTACCTTAAAGTAAAATGAACTAAAAAACTAGCATCAGCCTTTAGTTTTATTTGTGTGTTTATTTAAAATGTACATCAAAACAGTTTATGTTTTTTTATCCCTTCGATTTTTTAACTAACATTAATTTTATGTTTTTTTCATTATTGTTATATGACTTGTTGGAACATTCTGAAAATTTTACACAGACCTTCAGGTCAGTTCAGTTCAGTCACTCAGTCGTGTCCGACTCTTTGTGACCCCATGAACTGCAGCATGCCAGGGCTTCCTGTCCAACAGCAACTCCCAGAGTTCACCCAAACTCATGTCCATCAAGTTGGTGATGCCATCCAGCGATCTCATCCTCTGTTATCCCCTTCTCCTCCTGCCCCCAATCCTTCCAAGCATCAGAGTCTTTTCCAATGAGTCAACTGATCACCTGAGGTGGCCAAACTACTGGAGTTTCAGCTTTAGCATCATCCTTCCAAAGAACACCCAAGACTGATCTCCTTTAGAATGGACTGGTTGGATCTCCCTGAAGTCCTAGGGACTCTCAAGAACTTCTCCAACACCACAGTCCAAAAGCATCAATTATTCAGCACTCAGCTTTCTTCACAGTCCAGCTTTCTTCACAGTCCAACTTTCACATCCATACATGACCACTGGAAAAACCATAGCCTTGACTAGATGGACCTTTGTTGGCAAAGTAATGTCTCTGCTTTTGAATATGCTATCTAGGTTGGTCATAAGGTTCCTTCCAATGAGTAAGCTTCTTTTAATTTCATGGCTGCAGTCACCATCTGCAGTGATTTTGGAGCCCCCCAAAATAAAGTCTGACACTCTTTCCACTGTTTCCCCATCTATTTCCCATGAAGTGATGGGACCAGATGCCATGATCTTCGTTTTCTGAATGTTGAGCTTTAAGTCAACTTTTTCACTCTCCTCTTTCACTTTCACCAAGAGGCTCTTTAGTTCCTCTTCACTTTCTGCCGTAAGGGTGGTATCATCTGCATATCTGGGGTTATTAATATTTTTCCCAGCAATCTTGATTCCAGCTTGTGCTTCTTCCAGCCCAGCATTTCCCATGATGTACTCTGCATAGAAGTTAAATAAGCAGGGTGACAATATACAGCCTTGATGTTCTTCTTTTCCTATTTGGAACCATTCTGTTGTTCCATGTCCAGTTCTAACTGTTGCTTCCTGACCTGCATATAGGTTTCTCAAGAGGCAGGTCAGGTGGTCTGGTATTCCCATCTCTTTCAGAATTTTCCAGTTTCTTGTGATCCACACAGTCAAAGGCTTTGGCATAGTCAAAGCAGAAATAGATGTTTTTCTGGAACTCTCTTGCTTTTTCCAGTGGATGTTGGCAATTTGATCTCCTGTTCCTCTGCCTTTTCTAAAACCAGCTTGAACATCCAGAAGGTCATGGTTCATGTATTGCTGAAGCCTGGCATGGAGAATTTTGAGCATTACTTTCCTAGTGTGTGAGATGAGTACAATTGCGCGGTACTTTGAGCATTCTTTGGCATTGCCTTCTTTGGTATTGAAATCAAAACTGACCTTTTCCAATCCTGTGGCCACTGCTGAGTTTTCCAAATTTGCTGGCATATTGAGTGCAGCACTTTCACAGCATCATCTTTCAGGATTTGAAATAGCTCAACTGGAATTCCATCACCTTCACTAGCTTTGTTTGTAGTGATGATTTCTAAGGCCCACTTGACTTCACATTGCAGGATGTCTGACTCTCGGTGAGTGATCACACCATGATGATTATCTTGGTCGTGAAGATCTTTTTTGTACAGTTCTGTGTATTCTTGCCACCTCTTCTTAATATCGCCTCCTTCTGTTAGACCTTAGACCCCATAATTGAACCCATAGAGTATAAGCATATCTTAGTTATCTGAGAAAGATTTAAAAATTATTCTTCTTTTCTTCCTGTTTCTACTTACTGTTTCCAATTTACAAATCATCATGCTCCTGATAATTTAGGATTCAAATGTTAGGTCAATCCATAGCACATGAGTTAATGATGGGTAGTGTGTAAAACACTTTGTAGTCCACAAGAGGTATTAAATAAATGTGAACGACTCTTATGTTCCTGTCTTACCCATCTCAGGTTTTCAGTTTCTCTTGCTGCTCTCTTAGTTCAGGTTCTTGCAGCCTCCATGCTAACTTTGCTGTTAATTCTGCAGTTTTCTATTTATTTGCCCTCAGCATAGAAGCCAACATAAGTAGAAAATATAAAAAACCATTGAACTCAAATTTTTGATTCAAGTGAACTAAGGCAAGTTGATTCCTAGCTGTGATTTGTCCCAGCTCTATGAAATTGAGAAGTAGCTTAACTGCTTATAACCTCAGTTTTCCCTTCTATGAAATAGGGGCAAGAATACCTAATTATCAAGGTTTTGTCAGGATTCATGATGACATACATTAAGTGCTCATCACAGTGATGCTGTTGCTGCTGCTGCTAAGTCACTTCAGTCGTGTCCGACTCTGTGTGACCCCATAGACAGCAGCCCATCAGGCTCCCCCGTCCCTGGGATTCTCCAGGCAAGAACACTGGAATGGGTTGCCATTTCCTTCTCCAATGCATGAAAGTGAAAAGTGAAAGTGAAGTCGTTCAGTCGTGTCCTACTCTTTACAACCCCATGGACTGCAGCTTATCAGGCTCCTCCGTCCATGGGATTTTCCAGGGAAGAGTACTGGAGTAGGGTGCCATCGCCTTCTCCGCATCACTGTGCGTTATAAAGCAAATGCTTCTGGAGGAATAAATATTTCTATGAATTGAGTCTTCTCTCTCTTTTTTAGCTAAAGTTGCCACTTGACTGAGGGTGAATATTTTTATTATAATAACCCCAGTACTAATCCAAAGATCTGTTTAATCTGACTTGGGGAAAGGAGAATTTCAGGCTATACTGCAACTTCCAAACCAATCATATTATCCTTGCTTTTGAAGATGTATAAGTGAGGAGTGGCTTTGTCATTGTCATATTTGAAAAGAAAAAAAAAAGGCATGGTGAGAACCAGCAAAAACAAAAAAAAATATAAAATTCCTATAACAAGAGAAGGCAAGGCATTTATTTAACTCTCTTAATCAATTATTGTGAAAATAATCTGAATACAACCCATTTGATCAATAAGAGTGAGGCCCAAAGCTCTAGGAAGTGGCGTTTTTCTTTTCTAATTTTAATTTCATCTTCATAGTCCTTAAATGAAATTGGATGAATTACAGCAGCTGAAAAGATGAACTGGCTGTTAGTTTCTGTAAGAAAGACCGATGACAAAAATTGGTCTGGACGAAAATACCAGTTATAATCACCAGCCAACTGGTAAGGGGGAGGAAGTGCTATTCATCCCTAATTCCAACTGTTAATTACCTAAAAATATATACATTTCTTACTTATATTTTTGGCATATCATGATTTAATCAAAACATGGTCTGTCATAAGTTTAAGAAAAGCATTCTCAATTTATAGGGCATCTTTTAACAGTATAATATTCATGATGATTCAGTGCAATAAAATATAAAAGAGTAACAGGGGAATATACAATATTTAGTATTGTTAATATACTAATATCCCAAATTAGGTGCTAGTTGACAAAAATGCTATTCTTATAGGTTAGCACCTATTTTACAATTTGTATGATGAAATCTGAGCTGTTGGGCAGACATGTTCTGTGGGGTTAGGCAGAGATGGCAATTTCTGGTGCTTGGAAGTAATATCCAGGATCCTCAGATAGAAAATAAACTCAGTGCTAGATCCATGATGAAGAATCTACATTTACACATATATTAAAGTATCTGTTAGAGCATACCTTTTATTATTTATAAGATGTAGGTCAAAACAGTTTTTCTCTTTGTATCAATTTCTTCTCTGTGAAGTGGAATAATAGAAAAATAATAAGTTCAAATAATATTAACCTTATTAATGTTCAAATAATTAGAATTAATCAAGTGCTTCACTTAATGTTCCAAGAACTACTTAGATGGCATCAGGTTAAACCTCACATTATTTATTTACTTATACTTAAATGGGCTTCCCTGGTGGCTTAGCTGGTAAAGATGCCTGCAATGTGGGAGACCTGGGTTTGATCCCTGTGTTGGGAAAATCTCCTGGAAAATGGAATGCCTAATTCCATGGACTGTATAGTCCATGGGGTCGCAAAGAGTCAGACACAACTGCGTGACTTTCACTTTCATTTTCATACTTAAATGTAAGTATATTTCAGTTTAGTTCAGTTCAGTCACTCAGCCGTGTCTGACACTTTGTGACCTTGTGAACTGCAGCATGCCAGGCCTCCCTGTCCATCACCAACTCCCAGAGTCCACCCACACCCGTGTCCATTGAGTCAGTGATGCCATCCAAGCATCTCATCCTCTGTCGTCCCCTTCTCCTCCTGTCCTCAATCTTTCCCAGCATCAGGTCTTTTCCAGTGAGTCAGCTCTTTGCATCAGGTGGCCAAAGTATTGGAGTTTCAGCTTCAACATCAGTCCCACCAATGAACACCCAGGACTGATCTCCTTTAGGATGGACTGGTTGGATTTCCTTGCAGTCCAAGGGACCCTCAAGAGTCTTCTCCAACACCACAGTTCAAAAGCATCAATTCTTCTGTGCTCAGCTTTCTTTATAGTCCAACTCTCACATCCATACATGACCACTGGAAAAACCATAGTCTTGACTAGATGGACCTTTGTTGGCAAAGTAATGTCTCTGCTTTTTAATATGCTGTCTAGGTTGGTCACAACTTTCCTTCCAAGGAATAAGCGTCTTTTAATTTAGTAGTATATTAAGTAAATGGCAACCCACTACAGTTTTCTTGCCTGAAGAACCCCATGGACAGAGGAGCCTGGCAAGCTACAGTCCATGGGGTTGCAAAGAGTCAGACATGACTGAGCAACTAACACACTAAGTATAAATTTATTATATGTAAACTACCCAGTATTCAAGCTAGATTTATACTCCTGTCTTCCTCTGTAGAAGTGGGGACAGCAAAGTACTGTGAGATTAAGAAACTTGCTCAGTGTTGTGCAGTCATCAGTGATGAACTCTGTATGTGAACACAGGAAGTGAGGCACACAATCCTGCCATCTTAACCATTCCATCATACAGAGTTTCCTATAGGGAATATATTAAGAAAAAAGAATTGCAAATATAACTATAGTTGTTATTACCTAAGAAAATGATGGACATTGTTGCTGAAGTTGGCAGGACGTTAGCCTATCATAGAAATGCAGATTTTGCTAAAACGTAGAATCATTACACATATCTAGGAAAGATTCCACTGAGAAGAGACTATTCAGCTGGCCCTTGGAAAGTGCACATACTTTGAAGGTGAGGATGGATAGCGTTCTTCTTAATTTGGGTTGCTGTAACAGAATTTCTCTGAATGACTGGCTTGAAAATGACAGAAATTTGCTTTGAATCATTGTGAAGGCTGGAAAGTCCAAGGCCAGGGTGCCAAAAGATTCAGTATCTGGTGAGACCTGCTTCTGATTCATAGACAGACTTCTTGCTGTGTCATCACATTATACATGGGGTTAAAAAAAAAAAACTCTCTGGTGTGTCTTTTGTAAGGGCATTAATTCTGTCCATGGGAGCTTCACCCTCATGACTTGATCATTTCCCAAGTACTCTGCCTCCTAATACTATCCCACTCAGTTCGGATCAGTTGCTCTGTTGTGTCTGACTCTTTGCAACCCCATGGGCTGTAGCACTCCAGGCTTCCCTGTCTATAACCAACTCCTGGAGCTTGTTTAAAGTCATGTCCATTGAGTCGGTGATGTCATCCAACCATTTCATCCTCTGTCATCACCTTCTCCTCTTGCCTCCAATCTTTCCCAGAATCAGGGTCTTTTCTAGTGAGTCAGTTCTTCACAGCAGGTGGCCAAAGTATTGGAGCTTCAGCTTCAACATCAGTCCTTCCAATGAATATTCAGGACTGATTTCCTTTAGGATTGACTGGTTTGATCTTGCAGTCCAAGGGACTTTCAAAAGTCTTCTCCAACACCACAGTTCAGAAGCATCAATTTTTCAGTTCTCAGCTTTCTTTATAGTCCAACTCTCACATCCATACACAACTACTGGAAAAACCGTAGCTTTGACTAGATGGTCCTTTTTCAGCAAAGTAATGTCTCTGCTTTTTAGCATGCTGTCCAATTTGGTCATAGCTTTTATTCCAAGGAGCAAATGTCTTTTAATTTCATGGCTGCAGTCACCATCTGCAGTGATTTTGGAGCCCAAGAAAAGAAAGTCTGTCACTGTAGAATTTCACCATATAGATTTTGGAAGGATTGCAAACATTCAGTCCGCAATAGGCAGGTATGCTTGTCAGAGAAGCAAGGAAAGTAGAAAAACTATAAGCAAGGTGAAAACACAGCCTTCAGAATGGGATAAAATAATAGCAAATGAAGCAACTGATAAATAATTAATCTCAAAATATACAAGCACCTGATGCAGATCAATACCAGAAAAATAAATGACCCAATCAAAAAATGGGCCAAAGAACCAAACAGGTATTTATCCAAAGAAGACATACAGATGGCTAACAAACACATGAAAAGATGTTCAACATCGCTCATTATCAGAGAAATGCAAATCAAAGCCACAATGAGGTATCATCTCACACCTGTCAGAATGGCGGCTATCAAAAAGGTTACAAACAATAAATGCTGGAGAGGGTGAGGAGAAAAGGGAACCCTCTTATACTGTTGCTGGGAATGCAAACTAGTACAGCTACTGTGGAGAACAGTATGGGGATTCCTTTAAAAACTGGAAATAGAACTGCCATACAACCCAGCAATCCCACTGCTGGGCATACACACCGAGGAAACCAGAATTGAAAGAGACACATGCACGTGTACCCCAGTGTTCATCACAGCACTGTTTATGATAGCTAAGACATGGAAGCAACCTGGATGTCCATCAGCAGACCAATGGGTAAGACAGCTGTGGCACATATACACAATGGAGTATTACTCAGCTATTAAAAAGAACACATTTGAATGAGTTCTAATGAGGTGGATGAAACTGGAGCCTATTATACAGAGTGAAGTAAGTCAGAAAGAAAAACACCAGTACAGTATATTAACATGTATATATGGAATTTAGAAAGATGGTAATGATGACCCTATATGCAAACAGCAAAAGTGACACAGATATAAAGAAAAGACTTTCGGACTCTGGGAGAAGGCAAGGGTGGGATGATTTGAGAGAATAGCATTGAGACATGCATGTTACCATATGTGAAATAGATGACCAGTCCAAGTATGGTAAAAACCACTACAATATTTTAAAGTAATTAGCCTCCAATTAAAATTAATTAATTAAAAAATAAAACATTATTTTTTTCATGTAAAGGGAGCAATTATTTCGATGGTAGAGGGTTAGGAAAAGACTGATGTCACTAGAAATTTGAGAAACTCACTCCAGCAGATTCTAGAGCATCATGCTGGTATATTGAAGAGGAGGCTGTATGAGAATTTAACACCAGATAATGAAATATAAAGATCAGAACACTGGAGCTTTACCATCAATAATCTGATGGTTAACCAACTTTTTAAATGGCAAGTAGGAAAAAAGAAGTGAAGGATGATGATAGGACCCACTGACATTTTTCCATCTGTAGTTTTCACAATGTTGAAATCTGGATTAAAGAAAACAGATTCTGTTGGCAAGGGGAACCAGCCAGTGATATGATTTCTCCTTCCATGTGGCTCTCCTATAGACTGGGGTGCCATTGCCTTCTCCGAATAGACTAGTGTAACTCTATTTCTGGTCAATGGGGATCTCTGTTGTTTTTAAGATCTCTAAGTTACATTTCTTCAGCTTTATAAGGCTTAGAGAAATCTTCCAGAACACTGAGTTCTGTGCTCATTATGAAACTGTCAAAAGTGATTTTTATTTTGCTGTAATGTGTGGGCTGCTACAGAGAAACACATTATCAACTGGTACAAAAAGATGCCCTAATAGGGGAAAAAAAAAAAAAAAAACACCTGTGCAGGGATGGAGATTGATAGTTTTCAAGGTAGTGAGCTCCCTGAAGCACAGGACTGCACAGTAAAGTAAAGATGGATTAGTTTGTGTTAAGAATCATCTTATGTCTGAGAGTGTTTTGCCTATGTTCTCCTCTAGGAGTTTTATAGTTTCTGATCTTACATTTAGATCTTTAATCCATTTTGAGTTTATTTTTGTGTGCGGTGTTAGAAAGTGATCTAGTTTCATTCTTTTACAAGTGGTTGACCAGTTTTCCCAGCACCACTTGTTAAAGAGATTGTCTTTACTCCATTGTATATTCTTGCCTCCTTTGTCAAAGATAAGGTGTCCATATGTGTGTGGATTTATCTCTGGGCTTTCTATTTTGTTCCATTGATCTATATGTCTGTCTTTGTGCCAGTACCATACTGTCTTGATGACTGTGGCTTTGTAGTAGAGCCTGAAGTCAGGCAAGTTGATTCCTCCAGTTCCATTCTTCTTTCTCAAGATTGCTTTGGCTATTCGAGGTTTTTTGTATTTCCATACAAATCTTGAAATTATTTGTTCTAGTTCTGTGAAAAATGTGCCTGGTAGCTTGATAGGGATTGCATTGAATTTGTAAATTGCTTTGGGTAGTATACTCATTTTCACTATATTGATTCTTCCAATCCATGAACATGGTATATTTCTCCATCTATTAGTGTCCTCTTTGATTTCTTTCATCAGTGTTTTATAGTTTTCTATATATAGGTCTTTAGTTTCTTTAGGTAGATGTATTCCTAAGTATTTTATTCTTTTCGTTGCAATGGTGAATGGAATTGTTTCCTTAATTTCTTTTTCTACTTTCTCATTATTCGTGTATAGGAATGCAAGGGATTTCTGTGTGTTGATTGAAAGAGACACATGTACCCCAATGTTCATCGCAGCACTGTTTATAATAGCCAGGACATGGAAACAACCTAGATGTCCATCAGCAGATGAATGGATAAGAAAGCTGTGGTACATATACACAATGGAGTATTACTCAGCCGTTAAAAAGAATTCATTTGAATCAGTTCTGATGAGATGGATGAAACTGGAGCCGATTATACAGAGTGAAGTAAGCCAGAAAGAAAAACACCAATACAGTATACTAACACATATATATGGAATTTAGGAAGATGGCAATGACGACCCTGTATGCAAGACAGGGAAAGAGACACAGATGTGTATAACGGACTTTTGGACTCAGAGGGAGAGGGAGAGAGTGGGATGATTTGGGAGAATGACATTCTAACATGTATACTATCATGTGAATTGAATCGCCAGTCTATGTCTGACGCAGGATGCAGCATGCTTGGGGCTGGTGCATGGGGATGACCCAGAAAGATGTTATGGGGAGGGAGGTGGGAGGGGGGTTCATGTTTGGGAATGCATGTAAGAATTAAAGATTTTAAAATTTTAAAAAATAAAAAACTAAAAAAATAAAATAAAATAAAAAAAATAAAAACTGAAGTATTTCCATTCCTGACAAAATGAAAAAAAAAAAAAAAAGAATCATCTTAAAGTGTTAGTCGCTCAGTTGTGTCTGACTCTGCAACTCCAAGGACTGTAGCCTGTCAGGCTCCTCTGTCCATGGGATTCTTCAAGCAAGAACATGGAAGTGGGTTGCCATTCCCTTCTCCAGGGGTTCTTCCTGACCCAGGGATTGAACCCAGGTCTCTTGCATTGCAGGCAGATTCTTTACCACTGAGCCACTGAGAAGTTCAAGAATCATATGAGAACCTTGTTATAAATTTAAATTCTACATTCCCTGGTGTCTCAGCACTGAACTATTTACCTGTTAATGTAGGAGACACGGGTTTGATCCCTGGGTCAGGAAGACCCCCTGGAGAAGGAAATGGCAACCCACTCCAGTATTGTTGCCTGGAAAACCCCATGGACAGAGGAGCCTGGTGGGGTACAGTCCATGGGGTCACAAAAGAGTCAGACACAACTTAGTGACTAAACAACAACATTCAGTCCTAGAGACTTAGTAAGTCTGGGTGGGTCCCAGAGATATTTATGTTTAGAGGGCTCTCAGGTGTTTTCGACTGATCTAGGCTGTTGACTCACTTTTAAGACACAACAATCTTGATATTATCTTTTTTCTTTTAATACTATTAATAGATCTTAGTTACTCACTGGAATGAGCCTTTCAGATCCTGGACAACATGTTTGGAACCCAATGACAGCAGATAGAGGTACCATGTAGTATGGTGGTGGTGATGATGCTTTCTGGATAGAACTTAACACTAAGTTTTTCTTCTTTGTTTGGAACTATTTTAAGCTTCAGTCTAAAAATTGTGACCTATGATCAAATTATGAAATTTTAAGGGGTTTTTCCCTCCCAAAACAAGAAATTTAAAACAGGATCATTTATACTGAGTCTGGAAGCATGAAAAATTGATTAGACTCTTAATTGTATCTTTGCTTCACACTTAGAACGTATGAAAGATGGCAGAGATCTTGGTTGTGCAGCCTTTGTGGTGGGCTCCCATTCTACAATCAGGAGGGTTGTGAAATTGTTAGTATCCTACAGTATTGTTCCTTTCCAATCAAAAGAAGAGACTCAGAACAAAGATTTCTGACTTGGCTATGGATACAGCATTTGGGAAGAATAACAGGAAAATGCTGAATTTTGGGGGTTGGTTAAAAGTCAGTTCAAGTTGAGTGAAATTGATCAACTTTGGAATCACTAAATGGCAATCACCTACCTTTGCCTCTGGGCGCTTTCCTCTTGCCTTTGAATGTGCTATCACTTGTAGTGGAGTGTATTCTTGATTTTCAAACTTAGGCCTGTTAACAGTCTCACCTGGGAAACCTTTGCTACATGAGGTTAGAGTAGACATTGCTTATAATTTTCTGGCCAGCAGAACTGTGTTTGGATTCCAATTAGGTTGTGGTCACTTGTAAGCCTCATCATCCCATGAGAACTACTAAAATTCTCTAAGAATCAGATGATTTGTCTGTGAAATGGAAATAATCAAACTGTTTTTGTGGAAGTTCCCTGATCAGTTCAGTTCAGTCACTCAGTCATGTCCAACTCTTTGCAACCATGAACCATAGCACACCAGGTCTCCCTGTCCATCACCAACTCCCGGAGTCCACCCAAACCCATGTCCATTGAGTTGGTGATGCCATCCAACCATCTCACCCTCTGTCATCCCCTTCTCCTCTTGCCCTCAATCTTTCTCAGAATCAGGGTCTTTTCTAATGAGTCAGCTCTTCACATCATGTGGCCAAAATATTGGAGTTTTAACTTCAACATCAGTTCCACCAATGAACACCCAGGACTGATCTCTAGGATGGACTGGTTGGATCTCCTTGCAGTCCAAGGGACTCTCAAGAGTCTTCTCCAGCACCACAGTTCAAAAGCATCAATTTTTCTGTGCTCAGTTTTCTTCACAGTCCAACTCTCACATCCATACATAACTACTGGAAAAAACCATAGCCTTGACTAGACAGACCTTTGTTGGCAAAGTAATGTCTCTGCTTTTTAATATGCTGTCTAGGTTGGTCATAACTTTCCTTCCAAGGAGTAAGTGTCTTTTAATTTCATGTCTGCAATCACCATTTGCAGTGATTTAGGAGCCCAGAAAAATAAAGTCAGCCATGATATCTACTGTTTCCCCATCTATTTACCATGAAGTGATAACTAAGATGCCATGATCTTAGTTTTCTGAATGTTGAGCTTTAGTCATTAGTATTCTGGTTTGTCACTGCCGGGACTCATGTTCAGTCCCTGGCTAGGGAACTGAGATCCCTCAAGCCACACAGTGTGGCCAAAAATATTTTTTATTCAAAAAGAAAAAACATTCTTGTACTGTGAATTTAATTAAAATATCATCCAGTATTGGAAATTTCTTGATCTTTTCCAGGTATCATTAATAAGTACAAACATATATGGAGTTCTGCAAACAGACTATATTTTGTTTTTCCCCTGATGTTCAAGTGAGGACTAATTTTAATTTTTTGGTCAATTTGACAAATATTTGAGTGCTTATATTAAATCCATACTTCTAAGTGGATTCATCTAGAGGAATCTGAAAAGAAGGTCCACTTTTAAACATACACACAATGTCTTTACTCTCTTGATGATTGAGAGATGCAATGAATAAGAATACACATAAGAAGATGTCAGAGGAATCTATTTTTTATCATCTGTTGATTAGTTGGTTTCTTATTCTTTTTCTTAATTTTATAAGAGGATTGTATTATGACAAAATTGCTGTCCCAGTTACATGCATCTGACCATCCCCTCCATACTCAATTCCCTGACAAACACAGTCTTGACTTCAACTCTGATAGTGATATCTAACAGCTGCAAAGGTTCTTCTTGGCCTTTGGTAGGCAACAGACCATTGTTTCACTCACAGGAATAGCTGTTGGCACAAAGAAGAGTCATCACACTGCATCGTAAGTAGAAAGAAAGCAATATTCATGTTAGATAGTTGTTCTAAAGTTTCAAAGAATTTAAAAACAAAATAAAACATATATGTATATATACATATGCATGCACACACACACACACACACACACACACATATATATATACATATAGGTAAAAATTCACCTTCCAATGCAGAATACAGAAGATACAGAGACAAGGGTTCCATCCCTGGGTCAGGAAGATCTCCTGGAGGAGGGCATGGCAACCCACTCCAGTATTCTTGCCTGGAGAGTCCCATGGACAGAGGAGCCTGGAAGTCTGCTGTCCATAGGGTCCCAAAGACACAACTGAAGCAACTTCGCATTCACGAACACCTGTATGCATGTCAATGTGTATATAAACACGCACACACACACATACAGTTATATTGTCTTTTGTTTAACGATGACCATGTTATTTAATCAAGAATTATCTTCAAAATTGAGTTTTGAGACAGAAGATCAGATATGTTATTTAAAAAAAACCTACTTTTGACACAGGCAGCCTTGCCTCAGGTCACACTTAGCTCAACATAAACAATGCTCTCATGTCTATTAGCTTCACCTCTGATTTTTTTTTCCATTCTCTACCCCACTGCCTTTTGCAGAAACTTGTATGAAGTACATCAATGAGCTCCCTTGTCTCTGATTCTGGGGCTGGATTAGGACGTTAGGGAGCCTGGCAGGAGACAAGAGGTAGAAAAGAAACTGAGTGGGTTTAGGTCCCCAGATTCCTTTTTGCAGGGTTATCTTGAATTGCTTTGTCCTCTGCTCAAGGTCCTTGGTTTTCTCAATGTGAGCTTTGTAACACAATTCCATATTTCAGTTACTGCTTGATGCCTTTGTCCCTTCAGATCCAGGGATAGTAACAGCTCTCCTATTACTAGCCCAGGGTTTTTGCAACATTCATTGTGGTTATCCTACCACCCACACTCCAATATATGGTCCCTTTTTAGATAAACTTTCCTCAAATTATCCTAATTTGAGCATAGCATCTGTTTCCTGTTGAATTGCTGACAGTTCCAACTATCACCAGTAAAAGCATTCATTCACATACATTAAGTGATTCACAATAGAGGTAGTAGAAAGTACATCAGAACTAGAAGTTTGGGATTCAAATCTGGGTACAGTTCAGCTCAGTCGCTCAGTCGTGTCCAACTCTTTGCGACCCCATGAATCGCAGCACACCAGGCCTCCCTGTCCATCACCATCTCCTGGAATTCACTCAGACCCACGTCCATCGAGTCCGTGATGCCATCCAGCCATCTCATCCTCTATCATCCCTTTCTTCTGCTGCCCCCAATCCCTCCCAGCATCAGAGTCTTTTCCAATGAGTCAACTCTTCACATGAGGTGGCCAAAGTACTGGAGCTTCAGCTTTAGCATCATACCTTCCAAAGAAATCCCAGGGCTGATCTCCTTCAGAATGGACTGGTTGGATCTCCTTGCAGTCCAAGGGACTCTCAAGAGTCTTCTCCAACACCACAGTTCAAAAGCATCAATTCTTCGGCGCTCAGCCTTCTTCACAGTCCAACTCTCACATCCATACATGACCACTGGAAAAACCATAGCCTTGACTAGATGGACCTCAGTTGGCAAAGTAATGTCTCTGCTTTTGAATATACTGTCTAGGTTGGTCATAACTTTTCTTCCAAGGAGTAATGATCTTTTAATTTCATGGCTGCAGTCACCATCTGCAGTGATTTTGGAGCCTAAAAAAATAAAGTCTGACACTGTTTCTACTGTTTCCCATCTATTTCCCATGAAGTGATGGGACCGGATGCCATGACCTTCGTTTTCTGAATGTTGAGCTTTAGGCCAACTTTTTCGCTCTTCTCTTTCACTTTCTTCAAGAGTCTCTTTAGTTTTTCTTTGCTTTCTGCCATAAGGGTGGTGTCATCTGCATATCTGAGGTTATTGATATTTCTCCCAGCAATCTTGATTCCAGCTTGTGCTTCTTCCAGTCCAGCGTTTCTTATGATGTACTCTGCATATAAGTTAAATAAGCAGGATGACAATATACAGCCTTGACGTACTCCTTTTCCTATTTAGAACCAGTCTGTTGTTCCATGTCCAGTTCTAACTGTTGCTTCCTGACCTGCATACAGATTTCTCAAGAGGCAGGTTAGGTGGTCTGGTATTCCCATCTCTTTCAGAATTTTCCACAGTTTATTGTGATCCAAACAGTCAAAGGCTTTGGCATAGTCAATAAAGCAGAAATAGATGTTTTTCTGGAATTCTCTTGCTTTTTGCATGATCCAGCGGATGTTGGCAATTTGATCTCTGGTTCCTCTGCCTTTTCTAAAACCAGCTTGTACATCAGGGAGTTCATGGTTCATGTATTGCTGAAGCCTGGCTTGGAGAATTTTGAGCATTACTTTACTTTTCATAAATGTGTGCCTGAGGTAAAGTATTTGGACTCTATAAATTTAAATCTCTCGTGTGCCAAATGGGGATAATAGTGACTCAACTACAGAATAAAAGCATGAGTCACAGATATTGTATGTAGGAACCAATCTACGTGACGGATGAAAACAGTAACCCAGTAGTGCTAGTCTTGGTAGCCACATTAGCGGTCATTACATGGCACACACTCTTGATTTCATCTGCTGCATAACATTAATAAACTAAGTGTTCTTAATTTGCATCTCATCCCTATGAATCCAATTTGGAATATAGGTTAATATGTCTAAGAGTAAGGAGATATGCAAATACCTAATATCAATAAAACAGCTGAATATGCATATCTTCTACTACTCAGAAGCCCTCTTACTTTTTTTTCTGAAAGTGCAAATTCATAAACATTTATAACTTGTTTAAATGCCCTATACCAAAAGCTGAAAAAAAAGCACTAGTATTAGAATTCTTCAATTGGTTGATTACTAATTGCCCCAGAGGGCAATTGTCATGGGATAAGGAAAAGTCTGTCTATCTTGTGAAATATTACAAAACCAAAACCTCCTGTTAAAAATTTAATTAGTTTAAATGTTGCTGGTCTTTAAAGTTTGTTCACACAAAAGGTTGAGCTTTTTTAAAAAACAACAGATAATGTAATTATTAATCAGAGCAACAAACGGTTTCTTGTGAACAGTTTTGTGGCCAAGCTCACCACCATCAGATATTTCCAAGCAATTTCCATATGGAGAGGAAAGAAACCCAACTGAGGTATTTGTTTATCCCCAGAGACATTGAGACTGATCTCCAACTAATAGGACCAAATATAATAAAATTAAACGTTTCCTAACTTTGGGTAGTTTTAGTTCCATTGTATAGTGAAAACTGTGGTTGGCAAATGTTACAAAGTGGTATTATTGATAAAAGTAGTGCTCAATGCGTTCCTCCTATATGTCTAGAACTATTTCACATGAACTTATTTTATGATGAACTGTTTTACATGATCTCATTCAATGTTTGCAATATTCCTTTGAGATAGGTACTAATGCTAAATCAGAACTCTAATTCAGGCAATCTCTTACTACATTATTCACTATAAAGAATACTGTGGTCTTTACTGTAAAATTGTAAAAGTATAACTGTGCTTTGTGCTCAGTTGCTCAGTCATGTCTGACTCTTTGTGATCCCAAGGTTATAGCCTGCCATGCTCCTCTTTCCATGGGATTTTCCAGGCAAAAATACTGAAACAGGTTGCTATTTCCTTCTCCAGGGGATATTCCTGACCCAGGGATGGAACCCAAGTCTCTTTGATCTCCTGCATTGGGAGGTGGATTCTTTACCCACTATACCATCTGGTTTTGTTAATTACATTTCTGACTTGTACCAAAATAAAATACCTATCCTTCCACATGCAAATGAATTGTATGATCATGTTTCATTTTGTTATTAACTCTGGAGCTCCATAAATATCAGGTACATCAACTTTTCAACATAAAATGTGATCAGAACCCACCTGTCAGTGTTTTCCTGATTCTTATTTGTGCCCACTATCAAGGCTCCCTCTCCTTCGACTTTATCATTTAGTGTTCCTAAGATCCACCCGTTGCTGGGTACATGGAGCTGACTCTAGCATTCAGTCTTGGTGGTTTCAGTGATTAATTTCTGTCCTTTAACATGAAATGTATCTGCCCAGTTTTTATACAACTATCTGTCCACAACTCTTTCTATAGGTGGGTTATGTGTACACACTTCACAGAAGTCTTCTTAGAGAATATTACCCACTAACAATCTAAGAGAATTTTACCAACTGCTTCCATGTTTACCATTTTTAATATCTAACTCCTCAGAATCTTCCATAAAATAGACTCTCCTCTTCTTTGGCAGTACTTATTGCTTATTCCAAGACCCCTATCATTCACAGGAATGTCAGTCCATTCCCTTCCATTTCTCAGGAATCTGAGCCACTCTCACTTTAGTTAAAACTTTAGACTTTTACCCATGTTTTTATCTTTAGTAGGAAAACATCAGGCTAAATTGTTTTTCTTCATAGTGTTGCATCATAAAGCTGTTTGGGTGTTGTTGACTCCTGAAATGCAAGGCAGCTGTTAACTCCCTTAGGGCAGGGTTGTATGTATAATGAAGAAACCCAGAGTAGGGATCTCAGACCACAGCAGTGGTAGAAAGGAGGGATGAAGGAGGAATAGGGAAAAGGGTAGGGTATGGGTTGTATTTAAGCACTCCTTTAAATAACTTATGGCTTTAAGAAGATTATTTGGTCCTTCTCCCAACAATTGATTCAATCTCCTACTAATAAGGTGTAAGTTTATAGCTGACTTTAATAAAAGCTTGATATATATATGAGCCATTCTACATTAGAGATATGCAGACAACTAAAATCCCATTCATAACATCCCATTCATAAAACTACATTATTTTCCCCACCAGTGCTTCAGTCCTCTCTCTCTCTCAATAATTTCTATTTCCCGTTTTTAAACATTTTACTGCATCTCAAGTCCTCCTCCTATTATGCAATATAAATTACCTCTCTACTTCCTATTATCCCATCCCATCCCTAGGCTTACCTTTGGATATCTGAACATTTCTTACTGTGTGCTTTTAAAGGACAGAACATCTATTCTAGATCCAGCAAAGTAGGACACAAATCTAGGTACAGAAGGTCTAGAAACAGCTTTAGACTGCCATTCCTCTTCTTCCTCCCTCCTCTACTGGTCTCTGTGAGAATAAGGAAAAACATTCCCCATTAATAGTGAATCATATTATTCATTTCTTACCAAGAAGAAAAAAGAAAATAACTGAATTGCACTTCCTTTCCTAACCCCTCTCAGAGTCATTTTAGTATAACCACAAGCAAGGTATTGTTATTCCAATATCATCACATGGGAACTCAGGTTAATTGATCAATACCATTGATTTAATTGACTAATCTAGGCAGTTCTACTTCTGTCCATTTTCATTATGTACCATGTTGCAGATCCATAAAGATAATCAAATATTCCATATGAGCTAGGCAAAAAATAGTAATTTGGGGAAATATCTTAGAATTGGTTAAGACATGTGCTAGTTTTTTTACATATCATGCAGAATACATCTGGAAAATAAGAGACTATTACATGGTTAGAGGTAATTCTCGCACTAGAATGACTCTTTCCCTAACTGCATTAGATAGTTTCTGCATCATGATAAGAAGAGGCTTTAGAAGTTTCTGAGCTTTGGAGTGATAGTGGTCTTTAAATTCTGTCTCAAATTGTACAAGTTTTATGATTTTTATCAAATACTTTCCTAGAGTTTCAGTTTCTATGTGTATTAGAAACAGATAAAAACCTGTCTTGCAGTCCACTTTTCTTTTTTTTACCTGAAACATATTTATTTTGCTTTCAGAAACCCACAGCAGTTCTTCAGCAGTCTTCTCTATATCGTTGACTTCTCCTCCAAACATTTCCCTTCCCTTTTAGGATCTTCCCTGATGACCTCTTTCATATCTCTTATACCACTGGACAGAAAGATTAAGTAGTTCTTAGTGAATTTTATGGCTGCTTCCTAGCAATTATCCCATCCCCTCCCTGAAAGCCACAGAGCTTAAACATCATGCCATCATGTCAAGCTGTATTCAGGTCCTTTGTGTTAGTTGTCTTCAGCTTACTCATCATTCCCCTTCACTGCTTGAAGATATTAAACCTTGGCTCACAGTCTCTATCCTGAACACAACTGCATTCAAAATTCTCAATGACTGATTACCCATGTAAATAATCCCATCATGACCCCTGCCTCTCAGTTTTTCCACTTATTCTGTAATCTAATCTTTGTCCTTACATGTGCCATCCATGCTCATAACACTGATTTTGATGTGACCAAAATATACATCCCTTCATTAATAGAAATTTAAAGCATTTCAACTTCTGTCCGTTCTACTGAACACCCTTGAATATACCAACTCAAATTATTTTTCACTCCACCGAGGTTTTTAATACTTCGACAGTATTGTTCTTTAATTATTTCTCATTTCACATTCTGACTTGACTTCTTCCAACTTTAGATTCTATGGTTGATCATTATCATTACACCGTCAGCTCCATTATTCCCACCCCCTGGCCCTGACTTTGAATACTCTGTTGCTTAGCCCAGACATTAGTTCATTCATCTACATTCTTGCAACTTAATGTAAAGGTGGGAGGAAAGGAGACACACAAAACCCTGCTGAATGGTCTCACTTAAAATCCAGCGTGTGAAACTCAAACCAGGTTTCGGTGTTGCCAGGCAGCCCTACTGTGTTCCCCTAGTCCATTTTCTCTTCCATCTCCTGTATCATACTCCTCTTTTCACAAAATTTTATTATCCTTTTCCTCATCCTACTCTCAGGAGATGACTTATCTCATCCAACATGATGACTTTAAATACTATCTGTGTTTGAACATCTAAATATTTACCTATTTGGATCTATTCACTAACCTCAAAACAAGTGTATCCGACTTCCTCCCCTTATTGAAAGCTGAACACCTGGTTTCTCATCTTTCCAAACCATCTCCCTTCTCAGTTAATAATAACTTAATTTGATGTTTCTCAACCATAACCCTTGAAGTCATACCCAGTTTCTCTCGTTCTATCCCCCTTGCATTTAATACCTCATCAAATCATACCATCTGCTTCAGTCTTTGAAATTTACATGGTATCTGACCACTTCTCATAGTATTCTCTGTCCTCTAGATGGAATTTAGTTGTCCTTTTTTCTTCTTCTCAACACCCATTGGTCTATTTTCAATCCCAAAGCAAGAATGACCTTTCTATTAACAAAACACATCAGTTATTTCCATTGCACAGCCTTCCAGTAACTTTCTGTCCTATTGGGTAAAATAAAAATCCTTACACTTTCCTATCAGGGTCTGCTCTTTCTCTATACTTTGACCTTATCTCCTACAACTCTCTTTTACTCATTTACTGTACACATTATGATTACTTTGCTATTTCTCCAAATGTTAGCACTTAATCCTAGGGAACATGCTCTATATTTATTAATTTTTATGTTATCAGCCTTCCCATCCATCTCCACCTGTTACTAGATTATAAACTTCATGTGAGCTAGATAAAATCTGTGCATCTTCACTGATGTATCTCCAAAATCAAGGACAGTGCCTGCCTACTACATAATAGATGCTTAACAAATATGTGAGTGAATTAATCAGTTCCAAAATTAAATGTGATGCTTATGTAATTTTGATTGTTGTCTGCTTTTATTTTTACCTCCTATGAAAAGTATCCATCTACATTTTGCAGATAGAAAAACAGAATATCAGCTTAACTGATTCTTAAGGAGGGATGTTCTCTCTTTTCCTAGTTCACATTAATAGTATCATTAATACTATTGATAGTAATATCTGTGTTACTATTAATAGTAATATACACACACACACACACACACACATATCCTAGACCCAGTAAAATTTAGGTGGGCATTTTCAGAGTATTTAATTGGTTGCCTTTATGATTTTGTTTAGAGGGAACCTATGTTACACAATTGACTCAATCTTGGAAGTCCTTTAGGGTACCTAACAAGGATATCCCCTTGTTTCTTAACTTCACCCATTCTTTTTCACTTTGCACAGAACTCCTCTAAATTCATTTTCCATCCACTTTTTACAATATTCCAACCAACCTATCAAAGTAATCAGGATTCAGTCTTATCTTATACCTTTACAGTACCAAATCCTGAGGTTTTTAAGGGATTATGGACTGGTTTGTATCTGTCCAGTTATTGGTGGTGGTTTAATTGCTAAGTTGTGCCTAACTCTTTGCCACACCATGAACTGTAGTTTGCCATGCTCCACTGTCCATGGGGTTTCCCAGGCAAGAATAATGGTGTGGGTTGCCATTTCCTTCTCCAGGGGATTTTCCCCACCCAGAGATCAAACCTGGGTCTCCGGTTATTGCTGCTCTGCAAATAAAAGTGTACATTCGGGCCTTGCTATTGGAAGGTTAAATGGTAAATTGCTCTCTTAGAGATAGTGGGAATGGGAGTGCCAGTTGTCAAGGAAGGATGTTGCGCAGGGGAGCTTCCACCGAAGGCTGTAGCAGTTTATCTTGCAGAGTGTCTAAATTCACATCTTGCCAAAATGAGAAATAATATTCTTTCCAAACCTCTACTGAGTCTATGTGATAATTTGTGGCAACTTCTAATAGTGCTGAATTTCACAGAAACTACTCATCTTTAACCTTTCCCTTATTATGCTAAGAAGCATCCTTACTATCTCCCCATTCTGTCCTCTTAGTTATTGCACAAACCATCCTACATTAATTGGTGATAAGTAGTGTCATATCCAAATTGTTTCCTTTGGAACTCAGAGGAGAAAATATTAATCCTCCAAGCTATATTCATTATATTCCCATGCAAACAAATATTAAGATAATGTTCTTCCATTTCTTTTCTACTTGTGTATATTAAGTCAGGTATTTTGCATTCATTATCACTGAACAGACTCATGGTAAATATACAGTAGGAAACTTTGCCCATGAAATTTCCACCTACCTAACTGCCCAAATGTCTCTAATACCCACTTTGCCTTTATTGACACCATGTCTTATTCTGATTGATACTTTTATTTTAATATTGCCTGCAACTTTGTACGTACTTAAGGAATGTATACAAATCCATTGATTTTCAGGTAGAACTATTAAAAGAAACATTACATAGAATTGTAGATGTTTTTTAATTACAAGGAATGAATATACATTTTTCATAGAAAAATTGCACTGGACGCTGTTATATAAGAAAGACTTCATTCAAGACTCTTGCAGCAGGGAAGGGAGATTGAACCCAACTCTGCTGAAACAAAGGATTAAGGGTTTTTGAGGGCTGGGGAGATCTAGTGGAAATGTACTGGAGGGTTTCAGAGGGGAGCTTGGCCAGTGTGAGCAAGTCATCTGTGTATGTCAGTTGTCACTTTGAAAGTTAGGCCCCTTCCTACCATAGAGACAGGGGACAGGAACACTACTTTCTTTGATGATGACATCATTTCAAGGATTGACTTCCAGATGCTTGAGAATGACATCCCTGGGTTATAAAACTGGGAAGAGGCAAGGAGAAGATTTACGTCTCACAGGGATGGAAGAAGACTTTACAATTGAAAATTTTCTAAGGTAAATGCTGTCAGTAAAGCGAGGTCAGTGACCTGTAGCCAGGGAATAGTGGAACTTGAAGAATGTCTAGGTCATTTTAAAGTTCTGGTACATTAGGCACTTTCTTTTGAATAACCTTAAAACATCCTGAACAGTAGGGACTATAATGTACATTATACGTAAGAGAAAAAGCACCCAAGTGCAAAGTAGCCAGCCTAATAGAGAAAAGGGCGAGGGTAGATTTTGGATTCTCTCTAGGTGCTATAAGAAAGCCTTGGGTCCTTACCCATCACTGTCCAAATTATTTCTTCTTTGTATTTCATAAAATCCCTGGGGAAGCCACACAGAACTCCTCATACCACCTGTCCTACCAGCTCCACAGTGTCTACAGTACTTCCTGTAGGAAAAAATGCTTTCTAATCTCTCCAAGATCACCTCAAATAATCCCAGGCCTCTCCCTTGCTAAGCCTTCAGCCTCTTTTGGCTTCTTCCCCACCTGGGAAAGATTATCCTCATGCAACTCCAGATAGTTTGCATCAAGCAGTTTTTGTTTTTTCCTTAAAAGAGCAACTCAGTTCAGATCCAATGGAATTAAGTGATCATCAAGGAAATCACTTTGGACAAAAAGGTCTTGAGGTTAAAAACAAAAATAACAAAAAGACAAGCTACAAGTGATGAGGCCTTTTGATTGGTGAGAATAAGATCAATGAAGAGAAAATTCAGTTCTTTGAGCTGACATCTCCTCCCCTTAGTTACTTCTAATGCTGTAATTGTCTTGGTCTTCAGCTTTGATGAGATCTTGCAATTGGGAAAAAAAAATCTTGCATATTGGAAAGATCATCCTCATTTTCAAAATAATTTCATAACTCTATTCAAAGTGAATGCTTGATGAAATGATTTAATTGGACAACTTTTCATTCTGTGATAAACTCCTATTGTATATTAGTTCAAAGATGTGGTGTATAATCATTTCTTATACATCCTGAGATCGTAGAGTGGGAAATAAGTGAGTCTGCAATGCATCTGATTAGCACAGACCGTGATCTCAGATGACTTAGGTCAGAGCCCTATGTTTATTTCTCAAGAAGAAGTATTTGAACCTGGATAAACCGTACAAATGTTATTGCATATGATTGTGTAAACTTGGCTTTGGTGAGAGTTAGAGCAATGCAACAAATATTTATTGAATGTCCATTTATTTCTTTCCTGTAATATAGCCTCCACATTCTCAGCTAGAGTGATCCTTTTCAATCACAAATGCGATCTCGCCACTCTTATATTTTAATGACTGCCCCCCATGATAGGCTGTTTGTTAGCTATCACTTTAACCAGAGTGCCCAAACATTAGGGGTACAGTGGTCTGCCAAGGATATCCACAGTACAGGATAAGGAATTGATACTGAATTTATTTTTTCAAATATTTGAACACAATATTTATTTTTGTAATAAAATCTAATCAAAATGGTTACAATATGACATTCACACACATTTTAAGCTAAAGTAGGACATTGTATAAAACAAACCAACGTTATTGGTGGCATTTTGGACTATATCTCTAGTCCCCAGAGGATATGTATTCTAGCTCATCTTCTATTAGAAATATATGAATGGAAGAATTTGAGAAACAATTGACCAGAGTAAGATCCGAATTCTTCAGCGAACAACGCTAGATCCTCCATTATCCAACACATTGTTCTTGCATTGTCGCCATTTGGCTGTTCACACTATGCTCCATCAATTTCAGACTTGCTTTTATGAAAATGCAATACTTTGCTTTTATGAAAGTCATTTTACTTAGAGTATCTCCCTCTCATCCTATTCTTCCAAATACATTCCTATGTGTCCATCAGTATCTTGATTAAGAATCATCTTACCTCTTAAATGTTGCCTGAAAATTCCAAGTATAATTAATTCACTTCCATCTCTGTAAGATCATTATGGCTATCATATTCCTGCACAGCAGGAATAAGACAGACATGGTTTCACTCCCAAGGAGTTTACAATCTAGAATTGGTAGACCAGCAGTAAATGAGTTTGTATCATTTTCTTCTTTGTTCACTAGTATAAAAATATGCTATGCAGTAAATAAAATGATAAGGATCGCCAAGTTTGATTAGCCAAGAGAGTATTGGCTAATAGCCAAGCTTTGAATTTGAATAGCCAAGAGAATCTCTCTAAAAAGATACTATCTAAACATAGATCTTTAAAGGGAGCTCAGTCGTACCAAGTTTAATTAAAAAGAATTACAGCAAAGGGAAGAATTGTTGCAAAGGCCCCGGATTAAAAATAAGCTTGCTTTGTGTAATAAAGAGAATAATGTGAGTATAGCTTAAGAGTAATGTCAAAAAGAGGGGGTATGATATTACGGGGGGAAAGTAGACAGACTAAGTATACAAACCAAGAAAAGAAATTTGGATTTTATTCTAGTTTGTTGGTGAAAACATTGAATGTTTAAGCAAAAGAGGATTATAATTTCTTTTCTTAAAGAAGAAGCTTATTTTTTCTTCTGTGTAAAGAATGGAACATAGTAGCAATGAGAATGGAGGGAAGAAACTATTCAAGAGGCTTTCAAGCACCAAAAGTGAGATAAAATGTCTTGGAATCAGGAAATAATAATAGACGTGTGGGCATGGCTTGTAGATATCTTAGGTGTGTGGTATAAAGAAAAGAAAAGATGCAGAAGGAAATGCTTTATTGGCCAGGTGAATGGCTAATAATAGTTTTTCTTTGAAAGGAAAGATGGAGGAATGAGAGGTTTGGAATGGGTTAGAGGGATTAAGGGTCAGAAAGAGTATTTGTCCATAGTAAGTATTCTTTTGTATACACAGTCAGAGATGCCAAGTAAGAAATGTGACATATAAATCCTTGTTGAACAAACGAATGATTTATTAAAAGCTTAGCCAAAAGTTAAATAGATAAAATCGTGTTGAAGGTCAATTCACAGGAACAGAATTCTGCAAATGTCATTACATTTCAAGTCTCAACATTTGAACATCCCAATTCTTTCCTTATCACCATTAAAGTATGCTGCTCTTAACTAGCAATTATAATATATAGATTGACCTTTTGTTGCATTGCATTTGAATTTCTCTTCTTCTTACAGATTGACCTGGCATGTGCTCCCATGTAGCTCTGTTGTGCTAACTGGAAGGGGCTCAACCTCAGTTGTAGTTTAACCTTTCTCCTGTGAATATCAGCTGTGTTTTGGTGTACATGCTGGTGATGAGTTTGAAATCTATTACTAGTATGAGAATGTCTGGGGACTTCTGGCACCATTGTCCTTCCTAATGTGCACCATGAGTCATCAGTGATGAGGTTGCCAAGATTACGCAGAACCTAGATAACAATTGGCTGCGAAACCAAGTTGCAATTTTAACTATATCCTAATTACAAGGAAGATTATACAATATCCTTGTGATAACAGAAGGGCCTTCAAGATGGCATAGAGCACAAAGTAATTCTAAGCATGAATTTAAGAAATGCTTAGCCAAGAAAAACTTAAGACATAAAGAAGCATCATATAAGGGAGAGGACTATAGAGGGAAAACCACCACATAATTTACAACAGTTACCTCAACAACAAAAAATACCAACAGTAACAAAAGCAAGACTATGGAAAGGATCAACAACAGAGAGGCAGACCCAAATTAATCACTGAAAAACCCGTTCCTTTCAAGCAGTGTCTTGGTGGTAAGGTTTCCCTTAGTTTCTTCAGTATGTCATTTTCAACTTTATTTTTAATACCCGAGAGCATAATTTAATTCTTTTATCTCATATATCGTTTTTCCCCCATGAAGCTGTTTCTTTCTTTAGTGAACCATATGCCTTCTACACTTGAATCCACGCACATTCTGTCTGATAGTCCTTTTAGCTCACTCTGAACTTCAGGGAGGAATGAATGGCTCGCAAAATAATAATATATAAAAATAAAGAGTGGATATGAAGTCACTGCCATACGGTAGTGATTCTTACATCAGTAGTTTTTCCCATAAATACATAACATTTATTTATCTAGTCTCTACCTACTATCACCAAGTAATCTACAAGGTCCTTATTCATGAACTTGTATAGCAATAAATATTAAAATGATGCAAATAATCAATAACATGATTGATTTTACAAAAGAGGATGTAGAGAATACTCTGGAAGCTTGAATTTTGGCACAAATATCTTGGTACTGGGTTCTTGAATGTGAAGTTCCAAATGATTTTGCACTATTCAAATGAAAAAAATAAGCTAAAATACAGGCAAACTGGAGTGGGATAGAGAATCATTTTCTCTTATATTATTAATAACTAATAATTATATATTATTTATATCTAATCAGAGGAACCACTTCCCAGATCGTCTCCAACAACCTCTCCCCCCACATAAACATCCATCCACACACACATATCCGTCACGCATGTCCAGTTGAAAACATGAAACTTCTAACTTGAAATATGGAAAGAAAAAACAAAGGAAATAATATGGCTTCTTAGTGTGTGGAAGGTTCTCCCATTCCTCTCACTGTCTCTCCTCTCCCCATACCTAACCCTCCTCTGCTTTCTCCCTCCCTCTCCCTTCCATTCCTCTCTCTCCCCCTCTACTCTCCCCTCCTTCCCTCTCTTCCTTCCATCCTTCTTTCATTTCTTCCTTTCTTTCCTCCATCTATAATATGCTAGCCACTGTGCCAGGAATTGAAATACAATATTAAACAAAATAAATGACTATTAGTATTACCTTATCTCCTCAGCATTTCACTCACATGGATATCATATATTAAAACTTCATAATCACCAATCCTCTGAATCTGCACTGTGACCAACAGCTCAGGTAATTCTGATATTGACAATAAGCAAGTCCCTCTTTGTAAGCAGGAAAAAAATGTTTATTTGGTAGGTGACTAATTCTCATGTGGCCTAAATTTGCAAACTGAGCTATCTTAGCACTTTATCATCATCATCATCATTATTTTTTATTTACTATTTTTATTTGGCCTATATTTTGTGATTTTTTTTAAATTTTATTTTTACTTTATTTTACTTTACAATACTGTGTTGGTTTTGCCATACATTGACATGAATCCACCATGGGTGTATGTGATTGGTTTAAAATCTTGCCACCTCACTGTCTTCCATCATCACCACTCCAAATATACCCAGGAAAACCTCCTGGATCAGGGCTCTCCAGGCTCTGTGGAGCTGCTGCTCCAAACTAAATGAAATTGTATCCCATTCTCCACAGTTCTAAAAATGACAGCAAAACCCAAGATTACTGGCTAACAGGGCAATTACAGAGGAATAACACAAAATAAATTAATGCATTGTAAAGTGTATTTTCAACATCTGAAACAAGTATAGAACTGTATCATCTAGGTTATTATTCCATAAAGAAATCAAGCCCAGGACAGTTCAGTTCAGTTCAGTTGCTCAGTAGTGTCTGAATCTTTGAGAACCCATGAACTGCAGAACGCCAGGCTCCCTATCCATCACCAACACCCAGAGTCCACCCAAACCCATGTCCATTGAGTCGATGATGCCATCCAACCATCTCATCTTCTGTCGTCCCCTTCTCCTCTTGGATTCAATCTTACCCAGCATGAGGGTCTTTTCAAATGGGTCACTTCTTCACATCACGCAGCTAAAGTATTGGAGTTTCAGCTTCAACATCGGTCCTTCCAATGAACACCCAGGACTGATCTCCTTTAGGATGGACTGGTTGCATCTCTTTGACTCCAAGGGACTCTCAAGAGTCATTTCCAAAACCAAAGTTCAAAAGCACAAATTCTTCAGCGCTCAGCTTTCTCCACAGTCCAACTCTCACATCCATACATGACCACTGGAAAAACCATAGCCTTCATAAATGGACCTTTGTTGGCAAAGTAATGTCTCTGCTTTGTAATATGTTGTCTAGGTTGGTCATAACCTTCCTTCCAAGGAGTAAGCGTCTTTTAATTCCATGGCTGCACACCATCTGCAGTGATTTTGGAGCCCAGAAAAATAAAGTCATCCACTGTTTCCACTGTTTCCCCATCTATATCCCATGAAGTGATAGGACCGAAGGCCATGATCTTAGTTTTCTGAATGTTGAGCTTCAAGCCAACTTTTTTACTCTCCTCTTTCACTTTCATCGAGAGGCTCTTTAGTTCTTCTTCACTTTCTGCCATAAGGGTGATGTCATCTGCATATCAGAGGTTATTGATATTTCTCCCGGCAATCTTGATTCCATCTTGTGCTTCCTCCAGCCCAGAGTTTCTCATGATGTACTCCGCATAGAAGTTAAAAAAGCAGGATGATAGTATACAGCCTTGATGTACTCCTATTTTGATACTCCTTGACTTTTCCTCTTTTAAATGAGTCTGTTGTTCCATGTCCAGTTCTAACTGTTGCCTCCAGACCTGCATACAAATTTCTCAAGAGGCAGGGCAGGTGCTCTGGCAGCCCCATCTCTTTCAGAATTTTTCACAGTTTATTGTGATCCACACAGTCAAAGGCTTTGGGATAGTCAATAAAGCAGAAGTAGATGTTTTTCTGGAACTTTCTTGCTTTTTCCATGATCCAGCAGATGTTGGCAATTTGATCTCTGATTCCTCTGCCTTTTCTAAAACCAGCTTGAACATCTGGAATTTCATAGTTTACGTAGTGCTGAAGCCTGGCTTAGAGAATTTTAAGCATTACTTTACTAGAATGTGAGATGAATGCAATTGTGCGGTAGTTTGCGCATTCTTTGGCATTGCCTTTCTTTGGGATTGGAATGAAAACTGATCTTTTCTAGTCCTGTGGCCACTGCTGAGTTTTCCAAATTTACTGGCATATTGAGTGTAGCACTTTCACAGCATCATCTTTCAGGATTTGAAATAGCTCAACTGGAATTCCATCACCTCCACTAGCTTTTCCATAGTGATGCTTCCTAAGTCCCACTTGACTTCACATTCCAGGATGTCTGGCTCTAGATGAGTGATCACACCATCATGATTATCTGGGTCATGAAGATCTTTTTTGTATAGTTCTTCTGTGTATTCTTGTCACCTCTTCTTAATATCTTCTGCTTCTGTTAGGTCCCTACCATTACTGTCCTTTATTGAGCCAATCTTTACATAAAATATCCCCTTGGTATGTCTAATTATCTTGAAGACATCTCCAGTCTTTCCCATTCTGTTCTTTTCCTCTATTTCTTTGCACTGACTGCTGAGAAAGGCCTTCTTATCTCTCCTTGCTATTCTTTGGAACTCTACATTCAAATGGGTATATCTTTCCTTTTCTCCTTTTACTTTTTGCTTCCCTTCTTTTCACAGCTATTTGTAAGGCCTCCTCAGACACCCATTTTGCTTTTTTGGAGCCAGGACATTTCATCTATAAAATAGAAGTAACATTTTTTAGAGATAAAGGCCCTAATATAATTTAGGATACTAGAATGGACCTGTACCATTTTTTATGATTTTAGTGTACTGTTTTGCACCTTTCCAATTATATCCTAATTCCAATAGTTTGATTGCTCTATGAGTCTTCCTGTGTAAATTTTTCAGAAATTTTGTCAAGTTTTTATTCATCTTAGACTTCTCAGATTCTATTGGAAATTCGGCAAATATTTAAAAGTAATTAACAAAGAATTATCAGAAGTTGAAGAATTAAGTTCCAGGTGACAAGGATAACAGGATTTTTAAATCCTCGGTGCTATACCTATGCCTAGTATTGAAATGATATATCTATATTTGTTTAGTTCAGTTACTCAATCATGTCTGACTCTTTGTAACTCCATGGACTGCAGCACGCCAGACTTCCCTGTTCATCACCAAATCCTAGAGCCTAAATAAACTCACGTCCATCAAGTCAGTTTTGCCGTCCAACCATCTCATCTTCTGTCGTTCCCTTCTCCTCTCGCCTTCAATCTTTCCCACCACTGGGGTCTTTTCCAATGAGTCAGTTCTTCGCATCAGGTGGCCAGAATATTGGAGTTTCAGCTTTAGCATCAGTCCTTCCAATGAACATTCAAGACTGATTTCCTTTCAGGGTTGACTGGTTGGATCTCCTTGCAGTCCAGTTCAATTCAGTTCAGTTCAGTGGCTCAGTCATGTCCGACTCTTCGCAACCCATGAATCACAGCAAGCCAGGCCTCCCTCTCCATCACCAACTCCCGGAGTTCACTCAGACTCACGTCCAATAAGTCAGTGATGCCATCCGGCCATCTCATCCTCTGTCGTCCCCTTCTCTTCCTGCCCCCAATTCCTCCCAACATTAGGGTCTTTTCCAATGAGTAAACTCTTCGCATGAGGTGGCCAAAGTACTGGAGTTTCAGCTTTAGCATCATTTCTTCCAAAGAAACCCCAGGGCTGATCTCCTTCAGAATGGACTGGTTGGATCTCCTTGCAGTCCAAGGGACCCTCAAGAGTCTTCTCCAACACCACAGTTCAAAAGCATCAATTCTCATCGCTCAGCCTTCTTGACAGTCCAACTCTCACATCCATACATGACTACTGGAAAAACTGTAGCTTTGATTAGATGGACTTTTGTCAGCAAAGTAATGTCTCTGCTTTTTATTTTTTTATTTATTTTTTTTTCTGCTTTTTAATATGCTGTCTAGCTTGGTCATAACTCTTCTTCCAAGGAAGAAGCGTCTTTTAATTTCATGGGTGCAATCACCATCTGCAGTGATCTTAGAGCCCCCCCAAATAAAGTTTGTCACTGTTTCCATAGTGATGGGATTAGATCCCATGTTCTTAGTTTTCTAAATGTTAAGCTTTAAGACAGCTTTTTCACTCTCCTCTTTCGCTTTCATCAAGAGGCTTTTTAGTTGTTTTTTGCTTTCTGCTACAAGGGTGGTGTCATCTGTATATTTGAGGTTAATGATATATCTCTTGGCAATCTTGATTCCAGCTTGTGCTTCATGCAGTCCAGTGTTTCTCATGATGTACTCTGCATGTAAGTTAAATAAGCAGAGTGACAATATACAGCCTTGATGTACTCCTTCAGTTCAGTTCAGTTCAGTCGCTCAGTCGTGTCCGACTCTTTATGACCCCATGAATCGCAGCACGGCAGGCTTCCCTGTTCATCTCCATCTCCCGGAGTTCACCCAGACTCAAGTCCATCGAGTCAGTGATGCCATCCAGCCATCTCATCTTCTGTTGTCCCCTTCTCCTCCTGCCCGCAATCCCTCCCAGCATCAGAGGCTTTTACAATGAGTCAACTCTTCGCATGAGGTGGCCAAAGTACTGGAGTTTCAGCTTTAGCATCATTCCTTCCAAAGAAATCCCAGGGCTGATCTCCTTCAGAATGGACTGGTTGGATCTCCTTGCAGTCCAAGGGACTCTCAAGACTCTTCCCCACACCACAGTTCAAAAGCATCAATTCTTCAGTGCTCAGCCTTCTTCACAGTCCAACTCTCACATCCATACATGACCACAGGAAAAACCATAGCCTTGACTAGACGGACCTTAGCTGGCAAAGTAATGTCTCTGCTTTTGAATATGCTATCTAGGTTGGTCATAACTTTTCTTCCAAGGAGCAAGAGTCTTTTCATTTTATGGCTGCAGTCACCATCTGCAGTGATTTTGGAGCCCCCCAAAATAAAGTCTGACACTGTTTCCACTGTTTCCCCATCTATTTCCCATGAAGTGATGGGACCGGATGCGATGATCTTCGTTTTCTGAATGTTGAGCTTTAGGCCAACGTTTTCACTCTCCTCTTTCACTTTCATCAAGAGGCTTTTTAGCTCCTCTTCACTTTCTGCAATAAGGGTGGTGTCATCTGCAGATCTGAGGTTATTGATATTTCTCCCAGCAATCTTGATTCCAGCTTGTGTTTCTTCCAGTCCAGCGTTGCTCATGATGTACTCTGCATAGAAGTTAAATAAGCAGGGTGAAAATATACAGCCTTGACATACTCCTTTTCCTATTTGGAATCAGTCTGTTGTTCCATGTCCAGTTCTAACTGTTGCTTCCTGACCTGCATACAGATTTCTCAAGAGGCAGGTCAGGTGGTCTGGTATTGCTAGCTCTTTCAGAATTTTCCACAGTTTATTGTGATCCACACAGTCGGCATAGTCAATAAAGCAGAAATAGATGTTTTTCTGGAACTCTCTTGCTTTTTGCATGATCCAGCGGATGTTGGCAATTTGATCTCTGGTTCCTCTGCCTTTTCTGAAACCAGCTTGAACATCTGGAAGGTCACAGTTCACATATTGCTGAAGCCTGGCTTGGAGAATTTTGAGCATTACTTTACTAGCATGTGAGATGAGTGCAATTGTGTGGTAGTTTCAGCATTCTTTGGCATTGCCTTTCTTTGGGATTGGAATGAAAACTGACCTTTTCCAGTCCTGTGGCCGCTGCTGCGTTTTCCAAATTTGCTGGCATATTGAGTGCAGCATTTTCACAGCATCATCTTTCGGATTTGAAATAGCTCTACTGGAATTCCAATACCTCCACTTGCTTTGTTCATACTGATGCTTTCTAAGGCCCACTTGACTTCACATTCCAAGATGTCTGGCTCTAGATGAGTAATCACACCATTGTGATTATCTGGGTCGTGAAGATCTTTTTTGTACAGTTCTGTGTATTCTTGCCACCTCTTCTTAATATCTTCTGCTTCTGTTAGGTCCATACCATTTCTGTCCTTTATCAAGCCCATCTTTGCATGAAATGTTTTCTTGCCATCTCTAATTTTCTTAGAGAAATCTCCAGTCTTTCCCAATTCTGTTGTTTTCCTCTATTTCTTTGCATTGATCACTGAAAAAGGCTTTCTTATCTCTTCTTTCTATTCTCAGAACTGTGCATTCAGATACTTATATCTTTCCTTTTCTCCTTTGCTTTTCACTTCTCTTCTCTTACAGCTGTTTGCAAGGCCTCCCCAGACAGCCATTTTGCTTTTTGCATTTCTTTTCCATGGAAATGGTCTTGATCCCTGTCTCCTGTACAATGTCACGAACCTCATTCCATAGTTCATCAGGCACTCTATCTATCAGATCTAGGTCCTTAAATCTATTTCTCACTTCCCTGTATAATCATGAGGGATTTAATTTAGGTCATACCTGAATGGTCTAGTGGTTTTCCTTATTTTCTTCAATTTAAGTCTGAGATTGGTAATAAGGAGTTCATGATCTGAGCCACAGTCAGCTCCTGGTCTTGTTTTTGTTGACTGTATAAGGCTTCTCCATCTTTGGCTGCATAGAATATAATCAGTCTGATTTCAGTGGGACCATCTGGTGATGTCCATGTGTAGAGTCTTCTCTTGTGTTGGAAGAGGGTGTTTGCTATGACCAGTGCATTTTCTTGGCAAAACTCTATTAGTCTGCCCTACTTCATTCCGCATTCCAAGGCCAAATTTGCCTGTTACTCCAGGTGTTTCTTGACTTCCTACTTTTGCATTCCAGTCCCCTATAAAGAAAAGGACATCTTTTTAGGGTGTTAGTTCTAAAAGGTTTTATAAGTCTTCATAGAGCCGTTCAACTTCGGCTTCTTCACCATTACTGGTTGGGGCATAGATTTGGAAAACTGTGATTTTGAATGGTTTGCCTTGGAGACGAACAGAGATCATTCTGTCATTTTTGAGATTGCATCCAAATACTGCATTTCGGACTCTTTTGTTGACCATGATGGCTACTCCATTTCTTCTAAGCGATTCCTGCCCACAGTAGTAGATATAATGGTCATCTGAGTTAAATTCACCCATTCCAGTCCATTTTAGTTCACTGATTCCTAGAATATCGACGTTCACTCTTGCCATCTCTTGTTTGACTACTTCCAATTTGCTTTGATTCATGGACCTAACATTCCAGGTTCCTATGCAATATTGCTCTTTATAGCATTGGACCTTGCTTCTATCACCAGTCACATCCACAGATGGGTTTTGTTTTTGCTTTGGCTCCATCCCTTCATTCTTTCTGGAGTTATTTCTCCACTGATCTCCAGTAGCGTTTGGGCACCTACTGAGCTGGGGAGTTCCTCTTTCAGTATCCTATCATTTTGCCTTTTCATAATGTTCATGGGGTTCTCAAGCCAAGAATACTGAAGTGGTTTGCCATTCCCTTCTCCAGTGGACCACATTCTGTCAGACCTCTCCACCATGACCCGCCCATCTTGGGTTGCCCCTCGGGTATGGCTTAGTTTCATTGAGTTAGACAAGGCTGTGGTCCTAGTGTGATTAGACTGCCTAGTTATCTGTGAGTATGGTTTCTGATTTGAAATAGCTCAAATGGAATTCCATCACTTCCACCAGCTTTGTTAATAGTCATGCTTGCTAAGGCCCCCTTGACTTTGCATTCTAGGGTGTCTGACTCTAGGTGAGTGATCATACTTTTGTGATAATCTGGGTCATAAAGATCTTTTTGGTAAAGTTCTTCTGTGTATTCTTGCCATCTTTTCTTAATGTCTTCTGCTTCTGTTAGGTTCATACCATTTCTGTCCTTTGTAGTGCCTATCTTTGCATGAAATATTCCCTTGCTATCTCTAATTATCTTGAAGAGATCTCTAGTCTTTCCCATTCTATTGTTTTTCTCTATTTCTTTCCTTTTGTCATGTGGAAGACTTTCTTATCCCTCCTTGCTATTTTTGGAACTCTGCATTCAAATGGGTATATCTTTCCTTTTCTCCTTTACCTTTCGCTTCTCTTCTTTTCTCACCTCTTTGTATAGCCTCTTTAGATGACTGTTTTGCCTTTTTGAATTACTTTTTCTGAGGATGGTCTTGATCACTGCCTCTGTACAATGTCATGGACCTCTGTCCAAAGTTCTTTAGGTACTCTGTCTATGAGATCTAATTCCTTGAATCTATTTGTCACTTCTACTGTATAATCATAAGAGATTTGATTTAAATCATACCTGAATGCTCTGGTGGTTTTCCCTAGTTTCTTCGATTTAAGTATGAATTTGGCAATAAGGAGTTCATGATCTGAGCCACAGTCAGCTCCTGGTCTTGTTTTTGCTGACTGTATAAAGCTTCTCCATCTTTGGCTGCAAAGAATATAATCAATCTGATTTTGGTGTTGAACATCTGGTGATGTCCTTGTATAGTCTTCTCTTGTGGTGTTGGAAGAAGGTGTTTGCTGTGACCAGTGCATTCTCTTGGTAAAACTATGTTACCCTTTGCCCTGCTTCATTCTGTACTCCAAGGCCAAATTTGCCTCTTATTCCAGGTATCTCTTGACTTCCTACTTTTGCATTCCATTCCCATGTAATGAAGAGGGCACCTTTTGGGATATTAATTCTAGAAGTATGATAGAACCATTCAACTTCACTTTACTGGCTGGGCATTGACTTGGATTACTGAGATATTGAATGTCCTATATTTTTCAGTCAATGGTATTTATATCCAATGATGTTATTATGCATATAAGATTCTAAAACAGTGAGGTGGTCCGCAAAATGTATTCTCTGCTTCTCAGTTAATTCTTTAGTAAAGCAGGGAAATATGAAAAACATAACAAATAGTTTATGATATGCATTTGCATAATAAGCAACAGCTGGTATTATTAATTTATGATTGTTTTCTCTCTGTTTTGGGCCCTTTGACATCAAGAACACTGGTTTATTCAATTCTCTATTTCCTATCACAATTCCTTGATAACCTTGAAAAATCTTGCTATATATCATATGTGCCATTTCTAACAAATATAAGGTGAAATCCTCAGGTATTTTTCTTAGAAAGTTTTAAAAATCATAAAATTGATGGAAGTGACTTGAAAAGTGATGGGCCTAAGTAGGTGCTCAGTAAATATGATTTATAATTATTATCCTTAATCTTTTTCTCTAGTGTACCATTTTTCTTATGTGTTATTAAAATGGATAATTGGTTCCAGATATTTATTTGATTGTCTATTCTTCAGCCCCAAAGGGACTTGATGATAGGTCTTTAGTTTGAGTAAGGAAAGTATTGCAGGAAAACGATCATATATTCTTAAAATACGCATTGGAAAGTTATCTTGGAAACAGAAAGATAAAAGGTAATAGCTACACCTTAGAACATGTGTGCATTTGAAAGACAATTATCTTTGCTTAAGCTTTTAGCCAGATGTTTTGGGTCTAATGAAAAAATGAGTTTATATTACCCTCTTCTTCTTCTTCTCTTTCCTCTTTTCCATCTCATCTAATTTTCTGGTTAGACTGTCCCAGAGGAGATCTTAGAGGGGTCCAATGTGAAAGGAAGTAACATTTTAATCACATTTTTCTGTGTGCAAGGGCCTTCCCATATCCAATCTCACTTTAGTGTCAAGGTGCTTTATATGTTATTCAATAATGACTACAGTTAGTAGTTTAGGTTCAAGGAAACTAAATCACTGACTCAAATGAGAATAGTCAAGTCAAGATTTGAACCTTAGTCTCTCTTTCTTTGAAATGCTTCCTCTCTCCAGGATTTTGCACTTCTTCTGGGTCTGCCATCTGTTTTCATAACATCTGCCCAGGTATTGCTAATGCAATTGTCCACATAGTATAAGGAATATATGGGCAAGTGGTCCTAGACTTCTTTGTTAATTACATTTTCCTTATCTCTTAGGTATCCTGCCAGGGCTTTGACTCATCCCGGTGATGACCTTTTGAGAAACACAGGCTTTAGTCTGCCAGTTTCTAAGTAGCCCGCCTAATGAATAACTCATGGACAGCCTGTGGCTTCACAGGGACTGGAATGAGAAGGGGCAAAATGTATCACTTAATAGAATGTGTCTAATAATTGAGCTAATTGCAGTATGTCATTTAGTTATCAGGAACATTCTATTTTTCTTTTTGGTTTTAGTTCTCCAGTAAAAAAAAAAAGGAAAAAGGAAAAGATAAACCATGCCATTTTTGTTTGTTTTATTTGCCAATGCATATTTTAGAAAAATATCTTCGGAGGAAGGTGATATCAATGTGCTTATTAGGACTTTGTAAAACAGATGATAAAATCAGGGACATGAAAAAGAGAGCCTTGGGAAGATACTGAATAATCTCATAAAACCACCAATCCACATCAGGATAGGTGGGCTTGACCACTGGGAGAACTGTTGAGATGTTGACATTTGGGAGCTCTCAGTTTTGTGCCTTGACGTCTATCTGCATGACAGTTTTATGTATCTTACTTTCTGTACATGACAGGTTTCTTTTTTTTTTCTTTTTCTTAATATGATGGAAAGGACAGCACCTGACAATTTTTAGTAGTATACCTTTAGCCTCTTTTTCCTATGTCCAATAATAAGTCTGGGAATGGAGTTATTGGCACAGCCCCTGTTTAGTTCTGGGCCAAAGTGGTCAGCAGGAGTCAGGATGATTGACCTAATTTGCATAAGGTGATCATTTATGAGCTAAGCAACTAGGAGATGGGGTCAGGCAAGTTCCTATCTAGTCCTACCTGAAGATTATATGGACAAGGTGGGGAGAAGTCACGAGACTGGTATCTGACAATAGGGGCAGGTGGCAATGGCAGGGTAGGGATCACTGGGGTAAAAGGACTATATGCCTTATCTTCCTCATCCCTGCTGTGCGCCCAGACAAAGCTGTGGCTCATTAAGTAAGACTGCTAACTTTCAGGACTGTGGCTACTTCTCTCTGGTAAAGAGCAGTTTCCCTAATTGCAAGGGGGGAAACCAAGACTCAGTAATGAGCTCGGACACTTGGAGCATCACAGCTAGTGAGTATTCTGGGTTCTTTTATCTACATCAGTGGTTACAAACAAGGTGTAATTTAGAGAACTTCAGGAAATTATCTGTGTTTAGCATTGTACTTCTCAAAATCCTAGAATGTTATCAATGAATTTTAAAACCAATATCAGGGTATGAAGGAAAATAGTGACTTCAGGTACTCTAATTTTAGCTGCCCATTCACATTTCACATAACCTAACAAGGGTCACTAACTTATGCTGGTGGGACAGTATACCAAACTAAAATCTTCTAATACCATAAAATTGTTTTCTTTTTTGCATAAACACTTTATAAGTATAAAATGAATGCCATATAAAAGTGAATGCTCTATATAATGTGTGTTTTCTCCAATTGGTTCATCTCTCTTAATTTTTTTCACCTCTCTGAGTTCATATATGTGCATTGTCTGGGCCCTTTCTCTGTGAATCTATATGCTCAGAACCCATTTTGAAGAGTTCTTCTTCCAACTTGAGTGTGAATGCTTCCAGTAACAACTTCTCTACATCCATACTCAGACTTCTGCATTATCAGATGGTCTTAATTAGTAGTGAATCATTCTTTATATTGATATGAATCTGTCACCTTTTAACTTTCTAATAACGATCATTGTTCTCCTTTCTATGGCCATCAGGAAAGATCTTTTTCTCCTGAATATGGAATGCAATAGAATGTTTGAAGCTATCCCTGCCTTTCTGCTTGACAGCGTAGCTACCCTTTGCTTAATTTTGCAGACCTTTCAAGCTTTGCTGTTTTTCCTGATAAAAACTTTCATTGAATATGTTTCCCTCTATCCTACCTTAACCTTTAGGGCTTGAAACCTATCATCACACCATTGTCACAATGTAGTCAATGTCTGCTTCTCCAATAAACTATATACACCGGGTAAGGACAGGGACTTCTCTCCTTTTCACTATTGTTACTAAATGCCTATTGCAGTGCCTGATATATTGGAATTGTTCATTGAATGTTTTGATGAGCAAATGAAGAGTAGCGCTTCATTAGCATTGTGAATAGGTCACCTATCACCCAAGTGAGAAAATGTTAATGTAAACATTAAATTGGAAACAAATGCTATATTTGTTGAAAACTTTCTAGTCTATATTTAAAATTGAACTAAATCTTGAAAATATATTAGTTATTCAAGGGTACACTTTTGTATTTTTCCAATCTGAGGGAGAAAGCTGAGTTGAATTCTACTTTCAACATTCCACTTTCTTCTCTTGGGCTTTTCACAAAGAAAGCATGGCTGCATTTTGCTTCTGTCAATACTGGTATAAACTCAGTAAATTCCTTCTCTTCACTTACCCCTCATGTACCATCAACTGCATTTCCTTCTGAGAGTTCTATTAGAATTTTCTGCATCTCATCATCCCTCTGCTGCTGATTTTGAAAGATCAGCTAAGGTGAAGAAGGCTTGAACCAAATCCAGTTCTGATGATGCAACTTTATTGTATGTGGTTTAAAAATATAATCTTGAAGAACATGTGACTTTCATTCTCCCATGTTTTGATGGCTCAGTAAGACCTGAAGGCTAAAAGTCTTGCATCCCACTCTGAAAGTCTTCATTAACCTTATAAAACTGCATTAATTGCATATTTATTTGTGTGATTATTTGAATTGTCTGCCTTCTCCACTAGACAGTTTCATATCCTCTAAGGGGGCATGGACCATATCTATTTTAATCTCACTCCACCTGCAGCCACCAAGGGATAAGGAGTTCAGGAAAAAATGTACTGAATGACTGGGTAAATTGTAATTCCCAATTCATCAGTTTGTAGAAAAATTCCCTTTTGCAGCCTCTTTTTTAGTTCTCCTTGCATGCCATCTATGAGGTTCTTTTGCTCAGCCATTTAACTTAACTCAGGAGAAAACACTTTACTTACGGATTCATTTTTTGGAAATTTCTTTTTTCAGCTCATAATTTCTAGGTCTCTAATTTCAGTTAATTCTGAAAGGTTCAAACTTTCTCCATATATATGAATTTGTCCTAAATATCTGACAGGGCTGTATGATAACCCTACCATAGACTCTGACACTGTTCTGTGCTTAGTTGCTCAGTCCTGTCCAACTCTTTGTGAGTCTATGGACTGTAGCCCACCTGGCTCTTCTGACCATGGAGATCCTCCAGGCAAGAATACTGGAGTGGGTTGCCATGCCCTCCTCCAGGGTATCTTCCCAACCCAGGGATCAAACCCAGGTCTCCCATTTTGCAGGTAGATTCTTGACCATCTGAGCCACCAGGGACCTTTTCAGGCAGTTACCCATTTATTTGTTTCTCTCCCACCCCTCTTCTTCATGAAAAAAAAAAAAAAAGAAAGAAAGAAACCCTGAGAATAGGGAACCCTTCCTTATTCAGTACTCTAAACACTTAAAACAGTCTGAGAAGTTCACCTTGTGGATGAGTGCTAAGTCACTTCATTCGTGTCTGACTCTTTGTGACTCTATGGACTATAGCCTGCCAGGCTTCTCAGTCCATGAGATTCTCCAGGCAAGAATACTGGAGTGGGTTGCCATGCCCTTATCCAGGGGATCTTCCTGACCCAGGAATCGAACCTCCATCTCCTGAATTGGAGGCAGATTCTTTACTACTGAGCCACTGGGGAAGCCCAATATAGTAATAAAAGTGAACGCTTAAATTTGCAAAAAAATGTTTTAGTTTATAAATAATTTTATTTTCTTATTCCCCTGTAAATACTTCAATGAATTCTATTCTTTGAAGGTAAAAATAGCAACATACTTTCTCTTTGTCAATATTCCTTGTCTTTTTTGGTTTCACAAATGCAGCAGATCATACATGTGTAGTTGTAGAGAAAGACTGAAGGGAACCAGGGGGCATCTTTCACAGGAAGCAGCCCATCAGGCAGCATTAGCCATTTCTGGTAAGAGGATGTGTGTGCTACAAAGACTACAACTGAACATTTCCATAGTAACTCCTGCTCAACTACAATGTGATATAACATCTACCTCAGCATTCTGGAGAGCAAGTTTCTAGCATAAAGGATGTATTATGTTTTAGTGGTCTTTAAAGTGGTTTGTGTGTGTGTGTGTGTGTGTGTGTGTGAGAGAGAGAGAGAGAGAGAGAGAGGAAGGGAGGGAGAGAGAGAGAGGGAGATGGAAATTTTAACTGATAGTTTGATTTTCCGTGACTCTTAGATTGTTGACAAGCAATTCAAATTTGGGGAAATGTTGTATAATAAGTATATTCAATTTACATAATAATCCTATATAATAGTATGGCAATTCCAAACCATCTTCCAACAGCAAGCTTCTGAAAAAATGACTCAATATGCCTTATCTTCTTTTTCTCATTGTTTATTAAAGTGTCTGGGATGAGGTCCACTCTGATTTCAGACTAGAAGTAATTTATTCAACTTGCGATAGAGATTAATATAGTAGAGTTGAATATTCAATATTTGAAAATACATAACCTAGAGAATATACAGTCAAGTAATCTTGTGAGTTACTATAGTCATCATCACCACCATTGTTGGAAATCTTCCCTTTCCCTGTAGTAATACTCAATCTGACTTCAAACTCCAAGGACAATTGAAAAGCACCATTACATTTACAGTTAGTAGTGTTAACTTTAAATAAGACAACTACCTGCATGTATGAGTGAGGAAAATCAATTAACCTCTCTCAGGAAAGGTATCCTGGTTAAAAATGAGGCCAAAGATTCTTTTGTCACCTCCATATTAAGGAGCAAACTAGATAATTCTAAATGAGAAGTTTTCTGCAGCATGAAGTGTCATGCAAATACAGGCTTTGATGACATCTCTCTGAAACCAGTAACACAGGGCATGAGCAGGGATCACGGGATTGTCCCATCTGCCTGCTCAGAGTGCTAGACCTGACCGCCACTGCATTTGTTTTGTTGCATCCATTGTAGCCACATTTGAAAACTCGTTGCTCCTTGAATACTTCATACATTTCCACGTGTCCATGTCATTCTATATGCTTTTCCTCTGCCTAAATATTCTGTTTAATCTTTACCACTGTTCTACTCTGTTAACTTCTGCTCTTCTTCCAAATCTCAGTCCTTCTTTGCTGCTCTTTAAGTATGTCATCCAATCCCACATCCGCCCATCCAGAGTTGCTACAGTTGCTCCCCGTTTCTGCTTGGAAAGATGTTGTCTATTCCTTCACCAAATCAATTATTTGCGGTTATTTATTTATACATCAGATTCCCCAGCTATTACATCAGGATTTTAATGGAATGGGACAAGTCCTAATAGCCATAATGAATTAAATACCTAATCTGTGTTAGGCACCATATCAACATAATTATGTCCTATTTTTAGAAACTACTCAGCTCCATAAATCTTACAGGAAGTAAATTTAAAATGACTCCAGTGATGTTGAAATTGGCACTTAGGTGCTATTTTTTTTTTTTGAAAGCTCAGTAAGAAGAGTTTTTCTGTGTAATCTCTGAGTACCAGGGAACTCCAGGTTCATTCTGGGTAGACACCATACTTGGCACTCTCCATCTTCTTCCCAACTGCTTGCATGTATCCTAGACGTTCCCTCAAACAGTGATCATTGATTGTTGATGATGTCTGTCACTTCTTTATTCAGAATTCAGGACTTGAGATCAAATTATGATATTGACATGTCTTGCTAGGGTATAGATTTCTTTAGTGCCTTGTCTGTACATTGTCAGCATAGCAGATGTCACAGCTCATAGCTGTTTCTTGTCCCCTGACCTTTCTGCTTATGTGTGGTTTATCAGGATTAGCTTGACAAAAGGTTGTAGTTCTGAGAAAAAAAAAAAGTTGTAGTTCTTTGGAAGTCAATTGCTCCATTATGTGTATGTTTCTATAAAACACATAATATAATTTTATATAAGGAAACAAGAAATTTTCTCTGTATCTTAAAGTAATGATCTGCATGTTCTTAGGAATGGGCTTTTAGTCTGGATCCAGGGAATCATAGATGACTTTTGGGGTTCTAGAAGCCTATGAAACTTGAAACTGAATCATTGTTTTTTTGGCAAGGTACACATTTATATTTCTCTGAAAACAGTAGCCAATTTTTAAAATTTAATTTATTTATTTTGGTCAAAAAGGTGGCTCAGATGGTAAAGCATCTTGCTTACAATGTGGGAGACCTGGGTTCGATCCCTGGGTCGGGAAGATCTTCTGGAGAAGGAAATGGCAACCCACTCCAGTACTCTTGCCTGGAAAATCCCATGGGCAGAGGGGCATTATTTATTTATTTTAGTTTACAATATTGTATTGGTTTTGCCGTACATTGACATGAATCTGCCATGAGTGTACATGTGTTCCCCATCCTGAGCCCCCCTCCTACCCCCCTCCCCCCATCAGATTTCATAAGACTTATTCAGAGAGAAAGGTAGAGGAAGAAATATTTATGACAGTATTATTGTTTTAACTTCAAACTGGAAATAATCAAAATATGTATCAGTACTTACATGGATAAACAAAATGAGGTATATCTACACAATGTAATATACTTGGATATTTAAAACAACAACAACAACCATAGATGTACACAACATGGACAAAGTTCAAAAGCATGCTAAATGAAAGAAGTCAGACACACACACACAAACTACTTACTTTATGGTTCTATTTATATGCAATTTCAGAAGAGGTAAAACTATAGAGATAGAAAGCATATCAGTGGTTGCTTGAAGCTGGGGTGAGGTGAGAGTGGGGATTGACATTCATATAGAACATGAAACACTGTTTTGGAGTGATGGAACTGTTATAAAACAGGATATTGGCTATGTATTAGTATAAATTTACTGAATATGAATTTACTCTCTATAATACACATGCAATGGGTGAATTTTAGGTATATAAATTTCATCTTAAGCAGTTAATTTAAGAAGGTAAGATAAGAACTAGAATTTTGGCATACATTGCCTCTTTATATCTAATAATCAGCTTACAAATTTACAGGTCCACCAATATTAACATTTTTTGGCAAATAAATTTAGAAATAGATACATATGGCAATAAGACTGAGAAAAATCATTTAAAGACTACAGTCACTGTGAAAATGTCACTACTTATGGAAAATGCAAAAACCTAGAATAAGAGCAGTTTACCATTTTAAATATCTCTCTCTCACACACACAAACATGCACAACACACACACACACACTATATATATGGTGTAATGAAATCTAGTCACATTATAGCAAAAGATTTAAATGTACTTAAGATAGGATTCAGAACTTAGAGAATAATAGTCTTGATACTAGACATTCAGATCATGGCACAAGTTTAATTATAATATTATAGTATTATAATAATATATATTCTATGTGCCAGGTACTGTTGTAAGTACTGTATGTACATTATCCCAATCAAACTTTACAATAATAGTGTACATTATTGCTTCTATTCTCCAAATGTTATAGTTTCAGAAATTGAGTTTCAAAGGGTAAAAGTAATTGGCTACAATTATATGAACCTTTGGTGTTCAGCTATCTTTATAGTCCAACTCTCACATTCACACATGACTACGGAAAAACCATACTTTGACTAGTCAGTACTTTGTCAGCAAGCTAACATCTCTGCCTTATAATATGCTGTCTAGGTTGGCCATGAAATTAAAAGACACGTGCTCCTTGTAAGAAAAGTTATGACCATCCTAGAGAGCCTATTAAAAAACAGAGACATTACTTTGCCAACACAGGTCCGTCTAGTCAAAGCTATGGTTTTTCCAGTAGTCATGTATGGATATGAGAGTTGAATTATAAAGAAAGCTGAGCACCAAAAAATTGATGCTTTTGAACTATGGAGTTGGAGAAGACTCTTGAGAGTCCCTTGGACTGCAAGGAGATCTAATCAGTCCATCCTAAAGGAAATCAGTCCTGAATATTCATTGGAAGGACTGATATTGAAGCTGAAACTTCAATGCTTTGGCCACCTGATGTAAAGAATTGACTCATTTGAAAAGACCCTGATGCTGGGAAAGATTGAAGTCAGGAGGAGAAGGGGACGACAGAGGATGAGATGGATGAATTGCATCACCAACTTGATGGACATGAGTTTGAGCAAGCTTTGAGTGTTGGTGATGGACAGGGAGGCCTGGCGTGCTTCAGTCCACAGGGTCGCAGAGTTGGACACGACTGAGTGACTCAACTGAACTGATATGAACCTTTGGAGCTGTCTAACTTCAAAGTCCCTGCATATAACCTCAGTGCAACTCATTACCTTATCACCTTCTATAATAAATTATGGTATGTATAATATATACCACTAAGTATGCATGCCATGCTAGTTGGTATTATTTTCCTACAGGAAAAGAAAGGCGACAAAAGAATCATACAGTATCAAATTTTCATCCTGTATTCATATTTCTCAAGTGTTCATTGTTAATATCAGCTACTATCATGGAAGCTTTGCTTGAGGTATTACCACTACATCTTTAACACATTTGTCTCAAAATAGACCAGTCTCCGACCCACCTTCTGTTTGAATTAGCTTATATCTTTCAAAAAGACTAGCTAACTCAGGTTCCTCTCCAAGAAACTAGAACTAAAGGGAAGATTAAGGCATGGTGATTTGTGGGAAGTAAATTTTCATTTCAGGCCCCAAATTTGTCTCATCCACCAGAGGGGATGAGGATAGCTTCAAATGTATCCTTTTTCCTGTTCAAGATTATCTCTGTGACTGGGACAAGCAGGACCTGTGACCTCTGCTAAGCAGGGCATAGGACCAAAGTACTGTCTTATTTTATAAACAGACTAACCACCAGCATAAAGCATCTACTAACTCTTTTTCTTAAAATTAAGTGATAGAGAGAGAAGGGAAGAGAGAATCAGATAAGCTAGTCTAACAAAATACTTGGCAGTTTTGTTTTTTTTTTTTCCTCCATTTGGTTAACTAAATCATTTTCCCTTGGGCTAACAGTTGTCTCATTAAGAAGGCATCGGTGTATTGACAGTTATAAACAATATTAGTTGTGCTTGTCAGTGATCCATGCTGACACTGATTTCAGTCACAAGTCATCCTTTATACAAAGAAAAGATCAAAACAAGCTTGCAATTAGATGTGTAATTTTAGAGCGTCTTTTTACATTAACACATTACTGTGTCTTCTGATAAATGTCCCTTTTGGACAAGAGCAAATAGCATGAGCTTTCCTCATTAATAACTGATTCTCTTTAAAATTCTTTAATGTCCAGAATGAGATGATCATGTCTCAAAAGAATTAAATACCTCTATTCTTCATTGCAATTAAGCTGAATGTAGCATGATGGAGGAACACTATTATCTGAGTTGCAATTAGGGTACCTGTTCAAGTTGTGGCAGATAAAGGTAAATGTAATCAAAGAACAATTAACAAGTAATTGTATTGTTACTACCTAAATTCATGGCTGGAGTGTGCAGAGATCCTGAATTTCAGTCTGTGACAATTTAGGTGAATTATTTATTTTCATCGAATAACTATTGAGGAAAGCAAATGAGGCAAGAACAGATATCATTCATTTATCTGACAAAGCTAAATATAATAGTCAATAGACTATCCACCTAATAGGTGGAAGTCCATTTGGAAAAGATTATTTATATAACTGTTCTCTTGGAAAGTAATTATGCAGTAAGAAAGTTTTAAAAATAGTGTTTTACATTATAAATTAGCAGTTTTATTATTTAAAAAAAACTAAGTTGGTGTAGCCAATATGCCATTTAACTTCCACCTTTTTAATACTTATGACATTGCTTTTGAACCTTGAAACAGTCTTACTCTTCATGAACTATAGATTACTTTTTGTTTCTACAGGGTCTAAAAGTTTGTCTTGTGCATAGTGCTCGGTGACAGTTTGTTGAACAACTGGACTGTGTAACTACTGCCCTAGTTAGACTTCAGGTGTTGACTTCTCTACCATTCCATTTGGAATGTTGTTGGAAATTCTAAGTATTCCGTCATGGGGTTTACAACTTGGCAAGGTCAAATTAATACATATATAGTTAACACTTCAATGGTATATTCCTCAGCTGAGAATTTGTTCCTCAATAGATGTTTATTGAACCTCTGGTATGTTCTAGATCCTGGAATAGCTATGTTCTTGTATCACATGTAACCCTTGGAGACACCTTGTAGTAGGCTTTCTCACCTCTTTTTTATGCTGAGGAATGAGGCTCAGAGAGGCAGCATTGATCAGGGAAAAGCAAAGGGTTTTTGATTCCATCCAACCTGCTTCAAATTCTGACTCATGTATGGACTAAACTGTTATTTACATCTGTGATGGTGAAGTGAAGTGAAGTGAAAGTCACTCAGCCATGCCCAATTCTTTGCAGCCCCATGGACTATACAGTCCATGGAATTCTCCAGGCCATAATTCTGGAGTGGGTAGCCTTTCCCTTCTCCAGGGGATCTTCCTAACCCAGGGATTAAACTTAGGTCTCTTACATTGCAGGTGGATTCTTTACCAGCTGAGCCATGAGGGATGGTGGGTTTTAACCAATTGTAATATGGAGGCAGTAAGGAGGTTGCTACTGGCTTATAAATCCTGTATTCATACTGCTCAGTACAGAACACAACTCATGGTAAGCATTTAATATATTGAAGATTTTTATATTACTGTTGTTTTATTGTAGTGATAATAAAGGTGTTAATCATAACGATGGCCAATGAGTTTGCTTCCCAAGCACGTGATGTTAGATGTGAATCATAATATCTCTTACACTTGTTAGACACCAAAGCCAGTGATATTTTTACTTTAAATTGTCACTCATTTATGAGATTAGTGAAAACAGCATACAGAAACACACTTCCAAACACACAAACCCACATGGGTGTACATAAAGGATAATAGAAAATATCTGAACTTGGCCAAGTAACCAAAAGAAGAACGCAGAATGTATCTCCTGAATCAGTAGATGCAGAGAATAAATAGTTTATGCCACTCTAAGAAATAATTAATCTCTCAGTCATGTCTGATTCTTTGCGACCTGGTGGACTGTAGCCCACTGTGCTCCTCTGTCCGTGGGATTCTGCAGGCAAAAATAATAGAGTGGGTTGCCGTTCCTTTCTGCAGGGGATCTTCCCGACCAAGGGACTGAACCCTCTCCTGCATTGCAAGCAGATTCTTTGCCAATTTAGAAGACACACACACACACACACAAACACACACACACACATATGATAGTTTATACAGAATTAAAGGAACTCCTACTTTCGTCCTGGCAAATTGTAGATCCATGGTAAAGAATGCATAGTGTAGTAAATGGTAATGTATATTAATCAAGTAATAAAATAAATTCATGTAAAATCTCAGTGACAACAAACACACATACTGTGTGTGTGTGTATATATATATATATATATATATATATATATATATAATTTTTTTTTTACTTGGAAAAGGATGGTATTAAGAAAGCGTGAAGTTTAAAACAGGTGTTTGCAAACTAGACAGACCAGGAAGGGAACTCAATAATGATCTAATATTCCATCTGAGATCTGAGGTGAACAGAAGCTAGCTCATTGAAGAGAGGAAAGCAAGATCTACATACGAAAATGAATTTGTAAATATCATTGTTCAGTAGTTCTGTAGAATATATGAGTTATGGTATTTCTTGAGTGGAAAAGAAAAGAAAGAGGAAGTTGGTATATTTGAATCTGGAAATAGCAGTAGAGCTTAGCCCTTCTTGTTCTTACTCTTTTTCTCTATGTATTTTCTCCATTTTGAGTTCTATTTATACTGCCTTTTTTTTTTAGCAATTTCTAGTGTCCTTTTAATGTCTACTTTTTTGTTTCAACTTTACAAAGTGGTTGCACTATTTAATTTTTTAAATATAAATTTATTTATTTTAATTAGAGATTAATTACTTTACAATATTGTATTGGTTTTGCCATACATCAACATGAATCTGCCACAGGTATACACGTGTTCCCCATCCTGAACCCCCCTCCCTCCTCCCTGCCCATACCATCCCTCAGGGTTGTCCCAGTGCACCAGTCTGAAGCATCCAGTATTATGCATTGAACCTGGACTGGCGATTCGTTTCATATATGATATTATACATCTTTCAATGCCATTTTCCCAAATCATCCCACCCTTTCCCTCTCCCACAGGGTCCAAAAGACTTCTATACATATGTGTCTCTTTTGCTGTCTCGCATACAGGGTTATCGTTACCATCTTTCTAAATTCCCTATATATGCGTTAGTATACTGTATTGGTGTTTTTCTTTCTGGCTTACTTCACTCTGTATAATAGGCTCCAGTTTCATCCACCTCATTAGAACTGATTCCAATGTATTCTTTTTAATGGCTGAGTAATACTCCATTGTGTATATGTACCACAGCTTTCTTATCCATTCATCTGCTGATGGACATCTAGGTTGTTTCCATGTCCTGGCTATTATAAACAGTGCTGCGATGAACATTGGGGTACACATGTCTCTTTCAGTTCTGGTTTTCTTGGTATGTATGCCCAGCAGTGGGATTGCTGGGTCATAAGGCAGTTCTATTTCCAATTTTTTAAGGAATCTCCACTCTGTTCTCCACAGTGGCTCTACTAGTTTGCATACCCACCAACAGTGTAAGAGGGTTCCCTTTTCTCCACACCCTCTCCAGCATTTATTGCTTGTAGACTTTTGGATCACAGCCATTCTGACTGGCGTGAAATGGTACCTCATTGTGGTTTTGATTTGCATTTCTCTGATAATGAGTGATGTTGAGCATCTTTTCATGTGTTTGTTAGCTATCCGTATGTCTTCTTTGGAGAAATGTCTATATAGTTCTTTGGCCCACTTTTGGATTGGGTCATTTATTTTTCTGGAATTGAGCTGCAGGAGTTGCTTGTATATTTTTGAGATTAGTTATTTGTCAGTTGCTTCATTTGCTATTATTTTATCCCATTCTGAAGGTTGTCTTTCCACCTTGCTTATAGTTTCCTTTGTTGTGTGGAAGCTTTTTTAAGTTTAATTAGGTCCCATTTGTTTATTTTTGCTTTTATTTCCAATATTCTGGGAGGTGGGTCATAGAGGATCCTGCTATGATTTATGTTGGAGAGTGTTTTGCCTATGTTCTCTTCTAGGAGTTTTATAGTTTCTGGTCTTACGTTTAGATCTTTAATCCATTCTGAGTTTATTTTTGTTTATGGTGTTAGAAAGTGTTCTAGTTTCATTCTTTTATAAGTGGTTGACCAGTTTTTTCTACTGTTTTGAATTTTTCTGTTTGGGTCTGTTGCCTTACTATTCTATTGCTGTATGGCTGCCCATTTTTGCATCTCACTTTAATTTCTATTACAAAAGGCTTTATATTCTCAATAATTTTCAAAAGTGCCAAAAAACATTTTCTGAAATTTTCATTTCTGTTCTGGATTAATTTTTAAAATTAAAATTTCATTGGCCATTTAGAATATTTAATATTGAAAATGTATTAATCATTTTTCTGTGCCTCTCATGGATTTTTCTCTCCTTTTCCTATCCCCCAACTTTTTTTTAAAAAACTTCTTATTCTTTGAATAGCCCTGAGAAACATCTTAACATTTTCCTTAGTTGTGTTTAAGGTATGGTGCTACTATTTTCTTATGCATCCTCATTGTCTTTCATTCTAGAATTATCAGTACACTAGAAAATCAGGTCAAATTTTTTTCAGAGAAGCATCATAAATCTTGTTTCTGGTTTGATTTAATTTTTAAAACTTGCTTAATATTTCTCTATTTTTAAAGTCTGCTCAACAGATGTAAAATATATCTTCTCCCTTCTTTAACTGACAGGGATATTTTCAAGATAGTGGCATAGTGTTGAGGAAGAAATATCAGTTGGATAAAGAAGTGAGTGATAAATTAAATATCCAAATGGGGCTAATCTCTCTCTCTCTCTCTCTCTCTCTGTCTCTGTCTCTGTCTCTGTCTCTGTCTCTCTCTCTCTCTCACACACACACACACACACACACACACACACACATGCATTCTCAGTCACACCTTTCATCAACCTAAAATTGGGGGTGCATAGATGTTAACTAATTCATTTCCTATTTTTTTAATCAACTTTTTAATTTTTTTTTACTTTTGAATTATCATGATTGTGAAATTATATATCATGGTTGTTAAAATTTCTGTCATTATTAAAAAGTCTTTCTTCAAAGTAAGACTTTGAAATAAATATGTCACATTCTGTTAGCCATTTAAGGATTAACATTTTCCTTTAATCTTATGTTTACTGAAATGTATTTTACTGCCTCATTTCCCCTAAAATCCTAACCAATTATTTCAATTGTACTTGTCAAAAAAAAATGTCCTCTCTTGCTGAGTTAAAAATGTTGTCATTATCATATTCTGAATTCAGTATATTATATAAACAGCTAATTCTATTTATATACCAGGACTAAATTATACATGTGGATGAATATGTGTGTTCTCAAATGTATGTTTTGTATTTTTATTACATATATATGGTAAAGCTCTTCTTCTATTAATATATTTTCTTTCTTTTTTTTCCTACCTCCCAATAGGCTATCTGTCTGGATTGTTTTTGCCAAATGAACTTTTCAAATTTGCTAGAGAAATATCTTTAGGATCTCTTGAAAATGCCTATATCTTTGTAAGAGTGTGCCTTTCCATACACTGATTTTTATCCCCCTTTCATGACTGTAGCAATGAAAAATAAGTGAGTAAACCATGATAGATAATTTCTTATGGCACTGTGTGAAAGGAAGAAAAACTGAACTTGGGCAAAGAAAATTTTAAAGGACATGGATTAGATTAAAATATCATTTTTGTAGTAAATATTTTTTGTTAGATATTGAATTTGGATTTTAAGGAGAACCAATAAAACATAGAGTTCTTTTTACTTAAAAACAATTGTCTTGCTCTTAAGATGAATGAAAATTAGTATCAGAGTGTAAATAGAGATCTGGATCTGGTTATTTAACAGAGCAGTTTTTTGTTATTCCCTCTAATTGAGCCTAAATAACAGATGGAGATCAATAAGAATGACTGGGGAAAAAGCAAATGAAAATCAAGTGGACAATTGCTCATTAGGCTGAATAAAGAAAATATTGTAGTAACTGGGGATTTAGGAACCCTTGTGCATACAAGGTGCATACACACATAGTAAGAAGGCTTCTAATATAAATTTATATATATACATATATAAATTTTATATATATATATATGGGAATTGTATATAAATGGCTTCATTTTGGAGATCACTTAATCATATATGGGCTTCCCTTGCGGCTCAGGTGACAAAGAATCTGCCTGCAAAGTGGGAGACTTGGGTTCAATCCCTAGTTGGGAAGATCCCCTGGAGAAGGGAAAGGCTACCCACTCCAGTATTCTGGCCTAGAGAATTCCTTAGACTATACAGTCCATGGGGTCACAAAGATTTGGACACTACTCAGCAACTTTCACTTTCACTTTCATCATATATACTCATGATATAGTATTTTATATAAAACTGAAATATATTTATATAGCATAGTAATAAAGTAAAAACACCCAACATAAAAATCTATACATTATTAATATCCTTGGAGATATCATTGTCTTGAACTCTGTTTGGCCATATGGAAGCAAGATGTGCAAAATTACATATCATTTTTCCCTGCTGCAAATCTGATTCTTCACTTTCTATATTTCTCTTAAAGTCTATCATCTTCTTTTCTTTTATCACTTACCTACTCTCTGGAATAAGGGATGAAGCAGGGAGTTTGCTATTTATTCCTCTCATTTCTAAAACTGTGTAATTGTATCCTCTGAGACATCTTTTAAATGAGGTACATATCACAAAAGTCAACAGCATGGGATGGCATTTCAAAGGCAATGGCTGTATTTGTTTTTGAAGTATAAAGACAAAGTTATAAAGATACTTTTCAGAAAAGTTAAAACTGTGAATGGAGTCAATGGAATAAAAACAACACAAGTAGAATGGAGTTTGAGGATTATGTCCAGGGACTGAAGTAGAAACATGAGGAGGAAAGACATAAGGACAAAGACAGAATCAAGGAACTCAGAAAGATGTATCCATGACAACGAGTGTATTTTGGATACACTTGTTAAATGCCATTGACAAAGGACAGAGTGCTGTCTCAATGAGGGTTGTATGCTAAATATGAAGTACTTGTTAGAAATGCGGATGGAGATGGCTGGAAGTAGTTCTTTTTCTTTGAAAAAGAAATGTGGAACTTAACCAACTGGCCAAGACTAGACATTGTAGGTTTCAGACTCTCCTGCATGCAGATGATAATATAAACCTCACAAATTAATGAATTTATGAGACATTTAATATTTAAACTGATATTTAAAGAAAGTTAGAGACAGTAAAGAAATAACTACATGTAGATAATGAAAGAAAGAGGAACAGTTATAAAATAAATGTATTTTGGAGTACAGATTAAATTATACAAATTTGGGATGGTTAAAAAAAAAGAGCAGTACAGAAATAAAGACAATTTAGTGTAAAATTCATGAGCATAAGAATTTAGAGGATATGACTGAAAAATTACTTGAGTCCTCTTTACATTTGATTCTACTATGATATGAGATTAGTTGATTGAGGGATGTGAAGATGGCAGGTGTAAATTAAACTTCTGCAGCAAGCTTGTTTCAGCTTTAAAGGGTAACATCACAGATCCCCAGTATTATCTCCAAACATCATGGCTGAATTTTCTCAATTATAGAAAATTTTCACTTTAAAGGAAATAACAGTGGTCAAGGTGGATTGTCTCACATCATCACAATATATAGTATGTTTTGTTAACTGCATACCATGCATCATGAACATTTTAGTATTAATCCACTGAATTCTTAAAATAAACTTGTAATTTTAGAAAGTTTTAGCTATTAAAAATTTACCAACATAGTGCAAAGAGTTCTCACAAACTGCATACGATATCCTTTATTATTAACATATTACTGTGACAGACTTGTCACAATTACTGAGCCAATACTGTTGTAAGTAAAGTCCATACTTAGTAGTTATTTAAAGTCTTTTTTAAGATGCTCTAGGTAGGTCTCATCTAGAATATCACATTACACTTTCTTATAATACACCTTAAATTTCCTTTTGACTATGACAGTTTCTCAGACTTTTCTTGTTCTTGATAACCTTAACTTTTAGTCAGTATTTTATAGAGTGTCCTTCAATCAGGATTTGTCTAATGTTTTTCTCATAATTATTCTGAGACTACGAAAATAGAGGAGGAATATCATAGCGGGAAATGGTGTTTTAATCACATTTCAAAGGCACATATCAACTTGATTTATTTACCATTGATGTTAACTTGATCACTTGGTTAAGGTAGTATGTTGGCAATTCCACTGTAGTTTCTTTTTTCCTCTGCTTTTTCATACTGTTCTCTCTGGAAGGGAAGTCATGTGTACAGCCATTATTTAAGGAGGGGGGAATTTTAATCCACCTCCTGAGGGCAGAGTATCTATAAATTATTTGAAATTCTTCTCTATAGGATATTTTTTTCTTCTACCCCATTTATTTAATCATCCAATGCTTCATTTATATCTGTATGGACTCATTGTTTTTTATTTTATACTTTGGTTTATAATCCAATTCTACTTTTTAAAAGTTATTCTAGCTTTTGCTATTGGGAACTCTTCATTTGGCTCTCAATTCCCTTTGAAATACTACCACCATTGGGGGATACATTTTTTAGCACTCTCTTATCTTTTCTTACTATAGGATGCTCCAAATTCACTTTGTATGATTCTTTTCATGTACTTTAATCAGCAATTGCTCATGGGAGCCTTTGTTTCTTTTATTGAAGAATGGTATTTGAATCCAAGTTCTGGGGGCTAAGTGTGATTATTGCTACTCTAGTATAGATGCCCCTGGACCCTCTCAGATGATAAAACATGGACTTCTATATGAGTATACTAAACTGTGTATGTATTTATATGTACAAATACTCCTATTTGTACACCTCTACATTTATATTAAGTTTCCTGATGTTTAAGCTGGTTTTAGAAAGGCAGGGGAACAAGAGATCAAATTGCCAAAATCTGCTGGATCATGGAAAAAACAAGAGAGTTCCAGAAAAACATCTATTTCTGCTTTCTTGACTATGCCAAAGCCTTTGACTGTGTGGATCACAAGAAACTGTGGAAAATTCTGAAAGAGATGGGAATACCAGACCACGTGACCTGCCTCTTGAGAAACCTATATGCAGGTCAGGAAGCAACAGTTAGAACTGCACATGGAACAACAGAATGGTTCCAAATAGGAAAAGGAGTACATCAAGGCTGTATATTGTCACCCTGCTTATTTAACTTCTATGCAGAGTACATCATGAGAAACGCTGGGCTATAAGAAGCACAAGCTGGAATCAAGATTGCCGGGAGAAATATCAATAACGTCAGATATGCAGATGATACCACCCTTATGGCAGAAAGTGAAGAGGAGCTAAAAAGCCTCTTGATGAAAGTGAAAGAGGAGAGTGAAAAAGTTGGCTTAAAGCTCAACATTCAGAAAATGAAGATCATGACATCTGGTCCCATCACTTCATGGGAAATAAATGGGAAAAAGAGGAAACAGTGTCAGACTTCATTTTTGGGGCTCCAAACTCACTGCAGATGGTGACTGCAGCCATGAAATTAAAAGACGCTTACTCCTTGGAAGAAAAGTTATGACCAACCTAGATAGTATATTCAAAAGCAGAGACATTACTTTGCCAACTAAGATCCATCTAGTCAAGGCTATGGTTTTTCCTGTGGTCATGTATGGATGTGAGAGTTGGACTGTGATGAAGGCTGAGCACCGAAGAATTGATGCTTTTGAATTGTGGTGTTGGAGAAGAGTCTTGAGAGTCCCTTGGACTGCAAGGAGATCCAACCAGTCCATTCTGAAGGAGATCAGCCCTGAATGATGCTAAAGCTGAAACTCCAGTACTTTGGCCACCTCCTGAGAAGAGTTGACTCATTGGAAAAGACTCTGATGCTGGGAGTGATTGGGGGCAGGAGGAGAAGGGGACAACAGAAGATGAGATGGCTGGTTGACATCACGGACTCGATGGACGTGGGTCTGAGTGAACTCCGGGAGATGGTGATGGACAGGAAGGCCTGGCGTTCTGCGATTCATGGGGTCGCAGAGTCAGACACGACTGAGCGACTGAACTGAACTGAAACGTGGCTTCATACTGATACATTCAATTTAAATAAAGCAAAAATAAACAAATGGGATCTAATTAAAATTAAAAGCTTCTGCACAACAAAGGAAAATATAAGCAAGGTGAAAAGACAGCCTTCTGAATGGGAGAAAATAATAGCAAATGAAGCAACTGACAAACAACTAATCTCAAAAATATACAAGCAACTTATGCAGCTCAATTCCAGAAAAATAAACGACCCAATCAAAAAATGGGCCAAAGAACTAAATAGACATTTCTCCAAAGAAGACATACGGATGGCTAACAAACACATGAAAAGATGCTCAACATCACTCATTATTAGAGAAATGCAAATCAAAACCACAATGAGGTACCACTTCACACCAGTCAGAATGGCTGCGATCCAAAAATCTGCAAGCAATAAATGCTGGAGAGGGTGTGGAGAAAAGGGAACCCTCCTACACTGTTGGTGGGAATGCAAACTAGTACAGCCACTATGGAGAACAGTGTGGAGATTCCTTAAAAAATTGCAAATAGAACTACCTTATGACCCAGCAATCCCACTGCTGGGCATACACACCGAGGAAACCAGAATTGAAAGAGACACATGTACCCCAATGTTCATCGCAGCACTGTTTATAATAGCCAGGACATGGAAACAACCTAGATGTCCATCAGCAGATGAATGGATCAGAAAGCTGTGGTACATATACACAATGGAGTATTACTCAGCCGTTAAAAAGAATTCATTTGAATCAGTTCTGATGAGATGGATGAAACTGGAGCCGATTATACAGAGTGAAGTAAGCCAGAAAGAAAAACACCAATACAGTATACTAACACATATATATGGAATTTAGGAAGATGGTAATGACGACCCTGTATGCAAGACAGGGAAAGAGACACAGATGTGTATAACGGACTTTTGGATTCAGAGGGAGAGGGAGAGGGTGGGATGATTTGGGAGAATCACATTCTAACATGTATACTATCATGTGAATTGAATCGCCAGTCTATGTCTGACGCAGGATGCAGCATGCTTGGGGCTGGTGCATGGGTATGACCCAGAAAGATGTTATGGGGAGGGAGGTGGGAGGGGGGTTCATGTTTGGGAATAAAAAGAGAAAAAAAAATAAATAAATAAAATAAAATTCATATGGAACCAAAAAAAAAAAAAAAACAAAAAAAAAATAAATAAATAAATAAATGCATTACCACATGGAGCATTCTAGCCTTCTCTTGTTTATTAGTAACCTCCCAAAAGTGAGGAATCTCTTACCATTGGGCATTTATTTGCATAATGATTAGTTCCAGTTTACATGTAAGGTAGTATCACAGCTGTTGACCTGTACCCTCATAGTAAACCATTTTATCAGCTTACTATACTGCTTTGTTATTGTTATTTAGTTGCTACATCATGTCCAATTCTTTCGCGATCCTATGGACTGTAGCCTGCCAGGCTTCTTTGTCCATGGTATTTCCCAGGAAAGAATACTGAAGTGGGTTGCCATTTCCTTCTTGAGGGAATCTTCCAGACTTGAATTGAACGCATGTCTCCTGCCTTGCACGCAGATTCTTTACCACTGAGTCACCTGGGGAGCTCGAGCATGCATACTGTTTAAGTAGTTTATTTTGCCTTTTAGTCTTAAGATTCCACTCATTTTCAAAGTTACTTATGTCAACATCCTTTCCCCCTACATCCTGCAGTAAGGTTAGTTCATATATCTGTAATGCAGTTAGATTGTTTTATCACCTTCTCAATTCCATCCAAGGATCCCATGACATTCTCAATGAGTTGTTAAAATTTGCATACATTAAGGTTCACTGTTTGTCCTAAGTTCTGTGAATTTTGGCAAGTGCACAATGTTATGAATTAACCATTATGGTTCTATATAGAAAAGTTTCACCTACAAAAATTCCTTTGTACTTCGTCTCTACAGTAGCATCCCCTCCTCCCAAACTCATAGGAACCACTGATTTTTTTTTTTAAGCATCTTTATAGTTTTCCTTTTTCCAGAAGAGCTTACAATGGAGGATATTAAGTGTGTAGTCTTTTCAGACTGGATCCATTCACTTTTGTGAAGGTTTTTATGTGGACATGAGTTTTCAAATAAGTTGAATGGATACCTAGGAGCATGAATACTAGACCACAAGTTAAGATTATTTTGCCTTATAAGAGATTATCAAGCATTTTTAAGAAGTGTCTTTACCATTTTGCAGTCTCATCAGCAAAGAGTATGAGTTACTTTTGCTCCTCATCCTCTTCAACAGTAGATATTGTCAGGGTTTTGTTTCAGTTTGGTTTATTTGTTATTTATTTTGGAGGGGAAAGGACATCTTAGTCATTGTAATAGGTGTGAAGTGAAGTCTTGTTATTTGAACTAGAAGATCCCGAATGTAAAATTGGCCACCTCATGCGAAGAGTTGACTCATTGGAAAAGACTCTGATGCTGGGAGGGATTGGGGGCAGGAGGAGAAGGGGACAATAGAGGATGAGATAGCTGGATGGCATCACTGACTTGATGGACGTGAGTCTGAGTGAACTCTGGGAGTTGGTGATGGACAGGGAGGGCTGGCGTGCTGCAATTCATGGGGTCGCAAAGAGTCAGACACGACTGAGCGACTGAACTGAACTGAACTGAACTGAATGTAAAATTATGCTTATTTCCATCCACATGTCTTCTTTGGTAAGATGTCTTTTTAGACTTTTTGCCTATTTGTCTGGGCCCATTGTTGATTATTAAAAGTTCTTTCTATATTTGGGATATATGTCCTTTATCAGAGATGATTTTTGCAAATAATCTGTTCCAGACTGTTTCTCCTTTTCATTATCTTAACAGTGTCTTTCACAGAGTAGAATTTGAAATTTTAATGAAGTCTATCTTATTAAATTTTGTTCTTATAAATTATGCTTTTGTTATTACATGTCAGCACTCACCTAAGGTCCTTAAGATTCTCTTCTATGTTTTCTTCTAAATGTTCTATAGTTTTCCATTCCACACCTAAATCTATAATCCATTTTTAAAATTTCATTTTAGTGAAAGGGTTACAGTATGTGCCAGTTTCAGATTTGCACATGGCACATGGATATTGAATTGCTCCATTATTATTTGTTGAAATGATTATAATTTTTTATTAATTGGACTTTGCTCCTTGGTCAAAGTCCAGTTATATATATGGATCTATTTCTGGGGTCTCTATTGTATTTCACTGATACTGTTTCACCAATACTATGTAGTCTAGGTTACTGTAGTTCTGTAGTAAATCTTGATAAAAGATAGTGTGAGTCCTCCAACTTTCTTCTCCTTCTCCTCCTTTTCTTCTTCCTCCTTTTTCTTTTTCTTTGGTAGTTTGTAGGTTATTCTAGGTCTTCTGCCTTTCCTTATAAATTTTAAAATAATTTTACAAAGATTTATAGCAATCTTATGATTAAATGTCAGTCTTTAGTGGACTTGTGTCCCTAGGTTGTGACCTTTACAAGTAGTTCTTATATTTGCCCACTGTTGTTGAGACAGGAAGGCTACTGTAGGCTGTAATGGTAGAAATACCCTTTTCTCAGTTGGGATAGGCTGTGGTAAAGTCTTTTCTATGGAGAGCATCCCTTTGTTATAGAGAACGCTCAGGGAGCAAAGCCAGTACTCAAAGCTTTGTTTGATGACTCCTTTCATAGTTTCATGTTAGGGTAACATTTTCACCTTAATGTTAATTGTGGGGAATCAATGGTCCAGAGGTATTTGTGCTAAGAATGGAAATTTTTGTATGAATTAAATGATGTCTTTTGCATATTAACTAAAGACTTTTGTCAGTTACTGTGGGTCCTGACCCACAGTAGATAGTTGAGAGTCTACTCTCCTGCATCACTTAGGGTGGCCATAGCAAACAAATGAACCACTCAAATTAGTGTAACTGGAGGAAAGTTTAATTAATTACTATTCATAAAAGTACAGGCAGGGAACAGGAGAACACACAAAAAAGTAGGGTGGAAACCCAAGATTAGCAAAAAACAGAGATATAACTACTGCAAATCCTGAAGAATGGGGGAAAAGAGTAGGTACCAAGAACCCAGAACCAGAGAGGCAAAGAAGAAGTCCCCTAAAGAGGCACAGTGACTTCTGGGTGAATGACAGTCTAGACAATCTATGCATTTACGGCCTTCTTTCCCTTCATGCCCACCAGTGCATCCATTCATCTAAACACAAACTGAAGGAGCATATCAGGGAGTCTGAGCCCCCCAGGACAGCAAGTAGTGGAGAGAAGGGAGGAGAATAGGCATGGGAAGCACAATGGGCAATACCCAGCAGAGTAACTACTTCTTTGTTAAAAACTGTGCCTAAAGCAATGATGTGTTGCTCAATTTGTCTTTCTGTCGTTTTGAAATATATCGTAAACACACACACACATGCACACACCTTGATGCATCCCAGAATGATGTTAACATTCCATTTTAAAAGCTGAAGATTGATAGGAGGGATAAACATACTCCCTAGAGAGAATTCAATTTTCACTTTTACGGAAATTACATTCAGTGTTAATTCATGTGTTTAAGAACTCATGTGAAAAAAAAAAAAACAAAGCATTGCCAAATTTTTAAAGAGAGGAATATTTATAGACACATTTATATACATATGGGCTTCCCTGGTGGCTTCACAGTAAAGAATCTGCCTGAAATGGAGGAGGTGCAGGATGTGGACTTTGATCCCTGAATCTCCTTCTGGAGAAGGAAATGGCAACCCACTCCATTATGCTTTCCTGGGAAATCCAATGGACAGAGGAGCCTGGCGGGCTGCAGTCCATGGGGTTAGAAAGGAGTTGGGTGTGATTTAGTGACTAAACAGCATGGTTAGTGACTAAACAGCAACAATATAGCATATATATATACACACACACATTATGTAGATATATGTAGATATAAATATAGAGTGTGCAAAAATTTAATTATATTCCTATTATGATTTTTAGGTATCCATTTTCTTAAGTGAAATATAAATATCAAACAACAGCTTAACAAACTGAACACTGAATTTTTATCTGACATTTGGTAGATACAATTTAACACTTTTTTTCACTTCTACAACATATATTAAACAAACATATTAAAAGTCTAATATGTGCCAGACATTATACTATACTGATTTATTTCTAAAAAAAGTAAAGTGAGTACTCTGGAGTTACTTTCCAGGTTCAATGGCTGGAGGTGGAAAGTCAAAGTATTGGCCTGTACTACATAAAGTAGGATATGACTGACAAACCTAGTGATAATATGCATGTGTGTGAATGCTGGGAAATGAAAGTAAACAAGCTAGTAAACTAACCCTAATTTACTCATAATTTGTGGGAATTCAATTGCTATAGTCCTTGTGTGATTCCCACCCCCTATCAGGAAACTTTTTAAGCAATAAATGTAAGAAGATATTGAAGTTGATGAGCTAGTATTGTGTAAAATCACAACTCACTCCACAGGAGTGAGTCAGTAAAACATGGAATAGAAAATCTCTGCGAGAGGACATCAGTTTATGGTTGTGGTAGTGACAGGATAGAATAAGCCAAACAACAGGTATCAAATACTGAGTTTTGTTGTTGTTTTTCTAATGCTCATTCATGTCTGACTCTTTGTAACCCCATGGAGAGTAGCATGCCAGGCTTCCCTGTCCTTCGCTATCTCCTGGAGTTTTCTCAAGGTCATGTCCATTGAGTTGGTGATGCTATCTAACCATCTCATCTTCTGCTGCCCTCTTCTTCTTTTGCTTTCAGTCTTTCCCAGCGTCAGGGTCTTTTCCAATGAGTTGGCTCTTCATATTAGGTTACCAGGGTAGTGGAGCTTCAGCTTCAGCATCAGTTCTTCCAGTGAATATTTAGGTTGATTTCCTTTAGGATTGAAAGCTTCAACCTCCTTGTGGTTAGGTTAAAACAAAACAATAACTAACAAGCAGAAAACCTGAACATGTGAAAAAAAATATGGCAGAATTTCTAGCCTGATTTTGGGAAGAAAACCTATAATCATGAAGGCATACAGAATATATAAGAACACCAAAGCTCCACATAACCTAAAGTATTCATTATAAACAAGTGATTTTTTGTTGTTGTTGTTGTTCTGTGGCTCTAATGAGCCAGAGTCAGAGGTCAAACCCAACCCATATGGATCTGGGGTCTTAAAGCCTATTTTAGAGTGAGGAAGTCAGATCTATAACTGACTTCTCCCATCCTTTGGACATAGTTCTTTTATCTATCCTAAATATTCATATCCTTGATGGTCTTGGGACCCTTAATCTTCAGATAAGGTTGGAAGCAGTAGTAAGTGGAAGAGATCTTACATTCCTTTAGGTACTCAGCAGAAACAGTCAGACTATCTCTCCAGAGAAAGACACATCAATTTGTGTTTCTAGGAGGAACCCAAATTTAATGTAATTGGGCAACTGCAAGCAACAATAATGAGGAAGCTTATGACTAAAACAAAAGGGAAAAAATAATATGCCAAAACTAAACAAATTAAGCTCATATGTCTATATTATTAACAGAAAAATGGAAGTCAAAGCCAAGTCTGTTACAGAGATAAAGATATCTGTTATTTGAAAATGATAAGTTGTGAGTGAAAAAAATCACAATTATAATTACTTTTTTCCACTGAGTAATGTGGTCTCAAAATATATAAACAATGATAGAAAAGAAAGTGAAAGTGTTATTCACTCAGTCATGTCCAACTCTTTTGTGACCCTATGAACTGTAGCCTGCCAGGCTCCTCTGTCCATGGAATTCTCCAGGCAAGATTACTGGAGTGGGTTGTTTTCTTCTCCAGGGGATCTTCCCTACCAAAGAATCGAACCCAGGTCTCCTGAATTGCAGGCAGATTCTTTACCATCTAAGCCACCAGGAAAGACCAATCTAGAAATGTACTGCATAATAATCTATGAGTATAAACATCAAATAATAAAAATAGGTTATATATTGACTTGAATGATAAAGAGAATAACTCATCAAAAATTTGTTTCACTGAAAGAAGTACTTGCAACACAATTTAAAGCTTTTTCTGTATGCTAAAACCAGGCAATTCTAAAGGAAATCAGTCCTGAATATTCATTGGAAGGAACAATACTGAAGCTGAAACTCCATCTGATGTGAGGAACTGACTCATTGGAAAAGACCCTGATTTAGGGAAAGATTGAAGGCAGGAGGAGAAGGGAACGACAGAAGATAAGATGGTTGGATGGCATCACCAACTCATTGGACATGAGTTTGAGCAAGCTCCAGGAACTGTTGATGGACAGGGAGGCGTGGCATGCTGCAGTCCATGGGGTTGCAAAGAGTCGGACATGACTGAGCGACTGAACTGAACTGTATGTTACAAAAAGAAATGAAATAAAACTAATGAACTAAGATTCAGGACAAAGTTTGTGAAAGAATAGCAAAATAAATTTATGTATAAGAAAAAATATTAAAGTTGAGGTCAAATTTAAATGGAATAGAAAGCCAATATATAGAGGATGTACAAGATTCAAAGTAAATTATTTGTTGGTTAGCTTTGGAAAGACTAATAATATTGACAGACCTGTAATAAAACTTAATAAGAATTCAATAATGGAAGAAGACTTGAAACTTCTCTGGCAGACCAATGGTTAAGACACTGCACTGCCACTCTTTGGGGTATGGGTTCCATCACTGGTCAGGGAAATAAGATCCTACATGCCTCAGTGCAACAATAAATAAATAAATAAATAAGAAGGAAGTCCTTTTGATGTTACTCTGTAGCATTGTCCAACGGGCTAATGCAGGGGTATTTAATTAGTTAGAGGGATATGTCTTCGTTTGACTTCTACATACTATTGATTAGGGCCCAAACTGTGAAATTATATGTTAACTTACAAAGGTTTTTCCAGTAGAGGTTTAAATAATTTCAATCTAGTGGAATAAAACAAACACGATTATGGTTTTCTTATCCTGTAGAAATTAGCTAGTTAGTCTCTAGCTCAGCAAACATTTCAGTGTGATTTTCTATCATTTCCTTCAAACCCAAGTTCCCTCATTATTCACTTAAATAAATATTTGATAAAAGTCCATTCAAAAAATAAATAAATAAAATAAAAATGGAAGACAACCATGAACAGAAGTCATTGCTCCAGGTATGTAGTTAATGAATGCTTAATAATATAAGGACAGTAACAATTTTATGTTGTTAAATTTGAAAATATTGATGAGATGGATGTATTCCATATATGCAATTGATATTTCATTAAGTTTTTGACTATGCTGTTTTCAATAAATGTTGTTAAAGTATATATACACAATTCCACGTATACCTACCATTCATCTAACATTCAAACATACATATATATGTATATATTCACTCAGTATGTACACACACTTCTGTATAACATGTATACATACATATGTATATACATATATAAAAGAAAAATTCATCCTGGCTTTTATAATATACACAAAAACAAAATTCCAGATAAATTGTTAATCTAAATTGAAAGATGAAAAAACAAGTAAATAAATAACATTTCTAAATAAAGTATAGGAGAATATCTTTGTTTTAGGGGTAAGAAAGGTATACTAAAATAGGACCCAAAAGTTTTAATCATAGAATAAAATATTAATACATTCAACTTGTTGAATTTGTTGTTGATGTTAAGCTGTTCAGTTGTATCCGACTCTTTGCAACCCCATGGACTGCAGCACACCAGGCTTCCCTGTCCTTCACCATCTCCTTGAGGTTGCTCAAACTCATGTCCATTAAATTAGTGATGCCATCCATCCATTCCATCATCTTTTGTCCCCTTCTCCTCCTGCCTTCAATTTTCCCCAGCATAAGGATCTTAACAGATTTAAAAAATATCTCACAGTCTGGACATCACCAGATGGTCAACAGCGAAATCAGATTGATTATATTCTATGCAGCCAAAGATGGAGAAGCTCTATACAGTTAACAAAAAGAAGACCAGGAGCTGACTGTGGGTCAGATCATGAACTCCTTATTGCCAAATTCAGACTTAAATTGAAGAAAGTAGGGAAAACCGCTAGACCATTCAGGTATGACCTAAATCAAATCCCTTATGATTATACACTGAAAGTGAAAAATAGATTTAAGGGCCTACATCTGATAGATAGAGTGCCTGATGAACTATGGAATGAGGTTCGTGACATTGTACAGGAGACAGGGATCCAGACCATCCTCAGGGAAAAGAAATGCAAAAAAGCAAAATGACTGTCTGGGAATGCCTTACAAATAGCTGTGGAAAGAAGAGAAGTGAAAAGCAAAGGAGAAAAGGAAAGATATAAGCATCTGAATGCAGAGTTCCAAACAGTAGCAAGAAGAGATAAGAAAGCCTTCTTCAGCGATCAATGCAAAGAAATAGAGGAAAAGAACAGAATGGGAAAGTCTAGAGATCGCTTCAAGAAAATTAGAGATACCAAGGGAACATTTCATGCAAAGATGGGCTCGATAAAGGACAGAAATGGTATGGAACTAACAGAAGCAGAAGATATTAAGAGGTGGCAAGAATACACTGAAGAACTGTACAGAAAAGATCTTCACGACCCGGATAATCATGATGGTGTGATCACTCATCTAGAGCCAGACATCTTGGAATGTGAAGTCAAGTGGGCCTTAGAAAGCATCAGTATGAACAAAGCTAGTGGAGGTGATGGAATTCCAGTTGAGCTATTACAAATCCTGAAAGATGATGCTGTGAAAGTGCTGCACTAAATATGCCAGCAAATTTGGAAAACTCAGCAGTGGCCACAGGACTGGAAAAGGTCAGTTTTCATTGCAATCCCAAAGAAAGGAAATGCCAAAGAATGCTCAAACTACCGCACAATTGCACTCATCTCACATGCTAGTAAAGTAATGCTCAAAAGTCTCCAAGCCAGGCTTCAGCAATACGTAAACCATGAACTCCCTGATGTTCAAGCTGATTTTAGAAAAGGCAGAGGAACCAGAGATCAAATTGCCAACATCCACTGGATCATGGAAAAAGCAAGAGAGTTCCAGAAAAACATCTATTTCTGCTTTCTTGACTATGCCAAAGCCTTTGACTGTGTGGATCACAATAAACTGTGGAAAATTCTGAAAGAGATGGGAATACCAGACCACCTAACCTGCCCCTTGAGAAATCTGTATGCAGGTCAGGAAGCAACAGTTAGAACTGGACATGGAACAACAGACTGGTTCCAAATAGGAAAAGGAGTACGTCAAGGCTGTATATTGTCACCCTGCTTATTTAACTTCTATGCAGAGTACATCATGAGAAACACTGGACTGGAAGAAACACAAGCTGGAATCAAGATTGCCAGGAGAAATATCAATAACCTCAGATATGCAGATGAAACCACCCTTATGGCAGAAAGTGAAGAGGAACTAAAAAGCCTCTTGATGAAAGTGAAAGAGAAGAGTGAAAATGTTGGCTTGAAGCTCAACATTCAGAAAATGAAGACCATGGCATCCGGTCCCATCACTTCATGGGAAATAGATGGGGAAACAGTGGAAAGAGTGTCAGACTTTATTTTGGGGGGCTCCAAAATCACTGCAGATGGTGATTGCAGCCATGAAATTAAAAGACGCTTACTCCTTGGAAGAAAAGTTATGACCAACCTAGATAGTATATTTAAAAGCAGAGACATTGCCGGCTACGATCCATCTAGTCAAGGCTATGGTTTTTCCTGTGGTCATGTATGAATGTGAGAGTTGGACTGTGAAGAAGGCTGAACGATGAAGAATTGATGCGTTTGAACTGTGGGGTTGGAGAAGACTCTTGAGAGTCCCTTGGACTGCAAGGAGATCCAACCAGTCCATTCTGAAGGAGATCAACCCTGGGTATTCCTTGGAAGGAATGATGCTAAAGCCGACACTCCAGTACTTTGGCCACCTCATGAGAAGAGTTGACTCATTGGAAAAGACTCTGATGCTGGGAGGGATTGGGGACAGGAGGAGAAGAGGACGACAGAGGATTAGATGCGTGGATAGCATCACTGACTCGATGGACGTGAGTCTTAGTGAACTCCGGGAGATGGTGATGGACAGGGATGCCTGGCGTGCTGCGATTCATGGGGCCACAAAGTGTCAGACACGGCTGAGCGACTGAACTGAACTGAACTGGTTCTCTTTGATATTCTCAAATAAATATTTGTACTTTTAAGAATATCAAGATAATGAAGAACCAAGACAGACTGAGGAAAATTTCAGGTTGAGAACATTAGTGATATGACAAATATATCTCATGATCTCCAGATTGATAACAGGACAAATTCTTTTCCTTCTGCAGTAAAGGCAATAAGTAGACAAATGGCAAAATTTGAATAAAGCTTGTAGATTTCATGACATTACTATATCAGTATTAATTTTCTGATTTTGATAATCTTATGGTTCAATTCAGTTTAGTTCAGTCACTCAGTCTTGTTGACTCTGCGACCCCATGAATCACAGCATGCCAGGCCTCCCTGTTCATCACCAACTCCCAGAGTTCACTCAAACCCACGTCCATCGAGTCGGTGATGCCATCCAGCCATCTCATCCTCTGTCGTCCCCTTCTCCTCCTGCCCCCAATCCCTCCCAGCATCAGAGTCTTTTCCAATGAGACAAATCTTCGCATGAAGTGGCCATACTGCTGGAGTTTCAGCTTTAGCATCATTCCTTCAAAAGAACACCCAGGACTGATCACGTTTAGAATGGACTGGTTGGATATCCTTGCAGTCCAAGGGACTCTCAAGAGTCTTCTCCAACACCACAGTTCAAAAGCATCAATTTTTTTGTGCTCAGCCCTCTTCACAGTCCAACTCTCACATCCATACATGACCACAGGAAAAACCACAGCCTTGACTAGACGGACCTTTTTTGGCAAAATAATGTCTCTGCTTTTGAATATACTATCTAGGTTGGTCATAACTTTCCTTCCAAGGAGTAAGCGTCTTTTAATTTCCTGGTTGCAGTCACCATCTGCAGTAATTTTGGAGCCCCCCAAAATAAAGTCTGACACTGTTTCCACTGTTTCCCCATCTATTTCCCATGAAGTGATGGGACCAGATGCCATGATCTTCGTTTTCTGAATGTTGAGCTTTAAGCCAGCTTTTCCACTCTCCTCTTTCACTTTCATCAAGAGACATTTTAGTTCTTCTTCACTTTCTGCCATAAGGGTGGTGTCATCTGCATATCTGAGGTGATTGATATTTCTCCTGGCAATCCTGTGATTAAGAGCATATAATTATTATTAGAAAATACACTCTGAATATCTTAGATATAAAGTGACATTGTGTATGTAATGTATTTTTAAGTGATTCAGAAAAAAATAATATGCATGAGAATATTGGGGGGCAGTGAGAGGGAGACATAAAAGAGAGCAGAGTTGGTGGAAGGCAAGGAGAAACTGGAGAAAAATATACTTAAATTCTTGATATCGTTCTGCTACATTTCTGTAAGTAAAAAATAATTTTAGTATATTTCCAAGCAAAATGTGAAATAATTAAGATTATGCTCATCACAAGACACAATATTAACTTCTAGTGTTAATCATGGCTAGTGCTAGTAATTACTTGATATGTTTCTGATACTTTGGCCACCCCATGCAAAGAGTTGACTCATTGGAAAAACCCTGATGCTGGGAGGGATTGGGGGCAGGAGGAGAAGGGGACAACAGAGGATGAGATGGCTGGATGGCATCACTGACTCGATGTACATGAGTTTGGGTAAACTCTGGGAGTTGGTGATGGACAGGGAGGCCCGCCTTGCTGTGATTCAGGGGTCGCAAAGAGTCGAACACAACTGACCGACTAAACTGAACCGAACTGAATAAATATGTAGTATTACCTCATAAACTTCTCTGAGTGGAAATAATAGAAAACTGAATTTGTAAAGAATTTTAGCCTTACCTCAATCTTATAAGATACTGCTGCTGCTGCTAAGTCGCTTCAGTCGTGTCCGACTCTGCATCTCCACAGATGGCAGCCCACCAGGCTCTCCCATCCCTGGGATTCTCCAGGCAAGAACACTGGAGTGGGTTGCCATTTCCTTCTCCAATGCATGAAAGTGAAAAGTGAAAGTGAAGTCGCTCAATTGTGCCTGACCTTTAGCGACCCCATGGACTGCAGCCTACCAGGCTCCCAAGATACATGATATTCAATTTAATTATGACAATAATAGGTTAAAAATTATGTTCATACTGCATATGACATGTAGTGAAGTTTTTTGAAATATTACTACCACATTTAATAAATGTTTTACTAAGAATTCCTTGTATGTAGTAATTATACTTACTAAAAATTATTGGCTGCATGTGTATATTCTTAAGTGTGTCTATCAGAATTCAATTGCTTGTGCAGTCCTGTAAACATCAATTTCTTGTCCACTGTAGTACATAAAAACCTATATTTCTGGCTTGTGTCAAAATAGTTGACATCTGGCAACAGTGAGCTTTCATTTTTCCATGGCAACAATTCACTGGCACATGTGTTCTCCAGTTAGCCTAGGTCCCCGCCTCACTGTTTTGGGTATTTCACAAATATTCATTTCATATGCCTTCCTGCCCTTCGCTGGCATTTTAGTTTGTGGTTTTGGCCTGAATCTTCCCTTTGAGATTTCATGGATATAAGAAATTATTTTTCATATTTTCCTCCATAGCTAGTAAAAAGTAAAGCTTCAGTTCAGCTCATGAAACAATATTATTGCACCCTGCAAGTGGAGGAACCGTTGAGTCAGCCCAATATGAAGGTATGGAGTTTGGCATGTCTGAATCTCAGTTCCCAGCCTCACGGGCCATCATTTCTTTTTCTTGTATCTCAGTTTTCTCATAACCAAATGAAGATAAACATGCATACTTATGTTGAGAGTATGGTAATTTGTCTGACAATAGTAAGCACTCAAATACAATAACTACTTCTTTTCCCTCCCTCCATAGTATACCAGTGCTTTCCAGATATGTCCTCCTTTCCAGATTTATTCCTCTCACTAGAATTTCCGTATTTTATGTAAGGAAAAAAGACATTTAATTTAGTTAGTTTTATGAGGATCTAATAAATAGAACTCCTATTACTAAAGTGTACATATCACATATAAGTAGATACTACCAATTTCCTACAAAATGAAAACAATATGCATTTACACAGCTTTAGAAATTAGACCTAAAACTCAAAAGAGTGACTGCAGAATGCATACTTTGTAGTACCCACAGCCCCATGTCGTATTTGGTGACTGGTCTTATCCTGTCACAATTACTATGATGCTCTATTCTCAGAGTAAATTGTGGGTGTAATTATAGGTAGAACCGTGTTCTTCTGATAGATGGAAGAGAACGCATTCTCCTTCTAACACATCAGCTTATCAGCTCATAGAATTTACTTCTTGGGTTTAATAGAAGCAGTTGCTAGAAACATTAGACTCAATCCTACATCATGCACAAGGGGAGTGATCTTATTGTCTTGTCCTCATTTGAATCCCTAGGCCAGACATGGTTCCTGGGACATAGTTGATATTCAACTGTTATCCATTGATTAGATGAATGAATGAAAATAGTGTTATAAAATATCCATTTTATAAGTCATTTAAATGGTTGTGACTACAAGTATCAGAAAACACCAATACACTAGAAATCAACAATACCAAATTATTAGCTCACATCATAATGACTTTAAAGAATGGGAGCTCAAAAGTGAATTACCTCATATGTTTTCAGCAGCCCATGATTTTCTTTCCTTAACACTGGGGCTTTTTTCTCTGGTTAGCTCTCTATATTGGTTGGCTTCTTGGTTGCGAGGTTTTATAAATCACATGTAACATTTCAGTGACTGAGAGTAGAAGAGCAATCTCCTATCATGTGTCTATTTTTAAAAGAAATTAAATCTTTTACCATAAGCCCACATCTAGGCCTCATCTTAACGTCTCAGTGGTCAACACTGGGCTATGTAATCAGCTCTACTAACAAAGAGAAGGGGCTTTTCCATGATCAATGTAGAAGAATTAGACAACTCTAAATTAAAGAGGAGGTTGGTTCATTTTATCTGGGATAAAGTGAAGGCACAGAATGTGTAAATAATACTGGAGTTTTGTAAGGGGAAAGGGACATCAACCACACTGAAAAAAATGTTTTAATCAGAAAACATTAATATTTCTTAAAATTTAATTTCTCTGAAAAACAAATTATTTTGTTCAACTGTTTAAGCAGTAGATTTCAAAGGTAGTGTTTATAAGCAATAGTATAAATTTTTCTCTCCATCCAGTTTTCCTGAGCTGTGACCTCTTGTAGTAAGAGCCAGAAAAAATACTCTTAAACAAAGTTTACAAGTTTAGCCCTGCCTAAGCACAATATAGGTACCAGTTGCACATGTTCCCTAAGAAGACAAGATATTTACTTAAAGCCTCCTTGCACTGCCATATAAAGAGCATATATTATAATTTTATGATATCAGCTCCCCATTTTCATACATGAGGAAATTGAATATTAAAAAGCCTATTTACTTTTCAAGGTTATATTGCTGAGAGTGATACAGTTAGGTTCAAAGACCAGACTTCTCTGACTCTGAAGTCTAAGGTGAGCTGCCTCTAAATGAAAAAATGTGTACAGGAAAATTCTGTCTGTCCACTGAAGTTATTTCAAAAGGAAATAACAGTCAAAAGAATTTCAAATAAGGGATATTAACATTTCAACAATTTTCATGTATTCAATAAATGTTTCTTCAGCATATACTCCATATCCAAAATACTAGAAAATAAAAACTCAGCTGTATCTTTCCTTCTATTGTGAAGATGTGGAATACATTAATTTTAAAGCTAGAGATCATTTCCACTGTAGTAGATAAATCAGTGGAAAATGTTGAAAGAAATATACATAGGGTCATGGGCAGAGTTCATTATAATGTCATGGGCTAAATTTTATATGATAAGCTTCATAGAAGTAAAAAGCAGAAATCTAAATTAAACCTCAAGACTAAATAGAATAACTATTGGTTTATGTATCTATGTAAATTATGCCATGTTTTCCCTTAACACTCTTTTTTCAGATTTCCACTTTTTTTTTCCAGATCTTATTTATTTTAATCCAAGTGCCTTCATAAAAAAAAAAAACTCTGTAAAAGAATATAAATTAACTTAAAAATAATTAGCATACTAAATGGAGATGTTAATTACCAGCAACTGATTTGCTTCCATAAAATATAGGAACTACTATTTAAACATTAGCATGGAGAAATATAATTGGAGGAAATTTAGATAAAGGGATAAGTAATTCACAGGAAAGAAAAACTCTATGGGGAAATTTAACATCTAAATAAGTGTTTAATCAGGAAAATTTAATGAAAGCAATGATCATATACTTATATATGAGGGGAACATGGCAACCCACTCTAGCATTCTTGCCTGGAGAATCCCATGGACAGAGGAGCCTTCTGGGCTATAGTCCATGGGGTCACAAAGAGTCGGACATGACTGGGAGTTAGCACACAACGTGCACACAAACATATATATATATATATATATATATACCAGGCTCCTCTGAGAAATTTCATCTTTGAGTATGTATGTGGATATTCACTGCAGTATTGCATGTGATCAAGAGCAAAAACTGAGAACAATATAAATATCTTTGTGTAGAGGAATTATTCAATCACATGCAGTGTGTTGAGAAAATAGATTTAGAAATATAGTCTTGATAGCTGGCAGCTGGTTGCTGAAGCTAGGAGTTGACAGGTCAGCAGTATTCCCTAGTGAACATGAAGAACTTTTAGAGAGTATGAATAGTACTCAAGCAGGCTACTATGTAACCATGATGGAACAGGAAAGAGATAAGGCCATGCTGAATTCACCACAAACGAGACAGAGCAAGTACATCGTGCAGCCACACACACACACACACCCCTAAACATCCTTGTTTTTTGAATAACTGATTTACTACTTATTGTAATAAAATTCAATACCCTCTAGGAACATAATGAACATTCTCATTCCACATTAACCCTCCCACCTCCTATATGAAAGATAAAATTTACCCAGGCACTGAATTGTCTCTTCATATTTTGACCATAACCAATTTGAAAGAGGTCATTGCTATATTAAAACTTTCTCAGAGTCATTTAACACAAGACAGGCTGAGAGTCCCTCATCATTGCTGTCTCAGTGCTGTGTATTTACTTTAGCCATGGCACTTCTCACATAGTTATTATTACACTTTTGCATTTCTGTACCTGCTTGTCTTCAAGACTTTGACCTCCTAGAGCCAACAGACTCTGTGTTGGTTGGGCATTTTGCATCCATCACGAGGACCAGCACATATGCTCAAGAAACATTTTATTGATTCATTGGTACATTAATAACTAAATGAAAACAATCACTGGGGAGCAACCTACATTTCATTTAGTTCATAAAATGTTGCTTACAAAGATTATAGACTTTGGCATAAAAATTATAGGCAAAGGAAATGTAATTTTCTTGACATTTCCTACCATTATGTCACTTCCTAGCCTCCCTTAATTCCACAAAAGGAAGAGGAAAAAACATAAAGATAAATATCTATTTTTTTATTTTATAACATGCACCTTCTATTTGCAACTTGCAGAACCCTATTTTGAAAGTTGTGTGCGTGGTAGTATATTAATTATGGGGATTATGAAATCCGGAGGCTTGATGTGTTAAAACAGAAAAGGGTTTTAAATCTAGGGGAACCACCTCTAGATTTCGATGTGAAATACAGTTTCTTGCATCTACCCTGCACTAATGAAGATCAGAATGTTCTCTTAGTGTGATCAGAGCTACTCCCATGTTGATTGCTTCTCAGTGAGTTGAGAGGAAATGAAAAAGCAAAAGCATCGATTTTGAAGAAATTTCTTGTCTTCCAAAGCACATATTACCCAAATAGATTTACTCTTAATCTTTTAATAAACTGAAACAGTTAGTGATTTCTGCAAATGGTGCCTCAGTCTAATCTCACAGAGGACTCTACAGTTCTGCAGTGGATTAGAAAAGTCTCCCATCTTTCAATATTTGTCTTTGTTCCTTTCAGCAGCTGAATTTAATTCTTATTATCTTCAACGACAAGGCAATTTCAGATGATGAAATTTCTCATGTGAAACCTACACCTTTCAAATAATCAAAACTTCAAATTGGATTTGTGTGTGTGTGTGTGTGTGTGTGTGCATAAACACACAGTTCACCTGAAGATGACAGTCTGATTTGTGAACACATAATTCATTTCATAGATTAAAATGTTTTTAGCCAAAAGAAATGAAGCATCATTGTTTGCAAAGAAGGTTTCAATTGGTATTATCTTCAGGTTCATAATAAGAAATGAAATAGCAAGAGTAAATACAACAACAGAACAGACAGAAAACAGCCTCATATTCTAATGTGTGATATCTCAGTAGTTTTAGTTGGGTTGGAAGACCCCTCTTGCATCTCCCCAAGTTCAGATGTACACACTTTCTATCATCTTCCTGATGCTTTCCACCTGTGAAATTTCACCTTATCCATTTATTCATTCTTAACATTTCTATTAGAATGATCTTTCTAAACTGCCATTTATGATAAAACAAACATGTAATTTGCCTGCTTAAATCTAAAATGTTAAAGCTTTTAACCATGTGCCAGGCATTATTATAGATGTCATGATCTATCTGTTTTTGTTTTTTTTTTTACATGACCGCTGTGTAGATATGGCTCTTCCTTCTTAGTAAATGAGGAATCTGAGATTCAGGAAAGTTAGGGTGATTTATATAAGGTCTAGAACAAGATTCCTCAACTGCAGTATAATTGGCATTGTAGTCAATTATTTGTTGTGAAGTGCTATCCTATTCACTGTGTAGAATGTTAGTAGCTTCCCTTCCCTCTACCATTCTATGCCAGTAACTGGCCCCTGACCTCAGGTGAGAAGGCCAAAGATATATGTAGACAATGAGAAATGCCCTCTTGGAAAACTGACAAAATTATGATTAAGAAAGTTAAGAATCATTGGCCTATGCATGTATCTCTTCAATAATAATGTAATCCACGTAGTTTAATGGCCTCATGATTGTGTGCTTCATCATTCCCAAATATTCATTAATTCATTCATTTCTTGACTCAGTTTTCTGGAATATGTTTAAGAACTTGGACTCATTGCCAGTCTGCCTGAGTTTTTATCACAGTTCTACTATTAATTGGCTTTATCACATTGAGCAAGTTCTCAACCCCTCTCTGCTTTTGGTCCCTTACCTGGATTTGGGAATGATAATCACAAATAATTCATAAGTGTATTAAAATCACCCTTTCTCCTTATAGTGATCACTGCATGGTTATCACTAGTAGGATGGTCCAGAGTTGTCAAATTCCATGAAATAGTAAGCAAAGATCCACTGTCAAATATTCTCCTAGGACTCCTAGGAACTAAAAAGCCTCTTGATGAAAGTGAAAGAGGAGAGTGAAAAAGTTGGCCTAAAGCTCAACATTCAGAAAATGAAGATCACGGCATTCAGTCCCATCACTTCATGGGAAATAGATGGGGAAACAGTGGAAACAGTGTCAGACTTTATTTTTTGGGCTCCAAAATCACTGCAGATGGTGACTGCAGCTATGAGATTAAAAGACGCTTACTCCTTGGAAGAAAAGTTGTGACCAACCTAGATAGTATATTCAAAAGCAGAGACATTACTTGGCCGACTAAGGTCCGTCTAGTCAAGGCTATGGCTTTTCCAGTAGTCATGTATGGATCTGAGAGTTGGACTTTGAAGAAGGCTGAGTGCCGAAGAATTGATGCTTTTGAACTGTGGTGTTGGAGAAGACTCTTGAGAGTCCCTTGGACTGCAAGGAGATCCAACCAGTCCATTCTGAAGGAGATCAGCCCTGGGATTTCTTTGGAAGGAATGATGCTAAAGCTGAAACTCCAGTACTTTGGCCACCTCATGCAAAGAGCTGACTCATTGGAAAAAGACTCTGATGCTAGGAGGGATTGGGGGGCAGGAGGAGAAGGGGGCGACAGAGGATGAGATGGCTGGATGGCATTACTGACTCGATGGACATGAGTCTGAGTGAACTCTAGGAGTTGGTGATGGACAGGGAGGCTTGGCGTGCTGCGATTCATGGGGTCGCAAAGAGTCGGACACGACTGAGTGACTGAACTGAACTGAACTGAACTGTGAACCATTTTCCAAAAGGTTGAGCAAATACTTGTACTAGGTTCACCCTGCTCCTGGTAGGTCTTCAGCTCTTCCTAAAAGCAATTATTTCTTCCTTCTGTCTTTTATTTTTAAATTGTACTTTATTATGGTAATAACAGTTAATATGAGATCAACCCTCTAAACAAATTTGTCTTCCTCTCATACTAAGAACACAGCCTTTAAGACCTCAGATCCATATGAGTTGGTTCTCTCATAAACCTTTCCCCTGTTCAAGCCCTGATCTCTAACCTCTGACTCTGGCTCATAAGGGCCACAGAACCTAGAAACACTTGTTTGTAATGAATATTTTAAATTATGTGGAGCTTTGGTGTTCTTATATTATATATGCCTGTCTCATTATAGGCTTTCTTCCCAAAATAGGACCAGAAATTTTACAATATTTTTTCAGATGCTCAGGGTGTTTTGTTTTAGTTTTTTTGTTTTTAACTTAGCTCTATTTTTTCTTCTTCATTTGGTTAGCTCTGTCTCATTGCTCAGTTGTTAGCTCAAATCCTACCTTCCCAGGAAGTTCTTCTCTAACTACTTCATCCTAGATTGTAAAACTCTAATTATCATTATGGGGACAGTTTTTTTTTGTTGTTTTTTTTTTTTTTTTTAAATAGAGTGTCTTCCAATAGAAGTTCTTTATTGTCTGCTTTCCAGAAAATAAATACAAGTTTCCTGAGTACAGAGGAATTCTGCTTTGTTCTTTGCATTGTCAGGGCTTAGAATGTTTTCCAGCACTTGGTGCACAAAATATACATACTGAATGAATGAAGGAACGTTAACTATTGTAATGCCACTAGCCAGTTGAAGTACAGCAAACTGTGGCCTTGACAGCAGCCAGATCTCTGTAATAGTAGGGGCATTACCCTGACAAGAAAGTGAATGGGGGAGAAGGCTTTCTTTCAGTAAGTCATTTATTTTTTTTAACTTACTGAGCCAAGAGTTTGGCTTTTCTGTCCTTATTCAAGGCTAAGACTATGCGGATATTAGGCCAAGCAATTGTGAAGGGGCTTAATTTGGAATTCTCTCCCATTTCTGGGTGCTAAAACAGAAGAGCTACCCAATCTCAGAAACAGCAGGGTTAGGAACAAACAGACATTTTTAACAACAATTGTTTATATACTAGGTTTGCATTGAAACAAGCACATACTTTTTCTGAAAGTCAGTTGTCATACTTTGCGAGGGTAGATGTGAGTTGTGCACTTTAGTTTTTTAGACAGCTGACATCAAACAAAATACATCCAGAGGAAAGTATTATTTCAGTTCTAAGTATGGGTGGGAAGCGAAATTTAAATCTTTACTATGAAAGACATTTTGGATATACTAATCTGCTCAGTTTCATGGATCTCATTTTGTTCTAATTAGCTTTAGGGTAAGAAATAAGAGCATGTGAATCACATCTCACTATGGGCTCAGATTTCTAAAGGTCTAATATGGTAAAATATACAATTTACAATGTATTTTCAGTTACTCACAATAATTTGAAAGCTTCATGAATAGAGTGCAACAGTGGATTTTTTCTCAACTAAAACCCAGCTAAAGTCCAGCTCGTGTTTTTGCCATTTTCATTCCCGACCCCTCTCTGCAGCGATGGGTCCATAAAGTCATGGTTTTGTTGAAATCATTTTATATTATGCTTCCTAGTACAATGTTTTGACCATGTTTGATTATATAGCTCAATTGGAGTGGAGAAAATTGCCCAGTAATTTAGAAAAGAATTCCCTTTCAAAGCCTGCAGGAATCTGCTCTTCAATTTAGAAAGAAATTTACAGAATCGGGTTGTTTGTATGAGTTGTAAGTATTGTTTAGTGTTTTGACCCAGGATTGCTTGATATATCACTCAACCAAATATGATTTTATGTTTGTCTCTTTCCCCTTTTCTCTGTGATATGAATTCAGATGAACTCAGAATGTCTTCTTTGCCTTTGAGTTTTGCACACCCTTCTCTCTCTAGTTTTGCTATAGATTTCTAGCGTAGGTATTTAAGCCATGAAAGAAAATGAAAGTGAAATCGCTCAGTCGTGTCCGACTCTTTGTGACCCCATGGACTGTAGCCTACCAGGCTTCTCCGTCCATGGGATTCTCCAGGCAAGAATACTGGAGTGGGTTGCCATTTCCTTCTCCAGGGGATCTTCCTGACCCAGGGATTGAACCCAGGTCTCCCACATTGCAGGCAGATGCTTTAACCTCTGAGCCACCAGGGAAGCCCATTTAAGCCGTAATTGTAATAAATAATGGGGTGTGTGTTTGTGAGGGTGTGCATGTGTGTGTGTGTGTGTGTTGCTCAGCAGTGTCCGACCGTTTGCGACCCTGTGGAATACAGCCCTCTAGGCTCCTCAGTCCATGGGATTCTCCAGGCGTAAATATTGAAGTGGGTAACCATTTCCTTCTCCAGGGGTCTTCCCAACCCAAAGATCCAACCCAAGCCCCTTGCATTGCAGGGAGTCTCTTTACCATCTGAGCCACCAAGAAAGCACCTAAATAGTGGTGGTGTTGGCAACCCACTCCAGTGTTCTTGCCTGGAGAATCCCAGGGACGGGGGAGCCTGGTGGGCTACCATCTCTGGGTCTCAGAGTTGGACACGATTGAAGTGACTTAGCAGCAGCAGCAGCAGTGGTAAAGAATCCGCCTACCTACGCAGGAGACACAAGAGATACAGGTTCAGTCCCTGTGTCAGGAAGATACCCTGGTGCAGGAAATGAAAACCCTATCCAGAATTCTTGCTTGAGAAATCCCACCGACAGAGGAGCCTGGTGGGCTACAGTCCATCGGACCGCACAGAGTCAGGCACGACTGAGCATGCATGCATGCATAATGAATAAGCCCCCCCATTATAACCCTGCTTAAAATAAGATATGAGTGCATTTTCTTCTTGCAAGTACTTTTTAAAGCCATTCCCATTTTTAGAAGAGAGCAATAAAAAATTTAAAATGTGTATGTTAAGAACCTGTGTTGGTTGGAAATACCCAAAGGTGTTTGTGAAACTGAGCTTTTGTGAGATCTATCTCTCTTCCTTTTATGTCCTAAACTTCATCTTCATTGCAAATTGCCTGACCCTTGTGGAAGATTGCTGTTGGGCACACATATCAGGAGGTTAATTACTACTTTATAACTTGCATATTTTTCTATTTTACAGCATTCAGGATTTTTTTTTCCTCTGTTACTCAGTAGGGATGTGCTAGATTTCATCCTTCAATTGTTGAGAATGATTCTGTTTCTCTATATACTTAGGAAAAAAGTGCTTTCATACTGTATAGCATAATCACATTTTGGACTTTAGTCATGCTCCCCAAATCAATCTTTTAACATAAATTGCTAGGTGCTGTGTGTTCACAGATATCTAATGCATGAATTCTATCTAGTGAGAAGATCAGGTAGGCACCTGAGCAAAATAAAACATGAAAATCCAATAGTAGGAATGGGTACCAGGCACAACAGACAGGAATCAATGAGGGACAAGTAGGTATTGGGCTCAGTAAAATATATCTAGATAAATATATCAGGAAATAGAACTGTGAAGAGCTGGCAAAGGGAGGAAGCACATTTTAGAAGGAGGGAGAAATATATATAAAACTACAAAAGCATCAGAGATAGAAGATACATTTCAGTAACTATAAGTGCTTAATAGTTTTAGGACTCACAAGGGCAATGAGATCAAATTTGAGAGCAAAGACCAAAATGTGGACATCAGTCATAAAATTTCCAATTCTTAACAATCTATATCCAGAGTAGATGCAGATTGAAGATTATGTTAGTTGTATCTGATGTAGACCTAGACAAAATCCTAATATCTATTTCTTTGATGTTTTTAAAACAGTAAAATCATGGAATCAGAAATCTTGTGCTCCCAACTGCTGAGGGACTTTGGACATGTTGTTTTCTAATCTAAGCTTTCATTTTCTCAATTGAAAATTACATACAATAAAATATTAATCTCCTAAGGTTTTTGGATAATTTTGCATGTGTTAAAAAGACTGAAATCTAAGAAGTCCCCTCCAAATTAATGTCCCTCTTTCACATAGACATTCACATATTTCCAAGTATTTGAGGGTTTAGAATCCATCAGGCACTAGTCTAGCTGACAGTGAATTTACAGTAAACATGGCAAGTGAAAGCTCCTGATTCCCTTTTCTGTGGAGCTCCTGATTCCCTTTTCTATGGAGCTCCTGATTCCCTTTTCTGTGGCATTTAATCTGAACCTAAAAAGATCATGTATGCTAAGTTGCTTCAGTCTTGTCCACTTCTTTGTGACCCTATGAACTTTGGGCCACAGAGGATGTCTATGGGATTTTCCAGACAAGAATACTGGAGTGGGTTTGACATTTCCTTCTCCAGGGAATCTTCCTAACCCAGGGATCAAACCCACATCTCTTATGTCTTCTGAATTGGCAGGTGAGCTCTTTACCACGAGTGCCACCTAGGTCATAGGGAGAAAGATTTCAGAAAGAAGAAACAGCAAGTATAAAGATCCCAAACCAAGAATGAAATTGGCATAAAATGCACACACATTCACAGAACATGAGAGGACTGGATTACACCTTCAGAAGTTAGGCCCCTCCAGAAGCACTGGTGAAGTGGGATTTATACCCAGGACTGCCATTCTCCTAATTATACACATACAGCATATGGACCAGGGACAAGTGGCACACATGCATGGCTTTAGCCTTTAACACCCCCTCACCAAAAGAAAAATCCCTTTGTGTTGCTAGGATACCTCTGCATCTTAGAATCTGCAAAGGTATTGGGCTCTTGACTTTCGCCCTTTAATGTCTTTTTCCATCTGTCAAGGTTCTCAGAGGAGAGTGTCAAGAAACTTTGTAGTGGTCTCCTGCTTAACAACCGAGACATCGACTTCTCTTATTGGTCTTATTACTTAATATTTTCTTTTCCCTTCTAAATTGTTCTGGAACTTTTCTTATAGAGATGTCATATTAAGTCAAGAATGGCAAATATATGCTAGGTTGAGTGCTTGCTCTGAGCCATTGATGATGAAAGTGAAAGTGTTAGTCATCTTGTGTAGACTCTTTGCAACCCCATAGTCTAGCCTGCCAAGCTCCTCTATCTATGAGATTTCCCAGACAAGAATACTGGAGTGGACAGGAATTCCCTTCTCCAGGGGATTTTCCTGACCTAGGGATCAAACCTGGGTCTCCTGCATTGCAAGGAGATTGTTTTCCATCTGAGCCATTAGGGAAGCCCGATTCATTGACTGTAGGTGACTAAAATACCATGTGGGAAAACATTCTAGCTAAGTGAGAAGCTCCACAGAGAGTGAAATAACAAAACTACATTTTCTTTGGATTGAGTGAGTAGGAAAGATGCAGAATTGGACTGGATTTTCCTTAAAGAAAATCTGCATTTTTTCTCTCAGATTAAAGTCACAATTGGATCATTCTTTTCTTTAGCATATTTTATATTCAATAAATTTTCTTAGATAGAGAAGAAAACTTATCATCAGTTCAGTTCAGTTCAGTCACTCAGTCATGTCTGACTCTTTGCAACCCCATGAATCGCAGCACACCAGGCCTCCCTGTTCATCACCATCTCCCAGAGTTCACTCAGACTCATGTCCATCGAGTCCATGATGCCAAACGTCCATCGAGTCTGTGATGCCATCCAGCCATCTCATCCTCGGTCATCCCCTTCTCCTCCTGCCCCCCAATCCCTCCCAGCATCAGAGTCTTTTCCAATGAGTCAACTCTTCTCATGACATGGCCAAAGTACTGGAGTTTCAGCTTTAGCATCATTCCTTCCAAAGAAATCCCAGGGCTAATCTCCTTCAGAATGGACTGGTTGGATCTCCTTGCAGTCCAAGGGACTCTCAAGAGTCTTCTCCAACACCACAGTTCAAAACCATCAATTCTTTGGTGCTCAGCCTTCTTCACAGTCCAACTCTCACATCCATACGTGACTACTGGAAAAGCCATAGCCTTGACTAGATGGACCTTAGTCGGCAGAGTAATGTCTCTGCTTTTGAATATGTTATCTAGGTTGGTCATAATTTTTCTTCCAAGGAGTAAGCGTCTTTTAATTTCATGCCTGCAGTCACCATCTGCAGTGATTCTGGAGCCCCCCAAAAAAGTCTGACACTGTTTCCACTGTTTCCCCATCTATTTCCCATGAAGTGATGGGACTGGATGCCATGGTCTTCGTTTTCTGAATGTTGAGCTTTAAACCAACTTTTTCGCTCTCCTCTTTCACTTTCATCAAGAGGCTTTTTAGTTCCTCTTCACTTTCTGCCATATTGGTGGTGTCACCTGCATATCTGAGGTTATTGATATTTCTCCCAGCTATCTTGATTCCAGCTTGTGTTTCTTCCAGTCCAGCGTTTGTCATGATGTGCTCTGCATAGAAGTTAAACAAGCAGGGTGACGATATAACGTACTCCTTTTCCTATTTGGAACCAGTCTGTTGTTCCATGTCCAGTTCTAACTGTTGCTTCCTGACCCGCATACAGATTTCTCAAGAGGCAGGTCAGGTGGTCTGGTATTCCCATCTCTTTCAGAATTTTCCACAGTTTATTGTGATCCACACAGTCAAAGGCTTTGGCATAGTCAATAAAGCAGAAATAGATGTTTTTCTGGAACTCTCTTGCTTTTTCCATGATCCAATGGATGTTGGCAATTTGATCTCTGGTTCTTCTGCCTTTTCTAAAACCAGCTTGAACATCAGGAAATTCACGGTTCACGTATTGCTGAAGCCTGGCTTGGAAAATTTTGAGCCCTACTTTACTAGCATGTGAGATGAGTGCAATTGTGTGGTAGTTTGCGCATTCTTTGGCATTGCCTTTCTTTGGGATTGGAATGAAAACTGACCTTCTCCAGTCTTGTGGCCACTGCTGAGTTTTCCAAATTTGCTGGCATATTGAGTGCAGCACTTTCACAGCATCATCTTCCAGGATTTGAAACAGCTCAATTGGAATTCCATCACCTCCACTAGAAGTTGTCTTAAATAAACATTAGTCCCAAGAAGATAGCCTAAAAAGCTATAGATAGTATCTTCTATGAGACTTTTTTCCCTTAATAAGTCCACATACTAATATTCTGACTTTCTTGGACATTATACAGATGACAGTATTTCTCAGCTTGTTTCTTATCTGTATGATGAGAGTAATAAGAGAAATTGCCTCCTAGAATTGATGTAAAAATTAAATGAGAGAATTCCTTTAAAGAACTTGCACTAAGTTCAATGCATAAAAATTTATTAATAATTATTTAATAAAATTTAAATGATAGCAATGATGTTAATCAAGTCTCCAATGATGTGAAAAGGATGATCCATGGATCCAACCTAAGATGGGAGCACCTAGCCAATTCCTGAGCCCAGTACTGTATAGTGTGGTAATCGCACATCCATTTCACTTCGGTTCTTAACTTTGAATATCCACTGAATGACTCCATCCAGCTGTGTCATTAGAAGAAATTAAGATTGTGTCACATCTGCCATTTTGCCAGCATTTATTTTCTTTCAATGTAAATCCAGGTTTCATTATATTCCTTTTTAATATTATTAATGTGTTAGTTTTCTCAGTTGTGGTAGTTGAAACAGAATTAAATTATCAGAGTGAATGTTAAAAAGAAAAAATAATAGAAAGAAATGTAATGCGAAATCTAGTAACCTTCACTTCGTGGAAATGTAGATAAATTAAACCTGAATTGAAAATCATATTTATAAATGAAAAAATTATTGAATGTATATATTGCTAAATAATCATTTGATCATTTGTCACAATTCTAGACCAGTGCTGAACAATAGAAATAATAATGCAAGATGCATATGTTATTTAAAAATTTTATAGTCATGTTAAAGAAGTAAAAAGGAACATATACAGTTAAGTTATAATAATACATTAATATTATATTTAATGCATTGTACCCAATATATTATAATTTTAATATGTAATCAATATCTAAAAGTATTAATAAAATATTTTATTTTATCCATATTACTTTTTGAACATGAAGTATGTATTTTACACTTTAGCACAATCTCAATTAAGATGCTAAATTTTCATTGAAAATACTGGTCTATCCTTAGATTTCATAACATTTACAGTTGATAAATTCAATTGGCATATTCTAATATGCCAAATATACTTAAAAGTTTTCCAATATCTGAATTGAGTGCTCCAAGATACTTTTATTTTAATACATAAACATTGACAAAACTGGTTTATAATTTTTAAAAGGATGGATTTGACTTTGAAGCAAAAGCTTATTAATTTCAAAATTGCATCTGTCCAAGTTTAATAAATTGACTAACACTTGGGTCAACTTGTTATGTTAAACATCAAATACAAAGGAATGTTTTCTGAAATGTAAAACAGCACTAAATTTATCAATATCACAAAGCATTATTCATTTTTCCACATTTTGTAGTCAGTTTGCATGATGCTGTCATTTGCAATTAAAATTTGCATACTGACATATTTTATAAAATATTATAAATCATAGTTCATGATTTGTTTTATTTAAAAAAATTCAATTTTGACATAAGTTTTCCTACCTAAGTCACAGATTGCCTTTTTATTCCTCTGGGTGCTTCAAATTTATTTCTTCCATATACAACTTAACATTGATGAAATCACATAATTCATGCTGCCACATTTTGTCTTTGATTATTGAATATTTAGCAAACATTCCTTTATCTCAAGAAAAACTTGAACCTGTAGAGTAAAACTATGTAAAACTTTTGACATTTAAACAAATGAGCATTTTTGGTAAAAGAACATGAGGATATGAAATTCTTTGTTTACTTTGAATGTGTATACTGAAAGACTTGAAAAATTGTATTCATGAAGCTTTTCACAAAGTCTTTCTCAGGTAACTGAGAACCAATATTTTCCACATGTATCATACAATTGGGCTTCCCTGGTGGCTCAAACAGGGATACCCAGGTTCAGTCGTTGGATTGGGAAGGTCCCCTGGAGAAGAGAATCCACTCTCTCCTTGCCTAGAGAACCCCATATACAGTGAAGCCTGGCAGGCTACGGTCCATGGAGTGACAGAGTCAGACATGACTGAGCGACTAACACGTCATAGAGCAATTAAATGACACAGCAAGGGAAAACATCAATCTCCTAAATTAAAGTGGAATAATTATTTTCTAACGTAATATGCCTGGAACACCATTCACTTCATAGAAATGTTAGTAGCAAATATTTAGCTAAGATTTCTCTTCTTAAGCTTCCCATGTAGCTCAGCTGGTAAAGAATTTGCCTGCGATGCAGGAGACCCCAGTTCGATTTCTGGGTCGGGAAGATCCACTGGAGAATGGATAGACTACCCAATCCAGTATTCTGGCCAGGAGAATTCCATGGACTGTATAGTCCATGGTGTCACAAACAGTCAGACGTGATTGAATGACTTTCACTTCTCTTCTTCAGATGCAAAAGTTTCAGAAGGATATATGTCATGGGTTTCATATTTTAGACTATAAATTGAGAGCATTTCATTGTGAATTTGGGAGATCTTTGAAATTAAACTGTACCCAAATACTGTTTCTGCAGTGTCTCTTTTACTGCATGACTAAAAGTAGGGAAAAGTAATTACAGTTATTCAAAATTTGAGTCAGTTGATAATTGATGCTGTTAGAAATATTTTATATTATACAGACAATAATTTGCTGGCTTGAGAATCTTTCATTTTATGTAAAATATGTTTTTACTGTTTTTATCAAAGCATTAATAAAATAGTCGGTATAAGTATTTCTTTAACATCTATAAAAAAAAATTTGCTACTTTTTTTGCACAAACCCAAACACTATTATAGCTGACCAGTATTATAAGCTCAGGTTCTTTTACACATCATTAACTTTTTTGTGTTTGTTGACATTTGTTTCTTATTTCAGACAACTATATAAGTTCATTCTCTTTTTTCTTTCATATTTAAAGACAATTATTTCAGAGCAGTTGATTCATAGAAGAATCAAGAGAACAATACAGAAAGTTCCCATATATATCCTCCACAGCTTGTGAATAGCCTCTCCAGTTGTCAATGCCTGTGACAAGAGTGATACAGTTGTTACAACTAATGAATCCACACTGACACAACATCATCACCCAAAGTCCATAGTTAACATTTGGGTTCACTCTTGGTATTGTACATTCTATGTGTTTGGACAAATCCATCGTTTTAAACGTAGTCTGCCTCTAGATTCATTCTTTTTTTTTTTCTTTTTGAATGTGGATGTTCAGTTCTTCCACCCCCATCTTTTGAAAAGACTACCTTTGTTTCATTGTGTTGCTTTTGCTCCTTTGTTGAATATCAGTTGCTTATATGTGTGAGTGCCTGTTTTGGGACTCTGTTCTATTGATGTATTTGTTTCTTCTTTCATCATTACCATACTGTTTTAATTACAGTAGTTTTATGGCAAGTCTTGAAGTGGTGAACATCAGTCCTCCAACTTTTTTCTTCTCCTTCAGTAATTATGTTGACTGTTCTGGGTCTTTTGCCTGATATAAATTTCGCAGTGTTTGTCAATATCCATGAAATAACATGCTGGAATTTTTATTGTGATCATATTGAATCTATAAATCATGTTGGTAAAAACTTACATCTTGACAGTTTTAAGTCTTCCCATTCATGAAATTAGAATATCTCTTTATTTATTTTTTCTTTGATTTTGTTCATTAAAATTTTGTAGTACTCCTCATATAGATCTTATACACTTTTTGTTACATTTTTACCTCAGTTTGTCATTTCGAGTACTAATATAAATAGCATTTTGTTTCTACTGTCAAATTTCACTTTTTATTTTGCTGATAAAGAGGGAAATTATTGACATTTGTATACTAGCCTTTATCCCACAACCTTGCTATACAGTTGACCCTTGAACAACATGGTTTTGAATTGTGTGGATTCACTTGTATGTGGGTTTTTTCCAATAGTAAATTTTACAGTACTGGCTGCAGCTGATTGAATCTATACATATGTGTAACCACAGATACAGAACCATGGACACAGATGGCCAACTCCATGTTATACAAAGATTTTTTTCAACTTTGAGGAGAGTCAGTTGTCTGACTTTGGTATTAAGGCAAGTCTGGCCTCATCATGTGAGTTAAAAGCAGTTCCAAAAGCTTCTGTTCTTCAAAATAAATTGTAGAAAATTAGTAAACTTTTTCCCTTAAATATTTTGTAGTATTCACCAGTAAACCAATGTGAGCCTGTTGCTTTCTATTTTCAAAAGTTATTAATAGTTGATTTAGTTACTTTAATACATATAGTCCTATTCAGATCATTTCTTTATTCCAAAGGTTTGGTAAATTGTGTCTTTTAACAAACTGGTCCGTTTCATCATCTAGGTTATCAAATTTGTCAGCATAGTTGTTCATAGTATTCCTTTCTTTTATTTTTTTAATTTCCCTGGGTTATTCAATGTTTTCTTTCCTTTTATTTCTGATAGTAATAATTTGTGTCCTATTTCTCTTTTATTTAGCTAGCCTGGTCTGCTGCTGCTGGTGCTGCTGCTGCTGCTAAGTCACTTCAGTCATGTCCAACTCTATGTGACCCCTTAGACAGCAGCCCACCAGGCTCCCCCGTCCCTGGGATTCTCCAGGCAAGAACACTGGAGTGGGTTGCCATTTCCTTCTCCAATGCTGGAAAGTAAAAAGTGAAAGTGAAGTCACTCAGTCGTGTCTGACTCCTAGTGACCCCATGGACTGCACCCCACCAGGCTCCTCCGTCCATGGGATTTGCCAGGTAAGAATAGTGGAGTGGGGTGCTATTGCCTTCTCCAAGCCTGGTCAAAGCCTAATTAATTTTATTGATTTTTTTCTTTCAGAAACAGCTCTTATTTTTGTGATTTTCTCTATTGATTTTGTTTCCCATTTAAGTGATTTATGCTCTAATTCATACTATTATTTCTTTCTAATGCTTCAGTTCAGTTCAGTTCAGTACAGTCGCTCAGTCGTGTCCAACTCTTTGCGACCCCATGAATTGCAGCACACCAGGCCTCCCTGTCCATCACCAACTCTTGGAGTTCACTCAGACTCACATCCATTGAGTCAGTGATGCCATCCAGCCATCTCATCCTCTGCCGTCCCCTTCTCCTGCCTCCAATCCCTCCCAGCATCAGAGTCTTTTCCAATGAGTCAACTCTTCTCATGAGGTGGCCAAAGCACTGGAATTTCAGCTTTAGCATCATTCCTTCCAAAGAAATCCCAGGGCTGATCTCGTTCAGAATGGACTGGTTGGATCTCCTTGCAGTCCAAGGGACTCTCAAGAGTCTTCTCCAACACCACAGCTCAAAAGCATCAGTTCTTCGGCACTCAGCCCTCTTCACAGTCCAACTCTCACATCGATACATGACTACTGGAAAAACCATAGCCTTGACTAGACGGACCTTAGTCGGCAAAGTAATGTCTCTGCTTTTGAATATGCTGTCTAGGTTGGTCATAACTTTTCTTCCAAGGAGTAAGTGTCTTTTAATTTCATGGCTGCAGTCACCATCTGCAGTGATTTTGGAGCCCAAAATAATAAAGTCTTTCCACTGTTTCCCCATCTATTTCCCATGAAGTGGTGGGACCGGATGCCATGATCTTTGTTTTCTGAATGTTGAGCTTTAAGCCAATTTTTTCACTCTCCTCTTTCACTTTTCTTTTCTTCTTCTAATTTCCTAAGATGTATACTTAGATTACAGACTTTAGATCTTCCTTCTTTTCTACTGTATGTATTCAATGCTATACATTTTCCTCTAATCAGCAGTTTTACTGCATCCTACAAATCTGGATGTTGAATTTTCATTTTCATTAGGTTAAAAATATTTTTTTTCATTTTCTTGAGATTCTTTGCTTTAAGTCATATGATATTTGTAAGTGGCTATAAGTCATATGATATTTATTAATCGCCACATATTTTAGGACTTTTCATCTTTCTTTTTGTAATTGATTTCTGTTTCAACACCATTGTGGTCTGAGAACAGACATTGTATAATATCTCTTTTTAAAAGCTTATTGTGTTTTATAGCTGACAGTGTGGTTTGTCTTGGTAGAATATTCTATGTAAGATTTACAAAATGTGTATTTTGCTGTTGCATGAAATCCTCTGTAGGTAACCATTGTATCTACCTGACCAAATTCAACATTATCCTTCCTGACTTTTTGGATGCTGCATCTGCCCATTTTGAAAGAATGGTGTTGAAGTCTCCAGCTACAATGGTAGGCTAATCCCTTTTTCTTTGCGGTTCTGTCTGTCAGTTTTTGACTGATGATGTGTGACAATCTGTTGTTAGGCACATACATCTTAATTATTCTTATAATTTATTGGAGATTTGACCCTTTTTTATGCTGTAATACCATTCTTAATCCTTACTAAGTTCCCTTGCTTTGAAGTCTGCTGATTCTAAATGTAGTACAGTTACTGCTGGATTCTTTTGATTTGTGTTAGCATTGTATATCTTCATACATCCATTTACAGTAGTTATTTGAGTAGGGTCATTTTTATTTTTTAATCTACTCTAGATCTTTGGTGAACTTATGTTATTAATATTAAAACTATTTATTGACTTGTTTCATTACTATTTACCATGAATTTTATTTTTTATTGTTGTTGCCCTTTTTCTTTATTGCTATTTGTGTCTTATTTTCCTCCTTGTATAGTTTTTTTTAATTTTTTTTAAATTTTTATCTTTACTTTATTTTACTTTGTAATACTGTATTGGTTTTGCCATACATTGACATGAATCCACCATGGGTGTACATGTGTTCCCAAACATGAAACCCCCTCCCACCTCCCTCCCCATAATATCTCTCTGGGTCATCCCCGTGCACAGGCCCCAAGCATCCTGTATCCTGCATCAGACATAGACTGGAGATTCATTTCTTACATGATAGTATACGTGTTTCAATGCCATTCTCCCAAATCATCCCACCCTCTCCCTCTCCCTCTCCCTCTGAGTCCAAAAGTCTGCTCTACACATCTGTGTCTCTTTTGCTGTCTTGCATACAGGGTCATCATTGCCATCTTTCTAAATTCCATATATATGTGTTAGTATACTGTATTGGTGTTTTTCTTTCTGGCTTACTTCACTCTGTGTAATCGGCTCCAGTTTCATCCATCTCATTAGAACTAATTCAAATGTATTCTTTTTAATGGCTGAGTAATACTCCATTGTGTATATGTACCACAGCTTTCTTATCCATTCATCTGCTGATGGACATCTAGGTTGTTTCCATGTCCTGGCTATTATAAACAGTGCTGCGATGAACATTAGGGTACATGTGTCTCTTTCAATTCTTGTTTCCTTGGTGTGTATGCCCAGCAGTGGGATGGTTGTTGTAGGTTTGCATTATACATTTACAATGAATCCAGGTACATTCTCTTTTATTTTGTATAGAAGAGTTTTATTAAAGTGAAAAGGGACAGAGAAAACTTCTGACCTGGACATAAGCAGGGGTATGGAGAATGCCTGACTTGCCAATCTTAGCAAGGGAATTATATCCTTTTTAAATTATTTATTATGATAAATCAAAAGAATGTCTAGAGGTTGTAAAAATTTTGCCAGACCCACTCCCACGATTTACATTTTAAGACCACAGGATTTAGTTCAGTTCAGTCACTCAGTCATGTCTGACTCTTTGCGACCTATGCATCGCAGCATGCCAGGCCTCCCTGTCCATCACCAACTCCCGGAGTTCACCCAAACTCAAGTGCATTGAGTCAGTGATGCCATCCAGCCATCTCATCCTCTGTCGTCCCCTTCTCCTCCTGCCCCCAATCCTTCCCAGCATCAGAGTCTTTTCCAATGAGTCAACACTTTGCATGAGGTGGCCAAAGTATTGGAGTTTCAGCCTCAGTATCAGTCCTTCCAATGAACACCCAGGACTGGTCTCCTTTAGGATGGACTGGTTGGATCTCCTTGCAGTCCAAAGGACTCTCAAGAGTCTTCTCCAGCACCATAGTTCAAAAGCATCAATTCTTCAGTGCTCAGCTTTTTTCACAGTCCAACTCTCACATCCATACGTGACCACTGGAAAAACCATAGCCTTGACTAGACGGACCTTGGTTGGCAAAGTAATGTCTCTGCTTTTGAATATGCTATCTAGGTTGGTCATAACTTTCCTTCCAAGGAGTAAGTGTCTTTTAATTTCATGGCTGCAATCACCATCTGCAGTGATTTTGGAGCCCCCCCAAAATAAATTCAGCCACTGTTTCCACTGTTTCCCCATCTATTTCCCATGAAGTGATGGGACCAGATGCCATGATCTTCGTTTTCTGAGTGTTGAGTTTTAAGCCAACTTTTTCACTGTTCTCTTTCACTTTCATCAAGAGGCTTTTTAGTTCCTCTTCACTTTCTGCCATAAGGGTGGTGTCATCTGCATATCTGAGGTTATTAATATTTCTCCTGGCAATCTTGATTCGAGCTGGTGCTTCTTCCAGTCCAGCATTTCTCATGATGTACTCTGCATATAAGTTAAATAAGCAGGGTTACAATATACAGCAATGATGTACTCATTTTCCTATTTAGAACTTAACAATAGAAAGATTTTACCAGAACCACTACCATAATATACATTTTAATATATCAGGATTAGTCAGAAGGTTTCAGGAAGGGGAAACTGTCCTCAAGCAGGATACATTTTTGTTATATAGTCCTCAGTACAGAATTTAAACTGAGTTGTTTGTTGTATAATCATCAGTTCCAGTTCCCAGCTTAAAGAAAAAAAAATGTTTTATGAATGTAGAGGGAAAAAAAGACCTTGTCCTTTCCTCCTCCTTGAGGATTCCAGACCCCTATCTCCTCTTCCAGAGCCCCAGACCCCGCTCTTCTCCTTGGGGACCCTGGATTTCTTATCAATGTACCTAGGAATTGACTCCCTCATTTCCCCCCTTTTCTTTTAGGAGAATTATGTTGCCAAGGGAAAGGGGTGTCATTTTCATTCCATAACTACTTCCTGCTGTTGAAGGGTTCTGTCCCTAAATTGTTGAGGCAACATATTCTTCTAACCCTCCTATTGACAGTCTCTGATCCAGGGACCCCAAATAATACTTGGAGGAGGCTGTGGCACTGGTAACATCTTGGACAGCCATTTGTTACCTAAAAGCTTTCAGATGATTACAAACAAATCCAGTTACACAGTTACAGATATAGGGAGCAAAATAAGTCATTAAACAAACTTAAAACATAATCAAAATTAAAAATTGCGTTATGTCCATAGTTACATTAGTCCATTTTAGGATTGTTAGATGTTATCAGATCAAGAAGAGGTGTCATATAAGATTGTTGTTGGTGAAAGTTTTCACAGAGTTGAAGAAAGCCCTATCCTTGAAGTAGAGAAACCCACCTTTGGAAGTCTTCAGTTGATGAAGAGGGGGAGTGCTCCACAGACCGAGCAATTGGACCAATTGTGGAGGCTGAGTCATGGGTCACCCCCTAGAGTTCTCATAATGTCTGTTGAAAAGCTGAAAGCTGGGTCACATAGTTAGTTAATTCTAAGGTTTCAGGATCTATGACAATATCTGTGTGCATAAATGGTCTGTCATTGAGATAATCCCATTACTAAGGGGGAAGTTCAAGCCCTCATTAAAGGTATGGGTAAAACTTTAAGCCAACTATCTTGTATTTCATGAGTTAGCTTACACAGATGCCTCTTAATAATGTCATTAGCCTTTTTAAATTTTTATGAAGATTGGGGTTTCTAGGAACCGTATAAGTGATGTTTTATTCCTAGAGCTCTGACACCCCTTGAGTTACAGTAGCTTTAAAGGTGAATCATTGTTGCTCTGAACTTTAGAGTTTAAGATCCTACTTACATCATGAGAAGTCAGTACAGTAAGATTTTGCCCATTCCTTAGCCTCAGGCTTTAGTGAGTACTGCTTTTGCTGTGAAAAAATAGGTGAGGGTCTTTGAGATTAATAATGATAGGAACAGTACTTTTTTGCTCGACCCGCAGTTTTTTCATCAGCCCACACTCTAAGATTTACATTTTGTTCAGTTAAAGAGAGCAGGTTCCATATTCATGAAAACAGAGGCCTGAACATTGCTCAGTATATCCCTCCCCTGAAGGGATGAGGGAGACTGTGGCACTATTAGAAACTCGAGAAAATAGCATAAAGTCCCAATTGCAGCTTAAAGGATGACTGAAATAATAGCATTCAGTTTGTCCATTCAGCACCATTATGGTAGTGAATCGGAAGGAAAGCAGACCAGGGGCTTCAGTGAGCACAGAGAAAGTTGCCCCAGTGTCCAGAGAAAATCGACTGATCAGCCCTTCACAGTTATTAATACACAGGTTTCCTTAGGTGTTATTAGGATGGGGGCCTGTGTGGGTACCCCCAAGCACCTTCAGTCCTGATTGTCCTGAGAATCCGACCCCTGGGGCCTGCACTTTGGAGGGCAGTCTCTTCTCCAGTATGGTCCTTTGCAGACAGGACATGGAACCTTGGGCAGCTTAGATGCCTGAGAGCAATCCTGCTTGAGATGTCCCTCCTTTCCACAGTAAAAACAAGCTCATCCCTTTTCACCAGGATCCCTCTGGGTATTTTTCCTCAGGCTGTTTGAGAGCAAGTCTAACAGCCATTGTTGGGGCTTCAGTGTTTTGCTTGGGTCTTTTTCTTTCCTGTTCTTCTCCTCGTATTTTCTACTGTAATTTACTGTCTGAGCCAGCTGTAGCAGTTTTTCTAACGACTGATTTGGTCCAAACGCCTGTGTTTTGTGTTTGGATAGCTTACAGTGGATAGCTGGAGCTGACTGAGTGAGATATCTATCTTTTAAGATTATTCCTCCCTCAAACTTTTGCTATCAATGTTAGTAAACTTGCACAGAGCCTCCCGTAGTCTATCTAGGAGTTTACAAGGAGTTTCCTTCTCTCCTTGTTCTATGTCATTCAATTTAGCATAGTTTAAAGTCTTAGTGCGTGCTCACTTGAGTCCTTCAAGAATACATCTGGCAAACTGGTTCTGATCCCACTCTCTTTTAGCCATGTTATAGTTCCAGTTTGGCTCTATCATGGGAACTGCTTGGCTCCCAGTAAGGAGAAGGGCTATTTCATGTTCCCTTCACCCTTGTCTCACGTTCAAGCCATTCATCTCCAAAAGTAGTAGCTTATCCCAAAACTCGAGGTCTCGAGTAAGGAGTCAGAATCTGTCCCAAGACATACATTACATCTCTCCAAGTAAGCTCATAAAGTGAACTTAATCCTGTAAAAGCTTCTATGTACTTTTCTGGATCCTCCTGATAGTCTCGACTGCAACCGGCATTGTTTGAATTTCTACGGAGACTGAGGCACCCCCTCCTGGGAGGGACACTGATTCTCATCCTGTTCAGTTAGGAGCCCCAGATACAGGGGCAAAGTAAGAGGACAGGAGGGAGCTGAAGGTTTCACACCCAAATCTGCACCCTTAGGACATAAGTCTGGCATGTCTTGCAGAGAGTTGAAGAGCAACCCATATATCACTTCTACCAATTTCCCTTATTTTCTATGGAACCGGTCTAGTTGTAAAACAGTATTGTAATTAAGAGACCCTTCAACTGGCCAGAGTTCCCTGTCTTCCAAAGGATAGCATGGCCATTCAGTAACACAGAAGATCAGGCATGTCTTTTTTAAACTCTGGGGGTCAAACGTGTCCCAGTTTTTAAAATACATGGTAAAGGAGGGGTTCTGGAACTGTAAGAGAGAAAAAAGCGGCATCCACAGCCATGGCTTCTTTCCGCCAGAGGTGTTCCTCCCCACTCTAGATGGGGGTGTAGACAGACTCTCCACCAAAGCTTTCCTTCCCTGGTCAGACTTAGTCTGTCCTTTACCTACGCAGGCACCTTACTCGTCCCTCCTGGTTCTACCACTGAGATGGGGTGGACCTGATGGCATCTCAAATTGATTTCGAGTTCCTTACCTCCAAAAGCTTTGTTTTTCCCTTTTCTCTGATGCTACCCAGAGTGTACCAGAGTAGCTTTCCAGAATGTGTCCCAAGCTAGGAGGACTAGGGGAAGCATCTGGCTTACATGTGCCTGTGCACATTCCTGAGTACAGTCCTGACCACAATAGAAGCATTAAGTTATCAAGGGAGAAACAAAAACCAAGCTGTCCCTTCTGAGTGTCATCACACCAGTATACATGATAGCAAAAGGGGTTGTGGAGGGTTGGCCAGCAAGGAAAAGGTGGTTTTTGTCCTCAAGCTACTAGGGCCAGTCCTGCCAGTTCATTCCCACAGATTCCACAAAAGGAATATCTAGGGAGTTGAGACAGAAGCCACTGGAGAGCTTTCTCTCGTCTGCTAACAGCTAGCACTACCAAAGGGAGAGGCCCCCGGCACTTCCAATCTGAACAGATCCTCCAGTCTCTGATCTGTGTCTTCAGAAACCTCTTGCTCGCCAGCGGTGCTTCTGTCCACATAGATAGGAGGCACAGCCATGGCGCAGACTCACGTTCTGGTTGTTGGCCCCTGAAGCAGGCAGCCAAGAGAGTGACCTCTAGCCTAAGAGACGTTCCTGGAGCTGGAGCTCCACCTCGCTCCTAAATGTGCTCTTGTAACTTTCAGCTGCTAGCAAGGCTGGACGCTTCCATACATGGGGTCTAAATAAAAGTGCTAGTAACAGCATGGATCACAAGTCCCTTGAAAGTCTATGATCCAGCAGATTATGTTAGTAGTTCTAACTCCCCACGCAATTACAAAATGGCCAAAGAGATTAGGAAAAGGTGACAGAGGAAGGAAAGTTCAGGCCACACGCTTCGCCTATTTCTGGTTGCTCCCCTCACAGGGACCTTGGTTGTCTCTTGGCATTGGCAGGTCAGTATAAACCCCTGACAAGGCTCCCCTTTTGGGGACTGCCTTTAGTCATTACGAGGAACCATGAAACCGCAGGGCGGGGCTAATCACTTGCAAGTGTGTCATTCATTCACACAAGCACACCGAAAAGCTTCACCGTAAAGTGAAGCAGAAAGCGTGTATACTGAGAAAGCGGACAGGCTAGAGCTCTGAGGGTCCCTTCCTTGTCCTGGAGATCCTGGACAAGCCCCCAGGATGATAGCTTCTGGTGAACGGTGTCGAATTTGTGATCTCCAAAGATTTAACTTCAGGACCAGGGACCAGTCTTGATCACTCAAGAGCTTTTGTGTAGCAGAGTTTTATTAAAGTTAAAAGGGACAGAGAAAGCTTATGACATAGACATCAAAAGGGGCACAGAGAGTGCCCCCAAAGTCTATTCTTGAATAGCACTATGCTGCTTCATGAGTAGTATGAATAACACACACGCACAGAGATGTATCCGTAAATATACATCATCAAATACATTTTTGCTATTATCATTTTGAACAAACTTGTTTCTGTTAGATCAATTTAGGATAAGAAAAATGAAAAGTTTCATTTTATCTTCATTTATTCCTAATTTTGTGTTCTCCCTTCCTTTATAGTAGATCCAAGTTTCTGATCTGTATCGTTACTTCTCAATTAAGGAGTTATTTCATATTTCTTGCAATGCAGACCTACTAGTAACACATTTCTTCTTTTTTGTTTGAGCAATTATTTCATCCTTTATGAAGGATATTCTTTCAGAGTAAAGAATGCTGAGAGCATTTTAATTTTTCTTTTTTTCTTTTAACACTTTAAATATTTCTTTGCATCCCACTTCTTGCTTGCATGGTTTGTGAGAAGTTGAATGTAATTATTATCTTTGTTATTCTACAGATAAGGTGCTTTGCTCTCAGATTTTTTTCTGGACATTTTTTTCCTCATCTTTGATTTTCTGTATTTTGAAAATAATATCACCAAGTATAGGTTTGTTTGTTTTCACATTGATCCTACTTATTGTTATCTGAGATTCCTGGATCTTTAATTTAGTGCATGACACTAGCTTGGAGGAAATGCTGTTATTTTTATTTTTAATATTTCTACCATTCCTCTGTAATTTGTTTTAAATTCCTGATATCTTCCTTGTATGTGTATTACACCTTTTATAGCTGTGTCATGCTCCCGGATATTTTGTGGTTTGTTTTTTTTCAGTCTTCTTTTCTATGCTTCTCAGTTTGGGATATTTATTTTTTGATTATTTATTTATTTTAAAATATTTATTTATTTTTATTTGTTTATTTGATGCACTGGGTCTCTTTGGCTATATGATGGATCTTCAGTTGTGGCATGCAAACTCTTAGTTGCAGTTTGTGTTATCTAGTTCCCTGACCAGGGACTGAACCTGAATCCACGGCATTGAGAGAATAGTCTTAGCCGCTGGACCACCAGAGAAGTCCTATTGGGTATTTCTGTTGAGGCTTTCTCAAGCTCAGAGATTCATCCCTCTTCCATATCTAGTCTATCATTTGCCTTCAAAAGCCTTCATTTTTAAATCTCTTCTTATTATTTTAATATCTATTATTTCTTTTGGTTCTTTCTTAGGTTTTCCAGTTTTCTGTACATCTGTCCATCTGTGCTTGTGTTCAGTCTGCTTTATTTCTTAGTACCCTTACCATTTAATCATATTTGTTTCAAATTCCCAGTTTCAGAATTTCTGTCACTATGGTTCTAGCACTTGCTCTGTCTCCTCAAATTGTGTTTTTTGCCTTTGAGTATGCCTTGTAATTCTTTTTGTCTTGATAGCTGTATATGATGTAATGGACAAAAGGCACTGCCATAAATACACCTTTAGTAGTTTAGTGGCAAGTTGTTGGGGGAGGGAGGAAGCATTCTATGGTTGTATGATTAGGTCTCAGTATTTTTGTAAGCCTTCACCTCTGTACTGTGAACTTGAAGTATTTAAGAGTCCTCCTCCCACCCCCATTTGGTGGACCAGAATGGTTAAAGTGGGCTAGAGCTGAATATTTCTCTTCTCCTTTGTAAAAGTTTAGAGCTGACTGGACTTGGGTATATCCCTTCTACCAAGCATTTAGCACTGGGCTTCCCTGGTGGCTCAGAGGGTACATAATCTGCCCACAGTGCAGGAGACCAGAGTTTGATGCCTGGGTTGGGAAGATCCACTGAAGAAGGAAATGGCAACCCACACCAGTAGCCTTCCCTGGAGATTTGCATGGACAGAGAAGGCTGGCAGGCTATATAGTTCATGGGGTCACAAAAAGTCAGACACAACTGAGTGACTAAAACTCACACAAGCAGTTGCAGTTAGGATTTTTTTTCTTTAATTCATTGAATTTTGGCTGTGCTGGATCTTCATTGCTTTGGCTTTTCTCTGGTTGTGGTGAGCAAGGACTACTCTCGAGTTGCAGTGGGCAGCTTCTTATTGTGGTGGCTTCTCACATGTGTGCTTCGGTAGTTGTGGTATATGGCCTCAGCAGTTGCAGCTCAGAGAGCACAGGCGCGGTGGTTGTGGTGCGTGGGCTCGGTTGCTCCACAGTATGTAGGACAATCTCAGACCAAGGATTGAACCCCTGTCTCCTTCATTGACAGGCAGATTCTTTACCACTGAGTCACAAGGGAAGCCCTAGGCTCTGATTAAAAAAAAAAAAAAGAATACAGCAAGTTAGGCTCTGGTTACTAGTTTCTCCTGAGGGGAGTGCTTGTAAAAAAAGAACAGAGTGCTCTGGTGTATTTCAAAATGATTCCTTTTAACCCTTCCCCTGTTGGAAGCCAGAGGAGATTTTTTTTTCCCCCTCTAATTCTTACTATAAGAACCCGGCTGATAAAACCAAATAAAGCTCACAAAAAAAAATGGAATGTCCCCTATGACTAAATCACCCTGAAGTATTTAACTCTCAGACAGTCTATACTGAGTTTCCAGCAATTCATCAATTACAGTTTATGTCTCCCTACCCTGGCACTGATTGCTGCGGAGGTTTCTACTCCTGAAATTCTTCTTTAAGGCGTCACTCCCTGTTTCCACCTGTCTTTATAGTCCTGGAGGAGTGGTCTGCCCTGCGACCTCAACTCTCTGACGCATTCAAGAAGAGTTGTTGATTTTTTATTTACTCATTGTTAGAACAGAGAGGCAATTTCCAGACTCCTTACTTAATACAGTACAGGAAATCTGAAGTCATTGGCAATTCCTCTTCCTTTTTAAAAAATAATTGGTGAAACAAATCTTATAATATTATTTACTTTATTATTTTAAAGAATATACTTTACATGGAAAAATGAAGTTTTCTTTTTGCTCTGCCACAGTAAATTGCATTTGTTAGTCAATGTGAAATATTTGATATGCCTGCATCTAGTATTCTTTCTTTTTTTTCCCTCTCTTTGATGTATGACAGATCCTCTGCTGCTTCTGCACTCAATTCTGCATCATTAGAATACTTTGGTTTTAAGTAAAAATGTGTCCATGCTTATTTCTTTTATACCAGTGAAAATGTATGATACTGCAATTTAATTACCAGTTACAATTGCAGTGGTATCATTTTAAGTACTGCTGTCTGCATAAAACATTCAAGTAAACATATTACAGTACATTAGACTGATACATGGAAAAAGTCATTTGAACTCAATCTGTTGACTCCAAGTAGATCAGTGATGTGTTTTGTGTAATACTCAGAATGACATTCACATTTAACATGCACACCCAAATGCAGCAATATCTTACATGCTGCATCAGATAAAATGCAATCCTGACAAAGTTACATTCAATGTTCCAATGACTGTTTCAATGGAATAAGAAGTTGCTCTTCTTCACTTTTCATAAACTTAAATTAATTTAAATTAATATTAAGTGAAAAAAGCATTTCCTCAGGCATATCATAAGCCACATGTCAGGTACTTTATGGTCACTTGTGGTTAGTGGCTACCTTATTGGAAATTGCAAGTCAACATTTTGTCATAGTCAATTTATAAGAACTGACCATTGGTGATTAGTTCCAAGTGTATGCTTTCAAATACTTGTTATTATAAAGTTCTTTGCCTTAAATGTGCTATACTGTGGAGTTTGATTTTAACCATTCAGGCTGGAGGAAAATCTCTAATCTATGGTTGGAAATTCATTTTTGTTATCTAAAAGGATGATATTCCTCTGGATAATTTATACTTCAGCTTTAATGAATGCTATGCAGTAGTCAACTTTTCAGTAATCAATTTAAATAACCAAAGCACTAAGAGATTATTACAGACACATAGTAAGTCTAGTCACATATTTGTTTTGTTCTTAGGAGGAAAATATGATGTCATGGAAACAAATCATTTTTTGCAACCCCTCATTGAATTTATTTTACTCTTGGTAATTTCACTTTTATATTAAAGTTTATCTTTGGACAAAAGTAATCCAAAATCACTGCAGATGGTGATTGCAGCCATGAAATTAAAAGACGCTTACTCCTTAGAAGAAAAGATACGACCAACCTAGATAGCATATTCAAAAGCAGAGACATTACTTTGCCAACTAAGGTCTGTCTAGTCAAGGCTATGGTTTTTCCTGTGGTCATGTATGGATGTGAGAGTTGGACTGTGAAGAAGGCTGAGCGCTGAAGAATTGTTGCTTTTGAGCTGTGGTGTTGGAGAAGACTCTTGAGAGTCCCTTGGACTGCAAGGATATCCAACCAGTCCATTCTGAAGGAGATCATCCCTGGGATTTCTTTGAAAGGAATGATGCTAAAGCTGAAACTCCAGTACTTTGGCCACCTCATGTGAAGAGTTGACTCATTGGAAAAGACTTTGATGCTGGGAGGGATTGGGGGCAGGAGGAGGGGACGACAGAGGATGAGATGGCTGGATGGCATCATGGACTCGATGGATGTGAATCTGAGTGATCTCTGGGAGTTGGTGATGGACAGGAAGGCCTGGTGTGCTGCAATTCATGGGGTCGCAAAGAGTCAGACATGACTGAGCGACTGAACTGAACTGAAACTATGAAGGGGCTTTTAGCTCACGCTGGATAGACAACAGTGAATCCATCCCTACCTTTAGAGGAATTTGCCTGCCTGAGTGTTTTTAGGGCTGTAGTGCCAATTAGTGTACCTAGAAGTTAAGGCAAGAAAGGACAACATCCAAGAATACAAAAGTAATTAGATGTGGAAGCTCCCTGAGGCAGACTCTACCACTTTATTCAAATCTATGCTTAAATACCATCTCTTCAGAAGCAGTCTCCCGTTATCTCTGTCAGCCATTTTCTTACATTATATAGCATGCTTCAGATTAACAATCTACACATTTTAATTTTTATACATGGTTTGTCTTACCTTCACTCTCATGAGAAAAATAAGCTCCACAAAAATGGAAGCTTGTCCCGTTAGTTCATGACTGTATTCCTCTGAAATAGAGGAGTATCAGGCATGTTTTGGTTGCTCAATACATATTCAAATATCCATTGGATAAGTTAATAAATGTGTTAATAATAAATTATACATTATTAAGAGTTTTTTGTGTGTATATATACATACATGCAAATATGTATATGTACATATTAACACATACTTGTGTGTGTCTGTGTATGTACTCCTTCATTAATTGGGGATCCATTATAGAAAAATATAATGAGATTATAATGTTGAACAAATGCGGATAAAACCCCTTTTGACTTAACGGATCTTAGAGTTTAATGGGGTAAATACATTTTAATCAAATTATTACCCCATACAGTGGTTTCTAACTATGGTTATTAATATGAAGAAAGGTGAAAAAATATGAAGAAAGGTCATAAAAGTTTATATGGTCATACAGGACCTTAATTTCATCTCAGTTCAGTTCAGTTCAGTTGCTCAGTTGTGTCTGACTCTTTGTAACCCCATGGACTGCAGCACACCAGGCCTCCCTGTCCATCACCAACTCCTGGAGCTTACTCAAACTCCTGTTCATCGAGTCAGTGAAGCCATCCAACCATCTCATACTCTGTCATCCCCTTCTCCTCCTACCTTCAATCTTTCCCAGCATCAGGGTCTTTGTCAGTGAGTCAGTTCTTCACATCAGGTGGCCAAAGTATTGGAGTTTCAACATCAGTCCTTCCAATGGATATTCAGGTCTAATTTCCTTTTGGATGGACTGGTTGGATCTCCTTGCAGTCTAAGCGACTCTCAAGAGTCTTCTCCAATACCACAGTTCAAAAGCATCAATTCTACACTCAGCTTTCTTTATAGCCCAACTCTCACAACCATACATGACTACTGGAAAAACCATAGCTTTGACTAGCCGGACCTTTGTCGGCAAAGTAACATCTCCACTTTTTAATATGCTGTCTTTTCTTCCAAGGAGCAAGTGTCTTTTAATTTCATGGCTGCAGTCACCATCTGCAGTGATTTTAGAGCCCCTCAAAATAAAGTCTGCAACTGTTTTCACTGTTTCATCTCAGGCATCAGGAAACTTTTTCCTCATGAAATTGCATTTAATTTAAAATATTAATACTGAAAATATGTAAATAGACAAAATGGAAATAAAATTTTCACACCAAGTAGCATAAGCAAAGGCTCTATGACAGGAGGTCACACAGAGTCTTTATCCAACAGAGCACAATAGCTGAAGCTCAGAAAAATGAAGACAGCTTTATAGTGAAGCTGGGGGGTTTCTGTATGGATCTGTATGCCATGCCAGATATTTTTGATAAGTATTTTGATCTTTATTCTGAGAAATAGGATGCTATTGAGTGATTTTAAGCAGTGAGTATATGACATTTATAAAATATGAAATTAATGTGGATACCTTGAATTAAAGCAGCAACAGCCCAGATCTTTTTGCTTTAAGAACAAGTATACATAAAAGAGCACAAAGTCTGCCTTCATGTTCCCAGTAGGATGTTCACTGTGTCAACTTGACTTCATTTTCAGCCTAATCATTAAAACTAGTCTCTCTTATCCTCTAAACAATTGTTCTGCAAATGGAAAGGTGAGCTCAAATCTTAACTGCTCTTTTGTAGCACTCAGTGCTCATCTGAACACAGATGCAGAGTTTCCTGAATATAACCATTATGTTTAATATTTCTGTAGCACTCATGTAAAAGGCACTATTTTCAGTCCTTCACTTTTATTAAGTAATTTGATCCTCCAAACACTCTATAAGGTAGGTGATATTATCTTCATTTTATACATAATGAACCGAGGATGTTAATGGCTGTGTCCATCCGAGTGTCCAAAATTAGAAGGTAACTTTTACCTTCCAACACTGGGATCATTTTCAACAGTGACATTTCATAATATATATCTCTTCCTGACTCTCACCTTAAAGGCACAGCATTTCTGTTTTCTGCAGAAAACATATAGAGGCCATGGCGTGATCATAATTTCATGTTACATCAAATGCATGGAGAGGTCAAGCAGTAGACAGAGTTATATAAACTGCCTCAGGGATATATTTATCAAGGCCAACACCTCAGATGTAGGCCAGCTGGTAAAGTCGGCCATCCGAGGAGAAGAGGAAACAAAACATTAAAGAATATTCAGTTAGCTCTTCAATGACATTTCTTTTTAAATGACCATGATAAAGTCTAGGGCTTGAAGGAAAATTTATATGGTAATATTCCACTAACAGCAGCTTAAAATTCCCCAGATACGCTTAAGGAAGTATCAAAGAGACTAAAATAAAAATAATTACAAGTAGAATGATTTTAAGCTTAGACATTAACTATAGTTAAGCACAGAATAATTCTTTTAGAACTACTGAGGGATTCTGTGTTAGTTGAAAGGGACTACAAGGTCACACGGTTGTAATCTGCTTTCATATTTTTCTCTTCTCTGACTTCTTTTAATGTTTTCACCTTTCTCTTTTCAAAGAGCAACTTCTGACAACTCATTAACAGCTATAGTAGAAATCTGGAGTCTGACAAAACTTTGTTAAATTCCTGCTATTCCACACAGTACTATGCCCTTGAATAGTGCCTCAGCTTCCTAATTCCTCCCATCTTCCAAAGAGGGGGTTGATAGACTACCCTGAAAGTTGCAAAAGTTAAGTGAGATAATGTATTAAGTGTCTGGGACATAATAATGGGACATAGTCAATAGCACATTGATAAATGAATGATTGAATGATTTCATGTTATTTCCTTTACAATTCAATTCCATGTTCTTTATAGAGAGAAGTTAGGACACAATTTTGGAGAATGATGAAGATAAAAAATAAATAATACTTGGGAAAAACCATCATTTTGCTTAGATTTTTCTTGGACATTGCTATCTTAAGTTCCAAGCTATAGAAATTTAAATAACATTTTTTAAATTAAAAAAAAAATTTTAAAGAACAATATTGGGTTTGAATGCAGTCTGTCATATTCAGGTACTTGATTCAGACAGGAAATACCTGACCTAAATCTTTTGCATGTAATTGGTGGGTTGAATAAAATGTCTTCCTAGGTGTAATTTTTCTTTAACAGCAGGTAGCTTGGTTTTGGATTCTGTCCCTTGTCTAGTTTTTACTTGTAGGCTGAAATTTTGTGAGCACAAAACTACCTTCCATCAGGTAAAATTATAGTTATTATGTGGCATTAGAAAAAATCCAAGTATTTTCAGCTAAAAATTTACATCAATTGCTAATAGCTCTTATATCCTTTAAAAATATATATACTGCCTTCCATTTTAGGATTTCTATTTCTTGTATATAAACTCCAATACAAGATTCATTTAAAGATATATAACCACAGAAGGATTTGGCTTACATTAATAAAAGGGAATACATTCTGATTAGTTTTTATTAAATTAGAAATATTATATTGCTTTCCTGAGACATAATTAAAGGAGACATTTTATAGATAGTGAGACACTTAACTCTGCCATAAACAGCTGCTTGACATTACCTATTCTGATGGAATTTAGCTCTTTTTAGAAATTAACAGAGATGGCTGAAGTTAAAGATATTTTCTTATGGAGAAGAGATCTAGGATTTTTTTTTTAATCCCAGGAATGATATTTTCATAGTTGTCCTTTTGGCATAGCTGCTATTTTCAACAATACTGTAATTATTATCCTGTTGATCCATAAGCCTACAGAATTTTACTTATTTTTTCCTAATAAGTAAAAAGATTAGCATACTTATTGAAGTAAGGTCAAATTTCTGATAAATAAGTAGGAAATTAGAAGCACTCTGTCTAATAACTTAGCTGCATCTTGAGTTGCCCCAGGTAACCTAAAAAGGCTGGTATCAGAGTCTCTCTTTTCACTTAGTGGGACTTCCCTTGTAGCTCAGTTGGTAAAGAATCTTCTTGCAGTACAGGAGACCTGTGGTTGATCCCTGGGTCGGGAAGATGCCCTGGAGAATCTCATGGCTCTGTCCATGGGGTCACAGAATGTTGGACACACCTGAGTGACTAACATTTTCACTAAGTAATAGTGCTTCCTTTTAAAACTACCACCAACCAAAGAAACACACCTCTATGACTTTACCAAGATGTCTTACTTTTGTCCTACATGGATCCATGTAACAATCTAATAGTTCTTCAAAGATGCCACTTTTCCTTAACTTTACACCAATATCAAACATGTGGAAGGGTGTAAATGGACATTCCATTCTCAGGAAGAAAACTTCTGCTTATAGTTTATCAGGAGCACTCCATGGCCCAAGATGGTGCACATCATGAATTGCCTTTGACTGTGTTCACTGTACTTATGAAGCATGACTGAGTCCCAAATTTCTCTGATCCCTTTCTCCTCTTCCTTTGCTCCTGTCCATCTTTTCTGTTGCTTCTTCAATACCTATTTACCCTTTCTGCAGGCATTCTTAAAGGTTCTTGGCTCTGTCATGGAAGACAGACCAAAGCGACCATTTATTCCAGATTCTCTGGAATTGGTTCTCTATAAACAACACATATTTCTAGTTCTGATATAGATAAAGCATATTTCAAATTATAATAAATATTAATTATGTTAACATTATTTAAAACTTGGTCTATGTACCCACCTCCAGAAGTGTGGTTTTCAATTTGTGTTTTCTTGAGTTCTGTATTTGTCTCTTTGGTATCCTTTCATCACAGGGTCAATTATACTGACTTTATTGTCTTATTTTCTCTATTCTTGATTCTCTGATATTTATGGCCTCACTGACACAGGCCTCCCCAGGGCAGTCTTTTTAGAGAAAGCAATTGGATTAAGAAAGCATGTCTTTTCCATACATACCAACCAACCCCGTGTCTGTTTGAGTGTGTGCATGCTCAGTAGCTCAGTCTTATCTGACTCTTTGTGAACCTTTGAGACCGTAGCCCACCAGGGTTCTCTGCCCATGGGATTTCTCAGGTAGTAATACTGGAGTGGATTTCCATTTCCACCTCTATGGGATCTTCCCAACCCAGGAATCGAACCCATGTCTCCTGCATTGGCAGCCAGCATCTTTACCACTGAGCCACCTGGGAAGCCCTATCCTAAGTCTAAATCCCATATGCTGCTGCTGCTGCTAAGTCACTTCAGTCGCGTCCGATTCTGTGCGACCCCATAGACAGCAGCCTGCCAGGCTCCCCCATCCCTGGGATTCTCCAGGCAAGAATACTGGAGTGGGTTGCCATTTCCTTCTCCAATGCAGGAAAGTGAAAAGTGGAAGTGAAGTCACTCAGTTGTGTCCGACTCTTGGCGACACCATGGACTGCAGCCCACCAGGCTCCTCCATCCATGGGATTTTCCAGGCAAGAATACTGGAGTGGGGTGTCATTGCCTTCTCCAAAATCCCATATAAACCCCCTTTATCTAACTCTCACACACCAAAACACTGTTTTCCCTGCCCTAAATCAATCCAGGGCCAGGTACCAGACAGTTAGAAATCACCCAAGTAGCCCAGAGCCCATGTACGTTATTCAAACTATCTAATTCTAAGCAATTTATTCTGTCCTGTCTTGCCTTTCTTGCAGAAACCCAAAAAAGGTTTTGACCTGGTCTTTCTCATTATTCCTGCTAATAAAAATCTTCCTTAAAAAGTCATTAGCCTTTCTTTTTTTTTTTAGTTTTTTATTTTTTTAATTTTAAAATCTTTAATTCTTACATGCGTTCCCAAACATGAACCCCCCTCCCACCTCCCTCTCCATAACATCTCTCTGGGTCATCCCCATGCACCAGCCCCAAGCATGCTGCATCCTGTGTCAGACATAGACTGGCGATTCACTTCTTACATGATAGTATACATGTTTCATGTTGTCATTCAGTCATACATTTAAATGGAGACCTGAGTTCAGAACATGTGGAAAGGCGGGGGGGGAAAGGAAGATTTCAGAGATAGAGAAAATATAGTTCTTCTCTGCTTTTACAATTGATATGACTTCAGATGACATATACTCACCTTCCAAAGAGGCTATAGCAAGACACTCCTAGTCTCACAAATATGAGAAAGTACATCACTTTAAAATTTTTATTCAGCAAATAAATTCCAGCAAAAGGATATCATGCTTCTATATCTATCACCTTGGCTCTGCGATCACTATTTCCTGTCAGCTGAATTTTCCTATAAAAACCTCATAATTTATTCTTGACCAGCTGTCTTCTTTCAGCATGTGTGTATCCCTAAACCCTATTTCAACATAATATGAAGAAATCTATAGATGTAAAGTATAAGATGCATTATATGTGTATATAGGCTTCCCAGTGTCAGGAAACTTTTAACAGGAGGCTTCCTGTGTGCTCTTTTGGATCTGTGAGGAATTCTCTGCTCCTTATTAATTCCTGAACACTCAGGAATTAAGAGGAGAGGCAAGCCTCTCCCGGGGGCTGAAGAATCCAGGCATTTCCTTCATTAGTTTTTCTATACAGTGATAAGTATCCTCTTCCTCCTTGTGAACCTTACAGTAAAATTGATTGTTTACAAATCTCTCTCTTTAATATGGATTGCCTATGTTTTGTAAGTCTGGAATTTTAATCTTTATTTTTGCTAAGAATAACAACTTTGTAAGACAGTATATATACACACACTACGTTAATTAAAACACCTTTGCTCCATCAGAGCTCTGGTCCCCATGTCTCTCTCTCTCTCTCCCCCGACCCCGCCCCCCGCCTCTCTCTCCCTTTCTTTTTCAGGCTGATCCCCTGTGGCACAGAGGCTCTCTGAGTTCACTTTCCTGCCTGGGCTTCTAAGACCCTCTTGAGAAGGTGCTCTGCGCCTTCACCCCATCGAGAGGGCGCCTGAGGCCTTCGTGAACAGAGCAAGCCCTGTGCAGGGGCTTTATTGGCAACTACCAAGGAATATCAGCTTCTTTCTCTTTCCTTTACTTTCTGGTTGACTTCAGACCACCAGGTTCCAGTCCAGTAAAGGACCTCAACACCCAGGAGTGCTAGTGGTAACGAACCTGGCCTGCCCATGCAGGAGGCATAAGAGATGCAAGTTCAATTCCTGAGTCTGGAAGATCCCCTGGAGGAGGCATGGCAACCCACTCCTGTATTTTTGCTTGGAGAATCCCATGGATAGAGGAGCCTGGCAGGATGAAGTCCATAGAGTCACCAAGAGCCAGACACAACTGAAGCAATTTAGCATGCAGGCATACAAATATATACTAATCTGAAAGGCAAACACTCCTTTCAGTGAAATCTATATTGACCTGAAATGTGTTCTTTTATAGATTCTTTTCCATATTTGTCTAGAGTCTAAAGCCCATTTTCAAAATTATTTTGTGAGTATATATGTTTTAAAAAAATCTTCCTCCTTGAAGATTCTAACCTAGAAGGAACTTGACTCATCTTTTCTAGGTAAACACATTGAACCCAGAACTGCAAAGATTCCTGGTGACCAAGCTTCCCCTTTGTGCTAATTGCTATTGCCCAGAAGGCAGACTCAGCAGTAAAAGTGGGACAGGACTGGCCTGGGAGCATTTCAAATACCGTGCTATGGAGTATAGTAATCCTTGTGATCAAAGAGTAGCTGTGAAGAGAACGGCGTCCGAAAGTGTTAGGAGATTATGCCATGAAAAGAGGCTCATTTAAGAGTTAGCTATCCTGATAAAACGTTGCTGAAGCACAGAGAAAGAGCAGATTGCTGACTTGAGGTTTGTTAGTAAGAATCTTCTATAGAGACACAGAAGATCACGCCCCCCAACTAATGAATATTGTAGCGGGAAAATGGCATGACAGGTTCCTTCTTGTTCCAATTGAGCCTGTTTCTCCAAGAACAAGAGGTCAGTTGTGCTAAAGATATTTAGAAAAGCATAGTTTGGACATGCCTTTCAGCACACCAGAGTTCGATGGTTGCTGTGGAATTGATTTCTTACACCAAGGCCAGATAGGGGCCAGGGAAAAAAGTCAGAATATGCCATTCTCTTTACTAAGGATGGATTCAGAACACAATCACCCTTAAGAGGAGATGTAACTCTTCAGGGAGCCACGTTGGTTTATTTAAGAATGAAATTGGCTCAGTGAACTGATCAAACTACCACTGTTCATTGCACCAAACAGAGCTTTTTAATAATCAATAAATCATTGAAAAGGAATCACTTTTAATATCCAACTGCTTTGTGGAGTTTCAAATAGATTTTTTTTCCTCCACTTTGATTATTAGGTGTGCATATGAGTATAAGTGTACACGGTATACATTATCAGTGCTTCTTAAGAAAAAATTTTAAGAGAACAAGAGAAAAACGATAAAATATAACTTTAACATTCCCCGCATTCCAAAGCAGCTACTACGAATGTTTTCTCCACAGAGATCCTTTTTTTTTCTTTTTTAATATCAGAGCACATCTAGATTCTTTCTTCTTTTTTTTCCTCTCTTTCATGTTGGGGAGGAGAAAGAAAGCTTTAATATAGATAATATTTAGAGTTGCTCTTGTTTTCCTCATATGTATGTAACTCTAGGAAACCAATCTCTCTTATCCTGTGGCTTAAATTTTAATGGATTGTCTCCTAGAAATTATTATATGCCATAATTGTGTGCTAACATATATGTATATATGCAGTATTTCAGTGTTCTACTGGGTCATTAGAAATTGTTTAGTCCTAAAATCTCATTTTAAGAGAAGAAAAATACAAATTCTGAGTATGTTAAATAGCTTGTCTTCATTAATGTGACCTCAGTTTTCATATGAATCCAAGAAGAGTTGTGGGTTTTCAGTTTGTTCAGAATTTTCCCTGTTGTGACACAGGAATGATGACTTACAATCTCCATACATCTTAGACAGCAATCAAAAGTTCATCATCTTACTCTTAATATTTTTCTCTCATTACACTTAGATTGTGACTTTTAGAAAAAAACATGTCTGCAACTGATTTCTTGAAATATATTTTTTATCTGAGAACATTTATTTTATTTTATTAAAACATTTGTAAATGTATATTATTGGTACTTTGGCTTAAATCTGTGATTTAAATTTTTAATTTATTTTAGTCCTGCCATTTTTTCTTCATTATTTTTGATTAGCTAAGTTTATAGTTTTTACTTTTTAATATTCCTCAGTTGAGTTAAGTCACTCAGTTGTGTTCCACTGTTTGCACCCCATGGACTTCAGAATGCCAGGCCTCCCTGTCCAACACCAACTCCCAGAGTTTACTCAAATTCATGTCCATTGAGTCGGTGATGCCATCCAGCCTTCTCATCCTGTCTCGTCCCCTTCTCTTCCCGCCTTCAATCTGTCCCAAAACCAGGGTATTTTCAAATGAGTCAGTTCTTTGCATCAGGTGACCAGAGTATTGAAGTTTCAGCTTCATCATGAGTCCTTCCAATGAATATTAAGAACTGATTTCTTTTAGGAAGGACCGGTTAGATCTCCCTGATATCAAAGGGACTCTCAAGAATGTTCTCCAACACCCCAGTTCAAAAGCATCAGTTCTTCAGTGCTCTGGTTTCTTCATAGTCCACCTCTCAAATCCATACATAACCACTGAAAAACCATAGCCTTGACTAGACGGACCTTAGTTGGCAAAGTAATGTCTCTGCTTTTGAATATGCTATCTAGGTTGGTCATAACTTTCCTGCCAAAGAGTAAGCATGTTTAATTTCATGGCTGCAATCACTATCTGCAGTGATAATGGAGCCCCCAAAAATAAAGTCAGCCACTGTTTCCACTGTTTCCCCATCTATTTCCCATGAAGTGATGGGACCAGATGCCATGATCTTCGTTTTCTGAATGTTGAGCTTTAAGCCAACATATTCACTCTCCTCTTTCACTTTCATCAAGAGGCTTTTTAGTTCCTCTTCACTTTCTGCCATAATGGTGGTATCATATGCATATCTGAGGTTATTGGTATTTCTCCCAGCAATCTTGATTCCAGCTTGTGCTTCTTCCAGCCCAGCATTTCTCATGATGTGCTCTGCACAGAAGTTAAACAAGCAGGGTGACAATATACAGCCATAACATACTCCTTTTCCTATTTGGAACCAGTCTGTTGTTCCATGTCCAGTTCTAACTGTTGCTTCCTGACCTGCATACAGATTTCTCAAGAAGCAGGTCAGGTGGTCTGGTATTCCAATCTCTTGAAGAATTTTCCAGTTTATTGTGATCCACACAGTCAAAGGCTTTGGCATAGTCAAGAAAGCAGAAATAGATGTTTTTCTGGAACTCTCTTGCTTTTTCCATGATCCAGTGGATGTTGGCAATTTGATCTCTGGTTCCTCTGCCTTTTCTAAAACCAGCTTGAACATCAGAAAGTTCACAGTTCACGTATTGCTTAAGCCTGGCTTGGAGAATTTTGAGCATTACTTTACTAGTGTGTGAGATGAGTACAATTGTATGGTAGTTTGAGCATTCTTTTGAATTGCCTTTCTTTGAGATTGGAATGAAAACTGACCTTTTCCAGTCCTGTGGTCACTGCCGAGTTTTCCAAATTGGCTGGCATATTGAGTGCAGCACTTTCACAGCATCATCTTTCAGAATTTGAAATAGCTCAACTGAAATTCCATCAATTCCACTAGCTTTGTTTGTAGTGATGCTTTCTAAGGCCCACTTGACTTCACATCCCAGGATGTCTGGCTCTAGGAGAGTGATCACACCATCATGATTAACTGGTTAATGAAGATCTTTTTTGTTCAGTTCTGTGTATTCTTGCCACCTCTTCTTAATATCTTCTGCTTCTGTTAGGTCCAGACCATTTCTGTCCTTTATCGAGCCCATCTTTGCATGAAAAGTTCCCTTGGTATCTCTAATTTTCTTGAAGAGATCTCTAGTCTTTCCCATTCTGTTCTTTTCCTCTATTTCTTTGCATTGATCACTGAGGAAGGCTTTCTTATCTCTCCTTGCTGTTCTTTGGAACTCTGCATTCAGATGCTTATATCTTTCCTTTTCTCCTTTGCTTTTCACTTCTCTTCTTTCACAGCAATTTGTAGTCTCCCCAGACAGCATTTTCCTTTTTTGCATTTCTTTTCCATGGAAATGGTCTTGATCCCTGTGTCCTGTACAATGTCATAAACCTCATTCCATAGTTCATCGGGCACTCTATCCATGAGATCTAGTCCCTTAAATCTATTTCTCACTTCCAGTGTATAATCATAAGGGATTTGATTTAGGTCATACCTGAATGGTCTAGTGGTTTTCCCTACTTTCTTCAATTTGAGTCTGAATTTGGTAATAAGGAGTTCATGATCTGAGCCCCAGTCATCTCCCGGTCTTGTTTTTGCTGACTATATAGAGCTTCTCCATCTTTGGCTGCAAAAAATATCATCAATATGATTTTGGTATTGACCATCTGGTGATGTCCATGTGTAGGGTCTTCTCTTGTGGTATTGGTAGAGGGTGTTTGCTATGACCATTGTGTTCTCTTGGCAAAATTCTATTAGCCTTTTGCCCTGCTTCATTCCATATTCTAAGGCCATATTTTCCTGTTACCCCAGCTGTTTCTTGACTTCCTACATTTGCATTTCAGTCCGCTATAATGAAAAGGATATCTTTTTAGGGTGTTAGTTCTAAAAGGTCTTAAGGTTATCATAGAATGGTTCAACTTCAGCTTCTTCAGCATTACTGGTTGGGTCATAGACTTGGGTAACTGTAATATTGAATGGTTTGCCTTTGAAAGGAACAGAGATCATTCTGTCATTTTTGAGATTGCATCCAAGTACTGCATTTCGGACTCTTTTGTTGACCATGATGGCTACTCCATTTCTCTTAAAGGATTCCTGCCCACAGTAGTAGATATAATGGTCATCTGAGTTAAATTCACCCATTCCAGTCCGTTTTAGTTTGCTGATTCCTAGAATGTCGATATTCATCCTTGCCTTCTCCTGTTTGACTACTTCCAATTTGCCTTGATTCATGCAGCTAACATTTCTGGTTCCAGTGAAATATTGCTCTTTACAACATTGGACCTTGCTTCTATCACCAGTCACATCCACAACTGGGTGTTGTTTTTGCTTTGGCTCCATCCCTTCATTTTTTCTGGAGTTATTTCTCCATTGATCTCCAGTGGCATGTTGGGCACCTGCCAACGAGGGGAGTTCCTCTTTCGGAATCCTATCATTTTGCCTTTTCATACTGTTCATAACGTTCTCAAGGCAAGAATACTGAAGTGGTTTGCCATTCCCTTCTCCAGTGGAGCACATTCTGTCAGGACCACATCTCCACCATGACCCATCAGTCCTGAGTTGTCCCACTTGGCATGGCTTAGTTTCATTGAGTTAGACAAGCTGTGGTCCATGTGATATGATTGACTAGTTTTCTGTGATTATGGTTTCAGTGTGTCTACCCTCTGATGCCTCTCACAACACTTACCATCTTACTTGGGTTTCTCTTACCTTGAACGTGGGGTATCTCTTCATAGCTGCTCCAGCAAAGCGCAGCCGCTGCTCCTTATCTTGGACAAGGTTATCTCCTCACAGCCACCCTTCCTGATCTTGAACGTGAAGTAGCTCCTCTCGGCCCTCCTGTGCCCACGCAGCCACTGCTCCTTGGAAGTGTTCCTTTGCTGTCTCTACTTTTCCCTTGAACAGATCTCTAGTCTTTCCCATTCTATGGTTTTCTATTTCTTTGCACTGATCTCTGAGGGAGCCTTTCTTATCTCTCCTTGCTATTCTTCATAACTCAGCATTCAAATGGGTAAATCGTTCCTTTTCTCCTTTGCTTTTTGCTTCTCTTCTTTTCACAGCTATTTTTAAGGCCTCCTCAGACAGCCATATTTCTTTTTTCTTTTCTTTTCCTTAGGGATGGCTTTGATCCCTGTCTCCTGTACAATAACATGAGCCTCCATCCATAGTTCATCAGGCACTCTGTCTATGAGACTAGTGCCTCAGATCAGTTGAACGGTTTTATGAAGACCTACAAGACCTTTTAGAACAAACACCCAAAAAAGATGTCCTTTTCATTATAGGGGACTGGAATGCAAAAGTAGAAAGTAAAGAAACACCTGGAGTAACAGGCAAATTTGGCCTTGGAATGCGGAATGAAGCAGGGCAAAGACTAATAGAGTTTTGCCAAGAAAATGCACTGGTCATAGCAAACACCCTCTTCCAACAACACAAGAGAAGACTCTACACATGGACATCACCAGATAGTCAACACTGAAATCAGATTGATTATATTCTTTGCAGTGAAAAATGGAGAAGCTCTATTCAGTCAACAAAAACAAGACCAGGAGCTGACTGGGGCTCAGATCATGAACTCCTTATTACTAAATTCAGACTCAAATTGAAGAAAGTAGGGAAAACTGCTAGACCATTCAGGTATTACCTAAATCAAATCCCTTATGATTATATAGTGGAAATGAGAAATAGATTTAAGGGACTAGATCTGATAGATAGAGTGCTTGATGAACTATGGAATGAGGTTCGTGACATTGTACAGGAGACAGGGATCTAGACCATCCCCATGGAAAAGAAAGGCAAAAAAGCAAAATGGCTGTATGGGGAGGCCTTACAAATAGCTGTGAAAAGAAGAGAAGCGAAAAGCAAAGGAGGAAAGGAAAGATATAAGCATCTGAATGCAGAGTTCCAAACAATAGCAAGAAGAGATAAGAAAGCCTTCTTCAGCGATCAATGCAAAGTAATAGAGGAAAACAACAGAATGGGAAAGTCTAGAGAGCTCTTCAAGATAATTAGAGATGCCAAGGAAACATTTCATGGAAATATGGGCTCGATAATGGACAGAAATGGTCTGGACCTAACAGAAGCAGAAGATATTAAGAAGAGGTGGCAAGAATACACAGAAGAACTGTACGAAAAAGATCTTCACGACCCGGATAATCACGATGGTGTGATCACTCAGCTAGAGCCAGACATCCTGGAATGTGAAGTCAAGTGGGTCTTAGAAAGCATCACTAGGAACAAAGCTAGTAGAGGTGATGGAATTCCAATTGAGCTATTTCAAATTCTGAAAGATGATGCTGTGAAAGTGCTGCACTCAATATGCCAGCCAATTTGGAAAACTCGGCAGTGACCACAGGACTGGAAAAGGTCGGTTTTCATTCCAATCCCAAAGAAAGGCAATGCGAAAGAATGCTCAAACTACCTCGCAATTGTACTTATCTCACATGCTAGTAAAGTAATGCTCAAAATTCTCCAAGCCAGGCTTCAGCAATACGTGAACCGTGAACTTCCAGATGTTCAAGCTGGTTTTAGAAAAGGCAGAGGAACCAGATATCAAATTGCCAACATCCACTGGATCATGGAAAAAGCAAGAGAGTTCCAGAAAAACATCTACTTCTGCTTTATTGACTATGCCAAAGCCTTTGACGGTGTGGATCACAAGAAACTGTGGAAAATTCTGAAAGAGATGGAAATACCAGACCACCTGACCTGCCTCTTGAGAAACCTATATGCAGGTCAGGAAGCAACAGTTAGAACTGGACATGGAACAACAGATTGGTTCCAAATAGGAAAATGAGTACGTTATGGCTGTATATTGTCACCCTGCTTATTTAACTTCTATGCAGAGTACATCATGAGAAACGCTGGACTGGAAGAAACACAAGCTGGAATCAAGATTGCCAGGAGAAATACCAATAACCTCAGATATGCAGATGACACCACCCTTATGGCAGAAAGTGAAGAGGAGCTAAAAAGCCTCTTGATGAAACTGAAAGAGAAGAATGAAAAAATGGCTTAAAACTCAACATTCAGAAAACAAAGATCATGGCATCTGATCCCATCACTTCATGGGAAATAGTGGGGAAAGAGAGGAAACCGTGTCAGACTTTATTTCTTTGGGCTCCAATATCAGTGCAGATGGTGACTGCAGCCATGAAATTAAAAGACGCCTTCTCCTTGGAAGAAAAGTTATGACCAACCTAGACAGTATATTCAAAAGCAGAGACATTACTTGGCCGACTAAGGTCCATCTAGTCAAGGCTATGGTTTTTCCAGTAGTCATGTATGGATGTGAGAGTTGGGCTGTGAAGAGGGCTGAGTGTCGAAGAACTGATGCTTTTGAATTGTGGTGTTGGAGAAGACTCTTGAGAGTCCCTTGGACTGCAAGGAGATCCAACCAGTCCATTCTGAAGGAGATCAGCCCTGGGATTTCTTTGAAAGGAATGATGCTAAAGCTGAAACTCCAGTACTTTGGCCACCTCATGCGAAGAGTTGATTCATTGGAAAAGACTCTGATGCTGGGAGGGATTGGGGGCAGGAGGAGAAGGGGACAACAAAGGATGAGATGCCTAGATGGCACCTCTGACTCAATGGAAGTGAGCCTGAGTGAACTCTGGAAGTTGGTAGTGGACAGGGGTGTCTGGCGTGCTGCGATTCATGGGGTCACAAAGAGTCGGACATGACTGAGAGACCGAACTGAACTAAAATCTATTTCTCATCTCCACTGTATAATTGTACGGGATTTGATTTAGGTCATTCCTGAATGGTCTAGTGGTTGTCCTACTTTCTTCAGTTTAACTCTGAATTTGACATTAAAGAGTTTATGATCTGAGCCACAATCAGCTCCTGTCTTGTTTTTGCTGACTGTATAGAGTTTCTCCATCATTGGCTGCAAAGAATATAATCAATCTGATTTTGGGTATGACTGTCTGGTGATATCCATGTGTAAAGTCTTCTCTTGTGTTGTTGGAATAGTGTGTTTGCTCTGAACAATACATTTATTGGCAAAGCTTTATTAGTCTCTGCTCTGTTTCATTCTGTACTCTAAGGCCAAATCTGCTTGTTGGGTGCTTCTCGACTTCCTACTTTTGCATTCGAGTCCCCTCTGATGAAAATGACGTCTTTTGGGGGATGTTAGTTCTAAAAGGTCTTGTACTTCTTCATAGAACCGTTCAGCTTCAGTTTCTTCAAAATTTCTGGTTGAAGCATAGACTTGGATTACCATGATATTGAATGGTTTACTTTGGCAACAAATCGACATCCTCCTGTTGTTTTTGAGATTGCAGCATAGTACTGCATATTGGACTATTTTGTTGACTATGATGGCTATTTTATTTCTTCTAAGGGATTCTTGCCCACAGTGGAGCTACCCTGAAAGGAGCTACCCCCCGCCAGAGGTCAGGGGTGGCAGCCGGGAAGAGCTACCCCACGCCCAAGATGAGGGGTGGTGGCCGAGAGGAGCAACCCCACATCCAAGCAGCGGTGGCTGTGCGGGCGCAGGAGGGCCAAGAGGAGCTACTCCACATTCAAGGTCAGGAGGGGCAGCCATGAGGAGATACCACTCATCCAAGGTAAGGAATAGCAGCTGTGCTTTGCTGGAGCAACCATGAAGAAATACCCCACGTCCAAGGTAAGAGAAACCCAAGTAAGATGGTAGGTGTTGTGAGAGGGCATCAGAGGGCAGACACACTGAAACCACAATCACAGAAAACTAGTCAATGTATCACATGGACCACAGCTTTGTCTAACTCAGTGAAAATAAGCCGTGCCGTGTGGGGCCACCCAAGATGGACAGGTCATGGTGGAGAGGTCTGACAGAATATGGTCAACTAGAGAAGGGAATGGCAAACGACTTCAGTATTCTTGCCTTGCTGCTAAGTTGCTTCAGTCGTGTCCGACTCTGTGCGACCCCATAGACGGCAGTCCACCAGGCTCCCCTGTCCCTGGGATACTCCAGGCAAGAACACTGGAGTGGGTTGCCTTTTCCTTCTGCAATGGATGAAAGCGAAAAGTGAAAGTGAAGTCGCTCAGTGGTGTCCTACTCTTAGCGACCCCATGGACTGCAGCCCACAGGCTCCTTCATCCGTGGGATTCTCCAGGCAAGAGTAGGGTGCCATTGCCTTCTCCGATTCTTCCCTTGAGAACCCTATGAACAGGCAAAATGACAGGATACTGAAAGAGGAACTCCCCAGGTCAATAGGTGCCCATTATGCTACTGGAGATCAGTGGAGAATTAACTCCAGAAAGAATTAAGGGATGGAGCCAAAGCAAAAACAACACCCAGTTGTGGATGGAACTGGTGATAGAAACAAGGTCCAATGCTGTAAAGAGCAATATTGCATAGGAACTAGAAATGTTAGGTGCATGAATCAAGGCAAATTGTAAGTGGTCAAACAGGAGATGGCAAGAGTGAACATTGACATTCTAGGAAGCAGTGAACTAAAACAGACTGGAATGGGTGAATTTAACTCAGATTAACCATTATATCTACTACTGCAGGCAGGAATCCCTTAGAAGAAATAGAGTAGCCATCATGGACAACAAAAGAGTCTGAAATGCAGTACTTGGATGCAGTCTCAAAAGTGACAGTATGATCTCTGTTCATTTCAAAGGCAAACTATTCAATATCATGGTAATCCAAGTCTATGCCCCAAAGAGTAATGCTTAAGAAGCTGAAGTTGAATGGTTCTATGATGACCTATAAGACCTTTTAGAACTAACGCCCCCAAAAGATGTTCTTTTCATTATAGGCGACTGGAATGTAAAAGTAGGAAGTCAAGAAACACCTGGGGTAACAGGCAAATATGACCTTGGAGTACAGTATGAAGCAGGGCAAAGGCTAATAGAGTTTTGCCAAGAGAATGCACTGGTGATAGCAAACACCCTCTTCCAACAACATAAGGGAAGATTCTACACATGGACATCACCAAATGGTCAATGCCGAAATCAGATTGATTATATTCTTTGCAGCCAAACCTGAGAAGCTCTATACAGTCAGCAAAAACAAGACCAGGAGCTGACTGTGGCTCAGATCATGAAATCCTTATAGCCAAATTCAGACTGAAATTGAAGAAAGTAGGAAAACAACTAGACCATTCAGGTATGACCTAAATCAAATCCTTTATGATTATACAGTGGATGTGAGAAATAGATTTAAGGGCCTACATCTCATAGAGTGCCTGATGAACTATGCACGGGGTTCATGACATTGTACAGGAGACAGGGATCAAGACTATCCCAATGGAAAAGAAATATAAAAAGCAAAATGGCTGTCTGGGGAGGCCTTACAAATAGCTGTGAAAAGAAGAGAAGCAAAAAGCAAAGGAGAAAAGGAAAGATATAAGCATCTGAATGCACAGTTCCAAACAATAGCAAGAAGAGATAAGAAAGCCTTCTTCAACGATCAATGCAAAGAAATAGAGGAAAACAACAGAATGGGAAAGACTAGAGATCTCTTCAAGAAAATTAGAGATACCAAGGGAATACTTCATGCAAAGATGGGCTCAATAAAGGACAGAACTGCTATGAACCTAACAGAAGCAGAAGATATTAAGAAGAGGTGGCAAGAATACACAGAAGAACTGTACAAAAAAGATCTTCATGACCCAGATAATCACGATGATGTGATTACTCAGCTAGAGCCAGACATCCTGGAATGTGAAGTCAAGTGGGCATTAGAAAGCATCACTATGAACAATTCCAGTTGAGCTATTTCAAATCCTGAAGATGATGTTGTAAATGTGCTGCACTCAATATGCCAGCAAATTTAGAAAACTCAGCATTGGCCACAGGACTGGAAAAGGTCAGTTTTCATTCCAATCCCAAAGGAAGGCAATGGCAAAGAATGCTCAAACTACCACACAATCGCGCTCCTCTCTAGTAAAGTAATGCTCAAAATTCTCCAAGCCAGGCTTAAGCAATATGTGAACCGTGAACTTCCAGATGTTCAAGCTGTTTTTCGAAAAGGCAGAGGAACCAGAGATCAAATTGCCAACAACTGCTGGATCATGGAAAAAGCAAGAGATTTCCAGAAAAACATCTATTTCTGCTTTATTGACTATGCCAAAGCCTTTGACTATGTGGAACACAATAAACTGTAGAAAATTCTGAAAGAGATGGGAATACCAGACCACCTGACCTGTCCCTTGAGAAACCTGTATGCAGGTCAGGAAGCAACAGTTAGAACTGGACATGGAACAACAGACTGGTTCCAAATAGGAAAAGGAGTACGTCAAGGCTGTATATTGTCACCCTGCTTATTTAACTTATACACAGACTACATCATGAGAAATGCTCAGCTGAAAGAAGCACCAGTGGAATCAAGATTGCTGGGGAAAATATCAATCACCTCAGATATGCAGATGACACCACCCTTATGGCAGGAAGTGAAGAGGAACTAAAAAGCCTCTTGATGAAAGTGAAAGAGGAGAGTGAAAAAGTTGGCTTAATGCTCAACATTCAGAAAACTAAGATCATGGCATCTGGTCCCATCACTTCATGGGAAATAGTGGGGAAACTATGAAAACCGTGTCAGACTTTATTTTGGGGGGCTCCAAAATCACTGCAGGTGGTGACTGCAGCCATGAAATTAAAACATGCTTACTCCTTGGAAGGAAAGTTATGACCAACCTAGATAGCATATTCAAAAGCAGAGACATTACTTTGCCAACAGAGGTCTGTCTAGTCAAGGCTATGGTTTTCCAGTCGTCATGTATGGATGTGAGAGTTGGACTGTAAAGAAAGCTGAGCACCAAAGGATTGATGCTTTTTTTTAAAAAAATTTTATTTATTTATTTTTTTTAAATTTTAAAATCTTTAATTCTTACATGCGTTCCCAAACATGAACCTCCCTCCCATCTCCCTCCCCATAACATCTCTCTGGGTCATCCCCCCATGCACCAGCCCCAAGCATGCTGCATCCTGCGTCAGACATAGACTGGCGATTCAATTCTTACATGATAGTATACATGTTAGAATGTTATCCTCCCGAAGTGGTGGTAGAGAAGACTCTTGAGAGTCCCTTGGATTGCAACGAGATCCATCCAGACCATTCTAAAGGAGATCAGTCCTGGGTGTTCATTGTAAGGACTGATGCTAAAGCTGAATCTACAATACTTTGGCCACCTCATGCGAAGAGTTGACTCATTGGAAAAGACCCTGATACTGGGAGGGATTGGGGGCAGGAGGAGAAGGGGATGACAGAGGATGAGATGGCTGGATGGCCTCACTGACTTGATGGACATGAGTTTGGGTGGACTCTGGGAGTTGGTGATGGACAGGGAAGCCTGGTGTGCTGTGTTTCATGGGGTCTCAAAGAGTCGGACAGAACTGAGTGAACTGAACTGAACTGCCCACAATGGGCCATGCTCAGTAAATCTTTAATCCAATTTTCTGTTGCACTGCAGGGCTGTGTTCCCTCCCTGTTATTTGACCTGAGGTGAAATTATGATGGAGGTGTTGAAGATTTTGGTGACCTCCTTCAAATGGTCCCATATAGGCACTGCTACCTTCACTGCCCCCAACCCTGAAGCAAGCCACTGCTGACACACACCTCTGCTGGAGACTCTTGAACACTCACAGGGAAGTCTGGGTCAGTCTCTGTGGGGTCACTGCTCCTTTCTCCTTTGTCCTGGTGCACACAAGTTTCTGTTTGTGCCCTCCAAGAGTCTGTTTCCCCAGTCCTGTGCAAGTTCTGGCAGCTCTGTGGTGGGTTAATGGCAACCTCTTCCAAGAGGGCTTATGTCATTCCTGGGTCTGCTATACCCAGAGACCCTGCCCCCACAGCAGCCCACTGCTGACCCATACCTCTTCTTAAACTTTAATACTTTTATTTTAGTTTTTGTTAGAAATTACACTGCCTATTCTTGCTCCTTTATGGCTTGGTATGAATTATCATTTTTTACTGTTCAACAGAAGGCATAAGATATTGGACTTTTTTTAAAAATTGGAGAATAATTACTTTACAATGTTGTGGTGATCTCTGCCATACATTGGGTTTTGGACATTTAAGCTCCATTTAAACTCCTTTCTTTCGAGTTAATTTTGGCATGTATTTTATTTCTCACAGGTCATTATCATTATTTTCTGTAAAGTGAAAGGGAGGTACAGAAATTTGTTATACATATGCTGCCCCCACACTTGCATAGTCTCCTGGTTATCAACATCAAATAGTGCATTTCTTACCAAGAATAAACCTACATTGAGACATCATTTATCACCCCAAATCTGTGGTTTACATTAGGATTCTACTTGTTTAAACAAGTGTATGATGACATGTATCCATCATTATGCGCTCACGCATGGTTAGTTGCACAGTCGTGTCTTACTTTTGTAACCCCATGGACTGTAGCCCTCCAGGCTCCTCTGTTCATGGGATTCTCCAGGCAAGAATACTGGAGTGGCTTGCCAGGCTCTGCCCCAGGGGACCTTCCTGACCCAGGGATCTAGCCTGCATCTCCTTTGTCTCCTGCATTAGCAGGCAGGTTCTTTACCACTAGCACCATCTGTGACGGCCCATCCATCATTATAGTAACATACAAATTATTTTTGCTGTCCTAAAATTTCTCTATGTTCCATCTATTCATCCCTCTGTATATCCCCAACTCCTGGAAACCACAGATCTCTTTGTTTTCTTCATTGTTTTGCCTTTTCCAGTTGAAATCATGCAGAATTCAGCCTTTTCTGACTGGCCTTTTTCACTTAGTAATATGCATTTAAGATTCTTCCATGTATTTTTATAGCTTGATAGCTCATTTCTTTTTAGTATTTCATTGTCTGTCTCTATCACAGTTTATTTATCTGTTCGCCGACTAAAAGACATCTTGCTTGCTTCCAAGTTTTTGGCAAACATTAATGGATAAAACTCCTATAAATATCTGTGTGCAGGTTTTAATGTGGACATAACTTGCAGCTCATTTGGGTATACATCAAAGAGTGTAACTGCTGGAGCATATGTTTAAGAGTATGTTTAGTTTTATAAAGATTTACCAAACTGTCTTCCAAAGTGGTTTTACCTTTTTGCATTCCCACCAGCATGTATAAAAATTCTCATTGCTCCATATCCTCACTAGCATTTGTTGTTTTCAATATTTCAGATTTGGGCCATTTTGATGGATATGCAGGAATGTTGCAATATTATTTTAATTTGTATTTCCCTGATAACATATAATATAGAGAATCTTTTCATATGTTTGTTTGCCATCTGTATATCTTATCCAGTAAGGTGTCTGTGAAGATCTTCAGTGAATTTTTTAACTAGGTTATTTATTTTCTTATTTTTGTGCTTTTCAGGCATGTTTCGGATAACAATCCATTATCAGATTTATCTTTTCTAAGCATTTCCTTCAAATCTGTGGCTTCTTTTCTCAAACTTGATGTTGTCTTTTGTAGAGAGGAAGTTTTAAAAATAATGAAATATTTTAAAAATATTGAAATATAGCACATCAATTAGTTCTTTTATGCTTTGTGATTTTGTATTATATCTAAAAAGCTATTACCATACACAGAGTCATCTAGGATTGCTCCTATATTTTTTTTATAAGCCTCTTATTTTTTTTCATTTTATATATAGATATATAATTAATTTAGGGCTGATATTTATAAAGGATGTAAGATTTAGATTCTTTGTTGTTTGTTTTTTATTGTTGTTGTTTTTTATGTGTGGATGTCCAGTTACTTCAGTAACTTTGCTCCTTTATCGAAGATCAATTGATTATATTTATGCAGCAATATTTCTGGACTTTCTGTTCTGTTCCATTGATCTGTTTGTCTAATATTTCACCAAAATAACAGACTGTTTTTATTCCTACAGCTTTGTAGAAAGACTTGAAATTAGGTAGTATCAGTTCTCCAAATTTATTCCTATTCTTCAACATTGTGCTGGGTATTCTGGATCTTTTGACTCTATGTATAAATTTTATTATTTTTATTTGTTAATATTTTATTCATTTGACTGCACTGGATCTTAGTTGGGCATGTGGGATCTAGTTCCCTAACCAGAGATTGAACCCAGGCTCCTTGCATTGGGAGCACAGAGTTTCAGTTACTGGACCACCAGGGAAGTCCCCTGCATATACATTTTAGAATCTGTTTGTCAATATCGACAAATACCTCATTGGGGTTTTGTTTAGGTTGGATAGAATTTATTGATCAAGTGGGGAAGAACTGACATTTTCATAATATTGAATCCTGCTATGAACATGAAATAACTCTACTTAGTTCTATAATTTATCAGTGTTTTGTACTTTTTCTCATACACATGTATCTATTTTGTAAGATTCATACTTTTAACATTTCACTTTTGAGGGGTTCCAATATAAGCTGTTTTCAATATCAAATTGTACCTGTTAACTGCTGGTTTATAGGAATGCTATTGACATACTAATCTTGTGTCCTGAAACTTTGCTATAATTGTTTACTGATTCCACTAGGGGTTTTGTTTTTTGTTTTTTTTTTTTTTTTTGGTCAAATTCTAAATGTTTTCTAAATAAACAACCATGACATCTGTGAATGACAATTTTATGTGTTTCTTTCCAAACTTTTTTGATTTTTTTCTTTTTCTTTGCTTTATTGCATTACAAAGAATTTTTCAGAAAAACGTTGAAAAAATCCTGGTAAGATGGGATAGGCTTTCCCTATACCTGATTTTGGTTGGAAAGCTTCTAGTTTCTTATCATTAGTATGATGTTAGCCAACATTCTTGGTAAATATTCTTTATTTGATCGAGAAAGCATCCCTCTATTCCTATCATACAGTGAGTTTTTAACATAAATATGTATTCAACTTTTTAAAATACTATTCCTGCATCTCCTGATTTTTCTTTTTTACTTCTGATTTTTGAAGTTGAATTAGCCTTACACAAATGGAACATCCCATTTGATCATGGTATGTAATTCTTTTTATATATGGTTGTATTTGATTTTATATTTTGATGAGGATTTTTACACCTAACTTCATGAGAGAGATTGATTTATAAGTTTCTTTTCTTATAACATCTTTCTAAATATAGTGTTGGTTTTTGTTGTTTGTTGCTTAGTCAAAAAGTTATGTCTAGTTCTTTCTGACCCCATGAACTGTCGCCCCCCAGGCCTTTCTGTCCATGGGATTGCCCAGGCAAGAATACTGGAACAGGGTGTCATTTTGTTTTCCAGGGGCTCTTTCTGACCCAGGGATTGAACCTGTGTCTTCTACGTTGGCAGGAGGATTCTTTATCACTGAGCCACTAGGGAATCCCATTAGGGTAATGTTGACTACATGGAGTGAATTAATAAATACTCTCTCTCCTTTTCTTATTTTTCTTTTTTTCTGAAAAAAGATTGTAGAGAATTGTTATAATTTATTTCCTAAATGTTTGGTAGAATTATCCAGTGACTCCATTTGAACCTGATGCTTTTGTTATTGGTAATTGACTAAATTTCTTTAATAAATTTTTCACTATTCACATTGTCTTTTCTTCTGTGAGTTTTGGCAAACTATGTCTTTTATTAGTAACAAATTTGTTCCTTTTATCATCTAGATTATCAAACTTGAGGGAACAAAGTTTTTCACAGAATACCTTTATTATTATTTTAATTTCCATAGGATTTGTAGTGCTACTCTCTTATTTATTTCTGATGTTAATAATTTGTGTTTTCTCTGTTTTTCATAAGTTAGCCTAACTGGAGACTTACTGAACTTACTAGCTTTTGATTTTGTTGACTTACTCTATTGATTTCTTATTTCTATCAAATTAATTTCTTTTATTTCTTTTAATTTACTAATTTGTTTTTTTTTTAATTTAAATTTTTATTTTTACTTTATTTTACTTTACAATACTGCATTGGTTTTGCCATACATTGACATGAATCCACCACGGGGGTATATGCATTCTTCTTTTTTCTACTTTTCTAAGGTCAAAACTTAGATTATTTACTATAGATGTCTCTTCTTTACTAATATGTGTATTCAACACTCTAAATTTCCCTCTAAGTAGTTCTTTTGCTGTATCTCAAAAATACTGACATTGCATTTTGATTTTCAATTAGTTCAGTTTTCAAAAAAAATTATATTGGGCTTTCTTCTTTGAACCATGTGTTGTTTAGAAGTGTGTTGCTTAATCTTCACATATTTTGGGACTTCCAGTTATCTTTTTTGTTATTGATTTCTGATTTATTTCCATTGTGTTCTGAGAGCAGGCATTGTATTCTTTCTGTTCCCTTACATTTGTTAAGTTGTGCTTTCTGACTCAGAATGTGATCTACCTTGGTGAATATTTCATATTAGCTTGAGAAAAAATATGTATTTTCCTATTTTTGGATGGAGTAGTCTCCAGATGTCAATTATATTCCATTAATTGATGGTGTTGTTGAGTTCACCTACATCCTTCCTGATTTTCTGCCAACTGGATCTGTTCATTTCTAAGAGAAGGGTATTAGTATCTAAAACATACTGCTTCTATCAGTTTTTGTCTCATGTAATCTAACACTCTGTTGTTAGGCACACACTTAATAAGCATTAGTATGTTTTCTTGGAGAACTGACCTCTTTATCATTATGTCATGCTCTTCTTTGTCCCTAGTAAATTTTCTTATGCTGAAGTTCATTCTGTCTGAAATTAATATAGCCAATCCTATTTTTTATTAAAGTTAATATGGTATATTTTTTCCTCATATTTATTTTTAATTGATAATAGTATCTATATTTAAAATGGGTTTCTTGTCAGCAACATGTAGCTGGGTCTTATTTCCTGACCTATTCTGATTATCTCTGTATTTAATTTAATTAATTTAGAGTAATGATTTTCTCTAAGTCATGACTGATATAGCTGGATTAATGTATATCACATTTGTTACTGATTTTCTGTTTGCTCCCTTTGTTCTTTATTCCTGTTTTTGTCTTTGGTATTTAGTTTAGTTATGTACCTATACTTTTTTTTTCCATCTTCTTCTGCTTAGATTTCCCAGAATATATTGAAACTGATGGTTTGGGGTTGTCTACTAATTTTGGAAAAAATCTAATATTTATCTCTTTAAACGTTGCTTTTTCACCAATCTCATTTCTCCTTTTGTACCTCTAATTATACTTATTAGTACCTGTAACCACCACCCTTTTATCTTTATTTAAAAAAAAATTTAAGAATTATCCTTGATACACAAAGAAGATAATCAGCAAATATTTATTAAGTCGGGGGGAAATACCTTTGCTTCTAGACTACACAGATCTTCAAAATGTTCATATTTTTAAAAATTCCAATTGCAGTTAAATATTTGATTTTTTTTCAGTGTCTCTTGTTGATCCTGATCCTCAAATGAGTTAAACAATAGTATATTAGTAGTATATCGGTGTTGCTTTCGACCTAGCAACTATAGCGAGTGGTTTGCAGCCATCTTGCTTCTCATCATGTAACTTACCATACAGAGTGTATTATAAATTTGAGTTTGGATCATCTTCTGACACGCTACCTTTTGTACTTTCACTGTCATGAAATATCTGAGAGTTCCTTTAATATGAAGTTTTGGCCAGTCTTGCTTCTGGGTCATTTTCATCTTTTTCTACACAACAGCTTTCATTTATGTCAATAACTTCACCTTCAGTAAACTCCTCTACCTGCATTCCCAGAGTCTCTCAAATGGTGTCAGTGTTAGTGTTCCTAAGGTCAGTTATTTATTCTATAACATTCAATTCAGATCCTGGAGGCAGTTTGTAAGTGTGGTAAACATTTCTGTCATACTGTATGCATATACTTCTTAACCTCCTCCCATGATGTTCTTAGCTTCTGTCACCCTTTTCACATGTTCTAATCACATCCAATTTTACTCCCACTATTATCATTTTTTGTTTCTGCACATTCGTTGTTGTTGGCTAATTCTATCAATTATCCAATTTTGTAAAAGGTTATCATCATTGGAAGAAAAGATGGCAAAAAAATACTTGCTTCCTTTTTGTGCATGAAATGAAAATGGATGTGTAGTATTCAATCACTGACAGATATGAGAGAAGCAAAGTTGATTGATCACTGATCATGGTACACATTTACATATGCACTGATGTGTGGACACAAGTCTAACAGAGGAGTTTTTACTTTTTATACTTGCTCACAGTATGCCATGGTTACTAGCATTTGAACTGTGTTGTTACAAGACTAGTGGATTATTTAATAAGGCATTGTAACTGAAACTTGTGCCTATTGAAAATATTCAAAGCAACAGTCACCTTTAGATAGTTTTGTGTGGAAGCATTGGGCTGAGTAAAATTTTCCTCTTTATGCATTAATGTGTTGTACATATTTTCCAAATGTGGCATTGATTATTCACTTAAGAAAAGAAGGATATTGCATCCCCATAAAACCCTTATATAGACAGCTAGTACATTCTATTTACCCCTAATAAACTTGGCTAAATCTTGCCATTTGCAATATTCAAAGACATCTTCTTCACATGGACTTTGGAATTTGACACGTTATCCAAATAATTTAATTGGTTCACTTTCCTTTTATGTAAAATTATAATAACATTATCTACTTTCTATGGTTGGTAGAGGGAAAGAAATAAAATTGCAAATGAATAATAGCAGCATAGTATGTAGTTCATAGTAGGTATTTGTTATACATCATTGAACATCCCATTTTCTTCAACATAAATATCAAAGGAAATTCTTCAATATATCTCTTCATTTTGTTGTGTAGTGGCTTCTGCAAAGCAAAAATAAAGGTTTTGCCTCACTCAACCATATGACTAATCACAACTATAATAAAAAGCTTTGGCTCTCCTACAAACCCCACCTTGGCAAGTATTCTGACTGTCGGAGAAATTCAATACAAAGGTCTTCCAAGTTATGTTAGTTTAGTCATCAGAAACAATCTAATAGATCTCCTAAGAACTAGACAGAAATTAATCTCTGTGTGTATAACAGAAACCTGGATGGTGAGGTAGTCCAATGCTGCCACTAAGCAGGCAAGCAATTCTTTATTTATTTATTTTTTTTTTTTAGGCAAGGAATTCTTGAGAGATGGCACAGAACAATAATACTAACTGCTGCTGCTAATCTCCTTTTCTTCTGGTGCTTCAGAGCTAGTAAATACCAACGGGTAAATATCACAGTGGCCACATTCTCTGATACATCCTGACACCTTTGTGAACTAGTTATCCATTCAATGTATTGAGCAGTGTGGGTTGCTTTATATATACAGTGTGGCTTAATATGGGAAACAGTGCCAGTAATACACTGTCCCTTCTTTACATCTCTGTGATTTAAAGACTAATAGGGGAATATTGTTATATAAATAATATTCTAATATAAGAGAGATATAAAAGTGCCTTATGTTAATGAGAAGCAAGGGTTTAAATCAAGAATGCTGGCTGTAAGGGTTTTCTTATTCCAAATGACAGAGAACAGAGGGAAGGTAGGATTTGAATGAGCTCCAATAAATGAATGGGGGAGAAAGGGAGAAAATACTAAGAGGACAGCATGAGTGATGATTTGGAGGTATCAAGATACAGTGTTTGTTCCAGGACTGAGCCATCACGGTGTTGTTGTAGTTTCAATGATACTACATGGAGAGAGAATAAAATGATTGTGGGCCTACAAATAAATGCTACTCTTTCTGTCAAACATTAAGCATTTATTCATTGGTATCAGACAGACCTAAACATTAAACACCAAAAATACCACTAATAACATTATTATTATTCCAAAACATATTCTAAGATATACCCCAAAAGCCCCGTGATTGATTTATTATGATTATTCTATATATAATGTAGTGCTGCTGTGCTTGATAATTATTAAGTGTTACCAAGTTAAAATATATGTTTATTAAATGACTAGTGTGTACTAGATACTTTTAAAAGCTCTTTATTGGTACAATGTCATTTTATATTTTAAAATCATGGATTATATAAAATTATAATCTCCATTTTGCACATTTGATAAACAGAGGTTTATTATAAAAGAGTAATTGCCCAAAGTTCACACAGGCGAAAATCTTGTAATCTAAATTCAAACTCAAGACTCATAAGTGTAAAAACAAAACAAACAAACGAAAAATAATCAAACTAAAACTATCCTGTGTTACAAGAACCCACTATGTAAATCAGGCAAAGTTATCTCATTCATTTAAGAAATTTCTTATAGGAGGAATCAACACAGACTCAAGAAATACTAATAATACAAGAAAAATAGTGAAGAATCAGTCAAGTTCAGATAACTCAGAGAATGCTTCTATTTGTGTGCTGAGAAAGAACTTAAGGAGGTGAACTTTAAGTAGGAAGTTGAAAAAAGCAGAAGGTTTAATTTCAATTTCTTAGAAAAGGTAAAATGTCAGAACAAAATAATGGCAAGAGGTTAACTTTGCTTGCTTTTAGTTTTCTAATGACAGAGAAAATATTTTGAGTTATAAATGCAGCATAGAAGCAGCAACGAGACAATGTTTTATTTTATTAGGACCTATGAGAGATAGTAGATAGGCTGTCTATTTTTTTTTTTTTTTTGGTAATGAATAGATATGCTCAATAAAGATTGGCCTGTTCTTTCTGCAGTACTATATCTGTCATCCTCTTGACTTTTTTTTTTAAGTTTCATTGAAATATAGTTGATATACAAAGAACAGTGCATGTATAATGTATAAAATTTGACAAGTTTGAACATAAGTCATCACCTGGGATACCATGACCACAAGCAAGGAAATAGACACATACAGCACCTCTTGAACTTTCCATGTACCTCTTTGTTTCTGCATGGGAAATGAGAATTGTTCAATGGGTGAAAGATTTCAGTTACACTTTATGAATGAATCCTAAGAATTTTTCACAACAAGTACATATAGTCTTCTTGACTTTTGAAAAATAAAACTTTTTTCCAGAGGAATTAACATGTGAGCTACATATAAAAACCAAGTGGTGAATGCCACTAGAGTCATTTATTTTTCCTCTTTTATTGATGTGTAGTTGATTTACAATATTATACTAGCTTCAGGTATACAACATTGTGATTCAAGATTTTCATAGATAATACATCATTTAAAGTTACTACAAAATAATGGCTTTATTTCCCTGTGTTCTACAATCCATCCTTGTTGTTTACTTATTTTTTTATACATAGTTGTTTGTGTCTTTTAATCTCATACCCCTATCTCATCCCTCCTCCTTTCCCTCTCTGCACTGTTAACCACTAGTTTCTTCGCTGCATCTGTGAGTTTGTTTCCATTGTATTATGTATATTTATTTGTGTTACTTTTAGATTCTACAGATAAATGATATAGTATAGTATTTATCTTTGACTTATTAAACTAAAGATAGCATTCTCTAGGTCCAACCACATTGCTATACGTGGCAGAATTTGATTCTTTTCAGGGCTGAGTTATAGTCCATTCTCTATGTGTGATTATATATGCTTCCCAGGTGGTGCTAGTGGTAAAGAACTGACCTGCCAATGCAGGAAGCATAAGAGACGTGGATTCGATCCCTGGGTCAGAAAGATCCCCTGGAGAAGGAAATGGCAACCCCCTCTAGTATTCTTGCCTGGAGAATCCCTTGGACAGAGGAGCCTGAGGTGCTATACTCCATAGGGTCACAAAGAGTCAGACATAACTGAAGCAACTCAGCATGCATGCATGCATGCATACATATATCAAATCTTCTTTATCCATGCATCTATTGATGTACACTGGTGTTGCTTCCATAGTCTGACTATTGTAAATAATGCTGCTATGAACCTTGAGGTGTGTTTCAAGTTCGTGTTTACATTTTTTTTTCATACATATACCCCAAAGTGAAATTGCTGGGTCATAATGGCTTCCCTGGTGGCTCAGCGGTTAAAGCATCTGCCTGCAAGGCAGGAGACCCGGGTTCAATCCCTGGGTCTGGAAGATCCCCTGGAGAAGGAAATGGCAACCCACTCCAGTATTGTTGCCTGGAGAATTCCATGGAGAGGAGCCTGGTAGGTTACAGTCCACGGGGTCACAAAGAGTTGGACACAAATGAGCGACTTCACTTTCACTTTCACTTTAATGGTAGTTCTACTTTTAGTCTTTTGGGGAACTTCCATTCTGTTTTACACAGTGGCTGTGCCAATTTATATCCCCACTAACAGGATACAGGTTTCCCTTTTCTCCATATCTTTACTGACATTTGTTATTTGTAGACTTTTTTGATGGCAGCCATCTGACAGGTATAAGATTATCTCACTATGATTTTCATTAGAATTTCCCTAATAATTAGCATTATTGAGATGGTGATTGCAGCCATGAAATTAAAAGATGCTTACTTCTTGGAAGGAAAGTTATGACCAACCTAGATAGCATATTCAAAAGCAGAGACATTACTTTGCCAACAAAGGTCCGTCTAGTCAAGGCTATGGTTTTTCCAGTGGTCATGTATGGATGTGAAAGTTGGACTCTGAACAAAGCTGAGTGCCGAAGAATTGATGCTTTTGAACTATGGCTTTGGAGAAGACTGTTGAGAGTCCCTTGGACTGCAAGAAGATCCATCCAGTCCATTCTAAAGGAGATCAATCCTGGGTGTTCTTTGGAAGGACTAATGCTGAAGCTGAAACTCCAATACTTTGGCCACCTCATGTGAAGAATTGATTCATTGGAAAAGACTCTGATGCTGGGAGGGATTGAGGGCAGGAGGAGAAGGGGACGACAGAGGATGAGATGGCTGGATGGCATCACCAACTCGATGGACATGAGTTTGAGTGAACTCTGAGAGTTGGTGATGGACAGGAAGGCTTGGCGTGCTGCAATTCATGGGATCGGAAAGAGTCAGACACGACTGAGTGACTGAACTGAACTGAGCTGAGCGTCTTTTCATGTGCCTTTGGCTGTCTGTATGTCTTCTTTAGAAAAATATCTGTGGTGACCCAAGGATGAAAGAGCAGATAAAACCAAGGAGTGTCTTGGAATGCAGGATCAGAAAAACTAGACCCTTGTTGATCTTTCCTCCCATTCCCAGTGATGTAACTATTAATGCATTTCAGGTCTTCCTGACCAGTATAACCTGTCTCCCCTCCTTCCCCATATAGGGAGAAAGTATGTGCCTTACTCTACCCACCCCCACCCAATATACCTACTTCATCCAATCAGCAAATAACCCGTAAGACCCCTATCCCACTCCTCACACCCAGGGTATAAAAATGAATCAAGAACCCCTTATCACTGTCAGCTCTCCCTGACTATCAGGAAGCCGGCCCACTGTGCTGGCAGCGACTCTCCCCTGCCCACTCTAATAAATTTCTTCTTCTTTCATTCTACCTCATGTCTGGAAATTCTCTTCCAACCTGTGCCCAGACCATGACAATGTCTATTCAGGTCTTCTGCCCATGTTTTTGTTTTTGTTGTTGTTTGTTTGTTTATTAAGAACATTTGAAAGTCTATAACCATGTCAAAAGGGAAAACCTGGTGAAACCAAGTGCAGCCTTCGGTTTTAACTTTGACTTCTACTGTGACCTTGAAATTTTTCTCTTACTTGTAAAATAAAGGAAGTAAGATGAATTGAAGCTCCTTTCTTTAAAGGTCTAGATGGGTAAGAATCCTGATCCTAAATTGAATATAACCTGCCTGGCCTCTTGCTTTAATAGAACCATTTAGTGGGATTGTTTCTTTAATAGTAAGAACAATTCTGTATAACTTTGCATCCTGCTGTGTCCATTGTAATTGCTTCCTATTTTCCCCCTGAAAGGAAGATTTAGCAAATTGGACTTTAAGCTTAATACCCTTCAGAGGATATCTCCTCTATATTTTCTCCTTGATAACTATTTCAGAACTACTTAATACACCAGAAACCAACAATCATTAGTATCTGTTTTACTGTTACATAGTGACTGCAAAATGAAATGTTGCATGCATTTAGTTTGAAATGTTTTACTTGTTGTTTTAACAACTTTTGAGTAGTTTTACAACATAATCCTTTTTAAGAGGTTAGAAAATAATATTGAATGGGAAATACACTGAAGTATTAACTCTGGAGACATTAACACTTGAAGTAACAAAGTAACCTAGTAAAAATAAACACTTGGTAATTATTCCCAAAGTGGAGTGGCATCTGACTTTCTTCGTTGCTTGTCTGAGAGCATCATAAGCAGCCTTTTGAAGGTAAACTTTATAGAAAGAGGCTGTCCTTTTCCTGTCTGTGTGAGAATGAGATAGAGCACACAGGCTGCTGTGCCCTCAGAACCACACAGTGTTTAATCATAAAGACATCTGCATGTGCTTCTCTGAATCCCTAAGAGTAAATTTTCATCTTACAGTACACCAATTTATTTTGCTGTTGCTCCTGCGTTTCTCTTTTGTCTTCTTTTATATTCTCTCTAGCAATAATCTAAAAGATATTCAACGTAGTATTACTGAGTGAATTAAAGTTAACACCAGAATGTTTAAAACTACGAGTTATAAAGGCTTATTTTACTTTTCCCCTACCCCCTCAGCACTTACTAATCTGCTTCAAATTGGATTCAAGCAACATCATCTTCCTGCCTGAGGGCCTTTCTGACGGTGGTGGACACCTGAGTCATTTGGGCAAAAATAATGTTTGCTGTTTAAAGCCGCTAAGTTTTGAAGAGACTTGATTTACAGCAATAGGTTATTGATATTAGTTCCAATACACACACACACGCATGCACACATACACGCATGCACACACACACACACAGAGGCATCATAATTCAGTTTATATTTCTGCCACTAGCAACTATATTGGGCTTCCCTGGTAGCTCAGGGAAAGAATCTGCCTGCAATGCAGGAGACCTGGATTTGATCCCTGGGTTAGGAAGATCCCATGAAGAAGGGAATGGCTACCCACTCTAGTATTTTCTAGCCTGGAGAAATCCATGGGGTTGCAAAGAGGCGGACATGAATGAGCAACTTTCACTTCCAACTTTTCAGCAACTATGTAGTTCTAACTTGCATATCTTTATTCATCTACTCACTAACTTCATTATCTTGGACAAAAGACTATAACACTTTTTCAACTGTGATGATATGAAGATTGGAATATTACATTTTAAATTATCATACAAAAAATGAATTTTCAAAAAATTGTTTGTAATTGTTAAATAAATTTTTATCTTGATAGTTCCCAGAAAGTGATAGAGCATCTTATACAGGATAGATGCTTTACTGAATTCACGAATTTACAGAATGAATAGAAGGTATTTGTCAGTACATTGATACTGATTCAGATTTATCTTAGGAATCTGCTCTAAAGGGAAAATTTCTGTAACCGCACATATACAAGCTATGCATATACATTTTAACCATATAGCCTTAAAATATTCAAAATTAGTTAAATATTCAAAATTAATATTTTAAAATTAAATCAAAATATTCCAAATTAAATAAAAATGATACCTATAGTTTGGCATGTGTAATGTTTGTCTACTTTGTGTTAATATTTGTTAATGTAAATATAATAAGACAAAGCATTTACTTACATTATGCAATATAAATTGATTTCATGTGTCAGTGCCTTTAACTAAGTAGTCTTTATTCTCCCATATTAACTTAAGCTGTTTAAAAAATTGAGAAATGGACAAGCAGAAATGCAGATGAGCACAGAATATCTTTTCTTACAAACTGTTTACATACGTCACCTCTTTAGCCTCTTAAAGGAATGAGCACCTTAGGGTTTAGGAACCTAGGAAGGATGGCTACTTATAGCCTCAGACGAATGACAGATTCATTTTTAGTGAAAAAACTGCTTTAATGAACCCATTTGATAGATGTATTGGAAAAGCTCAGAATCAGAGAATTTCATCAAATATGACTGAAATTCTGCCACATGCACATTTCTTATTATTTTAGCCCCAGATTGTAAAAACTCTAGAAAGCTAAGATTAAGTACCTTTTGACCAAGTAATTTCTTTCAGGAAGGCATCACAAATAAACAATTCAAAATGAAAAAAAAAAAAACCTTTATATAAAAGTAGAATTATTATATAATTTTCCATGGTATTGAAACAAAAGGAAAATAAGCAAGATGGTCAAATTATAAATCAATTTCAGTAAAATAAAGTATATACTTTCAGAGTATATAAATAATGATGAATAGATATTATATTAATAGTAACATAGGTAATTAAATTGTTGTTGTTGTTCAGTCACTAAGTCGTGTCTAAGGGACTCTCAACAGTTTTCTTCAGCACTGTAATTCATGAGCATCACATTAAATAATTAAATAGCATATTATTTAAGAAATTAAGGGTAAAAGTTCATGTATAATGCAATGATAAGCTTAAAATAAAACTGAACAGACAGATAATTTAAAAGATACATGGTTACTTGGGAAAAAAGACTAAAAGTCACATGCTTCAGTAAAAGCATAAGCAAGGTAGTTCTGTTTTTTAACTTGGTTCTGTTCTTAATGGTTCTGTGATTCATCTGGGCTAGTAATATAATTCCTCTGAATAGTTTGCTCATCTATAAAAGAAGGATGCTAGTTATATTTTCTTTGCAAGATTAGTATAATGATTGGAAATAATTTACTTGAAAGACTAGGTCCACAGTAATACTCAATGAATTATAGTTAATATTATTACTATTTCTCTTGCTTGTGATTAGGTAGAGGGATTAAAGGTGATCCCCCCCCCCCCCCCGCAACTTTTATTGAGATATAGTTGACCTACAGCAGTGTGTAAGTTTAAGGTGCACAGTGTAGAGACTTGACTTATATGGTGAAATGGTTACCGTGGTAAGGTTAGTTAGCATCATCATCTCATATAGATACAAATTTTTTTTTAATTAAAATGGAAAAAAAAAGAATTTTTTCCCTTGCCTGAGAACTTTTAGGATCTACATTCTTAACAACTTTCAGGTATAGCATACAGCAGTGTTAACCTGGACTGCAAGGAGATCAAACCAGTCTATCCTAAAGGAAATCAGTCCTGAATATTCATTGGAAGGACTGATGTTGAAGCTGAAACTCCAATACTTTGGCCACCTGATCTGATGCTGGTAAAGATTGAAGGCAGGAGGATAAGGGGACAACAGACGATGAGATGGTTGGCGGGCATCCCCGACTCAATGGACATGAATTTGAGTAAGCTCTGGGAGTTGGTGATGGACAGGAAAGCCTGGTGTGCTGCAGTCCATGGGGCTGTAAAGAGTCGGACACAACTGAGTGACTGAAATGAACTGGATTGAACTGAACTGAAATGTTAACTATGGTGATTTCTTTTCTCTCTTTTCCCTGAGCTTATGGTCATTACCTTTACAGTTGAACACATTTATATATAAAGAAAGAAATCAGAACTCAGGTCTTAACGGTCTGTCTTGTTTCAACTTCAGTTCAGGTTAAAAAGACTAAGGATGCACCAAGTGATCAATTTCATCCCCAACTATACACCTGCACCTTTTGCTTTCATATAAAAGGAGAACAAATTCCTTCCAGTGACCCAAATCTCAGCTACAGAGAATACTTGAGAGGAAGTCCTGTGTGCATATGTACTGTCACTTCAGTCATTCTGACTCTGTGCAACCATATGGGCTATAGGCTGCCAGGCTCCTCTGTCCATGAGGAGGAGTTTTATGCCAGGCAGGAATAGTGGAGTGGGTTGCCATTTCCTCCTCCAGGAGAGGAAGCCTCAGTTCAGTTCAGTTGCTCAGTCATGTCCGACTGTTTGCAACCCCATGGACCACAGCACGCCAGGCGTCCCTGTCTATCAACAACTCCCGGAGTTTACTCAAACTCATCTCCATTGAGTCAGTGATGCCATCTACCCATCTCATCCTCTGTTATCCCCTGCTCCTCCTGCCTTCAATCTTTCCCAGCATCAGGGTTTTTTCAAATGAGTCAGCTCTTTGCATCAGGTGGCCAAAGTATTGGAGTTTCAGCTTCAACATCAGTCCTTTCAATGGACACTCAGGACTGATCTTTAGGATGGACTGGTTGGATCTCCTTGTAGTTCAAGGGACTCTCAAGAGTCTTCTCCAACATCACAGTTCAAAAGCATCAGTTCTTCGGCACTCAGCTTTCTTTATAGTCCAACTCTCACATCCATACATGATTACTGGAAAAACCATAGCCTTGACAAGACAGACCTTTATTAGCACAGTAATGCCTCTGCTTTTTAATATGCTTTCTAGGTTAGTCATGCTTCCTTCCAAGAGGAAGTCTAAATATTGTCAATCCCATCAAATTGAATTTCTTAAAGTATTATGGCAGTTACATCAATTTATCTTTTAAATTTGGCTAAATAAATGTAAATATCACAATATAAAATATTAAAACTAGCCACATAAACAGTGCTCAATGATACTGAGGAAATTAATTGCAGTTCTCATTTGGCATTTGGTGAAACAGATCTTTTCTCCAGTTATCTGCCATTAGAAGGTATGTATTCCTCGCCAGTAAAAAAATCCAGAAAACAGCCTTGTACTGTGTAGAAGGGACTTATTTTTAGGGCTTCTTTCTCTAAGTCTCACCATATGCTGGTCTGAGGTTTCTATCTGATGTCGTATAAATCCCAGGGCATTTACTTGGAATACTGTTTTGTTAGGTTTATTAGCACTCACATTTTTTATTGCATTATTCCTGTTACTTTTTTTTTTTATTGCACAAATAGTCTGCTTACACACTGTGTGTTGAAATTAGTTTCCAGTCTTGTTCTGATAGATACTTTTTTAAAAAGTAAAATAAGAAAGTTATCACAAAATGTCGTGTCTCATAGGTTTATCTCTGAAAGAAAAATTGAGAAAATTATTTGATCTCTATACATCTTCAAAAAGGGCTATTTCAAATAACTCAGTAGATTTTTTGATGGCCATGTATATTTTGCATATTTAAATAATTTTATCATCACTGTTTAAAATAAAAATGATATGCCAAAAAAAAATAAATAAAAAAAAAATAAATGGAATTTTGACAAAGAAGCTTTTCTGGATCTAAGAGAATGGGCTTTTTTCTTCCTGTTATACTGTGTCATGCCAACCAGTGTTGTTCCTTCCACCCTCTCCCTGTCATTTAACTCAACCTGTTCCCTGTTATCACAGGTTCTTTTTTCATTCTCTTCCCCGTCTCTTAAAGTTGTTTTTCCTTCTCTCTTTAATGAATTAACTTTGCTAATTCTTTAGATCTCAGCTGCATCACTGCTTCCTCAGGCACACCTTCCCTGATTCCCATGACTAGGACAAATCCTGTTTTGAGGAGCACTCACACTAACACGTACATCACCACAACACTTTTCTAGCTGAATTTTACACTTGCGCATGATTAATTTGATTGATGTCTTTATGACTGTTAGTCTATAACAAATGTCAGGGCAAAAGCCAAGTCTATTTTCTAATAATTATATCCCTTGGGTTTAGAACAACACTGGAAATATAGAAAGTACTCAATAAATATTCAATGAATGATTTAAAAAAGATTTTAATATTAAATAAATCAATATATGTGGAAAACCCTGTCCATATTAAGTGATCTTTTATAATCAGAGTAACTTCTTTTTGAGTAGATCTGGAGTGAACAAAGTAACAAATATCTCTAAATGAAATTGATTAAGATAATGGCACCCCACTCCAGTACTCTTGCCTGGAAAATCCCGTGGATGGAGGAGCCTGGTAGGCTGCAGTCCATGGGGTTGCTAAGAGTCAGGCATGACTGAGCGATTTCACCTTCACTTTTCACTTTCATGCATTGGAGAAGGAAATGGCAACCCACTCCAGTATTCTTGCCTAGAGAATCCCAGGGACAGAGGAGCCTAGTGGGCTGCCGTCTATGGGGTCACACAGAGTCGGACACGACTGAAGCGACCTAGCATAGCATAGTTGAGTGTCAGTTATTATTTAACGTATTAAAAGAAGCAAGAGGTGATATCAGTGAGAATTGGTTCTGAATGCATGAGAAAGAAGCCTGGACCTTTTCATGGATACTGACTATTTCACTGGCAGAGTATATGACCTGAGTGGAATTTGTTGAAAAACACCAGGTTTTTATTTTATATGACTCTAGAAGATTTGTTTTAAAATAACATGCTAATTATGAACTAGCATTTTAAAAAATGTGTCTGTGCTTTCCATGGAGAGGGTCATTGTGTGATAAACAGAAGTGCTTTGGAGCCAGATAAATGTTCTTTTTGAGCCTAAGTTCTGTCACATCAAAATTTAAATGAATAGGTTTAGCAAATATTCTGTGCTATAGAGTAACTTAAATAATGATACTCTCACTACCCTCCTCCCACCACACACATACAAACATAACAAAGGCAGGCCTACCAACGATAGCTACCTAGTGGTCCTAGACCTAGTGCTCAGTTGCTCAGTTGTGTCTGACTCTGCAACACATTGAACTACAGCCCACCAGGCTCCTCTGTCCATGGGATTTTTCAGGCAAGAATACTGGAGTGGTTTCCATTTCTCCTCTAGAGGATCTTCCCAACCCAGGAATCGAACCTGGTGTCGCCTGGAGAGCCATCAAGGAAGCTGACCTAGTTGTCCTACAAAGGAAGAAAAAGAGTAAAAGTGATATTTCTTAAGTAACTTTCATATGCAAAGCATATTCATGTGAATTACCTAATATCCTCTCCAGTGGCTAAGAGGTTGATTCAAGAGAGGAAACTGAGTTCATGATAATTAAGCATAATGCCTCAAAATCACAAACTCACAAGACTTTCTTTTCAGAAGAAAGATGTAAGGGCATAACCTCTGAGGCATATTCTGATTTTATTGGTATGAAATTTTAACTAGATGGATCTGAACACCCTATAGAGATGAAATTGTTTTGAAACTCTGGCAAAGGAACACATAGCTTTTCTTAATATTCCTATTTTTTGAAATTTTCTAGCAAATTAATCTATTACTTTCTTCAGTTTTGTCGCTCAGTCGTGTTCAACTCTCTGCAACCCCATGGACTCAGCACACCAGGCTTCCCAGTCCATCACCAACTGCCGGAGCTTACTCAAACTCATGTCCATTGAGTCGGTGATGCCATCCAACCATCTCATCCTCTGTTGTCCCCGTCTCCTCCCATCTTCAATCTTTCCCAGCAGTAGGGTCTTTTCCAATGAGTGTGTTCTTTGCATCAAGTGGCCTAAGTATTGGAGTTTCAGCTTCAGCATCAGTCCTCCAATGAATATTCAGGATTCATTTCCTTTAGGACTGACTGCTTTGATCTCCTTGTTGTCCAAGGGACTCTCAAGAGATCCATTGGTTTCTATTTTATGTTTTTCTGGATATTCAATTCAGTTCAGTTCAATCTCTCAGTCGTGTCCGACTCTTTGCGACCCCATGAATCGCAGCACGCCAGGCCTCCCTGTCCATCACCAACTCCCGGAATTCACTCAAACTCATGTCCATTGAGTTGGTGATGCCATCCAACCATCTCATCCTCTGTCGTCCCCTTCTCCTCCTACCTTCAATCTTTCCTAGCATCAAGGTCTTTTCCGATGAGTCAGTTCTTTGCATCAAGCGGCCAAAGTATTGGAGTTTCAGCTTCAGCATCAGTCCTTGCAATGAATATTCAGGACTTTCTTAGCAAACTAAAGAAAAGAATATAAAAGAAAATTCAGTGTCAAAGCCATTGAGGTAAATCATCATTTTGGTGAGCATGCCAATGAGAAAACTGCCAGTAATTTAAACAAAGTCTTTATCCCGTTGAAGGCATTAAAGCAGAGAAGTTAAACAAATGCCAAAACAAGAAGTCATGTGATGTAATGAAATTGGGTTTTGACAACAAAATGAGGAAAGTTCCAAACTCATCTTAGCAACTGCTAGCCATGTGTTCTTAACTTTATAGTAACTATTTTCTGTTTACTCAGCAACAGAGTAATAATTAAGTTGATTTGGGGGTGAGAATTTCAGCTATTGCATACAGAAACAAAGTAACAAGTACAGTGTTGGTACTCAGTGTAATAGCTATTATGCTTCATGTTAAAATGTGTCTAAGAACTATTGTATGTGTTCACAATGGTAATTCCCTTTTAAAGTGAAAGAATTGAGAGCCTTTTTTTTCTTTTACCAAAGTACTGTCTACCTCCTAGCACCTAAAATGGACCCAGGCATCTACAGTTAGTGAAGACTGACAGAATAATTACTAGTTCAGTCACTGAGGAAATTTATTTCTCCTCTTTCCCCTCCTACTCCTCCCCTTCTTCTTCCTCCTTCTCCTTCCTGTTTCTCCTTCTCCTTATTCTTGTTGAGATCATGAAGAACTTAACCTGGGGTGGGTGGCGGGGAGGAGGGGGAAGAACTATGCTTCTCTAGAATGGGTAATTTGGGTAGAATATGCATGCAGAGAAAGCATCCTAGTAGGAATGTTGGCCAAACCAGAAATGCAACATAATACAGGATAGTATTTCAATTCCATTGAAAGTGGAATTGCCTTATGAAAGTTGTTAAGAGAGCACTCAATCTCAACCATGTTTGACAAATAACAAGAAGGTTACTTTGTCTATTTAACAAATATTTTCTCAGTACAACTGTATGTACACTTCTTGTCAAAGGGTTGGGGGTGCCTGTATAAGCGAGAGGGAGAGCTTGGGATCAGATACTGTCCAGGACACCATTCTGAGCATCTGAGCTCAGAATGGATATGAAACTTCAAAACCAGAAATAATGTGCCTCAAAACAGAGAAAGATAACTTGAAAATAATGATACTAAGCATACAATGAACTTTAAAATTCTGTACTTACTTAATTATTCAATCCAGTTATCATAATAGTTTTATTGTATTTCATTACTCACATGTCCTTTGCATTGTCATCGGTAACAATTGCAGGCCATATATACATATGAGACTAATTGGAGATTAGTCCATAATAACTAGCATTTTGTGATCTATTGTACAAAGCATCTTGCAAATGCAAAGAGATTTACTATAAAAAATGTCTAATTGTTTGAGTTTCCTGAGCCATACAGCAAATTCCCGTCGACTCAAACAGGGGCTCTGTATCAACCTAGAGGGATGGGATGGAGAGGGAGATGAGAGGAAGTTTCAAAAAGGAGGCAATGTATGTATACCTATGGCTGATTCAGACCACCTGACCTGCCTTTTGAGAAATCTTTATGCAGGTCAGGAAGCAACAGTTAGAACTGGACATGGAACAACAGACTGGTTTCAAATAGGAAAAGGAGTACGTCAAAGCTGTATATTGTCACCCTGCTTATTTAACTTCTGTGCAGAGAGTACATCATGAGACATGCTGGACTGGAAGAAACACAAGCTGGAATCAAGATTGCTGGGAGAAATATCAATAACCTCAGATATGCAGATGACACCATTATAGCAGAAAGTGAAGCTAAAAAGTCTCTTGATGAAAGTGAAAGAGGAAAGTGAAAAAGTTGGCTTAAAGCTCAACATTCAGAAAACAAAGATCATGGCATCCAATCCCTTCACTTCATGGGAAATAGATGGGGAAACTGTGGAAACAGTGTCAGACTTTTTTTGGGGGGGTGGAGTGGGGCTCCAAAATCACTGCAGATGGTGACTGCAGCCATGAAATTAAAAGACTCCTTGGAAGAAAAATTATGACCAACCTAGATAGTATATTCAAAAGCAGAGACATTACTTTACCAACAAAGGTCCATCTAATCAAGGCTATGGTTTTTCCAGCGGTCATGTATGGATGTGAGAGTTGGACTGTGAAGAAGGCTGAGTGCCGAAGAATTGATGCTTTTGAACTGTGGTGTTGGAGAAGACTCTTGAGAGTCCCTTGGACTGCAAGGAGATCCAACCAATCCATTCTGAAGAAGATCAGCCCTGGGATTTCTTTGGAAGGAATGATGCTAAAGCTGAAACTCCAATACTTTGGCCACCTCATGTGAAGAGTTGACTCATTGGAAAAGACTCTGATGCTGGGAGGGATTGGGGGCAGGAGGAGAAAGGGACGACATAGGATGAGATGGCTGGATGGCATCACTGACTCGATAGACGTGAGTCTGAGTGAACTCCAGGAGTTGGCGAGGGACAGGGAGGCCTGGCATGCTGTGATTCATGGGGTCGTAAAGAGTCGGACACAACTGAGCAACTGAACTGAACTGATGTCTGATTCATGTCGAGGTTTGACAGAAAACAGGAAGATTCTGTAAAGCACTTATCCTTCAACAAAAAATAAATTAATTTTAAAAAAAGAAAAAAAAAGTCTCATATTATTAAAGAGTCTAAGGAGTTCGAGATCTGCGCTTGGCAAGCTGGAGACCCAGTAAAGCCAATGGTATCATTCTGAGTCCAAAGCCCTAAAAACTAGGAGAGTCAATGGTATTTCAGCCTGAGTTCAAAGGCAGGAGAAAACTGATGCCTCAGATTCAAGATAGTAAGACAGAGAGAAAAAATTATTTCTTGTTGTTGTTCAATTGCTCAGTTGTGTCTGACTCTTTGTGATCCCATACTGCAGGACCCCAGGCCTTCCTGTCTCTCACCATATCCCAGAGTTTGTGATAGGAAGGCCAAGTTCATGTTCATTGCATTTGTGATGCTATCCAGCCATCTCATCCTCTGATGCCCTCTTTTTCTTCTGCCCTCAATCTTTCCTAGGATGAGGGACTTTTCTAGTGAGGGTCTGTTCACATCAGATGACCAAAATACTGGAGCTTCAGCTTCAGCATCAGTCCTTCCAGTGAATATTCAGGGTGTATCTCCCTTAAGATCGATTGGTTTTATCTTCCCACTGTCCAGGGGACTTTCAAAAATCTGAGTACCCCATGGCCCTGTCAAGTTAACCATCACAGGAGTGTAGACAGAAGTACTCGATAGAAGTTTTCAAAACTGAATCATTGGTTTCAAATAAATATGTGTATATTATAAAGTCCCAGGTACAAAAGCTTATGGACAGTTTCATATTCCAAATTAATTCCTACAGGGACAGCTTCCCTTGTTAGGTTGCCCTAGTACTGGAAGGCCAAGATCACTGAATTTCTACCACTAGCTTTTGCCTGATGCATCATATTCACTGGGTTATAAAGCTGAAGACTTCCCATTTAACCTTGGCCATGTCTTCCACTTCCATGTGCTTAGTTATATGGGAAATGGACAGCTGTCTCGTTAAATCATCCCAAGATCTTCCAAGAGTTGCTTTAAAAATAGGGGTCTACCACAGTCAGCATTATAGATTTGATGTCTCTTTAAATCTTTCTATGGTTTTATCCCAGTATTTGTTCATCAAGCATCCATTCAACAAATACTTATTGAATTTCTACTTGGTAAATTTGTAGTGCAGGATTCTGTTGGTGGTAGAGGACAAAACATGATGCTCAGGCCCTAAGAAACTTAAGTGTGTCAAGGTTTTTCCCTTTTGTAAGCTGGGATTACCCTGAATAGATTGCTGTGCCTTCTACACTGTAGGATTTAAGTTTGCTCACGTCAGTGCAACATATGGTACCCATTGGTTATCTAGAAACTGGATATTCTTGGTCTTTTCTAAAGCTGGACTGACACTTGCTGGCAGGTCACTTTAATATCACATTAGCTTTACTTTTATATTAGAAGGTATTTTATTGTGTGATTGTAACATATTTTCCATATACCCATATAACTCTGATAGAAATCAATGTAGGTCCTCAGTTCAGTTCAGTCGCTCAGTCGTGTCTGACTCTTTGTGACCCCATGGATCGCAGCACGCCAGGCCTCCCTGTCCGTCACCATCTCCCGGAGTTCACTCAGACTTACGTCCATTGAGTCCGTGATGCCATCCAGCCATCTCATACTCTGTCGTCCCCATCTTCTCCTGCCCCCAATCCCTCCCAGCAACAGAGTCTTTTCCAATGAGTCAACTCTTCGCATGAGGTGGCCAAAGTATTGGAGCTTCAGCTTTAGCATCATTCCTTCCAAAGAAATCCCAGGGCTGATCTCCTTCAGAATGGACTGGTTGGATCTCCTTGCAGTCCAAGGGACCATCAAGAATCTTCTCCAACACCACAGTTCAAAAGCATCAATTCTTCGGTGCTCAGCCTTCTTCACAGTCCAACTCTCACATCCATACATGACCACAGGAAAAACCATAGCCTTGACTAGATGGACCTTAGTCAGCAAAGTAATGTCTCTGCTTTTGAATATACTATCTAGGTTGGCCATAACTTTTCTTCCAAGGTGTAAGCGTCTTTTAATTTCATGGCTGCAATCACCATCTGCAGCGATTTTGGAGCCCCCCAAAATAAAGTCTGACACTGTTTCCAGTGTTTCCCCTTCCATTTCCCATAAAGTGATGGGACTGGATGCCATGATATTCATTTTCTGAATGTTGAGCTTCAAGCCAACTTTTTCACTCTCCTCTTTCTCTTTCATCAAGAGGCTTTTTAACTCCTCTTCACTTTCTGCCATCAGGGTGGTGTCATCTGCAATATCTGTGGTTATTGATATTTCTTCTGGCAATCTTGATTCCAGCTTGTGCTTCTTCCAGTCCAGCGTTTCTCATGATGTACTCTGCATATGTAGGTCCTCAGTGCAGGTGAAATTAGAGAATTTTGAAGGGGCTATTTTTTATAGGCATTTTGATGATTCAAAAAGTAACGCCTGTTCATTAGAGAGTGTCAGAATACCCAGAAGGAAAAATAAGAGTAAAAGAAAATACCAAGACTTACCACCTAAATATAATCGTTGACAGCCTGTTATAAAAAGATGCTTTTGGTCTCCATATATGAAATATAAAATGCCTAATATTTACTGAATGCTTTTCTGCTAAGTTTCTGTTCACAATACTTTTAGGGGTGTGGAGTAAAGTTCCATCTTATGACCAAAGTATTTTTAGTATTTTTACCTTAAAAATAATAAAAATTAAGCAGATGAGATGAGGTAACTTTCTCTAGTTAGTGCTATCAAATTAATAAATAACTTTCCCTGCTTAGTGAATAGCCAATCCTGGCATGCCAACACTGCGCCCCTAAATGTATTCTAGTGAATATTCACATTCACACATGCTCTTATTTTTTTAAATAAGCACAAGACCATTATGTAAATTCTGTTTGTAATATGCTTTTTAACTTAACAACATGTGATAAAAGCATTGTTTTGTCATTAATATGCTTCTGTATTCTCATATTTGAAGTTTGTGTGGTGTTGCTTTGTTTTAAAGGCCTTTTTAAAAAAGATAATTGTGCTATGATTTTTAGGGTACATTTTATCTTGAAGAGTATTTTTGTTGTCATTCTTTTAGAAAGTGAATATTCCTGAGAAATATCTGCTAAAACTATGATGAGTCGTGATGAATTAGGACAGAAAACAACTTTGAGGAATAGGAGGCTTCCTGCTTTCCCAAGTTCAGTATAACTCCTTAGACTTAATGTGGTCTAAACACAGACTACATTTGATCCTGTTTCTGAGCATTGGTAAGCCTAAATAAAATTGTTTAAACTGTCTTTTTTCACATAACATTGGGAGAGAAATGAAGGGAGGTTCAAGTTCTCTTTCTGTATATCCATGCCATTTAACAATCCTTGGGATTCTAGTGACATGCAGTCCTCAACTCATATGTCTTCTGTTAAGAAAGAGAAGATAGCCAGCTAAATAACTCCCTTCAAAGGTAAAAGCTACCATAGGTTAAAGAGAGGAAGAAAAATACTGTGGGACTTCGGAGACAAGGAGGGGCTCACCTTGACTTGAGAGACTTTATTTTGGGGGGCTCCAAAATCACTGCAGATGGTGACTGCAGCCATGAAATTAAAAGATGCTTACTCCTTGGAAGAAAAGCTATGACCAACCTAGACAGCATATTAAAAAGCAGAGATGTTACTTTGCCAACAAAGGTCCATCTAGCCAAAGCTATGGTTTTTTGAGGAGTCATGTATGGATGTGAGAGTTGGACTATAAAGAAAGCTGAGAGCCAAAAAATTGATCCTTTTGAACTGTGGTGTTGGAGAAGACTCTTGAGAGTCCCTTGGACTCTTTCAAGGAGATCCAACCAGTCCATCCTAAAGGAAATCAGACCTGAATATTCATTGGAAGGACTGATGCTAAAGCTGAAACTCCAATACTTTGGTCATCTGATGGGAAGAGCTTACTCATTTGAAAAGACCCTGATGCTGGGAAAGACTGAAGGCGGGAGAAGAAGGGGACAACCAGGGATGAGATGATGGGATGGCATCACTGACTCGATGAACATGAGTTTGAGTAAGCTCCAGGAGTTGGTGATAGATAGGGAAGCCTGGCGTGCTGCAGTCCATGGGGTCGCAAAGAGTCAAACACAACTGAGTGACTGAACTGAAGGTTGAGTTGCAGGGAAATTTAATAGTTCAAGTCCACATGGTGGGAGTCACAGCTGGACAGAAGGTTGGTGTCAAGAAAATACAGGGTCCAGTAGTAAATATTTGCTACCTTCCACGAGTGGACATTGGAGAGTTCCTTTACGACAGTGGTCCCCTATTCTGTTGAGTCCTTATTCACTAACAGGAAATATCATATCCATTCTGAATCTCCACCACACATTCTGTCTCACTGTGAAGCCCATGTCCTTTCTCCTCTGCAGCGACATTTCTGTTTCTGTGGATTTCAGTTATGTCATCTGTCTTTGTAATCCCTGATCAAACCCAAAGACAATATTATTAGCCAGATACTTTTATACCCTGTGTCTCACTCTATCTATCTGTCTATCTATATCACTCTTCTTTAATACAGGCATCATTGCTCCATTTACAGAAGGGTTTCTCATGTGTTAGGCAGGTGGAGCTATATGAAATTTGCACTGCGTCATCTGCAAACTCACACCAGTTGTACCAATATGTGTTAGTGAGGTGGTGTTCTATAAACTACAACAACCCAACAAATGTCATATGATATAGATTACACATGAAATAATATATAAAACAGATTACATTATGGTCTGTATTTAGTACCTAATGAAGATTTTATCATTTTCAGTTCAGTTCAGTCTGACTTGTTGTGACCCCATGAATCGCAGCACACCAGGCCTCCCTGTCCATCACCAACTCCCGGAGTTTACTCAAACTCATGTCCATAGAGTTGGTGATGCCATCCAGTCATCTCATCCTCTGTTGTCCCCTTCTCCTCCTGCCCCCAATCCAGCATCAGGGTCTTTTCCAATGAGTCAACTCTTCGCATGAGGTGGCCAAAGTATTGGAGTTTCAGCTTTAGCATCAGTCCTTCCAATGAACACCCAGGACTGATCTCCTTTAGAATTGACTGGTTGGATCTCCTTGCAGTCCAAGGGACTCTCAAGAGTCTTCTCCAACACCACAGTTCAAAACCATCAATTCCTTGGTGCTCAGCCCTCTTCAGAGTCCAACATTCAGATCCATACATGACCACTGGAAAAACCATTGCCTTGACTAGACAGACCTTTGTTGGCAAAGTAATGGCTCTGCTTTTGAATATGCTATCTAAGTTGGTCATAACTTTCCTCCCAAGGAGTAAGCATCTTTTAATTCCATGGCTGCAATCACCACCTGCAGTGGTTTTGGAGCCCCCCAAAATAAAGTCTGACACTGTTTCCACTGTTTCCCCATCTATTTCCCATGAAGTGATGGGACCAGATGCCATGATTTTGAGCGTGTAAAATAAATCTAAAATATTATTTATATTTTACACGCTCAAAATTTTTGAAAGAATTTCAACCAGTAATCTCTTATTTGGTCTTAAACAGCTAAGAGTTGGGTACCTGTATATATTCTTTCATGTCAATGTGCTTTGAGTCTAAATAAGTGCTGCCATATTTTTATATAAAAATGGTATATAAAATACACTATAATTGAACACATTATAAACTAATTGAGGGGCTTCCCTGGTGGCTCAGGCAGTAAAGAATCCACCTGCAATGGAGAAGGCCCAGATTTGATCCTTGGGTTGGAAGGATCGCCTGGGAAAAAGTGGCAACTTACTTCAGTATGCTTGTCTGGGAAATCCTATGGACAGAGGATCCTGGCAGGCTACAGTCCATGGGATTGCAAGTGTTGGACATGACTTAGCCAGTAAATCACCACATAAACTAATTTAGTGTAATGTACACCAAAAATAAAAAAGAGAGACAGTGGAAATGAAGGTTCAGTGCTTTCCTCTTGCTGGAAGCGGAGTAGGCAACAGAATCATGTAGCTCAGTACTCTGCCTGCCACCAGTTAAGTGACTCTGGGTGAGTCATTCACAGTCAAAGACAGTCATTTGTGCAATTTATGAATTTGTAAATTTAAAACATAGAACAGTTGTTACTCTGGTATATGATATACAGATGTTATCCATAACAGTTTCTGCTTCTAACAGAGACTTTTAAAATTTTAGAAGATAATATTACTATAAAACCTTGTGTTGGACCTACTACTGAGGTCATTTTATTCTTCTTAGAAAGCCCATGCTGTAATTAAATCATGTCTATAACTTATCAGAAAACACCTCAACACAGAGTAATTCCTCTGTTAACTTTTAAATTGAAAAAAAAAAAAAAAGGTTGAGCCTACTTTCCTTTCAGCTAACTTATAGCTGACCATTTTTCCTTTCTACACGATTTATTTACAGAATATGTGTGGCCTTTTGTTTATTTATTCTTTCCATAACTAGCAAATACATTGCTATCCAAGATACAGTCATGCAGCAGTTGACTGGGATTTTTCTCTGATGCCCCAAAGAACAAATGTCTGAAGGTCACCACATGCATTTTTGTTCCTAACATTTGTTTTGGTTTTGTGACATTGTTTTAAATCCTTTTCTTCAAAACTGGGAATCAGGAAAAGTCTCCTTTCTAACACCAGCTCTGCATTTGCTGTTGTGGAAGCTTGCTGTTGTCCTCCAGGCAAGTGATTCTCCATGTACTGGAATTTCTTCTATACTGTGTGCAGGCTGGATCAGTTTGATATAGCAGATGGGTATTATTTATTTGGCCTTCTAAAGGAGAAATCACGTTGCCCAAAGCCCTGGATGGAGATGTTAAATCTAATTGTGAAGCAATGCATGTAGAGATGAATTTGATGCCTCTGCCATGAGAATAAGAGAAGGTAACCCCGAGAAGTATGTGATACATTTCCCCATCCTGAGTTTCTAATGATTTTTCGAGCGTACAGATTCTGTGGGTAGGTTAATCTGTGAGTATCATGAGCACTTATTCCCTTCTCCAGTGTGAAATAATACTAATGATGCTGAATAACATTTGCAACTTCATGTGTGTCAGATGCAGGAGTTACTTTTTTGCAAATTTCCCTCTTCTCTCTCTCTCTGAATCCATTTCATTTTTTTCCAGAAAAATAAGCATGATAAAGAACATTTGTAAATTTGCCATAGGAACATTCAAGACATAAACAACAGGTGACAGAAAAAGTGAATCAAACATTTTGTCTAGAATCTGGAAATTAGTAATAAAATATTACTAATTCATAAACACACAATGAATAGCTCTTTACACTCTTTTACTGGTTCTATACCTTGATGATAGCAATTCCATTAAGCAGATATTATTATCCACATTTCACCAATGAAGAATAATGGCAGTTAGGGATAAAATGACTTCTCATGATCCCATAACTAGTAAGAGATAGAATTAACACTGGCCTCTTTTTTTAACAACTAGCTTAGGATTTTATATCCTCAAGTTTATGTGCTTCCAAACCAATATTTGATATATTTAAAATATCTTAGTGTAAATCATTAAATATACCTGCTTGGATAGCTTTCATTTATATCATCACAGTCCAATATAAATAAATAAATGAATGATGGTCTACTATGTGCTATATAAAAAGATGATTATAGGTCCAGATAGATATCTTGATATTTGATCAATGTGGCATATGTTTATTAAACTAAACCTCACTTATGATACCGTGTTTTCTTTCTGATGATATATGAATCCTATGGATGTGAGCAGAAATTCACTTTGTGTGTGCTTGGGATTGTACATGTTTATGTGGGAAAGTGCACTCACATAAGAGTTTGTGGGCTTGAGGAATTAGTCATTGGAATGAGGATATCACTTCCCTTTAGATTCCTTATCTCCAAGGATAGTCCTTTTGAAAATAAGACTATTCTAATCCTACTGTCCAACACAGATAGAAGATAGAAAGGACCTGCACAGATAGAAGAAAATGTCATAAATATTGGATCAATATGAGGGTGATAGTCTTGGACATATTTCCTCTTCTTTCCTTTCACTTTCTTTCAACATATATGTCAGATACTTTATCAGTCATAAGACAAACTTATGAAACACTGACTGCTCTTTATCCATTCCTAAGATGAAACACTGCTCATATCAGCCATTGTGGTTTTAGAAACTGTCTTTTTTTTTAATTTTTATTTCTACTTTATTTTACTTTACAATTCTGTATTGGTTTTTGCCATACATTGACATGAATCCACCACGGGTGTACATGCGTTCCCAAACATGAACCCCCCTCCCACCTCCCTCCCCATAACATCTCTCTGGGTCATCCCCGTGCACCAGCCCCAAGCATGGTGTATCCTGCATCGGACATAGACTGGCGATTCATTTCTTACATGATAGTATACATGTTTCAATGCCATTCTCCCAAATCATCCCACCCTCTCCCTCTCCCTCTGAGTCCAAAAGTCTGCTCTACACATCTGTGTCTCTTTTGCTGTCTTGCATACAGGGCCATCATTGCCATCTTTCTAAATTCCATATATATGTGTTAGTATACTGTATTAGTGTTTGACCTCTTATACAACAAGAATAAGTATGTGATCCAGGATGATCTCTGGATCAGCCCAAGACATATCAGTTGAATTTTCCTTGGGATGATCAAATCATAGGCAGCAAGAAGAATGGAATCTTTGTACTGGAGTTCCTAAACTGGGAGTAGGTAAATATACGTTCATTGGAGGATGGATTCTCTACCATATGGAGATATACCATCTAAGTAGTAAACTCAACCAAGCAAGAATATCAGAGTTGCGAGGAGAAAGCAAAAGCCAAGAACACCACTTGAGGTGCTCAATATGACAATGACTTTCTTTGTGTCAACTCTAGACTTCCCAATCAGATGAGCCAAGAACTTCTGTTTTACAAATTGACTGGTTGTTGCTTGCACCAAAAATATACTGGGCAGTGCATGATACAAAGATACTTTTCTGCTTTTAAGCATCCATCAGTCCAGCAGTGAGGTGTTTGTGTGTATTTAGTCACATCACAATGAGATTTAAAATCTGAATCTTCTATCACTGGACTCCAAAAGACCAGGAGAAACCAAGCAGAGTAAATGAGCAGAGTCAGAAGATTAGAAATCACACAACCCCCACACTTCATAGTTGCTTTCAAGTGACTCTTTTGGACCTTCCAGAGATGAGTGGTATGTCTCCAGTGTGAACATTATCGTTTTCATATCTTCAACAATCAGCACATTTACTGAACACTTCATATCAGCATGGTCCTATGTTCCAGTGAGATCTGGATAAGAGTTTAGCTCTGTGGATGTATATACCTCTGATGGAAACAGGGATGTCAACAGAGCATCACAACAGTCAGTAGTATACACTCTAGTAGAAATATAAGCAAGGGTTGTGAGAACACAAAGAACAGAAGAATTTCTATTTATTAGATTAATCTTAACCAGGTAAAGCCAGAGAGATGGCAGAAAATGTTTTTAACAGAATAGCCAGTATAAAGGTGTGGAGGCAAGAAGGGACATTAAACATTTGATATATATGAGTTATTTGTATATTTGTAATGTAGGGGTGTTGGGTAGTGTTAGGAGGGGAGATAAGAGAGGTACAGAGGTACAAGATAAGGAAGAGACACAATAAACACAAATAAAGATATTAAAGTGTTTAAAGCAAACAATATAGTATGCAGATTGCAGCTGAAGTTGGTTTGTTTTAGTAATCATGATGAAATTTGATAAAGCCTACCATTGCATTGGAGAAGTATGTCTTTGAATGTTCATTCTTTGTGAGAACTGGTGACGTTGCATTTGTTATGACCCTGTAGCAAAGTTATTTCTCATGTCTGAGTCTCAGTTTGCCCTTGTGGACTATGGAATCTGCTGAACCAGATAGACTCTAAAGCTCACTCCTCTCTAAACTTGGTGAGCCTATGAACCATCATCCCACATGAGAAGAATTTGAAGCATTTCATAGACAGACTTGAGCTAAAAGTGTAGTTGGAATGATAAGTGTGCTTCCAATAATGCAAGTGACAGTTGTGGCTACCCACATCAAGGTGCTTAAATATATTAAATCTCTTATTGAATAGGTAAAAAACTAGCAAATCTGTGTCATGACTGAAATATAATTCTGATGAAAGAGAAATTCTCATTTTGTTATTTACAATGAATATAAATCCTGAAGATAAGGATTATAAAGAGATATGGGAATCACTAAAATGCTGTGTCTATCAATGTTTAATATAATCAGAGTGCTTATTTTTACTGTAAAAACAGTTAGAAGGTATGATTAATCTTTATTCCTGTATGAAATAGGCTGTCTATTAGTGTACAGTCTGATCCAAAGTTAAAACTTCTGATGAAGGAAAGAAAGTAAAAGAAATTCAATATGAACCCAAAATCAACTGCTCTCAGAATCTAATGCTCTCTTAGAATCAACAGCTCTCCTTTGACGTTCACTTTTATGGCAAGCTCTCTGTTTGCCACTGAAGTGAAGCGCTAAGGGTTAATCAGAAGATTGAGACATGATTAACTCTTACTTGTACCATATGGACACCACTGCCATTCAGAATTCTAAATAGCATCTCTGGAAACTATAGAGATATTCAGTGGATGTCAAGCATCATACATGGAGACTAAGGAGAAAGATGTCTGGGTTCTTAATTCAGTCCAGCATGTGGGTCCTGACCTAGGCTGTGTGACTTAGGGAAACTGACTGCCCACTCTGACTCACGTTCCCCTTCTGGGAAACTTAGATTGTAATATATAAGCACATAAAAGATTATAGTTTGGTATGCCCCACCTCCACCTCCACCTCCAAGTCACCTGGAAATCAAGATCCCCTGGAGAAGGAAATGGCAATCCACTCCAGTACTATTCCCTGGAAAATCCCATGGACAGAGGAGCTTGGTAGGTTACAGTCCATGGGGTCGCAAAGAGTCGGACACAACTGAGTGACTTCACTCACTCAATAGTAGAACTTGGTTGGTACACAACACAGATTCACGAGATCTATTTTTTCACATTCTTGAACCCATCACTTGGCTTCCATGTGCTTTGTTGTTGACAGCCAGCACATGGAATTTCTGAGGCTGACTCTTGGGCACAAGAGAAGATCAAGGGAAGATCCAGAAGTAGCTGAGAGCTTTATTGCCCTCTCCTCAAAACTCAGAGTATTCCATAACCAAGGTCTGTTGGGGAGTACAAAAGCCCATCTCCTTTCCCTCAAAGTGATACAAATTCTGGTGTGATCTGTTCTTCTGAACCCTGCAGGTGATCACATTGCACATAGGACTTCATGTGAAATCATACCTTTATTTGGCTCCTCTCCTTCCTCTTTTGGACCCCTGCATTTCTGGGAGCATTTCCTTATCAGTAGCACTGAATCATTCCCCAAGAATCTGCTTCTGATAGACCCTGACCTAACATATACAGAGATGGTCAGTGTTAATTTAATGTACAGCTTTTGTTGAGACTATAGAGGGCATGAGGAACTAGATTGTAAAGATTATTAACTGATGACCATTATTAGAAGATGACCCTTGGACTAGAAAGAGATTGGGAGTACAAAGAAGGAAAACAGTCAGTTATGTTTAGAAACGTTCTGTTAACCACGAGAAACTAGCCAAACAGAAGTCAGGGACAAGAACTCAGGGGAGTTCATCAGGACCACACAGAGAACACCAGCCTTCGTGAAAATGAATGCTTTAGTCACTGTTTTATTTAAATAGTCCTCACTCATCTCTGGATGGAAAATCACTCAAGACAGGTTGCTTTTGATCACATTCTGTGATTCTCAAACAGATGACTAAGTAATATGGAGAAAAAAGGTGATAGTCCAGAAAAAAAAAGATGGGAGATCAGTTCTAAGAACTGGTCTGGTCTTTCTTTCTCACTTGTAGCCTTTATATTATCCTTAGAAATCTTCTTATTTTTATCGCTGTTATGTTATTTCATATTCTGATCAGAGGCCTTTAGATTATTCTCCCCTCCCCACCAAATCTTTCCTATTTAGACTGACTGAGGTGGGATACTAGGATGTCCTGTCCTGGTTCTAGCTTCTGGTACCCAACTTTCACCACCTTTTCATTCATCTGTGTCTGGAGGGGCCTGTTATAGGAAGACACTGTCAGCCACCAGGATATATGACCAGAACTATTTCTTTATTTACATGCTTTCTGGCAGGAGGTGGGAAAGAGCCTTCTCAGCATATTGATCTGTCCATATATGTATATGACTTGCAGCCATGCTGCTAAACCTGTTATTTACCTTCTTTTCAGGCTCAAACAGGTCTATTTCACTGTAAGTTAAAAACCTAGAGCCCTGCAGGCCTATTTCTGTGAGTAAATGTATTTATGACTGAAGCAGGAAAGTCATGATGCACTGATCACAGGCTGGCAGCCAGGTTAATGGTAAATGCATGGTCAGTTTTGGGAGAGTTTTTTGGTTGTTTCATTTTTTGCTTAAGAAAATTGAACACATTAAGTAGGTGATTTCATATAAATTAACTCATATCTTCACCAGTATTTGAATCAAATTTTACACATTTGATTCAATTATATATTTTTAGGTAAAAAAAAATAATGTAGCTTTAGTCTCTATCACACTATCACAATCCATAGGATCTCATTACGTGTATACTATTGTGACTCTGAAAGAAAATTTCTTATGCAAATTCCTGAATATATCCATTTGAAATATTTGAAAATTTTGAGTCAGTATAAGTATGTTCTTATATATACATATACATATGTGTGTGTACATATGTGTGTTTATATATGATATATATATGTGCATGTATATATATATATATTATACATACATATATATATTATGTTCAAAGAACCACTGTCAAGCCTCAGAGGCTGGATATATTAGGGCTTCCATTAACTATTTAAACATGATTTTTCTAAAATGCCCGTTCTCAAATCATGATATCTTAACACTATAGAGAAATTTTGTTTAGGGCTGTATTAAGGCATTAATCTCTACACAGTGTGAACTGTGGCTGGGAAATATGTTTACATAGAATGTTAGATAAGACCTATTAAGTAAGAGACTCTCAAAAGAGGCTGGATACTTATTAGATGTCATGTACACACTCTTCAGTGATATATGAATTTACACATAATGGTAATATATATTTCAGAATGCTGTGCTCCTCATATAATATGTATGGTTAAAAATAGGAGATATAGAAAGACTGTAAGCTCAAGAAAAATCAATTTGTTATCATTTAATGTGCCACACTGCCCCTATCCTAAAGTAATAGGCAGTTGAAAAGAGTGCAGGATATCCCATTTCTCTCATGCTCAGTTATGAAAAAAAAATATTAGTGGCTTCCATTTTTCAACATTATGTTAATGGAATGCAAATAGAAATAGTGGAAAGGAAAACTGGATGGCAAGATTAGACTTTCTGCTGGATTCAACATTTTAGAAAAAAGTCCACAGCACAAATCTCATTTTCTGTGTGAAGCGAGAAGGTTAAAATTTGTATTTAATCATGGATTGGACTTGCTACAGCTCTGAAAAGCCATCATAAAGCATTGCCTGCATGGACACATTTGTTGGCCGGATAGTAGCATACAATTCAATTTTCCACTCTTTGCGGTTCAATACAGATAAAAACGGAGTGAAATGTATAAATTCTCTTCCCCAAAATGATATTTCTAGTTGATGATATTCAGCTATATCAGTCTGCAAAATTTCTTGGCTCTCCAAATGCAATGGCTAAAAACAAAACCTGAAAGTTGATGGGTTGACATCCTTAAAACAAATAGAGATGAAAACATTTTTAAAAGTTTAAAAAGTAAATAAAGAGAGGAGATGTATGGACAGTGTGTAAATTGTCTCATTTTTCAACTTCCAAGGTCCTTGATCCAGCAAAGTCCTGGCTAATGAAATCTAAGTCATACTCATGGCTTGGTGAGAAGGCGTAAAAGGCATTGTTCCCTGAGATGACACAGAGTACCAACAAAGAAAAGTGATTCCAACTCTTTAGGAAAAACCAAGTATACTGGCCCCAAAAGTCAAGGAAGAATCCAATACATGATCCTAAGTATGTAAAATCAGGGAGAACTGAAAAGAGTTCAGAAATCATCATTAACAGCAGACTGGCGTAAGGAACAAGCAGATGTGTAGGTAGCTCGTGATATCAGCAAAGGTTAGCCTAACTGAATAAGGGCATTAGGTGAGCAAGTTAGAACTACCATAATCAGGCTGATGGAAAGAGCTCAGATTTCAAGCCAAACATGATTTTGAAATATAATTATACTTCTTTACAGGCTGAGTAAACTTAAATTCATAATTTTTCGATCTCTTAGTTTCATCACCTATAACACAGGTTCAAAATCGACTTCATGTGAAGATTAGAGAAACAGTATGTAGCATATATCTGGTTTGATCCTTATCACACAGCATATCTTAAATAAACAATTTTTCTCCTTTTACTAAAAATGGCAGCAAAAGTTTTATTAAAAAAAGAGTCTCATGGATTTGCATTTCTACCTAGAAAATCAACCTGCAAACTTTAGATAACAAAGTGAAATGTCTGTTTGTTACTGAGACAGTTGGGGATAGTCAGAGTTTTCTTCCGATTTTATCCACAAGCAAAAACAGCATCTGAGGCAAAAATCACGGTTCACTATTCTAGAGAATAGTCTTCAATTCTGTAAGTCGAGAGCAGGAATAAGTCGTAGATCGCAGAGATAAGAGATTAGAGATGGGAGAAGAGGGCGACTGGATATTATCAAGATTGCCAAGGTCTCAGCCTCGGGCCCATGTCATGGCCAGTACGTGAGCATGGTTTGAAACTGTGTCAAGGTTTATTATGGAGCTAGAGTTGAATATCTGGGAAATAGGAAGCAGAATCTACTTTATCTCGATGACTGAAGGATACCCAAACATTACTGGAGTCATCTGCTTGTAATTCATTCTTATTTCCACCTGTACCATCTCACTGACCTTCGAACTGGGATACCAGGCCTGCAACCTCATAGGAAGGGAAGACAACAATATATTAGAACTTGTGGACCTGCTTGGCTTCTTCCAATATAAGCACAAATACTTTGAAACCCTATGTCTGGAGGCAGCCATGATTTCCTTTTAGTAAGAATTTTAATTTGAAAGAGATAGAAATGAGAGTGCAACCACTGAGCTCGTGTGTGCGCGTTTTGTAGCTGTTTAGTGTGACTTTTCCTTATTTAGTCAGTGTGGAATAACCTCTAGCTCTAGGGACCCAAATCCAAGTCAGCTTTCAACATGAGAAAACTCATTTTGAATCCCCCATTTGACAGAGGTGATGAACCTGTGTTGACCTCAGTGACAGTTACAGGCAGGAGCTGGGCACAGAGTGTAAAAACAGCAGGCATCAGTGAACAGGCTCTCAGAGGTAATGAGCCAAAGATGAGACGCTCTTCCAATTCCTTTGGGAAATTACTAAAAATAGACCCTTTGCTGACTCTAAGTATAAAGCTAGAATAAATACTGGGGAATATTGAGACCATGAGGTAGAGACATTAATTTAAGGCCTACCAAATGATCCAAAGGTGAAAAGATGAATTCTTGGAGAATATTAAACTTGATTGAAAGTGACAACAAAAATCTATGTATCTGTGCCTGTAATAGCTGAAAGGGCCCAGAGGAAACGCACCCTCTTGATTTTACAGATAAGGAAACAGGCCCCAGAGAGTTTGTCTAACTCATCCAAGAATGAGAATAAGTTAGAGGCAGAGGCAGGTATAGAACCCTTCAATTTGTTGTACTATTTTGCGCTTATGTTCTACTATTACACATTATCTCCAGTGTAGAAGCTTAAACACATAGTAGTTTTCTTAGATACAGTGAAGATTATATAAAATATTTTAAAATGATATAGATTATTTTGAATACCTGGAAATTGTATCTCTATGAATAACATTCATTTCTACCCTTGGCAAATAAAGAATGATGACATCCAGGGAATATGTGTGTGTCAGAGTTGGAGGGGGAATGTTTCTGAGAACTTTGCTATATGCAGAATGATTATGTAAGTAAATTATCAATCAGTATTCAATCTTAAGTTTTATTGTAGGACTTCCCTGGTAGTTCAGTGGTAAAGAAACTACCTGACAATGCAGGGGATATGGATTAGATCCCTGATCCAGGAAGATCCCACTTGCTGTGGAACAACTAAGGCCATGCACCACAACTACTGAGCCCACGTCCACAGTTACTTAAGTCCACATGCTGTAAAGCCCATGCCTGCAACAAGAAAAGTTACTGCAGTGAGGAGCCAGCGCAACACAAGGAAGAGGAGCCCCCACTCACTGCACTGAGGGAAAACCCTTGCACAGCAGCAAAGACCCAGCACAGTGAAAACAAATCTTGGCCAACCTATATGTCTTCACTGAATTAAACATGCTCTAACTCTAGATGTTTAAACACTAAAACAAATACTTGATTGTTTTGGACAAAGAGGAAAAGACACAAACAGCACAAACTTTACCAGCTGACCAGCCTCCTGTTTGGTCCAAGGGATGAATGCTGCTTTAAACCTTAAGATACTTTCCTTTAGGATTAACAACAATAACAGAAGGTTCAGTTCAGCTCAGTTCAGTCGCTCAGTCGTGTCTGACTCTTTGCAACCCCATGAATCACAGCATGCCAGGCCTCCCTCTCCATCACCATCTCCCGGAGTTCACTCAGATTCACGTCCATCGAGTCAGTGATGCCATCCAGCCATCTCATCCTCTGTCATCCCCTTCTCCTCCTGCCCCCAATCCTTCCCAGTATCAGAGTCTTTTCCAGTGGGTCAACTCTTCGCATGAAGTGGCCAAAGTACTGGAGCTTCAGCTTTACCATCATTCCTTCCAAAGAAATCCCAGGGTTGATCTTCAGAATGGACTGGTTGGATCTCCTTGCAGTCCAAGGGACTCTCAAGGATCTTCTTCAACACCACAGTTCAAAAGCATCAATTCTTCGGCACTCAGCCTTTTTCGCAGTCTAAATCTCACATCCATACATGACCACAGGAAAAACCATAGTCTTGACTAGACGGACCTTAGTCAACAAAGTAATGTCTCTGCTTTTGAATGTGCTATGTAGGTTGGTCATAACTTTTCTTCCAAGGAGTAAGCGTCTTTTAATTTCATGGCTGCAGCCACCATCTGCAGTGATTTTGGAGCCCCCCAAAATAAAGTCTGACACTGTTTCCACTGTTTCCTCATCCATTTCCCATAAAGTGATGGGACTGGATGCCATGATATTCGTTTTCTGAATGTTGAGCTTTAAGCCAACTTTTTCACTCTCCTCTTTCTCTTTCATCAAGAGGCTTTTTAGTTCCTCTTCACTTTCTGCCATAAGGGTGGTGTCATCTGCATATCTGAGGTTATTGATATTTCTCCCGGCAATCTTGATTCCAGCTTGTGTTTCTTCCAGTCCAGTGTTTCTCATGATGTACTCTGCATAGAAGTTAAATAAGCAGGGTGGCAATATACAGCCTTGACGTACTCCTTTTCCTACTGGAACCAGTCTGTTTTTCCATGTCCAGTTTTAACTGTTGCTTCCTGACCTGCATACAGATTTCTCAAGAGGCAGGTCAGGTGGTCTGGTATTCCCATCTCTATCAGCATTTTGCAGTGTAAAGCTTTGCATCGACCACAGTTACACTGTTGGGTCTCTACCTTTCCCATCCAAGGGAATGCTGGAGTATAAAGTTATGTCTGAAGGCATTGTCCTAGTGGAATGAAATATCCAAGATGCAGACCTTCTATTATATGCTATATTAGTTGTTGTCAGGGCATTTATTTGTCAACCTCATTTGTTTTAACCTTCTTCTTTAATAATAAGAGAGTCATTTCCTAGGCAGATTAATAAGAAGTATGCTGCTGCTGCTGCTAAGTCGCTTCAGTTGTGTCCAACCCTGTGCGACCCCATAGACAGAAGCCCACCAGGCCTCCCCCGTCCCTGGGATTCTCCAGGCAAGAACACTGGAGTGGGTTGCCATTTCCTTCTCCAATGCATGGAAGTGAAAAGTGAAAGTGAAGTCACTCAGTCGTGTCCGACTCTTAGTGACCCCATGGACTGCAGCCCACCAGGCTCCTCCGTCCATGGGATTTTCCAGGCAAGAGTACTGGAGTGGGGTGCCATTGCCTTCTCCAGATAAGAAGTCTAGGGGTCCTCAAAGAGAGAGGGTTCTGGAATTCTCAAGGAGGAAAAAGGACAAACTTTTTTTCCCTCTACATTCCTTAGTATTATATAACAATAATGTATCCTGCCTGAGGACAGTCTCTGGATTAAACCTTCTGGCTAATCCTGTTATCTTAAAATGTAAATTATGGGAGTAGGTCTGGTGAGGTCTTTACAACCTCCAGACATTCTTTTGATTCATTGGAGAGTATATAACTCTACTGCCAACACTAGCAAGGGGGTACTCTTTCTCCCCGCTTCTGATGCCTATATCAGAAGCTTTCTCTAACTCCTTTATATTTTAATAAAACTTTATTACACAAAAGCTCTGAGCAATCAAGCCTCGTCTCTGGCCCCAGATTGAATTCTTCCCCTCCAGAGGCCAAGAATCCTGGTGTCTTTTTGTGGTTCAGCAACAACCTTTCAGTAACATAAAACCCCCAAATTTTGGCTAGCCACAAACTGTGAAAAAAGTCTACATCTCCCAACTAATTTTATTTCAGTAACTGATCTCTCCTTAATAATATGAAAATGGAACTGTCATGAGGTTTATAAGTCTTGTATAGGGAAATATTTGACCTATATTTGTCATAATTTACTTTTTCCTTGTTCCATTATGCTGTTTGAAACACAGATGTGATGGTTGGAGCTCCAGCAATCACCTTGGGTAATGAGTCTAAGATCTGTAGCCAGGTTATTGAAGTCTTCATGGAGCTAACATATCAGACCTAAATTTTCCACAGCTAGCTGGCCTTGTTTGAAGAAGAGAATAATATTATCTACTAAATTCATTTTTATAAGTTATATGTCACATGATGTTAACATTTTTAATATATCTGTCTAAGATTCAGGAAGCTAGAGAATCTCTTTACTACTGAATCAACAACTTTATCTTAGAAATTCAAGTCTTTATCATTTTTCATCCATTTTTTAAAAAGTCAGCATTGTTCATAATATTGTTATGTAGGACCTGAATAACACAGTAAGTTTTCAAAGGGAGGAGAACTATCAACAGACAAATATGACTAGTTAAAATATTCTCTTGACTTTATTATTTTAACTCAAGTGTTAGATAATCACCTATGTGACATAAGACAAGTAAACAAATGCATTAAAGCCTGTCAATACTAGCATCCAGTTGTTTCTTTTTTGGTCACTCTGTGCAGCTTTTAGGGTCTTAGTTTCTCAGTACCTGGCTAAGGCCCTGAGCCAGTGCCATGGCAGTGAAAGCGCTGAGTTCTAACCACTGGACTGCCAAGGGATTCCATTTGTTTCCTTAGTGAACAACTATTGAGCATCCTATGCTGTGCTGAGCACTGCCACCTGTACCTGTAGATGGTTTTTCTTCTTCAGTACTCCTGAAAATCTAGTGGATTAACTTAGCTTTGCCTGCTTTTGAGTTAGTCCATTTTTTCCTAGATCCTAATTAAAGTTTCTCTCAAAAACATCACCCTCATTTGTTTGCATAAATTCCGTGTGCTCCAGGCTTGCTTTGAAATCTAATCTGGCTTTTCAACATGGCTGAAAGAAACAGAGGAAGAGGGGGAAAGAGAAGTAGAAAAAATTGAGCACTGGTCTGTATTTGTGTGCAGTTAGAGGGAGGCGTGTGTTAGTGTGTGTGATAAACCTTGAGCAGTTCTCTACTGGATTCTAGAAAACATCTATAGATATTGTGAGGATGCTGTAAGTGCTATCATCTGCTGCCTTAGATCTGTCAGACTAGTGAGAGACTCCCTGGGACCCTGGAGCGTTAATCTTAAATTTCTGGCACTATGACTACTTCCCAGCTGGACTCAGCACCATCAGCAACTTTCCTAAAGCCCCAAAGGGCTTGTACATTTTAGTTTTGGAAGAGGATCAGGAAATTTTAAGATTTTTTTGTCATCTCAGTGTCAGCTCTGCATGCTTTTGATAGTCTTCACATCCTCTACAAATATATGTATGGTTTAAAGTGCATGCTAAAACTGGTAGCCTGGTGTTTCTTTTATCCATTTTAGCCCTGGTGAGATTCTTTTAGCCAGCTTGTGAAGGACTCTCTTTACTCACTAGTCACAAGCACTTATCAGACCAGCTTCACTAATTTGGAATAATTGTGTGTTAAGAGCTGGCTGTGTTGAAGTAATAAAATATCTCAATTAGTTGCTATCTTAACATTTAAATATGGATATTTTGGGGGAAGGTGTACTTTAACTCCAATGAATTGCTAACAATGTGTGATGAAAATCAACTTTAATATTTAGATGAAAACTTCAAGAGTGCTGTATTGTATATATATATCACTAGCTCTGTACACTGATGTGCTGCAATAATGGGTTTCCACACTTAGTTTGCTTTTATCTAAGATCTACAAGTGGAGGGCCTTATAATAAGTGCCCTTGTAGTTAGATACAGAGTTGCACATAGAACCATCCCGCAGGCAACAAGATGGCAAACACACAATACCATTTGAAGTCAAATCTGGATTCAAATCTCAATCCTTACATTAAAAAAAAAAAAAAGTGTGTTTTGGATGATTATAGCATCTCTCTGATCTCTGAGTCTTTATTTAAGCATCAGATATTTGCAGTGCTCAAAAGAAAGAGTAAAGTCAGTTCCAGGCTCAGGATATTGGCTTAAACTATGTTAGTGCCCTTCAGGTTTATAAGAGAGAGGAGAAAACAATTATTTAGAAGTTTGAAAGATGGATTGATCCCTTTGGGCCTAAATATCAAGGATTTGGTGGAGAACATGTTGGGGTGGCTCTTGCAGAGATGGTGCTTGGAGAAGTAAAGGTATGAGTAGTGCTTGGAAAGGGAAATTTTGCTTAGCAGCATGGAATCATTTGGGCAAAGTGCTGGAAATAGGAGGGCATGATTCCTGTGTAGAATGTATGGACAGTTAAATGTGGTCAAAGGATAATTTAATTTTCTAAAATAATTTCCTTATGCAACCTGAATCTTATTTGGAATCCTTGTTGGGTTATTTAAGCGTATTTTTTCTGACATCATTAAAATGAGGTGTTTCAAATTGCCAGGGCTTGAATTATCACACTTATTGGATTAATAGAATCTGAATAAACACCCAGTGGACACTGAGCTTCCAACTCCACTGTGAGAATAAATTTATCACCTTCACTTTCATCAGTGGGCAGTTGACACAAAGGATCCCATAGAGACACAACACAATGTCTATGTTACTGCTTTTTTTTTTAAAATTGACCTTTCTTTCTTTCAAATAGATATGCACAGAATTGTTTATAAGATGAGATAACCTGGCTCTGTTTGAAGTGTTTACAGAAAAGATTTCCCAAGCTGCTAAAGAAGAAAGATTTCAGAAACTATCAAAGTCTTGTTAATACAATCAATAAAACCATGGGTTAGTTTATCTCATGTTAATCTAAACAAAATTTTATGATCCAAGGTCAGACTTTCATCTTGGTTAGACCATCAAACCAGGAATGAAAATTCATTTCAGGAATGATTGAGTTGCATTGGACATTAGCACTGGGAAGATCTTGATCTGAATCTTAGATCCACCATTAACTAGTTGTGTGCATATATTTTTTAAGTTCTGTTTTCTTATTGACAAAATGGGAATTAGAACTATCTCACAAGGTGTTGCATTAACAGTTTCAAGATATATTTTAAAAGCCTGGTATTGTGCTTATTAGTAAGGTTTTAATAATTATTATTTATATTTAATTGTATAAATGACATTTAGTTTATACAAATATATGCCAGAAGTAATTGCTGTCTTAATGGAACTTTATAGTGGAGGAAGGACTGATTTATTAGTAATAAATTATGGTAGAGTAAAATTAGTCTTTAAGGAATTCATAAGCATAATTCTACAAGAGCACAAATGAAAGAATGATTAATTTGGGTGTGAGAGACTAGGGGACGCCTCCCAGCGGCATTGACATTTGAGTTTAGCCATAAAGGATGACTTTTCTAATAATCTGAAAATGAAGGTAGAGATGCTGGGAATGAGGAACTGCATGGAACCCAGGGGCAGGAATAGCATCCTCTTGAAATGTGGAATGGAGTACTATATGATTAGTCTTTACAGTTGGCTGACTTATCTATGTTTCCATCTGAGAGTCCCTTATTATTACATTGTATCACTGCCTATCACTTCCCCTCTGTTCTCCAGCTTATCCTTCTCTCATCTCTCCACTTTGCATTTCAGATTCCTGCCACAGCTCTATTTCCATAAAATCTATCATTTGCAAAGGAATCACCAATACATATCTCTAGCACCATGAGAGATTTGGGGGAAAAATATTCTAGTGGAGAGTAATAGTGTGCACACAATTCTCCCAAGCTCTAATTAAACCACAGTTTTATCCAGTCACAGTTGTTTATTCCTCATAGTCAGAGTTCCAATGGAGAGTGGCCTTGCATCCATGATATTTTCTGTATAACAGAGACAAGAAGCAGGGAACATTGATGTGTCTGTATGATGATGAAAGTAGCCTGCAGGGTACGGTCTCAAGTTCAAGTTCAGTAGCTCAGTTGTGTCCAATTCTTTGCAACGCCATAGGCTACAGCATGCCAGGCTTCCCTGTCCATCACCAACTCCCAGAGTTTACTCAGACTCATATCCATTGAGTCGGTGATGCCATCCAACCATCTCATCCTCTGTCATCCCCTTCTCCTCCTGCCTTCCATCTTTCCCAGCATCAGGGTCTTTTTCAGTGAGTCAGTTCTTTGCATTAGGTGGCCAAAGTACTGGAGTTTCAGCTTCAGCGTCAGTCCTTCCAATGAATATTCAGGACTTATTTCCTTTAGGATGGATTTGTTGGATCTCCTTGCTGTCCAAGGGACTCTCAAGAGTCTTCTCCAACACCACAGTTCAAAAGCACCAATTCTTCTGAGCTCAGCTTTCTTTATAGTCCAACTCTCACATACATACACATCCATACATGACTAATGGAAAAACCATAGCTTTGACTAGACAGTCCTTTACAGTCTATGGGGTTGCAAAGAGTCAGACTTGACTGAAGCAACTTAGCACACAGGGAATAACAGTGAGGATCACCAGACGTTTGACGCAAATGTGGCAGATATGGTTTCTTATGCATGACACTCTGCTTATGAATACTCTTGAGCCTTTAGATCCTTTTACAAGCTAGTGCAACTTCCACAGAATTTTGCCCCAAGTTGATCAAGGAGGTAAAACCTATCTTGACATTCTGTAGTTCTATACTCTAGACATGGATATTAACTTCACCAGATAGTGCAGACATAGAAAGGACTTTAGATAGTAGACCATTCCCCTGGTCCCTACCTCCTTTGTCTTTATATTGGCTAAAGGTCTTCCAGAATGACTAGTGAAATGTACTATGAGAAATGGAGGTCTAGACATGATTTTTATTCTCATCAGTATATTCTCTTATCTTAATTTGTCACAATAGTATAAAATAGAAAACAAAGAGGGTGTTTATGAAAAAGTCAAAAATAAAAAATAAATCAGTAAAATGAAGGGAGGGAAGAATAAAAATAAAGCAATCTGGAGTGCCTGGAAAATGAATTACCTGTAAAGACAGAGATAGAGATTGTGTGACTCTAATAATAAATCCAGAGGATAATATAGCTTCATAAATGAAAGAAGTATAGGAAAGAGTATATCATCCTACATATTAACTAGATTCATTCTATATTTAAAATAACGAAAAATGGACACTTGACTTTTTTCTTCCCAGAGGAATGCAGGAGCCTAGGGAAAGTAATCCATGTATAACCTAATCACTTACGTGGTTATATTTGCATGTGAAAAATATAAGTGTTGAAATTGGTCTGTAATATTGATTATTGCTGAATCCATTTGGAAAGCACTAAGCAAAAGCACTTGCAAATTAAATAGCATCAATTTGTACTGTTGATTTAAACTTTCATATAAATAAAGTTTAGTTCAGTTCAGTCGCACAGTCATGTCCAACTCTTTGCGACCCCGTGAATCACAAGGTCTTCCAGAAGACCCCCCTGTCCATCACCAACTCCCTGAGTTCACTCAGATTCACGTTCATTGAGTCAGTGATGCCATCCAGCCATCTCATCCTCTGTCATCCCCTTCTCCTCCTGCCCCCAATCCCTCCAGGTATCAGAGTCTTTTCCAATGAGTCAACACTTCACATGAAGTGGCCAAAGTACTGGAGTTTCAGCTTTAGCATCATTCCTTCCAAAGAAATCCCAGGGCTGATCTCCTTCAGAATGGACTGGTTGGATCTCCTTACAGTCCAAGGGACTCTCAAGGGTCTTCTCCAACACCACACTTCAAAAGCATCAAGTCTTTGGCGCTCAGCGTTCTTCACAGTCCAACTGTCACATCCATACATGACCACAGGAAAAACCATAGCCTTGACTAGACGGACCTTATTTGGCAAAGTAATGTCTCTGCTTTTGAATATGCTATCTAGGTTGGTCATAACTTTTCTTCCAAGGAGTAAGTGTCTTTTAATTTCATAGCTGCAGTCACCATTGCAGTGATTTTGGAGCCCCCCAAAATAAAGTCTGACACTATTTCCATTGTTTCCCCATCTATTTCCCATGAAGTGATGGAACCAGATGCCATGATCTTTGTTTTCTGAATGTTGAGCTTCAAGCCAACTTTTTCACTCTCCTCTTTCACTATCATCAAGAGGCTTTTTAGTTCCTCTTCACTCTCTCCCATAAGCGTGGTGTCATCTGCATATCTGAGGTTATTGATATTTCTCCCAGCAATCTTGATTCCAGCTTGTGTTTCTTCCAGACCAGTGTTTCTCATGATGTACTCTGCATAGAAGTTAAATAAGCAGGGTGACAATATACAGCCTTGATGTACTCCTTTTCCTCTTTGGAACCAGTCTGTTGTTCCATGTCCAGTTCTAACTGTTGCTTCCTGACCTGCATACAGATTTCTCAAGAGGCAGGTCAGGTGGTGTGGTATTCCAATCCCTCTCAGAATTTTTAACAGTTCATTGTGATCCACACAGTCAAAGGCTTTGGCATAGTCAATAAAGCAGAAGTAGATATTTTTCTGGAACTCTCTTGCTTTTTTGATGATCCAGAGGATGTTGGCAATTTGATCTCTGGTTCGTCTGCCTTTTCTAAAACCAGCTTGAACATCTGGAAGTTCACGGTTCACATATTGCTGAATCCTGGCTTGGAGAATTTTGAGCATTACTTTACTAGCATGTGAGATGAGTGTAATTGTGCGGTAGTTTGAGCATTCTTTTGCATTGTCTTTCTTTGGGATTGGAATGAAAACTGACCTTTTCCAGTTCTGTGGTCACTGCTGAGTTTTCCAAATTTCCTGGCATATTGAGTGCAGCACTTTCACAGCATCATCTTTCAGGATTTGAAATAGCTCAACCAGAATTCCATCACCTCCTCTAGCTGTGTTCGTAGTGATGCTTTCTAAGGCCCACTTGACTTCACATTCCAGGATATCTGGCTCTAGATGAGTGATCACACCATCATGATTATCCAGGTCATGAAGATCTTTTTTGTACAGTTGTTCTGTGTATTCTTACCACCTCTTCTTAATATCTTCTGTTTCTGTAAGGTCCAGACCATTTCTGTCCTTTATCGAGCCCATCTTTGCATGAAATGTTCCCTTGGTATCTCTAATTTTCTTGAAGAGATCTCTAGTCTTTCCCTTTCTGTTCTTCTCTTCTATTTCTTTGCACTGATCGCTGAAGAAGGCTTTATCTCTTCTTACTATTCTTTGGAACTCTGCATTCAGATGCTTATATCTTTCCTTTTCTCCTTTGCTTTTCACTTCTCTTCTTTTCACAGCTATTTGTAAGGCCTTCCCAGACAGCCATTTTGCTTTTTTGCCTTTCTTTTCCATGGGGATGGTCTGGATCCCTGTGTCCTGTACAATGTCACAAACCTCATTTCATAGTTCATCAGGCACTCTATCTATCAGATCTAGGCCCTTAAATCTATTTCTCACTTTCACTGTATAATCATAAGGGATTTGATTTAGATCCTATCTGAATGGTCTAGTGGTTTTCCCTACTTTCTTCAATTTGAGTCTGAATTTGGTAATAAGGAGTTCATGATCTGAGCCACAGTCAGCTCCTGGTCTTGTTTTTGTTGACTGTATAGAGCTTCTCCATCTTTGGCTGCGTAGAATATAATCAATCTAATTTCGGTGTTGACCATCTGGTGATGTCCATGTGTAGCGTCTTCTCTTGTGTTGTTGGAAGAGGGTGTTTGCTATGACCGTTGCATTTTCTTGGCAAAACTCTAGTAGTCTTTGCCCTAATTCATTCTGCATTCCAAGGCCAAATTTGCCTGTTACTCCAGGTGTTTCTTGACTTCCTACTTTTGCATTCCAGTCCCCTATAATGAAAAGGACATCTTTTTTAGGTGTTAGTTCCAAGAGGTCTTGTAGGTCTTCATAGAACCGTTCAACTTCAGCTTCTTCAGCGTTACTGGTTGGGGCATAGACTTGGATTACCATGATATTGAATGGTTTGCCTTGGAGATGAACAGAGATCATTCTGTCATTTTTGAGATTGCATCCAAGTACTGCATTTTAAACTCTTTTGTTGACCATGATGGCTACTCCATTTTTTCTTAGGGATTCCTGTCCACAGTAATAGATATAATGGTCATCTGAGTTAAATTCACCCATTCCAGTCCATTTTAGTTCGCTGATTCCTAGAATGTCGACATTCACTCTTGCCATCTCTTGTTTGACCACTTCCAATTTGCCTTGATTCATGGACCTGACATTCCATGTTCCTATGCAATATTGCTGTTTACAGCATCAGACCTTACTTCTATCACCAGTCACATCCACAGCTGGGCTTTGTTTTTGCTTTGGCTCCATCCCTTCATTTTTTCTGGAGTTATTTCTCCACTGATCTCCAGTAGCATATTGGGCACCTACTGAGCTGGGGAGTTCCTCTTTCAGTATCCTGTCATTTTGCCTTTTCATACTGTTCATGGGGTTCTCAAGGCAAGAATACTGAAGTAGTTTGCCATTCCCTTCTCCAGTGGACCACATTCTGTCAGACTTCTAAAAAAAAGAGTATAAATGGATAATGACATATATGGAGTTTAAAATTGCATGCATCACTCCCACAGATGAATTAGATCAAGAAAATGTAGGAAGGTCCACTCAGAACTGCTTTCTGAAAATAGAAAACAGAAATAGTAGTTGAAGAAATAGATTTTCCTGGGACCCTTTCCTGAAAATTCCCAATAAATTATGATAAAGAGGAGATTAAGAATGGTGATACGGACTTTAATTTTTTGAAATTACTCAGTTTGTCCCAGAGACAAAAATTGAAAGGGTGAAAGCAAAAGCTGGAATCATGTTTTGTTTTCATCAGTTTTGTCCCTTCTGATGTAGCCAAAGCTTGGATCACGTTGCTAGTCACAAACTAAAAATAATTCATGAAATCTTAATAGGCTGGAGACTACTTTTTGAAGGAGGAGATGCATGGGAGAAATAATATTTATTCATAGCTTTTTAAAAATGTGGTCGATATAATAATTTTTATTTGTAAAATAAAATTTAGTACTTCTTATTGGAATATAATTGCTTTACAATGTTGTGTTAGTTTCTGCTATACAGTGAATGAATTAGCTGTACGTATGCATATATAGCCTCCCTCCCACTACCTCTCATCCCACCCGTCTAGGTCATCACAGAACACGGAGCTTTGCTTCCTGTGCTTCATAGCAGATTCCCACTAGCTTTCTATTTTACACATGATAGTGTATATGTGTCAATCCTAGTTTTCCAATTTGGCTCACCCTCCTCTTCCCCATATTTAGGATTTCTTAACCCCCACTATAATCATACTATAGTAGGAGATCACTGTCTTTCTCTTTACAGATGTATGAAATAAATTCTAAAAATAGTAGATAATTTTTCCATTTACCTAGGAGGCTTGGAAAGTGAAGAGGAACTAAAAAGCTTCTTGATGAAAGTGAAAGAGGAGAGTGAAAATGTTGGCTTAAAGCTCAACATTGAGAAAACGAAGATCATGGCATCTGGTCCCATCACTTCATGGGAAATAGATGGGGAAACAGTGTCAGACTTTATTTTTTGGGGCTCCAAAATCACTGCAGATGGTGACTGCAGCCATGAAATTAAAAGACGCTTACTCCTTGGAAGGAAAGTTATGACCAACCTAGATAGCATATTCAAAAGCAGAGACATTACTTTGCCAACAAAGGTCCGTCTAGTCAAGGCTATGGTTTTTCCAGGGGTCATGTATGGATGTGAGAGTTGAACTGTGAAGAAAGCTGAGTGCCAAAGACTTGATGCTTTTGAACTGTGGTGTTGGAGAAGACTCAAGAGTCCCCTGGACTGCAAGGAGATCCAACTAGTCCATGCTAAAGGAGATCAGCCCTGGGTGTTCTTTGGAAGGAATGATGCTAAAGCTGAAACTCCAGTACTTTGGCCACCTCATGTGAAGAGTTGACTCATTGGAAAAGACTCTGATGCTGGGAGGGATTGAGGGCAGGAGGAAAAGGTCAGAGGATGAGATGGCTGGATGGCATCACCGACTCGATGGACATGAGTTTGAGTGAACTCTGGGAGTTGATGTTGGACAGGGAGGCCTGGCGTGCTGCGATTCATGGGGTCGCAAAGAGTTGGACATGACTGTGCGACTGAACTGAACTGAACCAAGGAGGCTTTGATGAGGTTTTTCCCAATTATCTTAGGAGGCAGACCTAGAGTTTCAGAGGCTTAGACCATCTCCTAAGGTATTAACCATCTCTGGGTAACACTTGTCCCACCAGATGTTAGAAAGTGGTAGATTTTTAAACACAGGAAATGTTTGGCCAAGCTCTTTCAACAACCTTGTTGTTGTTGTTGTTGTTGTTGTTGTTCAGTCGCTAAGTCATGTCTGACTCTTTGCGACTCCATGGACTGCAGCACATCAGGCTCCTCTGTCCTTCACTGTCTCGTGGAGTTTGCTCAGATTCATGCCAGTTGCGTCAGTGATGCTATCTAATCATCTCATCTTCTTCTGCCTCTTCTCCTTTTGCATGCAGTCTTTCCCACCATCAGAGTCTTTCCCAATGAATCAGCTCTTGGCATCAGGTGGCCAAAGTCTTGGAGATTCAGCTTCAGCATCAGTCCTTCCAATGAATATTCAGGGTTGGTTTCTTTTAGCATTGACTGTTTTGATCTCCTTGCAGTCCAAGGGACTCATAATAGTTTTCTCCAGCACCACAGTTTAAAAGCATCAATTCTTCTGCACTCAGCCTTTTTTATGTTCCAGCTCTCACATCTGTACATGACTACTGGAAAGACCATAGCTTTGTGTTTGTTGGCAAACAACTGAGGAGCCAAATATTTGAACAAAGTCACAACATAGCATTCACAATATAAACTGCAGCTACTCATTTATAAACTCTGAAACTTAAGTGGGAAATGGTTCAAAAAGAAACAGAAGCTTTATACTATGTGAACAATAAATGAACTGAAGTAATAGTCAATAAAACAAAGTATATAAAGTTATAACAAATATGTCTCTGACAATTGTATCCTTCTTTAGAAACAATTTCACTGTAGAAATCTTAAACACATTAACACAGGCACAGTTACAGAAACACATGTCCCTCTGTCACACTGAGTGGAATTTGCTACAACTTCCACCTAAACGCTGCTAAGCCAGCAATGCCAATGACATTTTTTTTTTTTGTCCTGACAACAGCATCATATCTGTGGTCTGATGTATGCTATAGTACCCTTTACAGCAGTCCCCAAACTTTTTGGCACCAGTGACTGATTTTGTGGAAGACAGTTTTTCCACTTTTCCATGGACAGGGATGGGGAGGATTGTTGAGCCTGTATTGTGAGCCACGAGGAGTTGTAGATGAAGCTCTGCTCACGCATGTGCTGCTCGCTTCCTACTGTTCCTAACAGGCTATGGACCAGTACTGGTCCTCAGCCCGGGGGTTGGGGACCCCCGCTTTAATGTATGCTTCATGTAACACCATTTGTAGTATTCTTGTTTTGTAAATTGTCTCTAATGACTAGAACAGTGTTGATTACATAGTACATACCCAATAAAACACTTACAATGAGTAAAGATGCTAATTTCACTTCCATCCATTTATCTTTCCACGAATATGAATGAGCTTTGCAGGTATTTCTCTTAAACACCTTCCCAGGTGGCTCAGTAGTAAAACAAAAAAACAAACAAAAAAAAAACCCACCTGCCAAGGTAGGAGCCACAGGAAACTTGAGTTTGATCCTTGGGTCCTGAAGATCCCCTGGAGGAAGAAATGGCAACCCACTCCAGTATTCTTGCCTGGGAAATCCTACGGATAGAGGAGCCTAGTGAGCTACAGTCCATAGGGTCGAAAAGAGTCGCACATGATTGAGCAACTGAGCACACGCGCACATTTCTCTTAAAAGTAGCCTCCAACCCAAGAACGCCTGAGTTTTTGTATATAGTTTCTTAATACAATATTAATGTATTCTCCTATAATATTATCTCCTATAGTGACTTTTCCTCTGGTCATTATTTAACAAATAATACTGCTGAATAAGTCTTATTCAGCACCTCCTCTGTGTCATGAAAGATGCTGACATCCTCTGAGAGTCAGATGCTTCTTTTCATGTTTTATTTTAGCTATTCCTAAAGGAAGCAGTTTATGGAAATATAATAGAATGTTGAGAAAATAATTATTCTGTCACATCTGAACTAGCAGTGGTATGTAACATGAAATAAGATTAAAGTCAGGTTTCTAAAAGTACCTTTTAAGTGTGGAAGTTACTTTTGCAAGTGAAATATTTTGTTTTATTTGGTTACTTTTTGTTGTATCCTGTTGTTTGTTCCTAAAGACTACATTTTAGTAAATATTAGTAAATATAATGTAAACTTAGTAAATATATATGTATATATATGTATACATATATTTATTTTTTTGGCACTGAAGAAAGCAAAATGTTCAATGATGTGTTATACAAGTGATATAAATAGAACATAATCTCCAGATAAATACTGAGATTCCAAAATGGCTTTGATCACATGGTTTTATCCTTGGAGGGAAAGCTGAATGACCAGTTGTAAAGAGCAGGTTAGAGAGCATCACTGACTCAATGGATATGAATTTGAGAAAACTCTGGGACACAATGAAGGACAAGGAATACGGGCATACTGCAGTCCATGGGGTCAAAAAGAGTCAGACACAACTTAGCAACTCAACAACAATGAGACAGGGACTTTTTACTGAATAGGTTCAGGTTTCTATTCCTGACAGTCATTAACCTTGAGCTTTGACCAAGTTACTTACTTTATCTTTTGAGTCATAGTTTTATCCTTTACTAAATGGGGATTAAAAATACCAAGAGAGAGAGGGCATGTAGCTTTGTAAAAAAATGTGAGTACAACTTTGATTTGTAGCAAATGATCAAGGAGTGATTTCTGTTATTTTTCTAGAACTCCTCTTTTCAAAAAAAAAAAAAAAGAATGCTTATTTTTATCTCCATCAATATGCTAACTATTTTAAATAAAAGAAGTTGCATTGTATCAAAAAAAACAATTCCTAGTTAATAGATTTCTATGTACTCTACTTTTGCAACCACATAAAAATAGTAAGTAGGGCTCTGTAGGCTATCAATAATTTACACTTCACAGGGCAACTGGTTGTTGAGTTAAGTAGACTGGTACATGGTTTTTTTTGTAAAATAAGCAAATTAGGTATGAGGAGTTTGGGGTAAGGCTTTTCTTTCATGGAGTTTCAACTGCTGTAGTACCCATTACAGATTAATTATGAGCCATATTTGACCCACTTTAGTTGTTTTCTGTCAAATTAAATGTTAAGCAAAGTGAATACTACAAAATTCTTCCTATGAGAAGGTTATTAATATAAAAAGCTGGCTATCAGGAAGGTCAAAACCTAATTTTAAGGTGCTCCAAGCAATTTTGACAAACTCTCTAGATAAGGGCAGATGCTACATAGAAATTTTCTACATGGCTAATTTTAATAATACCGTTTTCCCAGTTTTTCTGTGAAATTAGTATGAAAATTCCAAAGGAACAAATAACTACTGATGGCATATGATGTTCCCCAAATTATTAGATATTTTTTATATATTAGTTTGTCTTTGTCCATAATAATATATTATGACAGATATTAATATATCTATATTAATTAAAACTCTTCTAGTTGAAAGTGTCAGAATTAACTTAGATGACTTTGGGAAAAAAGAAAAATAAACTACATAATTTACATAACAGCAGAAAAGGCAATAAAAGCTATGCTTTCAAGGTTTCATGAAGGAATCTGAAACTTGAATGCAACTAGTGTTGTGTTTGCAAGCCATGAAAACCAGCTCTGGCTATAATAAAGAGAAAGAAATGTTTGTTTAAAAGATATCAGGTACCCTTGTTCAATATAGATTAGAACCTCAAGTTAGGAATATGACAGAGATAGAGGAAATTCCAGAAAGCCAAAGAGCAATAAACTTAGCTATTTTTAGTTTCTCTAGGAAGCCACGTATGCTATACCAGGATGGGGCCACCACTGGAAGTAAAAATCGCCACCAATACTGCATCAGCAAATAACATTAGCACAGTTGCTCTGTTTTCCACATCCAGACAGACACTGCGAGAGGAGATTCCAATTAGACTAGCTTAGAAATTGGCCTCATCTCCTGAGGTTTTTTCCATGGAAGGATTCTGACCTTCTGTGGAGCAAGACTCCATACAAAGAGGGAATTCAATGAGAAAAGGCCTGACAGCCCCTCCAAACAATAGTCACCATAGCTCTCTTCCTTTGCTCAGTAAATTTGCCTCTCTCTGGATTGGCAGCATCCTCTCCTATGCATCAACTTCTTCCATTTGTTAGGAACAAAGACTGCTAACAAATGCCAAATTTATATATTCATCACCAAAGGGGAAATCATTAATTCTCCTTTTTGCATTTTTATGAATTGTGAAATTTTTTGGATTATCAGTATTTGGAATGCATGCTCATCTCTGTTGCCAGGAAAGTCCTCAGTTCACATCTCTCATTAAAACACGGTTGAATCAGGCATAGAGTCATTTACTCTAAAGATTTTAGCTTTATATAGGTATCCACATTTGCACTTGACTGAAGAGAATATTGAACTTAGAAGATATAAGGGAGCTTCTATACAGTTATAAGAATGCTGGATGCTGGAATATATATTGAAATTCAGTGTGTATGGCTGTCTTTAAAATGCACCCTTCTGCCTTCCAACTTCTCCATAAATAGGAAGTATGGCCACACACGCTATTTAACTCTCTATTGCTCCAATCATTTGCTGAAATAATGGATAATTTAAAGAGTTTGAAAAGTGAAATGGCAGTAAAGATTTTAATTAAACCTTCAGTAGTCAGCTACTTTAAGCACTACAAAAAATATTTGATTGAAATTTTCTAGTCAACTTTAAAAAACTTAGCAAATTTACCCTGATTTAGCAAAATATCTCTAGAGATGGGAGGAAAGCAACACCCTCCCAACCCTGTCACATTGATTTTTTAACTAATGTTTTATGAAATAGTCTTGCCATGAAGTTTCATTATTTGGGGGTTAATTATCAAAGACAAAATGTCATCTCAGTGATTAGAGGATACTGTTTCATTAATGATAATTTAGGCAGAAATTTTTATATCAAATTATACAATAGTGTAGGCTTCCCAGGTGGCACTTGTGGTAAAGTAAACCCTGCCAATGCAGGAGACATAAGAGATAGAGGTTCAGTCCTCTCATTGGGAAGATTCCCTGGAGGAGAGCATGGCAACCCACTCCAGTATTCTTGCTCAGAGAATTCCAGGGACAGAGGAGCCTGGTGGGTTGCAAAGAATCAGACACGACTGAGTGACTTAGAATGCATGCAATAGAGTACTTATGCTAAATTATTGTTTCCAAACCTGAATAATCATTAGAATATCCTTAGAGAATATTCAGTATTTTTATTAATGCAGATACATAGGTTTCACCCAAGAGTTTTGAATTGTAACCTTGTGGGTTATTATAATACAGAAATACATATTTTTTAAATGCTCTCAGAGTAATTGTAATGATTAGATGGGATTGGATGCTACATAGCTAAATGATGGTTTTAATAGAAAGATTAAATCTAAACATTTTCTTAGTCTTTAAACCATTTCACTACAGGATTTTAAGGTTATATGTGAAAGGATTTTCCTATGGCTCCATTACTATGCAAAATATAGGGTTTTTAACTTATTTGTACTATTATTCAATGTCTTTAGACATTTGTTGATGATGGAATATTCACCTATTGGTGAACGTGTACATGGAAATCCAGACATAACTGCATGTTCAGGAAATAGGATATGACTGCTATATTGGCAACCATTAGCCTGAGTTAATTCAATTTAAGTTTTTTTACACATTTATTGAGCAACATCTATCTTATGGACAGTGTTAGGACCTGTAAGAGTAGGGGAGAAATATAAAAGTAAAAATTTTAAATTTAGTCAGTTATATCAGCATGTGATGATTAATAAAGTAGATTTTTCTGTTTAAATAATAAGTAAGCTCTGCATTTTAGGCAGAATTAAATGCACCAGTGAGGAAATAAAGCTAAAATATAAAAGTCATAAAAAAAAAAAAAAAAAGTCATAACGATGTGTAAGATTTACCAGAGTAAGAGAGACAGTTGGAGTTTTGAGGGCTGTGGGAAGTAAGAATCAGGATTTGACAAGGTGATGGATGAGAAAGTAGAATAGAATCTTCAGCTATGCCAACTGCCAAATGTCCCTGTTGGGTTATCTCTAGACTTAAAGGAACGAAGCACAAACGCTTTGTCTTTATACAATGTTATAGATGAGGTTTAGACTGATTCCCTAACTTCAGTGAAAGTTCAGATCCCTGAAGGGCTTCCCAAGAGGCTCAGTGGTAAAAATAAATAAATAAATTCACCTGCCAATGCAGGAGACACAGGTTTGATCCCTGGGTTGGAAAGATCCCCTGGAGTAGAAAATGGCAACCCTCTCCAGTATTCTTGCTGGTATAATCTCACGGACAGAGGAGCCTGGCAGGCTACAGTCCATGGGGTCACAGAAAGTAGGACATGACTGAGCACACACACAAGCATGCTCTCTCAGATCCCGGATTGTTATTTAATGGAACTATAGTGCTATCAGGGCACAGTGCTTCCTAAGACAGAGTGAATGGTTCACATTCCTCGGGACTGGGGTCAATACAACACTGTTTTTCCCAACAAGAAGAATGGCAGACTGTCAGGAATGGTCTAGCTGCTTAGCTAAAAGATCACTGTCTTTCCCACTAATCTCCAAGTGTTGTTGTTCAGTTGCTCAGTCGTGTCTGACTCTTTGTGACCCCATGCACTGCCCCATGCCAGGTTTCCCTGTCCTTCACGATCTCCTGGGAATTTGCTGAAACTCATGTCCGTCAAGTCAACAATGCCATCCAACCCTCCCATCTTCTGTTGCCCCCTTCTCCTGCCCTCAGTCTTTCCCAAGATCAGGGTCTTTTCCAAAAAGTCAGCTCTTCACATCAAGTGGACAAAGTATTGGAGCTTCAGCTAAAGCATCAGTCCTTCTAATATATATTCAAGGTTGATTTCCTTTAGGATTTATTATCAGGCTCAAAAATGAAAATAAAATGTGGAACAGTATGTCTAACAGACTAGCATCATTTGTACATACCATTTAGGTTGACTTTTGCTTGCATTTGGTATCATGGTGATGGTGGCCTCATAAAATGAGCTTGGAAGTATTCCTTCCTCTGCAAATTTTTGGAAGAATTTGAGAAGGATGGGTGTTAGCTCGTCTCTAAATGTGTGATAGAATTTGCGTATGAGGCCATCTGATCCTGGACATTTGTTTGTTGGAAGATTTAATCAGTTTCAATTTAGTTACTTATGACTGGTCTGTTCATACTTTCCATTTATTCCTGGCTCAGTCTTGGAGGGTGTAACTTTCTAAGAATTTGTCCATTTCTTCCAGGTTGTCCATTTTATTGGCATATAGTTGCTTGTAGTAGTCTCTTATGATCCTTTGTATTTCTGTGATGTCTGTTGTAACTGTGACCAGGCTTAGATCACAAAATGTCTTAGGCCAAAATGACTTCTTTTATATGAAGAAAGCCATGCCTGTTATTTTTCTCCAGGTATCTCCTACCCTATCTGATTACAAAGCTGCTACATAAGTATTGAAAATTAATAACCATATAGTTATATGGGTTTGTTTCTTACAAATATTTCTAATGGTATAGGAAATAAAGGCTAAGGAATATTTTGTGTGTGTGTCTGTAATTTTTAAAACATCTGAGAGCCCAGGACAAACATTTAAAGACTGGAAGTGTTTTTTATAGGCTTCTAGTTAGCCTTCTCCCCCGACATTTAGGCTATTTTACTTATGAAGCACCAAGTAGTCAACATACACCACCAATGTGCAATCCACTGGTTTCACATAGCTGCTGCTAAGTCGCTTCAGTCGTGTCCGACACTGTGTGACCCCATAGATGGCAGCCCACCAGGCTCCCCCTTCCCCAGGATTCTCCAGGCAAGAACACTGGAGTGGGTTGCCATTTCCTTCTCTAATGCATGAAAGCGAAAAGTGAAAGTGAAGTCACTCAGTCGTGCCCGACTCTTAGCGATCCCATGGACTGCAGCCTACCAGGCTCCTGTGTCCTTGGGATTTTCCAGGCAAGAGTATTGACTCCAGTGGTTTGCCATTGCCTTCTCCAGTTTCACATAGGTATCTTGCTAAATCATAAGATATCTTTTTCTGTTCTAAGCTTAGCTACACCTCTTACTTCCATATACTCTTAATTATCATTCTTTAGGCTTAGAATTTGGTCTCAGCCTGATTTTATTCTATGTTCTTACTCTAAAAATGGCTCAACTGTCATTTTCTCTCTCAGCTTCCTTTGAGGGAATACACTATACACTGCTATAGAACCCATTAATATCATCCATGGAAATCATTCCTTAGACTATATAGATTTCTTTAAGGTCAAGAATAATATTGACTCAGAGAATTGTTTTGGGTTTTGTTGTTACTAATGATCACCAACTCTGCACGTTTTCCCATTTCTAAATTGATCAAATTCAGTAATAACCATTATTTGTTGGTAATGTTAGTACACTGAAAAATCTTCCAAAGTATGGTGCCCATGTGGAAAAACTGCAATCAAAGCACTCCTCAGAAAACCAATTTTCCCCCTCCTTGGAAGTGAAAAAATAATAATAACAATAACTGGACCAAGTTATAACTAAGAATCCTTTGATATTTTACTTTTTATGATTTTCTCTTTCACTGCAATTTATTTTTATCAGCAATTTACAAGTTTCCCTTGGACAAAAAAATTACATGCACCACGGTGGGATTATTTTCTTCTTCCTTTTTGATTATGAATTCTGTTACCAGAATGTAAGCAAATTCTACCCTGAGCCCTGTGATTTAAAGATAAATAATAAGAATCAAGGAATCAATAGTTAGTAAAATAATTTAGAAAAAAAAAAACAATAAATTTTTGTATTTGAAGATTAACTTGGTTGTTTTTCTCTCCTTATAAAATTAGTTTTGTTCAAGGCCTAGTGTGCAGGGAAGGCCTTAGGGAAATAAAGTGGTACATTTTTCATTGTCTTCAAATCTATTTTCTGCTTGAACAGAGTCAGCATTAAATTTAAAGCAAGAAAATCACTTGCTGATGGAAGTCTCAGTATAATAAGCATGGTAGAAAGGCCCACTCTCTTCTGGGTGTTGATTTTTAGGTCACTCAACTGCACACTTTTCAGACCACACACACACCAGGAATTTGATTTAACACAGTTTGATCACCTAGCCTATATCACAACAAGAGGAAATTCTTTTAAAAACACAAATGTTGCTGTTTATAGCTAATCTGGTAGAACAAAGAGGCTCAGCTTTTAGATCTCAGAGGCCCCTTTTTCAAATCCTTACTCTTATACATACTAGCTATGTGACTTATGTCATATTTAACCTCACTGAATATTAGTTTCCCCATTTGATCAAATTTGTCTGACTCCTATGTTCCATATTATTCCTGTGACATCAGACTTCTCTTAATGTGCCTGTATCCACATAATTATTATTATTAAACAACAATTTCCACTACAGTGTTTTCTTCAGGCCCCACCATTGTATGCCGTGTCCTCAGAGTCCATGGCATGGCTATTCTCATCCTTTTTTTATCACATGCAAATACCCATCAAAGTTTTAGCATTACTGTACTTGGCTTATTTAATCCTATTAGACTGTGATGTCCATAAGTCTGTTCTGCACATCTCTGTTTCCTGAAAGCAAAGAAACCATCAGGGTCGTTAGAAATTAGTATGTGCTTAATAATTATCACTTCTCCTTCCTCCATTTAAATATAACATAATTTCAATAAAGTAGGAAGTTTGAGAAAGGGGTTATCTTCAAATGAGCTCTAGATTTGGAGTTCTCTGCTTGAAAGGAAAGCAAGGGAACTAAATAAAATAGTCCAACAGCATTTCATGCTACAGAAAGGGCTGTGAGCAAGCTGGTTGCCACTCAACAGTATCCCACACTGATGGCTCAATTTTTTCCTCCTTTTAAACATGTTCGTTTTTCAGAGTAATATGTGTTGCTGGAGGGAGAGAAAGGTCACAGCAGGAGATGTCATAGGTCACTACCTGTGTTGTTACTAGGAGAGTCTACCTCGGTATGCTTACCTCTCAGCAGTCTCCTGCTTATTTCCGTCTTCCCACTGAAGCAAACTCATTTCAAGTACACAATTCAGGGAGCAGTGCCACAGGAAGGAAGGCAGCAGCATGGGCGGTACTCGTACAGTCGATACCTGGAAAGCTTTCCATGGACAAGAGTTCAGTTTTGTACCCTGCTTTTGGATGCAGAGCTCCCACCTGGTTGACGCTGTTGAAAAGAAGCCCAGGAAAATACTATCTGCCCCTTTGTTTAACCCAATATTCTGCTTAGAAAAAATTCTTCGGTATACAATGCCTGCATAGAATGTTAAATTTTTAAATAAGATAGGCAAATACAAGTAGGAGGGAGACAAATGTGACTGAGATATATTCATTTATTCAACTGATATTTGAGGAGCGATTATTATGTGCCATGCACCTAATTTCTGGGATGCTAGAAGTCTCCTGTGATGGATGAAATTGTCTAGTCAAGAGAGGGAAGAGAGAACAAGTATGCAAATAATTAAAAAGTGATTATAAACTGGAAGAGTTGATATGAAGGAATTATATAAGAGATTTAATAGATGGTGACATGAAGAAAAGAAAGGGAAAGTTCATAGCAAGCCCTATCGGTGGTCATGACATTTGAACTTGGAACTGAAAGATGATACTTCTGCTCATAATAAAGATGATATAACAGGGACTGGATTTAACTTTGACCTGAAACAATCATAAAACAAACGAAACAGTTGAAATAAAAGGTTTTCAAGACATAAGCATCCAGCAACAAAAGCAGCGGGCCTGAGTGTTGGCAAGCAAACAAGAATGCCCCGCTCTTGGCCGATCTTAGTCTTGAGAAAGTTTCCAGACGATGGTGCAGACAGTAAAACCCAGGAAGCATGCAAGTGTCTCCTTGAATTGAAGAGGTAGGGCTGAGAATGTAGGATTGGTGATGGATAAAGTCCTTAGGTCAGGGAACGGGTGAGAGAGCTACATACAGAGAAAAGTACATATATCTGCAAGGGTCCCCAGTGTGTATCAACACGTGCATGAGGGGAGATCACTCAAAACTGGGGAATGACCTCACAGAAAGATAGAAGTTGACAGAGCGTGACATTTATAGAGGTCCAGAGAGTAGTGCTTGTTCTCAGCAGTCAGATTGGGAAGCTTTATAATTCATGGGACATTGGCTGCAATACACAGGGAAGTAACCTTACATTGAACATTGGTTGTCTTTCAGTTGCTAAGTCGCATCTGACTCTTTGCAACCCTATGAACTTCAGCATGCCAGGCTTCCCTGTCCTTCACCATCTCCTGGAGTTTCCTCAAACTCACTTGAGTTGATGATGTCATCCAACCATCTCATCTTCTGTCACCCCCTTCTCCGCCTGCCCTCAATCTTTCCTAGCATCAGAATCTTTCCCAATGAGTTGGCTCTTTGCATGAGTAGGCCAAAGTATTTGAGCTTCAGTTTCAGCATCAGTCCTTCCAATGAATATTCAGGATTGATTTCCTTTAGGATTGACTGGTTTGATGTCCTACCTATCCAAGGGACTCTCAAGAGTCTTCTCCAGCACCAGTTTGAAAGCATCAGTTCTTCAGTTCTCAGCCTTCTTTATGGTCCAGCTATCACATCTCTACATGACTAATGAAAAAATCATAGCTTTGACTATATGGACCTTTGTCAGCAAAATGATATCCTGCTTTTTAATAAGCTGTCTAGTTTTGTCATAGCTTTTTTCCCAAGGAGCAAGTATCTTTTAATCTCATGGCTGCAGTCACCATTCACAGTGATTTTGGAGTCCAAGAAATAAAAACTTCACTGTTTCCATCTTTTTCTCATATATTTGCCTTGTCTAACTAACTAACATTGATTAGTTCTACACAAACACAAACAAAAAAATTATAAAATTAAGACCCAGAAGGACCAAACTGCTTCCAAGTTTCTGAACTATGTCCCATAATTAGGCTTAATAGTATTATATGAGATTAGAGAAAGCTCTAACACTCAAGAAAATAAAATCCACTATAGGCTTTCCTTGTGGCTCAGCTGGTAAAGAACCCATGTGCACTGTGGGAGATTTGGGTTTGATCCCTGGATTGGGAAGATCCCCTGGAGAAGGGAAAGGCTATCCACTTCAGTATTCTGGACTGGAAAAATCCAGGGAGTGTATAGTCCATGGGGTAGCAAAGAGTCTGACACAACTGAGCGACTTACACTTTCACTTTTATGTTTAGTACACAAAAAGATTATCAGGCATGCAAAAAAATGTGAAATCTATTACTAGATGGTAAATAAATGGAAAGAGATCCAGAAGTATCATGGGTATTAGATTTAGTAGGCAAGAACATTAAGATGCTCATTATGACTGTACCTTAATATGAAACCAAAGATAGGTGGAAATATTAGAGATACAAAAAAGATAAATTTTTACAGATGAAAAAAATTTTAATCTTTTTTAAAATTTATTTATTTCAATTGGAGGCTAATTAATTTATAATATTGTAGTGGTTTTTGCCATACATTGACATGAATCAGCCATGGGTATACATGTGTTTCTCATCCTGAACCCCCCTCCCACCTCCCTCTCTATCCCATCCCTCAAGGTCATCTCAGTGCACCAGCCCTGAGCACCCTGTCTCATGCATCGAACCAGGACTGGCGATCTGTTTCACCTATGATAATATACATGTTTCAATGCTATTCTTTCAAATCTTCCCACCCTCATCTTCTCCCATCGAGTCCAAAAGTCTGTTCTTTACATCTGTGTACAGATGAAAATTATAATGTCTGAGGAGAAATGTAGAGTAGATGCAAGTTATAGAATATTAGATATTTCAGAAGAAATGAATAGTAAATTTGATGATAAAGCAATAACAATTATTTTTTTAAAAGAAAATAGAGAAACAGAATTTTAAAAACTTCCAGTGAGTTGTGAGACAAGTTAAACCAACGTAATATACATGTACTTATTGTTCTGGAAGTCAGACAGAATACAGAAAAATGTGTTTTAAAAAATAATGGCTGAATAATTTAAAATTTTGATTAAAATTGAAGATGCACAGATCCAAGAGCAGAGCAAAAGCAGATCATACTCAGATTTCTCAAAACTGATTATAGAGAGAAAATCTTAAAAGTACACATTGTGGACACACACACACACACACAAAGATAAGGCCTCGAATTCTTTATCCAGCGAACATACCCATAAAAATAGAAATACTTTTCCGACATGCAAAAGCTGAAAGAGTAATCACCAAAGGGCTCACATTCTAAGAAATGTTATAAACATGTCCTTCAGACAGAAGAAAAATGTACCATTTGGAAATATACCTCTAGACGAAAAGGAATGAAGAACACTGAAAACAACTACGTCGGTAAAATACAAACTACTTTCCTTTTATTTAAATCTCTTTATAACACAATTGACTGTCTAGACAAAAATAATAATATGTAGAACCAAATTACATGACAACAAGAACACATATTTCCTGGAAGGGAGGGGTATAAGCATATTGTTGTAAGTTTCTTGTGTTAGATGTGAAGATGTATCACTGAAAGGAAATGTTTGAAAGGTTAGAATGGTTGCTATAAACCCTACAGAAACCAGTAAAATAACAAGCAAAGAGTTATAACTACTAGATCGCACAAAAAGGAGATAGAACCAAAAAAAGTTACATTAATTCAAAAGAAAGCAGAAGAAGAGGGGAAAATGACCCATAAACAAAAGGGGCATAGACAAATGAAGTAATACATTGATAGATATAAAGCTAATGAGATAAATATTTAAATTAAAAGCAAACAGTAAATACCCCATAGGCTAAAATCAAGACTCACTTATAGGTTGGCTTCAAGAAATACTCTTTATAAAGACACAAATACCTTTCATTTAATTAATTTAAGTTAAAAGAATAGAAAAAGGTATGCCATGCTAACACTAACTGAAGGAAAGCTGGATATTAATTTTAATTATTATTATATAATATTAAAATCAGTAGCTGTCAGAGCAAATGTTCTCATAGACAAAGATGGTCACTGCATAATTACAAAGAAACCGATTCTTTTCTAAACATTTATTCACCTGATAACAGAACTCTGAAACACATGAATCAAAAATGATAGAGCTGCACAGAGAAATAGATAAATCTACAATATAATCAGAGATCCCCAATATTTTCAATAATTGATAGAACAAATAGAAAACCAGTAAGGATATAGAAGATTGGAACAATATCAGTATCTACCTTCTCCTAGTGGACTTGTTTTTAAAAGGATTTTAAGATTTTATTTATTTATTTATTTGACTGTATTGAATCTTCATTGCTGTGTGTGGGCTTTCTCTACTTACAATGGGTAGGGAGCTCCTCTCTAGTTGGCAGTGTGCAGGCTTCTCATTGTAGTAACTTCTCTTGCTTCAGAGCACGGGTCTCTAAGGTACATGGGCTTCAGTATTTGTGGTGCGTGGGCTCAGTAGTTGTGGCTCGCTTAGTCTCCCCTAAGGCATGTGTAATTTTCCTGGTCCAGGGATGGAAGCATTGTCCCCAGGCAAACCATTAACCACTGGGCCACCAGGAAAGTCCTCTAAGCGACATTTATAGAAGCTGCTGCTGCTGCTGCTGCTGCTAAGTCGCTTCAGTTGTGTCCAACTCTGTGAGACCCCACAGACAGCAGCCCACCAGGCTCCCCTGTCCCTGGGATTCGCCAGGCAAGAACACTGGAGTGGGTTGCCATTTCCTTCTCCAATGCATGAGAGTGAAAAGTGAAAGTGAAGTCACTCAGTTGTGTCCGACTCTTAGCGACCCCATGGACTGCAGCGCACCAGGCTCCTCCTTCCATGGGATTTTCCAGGCAAGAGTACTGAAGTGGGGTGCCATTGCCTTCTCCATTTATAAAAGAGTACTCCATACAATCAGAGAAGGTAATGCCACCCCACTCCAGTACTCTTGCCTGGAAAATCCCGTGGACGGAGGAGCCTGGTAGGCTACAGCCCATGGGGTTGCAAAGAGTCGGACACGACTGAGCAAATTTACTTTCACTTTTCACTTTCATGCATTGGAGAAGGAAATGGCAACCCACTCCAGGACTCTTGCCTGCAGAGTCCCCAGGGATATGGGAGCCTGGTGGGCTGCCATCTATGGGGTCACACAGAGTTGGACATGACTGAAGTGATTTAGCAGGAGCAACTCCATAAAACATGAAATAGTTGTACTCATTAAATTCCAAGATACCATAATGATAGAAAATTCAGGCCAAAAAAAGAAGTAAAAATGTGGATTGTTTTAGTCTCTCCCTGCTTTGACTACATGCTTGTATTTCTGCAGTAAATCTAGTTAATCTTCTTGGACTTTTCCTCTTTAAATAATTCTGTGTATTTCTCCAAGAAATATCTCCTAACTCCTAGGTTTCTGAATTTTCCCTTGATTTAAACTGCCAAGTGGATTTGTTCTAGAACCAAACCATAGAAGTTTCCCTTATGTATCCCACCGAAGAGTCTGACTGTATTTCCCATAGATTTTAGTATTAACCTTCTATTCTTACTTGGACTGCAAGGAGATCTAACCAGTCCATTCTAAAGGAGAGCAGTCCTGGGTGTTCTTTGGAAGGAATGATGCTAAAGCTGAAACTCCAATACTTTGGCCACCTCATGCGAAGAGTTGACTCATTGGAAAAGACTCTGATGCTGGGAGGGATTGGGGGCAGGAGGAGAAGGGGACGACAGAGGATGAGATGGCTGGATGGCATCACCGACTCAATGCACCTGAGTTTGGGTGAACTCCAGGAGTTGGTGATGGACACGGAGGCCTGGCATGCTGAGATTCATGGGGTCACAAAGAGTCGGACATGACTGAGCAACTGAACTGAACTGAACTTACTGGATTATACTGTTTCTTAAGTAAATTATTTTCATCCTTCACCCCAACACCTTTCTCACACTTCTTCTGCACACTTCTCTATCATCCCCATGAAATCTGCAACTCTATAATAAGGTTTGTGTGTATTTATGACCATTCATGTGATTTTATATTGAAGCAAAGATAATAACATCTCCACCTTTCCCTATGATCAAGAAATGAGAAATCTAATTTTAAAAGCATGTGAGCAAATACAGTTCTAATGCTTACTAAGTAAAGAAGAATAAAACATTGTTTTTCTGTTTCCTAGAAAAAGGGATTTCACTTTCCATTTCCTGGGATGCTGTGAAATGAGCTCAAAATTAGTATGTAGAGACCTGTTCAGTGGTCAACATATTCAGACAGATATCCACTCATATGAAAGTATGCATATGTATATATTAGATGAATCCAGTTTCTACTACATCAAACTATAAATTCTTATGTAAGTCATTTAGTATTCCTGACCCTCAGTTTCTTCAGCATAATATGAGCATGAGAACCCCTGCTATGCTGCTACAGGGTTGTTAAGAGTGTTATAAGGAAAATAGGACCTTAAAGAGCTTTAAAATTTTATTCAATTCTTTATTATTGAGAGACCTTTATTATTTGTAGAGTTGGTGTGAAATATAAGTAATGTTAGTGATTTTCAAAGTTTTAGTTGTAAAACTTAGGTATCACATTTGATTATATATAGTCAAAACATTCACAGTTTGTTAAAAGTTTATATGAGAGTATTGAGTTTTATCTTGACTCTTCCTGTTATAGTTTATATTTAAGCAAGTTATGTAATTTCTTTGAATCTTAGTTCATCATGAATTGAAAGCAAGAGGATACATTCTGAGTCAAGAATATGTGGGAGAATCAAATGAGATAATATAAGAATTGCATTACAAGGTACACATATACACAGTCTCCTGTGCTTCATACATCAATACCAAGATAAAGGCATAAAGAATATGAGAAACTTTTAACATGAGTTTGAGCGAACTGTGGGAAATAGTGAAGGACAGGAAAGCCTGGAGTGCTGCAGTCCATGGGATCGTAAAGAGTTGGATGCAACTTACAGGCTGAACAACACCAATTGGGAAAATGAATTATTTAGTACATTTCTTTGTTCACATCAGACCCTCAATTCATTTCATAATGTAGTGATTCTTCCTGGTGACCCCAGGGAACTTTTCGTGATATATGAAGACACAACTAGGGGGCTGAAGAATGGTAAGGGCATCAATCAGGTGGTGGTAAGAGAGGCTGATAAAAAACGATATTGTGCAAAGGCAGCTCCCAACAACACATTATCTGGCCCCAAATGTCAAGAGTTCCAAGGTTGCAAAATCCCACTGTTATGAATAAATAAAGAACATGCAGGATTCTATTCCTTATATATGTACAGCTTCTAACAAATGAAAAATCTGTTTGTGCTCAGAGAAAAAGACAAACCAAAAGGATATATTCTGTGATTTTTCTTTATTTTTGCCTCTTCTTTTTTTGCTCATATTTTTCCATAGACATTTCTCAAGTTTTGTCAGAGTTAGTGGTCAGCTGGGTTCAATAAAACAACCACATCTTGTGGAGAAGCCCTGACTATTGTCATAATAAAGCTAGAACATTGTACCCAGTATGTGACATTACTCTTGATTCATCTTTTTTTTCTTGCAAGATACTTAAATTATTTCTTAGAAGCTCTGTATATGTCTGACTATATAAACTGTGTGCAAGATATGGGCTGGTTTGTGCTAGAGATATAGTCTTCCGAATCTTGAGTCCTTTTACTAAGACCCTAGCAGGATCATAACTTTTAATTATGATTGGCAGGGATCATGCATTTGTTGTGTATGCCAACTTTATCAGAATTTTTTAAAATGAAGGAAAACCTTGCAAATGTACCATAAAGCCTTGTATCCATATCTAGACTAGTAACAATTTCTAGCTGGTCAAGACAGATATCCAATTTTCATTGATAACTCCAGATCATAAATCCTGTACATATGACCCTTCAAAGGATTCTTTATCTCATGTTGTATGCCAGGGTATTGCTCCCCCAATCAAGAATTCATTTATGTGTGGCAGCACAAATGCACAGAAGTTCAAAGGCACAAAGGCAAGTGATAACACTGCATAATGGGGGGGGCAATAAAAGCCACATGGGTGACATGAACACAGGTCAAGATTACACTGGCCCATTATTTTTTAAATATTTTATGGCTGTAGAAGAGGGTAAGGACATTAAGATAGATTTGCCATAATGTCGGTCCTCACCAAGCTGAATTAATTAATACTTGGATGGTTACTTGAGATTAAACAAATGACTTACTATTGTTCTTAGGGTAAAAGCCAAAATCCTTTAAATGGTGTGCAAAGCTAACTCTGTTTTAGGGCCTTGAATCCTGTCCTCCCCATCTAGTCTTTACCTAAGATCTTTTTTCAGTCCCAACTGTCATGTAATAAGCCCCTGTTGAGATGGTAGCCTAGACTCCACCTCTTCAGACACTTGTCTCTGATTGTCTGTGACATATACCTCTCTTCTTTATGTTCCCTATTGTGATTTTAATGTTAAATGTGTCAATGTAGTAATTTGGTGAATCTCCTGAGATTGTAAATTCTATAACTAAAGCCAGGACTGTGATAATATTCACTCACCAGTTTATCTCTGGTGTCTCTACATGGTACCTGCTACCTACTGGGCTTTTCAATAAATCATTATGGAATAAAGAAATGCATAAATGAGTAAAAAGATGAATCTACACATCTTATGTGTTTTCTCCAGCCATTCTAGGCACAGGGGAACAAAATAAAATGTACAAGTTATACTTATGAAAATATTTCGCAGTCTGATAGGGAACTTATATATTGGAACATACAAAGCAAAATAAATATTTAAAATGTTTTGATAATATTATATAAAATAGTTATAAGAACACTGAAGGAGGAAAATGCACAGACTTTCTTTTACCTCCTGGAGAGCAAGGTATCAGTTTCATTTCCATTGGCTTACCACATTCTAATAAAAATATTCTTCTTTCTGTCATTGTTTATTTTCTTAAGAAACTGGGTCACACTTAAGTCCTTTGTAATTTTTTTACATATATTTGAACCTCTGTCTGTACCACTCTGTCTCCATTTGCTTATTCAAGGATCATTTCCTAAGAGACATCTCCCTAATAATCAAGTTTATGGTACTCTTCACTCCTCCTTGGTATTTTTCACTCTTGCTCTGCTCATACTTTTTCATAGTACTTATCACCATTTTAAAATGTATTGCTTATTTATTTGCTAATTTTCTATTTTTTCTACCCTTTAGAATGTGTTACAAGGGGACAATTTTTCTTTTTCTGCATGTTCTCTCTGACATCTCAAAGAGGGTCTGTAGCTGAAGAAAACACAGAATAATATTTTTTAAGTGAATATATGATTAGGGAAAGAAAGAATGCATAACTGGAGAAGACCTTAGAAATTCTAAAATTTGAATTTGATCTCACAGAGTGAAAAATAATTTCTTACTCAAAAAAGACAAATTTGAGGGAGAAGTAAAGTGCGTAGTCACTGAGGGAGTCATGGTATATTAAGGATTTTTTTTTCTTCTAAAGCATCATATGTTTCTTTTGGCAGGTACAAGAGACAGGCAGCAAAAGTAGAAAGATGAGTTTAAGGCAGAGTATAGAAGGACCTCAAAGTTAATAAATTCATCTTCTCTTTTCTGAGCAATAGGAAGTCGTAGAAGGCAATTAGACTGGTAAATGAAATGATGTATTTTGCATTTTAGGAAGATCAATTCAGCAGTTGGATGGAAATGAAATGGAAAAGATAGTGGCTGTTGGCCAAGAAACCAGCTGGAAGACTGTTGCCAAAATCTGGGGTGTATTTATAAAGCATCTCTTATATGACTCTCAGTTTTATTTTCTTTAAAATATGAATTTGACCATTATAATATTAAAAAAAGGCTTTAAATATCTATTCTTCTGCTACTATTTCGTTAAAAATTTTGTGTACTTTTATTTTAAGTTTATCAAGATAGGGAAATATAAAGGGAAATAAGAAAGATCAGAGATATTTTCTTAAGCCTGCTTTATTTAACAGGCATGTTACCAAAGGTTAAACTATATAGATGCATTCATAAGTAGAGGGTGCAAAGAGGCCAACATAATACACACCGAAAAACTAAGACCAGAGGAGAAGGTCAGTATTACCATAGGAGACTCGATGGATTAAAGGATTGCATATTTAGAAGAAAAACAGTGATATTAAAATTAGAAGTACTGGCAGGTATCAGAGTGACAAAGACCACTATGAGGGTGAAAGGCAGATTTGAATGCAAAATACCAGGACTCAGCCTGACCCAGCCTCTGGTTCTGACTCTGATCCTTGCTAGGAGAATGACACTGAGTGAGACTATTCCTTCCCTCTCAGATTCACTTCTTTTCTCTCTCAAATGAAGACATTGGTATCAATAGGTAATTAAAGCAGGGATCCCCTGCTTCCTAATGTACTTAGTGATGGAGCTCTGAGAGCTACACTCAGTGTTTTAGAACTCCAAAGGGAATTCTACATTTTCCAATGATAGAGTTAAGAAGTTATCCACAACATCAGAGTTCTTTTTTATGACTCAAGATAGGATTCACTGTAGTCATTTTGTGTTGCTGATGGCTCTCATTAGTGATAATATATTCTGGGCTCACAGAAATTGAAACATTGTTGCTGCATCAATATTATTTAATTCCCAAACATTTACCAAACTTGGAGCAGAGGGTAAACATACAAAACTAAATCGATGCATAAGAAAGTAGCTCAGATGTGGGGAACCAAATGGTGAATGGATGTTGATCATTCCAGGTCCTTCACTTGTTTTCTCCTTACAACTTTTCAGGGAAAGTAAATAACAGTTTTCCTTTGCCAGCCTCAGAGAAACAACTGTCAGAAAATTCCCTCAACAGAACAATGAAGAGTTAATATTATGAAATGCTAATTTGTGAAAGGGAAACACACAACTGGGAATCTCAGGCCTATTTTGTCATTCCTTCTAAAGTTTTCTATTGATGATGAGATCTATCTCAGATTGTAGGAGCCCTGCAAGGATTTTTCTTATGCCTTTGGAACTAATTATTGACTTTACGCATGAGATAAATTACCCTCTTTCTGAAACTTCTCATTTTCCCCCAGTGATAGAGGGTTCATGATTTCTTCCCAGTTATTTGGCAAGAAAGTTGGCTTTCCTTTTGATAGAAAATAATTTAGAGAATATAGAAATGTTGGCCTTTGTGGAAACAAGATTTCCAAGTTTGTCTAGGGCATTACAGGATACAATTCTAGGAGCAACTGTGACCTGAGAAATTGGTGGAATGTGGACAGTTATTAATTGGTATCAGAATAACCTCTGAAGCCCTGTTAGGAGTGGCCTACCATTACTCATGTATGATCGATACATATTAGACTTTGCTGGAGCCAACCTGGTTTAGGAGTTTTTACCTCCAAGTCTAGTTATGAATAGGGCCCCCTTTCACTGTCAGAAATGGCCCACTTTGGATGACATACTAAATACTCATAATATTTAAAGAGAACTGGGTCCAGAATCCAGATTTCAGAAGTTTCATATAGTTTCTGCTCCATGACTTGGGTGTACCCAGCTGGGTCAGGCAGGTATCCTTGATTTGTGACTTTTGGCATGGTGCTCAGTTCTACTTCTCTGGTTCACCTGATTCTGATTAACTTGGGAATTAGATTTTAGTTACCCTATCTGGACTTATGAAAAGGTTTCTTTTTTAAGGGGGAGTAGGGAGTAGGATCAGAGAAGGCAATGGCAACCCACTCCAGTACTCTTGCCTGGCAAATCCCATGGACAGAGGATCCTGGTAGGCTGCAGTCCATGGGGTCTCACAGAGTCAGACATGACTGAACAACTTAGCAGCAGCAGCAGGGAGTAGGATGATTTATATCCCTAGAAAATATCCAAGATCCACTCTCCATTCTCCACAGTGTTACCTTTGAATCAGATCTGAGCAATTAGTTTAGAACCTGGCTGGGTTCCAGACACCAATTTCTGTCTATTTTAGGCCTGTCAATTTCTTGTTAGCATGTCTCTCCTGGGAAAAGTTAGACTTGGGATCTTCATTCGATCATTTATTTACCCTCTGACCACATATATGATACTAGGACTTCATCAGTTTTAGGTACTTTTCCATTTCCTCAACTCTAAAAGGGAGATGTGCCTTCATTCAGAAAAATAATAAACATGTAAGACAATTACTGACTATTATATGGCATAAAGTAGTTGTTGATGAAATGCTAGTTCTCACTTTTCCTAACCTGAAAATATTAAATAAAGATATCAGGAATTTGACATGCAACTGTGTTGGTTACTACGAGTGAAATGACACAGAACATACAAGACGCACACAAGAGACACACACTCTGGCCAGAGGGACAAGAACTGCGCGCACCAGCAAGCTCGCGGTTTATTTATATACACCCCCTCTGGGCAGAATTCCAGACTGTATGACTAAGCCTTCTTAGTACAGCGCATGTGCATAAATGTTACCATATAGCAAAAGGGAGTGAAATTCCAGCTTACTGCAGAGTCTGTCCAGAGCCCTTATCATAAGAAGGGAATGTTCCCTTATTAGCAAGGGACCATTAGTCTCAAGGCTGTGTCTGTCTCCTTGGCAGAACATCCTGTTTGCAAGCAGCACATCTCTACTTTCCCTATTGTGGCTGCATTAACCCTTCAAACTGTTTAGAAACTGTGACACTTTTGACCTAAAATATTAGTTTCCATGATTTTAAATACTCTAGGTATCTCATATAAGTGGAACCATACAGTGTTTATATGTCCTTTATTTCACTTAGCATGATGTCCTCCAGGTTCATCAGTATTGTAGCATGTGACACCACACGATGTCTTTTTTTTTTTCCTTTTAAGGGTGAATAATATTTCATTGTGTTTTCCAGGTGGCTCAGTGGTAAAGAATTTGTCTGCCAAGCAGGAGACATGGATTCAATCCCTGAGTTGGGAAGATCCCCTGGAGAAGGAAATGGCAACCCACTCCAATATTTTGCCTGGGAAATCCCATGGACAGAGGAGCCTGGTAGGCTATAGTCCATGGAGTCACAAAGAGTCTAACATGACTTAGCGACTAAACAACAACAAAAATATTTCATTGTATGTGTATGCCACCTTTTGTTTATCCAGTTATCCCACTAGAAGGTGATCTGAGTTGCTTCCACTTCTTGGCTGTTGTTGACAATGCAGCAGTGAACATGGGTATGCAAATATCTTTTCAACATTTTGCTTTTCTTTATTTTGTATATATAGCAGAATGAAATATCAGAAAGGTATCAAACATATCTGATTGGAATGAGTTTTTTTTCTGTTTGTTTCTTATGGTGATCTGACCAAAATGTTTTTGAGAGTCTTAGATTATGTATGAAAGAATGTACTTGAATAATTGATTCAGGGAAACTTCCAGGTGTTAATAGGCACATAACATTTGCATCATAAAATATCATTTTGCATCCTGATTTCCTCATTACAGGAGATGCATATGATTGAGGGTAATAAACATGATACCTTGTAAAACGAGACCCAGGGAACTGAATTGTCCCTGCATTTGGTGTACCCTGATTAAATAAGGTGTCATCAGGTCCTCAGGAACTTCATCCTTATCTTAAGAAAAATGCATTGCCAATTGCAGTAGGGTATTGCCTGCATGAAACAACTGTGATATAACAATGACTACAAAGCCTTTTAATGAAAAAGCAGGAAAAATCAGTGATGATGACTGAGGGAGAATACAAAGTTCTATTGATGAACTTTAGTATTTATAAATATCAAGGCCTAAATAAATAAATACAATGAAAGGCACAAAGAAAAAAATAACCTATCCTTTATTGGGAAATTGAATCTCAATGTGCCCCATCTCTTCAGTCGTGTCCAACTCTCTGTGACCCTATGGACTGTAGCCGATCAGGCTGCTCTGTCCATTGGAGTCTCCAAGCTAGAATACTGGATTGGGTTGCCATGCCCTGTTCCAGGGAATCTTCATGACCCACGAATCGAACTTGCATCTCCTGCCTTGCAGGCAGATCCTTTAGCCACTCAGCCACCTGGGAAGCCCTAGAATATCAATGAAAAGTTGTGAAAGTTAAGTTGCTCAGTCGTGTCCAACTCTGTGCGACCCTGTGGACTGAAGCCCACCAGGCTCCGCCGTCCCTGGGATTCTCCAGGCAAGAACACTGGAGTGGGTTGCTATTTCCTTCTCCAATGCATGAAAGTAAAAAGTGAAAGTGAAGTCACTGAGTTGTGTCCAACTCTCAGCGACCCCATGGACTGTATCCTACCAGGATCCTCCGTCCATGGGATTCTCCAGGCAAGAATACTGGAATGGGTTGCCATTTCCTTCTCCAGGGGATTTTCCTGACCCAGGGATCGAACCCAAGTCTTCCATGTTAGAGGCAGACACTTTAACCTTTGAGCCACGAGGGAGAAATATCAATTGTCACCATCAAAAAATATTACATGTGCTACATTTCCCTAGTTAACTCAAATAGAAATCAACTGACCCCATTCTTTCTCCTCCCATATTTTAATTTGTGCCATATACTAATAAAATACTAAAAAATAAATTCCAAGTCTCAGGAGCCATTTATGTGTCTACTTAAAGTCCCAGAAACAAGTGACATAAATTTATTGGAGACATTGGTTTACAGGGTGGCAGAAAATTTACAAACTTACAGACTCAGGCAAGGAGATCTTATTGAAACCATGCAATAGAAACACAGGTTCTTTCAAAAGCAATATATCTGAAAGTGGTTCTCATTCTTATCTTAGTATCACATAGGCAGTTTGTGAAAATCCATTGACTGCTATCTACCAACTGGTAGAAATAGAAGTGTCTCACTCAATCTCTAGGTTTAATCATAGTTTCCAAGATATCTATGACATACTGTATAAATGACCTCTCCATAAGTAAGTAGCAAGGGAAAACCTGGAAGAATGTCTTCTCAGGGGAGACCTTTTGTGTGTGTGTGTGTGTGTGTGTGTGTGTGTGTGTGTTTTTCTTTTTCTCTCCCCTCCGTTTAGAGCCTTGAGTCAAAGACACGTACACACAGAGATTTATTCTTTACTGAAGTTTTAGCTCTTCAAGTGTCTCAATGTTAATACTTGACCTTGTCTGGTCCATTGTTTTGTCCATTTCTCCCTTGAGGCTCATTGGATCAGAATTGACTAATGCCCACAGGATAGCTAAAGTATCAAAGGTTTGCAGCTTCTACTGAAAAGTTTGACCCTTAGGGATTTCCCTTAATATCTTGTAAATTCAACTGAGCAATTGAATGCGCTTTTGCTATTGTTTTTCCAATATTTTAAGAATGCTAGAATGGTTAGTTTTTCAGGAACGGAGTCTATCATATGGCTGAAAACAATGTCAAATTTTTCTACTTCTACTAACAAGCACAATAATCCTTAAAAGGCATTACCACATACAGAACTTCTTACTAAGTGAATTTCCTGGAAAATTCATTACTCTTTTGAATCAATGAAATTCTCTCCTGGTGAGTACTGCCATCCCCAGGCATGCAGTTTTCAATTCTTTATAATGAACTGCAAGGTCTTAACAGAATACAGAAAGCTTTCCCAAAGCAACTTTGGTTCTCATGCCTGCTTCACTCTCACAAGGCTTGTCTCATACCCTGATAACAGAGTACTAATATTTCCCACTTCTGACATTTATGTCATATTTTTCCCATTATCTTGAAAACCCTTCTTATATTTCATTACCTTGTTCCTCTTCTTCATCTGTGACAACTCAAGTCAGGTGATACATATTTTGCAAAGACTTCTTCAATCCCTAAAACTAACCTGTATGTCCATCTTTCTTCTTAGGCAAATGGTGCTTTTTCAGTTCAATTCAGTTCAGTCGCTCAGTCATGTCCGACTCTTTTTAGCAGTTACCATAAAATTATACACAATGAAGAGTAAATATATTATCCCAAATTCCTTAATCTACATTCCAGGTACAATGTTTCACCAGCTTCTTGTATACCCAAGAGAAATAACCTGCAAATACATATAAGTGATTATCTTTTAATTTCTTAATCAAATGAAACTGTATAAATTATTATTTATTTCTATTTTTTATTTCCTAGTTGTATATACTATATATTGTTCTATATCACATGGTACTTTATAAACAAATTATCATAGTTTTCACAATGCATTTAAGTTACTGGCTTACACATGTGTTTTGTAATTGAGCAATTTCCACCATTAAAGACAGGGGGTAGCTTGCTCATCTGTGTAGCTGGATGTCAACAAGGGTGGTGGGCATGAAGACATTCAGGATATAGTTATTGAACAAATGAAAGTGAATTTAGTTTGTACTCATTAATGTATTTTTATTTCACCAAGTAATGTTCATACTGTATCAACATTGCTTAGGAAACTCCATTAACTATTATGTTAATGTTTGAGTTTTATAGGGACAATGCTATTCCCCTTAAATTGTGAAGCAAATTTTATTGTACTCAATGTGGCTTAAAAAAAAAAAAAAGAAAACCACAGATTAGGAATTTGAAGTACCTTGAACACCGGTTCACTTAAGGAGAGAAACAATTCAAAAAGCCATCACTAACATCCTCCTGCACAAGCATTGCATGTGTGGAATAAGCTTTGCCCTTTTGAAAATTTCTAGCTGACCTTTAGAGAAAGCTTCTGGAGCTCAGCAGTAATCACATAGTGTCACTAGTATTATTACCAATTTTGAACAAAGGAAAACTCATGAAACATTTAAAAGGGTGTCTTTGGTTACTTAACAGTTTTTATGTTTTAAGCTCATGAATAGAAATGGGCTTTTAAAAACAGTAAATATTTAAATGCAGATCTCATCTGTGTGTGGTGTGTGTGTGTGTGTCTGTATGTGTGTGTCCGTGTGTGTGTGTCTGTGTGTGTGTGTGTATCTGGAAGTCTTGATCTGCTACTTACTAGTTTTACAATTTGATCATTTTCTGTAATTCTTATTCCCCATTTCTTTTCCTGTAAAATTGTCATGGTCTCAGTGAGGCACATAGCACAGTATCTTTGCAGGGACTGGATACTGAAAGAAACACAAAAGTTACGGAGCACACTCCCTGACACAGTGGAGGAAAGACTTGGCTGTTAGTTGGAAGTCAGGGGTTCTAGTTCTGGATTTGCTGCTAACTTCCTTTTGATCGTTCCCCACTAGTAATCAACGAGGTGTGTGGACTGGATGCTCAGAGCATCCCTTTCCATCCTTCAAGCAGAAGAACATCATTTATGCTTCCTCCGAGGGGCATAGCTTTTCACTCAACTTCATTTTAAGTTTACAACACATTCCTTCTCCATGTCATGCATGATTTTCAAGAACTTACTGAAGAATCGGCACTTCTAAAATTGGGAAATATACCAAGGAAAAATAAATTCAAGGGGAATGTCTGATGAAAAAAAGAGTGTTGAAGAAAAGGGAGGGAAAATTCCAAAATGGCACCTCCATAGTAAGTCTAGGAAGCAATCCATGTAGGCTGGGACAGGGGACTATGGGAATCTCAATGGAGATCTTCAGGGAAAAGAAGAAAGAAAAACAAGACACAAATAAATTGTCTGGTTTTTTTTTTTACTGTTTAATGAGTTATATTGAAAAACTTTTTTAAAGAGCCCTGGGAAAATGTAGAAAACTTGGATTTTCACAGAAAAATGGCTTTAAAAATGAAATGGTTATTAATAAAACAAAAACAGTTGTTCAAAACAGACAAATAAGTCATAATTTATTTCTTGGCTCACTAATGGACACTATTTATATAGATATAGAAATAACAATGAAATATGTATCTGGAAAGTGAGATGCAATTTATTTGGTGGAAGGGAGAAAGGGCAGAAGTGTGAAAGAACTCAATCACATCTAAAATAAAAGAGAAACAAATTTGACTAGGTGAGAGATAATAGGTTGCATGTATTGTTTAGACATAGGAAGGTGAACACCGATATACATTTCTAAATGAACTAAAAACTAAAAACTTGCAGAGTGGGGAGAGCTGCTTCTGGTAGCAGCCTACAGATAAAAGAATGAAAATATTGGCTACATTTAACTGCTGCTTTTCAACCAGATACATGGTCTCTTTTTTTTTTTTCCTATTAAGCATTAAAATAAGGCTGCAGAGTAACAGATACAAAGGAACTTGTTAACTATGGCATATGGAGAATGGGATTTCAATCTCTCTGAGTATTGATAGTGCTAAATATATTATTTTACCCATTTCCTACAGACATGTTATATGATAAAATGTGTTATCAACTAACATTATAAAGCAACAGAACAAGGTTTGAGGAAATCATGATGTCAACAGATAGTAGTAAAAGAATCACATTTGAATCTTTTGATTATAAATGACATGTTCTTGCCTTCGCAGAGTACTACCACATTTACAGTCTCTAAAAACGTCTACTCTAGTTAGTTGACTGAGATACAAGAACTTTGGAGTTGCTTATGACCCCCTCTACTTCTACCTCTGGATGAATAGGACCACTTCAGACACAATATCTCACACCTGTCCAAGGGAAAGTCTGACGTCAGGGATCCAAGTCCTAGGAGCCTCTTGCCACCTTGTTCAGTTGAGTTCAGTGGCTCAGTCATGTCCAACTCTTTGCAATCCCATGGACTGCAGTACACCAGGCCTCCCTGTCCATCACCAACTTCTGGAGTATACTCAAACTCATGTCCATTGAGTCAGTGATGCCATTTAACCATCTCATCCTCTGTCGTCCCCTTCTTCTCCCGCCTTCAATTTTTCCCAGCATCAGGGTCTTTTCCAATGAGTCAGTTCTTCACATCAGGTGGCCAAAGTATTGGAGTTTCAACTTTAGCATCAGTCCTTCAAATGAATATTCAGGACTGATTTCCTTTAGGATTGACTGGTTAGATCTCCCTGCAGTCCAAGGGACTCTCAAGAGTCTTCTCCAACACCACAGTTCAAAAGCATCAATTCTTTGGTGCTCAGCTTTCCTTATAGTCCAACTCATATCCATACATGACTACTGGAAAAACCATAGCTTTGACTAGCCGGACCTTTGTTGGCAAAGTGATGTCTCTGAGACAGCAAAAGAGACACAGATGTAAAGAACAGACTGTTGGACTCTGTGGGAGAAGGCGAGGGTGGGATGATTTGAGAGAATAACATTGAAACGTATATTATCATATGTGAAATAGAGTGCCAGTCCAGGTTTGATGCATGAGACAGGGTGCTCAGGGCTGGTGGACTGGGATGACTCTGAGGGATGGGATGGGGAGGGAGGTGGGAGGGAGAGTCAGGATGGGGAACACATGTACACCCATGGCTGATTCATGTGAATGTATGGCAAAACCCACCACAACATTGTAAAGTAATTAGCCTCCAATTAAAAAAAAATAGATTATCTTCTTGAAGATGGAAAGCGTTTTGGATTCATGTCATGTCACTTGCCATTCATTTCAAAGTAATAAAATGGTCATTTTATGTTAAAAATATATATGCTGTTTAGGTTGTTCATAACTTTTCTTCCAAGGAGTAAGCATCTTTTAATTTCATGGCCACAGTCACCATCTGCAGTGATTTTGGAGCCCCCAAAATAAAGTCTGTCACTGTTTCCACTGTTTCCCCATCTATCTGCCATGGAGTGATGGGACCAGATGCCATGACCTTAGTTTTCTGAATGTTGAATTTTAAGCCAAGTTTTTCACTCTCCTCTTTCACTTTCATCAAGAGACTCTTTAGTTCTTCTTCACTTTCTGCCATAAGGGTGGTGTCATCTGCATATCTGAGGTTATTGCTATTTTTCCTGGCAATCTTGATTCCAGTGTGTGCTTCATTCAGTCCAGAATTTCTCATGATGTACTCTGCATATAAGTTAAATGAGCAGAGTGACAATATATAGCCTTGACATACTCCTTTCCCAATTTGGAACCAGTCTATTGTTCCATGTCCAGTTCTAACTGTTGATTCTTGACCTGCATACAGACTTCCCAGGAGTTCAGGTCAGGTGGTCTGGTATTGCTATCTTGTTCATTATGGCAATAGCCTTACAGTTCAACAGATTGAAAAAGAAAGGAAGAAAGAAAGAAACTACAAGGAAAACACAGGAGTGTTACCAAATTATAGTTACTTGTAGCAGACTTTTATTTGCTGTCCCAGGGAAAAATACAAATAATTAACAACAGTGTGCACAAAACAGACCTGACCAGTAATGAGATAATAATTTTTCTGTGTGTTTAGACGTTGAGTTTGCAATTTTATCCTCCAATGCTTCTGAGTATTATACATTTAGCAATTGCTGATAACAGTTGCCATTAACAAAATGATATTCCAGAGGCCAAACCTCAGCACTTCTGGCGAAAGAGAGAATTTCAACATTATAAATAAATACAATTCCATAATCTTAGAACTTTGTTTCTGTGTAAACATTTCAAATATGGATGCAGTCATGGGGCACTTTCTGCCTTTACTATAAACTAATAATATCTGGTACCTGGTGTCTTTCAGTTCTAAGGATAACAAGTAGCAGAGGTTGTAGTAGTACCAATAATAATAATGCAAGTGGGAAATGGTAGAAAATTATAATTGCTTCAATATGATTTCTTCCCTGAAACACCTATTTAAATGCAAGGACCAATGTAGTTTGTGCATGAACAATACTTATTAATGTGTACTTTGTTGTCTTTTAAATGCCACTATTGGTTTATCCATCCACACATGGATGGATGCATGCATGTGTTCAAATGTTCAACAAACATTTACTAGGTACCCACCACCTACCTCGGAGAAGGCAATGGCACCCCACTCCAGCACTCTTGCCTAGAAAATCCTGTGGGCGGAGGAGCCTGGTGGCTTGCTATCCATGCGGTAGCTGAGGGTCAGACACGACTGAGCGACTTCACTTTGACTTTTCACTTTCATGCATTGGAGAAGGAAATGGCAACCTACTCCAGTGTTTTTGCCTGGAGAATCCCAGGGATGGGGGAGCCTGGTGGGCTGCTGTCTATGGGGTCGCACAGAGTCGGACACGACTGAAGTGACTTAGCAGTAGCACCACCTACCTGATCTGGTTCTACGCCCAGTGGACAAGCATAGTTCATAACATAACCTTTAATAGTAGGAGATGTAACACAAGGACATACTTTCAATATGAAATGACAGAAGGTAATTAAAGTAAATTAAGGCCCCAGCTTGAGTCCAGGGTAAACTCATCTCAGTCTTCTACCTTAGGAGTCCCTGTGCAATTGGTTCTTCTGGGTATTTCTTTCCACAGGAAGGGAGAGAACTAAGACTCAAGGAAATATACCTGGGTCCAAGGGAAGGGTTGATTCTAAACACATCTCCATCTTGCCTGTCTGTTCTCTAGCCCAACTCCCTCCAATTCTTCCTGATGGGAAAGATTTCAGAAGAATGATTTAGAATCATAGTCTTTCTCTCATCCCTGGTATATCTCCATGTACCTGATGTTGAAAAACTGGAAGAGTCAAGAAGCAGAAATCAGACAATGATCAAAGCCCAGTTTCACTCAACATTCTTCCTATGCATAGGAATATCCTAGAATTTGCAATAAGAAAACACTATTTGTATGATACGCCCTAGTTTCATACTCTGAAATGACCTTAAATAAACCTCACTTGCCCTCTGAGCTATAGGTAGAGAGAGGGAAGGTGAAAGGATGAAAAAAATTTTTTTTTTTAATTTTGGCTTCAGAGCTAATTGTTTAATAAGAATAGATGACTACTCTACCTAACAAAAACAGATTTTTGGCTAAGCTTGTTACAAAATTTTCGAGCAGTTTTCCCCTTAAATTTAGCATATTATCTTACAGAACTCTATTTTTGAGGCTATGAGGGGAATTAGGAATCTATAATATATTTAAGTCGAAGCAAATCCTGTGTTCTTTGTTTCAATAACTGGTAGAAGAAGGAATTTAAATAAGAATTTTAAAGATAAATTAGATAAGAAAATACAATTTCAGATGTTGTTTACATTTCTAACTTAAACACATCTCAAAGCATCTTCAAATATTTATGACATGAAGTTGCTATTTTTATTCCCTCAGGACAAAGGGAAGAGATGTTGATCTTTTTACAGATTTTTTCTTCTCTGAACATTGGTGTTTTTTCCCCCCAAAAAAGTGTCCTTTCATTGTTTTAATAGCTGAACAAATGGCACTTTCAATCTTGTGTAATTTGGTCTAAATATCTGTCATTTCCTAGGATTAATGCCAGATGGACACTGAGAATATTTCTAAGAATTCACTGCTAAAATAAAGAGAGAGTCCAAATACACACCTGGCCACAAATGATGAGAGTGTGATGGATAACGGAGGTATTTATTCAACAGGAGGATATACAGATGGCTTTGCAATAGAAGTGAAAGATTGAGGTTGACCTCTTAAAGTAAAATGCAACAGAACATGGGCCAAAAGTCTTGTTTGCCTCTTATTTTAAATGACCATAGACTCAGTTCACTAAGCATTTACCACGTACAGGACACTAGGCTAACCATAGTTCTCTTGACAAGGTTCAATGCTTATGCCCATTTTAATGATTGAGGAAATAGACTCTAGCAGATTAAGTGATACATCTAATTCACATTTTTTTAAGTGACAGGAGTGAGAGTTTAATCCACAGATTTTCAGGTTTCAACCTGTCTATGCTGCTGCTACTGCTGCTGCTAAGTCGCTTCAGTCATGTCCAACTCCGTGTGACCCCGCAGACAGCAGCACACCAAGCTCCGCCTTCCCTGGGATTCTCCAGGCAAGAACACTGGAGTGGGTTGCCATTTCCTTCTCCAACGTGTGTTCATTGTTATTTGCTTACAAAATTTGTAACAAAACTAGCAAATCTTGATAGCTTTCAGAATGTTTTCTCTCCCAATGGATTATGAATATATTGGGGACAGTTTCAATTTTATTTACTTTGTATCCTCCTGTTGCTTTATATTATGGGAACATTTGTTGCTGTTCAGTCACTAAGTCCTGTCCAACTCTTTGCGACCCCATGAGCTACAGGAATCCAGGCCTCTCTGTCCTTCACTATCTCCCTGAGTTTTCTCAAACTCATGCCCACTGAGTCAGTGATACCACATCTCATCTTCTCTCACACCCTTCTCCTCTTGCCCTCAATCTTTCCCAGCATCATGGTCTTTTCTAATAAGTCAGCTTTTCTGATCAGGTGGCCAAAGTATCGGAGCTTCAGCTTCAGCATCAGTCCTTCCAATTAATTTTTCAGGATTGATTTCATTTAGGAGTGACAAGTTTGATCTCCTTGACAACCAAGGGACTCTCAAGAGTCTTTTCCAGAACCTCAGTTTGAAAGTATCAATTCAATGGAGTAGCCATCATGGTCATCAAGAGTCCGAAATGCAGTATTTGGATGCAATCTCAAAAATTACATAATGATCTCTGTTCATTTCCAAGGCAAAGCATTCAGTATCACAGTAATCCAAGTCTATGCCCCAACCAGTAACGCTGAAGAAGCTGAAGTTGAACGGTTCTATGAAGACCTACAAGACTGTTTAGAAATAACACCCCAAAAAGATGTCCTTTTCATTATAGGGGATTGGAATGCAAAAGTAGGAAGTCAAGAAACACCTGGAGAAATAAGCAAATTTGGCCTTGGAATACGGAATGAAGCAGGGCAAAGGCTAATAGAGTTTTGCCAAGAGAACACAATGGTCATAGCAAACATCCTCTTCCAACAACACTAGATAACATGGACATCACCAGATGGTCAACAGCAAAATCAGATTGATTATATGATTTGAAGCCAAAGATGGAGAAGCTCTATTCAGTCAGCAAAAACAAGACTGGGAGCTGACTGTGGCTCAGATCATGAACTCCTTATTGCCAAATTCAGACTCAAATTGAAGAAAGTAGGGAAAACCACTAGACCATTCAGGAATGACCTAAATCAAATCCATTATGATTATACAGTGGAAGTGAGAAATAGATTTAAGGGACTAGACTGATTGATAGAGTGCCTGATGAACTATGGAATGAGGTTCGTGACATTGTACAGGAGACAGGGATCAAGACCATCTCCATGGAAAAGAAATGAAAAACAGCAAAATGGCTGTCTGCGGAGGCTTAACAAACAGCTGTGAAAAGAAGAGAAGCAGAAAACAAAGGAGAAAAAGAAAGATATAAGCATCTGAATGCAGAGTTGCAAAGAATAGCAAGGAGAGATAGGAAAGCCTTCCTCAGTGAACACTGCAAAGAAATAGAGGGAAACAGAAGAATGAGAAAGTCTAGAGATCTCTTCAAGAAAATTAGAGATACCAAGGAAACATTTCATGCAAAGATGGGCTCGATAAAGGAAGAAATGGTATGGACCTAACATAAGCAGAAGATATTAAGAAGAGGTGGCAAGAATACACAGAAAAACTGTACAAAAAAGGTCTTCATGACCAAGATAATCACGATAATGTGATCACTCACCTAGAGCCAGACATCCTGGAATGTGAAGTGTAGTGAGCCTTAGAAAGTATCACTAGAAACAAAGCTCGTGGAGGTGATGGGATTCCAGTTGAGCTATTTCAAATTCTGAAAGATGATTCTGTGAAACTGCTGCACTCATAAGCCAGCAAATTTGGAAAATTCAGCAGTGGCCGCAGGACTGGAAAAGGTCAGTTTTCATTCCAATCCCAAAGAAACGCAATGCCAAAGAATGCTCAAACTACCACACAATTGCACTTATCTCACACGCTAGTAATGCTCAAAATTCTCCAAGCCAAGCTTCAGCAATGCATGAACTATGGCTTCCAGATGTTCAAGCTGGTTTTAGAAAAGGCAGAGGAACCAGAGATCAAATTGCCAACATCCGCTGGATCATGCAAAAAGCAAGAGAGTTCCAGAAAAACATCTATTTCTGCTTTATTGACTATGCCAAAGCCTTTGACTGTGTGGATCACAATAAACTTTGGAAAATTCTTCAAGAGATGGGAATACGAGACCACCTGACCTGCCTCTTGAAAAACCTATATTCAGGTCAGGAGGCAAAAGTTAGAACTGGACATGGAACAACAGACTGGTTCCAAATAGGAAAAGGAGTACGTCAAGGCTGTATATTGTCATCCTGCTTATTTAACTTATATGCAGAGTCAGTCAGTGCAGTTCAGTCACTCAGTGGTGTCCGACTTTTTGCAACCCCACAGTCTGTAGCACGCCAGGCCTCCCTGTTCATCACCAACTCCCAGAGTTCACTCGGACTTGTGTCCATCGAGTCGGTGACGCCCTCCAGCCATCTCATCTCCTGTCATCTCCTTCTCCTCCTGCCCCCAATCCCTCCCAGCATCAGAGTCATTTCCAATGAGTCAACTCTTCACGTGAGGTGGCCAAAGTACTGGAGTTTCAGCTTTAGCATCATTTCTTCCAAAGAAATCCCAGGGTTGATCTCCTTCAGAATGGACTGGTTGGATCTCCTTGCAGTTCAAGGGACTCTTAAAAGCCTTCTCCAACACCACAGTTCAAAAGCATCAATTCTTCAGTGCTCAGCCTTCTTCACAGTCCATCTCTCACATCCATACATGACTACTGTAAAAACCATAGCCTTGACTAGACGGACCTTAGTTGGCAAAGTAATGTCTCTGCTTTTGAATGTGCTATCTAGGTTGTCATAACTCTTCTTCCAAGGAGTAAGCATCTTTTAATTTCATGGCTGCAATCACCATCTGCAGTGATTTTGGAGCCCCCAAAAAATAACATCTGACACTGTTTCACTGTTTCCTCATCTATTTCCCATGGAGTGATGGGACCGAATGCCATGGTCTTCGTTTTCTGAATGTTGAGCTTTAAGCCAACTTTTTCACTCTCCTCTTTCACTTTAATCAAGAAGCTTTTTCATTCCTCTTCACTTTCTGCCATAAGGATGGTGTCATCTGCATATCTGAGGTTATTGATATTTCTCCCGGCAATCTTGATTCCAGCTTGTGCTTCTTCCAGCCCAGCATTTCTCATGATGTACTCTGCGTATAAGTTAAATAAGAAGGGTGACAATATACAGCCTTGACATACTCCTTTTCCTTATTTGCAACCATTCTCTTGTTCCATGTCCTGTTCTAACTGTTGCTTCCTGACCTGCATACAGATTTCTCAAGAGGAGGGCAGGTGTTCTGGTATTCCCGTCTTTTTCAGAATTTTCCACAGTTTATTGTGATCCACACAGTCAAAGGCTTTGGCATAGTCAATAAAGCAGAAATAGATGTTTTTCTGGAACTCTCTTGCTTTTTTGATGATCCAGAGGATGTTGGCAATTTTATCTCTATTTTCTCTCCCTTTTGTAAAACCACCTGAACATCTGGAAGTTCACAGTTCACATATTGCTGAAGCCTGGCTTGGAGAATTTTGAGCATTACTTTGCTAGCATGTGAGATGAGTGCAATTGTATGGTAGTTTGAGCATTCTTTTGCATTGCAGTTCTTGGGGATTGAAAGGAAAACTGACCTTTTCTAGTCCTGTGGCCACTGCTGAGTTTTCCAAATTTGCTGGCTTATGAGTGCAGCACTTTCACAGCATCATCTTTCAGGATTTGAAACAGCTCAACTGGAATTCCATCACCTCCACTAGCTTTGTTCCTAGTGATGTTTTCTAAGGCCCACTTGACTTCACATTCCAGGATGTCTGGCTCTAGATTAGTGATCACACCATCATGATTATCTGGGTCATGAAGATCTTTTTTGTACAGTTCGTCTGTGTATTCTTGCCACCTCTTCTTAATATCTTCTGCTTATGTTAGGTCCATACCATTTCTGTCCTTTATCGTGCCCATCTTTGCATGAAATGTTCCCTTGGTATCTCTAATTTTCTTGACAAGATCTCTAGTCTTTCCCATTCTAATGTTTTCCTCTATTTCTTTGCAGTGTTTGCTGAGGAAGGCTTTCTTATCTCTTCTTGCTGTTCTTTGGAACTCTGCATTCAGATGCTTGTGCTAAGTCGCTTCAGTCATGTCTGACTCTGTGCGACCCATAGACGGCAGCCCACCAGGCTCCCCCATCCCTGGGATTCTCCAGGCAAGAACACTGGAGTGGGTTGCCATTTCCTTTTCCAATGCGCAAAAGTGAAGTCACTCAGTCGTGTTCGACCCTCAGCGAATCCATGGACTGCAGCTTTCCAGGCTCCTCCATCCAATGTATTTTCCACACAAGAGTACTGGAGTGGGGTACCATTGCCTTCTCCCTATTTCAGATGTGTATATCTTTCCTTTTCTCCTTTGCTTTTTGCTTCTCTTCTTTTCACAGCTATTTGGCAGAGTACATCATGAGAAACACTGAGCTGGAAGAAGCACAAGCTGGAATCAAGTTTGCCAGGAGAAATATCAGTAACTCAGATATGCAGATGACACCACCCTTATGGTAGAAAATGAAGAGGAACTAAAAAGCCTCTTGATGATTGTGAAAGAGGAGAGTGAAAAATTTGGCTTAAAGCTCAACATTCAGAAAACTAAGGTCATGGCATTTCATCCTATCACTTAATGGGAAATAGATGGGGAAACAGTGGAAACGGTGGCTGACTTTATTTTGGGGGGCTCCAAAATCACTGCAGATGGTGACTGCAGCTATGAAATTAAAAGACGCTTACTCCTTGGAAGAAAAGTTATGACCAACCTAGGTAGCATATTAAAGAGCAGAGACATTACTTTGCCAAAGGTCCGTCTAGTCAACGCTATGGTTTTTCCAGTGGTCATGTATGGATATGAGAGTTGGACTGGGAAGAAAGCTGAGCACCAAAGAATTGATGCTTTTGAACTGTGATGTTGGAGAAGACTCTTGATAATCTTGGACTTTTGAGAGAGTCTTGGACTGCAAGGAGATTCAAGCAGTCCATCCTAAAGGAGATCAGTCCTGGGTGTTCTTTGGAAGGAATGATGTATAAGCTGAGTTGACTTATTGGAAAAGACTCTGATGCTGGGAGTGACTGGGGGCAGGAGGAGAAGGGGACAGTAGTTGATGAGATGGCTGGATGGCATCACGGACTCGATGGATGTGAGTTTTGTCAACTCCAGGAGTTGGTGATGGACAGGGAGGCCTGCCATGCTGCAATTCATGGGGTTGTGAAGAGTCAGACACGATTGAGCGACTGAACTGAACTGAACAGCCTTCTTTATGACCACCACTCACATCCATACATAACTCCTGGAGAAATTATAGCTTTGACTCTATGGAACTTTGTCAGAAAAGTTATGTCCATTTTTAAAACACCGTCTAGGTTAGTTATAGGTATTCTTCCAAGGAGCAAGCACATTTCATTTTGTGGCTGCAGTCACCATGAACAGTGATTTTGAGCCCAAGAAAGTGAAATCTGACACTGTTTTCACGTTTTCCCCATCTATTTGCCATGAGGTGATTGGACTGCATGCCATGATCTTCATTTTTTGACTTTTGTTTTAAGCCAGTTTTTCACTGTCCTCTTTCACCTGCATCAAGAGGCTCTTTAGTTCCCCTCCACTTTCTGCCATTAAAGTGGTATCATATACATATCTGAGGTTCTTGATATTTCTCCCAACAATCTTGATTCCAGCTTGTGATTCATTCATCCTGGCATTTTGCATGATGTACTCTGCATATAAGTTAATAAAGCGGGGTAACAATATACAGCCTTGACATACTCCTTTCCTAATTTCAAACCAGTTGTTGGTTCCATGTTCAGTTCCAACTGTTGCTTCTTGTCCTGCATACAGGTTTCTCAGGAGGCAGGTAATGTGCTCTGTTATTCCCATCTTGTTATGAATATTCATTAAGAATATTCCACAGTTTGTTTTGATCCACACAGACAAAGGTTTTAGCTTAGTCATAGGAAATGCATAGTAATTATCTGATGCACAAATTTAACATCAACTATAAAGCTGCAGACAAAGTCGAGTTTCTCTTTTATTTTACTGTCAGTTCCTCCCCTTTTATTTAGACTCTTATTTCACCATCTTTCCATTTCTCTCTTGCCTTGCTGCTGCTAAGCTGCTAAGTCACTTCGGTTTTGTCCAACTCTGTGCTACCCCATAGACGGCGGCCCACCAGGCTCCCCTGTCCCTGGGATTCTCCAGGCAAGAACACTGGAGTGGGTTGCCATTTCCTTCTCCAACGCATGAAAGTGAAAAGTGAAAGTGAAGTCGCTCAGTCGTATCAACTCTTAGCGACCCCATGGACTGCAGCCTACCAGGCTCCTCCATCTATGGGATTTTCCATGCAAGAGTACTGGAGTGGGGTGTCATTGCGTTCTCCATCTCTTGCCTTAATTTTATCTAATTTTTGCTTCCATATATTTACCCAAGGTTTAGCTAATCTAGGAATTGTTATCACATGATTACTCTTCTAAGGAACTTGTGTGAACACAGGGATATATGGAAATTGCATGTTAATTTATGATAATTTATAGACAATGAGATGTAATGGATAGACAATGACTGATGCTGGAAACTTTTGCAATACCTTTTATTTTATTTATAAAAACCCATTAATTCCTGTGATAAACAACTTTACAAAACTGCAGAGTACTGAATAAGGATTGTATGTGCTTTTGGCTTTTAATTAGTCAAGTATTTTTAAATATTTAAGAAATTTGCCTTTTAATGAAAGGTTTAAATATATGACAAGTATAAAACTGGCATCATGCTAAAAACATCTTTGCAGAAGGATTACATATACATCAGATTTAAATAAAAGTCTCTGACAATTAAGATGAATAGAAATCATGGTGGAAATAAGAAGAGTGAAATGCCACAGCTTTAATCAACCGTAATCTTAAGTGTGAACAGCTAATAGCTAAAATTAATATGAGAACCCTAGCAAGGTAAGTACATATTTCAAATGGGAAAATGCAATGAAAGTTGCCAAGAATGAAATTTAAACACATGTAATGAATGCTCTGAGTTTTCCACATTTGAACTATGAAACACATGAATAATCAAAATTCAATTCATGATTATAATAAGAGCTTCTAGAATGACTCAGTAATGCTAGGTTCAGACAAAATGCAATTGACCCTTGAGCAACATGGGTTTGAACTGTACAGGTTTGAACTGTTTTTTTTTTTTTTTTTTAATAAATACGTACCACAGGAGCACACAATCCAAGAATGGCTGAATCCACAAATGAAGTACTACAGATATGAAAGGCTGGCTTTAAAGTTATATGTGGACTTTGGCTGCTTACAGGGTCAGCACCCCTAACAGTTGGGTTGTTCAAAGGTCAAGGTATTCCACTGAGGCTGTGGTCCTCTCATCTATGAAATAAAAATGACCATGCATGTGATTCGGTTAAAGGTGAAGTAAACAGAAATGTCCAAATATCTCAAAATGAAAATTAGGCAAGAGAGAGTAGTTAGCATATACTGTTTACATTTATGTATAATTGTGCTTTTGATGAAATTTATGTGCTTTACAGATATCTCAATATCTTTGTGATGATTCAAAACTAATGTTTTTTTTTAAGATGAGAATTGGAAGTAAAACTGAGATGCAGGTCAAAGCGGTCAACAGAGTATCAATTATGAGTTTCAAAGCAAATTAATCAGGTTTCTTGTTTTAACTCAGCATTTGCTCTCCCTCTTTTAAAACTTCTAATGATTCCTCATTGCCAATATGTTTAGTCCCAAAGCTAGATAACAGAAGGTAAGATTTATATTTATATTTATATTCAGTTCCCTTATATAGTGTCTGTCTGTATTACTGCCAAGGAAGCTACATGTGTTTATTCAATCATCAAAAATACTCTGGCATGTACTATGGGCAGGTTGCTGTGCAAGACACTGAGAAGATACAGATGAATAAGAAAATTCTCCATTCTTAATGAGATCAAAATATTCCTATAGAAATAGATAGTTCATTTAAGTGAACATTAGTACTTAGCAGAGGAAATCTCAAGCAAGTATTGAAACAGGAGAAATAAGCATTTAAATTAGACCAGAACACAGTGAATAAGTTTTAGAGATCTACTGTACAATATGGTGCCTATAGTTAAAAACATGGTATCATTAACTTAAAAAATGTCAAAGATAGATCCATGTTAAATGTTCCTAACACACATATGCATGCACACAGAGGAAATTTTTGAAGGTAATGAATATGTTTCTTTTCATTGTGGTGAAGGTATCATGTGCATATGTGTATGTCCACACCCACTAATGGTAGACGTTAAGTATACACAGTTTTTTTTTTTCTTGTATATCAGTTATACCTTAATAAAACTGTGAAAACATAAATTAGGCTGGAACATATGTTCAGGGAAAACATTAAGTATGAAGAAATAACTTGAGCTAGTAGTTAAAAATAAATTGGGGACTTCCTTCCCTTGTGGCTCAGATGGTAAAGCATCTGCCTACAATGCAGGAGATCAGGATTCAGTCCCTGGGTCAGGAAGATCCTCTGGAGAAGCAAATGGCAACCCATTCCAGTACTCTTGCCTGGAAAATCCCATGGATGGAGGAGCATTGTAGGCTACAGTCCATGAGGTCGCAAAGAGTTGGACACGATTGAGCGACTTCACTTCACTTCAGTACAGCTGTAGTCCATGAGGTCACAGAGTCAGACACAACTTAGTAACTGAAAAATGAATGCATGAGTTAAGTTAAAAAATTCTAGACAAGTAGAAGAGCATGGAAGCATGACATTGTCCAGACGTGTGGAAGAGCATGGGAGTTTTACTGTTACTGAAACATGAAATATCCCTTCATGCCTCTGTGCATTGCAAGTGTTAGTCACATTGACTCCACATATATCCCTTTATCTCTTCTGCTATTGGCCCCTGTTAATTTATCAAGAACAAATGAAAATAAAATTATTTCACGAGGCCTGTTTAAGCACTCAAGCTGAGGTATTTGTGTCATCCTTTGACTTGGTGGTCAAAACAATGGCACATATTCTTCTTAGTGGACTCTGTAGTATTGCAACAAGATCCTCTCTTGAAGGCCAGAGTTTCTGATCACCAACCTAATAGAAGAGGAAATAGGAGTGAATTATTACTTACAAAGTTTGGCTCAGTATATGAGTGTGAGATAAATATTGACTCTTCTAGTATATTCCCTGGAGAAGGCAATGGCACCCCACTCCAGAACTCTTGCCTAGAAAATCCCATGGATGGAGGAGCCTGGTAGGCTGTGGTCCATGGGGTCACTAAGAGTCGGACATGACTGAGCGACTTCACTTTCTCTTTTCACTTTCATGCGTTGGAGAAGGAAATGGCAACCCACTCCAGTATTCTTGCCTGGAGAATCCCAGGGACGGGGGAGCCTGGTGGCTGCCGTGTATGGGGTCGCACAGAGTTGGACACAACTGAAGCGACTTAGCAGCAGCAGCAGTATATTCCCACTAATGAATAGTCATGAAAGAGAGCAGGGAGGCGGGGGGCAAACAGTTGGAAGATCTCTGGGTGGTGTAATTGTCATCCAATATGTGTGAAAATATAGTGGACTGAGACAAGAATGTACTTGGACTCGTTCAGTTCAGTCAGTTCCGTTGCTCAGTCGTGTCTGACTCTTTGCAACCCCATGAGTTGCAGCACTCCAGGCCTCCCTGTCCATCACCAGCTCCCGGAGTTCACTCAAACTCACATCCATTGAGTTGGTGATGCCATCCAGCCATCTCATCCTCTGTCGTCCCCTTCTCCTCCTGCAGCCACCTCATGCGAAGAGTTGACTTGGACTCATCCATTCAGTTCAGTTCAGTCGCTCAGTCGTGTCCGACTCTTTGAGACCCCATGAATCGCAGCACGCCAGTCCTCCCTGTCTATCACCAACTCCCGGAGTTCACTCAGACTCACGTCCATCGAGTCAGTTATAGGTAGTAGCAAATGGATAGCCTCTTTGGTCATGGGCCTAGAAAGAAAATGTTTGGAAGGTCATGAATGAGGAGATCTTACCTCAAGGCTTCCCTGGTAGCTCAGCTGGTAAAGACTCTGCCTGCAGTGCAGGAGGCTCCAGTTCAATTCCTGGTATAGGCTACCCACACCAGTATTATTTGGCTTCCCTTGTGGCTCAGCTGGTAAAGAATCTGCCTGCAATGCGGGAGACCTGACCTGGGTTCGATCGCTCTGTTGGGAAGATTACCTGGAGAAGGGAGCAGCTACCCACTCCAGTATCACGGCTGGAAGAATTCCATGGACTGTATAGTCCATGGGGTCGCAAAGAGTCAGACATGACTGAGGAATTTTCACTTTTCAGAAAGCAAGCATGCAGATGGACATATAAGATTGAGCACAGAGTATATTATCTTTATAATATAGGTTAACACCCACCAGAGAACATCAACCACCAGAAAGACAGTAAAAACCAAGATCACAACATTATCAGCCAACTGACCTCAGTTAGCCTCTTCTATCTCTCTTCCAAAGAGAGATGCATCTTTGTGGACAAACATGCTAGCTGAGATGCTGGGGTAGAGGCTTTGTGGGCCTGGACTCCTATTCACTAGGACTGATTTAGGTATGGAACTGTTGAGTGACCAACATGATAGGAACAGAAATCAGTGTTGATGACATCCTCAGAGAAAGAGGGTATTCTGTCTACAGACTGCCTTTGGCCTTGAATTGCAACATCAGCTCTTCTCTAGGTCCCCAGCCTGAAGGTATTAATGTCAGGCTTTTCAGCTTTCTTAATTGTGTGAACCAGTTTCTTAAAATCTCTCGATATAGATATAGATATACATAGATAGATTCTGTTTCACTAGATAAACCTGCCTAATACAACTCTGTAAAAGAGATGAACTCTAGAAAGTACTCTGGAGAAGCCAAATTCAAACTTCTATATTTGTAACATATGACTCTATACTTTAATAAAACATGTAATTTATCCAAATTAAATTTAGATTACAGTAGTTTAAGCAAATATCAATGGGAGTTGTTATGGTTTTATAATATTGTTTATTTTTAAAAGCAGAGTAACATTTCTTTAAAATATTAAAACTCCAATATATTCATGGTGCACTGTCTGTGGCCATCAGAAATCAATCTATTTTTCAGATAATCTGCTTAAGGATTAGAGGGATTAGTCAATACTTCTTATTAATCAACTCTTCAGCTTTAATTTCATTTAAAACCAGCTTCATTGGAATAAAGATGGGTTATTTTTTATCTCTTTAAAAAAATAAGCAGGAAAAGCATTTGTGAAAAGGAAGCTGGATTTTGATCTGTGTTCACAGTTGTTAGTACTTATGATTGCACTTATAAAATTGAAATTGCTATTTGGCACACAATATTAATACAAATTTGATTTTTAAGGGTTGATCATATTTTAATGCTCTATATCTCTTTCAGTTTGTGACATATTACTTGAATAAATTATTTCTAAAGGAAGGAAGATAACGGCATTTTTACAGTTTTGGTATATTCATACTATAATAATTTAGGTTTATTATTTCTTTTCCAAAGAACATAGAAGCAATTTTCCTTTCAGGGATAGTGAATCACTATTATTGACTCATCAATTGATGTATATAATTGACAGTCAGTGGTAAATGATTTGGTCCTTGATTCTAATTCAGTGTTTGGAAATAGGAGCAAGACTTATTTTGAGTACTTCTCTGATAAGTTGAAATATATAACTACATGGTAACTAAATCAGGGCTTTCCAGGTGGCTCAGATGGTAAACTGTCTGTTTGCAATGCAGGAGACCCGGGTTCCATCCCTGGATCAGGAAGATCCCCTGGAGAAGGAAATGACAACCCACTCCGGTACTCTTGCCTGGAAAATTTCATGGATGGAGGAGCCTGGCTACAGTCCATGGGGTTACAAAGAGTCGGACATGACTGACCGACTTCACTTTCACTTTTAACTAAATCAAACCATAACACAAATGTCTAACTTATTTCCAACACACTAATCGAATGGTAAGCAAGAACATCTGTATCAGAGTCAAGCAGCATCATTTGCCAGCATCATTCTTTGGTCCTGAGAAGATGCTTGTCACTTTATTCATAGTCACTCATGGGTTGCTGCAGTGGAACAAAACCTTGAAAGAGCTATAGGAAGCATATAATTAATTTCCCTCAAAGCAGATATTCTTTCACAACAGAAATATAGATGTTGTCTCTGGTGATTTCATTCAATAAGGAAAAATAACGGATTGGGTAATAGCCTGATTATTCAGAATTTGGGTGGCTGACCTAGCACTGTAATTAGTAAAGTTCAGTTCAGTTTAGTTCAGTTGCTCAGTCATGTCCCACTCTTTGCAACCCCATGGACTGCAGCACGCCAGGCTTCCCTGCTCATCACCAACTCCTGGAGCCTACTCAAACTCATGTCCACTGTGTCAGTGATGCCATCCAACCATCTCATCCTCTGTCATCCCCTTCTCCTCCCACCTTCAATCTTTCCCATCATCAGGGTCTTTTCAAATAAGTCGGTTCTTCACACCAGATGGCCAATGGATTGGAATTTCAACTTTAGCATCAGTCTTTCCAATGAATATTCAGGACTGACTTCCTTTAGGATTGACAGGTTGGATCTCCTTGCAGTCCAAGGGACGGACTCTCAAGAGTCTTCTCCAACAAGCATCAACAAGTTCAAAAGCATCAATTCTTTGGTGCTCAGCTTTCTTCACGGTCCAACTCACACATCCATACATGACTACTGGAAAAACCATAGCTTTAACTAGATGGACCTTTGTTGGTAAAGTAATGTCTCTGCTTTTTCATATGTTGTCTAGGTTGGTCACAGCTTTTCTTCCAAGGAGCAAGAGTCTTTTACTTTCATGGCTGCAGTCACCATCTGCAGTGATTTTGGAGCCCCCAAAATAAAGTCTGTCACTCTTTGCCTTGTTTCCCCATCTATTTGCCATGAAGTGATGGGACTGGATCCCATGATCTTAGTTTTCTGAATGTTGAGCTGTAAGCCAACTTTTTCACTGTTCTCTTTCACTTTCATCAAGAGGCTTTTTAGTTCTTCTTCACTTTCTGCCATAAGGATGGTGTCGTCTGCATATCTGAGGTTATTGATATTTCTCCTGGCAATCTTGATTCCAGCTCGTGCTTCATCCAGCCCGGCATTAATTAAAATATTTAAAGTTAGTAAAGTACTGAGTCTAACTTATGGGTTCTGGGGAAACAGCAATTAAGTGAAAACAACACATAAGCCATAATGAAAAAATATATATATTATCTTCTCTCTTACATGTGGAAGAGTATGAGCAAAGTGTGCGTGGTGGTTGAGATTAGGGACTCTTCAGAGCTGGGAAGGCAGCACTGTGGATCTTCACAGTCTGAGTCTCCCCAGTTCCATAGAAGACACAGAACAGTAAGTCAGGTAAAGCATGTGTAAGTACTTTTGAATCAGAAACTTGATATCACAGAGACAAAATCTGTCCTCCTTTCCTATGAACTATATTCATGGGAGCTAGAGGAAGGTGGAATGTGGATAAATAGTAGGATTGTTTTTCCAGAGGGCCTAATTATACTTATTTAATTGTATTTTCTTTTTTAAATATTTAATTTATTTATTTGGCTTGTTCAGGTCTTAGTTGCGGCATACAGGATCTAGTTCCCTGACCAGGGATCGAACCTGGGCCCCCTGCATTGGGAGCACAGAGTCTTATTTACTAGACTACCAGGGAAGTCTCATTTAATGATGTTTTCAATCAACTGTTCAAAGAAGCTGAAATGAACCTATTATATAAGTGAAGGTGAAGGATACAAAATTATTTCTAAACCCAATGTATCTGACTAGATTAGATATATTAAAAAAAAAAAAACTGAAGAAAATGCTTTACCAGTTCCAAGATGTGCTCGGTGATTTTATTTATCTCATTTTATTTTCAGAAAAAAATTATGGAGGTTATATATTGTCTTTATTATAACTATGAAAATGGTAGATCTTGGAGAGCTGAGGTATTTTGCCTGTAGTTATAATGCATATCCAGACTTCCCAGGTGGACCAGTAATAAGGAATCCACTTGCAATGCAGGAGACTCAAGTTTGATCCCTGGGTTAGTAAGATTTCCTGGAGATGGAAATGGCAACTCACTCCAGTATTCTTGTCTGGGAAATCCCATGGACAGATGAGCCTGGCAGGCTAAAGTCTATAGGGTTGCAAAGAATCAGACACAACTTAGCAACTAAACAATCAAAAAAAATGCATATCCAGATTTCAAATCCATGTCACTTTACGCAATACCCATGCTGTTTACACTGAAAAATTTTGTCTTTATACTGTATATGATAACTTAAATGATTATATAACTGGAAGAATTGTTTTTCTAACAAGTCTATGAACACTGTTAGATGCTATCAGTGATGGAGTTGTGGGACCACAAGGCCCTGCTTTGAATTAGAACAGAAGTGTGGATGTCTCGTTTAGTGTCACTTGGTAGGACTTGTGTACTAATATCATTTAATATGTCATAATATGAAATCTGCATATCCCTAATATTTCTAATTCTTCTTCCCTTAAGAGCATATCAGAAAATTGAACTTGTCTGACCCTTTGAAGCTATGAATAGTTGAGTATCTAATTATGCCAATAGAATATATGAAAAGAAGAGGCCTGCTGCTTCCAGGACAAGACACTTGTCAGTACTTGATTGTTCAGCTGTCTCCTTCCATGCTACAAAGAATCTGAAGCCATTTATGTGCAATAGCATATGAAAAGATGGCACAATATTATAAAACTGCATGCAGTGATTGTGTAGACCCAAACTCACCATTAACATGTGTTGGGCATGTAACATAAATATGAAAAATACAATTAGTTGTGCTAAACCATGAAGATTTTTGAGATGTTGTTACTGCAACATAGTTTAGCCTCTCCTGACTGAGGGAGATGTAGTAGAATAATATTTCGGATGTAGTATTCTCTCCTTGCAAAGCAGAGTAACATGTAAAATAGCTTATATAGGAATATAACATCAGGAGTAAAAAGTTGCTTCCACACACATTATTGCATTTCATCCTCCTACAAACTATATTTTTTTATCATCCTATTTTGAAAAAGAAGGCATTCAGGTTCATGGAGGTAAAGATATTTGTTCTGTGTCATACAGAAATTATGTGGAATCTGGATGTGAATGCAGATACTCTAGCTTTTAGAACAAGATCTCTTTCTCTTATCTGTGGCCAGTCCTAGTTCTTTGTGCCAAATCCGATTAATGTGCTTCAGCCCTAAATGGACTCTTTTAGTAGACTTTTCCCACTGCATTTGATGTTATTGATATTACCCTCCTAAAAACTCTCTCTTCCTTTGACTCCTATGACACCACTTTTCTTTATTCACTCTTTTATCTGTCTTTGCTTCCTTCATGGACTTCACTTCCTCTGTGTGTTTCTTAAATATTCATATTTTTATGTGTTCTCTGCTAATTTCATTCCTTTCTTTAACATCTCCAGCTGGGTGATCTCATCCACTCTCATGGTTGTAATTCTCATTTTTATGCTAATGACCCCATTTATAGGCAAGTATGAACTCATTCTGAAATTCAGAGCTCTGTGGCTAGTGCCCTAGATGTATCTCCTTTTGAGTATTCCCAAGACAGCTCAACCTATCACATCCAAAATAAATGAATCTTTCTTCCTAATGTGCCTGTTACATGGTTCCCTGTATTCCAAATAAATGTCATCATTCACCTAAGTCTCTAAATTCAGAAACTTGGACATCACCCCAAACTCTTCCATCTTTGTCACCACAACGCCACCTGTCAAACTCTAAACTATGTTCATTATAATTCCTAGGTAATATGGTTATTTTTGAGCACATTTTCCACCTTCTGCCCAAATCCTAGGTTAGTTGTTTTGTTTTCTTTTTTTCTTTCAATTTTTTTTGTTTGGTCATCCTTTAAACCTGTGTATAAACAATAAGTGGGCATTCTCCTTTCTATCTTCATCCTTCTTCCCCAATAAACCGCATTTTTCTCGGTATACTGTCTCAATAACATATTCCTAATTTAGTCTGCTAAAATATGTTACATATGATAAACTTTGCTGCTACTGCTGCTAAGTCACTTCAGTCCTGTCCGACTCTGTGCGACCCCATAGACAGCACCCCACCAGGATCCCCCGTCCCTGGGATTCTCCAGGCAAGAACACTGGAGTGGGTTGTCATTTCTTTCTCCAATGCATGAAAGAGAAAAGTGAAAATGAAGTCGCTCAGTCATGTTCGACTCTTCTTGACCCCATGGACTGCAGCCCACCAGGCTCCTCCATCCATGGGACTTTCCAGGCAAGAGTACTGGAGTGGGTTGCCATGTTTAAATACAGAGTTTGCTAAATATAATGGGTGTATAAATACCCATTTTACTAGTGAGTTTGAATTCCTGTAAGATATTGGGTAGCTTAAAAAATAGAAATTTGTTTTCTAACACTTCCAGAGCTAGACGTTGAAGGTTGAAATTCTGGTCTATTTGCTTTCTGGTAGGAGCTCTCTTCCTGGCTTGCAGACGGATCCAAAAGAAAAATAGAAAGTGACCTCTGATATGTCTTCTTATAAGGACACTACTCCTACTGAATCAAGGTACCACCCTTATGACCTTATGTAACTTTACTTCTTCAAGGTCCTGTCTCCAAATACAGTCACATTGGGGGTTAGAGATTCAACACATGAATTTGGGGTAGACTTAATTCATTCCACAGCTCTGTGTTTTCACCATTTCCATCCAGATATAAAACATTTCCTTAACCAAGAAGAAAATAATTTTATGACTCATTACATCCAACACACCTATACACTCAAAAACGCATGAACAACAACAACAACAACAACAAAAAAAACAAACATAAAACAAACCTAGTAAGCCACGGATCATCTTTCTGTTCCTGTAAATTACTGTCTTCTCTAGAGTTCCTTTTAAGTGGATCTTATAGTGTTTTGCTTCTTTTTCTCTGTATAATGTTTCTGAGATGTGTCCCTTTTGTCTGCATTTCCTAGTTGTGTTCTGTTTTATTGATAAATAAGTAATATTTCATTGTATAAATGTTCCACAACTTGTTTATCCATTCACCTGTTGATCAATCGGTTGTTTCCAGTTTGGAACAATTGTAAGTACAGTTGCTATGAACTTTTATGTACAAATACTTGAGTGAATGCATGTTCTCATTTCTTTGAGGGAAATACCTATGTGTAGAATTGTATGTTCAATTATGATCTAATCATATTGAACTTGTGTAGGTTTCTCTTTATACTTTGATAGAAAACAATTCAAAGTATTTTGTATGTGTGGCTAACTTATGAAGGAGTGAACTCCACTCTTTTTCCCTTATAAATTTTATCCTTCATTTTAGTCTTTCTTCATGAGGAGAATACATCTTACTTTCTTGTGTCGTCTTTGCTGCCTTGTTGGCTCCTAAGTGGTGTAGGGTTGAGAATAAGGTCATAAGGAAATTTTTTCACTCTGGTGGGCCTGGAACTCTTAAGTCCTCAGACAGTACCCTTTCCTTTCACAGTCTGATCTCTACCATCTTTTTCTGTTCTCAACGACATAGCAGATACTCTCTGATAAGCTCAGGTGGCCCCAACATGCATAGTAAAACCCAACCTTCAGCCACAAATTTAAGGGAGATCCCAAATGAATTCTGGAACCCTTCTTTGAAGTTCCCCCTTTCAGACTCAGCTGCCTATATCTCTGATTTCCACTTCCTTAGCTCAGTGGACAGCCGAACCCTGCCCGGGGTTTAACCTTATGGGGTAAGAAACTTTTCCTAGATGGATATCTGGGCAATGGGACTCACCTTCTGAACCCTTCTCCCATCAGAAATGTCGCAGTTATTACTGCCTATTCTCTGAGTCTGAAAAGTGTCACCTTGTATATCTTGTCCACATTTATAGTTCTCATTGGTGCGAGTGCCAGCCTGGTATCTGGTACTACCTGGAACATATATTTTTCAATATAATTTTAGCTACCTTTACACTTGCTGAAAATCCTTTAAAATGTATATATCACAATGAGATCAGCATGTTTTTCAAGGTCCTTCCTGCCTGGCTACTTGAGTTTGCTCTTTAGTCTCTCCTAATCTTCTCATTTCTGAAATTCTAGATTTCTTACAAACACCATGCTGCTGTTAACCCCCACACATGTCTCCATACATGCTTTGTTGTTTGATACCAAACTTACATATGTAAAAAGAGCTGGGGTCCCTCAAATGCTTAAACTGCCATTTAGATGTATTTACCCCATATATTGACAATAGGCTACAGGGATATATTCAACTAAGTAAACAAGAGTTCTGTGAATCCCTTCAAAGGGGAGAAAATAATCTTTCAAATTTTTTCAGTCATAAATGACCAAATGTCAGAAGTATCTGTCAGATAAGCAATGCCAAGATCCCCTTTGTTGAAAAGGAGGAGCATTGCTATTCTTCTGAAGCAATAAATCAAGTATGAAAAGAGATTATTTCTTTTCAGTTTTCTTTAAAACTTTCCTGATGGCTCAGTGGTAAAGAATTTGCCTGTCAGTGCAGGAGACATGGGTTTGATCCCTGATCCAGCAAGATCCGACCTGCTGTGGAGCGACTAAGCTCATGTGCCATAACTATTGAACCTGTGTTATTTATACTTCAATGGTATCTAGTTGGACACAGTGGGGATTACTGTCCTATTTTCTGCATAAGGAAGCTGAGCCTCTGTGAGTATAGTGGATACTGTCAGTACCCCACCCTTATGTTCTCAGCACTCTTGCCTTCTCTATGCATTGCTGCTTTTCTACTTCCAGAACTTGTGATACTTTGACTGATGTTGTTCTCTGGCAATTGGAGCAGGCTTGGCTCCTCAGGGTGGACCAGAAATGATAGAGATTAATGTTCCTGGTGCAGTTTGCTCAGTGATGACAGGAGTTGGTGGATAAATGTGCCAACTTCCTCACTCTTCTTCAGAGACACTTGACACTCTGATACATATTCTTTGCACTGTCTCAGAGATTTCAAGTGGGACTGAACCGTTCTACACAAAGAGCCCACAGAGTTCATTAACGTTTTTTATATTGACTTCCTTCTCTGTCCTATATACATATCTTCCCTACCGTGCCTTCTAGGGTGGCTTCTTATGTTAAATACTTGCACACAAATCATTGTCACAAGGTCAGCTTCTGGGCAAACAACTTTATGAAGATCACCGACTTTTAAATTCCTACAGCTAAAAACTGATAAAAGTGATAAAGCTAATAAAAGTGTTAGCCCCTCGGTCACATCTGAGTCTTTGTGTCCCCATGGATTATAGCCCACAAGGCTCCTCTGTCCATGGAATTCTCCAGGCAAGAATACTGGAGTGAGTTGCCATTCCCTTCTTCAGGGGATCTTCCTGACTCAGGGGTCAAATTTACATCTCCCGTGGCTCCTGCACTGGCAGGCAGAGTCTTTACCACTGAGACACCTGGGAAGCTCAAGAGGTAATACAGGGCTACATATATCCCAAACCCAAATACATTGTAATTTTTAACCTCAGGAATTGCACTGAGATAAAGGTCTTCCTATGAATATTCCTCTTAAGCCATCCTGTTAGCAAATGGCTCTTTACTCTGCAATTAAAATAAGGGGATTTACCCTATGTCTCTTGAGTTTCAGTGAGTTATTTCTCACTAACATGCCAGTTAAATAATAATTTTTGAAAGATAGTCTAACTTAATGGAAAGGGAAGGTCTTTGGAATAAGAAAGGCTTGTTTTCAAATCTCTTTTCTACCTCCTATGTGTGTGAATATTAATGTACTATTGTAAGTTTCAGGAGCCTCTTCTATAAAATGATGTATGCATAATGGAATCTAAGTCATAGGGTCTTTGTATGGACTAAATAAAATAATACATAAACCACTTATCATAGCTTTGTTGATCCTGCATATATCTGGCACTTTCTGAAATGATGGTGATTTCTTCCTTGAGAGTAAAACTTTTCCATTTGACTTCATATCAGCAGCAGATTAATACTTGGAATAAAATCAGGAACTGGGATTTTTTTATCTCTTGGATTAAATGGACAAACGTGAGATTCCTTATATGAAAGAAGTTATACTGGCTATTTGAGTGCACAGGTAAAAGTTCTAGCAGAGCAGTAATCCTCTCACAGGCTTTGGGAAATCTGCCTGTAGAACCATCATTTTACAGGCCCAAAGACACATAGAGAGCAAAGAGCCATATCTCTTTCTACCAGTTGCTTTATTACCGATATTCTCCCTGGCCCCAGGTAACAATATATGAAAGTTGAGCTTATCATCTGGAAAGTACTAAATTACTTCACTTATTTTGTTAGGGAAAAAAAAAAAAAAAAAAACCAGAATAATAATGTGGTTCATTTCAGGGAAGATTGTTTATTCCTAACAATCCATACTGTGTTTCTATAAATAGTCAAGCCGTCTAACCTTTGGCAATGCCAATGCAATAGCTATGAGCTATTAGGTTTCTTCAAAGAGTCAGATCATTTATAGATATTTTTATGAATTTTTATAATGATGCAATGTAGGTAGAAAGAGACTCCAGTTGGTTAAGTTGCCTTTGAAGGTCAAAGCAAGTGCTTGATGCCAGAGTTTGTTTAAATCCTGCTTAGTATGATTTCAGCTTCTACATTTTTTCCAAATAATATTTTATTGCTTTATATTAACCTTCATATATGTATAAGTATACATTATGTTGGAAAAATTTATACACCTGTGATGATTGGTCCCTGGAAGGAAAGCTATGACAAACCTAGAAAGCATATTAAAAAGCAGAGGCATTACTTTGCTGACAAAGGTCCATCTAGTCAAGGCTATGGTTTTTCCAGTAGTCATATATGGATGTGAGAGTTGGACCATAAGGAAGGCTGAACACTGAAGAATTGATGCTTTTGAACTGTGGTGTTGGAGAAAACTTTTGAGAGTCCCTTGGACTGCAAGGAGATAAAACCAGTCAGTTCAGTTCAGTTCAGTTGCTCAGTCATGTCTAACTCTTTGTGACCCCATGAATCGCAGCACGCCAGGCCTCCCTGTCCATCACCAACTCCCGAAGTTAACCCAAACTCATGTCCATCGAGTCGGTGATGCCATCCAGCCATCTTATCCTCTGTTGTCCCCTTCTCCTCCTGCCCCCAATCCTTCCCAGAATCAGGGTTTTTTACAATGAGTCAACTCTTCACGTGAGGTAGCCAAGGTACTGGAGTTTCAGCTTCAGCATCAGTCCTTCCGATGAACACCCAGGACTGATCTCCTTTAGGATGGACTGGTTGGATCTCCTTGCAGTCCAAGACTCTCAAGAGTCTTCTCCAACATCACAGTTCAAAAGCATCGATTCTTTGGCACTCAGCTTTCTTCATAGTCCAACTCTCACATCTATACATGACCACTGGAAAAACCATAGCCTTGACCAGATGGACCTTTGTTGGCAAAGTAATGCCTCTGGTTTTGAATATGCTATCGAGGTTGGTCATAACTTTTCTTCTGAGGAGTAAGCGTCTTTTAATTTCATTGGGTGCAGTCACCATCTGCAGTGATTTTGGAGCCCCCCAAAATAAAGTCTGACACTGTTTCCACTGTTTCCCCATCTATTTGCCATGAAGTGATGGGACCAGATGCCCTAAAGAAAATCAGTCCCGAATATTCATTGGAAGGACTGATGCTGAAGCTGAAGCTCCAATAATTTGGCCACGTGATATGAAGAGTTGACTCATTATAAAAGACCCTGATGCTGGTAAAGATTGAGGGCAGAAGGAGAGGGGTCCAACAGATGATGAGATAGTTGGATGACATCACCAACTCAATGGACATGAGTTGAGTAAGCTCCGGGAGATGGTGCAAGACAGGGAGGCCTGGAATGCTGCAGTCCATTAAGTCACAAGGAGTCAGACACAACTGAACAACAACAAATCATATAACATATATGTATAATATATAATAAGATATGATGTATATCTCTGCTTAACCTTAAACAGCCTCAAATATTTTGGCAGATGCATTGATTAATTCATTTATTTATTTGGATTCTGTTTTGTGATTACCTAATCTGTGTCCCACATTTTGAAAACCACTAAGAATGTGGCAGTAACTTAGTTTCCACTCCAAGAATGCATTCCCTAGTTGAGAAACAGACTTGAGAGAAAATAATTTTATAGCAGTAATATTTACTATGACATGTATTTCAAAATGTAAAGATATTGTAAAGATATGGAAAAATGAAGCTGACTTGAAGATTCTGAGAAGTTCTCAAAGAAGCATTAATTTTGAGTCTGAGAATACTGAATATGTTTGTTACTAGTCTACTACCTGCCTGGTAGTATTCTAACTGCTTTATGTGCATCAGAGTTTAATTCCTTATAATAATAATATATGCTAAATGATGGATGAAAAATTTGGCACAGTAAGATTTAAAAAATAGAGGTCAAGAGACACAATAGTGTCAGTGTCACCAGTCACTAGATAACAGAATCAGAATTTGGGTACAGTCAGTCTAAATCATGAGTCAGTTGTTGTTTAGTCACTAAGCCATGTCTGATTCTTTGGCAATGCCATAGACTATAGCTCAACAAGCTCCTCTGTCCATGGGATTTCCTAAGCAAGAATATTAGAGTGGGTTGCCATTTCCTTATCCAGGTTATTTTCCCAACCCAGGGATCAAACCCACATCTCATGCATTGGAGGCAGATTCTTTACCTGCTGAGCCATCCAGGAAGCCTAGAAAATGAAATAGGCAAGGGAACTGATTCACTTCCAGAACCTCCAGAAAGGAATGCAACCCGTTTTAGCTGACTGAGCCCCACGTCTGACTGTTGACCCAAAGACCTCTGAGATTTTTAAAAAAAAAAATGTGTTGTTTTGAACTGCTAAGTTGTTAGTAATTTGTTACACAGCAATAGAAGCTGTGAGTGAGAAGAGGGTCAGAGAAGGACACACAACACATTCACACACCCCAGTCTTACAGTTTGACTTGAGGTCCCGTAATCTCTCTATCACACTAACCTGTGTTGGAGGAATATATTTTCTCTAGAAGCCTCTCTCTTGTGGACCAAGGACAGACTTTATAGCAGGAGAAGACATAATTTCTGGGGCTGACATGAAAATATTTTCACAGAGTAAAGATTTAATATTATGACAACAGATTTTATGGAAGGTGAGTATAAGAAACATCATTTTAAAGAGCATGTCTGTGTCTTCTCTAAACTTACAGTAGAATTTGTTATGTTTAGTGATGCCAGTTAAATTCAAAAAAACTGATAAACACAATCATGCTGTCTACTAATAGGAGATATTGTGCTAGTGGAATGAATTTTAATGTTACTACACAACAGTAACTTTAAATTGCAGTATGTTTTATATTACCCTTATTTGTCTGTCCAAAAAATAAAGAATAGCATTCACAATTTCTGAAACAGGAGAGCTTAGCAACAAAGGTTAAACAAATTCTGATAAGTAAATCTAATCATATATGCTTGGAAAAGTATATATCAAAAAAGTATATCACTTTTTTGTATTAGTATGTTGTTCTATATTAAATTTCCCTGTTTAGTGTTTTATACATATTGTCTGTCACATCACCATTTTTTTAAATAGCAAGGTTTCAAATAAATTTATTCCATATATTATATTATTATGTAATGCAATACTAGTGCTTTAATGTATGTAAGAATACATATATTATTTAAAATATATATTGTGGGATGCTCTAGTATATGTGCACAATTTTGAGTACTTACCTTCACTCACTTCCATCTCACACACATTACTCTTAGTCTATGTAATATGGTGTATACTGTTAAACACAGTTTTTATTTCTAATGGCAACGCTGGATATTGAGTAGTCATTTTCTAAAATGCTTTTTTGGAAAGGCTTCAGATGGCTCATCTGACAGCCATGGGAAGTACAAGCGTAATGAAAGTTACCATGGTCACAGTAAGGGGACATTGCTGCATGTTTAATTCTCCTTTGCCAACTCTAAACTAAGTATTCAGTTCAGTTCAGTTCAGTCGCTCAGTCGTGTCCGACTCTTTGCGAACCCATGAACTGCAGCACGCCAGGCCTCCCTGTCCATCACCAACTCCATATGCAGCATATATTCATACACTATTTCCTGTGTGTCTTAGTGGGTGTGTAAATGCAGTTAGTTTATTTCAGGAAGTGATCCTACAGACTAGGAGTGAGGAATTAGGAGCGGAAAATGAGGAAGAAGAAAAACCCAATCTAGGAGTACATAATCAAAGTGGTCATCATGATAGCCACCTGGGCCTCTCCATTTCTGCAAACATCTGAGGAGCCATCTCTGGACCTCTGTGCTGGTCTAGCAGTTAAGAATCCAGCTTGCAGTGAAGAGGAAGAGGGTTTGATCCCTTGTTGGGGAGCTAAGATCCCACATGCCACAGTCAACTGAGCCCATGTATCACAACTACTGAGCCCATGAGCCACACCTAGAGAGACCATTGTGAGTGCCGCAACTAAGACCTGATGCAGCCAAACAAATAAATAAAAATAAGGAGCCATGGAGAATGCCTCAGAGTTGTCCATCCAGGGGACAGAAAAGGGAACATTTGTCCACCTAGTTCTTCTACCACGTTTATCAAGGATTGACTCTGGTTTCTCTTGCCCTTGCTTTCCCAAATTTGTGCATTTATGGGATTAGGTTCCTTCAGACATTGGACAGCAAGAGAAAGGAATGTAGGCTAGCTGACCAATCCCTTTAAACATGTATTTTCAGAAGCTTGTTTTTTACAGCAATGACTGGAATGAAAAGTGGAGCATGAGATAGTTGAAACATATACATCGATAGATAGTAGGTAGGTTAGGTAGATAGATAGATAGACAGGAGACAAAACTTTCATATGCAAACATTTATTTTCCACCCAGTCTTTCTCCAAAAGAATCTATCAACGTTTTAAATGTGTGTTTATCCTTTCATGTGCATGCGCAAAAGTGCAAATAATGTCTGTGTATGATTTCCCATGATTTAAGCCAGGGGTGAGTAAACCTTTCAGCCAATGCATTTGTTTTAAATGCTCAGGGCACATCAGCATGATGCAAGGACATCTTAGTACAATCAGGTAAAGAAGCTACACAGGGAGAAGAACACCAGCTGAAGGGTTGTGTTTAGGGTTAGAATTCCCAGTTCCATGGCAGAACACTGGAAGAGGATGAATTGTAAAAATTTTAGGCTTTGCAGGCAATGAGACTCTGTTGCAACTACTCGTCCTGCAGGACAAAAGCAGCCATGACAAATTAAAACAAACAGAGGGGTGTGCCTGTGTTCCAATAAAGTTTTATTTACAAAAAAAAGCAGGAAGTAACTTGCTGACTCATTGTTTTAATTATGGGAAAGTAATTTTTGTAATGTGAGATTAGAAAAAAATGTATATATACTTGAGGTATTTATAAAATTAGATAATAAGAAGCTTAGAAAATAGAGCTGGTAAACAGAAATTACCAGGCACTGTCTGATCATGGAGTGCTAAATCCTGCCAAGTAAACACAGAATGAATGAGATGAGAGATCACATGCAGAGAGCATAGGAAATAACATGAGGACTGAAAGCAGGAAACTTAGTCTTTAATCTTTTCTCTGTTACTTCATCTTAGTGATTTTTGGCAAAAATACTTAAATCATCTGTGATTAAATTTCATCATTTAAAAATGGGACCAGTATTAGAACTTTCAAACTGTGAAAGTTCAATGCAACCTTGGTGTATAATAGGTATTCAGTAAATAACCAGTTAAATCTCCACCAGATAGCTGGCCCAGGAGGTGTGGGCATTCCAGCCACTGGAGCCAGTTGCAGTGCTCACTCAATCTGTGTGAACATTTTGCCTAAAATCAACTGTTTGAGAGTCAGCAACAGTGCCTCCTGTCTGTGGTAGAACCAGAACAGAGGCCTCTCAGAGAAATGACTGGGCAGGAATTCAAGTACCCAGATGCCACTAGGTCATTTCTGAGTCTTCTCTGAAACTGGAAATTCTATGATCCTGAGACATATCACTGGTTGCTTTTAGAAAATGTAATTAACAATACTAAATTTTCTAACTTAATAATAGCCGAGTTGGTGAAGCAAAATTATCATAAGGTATTTCAAAGCAGAAATCTTAGTATGCAGTTCATTTTGGCAAGTAAGAGTGTGCCATCTCCCCTCCTGAAAGATTATTGTCTGATGGCTGTGCTTTCCTAAGAGGTAGGTAACTATGTGAGTCACTCGAAATGAACTCACATCTTGGAAGAAAGCCTTTCCAGGAATGTATCACTAGAGGATGGGGAAGCCTCGTCAATTTTTTCAATAGTCAGCTTAGTGGGTTAAGCACAACTTCTTCTAGAATGAGCTTTAACCTTCTGTATCATGGAGTGAGAATTCACAATTGCAACATTCACTCACCAAGGATCAATAAGCTTTATTCTAAAAATTCCCCCAGCGTCAGCAGGGAGATCCCTCTCCCCGCAGCTGCTTTCTTCGCTGCTGTTTTGGAGTGCCCACTGTTTCAAGGAATGGGGGTATCCCTCTGTCAGAATTGAGTAAAATGCAGCATGCAATCAGCCATCTCATACCATTGCTTCTCTGGGAATGGATCTCCAAAGTCATTAAAGGTTTACTCAAGTGCCTCTTAGGATGTCGCTTATGTGAGATGTGGCACAGAGATGCAGAGACGAGGATGGGAGGAAGGGAGGAGGTTGTATCATCTTAATTTATCTAGGTCAGTAAAATATCTCAGTGGAAACTTCTGGGAAGTTTTCTTATAATTATGTGATGTTTTTGTTGTTGCTGCCTGATAATTTTTCATCCGCTAATTTAAATAGCAATTACTGCCACTTATTCTAACTCAGATCTTGGTCTAAGTACTAGAATTAATGTGGTAAATAAAATACCATCTCTATTTGCAATTAACTTATATGCTAGTCAGGAGAAACACATGAATTAAAGATTATAAAATACACCATGAAGTGGTTATGTACTGGAGGTATTTCCTTACTGTGTACCTCACTCTCTCTATGGCTATTTCTCAACAAATAGACACAGATAAAGAAGGTGGCAGTATGTATTACAATAGAGTTTGATAATGAAAGTTAAGAACTTTGCCACCTGCTGATTGCCTACTTGTTCTAATGTATTCACTTGAGTCTCCTGGATTTTCTCCTGGCCAGTTCTTTCAGCACCATAACTTAACTGTGATCCTTTCAACTCCATTATATGGAATTTGAGTTTGAACTAATGTTTTCTTATTTTAACCTTGTCACTGTTTCATCAGATTTTAAAATATGAATATGTGGCTTTAATGACAAATTCTCTGGGGAAAATGCAGAACCTCCATGCTCCTTCTCCAGTGCATTCATTCTGAGAACTCTCTAAATTCATCCACCTCCACTCAAACCCACCAGAATGTTAGAGGGCTGTGCACAGTGCCCATGATATGAAGAGGATAGCATCTCAGATACTTCCCTGGAGACTCAGTCCAGACTTCCCAGAGGAGGCAATATTTGAGATGAGACAGTAGATGAAAAAGTTTGTTATGTAGATAAGCTTAAAAGAGCATGCCAGATGCATAGATTTTCATGTTCAATTGTTCAGAAAAGTACAAATATGCTTCAAATAACCATAAAATCATTGCCACTCTTATTGTTTAGTCACTGAGTCATGCCCACTCTTTGTGACCCCATGGACTGCAGCCCACCAAACTCTTCTGTGCATGGGATTCCCCAGGTGAAAATACTAGAGTGGCTTGCCATTTCCTTCTCCAGGGGATCTTCCTATCTCAGGGATAGAACCTGCATCTCCTGCACTAGCAGGCAGATTCTTCACAGCTGACCCGCCAGGGAAGCCCCATAAAATCATTGGAAATTGCCAAATTATCAGATCAAAAATGGAATGGTTTGAGAGACATGGTTATAACATTATGAGATATGTAAAGGCTGAAGAAAAGGTTCAAATTGTAATGCATATCATCATGAGCTACAGAAGAATTCCAACAAAACAAGGAATTAATAAATTGCATTATAACCAATGGTTCAAAGCAACTGGATTGAATAAAGCAAAGACTAGAAGCAAGAGACAATGACTAGAATCAAGATGCCAAATGACAACAATCTGAAATACAACAACGTATTAGGGATGGAGAGCATAAAAAAAAAAAAAAAACAGTGGGTTTTGAAAATACTCATTCTGTAGTGCCAGTGTCAGCAAGTTGGCAGAGTTATACACAGATTTGGAAGTCAGACAGAATATGATTTGAAGATTTTTATTTGAAAGGTATCTGCATAGACATAATAGCTGAAATCACTGACATGAATCAAATTGACTAGGGAGAATGTGCAGGATGAGAACAGAATGTCAGGGATATAGTGTAGAGATCATGAAAGACCAGTCATTGAGTGTTTACTGATGGACCTATTTTAGGCCTAAGACTGGTTAACTTTAAGCCCCGCAAGAGAGACAGACAGACAGACCGAGAGAGAGAGACCCAAGAAGAAGAGAAAGAGAGGTTGTGAGAAAGAATCTAATATTTAAAATATTTAAACAATGGAAACAAAGTACAAAATGCCAACACTCCAGTTCACTTGTTCATTCATCATTTAATTTTACAAAAATATTTAGGGAGCACCTCTTATGATTCAAGACAATTTGGATGCAGTAGTGAAAGGGAACCATATACACTTGCTTCTGGGCCTTTCAGTGTCTTCTCATTGTTCGTTGTGCTATCACATGGCTTCCCCAAATTGCAATCTCTAGCACAATGCTGTTTACACAGAATGTCACTTGTGGACCAATGAGCATTATAATTAATAACTAGGAAAAGAAAATAGGGCAATGTAATGAAGACTATGAGAGACACACAGAAGTCTGTGTTATTTTCCTCAGAGCTGGGGTTACATGGTTAAACTCATACATTCAAATAAAAACTTATTTTATCTTGCCAGGTAATTCACCTCTTGAGAGATAAAACTAATCAATTGGGAACAAAATGAATATGATTTCAATTGTATTGTCTTTTAGACTTTTACTAGAGAAGGCAATTAATGCTATAATGAATAATAATGTATCTGGATGCTCACTGTCACTGAAGTGAATACTCTGATTGTTCTATAACTAGATAACACACTCCTACAAGACAGAAGTTTACTAATATTAAATAAAAATTAATATGGGCTGTTGCCATTTGCTCTTACGACAAGGGTGTAAATTTCATCCTTTAAGCAATGTTTCAACCTCTACTTAGGTAAATGACATCTTGTCTAATGTAAGAAAGAGGAGAAAGATGCTAGTTGATGTTTTTCTTTTTGCCCTACAGGTACCCTCAGCAACCGCAGTTACCCAGGTATACTCTAATACCATGTAGTGGTGATGTTTCAGTAGGACTTGGGAGGATGTACCCAAGACAGATGAACAAGCCCAGGTTTCTAGGTTTCACAAGAGTTATCTGATGTCAAAGCTTCATGTCATCAATATTTGAAGATGCTTTGAAATGTATTTAAGTTAGAAATACAAGCAACATCTGAAGTAGTATTTTTTCTCTAACTTATGATTTAAGTTCTCCTATTTAAAATCCTTCTCTACTAAGAGCTGTTGAAACAAACACATAGGATGTGCTTTGATTTAAATACTTTTAAGTGATATATTCCTAATTCTCCATCCCAGTCTCAAAATTAATGTAGCTTTCAAGTGTCCACTGAGTGAGTGTTCAGTTATCATTGGGAAACCCGGCTGTTCTATCTAAGGAAAGGCACTTAAAGAAGAGAAAACCCAAATGGGTGCGATATCTAAAAGCAGAGGGGACAGGTGAGGCAGAACTATGTGGCAGGCAGTAGCACTCCAAAGTGAGAAATGACCAACTATGTTAAGACTGCATGTATTTGATGGGTGTGTTTGCCACTTGCTTTCCTTCCTCTGTGTGTCTTTGTCGGTATGTATATTTTGGGGGTGGAGGAGAGGTAGCAAGAGACTCAGAGACTCTGTTTCTCAAGTCAGTGCTGAGTTATACCTTTTTCTCTTTTTTCTAAGGTTTTTTTCAGCCCTCCCCCCTCCAGGATCACTACAGTATGTCCAGATCAGCAATAAATCCAGACCAGATAAATGGAATAATCAACATATAAGACTTAAAAATTAGATTTCAATCAGAAAAGAAAAACATCAACTCATACAACATTGTAAGTCAACTATACCTCAATAAAAGTTAAAAAATAAAGACGTCATATTTGGACATAAATATACAACATTTCAGTGTTAGATACATAAATTTCATCTGAAGCATGTTTATCCTAAAAGAAAAGTTAAATCAAAAAGATGTCCCCTCTAAATATTTCTAAGTGGCCTTATGTAAGTAAGCATTTGGTGACTGTATGTATCTATTGGTCTATCTGCAAATCCATCTCTTTCCATCCATGCATCTACTTATCTATCTATTCATCTAACATCATCTAGTATCATCATCACTATTATCTATCTGTCCTTTCATATACTATACTAAAAGAGAAAAAGCAAAATATTTGATACTCAGAATATAGACAATGACATTTAGGAAGATTCATTCTTTGAACCTTAATTTCCTGTATTACCAATGTTATTTGGAAGGTATGTGTGTACATAGAGAACATTTATTCCATTAGTTTTGGCAGATATGTCTCTTTGGAGAGTTTTTTTTTAAGTGATTTCTGCTTTAAGGGCTTATCAACATACTTCCCTTCATATCACCAATGAAATCGTCTTGGCTCAAAAAAACAGGAGGGGAAATTGTTTATTTATTTTTATTTATTACCCTGAGTTTAAGATGATATTTATGAAGTTAATCCTTAGGATACTCATTGTGTAGTCTTCTCAGTTGATAAAGATAGTCTTTCATTGTGCCAGAGTTCTTGGAAAGACCACAGACATCTTCTGTGAAAGAACAATATTAATGTTTTTCTCCTGAGAAGACTTTACTCATTTGCTGTAGGATAAATAGGTAAGGATGATTACACAGTTCCTTAGTAAGTATGTGTGTGTATGAGAGAGAGAGAGAGAGAGATGTGTTTTACTTATTTCAGGAAATATAATCAAAAGAGTCAAGTATTATACATGAAGAACATGTTAATTAATATATAATCTATATGTGGTACATGTTGAAGAGAGGACCAAAATGGTATCGTTAGCTTTTGTCTGTTTTCTGCTCACTGTGTCTTCATATTGAAATATAAAATATCAGTACTGCAAGGGTATCTATAGATTATTTTGTCCAACTATCTTGCAATATATATAGTTGGGAAATATCAACTCTATATAAAACTGATGTGTGGTAAGTCCTTGAGCAAAGAAAAGAACCCAGACTAGAATGCAGTTTGCCCAACATCCCATAATGTAGATTTCCTTAGAGACTTTTCCATGATCTATAATTACATTCTAGTGGAAAATTTTACAAGGTGACTATTCGAGTCTCTGTGACCCTTTATATTGTAAAACTGAGTAACTCCAAGGAAATGAAAGCAAAAATTTTAACTTTTTGTCATTTATAACTTGAATCAGGATTCAGCAGCATTTTATGTTTTCCAAAATAAATCCTGATGACTGTTGAAGAACTATAATGAAATTCAAGAGGTTTTTTTTTTTATTATTATTTTTTCCTCTTATCTTTTACTATGAAGCAAAAAGGAGCTCTAATGCCCCACTAACATCTGCACAGGAGTCAGGTGCTTTGGAATATAGGGGGATTAATGGAGAAATAATAGTTAAACAACAACAATAAAATTATAGAATTTATTTGCTAGGGCTGCTGTAAACAAAATACCACAAACTAGGTGGCTTATACAGATAATTTATTGTCACAAAGTTCTGGAGATGAGGAGTCCAAAATCAAGATATCCACAAGTTTGTTTCTTCCCGAGATGTGTGACTTTCTTGCATTCCTCTCACCTAGCGTCTGGTGGTTTTCTGGCACTCTTTGATGTTCTTTGGATTGTAGAAGCATTTCCCCAATAGCTGCTTTTATTGTCCCAGAGTATTTCACCTACATGCATGCATGTCTTCAAATTTCCCTCTTTTATAAGGACACTAATCACACTGAAATAGGATCCAATCTAATAATTTCATTTTAACTTGATTACCCTCTGTAAAGATAAAAACTAGACCCCTAATAAGGTTACATTCCCTGTTACTGGGTGTAAGGAGCTTGCCGTATAAATTTATGTGAGACACAATTCAACCCTTAAAAACACTAAACAACAGTAACACTAACTGTTTTTTTCATCGTAACAGATAAGAGTTCCTGAACACTTATGAGGTAACATACCACATAATATACCAAGATGCACTGGACACATTTAATGATCACGATAAGTCTAAAACTAATATGTTATTGTATGTTAGTTGCTCAGTGGTGTCTGACTGTTTGCAACTCCATGGACTATAGCATCCTAGGATTCTCTGTCCTTGGAATTCTCCAGAAAAAATAGTGGAGTGGGTACCCATTCCTTTCTCAAGGGAATCTTCCCAATGCAGGGATCGAACCTGGGTCTCCTGCATTGTAGGCGGATACTTTATTGTCTGAGCCACCAGGGAAGCCCCCCAAAACTAATATATTAGTAGCCTAATTTTATAAAAAGATATAGAAGAGGTAAAACTTGCCCAGAGTCACACAATGAGCATGGCAGTTATTTGCAACAGGTGGCTGGTTTACCTTAATTCAGTGCAGTTCAGTTCAGTTCACTTCAGTCACTCAGTCATGTCCTACTCTTTGTGACCCCATGAATGGCAGCATGCCAGGCCTCCCTGTCCATCACCAACTCCCGGAGTTCACTCAAACTCATGTCCATCGAGTTGGTGATGCCATCCAGCCATCTCATCCTCTGTCATCACCTTCTCCTTCTGCCCCCAATCCCTCCCAACATCAGGGTCTTTTCCAATGAGTCAACTCTTCTCATGAGGTGGCCAAAGTATTGGAGTTTCAGCTTTAGCATCAGTCCTTCCAATGAACACCCAGGACTGATCTTTAGAATGGACTGGTTGGATCTCCTTGCAGTCCAAGGGACTCTCAAGAGTCTTCTCCAACACCACAGTTTTCAAAAGCATCAATTCTTCAGTGCTCAGCTTTCTTCACAGTCCAACTCTCACATCCATACATGACCACAGGAAAAACCATAGCCTTGACTAGATGGCTCTTGTTGGCAAAGTAATGTCTGTGCTTTTGAATATACTATCTAGGTTGGTCATAACTTTCCTTCCAAGGAGTAAGCATCTTTTAATATCATGGCTGCAGTCACCATCTTCAGTGATTTTGGAGCCACCCAAAACAAAGTCTGACACTCTTTACACTGTTTCACATCTATTTCCCATGAAATAATGATGGGACCAGATGCCATGATCTTAATTTTCTGAATGTTGAGCTGTAAGCCAACTTTTTTCACTCTCCTCTTTCACTTTCATCAAGAGGCTTTTTAGTTCCTCTTCACTTTCTGCCATAAGGGTGGTGTCATCTGCATATCTGAGGTTATTGATATTCCTCCCAGAAATCTTGATTCCAGCTTGTGATTCTTCCAGTCCAGCGTTTCTCATGATGTACTCTGCATAAAATTTAAATAAGCAGGGAGACAATATATAGCTTTGACATACTCCTTTTCCTGTTTGGAACCAGTCTGTTGTTCCATGTCCAGTTCTAACTGTTGCTTCCTGACCTGCATACAGGTTTCTCAAGAAGTAGGTCAGGTGGTCTGGTATTCCCATCTCTTGAAGAATTTTCCACAGTTTATTGTGATCCACACAGTCAAAGGCTTTGGCATAGTCAATAAAGCAGAAGTAGATGTTTTTCTGGAACTCTCTTGCTTTTTCCATGATCCAGCAGATGTTGGCAATTTGATCTCTGGTTCCCCTGCCTTTTCTAAAACTAGCTTGAACATCTGGAAGTTCACGGTTCACATATTGCTGAAGCCTGGCTTGGAGAATTTTGAGCATTACTTTACTAGCGTGTGAGATGAGTGCAATTGTGCGGTAGTTTGAGCATTCTTTGGCATTGCCTTTCTTTGGGGTTGGGATGAAAACTGACCTTTTCCAGTCCTGTGGCCACTGCTGAGTTTTCCAACTTTGCTGGCATATTGAATGCAGCACTTTTACAGCATCATCTTTCAAGATTTGAGATAGCTCAACTGGAATTTCATCACCTCCACTAGCTTTGTTTGTAGTGATACTTTCTAAGGCCCACTTGACTTCACATTCCAGGATGTCTGGCTCTAGATGAGTGATCACACCATCATGATTATCTTGGTCGTGAAGATCTTTTTGTACAGTTCTTCTGTGTATTCTTGCCACCTCTTCTTAATATCTTCTGCTTCTGTTAGGTCCATGCCATTTGTGTCCTTATCGAGCCCATCTTTGCATGAAATGTTCCCTTGGTATCTCTAATTTTCTTGAAGAGCTCTCTATTCTTTCCCATTCTGTTATTTTCCTCTATTTCTTTGCATTGATCGCTGAAGAAGGCTTTCTTATCTCTCCTTGCTATTCTTTGGATCTCTGCATTCAGATGCTTATATCTTTCCTTTTCTCCTTTGCTTTTCGCTTCTCTTCTTTTCACAGCTATTTGTAAGGCCTCCCCAGACAGCCATTTTGCATTTTTCCATTTCGTTTCCTTATTTTCAAATCTATGTTTTGTGACTTTCTTAATTAATTGATCAATTTGACTGTGCTTGGTCTTAGTTGCAGCATGCAGAATCTTTAGTTGTGGGTTGGGGGACCTAGTTCCCTTACCAGGGATCAAACCCAGGCCCCCTGCATTTGGAGCCTGGAATCTCAGCCACTAGACCTCAAAAGTTCCCAATTTTGTGTGTTTTATGTTTTAATGTGTGTGAGAGAACATCCATAAAGCTTCTATGCACCTTATTCAGATTACATGTTTTAACATTTCCTGTCAAATTTAATTGTTTTAGAATGAGATCAAGGTGTTGTCTTTCCATAACATATTTTGTGTAACTTCTCACTCATTATATGCACAATGCAGGGGATTGGCCACATACAGTTTAATTTACTCTCCCTCTAAAACTTCAGAATACTAATGGGAAAAGATGGATAAAATAACTATTTATCCGAATGACAAGACATATGAGAAGACAAGAGTAGACTAATTTTTTCGACAAATTTGATAGGTAGGATATCAATGGTCACATTGGAATTGTCACACTAGGAAGGAAGTTAAAATATAAGTGGCTTCTGAAGAGGAGGACTAGTGAGAAATTGCATAATTTGCTCTGCAGAACCCCTAAGGGGCTCTGGATTTGGAGATGAATTGAAGAGGGTGTGAACACAGGAGAATTCTTTATTTATTTTTTGTTATTTACAGAGCAGTTGCCATTTCTCAGGTTTCCTCCTCATCCCACACTCCAGGAGATTAGATTAGTTCTTCATTTCCCACTGACTCTTCCCCCTCATGGAAGATAAGAAGCCCACTATGTAAAATATTTAATCAAAAGACCTGGGCTCAGCCAACCTAGTTGAAATGTGAAGCTGAAATGAGGGGGCAGTTAACTAAAAGTGAAAAATGTGTGGTCTATATACTATGCAGTGGGACACTTTCCACACTAATCAAAAAATTCAAGAAGCATGGCTTATGCCTACTAAAGCAGGGAATTAAGAGGATTCATCTGTAGAGAAACTGAATGAAGCCAATTACACACACACACACACACACACACACACACACACACACACACACCCCTACCTCCCAGACAATGGCATACACTTATATGCAGACAATAAACTGAGGACCACTGATTATCAGTATTTCCCCCCTTGCACAAAGTTTACTACTTTATTGAATGAACAGACAAGAATCACCTGATATCTGAGGAAATCCTCCAACAAGAGAGTGACAAATACAAAGAAATTCGAATGTAAAGAGCAAGTAAAAACTAAAAAAAAAAAAACTTTAAAAATAAATGTTTCATGTCTCAGTGGTAAAGAAATTGCCTGCCAATGCAAGAGACATGGGTTTGATCCCTGGTCAGGATAGATCCCCTGGAGGAGGAAATGGTAACCTGCCCCAGTAGTGTAGCCTAGGAAATCCCATGGACAGAGGAGCCTGGAGGGCTATAGTCCATGGGATCACAAAAAGTTGGACATGACTTAATGACTAAACAACAACAAGGACAACATATAAACTTAATCCTTAATCACTAGACAGTTTGAAAGATAATATTGAAAGAATTTATAAAGAGTAAACCAAAAGCATAAAGATATGGGAAGGAGAAGAGGCAAATGAAAAAGATTAATCAGAAGTCTTAACGCTTAATTTAACAAGTTTCAGATGGAAAAGTAAAAGTAAAGGAAGGAAAATTTAAGGATCAATAAGACCTTAAAGAAAAATAAACTGTTGAACACACACACAGATACACACACATACATCAAGATATACAAGTGTGAAATTTCAGAATGCCAAGGATAAAGAGAAAACTTTTGATAGGCTAAAAAGACTAAAAGATCATGGCCAAAATAATGTGAACTATTTAGTAATGTAAGTGTATATAGTATTGGACTTTTCAAGTAGCACTGAATAATAAAGTAGATTACAGCAATGCCTTCAAAGTTCATAAGAATAAAAAATCATTTGCATCCTAGATTTCTATATCTAACCCAATTATCAATGAAGTAAGCAAATTTATATGGGCTCCCCAGGTGGCATTAGTGGTAAAGAACCTGCCTGCCAGTACAGAAAATATAAGAGATGCAGGTTTGATCCCTGGGTCAGGAAATGCCCTGGAGGAGGGCATGGCAACTCACTTCAGTATTCTTGCCTGGAGAATCCCATGGACAGAGGAGCCTGGCAGGCTACAGTCCATAGGGTTGCAAAAAGTCAGACATGACTGAACCAATGTAGCACACATGCACATATATTTATATATACACCCATTTATGGATGTATTAGAAATATACCTAAATAGAAATATACACATATAGAAATAGACACACACACACATACACCCACACACACACATATATCCACTTGTGAATGTATTAGAAATATACCTAAATGAAATTTTGTGATAAATTTAAGTGAATTCATGGAATATAGGAAAAAGCACTCCATATCAAGAGAATGGCAAATGAATATCCCATGATTCTGCAATCTCAAATTTCCATTGTAGATTTTGAAGAGAACCACCAATACTAATTGCAGTATAAACACAAAAGACTCTAGCAAGAATGTCTTAGGGGAATGCTTATGACAAGTACACTGTACCTGACAACATTATGGGGGTGTATTGCTCAGTGTCCACTCAACAAGGACAAATGATAAAGCAGCACGCATACATTGGCTTCTTAGAGAGGAAATCACATGGGGACAATGATAAATGGCATGTGGGAGTTGTCACTACTTTCAAGGTCAGAACATAGAGACCTAGCAAGATTGGATACTCGAAGTCCAGAGAAAGACCCAGAACTTTGTGCTGTTAAAATTTCAATATATCTGATCTGAGAATCATTAGCTCCCCACCTACCATTATCAAGGGCTCAAAGTAATAGAAACAGAATGTGGCAATACCACGTCTCTGAGTTTATCTTGATAATTCAGCAATTTGGAATGATTAAACATCTAGAATCCAAGTTTGAGTTTAAGGCTCTGTGACGTGGTGAGATATGGCATGATCTCACTGTGTATTGTGAGAAGAGCATCAGCCCTTCTACTGAAGTCAAAGAGTGTTGGTCTCCAACCTTGTCACTGATAAAAGTATTTGGCGGTGTCTACATTCTGGAGTTTAGCAGGAGGCAAACTCCTTTACTGGAAAGACAAATGCAAGTGATCAGTCTCAGACATGTTAATCCTTACCCAAGTTAAAATATTAATTCTAAGAAGAATATAATGTTTAAAAATATCTATGTAATATTTGGTTCAGTTATAACTAAAATTTACATTACTGTACACACAGTAGATTTTAAACGATAATTGTGACTTTAAAGTATGAGCTGAATGATGATGGAGAAATAAGAAAGAGATATAAGAAGAATAAAAAGTGTATAGATTTTATAAATCAAGAAAGGTTACTTTATCATATCTAATTTAGAGATATGGAATCAAGTATTGTAAGAAACATCTCAATGAGTTGAAACTCACCACCTTATAGAAGCAAGACTGAGAAAGGGTAACCATATATTTTTTAAATTATAAATCCTTTGGTACTATTTGAGTTGTTACCTTTATTCATGGATTAATTTAGACACACAAAATATGATAAAATCTGTAAAACATGGTATGTTACATGGAAAATTTTAAATGTTAAAAATCATTACTTAACTATCCATTAATATGGACAACACAAATGTTAAAGTTTAGATTTTTCTTCTAATCATTGGAAATGGCAACCCACTTCAGTGTTTTTGCCTGGAGAATCCCATGGACTGAGGAGCCTGGTGGGCTGCAGTCCATGGGGTCACAAAGAGTCGGACACGACTGAGTGACTTTACTTACTTACTTGCTCTAATCATTGTACATATTTCTATTGTTATGTAGTTTGTGATTTCCTAAATTTGTTACACAGTTTATGATACATGTTTCATTATATGTGAAAATACACATATCTAATAACCTGTATGTATTTGGAACATAGTCCATATAGCTCCTGTTTCCACACTTCTCTGTAGTGGTAGGGATGTTACTTGTATGGATCACATTAACAGCTTCCTGTTCAGTTGGCCAATTAGAAGCCAATATCAGAGTGTTAGGAAGTGAGGTGGAATAATTTATTTCACCACTTTTTTTTTTTTCATGAGAAACTTGTCTGAGTTTGGTAATTCTTTGACCAAAATTCTTAGTTCCTTCCAATGCAGGCATCTTTACCCTTAAATTGTGTTAACCTCTACATACTCTAATTTATTTTAGACCAATTCAGGTAAGATCTCACTGTTCTTAGCTATTTTTTTATGGTGTTTCTATATCCTGTCCATAGCATGTAAAGAGTACCTTCAATAAACCCTCTTCAAATTACAAATTGAGAGTTCTGTTTCCTGCTAGGGCCTCTAGTGAAACAAGCATGTGGTGTTAAATAATGGAAAAAAGAAAAAGTAAGGTCTTGGAAAAAGAAAAGTCTTGCTCTGAAATTTGGCACAGACATTATCAAACTATCTTTCCTAGCCAGTTTTCTTATCTTTAAAATGAAAGATAACTCTTTTCTTTATTATTTATTTTTTTGAAGAATATATGAGTTAATCAACACGGGGGATCTAAATGCAATACCTGGTACATAGCAGATGCTCAGTAACAGCAACAAAAATAGGTAGTATCTTATACCACGTCTCAACACTTCTCAAACTGTAACATACATATGAAACAACTGACAGTGTTATTCAAAAGGAAAATCTTGATTCAATAAGTGTGGGGTGGGTTCTGTGATTTCACATTTTTAATAAGCCTCCAAATGATGCCACTGCTGCTAATTCATAGACCATAATGTAAATGGCCAAGTTCTGTATTATTCTGAATGCATTGCTATATATGCTTTGGGTAAATATTCAATAATGTGCAATTGTTCAGCCATTGTTTTTGTATTTAACCATTTCTTTATTGGAATATAATTGCTTTCTAATGTGTTCATTTCTGCTATACAACTTTTTAATATGTTTAATATGTTTCGACATTATTGTTACAAATTCTCACTTATATGGTAGGTGACTACCACAGCTTCTTCAACAGTGAGTTTACACCAGCCACTAAGTTAAAACTTCCTTTGACCACATTTAATTATCATGGCAACATTATAAGGCATGTATTAGTACCTTTGTTTCAGAAGACAAAAAGAACACTCAAGAATAGTTAGGTGACACGTCAAAGTTTCCACCATGGGGAGATCTACCTGATTCAAAACATTTGTGGGGCGATGGAGGATGCATAACATGAGAGAGTGTTGAGCACCTCTTCCAGAAATAACCCTCTCTTGGTGGTGGGTACCACTTATTATAGTAACTATTTCTTTTCCTGAAGTCTGGGGCATCAATTGATCAGGTGCACATTTCCATGGCAACACAACGCTCAGCTGATGACATCTGTTCAGAGAATTTTTCTTCAGCTCTCTGTCTATATCCATTTATCTATATGAGATGTGAGGGAGACTGGGCTCTGAACCTCAGTTTTGTCTATTTTAATTTCACCAATCTTGTAGAGAAACTTTGTCCCATAAATATGGTTGGTACCAATGCTCTGTTATCTATAACTGTCAAGGAATAAGGGTAGTCTGCTCTTACAGCATTATCAACTTACCCTCTTCCCAGCACTCAGTCAAGGGTAGGGTAAGCTGTGCCAGCTGGAGCTCAGCACACAGAACTCCCCCACTATTAATCAATTACTTATCAGGCACTCAGCTTCAGCCAATAAAGTTTCCATGCAGTGACAGATTAAAATAAAGTTAAACATAGAATTCAGCTATATACACTCTTTTCTTACTTACAACAGCAAAACAAAGCTTACAGATGATCTTCACATGTCAAGGTTATTTCATGCTGGAACATAAACAATTGAAGTTGCATTTCTTCTAAATGCGTTTTATACCATTAAAGTTATATTTATTTATTTTTCATATATCCAAAATTTACCCTCATGTTTTGTTCCTAGTCACTATTCATAGACCCAAGAGAAGACTTGGCCTTGAGAGGTAACTTAAAGTGAGAGCAAGGAATGGATATTATAAGCCATATCTCAGGACCACATATGAGATAGTAAGATATAACTCACATTGTTTATACTATGTGGCTAACTTTAAGTCACCCAGGCTTATTGGATCTCAGTTTCTTCATCAACAAAATGAATGGATTGGATGAAATCAATAGTTTTCCAAAGTGGAACAGAGCACTAGTGTGGTGAAATTATTTGTCAAGGGTTCAAGAAATAGTATAATAATAAAATAAACATGGTAAGGCCACCAGTATTTAGAAACGGTTTACTTTAAAAGAATAATAATTGCATTCAATTTTTCAGTTTTTAAAAACCTATAAGTTGGACTGAATACATTAAATATATTAAATAGGCAGTGGCTAGCCATTCTCATATGGCTTCTTGGTAGGTAAATAATCCCTAAAATTGTAAAAAAAAAAAAAAATCTGAAATTACCTGATCTAGGGCTACAGTAAACATAGTGATATTAACAGTTTGTTCTTTTTTAAACAAATCAGTTTTATTTGGCTGTTCTGGGTCTTCATTGCTGTGTGGGTTTTTCTCTAGTTGCAACAAGTGGGAACTATTGTCTAGTTGTGGTGCTTGGGCTTCTCGTTGTGGTGGCTTCTCTTGTTGCAAAACACAGACTGTAAAGTATGTGGACGTCAGTAGTTGTGGCACTTGGGCTCAGTAGTTGCAGCTCCTAGGCTCTAGAGCACAGGCTCAGTCGTTGTGGAGTGCGGGATTAGTAGCCTCACAGCATGTGAGATCTTCCTGGGCCAGGGATAAAACCCATGTCTACTGCATTGGCAGACAGATTTGTTACCACTGAGCCACCAGGGGAGCCCTCAGTTTGTTCTTAATGAGTGTAGTGATTAGAGATTATTGTAGTAATTTATAACCTTGCATTTTTACACAAATAGATATTTCCCATAGGTGGTATTTGCAAATGTGGTGTTATCTGTCATGCAAACAGAATGATTGAGCACCCCTAAATGCAATGATCCTACCCTTCCATGGATGGTTTAGAGTTTTATAAATCTGTGAGACAACTTCTGCAGAGGGGATAGCTCAGTTGATTTTTTCTCTTTAGTTTGGCACTTAAGATATATCAGGCATAGTGCTTGAAACTGCTGACACATGGATGAAAAGGCTGAGCACTTCCTTAAGAGATTCAAAACCAGGTAGTGGACATAGAATCAGCAACCCCAATGTATTCTTGTAATAATAATGATAAGCTTTAACAGTGGGGCTGTTAAGAAATCTTCGGAGAATGATTACCTAAAGAAATGGTGCAAAAGTTGTACCATGCTATAAGAGGTGAGTTTCATATGATGAATATTGTAGGGAGAAGAAACTATATAGGCTAACAACGTGAAAAGTGTTGAAACTGAAACCGTTAGTCTCTCAGTCGTGTCTGACTCTTTGTGACTGATGCACTGTAGCTTGCCAGGCTCTTCTGTCCATGGAATTCTACAGGCAAGAATCCTGGAGTGGGTAGCCATGGTGGCTACAGAGAAATACTTTCTAATTGCAAGGATGGTTTTGGAGTGGGAGACAATAAATTGCCCCTATGAATGTTTAGATAATTCAATTGCTGCTGCTGCTGCTAAGTCGCTTCAGTCGTGTCTGACTCTGTGCGACCCCAGAGACGGCAGCCCATGAGGCTCCCCCGTCCCTGGGATTCTCCAGGCAAGAACACTGAAGTGGGTTGCCATTTCCTTCTCCAATGCATGAAAGTGAAAAGTGAAAGTGAAGTCACTCAGTTTTGTCTGACTCTTCGTGACCCCACGGACTGCAGCCTACCAGGCTCCTCCATCCATGGGATTTTCCAGGCAAGAGTCCTGGAGTGGGGTGCCATCGCCTTCTCTGAGATAATTCAATTAGGAAAGTCATTTAAGGAGAAGCTGACAATGAGGTCTGCTTTGGTTGCCCTTAATCTTCTGTCTATGGATTTGCTGTCAGGATTTAGTGGCTTTTAATGAATTGGAAACCCTTTGCATGTTACCTCACCCCGGAAGTATTCTAAGAGTCAAAGCTACTGACATATTTGCCACACATGCTAGTCCAGTGTTGCAAGTTAAGATGCCCTGGGATAGACAAGAAGGAGTTGCTTCCTTTGAAAAGATGGTGATAGTGGTTTGGCTCTTCCAGTTCCATTCATTTCCATCCTGTACCCAAACACACTGGAAGGGGGCCCTGAGAGCTAGTAAGAAGGCCTTTTGTTGGAGAGGGATGTTAGGGAGCAAATAAGGCCCACTCTGGGTGGGATCTCACCAAAGTCTTGTTTTGAAATAGTGATTTCATATTTAGTGACCCTTTGAATCTCCCTTGTGATGAAAGAGATTTTAGCATACTGATATATGGGGTAGTCATTGTGGCTTATACGTGATTTAACATGAATTTTATGCTAACTAAAACAGTCTGCTTGCAGCCTATTAAACATACATTGTATACTTACTTTAATTATTAAAGAAACGGTGTGTAATCAGAAGTAAAGAATGTCCATGTTAAAAATAAAGACTAAATGCCTCCCTTTGGGATGCCAATGCTGGTGATCTTTCGATGATAAGACTCCCTTTCCAGATGCCAAGGTCAATTATGTACATGCTAATGTGTTGTTTATTTGTTTGTTTTTAAACTTTAAAGCAAAATATCTGTGACTTGTTTGATGTTAACCTTGCTTCTCCAGAGCAGTTCCTCAACGTTATCTGAGATGCTCTCTCCCAGGCTATAGTCCTTAGTTTCACTCAAATAAAATTATTTTCTATTTCTATTGTAGATTTTTGTATTGATTATTTTTGTTGACACTGGCTTAGACTGAACTAGAGGTCAGCTGCTCAGAACAGAAATATGGGAAGTAAGCATCAAACGGCCTTTTGTGTAGCCCATCAGAGTATTTCCCATAGTATCACATAAGCTCAAAAAAGAGGAACTGAAAATATAAGCCATACCCATATCTACATCTTGCACAGCCATTGGAAGGTAGTAAGACTCAATAAATGCTTATTGAATTGATAGTATTGGCAGCTCATTCACTTTATTTTAATTAAATTTCTTTCTCAGGTGTAAAGTGGCTTTTCATTGAGCAGATTTCAGATAGAAGTTTTTAGACACAGACAATGCAGCCACAAAATGAACTCAAATCCTGTTTGGTTTGATGAGTACATTTTATTATCTGCCATTTGCTAGCAATTAGATACCAAAACTCTGAAGCTTCTGTAAACACAAGGGGGATTAAAGTACAGCAAGCTCACCAACTACTTGTGATGCTTTTCAAGGAGATTTAGATGAACTCTTTTGTTTTGTATTGTTTGTTTTGCTTTATTGTAAAAGATTCTCTAGAGCATATCTGTTCTCTCAGAGGAACTAGGTGAAAATGGCATTTGAGTATTTAAGAAAAGAGCCTCAGGACATATAAATAGACTCATTTAGCCAAAGAATCAGCTTCAGAATATGTTCTTGCTTATAGCCCACTTTAATCGCCTTCCCAATAGGTCTCCACTTCAGCTTAGCGGGTGAATCCTGGAAGCTCATATGTGTTTTGTCGCAGCTGTGGGTGAAATATTATGTAATTAAATTTTACATTACATCAGTCCAACTGAATAATAAAATGTCATCTGGTTAATTCTTGTTTCCAAATTTGCTTTATAACCAACTCAGACAAAATATTACATGTGATTCATACCACAAATTGTTATGTAGGCATGTACTAGCATATTTATGGTATTATACTGCATGCCAAATGATGCACTAAATTCAAATATGGACATGCTAATTTCCCTTGTGTTGACAATATGAAGTTCTAAGCATTATTCTGTAATCAGAACACAACCAGTTCACTGAAGCCATAAAGTGGACTTCTCCCAAATCTCCTTGCTTCCTTCCTTATTCAAAGAAGTAAACTCATTAATTCTTCAAAGTGTCAGTAGACAAAGGAATTTCACACACACACACACACACAGATACATAAACACTTTAATGCATTGCATATTTCTCAGTTCAATCACAGAACTGAGGATGCAGGGATATTTTGAAACAAATATTACTTATCTGACTGTAAATATTTTTGATGGGTCTACGTCAAAATCGTTAGAAAAATAATACAGGTAAACAAATGACTTGGGTATAGAAAATGATTGGAGTTTGATATGGTATTTTATCAGGCTGTCTGAAACCAGAAAAAAAAAATCGAGATAACAGGGTTTTAAAGGTATTTCAGTGTATCATGAAAAACAACAAAAACCTGCATTTAATTTTATCTTTTTTCCAGACTTTAAAAATGATCTGGAAGAGAATAATGACACTGATTGTGTTACATTAGGTTGTGTAGGCGTTGGACTCTTTCCTGTATAACTATTACCTAATTGATTATCACCAAACCAATTGTGATCAGCTTAATTTTAAATTTAATTTTTTCCTGTTTTCAACATTAAAAAACAAAACAAAACTGAAATCAGTCCAAGTATCAACATTATGATGTAGGTATAACTATCAAGTAGATTCCAAGTTGAAATATAAGTAACAACTTCAGTGGCAGTGGACTGTGTACTGAGGATATGATAAAAACATGCATCAAAGTTATTTAAATTAAATATGTGGATTTATCAGTGCCAAACAAGCAAACTATCAGCTTATTTATTTAGCAGACACAGAGAACCATTGTCAGCTTCAATATTCATTGCTTGACTATGCTTAAAAACAATGGCACTAGGGATAGTAGCCAAGGGGTATTTTGGGAGAATTTTAGCTACCCTTTAGAATTCCAGTCTACTGTCAATAGGGTGCCCCTGGGGTGAATGATGCTTTTCTCATAATTCTGTCAGTGCTGATCCCCCCAATACATGTAAGATAAGCAAATAATCCAGTGAAAACAGAGTTTCCTATGCAAATGTACAACTAAGAAATATCTCTAATGCACATATTGACAACTCTAAGTCCCTCCTATATAGAAATTTTAGATTCTTCCATTTTAATGGAAGAATTTTAATGAACTACTAAAAATGGCATCACCGACTCGATGGACATGAGTTTGGGTAAACTCCAGGAGTTGGTGATGGACGAGGAGGCCTGGGGTGCTGCGATTCATGGAGCCGCAAAGAGTCGGACATGACTGAGCAACTGAACTGAACTGAACTTAATCAGGGCAAGACAGACTTATTTGTTTTCATTTATTTGAAATAATATCATTGGAAATCAATCCACTTATCAAAGGAATTGTACACATATATAAATTTTAAAAAAGTTTAACATCTGTGCACCATGTTATGTAAGCTGTGCACCATGTTATGTAAGCTCTGCACCTAAACACACACATACATACTTTCACAATAACAAACCCAACAACATCAGCAGCAACAGATTTCTACCACACTAGAATACATCATTTTGTTCATTTACATAAGTTTGGAAGTTTGAAGAGGGCTTTTGTTATTTATATGTATTCATTCAAATTCATTCATTCAGTGAACATTGTTTGAGCACAAAGCATGTCCCAGGCATTGTTTTAGTTACCAGGGATACAACTGTGAAAAATAAATAAATAAATAAAATAAAATGACATGATTCATATATCTTCTTGCACACTTCACATGAAGGGTCAGGGTGTGGGTTAGAACAATTGATAATTACACTTTTAGGCAATATGGTAAGAAGTAATATGAAGAAAAGTCAGGGTGCAAGAAAAGCTCCTAGAAGGAGACACCTAACACTGATGAGCAGTAATAAAGTTTTCTGAACTAGTTATCCTTATTTGCCTCCCAAATACCTTCTATGTCCTGCTTTGCTCTGTCTTCCTCTATGGTCTCCAAGGGCGATATCTCCTGAATTCCCATGCTCTCTAACTTCTGTTGGATTTGACCAATAGGAGGCAGCCCCCAGCAGAAAATTAAAAAAAAACAAAAACAAAAAAAACAAAAAAAGGAAAGTTCAGGGATTATGCTTTGGCTTCCTTTCCAGCTTTACTCTGTATCCAGATGGATTAATTCTCCTAAAAATACAGTTAAATGACTTACTTCCAAACTCCATTTTACACCATGTTCTAAGTAGCTCAGACATTTCCTTTATCCCAATCTAGGAAGAGTAACAGCTTCCATCAGTCATTAGTCTTTGTGTGACTCATTATCACTTGTTGGTTGCTATAACCCTGACTACAACTTTATAAATAATTCCTAAATTATATTGTTTCTAGTTAAGTCATTCCACGTGTGCTATAATTTCCTGCTAGGACCTAGATTGAGAGATTTTTCATAGGTATATTACAACAACTAAGGATGTTTGTAGTTGTTGGTGGTTTGGTCTCTAAATCATTTTCATCACTTGCAACCTAGTGGACTGTAGACTTCTAGGCTCTGTCCATGGAATTTTTCAGTCAGAAATTCTGGAGTATGTTGCCATTCCCTTATCCAGGGGATCTTCCCAACCCAGGGGTCAAACCTTGGTCTCCTGCATTGCAGATTCACTATCTGAGCCATTTGGAAGCCCAACTCAATTTTAGATATTTCACCTACAGTTTCCCCAGAGAATAGCAAAGATCATAGAGAAAGCAAAGAAATTCCAGGAAAACATCTACTTTGGCTTCATTGACTATGCTAAAGCCTTTGACTGTGTGGATCACAACAAACTGTTGAAAATTCTTCAAGAGATGGGAATACCAGACCACCTTACCTGTGTCTTGAGAAACCTATATACAGGTACAGAAGCAACAGTTAGAACCAAACATGAAACAACAGACTAGTTTAAAATTCAGAAAGGAGTTTGTCAAGGTTAGATATTGTTACCCTGCCTATTTATCTCATATCCAGAATACATCACTGGAAATGCTGGGCTAGATCAATCTGATGCTGGAATCAAGATTGCCGGGAGAAATAGCAACAACCTCAGATATGCAGATAATACCACTCTAATGGCAAAAAAACAAAGAGGAACTAAAGAGCTTCTTGATGAAGATAAAAGAGGAAAGTGAAAAAGCTGGTTTAAAACTCAACATCCAAAAAACAAAGATCCTGCCTCTGGTCCCATCAATTCGTGGCAAATAGATGGGGAAACAATGGGAACAGTGCCAGAGTTTATTTTGGGGCTCCAAAATCACTGTGGATGGTGACAGAAGCCATGAAATTAAAAAATGCTTGCTCCTTAAAAGAAAATCTATGACAATTCTAGAGAGCGATTTAAAAAGTGGAGACATCACTTTGCCACCAAAAGTCTGTTTATTCAAAGTTATGGTTTTTCCAGTAATCATGTATAGATGTGAGAGTTGAACCCTAAAGAAGGCTGAGCCAAAAGAATTGATGGTTTTAAATTGTGGTGCCGAAGAAAACTTTTGAGAGTCCCTTGGACAGAGATCAAACCAGCCATTCCTAAAGGAAATCAACCCTGAATGTTCATTGGAAGGACGGATGCTGAAGCTGAAGTTCCAATACTTTGGCCACCTGATGTGAAGAGCTGACTCATTGGAAAAGGCCCTGATGCTGGGAAAGATTGAGGGAAAGAGGAGAAGGGGGTAACAGAGGATTAGGTGATTGGATGGCATCATCAACAAAATGGATATGAGTTTGAGCAAACCCTGGGAGATTGTGAAGGTCAGGGAAGCCTGGTGTGCTGCAGTCCATGGGGTTGCAAAATGTTGGACATTACTTAGTGACTAAGCAACAGTTTACACTGTGAGCTTTTTGTATTGGTCTTTCTAAAGCTCAGTCTTCTCATCCATAAAACCATAAGATCTAAAAAGTCATGAAAAAAAAACTTGGACTTTGTCCACAATGCAGTGAGAAGCTACTTTGTTAAGTAAAGGTATGTCTGTTTGCCATATGACTTCAAAAACCTTTGCTTGAATTTGTAGTAGGGAAAGAATAATGGATATTAACACTAAGATCCAGGAGACTGATATTTTTATGTTTTTGTTCTTCATTTTTAGCCAGTGTCATTTTATAAGGGCACTAAGAAAGGATCCAAGAGTTAATGTTGCTTATACAGGTCAGGGAAATGGTTTTCATATGAATTCCAATTCTTATTTTCAGTTTCTTTCACTGCAATGATGAGTCAATCTATCTGGAAAATGGAAACATGTTTAAAAACAGAGATGGGTGTAGTTTATATATTAATCAAGGACTTGGGAAGTCTGGATTGAGATGTCCTGGGAATTGTGGGCCAATTAGTAACATGAATCCAGCAGTCATGTATGGATGTGAGAGTTCGACTATAAAGAAAGCTGAGTGCAGAAGAATTGATGCGTTTGGACCGAAGTGTTTGAGAAGACTCTTGAGAGCCCCTTGGGCTGCAAGGAGATCCAACCAGTCCATCCTAAAGGAAATCAGTCCTGGGTGTTCATTGGAAGGACTGATGTTGAAGCTGAAACTCCAATATTTTGGTCACCTGATGTGAAGAGCTGACTCATTTGAAAAGACCTTGATTCTGGGAAAGATTAAGGGGAGGAGGAGAAGGGAACAACAGAGGATGAGATGGTTGGATGGTATCACCAACTCAATGGACATGAGTTTGGGTAAACTCCGGGAGTTGGTGATGGACAGGGAGGCCTGGTGTGCTGCAGTTCATGGGGTCTCAAAGAGTCGGACATGACTAAGCAACTGACCTGATACTGATAGTAACATGAGAAAATTGTAAACACTTGGTATAGATTACATTTCATATGACAAGAACCAGGAATCTAAAACATATCCGGTGGATCTGAGGGGACAGCGTTTTATCCTAAAGGTTGAAAATAAAAATATTAAATATATTAAAAAGAGCACAGCTAACTTAAATACAGATAAAGCTATCTAGTGAAGGACGCACCATTTGAAGTTGTAGAAAGTATATAAAATGTGTATACTTGTAAGAACTTGAACTTTTGTGGAAAATAGTATATAAACTAAGATTGAGACTATAATGTTTTAAGTATAGAATAACAAACATACTGTGGGGAGTATCTTGAATGTAAATTAGTTTAAAAGAAACAAAGAAATGCTACATTAGTATTAAATACAAAGGAGTTGAAATAATGTTAATTTATTAAGTTAGTTAAGAATATGATCCATAAAAACATTTTGATGAAATGTAAATCTGGATCTTGACAATTATTGCCTGTATGACCATGAACAAATTAATCTTTCAGATCTCAAGTTTCCTCAATGGCTGAAATAGGGCCTCAGCCTCATATCCTGAGGATTAAATACATATATTAATTTAGATGAATTTTACAGACCCAGACTCTCAAATGCTATCATTATTGCTGTTAAAGATGAAGAGTTCATAAAGTTGAAGATAGTAAGTCTTAGGTAAATATAATTTAAAGCTGATCATTAAAAGCATGCTAATACATAAGAAATATTATGATAATGTTAAACAAAAGGCTAAATAATATAGTATTAGTTATCACTGTCTTCTCTTCCTTTGTATAGCTTTCCACTGTCCAACTAAGTATCTTAAGTTAAGGATTAGTGATTTAAGGTAGACTTTTATAATATAATTAGTATCATTGTATACCTTCTTTTGAACATTTTTAAGTAAAAAATTTACTACCTCCCAAATGATATTTCATACACATCTATGGATGTGAGAGCTGGACTGTGAAGAAGGCTGAGCTCCGAAGAATTGATGCTTTTGAACTGTGGTGTTGGAGAAAACTCTTGAGAGTCCCTTGGACTGCAAGGAGATCCAACCAGTCCATTCTGAAGGAGATCAGCCCTGGGATTTCTTTGGAGGGAATGATGCTAAAGCTGAAACTCCAATACTTTGGCCACCTCATGCGAAGAGTTGACTCATTGGAAAAGACTCTGATGCTGGGAGGGATTGGGGGCAGGAGGAGAAGGGGATGACAGAGGATGAGATGGCTGGATGGCATCACGGACTCGATGGACGTGAGTCTGAGTGAACTCCAGGAGTTGGTGATGGACAGGGAGGCCTGGAGTGTTTCGATTCATGGGGTCACAAAGAGTCAGACATGACTGAGTGACTGAACTGAACTGAACTGAACACATGTATGTATAATTATAAAAATCATATATTGGTTATATAGAGTAATTATGGCTCATATATAATATAAAACAATAAAAATCATCAAAAAAATTGCTGCAAATATTTCAGGGTTGGAAAACTCCACAAAATTAGCCTTGTATAAATCAGAAGTGAATTTTTTACTTTATCCATCCATGTAATTTTAGTGGCCCTTCTACCATATAGTTTTCAATAAATTTTGTTCTCAGAGTAAATGGTCATATGTGATTTGGAAATATTTATAAGTGTTTAAACAGACAGCGTTAGTTTATAATCCTATCTTCACATTAATTTATGGATTGGTTCAAGTTGTATATTTTCAATGATGGAGTTGATCCTTTTGCAAATCGAAATAATCGCACACCTAAAACGGTATCTTTCACTTAAATACTCCAATTAAACCAATTCAATTGCTATATGGTGGCAATTTTAATTATGTTCTTATTTTTAATGAACTAATTACCTGCTAAGCATTGCCATGAAAATTTTTCAGTATTCTCCAACAGTAATTCTTTTTTTTTTTTTAAGTGTAGAGAGGCCTAGCAACTGTAAAAGAAGATGAACATTTGAGCCAATAACTTCTTTCCACAGTAGATGAGACGATAGGTGAAGTACCTCCTGACTCTGCCTTCATTTGTGATGTTCAATGAATATGGATTAGCGATTAACCATGGCTACACTCAAAGCTAAGATAAATTACAGGAATAAATTCAGGGTGGATGTGTGGTGTGCAGTCTGTATTGATCAGCTTGCAGAAAATGACCTCGAAATTACTTTCAACTTTATGTGGCTAGAGATAGTTCTTTCACTAGTATTTTCTCCAGTTACATAGGAGCTGTCATTAGAGATGTTGGGAAATTGCTAAGGAAGCAGTTGGTGTAGGATAGGCTTCAGAAGAGTCATATTTATTTTAAATTCAAAGAAAATTAAACCCATGTTCATGATCTCATAGAATTATGATGTTATTAATAGCTCAGTCATTCCTAATATTTCCTTAGATTGTCATTGTTGTTTAGTCATTAGTTATTCAACCATGAACACTTTGGGGACAGGTGCTGTATTTTGGATCTCTACATATTCAATATCTGGTTTTCAATAGTGAGTAATGAATATTTGTTAAATTGAACAAGGAAGCCAAAAAATTTCTAGAGCATTGGAAAATACAGAACATGTTGTCATTCAATACATTTGATATTTTTCTCCATTATCCTACGTATCAAGATTTTTCAGATGAAGAAACTTACATATAGAAATACTTACAAGCTATAAAGCAGGAGAACAGCCAGCCTTTTTCTATTTTCAAATGTTTCTCATAGAAAATCAAAATGTAATGAACTTTTAAATATTGTTAACATCAACCATTCTTTGGGCAGAGGAAACTAAAGGAGAACCAGTTTTAATTATTTCATTCAAGAGACATGTTATTTAGTAACATATTTGGATTTAATGTTAATAATAACATTACTTGTCTTTAAATAATAAGAATCTCAATGTATATTGAATTTAAGCTAATATTCAAGCTCCTTATCAGGCCAATAAGTTTCTATATACTCTGGAAACCCTCTAACTTAAATGTGAGCCTTTCTCTCCTTCCTTCACTTTATTCTAGGTTTCCAATTTTCCTCTCAATTTTCAAATTTATTTTTGGTATCAAACACTTGGTACATATTCTGTATTCATCTTGGAATTTCATGTCCCTCTTGTCCTATAAACCTTTCACTGATTTTCTTTTATTGTTACACTCTTACCAGTTCTTCCCAACTAAACCTATATCAGTAGCCTTCTCTAATTAACCTCCATCAGGTATTATTTTGTTTACTAACATCATGGCATTCATTTCTCCCTTTCTAATTCTATTATTAATGGTTGACATGTGCATTGATATTCTCAGGAAACATTATGTTCTATGATGTCAGAGGTGATCTTTGTTTGACTAATTGCTCTATATAAATTACCTAAGATAGTGCTCAGTACATATTAAGCATTAATAAACATCACCTCCGTTAATGAGTAAATGAACAAACAAATCATTGTCTTAGAGACTCAGCCACCACACTGTTATAAAGATGCCTGAGGACTGCTCTGAATCTGCTCAGGACATACAGGTCATTACAGTGACAGAGGTATGAATCCAGCTTCTAATGGTCAACTATATTCTGTGCATCACTCAGAGTGTCTTTACTGACCAGCAAATGCCTAATATTTACAAAATAGAAATGATCTTTAGATAGTCTCCTCCATAGGCTTATTTTTAAAGTGTCATGAAAAATTAAGCTCTGATATAAGAAAGCTTTTATATTTTTCTTTTAAGAACTTATTAGTCTTCCCTATAAATGAGTGCTAGATGTAACTTGCTTATACAGATTTGTATTAGTCAATTGATAAAAGAAAGTTACCACTCTTAAAAAGGTGCTAAAATTAATTTCTACTAGTTTATTAAGAGTTATGTATTCCCTATGTGTAACACCCTTTTAGAAAATAAAATGCGTGTCATGCTTGGGTAAGACTGCTCAGGGCAAAGTATTCTCAGAAGATTCCCCAGGGACCCAGAAAGAAGCCCAGACTCTTTTCTTCCCCAGCACTATGAGCATGGTATAAAGAGGATCAAGGGGCCATTGGCTGAATGTTGGCAGTTGCTTAACATTCCAAATGCAGCAAAGAAGAAAAATCTGTGTATGTTTGTACCATGATGTATAATGCAAATTAATGACAGAGTTTATAGAAGAGAGCAAAGCGTGAGGAAATCTTTGAAAGATTCTTTTTTTAAAAGATTCATCTTCCAAGACAGTTAGAATGGTGCATGTCTTATGGTACATTGATGAGAATATGTTTATTTCAGTAAAGGAAAACAGGACTCATTTTGAAATATGAATTTAATAAATACTTACTGAGTTGATGCATATATCTAAGACTGTTTTAACTAATAAAGTATTTGCCCATCTTTTGATCTATCTGCTCACTCATTCATCCATTCATCTACTTATTTAGTTATGTAACATACTTTTGAGAAAAAAATTTATTTTCAAGTACTGAATCAGATGACATAAATACTATGTAAAGCTAAAACGACGTTGTTCCTACCTCTATGGGGGTATTTTCAAGTAACAGCTCACGTTGTAAACTAGAAATATATATTAATTCCATTTTTTTTCACATTCTATCCTTCAGAAAACTACCTTTCTCCAATTCCATATGGGGCTAATTGAGCTGAAAATCTTAGCAAATTCTTTTTATCTCTGAGACAAGATAGTCCATGATATAGGATCTGGTAAAATATACTCTTTATTCCCTTGGTTTTAAATAGTTAATTTGAGTACTATTTAAGGGCAATTGCATAACTGAGGCCAAATCAAGCAGAGAAAGAATCTTCTTAGAAGCTGATCTACAGTAACTGCATAAATAAGCTCTATTTTTACAATGCAATTTCCAAGACTGGCGAGTATGACGTATAGGGCTGTGACATTCTTTTTAATGGCTATATGTGAAAAGCTTGTTTTCTGTGTAAAACAGACAGAGCTAAGCAGAAAAGAAGACAGAGAGAAGCCTTGTCCCTTTCTGACCCAGTGCCAAACTGTGGTATGAAGGAAGCTGCAACTCTCTTTTTGAATATGTGAACTACCTTGGCATTCTTCCCAGAAAGCAAAAGTATCTTGGATGAAATCAACCACTTAGATATTTCTTGATTATAATGATGAATTTCAGAATAAAGGGGAAGATTACAAATACTCATGCATTTTTTAAAAATATAGTGAATTGGAGATGAACAAGAAACAAAATTCAATGTAGTCCTTGATTTCTCCTTAAACTAAGACCCAGAAAATACAGAATATCAAAAGCTCTAAATGTTTGAATATACCCAAATGAGGAAGAATATCAAAACAAATGCATTTATTCTGTGATAGTTGAGACACCTTACCAGTTTTTCTCCATCAGTACTGTAATTGGTTAGTCTAGGTACTGTCAGCTCTTATTGTCACCATAATATTCATATCCCTGAGCATCACTGACCTCTTAAACAGGAATGTTAATCTCTCTTGTACCTGGCTGACGGGAAGGTTGAAGGAATCAAATAACAGGTTTGTGTGATGTCTGATTTTCTTGTAAGTGGTTCCCCATGACTCATAAGTGGTAGTTAAAACAATTAAGCTTCCCTAAAAACTGGTAAAGGAAAAATTACCAACATCTCAAAATTTACTTTTTTCTTATGGAACTATTATTTTTATTTTCCAGTATCTCATTGGTATTTAGATTTTCAGACTTACTTTAACTTTCTGCTAAATGATTCAAGAGCAGCACATTACTATTGGACACTATTACAAACTGTTCAGAGGTAATAACACAAAAATGGTGCCATAGTATCTCACATACCTCCAGGTGATCTGTCTCCATTTGGTGCTTAAAGATTCCAGAAGCATAAACACTTGGTAATAAAAGCACTAAATTTGCATAAAAGTTCAGTTCAAATTCTGTCAAAATTGGTCTTTAACACTTTGACTTCTTTTAGAATTGAAGGACTGTCTCAGTCTTAGACACATGCTCCAGTCCTAGAAATGGCTAACATGAGCCTTGTGATTTTTCCTTTAAGAACAGGCAACAAATAGTACTAACAGAACACATGATTTTTTTTTTTTTTACTTATTACAGTTAGTGTTTATCATAGAGAGTAAGTTTGGTTCAGTTGCTCAGTCGTGTCCAACTCTTTGCAACCCCATGGACTGCAGCATGCCAGGCTTCATTGTCCATCAACAAATCCCAGAGCTTCCTCAATCTCATGTCCATCAAGTCAGTGATGCCATCCAACCAACTCATCCTCTGTTGTCCCCTTCTCCTTCTGCATTCACTTTTTCCCAGCATCAGGGTATTTTCAAATGAGTCAGTTCTTCACATCAAGTGGCCAAAGTATTGGAGTTTCAGCTTCAGCATCAATCCTTCCAATGCATATTCAGGACTGATTTCCTTTAGGATGGACTGGGTGGATCTCCTTGCAGTCCAAGGGACTCTCAAGAGTCTTCTCCAACACCACAGTTCAAAAGCATCAATTCTTCGGCGATCAGCTTTCTTTATATTCCAACTCACACTGGAAAAACCGTAGCTCTGACTAGATGAACCTTTGTTTGCAAAGTAATGTCTATACTTTTTAATATGCTGTCTAGGTTTGTTATAGCTTTTCCTCCAAGAAGCAAGTGTCTTTAAATTTCATGGCTGCAGTTACCACCTGCAGTGATTTTGGAGCCCAAGAAAATAAAACCTCTCACTGTTTCCCCATCTATTTGCCATGAAGTGATGGGACCAGATGCCATGATCTTAGTTTTCTGAATGTTGAGCTTTAAACCAGCTTTTTCACTCTCCTCTTTCACTCTCATCCAGAGGCTCTTCAGTGATTCTTAAGTTTCTGTCATAAAGGTAGTGTCATCTGCGTATCAGAGGTTGTTAAATTTCTCCCACCAATCTTGATTCCAGCTTGTGCTTCATCCAGCCTGGCATTTTGCATGATGTACTTGGCATGTAAGTTAAATAAGCAGGGTGACATTATACAGCCTTGATGTATTCCTTTCCCAATTTGGAACCAGTCTGTTTTTCCATGTCCAGTTCTAACTGTTGCTTCTTGACATTCATACAGATCTCTCAGGAAGCAGGTAAGATGGTCTGGTATTTCCATCTCTTGAAGAATTTTCCACAATTTGTTGTGATCCACACAAAGGCTTTAGTGTAATCAGTAAAGCAGATGTGGATGCTTTTCTGGATTCTCTTGCTTTTTCTATGATCCAACGGATGTTGGCAATTTGATCTCTGGATCCTCTGCCTTTTCTAAATCCAGCTTGAACATCTGGAATTTCACGGTTCATGCACTGTCAAAGCTTGGCTTGCAGAATTTTGACCATTACTTTGCTAGAATGTGAGATGAGTGCAATTGTGTGGTACTTTGAACTTCTTTGATATTGGCCTTCTTTGGGATTGGAATGAAAAGTGACTCTTTCCAGTCCTGTGGCCGCTGCTGAGTTTTCCAGATTTGCTGGCATGTTGAATGTAGCTCTTTCACAGCATCATCTTTTAGGATTTGAAATAGCTCAGCTAGAATTCCATTGCCTCCACTTGCTTTGTTCATACTGATGCTTCCTAAGGCCCACTTGACTTCACATTCCAGGATGTCTCGCTCTAGGTGAATGATCACACCATCATGGTCATCTGGGTCATGAAGGTCTCTTTTGTATAGTTCTGTGTATTCTTGCCACCTCTTCTTAATATCTTCTGCTTCTGTTAGGTCCATACCATTTCTGTCCTTTATTGTGCCCATCTTTGCATGAAATATTCCCTTCGTGTCTCTAATTATCCTGAAGAGATCTCTCGTATTTCCGATTCTATTGTGTCTCTATTTCTTTGCATTGATCACTGAGGAAGGCTTTCTTATCTCTCCTTGCTATTCTTTGGAATCTGCATTCAATTGGGTATATCTTTCCTTTTCTCCTTTGCTTTTTGCTTCTTGTCTTTTCTCAGCTATTTGTAAGGCCTCCTCAGACAACCATTTTGCCCTTTTGCCTTTCTTTTTCTTGGGGATGGTCTTGATCCCTGCCTATTGTACAATGTCAAAAACCTCTGCCCATGGTTCTTCAGACACTCTATCAGATCTAATCCCCTGAATCTATTTGTCACTTCCACTGTATAACTGTAAGTGATTTAAGTCGTACCTGAATGGTCTAGTGGTATTTCCTACTTTCTTCAATTTAAGTCTGAATTTGGCAATAAGGATTTCATGGTCTGAGCCACAGTCAGATCCTGTCCTTTTTTTTTTTTTTTTTTTCCTGACTGTTTAAAGCTTCTCCATCTTTGGCCACAAAGAATATTATCAATCTGATTTCACTACTGACCATCTGGTGATGTCATGTGTAGTCTCTTCTTGTGTTGTTGGAAGAGGGTGTTTGCTATGTATGACCTGTGCATTCTCTTGGCAAACCTCTGTTAGCCTTTGCCCTGCTTCATTTTGTACTCCAAGGCCAAATTTGCCTGTTATTCCAGGTATCTCTTGATGTCTACTTTTGCATTCCAGTCCCCCATGATGAATAGGACATCTGTTTTGGGTGTTAGTTCTAGAAGGTATTGTAGTTCTTTATAGAACCATTCAGCTTCAGCTTTATCACCATTACTGGTTGGGGCATAGACTTAGATTGCTGTGATATTGAATGGTTTGCCTTGGAAATGAACAGAGATCATTCTATCATTTTTGAGATTGCACCCAAGTACTGCATTTTTGACTTTTTTGTTGACTATGATGACTACTTCATTCCTCTAAGGTATTCTTGCCCACCATATTAGATATAATGGTCATCTGAATTAAATTTACCCATTCCAGTCCATTTTATTTCACCAATTCCTAAAATGTTGATGTTCACTCTTGCCATCTCCTGCTTGACTACTTCTAATTTACCTTGATTGATGGACCTAACATTCCAGGTTCCTATGCAATATTGCTCTTTACAGCATCAGACTTTATTTCATCACCAGTCACATCCACAACTGGGCATTGTTTTTGCTTTGGCTCCATCTCTTCGTTCTTTCTGGAGTTATTTCTCTATTCTTCTCTGGTAGCAGATTGAACACCTACCAGCTTGGGGAGTTCATCTTTCAGTGTCAATGTTTTTTGCCTTTACATTCTGTTCATGGGTTTCTCAAGGGAAGAATAGTGAAGTGGTTTGCCATTCTCTTCTCCGGTGGGCCATGTTTTGTCTGAAACTTCCACTATGACCAGTTCATCTTGGGTGGCCCTACATAGCATGGCTTATAGTTTCATTGAGTTAGACAAGGCTGTGGTGCATGGGAACAGTTTGATTAGTTTTCAATGACTCTAGTTTGGCTCCAGGGGACCTTCTGAAGGAGGTGGACATTATCTTCATTACCTCCACCATAGTTTGGTCTCCAGTCAAATAATTGGGTGAGAACACAGCCCCACCCATCAAGAGAAAATTGGATTAAATATTTACTGAGGATGGCCCTGCCCATCAGAACAAGACCCAGTTTCCCCCATGGTCAGTCTCTCCCATCAGGAAGCTTCCATAAGCCTCTTATCCTTATCCTTCAGAGATCTGACTGTATGAGAGTGACAATCACAGACAGACAGTAAATGTGGATTTAAATCTAAACACAATGAGTAATTATTTTGGCAAAGTGTCATCTATTGTTGGACAATTAGATTGCTTTCATCTTGGTAATTGTGAATAATGCTATGTACTTCTGTTGCTAAAACATCTACATCTTTATTGACTACCCCAAAGCCTTTGACTGTGTGGAACACAAGAAACTGTGGAAAATTCTTAAAGAGATGGGAATGCTAGATCACCTTACCTGCCTCTTGAGAAATTTGTATTCTGGTCAAGAAGCAACAGTTAGAATGGGACATGGATCAATGGACTGGTTCCAAATTGGGAAAGGAGAATATCAAGGCTATATATTGTCACCCTTCTTATTTAACTTCTATGCAGATTACATTATGTGAAATTCCATGCTGGATGAAGCACAAGCTGGAATCAAGATTCCTGGGAGAAATATCAATAACCTCAATTTGCAGATGACACCACACTTAATGGCAGAAAGTGAAGAAGAACTAAAGAGCCTCTTGATGAAATTGAAAGAGCAGGGTGAAAAAGTTGGCTTAAAGCTCAACATTCAGAAAACTAAGATCATAGCATCTGGTCCCAACACTTCATGGTAAATAGATGGGAAAACAATGGAAACAGTGAGAGACTTTTATTTTCTTGGGCTCCAAAATCACTGCAGATGGTGACTGCAGCTATGAAGTTAAAAGACACTTGCTCCTTGGAAGAAAAGCTATGATGAAACCTAGACAGCATATTAAAAAGCAGAGACATTACTTTGCAAACAGGGGTCTGTCTAGTCAGAGCTATGGTTTTTCCAGTAGTCATTAATGTATGGATGTGAAAGTTGGACTATAAAGAAAGCTGAACGCTGAAGAATTGATGCTTTTGAACTGTGGTGTTGGAGAAGACTCTTGAGAGTCCCTTGGACTGCAAGGAGATCCAACCAGTCCATTCTAAAGGAGATCAGTCCTGAATATTCATTGGAAGGACTGATGCTGAAGTTGAAGCTCTGATAGTTTGGCCACTTGATGCAAAGAACTGACTCATTTGAAAATACCCTGATGCTGGGAAAGATTGACTGAAGGAGGAGAAGGGGATGACCGAGGATGAGATGGTTGGATGGCATCGCCGACTCGATGGACATGAGTTTGAGCAAGCTCTGGGAGTTAGTGATGCACAGGGAAGCCTTGCGTGCCACAGTCCATGAGATCACAAGGAGTCAGACACGACTGAATGATTGAGCTGAACTGAACTGCTATGTATATTGAGATCCACATATCTTTTTGAACTAGTGTTTTTGTTTTTTTTTCAGATATACACCTAAGAATGGAATTTCTCAGTCATATAGTAGTTCTATTTTTAGTTTTCTGAGCCACCTTCATACTTCTTAATACAGTGGCTGCATCAATTTACATTCCCACCAACAGTGAATAAGGGTTCACTTTTCTCCACATTCTTGCCAACATTTGTTATGCTTGATCTTTTGGGCAGATGTCAGGTGATATCTCATTGTGTTTTTTATTTGCAATTTTAGCTTATCTGATGATAAATTAAATAGATGAAAACATGTGCTAACAGTATTGGGCACATTATCATCCACTTATTGTCCATTTGTGTATCTTCTTCTGGAAAATATCTGTTCCAGATCTTTGTCCATTTTTAATTTTTCATTCAACTTTTTATTACTTAGTTGTGAGAGTATTTAATATATTCTGTATGTAAATCCTTTGTCATATTTAGGGATTGTGAATATATTTCTCCCATTTATGTCTTTTCTTTCCATTTTCCTTATGACATGTTTGATGAGCAGAAGTTTTAAGATTTGATCAAGTCCAGTGTAATTTTTTAGTTTATAGAGTTCTTTATGTCCCAGCTAAAGAATGTTTGCCTAGCTCAAATTCATAGTGTTAGTTATTCTTCTACTTATTGTACTAGAAGCTTTATAGTTTTAGCTTTTAATTTTTCATATATAATGTGAGTAGGGATCACGTTTCACTGTTAAAAACCCCAATTTTCAATACAGTTTTATGTCTCCGTGGATCTGACATAAGAACTCCTAAGTTATGCAACTATATTTGTTAATGAAGAACATTATTCTGCCAATATTTGATTTAGGATATTGTCCTCTCTTTTGAAAATAAATAACTTACATTTCTAGACAGGATCCCTGTCATTAGCTAAGGCAGACATGAAGGGCTGGCTGACTCTTACCACTTCTATTGCAGAGTCATTAGAGAAACTCAGCTCCCTGCTGGGATCCACAGCAAAGGAAAGGAGAGGGTAGAAGAGGAGTGGCAAATATAGCCACACCTCTATCACTTTTGTCCTTTCTTGCTGATATTTGATGGGAGGAGGATGCTCCATTTCCTTCAGACTTGCCAATGCTTACATGGGTCAGCTTTCCATGCCACAAATATCACTATCCTGGCAGTGAAAACAGAGCATCATCTGCTACCATCATGTAGTGATGGGGGTTCTGCTGTCTGCTCAGCCTCACTGCCACCGTCTCAAAAGAAGGATTGGGATGCAACCAGCTGCTCTTGGTGGGCAAGGAATGGAAGATCAGATCCATACTTGGTCCTACTGATATCACTGGGTTGGGGAAAAGAAACATTGCTGTGATTTTCTGAAGGTTGAGGTAGGGTGGGGTGAAAAACTCTTCACGTGGTCCAAGTGCAGGTTTTCCACTGGTATTTGATGGCCATTGAGCATGTATTGCAACAATAACCACAAAAGGAAGGCCTTCATTTTAGCCCCCACTTTTTCCCATTGTAAGGCTTGGGCCAAAAAAAAAAAAAGTATTTTATTTAGAGTTTTCTCGATCCTGATCTTACTGTGGTTCCTAGTAGGGTCCACAGTGTGGTTCCTACTGATCCTGTTAGTGGTTCAGGCTTAGAGTCTTCTGCAACCCCCTCTGTGGGTCATAAAATAGCCACAGTAAACCTGGGGGATTCACTGAAGTGTACAGGTCAAGGTTCAGTTTCTTCAGGCGACCAAACAACCTTCTTTCCACCTTTCAGAGTTTGTCTCCTCATGGCTTTTGTTATTCCCAGGGTTCTTTGGTTGCAAAGGAGAAGACATAAGAATGTAACTGTTCCATCCTGGTGAATCCAGAGGTTACCTTACCTTTTGTGATGATTTCGTTTGGAAAGAGTTCTGAAGTGTATACTGCTAGATATGGTTGCAGCTTTTCTTGTTACTTGTTAAATTTCTCAGGTATCCTCTGAGGTAGTTTTATCCAGGGTCATAGATTAGAAAATAGACACAGTGAGTTTAATTTCATCCACTTTGTTCATGCAACTACTAAGTAGTGGAATTTAGATTTGAACCTATGTGTGTCTAACATATATCCTATAACCTTCTAATGGAAGCAGTGGTGTTAAGCTGTAGTGGAAAGTGCAGGATGTTTAAGTATACTTTGAAGAAGCCTCCTTTTAGGGGAGGAAAAAAAAACAGTTTGAAGGGGTGGGTGTCCAGTGTTCCCTATTTTTGTGTCATCTACAGGCTTAATGAGACCTACCTATGGTATGTAGTGATGCTTCTATACTGTCTCCTAGGAAGATTAATAATTATTGCTTTGCTTGCAATCTTTAATTAGTAAAGCTATTAGATTGCAGAAAGTACCTCCTGTCATATTGATGACTGTTCATAACATTCATAATGTCATCAAAGACATTATCTTTAGTGGCACGTCCCTCACCTACCTATTCACTTCAATCCTAAAGCAAAATTTTATATATAAAGTTGTTATCATTGTGCTTGCTATGTGTGCATTCTAAGTCACTTCAGCCATGTCTGACTCTTCGTGGCCCTGTGGGCTTTAGCCCACCAGGTTCCTCTGTCCATGGAATTCTCTAGGCAAGAATACTGGAATGTTGTTATGCGCTTCTCCAGGGGATCTTCCTGACTCAGGGATCAAACCCGACTCTCCTGTATTGCAGGTGGATTTTTTACCAACTAAGCCACCAGAGGAGGTGTGTGTATGTGTGTGTGAGTGTGTAGAATTCAATTGTTAGTTCCTTTCCTTCATAAATAAATTTTTCAGAGAAAGTAGAGAGGAAAAGCAGTTCTTCCCTTAATCTGACACTTTATATATATATATATATATATATATATATATATATATATATATATATATACATACATATATACACACACACATACTTGGATATCCCATATTTTATACTAGGACATCTCCATATTTTAAATATATACATAAATCTATAGAACCTCATTAACTGCCAGTTTAATAAGCTGTAACAGAAATTCAGGCCTCAAATTTCTTTGCTCTTTAAGTAAATAGTCAATGTCCCCCATTACATTGGCTTATATAGAATTTATCACTGCTATATTATTTGGCTTCATTTTTAAATGGGGAATCTCATCTCTGGTACTTGACTAATATTTCTGTTTTTATTCATCATTCTGCTGCTGCTGCTGCTAAGTCACTTCAGTCATGTCCGACTCTGTGTGACCCCATAGATGGCAGCCCACCAGGCTCACCCATCCCTGGGGTTCTCCAGGCAAGAACACTGAGGATAAACACAAAACAAAGAGAAAATATTCCCTGGTGAAAGAGGTGTTGATCTCTCAATACTCCTGTTTAGGTCACCTTGGAAGTTTCAAGTAAGGAAACAAAGGCACAATGTGATCCATGAAGATATTTTTTTCCTTCAGGTTTAAGGCATGCAACATATAAAGGAAATTGCTTGAGTTGGTATAATCCATTCTAAGAAGCTATGTTGTTCAGTCTGAGACGAGCATGTGGAATTCCCACGTTATTCCATTACAACTGTGTGGCAGATTTCCGTAAAATCAAATAGGGAGAGAGAATGCCGTTTATTTTCTTATGTAACTTTTAAGTAAGTGTTTACAATTATAAAGGTAGAGTCAACATCCATGGTTAAAACTTTAGCGAATTTCCTCACACAAAGTAATAGCAGTGTTATTTGTACAAATAAGAAGAGTAAAGTGAGAAGAAAGAGAAGCACTGTTACTACTTTTATACTCACTAATCAAGCATCCTTTGCACTGAGTCGTGCTGGCTCTTTATCATTTTTTTGTGTGTGTCATTCCTTCCCACACCCATCCCTAAATCAATCAAGTTTATCAAAATGCCTAACTTATACATAAGGTAGCTGAGGCTTGGGGAAGTTTAGTAACTTGGCCAAGGACATATATATAATTCCAGGTGGCAAAAGTAGAATTAGATTCAGGTAACCTAAAGGCAAGCATCCCAGGTAGCTCAGTGGTAAAGAATTTGCCTGCCAAACAGGAGACTCAGGAGATGCAAATTCAATCCCTGGGGTGAAAGAGCCCATGGGGCTGCAGTCTATGAGATCACAAAGAGCTGGACATGACTGAGCAGCTGAGCCCACAGGCACACACAAGCTAAAGGCAGAACTTAGGCTCCTGGGGAGTCTGGTGTGTATATTTCCATACAGTGAATTGTAATAACTAGTACCCATTATCCCTGGTGGCTCAGAGGTTAAAGCGTCTGCCTCCAATGCGGGAGACCTGGGTTCGATCCCTGGGTAGGGAAGATCCCCTGGAGAAGGAAATGGCAACCCACTCCAGTACTCTTGCCTGGAGAATCCCCTGGACGGAGGAGCCTGGTGACTACAGTCCACGGGGTTGCAAAGAGTCGCACACGACTGAGCGACTTCACCTTCACCTTCACCTTCATTATCATTACAGTCACAAAACTTAGAGTAATGGTTTCAAGTGTATTGGTATCTATGTACGTGATGTGTGTGTGTGTATTTGTTATGTCCAAGCATGATGTAGGCATTAGGTCTACGGAAGGCTCCAGGAAGTTTATATGTGTGCATTTATAGTAGTCTTTAATTTTTTTGAAACACAATGCATGTACCTCTTTCTTCATCAAGACAAACCTTTACTGATAGATTAATATACACACAAAGACAATTTGTCAAGAAGAAGACATTAATTCAGGGTAACAGTCATCTGTTAGGATATTTTGCTTAAATGCAAACAAAGCCAGCGGAGCACTGCAGCACTTCTGTCACTCCAGATCCCCTGCCCACCCTTCTGCAGTCTGTTCTGTGCCTCCCCCAGCCACTCACTTTACCCCACTAGGTACAGAGTTTATCAGCGGGACTCCTTTGCACTCTGGCTTCCCATTGGCTTCAGTCTGTTGGGAGCCATGGCAGAAGATTAAGGGAGAGAAGAAGAAAGTGAGATCACAATATTTATTCCTTTCTGAAAGAATCACTTCTGACTTGTGGTTTCTGAATTAAATGAAAGCTTCTCCCAAGTTTGCCCTTAATATAGGCTTTACTTCTTTCAGCTTACCTCAACCCTGTCTATTCAATTTTTTCTTTTACCTGAGGGTGGTTAAACCCTCAGGGTGATGCCCTATCCTTTGTAGCATAACTTAAACTTTTCTACATATGTTTCAGTACTGTCTTTATCAGTACATTCTCAAAATCCTGTAATTTCATTTTCCCAGTTAATTCTTTCTAGTATGCTAATACATATTTATATGTACATATACATATATGTACAAACATATATATGTATGGGAGACTTGGGTTCAGTCCCTGCATTGGGAAGATCCCCTGGAGAAGGAAAAGGCTACCCACTCCAGTATTCTGGCCTGGAGAATTGCATAAACTGCATAGTCCATGGGGTCACAAAGAGTCAGACATGACTGAGTGACTTTCACTTTCATCTATAAATATATATATATATATACACATAAAATAACTTCTTGTTTCACTCCTTATAGAAAATTCCTATAATAAAATAAGCATATATTAAGCACTCATCTACATATATTTTTAAAAATACAATTAATAAACTCGAATCTGGAGGAATTGAGAGGGAGGTCATGGGGGTACAGTCCTCTCACTGAAGCCTCTCCTAGGTCTTAGTGTATGGCAATACCTAGATAGGACCATGACTGTGACCTGTGAAATTCTTGGAGATTGATGTTTTTTCCTCTGTATCTTGCTCCTGTGCATTACACATATTTGTACAATTCAGATTTTCATCATTCTAGCCATGAAGTTTTATTGCTGTAGTCAATGTATTTTTTCACAGAAAACATTACAGTGTTTTTAAAAAATATCATGTGATTCTTTTTTTGTTTCCAAACACAATAAATAATACAGTGTAAAGTATAAATAAATAGCTTCATTTAAAATACCACTTTCAAAATTACTCTACTTTTGTTCCACTGTGGAAAGAATTTAAGTCAGAGCAACAGTGAGTTGACTATAAAGAATATCCCATTTGACAGGTATAAGCTCTGAAGTACAAATATATTTAAAGTAATTCTTAGACATGCCCTGTTTCTCTTCAGTGACCAAATTGACTGTCCTTGACAAATTAACCTGCTCAGGCACAAAATAGAACCAGTATCACAGTGTCTCAGGATTTTTTTCCTGCTAGTTACAAAGCTGATCAGATGTAAACTATCTTTCTGACTAAAATAACTAGAAAGACACTTCCTCATGAGGATCTCTTTTGTGTTACACAAGTCATGAAAGATCGCAAATATAGTCCTTTGCACTCGATGATAGCATTTTGTGGTATTTTAAGATAATACTTTGGCTATCTGCTGCGAAGAGCTGACTCATTGGAAAAGACCCTGATGCTGGGAAAGATTGAGGGCAGGAGGAGAAGGGGGCGACAGAGGATGAGATGGTTGGATGGCATCACCGACTCAACGGACATGGGTTTGGGTGGACTCCAGGAGTTGGTGATGGACAGGGAGGCCTGGCGTGCTGCGGTTCATGAGGTCGCAAAGAGTCGGACATGACTGAGTGACTGAACTGAACTGAAGATAATATTAATCATCTGTTTATTATGTATTTTTTTAGAATTCACTAAGTGCTTCTGTACATATGGTAAATCCAGTCAGAAATAATCCTTGTTGAAACAACATTCCATTTGGGGGCGGAGGGGCTGTGTTCCTCTTTGTCCCCTTCTCAGCACCTGAATTTTGACTTAGTATTCACATATGCTTCTCGCTCTCTGTTAGCACCTGTGCTATTGGAGGGGTTCTTTAATTTGTAGCATTATAAAGATAACAAAATTATAAACTGAAAATGCCTTAATTTACACTTCAGAATGAGACAGAGTTTACCATACCCTTAGTGTTGCACAGTTATAAACTTCAAAATTTTAATATTATCCAATTTTCTGATATTAAAGTTTAATTCCTCCTCTACTAAAGGATAAGTGAGAATTTTTTTTAATATGGCCAAAAACTGTACAGTGTGGTCTTAGTGCCTTTGTCCATATTCTTCTGTCATCTTTCTGTTCCCCATCACTTTCTTTTCCTATACCATCTGTGTTTTTATTGGTCATATTAAAAACCTTCATTTCTACTAGAAATATAGTCTTAACCTCTACTGCCATTTATAGATGTCTGCGTTCAATAGAGTATTTAGTCAACTAATTTCTGTGAATGTTTGCTGCTTCAACTAATTTAGCAAAATGCCTTTTTCTTACTTTTCATTCAAGTTAAGGCTTATGTCCTTAATTTAATTGCTTTCTCTTGACTCGTGCTTTATTCAAAATATAAGCATGCCTCATTTTATTGTACTTCTCTTTAGTATAATATAATTCTCAGATAGCACATTTTTGCAAATTAAGTTATGTGGCAACCCGGCCTCAAGCATATCTACAAATACCACTTTCCAACAGAATTTGCTCACCTTGTGTTTCTGTGTCACATTTTGGTAATTCTCTCAATATCTTCAACTTTTATTATTATTATTATATCTGTTAGGGTGATCTGTGATCACTGATCTTTGATGTTACAATTGCAAAAATATCATGACTGAAGGCTTAGAGGATTGCCTTAGACTCAGCAATTTTTTTTTAGCAATACAGTCTTTTGAATTAATATATATACTTTTTTTAGACATAGTGCTATTATATAGTAAATTATAATACACTGCATTATAATGTAAACATAGTTTTTATATGCACTGGGAAACCAAAAATTGTGTGACTAGCTTTATTGTATTATTTGCTTTATTGTGGAAGTCTGGAACTCTAATCACGGTATCTCCATAATGTGCCTATATTATGCTCTATGACAGAGCAGAGTCATACTCAGAATGCTGTCCAAGTTGAAGGATGAGTATTCAACAATAACAACAGCAAATCTTAAATGCCATGATACTTTCTATAAACCATCTGTTAATATCTGTCTTTACTTTTTCACTCTGACACTCACAGTCAGTTTACCACTACACTGTGGTTGTCAGTCAGATTTGTATCTGATTATTTGTTGTTTCTCGTGTCATCATTAAATGTTAATATTGAGTATAGTTCTAGTGTATTATATATATATTAGTTCTTATAATGTTATATTGATAAAATCAATCCCATATAAAATAGAGGAAAAATAAGAAAAACTGAAGTCTAAAGAACTTAGATGCATTTCTAAGATGACTGGATTTGATTTCTCAACAGCCATCCCTACTTTTTGCTCGTTGACACATCCCTGGTTTATTTAGGCCATAATTAGTATGTTTTTGACCCATGTTTTTGAGGAATGATAGACTCTACCCAACCTGCAATCACATATTAGTGGTTCTCCAACTTTAGTGGGCATATCATAATCACTTGGAGAACTGGTTAAAACACAGATTTCTGGTCCTCACATCCAAAGAGTCATTAATCTGTACTGTTTTCTAAAAATGTATCCTTTTGATCAGTTTGGTCTAAAGACATGTATCTTACTCAGGTCTAGTTAATAAGAAATACAAATTAGTTGGATAGGAAAGATAACCCTTCTTTATATAGAAAATACATTACTTTAGAGGTACAGTGATCATCTTTAGCAAACCAAATCTCGAGGTAAGAATCATAAAGATGTAAAGCCATTACTATTAGGATAATGCAAGAGAAAGTTTGGAAGAAATAGGGTCTTGGATAATACCTTTCAACTCTGTATTCTTCTTTCAGTACCTTCCTTGCAACTTTTATTTTAATTAAAACAGTTTTGTTCAGTCATTAAGGTGTGCCTGACTCTTCATGACCACATAGACTACAGCATACCAGGCTTCTTTGTCCTTCACTGTCTCCCAGAGTTTGCTCAAATTCATGTCCATTGAGTCAGTGATGCTACCTAACCATCTCATCCTCTGCTGCCCCTTCTCCTCTTGCCTTTAATCTTTCTCAGCATCAGGGTCTTTTCCAATGAGTTGGCTCTTCACATGAGGTGCCCAAAGTACTAGAGCTTTAGCATCAGTCCTTTCAATGAATATTTAGGGTTCATTTCCTTAAAGATTGACTGGTTTGATCTCCTTGCAGTCCAAGGAGACTCTCAAGAGTCTTTTCCAACATCACAGTTCAAAAGCATCAATTTTTTGGCACGCAGCCTCTTTATGGTACAACTCTCACATCCATCCATGACTACTGGGAGAAACATAGCTTTGACTGTAAAGACCTTTGTTGGCAAAGTGATGCTTCTGATTTTTAACATACTGTCTGGTTTGTCATAGCTTTCCTCCCAAGGAGCAAGCATCTTTTAATTTCATGGCTGCAGTCACCATCACAGTGATTTTTGAGCCCAAAAAACTAAAATCTGTCACTGTGTCCACTTTTTCTCCATCTTTTTGCCATGAAGTGATCCTTCATGGATCACAGACTTGTCATGGTGAAGGAAGTTGCATAATAACTCAGTGAAGCCATGAGTCATACCGTGCAAAGCCAGCCAAGACGGACACATCATAGTGAAAAGCTCTGATAAAATGCAATCCACTGGAGGAGGGAATGGCAAACCACTCCAGTATTCTTGCTGTGAGAACCCATGAACAGTATTAACACAAATTCAGTTCAGTTCAGTCACTCATTCATATCTGACTCTTTGTGACCCCGTGAACTTCAGCACGCCAGGCCTCCGTATCCATCACCAACTCCCAGAATTCACTCAAACTCAAGACCATCAAGTCGGTGATACCATCCAACCATCTCATCCTTTGTTGTCCCCTTCTCCTCCTGCCTTCAATCTTTCCCACCATCAGGGTCTTTTCTAGTGAGTCAATTCTTCACATCAGGTGGCCAGAGTATTGGAATTTCAGCTTCAGCATCAGTCCTTCCAATGAATATTCAGGACTGATTTCCTGTAGGATAGACTGGTTGGATCTCCTTGCAGTCCAAGGGACTCTCTAGAGTCTTCTTTAACATCACAGTTCAAAAGCATCAATTTTTAGGTTATTAGCTTTCTCTCCCTTCCATACATGGCTACGGGAAAAACCATAGCTTTGACTAGACAGACCTTTGTTGGCAAAGTAATGTCTCTGCTTTTTAACATACTGTCTAGTTTTGTCATAGCTTTTCTCCCAAGGAGCAAGTATTTTTTCATGGCTGCAGTCACCATCTGCAGTGATTTTAGAGCTCCCCAAAATAAAGTTTCTTACTGTTTCCACTGTTTCTCCATCTATTTCCCATGAAGTGATTGAACTGGATTAAAACAAGTAATCTGTGATTAATTTAAACTGAAGCTAGTTAGAAATTCACTGACTTTCTACCTCAACTGATACAGACACTCAGTAGTTTTAAGGGAGCAGAGATTTCAAATTTGGTTTAGCCAACTTTTGTTTAAATTTGGTATCCAAAAGATTCATCCTTTCCCTTCCCTCATGGGCTATGTGGTACTACCAATGAGTCATCTACTGATTTTGCTGCTTATTTGTCCTCTGAAAGGAATTCCAAATGCTGCTACTGTTATTAAGATACATTAGTGAAGTGAAAGGTGCTTAGTCATGTCTGACTGTTTGTGACCCCATGGACTATACAGTCCATGGAATTGTCTGGGCCAGACTACTGGAGTAGGTAGCCTTTCCCTTCTCCAGGGAATCTTCCCAACTCAGGGATCCCACATTGCAGGCGGATTCTTTACCAGCTGAGCCACAAGGGAAGCCCAAGAATACTGGGGTGGGTAGCCTATCCCTTTGCCACGGTATCTTCCCAACGCAGGAATCGAAATAGGGTCTCCTGCATTTCAGGCAGATTCTTTACCAACTGAGCTATCAGGGAAGCCCTATATGCCAAAATAGAAAAGGCAACTTGCAAGCAATAGGCATCATTATTTAAAAAGGAAAAAATCTGAATATTAAAATGTCAGAATAGAGTTGTGTGATGAATTAAACATGGGAATGAATTTAAAATCTCTAAATCATGGCAAGACAGCTATTTATGTGCTATTGTGTACTCTTGGAAAACATATTCCAGCTGTTCTAGAAAGCATTACAACAACCTAACCTGGCAAAGAACCCTGATCCTGAGCATGTTTTACTCCAGGCCATTGCCTAACATATGGATGGAAATTCCTACAGACATCAGCCCAAGCATGAATGCACAAGCAAGCTAAGTCAGGCATGGCTCCACTTGACTCAGTGACTTGGCATAATGCAGCAAGTGCTGTGCAGTTAACACTTCTGTATAGTATCTTTGAACTCTTTCCTTGTCACACAGTTCCAAGACACAAAGAATCATAATATTTTAACTGATTTTTTAAACAATTATTTTTGTTGTCAATATATAATCAGGAAAACAAAGCCGGTATTTATTATTCTTAGAGTAGTTTCACATTCACCCTCTTATTTGAATTTTGAAACAATTCTGTGCACAATTAGTGTGACAGAAAAATCTGTACTTTGTAGCTAAAGATATTAAGAATTTGAATATTGAAATATGGGGAAAGAATTTTTAAGGTCATTTGTCCTCCCTTATGGATGAATGTTGTATTTGAACAGAAGACTCTCTGGCCACTGGTCCAAAGCCTTTGTTTAGGGACATGAGTGTGATGACTAGTCAATTAGTGCTAGAATTAAAACTAAAAGTTATATCGGCTGACATCCAGTGAAGTATGTGTCCAGTAGGTTATAATCCTTATTGTATGAAACTGATATTATGTTCTTTCTTCTTGATTCCAAGTTTCCAAGTTAAAAAATTAATTGACTCAGAAATTTGGATCTGGAGGTTTCCTATGCCATGCCCTCTATGTATAATTAATATCCCTTTGAATTACTACAGTGGTAAAGATGAAGGTGCTTGTATCCAAAGGTCTGTGATATCCCTGGGAGAGACCAACAGGGCAGTAGCAGATATCGTAATAAAAAACATTTGGATTGTCATACAATGTCTGTTACGTTAAAAGACTGTCCTTGCCAAATCAGAGGAAATATAAAACTTAGGTAGAATTTTCTGGCAATTTGGGTTTGAAATATAGAATTGGAAATGTAGTAGAATAATTGGATCGTCTCTCTATACATAGATAGATAGATAGATATATTAACTGTTAGAGAAAAAGTAAATGGTGGACAGTTGCTGTAGTGATTCCATTACAGACTTTGATTGAGATACAAAGATTACAGAGAAAGCATTTGCTTGTCATGATTTTTCCAAGTTAAAGAAAAAAAAAAACTCTCTATGTTTATAGAAAAGCTATGACAAACCCAGACAGCATATTAAAAAAGCAGAGACATTACTTTGCAAACTAAGTCTGTCTAGTCAGGGCTATGGTTTTTCCAGTAGTCATGGATGTGAGAGTTGGACTATAAAGAAAGTTGAGCGTTCGAGAATTGATGCTTTTAAACTGTGATGTTGGAAAAGACTCTTGAGAGTCTCTTGGACTGCTAGGAGATCCAACCAGTCTACCCTAAAGGAAATCAGTCCTGAATATTCACTGGAAGGACTGATGCTGAAGCTGAAACTCCAATACTTTGGCCACCTGATGCAAAGAACTGACTCATTGGAAAAGACCCTGATGCTGGGAAAGATTGAACGCAAGAGAAGGGGACAACAGAGGATGAGATGGTTGGATGGCATCACCAACTTGATGGACATGAGTTTGAGCAACCTCCGGGACTTGGTGATGGACAGGGAAACCTGGCATGCTGCAGTCCATGGAGTTGCAAAGAGTTGGATATGACTGAGCAACTGGATTGAAAACTGAAATGTTTATATATATATATATATATATATATATATATATATATATATATATAAATTCTATAATAAAACTTAGGGCTGTTTCTCTTGTTTATATATATATGTGTATATATATATATATATATACACATATATATCAATTATCCATTCATTTATCCATCCATTTCTGTAACTACATGTGTCTGTGTGCATATAGACATAGAAACAAGTCTTTTATTATAATACGTTATCACCTGGGTTGTGAAGCAGCCCCATACCTATTACAAATATTAATGCAAGCAGCATTCTTTGAGTTCCTCCTTTGTAAAAGGCCCTGAGAGAGTCACGTGGAGTATGCAAAGATGAGTAATATCTTGCTCATGTCTCTATTAGAGGGTTGATCATATTGTTGCAAACATGTTGGTGTCCCTACTAGACAGTGTAGAGAAAAAGAAGTAGCTGAGATGGGGAAATCAAAGACCCATATTGATTGGTCTTTGTTCCATGACTTCTGAGAAGAAGCGTGCTGAATGATGTACATTTTATTTTGATCTGCCCACAGTCTTGTTCTCATTGTCAGGATTAGGAGAGACATATCAGAAGTCAAACAGAGCAAACATGGTAGTCTCTTTCTGATTTATACAGACCTTTAAATTAAATGTCCCATGACAGGATAAGCAAATAATTTCAGGGCAAATTCCAGAATTGCTGGTCCTATGTTTCTAGAGTTGGATAAATAAGAAAGCAAATTGTGTTTACGAACTACACCTTGTGTAATACTTTTCTTGTACATAATATAATTGATAATATGTATTTTCAACTCATATTATCAGGCCTCATTAATTTTGTAAATCATTCAGAAAAGATGTATTTTTTGGTTGCGTGGGAAGAGTGTTTGCATTCGGAAGTAATTTTGTGAACCTGGACTTCATTTTTTTTGCCAATATGACAAAAATGAACAAGAACCATAATGAAAACTATGTTTGTATATAAACACACCCACATTTATACATATATGTGCACATTTTATCTTACTAAGATGACAAGAAGCAGATAAAAATCATGACTAAATATATATATTTGTGTATAAACACACCCTCATACACACACACACACACACACAGAGCCTTTTTTCTCTTTAGAAGTGACAGTGTTGTCAAGATATAACTTTTAAAATACTGTGTTTTCCTGACAGTTAAAGGCACCAAGATTCTGTTTCTAAAGGCATCTCATTGAACTTTGATATCTGTGATCTTGGTGACGTATCTGTTAAAACACTCAAAAAAACAGAAAAAATCTGACATAAATGTGTTAGCTTATATAATGGAATTGTTGAGTTTTTCTTGAATGGAAACCCAGCTGGATTCATGGTTCAAATGGTGACAAGTGTCAAGTAAGTTTCCACTTTTAGCTGCCTTCCTTTCTGCATCTTTACTCTTTTTAGTCACATAGTAGCTGGACGGAAGGAGCACTCCTAACATACTCATAGAGCCAGCTGCATATGGGAAGAGAAAATCTCTTTCTCTGAAAGCCAAACATCTGTTGATTTCATTGGTTTAATCTGGACAAAAGCTTATTCCTAAACTCTAAGGGAAAGGAAGTTTCTGATTGGTCAGGCCTCAGTCTGTTTACTAGGATCCTGCCGCCTGACTTGAACCCTGGCTTCCTTGATAACTATGATACCTTAATAACTTGATGCATCGATAACCTATGATGTCTTGATTACTTGATAACAATGATAACCTATGATATATTTATTACATTGATAACTACATTGCCTTGAACAAGTTACTCAAATTTTTTGCTTGCAGTTTGTGTTTTTAACAAGTAAATAGTAATAGTACCTGACTAACAGATTGCTTCATAAAAAGAGTGTTTGCTTCATAGGAATAATCTAGAATACCTGATGCAAGGGTCTTGAATAAGCATGTCATTATTATCACAGGTGAGCTCTACCTCATAAAACGTTCATGAAGAGTAGAGGATGAATGGATGTGTAAAATGAAATTGAGTAATTTTTTTTAAGGTAAATATAGTGCTGCTGCTAAGTCGCTTCAGTCATGTCCGACTCTGTGCGACCCCAGAGACAGCAGCCCACCAGGCTCCCCCGTCCCTGGGATTCTCCAGGCATGAACACTGGAGTGGGTTTCCATTTCCTTCTCCAATGCATGAAAGTGAAAAGTGAAAGTGAAGTCACTCAGTTTTGTCTGACTCTTCACGACCCCATAGACTGCAGCCTACCAGACTCGTCCGTCCATGGGATTTTCCAGGCAAGAATACTGGAGTGGGGTGCCATTGCCTAAGTCACACCAAAATATATACCAACATATGAGGTTGAGTAGCCAGTGCTTGTTCACTGTGGGGAAATGTCATTACTGGTTACTGGAGAGTCCAAGGTGACCTTGAGAAATCACTTCCCAAGATTGCCTTGGTAAAGACTTTTAGATTCATATCCTTAAGCCGTCTTCCCTCGACCTCAAAATTTTCATGTTCACGCTGTTTGAATTCCCTGGTGGCTCAGATGGTAAAGACTCTGCCTGAAATGCAGGAGACCCAAGTTTGATCCCTGGGTTGGGAAGATCCCCTGGAGAAAGGGATAGTTATCAACTGTTACCCACCAGGCAACAGTCTATGGGGCCACAGTGAGTTGGATATGACAGCGTGCGCACACACACACACACACACACAAACACACACACATCTACATAAAACTTAGTCAGTTTGATGTGTCCAAGAAACTAACACAACATTGTAAATCAACCCTTCTTCAAAAAAAAAAAAAATCAGAAATGTCAGAAGGATAAAAGAGAGGATTATAGATATACCCAAAAGACCCCTCCTAGGATCACACACAACTGTGTGTTAGGAGATCGTGCATGTATTGTTCCTACTCAGAAACAATCAGAGTAAGATGTGGGGGAGTTGTGAAGCAGTTCCCAGGCCATACAAAAATCTATCAACAAAGAGTGGAATCCTCACTGGCACAGCTGAACCTAAGAAGAACCTCTAAGTGAAAATGACAAAAAAGGGAACTTCAAGGGCCTCTCCCTCCATGGGTGGGCGGGGAGGGGGGGGCTGGGATTAGGCAAAGATTCTCAAAATCAAGCTTGGCATGACTCTGTCAAGAAAAACGTTTAAAGCAACCAAGGAAACACCAAGTCAAAAATAAGATGACTGAAACATGGTGGCAGAGCTTTGTGGCATTTTAACATACCCTTGCCCCAGACAGCAATTTAAATCAACATTAACAAGAAAAAAAAAAAGCCCTAGTAAAGGTAATTATATAGGTAATTATAAAAGTTTCATTCTATATTTTCCCTTTCAACTGATTTAAACAGTAATTACAGTAAACAATATATGTTATAAAACTGTAATAATGAAGAGTAGGAGCACAAAGGACGTGGGTGGGAAAAAAAAAAAGATGATTTGGAATAAGGAAGTGAGAGTCAGTTCCTAGGCAGGTTGATAAGAAGTCTGGGGGTCCCCACGGAGAGAGGGGTCTGAAATTCTCAAGGAGGAGGAAAGGACAACCATTTTTTCCCCCTCTACATTCCTTAGGATTATATAACAATAATGTATCCTGTTTGAGGACAGTTTCTGGAAAAAACCTTCTGGCCAATCCTGTTATCTTAAAATATAAATTATGGGAGTAGGTCTAGTAAGGTCTTTACAACCTCCAGACATTGTTTTGATTCACTGTAATAACTAATTGAAAGTATATAACTCTGTTGCTAACACTACTGAGGGGGCACTCTTTTGGCCCCCTTCAGATGTCTATGTCAGAAGCTTTCTCTATCTCTTTTATACTTTAATAGTACTTTATTACACAAAAGCTCTGAGTGATCAAGCCTCCGCTCTGGCCCTGGATTGAATTCTTCTCCTCTGGAGGCCAAGAATCCTGGCATCTTTTGTGGTTCAAAAACAACCTTTCAGAAGTTCAGTTCAGTCGCTCAGTCATGCCTGACTTTTGCTACCCCATGAACTGCTGCACACCAGACTTCCCTGTCCATAACCAACTGCTGGAGTCTACCCAAACCCATGTCCATTGAGGCAGTGAGGCCATCAAACCATCTCATCCTCTGTCGTCCCCTTCTCCTCTTGCATTCAATCTTTCCTAGCATCAGGGTCTTTTCCAATGAGTCAGCTCTTCACATCAGGTGGCCAAAGTATTGGAGTTTCAGCTTCAACATCAGTCCTTCCAATGAACACTCAGGACTGATCTCCTTTAGGATGGACTGGTTGGATCTCCTTGCAGTCCAAGGGACTCTCAAGAGTCTTCTCCAACACCACAGTTCAAAAGCATCAATTCTTCAGTGCTCAGCTTTCTTCACAGTCCAACTCTTACATCCATACATGACTACTGGAAAAACCATAGCCTTGACTAGACAGATCTTTGTTGACAAAATAATGTCTCTGCTTTTTAATATGCTATCTAGGTTGGTCATAACTTTTCTTCCAAGGAGTAAGCATCTTTTCATTTCATGGCTGCAGTCACCATCTGCAGTGATTTTGGAGCCCAAAAAATAAAGTCAGCTACTGTTTCCACTGTCTCCCCATCTACTTGCCATGAAGTGATGGGACTGGATGCCATGATCTTAGTTTTCTGAATGTTGAGCTTTAAGCCAACTTTTTCACTCTCCTCTTTCGCTTTCATCAAGAGGCTCTTTAGCTCTTCTTCACTTTCTGCCATAAGGGTGGTGTCATCTGCATATCTGAGGTTATTGATATTTCTCCCGGCAATCTTGATTCCAGCTTGTGCTTCCTCCAGCCCAAAGTTTTTCATGATGTACTCTGCATATAAGTTAAATAAGCAGGGTGACAGTATATAGCTTTGACAAACTCCTTTTCCTATTTGGAACCAGTCTGTTGTTCCATGTCCAGTTCTAACTGTTGCTTCCTGACCTGCATATAGGTTTCTCAAGAGGCAGGTCAGGTGGTCTGGTATTCCCAACTCTTGAAGTATTTTCCACAGTTTATTGTGATCCACAGAGTCAAAGGCTTTGGCATAGTCAATAAAGGAGAAATAGATGTTTTTCTGGAACTCTCTTGATTTTTCCATTATCCAGCAGATGTTGGCAATTTGATGTCTGGTTCCTCTGCCTTTTCTAAAACCAGCTTGAACATCTGGAAGTTTAAGGTTCACATATTGCTGAAGCCTGGCTTGGAGAATTTTGTGCATTACTTTACTAGCATGTGAGATGAGTGCAATTGTGTGGTAGTTTGTGCATTCTTTGGCATTGCTTTTCTTTGGGATTGGAATGAAAACTGACCTTTTCCAGTCCTGTGGCCACTGCTGAGTTTTCCGATTTTGCTTACAAATTTTCAGAAGTTAGACCAGATGAAAACTCATATTCACATTTTTAAAAAATCAAGCAAGCCAGAAAAGGTAAATAAAAGGTTGGTATAAGGAACTCTGTAAATACATACTTACTTTCTATTCTTTGCTCATCTTCTCTAAGAAACATAAGATTGTAAAAGGCAATGATTACAGTAGCTCTATAGTATCTATAAATAGATATAAACTAGGCAAATAAAAATCATAAGGAAAATTAGAAAGCACTCTCAGATGAATGAAAATGAAATGCATACTTATGAGACAATGCTGAAGGAGTACTTAGACAGGAATTTATAGTGATAACATCTATATTTAAATACATAAATAAATATATATGTTTCAAATTGGTAACTTAGTCTTTCACCTTAAGATAATAAACAGAGAAGAGAAAACTCAAAGCAAGCCTGAAGAATTAAATAATAAATATAACAAATTTTAAAGGATTTGGAAAATAAATTTAGAAAATCAGTGCAACAAAAATTTGGTTCTTTGAAAAGATGAACAAAATTTTGTTCATCAAATGACAAAGGAAAAAAAATAGAAGATTGAAATTGCTAAAATAAGAAAAGGAAGAGGTGACTTCACTGCAAAATTTTAGAAATATAAAAGAATTTATAAGGTACTGTTATAGGTAGCTCAAGTGGTAAAGAATCGGCCTGCCAGTGCAGGAGACCTGGGAAACATAGGTTGGATCCCTGGGTCAAGAAGATCCCCTGGAGGAACAAATGGCAACCCAGTATTGCCTGGAATATGGCTCCAATATTCTTGCCTGGAAAATTCCATGGACAGAAGAGCCTGGTGGGCTGCAGTCCCTGGGGTTGTGAAGAGTCAGACATGACTGAGCACGCATCATGTGAGCATAGGAACTTACATGCAAGCAAATTGTATAAGTTTTATAGAACAGGAAAATCCCTAGAAAGACACAAATTATCTACACTGACTCAAGAAAAATAGTAAACTCTAAATATACATATAAGAGGTAAATAAATTTGTAATTTAAAACTATCCACAAAAGAAAGCCCCAAACCGGATAATTTTACTGATAATTTCTATTGAATTTTAAATGAGATAATCCCTGACTTTAGAGGACAGAAAGTGAAAGTGAAGTCTTTCAGTTGTGTCCGACTCTGCAACCCTATGGAGTATAGCCCACCAGACTCCTCTACACATAGGATTTTGCAGGCAAGAATAGTGGAGTGAGTCGCCATTTCCTTCTCCAGATGATCTTTTGGACTATGGGATAGAACTTGAGTCTCCCGCATTGCAGGCAGACTCTACCATCTGAGCCACAGGAGAACCCCCTGGAGGACAGGTAAATTGACACCAAAACCAAATTAAGTAAGCATGAGAAAAACAAAACCATAAACTAACATTTTGTTGTAAATAAATATAAAACATCTCAGCAAAATAATTTTAAAATGAATACAATAATGTATAAAAGTATTATACACCATGACCAAGAGTGTTTTATCCCAGATATGCAAAGTTGGTTTAATATCTAAAAGCTAATTAACACAACATACAATATCAACAAATTAAAATATAAACTAAATGATAATGTCGATATTAGCAGAAAAAAGTATATTCCAAAATCCAAAATGATTCAATGCTAAAAATTCTCAGTAATTTAGTTATAATAATGAACTCTTGCAACCTGATTAAAGGCACTTGTGGAAAAACCAGAGCTAACATAATAATCAATGGTGAAAAAGTGACTATTGTTTCCTAAGATTAGGAACAAAGCAGGAATATATGATTTTACCACTTCTTAAAAATTTTTTGTCTTATGTTGGAGTATAGTTGATTTACAATATTGTGTTAATTTCAGGTGTACAGCAAAGTGATTTAATTTTACATGTACGTTATCTATTCTTTTCTAGGTACTTTTTCTGTATAGGTTGTTATAGAGTACTGAGTAGAGTTCCCTGTACCATGGTTCGTTGTTGATTATCTATTTTATATATAGTGTTGTGTATATGTTAAACTTAAACTCCTAATTTACCACTTTTATTTTACATTGTACATGATATTCTGGGACAATTAGGAAAGAAAAGTAAATAAGTGGCATCCAGATTGGATAAAAATAAATAATGTATCTCTGTTTCTGGATATCATAATCTTTTATGTAGAATATTGTGAAGAGTTCAGTAAAACACACACACAATTAGAACTGATAAGCAACCTAAGGTAAGATGAAGGATATAAGCTCAGTATATAAAAATCAATTGTGTTTCTATACATAGGGAATGAACAATGTGAAGGTCAACTGAAGAAAACAATGTTCTTTGCAATGGCATCTAAAAAGAATAAAGTACAACACTTAAGGAAAAAGAAGTGCTGAAAACTACAAAACATTGGTAAGAAACTAAAGAAGATTTAAATAAATGGAAATATATACCACTTTCACAGATTGGAAACCTTAATATTGTTAAGAAGAAGACATACATAAAGCTGATCTACAGAGTCAATGCAATCTGTATTAAACTCCCATCTGGCTTTTTGGCAAAAAGTGACAAACTTATCCTAAAATTCCTATAGAAATAGAATTGATCTAGAAGAGTCAGATTTGTCTTGAAAAAGAAGAATAAACTTGGGTGACTCATATTTCCTATTTCAAAACTTACAACAAAGCTACATGATTGATACAGTCATTCTGGATTAACAATATAGTTATAGATTAATAAAATAGAAATGAAAGTCCAGAAAGAAACTCTTAACTTTGGGGAACACATGTATACCTGTGGTAGATTCATGTTGATGTATGGCAAAACCAATACAATATTGTAAAGTAATTAACCTCCAAGTAAAATAAATAAATTTATATTTTTTAAAATAATAATTTTTTTTGACAATAGTGCCTAGACATTTCAGTGGGGCAAGATTTGTCTATCAATAATATTGGCAATTGATTGTTGTTGTTTAGTCAATGAGTTGTGTCTGACTCTTATGTGACCCCATGGACTGTAGCATAGGATTTCCCAGGCAAGTATACTGGAGTGAGTAGCCATTTCCTTCTCCAGAGCAATTGAATACCTATATATAAAATAGCAAATATGACCTCTTCTGCATGCCATATTTAAAAATTAAATTAAGCAATACTACAAGAAAACTTTGGAACACATCTTTATGACCTTAGATGAGATGTTGGTTCTTAGACACAACAGCAAAAGCACAATTGGTACAAGAAAAAGAGATAGATGGCTCTGAATTGAAATTAAATACTTTCACACTGTGAACAATAGCATCAAGAATGTGGAAAGACAACTCATAAAATGGGAGAAAACATTTGCAAATCATGTATCTATAAGGCTTGTGTATATAGTATATACAAAAGTAGTTTATGTTATGCTACGTCGCTTCAGTCGTGTCTGACTCTTTGCGACCCTATAGACTGTAGACCACCAGGGTGCTCTGTCCACGGGATTCTCCAGGCAAGAATAGTGGAGTGGGTTGCCATGCCCTCCTCTAGGGGATCTTCTCAGCCTGCTGATCAAACCCATGTGTCATCATGTCTCCTTCACTGGCAGGCAGGTTCTTTACCATTAGCATCAACTGAGAAGCCCAAAGATAGCTTACAACTCAAAAACAGATACATAACCACATAAAAATTAGGCAGACTATTTGGATAGACATTTCTGTTTAGAAGATATATTATGTCTAAGAAGTACATTAAAAGATGCTGAGAATCATTAGCTGTTTAAGAAATGCAAATCAAAGCATTAATATGGTATCACTCCACACTCACTAGGATCATTATAAGTAAAAAAGATAGGAAAAAGGGATGTTTGACTATGATGCAAACAGACTGGAAACCATAAACATTGTTGGTGGGAATGTAAAATGATGCCCATTTGGAAAATATTTTGCCAATTCCACATAATGTTAATTATTAATTTGCTATATAACTCAGGAATTCTAGGTATATACCAAAGTAGAACAAAATGTTGGAGAAGGCAATGGCACCCCACTCCAGTACTCTTGCCTGGAAAATCCAATGGATGGAGGAGCCTGGTAGGCTGCAGTCCATGGGGTCACGAAGAGTCAGACACGACTGAGCGACTTCACTTGCACTTTTCACTTTCATGCATTGGAGAAGGAAATGGCAGTCCACTCCAGTGTTCTTGCCTGGAGAATCCTAGGGATGGGGGAGCCTGGTGGGCTGCCGTCTATGGGGTCACACAGAGTCGGACACGACTGAAGTGACTTAGCAGCAGCACTACATTATTCTTGCCTGGAGAATCCCCATGGACAGAGAACCTGGTGGACTACAGTCCACGGGGTCACAAAGAGTCAGACATGACCGAAGTGATTTAGCATACAGACAGAAATTAGGTTTGAATTTTTCTAGGATTATGAGCGAGAGGATAAGAGGCATGATTTCTAATAGGTTTGGAATTTCTTTTGTAGGTGGTAAAATTGTTTTAAAATTAGATGTGGATGTGGTTGTGTTTTCTGTGTTAAGATTGGTGAATTTTATTTTATGTGAATTATGTCTCAGTAAAACTGGAAATTAAAAAAAGGAAGAGGATGGCTTTGTATATCTGTACATATTCCCAAATAAAGGTTCAGGTGGTAAATATATTTTTAAGCCACAACATAAAAGGCAAATAAGAAGACAGTAAATATGAGTATTTAATCTCTCACTGACCCTCATTTTTGTAGAAAACAAAGCTAACTGATATCTCTTCTAAAGTTCTGGAGCCAAGTGAAATTGTACAAACATGGCTCTATCTCCTCTGACTATTGTTTATTTCAATATCCTTGGCTAATGAATTGCAAATTATTTCCAAATTTATTATTAAGGATGTATGTGTGTGTTGTGTGTGTATAGATATCACCCAAGATTTTTCTCTTTCCCAATTGTAAAATAAAGTTTTAACCTAACCTAAGTTCACATACCTGTAACCTTTGAAATTAGGATACTAAAATTCCACCATACTCTGTTGTTTACAGTGTGTTCATATAGATTTCCATGGTCATATTTTATAAAGATAGGTAGTACAGTTCTTTTTCAAAAGAAAGTCATATGAATAATGAAAAAGCTGTGAGTATGCATAGAACATAAAAATGTACAATCGAACTATTTTGCTACTCCTTGTTGCTATTTTGTACAAAATCCTCTTTTACCTTGATATATTTCATAGCACTGCCTGGAAATCACTATTCTATCATGTTGGAAGCATTTTTTTTTTCCTTAAGAAAATAGTTGCAGAAAAGCTAAATGAGCTTTCTCCATCCTTTAACCAGGAGACTCTAAAGTTGATGTTATCAATCTTTTGGAGCTTCCACTGTCTATAATGTTTCTTGGGTAAATCTCAAAAGTCAATTCAATGAAATCCCAGAAAATAATTGTATAGCTAAACCCCAAACTTACACATTCGTTGTCTAAGATCAAAACTTGTATCACAGGAATTCGCTAACCAGTGTAATGATGGATATTATGCCATTTGTGGAGAAAATATATTACTATACCAGACTAACCTCCAGGAAAACTGAGTGGTAGATGCCTCAGTGAACATGGATTTTCTGTTCCGCCTCTAAACATGAGAGCTTCCACGATAGCTCAATTGCTAAAGAATCCACCTATGAAATTCAGGAGACCCCAATTAGATTGCTGGGTTGGGAAGATCGCTTGGTGAAGGGATAGGCTACCCACTCCAGTATTCTTGGGTTTCCATGGTAGCTCAGCTGGTAAAGAGTCAGCCTGTAATGAGGGAAACCAGGGTTTGATCCCTGGGTTGGGAAGATTCCCTGGAGAAGGATACTCACGCCAATATTCTTGCCTGGAGAATTCCATGGACTGTATAGTCTGTGGGGTTGCAAAAAGTCAGACAGGACTGAGAGACTTTCACTTTCACTTTCTAAACATGATCCTGGATTCTTGGTTAGCTGATGGCCCTAACAATACTTTGGTTCCAGGATATTTGACAGAAGTATTTTGAGGAATCTGAAATTTCCTTGGTGGTGCCTGAATACTCCATATCATTGTTAACAGTTTTAGTGAAGAGCCCTTGCTCTGTGCTTCCAAAACTCACTCTCCTTTTTCAGTTATCCTTCATATGGCATGCAGCTGACACTGCCTGCTTCATTCTTGTTTTCCCTACTATTCTTGAAGCGATCAGAGGGTAAGGGCAATGTGTATCTTCCAAAATTCTGAGCGTTGGTAACTACCACAATTAGGGAAATACAGTAGATTTTCAAAACTAAGTGTGAATTAATGGATGACTAGACAAATTAATCAAAATCTTGAGATGTTTAAATTTTTATAGGCTTGGTGCTAGAAAACTCCATTCAGGTCACCCATTTAAGACTATCTCCAAGAAAGAAATACTGTTTCGCTCAATCCCTTTAGTCAATGAACTACACTACTGAATCAAGGCCAGCAAATTAAACTGCTGTGGAACACTTAGTGTTTTTCTTTCTAATAAGCCCAATTTCTCCTTCTCTTAAATGTACTGTTCTTATGAGCAGAATAAATCATGGCCAATGTCTTTTCACCATTAAATTTTGTATAACAGGAATGCCAACATGTAGACTTTACCTTTATGTGCTGAAGAGCACAAATTTTTTTTTTAATTTTTATAAATTTTCATTCACTCCAATATTGTTTCAATACCAGTTGTTAATCATTCAGAAAAAAAATTATCAGGCATCTATAAAATAGCTTAGGCATGAAGCCAGGTGGCCATCCTGCTTATCCTCTGTTCTTGTTCTAATTAAAGAAGGAAGCTAAGACTATTAAAATTTATTATATAATTTATTATCTTGAGTAAGTACCAAAGGAGAACTATACTAAGGGGTAAAATATTGTATTTTCAGTGAGAAAATTATTTACAGCATAATCATTTTAAATTAGATATTTCTTGAATGCCAAGTATTTCTTATTCCTGTGGAGAAGTTATTTATCCTTATGGTTTAGAATAACATTTAGTTATTACCTAAACCACCACCATCACCACCACACACACACACACACACACACAATTTCCAATGATTTAAATATGATGAGACTATTTTAAAGTCTGACCAAATATATTCAGACAGCTTAACTGGAAGAACAATTTCTTTTTCATCATAATCCATCTCTCTCGATACACTTGCTTTACCACAATTTCATTCTAAGGAATGAAGGTTTAGTTTTTTTCCTTCAGTAGACATTAAAGGAAGTGTTTTAACTTAAATTCTTCAAGAATTATCTAGGTCACATTCACAGCCTTTAACTCGTGTGGTGAAAACTGTGCTTCTTTCCCAGATGACAGAGGCTATGTAAGTGTGTAGGAAGACGGATAGGGAATCATGGTTTCTCAGTCTTATTCTCACATTTTCCTCAGTCCCAGGGGTGTTTTTTCAGCTTTTCAGATTCACAAACTTAATTTCACTGGTTTACAATGTGACAGGACTCTAGCCTTGGTGAATTGATTCATGCTATTCTAAAGCACAAGAGACCACTGAAGGAGCCACAATATAAGACATTAATTTATATTTTTTAAGTTCCTAGTGGAAGAAGCACTAATGCCTGTTTATCAGGAATATCTGCTCTGAGAATATTAAAAAGCTATAATAATTATAGTTATTTTGTTTTTCCAAAAAACAGTACATGACTGTTTAACTTGAAGTGCGTTGCTGATGCATATTAACTTGCACAGGAGACCCTTAATGCAGAGGTACTCAGCCACAACACAAGACTACCCATCAAATGTTTCTTTTTATTCTGTCCAGTTAAATAGAAACTCATTGGATACATTAGCCTCTGTCCTATGTAGTGCCTCACCTCCTCCAGTGTCACTGTCCCTTGACTTCTCAAAATTATCCCTGCCCAGTCAATTTCTTCTACAGACCCAACCAGGATAATGTTGGGAACACTTCACCCAGTCTCCAGTGAGGATTATAAATGATTTTGAGGTCTTATCTCAAATCCTGGTTGAAACCATAGGTACTTTTGAGCTTTGGTCACAGATGTCCTCTTAGTTATCTATAATTAGCCTTACTATAGCACTCCTATGACTAATAGGCATCTATTTTTGGATATACTAAAGATTCTGCCAATTCTATGTCCCCGACACTTGAACTCAAGATCCTTTCCCCAAAACAGCTTTATGTCCTGTAGCCCTCATCTCAGTGAACAGAAACCTCAGGCATAAAACCATCAAAGTTGTTATAACACAAATGCTTTGATATGTGAGCTTGAAGTACAGGATAAAAAATGTATTTGTTTATTTAATGAAATTACAGTGATTTTATGTTCTTACCAACATATATTTTCAAAGAGCCAAGTCTGATCTTAGGGATCTGCTCACCAAATATTTTTCAAAAGTCTGTGGAATAAGACAATTGTTATTATTATAATATTTTTTTAGGTTTAGGTTCAGGAAAAAAAAATAATAATCATCTGCTTCCAGTCACAGCAGTGTAACTGTTTCAAGCCTTTCCCTCACAACATATATGAAAGTGAAAGTGAGTCGCTCAGTCTGTCCAACTCTTTGGGACCCCATGGACTGTAGCCTATCAGGCTCCTCCGTCCATGGGATTTTCCAAGCAAGAGTGCTGGAGTGGATTGCCATTTCCTTCTCCAGGGGACCTTCCCGACCCAGGAATCGAACCCGGGTCTCCCGCATTGCAGGCAGACGCTTTACCGTCTGAGCCACCAGGGAAGCCCCAATATATATGTATGTATGTATACAGTGTATCCTACTCTTTACAGCCCTATGTACTGCAACCTGCCAGGCTCTTCTGTCTATGGGATTCTCCAGGCAAGAATGCTGGAGTGTATTTCCATGCCCTCCTCCAGGGGATCTTCCCAACCCAGGGATTGAACCTGTGTCTCCAACATCACCTGCATTGCAGGATTCTTTACCCACTGAGCCTCAATGCAGGAGATGAGGGTCAAAAAAGTTGGAAATGATTAAGTGACTAACACACCTCAAATCAGTTCAGTTCAGTTCAGTCGCTCAGTCGTGTCTGACTCTTTGCGACCCCATCAATCGCAGCTCGCCAGGCCTCCTTGTCCATCACCAACTCCTAGAGTTCACTCAGATTCACATCCATCGAGTCAGTGATGACATCCAGCCATCTCATCCTCGGTCGTCCCCTTCTCCTCCTGTGTCCTGTCCCTCCTTGCATTGGAGTCTTTTCCAATGAGTCAACTCTTTGCATGAGGTGGCTAAAGTACTGGAGTTTCAGCTTTAGCATCATTCCTTCCAAAGAAATCCCAAGGCTGATCTTCAGAATGGCCTGGTTGGATCTCCTTGCAGTCCAAGGGACTCTCAAGAGTCTTCTCCAACACCACAGTTCAAAAGCATCAATTCTTCAGTGCTCAGCTTTCTTCACAGTCCAACTCTTACATCCATACATGACTACTGGAAAAACCATAGCCTTGACTAGACAGATCTTTGTTGACAAAATAATGTCTCTGCTTTTTAATATGCTATCTAGGTTGGTCATAACTTTTCTTCCAAGGAGTAAGCATCTTTTCATTTCATGGCTGCAGTCACCATCTGCAGTGATTTTGGAGCCCAAAAAATAAAGTCAGCTACTGTTTCCACTGTCTCCCCATCTACTTGCCATGAAGTGATGGGACTGGATGCCATGATCTTAGTTTTCTGAATGTTGAGCTTTAAGCCAACTTTTTCACTCTCCTCTTTCGCTTTCATCAAGAGGCTCTTTAGCTCTTCTTCACTTTCTGCCATAAGGGTGGTGTCATCTGCATATCTGAGGTTATTGATATTTCTCCCGGCAATCTTGATTCCAACTTGTGCTTCATCTAGCCCAGCGTTTCTCCTGATGTACTCTGCATATAAGTTAAATAAGCAGGGTGACAATTTACAGCCTTGATGTACTCTTTTTCCTATTTGCAACCAGTCTGTTGTTCCATGTCCAGTTCCAACTGTTGCTTCCTGACCTGCGTACAGATTTCTCAAGAGGCAGGTCAGGTGGTATTCCCATCTCTTTCAGAATTTTCCACAGTTTATTGTGATCCACACAGTCAAAGGCTCTAACATAGTCAATAAAGTAGAAGTAGATGTTTTTCTGGAACTCTCTTGCTTTTTCCATGATCCAGCAGATGTTGGCAATTTGATCTCTGGTTCCTCTGCCTTTTCTAAAACCAACTTGAACATCAGGAAGTTCATGGTTCACGTATTGCTGAAGCCTGGCGTGGAGAATTTTGAGCATTACTTTACTAGCATGTGAGATGAGTGCAATTGTGTGGTAGTTTGAGCATTCTTTGGCATTGTCTTTCTTTGGGATTGGAATGAAAACTGACCTTTTCCAGTCCTGTGGCCCCTGCTGAGTTTTCCAAATTTGCTGGCATAATGAGTGCAGCACTTTCACAGCATCATCTTTCAGGATTTGAAATAGCTCAACTGGAATTTCATCACCTCCACTAGCTTTGTTCCTAGTGATGCTTTCTAAGGCCCACTTGACTTCACATTCCAGGATGTCTGGCTCTAGATGAGTGATCACACCATCATTATTATCTGAGTCATGAAGACCTTTTTTGTACAGTTCTTCTGTATATTCTTGCCACCTCTTCTTAATATCTTCTGCTTCTGTTAGGTCCAGACCATTTCTGTCCTTGATTGAGCCCATCTCTGCATGAAATGTTCCCTTGGTATCTCTAATTTTCTTGAAGAGATCTCTAGTCTTTCCCATTCTGTTCTTTTCCTCTATTTCTTTGCATTGATCGCTGAAGAAGACTTTCTTATCTCTTCCTGCTATTCTTTGGAACTCTGCATTCGGATGCTTATATCTTTCCTTTTCTCCTTTGCTTTTTGCTTCTCTTCTTTTCACAGCTATTTGTAAGGCCTCCCCAGATAGCCATTTTTCTTTTTTTGCATTTCTTTTCCATGGGGATGGTCTTGATCCCTGTCTCCTGTACAATATCACAAACCTCATTCCATAGTTAATCTTGATACATAGCTAATTGAAATATTTTAGTAGCAACAGCTTTATTTATATGGAATTCACACACCATGAAGTTAACTCAAAGTGTACAATTCAGTCATTTTTAATAACTTTGCAATATTGTTCAATAATCACAATAATTTTAGAATTAAAAAAAATTATTTTTACTTTATTTTGCTTTACAATACTGTATTGGTTTTGCCATACATTGACATTAATCAACCACGGGTGTACATGATTTCCCAATCCTGAACCCCCCTCCCACCTCCCACCCCATATCATCTCTCTGGTCATCCCCATGCACCAGCCCCAAGCATCCTGTATCCTGTATTGGACATAGAGTGGCGATTCGTTTCTTACCTGAGAGTATACATGTTTCAATGCCTTTCTCCCAAATCATCCCACCCTCTTCCTCTCCCACAGAGTCTAAAAGTCCATTCTATACATCTGTGTCTCTTTTGCTGTCTCTCATAGAGGGTTATCGTTACCATCTTTCTAAATTCCATATATATGTGTTAGTATACTGTATTGGTGTTTTTCTTTCTGGCTTACTTCACTCTATAATAGGCTCCAGTTTCATCCACCTCATTAGAACGGCTTCAAATGTATTCTTTTTAACGGCTGAGTAATACTCCATTGTGTATATGTACCACAGCTTTCTGATCCATTCATCTGCTGATGGACATCTAGGTTGTTTCCATGTCCTGGCTATTATAAACAGTGCTGGGATGAACATTGGGGTACATGTGTCTCTTTCAATTCTGGTTTCCTCGGTGTGTATGCCCACCAGTGGGATTGCTGGATCATAAGGCAGTTCTATTTGCAAATTTTTAAGGAATCTCCACACTGTTCTCCATAGTGGCTGTACTAATTTGCATTACCACCAACAGTGTAAGATGGTTCCCTTTTCTCTACACCCTCTGTGATAACATACTTTTTGCCCATTAACTGTCACTTCCCATCCCTTCTCACCTTACCTCCCCATCCCGAAGTCCTAAGTAATCAATGATCTTTTTTCTTTATAAGTTTGCCTAATTTGAACATTTTACACAAAACAGAATGGAAAAAAAAAAGTACTGCATCATAATTTCAATTATGATCTATCTAATCTATCCTTATAGATAAGCATATACATATATATCTCCATTGTGAAAGAGGTAAACCTAAATATTAAAGTTGATTGTCTTCCATTTTTTAAATGTATCATTATTTTCCAATTTTCTACACTAATAATGTGTTAGTGCTTTATCAAAGTTTTTTTTTAATTTTTACAATATGTAGGTCATATGAATGACACTATGGAATGACTATAAAGGTTATATATGATCTATTTTTATGAAGCAGTGAAATACTAGAGTTTCATCTTAATGATGAACATTTCTTTTTCAAGTTTAGCAGCCTTGATTTTTAGTCTGTATTTTTCCAATCCTTAATTATAAATTTTATTTCAGCTTATATATGATACAGTTTCTAAGAGACTTAAAATACTTCCTGTAATGAGTCACAATACAAATATATAGGTAAATAATATAAAATATTGATGAATATAATATAGACATTTTAGCTGGAGATAGATGGAAGAAGAAAATAATTAAATATTGAAACCTATAGTTAAATACATCGGCTTGCCTTTTCATATTTTCTAACAAGGAGAAATGTTGACTGATTTGGATTCTCAGCTTTCTTTTCTTGTTCCCTTGAGGAGTTCCTTAGATGTAAGAAAATATGTTATATTTGGGAACTAGATAAACTATATCAGAATTATGCATGGTGTTTATTAAAAATGTGAGACTTACTGAATCAAAAGCTGTGGAGGCAGCATCATGGAATTTAACTACTCTTCCAGGTGCTTCTAGTGTAAATAGAAATTCAGAATCTCGGGATGAAAGCAGAGGTGAGAGACTGGGGGTGTTATAGACAGACAGGCACATGGCCCCTCACTGAGCAGCTCTCTCACAGGACCCTCCTTTTCTGGAAAAGGGATTAATATTCCAAAATATTTTTTAAAAGAACTAGAAATAAGTAGCAAGAAAACAAACTTAATTTAAAAATGAGCAAAAGATTCCAACAGACATTTCTCCAAAGAAGATAGACAAATAGCTAATAAGGACATAAAAAGGTGCTGAGTATCACTAAACATTAGGGAAATAAAGATCAAAATCAACATGAGACCACTTAATAATCATTACGATGGCTATTATAAAAAAAACCAAGCACAGAAAATAAATGGAGAGGTGAGGATGGCGAGAATTCAGTATCCTCCTACATAGCTGGTGGGTATGTAATGGTACAATTGCTTTAGAAAATAATCTGTTAGTTCCTCAAAAAGTTAAGCATGGAGTTATTTGACCCAGAACCTATACCAAACAGAAAAAAAGTGAATGTGCACACAAAGCCTGTACACAGGTGTTCATGTCAGCATTATTCATAATAGCAAAGGTGGATACAACCTAAATGTATACTAACAAATGAATAAATCATATATGCCACAACTGTACAATGGAATATTAGTCAACCATACACTGTAGTGAGGTATTTATGTATTTTACAAAATAGATAAACTTTGAAAACATTATGCTAAGTGAATAACAGTCACAAAAGACCCCATGCTCAGAATATACATATGAAATAGATTAGGGGTTGCTCTGACTTGGCTAGGGAAGGGAGATTAGGGAGTGGCAGCTAAAAATGTCATCTTTAAGGGATGATGAAAATATACTAAAATCACATTTCAGTAAACCTGCCACCAAAAACAAAACATAATGTGAAGCAATTGCTATGATGAATCTATTTAAGGACAGGTTAAGAATAAACAGGCTTCCCTGGTGGCTCAGACAGTAAGGAATCTGCTATGATGCAGGAAACCTGGGTTTGATCCCTGAGTGGGGAAGATCCCCTGGACAAGGTAATGGCCACCCACTCCAGTATTCTTGCCTGGATAATTTCATGGACAGAGGAGCCTTGTGGGCCAGTTCATGGGGTTGCAAAGATTGGACAGGACTGAGTGACTAACACTTTCACTTTCACTTTCACTTTAGAATCAGCACCTCCATTATTTATCCCTGTTGTATCAGACTGAGTGATAGGTAGCTGAACCACTGAGGGAAACCTGATTTTGTGAGGCCCTTGTTTCATTGAGGGAAATCTTACTCCATTGCCCTTTATCTCCCTCTGTTAGTTAGCCAATTCTGATTTTGGATGATTAACAAAAAAACATGCATTTGGCCTCAATTGTCCTTTAAGAAGAAGGAATTGTAAGTCAAGTCAAAAAACAAACAGAAATCAATCTTATACCAAAGTCAAAAGGAGATCTCCTAAATGCTAGTTCTTTTGACTTTAATAATAGAAATTTTCTAGGGTTTTTTTTTTTTTTCCCTAAATTTCAACCAGCCTCTGGCATACATTTCTCACTCTACAAGACAATATTACATTTCTGATTTCTGAGTTAGCAATGTTTACTGTTATGTTCAGCAGTTTCATTGGTGTGTTTTACAGTACAATAAATCAATAAGTCACTCCCTAGATTTAAGGTATCATGATCAGATATATTTTAAAATCATATGTCTGGGTAATCTTAACATAGATTCCTATATTCAAATTTCTGCAAATTTGTGAAATTCAAATTAACTTAGAGTCATGGTCTCCCGAATAGAAAATGACCAGGAAACCCACTATCTCTTTTTTTGGTTTGTTTTTACCAATTAACATTTGAAGGGATTCATATTCTACAAGACACAGATTAGGAAATGCTGTTTGAGTGCTTATGTCGTATAGTTTTTTATGTAGCCAGGTTGAAAATAAGCTTATTGACAGGCGATTTAACTGTAAATGGGCAAGACAGTATATGAGCTTATGAAGTCAAATATTCTGTTTCAGTGTTCAGATGGGCCTGCTGAATTAATTTGAAAAAGACTGTGGTTTTCCTATGGTGAGAATTCAGTCCAATGTGCTACAGTATTCTAGACGGTAGTCTGTGTGTTGGCATTTCTAACCTCCTGTTGGCTCTATGTGCAAAGGTGTGGTATTAGCTATGCAGGTAGTCTTTGCCTGCCTCAGGCTGTCTCATGCAGATTGAACAAATTCCCTACACTTTCTCAAAAAAAATGTTGATAGACCTTTTCAAGTGAGGCATTATTGACCTATGCATGTTTATTTTGTGGCTGACAAGAATATTTAGCTAAATCATTTATTCTGCATTAATAATCTCACTCCAGATAACAAAGGATATAAGTAAAATATTAAATAGGCCATATTCATGTGGTTTTAAGTCAAGTGAGAGGTGAACGTTTCTACACCACCTAAACATGGAGAGTTACATGGGAAAAAATTCCTGTAATGTGTTGCTTCGAGGCTGCCAATTAATATTTTGTTAAAATGTCTACAACCATCTGGCAATTACAGGATGCTTGAGATAAAGTTGCCATTAAATTTAACCATATGAGGGCCAAAGAGAATTTTTCTATTTTTTGATAATTCAGATGCATTATCATTCAGATATCCATTTATTTACTTAACCAATAATCATCAATATACTAGTTGCAAATCACTGATTTTAGCTATGAAAAGAAGAGTGCTCAGTAGAGATTATATGATTTCTGACATCAAGAAAAGATGCTCTTAAGAGAAAAAGATGTGTATGAGAAATAATTATAAAGTTAAGAATGTCATAAATGTCATAACTGGGGAAATGGAATAAATATTTATTGTCACCTATTTATGGGCATTAGGCTATGCTCTTTATATTTAAAGGAAGTATATTGATTTGCTAGGATTGACTGCCATAAAAAAATACCACAGACTGGGTAGCTTAAACAATAGAATTTTCTTTTGCCACAGTTCTCTAGGGTAGGAGTCCAAGATGAAGGGTTGGCAGGTGTAGTTCCATCTGAAGACTCTCTTTGGCTTAGCAGATGGTTGCCTTCTCACTATGTCCTCACATAATTGGCCCTTGATTTGTGTTTGTCTGTTTCCGAATTAACTCTTCTAGTAAGAATACCAGTCATATTGGAAATAGCCCTCCCTAAAGACCTTGCTTTAACTTAATTACCTCTTTAGAGATTTTTATTTCCAAATGTGGTTACGTTCTGAGGTAATGGGGATTTAGGATTTCAATGCATGAATTTAGGGGGGAAATGCGATTTGGCTAATAACACGTAGGTTTTTTTTCTTAATTAAAATATGAGAACTCTGAAACTCAAAGGGGATAACCAGATTACCATTGGAGACTCATCTGTCTTATGTTTCAAAACTCTTTGTATCAATAATAATAGAAGTGCTTTCAGTAAGTTGCTGTGTTTGTGTTGAGATTTTGCATATACTAATTTATTTGGTACTCACAATAGTGCTACGAGGTAGGCAGTGACAATTGTACCATTTTAGAAACAAAAAAGATGAGATTTAGAAAGATTACACTTCCAACTCATTGTCATATATAACTTTTTTTTTTCTTAACTCTAAACTTATCCCTTCTTTTCTGGAACTTGCTAGTTTCAAATCTTCTGACTCATGAAAAACACAGCAGCATGTGTTATTATATTTGATTTTATACTTATGACCCAATGGTGGTAACATCAGTATGTTTGGGAATTTGGAAACAAAAGAATATTATCTTATTGAGTACACTGGCATCCAAGCAGAGACCCAGAATTAAACCAAGAGAAACAGAGGAAAAGACTGTAAGTATGTAAACAGACTGTCTGAACTTGAAAATCAGTAGACCTACATTTAAAATATGCCATGCTATTTTTCCATTGCAATTTTAAAAATCTTTATTTATTTATTTATGGGTCTTAATTGCACCATGCAGTATCTTTTATTGAGGCACACAGACCCTCTGATTGTGGCAGGCAGGTGTAGTTGCTCCAAGGCATGTGGGATCTTAGTTCTCTGACCCATGATGGAACCAAAGTCCCCTGCATTGGAGGGCAGATTTTTAACCACTATACCACCAGGGAAGTCTCGCAAATGTTTTTGAGTAATCAACATATTATAGTAATTCTGCTCTCATTTGATTAACTTTTCATTAATAAAGCAAATTCCTTATATCCTTCAACAAATCCAAAATATCTCTCTGGATGCAAATTTAGTGCATTGTGATTTGGAGACAAAAGAAAACAGAAAGAGACTATCTGTCTAATGGACAAAGATGTAAATGATCAGTGTAAATCAAAGGAAAAACTAAGCACCTTATTTTGAACATTGTCAGGTTGAATAAAAACAAGACAGTCCATCTGACTGAGAGGGTAGAATTGTGCGACCTCTAGAAGAGGTGGAGAAGGATCCTTTAAAGATGAGAAATGAAAATGTCACCAAAATTTTGAGAAAATACTGCTTCCCAGGAGCAGATTAATGAAGCAGAAGCAAAGCTCCAACTGTCAGCAGCTGAATTATTAAAGGAAGAGAAGTAGAATCTGTGGACAGGTGCAGGCTTGTCCAGAAATTGAAAAATCTTAAACCAAATCTCTGAGTGAATCACAAGGAGCTTCATTTAACTTTTATCCGCACACTTTAATGGTTCATTTGTTTTATATTTTAACATTTTTAAGAGTTCATTTTTTTTTCATACATCTATACCCATTCTCTTCCAAAGAGGAATAATCGCATATCCGTGTCAAGAATCACAGATGGGAAAACACAAAAAGTAAGCAGACTGGCATCACACCAGTGCACTCATCATATGTGCGTTTTCAGTTAGACATCCCACTGCAAGCATGCCTTGGGAGAACTTTTCTCTGGGGTGAGACAGAAGAGCAGTGGACTAAAATCTGCACTTCGGGTCAGTAGAACTAGGTTTAAGTCCTGTCTCTGAGGATATATTTCATGTGTGACCATGAATAAGTAAGTCTGTTTAAAATCATTAACTCAGATTTTTCATTTAGAAATACCTCTTGATTAGGATATATCGTGAAGATTAAAAGATATAAAATATATAGAACACAGCTGTTTTCCTTTTGTTTTCTGTATCATCTCTGCTCTTTGTCCTTACTCTGTTCTGGTTTTGCTTCCCAGAACTTATCTTAAAGGAGCAGCCTGACTTCTTTATGTCATTTCCTTTGGCTGCAGAAGAAACCATTAGAGATCCACAGTTAGTGAGGAATCAAATACAGTTATGACAGTTTGCAACCCTAAATATAACAATGAACAGAACTGCTCACAGAGGCGTTATTTACTTTTTCTTTAATACTAACAAGTAGGTAGAGCCTACAATATTATTAGTCATCCAAATGCAGGAATTCAGACAGTGTGCCTATAATTGATAGCAATCAAATGCCTTAGTTCAAGGATCTAAAACAAATTCAGGGTATAAACACATTGAATTCTGCCATTGAACAATTCATGAACTTTTCAGTGAACCTTTCCTGTCTAGGAACAACACAGATTTAGATAGAAATGTACATACATATTTTGTGTATGTAAGTATGTCTATTAAATAATTTAAAAGGTGTTACTACAGTGACTATCTAATCAGCTATTCTGTAATCTCATTTGTTATTTATAACAAAACATTTATGCATATAATAGAATATAAGTATATATGCATATGTGTGCATAATTTATACTATTTTGCTTATAAATTAAACAACAGATTCATAATTACTATGGTGGATGCTGTAATGCACTACACAGTCCCTCTTTGGGAATGTAAGACTTTTTCTTCCACCTGATGGGAATGATGACAAGATAATCCTTGACCCCATTAGTTGTCAATCCTCCTTGTGGACTGTCTCAGTGGAAGGAAACAATAGTGTCCAGAATTGTTTCTGGACACTTCTTTTCTGTGGCACCCTTCATGTGGCTATAGATCCGCCACAAAGGAACAAAGGCCCAGCCCCCGAATTTGCATATACACCTATCTCTCCATCAGACTGACAGCTTCCTTTCTCAGATGTCATTCTAAAAATGCCCCCACTCCTCTGAAAAACATACATTATTCCATCTTAGAATCTCCATTCCAAGGAAAAAATACCTAAAACAAATGCTCAGAAGGATGAGTTGGTTGAAATGGGGAGAGATAGACCATTAACAACAATGAAAAGAAAAACAAAATATGATGGTTGCTTTTTGGAGGGTGATAAATGAAAGAGGCGGTGATAAAAGAGTGATGATATCTTCCCTGATGGGAAGGATGGTGTTGACTCTACTTAGAGGACAGTCAATTGTGCTCACCCTAGAGGCCACTTAGGCTAAAATGTTGTCTCTACCTCTATTTAGCTTATATGTCTGTGGGTAAGAACCTTCAACTTTATAATACATAATAGAGTACATGCCTGGCAGACAGCATTGTGCCTGGTACATATTAAACACAAAATAAGTATGTGAACAAATAAATTGTAAAAGATTTCAATTGTTAACAGCTAAATTACCCCCAGAGCTGAGGTTCCAGAGGCATTTTTTTCAAATAAGCTCTTTTTCCATTTTACCTTATAACAGTTCTGCCCATATTTAAAAAGTAAAGAATACATAGAGTGATTATTTGTTGACAAAACAATAATCACATCTCCCAAAGAATTTATTGTAGAAGCCTTTTAAGGATGAAGCTGCTTTCATTTGACAACCATATGCCCTCTAGACTCTTTTCTCCCTAATCTGTCCTGGAAAACTGGTCTGTATGAGTATCCCGTTTGCTCTCTGCCTGCCATATGCTTTATGCTTGGTCAATGGGAGACACAGCAGTGAGGTCATAGGATGGGAGGAGATTCAATCAGGCTACCAGGTCCCGCGGTCCACCCAGTTCTCGTCTCTGCGTTCCAGTAACCAGTAGCTTCTCACTTCTTCAGTCCCGATATTTGTCATATCATTTGGCTCTTGGTACATGTAGGGCATATCAGTATCCCTTGGTTTCTTCCTTATCCTCTCACCATATCTTGGTAAATAGTGACTTTACTGGATTTCTTACAAATTAACCAGATCGAAAGCCAATGCTCCATCTCCCTCCTCCTCCTGCTAGAAATCTAAGTAAGTCTACCTAAGGATTAAAATAATGTGTTTTTATTTGAAAAAACTGTATTTTCATTCATATTCTTTTCAAAATCATTTTTTCCATCATGTGGAACATTAAAGTAAGTGATGTGAGCTGCATTCAACATGAAATTTCTATGACTTTACTTATAAGTAATCTTGTATACTCAGTTCTATTGAAATGTGTCAAATGAGAAAATCAGTTAATAAATGTTGTTTAAAATTGAAAGATTTCAACCAAAAGGTTCATTTACAGTGACAAATGCTATTTCTTTAGATTTTTTTTTTATACTGATTACATCTAAGAGACAAAAATAGATTTCCTTGGTTTTGGCTAACTTAAAAAAAATTAATGTTAAGAAAAAGAAATTAAAGCCCCCAAAGAAAACAAACAAAAAGATCTGTATTCTAACATATGTTCACTACCATTAGCTCAATACTGAAAATTGCCTACAAATCAAAATTATTTAAAATCATAATATGAAGCATGATATACCCAAGCCTTGGAAAATTATGTAGGCACTAAGAATATTTTTATGAAAAAAAGTATAGTTCAGTACATCAGAGGAAGATTTTGTCTTCATGTTAGTTGAGAAAAAAATCAGGATATTCATTTTTAATGTCAAATTTGTTAGAAGAAAACACATAACAACTATTGATATGATTTCATCCAAGTCATAGAGCACAGATAGTAATATCTGCTACTTAAAAGTTTTTTGAAATCCCGTATTGTCAATAATAAGAATAGAATTAATTGTCAGAAAAAGTACCAATGTTTTTTAAATTTAAACTAGTGAAAAATAGATTATTTCTTCATGTTTTTAATGTATTCAAGGGAATTCATTTGTATTAATAATATATCTAAACTAGTCTGGCTCTGGGATTTAAAAGAATGAAGTGAACAGTGCCAAAATTACTATATATGCATATATATATTTTAGTAAAGATCTTATTTTAGTCATAGAACCTTGGTTAACATGAATATAATAGGTATCATCCTAATTCCCTCTAAATTATACTTAATTAATGCATATATCTTAGTATTATCTTTTAGAACTGAATCACTTTCATAAGAAACCACATCAGTTCAATATAAATTTTCAAAGACATAGATGTACTAATATAACAGTGCAGGAGATTTTGGAACAAAATCACCTTAATTCCCTGGGATTTAACTCATATGTAATCCCTTTAGTCTGTGACATATTTTTATTTCAATATTACCAGAGAATTCATAGGAATTGGTTTGATGTTAATGATAGTCTAGGAGTACAAAAAACAGCTCTTAAAATATTTTTTTGGATGGAGCAGATATTATTCAGTTTGTACAAATCCCCAAATTTTATCACAAGTGATATCAACAAACAATAAAACACACAAGAACTTCTGTGATAATAACACAGAAGGATGGTATATCCCAATTTAGAAATTTTGGTGTTTTTAGTATTCCTGGTCTGGTTCTTTCTACTTTCCTTTATTTTAGGAGGGCCTGTTACTCTTTGATGGAGAAGGCAATGGCAACCCACTCCAGTACTCTTGCCTGGAAAATCCCATGAATGGAGGAGCTTGGTAGGCTGCAGTCCCTGGGGTCTCCAGGAGTTGGACACGACTGCGCAACTTCACTTCCTTCACTTCACTCACTTCATACTTTATCACTGGAGAAGGGAATGGCAACCCAGTCCAGCATTCTTGCCTGGAGAATCCCATGGACAGAGGAGCCTGGCGGGCCATGGTCATGGGATCTCAGAGAGTCGGACATGATTGAAGTGACTAAGCATGCACGTAAGCACAATACCCCCTGAAGCACTAGCTTTCATTACACACTTCTGTCATACATGTTCTTTGTCATGAATGCACAACCACCCTTGAAGTAGAGGTGATAAAGTTTACTTGATATTCTTCTCTTTGGTTAATTTAGGTAATTTCTGTTGTCCATAATTATAAATAGCAGCATAATAAATAGTGACCCATGCTGACATTTTTATAATGTAAACCTGTATCAAGCCAGTTGTAAACAGGGAAATTAATTACAAAAGAATTTGATGTTTTCAATTCAGCAGTATCAAATTATTTGGGGCTAGCATTCCTTTAGCTTCATTTTTCTTGAATTACTATACTAAAAATATTTTCAACATCTTGAAATACCAACTCCTCCTTCCAAATATCTTACAAATTCCTCTAGTTTCCCACCTACTCTTTCTTGGGCCTAAATTGCCCTTAACTTTATTGTCCAACCACTGAAAATTCTTCTCATTGTCTTGAAACAAAAACTCAGTATTGCTCCTTGTTTGAAGCTTTTCCTAAATATCTGATTTAGGATTAAACTCTTTTTCTTCCTTTTTCACACAGAATTTTACATGCTGACATATTAGCATTTACTATATCACACTGTTGTTTCATGCCAATGAGTAACAGTTAAAATCAGGCTTAGTCTCTGCAGGCTTGGCTGGGAGTGACCCGGACCTTGGTGTTCCTCACCTCCCAGTAACATTTCCTTGAAAACTCTAGAGTTAAGATAAATGTAGACCATTGCTTTAGCCTCATTTGCTTTCTGGGAACACAACTGCTTTTGTTAAGCTGAATGGTCAGGCAGATGTGCGACCTATGTGAACTCAAATGGTATAAAAGATTGGTGGAAAACTGAGGAAACTACCTCTCTATATCAAAGTGATGCACAGACACCTCAGTCTTATTCATGGAAGCCATATAGTGCTCGTGTTAAGTGAGGAAGCAATAGACACTGTATGCTTACCCCAGAACCAATATGTTTCTCAACAAAATGAAGATACTATATCTGTTGTGCTTGTTGCTTGTATACTTTTGAAAGCTAAGAAGCTGTAGCATTAGATTAAAGCTTAATTTTGTTTCATGAGTCTAATTATTAACTAGAACCCATACCAGAGTTTTGGTGCTGGAATTATATCTATATATCTATATCTATATATGTGTATAATTTTCTTATATTAATTGCATACATAATTTGTTTCTATTTCTGGTTTGTTTGGTTTTTTTTTTAAAGTAAACTATGTGCTCTGATGCTTCTTTCAGACAATTCCCTTTTAATATCTAATTTCAGGAAGATTCCTTATATGGTTAGTTTGAAATGTAATTTATTTTTAAAGACTGTTTAAAAAATAAAACATGAACAACAAAAAAGTGTGTTAAGAAGTTATGATCATGTTTTTTCCCTAACATTTTTGTTTTCTAAATACAGTTGTAGTATCTTTTATAAACTATGTACAACCTCTTCATCTACCTTGACTCAAGCTGACACTGTAGAAAACTTAATTACCCAGAATGACACTCTCCAGGTAATTTGCTATGACTTCTTATATGAACTTTGTTGCTCACATTATCTGGACCACTCAAGAGTCTTCCAGAATGCCAAGAGTCAATCTTGTCTCTTTCCCTAATGATATGTACACTGAAATATATGGCTAGATTTTGACATAGACTATTATGAAGTTTGAGGACATAATTAGACAACAAAATTTGAAGACATGTCTTGATTGTGTACTTTGCATTCAAATAGGACTCAGCCAGAAAAAAATATATTGTATATAAAGAAGTTTGTGTAAGTTTCTCTGGCTATGTTGTTCACATATTGAAAGATGAACAGGAAGATCATTTGGCCATGGGTATTACACTCCCTCTTATTTGAAGAGCTGGGCAATCCTGGCTGAATATTAAATGGTTGACCATGATGTGGGCTGTATTTTATAGACTTGAGGCTGAGGAATACAGGAAATCTTAGGCATTAGATAGGTCAAACATAAGTTATACACTAGAAAAGATACCAATAATCACCAATCACATAGAACATGAAGTTTGGGGACCATACAAACAACATAGTACTTATGAAGTCAAAATTAAGGCAGGTTAGGAACAAGTCTGGATAGAGAAGTTTCCTAATTTGTATGGAGAAAGGCACATATAGGTGTATTCTACTGTTGTAAAGTGTGTGTTAGTCACTCAGTCATGTCAGACTCTTTGCGACCCCACAGACTGTAGCCCGCAAGGCTCCTCTGTCCGTGGAATTCTCCAGGCAAGAATACTGGAGTGGGTTTCCATTCCCTTCTCCAGGGTATATTCCCAACCCAGGGATCGAACCTGGGTCTCCTACATTGCAGGCAGATTCTCTATAGTCTGAGCCACCAGGGAAGATACTGTTGTAAATGACCAACGATATACTAGAAACTGGAAAATGAGTATTAGTCATTAACTCAACCTGTAAGGGAGAAGGCAATAGCAATGCACTCTAGTACTCTTGCCTGGAGTACTCTAGTACTCCCATGGATGGAGGAGCCTGGTAGGCTGCAGTCCATGTGGTTGCTAGGAGTCGGACTCGACTGAGCAACTTCACTTTCACTTTTCACTTTTATGCACTGGAGTAGGAAATGGCAACCCACTCCAGTGTTCTTGCTTGGAGAATCCCAGGGATGGGAGAGCCTGGTGGGCTACCGTCTATGAGGTTGCACAGAGTTGGACACGACTGAAGTGACTTAGCAGCAGCAACCTGTAAGAGTAAAGAGTCCTGATTCTGACAGCAAAATTTTAATTTGTATTATTTTGGTTTGGTGGCTCAGTCAGTAAAGGCTCTGCTTGCAATGTGAAAGAGCCAGGTTCTATCCATGGGTTGGGAAGATCCCCTGGAGAAGGAAATGGCAACCCACTCCAGTATTCTTGCCTGTAGAATCCCATGGACAGAGGAACCTGGCTAACTACAGTTCATAGGGTCACAAAAAGTCAAACACAACTGAGCAACAAGTACACACACACACACACACACACACACTTTTTGGTTTTTATGCATTTTCCTGAGGGGAAGCCATGGTTTATATATCTTTTGCAGTAGAGATGGGTCCCAACATCAGTTGCTAGGATTCTCCTGGCTTTAAAAATCCCATGGGATAATGGAAAGATAGATAGTTTATTGTTTTCTGTGAAGTTTAGGGCATATTATTCTGGAAAAAAAACAAAAACAAAAACAAAAACACAACAGCCCAGTCCTAAAAGGAATAGAGTCATAGTACCAGAGATCATATACAAATGATATAATAAAACCAGATTCATTTCATGTCAAGATTTTTTTTAAAGTCCTTTATTGAAGATAAGTCAAATTTAGAGTGGAATCAGTAGGAGTACACAAAGAAAGCTGTCATGATCCTTGGAACTCCCCTAAATTCAAAGAAGAAAAAAATGAGAAGATGAATTTGAAATAGATCAAAACTTTAGAAGCATTATGCAGTAGCTACTCTTTGATCATCAAGGCACAGAAATGGTTAATTGGGAAGACAGAAATCTCTATTAACAAAGATAATTATTGTTGGGGTGTCTGTATTTCTCCAGTTTCTTGCCTTTGAGTCATATTTATGTTGTGACTCTTTATAGCAGAAGACTGTGAATCATTCTTAGGATGATACCAAAGACCCTGGGACATTTTGTTTCTCATTTATTGTAATAACTATATTTTGAGAAGAGTTTAATAATTCTTCCAATTGTCTCTCTGAGGCATCAACCTTTGTGTTTGTGTGTAGATGGTGACTGCAGCCATGAAATTAAAAGACGCTTACTCCTTGGAAGAAAAGTTATGACCAACCTAGATAGTATATTCAAAAGCAGAGACATTACTTTGCCGACTAAGGTCCGTCTAGTCAAGGCTATGGTTTTCCAGTGGTCATGTATGGATGTGAGAGTTGGACTGTGAAGAAGGTTGAGCACCGAAGAATTGATGCTTTTGAACTGTGGTGTTGGAGAAGACTCAAGAGTCCCTTGGACTACAAGGAGATCCAACTAGTCCATTCTGAAGGAGATCAGCCCTGGGATTTCTTTGGAAGGAATGATGCTAAAGCTGAAGCTCCAGTACTTTGGCCACCTCGTGTGAAGAGTTGACTCATTGGAAAAGACTCTGATGCTGGGAGGGATTGGGGGCAGCAGGAGAAGGGGATGACCGAGGATGAGATGGCTGGATGGCATCACTGACTTAATGGACGAGAGTCTGAGTGAACTCCGGGAGATGGTGATGGACAGGGAGGCCTGGCGTGCTGCGATCCATGGGGTCACAAAGAGTCAGACACGACTGAGCGACTGAACTGTGTTAGTCACTCAGTCATGTCCTATTCTTTGTGATCCCATAGACTGTAGCCTGCCAGACTCCTCTGCCCATGGGAGTCTCCAGGCAAGATTACTGGAGTGAGTTGTCATTTTCTCTTCCAGGGATCAAACCTGGTTCTCAGCATTGTGGGCAGATACTTCACCATCTGAGCCACCAGGGAAGCCCAAGTCAATCTGTGATGATTCTAATTGAATCCAGCATCCTTCTGGTTTATAATATCATAGGACATACATAACCAAATCTAACTCAAGCATGTCTACTCATCATTTCATCTTCAGAGAATTCATACAAAAAGTGCAGCATATTAAAAGAAGTATGTTTATCTTTCTTTTTATTACTGACTACCATCATTTCCATCAATGAGAAGAACGTTGATACCATAGCACATGTATTCATGTAGCAAATGTTTATCGTAAGTCTTCTGATTTGGTGGTCCCCACATTTCCACTCTTATGAGATTACCTTTGAAATTTTGATAAAATGTATATATATAACCTCTGATATTATGTCGGGTTTGTGTGAATTATGGTCCTACATTTTATTTAAAAACCCTGGTGACTCTGATATATGCAGCCCATAGACTGCACTTAGAGAAACATTGTTAAACGTTAGACATTATTTAGCCACTGTAAAAATGAGATTTTTATGCATATACTCTGTTCTCAAGGAACATACCAGGGAAGAAAGGAGAAAGCCAGGGGAAAAGAGAAGCACAGGAGGAACTATGAGATGAAAGTATGTGGCAGGAGAGGGAGAGGTAAAAAATGTTGAATACTTTTATCTTCCATGCTCTCTGTGGGGCATTTTATGTACATTATAAAATTTAAGGAGAAAATCTCCAATTTGCATATAAGGAAACAAGTTGAATTAACTTAATAAATCAGTCAAGGGACCCATAACGAGTAGCAGAATAAAAATCTTATTCCATGTCAGTCTTTAAAAAAAAATTAATGGTTTTACATTGATAGTGTAGCAGATTGAAAAATGTGTGCATATGTAATTATAATGCAAAAAAAGTGAAAACACTTAATAATATAACCACAATATTCTTCACAGATTGGAAAATACCACAGTGACAAGCCTAGGGTAGGCATTTAGTCAGTCACTTCCTATTTTGTTTGGAGAGGATAATTAAGGGGCCATTCAAGGAGATCAGCCATATAGAGTATTTGAATTGCAGTTATTATTTTCATATTGACACATGAAAGTAACAACTAGATCCTTTTTTAAAAAGTTAAATTCCTAAAAGTCTTAGATGTTGCCAGCTTTTTTTTTTTTTTATGATCAAATGAGGCCCTGAAAGGGTTAAAAACTTGTTAAAGTTCACAGTAGACTAGTTTTGCTAGCAAGACTTTTCATGATAAGGTATTTTTTAATATCCCCCCTTTGTGCTGTTACTTCCCAAAACATACCTTAACATCCTTCCGTGCCAAATATAACAGTGGACGTTGTGTTGTGCTGGCCTTTCAGATTTTCCCTTTTTTACCAATGCTCTTCCTCAGCGGCAGCTGGGACTGTAGGCAGCGAAGACTCTCACCTGGTCTCTCTAGGACTCTTTTGTTGTTTAGTTGCTACCTTGCGTCCAACTCGTCCAACTCGTTTGCGACCTCATAGGCTGTAGCCGGAGAGGCTTCTTTGTCCATGGGATTTCCCAGGCAAGAATACTGGAGTGGGCTGCCATTCCCTTCTCCTGGGGATTTTCCCGACCCAGGAATTGAACATGCGTCTCCTGCATTGGCAGACAGAGTCTTTACCAGCCAGCAGGGAAGCCCTCTTGAGGAATTGTTTTTAGCCAAAGAGAATGTCCACCTATGCAGCCTGCATCCTCTGACTAGTTAAGTGTCAAGGCCTCACTTCTTACTTTAAGACAGGACAATTCTGAAGGGCCGGCCAGAATTCCCAGAACTCCCCAAGTGACTCAAGAATTCCCAGAATTCCCCAAGAATTCTCAGAGCTCCCAAATCACCAGAGCTCTCCAAGTGACTGTCTAAGCCTTATTTGCAACTCAATCACAATTCAATTCCTCCCTCTAAGCCACACTTCTGCTATCATTCCCTTATAGGTATTATCCTGAGGACACTCCTAACATGTAAATCTGCATCCATTATCCTAGAAACCTGACTTAAGACATCAGCTTATTAGCTCTTCCCTTCAGGTGCTCTAATTTTCTGCATATTTATGACTGACATAATTTATGCTACCTTTTAGGGTATTATTCTTCTGTGGACAACCCAATGATATTTTCAGCTTGAATTGCACATTCATTAGGACACCAGTGGGAAATTGATGATATCTTTAAGTTATTATCATTTCAGGATGGATTGTTAAAAAGAAGACTATAGAATATATAGAAAGAAGACTGAAAGAAGACTATAGAATATATAGAAAACACGAGGGATATTCCTGCCTGCACTGTGGGACTGACTGATATCCCTCTTCACTCCAATGAGATGAGGGAAATGAAAGAATGTAGGAGAGATGATATTATAGAGAGAAGGGCTGGGTCTAATAGCTAAAGGAAACAGTTGGTTCAAATGTACCTTTAGGGAAGGTTTTGGAAAATAAATACACCAAGTTTGAGAGTAAGGGGATAAGTAAATCTGGATGAGAAAATGAAGACCATAATGTCCCGGTACAATAGGTATCTTGCTTCAGGTCCCAAAGTAGTGCTGCCACTATAGAGCCACCCACAAGAATGCTTGTGCCATCATTTGATTTAATAAATAAGTATATTCCATTTTATTATCATGTTATATTCGTGTGTTTATATCTGAGGAAGATTTTGAGCTTCCTAAGATGCAGGGTTAAATATTACTCTTTCCAGAATTTCAAACACCTAACACAATTGCTGAATGTAAAGCAACTTCCTTATTCCTTGCTTATACTTTGCTTAAAGTCCTCTTCATTGTTTTTTATTCTCCTTTGTTAAAAATTGTTAAGCTGCCTCACTCTAAAAATTATTCATTATATTTTCCTGGAGATGTATATGGAGGTGTTAAAGAGAATGGGACATCAGTTTGGAATGTTACGACAGCTGACAAACCTTGGAGATGAATGGGGTGATGGCTGTCGTAGCCATAATACCATAAAAGTCAATGAAATGTATTAAGTGACTGAGTGAGTGAAGGAAGTTAATGACACGACTAGGATAAAGTATGAGTTTCTTCATTTTTAGCTCCACTATTTCTTGCCAACACATGATAAGGCCTTTTTAAAGGGATGATGAATGTATGAATGGACAACTGATATCCTCAAGAGCAGACAGATATATTACAGGATCACATATTAGAATCCTGTTAAAAGAAGAAACACAGATATTCTGTATCTCTTTGGAAATAGGGAGATTACCAAAATATATCATTAGAGAGAATTCAGCTTTAATGAAAGACATTGGAAAGAATAAGTCACTGATCTTAATTAACCACTATTGATTCTATGGCATGGGGCTGAAAAAAATGGAGCAAAAGAGAAATGGCAGTCATGAAGGTCTTCTCCTTTTAAGCTACAAAGAGAAAGGGAAATTTAGGCCTATGAGGGAAGAGGCTCTGCCAGGTTTCAGAGGCCAAAGAAACAGGCCCCAGATGGAGTCCTATGGACTTCTGCCATCTCCTTGGCTGGGCTGAATTCCTGCCATTTGCCAGCATCTGTCAGTGCAAAAGGCAAAATTTCTCCCTTCCCACCCACCTACTTCTACCTCCACCACCCACCCAGCCTTTTCAAAATACATTTTATTTTATCGCCTCATTATTTATTGGAGACAATCTCTGGAACTCCTCTCGACCAAAAGCAGCCTACTTCCTGCTGTACGGGAACTGACTTTTCTGCCTGGAGCAGGTGTTATTGTTTAAAAATACCAAACAAAACTCCTTTAGCTACTATATAAAGCAGAGCTCTAGAAGCTTTATATAATTTTCAGAGCAAATGGCATTAAGAAATTTGCTCTTGCACCTGCCTACTCTTCAGATTTGCATAAATGTTCATTGCTGTACAAATGTAGCACGGCATTTGGTTCTATTTAATGCAAAAAACAGAGGCTCTGTCCATCTGTAAAGCATCTTCCAAAAGAGTCACAGATATTCACTTTGCTTCAGCACATGAAAGAATGAGGGGAAGTTTCAAAATTTTCCTACCAAAAGAAATTTTTTAAAACACAAAATATTAGAAAATGACAGGCTAAGACTATGCATGTATTTTTGTCTGTAAGATTTAAGTGTCTGCTTAAATATATTACATTCTGAACATTAGGCAGTGGTTTGTGGGAGACTTTCCCTAATAACATGAGCATAATAAGCCTACTTTGGAGTCAGTAATGTGAACAAATGGTCTCAAATTCTTGTAGCATTGGTGGTGATATGGTCCAACAAATTGGCAAGGATCTAGATTTTTCAAAATATAAAATATTTTTTAAGAGTAAGGGGAAAATAACCTATAGGGGAATTCAAACTGAATTAAACTACCGCTCTAAATGCATAATTTTCTTTACATCTTGATTCAAATGTAAATCTTTTTATACATATTTCATTGATCAAAGTAGCAATTCTCTCAAAACTGCTTTATCCACTAAATGCTGTTGTGTATACTTTTAATGATCTGATATACTCTATCTTGTTCCATCTCTATAGTCTTACTTCATATTCCCATAATTACTTGCCCAAATTACTACAATAACTACTGCAATACTCTAATTATTGGTATCACAGCATTTAATTTCAGTGCCAACAGATTTATCTCCCATAGTTCAGTTTGTAGAGTTATCTTGGATAATAAATAAAAAATGTAATTATCCTTTTAAAACTATATCACTTCCTCCCATTACCCATAATAAGATATCCAAGCTGTATATGTGAGATTTTACTTCACTTCCAACCTCTTTTTCTATTGGTCCTTTATCTGTTTTTTAAAAACCACTGTTAACATCTGAAAGCTTCCTTTGTAGGCCGGTCAGTAAAGAATCCACCTGCAGCTGCAATGCAGGAGACCTAAGTTCAGGTCCTGAGTCGGGAAGATTCCCCTGGAGAAAGAAATGACAACCTGCTCCATTACTCTTGCCTGGGAATCTCAGGGACAGAGGAGCCTGGCAGACGACAGTCCATGGGGTCACAGGAGTCAGACATGACTGAATGACTAAACCGCCACTATTGATGGCTGGACCAAGTAATCTTTTCTAATTTTAGGGTTTTTTATTTTTTTTAAGGTAACATGTGTTTCAGGTATACTACCTTCTACTTCTGCTTCTGTCTAGCCACAGCATGTCCACCACCAAAAGTTTCGTTTCCGTCCCTTACCATACATTTGATCCCTTTTATCCATTTTGGCATTCTTCTGCTACCCCCACTCTGCCCCTTCCCCTTTGCTAACCATTACTCTGCTCTCTGTATCAGCATGTTTAGTTTGATTTGTTCATTTATTTTTGTTGTTGTTGTTTGTTTGCTTTTTTCACTTTTTATTCCACATATGTGTGAAATCATATGGTATTTGTCTTATTTCACTTAGCGTAATACTCTTAAGTTCATCAATATTGTTGCAGATTGGGCTGAGTATTTTTTTGATGTTTGATGTGGACCTTTGCTTTCACATTGTAAGGGGTTTAGCAGCATACCTAGCTTCTGCCCACTAGATTCTCATAGCATCCCCTTACAAGTCATGGCAATTAAAAATGGCTCCAGGCACTGCCAAATGTTCCATGGTCACAAAATTTTCCCTCATTAAAAACCACTGATCTTAACACTGGTTTCATGAAACCCATGTATATCCTCACATCCAAATCCGTTTACACATGAATTTTAGCATCCACTTAACATATTCCTACTCATCCATCGTGATCTGACTCAAGTGCCATTGCCCATCTGAAATTTTCCGTGATGCTTCTGAAAATTAATTCTTTGTGCCATCTTAGATATAACCCTATTTTATCACATATTACCCTGTATTTAAACACATTTTATGCCTTCTCCATAAAACTCTGAATTTATCAAATGTAGAACCTGCTTTTTTATACAGATCTTTGACTATGCTATTGCCTAGTAAAAAGACTGCCACATGAAAGAGAGGAACTCATTTAATGTTTGAAAGAGTGATTTAGTGATCAAACAAGTTGTTTCAAGATCAAACAAGATGTTGAATAGATGTTTGTCTATGTGCCACACACTTGCATATAGTAGATACTCAATATATGTTTAAAGAAAGGATGAGTGAAGTAGTCAATGTAATGGTACTCAAAATGGTGGGAGCCTATATAAAGCCATGACCCTTCAGCAACAAATCTCAAAACCTTCGTGGATATTCATTTCAAAGTATGAAAGCTCTCAGAATATTATCCTTTAAGAGCAAGCCAAGTTGTTCATGTAAAAAAATTATCCTTATTTCATTTCGGATGTGCTAAATTAAACAGACTCCTGTTCCATCTTATCTATGCTGTAACCTTTACTAGATTGGAAGATGAATCTTAAATGATCCTGGAGAGTCTGTGATCCATGCAAAATAACTGCAATCCATTTACTTTTCTCTCTCATTTTTACCCTTTCCTCATAGGGCCACTCTCTTATCCTCCAATTCTTTGCGTGGTTTAGCATGAACTACTGACTGCACATTTAAGGCCGATAAGAGTTTATAATCTGAGTTATAGCAGGAATGGATTTTGACATGAATTTGCATTGTGCACATTGTTATAAAAAATAAGAGAAAGGGAATAAGGTAAAGGGCTGTATGGGAACTCTTTTCACTTCTCTGACATCATTTGTATCAGAAGACAGGTCAAGATATAAGGTAGAATAGATCAGAAGATAATGGATCAGGAAGTGAGGATGAATGGAAGTACACCTCAGGTTAAAATCTGTGTATAAATGTGTGTGTGTGTATGTGTGTGTAAATATAGCTACAGCCCTATATATATCTATATCTGTCTATCTGGAGACAGATTTATTATAAGAAATAACTCACGTGACATGGAGGCTAAATCCTACAGTCTGCTATCTTCAAGCAGGAGAAACAGGAAGGCCCAGTTGGTGGTATAATTCAGAACAAGCCCAGAAACATGAGACTTGGGAAATCAGTGGTTATCTCTTGATCTGAGTCCTAGAGTCCAGGAACCAAGAGCACTGATGTCTGAGGGCAGGAGAAGATGGATGTCTTAGGTCAAACAGTGGGAGCGAATTTGTCCTAACTCTGCCTTTCTGTTCTACTCAGGCTTTCGGTGGATGGACATTGCCCACATGTACTGGTGAAGGCCATCCTCTTTACCAACCTGCTGAATCAATGCTAGTTTCTTCCAGACACTCTCAGACACACCTTGAAAAAATGTTTTACCAGCTCTCTGGGCACCTCTTAACACAGCCAAGATGACACATAAAATTAATGATCACACATGTGTTCAAAAATTAGAGAATTTAAAAATTGCAGTGCAATGGAGAAAAAAATTTTAGACTCTCATTTCCACCTCGGTGTGTATGTTTACCAATAAATGGAATACAAAAATGTAAAAGTTGCTCATTATGTCTGACTCTTTGCGACCCCACGGACTGTAGTCTGCCAGGCTCCTCTGTCCAAGGGATTCTCCAGGCAAGAATACTGAAGTGGGTTGTCATTTCCTCCTCCAGGGAATCTTGCCACTGATAAATAAGAATTGGTTATTGTCTTAAAGATCTTATTAGAAAGCATTAACACATAATTAGCAAATATGTTGTGGTGTAGTTAGGGTTTAGAATCTCGCGTGTTTTGAAATCACCACCCTTTCAACAATGTCATTTTTTTTTTCTTGAGTTCTGGTTTCCCAGTTTTGTACAGTATCTGCAATACTGTACGTTACTCATAGTTTAAACCTACTAATGTAATATTGATTTAAGTTTGCATCATTTTGACAATCTAATATAGCTTTCATTTTATTTAGAATTCTAAAAGTGGTGTTGCAAGTATTTTAAGATTGTATAATTTTAAGATTGTATGTTTTAAGGTTATATATTTTACAATAATAAGGTTTTATATGTTTGAGGTCATTTTATATATATACATATATATATATATATATTTCCTTCTGGAAAGGAGCTGAATATCTGAAAAAATATTGTCCTCTCCCACAGTCATTTTCCATGACTTTATGGTCTTTTTTTCCATGAGCAATCAGCTTTTTTCCTCTTCATGCTATCACATAAATATTGTTGTTTGTGAGGGTAAAAATCAATGGCTTGATTCATATATCCATGTATCAAATATGTTACACAGAACCATTTTCTAATATTGAAAAGCAAGAAGAAAAGTTATTTCTCTCAGAAATTGCAATTTATTTTCTGGTGACTTATCAGCAAAGTCTGCCGAGTTTCAGAAAATCACATAACTGGATTTGTTTTTCCAAAGAAGTGTTGGGAAGGTGATGTGTTCAGCTTTTCACATCATAAAAATTAATTACTCTGGTAGGGCTCTGGAAGACAGACTAGAAAATGATGAAATGAAAGCTGACTGGAAAGCTGTGGTCCTAGACGAGCAGATCCAGGATACAGTAGTGCAGATATGGCAAATACAGTATGGAATTTCTTATAATATATGGAATTAATTTTTTGTGAACTTTGGAGCACTATCTGATTGCTGCTATATGTTAGGCAGACAATAATGATGTTCAGTTTTTGAAAGAGGGCTTATTTGTTCTCCTTGAAACTTAGAGTCACACTCAATTTGGCATACTTTCTGGAAGCAGGATTCATAACTTTGACTCTGCCTCTTAGCTATGCTTATCCTTACAGCCATATGTGTGAAATGTGTAAATATGTAAACTTTACAGGTGCACGCATGCACACATGTTATTTCCCTTTTTTGAAGTGAAGTGAAGTGAAGTCACTCAGTTGTGTCTGACTCTTTGCGACCCCATGGACTGTAGCCCACCAGGCTCCTCTGTCCATGGGATTCTCCAGGCAATAGTCCTGGAGTGGATTGCCATTTCCTTCTCCAGGGGATCTTCCCAACCCAGGGATCGAACCCGGGTCTCCTGTATTGTAGACAGATGTTTTACCGTCTGAGCCACCAGGGAAGCCAGTTTTTTTCAGGTTTTTAACTACCAGTAATTCTGTGGTGATTTTCTTTCCATAATTCAGTAAAATTCTTTCTAAAATTGCTTTTACTTCATAATGAATCCTCTGTTGTGAGGAGGAAGTACCAGTTGTGGAATCTGAAATGGATGTAATGTGACCCAATGAATTAAAAAAAAATCTAATTTCTCTCCTTTCTTTGTATAAGCACCTTAAAATTTCTAATCCCATTTTTGTTCTGAATATTCATAGTCCTTTGATTATTAGACTATTTTTTCTGAAAAAGAAAGAAAAGTAGTAAAGGCTTCATTTGTAGTAAAGATGTTAGAGCGGGTCTACTTGTTCAGAATCACTTGAGGTAATTTAATAATTTACATTTCTTTCATGTGTGTGTTTGAAAAGTATGCTGTGTTATAGGTAATAAGTGCTGAAGTCACTCACATCAAACCTTGTCTTCTGATTCCCTCTCCTGTGAAATGAAATATCTGAATCAAGAATTACCATATCTTAGAGGCTCAGACTGTGTAATTATGCCAATTTTCAAGGCAGCTCAAATGGTTAGATAAAATGTATTTGAAAATCAGTATTTTGCACTGATCACTTGATTCAGTCTCATTAGATAGCATCACCTTACTCCCAGACATCAATTAATGCAATGGCTAGAGGATGAATATCTCTATATTCCTGGCTTTATTTTGCCATCAAATCAGGTACAGAGAAAAATGAAGGACACAGAACATTAGGCAAGAAAATAAAAAAAATATTTTTTGATGATTATTAAATGTGATTATATGAAAGAATAGGAATATTTTGAAGGCATAGCTGAAGTCCTGTCATCTCAAAGCAAAAATAATTCCAGTGGAGATTTAAGTCTTTTTTTCTTAAAGCCCTGGGCTTTTTTTTGCCAAGAATGAGGCCTAGGGTAGACTGAGCCTTTGATCTCAGAAATCACCAAATGAGCCCTTTGCTTTTACTAGTAAGGAAACCAGGTCACAGTAGCGATGGCAGTGAGTAATATTTTGGAAAGGCAAAATGAAATAAGTGGGACCGAGATTTTTTTATAAAAGAAGATTCTAAATGTTAGATGCTTCCCAACACGTTGTCGCCACAATCAAAAGCAAAGTCCTGCCACCAGCAGCCTTTCTCTTTCCCTGAACTAGATAAGGTAGAGCCATGCTGTGTTCAGATTCTACCAGGACAAGAGTTCTTCTTTGTTTGCATCATCTATTTAAGGTTACCTGATTGCTAAAGTGGGCTTCTCTGGTGGCTGAGTGATAAAGAATCTGCCTGCCAAAGCAGGAGATGTGGGTTCAATCCCTGGGTCGAGACGATCCACTGGAGAAGGAAATGGCAACCCACTCCAGTATTTTTGCCTGGAGAATTCCATGGACAAAGGAGCCTGGCAGGCTATAGTCCATGGGTTCGCAAAGAGTGAAACACAACTTGGCGACTAAATAGCAACAAATCTGCTAAAGTAAGGATATTTACATACCAAATATAAGAATGTACACAGACGTTACTTCATGCAACATTTTATTTTTCTTTCCAAACTGTCTTTATGAAGAAGGCAAAGTATTTCTTTCGAGACTCACATACTCCCCCCATGTGTTGCCACTCTCTCAATTAGGCTTAATGATGCTAAGTACATTATAAGTTATGAAACAAAAATATTAATTCACCTCCATGCCAGCAAACCAGGCATCTACACATCAGAGGAACTATTAAGTACATCTGGTCATAGTAGTGAAGAATGAGGCTCTAAACCCTGCCACTCTTGACCCTAAAACAGACCCTGACAGGCATTGAACATCCCTGAACTCAGTTCACCACCCAGCTCTCTGATTTTTCATGTTCCTTCTGGCCCTGTGTTCATCATACATTCCAATTTCCAGTAATCAGCCTTGACATCTCACTCATTTCTTTTTACTGATTACAACTCATGATCTCTCTAGTTCCTGCTTCAAAGGGTTTGTCCTTAGAAACCTTGTCTGAGATGCTTCCTGAGAAGTAGTAATAGGGTATTCTGTTTGGGCTGGAGCTCTGTTTTCCTTTCTGTCAGTCTGAATATCCCCTTGATTACTTGATTGTCTCAGCCTTGGCCAGTGCCTCTTTGTGGTTGGAGGAAGGGAGTGGGGTAGGTGGGAGCAGATTAGAACTGCTGGTTTGAAGACCCAGAGCTGCTAGCTCATCCTGGCCCTCTCCAGTGTCCAGGGACCTAAATAGATCTGCATCCACTCAAAAAGAAAAAAAAAAAAAAGCCAGAAGTGGGGGTAATAAACAGTATGAAAAACTTAGACAGCATATTAAAAAGCAGAGATGGTACTTTGCCGACAAAGGTCCCTATAGTCAAAGCTATGGTTTTTCCACTAGTCATGTATGGATGTGAGAGATGGACCATAAAGAAAGCTGAGTGCCAAAAAACTGATGCTTTTGAACTGTGGTGTTAGGGAAGACTTTTGAGAGTCCCTTGGACTAAAAGGAGATCCAACCAGTCCATCCTAAAGGAAATCAGTCCTGAATATTCACTGGAAAAACTGATGCTGAAGCTGAAGCTCCAGTACTTTGACCACCTGATATGAAGAGCCAACTCATTGGAAAATACCCTGATCCTGGGAAAGATTGAAGGCAGGAGGAGAAGGGAATGACAGAGGATGCGATGGTTGGATAGCATCACCAACTCAACAGACATGAGTTTGAGCAAGCTCTGGGAGATGGTGAGGGACAGGGAACCCTGGTGTGCTGCAGTCCATGGGGTCGCAAGGAGTCTGATATGACTGAGCAACTGAACAACAAAACAAAAGACAGAAGCAGTGGGGTGGGGGGAAGAGAAGGATCAAGGAGTGGGCTCCTGTTGGCCCTGTGTCCATTCAAAGGTGTTGGTAGGTTGGTGTGTGTGATGATCTTCTATCTCATAACAAAAGGTCTGTTGGTGATCTAAACTGTATACCTCCTAAGGCTTTGCAAAATTTTAAATACACTGAAACCAGAGCAAGTTTCTGTAGGGGGGAGGGGCAAAAGCTAGTCTACTCTGTTAAGAATTATACCACAGAATATTATCTTCTGAACTGAGGGGTATGTGGTGATAACTTAGAAAATCAATGAGATAAAGCTCTGTATCCTGATATGTCAGCAAATTTGGAAAACTCAGCAGTGGCCACAGGACTGGAAAAGGTCAGTTTTAATTCCAATCCCAAAAAAAGGCAACACCAAAGAATGCTCAAACTACCTCACAATTGCACTCATCTCACATGCTAGTAAAGTAAAGCTCAAAATTCTCCAAGCCAGGCTTCAGCAATACGTGAACCGTGAACTCCCTGATGTTCAAGCTGGTTTTAGAAAAGGCAGAGGAACCAGAGATCAAATTGCCAACATCCACTGGATCATGGAAAAAGCAAGAGAGTTCCAGAAAAAAAATTTCTGCTTTATTGACTATGCCAAAGCCTTTGACTGTGGATCGCAATAAACTGTGGAAAATTCTTCAAGAGATGGGAATACCAGACCACCTAACCTGCCTCTTGAGAAATCTGTATGCAGGTCAGGAAGCAACAGTTAGAACTGGACATGGAACAACAGACTGGTTCCAAATAGGAAAAGGTGTACGTCAAGGCTGTATATTGTCACCCTGCTCATTTAACTTCTATGCAGAGTACATCATGAGAAATGCTGCACTGGAAGAAACACAAGCTGGAATCAAGATTGCTGGGAGAAATATCAATAACCTCAGATATGCAGATGACACCACCCTTATGGCAGAAAGTGAAGAGGAGATAAAAAGCCTCTTGATGAAAGTGAAAGAGGAGAGTGAAAAAGTTGGCTTAAAGCTCAACATTCAGAAAACAAAGACCATGGCATCCAGTCCCATCACTTTATGGGAAATAGATGGGGAAACAGTGGAAACAGTGTCAGACTTTATTTTGGGGGGCTCCAAAATCACTGCAGATGGTGACTGCAGCCATGAAATGAAAAGATGCTTACTCCTTGGAAGAAAAGTTATGACCAACCTAGATAGCATATTCAAAAGCAGGGACATTACTTTGCCGACTAAGGTCCGTCTAGTCAAGGCTATGGTTTTTCCTGTGGTCATGTATGGATGTGAGAGTTGGACTGTTAAGAAAGCTGAGTGCCGAAGAATTGATGCTTTTGAACTGTGGTGTTGGAGAAGACTCTTGAGAGTCCCTTGGACTGCAAGGAGATCCAACCAGTCCATTCTGAAGGAGATCAACCCTGGGATTTCTTTGGAGGGAATGATGCTGAAGCTGAAACTCCAGTACTTTGGCCACCTCATGCGAAGAGTTGACTCATTGGAAAAGACTCTGATGCTGGGAGGGATGTGGGGCAGTAGGAGAAGGGGACGACCGAGGATGGGATGGCTGGATGGCATCATGGACTTGATGGACATGAGTCCGAGTGAACTCCAGGAGATGGTGATGGACAGGGAGGCCTGGCATGCTACGATTCATGGGGTCGCAATGAGTCGGACACGACTGAGCGACTGAGCGACTGAACTGAACTGAACTGAACTGAACACAATCTTCCCCAATGATTCAGCAAATTTTTAAGAGCACAAGCACTGTGTCTTCTACCTATGTTTCCCATAGTTTTTTGAGCATATCACTTAACTTTCAGTTTCCCAGGATGAGTGTAAAGCTGACAATTTGCTTTGCTTATCTGGAAAGCACAAGAGAATATGATGGGAGAAAACAATTATATATATTTTTTCTCATTTAATGTACAATATATTTACCTTAAATATTTACAAAAAACAGGGCCCCACCCCTCCCCCCAAAAATCTGAGTCTTTTAAAATATAAAGAAGATATGCCTCTAAATTAGGCATGGGCAGTGGGCAGGCAGGCATAGACAATATATAGTGATCATATTCCATTATCACATTTTTTAATAAGGTGAGACAATAAAGAAGAAATTCTAGATCAGATTCACCACCTGGAGACAATTTAACATTTTGTGAACTTGGGATTCTGTCAAGTCCCTGGGATCTGAGCCATTCAGGACCCTGTTTTCTCTTCTGGACTAAACACAAGTTGTGACTGCATTATTGGCCTGAGGCATAATCCTGTGTTTACATAGACTCTGCCTCCTGGCCTGTGCTCTTAAATAAAAGTGCTAACCTAGCATCCACCGTTCACAGAACTCTTGCACACTGATCATTTAAAACAGTCTTTGTTTTCTTGCTGTTACAACTTTCTATACAACTTGATTCACTTTAGAAGGAAGTACAGTACCTGGTGTGTATTGAGCACTCACACAACGAGTTGTGCCATTGGACAGGGTGTTCTAGGACATGTTATCTCAGTGAGTCCTCTAAACAGCTCTACTTAATGAAGACTATTATGTTTAATAGTCTTTTTACTTTTTAAGGGAAGAAAGTAAATTAAGAAGAAAGTAAATTGTTATGTTCCAAGTCATATAGCTTATAGAAAAGCTAGGATTGGAACACAAGTCTTTTTTACTTCTAATGTCATCCTTTTTTCATAATCTTTTCATGATGTCATACTGCTAAGAGAGTGAAGAAGAGAAATGTCAAGTTCCTTTTAAGGAGAAGGAAATGGCAACCTACTCGCGTATTCTTGCCCAGAAAATTCCATGGACAGAGGAACCTGGTGGGCTACAGTCCACAAAGAGTAGGATACAACTGAATGACCAACTTCTTTTACACTCGGTATGATATTTTCTCCAAGGTCGAAAAATAGAGATTCACACAACATGGCATTCAGGAAAGAGAATGTAAAGAGGCTTATTCTCTTAATAAACATCACCATTCATAGCCTAAGAGTCCCTCAGAGAGATGCAGGTCTAGCTCCTTTGAGATTGCCTGGAAATTGTTTTGTTGTTATTGTTGCTGTTCAATTGCTCAGTTATGTCTGACTCTTTGTGACTCCATAGACTGCAGCATGCCAGGCTTCCCTGTCCATCACCATATCCTGGAGCTTGCCCAAACTCATGTCCATTGAGTCGGTGATGTCATTCAACCATCTCATCCTCTGTTATCCCTTTATCCTCCTGTCTTCAATCTTTCCCAGCATCAGGGTCTTTTCTAATGAGTCAGCTCTGCCCATCAGGTGGCCAAAGTAATGGAGTTTCAGCTTCAGCATCAGTCCTTCCAATGAATATTCAGGACTGATTTCCTTTAGAATTGACTGGTTTGATCTCCTTGCAGTCCAAGGTACTCTCAAGAGTCTTCTCCAACACCACAGTTCAAAAGCATATTCCAAATAAATATCCATATTTCTCTACCTCTGGAGTGTTTGCTTTAGAATGTCTAGGATGGACACTTATTTCTCTCTCCCCACTACCACCACTGGGTAATTCTTACATGTGTCTGAGATTGGAACTGACCATTTTACACTGTATTCTTAATCTCAGGTAAGGTCAGAATTCCACTCAGAGAGAGAGACTATTAAACATACTTCCAAAGCCCTGAAAACATCTTATGCTGTCTTCCTGGGAAGCCAAATTTTGGACATTTTGAGAGGCTGTCTGTTATGGTCATTAAGAACCTGGGTGGGTTTATCACATATTATTTCTGTATTTGAGCATGTTATTTAAATTCTGTGTGTCTGAGGATAATGAGACATTCTACAATTATGAGAAGATCAAATGAGACAAAATATAGTAAGCACTTGGCAATCTGCTACTGTTGTTATCGATGCTGCTGGGTACCTGTGGTATACCTGTTAGCTACTGCACATTTGACATAGCAAATGATCCCAGAACTCTGTGGCTTAACAACAGTAAGCATTTCTTCTCAGGGAGGTTCCAGTCAACTGTGATTTGGCTAAGCCTGTCTCGATCTCAGCTGAATGGATTTACTCCAGGTGGCAAATACAGCTGAGCATGGCTCTAGGCTCTGGATTGGGTTTAGATGTGCCCCATGAGTGCTTGTTCTGAGACCCAGAATCCAGGGCCAGCAAATGCTTGGGACGTAATTTTTCCATGTCTGGACCCACTCCAGTACTCTTGCCTGGAAAATCTCATGGACGGAGGAGCCTGGTGGGCTGCAGTCCATGGGGTTGCTAAGAATCAGGCATGACTGAGTGACTTCACTTTCACTTTTCACTTTCATGCATTGGAGAAGGAAATGGCAATCCACTCCAGTGCTCTTGCCTGGAGAATCCCAGGGACGGAGGAGCCTAGTAGGCTCCCACAGAGTCGGACGTGACTGAAGCGACTTAGCCTCAGCAGCAGCACTAATGTGCAAAGCCAAATCAAGCTGTATTAGTATGTATATGGCCTCTGCTTGCATCACTTTTGCTAACATCATATTAGTCAAAGCTAGTCAAATAGTCAAGGCTGCATCATTTAAGAGGGAAATCAGATTCCGTTAATCTGAGATTAGGAGCAGCAAGAGTGAAAATATATGGGAAAATAATTCAAACTGTCAAAAACTATAGAATGGTTCTCAATAAGTATAATCTCTTTAACATTTGTTGTTGTAGGACTATAGTTTGCCACATACTGTGCTAAACACTTCATACTGATTTTTCTTTAAAGGTATGAGAAAGAAAAACCACTACCACTGTAACCAGCATATAATGAGAACTATCTTTAACTTTTCTTCCTCTGGGAAACACATTTATGCTATGAGCCTTCTTTTACAGGTGACTCAGAAGGCAATGGCACCCCACTCCAGCACTCTTGCCTGGAAAATCCCATGGACGGAGGAGCCTGGTGGGCCGCAGTCCATGGGGTCGCTGGAGTCAGGCAAGACTGAATGACTTCACTTTCACTTTTCACTTTCATGCATTAGAGAAGGAAATGGCAACCCACTCCAGTGTTCTTGCCTGGAGAATCCCAGGGACGGCAGAACCTGGTGGGCTGCCATCTATGGGGTCGCACAGAGTCAGACACGACTGAAGCGACTTAGCAGCAGTAGCAGAATAATTCAAATTAGAACAGCTGATTTCTTCAAGGTTCTGTCCTAAAATACCTAGAGACATCAGAAATAAGGAAATGTGGAAGAGGTGTGCATACTCTGGGACTTCCAAGGTGACTCAGTGGTAAAGAATCTTCTTGCCAATGCAGGAGTCACAAGATACATGGGTTCATTTCCTGGGTCTGGAAGATCCCTTGGAGGAGGAAATGGCAACCTGCTTCAGCGTTCTTGCCTGGAAAATTCCATGGACTGAGGAGCCTGGTGGGCTACAGTCCACGGGGTCACAAAGAGTCAGACACGACTGAGAGACTGACACACACACGCAGGCATGTGCACACTCAGAGGCCTGGGTATTATCTGTGGGACAATGTTATCTGGGACTTGAGAAGAGGGTAACCAGTTTGGGTTGCTTAATTCAGAAGACATTTATTCCAAACAGATGCTATCCTAGTTTCATGCCAGGTAGAACTTTAAAATGAGTCTAGAAACATCACAAGATTTAGTAAGGAAATTAACAAAAGAGAAAGGTAAAGCTAAAATGATGATGATGATGATGGTAATAATGATAATAATAATAAATAAAGTCAGATCATAGAAGGGCTTAAATGGAAGGTTAAAATGATTATACTTTATTATATTGGCAGTAGGGAGGGATTGACACTGGCAAGCAAATGTTAGTATATAGGAGATTAGTCCTTCTAGGACTATTTTAAGTATATATAACATTCAGTTCAGCTCAGTTCAATTCAGTCTTTCAGTTGTGTCTGACTCTTTGTGACCCCATGAATCGCAGCACACCAGGCCTCCCTGTCCATCAGCAACTCCTGGAGTAAACCCAAACTCATGTGCATCGAGTCGGTGATGCCATCCAGCCATCTCATCCTCTGTCGTCCCCTTTTCCTCCTGCCCCCAATCCCTCCCAGCATCAGAGTCTTTTCCAATGAGTCAACTCTTCACATGAGATGGCCAAGTATTGCAGTTTCAGCCTCAGCATCAGTCCTTCCAATGAACACCCAGGACTGATCTCCTTTAGGATGGACTGGTTGGATCTCCTTGCAGTCCAAGGGACTCTCAAGAGTCTTCTCCAACACCACAGTTCAAAAGCATCAATTCTTTGGTGCTCATCTTTCTTCACAGTCCAACTCTCACATCCATACATGACGACTGGAAAAACCATAGCCTTGACTAGATGGACCTTTGTTGGCAAAGTAATGTCTCTGCTTTTGAATATGCTATCTAGGTTGGTCATAAGTTTCCTTCCAAGGAGTAAGCGTCTTTTAATTTCATGGCTACAATCACCATCTGCAGTGATTTTGGAGCCCCCGAAAATAAAGTCTGACACTGTTTCCACTGTTTCCTCATCTACTTTTCATGAAGTGATGGGACCAGATGCCATGATCTTAGTTTTCTGAATGTTGAGCTTTAAGCCAACTTTTTCACTCTTCTCATCGACTTTCATCAAGAAGCTTTTTAGTTCCTCTTCACTTTCTGCCATAGGGTGGTGTCATCTGCATATCTGAGGTTATTGATATTTCTCCCAGCAATCTCGATTCCAGCTTGTGATTCTTCCAGCCCAGCAGCTTACTAACATAATTTTAAAGGAAATTTTGAAAAGTCAGAAGGAAACCAGAGAATCAGAGCTGGACATTTTTTTGTGCCTCCAAATCAGTCCCCTTCCCTTTATTCCACATCTTCTTGTGTTTGTAAAGATCTGGATCAGATGCGTACATGTGTGCTAAGTTGCTTCAGTCATGTCTGACACTTTGCGACCCTATGGACTTTAGCCCTCCAGGTTCCTCTGCCCATGGGAATCTCCAGGTAAGAATACTGGAGTGGGTTGCCATGCCCTCCTCCAGGGCATCTTCCCAATCTAGGGATCAAACATATGTTTTTTAAAGTTTCCTGCATTGGCAGGTAGGTTCTTTACCACTAGCACCATCTGGGAAGCCCCTTGGATTGGATGACATCATGCTTATAAAAGTCATTTGTCCACTACACACACTTAAATGGAAATAGTGATTATAGAACAAAGAAAAATACGTTTCTTTAAAGTTAGCAAAAACAGACCCATTTAAATAACTTGCATAAGCAAATTCCTTTCCAACAGAATCATTAAATTTTAAAATGGTAGTTTCATATATTTTAACAGACTTTTTCCACTGCATGTTCTTTAGAATTCACTTCTCAATTTAGGTGTCTTAAAACATGTTAAGAGTAAGATATGGCTCATTCTCTCGAGGGTGTGATATTCTGAGAGGACAAAATTAGGTATAATAATTTCTTTAAGGATAATCATGATAATAATATAACCACACAAAATTGAAAGTAATATGAATCATTAAAGGCAGAGACTAAATCCCATGGGGTGAGGCACGTAAAGAGTTTTAGGAAAACATTCCCTTGAGAAAGAAGCTATTGCCTAACTCATGAAGAAATGTTCTAACCTGATCTCAAGACATTGTGCTTTGTCCCTGAGATTTAATGAACGATGCTTGTTTCTTTTCTTTTTTTTTCTTTTTTCTGTTCCATGAATTGTCCAAAGCTCTAGATATGCAAAAACGCATGAGCACACTGTTCCCCAAGAGAAAAGACAGATATTTCAAGGTGACTGGAACTCGGTAAGTTCTGAAGTAAGAATGTGAGCACCATGAAGAAGCACTTTATAATAAGTTAAAGAACCTTTTAAGATGAGCCTTGAAGGATGGACTGTAGTTTATCTGGAGGAGAAGGGTGGCGATATACTTCTATGAAGAAGAAACACTGAGCAAAGACATGAGGGCACAAGATTACACACAGTTTGAGAAAGCATACATACCACTGCTAAGGACAATATCCACCAGGAGCTCTTCTATTCAGCATTAAATAAACATTAATATTTACAAGACTGTCAGAGGACATACCTGGTTGCAGCTACTCAGATTTAGGTAACAAAGCACCACACACCAGCCGTTCAGCATGCCCTTACAGAAGTGGACCTGTTCACATAGTTAACCAGAAAGTATTTTTGGCCAGCTCCCCTGACCTCCAGCAGGGGAAAGCTCAGGTAATGGAAGAATACGTACCTGTATGCATGTGATCCAGCCTAGTTTCAAATTGTCATTTCCAACATGAGCCGGTATCTATTAACCACTTCAGTGTCTATGAAGTTAGCTTTCAGGATCTCTACATGGGAAATACCAGTTAAGAGTCTCTTTTGTGTAGAATTTCAAAGTTATGGTTCCAAAGCAAAATATTTTCAGTCATACAAAGACATCACAAGCCAGACACAATTTAATAATCAGAGATTTTTTTTTTTTTTTACCATAAGCAATGTTGCTAATAACACACCTGAAAATCTACCTTTATTAAATCTCTAGAGGAGCAGGCGTTTGGCTGAAGGGAAGGAGACCAGCTATAACTACACATCATCACTGAATCTTTGCTCCAATTCTTTCCAGTTTGAGGCAAATGTTGAGGAAGTAACAATACAGATGGAGAGAAGCAGGAAGGTTTCAGAGACTCATCATAGGCATGTTATACAGATTGTGATAACAGGGCCCTGGGGATAAGGGAAAGAAGTGGTCAAGCGTCCCTGTGAAAGTTACCTAAGGCTAAGGAGGAAAATGGTTCCGAGAGAGTTTGATATGTTTCATGTCTCCCACTTCATGTCCTACCATAATCCTTTTAACAGTTTGCTTTCTGACCATGTTCATCCACCTTGCACTTGAATATGCTTTATTACCTCTAGTTATAGAACTTTTGCACAACTGTAACCTTCTGTCTGGGGTGACATCATCATCACCGTCACATACATATATACATTATACATCACTCATCCTTTATCAAGGAAATCACCCTGAATACCACTGGAGGAATTCTCCCAACCAAATACCCTCTTGGTATCTTGTTACTTTATATCATGGATTTGAACACAGTTTTCCTTCTATGGTCATTTCAGTTATTCATTTATGCTTTCCCTCTAGATTGTAAGCTTGATGAATGTAGGAGACATACCTGGTTTTGTGCCTTGCCCATTTCTCAGCACAGAGTGAGTACTTATAAAATTATTTTGAGTTCATTAATCAAAGGATAAATATACAAGCAAAACAAATAAAGACTATCATGGGAGGATTTTTGATAATGGTTAGAAGAAAAATGTAATTTCAGTTGGTGTATGAATTACCAGTAAGATATCTAAATTTGAAAATGTTCAATTAATAGTGAGACTATGATAGGACCAGAGATAAGGATCTGATGGTATGTATACAGAAAGTTGTAAAAGTCTTAAATAATCATGATCATTGAGGTTTTACATATCTAAATATAAGAAATTACGAGTCACATGAGGCTTATAAGTGTTTGTGGATAATGTCTATGTGCATGCTAAGTCGCTTCATTAGTGTCCATCTCTTTGTGATCCTATGGACTGTAGCCCACAGGCTCCTCTGTCCATGGGGATTCTCCAGGCAAGAATACTGGAGTGGTTGCTAGATCCTCCTTCAGGGGATCCTCCTGACCAGGGATCAAATCCACAGCCCTTATGTCTCCTGCATTAGCAGGTGAGTTCTTTACCACTAGCGCTACTTGGGAAGCCCTTATGAATAATGGGAAATTATCAGTTGACCTTTACGACTTGGTAAAATGTTGACGCTATAAACTCTATCTCATTTCCAGTTAAAAGACAGCAAGTAAGGGTAGGACCTAACAGTCACTTAGTACTGTTTTCTGGAAAGCACCACTTTTATAAACTCTTTTAATCATCACTAAGGATAGTTGTGATCTCATTGTCAGGGCCTCCAAGATAGCTCAGTGGTAAACAAACCACCTGGCAATACAGGAGAGGCAGGAATCACAGGTTTGACCCCTGGGTCAGGGACATCCTCCTGGATTAGGAAATGTCATCCCATTCCAGTATTCTTACCCAGAAAATCCCATGGACAGAGGAGCCTGGTAGGCTACAGTCTATGGGTCGGAAAGAGTCGGACACAGCTGAGCACGCGTGCACAAATTCATCAGTGTCTTTTTCAGCATAAGTAAGAAAATGGGTTCCAGAAACTTAACTAATTTGCTCAGTGTAGCACAGTAAGTAAATAAAAATGACAGGTCCCCAAACAATGTTTGCATGTATATTATTCCAATACATTAATTCATCTTTCATATTTCTTGACCTTTTCCAATGCCCTTCACCAGTCAACTCCATTGACCCAGTATTTTCTGTTTAATGCTTCCCCAGGATCAGGATGGCTAAGTCCTTTCAAGTTTTATCTTTTTTATAAATGGAAACATCCCCTAGGCTATATAGTCTTTGCTTGGTGTTTTCTAGAAACAAATCCACACCTGTCAAAGATCCTGGCTGCAGCTTCACTCAGATGAATCAGTGTCATTTTTTTGTGGGAAGGTGGAGTAATTTCTGTACCTTTTTTTCATCACCTGCTCTCTGCTCCAATTACTTCTAATTTGGAAGCCTCTTCCCATTTATCCCTCTCAGTTCAATTTTTTCTTCCTTGTGCAGGGTGAGGGATCCTGCACTCCTGTCCAAATGCCAAATTACCAGTTAGCAATTAAGGAAGCTCATTTACAAACAGACATAATCATTAAATTATGTGAAAGTCAGAAGAATGGTCTCTTTCCATGATGCTGGCATCCTAAGCCACATCAAAGAGGCTGGTATTTATTTCAGATCATTATACCTTGATGACTGATCAATTTGACCATCTTCCTATTCTGTGAGACAAACAAAAGGAATCTTTGTCTGCATTTCATGGCCATTTATCATTCCTCTGGCTTTCAAATTGCAAGTCTGAGATCAAAGGAAAGGGGAGGAATGATATTCTGCTGTCTAATGCTGAGAGCAAAGCATGATCACACCTCAGTATTTTCTAATTGTTAAACATCAGCTCTGCCTACTTTGTATTGTGAAAACAAACAAACAAACCCTGGAAACAGTAAGACAGCGAACTCTCTTAATATATTGCACATCAAATTCTATTTGTTTTGTTTGATTTTAGAATCAAAGTAAGCTCCCGAGTAATCAGTCTGAATATGGATTCCAATTCATATATATCCCTAGGCTCTGCTGGTAATTTGCTGTGTGATTTGGTCAGGCAGCATTCCTGATCTGGACCGAATTTTTCATACATATAAAGTGAAAGAATGGGAACTTGATCATTTTTGGCATTTTCATTAACAAATTAAAGATTCAGCTTTGATGGCCAAGTTATACACCAAATTAATTTACTTGTTATCATAATTGTATTTATTCCACAGGCATATTTCATAAATAAGAAGAGTGCATTATGAATATGAACACAGGAATTTTTCTGTACAGAATATATACCTATAATGTGATTTTTTTTGCTCATATGCCATTTCATTCCTATAAAATGTGAAATCCTGAAATGTAACACTTTTATTTGTTTGTTTAATCATAAAATGCATAAATAGGTAGCGCATGATATGAAAGCCTCAAATAATACCTTAAAATCTCCTACTTCTCTCCAGGGGAACCACCTGTAACAGCTTGTGAGCATCCCATCACAATCCATTTTGTGTGCCTGTATGTGGATTTGGCCTTTAGCATTTGTTTTCTGTTAATAAGGGTGTATTTTGCACAATGTTTTGTGTGTCTTTTCCTTACTCTAGCAATACACTTTGCAGTGCTATACCTGTGAGCATATAGAGCTATCTCAGTCACTGTCCTTCTGAATACATGGTAATCAGTGTCATACATGTATCACAATTCAATGTGTCCATCTGTTGATATACATTTAGATTTCAAATTTCATTTTGACAATGACAAAAATGCTGGAAAAAAAACTTTTTTTTTTTTTCCAATTGCAACTGTGCCTTTTCCTTTTCATCTGTTTATTCGTAAGAGTTCTTGGCATATGAATAGGGACTCAGCATAAATCTGATGTTTAGTTCCTGGAAAGATATTGTTATATATTACTTAACAATGGCTTTTCCTGGTGGCTCAGCAGTAAAGAATCTGCCTTCAGAAAGACTCAAGAGATGCAGATTTGATCTCTGGGTAGGGAAGATCTCCTGGAGAAAAGTTTGGCAAACCACTTCAGTATTCTTGCCTGGAGAATCCCATGGACAGAGGAACTTGGCAGGCTATAGTGCAAAGGACTGCAAAGAGTTGGACATGACTAAAGCAACTGAGCATGCACAATGGTGGTGTTATGTTTGCTGTGGTGAAAGTAAGATTCTCTACCAGTTTTTGACTTGTACTCTGATTGGATCTAGGAAACCAGAATCAATTACAAGCATGAGAAAGGGCAAATAACTGAAAGATTCAAAAGTATTATAATTCTTAACCCAGGGAGTAGAGGATGTCCATAAGACAGAAAAGATTAAAAATCTAGAAGAACTAAGGGGGAGAAAAAATGATTAAGATATTTCAATCTGTTTATCCACCTATTCCTTTTATCCCCGTTTGCTCAATTATTTGTTTAAATAGCAAATGTTTCTTAGTGTTAGTTGCACAGTCGTGTCAAACTCTTTGTAACCCCATGGACTGTAGCCCACCAGGTTCCTCTGTCCATTGAATTCTTCAGGCAAGAATACTGGAGCAACTTGCTATTCTCTTCTCCAGGGGATCTTCCTGACCGAGGGATCAAACTGGGGTCTTCTGCCTTGCAGGCAATTCCTTACTGGCTGAGCCAGCATCTGGTAAACACTGGTCACCTTTACTTTTTACCAGGCAGTCTAGTAAAAATTTGAACAAGAATGCTATTTATGGAGGTTTACTGTGTTTTATTTACTCTACCACATAAATATAATGTATTTCTTACAACAGTATCACAAGGTAGGGTTTTTATTTCAAGTATGTACAAATAGAGAATCAGAGAATGACTTCTCCCAGGGTATAGAGTGTGACATTTACAGTCAGACAAAATAGATTCTGAATCAAAGGTAACTAAGCCAATAAATGATGCTTCCTAAGGCCCACTTCACCAGGAATGGGAAGTCAAGTGGGCCTTGGGGAGCATCACTATGAACAAAGCTAGTGGAGGTGATGGAATTCCAGTTGAGCTATTTCAAATCAAGAAAGATGATGCTGTGAAAGTGCTGCACTCAATATGCCAGCAAATTTGGAAAACTCAGCAGTGGCCACAGGACTGGAAAAGGTCAGTTTTCATTCCAATCCCAAAGAAAGGAAATGCCAAAGAATGCGCAAACTACCACACAATTGCACTCATCTCACATGCTAGTAAAGTAAAGCTCAAAATTCTCCAAGCCAGGCTTCAGCAATACGTGAACCGTGAACTTCCAGATGTTTAAGCTTGTTTCAGAAAAGGCGGAGGAACCAGAGATCAAATCGCCAACAACTGCTGGATCGTGGGAAAAGCAAGAGAGTTCCAGAAAAAACATCTATTTCTGCTTTCTTGACTATGCCAAAGCCTTTGACTCTGTGGATCACAATAAACTGTGGAAAATTCTGGAAGAGATGGGAATATCAGACCACCTGACCTGCCTCTTGAGAAACCTATATTCAGGTCAGGAAGCAACAGTTAGAACTGGACATGGAACAACAGACTGGTTCCAAATAGGAAAAGGAGTTTGTCAAAGCTATAAATTGGACTATATGAGTTGGACTATAAATAAAGCTGAGCACTGAGGAATTGATCCTTTTGCACTGTGGTGTTGGAGAAGACTCTTGAGAGTCCCTTGGACTGCAAGGAGATCAAACCAGTGCATCCTAAAGGAATGCACTGAATATTCATTTGAAGGATTGATGCTGAAGCTGAAACTCCAATACTTTGGCCACCTGATGTGAAGAACTGACTCATTTGAAAAGACCCTGATGCTGGGAAAGATTGAAGGCAGGAGGAGAAGGGGATGGAAGAGATGGTTGGATGGCAACACCGACTCAATCGACATGGGCTTGAGTACACTCCAGGAGTTAGCGATGGATAGGGAGGCCTGGCGTGCTGCAGTTCATGGGGTCACAATGAGTCAGACATGATTGAGTGACTGAACTGAACCGAACTGAAGCCAATACGTGTTAGTCACTCAGTCGTGTCTGACTCATTGTGACCCCGTGAACTGTAGTCTGCCAGGCTCCTCTGTCCATGGAATTCTTCAGGCAAGAATACCACAATGGGTAGCCATTCCATTCCCCAGGAGATCTTCCTGATCCAGGAATCAAACTGGAGTCTCACACATTGCAGGCTGTTCTTTACTCTCTGAGCCACCAGGAAAGCCCAAACTAAGCCAATAACCAATTGTATATCTTTAGTTTAGATGGTTAGTTTTCTAGCCTAGGAGATGAAAATAACACTAACAATACTCATATGTTTAAGCTGAGCCTAGTAGAAGACCTGGGACACCAGAAAAGAAGTAATTGAGAATACTGTTATTTTTATGATTGTTTCTTAGTTTACTTTCAATGGTCAAGATGGACCAAGATGAAGGGAAGCAGAAGTTGACTGATTAACTTTGTTCTGGGGTCTGAAAAAGGAGATGCCGATATAATTCAGCTTAGCTCCTGAGAGTAAGAGAGAGTTCAGAAAGTAAGAACAAAAGTCTTACTTACAAAGTAGTGAGAATGACTGTCCTGTAAAAATTGAGAGCTATATGATGGGAGGGCTTCCCTGATGGCTCGGTGGTAAAAGAATCCACCTGCAATGCAGAAGCTGCAAGAGACAAAGGTCCGAGACTTGGGTCAGGAAGATCCTGGAGAAGGAAATGGCACCCCACTCCAGTATTCTTGCCTGGAGAATCCCAGGGTCAGAGGAGCCTGGCAGGCTACAGTCCATGGGGTCGCAAAAGAGTTGAACAGGACTGAAGCGACTTAGCACACACAGGCATATATGATAGGAAAAGGGTGAAACTAGCTACATAGGGAAGGGAGGGGCCAGACATTACCACGCCCCACCCCAAGCCCACTCCATAGAGTTTGCATCACTACCTTTACCTCCTTTGACACGCTCACTTGCCAGTGATTTAATCACTTTCCCCCTTTGTCTGCTGATCACCATTTACCAAAGCAAGACAAGTTCTTGGTGGACAAGGGAGTTTCTGCCCTGCATTTCTTCAACTCAGAGACTTGTGACCTATTTGTTTGTCCTTGGAGTTGCTCAAGACCAGTAAAATTCAGATCTGTTCATTCGTATGCCTTGCTTTCTTTTTTCTTTTTCTTTTCTCGCTACCGTTTTTAGACAGATGACAGGAAGAAAAACTTGTTATTTGAGACCAGGCAGCATGGCTTTTCATCTGGCTTGTCCTGGTACTAAGCAGTTGATCCAGCATATTGGATCACCTGAGCCAGTCTTCATCTTTAAACTACAATGAGAATGTTTAATTTCCAAGGTTGTTATACCATAACTACAATAAACAAAGTGAGGCACTGGGCCAAAAAAAAAAAAATTAATATTCTGCTATTTTTCTCTTTATAGTAGATAACTGACACTGAATAAGCTAAAAAACCCTACACAAATTTCAGAATTTGCTTTTCACATTGTTTATATAACTCCTAATTTGAAATTTATATGGTATTTTTCTAGCTGTATTATGATTAAGGTTTCAAAGGATAGTACTACTTGAGCTTGACTCTCCTCCTGCTGTTCTTATTAAAAAATCAAAGCTGAAGAATCACACTTCTAGGAAAGCATTTGCATATAGAGGAACTCAGTAGTTACCCTGGACCTTTTGACCCATTTCAACCTCTATGGCAACAGTCCTTAGTTCTTTTAAATAGCTTTGTTACTCAATGCTAACATGACTCATATTTTGAAACCTTTAATAATCCTTTTTAAAACACTCTATTTCCATTCATAAGAGCAGGGCATAAAATGTCGTGTCACAGATTACTTGGGACTTGGATTTAAATACCAAGGAATGGAGCTTTTGTAGTCACTGAATGGTATGATCCTACCAATTTTCATACCAAACATCCAACTGTGTCTTTTGAATAAAAGTTAGTGAGCCCAAAGATCATACTTTAAACAGTTTTCAAGAGTAACCCATAGATTTTGTTACAGGCCTCATATAAAATCCATTTGATTTTATAACCAGTTTTACTGTGATATAGTTTCTTTATTACTTAAGCTATCTAACTACAAGGAGGATTTTACAAATGAAGACACATAAGCTAAATGAAGGTAGAGAGAAGTGAGGGGATGATAAGAAAATCATTTAAAACACTGCAGGGTGCTCAGTATGCCTGGAGTGGTGTTGAAAGAAAAGAGAAATAGGAGCAACGCTGAGTATTGCTTTCTCTCTCTCTCCATCTGGCTATATATATATCAGTCTTCCTTCATGAGTCATGCGCTTCAGAGTCTACACTCCTCCTCTTAGTCTTTTGTAGGTTCTCTTTCTCTCTTCCTCTGGCATTGAGAATTTCCCCTTTATTTATTTTTTTTAAAATATAAATTTATTTATTTTAATTGGAGGTTAATTACTTCATAATACTGTATTGGTTCTGCCATACATCAACATGAATCCGCCACAGGTATAGACGTGTTCCCCATCCTGAACCCCCTTCCCTCCCCCCTCCCCGTACCACCCCTCTGGGTCATCCCAGTGCACCAGCTGCAAGCATCCAGTATCATGCATCAAACCTGGACTGGTGATTCATTTCATATATGATATTATACATGTTTCAAGAGACACAGTTGTATAGAACAGTCTTTTGGACTCTGGGAGAGGGAGAGGGTGGGATGATTTGGGAGAACAGAATTTCCCCTTTAAAATAACCATGGGAATGGACTATATTGTAGTATTCTATTTACTCCTCTGTCTCCAGCACTATCTTGTGAGCATCTCCAGAATGTCTTGTTCAGACATTCCGTTGTCTAGCATACAGCTAGGTACTCATCACGCCTTTACTGAAATGGAGTTAATGCAGGTCTTTATAGTAAGATGAGATCTTAATGAGATCACCAGAGCTTGGTGCTTAACTTCACTATTACTAAGGTCGAATCTCGTCATATGTTTAGGGATCATGTACTGAATATAACACAAATCCTAACGAAAGGGTTAAAAGGGTATAGGGAGATACATCTCTAACCTTAAGGGGATCATATGCAATCTGTCTAGTTTTATAGCTGGCCAATGTGTGAATTTCTTATGAAGGGCTCCCTTAATTGTACTCCTATGAGAATCCTGGGCCCAGGTATGACTGCTATAAGCATTTACTTTTAAGCTAAGAAGCCATTAGGTTAAGGCTAAAATTTAAACCATAGTTAAGACAAGGAACTAGATCAAAATGGGGAAGTGGTACCCAGTAAATCAGGTAAAGAGATACTTAAGGAAATTAACTGAGTCAGAAATCCACTCTAAATGCTATTCACCAGAGCAGGTGGTTGGGAGATGATGTTAGAGTTTTGACTTTGATGGATCTCTCTGGATGTCAACACTGAAAATGGGTTGGCATGCGTTACTATTCTGGTGGCATTGTTAGGAAATGGATGGCTCTGGCTGGCTTAAATGACCCATGCAGGTCAGGGAAGTAGCAGAAGAGCCTAACTTAAAAAAGAAACCCATTGCCCAGCCAAGGCAAGTACTATCACAGGGACATGAGATAAGAATTGTGAAACATGGGACAGAAAGAAGCTTAGCCTGTCTTGAAGGATTGTGGAAGTTTCACCAAAGCGGCATCAAATGAGGTCATGAAGAATGAAAATCAGCTCAGTTATAATCCTTCATTCATATACAGAATTCTTCACATGAAAAAAATAAAGTATGCAAGATCCATTATCATTTTTCACACACACACACACACACACACACACACACACAGCTTTTTTGGAAACCAAAGACAATTATCTATAACCTAAAGATGAGGAAACCAAGGATCAAAGAGTACAGATCTTGTCTAATATTATCCTTTAAGCAACATATTCTATGAAAGAAAAAATTTCCCCTTGAAACCCTCTGTTCTTGTACAACATTCTGCCTTTCCAGGGATGTCTGATGCATTTAAATACAAAGAGTAATCTAAATGATAAAATAATGTCCTTTAGGAAAATTTAGCTATTTAACCTCTCCAAAGAATGCTAATAATTTGATAAGGAAGTAAATAAAAATTTAAAAATCAAATGGACCATACTTAAGATTGCCATTTTACATATATTGCACCTTTTAATACAAAAATCATGGAAGGTAGTAATTATGGACATTTGTCAACATGGAAGAATTGCACTCTTGCCCTTTAAAAATTCATTTTCTTTCAAAAGCTAGAAAGGTATCTAAACCAGATATTCTGTGTGAGGGTCTCGAATGAGATATAGCAAGAAAGAAGTGCTGCTCTCCAGGACTACAATTACTGTAATGCAGAAAGAGCTCCTTAGAGCAGGAGGCTTTGATGGATTAATCAGGAGGAGATTCTAGTTGGAAGATAGGAGATGCTCCATCTGAGCTGAAAATATTGGGCTAGGAGTCAACAAATCTGGTTCCTACTCCCAGAAGTTGCTATGTAGGGACCCTAGCCAAAATATTTCCCTTAAACTTTAAATAAAATGAAGTGTTTGATAAGTTCTGAGTTAATTAGCTCTCACAACCTCTATTGGTTTCCTGCGGCTGCTACAGCAAATTGCCACAAACTTGGTGGCTTAAAACAATTGAAACTTACTTCCTCCCCATTCTGGAGGCTAAAAGTTCAACATCAGTTTCATTGGGTTTAAGTCAGGGCGTGTCAGGTGTTGGCAGGGTCACATGCCATCCAGAGGCTCTAGAGAAAGAATCCATCTCTTGCTTCCAATTTCTGGTGTCTATGGCATTTCTTTGTGGCCCAGTCACTACAGTCTCTGCCTCCATCTGCTCCTTGTCTTCTCTTTTATGTGTATAATCCTTCTATTCCTCTCTGAAAAGGTCACTTGTGATTGGATCTAGGATCTTTCAGAGAATCAAGGATAATCTCCTCATCTTAAAACATTTACAGGTTCCAGGGATTAGGACCACTGTTTAAGAAAGTGAAAGAAAGTATTAGTCTCTCAGTCATGGCTGATTCTTTTGTGACCATGTGGACTGTAGCCCACCAGGCTCCTCTGTCCGTGGAATTCTCCAGGCAAGAACAGTGGAGTGGGTTGCCATTCCTTTCTCCAGGGGATCTTCCCCACCCAGGGATCAAACCTGGTTCTCCAGCATTGCAGTCAGATTCTTTACCGTCTGAGCCACCAGGGAAGCCCCTTTATTCAGTACTGAAGATATGATCATACTGTTCATGAGGTTCTCAAGGCAAGAATACTGAAGTGGTTTGCCATTCCCTTCTCCAGTGAACCACAGTTTGTCAAAACTCTCCACCATGACCCATCTGTCTTGGGTGGCCCCACGTGGCATGGTTCATAGTTTCATTGATTTAGACAAGGCTGTGGTCCATGGGATCAGTTTGATTAGTTTTCTGTGATTGTGGTTTTCATTCTTTCCAGCCCTCTGATGGACAGGGATAAGAAAACTCCAATACCTTGGCCACCTGATGAAAAGAAGTGATTCTTCAGAAAAGACCCTGATGCTGGGAAAGATTGAAGGCAGGAGGAAAAGGGGATGACAGAGGATGAGATGGTTGGATGGCATCACCGAGTTGATGGACACGAGTTTGAGCAAGCTCCGGGAGTTGGTGATGGACAGGGAAGGCTGGTGTGTGGCGGTCTATGGGGTCACGAAGAGTTGGACACGACTGAGCAACTGAACTGACTGACTGAAGATATTTAACACTATTGTTATTATTATTATATTTTAAAATCTAGTGGATAAGAGGACAGGATCTTGAGCCTCATTCTGCAAATTATTGGGCAAAGTACTAAAACTTTTCTTATCTGTAAAATGGAAATAAAAACTGTACCTATTTTATAGATTTATTATGAAGATTTATAAGTTAATACTTAATGAAGTACTTAGAACAGTGCCTATGACAGGATAGGTGACCAGTAAAACTTTTATTATTAACTGTTACTATTTCCCAGCCATGAAAAGCCTGCATATATTGAAAGATCTTGTCTACCAAAGACAAGCCATGTATTCAGTAATATTTAATTTGATTCCTAATGTTTTTTTTTTTTTTTTTTTTTTTTTTAATTTTTAGTTTTTTATTTTTTAAATTTTAAAATCTTTAATTCTTACATGCATTCGCAAACATGAACCTCCCTCCCACCTCCCTCCCCAGAACATCTTTCTGGGTCATCCCCATGCACCAGCCCCAAGCATGCTGCATCCTGCGTCAGACATAGACTGGCGATTCAATTCACATGATAGTATACATGTTAGAATGTCATTCTCCCAAATCATCCCACCCTCTCCCTCTCCCTCTGAGTCCAAAAGTCCGTTATACACATCTGTGTCTCTTTCCCTGTCTTGCATACAGGGTCGTCATTGCCATCTTCCTAAATTCCATATATATGTGTTAGTATACTGTATTGGTGTTTTTCTTTCTGGCTTACTTCACTCTGTATAATCGGCTCCAGTTTCATCCATCTCATCAGAACTGATTCAAATGAATTCTTTTTAACGGCTGAGTAATACTCCATTGTGTATATGTACCACAGCTTTCTTATCCATTCATCTGCTGATGGACATCTAGGTTGTTTCCATGTCCTGGCTATTATAAACAGTGCTGCAATGAACATTGGGGTACATGTGTCTCTTTCAATTCTGGTTTCCTCGGTGTGTATGCCCAGAAGTGGGATTGCTGGGTCATAAGGTAGTTCTATTTGCAATTTTTTAAGGAATCTCCACACTGTTCTCCATAGTGGCTGTACTAGTTTGCATTCCCACCAACAGTGTAGGAGGGTTCCCTTTTCTCCACACCCTCTCCAGCATTTATTGCTTGCAGATTTTTGGATTGCAGCCATTCTGACTGGTGTGAAGTGGTACCTCATTGTGGTTTTGATTTGCATTTCTCTAATAATGAGTGATGTTGAGCATCTTTTCATGTGTTTGTTAGCCATCCGTATGTCTTCTTTGGAGAAATGTCTATTTAGTTCTTTGGCCCATTTTTTGATTGGGTCGTTTATTTTTCTGGAGTTGAGCTGCAGAAGTTGCTTGTATATTTTTGAGATTAGTTGTTTGTCAGTTGCTTCATTTGCTATTATTTTCTCCCATTCAGATGGCTGTCTTTTCACCTTGCTTATATTTTCCTTTGTTGTGCAGAAGCTTTTAATTTTAATTAGATCCCATTTGTTTATTTTTGCTTTTATTTCCAGCATTCTGGGAGGTGGATCATAGAGGATCCTGCTGTGATTTATGTCTGAGAGTGTTTTGCCTATGTTCTCCTCTAGGAGTTTCTGATCTTACATTTAGATCTTTAATCCATTTTGAGTTTATTTTTGTGTGCGGTGTTAGAAAGTGATCTAGTTTCATTCTTTTACAAGTGGTTGACCAGTTTTCCCAGCACCACTTGTTAAAGAGATTGTCTTTACTCCATTGTATATTCTTGCCTCCTTTGTCAAAGATAAGGTGTCCATATGTGTGTGGATTTATCTCTGGGCTTTCTATTTTGTTCCATTGATCTATATGTCTGTCTTTGTGCCAGTACCATACTGTCTTGATGACTGTGGCTTTGTAGTAGAGCCTGAAGTCAGGCAAGTTGATTCCTCCAGTTCCATTCTTCTTTCTCAAGATTGCTTTGGCTATTCGAGGTTTTTTGTATTTCCATACAAAGCTTGAAATTATTTGTTCTAGTTCTGTGAAAAATGTGGCTGGTAGCTTGATAGGGATTGCATTGAATTTGTAAATTGCTTTGGGTAGTATACTCATTTTCACTATATTGATTCTTCCAATCCATGAACATGGTATATTTCTCCATCTATTAGTGTCCTCTTTGATTTCTTTCATCAGTGTTTTATAGTTTTCTATATATAGGTCTTTAGTTTCTTTAGGTAGATATATTCCTAAGTATTTTATTCTTTTCGTTGCAATGGTGAATGGAATTGTTTCCTTAATTTCTTTTTCTACTTTCTCATTATTCGTGTATAGGAATGCAAGGGATTTCTGTGTGTTGATTTTATATCCTGCAACTTTACTATATTCATTGATGAGCTCTAGTAATTTTCTGGTGGAGTCTTTAGGGTTTTCCATGTAGAGGATCATGTCATCTGCAAACAGTGAGAGTTTGACTTCTTCTTTTCCAATTTGGATTCCTTTTATTTCTTTTTCTGCTCTGATTGCTGTGGCCAAAACTTCCAGAACTATGTTGAATAGTAGCGGTGAAAGTGGACACCCTTGTCTTGTTCCTGACTTTAGGGGAAATGCTTTCAATTTTTCACCATTGAGGATAATGTTTGCTGTGGGTTTGTCATAAATAGCTTTTATTATGTTGAGATATGTTCCTTCTATTCCTGCTTTCTGGAGAGTTTTTATCATAAATGGATGTTGAATGTTTTATTAATCAAACACATTTATCACTGCCTGTCAGAGCTGATTCAGCAGGAGATAACCAGAGCATGCGCAGTGAGTTGACACAACACCAGCCAAAAGAACAGACTTTTAACATTTTAACCTGTGTACTCATAGTCTGAGCCAAAATTCCAATACTGATAACACTTGTTGTAATAGTGAAAATATCTGTTTTACCTCTAATTAGTAATTAAAACATTAGCTTTTTCTATATATACAACCTTTAAAATCTTATTTATTTATTCATTCTTTCATTACATATTTTACACCACTACCCAGGGAGCCTGGGCCTCTTTGAGAACTCTACCCTTAGGCAATGTAGTACCTTTAAGGAGACCTTCAAAGCTTCATCATCACCTTGGAGGCTCTTCATTGGGAGAGCTTGTCTGGGAGGAGGTCATCAGGTGAAAGTTGTTAACATACACCTTTAAATAGCCCTACCAGGATGCCAACTCAAGCAAGCTTAGCCATTAATCCTGCTGAAATTTATTGCCACTTGGACAGAGGTGAGACAGAGGCACCTTTAGCGTCCTAAGAAGTTTTTAAGACAGACAGAAATATTCTCCTTTTATACATTATATGCTAGGATGAGCTAATTGCCAAACACATCAACGTCCATCTGCGACTGATCCCACAGCCTGGTTTAGAGCTCTGTGACAGCTTTCAGTTTCAAAGTCCTTGCCAAAAACCATGTCTCTCCTGTCCTTGGGAGGTGCACATGCCCAACATCAGGAAAGCAGCATTATGAAAAGGAAGAAAGCAAGGCAAGTGATCCCATTTTGCAGGTGACTGCCTAATTTATTTCCATGCATGTTTGTTGGGGTTAAAGTGAGAAATTCATGTACAATATGCTATATGTGTGCCCCTTCCTCATTCTCCAGGTCTCCTGACACCTACAGGACACCGAAGCCAGGCCCTTCAACAGACGGTGGCGAGGTAGGTAGGACTCAAACCTAATAGAGACAAGAGAGAAGATACATTTGCCGCTTTATTCCATGAAATATAGATAATAAGCTTTGAATGCTTATCTAATGCTAGACACTGTGATTCATAGATGATTGCTCACACACATATACACAAAATAAAGTGGTACACACAGTAAAGATGATGGAACTGAAGCTGTAACGTAAATATCTAAAATATACCTTGTAGGGAGCAAATGGAGATAGATGAGATGAACTGGAATAGTATGAACTCAAGAGTCCAGTTGTCCGCTGTATCACTTTCTAATGTGCTGAATTGCCAGCCCGCTTTCTTATTCTCATTTCCCTTTCTCGTCATTTACTAGGATAGTGACCTTCCACGTTTGTCTGACTGATTCTTGGCAACTTCATCCTCTGCCTCCCCAATAATCTCTTGTTTGACTCCAGCCACCTGCTTCCCACTTTCCCAGAGTACACAGCTGTAGCCAACCAGAGACAGATGAAAGTGTGACCTGTGACCTGTATTGAAATCTTGCCTGAAGATACCAACCCCTGACAATCCTATTACGAAGAGCACGGTACAAAATAGAATTCATAATTCCACATTCGGATGTGATATTTTATACATCTCTTTGTCTTGTGTGGCATTTTACTGTGTTTTACTATAATCTTCTGTTCAATATTTCATTATAGTTCACTGAGCTGTAGAACAGATAAAAAAGTTATTGAGAGGAGTCAGAAAGATGCATTTTAGCACATGAAACTCTTGTTTAGCCACGTTGCCTTGAGTTTCAATATTTCATTAGTAAAATAGTGAGAATAAAACTCACCTTGTTAAATGGATCAGATAAGAAAACATTTTTAAAGCAGAGCACAGTAACAGGAACATAGTAAGTCCATGATAGCTCCTAGATATTTGAAAAATAATTGTGTTCTTGTTTACAAAGGTGTTTTTTTTTTTTTTTTAAATAAGTCCTTCACGTCTCTCAACATTACAGCCTCGTCTGTTTCATCTTCAAATTTTACTCTGTTATTTGGCCCATAGCAGATGCTCCATGTGTGGTAATGAAATTGAATTTCTGAGAGTTGTTTCAACTTTAAATGAGTCCCTGGAAATTCTTTTTATTCTAAAAATTCTTGCCCTAATCTAAGATTAATTCTTTGGAAATTGAAGAGGGAAAAGATGGGGGATGCAAGTAGGAAAGAGAGAGAGAGAAAAGAGATGGTCTGTGAGATATTTATCTAAATAGCCTGGCAGTGAGCGTGGCAGGCTCTCGATGGTCTCCCAGTGTGGGAGGGAAGATGAACGGTTTCAGGGCACCCCGGTGCTACTCCTTAAAGGAGCCTGCTGTGGCCAGAGCTGGCCCCTTTGACCCTGTTTCAATGTAGGAGGAAGGATGTGTAGAATCATAAAAGGAACGCACACTCTCATACTCCCACTGCAGTTCCCTTGGAAATACTGGATCTGTTGAGGCAGTTGGCATGAGAGGATGCTTGGGGTGGCAAAAAGCACTTGAAATGTGACTTTGCTGCTGCAGCTCTGTGACCTGAGGCATATTATTTGGCCCTTTGTGCTCTTTACTCACTTGTGAAACTAGGAAAATAATGTCTACTTTGCGGGGATATTCTAGTGGCTAAGTAATACAAAGCATATTAAAGCTAATCACAGTTTGTATATCTATTATCCCAGTAGCTAAATCTGCTTTCTATTATAGATATTTTAGGCTAAATGTGAAGAATAACTTTTTTCAGATGTTTGGTCATCTTTACTGAAAATTAACTGTTAAGTGTTGGTATCAACGTGTTTGTTATATGATCCTGTCCTGTTGACCAGATTTCATGAAACCAGAGGTGGATATAAGATCTTAAATGATGCAGACTTCTCTTTCCTAAAAATATAGTTTGGAGACAAAGCTTTGTGTGTGTGTGTGTCTGTGTGTGGGGAGGAGAGTGAGGGAGGGGGAGAGAGGGAGAGAATGAATTTGGAATATCCCATTCATACCTTTTCCTAGGAGTATAATCTTAGTAAATACTTTCACTAGAATCCCAGTCTCTGGCTTTGCTTCTAGAAAAGTCAATTCTAAATCACTTGGCATGGAAGTTGTTTGCAAGAAATAACAAGCCCTAAGGTCTATGCTGTGGTCTATAAAAGCACACTGCAAAGGCCATTTTATATAGATATATATAAAATGATCTGTAGAGGCTGATAAATTTGGGTAGATGTGCTATATTGACTACTAACTGTTTAAGCTTGGGAAAATTACTTAACCTCTAGTGACTCAGTTTCCTTGTCTGCCATATTTATCTCACAGGGCTACTTGGAGAGGAAACAGGTAGAGGGATCTTCCCAGATGTCCTGCTGTATCATATAAATTGCATAAGTCATAGCGTCTGTTGTGACTATTACTACTACTACCATTGTTTCTCTGTGGAAGATTCTTGTTCAGGTGCTCTGCTTGAAGCTCTTTGGCTGTTTTTTTTTTTTTTTTTTTTTACTATTTACAATAGTGTCCTCCTAACTTACACTTAAACCAGAGTTAGAAAGTACTCTCAAAGTCAGTAGTTTAAATGGAAGCTTTACTATAAACACAATTGGAAGAGACTGGTTGTCATGGTGATGCTTTTGCCAAAGTAATGGAGAGGCAAGTTAAATGCCAAGGGAGGCTGTAAAAGTTGCCTGTGTTCTTTAACTGCATTGAGTATGATGGATAGAAGACTTGTATTTATCAGACATTTTTCTCTCTTTAAAATCTTTATTTACAATGAATGCATCTTTACTCCAGTGCTGCTGTTATCCACAATATTTTTTATCTATCACTAGCAAGTGTTTCTGTAGAAAAGATATAGTATCATACGGTGGTTTTGGAATCAGACTTCCTGGATTTGAACCTGAGTTTGGCAATTTTGTTCCCAAATTTTGTCCACATTGACCAGTCTAGGACTCACTTTTCTCATATGTAAAGTATGAAGAAGGCTATATCTGATCCATATGCTCGTCTAAGTATTGTAGGAGGTAATTCATGTGAAGTAATTAGGAAGGAGCCTAGCATTTAGTGAACAATGTGTTTGTTTTACCGTCAAACTGGCATACCTGTTCTTACCACTGTTCTCTTCATTATTCTAGAAGAGTAGAGCTTGGCCAGTCCTAAGGGATCATTTAGTTAAATTCTATCATCTTATAAAGATAATTTGCCACTTGTCAACAGTGAGATTGAGTCTAATTTACACATATGTGTTCATTGGCCTTAGGGGACTCAGGTGCTAAATGTTCCTTTAGATCTGCAAGCTTCATTTAGGTTAAAGGGTATACATGTTTTCACCACTGAGTCTAAGCAGGGTGACTTGTGTGGTGTGGCACCAGGCATGCAATACAATACAGGGGCCTAACCTGACCTAGGGTTACATTTGAGAAAATTTCCCTAAACATAGAGGATTTATTCTCCATCCTATGGGAGAGTGTGGGTCTGTGTGTGTTGAGGTATAGGGATCAGAGGACCTTAAATGATAACCATGTATCCCTTTTATCATGAAGTAAAAATGAAACACAAGCATTGGTGATTAGATTTTTGTAGATGTCGCTGCTGTGATCCCTTCCTCCAAGCATTATTCTAGAAGATTAGTATTGAGATTTTAGGAATCTTCTATTTTCTGCGTGCCCTTGATCAGCACCCATGTGACCCATGCTATACTTTATAGCTTCAGGTTCCAGGAAGAGAAGGCTTTCGTCAAGAACTGATTTGAATGCTGGGTTACTTGCATTACATAAATATGTCCATAGCTTTCCTTCCCTTCTAAACTGAGTTTCTTTTACCTCTAGGCCAAAAATCGGGGCCTTTTCATGCCTCCATTCTGTCTACATGCCTTGTGATTATCTGTATATTAATTGCCAGGGGACATATAACATTAATCCCTGAGAAACGATTGGTTATTAGATCCCCAGCTATGCATGGATAGATTTTAGATTATCTTCTTGTCTGTTGTTTCTAGAAAGTGGTAAGTAAACTGTTTCATTGGTAAGAGCTATATGCCAGGCACCATGTTAAGTACTGATACTTTCATAGCCATGACTTGAATGTGTCATCACAGTAGCAAGACATTTTGTACAGCTGCAAAATGCATTTTACAAATGAGAAAATTTTATAAGAATTAAGTAATTTGTGTAATATAAACAGGAGTGCTATCTCTGGACAGTGTATGAAACATGCACAATATAGATATGAGAGGTTTTAGCTCTTTGGTACTAGAAGAACCGTAAGGCATATTCTAATAACAGATTTGAGTTGATGGTATCAAGAAACCAAGTTCATGAAATTGAAAAATGATAAAATCAGTTTACAAACCCATTTTTTTCTCACTTCACTTCTAAAGTAGTCTTCATTGTGTCTTGGCATCACAAAGAAGAAAGTGAGAAAAATAGCTACCCAATAAGGAGTATGTCCTCTGGAGTGGATTGAGGAGGTTCAGATTCCAGCATTGCCTCATGTTAGCATTGTAAACCTTGGCAAGTCAATAAGATTAGAATACTAATAGTTACATAACAGTTTATTTATTATTAGTCAGGGCTTCCTCGGTGGTTCAGTGGTAAAGAACCTGCCTGCAATGCAGGGGACATGGGTTCAGTCCCTGTGTGGGGAAGATCCCCTGGAGCAGGGCCTGGCAAGCCACTCCAGTATTCTTGCCTGGAGAATGTCATGAACAGAGGAGTCTGGTGGGCTATACAGTTCATGGGGTTGGGAAGAGTCGGACATGACTGAAGTGACTGATCACACACACATGATTAAACATGCAAGGTGCTTAGCATTGTATCTAAAATATAATTTGTGCTCAATAAGTGACATTTATTGTTATAATAATATACTTTAGTTTTGATTAAGCTGCAAATAATTTGATTAAGTTGCAAATAAAGTGCTAATGTAGAAGGGTTTGATGGCTGCAATAAAAATACTTCTCATTTAAAATGGTGGACAGCACCCACTGGTTGCTTTGCAGGACTTTCCTGCTTCCCTAATGGAAGATTAATCCCTGTCAAGGGTTTGGAAGCTGATTAAATGAGCTCATCGTTTTACCTAAGAAAGTCATTTCCTCTGCCCAGGCTTCCTGCTGAACTAGCACCTTTGAATGATACTCATGTAATATTTAACTGGTGTGGGCATTGGAGTACATTTAGTTCAAAATGATATTTTCCTTGGAGTGTACATAATCCAGCTAGAAATGTTTATTTTCATATTCTGAGCCAATCGAGTTGCAGGTTTTTTTCTCCACTCTCTGAAAGTAGTAATCTTGGCAAACCTTTCATAGTCCAAAATGGTATAAAGTGAAGAACCAATGACCTTAGGAAACATCTTGTTAACAGATACACAAAATAAACCAAGATAAAGCACAGATGCTCACAGACACAGTTCAAAGCTACGATGGCTTGATGCTGAGAGTGGTTCCCAGGAAGGAGCTGGTAGGGAGCACTCTGTGCAGGGTGTGCACTGCCTGTATAAGAGCTCTCTGCAAAACAAATGCTGAATGCTAATTTCAATTTTCGCCTTTTTATTTTTTGTAAAAGTGAAAATCCTCTTTAGATTTCTCTTGCTTAGTGAAAACTGGTGTTATGCAAATCTTTCATAAAAATGAAGTAGCATAAAGTGAATTTCTAAAAGTGGAGTGGTTACCACTTCCTCAGTTAATCACAAGTAGTGACTGACCTCTGTCAATAGGTTTATCCCATCTGAGTAACTCTACATATTTACTCTATAGTTTTAAATATTCTCAACAATATTCAATCCTAAGTACTTCTATAGAATATTGATTGGTATAGGTAGATAGTTATATGATACGTCAATCTTATCAACTTAAAGGCTCTGTACACTGAAAACTCACTGTAGATTCAAAGGATTAGATCTGATAGAGTACCTGAAGAACTGTGGATGGGGGTTTGTGATATTGTACAGAAGGCACTAATCAAGACCATCCCCAAGAAAAAGAAATGCAAAAAGGCAAAATGATTGTCTGAGGAGGCCTTACAAGTAGCTGAGAAAAGAAGAGAAGCTAAAGGCAAAGGAGAAAAGGAAAGATATACCCATTTGAATACAGGATTCTAAAGAATAGCAAGGAGAAAGAAGAAAGGCTTCCTCAGTGATCAGTGCAAAGAAATAGAGGAAAACAATAGAATGGGAAAGACTAGAGATCTCTTCAAGAAAATTAGAGATACCAAGGGAACATTTCATGCAGACAGGCACAATAAAGGACACAAATGGCATGGACCTAACAGAAGCAAAAGATATTAAGAAGAGATGGTAAGAATACACAGAAGAACTATACAAAAAAGATCATGACCCAGATAATCACGATGGTGTGATCACTCACCTAGAGCCAGACATCCTGGAATGTGAAGTCAAGTGGACCTTAGGAAGCATCACTATGATCAAAGCTAGTGGAGGAGATAGAATTCCAGTTGAGCTATTTCAAATCCTAAAAGATGATGCTGTCAAAGTGGTGCACTCAATATGCCAGCAAATTTGGAAAACTCAGCAGTGTCCACAAGACTGGACAAGGTCAGTTTTCATTCTAATCCCAAAGAAAGGCAATGCCGTAGAATGCTCAAACTACCACACAATTGCACTTATTTCACACGTGAGTAAAGTAATGCTCAAAATTCTCCAAGCCAGGCTTCAACAGTACATGAATCATGAGCTTCCAGATGTTCCAGCTAGATTTAGGAAAGGCAAAGGAACCAGAGATCAAATTGCCAACATCATTGAATCATTAAAAAAGAAAGAGAGTTCCAGAAAAACATCTATTCTGCTTTCTTGACTATGCCAAAGCGTTGACTGTGTGGATCACAACAAACTGTAGAAAATTCTGAAAGAGATGAGAATACCAGACCACCTGACCTTCCCCATGAGAAGTCTGTATGCAGGTCAAGAAGCAACAGTTAGAACTGGACATGGAACAACAGACTGGTTCCAAATCAGGAAAGGAGTATGTCAAGGCTGTATATTGTCACCCTGCTTATTTAACTTAAATGCAGAGTACATCATCAGAAATGCTGGGCTGGATGAAGCACAAGCTGGAATCAAGATTTCCAGGAGATATATCAATAACCTCAGATATGAAGATGACACCATCCTTATGGCAGAAAATGAAGAACTAAAGAACCTCTTGATGAAAGTGAAAGAAGAGAGTGAAAAAGTTGGCTTAAATCTCAACATTCAGAAAACGAAGATCATGGCATCCGGTCCCATCACTTCATGGGAAATAGATGGGGCAACAGTGGAAACAGTGACAGACTATTTTGGGGGGCTCCAACGTCACTGCAGATGCTGACTTCAGCCATGAAATTAAAAGATGCTTGCTCCTTAGAAGAAAAGTTATGACCAACCTAAACAGCATATTAAAAAGCAGAGACATTACTTTGCCAACAAAGGTCTGTATAGTCAATGCTATTGTTTTTCCAGTAATCATGTATGAATGTGAGAGTTGGACTATTAAAAAAGCTGAGCACCAAAGAATTGATGTTTTACTGCAAGGAGATCTAACCAGTGCATCCTAAAAGAGATCAGTCCTGGGTGTTCATTGGAAAGACTGATGTTGAAGCTGAAACTCCAATTCTTTGGCCACCTGATGTGAAGAAATAACTCATTTGAAAAGACCCTGATCCTGGAAAAGATTGATGCTGGGAGGAGAAGGGGATGACATCGGATGAGACACTTGGATGGCATCACCGGCTCAACGGACCTGAGTTTGAGTAGGCTCTGGGACTTGGTGATGGACAATGAGGCCTGGTGTGCTGCAGTCCATGGGGTTGCAAAGATTGGACACGACTGAGTGACTGAACTGTACTGACTCTGTAAACTCACATTTGCATGTGCACACACACACTCATTCGTATATACACACAAATACCCTATCACATATATGTGCATAAAAGTACCTTTTTGATTAGAGAATGTATTGTGCTTGAATGTAACCCAGGTATACATTCAATTTGTAAGTAATTTTGTTTTTATCTTCAATAACTTTTCATAATTAATACAGGTCTCAATACTTCTAGAATCCCCTCCCTCATACTAGAACTAACTCTGAAATGCCTATGGAATTCTGGACTTGTTAAAAGTGTCTTCAGTGCACCCTAACCCAGGGTTCAGACATTTATATTTAGGAAGGTAAAAGAGGAGAAATAATTCAATAATGGCAATGATGTCTGTGCTTGTATAGTATTTTTTTCTCCATATCCCAAAGGTCTCCAAAACAATGCCAAGAAAGACAGGCTATGTGTTATTACTCTCAGCTTACAAATGAAGAAATCAGGGATTAGAAAATTTAAGTAAATTGACTACTTAAAATAGCATATAAACCTTCCCCCCTTTTGTTTTACCAAAAATGCAATGCTTCTCAAACTACTTGATTCCCCCACCCAAAATTATAAGAGTAAATAGTATGCTAGAGAAAAAGAAGATCGCTTACAGAATTAGATACCAATAACTAAATGCTAAGCAACCTTCTTTTTTGGATCACGAAACACTTGATGATTAAATCCCTAATATCTGACATGCCCCTTATCCATGATGTCAATTTAGATGACAGTACCATATAGCTCTGAATAACCTTTGTACTCAAAACTAGTACATGAAACATAAATTCAGTCTGTTGTCTCAGTGTTAGACTATGATGGATCACATACTCAGGAACTGATCTTAGTTTTTATCATGAAATTTATCCTCAGCTTCTTGACATACTTTCCATGTTACTATTTCCTCTGTGTAAAGCTACATGTCTCTGCCTTACTTGGGTCCATAGCCGATTGCAACAAAGTGCTTATATGGGTGAATTTAAAGAAATTGGTATGGCCAGTTTTCATTCCATCTTGTCTATCATGGAGGCAAAGAAATTGGACTGTGGAACTAACCATTACTGAGAAGTTTTGAAAGTGCTTATTAATTAGGAATAGTAGTGGTGTCGTCCTGTCACGGTTCTGCTTTGCAGACAAACATAATACTCAGAAATGAAATAAAATTCATTTACCTTTGCGCTACTCTGTAATTCCTTGTGTTGTCTGCTCTTGCTGTTACTGGTGGAGGATATGGGACCATACTACTCACTCGTTCAAACATGGTAATACATGCACACACACACAACTCAGCACCAGATGGATTCTGGTTCCTTGAAAATTGGAAACAAACTAAGCAAGTGAAAATGGAGGCTACATTAGAAATTCATGTTCTATTCAGATTTTATTCTCCCTCTCTTAAAAGTTTTCAGTTCTTGCAAATTTGTATCAGATTCTTATTTGTGTATCCTAAAGAATTGATACCAGTAAGCTGGGTGACACATTCTAAATTCAAACCACAATCAAGTGTGTCTGAATCTACAAAACCACAACTTCAATGAAGTTACATTGCAGTTTAAAGAAGAAGGTTCATGAAAGATGTAATGACATTGTCTCCTGACCTAGGCAACTCATTCTCACCTTACTTTCATTCGTATGTGATCAGGTGAAACATTTTTCTTCCATAGTCTAAGAATTTAAGATTTTCAAATCATTGTTCATTAAGCATCAAAATACTTTATTCTACAACTAAATCCTTCCTCAAAGTTTCATAAAATAAATAAACAGCGTGGTTCCATGGGTCTGTGAATACTATCATCTGTTCTTTGAAGGAGAAAGACAACACAAAAGCTTATTCTTTCTATTTCACAGCTCCAAACAATATAATTTCTACTAAATAAGTGTTTGCAATTCTGCTTCTCTTCTGAACCTTTTTCTCACTACCTTATTTTATTAAGCCTTCATTATCTCACCTTTAGACAGATCTAATGTTCCTTTAATCTGTTATTATTATCAATTTTATTCTTCATCCCCGCCTCTAGGCCCGTTAATTCACTTTCTTATCCCACTGTGAGAGTAGGATGATTGAGGAAAAAACAAATGACCAGGTCACCCTTTTGTTTTACAGGAAAATAAAAAGTCTGAGTTCTAAATAGATAATGCAAAGTCTCTTAGTATGGTCAAAGTCCAGCTCTCCCTCCTTATTCCCTACTGCCCTTGAGGCACAGAATAAATGAGAGTGAGAGGAAACACAGCAATTGGTAGTATGCTAAATTTTTTGTACAAAATTTACAAAAGGCAAAGATACTCTATAATTCGCTACTGGCTCAATGATAAAGAATCCACCTGCAATGCAGGAGACACAGGCTCGACCCCTGAATTGGGAAGATCCCCTGGAGGAGGGAGGGGCAACCTACTCCAGTATTCTTGTTGGGAAAATCCCATGGACAGAGGAGCCTGATGGGCTAGAGTCCATAAGGTCACAGAGCTGTTGCTGCTGCTAAGTTGCTTCAGTTCTGTCCGACTCTGTGCGACCCCATAGATGGCAGCCCACCAGGTTCTGCCATCCCTGGGATTCTCCAGGCAAGAATGCTGGAGTGGGTTGCTATTTCCTTCTCCAATGCGTGAAAGTGAAATGTGAGCGTGAAGTCACTCAGTCATGTCCAACTCTTAGCGACCCCATGAACTGCAGCCCACCAGGCTCCTCTGTTCATGGGATTCTCCAGGCAAGAGTACTAGAGTGGGGTGCCATTGCTGAGAGTCAGACACAAATGAAGTGACTGAACACATGCACACACACACATGCACAGATATATTCTATTTATGAAATAATTTTTGACTGGTTTTTAAGTTGTTAAAAATGGGAGAGGGATATCCAATGTTCAGCTCTTTCCATCCCTTTTGAAGAGCCTACAAACTGAACAATGTTGGTTTATGGATGACAGATTTCACTTCTTTACAGTGAAAATCCACCATCATGTATTGGAAGAAACAAATTTAGACAATAAGAACTCCTATAATCATTATTAAAACATTAGTATATTTTCATATTCTCTTTTGAGGGGCTTTTCTCAGTGAAAACAACAGTAAATTGTCTTGGAAGTATTAACATAGCACCTGAAATATATCTCTGTAAAAGAATGACCTTCAGGTAGAAATCTTGTTGAGGGAATTTTTTTGCATCATTCAAACTCAAGCCTTTGTTAGTTAAAACAAAATGAGAGAAAAATAAATCTTGATGTGGAACACAGATTACAAAGTTGCTGGAGGGATTTAATTTGGGAGTAATTGTCTTACCTAGTCCAAGAAAAGGTAATTTATATTCACAGGGAGCAAAGGAATTATATATGACCAAGAGTGACATACGGAGAAGGCAATGGCACCCTACTCCAGTACTCTTGCCTGGAAAATCCCATGGATGGAGGAGCCAGGAAGGCTGCAGTCCATGGGGTCACTGAGGGTCAGACATGACTGAGTGACTTCACTTTCACACGTTGGAGAAGGAAATGGCAACCCACTCCAGTGTTCTTGCCTGGAGAATCCCAGGGACGGGGGAGCCTGGTGGGCTGCCGTCTATGGGGTCGCACAGAGTTGGACACGACTGTAGCGACTGAGCAACAGCAGGAGTGACACAAGGGTACAGTTACACATCAGTTAGAATCTGCTCACACCAACACACCTTTTCAAGATCCTGAAACTATTAACAGAAAAGCCAGAAACCTAGGATCAAGATCCCATTACTTTCTAGACATTAGGGTTCTAATATCAGGTCCAAGAGTTATTGATAAAAACAAGGTCAATAAAATCATCACTTCAAAAAAAATAAGGTTATCTTATTTATCATCTTTGGCTTTTATGTTACATAACTGTATAATCTCAGTCTATTAGAGGCTTCCCTGGTCTTTCAGATGGTAAAGAATCTTATTAACCTAATATGTTTAATGAAATATTCAATCTGGAAAGACCTCATTGTAAGTAAGGCTTCTACTATGACTGTAACTTTCTAATATTCTAAACTTTATGCATGAACCCTAATAAACTAATGTTATATCCTAATGCATTATGCCCTGTATGTTTGTTCCTTTGTTCATGTCTAGAATGCCTTCTCCTTGCCCCATCCTTTTTGTTGACCAAAAGAACCCCAGCTGCTGCTGCTGCTGCTAAGTTGCTTCAGTCATGTCCTACTCTGTGCGACCCCATAGACGGCAGCCCACCATCCCTGGGATTTTCCAGACAAGAACACTGGAGTGGGTTGCCATTTCCTTCTCCAATGCATGAAAGTAAAAAGTGAAAATTAAGTCACTCAGTCGTATCTGACTCTTAGCGACCCCATGAACTGCAGCCCACCAGGCTCCTCCATCCATGGGATTTTCCAGGCAAGAGCACTGGAGTGGGGTGCCATCGCCTTCTCATCTTCTTTAAAACCACGAGTCATTTTACCTCCTTCAGGAAGCCTTGCCTGCATTTTAATTCATTCATGGTTATATTTATAAAATGTTTGCTAGATGAATTGAAAGTGCTTATACACTTAATATTTTTATCTCAATGTCTTTGGGCTAATTATTTCTCTCTTGGGGGAAGAAATTTCAGTTCTTTGCTTATAAGTAAGTTGTCAAATATTGTAAAATGAAAATAGGATTCAAACCCAACCATAAACCCTGCAGTGACTGTCCAGTTCCTTATTGTACTACATAGTATTGGGTTTGACCAACTCTGACTTTTCACGCATGATATTAATTTTGCCCCAATTACTTACAAAAATTTCAACTTAGTTTCTTTCTTTACAATGGCTAGTCACACATATACACAACAAATACACAAAATGAATACTTAACTAAAATACCAAAATATACTTTATAAATTTTGTTTTCTTTTTAAATCATTGTGAGTCTGACTTGGGTAATGCACACCTATGTGGAGCTAAAATCTACACTGCTATTATATCCACATGCATAGCCATTACTTGAAAAGAAATCTATCAGGAGCAGAGTGGCAAAGTTAAATTGGAAGGAGGATCAAGGTCTAACATCTTATATAAAATGAATGACTTTGGAATAACTATACATTGCATTGATATTTAATATTTCACAGATGCATGTATTCTATTTGTATGTGCTATTACTCAGATAGAAGCATTTGATGAAATTCCTCCCTCAAGGTCTGTAGGGTTTTTTAAATTTTCATGTTACAATGAATTTCTCAGGTCAAGTCAGTGGTAGCAAGGGAAAAAATGGCTATGATAAAATTTTCTTTTCTAATCTTCTGCTAGAGTCAAAGTTGTCTCAATTTATCAGTCACTCTGTCCTCATTAAAATCATTCTGCCTGCAGAGCATTTTATTAGTTTCCACATATGGAAAAGGAGGACATAGGGGAGACAATGAGAATAAGTCATTTTTTTGAATGCACTGATGATAAAAGCTGCCATATTGTTAATTAACATATAAGTTTAATAAGCAATATGAATAGAGAAATGCATAGGTAAATGTACTAATGGTTGAATGTTATTATTCCATTTTCAAACATATATGTGTGTCTATTTGTTTTTATATTTTATATTTTTCAAAAGAAATACCTAAAAATGTTAAGGTATATTTATGTCTCTAGATTATGTGTCTATCCCTTTCTTAATAGTTATGTGGGAAGGCAGATTTATGGATATTGAGTTTTTTCTTGTGCTTATTCTAGTTATTTCTAAGGTTTTTAAAGTTTAATTTTATTTTTGGCTGCACTGAGTCTTTGTTGTTTCTTGCGGGCTTTCTCTAATTGTGGCGAGCAGGGGCTACTCTACAGTTGCGATGCACAGGCTTATCACTGGCTTCTCTTGTGGGCTCTAGGCGCCCTGCCTTCTTTCAGTAGGTGCAGTGTGTGGCTCTAAGGAAGGTAACTCAGAAGCTGTGGCATGTGGAATCTTCATGGACAGGGATCAAACCTGTGTCCCCTTCGTTGGCAGGAGGATTTTTATCTACTTTTCCAAGATGTCCTATTCTAGTTATTTTAAATTTATATCAATTGCATAATTACCTATTTTTAAAAATATATATATAAAGCATGGTAAGAAATTAAGCATTTAGCTTTTATATAACTTCTTCCAATGTCTACTAAACGTTTTAGTTCCCTAGAAGTTCTTAGAAACTATAGATTTTAATCCTGAATATTGCTTTGTGAGATCAACTTCGGTCTCTTTCCTACTAAATGATTTGCATTTTGGTTAAACTCACATATCTGCTAAGTAAACTTTATATCTGTATCTTTTACAAATGGAACCCAACCCATAAGCAGCTTGTTTCTTTTAAGTTTAGAAAAAGCATTCAAAACATGAATGATTCCCCTCATACCTTCCAACTATCTGAATTGAAGTCCCCATCAACTCTCCTCTTAATTGCTGCAATTAACTACTAACAGATCTTGACACTTTTCGGGTCCTCTATAATCTATCACATGCTAGCTTAAAGGTTTAGCAATTCTTGACGAGACCAACGTGGCTTCTGTTTCAAGATTGTTGCTTTAACACTTCGCTTCACCTGGTGTATTCAGCACTTGACTGCTGCGTGACTTGATCCTTCATTTTATTCAAGTTTTTCAGAAGACAATCATGACCAGCTTATCTGAAATACCCCTTTCCTTTAAACACGGGGATTTTTCTAGTATGAACTAGTTATCCTTAACTGTTGCGTGTTTGTCTTGTCAATTTAACAGTTTTTCATTGGCCTTTAGCCTTTAATGTATCAGTATCATTACACATTTTATCACAAAATGTCTCCCTACATTAAAAAAATATTATCGAGGTATAGTTGGTTTATAATGTTATGTTAATTCCTGCTGTACAGAAAAGTGATTCAGTTATATATATATACATTCTTTTTTCTAAATTATTCATCCACTTCTTTATTTTTGGCAGTGCTAGTTCTCCGTTGCTGCACACAGACTTTCTCTAGTTGTGGTGTGCAGGCTTCTTATTGCAGCGGCTTCTCTTGTTGCCGAGTAGGGGCTCTAGGGCACGCCAGCTTCCCTAGTTGTGGTGCGTGGGCTGCAGTAGTTCTGGCGTGTGGGCTTAGCTGCCCCGTGGCGTGTAGAATCCCCTCAGACCGAGGATCCAAGCTGTGTCCCCTGCACTGGCAGATTCTTAACCACTGCACCACCAGAGAAGTCCCATTCTTTTTCATAGTCTTTTCTATTACAGTTTATTACAGGATACTGAATATAGTTCCCTGTGCTATACAGTAGGACTCTCTATATTTGTTTTTTTTCTTTTTAATAGAGCTTATGTATTCGCATTCTTGTTTGATAAGTTTCCCCCGACCCTTAGCTTTTATGTGTAGCCTCCAAGATTTACTTCTAACATTGCTATTCCATAATGGATCTGAAAATTACTTTGCATTATGATGTGAAGTGGAAGCTTAGCTTCCTCCATTCACTTTTGCAAATCTTTACTTTACTTTATATTTATATTTCTCCATTGTATTTGTGTTGATTTAAGTGCTGATTATTGTCTGTTTTTCCTACTTCAATGTATTATACTCATGAATAAGGCATTTTGTATCTTGATCATCACCATAGCATTTGAACTGCACACAGTATGGACCCTGTAAATGTTTGTTAAATAAGTTAACAAATACAGACACTAACATCATTTATTGTTTTAACACCTAAAGTAATATTTAGACTCAGAATATACTTAATCTTTTTCCATGGGAAGTATACTTTATATTTTCATTTCATAAGTGATGGAATTGAGGGATAAGAACATGGAACCACTTGTACTTGTTAGGCGAGTGGGAAAGCTGGATATGGAATGCACAGCCTGTGGATCCTAATGTCTTCTGTTGTCTTCCGTGAAGAAGCAACTTCCTCTAGGCCTTTATTACTTCAACTGAAGATAAGGAACATGATCCTGACTTTCTAAGCAAATAGTAAACCATTCCAAGGACCTCAGAATCACTGATTTTCATTACTTTTAGAATCAGTTTCGAGTTTTCATCAGGTAGCCAGAGAGTAAAGGTTTCCATCTTCACATGAAAATTGAGGATCATGGAAAATGCTCTTTAATATTGATTAGTTTAGCCTAGTGACTTTGCAGAGATTCCAGAAACTTGAATGGATCGCTCCACTTTCCCTAGTCATTCAGTTCGCCAGTCTGAGTTTATTTTTATTTTACTCTAGAGAAAATGCTCATCTTAGTATCCACCTGAATTTTATTTTTATTTTTATTTTTTATTTTTTTTATTTTTTTAATTTTTAGTTTTTTATTTTTTAAATTTTAAAATCTTTAATTCTTACATGCATTCCCAAACATAATGGTTTGTTTGTTTGTACATAAATTAGTAGGAAAAAAAAATAGCCTCCAATTATGCTGGTATTTCCAGAAGTCCAAGTCTTAGATGGATTTGTCTTAATTATATTTCAGGTTCTTCTGACACTCACAAACACATAAAAGCAAATTTTATTCTGTTCATCTATATCTTTAATTTGAGTAATCAACTGATATCTCTTCTATCTTTAAATTAACTGATATTTTCTTCTCAAATGTCTTTTTGCTGATAATCCCATCCAGTGAATAATTAAATTACTGATATTATATTTTCATTTTTTAGATATATCATTTGGTTCTTTCGTATTTTCCATTTCTCTCCTTTTTTGGTACATATTTTACTTTAATCCGTTGGCATAGTAAAATCAGATGTGTGAATGTGCTAAGTCGTGCCCAGTACTTTTTGATCCCATTGTCTGTAAGCTCTCCAGGCTCCTCTGTCTCTGGGATTTCCCGTGTAAGAATACTGGAGTGGGTTTCCATTTCTTTTCCAAGGGATCATCCCCACCCAGGGGTCAAACCCATATCACCTGTATTGACTCATTCCACTGAGCCACCAGGGAAGCTCCAAATAAAGTGTGTCTGCAAATTTTATCATCTCTGTCACTTTTTGGTTGACATTTTTTACATATCATCATGCTTCACAAATTTTAAGTGGATCTTGGATGTTGTGAATGTTATATTCATGAGTATCTGAATTTTGCTGTTTTCCTGTAAAGAATTACTGTCTGAACCACCAGGGAAGGAATTATGAGCTTTATTATGACAGTATTAATTCACTCATCTATCAGCTTTAGTTTGTTGAGATTTGTCTAGGCATTTTTTAAGAGTACCTATTACTTTAGAAACTATTTAGCCCTACTACTCAAGTTGTGGGCATTTTACAATTTCTACTGAATGCCCAAGTGAGAAATGAAAAATCGATGATGAATCTGAGCTAAAAAGTCTGCCTATGTAGTGTGATTTCTGAGAAGTATTCTGTTTACAGCACACTCATCATTCTTTGCAAGGCCTCCTGGAATTTTGCTCCATATGTACATACCTGGCTTAGTGTTTGGCAAAGACAGAACAGATTCCTGTTCAGGTTTCTGGTACTCTTTCTCTGTGTAGATCTGTCTTCTCCAAAATTCTGCTCAGTGACATTCTTTAACCTCACTAACTTCTAATCTCTGTCTCCTCAACTCCGTGAAACCACTATGCTCTGCTTTGAAAATTTCCATGCAGTTTGGAAACTGGAATGGGTTTCTAGGAAGAAAACTAGGGCCATAGCAGAATCTACCTTCATTGCTCTTCTCTCAGAGGCAACATTTCTGTGCTGCCTGCTATCCAACATCTGAAAATAACTCTTACGTATATGGTGTCTGGTCTTATACTTGTTAAGAGTAGGAAGGTCGTAATGGACTGAATTGTGCTTGCCCAAAATGCATACATTAAAATTGTGATCCCCAGTGCCTTAGAATGTGACCGTATTGGAGATAAGACCTTTAAAGATGTGGCTGAGATAAAATGAGACCATACAAGTGGACCTTTATCTATTACAACTGGTGGTCTTATACAAAGAGATAATTAAGACACAGATGCACATAGACCAAGGGACAAGCATGTGAGGAATCAGTAAGAAGATGGCTGGCTCCAGATCAAGGAGAGAGACCCCAGAAGAAAGCAAACCTGGCTATACCTGGATCTTGGACTTTGATACTGCACTTCTGCACTTTGATCTTGGAGTTCTAGTCTCTGTAACTGTGAGAAATACATTTCTATTATTTAAGCCACACAGTCTGTGGTATTTTGTTATGGTAGTCCCAGTAAACTCATGCAGGTTAAGTCAGATTTTCATTACTCCGTCCTTTTCAACAGAAGAGTGCCTTAATAACATTATAAATTGCCCAATATCATTTAAATTATATCTTAAAAATCAAGTATTCCACATATCACCTAGATGCCATTTAGAAGATTTATTTGAGGAAACACAAGTGTTGTAACTGTTAAATTGGATTTTGTGCAATATTTTTTATTTGAATGATTCACAGTATCTTATTATACAACATAGCCTTGTTTCAGTAAATCAGTGAGAAAAAAGCAAATGGCCTTTCCTTCCTCTAGCATTGAGCACCACAGCAACTGTTGTGCATTTTACAAATGAACAGTTTTTCCATGAAAGGAAAACTGCAGCAATTTCCTGTATGTCCATTGAATCCTAAGGATGATGTAAGTTATGGTTATATATTATTAACTTTTAAATACACATGACACGGTATTTTTCACAGTGCCCACCTTACTAGATGACAGAAATGATCAAATGAGCTTCTTAAATGGACTAGTAAATGAAATAACTAAGATTCTTACCAGTTAACCTTCCTGTGTCTGTGAGCTCTTGGTCTTTTTCCACATTAAAGGGGATATTTTCATCATTTTGGGTGAGGCCGCTGTTCTTTCCCCGTATGAGCATGGACAGTGGGATATTTAGAAATTTTTGTTTGTTTGTTTATGCTAAGAATGATCAAAACTTATTTTAACAAATGCTTTTGTAAGCCTTTGCAAATTAACCAATGAATACAAGATTTTGTTAAGAAAACTCTTTGTGTACTTTGAAATATTTTTTTGTTTTGCTTTATAATATATGTGGGAAACCTTAGCAGATGGGTATTACAGACACGAACTACACATACATGCCCACTGTTTCTCTTAATATACCTGAATAGTTTTTTGGTTGGTTTTTGGTTTAGTCATTAAGTTGTGTCCGACTCTTTCGACCCTGTGGACTGTAGCCTGCCAGGCTCCTCTGTCCATGGAATTCTCCAGGCAAAATAGTGAAGTGGGTTGCCATTTCCTTCTCCAGGGGATCTTCCCAACCCAAGGATTGAACTTGGGTTTCCTGCACTGCAGACAGATTCTTTACCAACTGAGCTATTACGTGAAACCTATTTTACCATAGTTAAATTGTGAATTTGTAAGACATTAAAAAATTTTAAAGAACTTTCTACTCATAGAGTAACATTAATAATAAATACCGTGTTACCTGGACTGTTAAGATACTTTGAACAAAAGCTTTGCTTTGGAAATACATATGTTGTACTCAAACTGAGTTAGATTTAGCTTTTGTTTAACAGATGGACAAGTTCTTTCAAAATGTTAATCCTAGCTCAGAATTCTCACTGACTGCTGTCATCTCAAGTCTTCTTTGATTCCCTGAAGAATACATGTGCCCAAACTTAGCATTTATCTGACTCTGCAAGGAGTGAAATGGATTTCAGGAAAATTTAGTTAATGATATTTTTAAAGGAGAAGATAAATTTATTATCATCAATACACAGATTTTTCTGATGGCAAAATCACTGGCTACAAACATGACATTTTCACAATGTCAGTGAACATAAAGAGAAGCCTAAATAGACTTCCCATGAATGAGGGCACTGGGACAAGCCCTGAATGCCCCCAGAGGACATAAGCTACACTCAAATAATCTTGGTGCCCCATTAATTACAAGGGGCTGAATAGAGTTAGCAATGTATTCATTAAGACAAACTCAAAATATTAGAATATGTTGTATCATGATATACGGGAATGTGTTAAGATGAAATGGGTAGACATCATAATGCCGTGTCCCGCTGTCTGGAACACCATAATAGAAAGCTTCACAAACATTTAATGAATGAGTCCTCACTTTCTTCAAGCAGTAAATGAAAATTAAATCAACACCAGCTTGTAAGTAGATGGTGGTGGTTGATGGTGGCTTAATTACTCAGTTGTGTCCAGTTCTTTGTGACCACATGGCCTTTAGCCCTCCAGGCTCCTCTGTCCATGAGATTTTCTAGGCAGGAATACTGGATAGTTTGTGTCAATACCAAACATTCCAATAACTAACTGAATGATCTTTGACATAATAGTGAACTTCATGTCATGAGCTTATTTTCTTATCTATAAAAAATTTTTTTTGTTTGTTTTCATTCAAAATACTAGTTTCTCAAGAAAGTATTGTATGTTCAGTAAAACGACCCGAGAGAATTCTAGTTAATGTATTGCCCATTTGGAGAGTCACCAGAATCACTAAAGCCCTCATAAATATCCTGATGGTAAAGATATATATTGCATGTTAGGTAAAATTTTTCAAAACTTATTCAATAAAGAATCCCTGGTTAGGAAACTAGATCCCACATGCCATAACTACAGTTCGCATGCCACAACTAAAAACCCCGCATGGCTCAATGAAGACTGCAGATCCCATGTCCTCCAACGATCAACTGGTGCAACCAAATTAGGAAAAATTAAAAGACACAACCTCAGAGGATACAAATGTGGACAGCCAACATTTTTCAGGTTTAACAACCTGAAACTTAGAATTTTGAAAGTAATCTTTAAAATACAAGTTTAGAATAATTTACTAGGTTTTCAGCTGTACCTTATTAATTTCTGAGAAATTAAATGTTTTAGTTAAAATATGTAAGTTAAAATTTACATATATATTTGACAACTTAATAAACTTTATTCCTATCATCAAAAAAAAAAGAATCCATTTTTATCTACTTCTATAATATCTATTACTGGTCCATTAAATGCAGCACAAAGGAACAATTTGTCAAGACTCTTTCCAGAAGATGTATTCTGAGATACACTATTTCCCACATGATTCAGTATGTTACAAGACTCTACTGGATGGTCAATAAATGAAAGAAATTGTTTCCTTCCCAATCTTCACTGGTGAATATTCCTTAGTAGCTTTGCAAAGTTGTTGGGGTTTTAGACTTTTAGCCCCATTCTTCAGAAAACCCAGGCCAAAAATTAAAACTATTCTCAAAATGGCTCATAGAATGAAGTGTAAAATGCAAAACTATAAAACTCCTAGAAGACCATACAGGAGAAACTCTCTTTTGGTCTAGAGATGAGTTTTTAGATACAACAGCAAAGGGGGTGAAGGAAATAATAAGTTAAATGTCGTTACATATTTTTAATTGTTATGAAAAAATATTGTCAAAGGATTAAAATACATACCATGGATTGGAAGAAAATATTTGCAAAAGACATATTTGATAAAAGAGCTGTTATCCTGAATATACACATTAAGTTTTAAAACTTAATCATAAGAAAATAATTCAGTTTTAAAATGAGCAAGATATCTGAATCTCACCATAGAAGATATACACATGACAAATAGACATGAAAAGATGCTCAACATTATATGTAGTTAGAGAATTTCAAAGTAAAAGACAAACTAGATACTACTACACACATATGGCTAAAATTTAAAAAAATTGACAGTACTAAATGCTGACAACATTAGTGGAACAACATGAATTCTACAAAATGGCACAGCCACTTGGAAAGTGAGTCAGTAGTTCTTGGAGAACTAAATACCTTACCATAGTATTCAGCAGTCATGCCCCTTAAACTTTGACAAAAGAATTGAAAACTATATTCACACAAAAGCTGTACATAGATGTTTGTAGCAGTTTTATTCATAATCACCAAAATTTAAAGGAAACTAAGATGTACTTCAATAGGTTAATGGATAAAATCAGGCAAGTTCAGTTCAGTTCAGTCACTCAGTGGTGTCCGACTCTTTGTGACCCCATGAATTGCAGCACGCCAGGCCTCCCTGTCCATCACCAACTCTCGGAGTTCACTCAGACTCACGTCCATCGAGTTGGTGATGCCATCCAGCCATCTCATCCTCTGTCATCCCCTTCTCCTCCTGCCTCCAATTCCTCCCAGCATCAGAGTCTTTTCCAATGAGTCAGCTCTTTGCATGAGGTGGCCAAAGTACTGGAGCTTCAGCTTTAGCATCAATCCTTCCAATGAACACCCAGGACTGATCTCCTTTAGGAGGATGGACTGGTTGGATCTCCTTGCAGTCCAAGGGATTCTTAAGGGTCTTCTCCAACACCACACTCCAAAAGCATCAATTCTTCAGCGCTCAGCTTTCTTCACAGTCCAACTTTCACATCCATACATGACCACTGGGAAAACCATGGCCTTGACTAGATGGACCTTTGTTGGCAAAGTAATGTCTCTGCTTTTGAATATGCTATGTAGGTTGGTCATAACTTTCCTTCCAAGGAGTGTCTTTTAATTTCATGGCTGCAATCACCATCTGCAGTGATTTTGGAGCCCCCCAAAATAAAATCTGACATTGTTTCCACTGTTTCCCCATCTACTTCCCACGAAGTGATGGGGCCGGATGCCATGATCTTCATTTTTTGAATGTTGAACTTTAAGCCAACTTTTTCACTCTCCTCTTTCATCAAGAGGCTCTTTAGCTCTTCTTCACTTTCTGCATGGTGGTGTCATCTGCATGGGGTGGTTATCATCTGCATGTCTGAGATTATTGATATTTCTCCCAGGAATCTTGATTCCAGCTTGTGCTTCTTCCAGTCCAGAGTTTCTCATGATGTACTCTGCATAAAAGTTAAGTAAGCAGGGTGACAATATACAGCCTTGATGGACTCCTTTTCCTATTTGGAACCAGTCTCTTGTTCCATGTCCAGGTCTAACTGTTGCTTCCTGGCCTGCATTTAGATTTCTCAACAGGCAGGTTTAATGGTCTGGTATTCCCAACTCTTGAAGAATTTTCCACAGTTTATTGTGATCCACAGAGTCAAACGTTTTAGCATAGTCAATAAAGCAGAAATCGATGTTTTTCTGGAACTCTCTTGCTTTTTCCATGATCCAGCAGATGTTGGCAGTTTGATCTCTGATTCCTCTGCCTTTTCTAAAACCAGCTTGAACATCTAGAAGTTCATGGTTCGCATATTGCAGAAGCTTGGCTTGGAGAATTTTGAGCATTACTTTACTAGTGTGTGAGATGAGTGCAGTTGTGCAGTAGTTTGAGCATTCTTTCGCATTGCCTTTCTTTGGTGTTGGAATGGAAACTGATCTTTTCCAGTCCTGTGGCCACTGCTGAGTTTTCCAAATTTGCTGGCATATTGAGTGCAGCACTTTCACAGCATCATCTTTCAGGATTTGAAACAGCTCAACTGGAATTCCATCACCTCCACTAGCTTTGTTCGTAGTGATGCTTCCTAAGGCCCACTTGACTTCATGTTCCAGGATGTCTGGCTCTAGGTGAGTGATCACACCATCATGATTATCTGAGTCATGAAGATCTTTTTTGTACAGTTCTTCCTTGTATTCTTGCCACCGCTTTTTAATATCTTCTGCTTCTGTTAGGTCCAGACCATTTCTGTCCTTTATTGTGCCCATCTTTGCATGAAATGTTCCCTTGGTATCTCTAATTTTCTTGAAGAGATCTCTAGTCTTTCCCATTCTGTTGTTTTCCTCTATTTCTTTGCATTGATTGCTGAGTATAGCTTTCTTATCTCTCCTTTCTATTCTTTGAAACTCTGCTCAGATGTTTATATCTTTCCCTTTCTCCTTTGCTTTTTGCTTCTCTTCTTTTCACAGCTATTTGTAAGGCCTCCCCAGACAGCCATTTTGCTTTTTTGCCTTTCTTTTCCATGGGGATGGTCTTGATCCCTGTCTCCCATACAGTGTCATGAACCTCATTCCATAGTTCATCAGGCACTCTATCTGTCAGATCTAGGCCCTTAAATCTATTTCTCACTTCCACTGTTTAATCATAAGGAATTTGATTTAGGTCATACTTGAGTGGTCTAGTGGTTTCCCTACTTTCTTCAATTTAAGTCTGAATTTGGTAATAAGGAGTTCATGATCTGAGCCATACTCAGCTCCTGGTCTTTTTTTTCTGACTGTATAGAGCTTCTCCATCTTTGACTGCAAAGAATATAATCAATCTGATTTTGGGGTTGACTATTTGGTGATGTCCATGTGTAGGGTCCTCTCTTGTGTTGTTGGAAGAGGGTGTTTGCTATGACCAGTGCATTTTCTTGGCAAAACTCTGTTAGTCTTTGCCCTGTTTCATTCCGCATTCCAAGGCCAAATTTCCCTGTTACTCCAGGTGTTTCTTGACTTCCTACTTTTGCATTCCAGTCCCCTATAATGAAAAGGACATCTTTTTTGGGTGTTAGTTCTAAAAGGTCTTGTAGGTCTCCATAGAACCATTCAACTTCAGCTTCTTCAGCATTGCTGGTTGGTGCATAGACTTGGGTTACTGTGATATTGAATGGTTTGCCTTGGAGACAAACAGAGATCATTCTGTTGTTTTTGAGACTGCATCCAAGTACTGCATTTCAGACTCTTTTGTTGACCATGCTAGCTACTCTATTTCCTCTAAGGGATTCCTGCCTGCAGTAGTAGATGTAATGGTCATCTGAGTTAAATTCACCCATTCTAGTCCGTTTTAGTTCGCTGATTGCTAGAATGTCGACATTCACTCTTGGCATCTCCTGCTTGACCATTTCCAGTTTGCCTTGATTCATGGACCTGACATTCCAGGTTCCTATGCAATATTGCTCTTTACAGCATCAGACCTTGCTTATATCACCAGTCCCATCTGCAACTGGACAACTGTGTTGTTTTTGCTTTGGTTCCATACCTTCATTCTTTCTGGAGTTATTTCTCCACTGATCTCCAGCAGCATATTGGGCACCTACTGACCTGGGGAGTTCCTCTTTCAGTATCCTATCTTTTTGGCTTTTCATACTGTTCATGGGGTTCTCAAGGCAAGAATACTGAAGTGGTTTGCCATTCCCTTCTCCAGTGGAGCACATTCTGTCAGACCTCTCCACCATGACCCACCCATCTTGGGTGGCCCCACACAGCATCTCTTAGTTTCACTGAGTTAGACAAGGTTGTGGTCTGTGTGATTAGACTGACTTGTTTTCTGTGATTATGGTCTGTGTGTCTGCCCTCTGATGCCTCTCGCAACACATACCGTCTTACCTGGGTTTCTCTTAACTTGGATGTGGGGTATCAAAAAATATGGTACATACAGACAATGTAACATTATTCATTACTAAGAAGAAAAGAAATGAAAATACAAAGAGGAATCTTAGATTGAATTACTCAATGAAAAAGCTAACCAGAAAAGACTACATACTGTTAAATTCAAACTACATGACATTCTAGAAAAGGCAAAACTATGGAGACAGTGAAAAGATTAGTAACTGTCATTGTATTGAGGGAGCAAAGGATGAAAAGGTGGTCTATAGGATCAGGCGATGGCACCCCACTCCAGTACTCTTGCCTGGAAAATGCCATGGATGGAGGAGCCTGGTGGGCTGCAGTCCATGGGGTCGCTAAGAGTCAGACACGACTGAGCGACTTCACATTCACTTTTCACTTCCATGCATTGGAGAAGGAAATGGCAACCCACTCCAGTATTCTTGCCTGGAGAATCCCAGGGATGGGGAGCCTGGTGGGCTGCCGTCTACTGGTTCGCACAGAGTCGGACATGACTGAAGTGACTTAGCAGCAGCAGCAGCAGCAGCAGCAGGGGATATTTAAGGCTGTGAAAACTATTCTGTGTTAAGCAGTAATGGTAGACACATGCTCTTATACATTTGTCAAAACCCATAGAATGTACAACACGGAGTGAAGTCTAATGTCTAACTTATTACCAAAAGCCTAACTACAGACTTTTGGTAATAATGACGTGTCAATATTGGTTCATCAACTGCAACGTGCATACCATTTTTACCTGGGACGTGGATGGTGAGATTATGAGGGGAGGGAGCATATGAGAACTCTGTAGCTATGTTTTTCATTGTATGACTATATCACCATTTATTTATTTTATTCTCTTGATAGAATTCAAGGTTGTTTCTTGATCAGGGCTACTATGAGTACTGCTGCCATAAAAATTCTTGTATATGTCTCTGTGGTACATATGTAGGCATTTCTCTTGTTTATACACGCACACACACACACACACACACATATGTAGGAGTTATTTTGCTGGATCTTATGATATGCTTGGTTTAACAGCTAATCTCAAGCATATCTCTAAAGAGCTTTTTCCAGTATGAGTATTTACTGCTCGTTCTTCTTGTACACTTGGAGTTACAATATAATTTCAACCATGCTAGTGGTTTGTAATGTATTTTGTTGTGGTTTTTATTTTAATTTCTCTGACTAGTGGCATTAAGTAACTTTTCACATATTTGCTGAACATTTGAGTATAAAGTTTTTTGTAAAATTTCTATTCAAGGACTTACCAATTTTTTCTCTTCCCCACCTTCCTTTCTCCCTTCCTTTTTCCCACCTTCTTTGTCTTTTTTCCCCCACAGTTGGATTGTGTATCTGTTTACTATGCATTTGTGAGAGTTCCAAATGTACTCTACATATGATGAGTCCTTTGCCAAATATATGTTTCGTAAAGATGTTTTTGACATAAGTTGAAATTTTTATTTTTAATGTATTTCACTAAAGGAAATTTTTCTTTTATGGTTATTACATTATGTATGTTAGCAATTTTTTCCTTCCCAAGTCATAAAATAATTATGCTATATGTAGCATTCTAGAATGTTCATTGTTCAACCTTTCATATTTAGATTTATAAACAATCTGGGACCTATTTTGTTTATGATGTGTGGTAAGAGTATAAATTCATTTTTTCACTATGAATATACAAATGCATGTATATTATTTATTTAAAAGACATGCAATTTTTCGTGCTCCGACTGATATATTTGTCATAAATTATTCTACTTGTGTGAGTCTGCTTCTGACCTGTCTATTCTGTTAGATTAAAAATATATATATTTTTTAGTTTTAAGAGCAGTTTTAGGTTTAAACATGTTATTCCATTTTTTCAATGGATTTTTGGCTGGGCTGAAATCGTCCTTGCTGAGCATGGGCTTTGTCTGGTTGCAGCAAGCAGGGACTACTCTTCACTGCTGTGCATGGACTCTCACTGTGGCGGCTTCTCTTGTTGGGAGGCACAGGCTCTGGGTACACGGGCCTCAGCAGTTGCAGCTCATGGACTCTAGAGCACAGGCTCAGGAGTTGTGGTGAACAGGCTTAGTTGCTCTGTAGCATGTGGGATCCTCGTAGAACAGGGATTGAATCTATGTCCCCTGCATTGACAGGCAAATTCTCAACCACTGGACCAGCAGGGAAGCCCTTCCATTTTTGGTCATCTAAGTTTGGACCAGTTTGACACCACTCATTCTTTAGTGTTCTTTATATCAATATCTTGTAGTTCAAGACATTCAATTATGTTGCTTCTTGAGAAAATCTTGATGTTGTTAGCAATTTTATTCAATATAGAATATAAAAAACAATAAATTAAAAATAAAAGGTCAAAATGAAACAATTCTTGTTGAACATTTATATTTAAAAAAATATATTTATTGGGTCCTCTTTTCTCATTTACTGTGTGAAGTTTTGCATATCTCACATCATATTTACCCTTTATTTTTGGTGTTATTTTGATACCATTGTAAATGTTACCTTTCATTTTTCCATTTTATTTTCTAAGGGTTTTAGTGTCTGTGTACATAAATGAAATATTTTGTTGTTCAGTCGCTCAGTTGTGTCTCTTTGCAACCCCATGGACTGCATGCCAAGCTTCCTTGTCCTTCACCATCTCCTGGAGCTTGCTCAAACTCATGTCCACTGAGTTGGTGATGTCATCCAACCATCTCATCCTCTCTTGTCCCCTTCTCCTCCTGCCTTCAGTCTTTCTCAGCATCCAGGTCTTTTCCAGTGAGTCTGGTCTTTTCCAGTGAGTCGGCTTTTCCAGTGACCATTTTGCATCAGATGGTCAAAGAATTGGAGCTTCAGCCTCAGCATCAGTCCCTCCAATGAATATTCAAGATTGATTTTCCTTTAGGATTGACAGGTTGGATCTCCTTGCAGCCCAAGGGACTCTCGAGTCTTCTCCAACACCACAGTTCAAAAGCATCAGTTCTTTGGTGCTTAGCCTTCTTTGTGGTCCAATTCTCACATTTATACATGACTACTGGAAAAACCATAGCTTTGACCAGACAGACCTCTGTTGGCAAAGTAATGCCTCTGCTTTTTAATATGCTGTCTAGGTTTGTCATAGCTTTTATTCCAAGGAACAAGCATCTTTTAATTTCATGGCTGCAGTCACCATCTGCAGTGATTTTGGAGCCAAAGAAAATAAACTCTGTCACTGTTTCCATCATTTCCCCATCTATTTGCCATGAGGTGATGAGATGGGATGTCATGATCTTAGTTTCTTGAGTTTTTAGCCAGCTTTTTCGCTCTCATCTTTCACTGTCACCAAAGGTTCTTTAGTTCCTCTTGGCTTTCTGCCATAAGTGTGGTGTCATCTGCATATCTGAGGTTGTTGGTATTTCTCCCAGCAATCTTGATTCCAGCTTGTGCTTCATCCAGCCTGGCATTTCTCATGATGTACTCTGCATATAAGTTAAATAGGCAGGGTGACAACATATACAGCCTTGGCATACTCCTTTCCAAATTTTGAATATAGTCCTGCATATACTTTACAGTGCCTAAATTCACACGTTGATTTTAACATATGTTCTATGATCTTAGAGTTTTTATATAAACAATCATGGAAATTTTAATTTCTCTCTTTCCCATTTTTATATACATGTAATGTTTTCCTTTATTTTTGTGTGTATTATATTGGTTAGATCCTGTCTAATAACTGTGGTGTTGGAGAACACTCTTGAGAGTCCCGTGGACTGCAAGGAGATCCAACCAGTCCATCTTAAAGAAATCAGTCCTGAATATTCATCGGAAGGACTGATGCTGAAACTGAAACTCCAATACTTTGGCCACCTGATATGAAGAACTGACTCATTTGAAAAGACCCTAATGTTGGGAAAGATTGAAGGCGGGAGGAGAAGGGGATGACAGAGTATGAGATTGTTGGATGGCCTCACTGACTCAATAGACATGAGTTTGAGTTGGTGATGGACATGGAGGCCTGGCGTGTTGCAGTACATGGGGTCGCAAAGTGTTGGACATGACTGAGCAACTGAACTGAACTGAACTGAACAAGACACCAGAGACTGGGTAGTTTATAAACAGAATATATTTATTTCTCACAGTTTCAGAGGCTGAAAGTCTGTAATCTGGGGGGGCCAGCATGGTCAGGTGGAAATTCTCTTTCAGCTTGCAGACTTCTCATTGTATCTTCAGATGGTGGAACAAGCTAGCGAGCTCTGTGGAATCTCTTTTTACAAGGGCATCTGACCCATTCCTAAGGGCTCCATGCTCATGATCTAATCACCCTCCAAATACACCCCTTATATTACCATCACTTTTGAATATGAATTGTGTGAAAACACATTTATACCATAGCAATCTTCTAATGTAATTATCATTAAATAGAAGTAGTAATAGTGAAACATTTTTTTCTGATTCCTAATCTTCAGAAAAAGTTTTTTTATAATTTACCTCAAAGTACAATTTATCTGAAAGTGTTTGTAGAATTTCTTTACCAGATTAAATGCTCTAATTTCTAGTTCATAGAATTCATTTTGTAAATACGTGATGAATATTCTAAAATGCTTTATTCAGCTGTTACAATATTTCAGTTCAGTTCAGTTCAGTTGCTCAGTCATGTCCAACTCTTTGTGACCCCATGAATCACAACATGCCAGGCCTTCCTGTCCATCACCAACTCCTGGAGTTTACCCAAACTCATGTCCATCAAGTCGGTGATGCCATCTAACCATCTCATCCTGTCCCCTTCTCCTCCTCCCCCAATCCCTCCCAGCATCAGGGTCTTTTCCAATGAGTCAACTCTTTGCATGAGGTGGCCAAAGTATTGCAGTTTCAGCCTCAGCATCAGTCCTTCCAATGAACACCCAGGACTGGTCTCCTTTAGGATGGACTGGTTGGATCTCCTTGCAGTCCAAGGGACTCTCAAGAGTCTTCTCCAACACCACACTCCAAAAGCATCAATTCTTCAGTGCTCAGCTTTCTTCAAAGTCCAACTCTCACATCCATACATGACCACTGGAAAAACCATAGCCTTGACTAGATGGACCTTTGACAAAGTAATGTCTCTGCTTTTAAATATGCTATCTATGTTGGTCATAACTTTCCTTCCAAGGAGTAAGTGTCTTTTAATTTCATGGCTGTAGTCACCATCTGCAGTGATTTTGGAGCCCCCCAAAATAAAGTCTGACCCTGTTTCCACTGTTTCTGCATCTATTTGCCATGAAGTGATGGGACCAGATGCCATGATCTTCGTTTTCTGAATTTGAGCTTTAAACCAACTTTTTCACTCTTCTCTTTCACTTTCATCAAGAGGCTTTTTAGTTATAATAATTATATCTCCTTTATTCCTTAGTGTGGTGAATTGTCTTTATTGTACTTTAAATGTGAATAGCAAGCATTCAGAATTAATCTTCACTTGAATGTGATGTATTATCTTGTTTAAATAATATAGTGTTCATTTTAAATATTTTATTAAGATATTTTCATTTACGTGCATGCAAGATTGCCTTGCCAATTTCCATTCTCAAAATGCTTTTGGTCTTAGTATCAAGACCATATATAATAAACTCATAGAAAGAGTTAGGGAGTGTTCCTTCATATTCTGTTTTTTATATAATTTTGTGTAAGTCCTGACATTTATTTTAGTAGAATAACTAACATAATTCACAAGCAATGCTGGGCCTGAAGTTTTATTTTTAGGAAAAGTTTTACTTAAATATATCAGTTTAATAGATATAAACTTCTCAGTTTTTCTACTTCTTCTTTTGTCCATTTGGTGTTTTTGTTTTTGAAATAATTTGTCCATTTCACCTAAATTTTCTAATGAATAGTTCATAATAATTATAATAATTGTTCATAAAACTTACTATAATTACTGCCTACAGGATTTTTGTTATTTTCTCATTCATAATACCAGTTATTTGTGCTTTTTTTCCTCTACCACTAATTTCAATCCAACTTTTGTAGATATTCACTTTTACATGTGTGTTCTTCACTTCACTGGGTCTTGGTCTTATTTTCATTATTTCTTTCCATCAAATACATTTAGTAGCCATTCAGAGGAAATGACAACCCACTCCAGTATTCTTGCCTGAAGAATCTCATGGACGGAGGAGCTTGGTGGGCTACAGTCCACGGGTCGCAAAGAGTCGGACACGACTGCACGACTTCACTTTCACTTTCAGATTCATATCATGATTTCTTTTGTGTCCCAAGGTTTTTTAGAGTTCTACTGCTAGTTAACTAATATTTGAGGGGTTTGAATGTACTTTTTTGTTGTAGATATGTAAATGTAACCCATTGGTTTAGGATGTTAAATTATGCATGATTTTAACCCTTTAACAGTCCTTCAGATTCAGCTTATGGTCTATCATCTGGTCAATTTTGATTACATATATATATATATATATATATATATATATATATATACACACACACACACATACACATATATATACTTGAAAAGTTTGTTCATTTGCAGTTATTCTTTGCAGAGTTGTAGATGTATCAGTTTTGTTAACTTTATTAATCATTCTGCCAAACTATTTTATGTTCTTTAAATTTTTATCTGATTATTCTGTTGAAGCTTCATAGACATCTATTCCCTAAGACTGTAGATTTTTCTGTTTTTCTTGTTAGCTTAGCAAGGATTTGTTTTAATACGTTTCAAATTATGGTCTTAGACAAATATAATTTAGGATTATTATATATGTCTAAAGGTTGATCTTAACTTCATGAAATGCCCCTCTGTGTATCCTGTAATACTATATATATTAAGACTATCTAATGTTAGTTATGCTACCTAGGTTTTCATTAGTGTCTGCATTACATATCTTTTTTCAATTAGGGTCAAATTCTGTATTATTATATTAAAATGTTGTTTTCTGTAAACAATAAATCATTGGATATTGTTTATTTATCCAGCCTACCAGCCATTGTCATTTTTATGGAAATTTATTCTACATGTATTTAGTGTAATTATTATTTAGGTTAAATTATTACTATTTCTTTATTTAACCAACTTATATTATTCTTATTTATTTTCTGATTCTGGCCTTCCTTTGGATTCATCTATTCCTTTTCTATTGTTTAATTTCCCATTTAGGATGTCAGTTATATATTTTTTCCAATTATTTCCTATTGTGGTAAAAAACACATAACCTAAAATCTACCAACTTAATCATTTTTTGACTTTCAGTTTTATTAATCTGTAACTGACATACAGCACTGTATAAATTTAAGGTGTACAACATAATGATTTGAGTTACATACATCATGAAATAATCACAGTAACTTTAGTCAATATCTATCATCTTGTATAGATAAAAAATAAAAGAAAAAACTTTTTTTTCTTTATGATGAGACCATTTAGGATTTACTCTCTCAACTGACATATATAATATCACAATATTAGTTATTTTTATCATGTTGTACATCGCATCCCTGGTACTTCTTTATCTTATAATTGGAAGTTTGTGACTACCTTCATTCAGTTCTCCTGTCCCCCACCTCCACTTTGGTAACCACAAATCTGACCCGTATTTGACCCATATAAGTTTGTTTTTTAAGTATGATTGACCTACTATTCTATTTTAGTTCTTAGTGTCCAACATAGCAATTCAATATTTCACCATAATAAGCCTAGTTACCATATGTCATCATTTAAAGATATAGAATTATTATTGACTATATTCCCCATACTATACATTTCATAGCTGTGACCCATTTATTTTGTAAATGAAAGTTTGTACCTCTAAATCTTCCATACTTTCTTCTCTCCTCCCTCCCACCCTTTCCCTGTTTCAACTCCCTATTTTTTCCTTATATATATATTGCTCTGTTTCTGTTTTGTTATGTTCATTTGTTTTGATTTTTAATTTCCACATGTAAATACAGGCATAGAGTATTTGTCTTTCTCTTCGAAATAAGTGACTTATTTCACTTAGCATAATACCCTCTAAGGCCATCTGCTGTGCTGCAAATGACAAGATTTCATTCTTTTTTCATGGCAGAGTAATTGGGTAAAATTCCATTTTATATATACACACAGACACATACATACAATGCCACATTTTCTTTATCCATTTATCTATGATGGACAGTTATGTTGCTTCCATATCTTGGTTCTTGGCTATTGTAAATAATACTGTAATGAACATAGGGTTGCATGTAATTTTTTGAGTTAGTGTTTTCATATTCTTTGGAAACACATCCAGGGATAGAATTGCTGGATCATAATGTGCTTCTATTTTTAAACTTTTTGAGGAACTTCCATACTGCTTTCTGTATTGATTACACCAATTTACTTCCCATGAACAGTACGCAAGGATTCTTCTTTCTCTACATCCTCACTGATACTGGTTATTTTTCTTTTATCATTTTGATAATAGTCCTAACAGGTGAGGTGACAGCTCATTGTGGTTTTAACTTACATTTTCCTGATTATTACCAAAGTTGAACATCTTTTCATGTGCCTGTTGGTCATCTTATGTCTTCTTTGGAAAAATGTCTGTTCAAATCCTTTGTCCATTTTTAAAACCACATTTTTTTGTTTGTTTGTTTGATGTTGAGTTGTGTTATATTAACCCCTTATCAATGTATCTTTTGCAAATGTGTTCTCCCATTCAGTAGGTGCTCTTAATTTTGTTGATAGTTTCCTTTGCTGTACAAAAGGTTTTAATTTGATACAGCTCCATTTGTTTATTTACGCTTTTGTTTCCCTTGCCTAAGAGTCCTCAAAAAGAGTTGGACATGACGAGTGACTTCACTTTCACTTTTTCTTTCACTTCCCCTTACCTAACTCGATCTATCCAAAAAATATTGCTCTGACCAACATCAAAGTACACACTGCATATGTTTTCATCTAGGAGTTTCATGACTTCAGATCTTACATTTAAATCTTTAATTCATTTGAACTTATTTTGTATACGGTGCAAGAAAGTAATCAATTTCGATTCTTTTGCATGCAGCTGTCCAGTTTTCTCAACATCACATATTGAAGAAACTGTCTTTTCCTCATTGTATATTCTTGCCTCCTTTACTGTAGATTAATTGACCATATAAATGTGGGTTCCTTTCTGGACTCTTTATTCTCTTCCACTGATCTACATGTGTTTTCATGTCAGTACTATTTTAATTACTGTAGGTTTATAGTATAGTTTGAAATCAAGGCTATTTGATATCGCTAATGTTGTATTCTTGCCTTGAGAACCCCATGAACAGTATAAAAAGGCAAAATGATAGGATACCAAAAGAGGAACTCCACAGGTCAGTAGGTGCCCAATGTGCTGCTGGAGATCAGTGGAGAAATAACTCCAGAAAAAATGAAGGGATGGAGCCAAAGCAAAAACAATACCCAGTGGTGGATGTGACTGGTGATAGAAGCAAGGTCCAATGCTGTAAAGAGCAATATTGCATAGGAACCTGGAATGTCAGGTCCATGAATCAAGGCAAATTGGAAGTGGTTAAACAAGAGATGGCAAGGGTGAACGTCGACATTCTAGGAATCAGCGAACTAAAATGGACTGGAATGGGTGGAATTTAACTCAGATGACCATTATATCTATTACTGTGGGCAGGAATCCCTCAGAAGAAATGGAGTAGCTACCGTGGTCAACAAAAGAGTCCGAATTGCAGTACTTGGATGCAATCTCAAAAACAACAGAATGATCTCTGTTCATCTCCAAGGCAAACCATTAATATCACAGTTATCCAAGTCTATGCCCCAACCAGTAACGCTGAAGAAGATGAAGTTGAACGGTTTTATGAAGACCTATAAGACCTTTTAGAATTAAAACCCAAAAAAGGTGTCCTTTTCATTATAGGGGACTGTAATGCAAAAGTAGGAAGTCAAGAAACACCTGGAGTAACAGGCAAATGTGGCCTTGGAATGTGGAATGAAACAGGGCAAAGACTAACAGAGTTTTGCCAAGAAAATGCACTGGTCATAGCAAACACCCTCTTCCAACAACACAAGAGAAGACTCTACACATGGACATCACCAGATGGTCAACACCGAAATCAGAATGATTATATTCTATGCAGCCAAAGATGGAGAAGCTCTATACAGTCAACAAAAATAAGACCGGGAGCTGACTGTGGCTCAGATCATGAGCTCTTTATTGCCAAATTCAGACTTAAATTGAAGAAAGCAGGGAAAATCGCTAGAGCATTCAGGTATGACCTAAATCAAATCCCTTATGATTATACAGTGGAAGTGAGAAATAGATTTAAGGGCATATATCTGATAGATAGAGTGCCTGATGAACTATGGAATGAGGTTCGTGACATTGTACAGGAGACAGGTATCAAGACCATCCCCATGGAAAAGAAATGCAAAAAAAAGAAAAATAGCTGTCTGGAGAGGCCTTGCCAATAGCTGTGAAAAGAAGAGGTGAAAAGCAAAGGAGAAAAGGAAAGATATAAGCATCTGAATACAGAGTTCCAAAGAATAGCAAGAAAAGATAAGAAAGCCTTCTTCAGCAATCAATGAAAAGAAATAGAGGAAAAGAACAAAATGGGAAAGACTAGAGATCTCTTCAAGAAAATTAGAGATACCAAGGGAACATGTCATGCAAAGATGTGCTCGATAAAGGAGAGAAATGGTCTGGACCTAACAGAAGCAGAAGATATTAAGACGAGGTGGTAAGAATACAAGGAAGAACTGTACAAAAAAGATCTTCATGACCCAGAAGTCAAGTGGGCCTTAGAAAGCATCACTATGAACAAAGCTAGTGGAGGTGATGGAATTCCAGTTGAGCTGTTTCAAATCCTGAAAGATGATGCTGTGAAAGTGCTGCACTCAATATGCCAGCAAATTTGGAAAACTCAGCAGTGGCCACAGGACTGGAAAAGGTCAGTTTTCATCCCAACCCCAAAGAAAGGCAATGCCAAAGAATGCTCAAACTACCGCACAATTGCACTCATCTCACATGCTAGTAAAGTAATGCTCAAAATTCTCCACGCCAGGCTTCAGCAATACGTGAACCGTGAACTTCCTGATGTTCAAGTTGGTTTTAGAAAAGGCAGAGGAACGAGAGATCAAATTGCCAACATCCGCTGGATCATGGAAAAAGCAAGAGAGTTCCTGAGAAACATCTATTTCTGCTTTATTCACTATGCCAAAGCCTTTGATTGTGTGGATCACAAGAAACTGGAAAATTCTGAAAGAGATGGGAATACCAGACCACCTAACCTGCCTCTTGAGAAATCTGTATGCAGGTCAGAAAGCAACAGTTAGAACTGGACATGGAACAACAGACTGGTTCCAAATAGGAAAAGGAGTACATCAAGGCTGTATATTGTCACCCTGCTTTTTTAACTTGTATGCAGAGTACATCATGAGAAATGCTGGGCTGGAAGAAACACAAAGTGGAATCAAGATTGCCGGGAGAAATATCAATAACCTCAGATATGCAGATGATGCAACCTTTATGGCAGAAAGTGAAGAGGAACTAAAAAGCCTCTTGATGAAAGTGAAAGAGGAGAGTGAAAAAGTTGGCTTAAAGCTCAACATTCAGAAAACGAAGACCATGGCATCTGGTCCCATCACTTCATGAGAAATAGATGGGGAAACAGTAGAAACAGTGTCAGACTATTTTTCTGGGCTCCAAAATCACTGCAGATGGTGACTGAAGCCATGAAATTAAAAGACGCTTACTCCTTGAAAGAAAAGTTATGACCAACCTAGATAGTATATTCAAAAGCAAAGACATTACTTGCTGACTAAGGTCCATCTAGTCAAGGCTATGGTTTTTCCTGTGGTCATGGATGGATGTGAGAGTTGGACTGTGAAGAAGGCTGAGCACTGAAGAATTGATGGTTTTGAACTGTGGTGTTGGAGAAGACTCTTGAGAGTCCCTTGGACTGCAAGCAGATCCAACCAGTCCATTCTGAAGGAGATCAACCCTAGGATTTCTTTAGAAGGAATGATGCTAAAGCTGAAACTCCAGTACTCTGCCCACCTCATGAGATGAGTTGACTCATGGAAAAGACCCTGATGCTGGGAGGGATTGAGGGCAGGAGGAGAAGGGGACGACCAAGGATGAGATGGCTGGATGGCATTACGGACTCAATGGACGTGAGATGAGCGAACTCCGGGAGATGGTGATGAACAGGGAGGCCTGGTGTGCTGCGATTCATGGGGTCGCAAAGGGTCGGACCCGACTGAGCAACTGAACTGAACTGAATGTTGTTTTTCTTTCTCAAGATCTTTTTGGCTATTCAGTGTCTTTTGTGTTTCCATACAAGTTTTAAATTTTTTTATTCTGCTCCTCTGAAAAATGCCATTGATATTTCATTCGGGATTGCATTGAATCTGTAGATTGCCTTAGGTAGCATGGCAATTTTAACAATGTTAATTCTTCCAATCCATCTGTAAAACATATCTTTAACTTATCAAAATATCCTTAAGCATTATCTATATTGTAGCATTTGCCATGATATCCTTTCTTTTTAAGGTTGAATGATAATAAATGCAAATACTATATTTTAATTACCCATTCATCCATTGGTATATCCCAAAATACTTCCGTATTTTAGTTATTGTGACTATTGGTGATACGAACATGTATGTACAAATACTTCTTTGGGATCCTGCTTTCATTTCTTTCAGATATTTTTCACTGTTCAGTTGCTGAGTCATGCCCTACTGTTTAAGACCTCATGCACAGCAACACAGCAGGTCCTTCACTATTACCTGGTGCTTGCTCAAATTCATGTCTAATGAGTCAGTGATGCTATCTAACCATCTCATCCTCTGCCTCCCTCTTCTCCTTTTGCCTTCAATCTTTCCCAGCATCAGAGTCTTTTCTAATGAGTAGACTATTTGGGGTATATACTCATGCTATAGGCTGAGTGTTTGTACCCTCTAAAAATCATGTGATTAATTCTTAATGCCCATTGATGATATTATGGGGTGAGCCTTTTAGGGGGTGATAATGTTATGAGAGCTCTGCCCTCATGAATGAAATTCATGTCCTTATGAAAGTGGTCCAAGAGAAATCCCATGTCCCTTATGCTCTATCCACATGTGTCTTTTTATTTCTATAAGTTTTATATTGAGAAAGGAACCATATTTTCATTGGATTTTTATGGCCTGTGGACAGCTACTTGTGACTAGTTATGACTGGCAAATAGAAATTACCTCTAGTAGCGTTAGGAGCAGTTGACATGAAAAGTGAATCTTTTATTGTAGAGGAGGTTTTTGTTTTGTTTTGTTTTTATAATTGACTGTATTATGCCCCTATTCCTTGTTTACTACTTCAACTCAAAGTATTTACATGATTGCATAGTGCTTTAGTCACTTTCACCAGTGGAAATGAAAAATGCTGAAGGCTTGCCATTGGTTGGAAAAGTTGGCATTATATGAGGCAGGGCAACATATTTTTGCAACTCTATTTCAGACCATGCCTTAAGCGCATTTTAGACATGTCATCAACATTAATCTCCAAAGCAACCCTGTGAGAGGAGTGATGCTAATTTCACCCTGTATGTAAGGAAATGGATCAAGAGACATCAGACCTCCCTGCAAATTACCAGATCTGTTTCACTTGAAAGTCTGTGAATTTTCCACAACAAATTGCTAGCAGAAGTCCGCTCATGGGACACTGTCTCTGCCCTTCGTCTGCTCAGTGTCTTCAAGGCAGAAAGGATTTATAGGGAAAATGAAACATGACCTCATATCCGATACAAAAAACAGTGGGGCTGCTTTGGCAAAGTGTGGTGGACATATTTGTTTGATCCATTTGTAAGGTATCTTCATGCTCATCTGCTCATTTAACCTTAGGACACCCCTAGACCATGAGCCATTCTGGTTAAATAAAGTTTCTAAACCAGGCCTTAGTATTCAAACAATTTGTTTTTATAGACAATCTTTGGGTAGCAAAAAACACTTTTTTTCTAATGTTCCAACTCTAATCTTACAAAAAGAGCCTCCTATAAATAAAGCCAGTATTTCATTTCCACCATAACCTAAATGTTTTTCTAATAAAACAATATATAACCTATCATAGAAACTAAAAACTACATATAGTTTATACAATCACAACAAATAGAAACAAGTTTTACTTTTATTTACATTTTTAGTTGGTTTATGTATTTTCTTTATGTAAAGTCTATATTTACACAGCTGAAATTCAATTAGATTTTTATCGTCCTTTGTTTCGTTACGTTTGTGTGATAAGTATTTTTGCATGTTTATAAATTCTTTACAAACCTTAATTTAATGGCTACCTAGGATCCTCTAACACAAATATATGCTACTTCAGTTATTTATTCCTCAGTTATTGTGTATTTAGTGATTTCCATTTTTGTGAATCCAAAGTTGAAATAAATGTCTTTTATATAAATATTTCTCCTGATTTCACAGTATGCTTATATATTATATCTATAGATAGTTTTTGAGTCAAAGGGAAACATTATGTTTTATTTGTTCATGGAAACTGTGCATTCTATAAAACTATGGGTATAAATTTTAGTTTGATATCTAAAAGCTAGGCTTTGACATGTTGGAGAGTGGAGTGGTAAAAAATCAACAGAGAAAATGGGGTTCTCTGAGGAAGGGATAAATAGACAAGTGACATTGGCCTTCTCCATAACCTTGAAATCTGCAAACATAGGCAGTCATCTGCCCTATCTTATGAAAGTGGTGAGGTTGCCCAGGACAGGTCCTGGTACATGCTAAGAGTAAAATCTCTCTACTCTGATTTTTTTCTTCCCTGTCCCAGCAACTTGTATCAGACGACACCATAGTCCTGGCTTTCTGTTCTTAGCTCAGACCTCCCTTTCTCCTTCCAAAAGTGCATGCTAAGCCTCACTTTCTGTAGACAATCAACAACTGCCTTCTCTCCCTTTAGGGGAATTGCTTTGCTTTGCTTTGAAATTGCAGGAAAGCCTTCATTTAATGTTTGCATTTGGTTGAAAAGCCTGAGAAGACTCAGCAAGGACAAGCAAATGAATATAAAATAGGGAGGAGAAAAGGGACAGAATAAGAAATAGGATTCGGTGGCACTGTTTTTTTCTTTTTTTCTTTTCTTTTTTTTAAATTGGAGAAATAGACATGCCACCCACATGTGTGGGTCACAAACTCAGAAATTCAAAGATGATGATTCTGAATATCAAAGTAAAAGTTACTCAGACAGAATATAGATGTTTCTCATTTATATGGGTGATTTCTCTGACTTAAAATGCTGACTATCTTCAGGAGAGTTGTCTTCAGTTCTCTGTTCATAGGTGCAATTATAATGAAAAGGAAAACTGTGACTATTTGTTGTCACAGTTTGGTATGACTTTCAGAGAGGATAACCCATTTAATCTTTATGAAGTCCAGTAGGAATTTCTGTTCTCACCTTTAGGCAAAGAAATAGAACCATGTTAAGTAAGTTGCCCCAAATTTTCATTACTGTCCCCAGTACTTTTAAAAATATTAGCCATGTAGTAATATATAGCAAAAACATTACTTGTAGGCATATACTTAGAAAAACATATCAGATGTTAATTACAGCATTATGTTTCATAACAAAAAGCAAAAAAAACCCAAATATACATTAGTTACTGTAGGATATGGATTTTAAAGTATGAGATAGTCATTGCCTAGAACCCTGTGCTGAAATTAAAATGTGTTAACTGAAATTATATGAACCAAATTCCTCAAATTATGCCCAAATTATTTACCAAAAAGCAAGATACTGAATGATTTATGCTGTATGATAATGTTATATGAAGTTTGAGTACATTTAGATAGTTGTAAACATAGATTGCTGCTGCTACTAAGTTGCTTATAGCTACTTAAATAATACTGGTATAACAAACGTTTATAGGGATGGAACAGAAAAAAAAATCAGGAAAGTGATTAATTTTAAGTAGGGAAATGGGGATAGAATCAAAGAAAATTTTACCAATGGTAAAATCTTACAATTTTATTTAGTTAGGCTGTGGCACTCAGATATTTATTGTAGTATTTTCAAATAATTACTGAGCGCATAAATGATTGGAAATAAAGCAATGAAGGGATGTAAGCAATATTTCTCAAATAAACAATTTGAATCTGAATTATATTTTTTCCATTAAAATGTGGATGTCTTGATTCTATCCTATGTAAAATCTATCCTATGTAAAATAAGTTGTATCTGTGGGACTAAGCCTAGTAGAAAGAACTCTCATGTGCACACACACACATCACATACACAACATCATTCCTGAGATGTGTTCTACATGTTTGTATGTTGCAGACTATGTTTTGAGAACCATTGGTCTGAAAGAACATTTATTGAATTCTCTGGAACCAAATAAAAAAAATAAATATTTCCCCAAGGATATCTCAACCTAATTAATAAAACAAAGTGATATGAAGAGAACAAATAAAAACTAGCAACATGGTTTCAATGCTAGCTTTGGCTTTAACTTGCTGTCCTGAGTAGATATTTAAACTTGTTCTCCCCAATTTCCTGTGCATAAACTGATACCAATGGAATAAACCAACATAGCACTTTCTTTTAATGCTCTTCCAGCGAATCTAAATTATTCAGCTTCTTCTAATATTAAACAGTGATTATATCAGATCATTCATTTAATTGATACCTTTGACTGTTGAACAACACAGGATTTAGGGACACCCACCCTCCGCACAGCCTATAATTAATAGTTGGACTGGCTGTCCCTGGTTCCTCATTTCCCAGGTTGTCCATGTGTGGACCCAAAAGTACATGGTATTGACTGTTGTAAAAAACTGCACATAAGTGCATACATGGAGTTCAAATCGACGTTATTTAAGGGTTGACTGGATTTACTGACTACCTAACACACACCAAGCACCATTTTAAAGCTCAGTCCAGTCCTTGCTTTAGGCCTGTCCTAGGATCACCGGTGGGATTATGTGGTGCTGATTTTCTCAGCATCAAAGAAAGGCCAGAGTATATAAAAGGCACATACATAATGTAAGACATAATCACAACAAATTATTGCAGTAATCTAGAAGACATAAACATGTATCTCTTCTTTATAGACAAGGCAGCTGAGGCTCAGTTATGTTAAATAACTTTCGTTATAAAGCCATAATATGGCAAAGCCAATATTTTAATTGCATCCTGCAAGTTGTAAACCCAGGCCCTTTTTTTGTGGTTAATTATGGGTGTAGTGGCCTTAATAATTTCTCCCAATCTGATACTGATGGATTCAACTGTCTGGCAATTGTCATCCTCTGGTACTAGCCTGGGGCCTTAGTTAACCACAACTGAAATGCCATGCTCTTTGAAAATATTTCTGATATTTCCATTGTTCGACATTTTGAGTTTCTCCTCTCCCAAGAGTATCATGTTGGACATGATTCAACCTTGGCTAAGATATCCTCTGTCTGTGGAATGAACACCTTGCCTCAGAATTCTTTATTAATCACTAGATTTGTATCCTTCAGTTACATTTGGAATAGAAAAATCCTAATTATGACCCCAAGTTGTCCTTTCAAAGTAACAAAATAAAACCCTAATCCTTGGAGCTCTCACTCTAATATGGGAGGGAAAATAGTATATAATTCCTAGCACAAGTCAGGGCATCAGCATGGTCTAAGGCACAGGGTAGGAGCTCCTTCCTTTTAGTCATCCAGGAAATTGCTCAGTATAGCTAGTTTGATCCTCTGTCCTACAGGGCATGCCAACATGCCCTTCGTTCTCATCATATAACATTCTTGCAAAGCTGTTGATTTCAACTTGGCCAGGAGAACTCAAGAAATCTTAATGGATATGAGAAACCATGGAGATTATGATTTTGAGGAAAAAAAAAAGTGAAAAAAAGCCACAGCCCTCTCCATTTTCCACTGAGAGTTATTTCCTGATGCCTGGTCAGCATCTTAGTTCTCTTTCCTGTCAGCTGGCTACAGGATCTCAGCCCATCCTGGTAGTTGATCCCATTCTTGGCTATGTTACCTCCCTAATTATCAACTTAGATGTGGAGTCTCCATTATTTTCCAGGGGAGAAGAAAAGGAAGTGAGAGACTTTTTTCCCCCATACATAAAACATCTAAACATTCCAATACCTCACCCAGATTTACACCAGGCCAAATTCTACCCATTTTTTTGCTCCCTTTACAAACAGTAAACATCTGTGAAGACTTCTATGATCACGCTTAACCATATCTATTGCACCTTATTGTAATAATTGTGCTATTAAACAGTTTGTTTTGATGCCTCATTTCAGAACTGCAAACATTTTGAAAACTGAGGACATGCCTTATGTACATTCATAACCCCAAAACTAAATGTAATGCAAAAAAGATTATATATTTATTTTTGTTGAAGATTTCAAAGCAACCATAATCATTTTCTCACTTATAAAATCTGCTTAATGGAAAATTCACATCCACTTATGTTGTGTAGACAATTAATGCTCATAACCTCGAAGAGACAAACTTCAAGCAGTAAAAGGATCATATATGGGTTCAGTTCAGTTCAGTCACTCAGTCATGTCCAACTCTTTGTGACCCCATGAATTGCACCACACCAAGCCTCCCTGTCCATCACCAACTCCCAGAGTTCACTCAGACTCACGTCCATTGAGTCAGTAATGCCATCCAGCCATCTCATCCTCTGTCATCCCCTTCTCCTCTTGCCCCCAATCCCTCCCAGCATCAGAGTCTTTTCCAATGAGTCAGCTCTTTGCATGAGGTGGCCAAAGTATTGGAGTTTCAGCTTTAGCATCATTCCTTCCAAAGAACATCCAGGACCGATCTCCTTTAGAATGGACTGGTTGGATCTCCTTGCAGTCCAAGGTAATCTCAAGAGTCTTCTCCAACACCACAGTTCAAAAGCATCAATTCTTCAGTGCTCAGCTTTCTTCAAAGTCCAACTCTCACATCCATACATGACCCCTGGAAAAACCATAGCCTTGACTAGATGGACCTTTGTTGGCAAAGTAATGTCTCTGCTTTTGAATATGCTATCTAGGTTGGTCATAACTTTCCTTCCAAGGAGTAAGCATCTTTTAATTTCATGGCTGCAGTCATCATCTGCAGTGATTTTGGAGCCCAGAAAAATAAAGTCTGACCCTGTTTCCACTGTTTCCCCATCTATTTCCCATAAAGTGATGGGACCAGATGCCATGATCTTCGTTTTCTGAATGTTGAGCTTTAAGCCAACTTTTTCACTCTCCTCATTCACTTTCATCAGGAGGGTTTTTAGTTCCTCTTCACTTTCTGCCATAAGGGTGGTGTCATCTGCATATCTGAAGTTATTGATATTTCTCCTGGCAAACTTGATTCCAGCTTGTGCTTCTTCCAGCCCAGTGTTTCTCATGATGTACTCTGCATAGAAGTTAAATAAGTAGGGTGACAACATACAGCCTTGACGTACTCCTTTTCCTATTTGGAACCAGTATGTTGTTCCATGTCCAGTTCTAACTGTTGCTCCTGACCTGCATATAGGTTTCTCAAAAGGCAGGTCAGGTGGTCTGGTATTCCCATCTCTTTCAGAATTTTCCACAGTTTATTGTGTTAGTGATACATTTTTTAAAATTTAACAAAGATGTTATAAGTGTATTCCCTGACTTCGTAGTAAAGCAAAAACCTTCAACTTCTGGCTTCTGCATTTAGTTCTTGGGGTTATTGCCATAAACTTCTAGTTTTGTTTCCAGGATACATTTCACCTATTTTTGCCCCGCTGAGACTATAACTCCTTCTATAAATCTGGCCAAGTCTGTTCTCAGTGCCTTGATAGCTAAGGTAGTAGAGAATAATTGGTGACCACTAACTATAAAGGGACCATTTGCAATTGGAGACATTTTTTGGTGACATTTCAATGGGACTCTATCTCTCAGAATAAACACATCTTAGGGAGGGGGGAAAACTGCATCTAATAGTAGTAACTAATAGATGTCTTAAGACTTTCTCAAAATAGCATATTGAGGACATGAGAAATCAGATAAAATCCTTCTGCTGTGCCAAAATTGTGTAAAATACCATATACATCTTCTCTGTTTCTTATAGAGCCTTGTGATATGGGCCTTATTAAACTTGCTCTACAAGTAAACTGAGATTCAGAGTCAGTTCAAGTGATATTCTAAGACTGGACGACAAACAGTGGCAGAACTGTGAACGTTGTTTGGTTTTCTTGCAGACTGAGATTCAGTAGTTTTTATTTCGCACTTAGCTCTAAGCTCCTGAAAACACGTCACTCTCCTAACCTTACAACAGTGGCAGTGTTGGTGGCCACAGTCCGTAATGGTTGCTGGTGAACAGTTAGAGGCACCCTGAGACATAAGAAGAATGAGTGGTAGAGTTATGATGGGAACCACGCTGGTGTTTTGCAACAAGCTGACTCTGGTACTTTCTTGGGTGACCTTTGTTGGCTATGCCAAGGGGGTTCCTTTTTAATGCTGCTGCTAAATGCCATTAGTAGCAACAGCTGTTATTTTCTCTCTGTCACTCTCATTAACCTCAGGAGAGAAGTTTCCAAGGAACCTCTTCTAAGGCAGGTCACTGGCTCTTTCTGTCATCACACTCCCAGTGTGTGATTCGAATAGTCAGGTGGGAAGTCAATGGAATGGTAAACTGAAAATTTGGAGAAACAAAGGAGAGTTAAATTAGAATTAGGCTTCCAGACCAGGAGATCATAAGCACGATGGACCAGAAGGGCAAGTGATGGGGGTGGGAGGGTGGCACACTCGTGGAGAAGAGGGAGTGCTGTTTTGTTTCCCTTTTCCATAAGAGAGACAAATTAAATTCTACAGTGTTGTACCACGTAGTTTTTGGTATTGATGTTGAAATCTGCAATTGATGTTTAAAATGACAGAAAAGCGATGAGTGTAGGGGTGAGGAATCTAAGCCAGGTATATGGAAGAATGCTCGTTTATCAACAGTGATTTCAGAGATCTCCATAAAAATGGCACACACTGTGGATATTAAAGCTATCCCAGTGTTTTGGATCTCATATGCAGCATCTCAGACGTTCTCACAAGTCGCAGTGGATCTCACAAGGCATTAGCTCCTCACAGAGCCTGTGAGATTGCCAGTTCACTGAAAGGGAAAATTTATGTTCCTGGAACTGATGCTAAGTGAGCTCCCTCTACTGCCCCTCCTTAATTCTAAAACCACAAAGATTTGTTCTGGGGAAAGCTGACAGATTCAAACAGGAAGTTCCTATGGGATTTTCCTGATGCAATTAAAGTAAAAAAATATGTGGAAAGAATGGCTTCAATGAAAGGGCACTTTTTTTTTTTTCTTTGTATTTTTTTTAATTATTATTTTTTATTTTTTTCCTTTTATTTATTTATTTATTTATTTTTTTAAATTTTAAAATCTTTAATTCTTACATGCATTCTCAAACATGAACCCCCCTCCCACCTCCCTCCCCATAACATCTTTCTGGGTCATCCCCATGCACCAGCCCCAAGCATGCTGCATCCTGCGTCAGACATAGACTGGTGATTCAATTCACATGATAGTATACATGTTAGAATGTCATTCTCCCAAATCATCCCACCCTCTCCCTCTCCCTCTGAGTCCAAAAGTCCGTTATACACATCTGTGTCTCTTTCCCTGTCTTGCATACAGGGTCGTCATTGCCATCTTCCTAAATTCCATATATATGTGTTAGTATACTGTATTGGTGTTTTTCTTTCTGGCTTACTTCACTCTGTATAATCGGCTCCAGTTTCATCCATCTCAACAGAACTGATTCAAATGAATTCTTTTTAACGGCTGAGTAATACTCCATTGTGTATATGTACCACAGCTTTCTTATCCATTCATCTGCTGATGGACATCTAAGTTGTTTCCATGTCCTGGCTATTATAAACAGTGCTGCGATGCACATTGGGGTACATGTGTCTCTTTCAATTCTGGTTTCCTCGGTGTGTATGCCCAGCAGTGGGATTGCTGGGTCATAAGGTAGTTCTATTTGCAATTTTTTAAGGAATCTCCACACTGTTCTCCATAGTGGCTGTACTAGTTTGCATTCCCACCAACAGTGTAGGAGGGTTCCCTTTTCTCCACACCCTCTCCAGCATTTATTGCTTGCAGATTTTTGGATCGCAGCCATTCTGACTGGTGTGAAGTGGTACCTCATTGTGGTTTTGATTTGCATTTCTCTAATAATGAGTGATGTTGAGCATCTTTTCATGTGTTTGTTAGCCATCCGTATGTCTTCTTTGGAGAAATGTCTATTTAGTTCTTTGGCCCATTTTTTGATTGGGTCGTTTATTTTTCTGGAGTTGAGCTGCATAAGTTGCTTGTATATTTTTGAGATTAGTTGTTTGTCAGTTGCTTCATTTGCTATTATTTTCTCCCATTCAGAAGGCTGTCTTTTCACCTTGCTTATAGTTTCCTTTGTTGTGCAGAAGCTTTTAATTTTAATTAGATCCCATTTGTTTATTTTTGCTTTTATTTCCAGCATTCTGGGAGGTGGATCATAGAGGATCCTGCTGTGATTTATGTCTGAGAGTGTTTTGCCTATGTTCTCCTCTAGGAGTTTTATAGTTTCTGATCTTACATTTAGATCTTTAATCCATTTTGAGTTTATTTTTGTGTGCGGTGTTAGAAAGTGATCTAGTTTCATTCTTTTACAAGTGGTTGACCAGTTTTCCCAGCACCACTTGTTAAAGAGATTGTCTTTACTTCATTGTATATTCTTGCCTCCTTTGTCAAAGATAAGGTGTCCATATGTATGTGGATTTATCTCTGGGCTTTCTATTTTGTTCCATTGATCTATATGTCTGTCTTTGTGCCAGTACCATACTGTCTTGATGACTGTGGCTTTGTAGTAGAGCCTGAAGTCAGGCAAGTTGATTCCTCCAGTTCCATTCTTCTTTCTCAAGATTGCTTTGGCTATTCGAGGTTTTTTGTATTTCCATACAAATCTTGAAATTATTTGTTCTAGTTCTGTGAGAAATGTGGCTGGTAACTTGATAGGGATTGCATTGAATTTGTAAATTGCTTTGGGTAGTATACTCATTTTCACTATATTGATTCTTCCAATCCATGAACATGGTATATTTCTCCATCTATTAGTGTCCTCTTTGATTTCTTTCATCAGTGTTTTATAGTTTTCCATATATAGGTCTTTAGTTTCTTTAGGAAGATATATTCCTAAGTATTTTATTCTTTTCGTTGCAATGGTGAATGGAATTGTTTCCTTAATTTCTTTTTCTACTTTCTCATTATTAGTGTATAGGAATGCAAGGGATTTCTGTGTGTTGATTTTATATCCTGCAACTTTAGTATATTCATTGATGAGCTCTAGTAATTTTCTGGTGGAGTCTTTAGGGTTTTCCATGTAGAGGATCATGTCATCTGCAAACAGTGAGAGTTTGACTTCTTCTTTTCCAATTTGGATTCCTTTTATTTCTTTTTCTGCTCTGATTGCTGTGGCCAAAACTTCCAGAACTATGTTGAATAGTAGCGGTGAAAGTGGACACCCTTGTCTTGTTCCTGACTTTAGGGGAAATGCTTTCAATTTTTCACCATTGAGGATAATGTTTGCTGTGTGTTTGTCATAGATAGCTTTTATTATGTTGAGATATGTTCCTTCTATTCCTGCTTTCTGGAGAGTTTTTATCATAAATGGATGTTGAATTTTGTCAAAGGCCTTCTCTGCATCTATTGAGATAATCATATGGTTTTTATTTTTCAATTTGTTAATGTGGTGAATTACATTGATTGATTTGCGGATATTGAAGAATCCTTGCATCCCTGGGATAAAGCCCACTTGGTCATGGTGTATGATCTTTTTAATGTGTTGTTGGATTCTGATTGCTAGAATTTTGTTGAGGATTTTTGCATCTATGTTCATCAGAGATATTGGCCTGTAGTTTTCTTTTTTTGTGACATCTTTGTCAGGTTTTGGTATTAGGGTGATGGTGGCCTCATAGAATGAGTTTGGAAGTTTACCTTCCTCTGCAATTTTCTGGAAGAGTTTGAGGAGGATAGGTGTTAGCTCTTCTCGAAATTTTTGGTAGAATTCAGCTGTGAAGCCGTCTGGACCTGGGCTTTTGTTTGCTGGAAGATTTCTGATTACAGTATCAATTTCCATGCTTGTGATGGGTCTGTTAAGATGTTCTATTTCTTGGTTCAGTTTTGGAAAATTGTACTTTTCTAAGAATTTGTCCATTTCTTCCACGTTGTCCATTTTATTGGCATACAACTGCTGATAGTAGTCTCCTATGATCCTTTGTATTTCTGTGTTGTCTGTTGTGATCTCTCCATTTTCATTTCTAATTTTATTGATTTGATTTTTCTCTCTTTGCTTCTTGATGAGTCTGGCTAATGGTTTGTCAATTTTATTTATCCTTTCAAAGAACCAGCTTTTGGCTTTGTTGATTTTTGCTATGGTCTCTTTTGTTTCTTTTGCATTTATTTCTGCCCTAATTTTTAAGATTTCTTTCCTTCTACTAACTCTGGGGTTCTCCAACTCTTCCTTTTCTAGTTGCTTTAGTTGTAGAGTTAGGTTATTTATTTGACTTTTTTCTTGTTTCTTGAGGTATGCCTGTATTGCTATGAACTTTCCTCTTAGCACTGCTTTTATAGTGTCCCACAGGTTTTGGGTTGTTGTGTTTTCATTTTCATTAGTTTCTATGCATATTTTGATTTCTTTTTTGATTTCTTCTGTGATTTGTTGGTTATTCAGAAGTGTGTTGTTCAACCTCCATATGTTGGAATTTTTAATAGTTTTTCTCCTGTAATTGAGATCTAATCTTAATGCATTGTGGTCAGAAAAGATGCTTGGAATGATTTCGATTTTTTTGAATTTATCAAGTTTAGATTTATGGCCCAGGATGTGATCTATCCTGGAGAAGGTTCCATGAGCACTTGAAAAAAAGGTGAAATTCGTTGTTTTGGGGTGAAATGTCCTATAGATATCAATTAGGTCTAACTGATCTAATGTATCATTTAAAGTTTGCGTTTCTTTGTTAATTTCCTGTTTAGTTGATCTGTCCATAGGTGTGAGTGGGGTATTAAAGTCTCCCACTATTATTGTGTTATTGTTGATTTCCCCTTTCATACTTGTTAGCATTTGTCTTACATATTGTGGTGCTCCTATATTGGGTGCATATATATTTATAATTGTTATATCTTCTTCTTGGATTGTTCCTTTGATCATTATGTAGTGGCCTTCTTTGTCTCTTTTCACAGCCTTTGTTTTAAAGTCTATTTTATCGGATATGAGTATTGCCACTCCTGCTTTCTTTTGGTCTCTATTCGCGTGGTATATCTTTTTCCATCCCTTCACTTTCAGTCTGTATGTGTCCCTTGTTTTGAGGTGGGTCTCTTGTAAGCAGCATATAGACGGGTCTTGTTTTTGTATCCATTCTGCCAGTCTTTGTCTTTTGGTTGGGGCGTTCAACCCATTTACGTTTAAGGTAATTATTGATAAGTATGATCCCGTTGCCATTTACTTTATTGTTTTGGGTTCGGGTTTATACACCCTTTTCGTGTTTCCTGTCTAGAGGATATCCTTTAGAATTTGTTGGAGAGCTGGTTTGGTGGTGCTGAATTCTCTCAGCTTTTGCTTGTCTGTAAAGCTTTTGATTTCTCCTTCGTATTTGAATGAGATCCTTGCTGGGTACAGTAATCTGGGCTGTAGGTTATTGTCTTTCATCACTTTAAGTATGTCTTGCCATTCCCTCCTGGCCTGAAGAGTTTCTATTGACAGATCAGCTGTTATCCTTATGGGAATCCCCTTGTGTGTTATTTGTTGTTTTTCCCTTGCTGCTTTTAATATTTGTTCTTTGTGTTTGATCTTTGTTAATTTGATTAATATGTGTCTTGGGGTGTTTCGCCTTGGGTTTATCCTATTTGGGACTCTCTGTGTTTCTTGGACTTGGGTGATTATTTCCTTTCCCATTTTAGGGAAGTTTTCAACTATTATCTCCTCAAGGATTTTCTCATGATCTTTCTTTCTGTCTTCTTCTTCTGGGACTCCTATAATTCGAATGTTGGAGCGTTTCATATTGTCCTGGAGGTCTCTGAGATTGTCCTCGTTTCTTTTAATTCGTTTTTCTTGTTTCCTCTCTGATTCATTTATTTCTACCATTCTATCTTCTATTTCACTAATCCTATCTTCTGCCTCCGTTATTCTACTATTTGTTGCCTCCAGAGTGTTTCTGATCTCATTTATTGTGTTATTCATTATATTTTGACTCTTTTTTATTTCTTCTAGGTCCTTGTTAAACCTTTCTTGCATCTTCTCGATCCTTGTCTCTAGGCTATTTATCTGTGTTTCCATTTTGATTTCAAGATTTTGGATCATTTTCACTATCAATATTCGGAATTCCTTCTCCGGTAGATTCCCTACTTCTTCCTCTTTTGTTTGGTTTGGTGAGCAACTCTCCTGTTCCTTTACCTGCTGAGTATTCCTCTGTCTCTTCATCTTGGTTATATTGCTGCGTTTGGGGTGGCCTTTTTATATTCTGATAATTTGTGGAGTTCTCTTTATTATGGAGCTTCCTCACTTTGGGTGGGGTTCTATCAGTGGCTTGTCAAGGTTTCCTGGTTAGGGAGGCTTGTGTTGGAGTTTTGGTGGGTGGAGCTGGGTTTCTTCTCTCTGGAGTGCAGTGGAGTGACCCGTAATGGGTTATGAGACATCAAAGGTTTTGGGATAATTTTGAGCTGCCTGTATATTGAGGCTCAGGGGAGTGTTCCTGTGTTGCTGGAGAATTTGGGTGGTATGTCTTGTTTTGGAACTTGTTGGCCCTTGGGTGGAGCTTGGTTTCGGTGTAGGTATGAAGGCATTTGATGAGCTCCTATTGCTTAATGTTCCCTGAATTCAAGAGTTCTCTAATGTTTTCAGGCTTTGGGTTTAAGCTTCCTGCTTCTGGTTTTCAGTTTTATTTTTACAGTAGCCTCTAGACTTCTCCATCTATACAGCACTGATGATAAAACATCTAGGTTAAAGATGAAAAGTTTCTCCACATTGAGGGACACTCAGAGAGGTTCACTGAGTTACAAGGAGAAGAGAAGATGGAGGGGGTAGTTAGAGGTAACTGGAATGAGATGCGGTGAGATCAAGAGAGGAGAGAGCAAGCTAGCCAGTAGTCACTTCCTTATGTGCGCTCTATAGTCTGGACCGCTCAGAGGTATTTACAGAGTTATACGGGGAAGAGGAGAGGGAGGAAGTAGACAGAGGTGACCAGGAGGATAAGAGAGAGGAATGAGTAGGAGAGAGACAAATCCTGCCAGTAACCAGTTCCTTAGGTGTTCTCTACCGTCTGGAACACACAGAGATTCACAGAGTTGGATAGAGAAGAGATGGGGGAGAAAAGAGACAGAGGCCACCTGGTGGAGAAAAAGGAGAGGCCAGAGGAGGAGAGAGTGGTCAAGCCAGTAATCTCGCTCTCAGGTAAACTTGGGTAGTGAAGTTTGGGTTTTTAAATGTACAAAATTGACAGTAAAAACCTAAGAGCAAAGATTAAAAATCTGGAGTAGAGTTTGGATTTTCAAAGATACAATATTAAATAAAAGCAGAAGGAAAAAGGAAGAAAGAGAGAGAAAAAAAAAAGAATTATTAAAAAACAAACAGAAAAAAAAAAAAAAACCAACAACCATCCAAAGAGTATATATGGTGTTTGCCTTAAAAAAAAAAAAAAAAGTCTTTTTTTTTAAAATAGTAATACTAGGTTATAGAAATAAAAATTAGAGGAGAAATAGAAGACTTAACAATTAAAAAAAAGCTCGGAAAAAAATGAAAAAAAAAAGCAAAAAGCAAAAAAAAAAAAAGAATGATTTTAAAAATATTAAAAAATTAAAAATATATCTAGCTCTTCTCTGATGTTATGGGCCGTGTGGGCTCACTTCCAAGGTGGTTCCCTCTGTTTAACTTCTTCTGTTTGCTGGTTTTTAGGCTCACTAGTTCAGTCGCGCTGTGGGGAGGGGGGATGCTGCAAACAAATAGCACTGTTGTGTGCACACAGTATTTCTGCCCCGCTTGACCTGTCCTTTCTTGAGGCGCACAAACCGCTCCGGCTCTAAGATGCTCAGCCGGGAACCGTCTGGGGCCGGCCCTAGGCTGCGTGCACTTCCCCGGTCCAAGCCGCTCAGGTTCGGCCCTCAGGCAGCCCTCAGAGGCACAAATGCGGCTGGGACTGTGCTTTGTGCCCTTCCCAGGTCCGAGTAGCTCAGGAGTTTGGCGAGCGCGATCGCCGCGGCTTGTCACCTTTTCCGCCGCTGCCGCTCAGCTCTCTGGGTGGACCGCTGGCGCACCCCGTGAGGCAGACTGTGACTGTCCAGCACCCCCAGAAGTCTTAGCAAAGGAGCCTGCTTGCAGTTAGGTAAGTAAAGTCTCTCCAGGTCTGCAATTGCCCCTTTCCAGTCCTTACGGCTCTGGCTGCCTGTCCCCGGAGGGGAATGGTCTGCAGCCGGCTTTTTCCACTCTGTCCTTTGTTCTGTGCTCGGTCCTGGCGGTCTTATGTTCGAGCTTTTCGCATGGTAGCTATCCCACAGTCTGGTTTGCTAGCCCAAGTTAGATCGTTCTGGTTGCGCGTGGGGCGTTCCTGCCCGATTCTTACAGAGCTCTGCAGCCCGCGCCTCCCGCGCGTCCCTGCCCTGCCCCCACTTCCCAATGGCGGATGCAGGCGTCTGTGCTGCTTTTCCGCTGGGGGAGTTACTGGTGGGCTTGTAATCTCTTGGTTTTAATTATTTATCTATTTTTCCTTCCTGTTATGTTGCCCTCTGTGTTTCCAAGGCTCGCCACAGACTCGGCAGGGAGAGTGTTTCCTGGTGTTTGGAAACCTCTCTTCTTAAAATTCCCTTCCCGGGACGGGCTTCCCTTCTCGGGACGGAGCTCCCTCCCCACCTCCTTTGTCTCCTTTTTCGTCTTTTATATTTTTTCCTACCTGTTTTTGAAGACAATGGTCTGCTTTTCTGGTTGCCTGATGTCCTCTGCCAGCCTACAGAAGTTGTTTTGTGGAGTTTGCTCGGCGTTGAAATGTTCTTTTGAGGAATTTGTGAGGGAGAACGTGATCTTCCCGTCCTATTCCTCCGCCATCTTTCCCTCCCCTCGAAAGGGCACTTTTTCATGGATGGTATGTTATTGTGATCATGGAAGGGGATGATGGGAGTGGGGGATGGAGTTACGTGTTAATGTCTTACATGGCTTAAGGACCTTTGTTGTTAAAATTATGCTTCATTTTTTAAAAAGGTCACTGTTAAATAGATATTTGCCTTTAAAAATCTTGCCAGTTCAAGCTATTCTTGGTATTTTGATCTCTTTAGGGGACTTCTAAAGCTGAGAGGGAGCTTTATATATTTCTAAGATTTTATAAAATCATGAGCAAAATTTCTAAAATGCAGCCCCCTGCCTTAACAACTAAAGGAGAGACTTAAATTTCTCATGATCATGTTAACATATTGTTTTTTTTTTTGTGAGCCCTACTATGTGACAGAGCCCTTAAAGCTAGAATCAAAAAAATATTACTGATAAGCTTCTCTTCCCACCTTTCCTGTCTCCCCAGCAAGACTTATTTTTCAGTCTTCTTTATGTTTCCATTGTCCACTGTAATAACCTTAAATAGTATGTAACTAAATTTCTCTCACTGACTGCAGTCTCTTAAAAGTCATTTCAGGAAGCGAGATCAGTGTTCCTAGACTTTGAGCCAAGAAAATCTACATCGGGAAGGACTTTGATATGATCAAGAAGTGTTCAATTTCCCTTAAATAGCCAAAGAGTGACAATGAGAAATGAGGTGCTACTGAAGAAGTAGACAGAGGATGATTCATACTGCTCCAAAAGTCTGTGTTAATCTTTAATTAAAAAGCAGTGTAAGGCCTTGGATAGTATGGTCATTTCAACAATGTTAATTCTTAAAATCCGAGAAACAGAATATATCTTTGTTTTGTTGTCTTTAATTCATTTCATCAGTGTCCTATAGGATATATAATAGAACACAAAGAATATAGCCAATACTTATAATAAGTATAAATGGAGTATAACCTTTAAAATTGTGAAGCACTATACACTCATAGCTTATATAATATTTTATATCAACTGTACTTAAATTAAAAAAAAAATCAACCCAAGATGAGAAGGGTAAATATCTTCCCTCCTGTGATAATCTCTGACTTGTTATTGCTCCCAACAATAAAGACTTGATTTTTTAAAATAAATAATAATAAAAAGGAATGTAAGGCCAAGGAAGGCTTCTTTTTAAGACTCTTTCGTAATTGGCAAGAGATGAAGGCAGGCAAAAATTGGTGAAGGATCTAAATAATGTTTCTAGTCTTGAAGACACTTTCCTTCAAATAACTTAGAGATGATATATAAAACCAACTAAATATTAGATAATAAAAATTTTAATTAAGCATTTCATGTTGACATAATTGTATATAGGTATGCAGTTATAAGTAATAGTATATGTTATTAAGGTTTTGTAAGCAATCTCCGTTGGGGAAAATATGTGATGAATATGTGAGTTCTTCCTGCACTATTACTTTAACTGCATACCAATCTATAGATGTATCAAATGAAATGCTTAATTAAAAATTCTGTTTCCTGCACATTTTTGGATCGCAGACATTCTGACTGGTGTGAAGTGGTACCTCATTGTGGTTTTGATTTGCTTTTCTCTAATAATGAGTGATGTTGAGCATCTTTTCATGTGTTTGTTAGCCATCCGTATGTCTTCTTTGGAGAAATGTCTATTTAGTTCTTGGGCCCATTTTTTGATTGGGTTGTTTATTTTTCTGGAATTGAGCTGCATCAGTTGCTTGTATATTTTTGAGATTAGTTGTTTGTCAGTTGCTTCATTTGCTATTATTTTCTCCCATTCAGAAGGCTGTCTTTTCACCTTGCTTATATTTTCCTTTGTTGTGCAGAAGCTTTTAATTTTAATTAGATCCCATTTGTTTATTTTTGCTTTTATTTCCAGAATTCTGGGAAGTGGATCACAGAGGATCCTACTGTGATTTATGTCTGAGAGTCTTTTGCCTATGTTCTCCTCTAGGAGTTTTATAGTTTCTGGTCTTACATTTAGATCTTTAATCCATTTTGAGTTTATAGTAGCCAGGACATGGAAACAACCTAGATGTCCATCAGCAGATGAATGGATAAAAAAGCTGTGGTACATATACACAATGGAGTATTACTCAGCCATTAAAAAGAATACATTTGAATCAGTTCCAATGAGATGGATGAAACTGGAGCTGATTATACAGAGTGAAGTAAGCCAGAAAGAAAAACATCAATACAGTATACTAACACATATATATGGAATTTAGAAAGATGGCAATGATGACCCTGTATGTAAGACAGCAAAAAAGACACAGATGTGTATAGCAGACTTTTGGACTCTGTGGGAGAGGGAGACGGTGGGATGATTTGGGAGAATGACGTTGAAACAGGTATACTATCATGTAAGAATCAAATCTCCAGTCTATGTCCAATGCAGGATACAGCATGCTTGGGGCTGGTGCACGGGGATGACCCAGAGAGATGTTATGGGGAGGGAGCTGGGAGGGGGGTTCATGTTTGGGAACGCATGTACACCTGTGGTGGATTCATGTCAATGTATGGCAAAACCAATACAGTATTGTAAAGTAAAATAAAGTAAAAATAAAAATTTAATAAAAGAAAAAAAAATTCTATTTTCTAACCATGATCAATATATTGTTAGTTACACAGATAACATGGCTTCTTTGGTGGCTTGGTGGTAAAGAATCCACTTGCCAGTGCAGGTGGGTTTAATCCCTGGATCAGGAAGGTTTTCTGGAGACGAAAATGGCAACCTACTCCAGTATTCTTGCCTGGGAAATCCCATGGACAGAGGAGCCTGGCTGGCCAATCAGACACTACTTAGCAACTGCACAATAGCAACAAATACAGACAAGATACTGAACGTTTGCTTCACCCCAAGGATCCCGCAAATTGCTCTTTTCAAGCCACATTCACTTACCCCTGCCTCATCCTTTATTTAAGCCCTGGCATCTACATTTTTTCTTCTTCTCTATAGTTTTATAATTGCTAGAATGTTATATAAATGCAATAATGCACTATGTAAACTTCAAAGAGTAATTTTTGTCACTGGGCATAATTTTTGGGAGATTCATCTAGATTGCTGCATGTGTCATAATTTTAGTAACTTGTTATTATTATTTACTAGTATTCCATTGTATGGATGTACAACAGTTAATGTCACCATTCAGGCATTGAAGAATATCTAGGTTATTTTCAATTTTAGGTCTGACAAAGATGCTACAAACATCCATGTATGCATTTCAGTGTGAACTGAAGTTTCCCTTTTTTGTATGTCCAAGATTATAATTGTTAAGTCATGTGGTCGCTGCATCTTTAATTATTTAGGAAATTGTTTTCCAGAGTGTCTGTGCCATTTAAAATTTTCACAAGCAAAATATGAACAAATCAATTTCTCTGCACCCTCACCAGCATTTGCTGTGATCACCACTTTTTTTTAAAATTTAGCCTCGTTTTTAATATTCATTTAGGGATAACTCATGTTATTTTAAAGTGCATTTCCCTAATATGTATAAAAATTCAATTGATTTATGCATATTTACCTTGTATCCCACAAACTTATTACTTGGATAACTTTTTTTTAGTAGATGTCTTGGGATTATATAGATAATCATATTATCTGCATATTGCAAAGCTTTTATTTATGATCTGCATACCTTTAGATTTATTTTCTTGCCTATTATCATGCCTCAAACTTTCAGCACTATGTTGAAAAAAATGTAAGAGTGGATATCTTTGCCTTGTTCTTGCTTGTGGTAAGAATGCAAGAATGCATAATACTTACTACAACAGTAGTAAGTATTATGTAATATTAGTTGTATTTTTATACGTGCTCCTCTTCAGGTTAAAGTGTGTTCATTATTCTTTGTTGAATCATTTTTATGATGTCACTTTCTAATCTTTGTCAGTTAATTCTAACATATCAGTCTTCTCAGCATTGACATGTACTGATTCTGTTTTTGATTCAATGTGTGGATCTGTGTGGAGGAGGTGTTGGCCTTGTTACCACTTGGTGATGCTGAAAGTCCTAAACTTCTGCTCGGTCTCCTTTGATAACATCCCTGCTGGGAGAGAATGGAATGCCTTGATACTGTCACGAGACAAGGGTCTGAAAGTCTAGGTTGCTCACATTGTTTCCTTTGACACCATGTTGTGATGTGGGGATGAAAGCTACCATCGGTCAATAGTGAAATTCTAGACTCTTTACATGTCATTCTTTGACACCACCCAGGTGAGGATGTTGGAACACTTCATTACAGCCTGGCAAGAATGGGAGTCTAGACTGACCACTCAGCCATTGCTGGTATGGATGGCAGTGAATCCACCATTTTTGCTGTATGTATGACTAGAGTGGGTGGATCATTGAAAGTTTTCTTTCTTGCTAGGCTGACATTTTGCTGGTCTCTGGTTGGACTTGGTGAGCAAGTTTATTGGTAAATTTTGGCTGTGCTCATTGATATTTCTGTGGGGCTGGTTTCTTCAGCTCCAAGTCTGGGATATACAAGGCTAAAAGAGAGGAAACCCAAGGAACTCACCAATGTTACATTCCTTGGGCCCTGAGTCCCCTAGCTCACCTGTCTTCTTGTCTCAATGTTTGGTATAAAATATCCTAGGATTTTAGTTGTACTTAGGAGGAGGAATAGGAAAAAGTACATCTACTTTGTCTTCCCAGAAGTAGAATTCTCAAGAATACACATTTTCATGAGGTACCAATTCATATATGGGAACTATGTGAATAGTGACCAATAAGGATGGTCAGTATTAGAATGCAAGAAAGTGAATAAAGGGAAGTGTTTGGAAGAATTCCAAAACAGCAGACATTCTGAGAATCAAATAGTTTATTAATGTGTCAAATTGATTACAAGCAATGGGTAGATTTCTGTGATAAAGTTTACCATGATTTTATAAACTTAATGTGATTCTTGATTTTGTTTGCATTTGTTTTATCAAATCACTCTAGCCCTGATACTAAATATTATGCTGATTATTACACATTGATCATTTTGAAAACACCTTTAAAACAAAAGGGATTATAAGACCATGGACTTTACTGAACTAATGTTAATAAAATAAGGATAAATAGCACAGTCAATAATATTTTTTAAAAACTAAAAGTCATCCCTTTAGGGAGTAGTGCAATGATTGACAACATAGTCTATGGATATATGGCATTGCACAATTATAAAAGTTTAAATATAGTTGTGTTTACACATCAAATGTTTTATCACAATGGAATCATAATATATCACAGAGGACTAAATGTTAATGCTCTGTGTTTTTCTTGGGCATATGGTGCAAACCTAGCTATTTTAAAAGCCGGAATTGCAGAGTCAATATAGTGCTGTGCTGGTTGATTCTAAGGGAGATGAGAATTGTCAAGGAAACTCCCAAAGAAGACCTAATATCTGTACTTAACCAAGTCAGATTTGACTTTTGGAAGGCTTTCGGATTCTGTTCACTCTCCACAGTCTCTATCAACAAGTGAAAAAGGGGTGAAAACAAAAAAGAAAATATAAACAATTCAGAATGTAGAGAATGTGTTTTGGGCCGTGAATAAATTTGTAACAGAATATACTTTCTAAAATGTCCACAGTTATATTTCAGTATCACATGCTCTTCTAGTACCTAGGGAATGGGAAGTTTATTTCTCTTCGTTAATTTTACCACCTTCATAACTTACTGTAGCAGAAGTGACGCTGTATGGTATTCATAGCTACGTCGTAAGAGGCACCACACCTTCCTTCTCTCTCTCTGTTCCCTTGCTCAGCCCTTGATATCAGGAGATCATGTTGTAAGGAATCCCAGGCTGCATCAGAAACTGTCTCTGTTCTAGTTAACAGACCCAGCTAAATTTTAAGGACACATGAGAAAGTAGTCAAAAGAAACCATCAGGGCTGTGAGTGCATGAATCTGTAGATGATTTCAACCTTCAGCCTGCCAGCTACTAGAGCTTATGCTATGTGACAAGCTTGTGGGAACAGAATATCATTGGGAGTCAAAGCAATCCTATGACAGGAGGTAAAATTATTTATTCTTGCCGAGCCTTTGTATTCAATGCCTTCTACTAAAATGAGTATATCTATCTCTCTCGGTTTTTATGCAAGTTAAATAGTATCATTGGTTTAAAATCCTGTTAGAGGGCTGTGATTATGCTGACTCTAACTAAACAAAGCTGGTATTGCATCTTATTTATATACTTGAATATAACCATGAAATTTGAAGTAATTTAAACATCCTGATGATTGAAAATGTGAATTTCATTGGGAGTACTTAGATAGTTCATATAAATAAGCTTTGGGTTCAGGCTTCATGGAAGGAAATAGTACATTTTTTTACAAGTTTTGATGTTACTAAGAGAGAAAATGAAATAAGAGACAAAATTCTATGGTGGAAATGTTGCAGTAAATCAGGGAAAAAAGAGGCAAGAGAAAATTTTAAATTCTTAAGGAAATAAGAGAAAGAGAATAGAAACTTGGTTTCATCATGCAAGTCTGGATCTGCAAGACACACGATTTCTGCCCTGGGATTAGTGCTTGAAGAAAAAAAAAAAGCATTGAAAATCTCATTTTTAACAAAAAGAGGTAAAGGATTGGTTGGCCAATTCTAGGACCACAGTGTTGATATCTTACTCCTACGCAATATACATAAACAGTGTGCTGAAACACTTAGACATCTTTTCCATTCTGGTTGTTAAACGTGTTTCTTTTGGATTAGTATCCTCTTCCTAATCTCCATTTTCTGGAGCCACCAAAAGAAAATATGTCATTTTTTCTCAAGAAAAACTTTGTGATTTTCTGAGAGAGTTACAATCCTTATCCAGTCTTTTTCTTGTTTCCAGTAAATAAAAAGGAAAAAAAAATATTTGATGATTGTTTTGTAGGACTTGCTTGGAACTCTCCTCACATCACGATATTGTTCCTTTGGACATGCTCTGTTTGCTCCAAGCTAATTGAGTAACATGAACAGTATGTGAACATTATAAAATATAAACAGTAGGAACTATAATTGTGATTTGCAAAATGTATTCAGTATAGATTGTATTTGTTATTTATAAAGTTTATATAGTTCACATTTTGTGCTTTCAAAATACAAATGCTGAAGACAGTTTTGTGATTCACTTGTTTATAAGTATATGACAATTCTATTAACTGTAAACAGAATTGAATCCAAGAGAACTATGGAAGAGTTGGGAGAACTTCTTTTTCTGGTAAGTCTAGAATAAAGAAAACTCTCTCTCTTTTACTAATGGACAATGACAAGAAAGGGCTCCCCTGGGGGCTCAGTTGGTAAAGAATCTGCCTGCAATGCAGGAGACCCAGGTTAAGTGGTTAACTGTGCATGAATCACTGATGTAATTTTGAACATGGTTTCTTCAAAACTCATATGATTATTTTGCATTAAAAACAAGGAAGAAATTCAGTTGCTAACAGTTAATTATTATTTGAGAGATGCTCATTTGAGAAGCATCATTGCCATATCCTAGGATTTTACAAACCTTGAGAAGCTGATTGACTTAAGTGAAACTTGCAGTTGTAACTAAGAAAGAAATGACTGTAATATAAATCTCACATTTTTATTGACTCATTTCTCCCATCAACACAGTTTGCTCAAAAATGTTTCCTAATACAAATATGAGAAAAGACAAGACTGCAGTCAAAATACAAAAAGACACTTTTAAGGTGTTGCAAAAAAGGTAATTATCCAAGGTCTTTGCCAGACGAGTAGGCGAGCTGAGTTTTGTGAGGCACATCTAATATTAAACCTATTTTCCACTATGCTGTTATGTTTAAACATGTCTGTTTCATTATTGTAGGAAGATCAGTAATAAAAATGTATTTGAATTGTTTTTATTTAAATGTCTATAATAAAGAAATCATCCTTTCTTTGGCCATGCAAATACCAGATTTTGGATAAACTAAAAGTAAAAAATACAAAACAAAACAAAAAGAAATGTAAAACGCTAAGAGTATTAGCTTACTGCTTACTCAGCCCCAGTGTGTTTTAGTCTCATAGCTGAGGAACTCATTTTTATGTACTACAACAGAAATAAAAGATAAGAACAGAAATTTGTTTTAGGATATTTCAGATTTATTTTATTGCTGCCACTGGAAGGGTACGCCATAATTATGGAAAAGATAATATGTTTTGACTACAGATATCCCTGAATTAGAACTCAGACTTCATTTATTAGCTGAATAAATTTAATCTAGCTGAATTGTTTATTATTTGGGCACCTTAATTCTCAGACTTTGTATGAGGCATGATAATGTGCCAGACACCTAACAAAAACAGATTCCTTTCACAGAAGAAATACAAATAAAATGCTGTTTTCCTAGAACTAGCATTTAAAGATTATTTGTAAAGGTTTGCTTAACACAGTATCAAAGGAGAAGGGTGTTCATTCTCCTTTGTGCATTCTATTCCATTTTGAATTGATAATGACACTGGTTTCTCGAAAAGGCACAAAGAAAGATTCTTATTGATGGAACAATATGTAGAGAGGAGAGATACTGTGTTTTCATGGTGATCAAATCTGCCCTTTGGGCACACTTAGATTATGAGCTGTAGTTAGTGTTTGGAACTGAACTCTAACAGAGCCTACATATATCATTTTCAAGCAAAGTACAATGTAGCCTGGCATTATAGATCTATAATTTCAAGCCCTTGTATGTGGGGCCAGTCAACTTCATTAACATTTAATGCTAGGCAATTTATTAGGGTTCTTCAGGCTTGTTCATTTTATTTATTCACTTGAAAAACATTCCTTAAAATCCTGATATACACAGACATTAGATGAATAACAAAAGGTAACTATTATGTGACAACATCTGGAATGGCCAAGTGAGAAGTTCCATGAGTCTAATCCCCTATAAAATGGCTGACAGCGGTGAAAACTATAAAAAGTAAACATTTAAAGTATATTAATTTTGTTGTAGAATTACAGCAAATGAAAAAAAATATATATTTAAAACATTTTATAAAATCTTAGTGAGGTAGTAAGAATATGCAGATAACACCACCCTTATGGCAGAAAGTGAAGAGGAACTAAAAAGCCTCTTGATGAAAGTGAAAGAGCAGAGTGAAAAAGTTGGCTTAAAGCTCAACATTCAGAAAACGAAGATCATGGCATCTGATCATGGCATCATGGGAAATAGATGGGGAAACAGTTCAGACTTTATTTTTTGGGCTCCAAAATCACTGCCGATGGTGATTGCAGCCATGAAATTAAAAGACGCTTACTCCTTGAAAGGAAAGTTATAACCAACCTAGATAGCATATTTAAAAGCAGAGACATTACTTTGCCAACAAAGGTCCGTCTAGTCAAGGCTATAGTTCAGATAATGTGGCCTAGAGGGTATGGTTTCTGAGAGGAATAGGTTACCCTCCCAGCTTCAGCCTGAAGAGGCTAAATGATAGGCAGTTGCAGCCAAGAGTTCATGAGCTCTCTTTCTTTACCTATTCTCTTATGTGGTGAGGGTCTATTCAAGAAATGGCAGACTGAGATTTCTGTAATAAAAATGTGAAATATATTACCTATGATGAAAAAATATCCTCAGTTCAGCTGCTCAGTCATGTCAGACTCTTTGCAACCCCATGGATTGCAGCATGCCAGGCTTCCCTATCCATCCTAACTCCCGGAGGCTGCTCAAACTCATTTCTTTTGAGTCAGTGATGCTATCCGACCATCTCATCCTCTGTCATCCCCTTCTCCTCCTGCCTTCAATCTTTCCCAGCATCAGGGTCTTTTCCAGTGATTCAGTTCTTCACATCAAGTGGCCAATGTATTGGAGTTTCAGCCTCAACATCAGTCCTTCCAAGAGATCAGGCCGGTTGGATCTCCTTGCAGTCCAAGGGACTCTCAAGAGTCTTCTCCAACACCACAGTTCAAAAGCATCAATTCTTTAGTGCTCAGCCTTCTTTATAGTCCAACTCTCACATCCATATATGACTACTAGAAAAGCCATAGCTTTGACTAGACAGAACTTTGTTGGCAAAAAAGTATCTTAGAGGGGTTCAAAAGTGGATCTTAATTGACTGAAGAAATACTCAGCAAACTTAAAGATAGATTAATAGAAAATATGCAATCCAACAACTGTAAGACAAGCACAGACTAAGAGAAAATCTTGAAATCAGTATGATATAACCAATTAATTATGTACAGTGGGACTCTGAAAAAAATCAAGATTTGGCCTCGCATTACACAAAACAGAGGCCAAAAAGAATGTTAAGACATATTCAAACTACTATAAGGAATGGAAAAAAATCTACCCAGCAAAACTATCTTTTGAAATAAAGATTAAATATATTTCATAGTACAGAAAAACTAAATGTGTTGCTAGAAGACTCAACTTATACTAAAGAACAAAGGTAAAGGAAGTTCTTCCAGTTGAAATAAGGGAAAGCAAACAGTAATTTAAATGAACATGAGTGAAGAAACAAAACCACAGCACCAATAAATGTAATTACATAATTGTGAAAAATAATTTATATGAATATCTTTATTCTATTAACTGATTTAAATATTAAGTATATAAAATATTTATAAAATAATCTAGGACCTTTGTAATATATACAAATATTTCATAGTAACAGCAAAACATGATGGGTGGGAGCAAAGATGTCCATTGCAAGATATGATGTTCAATTTTAACTGAAATAAAGAAAACCTTTGAAGATAAATATAAACACAACTTACAGGTAAAAAAAATAATAGTTTAAAAACTTTACAAGTATGTAAGCAAATAGCTAGTACCTTATATATTAATGGGATACTGTCCAATCAAAATGTTCTCAGCTTTTATTAAAAAACAAGATCCTACTCTATGTTGTCTTGCTTATAATTCCCTTTGCTATGCAAAAAGCTTTTGAGTTTCATTAGGTCCCATTTGTTTACTTTTGTTTTTATTTTCAAGCAGTGTTCTGCCTAAGTTTTCCTCTAAGATTTGTATAGTGTTTGGCCTTAAATTTAGGTTTTCAATCCAGCTTGAGTTTATTTTTGTATATGGTGTTAGGTAGGGTTCTAATTTTTGTTTCACATGTAGCTGTCCAATTTTCCCAGCTCCACTTATGGAAGAGACAGTTTTCTCTGTTGTGCATTCTTCCCTCCTTTGACATAGATTATGTGACCATAGGTGCGTGGGTTTATCTCTGGGCTTTCTATCATGTTCCATTGATCAATATTTCCGTTTTTGTGCCAGTATCATGCTGTCTTGATAACTCTAGGTTTGTAGTACAGTCTGAAGTCAGGGAGCCAGATTCCTCCAGCTCCATTTTTCTTCCTCAGGATTGTTTTGACTATCTGGGGTATTTTGTGTTTCCATAAAATTTATAAAATTCTTTGCTCTAATTCTCTGAAAAAAATCCATTTGTAACTTGATAGAGATTGCACTGAATCTGTAGATGCTTTAGGTAGTATAATCTTCTTTACAATATTAATTCTTCCAATATGAGAACATATATGTGTGGAATCTTAAAAAAAATGAAGCAAAGAGTAGAATGGTGCTTACCAAGGACTTGGAAGGGTGAGAAAGGAGGAAATTTTGGTCAAAGAGAACAAAATTGTATCTCTATAAGACAAGTGTCTACAGATCTTATCTACAGGCATGATTAATATAGTTAGTAATACTGTATTGAATCCTGGAAATATGCTAAGAGAGTAGGTTTAAAATGCTCTCACCACAAAAATGTAAAGGTGACTATGTGATATGGTATGTTAATTAGCTTGACTATATCATTTCAGTTGTATATATGCATATAATATAATCATGCTGTATACATAAATATATATATAACTTGTATTAAATCTATGTACTTATATATAAACATATAAGATTGCTAGCATATATGGATATCCTACAGACACAGTCTTATCCCCACTTGTCAGCTTCCCAAATTCCAGTCATTCTGAAAATTAAATTTTTAGATTTTCATTATAGAACACAGCATTATCTGAATTTTCATACTTATGTGTTTTCCTGTTTTGTCAGCTCATGCATCCTTTATTATTTTATAAAGCCTGTGACATAAACACCGAGAGGATAAGGAAAATATTACTCCTGTCCTCTACTGTCTGTGCTTAACATAGTAAACCCATATGCATAAACACACACATACATACAGAGGCACACAATCTTTCTAGACTTTACCATGTTTTCTTCTGATCACTAGGGGTTTCTTAAGTAGCTATGTATGAATTTTAAAGTAAATATGTGAGATCAGAGTTTAAAAATTGCATTATTAAAATATGCAATATTTTTTGTTTTTGTCACCCATCACACCCTGAGCTCCATCACAATTGGGTAGCCAAGTACACTCCCACTAGACAAGGTGCTGCCCTTTCATATTCCTCTGTCAATTTCCTAAACCTGCATAATTCAGGAAAGTCTTTTTGGAGGAAAATATCAATACAGTGATTTTTGGAACACCCAGAGAATATATACGTTCAATAGTTATGGACTTAACATCATGGAATAAATGATATATTCAAAACGTATCTCACACTTACCATTCTCAAGCAGCAACAAATCAATAGCAATAACACTCAAAATTCTGTAGTAAGCAGAATGTTTTGCAAAGAGATTTTTGAGCTATCGCTATCATTTCAAGATTGTGTATTATCCTCACAACTAGAACACCTGGATAAACTAAAACATGAAAGATGTGTTTGTTTTTTAAGCTGAAATCATAGTGACTTAGGAATTATCCAGGCAAAATACTGGAGTGGATAGCCATTCCCATCTCCAGGGGAATCTTCCCAACCCAGGGATCACACCCCAGTCTCCCACATTGCGTTACTGTCTGAGCCACCAGGAAAGCCCAAAGAAAGAAGTGGTAACACAGTAAATTCTTATGGGAAACAGGAATATTTATCCAAGCCAGTTTTTAAAAAGTAGATCAAAAGTCAGATTTACTCTACAGAATGCCGTGATTTGTGAAATTTAATAGAAAAATTCAGCAACTTATTTTAACATATGTCTTTCTGGGAAACCATGTTGGTGAAGAATTGGTGTCATTTCAAAAAGGTCTTATAAAAAACCATTCAATGTTAATCTTCAAGTTTTAGTGCTTATAACACCTCAGGGTAATATTTGGATCAACAGAGCTCTGTTTGCTTCTCTCAACATTAGAAAATTTAACAGGCAGAGAAAAATCTAATTCTCCTTCTTGTTCATTAGCATGCCTGAACTTATGGATATTTGATTTTATTCTGGCAATTAAAATATGAATCAGACACATTGTCACCATGAGTTTCTCCATGGGAGACATATCCCTTACTCCCTTCTCTGTGAAGAACCATTTGCCATACCATCTCCTTCAGCTAAAATTCCATTTTGCATTTATTCAGGCATGAAGTGCATCAAGCTACCTGACACATGGCAGTAAAACATTTTGTCTACTGTCAGTTCCAACTTGTTGAACAGCTATTAAATATTTCAGATGGAAGAAGTCATTCCAAATAGAGCATTAGTTCCTACAGTGGAAAAATTGGCACCCAAATCTACCTTACTTATCTCATATTTCCAAACTTCCCCAGATACTCCCTGAGGTCCTTAGTCTAGCAAGCTCTCTCTGAATATTCTTGTCTGAATGTACCTGGGATGGTCAAGTGTTTATATGAACAACTACCAAGTTTCAATATTGTTTAATAGTTTCCTCTCAGTTTCTTGAAAAGTGGCACAAAAGTGGCATATGGTGAGCCAGGGCTTAAGCCCTCAGAGGAAACAGAAATCACCCATCTGCTATCCTCAACTGAATTATTGCTATCTTGGTCCCAGAAATACTCAGTAAGGCAGAGAACAACTCGTGGATTTATATCTCCATGTTTTTATTCATCCATTCAACAACCTTTAATTGAGGACAATGATATCAAAATTAGAATGCTACAATCTTGTTCGTATATTTAAGGAGCTTAAATTTTTGTAAGGGAAACAGATAAGAGAATCAATGATAAATATTAAATTAAAATCTCTGAATAGGTACAACATTATGTGAAGTGAAGGAATAAGATGAGGGAAAACTCCCATCCTAGTTAGGCTTTTCCCAAAAGGAGGCACTGAGTTAAGGTCTTGAGTACAGATACTTCAGTTGGGAGGTGATCAAAAATTACAAGGGAGGGCAGGAGTAAAATGAAATAGAAAAGAAAGGCAATAAAAGGTTCGTTAGTTACCGCTGTGGGTAACTGGAGCTCCAAGACACTGAGGACCTGTTGAGAGTCAGTGTGAAACATACTCAGAATTATAAAACCAGAGACCTGGAGATTGAGCCATTTATTCAGCAATTCCCACTCCCTAAAGGCAGAGGGTTACCCCCAGGTGTTGATTTCCCACATTTCAAAATAAGGAGCTTCTTTCAATTTAGCAAACCTCAGGGTGCTGGAGAAAACTCTTGGAGAAGTAGAGCTGCAGATGCTTGAGTTAGGGAGCTATCGGAATTAATGTGACTATTTTACAGGAAAGAAAATTCACATATCCCTATACATACACTCCAAATCACAAATCACATCTTAACTCACCACTGTAGTGTCTGAAAAGTTTTGAGTGGCAACCTGCTATAGAACTTTGCCATTGGTCTGTGAGTACTACTAAAAAAAGTCCTTATAATCACATATCTTTTACTGGTTGATAGATATCACTCTTCTTTTGTTTAGGACCCTCCTCCCCTCTGTTGTTCCTAAATTGCCCCAAGTCCAAGTAAAGGGAAAACAACATGATCCTTCAGTGATGCATAAGTCCTTCCCTGTTAAGCCACAGAGTCACTCAGTGCATCTATCACTAGACTGTAAGACATGTCGAACTAGCTCTGACCTTGGGGTAAATGGAAAAAGATACTGCATTTTAACTGGATTCAGAGAAGTAGCTACATTTGCTTTATTGTCCAATTCTGTGTTGACTCCTTTTTTCTTGAGGCAGAATTCCTCAGAGCCTGAAGCTGTGCCTGCCCCCACCCCCTTCAGCTTTTCCATCTCTGCTCTCTTAACAACCTTATGCCTGAGCAGAGAGGAGCTGGGACTCTCTGCCTGCTGGGATTGTCCGTAATCACCCTTTGCTGGGTGACCTTGATACACAGGTCTTGGTTTAGCACCTACCTCATAGTTTGTTAAATGGATGAATGAATGATCAATGCTTTCCCAGACAGCCACCTATATATTGTCATTAGAACAACTTAAGAATAAAGTTGTATATTTCTTGCTTGGCCACTTTCGTGATATAAATAAAGATGAAACAAACAGGTACAGCCAAATTCTGTTTATCTAGATGAAATGAATTTGAAATTGGCATTATCCCTCAAGAGATACTCATGGATAAGCAAGTAACTGAACAAGACTGAAATATAATTTTTTGGAAAGGAAACAGACATATGTTAGGAAAGGCAGAACCTGAAGTGCTTTGTCTGGCTAAGAAGTAACGGAGGACTACTGATTTTTCCCTCATAGCTCAGTCAGTAAAGTATCTGCCTGCAATGCAGGAGACCCGGGTTCAATTCCTGGGATGGGAGGATCCCCAGGAGAAGGAAATAGCAACCCACTCCCGTATTCTTACCTGGATAATCCCATGGACAGAGGAGCCTGGCAGGCTACAGTCCATGGGGGTTGAAAGAGTCGGACACGACTTAGTGACTTAACTAACTACTGATTTTTATCCACCGGGATGAGATTTCAGTCTGGCTGATCTGTAGTTGATAAATTTTGCTGCTTTTGGATGAAATGCATGTAATAGATTTAGCCCAACCCTTTGTTAAATCCTACTTGAGATACTTCTGAGATTAGGAAATCTGACTTTTCTGGTGAATTCAGGATTCTAAATATTTTTCTTTAGCCTAAATGATTCCCACTGGAAGCGGGAGATATCTGTGAAGTGCTTAGACAAATGTGGTTAATATAGCCTATCATTAATTTGTCAAGTCTAATTAATGGTATCAGTTACCAGATGCAGAGAGGGACCATTACACTTCCTGGGAGTATAAAAAAGGCAATCAAGGAGGCTGCTGAAACCTATACTCTTCTTGGATCACTGGAAGTTATGGGGTAAAAATGAGTGAGCTAAATAGAATACTTAACAGAATTGAGGGTGTATATAGTGCTGACCCTCTGTTCAACTGCCGCTCTGGCTGGGCTGAGGATAATCTAAGCAATGGATTTTCTAGGCTGTGCCAAAGTGAGGTTACAGATACTGTCTTTGAATTTACCCTATCCTCTTGTACCTCCATCATGTTGATGATTAGTTGAACTGATGGGGCACTAATACATATGTATACATATGGGTATATAAATGCATATATATTAAAATTGGGGCTTCCCTGGTGGCTCAGATGGTAAAGAATCTGCCTGCAATGTGTGAGACCCAGGTTTGATCCCTGGCTCGAAAGATCTCCTGGAAAAGGGAATGGCTAACCACTCCAGTATTCTTGCCTGAAAGTGAAAGTGAATGTGAAGTCGTTCAGTACTGTCCGACTCTTTGCGACCCCATGGGCTATAGTCTACCAGGCTCCTCTGTCCATCGGATTCTCCAGGCCAGAATATTGGAGTGGGCTGCCATTTCCTTCTCCAGGGGATCTTCCCAACCCAGGGATCGAACCTGGGTCTCCCACATTGCAGGCAGACACTTGACCCTCTGAGCCTGGAGGGTATTTATACAGCACACACATATACATGTATATGTATTTGTATATATAATGCTTTACATATCTTAAATGTGCAGATTCAAGTTAACTTTGATGCTTCTGTGTCAGTCTTTCTTTCAGGGTTCCATGGAGCACTCCTCCTTTGCACACTTCTCCAGTGTCTTTTCCCAAGGTGATACTAGCTAGACAAAGTGTAGCCCCATCTCCAATCACTAGCTGTGGTTTTTACAATTATAGTGCTGGTAACAAAGTAGGAAGCCTTTTAACAAAACACAGCAATCAGATAAGGAAAGGCTTGTATTAAAGGCCACTTTTTTCTCTTCCTGGTCAGATTTTTACTATGCTTTTAGTCACACTGACTCATCAGTTTAATAAAGTGCAAATCGTACTCAAGTCGGCTTTCTCCCACCTTTTCTTGTCCTTTCACTCCCATAATAATTTATATACTTGGCTATAGTCTCACTAATTGAACAATATTTTTTTGTAAATTTGCCAACTTAAATCTTGTTATTTACACTACTGAATCTTGACATAGGTCCCTTCATACATCCACTAGTGATTGATATATCAACATATATGCAGTCATAGCTTTGATATATTTGTGTTTGTGTGTTTCCACTTCTCACATTTCTGCCCTTTCCTCTTTCTTTAAACCACTACTATCTTGATTCAAGACTCTTATTCTTTTTCAAATTATTGGAGGTTTCTCTGGACTCTGTTTCCTCTTTCAATCCTTGCATCTTATGATCATTTGACAGACTATGAGTCAACTATTGAAAACATATTAACTCCCTGCTCAGTTATCAAGATCTTTTACTATTTGGAACAAATTTCACCTTGTTGGCTCCACCTGTCACTGGACCGTATTAGTGTTCTATAAGAGAGTTCCAGAAAAATATCTACTTCTGCTTTATTGACTATGTCAAAGCCTTTGACTGTGTATACCACAACAGACTCTGAAAAATTTTTAAAGAGCTGGGAATACCAGACCACCTGACCTACCTCTTGAGAAATCTGTATGCAGGTCAGGAAGCAACATTTAGAACTGGATGTGAAACAACAGACTGATTCCAAATAGGGAAAGGAGTACGTCAATGCTGTATACTGTCACTCTGCTTATTTAGCTTATGTGCAGAGTACATCATGAGAAATGCTGGGCTGGATGAAGCACAAGCTAGAATCAAGATTGCCAAGAGAAATGTCAATAACCTCAGATATGCAGATGACACCACCCTTATGGCAGAAAGTGAAGAAGAACTAAAGAGCCTCTTGATGAAAGTAAAAGAGGAGAGTGAAAAAGTTGGCCCAACCTTGAGAAAACGAAGATCATGGCATCTGGTCCCATCACTTCATGGCAATTATATGAGGCAACAGTGGAAACAGTGGCAGACTTTATTTTGGGGGGGCTCCAAAATTGCTGCAGATGGTGACTGAAGCCATGAAATTAAAAGATGCTTAGTCCTTGGAAGAAAAGTTATGACCAACCTAGACAGCATATTAAAAAGCAGAAACATTACTTTGTCAACAAAGGTCCATCTAGTCAAAGCTACGGTTTTTCCGGTAGTCATGTATGGATGTGAGTGTTGAGCTATAAAGAAAGCTGAGCACCAAAGAATTGATGCTTTTGAATTGTGGTGTTGGAGAAGACTCTTGAGAGGCCCTTGGACTGCAAGGAGATCCACCAGTCCATTCTTTTTTGTGTGTGTGTGGTGCTAGTTATTTATTTATTTTTTAATTTTTATTTTTACTTTATTTTATTTTACAATACTGTATTGGTTTTGCCATACATTGACATGAATCCACCATGGGTGTACATGAGTTCCCAAACATGAACCCCCCTCCCACCCCATATCATCTCTCTGGATCATCCCCGTGCACCAGCCCCAAGCATCCTGTATCCTGCATTAAACATAGACTGGTGATTCGTTTCTTACATGATAGTATACGTGTTTCAAGGCCATTCTCCCAAATTATCCCACCTTCTCCCTCAGAGTCCAAAAGTCCGCTCTACACATCTGTGTCTCTTTTGCTGTCTCGCATACAGGGTCATCATTGCCATCTTTCTAAATTCCATGTATATGTGTTAATATACTGTATTGGTGTTTTTCTTTCTTGCTTCCTTCACTCTGTATAATAGGCTCCAGTTTCATCCATCTCATTAGAACTGATTCAAATGTATTCTTTTTAATGGCTGAGTAATACTCCATTGTGTATATGTACCACTGATTTCTTATCCATTCATCTGCTGATGGACATCTAGGTTGTTTCCATGTCCTGGCTATTATAAACAGTGCTGCGATGAACATTGGGGTACATGTGTCTCTTTCAATTCTGGTTTCCTCGGTGTGTATGCCCAGAAGTGGGATTGCTGGGTCATAAGGCAGTTCTATTTCCTGTTTTTTAAGGAATCTCCACACTGTTCTCCATAGTGGCTGTACTAGTTTGCATTCCCACCAACAGTGCAAGAGGGTTCCCTTTTCTCCACACCCTCTCCAGCATTTATTGCTTGCAGACTTTTCAATCACAGCCATTCTGACTGGTGTGAAGGTGCACCTCATTGTGGTCTTGATTTGCATTTCTCTAATAATGAGTGATGTTGAGCATCTTTTCATGTGTTTGTTAGCCATCCGTATGTCTTCTTTGGAGAAATGTCTATTTAGTTCTTGGGCCCATTTTTTGATTGGGTCATTTATTTTTCTGGAGTTGAGCTGCATAAGTTGCTTGTATATTTTTGAGATTAGTTGTTTGTCAGTTGCTTCATTTGCTATTATTTTCTCCCATTCAGAAGGCTGTCTTTTCACCTTGCTTATATTTTCCTTTGTTGTGCCAAAGCTTTTAATTTTAATTAGATCCCATTTGTCAGGCAGGAATGCCCCGCGCGTAACCAGAGCAACCAGTCCATTCTAAACGAAATCAGTTCTGAATATTCTTTGGAAGGACAGATGCTGAAGTGGAAACTCTAATAATTTGGTCACCTGATGTGAACAACTGACTCATTTGAAAAGATCCTGATGCTGGGAAAGATTGAAGGCAGGAGAAGAAGGGGATGACAGAGGATGAGATGGTTGGATAGCATCACTGACTCAGTGGATATGAGTTTAAGCAACCTACGGGAGTTGGCAATGGACAGGGAGACCTGGCATGCTACAGTCTATAGGGTTCCAAAGAGTTGGACATGACTGAGTGACAGAATGGAACTGAACTGATTCACATGGAATTTCTAACCCTTCGTCTAGGATGGATCTGTTTTTTTTTTTTTTTTTTAGACTGAAATACCCTCCCCTTTCATCTTCACTGATAGAAATTCTATTCATCTTTCAAGAATCACTGTAAATTTTCTCTTAAGAGCTCTCATATAGTATCTGCCCCAAAAAGTAATTGATCACTCAATTATATATTCCCAAATTAGACTTTGGCTGTCTACAACATTACCTCTTAATTTTGTATTCTAATTCTCTGATGTCCTGGCTTCATCTCATAACCTTAAAATATTAGCTTATTCTTTATCTTTTAGTATTCATCATTGAATATGTCATAGTGTTTACACACATAAATCCTTTGTACAATGGCATTTACACAAACCCAGGCTGGTGAAAAAGGAGCATCTATACTACGTCTTTGTGTGCTTTCTACTATCCAAAGACACTGAAGGATTTTACACACATTTTCATAGTACATCCTCACAACAGCCATATAAGTAGATCATGTTTATTGTCCAAACATGAATGCATTTTAGAATGAAAGGTAGCACTGTTAACAATATCACCAGAAAAACAGAGATGAACTATCTTTCCCGGGTAAACCAAGACATAGGCATCCCACCTATAATCCTCTGATATGCAGTTTTACTCTTATAGAGGCAAAAAGTCTTTCCTAAGATCTTGAATGTTAACCCAGGATAGTATGAGTCCAAGTGTGTGTGTATACATATATATGTGCATGTAATGTACATTCATGGGCTTCCCTGGTGGCTCAGCAGTAAAGAATCTGCCTGCCAATGCAAGAGACACAGGTTCAATTCCTGGGTCAGAAAGATCCCCTGGAGAAGGAAATGGCAACCTGCTTCAGTATCTGCTTCAGTATTCTGAAGCAGGATTCTGGATTTTCCATGCCTGGAAAATCCTATGAGCAGAGGAGCCTGGCAGACTATAGTACATGCAATCACGAAAGAGTTGGACATGACTTAGCAAGTAAATAACAACAATGATGTGTGTGTGTGTGTGTGTGTGTGTGTGTGTACCTGTGTGTGTCTGTATATATATACATTTTTTCATCAACCTGGACTTGTTCAAATGACATTGGGCAAAGAGTTTATATAATCAGTGATGAATAATAAAAGGTAAATGAAAACCCAATTCTTTAGACTCATGGCATACAGTTAGGACACCAGAAACTTAGAATACAAAAATTGAGCCACAAGTTATAAGTAAATATACGTACATGGCCATTCTGCTTTGCAATGAAAGACTATTCTGAAATTTTTGTTACATAAAGAAGCTTTATTTGTATTTTTTAAGTTAGGTTTATTTCTAAGATGTCCCATAAAAGCCAGGCCTTTAGTGTAATCTTAATAATCTTGCTTATTGAATAAAACACTAATCTAGGCACTGCTCTGAAGGAATTCTGGAGCTGTAACTAATGTCTGAAGTCAGTTGATCCTATGATAAGACTATGCTGACCTAAGTAAGTGAGCCCTTTGAAAGCAGAATATCTCCTCCAGCTGGTCCCAGAGGAAAGCCTTAGAAATAAAAACTTCGCTGGCTTGAAAGAAAGCAAATGGTCTTATTGTGAACTTCTTTTAGAGACTATTTGGCAGGGAATTATGGGCAGCGTTGGGCTTCCCCTGTGGCTTAGTGGTAAAGAATTTACCTGGGATGCAGAAGACACAGGAGATACAGGTTCAATCCCTGGGTCAGGAAGACCCCCTACAGGAGGACATGGCAACCCACTCAGTATTCTTGCCTGGAGTATCCCGCGGATGGAGGCATCTGGAGGGCTACAGTCCATAGGGTCACAAAATGTCGAAAACAGCTGAAGTGCCTGAGCATGCATACGTGCTCAGGAAGCATTAGAAACTGGTCCCTTTAAACACCTAGCAAGAGAAAAGCTACCTCAGTATCACAACCACAGGGAACTCATTTCTGCCAACAACTTGAATGAACTTCTTAGGACCCTGGGCCTCTCAGAAGAGCAGTGTTGTGGGCAACATTACACTGTAGTCTTCTGAAACCTTTAACAGAGAATTCAAGTACACCATGCCTAGACCTCTGATCTAAGGAACACAGTTCAGTTCAGTCGCTCAGTCGTGTACAACTCTTTGAGACCCCATGAATAGCAGCACACCAGACCTCCCTGTCCATCACCAACTTCCGGAGTTCACTCAAACTCACGTCCATTGAGTCCGTAATGCCATCCAGCCATCTCATCCTCTGTCGTCCCCTTCTCCTCCTGCTCCCAATCCCTCCCAGCATCAAAGTCTTTTCCAATGAGTCAACTCTTCGCATGAGGTGTCCAAAGTACTGGAGTTTCAGCTTTAGCATCATTCCTTCCAAAGAAATCCCAGGGCTGATCTCCTTCAGAATGGATTGGTTGGATCTCCTTGCAGTCCAAGGTAATCTCAAGAGTCTTCTCCAACACCACAGTTCAAAAGCATCAATTCTTCTGTGCTCAGCCTTCTTCACAGTCCAACTCTCACATCTATACATGACCACAGGACAAACCATAGCCTTGACTAGACGGACCTTATTTGGCAAAGTAATGTCTCTGCTTTTGAATATGCTATCTAGGTTGGTCATAACTTTTCTTCCAAGGAGTAAGCGTCTTTTAATTTCATGGCTGGAATCACCATCTGCAGTGATTTTGGAGCCCAAAAATTAAACTCTGACACTGTTTCCAATATTTCCCCATCTATTTCCCATGAAGTGATGGGACTGGATGCCATGATCTTCATTTTCTGAATGTTGAGCTTTAAGCCAACTTTTTCACTCTCCTCTTTCACTTTCATCAAGAGGCTTGTTAGATCTTCTTCACTTTCTGCCATAAGGGTGGTGTCATCTGCATATCTGAGGTTATCAATTTTTCTCCCGGCAATCTTGATTCCAGCTTGTGTTTCTTCCAGACCAGTGTTTCTCATGATGTACTCTGCATAGAAGTTAAATAAGCAGGGTGACAATATACAGCCTTGACGTACTCCTTTTCCTATTTGGAACCAGTCTGTAGTTCCATGTCCAGTTCTAACTGTTGCTTCCTGACCTGCATACAGATTTCTCAAGAGGCAGGTTAGGTGGTCTGGTATTCCCATCTCTTTCAGAATTTTCCAGTTTCTTGTGATCCACACAGTCAAAAAGGCTTTGGCATAGTGAATAAAGCAGAAATAGATGTTTTTCAGGAACTCTCTTGCTTTTTCCATGATCCAGCGGATATTGGCAGTTTGATATCTGGTTCCTCTGCCTTTTCTAAAACCAGCTTGAACATCAGGGAGTTCACGGTTCACGTATTGCTGAAGCTTGGCTTGGAGAATTTTGAGCTTTACTTTACTAGCATGTGAGATGAGTGCAATTGTGCAGAAGTTTGAGCATTCTTTGGCATTGCCTTTCTTTGGGATTGGAATGAAAACTGACCTTTTCCAGTCCTGTGGCCACTGCTGAGTTTTCCAAATTTGCTGGCATATTGAGTGCAGCACTTTCACAGCATCATCTTTCAGGATTTGAAACAGCTCAACTGGAATTCCGTCACCTCCACTAGCTTTGTTCATACTGATGTTTTCTAAGACCCACTTAACTTCACATTCCAGGATGCCTGGCTCTAGATGAGTGATCACACCATCGTGATTATCCAGGTTGTGAATATCTTTTTTTGTACAGTTCTTCTGTGTATTCTTGCCACCTCGTCTTAATATCTTCTGCTTCTGTTAGGTCCAGACCATTTCTCTCCTTTATCGAGCCCATCTTTGCATGAAATATTCCCTTGGTATCTCTAATTTTCTTGAAGAGATCTCTACTCTTTCCCATTCTGTTCTTTTCCTCTATTTCTTTGCATTGATTGCTGAAGGAGGCTTTCTTATCTCTTCTTGCTATTCTCTGGAACTCTACATTCAGGTGCTTATATCTTTCCTTTTCTCCTTTGTTTTTCACCTCTTTTCTTTTCACAGCTATTTGTAAGGCCTCCCCAGACAGCCATTTTGCTTTTTTGCCTTTCTTTTCCATGGGGATGGTCTTGATACCTGTCTCCTGTACAATGTCACGAACCTCATTCCATAGTTCATCAAGCACTCTATCAGATCTATGCCCTTAAATCTATTTCTCACTTCCACTGTATAATCATAAGGGATTTGATTTAGGTCATACCTGAATGGTCTAGTGGTTTTCCCTACTTTCTTCAATTTAATTCTGAATTTGGTAATAAGGAGTTCATGATCTGAGCCACAGTCAGCTCCTGGTCTTGTTTTTATTGACTGTATAGAGCTTCTCCATTTTTGGCTGCAAAGAATATAATCAATCTTATTTTGGTGTTGACCATCTGGTGATGTCCATGTGTAGAGTCTTCTCTTGTGTTGTTGGAAGAGCGTGTTTGCTATGACCAGTGCATTTTCTTGGCGAAACTCTATTAGTCTTTGCCCTGCTTCATTTCACATTCCAAGGCCAAATTTGCTTGTTACTCCAGATGTTTCTTGATTCCTACTTTTGCATTCCGGTCCCCTATAATGAAAAGGACATCTTTTTTGGTTGTTTGTTCTAAAAGGTCTTGTAGGTCTTCATAAAACCGTTCAACTTCATCTTCTTCAGTGTTACTGGTTGGGGCATAGACTTGGGTTACTGTGATATTGAATGGTTTGCCTTGGAGACAAACAGAGATCATTCTGTCATTTTTGAGATTGCATCCAAGTACTGCATTTCAGACTCTTTTGTTGACCATGATGGCTACTCCATTTCTTCTGAGGGATTCCTGCCTGCAGTAGTAGATAGAATGGTCATCTGAGTTAAATTCACCCATTCCAGTCCATTTTAGTTCGCTGTTTCCTAGTATGTCGACGTTCACTGTTGCCATCTCTTGTTTGACCACTTCCAATTTGCCTTCATTCATGGACCTGACATTCCAGGTGCCTATGCAATATTGCTCTTTACAGCATTGGACCTTGCTTCTATCACCAGTCACATCCACAGCTGGGTATTGTTTTTCCTTTGGCTCCATCCCTCCATTCTTTCTGGAGTTATTTCTCCACTGATCTCCAGTAGCGTGTTGGACACCTACTGACCTGGGGAGTTCCTCTTTCAGTATCCCATCATTTTGCCTTTTCATACTGTTCATGGGGTTCTCAAGGCAAGAATACTGAAGTGGCTTGCCATTCCCTTCTCCAGTGGACCACATTGTGTCAGACCTCTCTCCACCATGACCCGCCTGTCTTGGATTGTCCCGCAGGCATGGCTTAGTTTCATTGAGTTGGACAAGGCTGTGGTCCTAGTGTGATTAGATTGACTAGTTTTCTGTGAGTATGGTTTCAGTGTGTCTGTCCTCTTATGCCCTCTTGCAACACCTTCCATCTTACTTGGGTTTCTCTTACCTTGGTCGTGGGGTGTCTCTTCAGGGCTGCTCCAGCAAAGTGCAGCTGCTGCTCCTTACCTTGGAGGAAGGGTCCGCCCTTCTTGACCTTCAGTGTTGGATAGCTCCTCTAGGCCCTCCTGCGCCCGTGCAGCCACCGCTCCTTGGACGTGCGGTTGTTCCTCCAGCTGCTGCCCTTGGCCTCGGGTGCAGGGTTGCTCCTCCCGGCCGCCCCTGACCTCGGACGCGGGGTAGCTCCTCTTGGCCATTCCTGCACCGTCACAGCCTGGCACTCTTGGCTGCTGCCCCTGACCTTGGACTTGGGGTAACTCCTCTTGGCCGCCACCCTTCGGGCATGGGGTCCTCCCGGCTTCTGCCCCTGACCTCGGACGTGGGGTAGTTCCTCTTGGCAACGCTTAGTGTGCCAGGTGGCCAGTGTGCTTAGTGCGCAGGTGGCAAACACATCAGGTAATAAATACATAGTGGCTTAAGCTGCTAAATTGATAGTAATGTGTTATATAGCAATAAACCAATGCAATGTTTAAATTATCTGAATAAATGAATGGCAGAATGCTTGAATATGGATGAAACCACATATTTTATTTGAAAGTGAAAGAAAGCAAAGTCGCTCAGTCATGTTCGACTCTGTGTGCAACCGCATGGACTGTAGCCTACCAGGCTTCTCTGTCCATGGGATTATCCAGGCAAGAATACTGGAGTGGGTTGCCATTTCCTTCTCCAAGAGATCTTCCCAACCCAGGGATTGAACTTGGGTCTCCCACATTGTAGGCTGACGCTATACCATCTGAGCCAAAAAGGTAAATATTAATTTATTAATTAGCACATTATTCACTAAACTGACATCTAGAGGCTAGTCTTCAAAGTAGGGAATTCTGTTACCCAGACATTTAATATATGCCTACGAAAGTGTACAAAGTGGAAGATAGAGTGGAAAGCACTTATTAGCTAATTCAAAGGCAAAGCACTTTATTATAGATTGGTGACAGAGGTTAAAAGTGATTATTTCTGAGGGGTTTGGGTCAAATGGCATGTTTAGAAAGTTGGCCTTATTCTGCAATTTCACTTGAACTGATAAGCAGTAAAATTAATGAAAGAAATCTCTGATAATATCTATATGTTGACCTTTCTTATTTTGAACAGCTTAATTCATGTTCCATCTAATTTCTTACACATCAAATGTCACTACACCCAAAATAATAGGGTAAGAGTCACCTCATTCTACATGGAATATATAAGCCTCCATTATACTCATTAACATTTCATTTCTAAAATGACTGTCAGCATATTATTTTCCAACTATTCTTTTCTTCTCTGACCCTATTTTATATACATTTTTCTGAACTCCAGAGCCTTCTTTTTTGTCATTTTAATTTTCAATTTCTATTCTAATTTTAATTGTAATCAGCACCATTATTTCAAGGGAGCAAATGTCAAAATTGCATTTGAATCTCTGGATAGCTCAAGAAAAAGTAGTTATTTTCTTGAAAATCACCTGAAGCAAAGAAAGGTGTGACTCTTATAGATTTCCAAGTACTTTGAAACATGAGCCTGAATAATAAATGGAAAACAGAGTCAAATAAAGATGTGCCTATCTGAGTGTGAAAGATATACTCCACTGTATTCAGTTGGTGGATATTTATTTATTTTACAGATTAAAAACTGTAATCCATGAGCATAACTAATATTTTAAATAACACATTCTGTTTTTAATATACATGCAGGACATAAGGAGAAAGCATTTAAATTACTGCAACAGATGCTTGTTTATATGTATTTAGTACCATTATATATGTATATATATAAAACTACCTAGAGAATACACGACTGAAGGTTCTCATCTATATGCCCAGTGCTGAGGGAAATGGATTTTATTTCTGGTGATTTAAAGCATCTAATCACTATCATTAAACAAATAAGGATTCATTACATGAACCAAGGGGAGATGCTGTGAACACAGTGCAACTTGGAAATAAATGTGATCTAGAACCTAAATTTCTATGCACATCTTATTTGAGCACAATTTATGTGGGAGGTTTATGATCTGTGACTGTTTTCCAATTTGATGACTGACTACTGCAAAGGTAGGTCTCAGCCACTTGCATAATTGGAATAGAGAGGGGTCGGCTGCAGACAGAAAAGAGGCACTGCCTTTAAAATTCCACATGGACACACTTAAAGTTGGAGGTACAGACTGTTTTAAGAGGAGATCATTCATAGATATAATGGCCCAGTAGCTTGAGGGAGAGAGAAGCCACCAGGGCAGCCATAACAATTATCAGTCATTAAGTAGAAATGACTTTTCATTGGAAAAGACCTTGATGCTGGCAAAGATTAAAGGCGGGAGGAGAAGGGGATGACAGAGGATGAGATGGCCGGATGGCATCACTGACTCGATGGACGTGAGTTTTAGCAAGCTCCAGGAGTTGGTGATGGACAGGGAAGCCTGGTGTGCTGCAGTCCATGGGGTCGCAAAGAGTAAGACACTACTGAGTGACTACACTGAAGTAGAAACCAGCCAGATGACACCCAATGGTTCCTCTAATTGTAAACAGCCCTGTCTTCTTTCAGTTCAGTTCAGTTCAGTACCTCAGTCGTGTCTGACTCTTTGCGACCCCATGAATCGCAGCACGCCAGGCCTCCCTGTTCATCACCATCTCCCAGAGTTCACTCAGACTCAGGTCCATCGAATCCGTGATGCCATCCAGCCATCTCATCCTCTGTCGTCCCCTTCTCCTCCTGCCCCCAGTCCCTCCCAGCATCAGAGTCTTTTCCAATGAGTCAACTCTTCTCATGAGGTGGCCAAAGTACTGGAATTTCAGCTTTAGCATCATTCCTTCCAAAGAAATCCCATGGTTGATCTCCTTCAGAATGGACTGGTTGGATCTCCTTGCAGTCTAAGGGACTTCTCCAACACTACAGTTCAAAAGCATCAATTCTTTGGCACTCAGCCTTCTTCACAGTCCAACTCTCACATCCATACATGACCACACGAAAAACCATAGCCTTGACTAGACGGACCTTTGTTGGCATAGTGTCTCTGCTTTTGAATATGCTCTCTAGGTTGATCATAACTTTTCTTCCAAGGAGTAAGCGTCTTTTAATTTCATGGTTGCAGTCACCATCTGCAGTGATTTTGGAGCCCCAAAAAATAAAGTCTGACACTGTTTCCACTGTTTCCCCATCTATTTCCCATGAAGTGATGGGACTGGATGCCATGTCTTCTTTAGTCTGGTAGAAATAGTGAAGACTTTGGATTTGACAAGTCTGAGGTAACTCTCAGCTCCATCATGTGTGAATTTCCTAGCCACAGGCACAGGTTAAGTCTTGCAGCCTAGTTTTATCTTCCTTGAAAGTGATTTCATGATTCTTCCCTCCAGGTATTTCATGAGGATTAACATCTATGAAAGTTGAGGTTAAGTTACTGACAGTTTGTCTTTTGTATCCATAATTTTAACAAATTAATAGATAACCCATTTTAATTAGTAAAGAAACCCTCAGGGGATATAACTAATAAGAATGTGTAGCTTACCTTATAACAGGTATATGGCAAACCTAAGATTATTCAGAAAAATGAAAACTACTTTTGTAGCCTACTTGAATAGATTATAGAATTTTAGAAGAGATTGAAAGTGTACAGAGAGAAAGTTCATAAGGAGAAAAGTATTTTTAAAAAGTTATTGTAAAATAGCCCAACAACAACAAATTAACAGTCTTTGATAATTTTTTTTTTCTGGCATATTTGTAATTGTTCCAGAATCTGTAGTTAAGATTATGGTCTAAAGACCTAATAATATCTTCTGAGGGAGATATGCATGTAGGAACCAAATCAAAGCAATGAAATGATCTACTAGTAGCTAGAATCTAGCTAGTGTCTATGAATATTAAATGAGTCAATGGGTGGATGGAAGGGCTGACAGATGGATGAATGAGAGCTTTGGGCCCAAATCCCAATTTTAGACTTCTAATATGAGGGTGGTAGTGACTTGTGAGGAGAATTGCATTTCTCTATTCTGTTGCTATGTAGTTCCATGCCAAAGAAAAATTCAAAGCTGATTTCTCCATATGCTACCAGTGTACACTTCTGATTCTTAGATTCTCATATTTCTCTGTTCTTATATAAATATTTCCTCTAGTTCTAGAGATACATTCTTTTTTTTTCTCTGTTATTCTCTTTGTCTCTCATAGATGTAAATAGAGATGTAGATATAAATTTAAATAGATAAACAGATATATTTACCATTAAGAACAGAGGGCAAGAAAGAACATGTTCCAAAGAACATGTGAATTACTTAACTGATATAAGATTAACATTTCTCGGAAGTGACTATCTGAATAGAGAAAAGTTGAAGTTTGCACAAATCCTTTGACATAGAAAATTGAAAAAAGAAATAATACAGAGATAACTGTATATAATGAAATTGGAAATGATCAAAGTGAAGGTCATCTGACTTCAAAAGAATCTTATGTAAACTAAAAGGTGCAAGAGAAAGAAACACACAAGAGCTTTCCCCACCACACTCCCTTCTTGTTCAGTTCAGTTTGGTCCCTCGGTCGTGTCTGACCCTTTGCCATCCCATGGACTGCAGCATGTCTTCTTGGAGGAGCCGTGTTCCCTCATGTTCCTTTCTTGCAGAACAGAAAACAAAAGTGCTGTCAAGTATCATTCAGTGAGAATCCAGAAGCAGACAGAGAGACCAGTGTGGTTGCTCTCTGGGGCAGAAGACTGTCCTGGATTTCATGTGACGTTGGTCATACCTCCTTCCACCATCTGTAAGAAGCAGAGCTTAAGTGTTTTACAAGAACTCTGAAAAGCTAAGACCGGATCACTCCATCAGCACATCAAGAGCCACACCTATTGTATCAAAAATATGTCAAGTGGTTTTAAAACCACTTGACAATGTTTTTATGGTTTGAATCTGCAATATCCAACCTGAGACATTTGACAAGTCAATGTTTGCCTGTTCTAAAAACCCTTCTATGTGTGATTCTGGACAGAAGGTGTCATCAGAGAATGGACCCAAGTGACTGTATCTTCTGTGGACACTGCTTAGTTCAGTCTGTTAAATCCAACCCAAATTGTCTGACATATTCAAAACGGTGTCATCTCTGGTGAAAAATTAGGCTGGGAGTTCTATCCTTTCAGAGGAATAATAAATGACACCACAAGTCAGAAAATAGAAAAGGGGAAGGGAGCCCTCTTCTAAGCCTAAACCTTCTCATATGTAAAACAAGATTTACCACCTTTTGCTGTGCTTATTAGACAATATATGAAGAAAAAATACAAAAATAAATTCACTGAATAATATTTTATGACCAACTATCTCATAACTATTAGTGTCAAATATTGCAGTCATGGTTGCTTAGTAATAAACATGAAATTTAGAGGCAGTAATTATAGCCTCTATAGACAAGATCCCCGAATTTTGAACTAGACATATCTGTGTTCAAGCTGTCTCACCTTAGACAGCTGACTTTACCTTTCTCAACCTTTATGTCCTCATTGGGTGTGACAGCCTAATATTTCAAAAGTTTTAAAAACTAAGTTTGACAATACAGGTAAAACAGCACAAACCTCACTCTACGGCAGTTCTCTTCTCTGTTTTTCCGGTTTATTCCCCTCTGATTTTAGCATTGTCTCTAAGGTTAATATTCTTTGTGGTGATATTTTGAAATAATCCACTATCTTCTATTTGTCTTGGGTGGCCAGAGTTGTCTTCACTAAAAGCCTAGTATTTCCTGTTCCACTGGATGGCTCTCATGTTCCATATTCATCACTTGGAATATATGAATATTCTTATATGATAATTTGGATTGTGCTTCTTATTCCAAACGGAAGTCAGAAATCTGAACACAGTGAGTATGATAGTACCCTAGGAGGACTGAATAAATATTCCTTTTCAGATGATAAATCAAATAAGTTCCAAACATCCCTTCATTCATTAGTTTATCCGTGACTGTATCATACAACTAGCGCTTGTGCACTAGGCAGTGTAGAGGACTCTGCAGTGCATTACTAAGATCCACCTTTAGGACTAGGGCACCCGTCCTCCTTGTAGATGGAATTCTTGATTGCTGAGCGCCAGAGGTTGAGTGGTGTTGGTCACTCAATCATGTCTGACTCTTGCAACGCCATGGACTATAGCCCACCAGGCTCCTCTGTCCATGGAATTCTCCAGGCAAGAATACTGGAGTGGGTTGCCATTCTCTTTGCCAGGGGATCTTTCCAGCCCAGGGATCAAACTTGGGTCTTCTGTATTGCATACAGATTCTTTACCATCTGAGCCACCGGGAATCCCCAAGTGGTTGAGTACTTCCCCTCTGTCTTCAATAGAAATAAATGCTGTTCACTTTCACTGGGGGCAGCTCATTTTCACTAACTGCAAGGATATCAGAGCCTATTTTCTTGCCTCAACCTGCAACATTTCTGAAAGACCACCCAAACAGTGAATGTGAGTTGCTTCCCCGTAGAATTTTCTGTGCTTTATTTTTGTTTTCTATTTAAGGTAATATTGGTGTCCACCTCTTGTAATTATTAGGCAAATTATACAATGCTACTTCTAAAATGTTTAACATAGTTCTGAGAACATAAAAATTACTCACAAAATGTTAGCTAAATATCAGTTAATTTGTATTATTGATAAACAGGTGAGGGGGCCACTTTATAAAGCTAATCATGTTTATGACTCCTTCAACTGCCATTAAAGTGGAATGGGTTATGGTTATTTTCCATGTTATTTAGTAAGAAAATACAAGGCAGAGTTGGAGGAGGGTGTTACTCATCAGAAAGTGTAACACCCTCTCTTCTTCATTGATAAAAAATACTTTGTCACCATTGGTTCTGGGTTCATTTTTTCGATCAGTTTATGACTCCATGTGTAGTTTGCTGTTTGAGTCTTCAGAATTACCTTGAAAGTGTTCTCAGTAAGGAAGATGGCATTCTTAGATGTAATGGTAACAGTCTCTGTGGTACCATCCAGGAAAAACACCCCAAGCACAGTGACTTAGGGTGGTATATGGGGAAGTGCAGTGGGTTGTCTTTGCTACAATCAAGACAAACTCAGATTGGACTCTGGCCTCTTGAAACTCTCAGCGAGTGAGATGAGATGTCCTTAAGGACTGTCTCTGAGTCTCTCCAAGTTTCCACTGTTATTGTATCCCGATACCTTCCCTCCACATTTTTTTTAAAAGAAATAAAGTCAACACTTATTTTCTTGCTCTGTTGTGCTGGGGTTTTCAAATGTTGGACTAAATGTGTGTAATTTCTGTAGGACTCCCATGGGTTATATCCATTTCTCTGTGTCTGGTCCTATAGGATAGATACAAAATCTCAGACGTGAGAAACAAAATGTTTTCCAAGTAATTAGAAAGTGATACTCAATTTGATGTTTGGCTTTATAAAAGACAAGTTATAGTCACTGTCAATATCAGGCTTTGGGCACTGTAAGAATGTAAATAAAGTGAGAAATGCCTGGGAATATGTATCCTGCATATCAGGACAGCTAGCATTAAGTATATACAGTTTTCTCCACTTAGAAAACACCACTACTCGTCCCTCTTAGTATTCATAGGTAATTATTGATCAATCAAGCCCATTTAACATTTATTAACTGAAATCATAGCATTCAAAAGCAATAATTTTGAAATCTCACATAGATGTCCTATTAATGAAAAATAGGGAATAGAAGTACAAAAAAAATCATTTCCCCCAGCTTTACTGAAATATAACTGACATAAAACATTGTGTAAATTTAAGGTGTACAATGTGTTGATTTGATACATTTATTTATTGCAAAATGTTTACCACCATAGAAATAGGGCCATTTTCTATATAATTTCTGAAACCGAATACAACACATGCATGGAAATGATTAGGTATCTAGGGCCCTTTATTACTGAAATACCCAAAATATGTTTCAATATTTAATTGATGATAAATGGATTGTTCCTTAAACATAGCAGGTGTCTTAATGAATATGTCTATTCTGTTATTTAGTTTTTTATGATTATCATCATCTCTGATCCACATTAACAGAATACACCAATGTTGTTTTTAGTATTAAATTAGGTAAACTTAGAGGAAAAACAAAATAGGACTCAGAGGTTCTGAGGTCATGATACTTAAGTGCAGCAAGTTTCTATAGACTGTGATCTATTTGAAAAATTGTGTAGTATTACAGTAAAGAGACTGACACCATTGGCTATTGAACAAGTGGGAGAATACAGCTTAACCCAGAGATTAAGTTTGGGAAAAGAAAGTATAAATTACATAGTCTAACTCATCTAATAGGAATTTGGAATGCACTTCCAGGAATAGGAATCTGCTATGCACTTCCTAATGTGCATAGCACTACCAACTTCCCCTCAAATGATGTGGACTAGAGCGAGAGAGGAGGTTGAAATAAACAATTTAGTTACATAGAATTTAGATTTATATTTAGAAATCAGTGATTTCTGTACCCATCACCTTTCTTCTTCCAATATTCTTCTGTGAAGGAAGGGTCATGTGACCTCTTGGCAGAGGGTGTATTTAAGTGGTATGCTCTGGATCTCAGCTAGTCTGCAAAGCAATGTCCCTCGTGTGCTTCATCTTTCCTGTTATGACTGGCTGATTTTTAGTTGGTAGCCGATTTAATTCATGCTTTGATCTGGATATGGTCATCCTCCATTTGTCTCTTGCTAAGTTATAGAAATGCTCTGATTTCTGTTACACTTGTTCTTGAAGTTTTCCTCTGGGCTTTTGCTGGCTCCAAATGCAACAACCACACCAAAGGACACTCCAGAGAGACTGCAGATTTTGCAAACTTAACTTCTCTGACTTTCAGCTAAATCATCTACAAAATGATTTTTTTTCCTTCCAGGGTAGAAGTGAATATTAAATAATAATAAATAGCATTTAAAATCACTTAAAACTGTACTGTTATACAGTTAAAATATATTAAACATGTTTATAATAAAATAATAAAATGACAAGGAAGATAAAGAGAAGGGGTAACTATTATTTATACCTTAATACTTTAAAAAGAAACAAAAGCAGATGAAAATGGGCATTAGAAGACTGAGTTCAGTTTATCTCACTCACACTGTATGCCCTTCAACCAATTTTTCCCTCCTTTGGTGTCAACTTCCTTTAATACGGTCTCCAGTAAATTCTCCCTAAAGTCTTGATATCTATTTGGGCTAAAGAAGATCAAAACAATGATTTTCTGCCATGCAAACTTTCGGTCTCCATGAGTGCTCAACGATACTACAATAGAATAATAAAAATTCCCTCATCAAGAACTTGTATAGAATATAGTTCAAGATATAAGACTTATTATCTTAATTAAGTCTTAATGGTCTTCCTATTTATTTTCATGGTTACATGTGACCTAGAAGTTCTGCCAATCATGGTATACTTGATACTTTATTCAGACTTTTAGTTCCTCACAAAGTATGGCATTCTAAAGACTAGAGGCTAAAATTATCCCCACGAATATTACTGAGAGAAACTAATGTCACAGCCCTGCCATGGACATGTTGGTAAGATTTAGGTGACTCATTTCTTCTTTGTGCCCTGTTCTTTGTATCAGTTTGGATGAGAACCAAGTAATTAAGAAGGTTACATGAGCTTTCAAAAATAGTAATTTTTAATAGCCCCTATTACTGCATTAAAAAAAGAAAACTCAGCTAAATGAATTTTGGCACCCAACATATCCTAATAAACATGTCTGATGTACTGTGGACTCCAAATACACTATAGAGGCATATTTCTATGCTCGGGGAACGAATAGGCTGTGATGTGAAACAATGGATTTAGTATAGAATTCTGGCTAATTAGAACTAACAGGTGACTAAATAGGTATCAATTGTTGTATCTCTCATTGACTAGCATTTGCACTAAGACATTATTTCTCTGTGAATGAATAAATCTGTAAGTTCCTTGCTAACTGGGCCATGGTCAATGCTGTGCTAGGCTTGGTGAGGATAAACAGATTTATACAATAGATTGGATACTGCTAGGAGCATTCAATAAAGCTTACCGGTTAAGACTATGATCTCTGAATCTTAGCTCTCCTCTTACTTGTTCTATGACCTCATGCCAAGTATTTAACTTTGGAAACCTAGTTTTTTTCTATTTTGGAAATAGAGACAAACAGTAATAGAATTGAGTGGAGTATTGTGTGTTCTTCTAGGACAGCACACTGAATCAAACATTTGTTGTTGTTCAGTCACTCAGTTGTGTACGACTCTGTGTGATCCCATGGACTGCAGCAGGCCAGGCTTCCCTGTTCTTCACCATCTCCTGGAGCTTGCTCAAATTCATGTCCATCGAGTCAGTGATTCCATCCAACTATCTCATCCTCTGTTATCCCCTTCTTCTCTTGGAGACAGACCCTTCAATCTTTTCCAACACAAGTGTCTTTTCTAATGAGTCAGCACTTTGCATCAAATGGCCAAAGTATTAGAGCTTCAGCATCAGTCCTTCCAACGAATATTCAGGATTGATTTATTTTAGGATTGACTGGTTTGATAGCCTTGCAGTCATGCATGAAGTGGCTCAGTTGTGTCTGACTCTTAGTGACCCCATGGACTGTAGCCTACCATGCTCCTCTGTCCATATGATTTTCCAGGCAAGAATACTGGAGTGGGGTGCCATTTTCTTCTCCAGAGGATCTTCCCGACCCAGGGATTGAACCCGGGTCTCCCGCATTGTAGGCAGATGCTTTACCGTCTGAGCCACCAGGGAAGTCATGCATAGTCCATAATAATAAATGCTAGTTGTTATAATTATGAAATTTCTCAGTTGAAATGATATATTTATTTAAAAGTTGAGATGTTCCCACTAACATCATTGATTTTACTTGATTTTCAGAGCAGTTCTCTGAGTGAGACTTTATTATTGCAACATACACATGATGAATTCACAAAAAATAAAGACCACTATGATCATTTACAGCCTTATGAATTATTAGCGGCAGGTATCATTTCTTTTCTGTTATACAAACCATGTCATTTCTCAGCCATAATTGAGAGCATATACTTTTTCACCATATGTGTTTTTTGAGATCATCAAAATTAGTCATAATTTTATCTATCACTATGCTACAAAAGCCTCCTGTGGCCTTACTGCCCAACACCTGTCCTACTCACTCTTTTTCTTAAGCACTTAGCAAAGAGACAGAAAGATGTTTATGAAGCATCAGATGAGGGATAGAACAATGAGGTTCTAGAGACTGCAAATGTCACTATGTACTGAGACACTATGGGGTTGCCCCAGGGGGGTTGAAGGCTGAGCTGATATAAATGATAGACGGAAGTTGTAACAGTGAAATCTGTTCCCCCAGGTTTTAAAATCTCAGGGGAAATGAAGTTATGAAAGAAGGATTAAAATAGACTATGCGAGTCCTTGAATGCCATTGTAAACAAACTAATAGACTATTTTACTTTCTAGGTCAGTGTTTCTAAAAATGGATTTTCATGCTATAACTTGGAGTTATGTATGTAAATACGATGAAGAAAGGTTCTGTAGTCAAATAAGATTGGAAAATTCTGGGTAAAATAAAATGTCATTATTGAGGATTTATTTCTCTGAATTGTCAATGCTTAAAAAGAGAATATTTTGTTGCATGGAGCATTTCCAAAATATAAGATGCGGGATGATGAATTATGGGGGGTGGGGGCTAGTACTGCTCAGAATATAATTGGGGATCTATGTTCTGGTGAACAGGGCATGATTACAGGATTTTGTATGAAATTCTTACGTGTTAGTTAAGTGAAGAAATAGTGGACAGAAATAGAGGATGACATAAGCCTCATTTCAAGTCCTTCTTTGCTTATGCTTTGATTGGGATGGAGATTCCTATTAGACCTCTGACAAACTCAAAGATTTCAGTTAAAACAAAAAGTAAACATATGTGAAGGCATCACTGATAAGGTTCTGCAAAGGCTTGATATGCTTTGAGGAATTGTCATAACACTTGAGTGCAAACGGGCTCTTTGTTGTTCAGTCGCTAAGTTATATCCAACTCTTTGCAACCCCATTGACTGCAGCACACCAGGCTCCCCTGTCATTCACTATCATCTGAAGTTAGCGCAAATTCATGTCCATTGAATCAGTGATGCTCTCTAACCATCTCATCCTATGGCGCCCTCTTCTCCTTTTGCCTTCAGTCCTTCCCAGTGTCCAATGAGTTGGTTCTTTTCCAATGAGTTGGTTCTTCTCATCAGGTGGCCAAAGAATTGGAGCTTTAGCATCAGTTCTTCCAATGAATATTCAGGGTTGATTTACTTTAGAATTGACTGGTTTGATCTCCTTGCTGTCCAAGGGACTCTCAAGTCTTCTCGAGCACCGTAATTTGAAAGCGTCAATTCTTCAGCACTCTGCCTTCTTTATGGTCCAATTCTCACACCTGTATATGGCTACTGGAAAAACCATAGCTCTGACTCTATGGACCTTTGTTGGAAAAGTGATGACTCTGACACAACTGTCGAGGTTTGTCATAGCTTTCCTTCCAAGGAGCAAGTGTCTTTTAATTGCATGGCTGTAGTCACACTGTCCACAGTGATCTTAGAGTCCAAGAAAATAAAATCTGTAATTGCTTACACTTTTTCCCCATTTATTTGCATGAAGTGATGGTATTGGATATCATGATCTCAGGTTTTTGAATGCCGAGTTTTAAGTCAGCTTTTTCGTCTCTCTTTTCACCTTTGTCAGAAGGTTCTTTTGTTCCTCTTTACTTTCTGCCAGTAGAGTGGTATCATCTGCATATCTGAGGTTGTTGATATTTCTCCTGGTAATCTTGATTCCAGTTTGTGATTCATCTAGGCTGGCATTTTGTATGATGTACTCTTAGAAGACTCGTAGAAGTTTAAATAGGGTGACAGTATACAGCCTTGTTGTACTCCTTTCCCAATTTGGAACCAGTCAGTTGTTCCATGTAAGGTTCTAAACTGTTGCTTCTTGACCCATCCACATACAGGTTTCTCAGGAGACAGGTAAGATGGCCTGGTATTCCCATGTCCTTAGGAATTTTCCACAGTTGGTTGTTATCCACACAGTCAAAGGCTTTTGCATAGTCAATGAAGCAGAAATAGATGCTTTTTCCTAGAATTTCCTTGCTTTCTCCATGATCAAACCGATGTTGGCAATTTGATCTCTTATTCCTGTGCCTTTTCTAAACCCAGCTTATATATCTAGAAGGACAAGTAGTTTCTTGCCTTCTCGTTGAAAAGAAAAAAAAAATATTGATTTCAGCCACTGAAATGCTTGTTCAGCAACAAATGTACTACTACTGTGTGTGTATGTATTTCTGCTAGTCTGCATTTCACAGAAATTTGTGCACATGCGATTGTATGTGTATGTATGTGTATATACATGCAAGAGAAAGAATGAAATATCATTTTGGAGTATTTAGAAATCTTATAATTCTTAATTATATATTTAAAATTGTTTATTATTATTTATATATGTATGATGATATGTGTCCTGCACTTTCAGGATTATTTAAGGATATTATACACACACATACAGAAACATACATAACACAAGAGGTTTCTACTGCTACTGGAAAATATAAATATACTCCCCAGGAAGGAAAATTTTCAGGGCAACATCACAATATATTAGAGGCAATATATTCTTTCCACTCTATCCTTCTACCTATTGTACATCATCTCAAGGAGACACTTGCTGTTATACATCAAGGGCAGATGTCACAATGGAGCCACTTTTGGAAACCTCCTCCCCATTCCTTCCTGCACTTGTGTAATTTTTGATGGGATAAAAGTAGAGGGGCAAAATTTGTTTCTTTCTCAAGTGTAATCTCTTTTCTGTTCTTAAAAAAAAAAATTCATGGTGAATTTGAAAATAGTATTAGGGAAGATCGTGTGAGAATATCTGTGTTCATATGACTCCAAACAGGAAGAACAAATATAGGAGGACAGAGAAAGCAAGGACAGGAGGACAGGAGACCTCAGGTTCACAGGAAAGAAAAAGGAAAAGCACATCTGGATTTCAAATCTGCTGCAATTAGTGCTCAAACATGCACAATTAGTCTTGCCAGCTTCCTGTTTCAACTCTTGAGGATAAAAGTCCAAACTCCTAATCATAGCACATGAGACCTTTCCTGGACCTCCTTTCATTTCCTTGGATAGGCTTCTTTTACCATCTTAAACTGTTCTCATGGGAGAGTTGAAAACAAATTCCCAGTACAGTCCACTTTTGTCCACTTCCCTCTCAATCTGACCAGTTATATCTGTCTATATTTTTTTTTAGTCAGCATGAATTGTTTGGAATTGCACTTCCTGTTATACTGTCTAATGCCCTCCTGTTACTCTGCTTGGCAAATGCCAACTTATGTGCCAAGAGCCAACATCACAGGATGGAGATAATTTCTATGACCAGATCAAGTATCCTTCTATGCACTTCAATGATTTACTCCACTGTAATGCACTTGAGTCTTATTGTAACCAGAAGTAGGTTGTGAGCACATTTACAGAGTAGACTGATTTATTTTAGAATCTCTTGTATCTCATTTGTGTCCACAGTATAGGCCCTTAGGAAATATTTACAGAACTAATAAATCATTATCTGTTTATAAAGCAGAGAGATTTTGCCAAACAATATTCCTAAATGTATCCAAAATGTTTTATATTTTCCCATGTATAAATATATTATTTTCCTGAGAAAATTAGGATATCTGATTGAGTTAGAAGAAGCAATTCTGTAGACTTTTATTTAGCCCAGTCATTTAAAATATTCACCAGGGAAACATTTCTAAAGTCTAACTAAAACATGAATAGCTTTTACTATAGGCCAGTTCATTTCTTCATTTCTATTTTCTCAAATTTAACTCAAGTAGATTTTGATAATGCTGCTGTTAAATCAGTTTTAAGGCAGGGTATGGACTAAACTAATAAAGACATGAATCAGGAAGCCATAAAGTTTTGGATGTGAAACAGGAAGCAGGGTGGATATGCCGAAATTCCATATAGATTATATTCTCTCTTTGTATCATATCTAATAAGTCCATAAATCTTTCTAAATGCTGACAATAATGCTGTTTCAGGCTGGTGGGAATGGCAGTCATTAAATAACTGTGTCATTCAAAAATGTGTTCTAACATGTTTTTTATTATAATTATGAATAGGTCCCAAATCATCAAATTAAGCAGTCTGTAAATCCCTAAGAATTCTAGATGGGATATTAGGTTTACAATTATGGCCCCAACAGTGAACAATATTTTTCAAAGTAAAAACTGCTTGAGGTTGAGAAATGCTTTCTCAGCAGGTAAAATTAGAGTTGGTAATAAAAATAAAATCTGTTTTAAGTGTGTGTGTGTGTATGTATATATATTATGATTAGCATTTATATATAATTTTATAATTGCTAAAAGGGAGACAGTTTTCCTTTGTAAACAAATAGCATGTATAAAATTTAAAATTTTTCACAGGTACAGTATTATTAATAACAAAGTTTTTAATCTCTGATTAAAGGGATAATTGAGAAAGCATACCACGTACCAAACTGTATGTTTGATAAACTTAGATATGTGATCTCCTTGAATACCTTTGAAAACCTAAAGATGTGGACCTAATGTTAATTTTTATGAGGGATTTGGAATTAACATGGACCTTGGAGAGAATTTATCAAAACTCAAACAGTAGAAATCCAGTTATCCTGGATTGGTTGTCTTGTCTATGTTATCAGCCTCAACATTGTTTTTATGTATCATGATTTATGTTTCATCTTATAGTCAACCAAATGGGTTATAATGAAGGCAAAACTAAATGTTTTGAAGAACATTAATGAAGAGATATTATTAGATTATTTCAAGTTGTAATAGCATTTCTATGGTTTATGAGATTAAATTGGATAATATAAAAGAAATTACTTTTTGAAGTGTGAAGTGCTATATAAACACTCAATATTTAACACACAGCCAGTACTTGCTGAGTACCTATTATCTTCCAGATACTATCCTAGGCTCAAAGGTTAGAGTAATAAAGTATACCTTGTTATGAAAGTATACTGTTATGTTATGAAACTCCTATTTTAGATTGGAGAATCAGGATATAGGTAGACAATTAAGTGAATGGGATAATTCTTAGCCTGATGAATGCTATAAAAATATGATGATGTAATAAAAAGCAAGCTGCAGGAACAAGACTAGTGGGAAGCACGGTGTCTCTAGATTGAATGGTCACCAAGGATTGGGTGTTGGGGAGCCATGACTTAGCCTCTGCGAATAGCATCACATACAGAAACACACCCGTGCACACGCATACACAAGTATGCACACACACGTACATAATGCAAATTGCACAGAGTGCTCAAATGGCAAGAATAACCTTGAAACTTTCAAGGGACAGAAGGAAGGAGAAGTCAGTTTGACTATATTCTGGTGGAAAAAAAGGAAAATGGAGCGAGACTTTTCTCATTGGAAAGTCAAACAGAGCTAGAGACAAGTTGAACCTCTTAGAGTGAAAGATTTGAAGAGCAGTCAAGGCAGTGAGTCTCAAACTAGCTGGAGAGAAGGACAAATTGGTTTTTCTGTTTTGTCTTAATGTCTAACTCAGTGTTAGGTTGATAATCTTGTAAAATCCAAGAAAAATTAGAATGAGACTAGTATACTGGTGGAAAAATAAAATAAAACTGCTAAACACTTGCTCTCATTCATCTAATTGTGGACTAGTAATAAAATGTTCATAGATTAGACATGCTTTGGAAATAGTATTTTTAGCTCTCATTGAGAGGGTTTGGAACAGAATAGTAAGCCAATCATATAAAATATAATATAAATATGTATGTATGTGTGTGTATGTATAGTATCACCATTGAACCTTATAGCCTAGGTGATAAGAAATATATTTCCCTTTGGTTCCTGCACAGGATTTGTTATTTTTTTCCCCCAGGGATATCAGAAACCGCTCACATTAAAGTTTGATTTTTGTCTTGTACTTAAATAATAACAAAATGAAACAAAATGTAATGATGAAGTCAGAGAAAACAGTGCTTCTACAACATTCCAGAGCTAAATTTTAAATTTAATAACGGATCTAAACATAGACTCCTATATCTAAGTTAGTATTTTTAGAATCTGCTCACAATGAATCTATAATATTTGTATGAAAAACCTCTCCTGTTTTTGTCCATCAAATTGTAGAAGAGATTAACTTATACACATAATAAAGAAAATTTTACTTAGAAAAATCCTGAAGTGCAAAGAGGTTAATTCTCCCAAAGTTCTTGCACACAGGATGAGGCAGAACCAAGAACGGGGTGGGTTAGTTTGTTTGGATCTTGCTCGTTATATATAATCCAAATGGTTCATGATGTGAGCTTGATACTAGGTTAAAATAATGTAAGTTAACGTCTCTCTCTTTATATTTTACTTCATATTTCCTGAATTCACATATTGTTTATGCTGCCAACATGTAAGTACTATATCAAACATATTTCAGTAAGATTTCTTAAAGAATCAAGTCATTTTCTAAGAGATGTTAAAATCTACTGAACTTTAATCATGAATTTGGGGGGGAAAAGACACTTAAAAGTACAGATTATACTTGAGATCCTCAGATCTGACAGACCCTATTTTACCTTTTACATCAGATGCTAGAACTGTCTACATCTTAATAAAAGTGGGTTTTACAAATGAAATGCTTTAAAGGCTTTAGGAAAGATGCATTGAATAACAAACATGTGCCATGTTTTGCTTGCATTGGGCTTCTGCCCTGAAAGGATGACATAAATTATGAGAATATGCAGACAAATTATGAAGACACTCTCAATGTGGCTAATAGAATCATTGATATGAATAGCAAGGAAGACAAATGGCACATAGCATATGATAGTCACATACCAGTGCTCACAACCAAATGTCTAATCAGTTAAAACCTCCTTTTGTTAAATAGCAATAAATTATACTTTATAAGAGAGCTGAATGATACAAGCAGCTTTTTATAACTATAAAATTATAAATAAAATTTTCATATCAAAAGTGGCCTATGTATCTTTTAAATGGTTTATTTGATATTGGGTACATAGGCCTTTTACCCAAATGTGTCCCATGCTCAGCCAAGACCTACACCTTGCCTTTCGGTCCCAGGCTCTTCTCCATTTATGAAGCCCTGATGTCTGTCAATGACCATTTCTACCTTCTGCCTTAGGAAAAGACTTGTCTCTAATGTACTTTTTTAATTTTTGTTGTTGTTATTGCTGTCCTTTCTTTTTGCTTGTTCAGTCATTTTTCATTAGATATAAGGAACACAATGAATATGCATTTTTATTATCGAATATTTTGGAAAGTTTGTTATGTTCTGGGAATATGCTTCCTGTTCTCAATAAAATCCTAGTTTAGCATCTCACAGACAGATTTCTTAAATATATACAACACTAAAAGGCAGATGTTGTGAATCTACGCATATTCTAAAATAAAATGTTTATCTAATAAAATAAAAATAGATACCGAAAATACCATTGTCTTAGTATCCTAATGATTAAGTATGAGGGTTTTGTTTAAATCCCAGCTCAGCCATTTAATAACATTGAATAAAACTGTAACTTTGGAAACATTATATAAACCTCTGTTTCATTATTTCCAAAGAAAATATGATAATAGCAGAGATGAAGAAGGTTAAACTCCTACCCTCACTGAAATGGGAGTACTATACACTGACTGCAAAATACTACTGCTGCTTAACGTGTTAATATGTATAAAGCTTTCCAGCTCCACATGTAGCTCACAGTGCCTACTCAATAAATGTTGTTATTGGCACTACTAATGGTTGTAGAAGTAGAAACAATCGTAATATACTGCTACTACTACTTCTATTACTTAATACTCTATGATGGCAACATAATGAATGCTGCATAAATGAATATGTAAATCAATAAACAGTTTAAGCTTTGATTTTTTTCAGAAAGGAATAATATATATGATAGTGGAGAAGTAAAATTTGTGTATGAATTCTCTTTCCAAAGGATTTGGATCATACAACTTACAGCTACTTAGATGATCAGCTGGTTCAATTTTCTCATCTGTGGAGAAATATACTCAGTTCAAGGGAAACCTAGTATTCTGTCGACAATCACATAGCTCTAGGCAGATTAAAACTCCTTTGGATTTAACTATGTGATGTATCAAACATTCACATGCGTACCACGATGTATAATATTTTTCTCATAGTGGTGAAAGTGATTACTATATAAACTATAAATATATATGTATGTGTATATTAAACATATAATGAGATTCTGTATAAACTCTGCTAAAAGGTGTATTTGGATGAATATATATCTATTACAATTTGTAAAGTTTGCTTTAAAAATAGAAATAGTAATAATAAAACATTGTGTTACCACTCTTTGCAACCCCATGGACTGTGTAGCCTACCAGGCTCCTCTGTCCATAGAATTTTCCAGGCAAGGATACTGGAGTGGGTTGCCATTTCCTTCTCCAGGGGATATTCCCAACTCAGGGATCAAACCTGGGTCTCCTGCATTGCAGGCAGATGCTTTACTGTCTGATCTACTAGGAAAACATTACATGTTGATTATAAAATCAATGAAATATAGGGAAGTAATCAGTTTCATCATCATGCTTACATTGTCTATTGTCTCAAACCCACATGCCAGTTTCCTCCAAGGGAGCCCAGGAGTATTGATATGACAGCTGCCTATAGAGATTTTGCAATGTCTTGGTTTTAGTTAGTCTCTTTCCATCAGAAACTTCATGACCATTAGAATAATTCCTGATCACTGGAATTACATTTTCCATTCAAATTTTCTTGATTGTTGGCTTTACGTTCCTATGAACAGAGACATTGCAAAAAAATATAGAAATATTTTTGTTGGTACTAGCAGAGAAGAAAATTCCTGTCTTCTTTTTCTTCTAATTTACAATCCTTGTTAAGAAGAATGTATCAAGCCTTAACTTACCTGACCAGATTCCTTGACTCTCTAATTCTTTCATATATTGATTCCATAAATTCTCATTAAATGCTCTGTGTTTAAGGCACTAGGAATACAGTGGTTGATAAAGTTTCGTACTATTCCTCATGGAATTTATAGTCTAATGGAGGATATAGGCAAGTGTCCAGTCATTGGTGATGAATGAATGTCATCACAGTGGTAGGTGCACTTTGAGAGCATGGAAAAGACACCCAAGTCAGACTTGGAAGACTACGGGATGCCTCTTAGAGAAAAAAAAACCAAAAACAAAAACATGCCTTTGAAGGTGATAGCTGGAGTAGAAATGAGTAAAGTGAAGGGTATCCCAGGAAGAAGGATCAACATGGGGTAAAGTCAATTAGCAAAAAGAACATGGGGTATTTCATAGAACTGAAAGGAAGAAAGAATGAGACAGGGAAAGCTGTGAGAGGTATGGCTGGGGAGAGAAAGAGGAATTCAATGAAAAAAGACTTAAGACATACTAAGGACTCAGACTGTCAGACATAGACACACGTATGATGCACACGTACACTCAAAGACTCTCTGAGACTGTGTGAACATATAGCGCCTGCCAGCTAATTCGCAGCTATATATACAGAAGCTCAATCATGGATTTCTCGTGACAGGTTTTATAATCATCTCCTTCTCTTCATGCGCTGCCTTCATTTGAGTTTGAAAACAGTTTTGAAGACTCTTATCTTCCACAATGCTTTCTGGCTAGACCTTTACATGTATTTCAGATGCATTTTTCACATTTAATCTTGAGAGAAACTGGCAAAATGGGGAATCAAGTGAAGACTACAATTATTGCTCATGAACTTTTGATAATATTATCTGCAAAAGTCTGTTCACATTCATATATGAGCACAAGCCTGCCAGAATATAGAGACATATTTTTCTTCCATTTCAAAACTGGATTTTTCAACGTCTATTTCTAAGGTCAGATTAACTATGACAGCACGTTGGAAGGCATACTTGTCTAATGAGTTTGCAGTTCCATGAGTTGGAAGGCCCTTTGTTTCAACAACAATTATTTATGGAGAAATGCTTTCTTAGAATCAGACAGCACACAGGTGTGTTTGTTAAAAAGAGATATAAAGACAACGTTACTCCAAATTAATCAATTCAGTTTGTATTTCTCTGTGCAACACTAATGGACAAAGCTCTCTGCCAGTGTAGATGTAGAGGATGGTAAGATGCAAACAGGGAGACAGATATATGTTCATGTCGTGCTTTAGTTTCTAACAGGCATCACAGCTCTCCCCGGCAAAGCCCTGTGTAGTTGTTAGGAAAGGACATCTCATCCCCATTCAACATATAGGGAAACATCATTTAAAACTGTTACATGTTTTACCAAAGACCAATTGAAAGTAAATTACATAGCCAGGGTTAGAACACCGGTCATCTGACTCCCAGTCCAGACCTCTTTTAAATGATCTTGCCCTCTCTCTGGAACATGGTTCTTCCCATCTACTTAACTCATTGCACAGCTCAATTTTTTTTTCCCCCCACATAATTGTGTGTCACAAAATTTCCCAAATGTGTGTGCCTAAAATATGCTGTTTAAGGAAAGGAAACATTGGTTTATAGATTCACCTATATAATATTGTAACTGACTACCCAAACCCAGCAGAAGTAACTTGATCACACTGTACATCATCTTTCAACTTTAATTCAAATCACATGCTCATTGCCTAAGTACTGTGATGAGGGAACAGTAATATGGGTCATAAGCTTTGTTTCCGAGTTACAGAGTATCTCAGTGTAGGAAAGGTCATGACTCACTATTCCTACCACTGCTCAAATATAATTGCTTGATTCTCACTCGTCATAAATATGGATAGACTGTGCTAAAAATGAAATTATACACAAATATAAAGCCTATATGAGGGTTTAATTCATTCTGTAAAAGTTTGAGATTAATAATAATTATACAATAAATTTATAGAACATGGTCTACTTTATGATAAATGCTAAGATTTTTCACCTCTATGAAAAGTATATTGCTAATTTATGTTTCTTCTTTATTCTTTGTTTATATATCTTGTTTATTCTTTATAACTACATTTTCCCTTATCTATTATTTAACTATTTCCATTTCCTTCCTATAATGCATAAATTTTACTTTATTATAGCTCTTTTTGAAGAATAATATATATTTGCAGAGGTAATAAAAATTACAACTATGAAGTTACATTATTTTACACACAGAAAATAGCAATTTCAACATGTCAGCCACTGGTTATATTATAGTCTAGTATACTCGTTCATTGCCTGTATCATTTAAACTATTAAACCTTTTTATACAGCAGTTTTACAGTTTGTAGCAAGAACTATGATGATACTTTTAATTATCAATCAGTTTATTCCATTATTTTAATTCACCTAAATGTATAATTCAATGAAAGCAGAAGCTATGTACAGTAGTTTGAACAATGCCAATTCTCTGGTGTTGCCCTTCTTTTGAATTGGAATGAAAACTTGACATTTTCCAGTTCTGTAGCCACTGCTAAGTTTTCAAATTTGCTGACCTATTGAGTGCAGAACTTTAACAGCATCATCTTTTAGGGTTTAAATAGTTCAGCTCCACTAGCTTTGTTCATAGAAATGCTTTCTAAGGCCCACTTGACTCATACTCCAGGATGTCTGACTCTAGGTGAGTGACCTGGTGGTTATCTAGGTCATTAAAATCTTTTTTATATAGTTTCTGTGTATTCTTGCTACCTCTTAATCTCTTCTGCTTCTGTTAGGTCCCTACCGTTTCTGTCCTTTATCATGCCCGTCCTTGCATGAAGTGTCCCTTGATATCTCTAATTTTCTTGAAGAGATCTCTAGTTCCCATTCTGCTGTCGTCTTCTATTTCTTTGTATTGTTCTTTTAAGAAGGCCTTCTTACCTCTCCTTGCTATTCTCTGACTCTGCATTCAGTTATCTTTCCCTTTCTCTCCCGCCTTTTGCTTCTCTTCTTTCCTCAGCTGTTTGTAAAGCCTCCTCAGACAACTACTTTGCCTTCTTCCATTTACTTCTTGGGATGGTTGTGGTCCATACTTGATCTCTAACTCCATAATACTTTCCTTCCCGTAAGTAAATACGTAAGTTGCTTGCTCAGTTGTCTCTGACTCTTTGTGACCCCATGGACTGTACCCCGCCAAGCTCCTCTAACCATGGAATTTTCCAGGCAAGAATATGGAGTGGGTTGCTATTTCCTTTTCCAGGGGATCTTCCCAAGCCAGGGATGGAACCCACATTTCTTGAGTTTCCTGCATTGGCAGGCAAATTCTTTACCATGTGCACCACTTGGGAAGCCCCTTCCCTCCATTAATTCATTTATTATTTATTGTCCATGCCATCAGTCAAGAGAGCTCACATTCCCATGCAGTGTATCCTATCATTGTGATGGTTAGTTTTACAAGTCAATTTGACTGGATCACAGATGCCCAGGCATTTGGTCAAACAGTATTCTAGGTGTGTCTGTGAAGGTGTTTCTGGGTGAGACTAACATTTGAATCAGTAGACTGAGTAGAGTAGATAGCTCTAACATGAGTGGCCCTCACCTAATTGATTCAAGGCCTGAGTAGAACAAGGAGGGTGACACTTTTGCCAGTAAGAGGGAACTCCTACCTGTCTTCTGAGCTGGGATTTTGGTCTTTCTCTGCCTTTCTATTTGAAATGAAACCTTAGCTCTCTTTGTGTCTTGATCCTCCTAAGTTTTGGATAGGAATTTACACTCTCCCAGTTCTCAGGTCTTTGGACTTGGACTGGAATTACAGCTTACTGATTGCAGAGTTTGGGACTTCTTAACTTCCATCATTATCTGAGCTAATTCTGGATAATAAATATCTTCCTATGTAGATATATCATATTTGCTCTATTCCTCTGAAGAACTCAGACTAATACAACTATAAGTGCAAAGACTTCTAAACAACTATTAGCCACATGAGTTCAAGGCCAATGACTTATGTGTTAATAAATCATGTGTCAAAGTGTATAGACATTGTTTTTCTTAGAAGTAGTTTGTTGGATCCTTGATCGTTTTTCACTACAGTCTATAGTCTTAAAAGTACTTGTGAGTTTGGTTAAATAAAATCTACAGCAAGTCCAGTGCAAAGGTACTGTAGTAATTGCTGTTTGTGGGCTTGATATAAAAATGTTAAAACAGAATTTCTCCTTCCAGACATTTCATAATGTCTTTTAATGTTTTTAGTTTGATAATTTTAGCTTTATTAATATGCTCTTACAGAGGATGTAATCACAGGTCACTTCCTTTTTCATTGAATATTACAAGAATAAGTTTACCCATTATTTGTAGCCTAGTTATTTTTTGGTTGCATAATATTCCACTCAGTCAGTATATCATAATTGAATCAACCATTTCTAAATATTTGTTTTGTTCTAGCTCCTAACTATTATGAACAAAAATTTCTCTAAATTTTTTACCTTGGTATTGATATTTCATTGTAAGGTCATAAATGATGTAAATGCTAAAATTTGTGAGGTAACGCAAAAGCATTTCTTAAAATGATTTTGCCATTTTATATTTTTTCATCCAACAATATTATCAGATTTCCACTTTTTACTGACCTAATGAGTGTGAAATTGATTGTAAGTTGCATTTTTTAATACCTGTTAGGTAGTTAGAATAGGAAAAAGGAGTCCAAAATAGTGGTGGCTAAAAGACAAAGAAAGGAAAAAGCCTGCGAAAATAGAAAAAAGGAATGTCCAAGGACCAGAGTGAGAGGCACAGGTGAAACACACAGCTCTTCTGGCTGGCCCACTTTACATAAAGCAGGCTCGGGGGAGGACAAAAAACATAAAAAGAGGAGCCCAAGTTGAGTTATGTGAATTACTAAGGTAATCCTTTTACTTCCTAGAGACAATATGAGTATTCTTCTATATGTTATTCTAAGGGTTTTAGGAGTTTAGATTTATGTTTAATTTCTTATTCCATTGTTGTGTGTGTGTGTCTGTGACATAGTGGTCTAGTTTAATTTTAAAATATGTATAGCCTGTTCTCTCAACATTTTATTAAGTGGTATCATCTTTCTCCAGTGATCATTGTACTACATCTATTGACTTACTAAGTTTACATATCCCCTAAATAATTGTCTATAGTGTATGTTGTCTGGCTTTGGTCACTTTATCAATCCTTGTGTCAATACTGTACAATAACCTCTACTTCTGTGTTTATGCTTTTCATATAAAATTTTTAACTACTTGTCAAACTCCTCAAAAAATCCCCTACATTGAACTTAATTGCATTAAACCTATGATCAACTTGGTCACACTTCCCACTGGTATATTTAATCTATCTGTGAATATGTATATCTCTTTCTTTAGAGATTTTCTTTATCCTGGTATCAACAGTGCCTAAAACTATGACTGAAACGTTGATATGTGCACGTAAATATGGCTAAATGGAAATATATAAATGTAAGTCTAATGGAAATATTTGCATGTAGACATTAATATTTGCATGTAGATATGTCTAAATGGAAAATATTAATGGCATTAGGACTGATGTTACCTAAAGAAAGAAATAAGTTAAACCATTAACTGATTTTAAAATTCTCTTTGCAACATTCCATCAAAGGTTTGTCTTGTCTCTATTGGGCACTGCCATTGAGAGGACACTTACTACCTGCTGAGAAGGTTTCTGAAGAATGAATGTTTTTGTTGTTGTTGTTTTTTAAATCAGTTTCTCAGCTTGTTCCAAAATTTCCCATTCAGTTTGACTTATTTATAAAATTTCACATATTTCCTTTTATATTTTCATTTAACTAGCTCAGCTTTTCTTTTTAGTTGCCATTTCCTTAACCTCTTCTTACTGATCACAGATTTGTTCTTTCTTCTTTGTAATTTATAGAATCCCTCTTACTTTAAACAGAAGCACCATTTATCAAAGGTTTCAGCGTAAGTCCATGTGTCGAGCTTCGTCCTTTGTATTTTCTCCCTCACCATTCACTGAGATATTGAGATCATCTTCTAAGCCTGTCTATGTCTCATCTTCCAAACTTTATGATATACACAGCCATGCTACAAACCCATCAAAGCCTTTGTCATTCCCCATTTATATGACTCTGTAGGAAACAGTTGCTGTCATTTATTAATATTTAAATAAGCCATTCTTTCCTACATTCTTTTATATTTTAATGCTATAACACTCTCTACTTTGTCTTTCCTTTTCCCTGGTAATGAAATTACTTCGAATTTCTCCCCATATACATGTGAAAAACTAAGGCTATGGCTTATGATCTCATCTATGCCATAGGGGACTTTTCCAAGGCTATTGACAATTTTAATTAATCAAATGGGTGAGGATGGAGTCTGCCTTTGAATCCCAGCTTCCCTCACTCTAGAAAAAAAATTGTAGAATCATAATTTCATAGCTTTTAAATAAATTTAGGAGATGAAGAACTTGAGATCAGAGGAAGCCAATTCATATCCTGCTATTGCTTCATTTGCTTTAGAAAGTATTTCAACTTATTAAAGGAATGAATGTCTTGAGTAAGGCCAGGAGTAGCTCTCCTGAGACATTCTGTATTTTCCATCCTTGTAACTTTGCTGAGTCCAGTATAGATGTGCAATATATTTTCATCAAACACATTTACTGATAGAAGGTATTTTAGAAACAGGACTACCTGTCAGATGTGATATTTCTTTTAGAAGAATTATAAATATTAAAAAAATGAAATTGGCAAATAAAAAGGCTCCATGATTTTTATTGCAGATGATTTTTAATAAAAAGGGAAATTACTGCATGAGAGGATCCAGCTCTATTAGCATGCATTGAAACATTTTCCAATATTAGCACTGCATTCCATTGTGACCTGCCACTGGTTCTGATCTCAGGCAGCAAGCTGAGACTTCTGCCTTTGCTCAGCTAAGCCTTATGAACACACACTCTCTCTCTCACTCCTTCTCTCCCTCTCTCTCACCCTCCCTCTGCCCTTCTCCGTTTCACATCTAAGTCCTGGACCCAATCTGTAATTTGCCCAGTGCAGCAGCCATTCTCATTCCTTCCCAATAATTATACCAAGGACAGAAAATGCCCCTAAATTAATCCATCACACTGGCACAGATTCTAATGAGTGGGAAATGCCAAAAATGATCCATTATCACCGCAATTGGAAAATCATAATATCATAGTTCAGCTTGAGCATCCAGTAAAGGAAATCTCTGAAGCATACAGTGAAGGCTGGATGTGGAAAGCAATCTCTGGTCCTGGAGCTGCCTCGGTGGGACACTAACTGATTCATATGTCCACACAGCTATGCCCATCCACATGTACAGACATTACCCCAGAGTACCCTTGTGTGCGCATCCTGGGTTTTGAAAAACTAGATTATTCTTCCCCAGTTGAGTTTTAAAAGGTCATTTGACCAAAATGCAATGCCACAGTGCCCTCCAGTGGCATAACATATTTAGAATAATTATTTCTTGGTGGCAGGGTTCTTGCTTCAAAACCCATAAATGTTTTTAAGAGAAGGTAAAAGATATGAACAACGGCAGCAACAAGATCTTTCTGCACCTACCCTCATTTTTTAAAACTGCTCTCCTTTCTGCATTGTCTGATCTCACTTTTCTCTGCATCCTTAATGTCCAATAGTTCTGTATTCCTTTATTCACCTTGCAAAGGCGGCAGACCAGCCACTCCAGGGTCTGTATTGTTAGTGTAGTAGTCGGATGAGTCAGGGAGACCATTTTCTCCATTCTCCTACCAAATGGAGGAGGTAATATGAGCGAAGTGTCCAAGGAAAGATGACCTAACCCCTCAGATGTGAAGATAATCAAAACCTTTACATCAGCCTCTGGTGAATTTATACTTTGTGTGTAACTAAATTTCAGGAATATTCCTATCAGTTCTGAGTTTTACTGTGGGCTGCACATAGTAAAATGCAAATATCCTTAAATCATTACTTTGATTAATCAGTTTAGCAATTATACATTAATAATTTTGAAATTTTTATTTCATCATATTTATGTATTTGCCCCCCAATAACCAGGTCTCACAGATTCCATTATGAAAAATATGGTGACAAGTTCAAGCATGACATTTGGGAAGTAAGAGTTAGGTGTACCATTTTTCTTTATTTGAATTTTAAACCATTGTGCAATTCCAATTAATAAGTGGAAGAATCACATATCACTTATCAAGAATCACTTGATAAGTGGAAGAATCACTTAACAAGAAATTATTATCAAAAAGAAAAGTCTGAATGTCATGGTTGAATGGTAGCAATGAAATAAAATAAGTTGGGTTGGTAAATCTTTTGTATGTATAATATATACTCATGTAACCTGTTTTGTGAAACAAAAGAAAAAATAAAAATAATAACACCGCAGGAGAAGGCAATGGCAACCCACTCTAGTACTCTTGCCTGGAAAATCCTATGGGCGGAGGAATCTGGTAGGCTGCAGTCCATGGGGTCGCGAATAGTCGGACACGACTCAGTGACTTCACCTTCACTTTTCACTTTCATGCGTTGGAGAAGGAAATGGCAACCCACTCCAGTGTTCTTGCCTGGAGAATCCCAGGGGCGGGGGAGCCTTGTGGGCTGCCGTCTATGGGGTCGCACAGAGGCAGACACGACTGAAGCGACTTAGCAACATCAGCAGCAGTGACCACAAAAGTGAAATTCATGAGAACTGAGTATGACTAAATAGAATACAGAACTCAGGTAGAGATGAAGGCTGTTTGCAATATCTCCATATACCGACTCATGAAGCTCTCAACCTATAAGAATCATATTTTTAAAAATAGCATGCAAATATTTAAGTAATATTTAAGTAGATATTACACTTAGCCCTTATTTTCTCAGCTATTCTTCCAACAAAAAAAGGAAAGTTATTTTTATTCATGAGGTTAGAAAAGGAGGAAGTTATACAGTGTGGTTACCTTTGAGCTGGATTATGAAGACAGCCGCCTTAAGCAGCATTTCAGAGCAAAAGCTTCAGCCATTAGACAAACCAACTACAGAAGTCCAAGCTCTGAGACATTTTGTCCATGAGTTCCTGTATGACCATGAATGCTGTTTATTTAATCAGTCTGGGACTCTTCCTGCATAAAATAAGACTACTTAAGAATACCTATATCATAAGGTCATTAAAATAATTCAAGGATACAATATCTATAATTGTATAAACATAAGAAAAAACCTAGTGTATATCTAAGGCAATGTGCCCAGAGTAGTAAATAACCAGCCAGTTTAATTTAAATTTAATTTTTCTTATTTATCAACTGTTTCAGACTACAGAAAATGTGTAAGCAATCCATATACATTGTGAACCTGGTTAAGTAGTTTCCATAATGCTTCAATCACAGGAAAAAATCCGCAGTTCAGTTTTGTTAGACCCAGGTCAGAGAAAAATTTGAGTAGTGAAGAATTACTAGTTTAAAATGACCCTGATTTCCACAAATTAATGATCTCATAGTTTACTTGGGTCTCAGTGCTGTCATCTTAAAAATGGGAGAAATAAATTTTAGGTCATTTCAGTTAATAAAATATTCAATATATTAATTTAACATGTACTAAAATATTTTAACATATATTAATACTATAATGTAGCAAAAATCTGTCACATTACAAAGAAAGAATTAGCTCAGAGTACAGTATTATGCTAAATAAGCAGATGTAAGATCTTGAAAATCTCATTTTTCCTCTCCATGAAGCCTGTAATTATAGTTACAGTAAGGTATGACCAGAAATCTTAAAAGGTACATATTATATGTGACAGATTCTCTTAATTTTATAAATAAACAGACAATGATTGATGGTCGCTGGGAACTTCCCTGGGTTTTAAAGAGGTGTTTGGTCACAGGTTTTGCTTAATCATATTCTCTAAGCATGATGGTGTGGCACGGATAGAGTCTTCCCTTATTCTCCAGCAGTGGGCAATAGCAGATCTGAGAGAAGTGTGTTCACATACCACGCCAGGCAGTGCAGCACTGGTTTCCCTCAGATCTCTTTAAATGCATCTCCCAACACTTCTGTCGGTGGCCCTATAGCCCAGCCACATCTCACACTTTATCTCTGTCTGATCTTGACAGGTCATTTAATGTCTTAAGTCATTGCTCTTCCTGTCCTGTCACCCACACTGCCATGCTCTGTTCATACCCAGAAACATCCTGTTATTTGTAGCACTCGTCCTAACTCTGATGTTGACTTTTCAAATCTCCTTCTTCAGAATTGATTGCTCCTTCCCTTTCCTTCTTAGAACATTGGTGTTTTTTGCTAATAGTTATTTTGTTTGGACTTAATACAAATGACTGTATCCGTCCATGCATCTGTCCATCATCCCAATCTACGAAATGCATGATTGACAGTAGGTGGGAGAACAATCTAAGGGTTAGGAATTTGATTTCAGAGAAATGCATCATGTGCTCCTTCTCTTCCACTATATATATATATATATATATATATATATATAGACTCTCATGCTGGGAGGGATTGGGGGCAGGAGGAGAAGGGGAAGACCAAGGATGAGACAGTTGGATGGCATCATGGACTTGATGGACGTGACTCTGAGTGAACTCCAGGAGATGGTGATGGACAGGGAGGTCTGGCGTGCTGCGATTCATGGGGTTGCAAAGAGTTGGCCATGACTGAGCGACTGAACTGAACTGAACTGAATGCTATACATAAATTCATGTCTGTAATATTTATAACATATGTATATAGATCTCCCCAACACAGTGATTGAGCCTGGGTCTCCTGCTTTGCAGATTCTTTACCATCTGAACCACAAGAGAAGCCCATGTAATATTATATACATATGTATTTAATATACATACACACACACACATATATATATATAGTTAATGCTCAAGTTATTTTGGAGTCCTTTCTCTCTTTCATACTCGATATCCACTCTATTAGAAAATCATATTGGCTCTTCTAACAAACATCAAGAATATTACCACTATGCTCTACCCCCAGGGTTTCCATGTTGGTCTGAACCACTGTAATTCTTTACGTGTGCTACTGAATTTGCTTTTCTGGGTGGAATCCTTGCTTCAGCCTTTGTCTTCCTTAACATGTGCTGTGCTGCTGTGTTCTGTGCTTAATTGCTCAGTTGTGTCTGACTAATTGTGACCCCATGGACTGTAACTCACCAGGCTCCTCTGACCATGGGATTCTCTAGGCAATACTGGAGTGAGTTGCCATTTCCTTCTCCAGGGGATCTTCCCAACCCAGGGGTTGAACCCAAGTCTCCTGTATTGCAGGAAGATTCTTTACTGTCTGAGCCAGCAGGGAAACCCCATACATACTAGGTATTTTAACTTAAAAATATATTCATAAAAGCATCACAAAAATCAGTAAATGTATCTACCACCCTCAGAAGTTTCCACTTGGTATTCTCCTCTTTCCTTTCTTCCTTTTCCAACCAATCACTGAATTGACTTACATCCTCAGATCAGTTTGTGTTTTGTAATATTCTGTGCAAGTTGAATCATACAGTGGGTGATTTTGTATTCAAGTCTTCACATGAAAACATGCCATTGTTTCACTGAGTAAATAACAGAATAAGTGGAGAGGCTAAATATTAGGGTTGTGTACGTACAGCTTTTTGAGAACAACTAAAAAGTTTCTAAGTTGGTTCTGTTGTTTGTCATGCCCACTGGTAGGGTTTGAAGGCTCCAGTTGCTCAGTATCCTATGCAGCATTTGGTGTAGCTAATCTTTCCAATTTTAGTCATTCTACTCTGCGTGCAGTTGTATTTCACTGTAGCTTAAATTTGCATTGCTATAATGATTAAGGAACATAATTTTATGTGTTTATTTGACATTTGTGTATCTTATTTGGAGAAACCTCTTTTCAAATACTTGCCATTTTATTGTTTTCATGTTGTTGAATTTTGAGTTTTGCATATTTTTGCTTTCCTCGTGGCTTAGATGGTAAAGAATCTGCCTACAATGCAGGAGACCTAGGTTTGATCCCCGGGTTGAGAGGATCCCCTGGAGAAGAAAAACGCTACCCACTCCAGTATTCTTGCCTGGAGAATTCCATGGACAGAGGAGCCTAGAGGGCTACAACACATGGGGTTACAAAGAGTTGGACACAACTGAGCGACCAACACTTTTTTATGTATTTTGCATTCAATTCCTTTATCAGATATGCACTTTCCTTAGTTATTCTCCCAGTCTGTTATTTGTCTTATTTTCCTAGTAGTGTTTAGAAGATAAGCTGCCCATTTTCCCAATTTCTTGTTTTAAGAGCCGTGCTTTTGGCATCACGTAAAACCAAAGTCCTAGAGATATATCCTATTTTTTTTAATCACAGTATATTTCTGTAAATTTAGCCTTTCTTTAATTTCTCTTATTTTTTTTATTTCAGTAATTGCTTATATCCTATAAACTTCCTAAACTCACTTATTTTCCTACTTATATATTATAGATTTCATTAGTTTTTTTCACAATCAGGTTTTCAGTGAATACTGACAGTTTTAATTCTGTTTTTTTTTTTTTAATTTCTTAATTGGTAGAAAATTGCTTTACAGTGTTTTGTTGGTTTCTGCTGAACAACAATGCAAATGCTAGTTATCCCCTCCCTCTTGAGTCTCCCTCCTGTCTCCCATCCCACTCTCCTATGTCATCACAGAGAGTTTTAATTCTTTCTTTAAATTAATTATATGTATTTATTTATGCTGTGCTGGGTCTTTGTTGCTGTGAGGCTTTCTCTAGTTACAGGGAGCAGGGGCTACTCTCTACTTGCAGCGTGCAGGCTTCTCATTATGGTGGCAGCTCTTGTTGCAGAGCATGGGCTCTAGGGCACACAAGCTTAGTAGCTGCAGTTCCTGGGCTTCAGAGCACAGGTTCAATAGTTGTGGTACACAAGCTTAGTTGCTCCACAGCATGTGGGATCTTCCCAGACCAGGGATCAAGCACATGTCTCCTGCACTGGCAGGTGGATTCTTTACCACTGAGCCACCAGGGAAGCTCAGGAGTTTAAATTCTTATTAATTTAATATTAACACTTTCCATTCTCAATCTTTTTTATTTACTGCACTGAATGGAAACTCTAGATCAATGTTGAATAGAATGGAAAACATTTTTATCTTGTTCTTGATTTTGCTGTTGTTGTTGTTGTTCAGTTGCTCAATCATGTCTGACTCTTTCCGACCCCATGGACTGCACCACACCAGGCTTCCCTGTCCTTCATCATCTCCTGGGGCTTGGTCAAACTCAGGTCCATTGAGTCAGTGTTGATCTCCAAACATCTCATCCTCTGTCATCCCCTTCTCCTCCTGCCTTCAATCTATCCCAGCATCAGGGTCTTTTCTAATGAGTCAGCTCTCTGCATCAGGTGGCCAAAGTATTAGAGTTTCAACTTCAGTATCAGTTCTTCCAATGAATATTCAGAGTTGATTTCCTTTAGGATTGATTGGTTTGATTTCCTTGAGGTCCAAGTGACTCTCAAGAGTCATCACAGTTCTCCAACACCACAGTTCAAAAACATCAATTCTTCAGCCCGCAGCTTTCTTTATAGTCCAACTCTCACATCCATACATGACTGCTGGAAAAACCATAACCTTGACTAGATGGACCTTTTTTGGCAAAGTAATGTCTCTGCTTTCTAATAAGCTGTCTAGGTTTTTCATAGTTTTTCTTCCAAGGAGCAAGTGTCTTTTAATTTTGTGGCTGCAGTAACCATTTGCAGTGATTTTGGAGCCCAAGAAAATAAAGCCTGTCACTGTTTCCATTGTTTCCCCATTTATTTGCCCTGAAATAGTGGGACTGGATGCCATGGTCTTCATTTTTTGAATGTTGAGTTTTAAGCCAGCTTTTTCACTCTCCTCTCTCACCTTCATTAAGAGGCTCTCTAGCTCCTCTTTACTTTCTGTCATAAGGGTGGTGTCACCTGCATATCTGAACTGATTCATATTTCTCATGGCAATTAGAGGAAGATAATGAAATTGTTATGTTTTACAAACTAAGTAATTTAAGTATTCAATTCAGTCTCTCAGTCAGGTCTGATTCTTTGAGACCCCATGAACCACAGCACTCCAGGCCTCCCTGTCCATCGCTAACTCCTGGAGCCCACCTAAACCCATGTCCATTGAGACAATGATGCCATCCAACCATCTTATCCACTATCGTCCCCTTCTCCTCCTGCCCTCAATTTTTCCCAGCATAATGGTCTTTTCAAATGAGTCAGCGCTTCGCATCACATGGCCAAATTATTGGAGTTTCAGCTTCAGCATCAGTCCTTCCAATGAACACCCAGGACTGATTTCCTTTATGATGGACTAGTTGGATCTCCTTGCAGTTTAAGGAACTCTCAAGAGTCTTCTCCAACACCATAGTTCAAAAGCATCAATTCTTTTGTGCTCAGCTTTTTTTATAGTCCAACACTCACATCCATACATGACCACAGGACAAACCATAGCCTTGACTAGACAGACCTTTGTTGACAAAGTAATGTCTCTGCTTTTCAATATGCTGTCCAGGTAGGTCATAACTTTCCTTCCAAGGAGTAAGCATCTTTTAATTTCATGGATGCAATCACCATCTGCAGTGATTTTGGAGCCCAGAAAAATAAAGTCAGCCACTGTTTCCACCATTTCCCCATCTATTTGCCATGAAGTGATGGGACCGGATGCCATGATCTTCGTTTTCTGAATGTTGAGCTTTAAGCCAACTTTTTCACTTGCTCTGTCACTTTCATCAAGAGGGTTTTTAGTTCCTGTTCACTTTCTGCCATAAGGGTGGAGTCATCTGCATATCTGAGGTTATTGATATTTCTCCCGGCAATCTTGATCCCAGCTTGCGCTTTTCCAGCCCAACATTTCTCATGACGTATTCTGCATAAAAGTTAAATAAGCAGGGTGACAACATACAGCCTTGATGTACTCCTTTTCCTATTTGGAACCATTCTGTTGTTCCATGTCCAGTTCTAACTGTTGCTTCCTGACCTGCATACAGCTCTCTCAAGAGGCAGGGCAGGTGGTCTGGTATTCCCATCTCTCAGAATTTTCCACAGTTCACTGTGATCCACATAGTCAAAGGCTTTGGCATAGTCAATAAAGCAGAAATAGATGTTTTTCTGGAACTCTCTTATTTTATCAATGATCTATCAGATTTTGGCAATTTGATCTCTGGTTCCGCTGCCTTTTCTAAAACCAGCTTAAACATCTGGAAGTTCACCATTCACATATTGCTGAAGCCTGGCTTGGAGAATTTTAAGCATTTCTTTACTAGCGTGTGAGATGAGTGCAATTGAGATGAATGCAATTTAAGTTATATAATAATTTTTAAAATACCCTAAAAAGTAAAATAATTTAGTTTTAAGAATAATGTCACTTACAAATTACCTTTGTGATAATGTTTTAAGAAGTTCATTTCTATTCCTAATTTTCTGAGAGGCTTTTTGTTTTGTTTTTTCTAGAGATTAACGTTGGATTTTGTCAACTTTTTTCTGTATCTATTAAGATATTCATTTATTATTATTTTAATTATTAATGAGTTAAAATGATGGATTACACTATTAATTTCCAAAGCACAACTCATCTTTGCATTTCAATTGATCATTATGCATTAATCTTTTATAGATGATTAGATTCAATGTTCTTGTAATGAATTTGTTTTGTTTTAGTATCAGTGTAATTTCAAATTAATTGGGAAAATGTCACTTTGTTTAGATATCTGAAAGAGTTTGTATAAAGTTGATATCTTTTCTCCTTAAATGTTTTTACATGTAGTTATCATTTCAATGGTCCTCATTCCTGTTCATAGATTTTGCCTTCATCTGATGATATTTTCCTTCTATGTGAATGACTTTTTAAAAAATGTTTGTAATATAGGTCTGCCAGTAATGAATACTTATGTTTATCTGAAAAAGTCTTTATATTGCTCACCTTTAGAAATTATATTAATATTTCAACTGGGTATAGAATTTTAGCTTATTTTTCTTTTATTTCAAGATTAAAATATGTTCTACTGTATCCTCATTTGAATTTTTTTATAGTGAGAAATTGGCTAATCAATTGTTATCTTAATCTTTGTCTCTCTGTGCCTAATTATATCTGGATGTTTACAATTTTTTAATTTTCGTTGGCTTCCAGAAACTTGAAAACTATGTGTCAATATAACATTATAACATTTCTCTCTTGGGTTTTACTGTGCTTCTTGGATCTATTGCATTCTGCATTTTAACAAATTTGGAAACTGTGGGCTTTTTTGTTTTCTTGTTTTCCATTTCCCTTTTCCATTTTAGTGGAATGCTTCACAAATACATTGGGTCTCCTGAATTTTTGCCATAGCTCACTGATGCTTGCTCCAAGTTTGTCAATTCACTGAGCTAGTGCAGTAGCAGGGCTCACCTCATTTGTTTTCCATTTTTCAGTGATCACTATTTGTCATTGCATTGTGTCTAGTATTGTAAAGTTTTTTGTTTTGTGTATTATGATGATTTGATAATACGATTATCTAGATTTGGGGGGCAGTGGAAGGAAACATGATCCCTTTTCTACCATATTGGTCCCAAATGCTAGGAGTATCGTTAGATAAGAAAGGAGTCAAACATTTGTCTAATCAAAATTCAGCAATGACTCACTTTTCTCATAGACAAAGTCAAGTTTGTATTAATGGCCTATCAAGCATGTAGTCTTCCCCTAAATTACCTCCTTGATCTTATTTCTTCCTATTCCTAACTTTGGTCCAGCTACATTGATCTTTCTTATGTCACTCTAACATTTCAGTCACACTGTATTCTTTAGGTCTTCACACTAGGTAATAGCTCTATGTGGATGTTATATCCTTCCTCCTCTCCAACCTGCTTGGCTCATACAACTCCATGAAAGGTTTTCTCATGTGTCACTTCTCTGTGAGGCTTATCTTCACACCATCTTATTTAAAATTGCAAACTCCTTCTCTCCTGTTTTTCTGATTCATATTACCCCAGCTCTGCATTTATTTCTTCCATAATACTTATCACATTGCAACCCATTAATTTTGAAATTAAAAGATGCTTACTCCTTGGAAGAAAAGTTATGACCAACCTAGATAGCATATTCAAAAGCAGAGACATTACTTTGCCAACTAAAGTCCATCTAGTCAAGGCTATGGTTTTTCCAGTGATCATATATGGATGTGAGAGTTGGACTGTGAAGACTGAGCGCCAAAGAATTGATGCTTTTGAACTGTGGTGTTGGAGAAGACTCTTGAGAGTCCCTTGGACTGCAAGCAGATCCAATCAGTCCATTCTGAAGGAGATCGGCCCTGGGATTTCTTTGGAAAGAATGATGCTAAAGCTGAAACTCCAGTACTTTGGCCATGTCATGAGAAGATTTGACTCATTGGAAAAGACTTTGATGCTAGAAGGGGTTGGGGGCAGGAGGAGAAGGGGACGACAGAGGATGAGATGGCTGGATGGCATCACTGACTCAATGGACGTGAGTCTGAGTGAACTCCGGAAGTTGGTGATGGACAGGGAGGCCTGGCATGCTGCAATTCATGGGGTCACAAAGAGTCAGACATGACTGAGCGACTGAACTGAACTGAACACATTAATTAAAAACAATAATAATTTAGTGATTTCTTATCTTCACTCTCATGACCACTGTACTCTTGCCAGAAGGTAGGTTCTACCAGGGCAGGATTCTGGTTTTGTTTTGTTTTGTTTTGTTTTTGGTCTCTATAATGAAGACATTTGTTGTAGCTTCTTAATAAGTATTTACTGATTAAATTAATAAAACCTACAATTTAATGGAGCCATCGCTGTTTATTACAAATGCAGAATACTATCTTAACCATTGCTAGCAAAGCCTTAAAATACAGTGTAGGAAACTGAAAACTCAACCAAAAATAAGATTACAGTGTAGGGCATTTGTAAATTCTATTCCACAAGTAGGATGTGCTTTCTTTTTCCTTTTTTTGAGAATCGTAAGAGAAAATGTTTCCCCTCAGGAATGGTGATTTGTATGCAATAAGTGCCTATAGGACCTTCAGTTCAGTTGCTCAGGCATGTCTGACTCTTGGGGACTCCGTGGACTCCAGCACACCAGGCCTCCCTGTCCATCGCCAACTCCCAGTTTATTCAAACTCATGTCCATTGAGTTGGTCAGGTCATCCAACCATCTTACCCTCTGTCATCCCCTTCTCTACCTGCCTTCAATGTTTCCTAGCATCAGGATCTTTTCAAATGAGTCAGCTCTTTGCACCAAGTGGCCAAAGTAATGGAGTTTCAGCTTCAGCATCAGTCCTTCCAATGAACATTCAGGACTGATTTACTTTAGAATGGACTGATTGGATCTCCTTGCAGTCCAAGGGACTCTCAAGAGTCTTCTCCAACACCACAGTTCAAAAGCATCAATTCTTCAGTACTCAGCTTTCTTTATAGTCCAATTCTCACATCCATACATGACTACTGGAAAAACCATAGCCTTGACTAGATGGACTGTTGTTGGCAAAGTAATGTCTCTGCTTTTTAATACGCTGTCTAGGTTGGTCATAACTTTTCTTCCAAGGAGCAAGCATCTTTTAATTTCATGGCTGAAGTCACCATCTGCAGTGATTTTGGAGCCCAAGAAAATAAAGTCTGCCACTGTTTCCACCATTTCTCCATCTATTTGCCATGAAGTGATCGGATCAGATGCCATGATCTTTGTTTTCTGAATGTTGAGTTTTAAGCCAACTTTTTCATGCTCCTCTTTCAGTTTCCTCAAGAAGCTCTCTTGTTCTTTTCTTTCTGCCACAAGGATGGTGTCATCTGCATATCTGAGGTTAGTGATATTTCTCCTGGCAAACTTGATTCCAGCTTGTGCTTCATCCAGCCCACGGGGGTGGGCTTTCTCATGATGTACTCTGCATATAAGTTAAATGAGCAGGGTGACAATATACAGCCTTGACATAGTCCTTTTCCTATTTGGAATCAGTCTGCTGTTCCACGTCCAGTTCTAACTATTCCTTCCTGACCTGCATACAGATTTCTCAAAAGCAGGTCAGGTGGTCTGGTATTTCCATCTCTTGAAGAATTTCCCACAGTTTATTGTGATCCACACAGTCAAAGGCTTTGGCATAGTCAATAAAGCAGAAATAAATGTTTTTCTGGAACTCTCTTGCTTTTTCCATGATCCAGTGGATGTTGGCAATTTGATCTCTTCTTCCTCTGCCTTTTCTAAAACCAGCTTGATCATCTGGAAGTTCATGGTTCATGTATTGCTGAAGCCTGACTTGGAGAATTTTGAGCATTACTTTATTAGCATGTGAGATGAGTGCAATTGTGCGGTAGTTTGAGCATTCTTTGGCATTGCCTTTCTTTGAGATTGGAATGAAAACTGACCTTTTCCAGTCCTATGGCCACTGCTGAGTCTTTCAAATTTGCCGGCATATTGAACGCAGCACTTTCACAGCATCATTTTGAGAATTTGAAATAGTCCAACTGGAATTCCATCACCTCTACTAGCTTTGTTCATAGTGATGCTTTCCTAAAAAAGGAAAGATATACCCATTTGAATGCAGAGTTCCAAAGAATAGCAAGGAGAGATAAGAAAGCCTTCCTCAATTTGTAAGACCTTAATGTATTTATTTTATCCCAATCTCTTATAGTCTTTTTTTTTTTTTTAGTTCTACCAGTTTATTTCTACTAACCTGTTATCCTCCACCCTCATGCACACATGCTCAGTCATGTGAAACCATGGACTGCAGCCCGCTAGGCTCCTCTGCCCATGGGATTCTGCAGGCAAGAATACTGGAGTGGGTTGCAATTTCCTTCTCCAGTGCTCTTATAGTCTTTTTGCATTTTATGATTTCCATTCATTTATGAAGTATATTAGAGGAAGAGAGAAGTACATAAGTATAAAATCTGATTGTCAGGAGTGGAATTGGTATGAGTAGGGATTTAAGCACTGAGCATTAAATTCCAGGTATAATTAAGAATAAGTGGTCGAGGGAAGTTTAAAGCTATACAATCCTCCCTTAAGAAACAACAACAAAAAAATCAAACAGACAACCTAACTTTACACCTAAAGCAACTGGAAAAAGAAGAAATAGAAAACCCCAAAATTAGTAGAAGGAAAGAAATCATAAAGATCCAAACAGAAAAAAATAAAAAAGAAAGAAAGAATAGTAAAGATTAATAAAATGAACACCTGTTTCTTTGACAAGAAACAAAATTGGCAAACCCTTAGCCAGACTCATCAAGAAAAAAAAAGAGAGAAGAATCAAATCAATGAAATTAGAAATGAAAAAGGAGAGGTTACAAAAAACAATGCAGAAATACAAAGGGTTATAAGAAATTATTGACTGTGCCAAAGCCTTTGACTGTGTGGATCACAATAAACTGGAAGATTCTGAGAGAGATGAGAATACCAGACCACCTGACCTGCCTCTTGAGAAATCTGTATGCAGGTCAGGAAGCAACAGTTAGAACTGGACATGGAACAACAGACTGGTTCCAAATAGGAATAGGAGTACATCAAGGCTGTATATTGTCACTCTGCTTATTTAACTTCTATGCAGAGTACATCATGAGAAATGCTGGACTGGAAGAAACACAGGCTGGAATCAAGATTGCCAGGAGAAATATTAATAACTTCATATATGCAGATGACACCACCCTTATGGCAGAAAGTGAAGAGGAACTAAAAAGCCTCTTGATGAAAGTGAAAGAGGATTGTGAAAAAGTTGGCTTAAAGCTCAACATTCAGAAAACAAAGATCATGGCATCTGGTCCCATCACTTCATGGGAAATATATGGGGAAACAGTGGAAACAGTGTCAGGCTTTATTTTGGGGGGCTCCAAGATCACTGCAGATGGTGACTGCAGCCATGAAATTAAAAGACGCTTACTCCTCGGAAGAAAAGTTATGACCAACCTGGATAGCATATTGAAAAGCAGAGACATTACTTTGCCAACAAAGGTCCGTCTAGTCAAGGCTATGGTTTTTCCTGTGGTCATGTATGGATGTAAGAGTTGGGCTGTGAAGAAGGCTGAGCGCCAAAGAATTGATGCTTTTGAACTGTGGTGTTGGAGAAGACTCTTGAGAGTCCCTTGGACTGCAAGGGGATCCAACCAGTCCATACTGAAGGAGATCAGCCCTGGGATTTCTTTGGAAGGAATGATGCTAAAGCTGAAACTCCAGTACTTTGGCCATGTCATGTGAAGAGTTGACTCATTGGAAAAGACTTTGATGCTGGGAGGGATTGGGGGCAGGAGGAGAAGGGGATGACACAGGATGAGATGGCTGGATGTCCTCACTGACTCGATGGACGTGAGTCTGAGTGAACTCCGGGAGTTGGTGAAGGACAGGGAGTCCTGGTGTGCTGCGGTTCGATTCATGGGGTTGCAAAGAGACACGACTGAGGAACTGAATTGGACTGATATGGCAATAAAATAGATAACCTGGAAGAAATGTACAGATTCTTTGAAAAGTTCAATCTTCAAAGACTGAACCAGGAAGAAATAGAAATTATGAGCAACTCAATTACAAGCACTAAAATTGAAGCTATGATCAAAAATCTCCCCAAAACCAAAATCCCAGGACCAAATGGCTTCACAGGAGAATTCTATCAAACATTTAGAGAAGAGTGAATGCCTATCCTTCTAAAACTCTTTCAAAAAATTACAGAGGAAAGAAAACTTCCAAACTCATTTTATGAGGCCACCATCACCCTGATACCAAAACCAGACAGAGACAACACACAAAAAAGTAAACTTCAGGCAAATATCACTGATGAACATAGATGCAAAGATCCTCAACAAAATTTTAGCAAACAGAATTCAGCAATATATCAAAAATCTCATACACCACAATCAACTTGGGTTTATTCCAGGGATGCAAGGATTCTTCAATATACAAAAGTCAATCAATGTGATACACCATATTAGCAAATTGAAAGATAAAATCCATATGATCATTTCAATAGATGCAGAAAAAGCCTTTGAATAAAATTCAGCACCTATTTATGATGAAAACCCTTCAAAAAATGGGCATAGAAGGAACCCACCTCAACATAGTAAAGGCTATATATGATAAGCCTCCAGCAAACATTATTCTCAGTGGTGAAAAAGGAAAGCATTCCCCCTAAGATCAGGAACAAGACAATGATATCCACTTTTGCCACTATTATTCAACATAGTTCTGGAAGTCCTAGCTACAGCAGTCAGAGAAGAAAAAGAAATAAAAGGAATCCAGATCAGAAAAGAAGAAGTAAAACTCACACTGTTTGCAGGTGACATGATACTGTACATAGAAAACCCTAAAGATAGTATCAGAAAATTACTTGAGCTAATCAGTGAATTTAGCAAAATTGCAGGATACAAAATCAATACACAGAAATCACTTGCATTTCTATATACTAACAATGAAAAATCAGAATGAGCAATTAAGGAATCAATCCCATTCACCATTGCAACAAAAAGAATTAAATATATAGGAATAAACTTACCTAAGGGGACAAAAGAACTCTACACAGAAAATTATAAGACACTAATGAAAAAAATCAAAGATGACATAAACAGATATTCCAGGTTTCTGGGTAGGAAGAATTAATATTGTAAAAATGACTATACTACCAAAAGCAGTCTACAGATTCAGTGCTATCCCTATCAAAATACCAGTGGCATTTTCACAGAACTAGAACAAAAATTTTCAAAATTCATATGGAAAAACAAAAGATCCTGAATAGCCAAAGCAGTCTTGAGAAAGAAGAATGGAGCTGGAGGAATCAAGCTTCCTGACTTCGGTTATACTACAAAGCTACAGTCATTGAGACAGTATGGTACTGGCACAAAAACAGCAATATAAACCAATGGAGCAAGATAGAATGCCCATATATAAACCCATGCACCTATGGGTACCTTATTTTTGACAAAGGAGGCAAGAATATACAATGGGGCAAAGACATCCTCTTCAATAAATGGTGCTAGGAAAACTGGGCAGCTCCATGTAAAAGAATGACATTAGAACACTTCCTAACACCACACACAAAGATAAACTCAAAATGGATTAGAAAGACTTAAATGTAAGACCAGAAACTATAAAACTCTCAGAGGAAAACAGGCAGAACACTCGATGACATTAATCAAAGCAAGATCCTCCATGAGTAATGGCAATAAAAGCAAAAGTAAACAAGCAGGACCTGATTAAACTTAAAAGCTTTTGCACAGCAAAGGAAACTATAAGCAAGGTGAAGAGACAACCCTCACAATAGGTAAAATAATAGCAAATGAAACAACTGACAAAGGATTAATTTCCAAAATATACAAGCAGCTCAGTGCAACTCAATACCAGAAAAACAAACGACCCAGTCAAAAAGTGGCAAAAAGACCTAAACAGACATTTCTCCAAAGAAGACGTACAGATGGCTAACAAACACATGAAAAGATACTCAACATTGTTCATTATTGCTTCCCAGGTGGCTTAGAGGGTAAAGCATCTGCCTGCAATGCTGGAGATTCAGGTTCAATCCCTGAGTCAGGAAGATCCTTTGGAGAAGGAAATGGCAACCCACTCCAGTACTCTTGCCTGGAAAATCCCACGGATGGAGGTGCCTGGGAGGCTACTAGAGAAATGCAAATCAAAACTACAATGAGATATCACCTTACACTGTTCAGAATGGCCGTCATCAAAAAGCCTACAAGCAATAAATGCTGGAGAAGGTGTGGAGAGAAGGGAACACTCTTGCACTGTTGGTGGGAATGTAAATCGATACAGCCACTATGGAAGATGGTATGGAGATTCCTTAAAAAAACTAGGAATAAAATCACCATATGACCCAACAATCCCACTCCTAGGCATATACCCTGAGGAAACAAAAATTGAAAGAGACACATGTATCTCATTTTTCATTTCAGCACTATTTACAATAACTAGAACATGGAAGCAACCTATATGTCCATCAACAGATGAATGGATAAAGAAGTTGTGGTACATATACACAATGGAATATTACTCAGCCATAAAAATGAACATATTTGAGTCAGTTCTAATGAGGTGGATGGACCTAGAACCTATTATACAGAGTGAAGTGAGTCAGAAAGAGAAGTGCCTCAGAAAGAGAAAGATAAATACTGTATTCTAGCACATGTATATGGAATCTAGAAAAATGGTACTGAAGATTTATTTACAGGGCAACAGTGGAGAAACATACATAGAGAATAGACTTATAAATATGGAGAGAGGGGAGGAGAGGGTGAGATATATGGAAAGAGTAACATGGAAACTTACATTACCATAATGTAAAAGAGATAGCCAACAGGAATTTGCGATATGGCTCAGGAAACTCAAACAGGGGCTCTGTATCTACCTAGAGGGGTGAGATGGGGAGGGAGATGGGAGGGAGATTCAAAAGGAAGGGGATATATGTATACCTATGGCTGATTCATGTTGAGGTTTGACAGAAAACAAAAAAAAATTCTGCAAAGCAATTATCCTTCATTAAAAAATAATTAAAAAAAAGAATAAGAGGTCACTGTTGCAATGAACTGGGGCCTCCTACCCAATGGCCAGCACCAATTTAACAGCCATCTTAGAAGCAGACCCTCCATCCTCAGTCAGGCCTTCAGATGATCACAACCCCAACTGCCATTGTAATTTCAATTCATGAGAGACTAGTTAGATCAGCCTAGTTAAGCTGCTTCCCAAATCCTGGTAATATAGAAATCTATATTTGCTTTAGGACACTATGTTTTGAGGTAATTTGCTGCACAGCTATGAAAAACTAATACATATAGTTAAAAAAAGAAGAAGAATATTTGACCTACTAACTTCATTGTATTATATGAGCCTATAGTGTGGGAGGATTACTCCTGCTGTTGTTGATTACTAGTTTCTACCCAAAGCCTGAATTGTTGAAGGACTAGAGTGAAGATAAATCAACTGAGAGAGAAGTAAAATAAATGGTGTATTAAAACCATATACAGTAAGAAGTAGGGCTGGATATTGGATGGTACTTTTGATACCACAGGCAACAAGTGTACCAGGTACAAAGGTTTTTCACAATGTTGTAGGTAGGTCAAAATATTTACAGCCATGTTCTTAATAATGCTTCCCTGGTGGCTCAGATGGTAAAGCGTCTGCCTACAATGTGGGAGACCCAGGTTTGATCCCTGGGTTGGGAAAATCCTCTGTAGAAGGAAATGGCAACGCACTCCAGTACTCTTGCCTGGAAAATCCCATGGATGGAGAAGCGTGGTAGGCTACAGTCCATGGGGTCGCAAAAAGTCGGACGTGACTGAGCAACTTCACTTTCACTTTCTTTCTTAATAATACGCATCATTAATTGTGCAAACATTCACAGAGCTTGTAACATGTGTTGGGCTCTCTAAAAAGCACTGAACAACACACTGTGATGTGAAAGGCATACTATTCATGACTAACAAACTACCATATCTGTACTCACCATGTTTTGAATAGCTGAAGAGATACAATATCTGCTTTAACATGGCATGGGTTAACTTTCAGAGATTACCTTCACCTCTTGCTTCTCCTTGGCTGAACCTGTATTTTAAAAAGACAGAGAGAACATAGTTCCATGTTCATTGCTTTCACCAGGTTCTATTCCGTATGCTTAGAAGGGAGCATCTCATTTTCAGAGCACATGCAGATTCAAGTCTCAGTCACATCGATCTGGTCTTTTGATTTTTGCTTTCCCCTACAATATGTTCTCTTTGATTGCCTTCTGTATTCAAGTATGAAAGAGGGGGCAAGTCTTCATAACTTACTCAAATAACTTTTCCAAAGTGTCATAGCATTTCATGATTCTCAGAAAAATGAGGGAAATGCAAGATGAGGAAGGCAAGTCAAAACCAAAACTCAAACATTTAGTTTAAAAAAAGATAGAGTATAAGAAAAGAAAGAACTGGCCAGATATTGTTCTGTTGTTCTGGGAATATAAAAGAATAGATATCTTTTCTAGAGACCTTACCACGGACTTTCAGGCATAATTCTCAGTGACTTTCATTTATTAAATCCTTTAGTCCTCACAAGAGTTTTATGAAGTGAGATTTATTCTTATCCCTATTGCCCAGATGAGAAAGGCAGGGAACCTGGAGGTTAAATAATATTCCTGAGATTTTCCCTGGTGGCTCAGCTGGTAAAGAATCTGCATGCAATGCAGGAGACCTGGGTTGGGAGAACGCCCTTGAGAAGGAAACGACTATCCACTCCATTATTCTGGCCTGGAGAATTCCATGGACTGTATAGTCCATGGGGTCTCAAAGAGTCAGATGTGACTGAGTGACCTTCACTTTCATACACACACACACACACACACACACACACACACACACAATGCAGTACCTCCACAGTCTGATTGTAGAGCTGTCCTGCTCAACTTTATGTTTAAGGAAATCTGACATGCTAACTGTGTAGTTGAAAGTTTGCAGTGTGTGGAAAGGAGATAGATAAATCAGTATTTGGCTTCTAACGATTATAAATGGCATGAATGATGACATTTGTAAACATAAGTGTGTGTTTAAACTATCATTCACCTGTGTCTATACCTCCTTTTTGTTTCCTCTTTCAAATGAAATATTTACTTTGGAGTGGGCTTTTAAATGTCATCTGTTTTATAATCTCTGCATTAGCCTTAAAACTCAGGATACTTGTGACTGAGTGAGGGATTCTGTGTTGAAAAGTTGAACAAACATAGAATATTGAATTAATGAGCTGTAAATTGGCATTAGTGTTAGAAATAATTTGGTGTTTTGGTACTTCAGGTCATTTCCTACATGGTTAATCTATTTTTAAAAAAACATAACAGGCTCATTCTAGCATGGGAAATGAGATCAAGATAGCAAAAAGGTACATATCTACTATGTTTCTGAATACATTTTGGGAAAAAGTTTCCATTTACTTTATTGTTATTATTTTTAAAAGCAGCTGCAAATGAAATGCTTATTCTGCAGCATGAGTATCAAGAATGGATAAAGAAGATAAAAGTTCTAGATTCAGTTTTTCCTCCAAAAAAAATAATTTGCAGGACTGAGTAGGTTACTTTCTTCTCAGCTAACTTATTTTTAAGTGGGCCAGCATAGTATAGATTGGGGAGACATAACAGAATTCTAGCAACCTATGCAATGACCAGCTAGTGGTAGAGAGAACAATTCACTAGTTGTTGCTAGAGACAGGTGATAGAAGAAATATAAACCACCTTACCTTCCTGATTTAGGCTTCCCTAGTGGCTCAAATAAATCCTCCTGCAGTGTAGGAGATCTGGGTTCTATCTCTGGGTTGGGAAGATTCCTGGGAGAAGGAAATGGCTATCCACTCTAGTATTCTTGCCTGGAGAATCCCCATGGACCAAGGAGCCTGGCAAGCTACAGTCCATTGGGTCACAAAGAATCAGACACAACTGAGCGACTAACACTTTCATTTTTTTTCAACTTCTTATGGCAATATCTGAATAAATTGTAATGATGACATTTATTACATAGGATCCTTTCTAGTTTCTGTCATTAGACTGTTAGTTCTTGTATTTCAAATTTAAGTGCCTTATTTTTATTATTTTTTTTTCCTTTTATTAGAATTCGGGAGACACTACTTTGGAGGTGAATCAGTTGCATTGTTGAACCAGAAACCCATTATTTTGTCTCAATAATGAGTATTAATATTTTCAGTATTATCTGATTTTTTTATACTCATGATACATGTACACACACACACACACACACTCACTCATAGAAATTAGTGATATATTTCAGATGGTAAAGTATCTGTGTGCAATGCTGGAGACCCAGGTTCGATCCCTGGGTTGAGAAGATACCCTGGAGAAGGAAATGGCAACCCACTCCAGTACTCTCGCCTGGAAAATCCCATGGACAGAGGAGCCTGGTAGGCTACAGTCCATGGGGTCTCAAAGAGTTGGATACGACTGAGTGACTTGACTTGACTTTTTACTTTATGAACAAAGTCATGATCTGCTTTTTCTGCTTTGTCATTAACATTTACATTCCTTTTTTGACCAACATCCTGAGAGTTATCACATGGCTCACAAATTTTAGAGAGACAAAATGCTTTCTAATATTTTAATTCTGATGACCCTTTTCATGTGATAAGGGATTGTATATTTCAAAGCCATTGACAGGTACCTTATATCTGATTATCTTTAAAACAATTCTGCACTAAGGGCAACACTCGTGATATTGTGTTCACTTTACAGTGGGGGGAAGCAGACTCAGAAATAACTAAAACCTTCACTAGGTTGCTGAAACAGGCCAGGGTTCCTAAATCCAAACTTGGTCTTCCTCCAGTGTGCTATCAAGCCATTGTTGAATGGTTTCAAACTTGGGGAAAATAAGAAATTTAGTGTTAACCAACTTCTGTTTTCAGATACTCTTGCTATGGAAGGCATATTAAGAGATGACAAAAAATAAGACCAATATTCTGCAAAATTCTAATTTAATATGAAATAGCTCTTACAGCCTAATAGAGATAAGAGCTCTTTTAGTGATTCCAAATTATGGAAGGAAAAAAAGTAGAATAAGATTTGTACTTCTTGTGAGTCATCAGCAGCCATAAGTTAATCACATTAATATGTTTTGGTTATAAATAAAGGCTATTTGTTTACTAGTTTGTGACAGCATTCTGCCCTAACTCTGTCTCTACTCACTACCAAGGAAGTTTGAAAAAGTATGAAAATATAAAGTCAAACAGTTTGAAGCTCTATTTTATGGGGAAGATATACACATTGTTTTTTGCATAGAATTTAGAAGCTTGCTTGAATTGTTCCTTATAAATACATATCTAGTTTAGAAAGTATGTTTAACATTCAGATAGTATACAATGAGGAGTTTAATTTGTACCCTAAATGATGGAAATATCATTTTGTACTATTAACTGTCAACTGTATCAAATCAATTAAAAGTGCCAGTTGTCTTTTTCCTTTGTCATTTTATGCTAAAATTCCACATAAGATTTTTCCCTTAATGCTTTTTTGAGTGTGTCCTACTCCCACTTAACACTAATCTAACCATCTCAAAAGACTTCTCAAATTCCACATGAAAAGAAATGTTTGCAAGGGCATAACACTGGAAGCATATCAGACTTTAGAAAAGTCTAATTTTGTGGTGCTAAAAAATGCAATCAACATAGAGAATTGGGTAAAATTATTAAAAATCAAAAGTGTGAAAAATGTAGAGTATCCTAATTAAAGAAGCAGAGATGTTGATTTATATGAAGATAAAAATACAAAATAAGAAACATCTAACACAATTATACACAGATCAGTTCAAGGAACCACAGGCAGAGAACAATTAACTCTTGGATTTCAATTACAGTCTTTTTAGATCTTGTTATATGTTTAAGTGTCTGAAATTAATAAGTGTGCCTGGTAGCAATTTCTATTTCATAGATATGCTTCCTTGACTATACCCCAAATATATTTTCACTTCGATTAAAATTTTAATATAATTCAGGAGTTGAATTGTTAGGTAATTTTATCAGTAGTTGCAATATCCATTTTAATTGGAAAGAAAAAGGGAATGACCAAAATAAGAGTAAAAAATTTTAAGGTACAACTTTAGTTAATGATTTGGTGCATTGAACAAAATCATTTGTGTGTGTGTGTGTGTGTGTGTGTGTGTGTGTGTGTGTGTGTTCATTGAGGCACATTGGATATGTATTATCTGGGGATCCCTGGTTCAAGTCCTAGGAAGAAAGAAATCCATCAAGCACAGTATCCTATGACGATAGCATCATCAGACAGCTCAAAAGCTATGTTACCCAATCAGAGCACAGAGGATGGTCTCTTTATAAAGCCTATGATGTTTATTGTGTGTGTTCAGTCTTATCTGACTCTTTGCAACCCCATGGTCCATAGCTCGCCAGGCTCCTCTGTCCATGGAAGTTTCCAGGCAAGACTACTGGAGTGGGTTGCCATTTCCTTTTCCAGGGGATCTTGCCAACCCAGGGACTGCATCCGCATCTCTTGCATCTCCTGCATTAGCAGATGGATTCTTTACCACTGTGTCACCTGGGAAGCCCGTGATGTTTGTTAAATGTTTGCTAAAGGAGATTCTTCTTGAAAAAATAAGTCAGGAAAGGAGACAAATATGGAAGGACATTTATGGTAAAGAAACTATCATTCCCAAAAGTATGATTGTATGGTACAGTTTTTGATGCATTCAATGGCAGTGATTAAGATGGCAATTCTAGGGTGTGGGAATATATAAAAAGCTCACTGTTGACAGTTAATTAATGTCAAGACCTATACAGAGTATAAACTAAGGACCATGAAGATACTTTCAAATACACTAAAAAGGAGATAAGAAGTCACAAAGGCATTTTATGCAACAGAGGATTATGTTCACATTTGTAGTGGGTAGAACAGATTAAAGGGATGGAAACTGGGATCACACACATTGGTCAGTAGGTGAGTCAACAAGGATCCTTCCTCTGTTGCAATTATCAGAAAAATTCAATTAATACTAGATTAAGGAATAAAAGGAATTTATTAATGAAAATAAAATATCAAAGAGCAACTGGATTCAGAGATAAGCAATACCATTAAGAATTGATTTCTTTCCTTCTAAGTTGGTTAAGGTATCGGCTTTTAATACATGACAAACTACCCCAAAACTTAGTGGTTAAAAGAATAAACATTTGCACAGCTCATGATTATGTAGGTCAGTAATTGCTCTGGCTAGCTGAGGGGTTCTTATCTCAGCTAAAGTCACCTTTTGGTCATAGTTACATTGTGAATCTGCTGGGTAGTTGCTGGCTGTCTGCTGAAGTTAAAGGAATGACTGGGCCATATCCTCAGCATCCAGCAAGCTAATCCTGGGCTTGATCACATGATTCTGGCAAGGTAGCAAGAGCAAGAAGAATAAAGTCATTTTGAGGCCTAGGATGAGGGTTGAAACTTGGTCCAGTGATACTCATACCACATTCTATTAATCAAAGAAGGTCACAACACTAGCCTACATTGAAGGGGTTGGGGTCATTGAAACCTGTTGATTGTGGGAGTAGTAAAGTAAAATTACAAAGAGGAATAGATACAGGGAGGAGCATAATTTTGGCCATTTCTGCAAATAAAGTGAAATAATAGTTTCACCTGGCACCTTCTGTGGCTTTGTCTGATAATGGTAAGCCGGATGTTTAGGTTCTGACTGTAGACCTTTTCATCTCTGAGTACTGTTTTATTTTTGCTAAATATCTTAATCTGGTTGGGCTGATAATAGTACAGATTGTGTCTCTTAATAAGAAATTTATCTCTCACAGTCTGGAGACTGGGAAGTTTGAGATCAGGGTGTCAGGGTGGTCAGGTTCTGGTGACAGCCCTCTGCCTGGTTTGCAAATGGATGTCTTCTTGCTGTGTCCTCATGTGGTTGTAAGAATGAGAGAGAGGGAGCACACTCTCTCACGTCTGTCTTTTGTTGATATTTTTATTTTTCTATGTTTTGTTTTCTTTTAATTATATTTTAAATTGAAGGATAATGGCTTTACAATATTGTGTTAGTTTCTGCCATACATCAATATGAATCAGTCATAATTATACATATGTCCCCTTCCTCTTGAATCTCCCTCCCATTCTCCACCCCATCCCACCCCTCTAGGTAGTCACAGAGCACCAGGTGTGAGCTCCCTGCATCATACAGGAAATTCCCACTGGCTATCTATTTTGCATATGTTAATGTATATGTTTCAATGTTATTCTTTCATTCTTCACTCTCCTTCTTTCACTATATATACAAGCTTATTCTCTATCTATGTCTACGTCTCCATTGCTGCCTTGCAAATAGGTTCATCAGTACCATCTTTCTAGATTCTATACATATATGTTAATGTACGATATTGTTTTTCTCTTTCTCACTTATTTCACTCCTTATAATAGGCTCTAGGTTCATCTACCTCATTAGAATTCAACTGTGTTCTATTTTATGGTTGAATAATATTCCATTGTATAATCAGTACCCTAACTTCATTATCCATGTCTTATAAGGATACCACACTTGTGACTTAATTACCTTCCAAAGGCCCTACTTCTAAATATTATCATATTGAGGATTAGGACTTCAACATAGGGGGAAACAAAAATATTTAGTCAATAGCACTGGACTATTTCAGAACATATGTCTCTGCCTGAATCCGACTTTGATTCTCCAAATGTGGGTCATGAGCTTCCCTTAAGTGGAGTGGGGATGGCAAGGGGAGGAAAACCATCTCAGATTCCATGGACTGAGTATAGATGAGTTGTTAGAGTAGTAGTGAAAAATGGGTCTTTTTCCAAATATAGCAGTATGAAACTCAGGTAAGTAGTTTTTAAATATGAATTAAGTGATCTAATGCAGAAATTCTGCATTTTTATGCAAGGTAGTTTCTATTTCTGTGTTCAATTAGAAAGAATAGAGCATCCCACTATAATCTAACACCTACAATTAGGAGATTTGTTCTAAGATTCTGTGTTGACATTTTGCTAATTCTAATCATATTTGTGTTGACCTCTAATGTTTGCCTTGCTTTATACTGATAAATAACAAATCTTTGAGCCTTAATCAGTTAACAACACATAGGAACACATTGGTAGGGATAAGGCTATAGTGCTTCATAAAGAGCCTGTGCTTCTTACCTGAAACACAGCATATATTTCATAATTTCCGTTCTCTGGCTTTCTTGCCAACCCATGAATACTACACATCTCAGGTGATCTGACTTTTTAAGTCCATTTGTTGGTGAATCTCACTATCAACAAATTTTAATTTTGTGCTAATATATACTTGATCTGAGGGACATCTCTCCCTCCCTACCCCCTGCACTTTATTCTTAGATAGCGATTTCTTTCTTACTGATGACATTTTAAAGGTATAGAACCTACCAGAATTTTGCAGTATACTAGCATTTTTAGATTCACATTTAGAATTTTTCAGGTCTCTTATACCTGAGCTGGAAATAAATTTCAGTCACTATTGCTCTAGTCTTCAAATCAGACTAAATATTTAGTACTTAAAACAATGAACTCTGCCAAGTGAATGTTCAATAAATGTCTGAGGAATTGACTTGAACATAGGATTATAGAACTATAAAAAATGGTTGTGCTCCATGAAGTTAATAATTCTCTACTGCTAAGGAGAGTGTATTCTGATCAGTCTTTAGCTATAATGTATACAGAGAGAAGATAATGTTAAAATCCATTTCATTATAAGCTAAGGTCTATAGTTAAAGTGATATGGATTCAATACTTGCTGCCCATGTATCAAGATTTATAGGGAAAATTTTAAGGTAATGTGTCTTAGCTCTATGATATATATTTCTATATAAAGTGATGTGTATGTATTTTGACTTTGCTTTTACTTCACTAGAGTACTTAATTTGATTTTACCCAAATATAACTAAGCTTTCATATACTATGTTTTGATAACTGTTTTAAAAATGAAATTCCTGCAAAATTTCTCTATGGCTTTCTAATTGAAAATCTATTTTTATTTTGTAAAGAAGTTTTTTCTTGATATCTATTCTTCATCAATGATCCATTAATTTCATGAAACACATGCTGTATTTTCTGTGTTTTGTTTATTTTGTATATATGTAATTGTTGTTGCTCAGTCGCCAAGTCCCTGTCCTCCACTATCTCCCGGAGTTTAATCAAATTCACATCCATTGAGTCCATGATGCCATCCAACCGTCTCATTCTCTGCCACCTTCTTCTCCTTTTGCCTTCAATCTTTCCCAGCATCAGGGTCTTTTCCAATGAGTCATCTCTTCACATCAGTAATACACAAGCTAATCTTCTCCTCAAGTATTTGATTTTTTATTGTGTCAGTATCTGTTAGATGATGGGAAGACAATCAAAAGCAAGGTAGTCATGGTCTTGGTTCTTGTAGCTTTATATGAAGACTAGTGTAACAAGGGCTCTGTCCTTGAATGAATGCAGCCTATTATGAAATTATAAAGCTAAGTGCAAAAGGTCTGATATCACAAAGAAATGGTTTATTGTGAACCTGGAAAGGTCAAACAGGAGAGTTAAAAAAAAAAAAAAAGAACAATCCAAAAAAGTGAATTTTGAAAATATGTGTAGACCTTGTCAAGTAAGACAGGGCAGAGAAGAGCACCACAATAAAATGGATGCATATTTGCTATTCTCTGTATGTGCGAGGGAGTGAATACACTTTAAGATTTAGTGTAATGAGATGGAACTAGTTTTATTCCTAAGTTTGTCAGCAACCAATGTTATAGGGCCTCACAAAATAAGCAGTGAAGACTTTACACTAAAGTTAATGAGACTTTTAAAGAAATATTTCTTTTTCATACCAGAAACTGAGTAGATATTTTAAAGTTTACTCCCTTGATAAAGTAAATACTAGAGAACTAACAACCCCTTCTCCTTTCACTTACACTTCTTTTGATAAAATGTGCTGCATAAGGGGTTTCTATCAAGTAGAAGAAAAATGATAATAAGTTTCCAAGTAGATGGTATAAAGTGGAAGTGAAAGTGTTAGTCACTCAGTCATGTCCAACTCTTTGCAACCCCATGGACTGTAGCCCACCAGAATTCCTCTGTCCATGGAATTCTCCAGGCAAGTTACTAGAGTAGGTTGCCATTTGCTTATCCAGGGGATCTTCCTGGCCCAGGGATTGAACCCAGGTCTCCTGCACTGCGGGCAGATTCTTTACTCTCTGAGCCACCAGGGAAGCCCATTTGGTATAAAGAAGTAGCCATTACAAATGGAGAAAATGTTACTGGCAAAAAAAATAACCTGATCACTGTGAGTCACTTTAGATAGTTCAATATAAAAAACAAGAATAAATATGTACAGCAGACTAAGAAAATAGAATGACAAGTAATGATTTAGTGATGGATATAACTAGAAAAGATCAAAATAAATCACTATGGTTAGTAAATGATAAAATGTGTAATACCTATTGATATTGAATCAATGCTCCTTGAATCATTAGTCTGTGAATTCCCAGATTTCTCCACCACTGAAATAAATGCTTTTACTGCTTTGGAGCATCAAGTTCAAACCAATGGTCCATTAATAATGTCTGAATTTTAAATTATATAAACAGATTTGTCTACAGTGAATCTATTGTCTTGAAAGAAGGCTGTGGGGATAAATACCAAAGTTTTCAGTATTATGAAACTCTGCCTCATTAATCAAGAGAGAAGAGCAGTAGACTAAAGAAGAAGGGATTTATAACCAAATAGCAGGAGGAAAATCCTTCTAGTTCTCTATCTTGAAAAAATAGAAGAAAAAGGAGGAAATCAGAGTCTTGCTTATACCATCCATCCCTGAGGTCAATTCTGTGCATATGTAATTTGGCTGGGCTCAGTTAGACAGATTTTCTTATGATTTTAGCTGGATTGATTCATGTATTTGCCTTCAGCCAATGGTCAAAAGTCTCATTCAAGTGTCTACAATTGACTGGCAACTGGCTGGCTGCTGGCCAGGGAAGGAGAGAACTAGGTCATACGTCACTCATGCTATAACAGAATAGCGTATTTTCATGCAGAGTTCCCATGAGGATCAAGGCTGGAAGTTACAAGGTCTCTTGACAACTAAGAGTACCATTTTCTATTCCTATGGACCCAAGTAAGTAACATAGCTAGCCTAGATTCAAGTTTAAAGAACACAGACTCCACCTCATACTGGAAAGAGGTAAAGAATACTGTGGCCGTAGCTTTTACTGCCTTTTGCTATTTCATCTCGAAAGGTAACCTTGGAGGAGTCAGCAAGGACCCAGAAGAGAACAGTCAGTCTGGAGCCTCCTCCTTGCCCATAGTGCTAGGAAAACATCAAACCTTGTCTAGTCCCTGATTAAATCAACACAAATAGGCATACCAAAGCCAATCAGAAGAAAATACATGCTCACAGTCATAAAGATGAAAAAAGAATATTTACTTCAGTATCTACCGCCATATACCATATTCCTAAAAAAAAATAAGATTACAGGAATAAAAAGTTATGAGAAACCTAACATAGTGCATCTAAAGCTAATATCATATTAAATAATGAAACAATGAATGTTTTTCTATCAAGTTTAGTACATAGCAGATAAGTTCTCTCACTTCTATTCAACATCACACTGGAAATCCTAGTCAGTATTATAAGGAAAGAAAAAGGAAAAACAGATTGGAAATAAAGCATAGAAACTGTCTCAAAATACAAATATCGTGTTGGACTATGTAGAAAATCTGCCATTCCAAGTCTACATAAAATGTTCCTAGAACTAAAGAAACAAAAACCAGTTTGTGAGACTGAGGTAGGAGCATCCAAGGTTTAATGCACACTGAAAAATGTATCTAGTTGTGTTACACAATAGATGGCATATTTAAAGAGGTAGAGAAGATAGGCACTAACCTAAATAACTTTGAAGTAGTGTTTACTCAGAATATGTAAGATTAATGACAAAAAGAACTTCACATCAGCATTCTAATATACTTATTCATGTGTTTATCACAGGGTACTGTTTAGAAATTCTGAAATGGCTTTATGAAAAAGCCATTGTTTTTATACTATGTTTAAGAAGAAAAGTGAATATAATGTAGCTACTGAGTGCTAGATTTCTCACTGTCAGAAGAATACATCATATAAGTAAGGGGAATGTCAGAGTGGATAATATGCTTATGAATTAGTCATATATATATAGCAATATAAACATATTTATTTAATAGATATACAAAGAAATGAAAAATTAGTATTTCTGTGTGTGTATATATACACACACCAACACACACACATTTTTCCTAAATCTGTTTTCTTAGAGGTCCTAGAAGGTGTGACACCTCAGAAGCCTCAAGCATACCCAATGTCTAGATCATGGCTTCTAAATACCATTCTTTAATAAAAGAAACAAATACTCCACGTTGATCATAGAATTAGGACAAGAGAAAATACAAACCAAGCTTAAGCTTGCATCTTCTTGTATTGTCAGTAAATAAAATGCTTTAAAAATGAGCTGGATTTAGAAAAGGCAGAGGAACCAGAGATCATTGCCAACATCTGTTGGATCATCAGGAAAGCAAGAGAGTTCCAGAAAAATATCTTCTTTTGCTTTATTGACTACATCAAAGCCTTTAACTGTGTGGGTCACAATAAACTATGGAAAATTGTTAAAGAGATGGGACTACCAGGCCACCTGACCTGCCTCCTGAGAAATCTGTATGCAGGTCAAGAAGTAACAGTTAGAACTGGACATGTAAAGACAGACTGGTTCCAAATTGGGAAAGAAATATGTGAAGGCTGTATATTGTCACCCTGCTTATTTAACTTATATGCAGATTACATTGTGCTAACTGCCAGGCTGGATGAAACACAAGCTGGAATCAAGATTGCCAGGAGAAATATCAATAACCTCAGACATGCAGATAACACCACCCTTATGGCAAAAAGTAAAGAACTAAAGAGCCTCTTGATGAAAGTGAGAGAGGAAAGTGAAAAAGTTGGTTTAAAACTCAACATTCAGAAAACGAGGATCGTGGAATCTGGTCCCATTACTTCATGGCAAATAGATGGGGAAATGGTGGAAACAGTGAGACACTTTATTTTGGGGGGCTCCAAAATCACTACAGATGGTGATTGCAGCCATGAAATTAAAAGATGCTTACTCCTTGGAAGAAAAGTTATGACCAACCTAGACAGCATATTAAAAAGCAGAGACATTACTTTACCAACAAAGGTCTAGTCAAAGCTATGGTTTTTCCAGTAGTCATGCATGGATGGGAGAGTTGGACTATAAAGAAAGCTAAGCACCAAGAACTGATGCTTTTGAACTGTGGTGTTGGTGAAGACTTTTGAGAGTCCCTTGGACAGCAAGATGATACAGCCAGTCAGTCCTAAAGGAAATCAGTCTTGAATATTCATTGGAAGGACTGATGCTGAAGCTGAAACTCCAGTACTCTGGCCACCTGATGTGAAGAACCAACTCATTTGAAAAGACCCTGATGCTGGGAAAGATTGAAGGTGGGAGGAGAAGTGGACAACAGAGGATGAGATGGTTGGATGGCATCACTGACTCAATGGACATGAGTTTAAGTAGGCTCTGGGTGTTGGTGTTGGACAGGGAAGCCTGGTGTGCTGAAGTCCATGGGGTCACAGAGTCAGACATGACTGAGTGACTGAACTGATGTTAGTAAGATACAGGAGCTAACCTGAAAGAGTCCCCCATAAGCAGATCTAGGGGGTAAAACAGAGCAATACAATAAAAATCTATGGTACTGAATTAAGAACAGAGAATAAATAATTACCTATAAATCAGTAGTGATGTAAATAATTAGCTAAGTGATTAAATCAATGATCGAGAGGGAATAAAAAATCAAAATAACAAAATTCTTAATATTGTATAATTTTAAATTTCTCTGTACTTTCCCTGTCATCTCATGCAGAAAATAGATTGGGAGATATACAACAAGATGAGAGCAAATATCCTTTGATTTTTTTTACATCTGAGTTGCGATATGTAAAATTTCTCCATACAGCCATTGAGTGACTAGGACTTTAAACAGATACAGAGGATAGTTGTTGCTGTAATACAAAAGATATTCCAAAGACATTTGACACTAAGCTTGCCTTTGGGAGAGTGTGCTTTTTCTTTTCTTTCATTCTTTCTTTCGTTCTTTCTTTCTTCCTTTCTTATTGTGCTTTAGGTAGAGATGATTTTATTGGTAGCACTTAAATTCAACAAGATAATTGACACCATGATACCTCTCAGAAAGTTATAGGGGATAGCTTTCTTGAGTAAAGAAAAAAAGCATGCATTTGTGTGTGTGTGTGTGTGTGTTCTCTAGGAACTAAGTTCTGGAAAGTGGGAGAACTATTAAAAACCAGTAACTGTATGATTTTTATTTCCCCAATGTTTTATCTGACTATATCTGCAGGTTGATTTGAAATGTACCAAATAATCTGTGTCAGGCACTATAGTGGCTGTAATTCCATGAAGGATACTGAAAGTTTATATTGTATTTAAAAACATGCTTTTGAGAATACAGCATTTGTAGATGCTGAAAAATATTTTGTAAAAATATATATTAGTGTTTATACTGTTCTTTTCTACCAACACTCACAAAATACATTACAGTGTTATATGATGCCCATCTAAATTTAATAATTGGGGTAGCATAAAATTACTGGTTTTAAATCATTCATGTAACATAATTAAAAGAGTTCATTGGAAATAACAAAATGGAAGGAGTATTTGGGTGTGATTTCTTTAAAAAAAATAAGCGGTCGTTTCACTTAAGAAAGCATGATAATATAATATTCTTATTTAATCAAAAGATCATATATGAAACCATCCATTTCTAATGTTATTATATCTATACTTTAGTTGGTCTAAAGTCATTAGAGTACTGAATACCTCAGGCAACCAGCAAAAAGTGATGTGTGTGACAGATACATTGTGTTATTTGGAAATAATTTATCCATGCAAAATAGCAGGTGACAGAAAAACTTTCAGAATTCAAGTAAAAGGACAAACTGCCTTTTCATGATGAATTTGAATACAAACCAGAAATCAGGTGTATACCAGCTTGTATATACCAGTTTAAAATCTGATGATTTGATGTGGTACACCACATTAATAAATTGAAAGATAAAACCATATGATTATCTCAATAGATGCAGAGAAAGCCTTTGACAAAATTCAACATCCATTTATGATAAAAACCCTCCAGAAAGCAGGCATAGAAGGAGCGTACCTCAACATAATTAAAGCCATATATGATAAACACACAGCAAACATCATCCTCAATGATGAGAAATTGAAAGCATTTCCCCTAAAGTTAGGAACAAGACAAGGAGGCCAACTCTCACCACTACTATTCAACATAGTTTTGGAAGTTTTAGCCACAGCAATCAGAGACGAAAATGAAATAAAAGGAATCAAGATTGGAAAAGAAGAAGTAAAACTCTCACTGTTTGTAGATGACATGATCCTCTAGACAGAAACCCCTAAAGACACCACTGGAAAATTACTAGAGCTAATCAATAAGTATAGTAAAGTTGCAGGATGTAAAATTAGCACACAGAAATCCCTTGCATTCTTATACACTAACAATGAGAAAACAGAAGGAGAAATTAAGGAAACAATTCCGTTCACCACTGCAACAAAAAGAATAAAATACGTAGGAATAAATCTACCTAAAGAAACAAAAGACCTATATATAGAAAACTATAAAACATTGATGAAAGAAATCAAAGATGACACAAATAGATGGAGAAATATACCATGTTCATGGATTGGAAAAATCAATATCGTGAAAATGAGTATACTACCCAAAGCAATCTGTAGATTCAATGCAATCCCTATCAAACTACCAATGGTATTATTCACAGAACTGGAACAAATAATTTCATAATTTGTATGGAAATACAAAAAACCAAAATACAAAAAAAAAAAAACAGAAAACACATGCAGATGGATAACAGACACATGAAAAGATGCTCAGCATCACTCATTATCAGACAAATGCAAATCAAAACCACAGTGAGGTACCATCACACGCTGGTCACAACGGCTGCTACCAAAAAGTCTACAAACAATAAATGCTGGAGAGAATGCGGAGAAAAGGAACCCCATTACACTGTTGGTGGGAATTCAAACTAGTACAGCCACTATGGAGAACAGTCTGGAGATTCCTTAAAAACCTGGAAATAGAACTGCCATACGACCCAGCAATCCCACTTCTGGGCATACACAACAAGGAAACCAGAATTGAAAGAGACACGTGTACCCTAACGTTCATCGCAGCACTGTTTACAATAGTTAGGACATGGAAGCAACCTAGATGTCCATTGGCAGACAAATAGATAAGAAAGCTGTGGTACATACACACAATGGAATATTACTCAGCTATTAAAAAGAATACATTTGAATCGATTCTAATGAGGTGGATGAAACTGGAGCTTATTATACAGAGTGAAGTAAGTTAGAAAAACGTCAATACAATATATTAATGCATAAATATGAAATTCAGAAAGATGGAAATGATGACCCTATATGTGAGACAGCAAAAGAGAGACAGATATAAAGAACAGACTTTTGGACTCTGTGGAAGAAGGCAAGGGTGGGATGATTTGAGAGAATAGCATTGAAACATGTATATTACCATATGTGAAATAGATCACCAGTCCAAGTTCAATGCATGAAACAGGGCACTCACAGCTGGTGCACTGGGACAACCCTGAAAGATGGGATGAGGAGGGAGGTGGGAGGGAGTCTCAGGATGGGGGACACATGTACACCCATGGCTGATTCATTTCAATGTATGGCAAAAACCACTACAATATTGTAAAGTAATTAGCCTCCAATTAAAATAAATACATTGAAAAAAAGTTGATGATTTGTTTGGTTTTCTATAATTGTTTACCATTCTAACCAAATATCTTCAAGCCTAGTTGGACTATATCATGGCTTAGCCCAAAGAGCTAAAATATAAGTCTAATGCCATAAACTTGCTATTGCCTGCATGTTTCCATCCCTCAGAATTCATATGTTGAAACCTAATCCCCAGTGAAATGATATTTGGAGGTAGAGAATTGGGGAGGTGATTTGGTCATGAGAATGGAACCCTCATGAAAGAATCAGTGCCTTGATAAAAGAGTTCACTCATCTTTTCCTCAGTGTGAAGACACAGCAACTGGGCCCTCACCAGATAGTGAATCTATCAGCATCTGGGTTTGGACTTCTCAGTCTCCAGTACTGTGAGAAATGCATTTCAGTTGTTTAAGCCACCCCAGTCTATAGTATTCCACTATGGCAGCCGAACTGAACAAAGGCAGTAGCTATTTGGACTAGAGAACTTCTCTGAGGTAATGATTCCCCTTTGGTGAAATGGAGAGGGAAACAAAAATATTAAAGTAATAATTAGAATATTACTAAAGTAAAGTAATATTAAAGTAATAATTAGAAAAAATGTATGATGAAAAAGCACACCATAAAATGCAAACCATTCCTTCATAATAAAGGATAAGGGGATGCTATCTTAATCTAAACTAAACCTTACAAAAGAATACAAATCTAACTTAGTGCTGAATACTATAAACTCCCAAAATAGAATAACAATGTAAATAGCTACTCAAAACCAATAGGCTAAATTAATTCTACAAAGCTTTAATACTTTAATTGTTTTCACTTTTTTACTTGACAAGCATTATTGTGATAATCTCTCAGTATTTCAAAATAAAGACAATAATCCTCTGTCTTTCAAGAACAATGATTTAGTAGGTTGAGAATTATAAACAGTTTTCTTTTATCTGTAACATTATTTTGAATTCATGTATGCAAAATAATACTTCTACAATTTTCCATGACCTCTCCATGATGAAAATTTATAGATATTTAAATTGTTTAATTTACAAAATATGCATTTCCTGTGTTTTGTTGTTGTTGTTCAGTTATTGTTATCACTACTAAGTTGTAGCAATAGTTGAGCAAACTATCTCTCAGAGTTGCTCAAATCCATGTCTACTGAGCGGATGATGCTATCTGACCATCTCATCTTCTGCCTTCCCCTTCTCCTCCTGCCTTCAATCTTTCCCAGCATCAGGGTCTTTTCCAATGAGTCAGCTCTTAGCATCAGGTGGCCAAAGTATTGGACTTTCAGTATTGGCATCAGTCCTTCTAGTGAATATTCAGGCCTGATTTCCTTTAGGATTGACTAGTTTGATCTCCTTGCAGTCCAAAAGACTCTCCAAGAGTTTCTCCAACATCACAGTTTTAAAACATCAATTCTTTGGCACTTGGACTTTATGATTCAACTTTCACATTCATACATGACTACTGGAAAACCATAGCTTTGACTATATGAACATTTGTCAGAATTTTTAACATTTCCTATGTTAAAATATTTTAAAAATTATGCTTATTTCCAAGGTAGACTTCCTCACATCTAAATTATTTAAAAGTACTAGTAGCAATTATGTTACTAGTAGTTGATGTAGAATAGTAGGGATAATTTTTTGGAATACTTCTATATGGAATGGAGATTTTTTTAAAAAGGAGGAAGGAAGGAAAGGAGGGAAGGGAGCATCGGAGGGAAGGGAGCATCAGAGGGAGGGAGTGTGTCTTTATCAAAAATAGGTTGATTATATTTATGGGACTTCATATTCTGTTCTGTTAGTCTATGTTAGTGTCTTCACTAATAACACACTCTTGATTACTGAGTCTAAAATAAGTCTCACAGTTGTGGAATATGAGTCCTCCAACTTGGATTTTCTAGTTCAGCATTTTGTTGAGTAATAATAGATTTTTGCCCTTTCATACACAATTTAGAATCATTTAGTCAATGTATACAAAACAGCTTGCTGGCATTTTAATTGGGATTTCATTAAATCTGTATATGAACTTGTGAATAACTGGCATTTTAACAGTATGGACTCTTCCATTGCATGAGCATGGAATTCCTCTCCATTTTTTATATCTCCATTGTGTGAATTTTGATAGACTCTGTTGATAAATTGATCGGCTTCATCTAAACTCTAAAGTTTTTAAATACAGAGTTCACATAATTTCCATTTTCATTCTTTTAACATCTAACGCATAAATAGTGATGACCTCCTTGTTCATTTCTAACATTAGTAAATGTCTTCTGTGTTGTTTGTTGTTGTTAGCTTGCATAATTAGCAAATTTTACTGTTTTTCGAAGATTAATCAGGCTTTGTTTTCCCTGATATATTTTTCTCTACAATTTTCTTATTTTCAATTTCATTGATTTCTGCTCTAATTTTAATCTGTCTTCAGCTTAATTTAAGCTTTATTAGCTCTTTCTTTAGACTCATAAGGTTTGTTGCTTATTCACTTGAGATATTTATTTTCTTCTAATATAGTAATTCAGTGCTCTAAATTTCCCTCTCAACACTACTTTTACTGCATCTTACATTTGAAAAGGTGTGTTTTCCTATTTTATTAAATTTAGAATACTTTTTAATTTCTCTTGAGACTTTTTATTTGACTTAAGCATTTCTAAAAGAGTGTTAAATTTCCAGGTAATTGAGGGTTTTCTAGCTATCTTTCTTTTATAGATTTCATTTTTTGTTTAATTTCATTGTGATCTTTGAACATACTTTGCTTGACTTCTATTATCTTGAACTTGTACAGGTTGTTTTATGGCACAGAATGTAGTTTTATCTTGGTGATTGATCCATGTAAGATTGAGAAGAATGTGTATTTTGCTGTTATTGGATGGAATATTCTCTAAACATTAATTAGGTAAATTTGATTGACAGTGCTGTTCAGGTTTCTACATTCTTACAGATTTTCTGTCTGATTTATCTATAAACTATTGACAGACAGCTGTTAATTCTCCAACTATTATAGTGAATTTTTCTATTTCTCTTTTAAATTCTACTCATTTTTGCTTTATATATTTTGACACTCTGTTGGGTGCATATGTTGGTGTTGTTGGGTGGACTCATTATGTCTTCTTAGAAATTTGACCTCTTTATTGTCATGGCAATGTTCCTTTTTGTGTTTAATAATTGTCTTTGTTCAAAAAATTTTTTTTTCTGACGTTAGTATAGCTACTCTAACTATCTTTTGATTAAGGCACAACTGCTATGTCTTTCTCCACATGCCTTTATCTTATCTGAATATTTATATTAAATGGATTTTTACTTGGATTTTAGTTTTGTTCTCATTTTTGTAATCCAATAGGACAATCTGTCCTTTAATTTGTGTTTTTAGGACTATTTGTGTTTAAAGTCACTGTTGATATAGTTATGTTAATATCTATGTTTCTAGTTTCTTTCTAAATGTGTCCATGAGCTTATTCTCCCTTCTTTTTCTGCTTTCTCTCATTTTAATTGAGCATTCTATATGCTTCAATTTTAACTTATGTTTGCTGTATTAAGTCTACTTGTTTTATTGATCTACTTTTTAAGGAACTGCTGATAGCTTACAAAGAGAGTTTTATCAAATCTAAGCGTACCTTTAAATATTACTCTACTCCCTCACATTTAGTAGATGATCCTTATAACAGAGTATCTCCTATTCTTCCCTCCTGCCCCTTGTGAAATAGTTTCTGAAACTGTATTTGAATACAGTTCTGATGATTGCTTTGTCTTCTTCATACACTGATATTTGTGTTGTTTTTATTTCTTCCACTCAGCAAGCCATTCACTGTACACGTTCAATTGTTTGGTGCAGTGTTAGGTGCTGGGGCCTTTAGATTCCTGTAGTTTCTGCTATTAATCTTATTGCTTATTTGCTTGCTTTGTTTGTTGGCAGAGAGTGGGGAGTCTCCTCCTTTGCCTTTGGAATTCCCTAAGTACTCCTTCTTAGTGATAGTCTGTGGCCTGCAGCTTTTTCATCTGTAAACCACCCTTATCACTTTGGAACCCCATTCGTGTGGTGTCATGGGGGAAGAATGAGAGCATTCTGCAACCTTATGATTTTCAGTATTTTAGACAACCTGTGTGTTGGGACTGTGATTTTCACAAGTGTTTTCCTAGAGGTATGGCCTTTTTATTACCCCCATCCTCTACTCTGTCCCTCTCCTACTGTATACCAAGTCTGCAGCCTTGAAACCCTCACTGCCGGTTGGGGGGGGGGGGTGTGTGCGGTGTGTGTGTGTGTGTGTCTGTGTGTGTGTGTGGCTAATGCTGTGAAAAGACTGTATATGGAAGAGTGGACCTTTGCCAAGGAGAAGACTTAATATATTTCACAGTGATTATTCTTACTCTTTCTTTGCTAGATCCAGGAGGGAACTATGCTAGAATCTCCCTGGTGAGAATTTGATGACATTCCTGGGGGTAAAGCCGAGGAAGTGTCAGTTCAATTCAGTCGCTCAGTTATGTCCAACTCTTTGTGACCCCATGGATTGCAGGACGCCAGGCCTCCCTGTCCATCACCAACTCCTGGAGTCTACTCAAACTCATGTCCATTGAGTCGGTGATGCCATCCAACCATCTCATCCTCTGTCATCCCCTTCTCCTCCTGCCTTCAATCTTTCCCAGCATCAGGGTCTTTTCAAATGAGTCAGCTTTTTGCATCAGGTGGCCAAAGTATTGGAGTTTCAGCTTCATCATCAGTCCTGTCAATGAATATTCAGGACTGATTTCCTTTAGGATGGACTTGCTGGATCTACTTGCAGTCCAAAGGACTCTCAAGAGTCTTCTCCATCGCCACAATTCAAAAGCATCAATTCTTCTGTGCTCAGTTTTCTTTATAGTCCAACTCTCACATCCATACATGACTACTGGAAAAACCATAGCCTTGACTAGACAGACTTTTGTTGGCAAAGTAATGTGTAGAGATCCTCTTAATACCGAAGTCCCCAGGAGTCTCTCTTTGCCTCACATTTAGTCCCAGAAATTCATCAAAATAATTATATGTCTTTCTGTTGTTGTCTTGTGTGTCTAAACTCTTTGTGGCCCCATGTACTGTAGCCCACCAAGCTCCTCTGTTTGTATGTGAATCTATTAATTTTGACCTGATAGGCAGGGCTCTCTAGAGGTGCCTGTTTCTCCAGATTACATGAAGATGATTTTCCCTGAAACTTTAGGTCTCTGATGTGTCTGAGAAAAGTTGTTGATTTTTCAGTTTGTCCAGATTTTTCTTACTGTAAAAATGGGAGGTTCTTTACATGTTTGTGCTGCAACTTTAAATCCATTATTTTTTTTTTTAAGCATACAATGTTACCTATAGCTATAACTCAAAAGTTATAGATACATCACTGCTATGGAATTGGAGGTGGGACATTTAGGAGGTAACTAGGATTAGATGAGGTCTTAAGGGTGGAGCCCTCAAGAATGATGTTATTGCCCCTATAAGAGTTTCAAGAAAGCTTGATTTCAACCTCTTTTTTCTACCATGTGAGAATACAACTAGAAATCAGCAGTCTGCAGCCTGTAAGAAGGTAGTCACCAAATTCCAACTATTATGGCACACTTATCTTCGATTTCTAGCCTCCAGAATTGTGATAAATAAAATTCCATTGTTTGTAAACCACCCAGTCACTGGTAACTTGTTATAGCAGTCCAGACTGACTAAGACAATGGTCCATTGCATTCTCTCATGAGTGTCCATTTACTGGAAAATAAAGATGCCTTTATAGATTTCAATGAACCACAGAGATTATGGAATCAAATTATTTTTGCTATAAATGGGTATATAATTATGCCCTTTTTTGAAAGAATGCATATATTTAGTCTGAGGACTTGGATATCTTTTCCTACTTAAAAAAACAAAAAAACAAAAAACCTCTGTGATATTGATTATTTTTTCACACATGGGCTCCCGAACATAGAAAAAAAAAAAAAAAACTATTCTCATAATTAAATACTGACAGCGAATTAAGTTATTTCTAATGGGTCTTGCAAGGACAGTATTTCATGTTTCTTTATTTCTTCTGTATTTTTCTTCATACTCAGAGCCTGGGTTAGGTCTCACTTTTAGGAATGTACAGATTTAGTTTATTTCAGGATGTCAGTAGACACTGGGCAGGGTTACTCACCAATCTTATTCCCAGGTGGAGAGGAAGGTGATATATCCCATTGTCCACTGAAAATAGTTTGGGGCCATGTTATATATATTATTTGTATATAATATATATTGATATATATATATATCAATAGCTATATCTATATTTATATATAGATATGTTATATATTTTGGCCAGAAAATTGTTTCTGGCCAAAGAAAACAACAGTAGAAAGAGTGCATAACTGCCATGCATGTCACATTTTTAATCAGGTGTTTTGGTACTCTATAAATGCTAACAATTATATTACTACAGCAGAATAAAAGATATGTGAATATATAAATATATGTGTATATATATGTGTGTGTGTGTGTGCATATTAATGCTTTCTTCCAATTCAGTAGTACTTTAAAACACATGTGTTTCCTCAAAGTGTAGCTTTAGGGACATCTCTGTCAAATTCACCTTAAGAGATGATTTTGAAAGATGACTGCTTCTGAAGTTGGTGGATCAGAATCTGTAATTCTGATTTTATGTGAATGGAATTCCAAACTGCATTTAAACAATCCATCTACTTGCTAAATTTGGAGAAAGAGTACTTTAATTTTGCAGGCTCTTTCAGAAGAACTGTTTTACTTAATCTACATGTAGACTGACCTGATTTACCAGGAGTTTTTTAAATGCTTTATTTATTTGCACTTATTTATGTCCTTCCTGATGCTAATACACACAGGGGGAAAGGGAGGATAGCAAAGTTTATTTAACAAAATTAATTTTTTTTCAAGAAAAATTAACTAAATAGGTCCAATAAAAAAAGTATGATGAAGTCAATTAAAAGGTTAATACTTAAAATGTATGGTAGATGACAAGCCCTTTCAGACCCCCTCAGGTTTTAACAGGACTGACTGTGAGCTTTAGCTCTGACCAGCCGCAGATTTTCAGATGCCGTGTTATGACACTTCAAGGCTTTTGATTCAACATTAGGATACAGTCCTTTGTAAATCCATTCAGTTTCAAAAATTGAAATTTCTATGTGAGTTTCTAGAGACTCACCCCTTACCTTAGGGGCCCCATGCCTTTAAAGAGAACAGATTATGGTTCCCCTTTCAAACCAGGAATCAGTCTGTGCAATGGTCCCATGGAGGAGTGTGGCTTAAAAAAAAAAAAAAAAAAAAAAACAAACAAAAAAAACCTCTCATACTTCTGTCGCCTGCTTTGCTAATAAATAGCAGATTACATTCTCTGGGGCCATGCTAAATTTATAAAGAACACGTTATGCCAGACAAACTTGATTGCTTTTTTGATAAGCTGACTAAATTAGTGGATAGAGGAATAGAGTGGATAGAAAATATCTTGATTGTAATAAAACAAGTTGATAGCAATTTACAAACACACATACAAAAAAGATCTTGCTGAAAATTTAATTCAAATTACCTTAGCTGCAAGGACTGTCGCATAGATTGAAAACTGAATGAAAAATGACCATAAAGAAAGGGTAATGAAAAATGCTAACAAAGAAATCTATCATAGGCATTTAAAATCTTAATGAATATTATATAAAAGAGGATAGAGCCCAGACTTTAATTTCTCACATCATCTACTCAATTGAGAAGCTTTGTGAATAAAAACCCAAGGAGCTGTTTTACTTTACTACTTGAAAGCATGTCATATTTAGAAAACCAGTAATTGGCTCATGCAGCTTTACTTGACTTTAGATATTAATTTTCTTACTCCAGAACTTTAGCCAAAGTTCAAGTCTAAGAAAATCCTGACAAGTTCAAGGGACAGTTTATTAATTCCTTTTAAACTGCTGCATGGTAGGGGCAGGTGAAGTGAGTGAAGTGTCTGGAATTGAAATCATTGTCTTGGTACAGTATCTTGAACCCTCATTTAAGACAGGCCACCAAAATCACACAATTAATCACATAACTCACTATGTGAAACCTCGTCCACAGGATTCAGGTGCTGCTGCTCTTGTTTATAGCTGAAGTCTCTAGTTCCTTGTGTCAAGCGGCAGTTGTGCATTAGGTAAGAACAGAGCTCTGAGTCCTGATTCACCTCTTAGAAGCTGAAGACACTTGAAAATGTTCCATAACCATTCTTAACTTCTGTCATCTTAACTGCAACTTAATGATGTACACATAGTTACCTACCTCATTTAGTCTATGACATAGGAGTACAAAACATAAGCTGTGGAAAATGTTGAAGGATATTAGAAGTTAACATGTAAATGGTTGGAGGTATTAAAGGGCTTGTGGTATGTATAGTTATGTATATAGTTCAAAGATAGTACTCTTTATCATCAAATTAGTGATGATAGTGATCATGGTTTGGATGATACCTGGCTAGGATCCTGATATTCTTTTTTCTTTCAACAGAAAGTTGGAATCTGCTTTCCTTTCCTCTATTAGCTTCATATGGTCATGGTACCAGAATCTGTCTGATTTTGGGTGTCACAGGTCCTGTGTTCAACCTACTTAATTAGACATTTGTGAATTCTACACATTAGTCATTTTCCTTAGGGTTATACACATCTGCATTCCCACTGCCATTGACAATTCTGGCTTTTCACCCTTAATCATTAAACTGTACTGGTGAGGATTAGTCAATCCTTGCCAGTATGAAACAATAGTCATAGATACAAAAAGCCACCTACAGGAATGCCAATAAGCAATAATATCCTAATTGACCACCTTTCTAATGCTCAGTATATGGAGGTAATGCATACAACAATTCCATTATTTGGAATATACTGAATAAAATTTAAAGACATTGAAAGTACTCATACTCTTCTATTCTTTGACAGGTACTCTAACTTATATGAGTATCCATTTCACCTGTAAAATGGCAATAATATTCCCTACATTTCCCACCACATAGGATTGTTATGAGAGTCAAATTATTATATGAAAGTTCTTTGAAATCCCTAAAGTGCTATAGAAGATTGAGGAGATTGTTAAGTGATCCACTTATTGAGTGAGGAAGAAGAAACTCCAGCTCTCATTAGTCTCTTTATGAGACCTAAGGAGGGATACTTTGGGCTATGGTAAAGTTTTTATTTGCATCACAGTTAGTTTCATTTTGGAATGCTAATGAGCAAACAAGAAATCAGATAATTGTGAGATAATTATAAGGAGCTATATTTATGTTTGATACCATCAAATTTGGAACATTAACTCGTTATTTCAAGTTCTTACCTTTCATAATATTTGTAATGCTAGAGAATTTTTATCTTGTAAAAAATAATAAAATCAATATTGAGAACAACTTTTCTAACAGTTGGGGTCAAATATTGTCATGGTTGATTCCAATTAAATAAATGTTCAAAGCCTGGAAAGAGCACAGGATTTGGGCCAGATTTGATGTTCTTTCCTTCTATGTTAGTTATTAGCAATGGAGGCCTTCAAGTCACTTAACTTCTTTTAGGTTTGGAATAACTTATATACTAATAGAGATGATTAATATTTTAAATATAATAGGCTATGTGATGATATATTAATAATTTTACTCAGTGCTAAGCTTTAAGTAGGAATCTAACTAAAGATACCATAATATGTGTAAAGACAAGCTTTCTATAGGAGCTGTTGGAACAAAAACATATATGACCTACTCCTACCAATATGAGAAATCATAGAATGATTGTGCATGCTTATATTTTTCTGGGGGTGGGGAATGAGAGAGTTAATTTTAATTTATTTTTTTTAAAGCAATGCCTTGTATTAATAGTTTTTTTTTTAAGAGGTATAACTGCAGATTAAGAAAATCGACTGGCTGAGTAGTAGATATATTTTCACCTGAGACAATTCAGTTTTGCAGGAAAATGTTGAGTTTAAAGTCAGAAGGATCGCCTACATAAAATCATGGTCTTTGAGAAACACTGTTCTCTTTAAGTTTCAATTCCTAAATTTGTTAAGTAGAAATAATAATCTTACCTCATAATAATGAGAGAACTGATTGAATAATGCATAGAAAATTTAAAAAGAATATGAGGACCAAATTAGTTCCTATTGCATGTTAGTCCTTCTCCCTCTCTGCCATAGACTTGGCTACCCCTTAGAAAGAAGAACCTGAGTCAAAGAAAGCTATGCCAGGAAAGGAGATTGAGTGACTGGAAAGTGTGAGTCAGGAAGAAGAGCCAAAAAAAAGAGGCATGATGGAGGTTGTTTGGTGCTGTTGGTGACTGGAATCTCATCCCTTTGAAACCTTTTGAAGAGCAATAAAAAAGTTTATGAGACTCAAAACTTTCCTCCTGATAGATAGGAATTATAGTTATTCAAAAACTGACATCTTTTTTGTCCGGGGATGTCATATTTGTTATTCAGTGTCCTGTGTTTCCACTTAGTGAAAACTTAAGTGCCAAGCGAGAACGTAGAAAACATAGGTCCAAAATTTCAGTACCAAACAAAGACGCTCTGGACTGGAGAGCCCTGGTTGTAGTTACAGTGCTTTACCTTGAGCAAAGCAATTGCCTCAGCAATCTCAAAAGTAATCTGTGACCCAAGATGATGTCAAGTAGGAATGTGATTGGGCACCATGGAAATAAGCAATCTTGAATTGAATTACGCCCTTGAAGACATAAATGCTTGGCACCAGTCACCCTCTTCTTCTACTATTCTTCTTTATCGCTTTATTTAAGGATCCATTATTGAGGTATAAGGGCTGCTCAGGTGTTCCTAGTGGTAAAGAATCTGCCTGACAAGAGATGCAGGTTCAGAAAGATATCCTGGAGTATGAAATGGCACCCCACTCCAGTATTCTTGCCTGGAAAATTCCATGGGTAGATAAACCTGGCAGGCTACAGTCCATTGGGCTGCAAAGACTTGGATACGACTGAGTGGCAAAGCACACACGCACTGAGGTATAATTTACATGTACTAAAATTTACCTTTCCAGTATTTTGACAAATACCTGAAGTATTGTTCTTGCCACTAGTCTCTTTGTCCCTCAATGAAGTGCTTTTATTGTTAGATCAACGTGATGACATCCAGGATAAATTCCTTGCCATTTTATGTCTTTTCTTTGATTATAAACTAATAGCCTTAAAGAGAAAGGGGGTAGAAAAACATTTTGTTTCTGGAAATGAGAAGCAAGATGTATAGTGAATTGGCAAATATTCTTCTTTAAATTTTTTATGGAAGTAGAGTTGATTTATGATACTAGTTGATTATGATACTAGTTTCAGGCATACAACACAGTGATTCAAAGTTTTATAGATTACATTTAAAGTTATTATAAAGTGTTGCCTATATTCTCTGTGCTATACAATATATGCTTATAGCTTATTTATTTTATACATAGTGGTTTATACCTCTTAATCTCCTACCACTATCTTGTCCCTCCCTTATTCCTTAACCCTGCTGGTAACCACTGTTCTTTTCTCTATATACATAGCTCTGTTTCTGTTTTGTTATCATCTTTTGTTTATTATTTAGATTAAATATATGTCATAACATACAGTATTTGCCTCTCTCTGCTGATTTATTTATCTAAGCATAATACCTCCCAGGTCCTACCATGATATTGCACATGACAAAATTTCATTCTCTTGTATGGGTAATAGTCCATTATGTGTGTGTGTGTGTGTGTATGTGTGTGTGTATACATATGTACATAGACCCCACAGCATCCATTCAGGGGCATCTGGGTTGCTTCCATGTCTTGGTTATTGTAAATAGTGCTGCTATGAACATTAGGGCACATGCATCATTTTATTTTTTTATTTTTTAATTTTTTTTTAGTTTTTTATTTTTTAAATTTTAAAATCTTTAATTCTTACATGCATTCCCAAACATGAACCCCCTCCCACCTCCCTCCCCACAACATCTCTCTGGGTCATCCCCATGCGCCAGCCCCAAGCATGCTGCACCCTGCGTCAGACATAGACTGGCGATTCAATCCTTACATGATAGTATACATGTTAGAATGCCATTCTCCCAAATCATCCCACCCTCTCCCTCTCCCTCTGAGTCCAAAAGTCTGTTATACACATCTGTGTCTTTTTTCCTGTCTTGCATACAGGGTCGTCATTGCCATCTTCCTAAATTCCATATATATGTGTTAGTATACTGTATTGGTGTTTTTCTTTCTGGCTTACTTCACTCTGTATAATTGGCTCCAGTTTCATCCATCTCATCAGAACTGATTCAAATGAATTCTTTTTAACGGCTGAGTAATACTCCATTGTGTATATGTACCACAGCTTTCTTATCCATTCATCTGCTGATGGGCATCTAGGTTGTTTCCATGTCCTGGCTATTATAAACAGTGCATGGAAAACCCTAAAGACTCCACCAGAAAATTACTAGAGCTCATCAATGAATATAGTAAAGTTGCAGGATATAAAATCAACACACAGAAATCCCTTGCATTCCTATACACGAATAATGAGAAAGTAGAAAAAGAAATTAAGGAAACAATTCCATTCACCATTGCAACGAAAAGAATAAAATACTTAGGAATATATCTACCTAAAGAAACTAAAGACCTATATATAGAAAACTATAAAACACTGATGAAAGAAATCAAAGAGGACACTAATAGATGGAGAAATATACCATGTTCATGGATCAGAAGAATCAATATAGTGAAAATGAGTATACTACCCAAAGCAATTTACAAATTCAATGCAATCCCTATCAAGCTACCAGCCACATTTTTCACAGAACTAGAACAAATCATTTCAAGATTTGTATGGAAATACAAAAAACCTCGAATAGCCAAAGCAATCTTGAGAAAGAAGAATGGAACTGGAGGAATCAACTTGCCTGACTTCAGGCTCTACTACAAAGCCACAGTCATCAAGACAGTATGGTATTGGCACAAAGACAGACATATAGATCAATGGAACAAAATAGAAAGCCCAGAGATAAATCCACACACATATGGACACCTTATCTTTGACAAAGGAGGCAAGAATATACAATGGAGTAAAGACAATCTCTTTAACAAGTGGTGCTGGGAAAACTGGTCAACCACTTGTAAAAGAATGAAACCACATGCATCATTTTGAATTAGTGTTTTCATTTTTTCCAGATATATTCACAGAAGTGGAATTGCTAGATCATATGGTGACTCTATTCTTATTTTGTTGAGGAACCTCCTTACTGTTTTCCATTGTGGCCGCACCAATTTACATTCTCACCAACAGCGTATACTATGGTTACCTTTTCTCCACATCCTTACCAACATTTGTTATTTATGGTCTCTTGGATGACAGCCATTCTGATGTATGTGAGGTGTTATCTCATTGTGGTTTTGCTTTGTATTTCTCTGATTAGCGATATTGAGCACCCTTTCATTCGCCTATTGGCCATCTGTTTGTCTTCTTTGAAAAAAATGTCTGTTCAGGTCGTCTGCCCATTTTCTAATTTTTTAATATGAAATTGTATGGACTATTTATATATTCTATATATTAAACACTTGTCTGTCATATCATTTCTAAATATTTTACCCCATTCAGTAGGTTCTCTATGCATTTTATAGATTGTTTCCTTTGGTGTGTAAAAGCTTTTAAATTTAATTGAGATGTCATTTAGTTAGTTTTACTTTTGTTTTGCTTTAGGAGATAGATCAAAAGAATTTTTTGCTATAATTTATGTCAAAAAGTGTTCTATGTTTTCTTCTAGAAGTTTTATGATTTCTGGTCTTATATTTAGGCCTTTAAACCATGTTGAGTTTATTGTTGTATATGGTGTAAGAAAATGTTATAATTTAAATCTTCTACATGTAGCTTTCCAGTTTTCCCAGCACTGTTTATTTGAAGAGACTCTTTCCTCCATTGTAAGTTCTTGGGTTAGCAAACTATTCTTCCACATTGAAGTAGCATTAGGGCTACACGTGTTTTCTTTAAACTCTTCTGTCTATGTTTATGTATGATTAAATACATACACACAAAGACATCTCCATCATCTTAGGTCCTACTTATAAAAATCTCTGTGCCTATTCGCTAAAATATTTAACGCAATACTCACATCTACAAAGTAGAAAGCCTGTGACTATTGGATATCCCACAATAAGCGAGAGTGAAGGAAACGTCACTGAAAAAAATGTAGCCTAAATGCAACCAATTCAGAATTATTTTTTATCCTACTTTTATGAAGAGCTTATAGCTGAAAATGTTTTTCAAATGGTGACATTAGTACCTTATTCAAAGATGTACCCATTTATTCAGGCCAATCTAGATTTTAAGGCAATTACTAATCTAGGTATAAAAATGAACAGATACAGTTCTCTTAACAGACAGATTTTGGGGAGTTCATTGAGGAAAAAAAGATGAAGGTTAAAAAGGCAAATGGTGATAGCCTACCGAGCTTGCATTTTATAAGGCTCCAAAAGTAAATTTACTTAATAGTAGCCACCTTCTCAAGAAGTTTTGGCTTAATTCTTTTTTTTTTCTTTTGACTTATTTATTGAAAGAAAAAGGACTCCCAACTTTGGATGACAACAGGATGCTGTCACTTGTACAATGCAAGGAAATCTGAAAAGTTCTGAGTTACTATGTGTGTGAGAGACTCCTAGTTTTTAACTGATAAAAATTCCATTTTTGTAGTGTTGTTTTTTATTTAACTTAATCTCATACAATTCTGAAACAACCCTGAGAAGCTGTAAGAGTATGCAAGTTAAAACACAAGAGCCCAAGAAAATTCATGAACCCATTACCTCTGTTTTTAGAGAAACTGAGGATTGATAGTTTTGACTTAACTATGTTCAGTCGTTACTAAGAAGCAAGCAAAACACTCAGGCCTCTTAGATCCCAGTCTCAAACTCTTTCAGCTACATATAGGATAGATATAAATATAGAGCCATTTAAACCTTTTAAACATTCTCTGTATAGTATTTAGATAGAGGAAGAGGGTCAGAGAATTTGTTCATTCAAAAATGACTAAGAGTCGTTGTGCTCTGTCATATGCACTCATTTCATGCAAACTATGAAGTCTCTAGTATCCTTTTCTTCTCTTTTCCATATAACATATTTGACACTCTTATACAGAGTTCTGCTTCAAATAAAAAGGGAAAGACTTGTATTGTTACTTGATGAATGTAGAGAATAATAGTGGATAAATAAAATCTTTCTGTTCATTTGGAACAGAAAAAAATGATCAGAGATTACCAAAAGCAAGTAGCCATATTACAAATATGATTCATAAAAACAAATGAAGTAAACACAAAACGAGATCTGTTCCAAATTGTTGACTAATTTTGAAACAGATGAGCTAATTAGAGACTCTGAAAGAACAAGAAAGACCCATGTTCCAAAAGGGAAATAAGAGACATTTTGTTTGACTGAAAATAAGATTTAAAGCTAGAGAAACAACTATTACTCTTAATGGACAGTCAACTTATAAGAAATCTGCTTAAACTGAAATTGGAAATGAAAGTTCCCACCAAGAGTTAAATTATTTTAGACTATAGTACAGCTTGAGTAAAATAAGATCTCTGTTGCCAGGCAGAAAGATCTTATGGCCAGTCAAAAATGTCTTTTCTTTTTAAAAGAATCTGAATGAAATTTAGCAAAAGTGAGTCAAGGCAGAAATATAATCTTAGAACTCTTACAATGACCATGATATCAAAGTTTTGTGAAATATCCATGTTGTCTTCATATTGCTATTGTAAGAAATAGAACTGGCAATAATAAAGAAATCAAAGTTTCTCAAAGAAGCCAACATAAACTGAAAGAGGCTGAAACACAAGTCAGTGAATTGACTGTCATTGGAGTAATCAAATATGTTTATGGTAAGAATTTAAATTTCACAGAGGAATTGGAGTCAATGACTTCCAATTTCCCTTCTAAATGCTTGGATAGCATGACTTGACTATATTGAGACCTCTTTTCAAAAAAAATAAACACAAAACTTATAAAAGAATATAATCTTATAAGTATTCTCCAGATGGTACACATAAAACATTTACTTTTCCTAAGTTAACACATCTATGATTCATCCCATGAGAAAAAAAATGGTATTTTTCATGAAATACTTGCCAAGTTGTATGACAGTTTTCTCAGAAATGTCATTCTACCTGTTCTAGTTATTACCACTGACAGTTTGTATTTGGAGACAATATGTGAAGACATTGTTTCTGTAACTGGTTATGAATAAATAATGAGGCATTTAAGTAATGTCAATATAAAGGCTATAACAAATCTTAGTAACTTTTTATTTGATTGCTCTAAATTTCCATTTTTAACATCTATCATAATGCTTTCTCCTAACAGATATTTAAGATGTCTTGATGAATTAACAAAGGAATAAATTAATGTACATGTAATTCTTGGTAAATGCACATCTATTTACTTATTTCTTGAGCAATTATTGGGATTCCACCTTGTTCCATGCCCTAAGATGGCGGGACATGAAATGATTTTTTAAAATACATAATAAAGAAAAATATAAGATTTTCCTTAAAAGAAATACTCGTCAAGCAAGCATTCAGAAAAAAGTAAAAGTAAGATAACATTAACAAGAATAGTTAGAATACAAAGTGGAAATAGTAAGTGCCATTAGAGAAATTTTTGTAAAAAGGGAGAAGTCAAGAAATAGATGATAATCCCATCCCTGAAATAAATTGTGCTATATGGTGACTATTCTGATTATAGTGTTGATTAGTTTATAATGATTGTTTTCCCAGTTTTTTTTTTTTCATCGTAAGTATTTATTTAAAAATGGGGTCATGATTCTAGTTTTTCCCTTTACTTTCTCAGCAATAATATGATTTCTTAGAAAACAGCTATTTGGTACTAGACTAGCATTTTAAAAATTATGTTAAAAGTGTGTTAACTGTGCAACTTGCATATATACAATTTCTGCCAGACATCAGAGGGATCAAATTCTATCTGCTGAACTAAATTACACACAGAGACAAGAAGGTCTGGCTGTTTTTTTTTGTTTTTTTTTTTTTTTTAATCTTGTCACTACGCACAAGTCCTAAAATAGCCTCTCTTTCAGGTCAAAATAGTCACAACAGAGGCTTTTCAGTCGCTTTTCAGGCACGTATTACAGTTACAGAAGATTTTCACATAATCAAAGTTGGGTATTTCTAGAGAGATCAAAAGAGACGGTGAAGTGGAGAGCAGGTGCACCAGCGTTCTTAAAGGGTCTGAGAATGCAATTAATCAGAAAATGAGCCCTTGTAGAACCAGGCTTCCTGAAAAGATGAGCACAACAAAAGCCACTGAGAAATGAGGTGGCCAAGGGCCACTCCTGAATGGAGTGTGCACATGGGCATCTGCCCTGTTCTTTAACTTTAGGAAGAGAGAGAGGATTCAATAGAGAGAGCAGAGTCAAAACAATTATGCAAATACAGGAAACTCCAGGAGATGAAAGATAAGACTGCTTTCACAAAGGCTCTTGTAACAGTAGAGATTTTCTCTTTCTTCCTCAATAGCACCAACCTAGGGCTGAAGAAGCTGGATAGCAACAGGAGCAACTCAAGCAGAATTAAAAAGCATCATGGCTTAGTCACTTGACATTAATATGGCAAATTCAAAAGCTGCTTCAGTAGGGGATAAAGTTACAGTCACACAATTTTCTTAGCTTTGTCAATTATTTGTCAGTGCCAGTGAGAACTAGGTACTTAAACTCACTGACTTTCTAATCACTTTTAAAATGCCAATAATAATAATAGTTGTAGTAGTGGTAGCAGTAGTGATAGTGGTAAAATATATATTTTTTAAAATATGCTTTCTTTATAGAGCTATTATGAGGATTAGTGATGAGTGAATTAACCACCTGGCTCATGCAATGGATTTACTATGTAATAGCTGCCATCAAAAATCCATGGTAATAATCTATTCACCAAATATGTGTTAAGCTACTCAGTATGCACAGGATTTACAAGGGTGTCATAACCTCTGTTCTCAAGGAACTTATATCTTGCAGGAAAGCTGAGATAAGTTAACGGGTAACGCAGGTAAATGGAACAGGTAGCCCAGTCCTATGGCAACTTCAGACATCTATTACCAGTAGTGCTTGGACTGCTGGTGGGAATGAAAGGTAAAGGGGGTGGAAAAGACATGAAGTAGCACAAAGTTTTTAAAACATTATGTGCTAACTCCTGGAGATAAGAGTATGGCTAAACCATGCCACTGTAGAACAAGCTACTAAGCCTGTTTTCTAGACCTTGATAAATGTTTGTTAGTTGCATGTCTTTGGGAGAGTAATTCTTGGGCATAGTTTTACTATCATTGAAAGGGGTATATTAATCCTAAATTAAAGAGTTATCGAGATATTAAAACAGATATTTTATATAGTGTCCCTAGTAAAATGTTAGTTATATTATTATTGATAATCTACCACTATTAGCTTTGTTATTATTAGCATATCATTATTATCATCATCTAATGAACTATATATTTTGGCTGACAAGGAGAGTGCTTAATATAAAATCTCCATGCTGACTTGACACTCCACATTTGTTCATTATGGAAATTGCATTCATCAACATTACTTGCAGAAAAGGTCAGATTGAGTCCTGATTCTAAGACCTCTGCAAAACTCAAAACTGTATGTATATGTATATATGTGTGTGTATAACATGTGTGTATACGTGTGCATGTATATGCGTGTGTGTGCATATATAATTCCCCACTCCTAAAGTGCTGGGACATGGGAGAAGTCTGATGACATTGCTCAGGACTCCTGGCACCTCTCACATACACCACAGTGATGTTTGCACTTAAAAGATTCAATCTCAGAACTATCTACTGTCAAAACCAGGCACTGATCCCAGGCCTCAAGTTAAATGAGGGATTTTCTACTCAGGCTCCAAAGATCCGCAAATAACACTTTCACACATTGAACAACATAGCAAATAGCTAAAAGTCTACTTATTTAAATCAGAGAGAGAAAAAAAATTAAAAATGAACTTGATAATTTTCGGAAGGAGATGGAAGGGCATAACCTTTTCAATTCTGTGGACTGTTTTTAAAAAATAGTCATGATTCCTGAACCGTTGTTTCGTTCTCAAAGAATTGGGGTGCTTTAAGAGCCATTATATATGTTGTCTCTTTGAAAGGAATTTCTATCCATCCATAAACATCATTTCAGTAACTAAGTCATGTCTTACTGATTGTGACCCCATGGATTGAAGCACCCCAGGCTTCCCTGTCCATCACCAACTCCCAGAGCTTGCTCAAACTCATGCCCATCAAGTGGGTGATGTTGTCCAACCAACTCATCCTCTGTCATCCCCGTCTGCTCCTGCCTTCAGTCTTTCCCAGCATCAGGGTTGTTTTTTTTTTTTTTTCCCCAATAAGTCAGTTCTTCAAATCAGGTAGCCAGAGTACTGGAGTTTCAGCTTCAGCATTAGTCCTTCCAATGAATATTCAGGACTGATTACCCTTAGAGTTGACTGGTTTGATCTCCTTGCAGTCCAAGGGACTCTCAAGAGTTTTCTCCAACACCATAGTTCAAAAGCATCAATTCTTCTGCACTCAGCTTTCTTTATAGTCCAACTCTCCCATCCATACATGACTACTGGAAAAACCATAGCCTTGACTAGATGGACCTTTGTTGGCAAAGTAATGTCTCTGGCTTTTTAATATGCGGTCTAGGTTGGTCATAGCTTTTCTTCCAAGGAGAAAGCATCTTTTAATTTCCTGGCTGCAATCATCATCTACAGTGATTTTGGAGCCCAAGAAAATAAAGTCTGTGACAGTTTCCACAGTTTCCCCATCTATTTGACATGAAGTGATGGGACTGGATGCCATGAACTTTGTTTTTTGGAATGTTGAGTTTTATCCAGCTTTTTCACTCTCCTCCTTTACTTTTATCAAGAGACTCTCTAGTTCTTCTTTGCTTTCTGCCATAAGGGTGGTTTCATCTGTATATCTGAGGTTTTTTGATATTTCTCCCAGCAGTCTTGATTCCAGCTTGTGCTTCTTCCAGCCCAGCATTTCTCATGATGTACTCTGCATAGAAGTTAAATAAGCAGGGTGACAGCATACAGCCTTGACGTACTCCTTTCCCAATTTGGAACCAGTCTGTTGTTCCATATCCAGTTCTAACTGTTGCTTCCTGACCTGCATGCAGATTTCTCAGGAGGCAGGTAAGGTGGTCTGGTATTCCCATCTCTTGAATAATTTTCCACAGTTGGTGGTGATTCAAACAGTCAAAGTCTTTGGCATAGTCAATAAAGCAGAAATAGGTGTTTTTCTGGAACTCTCTTGCTTTTTTGATAATCCAACAGATGTTTGCAATTTGATCTCTTGTTCCTCTTTTATAAAACCAGCTTGAACATCTGGAAGTTCACATTTCATATTCGGTTGAAGCCTGGATGAAGAATTTTGAGCATTACTTTACTAAAATGTGAGATGAGTGCAGTTGTACAGTAGTTTGAGCATTATTTGGCACTGCCTTTCTTTGGGATTGGAATGAAAACTGACATTTCCAATCCTGTAGCCACTGCTGAGTTTTAAAAATTTGCTAGCATATTTATTGACTGCAGCACTTTCACAGGATCATGTTTTAGGATTTCAAATAGCTTGGCTGGAATTTCATCACCTCCACTAGCTTTGTTCATAGTGATGCTTCCTAAGGCCTGCCTGACTTCGCATTCCAGGACGTCTGGCTCTAGGTGAGTTATCATACCATCGCGATTATCTGGGTCATGAAGATCTTTTTTTGTACAGTTCTGTGTATTCTTGCCACCTCTTAATATCTTCTGCTTCTGTTAGGTCCATACCATTTCTGTCCTTTACCGAGCCCATCTTTGCATGAAAAGTTCCCTTGGTATCTCTAATTTTTTGAAGAGATCTCTAGTCTTTCCCATTCTTTTGTTTTCCTCTGTTTCTTTGCACTGATCTCTGAGGAAGGCTTTCTTATCTCTCCTTGCTATTCTTTGGAACTCTGAATTCAAATGGGTATATCTTTCATTTTCTCCTTTACTTTTTGCCTCTCTCCTTTTCATAGCTATTTGTAAGGCCTCCCCAGACAGCTGTTTTGTTTTTTGCATTTCTTTTTCTTGGGGATGGTCTTGCTCCCTGTCTCCTGTACAATGTCAGGAACCTCCACCCATTGTTCTTCAGGCCCTCTATCAGATCTAATCCCTTGAATCTATTTCTCACTTCCACTGTATAATCATAAGGTATTTAATTTACGTCATATCTGAATGATCTTGTGGTTTTCCCTATTTTTTTCAATTTAAGTCTGAATTTGACAATAAGAGTTCACGATCTGAGCCACAGTCAGCTCCTGGTCTTGTTTTTGCTGACTGTATAGAGCTTCTCCATCTTTGGCTGAAAAGAATATAATCAATCTGATTTTGGTGTTAACCATCTGGTGATGTCGAGTGTAGAGTCTTCTCATATGTTGTTGGAAGAGGGTGTTTGATATGACCGGTGTGTTCTCTTGGCAAAAATCTATTAGCCTTTGGCCTGCTTCATTCTGTACTCCAAGGCCAAATTTGTCTGTTACTCCAGGTGTTTCTTGACTTCCTACTTTAACATTCCAGTCCTCTATAATGAAAAGGACATTTTTTTTTTGGAGTTTTAGTTCTAAAAGGTATTGTAGGTCTTCATAGAACTGTTCAACTTCAGCTTCTTCAGCATTACTGGTTGGGGCATAGACTTGGATTACTGTGATATTGAATGGTTTGCCTTGAAAATGAACAGAGATCATTCTGTCATTTTTGAGACTGCATCCAAGTAATGCATTTCAGACTATTTTGTTGACCATGATGGCCACTCCATTTCTTCTAAGGGATTCTTGCTCACAGTAGTAGATATAGTAGTCATCTGAGTTAAATTCACCTATTCTAGTCCATTTTAGTTCGCTGATTCCTAAAATGTCGACATTCACTCTTGCCATCTTCTGTTTGACCACTTCCAATTTGCCTTTATTTATGGACCTAGCATTCTAGGTTCCTATGCAATATTGCTCTTTACAGCATTGGACTTTGCTTCTATCACCAGTCACATCCACAGCTGGGTGTCGTTTTTGCTCTAGCTCTGTCTCTTTATTCTTTCTAGAGTTATTTCTCCACTGATTTCCAGTAACATATTGGGCACCTACTGACCTGGGGCATTCCTCTTTCAATATCCTATCTTTTTCCCTTTTCATACTGTTCATAGGGTTCTCACAGCAAGAATACTAAAGTGGTTTACCATTCCCTTCTCCAGTGCATCACATTTTTTTCAGAACTCTCCAGCATGACCTATCTGTCTTAGGTGGCCCTACATGGCATGGGTCATAACTTATTGAGTTAGACAAGGCTGTGGTCCAGGTGATCAGATGATTGGTTCAGTTCAGTTCAGTCACTCAGTCGTGTCCAACTATTTGAGATACCATGAATCACAGCATGCCAGGCCTCCCTGTCCATAACTAGCTCCCGGAGTTCACCCAGACTCATGTGCATCGAGTCGTTGATGACATACAGACATTTTATCCTCTGTCATCCCCTTCTTCTCCTGCCCCCAATCCCTCCCGGCATCAGAGTATTTTCCAATGAGTCAACTCTTCGCATGAGGTGGCCAAAGAATTGGAGTTTCAGCCTCAGTATCTGTCCCTCCAATGAACACCCAGGACTGGTCTCCTTTAGGATGGACTGGTTGGATCTCCTTTCAGTCCAAGGGACTCTCTAGAGTCTTCTCCAACACCACAGTTCAAAAGCATCAATTCTTCAGTGCTCAGCTTTCTTCATAGTCCAACTCTGATATCCATACATGACCACTGGAAAAAACATAGCCTTGGCTAGATGGACCTTTGTTGGCAAAGTAATGTCTTTGCTTTTTAGTATGCTATCTAGGTTGGTCATAACTTTTCTTCCAAGGAGTAAGTGTCTTTTAATTTCATGGCTGCAATCACCGTCTGCAATGATTTTGGAGCCATTGTAGTGTTCAGTCTGTCTGCACTCTGATGGAGAAGGAGAAAAACCTTATGAAAGCTTCCTGATGGGAGAGACTGACTGAGCAGGAAACTGGGTCTTGTTCTGATGGGCGGAGCCATGATCAGTAAATCTTTAATTCAAATTTCTGTTGATGGGTGGAGCTTGTTCCTCCCAGCTAGTTGCCTGGGGCCAAACTACGGTGGAGGTAAAGAAGATAATGGTGACCTCTTTAAAAGATCCATGCATGTACTGCTACACTCACTGCCCCCAACCCTGCAGCAGACCACCACCAACCCACGCCTCCACTGGAGATGCCTGGACACTCCCAGGCAAGTCTGGGTCAGTTTCTTGTGGGATCACGGCTTCTTTTTCCTGGGTCCTGGTGCACACAAGTTTCTGTTCGTGCCCTCCAAGAGTTTATTTACCAGTTCTGTGTAAGTTCTGGCAGCTTTCTGGTGGGGTTAATGGCGACCTCCTCCAAGAGGGCTTATGCCATACCCAAGTTTGTTGTACCCAGAGCCCCTGTTCCTGTGGCAGTCCACTGCTGACCTGTACCACCACAGGAGATGCTCAAACACAGTTCTGCCTCAGTCTCTGTGCGGTCCCTGGGTCCTAGTGCACACAAGGTTTGTTTGAGCCCTCTGAGTGTTTCTGGTGGGAATCGGCTCTGATTCCAAATTCGAATTTGCCCTTCCTACCATCTTGCTGGGGCTTCTCCTTTGCCCTTGGGCATGGGGTATCTCCTCACCATCTATTAATAGTATCCCATTAAGTTTTAAGAATAGTGTAGTTTTCTTTAAGTGTTATTTAACATCCAAATCTGGGACTTTATCAACTATGAGTTTCAGATTAAATATCAATTTAGCCAGGAATATTGACATGGCTCATAAAGCAAACTAACATTCATTGACTATATGTACTCACAAATATAAATGACACTAACTGTAGATAATTTGCATTCTTTCTAATAATTCTGCAGGCAGATATTTTACTGATCTTTTTAAGATGGGGGAAAATAATTTTGAATAACCTATCCAAAGAAATAGAATAACTATATTTAGCTCACCATGTGCTAAGGAATGGTATAAATGTTTGACATACACTAACTCACTCAATGTTTGAGTTCTTTTTTAAGTCAAGAATCATTATTCTCCCCATTTATAAAGAAATGGATGGAACTAGAGATGAGCATATGAAGTGAATTAAGTCAGACAGAGAAAGACAAATACTATGTGATTTCACTTATATGTGGATTATGAAAAATAATACAAATAAACTTATTTATAAACCAGAAACAGATTGACAGAAACAGAAAACAAATTTATGGTTACCAAAGTGGGAGTGAGGTAAAGGATAAATTGAAAGTATGGGATTAACAAATATACATGATTAAATATAAAAAGATAAGCAACGTGGATTTATTGTAAAGCACAGAGAACTATATTCAATATAATAACCTATAATGGAAAAAATCTGAAAAGAAATATATATATATATATATAAATATATATATATATAAAAGTAATTTTGCTATATACCTGAAGCTACCAAAATATTATAAACTGATGACAGCTCAATATGAAAAACTTAGAAAAAATTAAAGCACAGAAGTAGTATGTGCCAGGTCCAGTATTATTCAGTTAGCAAATGACTGAACAACAGGCAAGTCACTGTACAATATGTTTGTAAATATAACATTGAAGGTAGATTAGTCAAGTTCCAAATATTTATCTTACTGAAAACCAAGCAAGGAGGAACAAGTTGCCAGGGACTGAAGGTAATTTTCAATTGGTTGTGTTTATGTACACAGCATGGCTCATAGTTTCATTGAGTTAGCCTATATGGCATGGCTTGATGAAAATTATGAGACATGCCATGTAGGGCCAACTAAGATGGACAGGTCATGGTGGAGAGATCTGACAAAATGTGGTCCACTGGAAAAGGGAATGGTAAACCACTTCAGTGTTCTTGCCTTGAGAACCCCACAAACAGTATGAAAAGGGAAAAGGATCGGACACTGAATGATGAACTCCCCAGGTCAGTAGGTGCCCAATATGCTACTGGAGATCAGGGGAGAAGTAAGTCCAGAAAGAAGGAAGAGACAGAGCTAAAGCAAAAACAACACCCAGTTGTGGATGTAACTGGTGATAGAAGCAAGTACAATGCAATAAAGAGCAATATAGCATAGGAACCTAAAATGTTAGATCCATGAATCTAGGGAAACTGGAGGTGCTCAAACAGGAAATGGCAAGAGTGAACATCAACATTTTATGAATCAGTGACCTAAAATGGATTGGAATGGGTGAATTTAATTCAGATGAACATTATATATCTACTATTGTGAGCAAGAATCCCTTAGAAGAAATGGAGTAGCCCTCATAGTCAACAAGTGTCTGAAATGCAGTACTTGGATGCAAACTCAAAAATAACAGATTGATCTCTGTTCATTTCCAAGGCAAACCATTCATTATCACAGTAATCCAAATCTATGCCCCAACCAGTAATGCTGAAGGAAGTGAAGTTGAATGGTTCTATGAAGACCTACAAACCTTCTAGAACTAACACCTAAAAAGACATCCTTTTCATCATAGGTGGCTGGAATGCAAAAGAAGGAAGTCAAGAGATACCTGGAGAAACAGGCAAATTTGGCCTTGGTGTACAAAAATGAAGCGGGGAAAGGCTAACATAGTTTTGCCAAGAGAACACCCTGGTCATAGCAAACACCCTCTTCCAACAACACAAGGGAAGACCCTACACAAAGGCATCACCAGATGGTCAATACTGAAATCAGACTGATTATATTATTTGCAGCCAAAAATGGAGAAGTTCTATACAGTCAGCAAAAACAAGACTGGGAGTGGACTGTGGCTCATATCATGAACTCCATATTGTGAAATGCAGAGTTAAATTGAAGAAAGTAGAGAAAACCACTAGACCACTAAGGTATGACCTAAATCAAATCCCTTATGGTTATACAGTGGAAGTGACAAATAGATTCAAAGGATTAGACTTCATAGACAAGAGTACCTAAAGAAATATGGCTGGAGGTTCATGACATTGTACAGGAGTTAGTGACTAAGATCATCCTCAAGAAAAAGAAATGCAGAAAAGCAAAATGGTTTTCGGAGGAGGAATTACAAATAGCTCAGAAAAGAAGAGAAAATAAAGGCCATGAGAAAAGGAAAGGTAAGCATATATGAGTGCAGAGCTCCAAAGAATAGCAAGGAGAGAAAAGAAAGACTTCCTCAATGAACAATGCAAAGAAATAGAGGAAAATAGAATGGGAAAGACTAGAGATGACTTCAAATAATTAAGAGATATCAAGGGAATATTTCATGCAAAGATGGGTACAATAAAGGACAGAAATGATATAGACCTAACAGAAGCAGAAGATATTAAGAAGAGGTGGCAAGAATACACAGAAGAACTGTACAAAAAAGATATTCATGACCCAGATAATCATGATGGTGTGATCACTCCCCTAGAGCCAGACATCCTGGAATGCGAAGTCAAGCAGGCCTTAGGAAGCATCACTATGAACAAAGCTAGTGAAGGTGATGGAATTCCAGCCAAGCTATTTCAAACCCTAAAAGATGATGCTGTGAAAGTGCTGCACTCAATATGCCAGCAAATTTGGAAAACTCAGCAGTGGCAACAGGACTGGAAAATGTCAGTTTTCATTCCAGTCCCAAAGAAGGGCAATGCCAAAGAATGTTCAGACTACTCCAAAATTGCACTCATCTCATAAGCTAGCAAAGTAATGCTCAAAATTCTCCAAGCCAGGCTTCAGCAATACGTGAACTGTGAACTTCCAAATGTTCAAGCTGGATTTAGAAACGCAGAGGAACTAGAGATCAAACTGCCAACATCCGTTGGATTATCAAAAGAGCAAGAGAGTTCCAGAAAAACATCTACTTTGTTGAGTACAACAAAGCCTTTGACTGTGTGAATCACCACAAACTGTGGAAAATTATTCAAGAGATGGGAATACCAGACCACCTTACCTGCCTCCTGAGAAATCTGTATGCAGGTCAGGAAGCAACAGTTAGAACTGGATATGGAACAACAGACTGGTTCCAAATTGGGAAAGAAGTACGTCAAGGCTGTATGCTGTCACCCTGCTTATTTAACTTCTATGCAGAGTACATCATGAGAAATGCTGGGCTGGAAGAAGCACAAGCTGGAATCAAGACTGCTGGGAGAAATATCAAAAACCTCAGATATACAGATGAAACCACCCTTATGGCAGAAAGCAAAGAAGAACTAGAGAGCCTCTTGATAAAAGTAGAGGATAGTGAAAAAGCTGGTTAAAACTCAACATTCCAAAAAACAAAGTTCATGGCATCCAGTCCCATCACTTCATGTCAAATAGATGGGGAAACTGTGGAAACTGTCACAGACTTTATTTTCTTGGGCTCCAAAATCACTGTAGATGATGATTGCAGCCAGGAAATTAAAAGATGCTTTCTCCTTGGAAGAAAAGCTATGACCAACCTAGACAGCATATTAAAAAGCAGAGACATTACTTTGCCAACAAAGATCCATCTAGTCAGGGCTATGGTTTTTCCAGTAGTCATGTATGGATGTGAAAGTTGGATATAAAGAAAGCTGAGCACCAAAGAATTAATGCTTTTGAACTGTTTTGTTGGAGAGGACTCTTGAGAGTCCCTTGGACTGCAAGTAGGTCGAACCAGTCCATCCTAAAGGAAATCAGTCCTGAATATTCATTGAAAGGACTGATGCTGAAGCTGAAACTCCAATTATTTGGCCACCTGATGAGAAGAGCTGACTCATTTGAAAAGCCCCTGATGCCGGGACAGATTGAGAGCAGGAGGAGAAGGGGATGACAGAGGATGAGATCATTGGATGGCATCACTGACTCAATGGACATGAATTTGAGTAAACCCTGGGTGTTGGCGATGAACAGGGAGGCCTTACTTGCTCCAGTCCATGGGTCACAAAGAGTCAGAAGGACTGAGTGACTGAACAGAACTGATCAATACAACAATCTCCTTCTTTATCCATATAGATTCAATTATCAGACTCCATTTTTCAAGTTTTGTTAGTAATTTTATAAATTCACACCCTTGCCATGGTCTCATGGTAAAGAATATACCAACCACCCTAAGAATCTGAGCTCGGCTTTGTAAATTGTTTATCAAATGGGATATTAGTAAAAACAGGAAGTTTATGTACACATTTTGACATGCTCTCTTGAGCCTTTAATATATTCCTTTTAAAATTATCATGAGTAGCTACTTCTCCTCTTACCTGATCCTGACAGTTACATGGAGCATAGCTACACAAGGTGTCCTTTACACCTATGAACATGTAACAAATTGTATGCTACTGAGTATGCCTTTATTGTGCAGCATTTTCTGACAATGATTAACACTTCCACATCACTAACGATGTGTATTGCTTCAACTTCCCAGTGAGTTGTGTATACATTTTTACTGAGTACACTCCTTCATATTATATGTTAAAGACTGCACTCTTTCTGAATCAATTTCCACATGTGATTTTGCCCTCAAGATCATTATAAAGAGAAGTTAACTCAAAATTCTGTCAGGGTAGCAAAGAAACTAAACAACAGAGTGAAATGTTCAAAATGTAAATGAAAATAACAACCCATTGTCACTAGAAGCAAAATATTGCAGTTGAGGTACACTGAACGCTGGGGAGAGATTTTCTTTAGCCATCAGGTCATTGACAATCAGATGTATATATCGGGAAATTTAGAAGGGAATGTGCATACTCACAGCAAGGCATACGCTTAGAGAAGACCGGAGAAGCTAATGAGCTTTTACCTTTGGTTGGTCTTAGTGCTCAGAATAAGCAGCAAGGGAAGGCTAAGACTGAGTTTAAAATGGTCTTTGAGGTACTAAAGTAGTGTCCAGTTTCACAGTCAATCTACAAAGACCAGGAAAGATGGATGGATGGATGTATCTATGTAGGAATCTATCTATCTGACTATTCTCTTTGGCTCTCACTTTCTTTGTATTTTTTGACCCCCGGTATACAGAAAATTCTGTCAAAACACTAGCAAAACACAAACTAGAGGAAGAGAAGCTTTAAAGACCCCATATAATAAAGGGCTTCCCTGGTGGCTCAGATGTTAAAGAATCTGCCTGCCGTGCGGGAGACCTGGCTTCAATCACTGGGTTGGGAAGATCCCTGGGAGAAGGGAACCCACTCCAATATTTTGCTTAGAGAATTCCATGGACTGCATAGTCCATGGGGTCACAAAGAGTCAGACACAACTGAGTGACTTTCTCTTTTCTTTCAGTGAAATTAAAAAATACTTTTTAAAAAATCATACACACACAGACAAAAAAATAAAACAGTAAGCCACAAAAAGACAAACCCTGAGGAAGGGGAAATATATGTTTTGCACAGTTAACACATTATAATATTTTAAAGTTTGTTTTCAACAACTAGTTGTGAAGTATGCAAAGACAACAAAGTATGGCCCAATCACAGAATAAAGAAATAGAAATGGCCCCTGAGGAAGTAATGGAATTAGACTTATTAAACAAATACTTTGAATCTAGTATCTTAAAAATGCTGAAAGAGCTAATGGAAATCATAGACAAAGAGCTAAGGTAAACAAGGGGAATGACAGCCCAATAAATAGAGACTGTTAGTAAAGACATGGAAATATAAAAAGAAATTCTGGAGATATAAAAGTACTATAATGAAATGAAAATTCACTATTCACTTGAAGGTTTAAATAGCATATTTTAGCAGGCAAAGGAAAGAATATGTGAGCATAAAGATAGGCCACTTGAAAAGATCAAGTCTGAGGAGTAAAATGAAAGAATAAAAAAAATTAACAGAATCTGAGACCAACAGTATAAGATCAAGTGTACTAATGTACACATAATAGGAGTCCCAGGAGGGGAGACTGAAAGAGACAGGATGAATATTTGCAAAAATAATGGCTAGAGATGTCCTAAATTTTATAAAAGACACAAAATCTATATACCTAAGGAACTCAATGAAATTGAAATACTTTGATATAAATCTAACAATATAGATATAAGATCTGTATGAGAAAAAAACTATCACATTTGATGAAAAAAGTTATAGAATTAAGTAAATGGGGAGATATTCCATGTTCATACATAGAAAGACTCAGTATGGTCTGATGCAATCTCAATCAAAATCTCAAGAACTCATATTGTGGATATCAATGAACTGATTCTAAAGTTTAAATGGAGAGAAAGAAGACCCAGAATAGCCAACACAATACAGAAACAAAAGACCAAAATCAGATAGCTGATGCTACCAGACTTCAAGTCTTACTATAAAGCCACAGGAATCAAGCTTTGTGGAAGTGGTGAAAGAATAGACAAGTAGATCAATGGAACATAATAATACAAAGGCCAGAAACAGACTCATATAAAAATAAACTGGCTTTTGAGAAAGACACAAAAAGGAATCTAAAGATTCTTAAAGACTTTATAAAAATGCTAACACTAAAAAACTCAGCAAAGTTGAAGGATACAAGATCAGCACATAAAAATCATTTATATTTCTGTATATTAGCAATGAACAATCTAAAAAGGATATTAAGAAATTAATTTCACTTATAGTTGCATCTAAGAGAATAACATACCTAGGAATAAATGTAACCAAGCAGATGAAGGATTTATACACTGAAAACTAAAAACATTACTGAAAGAAATTATGGGAGACCTAAGTCAGGAAGCAACAGTTAGAATTGGACATGGAACTATAGACTGGTTCCAAATAGGAAAAGGAGTACATCAAGGCTGTATATTGTCACCCTGCTTATTTAACTTATATGCAGAGTACATCATGAGAAACGCTGGGCTGGAAGAAACACAGGCTGGAATCAAGATTGCCGGGAGAAATATCAATGACCTCAGATATGCAGAAGACACCACCCTTAAGGCAGAGAGTGAAGAGGAACTAAAAAGCCTCTTGATGAAAGTGAAAGAGGAAAGTGAAAAAGTTGGCTTAAAGCTCAACATTCAGAAAACGAAGATCATGGCATCCGGTCCCATCACGTCATGGGAAATAGATGGGGAAACAGTGGAAACAGTGTCAGACTTCAGTTTTGGGGCTCCAAAATCACTGCAGATGGTGACTGCAGCCATGAAATTAAAAGACGCTTCCTCCTTGGAAGAAACGTTATGACCAACCTAGATAGTATATTCAAAAGCAGAGACATTACTTTGCCAATTAAGGTCTGTCTCTTCAAGGCTATGGTTTTTCCTGTGGTCATGTATAGATGTGAGAGTTGGACTGTGAAGAAAGCAGAGTGCCAAAGAATTGATGCTTTTGAACTGTGGTGTTGGAGAAGACTCTTGAGAGTCCCCTGGACTGCAAGGAGATCCAACCAGTCCACTGTGAAGGAGATCAGCCCTGGGATTTCTTTGGAAGGAATGATGCTAAAGCTGAAACTCCAGTACTTTGGCCACCTCATGAGAAGAGTTGACTCACTGGAAAAGACTCTGATGCTGGGAGGGATTGGGGGCAGGAGGAGAAGGAGATGACAGGAGATGAGATGGCTGGAGGGCATCACTGACTAGATGGACGTGAGTCTGAGTGAGCTCCGGGAGTTGGTGATGGACAGGGAGGCCTGGTGTGCTGCGATTGATGGGGTCGCAAAGAGTCGGACACGACTGAGCGACTGAACTGAACTGAACTGAAGTGAAGTGAATGGAAAGACATTTTGTTAAGATAGCATTACTAGCCATCTACACATTCAAAACAATTCCTATTACAAATTGAATGGCTATTTTATAGCAGAAATGGAAAAACCTATTATCAAATTCATATGGAATTTCAAGGGGGCACAAATAATCAAAATAATACTGACGAAGTAGAACAACATTGGAAGATGCACAGTTCTTGATTTGAAAATTTATAACTACAAAGTAAGAGTAATCAAAACAAGAGTAATCAAACCAAAATATTCACGTAGATAAATGTAAAGGAACTAGGAGTCCAGAACTAAACCCAGAGCTCTGTGGCCTACTGATTTTCTACAAGGGTACCGAGAACGTTCAATGGAAAAGGAATAATCTCTTCAACAAACAATTCTAGGACAGCTGGATTTCCACATGCAAGAGAGTGAATTTGGAGCTCTACTTTTCATCATATATCAAAAGGAATTCAAAATGGATCAATGACCTAACTGTAAGAGCTAAAATTTAAAACTCTTAGCAGAAAACATAAGGGTAAATAAATTCTGTGACCTTTGTCACATTCTTAGGTGTGACACCAAAGCACAAGCAAAAGCAAGAACAAAAACATAGGTAAATATAGCTTCATCAAATTTTTTTAAAAAATATGCACTAAAAGACATTATCAAGAAAATGAAAAGGCAACCTTGAGAATGGGAAAAATAAGGTGCAAATGTTTGATTTACTTTTCTAGTATCTAGAATTCTTCAGATTTTTGGGCTTCCCTGGTAGCTCGGTTGGTTGATCTCCACCTGTAATGCAGGAGATCTGGATTTGATCCCTGGGTCAGTAATTATCCCCTGGAAAATGAAATAGCAACCCACCCTAGTATTCTTGCCTTGGAAATCCCATGGACAGAGGAGTTTTTCATGCTATGGTCCATAGGGTCACAGAAAGTTGGACATGACTTAGAGACTAAACCATAACCACAATATCTAGAATATATAAAGAATTCCTACATTTCAACAATAAAAACACAAACAACTCAATTATAATTTTACCAATGTACTTGAAGAGCCATTTCTCAAAAGAAGGTCTGTTAAAGGGCAGAAAGCACAGGAAAAGATGCTTAACCATTAGAGGTGTACAAATCAAAAGCCCAATGAGCTGTCAATGTATACCTACTAAAATGGGCATCATTTAAAGAAACTGAAAATAAGAAGTGTTGTCAAGGATGTGGAAGAATTGGAACACCCATCCATTGCTGGTTGGAATATAAACTGTTGCAGCCACTGTAAAAAAAAAAAAAAAAGTTTGACTTTTTTGGAAAAAATATATAATTACTGTACAACCCAGGAATTCCATTCCTAGGTATATACCAAATGAATAAAAACAGGTACTCAAACAAATACTTGTACACAGATGTTCATAGTGGTACTATTTACAGTAGGCAAAAGGTGAGGATGACTCAAATGTTCATTAACAGATAAACATATAAACAAAATGTGGCACATACATGGAAGGGACATAACTGAGTCTGAGAAGGAACACATTCTTTCCCTATGCCACAAGTTGACTGAATCTTAACACACAGTGCTAAGTGAAAGGAGCCAGACCCCAAAGGCCATATGTAGTATGATTCCACTTACTTGAAATATCCAGAAAATAGGCAAACCTGTATAGAGGCAGAAGGCATACCGGTGATGGCCAGTTATTGGAGCATCAGGGGCATGGGGTTGATAGGAATGGGGTTTACTTTTGGGGTGAAAAAATATTTTGAAACATTTAATAATGGTAGTATTTCACAACATTGTACTAAATTCTGGTGGGATGTATTTTATCCGATATGAATTTCATCTCCATTAAAATAAAAATCCAAATAGTGTGGGGGGGGGGCATTTTGTAGCATTATACACACTAGATTTTTATAGATTTAAACTGAGTTACTCTCTCAGTCTCAATTTCTCTCTACAACCCATTCTCTCTATCTGGGAAAACATCTTTTTCTGTTTTCACTGATCACTTCTGCTCATTTAAGTCTATTTCTAATTTTATGAGTTTCTTCCATGTCAGTTATCATATGTTGATTTCAATAATTTACCCAGTAAATTTACAGTATTTGTTTAATGATCATGTCTGTGCCTATAAATTAGAAATTCTGGGTCTATATATTTTTTCACCTATACCATAAAGCAGATAATTTTGGCCAAATTGTTTCATTTATTTGGATCTAGTTTATTTCAAATTCTAAATTCATTTTATTATTACTTTAAAAACACACTAAGGCTATTATTTAACATCTAATTGCTTTATGTGAGTTTTGATTATTAAAACACTATAAAATCAATAAAACTCCAATTGCTAGCATTAAGGCAGAGATGTTATAATAGTCATGTTTTATTCACTCATTCAACACTCTGAGCACTTATTCTGTACTGTCCCTGGAGATGTAAATATTATCACCAATGATATCATCATTAATGATTAATCCACTGAGTCTATGTGAAACACACAGATAATGATGATGATGGTGATGATGAAAGTATTTATTACTATATTTTAGAAACCCTCTGGAAAAAAGACCAAGAGATAAAGATAATTATGCCTATGTTGATATCATTTTTCATTTGAAGAGCCCTAATTAAAACTGATGTAAAACATTTGTAAATCAATTATTTGATACACAAATGTACAGATGAGATCTATATGTTTCGTGATAAAGAGTAAGATTTTATGAAGAGATTATTCTATTGACACATTTAAAATACTCATCAGCACACTATCTTCCATATAATAGTGAAAGTGTTAGTCACTCAATTGTGTCTGACCCTTTGCTACCCCAGGGACTGTAGCCCGCCAGGCACCTCTGTCTGTGGAATTCTCCAGGCAAGAATACTGGAGTGGGTAGCCACTCCCTTCTTCAGGGGATCTTCCTGACCCAGGGATCAAACCCATGTCTCCTGCATTGCAGGCAGATTCTTTACCATTTCAGCCACCAGGAAAGCCCAATACAATGTGTGTACCTTGAATTTCTTATAACTTGGAAGTCATCCCTACACATACCTCTAATGCAGTCAGCTAAAGGGGTGATTGCCCTCAGCTTATGAAACATTAGTTATTACTTTTTTTTTTATTTTTATTTATTTATTTATTTTTTAGTTTTTTAGTTTTTTATTTTTTAAATTTTAAAATCTTTAATTCTTACATGCATTCCCAAACATGAACCCCCCTCCCACCTCCCTCCCCATAACATCTTTCTGGGTCATCCCCATGCACCAGCCCCAAGCATGCTGCATCCTGCGTCAGACATAGACTGGCGATTCAATTCACATGATAGTATACATGTTAGAATGTCATTCTCCCAAATCATCCCACCCTCTCCCTCTCCCTCTGAGTCCAAAAGTCCGTTATACACATCTGTGTCTCTTTCCCTGTCTTGCATACAGGGTCGTCATTGCCATCTTCCTAAATTCCATATATATGTGTTAGTATACTGTATTGGTGTTTTTCTTTCTGGCTTACTTCACTCTGTATAATCGGCTCCAGTTTCATCCATCTCATCAGAACTGATTCAAATGAATTCTTTTTAACGGCTGAGTAATACTCCATTGTGTATATGTACCACAGCTTTCTTATCCATTCATCTGCTGATGGACATCTAGGTTGTTTCCATGTCCTGGCTATTATAAACAGTGCTGCGATGAACATTGGGGTACATGTGTCTCTTTCAATTCTGGTTTCCTCGGTGTGTATGCCCAGAAGTGGGATTGCTGGGTCATAAGGTAGTTCTATTTTCAATTTTTTAAGGAATCTCCACACTGTTCTCCATAGTGGCTGTACTAGTTTGCATTCCCACCAACAACACATTAAAAAGATCATACACCATGACCAAGTGGGCTTTATCCCAGGGATGCAAGGATTCTTCAATATCTGCAAATCAATCAATATAATTCACCACATTAACAAATTGAAAAATAAAAACCATATGATTATCTCAATAGATGCAGAGAAGGCCTTTGACAAAATTCAACATCCATTTATGATAAAAACTCTCCAGAAAGCAGGAATAGAAGGAACATACCTCAACATCATAAAAGCTATCTATGACAAACCCACAGCAAACATTATCCTCAATGGTGAAAAATTGAAAGCATTTCCCCTAAAGTCAGGAACAAGACAAGGGTGTCCACTTTCACCGCTACTATTCAACATAGTTCTGGAAGTTTTGGCCACAGCAATCAGAGCAGAAAAAGAAATAAAAGGAATCCAAATTGGAAAAGAAGAAGTAAAACTCTCACTGTTTGCAGATGACATGATCCTCTACATGGAAAACCCTAAAGACTCCACCAGAAAATTACTAGAGCTAATCAATGAATATAGTAAAGTTGCAGGATATAAAATCAACACACAGAAATCCCTTGCATTCCTATACACGGATAATGAGAAAGTAGAAAAAGAAATTAAGGAAACAATTCCATTCACCATTGCAATGAAAAGAATAAAATAGTTATTACTTATTATAAATTGCATAATAGATATCTAGGGTGTGAGACAAGCACTATAATTCCAAGAACTGTCCCCCCAATTTTAGTATCACAGACAACATTAGAAGTAGAATGTTATAATGTAGAGAAAGAAATACTTAGATGTGATGAGACCACAACTAGATCATTGAATGGAAGTAATGAGCTGTATGATATTTAGTGAGTTATTATTATGGTGATAGAATATAGTCTTATTGTGGCGATCATTTTAAAATGTGTAAAAATATGAAAAAGCTAGGCCATACAACCGAAACTAATATAATATGGTATGTTAATTATAACTCGACAAAAAGTAGGTATGAGACCCAGATTAAATATGAAAAATAAAAGCAAGGCAAAAAACCATGTATTTTGAGATAGGATTTATGTTGGGCCATGTGAAAGTGGATCACAGGACAGAAATGGTATGGACCTAACAGAAGCAGAAGATATTAAGAAGAGGTGGCAAGAATACACAGAAAAACTATGCAAAAAAGATCTTCATGACCAAGATAACCACAATGGTGTGATCACTTACCTAGAGCCAGATATCTTGGAACGCGAAGTCAAGTGGGCCTTAGAAAGCATCACTACGAACAAAGCTAGTGGTGGTAATGGAATTCCAGTTGAGCTATTTCAAGTCCTAAAAGATGAGGCTGTGAAAATGTTGCATTCAATATGCCAGCAAATTTGCAAAACTCAGCTGTGACCATAGGACTGGGAAAGGTCAATTTTCATTTCAATACCAAAGAAAGGCAATGCCAAAGAACGTTCAAACCATGGTACAATCATACTCATCTCACATGCTAGCAAGCTAATGCCCTAAATTATGCTACGCAGGCTTCAACAGTATGTGATCTATGAACTTCCAGATGTACAAGCTGGATTTAGAAAAGGCTGACTTGATGGATGTGAGTCTGAGTGAACTCTGGGAGTTGGTGATGGACAGGGAGGCCTGGCGTGCTACAATTCATGGGGTCGCAAAGAGTCGGACACGACTGAGCAACTGAACTGAACTGAACTGAGGAACCACAGATCAAATTGCCAACATCTGTTGGATCATAGAAAAGGCAAGAGAATTCAAGAAAAACATCTATTTCTGCTTTATTGACTATGCCAAAGACTTTGCCTGTGTAGGACACAACAAGTTGTGGAAAATTCTTCAAGAGATGGGAATACCAGACCACCTGACTTGCCTCTTGAGAAATCTGTATGCAGGTCAGGAAGCAACAGTTAGAACTGGACATGGAACAACAGGCTGGTTCCAAATCGGGAAAGGAGTACGTCAAGGCTGTGTATTGTCACCCTGCTTATTTAACTTCTATGCAGAGTACATCATGTGAAATGCAGGCTGATGTAGCACAAGTTGGAATCAACATTGCTGGGAGAAATATCAATAACATGAGATACACAAATGATACCAGCCTTATGGCAGAAAGTGAAGAAGAACTAAAGAGCCTCTTGATGAAAATGAGAGAGGAGAGTGAAAAAGCTGGCTTAAAATTCAACATTCAGAAAACTAAGATGATGGCATCTGGTCCCATCACTTCATGGCAAATAGATGGAGAAACAATGGAAACCGTGACAGACTTTATTTTCTTGGGCTCCAAAGTCACTGCAGATGGTGACTGCACCCATGAAATTAAAAGATGCTTGCTCCTTGGAAGAAAAACTATGACCAACCTACACAGCATATTAAAAAGCAGAGACATTACTTTGCTGACAAAAGCTATTTACAGTAGCCATCTAGTCAAAGCTATGGTTTTTCTAGTAGTCATGTATGGTTGTGAGAGTTGGGCTATAAAAAAGCTGAGTGATGAAGAATTGATGCTTTTGAGCTGTAGTGTTGGAGAAGACTCTTGAGAGTCCCGTGGACTGCAAGGAGATCAAACCAGTCAATCCTAAAGGAAATAAGTCCTAAATATTCAGTGGAAGGACTGATGCTGAAGCTGAAACTCCAATACTTTGGCCACCTATGTGAAGAACTGACTCATTGGAAAAGACCCTGATGCTGGGAAAGATTGAAGGCTGGAAGAGAAGGGGACGACAGAGGATGAGATGGTTGGATGGCATCACTGACTTGATAGACATGAGTTTGAGCAAGCTCGAGAAGTTGTTGATGGACTGAGAAGCCTGGGGTGCTACAGTCCATGGAGTTGCAAAGAGTTGGATATAACTGAGCGACTGTACTGAATTGATCTGAAGTTAAAGTAACTGGCATTCTAAAAATGCACTAGACGTGTACCTATCTTCAAAGAACTCATGACCATTTGGTTGTATCAGTTACCTATTGGAACATTAAAACTACCCCAGCTCAGTGACATAAAATAAAATCCACTTGTCATTTCCCATGATTTACTTGGTTGATAGGGCGATTATTCTGGTTTGAATTGACTTTTCTGGGCCTAGATTCTCAGACATCCTGTTTCTCAGCAAAAACGTGGGATGACTTGGGTAGCAAGGCCCTTTCTTCATGTGGTTTCTCATTCTGCAGAAATTCAGTCTGGGCTTGTTCACACAATGGCATGAGGATGCAGACAACAGAGGACAAGTTCCAAGGTACAATCATTTTCAAGGTTTTTGCTTGCCTCTCATTTCCAAATATTCTATTGTCCAGTGAGAGTCACATAGGAAAACACAGATTCAAGGGCTAAATAAATACATTCCAATTCCACATGAAAGGAGCAAGACTATTGTAAGGTCATAAATATAGCAACAGAAAGAATTATTTGGCCCTTTTTAACACAATGTTCCACATTGTACTAATGGATAAATCCCCTTCTCATTTTAGATCTTGAGGTTAAAATATCTCCTGACTCCAAAAGAAAGTCACGATCCATCACAAAATTGGGAGCCCTGAATAGAGGATTTAGAGTGCAACAATTATTAACAAACCCAATGTGAATTTGTGGGATTGTTTTACTGATAGCATCTTTTGATTCTCTAATGATCTGGATTTCTGTCAACTTTCTCAATTGGCAGAAGGGGAAACCTGATACTATTATGTAGCCAGTAATGTCATAGTAGTTTATTTATAGGAATCTTAATTATTCATTACAGCCTTCCTTAAGATAGGACAATATTCCCCAGAAAGTGTTTAGAAAATGATCATTTAAGCTCTTGTCATAGAACAGGTTTGTGGATTACTGGGTTAAATTTTTATAAAATCTATTACTGCAGGAATTTTAAAAATACATCAATATGCTGATGAGTATTGCATTTTTAAATAAGGGAATATAATGTATATTGTCTTCTAAACTTAATTCCATTTTTTTTTAGATAAAGAAAATAAGGGCTCAATGATTACGCTTAAAAAGAGCTTCTTCTGATCCAGGCATTTATACATCCAAAATTTCATTCAGTGTTTATAACTGGTACAGGTGTTGTTATATATTCAAAAACTTACAAAACAGGAGGAAAGAGAAGCAAGCTAACTTGCCAGATTCCACATATCTTGAAAGTGACAGGTTTGTGTACCAAATCCATTTTGACTCAGGACACAACCTAGCTGTAACAAACTACCAATTTCAGGTGATGCTTCTTCCAGCCTCTACCCCTAGAAGTCAAGGGGATCTTTGATAGCCTCTCCCAGAGCCATAATTCTGTTCTGGTCCCAAACGGGGCACTCATGCTCTGCACAGGCATGTGATGCCTTCCTGCTAGCCTCACTCAAAGCATAGCATTAAGCACATATTCTACCCCCCAGATCAATTCCCACATTGCTCTCCAAGAACACTGCACAGCTAGGCAGTGAGGCTTCATATTAATCATGTTTTCTAATTATTTATTTATTAGAACAAGGGAGTTGAACACCTGGCAACATTTACATTTGCAAATTAGGGAAATGGCCTCACTCCAGCAGAAATCTGATTTTATTATTTGCCTTGTAAAATCAAGTTGGCTCAGTGGTGGAGAAAGTTATATTGATATAAACAAGGGTGAAAGGCTGGAAATAAACTCTTTTCCCACCTTCAGGTTTGATATATGTTGCATAAATTTGTACACTTGAAACCTTATTCATGAAGCAATTGTTAGGATGAAATAAATAGGATATATCAATATTTCTCATTTTTTTTAACTAAATTTTATTAGAGAATAGTTGCTTTACAATGATGTACTAGTTTCTACTGTACAACAAAGTGAAACACCTATACATAAACCTGTATCCTCTCTGTTTTGGATTTCTGCAGAGCACTGAGTAGGGCTCCCTGAGCTATACAGTAGGTTCTCATTAGTCATCTATTTTATACATAGTAGTGGATATATGTCAGTTCCAGTCTACCAGTTTATCCTACCCTTCCTTGCTGTACATGTTTATTCTCTAAATCCATGTCGCTGTTTCTGTTTTGCAGATATCATCTACAAATGATGATGTCATTTGATATCATTTGTACAAATCTTCCATATATATTTGTTAATATACAGTATTTTTCTCTGACTAATGTGACTCTGTATGACAGTCTCTAGGTCCATCCATGTCTCTGAAAAACAACCCAGCCTGGTAGGCTGCAGTCCATGAGGTTGCTGAGAGTTGGACACGACTTAGTGACTTCACTTTCATGCACTGGAGAAGGAAATGGCAACCCATTCCAGCGTTCTTGCCTGGAGAATCCCAGGGACGGGGGTGCCTGGTGGGCTGCCGTCTCTTGGGGTCTCACAGAGTCAGACATGACTGAAGCGACTTAGTAGCAGTAGCAGCAGCAGTTGGCTCTAGTGTCATAATTTAAGGACATGAGTTGAAACATACATGTCAAATTCTAAACTTCACTAAATACAGAGAGTCTCCATGTCTTTATGGATATGGAGATTGTAATTATATTTTAGGTGCTTATGAGGCTTAAAACGGATATAAGTACAGCACTTAACTCATAGGTGAGTCATACCCAATATTAGTTGGCTACTCATGGTCCCCATCCCACTTAAGCATGGGGATCATAAAGTTAAAAAGACGCAGCCCGTAGTTACACAGGTCATAGTTCAGTCATTAAGGAAGATCAATTAGTTTTTTAAAAAAATATGATCAGTACCACAAAAACATCAAATATATGTGAGTGAAAGGTAATTTTGGATATAACATAAAGATCACAAGTCCTCCTAATACAGAGGACATTTGACCCTTAAACAAGCGGGTTAGAGATGCAGACCCCTCTGTACAGTAGAAAATCTGCATATAACTTTGCAGTTGACCCTCTGAATCCTTGGTTTGATGTCCTCAGATTCAACCAACTGAGGATCATGTGGTACTGTAGTATTTACAGCTGGAAAAAAAATCCACATCCACAACCCATGCATTCAAATCTGTATTGTTCAAGGGTCAACTGGTATCTAAGAAAGAGAAAAGGGAGCTAGGATTGAAGATGTTTATATGATGAATGGATTTGAAATGAGCCTTAGGTGACTGAAATTTATCCTGTAGCCAAATTATTCGACTGACAGCCAAGAGTCATGCTTCATGGAATTTAATTAGCCATTGTGTACCTTGTGGGAGGGAAATTGAGAATGGAGATGAGAGAGCCAATTGGAACACTATATAATTGTAATTTCTTAGATGATGCCAAATCCTCCAACTTTCTGGATTCACTCTCTAAACCAAAAGATCCCCAAAAGAATATTTCCCTCCTTTGCAAGAAAATTTCAAATCTCCTAGACACAGCAGGCCAATTGCATCAGATGTTAAAACTAGAACATCTCTGTCTGCTGAAGCACTTCAGGCTAGAGATAATAATGACCCAAACAAGGGCAGTGAATATGAAATTAGGGAAACACATGGAAGACTCCCTCTCCTATTGGGTGAAAAGTTCTAAGATAGGGCCCTGTGCGCAAATTAAGAATTGTATATCTGAATTCTTTAAAAACAAACATGTGGTAAACTACCTTCCAAAGGAATGGGTAACACTGAGGAACATTTCTGAAACTACTGGTAAATATGCTGAACATGGAGCAAGTTGAAATAAAAGAGCAGAGTGAGGACTCAGCAGTGTCACGCTGGCCATACAACTTCACACTTCATTTCTATGAAGGATATTATTAAACTATGAACACCATATGTATCACAAAAGATTTGAGGTTATCAGCATATTACTAGGCATATAATACAATTTCAATGAGATTATACGTTCATGACATAACATGCAATGTATAATGGCATGAAAGATTTCTGTTGACCAGAAAAAATTTCAATGAAGAAAAAATTTCTGCAGTAGAAAGAAAGAATGGAAAAGTAATTTGAGATAAATATGTGTATTAATCCATGCTAGAGCCCAGAAAAATAAAAAGAGAGAAATAAAGTTTACTTAGAGGAAATGAAAAGTAAGCACATTTGTTTCTACATATCACCAAGATTTAAATAAAGATGCACCTAGAAAAAGAGAAAGCAGGCAGCTGAATTGCTCACCTGGTGGGGATCCAATTGCCCTACATGGGAAGTGCTAGCTACCTGCATGGAAAACAGATGTTACCACTTCTACTTTATGTGGTAGCAAGAAGCTAGTGTGGTAAAAATTCCGTGTTACCCTCAGTGCTGTGATTTTTACTGTTTAGTAACTTTTCAAATCTCTGTATAGCAGGAGGAGATACAAACATTTATTCACTTTTTTTCTTTTTTTGCTGTACCTACAGATCATATCACATTTGCTTGTCTTGGGGATTAGCTTACCTTTGCTCTACAGAGATGCTTCTTTTTCTTGTGGGGTATTGATGCTGTAATAGGTGGCCTTCGGTGTTTCCTTGGTCCAAGAGAGTTGGTGCCACAGTGACAGGTGAGTCACCACTCTGGACTTGGAGTTAGGAGACCAAGTGACCTAGGATTAGTTGAAGAGCCAGTGTCTCCAAGGGCAATAAGCATTCTGAGGGACTGACTTCCAACAACATCACTAGTAAAATAGGAGAATTATATTTCAGGAGAATATCTGCATAATATTCAGACCTCTTCACTGTATTCTCTTACTTCTCTGAGTCTGCAGTGAAATCAGGCTATGCTGTTCTGCTGGATGTGAGTGAGGAAGTTCTGGCCTTTAGCAATCCAATGACAGCTGCTAAACTTGAGAAAGATATATGTACATATGGAAACATCTGCAACAATACCAAGCAGAATAGCATCAACAGTATTATCAGAATGTCTGAGATATATGTTGGTGTACATGTGCGTATGTCTATATCCAAAAATATTGGGTGAAACCTAAAAAATTCAGTGATACTTAAATTATGGGTTTTAATTTCTCCTCCTTTATGTTATATAACTGATTCCTTCTATACTGAATGTGAATTATGCATACAATCAGAAACAGTGTGAACAAAAGCATTATACACAATAAAATTCTTAAAGTTAGCAGTAAATAACTAAATTAATCACTAATTCTGTTTGGAGAATAGTTTGATATTTGAAAACTAGGGGAAACCAATGGTGTACTCTGGGGAAATATACTATTCAAACTAAATCAAAAAGAAAGAAATTATAAGGGAAAAAAATCCATCATGAAGCCTTTATACTCCTCTACAAAGAACTTTAACATAGAAAATAGTAGTAAAATAAATTTTTCAGTGAAAGGAAATATATTTATGTAAATGGAGTTTTGAGTCTGCCAGTTAAACCGCCACTCATGCTCTCCTGTGATGCTTTCAGTATGTTGTAATGTGGTTATTATTGTCCCACTTTGCATATTAAGTGGTCTTTGCAAAGATAGTAAGCTGTAAAGTGTGAACTAGAGCTGAAACTCAGGTTTCCTGACTAGAACTCTACTCCTAGTGACCTCAAAAAAAAAAAAAAATTAAAAAGTGAGAGAGAGAAACAAAATATAAATCACATTTGGAAACTCTGTATTTGTGATGTGAACAAGGGAACATCCTTAATAGATATACAGATCCCTAAAAAATGATAGAAAAATAACTATACAAAGTTTTGATCTTTTTTGTTGGAGGAAAATTGCTTTACAAAGTTGTGGTGGTCTCTGCCGTACATTAAAATGAATCAGTTATACTTATATATATAACCCCTCCCAGTGGGCCTCCATCCCCCACCCCATTCGGTTCACTTCAGTTCAGTCGCTCCATCGTATCTGACTCTGCAACCCCATGAACTGCAGCACGCCAGGCCTCCCTGTCCATCATCAACTCCCAGAGTTTACCTAAACTCACCTCCACTGACTCAGTGATGCCATCCAACCATCTCATCCTCTGTCGTCCCCTTCTCCTCCTGCCCTCAATCTTTCCCAGCATCAGGGTCTTTTCAAATAAGTCAGCTCTTTGCATCAGGTGGACCAAGTATTGGAGATTCAGCTTCAACATCAAACCTTCCAATGAACACCCAGGACCGATCTTTAGGATGGACGGGTTGGATTTCCTTGCAGTCCAAGGGACTCTCAAGAGTCTTCTCCAACACTACAGTTCAAAAGCATCAATTCTTCAGTGCTCAGCTTTCTTTATAGCCCAACTTTCACATCCATACATGACCACAGGAAAAACCATAGCCTTGACTAGATGGACCTTTGTGGAAAAAGTAATGTCTCTGCTTTCTAATATGCTGTCTAGGTTGGTCATAACTTTCCATCCAAGGAGTAAGCGTCTTTTAATTTCATGGCTGCAATCACCACCTGCAGTGATTTTGAGCCCCCCAAAATAAAGCCAGCCACTGTCTCCACTGTTTCCCCATCTATTTGCCATGCAGTGATGGGGCTGGACCATTACACCCCTGTGGGTCATCACAGAGTGCCAGGGTCATCACAGGCTGGGCTCCCTGTGGTGGCACAGCAGCTTCCCACCGGTTATCCATCTCACACACAATGGTGTATATACGTCAGTGCTACTTCCGCAATTTGCCCCACCCTCTCCTCCTCCTCTAGGTTCACGAATCTGTTCTCTACATCTATATCTCCATTTCTTCTCTGTAAGACAGGTTCACCAGCACTGTTTGTTAGATTCCACATATATGCATTAATATACAATATTTGTTTTCCTCTTTCTGACTTACTTTATTTGGCATAACAGGCTCAAGGTTCACCTACCTCAATAAAAAATAACTCAAACGTGTGCCTTTTCATGGCAGAGTAATATTCCATTTTATGTATATACCATGACGTATTGATACATTCATCTGTTGATGGACATCTAGGTTGCTTCCATGTCCTGGCTATATATTTATTTTTCTGTAAAAATTAATCTAACATATTGTCCAAATCACATGGAATTGGAGCAGGCACCAACAGGAAAATGGGATATAAAGAAACACAGGCTTCTTCTTATGCTGAGCATTAGCCATTATACAAGACACTGTATTAGGCTTTACAGTCACTAGACCAGTTAACTCTTATAAATATCTTATGTATGTAGATCATCTATATGTATAAATTTCATTTATATAATGGAATATTACTTGGTCATAAAAAAGAATGGACTCTTGCCATATGCAATAGCATGGATGGACCTGAAGGGTATTATGCTAAACAAGTGGGACAGAGAAAGCCAAATACTCTATGATTCCACTCACATGTAGAGTCTAAAAAAAACAAAATCAATGAACAAATAAAACAAAAACAGATTTAGAACATCAAGAACAAATTAGTAGTTCTCAGGTGAGGTGGGGGGGAGGAGGAGGCAAAATAGGTGCAAGGGATTAAGAGGTACAAACAGCTAATTGTAAGTCACGGATGTAATGAACAGCACAGTGAACATAGGCAGTATTTCATAATAACTTTGCACAGTGTGTAATGGATAGAAAGACTGAAGCACTGTTCACCCGAAACTAATAAAATTGTATCACTGAAACTAATATAATGCTATAAGTCAACTATATTTCAATTTTTAAAAAATTTAAAAATCTTCTGAGAGCACCCCCCCCCCCATTTCCTATTTGAAGATGAGCTAAAGGGGGCTTGGAGGAAGTTGAATAACTTTACCAGAGATTTCTTAGGTCATAAGAATAGTTTTGGAATTTGAAGGTGTGTTTCTGTGGTTCCAAAGCCATCGTGTGTGTGTGTGTGTGTGTGTGTGTTTATTTCTCTGTTTGTTTTGGTTTGTTTTATCTATATAGTGTAGACAAACAGCTTAAAATTTTTCGTAGCTTTAATTTTAGAATGGACATCAAGGAAAGGTTCTTGAATTTAGAAATAATTTTGTAACAAGAAGTCCCAGGAAACATAGGCGATTAAGTGATATCATCTTTAAGTCTGGTGTTGTTAATCTGGATTCAATGTGACAATGTTTACACACATACACACAACTATGTGCTTACAACTAGTTACACAAACCATCATTCTACCTTTGATTAAGCCAAGGTAATCTCTCATTAATTACTGAGTCACAGCTTTGGCAACTTCACCATGCCATTTTAAAATAAGGACACGTAATTCAAGCTGACACGCATCTCAGAGGCTTAATACAGTATGCTTATTTCTCAAATTCAAATCATCACATTGTATACTTTTATTACATACAAGCTTACTGATCAATTATTGGGGTCAAGAGTCAGATAATGACTAAGTGACTGAACAACAACATACCTCTGTAGGATTGGAAAATGCAATAATTATATATTTTTTGCATAATTTTTCTTGCCATTGTTTCAGCAAAATCATTTCAATCTGAGTTGTTTTTTATGAGGGTATTCATTTTACTAATCTTTAAGTTGTAGCAATATACTTGTAGCAATCATACTCTTGTATGATTCTTTTTTACAATAAAAAGAAGATTTTAAAAAATTTAAATTGCAAGGGAAGTGGAGAAATATAGCTTCACATGGATTTTTGGGGAGCATTAGCTTTCTCTGCCACAGTTTGTGAAGTCACCTTCCAAGTTAGGTTTGGAGCAGCCTCAGTTCTCATCAAACAAAACAAACAAACAAAAAATACTGTAATCGCAACCCTCTCAGTAGGCAATATGCAAAGGAAATAAGACAAATTACCAGTGAGAATATGGAAGGCATTCATTATTAATACCTAACGAAATAATGCAAAGGGGAACATTTAAAATATTTCGTCACTGTTTGAAATCCTCCATGCTTATTAGGTTGTGGGAAGACAGTTCTCAGGTGTTTCTAGTAAAAATGTAAATTGATTTTTAGAAAAAAAAAATCTGGCTATATGAAATAAAATTTAAGTGTATAAACCTTGGGATTAGCAAGTTCTATTTCAGACATTTCTCTTAAAGCAGTTATCAGACAAGTGCACCAAGATATGTGTGTGTATGAAAACATTCACTGTGACAATGTGAATACAGACACACACACACAGTAACTTGGTTGTTCATTAATTAGTATTCACTGTGGTGACCCATAAATCTTAGGCTTTTAAAACAATAAGAACTTTATAGATGGATGAGTAGATAGATAGATTGACAGGCAGACAGCAGCTATATCTGGGATAGTTTATTAATAACCAGTGTGATTAAATTCAAGTTAGTATCAGTTAAGAAAAGGGTGGATCAGGTATTATTTCTTGCTAATCTATCATACACCACAGTCATATTTAATCCTTACAGCAACTCTTTGACTTGGATGTTAAAATGTATACTTTAAAGAAGCAGCAAAGAGTTCAACTCACAGAAGACTGAAAGTGGTACATTTAGGATTTCAACTCAGGTCCAAATCTGGTTCCAAATCCGATGCTCTTCCTACTGCACCAAGCTGCTTCCACAGCAGTTGGAACTCGTCTGCATCTGTTCTATACTTGTTTGCATTTTTCCATTTTAAAGCAGAAGCCACCCCCTTGCCCCACCAGGCTCAGCAACACTTTGGTTCCCTTTCCCATGGCTGCGGCAGATCCACTCACCTCCCTGGCATGCACGCGCAGCTCTGCAGTGTACCAGAGCATCTGGCAATCCACCCAGCAAGAGGGACTGGGAAGCACAGAAAATTCCTCAGAGAGCTGGCAACATCTGTTTGATAGGCGATGAAAAATAAACTCGTAATAAACCCATTTCAGGAGCCAAAAAAAAAAAAATAGGCTCCTCAAAGTGCTGATTTTTCATTTTGTGCAAGTGTAGTAATGCTGGTCTACTTGACAAGTAGAAAAACAGCTTGTCTGGAAGCAAATGATCACAGCCAGAGGGTGAGGCTGCTCACACCAGGAGTGAGCGCAGGCAAGGGCAGACGAGGAAGCATTTAGAAAGATTGCCTAGAAAGCCTGCACCACCTGTGGCTGGCTCCTGGCACAGAGGAGGGACCCAGGTGGTGGAGTGAGGAGCAGACATGTCAGGAATGAGTTTCAACCCAGTAGCAGTGACTTCCTCACCGCTGCCAAGCCGCTTCCCGTTCATTCAGCCATCAAAGCATTCTTTCCTTTATCCATCCATTCACTGTTTCACTTATTCAAATATTTATTACATACTCTAATGAAAACATCTTTTTATTATGGGATGAATGGATATCATAGTTATTATATTATAATCTATGGTGGTTTTCCTATAGAAAAGTAAAATTATAAAAGAATGGCAGATGAACACTTATTGAGTTTAAATCTCATAAGACATAAATGAATATGACAAAATGGATTGAAGAAGGAAATAACATATTTGAGAGATAAAATCATCCTTGGTAATAACTATACTCAATACAAGCTAGTCCATGGCTATAAATATAATTGTGGATGTAGATGAAAGGAAAGAGAATTCAATGAATCTAAGAGAGTGATTCAGTGTTTTTCTCAGGCAAAGTCATTATTACACCATGTGGAGACAAAACAGAAACCAGGCTAAAAACGATCCATGGGTTAGCATACCATAGGAGCCAGATAAAGCTCTGTTATTATTCTCTTCATATCCTCTCTATGCATATAAATTTTATTCTTTAACTTCTCACATGTATGCTCTCTGATCCAAAAGGTCCGGGTCAGAAATGTGAAAAAGTGAGGGTGGAACAAGGGGAGGGAGAGAGAGAGAAAGAATATATTAGAGAACAGAATCTCCTGGACATCGATAAGCAATGACAGCAAAGTCAAGGCGCTCAGTCGTGTCCGACTCTTTGCAACCCTGTGGACTGTAGCCCACCAGGCTCCTCCATCCATGGGATTTTCCAGGCAAAAGTACTGGAGTGGGTTGCCATTTCCTTCTCCAGGGGATCTTCCCAACCCAGGGATCGAACCCAGGTCTCCCACATCATAGGCAGACGCTTTAACCTTTGAGTCACCAGGGAAGCCCCTATTTCCAAGAAAATGGCTGAATCTATGAGATTGAAGTGTGACAGCGTGGACCACTTAGCCCTCGATGCTTTCCACATCTAACTTTGAAGATCTGGCATTATCATTTATTAAGGATGCAGAGACATCCTACCTCTCTGGCACTAATATAAAGACAGATACAAATCTGTTCCCTTCCCCTTCTCCCAGCATCAGGAAGGTACCATGTGGTGCAAGAGGTATAGCCCTTGCAGCAACATAGCCTCGGGTTTGGCTCTGTACTTCATCATTTGCTAGTTCTCTGCCCCTGTACAAGTTACATGTACAGCATCTTCATCTATAAAATAGTATCGTAATGTTTGGTTGATGTGATTGTGGTAAGTATTAAATGAGATAATATATACCAATTATTCAATAAGAAGTAGCTGTCATTCCTACCATCATGACTGTGATTCTTTTCTCTGAGTCTGCTTCCTCATTAGTTAAATTTGAATAATGATATGTAAGGTTGGAGTAAACAATAAATGATGTGCACTTTATGCATTCTAGATGATAATAGTATTCAATCTAGCTTCAGAGAGAGACATGGAGGCACACTGCTTACCTAGATATATACTTTATAAAATAGTATATATTCAAAGAGCAATGGGTATTTAATTAAGTTCTTACAGCAGGAGAAATTCCCACGTGAAGCTCCCGAGCTCCATTCCATGTTCAAAATAAAAGAGGATCAATATCCTTCAGGGTGAAGTGAAGCTTCATACATATGAAAACAAATAGCAATTCAAATTTTCAAACACAAGATTAGATGTTCAATAACTTAATGTTTATCTTAGGGCTGGTTTAAAAAAAAAACATGAAAATTAAGCCGTGCACTGCCACAAAATGCTTATAGATCTGAAAAGGTGCTATACTTCTCACAAATAATGTTATTTTAATATGAATGAGTTCGTCATTCTACACTGGGAGGGAATCTATGCCCCCTTTAATGCCTGCCAGCCCCACATCCTGGAGTGTCTTACTCTCTCATTTCCATCTACTCAACTTTTCACATTCTTCACAGCTCAACTTCTTCCAGAAACCTCCCCATACCCCTGTTATCCAACAACTAGTCTATGTTATTCTAATTTGCTTTTCATCACATTCTATAGTTACTTTCATGTAACTCTGTATTTCATTTAGCCAGGTTTTACTAATAAACCTACTTCCCTCATCACACTGAGATCTTTGACAGAGAAAAACTGATTTTACTGAGATTTTATTTCTTCATTGCATGTATTACTATCTATATATTTTTATTTGCTTCTAATCATAAGAAAAGGGTGTTTTTATGATGGGAGGGTCCTTGTGTTCTATACCATAACCTCAGAATCTAGAATTTTTTGTCACAGAGTAGGCACTCAGTACATATTTGTGGAATAAATGAAAGAATGAGGGGATCATATTTACAGAAATTAGCATAGTACCTGGTTATGTTATTCAGAAAATTGTGCTAAATTTAACTGTGATGCAATAATATTCGTTATTGCTTAAAACTATACACTTTGCAATGATACTCAATATTACTTACATTCAGAAGCATTATACATGGGCAAAGCTTACAGATAATGAATACAGTAAAGGAAGTTCACAAGAAAGAATGCTGTCTCCTAAAGGCACAATGGCATGGAAGAGCCTGGCATGGGTAGGAACCTACAGCAAATGATGTAAGATGAAGATAGACTTACTAGAAAACCCTGGAGAAGTCAGAGGCAGTGAGAAAGGGCCGCTGTTCCATGTTAACAAGTTTGCATTTAGGACTACAGAACACTATGGAGCCACAGAAAATTTTAATCTGTCAATTAAGGGGATCATTTATGCTCTGAGCAGGGAGTTAGCTATCTGTGATCTGGGCTCCCTCTCTCTGATAAGAAAAGTCAGCCTCTCTGAACTCTATGCCTGGAATATAGCCCAATATGTCTAGGGCAGAGCTGCAAGGGCACCTAGGGCATCGTGCACACGTGTGTGAGTGTGCGCACGTGCACGCACACACACACGTGTGCAGTCGTGTCCAACTCTTTGCAACCCCATGGACTGCAGGCCACCAGGCTCCTCTGTGCATGGGATTTCTCAGGCGATAAAACTGGAGTGGGCTGCCATTTCCTATTCCATGGGATCTTCTCAAACCAGGGATCAAATCCATGTCTCTTGGGTCTCCTGCAGTGGCAGGCAGATTCCTTACCACTGCGCCGCCTGGGAAGCCCACACTTAGGGCATACTGGATGGAGAATTAAAGGAAGCGGGTCTTCCAAGTGACCTTGAAAGGAGTCACATGTGTTGCTACTTTCTGGGTACTTGGGACCACCTAAATGCCATCTGATGGTGCTCTTTATTTCAGCAAGAAGAATTTTTTTAATATATTCATGCAGGTCCTGTGCCTTAGAAACAAAAAGCAACAGAGTTCCCCTCAGCAACTCTAATAAAGACAGAGAAAAGATCATTAAAACTTTTAGTCGTATGAAGGTCTTAACAAGTAGGGTAGAATAAATATGATTTTCTAGGCAAATGAGTCTGAAATACTTTGCTATCACTCAGCCATAACTGGCTAAAAGAGATTACTAGAAGAGTTTCCAATTCATTTCCAGGAACTTATCTGACAAGCTCTAATTTGTACATTATTGTGAAGGTGCAGGAAGAGGAATGAGGGATTAGTTATCTAATGATGTACATAGCTAAATATATATGTGTGTATGTATATTTACATAAGTGCATTTATATTATACATCAATATATCTATGTCAATACATATGTATTTATATTTATGCTGATATATTAAACAACATATATACTTCATTATATAAATTATAGATTAGAATATTCTGGTGACATGACTAAGGGTATAAAAATATTAAAATAGCAATACTCAAAATTTATAATTCTGTCAGAATAGCATTCAGCTCCCCATCAAAACAATTCTGATGCCCACAACAAATACTATATAAAATATACAAATAATATACCTAAGGATTATGAGGAAAACACAAAAGCAGGCTGTGTGCTGTGAGGGGAGGGAAGCTGAAATAGTGACTAGCATGAGTCCAACCACCCTTGGACATACTGCAACAAAATAGTTGAAAATCAAAAGTAAGGAAAAAATCTTGGAAAGCATCCACATAAAAATAACATGTTATATATAAGGGAACCATTATTTGAATATGGTAGGTTTCTCATCAAAACCCATGAAGGCCAAAAAAGCAAAGAACAGCAGAACTATATTTTTCTATTAAACTTTTTTTCAAATTCCGACTTTATATTTCAGGGCTGCAGACTTATAAGATCATGCCTTTTACATGAAGGTGAAGGTGAAGTTGCTCAGTCGTGTCCGACTCTTTGCAACCCCGTGGACTACATGTAGCCCTACCAGGCTTCTCCACCCATGGGATTCTCCAGGCAAGAATACTGGAGTGGGTTACAATTTCCTTCTCCAGGGGATCTTCCTGACCCAGGGATCGAACCCAGCTCTACTCGCATTGGAGGCAGCCGCTTTAAGCTCTGAGCCTCCAGGGAAGCCCCTCTTTTCATGAGTTTTTTTTTTTTTTTTAATTGTAGGAAAATTTCTTTACAATGTGTTGATTTCATTTTGAGATAATTTCATCACCTGTAGTTGCAAGATAGAATTCTCAGGATCCCATGAATGCTTCTCTCAGCATTCCCTCATGGTAACATTGCAAATGGATAGCAGCATATCATCTCTAGCATATTAACTTTGATGTAGTCTAGAGGCAGAATGTTTCCATCTTCATAAGAATTCTTCATGTCCTTTTTCAGCCACACCCACTTCCCTCCCTGACTCACATCCGGACTAAATGCTGACAACCATTAATTGTTCATAGTTCCCTCATTTCAAGAATGCTTGCAAATGGAATCAGAGAGGTGACCTTTGCGATTGGCTTTTTTTCTCTGTATAATTCTGAGATCATCCGGACTGTTTCATATAACAGTAGTCTACTCCTTTTTATTGCTGACTAGTAGTGTAAGGTAGGAGAAGGCAAAGGCAACCCACTCCATTCTCCTGCCTGGAGAATCCCATGGACGGAGGAGCCTGGTAGGCTGCAGTTCATGGGGTCACTAAGAGTCAGACAAGACTGAGCAACTTCATTTTGACTTTGCATTGGAGAAGGCAAAGGCAACCCACTCCAGTGTTCTTGCCTGGAGAATCCCAGGGACGGGGGAGCCTGGTGGGCTGCTGTCTATGGGGTCGCGTAGAGTTGGACACGACTGAAGCGAATAAGCAGCCGCAGCAGTGCAGTTCCTGGATCATATGGTATTTGCATGTTTTCTTTTCAAACAAGTGTCCAGAGTTGCTATGCCATTTTACATCCCCACTAGCAAGACATGTGTGATCCAATTTCTCTGTCCCTTCACCAGTATTCATTGTGGGTTGTCTTTTTCTTTTTTGCTGTTCTGATGAGGATAGAGTAATGACTAATTGTGGTTTGATTTGTATGTTCCTAATGGATGCTGCTGCTGATTATCTTTTGATTATTCACTATATGTTTATCCTCTTCAGTGAAATGCATTTTCATATTTTTTGCCTATTTTCTAATTGGACTATTTTGCTATTACTTTTGGATGTTTATTTACATAGTCTACATATTAGTTTTGGCTATGTGATTTGTGGGCTACCCGTGTGGCTCAGCTGGTAAAGAATCTGCCTGCAATGTGGGAGACCTGGGTTCAATCCCTGGGTTGGGAAGATCCCCTGGAGAAGGCAAGATCTAGCCACTCCAGTACTCTGGACTGGAGAAGTGCATGGACTGTATAGTCCATGGGTCGCAGAGAGTCAGACATGACTGAGCGACTTTCACTTCACTTCACTTCACTTCACTTCATGTGATTTCAAAATACATTCTCCAACCCTGTAGCTTGTTTTGAAAAGAAAAATGAATAGGTTTCTCCTGCTCCCTTTTTTTTAATATTAAAAAAAAGCCCTAAGACTTAGGGAAGTGAGGTATCTTTTCAGTGAAGTTCTCTTATACAAAAAAACAAGTGGCTGAGATGTGATTTTAATTTCATTCATTGTTTATTGCACCTCACAGCCTTTTATTACACAGAAGTCTGTTGTCAAGTGATAGATGGGGAGAGTCTACTTTCCATCACAATTCTAACTACGCCTATAAAAATCACGTCCCACTCACAATCTGAGTAAAGTCATAACAAGAATACTGGAAGCCCAAACCTGTGTTCTCGGTTGAAGTATGTTCTTCGTTTCCACTGGTTTTTAAATATCTAAATTGAGATATGATAAATACATCCTACAAACCATTAATTGTTAATAAGATATAAATTGTTCTGACAGGAAAAGCTGTTTTCCTAAATATTTTATATCAAAATCAAGATGCAGAATAGTGTCTACTATATGACTAATATAAATAAATACATGCGTACACACTGTGCCATGACTCACTTTTTTTGCAGAATTTTCAGGAAACTTTTAAAAATGTTTGCTTTGGGTGAAAGGGAGAATTTATGTTCCTTTCTATGTTGTTTTTTTTTCAAACTTCATTCATGAATGAAAATTATTTTTAAAATATTAAGAACATAAATAAAAGATAAAATATTGCATACGTAATGAGCAATAAAGAGAATTTTCATTTCTTAGCTTCAGAATTTTTTAGTATAATTTTCCATAAAATATGTGTTTCTGTTGGTGAACTTTTCCCTGATTGTTCAGACAGAGGGTAGTGACGAGCTCCACAGGAACTGGTATGTGTGAGGAAAACTAAACATTCAATTTATAAATGAAGAAACAGACTCTGAGTCATCAGTAAATTGTCGTAATTCACACATCTATTCATTTCAGAGCTAGAAACTATACCTTGATCTGAATGATTCCAAAGCCCCAGTTCTTTCATATACACCCACTTTCCATGAACCTTTAACCTGATGAGGTGATCTGGTTCTTTTCAGGTAACTTTACCAGTGGCTCAATTCCCCAGGTGTCTACAACTATCCAGCTGATATAAGTACAAAATTCTTACCAGTTCTTTTAAAAATGTGCCCAAATTCAATCTTTCATTTTAGCAACTCCCTTTTCTTAACTAAAGTTGTATCTTGTAAATGTATAATTTCACGAATTTATTCCTCTCCAAAGTCATCTTGTTCTGATGTAGTTTCAATGTATTTCTTCTTTCTGTAGTAATGCAGACAGGAGATTAGCATATTCTCTGGACATTAGATGGAGAATGCAAACTTCTGTGTTGAGTTTTACCTGCAAGAACTACCCTATTGCTAATAGGCAATGGCTCTAACCTCTCTTCATTTTCAAACATTTCTGAGTAGAGGATAAAACCCCGATCCTCTCTGCCTCTCTGTGGTTTCCATACTTACCAGTTTTATCTTAGATTATGTGGGAGAGCCTTTAACACTGCTTTTGTTCGAAATTTATAATTGTGAAATTGATATCTATCATTTTTTTCATTATATAAAAGAGTCAATTCAGAAGGATTCTGTGGCTTTTCTGAAACAGGTAGTAGGACTTGAAATCTCTCTCAGCTCTAATGATTGCACATTCAGTTTCCCCCCAAATATATCATTCAAACTTAATTTAAAATTGTTGAAAACAAAGTAATGCAATTGTTGGACTACATATAACATATGTGGAATTATTTCTGTAGACTTCATGATGTGGAATTTATCGTTGCCTCAACTAGCAGATTGTTTTATCATAAAACTTTTTTTACGTAGGAAGTCAGATGTTCAGAATCAGCAGAACTCTGCAACCTACCTCTGTTTATAAGTTTAACCGATAATAACCTTTGAAGCTAAATTCATCCTTTAAAGCAAAGTAAATCTTAAATTATATAGCTTTTCCTTTACATTCTAGTTCTTTGATGTTTCTGCATCCCAAGTAATCAGAAATAGATTCAGTTTATTATCTTCGACTTCAGTTTATTTTCTCTCTACCTTTACCAGATGGAAATGTCACCAGATAAAGATGTTAATCACATGTGATGCTAGTGTGAGAATGACAGGTAATTACTGCTTTAACTCAAGTGCTCACACACTAATGGATTATTGAAAATCACTGATATCATTATCATAGACCACCAGGGGGAAAAAAATGATTCAGAAATCCTGTATTAGACTGGCTGGGATGAGATACGCAATTACCTCCAAGGATGAAATATATATCATTGTCACTCCAGCCCCTTAGAGTGTGAACACTAAGGGAACAACACAAACCAAGGGAAAGTAAGAAATAACACTGGCATTTGAAATGTATGTGCAGTTTGTATGTGCTAAGGGAACTGAGCTGGAAGATTTCCTGATAAAATATCCTGTGCTTCCATTTATATGTGAAACATGGCCCTCCACATGCATGTTGAAACAATTATTTTGTATACAGCTCACCCTGTGAACTTCAGTTCACAAAACTGAATTCACAGATACCTGGAATTGGAAGGAAATTTTAAAATATGTTCTTTCAATTATGTCATATGTTGAATGACCCTACTCTGTAGCCCTATCCTTAAAGCAATCTGAATGCAGAGCAGTGTGTGGCAGTTTCAAGAACTCAATCCTAAATTCATTGTTTTTTACATATTTGGCAGAGTTCCTTCACCAACACCCCCCCCTCCCCGTGTCTATTTAGTATTGCTGTAGACTTCTCATTTTTGTCTTCAGTGTTAGATTTCCTTAAGATCTCCCTTCCTTTATTAGCTCTTTCTTAAGGAAGGGGATTACAAATGGGAAAGCATCTAATTAGATTATACAGTACTTATTAGGACACATTGGCTAATGGATCAGTACATGATGCTGTTTCCTTACATCTGCCTCTTCTGGCAACGAACTATTCTACGATCCACTTACTTAGATAGTGTCCTGGTCTGTGCTTAGTCACTCAGTCGTGTCCCACTCTTTGCCACCCTACAGACTGGAGCCGGCCTGGCTCCTCTTTCCATGGGGATTCTCCAGACAAGAATACTGGAGTGGGTTGCCATGCCCTCCTCCAAGGCATCTTCCCAACCTAGTGATCAAACCCAGTTCTCCCTCATTGCTGGCATTTTCTTTACCATCTGAACCACAGGGGCAGCCCATTTAGATATTATCAGAGGAAATTTGGTACCAGTTTTATTTTCTAGGCTTTGTGTTAAAGATTTGTTAATTATGTTAACTTAATGGCACATTTATTCTGAGAAATTACCTAAAATGATACTGAATTGGAATTTGTTTTAAACTCCCAGTATAAAAATGAAGGGCTTCCCTGGTGACTCAGATGGTAAAGAATCTGCTTGCAATGCAGGAGACCAAGGTTAAATTCCTGGGTCAGGAGGATCACCTCGAGAAGGGAATGGCTAAATAAAAATGAAAACAGGATGATGTTTCACAAATTAATGACCCCCCCAGACTTACACCCCTAAACTTAGCAGTATTAAACAGCAATTTATTTATGCTCACAAATTCTGTGAGTCAGGAATTTGGCAAGAGCACAATGAAGGTCAACTTTTCTCTGCTTCCAATTGTCCACAAATGACTAGGAGTGACTCAATCGCTAGAGGGCTGGGACAGTGGGGATGTTGGGTCCATTTCTGTGTAGCTTCTTTATTCATATGTCTGGTGTCTGAACTGTGAAGGCTGGATAATGGACTCAGGAAGCTTAGCATCTCTCTGTTGCTCCTGGGATGGTGGACTCAAAGTAGTTGTATTAATAATTCCTAATTGGCAGCTTGTCGCATTTCAAAGAGCAGTGTCATAGTAGACAACATGAAAACTGTATGACTTCTTTATGGTCTAGGGTTGGAATTTCATATAGCTATATTTTATGAGCTGAGGCAGTGATCAGTTCGGTTCTGTTATGTCTGACTCATTGCGACCCCATGAAGTGCAACATGCCAGGCCTCCCTGTCCATCACCAACTGCCAGAGTACACCCAAACCCATGTCCATGGAGTTGGTGATGCCATCCAAGCATCTCATCCTCTGTTGTCCCCTTCTCCTCCTGCCTTCAATCTTTCCCAGCATTAAGGTCTTTCCCAGTGAGTCAGTTCTTCACATCAGGTGGCCAAAGTATTGGAGTTTCAGCTTCAGCATCAGTCCTTCCAATGAATATTCAGGACTGATTTCCTTTAGGATGGATGGGTTGGATCTCTTTGCAGTCCAAGGGACCCTCAAGAGTCTTCTCCAACACCACAGTACAAAAGCATCAATTCTTTGGTGCTCAGCTTTCCTTATAGTCCAACTCTCACATCCATCCATGAACACTGGAAAAACCATAACCTTGACTAGATAGAACTTTGTTGTCAAAGTAATGTCTCTGCTTTCTAATATGCTATCTAGGTTGGTCATAACTTTCCTTCCAAGGAGTAAGCGTCTTTTAATTTAATGGCTACAATCACCATCTGCAGTGATTTTGGAGCCCAGAAAAATAAAGTCAGCCAGTGTTTCCACTGTTTCCCCAGACCCTCCCAGATTCTAGGGAATGGGGCACACACTCTACCCTTCCATTGAAGAATGCCTAAGAATTTGTTTAGGTGTTTCGAAACACAGATGTATAGACCTTATTCACAAAAGAAGAAATTCTAAAGGGAGTATGCATATGTTTCTGTGCATGTGTGTGTATATATACCCACCTATTTAGACATTCAAATACTAGCAACACAAAAAAAGTGACAAATTATACTTGTTCCTGTATGATTATATTGTCAACTATAGGAGGATAGTTGACTGAGCGACTTCAATTTCACTTTTCACTTTCATGCATTGGAGAAGGAAATGGCACCCCACTCCAGTGTTCTTGCCTGGAGAATCCCAGGGACAGGTGAGCCTGGTGGGCTGCCGTCTATGTGGTCGAGAGTCGGACACGACTGACGTGACTTAGCATAGGAGGATAAATACCAAACAGTTAAAATATGGTTACTTAACTGGTATAAGGGAGGGAAAAAACTTTTAAAATCACTATAATCAAAAATGAATACCATATCTTATTTATTAAATTAGTTGCTTCAAAGTGGGATAATGAATGTTTAAGTATGGCCATTCACGTGAACTGAGTGCTTGTGAAAGTGCTCATTAGTGAAACTCATTTATAAAGCAAGTTTTCCAGATAACAAGCATAGTGAAACAACTCTACATTTTATCTTGATAATCCATTCTAATTTTTAGAATACAGAAATTATTTTAAGGACATAAAATACATTCTTTGTACATTATTTCTATTTTTTTAAAAGAGTAACATTTCAGATTCAGAAGAATGTTTAATAATATCGGTTGTTAGTAGATAACATGTCATTAAACCTGATAATTAAGATTTTTTAATTTGAGCAAATTTCCATGCTATAATGTTAATTAGATAAGATATAATTATAAATGCCTGTGTGTATATCACACACATTAACATATGCATGGGTGGATCCTGAATAGATATGTAGAAATAGATAGATGCATCTTCTGTGTGTGCCCTGTCATGTCCGATTCTTTGAGGCCTCGTGGACTGTAGCTTACCAGGTTCCTCTGTCCATACAATTTTCTTGGCAAGAAAACTGGAGTGGATTGCCATTTTCTCCTCCAGGGGATTCGATCCCTATCTTGACCCAGGGACTAAACCCGCACCTGAGTCTCCTGCATTGGCAGGCAGATTCTTTAAATCTGTGCCACCTGGGAAGCCCCAGATAGGGAGACAGCTTTAGTTATATATGTTTACAGAGGATGATGCTGATGGCTACTATTGATAAGAATAATTATATATCACCCCCAGAGTGGCAGTGCCCAAACACACCATGTTCCTGATAGTAAGGTTGAAATAAGATTTATCTAAGAGGATTTTTTAAATAAAAAAAATCCATGAATTCTAGTTTGTGTGGTGAGGTCAGTAGGATATTATATCCATGATAATAATTCTGGGTGTAATATGGGGTGGTATATTCCAAAGATGACCTATTTTAACAACAACAAATCTTTAAGTTCATTAAATTTCAGAAGTAAGAGCATCTCACGAGTATATGTCTTCTATATTCAGCAGATTTTGTGGAAAGTTATTATTATTAGACTATGAGTTACTGGAGCAAAAAAAAAAAAATCCATCGATTGATAAATAATTAATGTTTGCACCAATGAGCAATCTATAGATCATTATGGATCTTTCCTTGGAGTGCCCACCATCACACACTAATCTGGTGTGCCTTGTAATCATGAAGACAAATATACTGTAAAACTTTCCTTAAATCCAGAGCAGGCTTTAAGCTTCTATCAATACTAGAATGTTATTTCCACTACAATATTAGTCTTTTTCAATATCACTCAATGATTGGTTTATTTACTTTTCTTTGGAAAAGACTTTGATGCTGGGAGGGATTGGGGGCAGGAGGAGAAGGGGACGACAGAGGATGAGGTGCTTGGATGGCATCACTGACTCGATGGAAGCGAGTCTGAGTGAACTCCGGGAGTTGGTGATAGACAGGGAGGCCTGGCGTGCTGCGATTCATGGGGTCGCAAAGAGTTGGACATGACTGAGCAACTGAACTGAACTGATTTACCAATATGTGATTAGTAAGAAAATAATGGGAAAAAGAGATGACAGTGTCCTCTTGGTAATGATTGAGGTAATATAAGAAAATTGTCAGCATCCATTCATATCTAAAGAATCTCCTATATCTCAATCTATTGTCCATGGGGTTTCCCCCAGTTATGTAAATTGTTAGTTGCCTCCTAGAACCAAGAATATTTTAAAACATTGGTGGAACATATATTCATTTTAAAGAATCCTTAATATTTGTCCTGGAAAATAAAAATAGAAAGGAGATACTTGGCAAAATGTATGGGTTTGCAAACAGAAAGGAAGTAGTCACCACTTGGTATCCATGGTAACTTGGATCCAGGACCCCCCCAGATACCAAATGGATGCTCAACTCTGCTATATAAAATGGCATGGTATTTTAATGTAACCTATGCACATCCTCACCTGTACTTTAAGACATCTCTTGAATCCATCCATGGGATTTTCCAGGCAAGAGTACTGGAGTGGGTTGCCCAGGGATCAAACCTGGGTCTCCCTCATTGTAGGCAGCCACTTTTACAGTCTGAGTTACCAGGGACGTCAAGTCATCTCTAGTTTACTTGTAATACTCAATATAATGTAAAGTTGCACATACAATCTAAATGCTATATAAATAACTGCTGGTGCAAGCAAACTTTAGTTTTTAGAACTCTCTGAATTTCCCCCTAACCACCAAAATGATTTTCATTCCCCAGTTGGTTAAATCTATGAATGAGGAACCCGTGGATTCAGAGGGATGACTGTATAGTATAGCTCCAAGACAGAATAAGCAAAGTCCTGAACTCTAGGTGGGGAAGTTGGCCTACTAAGCAGATACTTCAGGTCAGTTCAGTTCAGTTGCTCAGTCGTGTCCAACGCTTTGCAACCCCATGGACTATAGCACACCAGGCCTCCCTGTCCATCACCAGCTCCTGGAGCTTATTCAAACTCATGTCCATCAAGTCGGTGATGCCATCCAATCATCTCAGCTTCTGTTGTCCCCTCTCCACCTGCCTTCAATCTTTCCCAGCATTAGGGTCTTTTCCAATGTGTCAGTTCTTTGCATCAGGTGGCCAAAGTATTGGAGTTTCAGCTTCAGCATCAGTCCTTCCAATGAATATTCAGGACTGATTTCCTTTAGGGTGGACGGGTTGGGTCTCTTTGCAGTCCAAGGGACCCTCATGAGTCTTCTCCAACACCACAGTACAAAAGCATCAATTCTTTGGTGCTCAGCTTTTTTTATAGTCCAATTCTCACATCCATACATGACCAATGGAAAAACTATAGCCTTGACTAGACGAACCTTTGTTGGCAAAGTAATGTCTCTGCTTATTATGCTGTCTAGGTTGGTCATAACTTTCCTTCCAAGGAGTAAGTGTCTTATAATTTCATGGCTGCAATCAACATCTGCAGTGATTCTGGAGCCCCTCAAAATAAAGTCTGTTACTGTTTCCACTGTTTCCCCATCTATTTGCCATGAAGTGATGTGACAGCATGCCATGATCTTAGTTTTCTGAATGTTGAACTTTAAGCCAACTTTTTCACTCTTCTCTTTCACTTTCATCAAGAGACTCTTTAGTTCTTCTTCACTTTCTGCCATAAAGGTGGTGTCATCTGCATATCTGAGGTTATTGATATTTCTACTGGCAATCTTGATTCCAGCTTGTGTTTCATCCAGCCCAATGTTTCTCATGATGTACTCTTCATATAAGTTAAATAAGCAGGGTGACAATATAAAGCCTTGACATACTCCTTTCCCAATTTGGAACCAGTTCATTGTTCCAAGTCTGGTTCTAACTGTTGCTTCCTGACCTGCATACAGATTTCTCAAGAGGCAGGTCAGGTGGTCTGATGTCCCCATCTCTTTCAGAATTTTCCACAGTTTGTTGTGGTCCACACAGTCAAAGACTTTGGCATAGTCAATAAAGCAGAAGTAGATGTTTTTCTGCAACTCTCTTTCCTTTTTAATGATCCAATGGATGTTGGCAACTTGATCTCTGGTTCCTCTGCCTTTTCTAAATCCAGCTTGAACATCTGGAAATTTACGGTTCATGTACTATTGAAGCCTGGCTTGGAGAATTTTGAGCATTACTTTACTAGCATGTGAGATAAGTGCAATTGTATGGTAGTTTGAGCATTCTTTAGCATTGCCTTTCTTTGGGATTGGAATGAAAACCGACCTTTTATAGTCCTGTGGCCACTACTGAGTTTTCCAAATTGCTGGCATATTGAGTGCAGCACTTTCACAGCATCATCTTCCAGGATCTGAAATAGCTCTACTGGAATTCCATCACCTCCACTAGCTTTGTTCATAGTGATGCTTCCTAAGGCCCACTTGACTTTGCATTCCAGGATGTCTGGCTCTAGGCTGATGATCACACCATCATGATTATCTGGGTCATGAAGATGCTTACAGCCAGCTGAATGCTAGGTCTGTTGAATATCTGATGGAAAAGGTGACTATGGGCAAAGCAAAGAGTAAACATGGAGGAATATATGTGTTGGTACATTTCAGCCTATCTTGCTAATTTTTTATTTTTTTAGGAGCAGCGCAGAGCCAGTCAGACATTTTATTGAAATATTTTAACATAATTTGCATGTGTTATTCTCACATCTGAGCAATGTTTTGTCTGGTTCACAGATCACCATGGGAGAGCAAGCTCAAGGGTTCGACAAGAGCTAAATGTACTTTTAATTCCATCAGTTCATGTTATCCTACTTTAGAATCTCAATGCCTTCTCAACACTTAAATTAAAACACCAAACTCTACTACTAGCCTCAAGAGTCTAGCCCTCCCTTGCTCTTCAATCTTGCCTTTCAGCACACATTTTATCACCTCATCACCCCAATCTTTCTTCCTCAAATTTATCATGACACTTTCCAACCATTGTATGACAGGATTTTCTCTGTTTGAGAAACTTATCTGCGTATTTCCTAAGCATTCTTTACATTTCAGTTACACTTTCCATTCCTGGAGAAAGCCTTTCTTGTACTTTACAGGTCAAACTCCACCTCTGATGTGTTCGGAAAGGAACACCCACACATACTTTATGAGTTATCACAGTTGCAATTATATTTTGTCATACGTACAGTCTGAGGCAGGTATGAATTTTTGCTTACATAGTTTTTTGGGGATGATGGAAGTGAGGGAGGCAAGATACAAAAGGCAGAAAATAAAAAGCTAAAATGTAGACTCAGCTAGAGACAAGCTTTAATTTCTTCTTAAGGTTCTGAGTACAAAGTTCACCACAGAGTTAGTCCTACCTTGTACTAAGGAAGCAGCTTTTTGCAACATTCTTTATCATTGGTAGTTGACCAGTCATGCCTGAAAGAGGGTGTACTAGACTCTGGAGCTAACCAGCTCCAGTACGTCCACAATCAATTCTGAGAGGAGGGCACCTTGTTCTCAAAAGCCTCAGGAGAGAGGATGGATGATTGCACCAGCTGGTAAAGGTGAGCACCAACAGTACACACCATATTTGCATCCAGCTATTCCTTTTGGTCATGAATACCTTTCTAAATCTAAAGTTATGACCAACCTAGCATATTGAAAAGCAGAGACATTACTTTGCCGACTGAGGTCCATCTAGTCAAGGCTATGGTTTTTCCAGTGGTCATGTAAGGATGTGACAGTTGGACTATAAAGAAAACTGAGAGCCAAAGAATTGATGCTTTTGAACTGTGGTGTTGGAGAAGACTCTTGAGAGTCCCTTGCACTGCAAGGAGACCGAACCAGTCCATCATAAAGGAAACCAGTCCTGAATATTCATTGGAAGGACTGATGTTGAAGCTGAAACTCCAATACTTTGGCCACATGATACGAAGAGCTGACTCATTTGAAAAGACCCTGATGCTGGGAAAGAGTGAAGGCAGGTGGAGAAGGGGACGACAGAAGATGAGATGGTTCGATGGCATCACCAGCTCAATGGACATGGGTTTGGGTAGACTCTGGGAGTTGGTGATGGACAGGGAGGCCTGGTGTGCTACAGTTCATGGGGTTGCAAAGAGTCAGACACGATTGAGTAACTGAACTGAACTGAACTGAAGCCTTTTGGTCATAAATACCTTTCTAAATCTACAGAATACAAACTCCATGAAAGTCAAGATGATATCTGTTTTATCTGCCACTGTACTCTGGGCATATAACAATATAATAGGTACTCAAGAATAAGGTATTTAAAGAAGGGGTAGATCAATTGTTCCCTTGATGTGGGAAGCCTATAAAACTATGAAATTGTAGGAAATAAAGTATGAAATTGTATAAAACCCTTAGCATATTGAAAATGGCTGCCCCAGAGAAAACCAGAAACCCAGCAACACATAAATAGTGACGTCCTCACCTGGATAAGTATGTTTAACCATAGAACCTCATAGTTGAAAGGTACATTTGCAGTATTGAGTCCAGTTCCTTTTGGAACTTTTATATTTTTCTACTATGTCTGTTGTAAACAAAAATGTTCCTATCTTAACCCATGTGGATGAAATAGTCACTGGAAGTAATGGAATAGCCATTACTTCACTGAGGTCTGTTGGACAAATACAATATTTAGTTCTAAGTCCAAAAACAAGTAAAATCCAAGCTCTCAAAATTTTGAAACTTTTTATTATAGCACATTTGTAATTCAGATAGCAAATAGCGAATTTATCTTGCATTTTTAGCTTAGGGTAAAATTCTATGAATTTTATCTAATATAATTAACTTATTTAAGGAATGCCATATCACCCTGTACATATCAGAAATAGAAAATGGAAAACTTTAAGATAATTTAGCCCAATAGTTAGAAATATTTGGGTAAATGTATTTGTTCCCAGAAAGAGATGTAGAATCATGTCATTTGGGATGGACATATACAGCATATGTCTGACTCTTCTCCTGCACAGTGGGAGACATTACTTACTAACATTTCATGGCATTTCCTGATCTGCTCGCATATAACAGGATCTCCTTTGGAAAAGCATGCCACTCAGCTACTACCAGTTAATCACCACTGGCAATCATGATGAACCCACATATTGACTGTCTTTGCTGAAGGGGAAAGGCATCGAGGTTTACCTTGCCCTGTTGGTACCTGAGAGGAATGGTACCCTTTCTTCCTGGGCTGCAGGTTCTTCAGAACCCAAAGCTAGTTTGGGTGTTTTCTCAGGCGCTTTTTAGAAAAGCCAAAGAAAGCGTCACTACCAGCACCACTATCACCAAAATAATAACAGAATAATGCAAACCAAATAGATTCTTAAAAGAAGCAAACAAAACCAAGAACATCAAAGTTCCACATTCTATTAATTCTCGTCAAGTAATTCAGAAAAAGGTCACAGGTACTTCACTGCTGTGGTCTATGCAGGCTCATTTATTTGTTTCTTTTAAAAAGTCTGTGCTGAAGTGTTTTTTTTTTTTTTTCACTCACTGACAACCTTTGATTTTCAGTTCATCAAATAAGTGCTTCTCTGTAAATCACAAAATAAAGTAATTCCTCAGCAAGACAAGCAGGCTGTGAAGAAACACACACACTGAAGACAAATAAACATAATGATTGGTGGCCCAAGGCCAGACTTTTTATTGGGAATACTGCCCAGAAAATAAAACTACATAAGCTGATAATGGTTCATCTTCTTCCTGTATTTCTAAATCAATAGGTAAATTATATGAGATTATTTAGAGCAACAAAGGCCAAATTAATGTTCACTCATAGTTTCCAAATGTGATAGAAGAGAATCCCCATAATGTTTTATTGGACTGCCTCAAGGCATCTCCATACTTTTATTCAAGTGGAATCTGTGTCCAGTTTGAATTCTTAGGAATGTGTTCCCCCATCATACTAAAAGTTTTCAAATTTTCAGACCTGAGCCCTACAGTGTGTTTGTTTCAGTTTTGTCAGTATTATCAAAATAGTTTGCTAATCACATAGCAGAATAGCTAAGTTTTCAAGGGATCTTTGGTAAAACAGCTGGGGAGTGAACAGTATTATCTTTCTATGTTATGAACATCTGGAGTGTCTCAGTAGCCACTGTCTCCAACAAGCTTTAGTTCAGTTCAGCGGCTCAGTCAGGTCTGACTTTTTTTGTGACCTCATAGACTGCAGCACACTAGGCTTCCCTGTCCTTCACCAGCTCACAGAACTTGCTCAAACTTATATCCATGGAGTCTGTGATGTCATCCAACCATCCCATCCTCTGTTGTCTTCTCCTCCTCCTGCCTTCAATCTTTCCCAGAATCAGGGTCTTTTCCAATGAGTCAGTTTTTTTGCATCAGGTGGCCAAAGTATTGGAGCTTCAGCTTCAGCATCAGTCCTAATGAATATTCAGGACTGATTTCCTTTAGGATGGACTGGTTGGATTCTCCTGCAGTCTTCTCCAAGACCATAGTTCAAAAGCATCAATTCCTCAGCACTCAGTTTTCTTTATAGTCTAACTCTCACATCCATACATGACTACTGGAAAAACCATAGCTTTGACTAGATGGACCATTGTCAGTAAAGTAATCTCTGCTTTTTAATATGCTGTCCTGGTTGGCCATAGCTTTTCTTCCAAGGAGCAAGCGCCTTTTAATTTCATGGCTGCAGTCACCATCTGCAGTGATTTTGGAGTCCAAGAAAAAAAAGTCTTTCACTCTTTCCATTGTTTTTCTATCTGTTTGCCATGAAGTGATGGGACCAGATGCCATGATCTTCATTTTTGTAATGCTGAGTTTTAAGCCAGCTTTTTCTCGCTCCTCTTTTACTTGTATCAAGAGGCTCTTGAGTTCTTCTTTACTTTCTGCCATAGGGTGGTGTCATCTGTGTATCTGAGGTTATTGATATGTCTCCCATTAACCTTGATTTCAGCTTGTGCTTTATCCAGCCCGGCATTTCACATGATATACTCTGCATATAAGTTAAATAAGCAGGGTGACAATATATAGCCTTGAAGTACTCCTTTCCCAGTTTGGAACCAGTCCGTTGTTCCATGTCCAGTTCTAACTGTTGCTTCTTAACTTGCATACAGACTTCTGAAGGAAGTAGGTAAGGTGGTCTGGCATTCCCAATTCTTTCAGAATTTTCCACAGTTTGTTGTGATCCACACAGAGCATTTGGTGTAGTCAATAAAGCATAAGTAGATATCTGTCTGGAACTCTCTTGCTTTTCCTATGATCCAATAGATGTTGGCAATTTGATCTGTGGTTCCTCTGCCTTTTCTAAATCCAGCTTGAACATCTGGAAGTTCTCAGTTCACATACTGTTGAAGCCTGGCTTGGAGAATTTTGAGCATTACTTTGTTAGTGTGTGAGATTAGTGCAACTGTGCAGCAGTTGGAATATTCTTTGGCATTGCCTTTCTTTGGGATTGGAATGAAAACTGACCAAAAAACTTAAATTCTCATTTCTAGTGGGTATTTTAAAAGTTGACTGTCTTTTCCATTATTTAGATACAAAATTTTCCATTTATCGTTAGGCAGGGAATATTCTTCCCTCTACCTTTTCTCAAATGAAGAAAACAGTGAAGAGAGTTCTGAGAGTCCTGATGCTATTCAACATTAGCACTAGAATATAAAATCTCATCCTCCAAAACAAACACAATGAATTCTTCTGCCTACGATATAAGCATTTTCTTGAAAACATTTTAAAATATGAATAATTACTGTAGGGTTCTTAGATAAATGAAAATGGCATTTTTGTGTGCTGCTGAACTTTCAAGAAAAAGTAGAATTGATTCTTGTTAACAAAATGGCTAAAAGAGGTCAACAGAATGTGGCAAGCTCATCATCCACCACTGTGTTCTCTCCCCTTTTACTTACATTTTAAATGGCGAAAGGGAACTATTATTTGCTATTAGAAGGTGTCTGTGAGATTTCTACTGCCATGGCCATTTAAAATTCCAGTTGTCTCTTTACTGATCATAAGGTTAACTATCTTGTCTTATACTCCCAGTGAGTTGGAAAGATAGAAAAATAGATTTGAGGATAGACAAGATCCCTTGTTTCTTTCTTTGCTTTTCATTCAGATGCAGATATTTCAATTTATTGCATTCTGGTGACTCATTTTACCTACAACTCTTATTATATCCTCTGTAAGAGGGAAATGATAATACCTTCTGTGAAAATTTGGCATTCAGATTAATTGAAAAGTACACATACAGAGCCTAGAATGTTACATGAAACATAGTTTAAATCCAACAAATGTCATCTCCCATCTCTCCCTTAGAAAATATATTAATATCAGAAAAACACCAAATGCTAGTTGGTTTTTTTAAATTTTTAATTAATTTGTGGCTGTGCTGGGTTTTCGTTGCTGCCCAGGCTTCTCTCTGGTTGTGGTAAGTGGGGGACACTCTCCAGTTGTGCATGAGCTTCTCATTGTGGTGGCCTCTCTTGCAGAACGCAGGCTGTAGGGCGCTCAGGCTTCAGTAGTTACAGCTCCCGGACTCTAGAGCACAGGCTAACAGTTGCGGTACATGGGCTTAGCTGCCCTGTGGCATGTGGGCTCCTCCCAGATCAGTGACCAGACCTGTGTCTCCTGCATTGGTAAGCAGATTCTTTACCACTGAGCCACCAGGGAAGCCCCCGCTAATTGAGTTTTTTAAATGATTTCTAAAAAAATACAAAATTCCCTATATTTCAAGTCTCACCATGTATCAACTTCATGATACATTTAGAAATTATCAATCCATTCATTCATTTCTTTGCTTACATTCACTTGTTTGCTTAATAAAATCTAATAAAGTACTGCTTACTCTTTGTGACCCAGGGATAAAATTGAGTTAGTTAGCGTATTAATTTTCCAGAGTTAGTACCACAAACTGAGTGTCTAAAACACCAGAAATTTGTTGTCTTACAGTTCTGGTGGTGAGAAATGTGAAATCAAATTGTTGGCAGAGTTAGTTTCTTTTGAAAGCTGCGAGGAAAGATTCTGTTCCAGACATCTCTTTGGCTTGCAGATCTCTGTCTCTATGTTCATATGACATTCTCCTTGTCTGTGAGGCTCCCTCCTGTTTTTCCCCCATCACGAAGGGAAACCAGTCATATTGGATTAAGGCTCACCCTAATGCTCTTATTAACTTGATTGCCTCCGTTAAGACTGTGTCTATAAGGAAGGTCATATTACGAGTTACTGGGCATTAGGATGTCAATAAAAATTTACTGGAGGGCAGAATTCACCCATAAAAGAATTAAGAACTTATACTCTATTGAGAGATCAAAAAATATATGTTAATAAACACGTGAACATTATCCAGCATGGACTCTGTTCAAAGGAGTTACTTATGGGGAGAAAGAAGAGGTTGGATATATAAAAATTTATTGTTTTCTATCATCTAAAAAAAAGGCTAGATTTCTTTTTACAAGACAGATAAAGCAAAATTTGCTCTATTCTGCTCAAATCCTCCAGGCACTGGCTGTCTGATCACACTCATGGGTCCTGAGCTGTTTATTCCTGTTATTTTGTGGTGGAAGAACAAAACCAACTCTGGAAACTTTTTACCTCAAAAATGCATGTGACATTTTATTTAAAGCACCAGAATTGCCAGTATTTTCTAAGAATTATTTGTCCATTTGGACTAACCTTATTTTAAAAGGATAAAATGCCTATTTTTATAAGCACTAAAATCAAGCAAAATGAATAGCAATCTGCAGGAGACTGTAAATCATATATTTGGTTGAACAAATCAATCTGTATGATAATTTAAGAAAACCAATTGTGTAGACTAGTCTTTATTAATTTTTAGAGAAATACACCAGATACTTGATATTTCAATCACATGAACAATGTTCATTTTTTCCTCTGTTCTGATGGAGGTTCACAGTAATGCAAATGTATAATAACACCGATAAACTTACAATACAAATTTGAGCTTTTCAACTCTAAAAATATATTTTTAAAACTCAGCAACATAAGCCAGAACATGACCCTGCAGAATTTGGAAGGAATTTTGTTTTTGTTTCCTTTGTTTGTCTGTTTGATCACACTCGTAAATATGTGGTGCTCCTTTCATGAGGCATAAAACAGGGCTTTACTCCCACCACTCTTCTATTTCAAGATGTTCATCATGAATTACATATAATCGAAAGATGTTCTTCTCATCACGCCACCAATGTCACAATGCCTGAAGATATGCTGAAATCCTAAAAGTCACTATGTATTCAACATCCTCTTTTGTAGATTGCTTCCTCTGGATTCTTTTTCTGACATTTTTCAAGAAATAGATCGTATTTTGGACACACACTAAAATTTAGCTCCAGGCATGTAAGTGCCTCTTCCTAACCTCCTTTTCCCCTAGCTGGTATTCATTTTTATCTCCAAAGTAAAGGACATTTCTTCATTCCCACCAACATCCTGAATAAACAGTCCTTGAGATCTGTTATAAAAGTCTTTAAAAAAAGTGCATATATAATTGATTTCAACCAGTCACACTCATACCCAATTTATAAGTTTTATTACTATTTCCTTGAATTAGGGGAACTCTGTCATTTAAAAGCATGCTATCAGTACTTAACATATAAACAGCCAAGAGCTGAAAATATATAACCTCAAAAGCCTAGCAATTCCACTAATAATCACTCAATGAAAATTCATGAACATGATTACCAAAACACATATACCAGGTACATGGATATATTCAATTAGTAAGCAAGCACTTTTTAAGCTGCGTATTTAGGGTTATTGAATCTTTCCATGTGTAACTATTAAGGTGAGGTTGAGAAAGCTTTATAGGGAAACAGGAAAGTCTACCTCTTAAAGAACACCTATGTATTTAATCTGTTGATTCATCATCTATCTATAATGTGCATATGTATGTATTAGGGATGGGATCATAGTATTTCTTTCATCACTGCTCTTCATTTTTTTTTAAAGACTAATGTTTGCAAAGGATTCTGCACTTTCTGCATCTTCCATTCTTAGAAGCAGCCAAACCAGGATTTTCTGCCCTGCATAGTGTTTTAGCCTAAAGTAGGTCAATATCACCACTGAGAAAAACTAGGTAGGATTAGAAGTTCTGGTTCAAATTGAAAAGATGGTCTCCAAAACTCTGAAACACGTTGCTCACTAAAGCCCGCATAGGAATACATATTGTATGTAGAAGAGAGACTTTGGGATGTTAGAGGGATGTAAACAATATTTTATAATCATTTTCATGGATTCAGGAAATAGTGCTACTGCTAAGTCACTTCAGTCGTATCCGACTCTGTGACCCCATAGACAGAAGCCCATCAGGCTCCCCCGTCCCTGGAATTCTTCAGGCAAGAACACTGGAGTGGGTTGCCATTTCCTTCTCCAATGCATGAAAGTGGAAAGTGAAAGTGAAGTCGCTCAGGAAATAATATGACTGCCTAATTTTATACACGCACTGTATAGTCTATAAATTCAGTAGAGAAACAAAGATGGGTATGGGTATGAGTTTCTGCTCTTGCATAGCTCTTTCTCTTAACAGGAGAGACAGATAGGTAAACAGGTAATTACCATATCACAGAGACTCTTAATCTGAAGTTTACTGACCCTTAAGTGGTAAAGGAGACTATAGCTGACATCTGTGTTTCTATCAAAATAGCATATTAGCTTTCTAAGGGGTCATGCTATACTGCATGTACATCATCTATTTAGGGAATAAATATTTTGCCTTCTCTTCTTACCCTCTTAGCTGTCACACACATACACACACACATGCACACACACTGTACACACACAACAGTTAAATGGATTTGGAAAAATGTTGGTTCAAATAGCAAAGCATTGCTGTATATAAATCACAGTAGTCCCAAAGAGTAACTCAGATAATTAGAATGTTTTCTCTGTAACTGCCCTACTTCTAAAACGCTTGCTCAGGCTACTACTATTCAAACATCTCAGCTATCTAAATACTGCTGATATTTCATTAATTTGGTGAACTTAAAGTCTATTTATTGGCAATCTTCTTATCAGTGCCCTTGCTGAATATTGCTAATGATCAAGGAACTGTTAGTTAGCCTTAATATATGTATGAAATCTTTAACTCCATACTGTAGCCAGGCTCAACCAATTGATTTCTGTTGGTTCATAATATGCTACCTGTTGGTCACTGCTTTTCAATTCTAAGTTTAGAAAAAGGAAATCACACATTTAGGAATTGAGTATGGACTTCAGAATAAATTATAAATGGATTGTCAAGTAAGCACATTCTTTCTATAGTAAAAATAAAAATCAAATAGAGTCCATGAATTTGGGGACATTTTTATCTTAGAGGAGTGTGTTCTGTAAGCACTGCCTGTTTTTTATCATTTCCCAAACCTCCACTATGTGTCAGGCACTGTGTCAGTTCCTGGAGAAATGAAGATGAATACGCATATGCCCATGACCTTGAAGACCTTGCAATCTCATAATGGAGACAAATAAAACCAATAGTTGTAAGACAGTGATATGGGTACTTGGGTATTAGTAGGTACAAGGCACTATGCGGTGCTTACCTCTGTAAACGGGTGAAGATTTTATTAGAATCATTAAGGGATGCTTTATAGAAGTGACCTTAAACTCTCTTGAAAGACATTTCAGAGTTAGATAAGGGCAAAAAAAAAAAAAAAGTAAAGGAGTCCAGGTTAGGCCTGGAGGCAAAAGGGGAATAAGGCCAGTCATACATTCAGGTCTTTCTGAATGCAGAATACTTGTTTGAGCCCACAGATTTATATTCAGCAAAAAACTTGAGATAAGTCACTTAAAGCTCTGAGTCCATGTCAAAAATCGTATTCCAACTTCCTTCTCCTGGACAAGTTGTCTTGTCTCCAGTTGCTGAAAAGTTACATTCTGCAGCTTTCTTTCTCCAGTATTGACAAATGGTTAAATGGAAAGGGAGGTCAAAAAAGGAAATCAATGTGATTTTACACAGTCCTCATTACTAGGTCAACCATGTCTTCTGTGTGCATACTCAAGCTGGTTTCCTTGCTCTCAGTCAGGCTTTTAAAAGGTTGCTTGCTGGCTGAACTGTCAGCTCAGGGAGAGAAAAAAATTAGTTTTCAAAACTGGTCTCCAATAAAGAAAAGTAACGGAAAACCTCACACACCGCATCTATGATTCTATTTTTAATTATCATCATTAAAGCAAAACCAAGGAGGAACCACTAATTGTCTGGTCCTTTCCATTTAAAATAAAGAACCATAAAGATTTGCAGCTGGAAAGGTCTTTAGGGATCATCCATGTCAAATATCCTTTCCCCCTTTATTTTATAAAAATGGAAATTGGTGCACAGAAAAGTCAAGTGGCTTGCCCAAGGTGACAAATTAAGCTAATGGCTGAACCTGAGCTGGGTCCCAGTAGAATGTGTTCAGCAGCCTAGGAATTCGAATCTGCAGAGCCAAGGAGAACAGTTTATTTTGAGTTACAATTTATTTCTTTAAAAACAAAGGTTAATATTTAACATAAAAATTTTATGTGATATCACCTTGTAATTATTTATCTGTGGCTTTCTCTGAGTCTGTGTGTGTTGGGTGAGGAGGACATTACTCTTTATTCTTTAGCATCTCCAACACAGTGGTTCTCAAAACTGGCTGCATATAAAGATCACTTTAAAAAAATCAGTATCCAGTCTCCCCTCCATAGCAATTCTAATTTAATTGGCCTGGGATGGTAGCCTAACATCTGTATATTTAAAGTTCCCTACATGACTCTAATGCAAAGTCAGTATAGAAAACAGTTGCTTTGGCCCAGCATCATAATGAGGATTCAGTTGTTCACAAACCCATATTCACATACCACGTTACTGCTAATTATTTACTATTTTCTTCTTACTAATATTTAAGTTATGTAAATTTATTTTAATTTTATGTCACTCTGGCAAATGATAAATACCTATTTTAAAATGAAATAAACATATAACCAAACTAAGATTATTAAATATTAGATAGATAACATTGCTTATCTGAAACTTTAAACCTAAAACCTTTCTTTGCTGAACATAGAGATACCATATATAAGGAAAATGGTTAAGATGGTCACATGACACCAAGACATTCTTCCTGATATGAGTGGATAGACTGACATAAAAGTGTAAAGGGCATATTTTTCCAAACATGTCTGTTCTCTTATAGTATCATCTTACAATAAGAGTGGTAGATGTCCCATACTTTGATAATCTGTGATTTAACATACAGGAGGATGCATGGAATTTTGTCTTTATTTCGTGCACCTGCAAACACATCAAGGCACTCACCTTTTGTCTTGGTTTTTCCTGTTTCTCTTAGTGAGCTATGAACCACACTGCGCTGCCTAAAGTTGATGATTTCTAACTACATTTAACTCCCTGGGTATCCTGATGCTTCTTTCATGAGGAAGCTATAACAAAATGGGGTATGGCAGGTCCACTCCTCTTATTTCCCTCTTCCTTCCAAAATTCCAGAGACAGCCCACTAGATCAGTCAGGTATAGGCAAACTGTTTATCACTGGGTTTGAGAAATTTCAGGGAATAACCAAACACAGGAAATGAGAAGTCAAGTTTAAGTCGACTATATTCTGCTGTCTCAAATAAAGACATTTGAATAAATAGGCCCCCCCAGTAAGGAAGAGACCTAGCGATATGTCCCTACCAGAAAAGGGACACCAATGAATCGGCCGTCACAGCCTGAGAGGACAGTAGAGGAGTAGAGGTGATAAGGGAAGGATGGTGGCAGATACCACACAGAGCGTGGGTCACATACATACTCATCACAGTCCTAGTCCCCAGTGTTTTTTTGGAGAAACTTTTATAGTTGGAGACGCCTAAGCCTTCTCAAGGCAAATGATCAGACTCACCTCCTTGTGTCTGCAGTTTACAAGGTTAAACATTTCCATACTGTCTCTGGGTTGTTCTTTAATTTTGTCTGTTTAATCTTTATTTTTTCCCCTTCTCTGTTTTTGCTTTTTGTTATTTGTCCAGACTCCAAGGCCATCTCCCTCATATACAGATAATTAACATTAGAAGTAATCCTTTGAAAAGACACATGTATACCCTTATCCCCAAAGCCCCCACTTTCCTCACACCCACTCTCCACGAAGTGCTCAGTCTCCCTAAATCCTTCCCGCTTCACTCCCTTCGGAGCTGCCCTGCATTCTGAGTGGTGCTCAGATTGCTGCAGGATGGATGTGCAGCTCTGAGGTCTCAGATCCCAGGAAGCGAGGTGGACGAGTCAGGGCTGCCTTTCACTCAGAGCGGCAGGTGTGCTACCCGACAGCTCTATCTCCCTTACAACCTCACCACCAGGCTGAACTGCAGGCTTGCCAGTTCCTCTCACTATTTAGTTTAAGTATACGCCTTGCTAGGATACACACTGAACTCATCTCAAGGAAGGAGTCATTCTTAGACTTAGCTTGCATCTTCCTTGGATCAGTGGTTCTCACCTTTAGTTACAAGTTCTAATCATCTTAGAACAACAGTACTAATAACTTAGCCCTACTAGAGATATATGCGCATACTCAGGATAGAGATTAGGTTAATATTTTTAAGGCACCATGTGATTTAAATGCCTAACAAGTTTTATCCCATTATGCTTTGGAATTAGGTGCCTCTATTGTTACTTATTAAGAATCATTTAACATAATGTATTTAATTGGTTTCCTTAATTTTTTATTTTTGTTGTGGGCAATGCATGGAGCTATATTGACTTTTATTGTTCTTCAATACTTTGGCTACCTGATGCCAAGAGCCAACTCATTGGAAAAGACCATGATGCCAGGAAAGATTGAAGGCAAAAGGAAGTGGTGGCAGAGGAGATGGTTAGATGGCATCACTGACTCAATGGACGTGAATCTATGCAAACTCTGGGAGACAGTGAAGGGTAAGGGAAGCCTGCTGTTTTGTAGTCCATAGAGTCGCAGAGTCAGAGATGACTTAGCAACTGAACGACAGCAACAGTGTTCTCCAGGTTCCCAAGGAAGAGCTCAAGGCATTATATAACATGCATGTATACATATATATAGACATAAACATGCATACACGCACATTCTAAAGTCCAACAGGGTCCCCTGTTGCTTTTAAAGGCCAGTGATCTTATGTGATCTGCTTCTTCAAACTCAACTTACAATCTTTCTTCCTTCCTTCTTAGGCTCCAGACACCCCTAATACCGTTTCATTTTGTGGGAAAACCAAAGCTCCAAACAGTTTTAAAGACTTTGCTCATGTTGCCCCAAAGACCTGAACAGTCACACCATTTTAGCCTCCTCAAACATACAGACACACATACACACCCTTTTAATGGTCAGAGTCATTCTTCAAATCTCATTTTAACTATTACTTTCTCAAAAAGTCCACCAGCATCATGTTTCTCTACCACAAAACTACAACGTAATGTTGATATGGATAACAACCTCTCACAGTATTGCATCTCAGTGTCACAGCTTCCAGCACGCAACAGTTTTATCCATGTTTTTTTTAGAAGAAAGATAAAGGAGGAGGAAGGGTGGGTAGGAGAGAGGATAGACAGATGGAAGGAAGGAAGGAGGAAGGAGGGGCAGTGGGAGAATGAAGGAAGGCAAGCAAGTGTATTCTTGGAATAAGGCACCTCTCCTCTAGACAGGAAATCCAACATGTCTTCTTAAAACACAAAAATAACCAAATTAACAGTTTATTCTTATAAAGTCATCTACCTTGAGAACAGAATGTCTTTGATAGGCAATAGGTATATTCTGTATAAACCTCTACTCTCTCAGATATTTCAATAATGCAGTTTCATTTATATCCATTATGAACTTAAAATAATTTTGAATTATTTTTAATTGACTTGATCCTTAATTTATGCTGGTTACTTGACAATGGCCATCACTTCTCTTTCCATTCATAAATCCATTCTATGAAAAACAACTTACACTTTCTCATGTGCTACTTATATAGAACAGATATTTTGATAACTGTAGCTAACAGCAGTACAATCTGTTAGCACATTTGAAGAGATAAGGACAGAGAGCAGAATTATTTGGCTTCCTTTTAGGCAAAATGAAGGTAGTTGTATGTTTGCAACATAGGCAAAGACAAGCTATATATTGAAAATCTGGTATCTTATGGCTCAAATGAAGATGAGAATTTCAATACTGGCCAAATAGTCATCACTGTAATGAATGTTACTGTAAATGAATGGAAAGGGTTTATTGGTTTGCAGCAGAGCAATGTCTACATTGTACAAAAATTTTAACTAAAATCAGAGTATTCTCACTAGTAAAATGAAAACACAAAACACAAATAAGTATACCATTTTCAAATATTTTTATCTGAGCAGGGGAAGTGAGGGGGCTTGCCCTGTAAGGACATGACTCTGCTAAGGGGTACACAGCTATTAAACAGCCCTGCAATGATGAGAAAATATTTTCACTTCAAGAAATAGATGAGTAAGTGTGTGACATACAGAAAAGCAGCTCTATCTTTTGTTTCTTATAAAGAAATTGTACCACTAATGCTCTTTCCACTTGCTGTCTGCCTCTGAAATCCCCTTATCCTCTTCTGATAGACAGACACAAATTGAATTACCAAACAAGCTTTAAAAAAAAAAAAAAAATCCACCTAGGGGCAACCAATAACCTCTATTATCAAACACTGTCTCACCACTGCCATCTTGTGGGCAGGATGCTACCATGCACTTATTTTGGCCAAATCAGGGAAACCAAGTTGGTATCTTCCCAGGACTGAGAGTTAGAAAATGCAAACCAATAGACACTCAAAAGGAAGAGAGGGGAAGCCTCTTGTACTGAGTTTCTGCTGAATGATACCAGCTGAACTATTATCGAATAAAGTTTAGATGCATATATATATATTTTTTCCCCCCTCCAAACAACTGCTGTTAAAGTTCAGCAGAAAAGGCTTCCATTGTTTCTTTTAGTTTGTATATATTTATATGTAAGTGTATGTATGTGTCGTGAAGATCTTTTTTGTACAGTTCTTCCGTGTATTCTTGCAACCTCTTCTTAATATCTTCTGCTTCTGTTAGGTCCAGACCATTTCTGTCCTTTATCAAGCCCATCTTTGCATGAAATGTTCCCTTGGTATCTCTAATTTTCTTGAAGAGATCTCTAGTCTTTCCCATTCTGTTCTTTTCCTCTATTTCTTTGCATTGATCGCTGAAGAAGGCTTTCTTATCTCTTCTTGCTATTGTTTGGAACTCTGCATTCAGATGCTTATATCTTTCCTTTTCTCCTTTGCTTTTCGCTTCTCTTCTTTTCACAGCTATTTGTAAGGCCTCCCCAGACAGCCATTTTGCTGTTTTGCATTTCTTTTCCATGGGGATGGTCTTGATCCTTGTCTCCTGTACAATGTCACAAACCTCATTCCATAGTTCATCAGGCACTCTATCTATCAGATCTAGTCCCTTAAATCTATTTCTCACTTCCATTGTATAATCATAAGGGATTTGATTTAGGTCATAACTGAATGGTGTAGCAGTTTTCCCTACTTTCTTCAATTTGAGTCTGAATTTGGTAATAAGGAGTTCATGACCTGAGCCACAGTCAGCTCCTGGTCTTGTTTTTGCTGACTGTATAGAGCTTCTCCATCTTTGGCTGCAAAGAATATAATCAATCTGATTTTGGCGTTGACCATCTGGTGATGTCCATGTATACAGTCTTCTCTTGTGTTGTTAGAGGGTGTTTGCTATGACCAGTGCATTTTCTTGGCAAAACTCCATTAGTCTCTGCCCTGCTTCATTCCGCATTCCAAAGCCAAATTTGCCTGTTACTTGACTTCCTACTTTTGCATTCCAGTCCCCTATAATGAAAAGGACATCTTTTTTGGATGTTAGTTCTAAAAGGTCTTATAGGTCTTCATAAAACTGTTGAACTTCAGTTTCTTCAGCGTTACTGGATGGGGCATAGACTTGGATAACTGTGATATTGAGTGGTTTGCCTTGGAGACGAACAGAGATCATTCTGTTGGTTTTGAGATTGCATCCATGTACTGCATTTTGGACTCTTTTGTTGACCATGATGGCTACTCCATGTCTTCTGAGGGATTCTTGCCCGCAGTAGTAGATATAATGGTCATCTGAGTTAAATTCACCCATTCCAGTCCATTTTAGTTTGCTGATTCCTAGAATATCGACATTCACCCTTGCCATTTCTTATTTGACCACTTGCAATTTGCCTTGATTCATGGACCTGACATTCCAGGTTCCTATGCAATATTGCTCTTTACAGCATCGGATCTTACTTCTATCACCAGTCACATCCACAGCTGGGTATTGCTTTTGCTTTGGCTCCATCCCTCCCTCCTTTCTGGAGTTATTTCTCCACTGATCTCCAGATAATCATGATGATGTGATCACTAATCTAGAGCCAGACATTTTGGAATGAGAAGTCAAGTGGACTTAGAAAGCATCACTATGAACAAAGCTAGTGGAGGTGATGGAATTCCAGTTGAGCTGTTTCAAATCCTGAAAGATGATGCTGTGAAAGTGCTGCACTCAATATGCCAGCAAATTTGGAAAACTCAGCAGTGGCCACAGGACTGGAAAAGGTCAGTTTTCATTCCAATTCCAAAGAAAGGCAGTGCCAAAGAATGCTCCAACTACCGCAGAATTGCACTCATCTCACATGCTAGTAAAGTAATGCTCAAAATTCTCCAATCCAGGCTTCAGCAATACGTGAACCCTGAACTTCCTGATGTTCAAGCTGGTTTTAGAAAAGGCAGAGGAACCAGAGATCAAATTGCCAACATCCGCTGGATCATGGAAAAAGCAAGAGAGTTCTAGAAAAACATCTATTTCTGCTTTCTTGACTATGCCACAACCTTTGACTGTGTGGATCGCAATAAACTGTGGAAAATTCTTCAAGAGATGGGAATACCAGACCACCTGACATGCCTCTTGAGAAATCTATATACAGGTCAGGAAGCAACAGTTAGAACAGGACATGGAACAACAAACTGGTTCCAAATAGGAAAAGGAGTACATCAAGGCTGTATATTGTCACCCTACTTATTTAACTTCTATGCAGAGTACATCATGAGAAATGCTGGACTGGAAAAAACATAAGCTGGAATCAAGATTGCCAGGAGAAATATCAATAACCTCAGCTATGCAGATGACACCACCCTTATGGCAGAAAGTGAAGAGGAGCTAAAAAGCCTCTTGATGAAAGTACAAGAGGAGAGTGAAAAAGTTGGCTTAAAGCTCAACATTCAGAAAATGAAGATCATGGCATCTGGTTCCATCACTTCATGGGAAATAGATGGGGAAACAGTGGAAACAGTGTCAGACTTTATTTTTTGGGCTCCAAAATCACTGCAGATGGTGACTGCAGCCATGAAATTAAAAGACGCTTCCTCCTTGGAAGAAAAGTTATGACCAACTTAGATAGCATATTCAAAAGCAGACATTACATTGCTGACTAAGGTCCATCTAGTCAAGGCTATGGTTTTTCCTGTGGTCAAGTATGGATGTGAGAGTTGGACTGTGAAGAAGGCTGAGAGCCAAAGAATTGATGCTTTTGAACTGTGGTGTTGGAGAAGACTCTTGAGGGTCCCTTGGACTGCAAGGAGATCCAAACAGTCCATTCTGAAGGAGATCATCCCTGGGATTTCCTTGGAAGGAATGATGCTAAAGCTGAAGCTCCAGTACTTTGGCCACCTCATGTGAAGAGTTAACTCATTGGAAAAGACTCTGATGCTGGGAGGGATTGGGGGCAGGAGGAGAAGGGGACGACAGAGGATGAGATGGCTGGATGGCATCACGGACTCAATGGAAGTGAGTCTGAGTGAACTCTGGGAGATGGTGATGGACAGGGAGGCCTGGCGTGCTGTGATTCATGGGGTCGCAAAGAGTCGGACACGACTGAGCGACTGAACTGAACTGAACTGTATGTGTGTGTGTGTATATGTAAAGTGTATATATATATACATATATATATATTTGTTTATTTGGCTGTGCCAGTCTTAGTTGCTGCTGCTGCTGCTAAGTCACTTCAGACATGTCCGACTCTGTGCAACCCCAGAGATGGCAGCCCACCAGGCTCCGCTGTCCCTGGGATTCTCCATGCAAGAACACTGGAGTGGGTCGCCATTTCCTTCTCCAGTGCATGAAAGTGAAAAGTGAAAGTGAAGTTGCTCAGTCATGTCCGACTCTTTAGCGACCCCATGGACTGCAGCCTACCAGGCTCCTCTGTCCATGGGATTCTCCAGGCAAGAGTACTGGAGTGGGGTGCCATTGCCTTTTCCAAGTCTCAGTTGAGGCATGTGAAATTTTTAGTTGCAGCATGAGAGCTCTTTGTTGCAGTCTATGGGATCTAGTTCTCTGAATCCAGAGTCTGCATTGGGAGTATAGCGTCTTAACCACTGAATCACCAGGCAAGTTCTTATTTTATATAACATATGTAAGTTATATATACACTCATAATATGTATATATATATATATATATACACACACATGACTTTTAGTAAATAAGTATTTACTGAAGACTATAAAATAAAACATGAAGCAGCATCCCCAGGTATATTAAATTTACTGTAAATACTTTAATAAGATAATATGAAGCAATATCATATTATTTCTAAAATTCTGGGGGGCTATATACCCAAACATTCCTTGTAGTTTGATAAGATTATGGTTGACTAATATTTGTCATTATAACTGCCTATCCTCTCTCATCATCTGTCACTGAACAGGAAAAGCAGTTCCACTGAGACTGGGCATTTACAATGCAAGACCAGTTTTGAACTGCGACTGCAGTGTGCAGAGGTGATAATGAAGTCAGAGATGGCCTGGAAAAAGAGAAGAGACAGGATATGAAATGACTGAAGGCATTTGACTTTGTCCACAATGTGAAAATGAAAAAATTTCCCGATCAAAATGTAGTGGAAAAGAGCTGGGTTGGGTGTCCAAATAATTTGTTTATCACTAAAAGTCTGCTTAAGTATATGTTATATTGGGGAAGCATTTTACTTTTCTGGGAGAGTTTCACCATCTGTAAACTGAAGAGGTTAGAACAGTTAACTCAAACTTTTCTGAGCTTTTACACTGTTTGATGGTAAAACTGATGTTGGGATGGGATGATGGAAGCATAGTTGGCCCAGGTGATTTTGTCCTTTGTCTTGGTTGGGTTTTCAGTTACGCGATTATTCTGCACTTGCAGGAGGTTAACTATTGGAATTAAATGGAGGGCTACTGTGGGCAGACATTTGAGGAAAGGGCTGTGGATGGAGGGAGTCATGAGGGCTGTGGTACCTACAGGTGCTGGGGTAACTAGGACCTGGAAGGCAGATATGAAGCAAGTTTGAGAAGCAGCTCATTTTGTCTTCCAAGGTCCCATCTCTCCATTTAGATGTACAAACTCTATTCCTTATCCAAACTTGATCTCAAAAAGGTATATTGAGCTAATTACATTAAAGAACAAGTCACCAATGCTACCTTAAAGAGAGGCTTCTTAAATCAAATTAAAGCTAAAAGTTTCAAGTCAGGGGGCAAAAATAACATCCTGTCAGTTCTCCAACAAATCAGGAAAAATATTTTTTTGAGGTAGGAAAATTCTACTCCACCTGCTCAGACTGGTAGTTATGAGAGGAAATGTCTGTATATCCTCTGTTTATTTTAGCTGGAACCCTTGTCTGTATTTCCACCCAGGGATTTAGAAAATAGGACACAATATGTTGATGGTGTCACACACAATTAGTACCCTGGTGAATTGCTAATGAGGCGACTCCAGCTCCAAAGAGGCATTTTAAATAAGCTCAAGAATATCTCATATCTTCACAGATTGCTCTTATAAATTAATAAGTACATACACATAGCATACAAAAATGAAAATTAATTCTGGAAACAAGCACCATGGGCACACTGAGTTAGGTGCTAAGAATGAGGCAAGCGGGAAGTCCTATGGCCATAGGGGTCACAGAGCTGATCAGTGCAGGATCTGATACAGGACATCTCACTGTGATAGGAGGGTAAGGAGGAAACAAGGTCTGTTTTAGAGAGTCAGGCTCAGAGTCAGGGCAGAAAGGATTAGAAGCAGGTGTGATTAGATCTCACAGATGTGTCAGGCTGGTTTTTGAAGGAGCGCAGGATTTTCTTTCATAAAAGAAATAGTTGGAGCAAAGGTGGGCAGGTAGAAAAGAAAACTAAGGAAAAAGAGAACCACTTCTTGAGGACATAAAATGCTAGAACATACTTCCTAAGAGGTGGAGCTAGAGAGAAAGTTTTGGCCTGAAAATAATTTTGAAGGAAAATTTTACAACTTAATGAGAGGCCCATAGGCTTTTGTAATCAGTTATAAATTGAGGTACCAACTTGAACCAGTTCCAACATAAGAAAAGGGAAATCACACAAAACAAGCTACCTCTTTAAGTTTTAATACTGAGAATCCCTTTGGATCAGACCTCATTTCAGACCTGTACCAAATTAAACTGAAACTTTAGCACTTGTGTAGTCCAGTGGATATATGTGAGGCAAATAATGTGAGCCATATATGTAATATTCATTTCTATAGTAGCCACATTAAAAAGCAAAAATGATGAAATTAAAACCAAATTTAATCTACGAAATGTATCTAAAATAAACTTTTCTATACAATTATTAGAATATTTTACATTATTTTCTTAAACTAAGTTATTGGGATCCATTGTATATTTCACACTAACTGCACATCTTAATTTGAGCTAGTGAGATTGCAAATACTCAGTAGTTACAAGTGGCTAATATTGGACAATACTTGCTCCTGCTAGTAGAGAAAAAGTGATCAAAAATCAGTTAATTATGATGTTGGCTTCATACAAACTTCCCTTTTAGAAGTTTTTATAAAGTTTCTCTCTTCTTGAGTCTGAAAATTTTGCCATAAATGATTGTTGAATTTTTTCAAATGCTTTTATCTACATTTGTGGACTGGAAAGCTCTTCACTCTTTGCTCTCTCAAATGTTAGACAAAATTCAGCAGTGAGTTATCAAAAACACGAGTAATAAAATGTTTGGTTAAGATTAGTATGCTTCATCTATAAATATTTGACTTGGATTGCATATTGCTCTAATCTGGGACTAGACTTTGCTTTGTGAGGTTTATCATTAGAAATTTAAGATTGTTAGTCCTCTTGTTACTCTTTTCATCGTGCATTAGTCTTGTTAAATCGTGTTTTTATGAACGTGTCCCTTTTTAGTTTCTGGCAGCGACAGCCGTGGCCTGTTCATTGGTACAGGCACCAGACACTTCCCCTTTACTTCTCATCATAACTTCCCTTCTTGAGAGATCACCTATCCATCAATATCTTCAGATTCAACCACCTCGGACTGAGCCCATCAAAGGCTCTGTTGGCAGTGTCATTGGGACTATTTGCAGCCTAATTAATCTATCTTTGTGGTACCTCGAAACAGCACACACACCGCCTTAATTGCTACCACCTCACACCCGCTGGGGACCACAGACAGAGAGTAAGCAGACTGGGTGCGCCCTGCCAGTCCTGTATTTGCATCATTTACCGCAAGATTAATGAGAGCAGCTGAAAAGCCAGGAGCGGAGAAGAAAAACCATAGGTGTGGGCTTTAGAAAACCTCCCATGCCACTTAAATAGAGTAATAACTTTACCCATAATAGCACAGTCTCTCGGGTAACATTAAGGCTTTTATTTTCACATTACATTGTTTAGACACATTACTTACTGTCAATGAAAGCTTGAAACCTGAAAATAATATTGATTAAAAGGAAACCTCAAAATGGAAATGAATGTTTCTTTAAATGTTTAAAATGCAATTTTATGTGGAGTAATCAAATTTAAAGTGCATATATGAGTGTGTGTGTGCATATATATATGTATATATGTGTGTCAGATAGAGTAATTCTGAAAGAATGAATATTTTGATCTTAAACATCTCTGAAAATAACCATAGTAATAAATGACATAGCAAAGAAGAAAATTATTAACTACCCAATAAAATCAACCAGAAAATACAAACCACAATAAGAAAGTAAAGCGAAAGTGAAAGTTGCTCAGTCATGTCCGACTCTTTGTGACCTCATGGACTATACAGTCCATGAAATTCTCCAGGCCGTAATACTGGAGTGGGTAGCCTATCCCTTCTCCAGTGGATCATCCCAACCCTGGAATCAAACGGGGGTCTCCTGCATTGCAGGCAGATTCTTTACCAACTGAGCTATCAGGGAAGCCTTACAACAAGAAAACCCTCACTGAAAAGCAACAAAATCCTTGTGTACTTGACATTAACTGCAGGCTCCTTGAATATGAAGCACTGTCATATCAGTATTTCAGTCTTGTGAAGTAAGCTGCAATGTGTTTCAGTTATTCCAATTATAAAAAAATGGATATTTGTATTACTTAAAGATGTACCAATTTCTTCCTTGAAATAGTGAAGTGAAGTCGCTCAGTCGTGTCCGACTCTTTGTGACTCCATGGACTGTAGCCCACCAGGCTCCTCCGTCCATAGGATTCTCCAGGCAAGAATACTGGAGTGGGTTGCCATTTCCTTCTCCAGGGGATCTTCCCGACCCAGGGATCGAATCCAGGTCTCCCGCATTGCGGGCAGATGCTTTAACCTCTGAGCCACCAAATAATCCCTCATTGTAGCATTATTCAATTTTACTTGTGAAAATTCCATTGACTGTTTAAAATGGTATATGTGTGAAGTAAAGTTGAATCCACATGCAGACTGTGGTTTTCTGATGGAATCTGTTGAACACAAAATTTGATGTTTGAAATCATGACATGAATTTAACTTAGGCTTCAACTCCTAATGTTAGGAAGTAGGTTAGAGGAGAGGAATCTTGGCCTGTCTCAACACCAATATCATCATAAGGATCATATGGAGCATGGATTCCAGTCTTAATTGAAACCATCAGGTCTTTCAAAGATGGCCATTTATTTTATTTAAAATTTTTAATAGAGTATAGTTGCTTTACAATGTTAGTTTCTATTGTATAGCCAGTTGAATCACATATCCCCTCTTTTCTGGATTTCCCTTCCATTTAGGGCACCGCTGAGCATCTAGTAGGGTACCCTGTGCTATATAATAGGTTCTCATTAGTTATCTATTTTATACATAATGGTGTATATATGTCAGTTGCAATCTCCCAATTCACCCCAACCCCCTATTCCTCCTTGGTATTCATACGTTTGTTTCTTACATCTGCGTCTAAACTTCTGCTTTGCAAATAAGATCACATCTGTATCTTTTCTCTAAATTCGACATATATATGTTCATATATTTTTCTTATTCTGACTTACTCGACTTAGTATGACAATCTCTAGGTCCATCCGTGTCTTTACAGATGATTCCATTCCATTCCTTCTTATGAAGATGAGTAACATTCCATTGTATATATGTAGCATGCCTTCTTTAACTATTTTCCTGTGGGTAGATATTTGTTTCCATATCCTGGCTACTGTAAACTGCTGCAATGACCACTGAGGTGCAAGTATCCTTTTGAATTAAAGTTTTCTGTGAGCATATGACCAGTAATGGGTTTGCTGGCTTATATGGTAGTTTTTAGTTTTTTTAAGGAACTTCTATGTTGTTCTCCACAGTGGCTGTACCAATTTACATTTCCACCAACAGTGCATGAGGGAGGTTACTTTACTTCACACCCTCTCCGGCATTTATTCTATTTTGAATTTTGGTGATGGCCATTCTGATCGGTGTGAAATGACACTTCATTGTAGTTTTGATTTGCATTTCTCTAATAATTAGTGATGTTGCACATATTTTCATGCTTGTTGCCCATCTGTATGCCTTCATGAAGAAGTGTCTACTTAGGATTTCTGCACATTTTTTTTTTTATTTTTATTGAACTGTTTGTATATTTTGGAGATTAATCCTTTGTCAGTTGCTTCATTTGCAAATATTTTCTCCCATTCTGATGGTTATCTTTTCGTCTTGTTCATAGTTTCCTTTGCTGTGAAAAGGTTTTAAGTTTAATTAGGTCCCATTTGTTTATTTTTGTTTTTATTCTCATTTCTTTAGGAGTTGGGTCAAAAAAGATCTTGCTGTGGTTTATGTCAAAGAGTGTTCTGCCTGTGTATTTTTTATAGTGTCTTCCCTTTCATTTACATCTTCAATCCATTTTGAGTTTATTTTTGTGTATGCTGCTAGGGAGTATTCTAATTTCATTCTTTTACATGTAGCTGTCTAATTTTCCCTGCACCACTTATTGAAGAGGCTGTCTCTTCTCCATTGTGTATTCTTGTCTTTGTCATAGGTTAGGTGTCCATAGGTTGAGGGTTTATTACTGGGCTTTCTATCCTGTTTCATTGATCTGTATTTCTGTTTTCGTGCCAGTAGATGGCCATTTATTTTTAAAACTACTTGATGCTTCCAGTGTACACAGAAATAGATCAGCTACCATCTATATCAAAAGCATAAGATTACATAGGTGAAATGATCCCAATCAGAAAATAAGCTAAGATGGTTCCAGGGTAACTTCCAAGATGTTTATTTTTTTTTTCGTTGTATTATCATGATTATATGATATATATTTAAAGTACTTAAGTAAATTTTCAGTTTTCCAATTTTGTGACCAAGAGAGCAAATAATTGGATGCAAAAGACCATACCATGGAAACCTTAGTTTGTGGAAGTTCTAAGATTTGTGGAGAATAAAGTAAAGCAGATTAGAAGTATCAAGGAAATAACCAGCTAGCATAAAAGCATTTATACTATTTGAAATGTGTTTACACACATACACATAAAACAACTGATAAAAACAACTATGTCTTTATGAAGTTTATGTACTCTGGAGAGAGGACAGGAAAACAAACAAATGATTATGATTTCAGGTGCTTTAAGCCGAAAAGGGTGAAGTCCTCTAAATTTTAGTGATCTAAAAAGAGAGGTACAATGCAAAAGTTCGAGCACGCTTCAGTGGATGGGGCTATGCTAACAATGTACTTTGAAAAATTCACGATGTATTTTAGGGTGGGCAAGGAATTTGATGGGATAGGGATGAAGGGCCTGAAGGAAGGTTTAAGACAAGGCAAGTATTGATGTAATAGGTCTTATGTGGTATTCTATAAGGTTAGTATTCCTACTGTGGTCACAAGACACCACTAAGTAACCTCAAGCAGTGGAGTGTCATACCAGCTTCATGTTCGGTAACATAATTTTGCCTACCCTGTAGGGGGGCTTCCCTGATAGCTCAGTTGGTAAAGAATCTGCCTGTAATGCAGGAGACCCCAGTTCAATTCCTGGGTTGGGAAGATCCCCTGGAGAAGGGAAAGGCTACCCACTCCAGTATTCTTGAGCTACCATGGTGGCTCAGCTGGGAAAGAATCACCCTGTAATGTGGGAGACCTGGGTTCGATTCCTGGGTTGGGAAGATCCCCTGAAGAAGGGAAAGGCTATCCTATCCAGTATTCTGGCCTGGAGAATTTCATGGACTGTATAGTCCATGGGGTGGCAAAGAGTTGGACAAGACTGAGCACTTTCACTTTCATTTTACCATGTGGGGAAGGGATTTGGGGGTAATTAGATGGGAGATACAAGACCATTCAGTGCCTATTTCATGCATTTTGGACAATAAATGATGTTCCTAAAACTGATCTCATACAGTAGAATAGAGGGTTGTAAATATAGATGAATTAAAATGACTCCAGTAACCTAAACAATTGGATATAGGGTGAGAGAGAGATTTTTAAAGATAACGCTTCTACCCTTTTGCTAAAAGAGATTTATTGGATGTTCTATGTTACTACAGGTGCATATTAGATTTGGTGATACACTATCATAATATCATCTGCTAAACAAACACATTCTCTTTGAATTATACCAAAAATTCTACAATAGTCTTGTGCAAAACTGTATTCTCATATTGGCTAGAAAGGTAATTTCCTCTCTTGGAACTATAGAATTCAAGGCATTTTTCATTGAAATTACTGACCTTTGCCATAAAATGTTTCAGGAAATAATCAGCACTCTTAAAGACAGAGGTTTTTCTATATTTTTTAATGTGACGTCTTCTAAGCACTGGCACAAAAATTATATGCCCCATATAATGTGGGTGTTCTGACAGTGCAGTCAAGTTAGATTAATTGTAATAAACAAAAATTGTCACTAAAGCTCTCAGCTTATGCCATCTAATATTGTGTGAATACATTGTATTTCCTAACATTATGAAACAGCCAAGAGTATAATAAATTACTTACCTAAGCCCTTTGAGGATTTTTGCATAATTTACCAAAACAAATTGATTTTAGCGGAAAAGCTGCTAATTTACATGGGTAGGAAGTGTTTTCCTTGGTGTGATGAATTTAATTTCAATTTCCCTGTTTGCATGAATTCACTCCAGTAATTCATCACTGTTAGATTAAACTACAACTATGTTTCACTTGAGTAAGTCTCTAACATTCAATATATATGAATGAAAATAAATTGCCTTTATAGCATGGCTGTGTGTGTGTGTGTATGTATATATATATGTGTGTTAAATATATATATAAAATACATTATTGATAGCTTTTAAATAGAGTAATTTTTAAATGGATATACAATGACAATGATTTTTAAATATGAACAAGTAGTTTAGTACCCTTATTAAGTTGTATTTCAAGGTTTGTTCTTATAGGAGATATACATTTATAGGGTACTGGATATGTACCAATTTACGACCTGGATATCTTATATTTGTCATGTTATTATACTTTCTAACATCTTCATGAAGTAGGATTTATTAGCCTCTTCTGGTAATAAAGGACTCTGAAATCAGGAAAGGAAAAACTCCTCACCTCTCTATGTATTATAATTGGAGCCTCATTGAGTCAAGGCATCTGCCTCCAGTTACGTGTCCTTTCTTTTCTCACATAAAGTATCTGTCACTTAAGGTCCATAGATTGCCACTACACATATGCCTGCATATTGATGAATACACACACACACATATATATATATATGTATGTGTATGTATATACATACATACATACCTTTTTTAAAAAAACAATTACTCAGATTTCATAGAACATTCTTGGGGAATTAGCGAACTTGAACACATTCTTGTGACATACCACATAAGACTGATGCCTTCAAATTTTACTGTAATAAAACTAGATAACTCTTATCTACTGCTAAAAACAAACAAGAAAACCTAAAAGTTAATAGCTTGTGTGTGCATGCTCAGTTCTGTCCAACTCTTTGCAACTTCATGGACTCTAGCCCACCAGACTCTTCTGCCCTTGGAATTTTCCAGGCAGGAATACTGGAGTGGGTTGCCATGCCCTCCTCCAGGGGATCTTCCTGACTCAGGGATAAACCTGTATTTTTATGTCTCCTACACAGGCAGGCAGATTCTTTACCACTAGTGCCACCTGGGAATCCAAAAAGTTAGTAGCTTAAAACAACATATTTATTATCTCAGACAGTGTTTTAGGGTCAGAATCTTAGAGTGGCTTAACTGAGTGGTTCTGGTCTAGAGTCTCTCACAAGGTTACAGTAAGCTGCTAGCTTGGCCCAACTGTAGTCACCTCAGGGTTTAACTGAGGCTGAAGACTTAACTGCCAAGCTCATCCATGTGGTTTTCCATGCCTCATTTCCTCACTGGCTTCTGGCCATCGACTCTGTTCCTGCCAAGGGAGGCTCTCCATAGGAAGCCTAAGTGTCCTCAGGACATGGCAACTTGCTTTGCCCACAGTGATGGCTCTGAGGGAGCTGGCTAGGAAGAGAACATCCTCGATAGAAACTGCAGTCTTTTATAACCTAATCTGAAATGACATATAATCACTGCTCTGTGTGCTGTTGATCACACAGATCAACACTGGTAAAATGTGGGAGGAATCCTTACAAGGTCTGAGCACTGGGAGGCAGGCATTAGTGGGGGGAGTCGGGAAGGCTGGCTACCACAAGTATCAGTGTGTACATTTCAACTGCAAAATAAAAATGTCATAGCTAATACCAAATAGTCCATACAAAGATAGTCTATCTCTAAAACTGCCAAGGACTTCTTCAGTGGCTTAGAAATAATGTTGCTCTCTCCGCATGTAAGATCTGGACAATTAACTTAATGCCACAGTGAAAATGTGTGATGAGACATAATGTTAACTGAGGGACAAGTTCTTTTGACCTGAAAAGATCTAAGTGTTCCAGAAGCTATATGTGAAACACTTCATAAAATGTGCTCCATCTTTTGACCCTTTTGAGAAGCAGAGAACATTTTACATAACTTTGGCAGTAAGAAAACTTATCAGATCAGATCCACCAGCATCTCAGTGAAAAAAAAGCTTTGAATTTCAGCTAATGTAAAACTTGATTACAGTGGTTTAAACACCCAAAAAGAGGGAGGTCGCTGTTGGCCTGAGTTCAGATTTTGCTTATCTCTAATTCTCTCAAGCTTTTTTCCAATGCTTACATTTTCATAATGTCCACCCATCTGTTCCAGCTTCAGGTATCATTTTCAGTTTCATGACTGGCATTAGGGAGGCAGTATAGTGCCAGCTACAACTTTTGATTTTATTAGGAAAGTAAAAGCTTTCCAAAAACAGCAGATTTCCAATTTATCTTCTTTGCCAAATTAACAAGAATATGGTGAGTAATAACAATAGTTTATACACATACAGCACTTACTATATGCTACAGGCCATTCTAAGTATACTTTACATAATAACTCATTCAAATATCTACCTCACTATAACCAGATGAGGTAGATGCTCTGGTTATCTGTTATTCCACAGAAGAAAGAGGAAAGTCATGTTTTGCTCAGAGTCACACAGCTTAGTGAGTGGGTGAGATGGGATTTAAACTCAAAGATTTGCTTCCAGAATGCATCCTGTTAATTATAATCCTAGAGAAATATGTCACCCTTCTCTGACTGTAGAGAGGGAGGGGTTGTGCATAATAAGCTTTTTCCAGCCATTTAAGTGGAGGCAGCATTAGAGGGAGAAAAGCATTCGAGAATGGGAGTTAGGTCTGCCAAACAATCTTGTCTGCTGTGATATGTTACCATCATGTGTCTATTAACCCTGTTTAAGGTTAGATTTTTTTTTTCATATATATGATGGTGGAAAAATAGATGCTTTACTCATTTTAGGTCACACAACAATAGTCATTTTTAGGTCAACTAGGAGCTGCAAACTCTTTTTTGCTAATTGTAATAACAGATATAATTTTTCTAAGGTGCTATTCTGAAGAGATAGTATAAATGAGAGATGATTATAATTCCTTAATTACTTGGCAAATTAAAATACAAGTATGTATAATTGCATCAGCTTTTACATTTTCAGTTCAGTAAGAATTGATTTTTAGGTCCTTTCACTTTCTCACTGTACAGAATGCCTCTTCTTTCTAATGTCAAGCATTTGGTGTCCACTGGAAAGTAACTGGACTAGGGAACCTTAAGGACATTTCTCCCTCCAGAAGGCTCTTGTCACGTGTGCCAGTAATGGTCCAACCACTTTCTTGCTGAGCTCTCATTATAAACATTAGAATGGACATCCTCCTGCTTTCCAAACAAGCATAGTGTCACTCCTGCCCATGAAGGACAAATTTTGAGGCATCTTCAGTATCTTCCAAATATTAATTGAATGACATTTGCTCTTATTATTAATTACTGAAGCAAGAGACAAATTTTGGGAGAGGTATTAACAATAGAAATCAAGTTACTGGAACCTGCAGATATATTCTTGCTCACACCCATATTGTCCACATTAATAGTTGTGCCCTAACACTGAAAAGAAGGCCTTGCTTTCTCAGAGCTGACATCATTAGGACTGAGTTGTGGTTAAATACTCAATGGGAGGCGCCCAGAACTCAAAACCAGTGACGGGCAACAGCCTCACCAGTTATTCTACTCACTCATATGTATTACAGCTGCAGACAAACTCAGAGTGGCCTTTACGAGTATTTAGTGAGCTCCAATTCTATGCAGAATACTACATTGCAAGAAGATTTAAAACATATTTCCAATTCAACCTGGACCCCTCAGACTTGCAGAGTTGACCAAATCTTTACTGGTCAATGGACTGAGAGTGAGATTAAACAAATACAAGCTTCTCTGGGCACCAATTTAGTCAAAAATTGACTGATTGCCTTCTTTCTCAGGGCTCAGGTGCTCAGGAGGCAATATAAGATGCAGCCTCCATTCTAGGACAGAGTACAGAATCTGACAGGGCAGACAAACACAATTAATACTGTTTGAAATGTGCTATGCGAGAGAAACCCTAAACTGGGCTGAACATCCGGAAAGACCTCATGGGAGCTACCAGTGAACCCTCAGTCCCAAACATAAAGGGGGTTATCAGTAAATATTTGTTGAATGGAGGCATTAATAACTTAATGACATCAAGGAGTAAAGAGCATATTACTGGGGCATAGATTAAGAGCATTTATTCTGATATTTGGGGCAGGCAGGGGAGATATATAAGAGTAATAGCTGCCATGCCTTGATAGACATGATGGAGTCACCCAGGGGGAGAAGTGTAGGGAGGGCAACCGAGGCTGAGAGAAGGCACATAGCAGAGAATGCAGATAAGACAGCCCCTTCTGGGTTCATGAAACTGGTTCCATTCCAGAAAAGAGTATTTCTATCTCAGCCTAAAAATAATGGAATGGGTATTCTCATTGTATAGAAATAAGAAAAATAAATAATTTCACAAATAATGACTTACATTCACTATTAACAGAGGGGTTTGCTTTTATATGAGGTTATAGAGACATTTTTTAAATCAGAGAGTAAATAATTTCTACTTTTCTTTCAGTTAACTTTCATCAGATTCACACAGAATGCAGCATTTCAGGATGAGGGAAAGTTTAGGTAATTATGGATAGTACGGTTAGGAATGTTTTAAATCGCAAGCAACTATTTAAAATAGTGAAGGTCAGAGCGTATTTCTTTAGTCCTCTGCATACTTAGAAAATCACTTTAATCCCATTTAAGAGATTGCTCAATAAATATCTGAATATTTCCCCCAAAGAATACCTATAACAATCTTTATCCAAAATATGTCTTAGACATTTACCAATAAATGTGTCACACAAAGAAATTGCCAACAATGTCTGTTAGGTTTCCATGGGACTGGGGACAATGAACCATGGAAAGACAAATAACAATAGGTTCAGAATGGCAAGAAAATCACAATTTTGCAGTGGGTGTAAAGAGGTTGAAGATGGCATCACAAAAACAATTAATGGAAACAGATAAGTGTAAAGGGCTAAAAATAGCACAAATAGTATGGACAAGTGATCACTGAGGGGAAGCTTTCAGAGAAGACAGGGTATTTAAAATACATGGAAAAGTACAATGTCCAGAGGAAGAGAAAGGAAAAGACATTATTAATTAAAGACTATTGCGCATGCTTAGGATAAAAGCAGAGAAAAACAATACTCAAGAGAAGTTAGTGATATGGCTTAAGTGGACTATAGGGTGTTTGAGGGCAAGCAGAAGCCAGGCACTAGAGTCTGCAACATGAATCTGCCATGATGGTTTAGGCATAGGAATTGTTTAGAAGTTTAACAAGTTTTTGTTTTTTTTTTTAAGTCTTCAAAGTCTGTCAGTATCTCACAGGTCTTCTTAAAGTCTAGAAGGATATGATGCATTCATTTCTGCAAGTTTCAATCAAGCATGCTTAGACTGATGCTCAAGGAGAGATAGAAAGGCAGCTTGATCTATTCCTCAAAGTTCCCTTCTGGCTTCTATAATAACAAACATGAAATATGCTGATCATTGGAATCCATCATATTCATTTTCTCTAAGAAGAGTACTGAATGATAATACTGAAAAAAATGCAAAATTGCTAGTATTTTTATGCAGATCCCTAAGCATGAAAATGTTAGGAATTACTTTCTAGGTTAAAAAGAAACACCTATAATAACTTAATCTGCACAGGACTTCTACATAGACATATAATGAGATGGGTATTGGCAGAGTGCTGTGCTTATTTAGCTGTGGCCTTATAAAAAAAATAATCATTTGCATATTTCTCTCAGTTAAGTATTATACTGACATACTTAATTAAAACCATAAAGGGCACTGACAATATTTCATTCTTTTAATGAAAGAGGAAACATATTATACAGTTCAGACTGTCTCTGTAGTTAATTTTTCCTGACTTTTTACTACTCAAACTGTGCTCCTTCTATGAATGTTGTCAATTAGGATGAAAAGAAGGAAAATTAAAGTCGCTCTTGAAAATGCACTTGTGTTTGTTTGTGGAATCTGTGTACATTCAGAAAGTTGTGATTTGCATATTTCATGTATAATTAAGCCCAAGAAGAGTGAACACTGGAGAGACTAGGGCGGTTTCACACTCTACAAGCATCTTCCTTGTCATTATTGGGAATTCATGTTTGAAGACATGGTTTCTTCTTCAAAACATTACCTATCTTTTTTCTGAGAAAAGTACCATAAGGAATATCAAAAATTTTCTATTGTGTATATCTAAATACATTTATGGATATATATTATGTGATAGTGCTGGGGTAACTTGTGATGAGATAAACTAAGTGTAATCAAATGTACACTGGACATGGAAACTTGAGTGTGAATCACTACACTTCCATTATATTTATGAAAGGCTTCTACAAGTCACAACTATGTCATCAATAAAATGTAAGTAATGGCACGCAGTCCATTGACTGAAATAACAAATGGAGAATGTCAGTCACCTAAGGTACAGGTAAGCACTTGGTAAACTGGTACACACCAAACAATATAATATAAATGATATACACCACCCATATAATAGTATTTTCCTGATATTGCAATCTTATTAAATCAAGGAAGGGACAAAATAAATACTGCTGCCCCAAAGAGGAGTACAAGTCTAGTGAGAAAGACTAGACAGTATAATTCAAGTAGAATGAAATATGTAATATATTTGTGTATATTAGAGGAATAAAGCAAGTATATAAATATGGTTAACCTGCCTATAGCTCATTTTGCTTCTGTGAATGGGCCTCTTTGGAATAAGACCACTGGGGGTAGATCAAGACCAGAGGAAGTAAAATTTTATTCCCAAGGAAGAACTCAGGACATTTTCCTTTTGAACCCAAGATCGAAGAAATGGGATTTTAATATTTTGAGAAAAGTAAATTTGTAGCTCAATCATCCAGCTATATTAGCATCAAGTGTCTACACGGCTGCTGCTGGTTTTGTGCTGGCTCCTTTTTGAACTGCTGTGAATAGTTTACTGTGGAACACCTGTAGTGAGCTCCTCTAGGAAAGAAAAAGGTATATATATATATCGATATACATCTATATATATATCTTCCTCCCACCCTCAACCTTTGTCTCTTCATAATCTCACTGACATGCACACGTATACCTACACCAAACATTTTTTTTTTTTTAGGTATTGTGTGTGTTTGTGTGCTCAGTCGCTAAGTCGTGTCCAACTCTTTGTGACTCCTTGGAATATAGCCTATCAGGTTCCCCTGTACATAGGATTTCCCAGGTAAGAATACTGGAGCAGGTTGCCATTTCCTCCTCCAAGGGGCCTTCCCAACCCAGGGATCAAATCTGTGTCTCCTGTGTCTCCTGCATTGGCAGGTGGATTCTTTACCACTGCACCACCTAGGAAGTATACATTCTCTATTTTATTGACTTTTTGAAATTCAATATTGACTTTTCGAGATTTAAATCTGAAAGACAATTATTTACCTACTGGTATGTTTAAAGCAATTTCTTAAGGCAACAGATTCCAAGTACCGTATCTTTCAGCTAATCAATACCTGCAGGGGATTTACTTTAATAACTTAGCATGCATTCTCTTTTCTCCTTACTGGGCATATCTGGGTGCAGTTGACAGGCTTTCTTAAACTGAATTGAACTTTGGCCTGCTGACCAATGTGGTTCCTTCCAAATAAGATTATATGATGGTATCCATCATGTCCAGTTCATCATTGTGTGTAATGGTAGCATGGCATGTTGTCATATCCTTCAAATGATCAGTCCTGATTGGGTCTAGAGATGGCCTCTGACTAAGGCAGTAGACAAGAAAAGGCTGCCATACTCTGTAATCTGAGAGCTGAAGCTGACAAGACATCCCAGGCAAGAAGGCAAGCAACAGCACACACAAACAGATCCATTAGGTGATCATCTGATACATGGGATCAAGAACATGATCAACTGCTGAAATTCATAATACTTGAAGTCAACACTTGGGGCAAAGCTAATAGACAAGTATGATGAATACACTCAATTATCTATCATTTTAAACTGCATGTAAAATTGCAGTTTGAGGCTAGCTGGACCATGTCTGTTTTTTGCAGCACCCTATCTGCTCTAGAGAACTGCCATGCCATAACTGAAACAGCTGGAATTTTCAAGCAACATTTAAATGGTTTTCAGCAACACTGAGGCCAAGTTGCTCCAGATGTGGGTAAGGGGACAACCTCCCCAAAGTCTCTAGAATTTGTTCTTACCTAGACTAATTTTGCCTCTATTCCAGGTGAAGGTACTGTCAGTTCCAGAGAAAGAGTCTAACAGATGGTATTAGTGGTTGGAGTATAAAATGGATTGGGCTCCTAGGATCTTCAGGATATTGCCTTCAACAGCAGCAGCACAATAGTCATTGAACAATTACTAAGACACAGGTATTGTGGAAAGTACTTTAAAGAAATAGCTCACATAATACTCCAAAAAAAAAAAAAAAAAAAAAAAAACCTCATGAAGGAGTGAGTGTCTACTACTAGTCTCATTTCAAATGTGAGAAAACTTAGGATTTCAAACATCTTCCTATAGTCAAACAATTAAGATTTTATTGAAAGAGAATACAGAACAGATTCTATATTCTACAATGCTATATAGTTAATATTTGGTGATTTGATAATTTTAAGGGTTTGATCAAAAATGTAAAAAGACTTTTGATACAACACAACTGACTTTGTGAGCTACTTCAGATTCTATATAACCTATCCAGAGTTCATAAGATGCCACCTGCTTCCTTTGCTATTGTTGACACCTGAGATTCGCATAACACACGAAGGTGTTCTGGAGTGCTATGAGGCTACACAGGGGTTCTAGAGGATATTTTACAATTTTAACCAATAGTTGGCATTTGTTAGACATTTACCCCAAACTATAAATCCTAGGTTTATAGATTTCATGATTTAAACATTATTATTTTTTTTCCTCTGTACTGTAGTATGAGGAAAGCCCCCAGGGAGAGTGGGAATGACAAAGCAGTGGGCCCTGGAGGAGAGAATGGAAAGATTTCCCAGTGGAGGGGAGGTATATATCTTTAGGTGACATCTTATTGCTGCAAAAGCACCATGAGAATCAATGTGAATAATAAATGAGAATGATGATATGCAGTTCAATTCCAAGGCTTGAAAACTGTACAGCACACATCATATTAGTTATTGTAATTAGTTAAGGATGAAATTCTACTGTTATATCTTCTTTCGATTTCCATGTATTTTTAAAGATGACCACTAACCTATCAGGACGTACTTACTACACTGTTTGGTCTAAGCATGCAATAATATGAATTGTTAGGTATTTCTTCTGCACACAGGTACCATGGAAAGATTTCTGAGACAAGCCCACTGAAACTGAGAAATGTTGGCAACCTGTGAATAGTCCTCATTTTGGGTTTCCCAAATCTGAAACTTTGGGCCCCCTATAAGTCCTATCCATGTAGAACTGCCTTTATTACTTTCAGTGAAAACTGTTAGTTCCTCAGTCATGTCCAACTCTTAGCAAGCCCATGGTTTGTAGCCCAGCAGGCTCTTCTGTCCATGGAATGCTCCAAGCAAAAATACTGGAGTGGTCAGCCATTCCCTTCTTCAGGGAATCTTTTGACACAGGGATTGAACCTGGGTCTCCTGCATTGCAGGCAGATTCTTTATCATCTGAGCTACCAGGCAGTCAGTCATAAGTGGCCACCAAAGCTCCTATGCCACAATTTAGTGCAGTGGAGTCCATTCCCTATTGGGTAAACCTTGGCCAGTGTTAAGTGGCAGTTTGAGATAGGGCTATACATAAATTTCTGCTCCTTTCTCTCTTCATGGACCCTACAAGATATGTTCTTTCATGTAGCCTTTCAAAAGTTATGCAAGCCACATTGTACTGCTGTGTATCCTTCAAATTCACTGTGAGGAGGTGGCCAGAACACAAACGTTTGGCACTACAGAGATTCTCATCTCACATTGACTCAGTTTTCTCTCTCATCACCTTTCCTGTCGTGGTTTTGAACCTTTCCAATACAGTGTTCAGTTCAGCTCAGTCGCTCAGTTGTGTCCGAATCTTTGCGACCCCATGAATCGCAGCACGCCAGGCCTCCCTGTCCATCACCAGCTCCCGGAGTTCACTCAGACTCATGTCCATTGAGTCAGTGATGCCATCCAGCCATCTCATCCTCTGTCGTCCCCTTCTCCTCCTGGCCCCAATCCCTCCCAGCATCAGAGTCTTTTCCAATGAGTCAACTCTTCGCATGACGTGGCCAAAATACTGGAGTTTCAGCTTCAGCATCATTCCTTCCAAAGAAATCCCAAGGCTGATCTCCTTCAGAATGGACTGGTTGGATCTCCTTGCAGTCCAAGGGACTCTCAAGAGTCTTCTCCAACACCACAGTTCAAAAGCATCAAATCTTCGGCCCTCAGCCTTCTTCACGGTCCAACACTCACATCCATACATGACCACAGGAAAAACCATAGCCTTGACTAGACAGACCTTAGTTGGCAAAGTAATGTCTCTGCTTTTGAATATGTTATCTAGGTTGGTCATAATTTTCTTCCAAGGACTCAGCACTCTAATATTCCCCCCAGTCTTGCTGTCTCAATGACCCAACCTGGCGTGCTGTGATTCATGGGGTCGCAAAGAGTCCGACACGACTGAGTGACTGAACTGAACTAGACATAGTATCATTGTTCACTGCAACCAACAAAAGAACCATGTGAATTGACTGATAGTCATGAGACTATGTAGCTTCTCAAAATATTAAGACCAGAAAACAAGCTTGTCTGTTTCCCCAAAATTTTATTTGGGAAAATTCCCAAATGCAATCTTTTATCAGTCCTTGGAATCGTTCCTAAAATATCCACACTCACTTAGATACATCAACACATTTCAATAACATCCAGCTGACCACATTCTAAGATATTTCCATTTTAGTTTTTTGAGAACTTTAACAATACAGTCACTCTATGGTTATTTGTCTTAAAATTAGTGCATTAAAAACAGTCAAATTGATCAAGTTTCAACTTACTTTATTCTTCTGACTTTGAAGCACATTTTACTTTTGCTAGTAATGTCAGATTGAATTCAAAACGAAAGCATACAGCATCTGTTCAGCTATCTTTTCACACTGGTAACCAATATACACACTATAACTATATGTTATCGTATTGATACTCAGAACTGTCTTATAAAAAGTGTGTTAGTTGCTCAGTTGTGTCCAACTCTTTGTGACCCTATGGACTGTAGCCCACCAGGATTCTCTGGGCAAGAACTGGAGTGGGTAGCCATTCCCTTCTCCAGGGGATCTTCCTGACCCAGGGATCGAACTCAAGTCTCCTGCACTGCAGATAGATTCTTTACTGTCTGAGCCAATTTTATAAAGTAGGTAATATTTTATGCAGGGCAGCACTGGGGTCAGAGCTTATATGTGCATGAGGCTTCAAAGTAGGAAATGAACAATTTGGTTTCATACCCTGGTTTTATCTGACTGTTTCAAGACAGGGTTCTAAAATGAGCACTTTTGGAGTTATTGAAAGGTTGGAAACTTTGAATTGTTAATAATCTGCTTACACAACGCTTTCTCGATAATGAGCTCCGAATGATAAATTAGCTCATTCATTATGTGGGAATTCAGTCTGCCACCCAAGACAGAGAAGATACAGATGCACTCTCCTTATTCACTGCCCCTACTGAGTTCCTCCACACAGAGCATTCCCACAGACTTCTGAGGCAGTGAACACAGAGAGCATTAAAAGGCCACAATCTGATCTTGCTTTAACCCCCTGTTGTGCTAATCTGAACTCCCTTGAAGCTCCTGTGAATTCAATATGAGCTCAAAGTTGAGTTCAGCTTCTCCAAGGGAAAGACTGTACTTAGAATCTGGAGCCCAGTCGATGGTTCATTCTGTACATCTCCCCAGTGGAGTTCATCTACTTAAAAGTTTGAAGTCAATATTTTTGAGCTTGAATTCTTCAATCATCAATCAATGTTTGTCTGTCTGTTTGTTTCCCAGTATAAACACCCTTCTAAACTGATATGCCCCTGCAGCAGCATTTGTACTCAGTTCTCTCAGAAACCAGTTTGGTTAATGATCTTGATTTAAAAATCATCCCTGCTAACAACCACTGATGCTTTACTCTTCACATTTCAGCGTTCATGAGAGTTTAAACATTTGATCATGCTGTTGGTAATAAAAGTTCTCATTACAGACAGAGACTGGATTCTCAGATTTCTGTATGTTGATCTACTCTGGTTTGTCACCAAAGTCATTAAGACTGTGCTTAACGTTCATTCTCCTGATTGTCAAATTCGATAAAAATGGAATTTTTGTAGGTAATATTCACTGAACTGACACATTCTTGTTTGTAATTGAAAAATAGTTGGTTTACAATATTGTGTTAGTTTTCAGGTGTACAGAGAAGTGATTGTTATCTATCCATTTTTAGTTTTTTTCCATTATAGGGTAACAAGATATTGAATATAGTTCCCCCTGCTATAAAATAGGTTTCTGTTGTTCATCTATTTTATATATAGTAGTATATATCTGTTGATTCTAAACTCATAATTTATCTCTCCCCACCTCTGCTATCCCCTTTGGTAAAAACAAGCTTGTTTTCTATGTCTGTGAGTCTATTTCTATTTTATAAATAAGTTCATCTGTCTCATTTTTTTTAGATTTCACATATAAGTGATAATATATGTCTTTGTCTTTGTCTGACTGACTTCACTTAGAACGATAATCTCTAGGTCCAACAATGTGCTACACATGGCATTATTTCATTCTTTATTATGGCTGAGTAATACTCCATTATATATATATATATATATATATATATATATATATATGTGTGTGTGTGTGTTACATATACATATATATAATATTCATACACACACGCTACATCCTCTTTATCCATTAATCTCTGACACATTTTCTTTTTCACCATCTGGTAAAATCCCATTGGGAAATAGATGGGGAAACAGTAGAAACAGTGTCAGACTTTATTTTTGGGGGGCTCCAAAATCACTGCATATGGTGACTTCAGCCATGAAATTAAAAGACACTTACTCCTTGGCAGAAAAGTTATAACCAACCTGGATAATATATTCAAAAGCAGAGACGTTACTTTGCCAACTAAGGTCCGTCTAGTTAAGGCTATGGTTTTTCCAGTGGTCATGTATGGATGTGAGAGTTGGACTGTGAAGAAGGCTGAGCGCCGAAGAATTGATGGTTTTGAACTGTGGTGTTGGAGAAGACTCTTGAGAGTCCCTTGGACTGCAAGGAGATCCAACCAGTCCATTCTGAAGGAGATCATCCCTGGGATTTCCTTGGAAGTAATGATGCTAAAGCTGAAGCTCCAGTACGTTGGCCACCTCATGCAAAAAGTTGACTCATTGGAAAAGACTGATGCTGGGAGGGATTGGGGGCAGGAGGAGAAGGGGACGACCGAAGATGAGATGGCTGGATGGCATCATGGACGCGATGGATGTGAGTCTGAGTGAACTCTGGGAGTTGGTGATGGACAAGGAGGCCTGGTGTGCTGCAATTTATGGGGTCGCAAAGAGTTGCACACGACTGAGTGACTGAAATGGACTGAACTGAACTGATACCCATTATTGAATATGGGGTATATGCTGTCACTATTCCTCTCTCATGCCCTCTAGTTATGAATACTGCTTTTTTCTGCTTTTGGATCCAGGATAGGATGACATTAAGACAAAATAGATTAATTTATTCTATGATCAGCACATTAATATATGGTAGCAGTAAGTGTCTTGCATGAAGTATCCTCTACATACGCTCAGGTGTCATAATTATCATGCCTAGTATTGTTCCTTTTATTTGCTTATTTTTTTTCTCCAAAGGCAAACATTTTGCAGGGTCCAACCAGCTAGAGGATAAGGTAGCTACAGCAAAACTGGCTGAGAGGAAAAAGTCTACATTTAAAATAAAATGAAACAAAATAACAACCTCCTCACCCTATCACTACCATGAAGAATTACAGACAAAAATGACCCACAGGAGTTAAAAGAAAAGTGATGTTACTGAAATTACCACCATATAAATTGCACTCTTTTCAATGTGCATTAGCTCAGATGTGGTCAGCTTGATTGTTCAGCCATTATGGAAACAAGGTGTGTTGGACTGAATGCTGTGTCCCCCTGAAATCCATATGTTGAACCCCTAAGCCCCAGTGTGATGCTGTCTGGGGGTGGGTGCAATTGTATAGAGATGAAGTCATGAAGCCGGGCGGGGGGACTAGTGTACACATGGGAAGACAAAGATACCAGAGTTCACTCTCTGCCAAGTGAGGACACAGTAAGAAGACAGCTGTCTGCAGCCAAAGAGGCCCTTCATCAGAATCTGACCAGTTGGGACTTCCCTGGTGGTCCAGTGGTTAAGAATCCCCCTGCCAGTGCAGGGGACACAGGTTCTATCCCTAGATCAGGGAGATCCTCTGCAGGAGGGCATGGCAACCCGCTCCAGTATTCTTACCTGGAGAATCCTACGGACAGAGGAGCCTGACAGGCTACAGTCCATAGGGTCGCAAAAGAGTCAGTCATGACTTAGCCACTAAAGATCAAAACAAACTCCCAGTATTATTTGCAAAACTTAATTTAAAGAAATCTGTGTTAAGAAGTAAGAACTTTGGGACAGAATCTAGATGCATTTTGAAAAGGAAGGCTTAGAGAAAAATGATGGTTTAGGTGAAGGAAATGGTAAAAAAGATAAATGTTACTTACTCTTGAAAAAACTTAAAATATGATAGGGCTAAGCACAAAGCAAGGAGACAAATATCCAAGCAGCCATGTCAATCCATCAGTCAGTGACTCTCCTGGGACAAGATCAGTAACAGGCAAAATATTTATTTGTGAGAGAGACAAAGACTCTGTGTGTGTGTGTGTGTGTGTGTGTGTGTGTGTGTGTCTGTGTCTGTGTCTGTGTGAGCGCGCGCGTGCGTGTGCAAGCATGTGAAACAGAAAGGAGTAAAAAAGTTAGTTTGCCTCTGGTGCTACCCATAGAAATTCAAAAGAGTTCAATCACTTTAGGTCTTATATTTGCTTCTAGCTTGGAAATCATTTTTAAGAAGCTAGAAAGAGATAAGCAACTTTATAACTTAAACAGTTATTAACACTATATTGTATATTTGAAAGGTACTAAGAGAGTAAATCTTAAAAGTTCTCATCACAAGAATAGAATTGTAACTATGTGTAATGATAGATGTTAACTAGACTGACTGTGGCAATCATTTTACAATATATATATATATATAAATAGCCAATCATTATCCTATACACCTGAAACTAACATAAGATTCAGTTCAGTTCAGTCACTCAGTCGTGTCCGACTCTTTGCGACCCCATGAACCACAGCATGGCAGCCCTCCCTGTCCATTGCCAACTCCCGGAGTACACTCAAACTCATGTCCATCAAGTCGGTGATGCCATCCAGCCATCTCATCCTCTGCCGTCCCCTTGTTCTCCTGCCTGCAATCCCTCCCAGCATCAGAGTCTTTTCCAATGAGTCAACTCTTCGCATGAGGTGGCCAAAGTATTGGAGTTTCAGCTTCAGCATCAGTCCTTTCAATAAATACCCAGGACTGATCTCCTTTAGAATGGACTATTTAGATCTCCTTGCAGTTGAAGGGACTCTAAAGAGTCTTCTCCAACACCACAGTTCAAAAGCATCAGTTCTTCGGTGCTCAGCTTTCTTCACGGTCCAACTCTCACATCCATACATGACCCCTGGAAAAACCATAGCCTTGACTAGACGGACCTTTTTTGGAAAAGTAATATCTCTGATTTTCTTTTTCTTTTATTTTACAATACTGTATTGGTTTTGGCATACATAAACGTGAATCTGCCACTGGTGTACATGAGCTCCCAATCCTGAATGCTATCTAGGTTGGTCACATATTTCCTTCCAAAGAGTAACTGTCTTTTAATTTCATGGCTGCAATCACCATCCTCAGTGATTTTGGAGCCCAAAAAATAAAGGCTGACACTGTTTCCACTGTTTCCCCATCTATTTCCCAGGAAGTGATGGGACCAGATGCCATGATCTTTGTTTTCTGAATGTTGAGTTTTAAGCCAACATTTTCACTCTCCTCTTTCACTTTCATCAAGAGGCTCCTTAGTTTCTCTTCACTTTCTGCCATGAGAGTGGTGTCACCTGCATATCTGAGGTTATTGATATTTCTCCCAGCAGTCTTGATTCCAGCTTGTGCTTCTTCCAGCCCAGCGTTTCTCATGATGTACTCTGCATATAAGTTAAATAAGCAGGGTGGCAATATACAGCCTTGACGTACTCCTTTTCCTATTTGGAACCATTCTGTTGTTCCATGTCCTGTTCTAACTGTTGCTTCCTGACCTGCATACAGATTTCTCAAGAGGCAGGTCAGGTGTTCTGGTATTCCCATCTCTTTCAGAATTTTCCACAGTTTATTGTGATCCACACAGTCAAATGCTGTGGCATAGTCAATAAAGCAGAAATAGATGTTTTTCTGGAACTCTCTTGCTTTTTCCATGATCTAGTTGACGTTGGCAATTTGATCTCTGGTTCCTCTGCCTTTTCTAAAACCAGCTTGAACATCAGGGAGTTCACGGTTCATGTATTGCTGAAGCCTGGCTTGGAGAATTTTGAGCATTACTTTACTAGCATGTGAGATGAGTGCAATTGTGCAGTAGTTTGAGGATTCTTTGGCATTGCCTTTCTTTGGGATTAGAATGAAAACTGACCTTTTCCAGTCCTGTGGCCACTGCTGAGTTTTCCAAATTTGCTGGCATATTGAGTGCAGCACTTTCACAGCATCATCTTTCAGGATTTGAAATAGCTCAACTGGAATTCCATCACCTCCACTAGCTTTGTTCACAGGGATGCTAACATAAGATTAGATGTCACTTATAACTCAGATAAACAAACACAGGCATGGACTAAAGTCTAATGCCTACATTAAAAAGATAATTTTGCTTAAATGCTAAAAAGCAAAATGAATATCAACATATTTCATGCTAACTCCAACCATTTGTCTTACTTGAGCCAGACATTTATTTTCTATCTCTATTCATCAAATTTTTTGTAGTTACAAACATTGGTTAAACACAGAGATAAAGATGAGTAAGGCATTGTTTCATAACTCATGTTGCCCAAAATGATCTTATAAGGAATGCAGACTGGGGATGATTAGAGTAATTTGAGGAATATACAGGATGCTATGGGTTCATGGCACAAGAGATACCCTATATGTTGATGATATGATTGCACAGTTTCCTAAGACAATTTATTTTCCCTGTAGTTGCCTGGTTCTGGTTGGATCACATTAGTTTGGATGATCAAAATGAACAGATTAGTAATCATTTCAGGCATAAATAAATATCTAAAATAGACTTTAGTACTTTAGCAATTTTAATACATAGACATTGAAGACAGGAAGTATATATTTCCTCCACTTCAACATATGTATGTTAAATACATAACTAGCTGGGGTTAACAATGGCCATCTTAGTGAAGTGCACAGGTTTTCTTTTAGGGTGTGAAAATTAGAGCAATGCACCCCACTCCAGTACTCTTGTCTGGAAAATCCCATAGACAGAGGAGCCTGGTAGGCTGTAGCCCATGGGGTCATGAAGAGTCAGACACGACTGAGTGACTTCACTTTCATTTTCACTTTCATGCATTGGAGAAGGAAATGGCAACCCACTCCAGTGTTCTTGCCTGGAGAATCCCAGAGATGGGGGAGCCTGGTGGGCTGCCGTCTGTGGGGTTGCACAGAGTCAGACACGACTGAAGCGACTTAGCAGCAGCAGCAGAGGTATCCAGAGAGGAGAGAGAGAGAGAAGCAGGGTAGAGAAAAATATGTTTGTACCATACCAAGTCTAATCTGAGAAGAACTCATGATTGCTCCATTTTCCTTGTACACTAAGTTGAGCCTCAGATACTTTCAATCACAAGAGTCCTAGCTGATACAACATCAGAATGTTATCATAAACTACATCCCCGACTTCATATGTATTCACTAGTTATCCACCAGTGTCATTTCCCATTCCAGGATCCAATCCAGAATACCATGCTGTATTTATTTATTGAACTTTTAAAAAACACTATAAAATATGTCAAAGCATTCAGAAATAAGATATCATAGTCAAATTATTATTATTATTCTTGACCCTACCCTTATCCAAGCTCTCAGATTCCTTTTAATCACAGCAAACTGAGATTTCAGTGCCAAATTCTTTGATGTTCTTTGTCGAAGTTATAAACAAATACATACAATTTCAAATAAAATCAGCTGCTTCAAATAGCTAATTAATTATTAACAATAAAAATTTGTTCCTTGTTAGAAATATTTCTTTGGGGGGAAAAAACAAAAAGCGAAAAAACTTCTTGGGCTTTGCTGGTGGCTCAAGTGATAAAGAATCTGCCTGCCCATGAAAGGAGATGCAGGTTCCATCCCTGGTCGGGGAAGATCCCACATGCTTCGGAGCAGCTAAGCCCATGCACCCAACTATTGAATCTCTGCTCTAGAGCTCAGGAGCCACAACTACTGAATCCAGAGCACCCCAGAGCCTGTGCTCAGCGACAAGAGAAGCCACCACAAGAAGCCCGCACACAGCGATTACAGAGTAACACCTGCTCTCTGCAACTAGAAAAAAGCCCGTGCAGCAACAAAGATCCAGCATAGCCAGAAACAATTAATTTTTAAAAAATACTTCCTTGAAGAGTTAACATCACTATGCCAGGAAAGAAAGAGTGTGAGAAACCACTCTCCAAACTTTATTCTACTTCTGATAGAACTCTGTAACTCAGTTCTTAACATAGGATTGGATTTAAATTTGCAGCCATTAAGGCATGTCTCCATTTTATATTAGGATTTTAATTTAATATTTGTCACTAAGGAAACTGATTTGCATTTTAATGAGAAAACTCACTATGCAAACTTTTGAAACATTTCACCTAGAGGTTGACAGCAAAGTCAAAAGAAGTAACTTCATAACTAAAAAAACTCAGTTATATTTTAAAAATGGGAATTATTTTATTCTTCAAATTAGATATTCTATTGGGAATTGAACCTATGTTTTCAATTTTCTAAATGTGGTAGAGGACTTACTTTTCCACTGAAATAAAGATGCATATACTTCATTCATATTTAAAACACATATAGATCTCTATCAGAACTGTAAACTATTAATCTTTGTTATACGTAATTATTTATCTCTTGGTTTTCTCAACCATATCTTATTATTTTTATTAAGGATCCAAGAGAATTCCTGATGTGTGAATATACATTTATATAGAACAGTATTTTTCTCTGTACAGTGACATAAATTTCAGCAAAAACAGCATAACAAAAGTAGTTACAAGTGAGCCAAATATAAAGCTGTGGACCAGTTTTCTAATAGGGAGCTGTACCACTTAAAATACTGGGTTTTAAATTTTTGACTATTAGCAGAAACATAGTTATCAGTTTAAACCTAGAAACTAAAAATTATTTTAAATATCTAAAGCAACATGTCTTTCAAAGAATCTTGGGTACTGGATAACTTGTTTCTTTTTCCTGAGCATCAATCGCCCTTAATGTCTATATCTCAACTCAATCTTTAAGATTATCCAGAGTAATAGGTATAAAGCACATAAGCATGGTTCCCAAAAAGCAATTAAAAGGAGTCACGTTCCCATTTTTTTGCCATAGTATTACCCATTATGTCAACTTCACCTAAGGTATCCAGTTCAGATGGTGTATAAGACTTTTAAATTCAATATAGGTGTGATAATTTATGTTCTTTCTACTTGTTTATTAGATATGCACTTCTCTAATAATATTTTATTGTAGCATTGCATTTTTAATATAGGTTCTAATTTAGGGCCATACTTCACCAGGAGTTGCTCCTGCCTTCAGCCTTTGTTTTGAAATTGATTCAGCATTAACTTCATTTTTCATGTAACTGACATTTTGAAAAATACACACCCCTTATCTTGTAGATTATTCCTCAGTGTGTGGTTTAGTGCTTCCAGGGATTACAGTCAAGTTGTGTATCCCTTGCTAGATAATGGCACAGTTAAAACAGAATCACTTTTTTTCTCGTGTATCAAACACATCCAGTCACATCTGACTATCCTTCATGGTGATGTTTATGATCTTCTAGTTAAGGTATTAACCCAGTTTCTCAACTCTGTACTGTTTCTCTCTCCACATAAGACGCAGTATGCAGAGACTTTTTGAGATGATACAAAAAGAATCTGAGAATGAATAGATATATGTTTAACAATTACTTTGCTTTACACCTGAAACTACCACAACATTGTTAATCAACTATACTCCAAAATAAAAATAAAGTTTAAAAATAGAATCATACACTATGATCAACTGGGATTCAATCTAGGGTTTCAGGAATTTTTCAATATCCACAAATCAATCAATGTGAAACACTACATTAATAAATTAAAGAATAAATAACATATGATCATCTCAACAGATGCACAAAAAGCTGTTTACAAAATCCAACACCCATTTATGATAAAAATTTTCCAGAAAGTGGGTATAGAGGGAACATAGCAAGCCCATGTATGACAAGCCCACAGCTAACATCATACTCAGTGGTGAAAAGCTGAAAGTGTTTTCTTGACCAGAATCAAGACAATGGTGTCTAGTCTCATCACATCTAGTCAACATAGGTTTGGAAGTCCTATCCATGGTGATCAGAGAAGAATAAGAAATAAAAGGAAACTAAATTAGAAAAGAAGTAAAACTATCACTATTTGCAGATGATATGGTTCCATACATATAGAAAATCCTAATGATGCTATCAGAAAACTACTAGAGCTCAATGAATTCAGTAAAGTTGCAGGATACAAAATTAATATACATAAATCTGGTACGTTTCTATATACTAACAATGAAAAATCAGAAAAAGAAATTAAGGCAATAATTCCATTTACCATCACATCAAGAAGAATAAAATACCAGTCCCTAGACATGGCTGCCTAAATAGTTTCTCGAACACTAGAAGAGAATTTAGAAACTCTCTCTTAAGCTTTCTAGCAGAACAGAGCTAAATATATGCAGTGTGCAACTACTCCTCTTTTATCTTACTGTGTGAATGAAAGAAGTGTGTGTGTGTATTTTTTTTCCCCAGTGAGTCCCTACTGCAAAACAGAGGACAGAAAACAGTTTTATCTGTATCACTTGATTTAGTAACATCCAGATGTCAACACTGACCTCATAGTCTTCAACGGTGTTATTTAGGTAAAAGTCCTCTTTCCAGTGTGTATTGTTTTTCTGGTCTTTGGTTTTAAAGGTTAAACATTCTATATTTAAGTATGAGTTTAGGAAATTGTAGTGCAGACACCCTCAGATTGTTATTGTTAAAAGTATTGCCTTGTGTAACAGTGTTCCCACTCAGTACAATGGTAATGATTGAAAGCAATCTTCAGAACATAAAATAGAAAGACAGCAGCCAATACACTGTCAAACTGCAAGTGGCAGGCATGGAAAGGAGGTACCCAGTTTTTCTTTAATTCAGAGACATATATCCCAGTGGGAGGCCAAGTGGGTTTTAGAGGATCCCAGGGGAAGCAAGATGCTGGTTAGAGCCTACTGAAACAGAGGCTTTCCCTTTTGTGAGCTTCATGATTTTTTGTTTACAGTTGTAACAAGACAACCATTATGTTTTAAAATATAAATGAAGACTGAAATTGTAAATACTTGATAAATATAATCATTTGTACTTGAATAGTAGGGGTTTAAAAGACACTGACATCCCACTAAACAGTATAATAAATTGACCATTTTCTAAAGAAAAAAGATGAATAAAATACCTTGAAATAAACCTACCCAAGAAGACAAAAGACCTACACTCCTATAATTGATTTCTTTCATCACTGTCTTATAAAGGTCACACAAACAGAATGATATATCATGTTCTTGAATTGGAAGAAATCAGTATTTTCAATGACTATACTAACCAAGATAATCTATAGATTCAATGTTATCTCTGTCAAATTACCAATGGCATTTTTTACTGATCTGGAATAAGAAATCTTAAAATTTGCATGGAAACACAAAAGACCCCAAATAGCCAAAGCAATCTTCAGAAAGCACCATGGAGCTGGAGGAATCATGTTCCCTGACTTCAGAATAAACTATATAGTTACAGTAATCAAAACAGTATGGTACTGGCACAAAGACAGACTTATAGACCAATGGAATAGGACAGAAAGCCCAGAAATAAATACATACACCTATGGTCAATCAATCTACAACAAAGAGGCAAATTTTTACAATGGAAAAAGACAGTCCTTTCAATAAGTGGCAACTGGAAAACAGGACAGCTATATGTAAAATAATGAAGTTAGAACATTCTCTAACACCATACACAAAATAAACTCAAATTAAAGACCTAAATGTATGATCAGATACTATAAAACTTTTAGAGGAAAACATAAACCATAAATAAATAAATAAACATAAAACTGATTTATTTACTGACATAAATCAAAGCAGTAAATGGGAATAAATCCAAAAATAAACAAACAGGAGATAATTAAACTTAAATGCATTTGCATAGCAAAGGAAACCATAAACAAAATGAAAAGACAACCACAGAATTGGAGAAAATATCTTCAAAGTGACTCACAAGGGATTAATCTACAAAATATACAAACTGTTCGTGCTGTTCAATATCAAAAAACAACCCAATTAAAAAATGGGCAGAATATGTAAATAAGCATTTCTCCTAAGAAGACATACAGATGGCCAAAAAGCACATGAAAAGATGCTCAACATCATTAATTATTAGAGAAATACAAATTACAACTACAATGAGGTATCACCTCATACCAATTGGAAAGGCCATCGTTAAAAAGTCTATAAGCAATAAATGCTGGAGAAGGTATAGAGAAATAGGAACCCACCTGCACTGTTGGTGGGAGTGTAAACTGGAACAGCCACTATGGAGAACAGTATGGTGATCCCTTAGAAAACTAAAAATAGAGCTACAGTATGATTTGGCAATCTGACTCCTGAGCATATATATGAAGAAAAACATGATTCTAAAAAATGCATGCACCCCAGTGTTCATTGCAGCGCTACTTACAATACCAAGACATGGAAGCCACCTAAATGTCCACAGAGAGGAATGGATAAAGAAGATGCATCACGTATATACAGTGGAATATTACTCAGACATAATGAAAAACAGAATGAAATAATGAATGAAAATAATAAATGAAATAATGAAATAAGATGAAATAAATGAAACAAATGAGAATAACAGAATGAAATAATGTTATTTGCAGCAACATGGGTGGACGTAGCAATTATCATACTAAGTGAAGTAAATCAGACAGGAAAAGACAAATATCATATGATATCATTTACATGTGGAATAAAAAAATAATAAAAATGAACTTTTTCACAAACAGAAACCAGACTCATAGACTTAGAAAACAAACTTATGGTTATCAAAGGGGAAAGTTTGGGGAGTGGGATAAATTAGGGGGTTGGGATTAATATATACAGAGTATTATATATAAAATAATCAACAAGGACCTACTGTATAGTAGAGAACTCTACTCTGTATTCTGTAATAACCTCATGGGGAAAGAATCTGAAAAAAGCAGATATATGTATAACTAAATCACTTTGATGTACACCTGAACTTAACACAATGTTCTAAATCAAATATACTCCAATATAAAAAATAAAAATCAAAAATTTATAAATATATATTTTGTTCAAACTTTTAAAATAAATAAAATTTATTCTTGTATACAGTGTGAGTAGATCAAATATAATCATATTCCTAAATGTTACCCAGTTTCTCCACTATCATCTATTTTTAAAAGGCCAACTTTGCATTAGTGGTCTGAGATATATAACCTATACTCAATTTCATATGTACTTATGTTACTAAACTCAGGTTCACCTGTCTTTGCTCAGAAGTGAATACTTGAGAGACAAGTATTTGTGGGAAAGGAAACTTTCCTTTCTTCAGGAGGCCAGCAACCTGGGGAGAAGGAAGACTCATGTCCAAGAACCTGCTCTGAAGATTCTGCTGGACCATGAGAGTTTTTAAAGAGGGAAAGGGGGAAAGGGAAAGGGGAAAGGCTCCTCCTGCAGCAGGAGACCCCAGTTCAATTCCTGGGTCAAGTTCCCCTAGAGAAGGGATAGACTACCCACTCCAGGATTCCTGGGTCTTTCTGGTGGCTCAGACTGTAAAGAATCTGCCTGCAATGCAGGACACCTGGGTTCTATCCCTCTGTTGGGAATATCCCCTGGAGGAGAGCATGGCAACCTACTCTTGCCTGGAGAATCCCTATGGATAGAGGAGCCTGGCAGGTTACAGCCATTGGGGTTGCAAAGAGTCAGACACAACTGGGCAAAAAAGCACAAGCACAGCACAATTATTCGGGGAGGAAGGCAGAATCTTTATCATCTTTCACTGTGTGCAGACTTTCTTCTGCCTGGTTGGTGGTGAGGTCGCAGGATGGTGCTTCAGGGCTCTGTGCTCAGCCTGAAGTTACTGTCCTCCACAAGGGTGGGAGCCTGAGTTCCCGCAGAGGAACTCAAAGATACTGCTACGTATATTCTTCGAGGAGGAGGAACCAGGACTCTGCCTCATAGTTCACTCTTTGCCATTCCTCCTCTCTCCCAGCATTCCCTCTCTTCCCTGACTAGCAACAGTTTGAATCTGCCCTTTAGAACTCAGGGAAGGTCAAGGAGGCTGAGTGAAGCCTATTTCCTACAAACAAGAAATGGGGGACACAGAAAGGATTTGTCTCCAAGAGCACCCCACAGGGTCCTGCTCTGTTTCAATATCCCTGCCTCCCTGTTTTGATACTTCTCACTATTGAAGAGAACAGGTATTAGAAAAGAAAGAGAGTGATGTTTTGGACAGACAGGTTAATCATAAACTTGGCAGCAAACCTGGTTTTAAGGGTAGTTCATTTCAATCCCCACTACTGTTCAACCTTCCTCAAAGTTTTCCAGGTTACAGGGCAACAACTGCTCTAGCTAATTCCTGCTGAAATTGGGTGTAGCCCTGCCTCTGGGGAATGGACGCTGAGTTGGAAATATTCCTGAGTTTCAAGACCTAGATCCACATCTTGTATGATTAACATCTCAGTCCTGTAGTCCATCGTTTTGATGCCACAGGCCCAGTCAGAAGTAAAACTAGTGACAACCCAAACATTAGCAGACAAAATAGATCTCATTTCCTGAGGAATTCAGGAGAATAAGCCCGAAACCAAGTCTGGACCTTGAACTTCAGTGGATACCTGTAGTCAGTTGTCTAGTTTTACGTAAGTTTTAATTTCTGACATGGTACTAATGGGAGCTATTGGCCTCCACATGTCTCCTTTTCCTAACATCTTATCTAAAATAATTCTATTGTCTAGAAAATTTAATAGCTACAAAAGGAGACCTTGAGACCATTAAGACTGCAGCTGCCAGGAGATACTACCTTGAGAATGGCTGGTGATGTCCCCAAGTGTGACATAGTTTAGAAAATTCAAGTTTTTAGCTATACAGGAATGTGTCTGAAATTATGTTCACGTTGACTATCTAGTTTTACACTGGATGGCTGAACCATAGCTACTCCATTTTGACTTTCAAATGCATTCCCCTCCTCAATGGCCAAAGCAGATATTCTATGCATGTTTGCATAAAAGGCCACTCCTGACAGTAAAGTTTAGGTTAAACTATGTATAAGCCAGAATGACTTCCCCATATCTGAATATGTATAGATTTTTCCATCATTTCCCCTTTTGATTGCAAATCCTACAATATAACAAAACATCTGTCCCCAGTGCTAGAGTGGTTGTCACCTGCCCTGGGTCCGCCATATCCCTCAGTGCTAGGCTTCCTTTTCCTTATACCAAATTGTTGCACAAGGATTGTACATGTACTTTTAGCATTAAACAAGTCAATCCTAAAGGAAATCAACACTGAATATTCATTGGAAGGACTGAAGTTGAAGCTCCAATACTTTGGCCACCTGATGCAAAGAGCCGACTCATTGGAAAAGACCCTGATGCTGGGGAAGATTAAGGGGAAGAGGAGAAGGGGACAGCAGAGGATGAGACAGTTGGATGGCATCGCTGACTCGATGGACATGAGTTTGAGCAAACTCTGGGAGATAGTGAAGGACAGGGAAGACTGGCATGCTCCAAGTTCATGGAGTTACAAAGAGTCAGACATAAGTTAGTGAATGAACAACAACAAAGCAAGCAGTGACATGTCATGAGTAGTTAACACTCTGATAACCTCACTAGATAATTTTCTTTTCCTCTTGAACATCAGGACAAAAGTATGGCTAACACGATAACTTGTATAAATGCATAATTACTATAAGACAGAACAGAGCTATGATCATCCGTATTTTCTTTTTCATGGTCAAATAGCAAACCAGTGCAATGTAAAGTGGTCTCTTAGGTTTGCAGTTCCCTAGTCCCAGAAAGGAAAATCCCAATCAGTGTTCTTCTACCAGTAGTCAAAGCCAAAACAATAGGGACATGTACCCTGGTGTCATCAGAGCTCAGACACCAGAGACATCTCAACTAGCCAATGCAAATGCTAATACGTGCACACATACATACAACAAACAAGGTACCTCCCATTAACAAAAGATCAGATGAGGTGTTCCCCTAAAATTCCAATTCTACTCCCAGATAGGAGCCTCAAAAGAGATCGCCCAGCTCTTGGAAGAGAACAGGCCCATTCTGGCCTGCAAACAAGCCCAAAGTGGTTCACTCCCTGAAAGGGAAGTGAGCCCAAACTAGTTAGGATTCCCAGCCTGCACAAGCCAGAGTAATTGAGTGCTCATTTGCTCAGTCATGTCTGACTCTTTGCAATCCAATGGGCTATAGCCCACCAGGCTCCTCTCTGTCCATGGGATTCTCCAGGCAAGAATACTGGAGTGGGCTGCCATTTCCTACTCCACAAGATCTTTCTACCCGGGGATGGAAACTACATCTCAAATCTAATGGCTCACCCTAAAACAATACATGCAAAACCACAATTAACAAATAAGGTATGGTCATAGAGACAGAAAATCAGAGGTCGTGTAGCCCCCAAATTGCAGTACGACTCCCTGAGGGAGGCCACCAGAGTGCCCCAGCTCCTGAAAGAGAATGGACCAGAGTGGCTCGCAGTGAACTCAATGTGAGTCAATGCACAAAAGAGAAGTGAGCCCAGATGGAGCCGGTAGAATTTTCTCGTGTAGTTTAACATACCCAATACTCCTAGTTAATTTGATCTCTCTCTGAGGTGCAGCAACCTCTAGTTGGAGGTCTAAAGAACTTTATTTAGAATTTTATATTTGGGAAGTGTGTCAAAATATCAAGGAGGTTTCAAAACATTTGATTAAATAGCATCACAGGTCACTGTGAAGCAGTACTTATTCACTTAACCAGAGTGACGGAAGATTTCAAAAACAAATACAGATCACTTAAAAGCACAGGAAGTTATACAATCTGTCATCAGAGGCAGAATTTCAAGAAAATTTTGTTCTAACAGAGATTCAAACTCTAGTTTTACACCAGCATACTCTCAATAACAAAATCTGTTTACTTAATTAGACTTAATCCAACCTTAGCCAATTCTGAGCGTGAAAAAACTTTTCTTAGTGTTCCTTTTCCACAAACCTTCTACAACTTTCAGTATCCATATTAATTTTGTCCCTTATTGTCTTCTCCATTCGGAAACAACTCTAGGACAATATTAACCTTTTTTTACTTTAAAAAATGTAATGCTAATGCTCACACCTTGTTTTATGGAAATCACACATTTTACTCATCTGCATTACTGAAATGTTTCCCTTATTGTTGTAGCTTTAACTACATATAATAAAAATTTTAACCCTTAAAAACTTAATCTCTAGCAAAAACTGAGAAAAATGTAATTGTGAACTCTGTCACACCAGCATTTCCTGACTGGAAAATTTCTGCTTTACTCTTCCTCTCCTAAGAAGGCAAAAAAAGGTAAGTTTAGATCTGTCTAGCAACTAATGTTCCAATATTTTATCCTATGTGAAATAACTCAGATAGCCAATGAATTCTTGCCATTTAATTTAGAGTAGGAGCCACCCCAGGTCCGAGGTTGCGGGGGACAGCCAAGAGGAGCCACCCCGTGTCTGAGGCCAGGGGGAGCCACACTACATCCAAGGAGTGGTGGCTGCGTGGGCACAGGAGGGCCTAAGGAGCTATCCCACGTTGAAGGTCAGGAAGGGCAGTGGTGAGGAGATTCCCCTCATCCAAGATAAGGAGCAATGGCTATGCTTTGCTGGAGCAGCTGTGAAGAGATACTCCACACCCAAGGTAAGAGAAACCCAAGTAAGATGGTAGATGTTGCAAGAGGGCATCAGAGGGCAGACACAGTGAAACCATACTCACAGAAAACTAGTCAGTCTAATCACACTAGGACCACAGCCTTGTCTAACTCAATGAAACCAAGCCAGGCCTGCGGGGCAACCCAAGATGGGCAGGTCATGGTGGAGAGGTCTGACAGAATGTGGTCCACTGGAGAAGGGAATGGCAAGCCACTTCAGTATTCTTGCCTTGAGAACCCCATGAACAGTATGAAAAGGCAAAATGATAGGATACAGAAAGAGGAACTCCCCAGGTCAGTAAGTGCTCAAAATGCTACTGGAGATCAGTGGAGAAATAACTCCAGAAAGAATAAATGGATGGAGCCAAAGCAAAAACAATACCCAGCTGTGGATGTGACTGGTGATAGAAGAAAGGTCCGATGCTTTAAAGAGCAATATTGCATACCAACCTGGAATGTTAGGTCCATGAATCATGGCAAATTGCAAGTGGTCAAACAAGAGATGGAAAGGGTGAACGTCGACATTCTAGGAATCAGTGAACTAAAATGGACTGGAATGGGTAAATTTAACTCAGATGACCATTGTATCTACTACTGCAGGCAGGAATCCCTCAGAAGAAATGGAGTAGCCATCATGGTCAACAAAAGAGTCTGAAATGCAGTACTTGGATGCAATCTCAAAAATGACAGAATGATCTCTGTTCGTTACCAAGGCAAACCATTCAATATCACGGTAATCCAAGTCTATGCCCCAACCAGTAATGCTGAAGAAGCTGAAGTTGAACGGTTATATGAAGACCTACAAGACTTTTTAGAACTAACACCCAAAAGAGGTGTCCTTTTCATTACAGAGGACTGGAATGCAAAAGTAGGAAGTCAAGAAACACCTGGAGTAACAGGCAAATGTGGCCTTGGAATGTGGAATGAAGCAGGGCAAAGACTAATAGAGTTTTGCCAAGAAAATGCACTGGTCATAGCAAACACCCTCTTCCAACAACACAAGAGAAGACTCTACACATGGACAACACCAGATAGTCAACACCAAAATCAGATTGATTATATTCTTTGCAGCCAAAAATGGAGAAGCTCTATACAGTCAACAAAAGCTAGACCAGGAGCTGACTGTGGCTCAGATCATGAACTCCTTATTGCCAAATTCAGACTCAAATTGAAGAAAGTAGGGGAAACTGCTAGACCATTCAGGTATGATGTAAATAAAATCTGTTATGATTATACAGTGGAAGTGAGAAATAGATTTAAGGGACTAGATCTGATAGAGAGAGTGCCTGATGAACTATGGAATGAGGTTCGTGACACTGTACAGGAGACAGGGATCAAGACCATCCCCATGGAAAAGAAATGCAAAAAAGCAAAATGGCTTTCTGAGGAGTCCTTACAAATAGCTGTGAAAGAAAAGAAGCAAAATGCAAAGGAGAAAAGGAAAGATAAGCATCTGAATGCAGAGTTCCAAAGAATAGCAAGAAGAGATAAGAAAGCCTTCTTCAGCGATCAATGCAAAGATATAGAGGAAAACAACAGAATGGGAAAGACTAGAGATCTCTTCAAGAAAATTAGAGATACCAAGGGAACATTTCATGCAAAGATGGGCTCGATAAAGGACAGAAATCTTATGGACCTAACAGAAGCAGAAGATATTAAGAAGAGGTTGCAAGAATACACGGAAGAACTGTACAAAAAAGATCTTCACGACCGATAATCACAATGGTGTGATTACTCATCTAGAGCCAGACATCCTGGAGTGTGAAGTCAAATGGGCCTTAGAAAGCATCACTATGAACAAAGCTAGAGGAGGTGATGGAATTCCAGTGGAGCTATTTCAAATCCTGAAGGATGGTGCTGTGAAAGTGCTGCACTCAATATGCCAGCAAATTTGGGAAACTCAGCAGTGGCCACAGGCCTGGAAAAGGTCAGTTTTCATTCTAATCCCAAAGAAAGGCAATGCCAAAGAATGCTCAAACTTCTGCACAATTGCACTCATCTCACATGCTAGTAAAGTAATGCTCAAAATTCTGCAAGCCAGGCTTCAGCAATATGTGAACTGTGAACTTCCTGATGTTCAAGCTGGTTTTAGAAAAGGCAAAGGAACCAGAGATCAAATGGCCAACATCTGCTGGATCATGGAAAAAGCAAGAGAGTTCCAGGAAAATATCTATTTCTGCTTTATTGATTATGCCAAAGTCTTTGACTGTATGGATCACAATAAATTGTGGAAAATTCTTCAAGAGATGGGAATACCAGACCACCTGACCTGCCTCTTGAGAAATCTGTATGCAGGTTAGGAAGCAACAGTTAGAACTGGACATGGAACAACAGGCTGGTTCCAAATAGGAAAAGGAGTATGTCAAGGCTGTATATTGTCACCCTGCTTATTTAACTTCTATGCAGAGTACATCATGAGAAACGCTGGACTGGAAGAAACACAAGCTGGAATCAAGATTGCCAGGAGAAATATCAGTAACCTCAGATATGCAGATGACAGCACCCTTATGGCAGAAAGTGAAGAGGAACTAAAAAGCCTCTTGATAAAAGTGAAAGAGGAGAGTGAAAATGTTGGCTTAAAACTCAACATTCAGAAAATTAAGAATCATGGCATCTGGTCCCATCACTTCATGGGAAATAGATGGGGAAACGGTGTCAGACTTTATTTTTTTGGGCTCCAAAATCACTGCAGATGGTGATTGCAGCCATGAAATTAAAAGACGCTTACTCCTTGGAAGAAAAGTTATGAAAAACCTAGACAGCATACTCAATAGCAGAGACATTACTTTGCCGACTAAGGTCCATCTAGTCAAGGCTATGGTTTTTCCAGTAGTCATGTATGGATGTGAGAGTTGGACTGTGAAGAAAGCTGAGCGCCAAAGAATTGATGCTTTGGAACTGTGGTGTTGGAGAAGACTCTTAAGAGTCCCTTGGACTGCAAGGAGATCCAACCAGTCCATTCTAAAGATCAGCCCTGGGATTTCTTTGGAAGGAATGATGCTAAAGCTGCAACTCCAGTACTTTGGCCAACTCATGTGAAGAGTTGACTCATTGGAAAAGACTCCGATCCTGGGAGGGTTTGGGGGCAGGAGGAATAGGGGACGACAGAGGATGAGATGGCTGGATGGCACCACTGACTCGATGGACGTGAGTCTGAGTGAACTCTGGGCGTTGGTGATGGACAGGGAGGTCTGGTGTGCTGCAATTCATGGGGACACAAAGAGTCGGACACAACTGAGCAACTGAACTGAACCAAAATCTGGAACGACTATCCTTGAAGCAGATATTTTCAAGACACAGTAATTCCTAACAAATTGACCTAAAAGACCACCCTTATCTAATTCACAGTTATGCAGGTCAGGAAGTAACAGTTAGAACTGGAAATGGAACAACAGACTAATTCCAAATAGGAAAAGGAGTACATTGGCTGTATATTGTCACCATGCTTTATTTAACTTATATGCAGAGTACATCACGAGAAACACTGGGCTGGATGAAGCACAAGCTGAAATCAAGTTTGCTGGGAAAATATTAATAACCTCAGATATGCAGATGATACCACACTTATGGCAGAAAGTGAAGAACTAAAGAGCTTCTTGAAGAAAGTGAAAGAGGACAGTGAAAAGTTGGCATCAAGCTCAACATTCAGAAACCTAAGATCATGGCATCCAGTCCCATCACTTCATGGCAAATAGATGGAGAAACAATGGAAACAATGACAGACTTTATTTTGGGAGGCTCCAAAATCACTGCAGATCGTTACTGCAGCCAGGAAATTAAAAGATGCTTACTCCTTGGAAGAAAAGTTATGATCAGCCTAGACAGCATATTAAAAAGCAGAGACATTTCTTTGCCAACAAAGGTCAGTCTAGTCAAGGCTATGGTTTTTCCAGTAGTCATGTATGGATGTGAGAGTTGGACTATAATGAAAGCTGAGCGCCGAAGAACTGATGCTTTTGAACTGTGGTGTTGGAGAAGACTCTTGAGAGTCCCTTGGACTGCAAGGAGATCCAGCCAGTCCATCCTAAAGGAAATCAGTCCTGACTATTCATTGGAAGGACTGATGTTGAAGCTGAAACTCCAATACTTTGGCCACCTGATGCGAAGAGCTTTCTCATGGAAAAGACCCTGATACTGGGAAAGATTGAATGTGGGAGGAGAAGGGAACGACCGAGGATGAGATGGCTGGATGGCATCACTGACTAATGCACATGATTCTGAGTAAACTCTGGGAATTGGTGATGGACAGGGAGGCCTGGCATGCTGCAGTCCATGGGGTTGCAAAGAGTTGGACAGGACTGAGTGACTTAACTGAACTGAAAGTTTGGTAACAGGAGGGAAAGGGGCAGGGCACAATTTTTGAAAGAATGATATAGCCCAAGGACACAATGTTAGGGGAAGGATTGATTGAAATTGCCCACCCTGGCCAAGCACCATAGTAACCATTTGCATGAGTTGTTTCATGGCTTGATAAGGAATATGGAACTAATAAGCCACCACGAACTGGAAGAGTTTGGGAAAGGTCAAAAGGAGACACTGGATGTCCGCCCACTTCCCAGAATCCCTCTTGCCAGCATCCATCTTAGCTGAGCCATGCGTGCGCCACCAGGAAAGACTCTGAATTAGAATGACTGGCCAAAGACCACCCGGAAACTAATCCCATTACCATAAAACCCGAGACTGTGAGCCACAGGCAGAGCTGTTCTCCTGGGTTCCCTTATCCTACTGCTCTCCACCCGGGTGCCCTTCCCAATAAAATCTCTTGCTTTGTCAGAACATGTGTCCCCTCGGACAGTTCATTTCCGAGTGTTAGACAAGAGCCCAGTTTCAGGCCCTGGAAGGGGTCCGCCTTCCTGCAACCACAGCATAAACTGAATAGAATTAAATGGGTCCAACATGGCAGATAAGTCAACTTTGATTGGACCTTGATCCTCAATCAGCAAGCTAAATGACACACCCAGAGGTGCCATGGCAGTTCCAAGGCACTGTCAAAAGACCAAGGAGTGGTTGGTGGCCCAATTCCTGGAAATCTCCACCATATCCCGAAAATAGTTGAAATAATCCTCCCACTTATTAGCAAATGAAATTACCCAGCCTATAAAAATTAACCAAACCACATTTTTCTGTTGTACTCTCCCTCTGTGATGGCCCACACTCTGTCTGTGGAGGGTGCTTCTCTCTGAATCTGAATAAGTCCTTTTCTTACCTATCATTTTGTCTCTCACTGAATTCTTTCTGTGCTGAGACACAAGGAACATGATCCTCAATAAGTCAATATATTAGGTTCCAATTAGATTAATCTAATTAATTTAATTAGATTCCAATTAAAAGATTGTGGGTTCAAGTCCCAAACTGGGTTTTGACTGGGTTCCAGTCCCAGCTGGGTGGGTTAGAGTCCCAAACTGAGTTTTGCCTGGGTTCCAGTCTGGGTTTTGACCTGGTTCAAGTCCTGGCCATGTGGGTTCTATTCCCAACCTGAGGTAAACAGTTTCATTTTCATATACTAAGTTACTTTCCTTGAAGAAAAATTTGCAAAAGATTTAATAAGGTCTTATTTCACTTCTAGGAAATGTAGGTATAATAAAAGTATTATACTTAATACTGATGATTCTAAAGACATGTCTATATTAATCAAACTAACAATCTTAAAATAGCTTTAATACCCAATATTCAGTACTGAATATTACCCAGATCATGTGAACCTGAAATTAGTCCTAGGTAATCAAATATTTACAAGTATTTGATTTCTAAGTGCTTACTTTCAAGTCAATTAAATAGAGCTCATTCACAAGCTAATTTTTACATAAAAACAGAACCAGAAATCTCAGTTTTTCTGCTTAAGCTTAAAAAGGCCTCTTTTTTTTTTTTCCCATTTCAGTTTCAAAGACTACAAAATAACAGATAAGTTCCTGAGCAGCAAGACAGAATATTTACATTTTAAGGACTTGGGGGTGGGGGGAGGAATGCAACTTTCTCCTAAAAGGACTTATTTGCTCACAGTCAGAATTATCAAGACTGGTTTTATCAAGCCAGCTTCTTCTACCTGCATATGCAAAAGGAACCAGTTTGGAATTTCAAAATTCTTTCATCTCAACCAATTTTTTTCTTTTTTTTCTCCCTGCAGACTAAAGAATCTTGTGGCCACACAGTGTTTTTAAAATATATATATATATATATATATATATATATATATTTGGCCATATGATCATAATTAAAATCCTTCCAAACACCCAGAATACACCCCAAAGAGCTGTGAGCTGGAACTGAATCAGAGCTTCACATTTTACAAAAAGGCAGCAAGAATATCCATCATACATCATGGAATGCACACTCACAAACCAAAAGACAGATCCATCACAAATCTGCCAAGGGGATGACCAAAACAGGGCCGAAACAAAGGCTTCCTCAACAAAACAGCCTTTAATGGCAGACACACATGAGAACCAATTGCCAAAATGCCAAAATAGGACAAAGGGAAGATAGCCCACATGTACACTGGTGGACTTACCAGTGGTCCTAGAGCTCATCAGTTCATTTCAGAGGCACGGTTCCATTTCCACCAACCAAAAGCAAAAATTCACAGCCAGTGCCAAGCAGGGGAGAAGCAGAGAGAATCCCTGAAACTAACAGTTTCAGCAGGTGCTGAGACATCCCTGAAAATACCCCTTTCAGGGCCAGCTAGCCACGAGCAGCTGGATTGTCTCCAAAACTGTCCTGGAACACTGTGTGGCCAATTGACTACTCTGGGGAACCCAGAGGAGCAAGACACTACAAGAGGGCAACCCCATGCTGGGGGCCAGAATCTGTTACCGATCTCAGGTTTGGCTGATGGCTGCTCGAAAGCCCGTAGTTGAGAAACAAGTGTTCGTGGGAAATGAGTTTCCTTTATTTAGGAGGCCAGCAACCTGGGGAGAAGGCAGACTCAGCCAAGAGCCATATCTGAAGATCCCGCTGGACCATAAAAGCATTTAAAGAGAGAAAGGGGAAGTTATTTGGGGAGAAGGGTCAGAGTATTTGTTATCTTTCACTGTATGCAGACTCTAGACCAGCTGCTGCTGAGGTAACTGAGTGGTGTTCCAGGGCTCTTGTTCTCAGCCTTTAGTTACTGTCCTCCACCTGGGTGGGGGCCTGAGTTCCTGCAGAGGAACTCAAAGATACTGCTATGGATATTCTCTGAGGAGGAACCAGGGCCCTGCTCCATAGCCTCGCTATTGTTTCTTGACTGCTTCTCCTTTGTTTCTGCATTTCCCGCCTTTCACATTAGCAACAGTTTGAATCTGCCCTTTGGAATTGGGGGCAGGTCAAGAAGTCTGAATGGAGCCTATTTTCTACAAACAAGAAATGGGAAACAGAAAGAAATCTGTATTGAGGAGGGACCCACTGGGTCTTGTTCAGTTTCACTTAGGAATTCTTATGGAATCTATTCCGTTTCACTGTGTCCTCTACTTGTGTGACAGTGTTACATTGCTTTTTGGAGTTTTTTGTTTGTTTGTTTGTTTAAAAGAAGAAGCTGTGAGGTATGTTTGGGTTTCTCAGGTAGCTCAGTGGTAAAGAATCTGCCTGCAATGCTGGAGACACAGATTCAATCCCTGGCTCTCAGAGATACCCTGGAGAAGGAAATGGCAACCTACTGCACTAGTTTTGCCAGGTAAATCTCATGGTAGAGGAGCCTGGCAGCCTACAGTCCATGGGGACCCAAAGAGTCCAGCCCGACTGAGCACACGAGGAATGTTTGATATATGATTAGATGCCTCCCCCTTACTTACTGTTCCTTCTACACACGGTTTTCCTAGCAACTTTTACAAGTTTATTCTTTTTCTATAAGTTATATTTATCATCCCTTAGAAAATAAATGTCTATATTTATAGTAGAATCATAATAAATTAATAAATGAAATTAGTGAGACTTGAAATTGTGACGTGCTGATATATTCCAACAAAGAGCAAGTGGTATATTCTTCCATTAGATCAAGTTTGAAAATGTTTTACACACACACACGAGATGGGGTATGTGAACAAAGCTCTTCTTCCTCCTCCCTCTCTCTCATCCACTTCATATAGGTATTTCCATTACAGGCACCTGATGTTGTAATGGGCAGCACGTTGGACTAAGTCTCACAAGGGTCTTAAAACATGTGGTATTGATAAAGTATCTACAACAAGCCCCAAATGTTTCTACATTCTAGTCACAAGTCTCACTTTCTGCAAACTGGACAAATGATTTCTAAAATTAGGATGTCATACCATATAATATGAGAGAGAATTTCCAGCCCCAGTGGCTGTTTCTAAGGTTCTGTGTGAGAAATATTCAACCCCACAATTCTGGGTTATATTTCATTTCATTCTTTATTTACTTAATTTTATAAGACTGTGGACTAAGAGGCATTCAGTATTAGAAAGAACTGTTCCAAATGTTAAGCTAGTGCCTATTTTGCTATTGAAATTAGCGGTTTTCAAATATGTGTTTTCCTTTAATTTACTAAGAAAATGGATGGCATCTTTCTCAAATTCATAAAGACAGCCTGCAGGGAAATAGCTAATTATCCTAAATATATTTTAAAACTCCCAAAGGAGATACAGGAAGAACTATTTCAAATGAGTCTGTTAGAACAGCTTCAAAGTCCTTTGATAAACTCTTGGATCATGACAATGATGGGATTTATCAGGACCCTTTCTGTATGTGCAGCACAAAGAAAGAGGAGTATTATCCTATGCAGAAACCTGTAGCTGCAAGGGGGAAATAGACCATTTAAATGCAAATCTTCTAATCCAAGAGATTCACTCTCTAAATAGAAGTGGGTCTTCAGGGTGACTCATGAAGTTAGCAACATACAGCCATTCCTGTGGGATTACTTATTTTAGGAAATCTAATAACCTGCTTTATTATGTGAGGATACAATGTTCTGCCACGTACCCCCTAGACTTTCCCTAGTTACTGTTGCTCATAATGTGTGGGCTCCCTGGTTGTTTAAAGTTTCAGCAGTTCCTTAAGTTATGAATCAGGTGCCAAAAAAGCTGCAGCTTTCGCTAAAGTATTAAATCGTCTATAATAATTACACAGTATATATTCTCCAGTCACAATTATTGGAAAAGCGTTGAAGAAAAATATGTTAAAAAGACAGAATGGTATATATATTTGAGGGGCAACAATATTTCATAAGAACAGTTCCACTGCAAGATATATATCTCTGAGCTGTCTCTCCACAAATCACATTGAATATTCATTTAAATTTCTTTTTCCTATGTTCTATAGCATAGTAAACTATTTGTTAGCTATATTTATGATGCTGAAAAACACAAAGACAGACTTATACTCATCAGATCTGGCATCTCAGTTTCAATCTTGTTTCGAGAATTTTGGTTTATAAAAAGTAACCATCCTCCATATTCAATATTCCCTCATAAGTAAACAGTGATTCAAGCAGATTCCTAGTGATTGTGGAGAAATGGGTAGACTTTCAAGCTTTAAATAAAATCCACTGATTAATAAAAGCTTTTTTTTCCTGGTCACATAATCAGGATTAGAAGGGCTAAGACTAATTCATTTTCTTTGCTAAAACAAAGAGCAGGCTTCAAATCCCTAAAATGCAGGGATGCAGGCAAGAGTTCACAAAGAAATTTGCATTTGAACTTGACTTTGAAGGAAAACAGGCCTGCTTCTGAAAAGATGGTGGGGAGTTTCAGGGATGTAGGGGAGAAAAGCATCTGAGTTTAGAAGTGTGGCACATAGAGTTCAGGAGAGGTTTAAAAATCAGATACAATTAAAGTCAAGGACTTGCAGGGTAGAGGAAATGCAGGCAGAGAGAGATCAGAAATACGCACTAGACTTAGAAGAACTCTGCTCAACGCTATGTGGCAGTCTGGATGGCTGGATGGGAGGGGAGTTTGGGGAAAATGGACACTTGTATATGTATGGCTGAGTCCCTTTGCTGTTCACCTGAAACTACTCACAGTGTTGTAATCTGCTATATCCCAATGCAAAATAAAAAGTTGTTTTTTTTTTTTAATAAATATAACAACAACAACAGCAACTAAGTGCTAGATTCAAACTATGTAAGAAACTGTATTTGTTACCTTAAGGAGTCTAAAAATTTTAAAACAGTCTTCTTTGAAAGAACTCTGTTTTGTTTTGTCTTTACTCAGTGTATTTATAAAGCAGAGGATAACATGATGTGTGTTACAGGGAGATAACTTCGCTCTGGGAATACCGAGTCAATTGGAGAGGGGAGAAGGAAAATATTTAGGATGCCAATACAGTCACCAGATCATACACTATGACATCTCATTATAGCTATCGAGATGGAGAAAAATGACCTTAAAAATAAATATAGACAGTGAGATCGACAGACTTCCTGAGTAATTTAATGTACACAGGGAGAACGCAGAACATTCTGTTTCTGAAGACTGGGTAGATAGAGTATTGTTTGCTAAATTAGATGCTGTATCAATATGACTTGATATTGAGGAGTGTGTGAGCAGTCTGCAAGGATGTGGGGTGAGGCTTGGGGTGTAAAGGTCAGAGTTCACCTGAATAGAGAGTACCAACAGGTAAGAGGCTATCAGAGTCTCTAGGTCAGCACAAATGTCAGGCCCCTGTCCAAACCGGATTATCATGAGTTTGCAAAGCAGAAGACCTCAGATCTAGCCATTATATATACTAGAAATACCTAGAAGTTTAAAACATATACCAGTTCCCTTGATCCCATTTCCAGTGATCCTAACTTTGCCCTTGTATGGTTCACAGCCTTGGGCATTATCCTTATAAGTTCTTCATAGACTCTAACATGCAAGGAGGATGAGACTCCCTGCTATAAATGGTGACTAAGAAGAATGGAAATGTTTTATTTATTCTCTTATGTGACCTTCACCTGGATCATAGTTTGTCTCATACCTGTCTCCTTCATGCCACATGGTAATAAGAGCCAGATCTGTTTCATTCACAGTTTCATTTCTCAGGATTCAGTCCTGTGACTTTGCACAGTCATGTAAACTGTTCTCTTTCTCACGGACCAATATCTATCCACTGAACAAGGCTATTTGAGGGGTGCTAGGCACCCCACTCCAGTACTCTCGCCTGGAAAATCCCATGGACAGAGGAGCCTGGTGGGCTGCAGCCCACGGGGTCGCTAAGAGTCGGACACGACTAAGCGACTTCACTTTCATTTTCACTTTCATGCATTGGAGAAGGAAATGGCAACCCACTCCAGTGTTCTTGCCTGGAGAATCCCAGGGACAGGGGAGCCTGGTGGGCTGCCATCTATGGGGTCGCACAGAGTCGGACAGGACTGAAGCGACTTAGCAGCAGCAGCAGCGGCAGGAATAGAATGGAAAGAAAAATACTACCCCATCCCTCACTTCATGGCGTTTACAGTCAGTGTAGAAACAAGCAAGAAATGAAAGGAGAAATAAGAGAACAAACTTGAAGTCCATATCTTCTCTGCCAAGGTTATATTCACTTTTATGTCATCCCTAATTAATGGTAAATGGAATTTCAAGCATCATTAAATAAATAAAGAAGCATTTGGGTGACAAAACACATGTGTCCATTATTACAAAATCTGTCCATGAGCACTCCATCTTTTTTTTTTAATAAGGCTGACCGAACAAATACTAATATTCTAAATAAGAGGATAATGCTAAGATGCATATGTTTATTTTTAACAGGCAAAAATAACTTCTACTAAGGACACTGATGATCCATGTTGCTCATTGTCCTCTAGAAGAAGCAGATTATTATGAAATAGAGCAGAAATCCTTCCCTTCAGAAGAACTAAATAATAATACTTAAATTATAAACTTCTTAAGGTATAGACCCCCACAGCTCATCTTAGAAAGGGTAAAATGTGTCAAAATCTTAAGAATTATATCACTTAGAGGACAGAGAAAGATTCAGTAGGGTCTGAAATTTGTCTCTAATTTTTCTGTTCAGTGGAAGCTTATTTGGTTGGAATAAACTGTATGGCATATAGTAAGATGAGGATGATAAGCATTTTTAGACCTCAGTAGAAAGACAATTAAAAAAACACCACACAAACATTTTGCACATTTTTCAGAGCAAGAGATATAAACATCTTTGTTGAGGGCAGATCCTTAAATAGAGATAGCTCAATTTCATTTAAACATTAAAGAAAAAAATACAGAAAAGTGAAATTCAAGAAAATCATACTTGGAATCATAGAATCAGAGGAATTCAGAGCTAGAAAGGCCTTCAAGAATTTATCCCCATGTGGTCAAATTTTCTATTTTTTGATAGTAGTTTTATTGAGTTTCAATTTATATCATAAGAGCCACCCATTTTAAAATAATTTTAGTAAATCTAAAGATTTGTGCAATCATCATAACAATTCAGTTTTAGAAGTTTTCATTCATCCCAGATATTGCTTATACATATTTGCAGACAATCTTTGTTCCCATTCCCAACCCTAGGTAACAACTCTACTTCCTGTCTCTACAAATGTCCCTATTATGGACCCTTCAGACAAGCAGAATCATACAACATGTTATCTCTTGTGCCTGGCTTCTTTTACTTGGCATAGTAACTTGGAAGTTCATCCCCTTGTAGCATATGTGAGTAGTTTGTTTCCGTTTAATATTCAATTGCACCACCCTTTGCATTTAAGGATGAAGAAGCTGAGATAAAGTGAAGCAGCATCACTATTTCAAGTTCCTACAACACGTGTGGCCTCTCTGGATGTGAAATGAGACGCTAACACTGGATAGTAGATGTCCTGACCTTATCCTAGCTGGTTCTGTTCACTAGGGAGACAATTATCAGTGTATAACCTGTGAGCGATTTTGTGTGTGTGTGTGTGTGTGTGTGTGACTTTTCATATTAAGTTCACAGCAACTGCCACGTAGCTAAACGATACAGTTTGACCCTAGCTCTTTCCCAGACATTTATGAAACCAAGTTCCTCAGACTGTTTATAATTAACCTCCCTATTTATGTATCCTTCCTCTCCAACTAGCTGTAAGCACAATCAAGGAGGAAGAAATTTTCTTCTACTCTTTCAGGTTCTTCTGGCTGGTCTAAGAATTAAACTGAGAGGATACAGGTCAACAACAGAAAATCAGACAAAGGTTTAATAACATGTATACATGGGAGAGACCCTGGAGAACTCGGTAACTTGCCAAAATGGCAAAAAGTCTCACCTTCAACAAAAAGACGCTTCCCTGGTGGCTCAGAGGTTAAAGCATCTGCCTGCAATGCAGGAGACCTGGGTTTGATCCCCTGGAGAAGGCAATGGCAAACCCACTCCAGTATTCTTGCCTAGAGAATCCCATGGACGGAGGAACCTGGTGGGCTACAGTCCATGGGGTCCAGTCCATGGGGTCGCAAAGAGTCAGACACGACTGAGCGACTTAACTTCAACAAAAAGACGCTAGGGCAGTGGTTTGGGTCTTCAAAGAGGAGGAAGGCAATTCTCATGGAGATGGAAATGAAAAAGCAAATGTTTGGTAAACAAATGTTTGTTGGGCCCTGCAGAGACAATGGGACACAGAGATGGATTTTAACAGACAGACTCTGCTGGGTTCATTCCTGTCAGCACACCTAACTATAGTATAGCAGTCTATGGTAATGGCTCCCTGCCTGAAAGAGATCCTTTAATTACATTCTTTAGGCTTTTAGGGGGAAGGTCAAATTTTCATCCTGAGTCTTGTGGGCCTGACAGTTTCTAGCTTGAAATGATCCACAAGAAAAGGAAACATTTTGGGGTAGTAGACTTTGCTCCCCTGCAGCACTCTGACATGAGGGAGCCCTCCAAGGCCTAGGGCCATACTGCCACACAGAACTTTGGCTACAAACCTATTTCACATTCCAGTGTGGTGCTTTGTATAGAGAATCCCATCCAATGTAACTATTCTGAGATCCCATAGGTAATAAGTACCAGAGAAAAGTAGATAATTCAGATTTTGTTTAATTCTATACTTGGAACATTCCATTACAAAAGATAAGCTCCAAGTTTTATATTTTCTTGGATATTCAGGAAAATTAGTCATAGTATTCTGCAATCTCCAAGGAATCTAAGGAAGGCTATCACTAATTAATCCCGTTTGATTTTCATTTTATTAAGAACAACATGGTGACACATGCTTGCCCTCTCACCTGATTTTAATTAGGTCTCATGAAACACAATTTGGAGAATCTGGCCGTTCACCTCATAAAAGAAACAAGTTATTCTAAACCAAGTTTCTAATGAAAATCCTGTTTTCCAACCAATAGGCATGGTCTGCTCCTAGATATTAAATGTTTGCAAAATAGACATTAGCCATCAATTTCCAAGGTCATGTTAATATAAATATCCTTAATCTCAGATTTTTGACAATAATTTTCATTTATACACTGATATGTTGATCAAATAATACATTCAGGCCATTAAAACAGGTAAGCTCAAGAGGAGGTAATGTTGTGGGTAGTAAAACAAAAGATCTGTCAGGCTTATGGGTTTCAAATCAGCTCACTTTCTCTTACCATATTCGTAGCCATGGGCATATTCCATTGCAACTGAACTCTCACTTGCAAGAGTAATAATTGTTGTTGGGGCTTCCCTCATAGCTCAGTTGGTAAAGAATCTGCCTGCAATGCAGGAGACCCTGGTTTAATTCCTGGGTCAGGAAGATCCACTGGAGAAGGGAGAGGCTACCCACTCCAGTCTCCTTGGGCTTCCCTTGTGTCTCAGCTGGTAAAGAATCCGCCTGCAATGTGGGAGACCTGGGTTCGATCCCTGGGTTGGGAAGATCCCCTGGAGAAGGGAAAGGCTACCCACTCCAGTATTCTGGCCTAGAGAATTCCAAGGACTAAGTCCGTCGGGTTGCAGAGTCCAACACAACTGAGCCACTTTCACTTTCACTTTAGTTGCTCAGTGGTGTCTGGCTCTGTGACCTCATTGGACTATACTCACCAGGCTCCTCTGTCCATGGAATTTTCCAGGGAAGAATAGTGGAGTGGGTTGCCATTTCCTTCTTGGGGGGATCTTCCAGACCCAGAGATTGAACCCTGTCTCCTGCATTGGCTGGCAGGTTCTTTACCACAGAGACACTTGAGAAACCCACAGATTAAAAACCATATTACAAATCAAACATGTATGATAGTTACTGACAAAGTAAATTATCATGTATCACTATAGCTGTTATTGAATTGAGGTTGTTCTTTGGATTTATTTTCTATTACTACTTCTAGAAATTTTCACAAGGTCTGGAATTTCTGAGATATTATATTCTAAATATTCTATCCTTGGTCCATCAACATAAAGTATTCCAAATTTTCAACCACAGATTGCTACTGTTTTCTGAAGAAGCATAGAATCCTATTTCATCCATGTGACCAGACTTTCAGATTAGACAATATGATAAGTAAGGTATTCAATCTTACAATGCAATTTGAGCCTTCAAAACTGTATTGTGCCCCGTGGTATTTCTAATTGATATAAAATAAAATTGGATAGTTTCATACTATTCCCTACATGCAATTATATTTAAATTAATATCATGTGTCTTACCATAAATTTTAATTCATGAAAAAGTGAAAAATTCAAATGGGAATGCAATACAGATTAGAAAGTTCTGGGGAAAACAGGAGAGAGAATGTATATACTTACAGGTATAGGTAGAAGTGGTAGAAGAAATATTTTTATTCAATCTAATGCAACACCATCAAAATTGCAATTTCATTGAGGAATTTATAAAAGCTCAAGAAAAAAGTTATGATCATGCTTCAAAATGTACAAAATTCTAAAAAAAAATAAGAACTAGGGCAACCTTGGGATCCCAGTGTTCCAGTGGCTAAAACTCTGAGTTTCCAATGCAGGGTCCCTGGGTTCAATCCTGATCTGGGAACTAGATCCCCCTGAGCCACAACTAAAGATCACACATGCCATGATGAAAATCAAAGATTCCGAATGCCACAACTAAGAGCCAGCACAACCAAATAAATAAATAAATATTAAAAATAAAGGCAACCTATGGAATGGAATATTTGCAAACTGTATATCTAATAAGGGATTAATACCCAGAATATGTTAAAAAAAAAAAAAACCTACAAGTCAACAACAACCAAAATAACCTAATTAAAAAATGAACAAAGGACATTAACAGACATTTCTCCAAAGAAGACACACAAATGGACAACAAACATATGAAAAGACGTTTACCACCACTAAAAAATGGGGAAATGCAAATCAAAACCACAATGATATATCATCTCACACCCATTAGGTTGATCACTATTAAAAACAAATGAACATTCAGACAATAATAAATGTTTGCAGGATGCAAGAGAAAAGGAAATCCCTGTACACTGTTGGTGAAAATATTAAAAGGTGCATCTGCCATGGAAAACAGTAAGTGGTTTTTTAATAATTAAAAAGAGAATTATCATACATGCTAGTAATTCTACTTTTGGGCATATATCCAAAATAATTCAAACAGGATCTTAAAGATATAAATATATGCACATCCATACTCAATGTAGTAGTATTCAAGAGAGCTGAGAGATGAAAGCAATCTAAATATCCACCAACAAATGAATGATTAAAATTCATCATATTTATATACTTGGAGAAGGTAACGGCACCCCACTCCAGTACTCTTGCCTGGAAAATCCCATGGACGGAGGAGCCTGGTGGGCTGCAGCCCATGGGGTCGCTAAAGAGTTGGACAAGACTGAGTGACTTCACTTTCACTTTCATGCATTGGAGAAGGAGATGGCAACCCACTCCAGTGTTCTTACCTGGAGAATCCCAGGGACGGGGGAGCCTGGTGGGCTGCTGTCTACGGGGGTCACACAGAGTCGGACACGACTGATTCGACTTAGCAGCAGCAGCAGCAGCAGCCTTTACATACTATGGAATATGATTCAGCCTTTAAAAGAAAATCCTGTTACAGAATACAATATCCATTAACTTTGAGGATATTATGCTAAGTGAAATAAGTCAGTCACAAAATGACAAATACTGCATGATTCTACTTATATAAGATATCTAAAACACCCAAAATCTTTGAAACAAAAAGTAGAATGGTGATTGTCAAGGGCTGAGAGAGGGGGAAATGGGGAATTGACGGTCAGTGGATGTGGAGTTTCAGTTTTGCACAATGAAAAATGTTTTAGAGACGTATTGCCAACGTTGTGTATATACTTAACAATACCATACACTTTAAAATGGTTAAGACAAGGAATTATAAGTTTTCTTTTTTAATTGCAAAAACAACATATACATTTTGGCCAAGAGGTATCCAACTGTATGGAAAAAGTATACATGTTTCACAGATTGGAAATGTGATTTATTAATTGGCCAAATCATTCTGGAATACAGATCTTGCCACACAAATATTCCTGAAGGATCTGTAGTATTTAAGAGCATTAAGTTTGTATAGCCTATATCTTATCTCTTCTCCAACAATATAGATAATAGATAACAAAGGGAATACATATGCATACTCTCTAGTTTACTTATAAGGAAATTAAAAAAAAAATCCATTTCTGTTACTCACTTCATGTGGAATTTCAGAAGACTCAAATGATTTGTATTTTTCCCTGAACACAAAGTTAAGGATTTGAGAAAAAATAATATCTGTGAAGCAGCCCTTGTTACACCTTCAAAGAGTTCTGGGACTCTAGCTTGTTTCTATGTGTAAACAAAAGCAATGTAAATGTGCTCTCTCCTCTGTGGATTATTTAGAGGTACCCCACTCCAGTACTCTTCCCTGGAAAATCCTATGGATGGAGGAGCCTGGTGGGCTGAAGTCCATGGGGTCGCTAAGAGTCGGACACGACTGAGCGACTCCACTTTCATTTTCACTTTCATGCATTGGAGACGGAAATGGCAAACCACTCCAGTGTTCTTGCCTGGAGAATCCCAGGGACAGGGGAGCCTGGTGGGCTGCCATCTATGGGGTCGCACAGAGTCGGACATGACTGAAGCGACTTAGCAGCAGCAGCAGAGGGAAACCTGAGAGGTGTCACATTCCAAAACATTATTAGGAAGCTATGGAATTTGCTGTTTCAACCCAAGTCTGATTATACCTTGACTACTCTCTAGTTCTTGACTTTTTCTGAACTCCCCATGTCCCCTCTTTGGTATGCTCATTAATCTACCTGGAATACAGCTTTCAGGTTCAGTCACACAGTGATTTACTTGGGGAGTATAGTGCAGGGTCCACAATGGAGATTTACATTTCAACTCAATGCAGAAAGAATTTCGTAATAAGTGCTTTTCAGCCATGAATGAAAAGTTACTGCAAAGGATACTGTAAAAATCTTCTTTGAGCAGTCCAAGTAAGATGCAAAGAAATCTCTTAGGAAAGGTGCAATGTTTGGATAAATGTTTCTCTCATCTTGCAAACCATATTTTACAACTGGGTAGTTTTCCTCTGGTGAGAACAAGTTTCTCTCACAGGAGGTTGATGACCTCTTAAAAAAAAAAAAAATCAGACAGGAAAAAGCCAAAGATAAAACAATTCAGAAAAAGATACATAGAAAACATTACAATTTTTTTTCTCCTACATACACACATATGTGAGAACACACACATAAATTAACATTGATATTTCAAACACTATATACCTAAGTGCATTTTAAACGTCAAACTTTTAATCATTCATCTTTTTATTCACTATTACTTTATCATGCTTTAATCTATCACAAAGATCAATATTTTGTGAATTATTGTGCAGTTGCCCCAAATTTCAACTTGTTAAAAAAGATGTTTCTTGTACTTGTTTACTACATATTAAATTATACTTCATTTAGATACCTAGTAACCAGTTAATGACTTTAGAATACATCTTCAATATTAAAGGCTGGCAATGTTATGCACAATAAGAAACTCAATCATCTGCCGCAGCTGTGAAAAATGTAGTCATACACATCCAGTCATTATAAACTGGTGTCCTGTCATTCAACATGGTTACCCAGAGGTTGATTCATATTTAGTGAAGTGATATAATGATTTGTTAATCCTTTGGGAAAAAAATAATACAAATTCTGTACCATCCACATCTCCAACAACACAAAATCCTCTAATTTCCTACAGTGGATTTGCATACAGCGACACCATCTCTTGGCCTAAAAAAGATGTATATACACACCTTACCAGAGCAGGGATCTCAGTAAGTGTTACTTTTATTTTCCCGCATACAAACAGGTTGGACTCTTCAGCAGGCTCTTTTCTTCCTCTTGTCAAGCTTTCTCTGGGCATCTGTCATTATTTCAACATCTGGAGGGGCAGATAAGCTGCTCCAATTGGAACACTGCAGTCAGCAACTTTCTCCAGGAAAAGAAATTTGTCACTTTGGCAAAGCATCCGTCTTCTGCCAGCTTTTGACTTCCTATCCTCGGGCCAAACTCAAAAATCAGGCCTCCCAGTTTGTAGGGCTGCTATGCTACCGATTAATTCAGCTATGGAGAAAAAGATGACAAAGGGTAGAAAGATCATGATTAACTCAAATTAATTTCTAAAACAGCAGGAAAGCCATCTCAATATGATATAAAGATTTAATCTTAACCTGATATCTCTCTACACATTATACATGACTTCCTTCTTAAAGAAATATTGAATGTTCCTCTGCATTTTCCCCTGACAATAGCTTGTACTGTCATTGAGCTGCTTTGATCAGAGGGAAAGGTCATCTTTTTAGATTAACCAGAAAGTTAACAGTTGCTAATTTAAGGTGTGATATGAAAAAATTTCACAAATCACCAATTCCTTATTGTAGTCATTCAATTACAGTGGCAGTAGAGCTGCACACACACATTGCATCTTAAAGGCAAGTCTGTGCATATTCTTTCTCTGATTAAAACCATTCACTGACTCTTTTTCCCCATAGAAGATCTGGTTGCTTTTATGAGCATGTCAAGCTGTGCTGTCTTCTGGCCCTTGTTTGATTCTCCATTCTTGTGTCTTATCCTTGCTGTAGTGAATTTCTCTATGTCATGCCCCCTTGCCAATGTGCATCTTTTTTTCTAATTCTAGGAGGGCTTTCAGACAAAAGAATGCTTCTCAAAATCAATGTGCATTCAAACCATTGAGGAATCTTGATAAAAATGAAGGTTTTGATTCAATATATCTGGAGCTGGGTCTTAGAATGTGTATTTATAACAAGTTTCCAGGTGATGTTAATATTGTTGAGACCTGTAGGACACTCTGAGTACCATGGTCTTAGAGCACTTATCTTCAACTCAGGAATGATTTTGCTCCCCAGGGCCATTTGGAACCTTTTGGAGACTTTTTCTTTGTCATGCCTTGGGTAGAGGGAGGGGAGTACTGGCATCTAGTAGTTAAAGACCAAGAATATTACTAAACATTGTACAATCCCCAGGACCATCTATTATGACGAAGGTTTATTCAGGCCAAAAGGTCAGTATGAAGCTGAAAAAATCTTGATCTAGAAGGCATCTAGTCTTCAGGAACCAGCTCAATTACCACCTGTTCTCTGAATAAATGCCTTTTTCTTATTCAGTTGCTAAGTCACGTCTAACTCTTTGCAGCCCTATCGACTGTAGTACACCAGGCTTCCCTGTCCTTCACTATCTCCCAAAGTTTGCTCAGACTCAAGTCCATTGAGTTGGTGATGCCATCCAACCATTTTATCCTATGTCACCCCTTATCATCCTGCCTTCAATCTTTCCCAACATCAGGGCCTTGTGTAATGAGTTGGCTCTTCACATTAGGTGGCCAAATGCCTAATCATATCTAACTGATTTCAGCTTCCCCATCCATCCAACCCCGTGACTTCCTCACAGACCTAATAAAGTATACATGTGGTTTACCTGCTATATTATCAATTACTTCTTTACATGCCTAATTTCACTTCAATTTGAGCATCTTGAATGCAGTTATCATATCTGTGTCACAGTTCAATTCAGTTGCTTAGTTGTGTCCAACTCTGTGACCCATGGACTGCAGCACACCAGGCTTTCCTGTCCATCACCAACTCCTGGAGCTTACTTAAACTCATGTCCATTGACTAGGTGATGCCATCCAGCCATCTCATCCTCTGTCATCCCCTTCTCCTGCCTTCAATCTTTCCCAGCATCAGGGTCTTTTCCAATGAGTCAGTTCTTCACATCAGGTGGCCAAAGTATTGCAGTTTCAGCTTCAGCATCAGTCCTTCCAATGAATAGTTAGGACTGATTTCCTTTAGGATGGACTGGGTGGATCTCCTTGCAGTCCAAGGGACTCCCAAGAGTCTTCTCCAACCCCACAGTTCAAATGCATCAATTCTTCGGTGCTCAGCTTTCTTTATAGTCCAACTCTCACATCCATTCATGACTACTGGAAAAACCATAGCTTTTGACTGCATTACTTTGTTGGCAAAGTAATGTCTCTGCTTTTTAATATGCTGTCTAGGTTGGTCATAACTTTTCTTCAAAGGAGGAAGTGTCTTTTAATTTCATGGCTGCAGCCACCATCTGCAGGGGATTTTGGAGCCTAAAAAAATAAAGTACGTCACTATTTCCATTGTTTCCCCATCTATTTATCATGAAGTGATGGGACCAGATGTCATGATCTTAGTTTTCTGAATGCTGAGTTTTAAGCCAACTTTTTCACATACACAGTACCTATTTTGTTGTTGCTGGTTTTAGGGCACTTTCCCATGTGACTAATATGAGATATTGAAAGAAAATGAGACCATTAAAGTTCGCAAAATTCAATTTAGCCATCATAAACAAAAGGTAAAACAAGAAGGTGCCATTTAGTTGAATCTATCAAGAATTTACTGCTCTGATAAGAATTGAGGAAAACTTATTCCACTTTTCATAAAAATGTGATAGGTTCATGTTACTCAGAGATAAACAACTGATAGTCTTTAAAATATACCTATTCTTTGATAATCTCTAAGAGATAACTTTTCACCAGTTGATCTGGAGTTGAATGAGTTCACCAACAGAGAAGGAACTTATCTGAGGTTATATGATAGAATTTAGGAGGTCTGTGAATTCTGAGGGGAAAAAAACGCACCTAATTTAGTATTTTTTTTGTTTAAAGAAGGAAACAAACCACAGAATCTTTAATACACTGTCATTCATTGCCACCACAAATGTCTTATTACTGAGTTTCAAACACCTTGAAATATTGTTTATAATAATGCTACTTAAAAATCATAGCATTTAAGAAATTACTTAATATGTTAATGAGGAAGCGCTTACATTTCTACACCATGACTAAAACACTTTGCTAATTTTATTTCAACATGGTTAACTTTCTTTGTAATCCTGTTTCTTTATCTAAAAATATTATTTTAATAGTTATTCCATCCTCTGCATGGAACACCAAGAAAAGAATGAAAATCCTAACCCCATCCTCAAGACTCCTCTTCAAACCCTGTCCATTTGACTAATTCATATGTAGGAGAGTATTTCATGACTATAGTTTCACTGTAGAACCTTATTAAAGTTCTTTTTCAATGGGTATTCAGAAAACTCTGTGTAAGGAACATTCTGCAAAAGACAAATGTCTATATAACATAATGTATTAGTTGTCTATTGCTGCATAAGAGATTCCCCAAAACTTACAAGCTTAAGACAACACAAGTCTGTAAGACTGAAATCTGAAACAAATTTCATTAGTCTAAAACTGAGGTGTCAGCAAATTATATTTCCATCCCCAAACCTCTGGGGAGAATCTATTTCCTTTGATGGGTTGTTAGCATAATTCAGCTCCTTGGAGTTGCAAGAATGAGGTCCCTGTTTTACTTGCTCTTTATAAGATGAGGGCGAGTCATTCCTTTCCTTGGCTAATGGCCCCACCCTGTATCTTCAAAACCACCAAGAGCCAGTCTAGTATTTCTTATGTCACATCTCACTTCTTCCATTATTTTTCAGTTTTGAGAACTCATGTGATTTGGATAAAGCTCCCTATTTCAAGACCTGTAACCTTACCCTCATCTGAAAAGTTTCTTTTGTCATATAAATAATATATTTACAGATACTGGGGATTAGGATGTGGCCTCTCTATTCCAGGTGCCTACAAGTATCTCTAGAGACACTCTGTCTTTCAGTTTCATTAATTATTCATAATTATTATTCATAATTATTCATAAATATTAATAATTTCATCATTATTAAGTGAAGGTACATGAATCTTAGTAAAAAGAGGATAAAGATCTTTGCTAATATGCTTCTTTCAAGTTTTTTTCTAAATCCTCTTTTCCTAAGTTCTATTAATCCACAGATATGTATAATTTTATAGCTCTCAATATTGTTTGAATATTGTGCTTGTTGTCTTTTAAAAATACTTGGTGTCTATGTACAGTGTTAGCACATGACATTTTCAGAAGTAAAATTTTGGAAATTACCTGATGAAAGGTAGTTTTATTTTTCAACTTTGGACTGTATTTATAGAAAGAATCCTATAAAAGTTAAGAGATTAAAGAACATGTGGTTCAGTGATGAATTATCCTTCTCAAAAATTATCTATGTTTATGGGATGACAATTACCCCCAAAATTTAGAAACATATACCTATTGAATACGTAGGACATACAAACTCATGATATCAGTAAAACCCTAATTTTTGCATTTTTGAATACTACCCTAACCTGACAAAGTAGCTTATTCAGAAAATTTACAAAGTCTTCAGCATATTTGAGTCAGAGTGTACACTGGCCACAACTTAAGAGGGGCACAACAACAACAACAAACCTGTCACAGAAGGGAGATTCAATTTGTAGAAGAGCTCCTTCTTGGGGGACCATAGGTAAAAGTAGAAAATGAAATAAAATACTAGTTACAAAAAAGGAATGCCAAAAGCAGTTCATGACATCCTGTAGAAAATAACCCTTTAGCCACTGCACAAATCAGTCTCTTTCTCTTTACTGCTTTTTAAACCAGCAGAGGACAGGTAAAGGATCTTTGGAACTGAGAGCAAGTTTCACTAATGAGTCTCCTGATGCTGTCCCAGTGATGGGCATGGCAGAATTCCATCAATAAAACATTAAGATAAAGCCCTTTAGGTAGCAGCCAGATCTCATTCCAGGGACTTGCATTTTGTGTCAATTAAGGAGCAAATTTCAATGAAACTGACTTTGCTCAGGCTCGTAGGACCCCTCTGGCAAACATTAGCACAACAGTCACCATCATATTTTTTGTGCCTCTCAGGTCCATGTGCAATGACTATCTCTCTTATTTTTCACTGGCATACAGTTATTCTAATGGACTCACAAAGACTTCCATTTAAGTCCCAAATGAGCTTGTTGGACACTGAAATGGAGTAACAGGCACAAGTCTTTTCCAAATCTGTATTTTTTCCATTTATTAGTAAACCTCTCAACTCTTTTTTTCTTTCTTCCAACAGGAGAGTTTCAAGACAACCCCACAAGGTGAGATAAGAATGTTCTTATTTATTAAACTAATGCCTCTATAAATAAATTTGAATTTCAGATGCCTTCTGGGGCATCTTTTTCTCCTGTTTTGTTCTTGAATTCCAGAAAAAAGCAATAGTGAAAGAATTGCTATCAACACTAACTCTGCTTCTTTATATGTTACAGCAGCAAATATTCTATAATGTAAATATTAGGATTGAATTTACACTGAAAATCAGTCTATTTTTATGTTTCTTATTACACCTAAAGTAACTAAAGGGTTTTTGTTGAACAGATCTCTTCTTCTGATTAAATTGTAGTTAGAATCATAAAATTACATGGTTTTGTATTTGGGGAGCTCATTCACTTAATTTGCATAAACTGCCATTTTGGTATCTCTAAAGAATAAACAAATTTACAATTTTTTTTTTCATGTAACGTGCCTCATCAAAACAAGCTTTGGATATTCAGGTAAGCATAATTTGTCTTTGCTGTCACATTAGTTTAAGGTGTGATTTACCTAAGATATCTGAGTATGCCCTGATTAAATATGGAAGTGACAGACCAAGCAAACATTTCAGTCTCACAAAGAGAACAGGTGTGCAGAAGATAGCACCCCCACTCCCATTCACCCTGCAGTGTACTGAATTCAAATACTGCCCACGAAAAGATTCAAGCTCAACCTCTTCCCCAGAGACACAGCACTGCCACCAGCAACCTCTTGCTAGCAGTAGGTCTTTACCTCTGACACTTTCTAAGGCTCTGGCACCATCAGAAAAAACTCTCCACACATGCTCCTTTCCCCTCTCCCATGATTGCTCCAGTTACAAAACAATTTGAAACTTGGGAAATTCAGACCAAGAAACAGTGTCTTTGATACCACATCCCATTCTACCTACAGCAGAAACACATTTCACTTAAGGACTGAAGATGCCCCGTTGTTTACTGATCTGATGAGTGACCTGGGGACAGAATTAAATTCAGGGGTTCTGTTTAGAATGTCTTCTAACACACTGTTATGCATTTTTATGATTCAAAAGAATATGATATTAGAAGACTGTGTTGTTAATGAATTATAGACACGAACAGGTTGAAAATGGACAATAATGAAGGAAGGTAATCTGTTTCAGACAAAATGTTCTGCAAAAATCAGAAGATTTTGTCTCTGTAAGACGGAACAAGGGAAATTATCCTATTCAATATTTTCTTCAGAGAGAGGGCACAAAACTGGGTTCATAGGAATGCCTTTCCCAAGTCAAGCTTTCAAAGAATGTTTTTATTGATTACCTCTCAGGGCCTTGCATGTAACATATCACTCAGTACTTCAGGAACCAGAGATATGACTGCCTACTCTGAGCTTTGTTGGGCATTCAGCTCTGAGCAAAGCAGAAATAATTCTTGTGTTCACAGTCTTTTCAGTCAAATGAAAGGAGAAAAAAAATTAAAGATATGAGTACATAACTAATTATACATTTTAACTGTACTAAGCCCTGTTTGGAAATGAATTACAAGTTGAAATGAGATAAGAAGAGAGTTGCTGGAACAGGTCAAAGAAAGTCCATTTTGAGGAATGAGAATTTAAAATCTAAAAGTTAAACAGATTTAGACCAAATCACCTTCCCCCCAAAAGGGGAAGGATAGGAAAATGATCGAAGCAGACAGAGCAGCCAATGTAAAGTCCTGTAAATGGTAAGGAGGACAGTATATCTGAAGATTTATATGGAGGCCAAGAGGTCTTCACAGTTTCAAGAGATGTGGGAAATATTACAATAGATTGATGACTCATGAAAAACCTGTCTGTTGTAGACCATACTTCAAAAGTCGGTCCTCTAATCCCAATTCCATTACTGTGGTTTGTTAACTCCTAAAATCATTTTCCGTTTGTATGCAGTGTGACACAGAAAACACTTGGAACTCAGAGGCACTTTACATTTCCACAATCTCTACACATAAATTTGGTGCTTTTCTTGAAAACTTCTATTTTGATTGTATAATCAAAACTACTGGCAGATATTGCCAGTTAAGTAGAATTAAGCAAATTAAGCTACATTCCATCAAAACAGGATGTTCTCAGCCAGCATACAATCCCCTATCATCAAACAGTTTGCAGTGAGCATGTATTTTGCAGGTTTCACTAGCTCAATCTATATTTGCCCTCAAACCTTCCTCAGGGCTTTGTCTACATTGTCAAATGAGGAGTTGAGCCATCACCATGGGAAGGGTATTAATGGAGACAGTTCAGGTCAAATGAGTCCCCTTTTCCCAGATGAGGCTCTATAATAGCCCTGTGTCTCCTCTTCAATTTGCTTGCATAAACAGAGCCTGAGGGCAACTGTGAGACTAGTAGATACTCCAGATGTGTCTCAAATAGTATTACAGATATAAGGTCTTGTCTACAAAGCATATTTGACCCATAACATTTCAGTATTGAAATGAGAAGGTGGAGAGATTCTGCTGTAACTTTTTTGTTGTTACATTTAAAGAAATTGAGGCTTAAAATTTTTCATTCATTAGTGCTATTGTGTGGTGCCACAAAGATACTCCCTGGTGGGAACAGAAGTGACATACATATATCTTGACTCCAGTTCAGACTTTTCCCTGGGCATCCAGATATTATGACTGGAATTCATTCATCCAACAACTATTAGCAAACTCTCAGTATTTATCAACCCATATAGGACTCTTGAAAGACAAATAACCAGAGCTAACCACAGCTTACTCTGTGGCAGGAGCTGTGCTCAGAGCTTTACATGTACTACTAATTCTTCTCACTGCCATACTATGCTTAGGAAGGAGACATGATTATTAACCCCAGTGTATATAAGAGGAGACTGAAAATTTTAAGTCTGAGTAGCTTCTCCCCCAAATCACATAGCTGTTAAGTGGTTAAGAGAATTTCACCCCCAGCCTGAAGTCTTAAGCCTTATGCAATTCTGCCCATGCATCATGCAAGTATGATTCGGCTATTCTTTTGTGTGTGGGGGGGGGACAACTTTGACATATTTGATAAACATTCATGAATTCCTACCATGTGTCTGGAATTGTGTTTCTTGCTGAAGATACAAAGGGAACACAGTACACACATTTCTTACAAAACTTACAGCTCAGCAGGTGAATGGGACAATTAAACAAAAAATGACACCAAAATAGTTAAGTACAGAGTACTTTTTATAGTACCTTAAATGTACTAAAGATTAATAGGAGGTACAGTAAAACTATGTAAGAGTAGCTGTCCATTGATATCACAGGGAGGTGGCTGTCAAGATGAGGCTTGAAGGAAGGAGGAGAATTTACACCAAGAAAAGAGAAGACAAGAAAAGGAGGAGAAGGAATAGTGGGTGTACAGGTGCTGGGTTGGAAAGAGCTTGCATATGAAGCGCAGAGATGCAAGTTGACCATGATGTACCAAACACTGGGATAAATGTACAAAATAGAGCTAAAGAGAAAAGTGAAGTGTGCCCAGAGCATGCAGATCCTTTTAGGGCTGGTGAAAGATTCTGGTCATTTCCTATATAACGTGTTACATAGCTATTGAGAGTTTTAGTAAGAGGGTATCCTCATAAGATTTATGCTTTAAGAATAACTTGATTGTCGTGAAGTAAAGGGATTACAGAGGGGCAAGAGTGTAACTTTTCAAGCACTGAGACTTCATCTTTTACTAGCATGTTAGCAACCTGGAATACAAACAGAGAAGGACAAGAACATTTGGCAAAGGCTCTAGAAATCATGCCATTTAAATATTGTGGAAAGAATTGGGCATACTTCCTTCCTTCCAGAAAGAGAATTAAGAGAAAGTGGGTCTTTTATGGGAGGAAGGAGATGGAAACAATGAGCTGCATATCTAAGGAGACATACTTCAGCTCAGTAGAGTCATTTTTATACTCAGACAGAGTGAATAGAATGATGGGCAGCTCTGTGACATTGTCAGTTCTCTGGCCCTGAAGACAGTCAAGGAGACATGATGCGTTTCTGCTTCTTGGGATGTTGTACAACTGGTTCCATAACTGGCATGAACTTTTGGACAAGGTGTCCTCCTCCAAAATTGGTTCAGTTGCTAAGATTTTTAATTTACAAATCTGAATGTTCAACAGCAACCTACTGCTAGAAACAAAATAACATAATTTCTCTGTATGTGGGATTCAGATGGAATTTTTACCTTATTTACAAAGTGAGGGCCATTTTGCTGAAAGATATTCTGATAGATTTTCCTACACAAAAGTCTTGACTTCCTGGACTCAGCTTGGTCCCTGCCTAGACCTGGCAACAAGCCACAGAATTAGCATAAAGATAGAGCTCTGATTTGAGATATATCTTATTCCTTTTCTGCTTATATCCTACCAGTGAAAATGCAAATACTGTAATTAATAATGCTTTCTATTATTACCTTTATAAAACATTAGATATTTAAATCCAAGGTAAAATTTTCTTTCATTACCTGTAACTTATTTCATTCTTTCTCTACTTTTCCTCCTTTCTTCCACACTCACTATATTTCTTCCATGACACTGCTGGAGTCATCTTTCTTATGTATACATTTCTTTGCACCACTCCCATGTTTAAGACACACATACATAGAAATTTTCTTCCCAGTGCTTACAATGTAAAATCTATATGCATTTATATAGATTTTATCCTGATATAAATTACCCTTTGTAATTTATCTAATGTGTCTGATAATTCTCACATACATCCCTTCTGTTTTTATTCAGAACAATATATTTATGCTATTGTGAACTACTTTTCATTTATTTTTCAAGCAAAAAAAGCAGTAGTAATTATTATAGTAAGTATTAGTATTTTAGTATTAAAGTAATTTTAGTTATAGTAGAAGCCACAGCTGCCATTTAAGGACCTCATATGAACCAGATGTTTTAATATGACTTCTCATTTATTTTGTTCATTTATTCAATGTATACTTATTAAAGACCACTCTCTGGCAGCTGATCCAGAAAGGTGAGATAATGCAGTGAACAAAACAGGTGATGTCCCTGTTATATGGAGTTTATATTCCAATGAGTCATGATATCATATTTTACAGAGATAGGTATTATTCAGTATTGTCTCTTCCCTTTTCAGTTTCTTTCCTAGCCTAATCATCTATACATATATAATATCCCTTGGAAAAAGTATAAATAAACTTTTTCTATATACCCCCTAAATTAAAATACTAATTGTTTAAATAAGGGACACACATTAATATGACTATTAAGAACAATTACTGCTGCCAGAATATAAATATGGGCTTTTAAACTTGTTTTGATTGAATAACCTACATTGTCAAGGAAGTCTGCAGACTGGACTGGAGCTTTGAAGCCTCACCTCCACCACCTGTATTCATTTGAATGTCATGCCATCATACGTCTCTCCTTCAAGTGAAGATCATTTCTTTCTTAATATAGTCAGGTAGCACAGAGTGCTTGTCACCCTGGGAAATGCAAAAAGTACAGAACCGGGAACTTTCTGGGTTGAGGAACAAAGTCCAAGGGAAACCCCCAGTGAGATTGTCAAAGGCAGCAGGTGAGGAGGTGCGAGAAGGTGTCACATGTTATCCAAAAGGAGGAAAAGTGATTGGCAAGGTCAGGCTATTTGCAGAGATAGCATTTGAGCCCAGTTCGATTGAGACTTAAAAGCTTAGATAAGTCAAAGAGCTGTGAAGGGGGGTGGGGGGGTGGTAAAAATGAGTCAAGCTTTTCCTTATGGGAAACTTGGTAAGAAAAAGAACTACCTACATTAGAGGAATTATATAAATAGAGAGGATATTGTAAAAGGAATCCAGTGTATAGCATTTAGAAAGTATTTTTAAAAGACACCTAATTGTACAAGATTTACAAAAGGATTAATTACGGGTATGTATGGGGAGAGGCACAGCTTTGAAATATGCAAAGGGAGTATAACCAGCTAAAATTAACAACTTTTTAAAAAGCCTCATAAGGCAGTACTTTTCAAACATGTTCCTTAAATCAGAATCACCTGGTAAATTTATTTTTGTCTTTTTTTAAAAGAAAATTTTCCTGCCCGTTTCTCTTGTATAAAGATCTGTGAAGGTGGGTATAGTTGTTGTTGAGCAAATTTTTTTACCAGTAGGAGTTATGCCTTTTCTCATTGCTACAGAGTTTCTTTGGTTCTTTGTGGTCTGTCCTATGCCTACATTATTCCTCAGCTGCATGCCCTATCTCAGGGTACTTTTCCACTGCGGACTCCATACTAAAGTCACAGACACACATGCTGGTAGCAAACGCCAGATTATCCATTCTTGATGAAGTTCCATTTTTGCCTTTCTGCCTGCAATATATTTTTTAATCTATTTTTTATTGAAGGATAATTGCACTACAGAATTTTGCTGTTTTCTGTCAAACCTCAAAATGAATCAGCCATAGGTGTATATGTGTATATATATATAGATCCCCTCCCTTTTGAAACTCGCTCCCATCTCCCTCCCCAACCCACCCCTCTAGGTTGATACAGAGCCCCTGTTTGTGTTTCCTGAGCCATACAGCAATTTCCCGTTGGCTGTCTGTTTTACGTATGGTAGTGTAAGTTTCCTTGTTCCTCTTTCCATACATCTCACCCTCTCCTCCCCTCTCCCCATGTCCATAAGTCTATTCTCTGTGTCTATTTCTCCATTCTTGCCCTGTAAATAAATTCTTCAGTACCATTTTTCTAGATTTCGTATATATGCATTAGAATACGATGTTTTTCTTTCACTTTCTGACTTAGTTCACTCTGTATAACAGGTTCTAGGTTCATCCACCTCATTAGAACTGACTCAGATGTGTTCCTTTTTATGGCTGAGTAATATTCCATTGTGTATATGTACCACAAATCCTTTATCCATTCATCTGTTGATGGCCATCTAGGTTGCTTCCATGTTCTAGCTATTGTAAATAGTGAAGCAATAAACAATGGGATACATGTGTCTCTTTCAATTTTGGCTTCCTCAGGGTATATGCCTAGGAGTGAGATTGCTGGGTCATATGGTGCAGAAGGAAATGACAACCCACTCCAGTACTCTTGCCTGTAAAATTCCATGGATGGAGGAGCCTGGTAGGCTACAGTTCACGGGGTCACAAAGAGTCAGACACAACTGAGCGACTTCACTTTCTTTCTTTCCATAGTTCCTTTTGGAGAAGGAAATGGCAACCCACTCCAGTGTTCTTGCCTGGAAAATCCCATGGATGGAGGGGCCTGGTGAACTGCAGTCTATGGGGTTGCAAAGAGTTGGACACAACTAAGCAGCTAAAACACACACACATGGTGGTTCTATTCCTAGTTTTTTAAGGAATCTCCATACTGTCTTCCATTGTGGCTGTATCAATTTACATTCTCACCAACAGTGCAACAGTGTTCCCTTTTCTCCACACCCTCTCCAGCATTTATTGTAGACTTTTTGATGAGGGCCATTCTGAACAGTGTGAGGTGATATATCATTGTAGTTTTGATTTGCATTTCTCTAAAAATGAGTGATGCTGAGCATCTTTTCATGTGTTTGTTAGCCATCTGTATGTCTTCTTTGAAGAAATGTCTGTTTAGGCCTTTTCCCCACTTTTTGACTGGGTTGTTCATTTTTCTGGTATTGAGCTGCTTATATATTTTGGAAATTAATCCTCTGTCAATTGTTTCATTTGCTATTATTTTCTCCCATTCTGAGGGTTGTCTTTTCAACTTGCTTTTAGTTTCCTTTGCTGTGCAAAAGCTTTTCAGTTTAATCAGGTCCCACTTGGTTACTTTTATTTCCATTACTCACGGAGGATCTTGCTTCGATTTATGTCATAGAGTGTTCTATGTTTTCTTCTAAGAGTTTTATAGTTTCTAGTCTTACATATAGGTCTTTAATCCATTTTGAGTTTATCTTTGTGTATGGTGTTAGGAAGTGTTCTAATTTCACTCTTTTACAAGTAGCTGTCCAGTTTTCTCAGTACTATTTACTGAAGAGGCTGTCTTTGCCCCATTGTCTTGCTTTGGTCAAAAGTAAGGTACCCATAGGTGCATGGGTTTATTTATGGGCTATCTATCTTGTTCCATTGGTCTATATTTCTGTTTTTGTGCCAGTACCATACTGTCTTGATGACTGTAGCTTTATAGTATAATCTGAAGTCAGGAAGGTTGATTCCTCCAGTTCCATTCTTCTTTCTCAAGACTGCTTTAGCTATTCGGGGTCTTTTGTGTTTCCATATGAATTGTGAATTTTTTTGTTCTAGATCTGTGAAAAAATGCCATTGGTAATTTGATAGGGATTGCATTGAATCTGTAGATTGCATTTGGTAGTACTGCCATTTTCACAATATTGATTCTTCCTACCCAGGAACATGGAATATCTCTCCATCTGTTTATGTCATCTTTGATTTCTTTCATAGTGTCTTGTAATTTTCTGTCTAGAGTTCTTCTGTCTCCTTAGGTAAGTTTATTCCTATATATTTAATTCTTTTTGTTGCAATGGAGAATGGGATTGTTTCATAAATTTCTCTTTCTGATTTTTCATTGTTAGTATGTAGAAATGCAAATGACTTGTGTATTGATTTTGTATCCTTCAACTTTGCTAAAATCACTTATTAGCTCTTGTAATTTTCTGATTCTATATTTAGGGTTTTCTATGTACAGTATCATTATCTGCAAACCATGAGAGCTTAACTTCTTTTCTAATCTGCATTCATTTATTTCTTTTTCTTCTCTTATTGCTGTAGCTAGGACTTTCAGAACTATGTTGAATAATAGTGGTAAAAGTGGACACCCTTGTCTTATTCCTGATCTTAGGGGGAATTCTTTCAGTTTTTCACCATTGAGAATAATGTTTGCTGTAGGCTGTTATATATGGCCTTTACTATGTTGAGCGAGGTTCCTTCTACACTTTTTTTGAGGAGTTTTAATCATAAATGGGTGCTGAATTTTGTCAACATCTTTTTCTGTATCTATTGCAAATATCATATGGTTTTTATCTCTCAATTTGTTATATGGTGTATCATATTGATTGATTTGTATATATTAAAGAATCCTGGCATCTCTGGAATAAACCCAACTTGATCATGGTGTATGAGCCTTTTGATGTGTTGCTGAACTCTATTTGCTAAAACTTTGTTGAGGATTTTTGCATCTATGTTCATCAGTGACATTGGCCTGAAGTTTTCTTTTTTTCTGTTGTATTTGTCTGGTTTTGGTATCAGGGTTATGGTGGCCTCGTAGGATGAGTTTGGGAAAGTTCCTTACTCTGCAATTTTTTGAAAGAGTTTTAGAGGGATAGGCATTCACTCTTCCCTAAATGTTTGATAGAATTGTCCTGTGAAGCCATTTGGTCAAGGGCTTTTGTTTTTTGGGAGATTTTTGATCACAGCTTCAATTTCAGTGCTTGTAACTGTGTTGTTAAAAATTTCTATTTCTTCCTGGTTCAGTCTTGGAAGATTGAAAAATCTAAGAATCTGTCCATTTCTTCATGGTTATCCATTTTATTGCCATATAGTTGTTCATAATAGTCTTTTATAATCCTTTGTATTTCTGCATTATCTGTTGTAACCTCTCCTTTTTCATTTCTAATTTTGTTGATTTGATTTTTCTCTTTTTTCTTGATGAGTCTGGCTAAAAGCTTGTCAATTATGTTTACTTTCTCAAAGAACCACATTTTTTAAAAATTAATCTTTACTATTGCTTCTTTCACTTCTTTTAAATTTATTTCTGCTTGGATCTTGATGATTTCTTTCATTCTACTAATTTGGGGGGGGGGTTGTTCTTCTTTTTCCAGTTGTTTTAGGTGAAAAGTTAGGTTGCCTATTCAATGTTTTTCTTGTTTCTTGAGGTAGGATTGTATTGCTATAAACTTCCCTCTTAGAACTGCTTTTATTGCATCCCATAGTTTTTGAGCTGCCATGTTTTCATTGTCAATTGTTTCTAGAAATTTTGATTTCCTATTTGATTTCTTCATTCACCTGCTGTGTATTTAGAAATGTGTTGTTTAATCTCCATGTATTTGTGTTTCATAGTTTTTTTCTTGTAATCATTATCTAGTCTCATAGCATTGTGGCCATATAAAATGCTTGATACGATTTCAATTTTCCTACGTTTACTGAGGTTTGATTTGTGATGCAAGATGTGGTCTATCCTGGAGAATGTTCCATGTGCACTTGAGGAGGCGTATTATTCTGCATTTGCATGGAATGTCCTGAAGATGTCAATGAGATCCATCTCAGTTAATATATCATTTAAGACTTGTGTTTCCTTATTATTTTTCTGTTTTGATGATCTGTCCATTGGTGTGAGTGGGGTGTTAAAGTTTCCTACTATTATTATGTTACTGTCGATTTCTCCTTTTATGTCTGTTAGTGTTTGTCTTATGTATACAGGTGCTTCTATGTTGGGTGCATAGAATTTTACCTTTGTTATGTCTTCCTCTTAGACTGATCCCTTGATCATTATGTAGTGTCCTTCCTCATCTCTTGTAATCTTCTTCATTTTAAGGTCTATTTTGTCTGATATGAGGATTGCTACTCCAGGTTTCCTTTGCATCCCATTTGAATGGAATATATTTCTCCATCCTCTCACTTTCAGTCTATATGTGTCTTAAGGTCTGAAGTGGTTTTCTTGTAGACAGCATATATATGGGTCTTGTTTTTGTATCCGTTCAGCCAGTCTGTGTCTTTGGGTTGGAGCATGTAATCTATTTACATTTAAAGTCAGTATTGATATATATGTTCTTGTTGCCATTTTCTTAATTATTTGGGGTTGATTTTATAGATCTGTTTCCTTCTCTTATCTTTTTTGACTATATAAGTCCAGTTAACATTTGTTGTAAGCTGGTTTGATGGTACTCTTAACTTTTGCTTGTCTGAAAAGCTTTTAATTTCTCCACCAGTTTTGATTGAGATACTTGCCAGTTACAGTAATCTTGGTTGTAGATTTTTCCCTTGCAGTACTTTAAATATATCCTGCCATTCCCTTCTGGCCTGCAGAGTTTCTGCTGAAAGATCAGCTGTTAAGTGTATGGGGTTTCCCTTGTATGTTACTTGTTGCCTCCCCCTTGTTGATTTTAATATTCTTTCTTTGTGTTTAGTCTTTGTTAGTTTGATTAGTATGTGTTTTGGCATGTTTCTCCTTGGGTTTATCTTGTATGGCACTCTCTGTGCCTCTTTGACTTGATTGACTGTTTCCTTGTCCATGTTGTGGAAAATTTAAACTATAATCTCTTCAAAAATTTTCTCATACCCTTTATTTTTCTCTTCTTCTGGGATCCCTATAACTCGAATGTTGGTTTGTTTAATATGGTCCCAGATGTCTCTGAGACTGTCCTCAGTTCTTTTCATTCTTTTTACTTTATTCTGCTCTTCAGAAGTTATTTCCACCATTTTATATTCCACCTCACTGATTCATTCTTCTGCTTCAGATATTCTGTGATTGATTCCTTCTAGAATATTTTTAATTTCAGTAATTTTGTAGTTTGTCTCTATGCTTATTCTTTAATTTTTCTAGGTCTTTGTTAATTGATTTTTCAATTTTCTCCATATTTTTCAAGGTTTTTAATCATCTTTACTATCATTATTCTGAATTCTTTTTCAGGTAGTTTGCCTGTTTCCTCTTCATTTATTTGGACTTCTATGTTTCTAGTCTGTTCCTTCATTTGTGTAGTATTTCTTTGCCTTTTCATTATTATCATTTTTTAACTTATTGTGTTTGAGGTCTCCTTTTCTCAGATTTCAAGGAAAATTGAATTCTTTCCTTGAAGAAGTTTGATTTTTTTCTTCCTTTTGGTTTCTGCCTTCCTCAGGTTGTTCCAGTGATTTGTGTAAGCTTTAATAGGGTGAGCTTTGTGCTGAGTTTTTATTTGTTTTTCCTCTGATGGGCAAGGCTGAGTGAGGTGGTAATCCTGTTTGCTCATGTTTTGGTTTGTATTTTTGTTTGGCTTGTTGTTTAGATGAGAGGTCCTGCACGGTGTGTTACTGGTGGTTGCGTGATGATGGGTCTTGTATTCAAGCGGTTTCCTTTGTGTGAGTTCTAACTATTTGATACTCCCTAGGGTTAGTTCTCTGGCAGTTTAGGGTCTTGGAGTCAGTGCTCCCACTCCAAAGGCTCAGGGCTTGATGTCTGGTCAGGAATGAAGATTCCACGAGTGTTTTTTTTTTTTTTTATGGCATTAAGTGAGATTATAACAAATAACCAAAAATGAGAAACCAAAGATGAAGCCCAGACAAATGGCAGTTATAAAATCAGGCAAATAATAATTAACATAATGGAATATACACATATACATATACACCTATGAGCAAACTGAAAACAGTCCAACAAAAATAAAGTACAGTAGATTGATCTGGTGAACAAAGAAAATCAAAAATTATATTTAACAGTTAAGAACAAAACTAACTAAAGCACAAACTGGAAACAAAACCAAAGCAAGGTGCCAAGTGGGGAATAAAGCAATGAAAACAAAACTAACAAATATGTTGAGAGGAAAGGAAGGAAAGAAAAGAAAGAAAATAGATATGCAAAGTTAAATAGAGGTAGATGAAGAGGATATACATATGCATCAAAGATTAACTGCAAGGGGAAAAGAACAATAGGAAAAGCAAACAAAGGACTTCATGTAGAAAAAATATATAGGTTTACAAAGTTTAAAATTAAAATTATAAAAAAGAGAAAATGAAAAAAATGGAAGAAGAAAGAAGAAGAAGAAAAAAAAAGGAAACCACCACAGAACTGCAAAAGCCCAATGTAGAGGCAGAGGTTTATCACAAAAATATAAAGTATGACTGAATATATACATAAACATATACACCCATAACAAAATCAAAACAGTCCAACAAAAATAAAGTACAATAAATTGACCCAGTGAATGAAGGAAACCAAAAAGTATATCTACCAGAACAAAACTAACTAAAGCACAAACTGGAAAACAACAGTAAAGCAAGGTGCCAATTGGGAAATAAAGCAATGAAAATAAAACTAACAAATATGTTGAGAGGAAAGGAGAGAAAGAAAAGAAGGAAAGAATAGACATGCAAAGTTAAATAGTAGTAGATAAAGAAGATTTATATATGTTAAAGGTTAACTGCAAGGGGAAAAGAACAACAGAAAGAGAAAACAAAGGAACAATGTAGAAAAATAATAATAGGTTAAAAAAATTAAAATTAAACAGAAAAGAAGGGAAAACTCACAGAACTGCAAAAGCCCAGTGTAGAGACAGAGTTTTATAACAGCAATAAAAAATGTGACTGAGGAAAAAAAAAATACAGCTCAAAAGCTTAATTGGGTTACTTAGTGCCAATAAAATCAGCAACTACAACAGAGAGGGGAAAAAGAAAAATGAAGAACAATCCCAAAGTAGCTACAGAACAGGTCAAAAAATAAGAATAATAAATGTTTTTCATGAGTCAGAGTCCTTTCCCTCGCTGGAAGTCTATCTTATCTCCCTAGGATGCCCTCCAACACTGTGCTGATCTCTGGACCTGCTATGGGGGCAGCTCAGATTCTAATCTGGTCCTATTTTTGTGTGTTCTTGCCTCAAATGTGTACAGCTGTCAGAACTAGTCTGTTTTCTTTTGCCAAATCTCTCAGTGGCCTTTTATATATTCCATAGACACAGAGTTTGCTTAGTTCATCGTGTGGATTTGATCTGCAGCTCGTACAGCTGGTGGGAAGGTTTGGGGTCTTCTTCCTTAGCCACACTGCCCCTGGGTCTCAATTGTGGTTTTATTTCCACTTCTGCATGTGGATCATCCACTGGGGTGTCCTCTGAGGCTGCCCTGGAGGACTTGGGTTTGCCCCTGTGAGGGCCAGGTGTGGAGGTGGTGCAGCTGCTTGGGTTACAGGGGTTCTGGCAGCACCAGGTACTCAGGGGGGTTGGCGGCTAGGGAAGCAGGAAACATAGTGCTCTAGAAGGTATGGCGGCCAGTATTGGCCAAAATGCTCCAGTATTCTTGCCTGGAGAACCCTTTGACAGAGAAGCTTGGCAGGCCACAGTCTACAGGGTTGCAAAGAGTCAGCCATGACTGAAGTGATCCTGCATGTATAGACATGAGACTTCTTTTTTTGCCTGTGGCAGCTCTGCCCCAAAGAGTGTCAAGGTGAAGGTGTCATAGCTGCTTGGCTTGTGGGGACCCTGGCGGCACCAACCGTGCAGGGACATGGACTGCCACCACAGCAGGCGTTATGGCCTTAATAGAGTCTTTATTCGAGCCTCCTGAAGCTGGCGAACAGAAGGCCTCTTTGGCCAGTCTTTCTCCGTATCTCCACCTGTTCGGGCACTTAGAGGGCACCATTGTCTGGGGTGCTTCTGTTGTTTGGCATGACGGCCGCATAGAGGGGACCTCCCCTGACTGGAGTCCTACTCTGTAGATCAGTGCATCAGGCACTTAAAGGGGTGCCCTGGATGGGGTCCTACTCTGTAGATCAGTGCATCAGGCACTTAAAGGGGTGCCCTGGATGGGGTCCTACTCTGCAGTTCAGTGCATCAGGCATTTGATGGGCCAGCCTCTCTACTGTTCAGCTGCTGATGCTGGCATGTAGGGAGAGAGAGAGGCTATGGTGATGAGTCCACCCTTTACACATGACTCAGCAGTACTGCCTTGTTTCCATGGCTCCCTGGCTTTCCTCCACTGGCATTTCCCACAACAATCTTCTCCCTCACATCCCCTCAATCTATCTCTCTGCAGTCAACAGCAGCCCTCGCCCTGGGATTACTCCACAATACCTAAACTCTGCTCCTAGCTGCTGCGCCTTCCAGGGGACCGGCGTTCCTGCCTGGGGTATGTATGGCTGCTGCAAGGACTGTCTGATTTTCATTCCCATAGGCTGCTACAGATCAGCTGTTTCACTCTTAGCCTTAAATGTTTCTCCTCTGACTTAGACAGTTACCCCGATGTGGGGATAAGACCCCTGCTTCAGTTCCCCCACCTGCCAAGGGCAGGTCTAGTTCTACTAACACTGCTGTTTATCCCCCTAGTTCCTCATGCTACTGACTTTTGTGTGGTTCTATACATTCTTTTCCACTGGTCAGGTACTCCTGTCTGCTCTCAGCTGGTGTTTTGCATGCACTTCTGTGTCTGAAGGTGTATTCCTTACGTATCTGTGGAGAGAGATGTACTCCACGTCCACCTACTCTTCCGCCATCTTCATATGTCCTGTCTGCAATATCTTCCAAACCTCTCTTTTCAGAAATTGACTGAGGGACTTCATCCAATGGCTAAGACTCCACACTTGTTTGGAGTGTGGAATGCCCAGGTTCGATCCCTGATCAGGGAACTAGATCCCACATGCCACAGTAATGCCCTGGCACAGCCAAATAAATACTTTAAAAAATTGAACTAAGAGTCACCTTCTCTGGGAAGTCTCTAATGAGTACCAGGTGCCATGTTGGGCAGGCTTTCCACCTGCCACCATAGCTCTTAATGCAAGACAGTCCATAGAGAGGTCTCAATAGTGCTTCTCAGTCTAAGCTGTACTAGTCCACTGACGAGTGTGTCTTTCATCTATTTGGTAAATTATTGAAAACGTCAGCTTGCTTCCAGGCAATATGCAAGCTAGTAATTACATGTAGTGTCTAGTGAGGGAGAGGAAAAGAAAACAGTTGCAATAAAGTGGAATAACTGCTATGATAGGTGTGACACAGAATGCCGCAAAACAATGCCACAGCACTCCAAACCTGTTAGACTTCTCCCCTACACACTCAAGACTTAAGTGACTGCTCCCCTCCAGAAGCCGTTACTTGGTTGTTTACCTATGTGCCTCTACATATGGACTTAATTGAACTTTGACAATAAATTCTACAGCCATTTCTATATCAGTCTCTTTTCCAACTGTAGACATTTTCACATACATTTATTTTATACTTACCATGTCTATATGCTTTGGCAAGAATGGAAGATAAGGGGCTTTTCTGGTGGCTCAGTGGTAAGGAATCTGCCTGCCAGAGCCAGAGACCTGGGTTCAATCTCTGATCCAGGAAGATTCTATATGCTACGGAGCAACTCAGCCCATGTGCCACCACCATAGAGCCTGTGCTCCAGAACCCGTGAACCGCACAACTGAAAGCTGCAAGTCCTAGAGCCTGTGCCCTGCAACAAAAGAAGCCACCACAATGAGAAGCCTGTGCACCACAGCTAGAGAGGAGCCCCTACGTTCCGCAACTAGAGAAAAGGCTGGGCAGCAGCAAAGACCCAACATAGCCAGAATTAAATGAAATTTTAAAAGAGTCACCTGTTTAAAGAAGAAGGAGAAAGTGTGGAAAATAAATAACCACATTGCTTCTAGCCTAGGTTAATTGCATGTTAAGCTCATCATGATATTTGCTGAAACACATGCATCATTTATGTCAGCTCTTACTGTGGATTGTATCACTCAGTCTTCACATCATCCTTATACAATCATCACTATTTTACAGATGAGGAAACTAAAGTTGCAAAAAATAGTCCCATTGGTCCAAAGTCACACATAAGTAGCCCCTTGATTACAAACCTGTGTAGCCCGACTTCAGAGTGCACACTTGTATCCATTAAGCTATCTTTCCTGCAGTTTTATTTCACTGTGACATTCGACTGTGTCTTTGATTGAAGTTTTATTCTAAGCCCATCATTTCTGGAGAGGCAACATATCAGAGGTTCTAGGATCAAAATGCCTGGCTTTGAATCCTGCTATGAATATCATCTAGGTAGCTTTGCATATTTCACTCAAACTCTTTGAGCTTTTGCTTAGTCACTGGCACCATGGGAATAATAACCACATGTAACACAAGTTGCTGGAGAAGGCGATGGCACCCCACTCCAGTACTCTTGCCTGGAAAATCCCATGGATGGAGGAGCCTGGTGGGCTGCAGTCCATGGGGTTGTGAAGGGTTGGACACGGCTGAGTGACTTCACTTTCACTTTTCACTTTCATGCACTGGAGAAGGAAATGGCAACCCACTCCAACGTTCTTGTCTGGAGAATCCCAAGGATGGGGGAGGCTGGTGGGCTGCCATCTATGGAGTTGCACAGAGTCAGACACAACTGAAGCGACTTAGCAGCAGCAGCAGCAGCAGCAGCAGCAGCAGCAGCAGCAGCAGCAGCAGCAGCAGCAACATAAGTTGCTAACAGGGCTTAGCAAATAGTAAGCACTCTCCTCTGGTTATCATCACTACTACTGCAATGATTATAACTGTACAATTATTACTTCTACTAACAGGGCACTGCAGCCATCATGACTGATTTGTGAGCCTTCAGTAAACCAATTAGGAACAGTTTTCAAATTGTTAAAATATGCATTTAAATCCTCTGTGTTTTCTTTATAAGGTTTCTATGAGGATGAAAATAAAAGATGAATATAATATTACTTCAAGTTCTCAGAATCTACACTAACAAAGTACCTGTATCATTCCATTTTTCATTTTTATTGATGTACATCTCTTTTGTGAGATTCTGAAAAATACCTCCTGAGACAGTATTATCATGCCAAAATTGGAAAGAAAAACCCTCAACTAGTTCCATTCATGTATTCATGACATCAGGTTACCATAGGAAGGGCACATAAAATAAAATAAAGGAGGAAAAACAGTATCTCCCAAGAATTAGGATCTGGAATATACTTAAATTGATATTATTATCTAATGCCTGATCCTTGCCTGGTTATGCAAAAATGCCCTGGATCCTAAATATGCACTGGGCCCAATTAGCAAGGGGATACAATTTTCACTGATTGATGAAAGATTTCTTCTATACCAGGAACTTTCACCTGTGTTCACTTCCTTTTTTTAACCCTATCTTTTTTATAACCCCTTTTATAACTCCTGATGTGTTGCCGCCCTTTTCATCTGATAAACTTCCAGCTCTGTGAAATGAATCAAGTATTATAAATACATCTTAACAAATGGTGAACCTATTTAAGTTTGGGTGCCTGATTCCAGAGTCCAACTACTTTGCACTAATATATGGTACACATCTTGTATGCCCTCTAGGAATTACTAAAAAGCAAGTTTATCAATCAATCCAAGAAATGTGTTTTTTAAAAAAATGGCCTAGGCAATGGCTAATGAATGGTTCAAAACAGGTATGTGGAGGATACTTGAAAATAGATTTTAATACATATAAATAGGTAGGTAGACAGATCAATTGATCAGTAGATCTTAAAATCCTTCTAGGTTCTAGTACACAAAACCCAAATATGGTGTTAACTTGAATGTTATGATCCTACAGCAGCAAAATGTCTAAAGCCTTATTTCTCTGTACGTTAGTTTCTTAGTCATGTTTATTTTGTTTCCTTTCAATCATTAGGATAACAAATGTTCATTACAGAAAATGTGGGTAGGTAAGCATTGTCATATTCTCCAACACTATTTTACAAATTGCTTGTATCTACTCTACTCCATTATATTTGCATGCTATATTCTATTCTTGTTAAATTAAGATACTCCTACACCTTTACTCCTTTTCTCCAGTTTACTTAGGCAATTTTATGACAAACTTTTTATAGACAAGATTCTAATAACTTCATAGCTTTCTATTATGAGAATTGATAATTATTTAATTCATCATTACTCTTTCATTGTTTCCAATTTATAAACTGTTCTATAACTTAAGCTGTCATTAAAATCTCTGTTATTCAAAGATTTTCCTGTATCCATATTATTTGGGGCTTCCTTTGTGGCTCAGATGGTAAAGAATCTGCCTGCAATGCAGGAAACCCTGGGTTTGATCTCTGGGTTTGGAAAACCCCATGGAGAAGGGAATGGCAGCCCACTCCAGTATTCTTTCCTGGGAAATTCCATGGACAGGGGAGCATGGCAGGCTATAGTCTATGGGGTCGCAAAGAGTCAGACAACACTGAGAGATGAACACTTTTACTTCATATTATTATAAAAGAATAGATTCCTGAGAATTAAAAATGAGAAGCATTTGAACATTTTTAGTGTCTTCATATATATTATCAAATTGTTTTTCTATAAACACAGTAATCATTGAATAGAAGGTACATTTCAGAGAGAGAAGGTGGAAAAGGTGAGGACAAAATAAAAGAGGATAAATTCTGAGAAATCTGACAGTGTATTTAGGACCAAAGTATGGGAAGTCAGGGAGAAATATTAGAAAATGTCTATTGACATTAGTTTCAAATTCACAGCCAAATGGAATCTAAAGAATATAGAATATACCATGTTGTCAAATTTGAGTCCCATATTGTGAAAGAAAGTGAGTGAAGGGATTATCACCACTGTGTTCTTTCCAAATCCATCAGAGGGGAAACACTGGGAAGTTCAAGTTTTACATCATATGCTCATATTGCTTTTGATTGATAGGATTCATCTTTCAGTACACAGATGGCTTTCCTGATTTACTGACCTGCATTTGAGCCAGGGCTTATTTAACTGATGAAATGGCAGCTCTCTCACAAAACATATGAAAATAACACTATCAATATTATGACTAGTTTTGTTAACCCAGGATGATCAAATATTCTAACAAGTGAAACGTGACACCAGCAAGATACTGATTTATTTGCAGTTCCAAATTATACCAATGAAGATAAATATTATATTTGTTTCAAAATTTAAGAAAAGACTAATAAACAACACAGTGCTAATTCTACAAGAGTTTTCTAATATTTCTCTGAAACCAAAGTATCTTCCATCCATTGCAATTCCAGAACTTCCCTGAAACTCCCCCTCCCCCCAGGCTTGTATTAATATTTCTGGAACTTGATGTTTTAAGAATAACTATATTTAAGAGTCACCAATGACATTATTTGATTAACAAATGTGACCCTATAGAAAATCATCTCAATCATTTCAGGATGGAAACTGAGGTACATGGTAAGCAGAGGTAAATAGGAGCATTCATGAATGTGTTAAACATATAATCACTGAGATCAAAATTATAGAATATAAAATTATGGGTAGTCTCTGCTTTGGATGAACTCACATTTTAATGATAATTACAGGTAAGACTTATAAACCCTGTGGTTTTTAAGACTATTAGAATTAAGCACCTCATCTTGTTCCTGTTTCTTATATAGTATGCATTTCTCATGGTAGAATCTAAAAAATGGTAAATTTCCAAAAAGCCTAAGAGAAGGGACATCTAACACAGCCTGAGCAGTTGAGAAAGCTTTTCCAGAGGGCAGGTAATGGCTGAGCTGAATTATCCTGGCAACAATTACAAACCACAATCCAGGAAGTACAATGTGCAAACAATCACAAACCACAATCCAGGAAGTACAAAGTACAATGCGACACCTCATAGAGGTGTCAAGGGTTTATAGGAGGTAAGGAATTCAGCACTTTTGAAAAGTTTGAGGTGAGAGGCATGAAGTCAAATGACGAATGAGTGCTGGCAATTTGGAGTCTCTTTTGAAGTCAGTGCTGTGCTATGGAAAGATTTTATATAAGTGACCATCATAATTATAATAATATGGTTACAGGCATGTGTGTGCATACTTATTCATGTCCAACTGTTTGTGACCCCACAGAGTGCAGCCCACCAGGCTTCTCTGTCCATGGAACTCTCCAGGCAAGAATACTGGAATGGGTTGCCATTTCCTCATTTCCTTCTCCTGGGGTGGGTCTTTCCACCCCAGGGATCGGACCCCCATCTCCTGCATTGGCAGGTGGATTCTTTTACTACTTGAGCCATGTATTGACATGTAAGAATCTCTCCACAGTGGAGCTGTGGGCATTAAATTTGGAAAGTTTGGTGATTTGAGAATGTCATCAGGGTAATTCACTACTAGGCTAGTTTAATGGATCAAATGAGATATAATGGGACGTTTTCCCATGGGAACAAAAGGAAGTGAAAAGAAGAGGAGATACATGAAAGATTATCACAGACATTTTACAAGTTTCTTTCAAAATGCTTATTTCTTTAAATCCCACACATTTATATTTGGGCATCTTTCAAAATAGGGGCTGCCAAAATGAGAAAGAGAGAAAGCTAAATTGCCTTCAACTTAGAAGGATTTTTTTCCCCCAGCTCTCATTTGCCTATGTTTGGTGTGGAATTAGGTATTGAAATCCACTCAAGTTTCTAATTTTCAGCTTCCTTGCACCCACACAGCCTCACAGCTGTGAGTTTGCTAATATAATGGATTTCCAGTTAAATCTAACAAGGGGCTCACTACACAAATATTCTCAGATGTTATATTTCTATATAAATAAAACCTAGATCAAAATGTGGATACAAGTAAGCTTAAAAGCCTACATTTTAATAGAATGATTCTTAAAATTATTCTAATATGTTGTTCAGTCTCCCAGTTGTGTCTGATTCTTTGCAACCTCATGGACTCCAGCACTTCAGGCTTCCCTGTCCCTACCATCTCCTTGAGCTTGTTCAAACTCATGTCCATTGAGTTGGTGATACCATCCAACCATCTCATCCTGTTGTCCCCTTCTTCTCTTGCCTTCTATCTTTTTCAGCATCAGGGTCTTTTCTAATGACTCGGCTCTTCAATCAGGTGGCCAAAGTATTGGAGCTTCAGGATCAGTCTTTCCAATGAATATTTAGGATTGATTTCCTTTAGGTTGACTGGCTTGATCTCCTTGCAGTCCAAGGGACTCTCAAGAGTCTTCTCCAACACCACAGTTCAAAAGCATCTGTTCTTTGGTGCTCAGACTTCTTTATGGTCCAACTCTCATATCCATACATGACTACTGGAAAAATCATAGCTTTGGCTATACAGACCTTTGTCAGGAAAGTAATGTCTCTGATTTTTAACATGCAGTCTAGGTTTGTCATAGCTTTTCTTCCAAGCAGCAAGCAAATTTAAAGGTCTATATTTTAATAGAATGATTCTTAAAATTATTCTAATATGTAGCCATAGCCAAGTTGTTACAAAGTTAATTCATTTGACATATAGAGAATGTATTAGGCCTTCCCTGGTGGTCCAGTGGTTGAGAACCCACCTTGCAATGCCAGGGATGTGGGTTTGATCCCTAGTGGGGGAACTAGTGGCGGAACATGGCATGAGGCAACTGGGCCCTTGCATCACAACTACTGAGCCCCTGTGCTAAACAAAAGACCCAAAGCAGCCAAATAAAACATAAAGAGAGAGAGACAGAGAAGGGAATGGTAAGTTAATCACTGGCACTACTATAATTGTCTAACTCAATGAAACTAAGCCATGCCCTGTGGGGCCACCCAAGATGGGTGCGTCATGGTGGAGAGGTCTGACAGAATGTGGTCCACTGGAGAAGGGAATGGCAAACCACTTCAGTATTCTTGCCTTGAGAACCCCATAAAGAGTATGAAAAGGCAAAATGATAGGATACTGAAAGAGGAACTCACCAGGTCAGTAGGTGCCCAATATGCTACCGGAGGTCAGTGGAGAAATAACTCCAGAAAGAATGAAGGGATAGAGCCAAAGCAAAAACAATACCCAATTCTGGATGGGACTGGTGATAGAAGCAAGGTCTGATGCTGTAAAGAGCAATATTGCATAGGAACTTGGAATGTTAGGTCCATGAATCAAGGCAAATTGGAAGTGGTCAAACAGGAGATGGCAAGAGTGAATGCTGACATTCTAAGAATCAGCAAACTAAAATGGACTGGAATGGGTGAATTTAACTCAGATGATCATTATATCTACTACTGTGGGCAGGAATCCCTCAGAAGAAATGGAGTAGCCATCATGGTCAACAAAAGAGTCTGAAAGGCAGTACTTGGATGCAATCTCAAAAATGACAGAATAATCTCTGTTTATTTCTAAGGCAAACCATTCAGTATCACAGTAATCCAAGTCTATGCCCCAACCAGTAATGCTGAAGAAGCTGAAGTTGAATGGTTCTATGTAGACCTACAAGACCTTTTAGAACTAACACCCCCAAAAGATGTCCTTTTCATTATAGGGGACTGGAATGCAAAAATAGGAAGTCAAGAAACACCTGGAGTAACAGGCAAATTTGGCCTTGGAATACAGAATGAAGCAGGGCAAAGGCTAATAGAATTTTGCCAAGAAAATGCACTGGTCATAGCAAACACCCTCTTCCAACAACACAAGAGAAGACTCTACACATGGACATCACCAGATGGTCAACACCAAAATCAGATTGATTATATTCTTTGCAGCCAAAGAGAGAAGCTCTATACAGTCAGCAAAAACAAGACCGAGAGTTAACTGTGGCTCAGATCATGAACTCCTTATTGCCAAATTCAGACTTAAATTGAAGAAAGTAGGGGAAACCATTAGACCATTCAGGTATGACGTAAATCAAATCCCTTATGATTATACAATGGAAGTGAGAAATAGTTTTAAGGGACTAGATTTGATAGATAGATTGCCTGAAGAACTATGGACTGAGGTTTGTGACATTGTACAGGAGATAGGGATCAAGAACAACCCCATAGAAAACAAATGCAAAAAGGCAAAATGGCTGTCTGGGGAGGCCTTACAAATAGCTGTGAAAAGAAGAGAAGCAAAAAGCAAAGGAGAAAAGGAAAGATATAAGCATCTGAATGCAGAATTCCAAAGAATAGCAAGGAGAGATAAGAAAGCCTTCTTTAGTGATCAATGCAAAGAAATAGAGGCAAAGAACAGAATGGGAAAGACTACAGATCTCTTCAAGAAAATTAGAGATACCAAGGGAACATTTCATGCAAAGATGGGCTCAATAAAGGACAGAAATTGTATGGACCTAACAGAAGCAGAAGATATTAAGAAGAGGTGGCAAGAATACACAGAAGAACTGTACCAAAAAGATTTTCACAACAGATAATCACGATGGTGTGATCACTCATCTAGAGCCAGACATCATGGAGTGTGAAGTCAAGTGGGCCTTAGAAAGCATCACTACGAACAAAGCTAGTGGAGGTGACGGAATTCCAGTGGAGCTATTTCAAATCCTGAAAGATGATGCTGTACTGCACTCAATATGCCAGCAAATTTGGAAAACTCAGCAGTGTCCACAGGACTGGAAAAGGTCAGTTTTCATTCCAATCTCAACAAAAGGCAATGCCAAAGAATGCTCAAACTATTGCACAATTGCACTCATCTCACATGCTAGTGAAGAGGAACTAAAAAGCCTCTTAATGAAAATGAAAGTGGAGAGTGAAAAAGTTGGCTTAAAGCTCAACATTCAGAAAACGAAGATCATGGAATCTGGTACTTCATGGGAAATACATGGGAAAACAGTGGAAACAGTGTCAGACTTTATTTTGGGGGGCTCCAGAATCACTGCAGATGGCGACTGCAGCCATGTAATTAAAAGACGTTTACTCCTTGGAAGAAATGTTATGAAAAACCTAGATAGCGTATTGAAAAGCAGAGACATTACTTTGCCAAGAAAGGTCTGTCTAGACAAGGCTATGGTTTTTCCAGTGGTCATGTTTGGATGTGAGAGTCAGACTGTGAAGAAAGCTGAACGCCAAAGAATTGATCCTTTTGAACTGTGGTGTTGGAGAAGACTCTTGAGAGTCCCTTGGACTGCAAGGAGATCCAACCAGTCCATTCTGAAGGAGATCAAACCCTGGGAGTTCTTTGGAGGGAATTTTGCTACAGCTGAAACTCCAGTACTTTGGCCACCTCATGCGAAGAGTTGACTCATTGGAAAAGACTCTGATGTTGGGAGGGATTGGGGGAAGAAGGAGAAGGGGATGACAGAGGATGAGATGGCTGGATGGCATCACTAACACAATGGACACGAGTCTGAGTGAACTCTGGGAGTTGGTGATGGACAGGAAGACCTGGCGTGCTGCGATTCATGGGGTCTCAAAGAGTCGGACACGACTGAGTGACTGAACTGAACTGAACTTGAACACACTCTAGTAAAGTAATGCTCAAAATTCTCCAAGCCAGGCTTCAACAGTACATGAACCATGAACTTCCAGATGTTCAAGCTGGTTTTAGAAAAGGCAGAGGAACCAGAGATCAAATTGCCAACATCTGCTGGATCACTGAAACACAAGAAAGTTCCAGAAAAATACCTATTTCTGCTTTTTTGACTATGCCAAAGCCTTTGACTGTGTGGATCACAATAAACTGCGGAAAATTCTGAAAGACATGGGAATACCAGACCACCTGACCTGCCTCTTCAGAAACCTATATGCAGGTCAGGAAGCAACAGTTAGAACTGGACATGGAACAACAGACTGTTTCCAAATAGGAAAAGGAGTACGTCAAGGCTGTATATTGTCACCCTGCTTATTTAACTTCTATGCAGAGCACATCATGAGAAATGCTGGGCTGGAAGAAGCACAAGCTGGAATCAAGATTGCTGGGAGAAATATCAATAACCTCAGATATGCAGATGACAGCACCCTTATGGCAGAAAGTAAAGAGGAACTAAAGAGTGAAGAGAGTGAAAAAGTTGGCTTAAAGCTCAACTTTCAGAAAAGGAAGATCATGGCATCTGGTTCCATCACTTCATGGGAAATAGATGGGGAAACAGTGTCAGACTTTATTTTTGGGGGCTCCAAAATCACTGCAGATGGTGACTGCAGCCAAAGAAATTAAAAGACGCTTACTCTTTGGAAGGAAAGTTATGACCAACCTAGACAGCATATTCAAAAGCAGAGACATTACTTTGCCAACAAAGGTCCGTCTAGTCAAGGATATGGTTTTTCCAATAGTCATGTATGGATGTGAGAGTTGGACTGTGAAGACAGCTGAGCGCCGAAGAACTGATGCTTTTGAACTGTGGTGTTGGAGAAGAGTCTTGAGAGTCCCTTGGACTACAAGGAGATCCAACCAGTCCATTCCGAAGGAGATCAGCCCTGGGATTTCTTTGGAGGGAATGATGCTAAAGCTGAAACTCCAGTACTTTGGCCAGCTTATGTGTAGAGTTGACTCACTGGAAAAGACTCTGATGCTGGGAGGTATTGGGGGCAGGAGGAGAAGGGGATGACGCAGGATGAGATGGCTGGATGGCATCACTGACTTGATGGACGTGAGTCTGAGTGAACTCTGGGAGATGGTGATGGAAAGGAGGCCTGGCGTGCTGTGATTCATGGGGTCACAAAGAATCGGGCATGACTGAGCGACTGAACTGAACTGAACTGAACTATCAGACTATAGTACTAGTGTGGCCCTTAGGTGTTATCTAGTCTAACCAATAGACAGAGGCAGTTAAACAAACGTGGAAACAATTTTTAAGACACTTCTGACTTATGATCCTGGAATCAGCTCCTCTGTGAGTCAAAGTTAGAGCATTTCTCTCTGAAAGCCTGATTAAAAAACCAGATAAATATTCAAATCTAATTCATCATTCTGGGCCATACCACATGTTAATAGTATGAGAATATCTGGGGCTCAATGTCTGCAACCCTGGATTATAATTTAAAGTGTACTAGGTAAATCTCCCGTACGCCAGAGTTTGACAGCCTGCAATGTAAGAGACCTGTGTTCAATCCCTGGGTCAGGAAAATACCCTGGAGAAGGGAATGCCAAATTGCCTGTTCAATGCCACGGAAAGAGAAGCCTGACAGGCTATAGTCCATGGAGTCGCAAAGAGTCGGATACAACGAGCGATGTTCACTTTCACTTTAAGACCATAGGGAACCCTCATTTCTCTAAATTTATTTGAATTTATGATTTCATTATAAAAGTTCTTGGTGGTTTTATACAGAACACATATTTTTTAAATTGAATGAATGCTTTGAAAGATTCCCACTCCTACTACTCAAAAACTGCTTAAAAGGCTAAGACAGATTTATCCGCGTGGTTAGGTGTGGATATGCGGCTAGGTGTATAGAGGGGCAGCCAGTAATGTGTTAGGGTCTGTGTTTCCCTAGTGCCTAGCACAAAGCCTGAGGCATGGCAGGTATCCAGTAAATGTGTGAAATGAATTAACTGATGTGACAGTCAGTGACTTTCCTCTCAATAGGGAAGTTGTGGAGGGAAATTTCAGCTTCTGAAGTGAAGCCTTCAGTGTTCCCAATAATGAACACTACAGTCATCTCTTGATGGGAATGGGAAGAAATGTGTTTACAGGCATTCTGTAAGGCATTGCATATACATATCTTGGGGGGGGGGGGGTGCAGAATGAATCAATGTTTTGGCCATTGCTCTATTTAAATAGCTGGGCTCCATTATTTTGTGTGCAGGATTGCTGTGTACCTCTAGATGGCGCTGCTGGTTCACAACTAAGTTGTCTCACTATCCAAACCCAAGGCAGAAGAAAGTGTTCTGACCTCCGAGGAGCCATCTCTACATCCGTGACTCTGCCTCTTGCTGATTTGCAGGAAGTTGTATTTGAAAATGCTTCCACCCGGCCAATTCTGATCACCTCTCCTTCCTACTCTCCCCTCGTTATCTTTGTTTTCAAATTAAGGAATCTGTTTTAAGATATTCTTAATAGAATTTCTAATTATGTTCATGCTCGTTTTGTTTATGGCGTGCAGAATGAAAGAGCAAAGATAACTGATCCACCTTAGGAAAAAGCTGTTTCTACCTGCAAATATTCCATGTTGAACTCGATACACATGGAACTCCATACTTACGCAATCTGTACATAACTTTGTATGAGCTATATGATCCTTCTGAGTTCAACTGTAATCATTTTTTAAAAGAAACATTGTAACACTGGAAATACAGCATTGCTGAAACCGAAACACTCAGGGCTGAGAAGGGTGTAGCATATGCAGGCTGCTCTGTTCCCTCATTCTCCGGACAGGCACCAGTGTTTTTTCATGGTACTTTTCCCGGGTTAGCTACATCTGGGATCAGAACTCATTGCCAACACAGAAATGAAGATGGATAGCTGTCTGAATATACCGTAAACTATTCACTAACCCTAACCTTGCATAATACAATTTTTTAATGGTAGTTGTTTGAAATCCGAAGAATGTAAGAGCCTTGCCCGTATTTTCATGAAACAAGGAGCAGAGCTTAAAAAATAGAACCTAGATATACTGACCCCCTTCTAAGAACTTATAAGTCATGCTGTCTATAGTCTTATCTTTAAAATTCCAAGCCAGAGTCTCAAACTGTTAATGCATGATCTAGGAAACAGGTAGCAATTCATTCACTGATCAATAAGAACTTATTCAGCAGTTACTGTGAGCTCAAAACTACATCACATAAACTGTGCTAAAGAGATAAAGGGAATGGCTCTTGCTTCCATAAGTTATTACTCTTGCAGAAAAGAATGACAATGAAAAGTTTCCCTGTGGACAGTAGCTGTTCCTCACCTGTTGCTGTGAGAGCCAGGCAGTAGAAAGAAATGAGCACTGGGTACAGTATCAGGCCGCGGGATATGACAGGAATGTGTACCAGAAGCCTAGTCAGTGCTGCCCTGATGGGGAACAAAGTTAGATTCAGTTCAATGAAATGAACAGATTATATGGGTTGTTTTTGTTCTTCAAGAATGAGGATGAAGTTACTGGACACACAGGAGGTAGATGAGTGCATAGATTTAGATCTTAAAAATGTAAGAATAATAATAACTGTAGCACACAGGCATCTGGTGTACCCATGTGCTGTGTATTTCATTTCATTCTAACAAAACTACTGCTGTGACTACCAGCGTGACAACTACTTCCCATTTTAGAGACCTGAACATCAAGACTCAGCAATGCAAAGAGGTTTACTCAAGATCACATAACCAGCTGCAGAGGTAGTTTCAAAGCTCATGCCTTCAGCCTCTGCATTAGACTGTCTGATTGCCTTTCAATTAGAATCAAGGAGGCGAGTGATGAAACACCTGTGCTAGTCCATGACAAATTTCCTGTTTCAGTTTCACGAACAGGACTTAGGATGTGTCCTTGAATCAGAGGGCAGGGAATACTTTAGCTTGAAAGAAGTGAAGGAAGCCACAGAGCTCAGAGGGACATTGAACTTTCCAGTACAGCAAGGCTAACATCACCTATAGCTTCAGTAAGTTTGGTGGCTGAAGAAAAGCAGGAGATACCTCATCACTGATGCAAACTCATGGAATTAGAAATTTGAACTCAGGTTTCAGGGAAAAAAAAAATTAATAAGAAGGGTAGGAGTCTGAGCAAATGAGGAGCTGGGTACAAAACTTCAAAAATTCCAGAACCAACACTAAAAAGTAGCTATTTCTAGAATATTTACTCCACGTTTTAGGGGCAGAGTTGGTTCAATCTGCAGGTGCCAATAGGCAGAGATCAATGCCTTCATTTTAGATCTTCCTATAGCTCTAAAATATGCAAAAGCTATGTAATCTTAGCATAAGGCCATGAAGGAAAGGGGAAAAGAACACGGGTAAAGAGATCTACCTACAAGGATTGTATGTAGAGGTAGTGTGAATTCTCCATTTGGTATACTGAAGCCAAGCTGCTGCTGCTAAGTCGCTTCAGTCGTGTCCAACTCTGTGCGATCCCATAGACAGCAGCCCATCAGGCTCCACAGTCCCTGGGATTCTCCAGGCAAGAACACTGGAGTGGGTTGCCATTTCCTTCTCCAAGGCATGAAAGTGAAAAGTGAAAGTGAAGTTGCTCAGTTGTGTCTGACTCTTCATGACCCCATGGACTGCAGCCTACCAGGCTCCTCCATCCATGGGATTTTCCAGGCAAGAGTACTGGAGTGGGTTGCCATTGCCTTCTGAAGCCAAGCAAATGTCTCTATTAACTCTCTCTAAGCTTCTCTTCTTTTTCCACATCTGCAGAAATTACAACTATGCCTGGAGCACAGAAAGTGCCCACCAGGTAAGTGCTGAATATGTGACAGAGTCAGTTTGCAATCCTTCATCTGTTCAATAAATATCTAGTCAGCATCTTCTATAGCGAATACACTGTTGTAGTCACTGGGGCTTAAAGAGTACTGCTCAGGAGGCTTAAATATACATGGGCATTTTCACAGAAATAAAAAAAGGTACTGTCAATAAACATTAAGCAAAAAATCAAAGAAGGATTTTGAGTAAGGGGGAAGGAGAAAATGTGACTTCCTGAATCTAGAAAAATTCTGAAGTTCAACAAGAGATTAGAGTCTTAAGGAAAAGACTGAGTGTGTACCGGTCAAGCCACATGAAAGAATGAGTTAGAGGAGAACTCATTCATGGTGGATGGTGGGAGGACACATGGTTTTCTTTTACTCAGATTATTTACCTGGGGTAACTAGGGGCAGCCTCATTCCTGAGCAACACTATTCCCAGAGTCTCTTACTCTAAAAGACCATCATAATCCAATAATGCCATCCAGAGTCTCATCTTTTTTTTTAAAGAAGTTGTCTTGATTCTCTTGCTCCCTTTTCTGTTTTCTGGATTAAATAATGAAAGCTAGAGTGTATTTACATATGAATTAACACTGTAAGTGCCTTTACATACTAAAGCATGTAAGTGAAGTAAGTAAGTGAAGTCATTCAGTTGTGTTGGGCTGTTTGCGACCCCGTGGACTGTAGCCCACCAGGCTTCTCTACCCATGGGATTCTCCAAGCAAGAATACTGGAGTGGGTTGCCATTTCCTTCTCCAGGGGATCTTCCCGACCCAAGGATCGATCCCGGGTCTCCCGCATTGGAGGCAGACGCTTTAACCTCTGAACCACCAGGGAAGCCCAAAGGATATAAACAGGCAATAAACACCCCAGCCAGAGCCTCCTGAAACCACAGGGACATCACAGTCATTGGTCCCTTGAGATCCAGCCTCGCCATCAATGTCATGCCCTGTGGGTCTCAGTAACATCACTAATTATTCATCCACAGGCCTGCTTGTCCCATCACCACTCTATACTGGGCACAGTTGCTCATTGTTCTCCACTGATTAGAATGGGTGATTTATAAATGGATGAGTAGGAGAAAAACAGACCAAGGCCATTACTTGCCAGCAGATTTTTCTAGTTGCTTGACTCTTGGGTAATCAATCCTCTGTGGAGTCTCTCTTGTCCGCTTACAATTGGGATTTCTTTAAAGTGACTTTCTACACTGATAATTTGAACAAACTCCCTGTATGTCCAATTCTAAAAGACAGCTGAAATACCACATTTTCCTTGATAGTATATGTCTCTAAACGCACTCAAACTGCTTTTTATGTGAACACTATAATGTTTGATGCTAAGACTCTAAATTGACAGACTGAAAGGGCTGTTTGCAAAGTGTGGGTATTATCAGATCAAGTATGTCACCTCTGAAACACTCAGACTAGCTCATGTCTGTTAATTGCTGATGGGCAAAAATTCAGACAGTGCAAATGTTGTTAAGTTCTATGGTATAGGGACCTCCCTGGCAACCCAGTGGCTTACTCGGTGCTCTCAATGCAGGGGTCCTGGGTTCGATTCCTGGTCAGGGAACTAGATCCCACATGCTACAACTAAGACCTAGCACAGGCAAATAAATAAATATAAGTTAAAAAAAAATTCTATGGTATATCTGCTATTAGTTTTCTGAGTTAAAACTGTCTTTAAACAGTGCCTTATATAAGCACCTCCTCTTAATAAGCCAAGAAGACAGATCAGGATAGGAGAAGGTATATGGTATAAGAGAGGAAGGAAAAAAAAAAAAGTGTGTTAATTTCCATTGTTAGTTTGACCCAAATAATTCTCAGACGGTCTCAGGGACTGGGCCCTTTTTTGTGGCCCCTTGGTTTCTCACGTAGCACATGACATAGGACCATGAACAAGGCAAGTGTTCATATGCGATAACTATAGCAATCATATCATGCATATTACCCCAAATTAAAGCCTAAAGAGAAGTGGGAATTTTAGAGGAAGGAAAAATTGCATTGATGAATATAGGTTCCTAACGTCTATTTATTTCATTTGGTGCAAGCCTACCAGTTAACCTCTTATAACCCTGAGATTTAGCAAATGAGCTCTTCCAAGGTATCTATGGATAAACATATCCATTTCAATTCAGTAATGGAAAAGAGAAACCATAGTTTATTATCTTACAAATAATTTAAAAGTTCCATCACAGAAACCACTGTAAGTTCAGCAAAACATGAGGCTATTTTGTAAGATTCATTATTTTTTAAAGAAACTTCCTTCCTAACAAAAAAAGTAGTATTAATTTTCTGTATTTTTAAAACTTGGAATTTTTCTTCTGCAATTAGCAGCATGTATCTGCAGATAGATATGTAACATACACCTATATATTAACTTCTGCATGTAGTTGATAGTTTCAACATCTTTTGAAAACTGTTTACATATAAATATGCTTTGCCCTTTCTTCCTCAGTATTGTCTAGAAAAATTACATTGGAGTAAGATATGTACCATCCCATAGATACTCATTCTTCAGAATCATGACAGTTCTGTAGACTTGCGGAAACCACAAGTTAACGAGTGAGATGTCATGTCCAATGAATTTGTTTAGAAACCTGATCACCTCTGCTGCCTGAAATAGGGACAGTCATGGAAAAAAACAATTATCTGTAAAAAAGACTATAAAAGTTTATCTGAAGGACAAAATGGATAAAGGGACTAGACAGATTTCTATAGGCTTTTTTTCCTTTTTAAAAAAATCTTTTGGCCATACCACATAGCATGTGGAATCCTGGTTCCCAAGCAGGGGTTGAATCCACATCCCCTTTATTGGCAGTGGACCACCAGGGAGGTCCCTCGTCTAGGTTCTTGTTATAAATGAAACTCTAAGTTCAGTTAAAAAGCAACAGAAGTTTGAATTTCCAGAAACTGACCTGTTACAAACTTTGTTTGTTATAAGAAAGGTTCTATTCTATGCTTTTTTTTTTTTTTTTTAAGGAGAAAAGGGTAAAATGGCAAGAAGAGTGGTTCTGGGAGAAAGTAATTAACCATTCTCTTAAATATTAAAAGATGAAAAAATTCCACTCATTAACCCATTTTTCATCTTGCTTTCCTATATGCTAATCACTAATGTTCATAATGATTACAGGCCTACCAGAAGACCTGAGGATCACAAGAAGATTAAATTTTACTCATTAGATTGTAGCTAACAAGGCAGGAGAATTTCCTGATACATGTAACAATGATTTCCAATAACCTGCTCTGTGACCTTGGAAAATTCACTTAGCTGCTCTGAACCTCACTTTTAATATTTGCCAAATTAAGTGATTGAAGGGGATAATCTGAAGTTCTTCAGATAACTAAAAGTCAATGATTTTTAAGATGTTGCCAAGAAAAACCAAACAAACCACAATTCAGTTCAAAAATGTCCTTCCAGCCAGAAAATTAAATTACTAAAGCTCTTCTCAGAGCCATCAGCGGCTCCCAAAAGCCTATACAGATGACTCTGAAGCATAGCCAGATTTGGTTATCACTGGTAATACTCATAGTCTCATTAGGAAAGCATTGCCTAGGAGTCGGACAAGGCAGAGGAAGGTCAAACTTCTCAAAGACTTTCTTCAGCTTACGTCATATGCTAGCCAGAGACTCCAACTGCAGGGCTCTGGGTTTGTAGAAAGTTTTGACTTTGAAGCTATGGAAGATATACTAAAAACTAAGTGTTAATCAGGGGAAGCTGGGAGGGGTATAAGGGGGGAGATAATTGCATCAGGAACAAGAACCTGTATTTTTAAAGATTCAAATAATATAGAATATGGACTAAAATCCAAGTACCTTAAAATCTTTTGGACCCCTAGACCTGGCCCATTTCACTAATCATGCCAAAAGTAATTATAACTACTTATGCTATAAGTAACTATGCTATAAGTTACTATGCTATAAGTAACTAATGCTGTGAAACATTAAAGACAAAACAAACAAACAAAATTTCTAGGGGTCTCCCTTGGAGTCCTGTGGTTAGAACTCCACCTTCCAGTGCAGGGAGCATGAGTTCAATCCCTGGTGGGGGAATTAAGACCCCACATGTCATGCAGAATGGCCAAAATAAAAACGAAGATTAAAACCAAAACCTTCTATTCATGAATATGTATAGAAACAGTAAGACACACACACACAATCCCAGGACATCAGCAAGATCACATGCTCAGCTCATCAGATGACCTGCTTTTCTTTGAGATGTACCATACAGCGTGTACAGGTCTACCTCTTTACTTGAAATGCTAGCAACAAAATTCCATGGTATGAATGTACTTGAATGAACTGTTCCTCTAAAACTCCTTGAATTAAATAGTTTTAATGTTTGACTATTTTATAACCCATATCCCTATTTAATTTTCATAGTTTACAAATAGTTTCTCACACTTTTTGGAACTAGATAGGGTATGACTTTTGAATAAACAAAGAGTAATATCCCCTCCCTGGAAATATTATATATTATAGAAGGAAAGCCCATTCTTTGTCTTAGGCTTTAAGAAGGTGGCCTACGCTTCAGTCTTGTTTTTTTCATTACTGGCTGTGAAACAGAGAATTAATTCCTCTTGCTGTCCAGTCCCTCATCTGCAAAATGGTTCGATAGTTTTGCAGGCATTAAGAAAGCAAAAACAATGTGTAAATCTGCTCTTCCAAAATAGCAAAAATATAATGAAGTAAGTTAAATACTGAAAAAAATTAAATAGTTTCTTAAAAATATAAATAAAAGCCACCAAATTCTGCTCTTCAGAATCTTTTCAGTGAGTGTTATGGCAGCTGCCAAGCCATCACCTTGCTGGTGAGTCAGCCATAGAACCTGTAGCACTCCTCACTGTCTGGTTATTGCTGTTCAGTCTCCTAGTCATGTCTGACTCTTTGTGACCCCATGGACTGCAGCTTCCCTGTCCTTCACCATCTCCCTGATTCTGCTCAAACTCGTGTCCACTGAGTCAATGATGCCATCCAACCACTTCATCCTCTGTCACCCCCTTCTTGTGCTCAATCTGTCCCAACATCAGGGTCTTTTCTAATGAGTCAGCTCTTTGGCCACTCTCCAGGTGGCCAAAATATTGGTGCTTCAGCATCAGTCCTTCCAATGAATATTCAGGGTTTCTATCTGGTGGTCAAAAGCAAAAGAAACATTCCCATCTTGCTCTAGAGTCAGGGCATCTCAGGAGTTTTCCAGGGTCCATCAACAGCATTAAATTGGTATAACTGCTATATCCTGCCAGTCATAGAATCCCAAAGAAATATGTTGAAATTCCTTCAGAAATATGCTGAAAATTGTTTACTTATCCAATTTTAAAATGGTGGTAGAATTTCCAGAAGAGATTTGGTAGAAACATTTCAAGGACTCAAAAAGAAATTGTATCTAACTCATAGAACAGGTACTTCCTTTGTGGCTCAGCTGGTAAAGAATCCACCAGCAATGTGGGAGACCTGGGTTCGATCCCTGAGCTGGGAAGATCCCCTGGAGAAGGGAAAGGCTACCCACTCCAGTATTCTGGCCTGGAGAATTCCATGGACTGTATAGTCCATGGGGCCACAAAGAGTTGGACACGACTGAGGGACTTTCACTTTCACAGAACTTGCCCAAATCAATTTTCATCAGAAGAATCAGTGTGGTGTTATGATTTAAGAACAAAATACCTGATAAAATTCATTAATTCCCCAGAAAGCAACAAAATAAAAATAAGTAAACAAAGCCATGCTTATGGAAAATGCTTTCATTACATTGACTGTGTTTTTTGATCTTAACTGACTGAGCAAATTCACTTTCACTTTTCACTTTCATGCATTGGAGAAGGAAATGGCAACCCACTCCAGTGTTCTTGCCTGGAGAATCCCAGGGACGGGGGAGCCTGGTGGGCTGCCCTCTATGGGCTGGCACAGAGTCGGACACGACTGAAGCGACTTAGCAGCAGCAGCAGTACTTCTTTTGATGGGAGGTAGTTTTGGTAGAGAAGTACAGCTTGAAGCATATACTAGCAACCTAAATTATTCCCCATAAAGGTGTTAAAATGTTACTGATATGAATACATTTTAAATTTAGACCTTCAGAGATAATTCTGACTGCTAACTTGGACCTTTTCACTAATCTTATATGCATGGTATAGAAATTCTATTATTTTCTGCTTCTCATAGCAACTTGGAAATCGTACAACCTACTTTAGCATTCTTTAGTCTTTAACAAGTAAGACTGGGAATTGTGAAATAATCAGTAATGGTTATCTGCCTTTTCCTATTTAAGAACAATAATGGTGCTCACTCATCCTGAACAAGGCTGTTAATTAATCATTGTAGCTATGCAGGTTGAAGTCCCAATGTTATCACCATTGAAGCATAGCAGTAATATAAACTCCTGCTTAAGTGCTTTTGTTCTGTGAAATAAATCTTTGCATTACAACCATTCCTAATCATTTATTAAGAGTATAACACTTTGCCATTATCATACTTGATTGTGATGTTTTTAAGCCATTTGTTTATTTTCTAGCTTGAACAAATTTAATTTTCTAGAATTTTAAAGCATAGAATGGATTTGGTTGGCAGGGGTGGGGGTGTGAGGATAAGGGCAAGAAATCTCTTTAGAAGAATATGCTCCTAAACAAAAATAATAGTAGAAGTAAAAACAAAAAGAAATAGGACAGAAAACCAACCTAAATGCTCAAACTGATTGGTTATACAATGGATATTTGGCATAAAATACAAATGTTGTGACTACTGGATACAGTTATCAAACACAACCAAAAGAAATAATAATACTGAGGCAACCATATTATCTCAAATAGAACTTTCTATTGACTTGAAAAGAATGTTTGTCTCTAATTTGGAAGTTGAGATAATAGCCTAATTTGCTTAAATGTTAGTGTCTGTGAATAATTTAAGTGAAATTACTGCATTATAGCCTGATGGGACCCACATCCCCTAGGAAAGACAACTTTTTTAGAGAGTCTTTATCTAAAAAGATACAAAATTTCTTTTTTATTCACGTAACAAAAATTGAAAAGTCTTATCAGAACTATTCAGAAGCATCAAATAAATACTAAGACCTAGGAGGAAGCTGGGTGACACTCCCACCCCAAAAGTAGCACTGGAACAGCACACAGTCTCCCCACACTCTGCTTTGAGCACATGCTGATTACATGCTTGAATGGGGTCTAATACAGGTTATGGAAAATGTAATGTCACTGAGTGTTCATAAATAGACCAGAACTTATGCAGCCAAATGCACATTGAGTTTTGGAAACAGGTACCCAGGGAGGCTGCAGACTTACTCCAATATAGAACCTGATCTCAAACTCTGGAGTGTCCAGTTAATGTCACCTCAGTAGCCCAACCAATCAGATCATTCTGTTCTCACCCATGAGGTTAGAAACTTTTTCCAAAGCTGAGATAGTCTGGGATGGATTCACCACCACATTCTGAAACTGAATTGCAGTTTTAATGAAATGTGAGCTCAATCATCAGTGCTATCATTTACTGCCTGAAAGACTGTGAGCCATTACCATGAGTGACTGAATGAGTATTTGAATAATTTGTGTGTTCAGTCACTATGTCATGTCTGACCCACCGTGACCCCATGGGCTGCAGCCCACCAGTCTCCTCTGTCCATGGGATTTCCCAGGCAAGAATATTGGAGTAGGTTGCCATTTTCTTCTCCACTGAATAATTTAATATGTGATAATTTTACCCCTTAATCAGAAAATCTGTCCCAAGCAATGATGATCCCAAATTTTGATGCAATGCTGATGAATATACATGAGAAACTGGCTAATACATGACAATACTTTTGTCACCAAAAAAAACTTGTTCCTCCCTTGACACATTTAAACATGCATTGAGTGACTGCCATGTGTCATGCACTGCGCTGGGTCCAGAGGATACGAAAACAGACATTTCAAGTCCTCTCAAACCTCGCAGACCAACAGAGAAGACAAACAATGACCGAATAAGAGGATACTATTCGATTAGAGTTACAACAGAGGGAAGCAAAGAATGTATGAGGCTAACAGGGCAAGGGAGTTCAGGGATGGCTTCTTGGAGAAGAATTTGTAGATCTGGAAAGACACACAGAAGCAATCATGCTACCTAAGTAAACTGAACGCTTGTGTCCCCACACAGTTAGAGTGTCAACATCCTCCTCCCCCAGTCTCTTCAATATAGGGCCTTTGGGAGGTAAGTGGGTCAAGAGTGTGGAGCCCTAACGGGTGGTATCAGTGACCTTTATAAAAGGAACCTCAGACATTTCTCTAGCATTGTTTCTGCCGTATGAAGATACAATGGGAAGTCAACAGTCCACACACCGGAAGAGGGATCTCTCCAGAACCCAGTCATGCTGGCACTCAGGTCTTAGGCTCCAGCGTCAAGGACTGTGGGGTGTACTTCTCTGTTGTTCACAAGCCACCCAGACTATTGCATTTTATTACAGCAGCTCAAACCAGCACCACTGCCCTCTTTGCCACAAGCGGTCTAAATAGAAAAATTAATCCAAGATTGGATGGCCTCTTACAGATTTTAACTGAGTTTTTTCCTAAACACAGATTATGGGTCCAGCGCTCTGTCACTAGTCTATGTGAAGACAGTCTAGAAAGATCCAGCTTGTGCTTGTTGTCCTGAAGTAAATTTGACAGCCCCCTACTTTCACTGTGGATAGGGCACAGCCCTTATAGTTTGGTCTCTTAGAGAACTGGATGTGTGGTCTCTGTGACACATGCTGAAGACTGATTCACAGAAGTATAGAACTACAAATACCGGCTCCAAAGGTGGACTTGTGGGACGGACACATGTCTCTCAGATTTACTGGTTGTTGAGAAGCTATTCAACCTCTAAACCTCAGTCACCTCTGTGTGAAGGGCTGGCAGGCAGCGGTCTGCTATTTGCCTCCCAAGTGTGTTTTAAGGATTGGATGTGTTAGTGTTGGTGCAGTCTTTAGTACAGTGCCTGGCATACATACTGACGAGATATATGTTAGCTACTGTTATATTGTTACCTGTTTTTAACCTATTTATCCCTACAATTATACTTACCAAAGGATGCAAAGCATGATTTAAAGACACGCTCTGGAATCAGACTATCTAAGTCTGAATGCAATTTCTGCCAAATTCTTATTCAAAAGTCATGAAGCCTTGGGCAAACTGTAAATCCTTTTTTGTACTTTAGTTTTCTCATCAGTGAAATGGATATATCACTCATAGGATCTACCTCCTACAGTGGTTGGTAGTATCAAATGTTACACAGAGAATATTTGAACAGTTCCTGTTGTACAGGAAGTGCTGCCACAATTATTGTTATCATTGTCTTTCTCTTTAGGTCTCTGGTGTGCTACTCTCTGAGTCTATTACAAAAGTCTCTGCCCCTAAAAAGCCTGCATATTCTTACCCCAAATTGCTAATGACATTTTTTGCAAAGTTTCCCATATGGCATGAACATCCAATAAATTTTATCTAATTTTAAAATTAAAATTTTGTCTTTCATTACACTGGATCTTTGCTAAATATTTCTGAGACTCAGCTTTGTGGTGAAAACTTGATTTTTTTTTAACATCTATCTCTTTCATATTTCACTCCAGCGCTCTTAGGAATTATTCACAATTAAGATGACTGTTGAATAATAAAGTGCCAAGAAGCACCCACTCGATTCATTAATGGTATTTGACTTCCAGCAAATGCTCAGAAGTACTGAAACAGAAGGTGTCTGTTTTTGAGTCACTCAGTTTTCATTTCATTAATCAAAGCCCCACGTAATGATTCAAGTACTCTAAAACACACATACCACAGCACAAACATTCTACTACCATGAAAGTTTAACCAAGGAATCCATGAATGAAAACACAACAACAGTAATTTTTAAAGTAAAATTCCAAAGACACACTGTCCCGAACCTCAAAAATATAAATGGATACCAACATAGCCTGTTTGCAAAGTAATTTTATCACATCACTGTGAGTATAGAAACACAAGAAAATTACATAGCTTTTATTTTCCAGTGCAGACCTCTTCTAAATAATTTTAGTGCCATCTTCTCTAGGAAATTCCATCACAACCTAGGCAAAGGGCACACTAGTCTGCCTATTAGGCTTCCCTGGTAGCTCAGACTGTAAAGAATTTGCCTGCAATGCAGGAGACCCGGGCTTAATCCCTGCCTCAGGAAGATCCCCTGGAGAAGGTAATGGCAACCCACTCCAGTATTCTTGCCTGGAGAATCCCATGGACAGACTATGGGGTCACAGAGAGTCAGACACGATTGGGCAACTAACCCTGACTTTGCAAACACAACAGTATTTGTTCTAAAAATGGAAGGGTTTTCAATTCTGTTTCTTTCTCTCTTGTATACACACGTGCATACACATTCACTCACACACACACTGAGGTGGGCAATAACATTACTGCAGTATTGCTTTTGAAAGAAAGACACCCCCCTTAAGTTGCTTTTGAAAGAAAGGCACATGGTGAGTTAGGTATGCTGAACAGGTCTGTATCAAAGGCAGGCTTCCCCCTGCTGCCATTAACTACATGAAAGCTTTGGGGACTTATTCCTCTGCTCATTTTAGTGGTCTGCATAATGAGATTAGAAGACAGAAACCCTGGCAACTCTTGGATCTATTTGCAGCTGCTAGACACAGAGACACTCTGCAGTGGAATGATGGTTCTGTTTGAAAACACCGGACATCCAGGTGCCTGAAGTGGCCAGTAATCATCCCTGTCTTGTCTCGGTATCATCCATCACCCTGCCTTATGCAGTGGACTTTTCACTTTTTTTTTTTTTCTTCTTTTCAGCCTTATGACCATGAAAAAGCTTTCTCAGTGTGCTCATTTGGCTCATTAGGAAATACAGTCTTGAGAGCAGAAAAAAAGAAACACACTTATACCTGGTAAGAAATAATGCCAGAAACTAATTACACACACAGACACACACACGTCTGTGTACGTATGATGTAAACAACTGCCACCAGCCAGGGAATCTGGCCAGCTCACTCAGGAGTGTCTCCTGAATGCTGACTGGATTTTCACTTTCATGCTTGCATATGCCGACCTCCTTTGCCTTTCCCTTTTCTTCCCAAGTAAACACTATCTGATGTCAAACCGGATCCAGGATTGGCTTCACTCCTGGTGCTTTCCATAAACAGTTTCCTGTACCCCCAGCTGCATCTATTTCCCACTGGAATGGATAACTAATACAGTATTAGAACTCACGTCCATACCTGGATAATCCTCTTGTTGCACAAGACTGCGTCATGAAGAAGGATGAAAGAAAACAGTTTGTATGTAGCCTGTTCATACTTTAGTGTTTAGGGGTTGGGCGGAACATGTAATCAAGAAAGAAATGGTTTCAAAAAAGACAGCAAAGTGTTCTAATTGGGGGGGACACATTTACTTTCTCAGATTGAATGCCAATGAGATTGAATTCCCTGAAATTCTAGGTAGGATTTTGGAAGCACTGATCTATTATGGGCTGTTCTTGGGTTTTGGAAACCTTGATCTTTAAACATACTTTTAAAATGCATATTTTTCATGTGTGTTCAAATTGGCATCACTGATTGAATTCCCCTACATTACTTGCTGCTTCTCATTCAACATCTTTCCTGAATAAGAATGTAGTAGTTACATAAATTCCTGACTCTGGGTCAAATCAGAGTCTTAAGTTTGCCAGTTCAACTGGCTTCCATAAAACTCAGCCAAAGAAAATTAGCTTCTAGAGATCTTGCATATAAATGACTTGCTGAGATAGTCAAGAGCTGTGTATCATTATTCCTCTTGACTTCCTGATACATTGTCACTTTAGGGTATCTACATCTCCGCACAATTAACCAAGTCTAGATTTATGCCTGCTTTGTAGTCATACTTATCAAGGTCCCTGTTTACACCTAGAAGTGTCCCCAATTTGACAATACATTATATGGTCACTTTAATCACCTTCACATATTACCTCACCTAAAACTATGCCTTTCACAGAGTAGACCACAGATTACCACGTCTGCATAGCCTGAGGAAGTTGGAAGCAATTCGCTACGTTTCAGTCTCAGAGATGCTGATTTGATTAGGTCTATCTGGTCCCCATGAATTTGTACATATTCAACTACTATTTATTGTGGGTGTGTGCTCACTCATTCAATTGTGCTCGACTCTTTATAACCCCATGGACTGTAGCCAGCCAGGTTCCTTTGTCTATAGAATTTTCCAAGCAAGAATACAAGAATGCATTGCCACTTCCCATTCCAAGGGATCTTTCCAACCCAAGAATCAAACACACGTATCCTGCACAGGCAGATAGATTATTTACCACTGCACCACCTGGGAAGCCTAATATTTATTGTACATATCACCAGATGCTCTTTTCAGTGATAAAAATCAGTAGTTAGCAAGACAGATTCTTATGTACTTTCAATGATCTGATCTAAAAATGGATTTTTAAGAAATCCACACAGGAAGCATCACTATGAACAAAGCTAGTGGAGGTGGTGGAATTCCAGCTGAGCTATTTCAAACCCTAAAAGATGATGCTGGGAATGTGCTGCACTCAATAAGCTAGCAAATTTGGAAAAGTCAGCAGTGGCCACAGGACTGGAAAAGGTCAGTTTTCATTTCAATCCCAAAGAAAGGCAATGGGAAAGAATGTTTAAACTACCGCACATTGCATTCATCTCAGAGGGAAGCAAAGTCATGCTGAAAATTCTCCAATCCAGGCTTCAACAGTACATGAACCATGAACGTCCAGATGTTCAAGCTGGATTTAGAAAATGCAGAGGAACCAGAGGTCAAATTCCTAACATCCGTTGGATCATAGAAAGAGCAAGAGAGTTTCAGAAAAACCTCTGCTTCTTTGTTGACTACACTAAAGCCTTTGACTGTGTGGATCACAACAAACTGTGGGAAATTCTTATGGGAATACTGACCACTTTACCTGCCTCCTAAGAAATCTGTATGCAGGTCAAGAAGCAGCAGTTAGAACTGGACATGGAACAAAGGACTGGTTTCAAATTGGGAAAGGAGTACAGCAAGGCTGTATATTGTCACCCTGTTTATTTAACTTATATGCAGAGTAACTCATGTGAAATGCTGGACTGGATGAAGCACAAGATGGAATCAAGATTTCTGGGAGAAATATCAATAACCTCAGATACACAGATGACACCACCCTTATGGCAGAAAGTGAAGAGGCACTAAAGAGACTCTTGGTGAAAGTGAAAGAGGAGAGTGAAAAAAGCTGGCTTAAAGCTCAACATTCAAAAAACTAAGATTATGGCATCTGGTCCTATCACTTCATGGTGAATAGATGGTTGAAACATTGGAAACAGTGACAGACTTTATTTCCTTGGCTCCAAAATCAGTACAGATGGTGACTGTAGCCATGAAATTAAAAGACACTTGCTCCTTGGAAGAAAAGCTATGACCAACCTAAACAGTATATTAAAAAGCAGAGATATTACATTGCAACAATGGTCCATCTAGTCAAAGCTATGGTTTCTCCTGTAGTCATGTATGGATGATAGAGTTGGACCACAAAGAAAGCTGAGTGCTGAAGAATTGATGCTTTCAAACTCTGGTGTTGGAGAAGACTCTTGAGAGTCCTTTGGACTGCAAAGAGATCCAACCAGTCAATCCTAAAGGAAATCAGTCCTGAGTATTCATTGGAAAGACTGATGCTGAGGGTGAAGCTCCAATACTCTGACCACCTGATGCAAAGAACTGACTCATTAGAAAGCTGAGAAAAATTGAAGGTAGAGGAGAAGGGGACAAAAGAGGATGAGATAGTTGGATAGCATCACCAACTCAACAGACATGAGTTTGAGCAAGCTCCAGGAATTGGTGATGGACAGGGAAGCCTGGCCTGCTGCAGTCCATGGGGTCGTAGAGTTGGACATGACTCAGTGACTGAACTGAACCGAAAGAAGAAAAAAAAAAAATCATAGTATGTGACAATTGAAAATGCTATTAGAGGTCAATATCCCAGTTCTCTCATGTTTTATGAAAGAAAATAGAGTTCAAATATGATAATAACAATAACATGAACTCTTACTTATAGAGTGAGTCCATTGTTCCAAGCACTTTCCTGAGTTTTTTACATCTATTGCCTATGTTTTCACACACACACACACACACACACACACAAAGGAGAAGATATTACCACTATCCTCATTTTGTAGACAGGGAAACTGAACTCAGATATATCAAGAAATCTGTTCAAGGTCATAATAATGAAAAATTCAAGCTTCATTTTCACCTAAGCATCCTGATTTCAAAGCTGGTGATTTTCACCAGTACGTGCAAGTCCACTTTTCTGTGCTGGCCTCATCACTCAGTCAACTATGTTGGGATAAGAACCCAGGGCTCTTGATCTCAAGGCTATATTCTTTCTGGTCTATCATGTTTCCTCAAGTGAAACGTCAAAGTTATTGCCATGTCTTATGCCACAGAACTTCTCACTTTTCAAGGCAAAGAATAAATTCTAACACCTCTGGCAAAAACAGTTAACCAATCTATTTAAATCCATCTCTTAAATTCATTGATATCCCAAGGTAACTGCTTTGAGAAATATACAGTGAGTGTTATGGTGGATTTGAAAAGCATTACCCTGTTTTATGGGTATAGTTCTATACATAAATTTAAAAAGCAAAAGGAAGATATACAGCCAGCAAATGTTGGTGAGGCTTTCAAATGCTGTGTGTCTCCCTCAGGACAAGGGAAATCTGTCCAAAATCCACACAGAAGTAGCAGCCGAACAACTCCTCTTGGAGTAGAGGTGATTTCTAGTTTTGGCTTGATTGTATCTTTAGATTTGTTACCTTCATGCTGGCAGCATTTCTGCATTAAGAGACAATTCATCTTGCCAAACATATATCCAGTATTTAAATGAGGTGACTGTGAAGTAACTGAAAGTTAGATGTATGAAATAATGGAAAGGCCAATAATTTTTATTTTTTTTAATTTTATTTTTACTTTATTTTACTTTACAATACCGTATTGGTTTTGCCATACATTGACACGAATCCACCACGGGTGTATACGAGCTCCCAATCCTGAATCCCCCTCCCACCCCATATCATCTCTCTGGATCATCCCCGTGCACCAGCCCCAAGCATACTGTATCCTGTATCGAACATAGACTGGTGATTCGTTTCTTACATGATAGTATACATGTTTCAATGCCATTCTCTCAAATCATCCCACCCTCTCCGTCTCCCTCTGAGTCCAAAAGTCCATTCTATACATCTGTGTCTCTTTTGCTGTCTCGCATACAGGGTCATTACCATCATTCTAAATTCCGTATATATGTGTCAGTATACTGTATTGGTGTTTTTCTTTCTGGCAAAGAAAGAAACTTCACTAAACTTCACTCTGTATAATCGGCTCCAGTTTCATCCATCTCATTAGAACTGATTCAAATGTATTCTTTTTAATGGCTGAGTAATACTCCATTGTGTATATGTACCACAGCTTTCTTATCCATTCATCTGCTGATGGACATGTCCTGGCTATTATAAACAGTGCTGCAATGAACATTGGGGTACATGTGTCTCTTTCAATTCTGGTTTCCTCAGTGTGTATGCCCAGCAGTGGGATTGCTGGGTCATAAGGTAGCTCTATTTGCAATTTTTAAAGGAATCTCCACACTGTTCTCCATAGTGGCTGTACTAGTTTGCATTCCCACCAACAGTGTAAGAGGGTTCCCTTTTCTCCACACCCCCTCCAGCATTTATTGCTTATAGACTTTTGGATCGCAGCCATTCTGACTGGTGTGAAATGGTACCTCATTGTGGTCTTGATTTGCATTTCTCTGATAATGAGTGATGTTGAGCATCTTTTCATGTGTTTGTTGGCCATCCGTATGTCTTCTTTGGAGAAATGCCTATTTAGTTCTTTGGCCCATTTTTTGATTGGGTCGTTTATTTTTCTGGAGTTGAGCTGCATAAGTTGCTTGTATATTTTTGAGATTAGTTGTTTGTCAGTTGCTTCATTTGCTATTGTTTTCTCCCATTCAGAAGGCTGTCTTTTCACCTTACTTATAGTTTCCTTTGTTGTGTAGAAGCTTTTAATTTTAATTAGATCCCATTTGTTTATTTTTGCTTTTATTTCCAGTATTCTGGGAGGTAGATCATAGAGGATCCTGCTGTGATTTATGTCTGAGAGTGTTTTGCCTATGTTCTCCTCTAAGAGTTTTATAGTTTCTGGTCTTACGTTTAGATCTTTAATCCATTTTGAGTTTATTTTTGTGTGTGGTGTTAGGAAAGGCCAATGATTTTTAGAGAGCACTTGCTGTATATGTCAGACACTACATTCATTGTTGTCTGGTTTTCTTTACTTTTAAATATAGCAAATAACCACCCATTAATTCTAAATACAAATTAGCAATTTTTGCTAGTTTTCAAATATAAGAAAACTGTAGGTCACTGTTGTAAAACACAAAATCATAAGTGATGTTTCAGGATTTGAACTCAGGGTTTCAATAATTCTGGTCCATGCTCTCAATTCTCTATTAATTCTTCATCTTCTAACTGAAGACTGAGGTGGCTCAGTGGTAAAGAATCCACCTGCCAATTAGCAGACACAGGTTTTGTCTCTGAGTCAGGAAGATCCACTAGAGAAGGAAATGGCAACCCACTCCATTATTCTTGGCTGGAGAATCCCATGGACAGAGGAGCCTGGTGGGCCACAGTCTATGGGGTGGCAAAAGAGTTGGAACGGCTTAGTGACTAAACTACTGAGGACTGATGCACGGTTTACCTGTTTAATGGTTTTTAATTGCCACATAGAGAGCTGAGAACAGCAAAATAATGTCACCAGCATACAAACTGAGGAAACAGCATCTCTGAAGATACAGCTGCGATATCTAAGGATATGGGATCACTTGAGAATTCTGATATAATGTTTTAACATTAGTGCCTATATCCTTCAGAATTTCCTTTTATCTTTTTTATTGTCTAAATGATACTGACCTAGGTATGTTAATACACATTGGTTGCTTTTCCTGTGTTCAAGAAAAGTCTATTTTTTTTCTTAATTTGAATCTAAATTTTTTATCTTAAAATCTGTGCAACTGCATCTAACGTATTTAATTCTGAGCTTAGTTTTCTCATTTGTAAACTGGAAAATAATAATACTTCATACAGAATTATGGAAATGAAATATTTTATATAACATGCTCAGCAGTACCAGGCAAACAATGTGTCCAAAAAAGTGAACTCATATTTTTCAAAATATTTAATATATCTGTGTTTATTAAAAACCACATATGTATACATAAATAATTTTATTTCTAGATATTGCTAGGTATAGTATTTTAAATTATTCATTAAGTGTGGCTAAGATTCCACACTCCCTGAATCCAGGGGGCAAGGGTTCAATCCCTGATCAGGTAACTAGATCCCAAATGCCACAACTAAAGATCCTGTGTGCTGCAACCAAGACCCGGTGCAGTCAATAAATAATTTTTTAAAGTCCTTAAAATAAATTATTAAGAACAATAGTTAACTAACTAGTCTGTTGACTTCAGGATGATTTGCATCATACATCTGAAAAACTCTTAGATACACTTATTTCTTGTTTTTTTCTAGTAGTACCAATAAGTGGAAGTCTTTCAGTGGCATTATTGGCTGGAAGGTCCTAAGGAATGTATCCAAGTATTAAAGGATATCGTCTCTTTTAATTAAGAGACATGGGAGGTATAAAGGCACATGGCCTATAAAACAAGAAATTTTTAATGAGCAGCACTGGAGCACCCAGTGGGATCGCAAACCAACCATCTGTTAGAGAGAGAAAAGCAGATGAAAGAAAAGGAGCTGACCACCAGTTCAATGATATTTTCTCCAACAATCTAAGTCACGAATTAAGTGTGCAAAACCTAACCAAAATTTGTATGTATCTTTATTCACAAAAGCAAGTGTTCCAAGGCACCATTTCAATGTAACTGAACATTACTGAAATAAAGACATGTATGATAGTTTTATATTATATAATTTGTCTCAACCTATGTCAGATTCTGGGCTTCTCTTCTACCATCTCCATCATGCAGATATTAAATCTTGATATTATAGAGGAAATAAGTGAGGAAGCTTAACCTGAGCATTACTTCATGTATTAACTCACTGATTAATTGAATAATTTATTCTATCTTCATACCAAAGACTTGGGACAAACAGATAAATAAGTCCTAGCTCTTTAGAAACTGGCAGTCTATGATGTCTAACATAATTAAAATAATAAAGTACATCAGGCTACACCTGTATTGCACATGTATCATCGCATCCAAATTTTTCTTATACACAAAGAAAAAGGTTATAAAAGAAGAAACCTGAGCACATTTTAACCAAGGGACCATGTTTTCAATGTCTCCAATTCTGTACTGATATTTTATTACCTGGCACAGAGAATGGTTTTTAAATTCATACAAACTTGGGGTCTAGTTGTTTTCCATCATTTTGTTCTCTCTACATCACAGTTTCTCAACATCACCACTATTGAAATTCTGGAACAAATGATTATTTATCCTGGAGGTAGTTCTGTGTATCACAAGTTATTTAACAGTTTCTGTGACCTCAGCCTACGAGAAGCCGTTAGCATAGCTGTCCACACCTGCAGGCCATGATAGCCAAAGTGTCTGATATTCCCAGGGGAACAAAATCACTTCTAGTTGAGCATCACTGGCCTATAGTTACTGAGAAACCATAATTTGCATCCACAATCAAGAAGATGTTGATAGAAGCAGTTGTATTCCCATTAGGACTATTTATTGGGACTGTACATAATTATTCTTTTCAATACTTGTATCACTCAAAAGTAGTTGAGGCCACAGACTGCCCTATTTACATTTGTGTCTTAAGTCCCAAGACACTCCGGCTTCTATAAATGAAGAATACACCAATAACTCTTGAGGGCTTAGAAAGGAGTAAGGAAGCATCAGTTCAAATTGTGACTCTCCTGCTCTGATTAGATTTTTGACCACTGTATAGGCCAGCTCAGGCTGCCATAACAAAAATACCACCCACTATGTGGCTTAAAAATGGGTATTTCTTTTATCTGGATGCTAAAAGTTTGAATTCAGGTGTTAGTAGGTTTAGTTTTTCTGAGCCTCCCTCCTTGGCTTTAAGATGGCTTTTCATCTGTGTGTCCACACTATGGTGTTCACTCTTCTTAGAAGAACCCCAGCAAGACTGGCCTAGGGGCCCCCCAGTCCTCACTTAACCCACTTCATCTAACCATAATTGCCTCTTGAAAGGTCCTATTAATATTTCCAAATGCAGTCATCATATTCTTAGGAACTGAGGGCTAGGGCTTCACCAAATAAATTTGGAGAGGACACAATTCAGTTCATAACAACTTTGTTTACTCAGAATTCAGTCCTTGACACTTCCTTGGTGGTCCAATGGATAACTGTTTCCAATGAGGAGGCCAGGGTTCTAACCCTCATCACAGAACTAAGATGCCACAAACCACAACTAAGTCTGCCCGTCTTAACCACTGACCGCTTGTGCTCTAAGGCCCGCACACCACACCTAGAGGAGTCTGGGCACCACAACTAAGACCCAGCGCAGCCAAAAAACAAAAACAACACTGAAAAAACACCAAAATTCTGTCCTCCAACGTAAAGTCAGGGTTGTGGTTTGGACACTTCTCACATATTATCTTTATTATTCGTTGATATTCTTCAATCAAATTGCTGTTTCAATTATAAATTTATTTAAAAGGAAACTTTTTATCATAATCAATTAAAAATGGAAAATCACCATATTCACTTACCTTAAATATAAGATTACAAAAATTTTCAAATAACAAATATACACCTTTATCCTGCTCTACTTCCAGGCTTTGAGATTAAGGTCCAGTTTTGGCTATAATGGCAAGTGTTGAAGCTGTGTTAAAGACCCATTAGCAACATTCTGATTCATTCTCCTTGATGTATCCAGAGGGAATGAAAGAAGGCTGAGATGAGAATAACTTTCTCACTGTAAGATTCAAGGTTAATTATTGCCTTGCCAGCATGCCATCTAAAACCATCTTGTGTTCCACTAAAATTCATCCTGATTTATACCCTTGTTTCACATCCTCCACTCTGGCAAACCCTGTACTACTTGATTTCTAATTCTATTTCAAAGATCCTACCAATTTTTTAGGATATGTACGTGTCAAATATTAAAAGAAGTGGAAAGTAAAGTTAATAGTGAAAGTTGTGGGGTTAACTGTAAGTCAGACGGATTGAGTACAGCCAGTGAATAATGTCTTTATAATTGACACAAGAGTGCTTCACAGTTCAGCTCTAATGCAATTGTCTTAAAAAGTTCAAAGACAAGAGACTACTCTTCCCTTTTTGGTACACATATCAAAGAGTTTTGTAATAATTCATGTGATGGACTGAGATTGTTCTATGATTGATAAACTCAAGGGATATAATGTATCATTTTTGAAGTAGCTGTTATGGTGATTGGTTTAATAATGATACAAGGTGTCAAAGATTAAAAATATCAGGGGAAATGTCTCTATAATATGCAAATGACTGTTAAGTGCAAGCATTTTTAACTTTGATAAAGACAGAAAGCACATGCGCCATAAAGACTTGAACATCACCCTGTCTGGAACCCTTCTGTCTCACAGATACTTGCAACACCTTCAAGTTCATTGCTGGAGCGAGTGTATCAATCTCACAGAGCATCCTACTCTCGCAGAGTTCAGATATGTGTATACCACATCACAGAGCTGAAAATCATGTGAAAAAGTAGTGAGTGGAAAGAATGTTTTTGTTCAGCGAGAGCTATTCGGACATGACTGAGCGACTGAACTGAACTGATTTTTAATTAAAGAAAAAAAAGAGATTGCCTAAATTGTTTAATCCTATATCATCCCTTTCTCTGTAGAACAAAGTCGAAGTGGCTAATTATAATGTCTAGTATCAAAGAGCTAATAATTGGATATATCGAAAGAAATATACTGCCACCTGCATGAGATAGCCACAGGTATGGAAGAATAATCTTTATTCAGGAAACTCTGTAAGCCCACAGGACTAACAGATGACACATAAACTCTACCTCACCTCCTAATGCCTCATCTATAGCTCTGGCTCCTTCTGACACACTTGTTTTATTGAAATACAGTTGACTGACAGTGTTGGGTTACAGCAAAGTGATTCAGATAGATAGATACATATGTATCTATCTATATATGTGTGTGTATATATATATCTTCAGGTTCTTAAGGACTGTATTATAAAAGCATTATTTCATGAAAGATGTACATTAACACTGACAATCTGGGGGTTGGGGGAAGAATATATCAGGAGCTTGGAAAGAACACACACCCCCTACTATACATAACATAGATAACCAATGAAGATCTACTGTATAGCACAGGGAACTCAATATTCTGTGACATTTCTTTCTCTGTATGAGAAAGGAATCTAATGAAGAATGAATATGCACGTATAACTGAATCACTTTGCCGTGCACCTGAAGCACTACATGGTAAGTTAACCATACTCTCATAAATATTTTTTAAAAAACAATGACAGTCTGAATCTTCCTACTTTTTAAAGAGTGAATAACTTGAGTTTAAGAACATGATTCTCACAAAACAATCTATACCAAGCATTAAAATATGTCACACTTGCTTGCTCAGGATTCATGACAGCTAAGAGCATTCACTTGCTTTGCAGAGATACCGTCTGCAAAAGGCACCCCTCCTCCTTATAACTAACATCCCATCTTAAGAACAGCCATATCTTCTGTCTCCCCAAACCTTCTAAATAGTGTCTTCAATCATCATAGTCCCTCCATTACAGAAAAGGCTAGAATGCTCAAAGTAAACCACACTACCCTCTGGGAAAAGGGAATCTGCAAACTCTTTGTTTCCTTCTCCAGGGGGGGAGATATACATTTCAAGCCACTGTTCCTGAGTCTGCCTTCAATTAAGCACACAAAGACACAATCAGCTCTCGGCCCTCCACTAGTTCACTGAATTTCTGGTCCATAGAGAGTATGTAGGAACTCCATTCCTCACTCAGAAAATCTACTAACTACATGGATGCCCCTGTAACCAAGACTCCACAGCACTTTGTTTGCCATTCTTGTATTCTACCTTGTGCAAGAACTCTACCCATTCTTGTACCTGTAATAATTACCCTCAAATGCTTATTTCATGTCTTGCTGCTGCTGCTGCTAAGTCAATTTAGTCATGTCTGACTCTGTGCAACCCCATAGACGGCAGCCCACCAGGCTCCCCCATCCCTGGGATTCTCCAGCCAAGAACACTGGAGTGGGTTGCCATTTCCTTCTCCAAGGCATGAAAGTGAAGTTGCTCAGTCATGTCCAACCCTCAGTGACCACATGGACTGCAGCCTTCCAGGCTCCTCCATCCATGGGATTTTCCAGGCAAGAGTACTGGAGTGGGGTGCCATTGCCTTCTTCGATTTCATGTCTTAGGGCTCTGGAATCAAAGATAGGTATTTTCCCAGGTCCTTAAGAAGGAGCGTTAGGAGGACCATGCACCCAGGAGTGAAACTTCAGCATGGATCTTTCAGATTCTGAGCCTCAAACTAGGCACAAACCACCCAGCTAGAATCATCAGAGAGAAGACCATGGGACTAGTCCAGAGATGGCCCAATGCCATAATATACATTCCATATGAAAACAGTGTACCTGCATTGTGTTCATAACAATGAACCTAACTGTGTCTTTGCACAGAACAATCTGTCTCTTTGCACAGGATCCAGACACCTGGATTTTGTAGGAAATCATGTTAACTTGTTTCATCTCTCAGGGAGAAAGGAACTTTCAGATGCTTAAGTTTTGAATTCTAGTCATTTCAAAACAGACTATGACAATTCCTAAGATCTCTTTAATTAGTAGCTGCTTTGTGACAATAAATGTATAAAATTCATTTTTTTACAAGTTAGGAAAATCAAAGAATAGCAAAGAGAGACTAGAAAGCCTTCCTAAGTGATCAATGCAAAGAAACAGAGGGAAACAATAGAATGGGAAAGACTAGAGATTTCTTCAAGAAAGTCAGGTGTATCAAGGGAACATTTCATGCAAGGGTTGGGCTTAATAAAGGACAGAAACAGCAGGGACCTAAAAAAAGCAGAAGATATTAATAAGAGGTAGCAAGAAAACATAGAAGAACTATACAAAAGAGATCTTAATGACCCTGAAAAGCATGATGGTGTGATCACTCACCTAGAGCCACACATCCTGGAGTGCAAAGTCAAGTGGGCTATAGGAAGCATCACTACAAACAAAGCTAGTGAGGTGATGGAATTACAGTTGAGCTATTTCATATCCATATTTAGGATATTTTATATTCTAAAAGATGATGCTGTGAAAGTGCTGTACTCAATAAGCTAGCAAATTTGGAAAACTCAGCAGGGGCCACAGGACTGGAAAAGATCTGTTTTCATTCCAATCTCAAAGAAAGGCAATGCCAAAGAATGTTCATACTACCACACAATCACACTTATCTCACTCACTAGCAAGGTAATGCTCAAAATTCTCCAGGCTAGGCTTCAACAATATGTAAAAGCAAGAACTTTTAGAAGTTCAAGTTGAATTTAGAAAAGATAAAGGAACCAGAGACCAAATTGCCAACATCCATTGAATCATAGAAAAAAGTAAGAGAATTCCAGAAAATATCATCTACTTCTGCTTCATTGACTAGCTGAAGCCTTTGAAAGTGTGGATCACAAAAAACAGTGAAAAATTCTTAAAAAGATGGGCATACCAGACCACCTTACCTGCCTCCTGAGAAATCTGTATACAGGTCAAGAAGCGACAGTTAGAATTGGACATGGAACAGCGGATGGGTTTAAAATTGGGAAAGGAGTACAGCAAGGCTGTACATTGTCACCTTGCTTATTTAACTTATATGCAGAGTACCTCATGCAAAATGCTGGGCTGGATGAAGCACAAGTTGGAATCAAGACTGCTGGAAAAAATATCAATAACCTCAGTTTTGCAGATGACACCACCCTTATGGCAGAGAGCAAAGAGACACTAAAGAGCTCCTTGATGAAAGAGAAAGAGGAGAGTGAAAAAGCTGGCTTGAAACTCAGCATTCAAAAAATGAAGATCATGTCATCTGGTCTCATCACTTCATGACAAATAGATGGGGAAACAATGGAAACAGTGACAGATTTTATTTTCTTGCACTCCCAAATCACTACAGATGGTGACTGGAGCCATGAAATTTAAAAAAAAGCTTGCTCAGAAGAAAAGCTATGACAAACCAGGACAGCATATTAAAAAGCAGAGATATTACTTTACTGACAAAGGTTCATCTAGTCAAAGCTATGGTTTTTCCAGTAGTTATGTATGGATATGAGAGTTGGACCATAAAGAAAGCTAAGTGCCAAAGAATTGATGCTTTTGAACTGTGGTGTTGGAGAAGACTCTTGAGAGTCCCTTGGACTACAAGGAGATCAAACCAGTCAATCCTAAAGAAAATTAGTCCCGAATATTCATTGGAAGGACATGATAAAGCTGAAATTCCAATGTTTTGGCCACCTGATGCAAAGAACTGACTCATTGGAAAAGACCCTGATGCAGGGAGAAATTGAAGGCAAGAGGAGAAGGGGACGATGGAGGATGAGATGACTGGATGGCATCACCAACTCAATGGACGTGAGTTAGAGCAAGCTCCAGGAGTTGGTGAATGACATGGAAACCTGGCGTGCTGCAGCCCATGGGGTCACAAAGAATCAGACATGACTGAGTGACTGAACTGAACCCGTGAAACTGAGGAACACCCAATAATATCTCCTCCTAGACCAGAAAGTGATACAAGCTCCCCTGCTGCTGTTTCAACAATCGTTAGTAGAACTAATCATTCTAAATTTTGGTTTACTGAAATAGTAACTTAATCAGAATGGGAAAGGTGAGAGGAAACCCTTATTTATTTAATTCAGAATAAGATACACCAGATAGGACTGCCTCAACTAAAGAAAAATGGGCTATAGTAGACTTACACCTCTAGCCAACCGGGTAGCTTTAGACTATTTGCTACACTTGTGATCTTTTATTTTCTCCCTATAAAATAAGAATTAGGAATAGATTATTTCTCAGCCATACTGAGTGATGAAATTCTATATTTCACCTAATGGAGGAGAAATAATCATACCTGAATCAGGATAGGATGAAAGATGGCTAATATATAATTTAATTTACATTATCCTAACACTGCAAATTATATGGAAAGGATGTAAAATACAAAGATGAAAAGTGCAAGTGTGAGTCACTCAGTCTTGTCCAACTTTTTCCGACCCCATGGACTGTATAGCCCACCATTCCTCTGTCCATGGTATTCTCCAGGCAAGAATACTGGAGTGGGTAGCCATTCCCTTCTCAAGGGATTAAGCAGAGGAAGAGGTCAAACATCAATATTTGCAGTTGTATGATAATCTTTTCACAAGATGCAACGTAAACAACATGAAACTGATTAAGAAAATGAAATTCCGACAGTTTAGGGAATATGCATAAAGATACTCAGTTGGTAAAGAATCTGCCTGCAATGTAGGAGACTCAGGTTTGATTCCTGGGTTGGGAAGATCCCCTGGAGAAGGAAATGGCAACCCACTTCAGTCCATGGGGGTCGCAAAGAGTTGGACATGACTTAGCAACTAAGCCACCATGACTGTATAGATAGAGCATGTTTCCTACATATTCACAAGAGATGATTAGAAACCATGGCAAACATTTCATCTAAAAAGTAAAATGTGGATTAAAAATAACAATATGTAGAGCACACATAAAGTACATATTACATTTGTTTAGAGGCCTTAACATTTTTAATAATTGAGATATATACTATATTCCTTGCTAGATTCAGGGGTAATTAATACCAATAAAATTTTGATTCTTCACAAATTGATAAATGGATTTAATATAATTCCAATGATAATCACAGTGGGGTTAATGGGATTTAGAAACAACTTTAATGAATAGTCTACATTGCATGTACAAAAAGAAACAAAATAGAATACTTGTTTTTTTTAAAAAAAAACAGTGTGACATTGCTAAAGTAAAGCTTTGCCATGCCAGATATTAAAATACATAATACTATTAATAATATTTTATATTATCCATCATTCTCTGTAAGGCTGGTCCTCTTCAAAGAGCTCTGTGTATACTAATTCTTTCCTTTAGCACAGATCCTGAAAGGTATTTTCAGTTTGTAAATGAAGATTAAGGCAAAAAGAAAAATAAGTAATGTACCATAATATATATACAACAGGTGGCTTATGGATGACTAGAACCCAGATCATCTGACATCAGAATTTATGCCACTGATGACTATGGTATACACTGAGAGCTAGAAACAGACTGAGGTTGTGAGGTAAACAAATAAATAGAAATGATGAGAAAAGGATAGGATTTAGAGAAAACACAAGACAGAAAAGTCACACATACATCAATGAGTGACATCACTAAAATGGAACTTCAGGTCTCTCAATTTCCAGAGAACCAGAAACACTCACCGTAAATACCTACATCCTGGCATTTATTTTCAGTGTCATGCCACATGAAGTATCGCTGATTTCACCTAAGGATTAGCCAAATCACTTTCACTTTTTGTTTTGTTTTCCTCAAGGAGGTTATATCTAGGACTTAAAATTTTATAAAAGAAAACCAGGACTGTAGCTTTCTGATTTCTGCATATTGTGATTTTTAAGAACAGGTTATTAGCTAATTTGATAACATTTTTATCATATCTAAGTGTGCACGCAAACATGTATACTGCAAAGAGATAAACTTGTTTGAAGTGATTGGTAAAATTAAAATGAAAATTCATACCTATTTGGTATGCAAATAAGTTTTCAAATGGGAATATTTCATATCCATAAAAATTATAGCTTCTATTTAATGAGATTAGATATATCAGGTGATTGGCTAAGAAGGTTACATGTATCATTTCATGCAAACATCTCACTAAACTCCCATGATATAAGCAGTGTCATTCAGTTCAGTTCAGTTCAGTTGCTCAGTCGTGTCTGACGTCTGACTCTTTGTGACCCCATGAATCGCAGCACGCCAGGCCTTCCTGTCCATCACCAACTCCTGGAGTTCACTCAGACTCGCATCCATCGAGTCAGTGATGCCATCCAGCCATCTCATCCTTGGTCGTCCCCTTCTTCTCCTGCCCCCAATCCCTCCCAGCATCAAAGTCTTTTCCAAGAGTCAACTCTTCGCATGAGGTGGCCAAAGTACTGGAGTTTCAGCTTTAGCATCATTCCTTCCAAAGAAATTCCAGGGTTGATCTCCTTCAGAATGGACTGGTTGGATCTCCTTGCACTCCAAGGGACTCTCAAGAGTCTTCTCCAACACCACAGTTCAAAAGCATCAATTCTTGGGTGCTCAGCCTTCTTCACAGTCCAACTCTCACATCCATACATAACCACTGGAAAAACCATAGGCTTAACTAAACGGACCTTAGTCGGCAAAGTAATGTCTCTGCTTTTGAATATGCTATCTAGGTTGCTCATAACTTTTCTTCCAAGGAGTAAGTGTCTTTTAATTTCATGGCTGCAATCACCATCTGCAGTGATTTTGGAGCCCAAAGAAATAAAGTCTGACACTGTTTTCACTGTTTATCCATCTATTTCCCATGAAGTGATGGGACCAGGTGTCATGATCTTAGTTTTCTAAATGTTGAGCTTTAAGCCAACTTTTTCACTCTCCTCTTTTAATTTCATTAAGAGGCTTTTTAGTTCCTCTTCACTTTTTGCCATAAGGGTGATATCATCTGCATATCTGAGGTTATTGATATTTATCCCGGCAATCTTGATTCCAGCTTGTGTTTCTTACAGTCCAGCATTTCTCATGATGTACTCTACATAGAAGTTAAACAAGCAGGGTGACAATATACAGCCATAACGTACTCCTTTTCCTATTTGGAACCAGTCTGTTGTTCCATGTTCAGTTCTAACTGTTGCTTCTTGACCTGCATACAAATTTCTCAAGAGGCAGGTCAGGTGGTCTTGTATTCCCATCTCTTTCAGAATTTTCCAGTTTATTGTGATCCACACAGTCAAAGGCTTTGGCATAGTCAATAAAGCAGAAATAGATGTTTTTCAGGAACTCTCTTGCTTTTTCCATGATCCAGCGGATGTTGGCAATTTGACCTCTGGTTCCTCTGCCTTTTCTAAAACCACCTTGAACATCAGGAAGTTCACGGTTCATGTATTGCTGAAGCCTAGCTTGGAGAATTTTGAGCATTACTTTACTAGCATGTGAGATGAGTGCAATTGTGCGGTAGTTGGAGCATTCTTTGGCACTGCCTTTCTTTGGGATTGGAATGAAAACTGACCTTTTCCTGTCCTGTGGCCACTGCTGAGTTTTCCAAATTTGCTGACATAATGAGTGCAGCACTTTCACAGCATCATCTTTCAGGATTTGAAATGGCTCTACTGGAATTCCATCACCTTCACTAGCTTTGTTCCTAGTGATGCTTTCTAAGGCCCACTTGACTTCACATTCCAAGATGTCTGGTTCTAGATGAATGATCACACCATCATGATTATCTGGATCATGAAGATCCTTTATGTACAGTTCTTCTGTGTATTCTTGCCACCTCTTCTTAATATCTTCTGCTCTGGTAGGTCCATACCATTTCTGTCCTTTATTGAGCCCCTCTTTGAGTGAAATGTTCCCTTGGTATCTCTAATTTTCTTGAAGAGATCTCTAGTCTTTCCCATTCTGTTGTTTTCCTCTATTTCCTTGCATTGATCACTGAAGAAGGCTTTCTTATCTCTTCTTGCTATTCTTTGGAACTCTGCATTCAGATGCTTATATTTTTCCTTTTCTCCTTTGCTTTTCACAGCTATTTGTAAGGCCTCCCCAGATAGCCATTTTGCTTTTTTGCATTTCTTTTCCATGGGGATGGTCTTGATCCCTGTCTCCTGTACAATGTCACGAATCTCATTCCATAGTACATGAGGCACTCTATCTATCAGATCTAGGCCCGTAAGTCTATTTCTCACTTCCACTGTATAATCATAAGGGATTTGATTTAGATCATATCTGAATGGTCTAGCAGTTTTCCCTGTTTTCTTCAATTTAAGTCTGAATTTGGTAATAAGGAGTTCATGATCTGAGCCACAGTCAGCTCCTGGTCTTGTTTTTGTTGACTGTGTAGAGCTTTTCCATCTTTTGCTGCAGAGAATATAATCAATCTCATTTCGGTGTTGACCATCTGGTGATGTCCATTTGTAGAGTCTTCTCTTGTGTTGTTCGAAGATGGTGTTTGCTATGACTAGTGCATTATCTTGGCAAAACTCTATTAGTCTTTGCCCTGCTTCATTCCGTATTCGAAGGCCAAATTTGCCTGTTACTCCAGGTGTTTTTTGACTTCCTACTTTTGCATTTCAGTCCCCTATAATGAAAAGGACATCTTTTTTGGGTGTTAGTTCTAGAAGGTCTTGTAGGTCTTTATAGAACTGTTCAGCTTCAGCTTCTTCAGCATTACTAGTTGGGGCATAGACTTGAATTACTGTGATATTGAATAGTTTGCCTTGGAGATGAACAGAGATCATTCTGCTGTTTTTGTGATTGCATCCAAGTACTGCATTTCAGACTCTTCTGTTGACCATGATGTCTACTACATTTCTTCTGAGGGATTACTGCCTGCAGTAGTAGATATAATGGTCATCTGAGTTAAATTCACCCATTCCAGTCCATTTTAGTTCGTTGATTCCTAGAATATTGACATTCACTCTTGCCATCTCCTGTTTGACCACTTCCAATTTGCCTTGATTCATAGACCTGAGATTCCAGGTTCCTATGCAGTATTGCTCTTTACAGCATTGGACCTTGATTCTACCACCAGTCACATCCACAGCTGGGTATTGTTTTTCCTTTGGCTCCATCCCTTCATTCTTTCTGGGTTTATTTCTCCACTGACCTCCAGTAGCATATTGGGTACCTACTGACCTGGGGAGTACCACTAGCCCTGTATTATATATAAGCAGACAGGTTGCCTGACCCATTCACAGTCACTTTGATACAGAATTGAAAATAAGGGTTCAGAAACAGAATTTGAACTTAGGTTTCTATGATTTTAAAATCCATGTTTTTTAAATTCAATATTATATTAGTTTTAGGTATAGAACATAGAGGGTTGATATTTTTTAATAAATTGTATAAAGTCCCTATAAATTTATTAGAAAATACTGGCTATATTCCCTGTGCTGAACATTACATGCATCTAAAAATTATTTTACATCAGTAGTTTGAACCTCTTAATCTCTGTCAACCCCTCTCCTGTGAGTCCCGTCCCATGTGGTACCCACTAACTTGCTCTCTATCCATCAGTCTGTGTCTGTTTTGTTATATTTGTTCATTTATCTTTTAGATCCCATATATGAGTAAAAACATCATCTCACATTTCACTAAGCAGTATATCTCAAGCACTGTATTTACAGAGTCCTTGAAACTAGAGAATATACAAATGCAAGAGAAGAGAATGCCCACGTTTGTATGAAGGTGGTGGAGAGTGCTCTTTGAAATGTGCTGGTGGTATAAAAGGTAGGATGGACTGGACCCTGGGTATGGAAGGGAGGAGTTCTTATTGGAAGTCAATTTTCCAGCACAGGTGATCAGTAACTGGAGTTTTCTATGTACTGTGTCTCAAACATTTGCTCTTCACTTTAAGAGTTTTATTACCTCATGTGAGACTGAAGAAACAAAATAAGACCAGAACAGTAAAAATCAACTCTTTTAAGTATGTTGTTTTGGAGGTGGACACTCATCTAAGGAAAAACCTCTGACAGAAACTGTGCTCACCTGTAAATAAAAACTAACCACACATAATATTATTGTCTGCATCCTGAAAAGAAAATCATAGACCAAGGTAGATCCTACACATGTACTAACAAAAAAAGAAAAAAATCCCCCCTCCAAAAAAAATTTAAAAACAGACAAAATTATCCAAGGCAAAACTGTATTTTAAGAATAGTGCTTTCAGTAAGAAAAAAAACAAAACAAAACAAAACAAAAAAAAAACCACCCCCTCAATTTTTTTTAGTTTAAAAAGAGGAAATAAAAAAGAAACAAAGACTTTCAATTTTAATGGTATATAGTGATGTGTCCTGAAATAGGAATTTTGGTTTCCCAGCAGTGATCTGTGTCTTCATTCATTGATCAAACATTTCTTGAGTGATGACTTTTGGGCTTCCCAGGTGATGCTAGTGGTAAGGAATCCACCTGCATATGCAGGAGATGCAAAAGATGTGGGTTTGATCCCTGGGCTGAGAAGATCCCCTGGAATGGGAAGTGGTAACTCATCCCAGTATTTTTGCCTGGGAAATTCCATGGACAGAGGAGCCTGGAAGATTGCAGTCCATGGGGTCACAAAGAGTCAGAAATGACTGAGCACACACAGTGATGTGTCCTGAAATATGAGAGGAATTTAGAGTTTCCCAACAGTGATATATAGCTTCATTCATTGAAAAAACATTTATTGAGTGACTACTGTGAGCAAAGAACTGTCCCAGGTGCTTGGATCCATCAGTGAAAAATACAGACAGAAATCATGTTCTGTTTTGGCTTAAATTCTACTAGCAATGTGGGTGAAGACCGAAAATAGATATAAAAGAATACACATAATAAACAAATGAATAAATTGTGTGCTTACTTGAGAGTAAGTCATGCTACTGGGGAAAAAAGGAGAGATGAACAGAAATAAAGAAATGTACAGACGAGGGGTGGGGCAGGAACACGTAGGGAAAGTAATTGATGTGGGTGGAGAAATTAGGGGGATAAAGACAATTAGGTGGACAGGTAACCTGATACCTGTTGGGGCCAACTGTTTCCTACAGAGCTCTAAAATCAGAATACTATGACAATACTAATATGGTAATACTAACATATTAGAATATTTTATCTTATTTGTGTGTGTTATTGGGTTTTGAGGATGTGATTTTAGTATCTTCTCCAGAATGTTATTTTGGCCTTCCCAAATGGCTTGTGGGATCCCAGTTTCCCAACCAGGAACTGAATCCAAGCCCCAGCAGTGAAAACACCAAGTCTTAACCACTGGTGAGTGAGTGAGTGAGTGAAGTCGCTTAGTCATGTCCAACTCTTTGCGACCCCATGGACTGTAGCCCACCAAGCTCCTCTGTCCTTGGGATTCTCCAGGCAAGAATACTGGAGTGGGTTGCCATTTCCTTCTCCAGGGGATCTTCCTGACCCAGGGATCGAACCCACGTCTCCCGCATTGCAGGCAGACGCTTTAAACTCTGAGCCACCAGGGAAGCCCCCAGAAAAAAAATCTTCATAATCCACATTTGAGCAATGCAAACATTACATTTGCATTTGCTTTGTTGTTGATGTTTTCTTTGTTGTTACCGCTTCTTCTGTTGACTGTGGAAATCATGGCAAGGGCATGGATTCTACCTTTAGATCAACAACAAGATGGAAATAAAGGAGAGCCTCAAGATATAAAGCCAGTCCTTAAGAGTTCAATCAAGTTAGGAAATGAGAGACCTTCGTAATAAGAACGTAAGACTGCTGGGTACACACAGTCTTGGGGAGGATATCAGAGGTACGGGATCTGTAAGCACTGTTTGTTGATATTTTGTAGGAAAATCTGACCTCCATTAGTGTCTCTATTGAGTAACGTGCAGAGAGAAAGTGACTGCCAAAGCATAACCCATCTACCTACTGGCTGAGCCCAAACAAAACTTTAATGTCACCTTCACCCAAGGCTGAATTGCTTCCCACTTCACCTCATTGGCTCTTATTGACCTCCCCCTGGTCACTGTAAATACACCATCCCAATCTGGTCTCTGCCTTCCAAGGACACACAGTTTCGTGGCATAATATAAAATTCCTTGGCAAAATGATTTCGAACAGGCAGGAGAAAATAATATACTAAACACTAGAACAGAAAGCAAAAAGGATAAATGGGTATCTTGACCAAAATATGTTTACCATTTTGCAATCTCGGTGTAATCTTCAGTGAGTAATTTATATTCAATCTAATAAAAGTATGTCAGAAAGTTTATGATCAAATGTAACACAAATCATGAATGAGGGCTGCAGTGAGTATGGAAGAATTATGCCTGTCATCCACATAATATAGGCGAAGGCAATACGACATTCAGATCTGAGAAAGTTTCAAACTGCGACTAAAAAGTTCTTGCTAAAGTACATGCATTTTCCCAGTGGCTGCATATGTTTGCCTGGCAAAACCCACGGCTGGGCAATGAGTCCCAGGGTGTTAACATTAAATTCCCACTCACACAGTAAGTTCTTCAATTCATGCAGCTGAGCTGACAGCCCTGTAGAATGCTTTTCCATAAACAAATTCCATTCGATAGGCTGTTTTCCCCTTTAGTTGCTGAAGAGAATTGTAATGGCTAGCTAAGATTCTTTGAACAAGCGAGAGAAAAATCTTCAAGTAAACAGGACCTGCAGACAACAGAAAATTATTCTTTACTATGTTCTACTTCCTGAGAGCAAACCACAAATGTCCTCCTTTTTCCCCCACTAATTGTTGAAAAGTTTGTGTAAACGTCCTTTCATTCCACAATAATGAGAGCAGAAAGAACATGCTCTTGTCTAATCTTGATTAATAGGTCTGCCTAGTATTTAAGCACAGAAGTTCTGATTTCGGCAGACCTCAGTTTATATCTCAGATGAATCTATGTGAAATTGGGCACATTAAAGGAAGTGCAGCCAAGAAGAGCTATCCCACGTCCAAGGTCAGCGGCAGCGGCCAGGAGGAGATACCCCATGTCCAAGGTAAGGAGCAGTGGCTACGCTTTGCTGTAGCAGCTGTGAAAAGATACCCATGCCCAAGGTAAGAAAAACCCAAGTAAGATGGTTGACACTGAGAGAGGGCATCAGGGGGCAGACACTGAAACCACAATCACAGACAACTAGCCAACCTGACCACACAGACCATAGGCTTGTCTAACTCAATGAAACCAAGGCATGCTGTGTGGGGCCACCCAAGACTGACGGGTCATGGTGGAGAGATCTGACAGAATGTGGTCCACTGGAGAAGGGAATGGCAAACCACTTCAGTATTCTTGCCTTGAGAACCCCATGAACAGTATGGAAAGGCAAAAAGATAGGACACTGAAGATAAACTCCCCAGGTCGGTAGGTGCCCAATATGCTACTGGAGATCAGTGGAGAAATAACTCCAGAAAGAATGACGGGATGGAGCCAAAGCAAAAACAACATCCAGTTGTGAATGGGACTGGTGATAGAAGCAAGGTTCGATCTGTGAAGAGCAAAATTGCATAGGAACCTGGAATGTTAGGTCCATGAATCAAGGCAAATTGGAAGTGGTCAAACAAGAGATGGCAAGAGTGAATATCAACATTCTAGTAATCAGCAAAGTAAGATGGACTGGAATGGATGAATTTACTTGGATAACCATTATATCTACTACTGTGGGCAGGAATCCCTTAGAAGAAATGGAGTAGCCATCATAGTCAACAGAAGAGTCTGAAATGCAATACTTGGATGCAATCTCAAAAATGACAGAATGATCTCTGTTCATTTCCAAGGTGAACCATTCAATATCACAGTAATCCAAGTCTATGCCCCAACCAGTAACACTGAAGAAGCTGAAGCTAAACAGTTCTATTAAGACCTACAAGACCTTCTATAACTAACAAACACCTAAAAAAGATGTCCTTTTCATTATAGGGGACTGAAATGCAAAAGTAGGAAGTCAAGAAGCACCTGGAGTAACAGGCAAATTTGGCCTTGGAGTTCAGAATGAAGCAGGATAAAGGCATTAGCCTTTGAGTTCTGCCCAGACAATGCATTGGTCATAGCAAACATCCTCTTCGAACAACACAAGAGAAGACTCTACACATGGACATCACCAGATGGTTGACACCAAATCAGACTGATTATATTCTTTGCAGCCAAAGATGGAGAAGCTATATGCAGTCAGTAAAAGCAAGACAGGAGCTGACTGTGGCTCAGATTATGAACTTCTTATTGCCAAATTTAGACTGAAATGGAAGAAAGTGGAGAAAACCACTAGACCATTCAGATATGACCTAAATCAAATCCCTTATAACTATACAGTAGAAGTGAGAAATAGATTTAAGGGACTAGATCTGCAGACCGAGGGCCTGATGAACTATGGTTCATGACATTGTAAAAGAGACAGGAATCAAGACCATCCCCAAGAAAAAGAAATGCAAAAGAGCAAAATGGATGTCTGAGGAGGCCTTACAAATAGCTGCGAAAAGAAGGGACTTGAAAAGCAAAGGTGAAAAGGAAAGATATACCCATTTGAATGCAGAGTTTCAAAGAATAGCAAAGAAAGATAAGAAAGCCTTCCTCAGTGATCAATGCAAAGAAATAGAGGAAAACATCAGAACTACAATGTTCTATTTCTAGAAAAACTAGAGATCTCTTCAAGAAAATTAGAAATACCAAGGGAACATTTCATGCAAAGATGGGTTCAATAAAGGACAGAAATGGTAGGGATCTAACAGAAGCAGAAGATATTAAGAAGAGGTGGCAAGAAAACACAGAACTGTACAAAATATTTTCATGACCCAGATAAACACAATGGTGTGATCACTCACCTAGAGCCAGACATCCTGGAATGTGAAGTCAAATGGACCACAGGAAGCATCACTACAAACAAAGCTAGAGGAGGTGATGGCATTCCAGTTGAGCTATTTCACATCCTGAAATATGATGCTGTGAAAGTGCTGCACTCAATATGCCAGCAAATTTGGAAAACTCAGCAGTGGCCACAGAACTGGAAAAGGTCAGTTTTCATTCCAATCCCAAAGAAAGGCAGTGCCAAAGAATGCTCAAACTACCACACAATTGCAATCATCTCACATGCTAGTAAGTAATACTTAAAGTTCTCCAAGCCAGGCTTTAGGAATATATGAACCATGAACTTCCAGATATTCAAGCTGGTTTTAGAAAAGGCAGAGGAATCAGGGATCAAATTGCCAACATCCATTGCATCATCAAAAAAGCAAGAGATTTCCAGAAAAACAACTATTTCTGCTTTATTGACTATGCCAAAGCCTTTGACTGTGTGGATCACAATAAACTGTGGAAAATTCTGAAAGAGATGGGAATGCAAGACCACCTGACCTGTCTCTTGAGAAACCTATATGCAGGTCAGGAAGCAACAGTTAGACCTGGATATGGAACAACAGACTGGTTCCAAATAGGAAAAGGAGTACGTTAAGATTGTATATTGTCACCCTGCTTATTTAACTTATATGCTGAGTACATCATGAGAAACGCTGGGCTGGATGAAGCACAGGAATCAAGATTGGTGGGAGAATCATCAATCACCTCAGATATGCAGATGACATCACACTTATGGCAGAAAAGGAAGAACTAAAGAGCCTCTTAATGAAGATGAAAGAGGAGAGTGAAAAAGTTAGCTTAAAGCTCAACATTTTGAAAACTAAGATCATGGCATCTGGTCCCATCACTTCTTGGCAAATAGATGGGAAAACAGTGGAAACAGTGATAGACTTTATTTTGGGGGGCTCCAAAATCACTGCAGATGGTGACTGCAGCCAGGAAATTCAAAGATGCTTACTCCTTGGAAGGAAAGTTATGACCAACCTAGATAGCATATTGAAAAGCAGAGACATTACTTTGCCAACAAAGGTCCATCTAGTGAAGGCTATGGTTTTTCCAGTGGTCATGTATGGTTGTGAGAGTTGGACTATAAAGAAAGCTGAGTGCCGAAGAATTGATGCTTTTGAACTGTGGTGTTGGAGAAGACTCTTGAGAGTCCCTTGGACTGCAAGGAGATCCAACCAGTCCATCCTAAAGGAAATCAGTCCTGAATATTCTTTGGAAGGACTGATGTTGAAGCTGAAACTCCAATACTTTGGCCACCTGATGCAAAGAGCTGACTCATTTGAAAAGACTCTGATGCTGAGAAAGACTGAGGGCAGGAGGAGAGGGGGACGACAGAGGATGAAATGGTTGGATGGCATCCTTGACTCAATGGACACGGGTTTGGGTGAACTCCGGGAGTTGGTGATGGACAGGGAGGCCTGGCATGCTGCGTTTCATGGGGTTGCAAAGAGTCGGACATGACTGAGCGACTGAGCTGAACTGAAGGAAAATTACTGGAACAAAGTTTAATCATGTATAAAGCAGGGGTAATATTTGCATCTAACATATAGGGTGCTTGTTTACTTTGCTCAATATTTTTCATGTAAACACTGATCATAGATCTGGCCTTTGAAAACTCTTTAAAAAACACTATTATAAATATATCATCCTCTAGAATTAGTGGATATCCTTTTAAAGCAATCAGAAGTTATAATGGTATCATAGATAACATAAAATAAATTGATAACTATAACATTCATGTCAGTGTTCACAAACATGAAGAATTTAATGTGTTTACTAAGTAGTAACTAAGCAGAATACTAAGTATAGTGTATATTACTAGGATTATTTATTACTAAGCGTTGGTGAGTCTACTGCGCACTAGACATCTAGATATTTTAAACAGAATCTTACTGTAAATCATCAAATGTCTTATTAATCTGTAACACAGGGAAGAAAATGGAGATACAGATGTATAATGCCGTTTCTAAAGTCACAGTTGAAGAAACGTGTAACAAACTCTAGTCTTAAGGAACTTAATGAATGAATATAACATTATTCTTTGAACTCATTATGTTTATGTCACACCATTCATGAATTTAGGAGTGGGGTATGCACTATCTAGGGAATATAATTTGGAGAGGATATAATAAGCATTATTGAGAAGCTTATACAGCTTGTTGATAAGTTTATACAGTTGAGATGATAGAAACGGTTGAATAGCAAAACAAGTAAAAACCATTTTAGTGAAAAAAGAGGTACAATGTGTTGATGAACACGATTGCTTAGTATATTACGTGTGCTCAGTCACTCAGTGATGTCTGACTCTTTGCCACCCCATGGACTATATAGCCTGCCAGGCTCCTCTGTCCTTGGAGGTTCTCTAGGCAAGATGACAGGAGTGGGCTGCCATGCCCTCCTCCAGGGGATCTTCCCAACCCAGGGATCAAATCCAGGTCTCCTATATTGCAGCTGGACTCTTTACTGTCTGAGCCACCAGGGAATTCCTGATACATTATAAAGGTGCCAATTCACTCTCAAATACATTTATACACATTTGCAAGTCTAATGAAATTTCAGCTGCATTTTAAAAAATTATGTAGGGAAAAATCATGGAAGCTCAAGACAATCATGAAGATTTTGAGCAAACATAGAAAATGTGCTCTACCTGATTGAAAACACTCTCTAAAGGGATTATTAAAAATAATTAATTAGGCTAAAATAGACAAAAAATAAAATGCAACACAGAACACAGAATTTTCTATGTGTGAGAACTTAGTTTGTGATAGATCATTTCAGTTCAGTCGCTCAGTCATGTCCAACTCTTCAGCAGCCCCATGGACTGTAGCACGCCAGGCTTCCTTATCCAACACCAAGTCCTGGAGCTTGCTCAAACTCATGTCCATCAAGTCAGTGATGCCATCCAATCATCTCATCCTCTGTTGTCCCCTTCTCTTCCTGCCTTCAATCTTTCCCAGCATCAGGGTCTTTTCCAAAGAGTCAGTTCTTTGCATCAGGTGGCCAAAGTATGGGAGTTTTAGCTTCAGCATCAGTCGTCCAATGAATATCCAGGACTGATTTCCTTTAGAATTTACTGATTTGATCTCTTGCATTCCAAAGGGCTCTCAAGAGTCTTCAACACCACATTTCAAAAGCATCATCCAGCCCAGCATTTCACATGATGCACTCTGCATATATGTTAAATAAGCAGGGTGACAATATACAGCCTTGATGTCATCCTTTCCCAATTTGGAACCAGTCTGTTCCATAAAGGAGATCAAAACTTATTTAAGAAAGAACTTAGTTTATGGATACACTGAGAAAGTTGACATTATATGGACAATAATTATGTAAATATCTCACAATGTACAAAAATAAACTTTGAAGGGTTTATGTATTTAAATACCAAATTTAGAATTATAAGGGGAAGAGAGGAAATACCATTAGTCAATGTGAGAGAGGATTATGTTAGCCCTGGGGGGGAGGGAGGAAAGAAAACAAACTATATAGGGTAAACTCGCTGGGTTAAATAGTATCAAATTCAAAATTTTTCACTCAAAAAATGAAAATAGATATGTCAAGTTGGGAAAAGTTATTGGCAAAATTTAAAACTTAGGGTAAATAATAACTCGAGTGTTTATAAAGTTTGGATGCAAAACAAGAAAATGACAGGAAATCAAGAAAAACACGTACATTAAATGAACAGGAAAGTCACATAAGGGATGCAAATGTATGACAAGTGTATGACAAAAATACAATGAACAAATTAAAATTTTACAAAACAAAGAGAGATCACTTTGCATTGTCATTTTCATAGAGTAGAAAGCTGACTAATGCTTGAGAAAGTGAGGGAATAGGAAGCACCCCTGGGTGCTGCTTAGATTGTAAACCAACAGAGCCATTTCTAAAAGCAGTGGTCATTAATAAGCATATTCCCCAGAGTAAAGAAATCACACCACTAGAGGTGTCATCTGTGCAAGACATTCTCACAAATGATGTTTCCTTAGGGAGGATATTCCAAGGGAGCTGTTTCTACGAATGATGCAGGGCAGGATTTCAACCTGGCTATTTCTCAGTACCAGGAGCCAGTTCTCTCAGTCTCTCTATAAACAACCGGAGGCAGGTGTGCTGCCTTCTCTTTCTTTCATCACCCACGTTCTCATCTTAGGCAGATTGGGATAGTAGTTGCAGGCAAATGAAGTTTCTGTCACTAGTAGAATCTATATGTAACTGTGATATACACATTTGACTATTAAACAGTCATATTTTGAAGTTTCATGTTATATTTACATATATTGGACTTGAATACAAAATTAATCCATTTTATTTGCATATACAGACATACATAGATTGAAAAAATCCAGTTTTAAATGGAAAATATCTTGTAAGAAATAATGCATGATTTATAGAAAAGCACACAGCATGTGTACATATATATGTATGTGTACATATACATGTATGTATACATATACATATAGTCACATACATACACATGTAAATATCATGTATATATAAAACCCCTGCTATTTTACTAGTTTCACACATCTAAATATGTCACAGAGAATGTAATAATTATATATGCTTATATATAATGGTAATATATTTTGTATATAATAATACATACATAATCCATCTCAGTTGGCAGAGAAGGTCTAGAATCAATGATATGCCAATAGCAATAAGCATATCTCATGCTTAGAAAAATTATTCATAATGTTTATTAAAGACAATGCCAAAGAATATATTCAAGGGAGGGGCCCTTTAGTGAAGTTTTTGGTAGACCTGAGTATAATTCTGGACCCAATAAGGAAAAATAGGGATTTATAATCAAGGGCAGGGGTTGCATGGTTGGAGTAAGGAGGGGTCTGGTGGATGGAAAGCTAAGTGAAAGTGTTTAGTCGCTCAGTTGTGTCTGGCTCTTTGCAACTCCATGGACTCTCGCCTGCCAGGTTCCTCTGTCCATGGAATTCTCCATGCAAAAACATTGGAGTGGGTAGCCATTCCCTTCTGCAGGAGATCTTCCTCCTTGGTCTTCCCTACTCAGTGATCAAACCTGGGTCTCCTGCATTTCAGGCAGATTTCTTTACCATCTAAGCCACCAGGGAGGGGCTGGAATGATTCTTTGCTCTGAAAGGATTTGACCTGAGAGCAGGCCAGGGTGAGTAGGTGGTAAGACAAAGAGTAGGGGATTTTTGCTTAACTGAGTCTGCAGGATTCTTCATAAACAGGAGTAACTGAGCCTCAGACTGGCCCCTAGTTTAGTGTCTATTCAGAAAGAGGACTCAGTTTCACCATCTGAAAAATGAAGGAATTGGTCTAGCTAATAGCTAACCTTGCTAGATGTGATCTCTCTTTTTCTTTTTTTGTATTGGGTATATACTTAATCAAGATGAAGTTAATATGGAATTAATCCCCTTAGAGAAACAAGGTGTTGGAGAGGATTCAACATGACATTTATTTTTCAGTGAAGGACACATTGGTGGAGTTGTGGAATCTGACTGGTATCCAGAACTGGAAAAGTGTATACACATATATACTTCTTATCCCTACCTCTTAAGTTATAATACCACATGCTTTATTCATCTCAGAGGTCAATTTCTTTGTCTCTGTCCCAAGTACATACAGAATCCACACAGTGACTCTGAATCTCATAGAACGTTGAAAAGAATTGGTAAAAGAATGCTCTTTTTCTTCACAAATGCACTTATTCCAGTCACACAATTTATCACCTTATTTTCCAAGTATGCCTGAGAGGCAAGAGAAGGTGAAAACACCACAGGAAAAAAACGAAATATGCCCTCAGAAGGAAGAAGGAATGTATAATGTATAACCACAGGAGGAGCTAGATATTGAAAATATAAAGATTGAGAGTAGTTTGGATTTGAATGTATGACATTTTTGTGACTTTTTTCCTTCTAAAAAACAAATGTGTCATTTGCTGTACCCCCCAAAATGTATTGTATATTGCTTTCTATAATTTCAGTATGTAATCCTAATACCTTAGCACTGTAGGCCTAGATAATCAAACTCAATCTTTTGAAACTGAAGTCTACATAAAATAGAGAAAGAAAATCATATAATTGTTATGTGTATAATCCTTATATAAATCAGCTGGTATTCAAATGTACACCTCAAAATTGTACGCTATGGAAATGCACAGATTTCCCATTTGTAAAATGGGAAAATTCAAAGTCTTTAATTGTGTTGAGGGGAGAAGATAGAAAGATTCAATGATCTCACTGTGGATGGTTTACTTTACTTAGCTCATGTATCTTGGTTTTGTTGTGCTAACCCAAAGACTGTTGGGATTTAGAACACGTCCTCTTGGTTTTCTGCTGTGCAAGACATGTTTTGGGACCCTGATTTATTTGAGATTCCAAATTTCTCTCTAGTGAGCTGTTTCTAAGTATATACTTGAGACAGTGACATGTTTTATAAAGGGTTAGCAAAAACCTTTTGTACATTCTGCAATTATTGTTTACTAATCGGTTATTTTTATGTCCATCCCCAGCTCTCCTGTGTCTTATTCCAATACTGGTTCAAATACACGATAGAAGTGAGTTTCACATAACTCGCTGGAAATACCATCTTCATCTAAAAATTATTATGAGAATTAATGGTAGGATAATATAAAAATGTACTCAGAACACCCAGATTCACACTAGCACAGCAAAAAAATTATGGCTTAATGAACACTTAAGATTTACCAAATTATATCCAGATCCTAACACATGGTACTCTCATGCATACATGCATATTCATACATACGATTTTTGTCACCATTTAAAATTCAGCATTCAAAACCTCCTTCTCTATTCCATTCCATTTTAATCAAGTCTATTTATTTGGAAGGGAAAAAATCCATACAAATTCACTCAAATAGTTGGTGTCTGACTGAAGGGGCAAGAGTATAAAATCATGTACTGCAGCATTCTTCCTTCAAACATACACGCACACACGTACAACCACAGAGTTCTCTTTTTACTAGTCAGGTGTCTGCTCAGTTCTCCTCTCTATTTTGACTTTATTTTGTTTACCCTGTACCTTACCTTATGTATATTTGAATTCCCCTGGATCTGAGGCTAGCCTAGAATCTATCAGTCTTATTATCAGCCTAGCTTTTCACAACTACCTGTTTCCACGGGCATGTATGTATGTGTGTGAGTATGCATCAGTTCAGTTCAGTCGCTCAGTCGTGTCCTACTCTTTGCAGCCCCATGAATCACAGCATTCCAGGCCTCCCTGTCCATCACCAACTCCTGGAGTTCACTCAGACTCAAGTCCATCTAGTCAGTGATGCTATCCAGCCATCTCATCCTCTATCATCCCCTTTTCCTCCTGCCCCCATTCCCTCCCAGCATCAGACTCTTTCCAGTGAGTCAACTCTTCACATGAGGTGGCCAAAGTACTGGAGTTTCAGCTTTAGCATCATTCCTTCCAAAGAAATCCCAGGGTTGATCTCCTTCAGAATGGACTGGTTGGATCTCCTTGCAGTCTAAGGGACTCTCAAGAGTCTTATCCAACACCACAGTTCAAAAGCATCAGTTCTTGGGTGCTCAGCCTTCTTCATAGTCCAACTCTCACATCCATACATGACCACAGGTAAAACCATAGCCTTGACTAGACGGACCTCAGTCGGCAAAGTAATGTCTCTGCTTTTGAATATACTATCTAGGTTGGTCATAACTTTTCTTCCAAGAAGTAAACGTCTTTTAATTTCATGGCTGCAGTCACCATCTGCAGTGATTTTGGAGCCCCCCAAAATAAAGTCTGTCATTGTTTCCACTGCTTCCCCATCTATTTGCCATGAAGTGATGGGACTGGATGCCATGATCTTAGTCTTCTGAATGTTGAGTTTTAAGCCAACCTTTTCACTCTCCTCTTTCACTTTCATCAAGAAACTCTTTAGTTTTTCTTCACTTCCTGCTGTAAGGGTGGTGTCATCTGCATATCTGAGGTTATTGGTTTTTCTCCTGGCAATCTGGATTCCAGCTTGTGCTTCTTCCAGCCCAGCATTTCTCATGATGTACTCTGCATAGAAGTTAAATAAGCAGGGTGACAATATACAGCCTTGATGTACTCCTTTCCCTATTTGGACCCAGTTTGTTGTTCCATGCCCAGTTCTAACTGTTGCTTCCTGGCCTGCATACAGATTTCTCAAGAGGCAGGTCAGGTGGTCTGGTACTCCCAAGTCTTGAAGAATTTTCCATAGTTTACTGTGATCCACACAGTCAAAGGCTTTGGCATAGTCAATAAAGCAGAAACATATTTTTCTGGAACTCTCTTGCTTTTTCCACAATCCAGTGGATGTTGGCAATTTGATCTCTTGTTCCTCTGCCTTTTCTAAAATCAGCTTGAACATCAGGAAGTTCACGGTTCGCATATTGCTGAAGCCTGGCTTGGAGAATTTTGAGCATTACTTTACTAGCATGTGAGATGAGTGCAACTGTGCGGTAGTTTGCGCATTCTTTGGCATTGCCTTTCTTTGGGATTGGAATGAAAACTGACCTTTTCCAGTCCTGTGGCCACTGCTGAGTTTTCCAAATTTGCTGGCATATTGAGTGCAGCACTTTCACAGCATCATCTTTCAGGATTTGAAATAGCTCTACTGGAATTCCATCACCTCCACTAGCTTTGTTCATAGTGATGCTTTCTAAGGCCCACTTGACTTCACATTCAAGGATGTTTGGCTCTAGATGAGTGATCACACCATCGTGATTATCCAGGTCATGAAGATCTTTTTTGTACAGTTCTTCTGTGTATTCTTGCCATCTCTTCTTAATATCTTCTGCTTCTGGTAGGTCCATTCCATTTCTGTCCCTTATTGAGCCCATCTTTGCATGAAATGTTCCCTTGGTATCTCTAATTTTCTTGAAGAGATCTCTAGTCTTTCCCATTCTGTTCTTTGCCTCTATTTCTTTGCATTGATCGCTGAAGAAGGCTTTCTTATCTCTTCTTGCTATTCTTTGGAAGTCTGCATTCAGATGCTTATATCTTTTCTTTTCTCCTTGGCTTTTTGCTTCTCCTCTTTTCACAGCTATTTGTAAGGCCTCCCCAGACAGCCATTTTACTTTTTTGCATTTCTTTTCCATGGGGATGGTCTTGATCCCTGTCTCCTGTACAATGTCACGAGCCTCATTCCATAGTTCATCAGGCACTCATCTATCAGATCTAGGCCCTTAAATCTATTTCTCACTTCCACTGTATAATCATAAGGGATTTGATTTAGGTCATAAGGATTCTTTGGAAACTAAACATTTTTAAAATAAAAATTCTATAGAAAGGTTGGGGAGATAACAAAGCATCAACATTTTAAACATCTTTCTTCAGGTATAATTTTCATGCACATTCCATAGTTAAAGAGTACAATTTAAATGTATAGCTGGATGGATTTTGACAAGTGTGTGTTGTCCTGAAATAAGCACCACAGTCAAGACTTAGAACACCTTCATTATAACAGAAAGTTCTGTGTTACCCCTTTGTACTAAATTTTCACAACCACCCCTTGCTTCAGGCAACCCCTGCTCTGTAATTTTTGGTAATTCTGATCTTTAGGTCTAGCTATACTACTAAATTATATACTCATAGCTCATTGTGGTTTTAATTTGCAATTCGCTAATTACTGTTGATTCTGAACATCATTTTTATCTCCTTATTTTGCTTTTGTAATACATTCTTTGGCTAAATATGCTTTCAAGTTTTCTATCCATTATTTCAGTTCAGTTCAGTCACTTAGTCATGTCTGACACTATGTAGCCCCATGGACTGCAGCACACCAAGCCTCTCTGTCCATCACCAACTCCCGGAGTTTACTCAAACTCGTGTCCATTGAGTTGGTGATGCCATCCAACCATCTTATCCTCTGTCATCCCCTTCTCCTCCTGCCTTCAATATTTCCCAGCATCAGGATCTTTTCCAATGAGTCAGTTCTTCGAACGAGGTGGCACATATTGGAGTTTCAGCTTCAACATCAGTCCTTCCAATGAATATTCAGGACTGATCTCCCTCAGAATGGACTGGATGGATCTCCTTGCAGTCCAAGGGACTCTCAAGAGTCTTCTCCAACACCACATTTCAAAAGCATCAATTCTTTGGCACTCAGTTTTCTTTATAGTCCAACTCTCACATCCATACATGACTACTGGAAAAACCATAGCCTTGACTAGATGGACCTTTGTTGGCAAAGTAACGTCTCTGCTTTTTAGTATGCTGTCTAGGTTGGTCATACCTTTTCTTCCAAGGAGTGAGCATCTTTTAATTTCAGGGCTGCAGTCACCATCTGCAGTGATTTTGGAGCCTCCCCCCACCCCAAATAAAGTCTGTCCCTCTTTCCACTCTTTCCCCATCTATTTGCCATGAAATGATGGGACCAGATGCCACAATCTTAATTTTCTGAATGTTGAGCTTTAAGCCAACTCTTTAACTCTTTTCTTTCACTTTCACCAAGAGGCTCTTTAGTTTTTCTTTACTTCTTGCGATAAGGGTGGTGTCATCTGCATATCTGAGGTTATTGATATTTCTCCTGACAATCTTTATTTCAGCTTGTGCTTCATCCTGTACTCTGCATATAGTTAAATAAGGAGGGTGACAATATACAGCCTTGATGTACTCCTTTCCCTATTTGTAACCAGTCTGCTGATCCATGTCCAGCTCTAACTGTTGCTTCCTGAACTGCATACAGATTTCTCTGAAGCCAGGTTAGGAGGTCTGGTAACCCATCTCTTTTAGAATTTTCCACAGTGTATTGTGATCCACACAGTCAAAGGATTTGATATAGGTAATAAAGCAGAAGTAGATATTTTTCTGGAACTCCTTTGCTTTTTTGATGATCCAGTGGATGTTGGCAATTTGATCTCTGGTTCCTCTGCCTTTTCTAAATCCAGCTTGAACATCTGGAAGTTCAAGGTTCAAGTACTGTTGAAGCCTGGCTTGGAGAATTTTGGCATTACTTTGCTAGCCTGTGAGATGAATGCAATTCTGTGGTAGTTTTAGCATTCTTTGGCATTGCCTTTCTTTGGGATTGGAATGAAAACTGACCTTTACCAGTCCTTATTATCTGGTTGCTTTCCTTCTAGCAATCAACATTTGCAATCAACATTTTAAATCATACATATTTGACTGTAGTAATAGAACTATTTGAACAAAACAAACAAACAAAAAAACCCGACGCATTGGCAATATTACCTTCCTTGATTTTCAAACACTTTGCATTAAATATTTAATTAGACTTTCTTGGAGACCCAGCTTCAATCCCTAGGTTGGGAAGATCTCCTGGAGAAGGAAATGGCAACCCACTCCAGTATTCTTGCCTAGAAAATCCCAGGGATGGAGGATCCTGGCAGGCTATAGTCCATGGGGTCACAGAGAGTCAGACATGATTGACCAACTTCACTTTCACTTTAGAGTTTAAGTTTCATGATTCATTGAACACTGTTCCAGATGTTCATGGGGTACCATGGTATGGTGTTTGGGAATAGCAGGTTATATATTTTTGTTGTTTTAAAGTGATAATTTTGTTGTAGTTAGTTATGCAGCAATAGAATACAAATTCGGTAGAAATAAAAGCAGAAATAAACGGGATCAAACGTATAACTCTGTGCAATAAAACCAAAAACAATACAAAATTACAACCTACAGACTAGGATAAAATATCAAAATGATACGTCCATGAAGTGCTTAATTTCCAAAATACACAAATAGCTCATATAACTCAATAGCAAGAAACAAGCAACCTAATAAAAAATGGACAGAAATTCTAAACAGACACATTTCCAAAGAAGACACAGATGGCCGATAGGCACAAGAAAAGATGCTCAACCTTGCTAATAATGTATTCAGAGCTATAATGAGATATTACTTCATAGTGTTTAGAATGGTCATTATCAAAAAGTCTACAAATAATAAATGTTGGAGAGGGTTTGGGAAAAGGAAATTTCCTTACACTGTTGTGGGAATGTAAATTAGTGCAGTCACTATATAGAACATTATGGCTGCTGCTAAGTCGCTTCAGTGGTTTCTGACTCTGTGTGACCCCATAGACGGTAGCCCAGCAGGCTCCCCCGTCCTTGGGATTCTCCAGGCAAGAACACTGGAGTTAGTTGCCATTTTCTTCTCCAATGCATGAAAGTGAAAAGTGAAGTGAAGTCGCTCAGCCGTGTCTGACTCTTAGCGACCCCATGGACTGCAGCCTATCAGGCTCCTCTGTCCGTGTGATTTTCCAGGCAAGAGTACTGGAGTGGGGTGCCGTTGCCTTCTCCGAGAACATTATGGAAGTTGCTTTAAAAAATACTAAAAATAGAGTTATTATATGATCCATAAAACATATAACTGGAAAATACAACACCTCTAATTTGAAAAGATGCATGCACTCCAGCATTCCTTGCAGGACTACTGACAATTGCCAAGATAAGGAAGCAACCTAAGAGACCATCAACAGCTGAATGGATAAAGATGCAAAATACATATACTGGAGTATTACTCAGCCATAAAAAAGAATGAAATAATGCCATTTGCAGCAACATGGATGGACCTAGAGACTATCATACTAAATGAAGTCAGTCAGAGAAAGACAAATATGTGATATCACTTATTTGTGAAATCTAAAAAATAGTACAAATGAACTTATTTATAAAACAGAAACAGGCTCACAGACATCGAAACAAACTTATGGCTACCAAAGAGGAAGGAGGAAGAGGAATACACTGGGAGTATGAGATTAACAGATGCATACAACCATATAGAAAATAGATAAACAACAGGGATTTATTGTATGGAACAGAGAAATATATTCAATATCTTATAATAAACTATAATGGAGAAGAACCACTTGCTGTATACTTAAAACTAACACAATATTATAAACCAACTATATTTCAGTTAAAAATATATATATACAGAACTTCCCTGGTGGTCCAGTGGTTAAGAATCTGCCTGCCAATGCAGGAGTCATGGGTTCGATCCCAGGTCTGGGAAGATCCCACATGCCTCAGGGCAACTAAGCCTGAGTAGTACCACAAGTACTGAGCCTACACTCTAGAGCTGTAAGCCAGAGCTACTGAAGCCTGCTCGCCCCAGACCCAGTGCTCCCCAACAGGAGAAGCCACAGCAACAAGCCAACACCCTGCAACTTGAACGTAGACTCTGCTTGCCACAGCTAAAGAACTCCCACACCCTGTAACAAAGACCCAGCATAGCCAAAAATAAATAAGAATTTTTTAAAGAATATGTTTAATATACAATAAATACACATACATACCAAATTATTATTTAAATAATAAATATACTTAAAAGTTATTTTTTATATTTTTCAAGCCTTACCATCCTGTTGCAGCTACTCAACTCTGACAGTAGCGCAAAATCAGCCATAGACAATAGATAAGAATGTATGACTAGATACCAATACAATTTTATCTACAAATAACATTGCAAATTTTTTTAGCTCATGGGCCACAGTTTTCAGACTCCTAATCTAGCAAATCTAGGGGATTGTAAATAATAAGGAGTTTTTGCTTTAACCCAGCAAAAACAGGATAAACCATTGGATAGCTTTACCATGGAGCTAAATTGCTGAATTTACATTTCAAAGATCACTCTACCCGAGACTGTAATAGTGTATAAGAGAATGGAGTACATCAGAGTGCAAACCATAGAATAATTTGTTGGCAACTGCAGTTGAGAGATATTGTTAACAGGATGATTGTTAGAAGGGTGACAGAGATGGAAAGAGGTCAGTCTGTATGGGTGTGTGTGCACAGACATGCATAAACCTTCCATCAGGATAGAAGCTGTACATTTTTTTTTTCATTTTCCTTTGTGTGAATAAACAGATTCTGCAACATCTGTAACATAATTCTAAAGAAAGAGGCAGAGCTTTATCTATGAGAATGGCACTGGAGTGATTAAATGATGATTTCCTGTACACAGTGGATTTATATGAGTTATAGGGAAGAGAATAGCTCTACTGACCGGGTGATTTAATGTTCTCTTCCTAACAACTTGCAAAACATTATGAGATGGTGAGAATGATATCACCAGAGGCATTTTGAAACTGCTTGAAATTGATCACTACTAGACAATAGCTTCCTTTTTGCCTTGCCTATTCTCAGATAGTCGGCTGTTTGAAATAGCTATTTTTGAAAGCCTTTTTATTGGAATGGTTTCTTTTGCACTGAATGGTTGCTTAGCTAACAAAGCACCCAATGTAGAGAGAGACACATAGTAGGCATTAAGTAAATTTTGGTGGACTCAATCTCACTTGGCTGGAAACAAAGTCATTTTTATATTAAGTCTGTGTTTAAAATATTAGAGCAAAGTCCAGGATTATGGTTAATACCAGATTATGTAGAGCCAACTTTTACTTTTCTTAATATGGAAATTCAATTTTTAACTTTTTATGTTATATTGGGTATAGTCAATTAACAATGTTGTGATAGTTTCAGGTGAACAGGTGAAATTTATTTATTTCTCCCTGCATCACTCTCATTTCCACATGTGCTGCTGGTGCCACCGTTCATGCCTGAGCATGTTACCTGAGCCATTTCTCAGGACTGTGTTTACAGCAAGCAACTGAGGGGTGAGGTTACATTTCCCTCAGGACAAAGGTTTACTATAAAACCTGCTTGCTATAAAATCATTGGTTTCTTAAGTCAGTGTTTCCCTTCTGTGTTACAACCTTCTATGTAAGCAGACATCTGTCTAGATGTCCTGCCTGGGATTTTCAGGGCAAGCAGAATTGATACAAACATGTGGATACTCATGTGACTTACCGTATCTTTGATGTGATGTGTTGAAGTTCTTTGACCAAACAGTTTCATGTCTTCTGCCAGCATCTAGGAAAAAAGCATAAGGCTCAACTTAGTACTAAATTTTAAGTAGAGAATAATCAAATCCTAGCCATGAGAAATGGAGAAGGCAATGGCACTCCACTCCAGTACTCTTGCCTGGAAAATCCCATGGACGGAGGAGCCTGGTGGGCTGCAGTCCATGGGGTCACAAAGAGTCAGACACGACTGAGCGACTTCGCTTTCACTTTTCACTTTCATGCATTGGAGGAGGAAATGGCAACCCACTCCAGTATTCTTGCCTGGAGAATCCCAGGGACAGAGGAGCCTAGTGGGCTGCCTTCTATGGGGTCACACAGAGTTGGACACGACTGAAGCGACTTAGCAGCAGTAGCAGCAGCAGCCATGAGAAAAATGAATATTTTGCATAAATACTCCATATTGAATACTTCTAATTACACACAAAGAGACTATTTGTAATTTATAATTATAAATATATACACACACATACAGATGCACACATGTATGCATATGTCTGTTGAATTTTATTCCTTATTAAAAATCATTGTGAAATTAAGTACTTTTATTCTAATGCCATTTTCCCAATTATTTATGAAATAACATCAATGTTAATGACATAAATGATGATAGTACCTTTATTGCTTACAAGCACTTTTTCAAAGGTTGCTTTTGATCCTCAAAATTTCAGGCATGTGTGGTGCATATTATTAGTACAAATATACATGAAAACCTATTGTTTAAAAGGTTTCTATAACTTTCTCAAATAACTGTAATGTTTAAAACCTACACTTATAATTTGAAATTATACATTCTATATTGTTCAAAATATAGTACACTGAAAATAATTACTGTAAGATGATTTATTCATTTATTCAAAACATTTATCCAGACTTATTGTATGACTTATACAGTATATACTGTGCATATGTGTAACTATAAGAGAGAAAAATAAACTATTGAACACAATACACAGTATACTGAGGCTTCTCAGGTGGCCCTACTTGTAAAAGCACACACCTGCCAATGTAGGAGATATAAGAGACTTGGGTTCGATCCCTGGGTAGAAAGGATCCCCTGCAGGAGGGCATGGCAACCCACTCCAATATGGTTGCTTGGAGAATCCCATGGACAGAGGAGCCTGGTGGGCTACAGTCCATAGAGTTGCAAAAAGTCGGACATGACTGAAGTGACTTAGCATGCATGCTCACACATACACAGTATATTCAGGTGTGCTGAGGAAAATTGGTTAAGATGCCTGGTTCCCTTTTATAGTATCATCATATTAATTTTGGGTTATTAGACTCAAACATGTCTGTTGAAATGATTTTGGGAAACTAAAGTATACTGTCAATGTCTGAGTTGGGGATAGAAAAGAGAATAGGGTAGGATCAGGATCAGAGCTGACTGAGAATCATGAACTCATACAGAGAGCCAGGCATTGGAATCTCAAACTAAGCAAACTTCAAGTTCTTCTGCTTCCTTGGAAAAGAAAATCGTGCTTATTTAAAGTGCATATCAATCTATATATATATATTCATAGTGAAATTTTAAAGCTCTGACTACGATGATTAAATTTGAGTAAACTCTGAGTGATCTTTATCATGGAAGGCTTTGACTTCCTTCTTAACACACAGATAGGAATCCTCAATTATTAAACTAAGAAGTGATTGAAGGAATAAGTTGAGGTCTTGGTCAGAGGTGAATATTTGCCCATCTTTTAGTTCTTGGTGCTGAGCACAGTGCCTAGAGGGACAGCATGTACATGCACACACAGGGTATATAAAGAGGAAGGAAATCATGGGAAGTAATGAAGAGGTCCAGGGGACTCTTCTTGAAGATGATAGATGAGGGACTTCCCTGTGGTCCAGTGGCTGACTATGAGCTCCTAGTGCAGGGGGTCTGGGTTAGATACCTGGTCAGGGAACTAGATCCCACAGGCTGCAACTAAGACCCAGCACAGCCAAATGAATAAATTACTATTTTTAAAAAGATAATTGATGAAGCAAGCACGAGCTTTAGACAATCTTTGGAAGAATTCGTCTCAGACTATCAAAAGAAAACACAGAAAATAATTACAAAAATATTATTATAAGACTTTAATTACAAAGTGAAAGGGAGAAATAGAAATCAGCTAAGTGAGCTGGGCTAGGGAAGGCAAATAACACTGAAAACAAGAGGGGTTAAAGAAGAATTAATGAAAAGGAAAGGAGAGAAGAGAAAGAGAAGAAAGGGAAAGAAGGAGCCTGGGAAGAGGAAAGGGAAAGAAAGAGAAAGGAAGGATGAGGAAGAGGATAAAAGGAAGGAAGAAGGGGGTCAAATTTATTTATTCTAGTTTCACTTTCTTCCCATATGATTAGTAACTCAACTAGATATTCTGTTTGAACCTTTCAGCAGGCAAGGAGAGGAGAAGAAGGCGGTTTTTAAAATACACTTGACTTAACCACGCCTGCCGTTTATCTGGCAGCCTCTGCATATTCCCCTGACAGCAGCTGGAGAGGGTGCCTGTTGAACACCAAAAGGGCGGTGGGAAAATATGACATGTGACACCAGGGCAAGATCTGATCCTCAACAAATGAAATCTGTCAGCCATCTCCTCAAAGGCTGCCACCTTTCATATCCCTGCTTGGCTGAGCTAGCTTTTTGGAGAGACTTACTGTATTATTCAGCTGGCTTGATTTTCCTTTTTGTGACAACCCTCCCCTGGAGGCCATCCATCTCTTTACAATCTTGGAGAATGACTCTAACTAAGTGGTATTTCAGTGTAATTTATAGCTCTCTATTGTAAACACAAATATGGGTTATATCTTAGCACTGGAAAGAATGCTAATGGCCAGTCTTGGGTCACTATTATTTTGGATGAAATTAGTACGGGAACACTTAAGGAATTTAGATGGGCACACTGAGTGGAGATGAAAGAAGAACAAAAAACAAGCAAACAAACACCCAGAAGGGAAAACGGAAAGACTAAGTTCCAGTTTTTCATGGGCATGAATTAGTTTTGTATTCACAAACTTCACAGGCAGCTAGAAGGAATGTATAAAGTAAGCTATAATTCAAACTTATTAGCAAAGTTGTAGAAAACAGCAGCCAGAACTGTGATATTTTCAAAAATACAACAAACCCTAAAATGTCCCTGGTTCCTTTGAATGACTCAAAACTACTAAATATTTCAATTCTTGCACTTCCCTAGTGAACCAGTGTTAAGAATCTGCCTGCCAGTGCAGTGGATGCTGGATCCGTCCCTGGAATGGGAAGATTCCACATGCCTCAGGGAACTAAGCCTGTGGGTGCTACAACTGCTGACCCCGCGGTAGCAGCAATAGAAGCCACAGCAATGAGAAGCCCACACAGGGCAACGAGAGAAAGCCCACTGGCATCAATGGAAGACCCAGCCAAAAAAATAAAATAAATAAATGAACTAAAATAACATTAAAAAAATTCCAATTCGCCCCAAATTCAGCTATAATTTGAACAGCCAAACAAGAACAGCCAAAACAATCGTAAAGAACAAATTCAAGGGCTTCCAGCACCTGATTTTAAGACCTTTCCTAACAGCACGGTAATTCAGAAAGCATGGGCGGCAGAGGTGGACCCCTGCTTCACTCCGGCATGCTTATCTTTCTGTGATTTCTCTTCGCTCCTGGGAGTAGCTTGGCTCCCAACACTGAGACCCCCATCTCTTCCACTAGCCTGGGGTCCACTTACCCTACCCCTCACCACAGTGCTTCGTACACAGATGGGGCACCCCACCCATCTCTGCCAAATAGGCATGGTACCTGTTTAGGAATACACTATCAGGATCACTTGATTTGCAACAAAGTCACCAACTTAGTACAAAGTGGAAAGCAAAGTCTTACCAATAAATGATACCGAACTGCTGTTGAGTAGATAACTAAGTGCAACATTTCTGGCTCATAAAATATGATTAACTTCAACATATTATCAGTTTAACCAACTGTTAATATCAGGAGTATCCGTAATGCCTCCCCCATCATTGCCAACATTTGGTGTTGTCTGCCTCGCTCCTCTGGCCTTTTGGGTAGTGGGCAGGTGTACCACGTTGCGATTTCCATAAGCTTTTCCTAATGAGGCTGATTACCTTTCCCAGGCTCATTAGCCCTTTGAATCTCCACTTGTATGAAATGCCATCAAGTATTATATCCATTTTTCAATTGGGTTGTTCGTTTCCTTAGGGATTCATCAGAGTTATTTTATGTATTCTGAGTGTGAAATATGTAATGTGACCATTCTCCCTCATTCTATCGAACTGTTTGGTCACTCTGACAATGGAAATACAGAAAAAGAGGCCAGGGTAAGCATGAGAAACACGACAATTACTGGTAATAGTCTGCAGAGTAATGGGGGGAAAACAGATTGAGAAGAACAAATGGCTATCTGGTTGTCTTGCTTTGCAGAAATACCTGCCTACAGTTTTATTGTCAGAGCTGCTTCAAGTCTTTGCTCACAGCCCTCCAAACCCCACCTTTAGTTAGAGCTAACACAAATCTTTAATTTAAAGGGTACAGAGGTAAGAAAGGAAGCAACAAACAACAAAAACCATCTGGCATCAAGACGGCAATGGATCTGACTTCTAACAGACCCTGAGTCTCATTATAAGTTTTTACTGTATTAGCATATTAGATGTCACACCTACCAGCTGCTGCTACTAGACACTAAGGACCAAAATATAGAAAGTGGGTGGCCCCCTACTCCCTGGAAAAAGCCCTGTCCCTTCCCCAAAGACCAGTGAGTAAGCCTACCCATTATTGCTCACTCAGTTGTGTGCAACTCTTTGAGACCCCATGGACTGAAGCCCACCAGACTCCTTTGTCCATGGAATTTTCCAGGCAAGAGTACTGGAGTGGGTTGTCATAGCCTCAAGCCTTCTCCCTTTGTTCTTTTTTTTTTTAATTTAATTTAATTTTTTTAATTTTAAAATCTTTAAAATTCTTACATGCGTTCCCAAACATGATCCCCCCTCCCACCTCCCTCCCCACAATATCTCTCTGGGTCATCCCCATGCACCAGCCCCAAGCATGCTGCACCCTACGTCAGACATGGACTGGCGATTCAATTCTTACATGATAGTATACATGTTAGAATTTCCCTTCTCCCAAATCATCCCACCCTCTCCCTCTGAGTCCAAAAGTCCGTTATACACATCTGTGTCTTTTTTCCTGTCTTGCATACAGGGTAGTCATTGCCATTTTCCTAAATTCCATATATATGTGTTAGTATACTGTATTGGTGTTTTTCTTTCTGGCTTACTTCACTCTGTATAATCGGCTCCAGTTTCATCCATCTCATCAGAACTGATTCAAATGAATTCTTTTTAACGGCTGAGTAATACTCCATTGTGTATATGTACCACAGCTTTCTTATCCATTCATCTGCTGATGGACATCCTTTGTTCTTACATTTTGAAATTAAATCCCTCTTGCCACATGGGCAAGATGTTGATCTCTGAAAATAGTTCCTGCTTCTCCATTCTTTAGCTACTGAATAAAGCTTGTGCTGTGTTGATCTTAGTTTAGGTTTTGTTAATCGGCGGCTCAAACCTGAAGGGAAAAAGAACCCCTCCTACACTGCCCCTGACAGAGGCAAGAAATACTTGGTCAGGCTATGGCCCCACAGCAGATCCCTGTGACTTTAATCCAGCAATAATTGCACATTTGCAAAGTCTGAACAAAAGTAACTGTTACAGTGCTTCCTGGTGGTCCAGTGGTTAAGCATCCACCTGCCCTTGCAGGCGACACAGGTTTAATCCCTGGTCTGGGAAGAGCCCACCCGCCAAGGGACAACTAAGCCCATACACCGCACCTACTGAAGCTCATGTGCCCTAGAGCCCGTGCGGCAAGAGAAGTCACCACAGTGAGAAGGCCAAGCACAGCAAGAGAGACCCAGTGAGCCAAAAATAAATTTAACAGTGAACTATTCTTACAGCTGCCCACCAATCAATCAGGACTGAATGGCTTTCTCACCTTGTTTGTAGTTTTTACCTTTATAGTCTACAGCCCATTTGCCTCAACTGTGGGACTCACTTTGTAATACCTGGCCGGACCGGGTTTCCTTGGGTTGCAAACCCATTAAAGCACCACAGTTACTTTGCCTAACAGTAAAGTTGCCTGTTGGGGCTTTTCTTTCCATTGACAACTCCCTTAACAGAGCTTTCGAATACACTGAAGCTCTCAATTTTCATATAAGGTGATACAGACATCTGTTTTCTTCAACATTTAACACTTTTACTGTCCTGTTCAGAAAATCCTCTTCCTCTTCCAAAATCCTTGTCATTTTCCAAAGAAGTAATGATGTTCTCTTATGTATCCTCTGAAAGCTTCATTATTCTTTCTCATATGTAATCCTATAGTTAATATCTGGAATTCAATATTGGTTTATAAAAAGCAAAGGAACTTACATGGGAGACTCATCCTTGTCCTCCTACCTTGAGAGGAGTCCAGACCCAGCCACCAGAATTTTAAAAGCTTACATGGCTGCTTAACAGGGTTCAGTCAGATATTCAGTGCAGCTGGTCTCAATAACACATCACTGTCTCAATAACACATCACGTTCTATTGTTAAACTGGCCACAGCTGTGGAAACCATGGGCTGAACTAATAACATTTCAAAGGCAGGGTGTATGGAGCCTCTGACTGCCTGAGCCCAAAGAGCAGGTTCACCCGAGGTCATGTCCTGTCAGCCACTCCTCCAACTGTGTCAAGCACTATGATGCATTAGTACTTTTTCTCCTTCTCCTTTGATTGTCCAACTGACCCAGCACAATTGATTGAAAACACTTTCCTCCTTTGCACTTTAGTATTTTCTTTAGAGAATGCTAAAAGAGGCCAGAGGATTTCCCCGGTGGCTCAGTGGTGAAGAATCTGCCTGCCAGTGAAGGAGATGTGGGTTTGATCCCTGGGTCAGGAAGATCCCTTGGAGGAGGAAATGGCAACCCACTCCAATATTCTTGCCTGGGGATCCCATGGACAGGGGAACCTGGTAGGCTGCAGTCCACGGAGTTGCAGTCCACGGAGTTGACTGAGTGACTGAGTATGAACTCATGCAAAAGAGGCCAGAAGGATACTGACTTCACATAAACTGAATATAGACATATGACTTTATCTAAAGTAAAACCCCATTGGATTATGAACCAAACATTAGTGCAACCTACTACATGTAAGTTATACTTCAATACAAAGAATTTTTATCTATATTGATAGTCATGTGATATTGGAAAAGATACTTTAAGTTAATGATATTACATATCTTTCAACTTTTTCAGGTTAGGTCAGGTTAAACAAGGTGCTTCTAAATGGATGAAAAACAGGTTAAGTTAATAACAATTTTTTAAAGCTGTAAAAAATTTTGATGCACTTTCTAGATATTGAGAAAAGTAATGACTCCATTAATTAGAAAATAAATTTGCTTGCAAATCAGATGGTTTTCAATGCTTTTTTTTCCCCACAAAATTATAGGTATACATGATGGAGGTATCTACTGAGAGATCATTGAACATTTTTTTGGTGATAGAGGAGTGTAAAATTTTTTAATTACAACTTGAAAGGGACTTGCCAAATTGAGTGATTTTACATGGCAAAACTTTCATTCCCTTCTTCTCATCTGTGTACATGCATACTCAGGAATTATCTGTTTTAAAAAAAGGAAAAAAAAAGATTTAACTGGTGTTGATCTCTGTCCCTTTCTACTAAGAAGAAATATTCTTCCATGAATATATGATTTACTTGATAAAAAAGTTCCTTTCATATAAAGAATCCAATTTAGCAAAAATATTTTTATATATTGAGAAAAATGTATACCAATATTTTTATATTAATTGCCATATAATATTAATTCATGTATGCTCAGTCATATCTGACTCATTACAACTCTATGGACTTATAGCCCGGCAGGCTCCTTTGTCCACGGGACTCTCCAGCCAAAAATACTGGAGTGGATTGCCATGCCCTCCTTCAGGGGTCTTCCTCACCCAGGGATTGAACCCACATCTCTTGCATCTCCTGTATTGGCAGGCAAGTTCTTTAGCATTAGCACCACCTGGGAAGCCCAATATTAATCCAGTTGAGTTCAAATACTTAGAGCCTTTTAGCAGTGTGAGTGTGCTAAGTCACTTCAGTCATGTCCAACTCTTTGTGACCATATGGACCATAGCCTGCCAGGCTGCTATTTCCATGGGATTCTTCAGGCAAGAATCCTGGAGGGGGTTTCCATGCCCTCCTCCAGGGGATGTTCCCAATCCAGGGATCAAACCTGTGTGTCTGGCACCTGCATTGTCAGGTGGATTCTTTACCACTAGTGCCACCTGGGAAGCCCCTTTTAGCTGTAGGATGATATAATATAAAAATATTCCATAATTTATAAACATTTGTAAATGAATTTTATTATAAAGCTGTATCCTATGGTGAAAACAAAATACTTTCCAGGATAAACAATTACATTAGGATAAACTTTTAAAAAAACAGTGAAAAGAAATGCTTTAAGTGGAAAAAGATAAAATTTCTGTTAAAGAAAGCTTTCTTGTGAATTTATAAAATGATAGATGGTGGTGTGATATCGTGATTTGTAATAAATATATACTTGGTCTTCATCCCTGTTTCTGGCACAAATCTCCTAAGCCCTTGGAATTTAATAAAAGTGGCTCGTGTTATATTCATGAGGTGACTTTTGGACCTCACCTAAGGATGGGTGCTGGTTGCCAGGGGAACCAGCTCTGTGATTAGAAGTTGAAACTTTCAGTTCACCCCCTGACCTCCACGGAGGGGAAAAGCAGTTGGAAGCTGAATCAGTTGCCAATGCTGATCATTTAATCAATCATGCATATGTAATAATGTTTCTATAAAAATCCCAAAAGATGGGGTTCAGAGAGCTTCCAGTAGACATTCAGGGAGAGTGGTATATTCAGAGAGAACACTGAATCTCCTCACCCTTTCACAATACCTGGTCCTATGCACTTCTTCCGTCTTGCTATTCCTGAGCTATATTGTTTCATAATAAACCAATAACCTAGGAAGTAAAATGTTTGTCTGAGTTCTGTAAGTCGCTCAAGCATATTAATCAAACCTGCAGAATGTGTCATGGGAACCTGTTATTTTTAGCAGGTGAATCAGAAACGTAAGTGAATATCTGGGCTTTTGACTGGCAACTGAAGTAAGCTGGGGGAGAGAGTAAGGCAAAGGACAACCTTGTGGGACTGAGCCTTTTACCTACCGAATCTGACACTGTCTCTGGGAAGATAGTGTCACAGTTGTGCTGACTTGCATGACACCCAGCTGGTGTCTGAGAACTGTTTATCAGTCCTGTGGAAACTCACCTTTCCACACATTGGAACTGAGTCCAGTTCAGTTCAGTCACTTAGTTGCACCCGACTCTGCAACCCCATGGACCATGGTACACCAGGCTTCCCCGTCCATCACTTCCCTGTCCAAACTCCCAGAGTTTGCTCAAAGTCATGTTCATTAAGTCGGTGATGCCATCCAACCATCTCATCTTCCATTGTTCCCTTCTCCTCCTGGCTTCAATCTTTTCCAGCATCAGTGTCTTTTCTAATCAGTCAGTTCTTTACATCAGGTGACCAAAGTATTGGAGTTTCAGCTTCAGCATTAGTCCTTCCAATGAATATTCAGGACTGATTTCCTTTAGGATTGACTGGTTGGATCTCCTTGCAGTCCAAGGGACTCTCAAGAGTCTTCTCCAACACCACAGTTCAAAAGCATCAATTCTTTGCTGCTCAGCTTTCCTGGAATTGAGTCCAGGAACCCCGCAAAAAGTGGTTATCAACTTGCCATAAGGTTTTCATATTGTTGAATATATTTTAAAGATTAATCTACATTTTTTAAAAGTTCAGCATTAAAATATGCCAGAAATGATAACATTTGCAACTGCCTACACTTTTTTTTTAAAACTATTTTTAAGAACACTTATTTGGCTGTGCATGGTCTTAGCTGAGATGTTATAGCCACGCATTCCGGGAAACAAACTCACTCAGAAGGACGATGCAGATAGTGGAGTGCAGTTTATTACACAAGTGAGCCCAAGGCAGAATCTCCTCTTAGCCAAGGACCCCGACCGACTTTTGTGAAAACCTTATATACCTTAAGTATACTGCTCAAGCCTACATCCCCAGGTTCCTTAAACCTAGCTTGAAAAGTGTTAAAGGGAGATACAATCAGGTTACAACCATGATTCATAATCAGAAGGGTCAGGTGGTTATACATTGTAGCCTACACCAGTGGGTCCATAAAGATTACAAAGGTGATTGACTACATAGGGGATTATTACATTCTTTTTGGCGATGGGAAATCTTGGTATGGAGTCTGGTGTTTATCAGTCTGGGAGGCCAGTTTGGCCGTAGGTATGTGATCCCCATGGCTACTATGCACATGGTCCAAAGCTCACTGAAAGTGCAAGATGGAGTTTCTTTCTTTTTCAAGATGAAGTCAGCTCAGCTTTTTCCTTTCCTCCCTCGGGGCCCTCAGGATCAGCTGTGGCATGTGAACTCTTAACTGTGGTATGTGGAATCCAGTTTCCAGATCAGGGATCAAACCCGCGTCCCCTGCACTGGCAGAATAGATTCTTAGCCACTGAACCACCAAGGATGTCCCACAACCGCTTACACTGAAGGTTAAATGTTTTGCATCAATTTAAACATTTGTGAGAGGTTGAGGTTTCCAAAATTCATTTGGAAATATCTGAACCACAGCAAAAAATTTTGAAAAACACTGTCCTAAAACATAAGAGCAGGCACATAAAAATTGTCAGTACATGGACCTTGGACAGTAGGGAACCCCTGGTCTCAGACTCTGTTTTTCCAGGGTTACTCTGCCACTTCCAGGATGAAATTCACATAAGAATATAACAGGTATGATATCTGCTCACTGGCTTCTGAAGCTTCATGTCCTGAGTGATGTTTTCCACTATTATGTAGATTGATCCATGCAAATAGGACATTTAGTACTTCCTTGAAAGGACACAGCACTTTCCCCAGAGGGCTTGCTATTTCTGTCTCCACTCCTAATGGACAGGCAAACAACTCTTACTCCTCAGAACTCAGGTCAGCATTGTCCCCTCCTCTGGAAATATCCCTGGGTGATCACAGAAAGATTCACACTTTTGTCAGGATTAGAACCCCTTATTGAGTTAAGAGTTTACACCGCTGTTAAAGTCCATTAATTCCCTCAGAGCAGAGATCTTTTGTTCTTCTTGCTTTTAAACCTTGAGCTTTTTAAACATTGTCTATTATATAGGGCATAAATGATTGCGGAATGAATGAATTTAAGAATAAACAAACATTGAATAGACTTTTTTGTCAATAGAGGCAAGTGGATTAGTTTGAAACAAGCGAGTAAGATATATCTGGATGATCTGAAATTCTAAATTTTACAGTATCTGAAAGGTAAATATGTTTTACTTATTAAATATTAAAGGAAAGAAATACTACATAAATGGAATATCTGAGAGGCATGTTGTTAATTACAGAATTAAAATCATGAGGATTCTGTAGTTAGGGCTTCCCTGGTGGCTCAGCAGTAAAGACCCCATTTGCCAGAGCAGGAGATACAGGTTCAGTCCCTGGGTGGGGAAGATCCCCTGGAAGAGGGCACAGCAACCCACTCCAGTATTCTTGCCTTGGGAGTCCCATGGATAGGAGGAGCCTGGTGGGCTATAGTCCATGGGATTGCAAAGGAACGGGACATGATACAGCAACTAGATTACAACCATTTTGTAGTTACTCCTCCTTTATTATCAAAATGAACATATCTTCCTAAAGTGAGCATTCTTCTAAGTATGGTGAGATGGCTTGTACAAACCTGTTGACTCTATTAACATTTTTCATTACAGTGTCTGTTCTGATCATCAAAAATTACAAGACTGTGCTGCCTTAAATATCCTGTTTAGTTGAAAAATCTATAATGGAGTGATTCAATTTGCTCATGATTGAGCAAAATATTGAGATGATAAGCAGTGAACCACAAGAAAAAAAATCAAAAAATATTGGGCAATCATCCTTTATTTCTTGATTTGAGGACTGACTCACTGATAGGATGGCTGATTGATTGGCAAAAGGGATGGGTGCCTAACTGGCTCAATCACTGCCTGTCTCAAAGGTTTAATGACTGGTTGACTAGCTGCCTGGAAGACTGACTAATTTATTTGCTAGCTGACTGGTTGACTACCTTCATGGATGGTAGCTGACTAGCTAACTATCTGATTAAAGAGATGACCAATTACACAGCAGTCTGACGCTCTGTCTCAGGGGCTGCATGCTGATGTTCTGACTGACAGTTTTCCTGACTAAATACATAGCCAATGCACAGAATGTACATTTTCTGGAGGTGTTTTCAGTTGCATACTCACAGTCCTCCAGAATGCAAGGTTATGCAGAAATCCTGACCATGCGTGTGATGTCTGGGATTACACAAAATTCACAGTTCCATTTCAGAAGACTTATTGCACCTGAGCAGCTCCAACTTCTAATGCTTTGTATTCCACAACCAGAAATAATTAGGGAAGAATTGGGGGTCTGTCTACCCCCAATAGTTAGATAGTTAGATGTGTTATAACAAAAATATAAATAATCCTGACTGTGTTTGCTACAGTCTAGAGGAAGCCAGCCTTATTTGATGAGGGTGCAAATGATTATTAGTTAACTATTGCCTAGGAATCAGTAGCTTCTTTTTCTTGTCCCATGTCAATAAGATGGGTAATACATTTTCCTATGATGACAGAGATCATAAAATCAGACCCCACTGTATCTCTCAGGTAGTAAATCTTATTTAAAAAATGATTAAAGGTAATCATGTTTCCTTTAGGGAACTTCTTTCCATCCTGTTTTCTGGTAAGACTGTGTTTCACTGTGAAGTCTTTCAGTCATATCTGACTCTTTGCGACCTCATTGACTGTAGCCTACCAGGTTCCTCTGTCCATTGGATTTTCCAGGCAAGGGTACTGGTGTGAATTGCCATTTTCTTTTCCAGGGGACCTTTCCAACAAAGGGATCGAACACAGGTCTTCCTCATTGCAGGCAGATGCTTTATCGTTTGAGCCACTAGGAAAGCTGTGTCTTGCCCACCTGCCACTGATGATCCAGATCCAAACTCATCTTTCCAAACAAGATAGATTGTGCTATGTTTTTAAGGAGGAGTTTCCCATCTTCCCTGGTGGCTTAAAGGTTAAAGCGGCTGCCTCCAATGCGGGAGACCCGGGTTCGATCCTTGGGTCGGAAGGATCCCCTGGAGAAGGAATGGTAACCCACTCCAGTATTCTTGCCTGGAGAATCCCATGGATGGAGAAGCCTGGTGGGCTACAGTCCACGGGGTCGCAAAGAGTTGGACACGACTGAGCGACTTCGCTTACTTACTTCCCATCTCTCAGGATCAGTTGGCAAGAAGTTTCTGAGGGAGCTCTTCCCTCTCATGGGTGCTTGCCTAATAGAAAATAAAGTGAATAAAAAGAAGTAAGGGAAAATCCCCTGGAGAAGGACATGACAACCCACTCCAGTATTCTTGACTGGAAAATCCCATGGACAGAGGAATCTGGCAAGCTACAGTTCGCAGGATTGCAAGAGTCGGACACGACTTAGCGATTAAACTACCACCAAAAAGAAGTAAAAGCTGAGAGAAAGAGAGAGAGAAGGGGGAAAAAATGGAGAGGAGAAAAGAGAGGAGAGGGGATTCCCAAAAGCTGTATTTGTGCATACTCAAAAAGAATAATAAAGCAGAAAAGAAAGGAGAGCCAAGATTGAGGGAAGTCCTTCTGAGAAGCCACATTTAAGGAGAGAGTAAGAATGTTTGAGCTGGCTTCATCCCATTTGTCAAAAGCCAAATTCAAATGGCACTAACTCCTTTGAACTTATTGCACACCCAGTTGCTCAGTTGTGTCCAACTTTTTCCTATAGCCCACCAGGCTCCTCTGCCTGTGGAACTTCCCAGGCAAGAATACTGGAGTGGGCTGCCATTTGCTCCTCCAGGGGCCCTTCCTAACTCAGGGTTTGAACCCATGTCTCTCGTGTTTCCTGCAGTGGCAGGTAGATTCTTTATCCTAGCACCACCTGGGAAGCCTGAGTTGTGTTTATTTGGTGTTACATCCTCAGCATCAATAATGCCCTTCTGGGACAAAGAATAAAGGTAGATTAGCCATACAGAAATATGCAAGAGCATGTTCCTCATACAAAAGACATAACAAATTCATACTTAGAATGGCCTTTCCCTGGAAATACACAAAATTCACACAAAAGGAATTCACTCACTGTTTGTGGAATGTGTCCTAAGTTCTAGGCAAGATATTTTAAACATGCTTTCATTTAATATTCCCTCATAAAAATATATTAGAATTCCCATATTTAGGTTTAAAAAAAGCAAAAACAAGTGTGTGCTAGGACAAATAAATTTCAAAAAGAATCTGTAGTTATTAATCGAGATAGAATTTTGATTTAAGACTAGGTTTGCCTAACTCTGAATCTTATTCTTTAACAGACATTCTTCAACATTGCTTCTGAATCATAAAAACACTTGCTGTTAAGAAAAGTAAATTCAAGGGAAAGGAGTTGACCCATATAAAAAACACCTTTGACATTTTCAATTAGATATATTTATGAGGAGGCTTGAATAAGAACTAGTGAATAAAGTCTTTTTCCCTTGTCTTATAAGATCATTTCCCAAAGTTTCCTTCAAATAGCTTGAGTCATTTCTGTCTGAGTGGTTCTTGGCAGAAGAAATGAAAGAGCTTCAAAATGACACAGTTCAAGAGTTACTGCATAAATCAGCAAGGACGAAGGATCCCATTATCTGGTCATGGATCCTCAGCTGCAAGAAGCTTTTGCTAAAGGTAAATCCACAAATGCATCAACATAGGGAGAACCTTCTGAAAGTCACGGCCAGATTCCAATATAAGATGATGAGACGTGTGCAATGACACAGGACAGATTGGAGTCCTCTGTGGCAGAAACCTATTTCTTCAGATACCGCTTCTCTTTTCCCTGATACAAAGGTGACGAGAGAATGCCACAAAGCAGATAGGAGTGGAGAGTCCAAGCAACATTAGGAAGAATATGCAGATATGCAAGGGGCAAGAAACACCTCAGCTCGGATCTGTAGGCCATGAAATAAAACAGAATACTACATTATTAACTTAAGCATTGAGATTCATGAATGAAATTCATGAATAAAAAATTATCTAATTTTTCAGATGAATTCAATTACGTCTGGCATAAGAAGTACTGACCCCAAAATAAAAGTATTAGCTAAACTTTAATCAGGACACATGGTGCTCCAGGTATTTTGATAAATGCTATATATGAGTTATCTTAATAGACAATCAGAAGTCTGTAAAAGAGGTACATTTGCCATCAACAAATGAAGTATGACTGGCTGCTAAGTAATATGTATATATACCCAGTTCAGGGCTCAATGAGTCTCATTCCAGTAAATAGTTTTTAAATGGTAGCTAACATCCACTAATGGCCTTCTATATAATATATCTTCGACTTAGAATGCCTAAGAGTTAGCACTTTATTAATTCTCTTATTTTTTTCTTCAGATTTTTATCCTCTGTTTATAGGGTAACAAAGTTAAGGTCATGAGGAATGATTAAAAATAGGCCGTAAGTAGCAAAAACTATTAAAAACAGTATTTCAAAGCTGACACCCTCTTCACCCTGCCACAGCAAATAAACATGATTGGTACCTGCTGGATATTTGGGAAAAAGTGTTTATGCTATTTTCTTCTGTTCCACGTCTGTATTTTCAAATAGGAAAAACAGAGTTACTTTTTTGTTTCATCTCTTATTGGTATCAATACAGGCAGTGCCTGGCATATTGTAGACACTCACCATAAATTGAATGAGTGAATAATCATGTAGTAGGCTTTGGAGGGGTTACATAATTCAGTGATACTGAAGTTCTAATTTACTATGGAGACTCATGAACCTACTTCATGAAGAGTGAGTAGCGAAACCCATGTTCTTTTTCCTCATTTCTGCTTCTGTGTTGCTGTTTCAGGTGCAAGTCCTAGCATCCATAGCCAACATCTGCGAAAGCTCAGTTAATTGTCACCCAGTTCAGATGAGGGCTCTGTGTCACGCATAACATTTGGTGTTTCTTTTATTATGTGTATTTGTTGTTGTTGTTCAGTCATGTCCAACTCTTTGCAGCTCCATGAACTGCAGCACATCAGGCTTCCCTGTCCTTCACCGTCTACATGAGTTTGCTCAAATTCTGTCCATTGAGTCAGCGATGCCATCCAACCATCTGATCCTCTTTTGCCCCCTTCTCCTCTTGCCCTCAGTCTTTCCCCGCATCAGGGTCTTTTTCAGAGTCAGCTCTTCACATAAGGTGTCCAAAGAATCGGAGCTTCAGTTTTAGCATTGTTAGTTTTAAAGCTATTATAACCTGAGTTCAATTTATGATTTAATTTGACAGTAGTTTGTGATTTTTCTAGAAACATATTATCTGGAGAACTGTTATTAATATTTGTTTGCATATTTTGAAATTAATGTTAGGCTGTTCTCCATTTTCTTTTAGTCAAGTTTTTAAATGTAAAATATACATATTAACTTTGCTTTTTATTTTTAAGAAAACTTAAAATCTGGGCTTCCAAGTTTGATTTTCAATCATAGGAAATATTATTAGGGCTATAAAGGGCTCAGTAAAGGCAGAATGTAGTGGCTAAGAGGATGTATTTTGGGATTCCTTTGCCTAGGTTCAACTTTGCCATTGTATATTGTGACCTTGTGACAAGTTATCTATCTCAGCTTCCTTTGTAAAATAGATTCGATTATATTACCTAACCCAAAGACTAAATTTGCTACTACATGCAAAGAGCTTTTAAGAGTGCCTTGTTCAAAGTAAATGTTCAGTAATCATTAGCAGTTTTATAATCCCTGTTAGAAATAACCAACACTCTCAAGGTTTCTTTAACCACAACTAACTCATTGTGTGTGTTTTCCATACTTGCTTAGACTCGATAAGCATTTAAATCCATAAGCCTTGCACTTGGCTTGGATATTTTGGTTTATTTCATTTTATTGGATTTGAGCTGCACAAGGCTGGATTAATCATATCCTTAGTATACAATATACTATTGTCATCATGTCATTATTAAGGCACATCATCTCACTTGCCTTTTCCCTTCAAATCTAACCACTCTTTCCATCCATACCTCTAACAAAAAACTACTCTGTAAATTAAAAAAAAAAACACTTTGTTTTGGAAGATTTTAAAACTTATAGAAAAGTTGAAGAGTGCTAGAGAGTTTATATCTTTCACCCAGTTTCTCCTATTGTGAAAAATCTTAAATAACCAGATAAGAACTATCAAAATTAAAAAAATAACATTGGAATAATACTATTAAGTAACTATAAACTTTGTTCAGGTTTTATCAGTGTTTCCATTAATGTTCTCTGTTCTTATATTCAATCCAGGAGCCTTTAGTTCATTTTATTGGAGAATAATTCTTAAGAAATTTAAATCTCCAGTGTCCCAGTTTAGACCTTTAACAAAAATTCTAGTTGTCTATTGACAATAATTGTATATAGTCTTTTAGCTTGTTTTTTGATAATCAGGTATAGTTGTTTTCTTTCCTTTTTTTTCATTTAAAAAATTTTTTGAACTTTATACAGGGAATTTTACCCAGAAAAATCTGTCTTTTCTGGCCAACAGGCCTATCATAAGTGCTGGATCAGGGCCAGGGGAGGTACAAAGGTGGTAGTCAGACAGTTCAAGTTCCAGTCCCAGCTTTACCTCTACCCAGATCTAGGCTCTTAGGCAAATTATATAATATTCTTAATCCTGATTTTACTGGTTTGCTATAGAAAATATAATTTGTACTTCAAAGACCTCTCATAAGCAACCTATGAGGTGGCACATGGGAAGTCCCGAAAGCACTAGTTACTTAACTTCTACTAGTTCCTGCATTTTCCTTCCCTCTTACAATGGCTTCATCTCCTCTTGAATTTTTTTATAAGTAATTACAGTTATTCCTCCTAGCCACATATGAGAGAACTGATATGGTGTGAAAAGCTTTCACAGGGCTAGGTGGGTGGTGTGGGATTTGGAAATAATTACCTGACACTTCAAAATAGCTTATTAATTAAAGTTTGAAAATCATTAACTTAAAAGCATTTAACCTGCATATTTGTGTCAATAGATCCAACATTGAGTTTTTATTGTTGTTTGTTTACTTGTTTTCCTTAAGTAGTTCCATAATTTCTTGATGCATATCAAGTATATCAGAGCTTTTGGAGTAATACCCATTGACTTTCACATTCCAATACCTCCCTTCATGTATGCTCAATCTGAACTTCTGGGGATTGTCCCCTTTATTGTATATTTTAGAGAAACATCTTAAAGAGAGATAATAAAATAGTTCATTACCTGCTTGGTGAGACTTTTTCTTCCTCTTGACTCCACTTAGAAGGTAGACTATTCTGGAAACAGGAAGGGAAAAGAAAACAGGAAAATATAAATAGTGAGGACATTCCAAAGTGTTTGACACAGATATATATGTCTGCTCTGGGAAGCTCTGAGAAACCACATCTACTGAAACATCACAGGCATAAAGATGGAGACCATCCTTTGGCTAGCTGCTGAGATCAGAGTCAATCAGAATTTGTTTTAGAAATTTCCACCACTTGCTAAAGCATACACAGTGCCCTTGTCAACAGAAGTGGCAGGTTGATATTTTAAAACAAAGTCATCACAATGTAAATATTTTTACATGATTTTAAAACACATGCTATAAATTATAGAAAGTGGGATTTATTTAATGACACAATTAATACAAATATGGGAAAGTACTTAAAAAGCAATTAAAAGCAATAACCTACTAGTACACATTACTTGGATGAACTTCAAGGATATTATGTTAAGTAAAAATAAACATTCCCAAATGAATGTGTGTGTGTGTGTCTCTGTGTGTATGCATGTGTATGTCTATCTATTTATCTCCATACCTATCAATTTAACTATCTCTCTATCTATCAAGAAATTAAGCCTACCTAATGCTGTCAAAGTTACAGAGCTGGTGTGATAATTAATTTTATGTGTCAGCTTGACAGGGCCGAGGTGTCCAGATTAAACATTGTCTCTGAGTGTCTCTGTGAGAATATTCCCAGATGGAAATATTCCCAGTTGAATCAGTGGAATCAGTAAAATAGATTGCCCTATCCAATTGGCTCAAAATCACCCAGTCTGTTAAGGACCTGAGGGGAACAAATAGGAAAAGGAAGGAGGTTGTTGCTCCTTTTGTTTCCTGCCTGTATGCTGGAGAAGAGACACTGATCTTCTCCTGGCCTTGGACTGGGGTTCACACTATTCACATCTGGTTCTCAGGCCTTTGCATTCAGATTGGAATTATATCACTAGCCTTTCTGGGTCTTCAGCTTGCAAAAGGCAAATCAAGGGACTTAGCTATCATGATCACTTGAGCCAATACCTCATTCTTAATATCTATCTATCTGTCTCCTATTGGATCTGTTTCTCTGGAGAATCCCAATAAGAATGTGAACCAGTGTGAGAGCATCAAGGATAAGGCAAAGGGAGAGAGAGAATAATTATGAAGTGGTAACAAAGGGTTCTTCAGGATAAAAGAATAGTTTTGTATTTTGACAATGGTGATGTTTATAAAAATCTATAAATGTGATTAAACATCATGGAACTATACAGAAAAGGATGCAAAAATTGGTTTATTCATAAGTTGGTGTCCTGTACAGAGGACAAGAAGCAGCATTTAGAACATTACATGGAACAACAGACTGGTTCAAAATTGGGAAAGGAGTATATCAATGCTGTATGTTTTTACCTTGCTTATTTAACTTATATGCAGAGTTCAGTTCAGTTCAGTCGCTCAGTTGTGTCCAACTCTTTGCGACCCCATATACTGCAGCACGACAGGCTTCCCTGTCCATCACCAACTCCCGGGGTGTACTCAAACTCATGTCCATTGATTCAGTGATGCCATCCAACCATCTCATTCTCTATCATCCCCTTCTCCTCCTGCCTTCAGTCTTTCCTAGCATCAGGGTCTCTTCCAATGAGTCAGTTCTTCACATCAGGTGGCCAAAACATTGGAGTTTCAGCTTCAGCATCAGTCCTTCCAGTGAATATTCAGGACTAATTTTCTTTAGGATTGACTGGTTTGATCTTGCAGTCCAAGGGACTCTCAAGAGTCTTCTCCAACACCACAGTTCAAAAGCATCAATTCTTTGGCACTCAGCTTTCTTTATAGTCCAACTCTCATATCCATACCTGACTACTTGAAAAACCACAGCCTTGACTAGATGGACCTTTATTGGCAAAGTAACATCTCTGCTTTTTAATATGCTATCTAGGTTGGTCATATCTTTCCTTCCAAGGAATAAGCGTCTTTTAATTTCATGGCTGCAGTCACCATCTGCAGTGATTTTGGTGGCCCAAAAAATAAAGTCTGCCACTGTTTCCACTGTTTCCCCATCTATTTGCCATGAAGTGATGGGACCGTGATGGGATGCCATGAAGAGATCTCTAGTCTTTCCCATTCTATTGTTTTCCTCTATTTCTTTGCAGTGATCATTGAGGAAGGCTTTCTTATCTCTCCTTGTTATTCTTTGGAAATAGCAAAGGAGAAAATGAAAGATATATGAAGAGTACATCATGTAAAATGCTGGGCTTGGTGAATCACAAGCTGAAATCAAGATCACCAGGAGAAAAGCAACAACCTCAGAAATGCAGAGTAAACCACTCAAATGGCAGAAAGCAAAGAGGAACTAAAGAACCTCTTGATGAGGGTGAGAGAGGAGGATGAAAAGGTTGGCTTAAAACTCAACATTCAAAAAACAAAGATCATATTCACTGGAATATTCGCTGGAAGGACTGATGCTGAAGCTGAAGCTCCAATACTTTGGCCCCTAATGGGAAGAGCCGACTTATTGGAAAAGACTGTGATGTGGGGAAAGATTGAGGGCATGAAGAGAAGCATGCCACAGAGGATGAGATGGTTGGATGGAGTCACTGACTCAATGGACATGAGTTTGAGCAAACTCAGGGAGGTAGTGAAGGACAAGGAAGTCAGGCATGCTGCAGTTAACAGGGTCTCAAAGAGTCACACACGACTTAGCAACTGAACAACAATAAAAGAGATACTAACAAACATAAAAACTATTACAATCAGTTATTATAGTAACATTATTATATAGCCTGTTTCAAGTTAGGTATTTGGCCACATTCTAGATAGAAAATTCCTCAACTGATTTGATATTCACAACTACTCTGAAAAGTATGTGCCTTTTACTAGAACCCACCTTTGGTAGATAAGGAAACTGAGGCTCATAGAGGTAAAAATAAAATAACCAAACACACAGAGTACTACATGGCAGAGACAGGATTAACTCCAGTATTGTTGTGCTTCAAGGCATGTATATAACCAGTGCTTTCCAGAAGAGATGTTTCCCAAAAAGAGGCACTGGCATTAGTGAAGGCAGATGGTAGTCCAGATGACACATATAATATCTCCAGCTCCTGAAAGCTGCGCTGAAGCCTGTACCTATATAAGATGGTGGCAAAGAAGTGGGGCATTGGGATAGATAATTTGTATTATATGTGTAACCACTTTAATGCATCTCAAAACCCTGAGAAGTAGATATTAGCGCCATTGTAATTATGCTAGAATGAGGAATGAAAGACATATATTTTGTCAAAGTTATATACCACTAGCATAAAAAAATTCAACTGACTACATTTTAAAGCTCTCCTTGGCTTTATTTGATGATTCATAATTGAGCAGCATTGAAGGTAGCAGAAAGGAGATTTGAGAAACTGTATAAATGAAAGACTTTCATAGGAAAAAGGGAGTGGGAACAAGAAACTTGTATGAGAAAATGCCCGTTGGTTATTGCAAGGTTATTTTCTTTTAGTGTATAGCAGGTGTCTATCAGTCAGATTGCCTAGCTAATGCTGGTGAGGTGATAGGTGTAAAATTTCAATTCTGGGAGAGTTGAAACTAATTAATTGAAGTCTTGGTCTGATGACTGGGGCTTAGCATAAGCAACTCCTTTTTTTAACCTATTTTATTGTTTTTAACAGTGGTAAAGAACTGGAAATTATCATAATAAGTGTCAGTCCACCCATCTACTTCAGCCATATTAGGACTTGCTAATTGATCCTAGGATCCTTTCTGCTAAATCTCATCAACAATCTGTATTCTTTCCCAACACATTGCCTCTGGGAATCTCTACTGATGGATTTGAGTTGCCATTAGGGATTAAAATTATTTACTCTCTCCTGAATATATTAACTCTAATAGTTGACATTCCATGATTCTTCATTAAGTAAAGTGAATAATAACAACCTCTGTAAAGGAAATCCTATCTTTCCTTTGGCCAGAGTGTAAATATATTGTGGGTCTGCACCAAAGCAGAAATCATAAAGGACACATGAGACTTTCCTTTCTGTACCCTTGAGGGACATTAGAATTTAATAAAAAAGACTTTTAGTTAATTGTACAGAAAAGAAAATTAAAAAGAACTCATTCTGGAAGATAATTTAACAGAGCAGAGCAAAGCATAAGCCATGCAATTAGACCAAAATGTATTTTTTTTCTGTTTTGCATAACCTTGGCCAAATAATTTAACCATATTAAGACTCATTTTCCACATATGAAATATTGTTAGAATTATGCTATCATATTGCATTTTTGCCCAGGTTAAGTGATATTCACATATAAAGCTCCAAGCTCAGTGCTTGTGTATAGAATGCACTAACAGAACATTTGTGCTCTTTCTCTTTCATTTTATATGTTGAAATGACTGAAATAGAGCATGTGATTTTCCAAGGACATGCAACAGTATTAGAATTTTAGAATCAGAGAATGTCAAGGTAGGAATAGTCTTTTCATTATGCTATACTGTCTTCCCCTTACTGGCTGGGACCAGGAATTATTAATCTCTTTGTAGTCTTTAATGCCTGCTTTAAAGTGATAGTCTATCTACTTGAACAGCTGAATATCTATTCAGACTCCGACTACTTAGACTAAAAGCAGAAGGCCCAGTATATCTAACACAAAATAAATAATTTGATTTCTAGAGTGTCATGACCTAGATTATGTTGACTTCAAGAGTGGTACATTTGTTCCTCTTTACAAAGTGTCCTTTTTAATAAAACATTTACTTGAAGTAAGTTCCTGAATTTTACTTAAGGATCAGACAGGCAAACTTCAAAAGAAACTACATTTGTTCTTCAGGGTTTGCATTACCATTTGGATGAGGAAAATGTCATCTATTTTATACTGTCGATTGTTACCTAAATTAATTCTGAATAGAATGGAATTCAAAAGCATGAGGAAAGTGTCTAAAACTCTGTTTTACTTTTTAATGTGGCATTGTTTGGTAGTAGCTTTCTATGTTGGAACTTAAAAAAAAAAATAGGTGTATGAGTGCTTTGTGTCAGGAGAGCTGGCTACTTATGTGGCCTGAAAGAACGGTTCTCATATATATATTCCAGTGACATGAACTGCCTAAGGAGCAGTGTGTTGAATATATCAGAATGTAGCTTCCAGAAGTTTAGCCCTTCCAACTTTGGTTCAGCAGGTCTAAGAATGAGACCTTTAAAGCTCTATTGCTTTAACAAGCATCATAGATGATTCTTATAGGCAGCAATTGCTTTTCTATAGTCAGTAACAACAACAATAACAATACAATTAGAAGATGGCTTGGATGAGGAAATAAAACCAAAGTTCTCTGTGTTTGGTGTTTTCTCTCTATCCCTATAGCTTTGCTGATGAACATCATTGCCAAAATCAGTGCAAAATTAACAGGGAGGGATTTATATTCAGGTAGTGAGCCTGGTCCGGAGAAGGCGATGGCACTCCACTCCAGCGCTCTTGCCTGGAAAATCCTATGAACGAAGGAGCCCTGTAGGCTGCAGTCCATGGGGTGGCTAAGAGTCAGATACGACTGAGTGACTTCCCTTTCACTTTTCACTTTAATGCATTGGAGAAGGAAATGGCAACCCACTCCAGTGTTCTTGCCTGGAGAATCCCAAAGACGGGGGAGCCTGGTGGGCTGCCATCTCTGGGGTCACACAGAGTCGGACACGACTGAAGTGACAGCAGTAGCAGTGAGCCTGGTCACCTGGAATCTCCTTCAAAGTGGTCTATGTTCTCTGCTTTTGGCAAAACAGAACATGGAGCAGAAGATTTCTGTTGGGATATGGCACTGTGACTCATAATGAAGCACTTCTCCCGGGAACAGAGAGGAGACATTAACCTGTGAGGGATCAGGTAGGGTTCATGTGTCATCCCGATTCCATGGATCATACAGAAGTTTCTCAATAGTTCCTACTTTCATCCTCACATCTTCTTCATTTCACCAGGCAACCATGAAAAGTGAAAGCAAAAGTTGTTCAGTCATGTCCAGCTTTTTGTGACCCCATGGGCTGTAGCCCGCCAGGCTCCTTTGTCCATGGGGATTCTCCAGGCAAGAATACTGGAGTGGGTTGCTGTGTTCTTCTCCAGGGGATCTTCCCAACCCAGGGATTGAACCCAGGTCCTCCACATTGCAGACAGATTCTTTACCATCTGAGCCACCAGGGAAGCCCCCAGACAACCACAATGACCTTCAAAGTACATAAAATCCATCATATCAATCTCAGATTAAACCAACAGAGCCTCATTGATTACGGTATCAATTCAAATCTTTCCTTCATCTTCTCTTGATTCTTCCAAAATTACCATTAACTATGCTTTGACCTTCTTTTTTCTTTCTAGATTGAGAATTTCCTGAAGTTAATATCTATAGTTCCTTTTCCCTTTTCAATAATTAAAAAAAATATGGCTCCACAATCTAGTTTCTCAGGTCAAAAGTCAACTTTTTTTTAGATGACTTTCCTGACCATCATTATATTTTATCAGGTAGAGGTACTTTTATTAGGTAAAACATATTTTATCCTGACCATTGATATTTTTTTATCAACCTATATTTTCCTTCAACACACCTTTTACAAACCATAATTTTCTTTTTGTGCTTATGCTTTCTACTTGTTTCTTATCTATGTTTCCTTTTAGAATATAAGTTTCATGGTAGCAGCAGCTGGTTTATTTGGTGAACACTTGCTCTCAGTAATCTCTCAGTTTTACAAATAGCAGACAAAAGAAGAGAAGAGAAAGGCAAGGGAAAAAGGGAAAGATATATCCAACAAAATGCAGAGATCCAGAGAATAGGAAGGAGAGATAAGAAAGCCTTCTTAAGTGAACATTACAAAGAAATAGAGGAAAACAATAGAATGGAAAAGACTAGAAATCTTTTCAAGAAAATTGGAGATATCAAGGGAAAATTTCATGTAAGGAAGTGCAGGATAAAGGACAGAAATGGCAAGGATCTAACAGAAGCAGAAGGGATTAAGAACGGACAAGAATGCACAGAACTGTTGGGGAAAAAAAGGCCTTAATGACCCAGATAACCATGATGGTGTGATCACTCACCTAGAGCCAGAAATTCTGGAGTGTGAAGTCAAGTGGGCCTTAGGAAACATTACTAGAACAAAGCTAACGAAAGTGATGGAATTCCAGCTGAACTATTTCAGATCCTAAAATATGCTGTTAAAGTGCTGCACTCAATATGTTAGCAAATTTGGAAAACTCAGCAATGGCTGCAGGACTGGAAAAGGTGTTTTCATTCCAATCCCAAAGAAAGGCAATGCCAAAGAATGCTCAAACTGCTGTACAGTTGTGCTCACTTCCTGTGCCAGTAAGGTTATGCTCAAAATCCACTAAGTTACGCTTCAGCAGTATGTGAACTGAGAACGTCCATATGTACAAGCTGGATTTAGAAAAGGCAGAGGAACCAGAGATCAAATTGCCAACATCTGCTGGATCACAGAGAAAGCAAGAGAATTCCAGAAAAACATCTACTTCCACTTCATTGACTACGCTAAATCCTTTGACTGTGTGAATCACAACAAATTGTGGAAAATTTTTGAAGATATGGGAATACCAGACCACCTTACCTGCTTCCTGAGAAACCTGTACGCAGGTCAAGAAGCAATGGTTTCAAGTGGACGTGGAATAACAGACTTATTCTGAATTGGGAAAGGAGTACATCAAGGCTGTATATTGGCACCCTGCTTATTTAACTTATATGCATAGTACATCATGTGAAATTCCAGGCTGGATGAAGCACAAGCTGGAATCAAGATTGCCAGGAGAAATAGCAACAGCCTCAGATGTGCAGATGATACCATTCTAATGGCAGAAAGGGAAGAGGAACTAACAGGTGAAAGATGAAGGTAAAAGAGAAGAGTGAAAAAGCTGGCTTAAAACTCAACATTAAAACAAACTGAGATCATGGCATCTGGACCTATCAGTTCATGGCAAACAGAAGGGGAAAAGTGGAAACAGTAACAGATTTATTTTCTTGGGCTCCAAAATCACTGTGGATGATGACTGCAGCCATGAATATTTGCTCCTTGGAAAGAAAGCTCTGACAAACCAAGACAGTGTATTAAAAAGCAGAAATATACTTTGCTGGGAAAGATCTATCTAGTCAAACCTCTGGCTTCTCCAGTAGTCATGTACAGATGTGAGAGTTGGACCATAAAGGAGTCTGAGGGATGAAGTATTGATGCTTTTGAATTGTGGCACTAGAGAAGACTATTTTTTTAATGTTTATTTTTGCTTTATTTTACTTTACAATACTGTATTGGTTTTGCCATACATTGACATGAATCCACCACTGGTGTACATGAGCTCCCAAACATGAACCCCGCCTCCCACCTCCCACCCCACATCATCTCTCTGGATCATCCCCGTGCACCAGCCCCAAGCATCCTGTATCCTGCATCAAACACTGACTGGCGATTCATTTCTTACATGATAGTATACATGTTTCAGTACCATTCTCCCAAATCATCCCACCCTCTCCCTCTCCCTCAGAGTCCAAAAGTCTGCTCTACACATCTGTGTCTCTCCTTTGGACTGCAAGGAGATCAACCCATCAATCCTAAAGGAAATCAACTCTGAATATTAAGCGCTGATATTGAAGCTGAAGTTCCAATACTTTTCCACCTGATACAAAGAGAAAACTCATTGGAAAAGACCCTGAACCTGGGAAAGATTGAAGGCAATAGGAGAAGAGGGCAGCAAAGGATGAGATGTATAGATAGCATCACCAAATCACTGGACATGAATTTGAGCAAACTCCAGAGACAGTTTAAGACAAGGAAGCCTGTAGTCCATGGGATTGCAGAGTCAGACATAACTTAGCCACTGAATGACAACAACTAGTCTCAATGCTTAACACAATATCTGACATATAGTAAGTGCTCAATATGTTATGTTACAGGTAAAGTGATGGCATATTTGCATTACCTTCTTAGACAAAGCCTGTCGTGCTACAGCCCACGGGGTGACAAAGAGTCAGACATTACTTGCTGACTGAACAACAACAGCAACAAAGGGCATGAAGGGCCTGTAACTGAAAAAGTAGTTTTAATTGTTATTTTACAGATAAGATTATCAAAGTAAATTTGATATAATAATTATCTTCAGCTTAGATTTTTAAAAGCCAAAGATTTGTTACCTTATTACCCCAAAATCAATGAAAACAGTATATTTTTTATATTTTTCAGTTCTTCTGTATGAGACTTGCCCCATGCCATTAAATGTATTTGTTATCCATACACAATGTGTGTGTGAATCTATCCTGTATTTAACCATTTGTATTGTTTCTAATATTTTGTATTTTAAAATGCACTTCAGAGAATGTCTATATATATAATTCTGAATGTTCTTTCAGGGTCATTTTTCTGCTACTTTTTGGGTGATTTCCACATGCAAAGGTTTTTTTCCCTTAAATTTTAATTTCCCAGAACTCTTTCTTATTTCTCATTTCTTTTTTTAAATATTTATTCCTCATCAGAGGATAACTACTTTACAAATATTGTGATGATTTCTGCCATACATCAGGAGAAACCTCATTCCAGTACTCTTGCCTGGAAAATCCCATGGATGGAGGAGCCTGGTAGGCTGTGGTCCATGGGGTCGCTAAGAGTCGGACACGACTGAGCGACTTCACTTTCACTTTTAACTTTCATGCATTGGAGAAGGAAATGGCAACCCACTCCAGTGTTCTTGCCTGGAGAATCCCAGGGACGGGGGAGCCTGGTGGGCTGCCGTCTATGGGGTCGCACAGAGTCGGACACGACTGAAGTGACTTAGCAGCAGCAGCAGCTGCCATACATCAACATGAGTCAGCCATAGGTACACATATGTACCCTTCCTCTGAGACCGACCTCCCAGCTTCCACCCCGTCCCACCTTTCTAGGTTGTCACAGAGCACCAGTTTGAGCTCCTTGTGTCATACATCAAATTCACACTGGCTATCCATTTTGCATATGGTAATGCATATGTTTCCATGCTACCCTCTCAATTCATTCTTTAAAAGAGTGCCATCTATTTCTTGGTTGAATTATACCTTTTACTTTCCGTAAGAAGATGTGTGGTTTTGATTTTCTTCTCAAAGACTGTGTTCATTACCTCTCATTTCTTTTTGTTGTCTTGAGTTCCACCTTTATAGTGGAGACCCTCCTCAAATGTCTAATTACCTGGTGATATTTAAATTATGATTTATCTTGAAAAATCACTTAATGCTTTCTAATTAGCTCTGGTTCAGTGGTGGTTGGTATTTGTCAACTGGTACAATTCACTGAAGGATAAAGGAAGAAAATTAAAATGTTTTCCCTTGAAAGTATTCAATTTCTGAAAGCAAAATAAAAACCCATCCAAATCTCCAAAAAGGGCTCAATAAATCTTATATTCAGAAACTTGGGAGCTAAATAGCAGGGGAAGATTCTAGGTAAGTGGAATCTCATGCTACAGTGAATAGAAATGCACTTAAGCACTTCCTTTATTTATGATTATACCTCTTCCAATCTTCCTTCCTGTTTTGTCTTTGAATCAAGTATACCTGTGTGTGGCGGATTCATGTTGATGTATGGCAAAACCAATACAATATTGTAAAGTAGTTAGCCTTCAATTAAAATAAATACATTTATATTTAAAAAATAAAAAAATCACACTGTTTTTGAAAAAAATAAAAAAAATCATATTAAAAAAAAAAGAGTAGGAGTTGTAACTGTAGTTCATTTAACCTTCAACCATCACATATCCTATCTGTAATTCCTGAGATTCCATGAGATGAGTGAATCTTCCTTTTTTTTTTCTTTACAACATTTCACTTTTAACTTCTGATTCTCTACCTTCTGTTAAGAAAATTAACAGTGATATAACTGCTATAAATCTTTCAAATATGTGTTGAAACGTGCAAATGTTTTCTCACTCTTTTATACTTAGGTATTTTAATTTTTAAAAAAAAAAAGAAAGAAAGAAGTCAACTGCTACCATTTTAGTAGTCGTCTAGGTGATGAACGCATGAATTCTATAAAATATGTTAAGCCTCTCTTTTTTATTCCAAGATAATAATTCATTTGTATATGCATTAATGCACTGTAGGCTAGTGTTCCAAGTTAAATAAGATTGTATTATTCAAGATAAACTTCATGTTGCATCTATAATTTCCAAATATTGAACAGTAGTCAAATAAAGGGTCATTTCTGTTCAGAGATTTATAGGCTAGCAGATGCCCCAACTATTATATCTCTCTGGTTTCCACTCTGTATTAATTAAAAGTCTCATTTCTTCTGTCCTTGGCCATAGACCACTGATCTGAACAATTACTCCAGGAAGAATCTGCTGCTACCACCAGCTCAGGTGAATAATAAAAAGAGAAAGGCACGGCAGTTAATTTGAAGCCTGTCAGTGCCTTCATATGAGCAAAATATAATATTTTCTATATTAATTTTTAATTACAGAAAAATTTTAAAAAATTTCCAAAATCACCTTTGTGCTATATAATACACTAAGATATTTATATGCTTTTAATGTGACCATTGAGATTCCCTGGTGCCTCAGATGGTAAAGAATCTGCCTGCAGTGTGGAAGATGTGCATCCTACCCCTGGGTTGGAAAGATCCCCTGGTCAAGGGAAAGGCTACTCACTTCAGTATTCTTGCCTGGAAAATTCCATGAACAGGGAGCCTGGTGGGCTATAGGCCATGGCGTCACAGTCAACATAACTGAGCGACAAATACAACAGTGTGACCATCATATAACTTTAAAGAAATCAGCATTATTTCTGACTTATTATTGGAGCCATTTGATAGATGAACTAATTGAGGCTTAGAAAAGTTAAGAATTTGATAAAATGAACCTGTAATAGCATTAATAATTGTTTAACCTGAGCCAGTCATAGTAATCATTGTTTTTCACTTATTAGCACATTGAATCTTCATAAAATTCCATAGCAATAGGTAGTATTAAATTCATTTAAGAAAATGAGGAAACCATAATTATAAACATTATAAAAAGCAAAATAAAACATGTCTAACATTATGAAACAGTGGGAGAACTGGGGTTCAAGATAAGAGTCAGATTTCAAAACATATGCTTTTTTCCACAAGCATCACATAGCTTATTACATATTCCTGCCACCCCATGGGCATTTTGGAAAATATCAATTAATAGGATTTTTAAATTAAAGTACTGATTGAAGACCTGCACAATCTTAGACTACCTGGAGTCTTTGATCTCTTCTCTCATTTGGTGATAAACCCAGTATAAATTTAAGTCAAGGGCATAGACTTCCAAATAAGTGAATAACTATCTACGATTTCATCTGACAGAAGATACTTCAATAAGAGTCTTTTCTTTCCAACTGTGCTTCACACCTTTAATATCATTCGAGGACATTCATTCAGTGTTGACACCATTCACAATTGTGCAAATGACATTATCGGATTGTCAGGCAAATTGAAGCAATTATCTCATGAGTCTTAAGTAATGCACACGTTGACATATATTTGCCTTTTGATAACAAGGAGTGATCTGTCAGCTGAAAAGCAGGTCTATCATTGAAATCCTTCTTAGATATTTATTTCATTTCCAGGCAAATGACAACTTTGGCAATAAACAGTGATATTCTTTCAGTTAAGGTGAGTTCTAGGATTAGAGTTGAGTTAGCACTGGCAGCTTGGCATATATTAGCATATGAAAACACTCAGCATTTTGTCTCTTGGGAAGAACAGTAATTAATCATTGACAAACAAATTGTAATTCTGATTATGCATAATAGTGAAGAAATCATATCTCAGCTTCACGCAGGCTGAAGGGGTGAGAAGCTAAGAACTGCACAGTGGGTCACCTAGTAAATGTGTCTGAACATAAAGGACACTGTATGATGCAGCACTCAGGGCAAAACAAGCCATGGTGGGATAAATAATAATTAACAGCCTGAGTAAGATTATTTTCCACTACCAAGAAGAGTGGCTTGATAATGGCCATTTATTTTCAATTTATGGGTTTTTTTGTTTTGTTTTGTTTTTTTAATACAGTCTAGTTCAAGGAAAAAGTCAGGAATTGTCAACTTCTGGCATGTAAAACCCAGATCATGCAGCTCAGTTTGGGTACCACAACGCCAGTTCCTGTCACTATCCTTCTCTCATATTGGCTTGCCATTCAGTGGTTAATATGCATGTGAGGGCAGGCATTGTCTCAGCCTGCCCTTTAAGAAGATTCAGGACTGCCACACAGCACTCATTTATTGTTTGTACAAATACTCACCAATCCATGAACTTTGTTCAAATGTTAACCATGAGGATAGAATCCGATGATAAATAAATAAAATCATATGGTGGTGGTTGAGTTGCTAAGTTATATCTGACTCTTGCGACCCCATGGACAGCCTTCCAGGCTCCTCTGTCCATGGGATTCTCCAGGCAAGAATGCAGGAGTGGGTTGCCATTTCCTTCTCATATGAGTGTGCTGCATAAAAACAACTATAATCCAGCCAGATTTACTCATTTAAATTCTTTTCCATTTTAAAATAAATTAAAATATATCCATGGGTCTCTATAGGTAAGGTGGGCTCTAGGCACAGTGCCTGCTGTACTTCTTGGATAAGTTTTCATTCTTAAGAGGTATCCTAGAATTAGTTTAGACCTCTCATCTTTATAGAGTGGGAGAACACATAAATAATGTCAGGTTATTACCTTCTTATTTTTTACAGAGGCAGACTGTGGAAGTGGATCTTTGTACCCATTGTAGCTTATATATAAGATGTCCCACTGCAATTTTTAATACCTTGTTCATAAAGGTGCAACAGATAAGATTTGTTTAGACATCTTTAATACTGCCAAATGAGTTCATAAAAATTTTAAAAAGAATTCTTTTATGTTTTTCTTAGTAACAAGAGTGTATTGGGTTTTTCACAAGGATATTGCTGGCCAAAAGTGAGGATAAAATTTAAGATTCATATTTGGACTTGATTATTTCTCTACACATAACTTACATGCACTATTAACTTTTACTTGAGTGATTCTCAAATTTGTTCAACCCCATCTCTCTCTCTCTCTTTTTTTTTTTTTGGTGGTTTGGAAGATCCTTCAGAAAAGGAAATGGGAACCCACTCCAGTACTCTTGCTTGGAAAAGTCCATGGTCAGAGGAGCCTGGTAGGCTACAGTCCATGGGGTCACAAAGAGTTGGACACAACTTAGGGACTTCACTTTCTTTCACTTTCATCTTTTTTTAATTGCCATCTCAAATATATTTTCTATCTGTTATGTTCAACCTTACACTCTTCTGAAAAAAATATATATATATATATATATATTCAGCAGGTATGTGTTCCATTCATTTGAATGGTATATTTTTTAAGTAAATGTATGAGTAAATTAACATGAGTTATTGATATGAGCTAAATATATGGTACTAGCATATTAGCTAAAATTCTTCACATTATTTTCTCTTGACCAAAATGATGAGTGACTTCACAGTGAAACTGTGGCAGTATATCATGGGGTTTTGTTTATACTCATGTGTAAACCACTGCATAGTCATGTTTTAAAGTGATGTGATCATTTACATTTTTGAAAAATAAAATTTACCTTGTTTCTGAAAATAGTTGTAAGAACTATCCCAGCCAGTAGACTATTACAGAATATGAAATGCAGAAGCCTGCTCTGAAACATAAAAGGTATGTCTATTCCATAGGGAGTTGGCATTGGTTTGGAAGAAGGAAAACTTACTCTCCTGTGTCATTGTTGTTGTTCAGCTGCTAAGTCATGTCCAGCTTTTTGCAACCCCATGGACTGCAGTACACCAGGATTTCTTGTCCTTTACTATCTCCTGGAGTTTGCTCAAATTCATGTCAGTTGAGTTGGTGATGCTATCCAACCATCTCATCCTCTGCTTCCCCCTTTTCCTCTTGCCTTCAGTCTTTCCCCACATGAGGGTCTCTTCCAATGAACAGGTTCTTCCATCAGGTGGTCAAAGTACTGGAGCTTTAGCTTCAGCATTAGTCCTTCCAGTGAATATTCAGGGTTGATTTCCTTTAGGACTGACTGGTTGGATCTCCTTGCAGTCCAAGGAATTCTCAAGACTCTTCTCCAGCACCACAATTCAAAAGCATCAGTTCTTTGGTGCTCAGCCTTCTTTATGGTCCAACTCTCATATCCATACATGACTACTGGAAAAACCATAGCTTTTGACTATACAGAACTTTTTTGGCAAAGTGATGTCTCTGCTTTTTAATATTTGGTCTAGATTTATCATAGCTTTTCTTCCAAGTAGCAAACCACAGTCACCGTCTGCAGTGATTTTGGAGCCCAAGGAAGTAAAACTCTCCTATATATTCTGAAATGAAAGTAAAAGGAAAAGAAAATGGCTTCAGATTATATAGCTGTGTTAAGCATACAAAATTCATCTACTTTAATTAGCTTTATTGATATATAATGTGCAGAAAATAAAAGTCACCAAATGTAAGTAGAGAGTTGAATGCTTTTTTACCCATGTAATCACCATCACAATTATGATGGTAAACATTTCCAGCACCTCAAAGGATCCCTCATACCAATTTTCAGTCATTTTCCTACCCCAGCATTCAACCCTTGGCAAACACTCAACTGCTTTCTATCATTTCTAGAATTTCATATAAACGAAGCCATGTTGTATGTAGTTTTTCCTTTAGCATACCACATTTAAAACTCATCCATGTGGTTGCATGCTTCAGTGGTTCATTATTTTATTGCTGAATAATATTCTACTATATGAATAATAATGTATATCTTTTATACATTCACCAATTGATGGGCATTTGAATTCTGTGATTTGTGTCTACTGTCAATAATGCTTCTATGAGTATTTATTTATACATGTCACAAACAAAACTGTATGTGTTTGTGTGACATATTAATATATTTATATTTCTTGGGTAAAGACCTAAAATGTGGGCTTGCTGAGTCATATGGAAAGTGAATTTTAATTTCATAAGAAACTACCAAAATGCTTTTTTCAAAATGGCTATATTATTTTGAATTTTGTTATATTTGTTTCAGCCAAATAACTTTAGATCAATTTGAGGCTTTCAAGTCTCACTTTAGGGTTTGGTATGACAGTTCCAGACGGCCTTTATTCGTTTTGTTTTTTTTTTTCCCCCAACTACTATGGTGATATCATTCTGAAGAATCTTACAAATACCTCATTTTCTAGGGGGACATGGGTCTCCCTGGCTACTCTGGCTACTAGGATCATCAACTCTTGCCAACCTTATGTGAGTTCTGATGAAATTTGGGCTTTTGCTTTCCAGTGGTTCTCTCTTTGACCTTGAGTGGTTTCATCTTATGCATGTATGGAGATTGGTATTCAGCCAGAGTTTCAAATCTTAGACCTTTCCCTATGTAATTCCTTCTTTTCTGGTATTGTCACCTGAAAATTCTAGTTGTTTCAGCCACCACCCCCAAAACTGTTAAATCTCTGTATTCTCTAGACAATAAGCTCATTAAATTCTGCATCATCCTTTGCCCGGGTCCAGCCCCAGTGGATCCAGGGTGATTCGAAGGTGGGGACGGAGTTGGTGTCTTTGGAAAAATACATATTTAATTACAGATATATAGAGAGATTAGAAACGGATAGTGTAGTAGGAAGATTAGTGGAGAAAAAGAGGCTGAATAACTTGGATTACGTGGAATAGCATCCATGCTCCAGATGGGAATTCAGCCAGAAAAATGGGAGCAAGAAAGAAGCGACATGGGGGAATCAGTCTTTCTGGAAACTGATCCATTTTCTTTATTTTTAGGTTTGCTTATATACCTTTTGTTACACGTAGGGATGAATACAGAGTCACACGGGGGTCAGCAGTCCTGACCTTTATCAAAATCAGTGGCTTCACATAAATGTATAAAAATGGTACATCACCTTCTGGCCATGAGTGAGACCTGCTGACATTTTATGATCCTTTCTTTCTGATAACCAAAAAACTTATTTCTTCCAAGGGTGTTTTTCCTTAAACCAGACACCACCCTCCAAATAAAGTTACATTCCTACAGGGTGAGGGTGTAGTGAGTTACAATCTAGAAAGGAATCTATTTAACCCAAGGTTAACATGATTAATCTTAAAGGTTAATACTTATTTCTCCTATATGTTAGTTATATTCATTATAAGGGCAGGGAACATGGAGATTTAGCAGCAAACATCAGCCCAACAACTGAAAATCCTTTCACCAATGCTCCCCTTAAGATCTATTTAGTCTTAAGATAGTGATAAAGTTACATTTTTACATAACAAGGACACAGTGATTTATAACAAAGCACAGTGATCTATTACAAAAGAGAAAATCCATTAACTCAAAAAGCCTAGTATTGCGAACATCAAAAACTACCATATTTCCTTTTGTATAGTCCAAACATATTGATTAATATATTCCCAGTGCCTAAGGATACGGAGGCCTGGCGGCAATCCTTGACTCAACAAGAAGAAAAAGCCCTATGCTAATTAAGACTCTCAAAATACTCCAAAACTCTCTGTGCTGTTTATGGTTGAGGGGTAGTAAACAATCATGTGGTAGTGGCAGCAATATGGATAATCCTGTCACACAAGCTAGTCTGTCAGCAGAGAGGTTTGACCTGAGACATCCTTGTCCCACCCAGAGCAGGGAATCAGCAGCAATTATTGACACAACAAATGAAAAACCCTTCACCAATATAATTCCTAACCAACCCATTATACTAATAATTTCCAACCCCCCAAAAGAATTTGCCTTTAGTAAGCCTAAAACATCTCGTGCCTCTCAGATTGGGAGGCTGTAAACAATCACATGTGGCTGGACGAACCTATACAGGTGGGCTAGATAACCTTCAGAGGAGTCCGTAAGCTGAAACACTCTTGTCACGCCCAGGAATTTTTATTGCCTTGGAGCTGCACGTTTACTCCTTCTCTGAGAGAAACGGTTATGGGGGAGAGCCCCCCGTAAAGTCAGAGGTGTAGGTGAGAGCATAAAACAGACTCTGGTTTTGGGGGTAGATGCTCGGGAACAGGGGGTTTCCTGAGGCTTGATCACGCCTTTGCGTATGCCAAGCCTCCTTCCTCATGACCTTTGCCATGGGCGGAGTTTCTCACGCTGGCTCCCGGCAATCCTTCTCTCTGTGGCCTGAAAATTGTTTCTGAGCTATAAATTGAGAAATCATAAGACTTACCTAAGTTTTAGTTTTTGTTTAGGCTTGTAGTATTTCTGTGACTTTTGTTTAGTATCTAAACATTTGTTTTCATTGTGTTTTGTTTTATTATCTAGCAGCTGATGGCAGTAGGGCAAACCTAAAGCAGGACATTTTTCTTGGGTATGAGGAGATGTGTCCTTCCTATCTAAATCTACATTAATTAAGAAAAAAACTTACAGTTAAAACTTACATAATTGACAATGTGATAATTAACTTAATTTCTCTAGCTTCAGTATGGATTCTGCTTTGCCCAAAGCTGCTTTGTTTTTTATTTACATTTTCATCTGTGAATTGCTTAAAAATGTCTGACACACAGTATATTCTTAATAAACATTGAGTGAATGATTGACGAATAAATGATGAATGATTATACCTTCTTTCGCAGGAATGGGAAAATCACTTGGATATATTATTTACAATATGGATGTACCACAACACTCTCCTGACAGGGAGCTATTCTTTATTTCCCTGAAGTATGAAATGTACTGGCCTGTTGGGCTGCAGATGAATACCGACGTGTGAATATGTGAGACTGCTACTTAATTTGTTCCCTTCCTTAAAGAAATGCTCGTGAAACACAGGAAAAATATTAGACCAATTTCTCCTAGTATGGCCATTCCACAGGCTCTTATATTATAAGAAACTGGAGCAATTTCATCTGATGACTTGAGTTCTAATCTTAGCATCAGTTCAGTTCAGTTTAGTTCAGTCGCTGAGTCATGTCCGACTCTTTGTGACCCCATGAATCGCAGCACGCCAGGCCTCCGTGTCCATCATCAACTCCCGGAGTTCACTCAGACTCACGTCCATCGAGTCAGTGATGCCATCCAGCCATCTCATCCTCTGTCGCCCCCTTCTCCTCCTGCCCCCAATCCCTCTCAGCATCAGAGTCTTTGCCAATGAGTCAACTCTTCACATGAGGTGGCCAAAGTACTGGAGTTTCAGCTTTAGCATCATTTCTTCCAAAGAAATCACAGGGCTGATCTCCTTCAGAATGGACTGGTTGGATCTCCTTGCAGTCCAAGGAACTCTCAAGAGTCTTCTCCAACACCACAGTTCAAAAGCATCAATTCTTCGGTGCTCAGCCTTTTTCACAGTCCAACTCTCACATCCATACATGACCACTGGAAAAACCATAGCCTTGACTAGATGCCTTGATTAACTAAACATATAATTTGGTAGAAGAAATGTCAACTCCTTGAGTGTAACTTTGACAGTGAAAGTGAAAATCACTCAGTTGTGTCTGACTCTTTGTGACCCCATGGACTATACAGTCCATAGAATTATCCAGGCAAGAATACTGGACTGGGTAGCCTTTCCCTTCTGCAGAGGATCTTCCCAACCCAGGGACTGAACTCAGGGCTCCCACATTGCAGCCGCATTCTTTACCAGCTGATCGATAAAGGAAGCCTAAGAATACTGGAGTGAGTTGTCTATCCTTTCTCCAGTGGATCTTCCCGACCTAGGAGTCGAACCAGGGTCTCCTGCATTGCAAGTGGATTCTTTACCAACTGAGCTATCAGGGAAGCCTTGGGTTTAACTTTACATTTAAATAATATGAAGTAGTTGGACTAACTAAAGTACCTGCTCACTCTTGAGATCTTGTTCAAAGCTGTTTAAAACAATATTTCTTTTCTCACTGATGCATTCTCATTAGATGCACTTGTCAAGTATAGTTGCCTGATATTTTTTTTTTTCGTATCATGTCTTAGCAGAAACATAAAAAGAGAATGACTCAAAAATAGGAAGTAACACAAATATCAATAATCCAAAATGTAATATAATTTTATTGCACTTGATATGACTTTTCAGAGCTAAGTTAAAGCTAGCAGAAAATTCTTTATCTGGTCATTAGTTCAGTGTTCCATAGACTAAAGTACTTCTAGAGCTATAAAATGGGGCTGTATCATTTGATTTGAGAGAACTGCATATGAACTTACAAACATACTTTGCTCAATATGAGTTTTGCATCTGCTTTTATGACTTACATAATTAACAGTAAGAAAATTACATTTAATGTTCTTTTTGTTTCATTTCACATGTTTTCAAAAATTAATCCCTTAAATTGTTTCTAGGGTTGTCTTTGTATTTTGAGAAGTTGACTGTTAGTAGCACTGCAACTAAGTCTATAGTGTGAAATAGCAATGAGACAAGCTATATTATATAATCTACTTGTTTTATAATTAGCACTGTGATGATTTATACATCACATTTTATTAAAAGATAAGACAAAATTATTGTGGAACTGTAAGTCTAGATACTGGAGTTGCATGATTGTAGAATAAAAGTACCACAATTTCTAACACTATTGAGATTTTGATGGTGGAAGAATGTGCTGATAACTTTTTATTCTTCTTACCATTATGGTTATAAAAGAGGAGATGACCTAGTTAAACACTGTGATTTTTGTTTAAAAATGCTTCAGACTGACCATTCATTTATTCACCCAACAAATACTAAGCATCAAGGACTACCCAGGTGCCAAAAATACGCTGGCAAACAAGCTAGACACAGCATCAACCATGGCAACTTGCCTTTTGAGAATCAGTAGACAGATAACAGATAAAAATATAAAATTGACAGCTTGTGACTTGAAGGAGAATTATGAGGGTCATATATAATGATCGACGTGGGCTGAAAGGTAGAGCTAGTGAGTAAAGGAAATAATCATCCACAGATCTTAAAGACTATGGCTCCAGTGATACAGCTTCTCCACACTTTTCAGTACACACTTCTGTCTGCTATACATCTGCATCTCTACAAACACTTCACATACATCATGAACACAATCAAATCTATCATTCAATACCTAAATTTTCTAAGTTTAGCCATTCTCCAACTTTAATGATTTACTCCTACTGATTTACTACCAAAATATCTCTTAAATATCTCAAAATATTTCCTTTCTCCAACTCCGCGCTGAATACCCCAGTAATGCACTTACTTCTGGGTACTTAATGGATATCAAGTCCTATGTCATATATTTTACAAGTTATACATTCATATATAATCTTCACCCCATGATACTTACTGTTAAATCCTCAGCCTTTGGACTCCAGAGCTTGCTTTTTAAGTCACTATTCTCTTACAATTTCTTTTGTGACCCAGTAGATATCCCTAAAATATTGCTCTATCATGCACAGTGCTAAAAGATCACCAGTTCTCCCTCTGACACAAAATTCTTTGAGGTTCTCTAAATATGTACATTAGCAGTACAGAAATCTGGCTGATAATAGTGATCCCTGGGTACTTGAAGAAACTTCTCTGGTGGCTCAGTCGGTAAAGAATATGCCTGCAATGCAGGAGATCTGGGTTTCATCCCTGGGTTGGGAAGATCCCCTGGAGAAGGGGATGGCAACCCACTGCAGTAATCTTGCCTGGAGAATTCCATGGACAGAGGAGCCTGGTTGGCTACAGTCCATGGGGTCACAAAGAGTCAGGCACGACTGAGCGACTAACACATTTGAAGAAAAGTATGAGTATATATTATTTGATATAATATATATGTGTTATATGTGCTAAATCGCTCCAGTCATGTCCAAATCTGAAACCTTATGGCTGTAGCCTGCCAGGCTCGTCTATCCATGGGATTCTCCAGGCAAGAATACTGGAGTGGGTTTCCATGCTCTCCTCTAGGGGATCTTTTCAACCCAGGGATTGAACCTACATCTCTTACATCTCTTGCACTGGCAGGCAGGTTCTTTACCACTGGCACCACCTGGGAAGCCAATGTATTACATGTGTTATACATATCCATACAAATATACTTATATGTGTGTGTTTACATGTGTGTGTGTGTGTATATGTTTGGCCTTACATCTGCAAAAACATAATTCAAAGAGCAAATGCTAGAAATCTATGTTTTTTTCAAAATGTTGCGGATTATTTCAATGATGGGGCTTCCCAGGTAGCTCGGTAAGTAAAAAAATTGGTCTCCAGTGTAGGAGATGTAGCAGATGCAGGTTCCATCCCTGGGTTAGGAAGATCCCCTAGAGGGAAATCCCATGGACAGAGAAGCCTGGAGGGCTATAGTCCATGGAGTCTCAAAGAGTCTGACATGGCTGAATGACTGAGCATGCACACATTCCAAAGATGAACCAACATTAGTGAGCTATAGTTTCCAGACTATCTGAGCTTCTTAATATCTGTTTTGTATCTACCCCAAATGCTGCCACAAGCTCCACCCCTTTCCTCCTGACATATGTTCCAATGTCACTGAGCACTATTTCTCAAACACACCATCTTCTCTTATGACTCCACAATACTTCTTAAAAATTATAATTGCCTGGAACAAGACCCATCTTTTCATCCAATTAGCAGGTTCCATCTCTGTCAATAAAAATATAAGTGCACTTCTAATGGGGAGATATCTTTCTTCCTCATCTGTTTTCAGCGTTTCTTCTCTCGTTCTGTCCTGTGTGAAGGATTTGATTTAGCAATTATTATCAGGCCTCTGATACCCACTAAGGGAGCTAATGGAAGTAAAATTACATAAGAGAAGGAAATTATTGATTCTGGTGTCTAAGATCTGTCATTCACAATCTCGTGATAGCAATGACTAAAGTAGAGCCAATATTTTCTTCATTTAGTCTAATAAATTCAAGTTAGCATGCTTACTTTTAAAATAAAACAGAAGTCGCAACAAAATTGCAAATAAAATACAATTAACTCCATCAAGTCAAACATGAAGGAGGAAGGATAAGAAGAGGACTTGCATGATATCTCATACCTCATGCATGATATGATTATCTGCATATGAGAAATGGTACAATTGTACAGACCAGTGAAAAACTAACAAGGTGAAGTGACTCTAGGGGAGTGGAAGTAGAAATATGGAAAATGAAAAACTAGATGAGGGATTCCTGATATATATTCCTGATATATATTGGGTGATTTCAGTTCTCATTAATATTAATCATTAAAATTGTGTAAGAGATAAATTCAGTTCTCATTTTCAAGACAAGAAAATTGAAACTCCAAGAGATTTTGTGTAATTAATCTATGTTTACATTATAACTTTCTGGCATAGCCAGTGTTCAAGCCTATATTTAAATCATGATCCTTTTTTCATTTCACTCTAATTTTCCCACTTATAACTTTCAGGTTAAAACTGAAACATGTATGATATCATATAAGAAATGCATTGCCAGTCTAGGTTCGATGTAGGATACAGGATGCTTGGGGTTGGTGCACTGGGATAACCCAGAGGGATGGTATGGGGAGAGAGGTGGGAGGGGGGTTCAGGAGTGGGAAGTTATGTACCCCCGTGGTGGATTCATGTTGATGTATGGCAAAACCAATACAGTATTGTAAAGTAAAAAAACAAACAAACAAAAAAAAAAAACCTGAATCTTTGCTCATGAGTTAGAGATGAGCAATGGCCAGAATAAATAAGTAATTATTGTAGAACGTTAAAATGCCATATAGCACTGAATACAGGTATACTGCAATTTTGAAACAGCAATATACAATCTGTTTCTGAAGAGAAAATATCATGGTGTAGAGAAGACAAAAACAGAATGGGAGGCAGAAAAATTTGAGTTGGCATTCTTGTCTTGTCCTAATTAACTGTATAAAATAATCTTAGCTCTATGTATATACACATGTATATGTTTGTGAATGTGTGTGTGTGTTTGTGCATAGGTATAAAGTATAATTGTACATGCTGAGTCACTCAGTCCTGTCTGACTCTTTGCAACCCCACAGACTGTATCCCACCAGGCTCCTCTGTTCTTTGGATTCTCCAGGCAAGAATACTGGAGAGGGTAGCCATTTCCTACCTACTTCATAATTTAGTCATAAATCCTAGAGGAAATATAAAAATACTCACAGTCATGATTATCTCTAGATAAGAGCTTAGGAAGTGTGTGTGTGTGTGTGTGTGTGTGTGTGTGTGTGTGTGTGTTTGCGTATGTTTTCTGTCGATCATATAGTTACCTGATTGAAACTGGTTACCATATACAGACATGAACAAAAAACATGCAGTGTTTAGCTTGTCTTCAAGTAGTGATTGGAAAAAAGCATTGTCCCAGTCTTTTTAAAGTTTGCTCGTTCTGAGATTGCTATGGAGAGGGCAAGGACATCTGGAGAGAGCAGGGTTCCCAGCCCAACCCTTTCTGATTATTCAGGGCACTTCTTGTTGAAGCAGCTATAATCGCTTCCATTTTGGTTGGCAGGGAAGGAAGGTGTTCTAGATTGGAAAAGTGTCCTCTTCTGCTTCCTACTTCCCCTTCTAATGTCTAGTCAAGTACCTCTCTATTCCACAGCAGCTCTCAGAGATTACCCCCAAATGAAGGTGTGACACTGAAGAATAGTTATTTTCCCACGGAAACCATTTTACCCACAACTTATTGGAATCCCATTTACTGCACTCTTAAGAACAAACAAGCAAAATCATAAAGAACATCAGACTTCAAATAAGAAGAAGTGGGTTCTAGCCCTATTGCTACCACTGGGGTGCATGTCTGCATAAAATTTCTTTGAAATACATATCACATGGCTGAATTATTTCCTAGGGTTTGGAAATCAAGGAGGGATAAAACAGAAAGCACCTTTCCTCTTAGAAACCCAACTTCTCCATTTTCACAGAAATATGACATTAAAAAAAAAATCAATAACTCAACCTCTTTCCGAGGGCTGTTTTGGCCCTTCAGTTCTTTGTCTCCATGGCATGCTGTGATATTATCTGTGTCCCTGCAAGACACTGAACAAGAGAACTCTCAGTATGACGTGAACTGAAAAGGACTAGTTTATCCTTAAACCAGGGCTCCTCCTTGGTCTATTCAAGAACATTCTACTCTCCCCTAGTGATTTTCTGTTACTATTTCTCTTGTTTGTTCACATAAATAGAAAAGAACTAAGAAAAATGGGGATGGGAGAATAAGATAACAATCAAAACATGAGTTCACTGGATAAACAAGAAACTAATATTCTTATGGCTAAAAAGCCTACAGTTGTTAAGTTTCAATGCATGGACTGGATCCCTGGGATTCAGAAACTGATTTTATTTATTAATTTATGTTTAATTATTTCATCTTATGTTCTGTTTGATATAATAGCCCAAATATCCAAAACTTCTGGGTTGTTAGAGTTCTGCTCATTTAGAACGCTCCCTTCTACTTGAATATCTGCAAAAATTCAACATTTTGTGAGCATGCTTCTGTTTCTCAAAGCATGAAGAAGAGCAATAAAAAACTTTTAACCACACAAATGCAACTTTTGTTCTATAAAAATGCAATTGCCACACTTTATTTTCTTATGTGATTTGTCCTCCTACTTCCAATAACAATCTAAGATGTTAGAATGCAGGGTCAGTATTCATTTAATTTCCTTTTGTTCTCTTCATGGAGCCCATTTCTTACTAATCCCCGAAATATTTGTAGCCTGAATTGGACGTGGATTTGAAAAGAAGCACATAGTCAAAGACTTTAAAGAATGAATTATTGCATTTGAAACAATAGGTAGCAGATTATTGCTCCTCCAATTGGAGCTAGCTTTTTAAAGACAAGGGGATATGACATGGAGCCTTTTAAGAGCATTGGGAAAATCTAGTGAATTCTGACTTTTACCTCTTTTTCTTGAGTGTCCAATAGAGACCTTTTGTTGCAAAATGATTATCTTGGAAACCAGTTTTGTTTTCTAGATTAGCAGTCTTGCAGTCTTCATATTGTCCATATCAAAGCTGCTTAAAATGTGGTCCAAAGATCACCTGCAAGAATATTACTTGGGAAGTCAGTTAAATATACAAATTACAGGACTGTAAATATGAACCTTAGGGAGACAGTAATCTGGTTCTTGTAGATAAGCATGAAAAGTCTATTCTACAATCTAGTTCAGTATCTTGTCAAATCTTCAGTAATGCGAAGTAAGTAATGGATTGGAAATAGGTTTTTTTAGCTGTGTTCTGTAGTCCATAGATGAGTACCATTGAGAGCAAAGTGATGGTGGTCTGGTTGACTTGCTTTGCTCTCTTGGCATCTATGTGGGCTTCTAGATTGAGACATGTTTAATTACCATGCAGACACACATCAATAATATTCATCTTCAGTGATGGGTGGAGAGCACATAAGTGCATGTATGTATGCTTAGTTATGTTGGACTCTTTGCGACCTCATGGACTGTGGCCTGCCAGGCTCCTCTGTCCATGAGATTTTTCAAGCAAGAGTATTGGAGTGGGTTGCCGTTTCCTTCTCCAGGGGCTCTTCCTGACCCAGGGATCGAAGCCATGTCTCCTGTGTCTCCCGCATTGCAGGCAAATTCTTTATCTACTGAACCATTTTGGAGGGCACATCAGAATTAGGTTTAATTTTCAGATTTGTCACAATTAGCTGCACAAATTACTTTAATTCCCTAAGTATCATTTTCCTTTACCATATGGCTATATTGAATTTCTCTCACATTTTGAAGAGTATCATGGAGATGCACAAAAAATTATTTACTGTCAGACAGATGCCTTAATACTAGGCTGCCAAAATCCTGAGAAGTCTGCATTCTAAGTAATGTGGTTCACATTTCTTTTCCAACCAAAAAACCATGGTATTATATGTCAATCATGAGTCAATCACAAGGTATAGGAGATGTTGGGACTAGAAAGATGTCCTTGGGCATCCTAGTGGTCCAGTGGTTAAGAATCTGCCTGCCAATACAGGGGACATGGGATCAATCCCTGGTCCAGGTAGATTCCACCTACTGTGGGACAGCTAAGCCTGAGTGCCACAACTAGAGCTCATGTTCCACAAGAGCTCATGTTCCTTGATCAAGCTCAAGGGCACCTCAATGAGAAGCCCATGCACAGCAACAGAGAACGGCCCTCGATTATAGCAACTAGAAAAAATCCGTGCAGCAGTGAAGACCCAGTGCAGCCAAAAATAAATAAAATTAAAAAAATAGGAAGATGTCCTTTCCAAGAATTGAATTTGAAGAACCTTTCTCCATAAATGTTTAGCAATAAACAGGGTATGGAACCAACTAAATTTTGGAGAATGGTCCATTTTTATCCCTATCTTTGTAAAGTGATAATGCCTACTTAGCTGGAAAAGAATAATGATGAATATAAAGCAAGGTATTTAAATGCACCTTTCCCCAAATATAGTGGGTCATATAATCTTTTCTGTTTTTAACTACAAACATTTCAAAGACTTAGTATTCTGACGAATACATTTTTGCATATGCTAGTATAAAAGTCCATGGAGAAAATATGCCCAATCTACCTTCTCCTAGTTAATCTCAGATCCTTCCTTAAAAGCTAATTAAAACAATCATTTGAACCATTTCTGAAAGCCAAATAGTGAAGAGATCACTTCCTTTTTTCCCCCCGAGTCATGATCTTGGCATCAGTTTCAAGTGATAAAAATCTCAAGAGCTAAACATCAGTCTTCAAATGAGCTCATCATATCAGATGACACCTGGTTATTGCTGAAATCACTACCGATATATAGTCTTGTTTTTTTCTGAACTCCTGCAAGAATGTGACAGTATCATTTCCAAAATATAACCTGTACTCCTAAGTCTGTGTTAATTGTTCCTTGCTTGACACAAAAGGTCTGAGGCAGAGGCACCCAGGAAAGAAGGCATTATGAGAACAGTCAGATTAGATTTGTGAAGACAATTAAGCTCAATTCTTTACGGCCACTTCTTACTCTTAGCTTTGAAATAAATATTTCTTGCTATTGAATCATTTGGATTCCTGGTAGCACTGCTGGGGAAAAAAAAAGGAGAGATATTTATTCAACAAACAAACAAGAACAAAGCAATAAATCTAGCTCTTCTTACTATGTGAATTAAATTGAGAGACTATAAAAGTTTGCATTTTTGTGTTAGGAGTTTTACAGAAAGTATCTTTAGCGTTTCCTTTTCTGAAAATATGCCCGTGCAGAGTGCTATCAAATTTTAATTGTCCCCAGAGGACAGGTTACAGGTAATTAAATCAACTCTCTCCAGCAAAGAATACTTTAAAACACTTTTGAGAGTGCTGGAGTTTTTACCTGACCTTTGAGAAAAAGCACTTTGTGACTGACACAGTTTGTGTTTCTGCTAGAGGTTTCTCTTTGGCACAGATGAATTAGCATCTACCTTCATAAAGTCTGAGTTCAGATAAACTTAGACATACCTAGCCACTGGGTTGTCTTCTCATGTTGAATGATCCTTGGGTTGGGGGTTCATTCTATTCTGTTAGTTTTATCAGGGGAGCTATATGAATGAAGTGCATAATTTACTTCACAGTCTTAAGGAATGACATATTCAGTATAGAAACCGGGTGGAATAAATATCTTTTTTTTTTTTTCTTCAAAATGCAACAACCACCCTTATGCTTGTAAGGAACAGGGATGACATTAATGTCATCTCAGAAGTTTTAGCAATTTCCTCTATGTGAGACTCTCGGAAAGGGCTTAGGATATACATATGGGTTGACTTTTCTTCTTTATCCTTTCCTAAAGCACCTATTTTGCAGTCAACCCTCAGGTGTAAATTCTTGTAATGAGAAGTTCTAAACTCTAGAGCACTTTCTTGCCTGCAAATGGTGTTCCATATAGGACTTTGTACACATCAAATTCTCAGAAAATGCTTATTAATTATGTGGTGTAGGGAAATGCATAGACCATTGAGTTTGAAGTTGGAATAATCTGCTCCATCTTTCCCACTACATTTTTGTAAAGGTAAGCGTATCTGCCTGGATGTCAATTATTTTTTTCTATAAAAGAAAGTTGTTGTTTAGTCACTAAGTTGTGCTGACCTTCTTTGCAACCCCATGGACTGGAACCCACCAGGCTCCTCTGTCTATGGGATTTCCTGGGCAAGAATACTGGAGTGGGTTGCCATCTCCTTCTACAGGGGATCTTCCCAACCCAGGGATCAAACCTGCATCTCTTGTTTTGGCAGGAGGATTCTTTACCACTGAGCCATCAGGGAAGTCCCATAAAAGAAAGCGCATGCTTGCTAAGTCATTTCAGTCGTGTTTGACTCTTTGCAACCCTGTGGACTATAGCCCGCCAGGCTCCTCTGTCCATGAGATTCTCTAGGCAAGAATATTGAAATGGGCTGTCATGCCCTCCTCCAGAGGATATTACTGACCCAGGGATTGAACCCTCATCTCTTACATCTCCTGCATTGACAGGCAGTTCTTTACCACTAGAGTCACCTAGGAAGCACATAAAAGAAAGTACTTTTATTTAAATGTTGATGAACTGTATTAAAGTTCCTATGTTCAGTTAAACAAACACTATTGAAATAGGACTTTTTCTTGAAAATTCACAAATATTTGTTTAGTCATCATATATTTGTTAAGTTTGTTTGATGGGCCAGAAAAAGCAAATGAGATCATTCTTATCTAAAGATGCTCACTGTGGGAATATAATTCTATTGGACAGATTATTTTCTGTGCATTAGGCTTCCCTTAAAAGTATACATATTTTTGAAGTTTTTGGCAGCTGGCATTTCTCATGATGCTTTCAGTAATCTTTAAATGTATGTTTTTTTAATTATAAAGGAGTACATGCTGATTGATAGAAATTAAACAAATGAAGAATGACATGAAAAAGACAACCCTAATTCCATGATCCCACTATTCAGAAGACAAGAACTACTGATTTTAGAAAATCCTATTCTGCCATTCAATTCTATGTTGAATATGCATGTATGAATGTGTGTGTTTGGACAATAAGAACTAATAGGGTCTTAGTATCTATATCTGTATCTCTATGTGTTCTGATATTTTCACATGTTATTTTCTTATAATGCTAAATATATTTTAATAGCAGAATTTTATTATTTACAGACTACTTGACCATACAAATGAACCATAATTTATTTAATTCCATTTTGCATACTTCTTTAACTATTAGTATATTATATGCACTAAATAAACATATTTCTTCACAAAACATTTATAAAACAATTTTCATTGTGTATGTAGACATTTAGATGAAACTTTCTAAAATACTCTTTGCTTTTTTGTTTTAACAATAAATCTCTCTTAAGTGATTATTTTTTTTTCTCTCACTCTCTTCAGTGTGACAGTTCCCATATTTTGTGTCTCAGAAACTTGTCTTAATCCTACTTTACCTATTGAAACATTTGGGCAAGGAAGAGTTGATCCAATCCATTTTGCCACTACATAGGTCTTGGATTCCCCGTTTTCATTCTCATTATTATTTGCCAAGATACAATCAGAATACTAATATTCTGCATTAGGTAAACAGGATTCTTTTTTATAGACCTAGCTATCAGTATATTTCAGTGAAAATCAATATATTTCCCACAACTGGAATCACTCTCTGAGGATATGAAGACAAATACACTGAAAAATAATTTCAAAGTAGGCTAAAATTTGTCTTTTGCTAGAAGCACCACAGGATAGAATAGCACAGAAATGTAACCATAAGATTATATAGAATTTCTGGTGTGCTCTTCTTCCGTGCCTTTGTCTTTCTTAGTTCTTCCTATAATTACATGTACGACAACAATGCAGTGTGTAGACAATGTCCACCTACATCCTGTTCGTTACCATCATATTGTAGTAAGTTTTCATTTCTTATTGGAACCAAGAGAGATGAGAAGCAAAGATGGGTGTGTAGCACAAGCAGTAGGTCATGAGATGCTTTAGATCGCTTTCAGAAATCAGCTCACCCAAAGCAATGACATGACACCTTTTTGTAAATTTCCTTCCTCTTATCCCATCAAAAAATAGTCCATATCTGAGAAATTGTCAGCCATTGGGTCAGGGCTATATATCCTCCAAAGTCCCATAAACTTAAAAATATTTTTTTCCTTTTTTGTTTTTGCAAAATGCAATATTCTAGCTCTGATCTGTTTCATACTTTAGTTAGTGGGAATTCATCCTGAGATTTTCAAGGAACAGGTGAATTAATAACCAATATTCCTCCTTTGATCCATGTGAGCAAAGTGGCATGCTGGCGGTAATTTAAAAGTGAGTGCCATGCTTCTGTAAATCCATTTCTAATTATAAATCTCTTTCAAGCTAACATCTAGAATGATATTTTTAATATCTCAGTCATTGGCACAACCATTCATCCATGAAGCTTCCCATTCTAATGGATACTATTCATTTTGGCGGGAGGGAAGTGTAAGAGACAGCTAAAGGAAACATAGTTCCCACTTGTTCCATGGAACTAATCCTATCTCAGATGAAAACATTAAAAACTCTTATTTTTTTAAGTATCCCACTGGTAGCTGCCCCCACTGTGACCTGGTTACAGTGCAAGTCTGTGATATGTCAGTAACTCAGCTTGATGTCCTACACATGCCTTTCATTGGATTCAGCTAATTGGGATCATGTGCGTTACACAACAAAAACCAACATTAATGCAGGCTTTATTTGGATAACAATAATCAAGACAAAAGAGTAGTGGCAGCAAAGCAATCACTACTTATTGATGCTAACTATGTGTCAGGCATTCTCGTGAATACATTAAATATAATTTTACTTTATGTCCACATCAATATCACATGATGGGCTCTGTCATGCTCCATTTTCAAATTAGGAAACCAAGCCTAAAGAGGCAATGTATTGTCTAAATTCAACAGCAGATTTATTGTTCAAATCCAAGATTCTTGAACTCTAAAGAGTGATTTTCTTCCTGTATTCCAAGAGTGTGAGTGTGTGTGCATATGTTTGCCTTTAGTTCATATTTCTATAGTATCCTATTGGTTTCTTCATAGGCATGCCAGTAGATAGCATAATACCATTATCAAATGTATCTACATGATATTTATAAATGTTAGTATATAGCACTGAAGAACTGATGCTTTTGAATTGCGGTACTGAAGAAGACTCTCTTTAGAGTCCCTTGAATGGCAAGGAGATCAAAACAGTCAATCCTAAAGGAAATCAACCCTGAATATTCATTAGAAGGACTGAAGCTGAAGCTTCAATATGTTGGCCACCTGATATGAAGGGCTGACTCATTGAAAAAGACCCTGATGCTGGGAAAGATTGAAGGCAGGAGGAGAAGGGAATGACAGAGGATGAAATGTTTGGATGGCATCACTGACTCAATGGGCATGAGTTGGAGCAAACTGTGTGGGATGGGGAAGGACAGAGAAGCCTGATGTGCTGTAGTCCATGGATTCACAAAGAGTCGGACATAATTTATCAACTGAACACCACATCAACAATAGTACTTTTGCACTTCCTCCAAGAAGAAAAAAAAAATTAAATGTATGAAATACCATTGTCACTTTCTTTTTTCTGACTAACAGATAATAAGCTGCCTTTTTTTCCTGCAAAAATGATTTCTTATCATCAAGCTCCTTAAGCTCCAGCTGATGGAATTAATCATTTCTACATTTCCTTTCAGCGCTTCAGTCTGAAGAGTCCAAAGTCATGAGGCTTCTGAGTTAATAAAACAACATTGTATCTTAAATTACTCCTCATTTCCCCCAATGTGTAATGGAAATTGTTATATTACTTCATACTGAACTATTTTGTTGACAAAATCCTCCAACAGCAGTAATTGACTAGACATTTGTACATGAGATTTAGTACAGGTATTAAAAAAAAACTTATTATACATCCTTTTATTAGAAGTTTATCAAGAATAGGCTCATTCATAGACATAGGCTCAGATATAGACAATTTTCTCTTCTCCATCCAATCTTTATTTCCAAAATGCAGAAGCAGAATCTTGATTCAGTGATGAAAATTTTCTTTGATTAAAATCCATATTATATTTGAATGGGACTTAGTTTACATGTAATATTGAATTCAAATTTGAGCAGTGGCATCATTTTGGGGAGAAATAACTCAGAGTGCTTTCATAGCTCAAATTTTAATGGTATATATAATTCACCCAGAAATAATTCAAAATCAGAGTCTTGTGAAGAAATGATAGAAACTGTCATTAAAATTGTTGAAAGTAGAAAATCAGGTAAAAAGTTAAAGATGATTTTTTTCCCCATTTTTTCTTTATTTTTAAAGAGTCCTCAAATTTTTTGAACCATAATTTTTTCAAAAGGAAAAAAAAATGTCAAAATCATTCTCTTTGTTCCCTTAGTTGTATGATAAGAAATGAATCAACAATAGTTCACCAGAAATAATTCCAAATGCTTTGAAATCCTTCCTTTGGGGAGAAATTTATGTTCTGTGCAGTATGAACAAAATGAAGTTCTTTATTATAATTACTGCAATGAGACCCAGAGCATCCAGTGCAATCTACCTCTCCCTAGCACTTACACATAAAGCATCCTAAGTGTCATCTAACCCTGATACCCCAGGGAAGCCAGGTTCATGGAGAATTATGCTGCCACTACTATTTGGGATAACAACTGCCCTAATCTCAGAGCCACGACTGTAATGCAGCTTTCAAGGATGTGAATCTTCTGTAACTATAAACTCCTGATTCTAGAGCTAAACTCCCAGATTTTGTGGTAGGAGATCTCATCCTGCAGTTGCATCTACTTATTGAAGATCACAAAATGATGCCTCAAAATATCTTGAAATATCCATAAATAAAAATCACAATTGTTCCCTTCTTTGATTCCATACTCACTTTTTAGTTCTTTCATTGCCCACTTTTCCTTTTTTTTCTTGGTGATAGGTGATGGTGGTTGTATGTTGACTCTAGCTTATGTCTCAGCATCTGTTATCTGCTAATCTCACAAACTGGAAAACTGAAATTCACCTTCCTCCCTCTGCTCAAGCATCAATAACAATAAAGGACCATGTGTGTCACTATGCTGCTGCTGCTGCTGCTAAGTCTCTTCAGTCGTGTCTGACTCTGTGCAACCCCATGGACGGCAGCCCACCAGGCTCCCCCATCCCTGGGATTCTCCAAGCAAGAACACTGGAGTGGGTTGCCTTTTCCTTCTCCAATGCATGAAAGTGAAAAGTGAAAGTGAAGTCGTGTCCGACTCTGAGCGACCCCATGGTCTGCAGCCCACCAGGCTCCTCCGTCCATGGGATTTTCCAGGCAAGAGCACTGGAGTGGGGTGCCATTGCCTTCTCTGGTCTGTCACTCTAGGGATGCCTAAATATCTATCAAAACTTTGCCCAACTTTCATAATCACAGAAAGTACATTAGATTACAGTTCTTCCCCTTCTGTCAAGGACCTGCCATCCATCCTATCTGCCTATCCTCTTTTCAGTCCTGACCCTTTCAATTGGATTGATCTTCACACTCTCATCAAAATGGTCAACCTGGATTGAAGATAAAAAGATCCTCTGCTTTAATCAGTTTAATGGCCTCTCCTCCTTAGGCTCACCTCTTGCTTATAGAATTCTAATTCCTACATTATTTCTGATCATTTGTCTTCTAACAGTTCCTGAGTATGGAGTATTAAGATATTTCAACTCTTAAAGTTGCATATATTTAGCGCACATACAATAACTTCCTCCCTGATAAGACTGGCACCAAAACTGCTTCCCCTTGATTTACCTAAGGCAGCACTTTCTAACCCTCATCTCATATTATCCACCATCTTCTGAGTCAAAATTTGCTTAAACAAGCTGCTGAAGCTGTTAATTATGACTTTAGATTCAACTGTACATTCATAATTTCTTTTTCTAATTCTTTAATTCTTATATTGTGGTCTCTTCTTAGTCTTCCCTGGTTACTGTCCTAAATAAAAATTCCAATTTTTGTTTTACTATAGTTCTATAAATTAAACAAAATACAATATATAATATATATGTAAACCTGCTTAAACAAAAGAACATAAGAGATATGTGTGTGTGTGTGTATAAAATACCCCAAGGAAAATAATACTTATAAGAAAAAAATTGATGCGAGAAAATATTTTTGACTACCTCCTCAAACCTTTCATATAGAATTAGTCTCTTCTCTCTCTCTCTCTCTGTCTCTTTTTCTTTCTCTCTTCCTTTTAATTAGTACATTCTGTAACTTTTACTATCAAGAAAGTTTCAAATGCCATCTGTCAGGAAATGACTTTCCATCTTTGTTTCAGTAATCAAGCTCGGAAACTCTAATCAGGAATACAGAGCATCTTTTCCCAGGTGCTGAAAAAAATGCTTTCCTCTCTCACCTCTCTTAAATATATCTCTCTTACACCATTCATAACAGTCTAGTGGACTCTGAGATTCTTATATATTCTTGGTGTAAGAAGATTTTTGTTTCAGTTAAGATGGAGTACACAAACTAAGCTACTCTTGTTCACTGATTATTAGTAAAAATCAAGGAAGCAGCTACTAGAGGATGATGTAGAATAAATGAGAGCAGGCAGATAAGAGTAGGGAAATCAAAATTAAAAAATGGCCATAGGGTAATAATTGCTTGTTTTTGCTCTTTTTGTTGTTATGATTTACTCTGTGTATTTGTTGTTACATTATGTGAATTTCTCTTTTACTGCTGTATCTCCTTGATTAGACCCTCACAGCTCCGAGATTTGCAAATGGATATAGACAGAAAAATTACAAGATAAAACACTTTCCTGGTGGCTGAGATGGTAAAGAATCTGCATGCAATGCAGGAGACTTGGGTTTGAACCCTGGGTTGGGAAGATCCCCTCTAGAAGGGAATGGCTATCCACTCGACTATTTTTGCCTGGAGAATCCCATGGATAGAGCAGCCTGGTGTGCTACAGTCCATGGGATCACAAAGAGTCAGACACAACTGAACGACTAAACTTTCACACTTTTCTCAATAAAGGAGTAAGGTTTTGCTGGAGGTAAAAGAATGAAGTTCTTTTAATTTATCAAGCAGCATCCTAGGCAAACCCTAGTTAAACCTTCACCTTCTTATGGTGAAGACAACAGAGGCAGCAGGAAGGGAGATGGTGGTGGCGGGCAGGAAGAGTTCCACACTCTTTCCTCCTGCTGTTTTCCTTCAACACTGACCTAGTCATGGGAATTTGCAATCGAATGGGGATACTGAATCCTCAGGTTTTTAACCAGAGAAGCAGGAAGGAAACTGCTGAGAATTCAGGAGTATGGAGAAGATTGCAGACAAGTGGGCAAAAGAAGATTGTAGATAGGTGGACAAAAGAGAAATCTTGGGCTATTCCATGACTACTGTAAGTAGAACTGATCAGAATCAACAACACAAAAATTTTGAAGACTGAACAAGTATGTAGATCACTGTCAGGCCCCAGAGTGAAACTTGCATGTTTCACATACTGGACCAACCAAAATTGGTCAGCCAAGGCTTGAAAAGTAAACTGTCATTGGAATAACAATTCAAAGCAAGTAAATCAGTACTTGTGGTCTGAATCCAACCAATTCGATTCATTGCTTTGAACTTTTCTTTAAAAGACTTTTACAGGACCCTAAATCTCGTAATTATTTGCTTGGGCTAGAAAATTACTGCAGATGGTGACTGCAGCCATGAAATCAACAGATGCCTGCCCCTTGGAAGAAAAGCTATGACCAACCTAGACAGCATATTATAAAACAGAAACATTACTTTACTGAGAAAGGTTCAGCTAGTCAAAGCTATGGTTTTTCCAGTAGTCACCTATGGATGTGAGAGCTGGACCATAAAGGAAGCTAGTACAGAAGAATTGATACTTTTGAGCTGTGATATTGGGGAAGACTTTTGAGAGTCCCTTGGACTGTGAAGAGATCAACTAGTCAATCCTAAAGGAAATCAGTCTTAAATATTCATTGGAAGGACTGAAGCTGAAGCTGAAGCTCCAATACTTTGGCCACCTGATGCAAAGTACTGACTCATTGGATAAGACCCTGATGCTGGGAAAGATTGAAGGCAGGAGGAGAAGGGGATGATAGAGGATCAGATGGTTGGACGCTATCACCAACTCAATGGACATGAGTTTATGCAAGCAAGCTCCAGGGGTTAGTGATGGACAGGGAAGCCTGGCCTGTTGCAGTACACGGGGTCACAAAGAGTCGGACATGACTGAGTGACTGAAATCTCATAATAGCTTTAAATTATCTATCATAATTATGCACCATGAATACAGTCTTCAAATGAATGGAAATACAGAAGATTTGTCCATGAAGTAGAATCTTTAAAAGTGGAAATTTTAGAACTGAAAAACACAATAATGCAAATGTTTAAATCAACAAAAAGACTCAATAATAGAGATGATATACAAAAGGGTCAGTGGAATTGAAGGTCGATCTATAGAAATCATAGTCTAAACACAGAGAGGAAAGATTAAAACCGAATGAACCATATTTCAGGGACCTGTGTGACAGTTTCAAAAGATATAATATTTATGTCATTGCAGACTCAATAGGAAGATGGTAGAGACAGGTCCTGACAAAATATTTGAATTTGCAATGGTTGAAAACCTCCAAAATGTGGTTCCCTATTGTCTCAGATGGTACAGAATCTGTGTGCAATGAAGGAGACCTAGGTTTGATCCCTGGGTCAGGAAGTTCTCCTGGAGATGGGAATGGCTACCTACTCCAGGACTCTTGCCTGGAGAAGTCCATGGACAGAGGAGACTGGCGAGGTACAGTACATGGGGTCACAAAGAGTCAGACATGACTGCATAACTAACACTTTCAGTTCACTTTCCCAAGTGTGGTAACACCCATAAACTTGTAGATTCCAGAAACCCAGCAAAACCCAAGCACAATGAAATTGAAATAAACCATGCCCAGAAACATCTTGATCAAACTCCTGAAAACAAAAAATATATATATAAAGGGAACATTATTAAAAGCAGACAGAGAAAGACAATACATTGCACATAAAAGAAAGTGGTTCAAGTGGGTCCAGATTTCTAATGAAAATCAATGCTGGCAACAGAGGAGCCTGGCAGGCTACAGTCCATGAGGTTGTAAGAGGTGGACATGACTTAGTGACCAAACCACCACCACAAAGAGAGTGGAATAGCATTTCTTAAAGTTCTGTGAGGAAAAACAGAGGCCAACTTAGAATTCTCTGTTCAGCAAAACTATCTTTATAAAGGAAAGTGAAATATATTCTCAGATGAAGGAAAATTAAGACAATTTGTTACCATAGACATGGTTTAAATGGATGCAAAGAGCTTGCTTATTCAGTTGAAAAGATGCTATAAAAGAGGAAATTTGGAGCCTTAAGGATGAATTAAGAGCAACAAAAATGGCAACTATCTATATAAATGTAATAGCATACATTTTGCCTCTTACAATTTAAAAATATGTATGACTATTTTTTAATTTGTTTATTTTAATTGGAGGCTTTACAATATTGTAGTGGTTTTTGCCATAAATTGACATGAATCAGCCATGAGTGTACATGAGTTCCCCATCTTGAACCCCCCTCCCACCTCCCGCCCCATCCCATCCCTCAGGGTCATCCCAGTGCACCAGCCTTGAGCACCTTGCCTCATGCATTCAACCTGGACAAGCGATCTGTTTCACATATCATAATATACATGTTTCAAAGCTGTTCTCTCAAATCATCCCAACCTTGCCTTTCCCACAGAGTCCAAAAGACTATTCTATACATCTGTGTCTCTTTTGCTGTCTCATATAAGGGTCATCATTATCATCTTTATAAATTCCATATATATGCATTCAGTTCAGTTCAGTTCAGTCACTCAGTCATGCTCGACCCTTTGTGACCCCATGAATCACAACATGCCAGGCCTCCCTGTCCATCACCAACTCCCGGAGTTCACTCAGGCTCATGTCCATCGAGTCAGTGATGCCATCTAGACATCTCATCCTGCATCGTCCCCTTCTCCTCCTGCCTCCAATCCCTCCCAGCATCAGAGTCTTTTCCAACGAGCCAACTCTTTGCATGAAGTGGCCAAACTATTGGAGTTTCAGCTTTAGCATTAGTCCTTCCAATGAACACCCAGGACTGATCTTTACAATGGACTAGTTGGATCTCCTTGCAGTCCAAGGGACTCTCAAGAGTCTTCTCCAACACCACAGTTCAAAAGCATCAATTCTTCGGCGCTCAGCTTTCTCCACAGTCCAACTTTCACATCCATACATGACCACTAGAAAAACCATAACCTTGACTAGATGGACATTTGTTGTCAAAGTAAGGTCTCTGCTTTTCAATATGCTATCTAAGTTGGTCATAACTTTCTTTCCAAGGAGTAAACGTCTTTAATTTCATGGATGCAATCACCATCTGCAGTGATTTTGGAGCCCAAAAAAATATAGTCTGACACTGTTTCCACTGGTTCTCCATCTATTTTCCAAGAAGTGATGGGACCAGATGCCATGATCTTCGTTTTCTGAATGCTGAGCTTTAAGCCAACTTTTTCACTCTCCTCTTTCACTTTCATCAAGAGGCTTTTTAGTTCCTCTTCACTTTCTGCCATAAGGGTGGTGTCATCTGCATATCTGAGGTTATTGATATTTCTCCCGGCAATCTTGATTCTAGCTTGTGCTTCTTCCAGTGCAGCGTTTCTCATGATGTACTCTGCATAGAAGTTAAATAAGTAGGGTGACAATATACAGCCTTGGCATACTCCTTTTCCTATTTGGAACCAGTCTGTTGTTCCATGTTCAGTTCTAACTGTTGCTTCCTGACCTGCATATAGGTTTCTCAAGAGGCAGGTCAGGTGATCTGGTATTCCCATCTCTTTCAGAATTTTTCACAATTTATTGTGATCCACACAGTCAAAGGCTTTGACATAGTCAATAAAGCAGAAATAGATGTTTTTCTGGAACTCTCTTGCTTTTTCCATGATCCAGTGGATGTTGGCAATTTGATGTCTGGTTCCTCTGCCTTTTCTAAAACCAGCTTGAACATCAGGAAGTTCATGGTTCACATATTGCTGAAGCCTGGCTTGGAGAATTTTGAGCATTACTTTACTAGCAGTGAGATGAATGCAATTGAGTGGTAGTTTGAGCATTCTTTGGCATTGCCTTTCTTTGGGATTGGAATGAAAACTGACCTTGTCCAGAGTTTTCCAAAGTTGCTGGCATATTGAGTGCAGCATCTTCACAGCATCATCTTTTATGATCTGAAGTAGCTCAACTGGAATTCCATCACCTCCACTAGCTTTGTTCATAGTGATGCTTTCTAAGGCTCACTTGACTTCACATTCCAGGATGTCTGGCTCTAGGTGAGTGATCACACCATACTGTATTGATGTTTTTCTTTCTGACTTACTTCACTCTGTACAATAGTCTCCAGTTTCATCCACCTCATTAGAACTGATTCAAATATATTCTTTTTAATGGCTGAGTAATAGTCCATTGTGTATATGTACCACAGCTTTCTTATCCATTCATCTGCCAATGGACATCTAGGTTTCTTCCATGTCCTGGCTATTATAAACTGTGCTGCAATGAACATTGGGGTATATGTGTCTCTTTCAATTCCGGTTTCCTTGGTGCGTATGCCCAGTAGTGGGATTGCTGGGTCATATAGCAGTTCTATTTCCAGTTTTTTTAAGGAATCTCCACACTGTTCTCCATAGTGGCTGTACTAGTTTGCATTCCCAACAGTGTAAGAGGGTTCCCTTTTCTCCACACCTTCTCCAGCATTTATTGTTTGTAGACTTTTTGATAGCAGCCATTCTGACCTGCATGAGATGGTACCTCATTGTGGTTTTGATTTGCATTTCTCTGATAATGAGTGATGTTGAGCATCTTTTCATGTGTTTGTTAGCCATCTGTATGTCTTCTTTGGAGAAATGTCTGTTTAGTTCTTTGGCCCATTTTTTGATTGGGTCATTTATTTTTCTGGGTTTTAGCTGCAGGAGCTGCTAGTATATTTTTGAGATTAATTCTTTGTCAGTTGCTTCATTTGCTATTATTTTCACCCATTTTGAAATCTGTCTTTTCACATTGCTTATAGTTTATTTTGTCATGCAAAAGCTGTTAAATTTAATTAGGTCCCATTTGTTTATTTTTGCTTTTATTTCCATTACTCTGGGTGGTGGGTCATAGAGGATCCTGCTGTGATTTATGTCGGAGAGTGTTTTGCATATGTTTTCCTATAGGAGTTTTGTAATTTCTGGTCTTACATTTAGACCTTTAATCCATTTTGAGTTTACTTTTGTGTATGGTGTTAGAAAGTGTTCTAGTTTCATTCTTTTACAAGTGGTTGACCAGTTTCCCCAGCACCACTTGTTAAAGAGATTGTCTTTTCTCCATTGTATATTCTTGACTTCTTTGTCAAAGGTAAGGTGTCCATATGTGCGTGGATTTATCTCTGGGCTTTCTATTTTGTTCCATTGATCTATACTTCTGACTTTGTGCCAGTACCATACTGTCTTGATGACTGTAGCTTTGTAGTATAGCCTGAAGTCAGGCAGGTTGAGTCCTCCTGTTCCATTCTTCTTTCTCAAGACTGGCTGTTCCAGGTTTTTTGTATTTCCATACAAATCTTGAAATTATTTGTTCTAGTTCTCTGAAAAATACCATTGGCAGCTTGATATGGATTGCATTGAATCTATAAATTGCTTTGGGTAGTATACTCATTTTCACTATATTGATTCTTCTGATCCATGAACATATTTCTCCATCGATTTGTGTCATTTTTGATTTCTTTCATCAGTGTTCTATAGTTTTCTATATATAGGTCTTTTGTTTCTTTAGGTAGATTTATTCCTAAGTATTTTATTTTCTTTGGTTGCAATAATGAATGGAATTGTTTCCTTAATTTCTCTTTCTGTTTTCTCATTGTTAGTGTATAGGAATGCAAGGAATTTCTCGGTGTTAATTTTATATCCTACAACTTTACTAAATTCATTGATTAGCTCTAGTAATTTTCTGGTGCAGTCTTTAGGGTTTTCTATGTAGAGGATCATGTCATCTGCAAACAGTGAGAGTTTTACTTCTTTTCTGATCTGGATTCCTTTTATTTCTTTTTCTTCTCTGATTGCTGTGGCTAAAACTTCCAAAACTATGTTGAATAGTAGTGGTGAGAATGGGCACCCTTGTCTTGTCCCTGACTTTAGTGGAAATGCTTTCAATTTTTCACCATTGAGGATAATGTTTGCTGTCAGTTTGTCATAGATAGCTTTTATTATGTTGAGGTATGTTCCTTCTATTCCTGCTTTCTGGAGGTTTTTTTTTTAAAATCATAAATGTTAATGTTGAATTTTGACAAAGGCTTTCTCTGCATCTATGGAGATAATCATATGCTTTTTATCCTTCAATTTGTTAATGTGGTGTATAACATTGATTGATTTGATAATATTGAAAAATACTTGCATCCCTGGGATAAAGCCCACTTCCTCATGATGTGCGATCTTTTTAATATGTTGTTGGATTCAGTTTGCTAGGATTTTGTTTAGGATTTTTGCATCTATATTCAGCAGTGATATTGGCCTGTAGTTTTCTTTTTTTGGCATCTTTGTCTGGTTTTCGTATTATGGTGATGGTGGCCTCATAGGATGAGTTTGGAAGTCTACTTTCTTTTGCAATTTTCTGGAAGAGTTAGAGTAGGATAGGTGTTAGCTCTTCTCTAATTTTTTTGGTAGAATTCAGCTGTGAAGTCGTCTGGTCCTGGGTTTTGTTTGCTGGAAGATTTCTGATTACAGTTTTGATTTCCGTGGTTGCGATTGGTCTATTAAGATTTTCTGTTTCTTCCTGGTTCAGTTTTGGAAAGTTATACTTTTCCAAGAATTTGTTCATTTCTTCCAAGTTGTCCATTTTATTGGCATATAGTTGCTGATAGTAGTCTCTTATGATCCTTTGTATTTCTGTGTTGTCTGTTGTGATTTCTCCATTTTCATTCCTAATTTTGTTGATTTGATTCTTCTCCCTTTTTTTCTTGATGAGTCTGGCTAACAGTTTGTCTATTTTATTTATCTTCTCAAAGAATCAGCTTTTGGCTTTGTTGATTTTTGCTCTGGTCTCTTTTGTTTCTTTTGCATTTATTTCTGCCCTAATTTTTATGATTTCTTTCCTTCTACTAACCCTGCGGTTCTTCATTTCTTCCTTTTCTAGTTGCTTTATGTGTAGAGTTAGGTTATTTATTTGACTTTTTTTTTTCTGATAGATCAGCTAAACAGAAAATTAGCAAGGAAACCAAACTTTAAATGATACAATGGGCCAGTTAGAACTAATTGATATCTATAGGACACTTCACCCCAAAATAATGAATTTCACCTTTTGGCAAGTGTACACAGAATGCTCTCCAGGATAGATCACATCTTGGGCCATAAAAGTAGCCTTGGTAAATTTAAAAAAAAAAATGGAAATCATTCCAAGCATCTATTCTGATCGCAATTCAGCAAGATTAGATGTCAACTACAGGAAAAAAAGAAAAAAAAAACTATTACAAATTCCAACATATGGAAGCTAAACAATATGCTTCTGAATAACCAATAAATCACAGAAGAAATAAAAAAAGAAACCAAAATCTGCATGGAAACAAATGAAAATGAAAAAACAACTGAAAACCTTTGGGACTTAGTGAAAGCAGTGCTAAGCAGAAGGTTCACAGCAATAAAGGCTTACCGCAAGAAACAAGAAAGAAGTCAAATAAATAACCTATGTATTACTACTGAAAGCAAAAATTATTACATTGTATAATTTTTTTTTCAAATTATGTATATAAAACACATATGACAACTACCACATAAATTAGGGATCCCTGTGGGATATTTTACTTTGACTTTGCAAAGAACCAGTTTTATATTAATATTTTATTGCATAGTTGAAAAAGAGCATTCTTGGATCAGTTCAGTTCAGTCGCTCAGCCGTGTCCAACTCTGCGACCCCATGAATCACAGCATGCCAGGCCTCCCTGTAGATCATCCACTCCTGGAGTTCACTCAGACTCACGTCTATCGAGTCAGTGATTTCATCCAGCCATCTCATCCTCTGTCGTCCCCTTCGCGTCCTGCCCCCTGTCCCTCCCAGCATCAGAGTCTTTTCCAATGAGTCAACTCTTCACATGAGGTGGCCAAAGTACTGGAGCTTCAGCTTTAGCATCATTCCTTCCAAAGAAATCCCAGGGCTGATCTCCTTCAGAATGGACTGGTTGGATCTCCTCACAGTCCAAGGGACTCTCAAGAGTCTTCTTCAACACCACAGTTCAAAAGCATCAGTTCTTCGGTGCTCAGCTTTCTTCACATTCCAACTCTCACATCCATACGTGACTACTGAAAAAACCATAGCCTTGACTAGACGGACCTTAGTCAGCAAAGTAATGTCTCCGCTATTGAATATGCTATCTACGTTGGTCTTAACTTTTCTTCTAACGAGTCTTTTAATTTCATGGCTGCAGTCAACATCTGCAGTGATTTTGGAGCCCCCAAAAATAATCTCTGACACTGTTTCCACTGTTTGCTCATCTATTTCCCATGAAGTGATGGGACCAGATGCCATGATCTTCGTTTTCTGAATGTTGGGCTTTAAGTCAACATTTTCACTCTCCTCTTTCACTTTCATCAAGAGGCTTTTTAGTTCCTCTTCACTTTCTGCCATAAGGGTGGTGTCATCTGCATATCTGAGGTTATTGATATTTCTCCCGGCAATCTTGATTCCAGCTTGTGTTTCTTCCAGTGCAGCGTTTCTCATGATGTACTCTGCATAGAAGTTAAATAAGCAGAGTGACAATATACAGCCTTGACATACTCCTTTTCCTATTTGGAACCAGTCTTTTGTTCCATGTCCCGTTCTAACTGTTGCTTTCTGACCTGCGTACAGATTTCTCAAGAGGCAGGTCAGGTGGTCTGATATTCCCATCTCTCTCAGAATTTTCCAGTTTATTGTGATCCACAGAGTCAAAGGCTTTGTCATAGTCAATAAAGCAGAAATAGATGTTTTTCTGGAACTCTCTTGCTTTTTCCGTGATCCAGTGGATGTTGGCAATTTGATGTCTGGTTCCTCTGCCTTTTCTAAAACCAGCTTGAATATCTGAAAGTTCACGGTTCACGTAAGAGTCAATTTATTTTAGATGCCAGTTATTCACAATCTGATCTTTAGATTTAATGTAATCTCCATGAAAACCTCAAAGATATTTTATAACTATAAAAAGATGTTTCTGATATTTATGGGAAAGAGACATGAACTCGAAGAGCCAAAATGATTTTGAGAAAGAACAACAAACTGTTACTGGACATTTTTGCTTGAATCTCCCTTATTGGAAATTATTGATGTAGTATCATCTAGCTGAAAGTGGGCCTTTATTTTTAGCAGCTCTGGTCCCATGTAAAAACAGTGGTCACAGTTTAGTAAAACATTAGAACAAATGTTGGGATGACTGATACTCTGTTACACTTATCATATGATATTGTCCGTGATTTTCCTTTCAAACATCAGTCTTTTTTTTTTTTAAGCTAATAGTGGAATTGCTATTCTTGGTTAAAGAAAGTGAAAAAGTGAAAGTGAAGTCACTCAGTCGTGTCCGACTCTTTGTTACCCCATGTACTGTAGCCTACTGGGCTCCACTGTCCATGGGATTTTCCAGGCAAGGGTGTTGGAGTAGGGTGCCACTTCCTTTTCCAGGAGATCTTCCTGACCCAGGGACTGAACCTAGGTCTCCCACATTGCAGGCAGATGCTTTACCCTCTGAGCCACTAGGGAAGCTCTTGGTTAATTAGCTGAATAATCATGTGTTTTGACATTGTAGATATTAGTTGAAACTGATGCTATTCAATGAGAATCAATTATTTTGTTGGGAAAGGGAGTGGTCTACAAATGAAACATAGAAATGGTTAATCATGATTTGTCATCTTAAGTTCTATTTATGCACACACATACACAAACACATGCATATCTTACAACTTCATAAGGTAGTTTGTACCAAGGATATAACATGATATACTACTAAAATATTAGTGGAATCATAATGGTATCTTTCTTGATTTTGGGAATAGAAAGAAAAGATTAGTGATAGTCCACTTCATATATTTATTAAGATGAATATCTACATTTGCTTTCAACTTAACTTCACAGTTCAGAAGATGAAAAACATGCAAAGTCAGTGAAGCAACTCAACAAGTCGGCTGAAAAGGTCAAATTCCAAAAGTTGTCCATGTCTTGCAAGCACCATTTAGACCGAAAAAGACCCAAGTATTCATAACTTCACATTTCAAAATCACAGTGGATATTCATTTAAGTGGCAGTAATAAAATATTCTCCAGGAAAACTTTTATTGTGTCTGGAATAACTGACTTAAAATAAGAGCTCTAAATATACTGAGTTCTATTTCCTTACTGAATTATAGAGTGATTAGGTAAAAGGACTCTTCTATTTCTCTGAAACTTGATTTTTCTGAAGATAATAAATATTCAACAATTCATTAATCCATTCCACAAATATTTACTGAGTACCACTTATGTGTTAGGAAATGTGCTAGACATTTTGAATGATTCTTCTTAAGGAGAATGGTAAATTAATGAATATTCTAGTAACAGTCATAATACTAAGATTTTAGTTTTGAGTAGGTCTTCTATTTGCTCTGCATTCTCAAAATGTAAGCTTCAGTTTCTTACTGGAATAGAAGGACAACCTAGAAAGATACATTTGATTCATCTGAATGCTAAAATTCTGGTGTTGGAATAACATATGTTAAATTGTTAAATTCCTGTATTTTTCTTGGGCCAATATTTTAATGTACATACGTATTTCTTCTTTTGCCTTTCTTTGAGATTGGAATGAAAACTCACCTTTTCCAGTCCTGTGGCCACTGCTGAGTTTTTCAAATTTGCTGGCATATTGAGTGCAGCACTCTCACAGCATCATCTTTTATGATCTGAAATAACTCAACTGGAATTCCATCACCTCCACTAGCTATGTTCATAAGGATGCTTCCTAACCCACTTGACTTCACATTCCAGGATGTCTGGCTCTAGGTGAGTGATCACACCATCATGATTATCTGGGTCATGAAGATTTTTTTTTGTACAGTTCTTCTGTGTATTCTTGCCACCTCTTCTTAATATGTTCTGCTTCTGTTAGGTCCATACCATTCCTTTATTGAGCCCATCTTTGCATGAAATGTTCCTTTGACATCTCTAATTTTCTTGAAGAGATCTCTAGTCTTTCCAATTCTATTGTTTTCCTCTATTTCTTTGCACTGATAGCTGAGGAAGGCTTTCTTATCTCTCCTTGCTATTCTTTGGAACTCTTTATTCAAATGGGTATATCTTTCCTTTTCTCTTTTGCTTTTCACATCTCTTCCTTCCACAGCTATTTCTAAGACCTCCTCAGACATCCATTTTGCTTTTTTGCATTTCTTTTTCTTGGGAATTGTCTTGCTTCCAGTCTCCTGTACAATGTCACAAACCTCCATCCATAGTTCATTAGGCACTCTGTCTATCAGATCTAGTCCCTTAAATCTATTTCTCACTTCCACTGTATAATCATAAGGGATTTGATTTAGGTCTTGCCTGAAAGGTCTAGTGGTTTTCCCTACTTTCTTCAATTTAAGTTTGAATTTGGCAATAAGGAGTTCATGATCTGAGCCACAGTTAACTCCCGGTCTTTTTTTTGCTGACTGTATAGAGCTTCTCCATCGTTGGCTGCAAAAAATATAATCAATCTGATTTTGGTGTGACCATCTGGTGATGTCCACATGTAGAGTCTTCTCTTGTGTTGTTGGAAGAGGGTGTTTGCTATGACCAGCACATTCTCTTAGTAAAACTCTATTAGCCTTTGCCCTGCTTCATTCTGTACTCCAAGGCCAAATTTGCCTGTTACTCCAGGTGTTTTTTGACTTTCTACTTTTGCATTCCAGTCCCCCATAATGAAAAGGACATCTTTTTTGGGTGTTAGTTCTAAAAGGTCTTGTAGGTCTTCATAGAACCGTTCAGCTTCAGCTTCCTCAGCATTCCTGGTCAGGGCATAGACTTGGATTTCTGTGATATTGAATGGTTTGCCTTGAAAATGAACAGAGATCATTCTGTCATTTTTGAGACTGCATCCAAGTACTGCATTTCGGACTCTTTTGTCGACTATGATGGCTACTCCATATCTTCTAGGGGATTCTTTTCCACAATAGTGGATATAATGGTCATCTGAGTTAAATTCACCCATTCCAGTACATTTTAGAAAAGGCAGAGGAACCAGAGATCAAATTGCCAACATCGGCTGGAACATCGAAAAAGCATGAGAGTTCCAGAAAAACATCTAATTCTGCTTGATTGACTATGCCAAAGCCTTTGACTGTGTGGATCACAGTAAACTGTGGAAAATTCTTCAAGACTTGGGAGTACCAGACCACCTGACCTGCCTCTTGAGAAATCTGTATGCAGGTCAGAAAGCAACAGTTAGAACTGGGCATGGAACGACAGACTGGGTCCAAATAGGGAAAGGAGTACATCAAGGCTGTATATTGTCACCCTGCTTATTTAACTTCTATGCAGAGTACATCATGAGAAATGCTGGGCTGGAAGAAGCACAAGCTGGAATCCAGATTGCCAGGTGAAATACCAATAACCTCAGATATGTAGATGACACCACCCTTATGGCAAGAAGTGAAGAAAAACTAAAGAGTTTCTTGATGAAAATGAAAGAGGAGAGTGAAAAGGTTGGCTTGCAACTCAACATTCAGAAGACTAAGATCATGGCATCCAGTCCCATCACTTCATAGCAAATAGATGGGAAAGCAGTGGCAGACTTTATTCTTTTGGGTTCCAAAATCACTGCAGATGGTGACTGCAGCCATGAAATTAAAAGACACTTCTTGGCAAGAAAGTTTTGAGCAACCTAGACAGCACATTAAAAGCAGAGACATATACACAATGGAATATTACTCAGCCATTAAAAAGAATACATTTGAATCAGTTCTAATGAGGTGGATGAAACTGGAACCTATTATACAGAGTGAAGTAAGCCAGAAAGAAAAACACCAATACAGCATACTAACACATATATATGGAATTTAGAGAGATGGTAACGATAACCCTGTATGCAAGACAGCAAAAGAGACACAGATAAATAGAACAGTCTTTTGGACTCTGAGGGAGAGGGAGAAGGTGGGATGATTTGGGAGAATGGCATTGAAACGTGTATAATATCATATATAAAACGAGTCATCAGACCAGGTTCAATGCATGATACTGGATGCTTGGGGCTGGTGCACTGGGATGACCCAGAGGGATGGTACAGGGAGGGTGGAGGGAGGGGGGTTCAGGATGGGGAGCACGTGTATACCTGTGGCAAATACATGTTGATGTATGGCAAAACCAATACAATATTGTAAAGTAATTAACCTCCAATTAAAATAAATAAATTTAAAAAAATAAATAAAAAGCAGAGACATTCCTTTGCCAACAGTCTGTCTAGTCAAGGCTGTGGTTTTTCCAGTAGTCATGTATGGATGTGAGAGTTGGACTATACAAAAAGCTGAGCACTGATGAAGAAGAACTGATGTTTTTGAACTGTGGTATTGGAGAAGACTCTGGAGAGGCCCTTGGACCGCAAGGAGATCCAACCAGTCCATCCTAAAGGAAATCAGTCCTGAATATTCACTGGAAAGACTGATGTTGAAGCTGAAACTCCAATACTTTGGCCATCTGATGCAAAGAGCTGACTCATTTGAAAAGACCTTTTGCTGGGAAAGATTGAATGTGGGAGGAGAAAGGGAACACAGAGCATGAGATGGTTGGATGGCATCACTGAGTCAATGGACATGAGTTTGAGTAAACTCTGGGAGTTGGTGATGGACAGGGAGGTCTGGCATGCTGCAGTCCATCGGGTCGCAAAGGGTCAGACATGGCCTAGTGACTGAAATGAACTGAACTTAACCAATTTCTTCTTGCAAGCATGCTCAGTTGTGTCCAACTCTTTGTAACCCCATGGACTGTAGCAGCCAGTTTCCTCTCTCCATGAGACTTCTCAGGCAAGAATATTGGAGTGGGTTGCCATTTCCTTCTCCAGGGGATCTTCCTGACCTAGTGATCAAACTCACGTTACCTCTGTCTCCTGAATTGGCAGGCAGATTCTTTATCAGATAAGGCAAGTTTCACTTAGGATACTGTTTCCTAGAGGTTGTTATCTTTTCAGAAATGTATGTTCATTTAACTCGCAAAATAGATTTTATCACAAGGAGAACACATGTATCTTCCCTCCACAATTTCAAGTTGATAAGGTGTGTGAAATTAGAATCCTCCTAAAGTTTCTGTACTCTGTCTTATGATGCACTATGTTTGATACAAATAAAAAAAGGGTATCCTCCTGAAGCTACATTTTTGTACTTTCATTCATTTGTATAAAAAGCAATAATATCCTCACACTGAATCTAAACCGCTTGTCATCACTAGAGTTCTGCTGGTAATTACTTCAATGCACTTTGAAGCTATGCAGTGTGGTCCACTAGTAAATTATGTAGACCTTTATATTTTTCATTTTCTTTGGACAGTTAATTTATGTTGACTACAAATGTAAATCTTTCACAGATGTAACTACTTTTATCTAAGGCTATATGGAATATTTACTGACCCAGTAAAGCCCTGTTTGTCTTTCTTGCTGGCATGCAAGCTGAGCTAGAAGGTTAATAGCCATGCCCACCAGTCAGCATGCAATTTGGTCTCTGCCATAGGGTTTGTCAAGCAGGAAGGCCTTTCCAGCATATTGGTGTTCCAGGAAATGGGAGAATCATGTCTCCTCTCTATATTGGCACAATGTGTCAAGGGAGACAAAGTGTTTCTAAAGGCTACTTGAAGGAGAGTGCTGTCAAAATGTGAAGGATTCTCTACTATCATCATAAAGTCAGACTGTAGTGCATGCTGTGGCTGGAAAAATAGATAATAGATGTTAGAGAAAGAGAATAGTGAAAGGAAAATGAATGCAACAATACAAATTGATCGTGCTGGTCCAAGGTATATACTGATATGTGGAAAGCCATTATAGCTGCTTCCAAGAAAGAACTCAGAAAGTGATTTTAGGAGGAAAACTCATGCCAAAGTCAAGTGTCCTTTGGAGACCCAGGATTCAACCAGCTATTAGCCCTGGCTCTCAGAGATCTTCACAAACAAGGAAGCTACAGAATGACCAGAAGTGGGACAAATCAATAATTCAATTCATGATGATGAGGAGTTGCCATGGAAACTGTTCCTCCAAATATTTTATGATTAAACACAGGGTCCCTGACATAGAAAGGAACTAAGGAGTATCTGATATCTTTCCGATTGCCTTCTCAGACCTTATTTCAGGAAATCTTCAACTTTGCCATCCTCATTCGTGTAGTTCAATGGGACCCTAGTGGCTTTTATAAAAACAGAGTTTCAGCTCCAATATGCTCAGTGACTTCGACTGAAGTTAGAAACATTATCCTAGCTGGTATAGTGAGAATTTTTTCATTAGTAATTTGGCAAACCTGAGTGAGGCTATTTTCTCTCTTTAAGTGGTTGAATATTTAGTATGTAAACTGCAGACTTCGTATGGCTCTAACTTGTGCATTACAAGACAAGGAAACAAAGTATGTCAGTCTGACCAGAAAAGAATGAAGCAGTTCTGCAGGAATCAATGAGGGACAATGAAGAAGGGTTCCTCATGGCATCAGAACCTCTGACTCTGGTTTACTTTGTGACACAAAAGTCTGGATTCTGTGGAATACCATGGATTCTTATAATATAGCTTACAGCCTTTGTTAAGAAAAATCTATTAGATGCAGAAAATGAGTCTTACCTAACATACATGAGAGAGATATCAAGGAGGACTAGGATGGGTCCTAATTCATCAGTTTTGTTGACTGGAATTCAAATTGGGCTTGCCATATAAACCAGGGCTTTCCTGGTAGCTCGGATGGTAAAGAATCCGACTGCAATGCGGGAGACCTGAGTCCGATCCCTGGTTTGAGAAGATCCCCTGGAGGAGGGCCTGACAACCAACTCCAGTATTCTGTCCTGGAGAATCCCCATGGACAGAGGAGCCTGGCAGGTATTATCCATGGGGTCGCAAAGAGTTGGACATGACTGAGTGACTAAGCATACACTATATAACCAACGAAATGACAGCATATATCCAGTTCCTAAATCTAGTTTGATGATACAGAAGGCTGATTCAAGACATATCTGTTCATGGACTACCTGATTCTGGATCGGGGCTTAATTTAAAGTGTCTAAAAACCTTTCTCTCTTCAGATCTAAGAAAATAAGACTCATGGTGAGGGCACAATTCAGGAAGTCAATATAAAATTGATCTATAAAAAGTCAGTATAAAAAAGGGAATAGTATGAAACGTATACTTACTTGCAATTTTCTAATTATTCCGTATATTAAAGGATAGATAATTAATACTTGATAAGTTGATGGAACTTGTTGAGTTCATATAACTTAGCAAAGATCTCTTTTTCTTTTATTTAATTGCCAAACTATACACTATCATCCTACTTATCCAGATGAATAAACCAAGGCTCAAGGTAGTGAATTTAAGCAAACTCCAGGAGATAGTGGAGGACAGGGAACCCTGGTGTCCTGCAATCCATGGGGCTGCACAGTCAGACACAACTTACTGACTGAAAAACAAGATAGTAAAGCCTCTTCCACGGTCAGAAAACTCAAGATGTGATACATCGCTGTGACTGTACATTCTGTATATAACCCTTCTACTACACTTTGCCATTCACCATTTACCAGCTGCTATATTTATTGACTGCCTTCTGTATGTCGGCACTGTAGCAAATATTATATCTGTAACATCTAATTTTTGTAATTATACTAAGGCCAAGTAGGTATGTCTTGAATGTGATAGAGCCAGATTTTAGATTCCAAAGTGTTAAGTTCTAAAGGCTATCATTTTAGGTTACTTTGTGTTTTTTTTTTTTTAATTAAGTGCATTTCCATTTTTGACTATTCCCTAGTTGCTAGAAGGAGAAAACCTTCTGTTTTCAAATAAGTTAATATGTGTATAAAGAGAGCATGCTGGAGAACTAACTGCAATACAGTTATGACACATGAAGTCAGTAGCTATAGAATTCACTGTGGAATATATATCAGTATCCTCAGAATGCAGTGGAATACAGAGTTCCTAGTGGACCTGAAGAGACTTTGCTTGTTGACCCTGAAATCCCCTAAAAAAGAATGGGGGCTTTGGATATTTTAGGCATTTTTATTGGTAGCTTCCTTTTGTAAGTATTCAACAGTGGGGTTCTGGGTGAGTCTTAGTTTTCTAGGTCTTCTTTACCGAAGTACTACAAACCCAGTGGGGGCGGGGAAGAGCTGGGGGCCAAAGGACAGAAATTTATTTCCTCATAGTTCTAGATATCCTAGACCCAAGTGTTGAGAGGACGCATTCCTCTGAGGGCTGTGCCTTTTGCCTAGCTTCTGGCAGTTTGCTGGCAATCTTCAGCTTAGACTCATCACTCCGATCTCTGCTTTAATCTGTGGCATATGGCATTTTCCCCATGCGTGTGTCTCTCCACATCTTTACTCATTTTATAAGGATGCCAGTTATATTGGATTATGATCTACCCTAATGACCTCATCTTAGTGAAAATAACTATCTCTGCAATGACTCTACTTCCAAGGCCACATTCTGAGGTTCTGGGGATTAGGATTTCAGTATATGAATTTCTAGGGGGACAAGATTCAATCCATAACCAGGTGTTTTGTAGATGAATGGTCTCTAACCCCAGCTCTGCTTGCAACTGGCTTCACATTTAAGTTGCTCTTAGGGCTTACAGATACTGACTCTGGAGAAGTTGAAACTTATCATCCACATCTCTTTCCTTTTCTATCAGTTCCTCACCTTCCAGCTGTCTCCTGCTTTATCTCTCTCTCCTTCGTTGCTTTCAAGTCTGCCATCACTTACCACGATGTCTCTGTCATAAGATACGTTTCTGCTGGTCCATTTGTAGTCAGAAAGGAGACTTTGCTGACTACATCACTTCCATCTGTTCTGGATGATTAAATTTCTTTTATATTCTGACCAGGCCATAAATTCAGCATTATTTTTAGGCAATTGCAAAATTGTTCTGTTCACATCTTTTGTCAAAGAATAAACCAATCAGTAAATTTTACTGGGAAGACAGACCATCTCATAAATTACTTTTATAAACATCATAAACAGTCATGCTAGGAAAGAATCTATTTTAATTTATTATTTTTATGCTGTGTCATTTTAAAAAAAAGATATTTAAAGCTCTGTTCTGGCTGACTTTCATGTTGAACATAGAAATATTAGAATTGCTGACTCAGCCCAGAGCCTGTTAATGCATTTTATTGTTTTTTTCCTTTACAATTATAATTAAGTGTGAAACATTTAGATTCGTTTTCCCTAAGAGCTGGAAGGTCCAAGTCACTTGCCATTTTCGTGATTCCAAACAGGCTTTAAAAATTAATAAGAGGAAGGTTCAGGAAACTCATTTCACTTTTGGGATAAAGTAAAGCCCCTTTTACCATCACATTCTCCCAAATTTGTGTATTTTCCACAACACCTGACTTCTAGATTTGCCTAACATTTTGGATTTCCAAACACTTATTTTTTGTGTGTGTGGTCTAGAGATAAATAGCATCTATTTATCTATGGACTTTTGACCACATTACTGACATAAGGTCCTATCAACTTTCCACTGGTCCCTATAACTTGTCTACCTACACTTCATACCAGTTTAGTGTTCAGCCAAATGTTGCATGGATAATGTAAAGGAGACAATCGTATGCATTTAGGATTATAAAAAAGATATTAAAAAGTGAAGGTTATTCAGAAATAATAGAACATTCTCTTCACAACCATATGTGATAATTAACACATTAGTTCAGTAGCTCTGTAATTGCCTAAGTGGAGCAAATATATTTCATTTTTATAACTCCATAGAGATTTTAATGGCCATTTTTATCTGTTAGGTTTCAATTTCTGGGAGGGAAATGTCTTTAATTTTCTCTATTATGTAACAAATGATATCTCAATTTTGTTTGGTTGTTTGAGAAAGAAATATAATTTATCTCAACCTCCATGTTTACCATTTTAGTAAATGTTCAAAGTTGAATGTATGTGTATATTAAAAAATGCCTGCACATTGTCATTGTGGATGTTTATTATTTGGGTTGGGTTGTGACTAAGAACAGAAGAGAAAAAATATCCCATTTACTCAGAAATGACCTCTGTGAGTTATTGAATCTTCAAGACTTTTTTCTAGCTAATCAGGCTTTCTCTTGTCTTGTGTCTTAGAGTCAAAATTGAATTGAGTTTCTGAAAGAGAGAGTTGAGCTGGCCAAGAGTCAGAACCCAAAGGCTTTATATCATTGATATTAATGACAGCATGCGCAGATTAAAAAATATGTATTTTTAAATTGTAGACTACCAAGGAAATTTTAAGGAAAATCATTTCCTTTTTATATGATAAATGATGTACTTTAAACTGAGAAAATTTTACATTATAAAATGATAGTTTGTTGTAGGGAAAACAAAACAAAACAAAACAGAGTTGTGGATAGAGATCCAAAGTCCTGTTTTCATACACTTTCCTGTGACAGATAAGAAAATCTAAATTCACAGAAACCAAGCAAAAGTCCTAAGAACATAAAAGTTGATTACAAAATGATTACGAAAAACAGAGGTTTCTGAGCTCGTCAGTTACTTATCTAACATGGCCTGGGATGTGTTTGGTTAAATTTTTGCAAAACATTAGTTTGTTTAATGGGGCAAAAATGAATCAATTGTTAGACCAAGGGAGCCACTCAAATTGGAGAGATTCATACGATGTTATGAGATTATAAATTCCAAGTCTAAGTGAGGCAAATGAGGAAACTGTAGACTATAGATGTAATTCAGTCATAGTCACTCAGGAAGATAATGACTGATGTAGAGATAGAAAGAAACAGGTTCAGCTTCCGACCTATTACCCTTCATAAGAAGCTTGATGGCAACCCTTCTAGGAGAAAGAGCAAACAATATTGTTTTTAAATAGACAATTTTTTTTAAGGAATGTGTTACGATTTTATTTTTAGCTGATCATCTACTTTTGCACTTTTTAAATGTTTTCTTAATAGTGGTAAAAGTTATGTAATACAAAACATACTATTTTTACCATATTTAACTGTACAGTTCAGTGGCATTAAGTACATTCACATTGTTGTACAATGCTCACCATCATCCATCTCCTGAATTTTGATCCACAGAATTCATAATTGTCTGTAATCTGATCTAAGTGTTGCTTTGTTTGTGCTTATTTTGATTTTCTTTGTCCCTACCATTAACTTAGATTATGCGTATTTAAAATTTATATTAAATTATGAGGCAAACAACAGAAAGGAGTTAAGATGAATAATATTTAGTAAGTACTTTCCATATATAGGAATTATGCTATTTTTATTTATCTTTTCTATCAACTCTTCATAGTAACACTGAATTTAGTTGCATTATCCCAATTAATAAAACAATTATTGAGGCAATGACTTAAATAGGCCACATTCAGAGCAGTTGAAATTCAAAAAAAGAAAAAAGAAAAAAAGAAAGAAAAATGTGGTCTGCTGATTGAAAAGTGATATTATAAAAAGTAAAGGTCTTTGTTTACATTTTTAAGTATTTGGGAAATCTCCCTTTATGCATTTTTCTTGGAGACATCTTAACAATGCACTGTGATTCTATTTAAAGTTCAGAATAAGTTTTGAATATTCTTAGATTGTTAAATTGTGACCTGCAAAAAATATTAAAATAATCATTTTCAAATACAAATTCACAAGCAATGCATTTAGCCAAGAAAAAAAAAAGCCTATAAATATTTAAACTTGAAAGATGTCTTGTTACTGATAAAGATATAGTGTATGAGGTTTTACCTACTCTATAGTTCAAGTTCAGTTAAGCAGATGTTGTATAAGCCAGTTAAAGACATAATCACCCTAATCATTTCATTATTTTCAGGAAACCTCCAGATGCTTAACTGTAACCATACTCTTGTTCTCAAAAGATATGTCTATTTCTGTAGAAACACAGACAATAAATTGAGTGATTTTTTGATACTATATTAAATGTAGTAACTGTGTTGATTGTCTTGACAAAGGAATTTTAATAAATTCATTCAGGCTTTCTAAAAATTTTATGAATGTCTGGCTCCACTCTGTGATAAGTTGTAGTGATACAAGGATGAACGAAAGTTGAACAAATCCTTCAGGGAGGTTGAAAACTACTGAGGTAGACACGCTTTGAAAAGATATATAATACATTGAAATAAGAGATAAATAAAAATACAGGACCAGAGGAGGAAACAATGTTTGTAATTGAGTGATCACAGCAATGTATTTTAACATTTACTGAGTTGGTACCATATGCCAGAAATTTAAATGCTTTCTGTGTCTTAACTAATTTATTCCAAACTAAATTCCTGTGATAGATTCTTTACCTAAATAATCATTTTAAACCCACAAATATTTACCACACTTGCATAATTCACCTTATTTGAAGGCTGAAAAGTTCAGAGGGATTTAGTTGTCTTAAAGTCACACAGTTGATCATACAGTCAAACTAGGTAATTTGATAAGGCAGGTATCTATAAAGTATGGGTAAATTTAGAAGAACAAAGGACAGTGCTGTACTACTGGATTATCCAGAGTAGGGAGCATGCATTTTTACCGCCCATTTGTAAGTAGGGTCAGGGGAGGAAGGTATTAAAAAAACCTGGAGAGATAGCAGGATAAAGAGATCTATATGATAAGAGCTGTTGCTTTTGGTAGAGGGTCATTGCCAAGCCATAGCACCCAGGAGGAAAGGAGCCAGGAGAATAAATATCCAAACGTCTCTCTTCTCTGGTCTGAGATCTACTGTTGGTGCCTCCACTGGCTAAAACCACCTGCAAGTCCAAGGCCAAGGGATAATTATCTAGTCTTAAGAAGGGTAGAAATTAGTTGGGAGTAAATATGAGGCAGAGTAATTGGTTCGTAACCAGCAGAACAGAGAAGAGCACACAGCCAGAGGTAAGTAAGTTGTTCCATTGAGTGAGGGTGCACCTAAGCTGCTGAGATGGGGCTGACGAAAAACTCTGTCCTTAATCACTTTGACATTCCTCCATAACATCTTCTGCTGTTGTGGTTGTTTAACTTTTATTGGAGTATAGTTGCTTTACAATGTTGTGTTAGTTTCTACTGTACAGCAAAGTGAATCAGCTATTTGTACACATATATTCCCCTCTTCTTTGGGTGCCCTTCCCATCTGGGTCACCACAGAGCTCTGAGTAGAGTTCCTTGCTACACAGTAGGTTCTCATTAGTTATCTATTTTATACATAGCATCAATAGTGTGTGTGTGTATATATACACGTCAATCCCAACCTCCCAATTAATTTTACCTCCTCTTTCTCCCTCCATCTTTATACTCATCCTGAATCTTCAGCAAAAATTAAAAAAAAACATTTTTTTCCTGAAGTTATGTATATGAAAGCTGTGTGGGACAAATATGCTGAAATATGAGTAAAGAAAGTTGACTTAGGGGAATATTGGGAAAATTTTATCAGATAGCCAGAGGCATTCACATCACGAATTGAATATCTACCATGAATCTGGCACTGCTCTAGGCACTAAGGGGGGAGAAAATGCTGTTTTCTGTCTTCGAAAAGCTGTGAGTAAAGATAAAAAGGACCAGTCAATCAATGATTGCAGTATCTCATTAGTGTATATAAAACACACATACACACATGATGAAGAAGAGGACTTGATGTTTTGCCAATATCATTCCATGTTACTCTCAACACTGTCCTATAAAGGTACTGCTTTTTTTTATTGACATTTTACAAATGAGTTAAATAAGATTTAGCAGTTAGGTAACTTCCCTAAAATCTGAAAGCAAATAAATGTTATAATCATATCTGGATCCAAAGTCCATGTTCAAATTTCTATTATAAAAATACTTCCTTTTGTGTCAGACAACAAAGATAATTTGGCAGTGCCCAGAAAGTGGGAGTAAACTATGGTTGTGGATAGAGACAACATCATGGATTTTAAATGGGTCATAATATTTTCCTTATGATGTAGTTGACTGTGTTCCAATCCTGTGGTCAGTTATTGATATTTCCTGAAAAATAAGCAAGGCATGATATCCAGTCTAATTCTGGCTTCACTAAGGATATATGCACATGTGCTCTATCCTGCTCATATGCTTTCATAGCCCTCTGCCTTTCTGCTATGCTTAGTCCTCATATTAGAAGTTATTTATGTTCCTGGCACGTCATATATTATCCACTATGACTATATGAATGTGCATAACCGTCTTCTGGCTCTCTATGTTCATCTTTCATCTATTACCCTCCATTTCTCCTAAACACACACACACACACACACACACACACACACACACACACACACAACTAGTGAATGTGACACTTAAGGATAATTTTCTGCCATCAGATATGAATGAGTATGCCATAATTAAGCATAATGAAAAGTATTAAACCCACATTACGAAAGTGAGTAAATAAAGCTGGAAAATTGTCAGTCTTTGGTTTGCCTCTCTGTTCAATCATAAGATTGTATTCATGTTCTTTAGTCTTCGAAACTTTTGAAAATATAACCAGAGGAAACTGCTGTCATGTGGTTAAGAATGACTCACGTTTCCCTTAATGCCACTTGACTTTTCTTTTACTATTACAAAGTATAAGTAATTGCAATAGAAAGGGATGCAGTAGAAAAATATTAGACATCGGAAGAAATAAAGTAAATTTTATTTAACACCTACTATGTGCCTGACAATATTGTTGTAAAAAATTATAGATTAGAAATGATTCTGAATAAAAGAAACCTTTCATTTTTGTCTTAAATAATTAATCCAGTTCCTTTTTCACCATGCCAAATGGATAAGCCCTCAGAAAACAGATGATTTCAAAGAGAATATCATGTTTTTTTCCTGGAATGTGCATCTCCCTATAATGGAGAATTTCTTATCATATCTCCTAGTATTGCTCATATCTTCACATTTGAGAATTCCCCAAACTCATAGTACTTTGCTTTTGCCCCTATTTTCTATTGTCTATTTTTAAAATATTGTGTGAGTTTCTTCACCAAATATTACTGGTAGTTTTTAGAAATAGTACCATTTGATATCAAGCCCAGAACTGTACTGGTTGGCTTTTTCCCCACTTAGTTTGGATTCTTATTTTGAGTGTGAGCTTTATTCTTTATTAAAATTTGAACTCTGTGCTTCTGATTTAATCTCCTGATAATAGGGAATTAAAAAGACCTGTATCATGCCACAGTGCTGGTGATTAATCCCATCTGTTTTTAACACCAAGTTCCACACAGAATATTTATCATCTTGGTGATTTCAGTTATGCTTGTTTAACTTGTTACTATTAATTAAAATTTTACTAATGGTGAGTTATTGACTTCTGAGTTCAATGAAACAGCATAATATAGAAGGAAGTATAGATGAACACAATCATAGTAAGCTTTGTAGAATACTGTGATTAGAAAAAAGAGAAAACAAGAAAGAAAAATATTAATTGAGAAACACTCGTTGCTCTGCTGCCATTTCTGAGTTATTATAAATGTGCATATGTGCTCAGTCATGTCTGACTCTGTAACCTCATAGACTGTAGCCTGCCAGGCTCCTCTGTCCATGGGATTTCTCAGGCAGGAATACTGGAATCGATTGCCCTTTTCTACACTAGGGGACTTTCCCAACCCAGGGATAGAACTCGTGTCTCCTGTGTCCCCTGCATTGGCAGCCAGATACTTTACCACTAAGCCACCTGGGAAGTTGAATTATTGTATAAATATGGCAAAACTTGATACAAGTGTTAGAATTTAATTCAAATTCTAAATGAGTGAATTAATGACTTTTCTAATTAATAGTTCCCTTTCTATAGACACAAGTTTTGAAGATGAGATGGAAAATAGATTTCCTTGGGAAGGGGTTGGGATTCTGCAGTAAATGATATTATTTTAATGTATAAAAATATAAAACACACTATTATAAAATTAATTATAATGGCAATAAAAATTAATAACTAAGCCTGTGTTACAAACACATATTTATTATGAGGTCCCTATAATAGCTAGCTCATCATTCTCCACTTCAGTCTACCCACAATTCTATTGAAGATCCAAAATAATTGCAACTCATGGGTCATGCCCTCAAATAATTATTTTTCACTTGGAGGTCAAGGCTTAAATAAACTCAAGTGAATTAACAATAATATGAATAGCATCAAATGTCAGAGTTCAAAGGAGCAAGATCATTGAAGTGACATGGCTATAGAAATATTCCTGGGGGATTAGTGTTCTAAGAATGTGCAGAGTTTAATAACATCTCTAACAGTGACAACAGATATGCAATGAGAATTACTCTGTGCTAGAAAATATTTATTATACAAATGTTATAAATGAGGATATTGAGTCACAGAAAAATAAAATAACTCGCTTACAAAGAATGAGAGGACAGTTATTTATTTGGGAAGAGCAATGAAGGGAATAGTGTGCAGGTGATGCTCTTAGTGTGTGTCATTTTTCCATAGTTACCCTCCACCATTTAGAGTAAAGACCAGATGTCGGGAATCATGGAATCTAAGTTCAGAAATGCACTGATGAGGACTTTTTGATAAACAGGAATTTATCAAAACTTTATCTGGAATCAATACTTTAGAACAATTAATACAACCATAAGTTGGAAAAGTTTGAGTGGTCAGTGACTAATTCATTAAAAAGCTGATTCTGCTAAGTATCTGATTTTAAATTGTGGCATTGAGGGCTGAGAGGAAATCATGATCATGGCATCAGGAAGACTTGGAAGAAATATACTCATTGAAAATGCAAACAGAGGAAAAATAGATATATATAGGGTAATGACTTTGAGACCAGAGGGAAGAGAAGAACATTGGCTGAACATCCATTATTAGACAACAGTTGTAATTATTAATTAAGCCATAACTTCTGTAACCTTCTCACACAGTCTCCAAGAAAATGATTAGTGTCATTAATGAATAACTCAAAATGAATATGGATCAAAAAATACACTGCACAAGTTTATACAATTCAAACGTGGGAGAGCTGGGTTTTCTGAAGCCCAATCCTCTTGCTCTAAAGTTCTTTATAATTCCCCAGACATCCCTCTTAAGGCACTGCAAGGTACTCAGTTAATTAAAATCTTAAGAATGTGCCCTCAAACCCAGAATGAGTGAGACTGTAAAATTGGGTTTTTGAAGTGCTCTCAGATAACCAGAATTCTCTATAATTTACATGTCATCACATGAGCTTTAATTACAGTATAACATAGTATCATCGATTAATCTTCATTATATATATATTTTACCCCAGTCCATCTTGTTTTTAATTCTATAATACTGTTTGAATAGTTTCTGAAAACGTTCTACATAGGAAGTTATGGCTAAAACATTCATCTTAACATTTCTTCTCCTTGTGGAAATGCAGATTCTTTCTTGTACAGCAAACTAATTAAAGTCCCCTCCCCACACAATATACAAATGGCACATAAATATTTAATGGCCTGGTTTAGCATTTTTATTAGATTCTATGATACATCAAACTATACACTGTTTAAAAGCTGAATCTAAATGATATAGTGCTTTAGAAAACCCCATCATGCATGATGTATTTTACCAATAAAATTTAAAGAAAACATTTAAGCTGTACTGACAATAAACTATTATTCTTTACTTATTCTTTGACTTGAACTTGAGCATTCACCAATAATTCATTATGCTTTTATTAGGAGTAAGTAGTACTGGATGAGCCAGATAGGATATAAAATTACCCATGGATTATCCTATATAATGGGACCAGTCCTGCCTTTTAGGAATCCCCTGTAGAGAAGCCTAGGAAAGGTTCAATAGTTTTGAGATTACCTCTTTTAATAGCTTCGTCTCCTAATGTCAATTTTACCTATTTTCCTTCCGATTGTCCATTCTCTTTTAGTCTCCAGTTGTCTCTACATCTAATCTTGCGTCTGAGGTGTCAAGTTTTTCAGGCTTGCTTTCTGGATTTCCAACTATCCTCTGCTGTTGCAGATTGCTACAAGGCTAGCAATTTCTCTGCAAGGTCTCTCCACCACTATAAGCACCTAGTGTTCATCATCGTTTGGGGCTCACCATACTACTGGTGCTATTCTATCATACAAACCATATTTAGGAATATTCGTTCTATGAGATGTCATCAAATTACCCATATGACTGAAACCTTTGGTAAGTGGTTTATGTATGGCCCAACTTACAATTTGTGTGAAATGTTAACAGTGAGGTTGAACCAAAATGAATGAAAAAATAAATTTCTCCATTAGCCTTTCTTATAGCTCAAGATGAGATCTGACCTCCAAACCTACACAGCTGAGTTGACAACCAGTTTTGAAAATGCTTAATGATTCTAATATTTTGTCCAATTTAAGGAATTAATATTCTAAAGATTATTTGCTGTTAAGAATTTTGACAATATGAAATACACTGATAATAGGTGGAGAAAAACTAATAAAGGGTAGAAAGTACAATTAGTGAACCCTGGAGTAAAGCTTTCCAAGAGAAGGAAAAAAGAAATACCTAAGTCTAATATTCACTATCCAAACATCACTGTTTTGTCTTTGCATTCCCAATTTAAAAATGTCAAAATAGAGACCTGAGAGAGGTTTCTTTGAGATGTAGTTTCAATCTCCGTGTTGGAAAGATCCCCTGGAGAAGGAAATGGTAACCTGCTCCAATATTCTTGCTGGAAAATTCCATGCACAGAGGAGCCTGTCTGGCTGCAGTCCCTGGGGTTGCAAAGAGTAGAACATGACTGAGTGTCCATGTATGGAGGCAGATACTGTAAGTGTTACATAAGGACAGGTTATTGGATCTTTGAGAATCTAAAGCCGAGAGCATCAGTGGAATTCAAGGAGATTGATTTTGTGATGTTATGAGAATACTTCTTGTTTTTTTACTTAGAAGAATCTCTAAAAATACAACAATCACTTCAAAGAGTCCCTGTGTTGCTGATCCACTAAAGTATTCATGGTGAAGATACTGGAGAATGGACAAAGCAGAGAATGGATAAGCAATTATAAAGCAATTTATCAAACCCAAGAAGATGCGATTTTAATTTTATAAATTGTTACACTAACCTAGAGTTGGGACACCCCAGCTGATATATCAGGAAGTTTTTCTCAAATATACTAAAGTAGTTGAGGGTCCCAAATGCAGTCTATTATTTCATTTTTCCTTACCTTTGTTAATTTTAAGCATTATGTTAATAGTGTGTGAGATGAGTGCAATTGTGCGATAGTTTGAGCATTTTTTGTCATTGCCTTTCTTTGGGATTGGAATGAAAACCGACCTTTTCCAGTCCTGTAGCCACTGCTGTGTTTTCCAAATTTGCTGGCATATTGAGTGCAGCACTTTCACAGCATCATCTTTTAGTGATTTGAAATAGCTCAACTGGAATTCCATCACCTCCACTAGCTTTCTTCGTAGTGAGGCTTCCTAAGACCCACTTGACTTCACATTCCAGGATATCTGGCACTAGGTGAGTGATCACACCATCATGATTATCTGGGTCATGAAGATATTTTTTGTATAGTTCTTCTGTGTATTCTTGCCACCTCTTAACATGTTCTGCTTCTGTTACATCCATACCATTTCTGTCCTTTATTGACACATTTTTGCATGAAATGTTCCCTTGGTATCTTTAATTTTCTTGAAGAGATCTCTAGTCTTTCCCATTCTATTGTTTCTGTCTATTTCTTTGCATTGTTCACTTAGGAAGGCTTTCTTATATCTCCTTACTATTCTTTGAGTAATGCTCAAAATTCTCCAAGCCAGGCTTCAGCAATATGTGAAACTTGAACTTCCAGATGTTCAAACTGGTTTTAGAAAATGCAGAGGAGTCAGAGATCAAATTGCTAACATCCATTGGGTCATGGAAAAAGCACAAGAGTACCAGAAAACATCTATTTCTGCTTTATTGACTAGGCCAAAGCCTTTGACTGTGTGGATTACTACAAACTGGGGAAAATTCTTCAAGAGATGGGCATACCAGACCACCTGACCTGACCCTTAAGAAATCTGTATGCAGGTCAGGAAGCAACATTTACACCCTGGACGTGGAACAACAGACAGGTTCCAAATAGGAAAAAGAGTACATCAAGGCTGTATATTGTCACTCTGCTTATTTAACTTATATGTAGAGTACATCAGCGAAGGGTCAGGCTGGATGAAGCAAAAACTGTAGTAAAGATTGCCAGGAGAAACATCAATAACCTTAGTTATGCAGATGACAGCACTCTTACGGCAGAAAGCGAAGAACTAAAGAGCCTTTTGATGAAAGTGAAGGAGGAGAGTGAAAAAGTTGGCTTAAAGCTCAACATTCAGAAAACTAAGATCATGGCATCTGGTCCTATCAATTCATAGCAAATAGATGGGGAACCAGTGGAAACAGTGGCTGACTTTATTTTTTGGGGCTCCAAAATCACTGCAGATGTTGACTGCAGCCATGAAATTAGAAGATGCTTACCCCTGGAAGGAAAGTTATGACCAACCTAGATAGCACATTAAAAAGCAGAGACATTACTTTGCCAACAAAGGTCCATCTAGTTAAGGCTATGGTTTTTCCAGTGGTCATGTATATATGTGAGAGTTGGACTATAAAGAAAGTTGAGCACCAAAGAATTGATGCTTTTGAACTGTGGTGTTGGAGAAGACTCTTGAGAATCCCTTGGACTGCAAGGAGATCCAACCAGTCCATCCTAAAGGAAATCAGTCCTGAATATTCATTGGAAGGATGTTGGAGTTGAAACTCCAATACTTTGGCCACCTGATGGGAAGAATTGACTCATTTGAAAAGACCCTGATGCTGGGCAAGATGGAAGGCAGGAGGAGAAGGGGACAACAGGGGATGAGATGGTTGGATGGCATCACTGAGTCAATGGACATGAGTTTGAGTATAACCTGGGAGTTGGGGATGGACAGGGAGGCCTGGCATGCTGCAGTCCATACAGTTGCAAAGAGTTGGACACGACTGAGTGACTGAACTGAACTGAGCTACCTTTGTTGATGATATTCCTTTCACCTGTGATGTCTTACTCTTCTTTCTTGATTTCTCTTTCTTCAGTGAAGATTTATGTTAGCGGTGAGTATATTAACATTGTTTACTTATAAAGTTTTTGGGAACATATCTCATAGCTTGTGGCATAGTTGTTGCTCAATGATCATCTGCTTTCTGACATTTAAATTGCTCTATCTTTATGGAAAATCTTTCTTAACCTCACCTTTCCTGTATCTAGCTCAAACTCAAATACTATTTGCCAAGTTGCTGTTTTTTTTTTTTCCCCACTCTTGTGTTTCTATTCTTATTTTTTTTACTGGATATTTCTTAGTAATAATAGAAAATCACAGATTAGGGAATTTGGAGTATATACATAAGAGCAAATAAAAATATGCATAGTTTTAATTTTACAGAATATAATTTTTTGTAGAGCCAGACTTACTTGTTATTATACTGGTATAATTATGGTATTAGACCATCATTAACCTTTTTTCCATTCCCATTAATTACTGGTTTTACACATAGCATGCCAATCCCAATCTCCCAATCCATCCCATCCTGCCCTTCTCCTTTGGTATCCATGTTTGTTCTCTACATCTGTATTTCTAATTTGCAAATAAAACCATCTATACCATTGTTTTAGATACCATATATGTGCATTAATATAAGGTATTTGTTTTTCTCTTTCTGGTTTACTTCACTCTGTATGACAGTCTTTAGGACCATCCATGTCTGTAAATGGCACAGCATCATTCTTTTTATGGCTGAGTAGTATTAATATTCCATTGTATATGTGCCACGTCTTTATCCATTCCTCTGTTGACAGACATTTAAGTTGCTTCCATATCCTGGCTATTGTAAATATTACTGCAATGAACAATGGAGTGCATGCATATTTTTGAATTATGGCTTTCTCTGGATATATGTCCAAGTGTAGGATTTCTGGGTCCTATAGTAGACTTATTCCTAGTTTTCTTTCTTAGTTTGTTTGTTTGTTTGTTTTTTACAAAATCTCCATACTGTTCTCCATAGAGGCTGTACCAATTTACATTTTGACCTACATTGTAAGAGTTTCCTTTACTTCACATTCTCTCTCTAAACGCATACTTGTGTGTAGGAATTTTTGAAGATGACCATTCTGATAGTGTGAAATGATACTTCATTGTAGTTTTGATTTGCATTTCTCTAATGATAGCATATTCAAAAGCAGAGACATTACTTTGCCCGACTAAGGTCCGTCTAGTCAAGGCTATGGTTTTTCCAGTAGTCACGTATGGATGTGAGAGTTGGACTGTGAAGAAGGATGACCGCCGAAGAACTGATGCGTTTGAACTGTGGTGTTGGAGAAGACTCTTGAGAGTCCCTTGGACTGCAAGGAGATCCAATCAGTCCATTCTGAAGGAGATCAACCCTGGGATTTCTTTGGAAGTAATGATGTTAAAGCTGAAGCTCCAGTACTTTGGCCATCTCACGTGAAGAGTTGACTCATTGGAAAAGACTCTGATGCTGGGAGGGATTGGGGGCAGGAGGAGAAGGGGAGTGAGTCTGAGTGAACTCCGGGAGTTGGTGATGGGCAGGGAGGCCTGGCGTGCTGCGATTCGTGTGGTCGCAAAGAGTCGGACACGACTGAGCGACTGAACTGAACTGAACTGAGCTGAATGATTAGTGATGTTGAGCATCTTTTCTTGTTTTTGTTGGCCATCCGTATGTCTTCTCTGGAGAAATTTCTATTTATGTCTTCTGCCCATTATTTTAATTGAAACCATCACTAACTTTTATGCCTGGATATAGGTCTATTAGTGAACACTTCTTGAGGGTACTGTTTGCATCTACAGTTAGCCCAAATGAAAGTTTGAGGTGAGCAATGTCACCCCTAACAATGTGCAGTAATGTAGTATTGCCTGGGATGCATTCTAGAAATTGGGTAGTTACCAAAGTCAATTTCACAGAGGGACATTAAGACTCAGCAAGTTTATAAAACTGGAACTATTTGACATAGCTATTTAGTTGGATGAAATCTGGTCTTTTTTCGTTCAGTGCCGATCCAGACTCTGTTTCATGATGAGAAGATAGTGAATACAAAATCACCACTCTGCTGCCAGTACCCTAATTTGCAGTCATGACTCATTTTACCTACATAAGTGAAATATTGTCCACATATATGTAACTTTTCCATTTTAGATATTAAGGCTAGAAAGCCAAGAGCCCCTTTATCTTTGGTATGCTATTCTATCACACATAACATTAAGCCAAAGAAAGGAAAGAAAAAGAGATTAAAATTCCATTTCCTAGTTTGCTTGATTTATTTTTGCTGCCTACCTCTATGTCTTTGTTTCTTTTGTTATCCTAAGTTGGGGTTCTTTTATCACTTTGTGACATAAGATTGAAGAAAGTAATAAAAGCTTTGTACACTGAAATTTATAAATGAGTGGCTTATATAATTTCATGGGAATAATAGTTCCCTCAAAAACCACGAACCCATAGTCCAAGATTAAGTATTCTCACTCTGTGAATTTTATATTCTGGCTGAGGAGGTTGTGTGGATATCATGCAGCAATCTATTACAAATGGTCATTGCCCATTTGCTGAATACGGGATTCCCATGGTTTTTGATTATTTCAGCTCATGCTGTCTATATATGTAACACATTTGGCTTCATATTGGTGTAAATATGGCATTGCTGCTGCTAAGTTGCTTCAGTCATGTCTGACTCTGTGCGACCCCATAGACGGCTACCCACCAGGCGCCCCGTCCCTGGGATTCTCCAGGCAAGAACACTGGAGTGGGTTGCCATTTCCTCCTCCAGTGCATGAAAGTGAAGACACTCAGTCGTGTCCTACCCTCAGTGACCCCATGGACTGCAGCTTTCCAGGCTCCTCTGTCCATGGGATTTTCCAGGCAAGAGTACTGAAGTGGGGTGCCATTGCCTTCCCTGAAAATATGGCATTGGATGATCATAAACTTGTACGCCTGGACATGGGTCTGCCTGGTGCATAACTCCTGGTGGTCTTATTTACATGTAGTACAGTGTATGTAAACTCAAGTTTCAGGAACACAACGTAACTCCTAAAGTTGTATAATAATGCAACAATAGAGGAAGTACAGTTAATCCAGGAAAATTCACCCCATGGCAGATTTGTCTGGATGTCAAAGAATAAACACTTCTATGCTGAACTAGAGTCTAACAAAGTTTGTACTATTGATTGTCAAGAGAAAATCTTAATTATACTCACTCCAAAAAATGTTAAATAGAGTGATGCAAAATATAAACATGATATCTATATAGTTAAACCCTTTGGATAATTTTAAAGTTTACAGCTATATTCATTGATTAGCTCTAGTAATTTTCTGGTGGAGTCTTTAGGGTTTTCTATGTAGAGGATCATGGCAAAACCAATACAATATTGTAAAGTAAAAAAACAAATAATAATAATAATATTAATAAAATAACATTTATTGGGTCCAATAGAACTTTTTTAAAAAATATAAATTTATTTATTTTAATTGGAGGTTAATTACTTTACAATATTGTATTGGTTTTTCCATACATCATAATAAAATAAAATTTAAAAAAATTTACAGCTTATGCTCTAAAACTAAGTACTTACTTCTATATCACATTCAACTTCCAATGAGGTTTACTTATAGGAAGAATTCCTTTGAAATTTGAGAATAGAGAATAGGATTTTAAAAAATTGTAACAACTAATACTTAAATCCTTTTACAAACACCATAAACATAAACATAAGAAAGAGAATGCTAAAATACGTCAATCATATGTAATTCATCAAGATTACAAAATATACCAGTGTGTTGGAAATAAATTCATCAGTTCAGTTTAGTCGCTCAGTCTTGTCCAATTATTTGAGACTCCATGGACTGCACCATGCTAGGCTTCCCTGTCCATCTCCATCTCCTGGACTTTGCTCAAACTCATGTCCATTGAGTTGGTGATGCCATCCAACCATTTATTCCTCTGTCGTCCCTTTCTCCTCCCTCCTTCAATCTTTCTCAGCATCAGGGCCTTTTCCAATGAGTCAGTTCTTCGTATCAGGTGGCCAAAATATTGGAACTTCACATTCAGCATCAGGCCTTCTAAGGAATATTCAGGGCTGATTTCCTTTAGGATTGACTGGTTGGATCTCCTTGCAGTCCAAGGGACTCTCAAGAGTCTTCTCCAACACCACACTTCAAAAGCATCAGTCTTCAGTGCTCAGCTTTCTTTATGGTTCAACTCTCACATCCATACATGACTACTGGAAAAACCATAGCTTTGACTAGATGACATTTGTCCGCAAAGTAATGTCTCTGCTTTTTAATATGCTGTCTAGGTTGGTCATTAGCTTTTCTTCCAAGGATCAAGTGTCTTTTAATTTCAGGACTGCTATTACCATTTGCAGTGACTTTGGAGCCCCCCCCCCAAAGTTTGTCATTGTTTCCCCAACTATTTGCTATGAAGTGATGAGACCTGATGCAATGATCTTAGTTTTCTGAATGTTGAGCTTTAAGCCAGCTTTTTTACTCTCTTCTTTCACTTTCATCAAGAGGTTCTTTAGTTCCTCTTTGCTTTCTGCCATTAGGGTGGTGTCATCTGCATATCTGAGGTGATTAATATTTCTCCCAGCAATCTTGATTTCAGCTGGTGCTTCATCCAGCCTGGCATTTTGCATGATGCACTGTGCATATAAGTAAAATAAGCATTATGACAATATACAGCACTGACTTACTCCTTTCCCAATTTGGAGCTAGTCTGTTGTTCTATGGCCAGTTCTAACTGTTGCTTCTTGACCTGCATACAGATTTCTCAGGACAGGTAAGATGGTCTGGTATTCCCATCTCTTGAAGAATTGTCCACAGTTTGTTGTGATCCACACAGTCAAAGGATTTGGCATAGACAATAAAGCAGAAGTAAATATTTTTAGGAGCTCTCTTGCTTTTTCTATATTCCAATGGATGTGAGCAATTTGATCTCTGGTTCCTCTGCCTTTTCTAAAACCAGCTTGAACATCTGGAAGTTCATGGTTTATGTACTGTTGAAGCCTGGCTTGGAGAATTTTGAGCATTACTTTGCTAACATATGAGATGAGTACAATTATGCAGTAGTTTGAGCATTATTTGCACTGCTTTTCTTTGAAATTGGAATGAAAACTAACATTTTCCAGTCCTGTGGCCACTGCCGAGTCTTCCAAATTTGCTGGCATATTGAGTGCAGCACAACATCATCTTTCAGGATTTTAAATAGCTCAACTGGAATTTCACCATCTCCACTAGCTTTGTTTGTAGTGATGTTATCTAAGGCCCACGTGACTTCTCATTCCAGGATGTCTAGCTCTAGGTGAGTGATCATACCATCATGGATATCTGGGTTATGAAGATCTTTTTTGTACAGTTTTTCTGTGTATTCTTGCCACCTCTTCTTAATATCTTCTGCTTCTGTTAGGTCCATACCATTTCTGTCCTTTATTGTGCCTGTCTTTGCATGAAATGCTCCCTTGGTATCTCTAATTTTCTTGAAGAGATCTCTAGTCTTTCCCACTCTATTGTTTCCCTCTATTTTTTTGCATTGTTTGCTTAGGAAGGCTTTCTTTTCTCTCCTTGCTATTCTTTAGTACTCTGTATTCAGAATGGTATATCTTTCCTTTTCTCCTTGGCCTTTAGCTTCTAATCTTTGCTCAGCTATTTGTAAGGCCTCCTCAGACAACCATTTTACCTTTTTGCATTTATTTTTCTTGGGGATGGTCTTAATCACTGCGTCCTATACAATGTCACATTGGAGAAGGAAATGGCAACCCACTCCAGTATTCTTGCCTGGAGAATCCCAGGGACAGAGGAGCCTATTGGGCTGTCATCTATGTGGTCACATAGAGTCGGACACGACTGAAGTGACTTAGCGGCAGAAGCAGCAGCATACAATGTCACAAACCATATTTCTTCAGGCACTCTATCAGATCTAATCCCTGAGTCTATTAGTCACTTTCACTGTACAATCATAAGGGATTTTATTTAGGTCATACCTCCCAGTTGTAAACGTGACTGGTGATGGAAGCAAGGTCCGATCCTGTGAAGAACAATATTGCATAGGAACCTGGAATGTTCAGTCCATGAATCCAGGCAAACTGGAAGTAATCAAACAGGAGATGGCAAGAGTGAACGTCGACATTTTAGGAGTCAGCGAACTAAAATGGACTGGAATGGGTGAATTTAGCTCAGATAACCATTATATCTACTATTGTGGGCAAGAATCTGTTAGAAGAAATATAGTAGCCATCATAGTCCACAAGAGACTGAAACACAGTACTTGGATGCAATCTCATAAATGACAGAATGATCTCTGTTCTTTGCCAAGGCAAACCATTCAATATCATGGTATTCCAAGTCTATTCCCTGACCAGTAATGCTGAAGAAGCTGAATTTGAATGATTCTATGAAGACCTACAAGACCTTTTAGAATTAACATCCCCAAAATATGTTCTTTTCATTATAGCAGACTGGAATGCAAAAGTAGGAAGTCAAGAAACACCTGGAGTAACAGGCAAATTTGGCCTTGAAGTACAGAATGAAGCAGGGCAAAGGTTAATAGAGTTTTGCCAAGAGAACGCACTGGTTGTACCAAACACCCTCTTTCTACAACACAACCGAAGACTCTACACGTGGACATCACCAGATGGTCAACATCAAAGTCAGATTGATTATATTCTTTGCATCCACAGATGGAGAAGCTCTATATAGTCAGCAAAAACAAGACCAGGAAATGACTGTGGCTCAAATAATGAACTCTTTATTGCAAAGTTCAAACTTAAATTGAAGAAAGTGGGGAAAACCACTAGAACATTCAGGTATGACCTAAATAAAATCCCTTATGATTATACAGTGGCAGTGAGAAATAGATTTAAGGGACTAGATCTGATAGACAGAGTGCCTGATGAACCATGGACGGAGGTTCCTGACATTGTACCGGATACATGTTCTCAAGGCAAGAATACCGAAGTGGTTTACCATTCCCTTCTCCAGTGGACCACATTTTGTCTGAAGTCTCCACCATGACCCATCCATCTTGGTGGCTCTACGGGGCACGGCTCATAGTTTCATTGAGTTAGACAAGGCTGTGATCCATGTGATCTGTTGGTTTGTTTTCTGGGATTGTGGTTTTCATTCTGTCTCACCTCTGATAGATAAGGTTAAGAACCTATGGAAGCTTCCTTATGGCAGGGACTAACTGTGGGGGAACCTGGGTCTTGCTCTGATGGGCAGGGGCATGCTTGATGATTACGCTCAGTCGTGCCCAACTCTTTGCAACCCCATGGACAGTGGCCTGCACCAAGCTCCTCCATCCATGGGATTTTCCAGGCAAGAGTACTGGAGTCGGTTGCCATTTCCTCTCCAGGGATTCTTTCCGACCCAGGGATCGAACCCAGGTCTCCTGCATTGTAGACAGACGCTTTACTGTCTAGCCACCAGGGAAGTCCTAGGGCCATGCTTAGTAAATCTTTAATCCAATTTTCTGTTGATGGGCAGGGCTGTGTTCCCTCCCTGCTGCTTGGCCTGAGGCCAAACTATGGTAGGGGTAATGAAGGTAATGGCAACTTCCTTCAAAAGGACTTTTGCACACACTGCTGTATTCAGTGCCCTGACCCCTGAGCAGGACACTATCGACACATGCCTCTGCTGGAGACTCCTGGACACGCACACACAAGTCTGGCTCAGTCTCTTGTGGGGACACTGCTCCTTTCTCCTGGGTCCTGGTGTGCACATGGTTTTGTTTGTGCCCTTCAAGGGTCTGTTTCCCCAGTCCTGTGGAAGTTCTGTAATAAAATTCCGCTGGCCTCCAAAGTCAAAATCCCTGGGGGTTCTCAGTCCCTTTGAGAGATCACCAGGTTGCAAAATCTGTTGTGGGTCCTAGAACTTTCTTAACAGTGTGAGACTTTCTTTGGTATAATTGTTCTGTAGCTTGTGGTTTATCTGATAGGCTGCTCTACAATGGGGCTAATGGTGACCTCCTCCAAGAGGTCTTATGCCACACGTTGCATGACCCAGGTCTGCTGCAGCCAAAACCACTGTCCCTGCAGCAAGCCACTACTGACCTGTGCCTCTTCAAGAGACACTGAAACACTCAAAGGCAGGTCTGGCTCAGTCTCCGTGGGATCTCTGTGTCCTGGTGCACACAAGGTTTTGTTTAAGTCCTCTGAGTGTCTCTGGTGGGTATGGGGTTTGATTTTAAACATGATTTCGTTCCTACTACTGTCTTCTTGGGGCTTCTCTGCCCTTGCACTTGTTTTTTTTGTTGTTTTGTTTTTTTTTTTTTTTGTGGGGGGGGATTGGGGTCCAACATTCAATAATTTCATGTAAGGTTATAATTTCAAACTTGAACAGTTTAACATGTGATTTAAATTAAGTCTCCTAAAACTAAAATAAGAATGTCTACATATTTATTTGAAGAGGAAAAATTAAAAAACCGTTAAAGTGATATTTTCTTAAGCTCACAATGAATAATTTACTTGCTAAATCATGGCATATTGTTTCCAATTTATCAAGAAGCAAAAATTAAACCACTGACAAATGAGATTCACTCTGCCAAAAAAGTTTTCATTACAAGGAAGATGTGATGTCATTAAGAATCTTAAGCACCATCAAAACAGCTTAAAACACACAAGCTACTTTGGTGTTCAAAATAATTAGAACTATCACAAATCTTTAAGCATCCTGAAAATCAATGTTACTTCACAGATATGTAGAAATGAGAGAACTTAATCAATGTTTATCCTTAAGAGTGGAAATCAATCATTTCCTTTTCTTAACTCCAAACATCCATATCTTCAGGATTTTGCAATTATTATATCACTAGCCAAAAAGGAGAGAGAAAACCCTTTTTTGTATATTATTGTAATCTATCTATCCTTTATTATTTAGCATAATATGATTTTATGGCTTCATGATCAGATAGCTTAGTGCACCAAATCCCATCTCTACCATTTCTTAATTATATGCCTTTAGTATGTCACTTTGACTCTCTAAAACTCAGTTTTCTCAAATGAAAAGTGAGCTTAAGTGTACCTGCTGCTTAAGGTTGCTTTGAAAATAGACTACAGTAGTGCATTTTATGGGCTTCCCTGGTGGTTCAGAAGGTAAAGAATCTGCTTGCACTATGGGAGACCCAGGTTCGACTCCTGGGTTGGGAAGAACCCCTGGGGAAGGAAATGGCAACCCACTCCAGTATTCTTGCCTGGAGAATTCCATGGACAGTGGAGCACGATTTGCTATAGTCCACAGTGTTGCAAAGAGTTGGACACAATGAGCAACTAACACACACTTAGCACTGATTTGTTTCAGTTAAAAAGGACAGTGTGAGGGCATTTTTACTTCTCATTTATGCTATATCAAAGTCAAGAACAGTAATAACACTACCATCAGAATATACAACATCAATAGCAAAACAGAATGGAACTTAATGCCATATTATCAGTGTAATCAGGGAAGGAGAAATGCAAGACTTTACATCATAAAGAAAAGCAGTCTTTGAAAAATAGAGAATTTGGGCCACAACAAACATAGAGGGAACTTGAGAGATGACTTAGAATTCTTCAGTTCAGAAGCAAGATGGAAACTTCCTGGAAATAAGTGTCAAGATCCAGAATTATTTACAAAGATGAAATATCATGATAACAAGATACATGGCAAGAAAAAAAAAATCAAAATCACAGAATGACACCAGAGAGAGCACCAGTTGAGGTAAGACTTCACATCAATCACCAAGATTTTCTGTGACTCAGTCCCCTGTGAACTGAGAAGGCAGATTGTAAATTGAAGTGAGAAAAGAAGGAGGGTTGAGACTACCAGATTTTCATCACCATAAGTCAGTGCTTCAAGACCCACTGACATGATACCCAAAGCAGAGAAGAAATGTCTTCTAAAGGCAAAAGAACAAAATAAGTTACAGTTTTTTCAACATTAAATTAGTGATTGCTTCTCTCTCTCTCTCTTTTTTTTTTTTTTTTTCAAATAGTACCATCTTTTAATCGTCTAGTCAAGGCTGTGGTTTTCCAGTAGTCATGTAAGGATGTGAGAATTGGACTATAAAGAAAGCTGAGGATCGAATAATTGATGCTTTTGAACTGTAGTGTTGGAGAAGACTCTTGAGAGTCCCTTGGACTGCAAGGAGATCCAACCAGTCCATCCTAAAGGAATTCGGTCCTGAATATTCATTGGAAGGACTGATGTTGAAGCTGAAACTCCAGTATTTTGGACACCTGATGTGAAGACCTGACTTATTTGAAAAGACCCTGATGCTGGGAAAGATTGAGGGTGGGAGGAGAAGGGGATGACAGAGGATGAGATGGTTGGATGGCATCACTGATGGATGTACATGAGTTTGAGTAAACTCCGGGAGTTGGTGATGGACAGGGAGGCCTGGCATACTGCAGTCCATGGGGTCACAAAGAGTCAAACATGACTGAGCAACCGAATTAACTAAATTACGTTTCATCTGTTCAAAATGGAGCTTGGAGAGATCAAGCTTCTTCTGTTTGTTGTTGCCAGGAAAACATGTATGTGTTTGTATGTACATGTATTTGTCTGTGTATGTATTTTTCTCATACATGCTACATATTCTCAACGAATGACTGATAAAAACATGATTATTTTCTAATATAGTATGGCTGCCCCAGACATAAATCAGAGAATTAAAATGAAATCAAGAACCAGGAAAATGCAAACAGTCTAGTCATGAATACCAAAGGAAAAAAAAAAAAAAGAAAAGAAAGAAAATGATTTCTTTCCTTACTTTGAAGTCTGTTCTGTCTAAAATTGACATAGTCACCTCTGACTATTTCTGATTACTGTCAGGATGGTATAATTCTCTCCACTTTCACTTTTAATTTACATGTGAATTTATATTTAAAGTGGATTTCTTGAAAATATTTTCAGTTCAGTTCAGTTGCTCAGTCGTGTCCGACTCTTTGTAACACCATGAACCGCAGCACGCCAGGCCTCCCTGTCCATCACCAACTCCTGGAGTCCACCAAAACCCATGTCCATCCTGTCGGTGATGCCATCCAACCATCTCATCCTCTGTCATCCCCTTCTTCTCCTGCCTTCAATCTTTCCCAGCATCAGGGTCTTTTCAAATGAGTCACTTCTCTGCATCAGGTGGCCAAAGTATTGGAGTTTCAGCTTCAACATCAGTCCCTCCAATGAACACCCAGGACTGATCTCCTTCAGGATGGACTGGTCACATCTCCTTGCAGTCCAAGGGACTCTCAAGAGTCTTCTCCAACACCACAGCTCAAAAGCATTAATTCTTTGGTGCTCAGCTTTCTTTATAGTCCAACTCTCACATCCATACTTGACTACTAGAAAAACCATAGCCTTGACTAGATGGACCTTTGTTGGCAAAGTAATGTCTCTGCTGTTGAATATGCTATCTAGGTTGGTCATAACTTTCCTTCTAAGGAGAAAGTGTCTTTTAATTTTATGGCTGCAATCACCATCTGCAGTGATTTTGGAGCCCAGAAAAATAAAGTCTGCCACTGTTTCCCCATCTATTTGCCATGAAGTGATGGGACCAGATGCCATGATCTTAGTCTTCTGAATGTTGAGCTTTAAGCCAGTTTTTTCACTCTCCTCTTTCACTTTCATCAAGAGGCTCTTTAGTTCTTCTTCACTTTCTGCCATAATATTGGTGTCATCTGCATATCTGAGGTTATTGATATTTCTCCCAGCAATCTTGATTCCAGCTTGTGCTTCCTCCAGCCCTGTGCTTCTCATGGTGTACTCTGCATATAAGTTAAATAAGCAGGGTGACAATATACAGCCTTGATGTACTTCTTTACCTATTTGGAACTAGTCTGTTGTTCTATGCCCAGTTCTAACTGTTGCTTCCTGACCTGTATACAGGTTTCTCAAGAGGTAGGTTGGGTGGGTTCATGTTTTTGATACACTGTGCAATTTCTGATTTTAAGAAATGTTTTTGCATTCCCACCAACAGTGTAGGAGGGTTCCCTTTTCTCCACACCCTCTCCAGCATTTATTGCTTGCAGATTTTTGGATCGCAGCCATTCTGACTGGTGTGAAGTGGTACCTCATTGTGGTTTTGATTTGCATTTCTCTAATAATGAATGATGTTGAGCATCTTTTCATGTGTTTGTTAGCCATCCGTATGTCTTCTTTGGAGAAATGTCTATTTAGTTCTTTGGCCCATTTTTTGATTGGGTCGTTTATTTTTCTGGAATTGAGCTGCATAATTTGCTTGTATATTTTTGAGATTAGTTGTTTGTCAGTTGCTTCATTTGCTATTATTTTCTCCCATTCAGAAGGCTGTCTTTTCACCTTGCTTATAGTTTCCTTTGTTGTGCAGAAGCTTTTAATTTTAATTAGATCCCATTTGTTTATTTTTGCTTTTATTTCCAGAATTCTGGGAGGTGGATCATAGAGGATCCTGCTGTGATTTATGTCTGAGAGTGTTTTGCCTATGTTCTCCTCTAGGAGTTTTATAGTTTCTGATCTTACATTTAGATCTTTAATCCATTTTGAGTTTATTTTTGTGTGCGGTGTTAGAAAGTGATCTAGTTTCATTCTTTTACAAGTGGTTGACCAGTTTTCCCAGCACCACTTGTTAAACAGATTGTCTTTACTCCATTGTATATTCTTGCCTCCTTTGTCTAACCCTAACCCTAACCCTAGTACAGCCACTATGGAGAACGGTGTGGAGATTCCTTAAAAAATTGCAAATAGAACTACCTTATGACCCAGCAATCCCACTGCTGGGCATACACACCGAGGAAACCAGAATTGAAAGAGACACATGTACCCCAATGTTCATTGCAGCACTGTTTATAATAGCCAGGACATGGAAACAACCTAGATGTCCATCAGCAGATGAATGGATAAGAAAGCTGTGGTACATATACACAATGGAGTATTACTCAGCCGTTAAAAAGAATTCATTTGAATCAGTTCTGATGAGATGGATGAAACTGGAGCCGATTATACAGAGTGAAGTAAGCCAGAAAGAAAAACACCAATACAGTATACTAACACATATATATGGAATTTAGGAAGATGGCAATGACGACCCTGTATGCAAGACAGGGAAAGAGACACAGATGTGTATAACGGACTTTTGGACTCAGAGGGAGAGGGAGAGGGTGGGATGATTTGGGAGAATGACATTCTAACATGTATACTATCATGTGAATTGAATCGCCAGTCTATGTCTGACGCAGGATGCAGCATGCTTGGGGCTGGTGCATGGGGATGACCCAGAAAGTTGTTATGGGGAGGGAGGTGGGAGGGGGGTTCATGTTTGGGAATGCATGTAAGAATTAAAGATTTTAAAATTTAAAAAATAAAAAACTAAAATTAAAAAAAATAAAAAAAAAAATCAAAAAAAAAAAGAAATGTTTTTTGTTGTTGTGGACCATTTTTAAAGTCTTTATTGAATTTGTTACAGTATTGTTTCTGTTTTATGTTTTCCTTTTTCCTTTTCCTTATGGGATCTTAGCTCACTGACCAGGGATTGAACCTACACCCCCTACAGTGGAAGGCAAAGTTTTAACCACTAGATCACCAGGGAAATCCTGCAATTTCTATCTTTTAATCTGTGCATTTAGACCATTGGCATTCAAAGGGATTATAGTTGAAGGAATATCTACCAGAATTATGATTGGTCTACTTCTTACCCTTATTCTTTGTTCTTATTTTTGTCTTCCATTATTTTACAGCCTTTTATTGTCTTAATGGAGCATTTAATATGATTCCATTTTCTATTACTTCCTTATATATCAGTTATATTTCCTTTTTTATTTTTTAATTGGTTGCCCCTGAGTTTGCAATATACATTTATGGCTAATTACAATTAATCCAAGCCCACTTTCAAATAACATGATACTACTTCATGTGTAGTGTAAGTACTTTATACTATCAAAATAATTCTATAATTTTTGTTTTCATTTCTGCATCATTACTGTCATTCATTTCCCTTATATATAAGCATATACACAAGATATAGATATAAGTATATGTAATTTATATTACGTATACTTGCTGCTATTTATTTTAAAGAAACTGATATTAGTCAGATTGTGTTGTTCAGTTGCTAAGTTGTGTCTGACTTTTTGGGACCCCATGGAATGCAGCACACCAGGCTTCCGTGTCCTTCACTAACTCCTGGAATTTGCCCAAACTCATGTCCTTTGAGTCAGCGATGCCATTCAAACATTTCATTTTCTGTCACCCTCTTCTCCTCCTGTTTTCAATCTTTCCCAGCATCAGCATCTTTTCCAGTGAGTTGGCTCTTCACATCAGGTGGTCAAAGTACTGGAACTTCAACTGCAGGATCAGTCCTTCCAATGAATATTCAGGACTGATTTCCTTTAGGATTGACTGCCTGGATCTCCTCATTGTCCAAAGGAATCTCAAAAGTCTTTCCAGCACCACAGTTTGAAAGCATCAATTCTTCTCCACTCAGCCTTTTGTGGTCCAGCTCTCACATCCATACATGACTACTGGGAAAACCATAGCTTTGACTAGACAGACCTTTGTTGGCAAAGTGGCATCTCTGCTTTTTTAATCTGCCATCTAGGTCTGTCATAGCTTTCTTCCAAGGAGCAAGCGTCTTTTAATTTCATGGTTGCAATCACCATCTGCAGTCATTTTAGAGCTCAAGAAAATAAAATATGCAACTCTTTCCATTCCCCCCATCTATTTACCGTGAAGTGATGTGACCAGATGCCATGATCTTAGTTCTTTGAATGCTGAGTTTTAAGCCAACTCTTTCACTCTCCTCTTCACCTTCATCAAGAGGCTCTTTCCTCTTCACATTTTTGCGCTTAGGGTGGTATAAACTGCATATCTTAGGTTGTCAATATTTCTCAGACTTAGTCCCTCTTCATTTCTGCCATTAGGGTGGTATTATCTGCATATCTGAGGTTGTTGATATCTGTCTGATTTAGAATATAAAATAAATGCTTTTATTTCTTTTATTCCTTCTTGAATGCTATTCCTTTCTGTCTATAGATACAAGCTTATTATTTTCCTTCCCTATAAAGAACTTCTAACATTTCTTTCTGGGTAGATCCACTGGCAATGCATTCCAATAATTTTTGTTTGAGGCAGACTTAACTTCCTTCACTTTTGAAAGAAAATTTTGCAGGATACGGCATTCTAGGCTGGTGTTTTTGTTTCTCTGTCTCTCCATTACATTAAAAATTCACTCTTCACTCCTTTTGTTTGAATGGTTTCTGAGAAGTCAGATGTAATTCTTATCTTTGTTCCTCTATAGATTATGCATTTCCCCTGCTCTGAAGGATTTCAAAATATTTTTTTCATATTTTATTTCCTAAAGTTTGACTATGATATACATACATGCATAGTTTCTTTCCCTTCTTTTTTTTTTTTTTTTCATTTATCTTTCCTAATGTCATTTGAGCTTCCTGGACATTTGCTTTGGTATCTGATATCAGTTTGGGGAAATTCTCTGTCATCATTACTTGAAATATTTCTTCTCTTCCTTTCTTGTACTCCCATTATGGGTATATCACACCTCATGAAGTTGTCCTACAGTTCTTGGATATTCTGCTGCTGTGTTATTGTAGTCTTTTTCCTCTTCTTTTTCCCCCATCTTAGAAGTTTCTATTTGCATATGTTCATGCTCAGAGATCCTTTCCTTTGCTGTGTCTAGTATAAGAATAAGTTTATCAAAGGCATTCTTCATATTCTGTTACAGTGTTTTTGAACTCGACCATTTCATTTTGTTCTCTCTTGGAATTACCACCCTTGGCTTACATAATCCACTGTTCTTGTTTGTTATCTACTCTTACCATTGGAGTTATTAGCATAAAAATCATAGTTTGGCTTTTTTTTTCATTCCTAGTTTGATAATTTCAATGTTCCTAAACATATCTGATTTTGTCTTGATGTTTGTTTAGCTTTTGAAAACTGTGCTTTTTGTCTCTTAGAGTACCTTATACTCTTTGCTGAAATCTAGACATGATATTCCCAGTACTGGTTCCTGTGAAAGTTTCTGCTTATGTGTTTCTGCTCTGGTAATTTGTGACTTTCTATATCCTTCTGTCTTTTTCTTCAGTTCTGGGGACAGCAGGGTGCTCTGTAACTCACTTCTCTGATAGATCTAAGAAGAGTTTTTTTATTTTTCCCATTAGTCCACCTTTTTACTTATTGTTAGGATGGAGTGGCAACTTTCAAACTCCTTACATGCTGGCTATATAGTTTTTATTTTTACTTGATTGCTATTCCTATGAGCTTAATAAACTTAATTATTGAAGATATCCAACATTTTGTATTGTTAATTTTCTCTACCATTTGTTGTCTATTAACTTCACTTCTTGTAATTAATTTTCTTCCTTCTACTTACTTTAGGTTTAATCTGCTCATTTTTATAAGCTTCATAAAATAGAAACTTAGATCATTGATTTTAAACTTTTTTATTTTCTATTGTGAGCATTTATAGCTCTAAATTTCCCTCTAAGCACTCATTCCTTAGCGGCATTCTACAAACTGAAAATACATTCTAATTTTCATTATCATCCTGTTCAAAATAGTTCCTAATGTTTTCTATTATTTCTTCTTTGTTCAGTGATTTATTTAGAAGGATTTTCATCACTTTCCAACTATTTTCCTGTTTATCTTTTTATTACTGATTTACTCATATAATCCATTTTTTGTCATAAATCATGCTCTGTAAGATTACAATATATTGAAATTTACTGAGACTTACAGTATATCCTGATATAGGATCATTTAGTTATCATTCTCGGAGAAGACAATGGCACCCCACTCCAGTACTCTTGCCTGGAAAATCTCACGGATGGAGGAGCCTGGAAGGCTGCAGCCCACGGGGTTGCTGAGGGTAGGACATGACTGAACGACTTCACTTTCACTTTTCACTTTCATGCATTGGAAAAGGAAATGGCCACCCACTCCAGTGTTCTTGCCTGGAGAATCCCAGGGACAGGGGAGCCTGGTGGGCTGCCGTCTATGGGGTTTCACAGAGTCAGACACAACTGAAGTGACTTAGCAGCAATAGCAGTAGCAGTTATCATTCCACTGCATTTGAAAAGAATAGAAATTTTGCATTACTTGGGTGACATTTTGATTAGATAAACATGGTTTATATTGTTCATCTTCAAAAATTTTTGTATAGTTTTCCAATTATTGAGAAAGTGATATTAACATCTCCACATCCAATTATAGATTTATATATTGAACCACTGAGTTCTGTCAGCTTTTCTTCATGTATTGTTAAAATCTCTTAGTTGTCTCCTACATATTTTTGCCTGTTAGGTCTTCCTGGTGAATTGACCTGGATGATAAATGATAATCATAAAATTAATTTATTGTTAATATGTTCCCATTATCTCTTTGTACACACATTGTCTTGAAGTCTATTTTCCATGAAATTAATATCCCCTGGTTTCCCTGGTTCCTTATGGTTACTGGATGAAATACATTTATTTTCCCAATTGTTTACTTTCAAGCTTTCTATACTTATACATAAAGTGTATGTCTGTTAGACAACATATTGTTACATACTTGAGACTTGTTTAAAAATATCCAATCTGTTGATGGACTTTTTTGATGGACTATTTACCATATTATATTGTGTGTGTCTGTTTTTAAGTTTTCCCTTTTAATTCCTCTCTTGGCTATTTGACTCTGCTTTGTTGACTTATTTTTATAGACGTTGCTTTCAAGTTGCAACAGGTATCCTTTTAACATTAAAAAATGTTTTATACTGTATTACTTAATGTAAAATATCTTGTATATTTTTGTATAATCTACTTATTCTCTTCCATCCATCATTTATGCTCTAATTGTCATATCTATTATACCTACCTATATTATAAATCTTACAGTGTAAAGGGATAATCTTGCTTAATATAACTTTACATCATTCAAGTAATTAAGAGAATAAAATGCATAGAAATATGCAATATTTTACATTTACCCACATACTTAACATTTCTGATGCTCTTTTTTCCTGCCTGGAAATCTGAATTTCCATCTTGTGTCCATTCTCTTTCACCTGCCATATAGTGCAGGTCTGATGGCAAACTAGGGTTATTTATCTTAGATTTTTTCTATCCAAAAACATCACTAAAAACATTATTCTGCTTTCACCCTTGAATGCTGTGTAGCTACATAAGGACTATTGAGTTTATTAGCTTTTATTTTTTCTCTTCCTCTTTTGAAGATGCAATTCCACTGTAGAATCTGCTGACCCATGTCAATCATTGTTTGTATCATGTCCCTTGCATGTAATACATGCTTGTCCTTGCTCTCTTTTGGGGGTAACATTTTGTTTTGCAATAATTATAGACTCACAGAAAGTTGAAAAATTGTATAGAGAGTTTCCACGTGCCTATCTCCCAGCTTTTTAAATTGTCATGCATAATAGTCTATAATTATAATGCATTATCAAAACCAGTAGGTTGATTGACATGGAATATAATCTGATCTTAGATTTCCTAAGTTATTCCATACACTTTCTTTTTTATGTTATGTTTTGATAGACTGACAAATGGCCTTCCAAAAAAAATACACATCCTAATCTCTGTGACTCGTGAGTAGTATGTGACAAAAGGGGTATTGCAGGTGTGGTTAAATTAAAGATTTTGAGATGATGAAGGTATCCTTAATTATCCTAATGGACACTACATGCTCTGCTAACATCTTGATTTCAGCTCAGTCATTATGATTTCAATATTCTGGCCTCCAGAACTTACTGTAATAGAAAATATTTTCTTTGTTCTAAGCTACCAAATTTGTGCTTTTTTTTTTTTTTTTTTTTGCAGCAGACTCAGGAAACTAGCATTTATATTTATGTGTAATGTCTCTTTTCTTTAATTTTGCTAAAGAGAAAACATTATGTACAAGAAAATACACAGTGTATAACTTTTGGGGTTGGCTTTTTCTAACGATGCTGATTTGTTTCATTTACTAGAGTTAGCTCTTTTTTTATTGCTGACTAGTAGTACCTTTTCGGAGAAGGCAATGGCAACCCACTCCAGTGTTCTTGCCTGGAAAACCCCATGGACCGAGGAGCCTGGTGGGCTACAGTCCATGGGGTCGCTAGGAGTTGGACACAACTGAGCGACTTCACTTTCACTTTTCACTTTCATGCATTGGAGAAGGAAATGGCAACACATTCCAGTGTTCTTGCCTGGAGAATCCCAGGGACGGGGGAGCCTGGTGGGCTGCCGTGTATGGGGTCACACAGAGTCAGACACGACTGAAGAGACTTAGCAGTGGCAGCAGCAGTCCATTGCATATGGATGTACTAGAGTTTATTTAAACATTTATCTGTTGAAGGACATTTAGATTGTTCCCTGTGTGGGCTATTACAAATAAAGCTTCTGTGAACATTCATGTCCAGTTTTCTGTGTGAATTTAAGTCAATTTATCTAGGATGTCTAACTCAAGAGTAAAATTGCTGAAACATGTGGTGCTTGTTTAGATTTTTAAGAAACTTCCCATCAGGTGTCCAGAGTGGATATACCATTGTGCATACACTCCAGCAGCTAATGAGAGATCTGGAGTCTCTACATATGTACCATCATTTTGTATTATAAGTATTTTTAACATTATACAAATATTATATAATTTTTAACATTATAAAAATACTATATAAATATATTATAGTATTTTAGTAAGTCTATAGTGATATATCACTTGGTTTTAATTTGAAAATTCCCGCTGGCCAAAAATGTTGAGCATCTTTTCACATGTTTATTTGCCATTTCCATGTTTTCTTTGGTGAAGCGTCTAACTAGTCCTAGTCATTAGTCCATTTTCTAAATGTTTTTTCTTTGCTTGTTTTTTTTGTTTGTTTGTTTGTTTTATATTGAGTGTAAAGAGTTATGTAGCCCAGAAACAAGTCTTTTACTGGAAACATGATTTAAAAATACTTTCTCCTGGTTAGCAGTCTATTTCTTCACTTTCTTAACAGAGTCATTCATATAGCAAAAGCTTTTAACTATTACAAAGTTCAGTTTATCTATTATTTTTCTTGCATGGATTATGTTTTACTGCTATATTTAAGAAGTGTTAGCCTTTGCCAAAGTAATTAAAAGCAGAGACATTACTTTGCTGACAAAAGTCTGTATAGTCAAAGCTATGGTTTTTACAGTAGTCATGTATGGATATGTGAGTTGGACCATAAAGAAGGGTAAGTGCCAAAGAACTGATGCTTTTGAATTGTGGTGTTGGAGAAGATTCTTGAGAGTCTCTTGGGCCACAAGGCAAACCTGTCAATCTTAAGGGAAATCAACCCTGAATATTCATTTGAAGGATTGGTGCTGAAACTGAAGCTCCAATACTTTGGCCACCTGATGTGAAGAGCCAACTCATTAGAAAAGACTCTGATGCTGGCAAAAATTGAAGCAAGAGCAGAAGGGGACAATAGGGGATAAGATGGTTGGATGGCATAACTGACTCAATGGACATGAGTTTGAATAAGCTCCAGGAGATGGTGAAGGACAGTGAAGCCTTGTATGCTACAGTCCTCTGGATCTCAAGGTGTTGGACATCACTGAGCAACTGAAGAGCAACAAAGGTTATTAGTATTTTCCCTTATACTTTTTTCTGACAGTTCTACAGCTAACATTTTTACATTGATATTTATGACCTATTTTGAATTAATATGTCTATTTGGTATAAGATTTAGGTTGAAGTTAATTTAAAGGTATTGATATTCAATATTTCCTACATGGTTTGTTGAAAAGACACCATCTCCTAAAATTTATCTTTATCTTGGATTTCATCATTTTGACTACAATGTATCTAAATCTTGTTTTCCTTGCATTTAGCCTGTTTAGTCCTGTTGCCATTTTCTACTTGAGGGGATCCTCTTGACCCTGGCAGAGTCTCCTGCATTGACAGGGGGATTCTTTACCACTGTGCCACCTGGAAAGCCCTATCTCTCTTTTTAAACTTTAACATGACATTATCTTAGCAATAACTTTATCATAACACAAAGCACATTGGATAGAAATTTTTCTCTTCACTCAGGTTGAAGTTCTCTGTATCAGTAAAGAGACAGAGCAATTTTACAGAGATAATGATAATACCAGTCCCCAGGTGCATCTGGAAACTATTAAGAACCAAAGAGGAGGCTAATGAAAAGATCTCCTGTGGTTACAGAAATTACATGACTTTGGTCTTTTCCCCCAGATATTTCTTTCATTAGTTTATTCTGCAAGTCTTGGCAAAAGTGTATTTATTACACTGCCTCTCTTTCCCCAATGCATTTTATCACTGGGAGACCAAGAATAGAATGGTCAAAGAAACATGTAATTAATTTTCTTTATCATTTCTTTATAAATGTGAGAATGAATAAAGGACTTGACTAGTCCTCTAATCACTTTTTTTGTCATGCTCACACAAACACATACATTACACCTATAAATAATGTGATGTCAAGATGTGGAAACAACAATTTCCATGATATGTATGTTTTTGGATATCTCTAAAGGGTTTCATTTGTCATACCAATTTTACTTCTCTAAGGCAACTTATGGGGAAGTTGATTGATGCCTTCTAACCAATGTCAATCAGTCTAAATGGAAAAAGTGGCCTTGTTCTCTTGAAGAATAAACAGTATAACTAGAGGACTCTCCTTTTCAGACAGCAGCACCTTGTCTTTGTAGAAAAACTCAGAATAGTTCTGATTATATAAAAATCTATTAATGCTCTTGATTAAAAATGTCAAAAGAACTGATGTGACCCAAAGAAAATCTAATGAATAGAGCTATGTGTTTAGACTGATATTCTTAGTTTCCATAAGTATTCTTAGGGAAATCAGTAGTCAAAATGGGTATCTTGGGGGTGATTTTGACCCTGGTAGGTTCAACTAACAAATATGTATAATGTGTTTGTGTGTGTGTACACATTTTAGATTTTGATCATTGATAAAGAAATCACACATATCGCTTACTGGGAACACAAACAGTGGCTTACCAGCTATACAAAGCTCACTATAAAACAAAAGTTAAAGCTCACATGATTTGTGTGCTTCTGACTTCAGAATATAAACTAGCCCTGATGCCTCAATACTTATCACTAGTTTTGGAAAAAATGAAGATGGATATTTTTGACCGTTAAAGACTGTCAGGAGAAATACGGGTACTTTATATATTCTTAAATGAGTTATTTTATGTAAGTATATTATTGTATATGTGTGTTATAAGTCAGATCTGATTCTTCCTTACTTACATGCCACCAAAGGCATCTAAGAGGCAAGAAGTCTTCTTCTAAAGGTGACATAAGATGGCCCTGTTCAGGGATGCTAATGACTAAAAATGAGAAACCTGTTTATCCTCAGTATTTATGAGTCCCAGAAAAGAGGCTGATTTACCAAGCACTCTGACCTCGTAAAAAAAGAAAATCCAAAAGACTGAATAAACCCTTTGACTCTGCCAGCTAGAGCACTTAATAGATAAAGAGTATATGGCTTTTATTCATAGTTGAATTAAATTAGAAAGAAAAGATATAAGAATATAATGGCAAACAGTGATAGTTTAACTTCTTCTTTTCCAATTTGGATTCCTTTTATTTCTTTTTCTGCTCTGATTGCTGTGGCCAAAACTTCCAGAACTATGTTGAATAGTAGCGGTGAAAGTGGACACCCTTGTCTTGTTCCTGACTTTAGGGGAAATGCTTTCAATTTTTCACCATTGAGGATAATGTTTGCTGTGTGTTTGTCATAGATAGCTTTTATTATGTTGAGGTATGTTCCTTCTATTCCTGCTTTCTGGAGAGTTTTTATCATAAATGGATGTTGAATTTTGTCAAAGGCCTTCTCTGCATCTATTGAGATAATCATATGGTTTTTATTTTTCAATTTGTTAATGTGGTGAATTACATTGATTGATTTGCAGATATTGAAGAATCCTTGCATCCCTGGGATAAAGCCCACTTGGTCATGGTGTATGATCTTTTTAATGTGTTGTTGGATTCTGATTGCTAGAATTTTGTTGAGGATTTTTGCATCTATGTTCATCAGTGATATTGGCCTGTAGTTTTCTTTTTTTGTGACATCTTTGTCAGGTTTTGGTATTAGGGTGATGGTGGCCTCATAGAATGAGTTTGGAAGTTTACCTTCCTCTGCAATTTTCTGGAAGAGTTTGAGGAGGATAGGTGTTAGCTCTTCTCGAAATTTTTGGTAGAATTCAGCTGTGAAGCTGTCTGGACCTGGGCTTTTGTTTGCTGGAAGATTTCTGATTACTGTTTCAATTTCCGTGCTTGTGATGGGTCTGTTAAGATTTTCTATTTCTTCCTGGTTCAGTTTTGGAAAATTGTACTTTTCTAAGAATTTGTCCATTTCTTCCACGTTGTCCATTTTATTGGCATACAACTGCTGATAGTAGTCTCTTATGATCCTTTGTATTTCTGTGTTGTCTGTTGTGATCTCTCGATTTTCATTTCTAATTTTATTGATTTGATTTTTCTCTCTTTGCTTCTTGATGAGTCTGGCTAATGGTTTGTCAATTTTATTTATCCTTTCAAAGAGCCAGCTTTTGGCTTTGTTGATTTTTGCTATGGTCTCTTTTGTTTCTTTTGCATTTATTTCTGCCCTAATTTTTAAGATTTCTTTCCTTCTACTCACTCTGGGGTTCTCCAACTCTTCCTTTTCTAGTTGCTTTAGGTGTAGAGTTAGGTTATTTATTTGACTTTTTTCTTGTTTCTTGAGGTATGCCTGTATTGCTATGAACTTTCCTCTTAGCACTGCTTTTATAGTGTCCCACAGGTTTTGGGTTGTTGTGTTTTCATTTTCATTAGTTTCTATGCATATCACTGTTTGCAGATGACATGATCCTCTACATGGAAAACCCTAAAGACTCCACCAGAAAATTACTAGAGATCATCAATGAATATAGTAAAGTTGCAGGATATAAAATCAACACACAGAAATCCCTTGCATTCCTATACACGAATAATGAGAAAGTAGAAAATGAAATTAAGGAAACAATTCCATTCACCATTGCAACGAAAAGAATAAAATACTTAGGAATATATCTACCTAAAGAAACTAAAGACCTATATATAGAAAACTATAAAACACTGATGAAAGAAATCAAAGAGGACACTAATAGATGGAGAAATATACCATGTTCATGGATCGGAAGAATCAATATAGTGAAAATGAATATACTACCCAAAGCAATTTACAAATTCAATGCAATCCCTGTCAAGCTACCAGCCACATTTTTCACAGAACTAGAACAAATAATTTCAAGATTTGTATGGAAATACAAAAAACCTCGAATAGCCAAAGCAATCTTGAGAAAGAAGAGTGGAATGGGAGGAATCAACTTGCCTGACTTCAGGCTCTACTACAAAGCCACAGTCATCAAGACAGTATGGTACTGGCACAAAGACAGACATATAGATCAATGGAACAAAATAGAAAGCCCAGAAATAAATCCACACACATATGGACACCTTATCTTTGACAAAGGAGGCAAGAATATACAATGGAGTAAAGACAATCTCTTTAACAAGTGGTGCTGGGAAAACTGGTCAACCACTTGTAAAAGAATGAAACTAGATCACTTTCTAACACCGTACACAAAAATAAACTCAAAATGGATTAAAGATCTAAATGTAGATCAGAAACTATAAAACTCCTAGAGGAGAATATAGGCAAAACACTCTCAGAAATAAATCACAGCAGGATCCTCTATGATCCACCTCCCCGAATTCTGGAAATAAAAGCAAAAATAAACAAATGGGATCTAATTAAAATTAAAAGCTTCTGCACAACAAAGGAAACTATAAGCAAGGTGAAAAGATAGCCTTCTGAATGGGAGAAAATAATAGCAAATGAAGCAACTGACAAACAACTAATCTCAAAAATATACAAGCAACTTATGCAGCTCAACTCCAGAAAAATAAACGACCCAATCAAAAAATGGGCCAAAGAACTAAATAGACATTTATCCAAAGAAGACATACGGATGGCTAACAAACACATGAAAAGATGCTCAACATCACTCATTATTAGAGAAATGCAAATCAAAACCACAATGAGGTACCACTTCACACCAGTCAGAATGGTTGCGATCCAAAAATCTGCAAGCAATAAATGCTGGAGAGGGTGTGGAGAAAAGGGAACCCTCCTACACTGTTGGTGGGAATGCAAACTAGTACAGCCACTATGGAGAACAGTGTGGAGATTCCTTAAAAAATTGCAAATAGAACTACCTTATGACCCAGCAATCCCACTGCTGGGCATACACACCGAGGAAACCAGAATTGAAAGAGACACATGTACCCCAATGTTCATCGCAGCACTGTTTATAATAGCCAGGACATGGAAACAACCTAGATGTCCATCAGCAGATGAATGGATAAGAAAGCTGTGGGACATATACACAATGGAGTATTACTCAGCCGTTAAAAAGAATTCATTTGAATCAGTCCTGATGAGATGGATGAAACTGGAGCCGATTATACAGAGTGAAGTAAGCCAGAAAGAAAAACACCAATACAGTATACTAACACATATATATGGATTTTAGGAAGATGGCAATGACGACCCTGTATGCAAGACAGGAAAAAAGACACAGATGTGTATAACGGACTTTTGGACTCAGAGGGAGAGGGAGAGGGTGGGATGATTTGGGAGAATGGGAATTCTAACATGTATACTATCATGTAAGAATTGAATCGCCAGTCTATGTCTGACGCAGGATGCAGCATGCTTGGGGCTGGTGCATGGGGACGACCCAGAGAGATGTTGTGGGGAGGGAGGTGGGAGGGGGGGTCATGTTTGGGAACGCATGTAAGAATTAACGATTTTAAAATTAAAAAAATAAATAAATTAAAAAAAAAGAACCATAAAAAAAAAGAATATAATGGCAAATGAGAAGATTCTTACATATGTGATCAATTATCCTGCTAGAAAATTGTCATCAGTAAATAGCAAGTGTTAAAGATTAAGAAGATAATAACTGACATGTTTAGAAAAAATACACAAAAAAATGTTGGGTATTACAATGAAGGCAAATAGGGCTTTATAGAGAAGAGGTGTAAAGGATGAGAAGATCTGGTTTATTGGAATATTAGTGATAAGTCAATGGTCAGATATAGTATTTGAGGTAGCAATGAGGTCATACCTTTAGAAAGATAGGTTTCCCAGAAAGGTAGGTCAATATATGATATTTTTCCCTTTTTGACTTATTTCAGTCTGTATGACAGGCTCTACATCCATCCACATATCTACAAATGACCGAATTTTGTTCCTGTTTTGGCTGAGTAAGTAGAATCTAGATAAATGGTATAGATTATATTATTTGCAAAGCAGATATAGAGAACAGATGTACAGATACCAAGGGGGAAAGAAGGGTGTGAGATGAGTTGAGAGTTTGGGGTTGATGTATATGATATTTACAAAACAGATAACTAATGAGAACATACTGTATAGAATGGGGAACTCTATCCAGTGCTCTGTAGTGACAAATCAGAAGGAATTTAAAAAAAGAGGAAATATAAGTATGCATATAGCTGATTCACTTTGCTGTACAGTAGAAACTAACACAACATCATAAAACAACTATATGCCAAGAAAATTAATTTTAAAAATGAAATAAAGGTCAGTACTATCACTGAAGAGGCCTTCTTCTTTAGCACATCCTTATAAAGCTTGCTGTGGAGATTATCTTTCAAAGCTCACAAAGGAAAGGAAATGGGCTTGATGGTTAACATCCTGAGTTCAAATTTCAGCTCTTCCACTTCTGAGTTGTGAGATGGGATACATTACTTAACTTCTATGAACTTCAGTATAGAAGTTAACACAAATATAAACTAATATGGAAGAGAAATAATATTGCCTAAGAGGCATTATGGCCTGTAGCTAAGAGCACACACTCTGGAAATAAACTTTCTGGGTTCAAATTCTGTTCTCACCACTTATAAGATCTATATTCTGGGTTAAGTTGTTGTTGTTGTGTTTTTTTTAATGTGCCAGTTTCTCATTTCTAAATTAGATTATCCTATAGAACTGTTTTGGGACTTCCCTGGTGGCTCAGATGGTAAAGAATCAGCCTGCAATGCAGGCAACCCAGCCCTAATCTCTGGGTTGGGAAGATTCCCCTGGAGAAGGGATTGGTTATCGACTCTAGTATTCTTGGGCTTCTCTGGTGGCTCAGATGGTAAAGAATCTGCCTGCAATGCGGGAAACCTGGGTTTGATCCCTGGATTGGGAAGATCCCCTGGAGGAGGGAATGGCTACCCACTCTAGTATTCTTACCTGGAGAATCCCCATGGACAGAAGAGCCTGGTGGGCTACAGTCCATGGTGTTGAAAAGAGTCAGACATGATTGAGTGACTAAGCATGGCACAGAGCTGTTCTGAGCACTGAATGCATAATTTTTAAAATAATGTCCAGAAAGAAGTGGTTGAAAACTGTTCACTATTAGTGTTATTATCATTATATGAAGGGTGTTTTGAAAAATGAAATGACATGGGCTTGTAATGCATCAAGTTTAGTTTGTAGCACACAATAAAGATGCAACAGTAGTATTTAATCTCCCATTTTCAGGCCAAAAGATGTTAAAATAAGCTTTCTGTGTGTCATTCTCTGAAGGAAATATCACTGACCTCCTACTATTTTCTAACAGCCATGCTCCTCATAGGAAATCTTGCTACCAACAGTCATAACTAGACTTCCCGTAAGTAGCAACAATGAACTTTCTCACCCGTTAATCAGATTATTCAAGGCCTCTATGGTGAGGGTTAAAACTCAATTTCTATATGAAACAATTCTTAGCAGAAACTTATTGACACAAAGGTCCACATTAAACTACAGACCTCAACAAAGGACTCATTTTATCTAGCACAGTTAAATATGTTTCATAAACACAGTTATGGAAACCAGGTACATTCTCTATCTGATCCTCTTATTTATATCAAACAGTGCTCTTCTTTCCTCACATAAGAAAAATATTCAGGCTTCTTTTCAATAACACATTTTTTAAAAAATTGGAAATATTTCCTAAATTTTACCTAAATCCTATCCATGTAGAAATGAGTAAACAGAAACTCAGACAGGTTAACTAACTTGCTTAACAGCTACTAGCTGAAAAGATGCTAATCTATAGAAATCACCTTAGTTTATCTTTTTTAAACCCTTATGATTTTATATTTAGTATTCAATTTTAAAAAAGCACTGTGTGCCTGAAATAGCAAGCCACATTTACAGTCTACTAAAACTGAAGTATTTCTGAATCTTATTTAAAAATCTAAAAGTGCTATAGTGGCCTCATAAACAATGAATATTTTAAAAATAAATGTCACTGGGATACCATGAATTGTCTCAATTGACAAACTTTCTTGCCATCTGCTCCTAAGAAGCCACGTAGACTTCAGGTTTGGTAAATGGTTCATCATCCCAAAAGCTTTAGGGACGTCAATAAAGAAATCTGTAGATAACAGATTATCTGTCAGAAAATTCCATGTGTTAACTATTTTTCTCTATTATATTTCAGTCCTAATTAAATATTTAGACTAATCAGATGTTAAGAATTTTTTATGTGATTTGTGAAAAATATAGTATAATACTAACTTAGGGGTTTCACAACTTCCCACTGTTTACTGTCTGAAGATGATGTCTCTGCTTCCAAAACATATTATACTTAAAAGTAGTTGAAATGTATACATGACACATCATTCATGTGAGAAAATTTGCACATCTTCCCCCCACCCCATTATTTCAGCCCCTGGAAAAGTTAATGGAAGCTCCAAATGGCAAGAGAATAAATGAAAGACATTAGAGGAGAGCAATGACGTTCCTCTTTGAAAGCAATTTTGTTGTATCCATAAATAGGGTATGGAAAAAGACCCATGCCCCTTGCATAGGACACTGCTAGAGGTATGAATTTCCTATGACTGTCCTGAACATTCTGGATCAGATCTCAATAATGTTACATGGACACAAAGCAGAGAGAATTCAAAGAGCTGGAAGGGAAATAGACCAGAAAGTAACTTGCTATGTCATGTGTCCTTGAAAAAGTCACTGTCCCTTTAGGATAATTAATTTTATCCCCAGTAGGGAAAAAAAAAAAAAGCTTTGGATAGATCAGCAGTTCTCAATGTTAATTTATCAGCCACCCTCCTAATCAAAGCCACTCATAGGCTCACCATAACATACTACTCTTGAGTGCTAAAATTCTGGTGCTGAAAGCTTTTCTGCTTCTCTGTCAGGTAAGTGACCATAGAAAAATTAAAAAAAAAAAAAAAGAAAAAAGAAAACAACAACAATGTTCTTTAATTGTCTGCTCTAATTAATGTGAAATTATATCATGCAAAATAATGTTAAATGCAACACATTATGAGCTGATTATGATCAACTAATCTATCACAACAGGGCTGTTTGAGACACAGAGAATGGACTTATCATTGCCAAGCGGAAGGAAGAATGGGGGAGAGATGGACTAGGAGTTTGGGGTCAGGGTTCGTAGAAACAAACCATTACATATAGAATGGATATACAACAAGATCCTAATGTATAGCACAGGGAACTATATTCAACATCCTGGGGTGAACCATAATGGGAAAGATTATAAAGAAGAGTACATATATGTGTATAACTGAGTCACTTTGCTGTACAGCAGAAATTAACACAATATTACAAATCAACTACACTTCAATTTTTAAAAAGTAAATAAAAAATAGGGCTGTTGAGGACCTCTGTGTTGGGTAATTTCACAAGTAGTTCTGATGGTGTTAAAAACTCTCTCCTGTCTTTCTCTCTGTCTCTCTCCCTCTCATACACACACATATTCTGACTTTTGCATACTTACTTTAGCTTTAACACTATTAGTTGCTCATGTCTCTGATTAATTAACTGTAAGAACTTTAAGTTACCTAGAATCTGATCAATCACTTCCTGGTTGGTTTTATCATACATTTTGATGTCAATTTTGAATAGAAACCTGTATCTTGAGGGAGCAGATAGCAGGATATAGCCCAGCAATGGTCAGAAATACTGTCTTCAATAAGGTAGGACTGGATGCTGACAGGAGACCTAAGGGAAAAAGAGATAATCCAGATCTTCCAGTGGGAAGCACTGCTTTGGTCTGTCAACAAAAAGTGAGGATCCAGTGTGGTGAAATTACTCAAATCCCTAAGGAAAACTAGGGGAATTAAAAGACAGGGATGGGACTCAGATCTGAAAGGGACTTCTAATGAATCTGTAGTCCAGATAGTCTAAGAAGCTTACCATGATATCAATGACAAAGGAGACTGTTAATGCTGAGTTTCTAAAGACTGGGGTCTGCTTAAATCTCTGCCAGATAAGTCCATAAGGGGAGCAGAGCTAAATGTCATGATGGGGGTAATGGGGCTTTTTGTAGAGGAGTGTTTTTTCTCCCTCCTTCCCTTCCATCAAAATAGACCTGCCTTATTCCTCATAATCCCTAGTTTTTCTCTGGTTTCCAAAGAGGTTACAAGCTAGCTTGTAAAATGAATGATCTGTAGATATTTACTTTAAAAAAAATCACTACTCCTCAGTTTTATACATGTATACATACTTATTTTAAAATAATTTAAATACACTCTTACGGTTAAAACAAAATATGGCTGTGAGAGCTAATTTATAAAATATAAAGAGTTAAAAGAAGAAAAAAACAAACAATCTCAAATCATCCCAAGATGACTGATTTGATGTGTTCCCATCTAGCAATTCAGACATGTTTAAAGAGTTGTAAACACTTGTACATAAAATTATATTTCCGATTTTTTCTCTAATATTATATTAAGCATTTTCAAATTGGTTTATATAATTAATAAATATTATGATTGGATTATATTCTATTCAATTATGTTTCATCATTTCTTTAATTCTTAGCTTATTGTTAGATAATTTAATTTCCAAATTTTCACTTAAAAAAATAAACATTTGTGCACTGAGGTGTTTACTTTTTCTATTTAATATACTTCCCTTAACAAGTTTGAAATCAAATAAATTCCATCAAAAGGTTTCAGTGTTCTTTATATATAATTTGATTTCTTTATTTTTGCTATAAAAGTATAAAATCTATCTTAATGTAAGCCCCAGCTTACTCCCAGAAACTTTGGATATGTCTTACATGACATTTTAAGCCATAAACTGCTTTCAAATAAAAATGATGTATGCTGATTATCTTTAAAAATTAAACAATAGTAATTTTATTTTTAGTTTTTTATCTTTTAAATTTTAAAATCTTTAATTCTTACATGTGTTCCCAACCGTGACCCCCCCTCCCACCTCCCTCCCCACAACATCTCTCTGGGTCATCCCCATGCACCAGCCCCAAGCATGCTGCATCCTGCGTCAGACATAGACTGGCGATTCAATTCTTACATGATAGTATACATGTTAGAATGTCATTCTCCCAAATCATCCCACCCTCTCCCTCTCCCTCTGAGTCCAAAAGTCCGTTATACACATCTGTGTCTCTTTCCCTGTCTTGCATACAGGGTCATCATTGCCATCTTCCTAAATTCCATATATATGTGTTAGTATACTGTATTGGTGTTTTTCTTTCTGGCTTACTTCACTCTGTATAATCGGCTCCAGTTTCATCCATCTCATCAGAACTGATTCAAATGAATTCTTTTTAACGGCTGAGTAATACTCCATTGTGTATATGTACCACAGCTTTCTTATCCATTCATCTGCTGATGGACATCTAGGTTGTTTCCATGTCCTGGCTATTATAAACAGTGCTGCGATGAACATTGGGGTACATGTGTCTCAAAACCACAATGAGGTACCACTTCACACCAGTCAGAATAGCTGCGATCCAAAAATCTGCAAGCAATAAATGCTGGAGAGGGTGTGGAGAAAAGGGAACCCTCCTACACTGTTGGTGGGAATGCAAACTAGTACAGCCACTATGGAGAACAGTGTGGAGATTCCTTAAAAAATTGCAAATAGAACTACCTTATGACCCAGCAATCCCACTTCTGGGCATACACACCAAGGAAACCAGAATTGAAAGAGACACATGTACCCCAATGTTCATCGTAATATTTTTTTAAAAGAGATGAAAACAACTTCCACAAATTTCAACATCCAGAAATAACCATGATTAATACTGATGAGACTGAGCTAAATATTTTTGTATGTAGATATGAAGACAGGAGAAGGGATAAATGGATTGATAGATGTTTCTGTTTATATGTATTCCTGTGTATTAAAGTGGTACGTCATTTCATTTAAAATTTGTATTTACTTTTAGCAAAATGAGACAAAAAAGAAAGGACATAACAGGAAGCATGAAATAAACTTTATAAATTAAAATTATCACAAGCAAAAATATTTCAAAAGAAATGTTAATATAGGTATAACTTTATTATAGTGAGGCTCTGCTGTTAAAAGTAAGGAATTTAGCTTATACTACAATTTCACTCACTGCCCTTTCCCTATAGTGTTTATATTACTTATATTTTGTCCTATAGATCTATTGATCCCCACTTTCACTATGCAAGCTGAGTAGTATAGATTATTTTTCATGACATAAATCAGCAGAAAGAACAGGCAAGAAAGCTTTAAGGGGGATAAACATGCTGATCTGCCTCTCAGTACAGAGTTCCTTTTGGCAACAGTTATGATATTTACTATAAGTAAGAAAATATGAGCTCAGGAATACTTGATTTATATAGAAGTTGCAACATGTCCATGGAAGAAAAAAAAAAAAAAACCTGTGTATCTTGTTTATTGATTACATGTTTACACTGTTTACAATTCAAAGCCCTCTCATGTTATCAGGACATTTACTGCTACACAAACACCTCACAACATCCCCCCAATTCCTCTCCTGAGGAGAACATATAATCTATTTGTTTATTCACTGTTACTTGGTTAATTATGATATATTTAAGTTTCCATCTGGTATCATTTTTCTTAATCCTGAGGACAATACTGCCTGTAATGGTTCTTGTCATACTAGTGGTATAGTGGTGAATTCTCTCCCCTTTTGTATGTCTGAGAAAAAAACCTTATCTCCTGCAGGTGTTTTTGTAGGGTATAAAAATCTAAGTTTACAAATGTCATCTCTCACTATGTTAAAGATGTTATCCCACTGTGTTCTGCCTTGCACGGTTCCTAGTGACAAGTCTGCTATCATTTCTTTATCTTCTTTTATATGTTATATTTATTTTTTCCCTTCTGGATACTTTTAAGATTATTACTTGCAAATGTTTTATTATTGCTGTTTTGGAGATTATTCTAATTGACAGGATGTATTTTTTTGGTCATTTTTTCCTTTGTTTGTTTTTATTTTCTGGCCATGCTATGTGGCTTGCAGGATCTTAGTTCTTCAATCAGGGATCGAACCTGTGACCTCAGTAGTGAAAGTGTGGAGTCCTAACCACTGGACCATCAGGGAATTCCCCATTATGGTTTTTTTCATGTTTTTGCTGCTTGGGGCTTGTTGAATATTTTGGGCCTGAAGGTTAACAATTTTAAACAAATTTGGAAAAATCATGGTCATGATATATCTTTAAATGTTTTTTCTGCTCCATTTCCTCTTCTCGTGGAACTCCAGCTACATATACATTCATCTACTTCAGACTGTTCTACAGCTCACTGAGACCCCTTTTTTTCTCTCATTGTTTCATTTTGATAGCACCCATTGTTACATCTATAAGTCCTTTAACTGTCATTCTGCAGTGTCTAATCTGATGTTAATCTGAAACTATGTAAATTTTATTTAATATACTGTACTTTTCATTTCTATAAGTTCTATTTAAATTGTTCCCCATGCTTCTCACTAACTCTTTTAACATATGGAAAATATTAAGTGCTTCAATATGCTTGTCTGCAATTTTCTCTATCTTTGTCAGTTTAGGTCTATTTCTATTGACTATTATTTTTCCTGATTACATTTTTCTGTTTCTTAGATTTATTTTCTGAAGTTTATCATATTTCTCTTTTTTCTTTAAATATTGCTGCTCTGTGTTCATGAGCATACATAATGTTATTTGGATTCTGTTTAATGCTTTTGAATTTTATTTTTATTTTGTTAAGGTAGTCCAGTACGGCTAATATGACTCCACTTCTGAATTATGACTATTCTGAGGACAATACACATTGCTCCCTGCATTAAGAGGTCTTTCTACTCTGGCTACTAGAAACATGAACTTTTGGCCGATGTGTGAGCTACCTGGATTGTTCTCTTTATTCTTTTCTGGTGTTTCCTTCTCAAGCCTCAAGTTCCTTAGATAAATGCGTGGAGAAGTGCTTATTTTAAAATCCAAGGGGACCATTCTGTAGATACATGGAGCAATCTGTTGAGTTGCTCTCTAGTATTTGCTCAGCTTTGAGCTAACATAGCTTCTTTAAATTCTAAACTCTATCTTCCCAACTCAGCAAGTCCACTTACCTCTGTTTGAGTTCTCCTCCCTGTGCTGAAGTCTGGAAACTTTATTTAATAAAAAAACTGGGGCTATCATAGGCTTTGCTTTTATTTTTATTATCTTCTCCTAGTGATCATTATGGAGCTTTCCTGGTGGCTCAGAGGTAAAGAATCTGCCTGCCAATGCAGGAGACGTGGATTTGATTCCTGGGTTGGAAGATCCCCTAGAGAAGGAAATGGCAACCCACTCCAGCATTCTTGCCTGGAGAATGCCATAGCCAGAGGAGCCTGGAGATCTACAGCCCATGGGGTTGCATAAGAGTTAGACATGAATTAGTGGCTAAACAACAAACAATGAAATGATGGTTATCCTGTGCTGACTAAACTAAATTTATTTCATGTGGTTCTAGCTGTGCATTGCAGCTTATCTTTCCTTCTTTTTTAATACAAACACACATCTTGTGAAGAGATGATTATGCATTAAAACAGTAATATCACATATTTGTCAGTCCCTACCATCTTAAACACTACTTTTCTTTCATTCTGTAACACAGGACTCAATTTCCATTCAAAAATATAGTATTCTTTTTTCATGGCCCACCCACAGCCTTAGATCTTATATATTTAATCACAACATTATTAAATGCATATTTCAAGGTGCTAAAACTTACTTTAAAAAATCTGTGTCTGAACCAGGTCTCAGGATCTCTGTTTCTTAGTTGTCATAGTCCCATCCCTTCTTCAGTCTTCATATTTCTTTGTTATAAATTGTACATTAAAGTGCATTTGTTAGATATATACATGTATATGTTTTACAGTTGTAGCTATTCATCTGTTTCTCAGGTGATGGGTTTACTTATTACATATCTTTTAGATTTGTTTCAAGGGAGAAGAAAATGTTAGGGTATTTTAAATGCAGTGGAACAGATATTCAGAATTGTGTCTGTGAAATAAATATTTTGGGGAAAATATGTCCATGTTCAATGTTCATAATTTAAAAACAAAATAAGTATGCAAGTGTTATGTTATTAATGTATATTCACAAAAACTATCTTGTATGTAAAATGCCCATTGCATAATTCTTCTCAAGCTGTTGGAAGCCCTGTTTAATTCCACAAAATACATTTTTTATATTTTCTATTTACTGTAGCCAATTTTCAACAAATAACCACCAAGTTTCTTTCAAAGAAAGTATATATCAGTAGTAAAACTGGAAAATGACATATTACTTCTACTCTGAAGTGCCTGCTTCATACAGGGTAGATAACTGCCAGCATTATAAATATCCTAAAGATGAGAGAGTATTTGGAAAGAATTCTTTCCATCCAAAGAAAACGAGGCATAAGAGAGGAAAAAGCAAAATACCATTAATACCAAACCATTGAGAGAGGAATTCCACCAGGAAAATGCACAGCCTCAGAGTTCACTTTGAAAAGGTAACACACGTTATTTCTAAATGGGTTTTTAAAATTTGTTTTCTGGTTTACAGTTTGTGTTATTCTCTATAATTAAAAGGTTTCCTCATGTGTAGATTTTCAATTTCATTACTTGTGGCTTAACAGATAGGCAAGTTTGGAAAATAAATATATGGTTCATAATGTTTGGATGATCTATTGCAGACAGTTTTATAGAAAACAGATACCTCCAGCGTAATATGAAATTCTAATTATCTTAGAATCATGTAATATACACAGCACAGCACATTTCAAATTTTAAGATACTTTTTTTCTATTCTAATTCCATTTAGCCCACTGTTGTAATCTGTTTTATGTCTGTGTTTTAATTTTGTTTATGTTCCCTCTAACAATGTACTTAATATCTCAAAGTGCTCTGCCATAAGCTCTAAGAAAGACATCTTTTCATTACCACAAATGAATTACTTTTCATAAGTCTCATTCCCCATGTATTTCATTAGGTCTCTCTTCATATCAGAGCTTTCTTCCTCTCTCACACAAACACAAGCATGAGAAAAGAGGGATAAATCAGGAGCTTGGTATTGACATGCACACACTACTATATAAAAGATAGATAATCAACAAGGACCTACTATAAACACAGGGAACTCTACTCAATATTCTGTGATAACCTATATGAGAAAAGAATCTGAAAAAGAATGAATATATGTAACGTATAGCCGAAACACTTTGCTGTATACCTGAAACTAACATAACAGTGTAAATCAACTATAATCCAATATTTTTTTTAAAGAGACACATATGCAAGGCAGCCATCTAGGTCTATCAGAGAGGCTGCTACTGCTAAGTCGCTTCAGTTGTATCTGACTCTGCGTGACCCCATAGACGGCAGCCCACCAGGCTCCCCCATCCCTGGGATTCTCCAGGCAAGAACACTGGAGTGGGTTGCCATTTCCTTCTCCAATGCATGAAAGTGAAGTCACTAAGTCGTGTCCAACTCTCAGCAACCTCATGGACTGCAGCCTACCAGGTTCCTCCATCCATGGGATTTTCCAGGCAAGAGTACTGGAGTGGGGTGACATTGCCTTCTCCGCTATCAGAGAGGAGTGTCCTATAAATATAAAATAGTGATGTATGCCTAAGACTGTCTCGCCTGTGAGTATACATGAATGATTGGACAATTGATGCACACTACAGCTGGGATTTCTTTGGAAGGAATGATGCTAAAGCTGAAACTCCAGTACTTTGGCCACCTCATGCAAAGAGTTGACTCATTAGAAAAGACTCTGATGCTGGGAGGGATTGGGGGCAGGAGGAGAAGGGGACGACAGAGGATGAGATGGCTGGATGGCATCACTGACTCAATGGACGTGAATCTTAGTGAACTCTGGGAGTTGGTGATGGACAGGGAGGCCTGGTGTGCTGCGATTCATGGAGTCGCAAAGAGCTGGACACGACTGAGTAATTGAACTGAACTGAACTGACAGCATAGGGTTGTACAGAATCAGACACAACTGAAGTGACAGAATGCAGAGAGAAGACTGAGATGGTGACATAGTCAAAAACAAGAAGTCTCAGTATTTAAATTCATCATCTGCAATTCAGGATAAAGTTGCACTGGCCAAGAAGTTCCACGTATCACCTGGATAGAGTAAGAAGTCTTCATTTAAGGCAGAGGTTATGGCAAAAGGGTAGAGATACTAAAGTTGAATTGATAAGCACAGCTGAGGATTCTGAAAGATGGCAGACGTCTGAGCTGCAGGCACCAATTCTGGGATGTTGCCAAACTTCTCTTCCCGTAAGATCTTTCTAATGTGGATACTGTGCTGATAGTCTGGATTCAGAGAAAATATGGGAGTTAGAAGCAAATGAGACAGATGATCCAGGTTGATGAGGAGCAAAGATAGCAGATCACCTGAACTATTACTTAGAACAAATAATAGCATTTGATTTATTGCAATAAGGAATCAACTAGAGTGCTGTCTATCACCAGGTAGCTCAATTTGAAGGATCAAGAGTAGAATTGGATGCATATCTATGTAGACTTTGCTCATCTTCAATACTCAGTCTCTGTAATGAAGAGTTCTGAGTCCATCTAAAAAATCTACTTTTAACAGAAGGAAGCTTGTAAGCCTCTTTTCCTTGTGTCCCATAACTGGACAAGCTAATAAGGAAACCTGGGAGCTCCTTCAGGATAAGCAGGAGAGTCAAACCATGAAAGTCCCAGCACATACCAGAGGGCCCTCACCCCAGCCTCACCTCCTAGCCACAGGAAAGCTCATGCCAGTCTTTGCTCTCTCAAGCCATTTCTGACCTGCTAGAGAGGACTATCTGTTCATCCCATAACGGAGAGACCTCACTTATATAATTGGGCTTACAAGGTGTCACAGTGGTAAAGAATCTGCCTGCCTATGCAGGAGACACAAGAGACTCAGGTTCGATTCCTGGGTTGGAAAGATCCCTTGGAGAAGGAAATGGCAACCCACTTCTGTATTCTTGCCTGGGAAATCCCACAGACAGAAGAGTCTGGCAGGCTACAGTTTATGGCATTGCAAAGAATCAGACGTGGCTGAACACACACACACACACACACACACACATTTAATTATCAAACCTTTTTATAAATTGGAGTGTAATTGCTTTACAATGTGTTAGTTTCTGCTGTACAAAATAAGCCATTTAAAACCTTCTTGGTGCTTTTGTGGCATCATTAGTAACTCTGAACCGAATTTTGGGTAAGGGGTCCGTTTTACTCTGCAAGTGATCATAGCAGTTTCTTTAGGTAGAGGTTGCTTGCTTTGCTTCAAACACCTAATATTACCCAGTCAGAGACCCCTTTGTGGAAGGCTGAGTTTTTTGAGTTAGCTCTCCAACACCTAGCAATAATTATTCAAGAACTAGACCACATTTCTGTAATTCTCTATTCCTGGCAACACATCAGTATAAGTGTCACTATGGTACTTATTTTCAGGAGTCTTGGCTAATGCATCCTGCCTGAGAAAGGAGATGTAGACCCTTTGATAGAGATATATTATAGTATATGCAGTGGAAAATCCCTTTCTTGTCACATTCACGTGGTTGATGTCAACATAGGGATATTTCCCCATGCCCTATTAACCAAGAGAAAGTAAATCCATTGCAAAGATAGGGACTTACTGCTTCTTCAATTTGAGTAGCTTCAATGTCTGCTGAGGTACTCATGTTTTAGGTCAGTGTAGAGTCCCACAAAGGCTTTTATAGATGTGTATGAAGGCAAATGGTATCCCAAGAAACATTGTTCCATGATCCCATTAACGTGTGACTTTCCAAGCTTAAATTGTGCCATGTTTATTTTCCCCTTCACTTGTCCACAATTTCTCCCATTTAATTTAGATTGTTCAATTACCATTAATTCCAGGCAATCTATTGTTTAATTGGATGGTTTTCAATTGCAAATTAAGACTGCTGCTTTCAACCAAGAAAGCTAATTTAAACCTGACAACAGGTTTTTTTTTTTTTAAATGGGAAAATAGTATGAGAGAGTAGAACATAACACAGACATTTGTTTGTGTATTAAGGTGTCACTTGTTAGTTTAATTAGAGCAAAACTGTAGTTTTCTACTAACTAGCTTTCTAAATTGCAGAAATAACTAGCACCATGACTCCTCATGTGGAGAATATTGTCATAAAAGCCTTACCTACTCCCTTAACAATTCCAGAATGGTTTCTTCTTACTTATCCAAAGAGTTTTGCCATTTAACATGCTCCATCTTAAAATCATTGTAAGCAAAAAGTAAATATTAAGAAGTTATATTATTAAATAGATGGCACTGTGTATAGCCTAAGAGAAAGCAAAAAAACTATGTTCAGTAGTACTAAAAAAGGTTCTATGTAATGTTGAGTTAGGCAATGACCCTCAGAAAATATAAAGGACACTCAAAGGTTGGTGTGTGTTAGTATCATCAGATCCTTGCATATATCTGTTTAGAAAACAGAGGGAAAATTCTTCCATTAGATAATATATAATATTATCCATGATCCTTTTTGCTTGATGGATAAATGTATTTAAAAACAAGCATGTTGGGACTTCCCTGGTGGTCCAGTGGTTAAGACTTTTCATGCCCAATGCAGGGGGCCCAGTTTCAATCCCTGGTTTGGTAACTAGATCCTGCATGCATGCTACAACTATGAAGTCTGTAAGCCACAACTAAGACTCATAAATAATAAATATTAAAAAACAAGCATATTAAACCAATTACCCTGGAAATTTCTTGATAGTGAAATGGTGGGGGAAAAATATATCAATCAAGAAATAATTGCCTTTACTTTTAAAACTGACATCGAATAAAACTTACTGAGGCATTTTAAACACTTTCGCTATTTGCTACAATAATGTTTTTCCAGTGGTCATGTATGGATGTGAGAGTTGGACTATAAAGAAAGCTGGGCACCAAAGAATCGATGCTTTTGAACTGTGGTGTTGGAGAAAACTCTTGAGAGTCCCTTGAACTGCAAGGAGATCCAATCAGTCCATCCTAAAGGATATCAGTCCTGGGTGTTTATTAGAAAGACTGATGTTGAAGCTGAAACTCCAATACTTTGGCCACCTGATGAGAAGAGCTGACTCATTTGAAAAGACCCTGATGCTGGGAAAGATTGACTACAGGAGGAGAAGGAGATGACAGAGGATGAGATGGTTTGATGGCATCACTGACTCAATGGACATGGGTTTGGGTAGACTCCAGGAGCTGGTGATGGTCAGGGAGGCCTGGGATGCTGTGATTCATAGGGTCACAAAGAGTCTGACATGACTGAGAGACTGAACTGAACTGAACAATAATGTTTAGAATACATGCTTATGCAAAGTAGAATAAGGGAAATTGTTAATGAAGTTTCAAAATCTGTAAAGCAGCAGATGATGTTGAGCATGAAGAATATGCAGAAAAAGAATCTCGAGGTCTGAGCATTTTCAAAAGCAAAGATAGAATGGGTTGTGATGAAAGCTTTATATATTAATAAATAAATCTCTGAATTCAAATAGGTGGTTTCCATTCTCATGCACTAGGGACAGCTGTTGTCCATGCTGTGGCTTCTGGGAGAATTATATACATTGTGGTAACCATAATGAAGCTCCAATACTTTGGCCACTGGATGCAAAAAGCTAACTCTTTGGAAAAGACCCTGATGCTGGGAAAGACTGAAAGCAGGAGGAGGGAATGACAGAGGATGAGCTGGTTGGAAGGCATCACCGACTCAATGGACATGAGTTTGAGCAAGCTCCGGGAGATGGTGAAGGACAGGGAAGCCTGGCGTGCTGCAGTCCTTGGGATCACAAGGAGTGGAACATGACTAAGTGACTGAACAACATCCACCATAATGAAGAGTTTCCAGTACAAGAATGTTGGTAAAATGAGTTATCATTGTATTCCAAGTAAACATTGTTATTTTAAGCTGATAAATGGACACAGGATAATAATATGTCATAATTCATATTATAACCAAATAGGATAGACTGTATGGGACTATGTGTGTTCTCAGTATTGTCTGACTCTTTGTGACACCATAGATCATAGCCCTCCAGGCTTCTCTACCCATGGAATTTTCCAGGAAAGAATACTAGAGGAGGTTACCATTTCCTGCTCCAGGGTATCTTCCTGACCCAGAATTGGACCTACATCTTTTGTGTCTCCTGAATTGGCAGGCAGATTCTGTACCACTGCACCACCTGGGAAGCCCAAATAGGAATGGTAGACATAAAAAAACATAGATTATTAAGGGTGAATGTCATTGCAAATATACTCCTATTGCCCACTCTGGGAGTTAGAATCTTGATTACATTACTCAAAAAAGGATGAGCCTACACTGTCACTTATCAATTTATTGCAATTCTTGTATAAGATTTTATAACTGATTGAAAGTGACAACTCTATGCTATACAATAAAAGTTAGAAGCATTTTGTTATAAGCATTTATAAGTTTTTTCATAAACTTTTAAAACTGTTTAGAAAAAGTTAGAAATAATATTAACTGTGGTTCTAATGTAAATTTCAAATTCCCTCATAAAAATTATTGGTGAAAATTAACATGAAGACTAAGCAAAAAAAAATTAATTTTTCTTGTATTTTGAAAATTCTATTAATCATTCACTCTATCACTAAAACTCTATGGCACATGAATAATAGATAACATATTTTGAACTAAGGTTTCTCTTTTTTATTTAGAAGCTAATTTTATTATATGCAGGAGACATTTAAGGCTGGCTTATGAATCTACTCAATACTCACCTCAAATGCTCCCATTATAATAGACATTTTAGAAATATTAATCCTATATCTCAGAGTTTGCCTTCTTCAAAATACTGTGCAGCATCCTACTTTTAAAGAAAAATTAATTTCTAATTTTTGGGTGTTGTCTCTATGTTTTAAAATAAGCAGCATCTCTGATCTATGATATCATTTTTCTCCTGCTTGGGCTTGGGGATGATTTCTGCTGTTCTCTTATACTCCTACCATCAGAGTACAAGAGGGATCCCTCAATACGTATTAACTTGAAACCATGAATACTTTTTTGGAGAAGGAAATGGCACCCCACTCCAATACTCTTGCCTGGAAAATCCCATGGACGGAGGAGCCTGGTAGGCTGCAGTCCATGGGGTCGCGAAGACTCAGACACGGCTGAGCAACTTCGCTTTCACTTTTCACTTTCATGAGTTGGAGAAGGAAATGCCAACCCACTCCAGTGTTCTTGCCTGGAGAATCCCAGGGACTGGGGAGCCTGGTGGGCTGCCGTCTATAGGTTCGCACGGAGTCAGACACGACTGAAGCGACTTAGCAGCAGCAGCAGCAGCAGCAGCAGCAGCAGCATGAATACTTTTTGCACAGCACTGTTAAACATATCTCTGGACAGGACTGTGTTTTTTCTTTCAATTTCATCTGAGTCCACAGTGCCTAACGAGTACACAAATGCACAGTGAGCATGAAGAGTATGAGTTTTCTCTTCTACTCAGCCACACCAGGATAGATATATCAGGTACTATGTTCTACATAAAAACTGGCTTTAAATTAATAACCAGGTAGAAACCAAAAAGTCATACTCTGAGATTAACTCACTCATTCAACAGAGCACTTGTTCTGCTGTTTCATAGCATTGCAGTTTTGGAAAATCATTTAACCTGTTTGAATTTCATCTATCAAACAGAGATCTCAGCAGCCCGTAACTTCTAGTATTCTCATACGCAAGGTACAGCTTTTAAATACTTAGCACAGTAACTGGCACCCTGAAAAGTGTGGAATGATGTGTAAAGTTAGGTTCATAAATTTAGGCTACTTTTGCCTAATTTCTGGAAAAGTATCCTTGTAAAAAGAGCAGTATTCTTACTTTGTGTGAGACCATACCTTGCTGTAAAAGAATTGCTAACAACACTGCAAGAAAATTACTGTCAAGGATGGTTTTCAAACAACTCCAGCCTGTTGCTTTAGAAGTAAACAAAACGACAACCCAAGAAAAACTCCATTTATAAAGAAAAGCTCTTGCTCCTGAGGGAGTCAGCCTGAAGCAATTTTGTTCAGTGGGTTAGAACAGGATCTGTGGGGAGGCAGAGAAAGAGGGCAGAGCTCCCAGAGGCCATGCTGATAATGAATTGTTAAGCCTTTTGGTGGGTTGGACAACTGTGCAAACATGTGATGCTTCCTGAGGACCAAGTCTCAGGCCCTCTGAATGTGCTGAAGGCTTTGTTACTTGGGGAGGAATTAAATAGTCACAGTGAAAAGAGGCAAAGCCAGACAATAACGACTTTGCAAAAATAACTGGGGTGGTGAGAAACTGCTATCAGTTTCCCATGAATAGTAAGGCTTTGGATCTGGACTCTTGTTTTTACAGACTTGGTGAGATGGTTCTAATACAAAGCAGAACATGATAAGACATGGAATCTGACTCTTCATCTGTTCTCCTTTGTGATTTAGGCAAGGAGGGAAAAACTACTGAGTGAAATGAAAACAGTACACTGGAGGAAAAGAACCAAGTTTGTTTTCAAGATATGGAAAGAAAGGAAATAAAATCAAGTCTGTTCAAAACATGAGGAGGAAGAACACTGCTGCACCTTGGGATGTAACTCCTTATAATAGCTTTTAAAGAGCAACAGGACAGAATTTCCAAACTCATCCACGGGCAGTGGCAAACTCAGAATGTCTTGCCTCGTCAACAGAGCACAAAAGCAAAAGGCAATTGCAGTTTCCCCTTTCCTCATTATATAGATCCCCATCAAGACGATGAAACTAAATGATCCCGTCTTCCCAGCAGGCACCAACTTCCCAGGTGGCTCAGTGGTAAAGGATCTACCTGCCAGTGCAGGAGATGCAGCAGATGTGGATTTGATCCCTGGGTCGGGAAGATCCCCTGGAGGAGGGCGTGGCAACCCACTCCAACATTATTGCCTGGAGAATCTCATGGACAGAGGAACCTGGTGAGCTATAGTTCACGAGGCTACAAAGAATCAGGCATGACTGAGCTACTGGGCAAGAGCAGGCACCAGATGGGGCAAAGCAAGGAAGTGGCAGAGAAAGCAAAGGAGGTGCCGTAGATTCTGTCCTACAAGCCCATGTCAGAGAGGTTTCTAAAGGGTGATGCTTGACTGTGTCTTGAGGAGAGCATGAGTTTGCCCAGCTACAGTGAATTTCTTCAAATATCATTCAAATATGCTCATAGAGCCTTTCCTGATCACCCTATTTAAAATGTTCTTGTCACTCTCTATTTTCAATTCCTCTTTGATTGCTACACACACACACACACACACACACACACAATTTTATTATCTGTCTTATAGTGAAAATGAGTATACTACCCAAAGCAATCTACAAATTCAATGAAATCCCTATCAAGCTACCAGCGATGTTTTTCACAGAACTAGAACAAATAATTTCAAGATTTGTATGGAAATACGAAAAACCTCGAATAGCCAAAGCAATCTTGAGAAAGAAGAATGGAACTGGAGGAATCAACTTGCCTGACTTCAGGCTCTACTACAAGGCCACAGTCATCAAGACAGGATGGTACTGGCACAAAGACAGAAATATAGATCAATGGAACAAAATAGAAAGCCCAGAGATAAATCCACACACATATGGACACCTTATCTTTGACAAAGGAGGCAAGAATATACGATGGAGTAAAGACAATCTCTTTAACAAGTGGTGCTGGGAAAACTGGTCAACCATTTGTAAAAGAATGAAACTAGATCACTTTCTAACACCACTCACAAAAATAAACTCAAAATAAATTAAAGATCTAAATGTAAGACCAGAAACTATAAAACTCCTAGAGAAGAACATAGGCAAAACACTCTCAGACATAAATCACAGCAGGATCCTCTATGATCCACCACCCAGAATTCTGGAAATAAAAGCAAAAATAAACAAATGGGATCTAATTAAAATTAAAAGCTTCTGCACAATAAAGGAAAATATAAGCAAGGTGGAAAGACAGCCTTCTGAATGGGAGAAAATAATAGCAAATGAAGCAACTGACAAACAACTAATCTCAAAAATATACAAGCAACTGATGCAGCTCAATTCCAGAAAAATAAACAACCCAATCAAAAAATGGGCCAAAGAACTAAATAGACATTTCTCCAAAGAAGACATACGGATGGCTAACAAACACATGAAAAGATGCTCAACATCACTCATTATTAGAGAAATGCAAATCAAGACCACAATGAGGTACCACTTCACACCAGTCAGAATGGCTGTGATCCAAAAGTCAGCAAGCAATAAATTCTGGAGAGGGTGTGGAGAAAAGGGAACCCTCTTACACTGTTGGTGGGAATGCAAACTAGTACAGCCACTATGGAGAACAGTGTGGAGATTTCTTAAAAAACTGGAAATAGAACAGCCTTATGACCCAGCAATCCCACTGCTGGGCATACACACAGAGGAAACTGGAACTAAAAGAGACACATGTACCCCAGTGTTCATCGCAGCACTGTTTATAATAGCCAGGACATGGAAACAACCTAGATGTCCATCAGCAGATGAATGGATAATAAAGCTGTGGTACATATACACAATGGAGTATTACTCAGCCATTAAAAAGAATACATTTGAATCAGTTCTAATGAGGTGGATGAAACTGGAGCTGATTATACAGAGTGAAGTAAGCCAGAAAGAAAAACACCAATACAGTATACTAACACATATATATGGAATTTAGAAAGAAGGCAATGATGACCCTGTATGCGAGACAGCAAAGGAGACACAGATGTGTAGAGTGGATTTTTGGACTCTGAGGGAGAGGAAGAGGGTGGGATGATTTGGGAGAATGGCACTGAAACATGTATACTATCAGGTAAGAAACAAATCGCCAGTCTATGTCTGATGCATGATACTGGATGCTTGGGGCTGGTGCACGGGGATGACCCAGAGAGATGTTATGGGGAGGGAGGTGGAAGGGGGGTTCATATTTGGGAGCGCATGTACACCCGTGGTGTATTCATGTCAATGTATGGCAAAACCAATACAGTATTATAAAGTAAAATAAAGTAAAAATTAAAAAAAAAACCTTTAACTCTCAAAGGATAAAAACTTTAAAAAAGTGTACAGTTTTAAAGACTGCACTCTATGTGTAGTCATCATAAGGTATTGGCTCTATTCCCTGTGTTGTACAATATGTCCTTGTAGCCTATCTTCTAACCTACAGTTTGTACCTCCCACTTCCACACTCCTGTGTTACCCCAACCCAGTGCCTGTCAAAATGTCTAGACTTTAGTATGTCCAAGTGATGTTAATAATATTATTATTTTATACATATAATAATCATAATTTAGAATATTAATAGTACTATTAATAGTAGAATACATAACTGAAAATGGTCCCTTTAGATAGGAGTACAATGAAGTTTTTCTAGGTACAAATAATATTATGAACAAAATAGAATGATAAACAGTTGTGTGTGCTTAGTCGCTCAGTTTTGTCTGAGTCTTTGTGACCCCATGGACTGTAGCCAATCAGGCTCCTGTGTCTGTGGGATTTTCCAGGCAAAAACACTAGAGTAGGTTGCCATTTCCTTCTCCAGGGCATCCTCTATATCCAAGGATAGAACCCGTGTCTCCTGTGTCTCTTAAATCTTCTGCATTGGCAGACAGATTCTTTACCACTGCACACCTGGATAACCCCCTGGGTATTGGCAACTGGTATCACATGTTCTGAACATAGTTTCTAGAAGAAGCCAGTAGGAGAGAGACCCTGATTTCAAGCTAGATTCTTTCTCTTTAACTATGACAATTTTGAGGTAGCTAACTTGTGAAAATTGCAAATTCTTTTTTTTTTAATGATCTAATCATACCATTTGGCTTTAATTCTTACTGTATTAAATACAACATGAAATACTATAAACATGTGATAACAGTATTGATAGGCTGATTAGAAATACCATTGTTTAATAGATACCCATGTCTCAGTCTTTTTTTTTTTTTTTTCATCCCCCTGAGTATACCTGCATCATTTACTTCTACTGAAGGAATACCTTGGAAGTACTTTCTCATGATGATCTTGCTTTTGAGTTTTGCTGCTTCTATTTGGTTGCAGTCTATATTCTATTGTTTATTAGTTTTCTGTGTTGAAACTGTAGGAAGAACCTTTTATAAGTTCAGTAAATTCTAGATATTATTTGTAAATTTGATAGTTTTAGATATAGTTACCAGATTTAATAAACATGGCTAGAATGATCCAATTCGTAGTCATTTAAAGAAATGCTAGGTTTTTTTTTTTTTTTTACTATTTTTGTGAGGTATAACTTATGTACAATAAAATGTACAGGTACTAATTATAGTGTTTAAAGAGTTTGACAAATGTATATCCATAAAGCAACTGACATATTATGACTTATAACCTTTCCATCATCCCAGTGAGTTCCTCCATCACCTTTTCACATCACTCTATATATTCCTTTCCAGCCAGCCCATGCAACCATTATTCTGAATTCTATCACCAGATTTTTGCTTTACCTCTTTTAGAATTTTAGATACATGGAATTGTACTTTGTGTTTGACTTTTTTTTTCTACATGATTTTGAGATTCATCTACATTACTGTTAACTACAAACTGGCACTTGCCATTGGTACTTGCCATCTACCTCTACAAGGATTAAATCATGTGCTGCTGCAGCTGCTGATTTTCAAGACCCCTGAAAGGAGTTTAGAGTCAAGAGCAGAACAGGCAGAACAAGTATTCAGATAGTTAGATATTTTCAGGGGTTAATCTTATGAGCCCAGTTCTAGTATCTGTCTCCTCCTATCTGTGCATGCTTAGTTGCTTTGCAATCCCAAGAGCTGCCAAGCTCTTCTGCCCATGGGATTCTCCAGGCAAGAACACTGGAGTGGGTTGCCATGCTCTCTTCCAGGGGGTCAGCTATTTGGACTATTTGGACTAATTCAGCTATTTGGACCATGTGCTAACAAGGTCAAAGTTGAGAGCAGAATGTGTGCATAGCCCACTGAGTCAGAGCCTGTACTCCTGATGTGTTCAGCTCCATTTCAAAATCATAGCAAGAGTGCTAACATTTTGTTAGTTGCTCAGTCATGTCTAACTCTTTGTGACCCCATGGGTTTGTAGCAAGAATACTGGAGTGGATTGCTATGCTCTCCTCCAGGGCATCTTCCTGATCCAGGCATTGAACCCATGTCTCCTCTGTGTCTCCTGCATTGCAGGTGGATTCTTTACTCCCTGAGCCACCTGGGAAGTCCCCTCATATCTAGAAAAGCAATAAAATTCTTCAGGATAACTCCTCCTCATGACTAGTGGAAACCTTCTGCAAAAACATATGCGCTTGATTGCATATATCCCCCCTTCACCAAAATCTAGTTTATACCCATTTTCCCCACTGTCTCTTTGGAGTAGTTTCTCAGAGCTATCTGAGCTGCTGTCTCCAGGCTATAGTCCTCATTTTGCCCCAAATAAAACGTAACTTGTAACGCTCATGTTGTGCAATTTTTTTTTAAGTCAACATACTGTGATTTGTTTCTTTTTATTGCCAAGTTATATTCCACAGCATGAATATATCAACTTGTTTAACCATTCACTTGCTGATAGACAGTTTGGATCAGGGCTATTGTAAACAGAGTTGCTATGAACATTCCTCTACAATCTTTTGCAGAAATAAGTTTTCATTTCTTTTGGGTGAATACCTAGAAGTGATATTTCTGGCTTATAGAGTTGTATATATTTAACTTCACAAGTAACTAGCAAAAAGTTTTGCAAAATGTCTGTACTATTTCACATTCTACCTGCAACATACGTGAGTATTGGGTATTCCATATCATCACCAACACTTGTCAGAGGAACTCTTTTTTCTTTTAGCCACTGTAGCATGTGGGTGGGTTGCTTTAATTTGCATTTTCCTGAATGAGTACTTTGGGCACTTTTGATGTACTTTGGTCATTTTTATATTTTTTTACACGAAATGTCTTTTTTTTTTCTATTTTTATTGGTTGTCCATCTTACCATTAAAATTGAAGTTCTTTAAATATTCTGGATAGAGTCCTTCACAGACATATATATTGTGAATGCTTTTACCCAGTTGGCCTCTTCATATTACTAGTGGTGTTTGCTTGATGAGCAGGTTTGAGTTCTGATGATATTTATCAGTTTTTATTTTTATGGTCTATAGTTTCTGAATCTTACAGGGACTAGAGAGGAGGGAGAAATGAATACATAGAACACAGAGGATATTTAGGGCTGTGAAAATACTCTGTATGATAGCATAATGATAGACACCTATCATAAACTGTCAGTGAAATTTTCAGTGTAAAAATTTATATCTGCCTATGTTTCTGAAGATATATTGCAATATATTTTGAGAAGTGTTGCAGTTTTTCCTTTTATGTTGGATCAGTGATTTATCTCAAGTTAATTTGTATGTATTAGATTGAGGTAGGAATTAAGGTTCATTTTTTCCCTATCAGATATCTACTTGTTTCAGCATCATTTGTAGAGAAGACTCCTGTGTTTGCCCAATAGATTGCTTTGGTACATTTGTAAAAACAATACTTCTTAAGGATGAGCCGATTTCTGGACTTTTTCTGTTCCATTGCATATTCTTATGTATTTGTCCCTTAGGCATATTTCCTTATGTATTCTTATCCTGATATTATACTTACTTGATATTATAGCTTTATAGTAAATATAAGTCCTCCAACATTGTTCTATTTTTCAAGTGTTTTGGCTATTCTAGTCATTTTTATGTAAATTTAAAAAAATCTGTCAATTTCTATAAAAACAAGATTTTTCAAAGAATTAAGACTTTTTAGAGCAGTTTAAGATTCACAACAAAATTGGGGAAAGCCACAGAGATTTCTCAAACAACTCCTGCCCCTGCATGTGCACAAACTTCCTCATTATCAACATCCCCTATCAAAGTGGCACAGTTATTACAACTGATGTGTCTACACTGACACATCACATTCACACAAAATCCATAATTTACATTAGAGCTCACTCTTGGTGTTATACATTCTGTGATTTGGGCAGTTTATGATAGGTGTCTATCATTATTCTATACAGAGTATTTTCACAGGCCTACATATCCTCTGTGTGCTATGTATTCATTTCTCCCTCCTCTCCAGTCCCTGGCAACCAGGACACAGATGTACTGAACAGTCATTTGGACTCTGTGAGAGAGGGCGAGGGCGAGGGCGGGATGATATGGGAGAATGACATTGAAACATGTAAAATTTCATATGTGAAATGAATCGCCAGTCCAGGTTTGATGCATGATACAGGGTGCTGGTGCACTGGGATGACCCAGAGGGATGGGATGGGGAGGGAGGTGGGAGGGGGGTTCAGGATGGGGAACACGTGTACACTCATGATGGAGTCAAGTCAACCTATGGCAAAACCAATACAATATTGTAAAGTAAAATAAATAATTAAAAAACAAACAAAAATAAATATAAAGGAGTAAAAAAAAAAGGTGAATGGCACTTCAAGAGCAGCTGTAAAAGAGGTAGGAAATTGTATAAATAAGCAATGCACAGAAAGGGGAAATTTAAAAATCTGCCTATAAGTTTTCCTCAAATCTTGGCTGACCCCTGAGTCGTGCATGCACAGTTAAAACTCCAAAGAATTTGAGAGGAAAGCAGTATCTGGAAGATTGAAAGATGTGAGCTAAATTTTCAGGTGCTGCCCAGCCCAGGGGAGACAAAGTTTAACTTCACATGCTTCTACATGAGAAGGACTTGATAAGCATATCAGCCTTTCTATGGAAACCCAAAAAGGACCATGTCTTAGAATAAAAGTCACTTCCCAAAACTAAGAGATTAATTTTAAGACTAAGAAAATACTTAAAGTAGACCCACTGTAAGCAAGAAAATCCAAGCCTCCAAGGTTACTTGCCAATTAATTTAACTGCATACAACACCTTAACTTAAGAGAAGATAGCAGAATACAACATATAAATAATCCATTACCATGACTATCCAAATTAACAATCACTTCACCAGATAATGTGACCTGTAGTCAAGGGAAAAGTCAATCAAAAGAAATTTTACCAATAATGAGCAACGTTTAAATAACTTATGATATGTTAAAGAATACACAGGTACACAGGGTATTATATAATGAATGAAACTATGGAGAGTCTCAGGAGTGATTTGAAAGTAAAAATAATATTATAACAAAAATTTAATATTTGAAACAAAATAATCTTGAGTGGTATTAATAACCATTGAACAGAATACATAGATGAACTTGAAGACAGCACATAGAGAGAAACAAAGAAGAAAAAAATGAACATTGAACTCTCATTCATTGCTGGAAGGAATGCAAATGGCACCACTACCTTGAAAGACTGTTTGACCAGCACTTACAAAACTAAACATACTCTTACAATATAATTCAGCAATTGTTCTCCTTAGTATTTAAAGACCTGAAAACTTTTATCTACACAAAAACGTGCACACAGATGTTGATAGCAGCATTCATTATAACAGCCAAAACTTAGAGGCCACCAAAATGTCCTTCAGTAGCTGAATGGATAAATAAACTGATACAGTCAGACAATTGAATATTTTTCAGCACACATACACACATACACACAGAAGGGCTATCAGATCATGACAGAGACAAAAGAATCTTACATGCATATTTCTAAGTAAAAGAAGCCAGTCTGAATAGGCTAATTCTTTTAAATTAAGTAACAGAAAATTTAAAAAAAAGTTTTATGACCTCTCGTGCTGTCACTTCAGTCGTGTCTGACTCTTTGCAACCCCATGGACTGTAGCCCACCAGGCTTCTCCGTCCATGAAATTCTTCAGGCAAGAATACTGGAGTGGGTTGCCATTTTCTTCTCCAGGGGATCTTCTGGATCCAGGGATTGAACTGGATTTCAGGCAGATTCTTTACTATCTGAGCCACCAGGGAAGCCCTATTTTGATCTCATATGATATGAAAATCTTTGCCAATTAAGCCTATTCTAGTCTGTTAAGTGACACAATCAAAGCAAGACTCTGACATAAATGGACAATGAAAGTGATGTTTACTCTCCTTAGCGCAAGAGAAATATCTTATTCATGATCCTAGTTTCAGCTTCAAGAACACTACATAACACTTCTCAGATGATAAAAATATGAGAAAGGATGTATAGAAAAGTGGATAAGAAAGGGGAAAAGAGCTCCATTAAATAGTGAGCATCATTCAAACAAATAGATAGAGTCCCAGGAAACCTTTAAAGATGCTGGGATTTGTAAGGGCTGTATTTGTAATGGATGAAGGTATTTTAAGCTACTTCAGAAATAACCAAGGAGATGCTAGCTAGTGAATAGCTTAGAAGGGGAGACTCTGATGTCAAATTGCACAGGATCAAATCTCACTGAAACATTTGATAACTGTTACCTCAATAATTAACCTAACTTCTCCAAGAGGTAGTTTCCTTGTAAAGGATTGTAGCAAGCAGCTTAAAGCACTATTATGAGTCTTGCAGGAGAGGATGGTTACTATAGTGCTCAGTTTTGGAATAGGGCTTTCCAGATGATGCACTGGTCAAGAACCCTCCAAATTCAGGGACACAAGAGATGCGGGTTTGATCCCTAGGTTGGGAAGATTTCCTAGAGTAGGAAATAACAACCCATTTCAGTATTATTGCCTGGAAAATTCCATAGACAGAGGTGTATGGAGGGCTACAGTCCATGGAGTCATGAAGACTGTACATGACTGAACAACTTAGTGTACACATACAGAGGTTTGGAATAGAACAATGGTTGCATACGATTACTGTTACTATTTTGCTGTAAATATAGAACAATTCAGGGGGAATAAAAAGATTTCCAAAGTAAAGGAGTGAAATTCAAAGCAGAAAGACAGAAAGGAAAAGTAATCCTACCCTTCTGCCAAAAGTTAGGCATCAGAGGAAAATTTCACTTAGCTGCAGATTCTAAGAATGGATATTTTCCACTCTATTGTTGGAGGATGTAATGGTGCATGGAATGAGTGTGGAGTTTGGAATCAGAAAAGTATAGCTGGAACCTACCTTGAGATCAAGACAAGTTCCTTCATTTCCTCAACTTGAAAATTTAGGGGGTCTTATCAGAAGTCAGTCCAAAATAGTAGACAAAGCACATCCTACACATCCTAGATGCAATTTCAAATAGAGACATTTTTTACTTTTATCCTCACAGTGTTCAAATGACATATAGAAACTGGATTTAGTTTGAATCACTGTTTCCTGGTGGCTCACATGGTAATGAACCTCCTGCAATGGGAGAACTCTGGCTTTGATTCATGGGTGGAGAAGACCCCCCTGGAGAAAGGAATGGCTACCCACTACAGTACTCTTGCCTGGAGAATCCCATGAACAGAGGAACCTAGTGGGCTACAGCCCATGGAGTAGCAAAGAGTTGGACAAGACTGAGCAACTAACACTTTCACTTTTGAGTCATTGCAGGGCAGGCTTAATGCCATAAGGATTTGGCACAGTGGTATATTCAACTAAATAGCAGTTTGACTGAAGTTGATTAACTGTATGTCCAAATTTGAATGCATTTACTGCCTCTCCCATAAAGTGTTTTGTCCAACCCACAAATTTTTTTTTTTAAACTTTTTATTTCATATTGGAGTATAGATGATTAACAAAGCTGTGATAGTTTCAGGTGAACAGCAAAGGGACTCAGCCATACATATACATATATCCATTCTCTCCCAAACTCCCCTCCCATCCAGGCCGCCACACAACCCTGAGCAGAGTTCCCCGTGCTGTATAGTAGGACCTTGTTGGTTATCCATTTTAAATACAGCAGAGTGTGCATGTTGACCCCCAACTCCCGCCCCATGTCCCCTCTGTGTTTCTTCCCCCGGCAGTCAGAAGTTCATTCTCTACGTCTGTGACTCTCTTTCTATTACGTAAACAAAATTCATTTGTATCATTTCTTTTTAGACTCTCCATTAAAGGGATGTCATATGATATTTCTCCTTCTGTATGACTTACATTTTTTTTATTTTTTTATTTTTTAAATTTTATTTTATTTTATTTTTTTTTTTAATTTTAGTTTTTTATTTTTTAAATTTTAAAATCTTTAATTCTTACATGCATTCCCAAACATGAACCCCCCTCCCACCTCCCTCCCCATAACATCTTTCTGGGTCGTCCCCATGCACCAGCCCCAAGCATGCTGCATCCTGCGTCAGACATAGACTGGCGATTCAATTCACATGATAGTATACATGTTAGAATGTCATTCTCCCAAATCATCCCACCCTCTCCCTCTCCCTCTGAGTCCAAAAGTCCGTTATACACATCTGTGTCTCTTTCCCTGTCTTGCATACAGGGTCGTCATTGCCATCTTCCTAAATTCCATATATATGTGTTAGTATACTGTATTGGTGTTTTTCTTTCTGGCTTACTTCACTCTGTATAATCGGCTCCAGTTTCATCCATCTCATCAGAACTGATTCAAATGAATTCTTTTTAACTGCTGAGTAATACTCCATTGTGTATATGTACCACAGCTTTCTTATCCATTCATCTGCTGATGGACATCTAGGTTGTTTCCATGTCCTGGCTATTATAAACAGTGCTGCGATGAACATTGGGGTACATGTGTCTCTTTCAATTCTGGTTTCCTCGGTGTGTATGCCCAGCAGTGGGATTGCTGGGACAGACATATAGATCAATGGAACAAAATAGAAAGCCCAGAGTTAAATCCACACACATATGGACACCTTATCTTTGACAAAGGAGGCAAGAATATACAATGGAGTAAAGACAATCTCTTTAACAAGTGGTGCTGGGAAAACTGGTCAACCACTTGTAAAAGAATGAAACTAGATCACTTTCTAACACCGTACACAAAAATAAACTCAAAATGGATTAAAGATCTAAATGTAAGATCAGAAACTATAAAACTCCTAGAGGAGAACATAGGCAAAACACTCTCAGACATAAATCACAGCAGGATCCTCTATGATCCACCTCCCAGAATTCTGGAAATAAAAGCAAAAATAAACAAATGGGATCTAATTAAAATTAAAAGCTTCTGCACAACAAAGGAAAATATAAGCAAGGTGAAAAGACAGCCTTCTGAATGGGAGAAAATAATAGCAAATGAAGCAACTGACAAACAACTAATCTCAAAAATATACAAGCAACTTATGCAGCTCAACTCCAGAAAAATAAACGACCCAATCAAAAAATGGGCCAAAGAACTAAATAGACATTTCTCCAAAGAAGACATACGGATGGCTAACAAACACATGAAAAGATGCTCAACATCACTCATTATTAGAGAAATGCAAATCAAAACCACAATGAGGTACCACTTCACACCAGTCAGAATGGCTGCGATCCAAAAATCTGCAAGCAATAAATGCTGGAGGGGGTGTGGAGAAAAGGGAACCCTCCTACACTGTTGGTGGGAATGCAAACTAGTACAGCCACTATGGAGAACAGTGTGGAGATTCCTTAAAAAATTGCAAATAGAACCAACCCACAAATTTACTTGCAAAAATAGAAAGATTTGCAACAGTCAGTTCTGTAAGTCTCAACCTTCTAAAGAAGCATAATTCTATGATCATTTTAAAACTGATTCAGAAGGGAGCATTTTTAACCCAAGCTTGCATTATTTTTAGGACTTCTCTGGTGGCTCAGACGGTAAAGTGTCTGTCTACAATGCGTGAGACCCAGGTTTGATCCCTGGGTTGGGAAGATCCCCTGCGTTATTTTTAGTCACATATTTTTAAAAATTCTCTTAGTGTGTGTGGGTAGAGTAGCACTTCTCTTAATTTGTGATATTAAAATAAACTAAAACTCATAAAGTGTCATCAACAATCTAGTACAAAAGTTTGCCTAAGTAAATTAGCATAGAAGTTCACCTTGGTGAAAGATGTTTTCACACACATCATTCTATACTTGCAACAACCTATCTTTGGTCAGGGACCACAGAAGCAGATCCTGAGATAGAGATTTTTGGTAAGTGACTTTGGGCAGGGAATTCTCTCTGAGGAGATGAAAGCAGAACAAACAGGGAAGAAGCTAAGCAAAGATGCAGGTTTACCTGAATTCTCGCCACTGAGAAGAAGCCAATGGCCCCATTGCGAGCTCTGGGGCATGAATGGTACCCGAGTTCTCTCATTCTGTGTACCCCATATCAGTTAGTGATTAGATGCAGTTTACTCATGAGGGTATGGTATTTCCACCTGAGCTAAGAAGTTGTTTTATACTTTATTGAAGTATAGTTGATTTACAATGTTGTGTTTGTTTATGCTGTACAGAAATGTGATCCAGTTATATATATATATGAAGTGAAGTGAAGTTGCTCAGTCGTGTCCGACTCTTTGCGACCCCATGGACAGTAGCCAACCAGGCTCCTCTGTCCATGGGATTTTCCAGGCAAGAATACTGGAGTGGGTTGCCATTTCATTTTTCATATTATTTTCCATTATGGGTTCAATCACACAGGATATTGAATATAGTTCCCTGTACTATATAGTAGGACTTTGTTTATCCATTCTATATAAAATAGTTTGTGTCTGCTAATTCCAAACACTCAACCCATCCCTCTCCAATCTCCCCTCACCCTTGGCGACCACAAGTCTGTCCTTTCGGTCTGTGAACCTGTTTCTGTTTTGGGGATAAGCTCGTTTCTGTCATATCTTAGATTCCACATATTAGTGATTGTATATGGCATTTGTCTTTCTGTCTGACTTACATAACTTAGTATGATAATCTCTAGGTTCATCTATGTTGCTGCAAATAGCATTATCCCATTCTTTTAATGGCTGATTAATATTCCAGTGTGTGTGTGTGTGTGTGTGTGTGTGTGTGTGTGTGTGTAGGTAATCTGATGCAATGTATTTTGGTTGTCTAATTTTGGCCATCTGATGCAAACAGCTGACTCATTAGAAAAGTTTCTGATGCTGAGAAAGATTTAGGGCAGAAGGAGAAGAGGGTGTCAGAGGATGAGACAGCTAGATGGGATCACCAATACAATGGACATGAACTTGGGCAAACTTTAGGAGATGGTGAGGGACAGGAAGGCCTGGTGTGCTGCAGCCTATAGGGTCACAAAGTCAGACAAAACTGGGCAGCTGAATAACAACAAATATATATATATATATATATATATATATATATATATATATATATATATATATATAGTATTTCAGTGAAAATCTACCACCAAAAGGTTAAATCCTTTGAGTAAAGGACCTTTCAAAAAAGTGCTTAAAGATAACAAAGAACAAAAATGTGTATATATACACAGCTTTATTGATTTCTCTGTTGATGGACATTTAGGTTGCTTCCATGTCTTGGCTATTGCAAATAATGCTGCTATGAGCCTTGGAGTGCATGCATTTTTTCAAGTTATAGTTTTGCCTAGATATATTGGGCTAGGAAGTTTTGATCATTTGTGGTAGCTCTCCAGAGAAAAATATAATCATGAGCCAAGAGCAAACTTAATGCTCAGAAATGAGGGGTGGGTACATTGGGCCAGTAAAAGACATCTAGGCAGGATTCACAACCTCTACTATAATTCTTCTCTTGCTTTTCTCAGATCCACTTGCTTATCACACTCAATCCCCTCCACCCCATCACAGTTTCTCCAGAATTGTGAATAGTTACAATTTCTAGGTAAACTTACAGTCTTTGATGCTACAGTTGGTCTTGCTATAAGTAGCCAAGGTACTATCTTCTTGTGAAAATCAGAACCACTCTCATTTACCAAGTGATAACTATTGTCCTTGCTTTTGGATTTACTGGCTTGAAGGGCCTAAAGTGACTAGGTAGCTATCATAGCTTTAAGTTTGGTGGGATTTTATATCTTTGTCTGAGAACCAAGACTTCTAGACACACAGAAACGAATGTTACTGGGACAAGAACAAATTACTAAACTGGGTCACTGGAAGCAATAGTGAGCATAGTCTTTTCTAATTCCATGTCTTAGTTCATGGGCCTATTTATTGTGACAGTTGAATACTTAGTGCCAAATAATGGCCATTGGTGTAAGCTGCATATTGCACTGTGAATATGCACATTATCCCAGAAGGTATCCTCTTCAGTATGGTGCTTCAGATGTATCTGCTAAAGGTCATTTCATTCCTCTATTGAGGCAGAACTTCTGGATTACATGTATGATACTAAAGAACAGTGTGAGCATTTCTTGACAAGCTTTAATGAATAAGCCACATGGAGCATACTCATGTTATTCTGATCCAGCTACTATAACAAAATACTATAAACTGAATGGCTTAAACAACAGAAATTAATTTTCTCTGTCAGGAGGCTAGAATTCTCAGATCAAGATGGCAGTATGGTTGGTTTCTGGTGAAGCCTCTCTTCCTAGTTTGTAGATGTGTGCTCATATGGCCTTTGGTTTGTATCTACATAGAGATAATTCTGATGTTTTCTCCTCCTCTTATAAGGACACCAGTTCTGTTGGACCCTTATGACCTCTTTTAACCTTAATTACCTCTGTTAAGGCCCTATATCCAACTGGGGCTTTGGGCTTGAACATATGTTTTGAGGAAATACCATTCAGTTTCATCTGACACTGGGTTTAGAGAAAGGCCATGCCATTTGCAGCAGAGAATCATACACCATTCAAAAGTATCTCCAGGTAGAGGATGAGTCTTACCAGGGGACATCAAGAGACCATGTAGCCAGAACTCCCTCTCTTGAGCTGGGTGCTGTCAGACCACATATTATATGATAGGCTGAGCAGAAATCCATCATAAGATGAAAGTGATAAATCTACAGCTAGACTTGAAGACCTCCAGAGGATTCAAGTAAGTTGTAAAAAATGGTAGCCTGATCTGTCATGTCACCCACTGGTTACACTGACACCTTTATCTAAATTCAAACCTGTGGCCTTTTATAGTATTACCTTGTACTAGCTGAAAGCGTTAGAAAGGTAATGAGCTTGATTCACAGTTGCTCTGGCTGCGTATGAGGGAATGACCTGAAAATTGACTGGTTGTGGTTGGGTTTCTGAAAGACAGTGATGAGAAGAAACCCTCCTAATAGTCACAAACTTGGTTGGGTTACAGAGTCTAGTTCCATAGCCATTTTCAGTGTGGATTAGTTTTTTCTTATATTTAGACAGGACGCAGGATCTCTGTGTGATTTTTTTCATTAACATCTATCCATATATGCATCAAGTCTACAGAAGAGCCTGAGAAGAAAGTATTTTAGTAAACTCTCTGATTCTTATTACTCATTTGAAAAGACCCTGATGCTGGGAAAGATTGAAGGCGGGAGGAAAAGGGGACAACAGAGGATGAGATGATTGGATGGCATCACCGACTCAATGGACGTGAGTTTGAGTAAACTTCGGGAGTTGATGATGGACAGGGAGGCCTGGCATACTGCAGTCCATGGGGTTGCAGAGTCGGACTGACTGAATGACTAAACTGAACTGAACTGAAACATTTTATAATTAATTTGGAGTTTAGTTTTCTGAGATTACCAGTTGAAGAACCCCATGCTTTAATCCTTAAATCACCTATTTTTCTAAACTAATTTATTTTGATCTTGGAAAGGAAGGCATCCCTTTTTGTTTTTAGTTTTTAGACAGCATTCATTCAAAATTAAAGCTGCATATAAAAACTTTAAGTTTTCTGTTGATTCTTTAATAAAGTCTTGACTTTCGTGCAGCTCTGAATGGATCTTGTGGATAAATGATACAATACCATCAGTTAAAACCTCTTTCAAAGCTCACTTGAATAAACAATGGGCAAAAGGATAAGTTTGCCAGATTAATGTGATAGAATGTGGTGCTGTGGTTAACTGAGTTTATAACTATGGAGAGACAGATCTGGTTGGTTTGAAATGCTAATAGATAGGAGCAAAATTATCACATAAAACCTATAAAACTCAAAATGAGCTTATCTTAATATTGCTGTCCCTCCATAGCCAGTTAGAAAAATCTCCATTTTACCAGAGGAATACAGTAAAAAGCCATCTGGATTATTGGAGAAAAGAGCATTCGAGTGACTTAGATTAACCAGAGCCTTATTTTCTGAGGGAATAGTTCCAACCATCCAACTAGAAAGGATGTCAATTTAGAACTCAGTTTGATGTAAAGGGAAAGAGAAGATTAAGATAATTAATTGGCATCTGACCATGTTTAAAGAGTGGGAAGGTTTGGGATGGAAAACAATCTCAGTAAATTGCATTATAATTATGAGAAGAAAACAGGGTCTATCTCATTGCCTGCAGGGAGCAAGAAATAAAGAGTCAGTATAACTTTATTCTTTATGAGGTGCTCAGAGTCTGCAAAACATTATTGCTGTTGTCATCAGTTGAGAAAAAAACTGATATATTAAAGAAGACTATAGATCCAATTTGTTATAATAGATACCTATAATAGACGGAAAGCCGTATATCTGTTTCCTTAAAATAAAAAAAATTCTGTGATAGACTATTTGCAAAAATACCCACACTTACTTTACTTTCTATATGCAAGCCCCTTTACATGAAAGCTTGCAGTTTCTCCCATCAAGAATGACTGTTTCTCCGCCATTTGAATCTGTGGTGTTTATATCTTGATTTGTTCAAAATCATATGGTAGATTTGATAGCACATTTGTTGACCTCATGAGAGTTTGCAAGCTTTTGCTTGCTCTCTTGTATCCCTAATATGCCAATGGAATGAGTCCTTGACTAGACCTTCTGGAAATTGAGAGACTAAGGCAAAGTTCAGTTTTCACTTTTGAATGGGTAAGAATGTTCAGCCTGAATCAGAAAAGCCAGTTAGAGTCAATTCCCAGATAACCATTTAGATATTGTAGTGCATTGAGATCCTCTGATGATACCCATACTGCCTCAGGACAAAGGACTGCCTGGTTGACCAACAGATGTTGAGCTAATAAAATAGTTGCCATAGTAAGCCACTGGGAGACCTGGGTTTGATCCCTGGGTTGGGAATATCCCCTGGAGGTGGGCATGGCAACTTATTCCAGTATTCTTGCCTGGAGAATCCCCATGGACAAGGAACTTGGAGGGCTACAGTCCATGGGGTTGTAAAGAGTTGGACACAACTGAGGAACTAAGCACTCATAGTAAGCCACTAAACCATTTGGTGGTATGCTATACCACAGTAACTGCTAGTCAGACATCTAACATGAGAAAGGCCCAAAACTGTAACAAAGAGAATAAAATATTTCAATTATAATAGAAATAATCTACTTTCAGATCAGACACTAGTAATTTTATCAGTGGAATAGGTCAAGAAGATTTAAGCAATATCTTAACGTTTAGTCTAAATCATTGTTGCCCCAGACTAATTTCTTACCCCCATGCTCTAGTCATCTATATCAAAATATATTATTCCCTAGGACAGTGCCCATCGATATTTCAGGATCATGAAGTTAAAATGCATGTAAGTCTACAGTCTACTTTTTTATGTAGAAGTCTTCTAGACTCTTCCCCAAAACCAAGTGGGAACTTGAAGTGTGAAGGGTAGGCTGGTAGGTAGAGTTAATAGAATAATACAATATCAGAATGTTCATATCATCTCAAACATATTCATCCATTTAGGAGAAAATGGAACTCATAAGTGATTTGAAAACACTGGGGTAAAAATCTAAGAGTTTTTCTTCTGTTGCTTTGAATCCTCCTTGGTTTGCTCTACGTCTAGCCAATGAAGCCCAAAGTCCTTAAGAGGACTTGTATTACAAATAACAAAAGACTTGTATTACATGGTCTTTTAGTCTGTGACTCCAGGTCTGTCTCCCATTACTCACTTACAAGTATTCCTAAGCACTTCATCATGTTGATTTGCTAACAGTTTGTTAGGCCTGTTCATTTCACATTTCTGCCTGAAATGCACATATGTCAGTCTAGAAAGCTCGTATACATAGTTTTCATTGTACATCACAGGTCACTTGTGAAAACCTTCCTCGTCTTTCAAAGAAGTAAGATGCTGTCTCTTCTGTATTTCCCTTGTACTTTGTGTGTACTTTGAAGTATAATATTTGCCATACTATTATAGTAATTACTTCAAATATCTTGTTACCCAAGTAAACTGAAGACTTTATACCCTATCATTTTCACAACAGTGGTATATAATATAGGGTCAAAAATACATCACAGAATAATCATTTTGTAGAGAAAGTATTCTCTAAAATATGTCCACTTGGTTTCATGTCAACATTCACTAAATATGAGAATCAAATGCATTAGCATTTATGATTTTTCTAATCACGTGTATAAAAGATGAAAGGGAATAGGTGAGCATTTGATAATAAAATCTTGAATTAAATCATTTAATTAATTAATTACTGCTTTGAGACATGTAGTAGCTATAAATAATACAATAGACTCAGGTGTGCAAAATAATAATAATAGTAATAACAAGAATAATAAAGAGTGTAGGAGGAAGGGGAAGGAAAAGTATCAGCAACATAAGACCTATTTTTTGGTTAAAGTCTTCATTTTAATGGGAAATAAAATCTTCTTAATCTGAGCCCTTTAGAATGATTCTTTAAGATACACTCCTTGAAAAAACAACAGTGAGGACATTCTGCTTCTGACCATCTGGAAGTGTCAGGGCATGGACTTGTCCTCTTATGTCACTATTATATAACAACTTTTTTCAGGTAATACATAAGACACATCACAGGACTGTTAACTAATGAGGCAAGGGGAATTAATGAGGCAAGCTCCAATCACCCTGAACTTTATGCCTTGAGGCAATTTTCAAACTTCAATGGAGGAATGGGGAGCCCAAGTAAACACTGACTGTCTTCAGAAACAAAAACGTGTATGGAGGCATCAGGATGGGTGGAATATGCTGAACAGAGTGTTATAAAAGGGGAAATTATACAGAGAAAGAGTATCAGATGATTATAAAGGAATCCCCTTCTCTCTTTGGCTGAAAGCCTTCTGTAGGCACATAGAGAAAAGCTTCATAGGGTCTGGGAAAAAAACATTTTTCAGGAGAGAACAATTGACATGGAGCTTTCAGCTAAAAGATAGGGACAAGAAGTGTTCAATTTGCCATCAGCTAGGATGGACAGCTCTCTGGAAATGCAAGGGACAGTCAGTAGAAATCTGAGAAAGGCTGCAACTTCTTGTGGGAATTGAACTAACTCCATGAAATGACTGCTACAAATACTCTAGAATAGTCTTTAAAAGCCATGGAAGAATTAAATTGATCCACAGATAAAGCAACTAACTTCTAAAACAAGTGCCAGAGGGGCGGTCCTAAGATGGCGGAGGAATAGGACAGGGAGACCACTTGCTCCCTCACAAATTCATCAAAAGAACATTTCAACACTGAGCAAAATCCACAAAACAACTTCTGAATGCTGGCAGGGGACATCAGGCACCCAGAAAAGCAGATCATTGTCTTCAAAAACAGGTAGGAAAAAAAATAAAAGATGAAAAAAGAGACAAAGGAGGTAGGGAGGGAGCTCTGTCCCAGGAAGGGATTCCCTTCCTATCCTAGGAAGGGAATCTTAAGAAGAGAAGTTTCCAAACACCAGGAAACACTCTCCCTGCTGAGTCTGTGGCAAGCCTTGGAATCACAGAGGGCAACATAACAGGAAGGAAAAATAAATAAATAAACCCAACAGATTACAAGCCCAACAGTAACTCCCCCAGCGGAAAAGCAGCACAGACGCCTGCATCTGCCACTAGCAAGTTGGGGCAGGGCAGGGAGGTGCAGGAGGCATGGGTTGCAGTGCTTTTTAAGAATCAGGCAGGAACGCCCCACGCGTAACCAGAAGGAACTAACTTGGGCTAGCAACAAACCAGACTGTGGGATAGCTACCATGCGAAAAGCTCGAACATAAGACACTACCAGGACCGTGCACAGAACAAAGGACAGAACAGAAATAGCCGGCTGCAGACCATCCCCCATTGGTGACAGGCAGCCAGAGCCGTAAGGGCTGTAAGGGGGCAATCGCAGCCCCGGAGAGACATTACCTACCAAACTGCAAGCAGGCTTCTTTGCTAAGACTTCTGGGGGTTTTGGACAGTCACCATCTGCCTCACAAGGGGCGCCAGCGGTACACCCAGAAAACTGAGCAGTAGAGACAGGAAAGGCGATAAGTCACAGCGACCGTGCTTGCCAAACACCTGAGCTACTCGGACCTGGGAAGGGCACAAAACGCAGTCCCAACCGAATCTGCACCTCTGAGGGCTACCTGAGAGCCAAACCTGAGCGGCTTAGACCGGGGAGGTGCATGCAGCCTAGGGCCAGCCTCAGACGGTTCCCGGCGGAGCAAGGTAGAGCCTGAGTGGTTTGTGCGCTGCGAGCAGAGGCAGGCTCAGTGGGGCTGAGACACTGTGTGCACACACCAGTGTTATTTGTTTGCAACATCCCTCCCTCCCCACAGCGTGACTGAACAAGTGAATCTAAAAGAAAAAAAAAAGTGTCCACCACTGGCCCCCCTGTGTCAGGATGGAAATCAGACACTGAAGAGACCAGCAAACAGAAGAAGTTAAACAGAGGGAACCACCTTGGACATGACCCCACACTGCCCACAACACCAGAGAAAGGGCTAGATATATCTTTACTATTTTTACAATCATTCTTTTTTTTTTTTTTAGGTTGATGTTGTTGTGTGGTTGTTTTTTCTTCTTTTCTTTTTCTTCTTCTTGTTTTTAACTTTTTAAAATTTTCAAATCCTCTATTTCTCCTTTAATTTTTATTTTTATAACCTACTATTACTTAAAAAAAAGACCTTATCTTTTTAAAGCAAACACCATATATAGTCTTTGTGTAGTGGTTGTTGTTGTTTTTTAATAATTCTTGTGGCTTTTCTTCTTCTTTTCTTTAATATTGTAATTTTGAAAATCCAACCTCTACTCTAGATTTTTAATCTTTTCTTTTTGATATTTGTTGTCAATTTTGTACATTTAAAAACCCAAACTTCACTACCCAATTTTACCTGAGAACGAGATTACTGGCTTGACCACTCTCTCCTCCTTTGGACTCTCCTTTTTCTCCACCAGGTGGCCTCTGTCTCTTCCCTCCCCCTTCTCTTCTCTACCCAAGTCTGTGAATCTCTGCGTGTTGCAGACGGTGGAGAACACTTAAGGAACTGGTTACTGGCTGGATCTGTCGCTCTCCTTTTCATTTCCCTCTTTTATCCTCCTGGCCACCTCTGTCTACTTCCTCCCTCTCCTCTTCCCTGTATAACTCCATGAATACATCTGAGCGGTCCAGACTGTGGAGCGCACATAAGGAAGTGATTACTGGCTACCTTGCTCTCTCCTCTTTTGATCCCACCTCATCTCATTCCAGTCACCTCTAACTACCCCCTCCCTCTTCTCTTCTTCATGCAACTCAGTGAACCTCTCTGGGTGTCCCTCAATGTGGAGAAACTTTTCATCTTTAACCTACATGTTTTATCATCAGTGCTGTATAGATGGAGAAGTCTAGAGGCTACTGTAAAAATAAAACTGAAAACCAGAAGCAGGAGGCTTAAGTCCAAAGCCTGAGAACATCAGAGAACTCCTGAATCTAGGGAACATTAATAGATAGGAGCTCATCAAATGCCTCCATACCTACACTGAAACCAAGCACCACCCAAGGGCCAACAAGTTCCAGAGCAAAACATACTATGCAAATTCTCCAGCAACACAGGAACACATCCCTGAGCTTCAATATACAGGCAGCTCAAAGTTATTCCAAAACCATTGACATCTCATAACCCATTACTGGTCACTCCACTGCACTCCAGAGAGAAGAAATCCAGCTCCACCCACCAGAACTCCAACAGAAGCCTCCATAACCAAGAAACCTTGACAAGCCACTGATACAACCCCACCCATAGTGAGGAAACTCCATAATAAAGAGAACTCCACAAAGTCCCAGAATATAGAAAGGCCACCCCAAATGCAGCAATATAGCCAAGATGAAGAGACAAAGGAATTCTCAGCAGATAAAGGAACAGGAGAAATGCCCACCATACCAAACAAAAGAGGAAGAGATAGGGAATCTACCTGAGAAGGAATCCCGAACAATGATAGTGAAAATGATCCAAAATCTTGAAATAAAAATGGAATCACAGATAAATAGCCTGGAGACACGGATTGAGAAGATGCAAGAAAGGTTTAACAAGGACCTAGAAGAAATAAAAAAGAGTCAAAATATAATGAATAATGCAATAAATAAGATCAGAAACACTCTGGAGGCAACAAATAGTAGAATAATGCAGGCAGAAGATAGGATTAGTGAAATAGAAGTTAGAATGGTAGAAATAAATGAATCAGAGAGGAAAAAAGAAAAACGAATTAAAAGAAATGAGGACAATCTCAGAGACCTCCAGGACAATATGAAACGCTCCAACATTCGAATTATAGGAGTCCCAGAGGAAGAAGACGAAAAGAAAGACCATGAGAAAATCCTCGAGAAGATAATAGTTGAAAACTTCCCTAAAATGGGGAAGGAAATAATCACCCAAGTCCAAGAAACACAGAGAGTTCCAAATAGGATAAACCCAAGGTGAAACACCCCAAGACACATATTAATCAAATTAACAAAGATCAAACACAAAGAACAAATATTAAAAGAAGCAAGGGAAAACAACAAATAACACACAAGGGGATTCCCATAAGGATAACAGCTGATCTTTCAATAGAAACTCTTCAGGCCAGGAGGGAATGGCAAGACATACTTAAAGTGATGAAAGACAATAACCTACAGCCCAGATTACTGTACCCAGCAAGGATCTCATACAAATACGAAGGAGAAATCAAAAGCTTTACAGACAAGCAAAAGCTGAGGGAATTCAGCACCACCAAACCAGCTCTCCAACAAATTCTAAAGGATATTCTCTAGACAGGAAACACAAAAAGGGTGTATAAACCTGAACCCAAAACAATAAAGTAAATGGCAACGGGATCATACTTATCAATAATTACCTTAAACGTAAATGGGTAGAATGCCCCAACCAAAAGGCAAAGACTGGCCGAATGCATACAAAAACAAGATCCCTATATATGCTGCCTACAAGAGACCCATCTCAAAACAAGGGACACATACAGACTGAAATTCAAGGGCTGAAAAATATATATCACACAAATAGAGACCAAAAGAAAGCAGGAGTAGCAATACTCATATCCGATAAAATAGACTTTAAAACAAAGGCTGTGAAAAGAGACAAAGAAGGCCACTACATAATGATCAAAGGATCAATCCAAGAAGAAGATATAACAATTATAAATATATGTGCACCCAACATAGGAGCACCACAATATGTAAGACAAATGCTAACAAGTATTAAAGGGGAAATCAACAATAACACAATAATAGTGAGAGACTTTAATACCCCACTCACACCTAAGGACAGATCAACTGAACAGAAAATTAACAAAGAAACACAAACTTTAAATGATACAATAGACCAGTTAGACCTAATTGATATCTATAGGACATTTCACCCCAAAACAATGAATTTCACCTTTTTCTCAAGTGCTCACGGAACCTTCTTCAGGACAGATCACACCCTGGGCCATAAATCTACCCTTGATAAATTCAAAAAAATCAAAATCATTCCAAGCATGTTTTCTGACCATAATGCATTAAGATTAGATCTCAATTACAGGAGAAAAACTATTAAAAATTCCAACATATGAAGGCTGAACAACACACTTCTGAATAACCAATGAATCACAGAAGAAATAAAAAAAAAGAAATCAAAATATGCATAGAGATGAATGAAAATGAAAACACAACAACCCAAAACCTATGGGACACTATAAAAGCAGTGCTAAGAGGAAAGTTCATAGCAATACAGGCATACCTCAAGAAACAAGAAAAAAGTCAAATAAATAACCTAACTTTACACCTACAGCAACTAGAAAAGGAAGAAATGGAGAACCCCAGAGTTAGTAGAAGGAAAGAAATCTTAAAAATTAGGGCAGAAATAAGTGCAAAAGAAACAAAAGAGGCCATAGCAAAAATCAACAAAGCCAAAAGCTGGTTCTTTGAAAGGATAAATAAAATTGACAAACCATTAGCCAGACTCATCAAGAAACAAAGAGAGAAAAATCAAATCAATAAAATTAGAAATGAAAATGGAGAGATCACAACAGAAAACAGAAATACAAAGGATCATAAGAGACTACTATCAGCAATTATATGCCAATAAAATGGACAACGTGAAAGAAATGGACAAATTCTTAGAAAAGTACAACTTTCCAAAATTGAACCAAGAAGAAATAGAAAATCTTAACAGACCCATCACAAACACGGAAATTGAAACTGTAATCAGAAATCTTCCAGCAAACAAAAGCCCAGGTCCAGACGGCTTCACAGCTGAATTCTACCAAAGATTTCGAGACGAGCTAACACCTATCCTCCTCAAACTCTTCCAGAAAATTGCAGAGGAAGGTAAACTTCCAAACTCATTCTATGAGGCCACCATCACCCTAATACCAAAACCTGACAAAGATGTCACAAAAAAAGAAAACTACAGGCCAATATCACTGATGAACATAGATGCAAAAATCCTCAACAAAATTCTAGCAATCAGAATCCAACAATACATTAAAAAGATCATGCAACATGACCAAGTGGGCTTTATCCCAGGGATGCAAGGATTCTTCAATATCTGCAAATTAATCAGTGTAATTCACATTAACAGATTGAAAAATAAAAGCCATATGATTATCACAATAGATGCAGAGAAGGCCTTTGACAAATTTCAACATCCATTTATGATAAAAACTCTCCAGAAAGCAGGAATAGAAGGAACATATCTCAACATAATACAAGCAATATATGACAAACCCACAGCAAACATTATCCTCATTGGTGAAAAATTGAAAGCATTTCCCCTAAAGTCAGGAACAAGACAAGGGTGCCCACTTTCACAGCTACTATTCAACATAGTTCTGGAAGTTTTGGCCACAGCAATCAGAGCAGAAAAAGAAATAAAAGGAATCCAAATTGGAAAAGAAGTAAAACTCTCACTGTTTGCAGATGACATGATCCTCTACATAGAAAACCCTAAAGACTCCACCAGAAAATTACTAGAGCTAATCAATGAATATAGTAAAGTGGCAGGATATAAAATCAACACACAGAAATCCCTTGCATTCCTATACACTAATAATGAGAAAGTAGAAAAAGAAATTAAGGAAACAATTCCATTCACCATTGCAACGAAAAGAATAAAATACTTAGGAATATATCTACCTAAAGAAACTAAAGACCTATATATAGAAAACTATAAAACACTGATGAAAGAAATCAAAGAGGACACTAATAGATGGAGAAATATACCATGTTCATGGATCAGAAGAATCAATATAGTGAAAATGAGTATACAACCCAAAGCAATCTACAGATTAAATGCAATCCCTATCAAGTTACCAGCCGTATTTTTCACAGAACTAGAACAAATAATTTCAAGATTTGTATGGAAATACAAAAAACCTCGAATAGCCAAAGCAATCTTGAGAAAGAAGAATGGAACTGGAGGAATCAACTTGCCTGACTTCAGGCTCTAGTACAAGGCCACAGTCATCAAGACAGGATGGTACTGGCACAAAGACAGAAATATAGATCAATGGAACAAAATAGAAAGCTCAGAGATAAATCCACACACATATGGACACCTTATCTTTGACAAAGGAGGCAAGAATATACAATGGAGTAAAGACAATCTCTTTAACAAGTGGTGCTGGGAAAACTGGTCAACCACTTGTAAAAGAATGAAACTAGATCACTTTCTAACACCACTCACAAAAATAAACTCAAAATAAATTAAAGATCTAAACATAAGACCAGAAACTATAAAACTCCTAGAGAAGAACATAGGCAAAACACTCTCCGACATAAATCACAGCAGGATCCTCTATGATCCACCTCCCAGAATACTGGAAATAAAAACAAAAATAAACAAATGGGACCTAATTAAAATTAAAAGCCTCTGCACAACAAAGGAAACTATAAGCAAGGTGAAAAGACAGCCTTCTGAATGGGAGAAAACAATAGCAAATGAAGCAACTGACAAACAACTAATCTCAAAAATATACAAGCAACTCCTGCAGCTCAATTCCAGAAAAATAAACAACCCAATAAAAAAATGGGCCAAAGAACTAAATAGATATTTCTCCAAAGAAGACATATGGATGGCTAACAAACACATAAAAAGATGCTCAACATCACTCATTATTAGAGAAATGCAAATCAAGACCACAATGAGGTACCACTTCACACCAGTCAGAATGGCTGTGATCCAAAAGTCAGCAAGCAATAAATGCTAGAGAGGGTGTGGAGAAAAGGGAACCCTCTTACATTGTTGGTGGGAATGCAAACTAGTACAGCCACTATGGAGAACAGTGTGGAGATTCCTTAAAAAATTGCAAATAGAACAGCCTTATGACCCAGCAATCCCACTCCTGGGCATACACACCTAGGAAACCAGAATGGAAAGAGACACATGTACATGTTCATTGCAGCACTTCTTATAATAGCCAGGACATGGAAACAACCTAGATGTCCATCAGCAGATGAATGGATAAGAAAGCTGTGGTACATATACACAATGGAGTATTACTCAGCCATTAAAAAGAATACATTTGAATCAGTTCTGGTGAGACGGATGAAACTGGACCCGATTATGCAGAGTGAAGTAAGCCAGAAAGAAAAACACCAATACAGTATACTTACACATATATATGGAATTTAGAAAGATGGCAATGATGACCCTGTATGCAAGACAGCAAAAGAGACACAGATGTGTAGAGTGGACTTTTGGACTCTGAGGGAGAGGGAGAGCGTGGGATGATTTGGGAGAATGGCATTGAAACATGTATACTATCAGGTAAGAAACGAATCACCAGTCTATGTCCGATGCAGGATACAGGATGCTTGGGGCTGGTGCACGGGAATGATCCAGAGAGATGATATGGGGTAGGAGGTGGGAGGGGGGTTCATGTTTGGGAACTCATGTACACCCGTGGTGGATTCATGTCAATGTATGGCAAAACCAATACAGTATTGTAAAGTAAAATAAAGCAAAAATAAAAATTTAATAAAAAAGAAAAGAAAAACAAATAAAACAAGTACCATATTCTTAAGGGAGAACAGCAAAATTCAGGATTCTACAATATAAAATTCATAATGCCTATAATCAAATAAAAATTTTCTACACCTGTAAAAAGGTCAGAAAAATGACCTAAAACTGGGGGGGGGGGGGGGGGGGCGGTGGGGGGGAATCAATAGAAATAGAACTGAAAAAAAAAAGAAAAAAAAAGAAATAGAACTGAAAGAGATGATGATTTAATAGTCTATGAGAACTTTAAAACAGTTGTTAAATATGTCCAAAGATTTGAAGGAAAACATGAATATTGTTAAGAGGGAAATTAAAGATGTCAAAAAAGAAGTAAAAGAGAATTCTAATGATGAAAATTTTGAAATTAAAATTTGAAAATTGGATTAATAGCACAATCAACACTGTTGAAGAAAATATCAGTGGGTTAGAAGGTTAGACATGAGAAAATATATGATGAGTCAATATATGCATATATACAAAGTAAAATAAAACTTAGAAACGGGCCTTTCCTGGTGGTCCAGTGGTTAAGACTTCACCTTCCAATGCTGGGGGTGGGAGTTCGATCCATGGTCAGGGAGCTAAGATCCCACATGACTCTTGACCAAAAAAACAAAATATAAAACAGATCCAATATTGCAACAAATTCAATAAAGACTTAAAAAAGGCCTACATAAAAAAAAAGAAAACAACTGAAAATATGTGTATGGGTGCAGTGATCTGTGTCACAGTGTCACAGTGTAGCCTATTTATGCTGTATGCTGCAATCTCAGAAAGGAAAGGGAAAGAGCACCAGAATATTTAACTAAATAATTTCCTTTCCAAATGGCTATGGTAGACAGAATAATGACTTCCCCTAATGTCCACATCCAAATCCTTGGAACCTGCCTGTGAATATGTTACCTGTGCTTACACGGCAAAGAAATTCTGCAGATATGATTAAGTTAAGAATCCAGAGTTTGGGAGGTTATATTGGATGATCCAGGTGGGCCCAATGATATTACAAAGGTACTTATAAAAGTGAGGCAAGACAGTCAAAGTGAGAGAAAGAGAGAGAGAGAAGGTCAATAATGGAGGCAGAGCTTGATGTGATGTACTTTGAAGATAAACCTTTGTGAGCAAGTACTAGAAGCTGAAAAGGAAAAGAAATAGATTTCCCCCTAGAACCTTGAGAAGGGATACAACTTTATTGACATCTTAAATTTAGACAATAAAACTCCTTCATATTTCTGACCTTCAGAAGGGTAAAATAATAAATCGTTGTGGTTTTTCAGCCACTAAGTTTTGGTAATTTGTTACAGCAGTAATAGGACACTAAAAACATCACAGACACAACATCATAATAAACCCAAGCAGAATAAGAAAAAGAAAACCAGACCCAGCATATCATATTCAACTTGCTGATGGTTTGCTTTAAAACAAAAACAAATGAACAAAAGAAAAAAAAAACCCACAAAAATCCTTACGAATAGTTTGGGGGGAAAAGGCAAACTAATTACAGGGGCATACTAACTATATACTGATTCTTTTTCATAAACTAGGGAAACCAGAATACAGTGAAACAACAACTTTAAGATATGGAGCAAAAAATGTAAAAGAAGCGCTCAACTTAGAATTCTATGAGAAGAGACGATACAAAAAAAGAATCGGACAAATCAAAGATGATTTTGTTGCTACAGAAACTACATAAACTAAAATGTTAAAAATAATTCCAAAGGCAGATAGAAAATGATATTTAGAAATTTAATTCTATACAAGAATAAAGAATAATACAAATAAAGTGTGAATAAATATAAAGTTTTCATAATTTTAAAATTTCTTAAAATTAAAAAAAATTCTTAAAAACCTTTAAAAGTAAAATCAATTATAATGTGTCTTATGTGTGTATGCATGTGTAACATGTTATATATATATGTCTGTTATAAACATATATATTACATATGTATACACACACACATATATATATACAATGCATATATATAAACATGCACTATACAAACACACATAAAATGTATGAAAATAACATACACTATTGGATGGGAGAGGAGATTCCATCTATCCTTATAGCAGTTACCATGAATGCTTAAGGTATTATTTAAAGGTAAAATGAGACAAAGTAAAGATATATATTGTAATCCTAGTCTGAGCGACTGAGCGACTTCACTTTTCACTTTCATGCATTGCAGAAAGAAATGGCAACCCACTCCAGTATTCTTGCCTGGAGAATCCCAGGTATGGGGGAGCCTGGTGGGCTGCCGTCTATGGGGTCGCACAGAGTCGGACACGACTGACGCGACTTAGCAGCAGCAGCAGCAGAGTAATCAAGAGGTTTGTTAATACCAGTAGCAGAAATAAAATGGAATAAAAAAAACCCATACAATTAGATGAAAAAAAAAAGGAGAGGAAAAGAGGAAAAGAAGAAAAAAAAAACAGGTTAGACAAAAACAGCAAGATGGTTCTTAAGTTGAATTATATTGATTATTACATGAAATATAAACAGTCTAAACACTCTCACAATGAAACGAGTAGGAGCAGTATGTATAAATGAACCTGCATCATGCTTTGGAGTCAGACATAAGAAAGTACTCCAACACAGCATACTAATGCATATATATGGAATTTAGAAAGATGGTAATGATAACCCTGTATGCGAGACAGCAAAAGAGATACAGATGTATAGAACAGTCTTTTGGACTCTGTGGGAGAGGGAGAGGGTGGGATGATTTGGGAGAACGGCATTGAAACATGTATAATATCATATAAGAAATGAATCGCCAGTCCAGATTTGATGCATGATAACAGGATGCTCGGGGCTGGTGCACTGGGATGACCCAGAGGGATGGTATGGGGAGGGAGGAGGGAGGGGGGTTCAGGATGGGGAACATGTGTACACCCATGGTAGATTCATGTTGATGTATGGCAGAACCAATACAATATTGTAAAGTTTTGAGTTATAAGAATATTCAGTAGAAAATCATGAGGCATATGGCTAACAGTGAAAGGTAAATTCTTACATTTGTATTTTTAGGATTGGACTGCATGGAGATAAGGACCACAGCAGAAATGTAGGCCTCCAGCTTTCCCAGAGGGCTTAGGAAAATGTTTTTACATTCTGTATTTCAGGAATTTCTTCTCAAAATAGTTTTTCCCCATCTGACCTCTGTCATTAATGCTTCACAGTGTTGAGTAAAGGGGTAGAATTCCATCATCATGAGTATGAGAAAATACAGGGTTAGAACAGAGTTCCTGGAGCTTAGCTTGTCTGGATTAAAGTTGCACTGTCTACAAACTCTGTAACTCTGGGCAACTTAACCTCAATCACCTGTGCCTCAGTTTTCCCAAGGGCTAAAAATGGCATGGTAATAGTATGTGTCTCATAGTTATTATCGCATTAATGATGAATTAAAGAACCCTGAGAGAAAGTTAAATGACTTGAATTTTCATATTAGCGTGAATTAATTTTTCTGAGAGCAAGTTTTGCTCAGAGAAAATATGAAAGTCAGACAAGAAAACATTTGTTTCTGGAGTTTGGGGTGATTAGAGAAACATCTAGCATAGAATGGGTCCTAAAGATGTTAAAAAGGAAATACATACATACATATGTTGTTACTCACTTGTTGCCTAACAAGCAACTACAGAACAACAGTGGCATACAATAGTAAATACTAAATTCTCACATATTTGTATAGATTAGATGAGCTTCATTGGGTCTGGCTGGATTCTATTGAGTTTAGAGGGACTCTATTGTGTGTCTACAAATAATCTGAGGTTTAGTTCTAATCTGGATTTGATTGGGGTACCATATCTGGAGCATCATGTTTAACTTCTCTTATGACCTGGTGGCTAGCTCAAGTATGTACTTTTCATGGAGATGACAGAAGCACAAGAGAGGAAGCCAGATCACACAAATGCTATGTCATATCACATCTGCTAAGCATCCCACTGAACAAAGCGGATGCAGTAGTTTGAGGAGTGGTCTCTAAAAAGATATGCCCACTTCCCAAAACGTTTATTGGGAAAAAAACATCTTTTAGATGTAATTGTTAAGAAACTTAAAAAGGAGATCATTCTGGATTATTGTGGTTGACTCTAAACCCAGAGACAATTGTCCTTATAACAGAGAGAAGAGAGTCAGACATAGTCACAGAAGAGAAAACTGTGTAAAGACAAAGGAAGATATTAGAGTCGGGCTGCAATGATTCAAGAAATACCTGCCACCATGACCAATTGTGGAAGAGTCAAGAAATGATCCCTCCTTAGAGCCTCAGGAGGCAACATAATCCTGGTGACATCTTGATTTTGGTAACTTGAGTTAATAAATTTCTATTGTTGCAAGCTAAGAAATAATAATAACAATAAATAACAAATAAATAATAATAACAAATAAAAGAAAAAATAAATAAAATAAATTTTAAAAAAGAAAGTACTTCAGCAATACTAGATTATGTCAAAGGGACTAGAGGAGCCAATATGAAAGAGCTCCAGAAAGACAGATCAAGATCAATTTCAAAAAAAAAAAAAAATGACCACACCATTGGTCTCTAATCCAAAGCAAGAAATATCAGTAGCTCCATACTGTAATAAAAACGTGATTGAATAAATACATGCATAAATAAATCTAAAGGACAATTTCTTATTGAAAATTCCAATAAATAAAAAGATATAGGAGTCATAGAAAACCATCATTTGAATATCATAGCAGTAATTTCTGCAGGCAAGATCCACTGATCAGTGCTAAAAGTCGAGGAAGAAACTTTAAGTTGAAGCCAGATATTTGCATAGCTTCAAAATATGTATCTCTCTGGAAATATTTAATGTTCATTGTGGTAGTTTAAACATATGTTCAAAAATTGTTTGATAATTCTCTCTGGAGGAAGTGATTAGTTCTCTTCTTGAATGTGGACCAGACTTAGTGACTAGATTCTAATGAATAGATTATGGAACAGGAAATATAGAAACTTCATAAGAAACCTAGCAGAAGCCCCCTTAACTGAGTGATAAAGATTAATGCAACCTGAAATAATCCATGTCAGTACTCTGCACTCCCTAATATAATGCAATAACTAGAGCACATTCCTTCTGTGATAATCTTCCCCCAAATCTGTAATCTCAGTCTAATCATGAGTAAACATCTGAGAAACCCAAATTGAAGGACATTTTAAGAATGCTAAAATGACCAGTACATTTTAAACTGTCAAGAACATTAAAGACAAGGAAAGACTGACACAAACTGGAGGAAATGAAGGAGACACAATGCCTAAAAGTCACGTGGAGTCCTGAATTGCCAAACAGAAAAAAAAAAAAGGAAGGAAAATTGGTAAAATTTGAATTGATAAATCCAATACATATAAGAAAGAAAGAGTCCTGAATGGCGGAAGAATTGAAGAGAGAGTTCAAGTGGAAAAACTATGAGTATTAACGGGAAATACAGGAGCCCATGTTCAAAAAAAAAAAGATGAGTGATACAGAGTTTTAAGAGGTTGTGTAGCTAAAGGTTACCTTTATTAAAAAAAAAAAAAAAGGTGAAAAGGGAAAATAGTTTAGCATTTTTTTTCCTGCGAGGCAGCTTGTGCCCTGAGCAGTGGAGTGGCACCACTAACCTCTTTCCCTGGGAACCACACTCTGTATCTTGGTATCAAGTCACGATTGCTTTAACTGTGTCTTTGAGCATCTGCACTTTATTTCCATGTATCTTGTCATCTGGTAACTAGATGGATCCTAAGGGCATTGCTTCTTTGGTTAATGCCATTTCAGTATATGAAAGGTTTCATAGGAATACTCTGGTTTCAGATAACAGAGAAAACCTGCAGTGTAAAATTAAAAGGTATGATGGCTAAGGTATTGAAAGTTGAGGAAATATCAGAGGCATAAGAAAGTTAAGGAACTCTGGGTAAATGGGTTGAATGGAACTTGATAATACCACCCAAGATATGATAAGAAAAGTGATGAAGAGAAATACAGTGATCCAGTTGCTCAGATTGTGAGTGAATAAAGAGGAGTAACTGGTGGATTATTGAAGGTCAGCAATAATAAATAGTTTATAAAATACTGTGTGATTCAGAGAAGCTCTTTACATAGGAAGAAAGAGAATAGTTTGGGGAATTCCACATGGATATAGAAGCAGAGATGTCACAGCGTGCAACCCCTTTGGTACACGGTACAAACATACCCCACTTAATAAATGATAGGGGAAGCGGTGGCCATAGGAGATAGTCACATTTCAGATAGAGCTAGGACATAAAAGCAATTTTCATACATAATGTTGAGACATGTCTTGACACCCAGAGGGACAGACAAAGATTTTACATGTAGAGTAACAGGCCAGACTGAAAACGAGGTAGATGATGCACAGCTGTGGGCAGAGGCTGGGATGTTAGCAGTGACTGAAGCTAACAGATATGTATAAAATGGGATTATTTCAGAGACTGTATAGTAGGAGTCAAAGGGGGTTATGCAGTTCTATAGTTTCTTTTTTAATATTTATTTGTGCGACTTATTTTTGGCTGCATTGGGTCTTAGTTGTGGCATGTGGACTCTCTCATTGAGGCATGTGGGATCTTTTGTTGTGGTGTGCAGGCTCTTTGTTGTACACGTGGGCATCTCTCTAGTTGGGGTGAGTGGCCTCAGTAACCCCTGAGGCACATGGGATCTTAGTTCCACCACAAGGGGTCAAACCAGCATCCGCTGCATTGGAAGGCAGATTCTTAACTACTGGACCATCAGGGAGGTCCTTATATCCCTTTGTTAATAGGAGTTTCAGTTGGTCAGTGGCTTGGGTTTGGTAGAATATAGCTTCATATCAACACTAATATCAATACTTCATATCAGTACTAATTGATTGGGCTGCTCAGGTCAGTCAGTGGGTAAAGACTCTGCCTATGATGCAGGAGACACAGGTTCACTCCCTAGGTAGGGAAGATCGCCTGGAGGAGGGCATGGCAACCCACTCCAGCATTCTTGCCTGGAGAATCCCATGGACAGAGAAGCCTGTCTAGCTACAGTTCATGGGGTTGCAGGGTCAAATATGACTGAAGCAGTTGAGCATGCATCAATACTAAGGAGTATGAAGGTATAACCTAGTTTCTCCCTTAAATTGTGCTGTTGACTAAGTCCAGGCCAGAAGTGCTTTTGAACTATGGTATTGGAAAAGACTCTTGAGAGTCCCTTGGATTCCAAGGAAATCCAACAAGTCCATCCTAAAGGAGATCAGTCCTGGGTATTCATTGGAAGGACTGATGATGAAGCTGAAACTCCAATACTTTGGCCACCTGATGTAAAGAGCTGACTCATTTGAAAAGACCCTGATGCTGGGAAAGATTGAGGGCAGGAGGAGAAGGGGATGGACAGAGGATGAGATGGTTGGATGGCATCACCAACTCAATGGACATGGGTTTGGGTAGACTCCAGCAGTTGGTGATGGACAGGGAGGCCTGGCGTGTTGTGGTTCATGGGGTCGCAAAGAGTCGGACACAACTGAGTGACTGAACTGAACTGAACTGAGGCCAGAAGTGAAGACATCTAGACAAGAACATATGCAACCTGAGAGACCAGGATTGATATTTCTATTTGGAATACTTGCCTGTTTTGTGGATTCATCTTCCAAGTCAGTTCAATGATTAAGATGCATGTAGGATATATCCAAAGTCACCTAGGTAATAAGTATAAAGATGCTGCTGATATGCCTCCTGAAAGTGAGTTGTTTTTAACAAGATAGGGCTGCTGGAACAAACTAAAAGATCAAATTTCTTTTATAATGCATTTAGAATGTCAGAATTGCTTTGTAAATTTTAGGAGTTTTGTACTTGAGATATAACTTATAAAATTTTCAAATTGTTGGAGTCAAATGATTCCCTGGAGATATCTTATTTAAGGCTTTCATTTTTCAGAAGAGAGGAAAATGACTTCTCCAAGACAAGCCAGCTAGACTTAAATAAATAAGACAAGTAAGATCACTAGACCTAGAATTTCTTTCATCTTTTTCTGAGGACACCTACAAAGAAGGAATGAATTTTGAAGAGAAAAAATTATAGAAAGTAAACAGTTCACCAAAAATCTAGGAAAGAACTGTGAAAAAATAAAAACTCAAATACGAATCTTTTAACACCTAAGGCTTCCCGGTTGAGACAAGCTGTCTCATGAGAAGTCAGTTTTGAGCAGAATTTAGGTAGAAGTTAATTATGGAAAGAAGATAAAACTACAGATGGAGCATGTAAAATGCACAAGATAAGAAAACAGAAGCTTGAATGATTGATTTGAAAATCAAAATATTCTTTTCTCCTCTCTTACATGCCCTCATGTAAATCTCACCTTGCCACATTCTGTAACTATCCTACTGCTTATCAAGAGAACCACCAAAGATACTTCCTTTAATTTCTGAGAGCCTCAGTTTCCATCTCTGTCCATGGTACGAGAATTGTACATGACTTCTCTCTCATTGCAAAGTTTTTTCTGAAGCTCAGTGAGAAGGACTGATCAAATTAAAAATAAGGGGTCCTTTAATAAGTATCCTAGGATTTGGTCTAAGAAGTTTCCTTGAGGTAGGCCAGTAATCCTGAAATCTACGGTTTCATTTAATTAAATTCCTATATTAAATAAGATTATACTAGTAGTAAATCACCCTAAGTTTTATTTCACTTAAAAATATGTGGTATGATTCATTTGAATGCCTACTATAATGAGCAACAATAGCAATAAAAAATACTCTGAGTTCATTTACCATACTTAAACTCACTTTTTATTTGATCTTCAAGGAATATGAGTTCATAAAATTAGCTACAGATGAGAAAAGTTGTCTTTTTTAATAAGCTAAAACCATTTTATTATGATCACAAACATAATTCAGAATCTTTGTTTAGATTTTGATTTGGGTTTTCTCTAAAATATTAGTGTTTTTGTTTGGGTTTTTTTCTTAACCCACAAACCCTCTGAAAAATCATTAAATGTGTACCAATCTCCTTTGAGCACTTGATATATTTTATTCTGTTCAATGAAGTTGTATAAATATAATAAATCATAATTATAAAATTTTGGAGAGATAAACATTAATATTGCTTTGTTATATAGAAATATTTGATCAGAATACATTTTGAAACATTGCGTAGACACAGGATGATTTTTCAGTGTTTCCTCATAAGCAAAGTTATTAAATTCCCTTAAGAGGCCATCATTTTTCCATATTAATTCTCAAAATACTAACTTTAAGAATGGAAGGATTATGCTAATAAAGATTAAAGATGCAGTTTAAGTTGGGGTAAATGTTTCAAGACAATAAAACTAAAAAAGATTCTAAACAGCACTGAATTGCACAAATGTCTGGGGAAATCTATGAATTAAGTATAGATCATCATCTCATAGTAACCTTTGATAGTTCTCATTAAAACTGCAGCAGTAGAATCTGTTAGAGGCCCCCAGAGAGATATTATGTGTAAATGCAGAAATTAAAAAATGAATATTGAATGATCCTATTGAGAAATTAAGGCCATTCAATTGTGTTAATGGTGGTAGTGTATCAGATCTATGTTTTTCATCTCTTCCTCTAAAAAGAAAATGAAAGTCTACAACTAATTTACAGATTTAATAGAACATAATTCAAGTAACACCTATTTTGCATAGTAATTAGCATCAGGACTTTTATAAAGTACTATATATACTGTGTGGTATACATATTTATGTTGTATATCTGTGTATCAATCAGTCAGTCAGTGTTCATCACTCAGTTGTGTCCGACCCTTTGCAACCCCACGGGCTGTTCCTCACCAGGCTCCTCTGTCCATGGGATTCTCCAGGCAAGTATATTGGAGTGGATTGTCAGGCCCTCCTCCAGGGGATCTTCCTGACCCAGGGATTGAACCCATGTCTCTTAAGTCTCCTGCATTGGCAGGCTGGCTCTTTACCACTAGTGATACCTGGGAAGCTCCATATATGTGTGTATATGTATGTATATGCATGTATATATTGAAATACACACATATATAAACACATATAAAATTGTATCACTTTGGTCCCATCACTTCATGGCAAATAGATGTGGAAACAATGGAAACAGTGACAGGCTTTATTTTCTTTAGCTCCAAAATCACTGCAGATGGTGACTGCAGCCATGAAACTAAAAGAGGCTTGCTCCTTGGAAGAAATGTATGACAAACCTAAACAGCATTTTAAAAAGCAGAGACATTACTTTGCCAACAAAGGTCCATACAGTCAAAGGTTTGTTTTTGTGAGGGGACTTCCCTGGTGACTCAGACAGTAAATCGTCTGCCTACAATGTGGGAGACCCAGGTTCAATCCCTGGGTTGGGAAGGTCTCCTGGAGAAGGAAATGGCAACCCACTCCATTATTCTTGCCTGGAAAATCCCATGGATGGTGGAGCCTGGTAGGCTACAGTCCATGGGGTGGCAAAGAGTCAGAGACGACTGAGGGACTTCACTTTCACTTTCATGGAGGTGAGTGCTGTGCTTAGTCACTCAGTTGTGACTGACTCTTCATGACCCCATGAAATGTAGCTGGCCATGCTCCTCTATCCATGGGTCTTCTCCAGGTAAGAATACTGGAGTGGGTTGCCATGCCCTCCTCCAGGGGAATCTTCCTAACCCAGGGTTCAAACCCACATCTCCCACACTGCAGGCAGATTCTTTAGTGATTGAGCCACCAGGGAAGCCCATGGATGTGAGAGTTGGATGTAAAGAAAACTGAGCACCAAGAATTGATTCTTTTGAACTGTGTTGTTGGAGAAGACTCTTGAGAGTCCCTTGGACTGCAAGGAGATCAAACCAGTCAATTCTAAAGGAAATCAGTCCTGAATATTCATTGGAAGGACTGATGCTAAAGCTGAAGTGCCAATAGTTTGGCCACTTGATGCAAAGAGCTGACTCATTAGAAAAGACCATGATGCTGGAAAAGATTGAAGGCAGGAGGAGAAGGGGACAACAGTGGATGAGATGGTTTGATGATATGACTGACCCAATGGACGTGAGTTTGAGCAAGCTCCCAGAGATGCTGAAGGACAGGGAAGCCTGGCATGTTGCAGTCCATGGGGCCACAAAGAGTCAGACATGACTGAGCAACTGAACAACATATAAAATTGTCGTATCTATGGGAACTACTCTCTTCAACTTAAAAACATAAATTTATAATGCAATGATATTCAATTCAATCTTTCTCTTATAGCATAACCTGAGGAGTAATAGATAATTTAACATTTCAGGTCATAGATCTGTGTGATATCAGAATAAGTGTGGAACTCTATTAAAAAAATGATTTCTAGAGTAAGGAGAAGAAGATCTAATTTTGTACAAATACACACAGTTTCAGAGAAATTTGACTATAAGAAGACATCATAAACATTATTCAATTCCATCTAATGCTCTCTTTTTGAAATTGAGAATAACAAAGAAATACAGAGAGGTTAAGGGATTTCATACAAAATAACATAGCTGTTTATTGGGAGATCTCAAACTAAAACCCAGACTAGCCCCGATCATGTTTCAAAAAGCCACATGAGTCACTGTTTTTGAAGGTAGGTCCATAATCACTTTTCATCTCAGAGAAAGAAAGATTAGTCTTGAATAGAGGAAAGTGGCTTATCAGGCTATTTTTTTTGTTGTTGTTGTTCTGTATGAAGTTGTTCTTCAACAGACAGCTAAGGCATTGCAATGGATGTTGGTGATAGAGGTATGGGAAAAAAGCTCCATAAAAAAAATTGTCTCTCGTCTCAGGAGAGATAAGAACATTAACCAGTGGTTTAAACATGTGTTTTTTTCCAGGTAGAGGGGCCCTCAGTAGGTAAAAGAGTGTGGGGTTCATTGGGACTAGGAGAGGTCAGTGAAGAAAGACTTACTTAAGGGGATGGCACTTATAAGGTCAGTAGGCATTATCCAAACCACAGGAGAAGCAGGAAGTCCAGACAGAGGGACACACAAGAACATTTTTGTAAAGATCACCCATTATTTGAAAGATTTCACTGTAAACACAAAGCTCTTGTTGGGTTCCTGCCTTTTTAACTTTAACTCAATGTCTCCATTACTGTGTTTAACTGATGGTGGGTATAAGTGCAGGTGAGGATTCTCCTCCTGCAGTTACTCCTGCCTGCAGTTACTCATAAAGAGACATCTTCTGATACTGGCCATGATGTTGTCCCCTGGATCAAATATTTTAGGGTAACATTTCAGCCACTAGCCATGTATAAGGCTTTGTACTTCTTGGCAATATTATAAACTTGGGCAGAAAGAAAGGGGAGAACACCTTCAATACTGCCAGGCATATATTACATGAATAAAAGCAGCTCATATTTCAGGGCCAAATTATTCCTATCATAGCAAAGTCTCTTTATGAATTCATTATGTGAATTTCAGCTTTCATAGCAAGTTTCAGGAAAATGAAATGTTTATTTTCCTTTCTGTGTAGAGGCATTTGGATTGTCATGAGCCATCTCTTCCTTTGTTGCATTTTTGATGATGCTTAGTTTGGGGAATGCAATTTTAGATCCAAAGTACATGTAATCATATTGATGTGTAATGGTAAAGCATCAGTCAGACTTAGGGCCAGAAGCAATCTATGAGATGAAATAGAAAGCTAGAGTTTTGTATGTCAGCACCACTTTCTCCCTTTCCTCTACCTCAGCACCCAAAGCTCACGCCTCCCTGTCCATGTACATTTTCACCTTGAGCTATTCTTCATGTGCACTAATTTATTTAGCCTACCTGTCTAAATATCAGAGCCAATGGTTAATCAGACGCCCAGTACATCAAAAGCCCCTCTCATAAAATACTAGCAGAGCTATGGATTTGTCTCTCCTTTATTCAGTTATGCAAACACAGCATTTACTGTTGTGTTAATCTCTGGAATAGATAAAAAGCATTTTTGTGATATTAACGGGTAGTAGCTATTTTTTCCCCCATTCAAATATTTCAAACAGAAAGCTCCATTTTTCTTGGTCCTTTTCTTCCTACCTTCCTTTATCTATTACGTACCGATGGACTCTCTGTGTCTCTAGACTGAAATCCTCATGGGACACTCAATGGTAGGGTTTGGGAAATGTTATCTATGAGAGGCCAGACAAAAAATATTGTGGTCTCTGAGGGCCTTATAGTCTCTGTCTCAACTACCCAATTCTGCCATTAAAATATGTAATTCAAAAACAAGTGGGTATCTGTGTGTTTTAATAGAACCTTGCTCACAAAAATAAGGAGCAGGCCAGATTTATTTGCTGGATCAGACTGCCAATTCTAGTTCATAAATAAGCTTCCTGGAGCTAAAGTTCAGCATTGTTTCTGCTTGCTTTGGTTCATACCAAATTATTGGAACAAGTTCGTTTCTGTCTAATATCTTTATGGTCTGTGCTACTTATGACTGTCTCCCTAGTCTGATTTTCTCACAGACCTCCAGCTAGCCTGAATCAGCACTGAAGCTATTGCATTTCGGTTTAAATTTGTTCTTACTTGTGACTGAAGGAGGACATCTGCTCCACACCATTTGCCCTTTGATATATGAACTTAGACTCCTTTTTTTCTCAAGTCTTTCTTATCCCTATCCCCTTCCAGACCACACTTTCAATGTAAGCATGAAAGCCATTCTACTTGGGATATATACTCTGACTTATCTAACTGTTAGAATAGCTTTGAACTGCATATGGTGACTTCAGCTATGAAACTTATATGTTTTAAGATTTGTAATTTATTTTAATAATAATAAATAATTTTTATGCACTGGGTCTTCATTGTCGCAGAGGCTTCTCTAGTTGTGGTATGTGGGATCTTGGATCCCTGGCCAGGAAATAAACCCAGGCCCCCTGCATTGGAAGGGTGGAGTCTTATTCACTGGGCCACCAGGGAAGTCCTTATAAAGACTTTTAATTAACTTCTTTAACAAAAAAGACTGGAGGTGGGTGGTTCCAGGTTTGTTATATTAGCTCATACGTATACAGAAGGACCCCAAGCCTTAATAGACAAGACAGTTATTATGGCTGTAAACATCCTCAAACTACCATGCAGATTTAAGAATACTACCATGCAGTCTATATACTACCATGTAGAGCTAAGAACTTAGGAAGAGAAGTCACCAATTCATTTATATTGAATTCTCATTATCTCGAAGTCACATGCTTACCCTTAGAGCAACGATCAGCATTTAGGGACTAAAATTGTCAGTGCTTATTCAGATCAATTAGGATCCATTCCTTAGTGCTAGGAAAGAGTCTTGCCTTTCATGAGAGTAAGAACACTTTGCTGACTATGTGGCCACAATAAGTATGGTTGCTAGCCTGTAAGAAATGGTGTGTGCGGATAGCTTGGTGAAAAATGGCATTAGTCAAATCATTCTTTGTAAGCAACAGGAGCATGGAGTCCAAAGGAAAGGATAAGAACATCTATTTCTAGTGTTCACTTTCAGCATTGACCTTGGATGTGCTGCTTCACCCCCTCTCTCTGCTTGAACTCCCTCCTGTGAAAAATGAGTTTGATAGAGTAGCATCTTAGATTTCATGGAAATAGCAGGCATTGGAATATATCAACTCAGCCCAAGTACTCAATTCTGCATAGACCGGGTATAAATTGTAAAAAAGTTTGATTAAAGAGTGTACTCAAATGACACTTCTGCTGCAGCGGAAAACTCAACGGAGGATGCTGTGTCTCGTCTGCAACCCACTGATTTTCTAAATTACCAATTTATAAAAGTTCTTTTTCAAAAACACTCTGCATAATGTACCTATTGTTCTACTTTTTCCTATTTTTGAAACAAATTATCAGCAAAAAGACATATTTAATCTACTTCCAAAGAAGGTTAGTTGTTTCCAAGATAAAAGACTGAATGACCTTTCAGGTGTTCTGTGTAGAGATGAGCTAATCACAACAAAACTGCCTTTGTTCAAGTATCTTCCCATGAACAGAACCCAGAGCACCTTGGGAAATTCACAAAGGTCAGAGAGTGGGGAACAGAAACAGGGGTGTTAGGTTTCAGGATCAATAGTTCCATAAGTCCCTAACTCTTTTCACTGTAGTCTTTTCAGGAAGAATATCTATTGAGGGCAGCAGTGTGACAAAAGATGAATTCTGCTCAACTCTGTAACACTGAATTAAATGTACCACTCCAATAACAATATAGAGTTAATGACACTCCAGTGCAAATGACCATTTCTATGATTAGAGTGGCTGGTTGCAAGAAAGTCCTAAATTCAAAAGAGTGCATTCAAGACTTCGTTGACAGTGGGTTTTAATGAAGCCACAACAATCACGTCTGGTCTTTGAATCAGTGGTTGCAAATGATGAGGTGCTTTTTAGGATCGTCTTGGCAGATTTTCTGAACTAGTGTGCTAGCAGATGCTGCAGGATTCTGTCAGACTGTTAAATAGGCAGGGGATTTCTCCCTAACAAAGCTATTTGAATTAGCATAGCCTCAAAGAAATAGGAGCAATTTCTCCTCTCTGCAGACCTTCCCTAACCATGGATTGAATGACCACTTGTCTTAACTTTGTGCTAGGAAATGGAGATGAGGGCATACAGCAATACACTCTTTGCCCTCAGTTAGCTTATTATCTGCTCTGTCATCTGTGTGGATGCAGGTGTGCTCAGTTGTTCAGTCCTGTCTGACTCTTTGTGACCCTATGGACTATAGCCCACCAGGTTCTTCTGTCTATGGGATTCTTCAGGTAAGAATACTTGAGTGGGGTGCCACTTCCTCCTCCAAGGGATCGTCCCCACCCAGGGGTCAAACTCGCATCTCCATCATCTCCTACATTAGCAGGCAGGTTCTTTACCACTGAGCCACCTGGAAAGTCCTCTCTTATCAGTGTACCAAATAATTCTAAAGTAATGAGGAAGACTTATTAAAGCAGCAGGTTTGATAAGGGCTTATTCCTGAAGAATGAAGAAGCATTATTTAGAGAACTGGAAAAGACATTTGGGGCAGAAGAAACAGCAAGTCTGGCAAAAGACTTGAAATTATGAAAGGAATTTGGGGATCATGGAAAGAAGTTGCTTGGTTTGATACACTGGAAGAGTCTCACAGAGCACAGGGAGACGTGATGGGAGACTTAATTTGGATCCTAACATGGAAAACATGAGATTATTTCTGAGGACATACAAAAATGTCTTTGGCTTCCCTGGTGGCTCAGGCACTAAAAAATCTGCCTGCAATGCAGGAGACCCAGGTTTGATCCCTGAGTTGCAAAGATTCCCTGGAGAAGGGAATGACAATCCACTCTAGTATTCTCGCCTGGAAAATTCCATGGGCAGAGGAGCCTGATGGGCTACAGTCCATGGGGTCACAAGGAGTTGGACACGACTGAAAACTAACACTTTCACTTTCAACTACAAATTGGCACTTGCCATGGGCATTGTTGTCTCCCTCTACAAATGAAGTGAAGTCGCTCAGTCGTGTCCGACTCTTTGCAACCCCATGGACTGTAGCCTATCAGGCTCCTCCGTCCATGGGATTTTCCAGGCAAGAGTGCTGGAGTGGATTGCCATTTCCTTCTCCAGGAGATCTTCCCGACCCAGGAATCGAACCCAAGTCTCCCACATTGCAGGCAGACACTTTACCGTCTGAGCCACCAAGCCATCATATCCTGTATGCAGCAGCTGCAGGTGCTGACCTTCAATGCATGAAAGGGGTTCTAGGGCGGAGAGCTGAAATGAGGCACTCTGTGCTCAGGGAAAAACTGTCAGGACAAGTCTTCAGTTAGTTAAGGTATTTTCAGGAGCCAATTTTATGAGCCCATTTCTTGAAACTCCTCATATCTAGAAAAGCACTAAAATCCTTCATGGTAACAACTGCTCCTAGTGACTAGCAGAAAGCGTCTGGAAAAAATATGTGCTTGATTGCATGCACTCCCCCTTCACCAAAATCATGTATGTACCGATCTTCCCCTCTGTCTTCTGGGAGCAGTTTCTCAGAGCTACCTGAGGAGTTATCTCCCAGGCTCTAGTCCTCATTTTGCCTCAAATAAAACTGAACTCATAACTCTCATGCTGTGAATTTTTAAGTTGATGCTTTTAATTTCCCTTTATCATTGGAATGATAGGGAATACTTCTTATCCCTAAATAGGGAATACTTTTATCTTCTTATTCATACCACAAGGAATGTATAATAAACTAATTAGTGAGGAAAAAACTATTCATTAAATGACAATATATTACAGTTACTAGATATATTAGGTCAATTATTTTGAAAAACAGAGCTATGACTGCAATGGACACAAAATTCTGAGAGGTTAAATTGAATCTTTATATGACTAATTTCAGAACACCTAGAGGACTAAAGGGTTAGAAAGAAGCAAGATAAAAAAACTATTTAAAAATCTTTTCCCTTTTTGTTTTGATTTAAATAGAACACTTTCTTTTTTATTGAATATGTATTAACTACATAAAATCATTTTGAAGGGAGGTATAAATATTAAATTAATATATATATGCAGAACAACTCCTTGTATCTGAATTGCATTATACCAAGCAGTCTCACATCCATTATCTCCATAAACCTTACAGCATCCCAGTGGTGTAGATAAAACAAATCTCATGGCCTCCAGTGGGCAGGGCTGTATAGCTAGTTCAAAATAAGAGCCCAAGTTATTCTAATTATTTCCACTGAACTTTTTATGAGACAGTAGCATTAAAATTCCATATAATTTGTTAGTTCTTAGTGTAGGAGGGGAACTAAAATGTATTTCATATGCTTTAGGAACCAGAACAGCAAGAATGTTAAAATTTAGCTTTGTCAGAATAGTCCAACAGAATCAGAGAGGAGACAGAAGGGAATGTGGGCTTTAGGAAAATCTTGATTGTGGAATATTTACTGCAGGCCTAAAGGGCTATTTCTGTTTTTTTCAATTAAAATCTAAGGGGATGTGGGATTTCCCTGGTGGCCCAGTGGCTAAGATTCTGTGGTTCCAATGATGGGGTATGGGTTCTAAACCTGGTCAGGGAACTAGATCCCACATGCTACAACCAAGACCCTGCAGCCACAGCAAAATTTGAAGATCCCAGGTACTGCAGCTAAGACCCAGTACAGCCAAGTAAATAAAACAAAATAAAATAAAATAAAATAAAATAAAATAAAATAAAATAAATGTATTGAAAAATAAAGTCTAAGTAGATGATACTATACTTGCCCAAGACACTAGATTCATCTGAAGTTTAGGAGTATATTGTTTAAACCTTTTGGGTAGTATGCTATTCCATTGCCGTGGAGTTCCCTGTATTTGTTTTCCTTCAGGTTTGAGGAGATTTTCTGGTAGAATGGGATAAAATGACGACTAGGAAAAATAAAAAGGGAGAGAGAGAAAAAGAAGGATACATTAAAAATAGGGTAGGGGCTTCCCTGGTGGCTCAGTGATAAAGAATCTAGCTGCCAGTGCAGGGGATATGTGTTCTATTCCTGGTCCCTGAAGATCCCACATGCCGGGGAGCAGCTGAGCCCATGAGCCACGATGGCTGAGCCTGTGTCCTGGAGCCCAGGGAGCTGCAACTACAGAAGCCCACGCACCCTCGAGCCTGTGCTCCACACCAAGAGCAGCCAGCACGATGGGAAGCCTGTGCACCACGACCGGACAGTGGGCCCTACTCACCACAAGTAGAGAAAAGCCCGCACAGCAATGAAGGCCTGGCCAAAATAAATAAATAAATGAAACTTTAAAAAAGATACATACAGTAAAACAGGAAGAGATTACAAGTATAACAGCAAGGAGGAGGTCATGGGAAACTCGAGAGAAGGAAGAAGAAAAAACAGCACCTGACAGTTCAGAGGTCCTATTACCATCCAAAAAAAGACAGATAACAAGCAGCACTTGGGCCTCCAGCTCCCTTGGCTGACTCATGATCATGCCAAGCTTACCTTCTCTATTAATATCCAGTTAGTTTTTAATTCACTTTGCATGCATGATCTGCAGCTACTGTCATTTTGTTTTGCTGGAACTCACACTCAGGAAGGATTTGAACTCACCTCTGCAACTCCAAAGATTGTGTCAGACCATCAGGTTGTGAGGAACTGTAACTCCTGCTCAGTTTGGAGACATGGATCTTGGAGACACAGCCACTAAAAAAGCAAAAAGTTCAAAAATTGCCCTCACAATATTCATACACGCACATCCTAAACATACACATTTGCATTCTAAAACATGCAGACATATCCTCAAACAGGTTAATACTATGCACGGTATTCATGAAACATCCCTATAGCATTGTGGTTACAAGTTCAATGTCTCAAACTAAAGAGAATTATAGGTGAAGCAAAATAATCCAGTTAGTCTTGAGAACACTTTCAGAATGGAGTTCCTACCTTCCTTTCATCCATTTCTGATAAACTGAGACTCCTTCAAATCCAGGGAGAGGGAGACATATTTCAGTTCCATTCAGTTTAACATATGTTGACCATACCTCTGAATCAGTCACAAATGTAGACATCTCAGGTGATTAAGCCTCACACTGTGAATCAACTACTAGAGTTCTCTTTCTCTTGAAGGTTCTCTTTCTTCCCTCTGCATGTCATACTTTTATATTTGAATATCCTCCTCAGATGCCCTCTATCTATGAAGGTTCCCCAGAGATCTCAGAGAAGGTTTGCTGGACTCTGCTCTGTGCTTCCACACAAATCATTCTGTTCTCTCACACACAAGGCACACATTAGTATACTGCTTATGCATCTTTCAAAAGACATTGAGTTTCTTCAGTGCACACTCAAGAAATGCTTGCAAGTGTCATACTCTCTGCTATGCCAAAGTCTGGGAAAAACAAAACCAAAATATGAACAGTTGTCAGGCAACTGTGAGCACATGTGAGCCAGGTTACAAGTGGGTATAACCTGTGAGCCTCCAGACTCTCTAGTCCCTCTGAAAACTACCTTGCATAATATCCCTCTCTGTATCCTTGACCTTGGCTCTCACATCTCAATACTAGGAAACGTGGATCTGTCCTCATCCAAGGCCTCAACAGCTGCAGAATGAGAGGGTTTGAATAGAAGTGGGGAAGGAAGGACTTCCCTGGAACTTTGCCTTCCATTGCCCGGGGAATGTGAGTTCGATCCCAGGAGCTAGGGTCCCATGCACCTTGTGGCCAAAAATCCAAAACACAGAACAGTAGCATTATTGTGGCAAATTCAATAAGGACTCTAGAAATGTTCCTCATCAAAAAATCTAAAAAAAAAAAGAAGTGGGGAGAGACGATTACACTCAAGATTTTGTGTTTTAATGACTTTAGAAATCAGTGACTGCCTCTCACCATGGTACAAATGAGAGAATTGAGAATAATGTAGTCAAATTACTTTTATAATAGGAGTAATATCTGAGACATTATATCCCCGATTCATTAATACAATTGTCTTAATTCCTTATCCTGGATATCTGCCATAGCTCTGCCACCACAACCCTTCTTTATATTATTCAGCAACAATACAGAATTTTATAGTGCTCTCAATAACCCCTGCGTCTTCAGTACTCTAATTTACTTTTGACCACAAGGAAAAATGGAAGCCCTGTTTTCCTCGTGTTATGTCACATGCCATCTGTACCAGTTAGAGGATTAACATCACTAGTCTAAAATAAGACCAAAGCTAAAACTTAGTCTATATACCTCTGCCTATTACATATTACAATGTGCGTGCTTAGTTCACTCAGTCTTGTCCAACTCTTTGAGACCCCATGGGCTATGGCCTGCCAGGCTCCTCTGTCCACTGGGATTCTCAAGGCAAGAAGACTGGAGTGGGTTGCCATGACCTCCTCCAGGGGATCTTCCTAACCCAGGTCTCCTGCATTGCAGGCTGATTCTTTATTGTCTAAGCCACCAGGGAAGCCCAAGAATACTAGAGTAGGTAGCCTATCGCTTCTCCAGGGGAACTTCCCAAACCGGGAATTGAACCGGGGTCTCCTGCATTGCATGTAGATTCTTTACCAGCTAAGCTACCCAGGAAGCCTCTACATATTACAAAACTGGAATGCCAAAAAAAAAAAACAAAAACCAAAAAAAACCCACATTCTCTAAGGAACTCTAAGGAACAGATTATTGTATTATTAGTGTAAACCTGTGTAGAAAAAAAAAGGGGGGGTATCATGAGGTTAGGCCAATGACTTTGACTTCTTACTTATCTTTAAACGTGTAATATGTAATTTCTGACAGTGCTACTTTTTCTTTAGACTAATGATTCTGCTTTGTTATTTTTACAAAGCACTTAGCTGCTACCTTTTGCCAAGAAAAGGCTCTTTTATCTTTATCACAATAGAAAATGTTTCCTGGATTTTCCCAAACCACTGTGACTCCTAATAAGGCATCATTCTTCAATCAGTCCTACAGGTACCCATTACAGAGTCAGAATAACCTATTTTGAGAGAACCCAAAGGCATTTTCTTACCCTCAATGTAGGGGAGTGGAGGAAAAGTATCTCTCAATGACCCTAACTACACAGCATTTGCAGTGCAATTTTTGTAAAATGTTTATTAAATAATAGCCATTTATTTGTTCAATTAAAATGTTTACTGGACTCCTACTATGCTCTGTATAGTTTGAGTTAATTTATTAATATGATTACCATCTAAAGTTGATTTAACATCCACAAATTACAGATTAAAAGACTGAAGTCATGTGAGTTTTGATAAGAAATCCACAGTTCCAGAGTTGACTTAGTTACTACTGCTGTGAAATAAACCACACTACAACATAGAGTATTAAAATCATAACAATCCATTAAGGTCAAACTCCATGCATAAACAATTTATGTGTCCAGAAATATGGTTTCCCAATTTTGGCGTTCAGCTCTTGGTTAATTAGGCAAAACTGCCCAATGGCTGACTGGCTGGGGTCTGGAAACCCCCAGCTCCCTCCATGTGGTCGCTCATCCCCGAAGAGTGACTTGGCCTTGTTCCTATGGTGGAGGCAAGATGCCAAAAGCCAGTCAACCCAGTCCTGACTGAGAACAAGCAGAGTATGCAAACTTCTCTGGGCTTAGTCTCCACAGTGTTACATAAGGCCAGCAAAAGGCAGAATGAGCAAAACCCAGAAAGTTTCAGGAAAAGGATGCTGAAATAGGGATACTGTTATTTATTTATAGCCCATTACTGCAATCAATTTACTGTGATCTGATCAAGGTCCAAATTATTTGTATCTCTTTGACACACAAAATATGCTGACCCCTCCATAAACACCCTGATGTGTCTTGTAATTACAATATTAGGCTGAAAGTACAAGATCTTATGATATATACATCTGATCTGGATCTAGTTTCCTGAAGGTAGCTCATTTTGATTCAGAGACCTTTGAATTAATATTCCTAAAATGTCTGGTTATGTTTTGTAGAAGGGTCACACAATGCATAGTCCACTTCTTAAACTGAGAGGAAGGATTTGGAGATACACACATCACTAATCCATACCACTTTTGAACACTTATTGGTAAAATATTGTCCATCATCAGTCACACCCCCAAACACACATACTAAGAGTGGAGAATATTCTCTGGGCTCTTCTCCCTAAGACTTAATCTCCTCATACTATGCACCACGGCTCCTGGCTCTGCTCTTTTTTTTTCTTGGCACTACATCTCAACACTTTCCTTACCCTCCTTGGATCCTTCTGAAGAAATACTCGCAGTGACAACTGAACAGGTTTATACTTTTCCACACAAATTTGAAATCCCAGAGGACTTCAGGATACTTCAGTCATCTTGGCCCCTTGTAATCCAAAATGTGTTTTGTTTTTTTTTTTTTCTCCCATATAAAACTCTTAAAATTTTGTGAGACTTCTATTAATCCCATTCAACTCAAGTTGCCAAATTGATAATCACTAAGGATTTCAAAACATGCCACAAGCACTTAAGCATCTCAGATCAATATCCTTAAGATTTCTAAATGACCTTTTTTTCCTAGCTAAGAGTGTCTCAGTTCAGTTCAGTTGCTCAGTCATGTTCGACTCTGCAACCCCATGGACTGCAGCATGCCAGGCCTCCCTGTCCCTCACAAACTCCTGGAGCTTACTCAAACTCATGTACATTGAGTTGGTGATGCCATCCAACCATCTCATCCTCTGTCATCCCCTTCTCCCCCCACCTTCAATCTTTCCCAGCTTCAGAGTCTTTTCAAATGAGTCAGTTCTTTGCATCAGGTGGCCAAAGTATTGGAGTTTCAGCTTTGGCATCAGTCCTTCCAATGAATATTCAGGACTGATTTCCTTTAGGACTGACTGGTTTGATTTCCTTGCAGTCCAAGGGACTCTCAGTAATCTTTTCCAACACCACAATTCAAAAGCATCAATCCTTCGGTGCTCAGCTTTCTTTATAGTCCAACTCTCACATCCATACATGACTACTGGAAAAAGCATAGCTTTGACTAGATGGATCTTTGTTGGCAAAGTAATATCTCTGCTTTTTAATATGCTTTCTAGGTTGGTCATAGCTTTTCTTCCAAGGAGCAAGTGTCTTCTAATTTCATGGCTGCAGTCTCCATCTGCAGTGATTTTGAAGCCCCCAAAAGTAGTCTCTCACTGTTTCCATTATTTCACCATCTATTTGCCATGAAATGATGGGACCAGATGCCATGATCTTAGTTTTTTGAATGTTGAGTTTTAAGCCAACTTTTTCACTCTCCTCTTTCAGCTTTCATTAAGAGTCTCTTCAGTTCTTCTTCACTTTCTGCCATAAGGGTGGTGTCATCTGCATATCTGAGGTTATTGATATTTCTCCTGGCAATCTTGATTCTAGCTTGTGCTTCATCCAGCCTGGCATTTCACATGATATACTCTGTATATAAGTTAAATAAGCAGGGTGACAATATACAGCCTTGACCTACTCCTTTCCCAATTTGGAACCAGTTTGTTGTTCCATGTCCAGTTCTAACTGTTTCTTCTTGATCTGCATACAGATTTCTCAGGAGGCAGGTCAGATGGTCTGGTATTCCCATCTCTTGAAGGATTTTCCACAGCTTGGTGTGATCCACACAGTCAAAGGCTTTGCTATAGTCAATAAAGTAGATGTCTTTCTGGAATTCTCTTGCTTTTTCAATGATGCAATGGATGTTGGCAATTTGTTATCTGGTTCTGATTTTTCTAAATCCAGCTTGAACATCTGTCAGTTCATGGTTCACATATTGTTGAAGCCTGGCTTGGAGAATTTTGAGCATTACTCTGCTAGCATGTGAGATGAGTGCATTTGTGCAGTAGTTTGAACATTCTTTAGCATTGCCTTTCTTTGGGATTGGAATGAAAACTGACCTGATAGCTTCCCTCATAACTCAGTTGATAAAGAGTGTCTGCTGCTGCTGCTGCTAAGTCACTTCAGTCGTGTCCGACTCTGTGTGACCCCATAGACGGCAGCTGACCAGGCTCCACAGTCCCTGGGATTCCCCAGGCAAGAACACTGGAGTGCGTTGCCATTTCCTTCTCCAATGCTTGAAAGTGAAAAGTGAAAGTGAAGTCACTCAGTCATGTCCGACTCTTTGTGACCCCACGGACTGCAGCCCACCAGGCTCCTCTGCCCATGGAATTTTCCAGGCAAGAGTACTGATGTGGGGTGCCATCGCCTTCCTCAAAAGACTGTCTAGTAGGTATCAATTTAATTCTTTCAGAGATCTTAGCACAGTGTCTTGCTGATACATCCTTAATTTTATCTATACCTGAAGCCTGCATTTTTCTTTGAGAGTTTTTGCCTAGCTGGTGAAATTGAAGATGAGCTAGTTTTGTATCTAACCTAGTAAACTTTGGAACCTCTCTATTCTTTTTTAAAAAAATATTTTTATTTTATTTATTAGTTTGGCTGCACTGGATCTTAGTTGCAGTATGCAGGTCTTTGTTGTGTCATGCAGGATCTTTTGTTGTGGCGTGCAGACTCTCTAGCTGTGGCACACAGACTCTCAAATTACGGCTGGAGGCTCAGCTGCTTGGTAACATGTGGGGTTTTATTTCCCTAACCAGGGATGAAACCCACATCCCCCACACTTCAAAGCAGACTCCCAACCACTGGACCACCAGGGAAATCCCTCTACATTCCTCTTAAATGCTACTTGAAAATTGGTTAGTTCTTTTGTTCGTTCATGCCTTTATTTCCATACCTTATCACACACAATTGCTGATATTCTGCTGACACTTTCAACACTCTGCCTGGGGAATTCCTTATCCATAGCCATATTATGATACCTAGCCATATTATTCTTTTTTCTCATTTATTAACAGCTGGCTATAGTTTTGTGAATTGTATTGCTACTACATAAAATGGGTCATGATATTTATTAGCCTGTAATAAAATTTTTCTATTTTCTTAGCCTTCTCCAATCATTTGCTCACTTTTTTATAGGTGTCAATTATTACCCAATAAGCTGATAACACACATTGTAAGATTTTGTTACATTAATAGCATCAACTCACTTCTGCTGTCAGTTTCTTCATTAGTTAGTTACTGAAGCACAACAAACTACTCCTGAAATCAATGTCTTAAAAAATAATCATATACTACTGATCCCAAGCTTAAGGGTGAATGGAATGGTTCTTTTTTCATCAGGGCACATTCTTTTGTTTATGATCAGCTATGGGCTATTATTGTGATCTGCATTTTCTCACCTGTTTGGTAGGTATGTAAACTGATCTAAGATGGTGTTAGCTTTTACACTTGGAACCTTTTCCATGTGATCTCTTATATTCCACTAAAAAGCATCACAGCACTGGCAGCGTTCCAAGATAAACAGTAATCAAGTCCTCAGGTATTTCATTCCTTCCACTGTGTAATAACAGTCAAAGAAGGAAGGCTGGTACAGATTCAATGAATGGCCAAAGACTGCCAACAGGGGGAAGAACTGCAAATTCACAAGTTAACAGGGGACTTTAATCAGGACAAAAAAATCTCACATGAGAGTTTAAAACTAAAATAAATAACCCCCATATACAAATCTTTATCTGATAAATTTAATACCAGGGTCTGTATAGTACAGCACTCAGCAAACTGAGTGCTGATGTTTGGATCTGGTGTTGATTCCAACCTCTAGCAAGACCATTGGGATAAATTCCTTAATTTCTGTTCTTCAGTTTCCTTATTTGTAAAGTAAAAATGCTCATTAGCTTATTGAATTTGTATAAGAATTAAATGAGTTAAGTCACATAAAGTATTTAGCACTGGGGCTACTGTATTGTGAGCTACTGTATTAAAATTTTATGTTTTTTAATTTATAATATACATTTTGTAATTATTAGTTTTTCAGATACCTACATTGTCAATTTTCACTGAAAGTTACTGGTGTTTACAAACATTTAATACCTTGTAAATTGAAGGCAAAAGAGTGAAAGTGATTTCTTGAGTTAGATTAAAAGTAGAAAGCTGTGAATTTATTCTTTTGTGAAATAGTTAGAAACATTACCTATACTTTTATCATAGTCTAGACTCAAAATATTTTAGAAAAATAGAAAAATTTTATACACGCACATAAGCATGTGCTATGATTTAAGGAAATCACTGTGATATACCTCAGTTCCTTATAGACCTTTTCCAGAGAGAAATAATGTATGAACAGGATGTATTGATATATATGTGACATATACATGTCACAGTCTGTAGTGTCATAGAAATTTAACCACAATACTGTCATCGCCATTTGCTTATGGAAAAAGCAAGTAAACCATCTATGTAAAGCACAATTTCTTTATGTAAAATAGGTATAATTGTAAATCATATCTACTCATAGAATTCTGAGGATTAACTGTAATTATAGACACACACACGCACACACACACACACAAACACACACACACAAACACACGCACCCAATTACAGAGGTTATCTCAGTTCCTGGCACTGAATAAATTCATCTTCCTTTGGTTATCACCATCTCCATTTACATCCTAATGTATCCTTTTTCATCCAATGTGATAGACAAGAAAGCAGGCTTGGTCTTAAATGTTTTAGAATACATAAATCAGGAAGGTTGACGGCAAAAGACTTTGAAATGTTAAGCTATATGAGAGACAGTGACTGTTAAGTCTGTGATGGGCCAATGGGATAGTGTGTGGTAGAAACGCCTACAAATGTCATGAGCAAAGGAATCATCTGAAACTTTGAGTGGATAACCTCATCTTGTGAAACTGTGCATGCAAATAGATTTAGAATGAAGAATAAGCTAGCATTCATATCACTATTTCTCTTGAAGAATCTTATCTTGGTCTCAGAGAAGGGCCCCTCGCGGGTTTACGTATCAGGAGCTCTGGCTAAGTTCCTGAGAGAATTTGAGGTGGGATGTGGAAGGTGCAAGTTCAAGATGCTGCTTGGTTTAGTGAGTCAAGGTTTGTGAATTAAAAGATAAATAGCCAGTGGTTCAATACTGGCTTTCCCCTCCTGTTCTTTTGTTTGTTTGTTTGTTTGTTTAGATATTTATTTATTTGGCCGCACTGGGTCTTAGTTGAGGGACTCTGAGTGTTCAATGTTTGTTGCAGCATGTGAACTCTTAGTTGAGGCATGTGGGATCTAGTTTCTTGACCAGGGATGGAACTGGGACACCCAGCACTGGGAGTGTGAAGTCTCAGCCATTGAACCCTTCCACCATGTTCTTTGGAAAGTTGTTGAATTCCTCTGAACCTCTAGAATGTCATCAGAGAAATGAGAACAATAATAGGACTTTTCTCTCATTGTATATGTGTGCGTGCGTGTGTGTGTGTGTGTGTATAAAACACACACAGCAGCAGTCAGCCCATTGCCTGGCATGCACTCATTCAATAAATATCTATTCATAAAAATCACAGGACTTCCCAGGTGGCACAATGATAAATAACCTACCTTCCAATGCAGGAGATGCATGAGACGCAGGTTTGGTCCCTAGGTTGGGAAGATCCACTAGAGGAGGATATGGCAACCCATTCCACTATTCTTGCCTGGAAACTTCCATGGACAGAGGAGCCTGGTGGGTTTCAGTCCATGGGGTCTCAAAAGAGTTGGACTGACTGAGCAACTGAGCACGTATGCAATAAGAATCATGGTTATAGCTCTAGATAGGTGGAGTTTTAGCACTTGGAGATCTCAAAACCTTTACTCCAAACTACTTTAGTCCTACCACTGGCCTCTGCACATTAAACTCAGCCACTAAGCCCTTGGTATACTCCTCTAGTTGATTCTGATGCACAGATTCTCACACAGAATACATGCTTGGTTTTCTAGCCCAAGAGTCCAGTTGCCAATTTAGCAAGACATTCTGTCCAAACCTCACTTCCCTCTTCCTGAAGATGAGGGTAAACTATTATCACTTTGTAAGATGGGGATAAATTCTATCTCCTTGCATGATGTTATAGACCAAATTGTGTCCCCCTAGAATTCATATATTGAAGTCCTGACTCCCAATATGACTATTTGGAGATAAGGCGTTTCATTTATTTATTTAGCTGTGCCTGGTTTTAGTTTCAGCATGTGTAATCTTTTATGTTTTAGTTGTGGCGTGAGAACTCTTATTTGCAGTATGTGGGATCTAGTTTCTTGACCAGGGATGGAACTTGGCCCCCCTGCATTGGAAGCCTGGAGCCTTAGCCACTGGATAGCCAGGGAAGTCTGAAAATAAGACCTTTAAAGAGGTAATTAGGGTTAAATGAGGTTCTAAGATAGGGCACTAATCCACTATGCCTGGTGTCCTTGTCAGAAAAGGAAGAAACATCAGAGATGCATGTACATAGAGAAAAGGCCACTTGAAGATACAGCAAGAAGATGGCCACCTGCAAACCAAGGAGAAAGGTTTGGATAAGCCAAACCTACTAACAGCTCAATCTTTGACTTTCAGCTTCCAGAACTATGAGAAAATAAATTTATGTCATTTAAATCACCCAGTCTGTGGTACTTGCTTCATTTTGGCAGCCTTGGCAGGCTAACACAGATGAGTATAAGAATCAAGGAGGTAACGCATATATAACACTGTGCTTGAAATAATATATTCTAGCAGTGTTGTGCACACACATTTTACATTTGCAAATGGTGAAAAACAAGTAACAAGAAATCCAACATTCCACATAAATATTTTGTAGAAAAAGCAGACAAATTATGAAAGGCTGAAAACATCCAAGAATTATATTCAAAAAGAAGCATTTAAATAGGTCAAAGATGAGAATCTAGAATAACAACTGAGACTTTCAGGAATTTTGTGTATTAAAGGATGAATACTGGATGAGTGGGAAGAGTATTCCGTGGCCCTGCCGGCTTATATTAATATATAGAACAAGTATTGGGAACCAGTATCACTGACTTCCCTGGGGAGGGAAATGGACTTGTCATCCCATTATGCTGGATGAAGGCAGACTTGCACTTCGCCTCCAGGGTGCGCTAGGGAGCTGTGTTTTAGCCATTTCCTATGCACTCCAGTATTCTTGCCTGGAAAATCTCAGGGACAGAGGAGCCTGGTGGCTACAGTCCATGTCGGATACAACTGAGCACCTGAGCACGATGATCTGATGATGCACCATTTCAAAAGTTCCATTACTATTCCTTCTGCTTCCCCGTATTACCATCAATTTCTCCCAAACCTTAAGAGCTCTAGGGAAATAATATAGTACAGTGAAAAATATCTGTACTTCTGAAAGATGTGTTCAACTCTCAGCTGTTTTTCAACCAATGCAACTTAACTAGGGCCATTTAAAATACTCAGTCTCAGTGTTCTCATCTCCAGCTTTCCCAGAAGGTTACTCTGAGAATTAAACAAAGAAAAACTTAGTTTTTTTTTTTTTCAAGATTTAATACTTAAAATTTTTAAATAGCTACAATATTCAGATTGTTCTAGATCTTATTTAGCCAACTTAGGAGGGTCCAGATTAACGGCCCAGAATCTTTGCTGTATGACAGCTGTTGGCATGCGTCAATAACTATCGTCTGGGAATGATCTCCTCTCCATGTCTCTTATCTCAGACATCTGCTTTTTATCTTCCCTTCAGCTGCATTCCAAACCACTTTCCAGAAAGAGTGTTCTCTCCCACAATATAAACCATCACAACATGCATTTTAATGAGGCATGGTTGCACCCTCCAAAATTAATGTCTGACACTAGCAATAACTGAGGTGTCAATTTCTGTTAACAATCTATGCCTTGGCAGATTTTTGTCAATCCATTAATAATGTGTGTAATTGATAGCAACAGTGAGAGGCCACTGCTATTAATTCACTGCTGATTACAGATGATTATTAAGGATGACGGTAGTGGGTACTTTTCTCCTTGTCAATCTAATTTTAGTATTTTGAAGTTACTTGTATGAGATAAGGAAAAGAACACAATATAAAGTCCTGGAAATTGGCTCATATTTAAATTAAACCTTTATAGAGTATTCATTCTATGTTAGGTACTGAGCATATATTATCTTCCTTAATCTTTACATTAATAACTTGAGACATGTTTCATTCTCCTGCATTTCAGGACTTCTATGAGTCAAAGGGTAAAATATATGATTCAGTAAGTGATTCCAAAGGTCTTTGAGAAACACAGGGCTACATTTTAATATGTTGTCCAGGGCCCCATACTTAAAAGAGGATATTGCTTGCTCTTTAGTCCTTAACCTGCAACCTCTGCAACTGTTCCTTTGCTGGCAAATAGAATTTCATATAGCCAAGGTCAATAAATAAATTAATTAAAGGTACTCAGTATTCTCAGTCTCCCTTGAAGTTAGGTATATTCACATTAACATATTAAAAGGCTTTTAGAAATTCTGCTCTAGGGAAAACTTGCTAATGTAATTTAACCCAAGTATCTCCAAACTTAATAGACCAAGAAACACCATTGTCATATAATACACATAGACAATCCATGAAACAGAGATTCTACACTGCACACTTTGGGAAAAAGTGATCTCAGTCCACGAGATGACGAGTAAAATCACATTGACATGCAAATAAATGTCTAGTTACACATAAATAGAATATCCAACATTGTCTCTTTGACAAATTTTTCAAATTGTGAGACTTAGAATGTTTTTGTAATGATAAAATTCGGTAGTTTGAAGTATCTTTAGAGCCCAAATTGCTTTCCAGACCAAATGCTCATCTGTTGTGGGAAGTGGTAGAGAAAAGTGGCTAAGAGGGCCTTCCCTGGAGGTCCAGTGGCTAAGATTCAGTGTTCCCAATGCAGGGGGCTGGGGTTCAATCCCTGATCAGGGAACTAGATCCCACACACCGCAACTAAAGATACCACATTTCACAACAAGGATAGAAGATCCTGCGTGCTGCAACTAAGACCTGGCTCAGCCAAATAAATCAGTAAATATATTTTTTAAAGGAAAGAAAAGTGGCTAAGAGAACAGGATTCTACAGTCAGAGAGGCTTGGATTCAAATCTTGAGTGTAACACTTACTGAACAGCTTTAGTAAAGCTACAGTACCTTTCAGAACCTCATTTTTATTGGTTTCTGTTTTTCTTTTTAATCTGAAAATAAAGACTTTAGTAGTTCCAATTTATTGAATTGCTGAGAAGATCAAAGAAGAATAAAACAATCCTTTGTACATATCAAGCTTCCAACAGGGTTTGTTCCAATTATAATCCAACCATCAGCAGCAGCACCAATGACCCCAAATTATAAAAGAACCATGAAGACCAAGGACAAGAGTCTGAACACAGTGAAACAGAATAGAGAGCCTTGTTACTTCTTGAGTAATGTGTTGCCATGAAAAGAAAAAACAGTGCCATGTTTTATAAAGATGAAACTGAGTAGCTTAATTAGGGAAAATAAAGAAAATAAGGAGATGAGAAAAGATTTCACTGGGGAAATGGAGGCAGACCAGGCAGAAAGAAGAGCTTGGATTACATTTTTAATAGCTTAAAAATGGAAAGGAAAGGTTGAGATTGGCATATTATAGTCCTGTTTTCTCTTTTGATGAAAAATATTTTTTTTAAGATTCCAGGATGCAAAGATAGGCCATCAACTTCATTCAGACATACATATTTTATTCTTTTAGGAAAAGCAATCCCACTGATATGCTTATAAAAGCAGATATGCATTATAGTGACTGTTGTGAAACTGCCAGGCTGTCCTGGCCTCTGGTATTTCTATTTGCATGCTAATGAAACCAGAGGCCAGATGCCACTAATTACAACCCAGTCACTCTGTCCAACACCCCACAACCAACTGCTGGTGAATGGACCTCGTCATTCCATTATGCAAATGATACTTAGGAAGAACAGAAATAAATTCTAAATAGTGGCAACCAGAGCCATATATTGGCAGGAGGTAAATTAATAAATATATTCAAGAAATGGAAATTAAAAATTATTATTCAACACTATATTAATCATGGCTGAATAAATATGGAACAGTACAACTCTTTTTTTTTCCCCCTCAGTGTCTCGTATAATAGAGTAAAACTTCCAGTAACTTGCTAAGGTATACAGTCAATTGCATTTCCAGAAAGCATCAATCAAGTTGCCGAAGTGAGGGTTAAATTTTCTCAACACTTCTTAATGAAAAACAAAACAAGAATCCTAACGGGTGTTTGCCTTCCTTTGGGTTATCAAATTATTATATCAAAATTGCATGCTATTATCACAATAACTAGCTAATAAGGAAAAAGAGATCAATTTATTTGTTTACAGTGGTTTTTGATACTGAACTTCTTAACGCTATTGTTCTCATGGCATGATTTTGTTCAGTTAGGTTTTTGTTTGTTTTCTACAAAATAAATGTGAAAAGGGAAGCAAATTGTAGAACTGAAAGATGTGTTTGGAAGTAAAGCATATATGTTAAATTACAGATAAATTACTTGTTATTTGAGGAAGTTACTTCAATTCTCCATGCTTTAAAATTCTCCAAGCTTTAATTCCCTCCTCTCATAAATCAAAGTAGCAATAACTACTCTTGGACTCACTGTGCTAACCAAATGAGACAATGTATTTGCACTGTGCTGTGCTGGCAATATAATAGGTGTTCAAGAAATAGTAGCCACCATTTTTCATTACACATTCACAGCTTTTCGAGACTCTCTTCCTGGACAAGCTTTGTGTCACTTAACATTAACTTCTGTTTCTTTACTGTCCCATAAAAGCTTTGGTCTCAGTAGTGTCAAAGTGCCCCTCTTGTCCTGATTTTTATAACTGCATGGAGTAAGTAAGGATGAAGTCAAGAAGTACTTGAAATTAAAACCATTCAAAACAGGCATTTTCTGAGCTGATTTGAAAACAGCTTACCTGGAAGTGCGTTGAACATAGCAAAGCCAAGTGTTGAGGATGGGAAATCAGACTTCACAAAGATTGCCATAGAGGTATGCGTGTGCGGAGATCAATTCTCTCCAAGGCAATGTCAGTATCAGGGCATCATTTTGCATGAATACCACAAGGAGGGTTTAAAATATATTTTCCACTCTCTATTAGCAGTCTCTTCCTCTCGTGGAACATTTCACAAACTCCCAATCGATTGGACTGCTCATATTAAGACCATATATTCCATTTTTTTTAGCAGTTTCTGATTGTTTGCATTCTAATCCATAATTAAGGTAATTTGTTACATATTTAACCAGCTGTGATGACTATATTATGCCTTCTGGCATTTAACTTTTACATTAATTTACAAAATGAGGTTTTATCAGAGCAGGTATTATGACTATATTCTCAGAAATCCTCCATGGCTCTCCAGCCTACCCTGGGATTTAAAAGAGTCCATGAGAATTCTTACCTGGAGAAGTTTCTTCAAAACAAATGGGACTAAAAATAAAAAGCTGAATGGAATCGCTCAGGACCTCTTAGATTGATTGGTGGATGGCATTTAGCTTTTGTGTTGGTTTAGGTGAAGAGGTAAGGCAAAGAGGGCATCAGAGGATGCAATAGCTGGAGGGCATCACTGATAAAATGGACATGAACTTGGGCAAACTTCAGGAGATGGTGAGGGACAGAGAGGCCTGATATGCTGCAGATCATAAGGTTACATGATGGTTCATGATACATATGGTTCACCATAGGTTCACACCATAGGTTCATGATAAAGTGATCACTCACCTAGAGTCAGACATCCTGGAATGTGAAGTCAAATGGATCTTAGGAAGCATCACTATGAACAAAGCTAGTGGAGGTGATGGAATTCCAGTGTAGCTATTTCAAATCCTGAAAGATGATGCTGTGAAAGTGCTGCACTCAATATACCAGCAAATTTGGAAAAGTCAGCAGTGGCCACAGGACTGGAAAAGGTCAGTTTTCATTCCAATCCCAAAGAAAGGCAATGCCAAAGAATGTTCCAACTACCACACAATTGCACTCATCTCACACGCTAGTTAAGTAATGCTTAAAATTCTACAAGTCAGGCTTCAGCAATACATGAACCATGAATTTCCAGATGTTCAAGCTAGTTTTAGAAAAGGCAGAGGAACCAGAGATCAAATTGCCAACATCTGCTGCATCATCAAAAACACGAGTTCCAGAAAAACATCTATTTCTGCTTTATTGACTATGCCAAAGCCTTTCACTGTGTGGATCACAATAAAACTGTGGAAAATTTTGAAAGAGATGGGAATACCAGACCACCTTATCTGCCTCTTGAGAAAACTGTATGCAAGTCAAGAAGAAACAGTTAGAACTGGACATGGAACAACAGACTGGTTCCAAATAGGAAAGGGAGTACATCAAGGCTGTATATTGTCACCCTGCTTATTTAACTTATGTGCAGAGTACTTCATGAGAAATGCTAAGCTGGAGGAAACCCAAACTGGAATCAAGATTGTCAGAAGAAATATCAATAACCTCAGATATGCAGATGACACCACCCTTATGGAAGAAAGTGAAGAAGAATTAAAGAGACTCTTAATGAAAGTGAAAGAGGAGAGTGAAAAAGTTGGCTTAAAGCTCAACATTCAGGAACCTAAGATCATGGCATCCAGTCCCATCATTTCATGGGAAACAGATGGGGAAACAGTGGAAACAGTGTCAGACTTTATTTTTCTGAGCTCCAAAATCACTGCAGATGGTGATTGCAGCCATGAAATTAAAAGACACTTACTCCTTGGAAAGAAAGTTATGACCAACCTAGACAGCATGTTGAAAAGCAGAGACATTACTTTGTCAACAAATGTCCATCTAGTCAAGGCTATGGTTTTTCCAGTGGTCATGTATGGATGTGAGAGTTGGACTATAAAGAAAGCTGAGCGCTGGAGAATTGATGCTTTTGAACTGTGGTGTTGGAGAAGACTCTTGAGAGTCCCTTGGACTGCAAGGAGATCCAACCAGTCAATCCTAAAGGAAATCAGTCCTGAATATTCATTGGAAGGACTGATGCTGAAGTTCACGTGAAACTCCAATACTTTGGCCACCTGATGCCATGAGCTGACTTATTTGAAAAGACCCTGATGCTGGGAAAGATTGAGGGCAGGAGATAAAGGGGACAACAGAGGATGAGATGGTTGGATGGTATCACCAACTCAATGGACATGGGTTTTGGTGGACTCCGGGAGTTGGTGATGGACAGAGAGGCCTGGCGTGCTGCAGTTCATGGTGTCCCAAAGAGTCGGACACAACTGAGTGACTGAAGCGAACTGATAGGGTTACAAAGAGTTGGATATGACTAGCGATTGAACAACAACAGCAAGGTGATTCATGTTAAATTTTGATTCTTACACCAACTGTGCCAGCCAATCTTCACAAGAACTGTGGCCCTTAGTATGTGTTCAGCAAGTCCAGACTGGATAAACACCTCAGTGAAGTGTGCAGGGGATATATTATCAGATAGTATTCAGTCCAGTTCAGTTCAGTCACTCATTCATGTCCAACTCTGCGACCCCATGAATTGCAGCACGCCAGGCCTACCTGTCCATCACCAACTCCCGGAGTTCACTCAGACTCACATCCATTGAGTCAGTGATGCTATCCAGCCATCCCATCCTCTGTCCTCCCCTTCTCCTCTTGTCCCCAATCCTTCCCAGCATCAGAGTCTTTTCCAATGAGTCAACTCTTTGCATGAGGTGGCCAAAGTACTGGAGTTTCAGCTTTAGCATCATTCCTTGCAAAGAAATCCCAGGGCTGATCTCCTTCAGAATGGACTGGTTGGATCTCCTTGCAGTCCAAGGGACTCTCGAGTCTTCTCCAACACCACAGTTCAAAAGCATCAATTCTTCGGCACTCAGCCTTCTTCACAGTCCAACTCTCACATCCATACATGACCACAGGAAAAACCATAGCCTTGACTAGATGGACCTTAGTCGGCAAAGTAACGTCTCTGCTTTTGAATATGCTATCTAGGTTGGTCATAACTTTTCTTCCAAGGAGTAAGCGTCTTTTAATTTCATGGCTGCAGTCACCATCTGCAGTGATTTTGGAGCCCCCCAAAATAAAGTCTGACACTGTTTCCACTGTTTCCCCATCTATTTCCCATGAAGTGATGGGACCTGATGCCGTGATCTTCATTTTCTGAATGTTGAGCTTTAAGCCAACTTTTTCACTCTCCACTTTCACTTTCACCAAGAGGCTTTTTAGTTCCTCTTCACTTTCTTCCATAAGGGTGGTGTCGTCTGCATATCTGAGCTTATTGATGTTTCTCCCGGCAGATAGTATTAGGACTCACTAACGATGACAAACCCAGATAGCATATTAAAAAGCAGGGACATCACTTTGCTAACAAAGGTCTGTATAGTTAAAGCTATGGTTTTACCAGTAGTCATTTATGGAACGTGAGCTGGACCATAAAGAAGGTTGAGCTCTGAAGAATTGATGCTTTCAAACTGTGGTGCTGGAGAAGACTCTTGAGAGTCCCTTGTACTGCAAGGAGATCAAACCAGTCAATCTGAAAGGAAACCAATCTTGAATATTCACTGAGAGTACTGATAATGCCGCTGAAGCTCCAATACTTTGGCCGCCTGATGCAAAGAGCTGGCTCACTGGAAAAGTAACCCTGATGCTGGGAAAGACTGAGGGCAGGGAACGCCAGAGATAGGGTGGTTGGATAGCATCATTGATTGAATGCACTGAGATTGATCAAAGTTCAGGGGATAGTGAAGGACAGGGAAAACTGCTGCAGTTCACGGTGTTGCAAAGAGTCAGACAAGGCTGAGTGATGGAACCGATTCTCAGTGATGACTGATTCTCCAAGATCAAATGGTCCCTAAGCAAGAGAGTCAGGATCCAAACCCAGATCTTTTTAATCCCATTTCTTATGTCTATATGAAGGTGTGACACAAACTCTGACATCCTTGATCTGTTTCTTTTTCTCTATTTTAAAATAGTTCCTTCCTGTTTCAGTAATGGATGAATAAGTTTCAGGGTCTTTCCTTGCTTCTCTATTTTGGGGAGAAATTGTTCGAAGAGCCACTCAGCACCAGGAAATTTAAAAGGAAAAATTATTGTCTAATAGCAGCCAGGTGGACAGTAAGTGGTGTTACACAGAAGTACTTACTTGAATATGATAAAGGATGTAGAATATGAATATGATATTGAATATAATATACCACTGAATATGATAAAGGATGTGTTTTAGATGTAGATTTACTGTGGGAATTAGCATTTCCACCTCCAGAGGGAACTAAATCAAAAGGCCCAGTTTACTACACCTGGGCAGGATGATACACAGAGATGAAGAGTCTAGCTAACCATCACAGTACACTCAGAATAACAGCAGACAGAAAACTGGAAGGACACCAGAGAGAGACAAGAAACAAGTGATTAGTAGCAGTTCTCAGGGCATATTAGTGTATGATGGTATATCTTTAAATGATTAAAGAAAAACAGGCTCTAGAGAACTAGAGAGAAGCATTTAAAAGCATACGGCTTCTGGAATTACATAGATTTGGCTTTGAATACTAGCTCCACTTTTAGGAGCGACATGAATTTGATCAAGTTAATCTCTCTGAATATTTCTTTGGGTGTAAAATGGAAATGATAATATCTGACAAGATCATTACAAAGCTTAAATGAGATACTGTATGGCAGACTTTTGCCACATGCCTAAAACAGAGTTATTGTACAATAAATATTTGCTGTTATTCAGAAGGCAATGGCACCCCACTCCAGTACTCTTGCCTGGAAAATCCCATGGATGGAGGAGCCTGGTAGGCTGCAGACCATGGGGTCTCTAAGAGTCAGAAAAGACTGAGCGACTTCACTTTCACTTTTCACTCTTATGCACTGGAGAAGGAAATGGCAACCCACTCCAATGTTCTTGCCTGGAGAATCCCAGGGACAGCAGAGCCTGGTGGGCTGCCGTCTATGGGGTCTCACAGAGTCAGACCCGACTGAAGCAACTTAGCAACAACAATAGTCTACTAACAGACTGAGGAATTTTATGCAAGTAACTAACAGGCTTGGAAAAAAATGTTATATTAGCCCAGAAGATTAACAGAAAGAATAAAAATAAACCAGAGAAGATGACCCCAACAGAAAATGGTTTGGTTTCTGGTGTTTTTTTTGTTTGTTTGTTTCTTTCTTTTGTAATTCTGAGTAAAGCCATATTCTCTTAGTTAATGTGGTTGAGAGAATCATTAGGTATAAGCTCAGTAGATTTCTGGATGAAGTAAAAAACTTAGTATTGTCCGAGAAGGAACCTTAAATAGGCAGGAATACAACTCAGCAAATGAGGTGCAAGTATGGACAAAGACTGGTCTCTGTAAACAGGAAGATGTGGTGTGTGTCTAGTTCAGCAGCTGGGCAATCCAATACAAACTAGTTAACCTTTCCTGATTCAATTTCATGATGAGTGATACAAGTTAATGCCTGTATCTTAAGATGGTTGAGAGTACTAAATGACATACAGTTAATAAAATCCTTAGCATAGTATAGACATTGGTATATAGAAAATGTTAGATAAGTATTAGCTAATTTGATTACTGTGATGATATGATTGTTTATTTTTCTCAAGGTGGAATCACACCAAATTGTAGCAGTCTATAGCTTTGCTTCTTTCAGTTCCCACATTACCAATGACCTGTGGATCCCACTGGGAATTTCTGGACACCTTTTTGGAATCTGCTGATATTTCATGGGTACCAAGAGCCAACCTCTCTTGAAAACTCTCACAGCCTCTGTGCAGGCTTATCAATTCCACTGTAAGTTGGAATTTAGTCCTTTAGTGACCCTGGAATAATCTTTAGAGACAGCTGATTTCAGAGGCAAAAACAAACACATATTTAATGAATCAATCAGCTTTGTTCTTCTAAGACTACACCTGAGGGAGAGGAGGATGCTTCAGTTCCAGCAGCCTTATCAAGGGTAATGTTGTCCACTTAATGGAAATGTAATTGCTCCTCATTCCTCTTTTCTCATTAAGTCAGTCCACAATGTGGAAGTCTCATAGCAGTGATCCACAAATTCATAAGAAAAGATGTTTCTTGCTGAGCTGAGATGGCACTAAAGCCCAGACTCATTGTTTACTCCTGAGTGCTGTATGTATCCCTCACATTAGAAAATTATGTGCAAAAACTCCCAGGAAACCATTGGTTGTTAGGGCACAGAAATAGCAGAAATTTCATCCTGTACCTTCACCCTTCACAGAAGAGAGCTCACGAAGCAGCTAACCAGCTAGAAATGTTAAAAACTACTTTCTCTCTTTTTTTTTAATAGCTCTGTGTTTAACATACATTAGCTAATTTAATCTTCACTGCTAACAATGCAGTAATTATTATCCTCATTTTACGGCTAAGGGAATTAAATCTCAGAGAGGTTAATTGACTTGTTCTAGGCGACACAGGTGGTAAATGGCTAAGCCTACACTGTCAGGTTTTTCCTTCTTGAATGAGATTGTCAGGAATAGGAATGGGACAGAGGTTGGCAAATGTTTTCTGTAATGGCCTGGATGGTAAATATTTTGGGCTTTGCACGCCATATGGTGTCTGCTTCAACTACCCAACTCTGCTATTGTATGGCAAAAGCAGCTGTAGACAATATAGAAATGAATGGGTTTGGCCATGTTCCGACAAAACTTTATTGACAAAAGCAGGCAGTGAGCAGATTTGGCTCATAGACAGCAGTTTGCTCACCCCTGTTACAGATAATTAAGGTGTTTTTGTGCAACTGGGATTTTGATTAAGGATTTCTCAGTAACCTATCACTTGACTTTTTGGGTAACTCACTGTTTTTGGAGGTCTTGTTTCATCATCTGTAAAATAAATTAAATCATTTATGTGCCAACTAAAAATTGGCACTTGCCATCTGCTTCTACAAGGATTAAGTCACTAGCCACTGCAGCCACTGACTTTTAACACACCCTGAAAGGAGTTCAGGGTAAAGATCAGAAATGAGGCAGTCTGTGCTCTGGAAAAAACTGGCAGAACAGGGCTTCAGACAGATATTTTCAGGAGAAGATTTTTTGAGCCTGATTTTTTGTATCTTCTCATAATCCAGAAAAGCACTAAAACTCATTAACAGTGATACCCATTCCCTACAACCAGCAGCAAACCTCTGCCAAAACGTGTGCTTGATGACACATAGCTGCCTTCACTAAAATCACATGCATACGGACCTCAGTATGCTCCTACCTCTTTGGAGTAGTTCCTCAGAGCTATCTGAAATGCTGTTTCTAGGGCTACAGTCCTCATTTTGCCCCCAATAAAATTTAACTCACACTGTCCCACATTGTTCATGTTGACTAAAAAAGATGCACAATGTGAGAGTTGTGAGTTAAGTTTTACTGGGAGCAAAATGAGGACAGCAGCCCAGGAGGCAGCACCTCAGATATCTCTGGAAGACCGCTGAAACAGGCAGCTGGGGAAGGTCAATATATAAGATTTTGGTGAAGGGGGAGTTCAGTGCAATCTAGCGCTTGCTTTACAAGAGGTTCTCTACTAGTCATGAGGATCTCACGTCATCATGAAGGGATTTAGCGTTTTTCTAGATATGAGGAGATGAAAGGATGAAATCATAAAATCTGATGATGAATATTTCCAACTATCTAAAGACCTGTCCCACAAGATTCCACAGAGTGCCTCACTCCACACTGAACTCCCTCAGGGGTGTATTAAAGGTCAACAGCTGCAGCAACACAGGATTCAATCTCCACAGAGTTCAGTTCAGTTCAGTTCAGTCGCTCAGTCATGTCCGACTCTTAGCGACCCCATGAATCGCAGCACGCCAGGCCTCCCTGTCCATCACCAACTCCCGGAGTTCACTCAGACTCACGTCCATCGAGTCAGTATTGCCATCCAGCCATCTCATCCTCTGTCGTCCCCTTCTCCACCTGCCCCCAATCCCTCCCAGCATCAGAGTCTTTTCCAATGAGTCAACTCTTTGCATGAGGTGGCCAAAGTACTGGAGTTTCAGCTTCAGCATCATTCCTTCCAAAGAAATCCAAGGGTTTATTTCCTTCAGAATGAACTGGTTGGATCTCCTTGCAGTCCAAAGGACTCTCAAGAGTCTTCTCCAACATCACAGTTCAAAAGCATCAATTCTTCAGCACTCAGCCTTCTTCACAGTCCAACTCTCATAGCCTTGACTAGATGGACCTTAGTCGGCAAAGTAATTTCTCTGGTTTTGAAAATGCTCTCTAGGTTGGTCATAACTTTTCTTCCAAGGAGTAAGCGTCTTTTAATTTCATGGCTTCAGTCACCATCTGCAGTGATTTTGGAGCCCTCCAAAATAAAGTCTGACACTGTTTCCACTGTTTCCCCATCTATTTCCCATGAAGTGATGGGACTGGGTGCCATGATCTTCATTTTCTGAATGTTGAGCTTTAAGCCAAATTTTTCACTCTCCACTTTCACTTTCATCAAGAGGCTTTTTATTTCCTCTTCACTTTCTGCCATAAGGGTGGTGTCATCTGCATAGCTGAGGTTATTGCTATTTCTCCTGGCAATCTTGATTCCAGCTTGTGTTTCTTCCAGTCCAGAGTTTCTCATGATGTACTCTTCATATAAGTTAAATAAGCAGGGTGACAATATACAGCCTTGACGTACTCCTTTTCCTATTTGGAACCAGTCTGTGGTTCCATGTCCAGTTCTAACTGTTGCTTCCTAAGCTGCATACAGATTTCTCAAGAGGCAGGTCAGGTGGTCTGGTATTCCCATCTCTCTCAGACTTTCCCACAGTTCATTGTGATCCACACAGTCAAAGGCTTTGGCATAGTCAATAAAGGAGAAATAGATATTTTTCTGGAACTCTTTCGCTTTTTCCATGATACAGCGGATGTTGGCTATTTGATCTCTGGTTCCTTTGCCTTTTCTAAAACCAGCTTGAACATCAGGAAGATCATGGTTCATGTATTGCTGAAGCCTGGCTTGGAGAATTTTGAGCATTACTTTAATAGCATGTGAGATGAGTGCAATTGTGCAGTAGTTTGAGTATTCTTTGGCATTGCCTTTCTTTGGGATTGAGATGAAAACTGACCTTTTCCAGTCCTGTGACCACTGCTGACTTTTCCAAATTGGCTGATATATTGAGTGCAGCACTTTCACAGCATCATCTTTCAGAATTTGAAATAGCTCTACTGGAATTCCATCACCTCCACTAGCTTTGTTCGTAGTGATGCTTTCTAAGGCCCACTTGACTTCACATTCCAGGATGTGGCTCTAGCTGAGTGATCACACCATTGTGATTATCCAGGTCGTGAAGATCTTTTTTGTACAGTTCTTCTGTGTATTCTTGCCATCTCTTCTTAATATCTTCTGCTTCTGTTAGGTCCATACCATTTCTGTCCTTTATCGAGCCCATCTTTGCATGAAATGTTCCCTTGGTATCTCTAATTTTCTTGAAGAGATCTCTAGTCTTTCCCATTCTGTTCTTTTCCTCTATTTCTTTGCATTGATCGCTGAAGAAGGCCTTATCTCTTCTTGCTATTCTTTGGAACTCTGCATGTAGATGCTTATATCTTTCCTTTTCTCCTTTGCTTTTCGCCTCTCTTCTTTTCACAGCTATTTGCAAGGCCTCCCCAGACAGCCATTTTGCTTTTTTGCATTTCTTTTCCATGGGGATGGTCTTGATCCCTGTCTCCTGTACAATGTCACGAGCCTCATTCCATAGTTCATCAGGCACTCTATCTATCAGATCTAGGCCCGTAAATCTATTTCTCACTTCCACTGTATAATCATAAGGGTAATGATTTAGGTCATACCTGAATGGTCTAGCAGTTTTCCATACCTTCTTCAATTTAAGTCTGAATTTGGCAATAAGGAGTTCATGATCTGAACCACAGTCAGCTCCTGGTCTTGTTTTTGTTGACTGTATAGAGCTTCTCCATCTTTGGCTGCAAAGAATATAATCAATCTGATTTTGGTGTTGACCATCTGGTGATGTCCATGTGTAGAGTCTTCTCTTGTGTTGTTGGAAGAGGGTGTTTGCTATGACCAGTGCATTTTCTTGGCAAATCTCTATTAGTCTTTGCCCTGCTTCATTCCATATTCCAAGGCCAAATTTGCCTGTTACTCCAGGTGTTTCTTGACTTCCTACTTTTGTATTCCAGTCCCCTATAATGAAAAGGACATATTTTGGGGGTGTTAGTTCTAAAAGGTCGTGTAGGTCTTCATATAACTGTTCAGCTTCAGCTTCTTCAGCATTACTGGTTGGGGCATAGACTTGGATTACTGTGATATTGAATGGTTTGCCTTGGAGATGAACAGAGATAATTCTGTCGTTTTTGAGATTGCATCCAAGTACTGCATTTCAGACTCTTTTGTTGACCATGATGGCTACTCCATTTCTTCTGAGGGATTCTCGCCCGCAGTAGTAGATATAATGGTCATCTGAGTTAAATTCCCCCATTCCAGTCTATTTTAGTTTGCTGATTCCTAAAATGTTGATGTGCACTCTTGCCATCTCTTGTTTGACCACTTCCAATTTGCCTTGATTCATGGACCTGACATTCCAGGTTCCTATGCAATATTGCTCTTTACATCATCGGACCTTTTTTCTATCACCAGTCACATCCACAGCTGGGTATTGTTTTTGCTTTGTCTCCATCCCTTAATTTTTTCTGGAGTTATTTCTCCACTGATCTCCAGTAGCATATTGGGCACCTACTGACCTGTGGAGTTCCTCTTTCAGTATCCTATCATTCTGCCTTTTCATACTGTTCATGGGGTTCTCAAGACAAGAATACTGAAGTGGTTTGCCATTCCCTTCTCCAGTGGACCACATTCTGTCAGCCCTCTCCACCATGACCCGCCCGTCTTGGGTTGCCCCCTGGGCATGGCTTAGTTTCATTGAGTTAGACAAGACTGTGGTCCTAGTGTGATTAGATTGACTAGTTTTCTGTATCATTTCAGTGTGTCTGTCCTCTGATGCCCTCTTGCAACACCTACCATCTTACTTGGGTTTCTCTTACCTTGGGCGTGGGGTATCTCTTCACAGCTGCCCCAGCAAAGCACAGCCGCTGCTCCTTACCTTGGATGAGGGGTATCTCCACAGAGACAGATGGCAAATGCCCTCATTGTTTAGTCATTGGCAATGCTCTTGTCAAGTGCCAATTTGTAGTTGACATCAATTTATTTTAGTCAACAATTGTGAACCATGAACCAGTGACACTGATACATAGGTTTTCATGACAGAGATTGGATGTTTGGTTCAGTGCCAAATCTCCTAGAGCCCAAGAAGAGTGGCTTGCATGTAAAAAATGCTCAGATATCAGTTGAACTAATCAAAAAACTAAATGAAATATTAATATATGTATTACATTTCAGAATATAAGACGCCACAAAGTGGTTGCTCTGACACACACAGAAGGTTATCTCCATAACTGGCTTCTTCTGGTATCTTTGTGTATATAGCCTAAACAGAAATATGTTGGGAGTGAAAGGGTCACTATTAATAATTACACCAGGACAAGAGGCATTAACAGGGACTGTCCCAGCCAAGTCATCCACAGAATCAGCCTGTCTATTTATGTCCCAGTTTAATATCTGCATTGCCTTCAAATGCCCTTTTAAACACCACTGATGCTCTCCATGTTTATACACTCAGATATTATCTTCAGATGGAGAATGGGAAAAGAGAAGAAAACTGAAGATCTTAGTATTTACCCTTAAGAAAGTGGCTCATACAGTAAAGAATCCGCCTGCAATGCAGGAGACCCAGGTTCGATCCCTGGGTCAGGAAGATCCCCTGGAGAAGGGAATGGCAACCCACTCCAGTATTCCTGCCTGTCCATGGAGAATTCCATGGACAGAAGAGCCTGGTGGACTACAGTCCATGGGGTCATGAAGAGTTGGACACAACTGAGCTACTAACACACACATACATAAGAAAGTGAGTTACTTGAAAAAAAAATACATTTTACAATCAGAAATACCTAGAGCACTTTCAATTAGCAAGCTAAAATCTCCTTTTCTACCCTCAACAACACAGCAGGGATGGAGGTACAAAAATAAAGTAAAAGAGGTTGTTATGAAAAGGAAAGAAGATGCATTTACTTTGCTAAGTACTGATGTGCAAATTTCTACCCCTCTACAGCTCCTCCTGGCTCTAATGTTTCATCATCTCTGTGTGTGATAGACCCCTATGGCCAATGAATCACAACACAAATGAGTACCAAATTCCTAGCTGGCATCTGAACAGGAACGCTGTCGGAGGCACTTATGTCCTATGTGTACTTAATCTATCGTCCTTAATGAATAAGCTTGGGCGTGCATTTCCATTACAAAAGTACAGACCTACCTTTCTTTCAATATTACAAGGCCAGTACCTTCGAAGATGAACAAAGGATGTTTAAAGACACAGGGTCTGAAAGCTTCTAAAAGCCACATATTGAGATATTAAACACAACTTCAGAGAATTCTATTTCAAAGGCAAGATCATGTCTGAAGCATTTTTTAATACCAATTTAACTGGGAAAACAAAGAGAAACAAAACTCCTTCGAGAAGTTTTTTCTGAAAACCCAAGCCACAGATCCTTTGCAAATGTTCCCACAGTAATCAATGAGCCCCTAACAAGTGCTATAAGGACTGGGGCAGGGGAGGGACAGAGACCATTTGCTCTGATTCATAGATTTTTATGACCATCATTAAGTGAAGATGGGCAAGTGACTATGTCTAACAGGATGAAGGCCCCACAGTACTGCTCTTGATGCAAATGTCTGGGCAAATACATGAGAGAATTTGTCAAATCAAATGGGGTCTTTTGGATGGAAGGGTCTTGCTTTTTTAATTTATAATAATTTCTTTTTTGTTTGTTTGGTTTGTTCCATAGTGTGAGCATGTTTTATTTCTCTTAAAAACCTTGGAGTGGAACTTTTGGGTCATATGAAACTCTGTGTTTCACTTTCCAAGAAACCGCCAAACAGTTCTCCAAAGGGTCAGTCAGTCCTATCTTCCACTTCCACCAGCAGTATATGAAGGTCTGAATTCTTAAAGAGTAGAAACTGATTTAAATACCTTTGAGTTACTGGGTCAGATGATAAAGAATATGCCTGCAATACGGAAAACCTGTGTTCAATTCCTGGGTCTGGAAGATGCTACGAAAAAGGAAATGGCAACTCATTCCAGCATTTTTGCCTGAAGAATTCCAAGGACAGAGGTGCCTGGTGGACTATAGTCCATCTGGTCGCAGAGAGTGGGACATGACTGAGTAACTAACACTTTCACTTTCAAGATATAGTTCATAAGTAGAAGACAGATTTTGACAAAAATAATTAGAAGAAAATTTTTGGTAAATTTACTTTCTACTATCTTAGGTATCTTGGAGCAAAGTTTGCATATTCTGCTAATACAAACGAATAACCCCATTATCCATCACTTGTCTGTAAATTAGGCTAGAAAGTTGTTTGGAAAAGTGATTGATATAGAGAAATTCATATTTTTAAATTTTATTATAAGGTAATAAATGTTCTTTTGTGAAGTAATTGTCCAGCTATCTTCATTCAATAGTAATTGATCTTTGACACCACCTCTATCAATTCAGTCATTTCTGTTATGATAAAGCGAAAGTGTTTATCACTCAGTTTTGTCTGACCTTTTGCAACTCTATGGACTGTAGTTCGCCAGGCTCCCCTGTCCATGGAATTCCAGGCAAGGATACTGGAGCAGGTAGCCATTCTCTTTTCCAGGGAATTTTCCTGACCCAGGGATCGAATTCGCATCTTTTGCTTTGTAGGCAGATTCTTCACCCTCTGAGCCACCAGGGAAGCCCTAGTCACCAATACTTTTTGATAGAAGAGGCTAAAATTTTTGTCTGAACCTGCTTGATGCAAATTTAAAGTTGGCTTCAGTGTTCAGAAATAAACCCAAAGACTAGACATCACAGGAACATGACAGTTTTATGTTAAGAGGAAAATTTCAATCCTTAGCACTTACTCCACACTGCAAGGAGTAACTTTGACATGAACACCAAGCTGTCCACTTATTTAAATTTATTAAGGGCCTAATAATGTTCAAGCATTGTGTTATATGAAAATATGATGATGATGAAAAAGTTTTCTTATTTGGATCTACAATCCAGTAAAGAATTTATATATTTAATCATTTTCACAGACTTGTAGATGATAGTGTCGTTCTCCTTAGAATGGAAGATTTAACATTTCCTTTCTTAATGTATTAAATAAACATTACTGAGAAACAAAGTACCTCATAAAATGCTAATTCTAGTAATATATGTGTATCAATTATAAAGGAAAAAGGGAAAATGCATGGTTTCTTTATGTTATATTATTTTGTATGTGCAAGGTGGGTTTTTGGAGCTATATTGCTATCATATCTTTCTAGTGACCCACTAAATGAGTAAGGTATCTTATCAGACATTACTTGAGAAAATAGAATTAGTTGTGCCAAAAGGCTAATGTTTAAGAGGTTCATTTCTTTAGCTTACTTCTTAAACCAAATCTACTTTTCTAACATAGATATTGTTACATGGAAGCGGCCAAGTTTTTGAACAGAGAATTTTTTTAAAAAACTTAATATATACATTCCTAAAATATTCATTTAGCTACAATTATTTCAGAAATTTTCCTATATACAATAAACCATTTTTTTTCTATGCACAATAGATTTGAGGGCTATGATACGCTTTGCCACTTACTATGTACGTTTTTTTCAAACCTCTATTCCATCTTTCACAAGGTAAGTTTCTACCTTAAAAAGCCATGGTAAGGTCTGTATGAGATTACATATGGCTATATTCTCAGAAGCATAGTAAAACACATGGTAAAAATATCAGTAATGTGGATTTTGTGTTGTTCATTTTTTAAATTAACTAAAGTTTTAATTTACCAAAAATAGAGTAGTGTTTCATTTCTTTGAAACAATGAACCTGTTAGTGTCTGTTTAGTAAAATGACTCTGATTTGTATTTCAAAGTTTTTCAGTTATCTATATCAAACTTGATTAATTTAAATGCATCTTTTATGACTATCCTTTTCAAATTATGTAGAATAATGTTATCTATTAGATTAAAAATATTTACATGAGCTTGTTATGATTCTTTAGGTTGATCTTATTTGCTATCAGTTATTTTAATCAATGAATTTTGCATGAAAAAATCTGTTGAAAATAAGAATACATATATATTTTATTTAAATTAAAATTTGACTTACTAGTAAACATGAAAATGGAAGGCCTAGATTGATTTTGTTCAAAGAAAGTTTTGAAAGCAAGTCTTTTTGCAAAAAAAAAAAAAAGGACATAGAGTTATGTTTTTGTTTCATTCTTTTGATTCTGTTACCAAAGATAAAGCTGATGGCAAAAATCTGAGGACCCTTTTTAATGCTTCTCTCCATCCATCCCAGTGCCCCCAATTTTCCCTGCCACATTCCCAGAAAATTCTCTAGATATTTATAGTTTGAGAAGGGAAAATAACTCTCCAAGAGCTACTTTCAATGATACTTTGGTGGGCAGTAACTTTATAAGTGCTAATCAGAAGTATATGTCAAAAATTTCACCTTCTGCCTTATAAAAGCTGACTTAGCAGAAATAAAGATGAAATTCAGGGCAAGTCAAAATACTTGTTTCATTGTCCCATTTTTAAATAAGAGATGAAATTTAGGACACCTCAAAATTCTCTTCTGCCCTATTTTATTGGATCTATGTTTATTCATATTCAGCAGAAGGAATCCCAATTTTAGCCTTTGGTTTCTTTATTTCAAAAAAATATTTTCCTAAATTAATTACTTTAATCTTAAAATTACTATATCTGTTTAAAGAAAATAGGAAGATTACATAAACTAGTACAGATATTTAAAATGGCTCAGAGCTCCATTGTCAAAGGAATAAATTCTGTTTTTCATAAACTCTTGAAATGTTCCTTTGTGATATGCTTTATGCTCATTTGATTTGTTGTGATCATAATACATATTCACCTTTTTATCATTTAATTTTATACCACAAACATTTTGATATTTATTATAACCTTCTTGGTAGGATATAAAATTAGCAGCTGAAGCAGCACATGATTTAATCCTTGTAGAGGTAGCTGGCAATGCCAGTGGCACATATCAATTTGTAGTTGACATATATAAGATCTTAAAAGAAAATTAATGCAGAAAACTTAAGTAAATATGGGGCATACAATAGATTAGACATTATCTAATATTATATATCCTTAGGATTAACTCATGTGCTGCTTCAGCAGCTAATTTTCAAAACTCCCTGAAAGGAGCTCAGGGTGGAGAGAAGAACTAAGGAATTCTGTGCTCTGGGAAAAACTTGCAAGATAGGTCTTCAGATAATTAGATATTTTCAGGAGCCAATTTTCTGAGCCCATTCTTGTATCTCCTCAATATATAAAAGCACTAAAATCCTTCATGGTGATGACTGTTCCTTGTGATTAGCAGTAACCTTATGCAAAAAGTACTTCCCGGTTGGCTCAGAGGTTAAAAGCCTTTGCCTGCAATGCGGGAGACCTGGGTTCGATCCCTGGGTCGGGAAGATCCCCTGGAGAAGGAAATGGCAATCCACTTCAGTATTCTTGCCTGGAGAATCCCATGGACAGAGGAGCCTGGTGGGCTACAGTCCATGGGGTTGCAAAGAGTCGGACACGACTGAGCGACTTCTCTTTATGCAAAAAGTACATGTTTGATTGCATGTACTCCCCTTTCACCAGAGTTACATATATACTGACCTTCTCCCCTGCCTCTGCAGCATTTTCTCAGAGCTATCTGAAATGCTGTCTCCAGAGCTATAGTCTTCATTTTGCCCCCCAAAAAGATTTAATTCACAACTCTCATGTTGTGCACTTTTAAAGTCGACATGTATTACAATGATTTGTTATTTCTATTTTTTACCTTCTCATGTTTCTACTAATTCATGAGGCTATGCTTGCAGAAAAAAAAATCAGTTCATCAAAGTTCAAGACAAGTTTGTTAATATATGATGTCTGATACTGCAATATATTGGTAAGGAATTGAGAGTAGAACTCAGGCAGGTAATCAGCATAATCTCCTTGTTTTAAGGTTATTAGATTAGCAAACAGTCACTACCTAAATTTCTCTTTGCCATGTAAACCTAACCCTGTGTCTGTGCTTTGTTGCTCTGCTGTGTCCAATTCTTTGTGACCCTATGGAAGGTAGCCCACCAGGCTCCTCTGTCCCTGAGATTCTCCAGACAAGAACACTGGAGTGGGTAGCCATTCCCTTCTCCAGGGGATCTTCCCCATCCAGGGGTCAAATCCAGGTTTCCTGCATTGCAGACAAATTCTTTACTGCCTGAGCCACCAGGGAACTCCCCAACCTGACTCTGCAGTACAGGAATTACCAGTGTAGGGCAAATTTAGAAAACTCAGCAGTGGCCACAGGACTGGAAAAGGTCAGTTTTCATTCCAATCCCAAAGAAAGGCAATGGCAAAGAATGCTCAAACTACCCACAATTGCACTCATCTCACACGCTAGTAAAGTAATGCTCAAAATTCTCCAAGCCAGGCTTCAGCAATATGTGAACCATGAACTTCCAGATATTCAAGCTGGTTTTCAAAAAGGCAGAGGAGTCAGAGATCAAATTGCCAACATCTGATGGATCATCAAAAAAGCAAGAGAGTTCCAGAAAAACATCTATTTCTGCTTTCTTGACTATGCCAAAGCCTTTGACTGTGTGGATCACAATAAACTGTGGAAAATTCTGAAAGAAATGGGAATACCAGACCACCTGACCTGCATCTTGAGAAACCTATATGCAGGTCAGGAAGCAACAGTTAGAACTGGACATGGAACAACAGACTGGTTCCAAAGAGGAAAAGGAGTACGTCAAGGCTGTATATTGTCACCCTGCTTATTTAACTTCTATGCAGAGTACATCATGAGAAACACTGCGCTGGAGGAAGCACAAGCTGGAATCAAGATTGCCGGGAGAAATATCAATAACCTCAGATATGCATATGGCACCACCTGTATGGCAGAAAGTGAAGAGGAAATAAAAAGCCTCTTGATGAAAGTGAAAGAGGAGAGTAAAAAAGGTGGCTTAAATCTCAACATTCAGAAAACAAAGATCAAGGCATCTGGTCCCATCACTTCATGGGAAATAGATGGGGAAACAGTGGAAACAGTGTCAGACTTTATTTTCGGGGGCTCCAAAATCACTGCAGATGGTGATTGTAGCCATGAAGTTAAAAGATGCTTACTCCTTGAAAGAAAAGTTATGACCAACCTAGACAGTACATTCAAAAGCAGAAATATTACTTTGCCAACAACAATCCGTCTAGTCAAGGCTATGGTTTTTCCAGTGGTCGTGTATGGATGTGAGAGTTGGACTGTGAAGAAAGCTGAGAGCTGAAGAATTGATGCTTTTGAACTGTGGTGTTGGAGAAGACTCTTGATAGTCCCTTGGACTGCAAGGAGATCCACATAGTCCATCGTAAAGGAGATCAGTTCTGGGTGTTCATTAGAAGGACTGATGCTGAAGCCGAAACTCTAATACTTTGGCCACCTCATGCGAAGGGTTGACTCTTTGGAAAAGACCCTGATGCTGGGAGGGATTGGGGGCAGGAGAAGAAGGGGACGACAGAGGATGAGATGGCTGGATGGCATCACCACCTTGATGGGCATGAGTCTGAGTGAACTCTGGGAGTTGGTGATGGACAGGGAGGCCTGGTGTGCTGCAGTTCATGGGGTCACAAAGAGTCGGACATGACTAAGCTACTGAACTGAACTGAACTGAACTGATCTTTGGGAAGACATTATTCTGCCACCCACAGTCATAATTTATTATTCTTTTATATGAATTGCTAATAATTTTAAGGCTATTTGTTTCTAAGATTTTAAGGCATTTTTCTATAATTTTTTCTTGCAATATATTTGTGAGGTTTTAATTTCAGAGTTATGCTCACTTTATGAAACAATTTGGTAATATTCTACCTCCTGCATTTAAAAATAGTTATTTTGTCTAACTTTGGCATTATTTGCTCCTTAAATGTTTTATATATTCTGCCAGTAAAAGCATTCTAGACTGGAGGTTTTGTTTCTGTGCAACTTTTTAATAATTAATTTAAAAATATTATTGTATAGACAACTATTAAAATATTCTCTTTATATTTTAATCACTTTTCATAAGTTTTGCTTTTTAAGGAATTCTCCCATTTTATTCAAGCCGTTCAAGTACTATATAAAATATTAATATTTTCTTATTATCTTTATACTGTCTGTAAGACAGTATAAAGTTAGTAGTGATATAACTTTTTAAAACCTGTTATCAGTAATTGGCTATCTCTTTTTTCTGTTCTTGATTTGTCTTGATAGGCATTTATTAATTTTAAGCTTTGTATGTGGATTGTGGCTTTGCTTTATTGTCATTTCTATGTTTCATTGATTTCTGTTCTTATATTTTTAATTCTTTTTATGTAAACATTGAAAGCTATAGACATCCGTATAATCTCTGCCCTAGCTCCATCTCTCATTCTGAAATAATTTCTGATTTCCCTTGTATTTATTGTTTGATCTCTGGAATTTTTTAAACTGTGTCACTTAATTTTGAAATAAATGGGAACTTTTGTATAATTAAATTATATAATTTAATTAAATATCTAAATAAATACAGTATTTAATTCTAATGTAATACAATTTGTCAGAAAAAGAACACTTGGATTTTACTGAGAATTCTTCATGGTCCAACTTACAAGTGGTAAATACTTCATGTCACACTCGAATATAAAGTGTATCCAACATTTGTTGGATGTAATTTTCCATGTATATAAATTATTTGTAGAAAGAAAAGATCATTTACCCCAATACTTCCCAAATTTATTTTTGGCACAAAATCATTGTTCTCTTCTTAAAGCTTTAATGAACTTCTCTCAGTATGAATGTTTCCCAGGACTTACTTTGAGAAGCACTGTCCTAGTTAGAAGAGAAATTCTTTTTCTGGAACTTTTCTAGTCACTTGATTATTCAACTTTGGGATTTCCTTCAAATGGTAGGATAGAGACAGGACACCTATCCAGCACACAGGTCAATGGATCAATCTACACACATCAACATCTGCTTCCTTTTGACATTCCTGGGAATTTAAAGATTATAGATAAGAATGACTAAAAATGAAACATCATATAACCAGAACATATTTCAAGTTGAAATAAATTATAAATGTTTATATACTTTTAGAGTTTTATTTAACAATACATATTATTTACGGTAGTTCCTAACACATTTATCTATTTTTAGCTCTGATAACTTGCATTAGGCTCTCTCTTTAATATTCAGATTTAAATACTATCAGAAAAATAAAAGTGAAAACAACTGTGAACTTATGTGAAATGAATCAATAGCCATTTCAACCTAAGAAAATTTTTGGAGAATTTTAAAAAATTACAACAGCTAATTAATTGTGACCCAGTTATCATACATCACCACTTTTATTCTTTTTTTAATTAGTACTACAGACAAAAATAATAATTATTACATTAAATATCCTTTTTTTGAATGACACATGTTACCTGGTAGCATCAAAATTCTAATAAATAAACTCCATTAGAATAAGATATTTTCCTTATTCAAATAAGTGTCACTTGCATATTTTGGGGGAAAAATGTTCCAAATATATAGTCTATATTTCTTCAAGGATAGAAACATTTAAGTTTGCACAAAAACTCTGTGTTAATTTTTTTTCCTAGAATCTATTTTTCCCATATTTTGAACATGGGAAATTGTTTTGGCATATTATGAAATTAAAATATGCGCCTTGGAAGAAAAACTATGACCAACCTAGACAACATATTAAAAAGCAGAGACATTACTTTCCCAACAAAGGTCTGTCTAGTAAAAGCTATGATTTTTCCAGTAGTCATGTATGGATGTGAGAGTCAGAATATAAAGAAAGTTGAGTGCCAAGGAACTGATGCTATTGAGCTGTGGTGTTGGAGAAGACTCTTGAGAGTCCCTTGGACTGCAAGGAGATCCAACCAGTCCATCCTCAAGGAAATCAGTCCTAAATATTCACTGGAAAGACTGATACTGAAGCTGAAACTCCAATACTTTGGCCACCTGATGCGAAGAGCTGACTCACTGAAAAAGACCCTGATGCTGGGAAAGTCTAAAGGCAGGAGGAGAAGAGGAAGACAGAGGATGAGATGGTTGGATGTCATCACTGATGGACATGAGTTTGAGCAAGCTCGGAAATTGGTGATGGACAGGGAAGCCTGGGGAGCTGCAGTCCACTGCCTCTCAAAGAGTCAGATAATACTGAGTGACTGAACTGATTATTAATCTTGTTTTCTTTACTATCTTTAAAATTTTAATAAAATTTTATTTAACTATGTCCTACATATTAAAAAAAAAAAAACTTGCAAGTTTTAAGTAAACAGTCAGAGAAACAGCTGCTTCATAAAGTGAAGCTGCTGCTGCTGCTGCTAAGTCGCTTCAGTCGTGTCCGACTCTGTGCGACCCAAGAGATGGCAGCCCACCAGGCTCCGCAGTCCTTGGGATTCTCCAGGCAAGAACACTGGAGTAGCTTGCCATTTCCTTCTCCAATGCATGAAAGTGAAAAGTGAAAGTGAAGTCGCTCAGTCTTGCCTGACTCTTCCCTACCCCATGGACTGCAGCCTACCAGGCTCCTCCATCCATGGAAGTTTGCAGGCAAGAGTACTGGAGTGGGGTGCCATCGCCTTCTCTGCATAACGTGCAAAAAGCAGGCTTCCCAGGTGACTCAGTGGTAAAGAATCCACCTGCCAATGCAGGAGACACAAGCGGTACAGGCTGGATCTAAGTTGAGAAGATCCCCTGGAGAAGGAAATGGCAACTCACCTAAGTATTCTTGCCTAGAAAATCCCATGGACAGAGGAGCCTGGTGGGCCACAGCCCATGCCGGCACAGAGACACGACTGAGCAGCGAGGCACGTGTGAGCAGCTGCCTAATAAAGAAACCCATTCCCTGTACCTCAGTCACTGCCCGTTAGACCCGAAGGTACCTGACCTCTACTTTGACAGGCTATTGTTGAACATTATATAAGTGAAAGGACTATTGCTCAACATAATATAAATTAAAGGAATTTAGACATACTCTTGAAATTGTGGGTAATCATAAGTTAAGTTCATTATACCTGTAACTGCATTCACTAATTTAGGTCATTTTTAATTCTGGCTATAAAAACTCACACATTGCTGAAGCAGCAGGTGGCCTAAGGCGGCCAGAGCCGTTTTCCAGGCACTACATGTCAGGTGTGTCTAATCTGAGCGGAGCCGGTCTAGACTGGATAGGACCCCAGACCTTTCAACTGGGCATGCGCAAGTCTTGGCTTTTTTTTTTTTTTTTTGGAACCTGCAGCGTCGGGTAGCTTAGTTACACCTGAGCAGAATAACGACTGCGGCGCTTTTCCCTTACTTCCAATCGCCTCTCCTCACCTTCCCGCGTTCCTCATGCCTCAGGCCACCTTGCTTCTTTAGTCCATAAATACCCTACCCCCTTACCTTCCAAAAAATGAGTTTGACATTTGTTCTTCTTGCCTCCTGTCTTCGCTGCCTTGTGAATAAGGCCCCTGTTTGCCACAAACTTCAGCCTCTCCGCGTTTCGGCCTACACCTCTCATAGTTTTGGCCTATCGCCTGTTGTGCGTTGGGGCAAGATGAACCCTATTTGGTAATACTCTCTGTTTCTCATTTCTTTTGCTTAATACATAATTTGATAGGTTCACCCATATAGTGACTTCCTTGTCCTCGCTGTTGTATAGGTTCCCATTGTCTAACACTTATTCATCAATTGCTTATTAACAGACTTTTGCTCATTTTATCAATACATAAGCAGATTCAAAGAGTTATAAGAAACAAATATGTATCCTAAGTCGCTTCAGTTGTGTCCGACTCTTTGCAACCCTGTGGACTGGAGCCTACCAGGCTCCTCTGTCCATGGGATTCTCCAGGCAAGAATATTGGGAGTGAGTAGCCATTCCCTACTTCAGGGGATCTTCCCAACCAAGCATCAAACCTGAATCTCCTACTGCTCCTGAGTTGCAGGCAGATTTTTTTTTTTTACCTCTGAGCCACATGGGAAGCAGATTAGGCCAAAATCTTGTGGCCGTAATTTTCACAAGATTATGTGTAAAACACTAAATTTTTTCCTAGCACCTGGTTCATTGTTTCTATCTCAAAGATTGAGAAAGAAAATCTAACAAGGTAATTCATGAATGGAGGACACTTAAAATTATTACTAACAGGCATGCTTAGTTAACAATGTTATTATTTTTAGAATTATTATTTAGAATTATTATTTTTTGGTGAAATGAGCTTAAAGACTGGTGATCAGAACTTATTTTTGTCTCCAGCTTTGCCCTGCTTCTTTAAAACAATAAATGGAAACAAATAATTTCTGAGAGGGTTAAGGGTTCAGTAATTCTCTTCCATCATTTGTTAATACAATACCAGGTTCCCTGGTGGCTCAATAGTAAAGAATATGTCTGCCAATGCAGGAGACTTGCAGGAGACGTGTGTTCGATCCCTGGGTCCAGAAGATACCCTGGAGAAGTAAACAGCAACCCACTCCAGTATTCTTCCTTGGAAAATCCCATGGACAGAAGAATCCAACAGGCTACAGTCCATGGGGTTACAAAGAGTCAGACACAGCTAAGTGACTAAATGACAACAAAAGTTCACAAAACCATGTGAGTAAATCTTCCAGTTAACTTTTTTTTTTTTTTTTTTTTTTGCTGCATAGCTTGGCTTGCAGGATATTAGTTCCCTGACCAGGGACTGAACTGTGGCCCCACAGTGAAAGTGTCAAGGCCTAACCACTGGACCACCAGGGAATTCCCTTCAGTTAATCTTCTTACTATATATAAATGTTCTAAAGGTTGTATAACAATATGAGTTCTCTATTCATTTATTTAATAATCATTTTTTAATTCCTACTATGCAAGTCCCTGGCTAATACCTATTAAGTACTCAGAATGCATCCAGTTCTAATAAAAAATAAAACTAATCTATACTCAACATAGAGCAATAAAAATTTAAAACAAAACAGCATATTAGTATAGAAGGCAGAAGGTTTGGTGATAATGATGAGTCAGCCTCTCTCATCCTTTTATTCTTCTCACTGTAAAATTTAAATACTTTTTGCACAAATGGGGCACAATTTTTTTTTCTCAATTTAGAAAGTGATCCTTAATGCTTGGAATAAGATGAACAATCGAAGCAGAAGCAAAATCCAAATCTATTTTGGTTCTATTACATATAATTTCCTATACAGATGCCAGTGCTGGGCAAGAATCTTGATGAACATCCTGGCTGTGGATCCAGCCTTCTTTTATATGCTGAAGAAAGGTAAGAGACTGGAGCTAGGCATGTTAGTAGAGTTAATCAAAGGGATTATTCTCCTTGTATGAAGGAAAAGGGATACAACTGGTAGTAAGCCAAGGTAAGTTAATCTCTTTGTTTCATCTAAGCCTTTTTTGCATGAGTTTTACAGCTGTAGTTACTATTTATATTACTGTAATCATTTTACCTACTTTGTTTCAGTGTGAATATTGATAAAATGAGGATGATAGATCTTGTTTATATACCTTCCTTTTTTGTTTTTTGTTTGTGTCTGTCAGTAGAACACAGGATGAGTCTGACATTTAATATGCTTCATTATGGTTTGCATTGAGTCATAAATTATCTACTGATATGAGGAAGGAAAGCAATTCTCTTCTTATGCAGATAACACATATAAAGTATGAACTGGGCATCTTAAGGATAAGTTGTCTGTATGTCACTGGGAAATCCATCATTCCATACCTAAAGAGCACAGGAAGAGGAGAGTGAATTGGGGGAAAGACTTTAAAAAAATTCCCATGGAATTAGGGGAAAATAATTCTGTATGAAAATATGCATTGAATAATTTTCTCTTTTATGAATAAACCTGAGGGTTTTTATGTAATTTAAATGAGCTAATGGAAGTTAAAAAGCTCTGTGTACTCTATATAAAGATGGCTATAAACATGCAATCTGTTTTATAAAGTCAGAGCTGAATTACATTCACAGCCTTCCACTTGTTAGCTTGTGATTTTCGGAAAAGTCTTCAGCTGCTCTGATATTTATTTCATTAAAGTAGAATGCTAATATATATTAAAAGAATTTGTCACATCTGTTATTTTGAAGATTCAATGAGGAAATATGTAAGGTGCTTTTCATAGCTCCTGGAATATGGCAAGTGCTTAAAATATGATAACCATTGGTAGTAAAAATGAGAATATATGGGAGGGTGGTGATTTCAGTCAAGCTCATTAAACCAGTAGTCTTTGCTTTGTACACCTCTGCATTTCAATAAGTATCAGATAGGAGGAGAAAATAGTTAATAGGAGTACATCCTTTTCTTTTTTCAAGATGCATGTCTATCTTGCGTTGGGAACTCAAAATGTTTTATTCCCTTTCATTTAAAGCTCTCAAAAAGTCATTTTCAATGCCCCCCAAAACTGACACACAGCAAATCATGTGAGGAAGAAGGTGTACTGAGTGTTTGTGTTTCTCTTCCAGTTGATTGTGTCCCACTGTATAAGATAGGTGATAATGCAAAGTAAAATGTTCTTATGGAAATAGCAGTTATATGGCTCAGTATTTTTCTAGTTAAAAGAAACAGAAAACCAAACTTAATACTAGCTGATTAAAAAAGGAAAACAACAACAACAACAAAACATTAAAAAATAAAGATATTCCAAAGATTATCCACTTATTTTGGCTTTGCTTTCAAATAAGGCTCTCAAATGGGATGACTTGATAGTCACCAGTGGCTCCCTTTTTACATCATCCACTCCAGTGGGGTCGGTGGGGGGGGAGTATTTTCTGTCTCTTCACTTCAACAGAATTCCCAGAAATATATCTCACTAGTCATTTTGGGGCATTTGCCCATCCATGAACAAAGTAACCTGACTGGCTAGGCATGAATTCTCTCTCTCCCCAAAGTACATGCAGTCAGCCTAAGGTATAGGAGACATTAAAAAAAAAAAAAAAAAATATATATATATATATATATATATATATATATATATAAAAATTAGTAGCTTAAGTGAAACAACCTACAAATTAACTTCCAAATACAAGTGAAAACTTGGGAAGGCATAAAGTATTCATGTCTTAAGACTAATGAGTAGATATGAGCTAGATATAGTATGTCTTTCAGCTCTTCACAGTTCACAAATATCAGCAGTACATGGTCCAAGAGGCATTGACATTTAGTCTAGTTCTGAGGCTTAGTGCTATATTTCTTGTCATGCCCACAAGTGATCACTTTCACTTTGTGCTCAGCTGCAGAGAGGTGAGACAGAATAGGCAGTGAGAACAGCCCAAATGCAATGTAATTATTGGGCATTGACCAACACTAAGTATAGGGGTAGAAGAAATTACTATAGGCTGAAGAACATAGTATTCAAACAATCTGAGGCAGAATATAATTGCTACTAGCCTATTCATCCCTAAAACACATAAAACAATTTTATCTGTTGAAACATCAGGTCAGATTCAGACCTACTCCTGTCTCATTCCTGGAGTTGAATGAAGACAAGCACTTGGCCTGTCCTAGCCTGATGGTGTTTAGCTTATGAGAACTGAAGAGACCACAGCTTAAAACTTAATCTGTTTAGCTATTGGTAAATAAATATCACATACACACAGGCTGTCATTAAATATACTTCTCTCAGTGCCCACATGTTTTGCTATATTAAAAAAAAAAGCCTTTTTCAGAGGTTAGATGTTTGCTCATTTAAATGCTTCTTCCTAGGAAAAATTGCACAAAGTCTCACATATAATAATTTCTGAATTATTGATTAATCATCAAACACTGTGTCTAGCATCATGACTTTTTGAAAAAGTATTACTTCATTGGATAGGAATGTGCAAATATTAGAACTTCTTGAGGCTGAATCTTCCCTCGAACATCCATGAGATATATGTACCAAAGAAATGCATCCTGATTATCTGTTTCTTTTACTTATCTGTAAAAATAGGCATAATAATACTACCTAACTCTAGGAGTTTTATCAGGATTAAATGGAATAATTTCAGTACTATTTGAAGAGAAGCATCAAGAGTGAGCATCTTTACCTTGTTCTAGATCTTAGAGAAAAACCTCTGTGTTTTACTGCTGAATATGTTAGCTTTGGGGTTTCTGTGTGCTGTGCTATGCTCAGATGCTCTGTCATGTCCAACTCTTTGTGATCCCATGGACTACAGCCCTCCAGACTCCTCTGTCCATGGGATTTCCCAGGAAAGAATACTGGAGTGGGCTGCCATTTCCTTCTCCAGGGAATCTTCCTGATCTAGGGATCGAAACTTCATGTACTTCATCTCCTGCATTGGCAGGAGGATTCTTTACCACTTTGCCACCTGGGAAGCCTTGGATTTTCCATATATAGCCTTTATTTGTCTTCAGGCAAGTTCCTTTTATATTAATCTGTTGAGTTTTTATCAGGAAAGGGTATTGAATTTGGTCAAGTGCTTTCCTGCATCTGTTGAGATAATCGTGTTTTTTTTTTTTTTTTTAATCCTTCCATCAGTATAACACATTGATTTAATTTGTGTGCAATGAACTATCCTTGCAGTCTAGGGATAAATCCCCCTTGAATGGTGTATAGTCCTTTTAGCATACTGCTAAATTTGTTTTTTAATATCTTGTTGATGATTTCCACATCCATATTTATCAAGGATATAGTTCTATTTGTTTCTTTTCTTATAGTGTCTGTCTTTTCCTTGGTGTCAGGGTAATGCTAGCCTCAATGCTAGTGCTCCCTCTCATTCTATATTTTGGAAGAGCTCAAGAAAATTGATGTTCTTATTTGAATGTTCATAGAATTCATCTTTAAAACTATCTGATTCTGGACTTCTTTTATTGGGAGGTTTTGATTACCGATTCAAAATCCTTAATTGTTATTGGTTTTGTATTTCTTGATTCAGTCCTGCTAGGCTGCATGTTTTTAAGGAATTTATTCACTTCTAAATTGTTGGATATGTTGTTCAGTATAATTGTTCATAACAGTCTTTATGATTTTTTAATTTCTATGGCACACAAGATGAAAGATATGGACATTGCCTTCCTACGATGGAACCTAGGACCTGGAGGAGATATTAGGACTAGGGTGAAAGACTTGTGAAGGTTTATTTTACATGTCAATTTGACTGAGCCACAGGGTGCCCAGCTTAAACATTGTTTGTGAATGTGTCTGTGAGGATGTTTCTAGATGAGATCAGCATTTTAATTGGATTCAGTAAAGTAGATTGGCCTCCCCAGTGTGGGTGGGCATCATCTAATTCACTGAGATTCTGAGTAGAATAAATAGCAGAGGAAAGAAGGATTTGCTACCTGCCTGCCTTCCTGCTAGAACTGGGATATAGGTCTTCTCCTGCCTTCAAGCCAGGATTTACACCATTGGTTCCCCTGGTTTTGGAGCCATCCTGCTCCCAATAGCTTATGATGACTATCTTTGGAATATGCATATAATTCTCAGTGGTAGTAGAAACACAGCTCTCCTTCTGTGCAGTAAGTGAAGGAGTAACTGTTGATGTTTTTAACTTCTAGTTGAATTGAAAGAGTGTTTGACCAGAGACAGGCTTTGTTGACAGCCACTTTTGCGCTCTCCAGAAATGTGAGAACGTTAACCTAAGAGAAACCTCCTTTGGACCTTAGACACCTGATCTATAATCAGATGGTTAAACTACAAAAACTCTAGGATTCGTTTGAAACCCTAAGGACAGAACGCTAAGTGAAAACTTCCCCCCAAAGATCTCTGTTCCTGGGTGCTTGGCTATTAAATAACTTGGGTGGATGGGAATCCAAAAGCCAGTTTGATATGAAATGAATCCATACATCACTGCTTAGCTACTGGAGCTTTGAATAGACTCAGACTCCCTGGTAAATGTTAGCTAAATATCCCTGTGTAGCTGGCTTCCATTGCCTCACATCGCTAATCCCAGGGACATGGATCTTGTTCATTCCCCTCATTAACTCAGTCCCTCCTTCCTAGCCATCAATCAATAAATAAATCAGGGAGCCAGAGGGACAGTGTCTTTTCCTTTCAATTCCTGCTAATTTCCCTCTGATAATTGACTTCTTAAGGAAGCATGGAAAACAAAATTTAAAAAAGAAAAAGTCAGTTGACTTCCTAATGACTTTACATTGCAGAGAGTCCCCTTTGGTTTAGAACACACTTGACATCCCTATCAAGCGACCTGATCTGAGACTTGTAGTGAAACTTGAAACATGATCAGGTGCACCTGTTTTCTTCCCAGGGAGGAGAATTTGACACAAAGCCAGGGTGATAGATGGAAGGGCTGGTGTGGGGAGGCGAGAGGAGGAGGGGAATGCATGTGCACAAATACTCCCTCCCCTCCACAGAAATGGTTCTGTCTCCTGAAATTATCTGATGAAGGGGAAAGTGGTGACATTTAATGTTCATAAATAATGCAAGCGTCTCGTTTCAGGTTGGCAGTATTGTTGCTGGCTGTCAAAAACATTTCAGTATCACCAATCTAATCTCAGGACTTTGTTTCTATCATTTCGTTTTTATAAAGGGAATGTGAAAATGAAAGATACCAACCAACAAGGTTTTTGTTGGGAAAATCCAATAGAAGTTATAAAAGATGGGCTTGAAAAAACTAGACTCTCAGGAGGCCTCTGCTTATTAATGGCATGGTAATGAGTCCACTGGTGCCCAGCCTAAGCCCTTGGATATGAGAAAAAGTATATTTGTCGCTCTTGGAAAGGGGAAGAATGAAACATTATCACTTGTTTGTAGACATTGACTGATTATATCTCAAACAGATTACAGGTGGCAGAAATTGTCTAAAAAAAAAAAGGCCTCCTGGGATTAAAATGACAAAGAAACACCTCCAATAGCATTCCACATTACCACCAAATAGAATAAACATAGCATTATCTTCATTTTTCTTATTCATTAGTGTTTTAAAATTGGAAACCTACTTTCTCTGTTTAAATAGAAGCTTATTCAAATTGAATGTAAATAAAGATCAAGTTTTTTAAAAGTCCAACTTCTGCCCTGTTTCTCCTAGAATATTCATAAATGCAAAGGAGAGTGAATAGTACGATAATGAAATGTAAGCATTTTTTTCAAAGCCGCAGACCATAATATACTGAGATTCTTTTTATTCTTGCTTAAAAGTTGCTGAAAGGAATCAGCTCACCTAATGTGCTAATTTACTAGTTCTAAAAGTGTTTTGAAACTGATATTTAAATTCTAGTGGCAGGTATCAAATAAACTAAATTCATCTTAAAGTATCTGGTTGTTCAGATCCACTGGTAATTTTAATAATGGATTTAGAAATACAGAATTTCTATTACCACTGTCTTTCAGACACTTTGCAAATGTGGATCATTCCTGAACTAACAGAGACTAAAAATAATTCCCATGTGAGAATATCACCATATCTTAAAGAAATATGTATTTCTTATAAACTCAAACTTTTCATGCTACAACTTGGAAAAGGGGACCTGGAAATGTAGAGTCCCAAATATATCTTAAGGAAAAAAAAAAAAGAATAAGGACTCCACTATGAATATTCTTATTTGCAAGTCAGAATTCTAGAATAATTTTGGAGTAATATATTTCATCTCAGGGCAAGCCATTAATCCAAATGCCACTGGTCATTGGTTATTGGTTGATGGAGCAGATGGAAGGACAAAGAGTTTTTCTTTACAAAGTATCGGTTGCCGAAAAGGTTCATTCGAGTTTTTCCTATAACATCTTATAGAAAAATCCAAATGAACCTTTTGGCCACCTCAATAGACAAGGCGAAAGTCACAAACACTGGTTAGAGAAAGAAAATGTACCATCTCCCCCAAAGTGCAAATTGCCCAGCTATTAAACACAAAGCTCAAATGTCAAATATAAGTCATGTTCAGATTCCAAGCATCTTGGGAATTTTCTCTACCAGAAATAGTGTGCCACGGTCCAAGATTCAAAAGAAGTTTGCTGTGTTCCAATTTTTCCTCGAAGTAGTGGTTCCTGGTGTGCAGGAGAGATGGGGAAGAGAGTGTGTTAGCAAGAACAGAGGGTAGGGAGGAAATATATCATCCTTCAGGAACTTTGAGAGTCTAGGCAGCTTGAATAATGCTTCAGTTCAGTTCAGTTCAGTCGCTCAGTCCTGTCAGACTCTTTGCAACCACATGAATCGCAGCATGCCAAGCCTCCATGTTCACAAACTACTGGAGTTTACCCAAACTCATGTCCATTGAGTCGGTGATGCCATCCAGCCATCTCATCCTTTGTCGTCCCCTTCTCCTCCTTCCCCTAATCCCTCCCAGCGTCAGGGTCTTTTCCAAAGAGTAAACCCTTTGCTTGAGGTGGCCAAAATATTGAAATTTCAGCTTCAGCATCAGTCCTTCCAATGACCAACCAGGACTGATCTCCTTTAGGATGGACTGGTTGGATCTCCTTGCAGTCCAAGGGACTCTCAAGAGTTTTCTCCAACACACAGTTCAAAAGCATTATTTGGCACTCAGCCTTCTTTACAGTCCAACTCTGACAACCATACATGACCACTGGAAAAACCATAGCCTTGACTAGATGGATCTTTGTTGGCAAAGTAATATCTCTGATTTTGAATATGCTATCTAGGCTGGTCATAACTTTCCTTCCAAGGAGTAAGCGTCTTTTAATTTCATGGCTGCAATCACCATCTGCAGTGATTTTGGAGCCCCCCAAAATAAAGTCTGATACTGTTTTCACTGTTTCCCTATCTATTTTCCAAGAAGTGATGGGACCAGATGCCATGATCTTCGTTTACCGAATGTTGAGCTTTAAGCCAACTTTTTCGCTCTCCTCTTTCACTTTCATCAAGAGGCTTTTTAGTTCCTCTTCACTTTCTGCCGTAAGGATGGTGTCATCTGCATATCTGAGGTGATTGATATTCCTCCCAGCAATCTTGATTCCAGCTTGTGTTTCTTCCAATCCAGCGTTTTTCATGATGTACTCTGCATAGAAGTTAAATAAGCAGGGTGACAATATACAGCTTTGACGTACTCCTTTTCCTATTTGGAACCAGTCTGTTGTTCCATGTCCAGTTCTAATTGTTACTTCCTGACCTACATATAGGTTTCTCAAGAGGCAGGTCAGGTGGTCTGGTATTCCCATCTCTTTCAGAATTTCCCATTCTGTTAGCTACTCCTAAATCATTTGTGCCAAGTGGAAAATCAAGCTAGCCTTTAAAATTTCAGTGAAAGTCGCTCAGTCATGTCTGACACTTTGCAACCCCATAGACTGTAGCCTGCAGGCTCCTCTGTCCATGGAATTCTCCAGGTAAGAATACTGGAGAGGGTAACCATTTCTTTCTCTGGGGGATCTTCCCAACCTAGGGATCGAACCCAGTTCTCCCACATTGCAGGTGGATTCTTTACTGTCTGAGTCACCAGGGAAACCCAAGAATACTGAAGTGGGTAGCTTATCCCTCCTCCAGCAGATCTTCTCAACCCAGGAATTGAATCAGGGTCTCCAGCATTACAGGTGGATTCTTTATCAGCTGAGCTACTAGGGAAGCCCGTAAAATTTCAGAATCTGCATTTTTCCAAAGTGGTCAGTACATCTTGGAGAGTATTTCACTCAAATGAAATACAAACAAATGAAATCTAAAATTCCTCTTGGTTTTGAGAAAACATCGAGAGGTTTGGTATTCAAGTAAATCAGTCCTGCAGACTGCTGTTTGGAGACCTTTGGGGACAGAGGATACTAAGAAGGCCTCTGTCTGCTCCTTCCTCCTCAGTGACACCCTGCACAGTTCCATGTTTTTGGTTTTAGTGACTGGTCATATGTGTAAGTTGCCAGTTAAAGTTCTGTGACTGGAAACAAAACAGCATTTTAGCTTACCATACTAAATGATGTCAGGTTGTTACCTGGTCTTTTACTTTGCTTTGCATGTTTTATGGTTTTGTGAGGTTCTACAAATTAAAAGCATTTTGTAAGCAATACTTTTATGGGAGTTCAGAGAAACAGAACCAATAGGAGATGGATAGATGGGTAGATATAGACAAGAAAAAATTTATAATAGAAATTGGCTCACATAGTTATGGAGGCTTGAAGCCCACTGTCTACCATCTTTAAGCTGGAGAACCAGGAAAGCCAGTCATATGATTCAGTCCAAGTCCCTGAAAAGGCCTGAAAACCTGGGGAACTGGTGGTATAATTCCCAGAGTCCAAATGCTAGAGAACTTGGTGCTGCAAATATCAGGGCAGGAGAACATGGCCATCCTAAAAGAGAAAAGGAATTTGCCCTTCTTTTGACTCAGCATTACTTTGGTCACATTCTACTTGACTGAAGAAATTTGCTAGGTCCAGCAAATACTAGGAGGGTAAGAAGAGCTACATGAATCGAATGCCAGAAAGTGGGCATTACTGGGAACTATTTCAAAAACCGTGTCATACGCTTAATGTGAAAAAAACAAACCTGAATCAGAATTTATACTTACAAGGTATGAACCAAATAAAAAATCCAACGATTCCTAGAGAAGGAAATACTATGTGAAGCCTAAGACTAGTATTCTCAATCAGCTGGTTTGAGGACCAGTTATTGTTTAGTCGCTAAGTTATATCGGACTCTTTGTGACTTCATGGACTGCAGCCCTCCAGACATTGCTATCATTCATAATCTCCCGCAGTTTGCTCAAATTCATGTCCATCAAGTCAGTGATGCCATCCAAATATCTCATCCTCTTTCGCTCCCTTCACTTCCTGCCTTCAGTCTTTCCCAGCATGAGGGTCTTTTCCAATGAGCTACCTCTTCTCATCAGATGGCCAAAGAATTGGAACTTTCAACTTCAGCATCAGTTTTTCCAATGAATATTCAGGATTGGCTTCCTTTTGGATTGACTGGTTTGATCTCCTTGCAGTCCGAGAGACCCTCAATAATCTCCACCAGCAAAATTTGAAAGCATCAATTCTTCAACCAGATACATGTCAAAAAGTCCTGTGTTCTTTCTTGTTGATATTGAGCAAGTTTCATCTTTCTGTGAGTCATACATGTTTATTATTACCACCAAGGCAATAAGGAGGCATCTTCACTATGATTAGTGACAGGAAGAGCCGTTTTTTTAAATAACATTCATTCAACAATTGATTACAAGCTTTTTGTAGTCCAGAAAATGTTTTGCATTTGTTACCCAAACAGCATATAATTTAGACATCCAAAGAAGTTATCTCCAAGTTTATAAAGATAATAGCTTATAGTATGTTAGTTGAGTCACACACTTAAAATATGCAAAACTAAGATTCTAAAAATTTAGCTCAGTCACTAATAATTTGATCATTTCATATTGACTATGAATGTACAATACATTAACATTTGGGAGAAATGTCTGAAATGTATTTTTAGAAACTTGGTACTAATTCTGCACTGCTTTTGATAATCTGAGATCATTTCAGTATGAAAAGTTAAATATACTTAGTGAGCAAAATGTAAGGACTCCATCCTTGCACAGAAGACACAAAGCAGGAAGCTCTGCAGAACTTTCTGGTGCATCCTCACACAATCTGTGAAAATGAGGTTGCCAGAATATGTCTTCACATTGGCAATCCGTACCTGCAGATTTAGGACCTGCACATACAGAATGCCAACTGTACTGTGTCATTTTCTATGAGCGACTTGAACATCCATAGACTTTGGTATCTATACATCCTGGAACCATTCCCCATTGGATACTGAGAGATGACTGTGCATCCTTTATGCCAGGCTTTTCTTTCTGGCCAGAATCTCCACTCCATCATTATAATGAAGCAAATCACTACTCACCTATCAGGCCACAGATCATATTCCTCCTGCCTCAGAAAATTCTTTCTGACCACTCCAGGCAGAATTAAGCATTTACTTCTGGATATTCCTTACTATTTGCTTTTCCTTCCATTCAGAGTAGATATCTCTAAGTCTTTGTAATCAGGCTTTATCTCAAAACTGTATGATTCTAATCAAGGCAAAGGTTATGCTCTGATTTCCCCCATTTCTCTCCCACTTCCCAGGTATATGACACATAAAGCATTCAAGATGCTTCAGAAATGTTCTAATGGATGGGCTTCAAGATGCCAATCAGTAAAATGAAGCTTTAACTTGGTTGGAATGTTTATTTTTTAATCATTTGTCTAGGCTTTATGTGCAGCATTAATTCACCAAATGACTCAGTGAGGTATGTGCCACAACAATCCCATTTTACAAATGAGGCTATATTATTAAAAAAGAATGAAGTGGGAATTTGAACCTTACAAGATTGTCTGATGAGGGACTATCACCCTAATCATATTTTTATCTATGAAATCACCTCTAATACAACCTTCATGATTCTGGTCCTACCATGTTTTAGAATCATAAACAGTCATCTATCACACAGTCCCCTGGTTACATTTCTTTTAGAAAGAGATAAACAATTCTATCATATGTGTTGTTCTTCAGCTGACCATGGATTTTCTAAAATGATAAACCTATTTATAATTCTCCCCCCTGCAAAGTCTCTGGCATAAAGCAAGCATTCCTATTCTTCATGATTCATAAAAATGGTTGTTTGACTGCTCTTTTCCTTCACCAGATCTGCCTGTTTTTTTCCCTAAGCTCTTAGCATCAGAGGGTAGCCTTAAATGAGTGACATTTTCAAGTGCTTTATATTCTAGGACTTAGGATCAGATGTTGCCATTTTCAGAGACAGCTGTAGCTCCACTCACAAAAGGCCAAGTGTCTTATAAAAGAAGGAGTCATTGTAAAAGTAAGCTGTTCAAAGCCATATGCCTGATTCTTTTCAGGTGCAATAGACACAGGTTCCTCTGTGTCTTGGGGGCTGCTACTTACAGGTCTCACTCAAGAAATCATCGCCATTCAGTTCATTTGTTGAGTATTTCCTATGTCAGATACTGTGTTGAGAATTGGGCTTACAAACACAATGAGACAGTTTATCCTTTGTCCCTTAGGGCACTTACAGTTCTGTGGAAGAGCTTTAATTCCACTCAGTTCTTTAATTCCAGAAGCTTCTCTTTGTGCTCTAATTGAGCAAAAGTTCTTATTACATTTTTTCGTTTGTTTCTCCTCTGTCTCTTCCATTAGTTCTGCTTCCATGGAAGCACCTGTTCTAGTTGTTCAGCTTGATCTTCCCATCTCATCTTTAGCACAGCGTTCTGCACCATTTCTTGATCCTACTCTCTGTCCCACAGTGTCATGCTGGAGCAGACTAAGAGATTTATTCAACTACCCAGTGCGTGCACAACACACACGCGCGCACACACACACACACACACACACACACACACACACACGGTCTAGCTTTATAAACCTGAGATGATTCATTGTACTATTTGCCCAAGAAATATTTTATTTTCAAGACTTTGGTGTTCAGCTGAAGGCGATGTTGGAGAGATATTTTAACAACACAGTAACAGAACAGACAGGCATTTTCTTAAACGTTATATTCTTGTACAATATGAAGTCACCACTTTGTCTTAGGTACTTGAACATCAAATAATCTTGCCATGGTCAGGAGCCAACCAGGAATTGCATTAATATCATCTACCTGAGCAAAGGAACCACAAAATAAAAGCATAGATAGAGGTCATACTGTGTGGCAGGTTTCCAGATCTGGAGCAATCATATATCTAAGCAGAAATTAATATCAGCATCTGATGAACTTGTCACCATCTGCGATCCATATCCTCAGATCTCTTTTGTGGTGTGCTTGGAGAGTAGGTATGTTATGGCATTCGCAACACAAAGGGGAGGAAATGTGTTTACCCATGTGGTTTATGTGAAAAGATTAGATCAAATCCTTTTATGGGCCACATTCTCATGGCCATTTTGTATAAGAATTAGTCAAAGAAGGATGTATTGCCAACAAGAAATTTTTCTGAGAGCAGGGTGGATTTAATTATGGCCTGTGGGTTTCCTTGGTGGCTCAGACAGTAAAAATATCTGTCTGCAATGCAGGAGACCTGTGTTCAGTCCCTGGTTCAGGAAGATCCCCTGGAGTAGGAAATGGCAACCCACTCCAGTGTTCTTGCCTAGAGAATTCAATGGACAGAGGAACCTGGTGGGCTACAGTCCATGGGGTTACAAAAAGCCAGAGACAACTAAGCGACTAACACTTTCACTTTTCATGATGATGACATACATTTCTAAATACTTATTGGAAAAAGACCCATAGGCTGAGATGCAATGTAAATACACATATAGTTACTACAGACTTAATTCCTGGTATATAATTTTGAACCTTAGAGTGCAATGCAAGAGGTAGATGTTACAAATAAACAAGAAACATCTACAGACTATGAAAACTATGATGAATGAAAAACCTAGGGACCTAACATAAAATTTCCAGTAGACTAGGGGTAGATGGAGTGGTGTGTGATGGTTTCATTTAGGAAACAATATTTAAACTGACATGTGAAGGGAGAACGAAGATTTGCCATGATCCATCCTAGTGTTACTTAGATCCACTTCTTAGAGAATCTAGTTTTGGGAGCAACTCGTTTAGGATTCTGATGGCCCTATCTTCCCAGGGAAGTTTAGAGGAGTTTTCTAATGACCACAATTGATACTTTCTCTCTCCTTCATCATCTATTTTCTATTTTCCTCACCCTTGGCTATTATCTCTGTAGGTAGTAGAAGTTTACCTGCTGTTGTGACCAAGACCCTCTTCCTTCCTTCCTCCCTTCTTTCCTTCCTTTCTTTCATTCTGATTTCTGATGCTGGGAAACCCAGGGGGAGAAGGAAGGAAGGATGGACACTTGTGCAAAGGCCAACTTCCTCCCACCCCCAACAATCCATGGGCAAGAGCTTTTATAGGCTGAGGGAGGGGGCTACATGCAGAAACAGCACTGTCAGCTCTGATAGTCATCTTGAAATTGATCTCCATGGTCGTATCAGCATCATCTTGACTGTACAGTTATTATTCAGTTCCAAGGTCAGTTTGTTCCCATTTCCGTGAGGCCAGTTCTTAGAATAGTGTTAGCTTGTGTTATGGCTGAAGACTCTCTTTCTTGAGGGGGTCTGTGCTCTTTCTCTGACTGATTTTGCTGCACTTGTCTACTTAACATCATAATTGTTATGTCAAGGGAGGACTCAGATACTGAAGTGGGTACCCTGAGTGTAGTTTCTGTTCTGATTGTGTAGCAACAACCTTACTTCCTCCTGATGATCAGAGTTAGCCTTCCCTGCTGGTTCCTTCACAGAGACTGCAGAAGTTTCCAGGTAGCTTATCATCTATCAGGACTCCTGCTGTGTCTCCTGGCAGAGGGATTCTTAATTTGGAAGCAAGGACATCTAACACTGTGGAGCCCATTCCCCCAGTAGGTCTCTGGAATTGTTGGTAAATGGGGCCGCTCATGCTTTTACCCTTCAGTTCCCAGACTTGTGCATTCTTGCTTTTAAGGAAGGGGACATGCATGTCAATTTCTAAAGGTTATTGACTTCAAGCAATGGGGCCCATCCTTTTGTGGCACCAGGGACCTGTGTTGTAGAAGACAACTTTTCCATGTACTCGGGGCAGAGGTGATGGTGTCAGGAGGATTCAAGCCCATTACAGTTATTGTGTACTTTATTTCTATTATTATTATATCAGCCTCACCTTAGATCACTAGGCATTAGATCCTGTAGGTTAAGGACCCCTGATTTAATGTATACTGATACCTGGAAGATTGTATAAAAGTATCACTCCTGAGCTGGCCATTCTGTTGAGCCTTTCATGGACCATTTCATCACTCTATGTAAAGCAGCTTCAGCCTATGTCGTATGAGCAATGAGCCATGGACCTAATAATGGTCATATGTCCACTCTCTTACCTCTTTTACTATAACGTGGATTCTTTTTGACTCATTTGTATATCAAAGGATGTATCAGTGGATCAAACACTTTATATGCTCCTCAGTTAGTGATATTGATTGCAGTACTTAAAGCAGAAAGGTTAAACACATACCTAAAATATGTACCAAAATGAATTGTTGCCCCTTTTAAGATATAAGGCAGTCTTCCAGTCTTGCATGCAAAGGACTTAGTAGTTGCCATGCCATCCTAACAAGTGGAAAGCTAAACAGACTAAAAGAATCAACAACTCTCCTTGGGTCTATAAGGGAGAAGACATGGGGGTAAACCACAGGCCCCAAGATTGGAGAGACAGGAAAATACAGGGATTCCAGGTTATGGAGCAGAGAGCCAACAGTGAAAACTGCTACAGGAATCAGAGCCTGGTAGGAAACCCTGAACTATAATTGATGAATTGCTGGAGGCTCAGACAAGTCTAAGAGATAAAAGTTCCAGGGGGACTCTCTCATAGGGGAGGCCCTACAATACTGTGAGCTATTCATCCAGGAACTCAAACAGATTCCTATAGTAAATATCAGAGAGAAATCCCTTTGGGCTTCTGGCAGCAAGAAAGGGGAAAGGGACCATTTTGAAATACACCACAGTTCTCTATTTTTATCAAGGCCTACCCTGAGGGGAAACTGGTTAACCAGAACCTGATGTTAGGTATTATCAAAGCCTAAGTGACCTGGGAGAAGGGAAAGAAATACCCACTCCAGCCTACTCTAGCCATCCTTTCTCCCTAAGGGGAGGGAAAACAAAAAAGCAAAGCAAAACTTGTGAAGTTCATTTTCCAGAGGGATAATCTCACTAAAAGACTAAGACCTAATCATAGGAGTATATAGTCCTTCCCTTCCCCACACCTCACTATTATGTTACTAAAGGCCTGTTTGCAGCAATCCCATTTACTTTTGACGAGCTATCAAGAAAAAAATTACAAGGCATACCAAAAGGCAAAACAACAACAACAACAAAACCCACAATTCAAAGATACAGAGTAAGAATTAGAGCAAGACATGACAGGGATGCTAGAATTATCAGACAGGGAATATTAAACTCTGATAATCCAGACAGTGAAAACTTAACCATTCAGCACTGAAAAGAAATGAGCTATCAAGTCATGAAAAGACATGGAAAAATCTTAAATACAGTTGATTAACTGAAAGAAGCCTGTCTGAAAAGGCTAAATACTTAATGAGTCTAACGGTATGACATTGTGGAAAAAGCAAAACTATGGAGACATTAAAAGGGTGGCCAGGGCTTGAAGGGGTGGAGGTGGAAGATGAAGGTAAAACACAGTATTTTTAAGGTGGTTAAAATACTCTGTATGATGCCATAATGATGGATACGTATCATTTGCCAAAAACCCATAAAATATATTGGGTTGACCAAGAAGTTGTTTAAGTTTTTCCTTAAGATGCTTTGGAAAAATCCAAATGAACTTGTTTGTCAACCCAATACAATACCAACAGTGAACTGTCATGCATTCTGTGGTTTCTTTGTAGTGGGTGCTCTGATAGACAATAACATGTAATACCACAGTAGCTTGCTTTATGCTCATTCATAGCATGAAATGAATTCTAGTCCCATCCCTCTACACTAGTCCTCTTCAGTCTCTTCCTATTTTTTTTCTTCCAGACTTCTAACCAGTCTTCCAAGTTATTCAGCACAGCACAAGTCTACATGTATTCTAATCCCATTATACGTATTCATGCATGGTCAATCATGTCTGACTCTGTGACTCCATGGACTGCAGCCCACCAGGCTCTTTTGTCCATGGAATTTTCCAGGCAAGATTACTGGAGCGTATTGCCATTTTCTTCTCCAGAGAATCTTCCCAACCAAGGGACTGAACCTGTATCTCTTACATCTCCTGCATCGGCAGACGGATTCTTTACCGGCTAAGCCACTGGAGAAGCCCATTCTAATCCCAGACTACAAAGTGAATTCATACAAAGTGAATCATCAGTTGCTTCACATAAATTTCCAGCCCTTGGGAGGATGCCCCTCAACACTCTTGAGGTTTCCCTAGGACTGTACCTAGGGCTACAGTCGTCCATTTTTGCCTTATATTAATTTACCTAAGTACTGAATGGACATTCATCAATCATTCATAAGGCATATCCTATATGGGCATAGGTATGAATTTAGGGAACTATTGCAATGATGGAGGATGTGTCATGAGGGGATGGGACCTAGACGGTCTGCGTGTGTGTGTGTGTGTGTGTGTGTGTATCACTCATTTGTGCCTTGGTCCTTCTTACTCTTTACCTCAGATTACTGCTTTTATCATATGAGGACTTGCTGCTGGACCAGTCCTTGGTAGATACGACATACCCAGCAAATGATGGATACTTCTAGTTTTATGGTAACTGATGTGTGACCTGGTGTTCTGTCTTTTCCCATAGCCAGTACAATGAATATTTAGAACTGATTTTCAAAAAGTCTATCCTTTTGTACTACAAATGGGATAAATTTGCCTCAGAACCCTAGGAGTCTGTATTGTGATTCTCTCAATGGGTCTATCCTGTAGGTTCCTTTTAGCATCTTTATCTCTCAGCACTGATGTTTATAGTAACATAAGGCCTGAGCGAAGAAAGAGTCCAAGGTACAGAGTCATAACCTTAACCTGCTGAAGAGCTTTTTCCTACTCTAGACCCAACTCAAATCTATTAGCCTTTCCTGGACCCAGTACATGGCTTGAAGCAGTTTTCTCAGGTATGAGATAAGCTATGTAGTAAAACTTAAAAGGTTTTTAAACACTGGGCTTCCTTCTTCATGATGGGAGAAGCAAGGTGCAGTATTTTGATTTTGGAGAGGATGTCCAGGTATGCTCCAGATCGTAGCATGTCTAATTATTTTAAAGAATGTGAATCATCACAGGGTTTATATTACCAACTAGTATGTATATTGGAGAAGGCAATGGCACCTCACTCAGTACTCCTGCCTGGAAAATCCCATGGGGTCGCTGAGGGTCGGACACGACTGAGCAACTTCACTTTCACTTTTCACTTTCGTGCATTGGAGAAGGAAATGGCAACCCACTCCAGTGTTCTTGCCTGGAGAATCCCAGGGACTTGGGAGCCTGGTGGGCCGCCATCTATGGGGTCACACAGAGTCGGACACGACTAAAGTGACTTAGCAGCAGCAGCATACATATATAGTATGTATATATTCTAATGAAGCCTCCAATGTGCTCACCATTTCTTGCTCTTTGGTCTGATTATCATGGCATGATCAATATATCATATTAGTCCTCTGTCATCTCCCAATGATATGAAGGGGCCAGGCTGGTGATTTAAATAGAAATACAACAAAATGCACATCTCCTTCATCTGTTAGGTTCTTAATGGTAACCTGAATTTCTGTCTTTTCCCCTAGCATATTACACAGTTTCAATCTTCATTTCTCATTGAGAAGGGGAGGCAATCTTAGACGCTTCTAGTTGGGCTTCTCCACTATGATGATAGCTCTCAACACACTGTTCAAGGAAGCAATGTGGTTGTTGTGCTAATGACAGGTGATATCTATTCTAATTATACACTCAAGAATCAGAGAAATATCCACCAAGTGGGTACATGGACCCACTATACCCACTTAACTAGTCCTTCCTTGGCTAGAACTCCATCTGTTGCCTGGTCCTCATATGCCCACATCAAACTGATAAGACATGATGCTGCTTCAGGTAGGCACATATCAATGTTGTTTTGTACCCTATATTCAACAATCCTCAAATTATGCAATTATTTACCTTTTCCTACTGGATAATTACTTAGGAAAATGACAGCATATTTTTGGGGGGAAGGAATGCTGAATTATTATCATACAGTCTTACTGTAGGACACTTCCTCTCATATATATATATACTTATATATATATTTATATATATATATATTTATATATATATTTATATATATTTCAGTTAATCCCAATTACAAAAACTGGTTCAGCTGGAGAAACTGGGAAAGGAATCATGAATTTCTACTGGAGGAACAGCCATTTCCAGTTTGATCCTCCGTTCCTTGACTTTTATTTATTTATTTTTTTGGTAAAGATATATTTCTATTATACAGCCATGATGGTCGCCATCTATGTTGCCCCTAGGGACACCATATTCTGTTAACCAGGTTTGTGACTCTATGAATGACGTAGTTCTGGATGTCATATCACCCTTGCTACTCAGTATAGTAACTGAGACTATTTTTCTGATTTCTTACCCTATCCTACTCTTGTTATCACTGAACCACTTCTGCAGTAGAGCCTAGTATGACCTGTGTTGGTCTACAGAGGGGAATTTCTTAGCGATGCTGCTGACTCTTTCACGTTCTTAAAATGGTATATCCTTATTAATAATTTAATTAATAATAACAATTGAATCATGAGTAAATTTTTTTTAGTGAAAAGGGAAGGCCCCAGTTAGAGCCTTGCATTTTTTCTCAAAAAAATTACTCAGAATTTAATGTAATGCTAATTAGTGTTCAAATATATCCCAAGAAAATATGCACGCATGCGCACATGCAGCTCCCTCTTCCCTCACCCACTCCAGTCTTGGAAGATTCTGTTTAATGACTTTAAGCCCAGTGGAAAGTGATTATTGTATATTTTAAGAACTGGCATGAAATCTGTATCGATGATACTATAAACATGGAAAATGGCACCTATATAGAAATCCAACGTAATGTTCAATAGATAGATTGGTGATGTTTTTGTAATACTAGATAAGAGGAGAAAATAGCAGATGGGGTTGGGAGATGGATTGGAGCTGTATTAAGTCTGGATTCTTATCCGTTAGGTGACAGGAACCCTTGAAAGGTTTTAAGCAGGAAAAAGATAAATTTGACTTTTACTTTAGAATGAAGTATGGTGGGTGAAAGAATGGAAGATATTATAATTTTTTTTGCCATGTCCTGCAGCATGTGAGGTCTTAGTTCTCCAGCCAGGGATTAAACCACACCTCCTGCAGTGGTAGCATAGAGTCTTAACCTCTGGACTGCCAGCGAAAGTCCAGAGGTTGTAAAGGAGACATGGTAAGGCTTTGGATCACGGCTCCCACTCTGGGAGTTATTCTTCATTGATAAGCAAGACAACTTATGCAAAAGTTTCTAAGCAGTGCAAAGGTATTAGTCATATTGGGATTTCTTTATAGTACTCAGGAAACTGAAGATGACCAGGCAACTGGTGCATAAAGGGAGGAGGGTGGCTGTACTACCTTGCTTACTAAGGACTCAGGGATCATTAAAAAGTAGGTGTGGACAGAACATATCTGCAAGGCTAATTGCATACTTTGAGAACTTCAGGGGGATGATTTTTTAGCTGCCCTTGTCCCCACTTCAAAGTTGCTGCCTACTAAATGGACCCTGTTAAAGCCATCGCTTCCCATAGAGGCGTGGGGCATGGCTCATGAAAATTGAGCAGGCTAATCTAGGGTAACTGCAAATTACTAAACAAAACCTGATATTATGTAGATTGATATGCTTATTTCAGACACTTGAGAAAATGCAAGAATTTTAGGAGAGGGGAGGGAGCATAATTTTAAAAATACTTTTTTAGCTGCTTGATTTAATGATCTAGTTTTTGAGATTAAAAGAACAACTTCAGAGGCCCATTTCCCTTTCAGGTGAAGGATTAAATAATCTTAAAGTAGTTTGATGTGTGGTTTATGTTTGCATTTTTTATCTAATCAGCCAAACAAATATAATTAATTCAGACAGTTGTCTCTATGGTTTTGGTGCCTGGTAGGAGCTTTATCATTACAAATGCAAATATGTTCCTAAAATAATGAGAAAGTCATTATCACACCTTATTCATCTATGTGGCCAGATAGAAAGCTGAAATGCCATCTATTATGGAAGTGACTTCTGTGAACCATTCAGAGAACATTAAGGACTTTGCCTGAGTAGGACATACATCTTGCTGTGACTTTGTCTAGTGTCAGTGTGTCCCTAATGGGGCATGCAAGTTAGGGGTATATTGTAATGAAATACACACTGAATCAGGAATTTTACATAAACTGGGAATATTATTCTCCTTCAGCGTCTATGTTCTTTTAGGTGGTTCCTTGCATGTATGCTACGTGGCTTCCTTCGTGTTCAAATCTTTGCAACCCTATTCAATTCCTCTATCCATGGAATTCTCCAGGAGAAAATACGGGAGTGGGATCCTCCAGGGAACCTTCCTGATCCAAGAATTGAACCCACATCTCTTATGTCTCCTGCATTGGGAGGTGAGTTCTTTACCTCTAGTGCCACCTAGGAAGCCCAATAATACCTTAGTTTCTCAACAATTAGAGGGACAGTAATCGTTTCTGAACCTACTGTAAAGTGTTCACATGTGAAGTGATTGCAATTAATTACATGTAAGCTTGTGCATGTGTGTGTTCCATTTGTGGTTTCTCAGTTTGGACTTCTTCCAATACACACAAGCTGATTTTTCTTCTGGTTTCAATGTAGAGGTGAGGAATGCCTCTTTATATTTCTTTCATTATGCTTCTAAGCTATACCCAGTTTCCCTCTCTAGGATCCCTTCTAGATACTTCCTTGCTGCTCCTGTGTTTTTCTCCATGTATCTGGGTTCTGATTGCTTCTAGGGAATGTCCTCCTTGCTTACTAGCACAATCAAGCCTTCCCTGATACTACTTGCCCGTGACCATAAGCTATTACAAATCACCTCTCTTCTTCCTTCAGTATCAAATAATCATTGACACTAATTGTCACCACTTTCTCAGTTCTAGTCACTCAGCAATCTGGAATCAGCTATCATGATTCTGTTGAAATTGTTCCATGTCTTGATAGTCAGTCTCATCCTAACTGATCTTTCTATGGTATTTAATACAGCTGACCAGTTCTTATCTCTAGAAAGCAACAACTAAAAAAATTTTTTGTACTAAACACTGGTGAAGAAACTATTTTTTAAAAATGATGCAATATATAATGCTAGTTGGAATTAAAAATTAATTGTCATTTTATCTTTTAAAGTTCAGAACATAGTGTTGCTGAGGAATTTTTGTTATACTTTTGTTTTGTTTCATTTTTGTTGTCATATTTCAGTTGAAACACCTGAGCGACTTCAGAACAACTGTCTTAATGTGCAAACTTAAAGACAGATATTTCTAAAATATCTTTTTCATGTTTAAAATGGAATTTATGAGGAAAGGCCTATCTAACTTATGACTATAAAATAAACTAATTTTAAACTGTCTAATTTAATAGTTAAGGCTCATGAAAAGGTACCGAGAGATAGTGTAATGTAACTCTTTTTAAATTTTTATTGGAGTATAGTTGATAACAATGTTATGCCCTAATGTTACTCTTTAAAATTTTTTTTTAATTATTTACTATTGATTGGAGGATAATTGCTTTACAATGACAATGTTGTGTTGGTTTCTGCCATACATCAACATGAATCTACCATAGGTATACATGTGTCCCCTCTTTCTTGAGCCTCCCTCCTGCCTCCCACCCCATCCCCGTCACCCAGGTTGTCACAGAGCATCAGGTTGAGCTCTTTGTGTTACATAGCAACTTCCAATCTAATGTAACTCCTAATAAATTATATTTTAGAATCCTACAGACTTCTATTTGATTCCTCATTTTTCTACTTTAAAAAGTAGTATAAAGTTATAAACTCTGATACTTTGAGTTACATTATCTTCCTAAGTTTTATTTTTGTTTCCTAGTAAATTGTAAATAATAATAAATATACTTATTAGGCTTTAATGGGAAAATTAAACTAGAGAGTGCTTATGGTTTTTAGTACAACTCTGTAGTAACAGTAATAAAAATGTTAATAATAATAAAAGTATGCATTTAATAATAGTATAGCAGGAAACATTTAAGCCCAAACAAGCTCTTCTAAGAGTAAGATGGAATACATCAAAGAAGATCTGTTCAGAATGGATGTTTCTCCCTTAAAAAATGTTTAAGATTTTTCACCTGTTATTATTGGAAAATATATGTGCTATCAAATATTTTTAACAAATAAAATAGGACGTTTATATTTCACATAAATATAAAAGCAAATGCATATTGCTATTTGGTATTCCCATGACATAGGTTTAGTCTTTCTTAAAAAAAGACATCACTTTGTCATATATAACACTGACAATAATCTTTCCTCAGAAAGTCAAATAATTATGTTTTGATGTAGCTCATGTCTGTCTGGTTCTGTTGCAAGTAACACAGTTTGAGAAGAAGTATGGTGACTGCAGCCATGAAATTAAAAGACGCTTACTCCTTGGAAGGAAAGTTGTGACCAACCTAGACAGCATATTAAAAAGGAGAGACATTACTTTGCCAACAAAGGTCCATCCAGTCAAGGCTATGGTTTTTCCAGTAGTCATGTACTACTGTGATGTGAGAGTGGACTATAAAGAATGAGTATAAAGATTATAAAGAAAGCTGAGTCCTGAAGAATTGATGCTTTTGAACTGTGGTGTTGGAGAAGACCCTTGAGAGTCCCTTGGACTGCAAGGAGAGCCACCCAGTCCATCCTAAAGGAGATCAGTCCTGGGTGTTCATTGAAAAGACTGATGCTGAAGCTGAGACTCCAATACTTTGGCTACCTGATGCGAAGAGCTGACTCATTTGAAAAAACCCTGTGCTGGGAAAGATTGAAGGCAGGAGGAGAAGGGGACTACAGAGGATGAGATGGTTGGATGGCATCACCGACTCAGTGGACATGAGTTTGGATAAACTCTGGGAGTTGGTGATGAACCGGGAGGTCTGGGGTGCTGTGCTTCATGGGGTCACAAAGAGTTGAACATGACTGAGGGACTCAACTGAACCGAACTGGATGCTCAGAATGGCAAACCAGCAAAGAATTAGGTGGGGACACACAAGGAGCAGAGAGACAAGTTAAAAGAAAAATTTAAAAGAAACACCCCTTAATAAGAAAAGAGGCCAAGAGCATCCCCTGGAAATCATAGTGATGAAATGTTAAGGACAGGTTTGCAAGGGGTAGTGAGGTAAACTTGAGATAAATTATTCACCTATTCATTATTATTTTTGTCTTTGGAAAAATATGAAGATTTTTGTGTGTGTGACTGGCCAAATGGTGTTTCTGTTCAACACAGGGAATCCACAGGGCCCATCAGTTTGAGGAGATTTCAAGAACCTTAACCAGGTGAAATACACTGAGCTCTCTTCAATGAAACCCTAAACATGGAATTTCTGAATCATGGTAGTAAAGCAAAAAATGCAAAATGTGGGGGATTTTTTTGCAATATTCAGGATACTGAGAGAAAAAATTCTGCTGTCTCAGGTAAACAACAGTGAAGCAGATTATGTCAATGGGTTACAGCAATCACTACTAGACTTGCTATAAAAACCATATTCCCACTAGATGAACCGCCACTGATAAGCACCACCCACATCCCCTTTGCAACTGCTTGGTTAAAACTATTTTCTTGTACATGTGGAAATGATATATATCAACAAAACTATATCTTGAAAGTGTCTTTCTACCAGCTATGAACATATTGTATATCTTATTGAAGCATGTTATGTTAGAACTCAGGAGAACATAGAAAGAACAAAACAAAACCAAAAAAGCCACAATGGATTGAGTGTCAACTCTATGCCAGTGAATCTCCTATAGAGAAACTCATTATAGATAAGATTATTACCATCTTGCAATTAGAACAGTGCTGCCTTACTCAAGATCGCACAGTAAATATTAGGAGAAAGCATCGGAAACAAGTCCAAAAACAAAATCTATGCTTCGCCAAATGCATCTATAAACACAAGAGTCTTGATGAAATCCAATGAAAAGAACACTCTACTTATATGAGTATTTGAGATATCTTTACTGAAGCTTTTTAAGTTTACTGGAATATGTGAAGGGCTAATTATTGCAAAGTGAAAGTGCATTCAGTTAAGAAAGTAAGCTTGATCCCATTACCATGTCAAGTGGGTTAAACTTGAAGTACTCTCCTGAGGGGCAAGCTCACTATCTCATTAGCACTTTGGTATATGCATATGTTTACTTGTGGGGAGGCTGGAGGCAGATCTGGAAGAGGTGGTGCATAATTAGACTTACGTTACTTGAATCACTGTTTCTGGGACGCCCTGCTGATGAGTTTTTTCTCCACTTTGCTTTTGTGTTTTTTTCATCTGCGTTTTCAGGCAAACTAAGCCTACTTTGATGTTTTGCTCAAAGAATGGCTTTTGAAGTGCAATGTTTTCCCTTATTTCTAGAACACAGCCTCCTGAAGAAACATAAATATTTACTAGACAAACTAGTATGGATTTAGTGCCTCCCTTCCTCATTTCCTATGAAAACACCATGCCAGATATTATTGTGAAGCAACAAATTTACATATCCTACATTTTTATGCAGAATTTAAGAAAAGTTGAGGATACAAAGAGCAGCTTGCTCTCAATGTGTGTATAGTAGAGAGTTGCCTTGAGGACAAGAGTACAAGAGGTGTTCCAACATGATTGAGCAGGAAACAGTAGTTCCAGATATTACATTAGGATATTAGATATTAAAACTATGGCAGTTATGAAACCCAGATGGGAAAGAGACTTGTTAATTATATGTGAAGGCAAGCATTTTACCTGTTGGACCCTACAGATCTGTGAACATGTAGAAAATTAACTGAGAAAATATCCAGCAAAAGTGACTCTTGAAACATAACAATTCTGGAAAGTTTTCTTTCTTTCATTTTTTTTGGCCATACAACAAAGATCTTAGTCCCCCAACTACAGACTGAACTTGAGCCCACTCCAGTAGAAGTGTAGAATCTGGACTGCCAGGGAAGCCTCTGGAAAGTTTTCTTGATGTAGCAATACTTGGTGAGAGAGTAAGGAAATGTGAACTGGTTGATCTTTGGGCTGAGCTCCTGCATCAACTTAACAAGGAAGTTATGCATATTACATAAAGATGGAGAATAAATCCAAGGAAATAGCAATTAAGGAAAATATAGGTTTATGAAGACCATACAAAATATAAAATATCACATAAGAATTTAAAGTGAATGAATACAGGGATTCATATTGACCCAATTAGAAAAATTAATAACAAAAAGGAAGAATCAAATGTATAATGAGATATACCATGTTCATAGATGTTCAACTTAGTATAAACTTTAGATTTATCCAAACTAAACTGTAAATTAAATGCAATTCTGATTTTAAAAAATGCTAGCACAAATTGTGAGAAAACTTGGATACAGTAACTCTAAATTTTATATGGAAAAAAATACATTCACAAATGTGTAAGGCAAACTTGAAGAGTATTTTAGAGAAATTTATAGTACTGGATATTCTCCATTTACCTCTCCAGATTGTTTTCTCTTTTCCATCTCTTCATGTCTTGGGATACTGAGCTCTATGAATGCATCAACAAGGTTTCCTGAGAAGCACTGGCAAACACTTGCACTATTTTTCTACCTAAAGCTTAATAAACCATGTCTATTTTATAGCTCTTGCTAACAAATAGACTTAAGTGAACCCTCCAAATGGTTCCATATTAAATGTGCATACCTGTATGATAGTATTTGTCTCATTTGTTATGCTTTTCTATTATCTCTGCTACAGAATTCTCTTTAAGGATACTTTAAAATTTTATTAATTAGCATCACAGAACACATTAATCAATTAATATTTTAAACTCAAAATAATTGAAACTATTTACTTGACTGCAGCACATTTATGTTTGGAATAGTCATATCCCTGCAGAAGCTTTATAAGTTTAAGTCTAAATAAAGTTAAGCATGAAAAGAAAGCTGCAGTTGAGGAGAAAAGATGTGTTTTTCCTCATGTAATAACAAAACAATGAAATGTAAGAAAGTTCTATTTCAACAATAAATGAAAACATTGCTATCTGTAGTTATTGTTCAACAGAGACACAATCCAATCTCAAGACAATTTTCGAAGTCCCAGAGAAAATAATGCAATTGCCCAGAAAGCAATCAGCCATTTTTAATACTTTGATATTTAATAAAGATAGCTTTATCTCTGCAAGCACAATTTGATAACCAATATTATATTCTTAGATAAATAAAAAGTGCACTCTGAACAATGTAACAGGATTTAATTTGGATATAGAACATTGTACACCCTCCCAATAGAAAACTGCAGAATTTTTAAAAATTATGTTTTATTTTCTTTAGATTTACTTAAATAATATAAAAATGCAAATGTGGAAGCTAAGGTATTTATTTTGCAAGGATTTTAAGTCAAAGATTATTGACAAGTCTAGGAATATTTTTATAGTTAAACTTTTGAAATACAGATTATTTAAATAATATTTCAGATATAAATTCTGAAATCTATAAAAGTTAAAAGCACCATAACATATTGTGTCTTAATATAAGATTAAAAAATTAATGTGTTATATGAATAAATGGGACAAGGTCAAGTATAATATTTCTGATTTATTCATTTAAAAAATTATTTACTTTTCTAGACATAGTCCATTTGCTGATTAAACTTCTTGGGTAGTTTTCTTAGTATTAAGAATTACCTGCAGACAGTATTTCAGATCATGAAATCTGGCAAAAACATATTGAATATGGAGAATATAATAGAAGTAGAAACCAAATACAGCCTAAGTACAGTTTCATATTTCTATCAAATTTCCTAATAAAATAACAGACTATAGTTGAGGAAAATACCCAATATACAGAAGATTAAATTATATTTAATGTCTTGAACATTGATAAATTCCATGTAGGGTCCATTATGAGTAAGCAAGTCTGGTTTAAGACAAAGACAAAGACATATGAGAACACTGATGAATGATGAAAGTTGCTTAGTCATGTCTGACTCTTTGCCACCCCATGGCCTATTCAGTCCATGGAATTCTCTAGGCCAAAATACTGGAGTGGGTAGCCTTTCCTTTCTCCAGGGGACCTTCCCAACCCAGGGATTGAACCCAGGTCTCTTGCATTGCAGGTGGATTCTTTACCAGCTGGGCCACAAGGGAAGCCTTGTTTTTAATAGTGTGATGACCTGATGCGAAGAACCGACTCATTGGAAAATACCCTGATGCTGGGAAAGATTGAAAATGGAAGGAGAAGGGGATGACAGAGGATGAAATGCTTGGATGGCATCATTGACTCAATGGACAAGAGTTTGAGTAAGCTCTGGGAATTGGTGATGGACAGGGAAGCCTGGTGTGCTGCAGTCCATGGGGTTGCAAAAAGCTGGACATGACTGAGTGACTGAACTTAACTGAGTGGAGATAGCAAAATGCTGATGCTCTTCACAAAATAAATCAGGAGAAATGGAAATGAAATGCTCATTAGGGAAATAAAGTAAATATAAGTTAATTTCTTATTCTTGCTTTTCTGCCCTTCTGAACATGCGTGAGGTACCATAGGTAGCTCAGAGCAATTAAATTGACCACCCACATTTTCCCATCATCCATGAAAATGTTCCACTTGACATTCACTAATCATGATAATTTTATCCTACAATGTATTTCCAATGTTATCCTTACTACTTTTCAAACATCCTTACCTATATGTCATGTTCTCATGTACTCTTTCTCTCTCTCTCTTTTTTAATCTGGACTTAATTCCCTAGTAGGTCAAGGAATATATGTACACACACTGATGAAAACCTATATACAACATCAAGGGTGAACCCTAGTGTATGCTATGGAATTTAAGTGGGAATGATGTGTTAACAAAAGTTCTAGGTAATTTTGCTGTAAGCATCTTTGCCATAGACATCTTTACTGCAAGCAGTTTCACTGCATAACTAATTTTCTGAAAGTCACTTTTGTAATAAAAGGTAAAATAACTAGTTGACAGTCAATTTTGACAGTGTGGTTTCAACTGGTTGACTGTTTGACTTTATTTCTCCATTGTCACAATACTCCTGTTTATATATTAATAGATCTTCACCTTGATAATGTTCTATACAATGACAAGTAGACAAGGTTGTGTGAAAACAGTAGATAATAACAACTACATATGTTGACTTCATAGAAAATATGGTGATAAAACTTACTGGAAGTGTCAATTAAGAGAGCATAAAGCCAGATTGTATACTATGCTAGCAAATGATAATATATGAGTTATCCTTCAGCAAGCACAGTCATTTCATTTACCAAAACCAAAAGTTTACCAAGCTATAGTAAATGTAAAAGAGGAGGCTAGTAATTCACAACAGTCTTCCAGAGCATTAATTATTGAGTTTTTATCTAATGTAGGTATAACAATTAGTTCTCTAATGCTATCTTGACCAAATTTACCATGCAAGTTAGAAGTAGGGGGCAAAAGAAGAATCAAGTCCCATATACACCCTACAAAGTAGTGGTTACGTGATTCTTAATGAGTATATATTCTTTAAAATGGTGCAACTTTTTTTTTTTCTATTCAATAGTGAAGAACATGTAAATGAAAATTTGGTTCTTGGTACAGAATCTGGTTAGATGGTTTGATGAAATATAAGGACTAGGTGTGTGATGGAACATTTAATAGTAATCCAGATAATATTCTACCACTTACATATGTTACATAGATTGATGAGAAATAGCAGCATTTCTTGTCTGTTTTAACTATGGGGAAATCTGAAGGGACTTACAGCAGATTTTTGTATCATAAATATTAATAACTTAAGTTCAACATTGGATCTTGAATCTTTAATGATAAAATTTCAGAAAGGAAATATCAGGTTTTTTTTTTTTTTTTTTTTTTTTTTGCCACATCAAATGACTTTAGGAATCTTAGTTCCCTGGACAGCCAAGGAATGACATGATTTTTCTAATATATACCCAAGTACAACTATAACTGGCTATTTGTTTTATATGGCAAAAAAAAAAAAAAAACCCACAGAATCACTGATATCAGAGAAAAGTTGCTCTATGAAACAGAAGCTGAATTTAACGCAAAAATTAAATGCATTACAGTGTTAGCATTTCTTCTAGTGAGTGACTTTGTTGATGGTTATGATTTGCCCCCTAGACTTGGTTCCTTATTTTGAAACACACTATATTGTGTTTGAAGGCATAGAATTGAATTGACATATCCTATAGTATTGGGTAGACCAAAATGTTCGTTTGGATGTTTCCCGTGTTATAGAAAAACCCAAATGAAGCTTTTGGCTCAGTTGCTTCAGTTATGTCTGACTCTTTGTGATCCTATGGACTGCAGCCTGCTAGGCTCCTATCCATGGGATTTCCCAGGAAGAATACTGGAATGGATTGCCATTTCCTTCTCCAGGGGATTTTCCTGACCCAGGGATCAAACCTGCACCTCCTGTGTCTAATGCATTGAAGGCAGATTCTTTACCCACTGAGCTACCAGGAAACCCTGAAGCTTTTTGGCCCTCAAAGCTCAGTTGGTAAAGAATCTGCCTGCAATGCAGGATACTCCAGTTCAATTCCTGGGTTGGGAAGATTCGCTAGAGAAGGGATAGGCTACTCACTCCAGTATTCTTGGGCTTCCCTTGTGGCTCAGCTGGTAAAGAATCCGCCTGCAGTGTGAGCGACCTGGGTTTGATCTCTGGGTTGGGAAGATCCCCTGAAGAAGGGAAAGGCTACCCACTCCAGTATTCTGGCCTAGAGAATTCCATGGACTGTATAGTCCATGGGGTCAAATAGTCCATGGGGTCACAAATAGTCGGACACGACTGAGCATCTTGCACTTAACAAATACTTTGGAATGTCTATTAATAGACATATGAAAAGGTGCCAGGAATAAACAACAGTGTAAATGGCTTTCACAATGCAAGGCAAAGCTCAGTTACAAATAAGCATCCTAGTAACTGGAAACTGATATCTCCTTTAATGAAGGAAGACATTTTAACAAAAAAAAAAGAAAAAAAAAAGCATGATGCTGAATGAGGAGACAAAGTAACAAGCAAAAAAAAAAAAAGGAATAATGCTATGAACAAACGACTTCAAAGAGAAGTGCTTAGGTGCAACCCTGGGATAAATCTAGATGCTTGTGTAGTATTATCATGAGTCTATGCAAGTTTTAGATGTATTCAAATATTGTGCATTTGTCAATCAAGTCTTTAATTTTGTATTCCTTTCTCATGTTTCATTATGTTCTTTTAATGCCTCTCTTTTATTTTTCATTATTTTATCTTTTATGGCAAAATTGCCTTATAGCCAATTAGGTAAGAGGTGAAAATGCTTTAGGCAAAAATGCTTGGACAAAGATGTCTACAGCAAAGATGCTTACAGTGAAAATATCTGGATAAGATTAATATAGGTTCATGGATTGGTACAAATGTCCCACTTTGGTATAGGGTGCTGATGGTCGGGGAGGTGACTTATGAAGGAAGGCAGGTAGGGGGTTATATAGGAACTCTATGCTTTCTGTTCAATTTTGCCATAAATATGAATAAAGTCTATTTAAAACATAGGCTTTTTTGTTTTTACCAACGATTTAACCATGACTTCGGATTAGATATATGCCATGATATTCCATACAGCAACTTTGTAAAAAAAAAAGAAAGTATATATATGTATATACACACATACACATATATACATACACACTATATGTGTGTATATGTAAATGAGTGAATATGTGTTTTCACACATAGATATACTTTAATATATATTTATATACATATTTATCATAATACATTAGAATTCCTTTAGGGTGGAACTTATATTTGTGTAAGAGTATTATCTGATAAATCATTTGGAAGGTGAATATCAGCCCTGGGAACATAGGGCTGAGGTTATCCTCAAGTTATCACCCTCAAAGTTGAAAACCAGTACCTGAAATGCATGTCACCAGAGTAATTCTAACTCATTTGAATACTGTTAGAACATTTTAGAAGTTAATCAAGAGAACAAGATGGCAGAGGAGTAGGTGGACATGGAGTACATCTCTCTCCACAGATACATCAGGAATACACCTTCAGACACAGAAGTGCTTGCAGAACACCAGCTGAGAGTGGACAGGAGTACCTGAACACTGGGAAAGAAGATATAGAATCACGCAAAACTCGGTAGCATGAAGGAACTCGGGGGAGAGACAGGAGTGTTAGCAGGACTGGACCTGCCCTCGGCAGGTGGAGGAACCGAAGCAGGGGTCTGATCCCCACATCAGGGCAACTGTCTGAGTCAGAGAAGAAACATTGAAGGCTGAGAGTTACACAGCTGATCTGTGGCAGCCTTCAATAATAAGCCTTTAATAATTCTCACTTGGAGTGAGAATCAGACAGTCCTTGCCGCAGCTATACATATCCCAGAGAGGAATGCTGGTCTCCTGGAAGACGCAGCAGCTGGGAGCTGGAATTAAGGGATTGTGGAGTGATCCCAGGGTGAGGGCTGTTGTTGACTGTTGAGAGACGGATTGAGGGGATGTGAGGGAGGAGATCATGATGGGAAATGTCAGTGGAGGAAAGCCAGGCAGCCATAGAAGCAAGGCGATACTGCTGAGTCATGTGTAGGGGGTGGAGCCATCACCATAGCTTCTCTCTCCCCACACCCCAGCATCAGCAGCTGAATGGTAGAGAGTTTGGCCCAAAAATGCCTGAAGTATGGATCTTCAGAGTAGGACCCCAGCCAGGGAGCCCCGCTATGTGCCTGACCTGCCGAACAACAGAGAAGGACCCCAGGCAAGGGAGCCCTTTAAGTGCCTGAATGGGTGAAGACTGGCCAAAGAGGCCTTCTGATCGCCAGCTACAAGACACTCAAAAAAACACTCTGATAGGGCCATCACTCCTGCGGCAGAGGCAGTCCATGTCCCTGAACGCTTGGTGCCCTCAGAGTCCCTACAAGCCAAGCAGCTGCACCATGTTCACCTCAACTCTCACTGGTGGCAACACATTTTTTGCTGCCACAGGCGAAAAACCCTTGCATCTATGCACGCAGGGTCACTTCAGTTGTGTATGACTTTGCGACTTTGCAGACTGTGGCCTTCCAGGCTTCTCTGTCAGGGATGGGGGTTCTTTAGGCAAGAATACTGGAGCATACTGGACAATACTGGTTGCCATACCTTCTAGAGCACTACATTTCCTGCTGCCCTAGCCACCAATCCTTCTGAGTACCCGGTGCTGCCAGAACCCCTGTCGTCCAAGCAGCTACACCACCTCCACACCTGGCTCTCACAGGGGCAAACCCAGGTCCTCCAGGGCAGCCTCAGGAGCAAACCCCAGTGGACAACACCCATGCAGAGATGGGAATAAAACCACAATTGAACCCAGGGAGAAAGAGGATCCAAAGCCTTCCCACCAGCTGTACAAGCTGCAGAATAAATCCACAGGATCAACTAGGCAGACTCTGTGTCTATGGAATATATAGAAGGCCATTGAGAGCTTCAACAAAAGAAAACACACTAGTTCTGATAGCTGTGAATATTGGAGGCATGAAAACAGAAGTAGGACCAGATTAGAATCTGAGCTGCCACAACAGCAGATCCAGAGATCAGCACAGTGGTGGAGGGCATCCTAGGGTGGTAAGGTGGACTGTGTCTCCCAGTGAGGGAAATGACTATGACAGCAGTGACTCAAGAAAAACATTTATTGTTATTATTTTTTGACTTCTTTTGTGGATTCTTCTGGATTTTTTTTTTTCTTTTTTCCCCCTGTGTTGTAGTTGTCAGTTTTATTGGCACTAAGAAATCCAAGTAGGCTTTTGAACTTTTTTGTTTTTCCTCAGTCAAATTTTTCATTGTTATGAACTTCTGCCCCTACATTGGGCTTTTGCAATTCTATGGAGTTTTCCTTATTTTTTTTCTTTTCTCCTTTTTTCTAATTTTAATTTTTTAAGCTTATTTTTATTTTTTCTACATTTATTTTTCGTTTGCTTTCCCTACTGTTCTTTTCCCCTTGCAGTTAATCTTTAACGTATATAAATCTTCATCTACCTCTATTTAACTTTTTGCATATCCATTCTTTCTTTCTTTTCTTTCTCTCCTTTCTGCTCAGCATATTTTTTAGTTTTATTTTCATTACTTTATTCCCCAATTTTCACTTTAGTTAGTTTTGTTCTTGTAGATATAATTTTTGGTTTCCTTTGTTTGCTGGGTCAATTTATTATATATTATTTTTGTTGGACTGGTTTGATCTTGCTTATGGGTGTATATGTATATGTGTAGATTCAGTCACACTTTTTATTATTGTTATAAATCTCTACCTCTGTGTTGGGCTTTTGCAGTTCTATGGAGTTTTTCTTGTTTTTTCTTTATTCTTTCTTCCATTTTTTCTTTTCTCAGTTTAATAATTTTGATTTTTAATTTTTTAAACCTATTATATTTTTTCAATATATATTTTTTGTTTCTCCTACTCTTCTTTTCCTCTTGCAATTAATCTTTAACGAATATAAATCTTCTTCATCTACCTCTAGTTAACTTGCATATCTATTCTTTCTTTAGTTTCTTTCCTCCCCTCTCATCATATTTATTAGTTTTGTTTTCATTGCTTTATTCCCTACTTGGCACCTTGCTTTAGTATTTTTTTCCAGTTTGTGCTTTAGTTAGTTTTGATCTTAACAGGTAAATATATTTTTGTATTTCCTTTGTTTGCCAAGTCAATCTACTGTACTTTATTTTTGTTGGACTGTTTTCACTTTGCTCATGGGTGTATACATATATGTGTATATACCGTTATTTTAAGTGTTATTTTATTTTGTAACTGTCATTTATCTGTGGTTCATCTTTGGTTTCTCGTTTTTGGATATTTGTTTTAATCTAATTTAATGCCATAACAAACCACTTGTAGAATCTATGTACCTGACCAGAAATCAAGCCCTGAGCCTTTGGAGTGGGAGTACTGGCTCCAAGACCCAAGAATATCAGAGAACTAACCCTACAGAGTGTTAAATAGTGAGAACTCACATAAAGGAAACCACTTGAATACAAGACCTGGCATCACCCAACCACCAGTACCACCCCAGGTAGGACTCCTTATTTAAATAGGAAATAAAACAAAAATACAAACCCAGTCATCAATATACAGGATTACTACCTCACTCAGCCTTGCCCATCAGAGGAAAAACAAATAAACAGAAACTCACCACAAATCTCACTCTATAGTAAGGTCACAGAGACCACTGGACCAAACTTAGGAGGGCAGAAACAAAAAGGAAGAAAGAATTCAACCTTCCTCAAGGAAAGAATTCAACTTTCCTTGAAGCCTGGGAAAAGGAAACCTCAAACATAGTAAGTTTTAAAAAGATAATGAAAAGGCAGAGAAATACTACCCAAATGAAGGAACAAACTAGAAACACAGAAGTCCAAATAAATGAAGAGGAAATAGGAAACTGCTTGAAAAAGAATTCAGAATAATGATAGTAAAGATGAACAAAAACCCTGAAACAAAATGGAGGAAATGAAAGAATCAATTAACAAAGGCCTAGAATAATTAAAGAATAAGCATAACAGAGACAAACAACACAATTACTGAATTAAAAATACTCTGAAGTGGAAGTGAAGTGAGGTCACTCAGTCGTGTCCGACTCTTTGCGACCCCATGGACTGTAGCCCACCAGGCTCTGCTGTCCATGGGATTCTCCAGGCAAGAATACTGGAGTGGGTTGCCATTTCCTTCTCCAGGGGATCTTCCTGACCCAGGGTTCGAACCCAGGTCTCCTGCATTGCAGGCAGATGCTTTAACCTCTGAGCCACCAGGGAAGCCAATAACAGAATATCTGAAGCAGAAGAACAAGTCAGTGAATTGGAAGATAAAATGGTGGAAACAACTTCTGAAGAGGAGAATAAAGTGAGAAGAATGAAAAGAACTGAGGACAATCTCAGAGACCTCTGGGACAATATCAAATGCACCAACATTCAAACTATAGGGATCCCAGAAGAAGAAGAGAAAGAAAGGGTATGAGAAAATTTTTGAAGAGATTATAGCTGAAAATTTCCCCAACATGGTAAAGAAAATAGTCAATAGAGTCCAATAGTTGCAAAGAGTCCCATACAGGATAAACCCAAGGAGAAACAAGCCAAGACACATACTAATCAAACTAACAAAGACTAAACACAAAGAAAGAATATTAAAAGCATCAAGGGAGAAGCAACAAGTAACATACAAGTGAAACCCCATATGCTTAACAGCTGATCTTTCAGCAGAAACTCTGCAGGCCAGAAGGGAATGGCAGGATATATTTGAAGTACTGAAAGAGAAAAATCTACAAACAAGATTACTGTACCTGGCAAGAATCTCATTTAAAATTGATGGAGAAATAAAAAGCTTTTCAGATAAACAAAAGTTAAGAGAATTCAGTACCACCAAACCAGCTTTACAACAAATGTTAAAGGGATTTATATAGTCAAGAAATACAACAGAAGACACATATACACTGAAAGTGAGAAGATGGAAAAATATATTCCATGCAAATGGGAAGCAAAAGAAAGCTGGAGTAGCAATCCTCATATCAGACAAAATAGACCTTATAATAAAGAAGATTACAAGAGATAAGCAGGGACACTACAAATGATCAAGTGATGAATCCAAGAGGAAGACTTAACAATTGTAAATATCTATGCATGCAACATAGAGACACCTCTATACATAAGACAAACACTAACAGACATAAAAGGAGAAATTGACAGTAACAGAATAATAGTAGGAGACTTTAATACCCCACTCACACCAAAGGACAGATCATCAAAATAGAAAATTAAAAAGGAAGCGCAAGTCTTAAATGATACATTAGATGGGGTGGATCTCATTGATATCTTCAAGACATTCCATCCAAATGCAGATGAATAGACCTTCTTTTCAACTGCACATGGAACATTCTCTAGGATAGACCACATCTTGGGTCACAAATCATACCTCAGTAAATTTAAGAAAATTGAAATTGTATCACTGACCACAACGCTATGAGACTAGATATCAATTACAAGAAAAAACTTTAAGAAACACAAACATATGGAGATTAAACAACATGTTTCTAAATAATCAACAGATTCCTGAAGAAATCAAAAGGGAAATCAGAGAATTTCTGGAAACAAATGATAGTGAAATCATGACAACTCAAAAACTATAGAATACAACAAAAACAGTTCTAAGAGAGATGTTTATAGCAATATAACCCTACCTAAAGAAAAAAGGAAAACATTGAATAGACAACCTAACTTTGCACCTAAAACAACTGGAAAAAGAACAACAACAAAAAGAAAAACAAATTAGCAGAATAAAAGAAATCAGAAAGATCTGAGCAGAAAAAAAATGAAAAAGAAATGAAAGAAACAATAGTAAAGATTAATAAAACTAAAAACTGGTTCTTTGAGAAGATGAACAAAATTGACCAACCTTTGGCTAGACTCATGAAGAAAAAAAGAGAAAAGAATCAACTCAACAAAATTAGAAATGAAAAAGGAGAGGTTTTAATAGACAATGTAGAAATACAAATGATTATAAGAGATTATTATGAAAAACTGTATGGCAATAAAAAAGATAATCTGGAAGAAACAGGCAGATTGTTAGAAAAGTTCAATCTTCTAAGACTGAACCAGGAATAAGTAGAAATTATGAACAACCCAATTACGAGCACTGAGAGCGAAGCTGTGATTAAAAATCTCCCCAAAACAAAAGCCCAGGAACACATGGCTTCACAGAAGAATTCTATCAAACATTTAGATAAGAGCTAATTCTATCCTTCTAGAACTCTTTCAAAAAATTGCAGAGGCAGAATCACTTCCAAACTCATTCTATAAGGCCACAATCACCCCGATACCAAAACCAGACAAAGACAACACAAAAAGAAAATTACAGGCCAATATCACTGATGAACATAGATGCAAAAATCCTCAACAAAATTTTAGCAAACAGAATTCAGCAACACATCAAAAAGTTCATACACCATGATCAAGTTGGGTTTATTCCAGGGATGCAAGGATTCTTCAATATATGCAAATCAATCAATGTGATACACCATATTAACAAATTGAAAGATAAAATCATATGATAATATCAATAGATGCAGAAAAAGCCTTTGACAAAATTCAACACCCATTTATGATTAAAACTTCACAAAGTGGGCATAGAAGGAACCTACCTCAACGTACTAAAGGCCATATATGATAAACCTACAGCAAACATTATTCTCAATGGTGAAAAACTGAAAGCATTCCCCTCTAAGATCAGGAACAAAGAAAGAGTGTCCACTTTCACCACTATTATTCAACATAGTTCTGGAAGTCCTAGCTACAGCAATCAGAGAAGAAAAAGAAATAAAAGGAATCCAGCTTGGAAAAGAAGAAGTAAAACTCTCACTGTTTGCAGATGACATGATACTGTAAATAGTATCAGAAAGTTACTAGAGCTAGTCAATGAATTTAGCAAAGTTGCAGAAACAAAATCAATACACAGAAATCACTTACATTTCCATATACTAATAATGAAAAATCAGAAACAGAAATTGAGGAATCAATTCCATTCACCATAGCAACAAAAAGAATTAAATGTCTAAGAGTAAACTTACCTAAGGAGACAAAAGAACTCTACACAGAAAATTATAAGACACTTACGAAAGAAATCAAAGATGACATACACAGATGGAAGCATATTCCATGTTTCTGGGTAGGAAGAATTGATATGGTGAAAATGACTATGCTAAAAATGCAATATACAGATTCAATGCAATCCATATAAGACTACCAATGGCATTTTTCACAGAACTAGAACAAAAAATTTCACAATTCATATGGAAACTCAAAAGACCCCAAATGGCCAGAGCAGTGTTGAGAAAGAAGAATGGAGCTAGAGGAATCAACCTTCCTGATTTCAGATTATGCTACAAAGCTACAGTCACCAAGACAGTATGGTACTGGCACAAAAAAGAAATATAGACCAATGGAACAAGATAGGAAGCCCAGAAATAAATCCATGCACCTATTGGTACCTTATTTTTGACAAAGGATGCAAGAATATACAATGAGGCAAAAACAGCATCTTCAGTAAGTGGTGCTGGGAAAATTGGACAGCAATGTGTGAAAGAATGAAATTAGAACACTTCCTAACACCATACACAAAGATAAACTCAAAATGGATTAAAGACCTAAATGTAACACCAGAAACTAAACCTATTATTAGGGGAAAACATAGGCAGAATGCTAGATGACATAAATCAAGATCCTCTATGACCCACTTTCTAGCATAATGGGGGGAAAAAGCAAACAAATGGGGCCTGATTAAATTTAAAAGCTTTTGCACAGCAAAGGAAACGATAAGCAAGGTGAAAAGACAGCCCTCAGAATGGGAGAAAATACTAGCAAATGAAACAACTGCCAAAGGATTAGTTTATAAACATACAAGCAGCTCTTATAACTCAATACCAGAAAAACAAACAAAGCGATCAAAAAGTGTGAAAAAGACCTAAACAGACATTTCTCCAAAGAAGACATACAGATGGCTAACAAAGACATGAAAAGATTCTCAACATCGCTCATCATTCAGTTCAGTTCAATTCAGTCACTCAGTCATGTCTGACTCTTTGCGATCCCATGGACTGCAGCAAGTCAGGCTTCCCTGTCCATCACCAACTTCTGGAGCTTACTCAAACTCATGTCCATCGAGTCAGTGATGCCATCCAAGCATCTCACCCTCTGTCATCCCCTTCTCACGTCTTCAATCTTTCCCAGCATCAGGGTCTTTCCTAGTGAGTCAGTTCTTCACATCAGGTGGCCAAAGTACTGGAGTTTCAGCTTCAGCATCCATCCTTCTAATGAATGTTCAGGACTGATTTCCTTTAGGATTGACTGGTTAGATCTTGTTGCAGTCCAAGGGACTCTCAAGAGTCTTCTCCAACACGACAGTTCAAAAGCATCAGTTCCTTGGCACTCAGCTTTCTTTATATCCTGACTCTCACATCCATACATGACTACTAGAAAAACCATAGCTTGACTAGACAGACCTTTGTTGGCAAAGTAATGTCTCTGCTTTTTAATATGCTGTCTAGGTTGGTCATAGCTTTCCTCCTGAGGAGCAAGCATCTTTTAATTTCATGGATGCAATCACCATCTGCAATGATTTTGGAGCCCAAAATATAAAGTCTCTAATAGTAAGTCACTCATTATTAGAGAAATGCAAATCAAAACTACAATGAGATATTACCTCACACTGATCAGAATGACCATCATCAAAAAGTCTACAAACAATAAATTCTGGAGAGGGTGTTGAGTAAATGGAACGCTCTTGCACTATTGGTGGGAAATTAAATTGATACAATTACTATGGAAGATGACATGGAGATTCCTTAAAAAAAGCCATATGACCCAGCAATCCCACTCCTAGGCATATCCCCTGAAGAAACCAAAATTGAAAGGGACACATGTATCCCATTGTTCACTGAAGCACCATTCACAATAGCTAGAACATGGAAGCAACCTAGATGGCCATTGACAGATGAATGGATAAAGAAGTTATGGTACATATACACAGTGGAATATTACTCAGCCATAAAAGGGAACACAGTTGAGTCAGTTCTAGTGGGGTGGATGAACCTAGAGCCTATTATACAAACTGAAGGAAGTCAGAAAGAGAAAGATTAAGTATCATATTCTAATGCATATATACAGAATCTAGAAAAATGGTACTGAAGAATTTATTTACAGGGCAAGAATGGAGAAACAGACATAGATAATAGACTTATGGACATAGGGAGAGGGGAGGAGAGGGTGAGATGTATGGAAAGAATATCATGGAGACTTACATTACCATATGTAAAATAGATAGCCAACAGGAATTTGCTTTATGGCTCTGAAAACTCAAACAGGGGCTCTGTATCAACCAAGAGCAGTGGGATGGGATGGGAGATGGGACAGAGGCCCAAAGGGATAGAATATATGTATACCTATGACTGATTCATTTTGAGGTTTGACAGAAAACAGAAAAATTCTATAAAGCAATTATCCTTCAATAAAAATAAACAAAATCTTTAAAAAAGTTAATCACTCACTTTGGAGATACTACCCTGGGATGAAAAATGAAAAACAAAACAAAACAAAACATTGGGATATTGTGATATTAAAAAAAAAGCAGTTATACATACATAAAAACATGAAACAGGCATAGCTGGCAGTGAGTGAAGTGGGTAGTACTTTGAAAAAAAAGTTATTGGGAAAGACAATTATTTATCCTATTTACTGTCCAAATGAAAGTCAAAGATAATGTCAGATGTGGAAGGAATTTGTGTATGAGTGTCTTTGCCTCTGTATGTATTCATGTGTTTGTGTGCACTGGGTGTTGTCCTCCTTGAATCAACATGGTTGTTGACTTTATTCAGTAGTATTGTGTCATCCTAGTAATCCCTGTGATTGCACTATGTTTTATTCATATTGACTGAAACAGTGCCTGTGTAAATGTACAGTGTTTGATTACTCAGTATTCTGTTAGGTGGGATCCTCACTTAGTTTTAACTCTGTAGGCACCAGAGTTGGAGATTGATAATCGAGTGATGTTGACCTGATCTAGGCATCAACCAGGGTAGGTCTTATAGCAAGGAAAATAGGTACTTACATTTTATTTGGTAGTGGGGATAAATTGTAATGGTGCACAGAAAAAGAGGCCTTGTGTGTGATGTCATTTTCCCAATCATCCATTTATTCCAGGAGAAGTATTAAGACTACAATGATCAGCAGATCTCAAAAATAATGAGTTCAATAGCTCAGTAAACATTGCCACTAGACTCACTAGACTCAAGTGACCCATCTTCTACGCATGCACTTGAGGTACACATTTTTCAACAGAGTTTTACTTGGCTATTTAGCACCCTCCAAACAGGAGAAGATTTTGGACCATCTCAAGCCAAAATTTCATAGGTGTATCATATTTTGCCAAATCCAATTAGATATGTCTAGGAAATAAGAGGGGCTTCCCCAATAGCTTAGCAGGTAAAGAATCTGCCCTCAATGCAGGACACACAGGAGATGCAGTTTCGGTCCCTGGGTCAGAAAGATCCCCTGGAGGAGGAATTGGCCACCCACTCCAGTATTCTTGCCTAAAAAGACCCATAGACAGAGGAGCCTGGGAGGCTACATTCCAAAGAGTTGCAGAGTCAAACATGACTAAGCGACTAAGCATGGAGCATAGAAGAGATAAGAAGTGATTGAAAATGGATAGACATGTCAAAATATCAACAATATTCCCATTTGTCCCAAAGAGACCCCTAGGAGTCAAATCTTTTCAGATTGATTGTGAAAAGCTTAGGTACTTCAAATCTTATAGATTCCTCTCCAGGACAAAGTATTGATATATGTGATCAATTTCTTAACTAAGATATTATGAAAACCATATATAAATCACTGCATCCACATCATGAAATGAGACATATTGTAACATGCAGTTAATCTAATATAATTATAAAAATTAATTTCCACTTCATCAAGTAGCTGGGTAAATGCTTTTCAATTAACTGACTCACTTTCTAGTCTGCTCTCTTCCTTTTATATTTCTTTGATTCACCAATGAACATCTGCTTCTCAACAGTTTGCCCTGTAGCTCTATGCAGTTCCTCATTAGTCCATGTGAGACATTTCCTCAAATCACAATTCTTATTCTGTTTGGCCTTGAAATTTTTCAAATTCATAATTTAGTATTCTTTTCTGCTTTTTGTTATCAGTTGGAATTTTAAGGAAACTTATTTCTTCCAAGAGTGAAGAAATCTCTATCCCTAATTACTTTTCAACTCAGAAATAGCTTTTCTGTCTCTCTTTGAGGATGCTGCCTCTTTGGGTGTAATCCTAATGTCTACGTGATATAAATATGAACTATTTTAGTCTTTTGTGTTCTTTCACCATTAGGAGTTAATTTCTATCTTCTAACTTTGGCAAGAATAGTAACTTCCTGATACATGAGTGGAAAGCATTCCATTCTGGGGTAGCAGCATATATAGTCTTATAATTATATTCTATAAAGGAGAGAAAAGCTCAGAAGCTAAAGTTTTAACATGAAAATCCATCATTTCTTATTGGCCACCATAACTATTTTCTACATTCAAAGGATAGACCAAACACTGGAATAGATTTAACTATAGTTACAAACTTCCATGTGTGAAATCACAAGTGTCATTGTTTCTCTCTTGAACTCATTTGAATTTCTGGCCCTGAGTTACAGTTTACCAAATGAGAGAGAAATGTATCTATCTAGATAAAATTTGGTTTCTTTTTCCTTCCTTCTCTTCAATGGATAGCAATTCAGATCTGCAGCTCAGTCACATTGAAGTTAAAACTGTCTAAAATCTTACTTCTTCCCACTACTGTCTTGATTCTAAGTGTGTCTAAAATCTTACTTCATTCTACCACTGTGTTGGTTCATCCCAGGTGCTGTGTTGATTCTAAGTTCTAGAGAACTTGGAAGGTAGGACAGTCTTGATTATGCATGATACATGAGTGGAAACTTGTCTTAAGTTTGCATCCATCCATTGCTGTTAGCCTTGTCTAGTATGCCCTCTTGGTCCAAGCAACATACAGAGATTCCTCTGACCTAGAGAATCTCTTTCTCTTGTCTAAACTTCCTTTTCACCTTTTACTATCATGATTGCTCTGTGAAACCACCATCTTCCCTTTTATCCCTGCCAGAGTGTTTTATAATTCACCTCCCTTTACTTTGACTTTTCCCTCTTCTCTTTAAGCTGACTTCCACACACCAAAAGGAGCATACTTAAATTTTGAAATACTCTCCCAGATTGCCTAGAAGCTATGGGAATAGATGATGTATCTCAGCTAAATCATGGAAAACTAAGGTACAACCACCAGCCTTCTTGACCAATATCCTCCCATGCAGGGTACCTACTTTTTAGACTGATACCTTCCAACTCTCCAAACTATAAGAATGGTCCAGACTTAAAAGAGGGTTTGCATGGTTTAATTCCCTTGGAGTTTATTGAGAGGAGGCTTGAGGAAAGTCTATACGCTCTGGATTGCTCTTTGTTCTGTCATTTTACCAAAAAATGGCGGAAGGAAGAATACCATTCTGCTTCACTGACAGAGATTTGTCGGAACAAAGGAGAAGCCCTCATGGTTACACTATTTGGGTGTAGGCAAGCCAATTAAAATTATATACGGTGTTTCTCAGCAAAATCCTCAACCTGCCGAGAAACCACTACACTACAATCTTCTTTCACTAAGACATCACAAGTGAATGAAGGGACCATGCAGGGAGCAGAAAATGACATCATCAAAGGGTATCAGGTAGAGAGACAGATCCAATGGTAGAAAACATTTCAATGGAAATTGAAAATTTAGTCTTTCAAATGTAGGGATCATGTTGGCAAAACTCATTGACATACCATGAAGAGTACTTCCAATTTTAATTTACTCATTGTCTTACACTATAGCAGCTAGAAGTCCAGCTCTGTTCAAGTTGAATTTTAGACATGTTCTTTCCCTATACCTTAAATATCTTCTTCTATTGACTACTTGACTCGTGACTAAAAGTGCACAACTGACTGAACCACTGCAAAACGAGTATGGGTAATAGAACTGGTAGGTGGCGACACTGATGTTAACCTTAGAAAAGATTTGAGAATCTCTCCAGCTGTATGTAGGGTTTGTGGCTTTTTCTGCATTAAATCATTAAATATCTGATGCTCCATTAGGGGAAAGCTTCACTGGATACTTCCCGCTTGCTCTTCCATATCTCCTTTTGCCCTTCATCCTATTCTGTGCCCCAAGAAACAAAGCTGCATGCACTGCTTTATGGTCACCCTTGACCTCTGGCTTCAAGTTGAGGTTGGGCAGTTCAAGACATCAGGAGATAAGAAGGAGGGAGGAAATGGCACCAGGATGTTGGCTTTCTCAATTCCCACACTAATCAGTCACTTTGGCTTGTCAGTATCCTTTTGCCAAAGGCTACTGCCCCTAGTAGATTGTCCTCTATACAACCAAGTCTTTCCTGCTTCCATTAAATGCTCTCTTCCCTTTCCATTCAGTTTAGGATCACCTTTCTTTTCACAAGTCTTGGGATGCTGTTCTGCCCTTCTTTGCCTTTCTGAAACCTCCTGTTTAGTCACTAAGTCATGTTCAATTCTTCGTGACCCTGTGGACTGTAGCCCGCCAGGCTCCTCTGTCCCTGGGATTTTCCAGGCAATAATACTGAAGTGGGTTGCCAATTCCTTCTCCAGGGGATCTTACTGACCCAGGGATTGAACTCACATCTCCTGCATTGGCAGGTGGATTCTTTATGACTGAATTACCTGGGAATTGCAAAATCTACCTACAAATTTTTAAACATCACCTTTTTGAAACTACCTTAATGTCAGTTGTCTATGCTATTTGTTTCTTTTTGGGATCCTTATGGATACTGGGGGTCTTCCTGTTGTGTAGTATGTATCCCTCTCCTGAACAGTGCAGACAGCAATAAAGAGCAATCACAATGTAATGAAAATGTTTATTACACCTTTATTCAGTATTCAATTGTTGGTCTTCCTCAGTCAGTAAAGCAGCATGCTTTTGGAAACTGATTACATTTTACTTAAGTGTCAGATGCTTATTTTCCACATAACTTCTATTGACTTGATTTAGAACTTTGAGGAATTTCATGCTTCTGCCATAAAATCTTTGAATGCAAACATAAGGAAAAGAACTTGACATGCAAAGACAGTCCCTGAAATTTGTACCTCGGAGATGAAGTGATTAAAATTGACATCAGCATCAGCAAATGCCTAACTCTTTCCTCAAAAACCCTTTCAAAAGAAATGTCTGCTATATCTGTTTTTTTGACATAAATAGAAAGAATATTTTTTTCAAAAAACAAGAAATTTCATATTTCCAACTGAGTTGATTCCTGTTTAAGGTAAATGCATAAATAAATTATACATATTCTTCTACATTTATTGCTATTTTGCTCAGCATTACCTTTGAAATCCTAATTTGGAAATTGTTTTGAGAAAAAGTTGAAAAAATCTGAGAGTCAACCACACTGGCAAATTGATATCTCCTTGTCTACCTCTCTCCATATTTGTTTTTGCTATTTTCTTTTCATCATGTAGATGTGGATGTATTTTGGTCAGGTCTCAAACTTGATATGTAGAAAACAGAATTCTTTGTCTTCTCATACTACATATCCCTCCGATAGACTACTTTATTCGGTCACTGGCAAATACTGTCTTTTTGTTGCTTAGACCCAATGCCAAGGTGTCATTCAGGACTCCATGTTTTCTGTCATGTCACATCTAATTCATTTAATTATGATGGCTGTGCTTTCAAGTAATACAGAGGAGAACTTTAAAAACACAATTCAGAATTTGTCATTCTTTGCTCAAAGACCTCCATTAATTCCCCATCTCATTTAGCGTAAAACTAAATTCCTTAAATAGCCTGTAAAGTCCTCCAAAAGTATCACCCATTCATTTCCTATATGATATTCTCTACAAATACTCCCTTTTTTTTCCTGTTCCAATTTGACTGACCACCTTTTATGTGTTTGCATATGCATGTATGTATGAGTGTATGTTTGTGTTGGTGCATAGAGACACAACATATCTCATTTTATGGTGCTTTGCCTTATTGCTCTTCATGAACATTGGTTTTGTCCAAATCAAAGGTTTGCGTTAGTCCTATATAAAGTAAGTCTATCAGTGCCTTTTTTTTTTTTTTTTCCAACAGCACTTGCTCATTTTGTGTCTCTGTGTTTCATTTTGGTAATTCTTACAATATTTCAAACCTTTTCATCATTATTTGTTATGGCCTGTAATCAGTGATCTTTGATGTTACTATGACTCACTGAATGCTCAGATGATGGTTAGCATTTTTTTAGCAATGCAGTATTTTTTTTCTGTTTTTATTTTGCTTTTGATTTGAAGGATAATTGCTTTACAAAGCCATATTAGTTTCTGCCCTACAACAATGTGACTCAGCCAAACATATACATGTATGTCCTCCATCTTGAACCTCTCCCCAATACAGTATTTAAAATTAAGATATGTACATTTTTTTAACATAATGGTTTGCATATTAAATAGACTATAGTGTAAACATAACTATTTGCACTGAAGAAAAAAAATTTGTGGCTTGCTTTATTGTGGTGGTCTGGAACTAAACCCACATTATTTCTTAAGATGCTTGTATTTATTTTATATTTGTTCCCTTTTGTATGTATGTAGGCATGGATTTTTGTATGTATGTCATGTATGTGTATGTTCATTAAAACCAGGTCTCCTCCTTCCTCAAGGCCTTCCACTTTCAGTCCCTTTTTTCTAGAATGCTCTTTCAATGTATCACTGTATTCACCTCTTGTTAAAAGAACTTCTCAGAATACCTTTCCTGAAATACCTGTTAAAAACCTACAACTTAATGGCCTTTTTCTGCTTTATTTTTCTATTACTTACTACCATACAACATACTCTAGTTCACTGTGTTATTTAACGTTTGTCCCAGCATAGAAGAATTTGAGTTCCATGAGGATAAGGAAATTTTATCTCTTTAAATTTTTAGCTTCCAGTCCTGTAGCCCCGCTGCCTAGAAAAAAGTGCCTTTCACATTCAGTTCAGTTCAGTTCAGTCACTCAGTCGTGTCCGACTCTTTGCGACCCCATGAATTGCAGCACGCCAGGCCTCCCTGTCCATCACCAACTCCCGGAGTTCATTCAAACTCACATCCATCGAGTCGGTGATGCCATCCAGCCATCTCATACTCTGTCGTCCCCTTTTCCTCCTGCCCTCAATCCCTCCCAGCATCAGAGTTTTTTTCAGTGAGTCAACTCTTCGCATGAGGTTGCCAAAGGACTGGAGTTTCAGCTTCAGCATCATTCCTTCCAAAGAACACCAAGGGCTGATCTCCTTTAAAATGGACTGGTTGGATCTCCTTGCAGTCCAAGGGACTCTCAAGAGTCTTCTCCAACACCACAGTTCAAAAGCATCGATTCTTCAGCGCTCAGCTTTCTTCATAGTCCAACTCTCACATCCATACGTGACCACTGGAAAAACCATAGCCTTGACTAGACGGACCTTTGTTGGCAAAGTAACCTCTCTGCTTTTCAATATGCCTTTCACATATAGGCATCCAAAAAATGTGTTAAACACACAGCTGGATAAATGGTTTCATATTTTCACCTATCAAGTGTTAAAACATGTTTCTGTTGTTGTGTGTTTGTTAGCCTTGGAACATTTATAGCTATCTCCTTATATTGTTGTATTGATTCTGATAGTGAAACACTGTTGCTCCTTGGTGGTTGGGGAATTCAAGTATAAAGTTTTGGGATGATTTTTGACTCCTTGGTTCCAAATCTCATTATTTCAATTGGACACTAAAGCTATTTGACTCTCACTAGGATAGGAACTCTGGCATTTGTGCTGGTCTGAAGAGAGCAAATGTCCTTTCAACCCAGTTGTGCTTGCCCTTCTACACTCTGCCCAAGAAGCACTTCCTCAGAAATGTTCATAACTAATTATAATAAATATGTCCTTAGCAAGACCTTTCCAGAGATGCATAGTGTCTTCCCCCTATACCAAATGCTTATATTACCCTGTTTTATTGTCTGCATATCACTTTCAGCTCTCTGAAATTAAATACTTGATTCACTTGTTTTATACATTTGTTTTCTGAATCTCTTCCTTTAATAAAGCTTTCTATGACTGCAGGAACATGTCTGGGATGTTTAATCCAGTATCCTAATGCATTCCAGCCCTTGTAAGACATAAATGATGCTCATTGAAGTTTATTTAATGAATGGATAGAGAAATATTTTATTGTTTCCTTTACAACAGAAATTACAGGTGAAATCAAATTTTAGCAGTCCATATATCTTCTAACTTTTAGAAAATTATATTTAAATATATGAAAATGGAATGAAAGAATCTATTATATACCTATTAGAATGGCAAAAATCCAGAACAGTTACTATACCAAATTCTGGTGAGGATATGAGCAGCAGGAATTTTCATTCATTGCAGGTGGGAATGATCAACTTTGACATAAAAATTTTGTTTGTTATCTAAAATGTATGTCTTTTCTGGCCAAGCTAAGTCAATTTAAATGTGAATTAAATTAGTGTTTGAACAAGCTTGAAAAACCTTGGCCTAAGATAATTAATAAACTGATAAATTAAGAATATCCATTTCCTTTAAGTTTCCTCATACTAACTTATTTTATGTTCATAGGAGTTGCACATTTATTTCCGAAGATGACAACCATAATAAAATTATTGACTCATTTTCACTCTGAGGACTTGAAGCATAACATATCGGCCTGTGAACTAAAAGATGTTTATAATGATTATGAAATGCAGGCTACAGTCCATAACTCTAAATAGCTTAGAAACTTTTCTGCATTTTTTTATTCGAATTGATTACTTGTACATTATAAAGCTGAAAATGTATGTACGAAATGGATCCAAAATTTAATGCTAATACAGTCACCTGAACTGACAATTTGGTTTCTGCTGCTGGGAAAGTTTGGGTTATACAGTGGTGAGAGCTGGTATCCATCTAAATTATCATAACCACTTTGGCAATTATACTCAACTATCTACAAAGTAAAATAGATCTCTCCAGTGGAAAAATAAACTAGAATTAATTAGGCTACATTGAATTCCTTTTACCAAACTGGGCACATTCTTGTGATAAATGGTCAGCTCTTTTAGGAAATGGTATCAACTTAAAACCATGATATATATCAGTTCAGTTGAGTTCAGTTCAGTCGCTCAGTCGTGTCCAACTCTTTGCGACCCATGAATGGCAGCATGTCAGGCCTCCCTGTCCATCACCATTTCCCGGAGTTCACTCAGACTCACGTCCATCGAGTCGGTGATGCCATCCAGCCATCTCATCCTCTGTCGTCCCCTTCTCCTCCTGCCCTCAATACCTCCCAGCATCAGAGTCTTTCCCAATGAGTCAACTCTTCGCATGAGGTGGCCAGAGAACTGGAGTTTCAGCTTCAGCATCATTCCTTGCAAAGAAATCCCAGGGCTGATCTCCTTCAGAATGGACTGGTTGGATCTCCTTGCAGTCCAAGGGACTCTCAAGAGTCTTCTCCAACACCACAGTTCAAAAGCATCAATTCTTCGGTGCTCAGCGTTCTTCACAGTCCAACTCTCACATCCATACATGACCACAGGTAAAACCATAGCCTTGACTAGATGGACCTTAGTCGGCAAAGTAATGTCTCTACTTTTGAATATACTATCTAGGTTGGTCATAACTTTTCTTCCAAGGAGTAAGTGTCTTTTAAGTTCATGGCTGCAGTCACCATCTGCAGTGATTCTGGAGCCCAAAAAAATAAAGTCTGACATTGTTTCCACTGTTTCCCCATCTATTTGCCATGAAGTGATGGGACCAGATGCCATGATCTTCGTTTTCTGAATGTTGAGCTTTAAGCCAACTTTTTTGCTCTCCTCTTTCACTTTCATCAAGAGGCTCTTTAGTTCCTCTTCACTTTCTGCCTTAAGGGTGGTGTCATCTGCATATCTGAGGTTATTGATATTTCTCCCAGCAATCTTGATTCCAGCTTGTGCTTCTTCCAGCCCAGCATTTCTCATGATGTACTCTGCATATAAGTTAAACAAGCAGGGTGACAATATACAGCCTTGATGTACTCCTTTTCCTATTTGGAACCAGTCTATTATTCCAAGTCCAGTTCTAACTGTTGCTTCCTGACCTGCATACAGATTTCTCATTCCCATCTCTTTCAGAATTTTCCACAGTTTATTGTGATCCACACAGTCAAAGGCTTTGGCATAGTCAATAAAGCAGAAATAGATGTTTTTCTGGAACTCTTTTGCTTTTTCTATGATCCAGCAGATGTTGGCAATTTGATCTCTGGTTCTGCTGCCTTTTCTAAAACCAGCTTGAACATCAGGGAGTTCACGGTTCACGTATTTCTGAAGCCTGGCTTGGAGAATTTTGAGCATTACTTTACTAGCATGTGAGATGAGTGCAATTGTGCGGTAGTTTGAGCATTCTTTGGCATTGCCTTTCTTTGGGATTGAAATGAAAACTGACCTTTTCCAGTCCTGTGGCCACTGCTGAGTTTTCCAAATTTGCTGGCATATTGAGTGTAGCACTTTCACAGCATCATCTTTCAGGATTTGAAACAGCTCAACTGGAATTCCATCACCTCTACTAGCTTTGTTCATAGTGATGCTTTCTAAGGCCCACTTGACTTCACATTCCAAGATGTCTGGCTCTAGATTAGTGATCACATCATCATGATTATCTGGGTCGTGAAGATCTTTTTTGTACAGTTCTTCCATGTATTCTTGCCACCTCTTCCTAATATCTTCTGCTTCTGTTAGGTCCATACCATTTCTGTCCTTTATCGAACCCATCTTTGTATGAAATGTTCCCTTGGTATCTCTAATTTTCTTGAAGAGATCTCTAGTCTTTCCCATTCTGTTCTTTTCCTCTATTTCTTTGTATTGATCGCTGAAGAAGGCTTTCTTATCTCTTCTTGCTATTCTTTGGAACTCTGCATTCAGATGCTTATATCTTTTCTTTTTTTCCTTTGCTTTTTGCCTCTTTTCTTTTCACAGCTATTTGTAAGGCCTCCTCAGACAGCCATTTTGCTTTTTTGCATTTCTTTTCCATGGGGATGGTCTTGATCCCTGTCTCCTGTACAATGTCACGAACCTCTTTCCATAGTTCATCAGGCACTCTATCTATCAAATTTTAAAAAATGTATTTATACTTTCTTTTTGATCATCATGTTGTCTATATATTCATTTATAAGAGCCCACATCTAAAATGAGTTTTAAAACTAAACTTAAAAAATTAAAAAACTAAGATCATGGCATCTGGCCCCATTACTTCATGGCAAATTCAGAGAGAAAAGGTGAAACTAGTGACAGACTTCCTCTTCTTTGGCTCTAGAACCACTGTGGATGGTGACTTCAGCCATGAAATCAGAAGACATTTGCTTCTTCTCAGGAAAGCTGTGATAAACCTATACAGTGTTCTAAAGAGCAGAGATTACTCTGCCAACAAAGGTTTATATAGTCTATGCTGTTTTTTTTTTTTTTTTTCCAGTGGTTACACACGGTTGTTGAGAGCTGGGCTGTAAAGAAGGTGGAGTGCCAAAGAATTGATACCTTTGAAATATATGGTGCTGGAGATTACTCCTCTGAATCCCTTGAAAAGCGAGGAGATCAAACCAATCAATCTTAAGGGATATCAATCCTGAATCCCCATTGGAAGGACTGATGCTGAAGCTAAAATTCCAGTATGCTGGTCACCTAATGTGAACAGCTAACTCATTGCTAAATTCCCTGATGCTGAGAATGACTGACGACAGAAGGAGAAGAGAGCATCAGAGGATGAGATGGCTGGATGGCATCACTGATGCAGTGAACATGAACTTTGGTAAACTTCGAAGACAGTGAGGGACAGAGAGGCCTGGCATGCTACAGTCCATGGGGTTGCAAAGAGTCGGACGTGACTGGGGCGACTGAACAATGAACAACAATATTACATTTTAAAAACTAATGTTGCATTTATACTTTATTTTTGATCATCATGTTGTATATATGTTCATTCATATAAGATCCCATATCTAAAGTGAGGTTTGCTAAAAAATAATAATAAATGATACAGGTAACAAATGCTGTGTGGATTTAATAAAATATTTTATTTCATTGAAGAAGTGAAAATTCACATCCATTGCTTTATAATCTTTATGTATTTTGTGTTTCATTATTCATTTTCTTTACTTTGAGGACATAGAACTTAGGAGTCCCCAGTTACCACTGAGATGCTGGAATTTTGAATGCAACTGTGTGAAACAAGAGATTCAGTATATTATTGAATCATATTATTTTTAAAGCACATTTTCATGATAGAGAATATAGATTAAGCACATGGTTTTCAAGTTGCATATAATGTGCTATTTTAAAAGATGAATTCTTTGGACCTGAGATATGTGGTAGTATCACTGATGTAGGGCAAGGGAGTATGGAGAAAATGCTGGCTATTACCTTGTGGTTTTTAAAGGCACAAGATAATCATGGATTTGTGTATAAGAAAAAAATTAGGAATTACTCCCTGAATATCCAGTTAAGCTCTTGCAATACCCAATCAAAGTGGTTTGGGCTACAATTATCCAGGTGCCATTTCTTTCCCAGGAAAGAAAAGATGATATCCATTGAGGGCCTTGGGTATAGTGTCTAAGTGTCTTTGGTGTCCTAAGTGTCTTTCTGAGATACCTTGAGGACTTAAGCTGTATGAACAACCAATAATGTCTTTTCTCAAATTATATACCCAGTAATCGTATCACTGGGTCATACAGTAGTTCAAAAAGACACATGTATCCCAGTGTTCATTGCAGCACTATTTGCAATAGTCAGGACATGGAAGCCACCTAAACGTCCATAAACAGAAGAATGGATAAAAAAGGTGTGGTACATATAGACAATGGAACATTACTCAGTCATAAATAGGAAAGAAACTGGGTCATTTGCAGTGATGTGTATGAACCTAAAGTCTGTCATAGAGAATGAAGTAACTCAGAAAGATAAAAACAAATAAAGTATATTTACACATATATGTGGAATCTAGAAAAACGGTATGGATGAACCTATTTCCAGGGAAGAAAGTGTCGAGAGTGGACATGACATGGGGACTTGGGGAAAGTGAGGGAGACAAACTGAGAGAGTATAGATAGCTAATGGGAAGCTGCCACATAGCACAGGAAGCTCAGCTTGGTCTCTCTGATGACCTAGAGGGATAGGATGAGGGAGTGGTGGGAGGAAGGGGCCAGAAGGAGGGGATATAGGTATACTTATAGCTGATTCACACTGTTGTACAGCAGAATCTAATGGAGGATTGCAAAGCAGTTATGCTCCAATTAAAAAATAAAATATTAAAAAAATAATAACTTTTACCCAGACCTAGAATCCTTCAGGAGCAGAGACACAATATGATCATCCATCTAAAAAGTGTACGATGAGCAGTTGTTATTATCAGGACAATAGGTTAGCATGGTAGCAGAGAGGGTCTGACAGACCAGCCTACGCTACCCTGTCCCCTCCTTTAATTTCCTTCCCACTGCTACCACTAGGAGAACTTTGGCCTTGAATTGGAGAGTGTAGACGATCCAAAGGGAAATAATTGTTTTTTTTACTTTGTTCTTGTCTTCTGTTCCCAAATGGATGTTAAGGTCCTTAAGCACTTGCTGCATTTTAGCTCCATTGATAAATACCTAATACCTATTTTCATACTGTTCATGGGGTTCTCAAGGCAAGAATACTGAAGTGATTCGCCATTCCCTTCTCCAGTGGACCACATCCTGTCAGACGTCTCCAACATGACCTGCCCATCTTGGGTGGCCCCACATGGCATGGCTTAGTTTCACTGAGTTAGACAAAGCTGTGGTCTGTGTGATCAGACTGACTAGTTTTCTGTGAGTATGGTTTCACTGTGTCTGTCCTCTGATGCCCTCTCGCAACACCTACCGTCTTACTTGGGTTTCTCTTTCCTTGGACGTGGGGTATCTCTTCAGGGCTGCTCCAGCAAAGCACAGCCACTGCTCCTTACCTCAGAGGAGGGGTATCTCCTCACCTGGAATGTGAAGTCAAGTGGGCCTTAGAAAGCATCACTGAGAACAAAGCTAGTGGAGGTGATGAAATTCCAGTTGAGCTATTTCAAATACTGAAGGATGATGTTGTGAAAGTGCTGCACTCAATATGCCAGCAAATTTGGAAAACTCACCAATGGCCACAGGACTGGAAAATGTCAGCTTTCATTCCGATCCCAAAGGAAGGCAATGCCAAAGAATGCTCAAACTAGCACACAATTGCATTCATCTCACATGCTAGTAAAGTAATGCTCAAAATGCTCCAAGTCAGGCTTCAGCAGTACGTGAACCGTGAACTTCCAGATGTTCAAGCTGGTTTTAGATAAGGCAGAGGAACCAGAGATCAAATTGCCAACATCCACTGGATTATAGAAAAAGGAAGAGAGTACCATGAAAACATCTATTTCTGCTTTATTGACTATGCCAAAGCCTTTGACTGTGTGGATCACAATAAACTGTGGAAAATTCTGAAAGAGATGGGAATATCAGACCACCTGACCTGCCTCTTGAGAAACCTATATGCAGGTCAGGAAGCAACAGTTAGAACTGGACATGGAATAATAGACTGGTTCCAAATAGGAAAAGGAGTACATCAAGGCTGTATATTGTCACCCTGCTTGTTTAACTTATATGCAGAGTACATCATGAGAAATGCTGGGCTGGAAGAAGCACAAGCTGGAATCAAGGTTGCTGGGAGAAATATCAATAACCTCAGATATGCAGATGACACCACCTTTATGGCAGAAAGTGAAGAGGAACTAAAAAGCCTCTTGATGAAAGTGAAAGAAGAGAGTGAAAAATTTGGCTTAAAACTCAACATTCAGAAAACTAAGATCATGAAAATGGTTCCATCACTTCATGGCAAATAGATGGGGAAACAGTAGAAACAGTGTCAGACTTTATTTTTTTGGGCTCCAGAATCACTGCAGATGGTGACTACAGCCATGAAACTGAAAGACACTTACTCCTTGGAAAGAAAGTTATGACCAACCTAGATAGCATATTCAAAAGCAGAGACATTACTTTGCCAACAAAGGTCCATGTAGTCAAGGCTATGGTTTTTCCAGTGGTCATGTATGGATGTGAGAGTTGGACTGTGAAGAAAGCTGAGCACCGAAGAATTGATGCTTTTGAACTGTAGTGTTGGAGAAGACTCTTGAAATTCCCTTGGACTGCAAGGAGATCCAACCAGTCCATTCTAAAGGAAATCAGTCCTGGGTGTTCATTGGAAGGACTGATGTTAAAGCTGAAACTCCGGTACTTTGGCCACCTGATGCAAAGAGATGACTCACTGGAAAAGACTCTGATGCTGGGAGGTATTGGGGGCAGGAGGAGAAGGGAATGAGAGAGGATGAGATGGCTGGATGGCATCACTGACTCGATGGACATGAGTTTGAGTGAAGTCCGGGAGCTGGTGTTGGACAGGGAGGCCTGGCATGCTGCGATTCATGGGGTCAGAAAGAAACGGACACAACTGAGTGACTGAACTGAACTGAATACACATGTATCATTAAATACACAAGATAACCATATGAAGTAGAGTACTATTATTTTCCTCCCTTTCCTGATAGAACTGCTGTATAGTGGCCTTTATGAATTTTCCATACATCTTAGAGTGTGTGAGTGATGGGATAGGACTATATGGTTCTACAACTTATGCTCATGACCTTGTTCTGTGCAGAAACTGTGGGTCTATGACCCACATTGCACCCATTATAGTGGTCTGTACACAGTAATAGCTCAGTTCATCTCTGTTGCTCTAATAAAAAGTAATATATTTTCATTTGCTCACCAAGTAAGTGTTCAACCATTGAAAGGTCCAGATTTTTTTTAATATATATGTGTTTGGGTCTGTTAGAGCTTAGCTTATTTAACATATATGCAGAGTACATCATGAGAAATGCTGGAGTGGATGAAGCACATGCTGAGATCAAGATTGCTGGAAGAAATATCAATAACCTCAGATACGCAGATGACACCACCCTTATGGCAGAAAATGAAGAGGAACTAAAGAGCCTCTTGATGAAAGTGAAAGAGGACAGTGAAAAAGTTGGCTTAAAGATCAACATTCAGAAAATGAAGATCATGGCATCTGGTCCCATCACTTCATGGCAAATATATGGGGAAACAGTGGAAACAGTGTCAGGCTTTGTTTTGGGGCTTCAAAATCACTACAGATGGTGATGTCACCCATGAAATTAAAAGATTCTCATTAGAAGAAAAGTTATGGCCAACCTAGACAGCATATTCAAAAGCAGGGACATTACTTTGCCAACAAACGACCGTCTAGTCAAGGCTATGGTTTTCCACTAGTCATGTATGGATGTGAAAGTTGGACTATAAAGAATGCTGAGCACCAAAGAATTGGTGCTTTTGAATTGTGGAGTTTGAGAAGACTCTTGAGAATCCCTTGGGCTGCAAGGAGATCCAATCAGTCCAATCCTAAAGGAAATTAGTCCTGAACAGTTATTGGAAGGACTGATGTTGAAGCTGAAACTCCAATACTTTGGCCAACTGATGTGAGGAAAAGACCCTGATGCTGGGAAAGATGGAAGGTGGGAGGAGAAGGGGATGACAGAGGATGAGATGGTTGGATGGGACCACCGACTCAATGGACATGAGTTTGAGTAAACTCTGGGAGTTGGTGATGGACAGGGAGGCCTGGCGTGCTGCAGTCCATAGGGTCGCAAAAAGTCAGACACGACTGAACAACTGAACTGAACTGTAGCTTAGTTGTGGCACACAGGATCTTTTTGTGTGTGTGGTGAAGAGACTCTCTAGTTGCGGCTCACTGGCTTAGTTGCTTTGTAGCATGTGGGATCTTAGTTCCCTGACCAGGGATTGAACATGAATCCCCTGCTTTGCAAGGCAGGTTCTTAACCACTGACTGCCAGGGAAATCCCCACAGATTATTATTTTATTTTTAGCAGCATACTTTGAGCCATGTGTATATGTATAGCAATTTGTGAATAACATTAATCCAGAGGTGGAGTGGTAGGAAACACATGAAGGAAATAGCTGTTATGAGAGAGTTTTCTCATACTGTTCAACATGGTCACATGGGGAGATTCATAACTGTGCCTGGGGTGTGGGGTGGAGTCAGGCATGTTCCCTAGGAAAGGCAATGATGAAATGGATCTTGAAGAGTGAATGAAAATTAAGAGGATTTGATGGGGTGGGTGGGCTAAGTAGCAGCATGCTTGGTAGAGGAAATTGCAGGTGGAAAGGTGTGTTAGAGAACAGTACATTTGGATAAACTGAGTAATTACCCTGGTGATTTTAACCATCTATTAAACTCTTCACCTGATATAGTTGGACTGTAGATTCCTAAAATTTCTGAAAAGGAGGAAAAAGCTTTATGATGCAATAATCACCTGGATATAAGGAAAGGAAACATCAGAGAGATGCTTTAAAAGCCTCAGGAAACTGCTCCAGATCTGGTGACAGACGGTTCTGAATATGTAGGAGGCCTGACATTTTCCCTCTTCGTTCTGGGTTGGTGAATTAAAACTGTACTTTTTGAGATAAGATTGTCTCAAAGGAGGGGTCATGGGGCCCTCTGATGAGTCAACATGGACTGTGTCTTAATTTCAGGGAACCACATGGAAAGTTATTGGAAAGGTGAGCATTATATTTTAAAATAATTGCTCCGAAGTGCTCAATTACATGTTTCTGACTAAAAACATCTGTTAGTTGGAAAATAAAGATCAAGTTCCCAGTCTCTCCAATGTACCCTTAAGTGATGAATAAACAGATTAAAGCATTTTATAAAATATATCTTACATTTGAGGTGACATTTTGCTGAACAGGATTAGTCCAACAAGATGGAAATAAAGAAATGAGCTTTCTGATTTTTACTATTTTTACACTATTTTTTATAGTTCTATGGGTGTTTAGCAGAAAGAGCTTTGGAGTAAGAGAGACTGGATGCATGAATGAATTGCTTAATATCTCCTGTCTTCTCAATTATAAGACAAGAATAATAAAAATAGCTCTCTCACATGGGTTTGAGGGGACTAAATGAATTAATATATGAAAGCATCTGTCTAAAAGTCTCAGATGTAGTGGTTTAAAACATGCTCATTTTCTTCCTTCTATCTGTTATTGATCTGTTTTCAAAGTAAGTATTACATAACTTCCACCATAAATGTAAATTACTTAGCCATGCGCAGTAAGCACTCAGTCTATATTGGATGCCTCATGAAATCAACTGTAGATTTTCTCTCTCTCTCTCTCTTTTTTTTTTTTTTTCTTTTGTCAGTAAGGCTCAGATTTTTAGAAATATTTGCCTAATTCGGAGAAGGCAATGGCAACCCACTCCCATACTCTTGCCTGGAAAATCCCATGGATGGAGAAGCCTGGTAGGCTGCAGTCCATGGGGTCGCTACAAGTCGAACAAGACTAAACGACTTCACTTTCACTTTTCACTTTCATGCATTGGAGAAGGAAATGGCAACCCACTCCAGTGTTCTTGCCTGGAGAATCCCAGGGACGGGAGAGCCTGGTGGGCTGCCATCTATGGGGTCGCACAGAGTCGGACACGACTGAAGCGACTTAGCAGCAGCAGCAGCAGCATTTGCCTAATTTGCCTCTGAAAAATTCTGGTGCTGGTGTTTTGAGTATGCCCATATTATTAATAGCAGGGGGAAGGTTTATGACAGAAACAAACTTCAAAGGCAGCAGGCATCATATAAGTCCATCTAGTGTTAATCAGTAGAAGAGAATTCACAGGTGACATCTAAGAGGAAGAGAAAGAAATAGGATAGATCTCTCTTGGCATATCAGTAGCGCGCAAGCTACCGAAGAGCGAAGAGCGGGGCTTGCCTCTCGCTTGCCTCAGCGCGGCCCTGTTGGGGGCTGGTCTCCTGCTCTGCGATTGTGCCTCCGCGAGGAGCCTCCCTGTCAGACAGGGAAGCAGTCGGTCTCCCTCCCTTGATGTTGTCAGGATTTCCGTGTGTTCCCAGCAACTGTCACGGTGCCCGGAACTAAGGTCTCTATGGCTGTTTGGTGAGTGAGCGGTCCTTCCTGCTGCCCCCAGCCCTGCAGCCTCCTTCGGGGCCTGGGACACGCGGCGGCGGCAGGCCAGGATGGAGTCCCGTCTGCCAGGGGGCTCCCCGCCCCCCGACACAGAACCTTCTTTCCAGGAGAGACCCCACTCACGTAGCTGTGGTGAGATGAGACATCCCCAAATGACTTGGTTCAGACATCAGTCTTTTAGCCAGATATGTTGTTATTTTATTTTTGAATGGGTAGCAAATATATCGTCATGGATCAAAATTCACAAAACACAAAATGTTATATAGGAAAAAATTGCCTCCTGTCTCTACTCCAGATAACCAGTTTCCCTACCTGGAGCAGTCCTCATTATTGTTTTCTTAAGTATCTTTCAGAGAAATACACCGACAAGCACGCACACTTTTCCTTCTCTTTTTTTAATTAAACAAATGGAAGTATACTAGGCACATTTTTCAGCCCTTTGACTTCTTTATTGAAAAACACAACTTAGATCAATTTTTACTGATACAGAAATTACTCTGATATGTGCAACTGAGAAAGTGCATAGACCCTAAAATCTGTGTATGACACCACATAAGCATCACTTACTTCCTATTTCAGTGCTATGATATACCTGAATCTTCCCAGGGCTTCCCTGGTGGTGCAGAGGTTAAAGCGTCTGCCTGCAATGTGGGAGACCTGGGTTTGATGCCTGGGTGGGGAAGATCCCCTGGAGAAGGAAATGGCAACCCACTCCAGTATTCTTGGCTGGAGAATCCCTTGGACGGAGGAGCTTGGTGGGCTACAGTCCACGGGTAGCAAAAAGTCGGACATGACTGAGCGACTTCACTTTCACACATTTATCAATTAGGTTATTTATTTGTTGCTTTAATCTATTCCAGAGAGAACTTTAAAAGCAGAGTACAAGTCATCTCAGGGGCATCAGGTTGGTTGCAAAATACCCTCTTACACTATTTTTTTTTGGAGCCACTAACACTTTTCACTTTCATGCATTGGAGAAAGAAATGGCAACCCACTCCAGTTTTCTTGCCTGGAGAATCCCAGGGACAGGGGAGTCTGGTGGCCTGCTGTCTCTGGGGTCGCACAGAGTCGGACACGACTGAAGCAATTTAGCAGCAGCAGCAGCAGCAGCAACACCTCTGTATGTAATTTATCTGAAAATAATTCCTGATATATGAATATTTTGTGTTCATGTATTTATAGAAGGACTTTTGTGTACAGTTCTCTATTCAAACAGTGAGTCTCTAGGGACCAAGAAAACTTTCCTTTACAGACACAAGATACTTCCAGATGCTGATTCTTTCTACCATTCACAGGGCATAAAAAAACCAGGCCCTATTGGTTTGCATTTTTATGAAGAAGGAAATTCCAGGTGGAATCACCGCCATGAAGTGTTGTCATAGAGTTTGAGTTCTGCAGCTGTCGCAGCAAGCAAATCTTGGAAGGAGTGATTCAGAGATTTTATTACATGTTTAGGGAACCATTGTTTTAAGTGGAATGATGAATACAGGCAGATTTCAAAAATATGTGGGGAAAAATTATACCTAATTGGTCACTTGCATATGCATATGGTATGTCAACCCTGAAATTCAGTCTAGACAGCATTCCTGGAATATCCACTGTGTACCAGAGTTTGTGCTAGGTCATGAGGCTGCAGAAACCTAAAAATGCATTTTTGACTATGTAATAGAGGAAGATGTGATAATCTAGCCTAAGTCTACACCAAGCTGAGCAAGGTCAACTTCTCTAAAAGTCAGCCAGAAGATAGGCCATAAATGTAATCATTGTGAATCTGACTCTTAAGAGATGAAAGGAAGCTCTCAGAGAGTTAAATTCAGAATAGGGTAAATCAGACAAAAACTTATTAGTCTACATTAAATATAACAAGCTGAGTTCATGGGTCTGTGGGAGGTCATAGGGCTGGAACTTAACTCATCTTGAAGAAGAAGGTGGAATTCCTGGGGAAGGTGATATTTGAACAATGACTTTAATAAAAAGTAGGTGTTTTAGCACAAAAGTAAATAAAGTGCCTTCTGGAGAACAAATACAAAAAGCTAGATTCCAGAGGCATGATAGAGTGTTGGGTTCTTGGATAATTTCAGATAATTTTAATGAGATTCAGGGTGAGCAAGGATCTGGGAAAACAGGAGAAATTGGAATGACTAGGTTACCAGGGATCTTGTACAAAGCACAGAGAGTCAGGGCACAAAAAGTTGACTTGGACACTACAGGATGAAAGCTACAGTAATTCACCTTCCAACAGTTGAAATGAAAAAAAAGTCAGTCATTGACTTTAAATAACAACAACTAATCACTGTAATTGTTGGAAGGTAGTTAGCTCGAGAAAGCCTCAAATCAAGGAGTCATATGTCATGCAATGCCAGCTGTTGCTTTCCCCTCCCCTTTAAAAAAAAAATAAATAAAGCAAAACAGTTAATCTATTCCCCCATTTTCACCCCTCACAGCCTCTGGCAACTATCAATCCAAGATCTCTGTATTTATGACTTTTTTAAAAAAAATCTCTCTATCTCTCTGTTTATATTTCACACATGAGAGAGATCGTATGGTATTTATCTTTCTTTGTCTGACTTATTTCACCTATCACTAAGCCTCCTGAATCTATCCATGTTTTTCCAAATGGCAAGTATTTTTATTATGACTGTATAATATTGCATTGCATATGATTTTGTGTGTGTGTATATATATAAATATATATGTAGGTATTTATAAACACACACACACACTTGCTATTTATTTATCCATTCATCCTTTGATGGATACTTAGTTTGCTTCTGTCTTGGTGAAAGTGAAAGTGAAGTCACTCAGTGGTGTCCGACTCTTTGTAACCCGTGGACTGTAGCCCACCAGGCTCCTCCGTACATGCGATTCTCCAGGCGAGAATACTAGAGTGGGTTGCCATTTCCTTCTCCAGGGGATCTTCCCGACCCAGGGATTGAACCCGGGTCTCCCGCCTTGCAGGCAAACGCTTTAACCTCTGAGCCACCAGGGAAGCCCCTATGTCTTGGTAATGGTAAGTAATTCTGCAATGAACACGTAGGAACATATATTATTTTTATGGAAATTTTTTTTTCATTTTCTTTGAATAAATGCCCAGAAGTACAATTGCTAGGTCATATTATAGTTTGATTTTTAATGCTTTAAGGAATTTTCATACCTCCTTCCATAGTGCTGTATCAGCTTATAATCTCACCAACAAACAGTGCACAGAGTTTCCCTTTCCTCCACATCTCCTCCAACACTTGATATTTCTAGTCTTTTTTCTAATAGGTATTATAACAGTTGTGAGGTGATTGTCTTATTGTGGTTTTGATTTGCATTTCCCTATGGTTAATGATGTAGAACATCTTTTCATGTGTCTGTTGGCCATCTATATGTCTTCTTTGGAAAAATGACTATTCAGATCTTCTGCCCATTTTTAAAATGGGATTTTTGTTTAGCTTTTTTTGGGGGGGGTTGTATGAATTCTTTGTATACTTTAAATATTAGCTCCTTATCAGAGATATTATTTGAAAAATGTTCTCCCATTCAGTGGGTTGCTGTTTTATTTTGTTGAAGGTTTTCTTTGTCGTACAGAAGTGTTTTTTTGTTTTTGCTTAGTTTGATTCAGTTCCACATACTTATTTTTTGTTGTTGTTTTTGCTTTTGGTATCAGATAAAAATTATCATCACCAAGTCCTGATGTCAAGGAGCTTACTACCTATGTTTTCTTCTAGAAGTTTTATGTTCTCAGGTCTTACATTCAAGTCTTTGATTCATTTTGAGTTAATTTATGTATATGGTAAGAAAGGTTCAGTTTCATTCTTTCTCATGTGACTGTCCAATTTTCCCAATGCCGTTTATTGAAGAGACTGTCCTCTCCCCATTGTATATTCTTAGCTCCTTTGTTGTGAATTTGTTGGCCATTTATGTGTGGGTGTGTATCTAGTCTCTCTGTTCTATTCCATTGATCTATGTGTCTGGTTTTGTGTCAATACCACACTGTTTTAATTACTATGAAAGTGAAGTCACTCAGTCGTGTCTGACTCTTTGCAACCCCATGGACTGTAGCCCACCAGGCTCCTCTGTCCATGGGATTCTCCAGGTGAGAATACTGGAGTGAGTTGCCATTTCCTTCTCCAGGGGATCTTCCCGACCCAGGGATCGAACCCAGGTCTCCCACATTGTAGGCAGATGCTTTAACCTCTTTAACCACTTTAATTACTATAGCTCTGTAATATTGTTTGAAATCAGGGACTGTGATGCCTCTCCAGCTTTGTTGTTCTTTGCCAAGACTGCTTTGTCTATTTGAAGTCTTTCATGGTTCTGCACAAATATTAGAATTGTTTGCTTTATTTTTGTGAAAAATGCCATTGGATTTTTAAAATATAAATGTATTTATTTTAATTGGAGGTTAATTACTTTAAAATATTGTATTGGTTTTGCCATACATCAACATGAGTCCGCCACAGGCATACACCTGCTTCCTATCCTGAACCCTCCTCCCTCCTCCCTCCTGGTACCATCCCTCTGGGTCATCCCAGGGCACCAGTCCCAAGCATCCAGTATCATGCATTGTACCTGGGCTGGCAACTCATTTCATATACGATTGCATTGAATCTACAGATGGTTTTAGGTAGTATGGACATTTTAAAAATATTGTTTCTAATTCACAAGCATGGACTATCTTTCCAGTTATTTATATAGTCTTTTGCCCTGATTTCTTTCATTAATGTCTTGTAGGCTTTAGTATTCTTCTTTTTCCTCTTTGTTTTTCTCCTGTTACTGACATACTGAGGTTTCACGCTGTGTCCTACGGTGGTCAGGCCTTCCGATAGCATGTAACATGACAGTGGACAAGCCAGGAGTCAACACAACCAGATTTAGAACTCATGTGTCAAGACAGCTTTTCTCAGCAATAATAGAAAAGCCCCAGAGGAAAACCTGACTTCTCTTGCCTTGGTCAATGCTTGCCTTCTCCTAAGCCTTCTGGACTGAGGTATGATAGGCAGTGACTAGTCCATTCCAGGTTATGTATCAGGAGACCATGTCAGCTAGCAGAAAGATGTAAAGAGAAATTTTAGGCAAAGATTTTAGTCTACAATGAGATAAATACTAAAAGTCTTGTGTAACTGCAACCATAGGTGGTGTTTTTATTCCAGCAAATTCTGGAAACTATCACAGTATATCTGTATCTATAATATAAGATGATGAGACTATTAAATAGAATAACAATCAATCTATGCTATTAACACATTTGGATACAGCTCTTCTAGCTCTGAAACCAGCCTCTTCTGTCTCCCTGGTTTCCTAGCTCTTTGAATGACACTATTTATCTCCTAGATTCTGAAGCCATGCAGTTATTTATTTATTTTTTCTTTCTTTTCTTCTTCAGTCTCCATATTGGATCAATAGTTAATTCCTATTGAATAAACTTAGAAATATTTTCTGGCTTATGAAATTCTGACACATGTTACAAGATGAGTAGTTCTTGAACATGCTATGCTAAATGAAATAAACCAGACACAAGAGATAAAAACTATATGATTCCTGTAATGTGAGGTTCCTAGAGTAGTCAGACAGAAAGTAGAATGATGGTTGCCAAGAGCAGAGGGAAGCAAGAATAGGGAGTTATGATTTAATGGATACAGAGTTTCAGTTTGGGAAGATGAAAATTTTCTGGAGATAACAGGTGGTAATTGTACAGGCAACCCAGGTGGCACTAGTGGTAAAGAATCTGCCTGCCAATGCAGGAGATGAAAGAGACGTGGGCTCAATTCTTGGGTTGGGAAGATTCCCTGGAAGAGGGCTTGGCAATCTGCTTCAGTATTCTTGCCTGGCAATTCCATGGATAGAGGAGCCTGGTAGGCTACAGTCCATAGGGTCACAAAGAGTCAGACATGACTGAAGCAACTTAGCACAATGGTTGTATAACAATTTGAATTTCTTAATGCCACTGAACTATATACCCAAACATGGTTAAAATGGTTGATTTTATATTATGGATATTTTACCATATCAAAAAAAAATTGTCTCTAACTCTATCTCCCTATTTCTCTCCACTGAACTTTTCTTGTGCTGGTGAACATCATCTCTCACTGGAACAATTAAAATGGGCTACTAACTGGATACTCTACCTCTGTCTTCCCCACCTATTGCCCACCATGAAATGTTACATACCAGTAATTCTCCAAAAATAATGTGATTTTGCCATTCCCTTATGCAAATTATGCAGGGCCCTCAAGTAACTCTAACATGTAGCTCTTGTATGGTTCACAAGGTGCTTTATAATCTCCCCTGACCGCTGAAGACTGATGCATTGAAATCTTTTGAAAGTGAAATCTAATTTCTTGGCTGTGCTCCCTGTTATGGTTTTGCCCCTAGGCTATTATATTGCCATTTCCTCTTCTGGGATCACATCTTCCAAATATATGTCCCTACTTTGAGAATAGGAGCTGTATCTCACTGATTTTTCAGTTATGTTCCCATCCCATGGCACAGTGGGCTGGGCCCTTGCAGTAGAATACATGCATATACATAGATACATGCACAGATACATATTTGAAGAATGTTTTAGATTTATTTTTAAAATAGGTATGAGAATGGGTAAATGCACTTAAGAAAATATTTGTTATGAACAAAAGAATGAGTATTTAGTCATATCCCAAGGACTTTAAAGGAATAAGACATTTGGAGTTTCCTTTAGTTCTCAGGATAGAGCTGAAACCTTTTGTTATTAATAGAATTGCTCCTGCTATTCAACAAACATTTACTCTGTGCCCCCAGAATAATAACTGCACCAAAGGAGTAATTTCTTCTGCCTATGTACTTCTGTATCTTTATTGTTTAGATAAACACCAGGCATATCTTCTCAATGTGTTCAGTAAATTTTCTGGATAATGTGTGCACTGCAGAAAAGAGCAAGTGCAAGGTATTATGGGAGAACACAAAGGTGAATCTTAGTTTCTGTCCTCAGTGTGTGTTTGATCTAAAGGAAGAATTTACAATAGATATGGTATTTTCTATTTTAGATAGGCTTTGTATATAACTATATAGGGTAAAAAATAACAATTATGCTCAAAAATTTTTATCCAGAGCTCTAACACAAACATGTTATAGTTTCCCATTTGTCAATTCAGGAGTGAATCACATCAAATATATATTGAGATAAAGATACACGATGGATAAAATAAGTGGAAAACATTGTACAAAATGGTATTCTTTTCCAAAAAATAGTGACCATCACAGACCCAGAGGAAATTGAAAAGGGCTATCTTAATTTCTTTTTATAAAAGACTGAAACCTGAATAAGCCACAAATTGCTTACAAATAACTCCAAAGTAAAATGTAGGCTTGGCAGCCAGATTCTGCCCATTGCTTCAAGTGCTATCACAGTTCACTCTTCCTCATGGCTGGTATGCATGTTTCAGCTCATTTCTTACCATTATAAATAATTCATTAGATGCTATATGTAATTCACAATCTTCCCTGAAGATTGGAAGTCACAGGCATGCCCATGCCTCATGGTTCCAGCTATTTGTGAGTGCTGCTTTTAAGTGCCAGGGATATGGTTCAGTAAATTATTAGAAGCATATTAATTAGCTGTTTTTCATTAGGCAGTACTGCAAGAAAGATCAGCAACAAAATGTTAACTGGTAGATGATCTGATTTGTTGCGTATCTTACAAAACCAAACAAAATTTGGTACAAGTTCATAATCTCTGTTGCATTAATTAATTCTGGTATTCACTAATGAACTCTAATATTAATAAATTAACTTATGCATAATGAATATTGGATCATGAAATGATATTTCTATGTTTAACTTTTTACCTTGTCCCTAGAATTTAAAATTACAATAAACATTAGCCCAATCTGCTCATTAAGAATGACATAGCTGAAGCCCAGAGATGAGATGAAATATAACTTACCCAAGGTTACATTTCTAAATATTTGGGAGAAAAAAACAAAGACAAGATCCTTGAATTCATATTTCCTGGCATGACTGACTTCCTTCCCTCCCTTCTCCCTTTTCTTTACTTCCGTTCCTTCCTTTTCTTGTTGTGATTTGATAATTTGCTTTCAAACAGAATAGAGGAATGCAAATGTTCAAATATGTGAAAATCCAGATTTTTTTTCTCAAAATACATTTCCTAAGACCAAGTGCATCAGAATTGCCTAAGATGCATATTAAGGTAAAGATAATTGACTCCCATAAAAGACTTATAGAACCAGAATTCTTATGGTGTTACCCCAAAATAACATGATTATTAAGTTTACTAAGTTTCCAAGGTGATATTTAGTCAATGTTGAGACCCACAACTCTAAACTTGTAATCCAATAAAAAATTCTTTTAAAAAGATGAAAAAAAAATGAGTATCATCACATTTTTTATATCATCTTCCAGGTCATATGAGCACTCTTGGCTCAATGGAAGCTGAGACTTAACTCTGTTTTGTTCACTGTATATTCTAAACATTCAAGTCTGGTATTACAAAACCAAGCACAAGACTAAAAAAAAAATGCTTGTAAACATGAATGATTATCTGCCTAAACAAATAAATGAAAAAGGAATGCTAAAGTAACCAGTGCTAAGGTTGAGTTTTCCAAAGGTTTAAAAAAATGGGTATGGTTATTATACATATTGAAATGAACACATTTCAGATATTTTATTCAACTCACTAATTAATGAAGTGACTAGTAAAATAGTAAAGAAGGCTCTCACAGAATTTAAGGAAAAAGTTTATCTACAAGTTCAGCAAAAATATTTAAGAAAAATAAAAATATGTTAGAATAAATTAACACAAATAAGTTAAATGCAAAGCTACTTCTGGTCCTTTGGGGAAAAACATTATTATATTTGGGTTGTTTTTTCTTCTACATGGATATCTATAAATTAACATGTAACTTTATAGTATCTGAACTCTAATCAAGTAACAAGCAGATAAGTCAAATAAAAATATGTTTTTCTAGGAAATTGAACAATCCTTGTACAAGGCTGTTAAAACATACCTACCATGACCCTGAAAGAACACATAATCAACCCATTATTTTATCTCCAAATGTTCAATAATCTTTTCTCACATCACATTTGGCCATATGCAAAGCAGCATAATAGTTAAATAACCTATAAGTTATGGAGGAGATGGACTAGTGGAAGTGGATAGAATATTACTCTAATCCTCTTGGGGTTGTTTCAACAATGTAAAGAGAGAAAGAGAGGTAAAATATGGCTTTATAATCTGGGAAAACATCCCCAGGCCTATGTTAAAACATAATTCCACTAGTTACTCAGGAAGTAAAAATCCATGTAAGTGGCAATATGGCCCTTGGGTTAACACAACAAACAAATCCTAGCCTCATGTGTTCTGGCTGGGTCCAGTGATTAGTCATTTTATCTATGTCACTTTACTCCTCAGAGGAATAATGGAAATGATGATATGTACCTGGCCTATTTCAGTTGTGAAGAATGAACGAGACAAGGCACATGAAAGGCCTAATTCCAAGTAAACTCACTGTCAGTTTTGGCTTGCATTACCGTCGTTCTGAAAGTAATTGAAGCTGCAGAAGGAGAGGCAAGGCAGGTGAACATTTGCAGAATCTCAGTACTATAACCAGCACAGTCAAGAAAGCTGTTTCTCTAACCAGACAGTAGAGAAAAATGACCAGGTTCATAACACATCGTGCGGATAAGGCAGGCCAAGTAGTGAACAGCTAGTGCAGGGATCACTGTGCAAAGCGACTGTAAATGACCACCTGCAAGAAGCTTCCTGGTTGTGGACAGGAGTCTCCAGGCTTAGGCTGAAGTGATTCTTATAGTGATAAACCATACAAAACTGTGAATCAGGCATAGGACATGAGGTCATCTCAAAAAAAAAAAAAAAAGTGACTACTAGCCGAAGGAAAAACTTACATATGGAAAAAGATTTCTGAATCTCCGGTCAGACGTCAGCTAGAACCAAGCTACAAAAGCGTCCAGTGCTTGGCATGGCTTTCCGCTTTCCCCTGATAATTGCTTCTTAGGCTTCTTTTTCTACCCAATTTTGTATCTACTATTTCTTTTCCAAGGTGATGCCCCAAGAAACATCTACTGTAAATAATAATTATATTTTTATATTTATGATCTGTTTGCACAGTGATCAGCAACAGAATGAAGAATGCTGAGCTGCCATTGTCAAACCCCATTAGCACTGAATATTAGCTATTGCCTTTTCTTAGATTGTAAGATAGACCAAAAGCTATCTCTCTCTTGGTTACTGCATTAATCCCAGAGTACACCATAGCATTCCATATGTTAGAACCATAGCATCTACAGGTTGTCCTGATATACTGACAAGTAAGTCTTGACATCAACACTGTGATTAATACTACTTATGTACATCAAAGATTCTCCTGGTCTCACCTCTTTCTCATGCCAGCTGTTGTTAAAGTGAGCAGTGCCAGGGTCTCCAATCAAGTTCATGTAGGTGTCTTAACATCTATGTTGTTGCTGCACTGTGTAATATCTCAGGACCCTCTTTGGTACTTATACGTGTGCTAATGAACACAATAACATTGTGTAAAACTTCCATCAAAGGAGAAAAGGAGCTTCTATACCCCACCCATCAAGAGAAAAGATGGTCCTCAAATGAATTTTGCTCCTCAGAAAGTTTATTGGATTATCTTTCCCTCCTTCTGGCTACATTTCCTCCTGGTCTGTGAAACCACACTTCCCACCAGAGTGCTCTGATAGAAGTCTCTATCTCAGGTTCTATTGCTAGAGAAGCCTGACTAACTGTGAGGCATTGCTGCCCTAAGCGTGGATTAAAATAATTTTTCCTCGGTGGAAATTCCAATCCATATTGTTATAGATTTCTTTTGCAATGGATAAGTCTCCCTACCTTCAGAGCAGCATAACTCTTAGGTGAATCTAGGAAAGAGAGCTACAGATAAATTATGAAAAGGTACCTTCTCACTTACATGGAGAAAAAACAGGCAAGTTATTCTTACAAGTTTAGAGACCAGGAAAAAAAAGAATGAGAGAAGGAAAGAAATTAACATTTTAAAAATATATAATGTTTTATTCAGTATAAATATTGTTTGTTTCACATTCAGCCCTCACAACTATATTTCAGTGAAGACTCTAAAGTCTGCACATTGTAGATGAATAATCTGAGATTTCATATGGTAACTTCTTCACAGACATACAGCTGCAAAAAGGCAGCTGCAAAAAATATGAGCATGGATTAAAGGCCACAAAGAGAGAGAGAGAAGGAGGGATGGAAGAAAAGAAGGAGAGAGATGGAGAAACTCTAATGAGTTTAGAAGGGAAGAGTAATTTATAAAAATAAGTGGATGGAAACTAAAATATAATTTCTCTTGAAATAAATTCCTTATAGGATTTTGGTTTTGTTCAAGTCGCTTAGCTATTTCAGCTGCAGTATTTTAAAATGGGAATGACAAGTTTAAAAGCACAGACTTCCAGCATTTGTTTTACTGAGTAATATTACAAGACTGCTCATTTAAAATCTGTTCCTATTGTTGAACCATAAAAGCTGACTAGTGCCTGATTCTGAAGGATATGCATTTGTAAAAGTATAAAATATTTGATCAACTGCATCCTTCTCAGATGAGTGCTGAGATATCACTCAGGATAGTGCAAGTCTTTGGTTTGCCCTGTCTGCGCATAACATTGGCAAAGGTCATAGTGTGCTTAAATTCACATTTGGGTAGCTCTTTGATCTGCATCCTTAAATATCATTATTACCAATATCTCTTATAATGATTAAATAGCTTGAGCTATATAAACAGCTAGTTTTAAACAGGATCAAATTCTTGAACATCTTAAAACTAACTCCCAGATTATGAAAATTCAGATTAAAAAAAATTTAATGTATTTATTTTAATTTGTTTATTTGGCTGTGCCAGGTCTTTAGTTGCAGCACATGGAATATTTAGTTGTGGCATGCAAACTGTTAGTTGCAGCATGTAATGCAAACTCTTCCTTGTAGCCTGTGGACTCTAGTTCCCTGACCAGGGATCAAAACCAGGCCCCCTGCATTGGGAGCATGGAGTCTTAGCCACTGGACCATTAGGAAAGTACCCAAACTGTTAGAATTTAATAGCACATGCAGTTAACACATTATCTCATTCAATATCTCAAGGAGTTTGTAGAATGGGTACCTTTAATAAGTGTTTGGCTCTCTACTGGGGACGATTTTCCGCACCCTACCCTCTCCCCAGGGGATATTTGGCAATGCCTGGAGATGATTTTGGTTATCAGAACTTCTTACAATAAAGAGAACACCTTCTACCTGCCCCTCACTTTATAAAGACTTTCCTGGCTCCAAATTCCAATAGTGTCAAAGTCAAGAAATCCTGCGTTAGTCCATCTTTAAAGATAAGTAAATCAAATACTAGAGAACCCAAGTTCATCCTGAAGGTCACATAACTGGTCATTGTGTCCTCTCATGAGTCTAGTTAAGACTGGAAGCCAAATATTTCCTCCTATTCATATGCTACTTTTATAGTATAGGAATTGTAATCCCGCTTTAAATTGATGCTTGTGTATCCAGTCATATCATAAAAATGTTGTATTAAAAGGAAAATTTCTTCTTTGATTTACAAAAGCAAGAAGGACATATTAAGGGGGCTTGAGAAGGCTGTGCTCTGCCATAATCTTAGCATATGTTGTTTTTCACTCATGGAACTGTTCCAGGATTGCCAGGTGAGAATGAGGCAAAGAAAGAAAGTTTAGTTACCAAAATAAAACTGAGTTACATGAGAGGAAAAAGAGGGAATAGGAGATTTGTCCAGGGAGGTAAGAGAGATGATTCATGAAGACATTCATGTGGATGAAGAAAGGACAGCCTGCAGCAATTCTTTGATTCAAGTTCAAGTGCCCTGTGGGTTTTAAGTGATGCCTGCAGGTGCTGTTTTGGGTGTGTGAAGAGTAGCTTCAGTAGTTCTAATCTCAGGTGAGCTTAAGACTCACAATGAAGCAAGTTTAAAGGCAGGAAACTCTGACCCATTGTCAGAAATAGTGAATGCTTTGCTATAGGTTGGGGCCTGGAAAACTACACTTTAGAAGACTCTCCGTATTGATTCTGATTCTGCAGGTCAGAATAAGTCAAACACTGAAGATGGTCAGACCTGAAACACACAGAGGATGCACCTCCATGCCCCTTCTCTCTCCTGGTAATGTCTTGCCCAGAGTTCTGAAATATCAGTGATTCACTGTTTAGTTTCCTAAATTTAATAACCTGAAACTCATTTTTTTGGACACTGTGGGAGACACTAATTTGTAATTTTAAGTTAGCTTAAAATAGTTTTGCTCCTTTTCTATCAGGAAGCAGACACTTAAGGTCATTTCTAGATCAAGAAAGCCAATTTGGGGTTTTATTTGTATGTATTGTTTTATCCCCTCAAATGTCTCAGAATAGCTGGACATATTTTGTGGGTTTGGGGTAGGAAGTGAATATGGCCTGAAGAGATCATATGGCCTGTCTAGCCCTTAGTTACCATCTTTCCATGCAGGTACTCTTTGACATCATCAAATCTGGTTCTTAGCTGTTGCCACATTGCCATGCTAGCAACTACTGCTGCTCTGTGATTGATCCTCTGGTCTGGCTGCCGTGTCTCGCCAGCCATGCAGACTCTAGTGTTCTCTTAATGTCCTCGTCACAGGCATAGTCCTGGGCAGGCATTCAGCTATCCTTCATCTTTTAAATTAAATCAGCTACTACGTATTGGCAAGTCATCCTCTTACATACGTCTAAAAGCCATTCACTTTACTTCCTTATATCATATCCTAATTGTTCACCTGGATCATTATAGGAGATTTCTAATTATTCCTCCTTTCCCTAGACATGAAGACTGAATTGGCACATCCAAAATGCAAAACTTGGACACACAGAATTTATAGATTAGAATTCTGAAATCCAAGATTTTGGAAGAGCCAGCAAGTCTTTCACATTTTGACCCCTCCTATATCCTACCCCTGGGGTCCCTAACCTTGAGGATCTAATGCCTCATGATCTGAGGGGGAGCTGAATTAATAAAAATAGAAACAAAATGCACAATAAGTGTAATGTGCTTGAATCATCCTGAAACCATCTCCCCCGACCCAGGCCATGGAAAAATTGTCCTCCACAAAGCCAGTCCCTGGTGCCAAGAAGGCTGGGAACTGCCGTCCTACCATATATTCTAAAGTCTCAGTGTTGTATCACTTGTAACACTGACAGACCCCGTATATTCCAGTCTCTTTCCTGGCTCCATGCATCGGTTCATGCTCTTTTTTCTGTCTTAGATGCCCTTCCTAACTTATGTGGACAAACTAATCATGCACTTTAAGCCTATAACTTACCTTCAATACGAAGTAGTATCATCCTCATTTCTCTAAATTCTTCTAGAAAAGTCTGACTGGTTTTCTCAACACACTGTTTTGAATGAAAAATTCAGGCCTCGTATAATAGATAGTCAGTTATGCAAGTGTAGGGACTGTGTCAAGTATTGATCTTTCTTTTAATCTCAGTCTCAAGCAAAGTGCCTGGAAGACATATACTAGTCACTCATCCTTTTGCATCGGCACCGTAGAAGCTCAGAACAGGTGTACTGTATGTACTACAGGGAACTGAGCACACTTTGATTCTCCAGTTTGATGTTAGTTTATGGCTTTGTGGATTGAGATAAGTTGCTCCTTACTTCAGAATAGCAGAAAACAAACTTTACCAAGGAGATCCAGAAGAGATAAGCACACTTTCATGTTAATTCTGTCTTCATCATTGCTATTCTACTGCATAGGACAGCTTCTCTCCTCTAGTCACCCCAAAAAGCAGTAATTCTCTAGCTGCATTCATGTGCTTCATGGATCATTGAATGCCCTTTTATACTTAACAGCATAGTTCAGGTTGCTCCTCCTTTCTTCCCTTCTGTTATATAACAAAGTCACTAATAACCACCAAAGTCCTACTTCCGCAGTACCTGAGTCAAAAGCCCTTCCCTGCTTAGCAGTCTTTCCTTTTCCAAGGATCATAAATGTTTTAAAAAGATTAAAGTTGCTGAAAGACTCCCCCTTATGCCTCACTCCCAGAAAAGTAATGATTCATCCGGGCTTTTAATCTGGTTACAGTGACCCCAGTGTTTTGAAATGCCTCTCTAGACTTGCAGCTCAGAACAAAAAAAAAGGTCTGCGGTCTGCCCCATGTCCATTCCAGAGCCCCTTGTAGAGGTGAACTATCCATTAACCCAAAAAAGGAGAAGGAAGAAGGGTTAGGAAAGCAAGCACATTTGACTCAGCAGTAGCTGACTCCCTGGAAAATTGCCAAGCAATATCAGACAATGAAAGAATCCATTCCTAAAACTTTAACATGCCCTTTCTCTGACATACTTGCTTAAGATACTTGAGAAATATTTGTGAAATACTCAAGATACTTGTGAAAACTATCCTCCATGGTTTTTCCTAAAGTGTTGACTGCTTTGGAAGCCAATTTCTTCGTCCCATACCTTTGTCCTTACATGGCAACTGCTATTCTCCAGTTCTGGTCTCTACCAAGCTCTCTTGATTTTGTCATCTTGGTATCTTCCAACCCCCGTGCTAGAAGCATCAATTTGGATGTGTCTAAGTTCACTAATTTATCCAGGGTTTTTACAACCTGGTTTACACAAACTTTCTAAATTAAAAATTTAACTGTGTTCCATGCTTCTACATAGGGAGAATTTATTTTCTAAGTGATCACTTTAAAAAGTGTTTACTGTAAATTTTGATTAATTTTTCTAATTCCTCCAGTAAGAAGGAAACCAAAAACAAGGTTGACTCAGTTTATTAATGAACCTAAGCATTAGTGGAAAGGAAAAATAAGTGGCATGGGCTGTGATATGTTTTTAAATAAATGATTGAAAATTACTAATTGGTAACAGAATAGAAAAAAAAAAAAGCTGGGTGAGCACATAGGATTTCTGAATTTTCATCTGAACTGTAAAACAAAAAGGGATATCAACCCTAACCAAATGACTAATTCCACTGTTTCAATTTACTCATACATAAAATGTGTCGAGGTTTATTGGAATTTCAGAAATTGCTGTTTCACATGTAATCTCCATGACTTGTTCCTATTTTACTGTTCTCTTGAAATGTTTACCCCTTTTATTCCTATTTCCCATTTAGAGAAACCTTTCTTTTTGTTGAAAATTTAGTCCATCACCAACACTTCACAGAAGCTTTTCTGGTCTACATGCTCTTCTTTGATACTGTTGTTTTCCGTTTCTCCTGGGCACCAATTACACATTGTACCCTTCTCTTGTAGCACCTATTTTGTTGTGCTGTGATGATTTGTTGACATGGAGATTTCAAACTAGACTATGCAAATGATCGATTATGTGTACCGTTGAACCTCCATACCCTAGTGCTCGGAATGATAGCCAGCACAAAATAAATACTCAGCATTTGATTCTCTTTAGCTTGAATAAATGTGTATCATATATTCCTCATGCACGATTATAAACTATCTCAGCCTTACCTCTTCCTGCCATGACTGATTCTGAGCAGTCTTCCACCAGTTCAGTTTGAGTGCAGCCTAAAGTACTTCAATGCAAACCTGCCTCACACATCTCTCATTTTCTATTCTGGCATTTCTCTGAATGCCCTTTGTGGGATGCATTAGACACTCATATAAGAGAAAGCTGGAAATGCAAGGGAACTAATGACCTGGAATCACATTTCACCAATGCCAATGGATACGTGTTCCATCTTTTAGTCATCTAAATGCACAACTCTGACATGAAGTCCATAAGTCTTCTCAGAATGTTCTGGGAAGTTTGAAAGTGCTAGTCACCTACCGAAGTGGTCATGCATCTTTGCACTGGTTTTACCTCTTTTCCAATTTACCTGTGATCCCTCCCTTCTGCTTTCTAGGATTATTTACCAGATAAGGTACCTGTACTTAGACCCTTTTAGGGCTCTTCTTTTGACTGAAAGTGAAGTAAACAAAAGTTTACAAACTTCAAGGGTAACCTTGAAATGCTCCAGAAAAGTGAAACTGCATAATAACATTACCAGAACTTTGTGCAAGGAAAGTTAAAATGGATAATATTGAAGATTCATGCTGCAAATTTTAAAGTTTCCCTAGATGTGTTAGATCATATTTTACCAAAATTGACTAAAATTTTCAGTTTAAAATGCCGTTCCAGAACCATGTCATCCCCCCATCAAGGTTTGGAGTCTATGTCCTTGCCCCTTAAAATTGGTTGGACTTCTGCAACTGCTTTTCTAATAGAACACACAGAAAGTGATGCTGTGACAATGGCAATGTTAGATTAGAAGAGATGATGTACTTTCCATGCGTCTCTCTATTGGGACATATCCCTTTGGATCCCTGAACTTTCCTATAAGAAATCTCGCCACTCCAATGGTACCATGCTGGCTGCTGCTACTGCTAAGCCACTTCAGTCATGTCCGACTCTGTGGATCACATAGATGGCAGCCCACCAGGCTCCCCATCCCTGGGATTCTCCAGGCAAGATCTCTGGAGTGGGTTGCCATTTCCTTCTCCAATACATGAAAGTGAAAAGTCAAAGTGAAGTCGCTCAGTCGTATCTGACTCTTAGCGGCCCCATGGACTGCAGCCTACCAGGCTCCTCCGTCCATGGGATTTTCCAGGAAAGAGTACTGGAGTGGGGTGCCATTGCCTTCTCCATGCTGGAAAGAGTCTATAAAGAAACCACACAGAGAAAGAGAAATGCTGGAGGACCCAAAGTTGTTTTTGCTCCCAGTGCTTAAGTTTCCTAGTGCAGGTTCCAGACGTGTCAGATGAACACCTTTTGAAATGAATCCAGTTCAGTTCAGTTCAGTTCAGTTCAGTTGCTCAGTCGTGTCCGACTCTTTGCAACCCCATGAACTGAGGCATGCCAGGCCTCCCTGTCCATCACCATCTCCCGGAGTTCACTCAGACTCACATCCATCGAGTCAGTGATGCCATCCAGCCATCTCATCCTCTCTCGTCCCCTTCTCCTTCTGCCCCCAATCCTTCCCAGCATCAGAGTCTTTTCCAATGAGTCAACTCTTCGCATGAGGTGGCCAAAGTACTGGAGTTTCAGCTTTAGCATCATTCCTTCCAAAGAAATCCCAGGGCTGATCTCCTTCAGAATGGACTGGTTGGATCTCCTTGCAGTCCAAGGGACTCTCAAGAGTCTTCCCCAAGACCACAGTTCAAAAGCATCAATTCTTCAGCACTCAGCCTTCTTCACAGTCCAACTCTCACATCCATACATGACCACAGGAAAAACCCAGACGTGGTGGCTGCGCAGGCAGGCTCAGGAGGGCCGGGAGGAGCTATCCCACATTGAAGGTCAGGAACAGCGGCGGTAAGGAGATACCCCTCATCCAAGGTAAGGAGCAGTGGCTGTGCTTTGCTGGAGCATCTGTGAAGAGATACCCCACGCCCAAGGTAAGAGAAACCCAAGTAAGATGGTAGGTGTTGCAAGAGGGCATCAGAGGGCAGACACACTGAAACCATACTCACAGAAAACTAGTCAATCTAATCACACTAGGACCACAGCCTTGTCCAACTCGATGAAACCAAGCCATGCCTGTGGGGCAACCCAAGAGGGCGGGTCATGGTGGAGAGGTCTGACAGAATGTGGTCCACTGGAGAAGGAAATGGCAAGCCACTTCAGTATTTTTGCCTTGAGAACCCCACGAACAGTATGAAATGAATCAAGCCCTACCATATTCTAAACACAATCTCATCAAAGAGTCTGACCTGGAACTTTGTAGTTGAATCATTTTTATCTCCTGAATCAAAGAAACAGCAAATGATTGTTGTTTTGAACTGGTAAATTTAGGGTGATTTTAAAATACAGAATAGATGACTTCAACACTAGGTGACCTTTTAAAAAAAATCCTACCACCTCCTAATATATACTCTTAAATCTCTTATGAGTACAATAGCTTGATGAAAATAATAGTAAATATTTGTTAATATTCTCAGATTGAGGCAAGAGAATTTTTCATTTTAAATATTTTCACAGCCTGCCCAAACAGCCGTTTGTGGTAGACATAGATCAAACCATAGAAATATTTTGTGTCACAGAGAACAATAAAACCAAATAAAGAGAAGGTAAACCCAATTAATTCTACTACTCAGTTGTACAAGTTTCAAATCATGAATTGAGATTTTATAGAAGCAGCTATAATTATGTGTCTAACTTTGATTAACTTGTTGCTACTGTTTTCACCTTTAAATGCATTTGGAAACATTTACCTTCTTTATAAGAAAAAAAAAATCATATGGAACTCTAAAGTAATATGTGCTTAAAACACATCAGTAATTTTGTAATCCTCAAGTATGGTGAAAGTGAAAAGTGAAAGTGAAGTCACTCAGTCATGTCCGACTCTTTGCCCCCATGGACTGTAGCCTACCAGGTTCCTCCATCCATGGGATTTTCCAGGCAAGAATACTACTGGAGTGGGTTGCCATTTCCTTCTCCAAGAAGGCTGATATACATATTTTAAAAGGTCACAGATTCTTCCCTGGACCACTCATCAAGAAGTTGTGTATTTCTCCATCCTTCCAAATTTGACTTGGTGATATGACTTGTATCTGCTAGTGTAATAGTAGTAAACATGATTTAGGCAGAAGTTGGAAATTGTTCTGCATTGGAGCTTGCCCAGTCTTAATGCTGGGAACCCTTCAAAGACCATATGAAGAAAGTCTAGTCGGCCTTCCTGCTAGATAATAAACCACATGGAGAAAGGCTCCATACATCTTAGCCATCCAAGCAGTTCCAGTTGAAGCCCCAGATATTTAAGCACAACAGTTTTAGATTATCCAGCCCCAGATCAGCTAGCTCAGACTAGAAGAAAATGAAAGTATACTGTTAGTCAGTCAGTTGTGTTCGACTCTGCGACCCCAGGGACTGTAGCCCTACCAGGCTCCTCTTTCCATGGGATTCTCCAGGCAAGAATGCTGGAGTGGGTAGCTATTCCCTTCGCCAGGGGATCTTCTGAATCCAGGGACCGAACCTGGGTTTCTGGCATTGCAGACAGATTTTTTACCATCTGAGCCACCAGGGAACTGAATCCCCTAGTCAATTCATGAATTTTTGGATAAGTAATTAATGTTCACCATGTCAATGTGTGGAGGTAGTTTGTTATGTAAAAATCTGATGGATACAAATACAGTGTTTTTAGTATATGAATCACATGAAAATACATGTCTCCTATTCACCTTGCCAACTATCCTGTCCTGAAGTATAACATTGCCAGGGAAAGTCTGTTTCCTTTTCAATGTTCATTTCTGGAAATCACTTTCATGCTGTAATTACAGGCATGATGGCAGTGCTTGATTCTCAAGTGAGCCAAGCTGCTGAACCTAAATTCACTTGACCAGCTGGGTCAGTGAAAATAAATGGCTTTCTTTGACCAGACTTGGCTCAGCTCCTTAATAGTATCATTTTATATCCCTGGTTCAAGGACGCAATTTTGCTGGGCAGGGGCACATTACTGATAAACATGCTACAAAGAAATAGTTGGCTTGTACTGCAGATGCAATTTTTTTGCACAAAAGAGATCCCAAAAGTTTTCTTCTACTGAGTTGTCTGGAAGGTCAGATCTCATTAAAGGTTAAAATAATGGTTTGGCTAAGTTTGAGTGCAAAGGAAACTGCTTAAATTGTACTTTTCATAAGCAGCACAGTTGGGACAGGATACCTTATTCATAGTTACTGTGATCACTTGTATTCTGGGAGTGAAATTGCTTTCTCCCATTCTTAAATTGTTGCAAAGGAATGGAAGTATATGTTTCATTCTGACTGGTGTACTACAGAAAACACCTCATTTTTAATATTTTCTCATGTTCAATCTCTAGGCCTACAGAATAGTGTCAAAAACTCATGCACATTCAAAGTTTTCAGGTGTCATATTTTATCAAATACCCTATGATAGATAATCTACAAGCTCTGCCTTCATAATAACTATTATGTAGCTCACAAGCATGACACAGTTAACATCACCCTTCAGGCTGAATAATCTGACAACTTTTCATTTAAAAATATAAAAGGGTTCACAAAGTATATTTTCCCACACATGCTTTATTTCATAGTACGTCCATACTTCCAGTTTGTATTATTCTCTCTCTGGCATTTTGCATGTCATATGGTGGGTTTCCTCAGGGAAAGTAAATCAAATTTCTTCCTGGAGTGCAAACTGACTAATAATAATCATCACTATAAAGGAGTCTGTTGTGTTTGGGACCAAAAGTGCTATCTGGTTGTTATGGCAACCCAGATTTGAAAAGGGATGCCTGGTTGTGAGGGGCAGGCACCAGCATCCCCAAACCAATTATTCATCCAAGCTTCTCCCAACAGAATAATTTCTAGTCATTCTTAAAATGGATGCAGAGTGACGGATTGTCAGCTCATATGAACTAATCTCACTCAGTAAAGGGACCACCTTTTCATCATAGAAGGTGATGTTTTCACTTGACTAATGCTGACAAATAGAAATAGGCTAAGTGCATGGTACTCATTAAGGCCATATATATCAGCAGTGCTAATTGATATTAAAGAGACTATGGATGAATCTGGTTGGGTAAGACTTCCTCTTCAAATGTGTTCTGATCTCTCCCCATCCTTCAAGCAGAAATCATGACTGTCTTATCTGGACAGTATTGGTCCATCACAAATAATTGTATCAAAGCTGGTATGACATTATTTCAGTTATCCTTATCAAGATATTCCAACCATTTATTTACATATCAGTCACTTCATTAGACCAAGAAGTCTACAAGCACAGTTTTGTTTTGTTTTGTTTTTTAAGTAATTTTCTTTCTTTCTTTTCATTTTTGCTGTGCTGGGTCTTCCGTGAAGCATGCAGTCTTCCCTAGTTGTAACATGTGGGCTTTAATTGCTCTGCAGCATGTGGGAGATCTTAGTTTCCCGAAGAGGGATCCAACCCATGTCCCCTGAACTGGAAGGCAGATTCTTTACCACTGGACCAATGGGGGAGATCCCGAGCACAGGTTTGATCCATCTGCTTTTCCCCAGATTCTGGAGCAGTACATGCACCTCATAATTTTTTTGTTCATTCAATGATCTGAATTGTGTGTGCATCTCCAATGACAGTGCCATTAATATACTCTTGATAGTCAAGGCACATATGCACCAGAGTGTTTTTTGTATTGATAGTTTAAGGAGATTAGAGTACAATTCAGAAAGTTTACCCCCTCTGAAATGCAGCTTTCCCCTATGGAAAATGAGAGCTTAAATGTTTTCTCTGTGTGTTGTTTGAAGAAGATATGAAATAATGTCAGTAGAATACAACAATGTTGGTTTAATTCCCTGAGGATAAATTCTCAACTTATATTTTATGTTATTTGAGCCCTTGGACTCAGTAGGGCAAAGCTCAGACCATTTCTCCTAGAGTCCATGTTTTTAAAAATCATTACTCATTGAGACTGATTTTTACTGGATTGTTAAATGATTGGCTCATGTAATTGACATCCAAATGCAGATGTTAAATACAAAGTACAGTCTATTGGAACTATATATTACCCCCTTTGTTTTCTGTTAAAAATAACAATTTCCTTTACATCCAGGATTACTTTTAAAACATGAAAAAATATATTTTACTTTAAAAGAGAAGGTGGAAACTAATTTTTTTAGTGACATTAAACAAGTGCCAGTGTCATTTGAGTCTTAGGTACAGAGTCAATGATGATGTCATACAAAGAAATTTGAGAACAGAAACACAGATCCATTGTTTATCAATAAATTAGAAGAATATGTCTTCTTTTTTTGGTCTAAATCTATTTATTCCCTGTATTATAAATATTTAATTTTCTGCATATTATGATGTTTTGACGTCTAAACCTTTTTGGCTGAGTAGAGATTGTCTCTCCCTGGGCAAGTCAGTTCTCAGAGCAAAGAACCCATTCTAGAATGTCTTTGATATGCAGACTAACCAGTGCAGAGTCTTACCCCTTCTCTCTGGCCCACACACCCCACATAGAGGCAATGCTTCTGCCTTAGTCATCACAGAGCCAGGTACCTGGCAGTTAGGAACCTCCTGTCTTGCTGAGACTGTTCAAATTTAGCCAGTCCTAAACAGTTTACCTTTTCTTCCCTTGCCTTTCCCACGAAACTTCAGTAAGAAAAAAAAAATAATAATTCATCCAAAGCCTTTTCCGAGGCCCTGTTTTCTGCTTCCTAAAGACGCTCAGGAATCTTCTCCATGTGTCCCTACGTGGCGTGGTGTGTGCCTCCTGTGTTCAGCACCTGTGAGGATAGTAAACTTTGCACCTGAGCCCCTCCTCTTGTGGCCACACCTGACTGACCAACTCATAAAGGAATGTAGAGCATCCCCCCTTTCAGAGCACTTCACTGACTTCACATTATCTCTAAGATTAACTCTGCAACCCAAGACTTATTCCTGCCATAGCATTGCCATAGCATCTTCCACACTCTACTTGAATTCATTATTATATCTCTGCCTCCAAACTGTAGTTTCTCTGCCTGGAACATAACCCCTAACTTCTGTCTGCCTTGAAAAATTATTTATCTTTTTAGACCTAGTTCATTTGCTGTCTCTTTGGTGATTTCATTCTATTTATCACCTCCATCATTCTACCTATCTTTAGAATCCATCCTCACCCCACCCCTAAGCTGCACCTGTGCAAAACTATAGTACATAGTAATTAATATGTTGTATCATTTTGACATGTATCAATTTCTTATTATAGAGTAAGCTACTTCAGGAGAGAGACACCAGAGTTAGCAGACTGCTTAGTATTATGTGGAGAATACAAAATATATTTTAATTTATATTGAATTATTTTTATCATAGTGAAACTGTAGGTTTCATACAATTTGGAAATCATAGCAAAAATTTTGTCAATAAAATACTTCAATTTTTCCTGTAACATACTGCCTTCATTATGTACTTCACAATTGTGTATAATTAAAGCATGCACACTATTTAACTCATAGTTTTTCACTTAATAGCATAATTCAAATATTTCCCATGGTTTGTACATACTTCATTATTTGTTTTTAATGCTTCTAAGAAACACAAGCTGGAATCAATTGCTGGGAGAAATAGCAATAACCTCAGATATGCAGATAACACCACCATTATGGCAGAAAGTGAAGAAGAACTAAAAAGCCTCTTGATGAAAGTGAAAGAGGAGAGTGAAAAACTTGCCTTAAATCTCAACATTCAGAAAACGAAGATCATGGCATCCGGTCCCATCACTTCATGGGAAATAGATGGGAAAACAGTGGAAACAGTGTCCGACTCTTTTTTTGGGCTCCAAAATCACTGCAGATGGTGACTGCAGCCATGAAATTAAAAGACGCTTACTCCTTGGAAGAAAAGTTATGACCAACCTAGATAGCATATTCAAAAGCAGAGACATTGCCGACTAAGGTCCATCTAGTCAAGGCTATGGTTTTTCCAGTAATCATGTATGGATGTGAGAGTTGGACTGTGAAGAAGGCTGAGCACAATTGATGCTTTTGAACTGTGGTGTTGGAGAAGACTCTTGAGAGTCCCTTGGACTGCAAGGAGATCCAACCATTCCATTCTGAAGGAGATCAGCCCTAGGATTTCTTTGGAAGGAATGATGCTAAGGCTGAAACTCCAGTACTTTGGCCACCTTATGGGAAGAGTTGACTCATTGGAAAAGATTCTGATGCTTGGAGGGATTGGGGACAGGAGGAGAAGGGGATGACCGAGGATGAGATGGCTGGATGGCATCACTGACTCAATGGACATGAATCTGAGTGAACTCCGGGTGTTGGTATGGACAGGGAGGCCTGGCATGCTGTGATTCATGGGGTTGCAAAGAGTTGGACATGACTGAGAGACTGAATTGAACTGAACTGAACTGAACCTCCCCAATTGAAGTAATGCAATTAATTCATACTTCTACTTTTGGAAGGTATACTCAGTAGCTACTTTTTTGCACAATTTTTTTCTTCTTTGGATGATTTCCTTAGGATGTGCTCCAAGAAACAGTATTACTAGTCTAGTGGATCTGCCTATTTTGATACATCATAAAGCATGGGTGCTCAGTTACTCAGTCATGTCCTATTCTGTGATCCCAAGGTCTGTAGCCCAAGAGGCTCCTCTGTCCATGGAATTTTCTAGGCAAGAATACTGGAGTGGGTTGCAGTTTCTACTCCAGGGGATCTTCCTGACCTGATGATCAAACCCATGTCTCCTGCCTCTCCTCCATTGGCAGGCAGATTCGTTACCACTGAGACATTCTTTACCACACGTGACACCCCAGTATGTCATAATATGCATTGCCAATTTTTCCAGAAGAGATTAAACCAATTTGCACAGATACAAAGCACCAACATGGACTTCTTTCTCCCTATCAGTTGTCACATTGGCTGCCATGACTGTTGATCTCTAATATGATAACTCTGTAAATCTTGTTTAATGTCATTAAGTACTAATATATTTCATTCCCTTCAAATCCACAGGCATGCCCTAAGTACATACAGTATAGCAAAGCATTGTGCTAAATCATTGAGAAGGCAGAGAAGAATGAAACATGACTCCTGCCTGGTAGGAACTCTGATTCCAGAGATCAAGACATAGCTCCACACAAAATCCTAATCCAGTGCAAGATGCTCTGAGGGAGGCAGACAGTACCAGCAGGGTAGGGAGAAAGGTTTCACAAAGACATGCTTGGACATATTTGGAATGTTTATTAATGTAATCTCATTTATTTAAACTGTATATTCAGGCCTTCATGTATTCCTATATCAAATATGGTGACTGCAGCCATGAAATTAAAAGACGCTTACTCCTTCGAAGAAAAGTTATGACCAAACTAGATAGCATATTCAAAAGCAGAGACATTACTTTGCCGACCAAGGTCCATCTAGTCAAGACTATGGTTTTTCCAGTGGTCATGTATGGATGTGAGAGTTGGACTGTGAAGAAGGCTGAGTGCTGAGGAATTGATGCTTTTGAACTGTGGTGTTGGAGAAGACTCTTGAGAGTCCCTTAGACTGCAAGGAGATCCAACCAGTCCATTCTGAAGGAGATCAGCCCTGGGATTTCTTTGGAAGGAATGATGCTGAAGCTGAATCTCCAGTACTTTGGCCACCTCATGTGAAGAGTTGACTCATTGGAAAAGACTCTGATGCTGGGAGGGATTGGGGGCAGGAGGAGAAGGGGACGACAGAGGATGAGATGGCTGGATGGCAGCACTGACTCGATGGATGTGAGTCAGAGTGAACTCCGGAAGTTGGTGATGTACAGGGAGGCCTGGCGTGCTGCAGTTCACGGGGTCGCAAAGAGTCGGACACGACTGAACGACTGAACTGAACTAATATAAAATACTTTTGCTTGATAAGTATTTGTCACCCTTCTTCTGTGTGCCTCATCTGCCTGGGTTGTAGACAAACTGTGTAGCTTTGCCCTTGCTTCCTAAATATTTTGTAACTGACCTGGCAGCTCCCTGATCCCTCCTACTCAAGGATTTCAGGGAGGACTGCCCTTTATCAACAACCCCCATCCCACCTAGTCTCATAGAAAGACATCTCCTGCCTTAGACAAAAGAAATGCATTATTCCTCACTGAGTGCTTACTTTATCTATATTGCCAAATTTTAGAAATAATTTCCTGAAATTTGGAGTGTGGTAAATCACATTATTAGCTGCTATGTATTAATCATTTATTATTTATCCCCCATGTGCAGTCTAGTTAGCCACTGTTGTGTACATGGACTATGTGGGAGACACAGATGTTTTCTTTTAAGCCATTTACTGCCTTTTTTTTTTTTTTTTTTGCTGAGCAGATTATTAGTCTGCCTGGACCACACAGTAGGACACAATCAGAAATCACAAAGTCAAATGCTCCAGATATGAATTCTAGCATAGGGTGGTCCTGGACCCAGTTTTTCCCTCTTGATTCTTTTTTTTAACACCATGTCTGCCTCCTTTTTAAAATTATTCAGTTTATTCTAGCAACCTAAGTTGTTTCAGAATGCATAGAGCCCAACTGCCCAAGAGGGAAACATTAATCACCAGGATCCTTATGTTTAGCTATGTTTTCTCCACCAATTTAAGCACTTAGCAACAAAACTCTAGCAATTCAGGCGTTTCAATAAAGTATCACTCTTAGTAATCCAGGTTTCAGAGGAAAAGGAAATCAGCATGTTCTAATAAGTCCTGCAGAAACACACCTTTCTAGTGTAACCCCCATGCTGTTTCTTTTGGTTCAAGCAAGCTCTAATAATACCTCCCCATTTCTTGATGCTGGCCCAGGGGCCACCTCACATGGTTCTTCAGACATGACAACTGCCAGCACCTTCAAGACACAACTGCATCCCACCCAATTTGAAAACATATTGCCAACTTCCCACACCTGCAGTGTCTTGCAGGGGTAGAGAATTATTCACTCACAGCTGCATCTTGAAATTAAAGTCCGCTTCATTTACTTGACCCTGGAGCCTTGTCCAAACAAGCTCACTTGAGCTTTACCCAGATGGTGGCCATTTACTTCTGCCTCATTCATTACTATGCCCTTAAATCATGGCTTTCAGCCAACTGGCACACTGACATAGCTTTTTAATGGGAAGATTGCGCATCTTTATCCCTCTTTCGGTAAATACAAAAAGTGGCCATAAAAATTGCAACACTGTCCATGTCGATTTTCCTCCTACATATGAGCCTTCATTGTACATCCCTGATGTTTGTTTAATTAATAAACGGAGTCAGTTATGTTGATAGGGGAAAATGGCATCTGTGGACAATAGCAAAAATGATGCTCAGGTCTGGATGTTGTATTAATTGACTATCGATATAAACTAGCTGTATTGCTGCTGCTGCTGCTGCTGCTGCTGCTAAGTCACTTCAGTCTTGTCTGACTCTGTGCGACCCCATAGATGGCCCACCAGGCTCCCCCGTCCCTGGGATTCTCCAGGCAAGAACACTGGAGTGGGTTGCCATTTCCTTCTCCAATGACCCCAAACCAGTGGCCTATAAAAACACACATTTGCATTATACTCATTACTCTGCAGGTCAGTGATGTTTGGCTTCTCTAAGATGCACTCAGAGGAGTAGAGCTACTTCGCACTGCAGGCTGGTTTTAGAAATCTAAGTAAATAAGTACTAGTTGCTCAGTCATGTCTGACTCTTTGTGACTCCATGGACTGTAGCCTTCCAGGCTCCCTTGTCCATGGGATTTCCCAGGCAGGAATACTGAATTGGATTGCCGTTTCCTTCTCTGGGGGATCTTCCTGACCCAGAGATCAAACCCAAGTCATTTCCTATGTTTGAAATTAATGGGTCAGGATAGTAAACCTTGCTTACTGTAGAAGGAAAGAAGAGTGAATATTTGTTGAGTCATAAATCCAAAACAGCATAGTTTCATACAAATTAAAAAGTATAAAGTAATATTAGAAAATATTGTTATATTTATAACACTGGATTATGAACACCTTTATTACAGAAAATTATTTTTTATTTCATGAGATTGAAAAATAATCCACCTCATCTGTGATAGACGTGTGTGTGTGTGTGTGTGTGCTTAGTCGCTAAGTTGTGTCCAACTCTTTTGCAATTCCATGGCTTGTAGCCCGCCAGGCTCCTCTGTCCATGGAATTTTCCAGGCAAGAATACTGGAGTGGGTTGCCATTTCCTTCTCCAGGGGATCTTTCTGACCCAAGGATCAAACCCGTGTTGTCTATATCTCCTGCACTGGTACCCAGCAACATTTAGAATTCCCCTCTTCCTGTATACCTATTATAGAAAGGTACTGGAATCGAGCCATGTGATGAAACCATAATCTGAGCTAGCTTGGATCACTTCAAGGCCAAACCACTTAAGAGTCAGTGTATGGTGGTTTCTTGTTTGTTCTTCCCATATAAATTTACTCACTTAGAATAAACTGAGCTTCCCTGGTGGCTCAGTAGTAAAGAATCCACCGGCCAATTCAGGAGACATGGGTTCAATCCCTGGGTCAGAGAGATCCCTTGGAGAAAGAAATGACAACCCTCTCCCATATTCTTGCCTGGGACGTTTCATGGACAGAGGAACCTGACAGGCCACAGTCCATGGGTCACAAGAGAGTTGAACACAATTTAGTGACTAAACGACAAGCAACAACAAACAGATGTGACAAGCAAGGGATTCATTCACTTTTTAGAGGTGATGATTTGAGATTTCTCAGGGGTTTTCATTAGAATTGGAACAATGCTCTTTCACTGTTGTCTTTTAAGACAGCTTTTCTGAATTTCATTTGTTAAAAATGTTTTCCAATCTGAGCACCTTAAAGGGTTTTAAAATAGTATGTATTTTAAAACAGTATTTATTCTCTCCTGATTGATACCAGTGACCGTTAGGGGCAAAGTTTTAATGACATCTTGGACTCCACATGCTCTTCCAGATCTTTGATACACTCTCATCAAGAGGTAGAACCTGCTTCTTCTCCTTCCTCTGTATTTGGGCAGGCTTGTAACTCATTTGTATCAGTAGTGTGTGTACATATAACCCTGTTTGACTTGGAGTCTATTCACTGCTTGCTGGAATACTCAGTATTGGAGCCTGCAGCTGCACTGTAAGCAGGCGGACTGCCTTGAGGCTGCCATGCTGTGAGGAAGCCCAAGCTATAAAGATGCCTAAGGAGAAAAAGAAATGCTCGATCAGGCCCAGCTATCATGACTTCTTTGCTGTTTCAGCTCCAGCCACAATCCGACTTCAACTATATAGAAAAGTTCAGCCAAAACATTCCAGTCAAGCTCTTCTTAAAATTCTCACCCACAGAAACCTTGAGAAATAATATGATTGTTATTATATTAAACTTCTAACTTTGCTATTGTACTACTATTATAACCTAAAAAGAGATTTACAAATGTTACTGGCAAAATTATAAGTGAAAGTGAAAGTGTTAGTCACTCAGTTGTGTCTGACCCTTTGTGACCCCATGGACTGTAGCCCACCATGTTCCTCTGTCCATGGAATTCTCTAGGCAAGAATGCTGGAGTGGGTTGCCAGTTTCTTCTATGGGGGCTCTTCATGACCCAACATCAAATCCAGGTCTCCTGCAAACAGGTGGATCCTTGTCTGAGTGACCAGGGAAGGCCAAAATTGTAAGCTATTTTGTTCAATTTGGGATGAAATTTTAAAATAATTTCTCAGAAGCAATGACAACTTTCATTCCCTTTGATCTATTATTGTCTTTTCCAAGATTCTAGCCTGTGCTTTATTTGTGACATGTATATTTAAATTATTTTGAAATCATGAACAGCAACATTAAAGTACAGGAAGAAAGGATGAGTTGAGCAAATTAAAGCACATCTTTTGAAAGATTTATTGCATAAATTCTAATGATAGGAGTAAAGACTATGCAGCTACATGGGGAAAAGCAGAAGGCATTGCATTATTTGGAAAACACATGGTATAAGATTGTTTGTCCATTTTAGCTGCAACTGCAACAAACTTGTTGTAGGAATGTGAAAGTGTTAGTCGCTCAGTCATGTCTGACTCTTTGTGACCCCATGGATTGTCAGGTTCCTCTGTCCATGGAATTCTCCAGGCAAGAATAATGGAGTAGGTTGCCATTCCTTGAGGAAGAGTGTGAGCAATTGATTATATAATTGAATTAATATATGACCATTTAAGGTTTAAAAATATTATCCAAACTTTTTAATACTTTATTGAAGCATATACTATCTGCTTCAACATATAAAATACAGAAAAAAATGTGAAAGATCTGCACTTATGCCTGCTTAAAGCATGAGGGTTTTACTTTTTAGAAGTGGAGTGAGACTAAAGTCTGGATATGAATGTTTTTGCCACATTCTAGTCATGTCATTCTCTTCTTATTCTTTCTGTAAAATAGAGATTAAAAACAAAGAAAGGTACAGATCAACTGATATCAGGAAAGTAAAGTGTTTCTTGTTTTTATCTTGTAATGGTTATATAATTCTAAAAAACAATTTTGAAAACACAGTAGATTCCTAGGAATTGTGTTAAGATGATTTTGTTTCCCTTTTGCTTATATTTAAAGTTAATTCTTAGCTGAGAAATGCATTTCTTTCACTAAAAGGGGCTTCTTTACCAAATCCTTAGAGTTAATTTTTTTCTCCTATAAAAATGTGCCAATTTTGATATCATGATACAAAGTAGTGTGAAGACTTAGTGACCGAAACATACAATGGAGCAACCTGGGTGTTAGTCAGTTATTACATACTCTGCAGAAACATCTATTCTAACTTACTGTAATGGTGCAAATCCCAGAGCAACTTAAAATGTGCTCCCACAGGATATAAGTGCTTATTAAGGCTTACCTTAAGAGAGGTAGCGAAGAGGTGGACACAACTGAGCGACTTCCCTTTCCCTTTCCCTTAAGAGAGGTGATAACCATCTAATTTGCTTCTAGGCATCATTATCATGATTTAACACGTAGTCTCTGCAAGAGAAAACATAAAGATTATTAACCCTGTTTTACAAGTGAGAAGTCCAAGTGTCAGGGAAGATATTTGACTTAAGACCACAGGCATATCAGTTCCTCAATGTCCATTTGCCTTCACTCCAAGTATTCCAACTTGCTGAAATGATCATGGGAAGAAAAATAATAGTATCTCCAATATTCTTATCTGAATAACAAACACTTCAACTCCTGTAGCCTTACCTTTGATATTGATAGTTTCTCTCTCTCTTACTCTCCAGCTTTGTATTTTATATCTTTGCTGCTTTTTCCCACTCTGAACATATCCATTTTGATTTATTTGTTTGGCTATGCTGGGTCTTAGTTGCAGGACACAGGATTTTTGATCTTCATTGTGGCATGCAGGATCTTTAGTTGCAGCATATGAACTCTTAGTTGCAACTTGTGGGATCTAGTTTTCTGATCAGGGATCAAACCCAGCACTCCTGCATTGGCAGTGTGAAATCTTAGCCACTGGACCACCAGGGAAGTCCCTCCATTTTTAAAAGTGGAAGAGGACTTCTATTTCCAGATCAGCTGTATTAGTGTGTAGCAGAGAAGTGGTTCTCTGCTTTCTTTGAAAGAAACAACTTGAAAATGCTCGGTAAACCACACACACACAGTCCATACCCTTAAGGAATCAAAAACCCCTGGAAGAGTGGCAGGGTGGGGTGGGGAAGAAACCAGAGAAACCAGCAGTTCCTTTGGCAAGTGTGGAAGCCTGTCTGAAAATGAAGGTCTTGAAGCACTTGGTCAATGTCTCCCACTGTACCTTTCCTAGGTTCTGGAATAGTTTGGAATAGCTTGGGGGACTTGGGAGGTAACCTGATGCATCTAAAAGGCAGAGTGAAGCCTTGAGCAGTCTTATTATGCCTAGGAAGCAAAGACCCATCCTAGGGGAGCACCTGTTCTAGAGTACACTACCAGTCTTGTAATTATTACAAAATTACTGGTTCAGCCAAGTGAGGTTTGAATTGTATCTATAATTTCATAAATATATCCCTTGCCTAAAATCTTTGAAATTACAATTACTTATGCATTTATGTTTTACAAGAGGTTGTCATGTTTGATGACAATAATCATGTTTATTTCTTCATTGGACCCCAGATATCTATAATGATATGTGGCATATATTAGGAGTACATCAAGGCTGTATATTGTCACCCTGTTTATTTAACTTCTATGCAGAGTACATCATGAGAAATGCTGGACTGGAAGAAACACAAGCTGGAAGCAAGATTGCCAGGAGAAATATCAATAACCTCAGATATGCAGATGACACCAACCTTATGGCAGAAAGTGAAGAGGAACTAAAAAGCCTCTTGATGAAAGTGAAAGTGGAGAGTGAAAAAGTTGGCCTAAAGCTCAACATTCAGAAAATGAAGATCATGGCATCTGGTCCCATCACTTCATGGGAAATAGATGGGGAAACATTGAAAACAGTGTCAGACTTTATTTTTTTTTGGGCTCCAAAATCACTGCAGATGGTGATTGCAGCCATGAAATTAAAAGATGCTTACTCCTTGGAAGAAAAGTTATGACCAACCTAGATAGCATATTCAAAAGCAGAGACATTACTTTGCCGACTGAGGTCCGTCTAGTCAAGGCTATGGTTTTTCCAGTTGTCATGTATGGATGCGAGAGTTGGACTGGGAAGAAGGCTGAGCGCTGAAGAATTGATGCTTTTGAACTGTGGTGTTGGAGAAGACTCTTGAGAGTCCCTTGGACTGCAAGGAGATCCAACCATTCCATTCTGAAGGAGATCAGCCCTGGGATTTCTTTGGAAGGAATGATGCTAAAGCTGAAACTCCAGTACTTTGGCCACCTCATGCAAAGAGTTGACTCATTGGAAAAGACTCTGATGCTGGGAGGGATTGGGGGCAGGAAGAGAAGGGGACGACAGAGGATGAGATGGCTGGATGGCATCACTGACTCGATGGATATGAGTCTGAGTGAACTCTGGGAGTTGGTGATGGACAGGGAGGCCTGGCGTGCTGTGATTCATGGGGTCGCAAAGAGTCAACACGACTGAGTGACTGAACTGAACAACAGTTTTGGATAAAAAAGTAAAATTGAACTTTTTTTTTTTTTTTCTGATTGTGAGTTAGCCAGGCTTATTTCACCTGGTGTGCTTTAGTCCATGGGGTCGCAAAGAGTTGGATGTGACTGAGCTCCTGAACAATAAATTTCACCTTTATACATCTGTCTTCCCTGCCCTCTTTCCACCACTATTGATAATTTAAGAATTCTGTTTTTTTGTTCTACTTTCATAAGTACTTTTATATCCTAATAATATTACCTTTTAGTTTGTTACAAATATATCTCTTTTCATGAGTGTCATTATGAGGTAATATCCCTTGATCTTTCAAGGCTAAATAATTAGTAAGGAGCACAACAACCATTCAGATTCACATCTGTCTCAATTCCCACCATTTAATAATAAAATTGAAAGGAATTTCCTTAAGGAAAGCCCAATATATATTTAAAGATTAAAAAAAAATTAGCTCCTGTAGGTTCCATTGAGTAGCTTCAAAATTATTACAGTAAGATGGTTTACAGAAAGCATTTGTCTCCACTTCAATTATCCTTAATGAAAGTCCCATATTGGACTCCCAAATAGGTCTTGCTAAGTCTTTTAATGTATAAGCCTGTGTTATCTAGAGAAGACCCATGACGAGCTGACCACGATATACTTGGTATCTAGACATCAAGTCTACAGTGTCTAATCAGTAAGTGAACATCTCTTGTTCATTTTCAAATGGAAAAGTATGTTGAACTTTGGATGAAAATTGTTGAAGAGAGTAGGTCGACATATAGAGACCTTTGTAATTTTAAATAAATATATCATTTATTTATTACTGGGAAATATATTGAAGAAATTCAACATACATTGCATTCAGAATTTATTTAAAAACCAAATCTTGCAGGGTATTTTATTTTAGCTTGCTAGTTTGCATGGAGAATGAAATAAAGCTCCGCTTTGTTTAACAAACATAGCTCTTCTCTTTATCATTTTCTAATGACCACTCAACTGTAAATAATAGAAATTATTACACAATGATTTCACCAAACTGCCTGTCAACGGCTGTAATTGTTGTTATAATTTAGATGGTAAGTTGCGCGTTGTTCTGCAACTGCAGATACCAATTCATATCAACATCTGGAACCTTAGGCTCATTTACATTTAGTCACCATTCTGAATGAAAACTCAGGAGGTCTGGGTGACCTCTGCTTCCCGTATATAAAAAAGATCAGTGAACAAAGGAAGTAAGCAGAAGAAAGGTTTTGTTGAGCACATATTTTTGGCCAAGCAATATACCTTTTGTTTTCTATGACATCTTAGTCTTTTTTAAATTAATTTTTTATTGTGGTAAAAGTCTCATAAAGCACAGTATTTTAACCACATATAACTGTATAGTTCAGTGGCCTTAAGTACATCACATTGTCAGGCAACTCTCAACCATCATCCATCTCCTGAATTTTTCACCTTCCTAAGCTGAAACTCTGTCCCCATTAAACACTAACTCCCCATTCTCCCTCCCAACCTCCATAGCCCCTGGCATCTACCAATGTACTATCTGACTTTACGAATTTGACTATTCTAGGTACTAATGTTATTAGTACTAATGCTAAAACTCAACATTCAAAAAACTAAGATCATGGCATCTGGTCCCATCACTTCATCTCAAATAGGTGGGAAAACACTGGAAACAGTGAGAGACTTTATTTTCTTGGGCTCCAAAATCACTGCAGATGGTGAGTGCAGCCATGAAATTAAAAGACACTTGCTCCTTGGAAGAAATGCTGTGGCATACCTAGACAGCACATTAAAAAGCAGAGCCATTATTTTGCCAACAAATGTCATATAATCAAAGCTATGGCATTTCCAGTAGTCATGTATGGATGTGAGAGTTGGACCATAAAGAAGGCTGAACATCGAAGAATTGATGTTGGAGAAGACTCTTGAGAGTCCCTTGGACTGCAAGGAGATCCAACTAGTCAATCCTAAAGGAAATCAATCCTGAATATTCTTTGGAAGGACTGATGCTGAAGCTGACGCTCCAGTACTTTGGCCACCTGATGCAAAGAGCTCATTCATTAGGAAAGACCCTGATGCTGGGTAAGATTGAAGGCAGGAGGAGAAGGGCCAACAGGACAAGATGGTTGGATGGTATCACCAGCTCAATGGAAATGAGTTTGAGGAAGCTCAGGGAGTTGGTGATGGACAGGGAAGACTGGTGTACTGTAGTCCATGGGGTCGCAAAGAATCAGACACAATTGAGCAACTGAACAAGAGCAACAAATTCTAGGTACCTCATATAAGTGGAATTAAACAGTATTTTTCTGTACCTAATGTATATTGGAGTGCATTTTAAAGTTAATATATGTCCTACAAACAGATTGTACCTTCTTAACATAAATGCTGTGAGGCAAGAATTAGGATTGTCCATGTTCAAATGCAAGAATGGACAAACATGTATGCAAACCACAGTCTGGGCTCCAATAGCATACTTCTGGGCTAGATGTTTCTAAGCGCATTAATTCACCCCAACCACCTTCTGTTGCCCAAGAGACTAGAAGCAAAAACTAAATGGGAGGAAATGTTTCCATTTTACAGTGTTGAAAACTTCTCATTTAGGATTTCTGAAAGTGAAAAATGTGTCTTCATATTGTATTAAGTCCTACTCATTTTTCTCACTTAAGGTCATATTTGAAAATTGCCATAACCTGAAACCACTTTACCTTTAAACTGCTAATTCAAACCTTAGGTTTCCTAGTCACACCCTTCTTCTTTCAAGTATATATTTTCTGCTGCCTTGCTATTTGAAATATAGCAGAATATCAGGTCACACCCAGAGGTCATGAATCAGAGTCTGCATTTTAACAATATCCTTGGGTAATTTGTATGCATATTAAATTTGAGAAGCACTGGTTAGTGTTTCTATTATGACCATCTTTAACCTCATTGAGACTTTCTTGAAACTTTCATTTCACGGATGATTCAGTATCTATTTTCTCTTATTCTTGCCTTTTGTCTGTTTTGCATTCAGCTTCATGTCTAGGGCCTATTTTTATCACACACACAGGCACACACAAAACAAACAAAATAACTACAGGAAACTTAGCTCAACTGTAGACCAAGTAAATCAATATCTGGAGGTAAGACTTAGGTGCAAGCATTTGAAAAAAAAAGTTTACAGAAGTATCAGTGCAAGTTCTGCTGCAGTACAGGTACCACTTGTGCTTTCAGTGCCCTAGAAGAAGCCCCAGAGAAGCCATTGCCACCTCTTTGCAAGTATAGGAGCTGTTACATTGTCAGTGAGGTATCTCATATACTTTCATAGACATAGTCTTATAATGGCCCCACAGAAGCCATTACTTTGTCAATGCCTGAGCCATTAACACAATTTTAATGTCAATGGAATGGCAGCACACAAGTTCTACCGCCATCATAAAAATAAAGGAAGTAAGACACACAAAACAGGTTATCTAATGAGAAATCTAAATTAGACTCTCCAAAGTGCAAAGGGAGGCTCACTAGTGATTCTAGTGTGGATTTAACCATTCTTTACTTATCCCTGGATTGGGAACATCCCCCGGAGAAAGGCACAGCTACCCATTCCAGCATTCTGGCCTGGAGAACCCCATGGACAGTATAGTCCTTGCAGTCACAAAGAGTCAGACACAACTAAGTGACTTTCACTTTCTTCACTTCACTCAGTCCTCTTAGAACATAGTAAACACAGAAGTTCAGTTTTCAGTCACAAAGTCCCAAACATGACCATTTTACAACTGCAAAGCTTTAGAGATGATTCAAGAAGTTAAAAGCATCCTGCTCTGACCAACTAACTCATCTGATATTGTCACAGTCCCTACTGTGAATAGAAGTTTTATGATTGTTCTTTTGTACTGACACAGTTGCTATCTGTATAGTCTAAGGCTTATATATACAAACTATCTGTATAGTGTAAGGCTTAGAACTAGGATTCAGTATAAATTGCTTCTTTGATATCTGTTAAAATCTGACAGCCTCAAATATCATAGCCTCAAGCTCCTCTATCCACTATGTTCCTGTGAATAAGGTCCCCTTGCTAAACAACTGTCTTTCTCAGAGGACTAGGCAGAGTGCTGCTTGTCCCTGCCTAATGGGCTTCAGTTCCCTGCCAGCCTATGGAATTATTCAAACAAGCCAATTACATCATCTCCCAAGAACTGGGATTCACCTCACCCACCCTCTGTAACTAGAGAGCTATCTCCTACAGTCCCTGATTGCTTACTCTGTTCCAGAGGGCAGCCTCCACACGGCTCTTGCATGGTGCAGAGTCCCTCACCCACTGACTGTGAATGTATGTGGCTAATAAACTGCTGTTTCTCTCATCTCTCCAGTGTCAGGTGCCATATGCTCAGCCATCCCCATAACTCGAGTGTGGAAATCCCTCCATCAACAATAGGTTGAAGGTGAGGTGACCAGAACAATCTGTTACTCTGTGATTTCTTCATTATTTCTTTTTGATTCATAGGCAATTTCATTCTAGGTCTTTGCTAAACCCTTGGTATTTAAAAGAGATTCTGGATCATAAGACCCTATGATCTTAGCATCTTACCCCCCAATAACGGCTCAGGATATGGAATGGAATTTATCACCAGCTATGACAATTTTTTGTTTGCTTTATTATGGAGGCTATTTCTGAAGATGCACCATGATTTTGCATGCATGTTTCCTGTTCGCAGTTACCTTTGTCCTTCTCCATTCATGCTCTTGGCAGTAAGCACGCTTGAGCCCAGTGAGGTCACTCTATGGGAGACAGTGTGTGTAAGAGAAAGGTCTGCTGTTCCAGTGCTGTACTATGCAGAACATAGAAGGAAATGCCTTCAAATGTAGCTGGACACCTCTCTGACTGGGTGGTAGAAGTGGAATGCAGAGATCCTGTTTGAAAGTGGGCAGATCACTGAGGAATTAGGAAACCCAGTGAAGGGACATTGTTTTGCAATCTTATAAGACAGAAGGGTTGGCATGGTGTAGAAGGTAACTTGCAGGGAAGTAAACTTTCCTCTAGATTCAGTGTATTCATAACTACTCTGCTTTAGAAATGCAGAGAACAGTGTTTGCTAAGGTCACCCAAAGAGCATTACAGTTTTGTGTTGTTGGATGGGGTAAGTGTGAGAAACTGAGAAACTCCTTAATTTATAGATGACAACAGATTGTAAGGATTGAGCCTGTTATTCCTCTAGGTGATGAAGAATTTCTCTTTGTTTCAAGGATTCATGATGGTGCTAACTCAGAAAATTCTTACAACATATATTTAACTCGATTGATAAAATTTGCAAAATAGGTCACCTGTTCACAAAGTTCCCTATGTGTTAATGGACTTCCCTGGTGATTCAGATGGTAAAGAATCTGCCTGAAATGCACGAGACCCAGTTTCAATCCCTGGTTTGAGATGATCCCCTGGAGAAAAAAATGGCTACCCAGTCCAGTAGCCTTACCTGGAAAATTCCATGGACAGAGGAGCCTGGTGGGCTACAGTCCATGGGGTCACAAAGAATTTGGACATGAGTGGGTGACTAACACACATGTGTTAATTGAGAAGTTACTTTTGTCAGAGTCTTCATTAAATTTTCTTTAGCAACATTTAGTTTTTGAATCTTTGAGTGTAATGACATTTCTTACTTGACTTAATTTAGGACCTTAATTAATTGTTATATCAGGTCTCTAATTGCTAAAGTACTTAGTGTGGTATGCATCAAACACTAACAAATTGTTGACTAACTGGCTGGGGTGCACCTGCAATTATGCATTTGTAGCTACAACTAATTGCCAAGATTTCACCCATGGAGCAGCCAACATTTGGTTCTCTGCCTACAGTGATGAAAGGTTTTGGTGGTTCATGCATCACAGTGTCACAAAAACTATGCTTCCATTTGTAGGATGCTAACTTCTTGTAAATTCAAATTTCTATTTAACCACTTGATAATTGTTAATATATGGGTATTTTGTAAACACTGTATGTTGTTATTAGTATACAGTATTCTTTCTGATCATAAGTATCCTCAGTGTGTTTCTCGATTCAAATGGTCAAACCACATCTTTCCTGTCTCATTCTTTTAGAAATCCTGAGGATGGAATAAAACAGTAAAGCAGAGACGTTAAAATCTTCAAACTTTCTGAAAAGTGCCTAGCAGCACTATCTCAACTCTTAAACCGCTGAAACCATCTAAAGAAAAAATTGACAAGTGGGGCAAAAATGTCACTTAGAGGCCATTTTTAGAACATTTAAGACCTACTAAGAACTTAACATTGGGGACATATTTAGGTTTATTCAGCTTTCATTAAAAATTACTTTTTTTTCAAGTTAAAAAAGACAGACACAAGTACATTTAACAACACTGTCTGCATTTCAACATGCTCAGCATTTTTGCTTCCCTTTGGCAGGTAATTTTTTTTCAAAGCTGACCATTACTTCTGTTAGATTGAAGAAAACGAAGGTAAAAGGTTTATATAAAAATATTTTTAAATTATACAACACATGCACATATACCAAATTACATAGATTTTCATTTAAAAGGAAAGAAAATAAATTGTGTCAGCAAAATGTGTCCATAAAACATAACCAGAAGCTTTTATTTCAACTTATGGATGAATATTGATACTTGACAATTATCTATTGTTCTTATCATTTGTCATTTTTTGAGTATTGCTTCAGTATGAAAATAGATTTTATTTTGATGACTGAAAATTTCCCAAACATGTCCTTACTGCCTGGAATTCCAATCAAATGGAAAAATATAAAAATTATCTAACAACTGGTAAACAGAATAGGTTGGTCTACCAGCAGCATAAATGATAATTATGAGTTAATATAAAACCAAAGGTAGAATTAGACCACTATTCATATGGATTTAGTCAGTCACACCGATTCTGAAATGAGGGCTGTTATATATTTTTTAAAAAAAGAACAACAACTGAGTCACATAGAATAAAAAAGGATAAATATTATGGCATATTTACTGCATTTCATATACAGTGCTAAGCAATTTAACTTTTTTTTTAAACCTATCATCACCTGTATGAAGGAGACTCCATCATGAACTTCTTTAACTTAACTCAATTAAGTTCAAGTTTATATTTTTAATATGTGTCAGAGACAGGGATTTGACAGACTGAAACCAAAACAATTCAGTAAACAATTCAGACTCCATAACTGTATGGTAATCAAGTACATTGAGTCTTACACTCAGTAATTCATTTGTTTTTTATGTTTTTTAAGCATGTAGATTTATAGATACATATGTGAATGGACATAATTATACCTAACTTATCTACATTTTAGAGTTGTTATAAATATTAAGTGAATAAAAGTATATATATAGTGTGTTTGCATAATTATGCCCATCTCTGTATATAATCTATAGCTAAATGGCAATTTTATCTGCTTATATTTCTTCATTTTGCAGATTCCAAAAGAATAGGTTACTCCCCTAGATAAAAAAGCTAGTAAGTTATGTACTTGGAAGCAAGCCAGATATTTTCCATATGTTCCAACATGCTAAGGTAAAGAATAAGTCTTGGCAATTACATATGAAGGTTAAAATTTCATGGCTACCTTGCTCTGTAGCATGGTTGTGGTAATCTAACCTTTATGATGATCAGTTTCTTCATCTTGCAAAGTAAAGACAACTTATTTATTCCACAAATATTTATCAAGCATCGATTATGGTATATGACAGTTTCCTAGGTGCATGAGATAATTTATTGATTAAAACCTACACAAATACCTTTTCTTGTAGAGTTTACATACAAGTGGAAGAAATTCTACAGAAGGTGATAAATGACATGAGAAAAAAATCAGTCTAGTTCAACATAGTGTGAGAGTAAATTATAGTTAGATTAATTATACAGCATTCGTATAATAGGGCTAAATGCACAGAAATTGTCCACTCTATGACTAGATTATTTCTTTCCTACTCAACATGATCTGTGTCTCTTTCTATTTGCCACACCCTTTCCCTAATGGCAAGATGTGAGGTAAATCCTCATTAGAAATATTCAGTTACAATTGCAAATCCCTAAGTCCTCAAAAACCGCTGTTTTTTTTTCTTTTCATTTTAAAACTGTAGTTGTCATAAAAACTAATTGAGTCAAGCACCTCAGCTTTAATTCTTCAGATGTGAATAGTAAAGAAAACAGCTAAACAGAACTATAACAAGAAATTCCTGCTGAAGGCTCCTTTGTACCAAAAAACAGAACTTCGAGAGAGGCAAAGATGTGGGATAATATACCATATGCCTTTCTATAACCGGGCACAACAGGCCATCGCCTAAATGACTTTCATAGAGCACCCCATTGGGTCTAGGTACAGAACCGGAAGCCATATGGTGCCATTCAGCCCTCCACATGAACTTCTGGGTTTTTAATCGAGTTCTGTCACATTATTTTATTTTCATTTTTTAAAAATTATTTATTTTACTATCATTTTTGATTTGCATATACAAACTGATTTTGCAGGAACAATCAAGACCTCCCTGAGAATGTTGCAAAGAGAGTTATCCTCTGTTTGCTTGATAGAAAACTGTGAGGTGTCCTTCAGCCAGGCTGCTGGCTTTCAATTCAGAAGTTCCATCACATCTGGAGAGCCATATGCAAATTGCTCTGCAGCCAAAGGGCTTTAAATGCAAGGCGCAGGCTCCCTCTTAAAACACACACACACACACACACACACACACACACACACACACACACGAATCAAAGCCAATGCTACTTCTGGCTCTGACTCAGAGACCCATTTGCACTCTGGATTATGGACAGTCTCTAGAGCCCCATTGTGGTTCAGACTTCCTTGATCCCATTCACAATTATCTCTGTATTCATTCAGCAAATATAAGCTGGTGATCTGCTCTGCACCAAGCACAGAGCTAGGGTCAAGGGGTATACAGATACATAACACACAGCTCTAGAGCTCTATATACTTAAAGTATGGTGAAAAGAACATGTATGTTAGAGGGCAATTAAATCCAATGAAGTGCTGATAAAACTATGGGTCAGGGAAATTGCTATGGAAACACACATACACAAATCTGATGACTAACGGAATCTGAATGGAATTGAAATGTTTCAAATCAGGCATAATAATAGAATGTGACACCAATAAATAGATGTTTACTGACAAGAAAATAATTGGAATTTCATTCACAGTAGATGAAACATATCTGTGAGGACCTAAATGTGTGAGTGTGAATTGTGATAAGTCTTTGGCAAACTACTTAGGTTTTAGAAAAGGCAGTGGAACCAGAGATCAAATTGCCAACATCTGCTGGATCATCGAAAATGCAAGATAGTTCCAGAAAAAAAGATCTATTTCTGCTATATCGACTATGCCAAAACCTTTGACTGTGTGGATCACAATAAACTTTGGAAAATTCTTCAAGAGATGGGAATACCAGACCACCTGACCTGCCTCTTGAGAAACCTGTATGTAGGTCAGGAAGCAATAGCTAGAATTGGACATGGAACAACAGGCTGGTTCCAAATAGGAAAAGGAGTATGTCAAGGCTATATATTGTAACCGTGTTTATTTAACTTATATGAAGAGTACATCATGAGAAACACTGGGCTGGATGAAGCACAAGCTGGAATCAAGATTGCTGGGAGAAATATCAATAACCTCAGATATGCAGATGACACCACCCTTATGAAAGTGAAAGAGGAGTGAAAAATTTGGATTAAAACTCAACATTCAGAAAACTAAGATCATGGCATCCAGTCCCATCACTTCATGGCAAATAGATGGAGAAACAGTCAAAATTTATTTTTTTGGGCTCCAAAATCACTGTAGATGGTGACTGCAGCCATGGAATTAAAAGATACTTATTCCCTGGAAGGAATGTTATGATCAATCTAGATAGCATATTGAAAAGCAGAGACATTACTTTGCCAACAAAGGTCCATCTAGTCAAGGCTTTGGTTTTTCCAGTGGTCATGTATGGATGTGAGAGTTGGACTGTGAAGAAAGCTGAGTGCTGAAGAATTGATGCTTTTGAACTGTGATGTTGAAGAAGACTCTTGAGAGTCCCTTTAACTGCAAGGAGATCCAACCAGTCCATTCTAAAGGAGATCAGTCCTGAGTGTTCATTTGAAGGACTGATGCTGAAGCTGAAAATCCAATACTTTGGCCACCTCATTGGAAGGGTTGATTCATTGGAAAAGACTCTAATGCTGGGAGGGATTGGGGGCAGGAGGAGAAGGGGATGACAGAAGGTGAGTTGGCTTGATGGCATCACCGACCTGATGGACATGAGTTTGAGTGAACTCCAGGAGTTGGTGATAGACAGGGAGGCCTGGCGTGCTGCAATGCATGGGATCACAAAGAGTTGGACACGACTGAGTGACTGAACTGAACTGAACTGAGACAGCATATTAAAAAGCAGAGACATTACATTGCAGCAAATTTTCCTCTAGTCAAGGCTATGGCTTTTCCAGTGTATGGATATGAGAGTTGAACTATAAAGAAAGCTGAGCCCTGAAGAATTGATGCTTTTGAACTGTGGTGTTGGAGAAGACTCTTGAGAGTCCCTTGTACTGCATGGGTATCCCACCAGTCCATCTTAAAGGAATCAGTCCTGAATGTTCATTGGAAAGACTAATGTTGATGCTGAAACTCCAATACTTTGGCTACGTGATGCGAAGAGCTGACTCATTTGAAAAGACCTCAATTCTGCGAAAGGTTGAAGGCAGGAGGAGAAGGGGATGACAGAAGAAGAGATGGTTGGATGGTATCACCTACTCAATGGACATGAGTTTGAGTAGACTCTGGGTGTTGGAGATGGACAGGGAGGCCTGGCGTCCTGCAGTCCATGGGGTTGCAAAGAGTCGGACATGACTGAGTGACTGAAATAAACTGAACTGAAAACTTATTTAGTTCCTCAAGTGTAAGTTGTGGCTGGAAATGATTGTAGAGGGTTGCCTGGTAAGTTTGATAAGATTATGGACACATTGAGTGAACAGAAGCCTGCAGAGAACATATTAGAATTACTGGAATCATAATGTAAGGCAGAATACAGTTCTTTCCGCATACTAGCTAGAATTTAAAAGAGAAAGAACAGTAGATCACTTTCTTGAAAAGTGAGGGGTGATACCAATGGCAAGGGTAATTGGCTTGAAGTGAATCACAGTGTTCGGAAATTGTTATATTGGAATCTGGGACCACTTTCCCCAATAAAGTCAAGATATATTTGCACTAATGTCCAAGAGGACCTCTTGAGAACTTCCTATTTATTTCTCACTTTTAAGCACCTCTCTTTACCTTATTTCTCAAAAGTAAAATGATGTGACTTCTGGATGACCATCTGCCCCCAAGTTTTGACTTCCCATGAAAAAAAGGAAAAGAAAACCAAAACACAGTTTGAGTGTTCCCATGACCTCTGCATGTATCAGGGGACATTCTTTGGAAGAAACCGTGTGCCCCAACATGAGACTCAAATGTGGCCAACAGATCAGCCAACTCCAAAGTCATCCTGCTGTTACTATACTCAATAGCATCATCTTTCAGTAAGTACTAATGCTTTCTTTGTCTTACTCCTATGCAATTAACAAGTGGAAAGAAAAAGTCCTGACATTAGTTCAACAAATACTCATACTAGGATCAAGGTAAGGTATTATACAGAAACATGCAAATACTTTTTTATCTTTAATTTCTCAACAACCTTCCAAAATCATGGCTTTCTCTTCCTTTCATAGATGAGTAAGTTCAGACTTCAAAGATGATGCATTTTGCATAAGGATAGCAATAATGGAATGAAAATGAAAGTATGTCTGTGAGACCAGAGTTAATTTTTTTTCTCCTGTCCTCAATCTGTTCATCAAGAGTGAAAAAACAATTATGAATCTCATTCAAGATCTCTGTGCTATTTCAATGTCAGGACCTGATTTTCAGCTAAGTTCAAAGGAGGTGTGGCAGTGTATTGGGGCAGACATGTAGCACAGCTATTCCGTTGGCATTGATGTAGCCTTTGTTGGAGTAATTTTACCTACAAGATTCTGTCTTTCATCTCTGGATGCCCAAGCCCTTACCCTCAAGCACTGAAGGAATTTGAATTATGCAAAAAATGTAAGTTCAAAGACAGATGGTTATTTCTACACAGGTAAAGCTTTTTAAAAATTTAATTTGATTAGAAATGTACTTATATCTAGAGAACTTTGGTCCAAATTCACATTAAGGTGTCTTCCACTTTTGGCATGCCCATCACCATCATCCTATAGATATTTATTATCATCATAGTTTATCTTCATATCTGCATGGAAAGTCTTGAGGTGGTACATTCTCAGGTTGCTCACTGGAATCAGCTAGGAAAATCCTAAAATGAAAATTTACAGCCCTACCTCAGGCATAACAAACCAGAATCCCTGAAAATGAGAGCTGGAAATGTGAATTTTAATTCTTTCAAGAGAACCTGCTGGCATTTAGAATTTAGAGAGCATATTCACATGAACTGTCTTATGTGATCTCTCCAACAACCCTTTGTGGGAAGGAGCGCAATACCAAGTTTAAAAGTTTGAGGTGAATTTTCCAAGGGAAATCATATGGGACCAAACCTTCAGCTCACTTACCCAAAGCACTGTATTCTTTCCATTCCCTTATTAGTGTAATGACCTACAGAAAGGCCACATGATGGAGAATTGTAGTGCTAGGTAAATTTTATCTGAAGGCATAGTAGGTGTTGAAAATTCCTGCTTCCTGGAAGGCTGCATTGAGAAGTGTTCGGGAGCTGCTTTTGGGCTGAGGTGGAGTGTGATATTTTGTGTCTGACATGTATGTGGAAGCTCTGTGTGATGGTTCACCTGCTTATAAGATTCACCTTATACACTCTTAGTTTCTTCCAATTGTTCAGTCTCTTATTTCTGCTTCCTTCTCTGTCTAATCATAGTCAACTCTTTCAAGCTGATTCTCTGCCAAATACTTAGGTATATTAAGCTGGTGATCAAACCCAAGTACCAGTTTATTCCATATCTGATAACCTTCACTGGGCTACCCAGGTGGCACAATGGTAAAGAACCTGCCTGCCAATGCAGGAGATGGGAATTCAATCCCTAGGTTGGAAGATCCCCCCTGGAGTAGAAATGGCAACCCACTCTAGTATTCTTGGCTAGAAAACTCCATGAACAGAGGAGTCTGGTGGGCTACAGTCTGTGGCCTCACAAAATTGGACGTGACTGAGCAGTCATGCATGCACAGCACCTTTACTAATATTGAAGAAATCAAACCAACATATAGTATGACCCTACTAGAAATGTATGGTATTGACTTTACACGGTAAAACAATCTTCCTTTCTTGTGCAAACAAATCAAGTGGGAAAACTTGTCACACTTTTTGTATAGAAGTATATAACTTATTTATTCTAGATACTTGTATTTTTCTCCACTGCAATACTGAAATTGTGATATTCCTTCAAAATACACATTTTGATAATTGAATGGAGTTCAACATGATGTCATATATTTTTCACTAACAATCCAGAAGTGAAAATCATATCACAGAGGAAATATGCAAACAGAAACACTTAAATATATAAACACACATCTAAAAATAGTAATATCATTGTCATTCTAACTCTATTTGTACTTTTTTGAGGCAGCAAAATGTCATATGGGATATAAATGTTCTAGGTAGTTAGGTATCTGATTTCAAATAGAGGCTCCAAGACTACATGTTTGTGTTCATTAAAATCATCATAAATATGAGCATATATACACAGAGAGGGGCTTCCGTGGTGGCTCAGAGGTTAAAGTGTCTGCCTGCAATGTGGGAGACCTGGGTTCGATCCATGGGGCAGGAAGTTCCCCTGGAGAAGGAAATGGCAACCCACTCCAGTATTCTTGCCTGGAGGATCCCAAGGACGGAGGAGACTGGTAGGCTACAGTTCACGGGGTTGCAGAGTCAGACACGACTGAGCAACTTCACTTTCATACACAGAGAAGGCAATGGGAACCCACTCCAGTACTCTTGGCTGGAAAATCCCATGGATGGAGAAGCCTGGTGGGCTGCAGTCCATGGAGTCGCAAAGAGTTGGACACGACTGAGCGACTTCACTTTCACTTTCATGCACTGGAGAAAGAAATGGCAACCCACACCAGTGTTCTTGCCTGGAGAGTCCCAGGGACGGCAGAGCCTGGTGGGCTGCAGTCTATGGGGTTGCACAGAGTCAGACACGACTGAAGTGGCTTAGCAGCAGCATACACACTCAAATGTATCGCATTAATCCTGTGGGCTGGGTGTATTTTCTATATGTTCTAAAAGAAAAAAATATGCAAGAGAGGTTAACATTTTCAAGGTTATATATCTAATATATGGTAGATGTGGTTGGAATTCAACTCCAGGTTATTCATTCCCAAAGTATATGCTGTTCTCCCTGTACAACCATACAACCCTGCTAATATATATTTTTAAAATCAAGGAGAGATTATAAAAGGCAAACAACTCCTTTATGAGTGAGGTGATTTTGCAGATGAGCTGGACTGGAAGAAACACAAGCTGGAATCAAGATTGCCGGGAGAAATATCAATAACCTCAGATATGCAGATGACACCACCCTTATGGCAGAAAGTGAAGAGGAACTTAAAAGCCTCTTGATGAAAGTGAAAGCGGAGAGTGAAAAAGTTGACCTAAAGCTCAACATTCAGAAAACGAAGATCATGGCATCTGGTCCCATCACTTAATGGCAAATAGATGGGGAAACAGTGGAAACAGTGTCAGACTTTATTTTGGGGGGTCTCCAAAATCACTGCAGATGGTGACTGCAGTCATGAAATTAAAAGATGCTTACTCCTTGGAAGAAAAGTTATGGCCAACCTAGATAGCATATTCAAAAGCAGAGACATTACTTTGCTGACTAAGGTCCATGTAGTCAAGGCTATGGTTTGTCCTGTGGTCATGTATAGATGTGAGAGTTGGACTGTGAAGAAGGCTGAGCGCTGAAGAATTGATGCTTTTGAACTGTGGTGTTGGAGAAGACTCTTGAGAGTCCCTTGGACTGCAAGGAGATCCAACAGTCCATTCTGAAGGAGATCAGCCCTGGGATTTCTTTGGAAGGAATGATGCTGAAGCTGAAACTCCAGTACTCTGGCCACCTCATGTGAAGAGTTGACTCATTGGAAAAGACTCTGATGCTGGGAGGGATTAGGGGCAGGAGGAGAAGGGGATGACAGAGGATGAAATGGCTGGATGGCATCACTGACTCGATGGATGTGAGTCTGAGTGAACTCCGGGAATTGGTATGGACCGGGAGGCCTGGCGTGCTGCGATTCATGGGGTCGCAAAGAGTCGGACACGACTGAGCGACTGAACTGAACTGAAGGTGTAAGCCCTCATTGTTTTGTTTTTTAGCAACATTAGCTACTCAGCCCACTTTGTATATCCTGATATCCTCAGGAAAGTGATGTAATTTTTCTGAACATTCCACTATAACCATGTCCAATTTTGTATATGGAAAAGCAGTTATCAAAAAAGGAAAATAAAGAAGGAAAAAATATGTATGTGTAAAACTGAGAAGAATTTCTACAGTGAGAACTAATTGATCAGAGTACATAGTGACATATGAGTTGAGCTTTTCTTTAGGACAGTTTATTAGTTATTCATTCAGTATATTTTGCATGCTAGGTGTTTTCACATACAGAATCTCACTTAAAGCCATTAATAATTTCAGCAAAGAAGAAAAGAGGAGAGATAAGGGAAGGGGAGAAAGAAAGAGGACAGGAGAATAAGGAGGACAATCCACGATGATTTTCCCTCTTTAATGATGCCTTGAGGCAGGAAAACAAAGACAACCCTGAATCTGGTTTCAAATAGATTCCTTACTTGTAAGATTCACCCATCTTCCCTTGGCTTTGCAAAAGGATATTTAGTGGCTTCTGTTAGGTAACCTTAGAAAGACATGAGCATTCTAGGTAACTATAACTGTGCTTAAAAGCTACAGTAAACAGTAAATACATGAGGAGCAAAATACACTGCTGAGTGACCTTGGAGAGGACTGCCTTCAGCAGCAGGCTGGGGACAGCCACATCATCATCAGGGACAGGGCTCACCCGGGTGCTGGACAGTCTGTCTGCAGGACATTTTCACAGGGGCAGCTCTTGGGTGCCAATCTCATTTACACATTATGGCACCAAGTGCTTTTGATTATGTGAGAACATGTGAGATCTACCTTGAGGTATGTCAGTATTCCAGCTTGAGGCACTGAAATTCTTGACAAGGTAAAGCCAGGTATTAAGAGCTTTGCTATTTAGGAGCCTGAGAATCCACAAGCGCCCCTGTCCCCACTCCCACCCCCTCTTCCCTTATTTCATCTGAGACATTAAATGATAGTGCTCTTATCAGTTTGGCTGCAAAGTCATTAATTTTATGTTTGAAATGGAGAGGGAAGAAAAGACAAATTTTGTCAGCTTTTGAGATGTCAAGTGAATTTCACAGAACCCTGAAAGAGAAAAGTTCATTTTTTTTATTTTAAGATTTAAGATATGAGAAAGATGACTGACTGGCATTGTTCAATGACTGACAACTACAGGAACTCTCCTTTGTGTCATGATCTTGAATCAATCAAAATAATCAAGACACCTGTAAAAAGTTCCTTCTATAACAAAAAGTCAAAAAGTGACCCTCAATAATGCCATTGGAGAAAGCGATGGCACCCCACTCCAGTACTCTTGCCTGGAAAATCCCATGGACAGAGGAGCCTGGTAGGCTGCAGTCTATGGCATCTCGAAGAGTCGGACACGACTGAGTGACTTCCCTTTCACTTTTCACTTTCCTTCATTGGAGAAGGAAATGGCAACCCACTCCAGTGTTCTTGCCTGGAGAATCCCAGGGATGGGGGAGCCTGATGGGCTGCCATCTACAGGGTCGCATAGAGTCAGACACGACTGAAGTGACTTAGCAGCAGCATAATGCCATGGACAAAAAAGTGTAATTCATACAAATGGAACACAATCAGGTTGATACAATCCCATACAAATCCAACTTAAGCCAAATCTGAATGCCTTAACAACAACAATGATGGTGATAATACAAATAGTAATATCTATTAGGGGTCATTTTGTTAGCACACTATATGAATTTTTTTGTATGCTTTTGCTTCTTTAATTCTTACACATATTTAAGTAGATGCTATAATCATACCTATTGCTTAAATGATGCAACTGGAGCCTAGAGATTAAGTAATTTTTCTGTGATCACATAGGTAACAAAAGGCAAGTCTGAGAATAGAGCCAAGCTTCATTTGGCACCTGTGTTTTTAAGCATTAGTTGTTTATTAAATTATTTAATAGCTTTCTGTGAAAACATAAATATCTTTTCCTGAAACACAGCATTAAATCTCTCATCACTAGTGTCTTTGTTCATCCAGAATACCACTACTGCTTTACAATGTGGTATCCATTCCTTATGGCAAATAAAATTATATTTCAAATAGTTGGTGTTTGAAAATTCCTGAGGCATGCTTGTTTATTCTGGCCCTTGATTTGGCTCAAATCAAGAGTTTGGAATTCAGAATCAGAAATTGAAGGAGCAGATAGAAACCATATCAGAATTTATTGTTGTTGTTAATATACTCGGGGCTTCCCTTGTGGCTCAGTTGGTAAAGAATTTGCCTGCAATGCAGGAGACCTCGGTTTGATCCCTGGGTTGGGAAGATCCTTTGGAGAAGGGAAGGGCTACCCACTCCAGTATTCTGGCCTGGAGAATTCCATGGACTCTAAAGTCCATGGGGTTGCAAAGAGTTAATATACTAGTTACATTACATTTTTAAAAGTGAGTATAGTTATCTCAGTTGCAGATGACAGACCAAATATTTCTGATTCCATTATTTCAACTGTAACCATTCTGTGCTTAAAAAACAGAGGTGGGAGCTAGAGATTGCATGTCAGTTTTCAATAACTGATTCAAATAGGAATTTATCAGCTGATAAAAGGGAGGAAAGGGGTTTTTACCACATATTTTGAATCCCAAACTACTATTTTATATCTTTCAGGTAATTTGGGAATGAGTCTGTGGATATATTGAATGTTCAGCATCTTACAAATGATTCATATACAGTAAACCACCAGGGAAATTCAATAATTGCTGAATAGAATGAGAGCTATGTTTCCAATTTAGGAGAACAGGAAAACTACAGTAGAAAAGGCATGTAAAATAATAAAAGAAAATCTTCATAGCGTTATATTACTGCATTAAAAAAACAAAAGCCAAACAATCCAAAAAACAAGCTCAGCTCCCTCTAGGCCATCCATGTGGGTATTGCTTCGGTGGACAGACTTTGCTAGGAATTCCCAGTTCTGACGGGGATGCAATGAGTGATTGCCTCTGTCCACAAACACTTTCAGACTGCCATCCAGGGTCCAGATGTCAAAAAGGGCCTGATCAGGGAAGAAATCCACGGTTTTACTGTAACTTCTGCCTCCTGTTACTGAAAATGAAAACACTCTTTTTGTGCATGATATAGGGGATTTTGAAAAGTAAATGAGGTTGTAACATAAATCTCACTATTTTCTTTCTTAAAAACAAGAGCAATTGTCAATGAGGAAAACTCAGCCAGACATATCCTAAAGCTAATTAAAATTATGTCAGGAAATAAACTAATTAGGACACTAGTGTACAGAGGTGTGTCATTGTGTCATTCTAGGAAAAACTAAAGAGAAAGAAGAAAGGACTGAAATTCTCCAAAAACATTAAATGAAATAGGGAATTTCATACGATTATAGGAAAGCGAATTATTTATTGCTTTGTTCAGCACTGACAGAGAGCATGATAGAAATAAGAACCTCTAAAGATGTTTAAAGGTAAAAAAAAAAACAAAAAAAAAACAAAAAAAAACAACTTGTTTTTCAGCTAAGCAATTGTTTGGCTCCACTTGATGTCCTATTACTCTGTCAAAGTGATTCTTTACTCTCTTTGAGCACCTGAAGGAAGTCACTTAAAATCCCAGGGATATGTAAAAAGGAGAAGTCCCACCAAAGCAAGTGAAATCTTAACCAGTGCATATACCTTTAAAGGTCTGAGTCTGGAAAATTACAAGATGCATTTGCATGAGTTGCTGACAAGCTTCACTGTGAGAGGAGAAAACACCAGAAACATTACAGCTCTTCAATTTCTGAAATCCATTTTTGTACACAAGCTGCTGGTCATGTCTGCAGATTTCTCAAGCTGCATCCCCATAAAACAACAAAATTGGACACTGTCAGCAGAAAAGGAGCATTTTGAATACATCAGTCAGAAAACAAGCACATTTGAAAACCAGACTTAAGAAAAGGTCAAACGGGAGGTTTGAGAAACCCACTAAAAGCTCTCACATGAATGCCTGTATCTATCTATTTTGAAACTGATATACTGCTGACTACCACAAGCTTGCATTTCACATGATTCATGCTCATTGCATTTCCCATAGCCAAACTTAATTAAATATTTCTACATCTGGCTTCTTAATATGTTTTGAAACTTTCAAAATAATTCCCTTAAGCCTTGAAAAACTCCTGAAAAAAATTATATTTATGAGTACAAAGAACTCTGCTAGAAGTCACCATGGTTAATTACAGTAAAACAATCTTTGTGATTGGTATCATGTATAAAGTTAATTGTCTCATTAACCTTAGCCATTATAATCTGGTCCCGTTATAAGTAAGAATCAAAAGAAGGGCTAGAAATGAAATATAACGACCTCAAAATAGTGTATAGTCCTCCATTGTGATCTTTAAGATTTAAATGCCTGTCTCTTCAGGTTAATAACCAGTAAGTGTTGTCATGTCAAGATGACAGACTAATAGAAAACTAGCATCTTAGGATGCTTTAGCACATTTTAGATTCAGTATCTTCATTTCTCTTCCCCATTTCTATCTCTAGGCAACAAAAAATTAAATAATTACTTTCCATGGAAGAAACATGCCCATTCACTATTTAGTAGATCTCTTAAGGTAGACAGTAAAACCATGTGCACAATTCTAGTGGGTTCCCATGCAAAGATAAAGAAGAATTTAAGAGCATTCTAGTTTGGTGGCCAAAACACGTAATGAAGTGACAAACTTTGATCAGGGTTAAGGAGGTAGCGTCACATATGAGCAAAGGTTCATTCATGGTTTTACCAGAAGCTGAAATTCTGAACTCGAAGGGCTTAAAGATGACTCAAGAACCCAAGTGATTAGCTGGATATTGAAGTCATCTGAAAGAAGTCGGTTATGACTTAGTCCTATTTTGTCTCAGATATTGCTAACTAAATGTATCCCTGTCTCAATGACCCAGATATGATGCATGAAAATGAAACGATATGCTATAAAAATGACAAGAGTTACTCTTAACTGAATGCTTATCTATATTAATAAGTATTAATTGAATATTACCAATACTTGGGAAGTACTCCCATATACTTTAAATCTTTATAGTGCCCTACTAGGTAATTAATTGTCCCCATTTTACAGAAGACATCGAGACTGAAATACCTGATTTGGTTGGTATGGTACTGATGTGTGAAAACTTTATCCTTACAAACTAGAAATGTATGACCTGGCACATTCATCAACATAGACATTTACTTGTCTGCCTAATAAAATGTGTACAGTTGCCTTAGGGGATGAGTAAGAATGTGTGCACTGAGAGGATTTAGGAGATATGCTATGAAACAGGAAACCAGATGGATCCTTTTTTCAATAGACAGTCTAGACCACTGGATGCTACTTTTGTTTAGGTTTTGGTTTATTTTTAATTAATATAGTGGACCTTTGGTTATGTGTTCTATCTAAAGAGAATAGTATGAAAGAGTTCAATGTAAGAAGCTTTTCTGAATTAATCATAATCTTATGATATATTCTCATAAAAGGCAATTCCACACACTTTACATAGCAATATAAAAAGTAACTCTGAAAGTCTTATGTAAAATAATCATTTCATAGTTAAGACAGAATTAGTTTTCTATACTATTTCTCAATAACTGACCTCTTTACATATTGGTTTTCCTAGAAAAACAAGATGATTCATACAAAGAATCTTGGTTGGTTAGAGATTTTTAGAGAAAATATAAAATGCCTGAGCAACAGAATAAAGTCCTGGGGATGAGTGGGGGGTGGAGCTAGGGGTGAAGGAGCAGGGATCTGAAGGGCTGTTTATTTTCATTCCTTAGAACTCATTCAACTGGGGGTGGGCAGGGTACAGAGACTTCTAGAATAAATGTACTTAGTGAACAAGGGCCTAGTTGCTATGGAGACTGACTCAAAAATATGGCAGTTGCTCCTCAAGTTTTTGGAGAAGTGGATGGGTGAAACTCCACTGCTGTTCCCTTGTGATCTTCTCTCCTCCTTTTCTTGGGTCTCGATCCTTGTTTGCTCTTTTTCTCACACTCACTGCTGCCTCTTTTTGTACCTGCTAGTTTTTCTTTGTTACTTCCTTTAATTATTAAGGTATGAAATTCTTCACGATCTTAATTGAGCTTGTGAGTGCTGAGCACTAAAAGACTTACTCTAGAAAATATTGAATCTATGAAGAAAAAATTAGTTGCCTAAAGGGCAAGCCCACAGTGTATTATATATTGCTGGAATAGAGCGCCCATGAGTGAATTCTTTCTGTGAAAGTGACAGTTACTCAGTTGTGCTTGACTCTGCACCATGGACTGCTGCAGTGGGTAGCCTGTTCCTACCTCTCGGTGACCTCCCCAACCCAGGGATCAAACCCAGGCCTCCTACATTGCAGGCAGATTCTTTACCAGCTGAGCTACCAGGGAAGCCCTGAATGCTTTCTGAAGAATTCTTAAATGCCTGCAGGTACCTAGACCACAGGTTCATAGGACAAGAAGCATATTTCAGGGAAGTCCATATCCATACTTTGCAGCTATGGATATATGATTAGTAGTTCTTTGAACGTGTTTAAAATTTCAACTTAATAAAAATCTTAGAATTCTATAGTCTTAGTTCTTATTATTTTTGGTCTTTTTCTTCCTATGTCAGGGACTTGTGATTGCAACTTAAAGAAACCTGCTAAAAATAACTTATAGTAAAAAAAGTAGTAATTGAGAAAACAAAATTTAATTTCCTAGATATCTATTAACAGACAAATGAAAGGAAAATAAAACATACCTCCTGGAGACTTAAACCTGAATATAAAATTATGGCAAAACAAATACAGTATTGTAAAGTAAAATAAAGTAAAAATAAAATAAAAAAATAAAAAATAAAAAACACACACAAAAATAAATAAATATCAATATATAATGCCAAAAAAATAAAATAAAAATAGAAGCATTTTCCAAGTTCTCATTTGTAAAGACTGCTCGGTTTTGTTTTTCTTTGTGTGTGTATGGGGCAGAGGGGTATGCCTGCTTCCTGAATAAAAGTTTAATCTATTTATTTATTTATTTTTTTCTCTAACACTATGTTGGGTATTTTGTGTCTCTGGGTTTCATAGCCCTGACTCTTATCCCATCTCAAGAGAGAATGCTACTCAGAGACTGTATTCTCTCATAGACTGTAGTCCACCAGCCTCCTCTGTCCATGGGGTTTCCCAGGCAAGAATACTGAAGTGGGTAGGCATTCCTTTCTCCAGGGGATTATTTCTGACCCAGGGATTGAACCCAGGTCTTCTGTATTACATGTGAATTCTTTACCATTTGAGCCACGAGGGAAGCTCCAGTTCAGAGACAGTACTCCGTAAATGCGGATTCAACTTCTCTTTTTTCATTTTTAAGTGAAATGAATTAACTCACAAGCAGACTATTAGGGGGGACAGGACCATTAGTGCCTATCTCTGAGCTGACCAGAGTTTGCCAGTATGTCAAGTTATACAAATGAACTTATTACTTAGACCTACAATTTTAACAATGTCTATTGTCTTGAGATATCTCAGAGAAGGCGATAACAAATATTAAGGCAAATACTCAGTTATATGTCTATGTTATAGTCTGGTACATTCTTGTATTTCATTCGTACATTTCTGCAACCAACAAAGATGTTTTTATATGCATTTTAGAATACCAAAGACCCTATAGAATACTCTAGAGATTTAGAATGATTCACTGTACATTTAAGTACATTATAATTTTTAAATTTTCATATTGCAAAGATATTGTCTCACAGCTGCGCTTTTAGCACTTAATCTTTTAGATCAAGTAAAAGGAATAATTAACCAACATATCTCATTCTTAACTGTAAATCATCCTAGATAATCTATATGAATAGAAGAAAAGAGAAAATATCTTTTAAAACAGACTAGTAGGGAAACAAACATATTATATATCTAATAAATTATAAATATTACTGTGTAATTAAAGTTTGCAATGATATTGAAGTTCTTTAATATTATGTGCAGCAAAAATAGCATGAAAAGAATTAAATGACAATTAAACTTAAATATTTTTCAAAGTACTGAATCAGTATTAAGCTTAGGAAGTGGTTTTAATATACAGATGAGAATCGATTATTTATGGTGTATGACTAATTTGTGTATTGTGTAATATATGTCTGTGTTTGGTTACTTATTGGTTTGAGCATTTTATGGTTTGATGAAAGCATACCTAGGAAAATGCCCATTGAGGTAAATTTTATAAGCTACATATAATAGCTCATATATACAAGAATCTAGTCGTTTAATAGCTAGCCTATTGATTTTAATTTGGAGAATATCATTAGTAAAATGCTTAAAATTCTGTAGTGTCTGCAATATTTAGTCAAAAAAGGTTAACAGCAAATATACAATTGTCTTTTGAAAGTAAATGCACACACATACAACGTATACCCACAATATTACTATGAAGCATGCCACAAATTCTCTGTGCATTAAATGAGATGGAACAGAATATATGGTATTTTATACCCAAACTCTATTGAAAATTCTTAATCTAAAATTCATTTGAAGCCTACCCTTCTAAGTAATCAATATGATAATTATATCAGAAATCCAGCTTTTTTTTTTTTGGTAATTATTTTTAGAAAGACTGACACTTAAAATAAATGGATAGCATCAGCTATATAAATGCTTACAGTATATTATTACACTTTAAAATTTTATTCATAGCAGTTCTGTACAACCAAGTTGCTTATAATTTGCTATAATTGCTCCTCAAATAGAGCATTAAGTTTTATGGCTTCATATTTTCCTTGACTAAAAGGCTTTATTACCATAACAATGCTCAGAAAATGGAAATATTGATACCCATAACCTCTAAGTAATGTTTGCTTATTATTTAATGTAGGGATATGCAGCTCAAATCTAAGTGAATCAGAAAGTGCCAAGGCATCGTGTTGTTTTTTTTTTTTTTCCTTTGTCCTAATGTACTATTTCTGTTGTAATAGACTTAGGACTCTTAAAGAATAGAAACATTCTAGTTTATTATGCATTTTTGTGTATAACAATGCAGAAGTCTCTGTTAATACCTGAAATAAAAAGAACAGTTTTCTAATTTAAACCTTGATTTCTTATTTTTCCACAGACTGATGCCCTTTGTGGGAGCATAGAAATTTATAGCCAAACCTCAATCTATTAGGATCAAGACATAAAAGAAAAAAAAAGATGGCTTTTAGTACAGAGGGAAATAACCTTTTACAATATTAATAAAGGCTCTCTATACTTACTATATTTCTTTGACCTGTAATGTCAGAAATATAGATTACACCCTTAAATCATTCACTTCTTGCTTCATACCGAATTTGCACCATTCGGCTTTATCACAAATGTGTCCAGATTTTTACAACATCTGGCACATTTATAGCAATTAGTTCTGGGCAGGCTGTAGTGCCGCCAGTCTCAGTTGCACAGTCCAAGAACATACACAAATTATGATTAGTAATGATTTATTCAATGATGGAGTAATTTATCTTAGTCATTTAAAGCCTAAAACTATGAGTTGACAGTTGTGATTTGTGCTATGGTTTTCTTTGATATCAAGTTCTTTCTAAACATTAAACGAAATGGATACAAAAATTGAAAAGCCATTGAAATAAATACTATACCATAGTAAAACATTCTTTATCCCCATGGGATAAAATGATGAAATTGTACCAATTAGACCAATCTTTTTCAAAATAGATGAGTAAAATACAGTGCTTGGAATTCTCGGAAAGATCTTGTAAATTTTAATTAATTCAGTTTTTTTTTTATCACCAATTGGCTAAAAGCCTTCTCTCATTTATAAAGAATGTCATATATGAAAACCTCATAAAGTATTTCAATTATGATTAACAATGGTGATGTTTAGAAGCACTGAACTATGATTCATGGTTTTCCCTTTCTCCTGTATGGTCGAATTTCTTTCTCCTTCTTCTATACCCGTCTACATGCTATTTATGCTTCAAGTTCTGTGGAGTGCCTTAGCTCCTTACTTGCCCTGACCACAGAATTTGAAACTGACTACATTTACCTTGGTCTAACTGTTACTATTTCACTTATTGTTGGTAATGTACCATTATTAGTTGATTGTCCATATCCTGTGTATTATGTATTCTTCACCATGTTGAGTACAGTATCAGGTACATAGTAGGTGCTTTAAAAAATTGTTGCTGCCCTTTTTTTGGAAGAGATATGAATGCTATAGTTAATCCTGTCACATCTTCAGAAGAATAAGTCTTTTCTCATGACTCAAGATGATAAAATTTTCAGTATGATCTCAGCCTTAGGAAGCTATGCAGATGTCCTGGAAAAATCTATTCTCTTCTTCCATCCTGCATGTGGGGGAGGACACGAGACCATCACCAGTGATAGGAAACGTATCTTCTCATTTCCCTTTCTACTTGCAGAAGACCCATCACTGAACTCAGAGCCCTTGAGAGATGGCTGAGCTACTAGATAACAAGAAGCATGAGTCAAGAATTACATAAAGGAAGAGAACCAGTCACTGATGTTACTACTCTCATTTTGACTTTAAGTAACTGAAAGCTCATCTTCTGTTGGGTTAACCTCCTGAAATTTGACAGTTTCTGGCTTGAGGAGCTTTTACTAATGTGACTAAATAGAGATCATTCTTCTTATTTTCATTTTTAAATCAGATTACTTTTATTATTTTTATAATCCTAAATAGGCTTCTATTATTATTTTCCATGATTAAGATCTTCATTTTATGCATTACTTTGTGATGGTAATGCAAAACAAATTCTGCTAGAGTTGCTTTCCATGTATTAGTTAGTAGAAAGGCATTTTTCATATACAGACACCTCTTGCTATGCATATATTTTGATAACCAACCTGGTCTTAATGGAAGAGCATTGATCTCTTGGACTTTGGGCTAAGTCCAAGCTGTTGTCAGATAATTTATTTTCCTAGTACTGGTCATAGACTCTCACTATGACTATTTACTTCACAGGGATAAACTCTTGATTTTGTACTCTTTTTATGTTCTTTCTACTTTTTTGAAGTATAATTGACAAATGAAAATTGTATATAAAATTGACCATTGAACAACACAGAAATTGGAGTTGCCAAGCCTCTGTGCAGTCAAAAATCAAGTATAACTTTACAGTTAGCTCTCCACATCTGTAGCTTGTTTTTTAAGTCCCATTTTTAAATTTTTGCTTTTGCTGTCTGTGTTTTGAATGTCATCTCTTTAAAAAAAATTCACTGCCTAGAACAAGGTCAAGAAGTATTTTTCCTATGTTTTCTTCTAGAATTTTTACAATTTTAGGTCTTAAGCTTAAATATTTAATCCATTTTGAGTGAATTTTTGTCTGTGATCTAAGACAAAGATTCGGTTTCATTCTATTGTATATGTATAATCCAATTTTTCCAACACCATTTAAAGAAGAGACAAATGAATTTAGTAATAACTTAATAAATGTTTCCTAATTATGTGTTTTTGTTGTTCTTGTAAAAGACTAGTTGACCATACATGTGCTGGTTTTCTCTGGGGCTCTCTATTCTGTTTAGTTGGTTACTCTTCTGTTTTTAATGCCAGTACTATACTATTCTGGTTACTATAGTTCTGTCATATAGTTTAAAAACAGTTACTGTGAAGTTTATAATGTTTTTGTATCTATTTACATATTAATATCATTTTCATCCTTTATTCTGTCAATGTAGTTTATCATACTATTTGATTTGTATTTATGGAACCATCTTTATATCCCAGGATTAAATGCCACTTAACAATAGCATAGGGCAATTTTAATGTGTTGTTGTATTTGATTTACATGTATTTGTTGGGGGTTTTTCTGTCTAGGTTCATCAGGGATCAGTTCAGTTCAGTTCAGTCACTCAGTCGTGTCCGACACACTGCAACCCCATGGACTGCGGCACGCCAGGCCTCTTCAGGGATATTGATCTGCATTTTTTTTTTTCCTGTAATACCCTTATTTGGCTTCATCATGAGGGTGATGAAGCTTGCTTTGTATAATCAGTTTGAAACTGTTGCCTCCTCTTCAGTTCTTTTTGGAGGAGTTTGAGAAGGATTGGCACTAATTCTTCTTTAAATATTTGGCTGAATTCACTCAAGAAGCCATCTGGCCCCAGGCTTTTCTTTGCTGGAAGTTTTTTGATTACAGCTTCGATCTACTAAAATTGACCTGTTCTGACTTTCTATTTCATCATGATTCAGTCTTGGTAGGTTGTATGTTTCTAGGAATTTATCCATTTTTTTCTAGGTTATGCATTTTGTTGGCTTATTATTCTTCATAGTAGTGTTTTCTGATTCTTTGTATTCTTGTGGTATCAGTTGTAATATCTCCTCTTTAATTTATAATTTTATTTATTAGAGTCCGCTTTGTCTTATGCTTGGTTTATGTAAATAATGATTTGCCAATTTTGTTCATCTCTTCAAAAAGCCAGCTATCTTCACTGATCTATTTGCTATTTCTTCTTCTTCTTCTTCTTTTTTTTTTTTTAATATTTCCTTCCTTCTGCTAACTTTGGGCATGGTTTTCTTTTTCTCTATTTTCTTGATGTGTAAAGTTAGTTGATTATTTGAGGTTTTTTTTAGTGTAAGCATTTATCAAGATAAACTTTCCTCTTAGAATATTTTTTTCTTGCTGTATCCCATAATTTTTGCCTTCTGTAACTTCACTTCCATTTGTCTCAAGATACTTTTATATTTGCCTTTTCATTTCTTCTTTAACTCATTGATTGTTCAAAGTGTTGCTTAATTTCATCTTTGTAAAATTTTCAGGGTTCCTTCTGTTATTGATCTATAGTTTCATACTGTTATATTCAGAAAATACACTTGATATGATTTCAGTCTTCTTTAATGTGTTAAGCCTTGATTTGTGGACTAACATATGCCCTATCCTGGAGAATGTTCCATGTGAACTGATTAAGAATGTGTATTCTTCTATCATTGGTTAGAGTGTTCTAGAAATGTCTGTCACATACATAATTGGTTATAGAGTTATTCAAATTTGCCATTTCCTTATTGATTTTCTTTCTGGATTGTCCATAATTGTTGTCTATTGGCACTATTAGTGTTTCTTTTTTTAAATTAAATTTTATTTTTTTTAATTTTTATTTTTACTTTATTTTACTTTACAATGCTGTATTGGTTTTGCCATACATTGACATGAATCCACCACGGGTGTACATGTGTTCCCAAACATGAAACCCCCTCCCACCTCCCTCCCCATAACATCTCTCTGGGTCATCCCCATGCACCAGCCCCAAGCATGCTGTATCCTGCGTCGGACATAGACTGGCGATTTGATTCTTACATGATAGTATACATGTTACAATGCCATTCTCCCAAATCATCCCACCCTCTCCCTCTCCCTCTGAGTCCAAAAGTCCATTATACACCTCTGTGTCTTTTTTGCTGTCTTGCATACAGGGTCGTCATTGCCATCTTTCTAAATTCCATATATATGTGTTAGTATACTGTATTGGTGTTTTTCTTTCTGGCTTACTTCACTCTGTATAATCGGCTCCAGTTTCATCCATCTCAACAGAACTGATTCAAATGAATTCTTTTTAACAGCTGAGTAATACTCCATTGTGTATATGTACCACCGCTTTCTTATCCACTCATCTGCTGATGGACATCTAGGTTGTTTCCATGTCCTGCCTATTATAAACAGTGCTGCGATGAACATTGGGGTACATGTGTCTCTTTCAATTCTGGTTTCCTCGGTGTGTATGCCCAGCAGTGGGATTGCTGGGTCATAAGGCAGTTCTATTTGCAATTTTTAAAGGAATCTCCACACTGTTCTCCATAGTGGCTGTACTAGTTTGTATTCCCACCAACAGTGTAGGAGGGTTCCCTTTTCTCCACACCCTCTCCAGCATTTATTGCTTGCAGATTTTTGGATCACAGCCATTCTGACTGGTGTGAAGTGGTACCTCATTGTGGTTTTGATGTGCATTTCTCTAATAATGAGTGATGTTGAGCATCTTTTCATGTGTTTGTTAGCCATCCGTATGTCTTCTTTGGAGAAATGTCTATTTAGTTCTTTGGCCTATTTTTTGATTGGGTCATTTATTTTTCTGGAATTGAGTTGCAGAAGTTGCTTGTATATTTTTGAGATTAGTTGTTTGTCAGTTGCTTCATTTGCTATTATTTTCTCCCATTCAGAAGGCTGTCTTTTCACCTTGCTTATATTTTCCTTTGTTGTGCAGAAGCTTTTAATTTTAATTAGATCCCATTTGTTTATTTTTGCTTTTATTTCCAGAATTCTGGGAGGTGGATCATAGAGGATCCTGCTGTGATTTATGTCTGAGAGTGTTTTGCCTATGTTCTCCTCTAGGAGTTTTATAGTTTCTGGTCTTACATTTAGATCTTTAATCCATTTTGAGTTTATTTTTGTGAGTGGTGTTAGAAAGTGATCTAGTTTCATTCTTTTACAAGAGGTTGACCAGTTTTCCCAGCACCACTTGTTAAAGAGATTGTCTTTACTCCATTGTATATTCTTGCCTCCTTTGTCAAAGATAAGGTGTCCATAGGTGTGTGGATTTATCTCTGGGCTTTCTATTTTGTTCCATTGATCTATACGTCTGTCTTTGTGCCAGTACCATACTGTCTTGATGACTGTGGCTTTGTAGTAGAGCCTGAAGTCAGGCAAGTTGATTCCTCCAGTTCTATTCTTCTTTCTCAAGATTGCTTTGGCTATTCGAGGTTTTTTGTATTTCCATACAAATCTTGAAATTATTTGTTCTGTGAAAAATGTGGCTGGTAGCTTGATAGGGATTGCATTGAATTTGTAAATTGCTTTGGGTAGTATACTCATTTTCACTATATTGATTCTTCCGATCCATGAACACCGTATATTTCTCCATCTATTAGTGTCCTCTTTGATTTCTTTCATCAGTGTTTTATAGTTTTCTATATATAGGTCTTTAGTTTCTTTAGGTAGATATATTCCTAAGTATTTTATTCTTTTTGTTACAATGGTGAATTGAATTGTTTCTTTAATTTCTTTTCTACTTTCTCATTATTAGTGTATAGGAATGCAAGGGATTTCTGTGTGTTGATTTTATATCCTACAACTTTACTATATTCATTGATTAGCTCTAGTAATTTTCTGGTGAAGTCTTTAGGGTTTTCTATGTAGAGGATCATGTCATCTGCAAACAGTGAAAGTTTCACTTCTTCTTTTCCAATTTGGATTCCTTTTATTTCTTTTTCTGCTCTGATTGCTGTGGCCAAAACTTCCAGAACTATGTTGAATAGTAGCAGTGAAAGTGGGCACCCTTGTCTTGTTCCTGACTTTAAGGGAAATGCTTTCAATTTTTCACCATTGAGGATAATGTTTGCTGTGCGTTTGTCATATATAGCTTTTATTATGTTGAGGTATGTTCCTTCTATTCCTGCTTTCTGGAGAGTTTTTATCATAAATGGATGTTGAATTTTGTCAAAGGCCTTCTCTGCATCTATTGAGATAATCATATGGCTTTTATTTTTCAATTTGTTAATGTGGTGAATTACATTGATTGATTTGCAGATATTGAAGAATCTTTGCATCCCTGGGATAAAGCCCACTTTGTCATGGTGTATGATCTTTTTAATATGTTGTTGGATTCTGATTGCTAGAATTTTGTTAAGGATTTTTGCATCTATGTTCATCAGTGATATTGGCCTCTAGTTTTCTTTTATTGTGGCATCTTTGTCAGGTTTTGGTATTAGGGTGATGGTGGCCTCATAGAATGAGTTTGGAAGTTTACCTTCCTCTGCAATTTTCTGGAAGAGTTTGAGGAGGATAGGTGTTAGCTCTTCTCGAAATGTTTGGTAGAATTCAGCTGTGAAGCCATCTGGACCTGGGCTTTTGTTTGCTGGAAGATTTCTGATTACAGTTTCAATTTCCGTGTTTGTGATGGGTCTGTTAAGATTTTCTATTTCTTCCTGGTTCAGTTTTGGAAAATTGTACTTTTCTAAGAATTTGTCCATTTCTTCCATGTTGTCCATTTTATTGGCATATAATTGCTAATAGTAGTCTCTTATGATCCTTTGTATTTCTGTGTTGTCTGTTGTGATCTCTCCATTTTCATTTCTAATTTTATTGATTTGATTTTTCTCTCTTTGCTTCTTGATGAGTCTGGCTAGTGGTTTGTCAATTTTATTTATCCTTTCAAAGAACCAGCTTTTGGCTTTGATGATTTTTGCTATGGTCCCTTTTGTTTCTTTTGCATTTATTTCTGCCCTAATTTTTAAGATTTCTTTCCTTCTACTAACTCTGGGGTTCTCCAATTCTTCCTTTTCTAGTTGCTTTAGGTGTAGAGTTAGGTTATTTATTTGACTTTTTTCTTGTTTCTTGAGGTATGCCTGTATTGCTATGAACTTTCCTCTTAGCACTGCTTTTATAGTGTCCCACAGGTTTTGGGTTGTTGTGTTTTCATTTTCATTAGTTTCTATGCATATTTTGATTTCTTTTTTGATTTCTTCTGTGATTTGTTGGTTATTCAGAAGTGTGTTGTTCAGCCTCCATATGTTGGAATTTTTAATAGTTTTTCTCCTGTAAGTGAGATCTATTCTTAATGCATTATGGTCAGAAAAGATGCTTGGAATGATTTCAATTTTTTTTTGAATTTATCAAGTTTAGATTTATGGCCCAGGATGTGATCTATCCTGGAGAAGGTTCCATGAGCACTTGAAAAAAAGGAAATTCATTCTTTTGGGGTGAAATATCCTATAGATATCAATTAGGTCTAACTTATCTAAAATACCGCATACAAAGCTTGAACATAAGACACCGCCAGGACCAAGTACAGAACAAAGGACGGAATGGAAAAAGCCGGCTGCAGACCATCCCCTGCCGGGGACAGGCAGCCAGAGCCGTAAGGACTGGAAAGGGGCAATTGCAGACCCGGAGAGACTTTACTTACCTAACTGCAAGCAGGATTCTTTGCTAAGACTTCTGGGGGTGCTGGACAGTCACCATCTGCCTCACAAGGGGCGCCAGCGGTCCACCCAGAAAACTGAGCAGAAGAGGCAGAAAAGGCAACAAGTCGCAATGATAGTGCTCGCCAAACTCCTGAGCTACTCGGACCTGGGAAGGGGAAGGGCACAAAACGCAGTTCCAACCGAATCTGTGCCTCTGAGGGCTGCCTGAGCGCCGAACCTGAGTGGCTCAGACCGGGGAAGTGCACGCAGCCTAGGGCCGGCCTCAGACAGTTCCTGGCTGAGCATCGTATACCCGGAGCGGTTTGTGCGCCGCGAGAAGGGGCAGATCCAGTGGGGTTGAGATGCTGTGTGCAGAAGACAGTGCTATTTGTTTACAGAATCCCCTCTCCCCACAGCGCGACTGAACTAGTGAGCCTAAAAAACCAGCAAACAGAAGTTAAACAGAGGGAACCGCCTTGGAAGTGACCCCACACTGCCCACAACATCAGAGAAGGGCCAGATAGATATATTTTTACTATTTTAAAAATCATTCCTTTTTTTTTCTTTTTTTTTCTAATTTTTTTAATTGTTAAGTCTTCTATTTCTCCTCTAATTTTTATTTCTATAACCTACTATTACTATTTAAAAAAAAAAAAAAGAAGACTCTCTCTCTCGCTTTTTTTTTTTTTTTTAAAGGCAAACACCATATATAGTCTTTGGGTGGTTGTTCATGGTTTTTTGTTTTGTTTTGTTTTGTTTTTTAATAATTCTTGTGTTTTTTTAAATTTTTTTTTCTTTCTTCCTTTTTCCATCTGCTTCTTTTCTTTAATATTGTATTTTTGAAAATCCAAACTTTACTCTAGATTTTTAATCTTTGCTCTTTGGTTTTTGTTGTCAATTTTGTACATTTAAAAACCCAAACTTCACTACCCAATTTTACCTGAGAGCGAGATTACTGGCTTGACCACTCTCTCCTCCTTTGGACTCTCCTTTTTCTCCACCAGGTGGCCTCTGTCTCTTTTCTCCCCCATCTCGTCTCTATCCAACTCTGTGAATCTCTGTGTGTTCTAGACGGTGGAGAACACCTAAGGAACTGGTTACTGGCAGGATTTGTCTCTCTCCTTCTCATTCCTCTCTCTTATCCTCCTGGCCACCTCTGTCTACTTCCTCTCTCTCCTCTTCCCTGTATAACTCCGTAAATACCTCTGAGCGGTCCAGACTATACAGCGCACATAAGGAAGTGACTACTGGCTAGCTTGCTCTCTCCTCTTTTGATCTCACTGCATCTCATTCCAGTCACCTCTAACTACCCCCTCCCTCTTCTCTTCTCCTTGTAACTCAGTGAAACTCTCTGAGTGTCCCTCAATGTGGAGAAACTTTTCATCTTTAACCTAGATGTTTTATCATCAGTGCTGTATAGATGGAGAAGTCTAGAGGCTACTGTAAAAATAAAACTGAAAACCAGAAGCAGGAGGCTTAAGTCCAAAGCCTGAAAACATTAGAGAACTCTTGAATTCAGGGAACATTAATAGATAGGAGCTCATCAAATGCCTCCATACCTACACTGAAACCAAGCTCCACCCAAGGGCCAACAAGTTCCAGAACAAGACATACCATGCAAATTCTCCAGCAACACAGGAACACTCCCCTGAGCTTCAATATACAGGCAGCTCAAAGTTATTCCAAAACCTTTGACATCTCATAACCCATTACTGGTCACTCCACTGCACTCCAGAGAGAAGAAATCCAGCTCCACCCACCAGAACTCCAACACAAGCCTCCCTAACCAGAAAACCTTGACAAGCCACTGATAGAACCCCACCCACAGTGAGGAAGCTCCATAATAAAGAGAACTCCACAAATTACCAGAATATAAAAAGGCCACCCCAAACGCAGCAATATAACCAAGATGAAGAGACAGAGGAATACTCAGCAGGTAAAGGAACAGGAGAGTTGCCCACCAAACCAAACAAAAGAGGAAGAGGTAGGGAATCTACCTGAGAAAGAAAAGAATTCCGAATATTGATAGTGAAAATGATCCAAAATCTTGAAATCAAAATTGAATCACAGATAAATAGCCTGGAGACAAGGATTGAGAAGATGCAAGAAAGGTTTAACAAGGACCTAGAAGAAATAAAAAAAGAGTCAATATATAATGAATAACACAATAAATGAGATCAGAAACACTCTTGAGGCAACAAATAGTAGAATAACGGAGGCAGAAGATAGGATTAGTGAAATAGAAGATAGAATGGTAGAAATAAATGAATCAGAGAGGAAACAAGAAAAACGAATTAAAAGAAATGAGGACAATCTCAGAGACCTCCAGGACAATATGAAACGCTCCAACATTCAAATTATAGGAGTCCCAGAAGAAGAAGACAAAAAGAAAGACCATGAGAAAATCCTTGAGGAGATAATAGTTGAAAACTTCCCTAAAATGGGGAAGGAAATGATCACCCAAGCCCAAGAAACCAAGAGAGTTCCAAATAGGATAAACCCAAGGCCAAACACCCCAAGACACATGTTAATCAAATTAACAAAGATCAAACACAAAGAACAAATATTAAAAGCAGCAAGGGAAAAACAGCAAATAACACACAAGGGGATTCCCATAAGGATAACAGCTGATCTTTCAATAGAAACTCTTCAGGCCAGGAGGGAATGGCAAGACATACTTAAAGTGATGAAAGACAATAACCTACAGCCCAGATTACTGTACCCAGCAAGGATCTCATTCAAATAAGAAGGAGAAATCAAAAGCTTTACAGACAAGCAAAAGCTGAGAGAATTCAGCACCACCAAACCAGCTCTCCAACAAATTCTAAAGGATATTCTCTAGACAGGAAACACAAAAAGGGTGTATAAACCCGAACCCAAAACAATAAAGTAAATGGTAACGGGATCATACTTATCAATAATTACCTTAAACGTAAATGGGTTGAACGCCCCAACCAAAAGGCAAAGACTGGCTGAATAGATACAAAAACAAGACCCCTCTATATGCTGCTTACAAGAGACCCACCTCAAAACAAGGGACACATACAGACTGAAGGTGAAGGGCTGGAAAAAGATATACCATGCAAGTAGAGACCAAAAGAAAGCAGGAGTGGCAATACTCATATCCGATAAAATAGACTTTAAAACAAAGGCTGTGAAAAGAGACAAAGAAGGCCACTACATAATGATCAAAGGATCAATCCAAGAAGAAGATATAATAATTATAAATATATATGCACCCAATATAGGAGCACCGCAATATGTAAGACAAATGCTAACAAGTATGAAAGGGGAAATCAACAATAACACCATAATAGTGGGAGACTTTAATACCCCACTCACACCTATGGACAGATCAACTAAACAGAAAATTAACAAAGAAACACAAACTTTAAATGATATATTAGTGTTTCTGTATATTAGTCCCTTCTATTCTGTTAATATTTTCTTTCTATATCTAAGTGCTCCAATATTGAGTGCATATATGGTTATAATTATCATGTACTCTTGATGAATTGACCTCTTTATCATTATGTACTGACTTTCTTTGTCTATTGTGGCAAATTTTGACTGAAAATCTGTTTTTTCTAAGTATAGCCACTTCTCTCTTTTGCTTTACATTCACAAGGAGAGCCTGTTTCTGTACCTTTGCTTTCAGCCTATGTGTGCCCTTCAGCTAAAGTGAATCTCTCATAAACAGCAGAATGTTATAGTTATTTTTTTCAATCCATTATTCATTGTGTCTTTTATTGGATAATTAGACTTAATTACATTTAATATAATTATGGTAGATGACCTAATATTACCATTTTATTATTTCCACTATTTTGTAGCTGCTTTGATCTTTTCTCCCTCTATTGATGTCTTCCTTTTGATTTTATGGTTTTGCTGTTGTTGCATTATGCTTTGATTTCCTTCTCATTATTTTGTGATTCTATTAGAGTTTTTTTTTTTCTTTTTGACTATCATTAGACTTACATAAAACATCTAGTAGTTATAACTTCAATTGCATACAAAACTTACCCTTTTACTTCTTCCTCCCTCTCATTTTGTACTATTGTTGCCACACTTTACATATTTTTATATTATATATCCATTAACACATTATTGTAGTCATAATTATTTTAAATACTCTCTTAACTTTTATATTAGAGTTAAAGGGGATTTACATATCAGTTATAGTTTGAGGTGTCTTTAACTTGACTATGTAATTATTTTTACCTCTGGATTTTATACTTTCATATGTTTTCATGTTACTTAGCATTCTTTCATTTCAACTTGAAGAATCCTTTTCGTATTTTTTAAAATCAGCTCTGGTGGTAATGAACTCCCTCAACCTTCGTTTGTCTGGTAATGGCTGTTTCTTTTCTTCATTTCTGAAGGGCAGGTTAGCCAGATATAGTATTTTGTTTGGCAGTTTTTTTTTTTTTTCCAGTACTTTGGGGAAAATAGTTTCCACAAAGGCACTTTTGTCTGTATATGGCTGCCCAATTATGGTGTCTGTGTAGGAATGTGAATGTGAAACATACTGTTTTACCATGTCACTCACTTATATGATTTTTATATTCAGAAAAAAACAGACTTTTGATGGTAAGAACTAGTAATAGACTAACTATTGGAATTCCCATATTTTATTTGTTTTCTCATAAATTGGCATTCCTATTTCCTCAATGAAAAATATGGTATTATGTTCTGAAGTGATGTAAAAATTATTAAGACATAACTTTCCCCTGCTTCCTCTGCCTTTGAGAAGCACACATTAAAGCAAAAGGAAAGGAATTTTCATTCTATGAGCATCTGTTCCTGGGGTTAATTTTCTAATGCTACCACTTAGCAACTTTATGACTTTGGTTAATGTTTCCTTTTTATCTCAAATTTCTCATCTTTAAGGTGGAAACAGTAAGGGTCCCTACCTTAAAGAATTAATGCTACAATTGTATATGTTTTTAAAAAAACTTGGAATAGTGCTGGGTGTATGAGGTATAATATGGTTCTGTGAGTTCTGTGCTAATATTTTTTTCTAGATAAGAAAATTAAATCTCACTGAGATAGAATAATATGATCAATACTAACTTATTAAAAGGTAGAAGATTCTGGATTCAGACTCTGTTCTTTTGATGCTAAATTTCTTACCACTGTGCCTCTAATATTATTTATTGAAGCCTGAGTTGTTCTGCTAATCACATGGTCCAAACATGATTGGCTTGTCCATCTTTCTGATACTTAAAAAAGATGACAGGTAATTCAGTCATTATAACTTCAGCTGCTTGGAACTCTTCCTCTTCCTCCTCTGACACAAAAGAAAGTTAGTCACCCTCTTCTTTTGCCCCTTATTTTAAGTATACTCTCAGCTGTTTTCAGATAGTTTAAACATGATGTAATTCTTTTTTTCCTCTCTATTTTATCAATTTAACCCCATAATAATTCTCAAACCACTCTCACACACACATATACACATGCATACACACACACACACACACACACACACACATCTGACATGCCTTCATTTAAAGGCTTATTAGTTCTGCTGCTGCTGCTAAGTCACTTCAGTCGTGTCTGACTCTGTGTGACCCCATAGACAGCAGCCCATCAGGCTCCACAGTCCCTGGGATTCTCCAGGCAAGAACACTGGAGTGGGTTGCCATTTCCTTCTCCAATGCATGAAAGTGAAAAGCCAAAGTGAAGTCGCTCAGTCATGTCCAACTCTCAGCGACCCCATCTACTGCAGCCTACCAGGCTCCTCTATCCATGGGATTTTCCAGGCAAGAGTACTGGAGTGGGGTGCCATTGCCTTCTCCGCTTGTTAGTTCTAGCCAGTACTATTATTGCCTCATTCTTTACCCAGATGCATCACAAACTCATTCCCTATCATAGGTCCTGAGTATTCCAAAATAAAAATATGATCACAAAAATCTCTTTCTAAAAGCAAATTACTCCCATGACTTCTCCCCCAAAATACTGCTGGTACATAGCAGTAGTTTTCAAATAAAGACTCATCAAAGAAAAATTTGTCAGTCTTTTCATCAGAACTTAACTTTAGCTCTAGGCTCATACTTCCCTATCTAATCTTATCAATGAACTTACCACCTTTCCAGTAGAGTTTAACTATCCGTATGTACCAGTGGTCATGTATGGACGTGAGAGTTGGACTGTGAAGAAAGCTGAGCGCCGAAGAATTGATGCTTTTGAACTGTGGTGTTGGAGAAGACTCTTGAGAGTCCCTTGGACTGCAAGGAGATCCAACCCGTCCATTCTGAAGGAGATCAGCCCTGGGATTTCTTTGGAAGGAATGATGCTAAAGCTGAAGCTCCAGTACTTTGGCTACCTCATGCGAAGAGTTGACTCATTGGAAAAGACTCTGATGCTGGGAGGGATTGGGGGCAGGAGGAGAAGGGGACGGCAGAGGATGAGATGGCTGGATGGCTTCACTGACTTGATGGACGTGAGTCTGAGTGAACTCCGAGAGTTGGTGATGTACAGGGAGGCCTGGCGTGCTGTGATTCATGGGGTCGCAAAGAGTCGGACACGACTGAGTGACTGAACTGAACTGAATGTACAAACTCTGACACTGGCTTTCATCAACTAGAATCCATATAAAAGTCTGGAAAAGGCAGAACTGGATTGGTTTTTTGTCTGTTTGTTTTCTTCTGTTTGTTTGTTGGTTTTTGATGTGGATCTTTTAAGTCAATTTTTCTCCTGGTGTTTTTTTTTTTTTTTTTTGGTATTTGGCCACAAAGTATATGAGATCTTAGCTTCCTGGCCATGGATAGAACCCACATCCTCTGCATTGAAAGGTGAAGTCTTAACCACTGGACTATCAAGAAAGTCCTGGAACTTGACTGATTTAAGGTCCTATTGCTTCCAATGTTTTTCTGTTTATCTCTTTTTATGATCCACTTGACTTTTGACAAACTACATTGATTTCTAATCTAATAACTTCTACTACTTACTGTGCTTTGTCCTCAACTTGACTTAAGCTATTTCTAGAGTTTCTGTTTTCTGGTTCTTCCCTCAGTTCTGACTTATAGAAAGTCTACATGTCTAGCTTTACTTTTTAGACTTTATCAATCTTCGGTTGCTGTAATGGCCCTATCATTATCTGCTGTTCTCTGATGGTATCTCTAGATTTTGATATGATGGTGTATGGCTTGTGAAGAAACCACACACTTGATATCACCTGCCCTGTATTGCAGTAATAATAACTGATTCTTGGGACTGTCAGGTGAAGTTTTAAAACTTAACAACCAGCTATGATTCTAGAAGTTGCCAATACTAGGAATGCTTAAAATAAGACTTGAATATGAGATATTCATGGCAGTGGTACTGATTGAAACTGGAATGATTCACATCCGAGTTATTGAATTAACTGTAAAATCCACTGTATGGCACTCAATCAAAATACAAATTACAAACTTAAAAAAAAATCTTGTTCTTCTGATATAAGTATCTGAGAATTGGGATCTCTATAGTTTACAAAAGTCAGGCTAATCATTTAGTCAATATGGGCAAAGGTCAATTTTGTGAAATTTCAGTAAAGAGTTGCCTATACTTTTCTTGGATATCTCTGAAGTTGTCTTTATTTCAACTATATCAACTAATATTCATGACTGTGTCTATTGCTATTATGAAAATAGTTCACAATTTTAATGAACTATAAGTTTTTTATCCTTAAAAATTATTTAGCATAAGGATTTAAAATTTAGTATGATCTTCTCTCTGCTTCTGAGTCTGGGAATGCTCAAGGTTATTAACCTACTTAAAAGAAAATCAGACATATTCCATAGCTGTTTTAAAGAAGGCATTCATGGCCACGGTCAAGGTCATAGGGATGAAGAGTTAAGAATTACTCAAATTAACCTAATATAGAAGAGTTAGGTATTCTGAGACACAGCAAGAAGATAAAAGATGATTAACTTTCCCCTCCTTTGGCTTTTGCAAAAGCCTGTCAGCAATAACCAAACACTGAAAGAGAATTTCTACTTGGTGGGATATGTAGACAAGGAACCAGAATGTTCAGTATGTTAACTGCAACTACCAAAAGAGTTAAGTCAGTAGGAACTGTGACTATCCCTGGAGGAACATCCTTCTCTCCAGGTATATTGTTCTTCTACTTTCTTTATAGCATAAATATACTTATAAATATAAGTATTCCATTTTTTTTTCAGAATGCCACCATCTATAGCATCTTAAAGCAACTCCAGCCACCTTCGCCACCTATGTTTTGTCTCTCAAAAACAACAATGAAGCAAAGAAGATGTTGTATTATGTCAATGAAGCAGGCTGGCATGTTTCTGCTACATAAAGTGCCATTCTCTCCTTATGTCACATTCTCTAGAGAGTATTTATTTCCCAGGAAGGAAGTCTTATGAATGTCTTTGGATAATCAATTTCAAGGGAAGCACAATGGTCCAAACATATTCTTTCCTTTCATGATTGTTCACAATTCTGTCCTAGTTGAAAATATCTTTCTTCCTGGTTTTGTATAGCACTGAATATACTGTCAATAAGTCATAAAAATTTCTGCAACTTCCTTCAGTTTCTATTCTCTGCCATGCATTACATGTCAACATAGTCAGCAAAGGAGACAAGTTAGACATATTACATCAGGAGACTAAATCTCTAGGGTTGATGATATCCTTAGGGCAAGGTGCTCAATATCCTGACAGGTGCCTTTCTTAAATTAGAATTTTCCTGTGTGTCACATTATCTGTAGCCACTCAAGAGCAGAGGCAGTAAGATCAAATTGATTTTTGGACTGCTATAAAATATAAACAACAATTAACTCTCATGTCAGCTTCTAGCAAGCAAGCACAATTGCAGAATATCTGCACTTGAAGAAAGAATAAAGACATCCTCCTTTAGATTGAGTGATATGATAAAGCCATATGTCAGGATCAGAAGGATATTTCTACAGCCTCCTTGAAATCTTCCACCATTATATGAAACAGAACTCTAATTCTACATTCAGGTTAGAGTCTATTTATGACAGAGCATTCTTCTTGGGGTCTAAACACCTTAGCAAGACTTGAAAGACATTTCCTGACCCACAACTACTTTTGTAGCCTCATTTCTAGCTTGGAATCCAGAGGCCATATGTTCTAGAAAAATGAATCATTGTTTTCTGATATTACTACACAATTCTGCAATTCTTACATGTAAATCTTTTCTCATACTTTTCTTTGAGGATGCTCTGGTATTTATTTCATAAAGAACTATTCTATCATTAGATTTAGGGTCAGCTACAAAGATGAAGAAGCTCTATACAGTCCACAAAAACAAGACTGGGAGATGACTGTGGCTTGAATCATGAACTCCTTATTGCCAAATTCAGACTGAAATTGAAAAAAGTGGAGAAAACCACTAGACCATTCAGGTATGACCTAAATAAAATCCCTTATGATTATACAGTGGAAGTGAGAAATAGATTTAAGGTACTAGATCTGATAGACAGAGTACCTGATGAACTATGGATAGAGGTTCATGACATTGTACAGGAGACAGGAATCAAGATGATCCCCAAGAAAAAGAAATGCAACAAAGCAAAACGGCTGTCTGAGGAGGCCTTACAAATAGCTGTGAAAAGAAAGGAAGCAAAAAGCAAAGGAGAAAAGGAAAGATACACCCATTTGAATGCAGAGTTCCAAAGAATAGCAAGGAGAGATAAGAAAGCCTTCCTCAGTGATCAATGCAAAGAAACAGAGGAAAATAATACAATGGGAAAGACTAGAGATCTCTTCAAGAAAATTAGAGATACCAAGGGAACATTTCATGCAAAGATGGGCTCAATAAAGAACAGAAATGTTAGAGACCTAACAGAAACAGAAGATATTAAGAAGAGGTGGCAAAAAGATCTTCATGACCCATGTAACCAAGATGGTGTGATCACTCACCTAGAGCCAGACGTCCAGGAATATGAAATCAAGTGGGCCTTAGGAAGCATCACTATGAACAAAGCTAGTGGAGGTGTTGGAATTCCAGTTAAGCTATTTCAAATCCTGAAAGATGATGCTGTGCTGCACTCAATATGCCAGCAAATTTGGAAAACTCAGCAGTGGCCACAGGACTGGAAAAGTCAGTTTTCATTCCAATCCCAAAGAAAGGCAATGCCAAAGAATGCTCAAACTACCGCGCAATTGCACTCATCTCACACACTAGTAAAGTAATGCTCAAAATTCTCCAAGCCAGGCTTCAGTGATACGTGAACCTGAACTTCCAGATGTTCAAGCTGGTTTTAGAAAAGGCAGAGGAACCAGAGATCAAATTGCCAACATCCACTGGATCATGGAAAAATCAATAGAGTTCCAAAGAAACATCTATTTCTGCTTTATTGACTATGTCAAAGCCTTTGACTGTGTGGATCACAATAAGCTGTGGAAAATTCTGAAAGAGATGGGAATACCAGACCACCTGACCTGCCACTTGAGAAATCTGTATGCAGGTCAGGAAGCAACAGTTAGAACTGGACATGGAACAACAGGCTGGTTCCAAATAGGAAAAGGAGTATATCAAGGATGTATATTGTCACCCTGCTTATTTAACTTCTATGCAGAGTATATGATGAGAAATGCTAAGCTGGAGGAAACACAAGCTGGAATCAAGATTGCCAGGAGAAATATCAATAACCTCAGCTATGCAGATGACACCACCCTTGTGGCAGAAAGTTAAGAGGAGCTAAAAAGCCTCTTGATGAAAGTGAAAGAGGAGAGTGAAAAATTTGGCTTAAAGCTCAACATTCAGAAAACTAAGATCATGGCATCCAGTCCCATCACTTCATGGCAAATAGATGGGGAAACAGTGGAAACAGTGTCAGACTTTATTTTTGGGGGCTCCAAAATCACTGCAGATGGTGATTGTAGCCATGAAGTTAAAAGACACTTACTCCTTGGCAGGAAAGTTATGACCAACCTACATAGTATACTAAAAAGTAGAGACATTACTTTGCCAACAAAGGTCCATCTAGTCAAGGCTATGGTTTTTCCAGTGGTCATGTATGGATGCGAGAGTTGGACTATGAAGAAAGCTGAGTGCCGAAGAATTGATGCTTTTGAACTGTGGTGTTGGAGAAGACTCTTGAGAGTCCCTTGGACTACAAGGAGATCCAGTCAGTCCATCCTAAAGGAGATCAGTCCTGGGTGTTCTTTGGAAGGACTCATGCTGAAGCTGAAAATACAATACTTTGGCTAACTGATGAAAATAGTTGACTCATTGGAAAAGACCCTGAGGCTGGGAAAGATTGAGGGCAGGAGGAGAAGGGGACGACAGAGAATGAGATGGTTGGATGGTATCACCAACTCAATAGACACGGGTTTGGGTGAACTCCGGGAGTTGATGATGGACAGGGAAGCCTGGCGTGCTGTGGATCATGGGGTCACAAAGAGTCGAACTGAACGACTGAACTGAACTGAAAGAGAAAACAAAAGATCTAAACAAGATTAAAGTTCAGTTAGTCAATTGTGTCTGACTCTTTGCAATCCCATGGACTTCAGCACACCAGGTTTCTGAGTCCATCACCAATACCCAGAACTTGCTCAAATTCATATCCATCAAGTCAGTGATGCCATCAAACCATCTCACCCTCTGTCATCCCCTTCTCCACCTGCCTTCACTCTTTCCCAGAATCAAGGTATTTTTCAATGAGTCAGTTCTTTGCATCAGATGGCCAAAATATTGGAGTTTCAGTTTCAGCATCAGTCCTTCCAATGAATATTCAGGACTGATTTCCTTGAGTATTGACCAATTTGATCTCCTTGCAGTCCAAGGGACTCTCAAGAGTCTTTTCCAACACCACAGTTTTAAAGCATCAGTTCTTCAGCACTCAGCTTTCTTTCTAGTGCAACTCTCACATCCATACATGACTACTGGAAAAACCATAGCTTTGACCAGATGTCCCTTTGTTGGCAAAGTAATGTCTTTGCTTTTTTTAAAAAATTAATTTATTTTTATTGAAATGTAATTGCTTTACAGAATTATGCTTTTTCTCTCAAACCTCAGCATGACTCAGCCAAAGGTATACATATATCCCCTCTCTTTTGAAACTTCCTCCCATCTGCCTCCCCATCCCACCCCTCTAGGTGGATACAAAGCCCCTGTTTGAGTTTCCTGAGCCGTACAGAAAATTCCCATTGGCTGTTTATTTTACATATGGTATTGTAAGTTTCCATGTCACTCTTTCCATACAACTCACTCTCTCCCCATCTCTCCATGTCCATAAGTCTATTCTCTGGATCTGTTTCTCCGTTGTTGCCCTGTAAATTAATTCTCAGTACCATATTTCTACATTCTGTATATATGTGTTAGAACATTGTATCTATCTTTCTCTTTCTGAGTCACTTCACCCTGTATAATAGGTTCTAGGTTCATCCACCTCATTAGAACTGACTCAAAATCGTTCCTTTTTATGGCTGAGTAATATTCCATCATGCATATATACCACAGCTTCTTTATCCATTCATCTGTCGATGAACATCTAGATTGCTTCCATGTTCTAGTTATTGTAAATAGTGCTGCAATGAATGATGGGATACGTGTGTCTCTTTCAATTTTGGTTTCCTTGGGGGATATGCCTAAGAGTGGCATTGCTGGGTCATATGGTGGTTTTATTCCTAGTTTTTAAAGGAATCTCCATACCGTCTTTCATAGTGGCTGTATCAATTTACCTTCTCACCAAAAGTGCAAGAGTGTTCCCTTTTCTCCACACACTCTCCAGCATTTATTGTTTGTAGACTTTTTGATGAGGGTTATTCTGACTGGTGTGAGGTGATGTTGTAGTTTTGATTTGCATTTCTCTAATACTGAGCGGTGTTGAGCATCTTTTCATGTGTTAGCCATCTGTATGTCTTCTTTGGAGAAATGTCTGTTTAGGTCTTTCACACCTTTTGATTGGGTTGTTTGTTTTCTGGTATTGAGTTGTTTGACCTGCTTGTATATTTTGTAAAATATTAATTTGCCAGTTGTTTCATTTGCTATTATTTACTCCCATTCTGAGTGTTGTCTTTTCTCCTTGCTTATAGTTTCCTTTGCTGTGCAAAAGCTCTTAACTTTAGTCAGGTCCGACTTGTTTACTTTTTTTTTTTTTAATTTTCATTACTCTAGGAGGTGGGTGATAGAGGATCTTGCTTTGATTTATGTCATCGAATGTTCTGCCTATATCTTCCTCTAAGAGTTTTATAGTTTCTGGTCTTGTATTTAGATCTTTAATCCATTTTGAGTTTATCTTTGTGTATGGTGTTAGGAAGTGTTCTAATTTCATTCTTTTACATGTTGCTGTCCAGTTTTCCCAGCACTATTTATTGAAGAGGCTGTCTTTGACCATTGTATACTCTTGCTTCCTTTGTCAAAAATAAGGTACCCATAGATACATGGGTTTATTTCTGGACTTTTTGTCTTGTTCCGTTGGTCTATATTTCTGTTTTTGTTCCAGTACCATAGCATCTTGATGACTGTAGCTTTGTAGTATAACCTGAAGTAGGAAGCTTGATTCGTCCAGCTCCATTCTTCTTTCTCAAGACTGCTTTGGCTATTCGGGGTCTTTGGTGTTTCCGTATGAATTGTGAATTCTTTTGTTGTAGCTCTGTGAAAAATGCCATTGGTAATTTGATAGGGATCTCATTGAATCTATAGATTGCATTTGGTAGTATAGTCATTTTTACAATTTTGAACTTCCTAGCAGGAATATGGAATATCTCTCCATCTGTTTTGTCATCTTTGATTTCTTTCATTCAGTTCAATTCAGTCGCTCAGTCGTGTCCAAGTCTTTGTGACCCCATGAATCGCATCATGCCAGGCCTCCCTGTCCATCACCAACTCCCGGAGTTTACTCAAACTCATGCCCATCGAGTCGGTGATGTCATCCAGCCATCTCATCCTCTGTCATCCCCTTCTCCTCCTGCTTCCAATCCCTCCCAGCATCAAGGTCTTTTCCAATGAGTCAACTCTTCACTTGAGGTGGCCAAAGTATCAGAGTTTCAGCTTTAGCATCAGTCCTTCCATTAGTGTCTTATAATTTTCTGTGTACAGTTTTTTCATCTCCTTTGATAAGTTTATTCCTAGATATTTAATTCTTTTCCTTGCAATGGTAAATGAGATTGATTCCTTAATTTCTCTTTCATATTTTTTATTGTTAGTATATAGAAATGCAAGTGATTTCTGTGTATTGATTTTGCATCCTGTAAGTTTGCTAAATTCACTGATTGGCTCTAGTAATTTTCTGATACTATCTTTAGGGTTTTCTATGTAGAGTATCATGTCATCTGCAAACAGTGAGAGCTTCACTTCTTTTCCAGTCTGGATTTCTTTTATTTCTTTTTCTTCACTGATCACTGTAGCTAAGACTTCCAGAACTATGTTGAATAATAATGGGGAAAGTGGACACCCTTGTCTTGTTCCTGATCTTAGGGGGAATGTTTTCAGTTTTTCACGATTGAGAATAATGTTTGCTATAGACTTATCATATATGGCCTTTACTACTTTGAGGTAGGTTCCTTCTATGCCCATTTCTTGAAGAGCTTTAATCATAAATGGGTGCTGAATTTTGGCAAAGGCTTTTTCTGCATCTATTGAGATTATCATATGGTTTTTATCTTTCAATTTGTTAATTTGGTGTATCACATTGGTTGATTTGCATATACTAAAGAATCCTTGAATCCCTGGAATAAGCCCTACTCAATCATGGTGTATGAGCTTTTTGATGTGTTGCTGAATTCTGTTTGCTAAAATTTTGTTGAGGATTTTTGCATCTGTGTTCATCACTGATATTGGCCTGTAGTTTTCTTTTTGTGTGTGTTGTCTTTGTCTGGTTTTGGTATTAGGGTGATGGTGGCCTTGTAGAATGAATTTGGAGGTATTCCTTCCTCTGCAATTTTTTGAAGAGTTTTGGAAGAACAGGCATTAGCTCTTCTCTAAATGTTTGATAGACTTTTCCTGTGAAGCCATCTGGTCTTGGACTTTTGTTTTGGGGGAGGTATTTGATCACAGCTTCAATTTCAGTGCTTGTAATTGGATTATTCAAAATTTCTATTTCTTCCTGGTTGAGTCTTGAAAGATCAATCTTTTGTAAGAATCCACCCATTTCTTCCAGGTTATCCATTTCATTGCCATATAATTGCTCATAATAGTCTCTTATAATCCTTTGTACTTCTGCATTGTCTGTTGTAACCTCTCCTTTTTCATTTCTAAATTTGTTGACTTGATTCTTCTCTCTTTTTCTCTTGATGAGTCTGGCTAAGGGTTTGTCAACTTTGTTTATCTTCTCAAAGAACTAGCTTTTAGCTCTATCAATCTTTACTCTTCTTTCTTCCATTTCTTTTTCATTTATTTCTGCTTGGATCTTTATGATTTCTTTCCTTCTACTAATTTTGGGTTTATTTTTTCTTCGTCTTTTTCCAGTTGCTTTAGGTGCAAAGTTAGGTTGTCTATTAGATGTGTTTCTTGTTTCTTGGGGTAGAATTGTATTGCAATAAACATCCCTCTTAGAACTCCTTTTGCCACATCCCATAGGTTTTGAGTTGTCTTCTCATTGTCATTTGTCTCTAGAAATTTTTTGATTTCTTCAGTAACCTGTTGGTTATTTAGAAATGTATTGTTTAATCTCCATGTGTTTGGGTTTGTTACAGTTTTTTTCTTGTAATTGATATCTAGTCTCTACACAGCATATTAATAAGCAGAGATATTACTTTGCCATCAAAGGTCCATCTAATCAAGGCTGTGGTTTTTCCAGTGGTCATGTATGGATGTGAGAGTTGGACTATAAAGAAAGTTGAGCCCTGAAGAATTGATGCTTTTGAACTGTGGTATTGGAGAAGACTCTTGAGAGTCCCTTGGGCTGCATGGAGATCCAATCAGTCCATCCTAAATGAGATCAGTCCTGGGTATTCACTGGAAGAACTGATGTTGAAGCTGAAACTCCAATACTTTGGCCACCTCATGTGAAGGGTGGACTCATATGTGTCTTGAGGTCTGAAGTAGGTTTCTCATAGACAGCATATATATGGGATTTGTTTTTGTATTCATTGAGGCAGTCTGTGTCTTTTGGTTGGAGCATTTAATCCATTTACATTTAAAGTAATTATTGATATATATATATATATATATTGATATATATATATATATATATATATATGTATATGTTCCTATTGCCACCTTCTAATTGTTTGGAATTGATTTTGTAGATCTTTCTTCTTCTGTTGTATTTCTTGACTATATAAATCTGTTTAACATTTGTTGTAAAGCTGATTTGGTGGTACTGAATTCTTTTAACTTTTCCTAGTCTGAAAAGCTTTTTATTTCTCTACCAATTTTGAATGAGATTCTTGCCGGGCACAGGAATCTTAGTTGTAGATTTTTCCCTTTCAGTACTTTAAATATATCCTGCCATTCTCTTCTGTCCTGCAGAGTTTCTGCTGCAAGATCAGCTGTTAAGCATATGGGGTTTCCCTTGTATGTTACCTGTTGCTTCTCCCTTGCTGCTTTTAGTATTATTTTTTTGTGTTTAGTCTTTATTAGTTTGATTTGTGTGTATCTTGGCGTGTTTCTGGGAAGTGAAGTCGCTCAGTCGGGTCTGACTCTTTGCAACCCCATGGACTGTAGCCCACCAGGCTCCTCCATTAATGGAATTTTCCAGGCAAGAGTACTGGAGTGGGTTGCCATTTCCTTCTCCAGAGGATCTTCCCCACCCAGGGATCGAACCTGGCTCTCCCTCATTGCAAGCAGATGCTTTTACCATCTGAGCCACGAGGGAAGCTTCCCTGATGGCTCAGTTGGTAAGGAGTCTGCCTGCAATGTGGAAGACCTAGGTTTGATCCCCGGGTGGGGAAGATCCCCTGGAGAAGGAAATGGCAACCCACTCCAGCATTCTCACCTGGAGAATCTCATGGACAGAGGTGCCTGGTGGGCTGCAGTTCATGGGATCACAAAGAGTCAGACCCGACTGAATGACTAACACTGGTGTGTCTCTCCTTGGGTTTCTCATGTATGGGACTCTTTGTGGCTCTTGGACTTGATTGGCTATTTCCTTTTCCATTTGGGGGAAATTTTCAACTATAATCTTTTCAAAAAATTTCTCATACCCTTTATTTCTCTCTTCTTCTTTTGAGACACCTATAATTCAAATGTTGGTGCATTTGATATGGTCCCAGATGTCTCTGAGACTGTCCTCAGCTCTTTTCATTCTTTTTACTTTATTCTGGTCTTCAGAAGTTATTTACACCATTTTATTTTCCAGCTCACTGATTCATTCTGCTTCAGATATTTTGCTTTTGATTCCTTCTAGAGTATTTTTAATTCAGTAATTGTGCTGTTTCTCTCTGTATGCTTATTCAGTTCTTCTAAGTCTTTGTTAATTGATTCTTGAATTTCTCCATTTTGTTTTCAAAGTTTTTGATCATCTTTACTATCATTATTCTGAATTATTTTTCAGGTAATTTTCTGATTTCTTCTTCATTTATTTGGACTTCTTTGTTTACAGTTTGCTCCCTCATTTGTGCAGTATTTCTCTGCCTTTTTATTTTTTTAAAGTTACTGTGTTTGAGGTCTCCTTTCCCAGACTTCAAGAAAAATTGAATTCTTTCCTTGAAGAAGGTTGAATTCTTTTTTCCTTTTGGTTTCTGCCCTCCAAATGTTGGTCCAGTGGTTTGTGAGTTTCATGTAGGGTGAGATTTGTGCTGAGTTTTTTCTCTGATGCACAAGGCTGAGTGAGGTGGTACTTTGGCTGCTGATGATTGGGTTTGCATTTTTGTTTTGTTTGTTGTTTAGATGAGGTGTCCTGCATGGGGTGCTACTGGTGGTTAGCTGATGCTGGATCTTACATTCAAGTGGTTTCCTTTGTATGAGTTCTCACTATCTGATACTCCCTAGGGTTAGTTCTCTGGTAGTCTAGGGTCTTGGAGTCATTGCTCCCACTTCAAAGGCTCAGGGTTTGACCTCTGGTCAAGAACAAGTATTCCACAAGTGATTTGTTATGGCATTAAGGGAGAGTAAAACAAATATCCAAAAAGAAGAAACCAAAAATGAACCCCAGACCAATGGCAGTCACAAAATCAGGCAAATAATGAAAATAATGGAATATACACGTATACATATACACCCATGAGCAAAGTGAAAACAGTTCAACAAAAATAAAGTACAATAGATTGATCCAGTAAACAAAGGAATTCAAAAATTATATTTACCAGTTAAGAAGAAAACTAACTTAAGCACAAACTGGAAAACAAAACTAAAGCCAGGTGCCAAGGGGGAATAAAGCAATGAAAACAAAACTAACAAATATGTTGAGAGGAAAGGAAAGAAAGAATAGATGTGCAAAGTTAAATACAGGTAGATGAAGAAGATTTATATACATTAAAGATTAACTGCAAGGAGAAAAGAACAGTAAGAAAGGCAAATGAAGGAACAAATGTAGAAAAAATGTAAGAGGTTTAAAAGTTAAACATGACTCAGCAGTATCACTTTGCTTCCATGGCTGCCTGGATTTCCTCCACAGACATTTCCCACCACGATCTCCTCCCTCACATTCCCTTGATCAGTCTCTCTGCCATCAACAGCAGTGCTCACCATGGGATTGCTCCACAATCTCTAAACTCCAGCTCCCAGCCACTGCTTCTTCCAGGAGACCCATGTTCCTGCCCAGTATGTTGGCTGTGGAATTGACTGCCTGATTCTGATTCTATTTGGGCTGCCACAGATCAGCTGTTTAATCTCAGCCTTAAATGTTTCTCCTCTGACTCAGACAATTGTGGGGATCGGACCCCTGCTTCAGTTCCCCCACTTGCCAAGGGCAGGTCCAGTCCTACTAACACTCCTGTTTTTCTCCCCATTTCCTTTGTCCTACCAAGTTTTGCGTGGTTCTATATATTGCTTTCCACTGGTCAAGCACTCCTGTCCACTCTCAGCTGGTATTCTGCATGCACTTCTGTGTCTGAGGTGTATTCCTTATGGATCCATGGAGAGAGATGTACTCCACGTCTGCCCACTCCTCCTCCATCTTGTTCCCTATGTCTCTGCTTTTTAATATGCTGTCTAAGTTGGTCTTAGGTTTTCTTCCAAGGAGCAAGCATCTTTTAATTTCATGGATACAGTCACCATCTGCAGTGACTTTGGAGCCCAAGAAAATAAAGTCTCCCACTTTTTCCATTGCTTCCCCATCTATTTTCCATGAAGTGATGGGACTGGATGCAAAGCTTTAGCTTATTTCAGAAGAGGTTTATTAAGCAAAAAAAAAATAGAGAGAAGGTAAAGAGTCTGGGACTGATAAGATGTATCCATGGATATCAAAGATCTACATTTCTTCTACTTGTGGTAATGCCCTTTTCAATATATGCCTTATTGCTGTAAGTTCAAGCTACGACCACCAAAACTGGAAACAGGGAAGAAATATATACACACTTTGGAGTTACTTTCTAGAAATTATGCAGTCCATATCAGTTCAGTTCAGTTCAGTTCAGTCACTTAGTCATGTCCGACTCTTTGTAACCCCATGAATAGCAGCATGCCAGGACTCCCTGTCCATCACCAACTACCGGAGTCCACTTAAACCCATGTCCATTGAGTCAGTGATGCCATCTAACCATCTCATCCTCTGTTGCCCCCTTTTCCCCCTGCCCTCAATCTTTCCCAGCATCAGGGTCTTTTCAAATGAGTCAGCTTTTCACATCAGGTGGCCAAAGTATTGGAGTTTCAGCTTCAATATCAGTCCTTCCAATGAACCCAGGACTGATCCCCTTTAGGATGGACTGGTTGGATCGCCTTGTAGTCCAAGGGACTCTCAAGACTCTTCTCCAACACCACAGTTCGAAAGCATCAATTCTTCGTCACTCGGCTTTCTTTATAGTCCAACTCTCACATCCATATATGACTACTGGAAAAACCATAACTTTGACTAGGCGGACTTTTGTTGACAAAGTAATGTCTCTGCTTTTTAATATGCTGTCTAGGTTGGTCATAACTTTCCTTCCAAGGAGTCTTTTAAGCAGTCCATATGATTCACTTTTATCATGATTAACTCAAGTTACCATGTGTAAGGTATAACAAATATAAAAATGCAATCTTCATTTTCTCCATGTGACCAACTAGTACAGTAATTGTATTACTGAGAAAATAGCAGAGAAGGGGTATTGAGGACCAACTAGTAGATTCTGCCCCAACTAGCTGGTAAGGTTTACCAGCTTCTCCTGACCCCTATAACAAAACAAATGAATCTCCTGCCCAGGTTCAAATAGAAATTTGTTAAAAGATAATTTTATCATCATAAGGATTCTTGTTCTGTTAAATCATAATTACTCATAAAAAGAGAAGGTGGAGCTACAAAGGAGATAAAGATGTATTTGTGAGATATGTGACCTTGTTCTAGACGTATTCTATATCTAGCTTTTCTGTTTCCCTACCCCACACATGGAGGAGCCTGGTGGGCTACAGCCCATGGGGTCACAAAGGTCAGATACGACTGAGCAACTTCACTTTCACTTTACCCCCCACTCCCCATACACAATATTAGGAAGTTCTGAAGCCTTGTTTCCTCATCCCCCTCTTCCCAAAAAATAAGTCAGTAGTAATTACTTTCCTGTACCCTTCTTGATGTTGGAGAGAGTATTTATTTTATTTTTTTTGAATTTCATTACTTTTTATTATACACCAACTAGCTTATATTTTAGTTCTTTACAAAGAAAATGCTAAGAAAATTATAACCACATGTTATACAGCTTTAAAATCATAATTCCAGATTTTTTCACATGTAAGATGGAATGGTCCAGCAGCTATGTCTATTGTCACAGACTTTAGTTCCATTCAATGATATGGCACATCCTGCAAAATTAACTAGTCACACACAAAAAATGTCTCAATTACAGTAAAAATGTACACACAATAAAGATAATTTACAATGACAAATAAGGAATGAAATTTCTCTTGGCTGTGCTTCAGAAATTTAGGGTCAATAGCCTTAGTCAAGGCACAAAGCAGGAAGAGGTGAGCACAGCTATTTCTAGGAGTGGGCAAGGTATGTACAATCACTGATGAGGTATTCATGCATGCAAAGGATTTAAAACTGCTCAGTCTTGCTAAGAAAACTGAACTGAGTTAAAAGGAAATGCTGTGGCTTCCCCTTGCTATTCACCTCTGGATCAAGTCCACAATCTTACTTCATCATATAGAAAATAAAATTGGCAAGGATCTCCAAAAGTAACTCACTGTCTGGGTAAATGAAACAAAATGCTTCACTATTCCCAAATCTTGGTTGTGCCTCCTGACTAGAAGCATCTTGTAGACAAAAGAGTGTTTAAATTAGTCAATATATAAGAGAGTGCTTTTCTAAATTGTAACGTATATTCATTATGTTTCTTAAATGATGATCAGGTAAAGACACCAGCATAATTTAGCATTGTGATTCTCTTGGGACCTTAATGGAAAAAGTGATCAAAGTTCTATTAATTCACCTGTAGATTAAGAAGACTAGTATTATGTAATTTTAAGTTCTCCTTGTTTATGTTGCAAATACTTTTTGATTATTATGTTCTGAACGCTAATTTGGACTCTTGGCTATGACAGATATTAAGACATTGAATTCTTTAACTCATGGAGCTTATAATTGAAAGGTGAATACAAATTCAAATAATGATGTGATGTGTGGCCTAATTATACACTGAAGGGAAAGTATTAGATAAATGTGTGAAAATGAAAGATGTAAAGTTGTAAGGGTATGTTAGAAAGGAGGCTGTGATGTGTAAATATGAATCTGAAGGCTAAGAAGGGGTAACTAGCAGAGAAGAGCATTCATAAGAGATTAACAAGAGCAAATTCCAGGTATAGAAAACAGCATTTGTTAAAACCTTGCAATGAGAAGAGTCATGGGGCATTTAAGGATATTGGCATGTTCACTTAACTGTTCTCAGTCCTGTTTTCTAGTTTATAAAATAGAAATAATTATGAGTGCTAATTTCTTCATAGAAAATGAGGTATAAGGCATGATTTGTAAACAGTAAAGTGCTACATAAACAATAATTAATGTTTACCTAATGCAAGTAATAAATCTCTAGGTGTTTCATGATTACTTTTTCATTGTTAGCCCCTCTGCTTTGACCCTTAGAAGCAGAGTTACTGCTTTATTTGACTATGCTTAATGGTTTCATTTCTTTGTATGTAATAGGGAGAAAAGAAATAAATGTGTACGTTTTGGAGGAAAACTAATGGAAACTATTTGTCCCAGAAATAGGCATAAATGCCCAATTATTGGTGTCATATGAGATGAACCAGTCTCTGGGCTTTAAATAATCTAAATTCTCTCTCTCTTTTTTAATTTTTTAATAAATGTCAATGAAAGGATGAGAGACGCAAGGAGTATATCTCCAAACATTACATCATGATCAAACAACTACTTTCTGTATCCCCAGCTAGCTTTTTCACTTTCATGTTTGATGCAACACAATCAAATAGTCCTTCAACCTAGGCTTTAGCATTATGTGAACTGAGAACTTCCAGATGTTCAAGCTGGGTTTAGAAAAGGCAGAGGAACCAGAGATCAAACTGCCAGCATTTGCTGTATCGTACAGAAAGCAAGGGAATTCCAGAAAAGCATATACCTCTGTTTCATTGACTATGCTAAAGCCTTTGATTGTGTGGATCATAACAAATTTTGGAAACTTCTTACAGAGATGGGAATACCAAACCATCTTACTTGTCTCCTGAAAAACCTATATGCGGGTCAAGAAAAGACAGTTAGAACCCTATATGGAACAACTGACTGGTTCAGGATTGATAAAGGAGTATAACAAAGCTGTTTATTGTCACCCTGTTTATTTAACTTATACACAAAGCACATCATGTGAAATACTGGGCTGGATGAGTTACAAGCTGGAATCAAGATTGCTGGGAGAAGTATCAACAACCTCAGATATGCAGATAATACCACTCTAATGTCAGAAAATGAAGAGGAACTAAAGAGCCTCTTGATGAGGGCAAAGGAGGAGAGTGAAAAAACTGGTTTAAAACTCAATATTAAACACACACACACACACACACGAAAAAACAAAAACTAAGTTCATGGCATCCGGTCCCATAACTTCATGGCGAACAGAAGGGAAAAGATGGAAGTAGTGACAGATTTCCTCTTCTTAGTGTCTAAAGCACTGCAGATGGAGACTGTAGCCATGACATTAGAAGACGACTGCTTCTTGGTGGGAAAGCTATGACAAACCCAGGCAGTGTGTTAAAAAGCAAAAGCATCACTTTGCCAACAAGTCTGTGTAGTCAAGGCTATGGTTTTTCCAGTAGTCATGTAAGGAGATAAGGGCTGGACCATAAAGAAGGCAGTGAAGTGAAAGTCGCTCAGTTGTGTCTGATTCATTGTGACCCCATGAACTGTATAGTCCATGGAATTCTCCAGGCCAGAATACTGGAGTGAGTAGTCTTTTCCTTCTCCAGTGGATCTTCCTGACCCAGGAATCAAACCAGGGTCTCCTGGATTGCAGGCAGATTCTTTACCAACTGAATTATCAAGAAAGCACTAAAGAAGGCAGAGTGCCAAAGAATTGAGGCTTTTGAACTACAGTGCTAGAGATCTTTGAAAGTCCCGAGATACCAAGGGAATATTTCAGGCAAAGATGTGCTTGATAAAGACGGAAATGGTATGGACTTAACAGAAGCAGAAGATATTAAGAAGAGGTGGCAAGAATACACATAAGAACTACACAAAAAAAGATCTACAAGACCAAGATAAGCACAATGGTGTGATCGCTCACCTAGAGCCAGATGTCCTGGAATGTGAAGTCAAGTGGGCCTTAGAAAGCATTACTACAAACAAAGCTAGTGGAGGTGATGGAATTCCAGTTGAGCTATTTCAAATCCTGGAAGATGCTGCACTCAATATGCCAGCAAATTTGGGAAACTCAGCAGTGGCCACAGGACTGGAAAAGGTCAGTTTTCATTCCAATCACAAAGAGAGGCAATGCCAAAGAATGCTCGAACTACTGCACAATTGCACTCATCTCACACGCTAGTAAAGTAATGCTCAAAATTCTCCAAGCCAGGTTTCAGCAATATGTGAACCCTGAACTTCCAAACTAGTTTTAGAAAAGGCAGAGGAACCAGAGATCAAATTGCAACATCCACTGGATCATGGAAAAAGCAAGAGAGTTATAGAAAAACATCTATTTCTGCTTTATTGACTATGCCAAAGCCTTTGACTGTGTGGATCACAATAAACTGTGGAAAATTCTTCAAGAGATGGGAATACCAGACCACCTGACCTGCCTCTTGAGAAACCTATATGCAGGTCAGGAAGCAACAGTTAGAACTGGACATGGAATAATAGACTGGTTCCAAATAGGAAAAGGAGTACGTCAAGGCTGTATATTGTCACCCTGCTTATTTAACTTCTATGCAGAGTACATCATAAGAAACTCTGGGCTGGAAGAAGCACAAGCTGGAATCAAGATTGCTGGGAGAAATATCAATAACCTCAGATATGCAGATGACACCACCCTTATGGCAGAAAGTGAAGAGGAACTAAAAAGCCTCTTGATGAAATTGAAAGAGGAGAGTGAAAAAGGTGGCTTAAAGCTCAACATTCAGAAAATGAAGATCATGGCATCTGGTCCCATCACTTCATGGTAAATAGATGGGGAAACAGTGGTAACAGTGTCAGACTTTATTTTTTTGGGCTCCAAAATCACTGCAGATGGTGATTGCAGCCATGAAGTTAAAAGACGCTTACTCCTTGGAAGGAAAGTTATGACCAACCTGGCATATAGCATATTGAAAAGCAGAGACATTACTTTGCCAACAAAGGTCCATCTAGTCAAGGCTATGGTTTTTCCAGTGGTCATGTATGGATGTGAGAGTTGGACTGTGAAGAAATCTGAGCACTGAAGAATTGATGCTTTTGAACTGTGGTGTTGGAGAAGACTCTTGAGAGTCCCTTGGGCTGCAAGGAAATCCAACCAGCCCATTCTAAAGGAGATCAGTCCTGGGTCTTCTTTGGAAGGACTGATGCTAAAGCTGAAACTCCAATGCTTTGGCCACCTTTTATGAAGAGGTGTCTTACTGGAAAAATCTCTGATGCTGGGAAGGATTGGGGGCAGGAGGAAAAGGGGATGACAGAGGATGAGATGGCTGGATGGCATCACCAACTCAATGGACGTGAGTTTGATTGAACTCCAGGAGATGGTGATGGACAGGGAGGCCTGGCATGCTCTGATTCATGGGGTCACAAAGAGCTGGACATGACAGAGCTACTGAACTGAAATGGACAGCAAGGAGATGAACCAGTCAGTCCTATATATTCATTGGAAGGACTGATGCTGATGCTGAAGCTCCAATACTTTGGCTACCTGATGCAACAGTCAATTCACCGGGAAAGACCCTGATGCTGGGAAAAATTGAAGGCAGAAGGAGAAGAGGGAGACAGAGGATGAGAAGGTTGGATGGCATCACCAATTCGATGGACATGAACTTGGACAAACACTGGGAGTTGGTGAGTGATAGGGAAGCCTGGCATGCTATAGTCCATGGGGTTGCAAAGAGTGGAACACAACTTGCTGACTGTACAATCAGATATTGCTATAACCTCTGCCCCAGAACCACATTTCATTGAAATCTATTTAGCATGATAGACTGCATGCCACTATGAGGAATGTGTCTGTTTACCACTGAATATTAAAACTACATTTAGACCACTTAAAGACATTATGTTATGCCCAAAGACTTTTAGCACTCTTACTGTAGTTAACTGCTTCTAAATTTAACAGAAATCAGACAGACAACTCCAGTGTGCTACAACATTCAATTCAAAATAGAGTTCAGTCTTTCTACATCTTTCGAAACATGGCATATTACTAAGAATCAGCATAATGAGTATCTACAATATGGAAAGTGACATTTTAGCTGCTTTCACCCATTTTGTTTAATTTAAATATTCCTTACCAGCCATGTAATTGATCAGATAAGCCATTATTATCTCCATGTTACAACTAAGGAAACATATATTGAGAAATATTTGATTGCATAACTATATAGCTTAGAAGAAGCAAAGTCAGAATTACAATTTAAATTTTAGTCTGAGTCTGCCTTCATCTTCAACCAGTGTTTACTCCCTTCTAATTAATTATCTTTACCTTTGCAGTCATCTCCCCATGCCTCCACCCCTACATTCATTCTACAATAAGGTATATAAAATTTTTTGAAAATGTAATGGACTTGTCTACTTTGCTTACTACTGTGCTCATTAAAGCTATGACCCCTTAGGTCAATATAGAGATGAGAGAAACTTTGACTTACAGAATCATGATTTTTTTTAATTGAAATCCTGATAGTTTGTCAATGGGAATATGTTGATGCTGTTGTTCAGTCATCCAGTCATGTCTGATGGAAATATATCTCCATCCTGAATCTTAAAGTTGTATATACTATCTTCAGTCTTCTAATTCAGGCCTCAGCTATGAACTACAATAATGTCCAACCTACGGTAACAATGAGAGCTTTGAGCAGTACAGCCAGCAGGGAAGGGTTTTGGTGTCTGTTTGGGGGAAATTACTATTCAAACATGTACTGTCTCAAAAATTCTTGATGTCTAAAGATCTATAATATCAGCAATTAAGTTATCCAAATATCAGACAACTCTAACCATTTTGGTCTCCCAGGAAGTCATTTTAACTCTCTGAGTCTTCTCTGGTGTATATAAAATTGTACATCAAATGTCTAAAATAAAGCAAATTTAGTGGGCCTGATAGGGAAGTTATCCTTTATATTAATTCAGACTATTAGAAAAGTAAACAAAAAAGATGTCAGTAAGCAAAAAAAGATCTGATAACAACTCCTGCAATCCATAACTTGCATAGTTCAAGATATATCTTTAAAAATATGGCTGAAATTTTCTATTTCTAGCTAATATGATACTCCTGTGTGGCGATTGTGGTAAGGCAGTGTACAATTGCAGTATCTCTCTGCCTGGAGTTTTCTTTTCAATTTTTAAAATTGGAATAGCTATATTTATTTTACATTATTCCCCTATGTAGGCAACATACTAATGCAGTACATTTTCCCCCTTCAAAGTCATATAATAGAGATTTACATATAATGCAATCATACTCTAGTATATTTCTCAGTAGGGAATAAATATCATTACGGATGGGACTATCACATCTGTTGAAGACTAAATTTGACATTCATGAATTTTTCCTCTAAGTGTCGGTGTCATCCCCCACGCCAGTCATTGTGGCAACTCAAACCAAGCCCATACATATTTTCAAACATTCTCTGGGTCAAGGATACTGCTTGCAGTTGAGAGGCTTTGCACCAAAATTTGAGGAAGACATCATGATATTATTACATCACAATATTATTAGAATGGAAGCAAATGAACCTGAAGACAGGGATTGTATTAACATGAGATGCAACAGGTCGCATTTTACCCTCAGGAGAAATGAATCTCATTGTGCATACCCCTGCTTAATAAGCGAAGCAAAAGAGAGAAGGGATAGCTGTGAAAGTCTGTTACCTTTTATTAATTGTCTGATCTTTGGGCTTCCCATGAAACAGAAAAGAAGCTGAAAGTCTCTCAGTCGTGTCCGACTCTTTGCAACCCTATGGACTATACAGTCCATGGGATTCTCCAGGCTAGAATACTGGAGTGGGTAGCCTTTCCCTCTCCAAAGGATTTTCCCAACCCAGGGATGGAACTCAGGTCTCCTACACTGCAGGTAGATTCTTTACCAGCTGAGCCACCAGGGAAGCCCTAGAATACTGGAGTGGGTAGCCTATCACTTCACCAGCTGTTCTTCTCAACCCAGGAATAGAACTGGGGTCTCCTGCATTGCAGGTGGATTCTTTACCAGCTGAGCCATGGTTGACTGCAATTCTTGAAAGCATTGTAAGCACACAGTTTTATGATCCCAAAAGTTTTCTATCAAATTTGACAAATATGTGTTAATCATTCTTAAATGGGAGAAGTTGTGTATGTTGTAAATTTTCTCCACAAACAAGGAAAGGTAGGGGAAGTTGAAGCAAAACCCAATATGCAAAATAGTGAGAAAATTAATAGAACAGAGTTAATACTTATGCAGTAATTCTGAAAGAGTATAAAAATCTGAGAAATTAATAGAAACGTCAGAGGGAGTGGTTACTCCATGAAATTGAGAAACAGATATAAAGTACCCAAGCTAGCAAATGAAAAAGGGGAGAATAGTGATTAATGTAACTGAGTTATCAGAGGTAGGTAGGGAACTAAGATCACACGTGCTGTGGGGTAACTAAGCTCATGTGCCGCCAACTATTGAGCCTGCACACTCTAGAGCCTATACTTCACAAGAGAAGACTGCTTACTGTAACTAGAGAAGCTCCCCCATGTGCCACAACTAGAGAAAAGCCTGCATGCTGCAATGAAGACCCAGCACAGCCAAAAAATTAAAGATATGTACTGTTGAAAAGATGTGAGTGAGGAAGGACCAGCAAAGTAATTGGGAGCTGGTCTGTGGGAGAGTAAATCAAAGACCCTATCAGCTAAGAGCTGGAAGGAAACAAAGTTAAGAAGGATGGTGGTTTTGAGCAAATGCCTAAGCTAGACCTGGGTTTGGATCTCACAGGTAGGGTGTGCTGAGTACGAGCAGCAGCCCTCTCTCTGGGGCTCTTGTTTGAAGGACAAGCCCTAGATTGAATTAGACTCCACATTTTAACAAGATCCCAAGGTGACTCATATACATATTTAAATTTAAGAAACACTGAAGCAAACTGGCTCTAATCAAATTGGACAACCATGTTATTCTGTCCAGCTTTTCTTCACTTGCTTAATTATAACAACCTAGTTATTCAAACAAAGCCTAGGAATCACTCCTAGGTCTCTTTTCCCATGTTTTACAATTATGCAATCTAATTATTCTATCTAACCTGAAATAGTTTTGTATAACCTTTCTCTGTCGTCCTAGTCATGGCTCTGCTGTCATACCTTTGTTTGGACCTTGATTGTTTCATAACTAAACTGTTGCGGAGGTATCACAACTGGTCTTCTTGCCTCCCGTGTCTCCTCCGAGTGATTGCACAGATTATGTCATGTTCCCATCTGTCTAGAAACTCATGTGGTTCTTTACTAAACAAAGAAGAGACTGAAAACTTCTCAGTGCAGCAGAGGTAAACCTTCACTCTCCAGCCTCTTCTCTCCATCTCCTCTTTAGATTGTCTTTGCTGCAGCCACACATGACTTCTCAGCTCCCTTGGTGTCTTTCTCTTTCATAACTAAGGGTCTTTGCACATGCTATTATTTCCATCTTCTTGGCCCTCTGTCTTAATTTGGATTTCTCTACAGCAGACCCAGAGATATGCAGAAAGACACTTGCATGCAGAAGGTTTATTTTAGAGGTGATCCCAGTAAATGGAGATGAAGAAGATGGTAAAAGGAGATAGGAAATGGAGAAGAAAAGAGCAACAAAAAACAATAACAATGAATGGAGTATTTTTGAGCTGGTTAGCTCTTGTTGTCTCATTAAAAGATAGACATATAGACTTTTAGCCATAGATTTACGTTCCTCATTCTTGGAAAGCACTAGCTTCCTTACTTTTGATTTTCTTTTAGGTATCTCTGAGAAGCTTTCTGCAACTATAAGAAAGTACGGTAGAATGATGAGGCCTATGGTAGGTGTATTATGTGGGAAATGGGCAACAGTGCATGGCTATACTCCTTAGCTGTGTTGAGACCAGGTGGCTTGAGATGTTGCTGTGAAGTGTATCACAGAGATCTGCTGCATGTTCCCAAAACACTGAAGAATTCTGTTAGCCTGTGTCCTGAGTAAGTATATTTGCTTAAAGCCATAGCTCTCTTGTCATGGATTGTATAGTCACTGGCTATATCCTTCTCCTTCAGTACACAGAGGACTACATGATATTGTTTTATAGTTTATAACCAGATTATAACTTGGAAGAAACACAATATAATTTTTATTTCATTAAACGAAATTGTTATGGGCTGAATTGTGTATCCCAAAAGGATGTGTTGAAGTCGTAACTCTGGTAACTCAAAATGTCCTTACTTGGAAAAAGAATCATTGCAAATGTAATTAACCAGGATGAGATTATACTGGAGTAGGGTGGACCTTAATCCAAGCTGACTGGTGTTCTTTTAAGAGGAGGAGAAGACAGGGACACAAAGGGAAGAGATCCAGGTAAAGACAAGTAGAGACTTGGAAGTATAACTTTAGTTATGCAAGCCAAGGAATGCCTCGGGCACCCAGAACCTAGGAAGAGCAAGGATGCATTATCCCTAGAAGCTTCAGAAGGATTACAGCCCTGCCAGCATCATGATTTTGGACTTCACATTTCCAAAACTGTGATTTAAAGAAATGGCTGTTGTAAATCATCCAGTTTATGGTACTTTTTAAGGCAGCCCTAAGAAGCTAACACACTTTCACTTTTCACTTTCATGCACTGGAGAGGGAAATGGCAACCCACTCCAGTGTTCTTGCCTGGAAAATCCCAGGAACGGGGGAGCCTGGTAGGCTTCTGTCTATGGGGTCACACAGAGTCGGACATGACTGAAGCAACTTAGCAGCAGTAGCAAGAAGCTAACACAGAAATTATTAGAAAGTGTGTGAAAATCAGTAGCAGTGCTTACTAAATCATAAAGATTTCATGGAATTGGAAAGGACTAGGTTGGATCCTAAAATATCTGGTCCCATCTATAGCCTTCTTGCTTTATACTTGAGGTGTTTGCATCTCAGAGAAATTAAGCCACTTACCAAAGAACATACAGCTAGTCAGTGACGGAGCCTGGACTAGGACTGAGCCTCTTGACTGTCAGCCCAATGCACTAATCTGCTGTAGGATTCCTTTATAGCAATAAGCAAGTCCTTCCATCCCAGATCCAGCTTTAGGAAGATGTGCTTACCTTTTACTGGCAGGCTGGTGGAGGTTGACCTAAACACCTGCAGTGTGTAATTGTCACAGAATAAGCATACCCTTTTCCCTACCAAAATGCTAAAGCATGGGGTTGAAGCATAGTTAATGCAGTGGTTACCATGGCACCCATGTAATTTAATTACCACTCTTTTGTGAATATTTTAAAATGAAATTGTTAAAAGATCAAACAGCACATTCAACATGGTGTGGCTATAGAAATGATAAGTAGCTTTTTAACTGAAAACGTTCTGTTCCTGTAGGGAGTTGATTATTTTTTATGAGTTAAAATTTAATTATGGCATTGGATGTGTAAGTATGTTTCTTTAATATATTACTATGCTTAAAAAGTTAAATATGTCAGAAACATTTTACCTTTTAATTTACAACTCTGACCAGTCACCTTGCAAAGCTCAACTACAATTTCACCACATTTTATGTATGTCCAATTATAGAAAGCCCCACGTATATACACTATTCAAGGAAGTCTTGCAGAGAAAATAAAGAAGTCCAAGGAGTTTTGTGATTTGGTATTGGAGTTGCATGAAAGAATAACAGCATGTGGACCGAAGCACTTATACATAAACTCTGATGCAGCTAAGAAGTGCCAAATTCCATGCCAGGTGGTTAAGATCCAAATAAAAACAAGTAACTGTTAAAGCTTCAGTACTCAAAGTGTGGTCTAGGGATCAGGAGCATCAGATATCAAAATTATGTGAGAGTTTGCTAGAAATTCAGAATCACAAACCCCACCTTGGACCCTCTGAAGTAAAATCTGTACTTTAACAGGGTCATAATTCTGCATGCACATTAAAGTTTAAGAAGCCCTAGTTAAAAGAACTCACAGTCCAATAATGAACAGAAACTTCAGAAACTTGTACAGAGCTGGAGATGGGTGTTTTATGTCCTGTGGTGAGATATGCAATGAGAAGTGTGATTAGACGTAGGGATGTGGGAAGTGCTTATACGGCAGAGGAAATTGAAATATATGTCTGAGGCAAGAATTGATACATATAATCTAATAGGTAATGTTTGTTTTTGGTCTTAAAGATTGAACAGCAGTTTGCCAGAAAGACAACAATTAAAGGAACATCTCCTAGTTTAAGCAGAGAGAATAGCAATTACAAGGTAGAGAGGCAAAAGAGAGAACTTGTTCTAAGAACTGGAATTGGTTTAGATTAACCAGAGTGTAGAGCTTAAGGGGATCGTTTCAGAAGATCCAGTTTTTTGACAGAGCTAGATCATGATTTATATATCCTAATAAGGCATTTGATACTTAGTTAATCTTAAACTTATTTTAGACTAATATAATGTATATGGACTTCCCATGGGTAGTCCATAGTATTCTCCAGGCAAGGGTATGAAGTGGGTTGCCATGTCCTTCTCCAGGGATATTTATCAACAGAGTGATAATATTTTTTTGATCAAAGCAAGTAATTTTAGCCTGAGAAAGTATATTTTAAAAATTACCTAGAGAATATTGACACACCAAATGTTAAAGTTGATGTTATATTTAGAAATTATCTGGTCTTTTCTTTAAAATTTTACGATAAACATGAAGAAATACCCAGAATGGGAAATTTCATCTGTTTGTTTTCTACTCATTCAATGAAGATTTATTCACCACTTATAATATCTTGCCCACAATACTGTGCACAGAAATAAGATGACTGCCAAACAGTTTCACCTTGAGAGCCCAGTCTACAGAGACATATACAGAAAACGAGGGCTTCCCAGGTGGCTCAATGGTAAAGAATTCACGTGTCAGTGCAGGAGACAAGGCCTCTGTCTCTGGATTGGGAAGATCCCCTGGAGGAAGAAATGGCAACCCACTCCAGTATTCTTGCCTGGGAAATCCTATGGACCGTAGCCCACCAGGCTACTCTGTCCATGGGATTTTGCTCCTCTGTCGCAAAAGAGTCAGACACTACTTAGTGATTAAACAACAACAATGTTTTATAAGGCTTTTGAGGAGTGATAAAACACATTTGTGTTTCTGAGACATCATAAGGGAAGATAGCAAATGTGGAGGAGTCCTGGATAAAAGTGTAAATTGTCTGGGTAACCAGTGAGCACATGATGAAATTGAAGCTCCCCAGAGCTAGTGGAGGTACTGGCATTTCAGTCGAGCTATTTCAAACCCTGAAAGATGATGCTGTGCTGCACTCAATATGCCAGCAAATTTGGAAAACTCAGCAGCGGCCACAGGACTGGAAAAGGTCAGTTTTCATTCCAATCCCAAAGAAAGGCAATGCCAAAGAATGCTCAAACTACCACACAATTGCACTCATCTCACACGCTAGTAAAATAATGCTCAAAATTCTCCAAGCCAGGCTTCAGCAATACATGAACCGTGAACTTCCAGATGTTCAAGCTGGTTGTCAAAAAGGCAGAGGAACCAGAGATCAAATTGCTAACACCTGCTGGATCATCAAAAAAGCCAGAGAGTTCCAGAAAAACATCTATTTCTGCTTTATTGCAGCGTCAGACATGATCTGAAGTGACTTAGCAGCAGCAGCTGCAGCTGCTGCTTTATTGACTATGCCAAATCCTTTGACTGTGTGGATCACAATAAACTGTGGATAATTCTGAATGAGATGGGAATACCAGACCCCCTGACCTGCCTCTTGAGAAACCTATATGCACGTCAGGAAGCAACAGCTAGAACTGGACATGGAACAACAGACTGGATCCAAATATGAAAAGGAGTACGTCAAGGCAGTATATTGTCACCCTGCTTATTTAACTTCTATGCAGAGTACATCATGAGAAATGCTGGTCTGGAAGAAGCACAAGCTGGAATCAAGATTGCCAGGAGAAATATCAATAACCTCAGATATACAGATGACACCACCCTTATGGCAGAAAGTGAAGAGGAACTAAAAAGCCTCTTGATGAAAGTGAAAGAGGAGAGTGAAAAAGTTGGCCTAAAGCTCAACATTCAGAAAATGAAGATCATGGCATCTGGTCCCATCACTTCATGGGAAATAGATGGGGAAACAGTGGAAAAAGTGGAAACAGTGTCAGATTTTACTTTTTGGGCTCCAAAATCACTGCAGATGATGACTGCAGTCATGAAATTAAAAGACGCTTACTCCTTGGAAGGAAAGTTATGACCAACCTAGATAGCGTATTGAAAAGCAGAGATATTACTTTGCCAACAAAGGTCCATCTAGTCAAGGCTATGGTTTTTCCAGTGTTCGTGTATGGATGTGAGAATTGGATTGTGAAGAAAGCTGAGTGCTGAAGAATGGGTGGTTTTGAACTGTGGTGTTGGAGAAGACTCTTGAGAGTCCCTTGGACTACAAGGAGATCCAGTCAGTCCATCCTAAAGGAGATCAGTCCTAGGTGTTTATTGAAAGGACTGATGCTGAAGCTGAGACTCCAATACTTTGGCCACCTCATGTGAAGAGTTGACTCATTGGAAAAGACTCTGATGCTGGGAGGGATTGGGGGCAGGAGGAGAAGGGGACGACCGAGGATGAGATGGCTGGATGGCATCACTGACTCGATGCACATGAGTTTGAGTGAACTCTGGGTGTTGGTGATGGACAGGGAGGCCTGGCGTGCTGTGATTCTTGGGGTTTCAAAGAGTCGGACACAACTGAGAGACTGAACTGAACTGAACACTCATGTGGGGAATGACAGTTGGGGAAACTTGAAGGCTCCCTTGTATAGTCTCAGGGATAATTTTTTCCTAGACTAGATTCTTACAATACCATTCCCCATGTTAAAGGCTCCAAGGATTCCAGCTTTTATCTGCCTCCCTGAAAGTGAAGTGAAGTCGCTCAGTTGTGTCTGACTCTGTGCGACCCCATGGACTGTAGCCAGCCAGGCTCCTCCATCCATGGGATTCTCCAGGCAAGAATACTGGAGTGGTTTGCCATTTCCTTCTCCAGGGGATCTTCCCAACCCAGGGATCAAACCCAGGTCTCCTGCATTGCAGGCAGACACTTTAACCTCTGAGCCAACAGGGAAGCATTTACCTACCTCCCTAAATCCCCTTTAACACCTACTCTGACTATGGAGTGAGAAGAAATTTGCATAACGGTGACCTTATTTCCTTCTCCAAGGAAAATCTTCACACACCCTTTTGTTTATATACATTTTCATTTGTTTTAGAATATATAAACTGTATAAACCAAGACTTTGTTTTTGGATTCACTTAGATTGTTCCACAAGGCCTGGCATATTTCTAATTTACAATTTTTAGGCCTAAGAGAAAGTTCATAAAATCCATCTTGATTTACAATATTTTTCAGGTCTTGTAAGATTCTTCCACCATCCTTTGCAGACATCTTTAGGTAGGATCACCTGTGCCTTTGAATGTCATAAAACTTCAGATGAGGTATGCAGCTGAAGCTCATGGTATCACCAGAATGAGGGTATTCAGCTAATCCTTAATAATTTATATTTGATAGGATCTAGAGTTATATGACTTTCACTTCAGTGTCCTCTTGTGATTCAGGCAACAAAGCTGCTCTTAAAAGTTTTTCCAGTTATGAGATATATTTCTATAAGTCTCTATAGGATCATACAGTATCAAAGAAATATTTATAGCTGATTATCAAGGGTATTTGGAGTACATGGAAGAGAAACTCATTCAAGTTTGCTTAAGCACAAACTACTTAAGATTTGTACCCTTTTAAGTATGAAATACACTGTATCCCTTGTACCTATGGTCCAGCTTAAAGTGACCATTTTATTCTCAATAGTATCTTGCTTTGTATGATAAATTAGGGGTCACCCTACCAATGAGGGTGAGATGGCAGATTTAATATTAGGATATGGAAGGAATTTAATAAGAGATATTGAGGTAGCAGTCTCTCTCTTTCTCTTATTTACCCATTATAGTCAATTGTCTGTTGACAATTGACTATAATGCAGAGTGCCAATTTCCTCAATAAACACAAGTACAAAGTGACAAGGAAGAGGGAAGAGGGAGATTCAAATCAAACTGCAGGAGATAAGGGATCCAAAATTTTGTTTGAGAAACTACTAGGCATAGTCTCAATTAGGAGCATTCTAGGAACACTTCTGAAAGATATTTATTGGTAGTATTGGGTAAAGTACAATTTGGAAGACTTGGTTATAATATGAAGTAGTTTGTGTTTGTGTGCTTAGTCAAAAGATACATAGCAGCAGTTGAGTTTCTAATCACTTGTAGTGTTCATAAAGTAGCCAAGAACCCCACTTCTTTGGAAAATATATTTGATTATATGCAAATAAAATCTACAGTGAGATATCACTCAGCCTCACCCACACACTGAATAAAATTGGAAAGACTGCCCATATCAAGTGTTGGTAAGTATATGGGAAAACTAATATATTCATACATGAGTTTTGGAAATGAAAATTGGTAGTATAATTAATTTGGTGTATACCCCTACATATACATAAACATAAAAACTGACCCAATAATTTCATACTGTGTATAAACCCAACAAAAATTAATGTTTGCAATCACTTCTTCTACATGTAAAAAACTATTTTAATGATGCATATATAATATCCCCCAAACTGAAAAACTGTGGAATAAATAATCACATATTTATGACAAAAAACCTTCACAGTTGATGAAAAAAAGATGGACTACTGCTACATGTGATATCATGGGTGAATAGTTCAGACAATATTGAAGGGAAGAAGCTAAACACACAGTTGCATTTACATGAATTCACAGAACTCATCTGTGTTCAGAATTATCCTTGGTGACAGTGATATTTTAGGGGACAATTGACTGAGCTGAGATAAGAGGACACCCATAAGAGTGATATAAATAATTTGTACCTCACTCTGGGTAATGATTACATGAATGCAAAGATTCCTTAAGCTGTACACTTAAGGTTTGTGCAATTTACTATGTGTGTGTATATATGTATATATGTATATAAATATATATAAACACACACATATATATAGCACCTTAATTTAAAAAAAAGAATAGTTCACTACATTGTTAGAGGGATTGATTAATTTGTTCATCTAAGCACTCAGAAATATCAAAAACAATGTTAATTACAAGGCATATAAGCAAAGGAGATTAATTGACATTTTCATAAGGAAATTAATGGAGGTTGGAAGATGCTATAGTTCAGGTCAATTCAAGGCTGAAATGCTGTGTTTCTACATGAGATACTGAATCCACTTGCATCTTCCATTCGAAATACACATATACACTTACTGAACATCTCTTGATTGCCAGGCACCATAGCAGGGGTTGAGAACTCAGAGAAGGGATGGAATGACCTGTTCTTTAAGGAATTCCCAATCCATTTACACCTGATGCTCCTGTCAAACCATCCACTCTGCATCCCCAATGATTAAGGAATTATGGTCACCAGTCTTATCTTCCATGTTTAAATAGCCGTAGAGACAAAGATATATTTCAGAATCAATATTAACTGTCAATTGTTTTTATTATCTTATCTACATCCCTTTTATTTTTCCTGAATATTTATGTCACCATCACTGAATGTTTAGGGGAAACACACACCTTCAAAGTAGGTAGGTTCATATAAGTAAAACTAGCTTGATGAACAAATCCAGAAGAATACTACTAAACCTTAATAAAGTATGTCATTTTTATGAATTACAAAATCATTTAAAATGTTTGATAACATATATAAATGAATGGAACTAAATTTATAACTGAAATCCAAGAAATACTTTAGTAAAATTGATAGCTCTGCATTTTTCTCTAAAGCATGCATCTTAAGTTTGCATTTACAGTGATCAGTCTCCTTGTCTCTGAGAAGAAAGCCTTCCAAATAGTAGTAACATGACTTTAAAAGATCTAGGTAATAGGAAAGAAACTATAAATTTCTCTTCACATTATACTTCCTGATGAACACCAGAAGACCCTCTAAGCTGTCAAGAACTGCCAAATGATAAAAAGGGAAAATGATGAAAAGAAATGGAAACTTGGAGCTGACCACCTAAAAGCCAAATTTCTCCTGAGATTTCTAGATACAAAAGAGAGGTTTCAATACTTCCCAAAGAACACCAGATCCCATTAACTTATTCAAATATGAGGTCAGATCTCAGTGTTTAGATTTAAAGCTGTCCTGTATATGCCTTGACAAAGGGGGAAAAAAGTGACAAATCACACCTTTGAATAAATTCATTTTAATCCCTTTCTTCCTTTTGATGTAATAAAAATAGTCTTGTCATGTAGCTACAATTGCATTTAATGGTTGTCATTTACAGAAATGAAAAAATGATATGAGTATAATGCCTTCAAATATGGCTAATAGCATTTTTACATATGGAGAAAAATACTTTTATTTTACATGAATAAGACCATTGCTTCATGATGATGATTATTGAAAATTCGGCAGCTTCTCTTATTATAGAATAATGATAAGAAGAGCTCCATCTCTTCTCTGTCATTTATGTTAAAAAATGGTAATCCAAGCGAATCTATATTCCTAATGTTTGTTGTAACCCCATTAGTTCTCAGACAAATTCTTAGCAAAATTCTTGCCTAATTATTACCACTTTACCTGATTTTAATCTCATATTTTAAATAATAAAGATGTCTCAATCTGTTATTCTTTAAGATGACCTAGTAATGCTGTTTTTTCCTCTGTTAAGCATTTCTTAAGCACATAACTTGTCACTTCTGTGCTAATTTGCTGTAACACTCATTGATAAGTGGACATTAATTAATGCTAAATTACAATGGAATTTTTATGGAATTACAGGTGACATCCGCATCAGCACCAAATGAGTTCATCATGATTAAACTTATTACCATTTCTAATTAACCTTGAGAGCCCCTGGATGTTAACTGCACACAAAGCAAGTATATATGCAGCCTGCAGCTCCCATTGAAAACAAACTTTACACATTATATAACCTTTAAAATAATCTAAGAATAGCATAGGACACATTTGTACTCATTGCAAAGGATCATAAAATAAAATACCAGTAGTAATCTGAAGACTTTGAGCAACTAAATTTTTGCCCCCAAAGTAGAAGTCAGAAAAGTGTCTTCCACAAACTGAATTTGTTTGAATATCATAGGCAATCATATGGAGAAGATTTACTTCATTCCCTATAATCACGTTAAGACCTGTTCATTACCTACCCCTTCCCTCACTGCCAACAGTAAAACTTTCTCTGATGAATGTTGCTAGACTGTAAGCCTTAGCTCTAAAATCTCTCTATAACCCTCCATGTGACCAAGGGACCAGAGGCATGGAGCAGAAATGATCTGATGTGCATATCTGTTTCAAACTGAGCCACCACAGTGGAGTCCAGTATGTAGCAGGAAGTGATAAAGGGCAATTACCAACAAACAGCTCTTCATCCTGGAGGCACCTTTTCCTAACCATGAACTGTGATTAGGACACCACATCCTACCTGCTGCAGGGAACATAACTGATTTACAGCCCCAGAGGCTCTCCCACTGGATCTACTACTACATTTGCTCCAAAACCAGCCAATGACTGCATGACAGTGATACCAGGGCAGAATCATCCCAGAAACAACATGGGAATCCTCCAGAGAGCACCTTCTCCCTAAAGACTCCCAGTGGTTCAGCCAAAATTGATGAAATTGCGCTGCAGTTCAAGCAATTTCTACACCATCCTCCTCCTTCTTCTCTTTTATGGGGATCAAAGCTTCATCCCATATCCAACAAAGATGGACTGTATAGCACAGGAAACTCTGCTCATTGTTAGTGGCACCCCACTCCAGTACTCTTGCCTGGCAAATCCCATGGGCGGAGGAGCCTAGTAGACTGCAGTCCATGGGGTCGCTAAGAGTCGGACACGACTGAGAGACTTCACTTTCAGTTTTCACTTTCATGCATTGGATAAGGAAATGGCAACCCACTCCAGTGTTCTTGCCTGGAGAATCCCAGGGACGGTGGAGCCTGGTGGGCTGCCATCTATAGGGTCGCACAGGGTTGGACACCACTGAAGTGACTTAGCAGTAGCAGTAGCAGCAGCAGCAGCAGCAGCAGCAGCAGCAGCAGCAGCAGCAGCAGCCTGTACATGTATTTGGTTGGTGCCAAGTTTTGCCTTGTTGACCTTTGCTATCTAGTTATACAGCATTTTAACACACATTCCTCACTGTTTTTGCTAATGATTTATCTTTAATATTTATTTTAGATTATGGAAATGATGTTAGACCAAAAGCGAATTTGAGCGATTTTCTTATGTTCAAAATGGGTTGTAAAGCAGCAGAGACAACTCAGAACATCAACAACACATTTGGCCCAGGAACTGCTACTAAATGTACAGTGCAGTGGTGGTTTCAAGAAGTTTTACAAAGGAGACAAGAGCCTTGAAGATGAGGAGCACAGTGGCCAGCCACTGGAAGTTGATAACGGCTGACTAGAGCAATCGTGGAAGCTGATCCTCTTACAACTACACGAGAAGTTGCCAAAGAACTCAGTGCTGACTGTTCTATGATTATTGGACCCTTGAAGCAAATTGGAAAGGTGAAAAAGCTCGATAAGTGAGTGCCTCATGAGCTGACCAGAAATCAAACAAATTGTAGTTTTTAAAAAGTGTCATCTTCTCGTATGCTCTGCAACATCAGTGAACCATCTCTCAACCGAATTGTGATGTATGATGAAAAGTGGATTTTATATGACAACTAGCAACAGCCAGCTCAGTGGTTGGACTGAGAGGAAGCTCCAGAGCACTTCTCCAAACCAAGTGTGTTAGTTGCTCCATCGTGTCCAACTTTTTGCAACCCCATGGGTTTTAGCCCACCAGGCTCTTCTGTCCATGGCTTCTTCAGGCAAGAATACTGGCGTGGGCTGCCAAAAAATGGTCATGGTCACTGTTTTGTGATCTGCTGCCCATCTGGTCCACTACAGCTTTCTAAATCCTGGTGAAACCATTACAGCTGAGAAGCATGCTCACCAAATTGATGAGACGCACCAATACCTGCAGTACTGCAGCTGGCATTGGTCAACAGAGAAGACCCACTTTTTCTCCACAACCCCCGACCATACGCCACACAACCAACGCTTTAATGAATTGGGCTATGAAGTTTTACCTCATTTGCCATATTCTTCTGACCTCTCGTCAACTGACCACCACTTCTTCAAGCATCTCAACAACTTTTTGCAGGGAAAATGCTTCCATAACTAGCAGAAGGCAGAAAATGCTTTCAAGAGTTCACTGAATCCTGAAGCTCGGATTTTTATGCTACAGGAATAAACAAACTTATTTCTCATCGGCAAAAATGTGTTGATTGCAATGGTTCCTATTTTGATTAATAAAGATGTGTTTGGGCCTAGTTATAATGATTTAAAATTCACAGCCTGAAACCACAGTTAAGTTTGCACCAGCTTAATGTATATACATGTCCTTCTTGCTGTCCACCTGAAACTATCACAATATTGTTGATAAGCTGTACTCCAGTATAAAATTAAAAAGTTTTCAAAAAAACCTTTATGCCAATCCAGAGTCTCTCTCTCTCTCTGCTTTTTTCAGCATATCAATTCTCATCTTGGCAACTGTTGCTTGAAAGTACCAAGCTAACCCACTTAATCATTGGTAAACAGGACTCAGAAAACATCTAAGTTCTGATAAATGAATGTAACAACATCTGTTTCCAGAGTGAGTAGCTAAAGGAAAGAAAGCAAAATTTCCTCAAAATGTTCTTAATGGTTTCACAGAAAATATAACCAAAGAGGTAATAATTTGATAGTGCCAGTAACTATTATAACATATCTACACAATGTTGCTCAGCATAACACAGGACTTGTCCATAATCAAAACCTAGTTCTTGAAAATTGTCAACCCAGTTTAGGAGCAAATATTTTACTTTCCTCACCTTATTAGAGTTATATATCCATATGCCAATCAAAAAAAAAAAAAAGAACAGCATGTTTTACACATTTCTCTTTTGTAGCCAATATTATTAAAACTCAGTGGCTCCGTAAGTTGAGTGATACATATATTAGAAGAATGGACGCTTTTATTAAAAATAAAGACACTTAACTCATATGATATTGAATAAAAATAATTTTATTGCTGTAATATACATTTGCATATTACAGCTTTCAACAACTGACAGGCAAGAAGGAGTTCTACCTACAAAGGTAATTTTCTTGCATGAAATTTCCTTGAGGGATATGTTAAAATATTGAATTCAGGGGACTCTAACCTCCACTTTTTTTTTGTTTTTTTGCAAATCCTTCATATCAAATCTCTTATTTTTTTTAAACCCAATGCATTGGATGTTGAAACCATTCCCTGACTCATGAAGCTAGCTAGCTTCACCAGTAAGATCCAACTTTGAGATATGTTTGGTTTCAGACATACTATTTTATGATACACTCACACCTATCACATGGTACACATAATCAGCTGGTACACAGATTACTGGCCCTTTCTGACTTATGACCCTATTTAATAGAGATTTTATTTAGTTAATGCTAGCTGCTCTGCTCTCCTGAGATAATATCTATGGATACTATGCCCTATCATACTAGTTAGCAAAGAATAAAATGGAATGTTCCAAGTCTAATATAAAAGAGAAATAGGAAAAAAAGTTACTATAAAATAATTTTTAACATGGAGATGACTGAGCATAACTAAAACAGAATAAAGTAACTGTTTACCTCTAAACCAAAAAATATTATCAAAAAAGCCAGACTGCTACAGTTGGGTTGTGATATAAAACAGGGCAAGCATTATTACAATTAAAAGAAAAACTTTTTCTGAAATGGAGAATGACTCTTGCTAAACTTCAAACAAAGTAAATATTTCCTCACTTTATTGATTAGTCTTTCTCCAGAATTTAGGACATGTTAAACTATTTTACATTATAGATTTTAGTGATTATAAATTATATACAGTTTTATACATATACACATATATACAAAAATAATGTTCCCTCTCCAAATGAATGGTCAAAGAGATATTCACAAGTTGTGTTGAATATGGGAAGCATTTTTAGAGAGGAAGGGAACTGCCCCACAGTTTAAATGAGGGTGAAAGTGAAAGTCGCTCAGTCATGTTCGACTGTTTGCAACCCCATGGACTATACAGTCGATGGAATTCTCCAGGCCAGAATACTGGAGTGGGTAGCCTGTCCCTTCTCCAGTGGATCTTCCCTACCCAGGAATTGAACCAGGGTCTCCTGCATTGCAGGCAAATTCTTTAGCAACTGAGCTATCAGGGAAGCCCTTAAATGAGGGTGGAGGGTGAAAATCAATGTGCAACGAAAAATGTCTTTATATATTTCTGAACATCATTCCAGAATGTGGCCTTCCCTGTTTATCCTAGTTTATATTTAGCCCCAGTTTTTGAAGTTTGAGTCAAATCCTTGTCTTTACTTGAGAAAGCACAAGTCCAACTAAGTGGGAAACATATTTTGGATAGATAGATTACTTACTTTTGGTTTATTATGTATCAGTTTAAAATAATATAAAATTACTATGAGTTGCAAGAAAACCAATACAGAATTATTCAGACCTTGTACATTTCTAGCTAGCCAAGTGTTACATAGACACATTTTATCAACTCAGCTTATGTTAAAATCTCTTCCCCTTTCTCTTTTGATTCCTCCTACTTTGTTTCTCTCAGAGGTGGGAGTCTAGAGGCATCCCATCTGGTTTTCTGTATTAATCTTACTCTGGCAGAACCTCCACACAGGTATTGCAACATACCTACAGTATGCTTTCACAAAGGTGTACCTATTGCAAAAAAAAAAAAAAAAAAAAAAAAACCACAAAAAAAACACAAAACAAAAAACTACAGAGGAGGACTTCATCTAAAACGCTGCCTGTAGAGCATGACCAATGGTTCCTTTTTTTGGATGGCTGTCTATCCTCTCATAATTGTTTATGTGCAGACAGTTTTATGTCAATCCTTTGATTGGATTGTGTCAGTTCACCATACAGGTCAGGAGAGCACAAGAAACCTCCTGCCACAATCTTATAATAGAGTCTGTACCTCTTCACAGACTGCTGAAATAGGATAAAAGGATTTGCTTTTCATCATAGGAAAAATTAAATTTTAATTGCCTGTTAAAACACAAATGTCAAAAGCAAATCTTAAAGGCAAGGTTGCAGTCCTCTCATATATATCATGCTTTAGACCTATTTGCATGCAAATTAATTCCTTTCTTAATTTTAAGTGTGCCTTTTCACAGACAATATTAACTATTTATTTTAAAACGTTATATGGTGATACAACCTTACTCTGTGTATGTGTGTGTGTGCAGCAAAGACAATCAACATTTTTTTAAATATAAACCTTCTTTCATGTATGTATTGAGCAACAACAGATAATTACTTTAGGTGAATGTGACTCTTTTAAGCTGAAGAGTAAAATCATACACTATGGATAGTCAGATCTCAAAGTTATCTCAGCCTTGAGTTATTGCCCTGCCCAAATTTTATTATGTTTCTGATATACCTTATCTCCCTTGCTTTTCCTGTTAAAGTATCCTTATTTTGGAAATGACAAGATGATTTTGTAGACAAAGTTGTGCTCTGCTAGGTCCTGTTTGGAAACACATAAGAGTGAAGAATAAGTGATGTATTCTTAAGACCTTAGCAATGCTGATGTGAACATAATTATTTAGTTTCATTTAATTATCATTCAAATATGGCATGTAATTGTGAAACTTATGGAACTATGAAAGTGGAAATTTATAATGATGCAGGCTTAATTTCATTAATTTAATGCATAAAGCACATATTATACAGAGACAGACGTCAAATTAAAAACTCTCAGACTCTAATTAGCTTTAGAAATCTCTTATGTCTAATTGATATGGCTGTCATAATTAATTTAAACAGTGATTTCAACCTGGCTATGATGCAGACAAATCATTCATTAATAATCTTTAAGGGAAAAAATATAAGATACAGACATATCTATATATGTCTAGATAGAGAGAGACGTAAAAATAAATAGATATAGATATCCTTCTATTTGGTATTGCCAATGAATCACCTTAGAAAGATAGCTTGAAAAGCTTGATTATATGAGTAAATTATCTTTGTCATATTAAAAAGTCCTATGATTAACCCAACTTTTTAAAATTCATAGAATATTCAGAACATTTATTTTAATCACTAGTACTGAATCATTTCTACCAAAATTATGCAAGTGAAATATTTGACTGATTGAAGAAGTTTTCATAGAATTTTAGCTTTAAGAGATATTTTAACAAATGTGATAGATGATTGATGATACTAGGTAGAGAAATATTCAGTCCAGTTCAGTCGCTCAGTAGTGTCCGACTCTTTGTGACCCCATGGACTGCAGCACGCCAGGCCTCCCTGTCGATCACTAACTCCTGAAGTTTACTCAAACTCACGTCCATTGTTCTCCTAGCAAACATATTTTCTGCTGTACTTTACTAACTCTACAGTGTGCTTGTGTGAATGAATGACATGCCCTTATTAACTCTACAGTGTGCTTGTGTGAATGAATGACATGCCCTGCACGAAGCAAGTGAGGAGCCCAGCTCTGTGGTTCCACGGTGACCTCATACTGCTTGTGGCAGAAACCCTGTTAGGGGTTTACTGAAGCGACTTAGCAGCAGCAGCAGCAGCCAATGGATTTCCCTGGTGGCTCAGACGGTAAAGCATTTGCCTATAATGTGGGAGACCCGGGTTCAACCCCTGGGTTGGGAACCCCTGGGTTCCTTTCTGGAGAAGGAAATGACATTTTTCCAGTATGCTTGCCTGGAAAAATCCTATGGATGGAGGAGCCTGGTAGGCTACAGTCCGTGGGGTCACAAAGAGTCGGACATGATGGAGTGACTTCATCATCTTTCACTTTCTTTCTTTCATGTCCATTGAGTTGGTGATGCCATCCAACCATCCTCTGTCATCCTCTTCTCCTTCCACCTTCAATCTTTCCCTGCATCATGGTTTTTCAAATGAGTCAGTTCTTCACATCAGGTGGCCAAAGAATTGGAGTTTCAGCTTCAGCATCGGTCCTTCCAATGAACACTCAGGACTGAATTGCTTTAGGATGGACTGGTTGGATCTCCTTGCAGTCCAAGGACTCTCAAGAGTCTTCTTCAACACCACAGTTCAAAACCATCAATTCTTTGGCACTCAGCTTTCATTATAGTCCAACTCTCCAATGTCTCTGCTTTTTAATATGCTGTCTAGGTTGGTCATAAATTTTCTTCCAAGGAGTCTTTTAATTTCATGACTGCAGTCACAATCTGCAGTGATTTTGGAGTCCAAAAATAAAGTCTGTCACTGTTTCCACTGTTTTCCCATCTATTTCCCATGAAACGATGGGACCAGATGCCATGATCTTAGTTTCCTGAATGTTGAGCTTTAAGCCAACTTTTTCACTCTCCTCTTTCACTTTCATCAAGAGGCTCTTTAGTTCCTCTTCACTTTCTGCCATAAGGGTGGTGTCATCTGCATGTCTGAAGTTATTGATATTTCTCCTGGCAGTCTTGATTCCAGCTTGTGCTTCTTCCAGCCCAGCATTTCTCATGATGTACTCTGCAGAGAAGTTAAATAAGCAGAGTGACAATATACAGCCTTGACGTACTCCTTTTCCTATTTGGAACCAGTCTGTTTTTCCCTGTCCAGTTCTAACTGTTGCTTCCTGACCTGCATACAGATTTCTCAAGAGGCAGGTCAGGTGGTCTGGTATTCCCATCTCTTTCAGAATTTTCTGGTTTATTGTGATCCACATAGTTAAAGGCTTTGGCGTAGTTAATAAAGCAGATATAGATATTTTCTGGAACTCTCTTGCTTTTTTGATGATCTAGTGGATGTTGGCAATTTGATCTTTGCTTCCTCTGTCTTTTCTAAGTCCAGCTTGAACATCTGGAAGTTCAGGGTTCACATATTGCTGAAGTCTAGTTTGGAGAATTTTGAACATTACTTTACTAGTGTGTGAAATGAGTGCAATTGTGCAGTAGTTTGAATATTCTTTGGTGTTGCCTTTCTTTGGTATTGGAATGAAAACTGACCTTTTCCAGTCCTGTGGCTACTCCTGAGTTTTCCAAATTCGCTGGCATATTGAGTGTAGCACTTTCACAGCATAGATGATGAATGATACTAGGCAGACAGATATAGATAGAAATAAAATGTTGGTTAAAAATTAACAGATTGATAAAGCAAAAATATAAATATACACATAGACATGGGTTCTGATGATAGGGATATTAGGTATGAAAAGAAATAAGTTAAAGTGTTAATTAAATTTAAAACTGCAACGTTTTCCATCAGTTGATTATCTGGATATGTCATTGTTTAAGAAAGTGCCTTTTTGGTTGCTACCTGTCCACAGGTATGCTTATCTAGATCTAGAATATGGTCTCAAATTGGATGAATGTTGATTAAAAGTATATGTTTGCATTTTGTCTCCTTTAGATACTAGGTAGGCACTTCCCTGGTGTTCCTATGGTTAAGAATCCACCTTCTAACACAGGGAACATCTGTTTGATTGGATCCCTAATGAGGGAACTAAAATCCCACATGCTGCAGGGCAACTAAGCTGGCGTGTCACAACTAGAAAGCCCATGTGCTGCAATTACAAAGCCCACATGCCCTGCAGACTGCATACCACAACTAGAGAGCAGCCCGTGCACTGCAAGGAAGATCCCACATGTGGCAACTAAGACCCGATGCAGCCATAAAATGAGTAAAAAATAGACACAAGGTAAAAACTTTTGTGTAGATTCAAAGTGACTGTTAACAAAAACACAAAGAACAATGGGCAATAGGCACTTTATTGACTCACTAATAAAGTAACTTGTGAAGATAAATGTAAAAATCTCACCGTACATTAATCGTTTTCTTAGAATATGGCTATATCGTATGGAAGAAATGGAGACCTTTAAATGAACGACAGCACCCTATGATCCACAGGCTTTGTAAGAGCACAGATTAACCTTTTTTTTTTTTTCTAAAATGATGAAAATATATAAAAACTCACCAACACTTCATTTCTTTCTTTGGTGGTGGTGTTTTTGTTGCTAAGTCATGTCTGACTCTCACGAGTCCATGGACTGTAACCTGCCAGGCTCCTTTGTCCATGGACTTCTCCAGGAAAGAATACTGGAATAGATTGACATTTCCTTCTCCAGGGGCTCTTCCCGACCCAGGAATCGAATCCAGGTCTCCTGCACTGCAGGCAGATTCTTTACCGATTGAGCTATAAGGGAAGCCCCTCATTTCTTCCCTTGGGATACCACTATTCAACCTGAATCTTTCGGCAAAGACTGAGGCAGTAAGTTTACCTCTAGTGTTGGTTTTGGCTAACTTATGGAGGGACCACTCCTAACATTCCACCTCCAGGATCCCTTCCTTCCTTCCTTGTGGCAGACATCCAGTCTTCATCTAGCTGTTTTCAAACCAGTTTACAGGTATGATGAGTACCCAAGGGGATGAGTGCCCGACTCTAAGACACATTTTGTCATGATGGCTTTGGAGAGACACAACTGTTTCCATGTCTTTTCTTATTAATTCTCTGAATGAGATGAAGCCACTTTCTAATAGTTTCTTGTAGAGTGATTTTTGAGCTGTCAAAGCAGGTTTTGAAGATTCTTCACCATGTGTGTGTGGTAAACTAAAGAAACGGGCCTCCCAAAGTACATTTACTTCCTAATCCATGAAATCTGTGACTATCACCCAATATGGCTAAAGAGTAAATATTAGCTTATATGTGAAAAAGTGTGATTAAAAATCTTGAGAGGTAAAGCTTATCCTGGATTACCTGGCAAGCACAGGTGTCCTTGTAAGAGAGAAGCATAGGTTGGTTTCAGGCAGACACACACAGTTGTGAAGATGAAGGTAATGTTTAGAATGATACTGCCACAGGCCAAAGCCTGCAGTCACCAGGGGCTATAAGATGTGAGGAGGATTCTTCTTTTGAACCTCTGGAGGGAGTGCTGCCCTACAGACACCCTGATTTCAGACTCTTATCCTTCATAACTGTGATGCATCCCCTTTCTTTGTTTTAGCCACGAAATATGTGATAATTTGTTGGTGTAACCACAAGAAGCTAAAACAATGCGATAAAATATAAACTTGCAGGTCATCTTTACTCCTTAACGTCATGTGACTTTGAGTAATTTCTTATTGTCTTAGTTTCCACATCTGTAAAAACCAATGCAAAACACTTTCCCACCTCATGAGATGGTTGTGAAGGCTTCAAAGAACAAAGCACCATATTAAGAAAGATAAACATAGTGACTGGTGTAAAATCGGGATGTCATTAAATATTAAGAAATGTAAAGAATACTGGAAACTCCTTACAGTTTGTTCTCCACCAGTTCCAAAGCAGAATAAACCACTGACTGAAATGTAATCCTTTCCAGAGACTTATTTAACTATTTAAACTGGTCGCTACCGGGGGTAATTTGCTCCACTGTGTTTTTCTGTCAGTTGAAAGAAATGATATTCCAACAGGCTTCCTAAGCTGAAGAAGATAAGGCCCAAAGTGTTACTAGTCCAGTGATGTAGAGGAGAGGTTCCCTTCAAGCTCTCTAACTGTAAGAGGAGAGATATTTCAAGGAAAAATATCCTGTAACATATTTTGGGCCCCCCCTCTTCCCAACTATTGAAAATACTGTAGTTATTGTATAAGATATTGCACTAGCTGTAACAAAGAATACATGAATTGCATCTCATGTATGCTATGATGCATCCATTTTCTTTTTTACACAAATACCCACACAGGCATTCCCTAATCTCCCAGGCCTTGAAGAATGGACCAATTAATAATAGTCAATGTACACCTTGAAAGGAAGACAGTGGATTTCCCCCTTGTGAAATTGCTATGTGAGAAATAACTTCCAAGTGAAATTGCATTCTACTTCTACACTAAGAAAAGTAGCTCTCATGAAGTCTTTAGACACTATACACAGATGATGAAGATCCAAATAAAATTCTGTTTTTCTGACAGAGATTTGTCTCACCAAATCTCATCCCAGTCATTTTGTCCTTTGCCCATATTCACTGTAGAAGCTGGAAAAGCTAAACATTCACTGTGGCCCAGTGATATAATTTTATGAATATTTATGTAAGCTTCCTGTGCTGACATTGTTTTATTGCTTTCTTTCCCTGCTTTCTGTTCCAAATGTGGGTGTTATATCTGGAATTGGACAGCCATCTTATAAATGACAACTTGAAAACATGAGGCGAATGTGTGCATGCGATCAAATATGCACACTTACACATGCACACACAAATATTTCAGCAGAACCCCTGGTTTGTATTATGAGCTGCTGAACCATGAACTTCAGTGAACTGCAATATTCAACCTTCTATGTTGTTTTTATTGTCATTTCCTGTTAGGACCTGAGGGAATATCCATAATTTGCAAAGAACCTATTCAAAGTATATGAAAATACCAAAGGCATGCTTCTAACCTCAAGGATCTCATGTTTAAGGTGGGTTAAAATCATTCCTGTGTGAAACAGTTACGTTTGATGATTAATTTATTGGTATCTCAAGGCACAAGGCCAGTGTACAGGAATGAGAAGATAGAAAATTGAGGAACTCAAGGGCTCACACATAAGGTAGTGTTTCTATTGCATCTTAAATGAAGATCTCAGGTGTATCAGCAGAGATCAGCTACTCCTGATATAGGAAACTAAGTACTAACACAAGAATGACATGTTCTGGTAATCATATACTTAATTATATTACTTAACTATGGTGCTCTTGAGAAAGCAGAACAAATTACACCAGTTAAACTGGATAGCTCAGGAAGGGCCAAATCAGAAAAGTATAAACAGTAGGCAAAATTACTGATAATTTATCAAACTATACTAAAAAGCTACAATAGTCAAAACAATATGGTCCTGGCACACACACACACACACACACACACACACACAAATGGACACACAGATCAGTGGAACAGAATAAGAATGTCCAGAAATGAACCCACACTTATGTGGGCAATTAATCTACAATGAAGAAGGTAACAGTGTACAATGGGGAAGTGATAGCCTCTTCAATAAATGATGTCAGGACAACTGGACAGCTACATCCAAAATAATCACACTTGACTATTCTCTATACCATGCACAAATATAAGTTTAAAATGGACTAAAGACTTCAATGTTAAGAACCCAAACTATGAAACTTCTAGAAGAAAACATAGTGCACTCTTTGACTTTGGTCTTAGTAATATTTTTTTTTAGTCTGTATTCTTAGGCAAGGGGGGTAAAAAGAAAAAATAAACAAATGGAACTATATCAAGCTAGCACAGAGAAGGAACTATTAACAAAATGAGAAGATCACCTGCTGAATGGGGAGAGACATTTGCAAATGGTCTATTTGATAAGGGATGCTGCTGCTGCTGCTAAGTCGCTTCAGTCGTGTATTCAAATTTGACAAGGGATAGTGATAAGGGATTGTGTATCCAAAATACACAATGAACTAATACAACTCAACATCAAAAACAAAAACAAAACACTAACCAATTTTAAAAAATTGGCAGAGGATCTGAATAGACATTCTTCCAAAGAAGAAAAACAGATGGCAAACAGGCACTTGAAAAGATGCTCAGCATCATCAGAGAAATGCAAATCAAAACCACCATGAAATGTCACCTCGCACTGGACAGAATGGCTAGTGTCAAGAAGAAGAAATAGCAAGTGTTGGTGAGGATGCAGAGAAAAAGAAACTCTCATGCACTGTTGCTGGGAATGTAAATTGGGGAAGCCACTATGGAAAAACAGTATATTTTTCTGTTCCACAAAAACTTAATAAAAAGGTTCTACAAGACTTAAAAAAGAGCTATTGTATGATCCAGCAATTCCACACCTGGGTATTTATCAAAAAAGAAAAAAAAGCACTAATTAGAAAAGATATGCATACCTTTATGTTCACCATAACATTATTTACAATAACCAAGATATGAAAGCAACGTCATTGCCCATCAAAAGATGAATGAATAAAAAAGGTGTAGTATACATATATGCGTGTATATATACACACACCCACAATGGAGTATTAGCCATGATAAAGAATGAACTATTTCCACTTGCAACAATATGGATGGATCTAGAGGGTATTATGCTATGTGAAATAAGACAAAGAAAAATAATGTATGGTTTCATTTATATGTGAAATCAAAAACAACAAATGAACAACAACAACAAAAAGCTGGAATCATAGATACAGAGAACAAAAAGGGGTTGCCAGAGGGAAAGAGGAAAGAAATAGGTGAGGGAAGCAGGAAAGAAATAGGTGAGGGAGCTTTAGAGGAACAAACTTCGAGTTGCAAAATAAATGTCAAGGAAATCAAATGTTCAGCACTTACAGTATAATAAATAACTATGTAATATCTTTGAATGGTGACAGATGGTAATTAGATATATCATGATGATCACTTTGAAATGCAAAGAAATATAAAGGCACTATATTGTATGACAGGAATTAACACAGTGTTGTGGGTCAATCATAATTCAAAAAAGAAAAAAAAACAAACTCATAGAAAAAAAGCCCAGATTTGTGGTAGCAGAGGTGAGGGATGGGACAAGGGGGAATTGGATGAAGGTGGTTAAAAGGTAGAAACTCCCAGTTATAAGGAAATAGGTACTAGGAATGTAATGCACAATATGATAAATATAAATTAGCATGATTGTATATTATATATGAAAGAGTAAATCCTAAGAGTTCTCACCACAAGGAAAAATATCTATGTCTTTAAATTTCTGTCTAAATGAGATGACTGATGTTCACTAAATTTATTGTGCTCATTGCTTCATGATGTACATAAGTCAAATCACTATGCTGTATACCTTAAACTTATACAGTGCTGTGTGTCAATTATATTAAAACAGGAAGAACAAAGGAGTGTGAACAATAAGCAAAAATGCTGAGAATTTATCTTGTGAGCCATGAGCAACTACTGAAAATTTCAAAGTAACTAGTCAAATAGTCATGTTTTACTGTTTTGAACAAAGGTGTCAAGAACTCAGCTAAAGGAATACTACAGAGGCTTAGAGAAGTCAAGCAGCAATAGAGTTTCAGTGTAGTATTCCAATTTTACTAATTACAGTGAATACTCAGATTTTAATTTCCTGAGTTCATATCCTATCTCTGTCATCTATGAGCTGTGTGACAAAGCAAATAAGCTCTGTATGCTTCAACTATTCATGTGTGAATTTAGAGTAATAATTACATCTCATACAATCATTATGAGGATTAAATGAATCTGTACTGATAAAACATTTATAATAATATTTGACAGAAAATAAGCATTATGTAAACTTGATAAATAGGAAATCAGGTATGGAAATAATTCATTTTTATAAGGAGTAAGAGTCAAAAGTGTTATCAAGTTTCCTTATAGGGAGCCAACTGGTTCTCCTCTTAATCCTTTAGCAAATAAATCTTCTCATTTAAGAATAAAATTTTATTTTTCAAGAACTTGACTGTTCTGCTAATTCTGTGGCAAAACAGAAAATGATTTTAAAAATTCTCAGTTTTCTAGTATATGAAGTTAACAGGTCATTCTTCTGTGAATTTTGAAGCAATACTAAAACTTCTTACCAGTCACTAATGTTGTCAAAAGTACAACATATATATACACACACAGGGAAAAAAAAAAGAAAATTATGCTCACAGTTTTCCATATTCAGAAAATGAAATTTTAAACTTTATTTTCTGTTATCAAGTAACTAGGTGCAACAACAATAACAAACTATATTATAGGAAAAATAATGTGTGCATGTGTATGTGCTTGTGTGTCCTTTTAATCCTGACATTTGATCCTGCATGCTGAAATTTTTAATGTTATTTTTTTCAGTAATTAGCAACTGCACACAAATTTCCATTTTGAAAGTGGTCTTCCAGTGGTGAATTTGATAATTGTATGAAAATGAAGAGTTTTAATAAGCTGTGGCAACATAATAAACTGTCATAGAGGACTAATTATCACATAAGGAACTTACAATAGTTGTCATCTTTTCATACTGAGAATGCGAACCCTAAACAACCATAGAAAAAGAAAAACAATCAATTTCTGCAGAAGCATGCAAAAGAGCTATTTTCTGCCTTGCTAGGAGTAATAAAAGAACTAAATGTGAATAGTCATTCATCATGCAAATGGAGCTGTTTGTTAGATTTGTATTTTATGGAACTAGAAGATACTCAGAATTCTCTTTATAAAAACTTAGTAAAAGAAGAGTTTTTTCTTTCTTATTTTTAAAAGATTTCTTTGCAGACTGAGTTTTGTTACTTCCTGAACTTCCGCCTGGTCATTTAGGTCCTGTTGGAAACATTATGATCCCTGTTACTCATTGAAAGTTAATTTCTCATAACATTACTAGCTTTTGTTTATTTGGTGATTGGTCACTAAGAAATGTGAGACTACTTTTAAATGTGTGATAAGTTTATGTAATTATAAGACATAGTCAGAAAATTGATAACTTTACCTGCCAAAGATGAAAGAACATTATTCCTGGATGTCTAGCTTTTACTAGAATAATTAAAATGAAAATCTTCTCTCATCTCATGTATTCTCAAAACACACAACCTTTTGTACTTACAGATTTGCTTCATTGAAAATTCCCCACATGTTGCCTAGCCCACCTCCTGGGTTCCAGCCTGATCTAGTCATGTTCTTCCCTCAAGAAGCCCATATATAAGAATTCTACTTCCAATTAGGATATGGAAGGACTATAAGATCATTAGCCCATTAGTAACATAAAGAAAAATCCAGGAAGTATAAAAAGCAAGCATATCTAATGTACAAGGAAGGTTGATAAACTGATTGCCAGAGAAATAAGTTCTGGTTGTTGACATTTGGACATCTGTCAAAGCAGAGACTTGACTTGGTAACAATGAGAAGAGGACAGGAAAGTTATTGTTGCTGATGGACTTGGTGGAATAAATTTGAGCTTGTAAGACTTTACATTTGGAATCATCAATAATTTTCTCAGCATATCTATTCTCTTCTAATCCCCTTTCCCAGTGTTACAGAAAAGTGAATGCCTGCAGTGAAAAGTGAAGGAATCCATGCATTCTTACCCATTTTTACAATGGTTGGTATCAGTCTCTGCTAAGACAAAATAGAAAGTTGAATCCCGGGTCTAATACCTTTCTAGCTCAAAGTTGATTAAATAAAAGTGAGTAGTCTCAGGCTGCAACAGTGCTAGACTTTGAGATCTGGACTCACTTGAGTTTATTTCAAATTTATTAAGCCTGTACAACTTAATTCTTGGTTATTTTTAGATGTTCTTCTTCCTATGTTGGTTTCCAAACATAGAAAACAAAAAAAATTTTCATCTGAGACTTGCATAAACTCAGCAAAAAAAAAAATCTTTTATATATTGACGTGAAATAAAGATATTTCCTTTTATTCTTGGGCTAAAAAATCACTGCAGATGATGACTGCAGCCATGAAATTAAAAAGATTCTTGCTCCTTGGCAGAAAAGCTATATCAAACCTAGACAACATATTAAAAAGCAGAGACATCACTTTGCTAACAAATGTCCGTATAGTCAAAGCTATGGTTTGTCCAGTAGCCATGTACAGATGTGAAAGTTGGATCATAAGGAAGGCTGAGTGCCAAGAAGAATTGATGTTTTCAAATTGTGGTGCTGGAGAAGACTCTTGAGAGTCCTTTGGACAGAAAGAAGATCAAATCAGTCAATCCTAAAGGAAAGCAACCCTGAATATTCACTGGAAGGACTGATGCTGAAGCTGAAGCTCCAATACTTCGGCCACCTGATGGGATTTCTTTGGAAGGAATGATGCTACAGCTAAAACTCCAGTACTTTGGCCACCTCATGCAAAGAGTTGACTCATTGGAAAAGACTCTGATACTGGGAGGGATTGGGGGCAGGAGGAGAAGGGGACGACTGAGGATGAGATGGCTGGATGGCATTACTAACTCAATGGACTTGAGTCTGAGTGAACTCCGGGTGCTGGTGATGGACAGGGAGGCCTGGCGTGCTGCGATTAATGGGGTCACAAAGGGTCGGGCACAACTGAGCGACTGAACTGAGCAGAACTGATGTGAAGAGCTACCTCACTGGAAAAGACTCTGATGCTGGGAAAGACTGAGGGAAGGAGGAGAAGGGGGTGACAGACGATGAGATGGTTGGATGCATTACTGACTCAAACTCAATGAACATGTGTTTGAACAAACTCCAGGAGATAGTGCAGGACAGGGAGGTGTGGCATGCTGCAGTCCATGGGGTCACAAAGAGTTGAGCATGACTTAGCAACTGAACAGTTATGTCACTATGAGGCACATATGTAAGATATACATTATATTCATATGACAGATATTGTGAGGCAGATCTAAGAAACATTTCTAACCACTTTTTTTGTTTAATAAAGATTTGTCAGCTATACTGGATATCTGTTGTGATATCACTTACCACAAAGGATCTACAAGTCAATGCAATGAAAGCATTTTACCTGTATAGAGTAAATTTTTATTGAGTGCGATCTGAAGAGAGGTAAAACATAGGAGTTAAGGCTGCCAAAACTGCAGTCAAAATTGGCTTAACATGTTGACTTCTCTAGTTATGAGTAATGTGACTTGGGATAAATATCTTTGTTGTTGTTTTGCATAGATTTCTTTTTATTGAAATGTAATTGACAAATAACTTTATACTAGTTTCAGAGGTGTATAGCCTAATGATTAAGTATTTGTATGTACTGTAAGATGATCACCAAAATAAGTGTAGCTCACATTCATAACCATTCAGTTCAGTTCAGCCACTCAATCGTGTCCAACTCTTTGTGACCTCTTGGACTGCAGCACACCAGGCCTCCCTGTCCATCACTAATTTCTTGAGTCTACTCAAACTCATGTTCATTGAGTCAGTGATGCCATCAAACCATCTCATCCTCTGTCATCCCCTTCTTTTCCTGCCATCAATCTTTCCCAGCATCAGGGTCTTTGCAAATGAGTCAGTTCTTCACATCAGGTGGCCAAAGTATTGGAGTTTCAGCTTCAGTCCTCCAATAAATATTCAGGACTGATTACATTTAGGGTGGACTGATTGGATCTCCTTGTAGTCCAAGGGACTCTCAAGAGTCTTCTCCAACACCACAATTCAAAAGCATCAATTTTTTGGCACTAGCTTTCACATCCATACATGACTACTGGAAAAAACCATAGTCTTGACTAGATGGACCTTTGTTGGCAAAGTAATATCTCTGCTTTTTAATATGCTGTCGAGTTTGGTCATAACTTTTCTTCCAAGGAGCAAGTGTCTTTTACTTTCATGGCTGCAATCACCATCTGCAGTGATTTTGGAGCCCCCAAAAGAAAAGTCTGCCACTGTTTCCATGGTTTCCCCCATCTGTTTGCTATGAAGTGAAGAGACTGAATGTCATGATCTTAGTTTTCTGAAGGTTGAGCTTTAAGCCAAATTTTTCAGTCTCCTCTTTCACTTTCATCAAGAGGCTCTTTAGTTCTTCTTTACTTTCTGCCATAAGGGTGGTGCCATCTGCATATCTGAGATTATTGATATTTCTCCTGGCAATTTTGATTCCAGCTTGTGCTTCACCCAGCTGAGCATTTCTCATGATGTACTCTGCATATAAGGTAAATAAGCAGGATGACAATATACAGCCTTGACATACTCCTTTTTCTATTTGGAACCAGTCTGTTGTTCCATGTCCAGTTCTAACTGTTGCTTCCTGACCTATATACAGATTTCTCAAGAGGCAGGTCAGGTGGTCTGGTATTCCCATCTCTTGAGGAGTTTTCCACAGTTTATTGTGATCCACACAGTCAAAGGCTTTGGCATAGTCAATAAAGCAGAAATAGATGTTTTTCTGGAACTCCCTTGCTTTTTTGATGATCCAGTGGATGTTGGCAATTTGATCTCTGGTTCCTCTGCCTTTTTTTAAAACCAGTTTGAACATCTGGAAGTTCACAATTCACGTATTGTGAAGCTTGGCTTGGAGAATTTTGAGCATTGGTTTGAAGTTTAAGAGTGTTTTTTCTATTTCTTTGAAAAATGGTATTGGAACGTCATTGATGACTATATTAAGTCCGTTGATCACTTTGATTATGATAGGCATTTTAGCAGTTTTCTTTCCAATCCATGAACACATTCACTTGCGTCTTTTTCAATTTCTTTTATCATTGTTTTATATTTTTTAATGTACAGATTTTCACGTTCTTAGTTAAATTTATTGTTAAGTATTTTATATAATTTTTATGCCATTTAAATGGATTTGTTTTCTTAATATTTTTCTTGGATAGTTCAGTTTTAGTGAAGAGAAATGCAACAGATTTTTATGTCATTTTGTATCCCTCAACATTATTAAAGAATTTGTAACTATTTTTGCATATTCTTTAGGGTTTTCTTTATACAAGATTTGGAGAAGGCAATGGCACCCCACTCCAGTACTCTTACCTGGAAAACCCCATGGACAGAGGAGGCTGGTAGGCTGCAGTCTATGGGGTCACTAAGAGTCGGACACGACTGAGCAACTTCACTTTCACTTTTCACTTTCATGCATTGAAGAAGGAAATGGCAACCCACTCCAGTGTTCTTGCCTGGAGAATCCCAGGCACAGAGGGGCCTGGTGGGCTGCCGTCTATGGGGTGGCACAGAGTAGGACACGACTGAAGAGACTTAGCAGCAGCAGCAGCATACAAGATTATGTCCTCCCTCTGCAGACAGTTTTACTTCTTCCTCTCTAATCTGGATGCTTTAAATTTATTTTTCTTTTCTAATTGCTCTGCCTAGGACTTTCAGTACCATGTCAAGCAGACATGGCAAGAGTAGGCATTCTTAATTTCTTCCTTATCTTAGAGGAAATGATTTTAAGTTTTCATTATTGATTATGATGCTATTTATGGCTTTTAATGCATTATGGTACATTTATTTTGGAATATTTTTTAAAGTTTTTAATCATGAATGGCTGTTAAGGTTTGTCAAGTGGTTTTTATGCATGTATTAAGATCATCATATGGTTTTTATCCTTCATTTTGTTACTGTTGAGTACCATGGAAGCCCCAAGAATTCTGGAGTAGGTAGTCATTCGCTGCTCCAGGAGATCTTCCTGACCCAGGGATCAAACCTGGGTCTCCTGCACTGCACGCATTTCTTTACTGTCTGAACCATTAGAGAAGCCCTATCACAATTATTGGTTTGCAAAACTTGTACCATCTTTGCATTCTAGGGATAAATTAAACTTGATCATAGTGCAGAATCCTTTTACTGTGTTATTAAATTCTGTTTGCTAGTATATTGTTGAAAATTTTTGCACCTTTTTTCATTAGGGATATTGATACAAAGTGTTCTTCTTCTTAGTGTACTTATTTGTCTTTGGTATCAGGGTAATGCTGGTCCTATAAAATGAGTTTGGAAGTGTTATCTCTTTAATTTTTGGAAAGCTTGAGAAGGATTGGTATTAATTCTTTTAATATTTGGTAGAATTAATCAGCAAAACATCCTTGTCCTGGTCTTTTCTTTTTTTGGTTGATGATGATTATTATTGATTCAATCTCTTTCCTTGTTAATGGTCTGTTCAGATCTTCTATTTTCTCATGATTTGGTCTTAGTAGGCTGTATGTTTTTAGGAATGTATTAATTTCTTTTAGGTTATTCATTATACTGGTATGTGATTGTTCATAGTAATCTCTTATAGCCCTTTATAAATTTTTGTGATGTCAGTTGTGATGTTTCTACTTTCATTTCTACTTTTATTTATTTTAATTTTTCCTCTTTTTTCTTGATCAAATAAAAGCATTGTAAATTTTATCTTTTGTGTAATATTCTTTTATTCTTGAAAGCTGCTATTCCTTTAATTTAAATACACACATATTTGATGTATTCTCAATGCCAAACACTGAGAATAGAAATAGATAAAAGTTCTTTAAGTTTAACTACTTCCATGAGAAGCTTAGTAGTAGGCTTATTATTCAACCCTGACCCTTAATTAGATATAAAGTATTTTTCTCATTTTCTGTTATTTTGTTTTGTTTTATCTTTTCCAAATTGACAGATGACATGAAGCTTGGATAGAGAATACAGTGACTAAAACAACCATATTCCAAAATGCTGGGATTATATACCTTAACTAGGAAGATAAAATTAAGGAAAACAATCTGACTTTTCATGAATTTGGGTTCAGAGTCCAATGACAAAGGCACAAGGTAAGATTAGATTTTTTTTAATCTTACCACTATTCGTTAAAATTGATCATTTAAACATATTGAACTTTTCTAGATCCTTAAATTCTGAGTTCTGATATGGAGTTCTGAGACAGAGAGATCTAGTTCTGAGGTCATTTCTAAATTTAACAAAAATGTTATGATCTAGAAATGAATGGTCTGACTCGCCGTATACTTAAGTGACCTCAGTATATTAGAAGACAAGTTTGGATAAGTTTCTTTTATTTATGAGACAAATTGAACAAAGGGAAATGATAAGAACCAGGTGAAATATTAATATTTGAGCATGGAATTCTATAAAAATTTCCTAGAAACTTCTAACAGTAATATATATGTGTGTATACATGCACACACATACACACACACATACATTCATACATACACACATACATACACATCCATTTCTTTTTCAAGTTATACAGGAGATATTTAGGGTAGAGAATTTTAATTGTATTCTTAGTTGCTCCAAAATTTCTGACCTGAAAGATTTGCACTACTAAAGTTGTAAGCCATAGGTATGCAGCATATGTCAAAATGCCTGGGATTCTCTCTGGTGGTTTCCTGACTAAGGTGAGTTTGACAGACTGCATTGTTACAGTTGTCATGATATACACAAGAAATACTCTGTGTGGGATCATCAGGGGTCATGGCATTTGTAATCTTCAGAAGAGGCAAGAAAAAAGAAATCTCACGTTTCGAAAACTGTCAAAGAAAGGCAGCATTGAGAATAATACCTAGGGGAATATAGGACTTTTGGAGAATTTTGAAGGCAATTTAGAAAATGCTATTCAGAAGTTACACTAGCAAGTGCATATATTTACTTTTAACTATAATTTTACTTTGTAAGGCAATGCTTATTTGCATTAGATGGTACTTCTATGTTTATAGAGAACTAAGACAAATTCACACGGTCATGAGAATGAAGAATTAGATGAAGTTTTGGATATATTTATGTGTAAATACCAAGCTAACCTGAACTAATAGGATGACATTGTTCTTTTTTCCTATGAAACCAATAAAAATTGTTTCTAATTCCAAATATTTCAAAGTGTGTATTTTGGAAACAGAGAATGAGAATCATTTTTTCAGCTCAAGCTCCCCCCCACAGAGCTACCCAAGTTAGTTCCTAACACAAACAAATATAATTATGCTACTTTTCTTTCTACTCCCAGCTGTGTATGAAATTAAGTGTAACCTGCTATGTGCAGCCATCTCAAGGTGACCTAACGTGCCTCCGCAGCTCCTTATTTGGTATCCTTCCTCCCCATCTCCTTACAACTTGTGACCAAGCTGAGCCTCTGTTTCTTAATTTTGATTTTTAATATGTTGTTTCTCTGGAGAACAGTGGTTCTTAATTGAGGAGAATTGTGCATCGCGCCCCGCTGCCCCTGGCCTCAGGACATTTAGCAGTAGCTGAAGACATTGTTGATTGTCATGACCCGGGTAGTTACCATTGGCATCTAGTGAGCAGAGGCCAGAGATGCCGTTAATATACTACAATGCACTGAAGTGCTTTCCTCCTTCTGCCCCCTCAACGAGACTTATTTGTCCAAAATATCAGTAGTACTGAGATTCAGAAACACGGATGTTGAATAATATATCCTCCTTCTATACCCGGTGACATTCTCTTCATTTTTTAGCTTTCATATCAGCTCTAATGTTATTTTCTCCATGAAAACGCTCTGAATTTCCTTGACTCCATTTATGCTTCAAAAAGTCTTTATCTCTTGTATCACACATATGATGTTGTATTGAAATTACTTACACATGCCTCACTAGACTAAACTGTTCAAGGACAAGACTTAAGCTTTATTTCAGTGCTCAAAACCGGTCTGTCATATGGAGGGAACTCAAAAAGTATCAGTTATTGAAACACAAGTGACACCTGATAGTGCCTTATTCATAGCAGGTACTTACCTTTTTGCCTACTGTTATTTGATAATCTTATACTTTATGATGATTTGCCTCATTTCTAAAATAGATAAACTATGTTAATAGTTGAATAAGTTAGTTAATACATGTAAATCATTTGAGATAGCTTCCACAGACTAAGCACTGCATAAATGTTAGTTTTTATTTTAAAATATTGCTTATTCCTAATGTTTGTGATTTTACTATAGTTTTTTTACAGTAAAACTAGCTATAAAATGTAGAATCAAAAAATCATATCCTTATCTGTGACTTAAAGTGTCAATCAATCACTCTCCAAATATTTGCATGCAATATTTACCTACCCTTCTCAAGAAAGTATCTATTTATAAATAGAAGCAATGTTTTATTATTTTCAGCCTCAAATATCCTATTTATATATGTATGACAAATCCATTTTTATAAGAAAAAAGATCTATACTTGTGTCTTTATATTCAAATCTCAAATCTTAAGATCTTCATATGTTAATGATACAGTTTTGGTCTAAGGTAAATATTTCACTTGTCTACATTTATGGTATCAGGCATTGGGTTTGAGGCTATTGAACATCCTGGACTTATCTACCATTGTATAAATATAAATTGGGACTCGCATTCATTTTTCAGTAAATTTTGAAAGAAATATATTTGGGGTCTATTCTCATCTCAGCCCAAATAAAACCATTAAAATTTCCTCTTTAGTAGCAAGCAGGGAGCTGCTGGGTGTGTGTAGAAATAAGGTCATGCATATCAGTCTATCCATAAATATTTAAGGCCATGTGATTAGGTATGATTATAATAATGGGCTCTAGATGGTTGGGTAAAGTTTCAAGATCTGACATTAGTTTATTGAACTAATGGCTTGTGACATAAGGATAGGGACTCTTTAAATGAGTTCATTTCTAGCAGTCATTTCAGCATCTCAAAAGCCCCCAACCTTATCAGAATTGTGAATTACTTGAATCTAAAAACATTAGGCAAAAATGTAATAACCACCCTCTAGAGATGACTGCTTCTTCCTGGTTCAGTTATTAGAAAAGAAAATCAAACAGGTAAATCAAGTGAATAAAAGAGATAATCAAATTCAATGTGTCAGTAAACTCTCAAATCTATTCTTATGTTATCATAATTGCATTACCCAGATTCTCTATGTGAGTAACTGAGCAGAAGTTCTCCTGTCTTCAATTCTGTTATCTAACACAAGAAAGCAAAACAATGAGAAACAAAGTGAAAGATAAATAGAAAAATAATTAGAGGGATTTCTTCCAAAAGTTGTAGCAGATAGGATATGGGATAGAAAAATCTGGACTGATCTTAAAGAGGGTTGTCATGAAACCCTCTTAAAAAAAAATCAATTCTTTATCTCTGGCTCTAGCTCTCTTTCTATCTTTTGTTTAACATGTATATATGTATGTATATATGTGAACATATATGCATGTTAATATATGTGTTTACTATGTGTGTATACATGGATGTACACATGTATATGTGCATTACATATATGTATATATTAGTAGATAAATCATATTAAATATATATATATATATATATATATACACACTATCTGTGTGTGTGTTGGTTGCTCAGTCATGTCCAACTCTTTGTGACTCCAAGGACTGTAGCCTGCCAGACTCTTCTGTCCATGGAATTCTCCAAGCAAGAATACTTGAGTGAGTTGCCATTCTCTTCTCCAGGAGATCTTCCTGATCCAGTTTTCCCAATCCAGGGATCCAACGAGGGTCTCCTGCATTGCAGGTGGATTCATTACCCTCTAAGCCACCAGGAAAGTTTATAGACTAATATATGTAGTATACTCAATGGGCCGGGAAGATTCCCTGGAGAAGGAAATGGCAACTCACTCCAGTATTCTTGCCTGGAGCATCCCATGGACAGAGGAGCCTGGCAGGTTGCAGTCCGTGGGGTAGCAAGAGTCGGACACAACTTAGTGACTAAACCACCACCAATATATTCTAACATATTGTATTAGTATATAAATCATATATTAAACATCTGTATATATAATAGTCTTACCAGTGTGAGTGTACACATAATACATATATACATACATGTATGCATATGTGTGTATACATACATGCATATATGTGTTACGCACACATGCATTTACCTTGGTAAGGCTATTATCCTTTGCTAACTCTCAGTGTAGGTGTAGGATTCACAGAGAAATCAGAAATAATTTATGTTATCCAGAAATCTGATAAATATAATTAATAGACACCTGTTGATTCTATCTTCCACTATCATTCTTCTGATGGTAATCGCAGCCTGATTTTGCTTACCCACACACAAAAAAGCTCTTTTTATATCTACCGCAATCCTTATATTCCATTCCTTAATAAGAGTACTTGCTTGGGTGATGGACACATGGAATCTGCTCAGTCCAAAGATTTGTGTTAAAATAATCAAAGAATGGAATTCATTTTCTGCAGAGTGTTTAGTTAGTAAGATATAAACCTGAAACCTCCAGAGTGGAAGTCAGATCCAAAGTGAAAGTCCGTCTGTGAATAATCACAACATAGAGAAAATCAGAGGTGATACATAGAGATGTATTTCTGTGAATATATATATTGACAAGTACTTTTTATCATTTGAGTTAGAGTATTAGGTAGGATCATGCTTGGCTGCAAGTAACAGAAAAGAAAAAAATTTCTGTTTTTATTTCCTCAAACAATAAGAAGTGTGTAGACAGGCAGCTCAGGAGCAGTGCTATAGGGGCCTATTGTGATCAGCGTTGCACACTCTTCTCTTTCTGACTTATCACTCTTTGCATGGATTTCTGAACCTCCTGGTCACAAGGTGGCTCCTGCTCATACTCATTTTCCTCTCTCATAAGTACTTGGATCATATTTCAGGCAAGAAAAAGCAGGGAAAGATGAAGGCAAAAGATATCTTCACACTCATCAAACTGACACTGCACAAAATCTGGGTCCTGTTAGTAGGAGGAAGAGGAGTCATATATTCAGTATACAGATACCATCAATTTCTTCAACTTGAGATTTAAAAAATAATGTCAATACATAAAAATTATCTGCTTTAAAATATAACATATGCTTCATATTAGATATGTGCTAAAGGGCTATAGAAGTATAAAGGAGAGAGAGAATAGAATTGGAATACATTCACAGGGGAAATAACACATGAGCTGAACATTAAAGGACAGGAAAGTGTTAACCTTGAGGAGAAATAGGAAAGATACTATATTATATACAAAACAAACATCATCTGGGAAGTTATTGAGGCAGGAAAGGAAATGACATTCAAAGAATAACTAGATACTTGGAGGGGTTGGTGCAAAATTTACTTGGGGAGAAATGGTAACAAGTAAATACTAATTTTGATATTATCCTGAAGTGTGAAGGTGGCAGTGGGAACAGGTCCGAGGAACAGGTCAGTATGTTCTTACTACTACATAACTGTGGATGGCCCCATCAGGACTGCCTCTGACTCACGACTTGGGGTCCAAGAGGGAAATGGAAGGAAAATGGAACCCACTTGTGCATAGAAGAGTTGTCCCTTGGTATAGCTGGTGACTGCTTCCAGGACCCCTCTGCCTCCTGCCATGTTCTTGGCAGACAGCGTAATCTACAGATGCATAAGTCCCTTACTTAGCACTCTGTACCCATGGGTTTGAATTCAGGGACCAAGGAGGGTAATGATTCTACCCTGTGGAACCTGAATGTGGAACCATCTCCTAAGTGAACCCAGAGGATAGAGCTTCAAGCAGATATCCTCAAGCCTTGAAATTAAATGGAATTTGCCCTGCTAGGTTTCAAGCTAATGCAAATAGGGTTTGAAATAATCTTCCCTTCACCACCAGCTTTGTATTGATAGAGGATGGTATCACCTTTGAGCACACTTACATGTGTATCATATACTTTAGAGAAATGAAATCACCAAAGTACTGCCAAAACTAATAAGTAAATTCAGCAACCAGGGATTTAAAGAGTGTAGAAGATATGGCAAGTCTTCCATGGAAATCAGTTGATAAAGATTAGTCACTTAAGTGGGCTTCTCCTGTGGCTCAGCGGTAAAGAATCTGCCTGCAACACAGCAGACACAGGAGATGTGGGTTCAGTTCCTGGGATGGGAAGGTCCCCTAGAAGAGGGCATGTCAACCCACTCAAGCATGCTTGCCTGGAGAATCCCATGGACAAAGAAGCCTAGCGGGCTACACTCCACGGGGTTGCAATGCGTTGGACACGACTGACGTGACTGGGCACGCATGCGTTTGAGAAGCACATCCTGTGATTCAGAATAAAGCTCCTGAAGTGAGCCCTTTGTAGATGGTGAGGTGTATAGTAAGCATTTAACAAAAAGATGCATCAGTTTCCTTATTTCTTAGAACCATTCCCTTTCACACTGGTGAAAGGGTGATGCCAGTTTCATAGGAGAAAAGGAACTAGACATGATTATCAGAAACCGCTGAAGAGTCTTTATACTCCTTCATATCAATGACTAGTAGAACAAAATAGGCAAGCTTCTTTTTACAGCATGGACTAATTACTCGCAACTTCATAAAAAACTATTTTCATAAATTACAATTTAATTTTTATTTTACATTGTTTTATTTCAAATTGCTCATGATAGATGCTATTAATACTTCACTGTTACAGTGGAATATTAAATTCTGTGTATTACAGTGTTAAATTCTGATTTCAAGGAGAGAGGTAGTATATCATTCAGTATCCTCCATGTTGGTAACTTTTTCTTGAATATATTTCATGTTACAGAGGCAACTACTGCACATTGTTTACTTGTAGTGTTTTCATAGCCCAAATGTTCTAGTTTTAAGTATGCTTTCAGTAAGCTTCATTTTGTGAATTCTACATACCACCACAAATACCAAACAACACACTTCACAGAGAAAGATAGCTTAATGCTTGGATAATTCATATTTTTACAGACACATGAAAGTATAATACTTTCTTGTTTAAAGTGCAATCAAACCTCACAATAATAAGATATTGTTAAAATAAATAGTAAGTCATTTATGAACTATAAATCAATTTGCATAATGCAAACAATACATATTTGTTGGCCGTGAGAATGCATGGATGGCTTTGAACTAAATTAACAGTTCTCTCTGGTAGGTTTAGAGGTACTTCTTTTTCTTTACTAGTATTTTTGGATTTACATTGCTGTCACATAAATAATTATGGTGGCTTATATAAGAAAAATAATATCAGCTTTTTTGTGTTTGTTATACAGAACTGTGTTTTTTTGTTGTTGTTGATGTAAACATTTTCTAGAATTCAGTTTGTCTTGTTCAGTTCCCAGTGTAAGTGTATAGAACTGTTATTATCTGTTTGCAGATCTAGGCTAGGTTCAAGATTATTGACAAGTGTAAAACATTTTATACTCTGGAAGATTGTTTTTGAAATTTCAATTTGTCAAAATCAGTTACTTTTATCCATGTATAACTGCATAAAGAAACTATTTCTAGCTGTATATTTGCTTAGCATATACATAGCTTTACGTAATCAATAGAAATATACACTTTTAAGTGGAATAACAAAAGAAGAAAAGGAAAAATATTAGGTCACTAGATGGTGCCATGATGTTATTTTTTACTTTATTGCCAGGGATCCTGGAAAGATATCACAATTATTTTTAAGAGGCATCATTTCAAGTACCATTCAGAGCAAAAAGTAAACTTAACGCTTACTTATAACATGGACATTTTAGACAGAAATGTTATTAACCAAATAAAGAAAGAAGGAAAGAATTACACCAGACAATACTGAATTAAAATGGATTAAAGTACTCCAGTAAGTACTGTGGGCTTTTCACAGTATCAAGTTAGAACAGTTTAATGTGAAGAAATTTTATACTGGATTTTTAGGTTGAGTTTAGTAGTTGTTCCTAAAACCAGTTGTAATTACTTACCTCATATGTAAATACACACACACACACAGAAAATAACACTCTTTCCTAGACTATGCATCAAAGTCAAAATTCCTTGCAGTTTTTAAAATAAGCATAATTTTCTTTTTACATGAGTTATATTTAAGGACTTCTGTCTAATCAGGGGTTTCTTTGATAGATGAACCTGGGTCTTTTGTTGTTGTTGTTATTATTAAGCACAAACAATCTTGGTTAGAATATTTCCTGACTGACATTTTCTCCATATGGGTGATATTACAAAGAAACTGCAACTGGAGTGACAGTTTTTCAAACAAACATATTTCACCACACCTGAAACAAATCAAAAATAACATTCTTGTCTTTGGAAATGTCAGAACTTGTTGCCAGAGTTATGGGTAAAAACACTGCTTGGAGAAACCTAGAAGCCTGAGAGAGGCTCATTTGCATTTCTAAACTTCCCCACTGGCATAATTACTCCGCGAGAGAAAAGGAGTTTTTCCCTCTTGAATCCTCAACCACCATTCACATGCACAATGTTCAAGGGAGCTAGCAATTTTAGGTACTTTGTAGATTTAATGGTGGAGCAGAGGAGAAAGACTTAAGTCTCAAAGTGCTTCTTTATTTCTCTCATTACTGGAAACAGTTTAACAGCGCACTTCCAGATCTTCCTTTTAACAGAGTTTGCTCTTTTCTATATTATTATTCAACATGAAAACTGATTTTTTTTTAACCCAGATAGAACAACAAGGAATCTTTCAAAAAAGGTGCAGGTTTCAGTGTCAGATAGATTTAGATCCACCTTTGATAACAAAATTCAGTATTCCCCAAACACTGATCTGTGATGTTTCTGAAGATAAGTCAATTTCTTGTGGGAAGAATTTGTTTAATGTTACCAAGAGCACCATCTCTAACTGCCACAGTGCAAGTGATGGATTTTGGATTGAAAGCAGGGAACAAACAAGGGATAAGGTTGTTCCTCAGGAATATTTCTTGTTTTCTTTAGACAAGGTGACTGCTTTACTCACTTATATTTAAATTATTACTCCACCCCAAAGTAGGCAAATTAATATCTAGTAATACACTGTTGCATGGGAAGAGTTTATAGCTCTGCTTTAACCTCATTTGGGGGATGGGCTCCTTTGATGTGATTTACAGTAAGGCTGGGCTTGTCTCTGGCTTAGGTGAAGATGTAGTTAACAGATTATTCATACTGCTGCTTGATACTCTATTTTACAGCATGTTTGCAAGGAACGTTAGCTTGTAACAACCTTTTTCTTCCTTGATGGCTATTAATGATACTTGGCACTGCTTTTCTTTAACAGGCTGCATACAATTAAACATAGAGGTTGACATTTAGCTGTTGGCTAAAATGGTATACTGATAGTGAAATGAAAGTCGCTCAGTCGTGTTCCACTCTTTGTGACCCGATGGACTATAGTCCGTGAAATTCTCTAGTTCAGAATACTGGAGTGGTTAGCCTTTTCCTTCTCCAGGGAATCTTCCTGACCCAAGAATCGAACCAGGGTCTCTTGCATTGCAGGTGGATTCTTTACCATCTGAGCTATCAGGGAAGTCCTAAATGCTGATGGCCTTATCTGAATTCATAAGAGTTTCATTTAATAGGTGCAGGAGCCAAAAGAAATAAAATATTCCAAGTTTTTGCTTAAAATATTAATCTCAGCCCAAGCCATTGCTTAATTTGGATCTCTTTTATTGAGCTAAGGTTTCCCCAAAGACAACAACCTTGCTTTCTTTCAAATTAGCCAAAGAGTTTTACAATTATCAGTGAAACACTATGTCCTAAGCACCCGTGACAATGTTTTGCAGGCATTCTCTCCTCTGCCCACCATTACTGAGTAAAAGGACTATTATTAACCTTACTCTATGGTTGAGGGAATGAGGGCTGGAAGTGGTTAAATGATTTGCTCAAAGGCACTGGGATAGCACACAATATGGTGAAGAGCCATAACTGCAACCTAGGACCCATGCACCACAGAAGTTTATGTAGATTTTATGAAGATAGTGTGAAAGAAGTGTTAAAACCTTTCTATGGGGACTTCTGGAGAAGGCGATGGCACCCCACTCCAGTACTCTTGCCTGGAAAATCCCATGGACAGAGGTGCTGGTAGGCGGTGGTCCATGGGGTCGCGAAGAGTCGGACACGACTGAGCGACTTCCCTTTCACTTTCATGCATTGGAGAAGGAAATGGCAACCCACTCCAGTGTTCTTGCCTGGAGAATCCCAGGGATGGGGGAGCCTGGTGGGCTGCCGTCTATGGGGTCGCACAGAGTCGGACACGACTGAAGTGACTTAGCAGTAGTAGTAGTAGTATGGGGACTTCCCTGGTGGTCCAGTGGTTAAGACTTTGCCTTCCAATGCAGGGGGTGTGTGTCAGATTCCTGGTCAGGGTGCTAAGATCCCATGTGCCTTGAGGCCAAACCAAAACATAAAAGAAACAACATTGTAACAAATTCAATAAAGACTTTAAAAATTGTCCATATTAAAAAATAAAACATTCAAAAAAACTTTTCTGTGGTCAGAGAAAGCAGTGGTTTTGGTGACATAAAGTAGGTAGAAACCTGAGAATTTCTCTCCCCCATCCAAAAATTGTGTTTCATCTTAGATAGATTATTATTATTTGTCCAGAGGGCATCTCATTTGGACTACCATGTTTACTTGCCCAGCATCCGTTTCTCTTTTCTGTTTTCCTTTTCTGTCTTGCTACCATCTAAAGCTGTCAATTAAGGCAATCCAACCTTTGGCTGTGTGGATCACAATAAACTGCGGAAAATTCTGAGAGATGGGAACACCAGACCACCTGACCTGCCTCTTGAGAAATCTGTATGCAGGTCAGTAAGCAACAGTTAGAACTGGGCATGGAACAACAGACTGGTTCCAAATAGGGAAAGGAGCATGTCAAGGCTGTATATTGTCAGCCTGTTTCTTTAACTTATATGCAGAGTACATCATGAGAAACGCTGGACTGGAAGAAACATGAGCTGGAATCAAGATTGCCAGGAGAAATACCAATAACCTCAGAAATGCAGATGACACCACCCTTATGGCAGAAAGTGAAGACAGACTAAAAAGCCTTTTGATGAAAGTGAAAGAGGAGAGTGAAAAAGTTGGCTTAAAGCTCGACATTCAGAAAACGAAGATCATGGCATCTGGTTCCATCACTTCATGGGAAATAGATGGGGAAACAGTGGAAACAGTGTCAGACTTGATTTTTTTGGACTCCAAAATCACTGCAGATGGTGACTGCAGCCATGAAATTAAGAGACACTTACTCCTTGGAAGAAAAGTTATGACCAACCTAGATAGCATGTTCAAAAGCAGAGACATTACTTTGCTGACTAAGGTCCATCTAGTCAAGACTATGGTTTTTCCTGTGGTCATGTATGGATGTGAGAATTGGACTATGAAGAAGGCTGAGCACCGAAGAATTGATGCTTTTGAACTGTGGTGTTGGAGAAGACTCTTGAGAGTCCCTTGGACTGCAAGGAGATCCAACCAGTCCATTCTGAAGGAGATCAACCCTGGGATTTCTTTGGAAGGAACGATGCTAAAGCTGAAGCTCCAGTACTTTGGCCACCTCATGCAAAGAGCTGACTCATTGGAAAAGACTCTGATGCTGGGAGGGATTGGGGGCAGGAGGAGAAGGGGACGACAGAGGATGAGATGGCTGGATGGCATCACTGACTCAATGGACATGAGTCTGAGTGAACTCCAGGAGTTGGTGATGGACAGGGAGGCCTGGCGTGCTGCGATTCATGGGGTCGCAAAGAGTTGGACACGACTGAGCGACTGAACTGAACTGAACCTACTGTGACCAATGGTGGCCGGTGGCTCCAATTAGTCAGTCACATCATCTTCTTAAGAATTCACATCTTGTTCTTCCCTGGTGGCCCAGTGGGTAAGACTCTGGACTCCCAGTGCAGGGAAAGTGGGTTCGATCCATGGTCAAGGAACTAGATCCCACACGCCACAACTGAAGATTCCACCTGTAGCAACTAATCATCCCGTGTGCCACAACTAAGGCTGGTACAGCTAAATACATGACTAAATATTAAAAAGAAAAGAATTCACATCTTTATAAGTGTGACCCAAAGACTCAAATCAACTGAGATGAAGGAGTTGGTTATCCTGATGACTGTTCCCTGAGGACATGTCCATTAGTTCCTGGCACAAGACGCCTAGAGTCCCCATTTCTTAGCCTTCCTGCAATTGTTTGTTTTCCATTGATGCCATGGTTACTTCTCATTCTTTATGAACCTAAGCTCTCTTGTCAATAAGGTAAGCATAATAATTTAATAAAAGACTTCTGATAGTTGTTTTGGGATTTATTTAAATAATATAAACAAAATGTTGAGCTCATTATCTGACATGTAATAATGGCTCACATGTTAGTTAAATTTCCTGCTCCCGAAACCTAACAAAAAACATTTATACCCCTTTCAGGCATCAATATGTTGTAATTTATTCTCCATCAACACCCATACATGAAATATCATTTGATCCTCTTGTATTGTCTTCCTCATCCCCTTCAGTATCTCCACTGTCACCCTAACACCCTTACCTGATGATGTGTCATTGATTTAATATTGAGTTTTCCCTTTGTTTTCTAATTTGATTTTGAACAACAAGGTTATCAAATTCTTGAGAGTGAGAGTGTCTTATTTAGTGAGTCCGACAGTTGTAAAAATTGGGTTGCATTGGAGGGGGAGCAGAGGTAAGGAAAAGTGACTGGGTCGGGGGGAGGATAAAACTGTTTTAAACTACATTGAAATCTGAACTGAAACATGTTCTGAAAATGTGCCATTTCTGTTTATACAAGGCTCTTTTGAGGAGGATTTAAAGTTACAATATTCAGATTAGTGGCAGACATTCTCTGTACCCAGGTTTGTACATGCTGATCAATGAGGCATAAAGATATAATTGGTTTATAGACACATTTGTTGAAATGTATTTACCAAGCTTTTAAACACCACATTTATGTTTTGAGCCTAAATCATCAGCAAATGAATTTCAGCATTAAAAAAAAGGGAGTTTCTCTGAGATATTAGCTAATTTATCTGTATATTGACATTAAAAGTTCCTACCACTCTGTTTTAAGGAATTCATTTTAAGGCATGCCAAGAAGGAATTAATTAAAGTGCAATTTGGCAGTAAAATGTCTTTATGGAAAAGTCCAGAGGCCTCTCCTATAAAAATGATCAGTTAAATAGACTAAATCGATTTTTTAAAGTATTAAATTATCTGTTTATGTTTCTAGGTCTAGTGAAAGTTATTCCTGCTCATAGCAAGATAGACAGAGATTGAAATTTGGCTGTGGGTTGAGGCATTGTTTTCTGGATATCTTAGTCTTATTTTTCATAAGCCAACTTTCAAAAACTCTGTAGAGGTATATACAGAAAATAATGCATTGAAGATAAGTTCTTCTTACTATAAGTTTTGGAACCCAAATTCTACACAGTATTTGTGCCTCAGCCAAGCTGTATTTTGTAATTAAGGAAAATAAATACAAATAGCAAATGTTGGAGGGGGTCTGGAGAAAAGGGAACCTCCTATACTGTTGGTGGGAATGTAAATTGGTGTAGTCGCTATGGAAAGCAGTATGTAAGTTCCTAAAAAAACACTAAAAATAAAGTTGCCATATATCCAGCAATCCCACTCCTGGGCATATATCCAGATAGAACTATAATTAAAAAGACATGTACCCCTATGTTCATTGCAGCACAATTTACAAAACCAAGATATTTAAGCAACCTAAATGTTCATCAACAGATTAATGGATAAAGAAGATGTGGTACACACACACACACACACACACACACAATGGAACATTACTCAGCCATGAAAAGAATAAAATAATGCCATTTGCAGTAACATGGAGAGTCTCATACTAAGCAAAAAAGTCAGAAAGAGAAAGGCAAATGTCATATGATATAACATATCTAAAGTCTAAAATATAATACAAATGAACATATCTATGAAACAGAAACAAACTCCCAGATATAGAGAACAGATTTGTGGTTACCAGCAGGGAGCAGTGCAGGGAGGGAAAAGGATTGGGGTTTGGGATTAGCAGATGCAAACTATTATATATGGATTGTATAAACAATAAGGTCCTTCTATATAGTACTGGGAATTATATTCAATATCCTGTGGGAAACCATAATGGAAAATAATATGAAAAAGAATATATGTGTGTATGTATGTATAACTGAATAACTTTGCTATACAGCATTTATTAATACATTTAACTTTTAAAAATCAACTATTGTTCATTAAAATTAAAACTGACATAAAATTAAGGGGGAAAAAAGCAACAAATATAAGTTCCTCCCACAGCCATGAAAAGTGTAATGATTTGCAATAGTCTCTTCATATATAATCTCATCATCCTTATCATCACAGCATTTCCCAGGGAGCTACTGCTGGTATATTGTTACAGGTATATGGAATGAATTTCGTCTGCTACCCCTATTTAGGGCATTAGTCTAGGAGAGTAACTCTAGAGATGAGATCATCAAATGAAAGTATTTAAACGTTTTGTGAAGACTAACTAAAACATATACTTTCCAGGAAAATAAAACCGTAATAGAAATAGAAAATAAACTTCAAATATAAAAACATATATTGTATCAATCACTATAACTATTAACACCGTTTGGATAAAGTTTATAGAGAATTCCCCCCGTTATGATCTCATCTTATTCAAACCTCAGAGCCACTCTTTCATGTTGCTGTGATCACTGTCTCATTTGGAAATCAGAGAAATGAACCACAGAGAGACTATTTTTCTTGAGGGCACATAACTTATTATGTAGAGTCCACACTAGACCTTTTGACTCTATCATATACATTGCATTGTAAGAGTAAGTGTCAATCATGATATGTAAGTGAAGTGAAGTCGCTCAGTTGTGTCTGACTCTTTGTGACCACATGGACTGTCGCCTACCACATTCCTCCATTCATGGGATTTTCCAGGCAAGAGTACTGGAGTGAGTTGCCATTTCCCTCTCCAGGGGATCTTCCTGACCTAGGGATCGAACCTGGGTCTCCCACACTAGGCAGATGTTTTACCATCTGAGCCAAATACACTATTTTTTTTTTAATTTTTTTTAAAATTTATTTTTAATTTTAAAATCTTTAATTCTTACATGCATTCCCAAACATGAACCCCCCTCCCACCTCCCTCCCCATAACATCTCTCTGGGTCATCCCCATGCACCAGCCCCAAGCATGCTGCATCCTGCGTCAGACATAGACTGGCGATTCAATTCACATGATAGTATACATGTTAGAATGTCATTCTCCCAAATCATCCCACCCTCTCCCTCTCCCTCTGAGTCCAAAAGTCCATTATACACATCTGTGTCTCTTTCCCTGTCTTGCATACAGGGTCGTCATTGCCATCTTCCTAAATTCCATATATATGTGTTAGTATACTGTATTGGTGTTTTTCTTTCTGGCTTACTTCATTCTGTATAATTGGCTCCAGTTTCATCCATCTCATCAGAACTGATTCAAATGAATTCTTTTTAAGGGCTGAGTAATACTCCATTGTGTATATGTACCACAGCTTTATTATCCATTCATCTGCTGATGGACATCTAGGTTGTTTCCATGTCCTGGCTATTATAAACAGTGCTGCGATGAACATTGGGGTACATGTGTCTCTTTCAATTCTGGTTTCCTCGGTGTGTATGCCTAGAAGTGGGATTGCTGGGTCATAAGGTAGTTCTATTTGCAATTTTTTTAAGGAATCTCCACATTGTTCTCCATAGTGGCTGTACTAGTTTGCATTCCCACCAACAGTGTAGGAGGGTTCCCTTTTCTCCACACCCTCTCCAGCATTTATTGCTTGCAGATTTTTGGATCGCAGCCATTCTGACTGGTGTGAAGTGGTACCTCATTGTGGTTTTGATTTGCATTTCTCTAATAATGAGTGATGTTGAGCATCTTTTCATGTGTTTGTTAGCCATCCGTATGTCTTCTTTGGAGAAATGTCTATTTAGTTCTTTGGCCCATTTTTTGATTGGGTCGTTTATTTTTCTGGAATTGAGCTGCAGGAGTTGCTTGTATATTTTTGAGATTAGTTGTTTGTCAGTTGCTTCATTTGCTATTATTTTCTCCCATTCAGAAGGCTGTCTTTTCACCTTGCTTATATTTTCCTTTGTTGTGCAGAAGCTTTTAATTTTAATTAGATCCCATTTGTTTATTTTTGCTTTTATTTCCAGAATTCTGGGAGGTGGATCATAGAGGATCCTGCTGTGATTTATGTCTGAGAGTGTTTTGCCTATGTTCTCCTCTAGGAGTTTTATAGTTTCTGATTTTACATTTAGATCTTTAATCCATTTTGAGTTTATTTTTGTGTGCGGTGTTAGGAAGTGATCTAGTTTCATTCTTTTACAAGTGGTTGACCAGTTTTCCAAGCACCACTTGTTAAAGAGATTGTCTTTACTCCATTGTATATTCTTGCCTCCTTTGTCAAAGATAAGGTGTCCATATGTGTGTGGATTTATCTCTGGGATTTCTATTTTGTTCCATTGATCTATACGTCTGTCTTTGTGCCAGTACCATACTGTCTTGATGACTGTGGCTTTGTAGTAGAGCCTGAAGTCAGGCAAGTTGATTCCTCCAGTTCCATTCTTCTTTCTCAAGATTGCTTTGGCTATTCGAGGTTTTTTGTATTTCCATACAAATCTTGAGATTATTTGTTCTAGTTCTGTGAAAAATGTGGCTGGTAGCTTGATAGGGATTGCATTGAATTTGTAAATTGCTTTGGGTAGTATACTCATTTTCACTATATTGATTCTTCCAATCCATGAACATGGTATATTTCTCCATCTATTAGTGTCCTCTTTGATTTCTTTCATCAGTGTTTTATAGTTTTCTATATATAGGTCTTTAGTTTCTTTCAAATACACTATTAAATTGACAGCAGGAACTTTCCTTTTCTAAGAATTTTACATTGGACCACTTTAAATCTGTCTCCTAATACCCCATGAATTGCAGCACGCCAGGCCTCCCTGTCCATCACCAACTCCCAGAGTTTACCCAAACTCATGTCCATCCAGTCAGTGATGCCATCTAGCCATCTCATCCTTGGTCATCCCCTTCTCCTCCTGCCCCCAATCCCTCCCAGCATCAGAGTCTTTTCCAATGAGTCAACTCTTCACATGAGGTGGCCAAAGAATTGGAGTTTCAGCTTCAGCATCAGTTCTTCCAAAGAACACCCAGGACTGATCTCCTTTAGGATGAACTGGTTGGATCTCCTTGCAGTCCAAGGGACTCTCAAGAGTCTTCTCTAACACCACAGTACAAAGGTATCAATTCTTTGGTGCTCAGCTTTCTTCACAGTCCAACTCTCACATCCATACATAACTACTGAAAAAACCATAGCCTTGACTAGATGGACCTTTGTTGGCAAAGTAATGTCTCTGCTTTGTTGTCTAGGTTGGTCATAACTTTCTTTCCAAGGAGTAAGCGTCTTTTAATTTCATGGCTGCAATCACCATCTGCAGTGATTTTGGAGCCCCCCAAAATAAAGTCTGACACTGTTCCCACTGTTTCCCCATCTATTTGCCATGAAGTGATGGGACCAGATGCCATGCTTTAAGCCAAATTTTTCACTCTCCTCTTTCATTTTCATCAAGAGGCTTTTTAGTTCCTCTTCACTTTCTTCCATAAGGGTGGTGTCATCTGCATATCTGAGGTTATCCATATTTCTCATGGCAGTCTTAATTCCAACTTGTGCTTCTTCCAGCCCAGCGTTTCTCATGATGTATTCTGCATACAGTCACAAAGAGTCAGACACGATGGAGTGACTGAACTGAATTGAACTGATGAATGAAGATGAGCTCTAGAAGATTATGATATATCAACAATAATAGCAAAGTCTTAAATTGTACTTTCTATTTGCCAAGCCCTGTACCAAACCACTTCTGCTGTTTCCATGATTTCATCCATGTAAATGGTCTTTCATAACTAATGGTTGACATGCAAATTGTTTGCTTCTTTAATATTCAAATTCAGATAGTATGTACCAATAGTAAAAATGCTATTCAGGTAATTAAAACATGACATATGCTGAAGTAGATGCTACGCATGATATGAAATTAAATAAAAACAACAAAAATAATATTTGGATTATATTTTAAATGAGGTGAAAAGGAAGAATTTAGAATTCATTAAATCATTAAAGCAGTGATGTTTGTAAGTGATCACAGTAATACATTTCTTAAAGAACAAATTAAACCATCCTAAGTGAACCATCAAGGGAACTCTAAATGACTGACAAAAATCCATTTATATAATAAGAAGACAACACTGCATCAATCTGTTCACCTATGCATTTGGGACATCAGGGAAAACCTCTCTGAGGACATGATATTTCTGCTGAGATGGAGCCAGTCATTTTTAGACCTGGGAGAAGTATTTTCTAAGCAAAGAAAATAGTAAGCACTCAAGGCATAATAGATAATATATTCAGGAAGACAGAAGACCAGTGTGGCTGGAACAATCTCAGTAAGAACACCTGTATAAATAGCTGAAGATAAACAACCCATGGGGACTTGGCAGAGAGGGTAAGAGGAGGGTTTCCCTGGTGGCTCAGATGGTAAAGAATCTGCCCACAATGCAGGAGACTAGGGTTTGACCCTTGGGTCGGGAAGATTGCCTAGAGGAGGAAATGGGAACCCACTCCAGTATTCTTATCTGGAGAATTCCATGGACAGAGGAGCCTGGCGGGCTATATAGTTCATGGGGTCACAAAGAGTCGGACATGACTGAGTGACAAACACACACATCCCACATTAGCTGTGGATTATTTTCAATAGGTAAACTTTTTATGTACGCACTTGTATGCATTGATCCTAATAAAATCATAGTCTTGAAAAGGAAAATTTCATTTTTAATAGCGTAGTCTGTTGATCTAAGTGCCAGTCTAGATATTTGGAAAATTCTTTCTGAATGGATTTGTAGTTTTGTTAGCAGGGTTAGCAGGAAGTCAAGCAAGAACTGCTATCACAAAGACATACCAGGACCTTCATGCTTGAATTACAGATGCATAAGAGAACCCAGAGCAAATTATTGATTATAGCTTCTACAAAGAAATTATGACTCCAGGTGTTAAGATGTTTATTCCTCTGTTTGGATTCTCTGCATCAAAAACCTCATTTTTAGCTTACAAAGATACAGATGGTGGAATTCTCAAGGACTTTAAGCTTAATAATTTTGGTTAGAATCTTGACTATGCTATTTCTTTGTTGTTTGCTTTTTCTCCAGTGGTCTGTTTTACATCACTGACCCCCACTTTCCTGCTCACAAGTAGATGTGAGTATAGGTCTGAGGGGTAGATCATTTATGCAAATCACAGGGCACAGCCCTTGGAAAGCAGTCACAAATCGATAGTTATGATTTTCATAAAGCCTGAGCCTCCCTTTGGAATACTGATACTTTTTAGAGGTAAGGTATTGTTGAATCAGTGGCAGAAGATAGAACAGACGAGCAGTCTGGAGGACAAAAGTCTGAACAGACCATATTTCAAGAAGGAAAGCAAAAGCATGCCTGAAGGATCCTCTGGGCTTCAGAATATTCTCCCAAGGGCACTTTTCCCTGTATTTGTAAGTTTTGAATAAAAGAGTTTATTTGAGAAAGCTCCTGGGGTGGGAGTGGGAGTAGGGGGAAAAAATTGTGCATTGTTCAAAGAATAAGGTAGAGGATCTAATAGGTCTTCCCTGTTTGTCAAATTTAAGGCTTTTATTATAATTACAATGCACAAAATGTAGTCTTACACTTAAAGAAAGAGTAAGAGTCAAATTATGTTATAGATGCGTTCATGTAGCCTCCATTAACTTGAATAAAAGTATATTCGTGGGAAGTTAACCCCTTCTATGGTTATAAGGAATAACTTTTCTACAATTTTCTAAAAGCTGCAATTAGTATTTTTCCCCCTGTGAGTAAATCAGTTTCTTTTCAATGCTCCTGTGTAAAGAAAACAAAACCATGTGTTTAAAAACATCCACATACACATATATATTACAGGAAATGTATATGTACATACATACTTCAAAATATTAAATATATACCATTGAAGTATGTTAAGATTTGCATTGTAGATAGTTTGAGCTAGTACAAGATTCACTTATAAAATAGAAAATTATAGTAAATAGGCAGATAAATCTATTTTATAAAAATAAATTTACCAGAATATAGAATTTTAAAAATGGTCACTTAGAAAGTTCAATAACTGCTCTGATTATACAGAAAGAACACCAACAGTGTCATTTTATAACCTCTATTTCACTGGTAAATTTATTTCAGCATTGATGGCGGGCATAATTAGATAATTTTACTTTCAAAGTAGAGGTTAGTAAGCTAATTAACTGATTTACTTCGTGAAAGAAGGGTTTTGTTAGGGGGGAAATCATCATATGAAGATGGTAGGATGAATTCTGAAATCAAGCCAACTTTCAGTTTAGAACTTCTGTTTTATTTTATATGCCTAAGGTATGGTTGCATAAATGCATAAATGAATGAGCAAATACCTGATAGGCAGTGCTTGTATAAATTCCTAGAGTCCAATATTTAAGTTTAAGGAGATATATACTTCATTTCTATGAGTCCTAGATGGGGAAACCCTTCACTGATGATAGAAAGTCATATTTGAGACTTTCCTGGTGGTCCAGTGGCTGAGACTACCCCTTCCAATGCAGGGGACACGGGTTCAATCCCTGGTTGGAGAACGAAGATGCCACATGCCACAGGGCAACTAAGCCTGCACTTTACAACTCCTGAGCCTGGTATTCTAGAGCCTGTGTTATACAATTAGGGAAGCCCATGCCCACAGCTGGAGAAAGCCTGTACACTGCAATGAAAACCCAGCACAGCCAAAAAAAAAAAAAAGAAAGAAAGAACAAAAGTCTAATTTTCTCCCAAAGATAAAGAACCTGAGATCTTAAAAGATTTCCTACGGAATTTTGTCCTATGCTTTAAAATAGCATTGTGCTCTTTTCTCCAAGGGTTAGAGTTCAGGACTGAGTTAAATAAAGACAAATTCAGGTAAATAAAGTTGATAACATTGAAGATAATAAATATGTGGATGTTGGTTTCCACTAGTGTTTGTATGAAAATTATGTGAGACATGCAAAAGCTATCTGTAGAAACATTTGGTGGAAAAGAAATTCAGTGACTTTTTTTTTTTCCAGATTTCTCTACAAATACAAGGTTAAGGCTATACCCTCCATACCTTTCCACATACTGCACATATCATAAAATAATGCCATTTTAATGCTTCCTACCACATGGACATTCTTAACAATGCCCCTAGGGTGGTCAGTTTCCATTCTTAGATTAACTTAGAGGCTTTCTTCCAGCCCTCAGAATTTTTCACCTCATATGCTACCCACAGACAGTCCCAAGGCTTGCCACTTTTCACCTAGATAAACAAGGCCACCACCATCTCTTTGCTGCCCTTCTGACATTGACTCAGCAGCAAGACAAAGTCTTACCCTCAATACACAATGGAAAACTTGTTTCTCCACCTTGCAGATCACCAAATCTCATGGGTGAATCAACTGTTTTCCTCTCATTTCAAACACATGCTGTTTTCCCCTTTTAACTCTGTCATTGTTGTCTCTATCTTGCCTAGAGACAACACATTCCTTTAATTTTTTCTATTCTAAACCAAGTTCCTCAGGCAAATGCTCATCTTCCTACTTTGGTACAAATCTAGATAAAGAGAGAGTTGCCATTCTTTTGAATTTAATGCTCTGGAAATTAGTGTTTTGGTTCTTAGTTATCACCACATAGGAATCTAACTTGCAGCTACTGTCAACCCCTCAAAACAATCTACAAAATCAAATTTCACTGGGTGTGTGACCATTTTTCAGATATATAATCTGAAATTCAAATACAAGTTCAAATATTTTGATGATGGTAAAATAGTAAACCACCATTCTATGGATTTGCTTGTTTCTTTGTATGTTTCTCATTACATCTCCTACTAGGCTTACTGTAAGATAAGCATATTTCTTAGCTACAAGTGCTTTCAGAATGACAAAGAAGACAGTACTTAATTTCAGAACTCTCAGAAACAATTCATCTAGTACTGAATGTCAGTCTCTGTGGTCATTTGTAAGGAGAGCCAAATTTCTTGGTAATGAGAGAACACTGTTCAGTATATTTCTTGGAGAAAATAGGACTTGGACGTTAAAGAAGGTTTGAGATTTGAACAAAACCCTTGGAGTCTCAGTCATGAGTTTGCATTCCAGTTCTAATGCTTTACACCTGCTAAAATTATTTAATCCTCATAGGCTCTCATTATCTCATCTGTATTTCCTCCTTTGGGTATAGCCAAACACGTCTAGTGCATTGCCTATGCACTGTAGGTTTTCAATAAACCTTTGCTGAATAAATATGTTTCTGTAAATATGGCTTCATTATTGTAGCAAAACTCTTACATATGGCTATCTATTTACCATGTTACATAAGACTAAATCATAGATTATCAATGCTGGGAGATACGTTTGAGGTCACCCATATCCTTCATTTTTAGAGAAGTAGAAACTCAGGCCCAGATTGAAGGTGTAAATAACTTAAAATTTTATATGTTAATGCTAAAAGAGGCATATAAGAAAAAGAGATGGGAAGTTATCATAAGTAGAAATAAGTTTATGAAGGTTATTAAGTCTCAAATCAGAGAATTCCCCTAGAAGAATACTGAAAAACCTACAAAAAATTTAAGCATAGGCATGACAAGGTGAAAGAAAAGAAAATGGAAGCAAATGAACAATCGAATGACTCTGTATATTAAGAGTTACTTTTGGCTTCCCTGATAGCTCAGCTGGTAAACAATCCACCTGCAACGCAGGAAAAGCCGGTTTGATTCCTGCATTGGGAAGATCCACTGGAGAAGGGATAGGCTACCCATTCCAGTCTTCTTGGGCTTCCCTTCTGACTCAGCTGGTAAAGAATCTGCCTGCAATGTGGGAGACCTGGGTTCACTCCTTGGGTTGGGAAGATCCCCTGGAGAAGGGAAAGGATACCCAATCCAATATTCTGGCCTGGGGAATTCTGTGAACTGTATAGTCCATGTGGTTATGAAGAGTCAGACATGACTGAATGACTTTCACTTTCACTTTGCACTTATCAAACTGATTTTTCACCCCATTTTGATGGGGTTTCCCCTATAAAACAAGCTTTCTATTTAAGAGTTTACAAACACAACTTTGTATGCATCTTTATTGGATTAACAGTAGGTTACCATTAGCAGCGGATGGAAGGCAAATGTCATCTATATGGTATATATTAAACAGGAAATTAAAATAGAACTTGAAGTGGCCCCAACTTGTGCCAATTCAGAGTTCTGAGAAGACAAATCGTATGCTGCTGAAAAGCTAAGTGAAGTGAAGTTGCTCAGTTGTGTCTGACTCTTTGCGACCCCATAGACAGTAGCCTACCAGGCTCCTCCATCCTTAGGATTTTCCAGGCAAGAGTACTGGAGTCGATTGCCATTTCCTTCTCCAGGGGGTCTTCCCAACCCAGAGATCAAACCCAGGTCTCTTGCATTGCAGGCAGATGCTTTACCATCTGAGCCACCAGGGAAGCCTGAAAAGCATAAGCCACCTTCATTCGTCCACATACCAAAGTCTTTCAAATCCAACTACATGTCTAACTCTCCCCTTGGTTCTGGAAATACTATGAGGACAAAACTTGGTTTGTGCCTTCTCACACGGAAGAATATAATGAAGGAAAGAGACATTATTAGTAAAATAGGCACATTAATAAAGTCATCAAAAACTTCAGATAAGTGGTAGAAATTAAAGACAGTGACTCTATAAGTGCATAAGGCAAAAAATCCAAAGCCAAATCAAACAACCAAAAAAAAAAAATCCTTTGCTTTCACTGTAGCAGCTGGAGAAATGTTTTAAAAGGATACTGGAGCAGAAACCTAAATTATGAATGACAATTAATTTGGTGAAAAAGTGTAGGTACTTGATTGTATAATTGTGTGTGTGTGTGTTTAGAATAACATACGGAATATAAGATTTCTTTTCTTTTGCACTCAGAGCAAGAATAGTTTTCTATTTCAATAAGAAAGACTAGTACCTGTTTACCAGGGAGCAAACAAGTTAATGATTACCTTACATACTGATTTAAGGCAATTGCTTTGAGATCAATACTCTTTCAACTTCAGGTAGATGTATTTAGCATGAGGCACTCAAGGTTGCTATCTACTCCAACAAGATCCAGGAATAGCCAAGTCTGTTGAAAGAAAGGGAGAGCATTTTTAAAAAATATGATATATAAACAGAATGAGAAGTATATCATCTCCCAAGATCTCATTCTGCATTGGTAATAGAGAATCAGCAGGCAATAGACTCTTTAATAAGAAGAAACTTCTGAACAATGTAAGTATCCCAATTGATTGTATTTACATATATGAATAGCCTCACATGTCAAAGTCACTTGGAAATTTCTTAACCCTTAATAAGAAGATCAAAATTACTAGTTGCAGAGTTCGGAGAAAAATTTACTTATAAATACCATTGCAATCAGTTTTAATACAAGTGTTTATTGAAATCATTACATGAATTACTTCTTGGACTGAAAACAGAAGGCATTGTTAAAAAGCAAGCATTTGAGACCTTAGCTCATTAGACTGGGTGGTTAGGTGAAGGATATGTTTTTAGTTGGCAGCAGAGGATTTTGAAAAGCCTATGAGACCAATAATGTTAACCAAAAACATGTTTATACATACATCTTTAAGATAAACATCATTATGAACACAGCATATTTATGAAAATGCCTGAATACCCATAGTCTAGGTGAAGACAAAGGGACCGATTCTAAGTGGAAGCTACTGTTGTATATTTGTGTTTGAAGGAAAAAAATCTTATCTTGGAATACTTGTCCTCAAAATAGAGTCAATCACATAAATGACATCTGAATAAGACACTTATATTTGGTAAGCATAAATTCACATTGATATACCATTTCCCTAATAATCACTTTAGTTGTGATTCTTGTTTGCACTAGAAATACTATTGCAATGATAACAAGAAAGCATAGTTATATTTTCCACTAAATTTAGAATTTTAGTAATTGAAACACAGATGCACTGGCTTTGACAGGAAATTAATTTGGTGTTAAGTACCCTGCTAGTGTTAGATGTGCATAGTCACTCAGCATGGGCATATTGCTCATACCAATGGTGATTTACACATAACACACACACACACACACACACACACACACCTGGGAATAAGACTGAAAACCCAAGATAAGTGTGGGTTGATAAGAGTGAAAGCATTTTTAAATCATATAAAATATTAACAGATTTTATTTTCTATTAGTATATTCATTAAATGTTTCTGTACATTTTAAAATAATTCTGTAACATTTACCTAGGTAGCATATATTAACATGCTATATTTTTAGCTGTATTCTTTTACTACCTAGCATAGATGAAAGAGGAAGAAAACATGGATAGAAATCTCAGTTTTTCTTTACCTTGGCAGAACCTTAGGTGTTGCTTGTACCCTTAACTTCATTCATTCATTTGTTCATTTCTTCCTTCCTCCCTTCCTTTAAAAATACTATGTGAAGTTTGTTATAAATTAGGCACTACATTCACAGTCTAGTGATATCATAGGCGTCAATAAACAATCATGCTGGGGTACTTTCACTGAAAATTGAAAATGATCCAGTACTGAGAGAAATCATTAAACAGTTTGATGGGTTGAGAGTTTCAGAGAAGACTTTCTGAAGGTATCAGAAGAAGTACCTTTGAGCTGAGATATGAGGGAGGCATAGGGTTAGCTACACAAAATTGGTTAGAATAAGGGTATTTGGAACAATGGAAATAACCTGTACAAGGACCTAAAGTGACAAAAATACATGGCAAGTTTTGAGATATAGAAACATTAGAGATGTAGAGGCGAAAAGATGAGAAATTAAACCACAGCAGTAAGCACTGTGCAGACAATAGATCATGTTAAATACTTTGGTCTTTAGCCTGAGAAAAATGAAAAATCTTTAAAAGGTTATGTTCACAGTAATGGTGTGAACATAACTGCATTAAAAAATATATATTCTATCAGAACTTTCCTGGTGGTCCAGTAGCTAAGATTCTGCACTCCCAATGTAGGGGACCCAGGTTCAATCCCTGGTCAAGGAATGAGATCCTACATGCAAAAACTAAAAGATCCTGCCTGCCGAAGATCTAAGATTCCATGTGCAGCAACTAAGACATGGCACAACCAAATAGATCTATAAGTATTTTTAAAAGGTTATATCTTCTCTTTGGAAAACAGATCATATATGATACAGGAATGAATTCTGGGAGGTAGAGTGTCATGGTACAGATACAGGCCAGATTTGACGATAGCTTAAAATAGATTGATTATAGGAGACGCGGAGAACAGAGTAGGTGTTTGAGATACTTATGAAATAAAATCTAGGGGCATGCATGCATGCGTGCTCAGTCGCTTTAATTATGTCCAACTCTTTGCAACCCCTTGGACTGTAGCCCACCAGGCTCCTCTGCCCCCAGATCTAGGGGAATCTTTGCTAGATAAGACAAAAGGAGACCAAAAAAAATGACTCTTAGTTTTCCAAATTTGCTTACATCACAAGAATTGGGTGGGGAAAATACATAGGGTGTGTAGCGCCTTTTATTATCACTAATGGATGATGACAATATGATGGATGGATAAAGTTCTAGGATATTAGAGAAGACATTGGAAGGCATAAAATAAAATGCCAATCCTCCAAATAACTGATACCATAGACATACACGTTTGCTAAGAAAAGCACAGGTAGAGTATACACCGATCAGGATCAGCTCTACAACTATAACAATTTCTAAGTATCACTGGCTTATCATAAAAGTTGACTTTTATGATTTTTTTTCTTTTTAAAATATATTTGTGTGTATTTTATTTCACATATGTTACATAGTATACAGGAGTGAGGTGCTCAGCTTCATTTGGTTTCTCAGAGAACTGGGCTGGCGGCAGCTCTACTACCTTGAAGTTCAGTGGCTCTCACTTGGAGCGAGCATCTTCCAAGAAGGTGTTTTTCAGTGCCATAATATATCACTTATTGTCATAACTGGAGAGAATGACGCTGGAAGCTACTGGTGACGGATGCCATAACACATTCTATAGTTCATAAGATATATCCTGCCCCCCACACCCTGTTGGCTCAGACGGTAACGATTCTGCCTGCAATGCAGGAGACACAGGAGATGTGAGTTTAATCCCTGGGTTGGGAGATTCCCTGGAAAAGGAAACGGCTGCCCACTCCACTATTCTTGCCTGGGAAGTCCCGTGGACAGAGGAGCCTGGAAGGCCACAGTCCATGGGGTCACAATGCATTTAACATAGCTTAGTGACTAACACTTTCACACTCAGGATTATCTGGTTCAAAATGACCATAGCAGCAAGGTTGCAAAACCCCGCCATAGCTGTACCACCAACACATTCTCAGATCCCACAGCATGGACAAAAGACTGATGGCTTTTTAATACCTAATCCTGAAAATAATACTCATCACTTCTATCGACAGCACAGTTGCCATAAGTAGTTCCATGTCCATGCTTAAGTGCAAGGAGGAATTTGGGCATGTGGTGAAGTAGATGATATATTTTCTAAGCACTGCTGGTATTGCTTGGTCCAAAACTGGATCCCGCTGTAAGTATATTGTGCCTCTAGAATTATGACTTTAAGTTATTGTATTAGAGTGGTGGGGTGGTGAGGATCAGCATGACTGACATCTAATCTGGGGGCTGAGAGAATAAATGTTAAGTCTGCCAAGGAGTTTCGAGTTCAGACTGATCTGCTTTCACATTGAGGTATTCACTGAAACCCAGCAAAAGGCAATATGTTAACTTTCCAATGTAATTTTCTCAGATATGTGTGAAAATGGAATTCATTATACTTGAGAATTGAATATTAAGGGTAATTAATGAATTTGGAAGCTCTTTTATTCTCAGCATTAGCTAGGAAAATATCAAGTATTCACCAAATGAAGCAGGTTTTCTAGTTTTCAAGTTATTTCTTCAAGTGGAACAAGTGACTGAGAAACTACTTAAAAAAAATTCCAGAAGATTCCTTAACTTCTAAAAAAAGAGAATAAAATAATTTTGGAGTACATCATAATGGAATGAAATTCATTGGTTATTTTCTTTTTATTCTGGCAGATATTTCTTCAAAATTAATATCTTAATAGTTACAGTGAAAGACAATTTTTTTAAAAGGTAGAATACAGTTATTAAGAGAACATGCTTTAGAGCTTGAGTTCTGACTTTACTTTTTTATGGCTGCATGTCCATTGGCCTTTCTTTATCTTTCAAATGACTATTCTCCTCAAAGGAGAACCTTGAGAATGCTTTATCTCATAGCAGATTTTGGCATGTGCCTCATATACAATAGACACTTACTGTAAGTCATTAACACTAATATTATAATTATTGTTACTTATTTAAATTTCAGATTAAACTATTCATCCCTTGGAGGATGATGAAGAATACTTAGAATAGTTTCATTTTAACCTTATTCCCTGGTGGCTCAGATGGTAAAGTGTCCGACCGCAATGCGGGAGACCAGAGTTCAATCCCTGGGTTGGGAAGATCCCCTGAAGAAGGAAATGGCAACGCACTCCAGTACTCTTGCCTAGAAAATTCCATGGATGGAGGAGCCTGGTGGGCTACAGTCCATGGGGTCACAAAGAGTCAGACACGACTGATCAACTTCATGACTTCACGATGCTGCTGGAAAAATTTTGTTCAAAGAGACTGGCATCCTACTTTTCATTTGTTTCTTTCATGTGTCAGTCAGTGTCCTGAAAAGAGAAACCACACCAGTAATTCAAATAGTGTGATGGATTGAAAAGACGATTAACTACTAAAAGAGGTTAAAGAAGGGTCTAAGAAGTCCAGAAATTACAGATGCAGAAGGCAGCAAGCATGTCTAGGCTCACAAATATGTGAGAGAAATTAACAAGAATGAACTAAGAATTTAGAAGATAACTACTTCCCACCTCCCACCATCCAAGGCTGTCACAGATCCACAGCATTCTTTACTGCCAGGGCAATTCACACTGGAGAGTGTGTGGCTGCCACAGAACCACACAGACAACGAAATGCCCCGAAAGGGGCTGGGCCAGAACTGCTTTGTAGGAAGTACTCACCAAGTGGCTGAGAAACTTTCTATCATGGCTGCTTACCTTTTTTTTTTTTCCCCCTGAACTATTTGCTTCTTTGCTGAAAGAAAGTATTTTGGGAAACAGTGCTCTGGTCTTTCAATATCTCTCCAGTGGTATCTTCCAATATCCTCTTGTCTTCCAATATCTCTGCAGCGCCCTCTTTTCACAAAGCCTAATAGAGCAGACTGGTAAAGGAAGAATATTCACAGGATCTAGTTCCTGTTTCATTTCAGTGGTCTCCAGCCTTTTTGGCATCAGAGACTGGTTTTGTGGAAGACAATTTTTCCACAAACCTGGGGGAGAGGGCATGGTTTCAGGATGATTCAAGTGCATTGTATTCATTGCGCTCTTTATTGCTATTATTATTACATCAGCTCCACCTCATTCTCGGAGAAGACCATGGCAACCCACTCCGGTACTCTTGCCTGGAAAATCCCATGGATGGAGGAGCCTGGTAGGCTGCAGTCCATGGGGACACAACTGGACATGACCGAGCAACTTCACTTTCCCTTTTCACTTTCACCCGTTGGAGAAGGAAATGGCAACCCACTCCAGTGTTCTTGCCTGGAGAATCCCAGGGATGGAGGAGCCTGGTGGGCTGCCATCTATGGGGTCGCACAGAGTCGGACACAACTGAAGCGACTTAGCAGCAGCAGCAGCCACCTCATTAGATCCCAGAGGTTGGGGACCCCACCAGTTGAACTGATGACTGCACAGTCAGCGGTGTGCCAGCACTGACTATGCCAGCTTATGAGAGCTGAACACTTACATCTCTCCACATTTGGTGACATCATGTAAATGGAAATCGGCCATCATCAAAGTGTCTAAAAAGGGCAAACACTGCATTTCAGTGTTTCTTGCTGTCATTGTTCTTGGAGAACCAGTTTCTCAATATACCACTGGGCACAGCCCAATTTATAGGGAACAAACATACCCTAAAACAAAGAATCCAATTTAAAAAATGTATTGGAATCCATAAATAAACAAAATAGTTCATTTAAAAAACTTGTCAGCTTTGGAGTCTAGCAGTATAGATGCTGTCATTTACTATTTGCTATCTGTGTAACAAGGGTCTAAAGTTTCTTCAGTCACAAAATAAAGACCTCTCTAAAGGTTATTCTGAAAATGGAGCAAGATAAACAAGGATAAGAAACAGCCCTTCAATAAGCCCTCTCTAAATGTGAGTGATAATGATTAGTAACACCACATATAATTCTAAAAATTTTTGTTCTGTGTTTTATAATATTAACTCAGCTAAATGTATCATGCATTGACTAAAATATTAATTATAGTCCTCAAAAAGTTTGCAATACAATTCATTTAGAAATACTTGAAATAGTCTAAAAGACTTATTATTCATTTGAAAGTTAGGTTTCACAGATTAAAAGTCTTCTAAACTATTTATGTAACTGAAGTCAATAGCTCTATTTCTGGGAAACTAACATAAGAGATTATTCAAAACAGAGTAAAAATTTTATTGCCTGATTATTTTTACTGTGTTACTTATAATAGTGAAAAATCACAAAGTAGGAAACTGGTTAAGTAAATTATGGGATAGTAGGAAATATTTGGAATATTATACAATGCTTTGAATAATGTTTATTAAGTACTGATTGACATAGGAAATACAATTAATAATGTGAAGAAAGGAAGAGAAAAATTTTATACGTTATAAACACAACCATGGGTAGTAGTGTAGGAAAAAAGAGGGTAAAATAATATTGAGATTGTTTCCTATGCGTGTGACATTGAGTTTTTCAGAATAAGAGAAGCTTGTCAAGGGCTAAGAATTTTACAGTCTTGGAGAAGGAAATGACAGCCCACTCCAGTACCCTTGCCTGGAAAATCCCATGGACAGAGGAGCCTGGTAGGCTGCAGTCCATGGGGTCGCAAAGAGTCGGACACGACTGAGCGACGTCAGTTTCACTTTCACTTTCCTCACCTCCTACTCTTCTCTGTCTATAAAAGACACTGGCATTCAGACCCAGATAAGATGATATGCTGGGGCACTAGCCTGCCATCTTCTAGGATGCCTAGCTTTCTAAATAAAGTTGTATTCCTTGCTTAAAAAAAAAAATAATTTCATAGTCTATTATCCCCATCTTTGAACCAAGGTTGCTTGTGATTTTCCTTTATACAGCAATCACTCCTTTTCTTTTAATGTATCTGGTGATGTTATTGAACTCATGACTCATAGAAAGTCCATCTCAGCCTGGATTGTTTTCTTTTTCATGAAAGCATTTCTGTGGGGAAGTGTTACTCTCCCATCTTCTCTATTCTAGACAAAACCCCCCTAATTCTTAACACAATGTCTCGTTCAGCATGGGTTTTCATATCTATTATGTGTTTTGATAATTCCTCTTACTTACATTTCAGGTTTCCAATGTTCATTTCACAACTTATTAGCAAGTATTGCACTCAGAACTCTGGCCGAGGAGAGCAGACATGGTTTCCTAGCCGGTGTTGGTGATGACAAACACATCCTAGCTCAGTTACTCCTAAGTCACATTAATGCTCACATCCAACTCTATTCAAGTTTCTCCCTGATGCTTCAAGCTTCCATGACGTGTGATAAGGTAAGGAAATTGTATAGTATAGAAAATTTATCTTGGACTTTAAACGGTGCAAACAATAGGCTTCCTCAGAACATATTAAGAAATAGACCAATTGATAATTTTTAAAATGATGAATGACTAGTGATGCCTCAAAATGACCCTGTTAAAACTTGATTTTAATTCTTTGCTTTGTAATTCATGTTGTTATTTTTGAGTCAATATTTACTGAGACTCTAGAAGATGAGGTTAATGGACTAAATTGTTTGTGTTTTTGTTTGTTTACTTGCGTGTTGAACATTCATTATTATTAAGAACACAGTCTTGTGATTTCCTATTTTTTTCTAGCTCATTTTAAAGTGCAAGGAAACTGCGGACGCTCAAAAAGCATTGCTTAAGTGCAAGACAAATTAATACTGGCTATTAAAAAAAACAGTCACAGAAATAAGGATGCATATTTGATTAATATCCTTGTCTGTTTTTAAACTTCAGTGACTCTTTATCATGACCTATTCATGATCTAGCTGTTGGCTACCCTTAGAAAACTTTTTACTGTAATTCCTCGCTTCTTTAATTGTCACTCAGTCATACTGGCTTTCCCACGGTTCTTTGATCACATCATGCACACCTCTACCTAATTCTCAATGACATCTGCTCAGTGACTTCTCCCTGACCATCTTACACAAACTGCATGAACCATCACTTGTGATTCTCTTTCTGTCTTTGTTATTTGTTTCATACTACTCTTACTACCTAATATTATCATAGGTATACATCAATCATGGAGAAGGCAATGGCACCCCACTCCAGTACTCTTGCCTGGCAAATCCCATGGACGGAGGAGCCTGGTGGGCTGCAGTCCATGGGGTCGCTAAGAGTCAGACACGACTGAGTGACTTCCTTTTCACGTTTCACTTTCATGCATTGGAGAAGGAAATGGCAACCCACTCCAGTGTTCTTGCCTGGAGAATCTCAGGGACGGGGGAGCCTGGTGGGCTGCTGTCTATGGGGTCACACAGAGTCGGACAAGACTGAAGTGACTTAGCAGCAGCAGCAGCATGCATCAATCATTCTTCCTCACTGAATTAAAGCTCCAAGTAAACAGATACTTTTCATTGTCATTGTTCCATTGTTTTACCCACAATGCCTGGAACATAGTAAGTACTGAGCAAATAATAAATAATCAAATGAATGGTTGAATGAATGGACAATCCTAAAAGGTAGGTTATTAATGCCAACATTTCAGAATTATGGACCTGAGACCTAGAGTGGTTACATACTTCCTAAACTTAACAGAACTAGAAAGTGGCAGGTCTAATTTATAGAGATTGTTCGCTCTCAAGATCATGACCTGTGCTTGCTTCCCATTTGAACAATTGATTTTTAGGGTAAAATCACAAATTAGGTTTTTCAGATTAGGAGAATGTTTGAAAATCTCTGGTGCGAAAACCAGGATCCAAAGTTCTCCTCCCATTGCAACTAAGACCCAGCACAACCAGACTAATACATATATATATGATCACTGTAAGGGGGACTACAAAATTACATTAGTCCCCATCAAATCAGGCAGAAATCTCAATCTCACCATGCTAAGTGATGGTAAAATATGGTGTGGTCCTGGTATACCTAGAATTGAATATAGTGGCCCCAGAAAGACTGGCTAAAGTTTTTCCTGAATTTCCCTTGTGTTGTACAGATTATTTTATCTCATTCACAAGCTTTCATATCCTATGTGGGTTACATCAAGATTGTTTATATTGTTTTAGGGTTTTATTAACAGTCTGAGAGTATCAATAGTTTCTGATATGTATGCATCTCTGTTTTATGGTTGTTTATGCATATATTAATTTTTGGTGCAATGTCAAAGGATCCTTATATTTCCCTCACACATGTTCTCAATAATTGTATTTTTTTCTTTATAAAGCTGTGAAATCTGCCAAATTGAACATTTTTTTTTGCATTACAAAAATTCTTTACTAAGATCTGTTAAAGGGAGAATTCTTTTTTCCTTCTTTCCTTCCCTCCCTCCCTCTTTTCCTTCCCTTCCTTCCTTCCTCTCTCTCCCTTGCTCAAGATGAGTTGTTTGTTAGAGTCTGATTTTTAAAAAGAGGGTATCAACTATCATTATAATGGAGTGTGTTCAGTTGCTCAGTCATGTCTGACTATTTGCAGCCCCATGGACTGAGCCTACCAGGCTCCTCTGTCCATGGAATTTTCCAAGCAAGAATACTGGAGTGGGTTGCCACTTCCTATTCCAGGGATCTTCCCATCCCAGAGATTCAACCCATGTCTTCTGCATCCTCTGCATTAGCAGGTGGATTCTTTACCACTAGAGCCACTTGGCAAGTACCCCAAACGAGGTAATTTTATTGTTTAAAAAAAAACATCTCACGTACTTGGGTATTTGAAGTAGAAACACTCTATTAGAATTTTCCAGACAATTTTATTAAGGCCCCACTTCCTTTAAGATAGGTCAAAATATGTTATAATAACAAGAATACTTGCCTTAGAAAATCTGAGTTGAGATTTTATTCCCATTCTTGGGACAAAATGCTCAAAATTCCTTATCTCCAGGTTCCATATTTTAAACAAAAATAGAAAATATTCTTCCTCAAAACTCTTATGTGGCTGTTATGAGATACAATGCCCACCAGGAGTGTCTTTTAAATGTGACCCGAGTTTCACTTTCATGTGTTCCCATCTGGAATCCAGGATTATTGTCCTACTTCCAGTCTGTTGTTTTACTTTTCTTCTACTTTGTAACATTAAAATTGAAAATAATAAAACATTCTACAATATAGTTCTTGCATACTTTGTAGGAAAAAATACTATGGATAGCTATTAAATAATGGATTGATATCACCTTTCAAGTGTAATTTTGTATCACCTTACAAAGATGTTTTAGTCTCCTGCATGGAAGCATCGAAACGATAGCCACAAAGCACAAGTCAGCTAAATCAATATTATCAATGAGGCCAAGTTTAAAGAGCAGAAGATAACAAAGAGTGAATCTACAACTAAAAAATTAATGTGTCTTTATTTTATTTACAGTTCTCATGAAGACTATTTTTTCTTACATATTCCAAATTGCCCAGAGTCATTTTTTTAGAATATCTTTGTATCAGATAAAAAAAAAATCTGAGATGTCTATTGTTTCTATGTAAATTAACTGTTTCCAAATATGATCATAATTAGGTCAAAATTTTACTTTCATCTTCTTTAAAACTCCAATTGACTTTTCATCGGAAGGTAAGCTCTCTGTAGTCAGAGGTCCTCTTCTGTTCATCATTGTATTAAATGCACTTAACACAAATCTTGCTATGTTTTAAGTGATCAAAATGTGGCTAAGAAATTTTTGCAGTTTTACAGATCATTTCAAACCTCACTGCTGTGAAAATCTATTTATTCACTGATTTTAAAAGAAATTACAAATATATGGTTATCAACCTTTATAATATTTTACCCTATATTATGTGGGAGTATGAAAATCATTATATATATATGTATTAACTACAACAATTGAGTACACCTGATGCTTCTTTCTAAGGGTCCTGGAACACTTTGTAATATTAATTAAACAGCAAAGAAAGGAGTTGTTTATAAGGCAGACAGGAAATTAGCAATAGGTGAATCATGGAATTGGATTCATTCCTACTGATAGAATTTATTCAGAGAATGAAAATCCAGATGACAACTTTCTTGAATTATTAGATTATTGCAAATCACTATTTGCTATTACCTAGCAATAATCACAACCTTTTGAAAATTATAAATTTGTTTTATATTCATTGCCTCATTTGATCCCATAATCCAGAGTTGTTTGAAGGACAAATATATTTTAATGATTTTCAAATTGTCATAGTGGATATTAAATGCTTGTTTGTTTAATTTTTTAATTTAATGGGAAAACTAATGTCTTATCTCCCTTTAGATCGTGATATCCCCTGTTCCAAGCTCCTATTGGTAGAACAGTCTGATGTAATCATGGCATCCATGATTTTAACAGTGAAATGGATTGGAAATATTTCAAAAATAAAGTCCTTAATAGTTAGCTTTTTCTTTAAGACTGTAGCAAATTAGACCATTTTAAATGTGGTTTCTGGTTTTATCATAAAACTCAAATCAGCACAACTGCTAAAACATTGCAGTAGGAACAGGTGAAGCATAAGGAGGAAAATGCAATGATGGACATCTGACTATGGCTCCAAGGAAGCAACTGTGTCCGTCTAATCCTAAGAATTCACGAACTGTCTGTTTTATTTTATGCTGTACATTAAAAGGGCTTCCTTGGTGGCTCAGACAGTAAAGGATCTGTCTGCAAGGCAGGAGACCTGAGTTCGATCCTTGGGTGGGGAAGAGCCTCTGGAGAAGGGAACAGCAACCCACGGCAGTATTCTTGCCTGAGAAATCCCATGGACAGAGGAGCCTAGTGGGCTACAATCCGTGGGGTCACAAAGTGTCAGACAAGACTGAGTGACTAACACACAATATACATCCATTGAAAGGAACGATGAATCATTTTGAAGAAAAAAATACATATTTATTCACAAAGTATATGGTTTAAATCAAAGGAAGTTGGTTAAATTGTCTCACAGGGAGATCATTGGGTATGACAGCAAATTTTTAGTCCTGCCAAGATCTGTCATAGTTATTCAAGGCACACTCCTTGAATAGATGCATTTAATGTTATATTCTGACTTTTTTTCTGTTAGCATGACATAAGACATGTTTTTCAATTACTACTTAACTTTCAAAATGCTGATTTGAATAGTTGAGAATTTATGTTTTTTTTTCTTTTAGATATATTGATAGCAAAACATACCTGAAGATCTAGAGATAAAACTCTAGGCTTCTAGACAAAATGTCTGAAATGGTTATAATAATCTGTGATCTGACTTTAAATTTGCTTTCCCTGCTCCCTCAACACCATTTGCAGCTTTACTTATTTTTATATTGAAATTCCACTCTATAATTTATCCATTTTTCTCTCTCAGTTTTCCAAGTTGAGATAATAACACCACACTACAGTAAGCTGGACTACAGGAATATTTTTTTGAAGGGAATGGGGGAAGGAGGAATGAGGAATACAGATAAGCCAAACCAGTCTGTAATGGTAAAAGGATGTCTTTGCAAGGATCCCCTGATTACCTCCTCTTCACTATTAAAGAGGTAAGGAGCTTCTTTCATTAAAGTAGTTCTGTACATCTTTCAGAAAAAGAGAAACTCTATTCTGTTGTTCTCGCTGACCTAGAATTAAATATTTGTTATTATTTCCTAAAATGGCTTTTGGTGGATTATCCCTTGATTTTATTTTGGGCATTCACATACTAAGGAATTTTCAATTAAAATAGCTTCTAACTTTAAAAAACTTCAGTTCAGTTCATTGCTCAGTCGTGTCCGACTCTGTGACCCCATGAATCGCAGCACGCCAGGCCTCCCTGTCCATCACCAACTCCCGGAGTTCACTCAGACTCACGTCCATTGAGTCCGTGATGCCATCCAGCCATCTCATCCTTGGTCATCCCCTTCTCCTCCTGCTCCCAATCCTTCCCAGCATCAGAGTCTTTTTCAATGAGTCAACTCTTCGCATGAGGTGGCCAAAGTACTGGAGCTTCAGCTTTAGCATCATTCCTTCCAAAGAAATCCCAGGGCTGATCTCCTTCAGAATGGACTGGTTGGATCTCCTTGCAGTCCAAGGGACTCTCAAGAGTCTTCTCCAACACCACACTTCAAAAGCATCAATTCTTCAGTGCTCAGCCTTCTTCACAGTCCAACTCTCACATCGATACATGACCACTGGGAAAACCATAGCCTTGACTAGATGGACCTCAGTAGGCAAAGTAATGTCTCTGCTTTTGAATATACTATCTAGGTGGTCATAATTTTTCTTCCAAGGAGTAAGCGTCTTTTAATTTCATGGCTGCAGTCACCATCTGCAGTGATTTTGGAGCCCAAAACAATAAAGTCTGACACTGTTTCCACTGTTTCCCCATCTATATCTCATGAAGTGATGGGACCGGATGCCATGATCTTCATTTTCTGAATGTTGAGCTTTAAATCAGCTTTTTCGCTCTCCTCTTTCACTTTCATAAAGAGGCTTTTTAGCTCCCCTTCACTTTCTGTCATAAGGCTGGTGTCATCTGCATATCTGAGGTTATTGATATTTCTCCCGGCAATCTTGATTCCAGCTTGTGTTTCTTCCAGTCCAGCGTTTCTCATGATATACTCTGCATATGAGTTAAATAAGCAGGGTGACAATATACAGCCTTGATGTACTGCTTTTCCTATTTGGAACCAGTCTGTTGTTCCATGTCCAGTTCCAACTGCTGGTTCCTGATCTGCATACAGATTTCTCAAGAGGCAGGTCAGGTGTTCTGGTATTCCCATCTCTCAGGCTTTTCCACAGTTTATTGTAATCCACACAGTCAAAGGCTTTGGCATAGTCAATAAAGCAGAAATAGATGTTTTTCTGGAACTCTCTTGATTTTCCCATGATCCAGCGGATGTTGGCAATTTGATCTCTGGTTCCTCTGCCTTTTCTAAAACCAGCTTGAACATCAGGGAGTTCACGGTTCACATATTGCTGAAGCCTGGCTTGGAGAATTTTAAGCATTACTTTACTAGCATGTGAGATGAGTGCAACTGTGCGGTAGTTTGAGCATTCTTTGGCATTGCCTCTCTTTGAGATTGGAATGAAAACTGACCTTTTCCAGTCCTGTGGCCACTGCTGAGTTTTCCAAATTTGCTGGCATATTGAGTGCAGCACTTTCACAGCATCATCTTTCAGGATTTGAAACAGCTCAACTGGAATTCCATCACCTCCACTAGCTTTGTTCATAGTGATGCTTTCTAACGCCCACTTGACTTCACATTCCAAGATGTCTGGCATTAGATGAGTGATCACATCATCATGATGATCTGGGTCGTGAAGATCTTTTTTGTACAGTTCTTCCATGTATTCTTTTCACCTCTTCTTAATATGTTCTGCTTCTGTTAGGTCCATATCATTTCTGCCCTTTATCAAGCCCATCTTTTTGTGAAATATTCCCTTGATATCTCTAATTTTCTTGAAGAGATCTCTAGTCTTTCCCATTCTGTTCTTTTCCTCTATTTCTTTGCATTGATTGCTGAAGAAGGCTTTCTTATCTCTTCTTGCTATTCTTTGGAACTCTGCATTCAGATGCTTATATCTTTCCTTTTCTCCTTTGCTTTTCACTTCTCTTCTTTTCACAGCTATTTGTAAGGCCTCCCCAAACAGCCATTTTGCTTTTTTGCATTTCTTTTCCATGGGGATGATCTTGATCCCTGTCTCCTGTACAATGTCACGAACCTCATTCCATAGTTCATCAGGAACTCTATCTATCAGATCTAGGCCCTTAAATCTCTTTCTCACTTCCACTGTATAATCATAAGGGATTTGATTTAGGTCATACCTGAATGGTCTAGCAGTTTTCCCTACTTTCTTCAATTTGAGTCTGAATTTGGCAATAAGGAGTTCATGATCTGAGCCACAGTCAGCTCCTGGTCTTGTTTTTGTTGGCTGTATAGAGCTTCTCCATCTTTGGCTGCAAAGAATATAATCAATCTGATTTTGGTGTTGACCATCTAGTGATGTCCATGTGTAGAGTCTTCTCTTGTGTTGTTGGAAGAGGGTGTTCGGTATGACCAGCGCATTTTCTTGGCAAAACTCAAGTAGGTCACAAAATGGCACTTCAGTGACTGGGGAAAAAGATAAATGTGATGAAAATTTCAGATAAAATTCTAGTTCTCTAACTAACTATGTGGTCTTACCCTGTTGATTTATTGCATTGGACTTAGCTTCTCTGTATAATGCCTTCTTAACCCCTGTGGATAAGGAATAAATACTGAAGTATTTAGCATAGTTTTGACCCTTATTGAGCGTTCAGTAAATATTGTTCTTGTTCAGTTTAGCCTAAATTTATTGAACATGAACTGTGTGTCAATTCAGCATGCCCCATATAATCAAAATAAAGAAAATGATTAACACAAGAAATCTGTCCTAGAGAAAATTCAATTTTAAGATTATGAATTATGATTGAGGATTAGACATCTTTATATTTTTTAATTGAATAAACTCAGGTATAAAAAGGGAGATTGTGCAAGGAAAGTATTTCAGATGTGCATAACATGAAAAGAATATTTGGCAGATTTGTGGGGGCTTTGTCTTTTCATTTAAAGTAGCCTGATAATCCCAACAAATATTCAGCCCTGTAATGCATGACTTAATATTTTCATTGCTGAGAGAATTTATAATCATTGCATGCTAAGTGGGTTCAGCCATGTCTGATTCTGTGACCCTGTAGACTAGCGTACCAGGCTCCTCTGTCCATGGGATTCTCAAGGCAAGAATATTAGAGTGGATTGCCATGCCCTCCTCCAGGAGATCTTCCCAATGCAGGAATTCAACTCGCCATCTCTTATGTCTCCTCCTTTGGCAGGTGGGTTTTTTAATTATTGCCAACCCACTATTTTGCAGCTCACCCCTTCTGACCTTCAGTAGCAGATAGAATCAGGGCCAGTAGCACCTTGGCAGAAACAGGCATCAGTGCCATCACCAAGCGGCTTGGTGTGAATACATAGGAGACTGAACTCTGTAACAAAGGAATGATACCATTTTACTTGTACCAGGCTTTGGGAAAAATCTTCTATCAAATGTATAGTATATTTGAAATCAAAATTGTCCATCACAATTCCACTCCCTTGAGCTAGTCCTACCCATTCACATATATTATGGGCTGTTAACTAGAAAGAAAAGTAATTATTATAAAAATTCACCTCTGTTTTGACAGTAGCTTATGACTCAGACTACTGTGGTTGCACTACCATCAACCACATTCTGCAAATTGCTGCCCCTTGGATTTGTGCCCAGTTTTGAATCTTTCTTCTGTCTCCTTAGATTTGTTGCCTAATTGCCATTTCCTTGACACCACTCATACCTTCTTAAAGGACATTGTTCAGCTCATCTCTGCAGATCGTCCTCTTTGTGGATGCATGAGCCTATTCAGGCTGAATCCAGCTTTGCACAGCTTGTCTCTTATTTATGTGCATGCTTGCATTGTATATGGTTGAATTAGCTTCTAGGTACTAACTCTAACTTTCCCCAGAAGTGAAAAATTAAGTGGCGGTAACTTGGGATTTATATAAATCTAAACATGTGATAAAATTTCATACACCCTCACACATGTACACACACACACACCCCTGAATACAGGTAGAAGCGGATGAAGTCTGACTCAGTTCTGTAGTTTAGTTAAAGTGTTGTGCCAGTACAATCTCTTGGTTTTGATGGTGTACTATAGCTACATAAAACACAGGGGAAGTTGGAAAAGCTTAAGCAAATCCCATCATAATCTGTTAAGTGAAAGGACTATGATTTCAGACTACAAGCAGCATTCAAATCCAGCTCCACAATTTAGTAACTATATAAACTTGAACAAGATCTTTTATGTTTCTAATTCTGAGTTCCTTACTTCTAAAATTGGGGTAAAAAGGATAACTACCTCTCAGGAAGTTTGTGAAAATTGAGTAAAATCGTGAATGCAAAGAATGTAGCATAGCCAATTCATTTTCTTTAGATCGTTTAGCACAATGAGAATGTTGGAAATTAATTAATACACTATCTGCAGAATTTTCTTTACAAAATCCAGTCAGTACACACTCTGTTAATTGAACTCCAGATTTTCAATTTTCAATTTAAAAATTTTAAGAAAATTGTACACAGAGACACTGCCCTTTCAAATGACTTATGTGTAGTTGGTGTTAAAATGCAATGATGAAAACACACTTATAATTAACCACAGAAAGTCATCTACTTGATTTACAGAGAAAAATAGTTTGTGCTTCAGTGTCTCCCAATAGTTCTTATTAGACTATTCTGATTTTCTACTGTACATTTAAGCTCTGACTTTACGCTAAAATGGGGCTTCCCTGGTGGCTCAGTGGTAAAAATCCTGCCTGCCACCACAGGAGACATGGGTTTGATCCCTGGGTCAGGAAGATCCCCTGGAGAAGGAAATGACAACCTACTCCAATATTCTTGCTAGGGGGATTCCCTGGACAGAGGAGCCTGGTGGGCTACAGTCCAGTGTCACAGTCAGACAGGACTGAGCATGCACGCACATTTATACTAAAATACAGATACAATTTTAATCTGACCTCTTGAGAATGATGACTGAGGTGTAAGACCCAAACTTTAAAGCAAAGTGGTCCACTTCTCAGGAAACTTGTTGGACTTTGACTGGCATTCCATTCCCTAAAGCAAAAAGTGACTTCATTCTGTAGTGACTATCATGTGAAATCTTACAAAGGCTACATGATAAAGCTGTAATACACAGGATGTCTTTCACAGTAAATAGACATTTGTCATATTATTTCTATTTATAAAACAGTCTCTATCTCCTGACAGTATTGGAGGAAAAAACATTCAGGTCTCACAAAAAAAAAAAAAAGTTGTTAAAGCAATTTCCTAGATGCTGCTGCTTAAAGTAGGTTTGAGAGTAACATGAATCTATAGATTCCTGGTTTTAAGAATGCCGTTTAGAGTGACACAGACATCACTGTCATTTTAAAAGTAATCAAATCGTACAAATATCTTGTGAAAAGTAGATTATTTGCTACTTCATGAATGTTACATTCAACATGTAGGGAAAATATATTCCTTAATTATGTAGGAAAGCCCCATTTTCAGTATTCTCTTATATGCTTGCAAAGGCAAGCTTAACAGCTAGGGTAGAAAAATAACCATGAGAACAAAAGAATAATGAAACATGGTGAATGAGAAAGTCAAATAATATTGCAACCAGAGAGTTGGATTATCATTTAGTCATTTTTATACAAAGTATTTAATTATAAGACCAAAGAAAAAGGACTACAAAGTAAGGGGGATATTGAGAGTTATTTTAACTGTTTAGAGAAAAGTACATAGAAATTAGACATGATGAGTATATTAAAACTGTTAATGTCAGCTCCTAGGTATTGAGTTTTGGGTAATTTTGGAAGCTTTTTACAAGTTTCTCAACTCATAACAATTTCATCATAGCTATTGCTGAAGGTACACACACACACACACACACACACACACACAAACATATGATATATTTAAAATCAAAAACAGTAGCCAAAGTACTGAAGAAGAGCTGAATATAAAGGAAAGTGGAATAAATACTTCCACATCTTATAAAATCTTTCTGCCAATACCAGCTACATAATTTGTAAAGCACAGTAAAAAAAAAAAAAAAAAGAAAAGAAAGAAAGAAAGAAAATGTGAGGTTGCTTGTGGAAAATGTATTAAGTATTTCAAAACAGTAATAACAGAGTGTTAAACCAAACACTACATACAGGTCACATGCCCACGATTATGGCCCTGCTTCCTATTTATCATATCTATGTTTACATCTTTCCAGTTCTGGAACATTTTAGACTAAAGATTATCCACTTACCACTTTCAGACTTACCGCCATTGCTCTCTAAGGCTTTAACTCTTTTTGTGCCTTTGGTTACTCATCATGTTGCATTTGGAAAACAATTTCCAAGCTTTTAGTTTTTAGTAAACTACTTTTCAAATATCCTTTGCTATTGTAATATGACTAGAACACTGTCTTGTTTTGTTTTTGATGGAAGAGATAGGATAGGGGAAGGGCTGTTGGATGGTGCGATACATATTTATGGTGTACCTCCAATATCCTACAGACTGAATCCTATACATCAGGTAGAGAACTAAGGATAAATGATAGTCTCTCCCTCCAAGATCCTGTAAAATCAGGAGGAGACAGAAACCAAAACAGAACATTTCAAAAGCAAGATTTTCTAATTTCTAATCATAAGGAAGCCTAGAGGAACATAGTGGGTTGAGGCAGGAAGAAAAGATATCATCTTACATGGTTACCAAGTACATGCTTGTAATCAGAAATAGGCTTTGCCTATCAGAAATCTAAAAAAAAAAAAAAAAAAAGAGAGAGAGAGAGAGAGAGAGAGAGAGACAAATCTGGCAGTCTACCTCCACTTGGAAGAATTCTGCTTCGTGATTATTCAGGGCCAATCGTTTTCCCCACATACACTACTACTACCTCTCTCCCTGATCTTTTGGGGACTAAAGTTCTCTGTAACACAGCTCTAACATGGGGAGCAGTGAACAAACAGGGGCATGTCAGGGGATAGGTCATGCCTTGATGTATTACCCTTTGGATTGTATGTTTTATTGTGCAATGAGTCTGGCAAAGAGAGAACTGCAGATTGCTTCAAATTATTTAGGAATAAATGCTCTTCTTCATAGCAAATTTGCCAGGCAATAGGAACAATAAAATTCTTCATAACAGGAGACTGTAATTACATTACAAAACTTTGACTGTAGTCAGCAGAAATAAACTACCTACCTTAAAATGAGTGAGAAATTAGCAGAAACCAAATATACAGTGAGACAACCCAAAGAGAATATGTGAATTATCTTGTTATATTGTTGAAGTTGTACAAAATATAATAATAAATTATCATCCACATATTGTTATTATATCAACTTTATTAATGGAATAATTGATGTGATGCTTTGTCCTAGGTGAATAAATAGGTTTTCCAGGCTTATATTTTTAAGCAATTTCTTCTAAAGCTGTTAACATGTTTTGATTTATATAGGGTTGTTTTATTATTTGGCATATGAAGTTTAAATAAATATGCATCAATTAAATGCCAGTAAAAATGTTACCAAATCACTATAACATAAATATTCATGTAGTTTTCATTGTAAATATTTTAGCAATATAAAATGATACTTTTGTCTCATTTAATATCCTTTTCCCTGAAATCTAATTTGTCTGCTAGTACTAATGCAATTTTTAATTTCTTTCTATTTGTGTTCACTGATATTTTTGAACATAATTTTAATTCTTCTGTATTATCACTTTTATTTATTTATTTTTTTATTAATGATGTATAATTTGGTTGTCTGTTACATTGTTGGACTCCACTGATTCATGTCTTCTGATATTTCAGTCCAGTCGCTCAGTCGTGTCTGACTCTTTGTGACCCCATGAATTGCAGCATGCCAGGTCTTCCTGTCCATCACCAACTCCTGGAGTTCATTCAAACTCATGTCCATCGAGTCAGTGATGCCATCCAGCCATCTCATCCTCTGTCGTCCCCTTTTCCTCCTGCTCCCAATCCCTCCCAGCATCAGAGTCTTTTCCAATGAGTCAACACTTTGCATGAGGTGGCCAAAGTACTTGAGTTTCAGCTTTAGCATCATTCCTTCCAAAGAACACCAGGACTAATGTCCTTTAGAATGGACTGGTTGGATCTCCTTGCAGTCCAAGGGACTCTCAAGAGTCTTCTCTTATGCCCCATTAAAACCCCTTCTTTTTTCACTCTAGCCTAATTATGAGATTATTTTCTTTTTATTTATTTATTTATTTTTTATTTTTACTTTATTGTACTTTACAATACTGCATTGATTTTGCCATACATTGACATGAATCCACCACGGGTGTATACAAGCTCCCATCTCTGAATCCCCCTCCCACCTCTTACCCCATATCATCTCTCTGGATCATCCCCATGAACCAGCCCCAAGATGAGATTATTTTAAATAGTAGGGTGAAGCAGAAATGTTGGTTCCATACTTAAAGTTAAAAAGACTTGGCAGCTTCTGAGTTTGCCTGTTGCAGAAAACTGAAATTCTACTTATCACAAGACTTCCATGATTTAAGAAGCACTAACTAGCTACATAAAGAGGCCAGTGGAAGTGTTCCAAGGGAGTCAGCATAAAAAAAAAAAAAAATACACACACACACACACACAGAAAACAAAGCCCAGACACATGGCTACTCTAGGCCCACTCAAGCTAACCCGTTTTTCATGTGATACAGCTCATGCCAGTGGAACAGAGACTAGCCCACTGGATTATGCCTTTTCTGAATTTGTCTACAAAATTATGCACAAACTGATTGGTTCCCTGCTCCTAGGAGTGTGGTATGTGTAGGCTATTATCATCAATTCTAACACAATAAAACTAGGAAACTATAAATATATGTCTACAGCTCTTTGACCATCAATATGAGACAACACCACCAGCGCCCCCCTCCCCAGTTCAGACATATATTCAACGTTTTAATCCATTTATAATCAGAAATCAGTGCCTAAAATGAATAAAATTTCACAATAGGAAAAAACTTCTGAAGAGCAGAACAAAGTAAAAAGAATGGAAAAAAAAAAAAAAAAACCCTGAGGATAGTCTCAGAGACCTCTAGGATAATATCAATTGCACCAACATTTGAATTATAAGGGTCTCAGAAGAAGAAGAGTAAAAGAAAGGGTATGAGAAAAATTTTGAAGAGATTATAGTTGAAAATTCCTCCAACATGGTAAAGGAAATAGTCAAGTCCAAGAGAAGCAAAGAGTCCCATACAGGATAAACCCAAGGAGAAACACCAAGACACATATTAATAAAACTAACAAAGACTAAACACAAAGAAAGAACACTAAAAGCAGCAAGGGAAAAGCAACAAGTAACATACAAGGAAAACTCCATACGATTGACAGCTGATATTTCAGCAGAAACTCTGCAGGCCAGAAGTGAATGGAAGGACATATTTAAAGTATTGAAAGGGAAAAATCTACAACCAAGATTACTGTGCCCAGCAAGGGTCTCATTCAAAATTGATGGAGAAATGAAAAGGTTTTCAGACAAGCAAAAGTTAAGAGAATTCAGTACCACCAAACCAGCTTTACAACAAATGTTAAACAGCCTTATATAGGCAAGAAATACAACAGAAGAAAAAAGAAAATCAACCCCAAACAATAAGAAGATGGCAATCGGAGAACATATATCAATAATTATTTTAAATGTAAATGGATTCAATGCTCCAAACAAAAGATACAGACTGGCTGATTGGATACAAAAACAAGACCCATATATATGCTATCTACAAGAAACTCACTTCAGACCTAAAGACACATATAGACTGAAAGTGAGAGGATGTAAAAACTTATTCCATGCAAATGGGAAGCAAAAGAAAGCTGGAGTAGCAATCCTCATATCAGACAAAATAGACCTTAAAACAAACAAGATTATAAGAAACAAGGAAGGACACTACATAATGATCAAGGGATCAATCCAAGAGGAAGACATAACAATTGTAAATATCTATGCACCCAGCACAGATGCAACTCAATACATAAGACAAAAACTAACAGACACAAAAGAATAAATTGACAGTAATACTATAATAGTAGGAGACTTTAACACCCCACTCACACCAAAGGATAGATCATCAAACAGAAAATTAATAAGGAAGCACAAGTATTAAATGATACATTAGATGAGATGGATCTCATTGATATCTTCAGGATATTCCCATCCAAATGCAGAAGAATACACCTTTTTCTAAAGTGCACATGGAACATTCTCCAGGATAGACCACGTCTTGGATCACAAATCAAACCTCAGTAAATTGAAGTTGTATCAAGCATCTTCTCTAACCACAATGCTGTGCAACTAGATATCAGTTACAAGAAAAAAACCTGTAAGAAACATAAACACATGGAGATTAAATAACACATTTCTAAACAGCCAACAGATTACTGAAGAAATCAAAGGTAAAATCAAAAATTTATAGAAAGAAATGACAATGAAAACATGACAACTCAAAACCTATGGGATGCAGCAAAAGCAGTCCTAAAATGAAATTTATAGCAATACAATCCTAGCTTAAGAAACAAGAAAAACATCAAATAGACAACTTAACTTTACACCTAAAGCAACTGGGAAAAGAAGAACAAAAAAACCCAAAATTTGTAGAAGGAAAGAAATCATAAACATCTGAGAAGAGATAAATGAAAAAGAAAGGAAAGAAACAAAAGTAAAGATTAATAAAACTAAAAGCTGGTTCTCTGAGAAGGTAAACAAAATTGAAGAACTTTTGGCCAGACTCATCAAGAGAAAAAGAGAGAAGAATTAAATCAACAAAATTAGAAATGAAAAAGGAGAGGTTACAACAGACAATGCAGAAATACCAAGGATTATAAGAGACTATTATGAACAACTATATGTTAATAAAGTGGGTAACCTGAAATAAATCTATAGATTCTTAGAAAACTTCAATCTTCCAAGACTAAACGGGGAAGAAATAGAAATTATAACAACCCAATTACAAACAATAAAATTAAGCTGTGACCAAAAATCTCAAAAAAAAAAAAAAAAAAAAGCAAAAGCCCAAGACCAGATGGCTTCACAGGAGAATTCTATCAAATATTTACATAAGAGCTAATACCTATCCTTCTAAAACTCTTTCAAAAAATTGCAGAGGAAAGGACACTTCCAGACTCATTCTATGAGGCCACCATACCCTAATACCAAAACCAGATAAAGACAAGAAAGACACACAGAAAAACTACAGGCCAATATCACTGATGAACATAGATGCAAAAGTCCTCAACAAAATTTTATCAAACAAAATTCAGCAACTCATATAAAAGCTCGTACACCATGATCAAGTTGGGTTTATTCCAGGGAGGCAAGGATTCTTCAGTATATGCAAATCAATCAATGTGATATGCCATATTAACAAATTGCAAGATAAAAACCATATGGCAATCTCAATAGATACAGAAAAAACATTTGACAAAATTCAGCACCCATTTATGATTGCTGCTGCTGCTCCTAAGTCGCTTTAGTCATGTCTGACTCTGTGCAACCCCATAGACATCAGTCCACCAGGCTCCCCTGTCCCTAGGATTCTCTAGGCAAGAACACTGGAGTGGGTTGCCATTGCTTTCTCCAGTTCATGAAAGAGAAAAGTGAAAGTGAAGTCACTCAGTCAAGTCCAACTCTTAGTGACCCCATGAACTGCAGCACTCTTCTAAAAACGGGCTTAGAAGGAACCTACCTCAACAGCCTGCAACAAACATTATTCCCAATGGTGAAAAACTGAAAGCATTTCCCCTAAGATTAGGAACAAGACAAGGGTGTCTACTTTCACCACTGTTAATCAACATAGTTCTGGAAGTCCTAGAAACAGCAACCAGAGAAGAAAAAGAAATGAAAGGAATACAGATCAGAAAAGAAGAAGTAAAGATCTCACTGTTTATAGATGACATGATACTGTACATAGAAAACCCTAAAGATATACCAGAAAATTACTAGAGCTAATCAATGAATTTAGCAAAGTTGCAGGATTAAAAATCAATACACAGAAATTAATTGCATTTCTATACACTAACAATAAAAAATCAGAAAAAGAAATTAAGGAATCAATCTCATTCACCATTACAAAAAAAAAAGAATTAAATATCTAGGAATAAATTTACCTAAGGAGACAAAAGAATTGTACACAGAAAATTATAAGACACTAAGGAAAGAAATCAAAGATGACATAAACAGATGATATAAACAGAGACAAAGATGACATAAACAGAGATTCCATGTTCCTGGGTAGGAAAAATCAATATGGTGAAAATGACTATACTACCAAACACAATATACAGATTCAATGTGACCCCTATCAAATTACTAATGGCATTTTTCACAGAACTGAACAAAAAATTTCATAATTCATATGGAAACAAAAAAGACCCCGAATAGCCAAAGCAGTCTTGAGAAAGCAGAATGGAGCTAGAGGAATCAATCTTCCTGACTTCAGATTTTATTACAAAGCTACAGTCACCAAGGCAGCATGGAATTTTCACAAAAACAGAAACATACACCAATGGAACAAGATAGAAACCCCAGAAATAAACCCATGCACCTATGGGTACCTTATTTTTGACTGAGGAGGCAAGAATATACAATGGGCAAAGACAGCTTCTTCAATAAATGGTGCTGGGAAAACTGGATAGCTACATGTAAAAGAATGAAATTAGAACACTTCTTAACACCATACAGAAAGATAAACTAAAAATAGATTAAAGACCTTAATATAAGACCAGAAACTGTAAAACTCTTAGAGGAAAACATAGGCAGAACACTCGATGACATAAATCAAAGCAAGATCCTCTATGACCCACCTCCTAGAGTAACGGAAATAAAAACAAAAGTAAAAAAGTGGGACCTGATTAAACTTAAAAGCTTTTGCACACCAAAGGAAACACTAAGCAAGGTGAAAAGACAACCCTCAGAATGGGAGAAAAGAATAGAAAATGAAACAACTGACAAATGGTTAACTTCCAAAATACATGAGCAGCTCATACAACTCAATACCATAAAATCAAACAACCCAATCAAAAAGTGTTAAAGAGACCTAAACAGACATTTCTCCGAAGAAGACGTACAGATGGCTAACAAATGCTTGAAAAGATGCTGAACATCGCTCATTATTAGAGAAATGCAAATCAAAACTACAATGAGATATCACCTCACACCGGTCGGAATGACCCTCCTCAAAATGTCTACAAACAATAAATTATGGAAATTGTGTGGAGAAAAGAGAACACTCTTTCACTGTTGGTGGGAATGTAAATGTATACAGCCACTATGGAAGATGGTATGGAGATTCCTTTAAAAACTGGGAATACAACCAGCAATAGACCTAGCAATCCCACCCCTAGAACTATACCCTGAGGAAACCAAAATTGAAAGAGACACACATATCCCATTATTCATTGCAGCACTATTTACAACAGCTAGAACATGGAAGCAACCTAGATGTCCCTCGACAAATGGATGGATAAAGAAGCTGTGGTACATATACACAATGGGATATTATTCAGCCATAGAAAGGAACAGCTTTGAGTCAGTTCTAATGAGGTGACTGAACCTAGAACCTATTATACAGAGTGAAATAAGTCAGAAAGAGAGAGGGAAATATCGTATTCTAATGCATATATACGGAATCTAGAAAAATGTTTCTGAAGGTACTTACAGGACAACAACGGAGGTACTTACAGGGCAGCAGTGGAGAAACAGACATAGAGAACAGACTTGTGGACTTGGGGAGAGAGGAAAGGAGGGCGAGATGTATGGAAGGAGCAACGTGGAGGCTTACATTACCATATGTGAAATAGAGAGCCAAGGAGAATTTGCTGTATGGCTCAGGAAACTCAAACAGGGGCTCTGTATCAACCTAGAGGGGTGGGATGGGGAGGGAGATGAGAGGGAATTTCAAAAGGGAGGGGGTATTGTATACCCATGGCTGATTCATGTTGAGCTTTGACAGAAAACAAGAAAATTCTGTAAAGCAATTATCCATCAATAAAAAATAAATTAATTAAAAAATGAATAAAATTTCACAATAAGATACCCATTTACACACACTAAAATTTCTGTTTTTATATTTTATGATCAATAGTACCAAATATGCTTATGCATATGGAGCAGATTGGTTTTTGATACAGTGGCAATGCAATGTGAGTATAAAATGGTATAGGACTTCTTGAAAACTGTTGCTTGCTTATTTATAAAGTTATACACTCATCTTCCCTTTAACTAAGAACCAATTCTTTGAACTTCCCAATAAGAAATGAAAACATGTCCACCAAAAAACTTCTGTAAACTATTGATTATAGTCTATAAGAGCCCAGAATTTTAATAACACAATCCGATGGAGAAAAGAATTCTAGTGTATTAATAAAAGAAATACTACTCATCAATAAAAAGAAATGAATCTCAGCGACATTATGTGAGTGAAAGAAGCAATATGGAAAAGAGTACACTGATATGAAGTCCAAGGCTAGATGGGAGAATCTGTGCTGATAGAATAAAAGAATCATGGCACGGGTGGGGGGGGTGGGGTTTAATGTTGAGTATAATGGACTATGATGTTGATGGAATATTCTGTTTTAATTGGAGTGTTATATGGACGTAGCCAAAGCTCATCAAATTACACTTGGAATCTGTACACTGTGTTGTTTTGTATATAAATCATACCTCAACAAAAATAATCTAAAAAAAGTAGAGAATAGAGATTCTTAATAAAAAGATGAATAAAGAGTAACAATTTTAACAACAACCAAAAAATGGAGCAAAGAGGAAGTTGAAAATTAAAAAGCAAAACAAACAAAAATCTTCATGAAAATTTAAAACAGTGATTATCAAACCTAAGCAGGCATCCAAATCACCTGGAATGCTTGCTAAAACACAGTATGTGGACTCCACCGTTAGCATTTCTAACAGGTTTGGTCTGGAGTAGGCTCAAGAGTGCACATCCTCCAAGTTCTAAGTGATACTGATGTTTTGAGTCCCGGGCCCATACTTTGGGTATCACTCAATTAGAAAGTACAGGGGTGGGGAAAGCAACACAACTGAGTATTTTTAAAATCTGGAGAAAAAGAGAAAATGGAATAGTGCAAAACTTAGAAAGGGCTAGTATCTAGCCCTAGATATAAAAAGAACCTTAAAAAATCTCACTTACATGAATTCTTGAGTTCTAAATTTGGAAGAAACATATGATACTTTATGGAAGAGTAATTATCCAAAACATATCCTGAAATCCATCTAGATAACGGAAAATATTGAAAATGAGAGACTGAAATTTCTCAAAATGAAAACTGACAGTAGGGCCCAATCATCGTCTGATATTGTCCTGGAAATTTTAACCACTGGAACACATCATAAGATAAAAATTTAAGACATAACTATTAGAATCAACTATTAAGAGGAGACAATTGACTTTACATTTAATGGGTGTATACATATACACATAAAAAAGTATAGAAGAAAAAAGAGAGAATTATTGGCAATTCCTATCTTCAAATTTATTATTATTTTGCTGGTGAATTTGTGTTTTTTTCAAAATTCCAGAAAATGAGCCTGCATTGTTTTTCCAATCATATATTGAAAAACATTTTAAAAGTTTCTTACCAAAACAAAAATTAGCACAAAGATTAATTAATGTGCACCTGTTGTCCAAGATTGAGTCTTAAATATAAAGGGTATTTAATATTTAAAAGGCATTTTCAGAGCACAATAAAGACTAATTCTTAATATTTGTGTGAATTTCCTTGCAACCTGCAGGATAGTAAATGAATCATCTTAAAGTCTACTAAAATAACTTGGTGGGGGACCAGGTTATTTAATTTGATCACTGAATTATTAAGGAAACACTTCCCCTTAGTTTGTCAGTGTTTAGACATTTAACAATTGTCAGCAAAATCACAGCCTGGAGAAGCCATTATTATATACATCACAGAATGGAACTATAGGTGTCAAAAATTCAAGCTTGAATATTTTCAAGGGGCCTAGAAATTTCCAGCTTATCTTGCACACTCAGTAAGTTATCAAGGCTCACTGAAAGGATTTCATTCCTACTGGAGCCTCCTGATTTTTCCCCGGCCTGCTCCCATATAACAGATGTAATTACCTCCTAACTGCTGCTTTGCTTTCAACCTCACCCACCTTGAATCCATCCTTCTTACAAGCCAATAACATACCTTCTCCAACACAGAGCTGACCAAACATCGTAGCAATGGATAAAAGCACAATTTCTTCCTACAGATCTATTTGTAACACACACTTCCTGGCTCAAAATATGATAATATGGGATTATTCACAAATCAAGAAGCAGGCTCCTTTTCCCTCCTGTCTTGTTAGATAGGTAGGTAGAACAAAAGAGAGAGAAACATTTATAAAAATATATTTTTCAATTGAGAATTCCTTTTCTTTTCCCTGATTTTCTAGATGCCGAACTATGTTTGCCAAGATTTCCTTTAGGAGATGGTTAGTAGCACTAGGGAAAACTTGCAAGCATATTTTTAAAATAAAGAATTAGAATACCAGGTGAAATTATTTTGATTAGAAAACACAGACAGTCTTGGATTTTTGACTCTCTATTTATACATAAATATGCATAAACACACACACAACCTGCTTTGACTACCTACTATCATATACATTTTATAGCTACAATTTTGTACTTTTGAACATACTCCTTCATTTTAGAACAGCAGTTTCCAGCCTTACATTTGAGTATCCTAGGGAGTTTATTAAGCTACTCATACCTGAATCTCACCCCCAAAGATTTTTATTTAATTGTTTTGGGCTATGGCTTTGGTTCTTCTGTGTATTCTTTCCATCTCTTCTTAATATCTTCTGCTTCTGTTAGGTCCATATCATTTCTGTCCTTTATCGAGCCCATCTTTGCATGAAATGTTCCTTTGGTATCTTGAATTTTCTTGAAGAGATCTCTAGTCTTTCCCATTCTGTTCTTTTCCTATTTCTTTGCATTGATCGCTGAAGAAGGCTTTCTTATCTCTTCTTGCTATTCTCTGGAACTCTGCATTCAGATGGTTATATCTTTCCTTTTCTTCTTTGCTTTTTGCTTCTCTTGTTTTCACAGCTATTTGTAAGGCCTCCCCAGACAGCCATTTTGCTTTTTTGCATTTCTTTTCCATGAGGATGATCTTGATCCCTGTCTCCTGTACAATGTCACGAAGCTCATTCCATAGTTCATCAGGCACTCTATCTATCAGATCTAGGCCCTTAAATCTGTTTCTCATTTCCATTGTATAATCATAAGGGATTTGATTTGGGTCATACCTGAATGGTCTAGTGGTTTTCCCTACTTTCTTCAATTTGAGTCTGAATTTGGCAATAAGGAGTTCATGATCTGAGCCACAGTCAGCTCCTGGTCTTGTTTTTGTTGGCTGTATAGAGCTTCTCCATCTTTGGCTGCAAAGAATATAATCAATCTGATTTCGGTGTTGACCATCTGGTAATGTCCATGTGTAGAGTCTTCTCTTGTGTTGTTGGAAGAGGGTGTTTGCTATGACCAGTGCATTTTCTTGGCAAAACTCTATTAGTCTTTGCCCTGCTTCTTTCCACATTCCAAGGCCAAATTTGCCTGTTACTCCAGGTGTTTCTTGACTTCCTACTTTTGTATTCCAGTCCCCTATAATGAAAAGGACATATTTTTGGGGTGTTAGTTCTAAAAGGTCTTGTAGGTCTTCATAAAACCGTTCAACTTCAGCTTCTTCAGTGTTACTGGTTGGGGTATAGTCTTGGATAACTGTGATATTGAATGGTTTGCCTTGGAAACGAACAGAGATCATTCTGTCGTTTTTGAGATTGGATCCAAGTACTGCATTTCAGACTCTTTTGTTGACCATGATGGCTACTCCATTTCTTCTGAGAGATTCCTGCCCATAGCAGTAGATATAATAGTCATCTGAGTTAAATTCACCCAGTCCATTTTAGTTGGCTGATTCCTAGAATGTTGACATTCACTCTTGCCATCTCTTGTTTGACCACTTCCAATTTGCCTTGATTCATGGACCTAACATTCCAGGTTCCTATGCAATATTGCTCTTTACAGCATCAGACCTTGCTTCTATCACCAGTCCCATCCACAGCTGGGTATTGGTTTTGCTTTGGCTTCATCCCTTCATTCTTTCTGGAGTATTTCTCCACTGATCTCCAGTAGCATATTGGGCACCTACTGACCTGGGGAGTTCCTCTTTCAGTATCCTATCATTTTGCCTTTTCATACTGTTCATGGGTTCTCAAGGCAAGAATACTGGTTTGCCATTCCCTTCTCCAGTGGACCACATTCTGTCAGCCCTCTCCACCATGACCCGCCTGTCTTGGGTTGCCCCACGGGCATGGCTTGGTTTCACTGAGTTAGACAAGGTTGTGGTCCTAGTGTGATTAGAGTGACTAGAGATCTTCACGACCCAGATAATCATGATGGTGTGATCACTAATCTAGAGCCAGACATCTTGGAATGTGAAGTCAAGTGGGCCTTGGAAAGCAACACTAGAAACAAAGCTAGTGGAGGTGATGGAATTCCAGCAGAGCTATTTCAAATCCTGAAAGATGATGCTGTGAAAGTGCTGCACTCAAAATGCCAGCAAATTTGGAAAACTCAGCAGTGGCCACAGGACTGGAAAAGGTCAGTTTTCATTCCAATTCCAAAGAAAGGCAATGCCAAAGAATTCTCAAACTACCGCACAATTGCACTCATCTCACATGCTAGCAAAGTAATGCTCAAAATTCTCCCAGCCAGGCTTCAGCAATACGTGAATTATGAACTTCCTGATGTTCAAGCTGGTTTTAGAAAAGGCAGAGGAACCAGAGATCAAATTGCCAACATCCGCTGGATCATGGAAAAAGCAACAGAGTTCCAGAAAAACATCTATTTCTGCTTTATTGACTATGCCAAAGCCTTTGACTGTGTGGATCACAATAAACTGTGGGAAAGTCTGAGAGAGATGGGAATACGAGACCACCCGACCTGCCTCTTGAGAAATCTGTATGCAGATCAGGAAGCAGCAGTTAGAACTGGACATGGAACAACAGACTGGTTCCAAAGAGGAAAAGGAGTACTTCAAGGCTGTATATTGTCACCCTGCTTATTTAACTCATATGCAGAGTACATCATGAGAAACGCTGGACTGGAAGAAACACAAGCTGGAATCAAGATTGCCAGGAGAAATATCAATAACGTCAGATATGCAGATGACACCACCCTTATGGCAGAAAATGAAGAGGAACTCAAAAGCCTCTTGATGAAAGTGAAAGTGGAGAGTGAAAATGTTGGCCTAAAGCTCAACATTCAGAAAACGAAGATCATGGCATCCGGTCCCATCACTTCATGGGAAATAGATGGGGAAACAGTGGAAACTGTGTCAGACTTTATTTTGGGGGGCTCCAAAATCTCTCCAGATGGTGACTGCAGCTATGAAATTAAAAGACACTTACTCCTTGGAAGAAAATTGATGACCAACCTAGATAGCATGTTCAAAAGCAGAGACATTACTTTGCCTACTAAGGTCCGTCTAGTCAAGGCTATGGTTTTTCCTGTGGTCATGTATGGATGTGAGAGTTGGACTGTGAAGAAGGCTGAGGGCCGAAGAATTGATGCTTTTAAACTGTGGTGTTGGAAAAGACTCTTGAGAGTCCCTTGGACTGCAAGGAGATCCAGCCAGTCCACTCTGAAGGAGATCAGCACTGGGATTACTTTGGAAGGAATGATGCTAAAGCTGAAACTCCAGTACTTTGGCCACCTCATGCGAAGAGTTGACTCATTGGAAAAGACTCTGATGCTGGGAGGGATTGGGGGCAGGAGGAGAAGGGGACGACAGAGGATGAGATGGCTGGATGGCATCACTGACTCGATGGACGCGATTCTGAGTGAACTCCAGGAGTTGGTGATGGACAGGGAGGCCTGGCGTGCTGAGATTCATGGGGTCACAAGAGTCGGACACAAGTGAGTGACTGAACTGAACTGAACTGAACTGAACTGAACTGAACTGAACTGATGGCTTTGGTGGGCTTCCCTGGTGGCTCAGTGGTAAAGAATCTGCCTGTAATGCAGGAGGCCTGGGTTCGATCCCTGGGTGGGGAGGATTCCCTGGAGGAGTACATGAAACCCATTCTTGCCTAGAGAATCCCATGGACAGAGGAGCCTGGTGGCTATACTCTATGGAGTCCCAAAGAGCATGATTGAAGCGTAGCACACAGTAGCAGCAGCCCGGCTTTGATGTTAGGAATTTTATGCTCTCTCTTGGTACTACTACTGTTTCACTAAGGTTGAGATCCACTGTTTTAAGGTCTGACTGTTTGGAATACTTGAAAATAAAGTTTATAGCTTCTTGTGTCTATTCACATTAGTCTAAACTTATTATTCATTATACATAAAGAATAAAAGTCATGATCCATTTACCTCTAGATCCCAAAGTTAATTCTGGTCTGTTGCATAAAGTAAATCTTCCTGCAGTCTCTTTACTTGACTGGATGCTCAGATGCTCAGATCTTCAGTGAAACCAACAGATACTACTTGGTGGAGGAGGGCGTGGGTTGGAGACACTTTGGAGTCCTCAGTCATCTGGGAGGACTGAGGAAACATATGAAATACTCAACAGAATAAAGGCTCAGTAAATGTCCACTCATGTATCTTTAATGTTATCCTTCAAAAGCAGCATAGCTGTCAAATTGTTGTTGTTTTTTAGTTGCTCAGTCATGTTAGACTCTTTTCGACCCCAAGGATTGTAACCCTCTAGTCTCCTCTGTCCCAGACACGAATTTTCCCCGGAGAAGAATATTGGAGTGTGTTGCCATTTCCTTCTCCAGAGGAATCTTATCCACCCAGGAATTGAAACTGTGTCTCTTGTGTCTCCTGCATTGCAGGCTAATTCTTTATCATTGAGCCACCAAGGAAGCTTAGTTGTCAAATTGTATACATTACATAAAATCAGATTTTAATACAATCAATTTTGTTACAATAAAAACTGTTTTTTTTTTTTTTCAATATGTATAGGGCTTCCCTGGTGGTGCAGAGGTTAAAGCGTCTGCCTGCAATGTGGGAGACCTGGGTTCGATCCCTGGGTGGGGAAGATCCCCTGGAGAAGGAAATGGCAACCCACTCCAATATTCTTGCCTGGAGAATCCCTTGGATGGAGGAGCTTAGTGGGCTACAGTCCATGGGTCGCAAAGAGTCAGACACGACTGAGCGACTTCACTTTCACTTTCAAAGCAGTATAATGAATGTATTGTATCTCTCTTTGGAAGTGTCCTTTTGGGTCTCACAAAAGGATTTCCCAAAAGCAGTAGTCAGCAAGCACTAGCTTTGGGGCCCAACCTACTTGTTTTAGTAGATCCAGTGAGCTAAAAATGGGTTTCGTATTTTTAAATTGTTGAAAAAATAAGTTAATTATATGAAATTCAAATTCCTATGTTCATAATAAACTTTTATTGGAACAAAGCCATGCTCATTTATTTCCATATTGTCTATGACTCCTTAAATACGACAATGACAGTGTTGAATATAGTAGTTGTGACAAAGACCAGATGGCCTTCAAGCCTGAAATATTTATGATATGGTCCTTTACAAAGCAACTGTGGAAACCCTTGATCTAAAAGTGGTTGAGAAATAACTGGTTTATACCCTAGAAAACAGTCTCCATAACAATGAGTCCATTCTGCCCTCACTATGCCAAGAAGAAATCAAGCAATTAAGAGGGTAGCAAATGCCACTGTTAATTTGTGAAAAATAAAGTTGATGAGCAAATAAAGACATTTCAAAGAGGAAAAAAGTAAGCATAGCTTTTCTTACAAAACAAAGGAAAACAAAGCAACCAGAAAAATATAAAACCTTGAAGCAATTAGCATCTCTATTCTGATATAAGCAACAGAGTTTTGGTGTTAAGTGTTTTCTTTCTGCTCACAGACATAATGCTATTTGATGGTAAATGGAAGAACTATCTGGAAAAAGAACCTTGAGTCTGAAATAGCTGAGGCAGCAGTTACAGATAATCATTCTAATAAAGAAGGCACATTTCTTTTTTTAATTTAAATTTTTTGTTTTCTATTTGGGTGTATATGATTAACAGTATTGTGATGGTTTCAGGCGAACAGTGAAGGGACTCAGCCATCATGTATCCATTCTCCCCAAAGCTCCACTCCCATCCAGGCTGCCACATAACATTGAGCAGAGTTCCCTGTGCTATATAGTAGGTCCTTGTTGGTTATCAATTTAAAATACAGCAGTGTATACATGTCCATCAAAAACTTCCTAACTATCCATCCTCCCTTCTGGCAAGCATAAGTTTGTTCCCTAAGACTGTGAGTCTCTTTCTATTTTGTAAGTAAGTTCATTTGTATCATTTCTCTTTAGGTTCCACATATCAGGCATGTCATATGATAGATCTCCTTCTCAATCTGATTTCACTCAGTAGGACAATCTCTAGGTCCATCTATGTGGCTGCAGATGACATTATCTCATTCTTTTTAATGGCTGAGTAATATCCCATTGTGTACATGTACCACATCTTCTTTATCCATTCTTCTGTCAGTGGATATGTAGGTTGCTTCCATGTCTTGGCTATTGTAAACAGCACTGCAGTGAACACTGAGGTGCATGTATCTTTTTAACTAACACTACTTTTCCCTAAGGAGTGGAGTTGCTGAGTCATATGACAGTTCTGGGCTTCCCTGGTAGTTCAGTTGGTAAAGAATCCACCTGCAATGCAGGAGACCCCAGTTCAATTCCTGGGTCAGGAAGATCCCCTGAAGAAGGGATAGGCTACCCATCCCAGTATTCTTGGGCTTCCCTGCTGGCTCAGACATTAAAGAATTTGCCTGCAAAGCAGGAGACCTGGGTTTGAAGCCTGGATTGGGGAGATCCTCTAGAGAAGGGTATGGCAACCCACTCCAGTATTCTTGGCTGAAGAAAGCCCACTGGCAGAGGTGCTTGGCAGGCTATAGTCCAGGGGGTCGCAAAGAGTCAGACACAACCGAGCGACTAAGCACAGCACAGTAGAGCACATGCCTGTTTTATTTCTAGTTTATGCTTGAAGCCACAGTAAAACACCAAAGGGAAGAGAGATAGAGGTTGGGGTACTTGTAATGGTTAACTTTTATCTGTCAAATTGACTAAGCTATGGTACCCAAGGGTTTGATCCAATCTTATTCTAGATGTTTCTGTGAACATATTTTGCAGATACAATTAACATCTACAATCAGTTAACTTAAGTAAAGGATGTTAATCTTCATCATGTGGGTGAGCCTCACCCAATCAGTTGAAGATCTTAACAGCCAAAACAAAGTTTTCTTGAAGAAGATGGAATTCTGCCTCTAGACTATGGAAGAAATTGTGCCTGAAATTTCTGCCTACCAGCCTGCCATACATATTTTGGACTTGTCATCCCCCATGATTGGATGAGCCAATTCCTTAAAATAAATCTCTATTTACAGAAAGAATATATATGTATATAACCGGATCTGTTTTCCTGGAGAATGCTGGCTGATATAATATTAGTCCCACCAGCTCTGGCTTTCTTGCAGGGTCAGTATACATGCTGGCATGGGTCCAATCTACTCTGGGCTCAGCTCCCATTACATTGCTCTCGTCCTCTTTATGTGCTATTTCAGTTACTGCTTCCTCTCCTTGCCCTTTTAGCACTAGTACTGGCAACAGAGCCCACTTTTTATCAGTCCAGGAATGTTACACTGTATCTTCTGATTTCCTCAAATCTTAAGCACACCTTTGTAAACAGTGCCTTCACTGATCTGTTCTCAATTTTCCCTAATTTAAGCATCCTAAATGCTTCCTTCTTGGACCCTAAATGATAGAGCATTTACAAAATTATCAGAATAAAATAAGAAAATCTCTGGAAAGTACCTGTCCTGTATTAACATCGTCAACAAAATGCAGGCCATCGTTAACCTGATTGCTCCCATTTAATCTTTACTGCCACTGTTTCCAAAACTGTTTCTGCACTGATAAATATTTCTGAATATATTAAATGCCTCCTCATCTTTCCAGTGTCCTGTCTCCAGGGGACTCCAGTGGCATCTTGGCAGTCATTCAAAGGCTGCAGCCTCAGGGTCAAAGATCTTGCCTCTCCAGATGCCAGGATCATGTTGCCTGTTCAAGCAGGGCCAATTCCCTCCAGGTCATGTGAAAAAGGGGGAAATGGGGGAAATGGGGGAAAACAACTTCCTATTTAATTGTGTGGGAGTGGTGGTTGTATGCAATGATCTATTCCATTTTGTTCAAGAAACAAGTCAAACTGTACCATTTAGGGGAAGGAGCTCAAATAGTATTTTTAATCTGGGCTGCTCTAAATTTATTTTGCACTTAAATGTGACACTTCTTTAAAGATATAAATATTGGGACCTCCTCTGTGGCACAGCGGTTAAGACTCTACCCTTCCAATGCAGAAGACATGTGTTTGATCCTTGGCTGGGAAACTAAGATCCCACATGCCATTTGGCATGGCCAAAGATAAATAAATAAAGTGTACAATTCAATTGTTTAAAAAAGAGATAGATACCTGCAGGGAGAATACATGTTTGTTCTCCCTCTTCATTCCTGATCCCATCACAATCACTACAGCTTTCCCAGGCTCTGATAACCATTTTTCACATTGGGAGCCTGCGTCATCTTCCTAAATCAAATTGGCTGTTAAGGTTTCTCCCAAGCTTAACATTTATTGCTTGATTCTCACTCTTTATAGAATAAAGTAGAAGTACTTCAGCATGAAGGCTTCCCAGGTGGTTCAGTGGATAAAGAATCTGCAATGTGGGAGACACATGAGATGCAGGTTTGATACCTGAGTCAGAAAGATACACTGGAGCAGGCCAGGGCAATCCACTCCAGTATACTTGCCTGGAGAACCCCTTGGACAGAGGAGCCTGGCAGGCTACAGCCCATAGGGCTGCAAAGAATCGGACACCACTGAAGCGACAACACACACACACACACACACACACACACACACACACTTCAGCATGAGCCCCAAGCATACTTCTAGCCTCCTACTTCATTAAATTCCACTCTGAGCATCTGGGTATGCTTTATGCTCTTATGTGGTGGGCTGTTTACATATTTCTTTCTCCTTTGTCTTTGTGCCCTTCCCTGCACTCATCTCTGTTTTAGCCCTCACTCCTTCTGTTTTTTCAAGTTTAGCTTAATCAGAAGGAAATCTTATCTGTCCCCCAGATCTAAGCAGATTTCTGTTTTCTGTGTCCCTGCACAGACCTATATTACTACTTCTGCCACAACAATGAGATCCTCAGTTAACCTTCCTGCACTGTGTCCCCATCCATTCTGAGTACCATGATTATTTTGGCCTAGGCTAAGCCTAGGAAAATGAATATCAAATAAATGAATGAACACACTGATGAGCCAAGAAATGCAAACCCATATTGGCTCTTGTTATTATTGTTATTAGCATTGCTTTTATTAAATTTAGTTTTTTCTCTCCAAAACTGTTCATGGATAAATTTTTTTCTGAAAGCCTTTCCTAACCCAAAACAAACCCCTCAGCTCATGCCTCACTCTATGGCCAGGGTTCTTGAAAGCTCTCATGTTAACATCTTTGTTCATGATCTCCTTTAATTGTTTCCTTTACCTCAGACTATGAATACGTTTTTCAAAGTGTGGATCAAACTGATCAATCATGAGCCTCTACTACAGTCTCTCATCACTATTAATCTCTGTAAAGTCTGTATATAGTTACTCTACTAGGCATAATTGAATGATGACTAGATTCGAGTAATGACTTAATCAAGCCTATAACATTAACTATGGAAAGTAGTTTCTCCTCTCTGAACCTTTGCTTATTCATCTGAAATGTAATTGCTTACCATCTACTTATCTTCCCTCCAAATTATTAGTGCACACACAGTTGTTCAGTTATGTCCAACTCTTTGAGGCCTCATGGACTGTAGCCTGCCAGTCTCCTCTGCCCATAGAATTCTCCAGGCAAGAATACTGGACTGGGTATTTCATATTCCAGGAGATCCTTCAGACCTAGGGATCGAGTCTGCATCTTTTGCATCTCCTGCACTGGCAGGTGGATCCGTTACTATTAGCACCACCTGGAAGCCTCTCTGGTTTATTAGAACCACATGAAAACAGATGTGTGAAAGCAACTATTACAACTTTGGCACATAGGGAGGGATGGAACATTTATCATGCATGGTTGGTTGGTTTAGTCACTAAGTCATATCTGACTCTCGTGATCCACTGGACTGTAGCCTGCCAGGCTCCTCTATCCATGGGATTCTCCAGGCAACAATACTCAAATGGGTTGCCATTTCCTTCTCCACTTATTATGCGTATATAACTTGAAGTCAAATAATTCTAGAAATTTAATTGTCAATCTGTCATGACTTAAATATTCAAATAAGTCTGCTTTTCATTTAAAATAATTAACTAATCACCAGCCCAGGTTTGATGCAGGATACAGGATGCTTGGGGCTGGTGCACTGGGATGACCCAGAGAGATGGTGCAGGGAGGGGCATGGTAGGGGGGTTCAGGATGGGGAATACGTGTACACCCGTGGCGGATTCATGTTGATATATGGCAGGACCAATACAATATTGTAAAGCAATTAGCCTCCAATTAAGATAAATAAATTTAAATTTTAAAAAACAAACAAACAAAAAGTATATTGGAAACCCCCCCAAAAAATAAAATAAAATAATTAGCTGTTTAAATTACATTTTAAATGAGCTTTACATTTATAATTCTTTATTCATGTCTTTTTAAAAAAAAATAAAATAATAGAATAATTGTGTTGGCAGTCCTGCATTTTGGAAGTCTCTTTGAAATGCAATCACCATCTGCTTGCTATTCACACTTGATTCCCACTTGCTGCTTGACCTCTTTTAAACTGGCACATCCATTTTCATCTTCCGGTTTATTCATTTTATGAGATCATTGGCTGCATTAGCAATGTATCTGGCCAGTAGGAAGTACTCATGACTACAGGATGAACCAGGAAATAGCAGTTCAGCATCTTCAGGGCTGATGGTGGGAAGAGGGAAAAAAAAGGAGGAGACAGAAGGATTGAAAAAAGTCAGAGGAAACAGACCCTCGGCCAAGTCCACAGAAAAAAGCATTGGACCAGTTTTTCTAGAAGTAGAGCAAGTGGTAAAACCTTTAACCTAGAGCACATTTTGAGCAATTTGATGCAAAATGACAAATTATTTTGCAGGTGAAAACAGCTGATTCCAGGTTTTTTGTTGTTGTTCTGCAGCTATTCATATTAATGCAACACAAAATGATTGTAGTTTCAACCATACTACTTGTCTTTAAACTCAGTTGCTTCTTTGTTTGGAATCTAGGCAATGAGGATATCAGAAATTAAGCTCCTTTTCAATCTTTCTGCTTATTACCCTAGAATATTTCAATACACCCAACAATAAAATCTTGTTTTTGCAATTTTGGTAACAAGATGAAGAAAAAGATGCTCTTTCTGGAAAAATAAAATTTGTTTAAAAATAAATTTACCATTCTATTATCTCTATATTCAACAAATTAAACATGGTGATTTGGCAAATGTTTCTTAAATATAATTAAAAAAAATTATTGATGATTCTCCAGTAAGTTTTATTTTCTTATAGAAAACTCTAAAAGACTGCCTGCATTAATCAAATCAGATAATTTCTAAAACCTAGATGTTTCTTTTGGAAATTTATATATTCATGAAATTTCCAAAGTTGCTTTGGTTTTGCATTTCAGGTCATCACCGGCACATTATCGTCAGCATCAGAAAACTTCCCTGAAAAAAAAAAAAAAAGAAATCTTCTGTAAAATACAAATGTTAAAAAAAGAAAAAGATCCTATTGCAATAAAAGGTATTTTTAGTAAAATGAGGTGGGGACTTTGGGATGCATCTATTATGAAATCAATTGAAATTCTATTTTATTTCTCTCCAAGAACAGAATACTAACCTAGAAATTCTACATGATTCTGCGAAGCTGTTCAGCAATAGAGCAGATTTAGAATGTTTGATGTCTAGTTTAATACCCTACTTACATGTGTTCAAAGGAAATTTCCTAGATCAAATTCATCAGACTCACCTAGAACAATGCCAAACATATGCTAACGTACCTGAGGCTTATCTTAGATTTACTGTATCAAAATCATTCAGAGTAGGCCAGGATTTTGTGCTTGACTCCCAATATTATTTTTAATGTACATTAAAATTAAGAAGTCTTGTTCTCCTTCAGCAGAATCTTCTTTGTTTTTCAAGCATTGCCTTAAACTTGCATTCATTCATTTACTCACTCATTTCACATTTTTTTTACCTTATTAGATACTTTTATTGTTTTTTATTTGTTTTATTATTATTTTTTTAAACTTTACAATATTGTATTGGTTTTGCCATACATCAACATGAATGCACCGCGGGTGTACACTTGTTCCCCATCCTGAACCCGCCTCCCACCTCCCTCCTCATACCATCCCTCTGGGTCATCCCGGTGCGCCAGCCCCGAGCATCCTGTATCATGCATTGAACCTGGACTGGCGATTCGTTTTTTTAAATACTTATCATGTTATTGAGTATTGTAACAGCTGCTCGCCATGTAATGTTAAGCAAAATATTCAAAACCTGTCACCTCAATGAGCATAAAATGAACATTAGTGAAGTTACTTAAACAATTTTAGAGATAACCAATAGAGTTCTCTACAGTATTTCTTTTCTGATAAAGAGACAATTAGGAGAAGTGTCCAAAATTGAAGCATTTCTTTGATGGTGGTCTCCCAACCCTAGATTTTCCCAAGATTATTTGTAGCCTTTCATGTGGTGGTGCATAAAAATGTCTTTGCATTTATAGTGGTTCCCATTGATTATTTTTTCTTTGTTTCCTTTTTTTTTTTTTTTTGTAGCCACCAAGAATTTCTGTCTCTTGGTAGCAGTGGCACTACATGAGTTACCATGGTAACATTGCATTTTGAGGGATAACAAAAGTAAATATGCATGTACTATGTCAGCACATCAGTTGCTAATTCCTGGTGGAGGTCTGAAATTGTGTACAGCAGGCTTCTGCTTTGAAAATGGTCCAAATTTTTGTTTTTAAATATATTTTGTTAATTAAATAATTGCAGTTTATTAATTAGAGTCCAAAAAGACACTTTTTAACAGCCACTTAAAAAGGGTCAGAGAGAGAACAAAAATGAATTCTTTCCAGACAAAAGCGGCTTAATGAATCTAATAGATGGGGCTAACTTAGGTATCGGAAAAAATCAAAATGACATGTAATTTTAAGTCACATACTGAAAAGAAGCCTTTGCATTGATCTCTTAAATTCAGGGAGCAAGAATATAATAAATCTTTATTAAATAAATTATGTCAGAAAACTAATCAAAGACTATGAGAGCAAAAAGGATCTTGTAAAACCACCAAGGTACAAGTTATGCAGTTGAGTTGGGGAAAAATCTGGCTTGTACTGATTCCTTCTCATTTCAAGTCTTGCCCCTGGCACTTAAAGTGAAACCTTTTAGCAAACAGCGCGCAAGAATCTGGGTTTCCAGCCCCAGTCAGTTCCTTAAACTGCAGCCATGACCACCACCTGGAGAAGGCAATGGCACCCCACTCCAGTACTCTTGCCTGGAAAATCCCATGGACGGAGGAGCCTGGTCGGCTGGTAGGTCGCTAAGAGTCGGGCACGACTGAGCGACTTCACTTTTGCTTTTCACTTTCATGCATTGGAGAAGGAAATGGCAACCCACTTCAGTATTCTTGCCTGGAGAATCTCAGAGACAGAGGAGCCTAGTGGGCTGCCGTCTATGGGGTCGCACAGAGTCGGACACGACTGAAGCGACTTAGCAGCAGCAGCAGCAGCATGACCACCACCATAACCTGTTACCTCTAATATTTCAATATGCTCCAAATCTTTCCTGTGCCTTCTTTCTTGACCCCTCACCCTACCCCTGATCTATCTCTACGCCTCCAGAGTAAAATGTCAGGTTCTCAAAGCATATGGTATTATCTAAACTGTTTGTTTGGCTTTCTAGGAATTTTCTGTGGTGGACATGTTACCCTTGTTCTTTAGGTCAATCTCCCACTAGTTCTCTATTATAGCCTCTTTCCTCCACATCTAACCTAATTACTTGCTGACCATGATCCTTCTAGTTCTTTTTCACACATCAATAGTTTTGCCTGCTGCTGCTGCTGCTGCTAAGTCGCTTCAGTCATGTCTGGCCCTATGCGACTCCATAGACGGCAGCCCACCAGACTCCCTCTTCCCTGGGATACTCCAGGCAAGAACACTGGAGTGGGTTGTCATTTCCTTCTCCAATGCATGAAAATGAAAAGTGAAAGTGAAGTCGCTCAGTGGAGTCTGACTCTTAGCGACCTCATGGACTGCAGCCTACCAGGCTCCTCCGTCCATGGGATTTTCCAAGCAGAGTACTGGAGTGGGGTGCCATTGCCTTCTCTGATAGTTTTGCCTAGATAACCCATTTTTTGATGCATGCCACTGTGGCTACACTGGGGAAACTTCATTATTTAGCATACTGTATAAGAACATCTCTTTATTCTCTCTTCTGCATTAAGCCCACATTCTGGTGTGACTTGCTATTTTTGTTTTTCAGATCATAGGGCACTTTGCACAACTCTCTCTTAGCTTTTCACCATGTTCCAATTATGGGTTTACAGCTACATCTCTCCTTCCTGACTGTGCTCAGTTCAGGTCCCAGGACTGACTCACCTTTATGTATCCAGGGATAGGCCTGGGACACAGAACAAGTGATGGTGAATGACTGAATGAACAGCCAAACCTTCTGAGAGGTGTATCATGATTGTTTTTGACACCTACCAAGCAGGAGATTGTACATAGAAACAAACACACAAAAAGTTATTTTATTGTCTCCTTTGCTGTAGACCTCAAGAGAGTGTACTGATGGGGAGAAAACAAATATTGCGTCACCTCTCTCGACAGAGAAGCCTAGTAGGTTACAGTCCACGGGGTCACAAAGAGTCTGACACGACTGAGCGACTTCACCTTCACCTTCTCTCCTTATCGGAACTGTTTTGTTTGTAATGAATCCATTCTCCACAGGTCAAAGTTACTGTAGACCTTCATGAAATGCACAAAGGAATGACTGACCTTGCTTCCTGTATAATATGCGTTACTAGACAACTGCATTAGCAAAGCTGTTTTTACAACAGAATTGATATGCTCTATAACTCTAGATTCAAATTCTGCCATCAGAGCAGAGAGTTTAAGTTTCCTCTCTTCCCTATGAGGCCCTTTAAGTGTTTGTTCATATAAATTATATCTGTTGTACAGACAACATACTTAGTCCATCAGTTCTTTATCACCAGACTTAATATCTAGTTCCTTCACCATCCTGATTGTACTCTCTGTAAGAAATACCCTCTGGCAATGTCTCTGATGATCAGTTGTAGCCTCAATGAAAAGTTTTGGAAATATTATTTGCTTCTAATAAAGAGAGGTAGAAAAGTGTTATTATCATCTTTGATGACCACAGCATCATTAAATAATAATAGCTACTTACCAATTTTTTTTCCTATGAGCCAGAGCCTGTGCTAATGATTTTACATATGTTGTCTCAATCAAACTTCAAAAGAAAAAAAAAGTCTGAAAGATATATAGTTTAACATGAGAAATCTGAGCCTAATATTGAAATGTTTTGCCCAAGAAAGACCATGACATTTTGAGGTTTCTGAACGCTAAACTATGGGATGCTTTCACAGAAAATAAAAATCAACTCCTAAACATTCTTCACTCTACTTAAAAAAAAAAATTACCATATCCTGCTGTTATGTGAATATTATATAACTCTTAATTATGTTGAATTCATTCATAGTGCTTTTCAGGTCTACTACAGGCTTATACTTTTCTGTCTATTCATTCTATTAAATTTTAAGAGTATGATATTGAAGATCCAAATAAAAATGCTAATTCATCTACTTAAAAAGATAATCATAATATATAGTGGAACTATATGTAACTTTTTTCTGTATTTTCCAAGTTTCCTGTAAGTGTATTATTATACTTACATAATTAAACAAAAAATTATCAGAACAAAGTCAAATACTATATTAAAATTAAATTACTATATAGTTCAATTATATAGATTTTGATGCCCAGTTGGTATCCAGCAAGGACATGGATGTAATAAGAATTCAAGGCAAACAAATATTATAAATGCCTAGAAGAATGAATTCTGTTTCCTGATACATTCTGGACTAAGCGAGGTTTGGTACATTACAACTGGTATATGCTGTTGTCTTCTGTGGCAAAGGCTGCTTCAAAAGGCATATTGAAAAAATTGTCATTTTGATTGTGCTGCAAAATACATTTTTCATCTGCAATATACTATGTTGTGATGAAGACTAACCTATGAAACCTATTCTTAGAAGGCTGATTATCGTTTCAGGTGAAGCGGCTGAAAGATAATTTTGCAAACTGTAACTACCATGGAATTTTAAAGTTTTGAATCAACTTTGCCTTCTTTAGGTATTTCACACCCAGAGGCAAGGAAATGACACCTCTTAAACACTTATCCTTTGCTCAGACTCAGTGACTGCCTTCATCTCATAAAAATAAAACACAGATTACATTTTCTTCCCACTGAAAATTTATCATTTAAAACTTTCTATTGGCAGATGATATGACTGAAGGCTACTCCCCCTCCCTCCTACAAAAAATTTAAAATGTATGAAGAGAAAAAATGACTATTCAGAAATTTCCATGGTAAGGTAAAGCAAGTCAGGGAATTAGCATTTCTTCCTTCCAATGGAAATCTTTTAATAGTAAGTTGTCAGAGATGGATGAACCAGTGAAAGAAGAGGTAAAAAAGGAAGAAGGGTACAAAAATAAACTGAGTGTTATTCTCATTAAAACTAAGGTCTAGAAAAAAAGAATTGTATGTTTACTTGTACATCGGTTTACTTGCAGTTTTATGTTCAGTTGCAGTAGATTCCCAGGATTTTCCAAATCTCATGTATTCCCTGTATTATATGTATGCCTGAGTGTGTTCCAGCCTACTCTTTGCAATAAAATGTGAGTATCTTTTATCACCCAAGTTTTGCACATAAGAAAATTAAAGATCAGAAATGGTTTTGAACACATTTGAGGTCATCTAATCTACAAAGTTCGAGATTTCAATTTCAGGTTGTCTGGAATAACTTAATTCTCCCCCATATATACTATTTTCACTTTTATAGATGTGTATATGTTTTTGCGGTATGTGTTTATGTGTGCATGTGTGTATGAAGCAAGAAAAATAATTGATCTATGATTGGTAATGTTTTTATATTTTGCTTCCCTGGTAGCTCAGATGGTAAAGAATTTGCCTGCAATGCAGAAGATCTGAGTTCAATCCCTGAGTTGAGAAGACCCCCTGGAGAAGGGAATGGCTATCCATGCCAGGATTATATTTTACTCTTTTCAAAAAACAACATATTAAGGAAGGAGATGAAAGAAATGTGTATTGAAAATTGTAAGATATTAATGAAGTAATTGAATGAGACACAAATCAAAGGAAAGATAGTCCATGCCCATGAATCGGAAGAATCAGTGATAAAATGTTCATACTGTCCAAGGCAATCTGCAGATTCACTGCAATCCCTATCAAAATTCCACAGACATTTTTCAAATAAATAGAAGGAAGACTCCTAAAATTTGTATGGGGGGGATAAAACCTAAATAACTATAAAGTCTAAGGACATTTTAACACCAAAGCATTAGAAAGTAATTAATTTAAAAATAAAACTAGTTACTTTGGTTGAAGAAAGATTTATATTCATTATCACATATAGCAGACACCTGTTGCATTTCACTTTGCACCTCCATGACCCCACCTTTTACTCCAGCCACTGCTGTGGCAACCGGACTGCTGGAAAACAGGCCCACACTTCCCTGGGATCTTTGTCTTCTTTCTCTTGTGTCTCAAACACCACAGCACAGGAAGCAAGTACAAGCTCACTCAGCATTTAGGGCTGTACAACCCAAAATCTTGCCAACTTTCAGTAGAGCTTGGAGCAAGAGGGAGCTTGCCAGCAGGTCCAGATGGTGATGAGAGCTGTGCTGTCTCATGACTCAGCACCTTCAATAATACTAGCTACTCATGCTGAGAAAAGTGGTGTGCAGAAAGCCACAATAGGTCATCTCAGCTGTTCCTAGGACCTAGAGAAAAGACATTTCTTATGCAGCAGAGAACTCCCTGGAATCTAAAAAGGAGCTCCCATCATGCTGCTGGGCACTTGTAGAGAAACTGAGAGCCTGTAAGTGTGGGGCACCAATGTCCATATAGATGGAACTGCCTTCAACGACTTGTCACGAGGTCAGGCTGGTGCATCCGTGATCCATCAGGGCAGGCAATGGAAATTTTATCCCTAGGATAGGACCCAGCTGGTTCAGGGATATATATAAACTATATATACACATGGCCCAGCCTCCCACATCACCAATTTTGCGTTCTCCCAATGTCTGTCCTTCAAATCACTTAACAAATACTCCTTTTTTGTTTTGTTTTGTTTTTATGTCTCACTGATGAAGGATGAAAACAACTGGGCCTGGTTCACAGCTGGGCCACTCTGGTGATAAGTTACACTTATCCCTCTGATAAGTTGGTTCAAGCTCTCTTACCAAGGTCTACCCAGAGGTCCTTGTCACAAAGGATAGAGGTAAAAACTCTACCAGTGAACAGAGCTTTGTACTGTAGACATAGTCGTCACCTTTGTGCTGAAAGGCAAGTATCCTGAGGTGAGGATCTGTAGGGACCTCTGGGAGAATGCTTGGTCTGTTAACAAAAGACCCAGAAAGTCCTTGCTCCCAGAAGGAGCGAGATTGAATGACAGGAACAAGGAATTCTGGAGAAGAGGCATGTGACTAGTCCCAGAGGAGGTAGCACATGTGTGATAATGTTCTTATCTCATGTCCATGCCCACTGGAGAGAAGGCACTCGGTGGCTAACAGATGAATGTCAGATCCTGTGGATATCAGCCAGCATTTTCCTTTAGACACACCAGTGTTAGTTGAGTGGCTATTGTGGCAGAGATGAAGGCTAAAATGGGCCAAACATCATGAACCCCAACCAAATAAGATCCAGTTATTAGGATCACTCAATGCCTAACCTTTAAGCAGCAGAGTCCAAGACTGAGCCCTCAAAAAGGAACCCTCTCTTACATGGATTAGCAGCCATTAGTGCCCAACTTGATAGCAGTTTAACTACGCAATGCGAATCTTCTATTCTGATGATGCAGTGGTTCTTTACATGAAATTTGCCTTTTCTGCCTGCAGCGCCTCTGTAAGCACCACCATCTAAACACTTTCAGAATTCCTAACTTATTTGCATGATATTCTGCACAACATTTCCTCAGACCAAGGGGCCAATTTTGCGACAGCAAATGCACAGCAGCATACCTGTGACTATGACCCAGTGGTCATTTGTACACTTCATCACATGAAACAGACAACCTCAAAAAACAGTGGGATTGTCCATGGAGGGTTCAGCCAAAGCATCGTTGAGTCTCTGCAGGATTTAGGTGCTACACTCCAGTATGTCGGGTTTCTTGAATCAACAGCTCTTATATGGTGTTTTTTTCCACAGCAGCTAGAATAGAATACATAATTGCAGGAACCAGATTGTGGAATCAGGAATAGCTTTCACACCTTTATTTATTTATTTTTGTAATTTAAAAAATTTACTTTATTTGTTGATGGATGTACTAGGTCTTCGGTGCTGCACAGGCTTTTCTCTACAAAGGCCACTCTTTGTTGCAGGGATCAGGCTTCTCATTGCAGTGGCTTCTCTTGCTGTAGAGCACAGGCTCTAGGGCATGGCTTCAGGAGTTGAGGCATGTGGGCTCAGTAGTTGTGGCTCCCGTACTCTAGAGCACAGATTCAATTCTTGTGGTGCCTGGGTTTAGCTGCTCCTTAGCATGTGGGATCTTCCCAGACTGAAGATCAAAACCATGTCTACTGTATTGGCAGGTGGATTCTTGACCACTGAACCATCAGGGAAGCCCTCCACCTTTATTTTACTTGATTGAATTTGATCAATTTGACCTAATTAGGGCAAATATAAAAGTATGTTTTCCATCCCTAAGACCTTAGGCAAACCTGTATCAATGGTTCTTAGTTTGGGTTAGGGGCAGAGATCACTTCATCAGTGGTAGCAGTATGTTTTACCCTGAATTTTATGTTAATATCATGATGCAATCACTTTGGAATCCTGCCAATGACCCAACAGGCAAAAACAACAACAACAACAACAACAACAAAAAAAAACACTTGGTAATATTAAAGAAAAAAAGAAATATAAGAACTACAATTCAACAAGGGCTAGAAAATCAAGGGATCAGACTGTTCTTTGGTGATAAAGCTTCTGAGTCACCCAGCTCCAGTCAAGTAACCTAGAATAGCAGAGGCCAAACAGCCTGGAAACATGAGTGCTGGAATAGAATGGCAATGGATTTTAGTTGCTAGCTCTGTACCAACCATAGCAGTGGAGTTAGCAAACTGTCCTACTAAATCTCCATAATGCGTCTTTGTAGAGACTGGCCACTCAGGAGGGTACTCTGTAAGAGATTTAAATATTGACTTAAGGTCAAAACATTTACATTTAGGCATGTCTTTTCAAAAAATAAACATTTATATTTATACATTATTTTCATTTTGCTGGTTTCAGTGGAAACTTCATCATGGATTCCACTCAACTTTACTCCTAGGTTAGACCAGGGTGGTTTTATTGAGGCCTTCATAGTTGATATGGTTTCTGGATCTGTACTGGCTCTTTTTGCAAACTTTTTATTTTGTATTGGGGATCATCAAAAAAGCAAGAGAGTTCCAGAAAAAACATCTATTTCTGCTTTGTTGACTATGCCAAAGCCTTTGACTATGTGAATCACAACGAACTGTGGAAAATTCTGAAAGAGATGGGAATACCAGACCACCTGACCTGCCTCTTGAGAAATCTGTATGCTACAGTTAGAACTGCACATGGAACAACTGACTGATTCCAAATAGGGGAAGGAGTAGTTCAAGGCTATATATTGTTACTCTGCTTATTTAACTTATAGGCAGAGTACATCATGAGAAATGCTGGACTGGATGAAGCACAAGATGGAATCAAGTTTGCAGGGAGAAATATCAATAACCTCAGATATGCAGATGACACCACCCTTATAGCAGAATATTCAGAAAACTAAGATCATGACATCTGGTCGCATCACTTCATGGCAAATAGATGGAGAAACAGTGGAAACATGGCAGACTTTATTTGGGGGGGCTTCAAAATCACTTCAGATGGTAACTGCAGTGATGAAATTTAAAGATGCTTTATGACCAACCTAGACAACACATTAAAAAAACAGAGACATTACTTTGCCAACAAAGGTCCATCTAGTCAAGGCTATGGTTCTTCCAGTAGTCTGCCTGGATAATCCCATTGAGGGAGGAGCCTGGTAGGCTGCAGTCCATGGGGTCGCTAAGAGCCAGACACGACTGAGGGACTTCACTTTCACTTTTCACTTTCATGCATTGGAGAAGGAAATGGCAACCCACTCCAGTGTTCTTGCCTGGAGAATCCCAGGGATGGGAGAGCCTGGTGGGCTGCCGTCTATGGGGTCGCACAGAGTCGGACATGACTGAAGTGACTTAGCAGCTTAGCAGCATGTATGGATGTGAGATTTGGACTATAAAGAAAGCTGAACACCAAAGAATTGATCCTTTTGAACTGTGGTGTTGGAGAAGACTCTTGAGAGTCCCTTCGATGGCAGGGAAGTCCAACCAGTCCATCCTAAAGGAAATCGGTCCTGAATATTCATTGTGAAGGACTGATACTGAAGCTGATGTGAAGAGCTAACTCATTGGAAAAGACCCTGATGCTGGGAAAGATTGAAGGTGGGAGGAGAAGGGGATGATAGAGGATGAGATGATTGGATGGCATCACCGTCTCAATGGACATGATTTTGAGTAAACTCCAGGAGTTAGTGATAGACAGGGAAGCCTGGAGTGCTGCAATCCATGGGGTCAGAAAGAGTCGGACATGACGACTGAGCAACTGAACTGAACTGATAGCCAATTAACAATGTTGTCCTAGTTTCAAGTGAACAGCAAAGGGATTCAGCCATACATATGTATGTATCCATTCTCGCCCAAACTCCACTCCCATCCAGGCTGGCACATAAATTAAGTAGGGTTCCATGTGATATACAATTGTTGCTTGTTGGATATTCATTTTTGATGTAGTAGTGTGTACATGAACTTCCTAAATTCCCTAACTATCCCTTTCCCTCCAGTAACCATAAGTTTTGTTTTCTAAGTTTGAGTCTCCTGTTTTATAAGTCAGGTCATTTGTATTGAGAAATGATACAAATGTGTTGGCTTTTAATAGATTTTTGGAATGCTGCCCTCTTATGGGTTAATCACATGATGTTTTGGAATGGTAACTTTGTCTTGCCTTTGATGGTGCGTAATAAATAAGATTTAGCGGAAAGCTGTTACTGTAGCTTCAAGAAGGACTTTGTGGACCCAGTCACTGGAAGAATTTCATTAGATTCATTAACAAATGCTTGATGATTGTGATTCTACTTGTGTGTATTCTATCTCTCTTCATCTTTATAATGCTTTGAGTTGGCCATTATAATAAGCATATCCAAAATCACACATTCATTTGCAGAACTGGGACTTGAATCTTCTCTTTGGACTTCAAGGACCTCGTTTGCTTTAAGGTAACGTTCTCTATCACCAAACCACTTTCTAACACCGGGCAGAGTCTATCCATGATGCATATTCAGGGATGTAGAAAAGGTTGCAGTCATGCCTGAAGGGTATAAAAATAGGCTCGTGAATCAGAAAAATTACATCACATTTCATTTGAATACTTTGCAGGTCGATATTTTATAGAGTATATAAAATGGCAATAAAAGATAATGGAGAAAATAAAGATAATTCATTTTCTCAGAGGCATTGATCATCAGGAGAGGTATATTTTCTTTCTCTCTTTGGTACAAAATGGGGGATTTGTTCAATATTCTTAATTTACATAAAATATACAATGCAGTTCGACACTTTAACTGCTCCTTGTGTTTAGTTCATGACTATAAAATCATTTCCAGAAAGCAGAAAGTTCTCTGTGCGTTTTATTTACATTTTTCCAAGACCAACTTTGAAACCATTAAATGAATAATTCATCAGGCTTGATGTTTAATGACTTTATACAGGGCGTTTTATTTCAACTTCTCACTTGGTGCACACATTTGCCATAGACTTGTCAACAGTCACTTGAGAATTCACTCTCTTTCTCCCATGAAACAGGAGTTGAAGCCCAAAGAGTTTCCCTCATTGCACACAGGCGATAGGCATTTCATGTCATATTGAACGGACAACTAGTCACGTTTGCCGCCTTCCTTTAGTATTTACCATGGAGGTCAATTAGGCTTCAGTCACAATGATATAGAGCCTGTAATCCACATAGAAGCAGCTCAGCGGAGTGGAACAGCACGTGCAGAAAAGCAAAAATGCTTAAATAATGGATTTAATAGAGAAATGATTGAGAAAATACAGGTAAGCTTAAAAAAGGGATGGCTCAGGCTAGGTATAGGAATTTGAACTAGTTACAGCTCTGAGTTTCCCAATAATTGTCCAGTAGTTCTAGACTTTCAGAGGTCATTCAAAGAGATGGTACTTGAGGAGTTTCCCCCTGCAAATTTATGCCAGATATAGTCACATAGTAATATAAAATGATTTAGGTTAGGGGTTCCCTGGTGGCTCAGATAGTAAAGAATCCACCTGAAATGCAGGAGACCTGGGTTCCATCCCTGAGTTGGGAAGATCCCCTGGAAGAGAGCATGGCAACCCACTCCATTCTTGCTTGGAGAATCCCATAGAAAGAAGAGCCTGGTGGGCTACAGTCCATGGGGTCGCACAGAGTCAGACAGGACTGAGCGACTAAGCACAGGTTTGGGTGTAATCATATCAACTAGTAACACTAGAAAACAGTATTTTATAGCAGTATAAATCATGCACCAACCTCTGTTCTACACTTTACATTCAATAGCTATGTAACCTTAGAAAAGTCTGTTGACATCTCTGTTTCTTTGCTCATTTAAAATAGAGGCCATGAAGAACAGTACATTGAGCTGTTATGTGAAAAAGGATGATGCATCTATGCAAAGCACTTCCTACATTTCTGGTACTCAGGAAGGGCTCAAAAATATAAGCTATAAGTCTATAACTGTTATCTGTCCTTTTATCAATTATGTTTAAGATAGGAAACAAACAATTTGGGAAACACTGAAAGTCCTGCTTTTCATTATTTCTAGCAATTACAGAAAATGCATCCAGGTGTTGGCCACAGTGTATTTCAGAGCTGCCCACACAATGGAGTTTTAAGAGAAGGTCATCGTTACAACTCTAGTAGCATCCTAGTTCTATATAGAAATTGTCTATGGTAGTTTTTTTATGGAGAAGGAAATGGCAACTCACTCCAGCACTCTTGCCTACAAAATTCCATGGATGGAGGAGACTGGTGGGCTACAGTCCATGGGGTTGCAAAGAGCCGAACACAACTAAGGGACTTGACTTTCTTTCTTTCCTTCTTTATGGTAGTTTTTAAATGGAAATGTGCAAACTCCTTATGCATATACTGTGATCAAGTGGAAGAGACACGGATATCTGAATTTTTGTTGTTGTTTAATCACTGAGTTATGTCCAACTCTTTGCAACCCCATGGGGTGTAGCCCACAAGTCTCCTCTGTCCCTGGGATTTCCCAGGCAAGAATACTATGGTAGGCTGCCATTTCCTTCTTCAGGGAATCTTCTCGACCAAGGATCAAACCCAAGTCTCCTGCATTAGCAAGCAGATTCTCTACCATTGAGCCACCACAAGCCCTAAAGTAATTGTGTCATGTATTGAGAAAAATACATTATATGGTGACCCTTGTTCTATGCCCTGGTTTTCCCTGATATAGAGTTTGTTTTCAAACTCTCCAGCTTTGAACAGTGGGAATTTACACTTTAATCTTGTGATTGATCTCTGGCAGGTTCAAATATACTTTCCTACACCTAATATATGCCCTTTTCATTCTAATGAAAGTGAAAATGAAAGTCGCTCAGTCATGTCCAACTCTTTGCGACCCCATGGACTATACAGTCCATGGAATTCTCCAGGCCAGAATACTGGAGTGGATAGCCTATCCTTTTTCCAGTGGGTCTTCCCGACCCAGCAATTGAACTGGGGTCTCCTGCATTGCAGGTAGATTCTTTATCAACTGAGCTATGAAGGAAGCCCATCTCATTCAAATACATGGCCTGAAAAATAGCCAAGCTGGAGCAAATCTGCAGAGAATCTTATCCATCATGTTTTAGTCCTGAATCTTGAGCTCCTGAGTGAAGCTGATTTTTAAATGAAATTTCTAAAAAACCTTCACACGTTAGTCTCTCTTCTTGAAACATAAAACACAGCATTCTATTAACTTCTGCCTGATTATTTCCTATATTTCAAGGCTCACTTCATTAATTACCTCCTCCAAACAGTCCTTCCTGAGCTCCCAAAACAGTAGATGTTTCCTATGTTCTCCTGGTACCCTGCACACACTTCTTTGTACTGATCCCACCATAACCTAATTGTTTTACATGAGATTTTTGAGCAGTTGACTACTAAATATTTGCACATAGAAGTTTTGGGAAGGAAGGAAGGGCGAGAAAGCAGGACCAGAATATTGGGTTCTCAGAAAACATACATTTGAGGGAAAGATCTGTAAGTCATAAAGATAGTGGTTTCTAGGTAGCTATAGGAATCTGAAATATATCATAAATGTGTGCATTAACTCAACATGGACAATGATAGACTTTTTTATACCCTTCTGACTAAATTTTTACGTGATTCCTTGAAAACATTTATTGTCTCCTCATTCCTCACATGATGACATGCTAGATGCTACTAGAGCAAGTATATTAAATGAATCCAGCATGGCCCTTCAAAAGCCAACAGTCATTGCAGAGGAGACAGTCACATAAGCTACTAAGCAGGACCTCTGATGGCTTTAAATGGCGATATTGCTTACATCACATAGTTAGCTTAGGAGAAGCACAGATATGGAAGGGAACTGAAAGGAAGGCCAAGAAGTAAGGGAGGACTCCAGTGTGGAAAGGGTAGAGAATTTGGAATAAGACCAATCTGAAGTTAAATCTCAACTCTGCTTCTTTGCAAGCTGTGTGAAAGTAACAGTGTTAGTCCCTCAGTCGTGTCAAACTCTGTTCAATTCCATGGACCATGGTCCACCAGGTTCCTCTGTCCATGGAATTTTCCAGGCAAGACTACTAGAATAGATAGCCATTTCCTTCTCCAAGGGATCTTCCCCACCCAGGAAACGAACCTGGGTCTCCTGCATGGCAGGTGGATTCTTTACCATCTGAGCCACCAGGGAAGCCCCTTACAAGCTATATGATTTCTAGTAAATTCCCTAAATTGTTTTAGCCAGTTTTGCTCTTATGCAAGATAAGAAAAGTACAATGCAAACAAGTTTTGGGAAATGGAGAAAAAAAATGTTTTTTTAATCTCTGTAAAACTGGAAAAGGCTTTATGAAAAGTCATGATTGCCTCCACGGCAGCATAACATGGACTCAGTATCCAGGTGGCAGTCACTCTGTTTCCTTCCAGGACTCTCTGGCAAAGCTTTTGACTTTGGGACCCTGCTGTTACCAGGGCCAAGCACCTAGGTCCAGTGGCAGCAAGGCACCATTTCATGGTATGCTCCAGAGCAGGTAGGAAAAGAGGTAGGTACCCACCATGTCACCCCTTGGCTTGAAAGCCTGGGTGGGAGTTTTGGCAAGAACTCCCCTGTTTCCCTCCAGGTTCAGGGGGCCTGACCCCACTGCTTTGAATTCAACTTGCTTATTCTTATTTCCTAGGGTTCTCTACTAACTTTAGTCTCTGCTTTGTCCCTCTTTCTTTCTCTAGATGTTCACATTGTTCAGTCCTAGCACAGATGTTCTCTGTTCAAAAGTATCTTTTCAGATCTTAATCTAAAGTAGCCTTTAATGGTAGTGTTAGCATGCCACTGTTGTTTTTTAGCAAATGAAATAATGCTTGTAAAGTATAAGGCATGTAGGAGAAAATCAGTACATAATATTTTCTGGTACTTGATAATTAAGTAATATCAGTCAATATTAGATGACATTATTGAATATTGACTGCCCCCATGACCATGTGGGGGGGGGGGGGGAGTGGAAAAAGAGAGAGAGAGAGAGAGAAAAAAATGGCCTTATGTGTTTCTAACCCATCCTGCCTTTATATTTAATACTTTCACTTCATTTTCTCTGACTGACTGCTACAGTTTTTAAGAGAGAGGAGACAGAAAAAGAGAAGAGGGAGGGAGGGAGAGTGAGAAAGAGAAAAGGAGAGACATGTGTAAGCTAAATGAGATTGATGGGGAAGATGAATTCCTGAATTGTTACTAATGGTCTAGACATTTCACTGTTTTGTCAACAAAGCCCCATTGTTGAAAGCAATGTTTTCTCAATATGTCAATATCTCTGCCATGTTGTGTTGATATTAATGGAACTGCCAGGAAAGAGATTTAATTAATCAGTTCCCAGAATAACTACTGTCAGTATTCATTTTCCAGTGGAAGGCATTCAGGCCAGTGGAGAGGATCCCTTAGCACATGTTCAGGCACCTTAGTTATGTGATGGGAACACATTTGCATAAGTCTTGCTGAGATGAAAGTTTGGTCTCTCTGACCAATGAACAGATTATGATTTGTTCCAGTAACAAAAATATTGTGCTTCTACTTTGCAGGAAAAGGACTTTGTACCATTAGTTCTGCTCCATAATGAGCCCAAGAATAATTATTACTTGCATCTAGTGCAGATGTAGTGTTTAATATTACCTAGTTTCTCTGCCCAAAACAAAACAAACAATGAGAGAAAAAACCAACCAACAAAATAAGCACAAAACGGTGCTTGAAACTTCAGTCTATTTTACATTTGAAGATTCAAAGAAGTGGGCTTAGTGAAGAAGTTTGGCATTCAGATCTGTACTCTTTCTACTGTATTCTTTTTTCTTCCTTTTTGGAGCAGAACTGTATCTTTCATTTATTGCTCTTTAAAACCTTTATCTTATGTCAATAGATAGTGAATGTCTCTTCAGCATTATGTTTATCAGCTTCATACTTCCCTCTGTCCAAGAGAAAATGAGTAAGTCTTGATTGGGTCTGATGTATTACTGGGTCTGAATCTCCTCTCAGCGTGATTAGAGGTTTACTAAAATCAAAAGGCTGCCTTTCTACACCTTTTCTTGGCACTCTTAGCTATTTAGTCTTCTGCTTTTGGTGCAAACCAGAGGTTACTAATTAAATTGTGCAACTCAGATTGGGACTTAAAATCAGCTAAAACCCACTGAGAGCAACATCTGGTTTCAGGACTTAATGAAGCTCAGGTTCTTGACACCTCATTGCAGAAATGATTCAATGAGAGACAAAATGATAGGTAAGAAGTGGATTTATTTAGAGAGAAACACACTCCACAGACAGAGTGTGGTCCAACTCAAAAAGTGAGAGTGGCCCCAAAATATAGTGTGATCAGTTTTTATGAGCTGGGTAATTTCATTAGCTAATGAGTGGGAGGATTATTCTAACTATTTCAGTAAGGGGCTAGGATTACCAGAAATTGGGCCACATCTTGATTTTTCATCTTTGATGATCGGCCTCAGAACTGCCAGGTCTCTGGTGAATGCGTCATTTAGTTTGCTGATATGTTAACAACAAGTGTATACTGAGGCTCAAGGTTTAATGAAAGTACACTCATCCACCATCTTGGAACCATTTGGTTCTAATCAGTTTATGTCTTGTTCTCAGGCTATGTCATCCTTTTAAAATTTGGGCCCTGATCCTTTCCCTCCTGTTTCACTAATACTCAGAGTTTTAAACTGAGGCTTAGGAAAAATAGGTGTTCTTTAGGGATTAGACATATAACAAGCCATACCTTCTAGCTCAATCCACCAGAACTCTGCATGAGGGCTCTTGGGCAGAAGCTCTATTAATAAATAATAAATGATAATTAATAAATAATTAATAAATGCTATTTTGATTTTATATTTTCTGGATCTCTTCCCCAAGGATTTCAAGAGAAGGAGAGTGGTTTGGCCAAGACAGTTAGATATTCCTAAATTCTCTGAATTATACCAAGTATCATCCCTAAACTTCCTTTACCACATTAAAAATGCCCACAGAATTAACTCTTTAAATGAAATGACCTTTCCTGACTGAAGAAGTTATTTCTTATGAAAACTCATTTTGTCTTGTGTAAATTTCTTGAGTTAAAATCTTCACACAAACACAAACATATCTCCCAGAAGGAGGCAATCAGTTACATGCAAAGAGATTTATTAATTTTTGAAGGAACACTGAGAACTCACCTTTTATTATTTTTTCACTTAAATTATTAATATGAGCATATTGTAGTAATCTAGAGATTGCACCAGGGTGTAATGGAGAAATTTTCCTATGCCATCTGTGAAAATAAATGCAAATCCAGGTCCCACAATAAATAGATATATCTTTGAATATAAATAAAATATGCCCTATTAAAAAATAGATAAATGAGAGAAACAATTGTTTCTGTGGGGACTGTTTCACCAAAGCTGTGTTTGTTTTTCTGTCTGCAATCAAATATTCTCGAATCATAGAAAGTGATTCCCTGAGGCCCCAAATTCTATATATTCCTCTACAGCAAAACTCTGCATGGTGATGATATAAGTGCATATCATTGACATTGGCACATTGACATTCACTTAGCGGGAGGAGAAAAGAAATAACAAAGAATCAGTTTAGTGTTGGGAATTGTCTGTGAAAAAGAAGAAGGCAACAGAGGATAAGATGGTTGGATGGCATCATCAGCTCAATGGATGTAAGTTTGAGCAAATTCCAGGAGATAGTGTAGGACAGGGAAGCCTGGCATGTTGCAGTTCATGGGGTCAAAAAGAGCTGGACTTGACTGAGTGACTGAACAACAACAAGAAATTGTAGAGTGGAAGGTTTAAATTGGTAGGAAATAATAGGTGTCAGGGACTATAAGGCCAAGGCACTGGAGGAGAGAAATTTGAAATAATCTTTCAACCCTAGTATGGAGCCTTCTCTCTAGGAACTGTATTATATGTGATCCTATTTCAGGAGAATCACTTGCTAAAACCATGGAAGAAAATAATCTCTTTGAATTGTTATTCTACAAAAGCATGAATGCTTTGGTGAGGAATATGTTGGTGGGGTATGGCTGGTGCACACCAAAAGTCTTGTCCATCATCCTACTAGGTAACCATACCTATAGTAACACCACAGAAAGGAAAATCAAGGAATAACTTGAACACACTATCAAGAAAATATTTAGTCCTTGTGTGTTTATAAATGGTGAAGAAGATTCTTTTTTTCCTTTTAGCACTTCTTCATGCAACACTTTTTCAAAATCCAAAGTTACACAGAATACATTTTACTTCTATTCAGAGTACATCATGAGAAATGCTGGTCTGGAAGAAACACAAGCTGGAATCAAGATTCCTGGAAGAAATATCAATAACCTCAGATCTACAGATGACACCACCCTTATGGCAGAAAGTGAAGAGGAACTAAAAAGCCTCTTGATGAAAGTAAAAGAGGAGAGTGAAAAAGTTGGCTTAAAGCTCAACATTCAGGAAACGAAGATCATGGCATTTGATCCCATCACTTTATGGGAAATAGATGGGGAAACAGTGGAAACAGTGTCAGACTTGATTTTTTTGGACTCCAAAATCACTGCAGATGGTGACTGCAGCCATGAAACTAAGAAAACTTTTCTTCCTTGGAAGAAAAGTTATGAGCAACCTAGAGAGCATATTCAAAAGCAGAGACATTACTTTGCCGACTAAGGTCCGTCTAGTCAAGGCTGTGGTTCTTCCAATAGTCATGTATGGATGTGAGTTGGACTGTGAAGAAGGCTGAACACTGAAGAATTGATGCGTTTGAACTGTGGTGTTGGAGAAGACTCTTGAGAGTCCCTTGGACTGCAAGGAGATCCAACCAGTCCATTCTGAAGGAGATCAACCCTGAGATTTCTTTGGAAGGAAAGATGCTAAAGCTGAAAGTCCAGTACTTTGGCCACCTCATGCGAAGAGTTGACTCATTGGCAAAGACTCTGATGCTGGGAGAGATTGGTGGCAGGAGGAGAAGGGGACGACAGAGGATGAGATGGCTGAATGGCATCACTGACTCGATGGATGCCAGTCTGAGTGAACTCTGGGAGTTGGTGATGGACAGGGAGTCCTGGCGTGCTGCGATTCATGGGATCGCAAAGAGTCAGACACGACTGAGTGACTGAACTGAACTGAACTGAAAGTTATGTAAACAACTTGGACAAGCCATTACACCTCTTATATCTCTATTTTTACTGAATCCAAATCCAGTAATAATAATCAGTATTTGAGATCATCCCTCAAGAATTTAGCAGGTAATATATCAGACACTGAGTTTGCATTGATGAATGACAACCGTCTCAGTGTCATCAATCTAATAGAAGAAGCAAACAATGAACAAGTGCCCCGACAGATACACATAGGATTACAGTCTAGATAGCATGTTCAAAAGGAAACACCTAGAGTGTAGTAAAGAGAAATAGGACAAAGGGGGAATATGGTTAGATGGACAGACAGTGAATGATCCATTGAAGAGGCAACCTTTAGACTGAAGGCATGTTGATCAGGGTTTGGGGGGGTTAGTAGGTGCTCAGTCCATGTAAGATCTAAAAGCCCATGTAGGGAAGAAAGAAATGAAGTCAAAATTGACATCATCAAAGTTCAGATCTTATAGGACATGAGAATCAAGGTACTAAGAGGGATACTAGTAAACACTGTACTTGCACAAGATCAATAGAGCAGCTCTCTTTTTAGTGTAAATGTAGTGGGTCCTAATCCAAGATGACTGATGTCCTCAGAAAAAGAGGAGATGAGGATACAGACGCACACAGAACGGCAAGCGTATGAAGCCTCAGAATAAAGAAGGTCATGCAGAAGCCATTGACAGAGGTCTCAAAGCAAGTTAATCCTGCTGATGCCTTAATCTTGGACTTTAACCAGAAGTCCACCAGAACCATGAGAAAATAAAATTATGTTGTTTAAGTCACCCAATCTATGGTACTTTGTTGTGGCAGTCCTAGCAAACCACTACAGTGGGAATGCAAAATGGCACATCACTAAGGGAATCTGTTTGTTAGTTGGCTAAAATGTCAAGCATACATTTAAGATATGACCTAGCTATGGCACTTTCAGGTTCCAGGCATTCCTAGGATAAAACAAATTCTCACATACAGACCTCTGTGTGAATGTTAGAATTGCTATTCATGATAGTCCAAAGCTGGGCCTGGTGGGGAAGGGAGGAAGGAAAAAAACTATGTATGGAGGGATAAACAAGCAAAATGTGACATATCCCTGCAACAGAATACATTTAGCAATAAAACCAAACATCAGGGGGACACCATAGATGAATCTCAGAATCATTATACTGAATTAAATTCAGACACAAAGGAAATTCTACAAAAGGTAAACCTGAAGCAACAGAAAGATTAGTGGTTGCCTGATGCTGTGGTGTTGGATTAGATGTTGCAGGGGATAGCTAGAAAGGGGCATAAGGGAACTTTCTGGAGTGAAACATTTCAAAACTTCATTGTGCTGATGGTGGCAGTTATCAAATTCCTGTCAAACTGTACAAAAAAGCTGGAAGGTTTTATAATTCATAAAATGAAAGTGAAAATGTTAGCTGCTCAGTTGTGTCTGACTCTTCATGACCCCATGGACTATAGCCAGCCAGGCTCCTCTGTGCATGGAATTCTCCAGGCAAGAATACTGGAGTGTGCTGCCATCCCCTTCTCCAGGGGATCTTCCTGACTCAGGGATTGAACCCAGGTCTCCTGCATTGCAGGCAGATTCTTTACTAACTCAGCCACCAGGGAAGCCCAAGGGCTGGAAGAAAACCAACTTTCTCCAGTTGTTAAAATATCTCCCAATAACTTTATTGTGCGGCAAGCTGTAGACAAGTAAGAAAGCTGTTGAAGTATATACTCTCCAGTCTAACTGCCCTTGTCTCCAAAAAGGAGTGAGAGCAAAATCAATGGAATTTGAGAACTGCACATAATCAAATTCAAATTGTGAGGGCTAAAGTGATGATGGTTTAAGAGATCCAAGAACAAACATGACAATGAAATGATGCAAAGGATCAAAGTATTTGGATGATTTGTCCTGCCATCATGTGTTTGCTTGTTTTGGGGTAAACATTCATTTTCTCTGGAATTCCCTGTCCCTATTGGCAAATAGGGTAGGATGAACTTAGATACATTTCTGTATAACTCCGAACTTTAGTACTGTGTATGGATATGTCCATATTTCCAGTGCTTTCTGGGAATAAATAAAAACAAATGATATATGGAGAAATAGATATCTACAGTGAGTCTTGAATCATGGAAAAGTTCAGAATGGATGAAGCTGAGATAAGAAGTATTCCATCCTAGAAACGCCTCTTGTAAAGTTAGAATTTAAATGCTTACTAATATGGAATTAAGGTGTATATTTAAGGTGCAGTTCTAAAAACTTACTTCTTGTAATTATCTTTAACATTTGTATGAATTGTTACTTAGAAAGCACTTTGCCATTGATCTCAGTTTATATTTATTACAGTCTGAAGAGGTGGTTATTAGTTTCCCCACTCTGCAGATGCACATCATAGAATTAAAGTCACTTGCAAAAAGTTATGTGGCTTGAACATGGCAAAAATATTACCCAGAGACGAGCTTCTTGACGGCAAAGGCAGAGCTCTGTTGTTTCAAGCATAGTATTCTCAACTGGAAGGATTTTGTGACATCCAATTCTCCTTCTGTGTAGGATGCTCTTAAAATTAGCCTGATATGCATCCAGAGATTAGGTCCCTCTCACTCTACATGAGAAGTTTCATGCGAGGAAATACAAAATATTGAGGAATAACAGGTGTATCCCGAACCCTATAGCCAATCTTGTTTTCCTACAATATATTTTCCTCAGGTAATGCAACACCTGCAATGTTATATTTGCATACATAATTTTATTCTCTTCACTATGTATCAAATCTAGCTACAGGGCTCATCAATATGCCAATTTAAATAATAGACTACTGTAGGCTTTGTTTTGTACAGAAGCATTTCTCTGCACACAACTATCAGTCAAAAGTTAAATTAGGGCCCAAATTCATTTTTAAAAGGCACATCCAGCATATGATTTTACTGACTATCTTTTTTATGTCTGTATATAATATGTGTGAATGACTTATAAATAAAAATAAGGGTGAATTGCACAGACACAAACCAATATGTGAACCAAATTGCAAAGAGTGTATGTATTTTTATTATTGATACTTGAAAAAGAAATTTTATTTTGTTTTAGTGGAGTTTATTGTTCTCAAAGTGAGTGGCCAAAATCATTTTTATTTTATATGCAAGATAAATCTATTCAATATTTTAGAGAGATCTCAAAAGAGAAGTTAATTTGTTAGCCACATTTTTTGATGAGCACTACTTCCTTAATTCTTTGAATATTATAATCATGAGACATCCTTGATTACTAAATATTTGGTGAGTTTGAAATTGAGTGTAAAGCAAAGTAAAAAAGAAAAAAGCAACTAAAAATTATGTACTAGACTTTACACACAATATTTATATTCACAGACCCATGTATGCACACACAGGCTTACGTTTCCTCTTTATTGTGGTTTGCTATTTCATGTGGCTCTTATACTTGTGATAAAAGAAACAAGCTTAAAAACAAAAAAAGCCTTTCAAAGATAGTACTTGCCCTTACCTTAGTCAAGTACAACTCTTTGTGACCTCAAGGAATTTCCCAGACAAGAATTATGGAGTGGATTGCCATTTCCTACTCCAGAGGATTTTCCAAACCTGTGCTTCAAACCCAGATCTCTTGCAATTTCTGCATTGGTAGGTGGATTCTTTACCACTGCGCCACCTGGGAAGCCCAATTGTACTACTCTGCAGTGTAATTGCCTATTTACTCTACAAAGGTAAAGATAGTACATTAGATAGATTTTATGGATACTTCTTGAGGTTAAAGACTAAGCCTTGTTTCTTCTTGCATCAGCAACCAACACTGTCAGATTTCCTGACATATTAAATAGCTAAAGTTCAATCAAAAAATTTTTGTCGTGTGAAAAAAAAAATGCATGTATAAATGAAACAAAATCGCAGGAGGGCAATTTGTGGCATGGATAAAAATAGAGTCAAATATAACTGGATTTTATATGGAACCCTTATGTTATCTGTATAAGGAAATACACCAAGTGAACACTCTATTACTTGTAACATGTAGTTTATCAAAAATGTATAAATGGGGGGGGTGGTCTTAAGATGGTGGAGGAATAAGATGGGGAAATCACTTTCTCCCCCCACAAATTCATTGAAAGGTCATTTGAACACTGAGCAAATTCCACAAAACAACTTCTGAATGCTGATGGAGGACACTGAGCACTGAGAAAGGCAACCCATTCTCTTCAAAAGGAGGTAGGACAAAATATAGAAGATAAAAAGAGAGACAAAAGAGTTAGGGATGGAGACCCATCCTAGGGAGGGAGTCGTGAAGGAGGAGAAGCTTCCAAACACCAGGAAACCCTCTCATGGGTGGGAGTTTTGGAATCTCAGAGGGCAACATAACTGGGAGGAAAACAAAAACAAAAAATCCACAGATTATGCCCCTAACAGCAAGTCTCAGTGGAGAAGTAGCCCAGACACTCCCATCTGCCAGCAGTGAGCAGGGGCTGAACAAGGAAGTGTGGGTTGCATACTTAGGGTAAGAACCAGGCCTGAAGGCCCTGAGGACAATCTGAGGGAGCTAATGTGAGATAGCAACCAAAACTGTGGTATAGCCAGAGAGAGAAGAAAGAGAGAGAGAGATAATTTCCCATGAAAAGTCATAAGGCACAACCTGGCACAGTCACAGAACAAAGGACTGAGTAAACACCAGAAGACAGTTAGCCGGCTGAGGACTCACCCCTCCCCTCACGAGAGGCAGAGAGGCAGGCAGGTGGCAGGCAGAGCCAGAAGGCGAGGGGCAATCTCTACCCCAGAAATGGCATCCTCCACCAAACTGTGAGCAGGCTCCCAGTTGCTAACCAAGTCTTCCTGGGATCCTGGACAGTTGAAATCCACCAGGAGGGTCACAGTCAGAGATCAGCACACCTGAGACAGTGCTCCCACTGTGCACCCAGGAAACCAAGGGGCTGGGACCTGGGAGGTGATAAGATGCACGGCCCACCTGGGAAGAGCGCGCTCGTGAAGCACCTGGTCACCTGAGCTGCTCGGACTCCGGAAGGGCACAAAACGCAGACCCAACTGAGTCTGTCCCTTTGTGGAGTACCTGAGAACCTGAACATGAGTGGCTTAGACCTGGGAAGTGCATGCAACCCAGGACCTGCTTTAGAGTAACCTGGAGCCTGAGCAGTGAAGACCAGGAAGGCACACACACCATGAGCAGGGGTAAACCCAGTGTGGCCCAGACACTGTGAGCACTCCCAGCACATGCCAATGATATTTGTTTGCAGTGTTCCTCCCTCTCCGCAGCACAACTGAACAAGGGAACCTAAATAAGTGACCACCTTTGCCCCCTTGTGTCAGGCAGGAAATTAGACACTGAAAAGACTTGCAAACAGAGAAAGCCAAAATAAACAAGAAGACAGAACCACTTTGGAAGTGAAGGTGCAACAGATTAAACCCCTGTAGTTAGCACTGACTACATTGGAAAGGGCCTATAGACCTTGAGAAGAAGTATAAGCTGGAACAAGGAACTATCTGAAATTGAACTGACCCCACACTGCCCTCAACAGCTCCAGAGAAATTCCTAGATATATTTTACTTTTATCATTTTTTAGTTTTTTTAAATATATTTTTTTATTTTTAAGTTCTTTAACACTCCTTTAATTTTCATTTTTTAAAATCTACTATTACCTTGTAAAAAAAGACCCTATTTTTAAAGCAAATTTCATATATATATATTTTTTATAATCTTTGTGATTTTTTTTAATATTTTATTTTTGAGAGTCTAACCTCTACTCTAGATTTTTAATCTTTGCTTTTTGGTATTTGTTATCAATTCTGTACCTTTAAGAATCCAATCTTCAGTATCCATTTTTACTTAGGAGTGTGATTACTGGCTTGATTGCTCTCTCCCCCCTTTTTTTTTCTCTCCCCCTTTGACTCTCCTTTTTCTCCTCCAGGTCACCTCTATCTCCTCCCTCCCCATTCTCTTCTCTACCCAACTCTGTGAATCTCTTTGGGTGTTCTGGGCTGTGGAGAACACTTAGGGAACTGATTACTGGCTAGATCTGTCTCTCTCCTTTTGACTCCTTCTCTGCTCCTCCTGGTCACCTCTATCTCTTTCCTCCTTCTTCTCTTCTCTGTGTAACTCTGTGAACCTCTCTGAGTGTTCCAGACTGTGGAGAGCACAAAGAGACTTGATTACTGGCTAGACTGCTCTCTCTCCTTTTGATTCCCCCTCTTCTCCTCCTGGTCACCTCTATCTCCCTCCTCCCTCTTCTCCATGTAACTCTATGAACCTCTCTGGGTGTCCCTCACTGTGGAGAATCTTTCACCATTAACCTAGATGTTTTATCATTGGTGCAGTATGGATGGAGAAGTCTTGAGGCTACTGTAAGAATAAGACTGAAAGACAGAGGCAGGAGGTTTAAATCCAAAACTTGAGAACACGAGAAAACTCCTGACTCCAGAGAATTAATCAACTAGAGGTCATCCAAAAGCCTTCATGCCTACACTAAAACCAAGCTCCACCCAAGAACCAACAAATTTCAGAGCAAGACATACCAAGGTAATTCTCCAAAAATGCAGGAACATAACCCTGAGCATTAAAACACAGGTGGCCAAAAGTCACACCAAACCCATAGACACCTCAAAACTCACTACTGGACACTTCATCACACTCCAGAGAGAAGAGATCTAGCTCCACCCACCAGAACACTATAGCAAGCTTCCCTAACCAAGAAACTTTGACAAGCCACTCATCCAACTCTACCCACAAGAAGGAACATCCAAACAAAGAGGAACCATAAACTTCCAGCATATGGAAGGGCCACCCCAAACACAGCAATATAAACAAGATGAACAGGCAGAGAAATATTCAGCAGGTAAAGAAACATGATAAATGCCCACCAAACCAAACAAAAGAGGAGACAAGGAGTGTACCTGAAAAAGGATTCACAATAATGGTGGTAAAAACGATCCAAAATCTTGAAAACAACATGGAGTTACAGATAAATAGTCTGGAGACAAGGATTGAGAAGATGGAGGAAATGTTTAACAAGGACTTAGAAGAAATAAAAAAAGAGTCAATATATAATGAATAATGCAATAACTGAGATCAAAAACACTCTGGAGGGAACCAACAGTAGAATAACTGAGGCAGAAGATAGGATAACTGAGGTGGAAGATAGAATGGTGGAAATAAATGATGCAGAGAGGAAAAAAGAAAAAAGAATTAAAAGAAATCAGGACAACCTCAGAGACCTCTAGGACAAAGTCAAACGTGCCAACATTTGAATCATAGGAGTCCCAGAAGAAGTAAACAAAAAGAATGGCCACGAGAAAATACTTGAGGAGATAATAGTTGAAAACATCCCTAAAATGGGGAAGGAAATAGCCACTCAAGTGCAAGAAAACCAGAGAGTTCCAAACAGGAAAAACCCAAGGTGAAACACCCCAAGACACATATGAATCAAATTAATGAAGATCAAACACACACAACAAATATTAAAAGCTGCAAGGGAAAAACAACAAATAACACAAAAGGGGATTCCTATAAGGCTACCAGCTGATCTTTCAATAGAAACTCTTCAGGCCAGTAGGGCATATCAGGACATACTTAAAGTGATGAAAGAGAAAAATCTACAACCCAGATTACTGTACCCAGCAAGGATCTCATTCAAATATGAAGGAGAAATCAAAAGCTTTACAGACAAGCAAAAGCTGAGAGAATTCAGCATCACCAAACCAGCTCTTTAACAAATGCTAAAGAATCTTCTCTAGACAGGAAACCAAAAGGTGTATAAATTCAAACCCAAAACAACAAAGTAAATGGCAAATGGATCATACTTGTCAAATATTACCTTAAATGTAGATGGGTTGAATGCCCTGACCAAAAGACAAAGACTGGCTGAATGGATACAAAAACAAGACCCCTATATATGTGGTCTACAAGAGACCCACCTCAAAACAACAGACACATACAGACTGAAAGTGAAGGGCTGGAAAAAAATATTTCATGCAAATGGAGACCAAAAGAAAGCAGGAGTAGCAATACTCATATCAGATAAAATAGACTTTGAAATAAAGGCCATGAAAAAAGACGAAGAAGGACACTATATAATGATCAAAGGATCAATCCAAGAAGAAGATATAACAATTATAAATATATATGCACCCAACATAGGAGCACCGCAATATGTAAGATAAATGCTAACAAGTATGAAAGGGGAAATTAACGTAGCACAATACTAGTGGGAGACTTTAATACCTCACTCACACCTGTGGATAGATCAACTAAACAGAAAATTAGCAAGGAAACATAAACGTTAAATGATACAATGGACCAGTTAGACCTAATTGATATCTATAGGACATTTCACCCCCCCAAAATGAATTTCACCTTTTTCTCATGCATACAGAACCTTCTCCAGGATAGATCACATCCTGGGCCATAAATCTAACCTTATTAAATAAAAAAAATTGAAATCATCCCAAGCAACTTTTCTGATCACAATATGGTAAAATTAGATGTCAACTACAGGAAAAAAAAAAAAAAACTACCAAAAATACAGACATATGGAGGGTAAACATCACACTTCTGAATAGCCAACAAATCACAGAAATCAAAAAAGGAAATCAAAATATGCATAGAAATGAAAGAAAATGAAAACACAACAACTCAAAACCTATGGGATTCAGTAAAAGCAGTGCTAAGGGGAAGATTCATAGCAATACAAGCTTACCTCAAGAAACAAGAGAAAAATCAAATAAATAACCTAACTCTACAAATAAAGCAACTAGAAAAATAAGAAAAGAAGAACCCCAGGGTTAGTAGAAGTAAAGAAATCATAAAAATTAGGGCAGAAATAAATGAAAAAGAAACAAAGGAGACCATAGCAAAAATCATCAAAGCTAAAATCTGGTTCTTTGAGAAGATAAACAAAATAGACACACCATTAGCCAGACTCATCAAGAAATAAAGGGAGAAGAATAAAATCAACAAAATTAGAAATGAAAATGGAGAGATCACAACAGACAACACAGAACTACAAAGGATCATGAGACTACTATCAGCAGTTATATGCCAATAAAATGGACATCTTGGAAGAAATGGACAAATTCTTAGAAAAGTATAACTTTCTAACTGAACCAGGAAGAAATAGAAAATCTTAACAGACCCATCACAAGCATGGAAATTGAAACTGTAATCAGAAATCTTCCAGCAAACAAAAGCCCAGGACCAGACGGCTTCACAGCTGAATTCTACAAAAAATTTAGAGAAGAGCTAACACCTATCCTACTCAAACTCTTCCAGAAAACTTCAGAGAAAAGTAAACTTCCAAATTCATTCTATAAGGGCACCATTACCCTAATACCAAAGCCAGACAAAGATGCCACAAAAAAAGAAAACTATAGACCAATATCACTGATGAACATAGATGCAAAAATCCTTAACAAAATTCTAGCAAACAGAATTGAACAACATATTAAAAAGATCATACATCATGACCAAGTAGGCTTTAATCCCAGGGATGCAAGGATTCTTCAATATTGTCAAATAAATCTATGTGATACACCACATTAACAAATTGAAAGATAAAAACCATATGATTATCTCAATAGATGCAGAGAAAGTCTTTGACCAAATACAACATTGATTTATGATAAAACCCTCCAGAAAGCAGGCAGAGAAGGAACATTCCTCAACATAATAAAAGCCATGTATGATACACCCACAGCAACCATTATCCTCAATGGTGAAAAATTGAAAGCATTTCCCCTGAAATCAGGAACAAGACAAGGGTTCCCAGTCTCACCACTACTATTCAAGATAACTTTGGAAGTTTTAGACACAGCAATCAGAGAAGAAAAAGAAATAAAATGAATCCAGATTGGAAAAAAAGTAAAACTCTCACTGTTTGCAGATGACATGATCCTCTAAATAGAAAACCCTAAAGACTCCACCAGGAAATTACTAGAGCTAATCAATGAATATAGTAAAGTTGCAGGATATAAAATTAACACACAGAAATCCCTTGCATTCCTATACACTAACAATGAGAAAACAGAAAGAGAAATTAAGGAAACAATTCCATTCACCATTGCAACAAAAAGAATAAAATACTTAAGAATCAGTTCTAATGAGGTGGATGAAACTGGAGCCTATTATACAGAGTGAAGTAAGTCAGAAGACAAACACCAATGCAATATATTATTGCATATATATGGAATTTAGAAAGATTATAACAATGACCCTATATGTGAGACAGCAAAAGAGACACAGATGTAAAGGACAGTCTTTCGGACTCTATGGGAGAAGGTGAGGGTGGGATAATTTGAGAGAATAGCATTGAAACATGTATATTATCATATGTGAAATGGATTTCCGGTCCAGATTTGAAGCATGAAACAGGGTGCTCAGGGCCGGTGCACTGGGATGACCCTGAGAGATGGGATAGGGAGGGAGGTGGGAGGAAGGTTCAGGATGGGGAACACATGTATATCCATGGCTGATTCATGTCAATGTATGGCAAAAACCACTACAATATTGAAAAATAATTAGCATCCAATTAAAATAAATTAATTTAAATATATATATGTATGAATGTGAGAGTTGGACTGTGAAGAAAGCTGAGCACTGAAGGATTGATGCTTTTGAACTGTGGTGTTGGAGAGGACTCTTGAGAGTCCCTTGGACTGCAAGGAGATCCAACCAGTCCATTCTAAAGGAGATCAGTCCTGGGTGTTCATTGGAAGGACTGATGCTGAAGCTGAAACTCTAATACTTTGGCCACCTCATGTGAAGGGTTAACTCATTAGAAAGGACCCTGATGCTGGGAGGGATTGGGGGCAGGAGGAGAAGGGGACAACAGAGGATGAGATGGCTGGATGGCATCACCAACTTGATGGACATGAGTTTCAGTGAACTCCAGGAGTTGGTGATGGACGGGGAGGCCTGGTGTGCTGTGATTCATGGGGTCGCAAAGAGTTGGACACGACTGAGTGACTGAACTGAACTGAACTGAACTGATATGTAAACGGGATTAGAGCTTGCTGCTCTAAGTGTACGCCCATCCACAGAAATACTGGAAAAAAAATTAACTATTAGAACTGACTTTGTCAGAATTCTGGAAGACAATCAAAGGTTTATAACAACAAAGAAAATTCTAAATTTAAAAAAATGTAACTTTAAAAGGAATAATAAATGTTTGAGCTTCTCATCTGGGTAGCACTCTTAAAGACTGCAGCTCATGTTCCCAGAGTGGGACCTTGGTCTATATTTCCAAAGAAAAAAGAACATAGTCTTACACAGATTATTGTGTGTGTCTGTCCTATTTTATTTGGGGGCTACCGGAAGGACTAATGAAAGGTGCTCTTCTCTGTTTGCCTTCCTCAGAACTCACTCAGGACAGAAAAACAATAGGTACTGCTCAAAAACGTTTGTAAGACAAATGAAAAACTCACAGCTACCTGGGGCAAAAGATTATGGTCAAGACATAAAATAGACCTCCTAAAGCCTGGGGGTAAATAATTTCTTTGGAATTTTAGGGTGCCCAAATGTATCTGTATACAATATGGAATTTAGAAAGCCACACACATGCCCAGGACAGTACACAGCTCAGGACACAAGCTAAGCTTTCACTTCTGGCTGATTTCTAGGCTCAGTATTATCAGGAAGTGAAGGCTGAGGCAGAATTGTGTATGACTTGACTAAGTGTTAAGAGGTGGCACTCTGTGTACCCTGGAAGAAGTGTCCTTTTGTTGTTGTTTTATTTCATCTGTACAGCTACTTCTATGCAAAACGCTAGTTGAACACAAGATGCAGGGACAGAGATTTCAACAACCACACATGACAAAAAATAAAGTTATTCCAAAAATATTGGAAAAGTCACTAATTGGGCAACTGTATCCTTCAATAATCAAACCCAGAAGTGCTAGGGAAGGTAAAGGATCTGATTTCCAGAGTAATGACAATGTAATATTTGAATAACCTCTTTTTTAGTTATAAATTAATTATAAGAAACATCATTTTTATTCCCTCTTTTACTTCAGTAGGCTATACTAACAGTTTCTGAGACTACACCTCTTCTCACAATGAAAATTGTAAGTGTGTACAATGTGCATATATATACCTGTTCAGTTCAGTACAGTTCAGTCACTCAGTCGTGTCCAACTCCTTGCAACCCCATGGACCTCAGGACACCAGGCCTCCCTGTTGATCACCAACTCCCAGAGTTTACCCAAGCTCATGTCCATTGAGTCAGTGATGCCATCCAACCATCCCATCCTCTGTAGTCCCCTTCTCTTCCTGCCTTCAATCTTTCCCAGCATCAGGGTCTTTTCAAATGAGTCAGCTCTTTGCATCAGGTGGCCAGAGTATTAGAGTTTCAGCTTCAACATCTGTCCTTCCAATGAACACTCAGAAATGATTTCCTTTAGGATGGACTGGTTGGATCTCCTTGCAGTCCAAGGGACTCCCAAGAGTCTTCTCCAACACCACAGTTCAAAAGCATCAATTCTTTGGTGTTCAGCTTCCTTTATAGTCCAACTCTCACATCCATATGTGACTACTGGAACAACCATAGCCTTGACTAGATGACCTTTGTTGGCTAAGTAATGTGTCTGCTTTTTAATATGCTGTCTAGGTTGGTCATAACTTTCCTTCAAAGGAGTAAGCATCTTTAAATTTCATGGCTGCAGTCACCAACTGCAGTGATTTCAGAGCCCACAAAAATAACATCAGCCATTGTGCTGCGATTCATGGGGTCGCAAAGAGTCGGACATGACTGAGAGACTGAACTGAACTGAACTGAACTGAACTGTTTCCTCTGTTTCCCCATCTATTTGCCATGAAGTGATGGGACAAGATATGCCTGTATGTCTCCTATATATGTAGGTATACATATATATATCCATGATTCCCACATACTCTATAATAATAAGAAGCCATAAAGCTTAATGAGATAATTTATGGAGGGGCTTTTGGGTGCAGTCAGTCAGAATCATATTGGATATGGTTAAAGGTGTCAGTCAATCTAGCATCATTCATATGTTCCAAAATATTCACTGTTCATTTAGGAACAGTATTTGACAGAGATCTTGTGACACTGTAGGAGCATAATGTCTGCCAATCCCCGCATTTGCTTTAGGAAACAGTTTTTGTGAATTCTACCAGCTGCACTCCTTTCATAAGGCCCCATTTGAATCATTTCTTTTTTAAGGTATTGCACATTTTAAACAAGCCATGTCTTCAGGAATTCTCTGCTTCCTACTTTTGTATAACAAGAATTTTGTGTATTATTTATGTTTTACTCCAGCTTAAAATATTTTATTCTATATATGTGGTATTTAACTGTATTAAACTATATATGTGTGTTTAACTATATTAAACTATATATGTGTGTTTAACTGTATTTATAGATAGGTGTACATAATGTATGCAGATAGTTATATTAATATACATGCACGGATACACAACATTTTTTATAAGGACTACTTTAAACCTCTAAGAATACAGAAAACAACACAGCAGATGTCCATGTACTCAGATAGAGAATAAATAGCTGATTTGACAAACAGTAATATTTCATACACTACTTTCACTTTAAAAAAAATAAATACATGCTACAAAATAATTTGACACCCCTCTATGTATATTCCTTTACCTTTCTCTCTCAGTGCAATTAATATCAAGATTACTATGTAAACTTCTATTCAAATCTTAATGTTTTAATATCTATGTATGATTTTTACCTATGCAAATTCTCATATACATATTTTAAAGTATTTTGTATGATATGCATAAATGGTATCTTATAGAGCTTATCTTCTTAGTACCTTTATGTTTCACTGAACACTAGGCATGTTTATGCTACTGGAGCAAATCCATGCATCTTCATTACTATATTACATTGTATTGTATGAATGTTCTTCAGTTTATTTATTCTCTCTATTTATGAATTATATGTTCATTATTGTAAGCCACCAATAATACTTAGGAAGGAGACAGGTTTTATTCCCACAACCACTTGATGACTTATTGATTCAATATCCTAGGAATGGAATTTATCTCTATTGTACAGAAACAAGAGTATTATCTCATTGCTCTAGTTGAAATTCAAATTAATATCTTCTGTATTTTGAAAGCTGCAAAAACCAATAGTCTAAATAATGGCTTTTCTAGAAAATCAAATATATTGTTACTTTAAGATAACAAATCAATCAGTACTTTCTGCAACCAGGTGATTGCCCTCCAGTGTGTTAAAAACAGGGACATGAGATGAAGAGGGAAAATATAAAGGTTCATCTTTAGTTTCCAAGAACTCACTGTCTGCTTGAGGTGGTTAATGCTAAGAACAATAAACACAGAAAAGAAAAAAATACTGTAAGTGCAAAATAAAACTCGGAATTGGTTGCAGTTAGCATGTGATAGAGTAGTTCTAGGAAAGCTTTGGAGGAAAAAAGCCTTTCATGTATTTTGCAGTAATCAGGAAATTGATAGCATTCACACAGTAAGAGGCAAGGTGACTCAGATGATAAAGAATCTGCCCACAATGCAGGAGACCTTGGTCCAGTACCTGTGTGGAAACATCCTTGGAGGAGGAAATGGCAATGCATTCCATTATTCTTACTTGGAGAATCCCATGGACAGAGGAGCCTGGCAGGCTACAATCCATGGGGTCACAAAGAGTCAGATACAACTGACCGATTAACGCTACACTACAAGGAGATTTAGAAGTAGGAAAATCTTGTAAAAGACTAGATCATTACTTGGATCTTCTTGAGAATAATCTGAGCATATGTGTGTGTGTGTGTGTGTGTGTGTGTGTGTGTGTGTGTGTGTGTAATTTCCTCCTATAAGGAGTCTGTTAAACTGTAAAGGCTTTGAATATGATAACTCAGTCACTTACCTAAATTTTTCTCACAACCACAATTAGAGGACCTGAAAATTTGTAGGTATTATATAATAGTTGATAAATTAATAAAGAGGATAAAATATTGTCACCATTTTCACAAAACTGAAATAAATTAGAATAAAATAAAGCAGGCTAATGGGGAAAGCTTTGAGGGTATTACTTTTTCAAAAGCCATTTTCCACCTTCAATTCATGTAACAGGAAACATAACTGTGTTTGCAGAAGGTTGATTAATCTTGATGAACCAAGAACAATATTTTCTTGTGGATGGTGTTTAATATAATCATAGATTCAAAAAGAGAAAAAGAAGGCAGGGGAGAAAACACATTAGAAAAATTAAAGATGCATCCAAAATACCCTCCATGAAGTATAAAAACAAAACAAACCCCCCAAAATATGAAAAATTTAAGAACCTTTCAGTTTTGACCTTGTGCTCTATTTCAAAATAAAATGGAAAAGAATCAGGGAGAAAAGTGCCCACCCATTTATAAACATTGTAGATAAACATAACATCTATTGACACACACAATTGTCTCAAGAGAAAAAAGCTACTGACAATAATTGCAATTTGATTGATGTATTTTAAAAGCCTAGAGAGTATCTGTGACTTTCAGCAAATAAACCAGAATCCATGGATATGTACATGTTACCATAATTACAGAGAACATTTTCTAGTACATAAACAATTTTGAAATATTTGGGATAATTTCAAATAATCGGGACTTTACCTATACTTCAAGTCCCAACATATTTTCTAGGTATTTGACACTGTTCATGATTTGTCAACCTTTCTGACTTTATTTTTTGTATAATTCTTCTGTGCGCTTTATTTCACAGCAACACCTGATGTCTCACTGTTCAATGCACCTTCAATGCCATAGTTGTTTTCAGCCTCCTCTCCTTTTCAAACTCATGAAAAAACCTGATTTTCACAATCTTCCTGAAAGTCATCTCTTGCATGGGAACTTCTTTAAGCCATTTCTCACATGCTCATTACAGTTTAACTTGCCTCTTTCCTCTGTGCTTCTGCAGCATTTAACATACATCACTAGTGATGAATTATGGGCATTATTTTCATATCCAATAATTTATTGAAGATAGAGCAGCAGTGAAATATTATACAAGCCTAAGTCATTATGCTATATTTTTTTTTGAGAAAAATTTAGACTTAGAGTAGAGTTGCAAAAAGAGTACAGATAAACCCTGTATAGCCATTGCCCAGTTTCCCCTGCTGTTAGCACTGTATGTATCCATAAAAATACCTCCCAAAAGTAAGAATATAATCTTAGGACAGTACTATTTACTGAAATTATTTATTTGGATTTCATCAACATTTTGTGTAATGTTCCTCTCCCTGTTTCAGAATCTGATATGGCCCTCATGTTGCATTTAATTGTCATGTCACTTTGTCTTCAATCTGCGTAGCTTTCTCACTCTTCCCCTGTCTTCCATGATCTTGACACATTTGATGAATACTAGTCAATTACTGTATACATGTCCTTCAGATTTGGTTTGTCTAATGTTCCTTAGGATTAGACTGAATTATGCATTTGCCACCAAAAACCGAAGTGGCAGTGGTATGTCATCATATGGATGTACTTGATATTTATATGTATTACTGATGATCATTTAATTAAGGTGGCCTCTGCCAGGAATCTTAATGACAAAGTTACTCTTTATGCATTCTAAGTACTGACTATTTATGGGAAGAACTTTAAGACCATGAAGATACACTGATTTTTGCATGCAACCCTGCCCACAATTTTTAGCATTTATCCTAGATCTCATGGCATAATTTTTAAAAATTGATTTTTAATTGAAAATTTTAGATTGAATTTTATTGCATTAATGTAGTGATTTTATACCTCCCTCATAATTTTTATTTTTATTTTTTTATTTTTTTCGTTTTCTGAATGTTGAGCTTTAAGCCAACTTTTTTTTTTTTAATTTTAAAATCTTTAATTCTCACATGCGTTCCCAAACATGACCCCCCCTCCCACCTCCCTCCCCACAACATCTCTCTGGGTCATCCCCATGCACCAGCCCCAAACATACTGCACCCTACGTCAGACATGGACTGGCGATTCAATTCTTACATGATAGTATACATGTTAGAATTCCCATTCTCCCAAATCATCCCACCCTCTCCCTCTCCCTCTGAGTCCAAAAGTCCGTTATACACATCTGTGTCTCTTTCCCTGTCTTGCATACAGGGTCGTCATTGCCATCTTCCTAAATTCCATATATATGTGTTAGTATACTGTATTGGTGTTTTTCTTTCTGGCTTACTTCACTCTGTATAATTGGCTCCAGTTTCATCCATCTCATCAGAACTGATTCAAATGAATTCTTTTTAACGGCTGAGTAATACTCCATTGTGTATATGTACCACCGCTTTCTTATCCACTCATCTGCTGATGGACATCTAGGTTGTTTCCATGTCCTGGCTATTATAAACAGTGCTGTGATGAACATTGGGGTACATGTGTCTCTTTCAATTCTGGTTTCTTTGGTGTGTATGCCCAGCAGTGGGATTGCTGGGTCATAAGGTAGTTCTATTTGCAATTTTTTAAGGAATCTCCACACTGTTCTCCATAGTGGCTGTACTAGTTTGCATTCCCACCAACAGTGTAGGAGGGTTCCCTTTTCTCCACACCCTCTCCAGCATTTATTGCTTGCAGATTTTTGGATCGCAGCCATTCTGACTGGTGTGAAGTGGTACCTCATTGTGGTTTTGATTTGCATTTCTCTAATAATGAGTGATGTTGAGCATCTTTTCATGTGTTTGTTAGCCATCCGTATGTCTTCTTTGGAGAAATGTCTATTTAGTTCTTTGGCCCATTTTTTGATTGGGTCATTTATTTTTCTGGAATTGAGCTGCATAAGTTGCTTGTATATTTTTGAGATTAGTTGTTTGTCAGTTGCTTCATTTGCTATTTTCTCCCATTCAGAAGGCTGTCTTTTCACCTTGCTTATATTTTCCTTTGTTGTGCAGAAGCTTTTAATTTTAATTAGATCCCATTTGTTTATTTTTGCTTTTATTTCCAGAATTCTGGGAGGTGGATCATAGAGGATCCTGCTGTGATTTATGATATATCAGTTGATATTTTTCAGTGAGAATGTTTCTCCTTCCTCTCCATTTATTTAGTTATTTCCTTATTTAATTAGTCATATCAGTATGAGATTAAGGATATTTATTTTATTTCCTAGGTAATAATCCAAAACTAGCATTGCTTATTTCCTCGGTCAATTTTTTTAAGCCCAACTCAGCTTTTGAGAAGTTATTCAGTTGTTCTGTGTGCTCTTTAGATAGGCCATTCTTACTCTATTTTTTACCACTTCACAGTCTTGAACCACAAATTGCTCCTGCCAGCCTAGGGTTTTGAACAGTAAAAAGGGCAGAGTTTGGGAGCAAGAACATTGAATTTCAAATCTGGTTCCTCCCAATTCACTGTTCTTGCATAAATTACCTTTTTTTCCCCTCTATGCTTTAATTTACTTATTTATAAAATGGGCCTGACTGTATTGAGGAAATTGACAGTTTTCCATAAATTGTTCTCAGTATGTATTTGTTCAGTAGCTAGGTTGTGTCCGACTCTTTGAGACCACATGGGCTGCAGCACACCAGTGTTCCCTGTCCTTTGCCATCTCCCAGAGTTTGCTCAAGTTCATGTCCATTGAGTCAGTAATACCTTCTAACCATCTCATCCCCTGCCACCCTCTTCTCCTTCTGCCTTCAATATTTCCCAGCACCAGGGTCTTTTCCAATGAGTCAGCTGTTCACATTAGGTGGCCAAAGTATTGGAGCTTCAGCATCAGCCCTTCCAAAGAGTACTGAGGGTTGATTTCCTTGATTAACTAGTTTGATCTTGTTTTCCAAGAAACTCTCGAGTCTTCTCCAGTATCACAATTCAAAAGCATTAATTCTTCAGCACTCTGCCTTCTTTATTGTCCAGCTCTCACATCCATACATGACTACTGGAAAGGCTATATGGACTTTTGTCGCAAAGTAATGTCTTTGCTTTTTAACATACTATCTAGGTTTGTCATAGCTTTCCTGCCAAGAAGCAACAATCTAATTTCATGACTGCAGTCACCCTCCACAGTGATTTTAGAGTCCAAGAAGAGGAAATCTGTCACTGCTTCCACCTTCCCCCCTTCTATTTGCATGAAATGATGGGACTGGATGCCATGATCTTAGTTTTTTTTTTTTTTTTTAATATTTAGTTTCAACCTGGCTTTTTCACTCTCTTCCTACACCCTCATCAAGAGGCTCTTGAGTCCCTCTTCACTTTCTGCCACTAGGATGGTATCATTCACATATCTGAGGTTGTTGATATTTCTCCAGTCTATCAATATATTTGATAATTTGTGTATCATGCTCAATATTGAAGAAGCGACTTCTGAGATGATAGCATCAAAAACCTCACAGACTTACTCTCCATCAAAAAAAAATCATTAGTGAAAATTAATACTTTTTAAATTGCAAGGAAATATACTACTTTACATATTAAAACAAATTGTACGTTACATGAATTATATCTTAATAAAATTAAAAACCATATTTAAAATAAATTAAAGATACATAAGTACACTTTTTAAAATATTACAGGCTTATTAAAAGTGCCCTAATAAGTATTTCTGGATATGAGACATTGAATGACTCATGATAATAACTAATAGAGCTATCTCAAGAAAGGACTGGGTGCTAGGAGAATAAATGTTGATTTTTCAATGAAACAAAAAGCTACATAACAATGGGAAAGGATTCAAGGGAAAAAAAGTGGACTTAATGTTTTATAAGAGGGATTTGAAAGGCCAAGGAAACTTTAGGTTCTCTATTTTTTGAACAATTAATTTAATTATTTGAGTGATTTCAGAAAAAAAGCCACGCTTATTTCTTGATGAAGATGAAACAGGAGAGTGAAAAAGCTGGCTTAAAACTCAACCTTCAAAAAACTAAGATCATGGCATCCAGTTCCATCACTTCATGGAAAATAGATAGGGAAAAAATGGAAACAATGACAGACTTCATTTTCTTGGGCTCCAAAATCACTGCAGACAGTGACCGTAGCCATGAAATTAAAAGACGCTTGCTCCTTGGAAAAAAAGCTATGACAAACTTGCACAACATATTGAATAGAAGAAACATCACTTTGCCAATGAAGGTCCATAGAGTCAAACCTGTGGTTTTTCCAGTAGTGCAGATGTGAGAGTTGGACCATAAAGAAGGGTGAGCCCTAAAGAATTGATACTGTCAAGCCGTGATGCTGCAGAAAACTCTTAGAGTCCCCTGGACAGCAAGGAGATCAAGCCAGTCAATCTTAAAGGAACTCAACCTTGAATATTCATTGGAAGGACTGATGCTGAAGCTGAAACTCCAATACTTTGGCCACCTGATGTGAAGAGCTGACTCATTGGAAAAAACCCTGCTGTTGGGAAAGAATGTGGGCAGGAAAGGGAGTGACCAAGGATGAGATGGTTGGATGACATAATCGACTCAATGGATATGAGTTTGAGCAGACTCCGGGAGACAGAGAAGGACAGGAAAGCCTGGCATGCTGCAGTCCATGGGATTACCAAGGGTCAGACACGACTAAGTAACTGAACAACAACAATGCTTATATTATTTCTATGAAAGATAATGTAAAAATTGGAAAAAAGAATTACTCTTAATAACAAATATTGAAAAGATGAATAATGCCACATGGCATAGAAAACCAGATAGAATAGAACTTAACACTGATGTTACTAGATGGGCTTTATAGAATTTAAAAAGTCATTCCTTGACCTTGATGTTAATAAAAAATTTTTAGGAACAAAGTGCAGAAAGAAAAGCTAGTGTTGATAAAACTTAAGTCATCTAAAAATAATTACAAAAGTTTCTGAAAACTTTTATGAGTGATTAAACATATTGAGAGGCATATAGAGGATAAGAACATGGATTCTTTAATCACAATACTGAGAATTGAAGTCTGATTCTGCACTTCATTATTAGCAATATTTAACTTGCTAGAATTTTTACTTCCTTACTTGTATAGCAGGGATAAAGTAATGGGGGGAAATATCTCCCTGGAATACTGTGTGGTTAAATGAGAAAATGTATATGAGGCATTTAATAGTGTTGATAATAGTAACTATTATTATTCTTATGGTAGATATTATAAGAACTGTGTGCTAATTTCATGGACTCTTTAATGTGTTTTGATCCAATCTATTCAGGAGGTACACCTTGATTAATCTTGTTTATTCCCTGAAACATGCCTATTGCTTAATTGAAATAACCTTTAAAAACGTGTGTGTGTGTGTGTGTGTGTGTGTGTAAGTAAATACTATTTTGCTAACCATGAGTCAATCACAAAGTCATAGACCTCTAAAAAACCATGCAACCAATATTATCAAGGGTGTTGTTTTTCTTTCCATCATGATAGCTGAATCATATTGATCTTTCAGGGAGGAAAAAATAATAGAAGTCTCTGCAATACCTTGTAAGGGGAAAAGTTATAGAAAAACTGATGACTCTTATGAAAAAGACATTTATATCCATTTGAGATCTCTACTTGAGTATCTTTTTTGCTACTTAGGAACTGAATTACATTAAAAAAAAAAAAAACCTAATCTGGTTATTGTCAGCTTCCTCATATCTGATTTTGGGCTAATAGTTTATTCAGTGGTTTGCACAAGAACTTAATAAGACTATATAATACAAGTAGAGCACTTTGCCTAGTATATAATTGGCATCACAGGTCCCTTTCACACTTTCCATTCACTCTCTTTCTATGACAGAATATTACCTCACCAGTTAGAAAAGGAAATGAAGCTAGACTGCTATAACATGTTCCTGGTTGAGCTAAGATTGTTTCCTGGGAACCACTGATTCCTTTTCTAAGTAATTGCATCAGTCAGTTGCGTTCAGTTGCTCAGTCATGTCCGACTTTTTGTGACCCCATGAATCACAGCATGCCAGGCCTCCCTGTCCATCACCAACTCCCAGAGATCACCCAAACTCATGTGCATCGAGTCGGTGATGCCATCCAGTCATCTCATCCTCTGTCGTCCCCTTTTCCTGTCCCCAATCCCTCCCAGCATCAGAGTCTTTTCCAATTAATCAACACTTCACATGAGGTGGCCAAAGTATTGGAGTTTCGTCCTCAGCATCAGTACTTCCAATGAACACACAGGACTGGTCTCCTTTAGGATGGACTGGCTGGATCTCCTTGTAGTCCAAGGGACTCTCAAGAGTCTTCTCCAACACCGCAGTTCAAAAGCATCAATTCTTCAGCACTCAACCTTCTTCACAGTCCAACTCTCACATCCGTACATGACCACTGGAAAGACCATAGCCTTGACTACACGGACCTTTGTTGGTAAAGTAATATCTCTCCTTTTTAATGTTATTTAGGTTGGTCATAACTTTCCTTCCAAGGAGTAAGCGTCTTTTAATTTCATGGCTGCAATCACCATCTGCAGTGATTTTGGAGCCCCCAAAATAAAGTCTGCCACTGTTTCCCCATCTATTTCCCATGAAGTGGTGAGACCAGATGCCATGATGTTGGTTTTCTGAATGTTGAGCTTTAAGCCAACTTTTTCACTCTCCTCTTTCACTTTCATCAAGAGGCTTTTGAGTTCCTCTTCACTTTATGTCATAAGGATGGTGTCGTCTGCATATCTCAGGTTATTGATATTTCTCTGGGCAATCTTATTTCCAGCTTGTGCTTCTTCGAGCCCAATGTTTCTTATGATGTACTCTGCATAAGAGTTAAATAAGCAGGGTGACAATATACAGCCTTGACGTACTCCTTTTCCTATTTGGAACCAGTCTGTTGTTCCATGTCCAGTTATAACTGTTGCTTCCTGACATGCATACAGGTTTCTCAAGAGGCAGGTCAGGTGGTCTGGTATTCCCATCTCTTTCACTACAGTTTATTGTGATCCACAAAGTCAAAGGCTTTGGCAAAGTCAATAAAGCAGAAATAGATGTTTTTCTGGAACTCTCTTGCTTTTTCAATGATCCAGTGGATGTTGGCAATTTGATCTCTGATTTCTCTGCCTTTTCTAAGTCCAGCTTGAACACCTGGAAGTTCATGGTTCACGTATTGCTGAAGCCTGGCTTGGAGAATTTTGAGCATTTCTTTACTAGCATGTGAGATGAGTGCAATTGTGTGGTAGTTTGAGCATTCTTTCGCATTGCCCTTCTTTGGGGTTGGAATGGAAACTGACCTTTTCCAGTCCTGTGGCCACTGCTGAGTTTTCCAATTTTGCTGGCTGATTGGCTGCTGCAGTTTCACAGCATCATCTTTCAGGATTTGAAATAGCTCTACTGGAATTTCATCACCTCCACTAGCTTTGTTTGTAGTAATGCTTTCTAAGGCCCACTTGACTTCACATTCCAGGATGTCTGGCTCTAGGTGAGTGATCACACCATCATGATTATCTGGGTCGTGAAGATCTTTTTTGTACAGTTCTTCTGTGTATTCTTGCCACCTCTTCTTAATATTTTCTGCTTCTATTAGGTCCATACCATTTCTGTCCTTTATCGAGCCCATCCTTGCATAAAATGTTCCCTTGGTATCTCTAATTTTCTTGAAGAGATCTCTAGTCTTTCGCATTCCATTGTTTTCCTCTATTTCTTTGCATTGATCGCTGAGGAAGGCTTTCTTATCTCTTCTTGCTTTTCTTTGGAACTTTGCATTCAGATGCTTATAGCTTTCCTTTTCTCCTTTACTTTTTGCTTCTTTTCTTTTCATAGCTATTTGTACTCCCCAGAATCAGCTATAGGTATGCATATATCCCCTCCCTTTTGAAACTCCCTCCCATCTCCATCCCCATCCCACCCCTCTAGGTTGATACAGAGCCCCTGTCTGAGTTTCCTGAGCCATACAGCAAATTCCCATTGACTACCTATTTTACATATGGTAATGTAAGTTTCCATGTTACTCTTTCCATACATCTCACCCCCTCTACCCATGTCCATAAGTCTATTCTCCATGTCTGTTTCTCCATTGTTGCATTGTAAATAAGTTCTTCAGTACCATTCTTCTAGATTCTGTATATATGTGTTAGAATATGGTATTTATCGTTCTCTTTCTGACTCAATTCACTCTGTATAATAGGTTCTAGGTTCATCCACCTCATTAGAACTGACTCAAATGCAGTCCCTTTTATGGCTGAGTAATATTACATTGTGTATATATACCACAACTTTTTAATCCATTCATTTGTCGAGGGATGTCTATGTTTCTTCCATGTTCTAGCTATTGTAAATAGGGCTGCAATGAACAATGGGATACATGTGCCTCTTTCAATTTTAGTTTCCTCAGGGTATATGCCTAGGAGTGGGGTTGCTGGGTCATATGGTGATTTTATTCCTAGTTTTCTAAGGACTCTCCATACCATATTTCATAGTGGCTGTATCAATTTAAACTCCCACCAACAGTGCAACAGTGTTCCCTTTTCTCCACACCTTCTCTATCATTTATTGTTTGTAGACTTTTGATGAGGGCCACTGTTACTGGTGTGAAGCAATATCTCGTAGTTGTGATTTGCATTTCTCTAATAATGTGCAATGTTGAGCATCTTTTCATGTGTTTGTCAGCCATCTGTATGTCTGAAAAAATATCTGTTTAGGTCTTTTTCAAACTTTTTGATTGGGTTGTTTGTTTTTCTGTTATTGAGTTGTATGAGCTGCTTATATATTTTGGAAATTAATCCTTTGACAGTTGTTTAATTTGCTAGTATTTTCTCCATTCTGAGGGTTGTCTTTTAAACTTGTTTATATTTTCCTTTGCTGTGCAAAAGCTTTTAAGTTTAATTTTGTTTTTATTTCCATTACTCTAGGAGGTGGGTCATAGAGGATCTTGCTTTGATTTATGTCATTGAGTGTTCTGCCTATGTTTTCCTCTAAGAGTTTTATAGTTTCTGGTCTTATATTTAGGGCTTTAATCAATTTTGAGTTTGTCTTTGTGTATGGTGTTAGGAAGTGTTCTAATTTTATTCTTTTACATGTAGCTGTCCAGTTTTCCCAGCACCATTTGCTAAAGAGGATGTCTTTGCCTAATTGTATATTCTTGCCTCTTTTGTCATAAATAGGGTACCCATAGGTGTGTGGGTTTATTTCTGGGGTTCCTATCTTGTTCCATTGGTCTATATTTCAGTTTTTGTTCCAGTACCACTCTGCCTTGATGACTGTAGCTTTGTAGTATAACCTGAAGTCAGGAAGGTTGATTCCTCTAGCTCCATTCTTCTTTCCCAAGACTGCTATGGCTATTCAGGGTCTTTTGTGTTTCCATATGAATTGTGATTTTTTTTCTAGTTCTGTGAAAAATGCCATTTGTAATTTGGTAGGGATTGCATTAAATATGTAGATTACATTTGATAGTATAGTCATTTTCACCATATTGATTCTTCCTAACCAGGAACATGGAATATCTCTCCATCTGTTTATGGCACCTCTGATTTCTTTCATTAGTGTGAGACTTATAAAACTCTTCTGATATGAATGATTCCTTCCAACTTCCTGTACCAAGAGACTCGAGAAAAGTCTTGTATGTCTTCTATCAGCCAAAGACCATGATCCTACTGTGATCCCACACCTTTAAAATGCCTGACTGAGAAAGATTAATGCTACCAAAAAAGTTTATTGTTTGTTTCAACCAAAATTTGACTATAGGATCCTGACCTCTATTTTCTTAGGTTATTTACCTTAGAAAGCTTACATTTATAAATCTTTCTCTTCCCATTTAAGATATAAATCTTCTACTGCCCTGAAATTTATCTTCAAGAAACCTGGGAGCCATCTCTTTGAAATGCAAACAAGCAAGGAGATAGCTCTCCTGTCTCTCAGTTCCTGTGGGAGGGTAACAACTTAATTCTGAGGGTGCCTTGCTCCAATTCACAAAACTATCTCCTATCCCCTAGAATGGGATAATCAATCCTGCCCATTTGAGAATAAAATCCAATACTATTGCTGTTCAAGGTGCATTGAGATTTGTAGAATGGAGGGCTCATTTTGTATTAATAAGTTTAATATAAACCAGATAACACTGTCAGTAAAACATAATTCTCTGTGCACGTGTGTGCAAGAAGCAGATTCTTCTTGCCCATGTACACTCATAGAGGACAGAACAGTCTTGGTAAGGTGTACCATATTCAGTGATGGCTGGTATTACAAAAGGGCAAACAGAGCACATGATTTGCTTAAATATGTCATTGGTGTGTTCCAAAGGAATGCTAATTCAAATTTTGAAGCCTCTTGGAGACATTTTAGAATGAAAACCTGGCTATCATTTGCATAATCCTAACATTTTAGGAATTAATAATAATGAATCATTATTGTTAGTCTTGTATAAGAAGACATGGTTATTCAATGCAATAGATGGGATTTTCAGTGTTTTGCTAGAAAAACCTAATCTCTAGAGATGCACTAGGAGAAAAATAGCAATAATTTTATGACCAAATGTATCATAATCTATTGCCAGATAGGGTAAGAATGTCAGATAGCATGATACAAGTTCTAAAAGCCCTAAAATATGGGGTTGTCATTGCCATCTTTCTAAATTCCATATATATGTGTTAGTATACTGTATTGGTGCTTTTCTTTCTGGCTCATTTCACTCTGTATAATCGGCTCCAGTTTCATCCATCTCATCAGAACTGATTCAAATGAATTCTTTTTAACGGCTGAGTAATACTCCAGACCCTGTATGCAAGACAGGAAAAAAGACACAGCTGTGTATAACGGAATTTTGGACTCAGAGGGAGAGGGAGAGGGTGGGATGATTTGGGAGAATGGCATTCTAACATGTATACTATCATGTAAGAATTGAATCGCCAGTCTATGTCTGATGCAGGATACAGCATGCTTGGGGCTGGTGCATGGGGATGACCCACAGAGATGTTATGGGGAGGTGGGAGGGGGGTGCATGTTTGGGAACACATGTAAGAATTAAAGATTTCAAAATTAAAAAAATTAAAAAACTAAAAAAAAAAGGCAAAAACAGTCAAAAAAAATAAATAAAAGCCCTAAAATAAAGTAATGCTATAATTTTGTTTAACCAAGATTGTCCCTAATACATTAGTTCAGAATTTTTTAGAAAATAATAAAACAGAGCCTCAAAAAAGAAAAAAAGATTGAAGATCAGTTTTCTGGAAATCCTGTCTCATTCTATTTATTATTATTAAAGTCTACTGGTACTTTATATCACTGCAGTTTTAGTTACTAAATGATTATGTTCTCATTTTATTTCTCTAATGCACTAAAATATGTTATAAAGGGACAGTAACTATATTGGTAATGATGCAAGAATAGATAATGCATGGATCATTACAGAAAGCCCTGGTGATTGATTTTTAAATAAACTGATCTCCAGAATTAGGCATGATATAGAAAACAAAACAAAGGATAGAAATTGCCGCTGGAAATTTTCTAGTTGTAGAATTATTAGTATAAAAGTTGCAACTTTCAGGTTTCAAATATGATATATCATGTATACAAGACCGTTTTTTTTTTTTTTTAATATCCCACATCTTGGGCTTCTTTTTGTCACCAAGAAAATGCTCCAAGTATTTGCTGTCTTGTGAATCAAACCATTGTGTGTTCATTCTTGCATTCACTCACTCATGCATGCTTTCATTCATTTAGCTTCATATTGCAATAATTACTCTGTTGCTTCATACTACTAGTTATATGCATGGACTTTGGAAACAAATTATCGGAGATCAAGCTCATTCTATTGCTCACTAGCTATGAGAAAGTCACTTTTGTTCTCAAAGGCTCATATATAAATGGGGGAATGAATGTAGTATCTGCACTAAATTTTGGAGGCTATGGTATGTTAATCCACTAAAGGACTAAGAATAAAACCTGCTGCACAGTAAGCATTGAATGAATCCTATGTTTACTAGCAATTATAACCACTGATGTCCATTAAGCTCTTAGTATATGTCAAACTTTAGGCTAAGAAGTTTGCATGACTTAATATATAGAAATATATATGCTTATATTTATATTTAGGGTTAGTTAATTAGAGTCAACTTAAGATTAGACTGATAGAAACAGAGACATCCATATAGATAGTTACACATATACACATACAACTTTGGTTTTTGAAATAATTTTATAGATGGTAAAATAGAAGATCATTGGATTTAAGGAAATTATATAAAGCCATGTGCTCAGGAGGTGATCAGACCAAAATTAAAACTAGGAAATCTAATTCTGAAGCATGGATTCTCTATGATTGCCATCTACGTCCTATTTTGATTTGCTAGCCAGACTCATCTTTTTCAAAAATATTTGTAGGTATGACTATGTCACCTCAGCTTCCCTGGTGTCTCAGACAGTAAAGAATCCACCTAGAATGTGGGAGACCTGGGTTTGATCCCTGGGTTGGGAAGATCCCCTAGAGGAAAGCATGGCAACCCACTCCAGTATTCTCGCCTGAAAAATCCCCATGGACAGAGGAGCCTGGCAGGCTGCAGTTCATTGGGTAGCCAAGAGTCGGACATGACTAATCAACTAAGCATAGCATAGTGCATCTAGAAGAAGAAATTCTCCTTGATAAGATATTTCTATTCCTTTTACATATTCTTTCCACAAACAGTTCAAAACAAATTAAACATTGAAGTAAAGTGCAGGCATTTAATCAATCTTAACACCCATTTATCGCTGCTTAAGCTACGAAGCAATAGAGATTATCCCTTTAATATTTAATACATTCATAAATCTGCTACAGAAGATCTGTCCCTTTCTGTGTCTATACTTCTTCCCCAATGGTTTATTGCTTTTCAGAAGTTTCTTGTATTAAAGTTCTACAAGACTAAATCATTTTTGAGCAAAAGAACAGCCATGTTATGATTGCAAGTAAACCAGATTACAACATGTTATTGACCTTTGGTCAACATGAACCATTATTATTAGCACATATCTATTGCATATCTATATTTCTCGTAACATAGGCGGTTTTCACCATGGGAAAGTCTACATTTATTATGCATGCAAGTTACTGTGGATGAGACAAGTATATACTTTACGCTACAACAAATAAATACGTGAATAGTAAATCATTTGTGTGTTTAATAAAATGTACTCTGCCTCCCCCCTGCCAAAGATCATTTGATTATTTCCCATTGCCCACAAGATGAAAGGTAAAGGAATTATCCTATTTCTGAATAATTTGGCATAAGTCTATCTTTCCATTCTCATCTTGGCTCATCTTTTCTCACCACACTGTAACCGCATTCACTTCTTGATTCTTAGAACAGGCTCTCTTTAGGCCAGCTCTCCAGAAAGAGAGGCTAAGATGGATATTCTAAATTTGTGGGGGTGGGATGCATGCTTCCAGGAGAAAAGTTCAGGAAAGTGGATGTCAGGGTAAATGCTAGGCAATACATATGGTCTCAGATGGAGTTGTTGTTGTTCAGTCACTAAGACATGTCCAACTCTGTGACACTGACCTGCTGCATGCCAGACTCCTCTGTCCTCTACTATCTCCTGGAGTTTGCTCAAACTCATGTCCATTGAGTCACTTATGCCATCCAACCATCTTATGCTCTGTCACCCCTTCTCCTTTTGCCTTCAATCAGGGTCTTTTCCAATGAGTTGATCTCACATCAGGTGGCCAAAGTATTGGAGCTTCAGCTTCAGCTTCAGTCCTTCCACTGAATATTCAAGCGTTGATTTCCTTTAGGACCAACTGGTTTGATCTCCTTGCAGTCCAAGAGACTCTAAAATGGAGACTATCCTGTAAGTAATCCCACAAGAAAGTTTTGGACACATATTGCACAACAGAGCAATTGCCACCTCCCAATAATGGGGCCAGTATTTTGTACTTGGTCAAACTATGTGTTTGCCCCTCAGTGAAAGAGGCAGGCACTTCCCAGATGAGTTTAAAGGTTATTCCAATTCTTTGATGGCTTTCTTCCAAGCAAGAAACAATTAAGAACTGTTAGCAGTCAGCATTCATAGTGTCTTGGGTGTGGATATACCAGCCACATATAGTGGTTTGGAACAACAAGGGTGCATCCTGCAGAATACTTCTTGTACTGCTCATGTCCACTTGCTTCTCATACTAAATTTATTCCACACAACTTCTCCAGGACTCTAGTCAGTCACAATCTGTGACAATTAAACAATAGGAGGGTTAGTGCCAACAAACTGCAGCTCTATGAGTCTCCTTGGTGGCTCAGACTGTAAGGCGTCTTCCTGCAGTGTGGGAGACCTGAGTTTGAACACTGGGTGGGGAAGATCACCCACTTCAGAAGCAACCCACTCCAGTACTCTTGCCTGGAGAATCCCATGGATGGAGGAGCCTTGTGGGCTACAGTCCTTGGGGTCGCAAACAGCTGGACACGACTGAACAACTTCACTATGCTGTAGTTCTCCCAAAGTCATTACTGAAACCCTCCTTCACGTGTTCTGTATCCTAGTTCACCTAAGTTTGAAATTCTAGATTCTTATTTCCCAGAATCTAGAGGTGCTGTTCACTGTGTTCTGATCAGGTATGATTATTATACTTGCCCATTATCCCTTCACTTTCACTTTTCACTTGCAAGCATTGGAGAAGGAAATGGCAACCCATTCCAGTGTTCTCACCTGGAGAATCCCAGGGACGGTGGAGCCTTGTGTGCTGCCGTCTATGGGGTCACACAGAGTCGGACACGACTGAAGTGACTTAGCAGCGGTAGCAGCAGTATCCATTAAAACAGCATAGAAAGACCAATTAATGCTCTAGTAGGGTTAGTTAAGTGCCCATTGGTCTGCTGTTTGGACAAGGACAATTATCCTGAGAAAAGTGTAGCTGGGAATTGTTGAATATAGCAAAAGCTAGAGAATAAGTAAAGCAAGTGAGGGAGATCTGGGTGGAGCATTTACAAGTTGACTGCCTCAGGGCCTTTGCACATCTAATGCTTTTATTTGGAACATTTATCCTTCTGCTCTTGGAATGACTGGCTCTTTATTCATTGGGAACTGTATGTGCTTCCTCTTCAGAGATATTGCCATGGACCATCCCACCTAGATAACATCATCATTATTTTCCATGTCAGGCCTGGATTGCCCTCTTCTTAATACTTAGTTAGATTTACAATAACTTGTTTTGCTTGACAATTTTATTTGATTTTTTTTCTATCTTTACCATTAAAATACGGTGCAGACATAGATTTGTCTTGTTTACTTCTCCATCACTCATCCATAGGATAGGGATTAAAACAGAGAAGCAGAGCGAATGTAAAACAAATATTTATTGAGTGCATATTTGAATGCATCAACTGTATATGAAGACCTCAGATAGACATATTTGAATGCATCAGCTGTGTATGAAGATCTTAAGGGGTACTACATTCATCTTCTATCATAGATCTTGTAAATCTCTCCACTACATTGGGACCCAAGGGTCACTTCATATTTATTTGTCTGCTTTACATTCCCACAATACAATGCATGCCCATTGTAGTGCCTTCTGTGCCTACCACCAGAAGCATCTCATGCCCTAATCATTCAGTCTCCCCCCTACCTTTTTCTTCTTCTTGAGTTTGAAACTTAGTAAAAGACACATGTAATTGCAGACAATTGACCTAGCCCTTCATTTTTCAGTCATTAAATCATGTCTGACTCTCTGAGACCTATGGCCTATAGCAAGCCAGGCTCCTCTGTCCTCCACTATACACAATTTGATCAAATATATGTCCATTGAGTTAGTGATGTTTTCCAACCATCCCATCCTCTGCTGCTCCCTTCTCCCTACCCTCCTGTTTTTTCCTGAAAAGTCTAACTACTTCTGATCATGATATGGGAACTCAATTCATTAAGTATAACCTAAAGTCAGTTCAGTTCATTGCAGTTCAGGCACTCAGTCATGTCCAACTGTTTGCAACCCCATGAACTGCAGCATGCCAGGCCTCCCTGTGCATCACTAACTCCCGGAGTTTAACCAAACTCATGTCCATTGAGTCGATGATGCCATCTAACCACCTCATACTCTGTCTTCCATTTCTCCTCCTGCCTTCAATCTTTTACAACATCAGGGGCTTTTCAAATGAGTTAGCTCTTTGCATCAGGTGGCCAAAGTATTGGAGTTTCAGCTTCAACATCAGTCCTTCCAATGAACATTCAGGACCGATCTCCTTTAGTAAGGACTGGTTTGATTTCCTGGCAGTCCAAGGGACTCTCAAGAGTCTTCTCCAATACCACAGTTTAAAACCTTGAATTCTGTGCTCAGCTTTCTTTATAGTTCAACTCTCACATCCATACGTGACCACAGGAAAAACCATAGCCTTGACTAGATGGACCTTTGTTGGCAAAGTAATGTCTCTGCTTTTTAATATGCTGTCTAGGTTGGTCATAACTTTTCTTCCAAGGAGCAAGCATCTTTAAATTCCATGGCTGCAGTCACCATCTGCAGTGATTTTGGAGTCCAAAAAAATAAAATCAGCCACTGTTTCCACTGTTTTCCCATCTATTTGCCATGAAGTGATGTGACCGGATAATATGATCTTAGTTTTTTGAATGTTGAGCTTTAAGCACTTTCTCACTCTCCTCTTTTCACTTTCATCCAGAGGCTTTTTAGTTCTTCAAACTTTCTGCCATAAGGGTGGTGTCATCTGCATATCTGGGGTTATTTGATATTTCTCCCATAAATCTTGTTTCCAGCTTGTGCTTCATCCAGTCCAGCATTTCTCATGATGTACTCTGCATGTAATTTAAATAAGTAGGGTAACAATATACAACCTTGACATACTCCTTTTCCTATTTGAAACCAGTCTATTGTTCCATGTCCAGTTCTAACTGTTGCTTCCTGACCTGCCTACAGGTTTCTCAAGAGGCAGGTCAGGTGGTGTGTTATCCCCATCTCTTTCAGAATTTTCCACAGTTTATGTGATCCACACTGTCAAAGGCTTTGGCATAGTCAAAAGAGCAGAAATAGACATTTTTCTAGAACTCCCTTGCTTTTTTGATGATCCAGCAGATGTTGGCAATTTGATCTCTCATTTCTCTGCCTTTTCTAAAACCAGCTTGAACATCTGGAAGTTCACGGTTCACGTAAGGCTGGAGGCTGGCTTGGAGAATTTTGAGCATTACTTTACTAGTGTGTGAGATGAGTGCAACTGTGCGGTAGTTTGAGCGTTCTTTGGCCTTGCCTTTCTTTAGGGTTGGAATGGAAACTGACCTTTTCCAGTCCTGTGGCCACTGCTGAGTTTTCCAAATTTGATGACATATTGAGTGCAACACTTTCACAGCATCATCTTTTAGGATTTGAAATAGCTCAACTGGAATTCCATCACGTCCACTAGCTTTGCAGTGGACCTAAAGTCAAGATGTGTCTTAACCATTCACTGTTCAATTATATATATATATATATATATATATATATATATATATATATATATAACATAGAAAATAGGAATTATATATTTGGTTTCAGTAGCTTTAGTATGTCTACTCATCTTTAGAAATGATTTAAGAGGTTTCATCTTGCTTATAATTAATTCTTAATGATTAATTTTGAACCTGATGCAGGAAAATGTGACTCTTTTTTTAAAGTATTTAAGGGTATGTTCAGTTCAGTTCAGTCGCTCAGTCGTGCCCAAGTCTTTGTGACCCCATGAATTGCAGCACGCCAGGCCTCCCTGTCCATCACCAACTCCCGGAGTTCACCCAGACTCACGTCCATTGAGTCAGTGATGCCATCCAGCCATCTCATCCTCTGTCGTCCCCTTCTCCTCCTGCCCCCAATCCCTCCCAGAATCAAAGTCTTTTCCAATGAGTCAACTCTTCACATGAGGTGGCCAAAGTACTGGAGTTTCAGCTTTAGCATCATTCCTTCCAAAGAAATCCCAGGGCTGATCTCCTTCAGAATGGACTGGTTGGGTCTCCGTGCAGTCCAAGGGACTCTCAAGAGTCTTCTCCAACACCCCAGTTCAAAAGCATCAATTCTTTGGTGCTCAGCTTTCTTCAGAGTCCAACTCTCACATCCATACATGACCACTGGAAAAACCATAGCCTTGACTAGACGGACCTGAAAGGTGGGAAAAGTCTCAGAGATAGCACACTAAGTAATGTGGTCTATTAATTACATGTAACAGGAAACCTACATAATTCATTTCGGAAAGAAAAGTTTGGGTTTCCATTTTTAGATGCATTTGTGAACATCTGTGTGTCTCTACATATGCATGTGTATATGCATGCATGCACATGTATACGTACACATATACACATGCATATAAGCGTGTGCATATATGTATGTATTATAATTTGATAAATAAGATGTGATCTGTCTTATCTGATATATTGAGATGCTTGATTAAGAATAGTGGTGTTGTAAATGTCCCATTCCCCTCAGTGCTACTTTTTAATAAAGTTTACCTCTCTTATAAAAATACAAGTCAGCTTGAACTGTTTGCTTTCATATCCTTGGTATTATCGATTTTGAACACTCCATGTGTTGTCTTTTGTACCTTTGAAGATAAGATGCAATTATCAAAAAAATAGATCAATAAAATAAGAGATTTGGGGGCTTATTAGTTTATCTCAGCCTGCCTCAAGCCTGACTTTTCAAGGAAAACAAGCCATTTGCATGTACTTTTCTTGGGAAAGAAAATTAGCTGGATTCAGTCAGTGTTCCAGGAAAATTTCTTGAAATTTACTTTAAGTGTTGCATGTTTTCTGATGGTTAAAGTATCTATAAAATTACTCTGTGTGACATCCCTAATGTGTCTGTGAACTCTGAAGGAAATTTTGAGTAAAGCTGCCATTCTGTAATATCTTAAATATGAGTGATATTTCTAAGGATGCATCTTGGATCTGATCTAGGCATACCAAAAATAAGATATTTAATTACACTTTGATAATTTTCCAAACTCCAATGTGGTTACGCTTATTCTGTGTAGATATAATTCAGTTAATCAGTCGTGTGGCAGTTCAGCCAGCCTTTTGAAGTGACCAAGATATCGCCCCCCTCCCCACTTCCCCTTGTTAGGCAATATAGTCACATCTTATCTGCTCAGCTCTTACTGAAATAACAAAAGCAATACTTCTTCTCCAGCCTGAGCTTTGAGACTTAAAGATGTATTCATTTCAAACATGCATATTCATGAGTTTCCTTTCTTTTAGTTTATCTGTCCCTGCCTTTACTTTCCTAAATCTAATTTTAGCTTGTATGTAATACTATGATATTTTGAGTATACCCTTGGAAAAGACTAATGCATAAATTAACATAAATAATCCCTTAGATGCAATTGTATCCTAAACCCATCTGTCTGTCTGAGGTCTGAGGTCTTCCATTTGATTAATTGGACAAATCCCATGATTTTGGGTAATTCTAGACCTGAACCACGTGAAAACAAATAATAACATTTAAGGTAGGAAGATAGGTAACACAGAAAGATATTCCCTGGGATTTTCTAAAGAACTTAGCATCACAGACTCATGGAACCTTGAGGATAAATAGAACAAAAGATCATGTGAAGGTTTTATAAACATTGGTATACTTCTCATTTGTTTTTTTCAACCATGCATCTTGGCTTTCAAGTTTATTTTATATTCTTTTCTTCTCCTTCTGTTTCTCTAGGTGCTCTTCATCTCTACAGAAAGAAAATTAGATGGTTTACCTATTGCCAGTATAAAGGGAACCAGGGACACTAAACTTGTCCAGTCAAAAAACCTCATGCTTGAGTTATCTTGTAAATAGTTTCAACAAATTTCAGTCCTCTATTATTTACTGTATTATGACTAATAGCAAAAGTAATTAGGAATAAATATGATGAAAAGTATCTTGTTATTTATATTATTAATGACTACTTTGATGTTCCAGGCACTTTTATATAAATGACTGCTGATCCTTATATGTAGCATGCAAAGAAGATGCTGTTGCTATTTTCCAAAGAAACTAAGTTTTAAGGAGCAAAGTGATTTGCCCAGAGGCATACAAGTGGGGTTCCAGACTGGAAACGTAAAATCTACCTACATCTGCTAAAGCACATTCCTTAGATAACTCTGGTAATATAGAGCTCACCAAATGGTGAAGTGGGCAATGTTTCTTTTCCTCATAATGGAAGAAAAAGTTATCATTAGGAAGATCTTCTGAATATGAAGATGAAATCAAACTGTCTTCTGTCAAGCAACTGATTATTCAGAGTGATCATAATCTATTACACTTATTCTCTTATTTTCAGTGTTTAAACATATATATATATAATAGAGATTATTATTCATTAGCATAACTTTATTTCTTAGAATATTTCCCATACTTATGCAGAGTGACATCAAGTTTAGAACTTAATTGAATATGTGCATGTTCAATTGTGTCTGACTCTTTATGACCCTGTGGAATGTAGCCCTCCAGGCTCCTCTGTCTGTGGAATTTTCCAGGCAAAAATACTGGAGTGGATTGCCATTTCCTCTTCCAGGAGACCTTCCCAACCTTGGAATCAAACCCATGCCTCTTGCATCTCCTGCACTGGCAGGTGGATTCTTTACAGTTGAGTCACCTGGGAAGCCCTATGCCAGCCAGCAATGAGATAACTGTTCAGTGTTAAATTAACCAAAAGTTTCTTCTAGGTATCTCAAAAGAAAAAAAAAAACTGTATGTGAGGAATATTTCACTCATTTTTAGATGAATGAAATGATACAAATCATAATCTATCAGCACAAATTAGCAATTCATGTATTCATTTAGTTTAGTAGGGATTTAGATTCACACACACACCAAAAAAAACACTTGCTTTACTTTTTCAGTTGCACCCCAACTAGATCAGCAGAATTTCGTGTCCCAACAACCAAAGTAGTCTGAGTCCTTATTTTATTGCTGTGAAGACACAGATTATTTCAATTATTGCTGGCAAGCTTTTAGTAACTTCTCAAGCTGATGCTGAAACTGAAGTTCTAATACTTGGCCACTTTGAGTCTGCAAAGAGCCGAGTCATTGGAAAAGACCTTGATGCTGGGAAAGATTGAGGGCAGAGGGAGAAGTGGGTGACAGAGAATGAGATGGTCGAACAGGAGGCAGAGAATGAGATGTCACTGACTCAATGGAGATGAGTTTGAGCAAACTCTGGGCAATAGTGAAGGATGGGGAAACCTGCATGTTGCAGTCTGCAGGGTCTCAAAGAGCCATGAATGAGTGACTGAACAACAACAACAAAAGCAAAAGAAAATAGTGCTGCCCTCTGAGCCCACATAGGCCAGTTTCATAAAAATTGTTAAGGTGTGGAAAATTGTCAATCATATAAAGATGCATGGGATAAATGGCAGCTATTCTATTTCATTTTTTAATTTATTCAATATAAACTATTGATAAGTTACGCTATGACAAACATAGTGCCAGGACCTGATAGTGCGTATGGAGATAGTACCTGGACCTTCATCAGATGGAGTTCGCTGTCTAATGGGAAGACAAATTATTTTGACATAATGTAACATGTTTTGCTGGGACACAAAAGATACAGAAGAAGCTGGATCTGACTTTGCAGAGGAGTTGACACTTGCAGTATAATTTGAATTGAGATTAAGTGATTCTGGGAAGAGAAGAAGGCTCTGAGAGTAAGAGGCAGGCAAAAAAACAATATCGTTCTAAAAAAATTAACAAATAAGGATCTTTTAAAAAATTATAAGCAAAATAGCATTGATAATAATAATAATGGTGGCATCATCATGCTTTAACTATTCTAGAGATGATATGGTGAATGGATAGGAATTGGGTAAATGAGAAGATTAAAACATTCTAGGCAACAGTGGATATGGGCTAATTTAAGTAATAGTAAGAATATAGAGTGGAGAAGGGAATGGCACCCCACTCCAGTACTCTTGCCTGGAAGATCCCGTGGACGGAGGAACCTGGTGGGCTGCAGTCCATGGGGTGGCTAAGAGTCGGACACGATTGAGTGACTTCACTTTGACTTTTCACTTTCATGCATTGGAGAAGGAAATGGCAACCCACTCCAGCATTCTTGCCTAAAGAATCCCAGGGATGGGGGAGCCTGGTGGGCTGCCGTCTATGGGGTCGCACAGAGTCGGAGACAACTGAAGCGACTTAGCAACAGCAGCAGCAAGAATATAGAGAGGGGACACAATAAGGGTTAGCTTATGAACAGAACATATTAGCTAAGTGATTTGGACAATCTCCATGTGCCATTTCAAAGCCACCTTATGCACATTCTCAAACAACTTTGCACAGATGCAAGCAGAAAATGCCTGATCTTAATCTTACCTCTGTGTGTCTCTCTCATTCTGATCTTGGGTTTCTTCTGACCCTGTGGCAAGGAACACCTGCAGAACTTGCTCTATACTCACATAAGTGCAGCTAAGAAGTGTGAGAAGTTAATGCCCACAGAGCCATCCATGGCCAGGGGTAGAAAAATTCTTCTTCCTTTAATCTAAAAGCAGTCAGTACTGAGACACATTTTATAAAGCAACTTAGAAGATCCCAAGTGATCAAACACCAATAACCCACAGTGATGACCAACACCATAACAATACAATCAATCATCAATAGCAATGGTCAACATCATGACATATTTACATTGACTTTTATCTCCTCTTTATCTCTAGCCTTGTTCTGCAGTCCCACTCCTTCTGTATTAATCCTCAAATAAACAATCTGCTTGAAAACCTGTGTTTTAAGTTCTGCTGTGATGGTAAACCAGGACAAGATGCCGACTGATATAGAATATCTGATGTTCAAACCACGGTTATAGGGTTATTACCTATATTAAAAAACAAATTAATTATGGCTGTGCAGGTTGGAGTTTCCTGCAGTTGCAGTGAGTGAGGGTAACTCTAGTTGCAGTGCCCAGGCTTCTCATTGCAGTGGCCTCTCTTGCTGCAGAGCATAGGCTGTAGGGCACCAGGGCTTTAGGAGTTGTGGTCCTCAGGCTCCAGAGCACACACTCAGTTTTGGTGCATGAGCAGAATCCCCTGAAATATGTGGGATCTTCCTGGATCAGGGATCACACCCATGTCTTCTGCATTAACAGGTGGATTCTTTACCACTGAGCCACCAGGGAAGCCCTTGTCTGTATTCTTAATTCGGAGAAAACTCTATGAAGGTCTCATGACTAAAGATCCACAAATTCAGCAGATGTATGATTTGATGTTTTGGAGGGCATAGAAACAGCTATACAATAAAATGATCACACCCTAAGGTATATTCCAGCATGATAGAATTACTGACCCAGTCAGATGCTCAGTGAGATCATACATGAAACAAGTTACAAGAAAAAGAGAGGAGGGAGGCAGGGAGTAATTAGAAGCTTGAACAGAAAAGTAAGGGGGGAGAGTGAAAGGCCATTAAGGAGAATTGTGCATATATCCATCTGCAAGCTACAGTCCTGAGGAAGCAGAAACCATAAGGAAACAGATGTCACGAAGCAGTAAAAAAAATACCCAAAGTATAAAGGAAATGTCAGCTGGTAGTGAGAGAAAAAGAGAGCAGATGACAGCATAAGATGCCATAAGAAAGAGAGGGGACTTATTTCCATCTCTTGTTTCAGTCCTTCACCACAAGTATTCTTACAAAAAGAACCCATTTTTAGAAACTGTTCTGTGTAATCCCATGACTCTTGTAACTAGAAGAGCAATGCTAAAATTTTGCCCATGATGCTTTTTCTGGTAACATACAGTCCTGCACAAAAAGAAGTTCCATCCAGACCTCCCACATACTTCTTTGAAGATTTTCCCTTTTAATTTCTGCACATTTTCACTGATTTTGCTATCAGAAGCACAACCAGACTAAATCCTCTAAGACTCATGACATTGTGCAATAACTTGGAAATACCAAGCACTTTAATGTAATTATCTTGTCGAAAACAGTTTAGCAAACAAAAAGTCAAGCTTCTGATGGATTATGCTAATAGGTCTCAGAAGAAATCACACTGGTTATTGTGTTATTTTTCTTTCCCGTGTGTCTCTCTGTTAGTGCATTTCACTTGGTGGAGGATTGAGACAGACAGACAGATAGCATTTTTCTCTGTTTCTTAGAATTTGATATTAAATCAATATTATTATGCAAAAGCACAATAATAGAAGTGATTTTAGTGGTTATGAACTTGGAAATAAGGAAGTGTCTGATGGTATCATTATAATTCAAATACAGAATCAGAAACATAAATAATTCATAGAGAAAAAAATAAAACAAGAAGAGAATGTTAAACTGAAATTTTCCATCTGTGAAAGTATTGATAGACTATGGAAGGGGCATGATCTAAATTAGATATTAGAAAATATTCCCTGTAAAGGAATAGGTAGTAAATATTTGTGTCTCCTGAGCCATACAGCCTTTGTCATAACTAATGTAATCAAAAGAGTGGAAGCATTTGCAAGAAGAGAAAATTCATGCATTCATTCAAAGTTGTTTTTGTTCACTTGCTCAGTCACGTCTGATTCTTTATGAAGCCATGGACTGCAGTATGCCAGGCTTCTCTGACCTTCACCATATCCTGGAGTTTGCTCAAACTCATGTCCATTGAGTCCGTGATGCCATCCAACCATCTCATCCTCTGTTGTGTCCTCCTTCTGCCTTCAATCTATCCCAGTATCAGGGTCTTTTCTAATGAGTCTGCTCTTCATATCATGTGGCAAAAGTGTTGGAGCTTCAGCTTCAACATCATTCCTTCCAATGAATATTCAGGACTGAATTCCTTAAAGATTGACTGGTTTATTCTCTTTGCAATCCTAAGGACTCTGAAGAGTCTTCACATCACAGTTCAAAAGCATCAATTCTTCAGTGTTCAGCTTTCTTTATAGTCCAACTCTTACATCCATACATGATTACTGGGAAAACCATAGCTTTCACTATACAGACCTTTGCCAGTTACGTAATGTCTCTACTTTTTAACACACTGTCTTGGCTTGTCATAGTTTTTCTTCCAAGGAGTGTCTTTTAATTTCATGGCTGCAGTCACTATCTGCAATGATTTTGGAGCCCAAGAAAATAAAGTCTCTCACTTTTTCCATTGTTTTCCCATCTATTTGCCATGATTTGATGGGACCAGATGCCATGATCTTATTTGGTTTTCTGAATGTTGAGTGTTAAGCCAGCTTTTTCACTCTCCTCTTTCACCTTCATCAAGAGGCTTTTTAGTTCCTCTTTGATTTCTGTCATAAGAGTGGTGTCATCTATGTATCTGAGATTATTGATATTTCTCCTGGTAATCTTTCTTTTTTTTCCTGGTAATCTTGATTCTGGCTTGTGCTTTATCCAGCCCAGCATTTCACATGATGTAATCTGCATATAAGTTAAATAAGCAGGTGACAATATACAGCATAAATGAAGTACTCCTTTTCTTATTTGGAACCAGTTCATTGTTCCATGTCAGATTCTAACTGTTGCTTCTTGACCTGCATACAGTTTTCTCAGGAGGCAGGTAAGGTGGCCTGGTATTCCCATTTCTTTCAGAATTTTCCACAGTTTGTTCTGATACACACAGTCAAAGTCTTTAGCATAGTCAATGAAGCAGAAATAGGTGTTTTTCTAGAATTTTCTTGCTTTTTCTATGATCCAACAGATGTTGGCAATTTGGTCTCTGGTTTCTTTGCTTTTTCTAAATCCAGTTTGAACATCTGCAATTTCTTGGTTCATACTGCTGAAGCCTGGCTTGGAGAATTTTGAGCATTACTTTGCTAGCATGTGTAATGAGTACAATTATGCAGTAGTTTGAATTTTCTTTGGCTTTGCGTTTCTTTGGGATTGGAATGAAAACTGACCTTTTCCAGTCCTGTGGCTACTGATGAGTTTTCCAAATTTGCTGGCATATTGAGTGCACCACTTTCACAGCATCATCATTTGAAATAGCTCAACTGGAATTCCATCACTAGCTTTATTCGTATTTATGCTTCCTAAGGCCCATTTGACTTCGCATTCCACTATGTCTGGCTCTAGGTGCATGATCACACGATGATGGTTATCTGGGTCTTGAAGATCTTTTTTGTATAGTTCTTTGGTGCATTGTTGCCACCTCTTCTTAATATCTTCTGCTTCTGTTAGGTCCATACTGTTTCTGTCCATTTTGTGCTCATCTTTGCATGAAATGTTCCCTTGAAATCTCTCATTTTTTTGAAGAGATCTCTAGTCTTTCTCATTCTATTGTTTTTCTCTATTTCTTTGCATTATTCACTTATGAAGCCTCTCATCTCTTTTTGGTATTCTTTGGAACTCTGCCTTCAGATGGGAAAATTCAGGCATTCATATTCAAAGTTGGTAGAGTCCAAAGATGAGTCAGTAAGAGTATGACCTTTTGGCCTACTGTAAAGCACAGGGCTTCCCTGCTCAGATGGTAAAGAATATGCCTGCAATGCGGGAGACCTGGGTTTGATCCCTGGGTTGGGAAGATCCCCTGGAAGAGGGGATGGCGACCCACTCCAGTATTCTTGCCTGGAGAATCCTCATGGACAGAGGTGCCTGGTGGGCTACAGTCCATGAGGTTGCCAACAGTTGGACATTACTGAGCAATTAAGCACAGCACATAGCACATGGAACTCTGTTCAATGTTATGCGGCAGTCTGGATGGGAGGGGAGTTTGAGGGAAAACGGATGCATGTATATGTATGGTTGAGTCCCTTTGCTGTCCACCTGAAAACATCACAACATTGTTTGTTAATCAGTCATATCTCAATACAAAATAAGTTTTTTTCTTTAAAAAAAGAATATAGGCTTTTGGAAGAGGAAAATTTGCTTAATTTTAAAAATTAAACAGAAAAGATTAATTTTTTTGTCAGGGAGGAAGGCTGTTGTAAACTGAATTACCTAATGGACAAAATCTAAACAAGAGATTTATGTTTTGGGGCTATACATGGTAGTGCTTCTGGGGTTGACCACCTGTGGAAGAACATAGAAGAAAGTAGAATTGAGCAGTAGGAGATATTAGGCTATAGTACAGTCTCTTTATTTATTTATTTATTTTGACAGCTCCAAGTCTTAGTTGTGATATACAAACTCTTACCTGCAATATGTGGGATCTAGATCCCTGACCAGGCATTGAACCTCCTTCCTGCCCCCTGCCCCCACCAGCCACCAACATTGGGAGCCCAGAGTCTTAGCCATTAGACCACCAGGGAAGTCCTGGCTGTAAGTACGGTCTTAACAAAGACCTCAGACAGTCATACGAGGAGCTCTGGTGTTGGAATGACCCTTCCATGAGTCCGGGCAATAAGGTACTAATATTTCCATATTGATTAATCTTTAGTGAAAGAATGCTCTGGAGCGGAAGTCTATCCTGAGGGCAGAGGACTCTCTCCAGTGGAAGTGATCCCCAAAGAGGGAAGAGAGCTGAGGGCTGTCTGAATGCACCTTCATTTCTAAAAGAGAACCTGCTGACACATCCCAGTATAACTGTAGTCTACCCTTTACCTGGACCTTGTCTACCATTGATTATATTTACCTCTTTTTTTGTTAGTTTTTTCTTTTATATATTTATTATTTTTATTTATTTTATATTTGGCCCCACCCCACCACATACAGGATGTTAATCCCCCAACCATGGATGAAACCGACACCCCCTGCAGTGAAAGCAGAGTCTTAACCACTGGACTGCCAGAGAAGTCCCGTAAATTTACTTTTTTTGGAATAAGTTCTAGAAGCAGGTGCTCCAATATTTCTAGGAAAAACAACAAGGAATATTAGTGGGATGAATCATAGTCCTTCCTCAATAGCTGTGTCAAGGCTGCAACTGATAGTCTTTGTCTCCTTTCCCTGTACCCATCCTAGACTCCACTAGTCACACTGGCTTACCTAGCAACATGACCCAGATCTGTATGCCTGAGAGATATGAACTCATGTTCACCATATCCTTCTTAAAAGGAAATCTGTTCTTGAGCTTGTCCAATTACAATCAAAATGGGAGACAGGAGTTCAAAGAGGCACCCAAGTGAATCACGTGGTTATGCCAAATGATTCAGTCTGCCCTTGTTTTGGCAACTGCACTAAAACAAGAGCCCTGCTTCCTTCTGATGATTAGGATTAACTACCCTGTCAAGATGATTGTTCTGCTTCTTGAGCGCTAGTCACTTTTCATGAAACCTGAAGCACCAGAATAGAAGTTGTAGTTTATATGTCAACAGGAATCTGGTGTTTCCTGGTGGAAGTGCTCTCCCCTTTGAAATCAGAACTTCAAAATACAGAGGCCAAAGTTGCCAGGATGACAAGAACAAATCAGTAGTTGTATATTCTAATAAGGGATTAATGCTAATTGGGACATTCCTGGGGTCCTAGGCCTGTGCTTTAAAGTGTACACCACAAGCTGGGAGATGACTCTCCATCTTCTCAAGGTTTTGTCTCCAGGCTAGTAGCTAAAACTGGCTATTCCATCACTGTCTGGCAGCTTCTGGCCAATGTGATATATCATATGACCTGTGGACCCAAAGTCAAGAGCCCATTTTCATACCACCTGAGCTATAAATAGGCCATTGGAATTGAAGTGATATTAAGTAGGACCCTATTGGTGGATTAACACTCTGTAAGAGAATGATAGGGGCTTCTCAAATGGCTCAGTGGTAATGAATCTGCCTGTCAATGTAGGAGATGCAAGAAACACAGATTTGATATCTGGGTTGGGAAGATCCCCTGGAGGAGGAAATGACATCCCACTCCAGTATTATTGCCTGGAGAACCCCCCAGACAGGACAGCCTGGTGGACTACAGACCAAGGGGCCACAACTGAGTGACTGAACACAACACACGAAGAGAATGACCCTGGCAGAAGCCATACTTGCAGACAATGCAAACACAAGCCTGAAAATGTAGATTCTTCCTATTTTGTGACTTTTCAATGGTAGATGCTATTTAGTGGGTGTTCAAATATGATTTGAAAATTTTCACACATTATGTCCACTTACTTTTGTTTTTCCATGTTCTTCTAGCTACAACTTTTCTCACCCTTGACCTTTTACATATTATTCATATCATGTGTATTGTAACCTAAACTACTACTTTCTCTAGGCAGTGAATGGCACACAGCCTTCAATCTTTTTTTTTTTTTTTCTTTTTTTTGCTGTGACATGTGAGATCTTAGCTCCCTGACCAGGGGTTGAACTTGTGTCCACCACATTGGGAACACAGACTCCTAACCAAGGGACCATCAGAGAAGTCCCAGCCTCTAATCATCGATTAATCACTCTCCCATACGTGTTACCTTTTTTCCCAAATCATCAAAATTAGCAACGGTCACCCAATTCCATTGGTCTTATACTTGCTGTGTTATACACGTGTATTATACATGAAAGTAACTATTGCATTTGCTTAAAACAATGTAGTATCTCAGTTCATTATTGATGAAAGTTTTGATGATTGCACTGATGTCTTGCACCAGGATAACTAGTGCTCCACCTACCATCAGTGTTGAACCCCTTATTGTCAGCTGGGTAGCAAGTGATCCAGCTTCAGAATTCCATCCTAGAATCTGAATTCTTAGAATATTCTTGGCACCAGCAGAAATAGGTTAAGTCGCCTGAAAGCAAATTCTGATTTGGAGATCAGTTTTCCAGAGATTTGTTAGGGAACATCCTTGGAGTAAACACTTGTAAAGTGGAAGAGAGAAGGACTGGCTAGAGGGAGAGGATGGGTTGTAATGCAGATATGACAGAGGCCTCAACTACCTCCATGAGGAATTCTGACATTATAAGATGATCCTTCAGAATTTTCCCAGTAACTGGCAAGGGAACAAATTCTTTGTATGGCCACATTGATATTGAATGAGGACTGGGAAACATGTCATAAAAATATTACTGTTAATTTAAGAGGATAACCAGTAGATTACTAAGAAATATATGTAGTTAATTTTTAATAAAATATAAACCCATACCTCTAATCTACATGACCTTAAGTACAGCAAAACATCCATTCACTTCATCACTTATTTTAAGAACAGATAGTTACCTAGCAGAAGGTGTGACAGGTACCATGTTAGACATCGGGGAATGGTATATAAGACCTATGGGTGTCGCCCTCAGAGTTAAATTTAATATGTGATATCTTTTTTTCTCCAGATTGAATTTAGAAATTCCTTTAGATCTTACTCAAATCCCTCAGTGAAGATAACAGCTTCTCTGTTTTTTAGGGCTTACTGGTGGCTGTACTGGAGCCAGGCTTCCCAGGTGGCATTAGTGGTAAAGAACCCACCTGCCAATGCAGGAGATGTAAGAGATGGGGGTTCAATCCCTGGGTCTGGAAGATTTTCTGAAGAAGGAAATGGCTATCCCTTCCAGTATTCTTGCCTGGAGAATCCCATGGACAAAGGAGCCTGGCAGGCTGTAGTCCACAGGGTCACAAACTGAAGTAACTTAGTACATAGCATGCACATACTGGGGACAGAGTGTCAGATTAAAAACAAAATTTTTTAAATATGTTAATGAGTAATAAAAAAATCAAATGAGCTAATATGTATAATTATAGAATTGTAAGTGCTACAAATTAAATTATAATAAACACTAAGAAAGAATTAAATAGAAATCAAGTATTTAGACTGAGTTGAGAGTGGCTTTTATTAAACAGTACATGAATAGTAGATGACTGAAGAAATGATTTAAGGACAAAAACCAGGCATGTTAGAGAAGCTATAAGAAGGCCAGCGCTACTACATTTACGGAATGACTAAATGCCAAAGTCCTGGTTTTCCTTAAATACATGCTATAATTCCTGAGGTTATCCAATGCATTTTTTCACATGTTGCTATTCTTTGAAATCAAGACAACATACAATTCTTTGCAGCCCCAATCGCACTTGGCAGGGGGTTATTCACATTACTGGAATCAATAGGCTTTTGATTAAATAACTATAAAATTCACTAATTTCACATACAAGAGAGTGGTTCTCTTTTAGGTCTTTGAGAATATTCTAAAATCAAACTCACATTATTCTCTGATTTGAATTTAAAATAAAGTAGAGTGGGTACTTTTCATGTTGTTGTTTTTAAACAGCATGAACTGGCCAAAAGCACTTCAAGGAGCTAATCTGAGTGAGTCACCTGTATTTTCTAGTGAAATTGTAAATTTCAACATGGATAAAAAAAGAAACCTTAAGATTGTAACTTGCTGAAGGTAACAGAGGTAAATGGCAGAACTTGGAGCCTCTTAGATTTTCTGACTTTCTATAACCATAAAACATCAAAATCAGAGTAACAGTGGATTCCTGAGTCTTTTTTCTTTTTTTTAAATATTTCATGTCATATCATTGTTGGCAGGTGTTAAATTTTTATTGATAATGATGAGAAAACTCAGGGAAAGCATCAGCTCTTTAATTTTTTAAAACTGCATGTCTTTGTGTCTTCCTTTTTAAAGGGCTTACAATCGTTTTTATTAAACAGATTGTAGACAGCTTCTGAATTGCCTAGGCAATCTCTTAATCTATTAGATCATTATTTCTGTGGGGGAAAATGGAGCTTCCTAGGAGGCTTTCATTATTATTTTACCATGAGTTATTTCCATTCAAAGGTATAAAATAGAAAGAATTGGAGTAAAAAAAAAATGGAGTTCTAAGTTTGGTTCTTGTAATAGTAACAAGTTTTTTTTTTTTTTTTTCCTTCATCAGGAAACTCAGTTTATCAACCTGAAAAGAGAGTAGATAGATTAATCCTTGAGTCCTTTTTTACTCTGTTGCACATACAACATACATGAATTGTGTCTTCTTAAGTCTCCTTTCCATTTCAAACTATTATTTAAAGTCAAATAGGTTGCTTGTATATTTTTGAGATTAGTTGTTTGTCAGTTGCTTCATTTGCTATTATTTTCTCCCATTCAGAAGGCTGTCTTTTCACCTTGCTTATATTTTCCTTTGTTGTGCAGAAGCTTTTAATTTTAATTAGATCCCATTTGTTTATTTTTGCTTTTATTTCCAGAATTCTGGGAGGTGGATCATAGAGGATCCTGCTGTGATTTATGTCTGAGAGTGTTTTGCCTATGATTTGGGAGAATGGCATTCTAACATGTATACTATCATGTAAGAATTGAATCGCCAGTCTATGTCTGATGCAGGATACAGCATGCTTGGGGCTGGTGCATGGGGATGACCCAGAGAGATGTTATGGGGAGGGAGGTGGGAGGGGGGTTCATGTTTGGGAACGCATGTAAGAATTAAAGATTTTAAAATTAAAAAAAGAAAAAAATAATAAAGTCAAATAGGACATATCATATCAAATCAAGAAAGACAAAGCTTTTTGAGGACTATCACTGTATACTCTGATAGCAGTAAATATTCCCATTCCCAGACGCTGAGTACTGGAGGCATCATAAATGACAGAAATAATGACTTAATATTCATTTAATTAATTTATTTGAACAAATAATAACAGTATGTGACATTGTAATGTATGTGAGTTATTATAATGGCGAGTTATTCAGAAATGTTTAGGCTTGCGCCCTGCCATTATAGTGAACAGGGTCAGATGAAAAATACCACCCTCTGTTCTCTTCCTAAACAAAATCTCCCATGGATCCTCACATTAGAAGGCTTCCTCTTAGAATTCTTTGTCTTAGTTTTCTTTCCAAACCAAAATAGGTTCTGTGGTAGACAGAGCAATGGTCCACTAAAGATGTTCATGCCCTAATTCCTGAAACTTGTGTATGTTTGCATAGCAAAAGACATTTTACAAATATGATTACAGATCTGGATGCGGAAAGATTATCTTGGATCATTCTGGGAGTCTAATGTCATCAACTTCCTGGGTGGCTCAGTGGTAAAGAATTGTCTGCCAATACAGGGGCCTCAGGAGAAGTGGGTTCGATCCCTGGGGTTGGAAGATCCCCTGGAGTAGGAAATGGTAACCCACTCCAATATTCTTCCTGGGATTATGCCATGGACAGAGGAGCTTGGTGGACTACAATCCATGGGGATGCAGAGTCGGACATGACCGAACATGCACGCACTCAATAACGTAATCACAGGAGACCTATTAAGAAGAAGGCAGGCAGGTCAGAGCCGTAACAGGACCTGTGATAATAGACACAGAGATGAGAGAGACAAAGTGAGACTAAAGCTACACCTCTGGCTTTGAAGGCATGGAAACAGGCTTTGAGCCAAGGGAAGAAGGTGGCCTCTGAAAAAAATCAAGGAAACAGATTTATCACTAGAGCCTCTAGAAAAGACATGGCTCTGCTAACCCATTTTAGACTTCTGACATGAACAGTAAGATAATAAATGTGTGTTGTTTTAAGGTACCAAATTTGCAGTAATTTGTTATAGCAACAATAGGAAATTGATCGTTCCCAATCTCAGTCTCTAAAGAAAGAATAGTCATTCTTAAATTAGTCTGGGTGAACAGAAGACAAAGATTCACATTATCAACTCTCTATTGGTTATAAAGATTAAATGTTATTAAAATAAGACTGAGATTTATATTTTGGTTGCCATGGTGATTATTAGATCTGTATCTATGTTATGTATTATTTTGAGTAACATGATCCATTTTGAATAAAACAAAATATTGCAACATATTCCTATGGTTCATTACAAATATATAACCCTTGAAAATAAGCATTTCAGGTTTCGCTTCAATAATTAAAATAAAACGATTGACTGTGTCCTCGGTACTGTATACGTGTATGTACGTGTGTACGTGTGTGTGTATTTCCAATACTATGTGGAGAGCATTATCTTCAAATGTCTTTCTTAGGACCATAATTTCTAGTTATTTATTAGTATATGTTATCATTTCTGAATATTTATAGCATAATTTAAATGGATTTAAAACTACAAAATATTTGGAAATGTTACTGGCTTGTAACTAAGAGGTAAGAGATGGCCTGGGTTTCCAAACATTTTTGAGTTTTCACTTTCCCATCTTTCTTATTTCATAAAATATCACTTCTATTATTCATCTGCCTCTTTTCCCCTTCAAATGAACTCTTTCTGTAACACTAAGATGCCAGGAATTGATGGAATTAAAAATAGTGCATTTCTCTGAGAAATTACCATTATCAAAGGTTTCAGAGCATTACATTTCAAACATGAAATTCTCTTGATAGAATTTCTAATGTCTGTAATCTTTAGTATTTTTAACTTTCACTTATAACAAATTTTACAGTTTGCAAAGCACCTTCCTTTGGGAAGAACACAAGGTTCAGAGCTATTAGTTAGGGTTCTGACCTCAGCTCTGCTGCTTACAGGCTGGACGTGGACACTTGCAACCTCCTGAGTGTTTCTGTGTCTCGTTTTTCTTATTAAAAAAAAAGGTAAATAAAAGTGAAAGCAATAATGTTTATCTTATATGTCTCTTTTGAAGATGAATGGAGGTAATTTGTGTAAAAATATGTTAAGCTGTAAAACATTACTATGCAAATATAGTAACCATTTTTTAATACTACTACTATTTTATTGGGTAACTTGAATAAAAAGTTACCTTAAACCATAGTGACTCAAGACGATTGACATGTATAACATCACAGTCGCTGTGCATCAGAATTTGGAGTATGGCTTAGCTGAGTTCTCTGGTTCCAGGTGCCTTAGAAGGGTTCTGTCAGGGTGCAGCCATCTCAGCTCCCCAAGCCAGGAGGTCTGTCTTCCCTGATGACTCAGTGGGTAAAGAATCCGCCTGCAGTGCAGAAGACATGGGTTTGATCCCTAGTTAGGGAAGACACCCTGGAGGGGAAATGGCAACACACTCCAGTATTCTTGCTCGAAAATTCCATGGACAGGTGAACCTGGTGGGCTACAGTCCATGGGATTGAAAGAGTCGGACATGATGGAGCAGCCAAGCACACACCAGCAGATCTACCCATAAGCTCATGCACAATATTGTTGGCAGATTCTCCCTGAGGGCAGCCGGAATGAGGCCTCAGTTCCTGGCCAGCTGTTATACCTGGGACTACCCTCAGTTCCTTGCTCCATGGGTGGGTCCATAAGGAAGCTTACAACAGTCTTGGCAGCTGGCTTCCTTCAGCGAGCATGAGAGTACAAGAGGAAGGGTACTCAAGCTAGAAGCCACAGTCTCTTAGTAACTGAATCTCAGAAGTGACACTCCATTTTTTTAAACTGTGCAATTATCCCCCAGTATCTGTGGGGGACTGGTCCCAGGACACCCATGATTACCAAAATCCAGGATGTTCAAGTCTCTTATGTACAATGATGTAGTCCATCTTACTGTGTATTTTCAATCACCTCTAGCTCGCATGTAATGTGGAATACAATATAATTGCTCTGTAAATAGGTATAAATACAACACAATATTGTAACTGTAAATGCAATGTAAATAGTTTCCAGTGAGCAGTAATTTAAGTTTAGCTTTTTGGAACTTTCAGGATTTTTTTTCCTAATATTTTCAATCCATGTCTGATGGAATACTTGGATACAGAACCTGGCGATATGAAGCCGACTCTATTATATTCATTAGAAGTGACTTCATTAAGTCCAACTCACACTGAAGTGGAGAGCTTTACTCAAGGATATGAATTCTGAGAAGACGAGGTTAGTGGGACCATCATCACTATTATGCAGTTCTTTACACTGTCCTTTAAGAAAATTCTGAGCATTGGTCAAGGCATCTTCTTTTAAACGGAGCCTCTCGAATAGACTAAAGACTCAGATCCAGTTTTAAAGCTCCACTTCCTTCTACATTTGAATGCATATTTTCCTGATTATATTAAAGTATCAGGAATATTTTATAACTTCTCTTCCCAGAAGCTTTTATCTAGTGCTGGGTCTGGGTAATGGGATATGCCAAGTTGCAAAGTTCTGCAAAGCACTTGGTTGCAGAGGAAAAACAGATTAATGCTCTTTTAACTATGACTGCACTAGTGGGTACAGCATGCAATCATGATTTCCAAAACAATTATTTTGAGTTTAATAGTTTTCCAGCTCTTTCTCTGGTACTGCGACAGGACTACTGACTTAATAGTGCACCAAGCTGCTAGAAACCAGAGGTTAAAACCTATGGTTAAATGATTCTGGTGAGTGGTATTGAAAACTATCACCACATGGGTAGTTTGAAGGCTCTGGGAAGTGGGGAGGGAAGGGTGGTATGGGGAAGAGGATAAAGAGGAAAATAGAACAAAACAGGAAAACCACCAGGCAGCTGAGACTTTCAGCGGCACTCAAATACTGCCAATTTTTTTTCCTTTCTTTTTTTTTTTTTTTTGTCACTCCAAATGTTAAATTGAAGTGATTATAAAGCTCTTGTTTGTTTTGTTTTGCTTTCAGTGAAAAAGTGAAAATTAAAAGACACTGGGAATAAAGTGTGGGGAGAGCTTTTGACAGCTGAAGGATGGAAAGCCCATTACCCATAATCATAATAATACAAACCGGGCTGGACAATGCTGAGGGAGGGAACCTCTCGCAGGAGAGGTGCTGGAGCTGACCCAGGCCTGGCAGGCCCTGTGGCTATCACAGGAATGAGACTGCAAAGCCCCAGGGAGAAGCATTGAAGGCTGCCAACATGGCGGCCTCTGAGAGCTGCACTCTGCCTTGACAATGGGAAGCGGGGGAACTGACAGCGCACTGATTGGCGGTGGGTGGGAAATGCAGGAACAGGCTGCCTGCCCAGAGGGCCAGAGACCTGGTAGGAGAAGGATGTGAGGGGGCAGGCGGAGCTAACAAAAGAAACCTGCATGGCAGGGGAAAATATATCTAATCAGAAATCAGTTACAGGGATGGATTGGGGCTTTAAATCCAGAGCATGAAATGCAAAGACAGGGGGAAAAAAAATCAAAAAAGATTTTTAAAATGAGCACTTCTCCATGTGATAGGAATAAACTTAATTTTGTGTAAATGGAGGGGGCATGCTTTTTATTTTTACAAATTTTAGTGACATATGGAAAAGTGTACAAATTGTACTTATTAGCTCAATGAATTTTCATAGATTTTTCACCTTTTAATCAGTCTTTTAATTTCACCTTTAATCAGCTGTGTGTGCGTACTTGTTAAGTCATGTCTGATTCTTTGCAACCCCATGGACTGTATTCCACCAGCTCCTCTATTTTAACCAGCCCCCAGATTTAAATAAAAGGCCATGACCTGCCCTCAGAAAGTCCCATAAACCTTATTTTTTCTTTTCACACCCTATCCCCAAGAACAATTACATTATTAAACAGCATAGATGAAAATCTCCGTTTGAACTTCATATAAATGAAACCTTGTGGAATGCTCTTTTGTCTAGTCTGTTTTGTTCAACATTGTTTCTGAAACTCATCTATATCCTTTGCCAAGGATTTCTCATTTTTCTTGCTATGTAGAATTCCAATGTGTGATTATATCACAAACTAATCATTTGCTCTACTTTCAAAAGGTATGTGAGCAGCTTCTACTTTGGGGATGTTTTTAGTAGTCTTGCTTTGAACATTCTAGTGTTGGTCTTTCAGTGCCATATCTTTGGGCTCCATACCTACAGATGCAATTGGGAGTCATTGGCGATGCAAAGATTCCGCTTTGGTAAATACTGCCAAGTGCTTCCCTAAAGTGATTATGCCAGTTTATTCCCCTGCCAGCAGTGTATGAATTTCCATTATTCCATAGACTTGCCAGCATGTACTATTGTTTGTCTTTAGCATTATAGCAATTATAATAAACATGGCTAGATGATACTTGAATGTATTAACTAATGCATATTTCCTCCTTTCCAACTTCTTGAAGCTCAAACCACATACCCTCACCCAGGCAGCTAGCCAAGACCCAGGACACCAAAGAGTAACTAGAATGGCTAAGACAATGAAACGCATCCTAAGGAAGGGCCACATGGGACATGCTGAGCTGAGACAATGGCAAGACTGCCCTGCTCCACAAAAATGTCAGCTCCAGTAGGAGCACTTCTTATCCCCCTCTCCATCCCCTGAATTCATACAGAACTTGCCTCTCACTTAAATACTAGCAATCAATAGATAGCAAGGCAGTTACAGGGTGAATGCGTTTAGTCATGGCAGACTCTGCAAGCCCATGGACTATAACCCACCAGGCTCCAGAATTCTTCCCAGGCAAGAACACTGCAGCTCAATTCCAGAAAAATAAACGACCCAATCAAAAAATCGGCCAAAGAACTAAACAGACATTTCTCCAAAGAAGACATACAGATGCCTGACAAACACATGAAAGATGCTCAACATTATCAGAGAAATGCAAATCAAAACCACAGTGAGGTACCTTTTCATGCCAGTAAGAATGGCTGCTATCCAAAAGTCTACAAGCAATAAATGCTGGAGAGGGTGTGGAGAAAAGCGAACCCTCTTACTCTGCTGGTGGGAATGCAAACTAGTACAGCCACTATGGAGAACAGTGTGGAGATTCCTTAAAAAACTGGAAATTGAACTGCTATATGACCCAGCAATCCCACTGCTGGGCATACACATCGAGGAAACCAGAATTGAAAGAGACACATGTACCCCAATGTTCATCACACCTGTTTACAATAGCCAGGACATGGAAGCAACCTAGATGTCCATCAGTAGATGAATGGATAAGAAAGCAGTGGTACATATACACAATGGAGTATTACTCAGCCATTAAAAAGAATACATTTGAATCAGTTCTAACGAGGTGGATGAAACTGGAGCCGATTATACAGAGTGAAGGAAGCCAGAAAGAAAAACACCAATACAGTATACTAATGCATATACATGGAATTAAGAAAGATGGTAATGATGACCCTGTATACGAGACAGCAAAAGAGACACAGATGTATAGAACAGTCTTTTGGACTCTGTGGGAGAGGGCGAGGGTGGGATGATTTGGGAGAATGGCATTGAAACATGCATATTATCATATGTGAAAAGAATCGCCAGTCCAGGTTCAATGCATGAGACAGGATGCTCGGGGCTGGTGCAGTGGGATGACCCAGAGGGATGATATGGGGAGGGAGGTGGGAGTGGGGTTCAGGATGGGGAACACATGTACACCCGTGGCAGATTCATGTCAATGTATGGCAAAACAATGCAATCTTGTAAAGTAATTAGCCTCCAATTAAAATAAATAAATTTATATTTTTAAAAAATAATAAAAAAAAGAACACTAGAGCAGGTTGTTATTTTCTTCTTCAGGGGATCTTCCCGACCTAGGGATCAAACTTGCATCTCCTGTGTCTCTTTCACTGGCAGGTGGATTCTTTACCACTACACCACCATGGAAGTTCCTAGTAACAGGGTGGAGAGAAATTGAAATAACTTAGGAATGAAGTAGGAAACATGAGTGAACCCCAGCTCTGGTCAAAAAAATAGAATGATATTTGACAAGTCACTGGACTTCTCTGAACCCCAAATGTCTGCTCTGTAAATGCTAGAGATATTTCTTTACTATGCACAATATACTAAACTAGCTCCTTAAAAAATTCCTCCAGTACTATTAATTTTTCATTTTGTGAAACGTATCAAACACTGTTTTCTATGTGGATGACATAATTCGCTCACCCTTTTTTCTCTAGGTTTTAATGTCAATTGACCATCGAAATTAGATTATAAATGGCATCACAAGTTAGGAAGAGAGAATTTTCAAATTTACATTTCTCTAATTAAAATCAGATGTTAAAATCGTTTTATTGTTACAAATAACCCTTCAAGTTTTATATGAAAAATATAAAGAGTGATTCTAAAGAGAACAATCCTATAATGTTTCATGATTATTTTTAAAAGTTTTCCTAATGTTGATTCTACATAGTCACTGAGGTGAAATCAGTTACTCAGTCATGTCCATCTCTGCGACCACATGGACTGTAGCACGCCAGACTTCCCAGTCCATCATTCACCAGCTCTTCAACGTAGGTGAAATATTAGCCAAATACATGTTAATTGATCTTCAGTAGAGATGGAATTATGTGGTTAGGATTTCAGCATTTTCCAGTTTGCTTTCTAGACTCATTCCAGATATATGTATATTTTGTCTAGAGTTTAAGCATAGAGTATAGATATTTTATATTCATATTTGCTTGACTGTGAAAAACAAAGAAACAGATTCCTCCTCAAAGAAAAACAGTTCGGATTCATCAGAAAAAGCAGAGGTAACCAGGAAAAATATCCAAAGGGAGGAAAAAAACAAAAATCCTATCTTTAAGCCAAAGTCAGAGAAGGCATGGAAAAAACAAAGCTTGGAAATGTTAGTAGCAGGAAAGCAGTTTTTCCAGAGACAATCTCTGCAAATCTTGAAATGATTCCTGCCTGAGTTCCTCTTCAGGAATTCAGAAAACCATGAGATTTTTAAAAATCTTCATGGTTTGAAAGTAAACATTAACTTGAAGGCTGAACAAGTGGTGCTGGGAAAACTGGTCAACCACTTGTAAAAGAATGAAACTAGATCACTTTCTAACACCGCACACAAAAATAAACTCAAAATGGATTAAAGATCTAAATGTAAGATCAGAAACTATAAAACTCCTAGAGGAGAACATAGGCAAAACACTCTCAGACATAAATCACAGCAGGATCCTCTATGATCCACCTCCCAGAATTCTGGAAATAAAAGCAAAAATAAACAAATGGGATCTAATTAAAATTAAAAGCTTCTGCACAACAAAGGAAAATATAAGCAAGGTGAAAAGACAGCCATCTGAATGGGAGAAAATAATAGCAAATGAAGCAACTGACAAACAACTAATCTCAAAAATATACAAGCAACTTCTGCAGCTCAACTCCAGAAAAATAAACGACCCAATCAAAAAATGGGCCAAAGAACTAAATAGACATTTCTCCAAAGAAGACATACGGATGGCTAACAAACACATGAAAAGATGCTCAACATCACTCATTATTAGAGAAATGCAAATCAAAACCACAATGAGGTACCACTTCACACCAGTCAGAATGGCTGCGATCCAAAAATCTGCAAGCAATAAATGCTGGAGAGGGTGTGGAGAAAAGGGAACCCTCCTACACTGTTGGTGGGAATGCAAACTAGTACAGCCACTATGGAGAACAGTGTGGAGATTCCTTAAAAAATTGCAAATAGAACTACCTTATGACCCAGCAATCCCACTTCTGGGCATACACACCGAGGAAACCAGAATTGAAAGAGACACATGTACCCCAATGTTCATCGCAGCACTGTTTATAATAGCCAGGACATGGAAACAACCTAGATGTCCATCAGCAGATGAATGGATAAGAAAGCTGTGGTACATATACACAATGGAGTATTACTCAGCCGTTAAAAAGAATTCATTTGAATCAGTTCTGATGAGATGGATGAAACTGGAGCCAATTATACAGAGTGAAGTAAGCCAGAAAGAAAAACACCAATACAGTATACTAACACATATATATGGAATTTAGGAAGATGGCAATGATGACCCTGTATGCAAGACAGGGAAAGAGACACAGATGTGTATAATGGACTTTTGGACTCAGAGGGAGAGGGAGAGGGTGGGATGATTTGGGAGAATGACATTCTAACATGTATACTATCATGTGAATTGAATCGCCAGTCTATGTCTGACGCAGGATGCAACATGCTTGGGGCTGGTGCATGGGGATGACCCAGAAAGATGTTCTGGGGAGGGAGGTGGGAGGGGGGTTCATGTTTGGGAATGCATGTAAGAATTAAAGATTTTAAAATTTAAAAAATAAAAAACTAAAAATTAAAAAAAAAAAAAAACTCATAAGTAAAAATCAAGTTTTAATATTTAGTGAAATAATTAATAATTCTGTTCCAAGGTCCTGAATAACTCATAAACTAATTGAAGGAATGGGTATGATTCTTGAGTCAACTTCTGAGGGATATATCTCTTTAACAAACACCTAAAGCAGGAATAAACCCAAAATGACAAAAGGTGTTCATTGAGGAGCCCTGACCAGTGTTCATTACAAGTTTTCTTTGAACTTTGTAGCCTGAAAATAAAGTCTTAGAACATTAACAACTATTTTTTTCAATATAGTGCTCCACATTTTTTTCTTTTAAAACTTTGAAAACACATGTGTGTGTGTGTGTGTGTACATATACATGAACTTATCAGTGTATCATGGATATCTGTATCTATCTATCTATAGACAAAGAAAGATACTCTTTCCCAAATCAAATTGCTAAAATTGATTCTGATGTAAGGCATCTGTTGTCGTTTCTAAAGTGCTAACTGGACATGCATGTCTTCTTACAAAAAAAAATTTAAAAATAGTTAAGCGGATTTATAAAAGGTCAATAAATTTATAAAATGTCAATAAATATTTAATTTTATTTAAAAATTTGCTTACTTGAATTAGCTTGAATCCATTCAACATGAGTCAGCTGCTAGTTTATGCTTTAAGGGGTCAAAGATTATCATCTGTGTAGAACTCATTAGCTTGTGGGAAGGTGATTAGATTTCACAAATGTGTTAATAAAAATACAACACTAAGCAATGTATAGCAACATATTTTCTTTCATGTTAGATGAGAGGACTAAAGCCAAAAGGGTTAATAATCTTGTCTGATGCCTTACAATAAGTGATGAAACTCAGAACAGTCTGATGCAAATATATTCTTTAAAATGATGCCCTGCTTCCTTAGAAAAAAACAAAGATAGATTCTGCTTCTGTACCCAAATAACAAGGCAATGAGGACCACAGATGGCATCCCAGCTGCGTCTGATATACACCTGGGAAAGCAGTGTCACCTGAAACCATTTCACATCACACAAACAGAAACAAAGTTTAGCCAATTATCTGGTTAATCCTGTTAATTTCAGTGAAGCAATGAGGTTTCAGAATGCATTTTATTTAGCCTGCAACTTTGATTTGACTGTCTGCATCTATTTAAGGAACTGGATAATAAGGAAATCTTCACCGAGCCCTGCTTGGGCATTTCCAACTATTAAATAATTTCTTAATTGATATGGTGTAAAATTTGGATATTCTGTCTTCAATACTGTATATGCTTGTCATGTACTATTTTGGATCATGCATAGACTGCTATTTACTAATTTTCAAAGATTGTGTGGCATATATTTGATGACATGGTAGAATTAGGACTTCAGGTATCAGAGTGGCAGGTTAGAATGATGAGAAAGAAGGAAGAAGTGTATCAGAGGGCTGGAAAGTAAGTTACTTCTGTTGCAGTTTAACATCTCTTTTCTCTCAATCTAGAGAGACCTTTAATGATGTGTGTGTATTTATTTTAAAGACAACTTGGAGAGAGACTGTTAACTGTCATCAAATACATTTTATATGATCATTCTTACATTCATTTATTTCCCATACATTCTGAAATAGAAAAGAAAGTTTCATGTTGTCATTCTCTACACTAGATATTAATTCCTAGATGAGTTTGACTTTTTTTTGCAGTTGAATGGTGATAAAATGAGCTATTTTGAAGCACATTAAATCAGCAAATTTGAACACTTTGATGTCAATGTTCATTTTATTGCAAGGTATCCTATTTTCACCTTCATAAAATTGAATGCTTGCATGTACCATATAATTAAATTTAGCCATACCAAAAGCTCAGGTCTATGCATTTATTAACTCTTGACTGCATCACTACCTAGAAACTTTGATAAAGTTTACCACAGTTTCTTACTAGATAAGTTAACTCATCTAGTAAGTAGCTCAAGACTGGAGTTTAGGAAAAGCAAATGCTATTTATTCCCATGGTCCCAATCACAGTGACACAGTACTGTCCTGGCAAAGAAACCCACGACTGGCAAAGAATTCTTTTCTCCTGGGATAAGGGACTCCCTTCCATGTTGGCTCTAATATCTGCCCTAAGGATCAGAATTGCTCTTCTGAGGGAAGTGGAAATTAGTTGTTGCTTTTCAAGACTGAGATTTATAAAATACATTCTGGCTGGTCACCAGAAAATGAAAATTTTGCAAATCTTGGAAAGTTTGAAGCTGCTAAAGGAGGCATATGCAATCTGTTCCTTCAGCAGGATTTTATTCAGATCAGTTCCACAGGAAACCTACAGGATATAATAAGAAAAAGGACAGAGAGGAGCAGATTCACTGGAATGAAAACTCACAAAGCACCCAACATGGAAGTCTTACATGATAGATGTGCTTTTTAAGTCAAAGGGCCATGGCCCCATCTAATCTATTCAACTAATTGCTCATCTGTTTTTGCTTCCTCTGACATTGCGAAATATAAGCTAATAGTCTTTCCTGCCTCATCTCCACTCACCCCCTCCATATGTCTACTCTCTGATCAAAACAGGTGACATTTTCCCCAAGGCCCCGCTGATTTACCCTTCTGTTTCCTCACTCCAGTATCTCTGTTTAGATTACCTGTTATATGCTTGTTGGTTAAGTACAACCCAGAAGTTACTGCTTAGATGCCATTTCTTTTGTGGCTATGCTGGACTATCTGTCAATCAGTCTTCTCAAAATAGCTGCCGGTATGTGCTGTCTCCATTTGTTTATATCCTTGTTACTTCAATCCGCTTGGATCTGGCATTGCCATACTATACCACTAAATGTGTCCTTACAAAGTCAGTAAAGCTGTCCATGCTGCCCAATGAATGAATGCCTTTCTCTGTCCTCATCATACTAGATTTTTCAGTAGTTTTCAAAAGAGTAACCATAGCTTCATTTAAAAAAAAATAAAAATTATTCATGTATTTATTTGACTGCACCAATTCTTAGTCGTGGCATGCAGGACCTTCCATCTTTATTTACAGTGTGTGGGATTTAGTTCCCTGACCAGGACAGAACCTGGGCCCCCTGCATTAGAAGCACAGAGTCTTAGCTGCTGGACCCCCAGAGAAGTCCTTACAGTGGCTTACTTTTTGAAACACTCTCCTGTCTTGCCTTCTGAAACTCTCCTCTCTACTGATTTTCCTTTTAATTCCTGGGCTTCTCCTTTGTCATTTTTTTTTGTTAGCTCCACTCTGTCCCACATTTGATCCAAGTTTTGTCTCCTCTGTAAATATGAACAGTTCTTTATTTCATTGTCTAAGCACAGAACTTTGTGGAAGGATCTCCCCACAAATGTATATAGGATGATTAACCAGCATTATTTTTGTACTGTTCATCTGTGTTAATGAGGGTTCTCCAGAAAAATGAAAAAGCACTCTAGATAGACAGAAGATAGATGGATGGATGGATGAATAGATACAGAGATAGATATGAACCAGCTGGAGACCCAGGGAAGCCAGTTAGAAGGAATGAGAGCCAGAGAGTGATGGTATAGACTCCAGTCTAAGTCTGAAGACTTGAGGACCAGGAATGCTGGGGACAGGAGAAGACCATTGTGCCAGCTTGAGCAATGGAGCAGAAAGAGTGCACAGATTTCCTCTTCCTCCACTGCATTGTTCTATTGGCCTTCAATGGATTGAATGATGTCCACCAGTATTGGGAGGGCAATCTGCTCTACCCAGTCTTCTAATTTGAATGCTAATCTCATCTAGAAATGCCTTCCTGACACATTCAGAAATAATATTTAGCAAGATATCTAGACATCTCATGATCTAGTCAAGTTGTCACATAAAACTAAGCAGCACTTCATCCAAAGGAATAAGAATCTAGTGAACATTAATCTAGTCCGCACAGCATCAGGAAACATGATATCATGTTAATGTCTTAGTAGATGAGTCAATAGGATTACACAGCCATCACACAATAAGAAACATTTATGCCCTGAGATTGAAATAAGAAATAAAAATAATCGACCAGATAAAAGCTCTCTGAAGCAAACTCAGGGAGCAATCTTTAACCAAAGCAGAGAGATGCAAATAGCCAGATGGTTTCCATTCACCAGGCTGGGAAGGGGAAATGTAATGTCTCCGAGTTATCATTCTGAAGCCTGACTGTTTCGGCCTTATGGGATTTTGTCATTTGAATCTCCAAAGAGTGAGGAAACATCTTCATGTTGGAGACAAAAAGCTGCTTCAGGACTCTGGAGCTGCACAGGGCACGCACACAGTCTTCTACGTTGTCAGACAAACAGCTGTTACCCATGTCTGTGAAAAAGCAACAGCTGATGTTTCCTGACATGGTGTTATGTTTACATATCATGGAGTAATGAGTTTGTTCCATGTTGAAAATGAAGCCACGATAAGGGGCAGTACAGTGACACTGTAGGTCTTGTCATGAAATCACATAATCTCAGAACTGGAAAGATTCTTGGTCTTTTAAGCACGAGCCTTCATCAGAACCTGGAATCAAACTTAGATGTGCAGTGGCAATTTTATTGGGTTCAGAGCATCTCACTTTAAAGGGAAAGCTAAAATATCACAGTATGTCAAAACAGAAGATTAGCATCATGAAAAATTTGGGGGAAAAAGTGGGACAATGATTCAGCTGAAGTTGGTAGAAATGTTTAAGCAGAAGAATGAAATGGTGGGAAAATAGAATACATGGAAAATAGACATAACTGTTACAGTTTTTAAAATCTATTTTTATTGAATGTATATAATTTTAATATATTATAATTAATATATATTAACATTTTTATAATATTAAAAATAATTTTTACAATGTTTTGCAAGAATATTGGTTTAAATCCAATAGAAATAAGAATGTTCTGAATCAGGACTGTTCAGACATGGAGCACGTTTCTTGAGGATGAAGTAATTTCCATGTCTCTGGTCAAACATACAAAAAAGGCATTTCAAAAGAGCTTACTATCAAATTGTTGTTATTGTTCAGTCACTAAGTTGCATCCAATTCTTTGTGACACCATGAACTGAAGAATGCCAGGCTTCCCTGTCCTTCACTGTCTCCCAGAGTTTGCACAAAATCATGTCGATTGAGTCAGTGATGTCATCCAACCATCTCCTCTTTTGCCCCCTTCCCTTCCTTCTTCAGTCTTTCCCAGCATCAGGGTTTTTTCCAATGAGTGGCGTCTTTGTACCAGGTTGCCAAGGTATTGGAGATTCAGTATAGCATCAGTCGTTCCAATGAACACCCAGGGTTTATTTCCTTTAGGACTGATTGATTTGATCTCCTTGTAGTCCAAGGGACTCTCAAGAGTCTTCTTCAACATCACAGTTTGAAAGCATCAATTCTTCTTGGCACTCAACCTTTGTTATGGTCCAATTCTCACATCCATGCATTACTACTGGAAAAACCATAGCTTTGACTTTACAGACCTTTCTCAGCAAATGATGTTTCTGCTTTTTACTATGCTGTCTAGATTTGCCATAACTTTCCTTCAAAGGGGCAAGCATCTTTTAATTTCATGGCTGTAGTCATCATCCACAGTGATTTTGAAGCCTAAGATGATAAAACCTGTTACTCTTTCCACTTGTTCCCTTCTATTTGCCATGAAGTGATTGAACCGGATGCCATGATCTTCGTTTTCTGAATGTTGAGTTTTAAGCCAACTTTTTGACTCTCCTATTTCACCTTCATTAAAAGTCTCTTTAGTTCTTTGCTCTCTGCCATTAGAGTGGTATTATCTGTGTATCTGAGGTTGTTGATATTTCTCCCAACAATCTTGATTCCAGCTTGTAAACTATCAAAATCAATGTCTATTAACATCTGTTAAGTGTCTTGCCATTTATAACTTAGAAATTAAAAAGAGTTGCCCTTTGAAAAGGCGATTATGTTTTAAAAAATTATATTGAGATGGAAAATAATTTTTAAGCTTTACACAGGCATCCTAAAGGCAAATGTAGCTTTCTTAGAGCTATGTTTTATTTCAGTTTGTTATGCAATCTACTTGCCTGTTATCTATACTGTTATGCCAAAGAAATAAGCCAGTTCAAATTCAAGGAGGAATAACAAAGATTTATAAACAGAAATGTGAATACTGGATCCAACTATTCAAGTGCTGACCAAATTATTCACATTCTTTTCTCTAAATGTTTAGATTAAGAGGCTCATATCCATATCTTATGTTTCACCTTGTAGGTTTTCAAGACCTGAAGTGTTTTTATTAGATATTTCAGGCCAGATGGGTACCAGTCATTAACATTCAGCTAAACTGGGAGATTGGAAACGTGCCCTGTTGAATATGAATTTTTCTTCCCAACCCTGTGTTTGATATGCTCCCTGTTTCTCAGTTTCTTGCTTCTTTATTCCATTTTCCAAGTCCCTGGACATGGCATATCTTTGCTTGGAATGTCTCAAGCCTCAAGCATTCTCTTTCACATACAGTGGGAGATGACTGGCTAAAACCAGCATCTTTAGTAATTTTATGTCCCCTCCCTTTCCCAACCACATTTACTATCACCTTTTCACCTGTATTTTCAAATACCTTCTCTAAGATTTTGCCCTCACAGTGTGTGCCAAACAGGTAGGGGATTATGTTTCCCTGTCTGAGTCCTTAGAGTCTCTTGAACTAGAAATGACCTGAACAGAACACTGTTGACTTTCAAGGAATTTGGAATTGATACTTAAGAAAGATATTTTTTCCATTATGTGTCTGTCATAAGAGAAACTCTAAGACTTACAGGATGTCTTTTGGCCAAGTGAAGTCAGGGGAAGTGATCCAGGAAGAGAAAAGAATAAGACAGAAAGAGACCAGAAAATATGAGACACCACTTGATGAGAGACAGAGAGAGAAAGAGAGAAGGGAAAGAAGAGTCAGAAAAATAAGCACTTAATCCCTGCTTCCAGACTATAGGAGACCTGCTTTGGTGCCATATGGCTCTTTGCTTCCCATATTGTCACTTTTTGTTGTGCTTGTTTAAATGAGTCTGAATTGCTTAAAGCTGCAGAATCCCAGAATAAGACAAATAAGATGACCCTCCTCAAGCCATTTCCTCTCCTGGATTGTCCTTTCCCTATGGTTCACTTGACATTGTCCTTCGTTCTTCAAAACCCCCATTTCATGCAGCCCTCCCTAACCCTATTTGGTCATAGATTACTCCCTTCTGTGCTTTTTGTAACACATCCTTTTGTTGTGTTTTCCTGCTTTTTGGAATTGCTTTCTTGTTAACAGAAGGTAATGTTTCATGTGTACTTGAAAATACAGTGTATTTTTACTTTGGGAATAATTAACATGTTTTCATACAGTTGACTTGTATTTATATACACATGTACACACAAAGGTGTACATATATGTATTATAAATTTTAGTAAATCTTATTGAGTCATTTCAATATTCCACATTTTATTTTCTTATTTATTGTTCTACCTGAACTATTGAAGTTTTAACGACATGTGTTAGGAAGCAGTATACATTTAAAAAATTGTTTCTGATTTGTTGAAGCCATTGAATTTAAATTATGTCAGTGATAGGACACCTTCTTCATAGGTTGAATTTTTATCACTTAAAATATGCTCTGCCTCCCAGTGAATGCCTTTTACATTACTTTTTTGGGTCTGATACTAATATTGTTTATAATAATCTGGGTTTTTTTAATATTTCTGATATTCCCTTTATAATCCCTCAACTTTTATTAAGGATATTCACTGAAAATACCCTCTTGTTGGGTATTTTTGATGTGTTCTGTAGAGTGTTCTCTGTGTTCTAGTAAGTGATGTCTATCTTGTGATTACGACAGATTGACTGTGGTGAAGGGTCTGCCCTTTCTTCTCTGTGAAAAGATTTGTCATGCCTTGGAATTGTTAGTGTTTTTGGTACACTGTCCTGCCCATCTGGTCCTGGGTGCACATTCACTACATTCGGTGTGATAAAGCAGTGGTGCCCACATCTTTAGTTCTCCTGAGTATAGCCCCTCTTTTAATAATGTAAGAGGTAGTCCCATTGCCTCTATTAAAAGAATAAAAATTCAAGTGAGAAAATTTTAAGGATTTTCATGGCATTATTTATTTATTTTTAGCAACTTACAAATCAAGCCTCAACCCACGTGACAAACAGAAAGGATCTCTGAAGAACTATGTGCCAGAGTTTATAGGGAGAAGGGAACAGTAGAAAAGCAGTTTAGCTAGGCAAAAAAGTGGGTTGGTTATTTAAATTATAAAAGGTTATAAAAGGTTACTTTCCTTATAGGTGACGGCAGAGGTTTCTCAGACAGGTTACCTGATATACTAGTTTGAGATTCCATTTCTGAGAGAGCTGAAACTATAGGTTAAGTCTCAGTTTGGTGATGTGTGGGACTTAGACACACATGTCTAAGTGATGTGACTCTGTTGGGGGCTTATTTTCTTGTCTTTCGCTCCTTCCTCTTCTATCTCTTAACCGTCAGCTTTGAGTTCTCCATACACAACTCCTCATTCTTCACCAGGTTTCTCTGGTAAGTATTTGAGACTATGATTTCTTCACTCTCTTCTGTTGCTAATTTTTATCGTTTAGGGATTCTTCCAATCTTTCTGGTCCATAGATTATCTTTCTGATCTACCCCCTAGTATCTCCATCTGCATACCTTTATTTCAGCACCTACCTCCCCAGGTTGTAATGATGTCTCTGTATCTCTATTTCCCAACTTTCTGCAACACATTAAAAGGAGGAATGGCTTCCTATTCTCTATTTTTAATGCCTATTACTGTGCCTGTCACCAAAATGCTTAATACTTGGAATAAATAAATGAATGAATGTTTCCTTCAGAAAAACAGTAAGACCTTTTCTATTGTTCTCATTTGACAATCAGCATTTTCCCTAAAGATATTATCCTTCCACTCTCTTAAAGAAAGATAGGTTCATCATGAGACAGTCCCCATTAGAATTTAGCCTTAGAAGATTTCACTTGATGAAGAAAGTAAAACCTAAATGTGTAGTTTTCATAATGGAACACCTTTCGTGACCTTAGCAATAGCTTTGTGATTGTGGCATTATAATGAGCATAAACAGGTAGCAAAACAGGATTGCGCCAATAATAAAAATAACTCTCACTTTCCCAAAGGCCTCAGCGGCTCACCCAGCATCCCAGAGCTTGCTGCAGTTATTTCCTCCTAGAGTACAAAGACCACAGAAAACTAAAGAGAAGATTAAATAGATTTTGCAAAATCAAAATGTGATGGAACTACATTTCAATTAGAGGGGGAATGAGGAGAGGAAGTGACAAGAGAGAAAAATGTGTACAGAACATCCGCCTCTCTAATCTCGGAAAACAGAGCCTCTCCTTGGGGCTCAGCTCACACAGACTAATCACAGAAATCATGGAGCGAGGATGAGAGAAACTCCTGAGGAAGCAAGGATCTGACAAACTTCCCTGATGACCTTGACTTCCTGGACGCAAGAATTAGGCTGGGCTTTGAAAGTGAAAGGGAACCTGCCTGGCAAACAAGCTGAAACTACAGAAAGTTTAATTAAAGCCAGTGGGGGGAATGGTAAAAGTGGGGAATAATTAGGGCAGCAAGAAGAGAGGGGAAAAAAGAGAAACCAGAGGATGATTAAAGGAAGGCTCTCGGGGCATGAAGCTACCTAGATAGCATTCTGTTGACAACTGCTAAAAATGAGTTTGATGTTTTGCCTACTTGTAGTCTAAACTTCTGGTTCACAGGGTGTCTCTGTGTGTATGTGTGTGCATGTCTGTATGTATGTGTTATCCTCTATTATCTGTATTTTTCCTTGGCTACCAGCTGGGTGGGAATGAAAAAAAATGCCATGATCCAAACTGGATTTTAATGAGGACAGTTCACTCCCTGCCAAGTCCTTGGCAACGAAGTTGGCGGGCTGGACCCACTGGTCCTGGAGGGTCCCTGCTCTGGATCTGAAAGCCTTTCTGTTAAAAACTTGGCAGCCCTTCCACAGCTTCTCTTCACCTCTGCCAAACAGATGAAGGCAGCGTCTGGCTCTGAAGAAGTGATGCTGAAAGTTGCCATGACTGTCAAAGACCCAAGGAAGGAGCACTTCCTTCCCCTGACATTAGTTAGCTTCAAATCCAACCCAGGGATCCTCTGCTGTTGTCACCTTTCCTGAGACATAGCAATTTCTTTTTTTTTTTTTTTTTTAGTCTTCATAAAAACCGAAGATGTCACTGTCTACATTTAGTTTGGTAAGGACCCAAGAAGAAAAATTCTCTTTAAGAAGTTGTCCTTATGGAGGGTACTGCTACTTACTGATATGTCTAGAGACAAGAGCTAGTGTGGAAGAGTTTCAGGCAATGAAGCTCAAGTTTGGGGAAAGAATCAGATTCTAGATTTCCTCGATATGAACTTAAAAGGTTGGAATTTTTGATGGAAACACATTATGGGAAAGCAACAAAGCTCTGTAAGCAGGAACAGTGAATGTTAGTCACTTAGTTGTGTCTGACTCTTTGTGACCCCATGGACTGTAGCCCACCAGGCTCCTCTTCCATGGGATTTCCCAGGCAAGAATACTGGAGTGGGTTGCCATTTCCTTCTCCAGGGGATCTTCCCGACCCAGGCATTGAACCTGGGTCTCCTGCATTGGAAGTGGATTGTTTCACTGAGACAGACTAAATGGCAGCTTGACACACATGCTTTTTTCTATAGTAGATACCTAAGAGCAGATTCACCATGAAAGTTTTTCCTGATACAAATTTTTCCTAATGGCAACTTAACTATTTAAAACTTCAATTCACACTTCCTGAAATGGAGATTTCTAATGCCTTAGTGCCCATAGAATAAATCAATATGTATCTGAATCATTACTAAACCAAAGTCATTATTTTCTTTGAAAAGAGAATTGACTGAACAAGTTGTTCATTCAAATGAAGTTACTCTACACTGTTCTGTTGTTATACTATTGTTTTGGTTATTCATATGAAATCACTTTGGAATTGAATCATTTATAAACTGATTGGAAAATACTTCTTATTGTGAAAATATTCTAATAAGCAACTCAGATGAGAGGCTTGTTAGCTTAATTGAAGGACCACAGAACAGAATAAAAATGTAGATTTTAATGTTAGTGCTACATAATGTATACTATACAACCAGAGTTAACTCTCTTTACTTCTCTGCAACTTACCTTCAGTTCAGTTCAGCTCAGTTCAGTTCAGTTCAGTTCAGTCGCTCAGTCGTGTCCGACTCTTTGCGACTCCATGAATCGCAGCACGCCAGGCCTCCTTGTCCACCACTAACTCCCGGAGATAACTCAGACTCACGTCCATCGAGTCCGTGATGCCATCCAGCCATCTCATCCTCTGTCGTCCCCTTCTCCTCCTGCCCCCAATCCCTCCCAGCATCAGAGTCTTTTCCAATGAGTCAACTCTTCGTATGAGGTGGCCAAAGTACTGGAGTTTCAGCTTTAGCATCATTCCTTCCAAAGAAATCCCAGGGCTGATCTCCTTCAGAATGGACTGGTTGGATCCCCTTGCAGTCCAAGGGACTCTCAAGAGTCTTCTCCAACACCACAGTTCAAAAGCATCAATTCTTCAGCACTCAGCTTTCTTCACAGTCCAACTCTCACATCCATACATGACCACAGGAAAACCCATAGCCTTGACTAGACAGACCTTAGTTGGCAAAGTAATGTCTCTGCTTTTGAATATGCTATCTAGGTTGGTCATAACTTTTCTTCCAAGGAGTAAGCGCCTTTTAATTTCATGGCTGCAGTCACCATCTGCAGTGATTTTGGAGCCCCCCAAATTAAAGTCTGACACTGTTTCCACTGTTTCCCCATCTATTTCCCATGAAGTAATGTGACCGGATGCCATGATCTTAGTTTTCTGAATGTTGAGCTTTAAGCCAACTTTTTACTCTCCTCTTTCACTTTCATCAAGAGGCTTTTTAGTTCCTCTTCACTTTCTGCCTTAAGGGTGGTGTCATCTGCATATCTGAGGTTATTGATATTTCTCCTGGCAATCTTGATTCCAGCTTGTGTTTCTTCCAGTTCAGTGTTTCTCATGATGTACTCTGCATAGAAGTTAAATAAGCAGGGTGACAATATACAGCCTTGATGTACTCCTTTTCCTATTTGGAACCAGTCTGTTGTTCCATGTCCAGTTCTAACTGTTGCTTCCTGACCTGCATACAGATTTCTGAAGAGGCAGGTCAGGTAGTCTGATATTCCCATCTCTTTCAGAATTTTCCACAGTTTATTGTGATCCACAAAGTCAAAGGCTTTGGCATAGTCAATAAAGCAGAAATAGATGTTTTTCTGGAGCTCTCTTGCTTCTTCCATGATCCAGCGGATGTTGGCAATTTGATCTCTGGCTCCTCTGTCTTTTCTAAAACCAGCTTGAACTTCAGAAGTTCACGGTTCATGTATTGCTGAAGCCTGGCTTGGAGAATTTTGAGCATTACTTTACTAGCATGTGAGATGAGTGCAATTGTACTCATATGTAAAATGAGTGGGTAAGTCCAAAACAGTAGTAGGAACATGGTTATGACCTATTCAAAGAATGTGTAGAGGTTTATTATTTTTTTCATTCAAAATTAGAATATATTTATATAGGATAATGGGGGAAATGTGTATTTTTGACAATAGATTACCTGCTTTGTGTAAAACAAGAATGCTACCACACAATGTGACATTGTGTTAGCCAATGTGTTCAATATTGTTTCCAAAGACAGATGCAACAATATCTTCCATTCCACCTACTCTTAATGTTAACTTGACATTAATTCCATTGAGAGTTTGGTGTACATCATTTTTTCTTTAAGCTGGTTGGGTTTGTGTCTGCTTTGACCAATAGAGTATGATGGAAATGGTACTAGGTTACTTCAATGGTTATGTTATAAAAGTTAATGTGGCTTTGGAACCAATTAAGAAGTCTGACTTTCCTGAGGTCTCTATATCACATGCAAGGGTCATTCATAGATGCTGTGGTTTACAAGCCCAGCTGAGATCTCAGTCAATAGCCAAACATGTGAGTCAGGCTACCGCAGATGCTTTTGCCCCTAAACATTTAGTCTTACCAGCTAAAGTTCTAGACATCGTGAAACAAAAATAAGCCACATCATTGTGCTGAATCCAAATTCCTGACGCACAGAGTCCAGGGTCATTGTAGAGTGGTCATTTTCCGTCGCTACGTCCTGAGGTCAGTAGTTAGGCAGTACTAAGCAAATAGAAATTTTAAACTTGGAAGTAAAGTCTTATGGAATATTACATATTTTACATAGTGTTATACTATGCTATAGCCAACTATGGGCTTCCCAGGGGTGCTGGTGGTAAAAAAAAAAAAAACACACACACACACACACACACACCTGCCCGCCAATACAGGAGACATAAGAGACACAGGTTCAAACCCTGAGTCAGGAAGATTCCCTGGAGGAGCGCCTGCCAACCCACTCCAGTATTCTTGCCTGGAAAATCCCATGGACAGAGTAGCCTAGTGTGCTATACAGTTCATAGGGTTACAGAGTCAGATGCAACTAAAGCAATTTACCATGCATGCAACTATACATACAGCCAATTATACTATACCTAATAAAAATATAAACTGTGTAATATTGATTTGGGGGCCAAGCAGAAACAGTCAAAGCTTTGAGGAAAACTCTAATGAAAGCTGGAAGGATCTTGATGGTCAAGGCTTGGAAGACTGGGAAAAATATAGTATAAAAGGCTGTAAGAATGGAGAGAGTTTATGAAATTGCAGAAAATTTGGTAAAACTGTCACCTTGAATAATGTAGAAAATCTGAAATGCACTTCATTAACTTGATGAAATAGTGATGGGTATTTCCCGATTGGATATGGAAGGTGCCATCTGCCTTCTTTAATAAAATAAGACAAGACAGAGATAGACTAAAGAACAAAATATTCAGTTTTAGGTATAATTTTAAAGATATATAAAGTGTCCAGTACAGTCTTTCAGAGAGCAGGGGGTTCTCAAATTAGGAAAGGTCTTCTAGATCAAGATCAATTCCAAGATGGAAATGTAATACCCATTGTTAAGGCTTCAGAAAGATTTAAGATGATGTCTCAAAGGATGTTTCAGAGAGCCCCTTGCAAGGATCTTGAAGAATATATATTTCATTGATGAAGCAGGGTTTTATATGTTAATAGCGGGCTTTCTCCGTGGTGCTAGTGGTAAAGAACCCACCTGACAGTGTGGGAGACATAAAAGACATGGGTTCGATCCCTGTGTCAGGAAGATCCCCTTGAGGAGGCCAGGGCAGCCCACTCCAGTATTCTCACCTAGACAATCCCACGAACAGAGGAGCTTGGCAGGTTACCGTCCATGAGGTCACAGAGAGTTGGACAGAACTTAAGCAACTTGGCATGTATGCACATGATAATACTCACCCTAAGCTTATCCTTTACAATCACAGCCACAGAAGACAGACACAACTTTCCCCATTTCTTAATTGTGAACTGCAAGAAATAATGGTTGTAGGCTAATGTTAACCGAATATGAATTAAATAGCTGTTTTTCTCATTATTAGTTCAAATAGTTTAACATACTCATTCAGTATACTCCAGAGCACTATGCCCAGGGGGTTGGGCACACCATTGTAAAACTTCTTGGCTGAAAATGACTCCTATCAAAGAAACTGAGGTGATTAGTACTTAGAAAAAAAATGACCTTGGCTTTTGAACTGTCTAAACACAGCAAGAAGTGTATCTATAAAGCTATGTATAAAAAAGTGAAAACAAACAAAAAACAAGGACATTTGAAAGAAAATGTTGCAGTTTGGAACAAATTCTGCTTGCATCCTCAAAAAAAAAAAAAAAAAAAAAGGTTATCTGTAGCATATTGTATTTTTCCCATTGCCACTCAGAATGCTTACCTAGGGTAACTAGGCTTAACATATAGAGTGGCCTGTCTTACCAGCCAGTATTCCATCTAAATCACAGTAACACTAACAATCTTACAAATATACGCTCCTGTGTTGTAGGGCCACACACTGGGAGACTTTAGCAGGTCTCAGCTGTGAGGAGATCATTGGAAAATAAATGAGTTTGTTTCCATAAACACAATAGTGCTTCATATTAAATATCAGGAAGAGATCACTACAAAGTATAATAAAGCAACCACAAGCTGGTAGAAATTAATAAAGTGCAATTCAGAGAAGATGCTGCTTAATGATAAAGGAAACACAACCTGACTTTGATTGTCCCAGAGGATGGAGCACAGAACCTTGGCATATTTGAGCCAAGTATTTGGACCCTGTCTATTTATAGAAAAATAACATTCTCTACTTACTTGGGAGCATTCCCACTGAAATACTGCTTTTCAAAGAAGGAATGAGCCTTTCACTTTCAAATTAGAACTTCTTTACATTTTATGCAACTGCCAGAAAATCATCATTGTTTCTACCGCCATTTTTCAAGGAAATCTAGTCTTTGTCCCCTGAACATAGAAGCATTGTAAAACTGTCAGATAGGAAGCCCTCCCTTGAGGAAAGAGACATTTACAGTATGACCCAGCAGCTGTTGCGGGAATCTCCCAGCAGTAATATTTACAGTAGTCCATTTCAGGTATTGGCAGTGCCGCTCAGACTGCAAATCCAGTGCCATCACCATTATTGAAGCTAATGGTTAACTGAATCTGAATTAAATTGCTCTTTTGGTCATAACTGGACCAAATAGCATAACATACTCATCTGCTCAGGGCAAGGGCAGCCTCCTCCTCAGAGCAACAGTGCTGAAAACATGTTGTCTCTTAAGAAGGTGTGTTCCTCGTCTTTCTGACCACAGTTGGGAATGTTGTTTTCCCCTGAGATGCAGGTCATGGCATCGCATTGCCCTGGGAGGTGAGGAATGTCACTCTGGGTATGAGAAGTTCAAATGCCACAGCTGTTAAGCCTTTGAAATGTAGGCCCATTTCTACCTGCATTATATGTCGTCAAAGTGCACAGTGTTGCAAAACTCACATGTGCAAACATGAAACAAATCTAAAAAAATTAATGCAAGCTCTTGATTTATTGAGATGTGCTGCCAATCTAGATAGAATGTATGGATTTGGAGGTTAAGATTAGTAAACTAGGAGCTAATTGAAATCCACTATGACACTTTACAATCACAAAACTAGTTCGTAAAAGATGTATGTTGGAATCCTGGCCTCTCGAACCTTGACATTAATATTATGTTATGCCAAGTCCAGACTTAAATATACTTCCTCTCGTTCTTCTACCACTGTCTGATATCATGGTCACATTACTTTCAACACTCCTCTCTGTCTCTGCGGTGCCTAACTCTCGCTGTGTGTGTCTCCCTGCCCTCCCACCCACTTCCTCTACCTCTGTCTCTCTTACTGAAACCAAACATTAAAGAATAAATATCACCAGCTTATGTTTTTTAGCTTCTGCATTCATTGACCCTCAAAATTCGAATAATCACCATTATTTCCAACGTCAACACTCAAAACTAATTTCACCATTACTTGCATTTTTCTAAGGAAGGCGTGTCCTCCTCTCATCCATTCTATTGTGGAAAAAGGTATATGTGTGACAAGAAGAAAGAATATGAGATTTCAAACAACGCACTATAACAAGCAGAGGTTGGCCAAATAGAGTGGATAAAAAGATGAAACGATCTGCCATCTATTATCTTCTACCCACCATCTTTTTCTTGAAGAAATTATATTTGACATCAGAAAAAAGCTAGATAGTCTTAGATAAAAGGAGAGCCTTTAAAATAACATATATTTATGAAGATTCAGCCTCATTATCATTTTCTTAGCAATGTAATGGCCACTGAAGCCATATCTAAAGCCCACTTCTTCTTCTCTGGCCATGTGGTGTACACATGGGATTTTAATTCCCTGACCTGCATGCCCTCTGCAGTGGAGGCCTGGAGTCTCAACCTTTGAAATGCCAGGGAAGTCCTAAGATTCATTTAAGTCTGTGAAGCTTTGCCCAAATCTCTCTAAACAGAATAAATAAAGGAAGTATGGCAATGTATGAAAAGTACAGATTTTATTGCTTTAAAAAGGTTGGCTTGAATCTAAGCTCTGTGACCTCTGGATAATTGATATTTTAGAGTTTTTGCTTGCTCACTTTCATAGTAGGTACCAACTTTGTAAGAGGAATGAAGGTGAAATAAGAACTGTGAAGTATAGTCCCTGCCTAGCTCATGTGAAGGGTTCTGAAAATATACGTTCTCTCCCTACGGTCTCAGCAGAGCATGGACTTGCAGTCTCCCATCCTATGGAGATTCAGTAGTGATCTTCATGCTCTCCTGGAACCCAAGTTCTCTGCCTTCTTCCCTGGTAAGTGAAGTTGCTCAGTCATGTCTGACTCTTTGCGACCCCATGGACTGGACTGTAGCCTACCAGGCTTCTCTGTCCATGGGATTCTCCAGGGAAGAATACTGGAGTGGGTTACCATTTCCTTCTCCAGGGGATATTCCTGACTCAGAGATCGAACCCAGGTCTCCCGCATTGGAGGCAGACGCTTTAACCTCTGAGCCACCAGGGAAGATGCTCTCCCTAGAATGTGACCTTAATAGCAACAGTAACTATTGTTTCATGGATGAACTCTATGTGCATGAATTTGTGTATATGTGTGTCAGAGTACTAAACCTTTTTTGTGTTACCTTATTTAAAAATTTCAATATCTGTCAAAGTAGGTACTGTTAAAATGTCCAGGTGTGGAAACTATGGGTTCAGGGGCTACACAATGCAGCTCAAGTCATACATTAGTGAAGGGAGTAACCAAAACTTGGATCATACAATATAATCCCAGTACCCATCTCTCAGCTACATCTCCACGCTGCTCTTTACACTGGGCAGATGTAATTCATTTTTGACAACCAAAGTTGCAAAGAGGCATGATAAAAACGGAGGTCATGGGTGGTCCCAGGAAACAAATAATGCTACATGAGTATTCCTGCCAACTTACTTTGAGAGTGATTCTGCTAGAGCTGGCACAGAAGAAAAAAATTTTTTGCATGTGTGGAACTCCGAATGAACCTATCCTAAGATTGCCTGATTGATGGTGGAGACACAGTTTTATGTGCAGCAAGAAAGAATATGGAAGCTTGTGGCATCTCATCAACTCTCTAATCTCCTACATTAAGCAGCACAAAGTGATTAGACTGAAAAGGTACTTTACCATTCAATGGAGAGAAAGCTGCTTGATTTTATTTCCAGAGAAATTAGCCCCTTCTTACTCCCTTTTTGTCTTTAGAAAACAGAAGGTGAAGTAAGCACTATGTTGATAGGCTTTGCAAGAAGTCTGTGGCACAAGAGACAACAAGAACTAAATTTAAATCTTATATAATATGACAGGTCTTGTACCTGTTTTAACAAAAACAACAACTATCATTCAACAATGTTATGTGTGCTGTGACAAGCTTCATATCAACACTTACCAGCACCATCTCAGTCATGAGTCACTACTTCCTACTGAGATGTTTGTGATTATCTTTATTTTCATAGGAGGGGATGGAGGCACTATAATTAAATAAATGCCTGAAGTCAAGTTTTGGTTTTGAAGATGAGATTTGTACCCAGACAACTTAATCCTAGTGTCTGTGCCATTAACCCCTGCATCGCACCGCCAGAAGTGTGACCAGCAGAGGGGAGAGGGCATGAAAGCAGAGACTGGGAGAGGAGCATCGCCATTCTCAGAGCAGCAGTAACTTTGGAGATTGGGGTTGGAACAAGAGATTATTATCTGATGGTTTATAGTCCTTCCACATGGATTACGGGCCTTTGACTGATTTTTGTTTTATATAAGGAAGCCTTTCATAACATATGGTGATATTTCAATCACTAAGCCGTGTCTGACACCTCTGCGACCCCATAGACTGTCCTCCGTCCATGGGATTTCCCAGGCAAGAATACTGGAGTGGGTTGCCATTTCCTTCTCCAGGGGACCTTCCCAACCCAGGGATTGAACCTGCATCTCCTGCATTGCACGTGGATTTTTTACCGCTGAGCCACCAGGGAAGCCCCTTCATAACATGTAATTCTTATTAAATTAAACTACATTAATATAATCATCTTGGAACAATTCAAAATGGCTTAATTGTGAGAAGTTAAACACCAGTCCTGAATATTCATTGGAAGGACTGATGCTGAAGCTGAAACTCCAATACTTTGGCCAGAACTGATTGGAAAAGATCCAGATGCTGGGAAAGATTGAAGGCAGGAGGAGAAGGGGACAACAGAAGATGAGATGGTTGGATGGCATCACTAATTCGATGGACATGAGATTGAGCAAGCTCTGGGAGTTGATGAGGCACAGGGAAGCCTGGCATGCTGCAGTCCATGGGGTCACAAACAGTCAGACTCAACTGAGAGTCTAAACTGAAACACCTTTCCTCAAATATTTTCTCAACAGTGAATGACTCTGAATGGTCTGTTCCAAATATTAATCCACATATATTCACTTTGCTGTACAGCAGAAACTGACACAGCAGTGTAAAGAAACGATGCTCCAATAGGGGCTTCCCTGGTAGCTCAGCTGGTAAAGAATCTGTCTGCAGTGTTGGAAACCCAAGTTCAATCCCTGGCTTGGGAAGATCCCCTGGAGGGGGAATGGCTACCCACCTCAAGTATTGTTGCCTGGAGAATTCCATGGACAGGGGATTCTGGTGGGCTACAGTCTATAGGGTGGCTCAGAGTCGGACACAACTGAAGCCACTTAGCAGGCCCACCCGCACACATACACACACAAAGGGACTTGGAGCAGGGAGGGCACATGCAGGCTGCCGTATTCTGCATAATCAAATACTCTTAACTACTTCTCTCTTTCCTTAGAGAACTCTTTCCTAGTAAACAGTGTTATTTGGCAAGAAAATCTGAGTTCCTGGAATCAGAAAATTTCTCTTTCATCAGTTGTATTATTGTTACTTACAGTTAGAAATATATATATATATATATATATATATATATATATATATATATATATATATCTTTGTGACTATTTCTAGCATGAAGCTCCTAAAACCCTTGGAATTTCCTGTGATGAGAGCTGAGAGCAATAAAGGTATCTTTTGTTATGTCAACGAGTTGACTTTTGGGAAGTACCAAATGATGAGGGCTGCTAGCCTGTGAAGCCAACCCTGTGATTAGAAATTTGTACTGATGAACCTATTTGCAGGGAAAGAATGGGGACACAGATTTAGAGAACAGACTTGCAGACAAAGTGAGGGAAGGAGAGCATAGGAGAGCTTCATCCAGCCTGGCATTTTGAGAAAGTAGCATTGGCATGTGTACACCATCATGTGTAAAGCAGATAGCTGGGGGGAAGTTGCTATACATAATAACATGGGGAGGCCAGCTGGTGCTCTCTGATGACCTGAAGCTGTGGAATGGGGAGAGGGGAGGGAGGAGATACATATTGTATAGCAGAAACCAATACAACATTGTAAAGCAATTTCCCTCTAATTAAAAAAAAATAAGTTTTATTTTCAAAAAAGTTGAATTTACAGTCCCATCTTGACTTTGGGGAGTAGGGAAGGGCTGGAGTATAAGTTCAGTTACTAATGGCCAATTATTTAATCAATCATGTCTGTGTAATGAGGCCTCCATAAAAACCCAAAGGAGGGGGTTCAGTGAGTTTCCAGGTTGGTGAACACATGGAGATTTAGGGGGAATGGTGTGCCCAGAGAAAGGGCATGGAAGCATCTGGTGTCTTTTCTCACACACCTTCCTTAATGCATCTCTTCCTCTAGCTATTCCTGAGTCACCAGTTCAGCTCAGTTGTGTCTGACGGTTTGCAGCCCCATGGACAGCAGCATGCCAGGCTTCCCTGTGTATCACCAACTCCCACAGCTTGCTCAAACTCATGTCCATTGATCTCATCCAACCATCTCATCCTCTGTCGTCCCCTTCTCCTGCCCTCAGTCTTTCCCAGCATCAGGGTCTTTTCCAGTGAGCCAGTTCTTCACATCAGGTGGAAAAAGTATTGGAGTTTCAGCTTCAGCATCAGTCCTGCAGGACTGATTTCCTTTAGGATTGACGGATTTGATTTCTGCGTCCAAGGGACTCTCAAAAGTCTTCACCAACACCACAGTTCAAATGCATCTTTGGTGTTCAGCTTTCTTTATAGTCCAACTCTCACATCCATACATGACTACTGGAAAAACCATACCTTTGATCTGACACACCTTTGTTGGCAAAGTAATGTCTCTGCTTTTTAATATGCAATCTAGATTGGTTATAGCTTTTCTTTCAAGGAGCAAGTGTCTTTTAATTTCATGGCTGCAGTCACCATATGCAGTGATTTTGGAGCCCAAGAAAATAAAGTCTCTCACTGTTTCCATTGTTTCCCCATCTATTTGCCATGAAGTGATGGGACCAGATACCATGATTTTAGTTTTCTGAACGTGTTTTAAGCCAACTTTTTCACTCTCCTCTTCCTCTTTCATTAAGAGGCTTTTTAGTTTTTCCTCGCTTTCTGCCATAAGGGTGTTGTCATCTGAGTATCTGAGGTTATTGATATCTCTCTGGCAATCTTGATTCCAGCCTGTGCTTCATCCAGCCTGGCATTTTGCGTGATTTACTCTGCATATAAGTTCAAAAAGCAGGATGACAATATACAGCCTTGACATACTCCTTTCCAAACTTGGAGCCAGTGTGTTGTTCCATGTCCAGTTTTAACTGTTGCTTCTTGACCTACATACAAATTTCTCAGGAGGCAAGTAAGGTGGTCTGATATTTCTGTCTCTTGAAGAATTTTCCACAGATTTTTGTGACCCACACAATCAAAGGCTTTGGCATAGTCAATAAAGCAGAAAGTAGATAATATTCTGGAATTCTCTTGCTTTTTCTGTGATCCAATGAATGCTGGCAATTTGATCTCTGGTTCCTCTGCCTTTTCTAGATCCAACTTGAACATCTGGAAGTTCATGGTTCACATACTGCTGAAGCATGGCTTGAAGAATTTTGAGCATTACTTAGTTACTTGTAAGATGAGTGCAATTGTGTGGTAGTTTGAACAGTCTTTGGTATTGCCTTTCTTTGGGATTGGAGTGAAAACTGAGGTTTTCCAGGCCTGTGGCCACTGCTGGGTTTTCCAAATTTATTGGCATTATTGAGTGCAGCACTTTCACAGCATCATCTTTTAGGATTTGAAAGAGCTCAACTGGAATTCCATCACCTCCACTAGCTTTGTTTGTAGTGATGCTTCCTGAGTTATACCTTTTATAATAAATTGATAATCTAGTGAGTAAATAAACATGTGGAGTTCTGTGAGCAGTTCTAGTAAATTAATCAAACCCAAGGAGAGCATGCTGGAAACCTTCAATGTACAGCCAACTCATCAGAAGCCCAGGAGACAACCAGATTTTCAATGGGACTAGCAACATGCCTCTGAAGTGGGTGGGTACACTCTGCTAGGACTTAGCCCTTAACCTATGGGATTGCCTCCCAGGTAGATCATCTCAGGATTGAATTGTACAACACTGAATTGGTACTGGAGAATTTCTTGGTGTGGGGGAAACCCACATGCTGGAAGTGGTTTCACAATTTTATTAAGTAATCCTTTTCCTCCTTCTATCTCTCACCCATGTTCCAGGACCTAGGTCAAGTCTCTCTTCACTATTTCCTCATCAAGCTTCCATCAAGTTTCACAAGGATTTCATTTAACCCTTATGGAAAAAATTATTCCAGTTTTTTAGTATTCTGGGTGGTTTGGCTCTGCCATACTGATTAGACTGTAAACTAGAGAGAACATGAGGTATGGACAGATGAGTTCTAAACTCCTTTTCAAACACAAAAGTGTGTAGAATTCTGGTACAGAAAATAGATGGAAGCAGGGAATCTCCGGTGGATGTGAAATTGCCACCCTTCAAAATTGTTTATCCAGCTTCCCTACCCTTTCCCATTCTTTCTCCAGGAAACTCTAGTGACCAGGCCACTCATAATCAGACTAAATTCAAACTCAAACCTACTGGGTGACTGCAGACAAGTCTTCATATATCTGGGACCCTGTTCTTTACCTTTGCAATAGGAATTATACGTCAACTTCAAGGGCTGAATTAAGGCTTCAGTGAGAAATGTTTTACTTTGTTTTATTTCTTTACTCTACTTTCTCCACTTGTTTTTTTTTTCCTTTCTTCCATTCTTCCTACCCACCTTCTTCTTTAATATCGTTCTTAATGCTGTGGCCACGGTGAGTGTGCATTTCTTCATTTAGTGTTCATTTCTAGAATAGCAAAGATTCATTTTGAATACATTATAATTACAGGTATGCAGGATGAGGTGTGCAAAGAAAATTATATAACAGCCACCATGTTGGTGAAGCTGGATATATATTTATAGAGCTATTTTTTATGTATGGAAATAGAGTTTGCATATTCATGGAGTATGTTTTCCATTCCACAATACCACATTAGGCAATATATTACATCTCCTGGCCTGCTTGATATTCATTGCTAATAAAGTCTCATAGAAATAAAGCTATGTGGTAATAGAATGGCAGGTTTTTATTACAGAGATGTTTCTATTATGCTAATTTATGATTTTAGATGATTTACACTAATAAGTATAATTTCTTAATATAAACAAAACTATAGTCAAATTTTGAAATGGTTCTACCTCTGGCTGGCAAATTTACATACCTCACAGTTTTATTAAATATATTCTGTGGAGATAAAACACATTTTTTACATAACAATCACCTCAGGCTTTCCCTTGGAGAATTTGATGGCATAAAACAGCTGCACATCTGTAATTGTTTTGCCACCTGTTCTGTGGAAGTTAAGGTTCTGTTCCCTACAGTGGTGATTGGATGGTGGTTTGCTCACGTTTCAAGGTCACAAATCTCTCTACCTTCATCTTTTGATGCCCTTCAAAGTAGGGAGTAGGGTGGGTGATATTTGATGGAGTTGATTTTCTAAGATTTAATTAGAAATTTTCCAGAAGAAAGGAATTGAATAGGGATTTGTTCAAAATCAGGCCGCTGACCAGATAAGAGGAGAAACCCACCATCTGTGATGAGTTTTAATTTCTCGTTCCCAAAGGGCAGTTATTTTAGTTTTATTTCAATTCAGAAAAATAAAGTGATTGAGTTCAAAAGAAACAGAGCCCCTTCATTTTGGAAGAAAAAAAAATGAGGATGTAACAATATTGTATAGTGTTTGATCTCTTCTCAAACATATATCTACAGATGTTCACATAGAAATTGCCTCTCTTAATCTATGAATTTTTATTGTATAATATTAAAGCATATGGATCATTCTATCTCAGTTAAATAAAATCTTCTGGGTGATTTCTTTTGACCCCATTCTGAGCAACTGCCACTAACTTTGTTGAATCACCAAAGGACCTGAATCTGCCTTTTGTAAGATTGATATAGCTGACCCATATGCTTATACCAACAGCACAACTTTGGGATATCTTAAAGTTATATTAGTATAATTACTCCTTATGCAAAGACATGGTATTGAGTGGTGGCTTCTCTCCGGTGACAGAGCAATGACAGATGAGATGAGGAAAGGAATTCCTAATTTTTAGAAGTTCTTTCAGTTTTGCTATACAACATTCCATATATGTACAGTCTTTGGAAATTTCATTTTTTAAGTTTTTACATCATGGTTTAGCTCATGATTTTGTTTACTTGAGGTATAGGTATACATAGGACAAACTACTTATAACATATATTAAATGTAACTGTCTTTCTGTAAATATTTATTTAAAAATGAAAGAGCAAGGGTAGAAAAGAGGGAATTCACTTGAGAAGGTTTGGGGCTATTTAGATTTTATTTTATTTTTAGTATACAGGAACAACATTAAGGTGGCAAAAAATGTAGTCAAGGATATGTCTCAAGTTTCTGCCTAGATTAATCAATGGATAACTGTGCAAATAGTAGAAATCAGAAATGAAGAGATAGGAACAATTTAAGTCAGAAAGGAAGAAAATGAATTCAATTTGAGTTACACAAACTTTGAGTTTCTTGCAGGGACTCCTTAAGCTAGAGTTCATGCTTTGCATCGTGAGCAGCACTGTACTAGATCCCTGATTCACTGCTGGGAGTGGTTTTGCCACCCCTTTCCCCCAAGGAATATTCTGCAAAGTTTGCAGACATTTTTGGTTGTTATCCCGGAGAGTGAAGGGAGGGGCTATTACTAGCATCTAGCAGACTCCATACATGCTGCTCAGGACAGGAGCCCCAGTGCATAAGACACAACCAAGAATTATTCAACCTAAAATGTCAGTAGCGTTAAGGTTGAGAAACCATTTACTAGATGGTGGAGGAAGTGTGCAAGAGTTGGTGTGTTTATACACACAGAACTGTAGTCTTGTAGGAGGGGAAACAAGATGAAAACCATGTAGCGCATAAAGGAGTTCAGAGACTGAATAAGGAAGATAGAAACAAGTTACAGCCATGCATTCGCAGGAACCCAGGGATGCAGAATTATAGCCTCAATAGCATTATCCTTTGTTACCGATAAAGTAACAATAACTTCAGAAGTAACTTTTCCAAGTTTATACAGCTAGTTAGTAAGTGTGCAGAGAATTTCAAGCTTACTTTTCTTTCACTCCACAGTCAATTCACTGTCCTGTCTATTACAGTGAATGATAAATGATCTTTCCAACAATGACTGAGGGCTTCATGCCATCCCTGAATGCTTAATGTCGAACATTTTGCTGGGCTGAGCTGCAGCTCATATTTAGGGATCAGCAGAGAACTGCTGTAAATATCATAACTGTAACAGTCTTCTAGCCTCCCACATATTTGTTGCTTAACACCAAGAAAAAATTTCTGAGATGAATGAGACCTACACAGTGGAAAGTAAGCAGCACCCCTTTAAAAAATTGAAATTTCTTTAAGAAACATGAATTAAAGTATCCATTCTTTGCTTTGTTTACTGTCTTGCATAGCCTTTACAAACCCCCAGAAATGGTTTTCAGAATTACCCTTGTGATGCTGAAGCTACATATTGGAGATGTATTTTGGATCAGAAAATGAGTACATAGTCAACAGTATGTGACCATATAATACAGTAATATAATTAGTTGATTGACCTTCACCCAGTCATCTATTCTTTTTAGGACTCAACTGCAGATGATGTAATTAAACTTTTTAAACAGTAGCTTTAATTGGAACTGATTTTATGATCCTTAGAACTTAAAGGCACATCATCCCAAACTGGCTGTTTAGAAATACATAACAGTATTCATCCCTGTATTTAACACATGCTTCTTGCAAACCTATTCTTTGTAATGTTGGGGGAGGGGGGAGATAAATACAGAACATAAAATCTTGATCCCCACTCAGAAAAGAAAAACACTAACAATTTATTATGAAAACAGTAGAATTATTGCTATTAATAGTAGATATGTTCAGACACAATGCTTTGATTTGTGGTAAATACTTCAATTTGGGGCATTAAAACAAAAGTGAGTGATTAATATGCTGGCATTTGAATGAGAATGTTGGGAGCTGGGCATGGCCATCAAAGGGATAAAGCTTTGGCATTTTTTCTTTCTTTTTTTACACTTTTCTTTGTTTGTTTTTTGCTGTTGTTTAGTCACTAAGTCATGTCCTTGCAACACCATGGACTGCAGCTCACCAGATACCTCTGTCCATGGGATCTCTCAGACAAGAATACTAATCTGGGTTGCCATTTCCTTCTCCAGGGCATATTCCCAACCCACGGATGGAACCTGGGTCTCCTGCATCACAGGAGCCCCTATCAATAACCTCAGATGTGCAGAAGATACTATGTTAATGGAAGAAAGTGAAAAGAAACTAAAGAGACTCTTGATGAGAGTGGAAGGGGAGAGTGAAAAAAGTAGCTTAAAACTCAGCATTCAGAAAACTAAGATCATGGCCTCTGGTCCCATCTCTTCAAGGCAAGTAGATTGGGGAAAAAGAGGAAACAGTGACAGAATTTTTTTTCTTGGACTCTAATCACTGCAGACAGTGATTGTAGCCATGAAATTAGCTTGCTCCTTGGAAGAAAAGCTATGGCAAACCTAGACAGTGTATTAAAAAGCAGGGATGTCACTTTGTCAACAAACATCCATATAGTTAAAGCTATGGTTTTTTCAGTAGTCATGTACAGATATTAGAGTAGACTATTAAGGAGGCTGAACACTAAACAATTGATGCTTTCGAATTGTGGTGTTGGAGAAGACTCTTGAGAGTCCCTTGGCCTGAAAGATCAAACCAGTCAATCGTAAAGGAAATCAACCCTGCATATTCACTGGAAGGACTGATGCTGAAGTTGAAGCTCCAATTCTCTGGCCATATGATGAGAAGAGTCGTCTCATTGGAAAAGACCCTGGGAAAGATTGAGGGCAAGAGGATAAGGGAGCAACAGAGAATGAGATGATTGGAAGGCATTGCCAACTCAATGGACATGAGTTTGAGCAAACTCTGGGAGACAGTGAAAGACAAGGAAAGTGTGGTATGCTACAGTCCATGGGATCACAGAGAGTTGGACATGACTGAACAATTGACCAACAACAAAAGCAAATAATCGTTATAGCAACAGGGCTAGTCTAATAAACTACCTTATCATTATCAGAAGCTGGAAGATTCAATAATTTTATTATTTAATCAATTTGTATTTATCATGTTTTGGTTCACTAATATTTAAATTCATTGAATCAGCTATCCAAGCAAATAATTTGCCTAATAAAGTATTTGCTTGGGCCCACACAAACACACACACACAAAAAGGAGCCAACTGAAAGGGTTTTCTAATAGTCAAAGGCAGAAAAATTCTAGCAGCAAGTAGAGTAATATTGGGTTATTAACTAAAGTAAAAAAATAAATATCCATGAGTCTATGCTGACATAAATAAATGCTTAAATCATAAATAAATTGGCAAAAACAGACAAATCTCTCATGAAGAAGAATTCAGATGCATTGCATAGATACTCCATTTTGAGTTGAAATATTATTCCCATTTAGAGGGGACTATGCATACTAACTTCCTTGCAAATAGCACACAAAGGAAAAGGGGTAAAAGAATAACTTAATGCTGGAAAAATCTGGAAAATTCTACCCCAGATAGGTGATCAAGAGTCACACTAATAGTATTAAGTGACATTGATAGTACCTACTCTTGATATACTGTTCATGGGGTTCTCAAGGCAAGGATACTGAAGTGGTTTGCCATTGCCTTCTCCAGATATAAGCATCTGAATGCAGAGTTCCAAAGAATAGCAAGGAGAGATAAGAAAGCCTTCCTCAGTGATCAATGCAAAGAAACAGAGGAAAACAACAGAATGGGAAAGACTAGAGATCTCTTCAAGAAAATTAGATACTAAGGGAACATTTCATGCAAAGATGAGCTCAATAAAGGACAGAACGGTATGGACCTAACAGAAGCAGAAGAAGTGGCAAAAATACACAGAAAAATTGTACGAAAAAGATCTTCATGACCCAGATAATCATGATGGTGTGATCACTCACCTAAAGCCAAACATTCTGGAATGTGAAGTCAAGTCGGTTTTAGAAAGTATCACTACGAAGAAAGCTAATGGAGGTGATGGAATTCCAGTTGAGCTATTTCAAATCCTAAAAAATGATGCTGTGAAAGTGCTGCTCTCAAGATGCCAGCAATTTGGAAAACTCAGCAGTGGCCACAGGACAGGAAAAGGTCAGTTTTCATTCAAATTCCTAGGAAAGGCAATGAGAAAGAATGCTCAAACTACTGCACAATTGTACTCATCTCACATGCTAGTAAAGTAATGCTCAAAATTCTCTAAGCCAGGCTTCAGCCTTACGTGAACCATGAACTTCTAGATGTTCAAGCTGGTTTTAGAAAAGGCAGAGGAACCAGAGATCAAATTGCCAACATCTGCTGGATCATGGAAAAAACAAGAGAGTCCAGAAAAACATCTATTTCTGCTTTATTGACTATGCCAAAGCCTTTGACTGTGTGGATCACAATAAACTGTGGAAAATTCTGAAAGAGATGGGAATACTAGATCACCTGATCTGCCTCTTGAGAAACCCATATGCAGGTCAGAAAGCAACAGTTAGAACTGGACATGGAAGGACAGACTGGTTCCAAATAGGAAAAGGAGTACGTCAAGGCTGTATATTGTCACTCTGCTTATTTAAGTCTTACGCGGAGTAAATCATGAGAAACGCTGGGCTGGAAGAAGCACAAGCTGAAATCAAGATTGCTGGGAGAAATATCAATAACCTCAGATAGGCAGATGACACCACCCTTATGGCAGAATGTGAAAAGGAACTAAAAAGCCTCTTGTTGAAAGTGAAAGACACAGAAAATCCCTTGCATTCCTATACACTAATAATGAGAAAGTAGAAAAAGAAATTAAGGAAACAATTCCATTCACCATTGCAACGAAAAGAATAAAATACTTAGGAATATATCTTCCTAAAGAAACTAAAGACTTATATATGGAAAACTATAAAACACTGATGAAAGAAATCAAAGAGGACACTAATAGATGGAGAAATATACCATGTTCATGGATTGGAAGAATCAATATAGTGAAAATGAGTATACTACCCAAAGCAATTTACAAATTCAGTGCAATCCCTATCAAGTTACCAGCCACATTTTTCACAGAACTAGAACAAATAATTTCAAGATTTGTATGGAAATACAAAAAACCTCGAATAGCCAAAGCAATCTTGAGAAAGAAGAATGGAACTGGAGGAATCAACTTGCCTGACTTCAGGCTCTACTACAAAGCCACAGTCATCAAGACAGTATGGTACTGGCACAAAGACAGACATATAGATCAATGGAACAAAATAGAAAGCCCAGAGATAAATCCACATACATATGGACACCTTATCTTTGACAAAGGAGGCAAGAATATACAATGGAGTAAAGACAATCTCTTTAACAAGTGGTGCTGGGAAAACTGGTCAACCACTTGTAAAAGAATGAAACTAGATCACTTTCTAACACCGCACACAAAAATAAACTCAAAATGGATTAAAGATCTAAATGTAAGATCAGAAACTATAAAACTCCTAGAGGAGAACATAGGCAAAACACTCTCAGACATAAATCACAGCAGGATCCTCTATGATCCACCTCCCAGAATTCTGGAAATAAAAGCAAAAATAAACAAATGGGATCTAATTAAAATTAAAAGCTTCTGCACAACAAAGGAAACTATAAGCAAGGTGAAAAGACAGCCTTCTGAATGGGAGAAAATAATAGCAAATGAAGCAACTGACAAACAACTAATCTCAAAAATATACAAGCAACTTATGCAGCTCAACTCCAGAAAAATAAACGACCCAATCAAAAAATGGGCCAAAGAACTAAATAGACATTTCTCCAAAGAAGACATACGGATGGCTAACAAACACATGAAAAGATGCTCAACATCACTCATTATTAGAGAAATGCAAATGAAAACCACAATGAGGTACCACTTCACACCAGTCAGAATGGCTGCGATCCAAAAATCTGCAAGCAATAAATGCTGGAGAGGGTGTGGAGAAAAGGGAACCCTCCTACACTGTTGGTGGGAATGCAAACTAGTACAGCCACTATGGAGAACAGTGTGGAGATTCCTTAAAAAATTGCAAATAGAACTACCTTATGACCCAGCAATCCCACTGCTGGGCATACACACCGAGGAAACCAGAATTGAAAGAGACACATGTACCCCAATGTTCATCGCAGCACTGTTTATAATAGCCAGGACATGGAAACAACCTAGATGTCCATCAGCAGATGAATGGATAAGAAAGCTGTGGTACATATACACAATGGAGTATTACTCAGCCGTTAAAAAGAATTCATTTGAATCAGTTCTGTTGAGATGGATGAAACTGGAGCCGATTATACAGAGTGAAGTAAGCCAGAAAGAAAAACACCAATACAGTATACTAACACATATATATGGAATTTAGGAAGATGGCAATGACGACCCTGTATGCAAGACAGGGAAAGAGACACAGATGTGTATAACGGACTTTTGGACTCAGAGGGAGAGGGAGAGGGTGGGATGATTTGGGAGAATGACATTCTAACATGTATACTATCATGTGAATTGAATCACCAGTCTATGTCTGACGCAGGATGCAGCATGCTTGGGGCTGGTGCATGGGGATGACCCAGAAAGATGTTATGGGGAGGGAGGTGGGAGGGGGGTTCATGTTTGAGAATGCATGTAAGAATTAAAGATTTTAAAATTTAAAAAAATAAATAAATAAATAAATAAAAGGAAAAAAAAAAAAAAAAAAAAGAAAGTGAAAGAGGAGAATGAAAATGTTGTTCCAAAAACTAAGATCATGGCATCTGATCCCATCACTTTATTGGAAATAGATGGGAAAACAGTGGAAACAGTGTCAGACTTTATATTGTGGGGCTTCAAAATCACTGCAGATGGTGACTGCAGCCATGAAATTAAAAGATGCTTACTCCTTGGAAGGAAAGCTATGACCAACCTAGACAGCATATTCAAAAGCAGAGACATTACTTTGCCAACAAAGGTCCATTTAGTCAAGGCTATGGTTTTTCCAGTATTTATGTATGGATGTGAGAGTTGGACTGTGAAGAAAGCTGAACGCTGAAGAATTGATGCTTTTGAACTGTAGTGTTGGATAAGACTCTTGAGAGTCCCTTGGACTGCAAGGAGATCCAACCAGTCCATTCTGAAGGAGATCAATCCTGGGTGTTCTTTGGAAGGACTGATCCTGAAGCTGAAACTCCAATACTTTGGCCACCTGATGCAAAAAGGTGACTCATTGGAAAAGACTGTGATGCTGGGAGGGATTGGGGGCAGGAGGAGAAGGAGACGACAGAGAATGAGATGGCTGGATGGCATCCTGCCTCAATGGACATGAGTTTGAATGAACTCCAGGAGTTGATGATGGACAGGGAGGCCTGGCATGCTGCAATTCATGGGGTCGCAAAGAGTTGGACACAACTAAGCGACTGAACTGAACTTAACTGACTCTTGCTACGGTCCAATGCAAATGGCATTTTTTCTTCTGTAGTCTTCCAACCAAGAAGATACCACAGACACCACCCCCCACCCCCAGCCTCATTACCGCCCCCAACCCTCGACATCCACTTAGTCTAATCATGAGACAAACATCAGGCAAATCCCTATGAAGGGACAATCTGCAAAATAGCTACAATATTTTTTAAAATTCAAGATCATCATAAACAAGTAATATCAGGGACTTACCTGGTGGTTCAGTGCAGGGGATATGGTTTTGATCCCTGGCTGGAGATTTAAGTATCCATGTGTTGTGGAGTAACTAGACCCACGCACCACAACTGCTGAGCCCACAGAGAACATCCTGTGTGCCACAACTAAGACCTAACATAGCCAGATAAAAATAAGTTAGAAAAAATTTTAAAAGCAAAAATTTTTTAAATAAAATTAAAAAAAATTTGTAATAAACATAAAAACAAACAAATAAGGAATGTCTGAGAAATTGTCACACTAAGAGAAGCCCAAAGAGATCATCACACTAAGTTTTCATCCTGGGTGGAATCCTAGAAGAGAAAAAAGACATTAGGTAAAAATTAGTGGAATCCAAAAAAGTAGGGAATTTAATTATTAATAATGTATCAGTATTGGCTCATAACATATAATAAATATACATAAACAAAAGGCAATAGATTAATAATAGGGAAGTTAGCACAGAGTATATGTGAAAACTTTTTGCAACTTTTATGTATTATACTGCACTTATATTCATAAGTTTATTTTTTAAAATGAAGCCCATAAACAATTAAAAATACGTATTGGAGTCTCCCATCCTCTCCTAACTCAAAAGCTCATCTCTATTTCCAGTTAATTCATTTGGTTCTGCAAGGTCTTGACTTGGTCTCACATCTATTTGCACATCTCCTGCAGTTTTATTCCTTCATTCTGGATCTCCGGCCACTGCACATGCTTTCCTTTCAGCAGTGGATGTGATGTTTGGCTGTGGACTGATGCCCTGTTTTCCTGACATTTCCCTTGCACTTACTGGGTTCAGCCTACATGCTCTCCCTTTAACATTGACATGTTCTTGAACCTCATACTATTCATTCCACCTTATAAATTTACTGATAAATAGCTGAAGTTTCACTACATTTTTAATTGAGGACACAGAAAAAATTAACTAACCCTTTTGCTGTTTTTTTTTTCTGTTATTTTAAAAACTAGTAAAGAAAATAATGTTCAAGGCACTAACTTCCACAACTCTAATACTTAATAGTTTTTCCTAAACGGTACTTCCTCAAAGATAAAACCCTTCACTTAGTTAAAATAAAGAACCAAAATCTTAAAATGTTATAATTAAAACATTATCAATATTATAATAGTTAAAACAGGACCTCTTTGAAAAATGTTTAAAGTGATATACTTACCTAGGTTTACTGTGTATCACACTCTCTTTTCTTTTCTTCTTCCACATGGATTATTTTTCTTATGAAAATCTTCCCACTCAGCTTTTTCTCCATTAATCCTCATGCAAAAGAGAGAGGAAGTATACCTATTGGACAAAATAGTGTGTGTGTGTATGTGTGTGTCTGTGTGTGTGTATGTGTGTGTCTGTGTGTGTGTGTACAATTATGATCAGGAGAAACAGAAACCCAACTCAAAAAGTGTGAGAGGCAGAAAGTTGATTGTAGAACGAGCTGAACGTAAAAAAATGCCTGTACTTCTACTATAATCCAGAAGTTCACATGATATCATACTTTCTCTCAGACTATTGTCTTGTCTTCTTTTCTACTGGTTTCTATTCTAAGCTGGGTTTTACTTGGTATCTACAATGTTAGAGATCAAGTCTAAAGTGGCCTGTTTGTTGTTTAGTCGCCAATCATGTCCAACTCTTTGAAACCCCATGGACTGCAGCACGCCAGGCCTTTCTGTTCCTCACCATCTCCCAGAATTTGCCCTAGTTCATGTTCATTGCATCGGTGATGCCATCCAGCCATCTAATCCTCTGACGCCCTCTTCTTCTGCCTTCAATCTTTCCCAGCATCTGGGACTTTTCCAATGAGTCGTCTGCACGCTCACTTTCATCAGATGACGAAAACACTAGAGTCAGGATCAGTCTCTCCAGTGAATATTCAGAGTTGATCTCCCTTAAGATTGACTGGTTTGATCTCCTTGCTGTCCAAGGGACTTTGAGGAGTCTTCTCCAGCACCGCAGTTCGAAGTCATCAATTCTTTGGCATTCTGCCTTCTTTACAATCCAGCTCTCACACCTGGAGGAAGGAATGGCAAACCACCCCAATGCATTTGCTGTGAGAACCTCATAAACTGTATAAAAGGCCAAAAAAAAGTGGCCTTATTGTTATTTAATAATTCAAAAAGGAAGCATACATTTTTTATGGAATTAATGAAAAAGACTAATCATGAAAGGACTAACAGTAAGAGAGGACTCTTATTGGCTCAATCTGGATTGTTTGTGCATCTCAGTAACAGTTATGGTATAAGAGAATAGATAAACATGACCAGTCACCCCAGTTTTCCGTGACTGTCCCAGTTTTAGCACCGAGAGTCCAGTGTCCCAGATCTTGGCCGCATGTCTACTGCACAGTGGAGAGTGATAGACCAGCACCACTTGGAACACTGAAGGGAGAGGTGCTGCCCCAAAAAGTTCTCTCCAAAAGGTTACTATGTACTTGAACAGTGTCTAGAATGACATATCACACACTCAATAGGTATTAGTATGCACATTTGTTCCCTAAAAGTCATCAAATATAAGATGAATGCTGCAAAATCAATGCTTTTTTTTTTTTTTCACTTACCTCCAAGAAAGAATAATATGCTGTGATTTTAACTTTGGCATACCAGCAATTTTAACACGTTGGATTTCAGTGATATTAAAATGTGAAGAATCTGTGTATGTTAGATTTGAAAAAGTTAAATGTGTATCCCTACATATGTCCAACCGCAAAGGACTGACAGATATATAGATATATATATATAGTATATATATTTATATATATATACACACATATATATAGTTCTTCATCTATAATATACATTTTTTCATTCTTAAATTAATCATTTATACTTTCTTTATTTATTCAAGATTTAAATATGTTTCCAGAAATTATGAAACATATATCCAAAACTGAGTAAAGTCTTTTAAAAACATAAATGCTATTATGTCTCTCAACTTCTTCAAGCCCTCCCAGGCTTTACTACTACACGTGTAAAGTTAGAGTGACTGCATGAAATGGCTCACACAGTTCTTAAAATAGCTCTGCATGGTTTGGGCCACGCTTACTTGGTTTCCTCTTTCCCACACAAGACATTAAAGGCCTTCCTTAGCACTTTCACACTTGTGTTTTCTCTGCCTAGGATGCTTGTGACTAGTTCCTTCTGCCTTTTAGGTGACCGTCCCCTCCTTAATAAGGTATTTCTTGATCACCCAAGCTAAAGCACTTCTGCCACCCATACCCCATCCTGATCATCGTCCACGGATCAATACACATCTATTGTTATTAACCTCACAATACTCATCAACACACTAAATTATCTTATTATTTTTCTCTTTTTCTACTGTCTCTTGCACTCTAGAAAATACTCTTTATAAGATTAACACCCACACCTAGCACATAAAGTTGTTCAATAGACTAGTATTGACTAAATGAATTAATTGACTTAAAAAAAAAATACTGTGTGGTACGAACTTGTGAACTGAAAGACTAGATGCCCAAAATGAGAAGATTAGAAAACAGCAAGTCCTTTCCAAATGATGACTTAACTAGGCTTGTTTCTCTCAACTGTGCTACATCTTATAATCATGCCTGCTGAGAGTAAAAGCAATATGTGTATTAGAAAGAATGAGAGTTTATAAAAAGGTTAAGAAGACGAAAGAAGATGTGATATTATTTGTGACTTCCCCAGTGATGAAACAAAGTCCCTGGAAGACCTTTTAATGTTATTTGGTTTATATCATTTTACTGTTGTTTTTGGCCAGAGCATTGAAAATAAAATAGATAACACACATCACAAGTGCACTTGGCTGTGAGAATGTGATAAATTCACTTACATCTGGAAAGTCTATCAGACTTTCAGGGTTCCCTTGGCAAAATTTGGGAAGCTTTCCAAATTTGCAATCATTTGGACTTTCTCTTTTGCAATAAACATTTAGATACGTTTCCCTGGGTTTTAGAGTTACTCCTGAAGAATTAGTTTTTATGCTGACAAACACTAGAATAACCAAAGAAATATAAAACAAACAAAAGGCATACATGTGAGAAAATAAGGTAGTGGTTTTGGTATCTATCTGAAAGAAAGGAGGAAGGAAAGGAGTGAAGTAGAAAGGAAAAGAGGAAAGGGCAGAAGAGAATAAAGAAAGAGAAAAAATGTAAGAAAAGAGAAAGGGGGAAAAGACGGAAAGAAAAAAATTTTAAAGTGAGTAGCATGAATAAATTGGTAGACACTAGAGAGGGAAGCCTCTCCCTGCTCCATTCCCAGAAAGGGATTTGTATATAGAGAGATTCCTTATCTGAAATTGAAGTCCTCTTCTCTCCAAAGGATATATGCAGCCCCTTTAATCTCTAATAAGTGCCCCTCCTAAAATCTTAGTACCCCTCTCTCAAAGTCAGGAACATTGTTCCCAACAGTGAAGTAAGGAAAGCTTTCTTATTTTTTAAACAGAAACAGAACCTAAAAAGGAATTTCTAGATTAAATCTTGGCAAGCTCTCGTTGCTGTTCAGATGGAGTTAGAGATCATCATATTCTGCCCTCTTCCTAAACTGGTCGAGTCCAACCTCCTATCCCCTCTCTGTGTCTCATTCTAGTTTAAAGCTCTTGGCTTTACCAAATCAATGTTATTATTGTTATTTTTAAAATTGTTGTTCTTGTTGTTGATGTGAATCATTTTTAGTCTTTAATGAATTTGTTGCAATACTGCTTCTGTTTCACGTTTTAGATTTTGCTGGGAAGCCTGTGGAATCTTAGGCCCCTGACCAGAGAACAAGTTTGCACACTCTGCATTGGAAGGCAAAGTCTTAACCACTGGACTGCCAAGGAAGTCCCTCTGCCTAATCAATCTTGTTCCTGATCTTACTCTCCTGAATTTGGTAGTTAGATCAGGCATCAACACCAGCATGCTCAGATTTTGTCTCCCACCACAAACACCAAGGCGTTGGGTTGATGGATACATTAAGTTAATTCATTGCAGTACTTATATTCTTCATAAGAACATAAGTTCTTTGCCTTTTAGTTCTTCCCATACATTTGTTTCTTTCCATCGTCCCATGAATTTCACCCCTTACCAGTCATGGGGAGCTTTATTATCTATAAAATCAGGTTGGACAAAATCAGAATTTACCTAGGTGCATTCCAGAAAACACTGGTCCTATGAAATATTTCGTGCAAGTAAAAATGGATGGGAAAAAGGAAAGAGAGAAAAAGATAAATTTATATACCACTAAATTCTATGTGGTATTGCTCTTTACAGCACTGGACCTTGCTTCTATCACCAGTCATATCCACAAATGGGTATTGTTTTTGCTTTGGCTCCATCCCTTCATTCTTTCTGGAATTATTTCTCCACTGAGCTCCTGTACATATTGGGCACCTACCTACCTGGGGAGTTCCTCTTTCAGTACCCTATCATTTTGCCTTTTCATACTGTTCATGGGGTTCTCAAGGCAAGAATACTGAAGTGGTTTCCCTTCTCCAATGGACCACATTCTGTCAGAACCCTCCACTATGACCTGTCCGTCTTGGGTGGCCCCACATGGCATGGCTTAGTTTCATTGAGTTAGACAAGACTCTGGTCCATGTGATCATATTAGCTAGTTTTCTGTGATTATAGTTTCAGTGTGTCTGCCCTCTGATGCCCTCTCATAACACCTACCATCTCACTTGGGTTTCTCTTACCTTGAATGTGGGGTATCTCTTCACGGCTGCTCCAGCAAAGCTCAGCCACTGCTCCTTACCCTGGACAAGGTCACCTCTCCTGACTTTGACCATGGAGTAGCTCCTCTCAGCCCTCCTGCACTTGCACAGCCACCACTCCTTGGACGAGGGGTTGCTCCTCTCGGCCGCCAGCCCTCTGTCTGAGGAGGCCTTACAAATAGCTGTGAAAAGAAGAGAAGCAAAAAGCAAAGGAGAAAAGGAAAGATATCCCCCTTTGAATGCAGAGTTCCAAAGAATAGCAAGGAGAGATAAGAAAGCCTTCCTCAGCAATCAGTGCAAAGAAATAGAGGAAAAGAACAGAATGGGAAAGACTAGAGATCTCTTCAAGAAAATTAGAGATACCAAGGGAACATTTCATGCAAAGATGGGCTCAATAAAGGCCAGAAACAGTATGGACCTAACAGAAGCAAAAGATGTTAAGAAGAGGTGGCAAGAATACACAGAAGAACTTTACAAAAAAGATTTTCACAACCCAGATAATCACGATGGTGTGATCACTCACCTAGAGCCAGACATCCTGGAATGTGAAGTCAAGTGGGCCTTAGAAAGCATCACTATGAACAAATCTAGTGGAGGTGATGGAATTCCAGGTGAGCTATTTCAAATCCTAAAACAAATGATGCTGTGAAAATGCGGCACTCAATATGCCAGCAAATTTGGAAAACTCAGCAGTGGCCACAGGACAGAAAAAGGTCAGTTTTCATTCCAATCCAAAGAAAGGCAATGCCAAACAATGCTTAAACTACTGCACAATTGCACTCATCTCACACGCTAGTAAAGTAATGCTCAAAATTCTCCAAGCCAAGCTTCAGTCTTATGTGAACTGTGAACTTCCAGATGTTCAAGCTGGTTTTAGAAAAGGCAGAGGAACCAGAGATCAAATAGCCAACATTTGCTGGATCATCAAAAAAGCAAGGGAGTTCCAGAAAAACATCTATTTCTGCTTTATTGACTATGCCAAAACCTTTGACTGTGTGGATTACAATAAACTGTGGAAAATTCTGAAAGAGATGGGAATACCAGACCACCTGACCTGCCTCTTGAGAAATCTGTATGCAGGTCAGGAAGCAACAGTTAGAACTGGACATGGAACCACAGACTGGTTCCAAATAGGAAAAGGAGTATGTCAAGGCTGTATATTTTCACCCTGCTTATTTAACTTCTATACAGAGTACATCATGAGAAACTTTGGGCTAGAAGAAGCACAAGCTGAAATCAAGATTGCTGGGAGAAATATCAATAAGCTCAGATATGCAGATGACACCACCCTTGTGGCAGAAAGTGAAGAGGAGCTAAAAAGCCTCTTGGTGAAAGTGAAAATGGGGAGTGAAAAAGTTGGCTTAAAGCTCAACATTCAGAAAACGAAGATCATGGCATCTGGTTCCATCACTTCATGGGAAATAGATGGGGAAACAGTGGAAACAGTGTCAGACTTTATTTTGGGAGTTCCAAAGTCACTGCAGATGGTGATTGCAGCCATATAGTTAAAAGACGCTTACTCCTTGGAAGGAAAGTTATGACCAACCTAGATAACATATTGAAAAACAGAGACATTACTTTGCCAGCAAAGGTCCATGTAGTCAAGGCTATGGTCTTTCCAGTGGTCATGTATGGATGTGAGAGTTGAGCTGTGAAGAAAGCTAAGCACCAAAGAATTGATGCTTTTGAACTGTGGTGTTGGAGAAGACTCTTGAGAGTCCCTTGGACTGCAAGGAGATCCAATCAGTCCATCTTAAAGGAAATCAGTCCTGGGTGTTCATTGGAAGGACTGATGCTGAGGCTGAAACTCCAATACTTTGGCCACCTCGTGTGAAGAGTTGACTCATTGGAAAAGACTCTGATGCTGGGAGGGATTGGGGGCAGGAGGAGAAGGAGATGACAGAGAATGAGATGGCTGGATGGCATCATCGACTTGATGCACATGAGTTTGGGCAAACTCCGGGAGTTGGTGATGGACAGGGAGGCCTGACGTGCTGTGATTAATGGGGTCATAAAGAGTTGGACACGACTGAGAGACTGAACTAACCTGAACTGAAATTCTATGTACTCAGTCAAATCTTCACAAAGTCCTTGATTATTGTATAAGTACTGAGACAGTCTACAGTAAAGAAACAGATTCAACTTATTTAGCCACATAGTATCCTCTGATTCTTTATAGGAACATCTACCAATAACCTAAGATACAGCATTTGTTGGAAATAGGAACCATCCTCCCTGGATGTGTTTATGGTCCCTTTTAACCTTGACACCATTGAAGGGTTATAGAATTTCAATCAGCTGAGCTCTGTTTACAATTAGACCCATGTAATTTAGCATATATCAATGCCATTCCTACAAAGCCCAGCTATACAGACTGCTACATACAGTGTAGTGGATCACAACAACTCAATCATCAAGGGAGATTAACCCTCTCCTGGTCACAAAAGGGGGATTCCCTTAAACACACTAACAAGAAACAACTTAGTTGCTATTAATATCTTATATATGACATAGATTGTCATCACTGACATTAATCTTTGTAATATAAAGCTTGTAATTTTTCATTTTACCTCAATCCGTTTGCAATAACTTGTCAGCAAAGGGTACCTAGGTTTATATTTACATAGCATCAATTTTGTTATACATTTGTCTTAGAATATTTCTAATATTTCTAATATATTTCTAATAAAATTATTCTTAAAATAATATCTATATTTTAAGGAATGAAGTCATGCTTTTACAAGCAGCACACTGTCAGATTGTAAATCTGGTTAAAGTTGTAAAATAAAAAAAGATCAGCTATTTAGTATAGAAAAAAGACAGGTTATAGATAAATACTTCCTACTTAGCAAATATTATGAAAAATTATTCAAAAATAAGGACATAAACACATGACAAGGCAATATAACATCTCAAATTTGAAACCGTGACACTAGACAAGAAAAAAAGAATACACATATGGAAATATTTAATTTAGTGATGTAACTGTAAAACATCTAAAGTGTGTTAACATCAAAGTGATTGTCTCATGCTTGGATCACAACAGCTATTTAGACACTGACTGGTAGTGGTTTCTTGGGACCTCAGGGACTATAGCCCATCAGGCTTCTCTGTCCATCTCTGTCTGGGATTTCCCAGGTTAAAATATAGGACTTGGTTACCATTTCCTTCTCCAGGGGAGTCTTCCCAACACGGGGATTGTCTCCTGCATTGCAGGCTGATTCTTTTCCGCTAATCCACCAGAGAAGCCCGGACACTGACTACCAGGCCTAAAACTTACCTGACTGAATTATTGCCAATATATAATCTATCCCCAATCAAGCTTAAATTCAAGCCATTATTTACAACAATGTAGCAAGGATAGTTTCCCTAGAGCCATTTGATTTATGCTTTTTAACTCCCCCCACACCCAGGTTCATGATTGACTCAAGCTACTCAAACTTAATGACAATTATCAATGGATATTTCCCATCTCCCAAGTTCATAACTGATTCATATTTCTCAGTTTATGAAAGTCACATTTTGTGTCAACGCTTCTTTTGTGAACTGAGAGATCTGACCATGCCACACTTTTCATTTATAAACTCTACTTTGACCCTCTTCTGTCTAACCTGGGCTATTAAAAAAATAGCATTTAATAGATAAGGAAAATCTCAGGTTTATGCACAGCTGTTAATTTTCCTTAGAGCATTACTTCACAGAGCCTTCTTTCCAGGAAGATATCCTCTTAGGAAAGACTTATTACCAGGAGAGCAACTGTTATGAAAGCAACCAAATAATTTTGATTAAAAAAAAATCCCAAACACCTTAAAATATTTTCCCTCATGATCTCAATTCCTGGGAGGCTTTCATTTTCATCTACTATTTCTGTGTTGCTTTGACATAATTAGAGCAAAGTATCACAGATGTTTGGAATAATTTTTTCTTTTAATTTGGGCTGAGGTTTACCAGATGTCTAAATCCCCCACTGTGAATTATTTACAAATTTTTAAAAAGTTGTCCTGGGAACATAAATCTACCTCAAGAGTCCCAGCAACTAACCGAATTTCTACTCTTTGAGTGTATATGAACTCAAATATGATTGAGTTTTGATTTATAAATAAGTATCATGGGTAAAATCCATATTATTTAATGAAATCTTAAAAATATATACACCATAAACATTACACTATTGGCCTAAGATCAGAAGTTTGTGGCTTATTGAGAATAATAAATGTCAAAGTAATTTCAACCTATGAGATTGTAAGCATTCATAAAACTGGCATTAACCTCTTATGAGACCTTGTTGGCTAATCAGTTATGTTTGAGAAACTAATGGTATTTATGAGGAAAGGCAAAAATGCTTTACCTTTAATTATCCAAATTTGAAAAAAATTAAACAGACTGCTTTGTATAAAACAATACAGATTAAAAACTCAATTAATTTAATCAGTTATCTGAGTGTCAAATAATTTGCCAGTGAAATTTTATGTAGGAGTAAACTTGCCCTGAATATGCCATTTTCCAATAGGAGATAAAAAGCTATATGTACCATCTGGAATTCTGGACAAGTATGGGGTTTCAGTGATTGCATCAGCAATGCAGTGCCAGTTTCAGAGATAAGTGTTTTGGAGGGGATATAGGAAGAAACAAGTCTGTAAGATTTATGCATATCACCTCATGCTCTTGGTAGTAAGAACTAAAAAATTGTGTAAAACCATGAAATGACATCGGTGAGCACAAGGCCAAGATAAATTAGCATCAGCATCCTCTTATACATTCCTGGCAAGGATCTATAGAGGAGACAATTTGAGGATAGGAATAGTAGAAGGAGGAGAGATGAAAACCACGAGAAATGAATTAAGCCTGACCAAGCAACACATTGGAGAAGGCGATGGCACCCCACTCCAGCACTCTTGCCTGGAAAATCCCATGGACAGAGGAGCCTGGTAGGTTGCAGTCCATGGGGTCGCTAAGAGTCGGACATGACTGAGAGACTTCACTTTCACTTTTCACCTTCCTTCATTGGAGAAGGAAATGGCAACCCACTCCAGTGTTCTTGCCTGGAGAATCCCAGGGATGGGGGAGCCTGGTGGGCTGCCGTCTATGGGGTCACAGAGGGTCGGACATGACTGAAACGACTTAGCAGCAGCAGCAGCAGCAGCAAGCAGCACATTACTCTGAAACACTCCCATATTTCAGAAATAGTTCACCAAAAATCAAATTTGTGATGCCAATCAGACAAATTCTGTACTCGTGTCATCTTCGCTCCTGGTGTAGTCTCTTTCAACAGTCTTTCGCCTATTCTCTGCACTTGCATTTTCTCTCTCGTTGAGCTCTTCTTCAAGATGTTTTAAGAATTGTTGTTTTGAAATGTAAATCTGCCTATATCACCCTACCTTTCTGATTTCCATGAGCATAGAGGGTAGAGTCTGAACTCTTTAGATCCTCCAGAATTTCTCAGGTGTACTCCAAGCACACGATCTAGCTGAAGCTTCACTCCCTGAATGCTTACGCACTTCCTCTGTTTCTTACCTATTCCTAATCTTCCTAACCCCAGCTCATTCTCAACACAGCTAATTCTAGTCAGCATCTAAGCAGGTGTATATTCTGCAGACTACTTGAAGGTGGGCAAGACAGAAATCCCCATACCTTGCCAGTGCTCAGGAGGAAATGAGAAACTATCTTAGGAGAGCCTTGCAAAGGAGATACAAAGGCTATGGGAGATGGCTCCTTGAAGCTTCTCACAGACTTCTCATCCTCTGCTTTTCCAGGAGGAAAAGTGTTCTGGCAAGACTTATATTAGTGCAGTTCAAGCCTTTGTCTGCATAGCCAAGTGGATATGTGTGAGATCACCATGTCACCACAATGGAGACATTTCCTTATATGAACAACTGAGAAATGAGACAGAATGTTGAGTAGAAACATTTCTGATAACATTTTTCAACTACTTCTGTTGAGAATAGATGAGCAAAAAAATATTGATTCAGTGAGCATATTCTCCATTTGTCCAAAAGCTTTAATGTATAAGCAAATTATATATATTATATAATATATATTATATTTTCTTATATATATAAATGTTAAAAATGAGTCAAGTAAATAGTAGGTTCTCAAAACAGCTTGTTTCTCTCTGTTCTTAAACAGGCTATATGAAAGATCAATTTCTTTTACTTGATCAAACAATCTCATTTTGTCTAGATACTGTATGTGCTTATTTGGACTCTATGTTATTACCTGGATGATGAGTTTGCTGTTTTACTTGTCAAAACATATTGTATTCCCCTGAATATCATGTTATACACATGATAAGTGAAATAAGCCTAGAGATAAAATAAGTTTTGTGGGACCATCAGAAACTAGTCAATGCAAGCAAGGGAAACTTCAGTGGAGAAACAGAAGCAAACAGCTCAACAGGGTATATTGGATAGTTTTTAATAAGATCAAGTTTTAAAAATCTTCAGCTGTATATATATATATATGTATATATATATATTTAATTATTATTAAATATTTATTATGCACACCAATATTGCAAAATATTTTCCTAATTTCTGTTGTCAAAAAGTTGAGAATGACAAACAGCATTGTCAGGGATGAAAATTAACAAACTTTTATTATCCAGAGTTTTTCTTTGGCTGCTCCACACAACTTGTAGAATCTTAGTTCCTTGACCAGGAATTGAACCCAGGCCTTCATCAGTGAAAGTTCAGAGTCTCAACCATTTACCCAAGCATTTTATAAGGCATTACTATCTCACTAAAATTTAACATTTTAAGATGTTTCCTAATCTCTGTTTTCTAGACATATTTTAAGGTATGTTCTGAACACAACTATAGGAGATGGATTTTATTTTATAATTTCAGTATCCATGGAAGATTGGTTGCAGAAGCCCCTGCAGATACCAAAATTTGTCAAGTCCCATAGACAGCCCTCTGTATCCCCAGTTTCATATCAAGGATTCACACAACCACAGATGGAAATTCCAATCTGTGATTTGTTGAATTCACAAATTTATTAGTCACTCAGTCGTGTTTAACTCTTTGCAACCCCATGGACTGTAGCCCACCAGGTTCCTCTGTCCACAGAATTCTCCAGGCAAGAATACTGGAGTGGGCTGCCATTCCCTTCTCCAGGGATCGAACCTAGGTCTCCTACAATGCAGGCAGATTCTTTACCATCTGAGCCACCAGGGAAGTCCCCAGAAAACCACAAATATGGAGGGTTGAATGTATATTTATTGAAAAACTCTACATTTAAATGGAACCAAAGCAGTTCAAAGTTCACGTTGTTCAAAGTTTCACTGCAATTCCAATTTATACACGGGGAACAATCCAGGGAGAGTTTCAGAAATTCATCAGAACTCCAAAGCTTTTCAACAGCAGATTTTAACAGTGGAGTATGAATCCAGAATCCTTTTAACCTCTATTCTATTAACCTCATATTAAAGTCTCATAATGACTTGAAATCTAGCTTTCAACTATTTTCTAGATTTTACAAATGATTACCAATGGTCCAGTGAAGTTTAAAGCAAATATGACCTATATCTCATAACTAGTAAATGGCAGAGCTTAGAATCAAACTTAAGCTTGTTTACCTCCAAAGAAAACACTACTTCCACTAATTACCCATATACCTAATTGGTAGAGAAAGACAAATACTTCAGCAACAACCAAACAAAGAAAGAGAAGTATGTCATGAAAGAGGCCCAAACCTCCTCTAAACTACAGTGAATTACAACAGAATTATTGCAGAACATCTTCAACCGAAAGTATGGGTCATATTGAGCATCGGGGCATCTAGATGATTCCCTTTGTCATATTGGATTGCATCCATATACCATGTAGACAGATGGTAGGGATATGTTTGACTGAGTTTGAGCTGAAAGATTCTGAAATGTTTGCTGAATGTTTCCATATCACAACTATACTCACACATCATCACTTGAGGTTTATTTTCTCAAGATACTGTTCCTCCTCTGCTTATGTATTTAAAATTAGAGAAGATAGTGTTTCCAATATAAATTTGAACTATATGTCTATTTTTTTTCTGCTTCAGTGATCAAATTTGATTGATTTAACGTAGAGGAATTGGATCTCAAAAGCAATTTTCTATCATAGAAAGAAGGAAACAGAAATATACTTTACCTTTCTCTGAAAAAGCAGAATTAAAATAATATAAAATGATTGGTGGTTTCAAATGCTTTGGAAGAATGACAAAGAAATAAACAAAAATGTCCATAATCTAAAAATCTACATAATTCAAAATGAGATCTGGGAGAGTGAAGACAATATTAAAATATAGTCCCACAAGGGACATTCCATATTCACTAATGTTACTATCATCTCGGTATGAAGCCTCCTTATGTTCAAAATACTAAGACACAATTTAGAAGCTTGGATGTTAAAGAGATTAAATTATAATTGTTTCCTTTGTATACTTAGGTTAACCACATGGATTTTATTTTAATTAATTAAAATACTATGAAAACCAAACATTTAAAATCCATCTAACTCAGTTCCCTAATCTGCATCATAAAGGAATTAGTATGAATAAGAATTCTAAAGTCATTTGTGAAGTCATTTATAACCTTTATGTATTTCTTATTCTCCTGATTAAATTACATGTCTGAGTGAGTCTTAATTATATTTTGCCAAGTGATTTGAAAGCTTTCTATCTTAAGGTCTGTTAGTAAACAAATGAATGTGGAAAAAATAGAATATGTCCAATGTAATTCATATAATGTGAAAGCTTTATCATTGTCTCAAACATCCCAGTGCAAATGGTTACTACTAATATAGTCAACATCAGCAAGAGCTATCCTGGCTCATGAAAGATATATTGTAGACATCTCCTTGAAATTTATGCTCCGTACAGATTATCTTCTATTAACTGGTGAGCTTGAACCTTGAAAGAAGTTTCAAGTTTCAGATAAGTAACACACATCACTGAACATTACGTCTGCCACCTGGTAATGGATAATATAAATACAGCACATTTATTCAGCAGGGAAGGGAAACTGCTTCTATAGCCAATTCTCAATTATTTGGGGTAATGGGGGAAAACCTCCAAGTGGTTATCCATAAATACAGATAATCGGCAGAATATGTAAATTAGGTCCCATCTCACAATGTTTATGAACATTTTGGCTGAAGAGTGATAAAAGCAGAAATGAAGAGTTATTAAAGTACCATAATTATTATGAAATATTTGACAGATTCACTCTTGCCTGGTTCTCCTCCCATCCCTTTGACTTTTCCTCCTACACCTCCTCCTGCGACCACCCTCAAAAGGCATATCTTCCCCTGGGCTCTGCATTCAGCTTCTTTCTGTTTTTATATACAAATTATTTCTGGTTCATCTCACCCACTATCATGGCTACAGATAGCAAGAGAGCAGATGCTTAATACATGCTGGTTGAATGAACAAATTGCTAAGATACCCTTCTTCATGGTGTTTCAGTTTAATTCAATGCTTAGTATAGTTGGTGAGGCTGACAAACCTACACGTGTATCACAGTTATATGAGGAGCTGTATTTTAAATGCAGATACCTAAGCTGTTCCCAAATCTCTGAAATAATTTTGAGAATGATTGGGAAAGAGAAGCAGAAAATCCTCACTAAAAGGAAACAACCAAGCAAATAAACACAGGAAAAGAGGTAGACCATTCAAAAAATGATGTTGAATACTATGATTTCTATACAAATAGAAATAATTCTCTGTATTTCCTTTCTATTAGCTTATGGGGGTGCATCCATTCCATGTAGTTGAAAGTTCTTACTCAAAATGGCAGCTCCAATTGTGATGGAACCAAACTCCAGCCTTGTGTTCACACGTGACCAGGAGTAATCAATCACAGAGCCGTGGCGTGGCTCTCATGATGAGTGAATTCACTGAACCATGGGGAACTGGCAGCATCAATTTAGGCATCATCAGATCCTCATCAGTCAGTGCAAACTTCACAAACATTTTTCCAGTGGAACTTACTCTGTATCAAGCACTATGATATCAGATGGATTGTTGAATGCTCCTAACTGCCTGGCTGATAGCCTTTTCCAAAAGACTTTTGACATCTGAAAATGACTAAGACAATTTTTCACAGAGCAGCATTCTTAACATTTGCTCATGGAATTAGATGTTGATTTTTATTGTTGTTTTATCACCCAGTGATCTTTCAAAAAAAATTTCTTTCTTAAAATCATTTAATAGTGCTTAGAACCGGGGATGAAAGCTGTACCCTCTACAATGAACACATAGAGTCTTAACCACTGGACTTCCAGGGAAGTCCCTCCATCATGATTACTGCAGTGATACTTTTTCTTCATCTTTTTCTGCACTAACCCCCTGATAGCATAATTTGTTATAGCTGAAAGTTAATTATTTTTTCTCAATATATATTCTACTGTCCAGCACAGTGTCTGGCACATATTAGACACAGAATAAATACAGGAAGAATGACTAATTAAAATACCTGCATATACCTCTAGGTTGGTCTTTGTTCTATGCCTCTCAACATTTCATCCTACTATTTTCATTCTTGTAATTTTATTCACTGGTTCATTATCTGTCTTGAACTATTGGAATATAAGTCTTTTGAGGGCAGAGGATCTGTCTCCTATAACCCCAGAGCCCTGTATTAAAATGCCTGATGCATACTGCTGCTGCTGCTGCTAAGTTGCTTCAGTCGTGTCTGACTCTGTGCGACCCCAGAGAGGGCAGTCCACCAGGCTCCGCCATCCCTGGGATTCTCCAGGCAAGAACACTGGAGTGGGTTGCCATTTCCTTCTCCAATGCAGGAAAGTGAAAAGTGAAAGTGAAGTTGCTCAGTTGTGTCCGACTCTTAGTGACCCCAGGGACTGCAGCCCACCAGGCCCCTCCGTCCATGGGATTTTCCAGGCAAGAGTACTGGAGTGGGGTGCCATTGCCTTCTCCACCTGATGCAGGGGAGACAACTGAAATAAGTGAAGTTGAGGAAACTACATGTGAAACCATGACTTTATGAGTTTCCTCACCTAAATTTTTTGAATCAATTCAGTTTTAAATGACCCATATAATGCCTCTGGTTATTAAGTCCATCATTCTGTCTTTAAAAAACTTTCCCTACTCTACTGTCATAATATCTGTCACCAGATACTGGCCTGGGTCTGCAGAATATACTAATTCTTTCTTACAAGTGATTCTTGCAAACCATCTAGCATGAAGGCATGGCAACCCACTCTGGTATTCATGCCTGGAGTATCCCGTGAACAGAGGCACCTGGCAGGCTATGGTCCACAGGGTTGCAAAGAGTCAGACATGCCTGAAGCGATTTAGCATGCAAAGTTCCCCAGTAGATGTCCAGGCAACTTCAAAGACCAAGCAATGCTTTTAATTAGTCATGTAAGTCTTATGTCTAAGTTTCGACTTTCCAGGACCCTTAACACTGATAATAGCTACCATTATTGAGTACCTACTCCAGATCAGGTATCGTGTTAGTCAGTTTCTGCAATTTACTTTATTTAATCCTCTCCATAATCCTATATATGTGGTGAATTTCCTAAGGTTACAGATAGTAACTCTTAAAGTAGGGATTCAAATCCAGGCAGATTGATGTCAAGCCTGAGTGCTTAACCATTTTCCAGATTTCCTGCCTATAGTCAAGTTGGTATTTGCAGCTCTTTTACAGCCAATCTCCATGCATACATTTAATTGAGTCCACATGTACCTGAAAGTCACCATATCCTTCCAAGGCACTCAAGAGAAAGCCCCATCCATACTTCTCTCCACTGTTTCCTTTAACTCTCTCTTATTTTCATGGGCCTGCTTCTTGATCCCACCAAACTCTTGGAAAAATCCAATTATGTAATTTTCAATTGCCCTATTGTAAAAGCTGTTGGTACATTGGATGTTTTTGTCTGGTACATGTGGGCTCAGATTTGGAGGATTACAGCTGCACTTCCTTACCTCTGAGTTAGATGAACCCTGAATCATATTTTAGACTGCCCCTTAGGGTTCTCCAGGATTTCCCAGGTGGTGCCAGTGGTAAAGAACGTGCCTGCTAAAGCAGGAGACATAAGAAATGTGGGTTCAATCCCTGGGCCAGGAAGATCCCCTGGAGGAGGGCATGGCAACCCACTCCGGTCTTCATGCCTGGAGACTCCCATGGACAGAGGAGCCTGGCAGGCTATGGTCCACTGGGTAGCAGAGTCGGACATGACTGAAGTGATTTAGCATGCAGAGTTCTCCAGTAGAAATGAACCTCAATTCTCACAGCAATAATCACTTTAGTATTACATCTTTTCTCCTTGCCTCCTGTCCCCACTCCCATCCCAGTGCTTCCTAGGATCACCTCCCAGACTCACTAGTTGCTTTCAAATCTGTGATTCAGCATTGGCTTTGGGGGTGATTGTCCCTAAGATCTCCTTGTAGCCTCATTTTCCTTCAACTGCAGAGGACGAACATGGATATGGTTTAGATGAAATTTATAATTTCTGTTCAATAAGCTCCCATAATGGACTCCAGGTTTATCTGCATTTTTAAAATAAATGATTTCTGAACTGCTTCTAACTGCCTCTCTCCTAGTTTCTATTGTTTTTGGCACCCGCTACACTGTGCAGTCAGGATGGTTAAGAGGTCTGAGTCAGCCCCTCCTGTGGAAGTGGTTTGGGTGCCACTCTGACTTTTAAGTTGAATATCCTATTATCCAGAATCACTGGCCAGGTAACTGTTAGTCATGCTTTGAGTCCTTTGTGATTTCCAGAAAATTGGCCCAAGGGAAATAGTCTCTGTAAGTAAAGATTATATCCATGTGTTCCCAGCAGCTCATCAGAGGATGAGATTTAATGCTATTTCAGATTCCTATTTCAAATTCGTGTTTCCAGCCTGTCATAAAAGGCATTAAAAAAAAAAAAAAAACTGTGGCTCTTGAGAACTGATATCAACTTAAAAAGAAAGTTCGTAATGTAGTTACCAAATTTGTTTCCATTATATATATATATGTATATATATATATATAAACAAAGCCTCAAACTGAGTCCAAAGCATTTAGTTTAATTTGGCATCTAGATAGGATGCCTGCAAATTGTATTTTTTTATGGTTAAAATATTGGCTCTTCAGTCTTTCATGCCGAATCTTTGTCCAATTGCAAGTTAGATTTCTCACTTTCTTTTCATGGGATTCCTGTTGGGTAAATATAATCTTTTCAATAGGTGATAAACATTTTGCAATTCTTTGTAATAACTCTTTGTAATAATACCATTCTCATTTCAATGTTCTCCAAGCCACTTAAATAGTACCAGTTTATTAACCAAGTAATTTATCAATATTTATACTTGATGGCAATGGCAGACTTCTTGTCTTAAATAATTATTGAGGTAGTAAATAGTTTTATTATTAAAAACTGATGACAAGAGCAGAGTGATTACCCTGATAAAGACGGATGACAGGTCTCCGTATCTGAGGCGACACTCAGAACACTGTGCAGATTGAATCTAAGGCCTCCTGCATGGATAATAAATTGTTATTTCAGAGAATAAAATGATTGATACATTTGCTTGCTGTGGAAAAAGCACTGGGGAGAAGATTCTACTCCCTAACTTATTTAAACAGGCTATGGTGAAATTTTCTTTCCTTGTGACAAATTTAACTTTCCAAGAAAGTGACAGCTCTTTGGCAGAGAGATGAGCAGAGAAGCATTCCTTTTTAGAAGCTCCTAAGAGCCAAATTCGTTTTGGAAATTCTGAATGTCCTCTGGCCTCAGTGGCGCCCTCAGCAGGCAGCCGCCTGGAGCAGAGGCGGGCTGGGCAAAGCGGGACCACGGTGGGAGGTCATGACTTGCGATGACTTGACTAGTTCAACAAGGAGACAAATGAAGTCTGTCAGATTACTTTGGAGAAACTGCCGCTGACTCTTGCACTGCCTGGCTCAGTGCACAAGCTCAGTGTATTTTTTTTTTTTTAATGCTATGGGTTTGATCTTACCTTTTATGACAAACTAGCCCTGGAGACCATCCATCTTTTGACAACCTGGAAAATGACTGTATTGGGAGGAGGGTGGAAGGAGGAATAGAGAGAGAGAGAGATTGAATTAGAATTGAAAATATATGTTCTATGCATTTGTAAATGTTTTATTCATAACTGCTATTACTACAAATTAAAATGCAATGACAAATATTATGAAAATCCTCTCAAAGGGAATACCTAAGATTTAAAATGTATTCTCTTTACTTTGCTCAATCTATTTGTGCTATAAAAAAGCAAGGAAAAGAATTACAAATATACAATTTGAAATGTCACCCAATAACAGCAAGGGTGAACTCAAGGCAGAGAATTATTATATTTTCCAGTTTGTATTTTAAGGGAACAATTGAAACATCAAATGTGATGTATATTCAATGATTTAGGATCGATTCTAAATAAACTGCTTGTTTGTGAAACACAGTATCCGCCTTTGAGGTCTGAATGTGTTAGATGTCTTCATTCTTCTCTGTATGTGCTTAACAATGTGAGACTAAAGCAATTTTTGAAAATTATTTCTGTGAAAATGATTTCTTTTTAGCTTTCCTTTGTTGAAACTTTCTTAGGATATATGAAGACATAAGTTATATTATTTCTGTATTATTGGAAAAGTGATAGTCCTAATTGATAACTTTATTTTCTGGAATGTGGACTTGATAAGAAAAATAGCAAAACTTCACAGCTCAATTAATTTAAATGGCTAAAATCATACTGAACATATTCTTTAAAACCTATTGATACTATTTTTCTTTTCTTCTCTTTCAGTGCAGTGTTTTCGTGCAGATTTTCACTTAAAGGTACTTTTTAGTATCTCAATAGTGATGCAGACATTTGCATTAGCTTAAAAAAAAAAAAGATCCTGCAACAGTGTGATGCCTTGTAATTGCCAAATCTTACATTTACAGCACAAAGTAGGAATTATGGGATCACCATGGAGAGATTTTAATTTCTTTAATTTCTTCTGTGATTCTATAGTATATATTTAATTCCCTATGAATAAACGTTTTTTATTCATGATGTTCAAACTCCGACAGTTATCAAATTAGATTCAATTAACATTTATAGCAGCTCCATAGGATGTGTTATACGTTTCATGGTGAAGCCATGGCTGAAAGTATATTCTGTTTTCAAGAAACATATGATTTTATGAAGACAGAGAGGTAAACAAACAGACATTATAGTCAACTAGATAAAGGGATACTTTGCAGACATCTATTCCCTGGTGGCTCAGAGGTTAAAGCGTCTGCCTGCAATGCAGGAGACCTGGGTCTGATCCCCTGGGTCAGGAAGATCCCCTGGAGAAGAAAATGGCAACCCACTCCAATGTTCTTGCCCAGAGAATCCCATGGATGGGGGAGCCTGGTGGGCTATAGTCCACGGGGTCGCAAAGAGCCAGACACAACTGAGTAACTTCACTTCACTTCACTTCACTTCATGCAAAATGTGAGGATGACTATCCACTCAGATACGTAGAACTCTCTCCCATCCAATTCAGGGGATAGTCATTGAGGTCACTTAGGTGCCACACATCATACTGGACACCAGGGACGTAGACATGATCTATATAGGCTTTGTAGCTTTGCTTTGGTTCGGTGACCATTTATTGATTCCCAGTTTGCCAAACCCTAACCTAGATATTTAGGATATCAAAACAGTTCAGAAAGAGTTTCTGCCCTCCAACAGCTCAGAGAGGGAACAGACACACAAAATAAACAGAGTACATGGAAGTGTTAATGTTATTATAACAGAGTAAGACATGAAGTGAACAAATGTAAGATCTTGATCATTATATTTAAAAGAGAAAGGATTTCAGGGAAAAGATGTGATGAAGCCATCTTCAAAGATGGTTTGGTTTTCAACAGTATGTGAGAGGGAGGGGTTGTGTCTGGTCTGGGAAGCATGATGGCAAATACACAAAAACAGAAGCCAATTTTGTTTAAGTAGAAAAGGACTTTATTGTAAGGACGTTACATTAGCCACAGAAATGGAAATAAAACTAGAAAACCACAATAACAGTATGCCTAGCTTATTCCATTAAACTAAGTTTCAGATATGGTATGGTTATTTACTCTACATATACTGATTCATTTAAACAGTAAAGTCATGTTAGTTATCACTGACAAAATTGATGAGCAAACTATGATTCAGTGAGATGCAGAGACTTCCTCAGATTCATATGCTTTCCTAATCAGTATGCATATTCTTCACCTTAAAACAACAGCCCCAACTTTTCGGCACCAGGAACAGATTTCATGTAAGACAATTTTTTCACAGACTCAGGGGGTGGGAGGGATGGTTTGGGGATGATTCAAGCATACCACATTTATTGTGCACTTTATTTCTATTATTATTGCATTAGCTCCACCTCAGATCTTCAGGCAAAAATCCCCAAGGTTGGGGACCACTGACATAAATGATGTGTCCTGTAAATGAAGTAGTTCTCATATTTTGGTGGTCACCATCTTAACCAAAGAAATAGATTCATGGAACATCACTTTAGACACCACACAGTAGATCCTATGGAGGTGATTCAGGGTGGATAAGAAGCATAGAGTAGAGGCTTGGGCCAACTAGGAACGTTTTTGTACAATGCAATCTCTTCACAAAACTGAACATTTGTCCACCCTACCTTTCCTTTATGGCCAGTGATCTTTGAACACGTTTTATTATCTTTTTTTTTTCTTTCTTTCTCTCTCCCTCTCTCCCTCCCTCCCTTTCTCCCTCTTTCATTCTTTCTTTTCATCTCTCCCTCTTTTCCTTCATACATTTTTTCTTTAATTCTCTCAGACATAACTACCAACTCGTATAGAAGCAAACAGGTTCAAACACTTTAAATCCTGATTCTTGACAACCAGAAAGAACATAAGTTTGACACCTACATTCAGCAGATTAGACATTTCTGCCCAGGACTTTGAATCTGAAGGGGGTAATCCAAAGGAGGGACTTCCCATGGCTCATCAGTAAAGAATCTGCTTGCCAATTCAGGAGACTCGGGAGACATGGGTTCGATCCCTGGGTCGGGAAAATCCCCTGGAGGAGGAAACAGCAACCCACTCCAGTATTCTTTTCTGGAGAATCCGATAGACAGAGGAGCCTGGTGGGCTACAGTCCACTGTGTTGCAAAGAGTCAGGCACAACTGAACAACTAACATTTTGGCTCCTGCTTATTTCTCAGGCCTAACTCTCTGGCCTTCTGAATTGTGTGATCTAACCTGTATCCTTTTGAACTGTGGTGTTGGAGAAGACTCTTGAGAGTCCCTTGGACTGCAAAGAGATCCAACCAGTCCATGCTAAAGGAAATCAGTCCTGACTATCCATTGGAAGGACTGATGTTGAAGCTGAAACTCTAATACTTTGGCCACCTGATGCAAAGAGCTGACTCATTTGAAAAGACCCTGATGCTGGGAAAAATTGAGGGCAGGAGGAGAAGGGAATGACAGAGGATGAGATGGTTGGATGGCATCACCGACACAATGGACATCGGTTTGGGTAGAATCCGGCAGTTGGTGATGGATAGGGAGGCCTGGCATGCTGTGGTTCATGGGGTTGCAAAGAGTCAGACACAACTGAGAGACTGAACTGAACTGAACTGAACCTGTATCCACTCAATACATTTCATTTCCTCTTAAGTTAATCAGAATTAACTATTTTCAACCAACTCTGAGAAGAAAAGTGGATTTTAAAATACAATTTTTTCTTTAATTTCCCTACTCCATAAACAGCTCATTTTTCTTCTGCAATGAGCCTAGGTGCAAGAAACATTTGTATGTGACAAATAGCAACTGCACTGGGTTGTCACTACATTATTACATATTATAAACTATATTATTACAGCACCAGACAGGAAAGTTTTGTTGTTTGTTCTCTACAAGTTCATTGAATTGATATGGAGCTCAGTGCCCTCCCTGCTGTTGGTACTGTGCAAAAGCAAAAGGAACATAAAGCATGGATCCTATGCTTACGAGACTATTGACCAAGAACTCAAAATCCTATGTTCTAGCCAAGGCTTATTCATGATACATTTGGTATCTTCTATCTTTTTAAAGCATAACATAAAGATTATCTTCAGAGAGGCCTGTGATACAGAACATAGAGTTCCATTCAAATCCTGTAGGATTTTTGATAAGTTGTTTTTTAGAGAAGACCACTGGTGCAGTTTTCACATCCCTAATAACACAACAATCTAGGCAAGAATAGCAAAAGGTATGCATTTAAATTTTATTGACCTTTCAGTAAACCTAGTGACTCTTCTGCCAAAGCCATCAGCTGTATGTGACACTTTTCCTCTTATAAGCAGCGTCATCCCATGGTTTCTTTAAACATTCAGATTTGGGGAAGATGCCCTATTCTTGATGGCTTTGACACTTTTGCTTATCAATTTTTTTTTAATAAACAAGACTGTTGTGACACTATTTTCCTCTTGACCCTTGTTATAGGAAGATGGGAATAAGCTGATTTTATCCTCTGCTCTTTTACTTAGACGTATTGGTAGCTCAATGGTAAAGAGTCTGTCTGTAATGCAGGAGACCCAGGTTCAGTCCCTGGGTTGGGATGATCCCCTGGAGAAGGAAATGGCAACCCACTTATGTATTCTTGCCTGGAAAATCTCATGGACTGCCAGGCTTCAATCCATGGGGACACAAAGAGCCAGGCACAACTGAGTGACTAACGCTTCACTTCACAATAAGGAAAAACATAAAGCCATCTAAATGTCTAAAGCAAAAGTTAAAATATATATATAATCTACTTCACAAAATGGAGTCTACTTACTAAAAACATATTCATATGGGGGAAATCTGCTTACATTAAAATAGACTGTCATGCCCTTAAGCAGTTTAATTTCCATTAACCCATTCAGAATGTGTTTTTGTTATTATTTTAAGTGCTTTAAAAACAATAGCGACTTGTATGTGATTTATGGTGAGATGGTTCTATGTTTTCTACTTATGACCATCAAAACTCTATAGTCAGAAATATTGTCTTACCACAGGTTCCTATTTTATAGCACAGGGAACTATATTCAATATCCTGTAATAAACCATAATAGAAAAGAAAAAAAAAGAAACAAGAAAAGGTGTCTCATTTCTCTAATTTCTGTCCTCAATGTGTCAAGTTCTTAGGCTCAAAAAAATATCTGTTGACCAAATGGACAAAAATAGATGCAGTGTACATAGTCATATTAGGAAATAATTATAAGAGTTATGGTAGCAACATTACACAGAACTCTATATGGCTATTTTTACCATATGATTAAAGCCTAAGCAATATAGAAATAAATTCACCATATATCCTTTTTTTTTTAACCAGGTTATGTTGCAGTACTGCTGTTCCTATTAACATAAGCTATATAATTAGTAAGGATTCCTTCATTAGTGTTTGGGAATGTAGGATATAAATTATATGTCCTCAACAGACCCAGAGTGCAGAGCTCAAGATCCATCTTCAAGCTGTTATTTAAATCCAATATAGCTCTATCCATGTCTCCAAACTCTGCTTGTGATTTTACAAGAATTCCTGTGTAATTACTCTGGTCTGTGTGGAGGCAAGGAATCCATTCTTGCTCACATTTAAATCAGTATGCAGGCTGTGGATATACTCTAAATGCTAAAATATATTCTAAAGAGTCAAAATTGTTTCTCTGCTTCTCTTTCCCACAGTCTCTCTTTCTTTTTTTTTTTTTTGTTTTTGTTTTTGTTTTCCTGTTTCTATGGAGCCTAGTGTCACTGTTATGGTCACAATAGGTTTTAAAATTTGAACTTTGTGTATGTCCAAGAAAGGAGAGATGGACCCTAGACTAAAAGCATCTTTTATTGGTTGAAATCCATAAGAAAAAACAAGAATATCTGGAATTTCTAAGCCTACTTCTTCAGAAAGGACTGGTGATCTCTTTTGTTGAAAGGTCAAAAAAGTAGTGTCAATAAATCTATCTGCTATTTATTGTGGAATGACTGTGCCAAAGTACCCCAGGTACCAGGACAAGGACTTAGCCTCAGCTGTCATCTTAATTTTTCAGGGAAAGGCAATAACTCAGTATGTTACTCTCAGTCAAGGTGGTACCATGTCTTCTTTGAAGGTATTTCTTTTCATCATACGCACACCTGTGCACACACACACACACACACACACACACAGCTACCTACAAGGGGGAGAGTTGTCAGCAGAAACAAGACATTTTCTATCTCCTACTCGTGGACTCTGGATAACCCAGGCCCTTCATCTCTTGCTCTCATTGCTGGGACCATTCCTATTGCTCTACCAGGACCAGCTTAGTAATATGCAAGTGTTAGTCACTCAGTCACCTCTGGTTCTTTGTGACTCCATGGACTGTAAACCACTAGGCTCCTCTGTCCATGGGATTTCCCAAGGTAAAATACTTGAGTGGGTTGCGATTTCCTTCCGCAGGGGATCTTTCTGACCCAGGGATCGAACTTGGGTCTCCCACATTGCTGGCGTATTCCTTAGTGTCTAAGCTGCCAGGGAAGCCCAGTTTGCAAGGCCCAGTGTTAAAAAAAGAAGGCAGAAGCTCTTGTTGAGAAATTAACAATGCCAAGAAAACAACAACAGAGCATTATGTAATGATGGGTCCTTAATGAGAGCTGGCCCAGAGTGACTGCACACAACTCACACACTCATGAATCCACATCCATTCACTACATTGGTGATGAAAATTTCAGGAGTTCCTAGACCTTCTTTGTCTTCCTTGGTCTATGTCCTACCTGGGAATGGAATGGGGATTTGCTGTCTCCCCCTCTACAAAATAAAAAATAAACACCTTCTGGATTTTGAAAATAATTCTGTCTTCTCAGATCACAATGTGCCACCAAGGGGAAGGGCTGGACTTTGACAAACTAAACAAAGGTTTTCTTTGTACATTTTTCTCCAAAGCAGAGGTCTGCCTGGCATAAATCTACATAAGTAAGTAGAACCCTCAAGATATGCTCCAGGGTGAATTTCAAAGGCTACTTCTTCAGAGAGGGCTGGTGATCTCTTTTGTTGAAAAGTCATAGAAATAATATCAATAGATCTATCTTTTTATCTCCCATGGGATATGCTTAAATTTATCTTTATCTCTATTCTTATTTATTTAGATGGGAAAAATCTGAAAGGAAACTGAATAACTGCAGCTATCTCTGGTTGGGTGAAATTTTAAAACTTATTGTTACTACTACTCTTATTAGTTTATTTTGTCTTCTACAGTGCCCATGCTTTTCATTTCTTTAATTAGAAAAACTAAGCTCTCACATTATGTATAACAAAGAAGAACATTTGTATCCTTTCAAAAATATGTGTGAATGATGAGAATTTTCTTTTTAAGTTTATATATTATAGAATATGTAAAAAAAAAAAAAAAAAAAACCTGATTTTATGATACTGACTATTGTGCCCAGTATTGGGATAAAAATCATGAGGTTGTAAGAAATACAACTACTTTACATATACCTGTCAAAGTATTCTAGTATCTAAGATAGTAGCTATTAGCCTGGTGTAAATTCTTCCAGATGTCTCAACCGGCAAAAACTGTTACTACATTTTGTGCTTTATGTTTTTATTTGGTCGTTATCCCAAGATTGTGTGAAGTGGTTTATCTGAGACTAAATCTTTCCAAATCTTCTCTCCTTTAGATTAAGTATTATTCTTGGACATAAAAGAGGATGAACTCCTTCTATAGTACCAATTCTAGGCAAAAATGATGAAGTTGCCAATATCACAAAACAGAGACAAGTATACATTATGAGCCTTCAATGAAAGACTATCCCACTACTTATAATGTACTCTTCTGTCTCTGTCTCTATCAGTCTCAGTTCAGTTCAGTTCAGTCGCTCAGTGTTTCTGACACTTTGCAACCCCATGAATCACAGCACTCCAGGCCTCCCTGTCCATCACCAACTTCCAGAGTTCACTCAGACTCGCGTCCATTGAGTCAGTGATGCCATCCAGCCATCTCATCCTCGGTCATCCCCTTCTCCTCCTGCCCTCAATCCCTCCCAGCATCAGAGTCTTTTCCAATGAGTCAACTCTTAGCAGGAGGTGGCCAAAGTATTGGAGTTTCAGCTTTAGCATCATACCTTCCAGAGAAATCCCAGGGCTGATCTCCTTCAGAATGGACTGGTTGGATCTCCTTGCAGTCCAAGGGACTCTCAAGAGTCTTCTCCAACACCACAGTTCAAAAGCATCAATTCTTCAGCACTCAGCCTTCTTCACAGTCCAACTCTCACATCCATACATGACTACTGGAAAAACCATAGCCTTGACTAGATGGACCTTAGTCGGCAAAGTAATGTCTCTGCTTTTGAATATGCTATCTAGGTTGCTCATAACTTTTCTTCCAAGGAGTAAATGTCTTTTAATTTCATGGCTGCAATCACCATCTGCAGTGATTCTGGAGCCCCCTAAAATAAAGTCTGACACTGTTTCCACTGTTTCCCCATCTATTTCCCATGAAGTGATGGGACTGGATGCCATGATCTTTGTTTTCTGAATGTTGAGCTTTAAGACAACTTTTTCACTCTCCTCTTTCACTTTCATCAAGAGGCTTTTTAGTTCCTCTTCACTTTCTGCCATAAGGGTGGTGTCCTCTGCATATCTGAGGTTATTGATATTTCTCCCGGCAATCTTGATTCCAGCTTGCGTTTCTTCCAAATGAGCGTTTCTCATGATGTACTCTGCATAGAAGTTAAATAAGCAGGGTGACAATATACAGCTTTGACGTACTCCTTTTCCTGTTTGGAACCAGTCTGTTGTTCCATGGTCAGTTCTAACTGTTGCTTCCTGACCTGCATACAGATTTCTCAAGAGGCAGTTCAGGTGCTCTGGTATTCCCATCTCTTTCAGAATTTTCCACAGTTTATTGTGATCCAGAGTCAAAGGCTATGGCACAGTCAATAAAGCAGAAATAGATGTTTTTCTGGAACTCTCTTGCTTTTTCCATGATCCAGCGGATGTTGGCAATTTGATCTCTGGTTCCTCTGCCTTTTCTAAAACCAGCTTGAACATCAGGAAGTTCACAGTTCACGTATTGCTGAAGCCTGGCTTGGAGAATTGTGAGCATTACTTTACTAGCGTGTCAGATGAGTGCAATTGTGCGGTAGTTTGAGCAATCTTTGGCATTGCCTTTCTTTGGGATTGGAATGAAAACTGACCTTTTCCAGGCCTGTGGCCACTGCTGAGTTTTCCAAATTTGCTGGCATATTGAGGGCAGCACTTTCACAGCATCATCTTTCAGGATTTGAAATAGCTCAAGTGGAATTCCATCACCTCCACTAGCTTTGTTCATAGTGATGATCTAAGGCCCACTTGACTTCACATTCCATGATGTCTGGCTCTAGGTGAGTGATCATACCATTGTGATTATCTTGGTCATGAAGATCTTTTTTGTACAGTTCTTCTGTGTATTCTTGCCACCTCTTCTTAATATCTTCTGCTTCTATTAGGTCCATACCATTTCTGTCCTTTATTGAGCCCATCTTTGCATGAAATTTTCCCTTGGTATCTCTAATTTTTTTGAAGAGATCTCTAGTCTTTCCCATTCTGTTGTTTTCCTCTATTTCTTTGCATTGATTGCTGAAGAAGGCTTTCTTATCTCTTCTTGCTATTCTTTGGAACTCTGCATTCAGATGCTTATATCTTTCCTTTTCTCCTTTGCTTTTCTCTTCTCTTCTTTTCACAGCTGTTTGTAAGGCCTCCCCAGACAGCCGTTTTGCTTTTTTGCATTTCTTTTTCATGGGGATCTTCTTGATCCCTGTCCCCTGTACAATGTCACGAACCTCATTCCATAGTTCATCAGGCACTCTATCTATCAGATCTAGGCCCTTAAATCTATTTCTCATTTCCCTGTATAATCATAAGGGATTCTAATTAGGTCATACCTGAATGGTCTCACAGTTTTCCCTGCCTTCTCTACCTATCACTAAACCTCAGGTTCTACCACCAGTATGTTAAAAACCAGCACAGAGAATGGACAAACATTTCAAGCATAATACCAAATGTGTCTGCATCTGTGTCTGTGTGTATATTTGTAGGTATATAATCAAGCGCATGTTTGTGTGTATGTGTATCTGCATCTGTCTATGTTCCATTATGTATCTATCAATGTGTGTGCATGCCTATGTGCTAAGCTTGCCTGTTTGACTGCTTTAAGCACTATGAACTTTAGCTTGCCAGGCTCCTCCATCCATGGGGATTCTCCAGACAAGAATACTGGAGTGGGTTTCCATTCCCCCCTCAGGGAATCTTCTAGACCCAGGAACTGAACCCACATCTTTTATGAATCTTGGATTGTCAGGCAGGATCTTTACCAGTAAAGCCACTTGTCAGCTCTGTTTAGTTACTCATTTATGTCCGACTCTGTGACCCCATGGATTGCAGCATGTCAGGCTTCCCTGTCCACCACCCAACTCCTGGAGTTTGCTCAAACTCATGTCCATCGAGCCAGTGATGCCGTCCAACCATCTCATCCTCTGTCATCCCCTTCTCCTGCCTTCAATCTTTCCCAGCATCAGGGTCTTTTCAAATGAGTCAGCTTTTTGCATCAAGGTGGCCAAAGTATTGGAGTTTCAGCTTCAGGATCAATCCTTCCCATGAATATTCAGGACTGATTTCCTTTAGGATTGATTGGTTTGACCTCCTTGCAGTCCAAGGGACTCTCAATCTCCTTTCCAGAGTGACAGTTCAAAAGCATCAATTATTTGGCACTCAGCTATCTTTATAGTTTGACTCTCACATCAATATGACTACTGGAAAAACCATAGTTTTGACTAGACAGAACTTTGTCAGCAAAGTAACGTCTCTGCTCTTTAATACGCTGTCTAGGTTGGTAACAGCTTTTCTTCCAAGGACCAAGCGTCTTTTGATTTCATGGCTGCAGTCACCATCTGCAGTGATTTTGAAAATATCAAAGCCCAAGAAAATAAAGTCTGTCACTGTTTCCATTGTTTCCCCATCTATTTGCCATGAAGTATAAGGACTGGATGCCATGATCATAATTTTTTGAATGTGGAGCTTTAGGCCAGATTTTTCACTCTCCTCTTTAGTTCCTCTTCACTTTCTGCCATAAGGGTGGTGTCATCTGCATATTTCGGGTTATTGATGTTTCAGCAATCTTGATTCCAGCTTGTGCTTCATCCAGCCTAACATTTTGCATAGTGTACTCTGCATATAAGTTAAATAAGCAGGGTGACAATGTACAGCATTGAGGTCCCCCTTTCCTAATTTGGAAGCAGTCCATTGTTCCATGTCCAGTTCTAATTGTTGCTTCTTGACCTGTATACAGATTTCTCAAGAGGCAGGTAAGGTGGTGTGGTATTCCCATCTCTTGAATAATTTTCCACAGGTCAAACAACAGGGAGCCTTGCCCATTGAAAATTGTGCTGAAGATGCTGAGCATGGCCCTGCCTGTCAGAACAAGATTCAGTTTCCCCCACAGTCAGTCTCTCCCATCAGGAAGCTTCCAGAAGCCTCTTATCCTTACCCCTCAGAGGATGGGCAGAATGAAACCCACAATCACAGAAAACTAATCAAACTGATCACATGGACCACAGCCTTGTCTAATTCAATGAAACTATGAGCCATGCCATGTGGGGCCACCCAAGACAGGTGAGTTATGGTGGAGTAGTCTGACAAAACATGGTCCACTGGAGAAGGGAATGGCAGGTAAGGTGGTGTGGTATTCCCATCTCTTGAATAATTTTCCACAGGTCAAACAACAGGGAGCCTTGCCCATTGAAAATTGTGCTGAAGATGCTGAGCATGGCCCTGCCTGTCAGAACAAGATTCAGTTTCCCCCACAGTCAGTATTCTTGCCTTGAGAACCCCAAAAAGATTATGGAAATGCAAAAAGATATGACACTGAAAGATGAACTCCCCATGTCAGTAGGTGCCCCATATGCTACTTGAGAAGAGTAGAGAAATAACTCCAGAAAGAATGAAGAGATGGAGCCAAAGTGAGAACATAGCCCAGTTGTGGATGTAACTGGTGATGGAAGTAAAGTCTGATGCTGTAAAGAGCAATATTGCATAGGATCCTGGAATGTTAGGTATATGAATTAAGGTAAATTAGAAGTGTTCAGACACGAAATGGCAAGAATGAACATTGACATTTTAGGAATTAGTGAACTAAAATGGACTAGAATGGGCAAATTTAATTCAGATGACCATTGGATCTACTACTGTGGGCAAGAATCCCTTAGAAAAAATGGAGTAGCCCTCATAGTCAAAAAGAGTCCAAAATGCAGTACTTGGGTGCAGTCTCAAAAATGACAGAATGATCTCTGTTCATTTCCAAGGCAAACCATTCAATATCACAGCAATCCAAGTCTATGCCCCAACCAGTATTGCTGAAGAAGCTGAAGTTGAACAGTTTTATGAAGACCTACAAGATCTTCTAGAACTAACACCTAAAAAAAGATGTCCTTTTCATCACAGGGAACCGGAATGCAAAAGTAGGAGCTTGAGAGATACCTGGAGTAACAGGCAAATTTGGCCTTTGAGTACAAAATGAATCAGGGTAGAAGCTAACAGTTTTGCCAAGAGAATGCACTGGTCATAGTAAACACCCTCTTCCAACAACACAAGAGAAGACTCTTAAAAAAAAAAAAGAGAGAGAGAGAGAGAGAGAGAGAAGACTCTACACATGGACATCACCAGATGGCCAATACCAAAATCAGATTGATTATATTCTTTGCAGCCAAAGATGGAGACGCTCTATACAGTAAGTGAAAAACAAGACCAGGAGCTGACTGTGGCTCAGATCATGAACTCCTTATTGCCAAATTCAGACTTAAATTGAAGAAAGAAGGGAAAACCATTAGGCCATTCAAGTATGACCTAAATCAAATCCCTTACGATTATACAGTGGAAGTGACAAATAGATTCAAGGGGTTAGATTTCATAGAGAGAGTGCCTGAAGAACTATGGACAGAGGTTCATGAGATTGTACAGTAGGCAGGGATCAAGACCATCCGCCAAAAAAAAAGAAATTCAAGAAGGCAAAATGGTTGTCTGAAATGGCCTTACAAATAGCTGAGAAAAGAAGTGAAGTGAAAAGCAATTCCAAAGAATAGCAGGTAGAGATAAGAAAGCCTTCCTCAGTGATCAATGCAAAGAAATACAGGTAAACAGTAGAATGGGAAAGACTAGAGATCTCTTCAAGAAAATTAGAGATACCAAGGGAATATTTCATGGAAAGATGGGCACAGTAACAGACAAAAGTGGTATGGACCTAACAGAAGCAGAAGATATTAAGAGGAGATGGCAAGAATACGTAAAAGAACTATACAAAAAAAAAAAAAAAAGTAAGAAAGAAAAAGAAAAAAGCCACCTATACCCAGTTAAATTAATTAAACAAAGAAGCCATTAGACTGAGAGGGTGCTAATGCCTTGGCAGCTTAGGTAAGCAAACCAAACTTACACCAGAGTCAATACACGTAAGTGACTCAAGGATAGGAAACTAAAACTTAAGAACAACCAATCACAAACAGCCAAGTAGACATTCTAAATAAGGGCACCATTTATCCTATAGCTGGTCAAGTTATCCCCTTGCTTTGCTTCAAGTCTGCTCTTTAAAGCCTTTTCCTTTACCTCTTACCAGTAGAGTAGCTCTAAGCAGATTTGATTTGGCTCTGCTGTTAATAGATTTAAATCAGTGTTTGTGCAAATAAACTCTTAAAATTTTTATTTTTATGCCTCAGTTTATCCTCTAGCACTATTTCCCCATCATCTTTGTGACATAAATAATAATTTACTGAGCATTTCCTCTGTGTTGGGCCCAGTAAGAAGTGTTTTACTGTTGTTCAGTAGCTAAGTCTTGTCTGTTTGCAACCCCATGGACTGTAGCACATCAGGATCCTCTGTCTTCCACTATCTCCCAGAGTTTGTTCAAATTCATTTTCATTGAGTAGGTGATGCTATCTAACCATCTCATCCTCTGCCTTCTCCTTATACCTTCAATCTTCCCTAGCATCAGAGTCTTTTTCATCGAGCAGTCTCTTCACATCAGGTGGCTAACGTATTAAAGCTTCATACTCAGCATTGGCCCTTTCAATGAATATTCCAGGTTGATTTCCTTTAGGATTGACTGGTTTGATCTCTTTCCTGTCCAAGGGACCCTCTAGGGTCTACTCCAGGATCACAGTAAAAAAACATCAATAAAGAAACATAAAGCCTTCTTTATGCTCCAACTCTCACATCTGTAGATGACTATGGATGAAAACAAAACAAAACAAAAAAACTACATATAAAAAAAACTATGTATAAAAAGCTATGGATAAGATGACTACAGACAAAACCCATAGCTTTGACTATACGGATCTTTGTCAGCAAACTGATGTTTCTGCTTTTTAACATGCTGTCTAGGTTTGTCATAACTTTCCTTCTAAGGCGCCAGCATCTATTAATTGCATGGCTGCGATCACGGTCTGCAGTGGCATCACACCATTTGGTTCAGTCAATGCTCCTACAAGGTTGAGTAAACTGAAAGTCGCTCAGTCGTGTCCGGCTCTCTGCGACCCCGTGGACTGTCCATGGAATTCTCCAGGCCAGGATACTGGAGTGGGTAGCCTTTCCCTTCACCAGGGGATCGTTCCAACCCAGGGATCCAACCCAGGTCTCCCACATTGAAGGTGGATTCTTTACCATCTGAACCACAAGGGAAGCCCAAGAATACTGGAGTGAGTATAGTGAGTAGCCTATCCCTTCTCCAGCGGATCTTCCAGACCCAGGAATTGAACAAGGATCTCCATATCTACCTGTATTGTAGGCAAGATTTACATAGATAAAGCAACTCTTCTGATTGCATAGCTAGAAAAAAAAATGGACTTGCCTATGCCTGGAAATTGATTAATAAAGCATTTGACTTTTCATTAATGTCTTCTGAGGCTTCCCAGGTGGTGTTAGTAGTTAAGAAAGCACCTGCCCATGCAGGAGATGTAAGAGACATGGATTCTATCGCTGGGTCAGGAAGATCCCCTGGAGGCAGTCATGGCAACCCACTCCAGTATTCTTGCCTGGAGAATCCTGTGGACAGAGGAGCCTGGTGGGCTACAGTTCATAGGGTCGCAAAGAGTCAGACATGATGGAAACTACAGCACAAACACGCAATGTCTTCTGAAGGAAAAGCCTGAAGTAAGAGCTACTGTCTTTTCTGTCTTGGGATTGAATATCAGTTCCCCACTTTTTTTTTTTTTTTTAAACTACTTGGCTTTGGGCAACACTGCAAACTCTGTCCATACACCATTTTATTTTTATGGGCATAATAATAACTATCTCATATGTTTACGACCATCGTGTATTTAAATGAAACCATGTAACTTGTTTGCTACAAATTAAAGTCCAGAAGAACAGAGGAGTATCTCTCCGTTTTTTTCCTTCTCTTTTTAAAATTAAGCTGTATAAGTGTGTTTCCTTTTTGTTCTTGTCAAAAAATCAAGGTCTTGGAGAGATGACGTTCCCTGAGTTATTTTAAAGGCAAGAAGTTGAACTACAATCCAGACAGCTAGTAAAATCTTGTTGACAGAATTTCTGCTGACCCGTTCTTGCCCTGGCACCTGGCGGGTGAGAGAGCACTTGAGAATAGCAATCAGCGACCCATTTCCTCACTTCTCAGTGGACTCGAGATACTAATTGCCTGCTAGTCCCACCCACCCTGCCTCGATCCTCTCTCCAAAGGCTCTTTTCATTATACGTGTTGTTTATGGCCAAGCCAAGGTGTCATATTTAGAAATAGAAAAAGAAGAATCACCCCACTCCCAGCACTGCCTGAAGCTTTGTTGAGTGGTTAAACAATGAACAAGAGAAATTGTTGCTGTTAAAAATTAAAAAAAAAAAAAGCAGTGGCATGGAATTTCAAGACAGCATTTCCATTTGAAGCCATGAATAATGTAGTTATGGTAATATAGCTGCTATTCATAATTATGAACACTTCATTCCTCCACATGTTCTCATGTCACACAGAGCAGGCTGGTGAGATCTGGTCTGCTTCTGATTGTTTTTGCTGTGTTTTGCATTATAAATTCTACTCTGCTCCACCCTGATTACCCCAACTATATGGCAGCCATTGGTGCCATTATAGTCAACAGCAGCATGTCTCCTAACCTCCCCTGTAGGACTGAATGTGTCTTGTAAGTTGGAGGTTAGAATTTAATTTCAGTCAAGAATTAGATCTAGTGTGCCATCAACCATTTGAAAGATAAAAAGAAATTTTACTGTGAAATTATACATCATGGTTATTTCCTTATATGGACTTTTCCAAAGCCCTGAGAGAAATCCTGGCTTTTTAGTAGTCACATACTTTGTAGAATTTTCTAACAAAATAGGAAAGATCATGGAACTTGACATCAGTCACATTTTGCTATAAATCTTCTACTTAGTAGAACTTGATACAATACTGTTGATATTTTTTGTGAGAACTAAATGCCACAACTCTTAAAAGTTCTTAGCACATAACAAGCACTAAGTAATCAATGAGTAATAGTGTTTACAAACAACTTAAAAATTTATGATTAGAGATAATAGCTATCTCACAGCAACTTTGTGAGTTTGAGTTTAATGTTTTCTCAAATCTAAACCTCAAGAATTTGCATTTTAATTTTTCTACAATTACTCTTTGTTTTAAAGTCAGTTCACACATTTGACATCATTGTTCCTTTCTGCCCCTGAAAACTGGCTAAATTGAGAGTATGTATTTTCTTTAAATGTTGTATTTGAATTTCCAGACTCTCAAGAGAACACAATTTTTTATTGACATGAGTAGTGAATGTCTTTGATTTTTGAGTAGTTAAGTGGAGCACATAAATTCACACCACCAGTTGGTCATTGAGCTGGGACATGGGTTAGATAATATATTCAACTATATCAACAGTTCTGGCACTTGGTTCCAAGCACTTTTGTTTTTCTTGGAAAAATATAAATTTGAAAAATAAGTAAAAGGGACATTGACATGGTATTTTCCAGAAAATAATTTTAATAAAGAAAGGAGGAAAGAAGGAGGAAAAGATGAGAGGAAGAAAGGAAGAGAGAGAGGGAGGGAGTGAAACAGGGAGGAAGGAAAGAAAGAAAGGTAAGAATAAAATGTATAACCAAATGTCACCATTTTATTCCTGATAATATAAGCTAATGCTAAAATTTAGAGAGTACATTATATTTGAAAATACATGTACAAGTTATTTTGCTTCCTATGAACTCAGAGTATTTTACTTATTTTTCTCTTCTGCCCTGTCTTTGTCATAGTACAATAGTACTCAAATTGATACTAAACTTCATTACAAACCCTGCCCCACTACTATCTGGGCATTTCAGTGAAATAGCCAATAGGGTCATTTACAATTTGACTATAAATTATCTAAATATATATGTTCCCAGGTGGTGCTAGTGGTAAAGAACCAGCCTCCCGACACAGGAGACTCAGGAGAAGCAGACTGTTAGATAAAAATTTCTGACTTCCAAAGACTTTCTTTCTCCTTCTCTGCTTTCTTCCATTCCAATTACCCTTCCTCCTCCTGCCCTAAGCAGAGTTTTTTGTCTTCATGCATGTAAACCATTAAAACAGAAGCACTGGATCTCTCTAAGGTAACGGATGAATGACAAAGGAAAATTCTATTCAACCACATTCAGAAACATTACTATCACTCATGGTTATTGATTGTCCACTGAGTACAAGACGCTATGCTTGGCTTTCCAGGTGAATTACTGTTTAAAGAGTTTGAGACACAATGTGGTAAGCTAAAACTAGAGAATATATAGACTGTATCAGTCCTGTATGCAAAATTATACTTTTGCTAAATTTTCAGTGGAAAAAAAAGAGCCTTGAATCTTAACTTGCTACATGGTTACCATCTGTGTCACTCAGAGCAAGTTTCTTAACCTCTTTGAGCTTTGGTTTACTTAAATGTAAAACGGATGCTAATGATGCTTATCTCGGTGCTTTACTGTGAGAATTAAATGAGGGGAAGTAATTGTAAAGTGCTTAGTACTAAATAAATTCACTAACCCCTACTAAACATCCTAGCCCCTGGCCTTATTTTTCCTTTCTGAAATTCCTTGCCTTAAAAATTCAAACACATTTTCTAAGCTCACTAGCAGATTCCTTGATGTACATACCACATTCTAGATGAGTGATGCAGACTTCAAGGGTTACCCTAGGGATCAAAACAACATTTCAAAAACAGTCTTAAACTTATTTAATGAATGAATAATTAATAGTGCACTTTCTCCTCTGTCTTTATTTCTGTGTTATTTCTGTATTCTATGCTGTATTTCTCAAAAAAAAAAAAAAAAAGCCTCTACACTGACAATAGGTGAGAGATTGCTTTAAAAACCAACAATAACTACAGGATGCTTGAGATTATATCTGAGTATTATTGAATCCAACTAGCCCCCTTCCCCAACAGGGATTGTTCATACAAATTATTTTGGTACCCAATTAAATCGAAGATCCACTTCAACATCCAAGTCCTAAAAGCATCTTCTAGAAGTTAGAGACAAGAAGAGCAGAGTCAAATGATAAAGTTCTTCAGGGGTACCAACCCCATCCCTTTTCTCTTTGCAGGGGCACTAATGTTAAATATCATCATTGAGGAACTAACTGCTGCCAAATTAAGAAATGTTGTCAATCTTCCAAGATGGCACTCATATCTTCCAATGGAAACAATGCTAGAAATCAGGGGGTTTATGGCTGAAAGGGAATCCTTGCTTTATGTCCTGTGTATGTCTGGCTTCCCACGTGGCACAGGTGGTAAAGAACCTGCCTGCCAATGCAGGAGATATAAGAGACGCAGGTTCGATCCCTGGGTTGAGTAGATTCACTGGAGAAGGAAACAGCAACCCACTCCAGTATTCTTGCCTGGAAAATTCCACCGACAGAGGAGCCTGGTGGGTTACAGTCTGTAAGGGTGCAAAGAGTAGGACATGACTGAAGCAACTTAGCGGCACCATGTTTGGGGAATAGCCAATTACATGTGCTTGGATTCTCAGGGTACACAGATTTGGAACACTTCTCATCTAAACCAGAGAGATACATGTGATTTCTGCTTCTTCTCATGTGTAGCCAGGTTCTCTGGTTCACTGTATCAAGACAGAGGAGAATCCAGCCTCCTCACTCAGTGTGTCTTACATGAAGAGTCCCTGCCAACCTGCCTAGTTGAATGCACTATTTCAGATGACATGGCAACTACATGTTTTTGTAATTTACCTTTTGACTGTTTTACCTGGGAAGTCAGTGAAAAGTAGCTTGTGGATGAGGTTCAGAAAAAAGAATAAGGATTTATGAATTGCTTGCCAGATTTTGACCTAGGAATTTTTTTATTCTTAATTGTATTTCATTTTCACAAGTTTACTGCCAGGTAGATAATTTTAATCTTCTTTCACAAATGTAGGATCTGAGGTGATATTTAGGGAAATTAAGTGATTCATTAAAGTTAGGCTGTTATTGCTGTTGTTTAGTCACTAAGTCATGTCCAGTTCTCTGCACCCTCACAGGCTGTAGCCCACCAGGCTCCTCGATCCATGGGATTTCTCAGGCAAGAATACTAGGGTGGGTGGCCATTTCCTTCTCCAGGGGCTCTTTCTGACCCAGACGTTGAACCCATGTCTCTTATGTCTCCTGCATTGGCAGGTGGGTTCTTTACCACTCACACCACCTGGGAAGCCCTGTGTCTAGTAGAGTGGCACATAGTAGGTGCTAGAAAATAAATATTTCTTAAATAGCAATGAAAGAATCATTTCCGCATTTGTAATGACTGCCTTGCAGTGACTTCTCCACACAGTATTCTAAAATGAGAAAGCCAATACAGCCAATGACGAAATCACATTAAATCCTCAGACTCTACCTTCGGTCAGTTGAGTAACAAGAGCAGAATCAACAAATTTCCTTATGTGCTTGAGCCTCAACTGAGTGTCAATAGTCAGTGTGACCAGGTTGAGCTGGCATCTCTTCCTGCCAGCTGAGCTGTCCTTCCCCTTCCTGGAAACTCTCCCAGAGACTCTATTCCATGGCAAAGTGTTCCCCTTACATAAAATATATTCCTTGGAAAGGCCACCTTGGGAAGAAACAACTTTGAGGGATAGGAGCATTAATTTTCTGATCTAGAAAAAGAATCATACCTGCAGAAAGGAAAAGGTGCTGGGGATCTCAGTGACACAGAAAGCCATACGCTCTCCATCCTCATCAGCTCATATGACTTCTTTCTGTTGGCTGTTATGCCATGGCTGTAGCACACATAACTGAGCCCTGTAATCATCCCACCCACTGTTAAAAGACAAACCAGGTGGGCTTCCCTAGTAGCTCAGTGGTAAAGAATCTGCCTGCCAATGCAGGAGACACGGGATGGATCTCTGCTCTGGGAAGATGCCACAACTAATCCCACCGGCCAAAACTACAGAGCTCACATCCTGCAACTACAAAGGCTCCCATGCTCTAGAGCCTGTGATCTGCAATAAGATAAGCCACTGCAACAAGAAGTTCCTGCACCAAAACTAGAGTAGCCCCCTCGCAGCAGCTACAGAAAGTCCATGCACAGCAACAAAGACCCAGCACAGCCAGACATAAATAACTAAACCTTAGGGAAAAAAGGAGGCATATATATTTTAAGAGTTTATCTGAACAAAAATCAGTTCCAAATAGAAAGCACCAAACAAGGAATGGTTAGGAATGTTACACAAAAAGGAGCTGCAGGAAAGACATTTATGGAGAAATGGTGGAAGTAAACCATTTGATTTATTATAGGTTAAACATGTGCCTTATTTGGAAAAGCCTAGTTTACTGTTTGTGATTGGTTACACTTAGGTTTTGGTTTCTCACCCTTGACATACTCACAGGCTTAGGTTTGGTTTGAAAGGTAAGCTAAGGCAAAAGAACCACCCCCGTCTCACAGCCCTCTTGTTAACACCGCTGAAAAACACGTACAGATCCATAGAATGATAATGATTTTGACGAGTAAAAAAATTCTAAAACTGGGGGGAAATCTCAGAAATAATCTATTCTGAGAGACCAACTTTAAGACTATTAGAGTCACCTGCAGAGGCTGCAAAATGAATGAATCTACATTCATTCATACATGAACATCCTAAAATGTTTCGTCTCAGCTATTCTGGGAAGTGGGTCAAGGGAACTATTTATAACAAGCCTCTCTGGTGATTCTGACGCCCTCTGTGACTGGTTATAGAACCACTGATCTAGTCAAAGACCAAATGGGAAGCCCAGAAGAAAATAACACCCTAATTATTGACAGAGCCTGCATTCTGTGTATCATTCTAAGAACATTTCCAGGACACCAAGGAGTATCTGTATAATTATGCCATCTTTTTTTTTTTTTCATCTTTTTCTTTTTTCATTTTTGATGGCAAGGTTAAGTTTCAAGGACCCCAGATCTCCCATCTTTTCATCAAATTCTGGCTCCCAACAAGTTATAGTATTTAAATTTCTATAGAATTCATATAATTATAATTTTAAATGTATGCATGCTCTATCTGAAATAACATATTTCATACAAGAAAATATCAGGATTGTGTAGAAATAGAATTTAGGGACAATCAAGAAGATGAAATGAATAGGAATGGTTCTTAGTAGTATGAATCGTGACAATATAATTTTTCCTTGAACTGATGCTGTTAATAAAAGGCGAATTACTATATAGTATTTGTATGGTTTAAACGATATTAAAAATGACAGAAAAGCCCCATTAGAGGCATGAGTCATTGTAATTTAAAGTATAATGAAGTATTATGTTGATTTAAGCAAAAACAGATAGCAAATACAAATAAAACATTTACCAAGATGTTTGTGATTTTGGCAAGAAGCATATTAATAAGGGGTAACAATGGCTATTGAATGTCCTGGGATATGCTTTCTGCATCAGAACAAGACCTTGAAAAAGATGTCTCTGAGATAGAATGGGCATAGAGGCCCTAGAGGATTTTATGGTATTTGAATTTCACGTGTTCTTTCATTTGTAATCCTAGGTTCCTCTTTGCTAGCTCAGTGAAGCTTTACTTAGCTTAAGAAAGGTACTGAATGCCTATAACCCTCTATTTTTATTCTGTGCTCTTTCATGGGGGTGTTGTAAAAGTTAAATGAGGTACTACATGCAAAATATTTTAGCATGGTGTTTGCATGCTTGCATATGTGCTAAGCCACTTCAGGTATATCTGACTTTTTGTGACCCTATGGACTGCAGCCTGCCAGGCTCCTCTGTCCGTGGAACTTCCCAGGTAAGAATACTGGAGTGGGTTGCTGTGCCCTCCTCTAGGGGATCTTCCTGACCCAGGAACTGAACCCACATCTTTTACATCTCCTGCAGTGGCAAGTGGGTTCTTTACCATTAGCACCAGCATCTAGTAAATGCTTATTGATGTTATTACTATTGATGTCATTGTTACTGAGTTTAATTGGAAGGGAAAAATAGACTTAGTTACATAAAGTTGAGCTTCTGTCCTGATGTATAAAGTCTTCATCACCTCCTGCCATTCCTGCCATTTAAATTACTAGGAATTCTCAGCTTGCAGATTTGTGAATGAGTGTCCATGTGATGGATAAGTCTTCTTAATGTTTTCAAATAGAATTGTCAGGAAGGGGGAGTTCTTTGGGGCTTGACAGATAATATAATCATCAAAGAATAGGTTAATAGAAGGAAAAGAAGCAAATTTTAATTCATATGCATTGAGGTCCATAGAAATGGGATCTAAGAAGTGGCCAGAGCATGTGGCTTTTGTATTTAGACAAAGTAGCAATAAATTTGTGAAGAATTGACAGGACAAAGAAACTTAGGCTTCAGGTGCTTGATTAGTGAAGAATCTAAACAGCGTTTGAGCTTGGGTAGTAAATTGTCTAGATAAATTGGTTAGATAGCATCACTAGCATTAGATTCAATGGACATTAATCTGAGCAAACTCCAAGAGACAGTGAAGGACTGAGGAGCCTGTCATGCTGCAATCCATGAAGTCGCAAAGAGTTGGACATGACCTAGTGACTGATCAACAACAAAGCAAAGTAACAAAGTTTGTTTATGCAAGTTTCTCAGCCTCAAATTTCCTATCTCTAGAGGTAAGGATGGAGAAGGCAATGGCAACCCACTCCAGTATTCTTGCCTGGAAAATCCCATGGACGGAGGAGCCTGGTAGGCTGCAGTCCACAGGGTCGCGAAGAGTCACACACGACTGAGTGACTTCACGTTTACTTTTCACTTTTATGCATTGGAGAAGGAAATGGCAACCCACTCCAGTGTTTTTGCCTGGAGAATCCCAGGCACGGCGGAGCCTGGTGGGATGCTGTCTATGGGGTTGCACAGAGTCGGACACGACTGAAGCGACTTAGCAGCAGCAGCAGCAGCAGAGGTAAGGATGTCCTTCTACCTCCAAATATAAAGAAGTGAGCCTTTCATGTGAAGACATTTTTCCAGCTTTCAGGATTGCAGAGAGGAAGGTCAAAATATACCTCTTGCATAGTTAATTAACTGGCTTTAATACAAAATAATTAATATGCCATTGAGGCATAGCTTGATATAGCCTGCCCTGGGGTCCAAGGGTCATATGGATGATGTATTCATTTTTCTATATGGAACTTAGTTATATATATATATATATATATATATATATATATTATGCTGACTGTATGTGTTAGTCTTCTCTGGTGGCTCAAATGGTAAAGAATCCACCTGCAATGCAGGCGATTCAGGTTCAGTCCCTGGGTTGGGAAAGTACCCTGGAGAAGAGAATGGCAACCCTCCCCAGTATTCTTACCTGGAGAATTCCATGAACAGAGGAGCCTGGCATGCAGATTCAAATTACATACAATGGGCAAGATCAACTCCCAAATCAACATTTTGAAACCTCAGTAATATCAAATTTCCATTGCATCCAAATAATAGATAAATAATCTAGACATAGACTTTACACTCTTCACAAAACAATAGCTCAAAGATGGATCACAGACCTAAATGTAAAATACAAACTAAAGCTCCTAGAAGGTGCCATAGGAGAAAATCTAGATGACTTTGGGTTTGACAATGACACTTTAAATGCAACATCAAAGACATGGTACGTGAAAGAAAGAATTAATAAGACGGACTTCATCACAATTGAAACTTTCTGCTCCATGAAGGGCATTGGCAAGAGAATGAAAGAAAAATAAAAGCCACAAAATGAAAGAAAATATTTGCAAAAATTGATCTGATTATGACCATGACTCAAAATGCATGAAGAACTCTTAAAAACTCAACAATTAAAAGAAAAGAAAAAAAGCCTTTCTGTGATATTGTGATCTACTAACGAGTATATATTTTATTCTTCATCCCCAGTTCTTAGCCAAACTCCTAAAACCTTTGTAAATTTCCTAAGCGATGAAGGTGCTAGAGCATCTTTTGATCTAACATTTGGATTTTGACCCTTTTTTCTGATGTAGAGACTCCTCTGGAATTCCCTGAGTGTTAGGAGAATCTTTTGTTCTAATGAGGCAAATCTTGGTGAGCTCCTGAATAGTTTCAGTATGGTGCCTGGTCACCAAAATGACCAAGCCAGGGTTAGGAGCTAGAACTTTCAACTCACTCCTCATTGACTAGGGAGGGAAGAGAAGCTGGAGAGTTAGTTAATAATTGATTGGGTTTTTATGGTGAAGCTTCCATAAAAATTTCTGAACCTTGAGATGTGGAGAGCTTCCAGGTTGGTGAATACCTGGCGTGCTGGGAAAGGGACACACACAGAAATCTCTGCACCTTCTTCCCATGTGTTTTGCCTAATGTATTTCTTCCGTCTGTTTCTTTGGTAATAAACTGATAATCTAGTAAGTAAACCGTTTTCCCCAGGTCTGAGAGCCACTGAGCAAATTATACTAAGAGAACCCAAGGAGAAAGCTGTGAGAACCTGCAGTTTATGGCCAAGTTGGACAGATATCATGGGCCACCTGGGGACCCACTACTTGGATTCTAAAGTGGAGAGGGGCAGTCTTTTGGGGCTGTGCCCTTAACCTGAGGGGGTCTGTGCTAAGTTCAGTTAGTATCAGAACTGAATGGAACTGAATCATAGATGCTCAATAATGTCAGAGAATTGATGGAATAGAAACACACACATCCATATACACACCTCATAGCAGAAGTATTGCAAGTGTAAGAGTAAAAGAGAAACTTTTTTCATTTTTTTTTTCCACTTACACCAACTAAAAACTGGGCCAAAAGCTTTAACAGACACCTCACCAAACAAGATATGCAGATGGCAAACAAATATATGGAAAGATCCTCCACAACAGATGTTATCAAAGAAACTCAAATCAAAACAACAAGATACCATCACTCACCTATTAGAACAGCCAAAATATAAACACCAAATACTGACAAAGATGTGGAGCCAGACAACCTCACATTCATTTTGTTGTCACAGTTCACTGTTGGTGGGAATGCAAAATGGCATAGCCACTTTGAAAGATAGCTGAAAGATAGCTCATCAGTTTCCAATACAACTGAACATATTCTTACAGTACCATCCAATGAGCCTGCTCTTCATTATTTACTCAAAGGAGTCTATGCCAGGTAGGATTAGGGAGTATAGAGAAGTCCCTATACCGTTTGCTTAATTTTGCTATAAAAGTAAAGCTGCTCTGAAAAATAAGGTTTATTAACACACATGCAAACACAAACACACACAGACACTGTATTTTCTCTGCTGTCACTCACTGTGTTTTAGCTCCAGTCACTAGTAGCATTTTTATCTATTTGGTTTTTTGCTCATTTTTCCTTAGAAGGTAGTAATTCCAGGGTTTGAAAAGACAATAAAAACCCAAAGCTGAATACTCTAGAGAGTTTCCCCAAAAAAATGCATCTTAGTTCTCTTGGGAGGAAAGTAGATTCAGAAGGGGTATAATGTCTTCTTTAAATATCAGAAAGAAATCAAAATTAGGCATGATACAAGGGTGAACAGCTTTCACCAAAATGCTAAAGGTGAGATGTAAAATGCTAAAGGTGAGACTTCCAAGAAATAATCAGATCCCAAAAGACAGAATTGCATGTTTAGAAGCTGAATTCCTTATTTCTATGATGTTTCAAGAATGTCTACAGTTAAATGGTTATTTCTGGGTGATGGGAGTAAGAGTAACTAGTTCTCCACTTCCTTCCCCTTATTTTCTCTCTTTTCCTTTCCCCTTTCTTTTCCTCTATCCCTTCCTTCTTTCTTTATTTTCCTTTTCATTTGTTTCACATTTTTAGTATCTGTAATTGCTTAACATAATTTTTACAAGTCTAAAATATAGATGATTGATTGATAGAGATGATACTGAGCAATCACATCCTGAACTACCAGAGCAGATGATATCTGTGTCCCTGCCAATCCTAGGAATTTAAAGACCCCCTGATTCCCAGCCCAGCCTCTCTCCTCTATATCATACTGAAACCACTGGATAGTGTTTCAAAGGTCTCCGAAGACTTCTGATCCTTTATATCTCAGCCAGAAGAGAATTCAGCGAGAGGCAAACTAACAGATAAGAAGTGACTTGTTAGGAAAGGATGCTTGTAAGGCTTACAAGTGGATGGATGAGAGAGTACCATGCCCTGAGAGCTGACTGGGCTATAGTCTTATAATCAAGGATGAGCGAGGAGGGGGAGAAAACCACTTTCTTCCTCATTCTTGAGTAGACATCATATTTCCGTCATCAGCTCCTCCTCCAGTTTCCTTGTCTCTACCTGGTCAAGCCAGGCCCCCAGATTACTATTTTTGATCTGTGCAGAGAGTATGAGCTGACTTACTGAACTCCCTGGGCAGGATGTGGGCCTTATAGCTCCATTGTCTTATTGTCTGGAGGCATGTCTCATGGTTATGCTGCATGGTTTGTTGCTAAGTAAGCCTGCTTGACTGCGTGGTTAACCAGACCTGCTTTCTTAAGTGATCATTAATGTACAGGGGTCTTCCATATTTTTTCTACTTACAATCCCACAGTGGGATTAACTATTTAATCACCTCATTTTGTCCCTTTACTCTGTCCCTAGAAATCTAGAATTTAAATCTAGACGTTAAAATCGGTTATTGGCTGTTTGGGGGCCATCCGGTAAAACAAATTTGACTAGAAAAGGAGAAAATTGTTCAGTTCAGTTCAGTCGCTCAGTTATGTCTGACTCTTTGCAACCCCCATGAACTTCAGCATGCCAGACTTCCCTGTCCATTACCAACTCCTGGAGCTTTCTCAAACTCATGCCCATCGAGTCAGTGATGCCATCCAACCATCTCATCCTCCATCATCCCCTTAGAGGAGAAGACTGTACAAATATCCAAAAAAGTATGATGTCAGACTCTTCAAAAAGGAAGAAAACAAGTGGGTACTAGTCAGGTAGGAATGATCAAATATAACCTCAAAAGTTTTGTGGGTTTTTTTTTTTTTGAGTTTTGTAGACTGAAAGTCAAGCTGTGTCTCTAAAATGAAACGGCTTCAAATGTAGTGTACAACACCATTAACCTGACTTTTAAAATGAAAACCAGGATCCTTTGATCAAGGACATTATTCTTTTATTCAGAGAATCACCATGGGAACAATCAGTAAGCAAAATAGAATGCTCACAAAAGTTTAGACTCGTGATTTGAGAAGCAATAAAGTCCTATCAATGCTGTGCTGATTAGGAGATAAGACAGAAAAGTCTCCTAAGCTAACTTAAATTATGACAGATAAGATGATATATCTTGCATACAGAAGTGATAAATATACTGGTCAGTGGAATTTGAGGATAGCACTGATAGTTTTTTTTTCTGTAACAGTTAAACATAATTTGTGTAAGCTCAATTTATTCAAATCCTCTTAGCTAAGGAATATGTGACTTGTAATACACCGGACAGTATGAAATCTGACTTTTGTAGGTTACTTTATAATAATGCAATACAGATTTACGCCAAGAGTCCATGTTGCTGCTGCTACTGCTGCTAAGTCGCTGTAGTCATGTCTGACTCTGTGCGACCCCATGGACAGCAGCCCACCAGGCTCCCCTGTCCCTGGGATTCTCCAAGCAAGAACACTGGAGTGGGTTGCCATTTCCTTCTCCAATGCATGAAAGTGAAAAGCGAAAGTGAAGTCGCTCAGTCATGTCCAACTCTTAGCCACCCCATGGACTGCAGCCTACCAGGCTCCTCTGTCCATAGGATTTTCCATGCAAGAGTACTGGAGTGGGGTGCCATTGCCTTCTCCAGAGTCCATGTTAGATAACCTTATTTTGGAGGTCAAGTGACTGGTCTTTGATATTATAGGTAAAAATCTTCTCATTGCTATAGAATTGACTGGATCTGAGGAGGTTATTTCCCCTTTAAAAATATCACTAAAGATTGACTTATACAACTGGAATGCAAATAAATCCATTCAATTTTGTTCAAGTAATAGTTATTGAAATTTTATTTGATGTACAAACTGGTAGCTCAGCTGTAAAGAATCCATCCGCAGTGCAGGAGACGTAGGAGACAAAAGTTCAATCCCTGGGTTGAGACGATCCCCTGGAGAAGGAAATGGCGACGCAGTCCAGTATTCTTGCCCCGGGAAACCCCATGGACAGAGGAGTGGAGGGCTCCAATCCGTGGGTTCCCAAAGAACACTACTTGGTGACTAAACAAAAGCAACTAAGAAATATTGAATCACTATTAAACACCTGAAACTAATATAATATTGTAGGTCAACTATGCTTAAACTTAAGAAAAAGAAAGTAATTATTGTTGAGCACCTTCCCTACCCCTTTTAGTGAAGTATGAGATGTTCTCTTCGTGGTATATTGTCAGTCATGGAATTCTTTCCCCATAAGAAAAATATGTGGGAAGCAAAATTATCAAAGTTGCTTGGTAAGCATAAAATTTACAGATGATAAATGGCTATATGATTTTGATGTTTAAAGAGAACAGGTTATGATAACCTGAGTCTTTTATTCTCTGAAACAGTCAGTTTTACTGGGCAAACCAGCAATTGTGATTGTGATTGCTTTTCTTCTATCTCATTCAGTCACCATCTCCTCGAGGCAATTCTTTGTGTATCTTACAGTGTAATAATCATGGTGTGAGTTAAAGAAATGCGAATAATACCTTCAATTTGACAATTTAGCCATAACATCCAATGATTTGTTTGTTCTATGTGCTTTTACTGAATTTTTCCAGATGAAAGATGCACCAAAAAAAAAAAAAAAAAAAATGATGTTAGTCTTGAGAAATTCATGTCTCTTCCATTCTGACAGCCTGTGTGTCTGGGCACTTGACTGGGTGTCTGCCTGTAACATGGAGAATAGAAGCATTTGTATAACAATGTGGGCCTTTGAAATGCCTGTTCCAGCTGCATTTCAGAGAAAGCTTGCTCCAGCTGTAGAATGAATGCCTTAATCAAAGCTACAGCTGGGGTCCTCTTAGGAAGAATGGAGTCTTTCTGGAAAAAGGAGGCCAAAAGTAAGGTGTTCTATAGGGCAAGCAAATACATCTTGTATTTTGTTAAAAGCCAAGCCAAATGGCCAGGAATCTACCAAAAGGCATTTAGGAGAACATGCATTAAGGCATAGTTCATTTTCACATAAAATATAGAAGCATCTTGTTAACACCCAAGGAAATAACAAAAATTCCTGTCTGCAATTTTCTTTGAAAAAAATTGGAGAATTTTCATTTTTCATAAATTTATGTACTTATATGAAAAAATCAGTGACTTTGATTGAAACCACCCACCATGGCCAGGCACCATAGTAACCATTTGCATGAGTTGTTTTATGACAAGAGATCCTGATATAATAAGCCACCACCAACTGGAAGAGTTTGGGAAAGGTCAAAAGGAGACACCGGGTGTCCGTCCACTTCCCAGAATCCCTCTTGCTAGCATCCATTTTGGCTGAGTGATGCGTGCACCACCAGGAAAGACTCTGAATTAGAATGATTGGCCAAAGACCATCCAGAAACTAATCCCATCACCATAAAACAGGAGACTGCACACCAACAACTGCAGAGCTGTTCTTCTGTGTTGCCTTACCCTACTGCTCTCCACCTGGTGCCCTTCCCAATAAAATCTCTTGCTTTGTCAGCACATGTCTCCTTGGACAATTCTTTTCCGAGTGTTAGACAAGAGCCCAGTTTCGGGCCCTGGAAGGGGTCCCCCTTTCCTGCAACAGCTTCATCGTTTTGATTAAATTATGGGTTCTTAAATAGATGTAATCCCACATGGTGTGTATCTATTTGCGTTTATAACATAATAAAAGCTAGATTCAAAACACAGCACAAAACAAGAATAAAGCATAGCTACATAGCAAGAAAGCATGAGTAATTAATGAAGAAAAGATATGACAAGATACAGATTCAGAAATATACACCCACCTGGATTTTTTTTTTTTCATTAAATGAAAGAATGATTAGATTGAGACACCTTCACCTGAAAACCTGAATTTAAATACCAGGTAACAAACAAAAATGAAATTTATTTCTAATGGATATGAGTACTAAGAGTAAATTCCCATTAACTACAAACATTTAGGTATTAATTTCTGAATTGCTATTCTGAAAGAAGGGTCAGATTCATTCTATCAGAGATAAAATAACAGAAACCCTGAATTAATTGTCTTTCTATTTTAATCAACTTGAAAAGTGTTTCTCAAATTTTAATGTGCATAGGATTACACAAGCATCTTGTTAAGCCAGATTCTTCTTCATCAGGCCTGGAGTAGGACGTGTCCCTACATCTGCAACAAGCACCTAAGTGAGGTTGCTAATGCTGATTTACAAGACATGCTTTGAATAGCAAAGGACTAGAAAACTACTCTCTTCTTTAAAGTACAATATAAAAAGAAAATACTTGAACTTTTCAGAAGTAAATCTATTACTTTAATAAAAGAGATATGTGCAACCCTCCACTTCAAATCTCATACTTAGTAGAAAAGTTATTTTTAGAGACATAAATTTCAGATATATTGACACTGAAGAAAGTCAAACTTGAAGTTGATTTATAATTTTCACTTACATTAGAATTTATTGCTATTAAGGATGTTTCCCCCTTTAAATTAAAAAAATATATATTATCAACATGTATATCTATATATGACCAGTGTTCTTGAAATATCAAGTGAATTAAAATATCACTGGAGATCTTAGTTTATTATTCATATATTTAAGGCTTTGTACAGGCTTCATCTCTATTCCTCTTGATTGTTCTCTGGAACACATCTAAATTTTTCAAAATTAAAATCAAGTAAAATCTTTCCTTGTATTCCCTGGCATGTCAGTGTCATCTGTACTTTGCTTCTCTAACTCCCTATGCATGGCTTAATTATTTTCAGAAAATATATCTAGTTATCTGGTTAAGTACTCTATCTCCCTGAATTATACTTAAATATTTCTTTTAACAAAGATTCTCTCATTGACTAAACTTTACTCAGGCATCCCTGAACTCTTTTTCAACTAGCCCTGACTTTTGAACTTAGCTGTTTGTCTCTGTGTTGTCCAATATTAACACAACTCCTACTAAGTCAGTTTAACCAGAGCCACCACCCACCCCACCACCATACCCCCCACTGCCCCCAACACTCAATATGCCAGCAAATTTGGAAAACTCAGCAGTGGCAACAAGATTGGAAAAGGTCAGTTTTCATTCCAATCCCTAAGAAAGGCAATGCCAAAGAATGCTCAAACTACCACAAAATTGTACTCATCTGACATGCTAGTAAAGTAATGCTCAAAATTCTCCAAGCCAGGCTTCAGCAATACATGAACCATTAACTTCCAGATGTTCAAGCTGGTTTTAGAAAAGGCAGAGGAACCAGAGATCAAACTGCCAACATCCGCTGGATCATGGAAAAAGCAAGAGAGTTCCAGAAAAACATCTATTTCTGCTTTATTGACTATGCCAAAGCCTTTGACTGTGTGGATCACAATAAACTCTGGAAAATTCTGAGAGACATGGGAATACCAGACCACCTGACCTGCCTCTTGAGAAATCTGTATGCAGGTCAGGAAGCAACAGTTAGAGCTGGACATGGAACAACAGACTGGTTCCAAATAGGAAAAGGAGTACGTCAAGGCTGTATATTGTCACCTTGCTTCTTTAACTTATATGCAGAGTACATCATGAGAAACGCTGGTCTGGAAGAAATATGAGCTGGAATCAAGATTGCCGGGAGAAATATCAGTAACCTCAGCTATGCAGATGACACCACACTTATGGCAGAAAGTGAAGAGGAACTAAAAAGCCTCTTGATGAAAGTGAAAGAGGAGAGTGAAAAAGTTGTCTTAAAGCTCAACATTCAGAAAACAAAGATCATGGCACCCGGACCCATCACTTCATGGGAAATAGATGAGGAAACAGTGGAAACAGTGTTAGACTTTATTTTGTGGGGCTCCAAAATCACTGCAGATGGTGACTGCAGCCATGAAATTAAAAGACACTCCTTGGAAGAAAAGTTATGACCAACCTAGATAGCATATTCAAAAGCAGAGATATCACTTTGCTGACTAAGGTCCGTCTAGTCAAGGCTATGCTTTTTCCAGTAGTCATGTATGGATGTGAGAGTTGGACTGTGAAGAAGGCTGAGTGCTGAAGATTTGATGCTTTTGAACTGTGGTGTTGGAGAAGACTCCTGAGAGTCCCTTGGACTGCAAGGAGATCCAACCAGTCCATTCTGAGGGAGATCAACCCTGGGATTTCTTTGGAAGGAATGATGCTAAAGCTGAAACTCCAGTACTTTGGCCACCTCATGTGAAGAGTTGACTCATTGGCGAAGACTCTGATGCTGGGAGGGATTGGGGGCAGGAGGAGAAGAGGACGATAGAGGATGAGATGGCTGGATGGCATCACTGACTCAATGGACAGGAGTCTGAGTGAACTCCGGGAGTTGGTGATGGACAGGGAGGCCTGGTGTGCTGCGATTCATGGGGTCGCAAAAAGTCAGACACAACTGAGCGACTGAACTGAACTGAACTGAACTCATTGGAAGGAAAGTTATGACCAACTGACACAGCATATTAAAGAGCAGAGACATTACTTTGCCAAAAAAGGTCCGTCTAGTCAAGGCTATGGTTTTTCCAGTGGTCATGTATGGATGTGAGGGATGGACTATAAAGAAAACTGAGTGCCAAATAATTGATGCTTTTGAACTGTGGTGTTGGAGAAGACTCTTGAGAGTCCCTTGGACTGCATAGAGATCCAACCAGTCCATCCTCAAGGAGATCAGTCCTAGGTGTTCATTGGAAGGACTTTGTTGAAGCTGAAACTCCAATATTTTGGCCACCTGATGCGAAGAGCTGACTCATTTGAAAAGACCCTGATGCTGGAAAAGATTGAGGTCAGGAGGCGAAGGGGATGACAGAGGATGAGATGGTTGGATAGCATCACTGACTTGATGGACACGGCTTTGGGTAGACTCCAGGAGTTGGTGATGGACAGGGAGGCCTCGCGTGCTGCTGTTCATGGTGTCCCAAAGAGTTGGACACGACTGAACGACTGAACTGAACTGAAGTATGGTGAATAGTTTTTCTTTAACACTCCTCCACTGGACAATAAACTCCTTATGGCAGGCTTTCTGGAGGGGTTAAGAAGAGATCTGTTGCTCTAGGTTTACTTTCTGGTTCTGTACTGACATAATCTTTAGTCTTAGAAATGTATAACCTATATTTTGCTTTGTGGCTGTTAATACTGTAACTCTTGGTGAATTATGCAATTTCTGGAAAAAGCATAGAGGCTCATACCTTCATCACACAATCTAAATGCTCACTAATCAATAAGTAGGCTGAATAAAGGAAAATGTTATAGATCTTTTTCTTTTCCCCTTATGGTTTATAGTGCCATTTCCACTGGAGGCCAGAAATATCCTTCTCTTCTAGCATGTTCAGACTATTTACATGTAATAAAAACTGGTATTTTAGGTCTTAGATATGCTGTTTTTGTTGTGGTGGCTTCTGTTTTTGTGTTTGTTTGTTTTTCCACCTTTATTTCTTTGTCTTGCCTTATTGTAGATACTTGAACATTTTTTGGAAATGGATTTTAATTTTTCTACAGTGTTTATAAGTTTATATCTTTGTACAGTTTTTATTGGTTGCTGAAGGTAGTACTAATAATCTCAAGTTTCCTGATTTTACTACTTCAAGAAAAATCTAGAAACTTTACCTCTGTCCTGTCTAGGCTTCTTAAAAAGAATTATCTTAAATATTTTAACATACATTTTGAAGCACATCAGATAGTATTATCCCTTATTTCAATAATGAACATAGTTTAGAAAATTCAAGAGGTGGATAATTTTGCTGGATATAGAATACTGAATTAATAGGTCTTTTCTTTCAGCATTAGAAAAATGTTGTGCCACTTCCTCTTGGCCTTCATTGATTCTAAGAATAAATCCGCTGTAATTCTTTTTTTTTTTTTTTTTTTGCTAAAGTAAACTGCCATGTCTTTCTGATATCAGGGGGTTTTCTTCACCTTTAGTTTTCAGAAGTTTTATTAGTTCATTCTTCATGGGGAGTTTTTGAGGTATATGCGGTTTGGAGTTTGCTTAGCTTCTTGAATTTGTAGGTTTGTATCCTGTAAAATGCTTCAGAAGTTTTTAGACATTATTTCTTTGAATACTTTTTTTAGCTCCATCCTCTTTATCCTCTCTTTCCGAAACTTTGGTAACATGAATTCCAGATCTCTTGTTACATTTTCACTGATCTCCGAGCCTCTCTTTTTTTCTTTTCTTTTCTTTTTTTCTTTTTGTTCTTCAGATTTGGTAATTTTAGTTATCTTATCTTCTAACTTACCAGTTCTTTTTCTCTGCCCTCTTCCTGCAGCAGTTGAGCTCTTATATTGTGTTTTTAATTTTATTTATTGTTTCTCAGTTCTATAATTTCCATTTAGTTCTTCTATATATTTACTTTTTTCTGAGATACTCTATTTTTCTGCTGAGATTTTCTAATATTTTTCACTTTTCAGATGTGTTCATAATTACTTATCAAAGTATATTTATGATGGCGGTGGTGGTTTAGTTTCTAAGTCATGTCCAACTCTTGCAAACACAGAGACTATATAGCCTGCAAGGCTCCTCTGTCCATGGATTCTCCAGGCAAGAATATTGGAGTGGGTTGCCATTTCCTTCTTCAGGGGATCTTTCCCACACAGGACTCAAACCCAGGTTTCCCACATTGCACATAGATTCTTTACCGACTGAGCTACAAGAAAATTTAGAGCAGTTTTTCTCAACCACAGCTTATATAAATCTTTGTTTTGGGAAGTTGTCTTCCCCATTGTAGGATGTTGAACAGCATGCCTGGCCTCCACTAACTGGGTATCAATAGTATTCTGCTACTGTTGACAACCAAAAAGATACACAGATGATTCTTCAGTTCAGTTCAGTAGCTCAGTCATGTCTGACTCTTTGCAACCCCAAGAATCGTAGCACGCCAGGCCTCCTTGTCCATCACCAACTCCTAGAGTTCACTCAAACTCATGTCCATCAAGTCAGTGATGCCATCCAGCCATCTCATCCTCCGTCGTCCCCTTCTCCTCCTGTCCCCAATCCCTCCCAGCATCACAGTCCTTTCCAATGAGTCAACACTTCGCATGAGGTGGCCAAAGTACTGGAGTTTCAGCTTTAGCATCATTCCTTCCAAAGAACACCCAGGACTGATCTCCTTTATAATGGACTGGTTGGATCTCCTTGATATAAGCAAATCATCCCAAAGTTGAGATCTATTTCTACTGAATAAAAATTAAAACTTACACCTTGACTCTGCTTCCTTGGAAAATATCCATTTTACAGGCACACTGTGGCTTACATACATCGACAAACATCTAATAATTAGTAGCATTAGTAATCTTTCTAAATTTTGTGTGGTCGGAAACTAAGTAATTTGCAAATGATGGAGAATGGTCAGAGGAAAGCAGTCTACACATTTCAAAGAGAATCATAAGTCATGGGCAATTTTACTATCAACATATTAGCAAGAATTATTTGAATTATAATGTTTAATTGGCAAATTTTTAACAACTAGAAAAATGCTAATTGTACATTATGCCCTGTTGAGGATACTAATGATTAAAGCAGTCAAAAAACAACAAAAGTAACAAACATAAATGGTTAGCTCAGACCATATTCTATTCCTTGATCAAATAGTCTCCATGAAATTATCAATTCAAAAATCTCATGTAGCCTCCTCACTTCTTTAAAATTATCAAAAAGAAACCCTTCATATGTCATCAAGAAGAATCCTGGCATGTGTCAAGAAGTACATTCAGTTCAGTTCAGTTCAGTTCAGTCACTCAGTCGTGTCCAACTCTTTGAGACCCCATGGACTGTAGCTGCCAGACTCCTCTGACCATGGAGTTCTCCAGGCAGGAATAATGGAGTGAACAGCTGAGCCTTCTCCAGAGAATCTTCCTGACCCAGGGATTGAGCCCAGGACTCCTGCGTTGCAGGAAGATTCTTTACTCTGAGCTACCATGGAAGCCCAATTACCCCTAAATAATTTCATTAATAAACTAGATATATCTCTTAACATTCCATCTACCTAAAAGTTTAACTGCGCATGCCTTTTAGTTTAGTTATTTGATAATAGCTTATTTCAATGTATTTTTATATAATTGTTTCATAAGTACAGTCTTCTCCAAGATCAGCTAAGGCCAACTCACTTTTAGCTCACCTTCTAACTTGGCTTTCCAAGTATAACACACCACTTCACTGCCTTCACATAGAAACACCCTTGTCATGTCCCAGGATCTTTCAAGCTATGTATATGGCCCTTCTGTTTAGTTTCTTCTTTACTCATTCCTTTTCTCCCAACCATTAAAAAAAACTGTTGAGTCCACTTTGAAAATTTACTTGTATCAAAGCTATCCTTTTCCCCGCTATAAGTTAACACCATAGTTCACTTAACGGAAGTACATACAAGATCTTTAAAGTGTTGCTCCTTGAGGAGAGTTACAGTTAGTTAGTTTTCAGTTAGTTTGTGGAAAGTCACAAAAGACCAGCATTTCCTTGGTTTCAACTAGAGGAAAATAAGATAAATGAAAAACCATACATTTCTACAAAGCTATCTAAGGAGAGTAGATTCAAAGAACTCGTAATGGAATAAATTCCAGAGAGGGATGAGCCCTTCATAGACCTTTGCAACAAGAAATGCAAGTTCTTTACTTGAAAGGGAATTGATACCAGATAAAATCTCAATTTCCACCGGAAGGAATGAAGTACAGAGGACATTTTAAATACAACTATAAAAAATATTTCTCTTTCCATTTTCTTATTTTGATTTGAAGATAATTACTGATTTGATGCAAAAATAAATGCAATGTATTTTAAAGTTTATAACAGATATAAAAGAAATACAGATGAACAATAATAGCATAAAGGATGGGAGAAAACAAATATAAATATACCATCATAAGTTTCTTATTTAACACATACAAAAATATAATTGAATTCACATTTTATTGTGGTAATTTATGGGTGGAATTTGTAATTCCTAAGAGCAAGTACTAAAAGCTATAAACAGAGCAAACAAATTTAGGAAAAGAAATATAACTAAAAAGTCAAAATAGGAGAAAAATGTGAAAATTGAAACTGCAAAATATTGGTTATTTCATCAAAAATAGAAACTCTTGGGGTTTCCTTCATGGTTCAGTGGTTAAGAATCCATGTTGCAATCCCAGTGACACAGGTTCAATCCCTAGTCCAAGAAGATTCCACGTGCTGCCAGACAACTAAGCCCATGAGCCAGAATCACTGAGCCTGTGCTGGAGGTGCAACTACTGAGCCCATGTGCCACAAGTACTGAAGGCTCCATGCCGTAGAGCACTACACAAGGAAAGCCACTTCAATGAGAAGCCCCTAAACCACAACTAGAAAGAAGCACCCTCTATCCACAACTAGATAGAGCTCAAGCAGCAGTGAAGACAAAGCACGGCCAGGAACAAAAAGAAGAATAAGGACTCATACTGGGAATATACTCAGGCTGGGAATATAAAATAACACTATGACTTGGAAAACTTTTTACCAATGTCTTATGAGGTTAAACACACTGTATACTATCTCCTGGAATCATGACTCCTTCATTGAATGCATTTATCCAAAAGATTTATATGTAAATGTTCATAAAAATCTCAGCTCAAAACTAGAACAATCCAAAAAGTTGTGGTATTTTCTTTAACCTCAATATTTTTCAACAATTAAAAAAAAGCCAAAGAGTTCCTGAGAAACCTCTACTTCTGCCTTATTGATAATGCCAAAGCTTTTGACTGTATGGATCACAGAAAACTGTGGAAAATTCTTCAAGAGATGGGAATACCACCTTCCCTACCTGCCTCCTGAGAAATCTATATAAGGGTCAAGAAGCAACAGTTAGGACCAGACATGAAATAAAGGACTGGTTCCAAATTGGGAAAGGAGTACATTAAGGCTGTATATTGTCACCCTGCTTATTTAACTTATATGCAGAATACATCATACGACATGCTGAGCTGGATGAAGCACAAGCTGGAATCAAGATGCCAGAAGAAATATCAATAACCTCATATATGCAAATGACACCACCCTTATGGCAGAAAGCAAAGAGGAGCTAAACAGCCTCTTGATGAAAGTGAAAGAAGACAGTGAAAAAGTTCACTTAAAATTCAACATTCAAAAACTAAGATCATGGCATCTAGTCCCATCACTTCATGGCAAACAGATAAGGAATCAATGAAAACAGTGACAGACTTCATTTTCTTGGGCTCCAAAATCACTGCAGATGGAGACTGCAGCCATGAAATTAAAAGATGCTTGTTCCTTGGAAGTAAAGCTATGACCAACCTAGACAGCATATTCAAAAGCAGAGAAATTACTTTGCCAACAAAAATCCATCTAGTCAAGGCTGTGATTTTTCCAGTGGTCATGTATGGATGTGAGAGTTGGACTATAAAGAAAGCTGAGCACTGAAGAATTGATGCTTTTCAGCTGTGGTGTTGGAGAAGACTCTTGAGAGTCTCTTGGACTGCAAGGAGATCCAACCAGTCCATCCTAAAGGAAATCAGTCCTGAATATTCATTAGAAGGACTGATGCTGAAGTTGAAGCTCCAACACTTTGGCCACCTGATGTGAAGAACTGACTCATTGGAAAGACTCTGATTCTGGCAAGCTTGAAGGCAGGAGGAGAAGGGAATGAAGACAACCATCTCATCAGATGGTCGGATGGCCTCACTGACTTGATGGACATGAATGTGAGTAAGCTCTAGGAGTTGGTGATGCACAGGGAAGCCTGGCATGCTGCAGTCCATGGGGTTGCAAAGAGTTGGATATGACTGAGTGACTGAACTGAACTGATTCAATGGTAAATTAAAAATAATACCTGGATAAATCTTGAAACATCACTTTGAACAAGAGAAATCAGACAAAAAAAAAAATGTATATATGACCTGATTTCTTTATGTTTTAACAACAGACAAAAACAATCTAGGCTAAAAGATGTCCCTGCTTTTTCCTTTTCCTGTTGCTGGGAAACTTGGATGGCAAAAGGAGAAGGGGGTGGCAGAGGATGGGATGGTGAGATAGCATCACCAACTCAGTTGACATGAATTTGAGCAAACTCCACAAGATAGTAGAGGACAGAGATGCCTAGAGTGGTATAGTCTAAGAAGTCACAAAAAGTTGGGCATGACTTAGAGACTGAACAGCAACAACAATTTATGTTCACCACAGAAACACGTAGAGTAGTTTCCTTTTGTTGGGAGAAGCTGTAGGGGAACGAATCTCTGTTGAGAAGAAATGGACCTGGTGAAATTTTCTAAATTGATGGATATGTTCTGTATCTTTCCATGCCAATTTACACATTTACCAAATATGCATCAAAATATATTTCAAATACTTACCTAACTGTGATCTTAAGATTTGTGCATTTTATAATATATATTAATTATTTCCATAGGTTGGAAAAGTAAGTTTAAAAAATAAAAGAGACAGTTTGCATTGACTCATAGTCCGTCTCAATGCACTGACCTATTCAATTATTAGACTCCAGTCTCTAATGTTTCAAGACATTTATGCATGCTCTTCTTTCTTTTGGATGCTCTTAGGACCTGGAACTCCTGCACAGAGGGCAGATTCTTTACCATCTGAGCCAGAGTAGCCCACCCTTAGGGCAATTCTGCATATTCCTGGCTCTTCACATTCTTCAAAATTCAGATTAACTTTCACTACTTTGGAGAGTTCTCCGATCAACCAGAAAGAAAAGTTGAATTATAGAATTATGCACAAATTATTCCATGAATGCATCACATTTTGAAATTTTATATACACACACAAACACACACATACATGCACAGCACTCAGTTTTCAATTGTGTTCCACAGTGATCATGTCTGTTTTGTTCTTCATCATGAAACAACTCCTTGTACAGTCCTGTTACCTCAGAAAGATACAAAGGAAGAGCTAAGGTAACAGATTCATGGACTCAGAATGATGAATTCAAAGTCTTGGGACGATGACTTCACAAGTCATCTTCCACAATGTTTTAGACCTCTTGGTGATAAAGTTGGATGTAGACCCTTACTGAATCAGTAGAAATGAAACTAACCTTCAGATATCTGAGATTTCAGCCTTTGTTTCCTTCTAAAATGATTGATTATATTCTTTGCAGCCAAAGATTGAGAAGCTCTATACAGTCAGCAAAAACAAAACCAGGAGCTGACTGTGGCTCAGATCATGAACTCATTTCCAAATTCAGACTTAACTGAAGAAACTATGGAAAACCACTAGACCATTCAGGTATGACCAAATCCCTTATGATTATATAGTGGAAGTGAGAAATAGATTTAAGGTACTAGATCTGATACATAGAGTGCCTCATGAACTATTGACTGAGGTTCATGACATTGTACAGGAGACAGGGATCAAGACCATCCCCATGGAAAAGAAATGCAAAAGAGCAAAATGGCTGTCTGAGGAGGCCTTACAAATAGCTGTGAAAAGAAAAGAAGTGAAAAGCAAAGGAGAAAAGGAAAGATATAAGCATCTGAAAGCAGTGTTCCAAAGAATAGCAAGGAGAGATAAGAAAGCCTTCCTCAGCGATCAATGCAAAGAAATAGAGGAAAACAACAGAATGGGAAAGACTAGAGATCTCTTCAAGAAAATTAGAGATACCCAGGGAACATTTCATGCAAAGATGGGCTCAATAAAGGACAGAAATTTTATGGACCTAACAGAAGCAGAAGATATTAAGAAGAGGTGGCAAGAATACACAGAAGAACTGTACAAAAAAGATCTTCATGACCAAGATAATCTCAACGGTGTGATCACTCACCTAGAGCCAGACATGCTGGAATGTGAAGTCAAGTGGGCTTTAGAAAGCATCACTATGAAAAAGCTAGCGGAGATGATAGGATTCCAGTTGCGCTATTTCAAATCCTGAAAGATGATGCTGTGAAAGTGCTGCACTCAATTTGCCAGTAAATTTGGAAAACTCAGCAATGGCCACAGGACTGGAAAAGGTCAGTTTTCATTAGTAAAGTAATGCTCAAAATTCTCCAAGCCAGGCTGCAGCAATATGTAAACCGTGAACTTCCAGATGTTTAAGCTGGTTTTAGAAAAGGCAGAGGAACCAGAGATCAAATTGCCAACATCCGCTGGATATTCAAAAAAGCAGGAGAGTTCCAGAAAAACATCTATTTCTGCTTTATTGACTATGCCAAAGCCTTTGACTGTGTGGATTACAATAAACTGCAGAAAATTCTGAAAGAGATGGGAATACCAGACCACCTGACCTGCCTCTTGAGAAACCTATATGCAGGTCAAGAAGCAACAGTTAGAACTGGACATGGAACAACAGACTGGTTCCAAATAGGAAAAGGAGTACGTCAAGGCTGCATATTGTCACCCTGCTTATTTAACTTATATGCAGAGCACATCATGAGAAACACTGGGCTGGAAGAAGCACAAGCTGGAATCAAGATTGCCAGGAGAAATATCAATAATCTCAGATATGCAGATGACACCACCTTTAAGTCAGAAAGTGAAGAGGAACTAAGAAGCCTCTTTTGAAAGTAAAAGAGGAGAGTGAAAAAGTTGTCTTAAAGCTCAACATTCAGAAAACAAAGATCATGGCATCTGGTCCCATCACTTCATGGGAAAAATAGAAGGGGAAACAGTGGAAACAATGTCAGACTTTATTTTGGGGGGCTCCAAAATCACTGCAGACGGTGATTGCAGCCATGAAATTAAAAGACGCTTGCTCCTTGGAAGGAAAGTTATGACCAACCTAGATAGCATATTGAAAAGCAGAGACATTACTTTGCCAACAAAGGTCCGTCTAGTCAAGGCTATGGTTTTTCCAGTGGTCATGTATGGATGTGAGAATTGGACTATGAAGAAAGCCGAGCACCAAAGAATTGATGCTTTTGAACTGTGGTGTTGGAGAAGACTCTTGAGAGTCCCTTGGAGTGCAAGAAGTTCCAACCAGTCCATTCTGAAAGAGCCCTGGGTGTTCTTTGGAAGGAATGATGCTAACGCTGAAACTCCAATAATTTGGCCACCTGATGCAAAGAGTTGACTCATTGGAAAAGACTCTGATGCTGGGAGGGATTGGGGGCAGGAGAAAAAGGGGACGGCAGAGGATGAGATGGCTGGATGGCATCACGGACTAGATGGACATGAGTTTGAGTGAACTCCGGGAGATGGTGATGGACAGGGAGGCCTGGCGTGCTGCGATTCATGGGGTCGCAAAGAGTCAGACACGACGGAGTGACTGAACTGAACTGAACTGAAAATGAGATAGTTGTAAGAGAAATAATACCCTATGTCTACGTAGAAAAACTGTACAGATCAGTTCAAAGCAACTATATTCATAATAGCCAAAATTTGGGGGAAAAAAACAAGCAGCCATCAACAGATGAAGGATAAACAAACTGTGGAATATCCATACAGTGAAATGCTATTCAATAATAAAGAGGCAATGAGCTTTTAATATAGCTAAGGACATGAATGTTTCTCAAATATCATGCCAAATGAAATAATTGAAATATAAAATATACTGCAGAGTCCTATGTACAGAAAACTTTAGAAAAGACCAAGCAACTCTAAAGTGATTTTTAAAAAGATTATAGCTTTGGGACTTTCCTGGCAATCCAGTGGTTGAGACTGCACTGCTAATGCAGAGGGTGTGTGTTCAGTCCCTGAATGGAAAGCTAAGATCTCTCATGCTGCGTGGTACAGTCAAAAGGTTAAAAAACAAAAACAACAACAAAAAATCAGCTGTCTCTTGGGCTAGAGTGATGGGTGAAGTTGACTAGAAAGGGGAACAAAGGAAACTTTTGTGGTGATGAAAGTGTCCCATAGTACAATCTCGGTGGCTGCACTGTGAATACATTTGTCAAAACTCATAGAACTCCTACTACATTTAAATGGAATGGGTTTTATTGTATGCAGATTACCTCAATGGAGTTGATTTTTTAAAAAATGAAAGGGTTGGACTCTATGATTTTTAGATAGCTTTCAACTCCATCATTTTGGTTCTATTACATACAACAATAGTATGTGAGAAAGCATTTAAAAGAGTTTAAAAAAATGCTGAACACATATTAAGGGCAATTATTAGCAATCATGTTAGTATTCATTCAACAATTTTGAAATGAATGTATTTATTAAAGGGAACAAAACACACTTCCCAATGTTCAAATCTCTGTGTAATTTTGGACAGATTGGGAGGAAAGGTATACTTGTGCGGTTTGTTTTAGTGTGAGCGTTTGTGCATGTTCTTGTTTGTTTGGGGAGACCCTGGGAATCTGGGGCATTGATGAGATCTACAACATGGTGACTTTATGTAACTAGGGATGAATAAGAACCATCTTTTGCAATTTCTCTTAACATTCAAATCGTTTTCCCAATTAGGAAAAAAAAAGTGTTTGACAAACTCTATTCGAGGTTTCATCAAATTTGCAATGTTTGAAGAACAGATCAAGATGTTTGATGAAAATAAACAGCAGCTGGATTTGCCCTTCTCTGCCACACACACAGAGTTTGTTGGGAACAGCTCATAAATCCAACTGTTCACTGACTCTGGGAACAGATGGCTCTTGGAGGCCACACTGATGGCCAAGGACTCATCACATTACTATCATGGAAAGCATCTTCTACTCTTCACTTAGATGAATGATGCATGGTATTTCTATTCACTCCAAAGAAGTGTAAATTAAAATGAAAAGACATTTTTAAAAAATGAATCTTGGTGAGAATCAGGGCATCACCAGGCTCTAAGATTTTCAATCCTCCACTCCCTTTTTAAGACACTTAATTTTAATCTCTAATTTTAATTCCTTAATCCAAAACTAGACATGTTGGCCCCCATCTGTCACCCGACCTCCCAAACATCCATCATCAACCATATCACAGATGCTAGAAAAAAATACAAGAGAGGAACTAGCTCTATTGAATGCAAGATAATTTATATGCATTATTATATCCTTTTTACATAAAGATGGAAATGCTTTGGCAATCTTGAATGTATGCGAGTCTTAAGTTTCAGACTAATTTAAAACTAGTTCTGAAAATTTGCTTTGCCTTAAGAATAACTAAGACAATCTGGTTTAATAAAGTGTAATGAATTTTGGAATCCAACTGACCTGGCCTCAATTCATTCTACTTTACTAATTATTTACATTGGAAAATTCCTTACCTATCTAAACATCAAGTTTCATTTTTATAGTAGGAGACATATTATATTTCTTAGGGTTATAAAAATTTAATGAGCAGACATGTACGTGAATACATAAAAATGAACCTAGTGCATAATGACATTTATTAATACTTTGTACCCTTTTGTTTGAAAGCTTGGTGCTAATCATATCAACCAGTCAATAGCAAGTATTGAAATCCTAGCTAACTTGGGTAATTTTAGCAACTTAATAGAGGCTTGCAACAGGGAAAACAGTACATGATTTAAGAAGTTCTGAGTAACAAAATCTTGGGTTCAAGGGGCAGGATGGTAAGTAATGATGCTAAAATGGTAAGTTGAAGTAAGACTGTGAAGAGCTTTGCGTATCATCTAAAAATTTAGATTATATATATTATAAAGTGCTATTGATCTTCAGAATGATCTTATGAGTTAGAGAAGATATTATCCTATTGGGATGATATTATCAAAACCAAACATATTTACTTATGCTATCTCTGTAGAATGAAGACAGTAAAGTTATCTCCTCTAACCGTTACTAACAAGTTTGGTGTGATTTAAATGTTTCTTTATAACCTAGTGGTTAATAACATTGGAGTTGGAACATGTAGATTCAACATTTGCCACTTAGTTTATAAACTTAAGCACCTTTCATGTCTCCATTAAGCTTTTCAATTTTTATTATTTTTATATCTACCTGCTATGATTTATGTGAATTTTTAATGCTCAGGATAGTATCTAGAACCAAGCAAGCCCTTAAAAATTGTTCAGCCACTTTACAAAGTATCATCATCTTGCAAAGTGGTTTTTGAAACCAGTCTTGAATCAGATGACTTGAGTTCAAATTTTAAGTTAACTCTTCAAAGCCTTAGTTTCTTTTCATTTAAGAACAGAAAAGATTAATACAAATTTTTTCCTTGGATATTGGAATTAATTAAATGAGAAACTTCATTTAAAATGCATATCACTGCGTCTAGAAGTAAGTTGTCACTTCTCATGATGCGGTCCTCCTCACTGTTTAAAGAATCATTTTACTCATTCTATTGGGCAACCTTTGCCTGAAGGTAGTTTGTAGTACACTTTGTTCTTTCATCTGGAACACTCTTAATTCCACATTTTGCCTACTCGATCCTTCCTAATTCTTCAAATTTTAGTTTAAAAATGACTAAATTTTAAGAAATATTGTCTGAAAACTTGCAGAAATGTTCAACACTCTTACCTCCCTGTCTCATGGGTTTGTAACTTTCATGGAGTGATAATGTCCATTATTGTCTCCCAGCATCTTCCATGCCTAAGATAGTGCCAGGCACATACAGACACAATGTAGTTTATTGTGTAGCTACATTAATATAAACAAAGATCAATGTATAATACATTTTATCTTATTTTATTTCTCAGTTCAATGGCACCCCACTCCAGTACTCTTGCCTGGAAAATCCCATCGATGGAGGAGCCTGGTAGGCTCCATGGGGTCCATGGAGTCGCGAAGAGTCAGGCACGACTGAGCAACTTCACTTTCGCTTTTCACTTTCATGCATTGGAGAAGGAAATGGCAACCCACTCCAGCATTCTTGCCTGGAGAATCCCAGGGACAGTGGGCTCCTGTCTATGGGGTCTCAGAGTCGGACATGACTGACGTGACTTAGCAGTAGCAGCATACCTCCATAAAGCTGAAAAAAATGGTCAAAAAGAACTGTTGATAAAATAATTAGGAATTAAAAACAGGTAATATTTAATGTAATGAGAAACAAAGATACGAGACTTTGAAAGATTCAGTGATTCTATCTTAGGGAAACTATTAGTTTTTCTATTATATAATTTAGTCACATTGTGTGTGTGATATGCTATTAAAATGAAAGACAATCTCATCTTCACCTTCACCGACAGATATTAGTTGGTTGATCCATTCATCTATTTATCCATCTAACAAAGCTTTAATGCCTATAAATGGACCTGGAATGGGATAAAGTTTTGAGCTACAGAGAAACATAGAATCAAAGATCCCAGGATGTTAGAATGGCCCAGACTCTTTGCTGAAATATGATTAATTGTTTTTTCTTTTTCTCATAGTTTTCGCAATACTCTATTTTATTTATTTTTTTAGTTTTGCTGGCTTCACTTCTGTGCAGGAGTTGTGGCAAGATGGAACCGCAATCCATCCATGATAATGTGCCAACCTCTCACTAAGGTGGCTTCCTTGTTGCAGATCAGTGGCTCCAGAGCATGTGGGTTTCAGCAGTTGGGGCATGAGAGCTAAGTAGCTGTAGCACATGGGCCCAGCTGCCCTAATCATCAGGAATCCTCCCATGTCAGAGATTGAGCCCACATCCCCTGCATTGTCAGGTGGACTCTCCACCACTGGACCACCAGCAAAGTCCACAATAGCTTTAGAGTTGAATGAAATAATTCATCTCTGCTTACTAGCTGTTTATTTTTTAAATTCTTGAATCTTATCTTTGCTATTGCTTAGTCTTGAAGTCATGTCAGGCTCTTTTGCAACCCCATGAAATGTAGACCCCATGAAGTGAAGCCTGCCAGACTCCTCTCTCCATGGGATTTCCCAGGTGAGAATACTGGAATGGGTTGCCATTTCCCTCTCCAGGAGATCTTCCTGACCCAGAGATTGAACTTGCATCTCCTGTACTGTTAATCTTATCTTAAAGCTATCATAATAACATTGGTAAAATATATGTGTTTTAGTATAAAACATATTTTTAATTGACTTATCTTCAACAAAGTGTCCTTAGATACTGGAATACTTTTTTTTTCTGTTTCTTTGTGTTCTCTGAGAAATCATGACAGACAATACCTGTGCTTTTTGAGAAGAGTTGTTCTTATTGTACCTCAGCTATCCAGCTCTTAGGTCACCGTGATTTTGTGTACTTCTACATATAGCTTGCTTCAGTAGATCTTAAATTTCATTTCAGTTTGCCAAAGTTATTATGCCTTGCTTATGAGACAGACTACTTGGGAAACAGTGAAATGAAAGGAACACAGTTCCTGCCCTGAGGGAATTTACACACAACGGTAGAGATAAATATAGGCACAAATAAATAAATTACCTGAGCTGATCTATGCTGATAGATATGTCAAACAAGAGAATACTAGCACACATACTATTTTTCATGAGTTGTAGCTACCACAAATATTTGAAAGATGTAATAAAAAGATAATAGCAAGCAAACAAATGAATAAAGTATAGTTATTCATATATGAGGAAGTGTTAAAAGTCAAAAAAATCAAACTCTTTCAAAGTTACCATTTTCACATATTTTCTTTCTTTTTATTTAACCATGCTACCTTCAAATTTTCATAGCATCTTAGATCATTTAAAAAATTAAAGGGAGTAATGGGTTTTCAGATATAGGTACTTTATAGAGTATATATCTTAGGGAATTTGCTTTTATTCCAATGTAATAAAACATCAAAGATCAAAATTCTGATGTTTTAGAATGATTTTATGGAGTCACGAGATGTCTGCTTGCTAACTGACATTTCAGCTTTACATTAAATTTTAAAAAAGCGTAGTATATCGTTTCTCTTTGCAATACATGTTCCCTGTAATATCAATTAGGAATTACTGTGTAATGAGCTTTTCCCAATCTCCAGTGGCATGTGCCACTGTGGATTTATTTCTCATACATCTTTGAGATTCAGCTTATATAGCCAGGGGACATCTGACCTTTACTAGTCTCACTTAAATTTCTACACATCTGTTGGGCTGCACATGCCTCTGTGGGCTGACTAGTTGCTTCACACTTCTCTCAGTTTCGTTTTTAAACTAGCAGGTCAGCCTCGGGATGTTTTTCTTATGATGGCAGTGTCCTAAGAGTAAGAGTAAGAGCAAGACCCAAAGTGAAAGCCATTTCAAGCCTCTGCTTATGTCATGTCTGCTGACAGGTCATTCAGAGTAGGATGGAAAGTGATATATCGTCATGACTGCATATGTGAAGTACTGAAGAATTGGGACATTTAAGAATCTATCACAATTTTTTTCCCACAGTAAGCTCACTGACACATGGTTTCAGGTGGCCATAATCCTGAAGTAGCCATATAGTATAACTTATAAAACATAAAATTAAATAAAAAAATAAAATGGATATCAAAATAAAATAGTAAAGTATTTTGGATTTAGGATTCTCGTATCATTTAAACACCTATCTTCTCATTTTATAGATAAGTTATCTGTTGAGGCAGTGCAGTGCCACGGATTGTACAATGATGAGCAGTCCAAAATTGAAAGTGTGCCTCCAAATTCAAGTATAACGTATTATACATTTATTCATTCTTTCTTTAATTTAACTAGAATCATATACTTTTGTCTAAGCACCAGGGTTAAAATTTTCTAATTCAACTTCCAAAAACAAATCCCAATAAAAAGAACTTTTCATTCTTTAAAAAAATAATTCCATTTATTTATTTAAAATATTATTTATTTATATGACTGTTCTGGATCTTAGTTATGGCACAAGAGATCTTTAGCTGCAGTATGCGAACTCTTAGTTGCAGCATGTGGAATCTAGTTCCCTAATCAGGGATGGAACCCGGGCCCCCTATATTGGGAGCTTGGAGTCCTAGCTACCGTACCACCAGAGAAGTCTCCCAAAAGACTTCTCAAATGTGACTAACAGTTCAGTAAATTATTAAAGGGTTATGAATTCTAAGATGCATTCAAAGAAAATTTTCATATCTACTACATATTTTGTATCTGACTAATTGCTTTTGATACATTGATCTTGAATGTGGTCCTGTACGTATACTAACTGGCTGGTCCTCCTTTACCCCTTTCCACATTCCTCCCATATAAGGCTTTATTGCTGTGCCAGGCTGTTCCAGACACTCAAGCTAAGGTGTTAGGGATTAAAGAGTGAATAAAAAGGACATGGAACCTGTTGTTTGGAGTTTATATTCCAGTGGGTAGGGAAAAAATATAGCAGTGAATAAAAAAGTGTAAATTATAAATAATCTACATGGGAAAAGAAGTAGCTTGGTGGAGGGGAAAAAAAGAGAGAATTACTTTGAAACGGTGCTCTTAGAAAGGGATTATTAATCTGAAAAACAGAGAAAAGAAAAAAAAAACTAATAATGTAGAATGAACATTCTAGGCAATAGGAATGTCAAGGAAAAAGATCCTTTGTAAGGAAGAACCAGATCTGTTTGAGTAACTAGAAAAGGATAAACATGGCTGGACTTTAATGAGTGAGCAGGTATATCCAGAGTATTTAAGTGATACAACATAATTTTGGCAAGAAAGGTACTGTATGAAGTGTTAGTGGCTCAGGTGTGTCCTACTCTCAACTCTGTGGACTGTAGCCTGCCCAGCTCCTCTGTCCATGAAATTCTCCAGGCAAGAATAATGGAATGGGTAGCATTTCCCTTTTCCAGGGGCCTTCCTGACCCAGAGATAGAGTCCTGATCTCCTGTATTGCAGTCAGTTTCTTTACTCTCTGAGCCATCCTAGAAGGGAATGGCTACCTGCTCCAGTATTTTTGCCTGGAAAATTCCAAAGACAGAGGAGCCTGGTGGGCTACAGTCCACAGAGTTGCACAGAGTTGGACACACCTGAGCAACATTCACTTTCAAGAAAGTAGGGGCCTATGCAAAACATATTCATTTATTTTTTCCTTATTTCATGGTTTCTGATTTGTTTGTTTTTTCTGTCTAGGAATCCAAGCTTACTAGAAGAAAAGAGCTCACCAGTTTCTTTTGAAATCACTGCTTAGGTTGACTTTACTACTCTTTGGTTCTCTACAAAAGCAGGCTGTTAGTTCCACCCTCTGCAACGGCAGTCACTCTTTATGCCGAAGGGAAAGTGTATCAGTTAACTATGTCTATGTAATGGATTATCCTAAAACTTAGTAACTTAAAAAATATGTATTATTGTCTCAGTTTTTGTAGTTTAGTAATTCTCCTGTGGCATAGTTGGACCCACTGCTTGAGTGTCCTCACGGTTGCAATCAAGGTATTAGCGTGGGCTCCAGTCATCTCAAGTCTTGACTTGGGAGGGGTCTCCTTCCATGATCATTCACATTGCTGCTGAAAAGACTCAGTTTCTCAGGAGTTATTAAACTGAGGGCTTTGGTTCCTTGCAGGTTATTGGTTGACTATTACATTTCTTTGATACATGGGCCTGTCCATAGGGCAGCTTGCAAAATGGGTGATGCTTCATCAGAACAACCAAGTGAGAAGAGCTAGCCAGATGGAGCGGTGAGCCAAGATGGAAGACAAAATCTTTCATAATCTAATTTTGTAACTGACATCTGATCTCTTTCACCACATACAGTTTATCAGAAGCAACTCACTAGATTGTTCTTACATGCAAAGGGAAAGGAGTACATACAAATATGAATTCCAGAAGACAGAAATCAGTGGGAACCATTTTATAAGTTGTTTACCATAGAAACTCTCTCTTATACTTCCAGCATTAAACAGCTATCCCAATTTCTTTTAAAATAGATTGAAACAAATTAGAAGGATTTTGAATTTACAGAGATCATTTAAGACCATCACAAACCTGTATTTTATTTGTGTTGACCCTGTATATAGCTACCCCAAATGGCTAATAGCAAATGTCTTTCTATCTCTATCCAAATTGCAAGAGGTTTCTATTATATAATAATAATAATATAATAATATTCAATATTCAATAATAATCCATGGCACATGACTCGGTAAATTTTTCTTAGAGTCATACAGTGACAGGTCTGAACAAGAGACAAGGCATAATTTAGAATACTCACATTATATGTGAGAAAAACACAGATATACTCACAGATGGAGAAGGCAATGACAACCCATTCCAGCATCCTTGCCTGGAGAATCCCATGGACAGAGGAGCCTGGCAGGCTGCAGTCCATTCGGTAGCAAAAGTTGGACATAATTTAGTGACTAAACCACTACCATCATACTCACAGAAATCAAATTTTCCATTGTCTAGAATTTTAAAATTTGAGGCAGAACGAGTACCAGAACCCATTTCTTTAAATTTTAATATGGTTTTCTTTTTCTGCCATATTAAAACATCTTGTTGTACTTTAGTGACAAAAATGGACACTGGAATCCTACAGTATTCATTTTTTCTGGGTTCAGACTGATGAAAGGAAAGGCAAATATGTGACCTAAAATTCCATGAATAAATGAACTATTTTATCTGCTAATGTTGTTATTGTGATATTTTTGATAGAAATTACTTTCAGTCAAAATACTACATTTGCATTATTTATTCTGAGAAATGCATTAAAGTAAAATGAAAATTTGTGGACCCTCAAGCTGGAATAATGAGCTAATTTGGCCCATGCATAAGGAAGGTAAGACACAGATTCTCAAGGTTACTCTCACACAGACTTCAATATTTTATCCCTTAAACAAGAAGATTTCTTCATGAGCACTATTGATAAATATATAGCAAAGCTTGCCTGCATACAAACACATACACACGTATGCATACATGTGAACACACTTTCAGGGTAGCTAAAATCACCACTATTCTAAACTGTTTTCTTCATAACAGAGAAGTCATATCCAGATGGATAATTTCCACCACTTAAAAGTGATACTTTCCATTCATTCCTCAAATCTTTAAATTGATATTTGTGTAGGCTGAAGACAAGAGAAATAAAATTATGTGCAATGTGTTAAGGAGAGGTTGCAAATGTAGATGCATGTTAGCACATCCATTCCAGCAATCACTTTCTAAAGCGACTTAACATGTCTTTCTTGGTGAATGATGGTCATATTAAACTTTAAAGCAGGCACAGATCTCCTTATCATCACTGAGCAAGGGATTTGGAGTGACAATTCAATATATGGTGTTATATTTTATTTATAATTCACAAATGGCTTTGAAATTTTGACTTTACCCTTTCTACTAGTTCCTGTCAGTTTCCATTACAGCTGATGTCTAAAGGGCAGATTGGGTACCTCAGTAAAAAAAACTAACATTTTGCTACAACTACCTTTGATGATGTCCCCAGCTTATCAGACAAATATCGACCTTTTTACTTCTACAGTTCAAATCATAGAGCTCTATGTCTTGCATTGGAGATGAATGAAGCCTTTTTTCCAAACCTTTAATTAGTACATTTTTTAAACATTTTTTTTTCTTCTTCTCAAACTTTGAAAAATTAGACTCATCCAATTCCAGGCAAATTTCATAAATACTGCACTCAGTTTTGGGAAGATATGGTTGGCAGTTTAACATGATGAGGGTCCTGGCAGAAAACCAAAGGTGCACTCAAGAGAAATAATTAAGGGAATTGAATGAAAGGAGTATGTTGTTGTTCAGTCGCTGAGCTGTGTCCAGCTCTTTGAGACGCCATGGACTGCAGCACTCCAGGCTTCCCTGTCCTTCACTGTCTCCTGGAGTTTGCTCAAACTCATGTCCATTGAGTTGGTTATGCCATCCAACTGTCTCATCCCCTGTCACCCCCTTCTCCTCCTGACTTCAATCTTTCCCAGAATCAGGGTCTTTTTCCAATGAGATGGCTCTTCCCATCAGATGGCCAAAGTATTGGAGCCCCAGCATCAGCCCTTCTGATGAATATTCAGTGTTGATTTCCTTTAGTGTTGAATGGCTTGAGCTCCTTGTTGCCCAAGGGACTCTCAAGAGTCTTCCCAGCACCACAAATTGAAAGCACCAGTTCTTCGGTTCTCAGCCTTCTTTATGGTCCAACTCTTGAAGCTATAAATGACTACTGGAAAAACCATAGCTTTAACTATACGAACCTTTGTAGGCAAGGTGATGTCTCTTCTTTTTAATATGCTATCTAGGTTTGTCTATCTTTTCTTCCAAGGAGCGAGTATCCCTTAATTACATGGCTGCAATCACCATCCAAAGAGAGAGGGGTATATGCAAGGGTGAAAACAGAGTTAATGGAAACCAACAAGATGATGAAACACATATAGGCAAGCAATAGAAAGTGCTTCTTAGCACTTCTAGACCTATAGGCATAGGTGAGGGATTGTGTTATACATTGAACTGTGTCTTTCAAAAAAATACGTATTGAAGTCATAACCTCCAGTACCAAAGAACATTGATCAAATTTGGAAACAGGATCCTTGCAGATGTAATTAGTTAAGTTAAGGTCATGTTGGAGATCAGGTGAACCCTTAATCCACTGAGACTGAGGTCATTATTGAAAGATGGCCATATGAAGACAGAGAGATATGAGGAGGCAGGGATACAGGGAGAATCTCAAATGATGATGAGGACAAGAGACTAGAATGATACACCTACAAGTCAAGGAGTAACAGGGAATGACTGTGTGGGGTGAGGGCGGGGGGCTGTTACCAAGGAAGAATCCTTTTCTTCAGGCTTCAGAGTGAGCATGGCCCTGCTGATACCACGACTTCAGACTTCTAGCCTCCAGAACTATGAGACAATATGTTTTTGTTTAAATGGTCCAAATTATGGTATTTGGCTATGGTAACCATAGACACTAATATAGTTTAGTTGCTGTAACTCAGTTGTAGTGTACCTCTGGGAGTAAAGAGGCCTCTGATGGGAGCTATGATCTTTGATAGAGGAGCACATGGTCCAGTGGGGCAGGGAGATGAGGAATAAATATTTGGACCTATCTCTTCATCATTCTTTCATGTCCTGCCTGTGACTTACATTGACTGAATCTAATAGGAAGTCAGGGATTAGGATATCTGCTTGATGTAGACTAACAGGTCAGCCTCCCAGGTCCCAAATAAGGTGGAAAAGCATGGAAAAGGGTCTGGAGAAAGTAAGATTATGAGCATGAAAAGTAGATACCTCTTAAATGGAACAATGTTATCAATAATACCCCTTTAAACAATAAGCAAACAAAACTCTTGAATATTTTAGCATTTTTTCTGTATTATACATATTGTGCTATGCTGTGCTCAGTTGCCTCAGTCATATCTGACTCTTTGCAACCCCATGAAGTGTAGTCTGCCAGGCTCCTCTGTCCATGGGACTCTCCAGGCAAGAATACTGGAGTGGGTTGCCATGCCCTCCTCCAGAGGATTTTTCCCACCCCGGCATCAAACCCACATCTCTTGTGTCTCCTGCATTCTAGGCAGATTCTTTATTGCTGAGGTACCATTCCTTAAATTACTTGTTTTGAGATAAACTGTACATCAGCCACTGCTTTAGGTGCTGAAATGCAAATATAAACTAGAAGTCGAGGCCCTTGTCATCATGAAAGTTATAGTCTAGAGAGAAATGGCCACTAGACAAATAAATTATACAAACAACTAAATAATATTATTCAGTGCCATAAAAGGATTTCAGGGGACTATGAGGAGTTGTGAATAGTTGTGAATAGGTCTGTAGATTGAGGAATCTATAACACTACCTACAAGAGGTTGCTTCAACATGACATCTAGAGTCAATGGTCCTGGCCCAGAACTATAACACACACACACACACACACACACACACACACACACACACACACTCTAAGGAAAGACAGGAACAAAGTCAGGGAAACAAAAGAAGATTAATAGGCCCTAAACACCATGGGAAGAAAATAACACACATCAAACATGGACAAACATGGACTTTTATCCAAGTGTGATTGATACATTCATCAATTCCATGGAGGAAATTATAAGTTCATGTAAGAACCACACTTGGTAATATTAGGTAGCATAAGCTGCATTGTAATGTTGAGGTATAGAATGAGAAGAGAGAAGTAGTGTAAGAAATTCCCTAGTTTTCACACTAGTGTGTGAGTGCAGTTGTTCTCAACTTTTCTATCTCTGGCTCAAAAAATCAGCCTGATTTACTGTCCTCAACTCTGCTCCTTCTAAAACTGTCAATTTTAAAGTTTTTTGTTGCTGGACAAATTTTAACATTTCTGTCTGAATATGCCCCATTACAAAAGCACAAAGTAAGCACTCAGTTAATGTTAGTTGACTCTGAATCTGAAAAACTATATATATAATAAGTTACATAGAAAATAACAAAAATACACATTTTTGCTTTTGTCAACAGCTATTCCCCTTTCCCATCTAGATTTCAAGAACTAATTTAATGCCCCTTGGTGGATAATGAGTGATAAAATAAAGTGAACAGTCAAGAAAAAAATTCACCATGAGAATGTGGTATAATAAAAATAAAGTCAATTACATAACTAGAAGAAAAGATATAAATATGCCAACTTGAACAGTAACCAGTGTAAGTAATGTATAGCTTCAATAACCTAATATAAATAAAGCAAAATCGATATTGCTGAAATCAACATATATCATAAAAATAATCAGATTTTATTACTAATCCTAATAACTACTATATATTTATTTGGAATTTTAGTGCACTGTGTTTAATAAAATATCAGAGCTTTCATGAATTTTATGAAGCATTCCATCATGTTAATATTACATCCCTTTCATATAATTTGAAATAATTACCAAATATATCCAAACTACTTGTATGTGAATAAATCCATCAGCTTTGTGAAGCTGAAAGCTTTGCTCTATTTTCTACCACTTTTGAAATGCTAAACTTCTGATTTAATTTGTTAATTCAAAATATCTTAGGACATGAAAAGTGAAAGAGATAGTTTTTCCTGTCCTTCTGATGTCTATATTCTATCCATCTCATTTACTTGCAAAGCATTCCCCATTGTCATTTCTCTTTCCCTTGACCACTAATCCCACTTTAGGGCAGATTCTTTCTTGCAGTCCTCTGAAGTACTTCAGTAATCTTCTAACTTCATTTTCTGTGCTCAGGAACTTGATTTTTCTAAAATCCAGGCTTCATACAGTCACCAAATTTGTCTTTGACAATGTCACTACATTTTCAAATACCATAAAAGCTTTCTCATTACCTGGAGAATGGTATCTAATCCCATTAGAATACAATCAAGAACATAATCTTGATATATGCTGATTTCTGTGGCCATTAAAGTTCTTGTAATCACCTTAGCAAACCCCCAGTCAAGACCAAACGCTTGCGAAAAGACCGTCCAATATTGTGTTGAAACCCTGGACCTTCTACTTTTTTTTTTTAATCTTTTCAAATAGCTCTCTTTCATAAAATGTATACAATTCTTGTTTTTATTATTGTGTAGATCAAGGGAGACAAACACGGTAAACATCCAATAAATGTTAGTTTCTGTTACTATTCAAGCATTTTTGTCAACAGCTCTTCATGGTGTCTTATTTAGTTTCAATATCATCCTATATTTATTTCTTCTTGCCACACTTTTACCTTCTATTTAAGACTCAGACCTGGTCCTTTCTAGTCAAAGAAGAATGACCCAGTATTAACACTCTGATTAATTGTCTGCAGTTCTTTATAATATTTTGTTCATGCGATTAGTTTCCAAATATGCTTGTGTAGCAGCACCTCTTAAGGAGGTGGTTTACTTTTCTTTAACACAGCTTTGTGTTGCTTCACATGTCATGGAGACAAACTACGGAGGATTGAAAAAGTATGCGTAGATTTTATATATGTTCTTTGGGAACTTAACTAATATCTGAGTCTCAGTTTCCTTCTTGGTGAAAAGGAGATAATAGACCAGTTCTAAGGCTACACACAAGAATGAAAACAGAAGGCAAGTTCTGTGAACTTGGCTTAGGTTGCTATTAAGTATTTGTTCTCTCTCTCTCTCTTTTTTCTTGCCTCTGTTCATGACACAACTATCATTTCTAAAAAACTTTGATTCACTCTTGCCTCAGCTACCTATTGTGTGGCAAAAGTGTCTTAAACAAAGTAAATGGTCTGTAAATGATACCACAGAGACCCTTGATCCCCATGGCCAACAGGTCTGCCCATTGAGTTCAGTGTTATAGCTGACACTTCTTTCTCTATTTTCTGTTAGAGAGTTTCTGTCCACATGGGCACGTTAGAAAGTGATGAACTTTAAACTTTCCCTCCCAGGAACCTGGTTTACGTGTTCCACATCCATCATTCACAAATTACTAGTGCTCAGAGTCTTCAATCGTAGAATAAAGTACATGATATCTGCTCCTAAATTATTTCTGATAATATAAATGGCAAAGTAGAAAATGGAAGAAAGTTTAAAACGTTAATTGGTCTCTGGATACAACTGAAAGTAAAGGAACACGTCATTCAGTGACAATTTTTTAAAGTACTATTTGGAATAATGGGCCAATATTCACCATTTTAATTTTAGCTTACAAAAGAATGACTGAAAAGGTATGCAGGGATGCCATCGAAGTTCATAAAATTTAACATATTATTTCTGAAGTAGTTTTTTTTAAGAAAAATAAGTGACTAATTGTGCATTTTCACAAGTTGATAAATATGTATAGCCTGTTTTGGCAACTGAAGCAAATTTAAAACACTCTCTGATGTGATTCTAAATGCATGTGGAATAAATATTTAATAAATTGCTTTAAAAACAGGTAAGATAAAGAAACATAAAGGTAAGGTTTGTATATTTTGCTCAGATTGGTAAAACGATGATACCAGTAGACTGTGATAAAATCTCTGTGTTTATGTTTGAACATATAATGTAGCATCTTCAGCAGCCACTAAGAAATCTATACAAAGAGAAAAACTCAAACACTATAGGGAAATCAAATGGATTTCTAAAATTTTCTAGTAACCCATGAGAAAGCAAGAAAAGAAAACAGAAAAATAAAAAAGAGAGCCAATAGAATCCAAAAATAAAATAGCCATCCATAGCAATAAGTAGATTAGTTGAAAATGGTTTAAATTCACCAATTAAAAGACAAAGATTGGCACAGTGAATTTAAATACAAATCCAACTATCTACTATGTATGAGAAACTTAGTTTATATATAACACAATAGGCAGTTTGAAAGTTAAAGGATGAAAAGAGATACATTACCCAAACATTAATGAAAACAGGAAAAGGTGTATTAAAATCTGATGAAATAGACTCGGGGTGGGGGGTAAATTATTTGGAGACAGAGAATGACATTATGTAATGGAAAACAGATCAATCCATTAAAAAGACATAATAATTCTAAACATGTATGCAGCAAAAAAAAAAACACTGAGCAACAAAAACAGGGGAAGCAAAAACTGGAAAGAGAAATAGACAAATCTACAATTATAATTTGAGATTTGAAGATGGGGAAACAGTGGAAACAGTGTCAGACTTTATTTTTTTGGGCTCCAAAATCACCGCAGATGGTGACTGCAGCCATGAAATTAAAAGATGCATACTCCTTGGAATGAAGTTATGACCAACCTAAACAGCATATTGAAAAGCAGAGATATTACTTTGCCAAGAAAGGTCTGTTTAGTCAAGGCTATGGTTTTTCCAGTGGTCATGTATGGATGTGAGAGTTGGACTATAAAGAAAGCTGAGCACAGAAGAGCTGATGCTTTTGAACTGTGGTGTTGGAGAAGACTCTTGAGAGTCCCTTAGACTGCAAGGTGGTCCAACCAGTCTATCTAAAGGAGACCAGCCCTGGGTTTTCATTGGAAGGACTAATAGTGAAGCTGAAACTCCAATACTTTGGCCACCTGATGTGAAGAGCTGGTCTTTGAAAAGACCCTGATGCTGGGAAAGATTGAGGGTAGGAGGAGAAGGGGATGACAGATGATGAGATGGTTGGATGGCTTCACTGACTCAATGGACTTGAGTTTGGGTAAACTCTGGGAGTTGGTGATGGACAAGGGAGGCCTGGCATGTTGTGGTTCATGATGTCCCAGAGTCGGACATGACTGAGAGACTGAACTGAAGATTCAAAATCAATGATATTAAAAGAAAAAAAGGAAAAGAAAAATCAGCAGAGAAAATCAGTGAAACTAAGAGCAGATGCTTTGGAAAACAACTGACAAAATTTCAAATCTCTTAAGAAGTGTTCTAAAAAAAAAAAAAACAAAGAGAGAGAAAGAGAGAAGACACAAATTACCAATATCTGCAATAATAGGGAATGTCACTCCTGATACAACAGACTACAAAATGGATAAAGAATACTCTGAAAACTCTGTACACATAAATTTGACAATTTTTTTTAATGAACCAATTTCTTAAAAGATACAAACTATCATAAACTTGCTCAATATGAAATAAATAATTTAAACAACCATCAATCTACTAAGGAAATTTCATTTAAAATGAAAATATCCCATCACAGAAATCTCCACAGCAAGATAGTTTCTAGGCCATCTTTTAAACTAGAGAATTCTAGCAAATGTTAAAGAAAAGAAAAGACAAAAAAATTCAGAAAGTAGAGGAGTACAACCCTTAATTCATTTTGTGAAGTTAGTGTCGCTCAAACACACACACACAGAGTACAAAATAAGAAAATTATAAACCAATGTCCTTAAATAACATAGATAGAAAAATGTTTAACAAATTTAGAAAATAGAATTTAGATATACGTGAAAAGAATTATGCACAATGATCAAGTGGGATTTATTTTTATAATGCAAGTCTGATTGAATGTTCAAATCTAAACAAAGAAACAAAGTAATTCACCATGTTAATAGACTAAAAAGAAAAATTATATAATATGCTAAAAGTGTAAAAAAAAATTTTGCAAAATTCAGTACCTATTCATAATAAAAAAATCTCAGAAGGTTAGATAGAGGGGGAACTTCCTCAATTTGATAAGTAGAACATCTATAGAATGTTGCAACTAAAATTATGACTAATGATGTTCAAGGATAAGGCAATGATAAGCACTCTGCTGGAAATTCTACCAGCTGCAATAAATAGGAAATGGGAATCAAGGTTATGCTAATCCAGAAGGAAGAAAGAATTCTTAAGTTTTTATGGATGACATACCGTGGTGCTTGTGTGTGTTTGTTTGTTAGGCAGTCAGCTGTGTCCAATTCTTTATAACCCCATGGACTGCAGCTCACCAGGCTCCTCTGTCCATGGAATTCTCCAGGCAAGAATACTAGGGTGGATTGCCATTTCTTCCTCCAGGGGATCTTCCTAACCCAGGAATAAAACCCATGTCTCCTGCATTGCAGACAGACTCTTTATTCTCTGATCTACCTGAGAAGCCCCACTGTTTGCATAGAAAATCCCAGAGAATCCCCCCACCAAAAAAAAAAATAATAATAATAATAAGTGAGGTTCGTAAGGTAACAGGATACCAGATAAATATATATGTTTCAATTGTATTTCTATAGCAATGAAGATGTATATATTGAAATTAAAATGTAAAACCATTTATAATCAATTAACAAATGAAATACTGAGATGTAAATATAGCAAAATGTGTGCAGGACTTTGTTGTTGAAAACTACAAAATGCCAGTGAAAGAAATTAATTACATGCTAATTTAATTAAATTAAGTAAAATATTAATGAAAGAAATAGAGAGATATTCTACATTAACAAGTTGGAATTCCCTGGATCATAGAAAAAGCAAGTGAGTCCCGGAAAAACATCTATTTCTGCTTTATTGACTATGCCAAAGCCTTTGATTGTGTGGATCACAATAAATTTTGGAAAATTCTGAAAGAGATGGGAATACCAGACCACCTGACCTGCCTCTTGAGAATTCTGTATGCAGGACAAGAAGCAACAGTTACAACTGGGCATGGAACAATAGACTGGTTCCAAATACAGAGAGGAGTATGACAAGGCTGTATATTGTCACCCTGTTTATTTATCTTATATCCAGAGTATATCATGAGAAACGCTGGTCTGGATGAAGCACAAGCTGGAATCAAGATTGCCAGGAGAAATACCAATAACCTCAGATATGCAGATCACACTACCTTTATTGTAGAAAGTGAAGAACTAAAGAGGCTCTTGATGAAAATGAAAGAAGAGAGTGAAAAAGTTGGCTTAAAACTCAACATTCAGAAAACTAAGATCATGGCATCCAGTGCCATCAGCTCATGAAAAATAGATGAGGAAACAGTGGAAACAGCAACAGAATTTATTTTTCTGGTCTCCAAAATCACTGCAGATGGTGACTGCAGCCATGAAATTAAAAGACGCTTACTCCTTGGAAGAAAAGTTCTGACCAACCTAGACAGCATATTCAAAAGCAGAGACATTACTTTGCCAACAAAGGTCCATCTAGTCAAGGCTATGGTTTTTCCAGTAGCCATGTTGAATGTGAGAGTTGGACTATAAAGAAAGCTGAGAGCCAAAGAATAGATGCTTTTGAACTGTGGTGTTGGAGAAGATTCTTGAGAGTCCCTTGGATTGCAGGGAAATCCAACTAGTCCATCCTAAGCAAATCAGTCCTGAACATTCACTGGAAGGACTGATGCTGAAGCTGAAACTCCAATACTTTGGCCACCAGATGCAAAGAACTGACTCATCTGAGAAGACCCTGATGCTGGGAAAGTTTGAAGGTGGGAGGCAAAGGGGATGACAGAAGATGAGATGATTGGATGATATCACCATCTCAATGGGCATGAGTTTGAGTAAACTCTGGGAGTTAGTGATGGATAGGGAGCCCTGGCGTGTTGCAAAGAGTTAGACATGACTGAGTAACTGAACTGAACAGAACTGACCTGAGTAAAAGAAACCAGTCTAAAAAGACTATGTAACATATGATACCACTCTATGACATTCTGGAAAAGGAAAAAAGGTAAAAATATATGTTGGTGCTAGGGTTTTGGTGAGAGTGTGTGCTGCACACTCAGTTGTGTCCGACTCTTTTCAGCCCTATGGACTGCAGTCCACCAGGTTCTTTTATCCATGGTATTCTCTAGGCAAAAATGCTGGGGTGGGTTGTCATGATCTCCTCCAGGGGATCTTCAAGACCCAGGGATCAAACTCATGTCTCTTGCATCTCTTGCATTGGCAGGTGGGTGCCTCCTGGGAAATCAGGTGGGTGCCTCCTGGGAAAGGAGGGATGAATAACTGGAACACAGGGGATTTGTAGGAGGATCATGAAACATTATATGATCCTGTATTGAGGGATACATGCTGTTATATGTTTATTAAAACCTAAATAATGTATAACAGAAAGTGAACCCTAATGTAAACTATGGACTTCACTTGATGCACTGACTCACCAGTTTTAACAAATCTGTCACACTAATGCAAGATTTTCATCATGGGGAAAACTGAATGAGAGGAGGTATATGAGGAATTTTCCTGTCTCCTCAATTGTTCTGTGTATGTGTGTGTTAGTCACTCAGTTGTGTCTGAGTCTTTCTGAGCCCCTGGACTGTAATCTGCCAGGCTCCTCTATCCATGGGATTCTCCAGGCAAGAATACTGAAGTGGGTTGCCATTCCCTTCTCCAGTAATTGTTCTATAAACACTTCTAAATATCAAATATTTTTAATTGAAATAAAATGCGAGTCACATTAGTTAGCTTTGCATCCCTGAGAAGCAGAGAGTCAAAGGTAATAGAGAAATGCAGGTAAATCCTCCCCGTAGTAAGATCTAGGCTGCAGTAAGAAATAATCAATATTAGGCAAGGGAAGAGAAGGAGGAGTTGGATTTTGAAGTAAAGATATTGAATACTTGTCAGGGGCTCTCGATTACTTTGCTAATTTGTAACAAAGATAGCACAAGTGGAGAAGTTGTTTAGATATTAACTAAAAATTAATTAACTTCTCTGACTAGCTCATAAACAATGACCTACACATGAGCTGTTGATTCCAGAACTAAGAGGAAAAAGGCTGTGTATACTGGTGGTACAATTTAGAGCCTAGAAGACTTGGAGGATAGTCCGCAAATTTAGGGTCTAGCATCATGTTCATTTATGAGGTCTTAAGTAATTTAAATTTGGAGACAATAAAGTGAAAGGTTCATACAGAATTTATATTTTGCAAATGTTTCAGCACTGAAGGCTTTTTATATTACTTTTTTAAATCCACATTTTATTTTTTCTGGCAAAAGAGTAGTGTTTTACATCAGCGTCTATTTTTTTCTCCATTCTTATTTTTTTAAAGTATGCATGTATATCATTCAGAACATTTAATTACCATGAGATAGATAACCAGAGTTTCCATATTGAATTGATGCAATTTATTTCCCCAAATTTGAAAGATACTATTTAATCCATATAAATATATTGAGATTCTCCCCTAGGCTTTTAAAAAATGCTGACAGGTTGTCCTGGGAATTGCATTTACTTTATTGGATGTTTATGAAGATTAATGAATAGTTTCCAACTTTGCAAACAGTCTAACACAGTCACTGAAGCCAACAGAAAGAAATTTTAAATAGTGAGGATTTTGTTATAAACATCATAATCATCACCATCACCACCACCAACATATTCATCCTCCTTCTCTTCACCACCACCATTTATCATTTTTCTCTTCTTTTCACAGTTAAGCATAGAACAAGTTTGATATCACTACTTATACTGCTTTGTCTCTGATCAAAACAGATCACTTTTTTTCTACATTTAATATTTACTCCTTTATCTGTGGGCTTCCCTGGTGGCTCAGAGGTTAAAGAGTCTGCCTGCAATGCGGGAGACCTGGGTTCGATCCCTGGATTGGGAAGATCCCCTGGAGAAGGAAATGGCAACCCACTCCAGTATTCTTGCCTGGAGAATTCCATGGACAGAGGAGCCTGGTGAGCTACAGTCCACAGGGTTGCAAAGAGTCAGACACAGCTGAATGAGTTCACTTTCTTTCTTTCTTTCTTTATCTGTGTGTGTGCTCAGTCACTCAGACATGTCCAACTCTTTGCAGCCCCGTGAACTACAGTTTGCCAGGCTCCTCTGTCCATGAAATTTTCCAGGCAAGAAGCTAAGTTAAAAAAAGTCACTGCCTTTAAATAAAGTTGTCCTGTCCCTCCTAAATATTCCCAGGCACTCCAAGTTTTTCTTCCTCATATCTGTTGATCAAAAACAAAATAATAATAATTAGTCGATCTAAGAAAGAAATGGAAAATTTTGCTTAAGCCAAATTTGAGGATTATAATCTGAGAAGAGCATCTCAGAAAGCTCTGAGAACTGTTCTGCCCATTAGAAGTCAAGGCACAGTTATGCAAGTTTTTAGAAACATCAAATGTTGTATTATTGACAGTTTATACAATCCAGATCTAAATGTCATTGTGGCAGGTCATGCAACCCTAAGAGATCAAGAGAGGATGTTATATTTTAGAATGTTGGATGCTAGGAAAATGTTGCTCTTCACAGTTGAAGAGCTATTTCTGTTGATGGAGGTCTGGTTGATGCATAACATAGATACTCAATGCACAGTGCAGGGAGAGAGGAGGCCAAAGGTCAGAGAATTTTTTGTTTAAATTTTTCTTGCCTTGCCATAAAATGCGGACTTTATTTCACATACCTTTCAGCGGTTTAGTTCAAGAAATACATGAGTACTGTCAAGCTTGTTCTAGTCATTGAGACAACGGGGTATGCATGACTAATGTGCCTGCATGCTTGCTCAGTCCCTTCAGTCACGTCCAGCTCTTTGCGATCCTGTGGACTATAGCCCACCAGGCTCCTCTGTCCATAGGATTCTCCAGGGAAGAATACTGGAGTGGGTTGCCACGCCCTCCTGCAGGGGATCTTTCTACTTCCTGACCCAGGTATCAAACCTGTGCCTCTGCTGTCTCCTGCATTGCAGGCTGATTTTTTACTGCTGAGCCATCAGAAGCCCCATATATGACCATATACCATTATAATTGTATATAGGTTTTCAAGAGTTTGTGGTCCAATATTAATATCTCATCCACACAAGTACTTTGTTAACTCCAAATGATCTGTTCTAGAAACTAGAATTAGAATGTTACTTTTTGTCTCTGTACCTTACTGTCTTCCTCCTATATTTACCATTTTGTTGGTGCTCAGAAATGCTTGTTTATTGACAGAGGCATGAAAGACATACTACTGTTTTTCCTTTATAAGCACCTTCCTTTGAAGAAAGTAAGAGAAAGTAATTTCTTATAGCCCAAGTGTCAGAAAACTCTATGTCTCTCCCTTATACATTTGATCCAGAAAGTAATATCCTGGGTATCATCTTACACTAAACATCTTCAACTCCTTACTAAAGAGGTTTCTGGCATTTGATTCTATTTCTTGTGTTTTTGCTATTAAAAGTACAACCTCTGGAGTCTGCTTGAGATTAGCAGGAACTCCTTGTCCACCTTTTGATTGTGAAATAAATGCAGCTTTTGTTTCCAGCCTTGCCTTGTCTGATTTCCTCTTGTGTTTTCTCCTCTTGGCTTTTTAAATTAAAGTGCTAGTCCCTGGAGTTGTATCTCTTGCCTGAAGCTGTCATCCTGTCCAAAGATAACAACACTGTATTTACCATCACACAAAAAAAGAGAAAATAACATGAGGATGAGAGAATGTTTGACCTATTAGTGATAGTGTCTTTTCATTAGAAAATAATAAGCTGTTTAACTGATAGATTGAACCAGAGATTTTATAATTTATAAGCCCATTTTGACATCTTTGCCTTCAGTTCATTTTACTGAGGTTTCAAGGGAAAAAGACGTTTTAATCAACAGAAAGAGATTAAGTAAGTAAGTAAGTGAAGTCGCTCAGTCGTGTCCAACTCTTTGCAACCCCATGTACTGTAGCCTACCAGGCTCCTCTGTCCATGGGGTTTTCCAGGCAATAGTACTGGAGTGGATTGCCATTTCCTTCTCCAGCAGATCTTCCCTACCCAGAAATCAAACCCGGGTCTCCCGCATTGTAGACAGACGTTTTACCATCTGAGCCACCAGGGAAGTCACAAAGAGACAAAGAGATTAACTCTTGGTTAAAAGGGAAGTTCCATAATGATTTCCCCCCAAAAGTCTGTGTATGGTTGTGAAGAGGAAAAGTTAAAATTTTACATAATCTCCTTCTCCTTCTGCCTCTGTAACTCAGCTTGCCCCTTGCAAAGTCTAGATCACGTAGGTCACATAGTCTCAGAAAGTGGGGACTTGCAACGTTAGGAACTGGAATTTATCTCACTCACTCTTGTCCTGCTCTTTGCAATTGCCCGGTCCCCGCAAACCTGCTTAATCATACCTCTCCAGGCCAGGCACCCCCCTCCCCATCTTGACTGCTGTTCCCATGCATGAAATCCCTTAGTTTAAACAGCCTATTTACAGCTAGTGCTGCCCACTACAGTCTATCTATAAAAACTCTGCAATCCCTTTGTTCGGGGCTCAGAGCTTGGCGTGTTAACTCCTCTGGGCGCACCAGGGTAATAAACCTGAGTTCTCCAACTCTCCAAGTGTGGTGCTTGGTTTCCCGAGTACTGGTTTCTGTAACAGTTGGAGCAATATTGTTTAAGAAAAACTAGTTTTAAAAAAAGAAACAAACAAACAAAAAGAAACAGTTTGCAAAAATGGATCCGTTTAATTTTAAACTCTGTTTTGTCAAAGCTCTAATAAATTAAAGGGCATATTTTATGAACTGTGACAATATATAGAAACTAGTTGTAACTGAAGACTCTCAGGGGGTAAAAACTAAATGAATACCTATTTATAGAAAATAAGATAAAAATTTACCAATTACATTTCTTTTTTTTTAATTGGATGCAGAAGTGTACTAGATATATTTAGAAGTATTTTAATTGCAAACAAAGTGCCAAACACATTTTTACATGTAGTCATTTGATAGCTACATGCTTCTTTTGTTTAATTCCACATTCCAAATATTTCTGAATGCTTAACAAGTCACATTGCCAGATGATAGGCTTAGAGGATAAAGCTATAATCTATATTATACATTAGGATAATAATGTCTAAGAATATATATTACAATTGAGATAATGGAAGCATAGGGAGATACTAACAGGCTGATTATGAAGAAAGAGAACTCACAACCTGAAGGATTTTATTTTGTCCTTCAGGAAGCAGAGAAATACTTGAATATCTTTATCTCTGAAGCCATTTTCATGTCTCCATTATGTCTCTATCCTAATCAAGGTCAATGCTGAGTTTATTTAACAATATTAAGTAACACAGTAACTGTACAATGGTATTGTTACTGCTGCTGCTGCTGCTGAGTTGCCTCAGTCTTAGACGGCAGCCCACCAGGCTCCCCCGTCCCTGGGATTCTCCAGGCAAGAACACTGGAGTGGGTCGCCATTTCCTTCTCCAGTGCAAGCATGCATGCTAAGTTGCTTCAGTCGTGTCCAACTTTGTGTGACCTCAGGGACAGTAGCGCACCAGGCTCCTCTGTCCACGGGATTCTCAAGGCAAGAATACTGGAGTGGGTGACCATTTCCTTCTCCAGGTATTGTTACTGGGGAAGTGTTAACTTGAATCTGCCACCATGAATTTAACTCTTATTTTGCCACTTTTGTTATTATAATGCCCTGCCTCAGAGAGCCCTGCCCACTCCCCTCCCCTGACCCTTGGGGCAAGGTGCCTTTGTTTGGCTCACAAGGAGATAGGCTGACCCTATCTACCTATGAAAGACTGTGATTTTCTTGAGTTCTTTGTGTAGGAAATGGCAGCCTTTGTCTGCTGCTTACAGTGTGGCTTATCTCTTCAGAATCGCAGATAGCTGTGGTATCTTTGTTTATTGATATGACAGGAGATATTCCATTTCACACCACCTGAGAAATGACTATGAGGATGTGAAACTAACACATCCCCCTGCATGAAGCTTGCCATTCTAGAAGATATTTGCAAGAATTAAATGGTCTTTTTACTTTGTTTACTCATCTCCCCCCATCTATGATCCATAAAAGAACCTGACCCTGACAAGATGGCTATTTTGAGACCTTAGTCTGCCATCTTCTCAGTCAGCCAGCTCTCTGAATAAATTTGTATTCCTTGTCTCAACACCTCATCTCTAGGATTTATTGGCCTATTGTGTGGCAAGCGGAAGTGAGCTTGGACTCTATAAAGTATTCCTAACAGAAGTTTGAGTTCTGGGTATTTAGAATTTGGGAAGACCAAATCAGGATACGTTTTTTTTAACTTTCATTTATTTGTGACTGTGCTGGGTCTTCATTGCTACACACAAGCTTTTTCAAGTTGCACCGAGCAGGGCCTACTCTCTAGTTTCAGTGCTCCCGGGTGCAGGCCCAGTAGTTGTAGTGCACAAGCTTAGTTACCCCAAGACACATGGAATTTCCACAGACCAGGGACTGAACCCGTGTTCCCTGCACTGGCAAGCAAATTCTTAACCACAGGACCTCCAGGGAAGTCCCAAACCAGGATACTTTTAAAGTGATAAGGTTTAGGATTGATGAAAATTAACAATTATGTATGGACAAAGACAAAACGCTATAGTATTCCAGGTGAGGGTAAATGGTTGTGCTAGGCACCTGCAATGGCTAGTAGAAGTAAAAGATATCTACAAAATTAGGGATCAGTTAATATTATCAGGAACTATGAAGCAATATGCAAGTGATGCTTTTTTAATGGAAACAATTTTAGTTTTTTGTTCCAACATCTAACATTAGGCAAAAATACCTGGGTAATATTATCATTGTCTAAAGACTGGTGCTAACAAAAGAATATACACAAAACATGACCCTGACCATGAATGGTTAATTGTATGTATGTGTGTGTCCCTTGGTTGGGGGAGAATGGAAGAAGATTATTTCTCCATATTTAATTCAACAGTAAATTGAGAAACATAGAAACACATAGCCATTTTTCCTATTGCCACCAAAATAGCATCAGCGTTGAAGACATTAGACTTTCTAAACAGACTAATTTAAGCCTGGCATTAGCATAGCCACTGCCTCGCCATCTCCAAAAAAACTATTTGTGCCACCATTTTATATGTTCACGTTATGTTGATGCATGTTAATCAAGACAGTTCTGTGTCCCTCAGAAACCTGTCATTTCATGAGACTGCCATGCTGAAAGCGGCAAACCGGAGGAGGGGCAAGCAAAAAGGAGACCAGGAAATATGGCCTCAGGGCTGGTATCACATAAAGTTTGGCTTCAAAGGTAGAAACTGGTCTTCAGTCCTGTCTTTGTTCCATGTTAGTTCTATGAAGCTGGGAAATCCATTTTATCTACTTGGGATACAGTAGCCTTTGTAAAATAGAGATGATAATAATCAATTTCACCAGACTGCCTAAAGGATAACATGAGATAAAGTATGCAGGTTATAGTATGTTAGGCCAGGTGAGCTTCCATACATGGTAGAGAGTGTAAATACTGTTTTATTGGAGGCATTTTTGGCCAGGGAAGTCATTGGTCATTCTGTACTCTCCCACTCTAGTCCCTCCTTCTATTCACACACACCCCCAGTAGAAATGCAAGGTAACAGCAGCACTTCAAGGTACAATTAGCCTGGCAGTATGGAGGAAGACCTGGCTTTGCTAGGTGTCCTTATGGTGTGTGGACATCTGCCTGTTCTCACTCTAGCCTTCTCAGACACCCACTGCTGCTGCTAAGTCACTTCAGTCATGTCTGACTCTGTGCGACCCCATAGATGGCAGCCCACCAGGCTCCCCCATCCCTGGGATTCTCCAGGCAAGAACACTGGAGTGGGTTGCCATTTCCTTCTCCAATGCATGAAAGTGAAAAGTGAAAGTGAAGTCACTCAGTCGTGTCCAACTCTTCCCGACCCCGTGGACTGCAACCTACCAGGCTCCTCCATCCATGGGATTTTCCAGGCAAGAATACTGGAGTGGGGTGCCATTGCCTTCTCCACAGACACCCACAGTCAGCACCTAATCAGAACGAACTCCAGAAACTACAGACTTACTCATGACCTCATTCTTACATACTCTGAGATACTCAGAATGTATTTATGTTTATACCTTGATGCTATCAACATATCCTTGGAATCATTGCTCTCTGTTCCTCCCTCATAAATGGTATTGGTCATAACAGCAGCAAATCAAGGGCTGATATTATATAGTGAATTAACCAGAATACAATAAAGGATCCTATACTGATTATATGATGTGTTTTCAATCAATTTTGATACATGTAGATTTCAAGGCACTATTCTATCACTGTGTGCTCAGTTGCTCAGCCATGTCTGACTTTTTGCAACCCCATGAACTATAGTCTGCCAGGTTCCTCTGTCCATGGAATTCCCCAGGCAAAAATATTGGAGTGGGTTGCCATTTCCTCCTGCAGGGGATCTTCCCAAACCAAGAATTGGAGCCAAATCTCCTGCAACACCTGCATTGTCAGGCAAATCCTTTACCACTAAGCTACCTAGGAAGCCCATTCAATCACTACTTGTCTTCAAGGAAATAAGAGAATCAAGTGGGAGGTGCTATTCCCCTCCTCTATTCACACACACCCACTTTGGATCACAATAGTGAAAGGCATTTGCTTTCTTGCCTTTTCACTTTCTCAGCCCAAATTCAATCAGCTGGGAGTTGGTCTCTCTGTGTTCTATTCCACTTCCCCTATGATACTGGCATGATGTATTAGACTTTTAACCCTTTTCTACTTTGACTTTTAAGCTAAATATGGGTTTTGTTTTAGGATGAATACCTGTTTGGCAATATAGGTAGCCACAGGGAATTTCTAATGTGGCCTAAATCCCCCTAAGCGATGCCACCCAACTCATCATCAGTTCTTCAATGGAATTAGTGTGTAGCAGGTTAAATTGAGAAATGGACTGTTATTATGTTTGATAAGTTCTAAGATGAACATACGAAGTATTATGGAAATAGAGTTTGGATGTCTGTGTTATATTGGCCGCTGGTAGTAATAGATGGCTATCTTAAGCTGGATCATGGGAAAAGCAAGAGAGTTCCAGAAAAACATCTATTTCTGCTTTATTCACTATGCCAAAGCCTTTGACTGTATGGATCACAATAAACTGTGGAAAATTCTGAGAGAGATGGGAATACCAGAACACCTGACCTGCCTCTTGAGAAATCTGTATGCAGGTCAGGAAGCAACAGTTAGAACTGGACATGGAACAACAGACTGGTTCCAATTAGGAAAAAGAGTATATCAAGGCTGTATATTATCACCCTGCTTCTTTAACTTATATGCAGAGTACATCATAAGAAACGCTGGACTGGAAGAAGCACAAGCTGGAATCAAGATTGCCGGGAGAAATATCAATAACCTCAGATATGCAGATGACACCACCCTTATGGTAGAAAGTGAAGAGGAACTAAAAAGCCTCTTGATGAAAGTGAAAGAGGAGAGTGAAAAATTTGTCTTAAAGCTCAACATTCAGAAAATGAAGATCATGGCATCCGGTCTCATCACTCCATGGGAAATAGATGGGGAAACAGTAGAAACAGTGTCAGACTTTATTTTTTTTGGTTCCAAAATCACTGCAGATGGCGACTGCAGCCATGAAATTAAAAGACGCTTACCTCTTGGAAGGAAAGTTATGACCAACCTAGATAGCATATTCAAAAACAGAGACACTACTTTGCCAACAAATGTCTGTCTAGTCAAGGCTATGGTTTTTCCAGTGGTCATGTATGGATGTGAGAGTTGGACTGTGAAGAAGGCTGAGCGCTGAAGAATTGATGCTTTTGAACTGTGGTGTTGGAGAAGACTCTTGCAAGTCCCTTGGACTGCAAGGGGATCCAACCAGTCCATTCTGAAGGAGATCAGCCCTGGGATTTCTTTGGAAGGAATGATGCTAAAGCTGAAACTCCAGTACTTTGGCCACCTCATGAGAAATGTTGACTCATTAGAAAAGACCCTGATGCTGAGAGGGATTAGGGGTAGGAGGAGAAGGGGATGACAGAGGATGAGATGGCTGGATGGCATCACAGACTCGATGGACATGAGTTTGAGTGAACTCCGGGAGGTGGTGATGGACAGGGAGGCCTGGTGTGCTGCGATTCACGGGGTCGCTGAGTCGGACATGACTGAGAGACTGAACTGAACTGAAGAGATATTATTTAAATTTTATTTTGAAAAATAAATAAAAACAGCCTACAAAGAAAAAGAATGGGAAGAAACTCATCCTAGATGCATATCATGATACATCATCCTAGCTGAATGACCTCAGATGTGCTTCCTAACTTACCTGGTCTTTATTCACACATACAAAAAAATAGAACTAATTCATACTATTTTACTTAGATTTGAATAGACTATAAACTCCTTGTTTCTGTGAATGAAACAAGTATTGAATCAAAGCTGTCTAATTCCTTTCTCCCTTAATTTTGCAACAAATTGTTTTTTGCACCATGTCTTATCATTGACCACTGCTAATCCTTATATAATCTACTTTAGACTCTTAAATCATATGCCAGCATGTTTTATTCAAGATGAGAGAGAGTTTAAAAACTAAATTTAATGCCTGGAACTGGGAATTAACTAAGAGTAATAGATGTTAGCCAAATGTCTATTATAATTTCATTGCTGAAGTATGGAATCTAATAGACTCAAAAATTTCTCAAAGACATCAAATAGCCAACATTTCTAGAGACAAATTCATTTTTTACCTCTTTCTACATGTAATGAAAGCTGTGGCTTGGTACTTTCCTTATATCATAATTTAGATGTCAATCTTTACTACTCTAAAATAGTGGCCCTGGAGTTTTAGCTCTACTTAAGACCAGCTTCCAAATATAATAAAAAATAGCTATGAAATCAGAAACCTCTTAGTAATTCTACTGGCTCACAGCAGGACCACTTGAAAAGTCACTCAATATAGGAAAGAAATAAAATGTGCAAAGTTTAGAAGGCATGTCAAAAATGAAGTTGAAATGGTTGGAAATTTTGTTTTATACCACTTCTTCCTTAACCCTTTAGTGGCATATCAACGAAAAGTTATATTTGAAGCTTCAAATTATATTACATAGGATGTTGCAACTAATTTTCAGAATATTCCTCGAGTAAATTTTTACAGATTGACAGCAATGACTTAGAACAGAGATCTGCTCACACAAGTGTGTCAATTAGACACAACATGGCTTTTCCGATTTTGAAGCTTGAGCTTTGAGGGGTGTTCTAGTTTCACTTTCTCATTTTAATCACAAAAAGTGTCGACATGGCACATCTCTAAAGCCAATATCATGTCCAGAACTATCCTGTCATTTTCATAAGGTGAGTACCTTGAAAGTGGGGAGAAGATGCAGGCTGTGAATTATGAAAGTGAACAGCTATTCCCTCCCAAAGTTAGGGAAAGTCCAAATAGAATTGAATCAAAGTGTAGTACCCTTTTCCTTCACAATTAGATAATTACGCAAACAAGGAATGCCAGCTGAGGTCAAATGAAGACTGCTTGTCTTATGTTTCATGAGAAAGGTACACAAATAAATTGGCTGCATTTAAAATAACTATTTGTTCTGCACTATATAGTTCTTAACTTGTTTACTAGAGTTAAAAATAATTAATATACTCTGTGATTCTCATCAAAGAGATATCTAAAATTTGTATCAGGATTCAATATTTCCTTATATTTTATGAGAGCAGAAGGAAGAATGCAGCTTTGGGATTAGAAAACTTTTGTTAAGTCCCAGCTTCCATTTGACAAATTCAGTGGCCTTGAGAAAATTACTAATTTCTATCAATTTCATCATTAAAATGTATAGAGCAGAAATGTCTACTTGCCCAGAATTTCCTTTCCATTGATTAAAAATTAAATACTATTAATAAAGACATTTTGTTTATATTTTTGTCAAATTATGGCAATTGTTTATTACACTATTCTTCAATAAGTCCATGGGCTGAGAATCTACTGAGGCAGAATTGTCAGTTTGCTCCCAATGCTGTTGGACTCCAAATATCATGTCTACTTCTCTGAGTTTTCTTGTGATTCTTTTTCTTGGGGTGTAGCGCGGGGGTGGCTTTATTTATTTATTTAGGGTTGATTTTGTTCTGCCTCCTTCTTTACAGCCATGTTGCCTGAAGTCTTGTTGCTGAGCCCAGGGTTTCTATTTTTAAAGGCCTTTTTCCCCTTCTTTTAATGTCCTGCTTATTGAAAATCAAGAAATTTTTTAGATATTTATCAAATAGGACCGCAATAAGTCACCTTCATGTGCTTCCCTGGTGGTTCAATAGTAAAAAAAAAAATATCTGCTTGCCAAGGCAGGAGATACAGGAGACTTGCGTTCTATTCCTGGGGCCAAGAAGATTCCCCTGGAGGAGGACATGCCAACCCACTCTGGTATTCTTGCCTAGGAAATTCCATGGACAGAGCAACCTGATGGGCTACACCATCCGTCGGGTCACAGAGGGTAGGACATGACTTAGTGACTCCGCAACAACAAAGTCTCCTACATACAAATGACTTCCATTCCGAGAGTCCCTTCATAAGTCCAATTTGTTCATCTAAGTCCAACAAAGTTAGCTTTAGATAGCCAATTAACACACTGGTTATATTGTGTTATTGAGCACAGTATTCTCTGCTCTAATAGATTTATAATATAACGCTTTTCACACAAATAATACATAAAAATAAACACATACACAAAGAAAGAAAACATCTTCAGTCTTCTAGTACAATACTTTTAAAGCACAGCACAGTGCCAGCTACATCACCACTTCCTTTACCCTTGCTTACAGACATCCTGGGCTTTGAAACAAAGATACTGTACTCTACATGGTGCTGTACAATAAAGTACACAAAAGCACAACCTCTTGTAAAGGATGTATGCATGTGACAATGTTCAGCAGACACGTGAACTAACTTATGTGATTGGACATGCAAACACACGTTCACATTTTTGAAAGTTGATGACTTGAAGGTTCTTTGCAGGGATGTACTGTAATTAGTTCTTAGGTAAAATCCTGGATGTGTTCTTATTAAACATTGATGAACTTTACTATTTTTCTAGAGATGTTTAGGTAAATCATAGATCTTGATTCTGGACATTTTTTTCCCCCTCCTTCAGCATCTAAAATTGGCCAGTAGAATTAAGTGCTAGAGATTAAGAACATGATTAAGACATAGTTCTTATCTCTAAAAGTTCACAGTCCAATAAAGGAGAAAGGCAATTGTGTTTAGTCAGTAAAAACCACAGCAGAGTAAGTGCCCAAGAATCTGAGTGTTCAGAACAGGGACATTTAGTGCCTAGAGATGTTGCAGAGAGCAATTGGCTTGAGACAATATCTAAGCTGATATCTGATGGAAGAGGAGGCATTAATCTAAAGGAGAAAGAGGAAAGCCCTCTTAGGTGGAGGGAGCAAAACAGAAGCACAGTTCTTCTTATATAACAAGCTATTTAATGTATGTAGAGAAACAAGGCAAGAAAATGTTGTTTTGGTAGTGATCTGAAAGCAAACTGGGTACATAACCAGATTTATAAACTGAAGTGGCTTGTAGAATACAGTTAAAAAATCAGTCTTATCACAAGGGTAATCAGCCTGTACATCATCTTCAGATAAGCAAGAGTTCTTGTCTTTGCCCTGACCCCACTTCAGTCTGCTTTGTTGAAGGAGCTCCCATTGATCTTTCATTCATAAAATAATAATTGAGAATGTTGATGAGGCTGAAGGGGTGTGTGTGTGGTGAAGGTAGTGAAAAAGGTCCATGAACAGTCAATGGATCAATGACATGGTGAATGGTGCAAAGAAGGCTTAAAAACATTAGAATAATTTAGCAAAATACATACTCTATCAAGGTTTTGGATAATATATATATATATATATATATATGTATATTCCATTATTTTTAGCACTTCTTAGGCACAGAGTATCTGTTTGTTGTTTTTCTTTTGGAATGGCCTTTTTGCGACAAGAGAAATGCTATCCTGCATGTCCTCTCTATTAGTATCACTGAATGATGCCATGATTAGTTACTGTCTTGATGAATAACGTAGGACAGAGTCATTATTAACAGTGGAAGCTTATTTCCACAAAGAGCCTCAACCATCCAGAGGGAGCAGATAGATTTCACAGATCAGGGGATAAATGAGGGACACTATTTTCTCAACCAGTGGTTGCTATGCTGTGCTTAGCCAGTCAGTCATGTCCGACTCTTTGTGACCTGATGGACTGTAGCCTGCCAGACTTCTCTGTCCACAGGGATTCTCCAGGCAAAAATACTGGAATGGGTTGCCATGCCCTCCACCGGGGGATCTTCTCATCCCAGGAATTGAACTGGGGTCTCCTGCATTGCAGGTGGATTCTTTACCAGCTGAGCTACCAGGGAAGTCTCTCAACCAGTGGGCCTATAAATTGTTTCTAAAGTTATTATGGAGGACTATCTTGGCAGACCCCTGTGGACAATTACTTCCAACATTCATGACATACAAGTATAGCAAAAAAGATTAGACAAGCTTGGCATGGGAGAGGAGAAGATTCAGGTCAAGAGTTTTTAAAGTTTTTTAGAATAAGCAAAAACAGGCAGATTTTTTCCTCTAGCAACATTACTTTTTCAGGCAAGGCTTTTCCAACAAAGTTATTGTCAGACCTATATTCAAATTGTGGTTTGGTTGCTAAATTATGATTGACACTTTTGGCAGAGGATTGGGGATTACATTTTAAGCTATTAATACACTGGAGATGAGGTACAATAAAGACAGGATCCTAAGATAATGCAGTTTAACTAATGGATTTATGACATACTGTAGATATATTTTTTAAATATAGAAAATAAAATCTGTGGCTATTAATACCAACCAGATTGAAGTTACTACATGATGGGAATCAAATTTGTGAGCTGTAAGCAGTTGAGGTCATTACTGAAAAGTTTTTTGATGTTTACAGTTTGATGACTTATATGATGCCTTTTCAAATAAAAACATTAAATATACATTGAGCACCTACAATGCTTATTTTAGAACTTGCTTTTAGAGGGTATGCACACACAGGGATGCATGCATGGCACAATACTTCTCCTCAAACATAAGTTCAGGAGAGGAAGTATAAATATATGATATGTTAAATAAAAGTATTTAAGTAATTCAAAGATAGCACAAACATTTATAGATAGATTGGGGAAAAAAAATGACATATAAAATAATGTCATATAGGACATCATCTGAACCCAGAGGAGAAATCATTGTAAATTGTCTCAACATGATATACAATTGTTTTAAATTTTATTTATTTATCATTTATTTTTGTTTGTACGGTCTTTGCTGCTACGCATGGAGTTTTTCTAGTTGCAGTGCGTGGGGCCTACTCTTTAGTTGTGATGTGTGGGCTTCTGATCGCAGTGGCTTCTCTTGTTGTGCAGCACAGGCTCTAGGTAGGCAGGCTTCAGTCGCTGTGGCGCGTGGGCTCAGCAGGTGCAGTTCATGGGCTCTAAAGCACAGGCTCAGTAGCTTTGGCACACGGGCACTGTTGTTCTGTGGCATGCGAGGTCCTCCTGCATCAGGGATCGAACCCATGTCTCCTGCATTGGCAGGTGGATTTTTTACCACTGAGCCACCACGGAAGCCCCCAATATATGGATTTAAATATTTATAGGCTTCAACTGACTGCAAACCTGTCCTCAAGAGGTTTCTAGTGGATTATCTCATTTTTTTAAAAAATTATCTGTTTATCTATTAATCTCTCCACCAGATTTTGTCTCCTTGAGAGCAGGGATTGTATCTTAAAATCTCTTAATGTTCTAGATTCATAATCTTGTACTTGATACATGAAAGTGAAAGTGAAAGTCACTCAGTCGTATCTGACTCTTTGCCATGTCATGGACTACACAGTCCGTGGAACTTTCCAGGCCAGAATACTGGAGTGGGGAGCTGTTCCCTTCTCCAGGGGATCTTCCCAACCCATGGATTGAACCCAGGTTTCCTGCATTGCACGCAGATTCTTTACCTACTGAGCCACCAGGGAAGCCCCGTACTCAACGCATAAAAGGCCCTAAATAGAAGGTTTGATAAATGAATGAATGACTGTAATTCAAGCAGGCAGGGAAAGGTGGATTACATTTTACAAATAACTAACTGCCTTTGTCCAAGATCATGCAAAAATGACATCAGTAATACAAGAGGCCTGGGCAAACTGCTTGCTTTGTAATCCTCTCTCAAGAAGAAATGAGAGGGTCTTTCCAGGTGAGGATGATAACAGGAAGAAGGCACGACTCTGGAAGGGAAAAAAAAAAAACTGGTTTAAATATTATGGGTTAAAGAAGCACTAGCTAATGTAGTTCCCCTGATTGCATATGGGTAAACACGGATAGTCTGGAGCCCTGAAATATCTCAGATTCTTGTATAGTTTAGGTTTTAGAGAATCCTAATCTGTTCAGCCAGAGAAGGCAATGGCACCCCACTCCAGTACTCTTGCCTGGAAAATCCCATGGAAGGAGGAGCCTGGAAGGCTGCAGTCCATGGGGTCGCTGAGGGTCAGACACTACTGAGTGACTTCACTTTCACTTTTCATTTTCATGCATTGGAGAAGGAAATGGCAACCCACTTCAGTGTTCTTGCCTTGAGAATCCCAGGGACAGGGGAGCCTGGTGGGCTGCTGTCTATGTGGTCAGACATGACTGAAGCGACTTAGCAGCAGCAGCAGTAGCAGCAATCTGTTCAGCAAATCATGATCTGGGTATAATGGCATCAGGAAATAAAAGATTGCAAAGTCTTCATCATGAAACTAACAATCCTTTAGTTGGAACAAGTCTGAGTTGGAGCATAGACCATTTTCAAGAGAGCTGGGGCCTCCCTGGTGGCTCAGTGGTGAATCTGCTTGCCAGTGCAGGAGATGCAAGTTTGGTCCCTGGGTTGGGAAGATACCCTGGGGCAGGAAATGGCAAGTCACTCCAGTATTCTTGCCTGGGAAATCCCACAGACAGAGGAGCCTGGGTGGCTTCAGTCCATGGGATTGCAAAAGAGGTGGACATGACTAAACAACAACAACAAGGGCAGCCTAGTGTGTTAAAAAGAGAATTAGATGAAGAGTGAGGAGATTTCATTCCTAGATTTGATTCTGCTTTTAGCAAGCTGCATGACTCGGTTTCCTTGTTTGTAGAAGGGAAAGAGGCAGGTCCCATGATCCTTAATAGATATACTGAAAACTGCTCTATGATGCTGCAAACTAAGGTGATTCTGGTAGTGGGAATGAAGGGAGGCAGAAGTGTGAGAGATGGATGTCTCTGTCTACCTTCTCCTGGAGGCACTTTCATGCATCAAACTGTGGATAGAAACAACTCACAGGTATAAGTGTGATCAACTGGTTAATAGCATTGATTTTGGAATAAAAGGTATGTAGGTTCTAGGCTCCAATACTACTGTCACCCTTTGTAGCTGTCAGTTTGTCTGTAAAGTGAAGATAAAATAAATCAATAAATAAGTCTTCCTCTCGGGGCTGTATGAGTATGGACTGGTTCAATAACACCACTTAAATTATTCCCCTCTCTGATGACCACTCCTGTCTCATCCTAATTCTCCCTAAACATCTTGGGACCATTTCTCACATGGAAAAAATATCTGAGTCTCCTCCTCTTACAATATCAAAGCAAAATATTGAAAAATATGTGATGTAGGGAACACGAGAGTCTGTCTGGAAGCCGCTATATTTGGAAATTAGAAAATGATGCTGATTACTTGATGCAAGTTTTGTGATCCCCTCATATACTTGTCTATCAAACAGCTGCTACAGGGAACACACAGGGTAGAAAAAGATGACTTTCTGAAGATGCTGGGGATAAAAAAAATAAATAAATCTCAGACACAGATTGTAACCTTTCATTTCTTTGTTATTACTAACAAAGAAGAGTGGAGTCACCTCTTTAGGTCTTTCTTCCATCTCTATTCAAAATTGTCCTGATGACCTCCCCTACTTAATTAACCCCAAATCACCTTCAATTACAAATTAGAACAAAACTCAAACTCTTCCCCATAACTGGAAAGACTTTGCCCAGTGTGCCTCTGGCTTCTTCTCGGTCCAGTCTCTAGGGTCTCCGTCTTGGTTCCCTTTGCTGCCCAACTTGAGCCTCAGTGATCTCTGAAGCTTGTCCTCTGATACGCTAAGCAAAATCTTATCTCAGGGGTCTTGTTGTACCTCCAGCCTGGAAGACTTATCTCAGACATCCACGTTATAGACTCCTGTTTATCATTCAAGTTGCAGCTCAAGTGTCGTTCTGCTAATATGCCTCCCCTGGCTCTCTTGTCCAAAGCAGCCCCACATTCAGGGCATTCTCTGTATTCATGAACCTGTTGTGTTTAATTCACAGCACTTTCTATTTTCTGAAGTTGATTTGGCTGATTGATTCATTGTTGTGTTCACTGACAAGTGTGCTTTCTGCCTTTCCCACCAGCTGATGAGCTCTCTGAAGATGGGAATCTGTCTGCTCGATTTGCTGCCTTAGCAGGGGGGTCTAGGATGGTGCATACTACATACTACATGCAGTATGTAGTCAATTAATATTTGCTGAATAAATACATGGATGGAGAGATGGATGGATGGACAGATGGATCACTTTAACACTGTGCTATTTTATTTCAGAGGTTTAAATCCATCCCTCTGCAGCCCTCTTAGTATTATTTAGGCACATCTGGTAAAGAAAGAGGAAATCAGTGTTTCCTTAAAGGTGGTTCTCTCCAACCATCTGCAAAATAGAATTATTTGTGGAGATTTTAAAACACAGATGCCAGTGCTCCATCCACCAATTAAATAAAAATCTCTGTGGGTGGGACTTGAGCATTGATAAAACAAACAAAAGAAGCAAACACAATCAACTCCCTGGGTGTTTCTAATGAGCAGCTAGATTTGACAACTATTGGCACACCTTACTCATCCCCACAAGACCTGTAGTCTGTTTCATAGATTCCATGAAATGATGTTTGGAGATATAATGTTAAAGTTTGCAATTTGTATTACATGGGAATCTACAGAAAAGAACAGTATGGGTAAGATAATACTCTTAACTAAAGAAAGAAAGGAATTTTCAGAAAGGAGAATCTGAAATCTGACCTCAGTTGGATCAGATTGTGCCCTTTGGATATCCTGTCCTTGATTTTGTTTGAACAATTCATTTAACCTCTGGGTCTTTTGCAGACGACCTTTGTCCTATGATCTAGGTACCACTTATTCCTCTTCCTTCTCTTTCTCTAAAGACTGCTGGGGGTTCCTTTACTAAGCAATGGTACAATAGTTAGAGTTCCCTGGATGACAGTGGCTTTGTGCTCTAATATTTCAGGGAGATAAACATGGATTTTTTAAAAATTTTTATTGGAATATAGTTGGTTCACAATGTTGTGCTATTTTCAGGTGTAAGCAAAATGAATCAATTATACATATACATATATAACACAGATATGATTTGAATGAGAGCTGTATGACATTCCAAAAGAATAGCAAGGAGAGATAAGAAAGCCTTCCTCAATGATCAATGCAAAGAAATGGAGGAAAACAACAGAATGGGAAAGACTAGAGATCTCTTCAAGAAAATTAGAAATACCCAGGGAATATTTCATGCAAAGATGGGCACAAGAAAGGACAGAGATGGTATGGACCTAACAGAAGCAGAAGATATCAAGAAGAGGTGGCAAGAATACACAGAAGAACTATACAAAAAAGATCTTTATGACCCAGATAACCATGATGGTGTGATCACTCACCTAGAGCCAAACATCCTGGAATGCAAAGTCAAGTGGGCCTTAGGAAGCATCACTATGAACAAAGCTAGTGGAAGTGATGGAATTCCAGTAGAGCTAATTCAAATCCTGAAAGATGATGCTGTGAAAGTGCAGCACTCAATATGCCAGCAAATTTGGAAAACTCAGCAGTGGCCACAGGACTGGAAAAGGTCAGTTTCCATTCTAATTCCAAAGAAAGGCAATGCCAAAGAATGTTCAAACCACTACACAATTGCGCTCATATCAAACACTAGCAAAGTTATACTCAAAATTCTCTAAGCCAGGCTTCAACATGTGAAACATGAACTTCCAGATGTTCAAGATGGATTTAGAAAAGGCAGAGAAACCAGAGCTCAAATTGCCAATATCCACTGGATCACTGAGAAAGCAAGAGAGTTCCAGAAAATCATCTACTTCTGCTTTATTGGCTATGCTAAAGCCTTTGATTGTGTGGATCACAATAAACTGTGGAAAATTCTGAAAGATATGGAAATACCAGACCATCTGACCTGCCTCCTGAGAAATCCAAATGCAGGTCAAGAAGCAACAGTTAGAACCAGAAGTGGAACAAAAGACTGGTTCCAAATTGGGAAAGGAGTACATCAAGGCTGTATAGTATCACCCTGCTTATTTAACTTATATGTGGAGTACATCATGTGAAATACCAGACTGAATGAAGCACAAACTGGAATCAATATTGCTGGGAGAAATATCAATAACTTCAAATATGCAGATGACACCACCCTTATGGTAAAAGTGAAGAGGAACTAACAAGGAGAGTGAAAAAGCTGGCTAAAATTCAACATTTAAAAAAGCCATGATCATGCCACCTGGTCCCATCACTTCATGGGAAATAGATGGGGAAACAGTGGAAAAGTGACAGACTTGATTTTCTTAAGCTCCAAAGTCATTGCAGATGGTAACTGCAGCCGTGAAATTAAGACACTTGCTTCTTGGAAGAAAAGTTGTGACCAACCTAGACAGCATATTAAAAAGCAGAGACATTACTTTGCCAACAAAGGTCCGTCTAGTCAAAACTATGGTTTTTCCAGTAGTCATGTATGGATGTGAAAGTTGAACTGTAAAGAAAGCTGAGCACTGAAAAACTGATGCTTTTGAACTGTGGTGTTGGAGAAGACTCTTGAGAGTCCCTTGGACTGCAAGAAGATCCAACCAGTCAATCCTAAAGGAAATCAGTCCTGAGTATTCATTAGAAGGACTGATGCTGGAGCTAAACTCCTGGCCACCTGATGTAAAGAACTGATTCATTAGAAAAGACCCTGATGCTGGGCAAGAATGAATGCAGGAGGAGAAGGGGATGACAGAGGATGAGACGGTCGGATAGCATTGCCGATTCAATGGACATAAGTTTGAGCAAGCTCCGGGAAGCCTGGTGTGTTGCAGTCCATGGGGTCACTAAGAGTCAGACAAAACTGAGAGACTGAACTGAACTGAACTACGTGACATTGTCAAAAGAGCCTAGATTTTTAAACTGTCCATGGAGAGACTAATGAGAGAATAAAGTACAGTTGAAATTTGAAAGTAATTTATCCAGATGCCACAAGATATGCTTTTATTCTCAACATCAGTTTCTTTCTCAAAGTCGCAAGTACATGAACCCTGTTTTACATGAATCTATTGGCAAGTTCATGAATCTTGTTTCACATGAATGTATAGGCATTGCTTTATATCAGTTACATCAAAATCAATCCTGACGCAATGGAACACTAATTACTGAACATTTGGAATCCAAATTTTGCTGATTAAAATTCTCAAACAATGATATATTAGAATAGCATAATTATTCTGAACGATTTCCTCAGGAGAAAGCTCCCATTAATTATTAGCAAAGTTGCTCCCTAAGAGTTCCCCAAAGGAGATTGGAAAGAAAAATAAATAAACAAATAAATACCTACCTAAAGAGGCAGAGAAAGATATGTTGATGTAATGTATTTAATATGCAATGCATCGTGACCAGAGTGCTTTCTATATGTTTTTTTTTTTTTAAATGGCACTAATTTAGAATATCTGTGAGAAAATCTCTAAAGCAAAAAAAGAAAAGAGCTGCCAAAGATATTGCCAGGCATGAGACCTTGGATCACTTTTGTAGCATGAGCCTGTTTAGATGTTGGCTTTGTCCATGCCCCTTCCATGACTTTTTCCCGATGGTTCTTCAACCACGCTACTGAAAATTAGACTGTGCTTGTGCTTAGTCACTCAGTCGTGTCTACTGCTTCATGGCCCCATAGACTGTAGCCCACCAGGCTCCTTTGTCAATGAGATTCTCTAGGCAAGAATACTGGAATGGGTTGCCATTTCCTTCTTCGGGGGATCCTCCCAACCCAGGGATCAAACCTGGGTCTTTTACATCGCAGGTGGATTCTTTAACATCTGAACCACCAGGGAAGCCTGTTTAATTTCTCTGCTGTTAAGTCGCTTCAGCCATGTCCGACTCTGTGCCCTGCTCTAAAACACATATGAGCACATGCATGCATACACACACACACACACACACACACACACACACTGCATAGGCGCTTTGATGTGATCACACAAGGAGGTCTCCTTATGGTCCAGCCATAGTAGGTTGGAATCAGAGCAAAGGCTCATATGATTATACGTGTTTTGGCTAATTGAGCACTCCTGTCCGTGTTGATTAAGAACAAAACAACATGTGGCATTGCAGCCAGGGCTAATTTTCTCATTCACTGTATAACATTACGAGCTACCTAGGATACCCAAATCACTGTGTAACTTCATGGAAAGGAGCATATTGGTTTTTTTTTTGTGTGTGTGTGTGGTTATGTTCTTTCAAAGGGTTGAAATAATTACTAGAAATCCATCTGGTATTGTTAAGTAGCCATTTGAATATAATTAGTTTAGGAGCATACCTTTTCCAGAAAGTCTAGCAATTAGAACTACTTGAATCATAGTGATTTGTACCTTTTTCTCTCACTGGGGATCATGCACTGGTTTTCTCTTGGCATTTGAGACTGTCCTGCATATGAGTCTCCCCATCCCCATTTCACTCCCTCCAAAACTTTTGTGATAGATTTCTAAGCCTGTCTCTTCCAGCTGAACCTATTCCGGCCACTTACCTGCACACTTTGGAGAAGGCAATGGCACCCCACTCCAGTACTCTTGCCTGGAAAATCCCATGGATGGAGGAGCCTGGTAGGCTGCAGTCCATGGGGTCACTAAGAGTCGGACACGACTGAGTGACTTCACTTTCACTTTTCACTTTCATGCATTGGAGAAGGAAATAGCAACCCACTCCAGTGTTTTTGCCTGGAGAATCCCAAGGACGGTGGAGCCTGGTGGGCTGCCATCTATGGGGTTGCACAGAGTCAGACACGACTGAAGCGACTTAGCATATAGCATAGCACCTGCAGCCTTAATACCAATGGCAGAGATGAGCTATCAACTGCTTTGAAGCATTGTCGCACAAGTCTATGATTTGGCAAATTTGAAGGAAGTGCTCTTTCTGATGACAGTAATGACGGATACAAGCTCCTAAATATTTGTGTCATATACCGTGGCTCTCATGGAGAAGTTAATGGCAACCCACTCCAGTATTCGTGCCTGGAAAATCCCATAGATGGAGGAGACTGATAGGCTACAGTCCATGGGGTTGCTAACAGTCGGCCACGACTGAGCAACTTCACTTTCACTTTTCACTTTTATGCACTGGAGAAGGAAATGGCAACCTAGTCCAGTGTTCTTGCCTGGAGAATCCCAGGGATGGGGTTGCCTGGTGGGCTGCTGTCTCTGGGGTTGCACAGAATCGGACATGACTGAAGCAACTCAGCAGCAGCAGCAGCCATGGCTCTCAGGTTAAATCCACCTCCTGTAGAACAACTAGGGTGGGTTGTGATAAGCTCTCTATAAAATGCTTTTGTTTTGAATGATCTAGCTTGGGCTATAAAAATTAAAACAAATATCACATCCAGTTCTGAACTCAGCTGGAAGTCACAACAATGGAGTGAGTAGGTTCTGTGGTGGGAGGAGGGAAGGAGGAAGATTCATTGGTTTGGAGGGAAGAAGATGTTAAGAAAGATTTTGTCTGTGAAGGAACATATATAAAAGTAGATGACTTTGAATACCGTCTTTAAATGCTTGAGTGCTAAACATCGAAAAAGGCTTTCCTGTAACTCAGTTTGAGTCATAATTAGGAGTAGATACTCTTTCTACAAGGGACAAGTTAGGTTGGCTGGGTTGGGGTGAGGTAGGGTGAACCATGATAAACCAGAAAAGGATGTAGGAGTGTATGACTGTGCTGAGTTTCTAAGCTTGCAGAAGTGGTTTTAAGAATCAATCCCTACCTTCATGGTCAAAAGGAAGGAGAGGAATAAGACATGGAAAAATAGCAAGTAGTCTACAGATTATTGGTTTCTGGCTTGTCTGGAGTAAGGTAAGAAAATGAGTAACAAGTAGAGTCACTGACACACATTGATGTATGGCAAAACCAATAGAGTATTGTAAAGTAAAATAAAGTTAAAAAAAAAAAGGAGAAAAAAGAAGAGGAAATAACAAAATTTTCCCAGCTTAACCTGAAACAGAGTAGCTCCCTATATGCACTCTCCCAATAAACCTTTCTCAGTATCTCCAGCCCCATGCATCCGAGTGATACAACTTTGGCCACTATACACAAGGCACAATGTGCGTCGTCCACCACATTGCAGAGACCACTAGGCAATTCTGACTCTAACGCTTTCAGATTTCAGAAGCGAGGTTTGGGCTACAATCCTCAGTAAGTGAAAGGATGCTTTTTGATGATACCAGTTTGAGTAAGAGTTCTGAATGTGAAATTAAAAGGAAGAATCACAGTGAACTCTGTGAAAGGCAAATGTTTAGAGGATGTGTGTGTGAGGAGGTGATCTGGAAAGGAGTCAGAGATAGAGAAGGCAGGGATATAGAAGGAGAACCAGAAACGTGTTGTACAAAGAGCAGAAATTTATAGTCAATCTGACCCAAGACTATAGGGAGGCTAAATACATGGAGGACTGACAGATATGAAGTATATTCTAGCATAAAGTATCATTATGATTTTTTTTGTTTTAGACTTTATCTCAGTAAAAAGAGAAATGGACTCTTTTCCAAATTGAAGAATTCATAAAAGTAAATAAAAGTGTATAACTTGAGTACAGTTAACACAGTTTAACACATAATTTCATCAGTATTCAAAGATTTATCTGACACATGACATTGAACTAGGATGTTTAAATATGTGCCTTTTTAGTATTATGTCAATAATAACAATGATATGACAATTATAAATAATTGCCATATTGTATTCAGCATGAACTGATATTGAGAGAATTTTGACTTTTACTGATATTGAAAGAGGGCTATGTACGTGTACCACTCAGTTTAAGTGTGAAGGCTGATGACTAACACTGGGTGCTCTGGAGATGGACTGCTCTAGTGTGAACCCTGAATTTACCAAGCACTGTGTTAACCTTGGGATGTACTCTAAAGAATGTTGAGAAAAGGAAGGCCCGGTAAAACAAGTAGAAAAGGAGCAAACAGTGATAAATCTCAGAGATTTTACAGGGATTAAAGCACATGATGCATAAAAAATACTTAAAACAATTCTTGAACGTAGTAAACACTCACTGGATGTTGACTTTATTATTATGATTATTCAGTTATTATAACAATTCCGTAAAATTATCTCACTATTCAGCATTCTACAGGGAAGAAAATTGGAACAGAGAGAGAAAAAAGATACTCACTTAAGGTGTGATCATGGCAGGACAAGATTCCTAATGTATTCGACTCTGAAATCCATGCTTCTTTCAGCACACTGGAAATTTCCTAACTGTGTTCTGATGTTCCCTGTTGGTCAGGGAATGAACTTCAGGGGTCCTCTGCATGGGATTCAACAGCAGGTGGGTCGGGAAACTGAAGAGAACTGTGAAAATGAGACATTTGTTTCACTTATTTGTAAATACTGTTTTCTCTCTTATGTAAATGAGGTTCCTATGTAGGATTTCCTATGAAAAGAATTCTGCTGTTAAGAATAATAATAGCAGTAGGATTTTATAAACATTCAGAATAAGTTGTACATCCAAAGCCCTCCCTCTTTTCCCAACATAATGATCCTACCTTAATAATCCAAACCATTCAAAATTTAACCATTTGACAATTTATCAATGAGTTGTTGAATAGTGTCAAGATTTTCAAACTGAAAATGGTATAGGACTTTCTCAAATAACATAGTCTGGGCTACTTTATGACTTCTCTGAAGGAAGAAGGCAACTGACAGCTCTTAAATGTCTTGTTTTAGGTATATGCTATGGAAAAAACTGATGCTGGGAGGGACTGGGGGCTGGAGGAGAAGGGAATGACAGAGGATGAGATGGCTGGATGGCATCACCGGCTCAATGGACATGAGTTTGAGTGAACTCTGGGAGTTGGTGATGGACAGGGAGGCCTAGCGTGCTGTGATTCATGGAGTCACAAAGAGTCAGACACAACTGAGCAACTGAACTGAACTGAACTAATTATACAGTTAGCAAAAACAAGACCAGGTGCTGACTGTGGCTCAGATCATGAACTCCTTATTGCCAAATTCAGACTTACATTGAAGAAAGTAGGGAAAACCAATAGACCATTCATGTATGACCTAAATCAAATCCCTTATGATTATACAGTGGAAGAGAGAAAGAGATTTAAGGGACTAGATCTGATACATAGAGTGCCTCATGAACTAAGGACCGAGGTTCGTGACACTATACAGGAGACAGGGATCAAGACCATCCCCATGGAAAAGAAATGCAATAAAGCAAAATGGCTGTCTGGGGAGGCCTTACAAATAGCTGTGGAAAGAAGAGAAGCGAAAAACAAAGGAGAAAAGGAAAGATATTCCCATCTGAAAGCAGATTTCCAAACATTGGCAAAGAGAGATAAGAAAGCCTTCCTCAGTGATCAATGCAAAGAAATAGAGGAAAACAACAGAATGCGGAAGACTAGAAATCTCTTCAAGAAAATTAGAGATACCAAGGGAACATTTCATGCAAAGATGGACTCGATACAGGACAGAAATGGCCTGGACCTAACAGAAGCAGACAATGTTAAGAAGAGGTGGCAAGAATACACAGAAGAACTGTACAAAAAAGATCTTCATGACCCAGATAATCACGATGATGTGATCACTTGTCTAGAGCCAGACATCCTGGAATGTGAAGTCAAGTGAGCCTTAGAAAGTATCACTACGAACAAAGTTAGTGGAGGTGATGGAATTCCAGTTGAGCTGTTTCAAATCCTGAAAGATGATGCTGTGAAAGTGCTGCACTCAATATGCCAGCAAATTTGGAAAACTCAGAAGTGGCCACAGGACAGGAAAAGGTCAGTTTTCATTCCAATTCCAAAGAAAGGCAATACCAAAGAATGCTCAAACTACCACACAATTGCATTCATTTCACCTGCTAGTAAAGTAATGCTCAAATTTCAGGCTTCAGCAATACGTGAACTGTGAACTTCCAGATGTTCAAGCTGGTTTCAGAAAAGGCAGAGGAACCAGAGATCAAATTGCCAACATACGCTGGACAATCGAAAAAGCAAAAGAGTACCAGAGAAATATCTACTTCTGCTTTATTGACTATGACAAAGCCTTTGACTGTGTGGATCACAATAAACTGTGGAAAATTCTGAAAGAGATGGGAATACCAGACCACCTGACTTGCCTCTTGAGAAACCTATATGCAGGTCAGGAAGCAACAGTTAGAACTGGACATGGAACAACAGACTGGTTCCAATTAGGAAAAGGAGTACGTCAAGGCTGTATATTGTCATCCTGCTTATTTAACTTATATGCAGAGTACGTCATGAGAAACGCTGGGCTGGAAGAAACACAAGCTGGAATTAAGATTGCTGGGAGAAATATCAATAACCTCAGATATGCAGATGACACCACCCTTATGGCAGAAAGCGAAGAGGAACTAAAAAGCCTCTTGATGAAAGTGAAAGAAGAGAGTGGAAAAGTTGGCTTAAAGCTCAACATTCAGAAAACAAAGATCATAGCATCTGGTCCCATTACTTCATGGGAAATAGATGGGGAAACAATGGAAATAGTGTCAGACTTTATTTTGGGGGGCTCCAAAATCACTGCAGATGGTGACTGAAGCCATGAAATTAAAAGACACTTACTCCTTGGAAGGAAAGTTATGACCAACCTATATAGCATATTAAAAAGCAGAGATATTACTTTGCCAACTAAGGTCCGTCTAGTCAAAGCTATGGTTTTTCCAGTGGTCATGTACGGATGTGAGAGTTGGACTGTGAAGAAAGCTGAGGGCCAAAAAATTGATGCTTTTGAACTGTGATGTTGGAGAAGACTCTTGAGAGTTCCTTGTACTGCAAGGAGATCCAACCAGTCCATCCTAAAGGAGACCAGTCCTGGGTGTTCATTGTAAGGACTGATGCTGAGGCTGAAACTCCAATACTTTGGACACCTCATGAGAAGAGTTGACTCATCAGAAAAGACCCTGATGCTGGGAGGGATTGGGGACAGGAGGAGGAGGGGATGACAGAGGATGAGATGGCTGGATGCCATCACCGACTTGACACACATGAGCTTTGGTGAACTCTGGGAGTTGATGATGGACAGGGAGGCCTGGCGTGGTGCAATTCATGGGGTCGCAAAGAGTCAAACACGACCGAGCGACTGAACTGAACTCTATCCTAGTTTGGACTTCCCTAGTGGCTCAGATGGTAAAGCATCTGCCTACAGTGTGGGAGACCTGGGTTTGATCCCTGAGTTGGGAAGATCCTCTGGAGAAGGAAATGGCAACCCACTCCAGTACTCTTGCCTGGAAAATCCCATGGACGGAGGAGCCTGATAAGCTCAGTCCATGGGGTTGCAAAGAGTTGGACACAACTAAGCGACTTCACACTTTACTCACTATGTCCTAGTTTACACCCTGGTAGTCAAAATGCAGCTAACCTTTGTGAAAATTCAGCCTAACAGTGGCTTCCTTTGGTTTCTCTCTGTTGCCATTTAGCCAGTCTGGAAATGGTATTGAATTATTTTTGCAAAGCTTCTTAGAAAAAAAAAAAAAGAAAGAAAGAAAGAAAGGAAACAGAATTAGATAGAATTAGATTAGGAATATTCTTTTAGTTTCACTACCTGTTCACAAGAAATGAGAAACTGTTATACAGGTTGTTATATCATTCCTTGTTTTCTGGGGGTATAGAATTCCTTTCACAATATGCCTTTTTGTGATGTTTTTAAGGTCTCCTGTTGCCCAATGAAATAGTTATTTTGATCCCTATTTTGCAAGGTTAGAAAGTAGTTTACACCCCAAATCAAAAGGCTACTATGTGAGAGACATGGCATTCCAAACCAGATCTTTCACCTCTTAAAGTCTTAAAGTCACTGCTAAGAATCTCTGCTGTTCAGTCCTTTCCAGAATTCTCTGCTTTTCCCTAAGTGACAGTGCATGCAGTTCAAATACCAGAAAAGCCCCATGTATTTATTTAGTCCCTTTGTTTGAATGTTGAGAACACTGAGAATGTTTATGTAGGTTCATGAACGTTATTTCACAAGCCCCTCTCTCTCTAAATCCCAAGTGTTTATTGTGCTTTGGATGATATTGAAGGAGGAAACAGACAGAACAGGCCCCATCTTGAAAGCAGGACTCCATCTTGGGCCGAACTGTGGACTTTGAGCTAAATGCCCTTTATCTATGAAAACAAAATACCAACTGGAAAACCAGACCCCCCGGATGGAAGAGCCCAAGGGCTCTACCTAGACTCTGTCTTAAAAGAACACCCTAATTATCTGTGTAACTGAATAGAATCATAAATTCTATTATGCTTATTGGGGTATGACCACAGGCCTATTGATATTTGCCCAGTGTTAACTACCTAGGCTTAAGGCATATGAATCATGGGTTAACTTTGATTGTATCTTTCTTTTCCTTTGTTCAGACTAGTTCAGGGAATTTGGGGAGGTGGGCTTGGGCACGTACACTTAGAGTATATAAGGTTTTCACAAAAACTAGTTGGGGGTCCTTGGCTAAGAGGAGACTCTGCCTTGGGCCTGCAGGTGTAATAAACTGCACTCCACTATCTGCATTGTCCTTCTGTGTGAGTTTGTTTCCTGGAAGATGTGGCTACAACAATATGAGGGACAATAAAAACTGCAATGAAATATGCTACATATTTCTGGCTTTGTGCAGCTGCTTTGCTTCCATTAAGATTCTATATCCATGTGAAAAACAAGCACCCCAAACATAAGAACCTTAATGTCTATCTGATGTAGCCTTCTCAAATTCTGTAACCTACCAGAAGCACATTAAGAAGACATAGAAGCAAAGAGACCATCACAAAATGCGGTGATGGAGAAAACAGAAATATTTAAAAGATTTGTTGAAAGAGGGGAAAAAAAATGAGTAGATACACAAGAGGCCTCTTCAGAGAGGTACCATTTGAAACAGATCTTAAGTTGTAGCAAGTATTTTCCAGAAAAGAAGAAAATGGAGGGGATTCCAGATGGAAGTATAATAGAGGAAAAATGTCCCCTCTAACTTTCTTGATTCTATGGGCTGGTCATATAATTAAACTGACATAAGACAGATTAACAAGACAAAATTACATACTTATGAGTGTTCCATAAATAATATGACCCCAAGGGCAAGGGGGGCAATTAAGGCTTATGTACCTTCTTGAGCTGAGGAATGCGGTAGGGAGCTGGGGTTTCAGAGGGGAGAAGGACAATTCACAGGACAATAAGGAGAGTGGACGTTTGGTAATTCATAGGTCATTCAGATAAAAGTTATCTCTGGCGGGGCTTCCTTGGTGGTCCAGTGGCTAAGACTGCACTCCCAATACAGGGGCCTGAGTTTGATCCCTGGTCAGGGAACTAGAACCCACATGCTGTAACTGAGTTTGCATGTTGCAAATAACCATCTCACCTGCCACAACTACAAGAGCAGGCATCTACTAATGATCCTGCATGTTGCAACAAAGGTCAAAGATCCCACGTGTCACAACTAAGACCTGGCACAGCCAAATAAATGAAAAAAAAAGGGAGGGGGGCGGAACCAATGTCTTTCATAGTAAGTTATTTTTTTTTTTTTAATAAAGTTATCTCTGGTGACAGCTCTCTCTCTGAGCCAGGGCCCTGATCTAAATTATTTGAAATAGTTGAGGCAGAGATAAAAGTTTTTCTTATCCGCTGAGCCTTAACTGCCTTCAGTTCAGAATAATCCACATGCAAAAGCAGCATATTTGCGGGGTCCCAGATTCTGCTCCCTTTCGGAAGGAAACGGCATCTGTAAAATCAAGAAGGTACATGTTGGCATATTTTGCAGAGGAATACATCAGAGATTGTGGAAGGAAAGCATTGTGTGTGTGGAGGGAAGTGTCAGGAGATAAAGCTGAAAGCTCAGCTTGGAATCAGATTTTGAAGAGCCTCTAACTGCCAGGCTAAGATGCTTGCACTTCATTCTGTAGGAAGTAGACAACCGTCCTAGGATTTCAAGTCTGAGACACCACGATTCGATTGATTTGAAAAAGATAACTCTGGGTCTGTGTGGAGGAAAGACGATAACAAAGAGACGAGAAGGAAGAGAAAAGTGATCAAGTTCTCCTCTAGAGAGCAAAGTGCCATTTTTATTGGGTGAAATATTGATTTTATCTCCTTGAATCTTATCTTGTAGCTCTCAACACACCTCATGTTAGTTTAAATGTGGGTGCTGCTTCAAAAATGATTGGCTTTTAGGTAGCCTGTTAGGTGTCTTAATGAAATAAAACCTGACTTACAAGAACAATCTTTAAAATACTTGAACCTGCAAGCACTTTGATGAACATGATGGATAAATGCATAAGCATAATCTTTGTTCAGGAAACAAAACTTATTAACATCCACAGAGGAGTTTCACAAGCACACTGTTTCACACTTTAAGGATGGATTGTGTGTGAGCCCTAGTATAGTTTAGCAGCTGTGCAGTAAGTTACCTGTACAGTACTATGAATTGAGATTTCCCCTAAGTTAATGGCCAAAGAAGGACAAGAGTGTCAGAAGACTTCATATTTATAAATTTGAGGATCCATTATATCACACACTGTGGCTCTAAAACAGAAGGAAACTTTAAGGAATTTACCTACTGTGAGAAGGTATGAACACCTTTTTACTGTGGACCAGTGAGAGAAACAGTGTGGGTATTATCACTTCTCCAAGGCAGATTATCTATCTGTTCCACTCTCTCCTGTCTCTTTATACTTTGTAGGTCTGGGGCTTTACTAGCTTATCTTTCTGCTTCCTTCTAAGGTAGTTTATCTACTGCAGTGAAATTTTTGCTCTGTTGAACACAAGTGTCACTGAAATCATCCAGTGGCATATCGATAATTTTCATATGTCATATTTCATTCCTAGCATGAAATATCCCTCTTCCTCAGTGTTGACCCCTTTGTCTGTCTACTCCATCTGCTCTGTCCATTTTAAGCTCTTGACATCTCTGACTTGGACTTCCTAGATGGCCTCTCACATCCATTCTCATTCTCTCGAACTGCTTTTCCTCACCATAAAGAAAAATGATGACTTCAAATACAAAGTGAAGGTGTAAGTGTTAGTCATTCAGTCATGTCTGACTCTGCGACCCCACAGACTATAGCCCTCCAGGTTCCTCTGCCAGTGAAATTCTCCAGGCAAAAATACTGGAGTGGGTTGCCATTTTCTTCTCCAGAAGATCTTCCCAACCCAGGGATCGAACCAGCATCTCCTGCATTGGCAAGTGGATTCTTTAGCAGTGCGTCAGCTGAGGAACACATAATACCAGTACTTAGTGTAAAAGACTGCTAAAGAAACAGAGGAAATGAAGCAGGAGGGGAAGGGAAAGCTCACATAGGCATTTCCACTCCCACTCAGTGTTTTTAGTCACCAGGGCAGTCAGTCAGCCCATCAATCTCTCTTCCATGAGGTACCCAAATGGGCCCCCACAGCTTCTGCATTTTACACGAGGTCAAAATGAGCAGTCAAGAACACTGGTATTAAGCTTTTCCTGATCAATGACACAAGCACACAGGAGACACAGAAGGAAATGACGGATGCTGAGAAGAGGGAATTAGAGAGAAAAGTGTCAATTAATCTCAGGTTGGAGATCCTACAGCATAGCGGGAAGTGAGCAGGTTTCTTTTTGAGGCAATTGGGAAGTAAATTCGACTTTACCATTTCAAGTGATTATTTACGTTTACCAGGCACTTTTTACTTGTCTGTGTTTCCAAAATTTGAATAATATGCAAATGAACTTGTTTAAAAGGAAGAAGAAAAAAGAACCCATGTTTATTTAAATTAATTTTAGCATAAAATTATTTATACAATAAACACAAAACTAGTTAATAAAATTCATAGGCTTATAGCTAATAAACAGCTATATAACCACAAATTTATAATTAAATACCAAAAAACCTACACATTAATAAAATTCATGTTAATAAGCATGATTTTTTTCTTGAAAAGTGATATTGTTTGGCCAAAATAAAGTACCTACTTACCATGAGATTGCTACTGTGGCACAGGTTCTTTTGCAATTGAAATGTCAATTATGCCATGTACACTGGGAGAATCAAAACTGTGATCATTTTTCTCTATTCAAATTATCATAAAACCATTGTTTTTATAGTGTGGTCTGATGTAATTTGACCTTCATTTGGCATGTGTATATAACTCATCTAGTAGAATTGACACGACTCTATTACTAACAATTAAAACTGCTATTTGTAACTGACAACTTTATAAGCAGAGTAAAAATATTAGTGCTGAAATCTTATGGAAATATTTTTTAATAAACTGGTCATTCAGATTTAACCATAAGACAGACATTAATATCTTCTGAGTTATTTTTTTTAATGAAAATATTGTTGGGACTTCCCTTGTGGTCCAGTGGTTGAGACTCCATCCTTCCACTGAAAGGACAGGAGTTTGATCCGTGGTAGGGGAGCTGAGATCCTGCATGCCATATGGCCATAAAAACAAAACTAACAAAACAAAATGGTATATGATTGGGGTTTTTTTTGAGCATTTGCTTTAGATTTTGTGGTATTTAGTGCTGCCATACATGTATCCCTTTGTAGGTGTACTCAGTCATGTCTGACCCTTCTGAGATCCCAGGGACTGTAGCCCACCAAGTTTCTCTGTCCATGGGATTCTCCAAGCAAGAATATTTAAGTAGGTTGCCACTTTGTACTGCAGGGGATCTTCCCAACCCAAGGCTCAAACCTGCATCTCTTGCATCTCCTTCACTGGCAGGTGGATTCTTTATCGCTGTGCCACCTGGGTAGTCATTAGTGCTACTGGTTTCTAATATCCATTCTCCCTTTCATCATTAGTTTCAGAATCATACTTTTCAACTGGTCGCTTCACTGCCTACATAATAAGACAAATTTTCCAATGTTTCTGAGGCTAAATGAAGCCATGTGCCACCAGCAGAGATCCACCTGAAAGTTTTATGGTGTTATCCAAGAAGAAGATGATATGTTTTTCCGTACTTTTTTTCTCTACTCTGCCACCTGGCATATGGATTGGTGGCTGGAGTGTGGAAAACTATCACTGTAGTGCTGGAAACTATCTTGGATTTTGTGGTTAATAGGCATACAGGAGGGATAGAGAGCTGAGATTTTCATGAACACTCAGGACCATGGAGCTGCCACTTAAATCTTGGCTTTTATTTACATAAGAAATAAATATAATTTTATTTTTCAAGTGTCTGTAAGAGCTAGTCCTGGTACAGAATGATGATATATACTTGTTCAGATTTCATCATATTATTCATAAAATTCCTCAAACTGTCTAGCCTCTTCACTTATTCATATGGAAAATAGGCAAGAACCTATTTGTATAGAGGCAGGATCAAAAGCCAGGCTCAGTCGTCAATAAGCTGTATGACCTGGAGGAAGTTGCTTGATTTCTCTAAGCATTAGTCTCCTGATCTGTAAAATGTACTTTAAAAATCTTATAGTGGGGGGACTTCCCTGGTGGTCCAGTGATTAAGAATCTACCTTGGAATGCAGAGGATGCCAGTTCAATCCTTAGTCGGGGATCCAAGATCCCACAAGCAGCAGAAAAACTAAGCCCATGTGCCACAACTATAAAGTCCGTGTGCTGCAAAGAAAGATCCTGCATAACCCAATGGAGGCCCCGCATGATGCAACTAAGGCTCAATGCAGCCAAATAAACAAATATTAAAAATATATATATCATACTGGTATTCTAGGATTAAATACCATCATGCACATAAAATCACTATCAGACCAGGTGACTTAAAGGAAGTAAATAATGACTTGAAATTGATGATGGTGGTGATGATCTCTGCATAAATAGAGGCAGTCACCTCCTGCTGCACTCCCCATCCAACCCAAAAAAAGGACGGAGTATGGAAGAAACAAAGGTGACAATCTTTCTAAAGAATCCTAGAGAAGCCTGAAAAACTGTATAGCTCAAGAATAAGCAGTTTGAGGCCTCACTGAATTTTACTGCAAAACTATAATCTTTCCAATTGTACAAGAGAGGATGCAAGCTTCTCATTCAGATTATGGCTTTTTGCAGATAATCTCCCCCCTGAGAACATGTGTTTTATGAAACCGTCCAATACATATGTGCTGATGGCCTGGCATGTCCTTAACAAGCATATGAGCCCTTCTCACTACACCTTAAGGAGTTTAGCATATGGTCCTCAAAATCTTGGGATTGTCCAGAGTGCAATTCAACATGAATCTCTGTTAAAATGCAACCGATTAAACATTTCATGTCATAATATTACATCTAGTAGAATTAGGATGTTATTTTATTTTATGGGCTTGCATTTGCCCCTGATCACCATATGAGCAGCTCTTCCAGCCTACCTTGACAAATTTGTCAGTCATTCCCGCTGATGAAGCAGGTTTTGGAAGACAAACAGATTTCATTAGATTTCTGATACACACCTGGAAGAAAAAACACATTACAAAAATCTATTGAATTTTAGCACTTTCCTAGTCTGGTAGCAAATGAATATTAGGGCATAGATTCACTCAAAGTATTTACCATTTAACATGCAGAGATGATATGACTGTAGTTATGACCTCAAAACACGCATGTAACAAATCTTTTCTTTGGTTAAAAATTTTTAAATAAGAGGTGAAGAGAACTGGAGTTTTTATGTGTCTTAATGTGCCAGATGCATTGCTAAGTGCTTTACAAATAAAACATTACTTCCATTACTATTTAAAATAATTGTGAGAGAGACATTAGTTTGCTAGTTTTGTAAGAAAGGTTCTTCAAGTCTCATTGCTAGAAATTGACTGTGATCTCATGCCTAGTAAATGATGCAGGCAGAATCCAAATATGTGTTTATTTGAATTCAAAGATTTTATTTCATGTATATGATGCGTAAGTAGCAATTGAGAGATAGCAAGGTGATTAAACTGAAGTTTCGCATTTATTACATTCTAATGCAAAATTGTCAGTAAAGTAATAGTTTGGGAGATGACTCTAAAATACCAGTCATGTTGTAGTTAATGGTTTATTAAACATTTTCTGAGGCATTTTTGCAGGTGGCTCCCAAAACAATGCTCTGGTGATGTCATCGTCATCTTCAGTTTATGAATGAAGAAACTAAAATGACATCCTGGTGGTATGCCGCACCTCTATAAGCAAATCTGTCACCCTTCAATAAACTTCAGGACTAAGTATTCTTCAGGCCAGGAAACTGATCTCATTAGATATTGTAGCAGAGGCTTTTGCTGTATCTCTTGTCCTCTTATTTATTTATTTATTTCTGACTGCTGGGTCTTTATTGCTGCACATGGGCTTTCTTTATTTGCAGAGAGCAGGGGTTACTCTCTAGTTGCAGTACATAGGCTTCTTATTGCAGTGGCTTTCCTTTGCTGCAGATCACAGACTCTATGGCACGTGTGCTCAGTAGCTATGGTGCACAGCTTAGTTGCCCGGTGACACATGGGATCTTCCTAAACCAGGAACTGAATCGGTATTCCCTGCATTGTGCGGGAGATTCTTAACCATTGGACCACCAGGGAAGCCCCTCTCTTGTCCTCTTATACCTCTGCCATCACCATCAGAAAACATATGCCCACGTAGACAATAGTTCCAGAAAGATGAGGAAGCACTACAGCCAAACTTCCTTCCACCAGATCAACTGACCTTCATCTGATTTGCTGGCCCTATCAAGATTCTAGCAGAGAAATGAGTTGAAAGAAAGGATAGTGTTTTAAGCTACTGTTTTACATATATATATATATATATATATATAATATGTATATACATATATACATGTAAATACATATAAATACATACATATATATATATATATATATATATATGGCAAGGTAATGTCTCTGCTTTTGAGTTGGCTATCTAGGTTGGTCATAACTTTTCTTCCAAGGAGTAAGTGTCTTTTAATTTCATGGCTGCAGTCACCATCTGCAGTGATTTTAAAACCCCCCAAAATAAAGTCTGACACTGTTTCCACTGTTTCCCCACCTATTACCCATGAAGTGATGGGACCAGATGCCATGATCTTCATTTTCTGAATGTTGAGCTTTAAGCCAACTTTTTCACTCTCCTCTTTCACTTTCATCAAGAGGCTTTTTAGCTCCTCTTCACTTTCTGCCATAAGGGTGGCATATCTGAGGTTACTGATATTTCTCCCGGCAATCTTGATCCCAGCTTGTGTTTCTTCCAGTCCAGCATTTCTCATGATGTACTCTGCATACAAGTTAAATAAGCAGGGTGACAATATACAGCCTTGACGTACTCCTTTTCCTATTTGGAACCAGTCTGTTGTTCCATGTCCAGTTCTAACTGTTGCTTCCTGACCTGCATACAGATTTCTCAAGAGGCAGGTTAGGTGGTCTGGTATTCCCATCTCTTTCAGAATTTCCACAGTTTATTGTGATCCACAGAGTCAAAGGCTTTGGCACAGTCAATAAAGCAGAAGTAGATGTTTCTCTGGAACTCTCTTGCTTTTTCCATGATCCAGCAGATGTTGGCAATTTGATCTCTGGTTCCTCTGCCTTTCCTAAAACCAGCTTGAACATCAGGAAGTTCACAGTTCACATATTGCTGAAGCCTGGCTTGGAAAATTTTGAACATTATTTTACTAGCATGTGAGATGTAGTTTGAGCATTCTTTGGCATTGCCTTTGTTTGGGATTGGAATGAAAACTGATCTTTTCCTGTCCTGTGGCCACTGCTGAGTTTTCCAAGTTTGTTGGCATATTGAGTGCAGCACTTTCACAGCATCATCTTTCAGGATTTGAAATAGCTCAACTGGAATTCCATCACCTCCACTAGCTTTGTTCGTAGTGATGCTTTCCAAGGCCCACTTGACTTCACATCCCAGGATGTCTGGCTCTAGGTGAGTGATCACACCATTGTGATTATCTGGGTCGTGAAGATCTTTTTTGTACAGTTCTTCTGTGTATTCTTGCCACCTCTTCTTAATATCTTCTGCTTCTGTTAGGTCCAGACAATTTCTGTCCCTTATTGAGCCCATCTTTGCATGAAATGTTCCCTTGGTATCTCTAATTTTCTTGAAGAGATCTCTAGTCTTCCCCATTCTGTTGTTTTCATCTATTTCTTTGCATTGATTGCTGAAGAAGACTTTCTTATCTCTTCTTGCTATTCTTTGGAACTCTGCATTCAGATGCTTATATCTTTCCTTTTCTCCTTTGCTTTTCACTTCTCTTCTTTTCACAGCTATTTGTAAGGCCTCCCCAGACAGCCATTTTGCTTTTTTGCATTTCTTTTCCATGGGGATGGTCTTGATCCCTGTCTCCTGTACAATGTCACGAACCTCATTCCATAGTTCATCAGGCACTCTATCTATCAGATCTAGGCCCTTAAATCTATTTCTCACTTCCACTGTCTAGTCAAGGCTATGGCTTTTCCAGTAGTCATGTATGAATGTGAGAGTTGGACTGTGAAGAAGGCTGAGCGCCGAAGAATTGATGCTTTTGAACTGTGGTGTTGGAGAAGACTCTTGAGAGTCCCTTGGACTGCAAGGTGATCCAACCAGTCCATTCTGAAAGAGATCAACCCTGGGATTTCTTTGGAAGGAATGATTCTAAAAGTGAAACTCCAGTACTTTGGCCACCTCATGCGAAGAGTTGGCTCATTGGAGAAGACCCTGATGCTGGGAGGGATTAGGGGCCGCAGGAGAAGGGGACGACAGAGAAGGAGATGGCTGGATGGCATCACTGACTCGATGGATGTGAGTCTGAGTGAACTCTGGGAGTTGGTGTTGGACAGGGAGGCCTGGCGTGCCGTGATTCATGGGGTTGCAAAGAGTCAGACACAACTGAGCGACCGAACTGAACTGAACTGATATATATGTGTGTGTGTGTGTGTGTGTGTGTGTGTGTGTGTGTGTGTGTGTGTGTGTAGATTTCTGGCACTGGGCTAGAATTTTGTATATTCAAAAGAATATTTTATTATTTGAATATTTCTATATTGAAAGGAATATTTAGTATTTTGGCATTAGATCTTCGTATTTTGTGGTGAGAGGATCTAGTGTTACCTATTTTCAGAGAAAATGCCTTTCTGGAAATAGAGATGAATTTAGTCTTATGAGGAAAAAAAAAAATCACACCCTAAAGCCAGGGCATTGAGCTGTCAAGGGGAACCTTGAGAAATTGTTGACTATTCCATTTACTGAGGGAAAAGCCAAAGGCCACAGAGTTCAGGCCATGATGATCAATTCATTTAAAACAATGTAATCATTTTATCTTACAAATTATATTTAATCCCATTGTGAGCCAACTCAATTCAAAAGCTGTTTTGTTATTATAGTGCCTAATTATCTCCCCTCTTATGCTTTTTGTGTTTTTAAAATACACACTTATACACATACCCAAAATAATCAATAATAAAAAAGGTAAGTCTATCCTCTGCAGCAGTCCAAAAGCCTTGATGAAACACAGCAGTATTTTAAAAGTCTCCTGCAAGCTTTTGTTGTTGTTAAAAGGCTTCAAGAAAATGGTGTTTTTAATTTTTTTTCCCCTCAGCAAAAGACTTGAAATGATTCAGACAGTTGTTATGTGCTGGCTGCCTTTTTTGGTTTGGTCCTTTTTCTTTGTGCTAGCAAAGATGTAGACACTTTTAGGTGTTCTTGACCTCTTTGTTTTGTGATTTTGTATGTAGGGCTTGTCAACAGCAGTAATCCAAGGCTTGGTGTTCACTACTTCAAGGGATCAGAGTTGATGTGGTACATGGGGCAAAGGGAATCTGGCATATGTGTGTACTTGGATCAATGTCCAGTCATTGAACACCACATGCACAGAGAATCAGACCTTTGTAAATTCCTGTAGATTGACTGAATGGTTTTTATATTTGTTAGGCTGTGTGTATGTGTGTGTGCTCAGTTGTTTCAGTAACGTCCAACTCTTTGTGACTCTTTGTGACAGACTTTAGCCCTCCAGGCTCCTCTGTCCATGGGATTCTCCAAGCAAGAATAGTGGAGTGCATTGCCATGCCCTCCCTCCGGGAGTTCTTCCAGACCCAGGGATTGACCCTGGGTCTCTTATGTCTCCTGCATAAGCACTACTGCATTACCACTAGTGCCACCTAGGAAACCCATCTGTTAGGCCGCTCTTTCTCAAAGATTGCTCATGTGTCACTGGAAGACCTTGCAAAATTGGTGTTCCAGTGGTTAAGAATCTGCCTTGCAATGCAGAGGATTGGGTTCCATCCCTGGTCAGGGAACTAAGATCCCACATGCCGTGGAGCAACTAAGCCCGGGCATCACAACTACTGAGCCCTAGCACCAAAAGGGTAGATCCCACAGGACTCAGTGGGAATCCCACATGCCACAGCTAAGACTTGATGCAGCCAAACATATAAATAAGTATTCTGACCTGGAGAATCCCATGGATAGATGAGCCTAGCAGACTGCTGTCCTTGGGACTGCAAAGAGTTGGACACGACTGAGCAACTAACACTTTCTCTTTCTATAAATAAATATTTTGAAAAGAAAACATTAATAGGAACAACAGGCAGAAATGCTAAAGTGTAATGTGACTCTTGAATTCTCAGTGAGAGGGGTGGACTAAAGCTGTGCTAACAAGTGTGGTCTGTTGCATTGGCAATGATGTCATCTAAGAGTGTTAGCCATGCAGAACTTCAGGCCCCATCCCCTAACTGCTGCTGCTGATCCTGCTGCTGCTAAGTTGCTTCAGTTGTGTCCGACTCTGTGCGACCCCATAGATGGCAGCCCACCAGGCTCCGCTGTCCCTGGGATTCTCCAGCCAAGAATACTGGAGTGGGTTGCCATTTCCTTCTCCAATGCATGAAAGTGAAAAGTGAAAGTGAAGTCACTCAGTCATGTCCGACTCTTAGCAACCCCATGGACTGCAGCCTGCCAAGCTCCTCCATCCATGGGATTTTCCAGGCAAGAGTGCTGGAGTGGGTTGCCAATTCCTTCTCCAGGGGATCTTCCCAACCTAAGGATCAAACCTGGGTTTCTTGTGTTGCAGGCAGATTCTTTACCATTTGAACCACCAGGGGAGTCCATCTTTTGAAAATTCATCTTTAACAGGATGATATTTGGGATGAAGTCTCTAAGATGACAGAAAGCTATACAGGTATCTGGAGAGCTGCTGTCCAGGCGCATGGAGCAATGTCCTCAAGTTCAGGACATGGAAGCAGACTTTTCCTGTTAAACTACTGGAAAGTTGACCAGGCAGACAGGGTGGAATTAAGCTAAAGGAGGATTAGTAAGAAATCAGGTTTAAGAAGCTGGGAGGGGCTAGGATATGTGGCCTGAGGCCATTTTAAGGCTTGGGGCTGTGGAATATGGGAAAACATTGGAGAGATTTTACAAATACAGTGGTATATTCTGAAGGAAGATTTAAAAGAATTACTTTGCATACTTTGTTAAAAATAAATTGCAGGGGATACATTTGGGAACAAAAAAAGAACATTAGTTAAGAGGTCATTGCAATGATCCAGGTGAGAGATGAGACTGGTGAGCTCTCACCCAAGGATCCAAGTGGTGGTTGTGTGACTGCTTAGAATCAGGATGTAATTGAAAGATTGAAATATTCAGGACTTTTACATGAATTTCTGGAGAGAGAGAGAGAAATTTTTTCTGGAACACTCTAGAAGTTGCCATTTACAGAGTTGAAATATCGGTCCACCAGGTTTGGGGTCTGGGCTAATCATTAGTTTTGTTTAAAGTTACTGTTGAGAAGTTTTTCTCTTTCACAAATAATAGTTACAGAAACTAAGTTAACAGATTTGGTGGGGGGTGGGGGGGTTGTCCAGTTTATTTCCAGACCAACATCCATTTTGAAAACAGGGGTTAATGCACCTTTATTCTTGGTCTTAAACACGGCCACACGAATATTCATGACAAACTACCTTCTCTTTTCTTTTCTTTTCTATCCTTTAGCATGTCTTCAATGATTTAAATCTTCCAATTTGTTTGTGAGTGTCTCTGTGTGTGTTAGGAGACTCTTCCCATGTAGTCATCCCACAGGCCAAGAATGACAACTTCTCCTGTTTCTATTTTTCTACTGGAACACCAGTCATGCATGCAATTCCTCTTAATTAATACACTCCCTCCTTCCTCATGGGTTCTTGAAGTCATCAAACTTAACCTCAATTTGCATAGTCGGCAGCACACACTCTGTCACTGATCACACACTTAGTTTTTTTCCTGATTATTCTAAGACTTTGCGCTTTACTTCCCAAATTACCTCTTCTCCCAAACTTGTTGTAATCTCTTTCATATGCATTTTTGGCTCTTCATTGATCTTGAGTTAGTTTTCTTCTTTGCAATTGTTGCTCTGCCCATGATTTGTTTCCCTTTTTCATATAGTTTGTGGGTAAAACTCAGCACTTTCCCCTCTCCACACCTAACCCACTGTACTCTTTTCATGGATGGTATTGCAATTCAGTTTGCATTAAAGCCAGATATGGCTCCCATGTTCTATTTGTTACCAAGAGAAAATGAAATACTTATTCGTTAATAAAATGTATATTGAGCATGTGCTTTTTGTCAAGCACCAATACTTTAGTAGCAACAGTTTCTCTACTTGTCTGTAATTGAAAATTCCTTCCTCAGCTCTCAAAACCTCATCTCATCAAGTTCAAATAAATGCTAACTTCCTAAAAATATGCCTTTTCCTTTATACATTTGAGCCAATGATACATGAAATGTGTCAGTATAAGTGAATGTACGTAAGGGGATTGGCATATTTCCTCTTGGTCGAAACTTGACGCTAAAACTGGGCAATGTCTTGTTTATGATCTCACCTGATTTTGACATGAGGTTTATTATATGTTCCACACAATTTTGGATGTACAAATTATGAGGGCTTATGAAAAATCGATTTACACAAATTGACTCTACACAGTAGAAAACCCTCTTTTCCACTACATGAGTTATTCTGTAATGCATATGCATGTACAAAGACATCTAAAGTTATTTTTTTTCCAACCCCACTTTTCAAGGCATTCAACCGTTACACTCTGAGACAGCTAAGCTCCTGGCTTCTTGAATCTACACAGGTATCATATTTGTAACCATTAATATGCAGACAGGAGATGATTAAATGCAGTCATGATAGAATGTGACACCCCATAATAAATGAGAATGAAAAAATGAATTTGTAACCATAAATCATGTATTAAAATTTATGTCACAGGCTTACATTGATGAAGACAATGTAGTAATAAGAAAATATGAGATAGACCTATTTAAAAATTATAATAAAAGACATTTACATTTTATGATTTTTTTCAACTCTTTATCTTAGGTAGAAAGTTTGACTTCTTGCCCCTGAAGGTAGAATGTTTGAACCCAATGGTTTAGAATAAGACATTGGACAGTTACCAGTTTCATTATAATGCAAATTTTTAACTTTAGCATTTTAAATATGAATGCTCTTAGGCATCCAAGACAATGAGCTACTATCATTTTCTCAGAAGAGGAGAAATAAAAAATCTATTTTAAAAGACACAAAATTATTGAAGTTTAGTTTTACCACATACTTTATTTAAAAAGAATTTCACTGTATGACTGGATGCCCTGTTGTATAAAGTTTTACAATTTTGTAAAACTTTTAATAATACAACTTTAAACTTTAAGAGAAGAACCTTACAAATTAAATGATATGAACTTTGATTAGAAATATTAAATGCAAAACTGAAAATTTCCAGGAATTCAAAATTCAGCACCAAACCCTATTTATAAAATTATTGACATCCAGGGCATCATTCAGTTCGGTTCAGTTCAGTCGCTCAGTTGTGTCTGACTCTTTGTGACCCCATGAATCGCAGCATGCCAGGCCTCCCTGTCCATCACCAACTCCCAGAGTTCACTCAAACTCATGTCCATTGAGTTGGTGATGCCATCCAGCCATCTCATTCTCTGTCATCCCCTTCTCCTGTCCCTAATCCCTCCCAGCATCACGGTCTTTTCCAATGAGTCAACTCTTCGCATGAGGTAGCCAAAGTACTGGAGTTTCAGCTTTAGCATCATTCCTTCCAAAGAACACCCAGGACTGACCTCCTTTAGAATGGACTAGGTGGATCTCCTTGTAGTCCAAGGGACTCTCAAGAGTCTTCTCCAACACCACAGTTCAAAAGCATCAATTCTTCGGGGCTCAGCTTTCTTCACAGCCCAACTCTCACATCCATACATGACCGCTGGAAAAACCATAGCCTTGACTAGATGGACATTTGCTGACAAAGTAATGTCTCTGCTTTTTAATATGCTATATAGATTGGTCATAACTTTTCTTCCAAGGAGTAAGCATCTTTTAATTTCATGGCTACAATCACCATCTGCAGTCATTAGCATATATCAAAAGCTTTATTTCAATAAACTAGCCACATTTGGGCTTCCCTGGTGGCTCACATGGTGAAGAATCTGCCTGTAATTTGAGAGACCTGGGTTTGATCCCTGCGTTGAAAAGATGCCCTGGAGAAGAGAACAGCCACCCACTACAGTATTCTGGTCTGGAGAATTCCATGGAATATATAGTCCGTGAGGTCTCAAAGAATCGGACATGACTGAGTGACTTTCACTGATAGCCGCAATTTGAATTTCACGTAGATGTTGTTTCTTCTAATATATCCCCTGAATTCAAATTCTAAGCATGATGTTTATCACCTGTGTGACCTTTGGAGTACGTTTCCTCAACCCTTTCTTTCATTCGAAAAACATAAGGTAAAAATGTTATTCTCAAAGCTTTTGGGAATTAAATAAGAAACGTCTAAAACTGTTGCCTGGCTAGTTACAGATCCTCAAAAACAAACCAGCATAGGGGGAAGGGTAGTTAGGGAGTTCGAGATGGACGTGTACATGCCCTGTTTAAAATGGATAACTAACAAGGACAGACTGTACAGCACAAGAACTCTGCTCAATGTTATGTGGCAGCCCGGATGGGAGGGGGGTTTGAGGGAGAAGATACAGTCCCTTCACTGTTCACCTGAAGCTATCACAACATTGCTTGTTAACCGGCTATTCCCTGATACAAAATAAAAATTACAAAAATAAAACCTTTCATAGTTTGTATAAACAACAACAACAAAAAACCCCAGCAAACAAAAAAATTATTGTTATTTGTCATGAAAGATCAAATCCTTGCCATCCTTTTTTAGATTTACTTTTGGTGATAATAATTTAAAATAGCATAAATGCACACACCCAGCTGCACAAACATATATACATATATAGACATATAGGTTTATGAACATGTATATATATATGTATTATTTTTGTAAATATTTTATTTTTACATGGGACAAAGTTATACTGACTTAGAGAGATGAAGAAAACTTTAAAAACAATTCAGAACCATGGCCTCATGCTCTAGACTTGTGTAAAACTGTGAGTGAGTACACATGCCTGGAGATCTGTAAATTTACAAAAAAAAAAAAAAGGAAGAAGAAGAAGGGATGCTTGCTCTACTGTTTTTACATTTACACCTTGAAAAATACGATGCTAAAGGTGATATTAGTTGAGCAAACAACCTAATTTCAGCTTCTCCGGAAGCTAGTTGACAATAAATAATCTCTTGAGGCAAGATTCTTCCCAGCAGTGTTGTTCACTACAGTATTTGTTCAATAAGAAGTGATTTGTAAGATCTGTCCCTTTCAGAGAAAAAGGTGGGTATTAATGCCATGTAGCAAATATAGAACCAAAAACAACAGAAAAAGTGAAGTGACTCAGTTGTGTCCAATTCTTTGTGACCCCATGGATTGCAGCCTACCAGGCTCCTCCATCCATGGGATTCTCCAGTCAAGAATACTGAAGTGGGTTGCCATTTCCTTCTCCAGGGGATCTTCCCAACCCAGGGATTGAACCCAGGTCTTCCACATTGCAGGCAGACGCTTTAACCTCTGAGCCACCAGGGAGGCAGTGAAAAACAACAGAAGCACCCCCAAAACCCCTCAAATCAATGAAATGCTGAACATATTTCTGCTTTCCTTTTTTTCTTTGAGTGAAAGATTCATTTTGTAGCATGTAAATAATCTCCAGTACTATCTAGCTGAAACATAATAGAGAGGGAAAAAAAAGAGGAGTAAGTTTTCCTAGAAAGAACTCTGGTATCTTAGGGAACATCTATTAATTACTTCGGCATTTTGAGTTCTCTTGAGTTTAATCAAAGAACTTCCTTAGACACTGTTATAAGTCCTGTGTTAGACTGTGAAGAGACTGCATGCAACAGTGTTTCCTGAGCATCTGAACCGACACCCCTCAGGCACCTTGTCATTGTAGTTATTACTATTGCTAGGTTACAGAAGAGAAATTAAGGGTCAGATACTTTCAATGATTTTCCCATAGTAAAACTGTTCATAAGAAGCGGGACTTGATCCAAAACTCATGATGTTGTTACATACAGAGGGAGGCAGTTAGGACTTATTTTAAGGACAGAAAAGTCAAACGAAGGAGCACAGAAAATATCTGTCCTTGGGGCCCCTTAAAGAACGTTGTTTAAGATGCCACAGCAAGTTTATATTGTCCCTATTGCTCAAAGCTATGTTTTTTCCAGTAGTCCTGTATGGATGTGAGAGTTGGACTATAAAGAAAGCTGAGCACTAAAGAATTAATGCTTTTGAACTGTGGTGTTGGAGAAGACTCTCGAGAGGCCCTTGGACTACAAGGAGATCAAATCAGTCCATTCTAAAGGAAATGAACCCTGAATATTCACTGGAAGGACTGATGCTGAAGCTGAAGCCTTTGGCCACCTGATGTGAAGAGCCAACTCATTAGAAAAGACCCTGATGCTGGGAAAGACTGAAGGCAGGAGAAGAGGATGATTAAGGATGAGATGGTTGGATAGCATCACTAACTCGATGGGCATGAGTTTGAGCAAGCTCCATGAGCTGCTGATGGACAGGGAAGCCTGGCATGCTGCAGTCAGTGAGATCATAATGAGTCAAACATGACTGAGCAACTGAACTGGACTTGAGCTTTAATGCTTTTCCAGTATATTCTGCCTCCTTTACCTTTCTGCAATTAATATCCTTCCCTGATGTACATCAGAAAGGTGCTAAAAACACCTCTCATATTTCAAACCCAAGATTAAATGAAAAATTAGTAATATAAAGAAAAACCCATGTTTAACCAGCAGGCACTACATTTACAAAGCAAGTAGTGGTATGCATCCTTGCAGATTGATGATTGGATTGAATCCAGATGGCTTTTATCTGGAGCAGAGAGTATAGTGATACTGATTGCATGTATCAGGTATGTTAAATCACTTAGCTAGCCCACAGCAGTGTAGATGTGTGTCACAGCAAAACAAGTCAAGTTTCTCTTTACAAGCTGAGAAGACACTTCCCATATCTCCTTGCAAATAACATGGTTGTATGATCGTGATCTTGCCCATAAATCAAACGCAGCTCCTAGCCAAGCCTCAGCTGCCTGCCTCCTCACAGATGCCATGAACTTGCAGTTTTCAGTCTCATGGTCCTTTATCTGCAGACTCCTGAGTCACTCTGAAGGTCTCATGAAAAATAATGTGTATATGTTCCACCTTTTTCAATCTCTAATAGCACTTTTTTTATTTTCCTACTTATGCATAAGGCACTGAATGAACAAGTAGATAAATTAAAAATAAAATTGACAGCAATAGCTGGGGTAAAGTCACATGATTCAATTAGGAGCATTTCAAAGTAACAGTAAATTTTGATTCGAGTGACTTAAGCAAAAAGTGATTTTTTAAAAAATGATTTAAGAAGAAGTATATTGATAGATGATTGCTAACAGAAGTTGGGTGGTTTATTGAGTTTGAGCTGGCAGTTCTGATTCTCTTGGTCTTCCCTTATGTGTGTACTTCACATAGTTGCAATACGACTGCTGTAGTTGATGTTTAAAGCTAAAAACACTGAGGGGATGTTTCTGAGAAAGATTGCTTTCCAGAAACCCCAAATGACTTTTCCTTATATCTCATTGGCCAGGACTATGTCCCATGGGCTCTTCCATATTGATAAGGGAAGCTGGGAAAGTTAAAGTTTCTGCTGGGATTTCATATATCATTTTCTTATATCAATTCGGCTTTTGTTTTCAAGAAAGAAGATAACAATGGTGAGTGATTAGGCAACTGACAGTGTCTATTATATCATGATGGTAGAATTTTGTGTAAGGTAAACTCAGATTTAGCACAAGTTTACTGCACAGTAAATGGTCAAATGTGAGGTGACAGCTGAAAACATGCCATAACTTCAGAGAAGAAATTCATTTTGATATCTGAATTATACAGTGAAATCTGTATTTTAAAGGTTAGGCTTGCATGAATCTACAAAGGTGATAAAATTGTATTTAAAAATGTGTGTGTAGGCACGCATATACACGCCCCTCATGTTCTAAAGCTCAGTTGGTAGAAGTTGCTTGATCAATATATCCATGGTTGTTCTGAGGCCGTCTTTAGGCTCAGAGTGAAAGGGTATTGTGAGCCAGTATTGATGGAAACCATTGGTGAGGGAGTGATGAGGGATAGATATGTGTATTATGTCTGTGTAATTAAGGGGTTTCACCTCTTATTTAACTGGGACTGTATTGGCAATGCGCCAACTCAATACTTAACAGCAATTTGACCATCCAAGAACCACCATAGAAAATACGATGCAACACAATACAGCATAATACAGGTTGATACAGTTATCTTGATCTAGATTGATTGCCTTGGTTTTGAAACACTGAACATTTTCTCTTCAGACATATTCAAGAAAAGCTGCCCTTTTGTGGACCTGATAGAGAAGGAGCTGGAAACCTCAGCAGATATACTTTGCAGCAGGTGGCCCTGGAAATGGTTTGGGAGAACATACCTTGGTACCCTAAGGAGAGGAGAGAAAGAAAGAATTTAGTGTAATTTCCTTGAGAAATTGCAGTTTGCAAATAGGCTAAAACTGCTTGAGGATCAAATAAATGTCAGTTTCCTCAAACTGAAGAACATAGCAGCAGTATGAAATATCCAGGCTTTGTGACTGTTTTCGCGTGACCCTTCCTTGGAGGACGAACTTGCTGCAGCAATATTGGCAAACCCAGAGACAGCCTCACTGAAAAGATCCAGTGGAAACAACATCAGAGAATAGGGTTTTGCGGCTGCAACCTCAGCAGAACAAAGAAGCATTTGATCAGCATCTTTCTAAATGTTAAGGTAAAATTTTGAGCATCAGCAGCAGGACTGCTATAACAGACTACCATAGACTAGGTGGCTTACAAACAACATAGATTTATTTCTTACACTTCTGAGGGCTACAATGTTCAAGATCAAGATGCCAAGGTTGAGATTGCCAAGATGCCAATGTTCAAGATTGAGAGTGTGGTGAGGGCCAGCATTCTGACTCATAGTTGGCCTCATTCTCACTGAGTACTCACGTAGCATGAGTGACGGAGTTCTCTTTTATTAGAGTGCTAATCCTATTCTTGAACCCTCTACCTTCATAACGTAAGCACCTCCTGAAGGCTTCACCTCCTAATGCCATCACATTGGTGATTAGATTTCAGCATAGGAATTTTAGAGAAAGACAGACATTTAGTCCATAGCACAAGACCTTCCAGGCTCCTAGACACCTTATACAGTCTCACAGATGTTATATCCTTAAATAAAGATTTCAGTCCAGAACTCTGGAATCCAAAAGCATACTTTCTTTCTATTTGACATGAGATTTTAAAACTCCACTGAATGCACAGGCACTCACACACACACATACACACAAACATATACATTAATTTAACTATTTCTATCTAGGCAGGTTTTATCCTCTTCTTATACTTGAACTCCTGGATGATGAGAAGAGCTCTATTCTTGTTTTTGTATCTCAAAATGCCTAACAACATGCTCAATAAATGAACAGCCTCAAAAATAATTCAGTTCTAATGTGTTCCAATGTGTGATATAAAAGAGTATGTTATACGACTATGTTCAGTTTGTAAAAGTTCATGGTACTATCTATGTACTTATGGGCTTTATATATCAAACATTGTTATTAAACATCAGTAGATAATTTTAAAGTATTAACTTTCTGAAGCCGTTTGCATGTTAGCAATAAGCATATAACATACTGCACAAAAAGATCAATTTCAGGTTAAGAAACAAACTTCGTATCAGCAATGACATATGTAGAGAAAATGACATTAACAGTGGAGTTCTTAAAATAACAGGCTATGAAACATAATCAGATTTGTAAAGTTAGGGGAAATTAGCATTCTATAAAGACTGTTGAAGTTGTTTTTACCATAAATATCAATGAATATCTTCAGTAAGACTGATATAAATGTGTCAATTTATCTATTTTTTTTTATACTACCTTGGAGAACTTGAAACAGTCTACACTGTTAACAATGCATCTCTGAGAATTCTAAGTTTACATAGCTTGTACATTAAATCAGCAGTTTTCGATCTTTTTAATCATGACACGTAATAAGAAAATATTTCATACCCAAAGCTAATACACACACACAGGCATGCATGTTCAAACATATATATACAGCAAAAACAAATGCTTTACAAAAAGTATGATTACTGTTACATTATTTTAATATTATGTCTTCTTTATGTTTTACTTCTATTTTATTTTTTACTTCTTCTCTCTTTTCCTTTTAATTATTTTCTCCATTTTACAAGAATGTGTCTCCAAAATTACAAAATTAATTTCATGGTTCATAGAATCTAGTGTTGATAAACATTTTTCTCTAAAGGGCCAGAGAGTAGATGGTATAGACTTTGTGAGCCATATGAGGCTCTGTTACAGCTACTCAATTTTGCTATACCTTTTCAGCTATGCCATTGCAGTGTGAAAGCAGCCATGAGAATATGTGAACAACGGAGCATGTTTGTGTTCCAATAAATCTTTATTTATAAAAGCAGGCATTTGCTCAGGTTTGACCCACAAACAATAGTTTGTCCACTGAAGGGTCATCATGACTAAGGTATCATAAGGCTCAGTTTGAAAAATATTTCTTAAAAAGTGATGGTGGTGTAGTCCCTAAGTCATGTCTGACTCTTGTGAACCCATGGACTGTAGCCTGCCAGGCTCTTCTGTCCATAGGATTCCCCTGGCAAGAACGCTGGAGTGGGTAGCCTATCCCTTCTCTAGCAGATCTTCTGGACCCAGGAATTGAACCCAGGTCTCCTGAATTGCAGGAAGATTCTTTACTTACTGATCTATGAGGGAAGCCCCTCTTAAAAAGTAGCTATTCTCAAACATTTGATCCCAGGACCTCTTTAGACTCCTAAAATTGTTGAAGCAAACAGATTTTTATGTGGGTTATATCCATCAATATTTGTCATATTAGAAATCAAAACTGATAAATTTAAATATATTTATTCACTTAAAATATATTCCATGCTGATATAAATGATATGTTAATGAAAAAGCAATTGTTTCAGAAAACAAAAAAATTACTGATAAGAGCGGTATGATTTTACATTTCAATAAATCTCTTTAATATCTGAGTTTAAAGAACAGGGCTGAATTCTCATTTCTATTTTGGCATTCAATCTGGTGAAGCACAGCACATTGTTTTGATTAAACTTTATAAAGAGAATCCAGACTTACACTGATATGTTTGGGAGAGGGAGGAGTATTTTATCAGTTATATCAGATAATTATGGATATTCTTTTTTTATATTATACCAAAACTCCATAAGTAGTAGTTTCTTAAATGTTAGTTGTAAGAGAGAATCTAAAAACCATATTAACAAACACATATTAATATCAGCACTGATTTCTCCAGAAAAGTCTCTAAATATTGGGAAGCTTTCAAACTCATGGTAGTAGATACACATTTTCCAAAGTATAATATTTGTAATTTTTTCTCTGGTAACACGTACAGTCAGCTATTTTCATTGAAGTGACAGGATAATTTCATTCATTTTTTAGAAAACATTTGCCAAATACCCAATTCTGAATAACCATAATTTTTGTGTGTGTACCAAAGGATTTAACTTTGCTCCCAAAGAGGTCTAACCTATGTCCTCTGGTTCTTGAAGGTAATATACATGCTCTTGGATTGTCATGCCTATATGAGTGTGATTGTTTACCTTGGGACCTTGGACCATGCCAGATCTTAACAATGTGGTGTAGAGTTGAGGCTCTGGGTCATACCATATGAACTTGACCTTCACAGGGTTGGAGATTAAGTTTATCTATGTGCACAGTCAACAGAGTGTTTGTGACCAGTAAAGACTAAATACCAAGGCAAGTGGGAGTTTCCTTGCTGGAGTGTAGTCCATGCATACGTCAAACATTGATAGCAGAAAGCAATGCTGTCCGTGACTCCACAGGGAAGATGCTGGATGCTTTGTGTATGGAATTTTCCTGAGCTTTGCTGTATGTGCCTCTTCTCTTGGCTGATTTTAATTTGTATCCTTTAGCCCAAACAAACTGTAACCATGGATATAACATCTTTCAGTGAGTGCTTCCAGCAAAGTATTGAACCTAAGAGCAGTCTTGGGGACCTCCAAACTTCGACTTTGTCTCATAAGCTGGATGATTTTGTAAACACTGTTTTAACTTCACAATTTGTTAGTCATTCTTTCAAGCGAAAACAGTGCTCCATGACGAAAGCAGCAAGTTCAGCTCACAAGAGTTTTTCCTGGGGGCAATCATCATACTTCAGGTTGCGGCAGAAGTACTTTATGTATCACACAAATGTTATTCTTAAGGGAAACTGGCTTTTTGAACCTGCAGATGAATGACGATGCAGAATATATTCGCAACTAGTATAGTTTAATGTTACCACCTTTGTGCTAAAGTTCCAGCAGTGTTACACACCTTTGCTTTGCAAGTGTCAATACAGTAAAAAGAGAGAACAGCATATTAATTTTATTACAAATATAATTATGAACTTTAAAACCCCTTAAAGTGATGTCAGGGACTCCTAAGGATCTGTGTACTTTACTCTGAAGTACTTTACTTTTTATTTCTATGAAATAATGCTAGATATATTGTATGGGTGCATGAATGCATGCTAAGTCGCTTCAATAGTATCCAACTTTTTGCAACTCTATGGACTATAGGCCACCAGGCTCCTCTGTCCATGGGGATTCTTCAGGCAAGAATACTGGAGTGTGTTGCCACACCCTTCTCCAGGGGATCTTTCTGATCCAGGGATTGAATCCATGTCTCTTATGTCTCCTGGCCGGTCTTTACCACTTGCGCCACTTGAGAAGCCCCCATGTATCATATTACATATATTTTAAATCACTTTACATAAGAGAGAACTTAATCGTGAGCTTAATTGGAAGCACTTTCAGTGATTTCATGTTCCTAAAATTGTTCACTATTGATCTGGGTCTTCCATTGACTTGCATTTTAATGTTTTTTATTGCCTTGAATTTTTCACCTGCCTCAAGACTGTGCACCTCTGCTTGCAATGGTATTTTATTACTTTGAATATCTCCGCTTGTTCATTCATCCATATACAGTCTCATTTTGACATCCATTCATTCTTACTCTAACACATTTCACATGCCTATATTCTTCTCACTGTTCATTTCTCCTCTTTATCCTTAAGTCATTTCTTTAAATACTTCCTCTTCAAAGAAACCCTCTGTGATTATCCTATTCCCTTTTTCTTGTGTTTATTGCTATATTCCCCATTATAGCATAGCGTAATGCCTGGTAGGTGCAGGGTGCATAAAATTCCATGAGCTGAAAAAAAACCTGATTACTGAATATAAAAAACCTGATAAATTCAGTTGTCAGCTGTCATTTCACAGCTAGGTTATGTGTTCTAAGATCCAGCACATCACGATCTGATTAAAGTTGTATGTCTTTACTTATTTATGCATAAATTGATAGATACATAAATATATAGATGAGAGATAGATAGAGAATAGCTAATACGTACATACACCCCTAAATAACAAAAAGTGAGCATCATTACAAACTTAATGTATGCAAAAAGAAATCAACTATCTATTAAAGAATATTCAGCTTTATGCTTCAGCAGAACATTTTCAGCTCTTTCTTGGTTTCCTGCCTTATAGGATTATATTATTCTTAACACATGTTTCCTTTTTTAAAATAATTAAGTGACTAGAGCTCTACCTTACTGTGTCAACTACAGACTTCCTTAACCTAGAGAATGAAGTCTTAGATAGCAAAGTTCTTGCCTTCAACCTCTCTTTCTTAGAATGGGTGTGAGAAGGAGGAGCTTAGGGGAATGTGGAATATTGGCATTGAAGTAACAATGCCTGGTCAAACACCAGGCATCATTAAATCTATGAAAACAAAAGGAAGAACCAACAGGGAGAATCACCAAGTATGTAAAGGTGGAGACACTTGTGCAGATTATCTAATTCAAGTCCCTAATTTTATGGCTGGAGACACTGAGGCCCAAAGGAAAGTAAGTCCACCCAGAAAATGCTAGAACCAATTTTCCTGATACCTACTGAAGGCTAGTGTTTGATACTAATGGTCTGTGTCACATTTCTATGTTTATTTTTATACTTTTTGTTGTTTTTTTTTTGAATTATTTTTTATTGAAGGATAATTGCTTTACAGAATTTTGCTGATTTTCATACTTCTGCGTGATGGTTTTTTCCTGAGACTCCAAGTCCAAGCCACCTTGGGAGGAAGCTATAGTATAGAAATAAAGACATCAGTTTTCTGTCCTCAGTGCTTCCCCCTAAGCCAACTGCAGTGGACAGAACCATTTCTGCACTTGCCTGGCATGAGGCACAAGGCTGCCATGGCCCCTCTACATTTCCAGGTCCAGGAAGAAGCCAGAGAATCAGGTTTGGATGAAACAAAGGACACAAAATGATTAATACTTGAAGTCTAGGGTCTTCGAGTACCCTTCCCCCACCCTGTTTGCTCTTGAGAATGTCTTGCTATAAAAATAAAATAAAATCTCCTGTTACAAAGCAGTGGGAGAGAAGAAAAGCTAAGAAAAATTCACAAGAACCTTGGATAAAGCTATGAAAGCTTTTCTCTGCTCCATTTTTTATTTGCAATAACTCAAAGATCAAATATTATACAGTCAAGCTAGGACCCAGACTTTTCATTCCCCAAAGAGTGCTCTTTTCACATCTCTCAGGACTCTATGATATCACAGTGATCAAAGACTGACTTTGACTTCTGCTGAAGAAGTGTATTCTTCAAGTTGCTTCCTACTCTGTACATCTCTAAATGTTTCTGTTAGCCATAAAAGGCAGAGCCCCACATTATAGCTAAGAATATTTTATTTAAGTAAAATTTTATTCCCACTTTGGTTTGAAATGTTTGATACATAAGCATATTTAAATTATAATCTACAACCTTTTGCTTTGCATGTTATTTTGGTTATGTCATGTGATTTATTTATGAACAAATGACTTAATACAAATAAGGAAAATGCTCTGGTCTTTTGGCAACATTCTATTTCTCTCTCACACACTAGACTCTGTCTCTTTTTTCTCTTTCTTTTTCAGTTTAGTTTTGAATCTTTATTTCTTATTGTTTTTACCCATTTGTGACACTTTCTACCTTTAGCACACTTTCTCAGTAGGACCTGGTTACCCCAAATTTCACCTACTTGCAAACAAACCTAACACAGCTTTCTAATCCTGCTTCTTGATTGCGCTATAAACCCTGGAGGAATCTCAAATTCACTTGTCTTGTCTGAGAAGAAATAATGCATATGCTCCTCAGGTCAAATAAAAACAGTGATAGTAGTATATGCTCCAGTTGGCGTGAGGAGTCTCCCTTTTTTTTAAAGTTAAAATTGGGAATTTTCAGCATAAGTATCTACAGATAGTCTTATTGAATGTCTTTGGGCCAGCAGTTTTTATACCTCTTTATAACCTCATCTCCTCTGTTGCATCAGGCTTTCTTGGGGGGTGAAGGGAAGTATACATATACATATGTACATATGTATATATGTAAATTTATATATGTATGTTGACACACACACACACATTCTCTTTTCTACATATATACATATTATCTTCAGTCTTGAGAGTCCCCTGAATCTCAGCACCACGGACAGCACCCCCATTGTCCAAACTCAATTTCTGGCAGTAAAAACCAGACATGAATGTTCATGTAACAACAGAAAGTTAAGAATATATGCAGTAATCACTTATTGATAGATTTGGCTGGAATACTAACCCCCTTAAAATGCTTAGTAAGTTGTATACTTCTATAGCAAACTTAGAAGAATACTTCACAGACATGCCAACAGAGGGATGAATAAAATGTTAATTTTTACTGAAAACCTTTTGATTTATTGTGCTCCTCACATCTAATAACTGAGTAGAACTATATAATACTCTTTGTTTTAAAACCTCCTCATGAACTTCCGAGGTATAATCTAAATGTGGCTGCCTAGCATATGGAAGACAGGGAGAGAACGAAGAAAGAACCAGACTGCTCTAAACTGATAGTTGACAAGTTTAAATAAGCAAAGGAGAACTTACTTATAGAGTTTGTCTTCGGCAGTCACAAGACAAGCAGATTTCTGCACCTGTCTTCCAAATCTTAAAAATGTATAAAAAGACCTTAAAGTTCAGTACTATACTCAGTCCAGGTCATTTTAATGCATATGTATGTGTGTGTGTGTGTATTTATCACACATACATATATAAATGTACATATGTACATATGTATATGTATATTTGCCCTCACTCCCCAAGAAAGCCTGATGCAGCAGAAGAAGAGGCGAGGTTATGAATAAAGAGATGTAAAAAGTGTCATCCAAAAGACACTCTGAAACTATGCTTGAAAGGTGGGGTGATATCTTCCTCCCAATTCAGCTACAGGATTTGCTGAGAGGCAAGAGAGGATGAAGTGGAAAAAAATCATATAGGAGCAGTGGTTCAGAGATAAATCTGTGAACAGCACCAGCAGGCTGGTGTTTTCCCCTTTTACATGTTGCCTGAAAAGTGGCCCAGAGCATTATGTAGGACAACTGAAAATCACCCAATCTTCCTGGACAAATATGTCGGTGAAGGGGTGTTGCAAAAAATTGTCAAGGCAATGTTAAAAGGATCTCTAGTTTCTAAGAACTCATGGTTATCAAAGCAGAATGGATTAAAATTATATGGCTCTACTATTTCTGTTCTTTTCCTTTGCTGAGTGAATTCAGCCTTTTTTTTTTCTTTTTTTCTTTTCTTTTTTCTAATACTGAGTGGCTATTTCATATGGCCTGCATTTGGTTTAAGATCGTTTCCTTCACTGTTGGCCCTTAGGTGGACTATGTCACTGAACAGCTTCTAAACTAGTCATCTCCAAATGTTACTCCACTGTGGTAGGATGTAATTCTCATCATTCCTGGTAAGGTAGTTTGTGGCCTCCCTAGATTTGTCTATCAGTCTGAGCTTTGTGTATGATGGTTTTGGATTGCTGGCAAGGAGAAGCTCCTTTAGCAGGGAGACAATTATGTAATATGCTGAAATGGAGCTTTGGGGTGGAGAGATTTCCATAACTATTGAAGTGATCAGAGAGGGAGCAATAAACTGAGCTGTTTAGGCTAGATGGGGGGCTGTATTCAATGATCTATTCCCTGGTCTCCCACCGTGCTGCCCCATTAGCTGTGGCCATGAAAGTATAGGGAGCCCTCAGGAGTTTTTTGTTTTTGCATTTATTGCAGCTCGCCTTTATGAATTGTACTTTGTTTGTTAAGAACAAAAAGAAACAAAATGCATTCTAAATGTAAACAAGGTTTACTGTGATTGCCTCCAGGTGGTAGTATAATAAGTATTTTTATGTTTACATATCATTCATATTAAAAAATTTACAATAAAGCTCATTAATCCAATATCAAGAGAAAACAAAATGAAAGAAAAATTATATAAGATAAAACTTCATAAAAATACCTTGATTGATATTTGAGTAAAGTTGGCATTGCTCCTCATCCCCCACGTCCAAAACTAATACACCCAAAGAGAATGCTGGGCTACTTAACTGATTTTCAGTCATTAACAGAGGCAGTATCTCACACTAGTGTAGGCATTCTAAGTTTATTTATTTATGAGAGATGTGACTCACCTTCCCAATGTTTGAAAAAATAGTGTATGGAAATGTAGGGTGCATTAATATCAGTCTGTCCAGTGGCTGCTAAGGGTCCTTAGACTTCTGTGCATCTATGCATTATCCATTGCCTTGAACTTCACTCTGTAGATCCATCTTTCTACCCTACTTATCAGCCCTGTGATTTTTTTATACAACTTCTATTCCACTTCAAATTTATCATGTAAAATGGGAAACCTTTGCAAACCTTTTTGCAACTCCTATAGCAAAGAGTTACATTATCATATATAAGTACATATATATAACACACACACACATATACATATATATACATAATCCATATATATGTAATGGTTTCACTACCAGAGAAACAATGTAAAAAAGGTGAATTAACAACCAAAAACACTAAAGCAGAAGCTTATAAAATGAAAGTAATTTCCCTGATATCATAGATTTGTCCATCAAGAATTCCCTTTGTTTTGCCCATGTCAGGTAGATCACAAATTCGTTGTATCAACTAGATGATTCATTTATATAATAGGCCTAAAATAATATGTAACTAAGAAAGTGGTTTGCTAAATGCTTTATGACTTTGGGAAGGGGAGATATATGGTCCAACTACTATTTCTGGATCCAGAGATTAGAGTCTGACTCTTGAAAAGAAGAAAATAGATTGCTGGCAGGGAGAGGAAAGGAAGAAGGGTATCATATTCTCATTTTCAGGACAAGACCCCTGGGGGCTACTGAAAATCTGAAACCAAGGCAGAAGTCCAGTTTATACAATTATTTTTCAGAGTATAAGTACATCTCCTAGTATTATGTTAGTAAATACTCTTTTCTTCCATATCCTTCTTTACTTTTCCTTCGTACTCCTTCCCTCTCCTCATCATCAAGATATTTTCACTATAATTACTTTTAGTTGAGTCCCTTCATATGTGACTTGTACTGCATTAGAACATATATATATATTGGAGAAGGCAATGGCACCCCACTCCAGTACTCTTGCCTGGAAAATCCCATGGACAGAGGAGCCTGGTAGGCTGTAGTCCATGGGGTCCCTAAGAGTCGGACACGACTGAGCGGCTTCACTTTGACTTTTCACTTTCATGCATTGGAGAAGGAAATGGCAACCCACTCCAGTGTTCTTGCCTAGAGAATCCCAGAGATGGGGGAGCCCGGTAGGTTGCAGTCTATGGGGTCGCACATGACTGAAGTGACTTAGCAGCAGCAGCAGCAGTTCAGTCACTAAGTTGTGTCCAACTCTTTGTGACCCCATCGACTGCAGCCCACCGGGGTTCCCTGTCCTTCACCATCTCCTGGACTTTGCTCAATTTCATATCCTTTGAGTCAGTGATGCCATCAAACCGTCTCACCCTTTGTCATTTTTGTCATCTTCTCCTCCTGCCTTCAATCTTTCCCAGCATCAGGGTATTTTCCAGAATCAGGTTATATATACATATATACATAAAGTATATATAGTATACTGCTGCTGCTGCTAAGACATGTCAGTCGTGTCTGACTCTGTGAGACCCCACAGACAGCAGCCCACCAGGCTCTGCCGTCCCTGGGACTCTCCAGGCAAGAACATTGGAGTGGGTTGCCATTTCCTTCCAATGCATGAAAGTGAAAAGTAAAGTGAAGTTTCTCAGTTGTGTCCGACTCTTTGCAACCCTATGGACTGTAGCCTACCAGGCCCCTCCGTCCACGGGATTTTCCAGACAAGAGTACTGGAGTGGGTTGCCATTGCCTTCTCCGATATATAGTATACTAATGAAAGAGAAAGTCACTCAGTAGTGTTCGACTATTTGCGACCCCACGGACTGTAGCCTAACAGGTTCCTCTGTCCATGGAATTCTCCAGGCAAGAATACTGGAGTGGGTAGCCATTCCCTTCTCCAGGGGATCTTCCCAACCTAGAGATTGAACCCAGGTCTCCCACACTGCAGGTGAATTCTTTACCTTCTGAGCCACCAGGGATAGTAATGTCCTGATGTAGGGTAGATACTGAAATCACAGTCCAGAGTGCTTAATTAGGCTTCTTGATATCACCCTGTAAAATATCATAAGGCTATGATTAAAAGCTTATTATGTCTGATGCCAAAGTGAGTTTTTTTAGGTTGAAGAGGAAAATGTGGCTCTTCCCAGCACCCTCACATTCCTACCATAAAGTAGTGTGAATCACTGCAGAACCCAGTCATAGGTGAGAATGAATGTCTGATTACACAGTTGGCTTATTTTAGGAAAGGGATGAGTCAGAGACTGTGCCTGGGGCAGGGGTACTGAGTGATGTGGTCTTTTCCAGTCCAGTAGAGATCTCAACCCTCTACCAGCTGCCGCATCTCTCTACTTCTGGTAGAAGGTGGGACTTCTATTCTCTTTTAGGAATGTCTCAAATCTTTGTGTTCTTCCTTGGGCATATGTAAACTGATTCTTCAAAGCTGTAAGCGAGCTGGGTAAATACTGACAGAGTAGCAGGCAGAAAGCAAAGAAATGGGGAAAATGTCAATCCCTTACATATGAAAAATAAATTGAAAAAAAGATCTTTTAAGACTTTCTAAAATGTTGCCATATTAACAGCTCTTAAAACAGTGGAGCAGCATTAACCTCTGCACGCAGAACTGAAAGCCTGTTTCCTGTGGTGCTTCCCTGTTGTCCAATGGCAGGAAGAAAGGGAAGAATGTACCTCTCTTACAGATTTGCAGAGGGAATTATTTTTAATTTAAAAAGTATTTTATTGACAAAATTCTAAGTTTTGTTTCATTTTTTATGCACACCATCTCCCCCACCCCACCAACATGTACCTTCTGCTTGAGACATAGATTATTTCTTACTGTTCCCCAAAGATACCAGACTCATATTGCATGAATTTGCAGACTTTTTTTTTCTAACAGAGATACCCTTATAACCAGTTCTGCCTACTTTAAATTTAAAAGGCAGATAAAGTGTTGCCTCCTCTGTCAGACCTTCCCAAATGGCTTCAAGGCATTGGACGTCTTCACTTCATGTTGTTCCTACCTCTGCTACAGTGCATCTATTTTCATCTTTAGAAAAGATATATTTCAATAAAGTTGCACTGATTAATCTGAATTTCCTGACCCCAAATTGAATCTCTTACATTCTGTCTTCTGGGGTTGACAATGAGTGTGAACTCAACAAATGTATGGGCTTCTCAGGCGGTGCTAAGGGTAGAGAATCCACCCACCAATGCAGGAGACTCAACAGACATGGGTTTGATCCCTGGGTCAGGAAGATCTCTTGGAGGAGGCAATGGCAGCCCACTCTAGTATTCTTGCCTGGGAAATCACACAGACAGAGGAGCCTGGAGGGCTATTGTCCATGAGGTCACAAAGAGTCAGACATGGCTGAGTGACTGGGCATACACACACACAACAAATTATACATGAATACACATACACACATACATGCTGACACATGAATTTCAGCTCCTTTCCCAGACCCTCCTGTCTTTTTCTTCATGAGACAATCACCTTTTATAAGGTTTTTATTGTGTGGCAAGCTCCTTGATGGGAAATGGGAAGACTCCAAAGCAAAGAAAGAGAAGTTTTCAGTATGTTTTCCATCTCAGAAAGAGCAGACCATTTGCCATCCATGAAATGCAATAATTTCAGTCTGATTCCAATTTTATTATTCCATACTTTATTTGTTCAGAGCGGTGAGTTCCAACCCTAGCTGCGGTTTTGTAAACTGTGATAGCCTGCCTACTTTAAGTCATTGCTCTGACATCTAATATCTCCATCTATAAAGTAGGAATAATTCCACTTTGTGTCACAAAGGTTTAGTGAGGATTTTCTCTTTCATGCATTGGAGAAGGCAATGGCAACCCACACCAGTGCTCTTGCCTGGAGAACCCCAAGGACGGGAGAGCCTGGTGGGCTGCCGTCTACGGGGTCGCACAGAGTTGGACACGACTGAAGCGACTTAGCAACAGCAGCAGCAGCAGTGGGTGCTCGATAGAGCACTGGATTAGGAGTCAAAGGCCATATCTTTTTCTGGTTGACCCTAAAAATATATTTGCTTATTTGGCTATGCTGGGTCTTAGTTGCAGCATGCAGGATCTTTTAGCTGTGCCATGCGAACTCTTATTTATGGCTCGTGGGACCTGGTTCCCTGACCAGAGATTGAACCCGGGGCCCCTGCATTACGAGTGTGGAGTCTTAGCCACTGGACCACCAAGGAAGTCCCTACAGTCTTATCTTAAGTGAAAACATAACTGGCCACATGTGAGGACAGGTCTTGCACAAAAGTTTACACATATGGATGTTTAGATTCTGGTCCAACCTTCCCCCAAATTATATTTGGATGTTAGGTAAATGATCTCTTTTTAATGGGTCTATTTCTCCACTTGTTAAATGAGGGTCACATCTAATTCCCAGAAAATTTTTGGTCATTACATAACAGTCTAATAGAGCTGTTTACTGAATGTTTCCTATATGTCAGGCACTGGGTTAAGCTCTGTGCATGAATCATCTCATTTAATGTTACAAAACCTGTATGAAGTAGATGCTACTACCATTTGTAAATGAGGACATTGGACTTCGCGGGATATCAGTAATGTGTCCAAGGAAACACAGCCAGGCTACTTGTATTCAAAGCTTACACTTGCAGCTGCTAAGCTGTATTGTTTCCCTCAAAGTTTAATTTATTTAACAAACTTTTAATCCAGGCTTATGAAAGGTTAAATATGGAGGTTAACAGGACAAGCAAAGCCTCTGCTTTCATGAAAGTTGCATTCTAACGAGAAAGAAACAAACAAAATAATATAGTTTTATATAGTTAGTGACAATAAGTTTGGAGGAAAAAAAGAAGAGCAATATGTGATGCCCTGATAAGACAGGAGCAGCCGTTTAGATACCACGATCCAGGAAGACCTTTGCGAGTTGATAACATTTATTCTGAGGCTAAATAATGAGAGAATGTGTATGTTAAAGGGACTCAATAGCATCTGGGGCATAGCTCAATGAATAAATGCTGAGTGTAAGCAGAAATCAATCATTGAATCAATCAATCAGCCTGCCAATCAGCCAGCCTACCATTAGACTCATGCTTCTGCTAATTGGCTGTACTACCCAAGCAGTGATCCTTCACCCTCACTGCCTGCATAGGAGAACTTGTGAAAGAACAGATGCCCCGGGGTTTCTGATTTAATTAGCCTGGAGTGGGACCCAGTTTAAAAACTCCTTAGGAAACTTCGTGGTGGTGCAGTGGCTAAGACTCCATGCTCCCAATGCAAGGAGCCCAGGTTCGATCCCTGGTCAGGGAACTAGATCCCACATGCTGAAACTAGAGGTTGTGATTTCTAAGCACATTGACATGTCAGAACTGCTGGACTAAATTATGCCAAGACTTAAAGCTGCTAAGTAACCAGTGAGAAGGGAAAAGTAGAAAAACAACCATCCTTAAACCACGGACAAGCATGGAAAATTTCCTTATTGCCAACAGTGAATTCTCTCTTTTTAGAGTTAGAATGGTTTCCACAAGTTGCTCTGAGAAACGGATAAGCTCTAAGCCCTTTTTGGTTTCAGAATTCATTTGAAAATGTCTCCAAGAAAAGCTTGAGATAGATTTTATTTTCATGCTTCAAGATTCTGCTTTGAACTTTAACCAAAACTTTCTCAACTTAAAGAATAAATTATGAATAAGGTCATAAATCTCATTAAAATCTAATATTCAGCAAAGCTGCCTGGTGTGTATACCATGGAAAATTGGATTTTACTGTAACTGGAGCCCTATGTATAATATTGCAAGTTAATTACAGAGGTTAGTTTTTCAACATGTAATGATAGCATATACAGGCTCAGTCTCTGTGATACCATCAGAATTTAAGTGTTCTTAAGAGACCAAATTTAATAACCATTCACCTATTCAGGTTCATAAGACTAAACATTTCCTGGGAAAATAATAATTTACATCTTTTGGGTACAGATAAAAGTAATAGATTAATAAAATCTCCAAATACAGGCATCCACACAAGAGAAACAGTTCATCTTACAATATATGTTGCTGCTGCTAAGTTGCTTCAGTCATGTCCAACTCTGTACGACACCATTGACGGCAGCCTGCCAGGCTCTCCCATCCCTGGGATTCTCCAGGCAAGAACATTGGAGTGGGCTGCCATTTCCTTCTCCAATGCATGAAAGTGAAAAGTGAAAGTGAAGTCGCTCAGTCATGTCTGACTCTTAGCGATCCCATGGACTGCAGCCTATCAGGCTCCTCCGTCCATGGGATCTTCCAGGCAAGAGTACTGGAGTGGGGTGCCATCGCCTTCTCTGTACAATATATGTTAGGTTAGTCTAAATTTTAAAATTCTCTCCTATTGCACTTAGTCTTTGACGTAAAGGTTTGGGAAGATTGGTATTATTTGGTTACACGGGGGGTCTCTTTGGGTGTCTGCACACCTTTGACTTGCAAATGGTTACTCGGTCTGTATTATTTGAGTTGATGACATAATCACAATAATCTTATTTTTTTTATGTAGAGTACAGTGAAAATATAAAATGCCGGATAGCAAACATTAACTATTGTGCTTCTTTTGTCTGTTTCTGAAGGGACGTGAACAATGCTTTCCTCTTACAAAATAGCACTTGTAACACCACAAACATGCAGACACACACACACACATGCCCACCCACCCTTATATTCTTCATTCCTCAATACAAAAGGAGTACCAAAGTCACAGACTGCTGTATCTATGTTTTGTTTTCCTTAGCTAAATAAGTTTTTGGTTCAGTTAAATCAATATACTAAAGGATAATTTAATGAAAAGACACAAATTACGTTTTCTTGTTTCTCTGAAATAAATTAATTCACAGGGTGCTTTATCTTGTTTAGAAGTTGTCTTAACCCAGGAGATATCACTGAATAATCATTAATGCAGAAAAATAAACTTGGCACAGTGCAGATATACATTTAAATAGCATTGATAAATCAAATTTAAACATCGATACTTGTTAGCATTCCTTTAAATGTGCTCTCCTTCCAGCTAATGAAAACCAGGGAGAAATTCAGAATGCCCCGCCATTATTGATTGCTGAGAGTTCTAATTTCCCTCCTGAGATTGCATGCTGACCTAAAACTTTCACATTCATATTTTACAACTAAAGAAAGTAATAATTATAAGTTAATGATATCAATGCTATTGAAATGCAATAACAACTGTTTCACTGAAAGAAAAAAAAAATATCTGCTTTAGCAAAGCTCTCAATAAACATCTTGATTCCACAAATCCATTTGCACATGGCAAAAATTGACTTTGCATTATTGGAATTGTTCACCTGATTTTTTGAGTTCATCTCACTAGCTTTGCTCACCAGTGGTAGGAATATTAATGGGTTCTTCCTGAAGTCATAATGAGAGATTAGGCAGTTGCTGGTTTAAATAATAAATAAAGAGGCTAATTTTATATCATGTCCTTAGGCAATTGTCCAAAAAATGAGTCAGTAATGGGTATATGTGTGTGAGTGTGCATGTGTGTCTGTGATTTTAAGATAAGAGGCAGCCAGTTTTGGCATGACAGTACAAACTACTGTTAGCCTCCTGTGAGCATCATAGTTCAGCGCCTTCGGCCTCAATCCTCTGGCAGCCCTTGCATGGGAGACAGTGTGCAGTTCTCCAGTGTTTCTAGGTCTTCCACATGGGCATTCTAAGTGGGCATTCTGAAGAGTCAAAACTACTATTTTCAAATCTAAAATTCATCAGCTGTCTTATATCTTCAGATACAAAGTTCCTTTAAGCACTTTCAGTCTACAAAAACATTCAGCCTTATTTAGCCTCAAATTCAATTTTTAAAGGATCCTCTAAAGTCGATATGAATATGTTAATTTAGTTTTATCATCATAATCACATAAGTGCTTATAAATATCTGCAGGATCCGCATGTAAGCATACATATTTTAACATTATCGAAAGCCTTCTGAAATTGTTGAGTTCTTCGAATTGATTAGTTTCCAAAGAACTCTGGATTACAGAAAGAAAAAAAAATACAATCTGCCAGACTCTAACATTCTCCAAACTGTATTCACTGAGTTATTAGTAATAGTTAATGTAGTTAATGTGACACTAATACTTCTAGTAAAATGACATGTTGTGTATTATTATAGCACTGAAGTTGATAAGTGTTTTATTTGATAGCACTTTTTCTGAGTATCACAAATCTCTATGCCTATTTTAAAATAATTTAATTTGTTTGGATGCATCCATCATTCTAAATTTGTCTTTTCAACAACTTTCCTCATTGAAATAATCAATGCCTTTTAAAATTAAGATACATATGAAAAATCATCCTAGAAAAACTCTTCTGTTTTTAAGCAATGAAAATCAAGATAAGGAAACCAACTCATGCATCCTGCTTATGACTGCCATAACACATGTTTATACTTTAAAGAACCATAGCATATCAATTAGCAAACATGCTTATGAAAATGTCCATTTCAAGGAACATTCTTACCATGTACATGGACTTGTAAATCCTAAGATGCTGACAACATGATATGCCAGCTGCAGACAGAGAAACTGATGAAAATGCAGTAATTCTGAATTTTAATATAATATAAACCATGTCAGCAACATTTTTGAAGAGCAGCTGCCAAGATTTCAGTCCAACTGAATGGATAATGTTATTTTTATATTCTGTTCTCTTCTGGCAAATTAGACTCTTTTCCCTTTTTTTTTTCCTTATGATTAGCTTCGACTTATCAACAACAACAAAACTTCTGACTGAATATCATGCTATAAATTATCACCCTGTTTAAAATGAAAGACTAATTATAGTGATGAAAAATAAAGAAACCACACATTGCCAAGGAGAAAAATTCCAACAAAATAATATTATTTGTTATTTGAAATTTGATATGTACTATTGCAGGGATAAGTCACATTTAAAAATCTGTTTTCTGTTCAAATTTAAATTGCAATACACGGCATCTTGCTTACTAACTCAATTTCTTGTAAATTCATGTGAAAAATAAATTTGACAGACTGTTTTGTATTGAGTCAGATTTCCTTAGTGTTAAGCCAGTCTCCTGGGAATGTATAAAAATGCAAAATAAATGGACCCTGGCACCACAGATCTTGCCAATATGATTGCCACAGCTATCAGAATATCAGGATGCAGTGTGGCTCAGGAACTCCACAGGACGATCTGGACATCAGTTGCTCAGCACCCTCCCCGAACCCACAAGCAGAGCAGACAAGCCCTGCTGGATGGTGATTATTTATAATGACTTCATTTTTCCTAACCCCCTTTTCCCACTTTCTACAGTGTTGTCAAAATGATCTTCCAAAACATACACAAGTGCAACGTATCTGTTTAAAGCTATTCTATTAATACAACCTTCCAAGAATTTGGAAAAAAAACACAGTTCCTTAGTTCTTCATATTATGGTCCCTGCCTACCTTTCATCAGCTTCCCAGGTGGCTCAGTGGGTAAAGAATCCACCCGCAATGCAGGAGACACAAGAGATGCAGATTCAATTCCTGGGTCAGGAAGACCCCCTGGAAGAGGGCACAGCAACCCACTCCAATACTTACCTGGAGAATCCCATGGACAAGAGGAGCCTGATGAGCTACAGTCTAGAGTCGTGAAGAGTCAGGCGCAACCGAAGCGACTGGGCACGCACACACTACCTTTCATCTCATTTCTTGGTACACGCCCTGGAATTATCCATGAGTTGTGCTCTTACCCTAAGGAACACTTTTTAATTTCTAAAGTTTGCTCTTTCTCCTGCACCTCTCTTTCCTTGTACAAATCTCTCAGCTGGAAAAATATTTCTGTATTGTAAATTTATTCAAATGTCAGATTTTTTTTTTTTTTTGATGCCTCAACCTCCCCACAAACAATCTGTGAGCATCGTGGCCAGGAGACCAGGTGCACCAGTTTAATAAGGCTAGTCCCTAACACAAGTTCCCCTCTTGCCCTCTCCGTGATAGTCAAGCACACCGATGACATTTCCTCATGCCTTTGGCTTGTGTGCTCTGCCCTGGGCTCCAATAAAGGCCCCTGCCCATGGCTACCCATTTGCCTGATTGACCCTGCTCCCTTAGTGCTCCCACATGATGGCTCTTTGCATGATATGCCATGTCTCTTTCTTCTTCTAAGACCTGAAGAAGATTGTGATAAATCCTTTACTTCCGTCTGATCCTTTAAGTGTAATGTGTATGGTTTTGTTGGAGTGTTTCCTAAAGACCCCACAAGGAGGACTTACTCTCCCATTTACAGTGCACCTTCCCTTGACTTCCTAAGCATCCTTTACTTCAGTAAGCCTCCCTGAATCCCATGCTGGACCTATTCTTGTTCTAGAGAATCCCACTACTTCCTCTAACTATTAGAACACTTTTTACATTCTGTTACTTTTACTGATTCCTAAATAGTTTTGTGGGTAAGAACGTCACTGCAGGGGTTTAAAATGTCTTTACCATTTACCAGACATATTGCTTGGAAAAATGATTTAAATTGATTAATTTACAGTTTCCTTATCAGAAAAAAAAATGAAGTTAATACATACTTCCTGCTTGACAGAGTTATTTGGAGCAAAGATTGAGATAATCCCTATAAAGCCCATACCAACTGGCTTACTAAGTCATCCTATAATTTGGGGTCAAACTATGGCCTATTTCAATGGAAATTGCACAGCTACCAGAGAATGTTTTTGTCTTTTATAAATTAGATTATTTCAAGAGATTACTTTTCTAGAAATGTGTCTGAGTTGGTAAAAGGATATATTTATATGTGATAGACAGACATATACACACATGCAAACAACTGAACAAAAAGACAAAACTAAGAAGGAGTTCACATAATAACTAACATATAAGTGACATGACCTCAAGCAAGTTACTCTACTTTACAGACTTTAGTATTCTAGCCTGAGGGACTTCCCTGGTGGTCCAGGGGCTAAGCCTCCTTGCTCCCAATGCCAGGGGTCATGGTTTGATCCCTGGTTGGGGAACTAGATCCCACATGCTCCACCTAAGAGTTTGTAGGCTGCAGCTAAGACCTGGTACAGCCAAATAAATGAATGCATAAAAATAAATATTTTAAAAAATATTCTAGCCTGAAAACTAATGGTCAATCTAGTAATACTTTAGTTATGTGTCAACTCTGTCATGAGAGTTGTGAATTCAAGTGTAGGTCTTCCAATTAGTGATCTGAAAAAAGTTTTAAATTTCTTCCTATTTAATTTGCAATAAGTTGTGAAGGATAAACATCACTGCTCTTTTTACTTTTGCCATGGAAACATTTGACTTAAAAGATAAGGCACTTTTTCCATCCTTAAGAAGAATATGTTTGAGAAGAGTGGCAAATCTGTTAAAGTTTTATCATGTGGAGAATAGCAATGCTTTTGGTCTGGAAATGGGCAGTTTCGAGAATGCATGGAATTGTGTACCTCAACAGCTTGCATTCTGGCAGTATGTCTCTTCAGAAAATTGGTTTTGAATGGAATTCAAGACAACTGAGAGTAACAGATTGGCTGTGTGGAAGGACATTTATTGTGCCTGTAGCACTGAGTAAGGACAATCACAAAGCGCCTTGTATGATGTTTGAGTTCTAACTGCTCTTAAAGAAACCCAGACTCCTCTCTGCGTACCCACATTATGCCTTAAGGAATGCATCATTCCAAACTGCATTTTAAAATGCAATGAGAGCTTCTGCTGATAGATTTTTTTTTTTCCTTTGGAGCCTATAGTTTCTAATTTCACTCTGATGTTCACTCCTCACATATCAATCATTTACAGTCAACAACTTGAACAGGTCTGGCCTTGAATCCCCTTCAACCTGTAGGGTTGTGTCTGTATCTGTTCCAAATTCAAATCCAGCCTTTTAATTACTGGATTTGGTATTGGAGATTTTTAAAACTGAAATGTTTCCACTCAGCAGAATGAAGGAAGATATATTACTGTACCTCTCTTTATTTGTAGAATTGAAAGGTAATAGGCATTTCCCTTGTTTAGTTCATTGATCTTATCAAACCCTGATTTATCACAGTCAGATAGTATGGCATCAACTGCAAATAGCTGAGGAAATAAAACACATTGCCCACAAACAAAACAAAATAGAACTACAGTTTGATCACAATATCATATTTTAATATGCAGTTTACATAATTTATGCATAGAAGTTAGGGTTAGGGACAGTTTCATATGGATCCTAACACGTGAAGTATTTTCTTTAGTAAAGATGCTGTAATCTGCGCCCTGACCACCTCTTCATCCCTATCTCTGCCCTCCTTTGCACTCTGTGCTGTTGTCACAGTGAGCATTTAGAGTTCTCTGAAATTGCTATGTTTTTTAAGAGTCATGAAACCTATTTTGTCTCTCTCTCTACTAAAATTTACACTCTCAGTTACTTATTAGGCATATTCCTATTCAAACTCCAAAAACCAGTTTTGATGTTTCTTTACTGAAGTAGAGGTCTGCCTCCCAGCAAACTCGAGAATGAGTCATAATTTATTCCCATGATTCTACTTTACTTATTTATTCTCCTTTCTTTATTTATTTATTCCATGATTAATATTTTATTTATTTCCATGATTCATGTATAGCTTGGGAAAAAGTATGAATGCAATTATAAGGTTTTAATGAATGAATAAATGGATGAATGAATGACTTTGAATGAAAGACATCAAGGACAGGAGGTGGAGAGTGCAGCAGGGAAGCATGGGGACAGGCTGATCTCTTGTACAGAGATGTGTGAAGACATGATGAAAATTGTGTGCAAGGGTGAAATGCAGTGGGTGACAAGCTGGTATGAGTATTGGATGCAATGAAGTTGTATTCAGAATTAATGTACTAGGTTCTAGACAGTCAAAGATTCTTGAGCAGATAAAAGAAAGAGTAAAACATTATTTTTTGATGAATTTGCCTTTCTGATTGAATAAAGCCCTTGACCCTGCAAGAAAATCAGACTTGTTAATAAAATCTGAAATGGGACAATAAGAAAATGATAGGGTTGATGTCACATGACACTCACCTCCGTCCCATTGCATAAGATGGTGACTCTTGCTTTGAAGTGGTAATTTATAAAATGTTAAGCTTGAGACCTGATAAGTGAATGTCATCTGCAGGGCATAGAGGCTACACTCTGAAACTCTGTCTCATTATGGCAAATAACATAGCAATGAAGGAAGCACAGAAACATTCAACTACTGGAAGTCATAGTTCACAAGCAAAATGCCTCCGTGTGTTTGTCACTGCACATTTGCATTTTATATATCATTTTATTTTCCACTGTGCTTTAATAATCATTTTAGCTATTTACCCTTACCCATGCAAAATTCACAATTTGCATCTGCAAATATCTGCTCCTGGATACATCTGCCCACCTGCAGCATAATTAACTAACTGAAATTCTTTGACATTCTAAGATGTAAACAGTTTCCCAGCCTTGGTGTTGGTGAGTCTGTAAATATTAAAAGTTGATGCTTGATCTTTTCTTTTTTCCCTTCTTCCTTCCCAATTTCATCCCTCCTTACTTCCCTCCTTTTTTTCTCTTTCTTTTTTCCTTTTCTTCCACATGAGAAACTTTTCTTGTCATCATTCGTCTTCAGAACTGGGAAGCTGATGAAATGCAGGAACTAAGGGAGATGAAAGAGTTAACAGCACTAAAACAACTTTCATGCAAAAGTCATGTCAAGATATTCAATTGCTTTAGGGCCATAATTTTGATTAGTAATTGTTTTTGTTATACTGTAGGGCATTTCCTCATCTGGCAAAAAAATATCCAAATGCCTGTATATTCTTGATTTGCCCGGGACCAACTTATTATTTTTTTAAAATATATCATCTTTGGGGGAAAAGTACTACACAGTACTACAAAGATATGTTATTATTCAGATCAGTTCCGTTCAGTTGCTCAGTCATATTTGACTCTGTAACACCATGGACTGCAGCATGACAGGCTTCCTTGTCCATCACTAACTCCTGGAACTTGCTCGAACTCATGTCCATCAAGTCAGTGATGCCATCCAACCATCTCATTCTCTGTCGTCCCCTTCTCCTTTTGACTTCAGTCTTTCCCAGCATCAGGGTGTTTACCAATGAGTCAGTTCTTTACCAATGAGTCAGTTTGCCAATGAGTCAGTACTCAGTCAGTACTCTGGTCAGGTGGCCAAAGTATTAGAGCTTCAGCTTCAGCATCAGTCCTTCCAATGAATATTCAGGACTGATTTCCTTTACGACTGACTGGTTGGACCTCCTTGTAGTCCAAGGGACTCTCAAGAGTCTTCTCCAACACCACAGTTCTTGGCAGTCAGCTTTCTTTATAGTCCAACTCTCACATCCGTATATGACTACTGGAAATCATAGCTTTGACTAGATGGAACTTTTCTGGCAAATAATGTCTCTGTTTTTTAATACGCTGTCTAGGTTGGTCATAGCTTTTCTTCCAAGGAACAAATGTCTTTTAATTTCATGGCTGCAGTGATTTTGGAGCCCAAGAAAATAAATTTAGGTTGGTCAAAAAGTTCATTGAGATTTTTCCAGAATATCATATGAAAAACCTGAACAACATTTTTGGCCAACCCAGTATTTTTATTCCAACCTAGTGAATTTCCTGACAGAACATTCTCAGCAAGTAACTATTAAGTGAATGAATGAGGAAATCTCATCAGTTGCACAAAATAACTCTTAGAGACTGGTAGAAACTTGAGTCTTCTATTAGTAAGGAAATGGATTTTAACAAGTTGCCTCTGTTTCCAGCATGCAATTCTTTGGTGGCTCAGTGGTAAAGAATCTGCCTGCCAGTGCAGTAGATGCTAGTTCAGTCTCTGGGTCTGGAAGGTCCCCTGGAGAAGAGAATGTCAACCCACTCCAGTGTTCTTACTGGGAAAATCCCATGGACAGAGGAGCATAGTGGGCTGCGGCCCATGGGGTCACAAAAGAGTCAGACATGACTAAACAACAGCAACCTACCAAAACTTGAACCCACAGTATTTTTCTCTGCATGAAAACCTCACTAAAAGTACACTATGCTGTATGGTTAATATAAGATACCACCACCAACCCACTAATGAAGACTAACTATATTTGTAAAATCTCTTCAGGTGAAACGGAAGAAGGCAAAAACAAAATAATACTCTGGTGGCTCCAGATTGCAAGTATCCATCTCATTTAGGTGTAAAATAGGCTGCTTCATCTTATGCTATCATGTCGAGATGAGAACAGCAGGAGATGTGTCCCCCTTAGCTCTGACATGCCACGGCAGATGTTCACCTGAGTGTGCTCCAGGTGAGAACCTTCACCACCTGCAGCCTGAGTAAGAAGCAGGGCATCCAGCTGAGAACTACAGCTGCCTTCTGTGTCTGAGGGGCTTGTTGCCTACATATCAATTCAGATGCACATACACTAAACAGAAACTGGGGTCTAAGAAGTAACTCTCGAGATCGAAGAATCATTTTGGTAATAATGGGATTCCATAATCCACAGCCTGTTATTCAGAAGCTATGTTTGTAATTACTGTGCTCTTTGAAGTAGATATACCACACAAAAGACATTATCTGTGTTTCTAGGATCATGATGATACTGTAGGAAAGGAATAGGATGCCAGATCTGTAGACATGAAGCCTAGAGTTGATTACTTATGCCATCAACAGTCCTGTGGGTTTAGTCATATCTTAACATCTCTGAGCCATGTGTCCATATCTATAGACTGAGGAGAGCATAACAAGATTATTATCCATAACAAGCATGATTATTATTATGCTCTCATTCTGTTACTAAGATACTCTGATTCCAACTTAAGTCTTAACTAATTATTTACTGTGTCTTATCAAGGACTTGGCACTTTCTGCAAAAGGGAAAAAATGCTGGACACAGAAACAGTGCTAATTATATGTTTTGGACCTGAAATAAACTGAATGGGCTTTTTAACATGATTAATAAGGGATTATAGAGATGTCACTACTGTAAATGTCCCATTTTCTTCCTTGCCCCTACACCATAGACACCACATGTGTACGTGCACATACACACACACACACACACACACACACACACACACACACTCACTCACCATGACTCAATCTGAACTAAAAGAGGAATAAGCTTTAAAAGCTACAACAGTTAGAAAATCATCAAATTGTCTCATATTCTAGTGTAAACAATTAAGTATTCATTGTACAACCTGGAGGAACACAAACAGAATCAAAACACAGTTACTACCCCTAAATTGCTTCCAGACCAGAAAGATGCATTAAAAAAAATGCAGTGCTGATGGAGAAGATAAACCATAAGGGTGTTGAAAACATGTCATTTTTAGAATCAATTTTGTCGTGTGATAATATCAAAACAGAGGAGTTCCATTGCCTAGCCGATTATAATTGTCCTTTTGTAGTTAGCTGGTATTTAGTGGGTTCTAATTTACTTGTAAATTAGTCAGTGTGGTCATATTTGCCAGAATAAAAAAAAAAAAAAACAGAGCAAATCAGAGAATTTTAGTTCCTTGTGCAGCGTATAAGTGACTGAGCCAAATTTCAAACCGTATGCCTATAACCACACCACACACAGTCTCAGACCCAGCTGCACCAATAGTTAACAATTTCACAGAGCATTAAAAAACATGCCATTTGCTGAAGTCTTCTAACAGAAGACTAGCATGACCTAGACTGTTGTTGCTTTAGAGAATGTGCTGCCATCAAAGTAATTAAGCAGACAGTCCAACTCATATAGCCAACCACCCTGGAGTGCTCCTCCTATTGTGCTTGTAATAAAATCAGAATCACTTAACTAAACTCCAACATGCTTGGACACTTAAATAGAGAAAATATAATTAGCCAACCTTCCTAAAAGCCTATTAGATGAAAGATTTGAGAGTGTGGACCTTTTGTAGTGTCTTCAGTGTATTGTCTTCAATTTTTTTCTAATTTACCAACTGGTGAATTTTAGAGAGGAAAAAATGAAAATGTTAATGAACCCAGCCAACACTGGACTTCTAGAATGTTGCATACACAGAAATTAGATGAGGTGGTATTAAGCTCGGACACTTTCTAAAACATAATCCATTGAATATGCATGAGTTTTGCAGGGGGTGGGGGATACGGTTTTGTTAGAAACAATATTCCTTGAAAATTTGCCTAATTATGGTTTTAGCAAGCCAAAAAAGACTAAACCATTTTGTGTAGGTATAAGGGTGAGTCTGCTGTTAAAAAAATAAAAAGAGTTTAAAAGACTTTATCCAAGTTATCTGGTTCTTTGAACTGCATAATGAATCACACATCTTTAAAGGAAAAATGTGATTTCCAGATTAAAACTGAGTCATTGTCTACTTGTCTGAAATTATAGTAAAGGGAATTTGGAAGAAAAAAATGGAAGATTCAGAGATAAAGTTATAGTCAGATTGAATATTATAGGGCAAATTGATATTCAGATTGATAACTCTATTCCTCTGTATTTTTGAAACTGAATATAGGCATCACATCTTTTTTCTCAAGACTTCCAATAGACTGTTTTTAGTACTATACTGTAAAAATAATAGCACTGTACTATAAAAATAGTACTCTACTGTAAAAATAATAGTATTCTCACCACTAATAATAGTTTCTGAATTTATTGAGCATTTACTATGTGTTAGGCAATGTGCTTTCATTACATGAGCACATTAAATATTATCAGTAACACTTTGAGTGGATATTCCGATTTTATAGCTTTTTAGCTTTGAAAGATTAAATTTTCTATCATATTACTGCCAGTAAATGATGATGCCAGCAAATGAGATTATTTCTGATCTATTCAAAACGCCATGTTGTGTATCACGGCCTTATTATTAGATTTAGTTTCGTGTTTTCCTGCTGGAATGAATTGATTTGATGTTGGCCTCTACCATCAGGGAAAACTGAACTTGTTTTTCTGATCTAATAAATCACCTTGTATAAGAAAAAATGAGTGAGACTGAGAGAGCCAAGTCACCAACATGCCTTCAGGCCTTCTGCAAACTCCTTAGGGCTCTGAGATAACTACTTCCATAGTCCAACAAATTTGTCAAATGGTAAAGGTGAACGCTGCTATTTAAACAAAGGGAAGTCCTCCTTCCCTTTGTAAAAATTGTAGCTGATTTATATCGTGTTAGATTCAGATGAACAGCATAGTGATTCAGATTTTTTCTTTTATTATATTCCATTACTGGTTATTACAAATTATTGAATGTAACTCTCTGTACTATACAGTAAGCCCTTGTTACTTATCTATTTTACGTGTAGTAGTTTGTATTGGGGCTTTCTTGGTGGCTTAAATGGTAAAGAATCTGCCTGCATTGCAGGAGACCTGCATTTGATCCCACGATCAGAAAGACCCTCTGAATAAGGAATTGGCTACCCACTCCAGCAATTTTTTTTCCCCCTACTCCAGTATTCTTGCCTGGAGAATTCCATGGATAGAAGAGTTTCAATTTGTGAATCTCACACTCCTAATTTGTCCCTCCCAGACCTTTGATAACTTTAAAGTTTTTTCTAGGTCTATTTTATGTATAGATTCACTTGTGTTGTTTTTTAGATTCCACATGTAATTGATATCATGTAGTATTTGTCTTTGTCTGACTTACTTCACTAAGTATATTATTCTCTAGGTCCATCCATGTTCTGCTGCTGCTGCTAAGTCGCTTCAGTCGTGTCTGACTCTGTGCGACCCCATATACGGCAGCCCACCAGGCTCCCACGTCCCTGGGATTCTCCAGGCAAGAACATTGGAGTGGGTCGCCATTTCCTTTTCCAATGCATGAAAGTGAAAAGTGAAAGTGAAGTCACCCAGTCGTGTCTGACTCTTAGCGACCCCATGGACTGCAGCCTACCAGGCTCCTCCGTTCATGGGATTTTCCAGGCAAGAGTACTGGAGTGGGGTGCCAGTGCCATGTTCTGCAAATAGCAATATTTCATTCTTTTTTATGGCCAATATTCCATGGACAGTCCCATTGTTTTTTAAAGGGTACATTAACATCAGAGAAACCTAAGTTCAGATTCTGACTCTAATGACGTACTAATAGTTGGACCTTGAACAAGTTAACCTTGTTAACAAGTTAACAATTTAACCTCCATAAACCTCAGTTTATTATTCATCCATAACATGCACATAATATTAACTCTGTATTCATTTGAGGAATACTAAGGCAGTTTTTGAAGATACTCTTAATTATTCTTCTTCTTAATTTTTAACATTTAATCAAAATATACTATTAGTAAGAGAAAAAAAATTTAATAAAATTTATTAGTGAAAGAGGAGGTGGGGATGGCTGATAATATTCATAGGTAATATTCAGGGTCAATGTTTTTATTTTCTTCTGTTGTCTCAATATTATGTCAAACCTTTAATAAAGGTTTGCTACTTACCATAATTTGTGTTAATACTGCCTTGCAACATAGAAGAAGATAGTCTGTTTTCTTTTGTCAGAGAGGCAGGCAGAAAGTTGATAGTAGCCACTAGGAAGTGAGCCAATGATTTTGGTAATATCAGAAGATACTTGACAGAAATATCAGACAGAAAATATGCTGTCCATATTAAAAGAGTCTTAAAAATCTTAATTTTCAGGGAGACTTACAATAGTAAGTGGCACAGAATTATGAGCCATTTTAATTGAATGGTAAAGCCAATGAGGATTCCAGAGAACTGAAATACTCAGAGAGCTGTTGAACAGGCTGTCCATTCAATAGGCATCTGGGTTAAAAAGCTGTCCATGCACAAACATATTAGAAGTCTGCAGTCAATACAGCTGAGACTCTGCCTAACATGAATAAAAAAGCACAGATTTTTTCCAGCTCACGGACTTCAATAGTGGGAAAGAAAAAAGGGAAGTTTGGAGCAATCAAGGATTGACTTCATAATTTTGCCCAGAGTTTGCCCATCCTGTTCTTTTTCTCAATAATGTTTGACCATTTGCATTTTCTTTTCTCTCCAGTCTTTAAGTGGGGCAATAGTTCTTGATTATTTAATTTTCTGAGAAATGGCAAAGGGACATAATGACCTAGAAACCCACAGTGGGGCTAGGTAGGGGGTTGGATCCTTTTTGATAAGGCAAAGATAATTATAGAAGCTTAATAATTTGTTCAGGTTGCAAATGTGGGGGATGCTCTTTGCTGACCTTGCTATTTTATTTTGGATTTGTGAATAATGAATAATTTGTTTTAGGTCATTCAAAGGGTTTAAATGTCACATCCAAGACTTTGACCCTGTCATTTTTAAGTGCCTGGGTAGATAGAATAATCATTGCTAAGGCCAATGGGTGCTATCCTTAAATTAAAAGGTTTTCAGAATATGTTCAAACTCAATTTATATTTCCATAATTGTTTTGTGAAAAATATTTTAAGGAATTATTACTTTAATAACTGTTAAGGATCAAATTAAACTGTGTATTCTTATGCAAAATGAATGCTGTGTTCTTATAAATTGTCTTATAAATGTCATTTTTAATGGAGTCTTCTGCTGAAAAAAAAATGTGGTCATGATTGCATAAACACTCTAGTTGCAAAGGTATTATATTTATCCATATGTGTTTCATGTCATTTGGACTAATGTGTTTCCTTATTAATTTTTTATTAGTTATTCAATCTATTATTATATAAAGGATTTGAAATGAGTCACAATTTAAAAGAAAAATTAAAATCAGGCCTTTGAGATAATGATAGAAGAGTAAAAATGTTCAGTTGGTGATTCAGAAAATAGGGCAATAATTATACCAGAAACCTTTTGTTTTCTTGTTTGTAATTTTCTATTTTTCTATTGGAATATAGCCAATTAACAAGGTTGTGATAGTTTCAGGTGGTCAGCAGAGCAACTCAGCCATGCATATACACATATCCTTTCTCCTCCAATTCCCTCCCATTCAGGCTACCACATAATGTTAAGCAGAGCTCCCTGTGCTATATAGTAGGACCTTCTTGGTTATCATTTTAAATACAGCACTGTATACATATCTATCACAAACTCCCTACAGAAACTCTTTCTAAAGATGGTTTGCTGCTGTTGCTGCTAGGTCACTTCAGTCATGTCCGACTTTGTGCGACCCCAGAGACGGCAGCCCACCAGGCTCCTCACTCCCTGGGATTCTCCAGGCAAGAACATTGGAGTGGGTTGCCATTTCCTTTTCCAATGCATGAAAGTGAAAAGTGAAGGTGAAGTCACTCAGTCATGTCCGACTCCTAGTGACTCAATGGACTGCATGCAGCCTACCAGGCTCCTCTGCCCATCGATTTTCCAGGCAAGAGTACTGGAGTGGGGTGCCATTACTTTCTCCCAATGATGGTTTACAGCTAAGAAATTAGCAAGCACAAAATTCACATCAGCCAAGGCAAAAAGAGAAATATGATGAGTATTGCATTTCTATCTTGTATTCAAATAGAAAAAAAGAGAGAAAGAGAGAGAGAGATCTTTCCATATTCTGAGCTCTAAGAATTTTTATGACATACATTCTTATGAGGCTTATAGCAGTTGATGTTGACATCCCACCCAGATCCTCTTCATTAGTTTGGCATGTCCATCACAGAACTCCTTACAGCTGCATCTTTCTCTGGAGGATTTCCACTGACTGATGAAGGAACCACGAAGTCCACAGAGGCCTGGGAGGTCTTATGCTAACTTCTTCCTGAGGTCATTTGTGAAAAAGAATGAACTGATATAATATCTAATAGCCTTTTAATAGGCAATGTTGTAGAACACTTCACACTCCACAGTGCCTTTTGAGAACAGCTAAGGCTAACCTTTTGCTGAAACTACATGTTTACCTACCTTCTTTCCCTTGTCCAATACTATTTCCCTTAATTTCTCCGCTGGATTCTCTTGTGACTATTCCTTCAACAAATCATTTGCCAAAGAAATCTCTTATGAGAAGGCAAAATATATTTTGCAAAATATAATTTACAAAATAGGAGCAAATCATTTTTGCAAAGCTGAGAGTACCATTTTCCTCAGGTAGCTATTTCTTGACCCTTCATTTAATAAAACCTGAGGGAATATTAATTCATATTTTTTAAAGGTTTGATGTAAAATGCCCTTGATCTTTTTTAAAAATTTATTGTAGTACAGTAGATTTACAATGTTGTGTTAGTTTCTGGTGTACAGCAAAGTAAACCCATTATATATATACATATATTCATTCTTTTCATAAATTACTTTCCCATATAGACCATTATAGAATATTAAGTAGAGTTATCTATGCTGTACAGTAGGTCCTTGTTAGTTATCTATTAAATATATAGTAGTGTGTATCAATCTCATTCTCCCAGTTGATCCTTTCCATCCCCTTACACCCTGGTAAACATAATTTTGCTTTTTCCATCTGTAACTCTGTTTCTGTTTTGTAGACAAGTTCAGTTCAGTTCAGTCACTCAGTCGTGTCTGACTCTTTGCGACCCCATGAATTGCAGTTCATTTGCACCCTTTTTTATATTTCACATATAAGCAATATCATATGATATTTATCTGTCTCTCTCTGACTTACTTCATTCAGTCTCTAGATTCATCCATGTTGCTGCAGATGGCCTTATTTTGTTCTTTTTTATGTAACACCCTTGACTTTGTTTCTAATTCTCCCTTAGATTTTCTCTGCTTGTCTTTTTGTGTGTGTGGCCCCCAGATGATGTTTTCTGACTTTGACCAAAGAGAATTTTGATTAGTATTTGTCCAAGAGGCAGAGGCAATTTGAATACAGAGGTCCAATAAAAGTCAAAACAACTAGAATAAGACAATTTTTCAGAGAACTCAAGGCAAGCAGGGGTTTTGAACAAAGAATACATGCAAAGAGATCTCTAAACCTGTGTTTATCCTCAGAAATCCCTTCCATATGGCTCAGGATTTTCAGCAAATAAAATAATCTCTGTGTACCTCATTTTCTCCATCATTAAACCAGATGGTAATAACACTTGTCTGCTTAGATTGTAGCAAAAATTAAAATATAATATGTATAGAGTCTCTCATAGAATAAGTGATAAAAAGGCTGATTAATAGATACCAGTTCAATTATTTCCTTAAAAGCCACCTCTTTAAGTAAACACATATAATATTAAAGAACATAGAGGTAATTGCAAAAAATGTTTCAGAAATGGAAGAACCCATATGTGGAAAATGTGTCTTGGAAGAAGGAAAAATAAAATGTGTGTGTGTGTAATAAAGAGAGATACTTGGTCTAGAATGAATTCATAATAGTCCTTGATTATAGTTGCATTTGGATTCAGAAATAATAGAAGCAACTAATCCAATAAGGTACATTTTATTTAGTAAAAACATTTTACACAAAGAGTGATAGTATTAGAAGAAGGAAAAGGGTTATGCTTTCTTCCAATAAAACAACACAAGGGACCCAGAAATTGTATGGATCCCTAAAATACAGGTTTACAGTCTAAACCTCAGCTATTTCCTATGTTAAAATTGGGTTTCCCTGGTGGCTCACACAGTAAAAACTCTGCCAGCAAAATAGGAGACCTCTGTTTGATCCTTGGGTCAGGAAGATCCTCTGGGGAAGGGAATGTCTACCCACTCCAATCTAGAGAATTCTGTGGACAAAAGAGCCTGGAGGGCTACAGTTCATGGGGTTGCAAAGACTCAGACACAGCTGAGTGAGAACACATTCAGTTCAGTTCAGTTCATTTCAGTCGCTCAGTCGTGTCCAATTCTTTGTGACCCTGTGGTAATAACACTTGTCTGCTTAGATTGTAGCAAAAATTGAAATATAATATGTATAGAGTCTCTCATAGAATAAGTGATAAAAAGGCTGATTAATAGATACCAGTTCAATTATTTCCTTAAAAGCCCCATGAACTGCAGCATGCCAGGCCTCCCTGTCCATCACCAACTACCGGAGTTTACCCAAACTCATGTCCATTGAGTCGGCAATGCCATCCAACCATCTCCTCTTCTGCCGTCCCCTTCTCCTCCTGCCCTCAATCTTTCCCAGCATCAGGGTCTTTTCAAATGAGTCAGCTCTTCACATCAGGTGACCAAATTATTGGAGTTTCAGCTTCAACATCAGTCCTTTCACATTAGGTTAAAATTAAAACAATTGTCTTATGAGCTATTGTTAGCAAGGTATTTGGTAGGGTGTTTGTTTAGCAAATGAAATTTCTTATATCTACTTTTAAGTGGAAAGGTTAGAATGAAGGAATCTGAATAGTCTGATATCAATGAGAAAACCATTCATTGCCTGGCTTCAAATTTAAACCACAGCAGTGATCCAGACAATTGTTGTGGGTTAAAATAACTTCATAGCCTCACCGACGGCTTATCAAGAGCTCAGAAAGAATTCTGAACACTTCCCAACATTTCCTGAAGTTTGTCTCATGAGGTGCTTTTTAAAAATAGGACTCCATGATGAAATGCTTGGGAATATAGAATGACATTTATTTGTAGATTTTTCAATGCATATTAAAATGCATGTTAGCATATTTGAGGCTTTGAAAAATACTCTGTATTAGAAATAAGTTGCGTGGCTTTCCTCATGGCTCAGTGGTAAAGAATTCACCCAACAGTGCAGGAGACACAGTTTGATCCTGATCCTGGAAGGTCCCATGTGCCTCGAAGCAACTAAGCCCATATGCCACAACTACTGAAACTGTGCTCTAGAGCTCTCAGTTCAGTTAAGTCCAGTCGCTCAGTCATGTCCAATTCTTTGTGACCCCATGGAATGGAGCATGCCAGGCTTCCCTGTCCATCACCAAGTCCCAGAGCTTGCTCAAACTCATGTCCATCGAGTCGGTGATGCCGTCCAACCATCTCATCTTCTGTCATCCCCTTCTCCTCCTGTTTTCAAATATTCCCAGCATCAGAGTCTTTCTAGAGCTCTGGAACCATGCAAATACTAAGCCCACATGCTGCAGCTACTGAAGCCCACGCACCCTAGAGCAAGAAGTGAAGCCACCACAGTGGAAAGCCCACTCATTGCAACAGAACCCCTACTCACTGCAACTAGAGAAAGCCTGTGCAGAAACGAAGACCCAGCACAGCCCAAAAGATAAGTTAGTACATACAATTATTTTTAAAATACTATAAAATATAAGTTGTAATTAGAGGATTTAGGGTTACTTTATAGTCTGAGATAAAAGTTACGGATTACCATCAATCAGAATGGTAATGACAGTAGATAACCTTCTTCATTATGCACCCAAGATTTCTGAGCGTTTACCAGTTCCCAACAGTAAGAATTCAACCAGACTCATTTTAGTCTCTTTATAAAAAGCAGGAGCATGGGTGCTGAAGGGAAGCTTCTTGGAACGTTGAGCTTGAAGGCAAAAAATGGATACATCCCAGGCTCCCACAGCAGCCATAATATTTGTTAAAAGTATGCAGATACTGTTACAAAGGCTGGAGTTTTCTTTGCTGTGCCATGCTATGCTTAGTTGCTCAGTCGTGTCCAACTCTTTGTGACCACATGGAGAGTAGCCCCCAAGGCTGTTCTGTCAATAGGATTCACCAGGCAAGAATGCAGGAGTGGTTGCCATACCCTCCTCCAGGGGATCCTGTCTCTCTCTATTGTTAGTTATGGTTATAAATATGGGTTGTTGTTGCTTTGTTAGTCTCTCAGTCGTCTCTGACTTTTTGCTACCCTAAGTAAGGACTGTAGCCCTTCAGGCTCCTCCGTCCATGAAATTCTCCAGTCAAGAATGCTGGGTTGGGTTGCCAGTTCCTTCTTCAGGGGATCTTTCTGACCCAAGGATCAAACCCAGGTCTGCTGAATTGCAAGCAGATTCTTTACCATCTGAGCCACCAGGGAAGTTCTATATTTCTAAAAGTTTAGTAGCTTCCTTGACATCAAGAGAATCGATCAGGCTTTATGTCCTCTGTCCTCGCAATTACACTTGTAGGGATTCTTGTTACACTGAACTGCTGCTGCCGAGGACTGAAACGCTCACCATGGAACCAGGGGCTCAGAACACCAGTGGCACTTGAGTGTCTCTGGTGGAACAAATAGGGTTGTCTGGTCAAGTGGTGAGGGTAAGACTCTCTAATGGAAATTACGGTCTACAAAGCTCTGAAGGTCTGAGCATATCTATGAGGCTATTCCTAAAGAACAGGCTGGAGGTGTGATAGAGGGGAGTACGTCTTGGCTTGCCATAGTGAATACCTTTCCAGGGTAACAGAAGAGAAATGTTACCCTCACCCAAAAGGGCTTCATGCACAAAAGGCTGAACTGTAGCCATTCTAGCTCTTCACACTCTGCACTTGGAGTTCCTATGTGAAGTCACTTCTCAGAGTTCCAGCCAGCTCAGAGAGAATCACTCCACTCCTCATTCCTGAATCAACAACCTCACAGACCCCAAAGGTCCCCTCCTCCTTGCCGCACATTTCTTGCTCCCTGATGACCAGCTTCTATAAGGTTAGAACCATCCTTTTATTGTGTTCTTTGTTTATCACTTAAAATTGTTTTTGACACTTTAGTCTTAGGCGAAGCTGACTAAATAAATTTATATTGAAATATCTAAGAAAAGCATTCAACTTTTTATTTGCAAAAACAGGAAGTCTATTTCAAGATTATTTTCTGTCCTTACTCACCTGTGAAGTCTCGACAACTCTTCTGGCTAAGAGAGATTGAAAAAAAAAAAAAACAGTTTAGTGTATCTTTTCTTAGGATCCCCATATTAGAGTTTAATTATATGCAAACTAGGATTCTCCAAACTTATTTTGGTCCTTTTAATATCCCCTCAAACTGGGGTTCCACAGAGCATACTCTTTCAAGTGCTTGACTGCAAAGTGCATTATTTGGTTTTTGCATCTCATAAAAGTATGTAAAGTAGAAAAATGAGAGGAGATAACTAAACTTTCCCATGCCTCATTTCCCCCATCTCCTAAATTGAATTAATATAATCTGTCGTATTTCTTTCTGTCTGTGACCTTGGAGAGTTTCCAGTAGAAAAGACTTGTAAATAGGTTTTTATATTTTATATATTCAGTTACTCTTTCAGATAGGCAAATGAGGTAAAGAAATGTTATACTTTATCTGTAAAGCTTTCATTTAGGTCTTATTAAATCATGAATGATTGTTCAGACAGCTTTCTATCAGCATGATTTTGTCAGGGAAACTGAGGCAGAGTTTTTTGTATGCTTATAGTCACCAGAGAATGAATTGATACAAGAAATATCATCTCCAGAGACTATTGGTGAACTCCAAGTATCACTGTAATTTGAACTGTGTCCAAAAAATGAAAAAAAAAATGATACCAAACTGATTTGTCAAAGAAATCTTTAAAAAATCCTGTTGCTTATCTCATTTTATGTCCTTTAAGTAGCAGAAATATGACCAACAAATTACTTTATCCAGATGATTCCTACCTTGTTGAAACTGAATCTTGAAATCACTCTCCTTTTACTTCAAGACTGAAACCTCACATTACAGGTCTCTGTCTTGCTTGAGAAAAAATAAATCTATTTCTCTCTAAGTTACTAGAGATTTGTAACTCAGTGTTCCTGAATTCTCTCTCCTTTGTGACTCATGCAAGCTCTGCTCGGAAGACCAGCAGTAACATATGTGTCAGAGAGAAAGGATGAGTAGGCTGGGCTGAGAGAACTATCCAGGCTATAGTTCTGACTTCTCAAGATTTTGGAATATGCAAGCAATCCAATTCACAATCTTTAATATGGCATTATTAGATTTCTCTCTCCTTATGCCTCTGTCTACATGCTTGTTCAGTCTGGGGAGAACCATGGAAAATCTGAGTAGGATCAGTTGTCTAATTTAGATCTTTGGAAGCAAAAGGATTCCAAGACTTTTTTGGGTTTTAAAAAAGACCATTTTTTGTTAGCTAGTAAAAATTAAACAACAATTTAAGATCCTTATAAAGAGGCTTATATTCAGGTCAGAGCTTGTAAGTCAGAGGGACAGATAAAGTTGCCTGAATTGTGATGAGTAAACCAAGGCAAATACAACTACACAGAGAAAGGAGAGATGATCCAGGATAGTAGCAGCTTATTTTGCAAACACTCCTTTCAACTAGAAACATTACGCCTCATAATTAAGACATGGATCTAACGTAATGGTTGTCCAGTCTTCATTAGAAATGATTAATGTCATGGGTGAGTGTGAAGTTTATAGTACTTATAATTATTTGGAGTTTAAGCAATGAGATATTGATTCTTGTCTTCATTAGGAGTCATTTTTGAACCTGCCATTATTGCAATACACACAATCATTTAAAAAGTGTTTGCGAATTAAGGAGCTATTTATTTCTTTTCATATTAGATTTTTTTGACATAATTTTTTAATTCTCTGTAAGATGTATCATTAATAAGGAATACCTTATCATTTAAGTTATTTGTTGTTGATTAAAGGTATTTGAGTGACTAAAATTGTATTACCCTCAAAGCTTTTACTTTTTATTTTTCTGGCTATTGTTTTTCTTGGTTTGTTTGTATTAAGTAACACAAGTTAGTCTATGTAATATACATGAGGAGGACAGATCCTTCTATGTAATGATTGTCTTATATGTAGCTCAGTTCAGTTCGGTTCAGTTGCTCAGTCGTGTCCGACTCTTTGCGACCCCATGAATCGCAGCATGCCAGGCCTCCCTGTCCATCACCAACTCCTGGAGTTCACTCAGACTCATGCCCATCGAGTCAGTGATGCCATCCAGCCATCTCATCCTCGGTCATCCCCTTCTCCTCCTGCCCCCAATCCCTCCCAGCATCAGACTCTTTTCCAGTGAGTCAACTCTTCACATGAGGTGGCCAAAGTACTGGAGTTTCAGCTTTAGCATCATTCCTTCCAAAGAAATCCCAGGGCTGATCTTCTTCAGAATGGACTGGTTGGATCTCCTTGCAGTCCAAGGGACTCTCAAGAGTCTTCTCCAACACCACAGTTCAAAAGGATCAATTCTTCGGCACTCAGCCTTCTTCACAGTCCAACTCTCACGTAGCTCACAGATCATGTATTCCAATTAATAAAATTCCTAGGACAGTATCTTTGACTTTCACGTTCCTGGATCACTTACGTAGTTGCCACTTTCTCCCTGTGATATAACTGTGAGGTTTTATAATTCTCTAGTATTTAAGACATGATGCTAAAGACCTTCATTTCTCAACATCTCCAAGCTGAAATTCTTATTGTCATCTACAATTCATCCTTTTCAATTGCAACACAGATGGGGAAGGCTGCATGTCAGCAGATTTGACTCTGGCTTAAACCATGCCACTGTGATGCCGTTTCTGGTGTGAAAAGACAGATCCTTGAATACCTGCTTGCTTCCAATGATTACCTTCCTGTTTATTCCCCAACAGCACATTGATTAAATCTAACGTAATACCTCCTGACCGAACTTGCTTTTTTCCGGCCCATCCTCAGCTTCTTTGAACTGGAGTCTAACTTTGGACTTATGTTTGGCATTACAGGCTTCTGGAGAGCTCTATATCTTCTTTTGCACTTCTTTCTTTGAGATTTTATGAATCTGCTTAGATCTTAGCCTACACAGATGGGTTTTATTATAAAGGGCTTGAGCCAGTAAAATAGGTGTTCCCAAATCCCTGGACATCTTTAAAAACAATTTGCTAAAGGAACAACTCAGAAGAGAGAAGTTGAGTTGTTTGAATGTCACACTAAACCAAACTACTACTGTGATAAACGGGGATTGCTAAGTATGAAAACAGTTTCAGTAGACATCTAAGTGCCTACATACTGAATATTTCTTCTTACTCTCTTGGAAACAGTGTTCTATTATAGTTTAATAAAACTGTCCCCTTTTGTACTCCATTTTTGAGAACTTAAAGACTATGGCTTAATCTTGGAATAATTATCTGGATTTATTTTTCAACAAGTGGAATCCTGGCTCCATGAATAGAATAGAGGGATGTTTACTTATATTTTTTATGACTGTTTGCCCTCGTAAAAGAATCATGGCCTTTGTCTACTGAGTTTTTCAAGGACCTCCTCAGTCATGGTTCTAGCCTACCTCCTCACCAAAATATACCTGCATTTAATAAGAGCTTTTTATACACTATTTTGCAATGTGCATAAATAAATGTTCCTTGGCCATATCTTCCTAATAGAATGGCAGAATGTTTGAGGGCAAAGACCATGGGAGGCACATTTTTATAGTTTTCTACAGCATTATATACATAGTAAGCTCTCATCACATTATTATCCAAATGAATTTAAGGGGAAATTCTTTTTCTTTAGATTTTCACATTAGATTTTCAATTGTCACCTAAACTATACTTCCAACTGGAAAACATTGCATTTTCTTTTCTTTTTCAGAAAACAATTAGTCATTAAGAATATCAAACCCCCAAGGGCAGGAAAAAGTTATTTAAACCTCACTGCATGTGGTCTGCAACAGGATTTTCTAACTGGGGAGACTAATCAAGCACATTGAATGTTGTAAATGTATTTTCTATTAACGGGGACTGCTCTAAGGCCTACTGCTTACACCCTTGTCTTTAGACTCGTTAATTAACTAGCAGTTGTACAAAATTCATTCTGAGGAAATAAGTTAATTCAAGATAATCCAGAAATGAATTGTCTATTAGGATTACAACCTTGAATTCTCACCACATGTCCACATTGAAAAATGATAGTAGAACTGCAAGGCCAGTGTTTTGTGAAATAAAAGAGAGGATATATGACTGAGAATATGTTTTTATGGTGCTGACTTCATCTACACAGATTTTACCTTCTTGATTTAATTCAATTCAATTCTTGGCTCAATCAAATGTTTCAAGTTGTTTACTTAAGTAGATGATTAAGTCATGTAAATGTAGGAACCAACTAGGCAATATGAATTTGAGTAAGTAATTCCAGAGAAAAATGCTAACTATGCCTGAAATTGCCTTTACATTTTTTTGTGCAATATTTCTTTTCAGTCCTTATCTGTTTCCATCTCTTTTGCCATCATAGATTCATAATTGGATCTGCTAGTGAATATATATTCTCATATAGACTTACACATGGAAACCAATTCTTGTGTCAAATCTGATTACAACAGAATATTCAACAATAGCCTTTCCTTTACCATCTGGAAGAACTGGAGATTAAGACCCCTGCATTGACAGAACTGGGAAACATTGTCTGGGATGAGTCCTACTGTTTGTATAACCCCCAAGCCACAGTATGCCTTTGTTTCCTTCCTCTGTCTCACATGCTATTATAATCTGTATGTTTTCGATCCTGGGACCATACCCTAAACCAAAGTTCTCTTATCTAAGACTTTGATGGCTGGGAACTGGTAGCTCCTATTAGAGTTCAATAAGACTGCAATATGTGTTTGTTGGGGGATGAGTGTGTAGTCATTTGTGTGTGTTTGTGTGGGTGAAAAAACCAGAGATTGAATCAGATTCCCATTCCCCCATGTTCAGTCATTCCTGGAGCCCTACTGTATAAGAATTTAAAACTTTTATCATGGAAGTTCTTGTTGACATTTTCAGATGATACTTCGTGATAATGTAGCATGCTCAATGATATATATATAAATATATATATATATATAAACTTTGCAAAGCTGCCAATTATACAGCTGCCTTTAGTAGGTTAGCACCTTATAATTTGCATATTATATATCCATGAGAATAAATGTGTCAGCTAATCTTGAAATCATCCTGTTTCCTTTTCTTGGATCACAATTTCCAATACTGGGTCCTTTTAAAATCTTACTGTTCAAGATAATGAAAAATAAAGTCACAACAGCACATATATATGCAATACCAGATGGGACACACTTTCCAATATGGTGCTTTCTTTTCATTCTTTGTCCTCACACTGGCATTTAACTTTCCTAGACACAGAGGTGTGAATCACCATCACCATGTGCTAGCTGCCTGAGAAAAGTGTGAACTGCTTTTGCATACATTAACTCATTTTCAAGAGACTATACAAAGCATTATGCTAGGTGTTTTTGCTTGTATTGTCTCATTTCTCTGGACACCACAAAACACTTTTGTATTCAAGAGTTCCCTAATTGTAGAAAAATCTTGTTGTCAGGTCCTTATCCATTTGTTTTACATATGTCTGTATCACTCAAAATCCCCTCTTAAGACCAGGAAATGCTACTTTGGAATGATGGAGAGTGCCAAATGGGAGTTGAAATGACAGAAGGATATGAAGTGAAAGTGTCTGAGATAGAAGAGTCAGAAAACTTGCAAATAGAAAGGGGCATAGAGGTGAGTGTTTTTGGCAGTAGGAGCTATTTTTCTTCCCACTTAATTCATTTCCAAATGTAGTTAGCAAATGAGACTGATGCACTTAACAGCATAAAATGCTTAATTCATATGAAGAATTCAAGACAGTTTATCCTTCATTAGTTCTCATCTAAATCACCAAGAAAAGAGTATCAAAATTATCTAAGGAAATAATATATTCCCTATGAATATCAGTGTAAATCCTGATTTGCTAGGTAGATGGACAAGTAGATAACAGATAAAGGTTTCCTGGTGCTTCAGGCAGTGAAGAATCCACCTGCAATGCTGGAGACCTGGGTTTGATCCCTGGGTTGGGAAGATCCCCTGGAGGAGATCATGACAACGCACACCAGTATTCTTGCCTGGAGAACCCCATGGACAGAGGAACCTGATGGGCTACATACAGTCCATGAAATTGCAAAGAGTTAGACACGACTGAGCGGCTAAACACAGCACAGGAAGTTATAGAGGCATGTAATTTTTTTTATTCAAATGATTTTTAAAGTTTGTCATAGGAACATTTCAATAGCAGTCTTCTGAATTAATTTTATAGGAGTATAGCTGTTTTACAGTGTTGTGCTGTTGTCGTTGTTCAGTCGCTGAGCTGTGTCCAGCTCTTGGCAGCTCCATGGACTGGAGTGTGACCGACTTCGCTGTCCTTCACCATCTCCCCATTTGCTCAAACTCATGTCCATCAAGTCAGTGATGCCATCCAAACATCTCATCCTCTGTCGTCCCCTTCTCCTCCTGCCCTCAGTCTTTTCCAGCATCAAGATCTTTCCCAGTGAGTCAGCTCTTTGCATCAGGTGGCCAAAGTATTGGAGCTTCAGCTTCAACATCAGTCCTTCCAATGAATATTCAGGGTTGACTTCCTTTGACTGGTCCCTTGCAGTTCAAGGAACTCTCAAGGGTCTTCTCCAACACCACAGTTTGAAAGCATCAGTTCTTCTTGGAGCTCAGCTGTCTTTATGGTCCAACTCTCACATCTGTACATGACTACTGGAAAAACCATAGCTTTGACTATACAGACTTTTGTCAGCAAAGTGATGTCTCTACTTTTTAATATGCTGTCTAGGTTTGTCATAGCTTTTCTTCCAAGTAACAAATGTCTTTAAATTTCATGGCCATGTTAGGTTTTCTTTATTTTGAAGAGAGATAATGTTCATTTTTTTTTAACTCAGATTCTTCAATGATTCTCAAGTGAAAGATGATAGTATTTAAAATTCAAAATCAGGCCTACAAAATCCTTCATACTCTCCTCCCTAAATTTTATCTCCTGATCCTGTTCTAACTTCCAGATCTCATCTCAAACATTTGTATCTACCAGTGCTGAATTCACTTCTGTATAACTGAACATATTAGCTCTACTTCCTAACTGCACTTTTCAGTAGTACTCCCTATCCTAAAAAATATTTTCTCCTTCTTGTTCAATTATCCCCCACTTATCCTTCAAAACTCAGCTCAAATGCTACTTTCACTTTGAATCTACCTGATGCCTTCCAAAAGACTGAGGCTTTTCCTCTCTGCCCTTCTTGTGCAATATGTCTTTTAAAACCAATTACCTGGTGCACGGTGGCTTTAATATATGCAAGTCTGCCTTACCACTAAAGTTTAATTCTGGATCATGAACACTGACTTCTTATCTTTGCATCCCCAGTGTCTGCTGCTGTCCTTGCCATATTATGTATGCTTCATGATTTTCTTTGCTGTCTAAACAAATGAAGAATAGATGGATAGATGGATTGACAGATGGATCATGACTTTAAGTATATAAAGCAAGCAAGTCTTTCTAACAAGAGTTTCGTAGAATGTGAAATTACTGCACTTGCTAGCAAGAATAGAAGGATCTGTGATTTAAGTAAGTGAAAGTCGCTCAGTCATGACCGGCTCTCTGCGGCCCCATGGGCTGTAGCCTGCCAGGCTCCTCTGTCCATGGAATTCTCCAGGCCAGAATACTGCAGTGGGTAGCCATTCCCTTATCCAGGGGATCTTCCTAACGCAGGGATCAAACCCAGGTCTCCCGAATTGCAGGCAGATTCTTTTACTGTCTGAGCCACCAGGTGTAGTTATAAGATTTCAAAACTTGATCACATTGTAAAAATCATAGTTTTCAACAGTGAGAGAGAGAGAATTTAATACAAAAAGAAAAGTATTTTCTGTGTCATAACAGTCCCTTATAATAAAATTTAATGCTGGATAATTCTTTCAACCTGGAAATGTAAGCTATTGGGCATTTTAATTTTAAATCATTTTAAACTGTTAGTGATTTTTTTTTTCTAAAACTGAGTTAATAGCATATCTCCTCACTAAAAGTATTTTTAAAACAGTGTCTAGACAACATATTAAAAAGCAGAGATGTTACTTTGCCAACAAAGGTCCGTCTAATCAAAGCTATGGTTTTTCCAGTATTCATGTATGGATGTGAGAGTTGGACTATAAAGAAAGCTGAGCACTGAAGACTTGATGCTTTTGAACTGTGGTCTTGGAGAAGACTCTTGAGAGTCCTGTGGACTACATGGAGATCAAACTAGTCCATCCTAAAGGAGATCAGTCCTGAATATTCACTGGAAGGACTGATGCTGAAGCTGAAACTCCAATACTTTGGCCACCTGATGCGAAGAACTGACTGATTTTTAAAAGACTCTGACTGCTGGGAAAGACTGAAGGCAGGACGAGAAGGCGACCACAGAGGATAAGATGGTTGGATGGCATCACAAACTCAATGAACATGAGTTTGAGCAAGCTCTGGGAGTTGGTGATGGACAGGGAAGCCTGGCGTGCTGCAGTCCATGGGGTCGCAAAGAACTGGACATGATTGAGTGACTTAACTGAACTGAACTGTCCTAGGAAAAGTTAAATCACATAGGACTCTTTTCTTGGAACTGGTAATCTGTCCTAAAATGTAATTAGTTCTGAAAATTATGAGAGGAATGTTCATTTCAAATAATGGTAATAGATACTGTAATTAAGGCTTACCTTTTTTTTCTCTGCATTTATTTCTCTCAATAAAAAATTGTTTTATTGCCTCTTCAGGGAAAAAAAGAAGGTGCTCATTTTCCCTATGATTCTTAATTAATTTGCTTTGAAAAGCCTTTTTTTTTTTTAAAAAAGTTCTAGCTGTTTGCAATAATTACACACAGAAAACTGATGCGAAGGTCATTCTCCAACATCTGGAAATGGAAACAGAGATTCTTGTTAATTAGGATAACTTATAGATGAAGCAAAACCTATTCTGTAAGCAGGTATTTAATAGCATTGTGGGTTCAGGGGAGAGGTGAGAGGGAAAATACAAAACAGGGTGTTAACAGCATGAGACAAAAGGGGGAAAGAGATTCTAAATCTGAATGGTTTTCAAAAAAGGCGATCTTCAGACCACAATTGTGGACAAAGCAGAGGATGATTTTAAAAATGCTATCTTCCCAAGCGACTCTTCCCTCCAAGAGAAATGAGCTAAAGCTGTAGTGATGATAATGCACGTTCAGGAGGATTTTGGTCTGCTGCAGTTATGCTGATAGGTGGAGCATCAGTCCAGACTTTTGGAGAAGATTTAAGGAAAAGTTAACCCACCATTTCTTTGTCAGTCGGTGCTTTTGTTCAAAGCCCCGGGCAAGCCCAGATCCCCAGTCACTAACAGAGATGTTTGTCACTCCTGGGGTGCACTCTGCCTCAAACCCAGCAGCTGTTGTTTAGTGATAGATCAGTGAAGCAAAACATTATGCAGTGATGAAAAATAGATCTTGCATTGCTGTTCACATTCTTACCTGTTTGTTCTACATTCTCTGGGATTCATTTAGCTATAATCATTTGTTACTGAGGGGCGACTGTCTTTCAGACAATGATGATGGAGTCACCTTTGAAACAAGTGCAAATGAGGAGAAATCATTTTCCAATATACCCTCTTAGAACTGCGTTAAATAAACTGGTGCTTACTCAGAGAGGCTGCCCGGAATGTAGATTATACTCATCAATAAAAAAATGAGAAATTTTGACTTCTTTCCTTTTTTTTAAATCAATAAGAAGTTAACTGGTTTATATTCTGGAATTTCTAATAAAATTTTATTAGGGGATGAGGGATCTGAAATAAGATATAAATATGTGAAGTTTTAAGGGGTTTTGTGTGATATCCTGATATATTTTATCACACCTTATTTAGTTTGCTTCATTTTATTGGTTAAATCTCATGCACTCCATTGAAAATAGAAGTTTCGACTGCAGTCTTCTAATTCTCTAAGATAAATTGTTTGCAATTTTAATAGGACTATTTCCCTTATGCTCCTGCAACTCCCTCTAAAGTCAATGACTTTGGTACAGACTTTCAGATCTCAATATAAGTAATTTCCATCTCAGCCTTGGAATGACGATCAATATTTTGTGATTTCTTCCACATAATTTAATCCATTAGATTTATTGGCAATGCCAATGCCAAACATCAAACCTTTAATGAAAATGAAGATTAATATTTGACCAAGTAACCTCAAATCAACAAATGTCTGAAGCATTTGCGTTGCCTGCACTGAACATTGATTTCTCTCTCCTGAAAAAAAGTCTTGTATAGTGCAGAACACTTACCTGACTCATATTCCTTTCCACATAAGTAGGAGGAAAGTGCTTTGAAACAGGCATCAGGGAACAGGACCTCTTTGGATTTCAGCTATGCCTTTGCTAACAATGCAACCCTAGGTTAAAAGGACATTTTACGTTTCACATGTATAACCTATTTTTCTCCAAAAACATCTCTTTGAATTTATTACAGCAGACATTCTTTTTTGTTTTTTAATATACTTCATGTGTTGCTTTGTGTGTGTATGACTATGTATATGTATTCACCAATTTTTATGTACAATTTGATGAGTTTTGACAAATGCATATAGTGATATCATCACTACAACAACCATGAGTATAGAGATTGCTTCTATCCCCCAAAATGTCTCACTCATATTGCCCCTTTTGTGAATGTCCTCATCTTTCCCACCATCCACTGGAGTCTGGCAAATACGGACCTTCTTTAGATCATGTAGCTTATACCCTCTTTAAAACTTCATATAAATGGAACCATGCAGCATACAGTATTTGCTTCTGCTTTTTTTCTCACCCACTTAGTATGAATACTTCTGAGATTCATCCATATAATTACAGTTTTCAATACTTTCTTTGCATTTATTGTCAAACAGTATTCCTTTGCCCGGATGTACTATGATATTTTTATTCCTTAAGCAGGTTACAAAATTGTGAGCTGTATTCCAGTTTTAGCTATTATGAAGTAAGCCACTGTGAATATTTGAATATAAGTCTTCGTAAGTTTATATAATGTCTAGGGTAACTACCTAGGTGTGAAATTACTGTGTTCTATGATGAATGAATGTTTAAATTTGTAATGAGCACTCAAGCTACATTCAAAATTTGCTGTACTGGTGTTTATTCCTACCAGTAGTGTATGAGAGGCTTGGTTGCCTTACAGTCTTGCCAAAACTTGATATTTTAAGTCCTCCAATAGGTATATATTGGAGAAGGAAATGGCAACCCACTCCGGTGTTCTTGCCTGGAGAATCCCAGGGACGAGGGAGACTGGTGGGCTGCCATCTCTGGGGTCGTGCAGAGTTGGACATGACTGAAATGACTTAGAGAGAGAGAGAGAGAATAGGTATATAGTACTATCTCATTGTAATATATATTTGGATTTCAAGAGTGACTAATAATACTTTTCCACTTTTAATGGGTTCATTTGCCCTTTGGTATGTATTTTGATGAAATGTCTTTTCAGAACTTTTTAGCTTTTTTTTTAAACAAAATTAGATATTATACTGTTATTGAATTATAAGAGTTCTTGTGATTCTGGATACCAAGTCTTTATCAGATATATTTTCTGCATCAGATATAGTTTCTCTATTTATGTTTTACATTTTCATTTTCCTGTTGTTCATTGTTCAGTCATTAAGTTGCTTCCAACTCTTTGAGACCCCATGGACTGTAGCACGCCAGGCTTCCATGTCCTTCACCATTTCTAAGAGTTTTCCCAGACTCACTTTCATTGAGTCAGTGATGTCATCCAGCCATCTAATCCTCTATCCCCCTCCTTCTCCTCTCATCCTCAGTCTTTCCCTGCATCAGGTCTTTTCCAATGAGTCAGCTTTTTGCAGTATCTTTTGAAGAGCTTAACTTTCAAATTTGTTAAAGGTTAACCTATTACTTTTTTATTCTTCAAGATTTATTTTTTAATTTTTTTCTAACCCAAGATCACTTACATTTTCTCCTATATGTTTTATTTTCAGATTTTATTGTTTTCATACTAACAATTAGGTTTAAGATTCACTCAGATATTTGTCACATAGAAGAGGAAAGGGTTGAAGTTCAATTTTCACATATTGATATCTAAATGTTATAGCATCATGATTGAAACAATGATCCTTCCCACTGAATTGTCTTTGTACCTTTGTTGAAAGTCAATTAGCAATAAAGGTGTGGGTCTATTTTTGAACTCTATTCTGTTACGTCATCTATCTGTCTATCTTGTTGCTAATGCCATGTTATAAACTATTAATGCTAATAACATACTATAACATTAACTGCCTTAACTTCGTAGTATGTCATGGAACCAGGTAAAGTCCTGAAATATTAAAATCACCCTGTTTATTTCTATATAAAAATATGGGGGGAGAATTGATTATGGTGCAGTAACCTAGATAGCATATTAAAAAGCAGAGACATTACTTTGCCAACAGAGGTCTGTCTAGTCAAGGCTATGGTTTTTCCAGTAGTCATGTATGGATGTGAGAGTTGGACTGTGAAGAAAGCTGAGCACCGAAGAATTGATGCTTTTGAACTGTGGTGTTGGCGAAGGCTCTTGAGAGCCCCTTGGACTGCAAGGAGATCCAACCAATCCATCCTAAAGGAGATCAGTCCTGGGTGTTCTTTGGAAGAAATGATGCTAAAGCTGAAACTCCAGTACTTTGGCCACCTCATGCGAAGAGTGGACTCATTGGAGAAGACCCTGATGCTGGGAGGGACTAGGGGCAGGAGGAGAAGGGGACGACAGAGGATGAGATGGCTGGATGGCATCACTGACTCGATGGACGTGAGTCTGAGTGAACTCTGGGTGTTGGTGATGGACAGGGAGGCCTGGTGTGCTGCAATTCATGGGGTCGCAGAGAGTCGGACATGACTGAGCAGCTGAGCTGAACTGAAACTATAGCTGAATTTTGGGGAAAAAGACATCTTAAAATATTAAAACTTCCAGTCATTAATCGTCTGACTAATTTAGGTGTAGCTTTAATTTTTCTCATGAATATTCTGTAATTTTCAGGGTACAAGTCTTCTAAATTTTTTCCTAAAGTTTACCGTAAGATTTTATTAATTTTAAGTCATTGCAAATGGTTTTGTGTTAATGTTCATTTGCTCACTGGTAGTATTAATATATTGAGATATTATAATTGACTTTTTGTAATCTTCATGCAACCTTACTAAACTCACTCATAAAGTCTAGTAGCATTTTTAGGATTCCTTAGCATTTTAGGATTCCTTAGTACATTCCTTAGGATTTTCCATATAGCAAACATATCGTTTGTGAATTATGACGGTTTTAATATTTTATTTCAAAAATTTGTGTTTTCTATTTTTCTTATTTGGTGCTTGTTGGGACAGTCAGTACAAGGTTGCACAGAAGTGGTGAGGAGGGGTGCCTCTGTGTTCCTGATCACGGGTGGAAAGAGTAAAGTCTTCCACCATAAGATGATCTAAACTGTAGATTTTTCATCAATCACCTTAAGTTGAAGAATTTCTCTTTTATTCTCTTTTTCAATTATGTTAAAAGAATTTTTGAATCTATTGTGATAGTCATGTTTTAGCATAAGAATATAGTGAATTTCATTGATTTTGAATACTAATCAATTTGTCTCTCCTAGGATAAAACTCACTGGTTCATAATTTATTTTTTTAATATATTGCTGAATTTAGTTTCCTTGTATTTTGCTAAGGAATTTTTCTCTTATATTTATAATAGTGTTGGTCTGAAATTTTCCTGAAATGACTGGCTAATTTTAACATCAGAGTGACACTGATGTTATAAAACGGTTGAGAAATGTACCTTCTTCTATATTCTGAGAGAGTTTGTATAGAATTGTTACTAATATTTCTCATATATGTAGTAGGATTTGCCAATGAAGCCACCTGGGCTGCACATTTTATTTGTGCCAAAGTTGTGAATAGGAATTCAATTTACTTAACAGATACTGGGTTATTTGGTTATTTCCTCTTTAGTTAGTTTTGTTAGTTTGTGTCTTTTAAGAAATTTTCCATCTCATCTAAATTGTTAAATTTACTAGCACGGTCTTATTCATAGTATTCCTTTGTTATCCTTTTAATGCCTGTGGGACCTACGGTCATGTATTTGCTTTTATCCCTGATACTGGTAATTTGTGTCTTCCCTCTTTCATTGTATTGTGGTTCAAAATATGGCCCCTCTTGGTGAATGTTCTATGTGCAACTGGAAAGAGTGTGTATTTTTCGAGACTGTACGCTTTTAAACATCAGTTAAGTCAATTTGACTGATGGAGTTGATTAACTTTGAGATTCTTACTGATTTTCTAGCTATTTCTTTTACCAACTATGAGAAGAACGTTGAGATCTTCACTTAAAGTTTTAGATTTGTCTGACTCTCTTCCATTATTTCACATTTTGCTTCCTGTATTTTGAAACTCTGTTATAGCTTACTTATGCATGTATGTATTTATTTATTTTAATTTTTGGTCAAATTCTGGAGCATGTGAAATCTTAGTTCTGTGAACAATGATTGAACCTGCACCCTCTGAATTGGAAAGCAGTGTCTTAAACACTGAACTGTTGGGAGGTCCTGAAATTCTATTATTAGATGAATGCATATTTAGCGTTGTCCTGTTCTCTTGATAAAGTTTTTTTTAAGCATTATGAAATATCATTTTTTATCTGTAGTAATATCTCTTTTTTGAAATATACTTTGTCTAATATTAAAAAGACACCCACTTTTTCTCTTGCTCATATTTGTATGGTATATTCTTTCATACTTTTTAATTTATTTGTGTCTTAAAGTGGTTTACAGTAGATGTTTTGTAGACATTGTATGGCTTGGTCTTGCTTTTTAAAAGTCAGGTCTGATCATCTCTGTTTTTTAATTTAATTTGATGGCAACACTTCACTTGTTCCTTCCTGCAGAAACTATAATGAAAGATAAAAGCTCTTGCCCACAGTTTTCCTTTCCCTTTGCCACCTGATCCTGTAGCTTCCTTGTGCCCCTCCCACCTTACTCCTCTTGGGAATGGAAAGGAAAAACTACCTTTCCAATGGCAATTATCTACTTACTAATACCTTTAATTTTCTAGTAACACACTATAAAATAAGTATTTTTTCATTTTCTAGTTTTTAAAGTGGGAGGGTAAATCTGGTTATTACTCCATCATCATAGGAAGAGGGAAAAGATAATACTTTTACTATGACTTTAGAGTTACAGAATATGCTGCTCAGAGAATTTGTCAACTTTCAAGGCCACACAATCAATAGCTATTTACCTATGTACTCAGTGTGTTTGTTCAGTGTTCTTATTAAGAAATACTTAGCTGTCATAGGTTAGGTTCTAATTCTGTCTTGTATGGTCAAAGCGATGGTCTTTCCAGTAGTCAGGTATGGATGTGTAAGCTGGACCATAGAAAAGGCTGAATACCACAGAACTGATGCTTTCAAATTGTGGTACTGGAAAAGACTCTTGAGAGCCTCTTGGATTGCCAGGAGATCAAACCAGTTGTTCCTGAAGGAAATCAACCTTGAATATTCATTGGAATGATTGATGCGTAAGCTGAATCTCCAATACTTTGGCCATCTGATGCAAAAAGCTGACTCATTGGAAAAGATCCTGATGCTGAGAAAGATGGAGGCCAGGAGGAGAAGGGAATGACAGAGGATGAGATGGTTGGATGGTATCACTGACTCAACGGACATGAGTTTGAGCAAGCTCTGGGAGATAGTGAAGGATAGGGGAGCCTGGCACACTGTAGTCCATGGGGTCACAAAGAGTCAGACATGACCTAGCAACTGACCACCACCTCTAACAACTATCTTATTTCCCTGAGACTGCTGTAACAAATAACCATAATGACTTCAAGCAACATACATTCACTCTCTGATGATTCTGAAGGCTAGATGTCTGAGGTTAATATCACTGGGCCACAAATCAAGGTGTAGGCAAGACCACACTCCCCCTGGAGGCTCTGGAGGAGAACCTCTTTCTAGCCTCTTCTGGGCTCAGGTGGCTGCTGATATTCCATGGCTTGTGGCTGCATCACTGTATCTTTAAAGCTGGCATTTTCGATTATAGGGTTATTATTTAACACAACTGGCGATTAATGTATCATCTGATCTTGATGAATTCATGCTTGGTATTACTATATCCTGGGACTATGGCACAGTACCTGAACGGATAGTCAGAATACAAAATATGTTAAATAGGGATAATGCCAAATGATGATACACATATAGGGTGTGGTGTTCATTTCAAAGCAAATTGAAAACAAAGACAAAACCTGAATATCTCTGAATTTCTTCTACTATGTGCAGATATGGGAGCTAGGCTTTAACAAAACAAAACCAGACCAAAAAAAAAACAAAACAAAACAAAACAAAAACCACTAATAGAAGTCGAATTAGTGGTAAACAGAGGGGCTAAATTCCTGAGTCTCTGATGAGAAACCAAGAATGAGAACCTGGGTAAACCAGATGCTGATACTTAAAAATCAGACAAGAGCCCATATGATAAATGGTATATAGAAGCAGAAGCCAGAAATCAGATGAAAAGCTAGCTGAAATGGAGCCAGGTCAAAACAATTAAGGATGGACACTGAAGAGCAGTACAGAATTTAGTGACTGGTTATATCTAGGTTGTCAGATATATGGTAAATGCGGTTCTGTAGGGCTGGACTGACAAAGATATCAGCAGAACGGCTGATATAATAGATTAACAACAACCACAGAAATCTATTTAGCTAGATTAGTCTTTGAAAGATTAGAATGATTAGAGTTTTGGAGAGAATTGAAGTATGGTGTTCCTTTTAAAGTTCAAGTAGCCACAGGGTAAAATGCTTGACAGGGCAATATTACAGTAGAAAGTAACACTTCTTTTAAGAGAAGTTTCCTTTTTTCTTCTCTACACAGTCTTTACAACTTGAAATAGATAACCCCTTGTGGAGACATTTTGAGTGGCAGGATTTGTGGTGCTATTGTAGACCTTAAAAAGAGAAAGAAAGAAAGGAAACTAGTGCCAATTCACAATAATGTTTGGTTAGCACAAAATGGCCATGCAGGTTAGCAAAGAGTGGGAGATCAATAAGATACCCTGTCATTGCAAAAACTAGGATCTAGGGTAAATTTATTTTCTTCACCACATGGATTTCAAGTTCATTTCTCTGTAAAATGTGTTAAAAATATTCTGGTGCACTCACTTGCATTGTATATACACTCTGAAAGGGAGAAACTTACCAAGAAAATGAATAGTTTCCAAATTTTGAAAAATGACTGGTTGTGAATGGGCTATATTTCTAAAGATGAAAATGTCAAAAATTTTAATACTCAATTACTGAAATAAAAGACCATATTTCATAATTAAAAAACCTACTTCATTCCCAAGAAGCATTAAAAACTCAGAAATATATATGCAGATATATATTTGTGTGTACATAGGTATTTATGTACATGTGTATAGATAATACTTAGTTTTCCATGGTTAGATGACCTCAACTATGCTGAATTTGTTAATTTTCTTTTATAGATTATTAATTAAAGGAGAAAAAAACATCACCGTGCTACTTAGTATATGTGAACCTGGAGTTATTATAACATCTAAAAACATATTGGGGTTATTTATATTTTCATTCACTCAGTTGAAACCCATTACCATTTTAAATACCACTTGAGGAGCTAAAAAGTTGATCATGATAAAATAATGAATTTCCCCAGAGTCGGACACAACTGAGCGACTTCACTTTCACTGTTCACTTTCACGCACTGGAGAAGGAAATAGCAACCCACTCCAGTGTTCTTGCCTGGAGAATCCCAGGGACGGCGGAGCTACTGGTGGGCTGCCGTCTATGGGATCGCACAGAGTCGGACACGACTGAAGCGACTTAGCAGCAGCAGCAGCAGCCAGGCTTATCATCTTAGTGGAGTGCTCAGATATGCATTCAGAGCCTTTTCTGTGAAACAAAACACATGCTATAGGATTGCACAATTAATCCAGGGTGTGGCCACTTGTAGATTAAGTAAAACAAAGTGGTTTACAATGCTGAGATCAGTTAGAACTGAGTCTTCAAAAACTGGTAGGATTTTTTTCCTGACATGATTCAATGGGAACTGCACAATCACCTAAACAGTGTTCGTGTATAACCTGATGTAATCATGGAAAAAAATATTCAAATCCAAACTGTAAGACATGCTACAGTTCAAGATACATGAACCAGTCTAAGATACTTAAAATTGTCAATTCCATGAGGAAAACAAACAAACAAAAATAATGGAGATAAGGTTGTTTAGTTTGCATGATCCTTGATTGGATCCTGAATTAAGGTAAAAAAAAAATTTTTGCACTATTAAAGATATTTGAGTATAAACTGAATATTAAATTATAATATTAAATCAATGTTTAACTTGTCTGCTATAGTTTTGGTTCTGATTCTTCCGGATGAGAGCATGAGGCACCTTGTGTGTGAATAGTTTAAGGGTGATTTCAGGAAGAGAAGCAGAGTAGAGAAAGTGGGAGAGGAAATGGGGCAGCTTTCATGCAGCTGTTTACTGGAAGCATCTGGGTTACTATTCCTCTAGGCATTCTCTGATGTGCTGTGTAGCATGCACTCCAGAAATACAAGTGAAAGGCAAGGGGCTAGGATATTTACCCACTGCTTCAAGACTTCAACTGGTTGACAGTAGCTTCCTGTGGGTATATGTCACCTACAATTTCCAAGTGCATTTGCTAACGTGAGTTTTTGAAGGAGAAAAGTACTAAGGTATATGGCAAGGTGCAAAAAATGGCAAACTTTCAAGGTAAACAACAAGTATCTATCATAATAGTGACTGAAATTTAAAAAAGAAACATGTTAAAAGGTATAATTATAATGTTGTGATAAGGTAAGATAATGCCCTTGGTTTTATGAAATACATACTGGATGTATTTAAGGGCAAAGTGTCGAAGTATCGATCACTCAATATCAAATGGATCTGTGCAGGAAGAAAGGAATGAAGGCAAAGAGTTAAAGCCAATGTAGTAAAATCCTTGACATTTTTTCTATCAACTTCAGTGTAAATTTAGAATGTTTTAAAATAAAAAATTTGATAAAAAAGAAAGAAATTTAATACATGAATTTGGAGTAGGACAGGGCATTCTTTGTTTAAGAAAGCCTAATACTAAAAAGAGTGATAAGATAGGAACTTACAAAGTAGAAAAACTTAAATCTCGAGGTGTGCAGTGTGCGAAAATATCAGTCTGAAATTATAAGAGTATTTCAAATTAATTTTGTAATTGATGATAACTGTTGAAAAAGATGTTCCCTGATTCCGGGAAACATTGAAGGCAAAGGGAGACAGTTGCAGCAGAGGATGAGGTGGTTGATAACATAGAGCACCACTGACTCAATGGACATGAATGCGAACAAACTCCAGGAGATAGTGGAGGACAGAAGAGTCTGGCCTGCTGCAGTCCATGCAGTCACCAAGCGTCGCACGTGACTTAACAACTGAACAAAAACAATTGGGAGTTATAAAGGACCAAGAAACAAAGTGTAGATATAATATGAGATGCTGTAGTGATGAAGGTCAGAGGTTCACTTGTAGTAATCGAAGTAGAGGCTACTGGAATATTAAAGAAGGGTAGAGGTAAAGCCCTGAACTTTGGTAGTAATAGTCATTAAAACACTGAGATGAATGTTAATCAGAAAATACTTTACAGAAAGAATTGATGTCTTCTATATAATTGGATTCCAAGATGGTAAAGGAAATGGAATCTTTAGTAACTAAGTAACACTTTAATCTTTGTCTCTCTGACCCCCCCCCCCCCCCGCATAGTTGATCAAATTTTGATAAATTAAAAAAAGGGGAGGGCATACTTTGCATAACAAGGAAGAGCTTTACAGCTTCAACACAATTAGAAAAAGAATTTCTGTGAAGAGGAGAAAGTCAATGAGGTATTGAATTTTGTGATATTTCGGAGGATGCTCATTCCTTTTAATTTATTTTCGGATTGGGATTTTTTATACATTTTTTTGAGAGGGAAACTATGTGCAAGAATAGGAAGATGGTATTTAAACAGTAGTTTAAGTGGACCAAGGGTTTTGGTAGTAATCTATTAAGGAACTTATTGGTTAGTGTTGGAGAATTAATGAAATGCCAGACTCCAAAGATACAAGATGTAAGCATTTTATTAATACTCACCCAGCAGAGGTTGCTGGATTGCAGGGGTGTCTCCCTGAGTGAAGCCTGAGGCAAAAAGGGAGTTAAACCAAGAACAGAGGCAAAATTATTCTTGTGGCTCTGGAGGAAAGAGGACATGACAGATCAGGTTAAAGTTTGACTGGTTTATATAAATCACAATTGTATGAGCAAATTTGTGGCAGTTATGATATCTATCACAGCATATTATCAGGGTTTCTCATCAAATGAACCAATCAAATGAACTTGGGGGTGAAGGTGTAGAGAGTCGAAATTGACTTGGGAGAGTGGCCAGTGGAAAGGAATTTTGTAGGGTTTAAGGCACTTGTGTCAACGTTAATTCAAAGTGGAGTTTATTTAATATTAAAGTGGAATCTCTCAGACATTATAAATAGGTGGTTCGCCTCATTACAAATAGGAGTGAGCTTTCTACTATGGAAGCAAAATGTCAGTAGAGCAAATGTAAAAGTAAAGGAGGTTAGGATGAAAACACAAGATTCAATAGGAAAGAGAGAGCATCTAACACTGAAGATAATGCCAAATATAACAACATCTTCACCATATCCCTTATTATGTGTGATGGGCAGACTGCAGAAGAGCTTATGCTAACTGCAGCCCGCCAGGCTCCTCTGTCCATGCGGATTCTCCAGGCAAGAATACTGGTTGCCATGCTTTCCTCCAGGGGATCTTCCCAACCCAGGGATAAAACCCAGGTCTCCTGCATTGCAGCAGATTGTTTACCTTCTGAGTCACCAGGGGAGCCCCTATGTTAATAAACCCATTCTTTATTTTAGAGGGGTTCACATAGTAGCCTGTTAGCTTCCTTTAAGTGGTTAAGCCAATGGGTTTTGGAGTCACTATATACATGAACCTTCAAGTTGTGAACTTTTAAAGATGAAAACATGCCTTCTTCAGTGTCAGGCATGAACGAAATTGTAGCATGCCCTCCATCTCTTATTGCTGACAATCCTTCAGCTCTACCATCTCTCACCTCCTCTCCTTCCTCTGGTCAGTAACACTTCTTGTCTGTTCCAGTGCCAGACCTTGTATGCCAGCTGTTTTACTGTACTATAAGATTAAAAATGTGTTCCTTATTGTTGCATTTGTTTGTTTTGTATGTATTATTTGTGTGAAAAGTATTATAAACCTGTTACAGAACAGCACTATCTAGCTGATTGTGTTAACTGGGTACCTAGGCTGATTTGTTGGACTTACAGACAAAGCAGACTTAATGAAGGCACTCTTACTGTATTCGTGTTTGAATGCTGGATCACTAATCTGCTAGGTTTCGTAGTTTCAAGTCATATAACTCTACAAACCTGTGTTTACTAATCTGTAGAGTGGGAAATAACAGCACAAAAATGGAGGGCAGAAAAATTTAATTTATTCCAAATAACAACCTATGAGACAGATATGGTTGGTTGTGAAGGATATTTTGCATATAAGAAACTCAGATAAATGAGTGTATGAAACATTTCCTCTTTTAAATAAAGACTGTATCAATTAGAAAAGGATTGCTAAAGAGAAGGAACAGAGAATAAAGAAGAGTCATGGATATTGAAGAAGATGGTACTCATTCAAAGTGGGAAGTGGGAAAGGAGTGCCAGGGACAAAGCAATGCAAATATAATAGTCACATTTCAATTTCTGTGTAGAAGAAGTCGAACTGCTTCAGCTGAACTGATCAGCTTCTTTTAGCCAGATGTCTTAAAATGTGAGAATAGGAAACATAACTCAATCTTTCCCTGTCCTTAATTTCTTGTCCATCAAACCCCATTCTGATCATAATGCTACTCTTAAAAGCTTGATAATGTAGAGCTGAATTGAGTTTTCTAGGTAATTATGTCAGAGCCTATATAAGACTGCAAGCATACACAGAAGAACTATACAAAATACATCTTCATGACCCAGATAATCATGATGGTGTGATTACTCACCTAGAGCCAGTAGTCATGGGAATCTGAGTCAAGTGGGCCTTAGGAAGCATAACTATAAACAAAGCTAGTAGAGGTGATGGAATCCCTGCTGAGTAATTTCAAATCCTAAAAAATGATGCTGTGAAAGTGTTGCCCTCAATATGTCAACAAATTTGGAAAACTCAGCAGTGTCCACAGGACTGGAAAAGGTCAGTTTTCATTCCAATCCCAAAGAAAGGCAATGCCAAAGAATGCTCAAACTACCACACAATTGCACTCGTCTCACATGCAAGCAAAGTAATGCTCAAAATTTTCCAAGCCAGGCTTCAACAGTATGTGAACCATGAACTTTCAAATGTTCAAGCTAGTTTTAGAAAAGGCAGAGGAACCAGAGATCAAATTGCCAACATCCATCGGATCATCAAAAAAGCAAGGGAGTTCCAGAAAAACATCTACTTCTGCTTTATTGACTATACCAAAGCCTTTGACTGCATGGACCACAGCAAACTGTGGAAAATTCTGAAAGAGATGGGAACACCAGAGCACCTGACCTGCCTCCTGAGAAATCTGTATGCAGGTCAAGAAGCAATAGTTAGAACTGGACATGGAACAACAGACTGGTTCCAAATTAGGAAAGGAGTATGTCAAGGCTGTATATTATGACTCTGCTTATTTAACTTATATGCAGAGTATATCATGAGAAACATTGGGCTGGAGGAAGCACAAGCTGGAATCAAGATTGCCAGGAGAAATATCAATAATCTCAGATATGCCGATAACACCACCGTTATGGTAGAAAGTGAAGAAGAACTAAAGAGCCTCTTGATGAAAGTGAAAGAGGAGAGTGAAAACATTCAGAAACCTAAGATCATGGCATCTGGTCCCATCACTTCATGGTAAACAGATGGAAAAGCAATGGAAACAGTGACAGAATTTATTTTACGGGGCTCCAAAATCCTGCTGATGGTGACTGCAGCCATGAAATCTAAAGATTCTTCTTTCTTGAAAGAAAAGTTATGACCAACCTACTGCTGCTGCTGCTGCTAAGTAGCTTCAGTCATGTCTGACTCTGTGCGATCCCACCAGGCTCCCCGTCCCTGGGATTCTCCAGGCAAGAACACTGGAGTGGGTTGCCATTTCCTTCTCCAGTGCATGAAAGTGAAAAGTGAAAGTGAAGTCGCTCAGTTGTGTCTGACTCTTAGCAACCCCATGGACTGCAGCCTACCAGGCTCCTCTGTCCATAGGGTTTTCCAGGCAAGAGTACTGGAGTGGGGTGCCATTGCCTTCTCTGATGACCAACCTAGACAGCATATTAAAAAGCAGATACATTACTTAACCAACAAAGGTCTGTCTAGTCAAAGCTATGGTTTTTCCAGTAGTCATGTATGGATGTGAGAATTATACTATAAAGAAAGCTGAGAGCCAAAGAATTGATGCTTTTGAACTGTGGTGTTGGAGAAGACTCTTAAAAGTCCCTTGGACTGCAAAGAGATCCATTCTGTCCTTTCTAAAGGAAATCAGTCCTGAATATTCACTGGAAGGACTAATGCTGAAGCTGAAACTCCAATACTTTGGCCACCTGATGTGAAGAACTGACTCACTGGAAGAGACCCTGATGCTGGGAAAGATTGAAGGTGGGAGGAGAAGGGGATGACAGACGATGAGATGGTTGGATGGCATCACCGACTCAATGGACATGAATTTAAGTAAACTCCGGGAGTTGGGGATGGACAGGGAGGCCTGGCATATTGCAGTCCATGGGGTTGCAAAGAGTTGAACTCGAATGAGTGACTGAACTGAACTGATTCAATTCTATGAATTAATTTCTTCTGAGAGTTCTTGCAAGAAACACTAAATCCCTCCACTCTGAGACACTACTGAAACAATATTTCTGAGCCAGAAATGTTTCAGTTCAGACGACTCTGGAAAGCAGCAAATCTCTCAAATTCTCTCCCTTTGGGGAGGGTTCTAGTCAGCCCCACTCTAACTAGATGCATCCCTATTTCCTCTTATAGAAGCTGTTTGCCCATTTTGAAGATGAATAAATCATGGCTAAAACAGGTAAAAGAACTTACTCATTGTCACACAGTGATTTGGGTAGAAGAATTGTGCTTCGATCATCTTTTTGGATCCCAAATCCATTTTATTTCTACTGCATCACTAAAGTACTATGAAAATCTGGATTCTCAGGATAACTTGGGAGAGAAACTTTTCTTTCTTTCTTTTCTTTTTTTTTTTTTTACTTATATTTTTTATTGGAGTGTAGCTGATTAACAATGTTGTACTTGGTTCAGGTGAACAGTGAAGGGACTCAGCCATGGGTATACATGTATCCATTCTTCCCAGAACTCCCCTTCCCCTCCAGACTGCAACATAACATTAAGCAGAGTTTCCTGTGTTATACAGTAGGTCCATGTTGGTTTTCCATTTTAAATATAGCAGTGTATACATGTCGATCTCAAACTCCCAAACTATCCCTTCCCCTCATTCTTCCCCACTGGCAATCTTAAGCTCATGGAGAGAGCATTTTCTGCTTTCTGCTTTTCACAGTACCAATGATGGCAAATGGAAAGAGCTTGAGACACGCATTAATTATTTTGTCATAATTAGAGACTATTCATATGATATCCAAATTCTAGCTGTTATGTTGTCGCTTTGGTTACCAACTCTCTGACTTGGGCATGGGAGGGAACCAAGGCTGTTTCCTTTGTAATGCTGTGTCTGCATTGGTGCTAACTGACCCAGTTAATTATGCAGCTATTAGTTGAGCTATGATCAGGGTGAAAGGTCAGGACTTAGAGCTTTTGCTCTAATTTACTCTCCCTCTCATTTTTCTTCTGTCTTAATATCTTTCTCTTCATAATTCATTTCTCTTGGCACTGTCTTCCTCTGCCACCTTCATCAATGCAGTTGTCTCTCAAAACAATGATCCCTTTAGGTTTTCCATGTTTCAGATTCTTCTGATTATACCTGCATGCTCTGGGTAAAAATAAAAAGAACCACATAGAAAAGTGAACTTATTCACCAGTATCTAACTCTTGTTTTACAAGTACAAAATTATGAAGATTGCATGGACTCCAGTTTTTTAAAAAATAATTAAAATTATTTTACTGACATGACTGTTTTCCATATTTCTTAAATGCTGAATTATTTTGTCTGAAAATGAAAAAATGAAATTCTATTTAAAATTGGAATGGAACACCCCCACTACATTCTTGTTTCCAAGTACACCCTAATATATCCATGAGTGTTTTTAACCGTTCTTTGAATAGTTCTAGTGACAGATCACTCCTAATCACATCAAGCAGTTGAATTTTTTTTCTTGGATGAGATTACAACTTCTTTTAGAATGTGCTGGAAATTGCATCCTTGTAATTTTCAACCATTGATCTTAAATTGTGATTAGGAGCATCAAAGAAACAACCCTAATTTTTCTACTAACAAACAGTCTTAAGATGCTATTCCTTGTGTTGGAAGAATCAGAAAACTTACACTTTTCTTCACAGGATTGTCCTTGAAGTCAATCAGACCTCATGTCTTATTAAATCGAATTGCTGTTAGTCCGCATATTCTTCATCCTGTCACTAACCTTTTGACTTTGCTCCTTCATCTCTCCTCTGTTTCTCTTCTCCTTTTCTCCTTCCCTTTTCCCCCCTTCTTCCCTGCCTCCCTCCATTTCTTCCTCCCTTCCTCCCTGCCTTCCCCCTTCCTTTCTATTGTCTTTTTATTTCAAACCCCAATACAGGAACATAAAATCCTCTAAAATAAATATCCATTCATTGGTTTGAGGCCACGATTTCTACCTGCTATGATGTATATAGTTTCTAATTAAAAATCACTGTGTATGTGTTTTCCTTTGTAATGTAATCATGACCATCTCTCCCAAATTAGTGATACCTGCCTGCATTCTGTCTGGTCAAGTTCTCAATAAATAAATGCATTTTAGGAGGTAATTCAAGGGTCTAAAATTTAGATGCAGATCAGTTGCCAGATCTGATGAAAAGTTAAAAGCCAGAAATAAGTGGTAAATGCAGCAGTGAGAGGTCTGTTAACTGGAGTAGGGAGTGGGAGAGCTAGAGAAGTTGATCTTCAGGACTTGCATTTTTAGGGTTTACTTTTATTTTTAGACAGTTGCTTAGAAATAACTCTGCTTTTTAAAAAGTGTATTTAAATACATTAATAAATATATAATATAGACAGGAAGAAGAAATTAAAATCAACTAAAAAAAATCAATCAGTGAAGAAAGAGCAGAAGCCAGGAGTGGGTGAATTCACTTGCTGTCACTGATGCTGACCATGTGTGCCTGGGAGGGCCACCTGGAGTCCCAAGTCCAGTGGGGGCAAGGACATCTCTCCTGTTTTGCTGTTCCTTCTGGGTACACTGAAGACACACGTGGCACCTCCTCCCTGGGGAGTCTGGCAGCTGTGGCAGTTGCTGGAAGTAAGTATTCATGAGCCTCTCTACATCTCAGAGGCAGAGGAAGGAGAGAGCTCACACAGTGTTAGCCTCACTCTTAGAACTCCTGCAGAAAAGCCGTCACAGACTGTGCTGTTCTGTGACAGAAACTATTACCTTGTGTCTCTTTCTCTGTGCCTTTGGCAGTGAGGGTTCTTTAGGCCACCTCTCTTTCTTAAGTTTCTTGGAGATGCTGCAAAATAAGAAGAAGAAAAAAAAGACTGCTGCTGCTGCTTGTGGAATAGTTTAAAGAAGAATTGCCTGCCTTCCAATTTATTTCTGTGGGTCTGACTTCCAGGAAGGTTGTCAAACCTCTTGGTGCCCATTTTCGGTAGCTTATTCAGTGTGAGAAGTCACAGAGCATCCTAAATTCTGAGGAAATTGGTGATACTACTCAGAAAGATGTCAGAGAAAGTGGAGGGGCGGTGATCTTGAAAGTGATACAAAATTCACAATGTTCAACATTTCTATAAAACATTTCTCAAGTAACCTCAAAGCAGTTCACACTTCCTTCTCCTCTGATAAAAACTGGAACTAAAAGAAAGTTCTGGAGAGGAATTCACTATGGCAATAGAGATAAAAAACAAAAACTTTACAAAAATCGACACTGCAGGGTGGTATTCCACTTACGCCTGGGTTGACTGATTATTGCAAGAACATTTTATGCCTGTATAGCTTCTTGTGGATTTTAATGTTCATGATCTGATGTACTGGACACCTCTCTGCTCCAGAATGACATTTCCCTTCTTACTGTCAACCTCTTGTCATATACCAGATGACAGTATCCCTTGGGTGCAAATAAGAGATAGTAGACAGATATGTCTGATCTTGCAATGACGCTATTTTCCAGGAAGAGTGATGTACAAAGTTTCAGGCCATGAGAGACCAGCCTTTGTTCTATATCTTTGCATTGTACATGTCACCCACATCACTCTCTTTTCTCAATTCTTCCTGCAGCTATGTATATACAGGTGTGAACATCAGAGTCACCACTTATTTTCCTGTAATTTTACTTCATAAAACTGAAAAGTTAAGTCACCAATTTAGGCATACAATGAGGAATCATTAGTATTTCTAAAACATTATGATAAAAAATATTTTAAGATGCTTTAAATCTATCTATTGTCTTTGACCTTGAGTTAACATGATTTTTAAAAACCTAACTGTTAAATTCTGAAATAATATCATCACATAAAACTACTAACAACATGAAAACTAATTGTCACAAAGCACCCAGTTTAGTGATCGCTTCAAGATTCATATTTAAACTATTTCTTCTGAACAAGATGCATCAAGAAAATCCTGTAAGATCTTGAACAGACTTCTGCTTCTTTGTGACAATGAGTTTCCTTTGCAGAAATTCCTCTGGACACTTTGGGTAGGAGTCAGTGAACTTTGAGAAAACTGCTTTGCTCCAATCTAGTAAGAGTCTGTTATGTAATATTTGCATATCTTCCAACTCAAGCTTGTATTTCTTTGGTAGGCACATTTGTAATTGATGAGCTTCTGAAGAAAGAAAGCATTCTTCTGTCATCACAAAGATTTCAGTTTTTGTCACCTAATGAAATGTTCCATATCTCAGCAACGCTATTGCTCAGCAGATGTTGGACATGAAGGTCTATGAGAAAGAGATGTGACAAATACTTTTTCAGTGGCTTCCACTCTTTTGAAGACTGGATTAGAATGTTGGCAAAGAATAGTGCCTCTCAATGCTAAGAATAGGAATTGATCACCTGGTGATATCAAACACAATTTTCTTTTTTTTTTTTAAATTGAAGTACAGTTGGTTTATAACCTTGTGTTTATTTCTGCTGTTCAGCAAAGTGACTCAATTATATATATACACACACACACAAACACACACACACTCTTTTTGATATTCTATTCCCTTATGTATTGTCGCAGGACACTAAATATAGTTCCCTGAAACATAGTATTCTTAAAACACTGGAAAACATCAAGACAACAGAAATTCAAATTTTACAACTAGACAAAAAAAAAAAAAAAAAAAGAGAGAGAGAGAGAGAAAAGAAGAACCATTTAAGAATCTGCTGCTGCTGCTAAGTCACTTCAGTCGTGTCCGACTCTGAGCAACCCCATGGACTGCAGCCTACCAGGCTCCTCTGTCCATGGGACTTTCCAGGCAAGAGTACTGGAGTGAGTTGCCATTGCCTTCTCCAATTTAAGAATCTAATATGTGGCAGATATTGGCTGTACTTTCCATGTGTCAAGTCACAATTACTGAAATTGGCTTTGTTAGAACTTAGGGGCCTGTTTCCAACTCCAGACTTAAATGAATGAGGAGTGGAATCAGTGAGGCTCTGAAGTTAATATTACAGCCACCCATTCAGCATGTCTTTAACTGGTAACTATCAGTGTTTTCAAATAGTTCACCCTTCCCTTTATTGAGATACAGTCACTATTTCTGTGAACTAGTGCATTTATTGATAGTGGAACTTGGTGAGATTTCCCAGATCTGTGATGTAGGGTTTTCTCCTTCTCCTTTGGTAAGAATGAACTGAAAATGATAGAAGTGTGAGTTGCATCACCAATGTTTTGACACTAACTAGGTGTCCTACAATATAATTCAATTCTGGCACTAAATAAACATAGTTAGCACTGACCTCACAGGTTATGGACTCCGTCTCAAAAGGCTGTGCCCATTTCACAGACCCACTTTAACTCTTCTGTGACCCCCAAGTCACCTACACTCTTGCCCAGCTTAGCTACAAATTCAGGGATTCCTATAAATCTTTCAGATTTGATAGTTAGTTACAATAAGTCACAGAACTCAGGAGACTGCTATACTTAAGACTGTCACTTTATTATAAAGAATACAAGCGAATAGCCAGAGAAAAAAATACACAGAACAACAAAGCGTGGACATGTCCTGTTTCAGGGGTTTCTGTCCCCATGGAGTCTGGGTGCACCATCATCTCCATACCTATACGTCAGTATCTTCTCCAACCAGGAAGATCCCTGAGCATCATTGCTCAGTGGTTTGTTACATAGACATCCTTGATTAAATCACTGGACACATGGTTGAACTCAAGTCTCAGTACCTCACACTGAAAGTTCAATTGCTTGCTTGTTTTTTGTCAACCAGCCCTCATCCTAAACTTTTCCAGGGGCCCTGATGGGAGTCATCAAATTAAAATAACAAAAACAATCCTATCACACAGTAAATCCCCAAAGCTTTTGTAATTCTGGCCCTGGACAAAAACTAACTAGCTAGCTATCTAGATATTATTGTGTCACAGAGGGTAATGGAATATTACAGTAAGAATTCTTTTCCTTCTCATTCAAAAAATTGCTTTTAAAAAAACAAGGTTGGATATGTCTATTCTTGTTCCTAATGGTACTCAGAAAGGGAATTTTTTGTTTATCTATCTATATATCAGTTCACTTAGCAAACCAAATCTTTCCTTCTTAGGAATCTATGACCCTGAATGGTCATAACATGGTAAAGTTTCTGCTGGCATCAGCATCAAACATTAGTTTATATATATATATATACACACACATATATATATATATGTATATGAGGGGACAAATTTGAAAAAGTTAGGAGACTTTTCAAAAATTCTGGACTTCCCTGGTGGCCCAGTGGTTACGAATCTGCTTGAAAATTCAGGGGAAGCAAGTTCAATCCCTATTCCAGGAAGATCCCAGATGCTTCAGGGCAACTAAGCCCCCATGCCACAACTATTAGAAGCCTACACACCCTAGAGCCTGTGTTCTGCAATGAGATGTCTCCACAATGAAAAGCCCAAATGCTATAACTAGAGAGTAGCCCCTGCTCGCTGCAACTAGAGAAAGCTGGAGGACAGCAACAAAGACCCAGTGCAGCCAAAAAAAAAAAAAAAAAAATAGTCAATTTAAAAAAATTCTACAACTGAAGACTACATGAAAATTTAGGCTTTGAAAGAACAAAGCCCATGGATCTCTCTAATAATCATGCAGTCTTCCAACAGAGTTAGCCCAGGATTTATTGATTTAAGGTTACAGTTTCTTGTAGGCCAGCTGAAAGGAGAACAAACGTGAATAAGTATTAAAGTAACTGACTTCATGCAGAACTGAGGGTGATTCAACCTTGAAAGCGATGCAAAAGGCCGCAAATGTTAAGTAAGAGAAATAGGACATCTGTGCTTAAAGTATTTCTGTTAATAAGTAAATATCAAGTTAAAACAAACCTGGCATCCTATCTCAAATCATGGTCAATCTTTAAAAAGGTTCTGTAATCATTAGAAATTACTGGTGTCTGCTATGCCTCCTCATGGAAGTGCTTTCAAAAGTATTAGCTGAAAGGGAGTAAACATACAATCAGGAATTCATGGAGAAAACTGCATTTTTGTAAAGATATATTATCTGGAAAAAAATACTTAATAGAATACATTATTTCCCTGTTATTTAAATTCAGATTTTAAAATCCATATTGGAGTTCTATTAACCTGACAATTAATATAATAATTAACTCATTACCTTAATGGTACCATAATTATCTGTTAGCTATGATTGCATTTTAATTTTCCCAAAGTCAAAGCATAATGGTCTTATCTATACTCCCCATATGTAATTTTTTCTCTATGTCCTTTCCCCTGCAGGTATTAAGTAGGACACAGAGAAGCTCTATGATGAGTTATCTAATCGTGCCACACCTAAGATGTCATTTTACTAGAGCTAGAGTGTTTCTAATAAAAAAAAAAAGAAAGAAAGAAAGAAAGAAAGAGAGTGGGAGAGAGAATTTGAAAAAAAAAAAAAATACCCTAACAGGTTCTCCATCTGATTATGTCTCTTTCCTGACCTGGGGTGGAGATCCACACTTTCTCTGGGGAGAGCTCTGCTTCCCTGGTGTTGTTGCCTTTCAGGTTAGTGAGTAGAGTCATAAAGAAGATATGATGGTTAATGAGTTCCTGTCAGCTTTCTGGATGCTTCTCTTATCTGCTTTCAGCTGTCTTATATGCACTTATTGCACTGGTTTGGTAATTCAGCATCGGTGTTTGGACAAGAAGGAAAAAAAAAATAATGTTCAAGTTTGGTTCAGTACAGCTTAACATAAAAGAAACTTCAAATAGATATTACAAAATAAGGTCAGATAGTCAGCAGAGGGTCAGCTCTTTTCTCTTTCTTAAGAAACTGTGGGGACATCCATAGCAACTATTTATTGAGCATGTGTAAATGCTAGATGCTAAGTTATTTATTTTGATTAACCCTCTGATCTCATAATAACCATGTAAGTTAGGTATGATTATTATATCAGTATTACAGATGATGCTTGGAAATGTAATATAATTTCCCCCAAATCATAGAGCTAGGTGGTGATAGATACCTAGGCAAGAATGTAGGTTTTTAGGCTTCTCTCTATAACTATTAAAACCTATGTCCTACCATATTAATAATGAAAACAGGTCTAACTTCAAAGTCCATATTTAAGAAATCTTTTCAAAAATTATCCTTCTTTCCTGTCTCTTCCTCAAACACACACACACACTCCACAATGTATTACTCAAAAGATCAATAGTCATAGATGAACCATTTTTCTCTTTAGTCAAGGGGGAGACAGTACTATTAGAAAAATAGATTTATTACTTGACAGTTGAGTCATAAATACATAGTTGGCCCAATAAGCATAAAACCTGTAAGGAATCGCTAAGCTAACTTCTATATTTTATATTTCATAGATCTAGAGACAAATTTCTATAGTGTTGGATCCTCAGCAATAAATTCACTGTTTCTTTAGCTTTGTCCTGATTAAACCTTGGTTGTAAAAATAAGAAAATATCATCTAGTCCCGTTGACTGAATACCTGTGAGTGTATCCACCTCATATCTGGCCACTGCTACAGACTACACTGTTGAAAATCTAATGTGGTTCATCTGAGATTGAAATGATGGTTGGAGCAGGTTGTTGGAGACAGTATTTTCAGGACAAATCAAGACTGTTTTGATTTATCTAAGTTCTCTCTTCTTCCAGGTTCAGCTTAATTACAGGTTGGTGTTTTGGTGAGAAGTTACATGTAAATAACAACTACCATTCTGCTTTCCATATCTTCTCTTGAGACCTCATGTTTAGTTTCTTACAAGATGAAACTCAAATTCAAAACTCAAATAGAAAACATATTTTTGACCATTCTGAGCAGCAAAAGCACATGCCGTCTCTGTGGAGCAGAGCCAATGACTTCTTCCAGGAATTAAATGATGACATTCTTACTGACACCAGTGCCCAATGACCCCAGGCATCCATGATGGTGACAACATTGATGGGTCCCAGCTGCAGTGGTGCCTTCAAATTGCATCGGCGCCATAGCTTCTGTGTTTAGCACTGACAGTGACAAAAATGTCATTGCGAGGAATCAGAACATCAATTAGAAACAGGTTAGCTAAAAGGAACAGTCTGTGTGCAGAAGCAGAAACTGTAGAGCTGAGACTCACACTTATGTGTGATGGTGGTGGTGGTTTAGTTGATAACTTTTATCTGACTCTTGCGATCCATGGGCTGTAACCCACCAGGTTCCTCTGTTTATGGGATTTGCCGAGCAAGAATACTGGAGTGGGTTGCCATGCCCTCCTCCAGGGGATCTTTCCAACCCAGGGATCGAACCCTCATCTCTTATGTCTCCTGCATTGGCAGGCAGATTCTTTACCACTACTGCCACCTGGGAAGCCCACACTTCTGTGTATTTGACTTTAAAGCTCATACCATACTTATTGGATACGTAGAAAAGTTTCCAAACTATTCTATCTCAGTCTTATCAGCTTAGATGCATCAGGCACCAGAGAGGATGATGAATTGTCAGCCTCTGCGCTGTGTGCTTTATGTGCTAGGTCTCCAAATATAATAGTTGGTAGTTTTAATATGTATGTCTTATAGCATTGGGATAAACTAGAGAAAGGTTAGAATCTTTGTCCCACTCTACCCACCCCAGCCTGGATAGGATCATAGAATACACCAATCTGTGAATACAACTGAGTTGATATTATTTAGTCCAATTTATGGGAAACTTACTTTTATATAAATCTTTTCTTTAAAAAAGGGGCTTAATCCTTTAGGTTTTTCTTAGATGGCACATCTTAAATGCATTTCCTTTCTGCATTTCCTAAACGCATTGGATCAGGTTTGTGTCCTGGCACTTCTTATGCAAGTGAACATTTCCGGTGACTCAAACAAGACATCTCAGTGTCAGTTAGGACCAATTATGGTCTAACAGCAGTTAAGTGTAGGTTTCTTAATGAAGTGGAACTGTTTCTCCTGTGCATTAAGTGCCAAGTGTAATGGCTGTTGGCTAACCTCAAGTTAATGAAGTAGTTCCACAGTATCACCTATGTGCTAATAATGTAGGCATGTCAGGGAAAAACAGAGAGGTCTTAAATGAACATAGAATGCCATCAATAAGTTAGGTTGAATGGATGCCTTCCTGAGAATTTAGTTTCGCATAAAGCAGGAGGTCATCAGCTCACGTGGTCCTACAGTCTGGAAAGATGTTTGTGATGGGAGCTTGCATTAGAAGGTGCTTTCAGAAGCTTATCTTCTGCAAACCACAAGTTTGACAGGACTTTTACATCATCTGTTAAGGGTCATTGGGAAGGAAAAAGAAGACATCAAAGAGTAGTTAAATCAACACAAGAGTAAATTTCTGCAATTGCCCTTGAATAAAAACGTAGACTATTGTGCCAACTCTTCTAAAAATGGTTATGTTCGGTATTTATCAACGACCTCGGGGTATGTCTATGAGCTAATAGAGCTTTCCTTCAGAATACACTTGACACTTACAAAGTCTAAATGATGTCAAAGAAGCAATACAAATATATCATAAAAGGCTATCATCCTATCAGGTGGAAAAAACTACAGTTTCTTCTACAGGAAAGAAAAACTCCTCAAATGCAACCATTCATCACTGAGCTCTCTCCTCCTCCTTTTTAAACAATATTATATCAAATATAAAATGTTTACTATTTAGGGGAATGACCATATGTGTGTGCATGTGTGTATGTGTATAAATGGACATTTCAGGGGGTATCATGTCTAAGACCAAAACCAAACATCCCATCTTCAGTGTAGGTTTTTACCACCTCTCTCCATTAACCAGGGGACTAAAATAACTTCTCTTTCATGATGCATACTCCAGATTCACTGTTTGGAATTAAGAATTATTTTCCCAGCTTCTAAAGGTGCTAAATGAAGATGTCTGTTGGCTGTCAGCACTCACTGGGGGATTGACTTAATTAAAAAAAAAAAATTATCCTCGCCCAAATTCATGCCTGCTTTCAGAGGCAGTCTACATGCCTGATGAATATGGGGGTATAAAAAACTGGCTCCTTCATCCCAACACTGAAGGAACATTGTGGTTCCAGATAGTTCTTTATGGGTTCAGTCCGCATTGCAGCTTCATGAGTTCTGTCTGATCCTGTGTTTGCTTCTTCTATTCCACAGACGTAAATCCTCAAAACATTCCTTTAGTAACTATTTTGGGAGAAGGCAATGGCACCCCACTCCAGTACTCTTGCCCAGAAAATCCCATGGATGGAGGAGCCTGGTTGGCTGCAGTCCATGGGGTCGCTAAGAGTCGGACATGACTGAGCGACTTCACTTTGACTTTTCACTTTCATGCATTGGAGAAGGAAATGGCAACTCACTCCAGTATTCTTGCCTGGAGAATCCCAGGGACGGGGGAGCCCGGTGGGCTGCCGTCTGTGGGGTCGCACAGAGTCAGACACAACTGAAGTGACTTAGCAGCTGCAGCATCAGCAGTAACTATTTTGAGTACTAATTTTCATGTTTTCGACTGGCTCTGGAGGGACTCAAACTGCAACACCTTCTTTATGCCCCCACACAATTTTTAGATATATTTGTTTCTCTATTTCAAAAATCTACCAGTTTTTTATAATAGTTTATGTTTTCTTATATGTTTGCTTATTTATTTTTTGATGGCTCTATGAGGTATGCTTTATTCTCCTCCTATGCCAAATGAAGCTTAGAAGTTCACAGTTTGTAAACTAGTAGAATTGAAACCTGGATAATATATTCTTACACAATAAAAACATTCATTCTCATAATAATTGACCTTATTTAATTATACTTCTCCCATTAGGAAAACCAAACCTTCTTCACCCTTTTATATCCACTAGTTGAGTCCAGTGTCTAACCCTATATTTATAAGTTTTGAGAATTTGGAAATATGAATAGCTTTGTTAATCTGTATTTTATTCATTGTTAAAATGAATTAATAGTGTAAATAAAAGCAAGATAAATTATGTAAAAGGTACAGCATTCGATCGGATTTTGCTCCCGAAGTTCTCCATCAGGCTAGCTAATATTACGGGAAGTCAGGCATAGTGTGTATGTGTGTGCATGCAAAGCCGCTTCAGTCATGTTCAACTCTGCAATCCTGTGAAAATAGTCTGTCAGGCTTCTCTGTCCATGGGATTCTCCAAGCAAGAATACTGCAGTGGGTTCCCATGCCCTCCTCGAGAAGATCTTCCCCACCCAGGAATCGAACCCTTGTCTCCAGATCTCCTACACTGGCAGCCGGGTTCTTTACCACTAGTGACACCTGGGAAACCCTTAGGCATAGTTCAGGGCTTAACAACATGAGTACTGGAGTATCAGGTAACTCTAGTTTCTAGTTAAAACTCTAAGACATTTCGTCCCCAATTTCAGGTAGCTTTGATGAAGTCTCTAAAAGTAAAATTAACCTGCCATAAAGCTGTTGAATTCTCATAACAATTCTGTAAGATGATCCTTGTGAAAATGGTAACAGGTTGCCAGAAGCATTACTAGCCTTTCAAAAACAGAAGCTCTCCTGTGAAGATACATGCACACACATGTGTTTGAGCCAAACAAATATCCTAGGACAAAAGTGGGGTTGCAATTGGGAAGAGATGGAAAGAGCAGCTAACAAGTCCCAGGCACTAGTTGGTTTTGATAAATTATGAAATTCAATAGAAAATCCTGGCATTAGAAATAAGGAAACTGATAAGTACGATCCCATTGCCATTTACTTTATTGTTTTGGGTTCGGGTTTATACACCCTTTTTGTGTTTCCTGTCTAGAGAATATCCTTTAGCATTTGTTGAAGAGGGGGTTTGGTGGTGCTGAATTCTCTCAGCTTTTGCTTGTCTGTAAAGATTTTGATTTCTCCTTCGTATTTGAATGAGATACTTGCTGGGTACAGTAATTGGGGCTGCAGGTTATTTTCTTTCATCACTTTAAGTATGTCTTGCCATTCCCTCCTGGCCTGAAGAGTTTCTATTGAAATATCAGCTGTTATCCTTATGGGAATCCCCTTGTGTGTTATTTGTTGTTTTTCCCTTGGTCAGCTGATGAATGGATAAGAAAGCTGTGGTACATATACACAATGGAGTATTACTCAGCCATTAAAAAGAATACATTTGAATCAGTTCTAATGAGATGGATGAAACTGGAGCCGATTATACAGAGTGAAGTAAGCCAGAAAGAAAAACACCAATACAGTATGCTAACACATATATATGGAATTTAGAAAGATGGTAATGATGACCCTGTATGTGAGACAGCAAAAGAGACACAGATGTGTAGAGCGGACTTCTGGACTCAGAGGGAGAGGGAGAGGGTGGGATGATTTGGGAGAATGGCATTGAAACATGTATACTATCATGCAAGAAACGAATCGTGAGTCTATGTTTGATGCAGGATACAGGATGCTTGGGGCTGGTGCACAGGGATCATCCAGAGGGATGGTGTGGGGTAGGAGGTGGGAGGGGGGTTCATGTTTGGGAACTCATGTACACCCGTGGTAGATTCGTGTCAATGTATGGCAAAACTAATACGGTATTGTAAAGTAAAATAAAGTAAAAATAAAAATTAAAAAAAAATAAAGAAATAAGGAAACTAACTTCTAAGAAGGTTAAATAGCTTCCTTAAGGTCACAAGGGCTTCCCAGGTGGCTCAGTGGGTAAAGAATTCACCTACAATGCAGGAGACACAGGAGATGTAGGTTTGATCCCTGGGTTGGGAAGATCTCCTGGAGTAGGGAGTGGCAACTCACCGGCATTCTTGCCTGGAGAATCCCATGGACAGAGGAGCCTGGTGGGCTACAGCTCATGGGGTCGCAAAGTGTCAGACACGACTTAGCAACTGAGCATGTGCATGCATGTGCAAAGTCACACACTCGGTAATGAAGGAGTAGCTGTTCAAACCCAGGTCTTTTACTACAGAGACTGGGGAGAGGAACAGAGGAATAGAAATTATAGAGAAATAAAAAAATTGAATGAGGGGAGAAATATGAAGATATATCAGATGAATCTCTAAATTTTTGTACAAAAGAGAATTTTGAATCTTTAGTTGATCACAAACATTACAAAATCTTCACATCAGTTCTTTATCTCTTTCCACTGAAAATGTCCATCAGCCTGTAGAATATGTTTCTCTCAGGTCTCAAGGTACGAGTATTGTGGTCTCCACTGATTGCAGAAACCAGAATCCAATTTGTAGGAGAGTTCTTAGTTTCTTATTAAGCACACATCATTGTTAAATGCTTACTGTCAAGAAGTCTCATCAGGCTTTCAAAGCTTTTCTGCACTGCCTGTGAGGTCCTCACAACACTGGAGATTACCGATAAAGGCACTCTCACATCTACAGGGGTAGTTGTGGCAAACAGTAGAAATGTACTTTCTGATAGAATTAAGGTAATTATCCATGAGATGAATTCAAGGTAATGTGAAGGTCATTCCCACTGCAGGTTATTCTTAGTGAGATACAATTCTGTATCACCTCTATCACTCAAGGAAAGAAAAAAAAAAAGCAGATGAAAAATTGTATACCAAATCTGAACTTCTTTTGATCCAGTCTTGCAAGAGATGATAAAAGTTGGTCATTCAATAAAGGGGTCTGATTTGTAACTACAATCGCCCCTTGTTATCTGTGGGGGATAAGATATAAAAATCCTTGGATGTTCAAGTCCCTTATATAAAATGGCATGGTATTTGCATATAACCTGTGCACATCCTCCTTTATACTTTAAATTATCTCTAAATTACTTATAATACCTAATACAATGTCAATGTGGTCAAATACTTGAAAATACAATGTAAATGCTATGTGAATATTTGCCAATGCATGGTAAATTTGAGTTTTGCTTTCAGGAAGTTTCTGGAACTTAAAAAAAAAAAAGAACTTTTCAGTTTGTGGTTAGTTCAATCCATGGATGTGGAACTCATGAATATAGAGAGCTGACTGTGCTGCTAATCTCTTTGTGATATTTCCCATTCTTATATTCTTATTCTGCACACGGTATCTAAGGCATGCCTACCTGCTCAGGATAACGACTAAGATGACAACTAGAATTTGGACTGTACTTATGTTAACCTAAAAGAGGATTAAATACTTTTATCATGAAAATAAAGGAATGTTGTAATTGTCCTCACTATGGGTTTTTCAGGGCTTCTCTAATAGCTCAGAAGGTAAAGAATCTGTCTGCAACACAGGAGACCTGGGTTCGATTCCTGGGTTAGGAAGATCTCCTAGAGAAGGGAATGGCAAGCTACTCCAGTATTCTTGCTTGGAGAATTCCATGGTCAGAAGAGTCTGACAGGCTACAGTCCATGGGGTCGCAAAGAGTTGGACATGACTGAGTGACCAACTCTTTCACACTTTCAGGGGTGTTTCAGCAAACCAAGAAGAAGCCTTCCTAAAGAGACACTACATTTAGTACATGGAGATTCATATTTAACCTGTAAATATCCCAAAGTATTGTACTTGAGAACACAGACAGTTGTCAAGAATTCCATAATGCTCTTTCCAAAAAAAGGCAATAGTCTATTATATTGAGTCAAACCTATTGGGTCACATTGAACAAATTACTAGCAAAGAGAGTCATTGTAGGTACACACAGAAAAGGTTCACTGAGTAAATTGATAGGTATCTTCAATATCAAGCTTAAAATACAGTACAGGATTCAGAAATTCATTTCCTTATTAAGCCAACGTTTATTTTGTAAAATAACAGAGAGGGAGCTCCTGAAACTATGTGTAATCATGAGTCAAATCTATTTCACCTACTTTCACTAATCAAGCACATGCATGTCCTCCAAGTTGCACGTGGTCTAAACAATGAGATCATTGCGGGAGTTGTTGTCAAGATACTCAAGAGTCAGCTGTGACTAGTTGGAACTGAGCCGGTTAAGATCAGATTGGACCACTGACCCTCTAAGCACAAGCGGGAATGTCTGATTGGTGAACTTTTGAGGTGGGGGGGGGGGGGGGGCTTGTGGATAGCGCTTGCACGCTTTGGAACGTAACGTGCAGGAGCCAGGAGTTTAGTTATACCAGCATGGAAAGACAGTTTCTGTGCCATTTTCCAGTCACTCGGCTCCTCATAGTCCCCACGCCTCAGGCCGCTGCGCTTTTTTATTCTTTAATCCTGCAACTACCCTGAACCCTTGCCTTCAGAAGGAGGCAAATAGGAGACTGGTTCTTTTGTCGTGAAGCTGCCTTGTGAATGAACCCCCTCTTTGCTGCAAACCTTGGTGTCTCAGCATTTTGGTATCTGTGCTTCGGGCAAAACGAAACTCCTTCGGAATGCAAAGATCTCAGGAGTTCACAAACAGTAAGATAGATACCTGTACCCTTCAGATACTATTTCACATTCTCATATATTAATCCATTAAAATTTTTTTCTTTTTGAGGACTGCTAATGTGTGAGGTGAACACTGTCTTGATGAGCAGGACAAAGTATTGGTGCAAATGGAGCTTATGCTCTAATGAAGAGGATTTTATATCGATTATACAATAAATTGATAAAGTCAAGGTGCCTTTCACGTACAGAATGAAAATGGTTTGTTTTGATAATAACGCAATGAAACTAATATGAACTAATTATGAGAAATATATATGTGATAATTGCAGTGCTTTATTCTTACAAAATGTTGGGCTAGAGGGACATGTCTCCTTGGGAATATAGAAAAAGAAGCAAAGAGATTGTGACATTTAACCTAAACCTTCAGGCATGACTTCTCCAAAGAAACAAACAATTACTGCAGGAGAAGAAACAGCGATTTTAAAGCTACCAAGTCCAGAAAAGATGAGGTGTTGATAGAATAGCGAGTAGCTCAATAAGACCTGTCCTTATATTCACACCTTCTCTCTCCCTGGACCGTGCTTTGCTTCTCTGGTAAATATTCCTACCTAGAATAAATGTCACAACTGCACTAAGCAGGTAAGCTTTATGGCAGAAGAACACAAAATTGTGCTAAATAATCTCACTTAAAATTTGTGGTCTCAAATGCCCAATGAGAAGGTAATATAAAAATATAAAAGTTAACCCTATGAAAACCTATGTCTGATGCAGGATTCCTCTCAATTTTATCATATTAAGAAATCATTTTTCTATTCTTGCTTTGCTAAGAATATTTTTTATTATGAACGTGTTTTGAATGGGATCATTTTTGCATTTTTAAAGATTACATGATTTTTTACCCCTTTCCTACTAATGTGATCAATTTATTTCCCCACTGCATTTGAGTAGTTTATAGTAAAATATTAGGGCTTCCCAGATGGCACTAGTGGTAAAGAATCCACCTGCCAATGAAGAAAACACAAGAGAAGTCAGTTCCATCCCTGAATCGGGAAGATCTCTGGAGAAGGGAATGACAATCCACTTCAGTATTCTTGCCTGGCAAATTACATGGGTAGAGGAGCCTGGCAGACTATAGGCTATGGGACCACAAAGAATTGGACATTACTGAGCATATATTTAAATGTTAATTCAACCTTTTAATCCTGGAATTTAAATATACCTCTTGATATTTTATTTTCACGTCACAGATTTAACTTCCTGGTGAAAGTGAAGTCTCTCAGTTGTGTCCGACTCTTTGCGACCCCATGGACTATAGCCCACCAGGCTCCTCCCTATGGGATTCTCCAAGCAAGAGTACTGGAATGGATTGCCATTTCCTTCTCCAGGGGATCTTCCCTACCCAGGGATTGAACCCAGGTCTTCCGAATTCCAGGCAGATGCCTTAACCTCTGAGCCACCAGGGATTTCCTTACAATTATTTTTCCACAGTGTCATTTTGTACTTTTGGTACATTTATATTGGTTCAATAAAACAAATGGAGGATGTCCTCACAAAAGCAACAACAACAAAAAAACAAATCCCAATGAATATAGTATTGCTGACTATATAATTGCACATTCCTTTTTTTTTTGTCTTCCCACTCCCCACAATTAATCCTCCATACCTCCTCATCTCTACTCAAGACTCCTATACCAGTCTTCTCATTCTCACTCCCAGTTTATGATTTAAATCATCATCTACTGAGAAAATAGAAATAAAACATGCCTGGTGGCTTTGGTAGGCTGTCTGGAGCTTGAATGGTCTGGACTGGGGGATGGTCCCTAGGAGTGCTATGCTGGGGACCCCCTTGGCTGTGGACTTAAAGCTGAATCAGTTGTGAGGAGTGGGTTGGCCCTTGGGAAGCACTGCACCCTAAGCTCCTTTGGCAGGACTACTGTGGCTGGAGCGGGGAGACCTAGAGGCAAAGTCTCTCATTCCTTGAGGGGCCCTAGCAGTTCCCTGCTAGTTTGGCAGAAGCTCTATGGTGAGTAAAGAGTTTTTTCCCTGTAAGGTCTAAGTGCCCTTTAAACTGCTGGTTTTGTTTTTGTTTTCCTGTGTCCCAATCCCAAGGTGGATAAGTTCTCACTCAGGACTCTAAGCTATATTTCCTCCTGCTGCAGGTCACCATGGCAGGGTTGGAGTTCCCATGGATACAGTGTCTCCATCCCATTTGTACATGGTCCTTTTGTGTGCAGTAGCTGTTCATTCAGTCCTCAAGTCTTCAGGAGAAACTGCTCTATGTGCTGATGTAGAACTGGGATGTCTGTAGGAGGAGGTGAGCTCAGGGTTTTTCTACACTCCTAACTTCTCTCTCCCACCACTCCTCCCATCTGTACTTTTTAAAGTTGGTTCATATGCTTTTTAAAAATATATATATTATTTTTTAATTTTATTTTTGGGCTGTGCTGGGTCTACGTTGCTCTGCTTGGGCTTTCTCTAGTGGGGGCTACTCTGTTGCAGTGCTTGGGCTTCTCATTGTGGTGAGCAGCTTCTCTTGTTGCAAAGCACAGACTCTAGGCATGCAGCTCTCAATAGTTGTGGCATGTGCGTACTCAGACTTCAGTAGTTGGGGCACATAGTAGTTGCTGCATGCAGGCCTGATACAGTTGAGGTTTGTGGGCTCTAGAGTGCCATTTCAGTAGCCGTGTCACATGGACTTAGTTGCTAGCTGTGTGTGGAGTCTTCCTGGACAGGGATTTAACCTATGTCCCATGCATTGGCTGGTGGATTCTTATCCACGGCACCACCAGGGAAGGTCCCATATGATCTTTTGGGAGAGCTAAACTTATATTTGAGAGCAACTTTCTGGAGATATGCAAATCCATATTTTTAAATATAATTTTTATTTAAATACTAAAAAAAATATTTTTGCAATGTTGTGTTGGTTTCTGCCATCAGTTCAGTTCATTTCAGTCACTCAGTCGTGTCCGACTCTTTGGGACCCCATGAATAGCAGCACACCAGGCCTCCCTGTCCATCACCATCTCCTGGAGTTCACTCAGACTCAAGTCCATCAAGTCAGTGATGCCATCCAGCCATCTCATCCTCTGCCATCCCCTTCTCCTCCTGCCCCCAATCCCTCCCAGCATCAGAGTCTTTTCCAATGAGTCAACTCTTCGCATGGGGTGGCCAAAGTACTGGAGTTTCAGCTTCAGCATCATTCCTTCCAAAGAAATCCCAGGGTTGATCTCCTTCAGAATGGACTGGTTGGATCTCCTTGCAGTCCAAGGGACTCTTAAGAGTCTTCTCCAAGACCACAGTTCAAAAGCATCAATTCTTCAGCACTCAGCTTTCTTCACAGTCCAACTCTCACATCCATACATGACCACAGGAAAAACCATATCCTTGACTAGATGGACCTTAGTCGGCAAAGTGATGTCTCTGCTTTTGAATATGCTATCTAGGTTGGTTATAACTTTTCTTCCAAGGAGTAAGCGTCTTTTAATTTCATGGCTGCAGTCATCATCTGCAGTGATTTTGGAGCCCAAAAAAATAAAGTCTGATCTGTTTCCACTGTTTCCCCATCTATTTCACATGAAGTGATGGGACTGGATGCTATGATCTTCGTTTTCTGAATGTTGAGCTTTAGGCCAACTTTTTCACTCTCCTCTTTCACTTTCATCAAGAGGCTTTTTAGTTCCTCTTCACTTTCTGCCATAAGGGTGGTGTTTCTGCATATCTGAGGTTATTGATATTTCTCCCAGAAATGTTGACTCCAGCTTGTGCTTCTTCCAGCCCAGCGTTTCTCCTGATGTACTCTGCATGTAAGTTAAATAAGCAGGGTGACAATATACAGCCTTGACGTTCTCCTTACAGCAGAGCAAATCAGCCATAATTATTCATACAGCCCCTCCCTCTCTAAAGGCAACTTATTATATGCTGAACACTTAGAAAATACTGCAGAGAGAGGGTCAAACTTGCCATGTCACACAGAAGAGTTTAGATAATGTGGTGTATGGATGATAGATTTGAAAATAGCGTTAGTGTCCTTGCATTCCAAATTTAATACTGTTGCCATTTCACCAATCTTGAAAATCCCTTAGTCATTTTCCAAGTGGACACCTATCACCAGACACCAATGGCAACTGATCTTAGGGCTCGTTCCACTCTCACTCCTTACACTGATGACCGTGACACTAGACTTTGGAGTATCAGTTCAGGCTTGCACAGATTCTTCTAATCACTGTGCTATCCCTCCATTGCCTGTTTTCTGCACACATATATCATGAAGAGTAGAAGGACATTATCAAAATTTATTAACCAGGGAAATATTTTGTTATGCTGTTTATACTCTAAAAATTTATGAAATTGATGTTAAAGAGCAGTCAGTCCCCTCCTATGCATGAGGACAATTAATAATGTCAAATCACCAATTATAAGGGAATGCATTTGAGAGCCCGCATTTAATTGCATTCTTTTAAGTCATTTGACACAAACAAAAATAACAAATAGGTTTAGTTACAAGTTGTATACCAAACAAATTCCATTACTTATACCTACTAAAAGTTTAATTATCAACTGAGAGCTACATGAAGCATATTTATTTTAATAATATATCTGTATTATAAGCTTACCAATTTTTCCTTTCCTCACTAATTTATTTGCATAAACTTCAGATTATTGCCAAAGAAAAACTATTCAAACATACAAATATCTAAAAAAATATGAATAAAAGTTTCTTTTTTCCTCTGTTTCTTCTCCTGAGTTGAGGTAAAGTAAACTCAAATTTACTGAACAAAATTAGCTCTTGGCACAGTTAACAATGTCTAATTAGAAATCTGAATGAGATTAATTTATAGGTTGAAAATTTTATTATGCACTACTTCTCCAAAATTCTGTTTTTTAATGGCCATTCATCTTTATTTGACTATTGGACCACATTTTTATAATTTAAATGTGTGTATTATATCTAGACTGAAAAGTGAAATTGTTTTAAGAGGACCAACTTGTGCCTAAGGAAAATCTCAGTATTTGGTGCTGTTCAAAGATCAGGAAAGGTTACTTGGAGCTGCCAATCACCCATGTTTTTATATTAGCTATAGTTGCAAAGTTTCTTTTTTCTTTCTTATTCTGTCAATTTCACCTTTTCATATTCTTCAAAGCTACCCTATCCATATCTGGGATTTATAACACAAACTGAAATTACTTTGTCATCCAGAGGACCCATATATGAATAAGTTAAGAATTTGACTTAACAAAATATTCCAGGAAATATGTAATGTGGAAGCACAGTCTGACTTAGGACATGTTGCTTTGAAAAGAACATAGCAGGAGAATGTTGAACTGTTTCCACTAAGCAGTTGGGTGATCTTTCTTTATTTTTCTTCCTTTTCCAAGTATATATTTATGGCTAGACAGTTCTAGTTGTTGAGTATTGTATGAAAGAGAAAATGCATTTGATATGTATATGCTGTATACATTGATACCTGGAGGATATATAACTGATCAACACACATATCTCACAGCAACATTTTCCTGAGGAGTGTGTATGCTTGAGCTTAAAGCATGCAGATTCTGGCTATCAGGTCTATGTGCAAGTCTGTGAGGTTGACCTCCCATTGGTCAGAGATTATATTTTGTTTTTAATGATTTAAACACACACACACACATTCATGCATACATATACATTTATTGTCCAGTAAGAAACAGTGGAGGCCATTAATAGAGCGAAAATACACTGAAACTGAAAGGTTTGGCTGCTTGCCGCTCAAAAGCCAGTAAAGAGACGAGGTTGATGGTAAGGAAAGTTTGCTTTATTTTGGATGTTGACAACTGGAATGGAGGAGAGCAAATCTCTGTCCAAGGCCTGACCATCCTCCTCAACCTAACAGCCTGTGGAAAAGAGGTTTTATAGGCTGAGGGAGGGGGCTACATGCAGAAACAGCACAGTCAGCTCAGACAGTCATCTTGAAATTGGTCATCTGTGGTCTGACCAGCATCATTTTGATTATCTTGCTAAGTCGCTTCAGTCATGTCCGACTCTGTGCGATGCCATAGACGGCAGCCCACCAGGCTCCCCTGTCCCTGGGATTCTCCAGGCAAGAACACTGGAGTGGGTTGCCATTTCCTTCTCCAAGGCATGAAAGTGAAAAGTCAAAGTGAAGTTGCTCAGTCGTATCTGACTTTTAGCGACCCCATGGGCTGCAGCCTACCAGGCTCCTCTATCCATAGTATTTTCCAGGCAAGCGTACTGGAGTGGGGTGCCATTGCCTAAGTCACTTCAAGGTTCAGTTTCTTTTAATTTCTTTGAGAACTTTGCCACAGTTCTCCAAATTGTGGCAGCTTAAGTCATGGCTACAGTTTGGTCTGCATGTAGTTAACTTCTTCCACCTGGTGGAAGTTTCAGTATCTATCAGATATAAGACAGCTCACAGGATATGGCTCAGAATATTATCTATAGCCCTTGAGGAGGAACTAAAGGTCCTTGATTTTGCTTAATGACTAAGCAATTATTATTTGGTCTCCTCTGACTTTCTTTGTTTCTGCATTTTCTCACTTTTCTGATTAAACTTATTCTTTGGCTAAAACAAAGCTTTTCTGAAGACAAAAGGTAGGCTGAGAATATGGGGGGCAAAGGACATATGATCCTACTCTGTTTCAACATTAATCCTCAAATGTAAGACTTAACCTATATCATACACAAGGGTACCTATTTAATAGTCACTATTCTTTCTATTAAGATTTGCTAATTAATATATACATTATTAAGAATTTAATTTTTAGTCACACTCATTTTCTATTGTTGCATTTTGAGGCATTTCTTCTGGATGATATGTCTAGCAATTGGTCACAGATTATATAATGACTTTCCGGATGGCTCAGTTGATAAAGAGTCCGTCTTCAATGCAGGAGACCCCGGCTCGATTCCTGAGTCCAGAAGATCCCCTGGAGAAGGGATAGGCTACCCACTCCAGTATTCTTGGGCTTCCCTTGTGGCTCGGCTGGTAGAGAATCTGCCTGCAATGCAGGAGACTGGGGTTTGATCCCTGGGTTGGAAAGATCCTCTGAAGAAGGGAAAGGCTACCCACTCGTGTATTCTGGCCTGGAGAATTCCATGCACTGCATAGTCCATAGGGTCACAAAGAGTCAGACTTGACTGAGCAACTTTCACTTTCACTTCATTATCAGTTCAGTTCAGTTGCTCAGTCGTGTCGTACTCTGCGACCCCATGAATCGCAGTACGCCAAGCCTCCCTGTCCATCACCAACTCCCAGAGTTCATTCAAACTCATGTCCATCAAGTCGGTGATGCCATCCAGCCATCTCATCCTCTGTCGTCCCCTTCTCCTCCTGCCCCCAATCCCTCCAAGCATCAGACTCTTTCCTGATGAGTCAACTCTTCACATGAGGTAGCCAAAGTACTGCAGTTTCAGCTTTAGCATCATTCCTTCCAAAGAATACCCAGGATTGATTTCCTTTAGAATGGACTGGTTGGATCTCCTTGCAGTCCAAGGGGCTCTCAAGAGTCTTCTCCAACACCACAGTTCAAAAGCATCAATTCTTCGGTGCTCAGCTTTCTTCACAGTCCAAAACTCACATCCATATGTGACCACTGGAAAAACCATGTCCTTGACTAGATGGACCTTTGTTGGCAAAGTAACGTCTCTGCTTTTTAATATGCTGTCTAGGTTGGTTATAACTTTCCAAGGAGTAAGCATCTTTTAATTTCATGGCTGAAATCACCATCTGCAGTGATTTTAGAGCCCCCCAAAATAAAGTCTGACACTGTTTCCCCATCTCTTTGCCATGAAGTGATGGGACCAGATGCCATGATCTTCATTTTCTGAATGTTGAGCTTTAAGCCAACTTTTCACTCTCCTCTTTTACTTTCATCACTTCATTATAGTTAAATATAAAATCATATAATAACATTTGAACCCACCATGCCAGATCATCAGTTTTCAATGTTACTTTGGCCTAATTTTTGAAGTATTTTTTTTCAGGAGTCATTTTTTTTTATAGTCTTCTGTGCTTTTTATCAACATGAAATATGATTAAATACTAATTGATGACAAGATCTTGTCACTAGACTTTCATGAAAGCCGTGTCTATACTAATAAGCAGAAGCAGTATTGAAACATATTTGATTTAGAGGGATTCTATGGTTATTAAGTGCAATGAGATGGACCATTGTTTTTCAAAGGTTATACATTCAAGGCAAAGACTGATTTTTCATCAACAAATTTTCATGAAAACTGAACAAAAATTTTCTTTAAAAATAAGTTTCCAATCAAAAGTTTCTTCAAAACCTGTTACCAGTTTGTGATGTTCACATATATGTTACCAACACACACGTTCTGTGGATCATTTTAAATTCAAAAGCATTCCTAATAAAAAGGAATTCAGAGATACTGGAATATATATACATTTAAACATCTGAAGTCAATCAACAGAAAGTTATTCCAGGCATAGTATTTTTAAGATTGAATTATCACTGTACTCTCCACAACCCAAACACCTACTCTTCAAATTCTTTTGTAAAATAATTGTATTATGGCATAATTTCATAGCCCTGTAATATAATTTTTATAATGCCTCTAGTTTGTGAAATCAAAGATTTAATTTGCTTCTGTTGTGTCTTAATTTATGCTTGACTTTTTAAGGTACTGATAGTCAGTATAGGAAGAGACAGGCAACATGTTAAAATGTCATCAAAGCAGCATTCTATTTTAAAACAAAGATGTATATTCTAATTCCAATGACAATGATAAAGCACTCCAGGGTGTGCTTTAATGGGCCATTATTTTACTTCTTGGGTAGTTGAAATTCTTTGGCCTATAGCCTTCTGCTCCCCTGAGTCTCTGGGCCTCTATTAGACCCATTAAAAACTCCCTGGAATGTGGTTTTTGTCTAATGTGATTATTATAAAAATGTCCAAGTTATGCATTTATTCCTCCATTTGCAGTGGCACTGGCATTTCATTCGCTTGAATGTTGACATGGGGGTCTTCAGAAAATAAAGGACAGCTGATGAATTAGAAAGTTAAAAAAAAAGATTTTTCAGGCCCATGTCACTGGGGGCAAGGGAAAGGAAGAGAAATGTCTGAGTAATCTGAGAGTGATTTTTACACATGCCAAGCATATTGTGGTTTGAACCACAGTGGCAAAGCTTCACAAGTCACAGGTTTTATATATTATCCCTAGCTTAGTTTTTCAAATGATCTTTCACTGCTTCTGCTTTGTGATGGGTAGAATCTCTTTTATTTCTGTGCTTTCTTTACTCTTTCAGTATAAACACACATTTTATAGATCTTAGTAATGAGAGAACAGACTAGATCCCAGTATCAAAAGCAAGAGAGGCCAGGAGTGAATGACATGTTATATTTCTTTACCCATAAAATTGCTTTGGTAGAAGCATCTTTCCCATTAAAGGTGGTTGTAGTGGAGATATCAAATGTTCCCCTTTCAGCAATAGAGTTCAATCCATCATGCATTCTCAGTCGTGTCTGACTCTTTTGGGACCCCATGGACTATAGCCTTCCAGGCTTCTCTGTCCAAGAGATTTCCCAGGCAAGAATACTTGATATACAAGAATGAGGATATGGGCTGCCATATACTCCTCCAGAGGATCTTCCAGACCCAGGGATCGAACCCGGACTCTTGTGTCTTCTGCATTGGCAGGTGGATTCTTTAACCCATTATGTTCCATGAGCAAATCAAGATAATTTATCTACCTTATACAATGCTCAGTCTTAAGGTGATATCCAAAAGAGGACAGATACCCTTCCCGACATTTGATACATGGAAACTTGGGGGCCTATAGATACTCTCACTTTTCAAACATTTGCTTTATGGTACTTGACTTTTATGAGGGACATACAGTAGTATCTGTTTTTGCTAACTGAAAGAAATTTGAAGAAAATTTTTTTGTGTGTGGAAAAAAAGGGAAAAAAGTTAAAACAGGTTAGATTTTGACATTTGTTTTGTCGTGAGCCATTATAGTGAGAGCAGGCACCCCAAGCTTGGAGAGTGACACTACCAAGCTCCTTCCTTGGGAACCACACCAAGCATCTCAGCATCAAGCTGCTCTATCTCTGAACTGTGTCTGTAAGCATCTGTATTTTATTTCCATTTGTTTTGTCCATTATTAGCAAAATGTGCTCCAAAGCAATTGCTTCAATTTACACTTAGGAAAGATTTCATAGGAATACTCTACTTTTGGATGGTATGTGTGGGGGCGGGATGTAAATGGTATCTCTTCTTTGTGCATTATAAACTGAAGGGTAGCCTTAGAGTTTGTAGGGGTTACTGTTCTTACTTTTATTTTATGTCTTGGCTTCACTTTTGTTTTTATGTTAAAAAGCATGTTGCATCTTTTCAGTTGCTTTTCCTGCAACACTTGAGATGGTCATGTAGTTTGTTCTTCATTTTGTGGTGTATGAATGTGGTGTATTACATTGAATTTTGTGTGTTTAACCATCCTTGCAATCCAGGAATAAACCCCATTTGGGCAGGGTGTATAATTCTTCAGTGTGCTGTGAAATTTGTCTTGGTAGTGTATTGTTGAGGATTTTTGAATTCATGTTCATCAGGGATATCGGTCCCTACTTTTTTTTGTCTATCTTTGGTATCAGAGTTATGCTGGTCTCATAAAATAAATTTGAAGGTGTTTTCTCCTCTTCTGGTTTTTGGAATAATTTAAGAATAAACTGTGTTAATTTTTCAAAGGTGTGTTACAGTTATCGAGTGAAGTGAATTGGTCCTGGGCTTTTCTTTACTGGAATGTTTTTTGATTACCAATTCAGTCTTCTTATAGGCTGTCGATTTGTTTATAGGTTTATTTGTTAGGTTTTTAATTATTTCATGATTCTGTCTCAGTAAATTTTATGTTTCTAGTATTTTAAAATTTTTATCCAATTTATTGTTGTATAATTGTTCATAAGTATGCTTGTAATTTTTATTTCTGTGGTAGCAGTTGTAATGCCTCCTTCATTGCTGATTTAGTTGAGTTTCTTCTCTATATATTTGTCTCTATATTTTCTTTACCAGAGTCTTTATTTGGTTATTTTTTCTCTGTTAGTGTTTAGCATAATACTGTTGCAACTTGAAGGACTCCCTTTTTCATTTCTTATAGGACTCTTCTGTTGGTGATGAGCTCTCAGCTTTTGTTTATGTGAAGAAGTCTTAAGTTTGTCATTATTTTTGAAGGACAGCTTTGCCAGATATAATATTTTTGGTTGGAAAGTTTTATTTTTATTTTTTTATTTCTTTGAATATATCATTTCTCTTCCTTGCAGCCTGCAAGGTTTATGCTGAGAAATGCACTGATAATCTCATCCTTATCTCTTATGTGTGACTAATCACTTTTTTCTGCTGAATTACTTTTTTCTGCTGCTTTGAAGAGTCTATCTTTCTTTGTGACTTTAGCTTCTTATTATAATGATTTGATCATAACATGTCCCAGTGTGAGCTTCTTTAGGTTTTTCCTAGTTGGAACTTGTTGAGATATTTGAAATTTTATACATACTTTCTTCCTCAAATTTGGGTCATTTTTGGCCATTATTTCTTCAAATAGGCACTCTGCACTTTTCTCTTTCTCTCTCCTCCTGAGACTCCTGCATATTGGTTACTTGTTGGTATCTTATAAATCCCTTGTGGCTCTCTTCACTTCTCTTCATTCTTAATTCTTTTGCTCATCTACCTTAGTAATTTTAAATAATGTCTCTTCAAGTTTGCTAATTCTTTCTTTTCTTTGATCAAGTCTGATTTGAACTTTTAGCAGATTTTTCAATTCAGTTATCATATTCTTTAGCTCTAAACTTTAGTTTGTTATTATATATATATATTGATATAGTTTCTATATTCTTTTTGATATTCTCATTTTGTTCTTGTATAGCTTTCCTATTTTAATTTTGTCTTCCGTTTGTGTTGTCTTAGTTCACCGAGCAGCTTTAAAAATGTAACGTTGAATTCTGTATTAGGCGATGTATAGATATATGAATATTCAGTGTTAGTTTCTGGAGATTTATTTTCTTCCTTTGTTTGGGCCATATTTTCCTGTTTCTCTGTATGTCTTGCTATAATTTGTTGAAAGTTAGGTAGTTGAAAAATAGATACCTCTGCCATTCTTTACTGATTTTGTACCAGGAGAGACTTTTTACCAATCATCCCACTTAGAGATCCTGGAGGCCTTTAAACCTTTTTTAGGAATATGCCTTCTCTGAGCTCATGTGTATAATTCCCCAGCTAAATTGTTCTGTCATTTATTTTTCAGGAGTTCATAATCTTTTGTTCTCCCCAGCATCTTTCTGCACTTATACAGTCTCTTCTGGTGCCTCATTAATCCACTGTGCTCAGTTTTGTTCTCAGTAGCCCCTAGGCACTCAAATTACACAGGTTTCCTTTGTTGTTGTTATTCAGTTGCTCATTGTGTCTGACTGTTTGCTACCCTATGGACTGCAGCACGTCGGGCTTCCCTATCCTTCACCATCTCCCGGAGTTTGCTCAAACTTATGTCCATTCATCAGTGATGCCATCCAGCCATCATGTCCTCTGTAATCCCCTTGTCCTCTTGCCTTCAGTCTTTCCCATCATCAGGGCCTTTTCCAGTGAGTGAAAAGAGTAAGATCTTTGCATCAGGTGGCCAAAGTATTGGAGCTTCTGCTTCAGCATCAGTCCTTCCAATGAATATTCAGGACTGATCTCCTTTAGAATTGACTGGTTTGATCTCCTTGCAGTCCAAGGGACTCTCAAGAGTCTTCTCCAGGACCACAGTTCAGAAGCATCAATTACTTGACATTCCACCTTCTTTATAGTCCAACTCTCACATTGATACACAGCTTTGACTATATGGACTTGTGTTAGCAAAGTAATGTCACTGCTTTCTAATATGTTTTCTAGGTTTGTCATAACTTTTCTTCCGAGGGGCAAGAGTCTTTTAATTTCATGGCTGCAGTCACAATCTGCAGTGATTTTGGAGCCCAAGCAAATAAAGTCTGTCACTGTATCCATTGTTTCCCCATCTATTTGGCATGAAGTGATGGGACGGGATGCCCTGATCATAATTTTTTGAATGTTGAATTTTAATCCAGCTTTTTCACTCTCCTCTTTCACATTCATCAAGAGGCTCTCTAGTTCCTCTTCACTTCCTGCCATAAGGGTGGTGTCGTCTTCGTATCTGAGGTTATTGATACCCTGCAATCTTGATTCCAGCTTGTGTTTCATCCAGCTCAGCATTTCAAACTAAGTTTCCTTTAGTTTTCCAAATCAAGCAAGATAGAAAACAGATCCTTGGGCAGTCCCTCAAAATGCCAAAATAGTGTATGCACAATGCACTCTTTTCTTTTATTCCTAAGGGGGTAGAAAGTCTTGGGAACTTTCTTATGATTATGCCACACTACCGGCTAGGGGAAGGTCTATACAAGGGGGAACTTTCTTACCCACTTTGATGCACTTATTCTTGATTTTGTATTGCTTTGGATGCTACAATTTCTTAACTGGTTTTTGGAGTTCTCACTAAGGTAATTTGGTCCACCTTAAAAAAGTCTCTTTTCCACAAAGGAATCTCTAACCAGGGCTTCCTATTTTCATCATCTTAGTGACATCATTCCTGAGCACCCAAATTTGGTTCAGATATTCAGCTGGCACCAGCATCCCAGATGATATTGATGCAGAATATATGAAGAACACATATTTAAAAATACTGTTCCATAACAGTGATTCTTAATATGGGTGGAGTGTTAGAATCCCTGTAGATGTACTGATGCATAGGATCCACTTACAGACATCCTGATTTAAATGCTCTGTAGTGGAGCTCAAAGTCAGAAGATAAAGCACTTGCATGGTGACTGTAATGAGCAGCCATTGCTGAGAACCATTGTTCTCATGCTTATGCTACTTACAGATTAATTGATTAACTCTAGGAGTCTATTAGGGCAGCTCATCTCCCTAAGGAGTTAATTTTAACTTAGGTATATTTTAAACACCAGTGAAAAAGTCCATTTAGCATCAGAGTCATCTTCATTCAGTTCAGATCGCCATCCTTGTGTTACTAATTAAGGTCAAAACATTTAAAGATACATTCATTTGAAAAGGACTGTAAATCTAATACCACTAGTAAAAGAAACTGTGACTCAAGCCCATTAAAGGTGAAGCAATTCAGCCTAAATTGTTGAACTGAAACAACTTACATTCCTTTCCAGATGAGTCTAGGGAAATGACAGGCAATTTTAACTCTTGTCACACACTTGGGTTTATTAGACCACACAGTTAAGAGAGAGAGTTTAGGAAGAAGTGCACTTTCTTTGTTGCCATTGAGAAGATTTCCAAGTGGTATCCGATATAACTCTAGCCGTGATACTCTTACCAAATCCAGATTTCCTCTGAGGATTTTGTGATTAATTCCAGCTGACACTTCTGCCAAACTAAAGAAGGCAATATTAACTTGGACTTACCTTTAATTTGGGCTTCCCAGGTAGTTCAGTGGTAGAGAACCTGCCTGCCAAGCAGGAGATATAGGAGATGTGGATTCAATCCTTAGATCAGGAATATCCCCTGGAGAAGGAAATTGCTTCACGTTCCAGTATTTTTGCCTGAAAAATCCAATGGACAGAGGAACCTGGTGGGCTACAGGCCCATGGGGTTGCAAGAGTCAGATACAACTGAGTAAGCATCTTCCTAGAAATATCTAAAGTGCTGGAATAATCTGGCATGTAGAAGAGATTCAGGAAACATTTACCTAAATAATGGACTATATATGGATATAAATAGATTGTTTGCAAAAATCAACCAGGACACCTCCCTTCAATTCCAGACTATTCTTAATCCACATGTGGCCTCCGGAAAACTCTGGTCTTTAAATTCCAATCCTTTTCCTGTGTATAACTTTCCCAACCACACGCAGACTTCATCACTTCAGAGTCCATCCTTTGGATCCAGTAACTCTACTTTTCTGGGAAGTTCTTTGGAAAAAGTATTGCATTAACTATTGGCAGTGTTACATTGAATTTAATAAGTAGTCTTATTTTTCTATTTAATTTTAAGATTAAATGAAAGCTTAGATAAAGTTTTGGTGCTAATATCTTAGAAGCATTATTATTCAAGCATGTATTTCTGTGTCTTTAACATAATGTTCCTTTTCATGGAGTTCATCCAAGACCTTAAGCAATTCATTAGTAAATTCTAAAAGACCTAATTTTGCTCTGTTCTTCATTATGTAGCACCATTACCTACAAATTTCTTTCAGAATTCCTTTCAGGTTATTTGCTTAGAAACATTGTTCTATGAATGGATTGGAAATCCTCTCTGCTCTCTGTCCCCTTCAAGAATTAAAGTGGGTGAAAGGTGAAATAAGAAATTTTGATCACAAAACTATTTCTAACGGCTTTTATTTCTTCATTTCTCCAAATTTTGTTTTGCTCTTCCACCCCTGCTTCATTGTAATTAGGCAAAAATTTCCCTTTTACAAAAGCCCAGGACCTAAGCTAGGTGAGATGTCATAAATATTCGTATATAGGTAAACCGTAATGTCTGCAAAAACAATCAAGCAAACCATCCCAAACTCAAGTTAAACCAAAAATGAATCAGACATAGACTTCCTCTCTCTCTCTGATATTGTTAACAATTTTCCTGCTTTGATCATCAAATTGCTATAATATATTTTTATGCGTATTGACAGTTTTAAAGGATTAAAAACAGTATAAATTGCAGCAAATTATGCAGCTCCCTATTATTGAAACTTCAATTCATATCAAACTGACAGTTGAAAGAAAGCATTCTTTTATATCACCCTACAAAAATTCATCTAAAATGACCTTTCTGAATAATTGATGAGGACTTTTTGTCTTTGTTGCAACTTTCTAAGGTGTGCACACCACACTGTAGCCATATTACTCCAATGGACTGTGCAAAGCCTAATTTGCAACTATTTCTGTCAGCTTCTCTCTAACTGGTGACATTCGTTAGGAAACTCTTCTAAAGCCAGAATAGATGAAGTAGTTTTAGGACATAATCTGTTTCACTTAATTTACAAATAAGCCCATTGGTTGAACACTGTCCAATGTGCTGTATAACAGATGATGAAAGTCAGTATATATGTGTCAATTTTCCCCTTCCTACAGGTTGGAAGAATACTAATCAAAGACAAATGACAATTTGAAAGTCAGAATTTTCACAATCTTTCATGTGTGAAGATAATATGCATTTATAGCGTGCATTTAACGATGGTCTAGTTATGAAGCATAAATACAAAAACTAGTATATTCTATGATCAGTATTTGTCATACTACATAAAGCAAAGCAAGAAATAGCCGAATAAGTCATTTATAGTCACTTAAACCAGTTTGAAAAGTGTACCTGCAAACTCTAGCTAATCATATGCTATTAACTTATTGTGTTAATGGTATCCCTGATTAATAAATATATATATTTATATATGTGTGCATGTGTGTGTGTGTGTATAAAACAGAAAGTAATAAAAATCATTTCTAATTATATCACCCTGACTAATCACAGCCCAAGGAGATATTTCAGTAATTAATATATATAAATATAGCTGTAGATAATTAAAATCTATGGCCATGCCATTCCTTCTGTAACCATATAAATTATTGAATATGTTTTCACAAAATAGGAGTCATAACATATACATAGCTTTATATTCTTAAAATTATTTTGTGAAATATCTAAGATATACAAATATTCATTTTCTCAGTAAATTGAATCTTAACATTATGCTATGTTTACTACAGTTTCATTGTTTTAGAAAATATATGATAACTGAGACACAGTTAAAGCCCCCTGGGAGAAAAAAACCTTCTGATTCTATTACCTTCTACCAAAGTAATCCCAAACATGAATTTACTGTTCATCATTCTCATGCATATTTTAATATGTAATGTATATTTACATATTCCTAAACATAATATAGTCTTGTGTTGGAGAAAAGTTTAAATTAAATCATACTTTATATGGCACTCTGCAACTTGCTACTCCTGCCTATTAGGTATGGAACTTTATCTTTGCTAATAGATATATCTCTCATTCAGTTGTTCTCATACATTAATTCATATCAAAATCAAAAATTCTAAGTCTCTTTCTATTGCAACAAGCCAGAATCTCTGAATTCTTAATCATAGATGCCCAATAGATAATTCTGATACATGCCAAAGTATGAGAACCAGTATTCTAGTTTGTTTTATTTGCATTATATTGTATTTCATTGCATAAATACACCACAGTTTATTTATTCTCTTTTGGCTGAATGGTTTATGTTATTACATTTTGCTTTTGCGAGTAAAATACCACGTGAAATGCTAAATAATGCAATATTGCCCTTTAGAGTTTTTATACAAATTTATAGTCCCATTGCCGTGACTATCTGGTTCTGATTTGCCTGGAACTTCCTCAGTGTTAGCAGAGGCATCTTGGCAGACTGGCATAGTTGATTATCCTAATAAGAGTGGGTAGTTTCACATACCCCAAAACATTAGTATTGTCCCACGTTTTTAAAATAATAATTTTTGGTCAAAGGGAAGGGATAAAAATAGTAACTATTTGTTTTATATTGTATTTTTTGATCCAAAGAATGACTGATTGCTTTTTTATATCTATTAGTCCTTTAAATTTACTCCTCTTTATCCTTTTTTATAAGAGAATGCTTATTCTTTCATATAGATACTTGAGTTTTTATGAATTTTTAGCATTAAAAATCATAAAAATCCATTTATCATTCATACATTACAAGTATTTCATGGAAGTCTATGCTGGCTTGCTTTTACCCTTTTCTTTATTTTGTACAAATTTCATCTTTCACAACATCAAATTTTTAATCTTGTATGTTTTGTGCTTTTTTTGGGTACTTAATCTAAGAATCCTTTCTATATACTCTGGTAATAACTTTAATTTAGATTATTTTCCTAACATTTTAGAATTTTACTTTTGACATTATATCTTCAGTATACCTAGAGTTATATGTGAAGTAAAGAGTCAATTTACTTTTCTGCATATAAATAATGAACTATTAAAGTATGTTTTTTAATCACTGATTTATAGCATTATTTATGTCACAAATCTATTTTTTAAATATATTTTACTTTAATTTATTGTTTCTGTATTTAGTGCAGTTAGTCTATGTTGTAACTTCCATTTTCTCTCACCTCAACTAATTTCTCTTAATTATTTTAGTTTTAAATTAGACATAATATCTAGTAGAACAAGTGATTTCAATTGTTCTTTTTCAATAGTCTTGCTATTTGTGACCCTTTGCTCTTTTGTTTAAATTCATTGCTACATTGATTCAGTTGTATTTAAACGTGATTTGGATTCAAACCATATTCAATTAATAGAATAATTTAGAAAGAATTGTTATCTTAACATCAGTGTTCCCATCCATGAGCATGGTATATCAGTCCATTCAGTCAATTCTTTACTTCTTGAATAGTTCTTCTTCTCTCTTAGAAGTTTTACATATATTCTTAAATGCTATTATGAATGTAGTTTCTAATTGCTTCATACTGATACCTACACACACTAAGTTTTTGTCTGCATGTTACATTTTCATTATGAAGTAAATGTCTGAACATATGTAGATAATCATACATTCTAAAAATGGAAACGGCTTTTAATTTTTTTTCCTAACTTATATAGCTGTGATTTCTTTACTTATTATACTGTCCATTTAGCAAATATTAAATAGAAATAATAAGGAAAGTCAGACTTCCTATATTTTTGAATTTTTGAGAGTGCTTCTAAATTTTCCCCATTAAGTAGCAGTTGGGTTAATATATGCCTTGATGATTTAAGAAATTCCTCTTCCACATTATATTTTCAGACTGTGAAAACATTAGTTCTTTGTAAATCATAAGTGAGTACAGCATTCTGAAGAGTTCAGAACACATGCATTGAAGTGATTGTATTTGCCTTTTAGCTGCAGTGGTAGGCAGTAACTAAAACAGGCCCCAGTGACTTCTACTTCCTAGTATCCATGCACTGTATAATCTCTCCAGTACATGATGGATAAAATTTGTGTGACTCCATATTCTTGCATGGTCTCAATCTTAAAGAGAAAATATTTATTCTTTTGCCATTGAGTGTGGTAATAGGTATGTTGATTGTAGATGCCCTTTATAATAACAGAATTTCAGATTTCATTCTATTCCTACTTTGCCAAATGTATTTCCTTCATATGTTGAAATGATATGGTTTTTTTTTTCAAATACTCTATTAACATTGTGAATTACCTTAGTTGTTTTTTTTTAAACAGTTCTGCATTCCTGCAAAAATTCTACTTGATCATGATGTGTTAAACTTTTATACATTGCTGGATTCATTTTACAATTTTTATCAAAATAATTTGGAACTATGCTTATGAGGATGGTTAGTTTGTAATTTGCTTTCCTTTTAAAGACTTGTCCTGGTTTTGTGAGTGTAATGTGGTTATCATAAAATGAGCCTGGAAGTGTTCCTACTTCTATATTCTGCAACAATTTTATGGCTTGATATTATTTTTTCCTTAAATGTTTGATGTAATTCTCCATTAAAGAAATCTGGGCTTTTTGTTTTTATCACAAACAATTACATATGTATTATAATTAAAAGTCAATTAAGTTTTCCTCACCATTTCCAGCTCTTATGCTTTCCACTGAGTTTACTTTTATTCATATTAAAATATATCCTTCATGGGTTTTTTCCCTCCTCTTGAACTGCTCTGGGTAGAAAAGCTTTGTTTATAAATGGCTGAAAATATCTTTATTTTGCACTCTCTCATGGATCTAGCTCCTGATACTGAAGCTGAGTTGATAAATGCTATGAACATATTGGCTTCTTTATTTTAGCCTTATCTCTGAAGTCAGAAAACTCCCATCTCTGACCGTGTCTTGAAGCAACTTGAACAATTTTCTTTCTCCATTACCCTGTAGGACCCAAACTCTCCAGGCCTGCATGGTTGCAGATACAGCGAACAGAAAGACTATAGTTTTTGTTTGTTTGTTTGTTTTTTTAGTGTCTAGTAAAAACATACTTTACTTAAATTTAGTGAAGTTACGTTATATTTGCTTCCTCATTTGACATGACACCCATCATTGTTTACTGTTTGGATCAATGGGTATACACATGTACTTTGTTTGCCATTTTCACCCACAAGTGGATGATACAGTTTAACACTGCAGTGCAAAAACTCTATGTCACTACTACTAGTTGTATATAAGTGTCTAGGTATTACTAGTAACTAGGTTGTCTCTGTTATTATAAACCTATCCACAATTGCTAGTGACATTTGTGTATGCCAGATACTTGCTCAATACTTCAGTTCAGTTCAGTTCAGTTTAGTCGCTCAGTCGTGTCCGACTCTTTGCGACCCTATGAATTGCAGCACGACAGGCCTCCCTGTCCATCACCATCTCCCGGAGTTCCCTCAGACTCACGTCCATTGAGTCCGTGATGCCATCCAGCCATCTCATCCTCGGTCGTCCCCTTCTCCTCCTGCCCCCAATCCCTCCCATCATCAGAGTCTTTTCTAATGAGTCAACTCTTCGCATGAGGTGGCCAGAGTACTAGAGTTTCAGCTTTAGCATCATTCCTTCCAAAGAAATCCCAGGGCTGATCTCCTTCAGAATGGACTGGTTGGATCTCCTTGCAATCCAAGGGACTCTCAAGAGTGTTCTTCAACACCATAATTCAAAAGCATCAATTATTCAGTGCTCAGCTTTCTTCACAGTCCAACTCTCACATCCATACATGACCACAGGTAAAACCATAGCCTTGACTAGACGGACCTTAGTTGGCAAAGTAATGTCTCTGCTTTTGAATATACTATCTAGGTTGGTCATAACTTTTCTTCCAAGGAGTAAGAGTCTTTTAATTTCACGGCTGCAGTCACCATCTGCAGTGATTTTGGAGCCCCCCAAAATAAAATCTGACACTGTTTCCACTATTTCCCCATCTATTTCCCATGAAGTGATGGGACCAGATGCCATGATCTTCATTTTCTGAATGTTGAGATTTAAGCCAACTTTTTCACTCTCCTCTTTCACTTTCATCAAGAGGCTTTTTAGTTCCTCTTCACTTTCTGCCATAAGGGTGGTGTCATCTGCATATCTGAGGTTATTGATATTTCTCCCGGCAATCTTAATTCCAGATTGTGCTTCTTCCAGTCCAGCGTTCCTCATGATGTACTCTGCATAGAAGTTAAATAAGCAGGGTGACAATAGACAGCCTTGACATACTCCTTTTCCTATTTGGAACCAATCTGTTGTTCCATGTCCAGTTCTAACTGTTGCTTCCTGAACTGCATACAGATTTCTCAAGAGGCAGGTCAGGTGGTCTGGTATTCCCATCTCTTTCAGAATTTTCCGCAGTTTACTGTGATCCACACAGTCAAAGGCGTTGGCATAGTGAATAAAGCAGAAATAGATGTTTTTCTGGAACTCTCTTGCTTTTTCCATGATCCAGCGGATGTTGGCAATTTGATCTCTGGTTCCTCTGCCTTTTCTAAAACCAGCTTGAACATCAGGGATTTCACAGTTCACGTATTGCTGAAGCCTGACTGGGAGAATTTTGAGCATTACTTTACTAGCATGTGAGATGAGTGCAATTGTGGGGTAGTTTGAGCATTCTTTTGCATTGCCTTTCTTTGGAATTGGAATGAAAACTGACCTTTTCCAGTCCTGTGGACACTGCTCAGTTTTCCAAATTTGCTGGCATATTGAGTGTAGCACTTTCACAGCATCATCTTTCAGGATTTGAAATAGCTCCACTGGAATTCCATCACCACCACTAGCTTTGTTCATAGTGATGCTTTCTAAGGCCCACTTGATTTCACATTCCAAGATGTCTGGCTCTAGATTAGTGATCACATCATCATGATTATCTGGGTCGTGAAGATTTTTTTGTACAGTTCTGTGTATTCTTGCCACCTCTTCTTAATATCTTCTACTTCTGTTAGGTCCATACCATTTCTGTCCTTTATTGAGCCCATCATTGCATGAAATCTTCCCTTGGTATCTCTCATTTTCTTGAAGAGATCTCTAGTCTTTCCCATTCTGTTCTTTTCCTATTTTCCTCTATTTCTTTGCATTGATCGCTTTCTTATCTCTTCTTGTTTTTCTTTGGAACTCTGCATTCAGATGCTTATATCTTTCCTTTTCTCCTTTGCTTTTTGCCTCTCTTCTTTTCACAGCTATTTGTAAGGACTCCCCAGACAGCCATTTTGGTTTTTTGCATTTCTTTTCCGTGGGGATGTTCTTGATCCCTGTCTCCTGTACAGTGTCACTAACCTCATCCCATAGTTCATCAGGCACTCTATCTATCAGATCTAGGCCCTTAAATCTCTTTCTCACTTCCACTGTACAATCATAAGTGATTTGATTTAGGTCATACCTGAATGGTCTAGCAGTGATGCCATCCAGCCATCTCATCCTCGGTCGCCCCCTTCTCCTCCTGCCCTCAATCCCTCCCAGCATCAGAGTCTTTTCCAGTGAGTCAACTCTTCACATGAGGTGGCCAAAGTACTGGAGTTTCAGCTTTAAGTAGAGACAACGCCTTTCACTATTTTCTTAAGAGGCCTATGAAGCATTCTATTTAAAATTTACTTTAAAAACACAAGCTGCTGGAGATAGTGTAAGGAGACAGTTGTTTTCTATCAGCATTTTATGAAGTGTTAGGTAAAGAAACTTTGGGAGGACTAATAACTGGAAAACTCTCATTTGTATCAGAGTTTCTTTTTCAAAAGATGTAGAAGGAAATGAAACATATTGCTGTTTCTCTCTAGATAGTTTGACCATTTCTCAGCATGAGCTCCATATAATGTTATACATAAAATCTTCAGATTAAAGAAAAAAATTCCAACACGGGCAGATTAAACTTTTGTCTTAAAATGTAGTACTATTTTGGTTATTCAAAATAAAAAGAAAATGAGAAGTAAAGACATTTATTTCTCTCTAGTGTCATCTAGAATGTGGGGACATGTTCAAATCAGCATCTCCCAGTTGGAAATAAAATCTCTGTGAAATTACTGATGGACATCAAGAAAAACCTTGGCAAGGAGATTCAGGATGCACAACTGTGGGATACTTATTCAAACAGAGCAATTAGTGGCCACTTTTCCAGTTTCCCTGCTGAGAAGACAGCCCTGTCAACTGCCTTCTTGCTGCAGAAATAGTCCCCACAGCCAGCCCTCATCTCGTGGCCTGCTTTTGTGTACAAATTGATACTTTGTTCCCCTTAAATGATCCAGCCCCTGAGAATGCCTTGGGTTCTGAACTCTGAAGCTGGCTGATCAGCATGGGAAGGTACTATGGAAGGATCCCTGCTTGGAGAGGACCGTCTCTCATCTAGGAGCGAAGCTGCACTGAGCGGCCAGACTGTGTGAAAAGAGCTAAGTTTGGACAGTGCCAGTCAAGCCTTAATGCTATCCAGGAGACTGTGGGTATTAATTCAATTTATGCTTCTCATTTTGATTGGTTCCAGCCAGGGAATTAAATAGTTCCCTTCTCTCAAGTATGTTCTGAAAGAGACCGAGGCTTAAATCAGTTAGATGTTTGTCTGTCTTTAAGTAAATGTGTTCGTAAGAAGAGCTATGCAAAGTCAAAAAGATTACTCTGCCCTGTCATTCTGGCAGATAATGGAGACACAGGAAGACTCCTGTAAACTGAACCAGTAGGATGTCTTGCCTCTTCCATCTCTAGGGAGAATTTATTCTGCCTGATCCATTAGTCTCCATTTAGATAAAATTGTAGCCTGTGAAGAGCTTTACCCCTGAAATATGTTACCAAATGGTAATTCCAAAACCTCCAGCATAACTTACGACATGACTGATAAAAACTGATAAGATATCAAATGTACAAAAAGACAGGATTTATGAACCTTTGCCAATGAGACACAGTAGAAGAATGACTAAGAATCACAGAGCCTTTAGAGAAGTTATATATCCAAATACCCCCTGCTCCTAAGAATCAAAACCAACAAACACTGGGTAGTGAAAAATTTTCACCTTTGGTTGGATAACCTAGGTAATATGAACTTAACAACAACAACAACAACAACATATATATATATATGCTTTTGCTCAAAACACACCTTCCTCCTATAGATATGCCTCTCCACCCTACCTCCTTCTTTTTTCCATCATAAAGCAGATGCTAAAATGGGATGTGTTGTGTTCTGATGCATAATGCATAATGGTTACCAAATCTAAATGGCTAGATTATCAATCTGGAGTATGCGGAGCCAAAACTGTGATTCCCACAACACTTCAGATATTGATATATGTCCATAAAGCCAAATCTAACATGGGAGAGGTGTAATCAGTCTCCATTGCATCTCTGTGTCCTTGTCTGACACTAGGTTAGATAAGAAAGAAAAAGCAGGGAAAAAAAAAAAAGAGTAAAAAAAAACAGGAAGCTTATGATTAAAGAGCTAAGAACATAGGAAGTAGGAGGACGCACAGCAAATAAATGCAATGCTTTACTGGTCAAAAAGTGCTTTGAGAAATCTCTGTTCCCTGGATCCTCGCGACAGGAATTTGAGATAGCTCCTGACTAGTGGCATTGCTCCTGTGTTATTGGTAGCGATCCTGGTGTTCACGGTAAAAGCGAGAGGCTCCAAGCCTCTCAAAACAAGAACCCAGGATTACTGAGTCTTTATCCAAGTATAGCCACATGACACAGCAAAAAACGTGCAAGATGTGAAGATCAAATTCATAAATGATAGGAAATATAATTGCAGAAAATAAACCTATTAATATCACACCTTTAGGGCTGTTCACTAATATTAATATCACTTTGTTACAATTGCAATGCATACCCCAAGAGGGGATGGAGTTTTTTTTTTTTTCTTACCTTCCTCAATATAGGTGATGATGAGCATCTACAAGTCACAAGATAAATAATTTTTGAATGAACATTTAGAAATAGAATAAACAGGTTTATAAACAGATGATGCTCAGTTTATAAAATCACTTTAAATGTTTGGCCTTCAGTTTTATAAAAGGTGAACAACAACAAAATAGTTGATCTGATTTCTGAAATGTTTTCAAGTTCAAATGAAATTTTACTCATAAAATTGTTTTTATTTCCACTATTTGAAAGTTCTTTAAGGCTATAATTGTTTTAATTGTGTAAAGAATTATAAAGATTACACACTTCAACCATGATTGTTGTGATATCTTTTTCTAAACCAAACCTTAACTTCTGAATCATATTGGAGCACCTGTTCTCCAAAATAGTACACAATTCTCAAAGTATTCCCAAATGGATCAGAAAGTGAATTCTTTAGAGTTATGCACTCTCTTATTTATTCTTGCACCACCAGCACCTGAAACGCTGGTGATATAAGAATAAATGAAGCTCACTAAACTGTATTGATAATTATAGTTGTCGTGATGATGCTTCATGATCACACACACTCACACTTTCTAATTCATGATATTTAACCTTGGCTGATTCAGACTTTTTGTATGACAGCAACAAAATATTAACATTAGAATCTCTGGATGTGGGCTACATGTAGTGTCTATATTTTAATTATTTATAAGCTAGTACAAACACAAGACTTTGATAGTTTTTGTTTCCTTTTATTTTGTCAAGTTTCTCCTATTTAGTACAGCGCTCCAAACTAGTTTCAGGCACAAGTTGTTTTATTTTAAAGCTTTTTATCACCAGTTGAAAGTAATATTTTATTTTCCTTTTATTTGGGAGGAAAATGAGCATTTTCATGATGAGTAAAACATGTCTGAAGCTTCTCAAGTAATTTACTCATGGTTGAGAATAAGCAGGAGTGATTAGAGCTTCAAATCAGAAAACTTCAGAGAGCCAGAAGCTATCAAAATGTGCAGCTTTAATGAATGATTTCTCACTCATTGCTTTATAGCAATCACCACTGATATACTCTCTAGTTTTTTCCAAAGCATATATAATTGAGCAAATCATCTAAACCCCCACAAGCAGGCAATTATTCAACTACATTGATGCAGAATTACTGGGTCTAACACTTCATTAGAATATACCATAATCCCTTGTTCTCATCTTAACCTTCTCTGTGAAGAATCTTTCATCCAAAACTGACAGTGTCCTGTTGGTTATGCAAATAGTGGCATTGCAGGAGACAGGGTTTCAAGCCACTTTTCTATCTTCAGTCCCATGTGTAGGGCTCTTATCCAAATCTTTAAATAGAGCCTAGGAGTTCTAATAATTATTCAACTAACATATATAAGCTCCCTTTGTGCTTCTTTTTGAAAATGTGCTTATCTTTTTCCCTTGCAGAAGAGAGAAAGAGACATTGACAGGGAGATTGAATGGCACTGCCAATACCAGAGGAATAGCTGGGACAGAGAGCAGGAGAGCACTTTGGTGCAAGAGAGATGATAAGAAAAGTATAAAGCTGCCAGGGGGAGGATGGTACTGCCACCCCTGACCTTCTCTCCATTTCTGTAGCCCAAATGACTTTTTTCTAGACCTTGTCTTTGTATTCTATTGGAAAGATCATGACATTGGATCCTCCCCGCCTGGGCTCAGGTGCCATTATCTGTCCCTGACTAGAGTCCATCCTTGACCATATTATTTAGTATCTCTGAGCTCATGAAAGATGAGAATTACATGCTCTGGAAATCTGGGACAACTAGTACAATGCCAGACACGTAGCTACAGGCACATAGACCCCCTAATCTGATGAAAGATGTTCCACCCTGAAAAGCAATGAATATTTTATAAACATCTTCTATTTCTAAAGGGATATGACTTGAGAAGCATGATAGGAAGACATTTTGACAGAAACTTGATTGTTGCATGGGCCCTGGGATAATATACTTCTGAAAGAGTATATTCCTTCATTCCTGAGTCATGATTTCAATTTACTTTTTTCCAGCTTGCTGGCTTGTGATTCAAATCAAGTTAAGCATTATAACATTAACTGAAGAAATGCTACTTTACACTTTTACGTAGTTTTCATGAGAACTCATAAGTAACACTAGTCCCCCATTTTCTTAATAACAACAAAAATAATGGCAATTTTTCATTTTATGGAATACATACTACGTGGCCCATGTTAATTGATATCTGTGAAGTATTTCATTTAATCCTCACAACATCGATATTGCTGATTTTATCCACACTTTACAAAAACCTGTGTGTATGTGTCTGTCTGCTTAATTTCTCAGTCATGTCTGACTCTTTGTGGCCCCATGGACTGTAGACCACCAGCCTCTTCTGTTCATGGGATTCTCCAAGCAGGAATACTGGAGTGGGTAGCCTGTCCCTTCTCCAGGAGCTCTTCCCAACCCGGGGATCAAACCCGGGTCTCTTGCATTGCAGGTGGATTCTTTGCCATCTGAACCAGAAAGCTTATAGACATTAACTTGGCCAAAGGTACATAGGAATTATTAAATTCCTGAGTGAAAAGCCAAACTCAGGCCCTCTCTATATACCTAGTCAACCTTCTGTCCCAGGCAGTCTACCAGCTGCTTCGTTCTCTCAGATGGTCTACTGAGAAAACTGCTGCCATGAAGCAAATCACTGTTTTTTAGTTTGTCTAAGTAAGATGGTAGGTGTTGCAAGAGGGCATCAGAGGGCAGACACACTGAAACCATACTCACAGAAAACTAGTCAATCCAATCACACTAGGACCACATCCTTGTCTAACTGAATGAAACTAAGCCATGCCCGCGGGGCAACCCAGGGCAGGCGGGTCATGGTGGAAAGTTCTGACAGAATGTGGTCCACTGGAGAAGGGAATGGCAAACCACTTCAGTATTTTTGCCTTGAGAACCGCATGAACAGTATGAAAAGGCAAAATGTTAGGATACTGAAAGAGGAACTCCCCAGGTCAGTAGGTGCCCAATATGCTACAGGAGGTCAGTGCAGAAATAACTCTAGAAGAATGAAAGGATGGACCCAAAGCAAAAAAAAATATCCAGCTGTGGATGTGACTGGAGATAGAAGCAAGGTCCGATGCTGTAAAGAGCAATATTGCATAGGAACCTGGATTGTCAGGTCCATGAATCAAGGCAATTGGAAGTGGTCAAACAAGAGATGGCAAGAGTGAATGTCGACATTCTAGGAATCAGCAAACTAAAATGGACTGGAATGGTGAATTTAACTCAGATGACCATTATATCTACTACTGCAGGCAGGAATCCCTCAGAAGAAATGGAGTAGCCATCATGGTCAACAAAAGAGTCTGAAATGCAGTACTTGGATGCAATCTCAAAAACGACAGAATGATCTCTGTTCGTCTCCAAGGCAAACCATTCAATATCACAGTTATTCTAGTCTATGCCTCAACTAGTAACACTGAAGAAGCTGAAGTTGAACGGTTCTATGAAGACCTATAAGACCTTGTAGAACTAACACCCCAAAAAGATGTCCTTTTCATTATAGGGGACTGGAATGCAAAAGTAGGAAGTCAAGAAACACCTGGAGTAACAGGAAAATTTGGCCTTAGAATGCAGAATGAAGCAGGAAAAAGGCTAATAGAGTTTTGCCAAGAAAATGCACTGGTCATAGCAAACACCCTCTTCCAACAACACAAGAGAAGACTCTACACATGGACATCACCAGATGGTCAACACCGAAATCAGATTGATTATATTCTTTGCAGCCAAAGATGGAGAAGCTCTATATAGTCAACAAAAACAAGACCAGGAGCTGACTGTGGCTCAGATCATGAACTCCTTATTGCCAAATTCAGACTCAAATTGAAGAAAGTAGGGAAAACTGCTAGACCATTCAGGTATGACCTAAATCAAATCCCTTATGATTATACAGTGGAAGTGAGAAAGAGATTTAAGGGCCTAAATCTGATAGATAGAGTGCCTGATGAACTATGGAATGAGGTTCGTGACATTGTACAGGAGACAGGGATCAAGACCATCCCCATGGAAAAGAAATGCAAAAAAGCAAAATGGCTGTCTGGAGAGGCCTTACACATAGCTGTGAAAAGAAGAGAGGCAAAAAGCAAAGGAGAAAAGGAAAGATATAAGCATCTGAATGCAGAGTTCCAAAGAGAAACAAGAAGAGATAAGAAAGCCTTCTTCAGCAATCAATGCAAAGAAATAGAGGAAAACAACAGAATGGGAAAGACTAGAGATCTCTTCAAGAAAATTAGAGATACCAAGGGAATATTTCATGCAAAGATGTGCTCGATAAAGGACAGAAATTATCTGGACCTAACAGAAGCAGACGATATTAAGAAGAGGTGGCAAGAATACACAGAAGAACTGTACAAAAAAGATCTTCACAACCTGGATAATCATGATGGTGTGATCACTCATCTAGAGCCAGACATCCTGGAATGTGAAGTCAAGTGGGCCTTAGAAAGCGTCACTACGAACAAAGCTAGTGGAGGTGATGGAATTCCAGTTGAGCTATTTCAAATCCTGGAAGATGATGCTGTGAAAGTGCTACACTCAATATGCCAGCAAATTTGGAAAACTGAGCAGTGTCCACAGGACTGGAAAAGGTCAGTTTTCATTCCAATCCCAAAGAAAGGCAATGTCAAAGAATGCTCATACTACCCCACAATTGCACTCATCTCACATGCTAGTAAAGTAATGCTCAAAATTCTCCAAGCCAGGCTTCAGCAATACGTGAACCATGAACTTCCTGATTTTCAAGCTGGTTTTAGAAAAGGCAGAGGAACCAAAGATCAAATTGCCAACATCCGCTGGATCATGGAAAAAGCAAGAGAGTTCCAGAAAAACATCTATTTCTGTTTTATTGGCATAGTCAATAAAATATTGTGTGGATCACAATAAATTGTGGAAAATTCTGAAAGAGATGGGAATACCAGACCACCTGACCTGTCTCTTGAGAAATCTGTATGCAGGTCAGGAAGCAACAATTAGAACTGGACATGGAACAACGGACTGTTTCCAAATAGGAAAAGGAGTATGTCAAGGCTGTATATTGTCACCCTGCTTATTTAACTTCTAAGCAGAGTACATCATGAGAAATGCTGGACTGGAAGAAACACAATCTTTAATCAAGATTGCTCGGAGAAATATCAATAACCTCAGATATGCAGATGATACCACCCTTATGGCAGAAAGTGAAGAGGAACTAAAAAGCCTCTTGATGAAAGTGAAAGAGGAGAGTGGAAAAGTTGGCCTAAAGCTCAACATTCAGAAAACGAAGATCATGGCATCCAGTCCCATCACTTCATGGGAAATAGATGGGGAAACAGTGGAAACAGTGTCAGACTTCATTTTGGGGGGCTCCAAAATCACTGCAGATGGTGACTGCAGCCATGAAATTAAAAGATGTTTACTCCTTGGAAGAAAAGTTATGACTAACCTAGATAGCACATTCAAAAGCAGAGACATTACTTTGCTGACTAAGGTCCGTCTAGTCAAGGCTATGGTTTTTCCAGTAGTCATGTATGGATGTGAGAGTTGGACTGTTAAGAAAGCTGAGCACCAAAGAATTGATGCTTTTGAACTGTGGTGTTGGAGAAGACTCTTGAGAGTCCCTTGGACTGCAAGGAGATCCAACCAGTCCATTCTGAAGGATATCAGCCCTGGGATTTCTTTGGATGGAATGATGCTAAAGCTGAAAACTCCAGTACTTTGGCCACCTCATGAGAAGAGTTGTCTCATTGGAAAAGACTTTGATGCTGGGAGGGATTGGGAGTAGGAGAAGGGGACGACAGAAGATGAGACGGCTGGATGGCATCACGGACTCGATGGACGTGAGTCTGAGTGAACTCTGGGAGATGGTGATGGACAGGGAGGCCTGGAGTGCTGCGATTCATGGGGTCGTGAAGAGTTGGACATGACTGAGCAACTGAACTGAACTGAACTGAACTGAAGAGAGCTCTCAACCTGCTTCTACTTAGACCTAGCAGTCTCAGTGGCTCTTTACGAACAGTGGTCCTCAACCTTGGCTGCAGAGGAGTCACCTTGGGAACTTTAATAGTGGTGCTTGGGCTCCGCTGCCAGGAGTTGATTTAATTTGTCTCATCTGGGCTAAAGAACTTTTAAAATGTCCGCAGATGACTCAAATGGGAAGCAGTCCTTGGGAAGTACTGTTCTACGGCTTTGGGCCTTACACACTCTTCTTTCTGTCTGTAGCCAAGTGGAATTTTACAGATATGGTCCTGAATTGGAATTATGTGGTATTCAAGTTGAATAGGAAAGATAAGTTTGAAAAGGATGAAAAAATGAGAGTGATGATGATGATAGCCAGTTACCATTTGTTGAAGGTTGTTCGATGCTACTGATTTACATATATTTACATACATCATTAATTGGGCTATATCACCACTTGTCTTCAGAATCAAAGACATGGGGATTGAAATTAGTTTACCCCCAAATCCTAACCAAGTGTGCAACTTATTGTGGGTGGCTTCAAACCACTGCTTTTAATTGTATGATTAAGGCCATAAAGGAGAAAATGATGGATAGGCTTGGACATTGATGGTGATCGTTGACTTAGGGGAAGTTTTATGCAGGGGTTTCAGAGTTGGTTGTATGGCAGGGTGAAATGGAATAGGAGGAATGGATTTAGCTTTCTTTGGAGCAAAACCAGTTAACCACAAAGAAATCTGCTCTTGGGTGCTATAAGCCAAATGTATTAAGAGCTGGCAGCAGAATTATTCCCAGGAAGAAAGGCAACCAATCCACCATAGGACAGAAATCAGAACAGGGAAAGTCAGGTGATGGGGGCATGCAGGGCAAGCCAGAGAATTAACTTGTACAAAACAGAACCTGTAAGTATCTGATGGCCAAAGAGAAAAATTTATTTTGAAGATAAAGATTATTATTATTGTCCATTGGCAAGGCAATCAGTGAGCTGTCAGGGAGTAAATAAGCTCAGGCATAGTTTATGAACATTCTCTGATGTTTATAAATGTCTCTCTGTGTTTGGGTTTGCTTCTTTATTAAAACCAAGCAACAACAACAGTAAAACTTCGTCTAAAAGATTAGCTAAGTTAGGAAGCAGAAGCTTGGGAATTTAAAGAAACAAAGATGTCTATTCATGAATTTCAGGATATAACAGTGGTATTTGAGGGAAAATATAAATCTAGGGGCAAGCCTTTAGTACCCAGAGTACTAAGCAGAGACAGTCATTTCTGGAGAAGTAACAGTGGAATTCCAGCTAAGAGAAAGTGTATTAGTGGGTTTTCAGAAATGCTTATCAGCATAAGGCAGCAGACGATTACCTCTAGATGCTATTGTTAAAGAAAGTGTAATATTATATATGGTAAATTTGAAAAATAATAGTTATTATGACAAAGCTATTTTGTAAATCCATATATTGGCCTTTTAATATTTTGTTTGTATTTTTGTTGTTTTTAAAATTAATTTTATTAGACTATAGTTGCTTTACAATGTTGTATTAGTTTCTACTGTATAGCAAAATGAATCAGCCATAAATATATCCCCTCCCTCTTGGATTTTCTTCCCATTCAGATCACCACTGTGCTTTTGGTAGATGCCCCTGTGCTATATAGTATGTTCTCATTAATTTTCTATTTTTTACATTGGCATCAATAGTGTATAGGTGTCAATCCCCAAATCTCAATTCCTCCCAGCCCCACTTTCCTCCTTAGTATCCATATACTTGTTCTCAATCAAAAATAGTACATTTGTTCATATACACATATGAACAAATGTATTTTTCTATTGTTGTTCAGTTGCTTAGTCACATCTGACTCTTTGCAATGCTATGGATTGCAGCACACTAGGCTTACCTGTCCTGTATTTTTTACTGAGGTATAATTGACATAACAACATTCATTTCAGGCATACAACATAATGATTCTGTATTTGTATATATTATGAAGTAAGTCTAATTAATATCTAATATCACCATGCATAGTTACAGAATTACTTTCCTTGTGATGGGAACTTCCAGGAACTACTTGCGTAGCAACTTTCAAATACGCACTATAATGTTAACTACTTGATGAAAGTGAAAGAGGAGAGTGAAAAAGTTGGCTTAAAGCTCAGCATTAAGAAAACTAAGATCATTGCATCTGGTCCCATCACTCCATGGCAAATAGAAGGGGAAACAGTAGAAACAGTGTCAGACTTTATTTTTGGAGGCTCCAAAATCACTGCAGATGGTGATTGCAGCCATGAAATTAAAAGACGTTTACTCCTTGGAAGGAAAGTTATGACCAACCTAGATATTATATTGAAAAACAGAGAGATTACTTTGCCGACTAAGGTCCGTCTAGTCAAGGCTATGGTTTTTCCAGTGGTCATGTATGAGTGTGAGAGTTGGACTGTGAAGAAGGCTGAGCGCTGAAGAATTGATGCATTTGAACTGTGGTGTTGGAGAAGACTCTTGAGACTGCAAGGAGATCCAACCAGTCCATTCTGAAGGAGCTCAGTCCTGGGTGTTCTTTGGAAGGACTGATGCTGAAGCTGAAACTCCAGTACTTTGGCCACCTTATGTGAAGAGTTGACTCATTGGAAAAGAGTCTGATGCTGGGAGGGATTGCGGGCAGGAGAAGAAGGGGACGATAGAGGATGAGATGGCTGGAAGGCATCACTGACTCGATGGATGTGAGTTTGAGTGAACTACGGGAGTTGGTGATGGACAGGGAGGCCTGGCGTGCTGCAATTCACAGGGTCGCAAGGAGTCGGACACGACTGAGTGACTGAACTGAACTGAACTGAACAGTTGTGATGCTGCACGTTACATCCCCATGACTTATTATCACATAATTGGAATTTTGTACCTTGTGAATTGCCTTACTCATTTGGCCCACTGTCACCCCCTACGTCTGGCAACCACCAGTCTATGAACTTGTTTGTTTGTTTTTTAAAGATTGTAGGGAAATCATACAGTATATGTCTATTACTTTCTGACTTATTTCACTTAGCATAATGCCTTAAAACTCCATCCATGTTGTTGGAAAGGCAATAATTTCTTCTTTTTTAATTGCTGAATAATATTCCACAGTATACATGTGCACTACATTTATCCAGTCATCTGTTGATGGACTTGGGTTGTTTCCATGTATTGGCTATTGTAAATCATGCTGTGATGAACATAGGGGTACATATATCAAGTTCGTGTTTTTATTTTCTTCCAATAAATGCCCCAAAATTGAATTTCTGAATCGTATGGTAGTTTTACTTTGAGTTTTTTGAGGAATCTCCATATGTTTTCCTTAGTGGCCACCCCAGTTTATCCACCAACAGTCCAGAGGGTTTCTTTTTCTACATAATATCACCAGTACCTGTTTCTTGTCTTTTCAACCTTTCTAAGAGATGTTCCATCTCATCATGATTTGCACTTCCCTAACAATTAGATCCCACTCCAGTACTCTTGCCTGGAAAAGGCAATGGCAACCCAATCCAATGTTCTTGCCTGGAGAATCCTAGGGATGGGGGAGCCTGGTGGGCTGCCATCTGTGGGGTTGCACAGAGTCGGAAACGACTGAAGCGACTTCACAGCAGCAGCAGCAGCAACAACAATTAGATGTTGAATGTCTTTGCCTGTGTGTTTTGGCCCTCTGTATGTCTCTGGACAAATGTCTATTTAGAGCCATTCAGTTCAGTTCAGTTCAGCTCAGTCGCTCAGCCATGTCCGACTCTATGTGACCCCATGAATCGCAGCACGCCAGGCTTCCCTGTCCGTCAACATCTCCCGGAGTTCACTCAGACTCACGTCCATCGAGTCCGTGATGCCATCCAGCCATCTCATCCTCTGTCATCCCCTTCTCCTCCTACCCCCAATCCCTCCCATCATCAGAGTCTTTTCCAATGAGTCAACTCTTCGCATGAGGTGGCCAGAGTACTGGAGCTTCAGCTTTAGCATCATTCCTTCCAAAGAAATCCCAGGGTTGATCTCCTTCAGAATGGACTGGTTGGATCTCCTTGCAGTCCAAGGGACTCTCAAGAGTCTTCTCCAAGACCACAGCTCAAAAGCATCAATTCTTCGGTGCTCAGCCTTCTTCACAGTCCAACTCTCACATCCATACATGACCACAGGAAAAACCATAGCCTTGACCAGACAGACCTTAGTCGGCAAAGTAATGTCTCTGCTTCTGAATATACTATCTAGGTTGGTCATAACTTTTCTTCCAAGGAGTAAGTGTCTTCTAATTTCATGGCTGCAGTCACCATCTGCAGTGATTTTGGAGCCCCCCAAAATAAAATCTGACATTGTTTCTACTGTTTCCCCATCTATTTCCCATGAAGTGATGGGACCAGATGCCATGATCTTCATTTTCTGAATGTTGAGCTTTAAGCCAACTTTTTCGCTCTCCTCTTTCACTTTCATCAAGAGCCTTTTTAGTTCCTCTTCACTTTCTGCCATAAGGGTGGTGTCATCTGCATATCTGAGGTTATTGATATTTCTCCCAGCAATCTTAATTCCAGCTTGTGTTTCTTCCAGTCCAGCGTTTCTCATGATGTACTCTGCATAGAAGTTAAATAAGCAGGGTGACAATATACAGCCTTGACATACTCCTTTTCCTATTTGGAAACAGTCCGTTGTTCCATGTCCAGTTCTAACTGTTGCTTCCTGAACTGCATACAGATTTCTCAAGAGTCAGATCAGGTGGTCTGGTATTCCCATCTCTTTCAGAATTTTCCGCAGTTTACTGTGATCCACACAGTCAAAGGCTTTGGCATAGTGAATAAAGCAGAAATAGATGTTTTTCTGGAACTCTCTTGCTTTTTCCATGATCCAGCGGATGTTGGGAATTTGATCTCTGGTTCCTCTGCCTTTTCTAAAACCAGCTTGAACATCAGGGAGTTCACGGTTCACATATTGCTGAGGCCTGGCCGGGAGAATTGTGAGCATTACTTTACTAGCATGTGAGATGAGTGCAATTGTGTGGTAGTTTGAGCATTCTTTGGCATTGCCTTTCTTTGGGATTGAAATGAAAACTGACCTTTTCCAGTCCTGTGGACACTGCTCAGTTTTCCAAATTTGCTGGCATATTGAGTGTAGCACTTTCACAGCGTCATCTTTCAGGATTTGAAATAGCTCAACTGGAATTCCATCACCTCCACTAGCTTTATTCATAGTGATGCTTTCTAAGGCCCGCTTGACTTCACATTGCAAGATGTCTGGCTCTAGATTAGTGATCACATCATCGTGATTATCTGGGTCGTGAAGATCTTTTTTGTACAGTTCTTCCATGTATTCTTGCCACCTCTTCTTAATATCTTCTGCTTCTCTTAGGTCCAGATAATTTCTGTCCTTTATTGAGCCCATCTTTGCATGAAATGTTCCCTTGGTATCTCTAATTTTCTTGAAGAAGTCTCTAGTCTTTGCCATTCTGTTGTTTTCCTCTATTTCTTTGCATTGATCGCTGAAAAAGGCTGTCTTATCTCTTCTTGCTATTCTTTGGAACTCTGCATTCAGATGCTTATATCTTTCCTTTTCTCCTTTCCTTTTCACCTCTCTTCTTGTCACAGCTATTTGTAAGGCCTCCTCAGACAGCCATTTTGCTTTTTTGCCTTTCTTTTCCATGGTGATGGTCTTGATCCCTGTCTCCTGTACAATGTCACGAACCTCATTCCATAGTTCATCAGGCACTCTATCTATCAGATTTAGGCCCTTAAATCTCTTTCTCACTTCCACTGTATAATCATAAGGGACTTGATTTAGGTCATACCTGAATGTTCTAGCTGTTTTCCCTACTTTCTTCAATTTGATTCTGAATTTGGCAATAAGGAGTTCATGATCTGAGCCACAGTCAGCTCCTGGTCTTGTTTTTGTTGACTGTATAGAGCTTCTCCGTCTTTGACTGCAAAGAATATAATCAATCTGATTTCGGTGTTGACCGTCTGGTGATGTCCATGTGTAGAGTCTTCTCTTGTGCTGTTGGAAGAGGGTGTTTGCTATGACCAGTGCATTTTTTTGGCAAAGTCTGTTAGTCTTTGCCCTGTTTCCTTCTGCATTCCAAGGCCAAATTTGCCTTTTACTCCAGGTGTTTCTTGACTTCCTACTTTTGCATTCCAGTCCCCTATAATGTAAAGGACATCTTTTTGGGGTGTTAGTTCTAAAAGGTCATGTAGGTCTTCATAAAACCATTCAACTTCAGCTTCTTCAGCGTTACTGGTTGAGGCATAGACTAGGATAACTGTGATATTGAATGGTTTGCCTTGGAGATGAACAGAGATCATTTTGTCATTTTTGAAATTGCATCCAGGTACTGCATTTCAGACTCTTTTGTTGACCATGATGGCTACTCCATTTCTTCTGAGGTATTCCTGCCCGCAGTAGTCTGCCATTTTTTAATTAGACTTCTTTTCTGCTGAGTTGTATGAATTCTTTACATATTTTGGATATTATTCACCTCTGATCAGAATTATGATTAGTGATTATTTTCTTTCATTCAGGAAGTTTCATTTTCAATTTATTGATGGTTTTCTTTGCTCTACAGAAGTTTTTTTAGTTTGACATAGTCCCACTTGTTCATTTTTGTTTTTGTTGCCTTTGTATGCATTATTTCAATTATAATTTTCAATGTACTCTGAGGTAAATTGAATAGATGCACATTTTATAGATTTTTTTTTAAGTCAATAAAGATACATTCCAGCATACACTAGCGATGGACATGAGCACTACTGTCCTTTTTTAAGAACTGTCTTTGGCATTGTTTAGCCTTCCTGTGGAGAATATTTCCAAATGATCTTTAGCAACACAAGATGGCATCCGTGGAAGATGAATTTATTATAGATTTCATACTGCTGGTACTTACTCCAAAAGCTTTTCTGAGTTTCTGCATACTTCTCAATGTAAATGTAAAGTCTTTCAGAGGAAGAATGTAAAATATGAAGCCACAAAGCTTGAATTAGTTTTTGGTAGATATGAATCAGTTACATGATACCTACATTGAAGAGTTTTAAGGCCTCATAAGCAAATTTTGCAGAAAAGAAATGTTTGAGAAAAAATCAGGATGGGGTAACAAATAAATGATTGGAGCAAAGTACATGTATGTTAGTACTGATACTGCTGTTGTTTAGTTGCTAAGTTTTGTCTGACCTTTTGCAACCCCCTGGACCATAGCCCACCAGGCTCCTCTGTCCATGGGATTTCCCAGGCAAGAATACTGGAGTGGGTTACCATTTCCTTCTGTGGGGGATCTTCCTGACCAAGGGATTAAATTTGTATCTCCTTCCTTGTATTCTTTATTACTGAGCCATCAGGGAAGCCCCTGTTAATACTGATAGATTGATTTTAATTAAATCCTCATTACTTCTATTATCTCCTTATGACTTTTGGTTTTGGCCTATAACCTTTGTGGCTTTGGCTTAAAGTAACATGTGTGTGCTGGCAGAGTGCCAATTGTGCATCTACAGATACTGTTGCTATAAATGAGGAGGGCTTTGACACTAAGACTGGTGTGATCAATTGCAAAACCTACTAGGACACTCCTACTTCTTCCTCTACCCCCTCATCACTGGATTCAACCAAAGGAAACAGTCGCCATGCACTGAATGAGTTCACTTCAAATAGTTTTGTATTCAGCTCAAATTTCCCCAATTGTCTTCATTAAATTCTTCATTTTTGCCATCCAGAAATGGGGCAACAAGATGTCGGCAAAGGTCGCTTTCAGATTTTGCATTATATATCTTTATAAATATAGATTTGACTGCTAAGTGTATTTTTGTACTAAATAGTAAAGCTACTAATGTGGTTGGTAGATGTAAAACATATGCTAATAATCTTAAGTCTCATAGATTTTATGAGTGAAGAGGATTTCCTCTAAATTTTTAATCATCAAAAGAATAGTTTCTGTTGAAACACTTGTACAAAGGACATCTTTAAAAGTACAGTGGGTACCAGTTCTTATTTGGTAGAAGTTCATAAAATGCCATAGAATTTTATGTGCTGATAGTGCCCTGGAGGAAACAGAGACTCAGACTCTTCTGGATTTACCAGCTAGGCTAGAGCCATTTAGAGGCTTGTCAGAGGTAGCCAAGTCAGTAAGTGGCAAATGGATAACGTGAACCTACATCTCCCAATTAACATTCTAGGGTATAGGCACCTTCCATGTGTTACATCACTGGATAATTACAATGAGCCAAAAATTATTAGTATCATCTTCACTTTACAGAAAGAAAAGTAAGTAAATGAGTAAGTAAGTGAATATAATCGAAATGATTAAGTAAATTGTTCGAAGTGATAGCAGTGGGATATGAAGCAGGGCATTTTTTTCACTTCAAAATACATTCACTTATGTAAAACATTTATTGAGTGTCTCAGATATTCTTTGGGAAAAAAATAAAAAATTAAAATTGTTATTAAAATAGAATTTTAAATGCTATTTAAATATAATTTAAAATTCTGTTAAAATGATCAGATTTATTAAATTCTAATAAAATTAAATATTATTTAATAAAATTATTTATATCAATTATAGTAAAATATTAAAATAGTTCTATTTTAATTCTAACTAATATAATAATTCTATTCTAATAAAATAATTAAAATTAAAACAGGAAGTTAAAATCTCCAGTTCTAACACTTCTACATGTGGATATAACTAAGAAATAAACAAATAGACATGTATAAATAAAATACTACATTATTTTTTCTTCTTGGCAAAGTAGTCTTTAATAAACATTTATTTAAAACTATTCACCCCCAAATTTCCTCAACTCTCCATTTTTCTAGCGTAGTAGCCAAACATATATGAGTAACTCCCACTTCTATCATCAACTTGCTGGCAAGATGCTTCACTCTCCAAACCTCAGCTGTTTCACAAGCAAAATAGGTTTTTGAGTTAAGTGAGTGGCTTTCTGGACTTCTCTGGTAGCTCAGTTGGTAAAGAATACACCTGTAGTGCAGGAGACCCCAGTTTGATTCCTGGTTTGGGAAGATTCCCTAGAAAAGGAATAGGCTACCCACTCCAGTATTCTTGGGCTTCCCTGGTGGCTCAGATGGTAAAGAATCTGCGTACAATGAAGGAGAACTGGCTTTGATCCCTGGAATGGAAAGATCACCGGGAAGAGGGCATGGCAACCTTCTGCAGTATTCTTGTTTGGAGAATCCCCACAGACAGAGGAACCTGATGGGTTACGGTCACAAAGAATCAGACAAGACTGAGCAACTAAGTTCAGTTCAGTGGCTCAGTCGTGTTCAACTCTTTGTGACACGATGCACTGCAGTACACCAGGCTTCCCTGTCCATCACCAATTCCATGTCCATCAAGTCAGTGATGCCATCCAACCATCTCATCCTCTGTCATCCCCTTCTCCTCCTGCCTTCAATATTTCCCAGCATCAGGGTCTTTTCTGATGAGTCAGTTCTTCACATCAGGTAGCCAAAGTATTGGAGTTTCATCTTCAGCATCAGTCCTTCCAATGAATATTCAGGACTGATTTCCTTTAGGATGCTGTCCAAGGGACTCTCAAGAGTTTTCTCCAACACCACAGTTCAAAAGCATCAAATCTTAGGTGTTCAAGCTTTCTTTATAGTCCAACTCTCACATCCATATACGGCTACTGGAAAAACCATAGCTTTGATTAGATGGACCTTTGTCGGCAAAGTAGTGTCTCTGATTTTTAATCTGCTATCTAGGTTGGTCATAACTTTCCTTCCAAGGAGCAAGCGTCTTTTAATTTCATGGCTGCAGTCACCATCTGCAGTGATTTTTGGAGCCCCCCAAAATAAAGTCGATTACTGTTTCCATTGTTTTCCCATCTATTTCCCATGAAGTGAGGGGACCAGATGCCATGACCTTAGTTTTCTGAATGCTGAGTTTTAAGCCATCTTTTTCATTTTCCTCTTTCACTTTCATCAAGAGGCTCTTTAGTTCTTCACTTTCTGCCATAAGGGTGGTATCATCAGCATATCTGAGGTTACTGATTTTTCTCCCAGCAATCTTGACTCCAGCTTGTGCTTCATCCAGCCTGGCATTTTGCCTGATGTACTCTGCATAAAAGTTAAGTAAGCAAGGTGACAATATACAGCCTTGACATACTCCTTTCCCAATTTGGAACCAGTCTGTTGTTCCATGTCCAGTTCTAAATACTGCTTCTTGACCTGTGTACAGATTTCTCAGGAGGAAGGTTAAAGTGGTTTGGTATTCCCATCTCTTTAAGAATTTTCCACACTTTGTTGTGATCTACACAGCCAAAGGCTTTGGTGTAGTCAATAAAGCAGAGATAGATGTTTTTCTGGAATTCTCTTGCTTTCTCTCTGACCCAACAGATGTTGGCAATTTGATCTCTGGTTCCTCTGCCTTTTCTAAATCCAGCTTGAACATCTGGAAGTTCACAGTTCACATACTATTGAAGCCTAGCTTGGGGAATTTTGAGCAGTACATTGATAGTATGTGAGATGAGTGCAATTGTGTGGTAATTTGAACACTCTTTGGCATTACCTTTCTTTGGGATTGGAATGAAAACTGACCTTTTCCTGTCCTGTGGCCACTGCTGAGTTTTCCAAATTTGCTGGCATATTGCATGCAGCACTTTCACAGCATCATCTTTGAGGATTTGAAATAGCTCAACTGGAATTCTGTCACCTCCACTAGCTTTGTTCATACTGATGCTTCCTAAGGCCCACTTGACTTTGCATTCCAGGATGTCTGGCTCTAGATGAGTGATCACATCACTCTGGTTATCTGGGTCATGAAGATCTTTTTTGTATAGCTCTTCTGTGTATTCTTCCCACCTCTTATTAATATCTTCTGCTTTTGTTAGGTCCATACAATTTCTGTCCTTTATTGAAGTTTGTGATGGACAGGGAAGCCTGGAGACTAAGTATAGATTGGCTTTCTAACTTCAATGTACAGAGATTTAGCATTCCTGGAAGATACTTCAGGATCCAATGTGAAGTAAGAGTAGAGTGGCCTTGCAATTTGGGATTTTGGTCACCTCTGTAGTTTTGAGCAATAATTTGCTTTATGTAGTAAAGTTTAATGTTTTGACAAAATTTCTTATTATAAAAATTTTGAAAACAAAATAAATTTACTCTTAGGTTCATCATGTTCATATATGATTGTTCAGCAGCCTCCTTTAAGCCATCCATTATATTTCCCACATTGAATATCCATTGGACTAGAAATACACTTTTTGAGCAGTTGCTATGGTCTTTTGAGCAGAAACTTTTTGTTTATCTAGAGGAAACTACCTCTTTTAATAGGACAACATGAACTTTCCTCCCAACCTTTATTGACTATTAATTAACAGGCTGAAATGATATCTTTTGAAGGTGTATCACCTGGTGTGTGTGTGTTTGTGTGTATGTGTGTGGATATATCTATCTATCTATCTATATCTATATATAGATGAGTACAATTGTGTGGTAATTTATATAGATATATAGATAGATATAGATACAGATAGATAGATAGATATATCTGTTGTGAAATGAGCATCACAGTCAAGTTAGTTAATGTATCCATCACTTTTCATGGTTAAAACTTTCCTTCTTTTTTTCTGTGGTGATATGCTTAAGATCTACACTCTGAGCAAATTTCAAGTACACAGCACAGTACTATGAATCATTATCACCATAATGTACATTACATCTTCAGGACTTATTCCTCTTACGTAACTGAAACTTTTTGTCCTTTCACCAACATTTCTCCACTTCCCTTCCTCCTTGCCCCAGGTAACCGTCTCTCTGCCTCAATAAGTCTGACTACAGTAGATATTTTATAAGGCTTTGTTTTGGTGTACCCACAATCTGCCTTGGATTTTAGAATATCAGAGGAAAGAAAAATTCTTTGGAATTAGCTTAGTCCCGATGTTGACTCATGATTCCACACTTTACTAGCTATGAATAGCTAGCTGTATTGATGCTGCTAAGTCGCTTCAGTCATATCCGACTCTGTGTGACCCCATAGACGGCAGCCCACCAGGCTCCTCTCTCACTGGGATTCTCCAGGCAAGAATACTGGAGTGGGTTGCCATTTCCTTCTCCAAATCGCCTAACCTCTCAGAGCTACAATTTTCTCATTTGTGACAGCAAAAAAAGTACAAATAATTGCATTTGTTATTCTAAGAGTTAAACAAAACAATGTATTTGAAGGATTCAGTATAATTTCTCCCTCACAATGTACTAATAAGATTTTTAACACTGTTTTTTCTGAAAAGTCAACTGTATAGTATTATAGTTATCAAAGAAAATATTTCTTGATAGAAAAGGCAAAATACTGTATCCAGTGAAGTATCAAAGACCATGTGTTGGCAGATATTTTATCTGTTAAATTAGAAAAGCACACGGAACACAGACTCTTGGGAGACAGTTTTCCACGTGTCTCTTGTGTTTTTCAACATCTCTTGTGTATTGTCATTAATTACCCTTTTGTTTTAGGCTGTCTGTTCAAGGATTTTGTACAGTAAATAGTCTTTGGATATATAGATAATGTCTGCCTCCAAAGCAAAGGGCAGGTTTGTTTACTATGCATTATAACAAAGGTAACATTTCCCTTTCAGAGCAAAGTTTGGGTAGGCTTATTTGGAGTTCATTATAAAAGATTTGCATTTCCTAAGCTTGAGAGTCTTCAGCTATGATTCAAATCTACTCCATGCATAGCTCCACCTGGAACCCTCTGCTTTGCCTTCATGAGACTTGGAGGGAAAGGAAAACTGTAAACTTGTCATTCATGCTGATTGCTGTGCCATAAGTAATGAAGTCTTATGTCTGTGATCCAAGGGTCTCATGTCTTCTGCCAGCATCCATAAATCTATGATAGGCGAAATTGTTAGCTGATAAGTAAGTAAAATCTCTAGACCTTTTACTAGTCTTGGGACACCTCAATATAATTATGATTGTGTTCTTAAAAGTAAGTTAGAGAAAACAGCCTAAATATCCATTTAACTGATGAATAGTCAAATAAATGTGATGTACCCAGATAATAAATATTATTCAGCCATAAAATAATGAAGCAATGCTATATGCTATAACATGAGTGAACCTTGAAAACTTTGTTATTAAAAGGAAACAGACACATTTTTTATGATTCTATTATAGGAAATGCCCAGAATAAGGGAATCCATAGAGCCAGAAAGTAGATTAGTGCACTCAGTTGTGTCCGACTCTTTGCGGCTCCATGGTCTATAGCCCACTGGGCTCCTCTGTTCATGGAATTTCCCAGGCAAGAATACTGGAGTGGGTTGCCATTTCCTCTAGGGGATCTTGGCAACCCGGGATCAAACCTCCATCCCTTATGTCTCCTGCATTGACAGATGGATTCTTTTTTTTTTTTTTTAGTTTTTTATTTTTTAAATTTTAAAATCTTTAATTATTAAATGCATTCCCAAACATGAACCCCCCTCCCACCTCCCTCCCCATAACATCTTTCTGGGTCATCCCCATGCACCAGCCCCAAGCATGCTGCATCCTGCGTCAGACATAGACTGGTGATTCAATTCACATGATAGTATACATGTTAGAATGTCATTCTCCCAAATCATCCCACCCTCTCCCTCTCCCTCTGAGTCCAAAAGTCCGTTATACACATCTGTGTCTCTTTCCCTGTCTTGCATACAGGGTCGTCATTGCCATCTTCCTAAATTCCATATATATGTGTTAGTATACTGTATTGGTGTTTTTCTTTCTGGCTTACTTCACTCTGTATAATCGGCTCCAGTTTCATCCATCTCATCAGAACTGATTCAAATGAATTCTTTTTAACGGCTGAGTAATACTCCATTGTGTATATGTACCACAGCTTTCTTATCCATTCATCTGCTGATGGACATCTAGGTTGTTTCCATGTCCTGGCTATTATAAACAGTGCTGCGATGAACATTGGGGTACATGTGTCTCTTTCAATTCTGGTTTCCTCGGTGTGTATGCCCAGCAGTGGGATTGCTGGGTCATAAGGTAGTTCTATTTGCAATTTTCTAAGGAATCTCCATTCTTTATCACTGAGCCACCTGGAAAGACCCAGGGAAGTAGGTTAGTGGTTTTTAATAGATTACATGAGGCCACAGTTGGGGGTAGGAAATCAGGACGCGTGGCTCATAGGTACTGTGGTTCTTTTTGGGTTGATGGAAATATTCTGGAATTAGACAATAGGGAAGATTATATAGCATAATGAATACACTAAAAACAATGTATTTGTGTACTTTAAAATAGTGAATTTTATGTGTGTGTGTGTTTTTTTATCTCAGTGACAAAAGTGTTGGAATGAGGATGAGAGAGGAAGAGGAAGAGACAGGCTTGTCTGTTGCTGAGAAAGCATAGTTTGAGGCTAATAGACATGAGTTTGAATCCCAGATCTCCTTTTTACCATTAGCACCAACTTCATCACCGCTCTGCCTCATTCTCCACATTTTATAACTGTTCAACATAGTACCCACTCACAGGTTCATTGTCGCGATAAACAACCTGTGAGAATGCCTTACTGAGTGACCCAGAGTTGATGTTAACTAATTAGTAAATATAGTTATGACAGTGACAATTTCTTTAGAAATAAATAAACGAAAAAAGAAAAACCAAGCTAACCCTGTGTGGTGTGCCAGTGCATGCTTACAAATAGATAACCAGGGATAGAATGAATCTATGACTTCCCTGGTAGCTCAGCTGCAATTCAGGAAACCTCAGTTCAGTTCCTAGGATGAGAAGATCCCCTGGAGAAGGGATAGGCTACCCACTCCAGTATTCTTGGGCTTTCCTGGTAGCTCAGATGGTAAAGAATCCACCTGCAAAATGGGAAACCTGGATTTGATCCCTGGGTTGGGAAGATCCCCTGGAGGAGGGCATGGCAACTCGCTCCAGTATTCTTTCCTGGAGAATCCCCATGGACAGAGGAGCCTGGTGGGCTGTAGTCCATGGGGTCACAAAGAGTCAGACATGACTGAGAGCCTAAGCACAGCACAGAGTGAATCTACCATGATTGCTATAGAAATATATCTCCTACCAATACTTAAGTAAATACATTTAAAAATATTATTTATGTTTCTGCAAGTGATTGGAAGTATCCTTCCTTTTGCACAGTTCTATAGTAAGAATAATATATTATCAACAGAATTTACATGCAAATAACTTTTTAGTGTACTTTAGTGGGGAGATGTTGGATAATTAAATCATATTGAGAAAACATTTGTAATAGCTTTTCTGACTGTGGACCATGCTCATTTTAAGAAATGGTATATTGTTTTGCAGTCAAGATGGTAACATAAGAAAGCTTTGTTTATAAAAACAGCTTTCATTGCTTCCTTAAAATGACGACACTTTTTTACTGATAAGACTAAGATTATTTGATGGAATGTGTTTCATGAAGGTTAAGCATTGCTGGAAGGAAAAGACAGCAAACAGTACTGAGTGTTAGATGATGGGGCATTTTAATAAAGAGTACCGAAAGGCATTAAGATGTTGACACTGCGTACACTCTCATGATTATATGAAATTAAGCCAACTTCACCCACCTTCTTTCTGAATGAAACACATTTTTACACAGTTGTGGAAACCCTACATGGGCCTTAGGCAATCAGTGCTTTTCAAATATTTAGCCATTGAGAGTATCATAATGGTAGTTATTCTTTATGTCATTTGAAATAAGGCCATCAGAATCCACTGCTTTTTTTTTTTTAATTTTTATTGTAACACCAGAGAGAACAGTAAGCATGGGGCGAACAAGAAAAAAGATAAGAATGTGTTGTGCCTGGTTAGCGAAGGCTGAAAGAGCATCCTTGGACTTTAAAAGATGCAGAGGGCAAGAAAGATCAGCATGTGAATCAGAGGGGGAAAAATAAATTTAAAAGGTGAGGAATATGCTTCTGTTTTTTCTCTGGCTATTCTCATTCAAATTCCATTTTCACAACCCTCTTTCTGTTCATCTTCTGTCCTTTACCTATTCCGTTTTCTCTCCTTTCAATGCCTCCCATGTTACCACAGGCTGTCCTTGTTCCTCTACGTATCATTTTCCACCATATAGTCTCTTCTTTCTGTCCCACACTTATTGCTTTAAGCCAATTTCCCAAATTGGATCCAGGGGCCCACCAGCTCACTTGGGAGTGTCTAGGCAGGGGCCCAAGCTGGAGGCAGTCAAGAGTGAGGGGCGTGGGCTGGGACTCATACCTACTTCAGCTCAGTGCTGCTTGGATGGAAGCAGCCCTTGGGGCTGACAGAAAGGTCCTTGGAGAGAGTTGTTCTGTGCCAGTTGTGAATGCTGTCTAGGCCTTGGCATTTCAGTCCCTCACACAATGAATGCAGAGCCTGACACAGTTCCAAGTGTATGGAGTTGAATGAATGCAATGTCAAAGGAAGAAGCAGCTGCTTGGGAAAAGGCATTGTGCCTTGGTGCATGTGTTTCAGCTACGTGTAAACACTTATTTTCTTAGAGGATGTTCCAAAGTCCTTTTACCCAGTGTGGATTGTGAAAGTCTGAGAGACAAGGATTTTTTTTTTTTTAACTCCTTCAAGGTACTGCTCAACTTTTTAGTAGGTTTATATTTATTTTTAATAGTTGTTTTCTATATGGCAAGTGAAAATGCTTTTGCAAATAGAGTAGAGGTTTTGTTTGTGAAGGCTATTGTGACAAAGTGCAGCAGATGTGGTGGCTTAAACTGCAGGGAAGATTTACATTCTCACAGTTCTGGGGGCTAGAATCCAGGATCAAGGTGTCAGCAGGACTGGTTCCTAAAGAGGGTCATGAGGGAATGCTCTGTTTCTCCTTGGCTTGTAGACAGCCTCTCCCTTTGTCTTCACACTGCTTCCCTCCTTACAGGTCTGAGTCCAGGTTTTCATTTCTTATAAGGACAGTTCAGTTCAGTTCAGTTCAGTCACTCAGTCGTGACTCTGTGACCCCATCAATCGCAGCATTCCAGGCCTCCTTGTCCATCACCAGCTCCCAGAGTTTACCCAGACTCATGTCCATCGAGTCGGTGATGCCATCCAGCCATCTCATCCTCTGTCGTCCCCTTCTCCTCCTGCCCTCAAACCCTCCCAGGATCAGGGTCTTTTCCAATGAGTCAACTCTTCGCATGAGGTACAAGAATCATTCAATTAGGATCCATCCTAATCATCCCAATAGGTCCCATTCTGAGGATCTCAACCTCTGAATTTTTGTAGGTAATACAACTCAGCCCAGAACAGGTAGTGATAAACCAAATTTTGTTTTACATAAATTTAAATAGAATTTTATTTAAAATTATTAGGTAAGAATTAAGTAAATGTAAAACACATTTGTGCTTAGTCTTTCAGTTGTTTCCGACTCTTTGTGATCCCATGGACTGTAGCCTGCCAGGCTCCTCTGCCCATGGGATTCTCCAGGCAAGAATACTGGAATGGGTTGTCGTTTCCTACTCAAGGGAATCTTCCTGAGTTTCAGGGACCAAACTTCCCTGAGTTTCAGGGACCAAACCCAGGTCTCCCACATTGCAGGCAGATTCTATACCATCTGAGCCACAAGTAGGGAACTATTAAATACATTTATCCCTGTCAAAACACTAAATACAGATTACCTCCTCGCTCTAATATTTCAGAAGTGTAGACTTACAGATATAGAAAACAAACATATGGTTACTGAAAGGAAAGGGGAATTGGAAGGATAAAATTTGGAGTTTGGGATTAGCAGAGACAAACTACTAGATATAAAATAAACAACGAGGTCCTACTGTATAGCACATGGAACTATATTCATCATACTGTAATAAACTATAATGAAAAAGAATATGAAAAAAGACTATGCATATATATATGTAAAACTGAATTACTTTGCTGTACACCAGAAACTAACACATTGTTGTAAATCAACTATGCTTTAATTTTTTTAAAAAGGAAAATTTTTATCTTCAAGCTGCAGATTTTGCAAAACCCCAAATCTTGATTTTCAGCAAAGTAGGAATGCATTTAAAAATTACTATGTAGTCTACCTGAAACTAATGTAGAATTGATGTCAACTATATTTTCATTAAAAATTGATAGCAGCAAAATATTAAGTGATACATACACATATTACTGAGAAATTCCATTCCTAATTATTTAACCAAGTGAAATGAAAACATATGTTCACATGGAAACCTGCATGTAAATGTTTCTAGAGCTTTATCATAATTATCAGAAACTGGATAAAACTCAAGTGTCTGTCAACTGATAAAAGTATAAAAATAAAATCCATAGAAAAGCATTCGGTGGAAAACCACTGAGTGATCAATCAGTCAATCAATAAGGACAGAATTACTGATGTACAGAATAACACGGATGAATTTCAGATGAATTATGTTAAGGAAAAGAAGGTGGACTCTAAAAACGGATTCTGTGACTCTTTTCATATTACCTTCCTGTAAGACAAAACTTTATGGATAGGAAATTCCTGTTTGCAGATGTTAGCGATGGGAGGAGAGGTTGATTAAAACTGGACATAAGGGATTTTTCGAAATGATGGACTGTTCTGTACCTTGACTGTGGTAGTGTTTATAAAACTATATAAGTCTGTCAAAACTCATACAACTTTAAATAGAGTGAATTTTACTGAGTATAAATTAGAATTCAAATTGTTGTTGTTTAGTCACCCAGTCATGTCTGACTCTTTCTGGCCCTGTGGTCTGCAGCCCACCAGGCTCCTCCGTCCATGGGATTCTCCAGGCAAGAATACTGGAGTGGGTTGCCATTTCCTTCTCCAGGGGATCTTCCCATACTGGGAATTGAGCCCACATCTCCTGCACGCATCTTCTGCACTGCAGGTGGATTATTTACCACTGAGCAACCAGGACAGTCCTTATTTAAATAACTTGACATAAAACAGTTAAAAAATTAAAATTATCTGGCACATTAGATAAAAAGAGCATGCCACATGTCAAAGAGCATAAATAAGCATTTCACAAAAGAATAATTAAATGGTCAAATAAAAAAATGTTTACCCTCAGTAGTAACTGGATAAGCGTAAAACTTGAAATGGTATATCTGATATAGCTTACTGTAGTGTCTGTTTCATGTTCTGTAAAATATATGTTTTCATAATTCTATAAAGAGCATATATTTATTAAAGTACTTAAATGGGACAGTACAACAATGCACATCATAATTCTAACGGTGTAGATGTTTGGACCCTGCTGATCCACTGAAGGAAAAATCAGATATAAATTTTATTTTTAATCAATTAGTAAAGGTTTGCAATCTAATAGGACAGATAGGAAAATCTTTGAAAGTTCAAAAATAGGGGCTGGACAAAATTAATCGAATGCATTTGTAAAGTGGAGTAAAATATAGGCATCAAAATGAGAGTGTGTGTATATATATAGTTGTTACTTGTTGCTGATGTGGTATATCAGGACACATTGCAAGTAAAATTTCAAAAACAAAATAATACATACAATATTACCATTTTAAGACATATTCATAATCATTCTTTTCTACATGACCATCTATGATAGCTTATGCACTTACAACATATACCATGAAAAGATGTTCAAATGGTACATCACCTGCCAATGCAGGAGACACAGGTTTGATCTCTGGGTGGAGAAGATCCCCTGGAATAGGAAACAGCAACCTACTCCAGTATTCTTGCCTGGAAAATTCCATAGACAGAGGAGCCTGGCAGGCTGTAGTCCTTGGGGTCACAAACGGTTGGACATGACTGAGCAATATATATATTAAATAAGGTGTCTTTAAACATACACACATGAAGCAAGGTTATTTACTAATTGGTATACAGAAATACTGTTGCCAGGGCCTCAGAGGAAGCTAATTCTGTAATTCTCCTAGGAGCAGTGGTTTAGTTTGCTAATTCAGGGTTCATACAGATGTTAAAGCACATAACTATTGTAAATAACATGAACTGACTACATTTCACTTCAAAGCACCATTTTTTAGATAATAAAAATTTCCTGATAATAATAAAACTTTTCCTATGGGAACTAGATGTGATAATATTTTGGAAGCACAGGATTTAATTAACAAATTCTACCTCCAGTGATAAAGAAGAAAAAAGTGGTTCTGGTGAGTGGCGGTGGTAGCAGTAACAGGAGTAAGAAAAAGAAGCCACAAGTCCTCTTTTACAATGAGGTAGGGAGGGAGGAAAGGGAACCACGAGTGACCTGGCTAACTCATTCAGATTAGCTAATGAGCTCATTAGCTCAGTGGTTAAGGAAATGACTATTTCTTTCAACTGTTGTAAAAAAAAAAAAATCATTCCTGTTACCAGTTTTAAGTATAAGCTTAAGACGTGCATACATGCATGCTAAGTAGCTTCCATCGTGTCCAGCTCTTTGCCACCCTATTGACCATAGCCCACCAGGTTCCTCTGTCCACGGGATTCTCCAGGCAAGAATATTGGATTTAGTTGCTACATCCTTCTCTAGGGGATCTCCCCAACCCAGGGATTAAACCCTGTCTCTTACGTCTCCTGCATTGGCAGGCAGGTTCTTTACCACTAGGGCCACATGGGAAGGCCATATGCTTAAGACCTCCATTCTTAAATACCTGGTATTGTGCTGCTATGGCAAGATGGAGATGACAGTTTGGTTCTTAAGAAAATTAATTAATACTATAATACACAGAAGAACTTTTAAATATCATTATCTTATACAACTAGTCAATTTTGAGGATAAATCTTTCTTATTATCCAAATAGATTCTATAATTTATTCTACCACATCAGAATCTAGAAATCTGAATATTTTTATAAGTCCTCCATGTTGTTTTTAAGGATCAAAGTTTTAAAAATATGAAAAGGGAAAAGACAGACACAGAATATGTAGTTCAATTATCTTAATGTGGGAAGTGTGACATGACAAGGTGTAAGCATGTTTTACGGAAAAGGCAATGACACCCCACTCCAGTACTCTTGCCTGGAAAATCCCACGGATGGAGGAGCCTGGTGGGCTACAGTCCATGGGGTCGCTAAGAGTCGGACACGACTGACCGACTTCACTTTCACTTTTCCCTTTCATGCATTGGAGAAGGAAATGGCAACCCACTCCAGTATTCTTGCCTAGAGAATCCCATGGACAGAGGAGCCTTGCAGGCTACTGCCCATACCATCACAAAGAGTCAGACAAGACTGAAATGACTTAGCATGAACCCATGCCTTACCAAAATAGATTTGGATTTTTCCTAGGGGAAAATGGTTATGTGGGTCAGAACTCAGAGAAGTTAAAGGAACAGTGAGGAAAAAAAGGAGGTGATACAATTGAGTTAACGCTTGATGGATGAGTACCAGTTAGCTTGTTCAGGAAATGTCAAGTGACTTCCTGGGAGATGGAACAGCTTTTGTAGAAATGTAGAAAGAAAAAGAGAACTTGTCATGTTGGTAGCAATAAAGCATTATCCACCTGGAACATAAGGTGAGAATTGGTGATTTTTGAAAGATGATTCTACAGAGAGAGAAAGAGTGATCAGAAAAGGTATGAGGGAGTTATGTATTTGATAATTCAACAGAAAAATGAATTAAGGAATTGTCTTAATTTAATAAATACTCTACATAATGAATGCTTAAAATGTATTCAGTATTGTGCCGTATAATGGCACAAAAGCAAGATATTACCCTGTCCTTGCAGAAAGATGCTATTGTTAAAGGAACAAATAAAGTTCAGATATGTATAATGCTGTGAATGAAACAAAGAGGGTTGGCAATAGAAAACATAAAGAGCCACATGCCAGACCAAGAGTTTTCCAGCCAAAAGAAAATGACAAGGTCAAGGTTTGATATTCTTCTAGATGTAGAATGGGGGACACCAAGCATAGAGCAGGAAAGGTAGCACCCAACAATGTCCAAGAGATGGAAGGAAATAGATGATGTAGTTCTTTGTGGTTCTAAGATATATTCTGGCCAATTCTCTTTATGCAACACTATAAAATAAAACACTTTATAAAAACAGAAAAGCATTTATATTGGCAAAGTCACCCTAGGGAATCATTGGTTCCTTTTCTACATGGTTTCAACATTGCTGGGAAAGGTACTCTTGAGAGATGTCAAATTTTAGTCTTCCATATGGGAAAATGCTTCATAGAAATAAATTGTTTGTTGTAAGAGACCTCATCTCCATTTATCTCTTCATGTCTCTGAAGTGCAAAATGTAACATGTCTTGCAGGAACTGCTATGGTAAATGCACATTTTTCATTAAATATGAGAGTAAAGTGATGCTACTAGCAAGTGTTATGTTATTGTCTTATCTTTTTATTTTTTTAACTTTGTCCTTACAGAGCCAGTTATTGCTGCCCTTAGATATCTGTATGTTGTTTTCTTTTCTCATCTGTATGCACTAACTTTTTGAACAGGTTCCTTTCTCTCTTTGTAATGAAAAATTCTTAAGGTGATATCTTTGTACCTCAATAGCATTGAAGAGTAATCAAGATGAAGATTATGTGAAATTTCACTCAAAAAAAGTTACTAAGTTTAGAGAAACAAGTTGTGTTTTGTTTTCAGTGACGAGCACATTCTAGCCAAAAAATACAAGTGAAAATTTTTGCAAGAGACAATCCATCTGCCCTCACAGAGATCCTCAAAAGGGCCCCACACTTGATTCCAGCTCCTCTCAGGCGCAGTCCACAGGCAGTACTGCAGGACCAGGGAGCTAGTAGGAGATTCTCCTGCCCATCTCAGAAAATCCTGAAACAACCCTACAGGTGTCTTCAACCCCTCTGGCCACAGTCAGCAGGCTAGCCTGAGCAGGATACTAGCAGGAGACATATCCACCCCTGCCTCCAGAAGAGATCTACAGGCCTCAGTCTTGGCTGTGGACCCTGAAATAACCCTGGGTTTCAGTCAGACATGATGCACTGCTAGTACTGCCTCTATATATATATGAGTGATATACATGTATGATATGATATATGTGATATATGATATATATATGGGCTTCCTGGTGGCTCAGTGGTAAAAAATCTATCTGCAATACAGGAGATGCAGGTTCCATCCCTGGGTCGAGAAGATCCCCCAGAGGAGGAAATAGCAACCCACTCCAGTATTCTTGCCTAGAGAATTCCATGGACAGAGGAGCCTGGTAGTCTATAGTCCAAGAGGTCGCAAAGAGTAGGACACAACTTAGTTACTGAGCACACACACACACACACACACAGACACACACACACACACAGACACACACACATACATATGAATGATATAACCCATGAAAAAGAGCTAAGAGATTTTCAGAAGGGAGTTCAGTCATGATATGGAGGGCCTTTCTAATTCTGTCTCTTGAGATGAACCTTTAGTGAAAATTAAGAAAACCTTTCCAGTAGCGGACAGCATATGAGGGTGATGGAGTGGTCAAGATTCTGTACTTTGAAGGTCTCCTAGGAGCCCTAATTTTGCCACTATCTTAGAAAATTTTTATGACATCTGTTTTTTCTCACTTGAAGATAATAGTAAAAATCACCAGTACATAAGTTATGAAAATCTATTATGCAATTAATACTTATTTACCTTGAAACCTTAGCTTAAACATCATTTATTCAAACAGATCTTTGACCAGTATTTTCTATTTTGTGAATATGTTTATATTTTCTCTATCATTATTTCTACTGCGAAGTTTCACACACTAGTGATTATGTACTTACTATCTCTGTTTCTGCTTAGACAGTGAAGCTCTATCAGGGACGGTTCATGCTTGTTTTCTTATAGGATGCTGGCCCCTAGCACAGTGCCTGGCACTTGAATCATTTGTTGCTGATGGCTGTTCCTAGAAACCATTTGGTGGGCATGCCACATTGTCAGAAAGGAAGAATAATTCTCTTTCAGGCATTGCTGGTTTGAAGTCCAGGATAAATCAGTCTAAAATATGAATCTGTCTGACTTTTTCAGTGAAGGAGCAATAAAGCATCATCTTATGAAAATTTCTGACACCAAATGGTAGCAAAAGAAAATCAAGTGAAAGACTATCCAGAAACTATTTAAAAAAATGATCCTCAACTACTTTTCCAAACAGCCTTAGAGAACTAAAAATAACAAATCAATGTGTAGTACTATTGGGAGCAAACCTTGTGTCCCCATAAAGATAAATACATTACAAATCACATTGTCTACAAGCTGGATTCCAGTCCATGAGAAACATGTCTAAAGCCTCAAACTAGTAAGAAAAAAAAAGAGAAGACATGTGACGTATATCTTTTTCAGGTATGCTTTATGATGTATGGCAAGGAGGCAGTCATATCTGTTTAAATATATCAGAGACCAGAGCTTGGTGACATTTTTCTGTTGGAGGCAATTCATTACTACTTCCCTGCAGTACAGAAGCTTTGCACAATTGGCATTAGAAATGTTTCAGGGACTTGAGAGATTGATTTATGGTGAGATATTACAGCAATTAAATATGTGCTATGAAAAAAACCAAGGCTCATAACTGTCTAATGTCTGAGGGTTATAAATACTACGAAATGAAATAAATGTTTGAGGTGATAAAAAGGTTGTGATGAAGAGTCATGAGATGAAACTGAGAGATCAGAGATGCTTCTACCTGGAAACATAGTCCAGCAACTGTCTTCCTGGTTGTATTTGTTTCCTAGGACTGTGATAACCAAGTACACCAAACTGAGCAGCTTAAAAGAACAAAATTTATTTTATCACATTTCTAGAATCTAGAAGTCCAAAATCAAGGTGTCAGCAAGGCCACATTCTCTAGGGAAAGGCTCTGGAGTAGAGTCTATCCATGTCTTTTACTTACCTTCTCTTGTTACCAGCAATATTTGGCATTTCTTAGCTTGCAGCTACATAATGCCAATCTTCGCATCTATCTTGACATGACATTCTATGTGTGTGTGTCCTCATATCATTTTATAAGGATACTGGGCATATTTGATAAAAGGCTTACTGTTCCCCAGCATGATCTCATCCCTTGGCTTCCCAGGTGGTGTAGTGGTAAAGAATCCAGCTGCCAATGCAGGAAGTGCAAGAAATGCAGTTTTGATCCCTGGGTCGGGAAGATACCCTGAAGGAGGAAATGGCAACCCACTCCAGTATTCTTGCCTGGGAAATACCACAGACAGAGGAGCCTGGAATCTACAGTCCATGGGGTTGCAAGGAGTCAGTCACAATTGAGCCACTGAGCACGGACACATGACCTCATCATAGCTAATTACATCTGCAATGACTCCAGTTCCAAAGAAGATCACGTTCTTAGGGACTGAGGTTTACAGCATCAACATATCTTTGGGGGACATAATTCAGCCCATAACACTCAGTATTGAAGGTACAGAGAAAGGAATTGATAATTTAGTCCCTTCTTGGAACCAGCTTAACCTGTTTCATACAATCCTTACCAAAAAATCCTTTGAGAATGTACGTGGGAAAACTATAGCTAGTAGTAACTAACCCAAAGTCAGTCACTTTAAGTGGAAAAACTGGGATCCAAATGCTAACTAGATCCTCTTCTTGGCCTTTTCTCACACTTTCCCCAGCATGTGCTATGCTGTGTTTAGTTGCTCAGCCATGTCCGACTCCTTGTGACCCTGTGGGCTATAGCCTGCCAGGCTCCTGTGTCCTTGGGGATTCTCCAGGCAAGAGTACTGGAGTGGGTTGCCATGCCCTCCTCCCCAATCCAGGGATCAAACCCAGGTTCCCCTGATTCTTTGCCATCTGAACCACCAGGGAAGCCCAAGAATATTGGAGTGGGTAGTCTTATCCCCCATCCAGCATAATGTGTTTTATGAACACCATGGTATAGTATGCATTTTTCCATTTCAAGGTTCTATTTTATTGATTAAAGTTAATAAGAAAATGGTTTTTAGTTTTATTGGCCATTTAAAAACTTATCTGGGAAGCACGTTTTTACTCTTTTATTTGGAAATAGATTGCATATCTTACTGTAAAATTTGCTGAGGCTGAAGAAATCCACGGCATGTGTTTACTTATCATGGCCTCAGGGTCCGTAGCCAGCGTGAGAACCACAGTATCCACTTTTATCTAAGTGGGTGAATCTTGAAACTCTTGTAGGTGTAATCTCAAACTATGTTTTTTTTATCTATTGATTCATATGTTCATTATACACACATTGAATTATGTCTGGTAGAGACCTAGGAACTGGTGGTTAAAAAAAAAAAGCTAAGAAAAGGTACCAACACTTTGCAGTATACTACATTCTAGTTGGAGAGTCAACAGTAATCAAATGAATAAATATAATGATTCAATGATATAATGAAGAATAAGTTACATGACATAAAAATGACTGAACACTGCTATGGGTAAAGGACACTGCTATAGGCCAAGGACAGTGTGACAGTGTTAGTCACTCAGTCCTGTTCAGCTCTTTGCAACCCAATGGACTGCAGCTCACCAGGCTCCTCAGTCCATGGGATTCTCCAGGCAAGAATACTGGAGTGGTTAGCCATTCTCCAGGTGATCTTCCCAACCCAGGGATCGAACCCAGATCTCCTGCATTGGCAGGTAGATTCTTTACCATCTGAGCCAACCAGGGAAGGCCAAGGAAGTCCACTTTAAGGAAGTGGCATTTTAATGATGCTATGGACATCAGAATGATGGAAAGGGGCCAGCCACAAAAGCAAAATGCTTTCCTGGAAAAGGACAAAAGAAGTTAGACAGCTTGGAGCTGAATATGTGCAAAAGGAAATGGAAAATTAGTCACAGATAACACTCATTGTGATTCTTTAGAATACCTGCTTTTGTGTTTATATTTTAGACACCTTTAGATTCAGTCAAACTGGTATCAGTAAAAAGGAAGATCACTTAGGTGCTATTGCAGTCATTTCGATGTTGGATATGGACCTGGACTAGGACAAATTGTTTGGGTTAAGAGAAGTAAACCATAATAGCAAGAAAACTGGCTAGGTGAAACTCAGGATATGTAAAGGAGTCAATTAGATTGGTTAATGTGTGGGTGGGCCTGAGTAACAAAAGGCTGCCAATCTCAGATAAATGTTGCTTACATTTTGAGACCTATTCCCTACTTAAATTTATGAGCCAAGAATTATGGGGAAACAATATAGGACAAGGGGAAAAGAGAAGTAAGGAAAAAAAAAAAATATATATATATATATGTATAGTGATGGTTTTACCGACCAAGGAAATTTAGAACATGTCATGGTAGATGGCAGAGGTCGGATATTTTACCTTTTCTCTCACTGATGATAATTACATGTCATAATGCATATTGTAATTGTGGAAGTGCCAAGCCAGATGACCTAATAGATATTTTCAATTTGTAATTTCTGTGCTGCAGAATTAAAATATTAATCAACTAAAAGCCTGCTAGTCTGGTTAAAGGTTGACTCTGCACTGAATGGCCAGAGGTAATAGGGCTGCCTCTTCTTCTGTTGATGTCCTCCGGGCAGTTCCTCAAAGAGGGTCTATGAGACCTCTGTCAGCTTAGGCGACATTTTTCCATTCCTTTCCTTGTGGTGGTAGTGGGTGTTCACAGCGACATTACATCTATGTGTAGTATGGCAAGATTCTAGGTAAGAGGATAGTTGAAGGGAAGGGATTTTGATCAAACAAAACCTAAGAGAGGAACAAAATAATAATTGCATCCTCAGAATTCAAAAATACTATGCCTGGAAAACTCATGGCTCATTTTAAACAGTATTTCAAAATACAAAGAAATAAAATATTGATTCTTGAAAATGTCTAATGTAATAACTAGGCAAATTATTGTAAAACATCACGATGCATATTTTTGATATTTTGTGTTTATTTTTTTAATTCTATAATGGAATGTGGTATATTATCACTGTGTATGTAAAAATGAGATTTAAAAATATTTAATCATGTGAAATATTACTTTTAAGTTTTTTAAAAAGTATTTTTCTGATGAAATATAGAAGTCAGCTTGTTTTAATATCTAAAATTTATCTTGTTGTGGTTTGTCACATTGAACAAGTTGAGATTGATGTATTAAATCAATTTATTTTCTAAGTCCAGTAATAAATATGCTACAAGGAAATAAGTTCCATTAGAAACAAAAAAATTCATAAAATCCTCATTTCTTAGATACTTGTGATTATTAATATCCAAGTAAGAATACTTCTTAAAGTAACAAATACCACTTATGGGACACTTTTATATTAAACCCTTGGAAATGTCCCAAGAACTTTACAGATAGGACCTCATGAAAATTTCATTTTACCAATTAAAAAATTGAGGTTCAGATATTGATAACTATTACTAGTATTTTTATTAACAGGAACAATTTTTTATTATTAACATATTATTGATTTTATAGATACTATCAAAAAATGGTGGCTGTCAATACCTTTCTTCCCCAGATGTATATTTGCTTCTCATTTCAAAATACAGAGTCTAATTTTCCTCCCTTTGAATATGGACTTGCTTTAATAGCTTACTTATCAAATAAAATACTACAGACATTGTTTTGGAAATTCTGAGGCTAGGTCTTTAAAATAATGTGTGCCTTTTGTCTGTTTCAAATTGGGAATATTACCTCTTAGAACCTAGCTATCATGCAGGGAAAAATCTAAGCCACACTGAGAGACTAGGCAGGGGCACTTTGGTTGACAACATGAGCTGACTTCCCAGCGTACTGTCGTCATAAGCTACCTAGCACCCAAGGGAAAAAGTCTTCTGGATGCTCAGCCCAGTCAAGCCTTGAGATGGTTCTATCCAGAGCTGCCATGTAACTGAAATTCCAAGAGAGATTCCAAAAGCATTCCTAGTTGAGAGGAAGTATTTCTTAGGATTGTTAAAAATAAAAATTTGTTGTACAAAGCCAATGAATGTTAGGATTATTTATCATAAGCAATAGATAACCAAAATAATAAATAGAATTTATTGTGCACAGGGCTAAAACATTTATATGAATCATCTGATTTAATTCATATAATAGTGATATGAGTTAGATACTATTATCTCCATTACACAGATTTTAAAAAAGAGGGCAACAAAAAATTAGTGCTTTTTTAGAAGCCATGCAGGTAATGAGTCAAATCCCCACAGTCTTGACTATAGGCAACACTACTATGAAAAATCATCATTCTTATGTAATAGAGATTAGATTGCCCCACTCAGTTCAGTTCAGTTCAGTTCAGTTCATTTCAGTCACTCAGTCGTGTCCGACTCTTTGTGACCCCATGAAACACAGCACTCCAGGCCTTCCTGTATGTCACCATCTCCCGGAGTTCACTCATCTATAGAGTCCGTGATGCCATCCAGCCATCTCATCCTCGGTCGTCCCCTTCCCCTCCTGCCCCCAATCCCTCCCAGCATCAGAGTCTTTTCCAATGAGACAACTCTTCACATGAGGTGGCCAAAATACTGGAGTTTCAGCTTCAACATCATTCCTTCCAAAGAAATTCCAGGGCTGATCTCCTTCAGAATGGACTGGTTGGATCTCCTTGCAGTCCAAGGGACTCTCAAGACTCTTCTCCAACACCACAGTTCAAAAGCATCAATTCTTCGGCGCTCAGCCTTCTTCACAGTCCAACTCTCACATCCATACATGACCACAGGAAAAACCATAGCCTTAACTAGATGGACCTTAGTCGGCAAAGTGATGTCTCTGCTTTTGAATATACTATCTAGGTTGCTCATAACTTTTCTTCCAAGGAGTAAGCGTCTTCTAATTTCATGGCTGCAGTCAACATCTGCAGTGATTTTGGAGCGCAAAAAAATAAAGTCTGACACTGTTTCCACTGTTTCCCCATCTATTTGCCATGAAGTGATGGGACCAGATGCCATGATCTTCGTTTTCTGAATGTTGAGCTTTAAGCCAACTTTTTCACTCTCCTCTTTCACTTTCATCAGGAGGCTCTTTAGCTCCTCTTCACTTTCTGCCATAAGGGTGGTGTCATCTGCCTATTTGAGGTTGTTGATATTTCTCCCAGCAATCATGATTCCAGCTTGTGTTTCTTCCAGTCCAGCATTTCTCATGATGTATTCTGCATAGAAGTTAAATAAGCAGGGTGACAATAGACAGCCTTGACATACTCCTTTTCCTATTTGGAAGCAGTCTGTTGTTCCATGTCCAGTTCTAACTGTTGCTTCCTGACCTGCATACAGATTTCTCAAGAGGCAGGTCAGGTGGTCTGGTATTCCCATCTCTTTCAGAATTTTCCACAGTTGATTGTGATCCACACAGTCAAAGGCTTTGGCATAGTCAATAAAGCAGAAATAGATGTTTTTCTGGAACTCTCTTACTTTTTCCATAATCTAGCAGATGTTGGCAATTTGATCTCTGATCTCTCTGTCTTTTCTAAAACCAGCTTGAACACCAGGGAGTTCACAGTTCACGTATTGCTGAAGCCTGGCTGGGAGAATTTTGAGCATTACTTTACTAGCATGTGAGATGAGTGCAATTGTGCGGTAGTTTGAGCATTCTTTGGCATTGCCTTTCTTTGGAATTGAAATGAAAACTGACCTTTTCCAGTTCTGTGGCCACTGCTGAGTTTTCCAAATTTGCTGGCATATTGAGTGCAGCACTTTCACAGCATCATCTTTCAGGATTTGAAACAGCTCTACTGGAATTCCATCACCTCCACTAGCTTTGTTCATAGTGATGCTTTCTAAGGCCCACTTGACTTCACATTGCAAGATGTCTGGCTCTAGATAAGTGATCACATCATCATGATTATCTGGGTCATGAAGATCTTTTTTGTACAGTTCTTCTGTGTATTCTTGCCACCTTTTCTTAAAATCTTCTGCTTCTGTTAGGTCCATACCATTTCTGTCCTTTATCAAGCCCATCTTTGCATGAAATGTTCCCTTGGTATCTCTGATTTTCTTGAAGAGATCTCTAGTCTTTGCCATTCTGTTTTTTTCCTCTATTTCGTTGCATTGATCGCTGAAGAAGGCTGTCTTATCTCTTTTTGTTATTCTTTGGAACTCTGCATTCAGATGCTTATATCTTTCCTTTTCTCCTTTGCTTTTCACCTCTCTTCTTTTCACAGCTATTTGTAAGGCCTCCCCAGACAGCTATTTTGCCTTTTTGCCTTTCTTTTCCATGGGGATGGTCTTGATTCCTGTCTCCTGTACAATGTCACGAACCTCATTCCATAGTTCATCAGGCACTCTATCTATCAGATCTAGGCCCTTAAATCTCTTTCTCACTTCCACTGTATAATCATAAGGGATTTGATTTAGGTCATACCAAAATGGTCCCACGTATAATTGCCATCCATTCGTCATTCTAAGATGAACAACTTTTATCCATTGTGGAGGAAATATTGCAACTCCTTTTCTTTACTATGTGTTGTGTCCAGCAGTTGGTAAGGTTTTCCTCTATGATGGAAGTGGTACCCAGACAATAGTAGAGCCTGCATGGTTTTAAAACCCCGGGGGGAAGCTGTTCTTAGTGGGCCAAACAGTGGAATAAGTCTTATTTGGCTGAAATGAGGAGTATCAAGATAGGTTAGAATTGTAAGAATAAAATTTAGAAGTCCAGTTATAGACTTAGAATTCTTAAGAATTAGGTCATGAGAATATGGAACTTAAAAGCAAGTCATTCTCTAGCAGGTGGATCCTAGTCATCCTTCTGAAACAAAGCCTTGTTTTGTCCCAAAAATGATGGGAAGCTGGATTTAAATTATTCAAAGGCATATTACCATATTTTAAAGAAAGCATCAGGCTGTCCACTTCTAAGACACTCTCTTCAATTTAATTAAAATCAGCTGACTACTCACAAAGTTTTTGCCATCAGCTACCATGCTTCTGTATGTACACATGCAATATAAAATCAAGTCCTTACTTGCATAAAGATGACCAGTTTCATTTGAGCTAGAAGGAACTTTGTGCTTCTGAATTTCTTATAGTCTCCCAGGATAAACTTAGATTAGCTTTTACTTCCTCCCAGTGTATTTCAACAAGAACTCTCAAAGGCCCTATCAGACTGCCCCATAAACAGATTTCTATGCACACCATCCCCCAAGGGGCTCAGCAAGAATCTCCCCCAAACTCAGTATACCATTCTAAGGGCAGGAAAACACATAATAGCACAAGCAACAAGTAACCTGGCCAAAGTTAATTTGTTAAAAAGCAAAAAGGAAGAGATGAAACTGGTCCTAAATTAAATTCCATTCTCATCTCTTCCTCATCTATATATGTGTGTGTGTATGTGTATACCTTTGTATTTTATTTTGCACATTAGGTTAGGAGCATGACAGCTCTTGTTCAGTGCTCACAGCCGTGAATACCAGTGATCAGCTCTCTCCAGTTGACTTTCCCTCTCTCACGTATGCACATATTTGAAATCTATGTAGAGAGTTACCTAAACCATGCCCATCTCCACCCTGGACCCCTCAAAATATCTATGACTGTTGCATACGGTTTTTTCAGAAGAGAAAATTATTTTAAGCCAACAGGGATATATGTCAACTCCCTGCATGGGAAAAAAAATCTGCTTCTATACAGATTTTCTCCCCAAATGCTAAGAGCACAGTAAAGCCAGATTCCCCTTCTGGATGTCTAAACTATGCCCATTCATAAATAAACAAAGAGGGGCACTGAGAAATGATGAGTTTGCCATGGCCTCCAGAAACTCCTTATAGTTTCCCTTGCAGATAATACACCTAACCATTTTTTTTTTAATGTGTTTTTGGACTTTGTAGTAAAATTGTTCTCATAACAGAATTCTCAAATTGTGTGTTTATGATACAGTTTCTTGGATAAATGCAGTCCCTGCTATGATGTCCTATGAAGAATTATGAAGAGTTGCTTTCTATTTTTTTTTCTTTTTGATAAGAAAGCTGTGGTACATATACACAATGGAGTATTACTCAGCTGTTAAAAAGAATTCATTTGAATCAGTTCTGATGAGATGGATGAAACTGGAGCCGATTATACAGAGTGAAGTAAGCCAGAAAGGAAAACACCAATACAGTATACTAACACATATATATGGAATTTAGGAAGATGGCAATGACGACCCTGTATGCAAGACAGGGAAAGAGACACAGATGTGTATAATGGACTTTTGGACTCAGAGGGAGAGGGAGAGGGTGGGTTGATTTGGGAGAATGACATTCTAACATGTATACTATCATGTAAGAATTGAATCGCCAGTCTATGTCTGACGCAGGATGCAGCATGCTTGGGGCTGGTGCATGGGGATGACCCAAAGAGATGTTATGGGGAGGGAGGTGGGAGGGGGGTTCATGTTTGGGAACGCATGTAAGAATTAAAGATATTAAAATTAAAAAAAAAACAAATAGAATATTCACAGTGAGTAACCTAACCTTTGTGCTAATGCAATTTCTTCAATAATAAATATCCTGACCAAAAATATGTTTTTTACTTCACTCCTCAATGCAGCCTGCAGTGACAATTGATAAACAGTGATAGCTGAGCACTCACTGTGAATACAGTTTGTTCATATATTGATAGATAAAATCTCTCTTTGGGAATGTTAAATGCATTTATTTAACATTCTCAAACCACACATATTATTGACTGTGCCAAAGCTGTGTGGATCACAGTAAACTGTGGAAAATTCTGAAAGAGATGGGAATACCAGACCACTGACCTGCCTCTTGAGAAACCCATATGCAGGTCAGGAAGCAATAGTTAGAACTGGACATGGAACAACAGACTGCTTCCAAATAGGAAAAGGAGTACATCAAGGCTGAATATTGTCACCCTGCTTATTTAACTTATATGCAGACTACATCATGAGAAACTCTGGGCTGGAAGAAGCACAAGCTGGAATCAAGATTGCTGGGAGAAATATTGATAACCTCAGATATGCAGATGACACCACCTTATGGCAGAAAGTGAAGAAGAACTAAAGAATCTTTTGATGAAGGTGAAAGAGGAGAGCGAAAAAGTTGGCTTAAAGCTCAACATTCAGAAAACGAAGATCATGGCATCTGGTCCCATCACTTCATGGCAAATAGATGGGGAAACTGTGGAAACAGTCGCTGACTTTATTTTTCTGGACTCCAAAATCACTGCAGATGGTGATTGCAGCCATGAAATTAAAAGACGCTTACTCCTTGGAAGGAAAGTTAGGACCAACCTAGACAGCATATTAAAGACCAAAGACATTATTTTGTCAACAAAGGTCCATCTAGTCAAGGCTATGGTTTTTCCAGTGGTCATGTATGGATGTGAGAGTTGGACTATAAAGAAAGCTGAGAGCCAAAGAATTGATGCGTTTGAACTGTGGTGTTGGAGAAGAGTCTTGAGAGTCCCTTGGACGGCAAGGAGATCCAACCAGTCCATCCTAAAGGAGATCAGTCCTGGGTATTCATTGGAAGGACTGATGCGGAAGCTGAAGCTCCAGTACTTAGGCCACCTCATGCGAAGAGTTGACTTATTTGAAAAGACCCTAATGCTGGAAAAGATTGAGGGTGGGAGGAGAAGGGGACGACAGAGGATAAGATGGTTGGATGGCATCACCGACTCAACGGACATGGGTTTGGGTGGACTCCGAGAGATGGTGATGGACAGAGAAGCCTGGCATGCTGCAGTTCATGGGGTCATAAAGAGCTGGACACGACTGAGTAACTGAACTGAACTGAACCCACATATTTTCTTTCTTTTTAGATTCATAAATACCTCTGCCAGTATGTATCTGTGGTTATCTCTTTTTTCAGTTCCTTATTAAGATAGGCAATTAATGCTTTCCCTTCAGTTGATGCTTGTGAATTAGTGATTTCTTTCTTCAGGGGAGTAGCACACTTTTACTAAGATTTCTCTCTCATCAATATTAGAAACCAGAGTTAAAGAATTGCATTTATATACTGTATTATTATGTAAGTGAAGTGAGAGGGCATAGGGAAAGGGAGAAGCAGACACAGATAAATGATCAACTCATCCTTTCATGTACACTGTTATATTTTAAATCACTTGCCATGCAAATCTGTATTTTCATTTTTCATAACCTAGGATCCATCTGGAAACAAAGTACTCATCCACTCATAGAAGGAAATAAGCTTGTATAGTTAGTTGTTGGATAAACACTGTACAAGAATGATAAGACCCCTGCCAGCAACTGTATTATGAAATCAGTATTCAAATACATTATTATAATGTAGGTGAAATGCTGCTTAAACCTATGACTTTGTAATACCGTGTTATTCTATCCAAATATCTGCAGACCCTGTCTGATGAATCACTGTTTCTCAGAAACTCATAATGTTTCAAAATTCTTTAACATGACAATAGCATAATCAACCCTTTCTAGTATATACTCCTGAATTAAATCCTGCCTACAAAAGTTCTCAGAGTAGTATGTATTTTATGGCCTTTCATTGGTGTTGCTTTGCCAATAATATTTTGAGACACACAGAATCTGTTTAATATCTGAGATTTAAATGGAGAGGAAAGCCACTTATAACTTTATACCAAAGGTAAAGAAGTGAATGAAAGAAGAAAATAAGACATTTTACTGACTATATGATAAGTCATCCATCTCTCTATATCAAATAAAAATTCAAGGAAAGTAATTTGATTATGATTCTGCATTTACGATTCCCAATTTATTTTCTACCATGTATGCTTCCAGTGTTGCCACACCTAATCTTATGTCTTTGATTCCTAAAATACACTCTATAAAAATGTACATGCCCACAGTAGACTTCTGCATATGTTGCAGAAGTTAATCCATACCTTTCATCATACTTGCAAAGAGATATTTTACAAAGAAACCTCAGGATCCTGGCTAGAGGATATATGTCAATGTTACCATCTTTCTAAATTCTGTATATATACGTTAATATACTGTATTGGTGTTTTTCTTTCACTTACTTCACTCTGTTTAATGGGTTCCAGTTTCTTCTATCTCTTTAGAACTGATTCAAATGTGTTCTTTTTAATAACTGGGTAATATTCCATTGTGTATATGTACTGCAGCTTTCTTATCTATTCATCTACTGATGGACATCTAGGTTGCTTGCATGTCCTAGCTATTGTAAACAGTGCTGCGATGAACATTGGGGTACACGTGTCTCTTTCAATTCTGAAATTCTTGGTGCATATGCCCAGCAGTGGGATTTCTGGGTTGTATGGCAGTTCTATTTCCAGTGTTTTAAGGAATCTCCACACTGTTCTCCATAATGGCTGTACTAGTTTGCATTCCCACCAACAGTGTAAGATGGTTCCCTTTTTCTCCACACCTTCTCCAGTTTTTATTTTTGTAGACATTTTGATAGCAGTTTTTGACTGGCATGAAATGGTACCTCATTGTGGTTTTGATTTGCATTTCTCTGATAATGAGTGATGTTGAGCATTTTTTCATGTGTTTGTCAGCCATCTGTTTGTCTTCGGAGAAACATCTGTCTAGTTATTTGGCCCATTTTTTTATTTGGTTGTTTATTTTTCTGGTATTGAGCTGCATGAGCTGCTTGTTTATTTTTAAGATTAATTCGTTGTCAGTTGCTTCATTTGCTGTTATTTTCTCCCACCTTGAAAGCTGTCTTTTCGCCTTGCTTATAGTTTCCTTTGTTGTGCAAAAGCTTTTAAGTTCAATTAGATTCCATTTCTTTATTTTTGCTTCTATTTCCATTACTCTGGGAGGTGGGTCATAAAGGATCCTGCTGTGATTTGTGTCAGAGAGTGTTTTGCCTGTTTTCCTCTAGGAGTTTTATAATTTTTGGTCTTAGATTTAGAGCTTTAACCATTTTGAGTTTATTTTTGTGTATCGTGTTACAAAGTGTTCTAGTTTCATTCTTTTACAGGTAGTTGACCAGTTTCCCCACAATCACTTGTTAAAGAAATTGTCTTTTCTCCATTGTGTATTTGTGCCTCCTTTGTCAAAGATAAGGTGTCCATAGGTGCATGGATTTATCTCTGGGTTTTTTATTTTGTTTCATTGATCTATATTTCTGTCTTTGTGCCAGTACCAAACTGTCTTGATGAGTGTACCTTTGTAGTATAGTCTGAAGTCAGGCAGGTTGATTCCTCCAGTTCCTTTCTTCTTTCTCAAGATTGTTTTGGCTGTTCGAGGTTTTTTAGTATTTCCTTACAAATTTTGAAATTATTTGGTCTCATTCTGTGAAAAATGCCACTGGTAGCTTGATAGGAATTGCATTGAATCTATAGATTGTTTTGGGAAGTATACTCATTTTCACTATATTGATTCTTCTGATCCATGAACATGGCATATTTCTCCATCTATTTGTGTCATCTTTGATTTCTTTCATCAGTGTTCTATAGTTTTCTATATATAGGTCTTTTGTTTCTTTAAGTAGATTTATTCCTAAGTATTTTATTCTTTTTGTTGCAATGGTGAATGGGATTGTTTCCTTAATTTCTCTTTCTGTTTTCTCGTTGATAGTGTATAGGAATGCAAGGGATTTTTGTGTATTAATTTTATATCCTGAAACTTTACTATATTCATTGATTAGCTCTAGTAACTTTCTGGTGGTGTCTTTAGGGTTTTATATGTAGAGGATCATGTCATCTGCAAACAGTGAGAGTTTTACTTCTTTTCCAATATGGATTTGTTTTATTTCTTCTTCTCTGACTGCTGTGGCTAAAGCTTCCAAAACTATGTTGATGAGAGTGGGCACCTGGACAGGGAGGCCTGGCATGCTGCAATTCATGGGGTCGCAGAGTCGGACACGACTGAGCTACTGAACTGAACTGAACTGAACTGATAGAGGAAATGCTTTCAATTTTTCACCATTGAGGATGTTTGCTGTAAGTTTATAATATATAGCTTTTATTATGTTGAGGTGTGTTCTTTCTATGCTTGCTTTCTGGAGGGTTTTTTTGTTTGTTTGTTTTTTGTTTTTGTTTTTTTTTACATAAATGGATGTTGAATTTTGTCAAAGGCTTCCTCTGCATCTATTGAGATAATCATATGGTTTTTATCCTTCAATTTGTTAATGTGGTGTATCACATTGATTGATTTGCAAATACTGAAGAATCCATGCATCCCTGTGATAACCCTCTCTTGTTCATGATGTACAATCTTTTGAATATGTTGTTAGATTCTGTTTGCTAGAATTTTGTTAAAGATTTTAGCATCTATGTTCATCAGTGATATTAGTCTGTAGTTTTCTTTTTGTGTGGCATCTTTGGTTTTGGTATTAGCGTGATGGTGGCCTCATAGAATGCGTTTGGGAATTTACCTTCCTCTGCAATTTTCTGGAAGAGTTTGAGTAGGATTCGTGTTAGATCTTTTCTAGATTTTTGGAAGAATTCACCTGTGAAGCCATCTGGTCCTGGGCTTTGGTTTGTTGCAAGATTTTGGTTACAGTTTCTATTTCTGTGCTTGTGAAGGTCTGTTAAGATTTTCTGTTTCTTCCTGGTTCAGTTTTGGATGGTTATACTTTTCTAAGAATTCATCCATTTCTTCCAGGTTGTCCATTTTATTGGCATATAGATGCTGATAGTAGTCTCTTATGACCCATCGTATTTCTGTGTTGTCTGTTGTGATTTCTCCAGTTTCATCTCTATTTTTGTTGATTTGAATCTTCTCTCTTTTTTTCTTGATGAGTCTGGCTAATGGTTTGTCTATTTTATTTATCTTCTCAAAGAACCAACTTTTAGTTTTGTTCATTTTTGCTATTGTCTCCTTTGTTACTTTTTAATTTATTTCTGCCCTAATTTTTATGATTTCTTTCCTTCTACTAACCCTAAGGTTCTTCCTTTCTTCTTTTTCTATGTTCTATTTTCTAGTTGCTTTAGGTGTAAAGTTAGATTATTTATTTGATTTTTCTCTTGTTTCTTGAGATAAGCTTGTATTGCTATGAACCTTCCCATTAGCACTGCTTTTAATGAATCGCATAGGTTTTGGTTGTCATGTTTTCATTCTCATTCATTTCTATTCATATTTTGATTTCTTTTTTGATTTCTTCTGTGATTTTTTGGTTATTCAGACCCGTGTTGTTTAGCCTCTATATGTTTGTATTTTTTAAAGTTTTTTTTTACCTGTAGTTGACATCTAATCTTACCACATTGTGATCAGAAAAGAGACTTGAAATTATTTCAGTTGTTTTCAATTTATTAAGGCTAGATTTATGGCCCAGGATGTGATCTATCCTGGAGAATGTTCCCTGTGTATTTGAGAAAAAGGTGAAATTCATTGTTTTGGGGTAAAATGTCCTATAGATATCAATTAGGTCTAACTGATCCATTTATCATTTAAAGTTGGTGCTTCCTTGCTAATTTTCTGTTTGGTTGATCTATCCATAAGTGTTCAGTTCAGTTCAGTCACTCAGTCGTGTCCAACTCTTTGAGACCCCATGAATCGCAGCACGCCAGGCCTCCCTGTCCATCATCAACTCCTGGAGTTCATTCAGACTCACTTACATCGAGTCAGTGATGCCATCCAGCCATCTCATCCTTGGTCATCCCCTTCTCCTCCTGCCCCAATCCCTCCCAGCATCAAAGTCTTTTCCAATGAGTCAACACTTCGCATGAGGTGGCCAAAGTACTGGAGCTTCAGCTTTAGCATCATTCCTTCCAAAGAACACCCAGGATGTTCAGAATGGACTGGTTGGATCTCCTTGCAATCCAAGGAACTCTCAAGAGACTTCTCCAACACCACAGTTCAAAAGCATCAATTCTTTGGCACTCTGCCTTCTTCACAGTCCAACTCTCACATCCATACATGACCACTGGAAAAGCCATAGCCTTGACTAGACAGACCTTAGTCGGCAAATTAATGTCTCTGCTTTTGAATATACTATCTAGGTTGATCATAACTTTTCTTCCAAGGAGTAAGCATCTTTTAATTTCATGGCTGCAGTCAACATCTGCAGTGATTTTGGAGCCCCACAAAATAAAGTCTGACACTGTTTCCACTGTTTCCCCATCTATTTGCCATGAAGTGATGGGACTGGATGCCATGATCTTTGTTTTCTGAATTTTGAGCTTTAAGCCAACTTTTCCACTCTCCTCTTTCACTTTCATCAAGAGGCTTTTTAGTTCCTCTTCACTTTCTGCCATAAGGGTGGTGTCATCTGCATATCTGAGGTTATTGATATTTCTCCCGGCAATCTTGATCCCAGCTTGTGTTTCTTCCAGTCCAGCGTTTCTCATGATGCACTCTGCATAGAAGTTAAATAAGCAGGGTGACAATATACAGCCTTGACGTACTCCTTTTCCTATTTGGAACTAGTCTGTTGTTCCTTGTCCAGTTCTAACTGTTGCTTCCTGACCTGTATACAGATTTCTCAAGAGGCAGATTAGGTGGTCTGGTATTCCCATCTCTCTTGGGTATTAAAGTTTCCCAGTATTATTGTGTTACTGTTACTTTCCCCTTTCATACTTGTTAACATTTGCCTTACATTTGAGGTGCTCCTATGTTGGGTGCATATATATTTATAATTGTTATATCTTCTTCTTGGATTGATCCTTTGATCATTATGTAGTGTCCTTTGTCTCTTTTCAAGGCCTTTATTTCAACTTCTATTTTATCTGATAAGAGTATTTCTACTCCTGCTTCCTTTTGGTCTCCATTTGTATGAAATATCTTTTTCCAGCCCTTCACTTTCAGTCTGTATGTGTCCCTTGTTTTGAGGGTAGTTGTCTTGTAGACAGCATATATAGGGGTCTTATTTTTGTATCCATTCAGCCAGTCTTTGTCTTTTGGTTGGAGCATTCAACCCATTTACATTTAAGGCAATTATTGACAAGTATGATCCCATTGCCATTTACTTTCTTGTTTGAGGTTCGAGTTTATAAACCTTTTCTGTGTTTCCTGCCTAGAGAAGATCCTTTAGCATTTGTTTAAGAGCTGGTTTGGTGGTACTAAATTCTCTCTCAGATTTTCTTGTCTGTAAAGTTTTTGATTTCTCAACATTCGAATCATAGGAGTCCCAGAAGAAGAAGACAAAAAGAATGGCCATGAGAAAATACTTGAGGAGATAATAGTTGAAAATTATACCTTGCTGGGTATAGTAATCTGGGTTGTAGTTTGTTCTCTTTCATTACTTTAAGTATGTCCTGCCATTCCCTTCTTGCCTGAAGAGTTTCTATTGAAAGATGAGCCATTATCCTTATGGGGATCCTCTTGTGTGTTGTTTGTTGCTTATCCTTTGCTGGTTTTAATATTTGCTCTTTGTGTTTGCTCTTTGTTAGTTTAGTATGTATCTTGGGGTGTTTCACCTTGAGTTTGTCCTGTTTGGGACTCTTTGGGTTTCTTGGACTTGGGTGGCTATTTCCTTCCCCATTTTAGGGAAGATTTCAACTATTATCTCCTCAAGTATTTTCTCATGGCCTTTCTTTTTGTCCTCTTCTTCTGGGACTCCTATGTTTCGAATGTTGGGGCATTTGACATTGTCCCAGAGGCCCCTGAGGTTGTCCTCATTTCTTTTAATTCTTTTTTTTTTTTCCTCTCTCTCTCTTTTCCTCTCTGCTTCATTTATTTCCACCATTATATCTTCCACCTCACTTATCCTATCTTCTGCCTCGCTTATTCTACTGTTGGTTCCCTGCAGAGTGCTTTTGATCTCAGTTATTGCATTATTCATTATTGATTGACTCTTCTTTTTTTCTTCTAGGTCCTTGTTAAACATTTCTTTCATCTCAATCCTTGCCTCTAATCTATTTACCTGTAACTCCATTTTGTTTTCAAGATTTTGGATCATCTTTACTATCAGTATTCTGAACTATTTTTCATGTAGACTCCCTATCTCCTCCCCTTTTGTTTGATTTGGTGGGCATTTATCATGTTCCTTTACCTGCTGAATATTTCTCTGCCTTTTTATTTTGTTTAGATTGCTGTGTTTTGGGTGCCCTTTCTATAAGTTGGAAGTTTGTGCCTCCTCTTTAGTTGTGGAGCCTGCTTCCTGTGGGTGGGGTTGGATTAGTTACTTGTCAAGGTTTCCTGGTTAGGAAGCTTGATGTGTGTTCTGGTGGGTGGAGCTGGATTTCTTCTCTCTGAAGTACAATGACGTGTCCATTAGTGAGTTTTGGGGTGTTTATGGGTTTGGTGTGGCTTTGAACAGCCTATCTTTTAATGCTTAGGGCTATGTTCCTGCTTTGCTGGACAATTAGCATGGTATGTCTTGCTCTGGAACTTGTTGGCTCTTGGGTGGAACTTGGTTTTAGTGGGGATATGGAGGCTTTTGGATAAGCTCTTGTCTGTTAAAGTTCCTTGGAGTCAGAAGTTCTCCAATGTCCTCAAGTTTTGGAGTTAACCCTCCTGCCTCTGGCTTTCAGTCTTATTCTTACAGTAGCCTCAAGACTTTTCCATCCATACAGCACGGATGATAAAACATCTAGGTTAATGGTGAAACAATGCTCCATAGCAAGGGACACCCTAAGGGGTTCACAGAGTTACATGGAGAAGAAAAGAAGGAAGAGGGAAATAGAGGTGACCAGGAGGAGAAGAGGGAGAGTCAAAAGGGGAGAGAGCAATCTAGCCAGTAATCAATTCTATATGAGCTCTCCACAGCCTGGAACTCCCAGAGAGGTTCACAGAGTTACATAGAGAAGAGAAGAGGGAGGAGGGAGGTAGAGGTGACCAGGAGGAAAAGAGGGGGAGTCAAAAGGAGAGTGACCAATCTAGCCAGTAATCAGTTCCCTAAGTGTTCTCCACAGCCTGGAATACTCAGAGAGATTCACAGAGTTAAGCAGAGAAGAGAAGGGGGAAGGAGGAGATAGAGGTGATCTGGGGGAGCAAAGGGAGAATCAAAAGGGGAGAGAGCAATCTAGCCGGTAATCATACCCCTAAGTGAAATGTATACTGAAGATTAGATTCTTAAAGGTACAGAATTGATAACAGATACCAAAAACCAAAGATTAAAAATCCAGAGTAGAGGTTAGACTCTCAAAGTACAATATTTAGAAATACAATACGAAATCAATCACAAAAATTATAAAATATATATATATGAAATTTGCTTTAAAAATAGAGTCCTTTTCTATTTGTTTTGCAAGGCAGTAGTAGGTTATAAAAATGAAAATTAAAGCAGTAGTAAAGACCTTAAGAAAAGATTAAAAAGTGATAATGATAGAAATATATCTGCAAATTTCTCTGGAGCTGTTGTAGGCAGTGTGGGGTCAGTTCAGTTTCAGATAGTTCCTTGTTCCAACTTGTATTTGTTCTCCAGGTCTATAGGCCCCCTCCAATGCTTAGTCAATGTTAACTACAGGGTTTTTATCTATTGCTCCTGTCACTTCCAGAGCAGTTCCCTCTTCTTTGTTTATTTTGGCTTCCTCTGTTTGCAAGTCTCTTTGGTGTCTACTTTCCACCCTGACACAAGGGGGTGAAGGTGGTCACTTATTTAGGCTCACTTGTTCAGTTGTATTGTGGGCAGAGAGGAACACTGCAGACAAATATCGCTGGAGTGTGTAGGGAATACTCGCAGTGTATGGACCACACTGGTTTTGCCCCAGTTCACAGCAGTATGTGCTTTCTGGGTCTATGCTGCTCAGGCTCCAGGGAGCTCTGCAGGGGCACTGTCCAAAGTGGGCCCTGCATTTTGTGAACTTCCCAGTCTAAGCCACTCAAGTTCAGGCTCTTAGGTACTCTGAAAAGACACAGACTTGGTTGGGCGCATTTTGTGTCCTTCCCAGGTCCGAGCAGGTCAGGTGACCAGGTGCTTGGCAACTGCACAGTCCCAGACTGGCTGTGTGTCTACCGGTCCTGGCTGCTCGGTTTACTGGTATGCCGCAAGAGCACTGTCTCAGGTGTGCCAGGTGTCTCCTCTGGGGAGCTGCTCTCAGGCTGCTACCCTCCTGGCAGATATCAACCATCCAGGATCCCAGGAAGACGTTGTTAGCAACTGGGAGCCTGCTCACAGTGTGGTGGAGGATGCCGGTCTCTGGGGCGAGATTGCCCCTTGCCTTCCAGCTCTGGCTGGCACACACCTGCCTCTCTGCCTCTGGCAGGGGGAGGAGCCTGTACACAGCCAGCTAGCTAGCTCTCCTTTGGTATTCACTCAATCCTTTGTTCTGTGAGCATGCCAGGCTATGAGTTAGAGCCTTTCACAGGAAAGTTCTCCCTCACTCTTTCTTGTTTTCCCCTCTCTGGCAATCCCGCACTTTCGGTTGCTATCTCATGTTAGTTCCCTCAGGTTGTCCTCAGGGCATTCAGACCCGGTCCTTACCTGTCCAGCCCCCTCTCGCTGGTGGCGGATGCGAGCATCTGGGTTACTTCTCCAATGGCAGTTGTGGCTAGGCGCCTACTCTGTGTTTTGTTTTGTTTTGTTTTGTTTTCCTGCCAGTTATGTTGCCCTCTGAGATCCCCAAACTCCCCACAGACCCAGTTGTGAGAGGGTTTTCTACTGTTTGGAAACTTCTCCTCCTTCACGGCTCCCTCCCCAGGTCTGGTCTCCATCCCTAACTCTTTTGTCTCTCTTTTTGTCTTTTATATTTTGTCCTACCTCCTTTAGAAGAGAATGGGCTGCCTTTCTGGGTGCCTGGTGTCTTCTGCTATCATTCAGAAGTTGTTTTGTGGAAGTTGCTCAGCATTCAAATGATCTTTTGATGAATTTGTGGGGGAGAAAGTGGTCTCCCCATCCTATTCCTCTGCCATCTTGGGACCACCTCCCTGTCTTTAAAAAAAATAAATAAATAAATAATAAAAAAATAAAAAACCTCTCACTCCTTATCCTGGTGAGGTGACCAGTAGTATTCTCAGGGTTATTTGAAGAATGAATGTGTTAAAGCAGTGAAGCTGTGATAACCACAGCTAGCAAATAGGAAGTGTTGAGTAGATGTTAGCTCTCATTATTCTACCCAACCTCTTCTTTTTATCTAGTATACCCTTTAGAGAACTCCAGGTATCCCTTTTATACCATTGCTGATTTTCTTTCCTACTTCTAAGAGAGAAAAGAGGTTCACCTACCACTTTCAAGAATTCTGAGGATGCACAAGTAACTAGAACAGAGGTTTTGGAAGATTTATTTAGGGGGCTAAGTGATAGTTACGGAAATTAGGAATGTTGTGTGGCCAGAGACCTCAGCATGTCAAACAAGCTCTGATTTGAATTTTGAGTTTCTTTCATGTAGCTTTGTGGCCTAAACTAGTCATCTATCTAAATGAACTTCAGTTTTCTTACCAAAAAGCAATGTTTTTACGGTAGTAGATACATAAATTAACTAATACCTAGTAGATATCAATACATGTTTATTGATTCAAAAATCATTGTTTAGCTTTTATTTTGCACCAGACACTGATAGTTTCCATGAATACAACCTTGAACAAGCTTCTCATGGTTCTTCCACCGAGGGAATTTTTCTCCTCAATCCCTCTCAGTATTAGTTTTCTATTGGTGCTGCAACAAATTGTCACAAACATGGTGGCTTAAAACAACACAGATTTTTTAATAGTATAGTTCTGGATATCAGAAGCTCAGCATGGGGTCTCACTGAGCTAGAATTAAGAGTTAACCAGGCTACATTTCTTCTGGAGGTTCTAGGAGAGGTTCTGATTCTTGGTCTTTTCCACCTTCTCTAGAGATCCCTTCATTTCTCATCTCATGTTCCCTTTTCTCCATCTCTAAAGCCAGTAACTTTTCATCTCTCTGACCATCCTTTTATTATCACATCTCCTTTAAGTATCTTGTTTGGCTCATGCAGAGATAATCTCCCCAATCTCAAGATTGAAAACCTTAATCATATCTGCAAAATCACTTTGGCCACTTAAAGTAATAACATTCACATGTTCCAGAGATAAGAGAGTGGGCATCTTTGGGAGGCAGCCATTATTCTGATACCCCAACTATTATTGCTCAAGTTTAAAAATGTTTGGAAGTTAATTTTGTTCTGAATTCAGGAAACCAGGAGAGTCTTAGCGCTTGGTCACCTATGGGTAAAGCATTTTCATTAAGTCTGTTTAAGTGCTTTATAGAGATGTCCACTATGCCTGGGCAAGGTATATTTTTTGTTCCAGTTTCCTCTTAACCCCCACTGTGAAAAAATGATCTCCACCATTGATGTGCTTAATTACCCAGTAGAAAGGGCATTAGGCAATGGTACTCTGTAATGCCTGCCATAAGGAAGGCCATCCTTTATCATTAGCAGACTGCTTAGTGGTGAGCTCACAATTGTACATCTTACCTTGCAGATATTAGGAGCCCACTTATCAGTTTTTCTAATGAAATGAATCATGAAGTGGAGATAGTGATGGGAGGAGGGAGCTGGGTTAATAGTCCAAGGGGACTAATTAGAATCAGGTGAGAGCTGGAGAAAGCAACCACGGCGATTTCAGTCAGAACCCACCCGAAAAGCTCTAATTAACAGGAGTGATGGACTTTGCTTTGAGACCACTGGAGAACACATGATGGTCAGTTTAAATTCCCTGACCTAGTAGCCAGATAATGTTAAGTCTCAATGCGTTTTTTTCAAGTGAGGGTAGAAAAATATCCCTTTGTGTGTATTTGTGTGTGTTGCATTAACCATAAAGCTATGTAAAAACGAAGAACCTTAAAACGATACACTAAGCAGAGTGGTAGGTCAATGACAAAAAAGGAGTTATATTCAAGATATTCATTTCTTGAATAGATAACACCCAGCGAGCGTAACAAAGATGGTCTTAGGGCTGGAGGACTTGGGAAGACAGAGGTGGATGGGGACCTTGCTTATCCATTCTAACATCTGTGTCTCTCAATGCACAATCCAATTCAGGAATAATTTAGCTGAGGTGCCATCCTAAAACCACATAAGCTTTAAATTTATCACTTCAGCAAAGTTATTGTTCCTTCAAAAAAAGGTATACAAGGTATTTTAGCTGCAGGGTGCATAACTAGAGAAAGTGCTCCCTGCAGCGTGTCTCTGCCTTTCTACTAAATTAACTGCACAAGAACCGACCATGTTCCTGTATGACATTTAGTTTTTCTAATCTGTTTAATGCCATGGTTTGCACATGATGTATTCTGATGTGCTTTTATGTTTCAGATACTAAAAAAGCACATTAGAAGTGCAGTAGGGATTCTTTTACAGACAATATAACTTGTTACAAATTGCATTTTCAGAAAAATTATACCGAAAAATCCAATCTTATCTTATGATTTTTTCCTTCAAAATTACATTTCACCTCCTGCATGTCTTCTGTCTCTTGTGTCTAAGCATCTTCAGTTTGAGATCCTCTTGATTCATTCTCCTTTCCTCTGTGCCCTGTGGTAAATGAATTCAAATCTATTTTTAAGGTAAAAATCGACAGCACTTGGAGATGCAGTCAGCATTTATGCTAAGACTTGCACGGATGCTGGGGGAGAAGTTTTGAACATATTTTTGATTCAAGTATAGATTTCAACTCTGTAATCTCATTTTGTTCCTGGTAGAAGTAGACTCTGTCCTTTAGCACTTTGCCCTCAGTACGTGTTTATAAAATGGGAAATGAGTAATAAAGTAGTTCATGTTCATTCTTGGATGTTTTTGACATGCATATTTATGAAGTTATAATAAAGTAAAATTAAATCTCCCAGAAAAGCTTATTATCCAAGCTGTGTGCACCGATGTGTATGCATGTCTGTGTACTCTATATGTACAGTTTATATTTTTCAACACACATGGGGCTTCCCAGGTGACTCAGTGGTAAAGAATCGGCCTGCCAATGCAGGAGACGTGAGTTCAATCCTTGGGTCAGGAAGATCCCCTGGAAAAGGGAATGACTGCCCACTCCAGTATTCTTGCACGAGAAATCCTATGGACAGAGGAGCCTGGTGGGTTACAGAACATGGGTGGCAAAAGAATCAGTCACGACTTAGCAACTGAGCACACACGCACACGTATACACACATGTAGAAATGTGGGGTACTTATCCCTATTTTTATTCGCTGGTTCTGCCCTCTCCAGGAATACATATCTAAGAGTCTTATATTTTAAGGGAGGCATCTGTTTGGGGATTTTAATAATAGTCCCTTCCATTTTGGTTCTGTGGAAAATTTTTCGTGTTGTTTGCTTATATTTTTCTTACTGCGAACATTGTTCTTGTTCTCTCCTGCTTACAAGAAATAGGGGGAATGGTTAGCATCACTTTTGATAATTTGGAGAATACACAAGTAATACACATTAATGACCTCAGTAAGGGACTAGTGGCAGGTTAAAATTTTACAAGGCACATTATTACAGGTCTTTTCCTTTTTATTAAATAAAAGCCTGCATATTATCAAAGTGGAGATACCTTGAATAATTAGAGATATTTATGGGCCATTTTTGGAGAAGGCAATGGCACCCCACTCCAGTACTCTTGCCTGGAAAATCCCATGGACTGAGGAGCCTGGTAGGCTGCAGTCCATGGGGTTGCTGAGAGTTGGACATGACTGAGTGACTTCACTTTGACTTTTCACTTTCATGCATTGGAGAAGGAAATGGCAACCCACTCCAGTATTCTTGCCTAGAGAATCCCAGGGATGGGGGAGCCTGGTGGGCTGCTGTCTATGGGGTCGCACAGAGTTGGACACTACTGAAGCGACTTAGCAGCAGCAGCAGCAGCATGGGCCATTTTGCTTATCATGACCCTGCCTTCAGCTGGAATAATACTAAGCTACTATTGAATTAGACTGTCTCCATCTAAACTGTAGGATACTCTCAGGCTGTGTTCCTATGTCTAGAGCTCAGGCTCTTTCAGCAGCTTTATAAAACAAGTGAGGTCATTTATTAAAATGATGAATTAAACAGGTCACTGTAAGTGGCCATGCTCGATGACACTGGTAACTTGGAATAGCGCATCTGTCATGTTGGTTTTGAGGAGGTTGGGGGGCAGAAACGGACCAGTTTGGATTCGGTGGATCAGGAGCTCAATTTTTTAAGACTAAGAGAAATCAAGGTCACCCTCCATTTCTGCTGGTGTTTTAAAGGTTTTTATTCCTGTAGTTGAATTGGAGAATATGCATTTAAAGATATAAGTAGCAGTAACATAAATGAAATACAACAACAGCAAAAAGCACCAAATCAGATTTAAAGAAATTTTTAAAAATTTAAATGGTATTTTAAAAAATACCTAGAACAGATGAATGAGGAAAATACCACAAACCAAAATGTTTGGGATAGAGTGAAGGGTGATAGTTTGGACAAAATTCATACCCTTCTGTATTTACATAAAAGAACAATAAAAAATATTCTGTTGAGAGGCAAAAAGAAAAAGGTCAATAACTATCAGTCTTTGTAGTATAATTATTAACAACTCATCATTTCTTAGAAAAAAATTACAATTTTTCAACATTTTATATCTGTAAAAATACTGCGAAGAAATGGTTTATATCTTGACAAGGTTCTCTTTCTGATTCAGCTTCCTCTGAGCTTTTCTTCCATCTAGGCTTGGACTTTTGGATTTTTGTGTTTGTTTCTGCATTGTCCAATTTTAGCAAGAATCCTTCTAGATCAATTTAGTCAGGATCTCTCATCCTCAATATCTGATCATCCTCTGTATCTGGTTGGATTTCTCATCCTCCTAAATCCCTCAGGTGATTTCTGATCACCCTGACCTGCTTTCAGCAAGAATTCTGTTAGGTTGATTTATCCAGAATTTCCCTTTACCCTTTATGTTTCCTCTTAGTAATTTTCCATCTGCTGATCTCCACACTTGCATTTTGGCAATAAATTACCAATCGCTCACGCAGTATTTGAACTATGTACCCCATTTCAGTGGTTCCTACAACTACCTCTTGTGATGGCCCCCCTTAAGTGAAGTCTTATAATCTTCAACACATATTGTGAATAAGGTTTTCATTAACAATCTGCAGATGCCAAATCACAGCACCTGGGGACAAGAGAGTAGACATGCTACATTCAGGTAAAAAGCAACGGTTTTTGAACTTAGTGCTTAGGTTTTCCAGGTCAAGTTTCTTTCCAAGAGATTGGAGCAATTTGGAAATCAGCCAGAGGAAGGCATAATTAGAGACCATTTTTGAAATAGAAAGGATATACCAGTAAATGCACAAATTTTTTGTGAAAGTATATGTGGGGTCGATTCACCTACTATGCAGGGCTTCCTGTGGCTTGGCTTAGTGGTAAAGAATCTGCCTGCCAATGCAGGAGATGCAGGTTCAATCCCTGGGTTGAGAAGATCCCCTGGAGGAGGAAATGGCAACCCAATCCAGTATTCTTGCCTGAAAATTCCCACGCACAGAGGAGCCAGGTGGGTCCATGGGGTCGAGAAGAGTCGGACATGAATGAGCACTCACACAAGCACACACACTTCCTGTGCTTAGTCTTAGAAGTGGTTGATGTGAGTATCAACTTATCAGGTTTCTTCAAAAAGCAGAAATACTAGAACTAATTGTCTGGGAGTTTCATGATGCTTGGAATGGTGTTTGTCTGGCTTATAGGCAGCATCAAGAATTATATCAGTGCTAGTTTCATCAGACAGAAATTTTGCAATAACTTAGGGATATCTACTAGAATTTTAAATCTTCCAAAGAGCAAAGAAAAAACTTAAACCTTATAATAAAAATGGACTTTTTGTTTGTGCATGCATTTGTTGGGAGGTGATGCAAACCGAAGCTGAGCTTCTAGAACGTGAAAATTGTCTGTCAGGGTTTAGAGGTGATGTGCATACTTAAAACCATCACCGTCACCAGAAAAAGGGTTCTGTAGGTCACAAATTAATTTGAAATGTGATAGTCAGTTAACCATGTGGCAAGAATGCATCCATTTTATCATCAGTGCCCATCATTGCCAAATATTTTCATTAAGCTAAGATTCAAATAAATAATAGGGACACAACTTTTAGTTCAAGGTCAGCATATAAATCTAGGGGATGTAAATGCCAGAGGCATTGAATCACCTGTGATTATTTACTTTGCCAGATACTAAAGTTTAGAATAGTAATATTCTTCCCCTGTACTGCAAGTACACATCTTGCAATGCTAATTTTTCTTTGAAATGCAAGAAAGTATATAGTTTGGTGATCAAAGTTCCCTAGTTCCCAGGTGTTGGGGTCAGTGAGGAGGATCCCCTGCTTGGATAAATGATTTCCCCAAGTTGAAAACATTTTAAAATAAAATGCCTCATTTGCAACTTGTCATTTGGGGACAAAGCAGTAATCACATGAGAGGTTTCTTTGAAAGAGAATGCAAATGTCGTAGAAAATTCCTTGGGTAAGGCTTTGAAATTTTTAAGGTATTTGGAAACTGACAAATTAAACTTGGGGCTAGCCTAAACATCTTAACGACCACCCTTCCGTGAATGACTAAGCATAGGTTTTCAGAGCATTGATTTCAGAGAGAAATAATTATTTCCTAACAAGACAAAAATAGTGATTCAGAATAATCAATATTAGTGAAGGAAAAAATTACCTCCTGGGTCAGTATGTTTCTCTGACTTACTAGCTTTGCCACTTGGGAAAGCCAATTCTTCTCAAATGTTACTTCCTTATAATATTGATCATGCATATTTTGTAATATTATTATGAATATTAAATGAGGTAATGACCTCATTTGAGAGGGTCCCTCATCTGAGAGATCCTAATTGCATAGGCTCCAGGTGGCACCACCTGGACTTGATTCTTGTGTTTCTCCAAAAACCAAATTAAAGATCCTCTACATCAAGGGTGCCCACCTCCAAGATCTAATGCGTGATGACCTGAGGTGGAGCTCGTGTAATAACAATACAAATAAAGTGCACAATAAATGTAATGCACTTGAATCATCCTGAAACTGAAGAAGGAATTCATAGGGCCTGGACCCCATCTTAGGCCTGTTCATGCTGATCTTGCTCAGCCACCTCTCCAACGGACTCTGGACTCTGTGCTTAGTGCCTATGGAAACTACAATAGAAAAATAAGATTCCCTCTGGACAGGGGAATCTTGAAGATCACATCCAGGTTACTCATCACCTAAGAGAAAACATACTCTAATCACCCCTGCCTCCGGACAGATCATAAATTCTTTCTGTATCTATCGGAGTGTAACCGCAGGCTTATTGATTATTAACTGTTTGAACACCTAACACTTGACAACACTTGAATAATGGGGTTATTGTGATTGTATTTACCTGTCCTTTGTTTATGTAAGTCTCAAGGAAATTGGGGTGGTGGCTTTGGATACGTATACAATGGGTATAAAAGATTTTCACAAATGCTGGTCAGGATCCTCGGCTAAGAGGAGACTCTGCCTTGGGCCCGCCAGTGTAATAAACTACACTCCACTATCTGCATTGCCCTTCTGAGTGAGTTTGTTTCCCGGAATGCATGGCTATGACAAAACCATCACCACTCCTCTCTACTCCCCACCTCCTAGTCCATGGAAAAAAGTCTTCCATGAAACTGGTCCCTGGTGCCAAAAAGGTTGGGGACCACTGCTCTACATCCTCTGTAAAATGGATATTACACAGGCCGCTTCCTCGTAAGGATGTTATGAAGGTAACATCAGAAAATATAGAAATAAACAGGACCTGGTAAGTATCAATAAAGTTTAACTCGTTTCACCATTCCTTGCATTGTTTGTTCCCAACAAATTTCCATTATCATCTTCTTTGCACACATGTAATGCTTCTGTGCTAGGTGTGATCAGTCATGTCTGACTTTTTGTGGCCCCATGGACTATATCCTCTGCCCATGGAATTTTCCAGGCAAGAATACTGGAGTGAGTTGCCATTTCCTCCTCCAGGGGATCTTCCTGACCCAGGGTTTGAACCCACATCTCTTGCATCTCCCAGCACTGGCAGAGAGATTCTTTACCACTAGCTTCACCTGGAAGCACTAAATAAATAGTATACTCAGTGTCAAAAATATGGTTTTGCTGCTTTACTTCCAGACTTGCCTGCAGCATTTAATTTATAATTTTAAGCAGTGTATTTGTCACATATTTTCTCATTTAAGTAGAGGTGGTTTTTGCCTCTGGCTTCCCAACAGGCATTTTCTTAGCCACTGTGCAGATTTCTTTTGAAATGGCTGGTGTTAAAAACAATGATAACCAGAGAAGACAGCTCAAAGCTTGGATTAGCCAGTGAAGACTTCTGCCTACCCTGTCTACAAGACAGAAAGCTTTTTAAGTGCACAACTAAAAAGTTTGTTGATCACTTGATGGAAAATGATCATTTACATCTGAGCAGGGTCAAGAGAATAAGGAAACATCTACCAAATTATTTAATTTTTTTCTCCCAACTCCTTTAATCATATGAGCTCTTGGAGACTATAAAGCACTTGGGAGACAACTGGAGTTTTACATTTTTATTTATCACAGTGGCTGACAAATCATAGAATATTTTCCTTAAATATATCATTTAATGGGTTGGAAATAATCAGTGTTGCATCTTTTTAAAAATATACTCTGTGTATTAGTCTCCTTAATACCAAGTCTGTGTGATACCAAAGGCAACCAACTCTTTTTTATCAATACATTATTCTGACTTTCTGATCAGAATAAATTTAAGACAGTGATCTTGCTTACCACCCTGAGTCTGACCCTTTGGTCTATTGTGGCCTCACTCTGATTCAGTTTCGCTTTCAATAAGATAGGGGAAATAATGGTACTGACCAAAGAAAATTTTGTTGAGAATTGAGGTATTGCACCATGAGAGGATGATAGCAGGAACTCATTTACCTTCATTAATAAAGGACACTGAGCCATGCTGAATTTCAGGTATATTGTGCAAATAATTTGGGCAGAGTATTTGAAACTTTAAACCAGAATTGCCGTTATTTACATAAAAGTTTACTATCTCATCTTCCTTATCATCACCAGGAAGATGATATAGTAGAGTCACTGTCTAGAGTCACTGTCAATATATATATTGACAAAGGGAGGAAGGAAGGAAGGGAGGGAGAGAGGGAAGGAGGCAAGGAGAATTGAAGAAAGAATAATAAAATTGCAAAGATATTCATGTAACCAACCCTGAAAATTTTCAGACTCCATGTGTCTTGAGCTGTTAACAAATCCATAGTCCAAGGGCTCAAATATGGGACTTCTCAGGTCCTGTTGATGGAGTTGATTGAACAATTGATGGAAAATTAATATGAACATTAATTGGAGGGTCCTTTTCCCTTCAAAAGAAGCACTCAAGGTTTATGCATGTAGTCCTCAGAAAGATCTCTGAACATGTTCACTAATCAGTTTCCATTCTCCAGAAATTTCACACATACACAGGAGCTGGTGAAAACTGTTCCCATTCCTTTTACTACATTTCTCTCATTACTACAAGGCACTTGCTGTAAATGTTCCCGTTCTTATCCCACCTCCCTGGAGAGCCACACCTTGACTGTAATCAGCAAGTGGGAGGAGACAGTGATGTTTGGACTCACTTGGAGGGAAGTGTACAGAGTCCGCTGTAAAACAAATTCTTTTACTGTTTCTTTCTTTCTTTCTTTTTTTTTTTTTTTTTGGCTCACAGGGATATCATTTATCAAAGGAATAATCCAATTCACTTCATCATTCTTACTTCCAAGAGGAGCAGGAGTAGGGATATAACCATAATCTTTGTACAAACCAAGCCTTCAGGTCAAGGTTAGTGATGGGACCTTGTCAAGATATTCCCATCTTCCTCCACAAACTCTAATCAGTTTTATACTCAGGCCAAATTGATTGTTCTCTCTTCTTAACTTTCATTAATCTTTTCTGTATTTATTTATTCATTCATCACCATTTGTGTTCATCTCTGTGCTCTGCTCTTTTTCTTCCTCTCAGCTTAGACTGTTTCCTCTTGACAGCCCACAGAAAATCCATATTTTCTTGGAAGAGCTTTTATTAAAACCACAGTATAAACTCTTTCTTTGATCGCCAGCATGGAAGAGACTCGGATGAGAAAGAGGGGAAGAGAAAGAAGAAAGAGAGGGAGACAGGGATGAAGAACTGGTGGAAGGAAAAAAACAAGAAATTATTTGTTAGATATTCTGGAATTATATTCTTTGATTTGAAATGAATAGCAAGTCCATACAGTCAGTATTTAAATCTCAGTACTGCCACTTATTTACTGTGTGACCTTGAATACATTTAGTACCTTGGACATCTGTTTCTGTATCTCTAGAAATAAAAAATATATATATCAGAATAAGAATATGCTTAATATAAACCTCTTGCCATAATAGTGGCTGCAGGTTTGGTGATCAATAGATTGTAGTTATTTTTATCATTACTATTAATAATAAGCAACGATGAAATACCTTTTACAGTACTTGAATTCTATCTGTATGTTGTGTTCTACCTTTTACATTCAGCACAGAAATACTCCTTACCTCATGTGGAAACTAAAAAAAAAAAAAAATAAATAAGGAAAGAAACAAGGCTAAATCACATAATAAGAAAATCAGAGGAACATTAGTACTTACACACATGCACTTTGAATATATTCAGTAAATATCCTAGCTTCTCTGCTTCTGTTTTACTTCTGGGAATAAAGTGTTGTGCACTTAAGTCTCTGAAGTACACATAAAGCAAATTTCAACCAATGAGCAATAAAATGAATAAACCAATAATGATTCAATGATAGTTATTCTTTTTTACAATAATATTAGTATCATATAAACATCAGAGCCCTACAGAAGAAAGTGATGATCATTTCTACCATATACCTTTAAATTTCCATATCTACATTTAGAATTTAAGGGAACAGGAGGGGCTCTGTTTGAGTATTTGTGTGTGTGTGTATGTGAGTACAGACACAAACATGAAGGTACGCATACAGATTCTTTCAGTGATGTTTTTCAGTTCAGTTCAGTTCAGTTCAGTCGCTTTTGCAACCCCATGACTGCAGCATCCCAGGCTTCTCTGTCTGTCACCAACTACTGGAGCTTGCTCAAACTCATGTCCATTAAGTTGGTGATGCCATCCAACCATGTTATCCTCTGTTGTCCACTTCTTCTCCGGCCTTCAATCTTTCCCAGCATCCAGGTCTTTTCCACTGAGTCTGTTCTTCCTATCAGATGGCCTGGAGCTTCAGCTTCAGCATCAATTCTTCCAATGTTTTGGAGCTTCAGCTTCAGCATCAGTCCTTCCAGTGAATATTCAGGACTGATTTCCTTTCAGTTCAGTTCAGTTCAGTCGCTCAGTCGTGTCCGACTCTTTGCGACCCCATGAATCGCAGCATGCCAGGCCTCCCTGTCCATCACCAACTCCTGGAGTTCACTCAGATTCACGTCCATCGAGTCAGTGATGCCATCCAGCCATCTCATCCTCTGTCGTCCCCTTCTCCTCCTGCCCCCAATCCCTCCCAGCATCAGAGTCTTTTCCAATGAGTCAACTCTTCGCATGAGGTGGCCAAAGTACTGGAGTTTCAGCTTTAGCATCATTCCTTCCAAAGAAATCCCAGGGCTGATCTCCTTCAGAAAGGACTGGTTGGATCTCCTTGCAGTCCAAGGGACTCTCAAGAGACTGGTTTCATTTCCTTGCTGTCCAAGGGACTTTGAGGAGTCTTCTCCAATACCACAGTTTAAAAGCATCAATTCTTTGGCACTCAGCTTTCTTTGTGGTCCAACTCTCATATCCATACATGACTACTAGAAAAGCCATAACCTTGACTATACAGACCTTTGTCAGAAAAGTAATGTCCCTGCTTTTTAATATGCTGTCTAGGTTGGTCATAACTTTTCTGTCAATGAGCAAGCATCTTTTAATTTCATGGCTGCAGTCACAATCTGCAGCGATTTGGGAACCCAAGAAAATAAAGTCTGTCACTGTTTCCATTGTTTTCCCATCTATTTGCCATGAAATGATGGGACTAGATGCCATGATCTTCATTTTTTGAATATTCAATTCTAAGCCAGCTTTTTCACTCTCCTCTTTAACCCTCATCAAGAGGTTCCTTAGATCCTGGTTACTTTCTGCTATAAGGGTGGTGTCATCTGCATATCTGAGGTTATTGATATTTCTCCCAGCATTCTTGATTCCAGCTTGTGCTTAATCCAGCCCAGCATTTTGCACAATGTACTCTGCATATAAGTTAAAAAAGAAGGGTGACAATATACAGCCTTGACATACTCCTTTCTTAATTTGGAACCAGTCCATTGTTCTGTGTCCAGTTCTAACTGTTGCTTCTTGACCTGCATACAGGTTTCTTAGGAGGCAGATAAGGTGGTCTGGTATTCCCATCTCTTTCAGAATTTTCCACAGTTTGTTGTGATCCACACAATCAAAGGCTTTAGCATAGTCAATGAAGCTGAAGTAGATGCTTTTCTGGATATCTCTTGCTTTTATGATGATCCAGTGAATGTTGGCAATTTGATCTCTGGTTCTTCTGCCTATTTTAAATCCAGTTTGAACATCTGGAAGTTCTTGGTTCACGTACTATCGAAGCCCCAGTTGAAGAATTTTGAGCATTACTTTGCTAGCCTGTGAGATGAGTGCAATTGTGTGGTAGTATGAGCATTCTTTGGCATTGCCTTTCTTTGGGATTGAATGAAAACTGACCTTTTCCAGTCCTGTGGCCACTGCTTAGTTTTATAATTTTGCTGGCATATTAAGTGCAGTACCTTAACAGCATCATCTTTTAGGATCTGAAATAGCTTAGCTGGATATCCATCACCTCCACTAGCTTTGTTCCTAGTGACGCTTCCTAAGGCCCACTTGACTTCACATTCCAGGATGTCTGGCTCTAGATTAGTGATCACACCATCATGGTTATCTGGGTCATTAAGATCTTTTTTTTGTTTTTAGGGTAATAGATAAACTAAAAAACAGAATAAGTCATAATTCTTGCCTTAAAGAACTCACAGTAAAGAAACATTAAACACTTGAAAATGTTTGAAATACGTGCTTATCAAACATAAATTATTAAGTAACCAGAAACTACTAAACATTTTTCGGGCCATCATTTGTGATGAAAGTGAAAGTGAAATTTGCTCAGTCGTGTCCGACTCTTTGCAACCCCACGCACAGACAGTCCATGGAATTCTCCAGGTCAGAATACTGGACTGTGTAGCCTTTCCCTTCTTCAGGGGATCTTCCCAACCCAGGAACTGAACCCAGGTCTCCACATTGCAGGCAGATTCTTTACCAGCTGAGCCACAAGGGAAGCTTAAGAATACTGGAATGAGTAGCCTATCCCTTCTCCAGGTGATAGTCCAACCCAGGAATTGAACCGAATCTCCTACATACAGGCAGATTCTTTACCAACTCAGCTATCAGAGAAGCCCTATATGTGATGAAGATGTAGATAATTATAGTTAACAACAATAATGATACATAGTATTCATTGACTAGTTACTATGCATCTAGTTTTTTTTTCTTTCTACTGAACTATGTTTTATATGAGAAAAATGCATATACAGTAAATAATCAAAGTGATGAAATATTTTCAGTTGGGCATATCCTTGTAACCAGGATGCAGACCAAGAACCAGATTATTCCCATACCCCATAAATTCCACTTTCTTGGTTAATACAAATTGTGTTACTATAAACAGTTTAGTGTGTGTCTTATGGTGACTGTATTATATAAATGTATGTATATGACTGCCTCATTTCATAAAGATGTTCTTCTGTATTTTCTTTTAGAAGATTTACTGTTTTACCTTTCATGTTTAGGTCTGCAATCCCAGGGATTGATTTTGTATATAATAAGAGGTGAGGGTAAGATATGTTTCTCTTATATGGTAATCCAATTGATTGAGCACCAATTTATCGAAAATACCGAATAAGCTATATTCAGCAATTTGAAAACTTTTAAAGAAATTCCAGAAAACCAATACACACACACACAGGCATATATAAATCTTTAGTTATGGATGATTGATTATAAGAGAAATTCAACTCAAGGTAGGTCAATCATTTTAGATTCACTGACTCACATCACTGGAAGAGGTAGAAGTTTGAAAACAAACAATGAGACTTGGAATGCATTTGTAATCACAGTTTCTCATTTCTCGGTCATTCACTTTCCTCCTCTTTCTTTCCCTTCCTTCTAGAAGTTGGGCTTATTTTCCCTTATTTTGAAGATGGGTATGATGTCCAGAACGTATGTACCAGAAGTCCTATTGTATATTTTAATCACTCACTTTGTATTTTCGTATGCATCCTTCGTTCTAGAATACTGTAGATGGGAATCCTGTTACAGAAGAATTTGGAATAAAGTAATTCAGTTAGGTTCTGTACCCAGAGCTCCATGTTTGGCCCTGGGAATTCTTTTCTGTAATCAATGTTATTATGAAAAAATGTACGAATAAGCTGAATCCATTTAAGTTGTACAAACAGAGTTTTGGCAGATATAATAAGCCTAATGAAAAGGTCAGTTTTCATTCCAATCCCAAAGAAAGGCAATGCCAAAAAAATGTTCAAACTACTACACAATTGTGCTCATTTCACATGCAAGCAGGGTTATGCTCTGAATCCTTCAAGCTTGGCTTCAGCAGTATGTGAACAAGAACTTTCAGGTGTAAAACCAGCATTTAGAAAAGGCAGAGGAACCAGAGAGCAAATTGCCAACATTCATTGGTTCATAGAAAATAGAAGGGAGCTCCAGAAAAACATCTACTTTTGCTTCATTGACTATGTTAACGCCTTTGACTGTGGATCACAAAAGACTGGAAAATTCTTCAAGAGACAGAAACACCAGGCAGCCTTACTTGTCTCATGAGAAACCTGTATGCGGCTCAAGAAGCAGCATTTAGAATCAGACATGGAACAATGGACTGGTTCAAAATTGGGAAAGAAGTATGACAAGGCTATATATTATCACCCTGCTTATTTAACTTACATATGCAGAGTACATAATATGAAATGCTGGACTGGATGAATCATAAGCTGGAATCAAGATTGCTGGGAGAAATATCAACAACCTCAGATATGCAGATGACACCACTCAAATATCACTTTCTAAAGTGATACCACTTTAGAAAGTAAAGAGGAACTAAAGAACCTCTTCATGAGGGTTAAAGAGGTGAGTGAAAAGCTGAACACTTAAAACTCAACATTCAGTGTGTATACCTTTGGCTGAACTGTGTTGATGTATGGCATAAATCAATACAATATTTTAAGTATTCTTCAATTAAAAATAAATAAATTAAAAAATCCCTCAGCATTCAAAAACTAAAATCATGGCACCTCATCCATCACTTCATGGCAAATAGAAGGGGGAAAAGTGGAAACAGTGACAGATTTTATTTTCTTGGTTTCCGAGATCACTGCCCATGGTTACTACAGCCATGAAATTAAAAGATTCTTATTTCTAGGAAGGAAAGTTATGATAAACCTAGACAGCATATTGTTTTAGCAGACACATTACTTTGCCGACAAAGGTCCATATACTCAAAGCTATGGTTTTTCCAGTAGTCCTATTACTGATGTGAGAGTTCAGTTACAAAGAAGGCTGAGTGCCAAAGAATTGATGCTTTCAAATTGGGGTACTGGAGAATGGAGAAGACTCTTGAGAGTCCCTTGGACAGCAAGGCAATCAAATCAGTTAATCCTAAAGGAAATCAACCCTGAATATTCATTGGAAGGACTGATGCTGAAACTGAAGCTCTGATGTTTTGACCACCTGATGTGACGAGCTGACTCATTATAAAAGACCCTGATGCTGGAAAAGACTGAAAGCCAAAGGAGAAGAGGGAGATAGAGGATGAGATGGTTAGACAGCATCACCAGCTCATTGGACATGAGTTTGAGCAAACCACAGGAGATAAGGAAGGACAGGGAAGTTTGGTGTGCTTTCAGTTCATGGGATTGCAAAGAGTCAGACACAACTTAGCAACTGAACAACAGCAACAACAATAAGGCTATGGAATCACCACCATGATTATGATATAGAGTATTTGCATCACTCCTAAAAGTTTTTTTGTACACTTTGTGGTCTATCCATCACTCTAAAATTTCACTCATATGTAACTATACTTGCACAGGACATGCACTCTTTTGTATATAATTTTTCACTCTGAATAATGTTTCTGAAAATGAAGTGAAGGTGTTAGTCACTCAGTCTTGTCTGGCTCTTCACAACCCCATGATCTGTAGCACACTAGGTTCCTCTATCCAGGGGTTTCTCCAGGCAAGAATACTGGAGTGGGTAGCTACTCCCTTCTCCAGAGGATCTTCCTAACTCAGGAATCGAACCCAGGTCTCCTGCATTGCAGGTGGATTCTTTACTGCCTGAGCCACCAGGGAAATGCATAGTGCATTTCTAAGATGCACCCAAGTTGTTAGTCCTTTTGTCCCTCCATCCTTTTTTTCCTTCCTTCCTTCTTTATTTCATTCTTTCTTTGTTTTTCCTCAAAGAAGAGACCACATATTGTCTGTCCATTAACTGAAGGACATTTGTGGTGTTTAGAGTTTTTGGTCATTAAAGATAAAGCTGCTGTGATCATCTTATATAAGACTTCATATGGATGTAACATTTTCACTTCTCTTTGGTAAGTATGAGTTATATTGTGAATATATGCTTAACTTTTTAAAGGAAATTCCAAACAATTTTTTAAAGTGATTTTTATTGTTCTATATTTCTACATTAATGAGAACTCTTTTCAATATTTTTGTTAACAGTTGGTATTGTCAGTCCTTTTAATTTCAGCCCTTCCAATAGATATGGTATCATACCACTGCAGTTTTAATTTTCATTTTCCTGATGCATAATGTTGTGGAACATCTTGTTTTGCCCTTACTGTCCAATCATTTACCTTCATTTGTGGATTGCCTGTATGAAAGCAAACTATCTTATCCTCTACCTTTCTAAATTCTTGCCTGGAATCCCTGTAACATTTAACAGTTTAGCAGTTTAACAAAAGTAAGGAAAAACATGCATATTTATTTAATACCAGTTTTTCTTGATAGAAGAGCCTACAAAAAGAAGTGAAAAGTGCAAAAAAGCAGTTAAATTGAGTGTTTCAATGCTGTTTAATTAAAAGTGGAGAATTGTGGGAAAATGTGAAAAGATGAAAAAGACATGAGCTAAGTGCCATGAAGTGGGGGAAACAGCAAGTCCTGTTCATATTGTTCTGTGTGTCTTGGAACAATGTGTCAACTCTTTGTAACCCTAAGGACTGTAGGCCACCAGGCTGCTCTGTCCATAGGATTCTCTAGACAAGAATCCTGGAGTGGGTTGCCATGCCCTCCTCCAGGGGATCTTCCTGACCCAGGGATGGAGCACGTGTCTCCTCTGTCTCTTGCACTGCAGGAGGATTCTTTCCCACTGAGCCACCAGGGAAGCTCATATATTATGATATGGATCCTTAACGGATCATTTTCAAAAAAAAAAAAAAAAAGTGAAGTCTCTCAGTCATGTCCGACTCTTTGCAACCCCATGGGCTATAGCCTATCAGGCTCCTTCGTCCATGGAATTTTCCAGGCAAGAGTACTGGAGTGGATTGCCATTTCCTTGATCATTTTCCAAATGGCCTATCAATTCAGTTAAACAGTTGTAACTTAGAAGACAAAAATTTTTCAGTTCTATTCAAAATTATTTAGTTAGCATTTCCATGTGTTATGTTGGAGAAGGCAATGGCAACTCACTCCAGTACTCTTGCCTGGAAAATCTCATGGGTGGAGGAGCCTGGTAGGCTGCAGGCGATGGGGTCGCTGAAGAGTTGTACACGACTGAGCGGCTTCACTTTCACTTTTTACTTTCATGCATTGGAGAAGGAAATGGCAACCCACTCCAGTGTTCTTGCCTGGAGAATCCCAGGGATGGGGCAGCCTGGTGGGCTGCCGTCTATGGGGTCTCACAGAGCCGGACATGTGTTATGTAGACCATTGTAATTTCTGGGATTATAAGGCAGAGAAAATAGGTACAGTCATTGTTTTTGTAGAATTTTCTATTTAGTAGATCAAACGTTGAAAAAAATTAAACCATAAAAATACAAATAGAACAACAAGGATTTTGTGTATAGCATAGGGAATTTTATTCAATATCTTAAAATAATGTATAAAGTAAAATAATCTGAAAAATATATAACTAAATCACTTTGCTGTATACTAACACAATATTGTAATTCAACTATTCTTCAATAAAAAAATTACAAATGGAATGGAAAAGTATATTGCATTCCCTGAAAGGATATCCTCAGATAATATGAGTGGGTAATTTTGCTTGGAAAGAGGAGTAAAGAAAAATGTATTTTGCTCTCCATCTTGTTAATTCTATCAAGAAATTTAATGATGGCTTCTTACTCTCCTTCTTTCTCTTCATTTCCTATTTGGAGTTCATATCTGTCAACCTTTGAGATAAACACATGACTGCACACACAGTGTTTACTGATACAAGGAATGTTCTGATTCATAGATTTCTCCTTTCTGTCATCCTCTTCAAGAAGAGATGTTGACTGATGTGGAGCATCTGGGGTCACTTGGGAGCCTGAGAAGCTTAGAAAACTCTACGTGCTTGGTAAAAGCAGGTCCACTAGGTTCATAAAAAGATTGAATAATATTGATGTAAAGCATTTAATACACAAGGGACATGAAAATTATACAAAATATGGTGCTTGTAGTTTCTTTCTTCATAGGATCCTCAGGCTATAAATCCTATACACTTTTATAGCAGACACTAAAGTGGTGCATGTATTTCTTAAGAGATCATCATCAACAACATCAGTGTCAATCTGTGTGATAGTAAAACAGTTTGCTTCTAGGACATTCACCAAATATTTCACAGTAGGTGATTGGTAACTTTTTTAAATTGCAGAATTCATCAGGAGAACTGACAAATTTGTCGAAGAGAGTGGGATCTTGAGAGAAGATTTGCTTCTGTGGCAGGTAAGAATCCCATTTAGCAAACTTGTAATTTTCTTTTCTTTTCTCTATGAATTAAACCAAATTTGCTTGCATTGTAAATCTTCAGTATTAACACTGTGGTGTTTGAAACTTAATCTCAGACTATTTTGGACTTTTTGTGTTGACTGGAAGCCAGATGTCTGTGTTTCCTTTCTAGAAGGCTAGACATTAATTTAGGTTTGGGAGGGAAGATAGCTCTTATTCTCCAGTTTGTGCACATAGATTCTCATTCAGATATGCCAGAATGTTTGTTACCTTTTGGTTGTGGATGCTTTCTTCACTATCTAAGTCTATCACGTGGAGACACTAGAATACCACGTAGATCCTGTGCCCACCTAGGACAGGAGCATTTCCACCTGGTAGCTTTGTTCAGTTGGTGTGCCTTAGCCAAGCATGCTTTCCTGCCCTGATGTTTTATTTTCATCTCAAGACTCCACTGGGGAAACCAGTAAGGGGAATTTTGGGTGTGTGTATCTCTGTGAAGAATGTATTGATGACTCTCTTCTAATCTGCTTCTCCATACAGCCTTAGCAGAGAAACACTGTTCTCCACAACAGTTCAGGCAAGCAGAGTGGAGGGTGGATAAAGGAGACTTGCTCTTTATCCATTTGGTTTTTGTCCTTTGGTGTATTTTCTTCCAATCATTTTGTCTATGCCCAAATATTCATAGTTTTCATGAGAGCTGTGGCTTTGGAAAACAAAATCTAGAAACATATTTTTTCCTTTCTTTCCTATCTTATTTATTTTCTTTAAGATTTTAACTTAAGACCGTGAGTAGAGATATCAAAGTGCCTGAAAGAAGATAGAGAAACAGACCCAGGTTACTTTTGAATTATAACTGTCTTGTCATATTTGAAAGATATTCAAATCATGTATTGGACCAGAACCAGAGGAACATTTAGCTATAGTTCTTAAAATAGTAAATGTTACTTTCTGGTTTCTTTCATTACACTTGAAGTATGTACATTTTGAAACAGTCAAGGAAGTAAACTAGTGTGCATGTGCTTACACATGGATGAAACATGATAATTCAAACTCATTGAACCGAATGTGGTTTAATTGTTTAAACATGCAAAATGAAAAATCTAGGATTCACTTCATCCATATTGCAGACCATCTTTCCTATTAAGTAAGGTGTGAGACCCTGGATAACAGATTCTTTATTTTTTATCCACGTATTCTGTACATCTAAAAATGATGGCTTGGTAAAAATGTACTTGGTAAAATTTCATCAATTCTACATCTTATGAAAACTTCCAAGGTCCTTGCCAACACTTAACAAGTCTCTCAGTTCCATAAACGGAAATGAAGACTGGAGGCAATCAAAAGCACATATTAAATGTACATCACTTTCATTGTTGAAAAAGACATGTTTACTGTCTAAACTATCAGGCTGAATGAAGAGTACATTTACTGGCTCAGTTCTACAATATCCTCTCATATTGCCATTGATATTGTTTTAATACCACTGTTTAAGTTTCTAGTAGGGAGAGATGCTGTTATGTTAATTTAGTATCTAGCATGCCAAAATGCACTGCTTTATATGGGAGTGCTGTGAGAATATTTTTGATACATATTTTAGATATTGATAGCTTTTATTTTTATCTGAAATAGCAATACCTCCTTTTATCCTTCCTGTGCCTGAGACCAGTAAACCAGAGAAAATTCCTCACTTACAGGATTTTGGTTATGGAATTAATAAGGGGAACTGAAATAGAGAGATAATTAAAATGTTCTCTCCTTTGCACAATATAGAATTGCCTTTACCAGCTCTTCAAATCCTTCAGCAACCTCCCCTTCTACCTTTATCCTCTGAGAAACACACTGGTAATGAGATTAGTCAGAAACAATTGGGATTTGGCCACAGTTAATCATGTGTGGATTACTGTTTCAAAAGGATAAAATCCCAGATTCCTCTTTCATCCTTTCATGTACTTCCTTCTTGTTTCATCTGTTTGGTAAGCAATCATCTTAGGTCTTGTTCTGACAGAGTACACTGGCCAAATTTCCTTTTCTACAACTTAAATGAATGTGTATCTGAGATCAGGCTTTTTCTAGGCTGAGCCAGTCTCTTCACTTCCTGCTCCTCCTTCTCCTCCTGTTTCTCATTCTCCCTCACCTATATCTAAGCTATTACCCATATTACTCTCAGTTATTTAGACTGAGAGGAGGAAAAAGGTTCTAATTAGGCTTTGTTTCTAATTAGGGTTTTTACTCAGCCTTTCCCCCTGCCTAGGGCACAAGAGAAATGAGAAAAAAAATTGTTAAGAAAAAAAAGATAAATAAGAGGTTTCTACACTCTTTCTGAACATTAGAGACCCCTTCTTATTTCTTTTTTATTTTTAATTAATTATTTTTAATTGGAGGCTAATTACTTTCCAATATTGTGGTGGTTTTTGCCATACATTGACATGAATCAGCCATGGGTGTACATTGTCCCCCCATCCTGAACCCCCCTCCCACCTCTCTGCCCATCCCATCCCTCAGGGTTGGCCCAGTACACCAGCTTTGAGTGCCCTGTTTCATGCATCGAATTTGAACTGGTGGTCTATTTCACATATGGTAATATACATGTTTCAATGCTATTCTCTCAAATCATCCCACCCTTGCCTTCTTCTACAGAGTCCAAGACTCTTGGACTCTTCAGTTCAAGGTCTCTTCAGACTTTTTTAAAAAGTCTGTTCTTTATATCTGTGTCTCTTTTGCTGTCTTGCATATAGGGTGATTTCCCATCATTTACCATAATAATTTACCATCTTTCTAAATTCCATATATATATGTTAATATACTGTATTGGTGCTTTTATTTTCTGACTTACTTTACTCTGTATAATAGGCTCCAGTTTCATCCACCTCATTAGAACTGATTCAAATGTGTTCTTTTTAATAGCTGAGTAATATTCCAATGTGTATATGTACCACATATACACCAGTGTGCTTCCCTGGTGGCTCAGAGGTTAAAGCATCTGCCTGCAATGCGGGAGACCTGGATTCGATCCCTGGGTCAGGAAGATCCCCTGGGGAAGGAAATGGCAACCCACTCCAGTATTCTTGCCTGGAGAATCCCATGGACGGAGGAGCCTGGTGGGCTACTGTCCACAGGGTTGCAGAGTTGGACACGACTGAGCGACTTCACTTTCTTTCATATGTACCACAACTTTATCCATTTGTCTGCTGATGGATATCTAGGTTGCTTCCATGTCCTAGCTATTGTAAACAGTGCTGCAATTAACATTGGGGTACAAGTGTCTCTTTCAATTCTGGTTTCCTTGTTGTGTTTGCCCAACAGTGGAATTGCTGGGTCGTATGGCAGTTGTATTTCCAGTTTTTAAAGGAATCTCCACACTGTTCTCGATAGTAGCTGTACTAGTTTGCATTCCAGCCAACAGTGTAAGAGGGTTCCCTTTTCTCTGCACTCTCTCCAGCATTTATTGTTTGTGGACATTTTGATAGTAGCCATTCTGACTGGTGTGTCTACTCAGCGTTTTTAATTGGGGTGTAAATTAGAATATTAACCTCAGATATCTATGAATAAAATGAAACTTTGATTGCCATTCTGCTCCTGTTTATGGCATGTCTTCCTTTTTAATGGGAAAGAGAACTGAATTTCATGACAGGATTTGCATGTTTTAATTCTTCCAATGATAACACCATGATAACAAAAATAACTCATAGGCTATAATGCTGTGAACTCAATAAGGCTGTTTCAAAGTCAAACAGATCTACAGTCACACAGATCAACTCTTTTTTTCTGATACTGTATGTATGTATGCACATATATACACACACACAAACACTTGTGCTATATTTAATAACCCACCAAGGGACAATCATGTTTAAGTTACAGGTGGTATGGAGGTAACTCAAGCAGCTAAAAGCTGATTTTATTGAGTTTATATTTTACTGTGAGATAAATATGCATTTTAAAATTAATTCCTTGGTACTAATAAATTCTAGGAAGAAAATAAAGCTTTTGCTACCTACATTAATTTAAACAAGTTATTTAACTTTGAGCCTCAGTTTTCTCATTTGTTAAAAATAGCAATTGAAAATAACATTTGGGCTGCCTTTTTTAATAAGATAATGTTGGGATAAAGTAGTTGATATCTGTAAAAAGTTATTTGATAACTACAATGTGATCTTCTGTTAGGACAGAGAAAAAGTACCGTATCCTCTCTTTCAGTCATATGAGCATTGTAATTGTCCAGAAATGTCAGATTGCTTGTTTTTAACCATCTGTTTAATTTCTCTCAATATGGGCTCTCTTTTGTCTTCCCTTTGAATAGGTAGCTTGTGACTAGTCCCAACAAATGTTCACATAGATTTTTAATAATTTTAGCAATTCACTTGGAAAACCTTTGTGTTGCAAGTCCAGACCTTAGGACTCTGAGCTGGCAAGTCTGAAGCAACAGAAAGGAAAAGCGGAAAATAGGCTTAGGATGGGCATGTTGATCAGCTTGAGGCCCCGACCCAGGTGGTTGGACTGCATTTGAATAGGGGGCAGGCTCTTGGCTGATGCTTAGGGGGCTTTTGTGTTCAACAGGCTTTGTGATGTTTGGTCCTCTATCAAGAAAGATGTTTGGAAGTCTTCAAGTTAGGGCTTTCCTGGTGGCTCAGATGGTACAGAGTCTGCTTGCAATGAGGGAGACCCAGATTTGATCCCAGGGTTGGGAGGATCCCCTGGAGAAGGGAATGGCTACCCACTACCACATTCTTGCCTGGAAAATTCCATAGACTGAAGAGCCTGACGAGCTACAGTCCATGGGTCACAGAGTCAGACACGACTGAGTTACTAACACATACAGACTAGTTAGTGATATCAAAGTGAAGAGGAACTAAAAAGCCTCTTGATGAAAGTGAAAGAGGAGAGTGAAAAAAGTTGGCTTGAAGCTCAACATTCACAAAACTAAGATCATGGCATCTGGTCCCATCACTTCATTGGAAATAGATGGAGAAACAGTGGAAACAGTGTCAGACATTATTTTGGAGGGCTCCAAAATCACTGCAGATGGTGATTGCAGCCATGAAATTAAAAGACCTTTACTCCTTGGAAGGAAAGTTATGACCAACCTAGATAGTATATTCAAAAACAGAGACATTACTTTGCCAACAAAGGTTCATCTAGTCAAGGTTATGGTTTTTCCAGTGGTCATGTATGGATGTGAGAGTTGGACTGTGAAGAAAGCTGAGTGCTGAAGAATTGATGCTTTTGAGCTGTGGTGTTGGAAAAGACTCTTGAGAGTCCCTTGGACTGCAAGGAGATCCAACCAGTCCATTCTAATGGAGGTCAGTCCTGGGTGTTCTTTGGAAGGAATGATGCTAAAGCTGAAACTCCAGTACTTTGGCTACCTCATGTGAAGAGCTGACTCATTGGAAAAGACTCTGATGCTGGGAGGGATTGGGGGCAGGAGAAGGGGATGACAGAGGATGAGATGGCTGGATGGCATCACCGACTCAATGGACAAGAGTCTGAGTAAACTCCAGGAGTTGGTGATGGACAGGGAGGCCTGGCATGCTGCAATTCATGGGGTCGCAAAGAGTCAGACATGACTGAGTGACTGAACTGAACTGACCTGAACTGATTTAGTGTTTGCATTTTCTAAAGGTGAGGTTATTTTCAAAGTTCTTACATATAAAAAAAGTTCGGAATTACTTCCAAACAAGTGTCCCCATAGGTTTCCACAGACATGGCTATGAATATTAACTAGTCTTGCTTCTCTAAAAAGAACGTTTGGTCCTAAGCCTCTAAATGAAGTTCCCAAGTTGTATGATGATATTGTCAATGTATCACATATTTGAACATGCCTTTTAAGAAATTTTTTATCAGATCACGAGAATACACAAAAATATGGAATCCTCCTGAAGTCATCTATTTTTATTGTTGCTTTGAGTCATCTGTTTTTATTGTTACTAGTAATAGTGGATGTAGATATTAAGTACCTCATATGTACCAGGAATTAATCTTATCGTTACATGTGTACAAGTTCTATCATGTGTATCATTGCATGTGTATGCTTCCCTGGCAGCTCAGTTGGGAAAGAATCTGTCTGCAATGCAGGAGACCCTGGTTCAATTCCTGGGTTGTGAAGATGCACTGGAGAAGGGATAGGTACCCACTTCATTATTCTTGGGCTTCCCTTGTGGTTCAGCTGGTAGAATCCACGCACAATGTGAGAGACCTGGGTTTAATCCCTGGGTTGGGAAGATCCTCTGCAGAAAGGAAAGGCTACCCACTTCAGTATTCTGGTCCAGAGAATTCCATGGACTGTGTAGTCCATGGGGTCGCAAAGAGTAGGGCACGACTGAGTGACTTTCACTTTTGCATGTGTATAATTCATGAGCCCTAAGATTGAAGGTAACTTCTGTAACAAACTTCATAAATATTGAATAAACAAAGACATGGATTGATTTTTCTCCTCCATAATTAAAAGCACAGAGGTAGGTGACCCAAACCTAACACTGTGGGTTCCCAGTTTCACTGGCATCAACCTTAAGCTCTAATTCCCCTCAGTTATGACTCTTGTTCTTATGCTGAGATATGGCTGCAACCACACCAATCATAGAATAATGTTTAAGACAGGAAGAAGGAGGAAAATAGAAGTGTGAGAAAGACCTGCCAATTGAGTTCCTTTTAAAGAGATTTTGTGGAAGTCTTAATGACTTTTATATACTTCCTATTATATACTTTTGGCTAAGCCAATCAGCCAGCAAAGTTTAAGATTGAAATAGTTTTATCTGGGTGTAAAACCACTCGTAGCAACATGGATATTCTTTTTATTTGTTTATGATGGTACTGGGTCTTCAGTGCTTTGTGCAGGCTTTCCCTAGCTGCGGACAGCGAGGGCTGCTCTTCCTTGAGCGTGTGGTGTTCTCACCGAGTGGCGTCTCCTGTTGTGGAGCACATGCCTCCTAGGTGCATGGGCTTCAGTAGTTCTTGCTCATGGGCTCTAGAGTGCAAGCTCAGTAGTTGTGGTGCAGGGGTTTAGTTGCTCCACAGCGTGTGGAATCTTCCTGGACCAGGGACTGAACCCATGTCTCCTGCGTTGGCAGGCAGATTCTTATCCATTGTGCCACCAGAAGTCTGAGTATTCTTTTATTGTGCAGTCAAAGAAGAAGGGGTGGATGTTAGCAATTTCTGCTGTGGCACAATTATCCCCATTTCTCTCATAAAGAAATTAATATATCCTGTGTTAATGTAATTGTTTTTCTCACCATGATCATAACATGTATTTTCACATGTCCAGAGATCTGATCATACCATTTCTTCATACTTTCCAAGAGTACCTGTTTCTTTCATGCTCTATGTTGACAGAACATACTTATCCTTTAAGAGGTCCTCAAATATTCATTCTAAGTGTGCAAAAATTCCTCAGACCTTAATGAATTGTGACTCAATTATTATAAAATCATTTGAAACTATTTGCCATATTTTATATATAGGATGCAACATTATGTCCTTTTTTTATATAATTACTGGGTAGATTTTTTTCTTTTTCATCATAGAGAAGTTCCTTAAAATCCAAGTGTTATCTTGCACAGTGTTAGTAGTAGTAGTATTACTTTGTCTCTGCATTCATTTCATTATTGAATGATATTTATTTTTCTTTGTCATTGAATATCTAACCAATTTATAAGCTATGCAGTCAAATCTAGAAATTCCCAATGAGTTAGTCTTCATAATTTTAATTACACATTTTTTTCAGTGGATTCCAATATTTAACCCACTTATAAGAAGTATTTGGCTGTAATCACTATAATTCCTTGGAGTTATGCTTCTTTGCATGCATTATACATTGTATGTCTATAGTATCTAAGATCTGCTAGGTTCTTAGAAAACAAATTTTATAAATTAATTTTCTTTGCTTGGCTTTCAAGTGTCAGGATTGGCCATCCTGAGGGCCCACTAAGCTGCTTTTCCCAAAATGATGTTATTGGTCTGAAAGGAAATTGTGTGTCCAATTTTGTCTAGTAAGAAATGTTTCATATCAGCCACATTCCTTGCTATTTATTCTTGTTACTAGCAATTTCTAGGAGCTGCTGGACAAATATTCTTTGTCACTGTGTTGCTTTCATAATTGACATTGGACTTTAAAATCTGACCTTTTATATTTTCTCCCCTACATGCTATTTTTAATGTCCAATTATGACATGGTTTTAACCAACACCAAATGTATTTTCTGTCCTTTAATATGATCTTAGATTCAAAAGTAGCTTAAATCTAACTATGTTATCAGAAATGAGATAACTGCCACCTCCATGGGTGGTTCAAAGGAAGATAAAGAAATTACTTTGAGTGAATAAATTAATGTATTTATCACCATAATTGTGTGATATAATTTTTTAATATTATATGCAAAAATTACCCTGCACAGCAGCCTTATCGAAGTAAGTTTAGGATATTTCCAAAGAATCAAGTGAAGATAATGACATATCTTCAAATATCTGCTAAGCATTTAGTCTTATTATCTTGTAGTCATTTTCATAGATCCAAGAGTAGTCATATTCTGAGGGAATCAGCCTTCTGTTTTTCAAGACTGACTTTGGCCTGTGTATAATTCATAGATGTTCATGACATAATGCCAATAAACAAATGTATGGATGTTCAGCCTGTGCTAGATACATGTGAGAATCAATAACTATGAAAGCAGCATGCTTCTAATAACATCTTGATAATATACCCAAGGCACCTTTGCTAAAACTGTTATGCTTCTTAAAAAGTTGCTGTGCATACACTATGTTAGTATAGTCAGCAAGACTCTGGTCCCCTTATAGTATTTAAGCTCTAAAGAGTCCCAGCAGTTAATGTAAACAAGAGAGCCTGCATGTAATTTCCTTTACAAGAAAGGGAAACTGCATGTAATTCTTGATTATAGTATGTCTTAGGAGAAGGTATCTGCTGAGACCTGTCAAACTAGGATCTGTTTACCACAAGTGCCGTTTGCAATTTTTTGCTTGATCTTCAATTTACAAACTTAATTTTAAGACTTTATCTTTTCCTGTGTATTTGAATACCTAATTTTCCTTGGCCAGACTACTTCGTTATCTTGCTCATCTACAGTAAGAGTGAAAAAAAAAATATATCCCTTGGTAAGGTGTCTTCTGTTTGCCAACTAATCTATGAGCTGTGTGATTGTTCTTTGTTCATTTGTTTTTACTGTATACACAGCCTGAGAGTGCTTTCCTGCTGTCTATCATGGTCATAAAATATGGGGATTTGCTTCATGCCTCTTTACAACTGGGAACCTTTCTTTTCTATCTTCCTAGTTTCTTAAATGATTCTTTTTTTCTTTCTGTGCTTTACCCCCATCTGTAAAAGAGTTAAAGATTCTGTATTCCTTAGAGATTTGTAAAGAATAAACATGCTATTACCTGTCAAGTACTTGGTGATGAGTTGGTCACATGGTCAAATTTCTATTATTGTTAGTTTCTATCATTACACAAACAAGTATATTTATGTCTCTGGTTGTGCTGTGTAAATGGAATTTGTGTATGTCTGGGTAGGGATTCACAGGGAAAAGCTAAATAACAATAGGATTTGGAGAAAACCTGACTTGAATTGGATTGTTCTATATTGAGTTGCATGGTTTTATTCCTGTTTTAATAATTAATCGCATTATCTATAAGAGAGTAAAACAGATCTTATTAGATTTTTTTACATTAGCTTTATTTTTCTGGCCTCCAAAATCGCTGCAGATGTTGATTGCAGCCATGAAATTAAAAGACACTTACTCCTTGGAAGGAAAGTTATGACCAACCTAGACAGCATATTGAAAAGCAGAGATATTACTTTGTCAACAAAGGTCCATCTAGTCAAGCTTATGGTTTTTCCAGTGGTCATGTATAGATGTGAGAGCTAGACTTTAAAGAAAGCTGAGTGCCGAAGAATTGATGCTTTTGAGCTGTGGTGTTGGAGAAGACTCTTGAGAGTCCCTTGGACTGCAGGGAGATCCAACCAGTCCATCTAAAGGAAATCAGTCCTGAATATTCATTGGAAAGACTGATGTTGAAGCTGAAACTCCAATACTTTGGCCACCTGATGTGAAGAGCTGACTCATTTGAAAAGACCCTGATGCTGGGAAAGATTGAGGGCGGGAGGAGAAGGGGATGACAGATGATGAGATGGTTGGATGGTATCACTGACTCAATGGACATGGGTTTGGGTGGACTCCAGAAGTTGGTGATGGACAGGGAGGCCTGGTGTGCTGCGGTTCACTGGGTCGCAAAGAGTCGGACACGACTGAACTGAACTAAATACAGTATGACATAAATTAACTGTTACCAAAAAGGGATAGATGTCTTCCTTTAGTCATTAATTTGAGGAAGACTGAATCAGACTGTAAAGCACAAATAAGAATAGTCATATATGACATTTATATGTCTTAAAACTTTAAATATTTCATCAAACACATTTATCTCAAATACTCTCTATTTACAAATTTAATGAAAAATATTCTATTACTAGGCTTCCCTGTTGGCTCAGATGACAAAGAATTTGCTTGCAATGCAGGAGACCCATGTTTGATCCCTGGAGAAGGAAGTGGCAGCAAACTTCAGTATTCTTGCCTGGGAAGTCCTCTAGAATCACTTTCATAATTTTTGGAGTTGATTCACATTGGTATTATTTTTTAGTGATATTACAATTGAATTTTTAAATATATGCTAAATGAAAATCAGGGGGAAAAAATGACTAGTTCCAATGTTGTCATTAAGTGTGTACCCCTGGGCAAGACTTGAATGGTCAGATTGCACTGCATTCTATCATGTGGCTGATTCCAGATGCTTGTGCTGCTGCTGCTGCTGCTGCTACTTAGCCGCTCAGTCATGTCCGACTCCCTGTGACCCCATGGACGGCCAAGCTCCCCTTATCCATGGGATTTTCTAGGCAAGAAGACTGGAGTAGATTGCCATTTCCTTCTCCAGTTGTGCTAAATATTTTAAAACAAAACAAACACACAGTGTTACTCTGTCACTGCCTTTAAAATTTTGTGGTCCTTGCCATCTGCCAGGTGATGGCAATAAATACCTCAGTTACTTATTTACATCATTTCCTGTGCCTAAAGTGCTCCTTCCACTCCCTTTTTCCTAGTTACTCCCTTTACTTTCTTCACATTTCAGCTTACGCTTCACTTTCTCAGCAGCTGTCTTGGCTTGTGCTGACTTACTTGACCATATAAATCTATTCCAAAGCACATTCCAGCTGAACTTTTCTATTTTCTTGTGTTTTTATTAGTTTTTTCCTAATAAAATATAAGCCTCATTGAAGTCAAAGACTTTGTTATTGCTCACCATTGGATGCCCAGAGTCACCTATTTAAGCGGCAGTAAATAAAATTGAATAGATGGGTGATTTCTTGAATTTTTTAATTTCATGGTATTTTTCTAGGTAACTAACATGTTATCCATGCTGTTATTAAAACAATTAAAGAAGAGGAAGAAATATAGTAACCAGGGAGCTGAGCCCAATCACCAGTAACAGCCATCACACTGCTGTAGAAATGGAGATGGTTTCTGAAAGGGTAGTCTGTAATGTCAGCGAGGATTACAAATTTAAAAACAAGATAATGGTGTGTAAAGACAGCTCATACTAGCTTGTAGAAGTCACTTGTTATATCTGTAAGTATTTTCTGAAATGACTGGTAAACCAATGGCAGCTTGCAACTGGTTATGTTAGGTGTATTTATACCACATAAATTGGCAAGTGCTATAAAGCAAGCCCACCTCCCACTTCCCCCAAGGACTGTTCAATGTTCACTAACACACTACTTCCTGTCACAGGAAATAGAAAGTAGCCATCTGAGCTAACATGGTAGAGCGGTGGGATTGGGAGGAATTCAGAGAGATACTTGGAGTTAAAAAAATAAGATATAAAAGTATATTTGCTAAAAGATACTATCAGGCATAGTAGGATGATGTTAGTTGATTATTTCCTCTTTCTTACTCGTGGCCTCTGAGATCATCATCACCCATGTCACTATCATCCTCACTAATCCTGATAACAAATATGTATTTCGGGACAGTTATGACTCTCATTTTAGAGATCACTAATTTGAAACATAGAGAGATTAAATCACTTACCCAGAGTCAGGAAGTTAGGAGATGGCACAGTGCAAAACTGTACCCAAGGACTCTGCCTTCAAAAATAATCATTCTGTTAACTCCAAAAGGCTCCTATTGGTCTAATTACCCCACACTTGATGTTGAAACTTCAATCCTGTAGCCAGAATTTAAAGTGTTTTATTTTTCCTTTGTGTTTGCTATACATAGTTCAAAGGGATTTAACTGTATTTTATCCTGACCCCTCACTCCCACCCCAGCCAGGACATTCATGCCTGAACTCTACCACATTTTACTTTAGCCATTTATATTTTCCTAGCCTTCAATGAGAGCAAAGCTCCTTCTTGATATGAATAAGTCACATTGTATCTTCTGGAAGTTTCAGTATTGGGGGAAAAGTAAAGCAGAGAGTACTACCTCCCAATATAGATTGCTTAATATCTTACTTATTTAAAAATGTTTTTCTCTAGATGGAAAAATGTTTAAGTATGCCTAAATAAAACTTTAAAGCAAATAACGAAATAATGATAACACCATCAAAAAGTACGCTAGAAACAAGCATTTATTTTTTCTCCTGTCACTCATCATGCCAGAGGTTTCTTAAAATTTGGATTGCAGTCCTAAGGAAATGTAACAAATGCCATCATCACAAATCAAATAAGTGGAAAGATTAATTCATTTATTGCAGAAAATTGTATAAGCAAGTAACCTCAATAGCATTTTTCCCGCAAACCACTATCAATGTATTGTGAAAAATGAAAATGGATTATAGAATCTACAAAATTAAAAATGGATCTATATACATATTTCCCAAGACAGTTTCCTGTCATGGAGTATCTAATTGTTCCTCACCCATCTTTTATTGCTATTGATGTAAGAGAACATTATCTCAAAACAACTAATCAATATTATCATAATCTCCTAAGATTTTATCTCTGGCTATTGGTATTTGGAAGTACATCTTTAGTTACCAGATTTAATGATTGGTTTTTCTTTTCCAGTTTATTCAGCCCTTGAAAGATTCATGATACATTTCAGAAAAAGATTCTGTAAATATGACAATTCCTGGAACACCAATACATTTCATGCTAATATACTGAATTAGCCATAAAATAGAAATATTGAGTATCTATTTGAAGTATCTCTATGTCTACCTGAATTCAGATAATCAGTGTCATCACTGACGTCTGTTTTAACATATTTATTGTATCCTACTAGATAAGTTTACCCACATACAATTATATCTCTTGAAGTTTGAGAAGCAGATTTTGTACTTACCTCATTATCATGTATATACAAATTTATACCTCCTGTGACAGGGGAGATACCATTTGAGAGCACTTTAGATACAGACAAAGGATCATTGTGATATAAAGTGTAGCATTTTATGCAAGGAAGACATAAGTGCATCCCCATCATTTCAGAAATATCTGTTCTGAAATGTAATTTCTGAAATTTATAAATTATACTTTTTTTAAATCACCAGCCTCTATACTGAATTGCTTTTATTAAAATAGCAGAGAAAAAGTTTGTTATCACGTACAGAGCAAATGGTACCTCTTCACATACATATACAAAGTATGTATACATATACAAGGTATGTATACATATAAAGTATATATTGGCATACCTTGGATATGTAGGTTCAGTTCCAGACCAGTGCAATAAAGCGAATCACACCAGGTTTTGTTTGTTTCCTAGTGCATATAAAAATTGTGTTTACAGTCTACTGTAGTCTGTTCAGTGTGCAGTGACATTATGGCCTAAAAAAAAGTAAAGCATATCCCTTAATCAGGAACTGGTGATGGTTTAGTTACTAAGCCGTGTTCGACTCTTTGCAACCCCATGAACTATAACCCACCAGGCTTCTCTGTCCATGGGATTCTCCAGGCAAGAATACTGGAATGGGTTGCCATTTCCTTCTCCAGGGGATCTTCCTGACCCAGGGATCGAACCCAGCTCTCACACATTGCAGGCAGATTCTTTACCAACTGAGCTACGAGGGAAGCCGCTAATCAGAGACTACTTTATTGCTAAAAAATGCTAGCCATCATCCAAGCTGTCAGTGAGTCAAACATAAACCTTCTCAAGTAGTAACATCAAAGATCGCTAATCATACATCACTAGACCAAATTCAACAGTCATAATAACTTTGAAATATTATGAGAATTACCAATATATGACACAGAGACATGAAGTGAGTTAATACTGTTCGGAAAATGACACTAACAGACTTATTCAATGGAGGGTTGCCACAAACCTTCAATTTGTAAAAACACACAGTATCTGTAAAGAATAACAATGCAAAGTACAATTAAAGGGGTATGCCTGGATATATGTGAATACTTCATGTATTATATGCGGAGAGAATGAATCAGGTGGGGCTACTGGTAAAGAACTCCCTGCCAATGCAAGAGACATAAGAGATGCAGGTTCAATCCCTGGGTCAGGAAAATATCCTGGAGAAGGGAATGGCTACCTACTCCAGTATGCTTGCCTAGAGAAAGAATAGAGGAGCCAAGACACAGAATCCTGGCGGGCTGTGGTCCATAGGGTCGCAAAGAGTCTGGCACAACTGAAGCAACTTAGTACACAAGCAGAGAGAGGGAGAATGAATCAAGAAAAAAAATGTCATAGCAATCTTCTTTAAAAAAAAAAAATGAAGCATATATTGAGCACCTTTTATATGTCAGAAGCAGTGCTAATTGCTTCCCAGGCTAGTTCCCTGAATATGCTTCAGAACTTTGCAGTGAGTATTTTTCCAAATTGAGAGAGAGGTACTTCAGCCTCCCAGAGGTTGATTTCATAGACTGTCATCCTGAAAATGAAATTATGTAACATGCATAAAGAACTAGTCATAATTCCTATAAGCTACGGGATGAGCCAAATATTAACCTGTCCTCCTTCTACAGTGTTTTCATTTATAAAATGAATTTCTGGCAAATTATTTTGACAGTTAAATGGGATTTTGAATTGTGTCTTGTGTAAATAATTTTCTGTTTATGTTGTGTCTTCTGTTTGTAACTGAAACTAGATTAACCTGTGGTAAAATATGTTTCATTCACTTTCACTTTGCATAAATACATTTCTATCTATCTAGTTCCCTCACTGCATGCTATAAAACCAGAGCTTCATTTTCATGCTGAACCAGAGCTGTGTATGTTGGGGAGTAGTAATAAGACATTCCTTGTAAGTTGAAAATTTTTAGAAAAAATACAATTGATATTTTTAATTAATGACCAGAATCATGTTTGCTCAGTTTTGAGAAGTGATATTACCAAACAACTTAAACTTAATTTTGGACCATGGTAGATCCTCTAAACCATGTTAAAATATATATATTTTTTTTGAGGCCAACTTACTACACCTATGTATAGATAAATGCATCATCTGCAACATTAGTTTCTTATCATGATGGCTTTTTTATTTGCTGAAATTCCAGAAACAATATTTTCATCACTGCTGCTGCTGCTAAGTCGCTTCAGTCGTGTCCAACTCTGTGTGACCCCATAGACGGCAGCCCACCACGCTCCCCCATCCCTGGGATTCTCCAGGCAAGAAAACTGCAGTGGGTTGCCATTTCCTTCTCCAATGCATGAAAGTGAAAAGTGAAAGGGAAGTCACTCAATCCTGTCCGACTCTGAGCAACCCCATGGACTGCAGCCTACCAGGCTCCTCCATCCATGGGGTTTTCCAGGCAAGAGTACTGGAGTGGGGTGCCATTGCCTTCTCCAACATTCATCACTTATTCTAATATTTGCTCACATTTTATACCACTGTCTATGACTAGCAAGAAATAATTTGGGGAAAAAATAGACTATCTTTCCTTGATTTTGTAAGCTACCTAATTTATGAGTTTTCCCTCAATATGTATATTATTTTTCATTAATTTGCTCTTGTTACTTTAAATGCAACAGAAATTATTTTCAACAAAATGAAAACTGCTTAGTGTGTTTAATTTGAATTATACATTTTTTAAATTTTTATTTAAAATTTAAATTAGATATTTATCTGTTACTCATTGCAATCATCATCTGGATATATTTCATTTCATTTTATTTTGATTTAAATTTTCTAACTCATGCTTCCTACTTTTCAGCTTCCCACACCACAACCAGAAAAAACATAATCTATGATAACAAACTGATAGGCACTTGATATATCTATTTTTTTCAGTCACAACCAGTGGAGTGTAAAATCACACAATCAGAATAAGGCTGCAGGGTGACACGGAAGATTTGAAAGAGATTAAGTTTCTCTTATTTATGATGAGAGGGGATTCCAAAACGGCCAGCCTAGCTGGCCAACAACTTCCCTCTAGAACACAATTTGCTCATAATTACTCTGCTACTAATAGAATCTGCCTGCAATGCTGAAGACCTACGTTCAATCCTGGATCGGGAAGAAATTCTAGAGAAGGGTATGGCTACCCACTCCAGTATTCTTGCTTGGAAAATCGCATGGACAGAAGAGCCTGGTGAGCTAAAATCCATGGGGTCTCAAAGAGTTGGACACAACTGAGCAAATGACACTTTCACTTTTCACTCTGCAGCTACCAGAATCAAAATACATTTTTTCTCTTATTTTTCTTCTTTTTAGTGAACTGGAAACGGATGGGTAACCCAAGGGGAAAGTAATTGATTGATGTAATTTTATAGTCCAAGTGTTTAATAAAATTGAAGATTTGTGGTTCTCAACCCAGAAGCCTAAGTCATTAAATAGGAACCTGTTAGAAATATACATTATCAGGCTTTACTGCAGACCTACTAAGTCAAAATTTCGGAATTTGTTTTTCTAATTTGTTTTAACAAAGTGTCCAGGTGACTCATTTTGCACCTTCAGCATGAAAACTATTGTTGTGAAGTGGAGGTTTGCAAACTGTGGTTCTTTGGCTAGTGACAGTCTTGTCAGAGAATTTCTTAGAAATTCCAGTTCACAAACCCCACCCATATGTGACAAACCAGAAACTCTGGAGTAGGACCAGCAACTGGTGTTTTAACAACTCCTCCATGGAATTCAGGTGCATGTCAAATTCTGGTGACAGGGAAGCCTGGCATGCTACAGTCTATGTGGTCTCAAAGAGTCAGACATGATTTAGTGACTTACAACAATGGCCCCCTTCCCAGAGATTATGAGTCATCACTTTTTAGGGTGTGGCCAGGAAATCTGTATTTTAATTAGTTTTTCAAGTGATGCTCATATAGGTCATTGATATATATATATGACTGCAACCATGAAATTAAAAGATGCTTGCTCCTTGGAAAAAAAGCTATGACCAACCTAGATAGCATTTTAAAAAGCACAGACATTACTTTGCCAACAAAGGTCTGTCCAGTCAAAGTTATGGTTCTTCCAATAGTCATGTATGAATATGAGAGTTGGACCATAAAAAAGGCTGAGCGCCAAAGAATTGATGCTTTTGAACTGTGGTGTTGGAGAAAACTCTTGAGAGTCCCTTGGACAGCAAGGAGATGCAACCAGTCAGTCCTAAAGGAAATCAGTCCTGAATATTCATTGAAAGTACTGATACTGAAGCTGAAGCTCCAATACTTTGGGCATCTGATGTGAAGAACTAACTCATTTGAAAAGACCCTGATGCTGGGGAAGATCGAAAGCAGGAGGAAAAGGGGATGACAGAGGATGAGATGCTTGGATGGCATCACTGACTCAATGGACATGAGTTTGAGCAGGCTGTGGAAGTTGGTGATGGACAGGGAAGCCTGGCGTGCTGCAGTACATGGGGTTGCAAAGAGTTGGACACGACTGAGCAACTTCATTTTCACTTTCACTTTCACTTAGACAGATCCTATGTTGTCAATCTTTCAGAACAGAATAAACTTCTCTAGAAGAAAAGAAAAAGTTTACTTAGGTAGTGTTTATTTTTCAAAAGTTTTCAGGTGTCTGAATTAGATTAATTACCCACTTTCTTCTCATTTTTCCAAATTCAGTCCTTCCAGCCCAGAAGAGATAAACCCCTGCTAGCACATTAGTATTCTGGATGCTGGGAATAATGCTTTAGATATAGTTTTTAACCTCATTCATGACACCAGGAATACAGTCATAGCATTATGAGTACGCTAGTTCCAGTGCCTCTGGGAGAAAATACAATTTCTGCCTCATCAAGTTTTATTGATAAAACACAGATGTAGTTATATTATTCATATGACTTTCTGAATTTGCTTTTGTGTTTTCCAACTTTTTTAACATAATCTTTACCTTCTTATGGGATAAGCAATCATCTGAGATATATTTAAATGAACACAGATTCAATTTTTTTAATTTATTTTCAGCGTGTGATGGAAAAATAGAAAATGACAACAACAAAATATAGTTCTTGAAGTATATTTGAGGACTTTTCTCTACAGTAACAAATGGGTCATCAACTAGAGTGTGTCATTGACCCATGCCATGTTAATCATATAAGTTAGGCTTTAAAAATACAATCCCTGCAAGATGACTTCAGTAAAAACCTTAGGAGTTCTGTTTATATAAACAGAACAGAAGCATCTGTCAACAATTTAAAAATTCTAGCCATTAAAAATCAAATAAAAGCAATATGGACATAAGCTGATTGTTATTGAATATTGAAATATAAATCCAATGCAAATGACTTCTTTTCTTCATTGAGCAATTCCATATAGAAGTTACCATATTCCATATACAAGTTTTTTGGAAGAGGATCAACTTTGTAACCTGACATCAGAAAGATATATTTAATATGAGCACTGGAATACATCCTATTAATCAACTGCATGTTTACCAACTGTATGATGATTTCAGGTTAAAAGATTTATTTCTGTGTATTTGCTCTCAAACACCTCTTTGACCATAGTTATTGAAAAGGAAAATGACATGTCAGAAATACTAGAGTGGAAGCTCCTATACAGAGTAGATAGGTTGGGATTAATTAACTTACTTGTAAATAGTCATTTTAGGTGCAATGTAATTCTCTGGCAGCAACAGGGAATACACTTTTCATGCCCATATGATATCATGTGGCTAAAATTTTTGACAGCATCTAAATTCATGCTTCAAAATGATCTTTAAAGTCATGCTTCTTTATTCTGATGAAGTCCTTAAGATAATTTAATCAACATTCATCACTTAATAGAAATGATCATTGTAAAGAATTCCAGAGAAATTAAGCCATTTATCCGATTCCATTGTCCATGTTGTCTAAGTAGGACAAATCAGTGATACACTCACACTTATTTTTAACCCAATGGCTTCTAAAGTCTTTTTCTTAGAATATATTTCTAGATATTAATATTTCTCAAATCACTTTGCCGTGAATCATCAGTCACCCCATTTTTCTTACTGCTAGGTATTTACTAGATATATTTAGTAAAATTTATTTTGCTCTAAATTTTCTGTGAGTGAAAAGATTCATGCTTGCAAGGAAGCATTGTCAATATAACTATATTTACATATTTCAGTAGAGATGTAAGGTATTTCAGTGTCTCCCAAATAATTTAGCTGGGTGGGTACTTGTGCTCTAGAGGTTAACTCAATGTCATCTCACTGAACCTCTCAGAATGCCTATTAGAACGACTGCATTTGACTTAGGTTTAATCATGCAGACAAAAAAATGTGAGCTTGAATATTTTGAACAATTCTGCCAGTTTAACTTATTTATATTTCTTGGCATTAATGTATTTACTCTATCAATCTGATAAATATTAATTGAGTAGCTATTATATGTCAGACATTTGTTCTATCCTCAAAGAATGTAGCAACAAATATAATATTCTCCCCACAAAAAATACGGTGTTGTTGAGATGATTGTGAGGCTAGAGCAGAGATAGAAAGTCAATTAGGTAGTAAAAACCATAATCTATTCAGATACAATATCATTGTTCAAAAGAGAATTTTAATTTGCATGTCCTGGATGACTAATGAACTTGGGCACCTTTTCAAATGTTTCTAGGTACAGTGAATATAACTTCTGGTTTTCCTAGGATAGTCCTGGTTTATACATGTTATGTTGTATGGCTTAGCATTTGGCTCTGATCTTTTTTTAGGTAATATCATTTATTACTGAATTAAAGTAAGCTTGGATGGATTTTGAGACTTGCATTTTGTAGGTCAATTTTTTGCCATGTTTTTGCTTGATAGTGCATGAGATATATGTCTCAAAAACAGAGTTCTCTCAATTTGGTTATATGGAATAACAACCAGTTACATACATTTTTCTTTTTCTATACCTTTCCAGTTGCAATGTAATCAACATCTCCCTTTCAAAAGCATTATGTGTAAAATGTATTTGAGAAATAAAGACTGTGTATTATTGCCTGATAGCTTATGTTAAAACTATGAATATCCTTTCCTTAGTGGTTTGGTGACTTATTATATGTTGCAGACCATATGAAAGTACTTTTTTGGAGGCAAGAGTTTGGTCAAAAATGGTTAATTGTCAGTAGTTTTGTAAATTTTAAATCACATACAAGTATTTACATATATTATTAATGAATCACATTTTTGAAAGTGAAAGTGAAAGTTACTCAGTCCTGCCCGACTCTTTGTGACCTCAGGGACTATACAGTCCATGGGATTCTCCAGGCCAGAATACTGGGGTGGGTGTCTGTTCCCTTCTCCAGGGGATCTTCCTGATCCAGAAATGGAGCTGGGGTCTCCTGCTTGCAGGTGGATTCTTTATCATTGAGCCACCATATTATTAATGAATCACACTTTTAAAGCTTATTAAAAATAGTTATCTTGGAATTAATAGCCTATAAAATAAAATATATGTCTAATAAAAAGTCAATTACCAAATTTCCATTTTATAAGAAAGATGATGAAAGTTTAATAGGCATATAATGTTTGTCAACATTAACTTTCCAATAGTGAGATTACAATGATGTCACTGGCTATATAGAAAACCAACATCTACTCAAAATCTTCAGCATCTACCTGAATACTTGCACTTATTTTTGAAAGTCTGAGCACAAAAATGACAAATCATCACACGTATCAGCCAAACTTCTATTCACATAGTCTTCTGTGACTCATGACCAATAGATCAAATCACTGTTTTCATAAATCCGTGATACTCTTTTCCAAGTCCAGATTTTGTTGTGCATGTAAATAATTAATACCTCCCTTTAAAGTAAGTTAGATATAACATATATTTGGGAAACAGTGAGAAGTCCTGGCAAAAGCCTATCTTTAATTCTGGAACAGAAGCAATTAACATTGGACCCTTGAAAAGATTTTGGAAACATTTAAAAGCTGTTGGTGAGATAGGACTTCCAAAATAGTGGAGTTAGGTCCTCCATGAATCTGCTACTTATAAACAATGAAATATTCCCACAACATTATACTATCTTTCATCTTCTGAGGAGGAAAAATGTAGGGTGGCAATTAACAAGTATTAAAATGACCTAAGGGGCGTCTCAGGTGGCAGTAGTGGTAAAGAACTCGCCTACCAATGCAGGAGATGTAAGAGATGTGGGTTCTGTCTCTGGGTTGGGAAGATCCTCTGGAGGAGGGCATGGCAACCCACTCTAGTATTCATGACTGCAGAATCCCATGGACAGAAGAGCCTGGTGGGCTACAGGCCACAGGGCCACTTACAGTTGGACACGATTACAGTGGCTCAGCATGCATGCAAAATGACCTAAATTGTTATTATACTTATTATTATTATCATTGTCCTAATTTTCCTTAGGAAAAGTCTGCTACAAGTGTACAACTTATTCTGACTCATGGACTGTTTAAAAATCTATGAAGTAGTCATTATTATGATTCCTGTGTTACAGACAAGGAAACAGAGTCATGGGTAGTTTACACAATTAAAAAAATTAATGTCATGCAGGTAGCAGGCAGCTGAGTTAGAATTTGCACCCAAGCATATACAATGTTAAGTAAATACATTAAAATTTTATGTATACAAAGATCTCCAGAATTAAAAAAACAGAATAAATAACTTAAAATATTAATAACAATGAAATATGCATGGTGGGGCTATGAATGTATATTTTTACTTATTCCCAGTTTTCTCTACAATTCAAATTGTATTTAATAACCATATGCTAATTTTGTTCTGAAAACACGTATTTCTAAGTGCTGCATATACCAAATGAAAATCTCATCTTTAGTATGATCTAGGGAAGATTATCCCAGTTATAGTCATCCTGGTACTATTTACTATAGAAAACATTATTAAAATGTGAATCTGCCCCATGCAAATTATTGAAGAGAAAGCTGGTCAGTGTTCAAAGGGGTAAAATAATTTTATAGCAATAAGGAAAAATTGTTGTCAGAATCATTTATATATTTGTATTGATCTTGAAAGAAAAAGAGGGGAACAAAGAAACAGGTGACAATGTTTTATGAAACCTGAAATCAGGAACTTATCACCTATACCAAACAGTGTCCTCCATCTCTAACTAAATTATAGACCTCAAATACCCCCAGCTAGAAATACCCATGGTAATTCAGCACTGAAACTTTCAAAGGAGAACTAAATCGAAAACTTAAATTGAGTAAAATCTGCTAAGGACATCTGGTTCCTAAAAGCCGGGATTTTATAGTCAGAATATTCATGGGCAATGTCAGAGTCCAATGCAGGTGCCTCTGCCAAGGAGAGTGTCACTGTGCACAGGAAGTGTACGGAGAGCTGCACACACACAGACACATTTTAGATGTTTCATTTGCATCACTGCTTTCTGAGTATTCTGAATTAGTGTTTGCTTTATCACATTTGAGACCTGCACTTTTTCTGAGAGTAAACCTCCTGGGGTCGATACCCCTTGGTCTTTGTCTATTCTGCTTATTTCATTCAAAGACCATTTATTCAATAAATGCTCATTGAATATTTGCTGCATATGAAGTGGAGAAGAAGAGAAAACAATCATTAGTCGTATTTGCAGAGCAAAAATAGAGACCCAGACGCTGAGAGCAAAGACATGGGCACCAAAGGGGAAAAGAGGGAGCTGGTGTGAACTGGGATAGTGAGATTGGTGTATATACACTACTGTGTATAAAATAGATAACTAATGAAAACCTACTATATAGCACAGGAAAATCTACATAATGCTCTGTGGTGACCTAGATGGGAAGAAAATCTGAGAGGGGGGGGGTATATGTATACATATGGCTAATTCACTCTGCTGTACAGCAGAAAATAACACATTGTAAAGCAACTACATTCCAATAATTTTTTTTTTAAGTGTGAGACAGACAAATATTTAGAAGTGGTTATAGTAGCAATAGTAGATGAAATGGAGCACAGAGAGCTATAAAAATATAGAGCAGACCGTATAACCTAGGCTTTGGACAGGTCTCTGGATTTTCCTGGGGAGGGTGTCAGGGTGGCTGCCTTGAGGAGATGTCACCTGAATTAAGCTTGTTGGAGGGCTGAAAGTCAGCCAGCTGAGAGGAGGCAGGGTCATATGGGGCAAGGTTTATCAGACAAAGGGAACAGCGTGTCTATTTCTAAACAATGGAGTTCCAAAGTGGAAGGGACAGGATTCCTGATGTTTGCTAAAGTGTTATAATGCATTGGAACACGCTATTTTCCATCTCCGGGAAAGGAAAGCATCAGGGCAAGATTTACTATTGGAGCTGTCAGTTTATCAGGCTGGAGCAGGTGTCAGGAACAGCAAGAAATCAAGTCCAAAAGGAATAAAATCAGAAATAGAGAGATGAGTAAAAGTGGTAAGTAATGGCCATGGCAAAAGGCCACCCGAGACTGCACAACAAAACTCCAGCACGAAAATGAGTTCCAGACCTTGTATTAGAGAGAGGGCTGTAAAAAGCTCAAGAGCAATTAAAGATTCCTGCAGGTTGAGCACCGCTTCAGTATTGATATAAAAATAGCAATTGATGTCCAGAAACAGTAATCTCTGATACTAAGTGCAAAATCTACACATTCTAGAAAATAATATTTTATATACTAAAGAAAGCCAAGACAATATATTGTTTACCTTACACATGATCATAGGAAAGATAAGAGATCTTTTTGGAAGTCTTGTTTGGGAAAAATAATCATGTGATTTTGTCAAATAATGTTTAATCTAGAGATAGTTTGAACTTCCATCACTTGACTTTTCATCAGTTTATAATATAGAAGCTTCTCTCTACCTTTTATACACTCTATTTTCTATAAGGCCTTTATAGAAAAAAGGAAATTTATTTTAATATGTTCATCATAAAACTAACCAATCAGTGTCATTAAAAATGTTTACTTCTCTTATTGTGAAAGTAATACCTACTCATTGTAGAAACTGCAAAAAAGCACATAAAATTAATATCAGTCATAATTCTATCAATTAAAAATTATAATCACAGTTAATATTACAGTGTATGTCCTTTTAGTATTTTTCCTATGCAGTCAATGGAAAATGACATATATAGCATAACTGAAACTAAAATGTACATCTTGCTTTTTTTATTTGAATCTATCATAAAGGTTTTTCTAATTCATTAAAATAGTACTCAAAAACATATATTTAACACAAATGACCCCATAGTGATTCATCTTGTGATCTCACTATAAATTACTTAAAAATTCTCCAAATATTGTATATATATTGTAGTGGAAGAAATAGATGCAAACAAAATACAATTTTAAAAGGCTTTTTAAAAATACAAATCTGCATATGCATATCTGATATTTATTTTAGGATCAGTTCTTAGAAGCGGAATTATTGGGTTAAAGGATATAAATATTTTAAAGTGGGAAATAATCAGAATTTGCCTAAATAAACCACATGATCTACTGGATTTCCTGAATACACAAGCCAGAGGGATAAAATTCCAAAAAGCTTAAAAGATAAAAGGAGTTGACTAAATAACCTTAGCTAAATTAATTGTATGTATTTGGAAAGAGATCATAGGAATTCACAAATTCTAGTTTTCTTCTTACCCTGAAATTTTGCTGGAAATATGAAGCAAAAGTAATTTGAAATATTTCACATTTTTTTGGTATGTGTTTTGATTTGTTATGCTTCAAATGCCTAAATTTCTTAAAAAGGAACTAGAATTTGACAGAGTTCACCTTCTGGTATTCACTGATTTTGAATCTTGTGAACTTTAGAAGGAATCAGTTCAGTTCAGTCACTCAGTCGTGTCCGACTCTTTGTGACCCCATGAATCGCAGCGCACCAGGCCTCCCTGTCCATCACCAACTCCCGGAGTTCATTCAAACTCATGTCCATCGAGTCGGTGATGCCATCCAGCCATCTCATCCTCTGTTGTCCCCTTCTCCTCCTGCCCCCAGTCCCTCCCAGCATCAGAGTCTTTTCCAATGAGTCAACTCTTCCCATGAGGTGGCCAAAGTATTGGAGTTTCAGCTTTAGCATCATTCTCTCCAAAGAACACCCAGGACTGACCTCCTTTAGAATGGACTGGTTGAATCTCCTTGCAGTCCAAGGGACTCTGAAGAGTCTTTTCCAACACCACAGTTCAAAAGCATCAATTCTTCGTCACTGAGCTTTCTTCACAGTCCAACTCTCACATCCATACATGACCACTGGAAAAACCATAGCCTTGACTAGATGGACCTTTGTTGGCAAAGTAATGTCTCTGCTTTTGAATATATCTAGTTTGGTCATAACTTTCTTTCCAAGGAGTAAGCATCTTAGATGGACCTATAAGTGGTCAGGTCATTTGATGCTTGGGTGTATGTGGAAGGCATATTTGAAATATTTGTGCTCCTCTGTGAGACATCTTAAAGCAACGCTAAATATTTTTAGAAACTGACATTGGTCAGTAAATATTTTGCAGAAGTGATAAACTTTAATATTTCACTATTATGGTTAAATGGTTCAAGTCCATTTATAAATTAAATACATTTGGTGTATTGGCTTAAAAAAAATAATAAAACTAAGAAAAAGCAGCAATTACTTTAGTTCCAGAATCCATGCTTTGAATTTTACTTGCCTCTTTTTATTTTTTTCACTTAGTCCTCACTACATAGAACCCTTTTTCTTATTATTTGTTTACATATGAATATACGGAAGCTTAATGTATTGTTGTCAGCAGAATATTTGTGAATAGGATATTTACGTTCAGTCACAAGAGACATTCATGGAATAGCTATGACTTACCAGACATGTGACATGCTGTGGATAAATAATGAGTCCATACAAGGCTCAAAGCCTTGTTCTGGAGACAGAAATACAAAGAGTTATTTTTAAGTGCAGACACAAATGGCTCCACAGGAAGCCAAAAAATGCTTCTGTGGAATAGGATGGAAGATTTAAAGCTCTGTACATTAGTAAAATTTAGCCAGATTAAACTGATTTGAGTGGATGAAAGTCCTTGCATATATGACTCACTGGTAGCTTCTGAGGAAGTTGTCCACTTTTGTCTCGGTGTATTTGGAACCCAGTCTGTGTGCAGCATTGTGCTGGTATATGCCAAGGTATATTTGTAGCTGACAGCCCTGATGGTAGGGAGTATTTGCCCCATTTTACAGATACAGAAATGGCACCTCAAAGAAATCAATAATTACCTAACTTCACTTAACTCTGCCTGGAATTCAAACTCATATTGGTCAGCTGTTGAAGTCCATATAATTAACAGTGCAGGAAGCTTCCTGAAGCACATAAAATATGAGGCAATTATATAGTTATCACCTGCTAAAGAGTGAATATTTGCTTTCACCCTCCAAATTCATATGCTGAAACCTAACCCCCAAGGTGACGGGGTTTGGAGGTTGAGGGTTTGGGAGATGATTGCTCATGAGGATGGAGTGCTCATGAATGGGATTAGAACCCTAATAAAAGAGACTCATGAGGGCTCCCTTGCCCATCTGCCAAATGACTCAGGGATAATATGGATATCTATGTACCAAGAAGAGGGCCCTCACTAAACACGAAATCTGCTGGCACCTTGGCCTTGTACTTCACAGCCTCTGGAACTGTAGCAAAAATTTTCTGTTGTTTATAGTTTTCCCAGTTTCATGTTTTGTTTTGGCAGCCTGAGTTGACTAACTAAGATACTCACTCACTGAAGAAATATTAGCAAGCAATTGCCGTAGTATGTATATGACATAAGCTGGAAGCTATCAGCCTCAGTTAACACAATGCTTGACCTGTTGTTTGTGCCTCTTAATGAATGAAACACAAGAATGAAAATCAGAAGAGATCGGGAAAGGAAGTATGTGGTGTATGTGTGTATTGTGTATGACCAGGGTTTTGCAGTATTGGGGCTATGCTAGGGAAAGATACTGGCAACCCACTCCAGTACTGTTGCCTGGAGAATCCCATGGGCAGAGGAGCCTGGTAGGCTGCAGTCCACGGGGTCACTAAGAGTCAGACACGACTGAGCAAGTTCACTTTCACTTTTCAATTTCATGCATTGGAGAAGGAAATGGCAACCCACTCCAGTATTCTTGCCTGGAGAATTCCAGGGATGGCAGAGCCTGGCGGGCTGCTGTCTATGGGGTCGCACAGAGTTGGACACAACTGAAGCAACTTAGCAGCAGCAGCAGCAGCAGGGAAAGATTACTTGCAAGACTGTCACTTCATAAATAGGTAGTATAGTCAGCCAGAGAGTCAGTTCAATCACTCAGTCATGTCTGACTCTTTGCATCCCCATGGGCTGTAGCATGCGTGGCTTCCCTGTCCGTCACCAACCCCTGGAGCTTGCTCAATCTCATGTCCATCGAGTCAGTGATGCCATCCAACCATTTCCTCCTCTGTCACCCCCTTCTCCTCCTGCCTTCAATCTTTCACAACATCAGGGTCTTTTCTGAGTCAGTTTTTCACATCAGGTGGCCAAAGTACTGGAGTTTCAGCTTCAGCATCAGTACTTCCAATGAATATTCAGGATTGATTTCCTTTAGGATGGACTGGGTGGATCTTCTTGTAGTCCAACAGACTCTCAAGAGTCTTCTCCAACACCACACTTCAAAAGCATCAATTCTTTGGCCCTCAGCTTTTTTATAGTCCAACTTTCACATCCATACATGACTACTGGAAAAACCATAGCTTTTACTGGATGGACCTTGTTGGGAAAGTAATGTCTCTGCTTTTGAATATGCTGTCAAGGTTGGTCATAACTTTTCTTCATAAGGAGGAAGTGTCTTTTAATTTCTTGGCTGCAGTCATGATCTGAAGTGATTTTTTGAGCCCAAGAAAATAAAATCTCTCACTGTTTCCCTTGTTTCCCCATCTATTTGCCATGAAGGTATGGGACCAGATGCCACGATCTTTGTTTTTTGGATGTTGAGTTTTAAGCAAACTTTTTCATTCTCCTCTTTTACTTTCATCAAGAGACTCAACAGTTCTCCTTCCCTTTCTGCCATAAGGGTGGTGTCATCTGCCTATCTGAGGTTATTGATATTTCTCCCAGCAGTCTTGATTCCAGCTTATGCTTCATCCAGCCTGGCATTTTGCATGGTGTACTCTGCACATAAGTTAAATAAGCAAGGTGATGATATAAAGCCTTGGCATACTCCTTTCCCGACTTGTAACCAGTCTGTTGTTACATATCTGGTTTTAACTGTTGCTTCTTGACCTGCATACAGATTTTTCAGGAGGCAGTAAGGTGATCTGGTATTCCCATCTCTTGAAGAATTTTCCACAGTTCGTTGTGATCTATACAGTCAAATGTTTTGGCGTCATCATAAAGCAGAAGTAGATGTTTTTCTGGAATTCTATTGCTTTTTCTATGATCCAATGGATGTTGGCAATTTGATAGATAGTATGGGAGTATGGGAGGAAGGATAACATTTCCAGTCAGAATCTGTAAGGCTAACTTGTTGTTACCTTCTTCTAACTAAAACTCATTTTCTTTTTTTCAAGACAGTAGTGTTCCTTGTTCCTAAAAACAAGACCAGGAGCTGACTATAGCTCAGATCATGAACTCTTTATTGCCAAAATCAGACTTGAATGAAAGAAAGTAGGGAAAACGACTGGACCGTTCAGGTATGACCTAAATCAAATCCCTTACAATTATACAGTGGGAGTGACAAATAGATTCAAGGGATTAGATCTGATAGACAGAGTGCCCGAAAAACTGTGGACAGAGGTTCATGACATTGTACAGGAGGCAGTGATTAAGACCATCCCCAAGAAAAAGAAATGCAAAAAGGCAAAATGGTTGTCTGAGGAGACCTTACAAATAGCCCTGAAAAGAGGAGAAGCAAAAGGCAAAGGAGAAAAGGAAAGATATATCCCTTTGAATGTAGAGTTCCAAAAAATAGCAAGGAGAGATAAGAAAGCCTACCTCAGTGATCAGTGCAAAGAAATAGAGGAAAACAGTAGAATGGGAAAGACTAGAGATCTCTTCAAGGATATTAGAGATACCAAGGGAACAGTTCATGCAAAGATGGGCACAGGAAAGGACAGAAATGTTATGGACTTAACAGAAGCAGAAGATATTAAGAAGAGGTGCTAAGAATACACAAAAGAACTATACAAAAAAAGATCTTCATGACCCAGATAATCAGGATGATATAATCACTCACCTAGAGCCAGATATCCCCTGGAATGTGAAGTCAAGTGGGCCTTAGGAAGCATCACTACAAACAAAGCTAATGGAGGTGATGGAATTCCAGCTGAGCTATTTCAAATCCTAAACGATGGTGCTGTGAAAGTGCTGCACTCAATATGCCAGCAAATTTGGAAAACTCAGCAGTGGCCACAGGACTGGAAAATGTCAGTTTCCATTCCAATTCCAAAGAATGTTCAAACTACCTCACAATTGCACTTATCTCACATGCTAATAAAGTAATGCTCAAAATTCTCCAAGCCAAGCTTCAACAGTACATGAACCATGAACTTCCAGATGTTCAAGCTGGGTTTAGAAAAGGCAGAGGAACCAGAGATCAAATTGCCAACATCTGTTGTATCATGGAAAAAACAAAAGTGTTCCAGAAAAACATCTACTTCTGCTTCATTGACTATGCCAAAGCCTTTGACCATGTGGATTACAACAAACTGGAGAATTCAAAAGATGGCAATACCAGACCACCTGACCTGCCTCCTGAGAAATCTGTATGCAGCTCAGGAAGCAACAGTTAGAACTGGACATGCAACAGACTGGTTCCAAATGGGGAAAGGAGTACATCAAGGCTGTGTATTGTCATCCTGCTTATTCAACTTCTGTGCAGTGTACATCATGAGAAATCCTGGACTGGATGAAGCACAAGTTGAAATCAAGATTGCCAGCAGAAATATCAATAACCTCAGATAACCCTGTCATCTCAGATATGCAGATGACACCACACTTATGGCAGAAAGTGAAGAAGAACTAAAGAGCCTCTGGATGAATGTGAATGAGTAGAGTTAAAGAAGTTTGCTTGAGGTTCAACATTCAGAAAACTAAGATCATGGCATCTGGTACCATCACTTCATGGCAAATAGATGGGGAGACAATGGAAACAGTGAGAGACTTTATTTTTTGGAGCTCCAAAATAAATTCAGATGATGACTGCAGCCATGAAATTAGAAGACATTTCCTCCTTGGAAGAGAAGTTATGACCAACCTTGACAGCATATTAAAAAGCAGAGAAGTTACTTTGCACAAAGGTCCATCCATTCAAAGCTATGTTTTTTCCAGTGGTCATGTATGGATGTGAGAGTTGGACTGTGAAGAAAGCTGAGGGCCAAAGAATTGATGCTTTTGAACTGTGGTGTTGGAGAAAACTCTGGAGAGTCCTCTGGACTCCAAGGAGATCCACCCAGTCCATCCTAAAGGAAATCAATCCTGAATATTCATTGGAAGTACTGATGCTGAAGCTGAAACTCCAGAACTTTGGCCACCTGATGTGAATAACTGACTCATTGGGAAAGACCCTGATGCTGTGAAAGATTGAAGGCAGGAGGGGAAGGGGGTGACAGAGGGTTAGATGGTTGGATGGCATCACTGACTCGATGGACATGAGTTTGAGCAAGCTCTGGCAGTTGATGATGGACAGGGAGGCCTGGCGTGCTGCACGCCATGGGGTCACAAAGAGTTGGACACTACTGAGCGACTGTACTAAACTGAGTGTTCCTTTGTTAAAATACCTTCTCACTTCGATATAGCTGGGAGCCATTTTTTTCTTCTTCTTACCTTTAAATTAAGCAGGATGCCTGGCGGGTTATCCATCGACAAGTAAGCAGTGGGAAGAAAGCTACTGTGCTATGGATGTAGAACAAAATAGAAAGAACACAGCCATTGTTGACATCAGTGAATCACCATACAAGCTCTAGGTTTTTTTGCTCTAGTATTTATTTTTGTGGACAATGCATAGATCCCTTACTTTGTTAAATCATTGTAGTAGGGTTTTGTTTTCCTACTTGCTGCTGACTGGAATCCCAACTGAATTCAGTTCAAATCAATGAAAGCAGAAGAGTTCAAGTTGGGAAAGATACTCAACTTGTCCCAGAAACTGGAATCAGAATTGATGACAAGAGGAATGAATGGGCTAAGTGCTGGGGTCCAGCCCCGGTGGATCCAGGGTATTTGAAGCGGGGACAGAGTCAGCGAGGAAAAACTCATTTATTTAGAAATATAAAGAGAGATTAGGAAAGAAATAGTGTAGTAGGAAAATAAGTGGAGAAAAGAGGCTGAATAACTTGGTTTACGTGGAAAACCAGTAAAGTTCCAAGACAAGGAACTTGCACCATCTAACGTAGGCCACCGGTGCCTGCTTGAATAGCGGAGGGTGCCCCGCCTTGGGCTCCCTCTCGCATGGGTCTTAGAAGCCAGGGCAAATAAGTAGACATGGTGGGCCTCCACACTCCAGATGGGAATTCAGCCAGAAAAGGGAGAAAAGAATGACATGGGGGAGCCAGGCATCAGTGCCAGACCCACCACTTTATTTTCAAAAGCAGCTTATATACCCCAAGTTATACATAAAGAAATAATGGAATATGCAGAGTTATGCTGGGGCAGCAGTCCTGACCCTCATTGAGACCAGGCTTTCCTTTTGCACCTGGTGGCTCAGAGGTTAAAGCGTCTGCCTCCAATGAGGGAGACCTGGGTTTGATCCCTGGGTTGGGAAGATCCCCTGGAGAAGGAAATGGCAACCCACTCCAATATCCTTGCCTGGAGAATCCCATGGACGGTGGAGCCTGGTAGGCTACAGCCCACTGGGTCTCAAAGAGTTGGACACGACTGAGCGACTTCACCTTCACCTTCACCTTGCCGTATACAAAAGTTCCCAGGTGGTTTTACATCATCTCCTGGCCAGGGGGCCTGTTAACATTTTTATGGCTCTTTTCCTAGATAAATGTCTATCAACCGGAAAACTCTTTTTACCTAGAAGTGCTTTTTCTTTAATCTGCATCACCCTCAAAGTACTAAATAAAGTTACATTCCTGTAGAACAAAGGTGCAGTGGGTTATAACAAAGAAAGTACTTAACTCAAAGATCTAATGTTGCTAATACCAGGTCTACTACCTGTTTTTTCTACATGCCAATATATCTACAAATAAAAGATATGAAAATTTGGCAGCAAGTATTGGTTCAACAAATGAAACCCTTAATCAGTCCTATTCTAATGATTTTGACTTCTCAAGCCCCTACATTCCTAGGATGTTTTAAGCTTCCTGTGCCTCTCACGGTCGGGAGGCCGCAAACAATCACATGCACAGCTATAAGAGTCCTGAAGGCAGGCTAGAAAGCCAACAGAGGGGTTATGGGATTGAAACTCTCTTCTTACGCCCAGGAGATTTATTATCTAAAAGCTCTAAATTAACTTTTCCCAGAAAAAGGTGGTGAGGGGACAGCCCCCTGTTGATGTCAGAAGAGTAGGTGGAAGCATAACACAGTAAAGCAGGCAGACTCTGGTTTTGGGGGTGGATGCTCTAGAATTTCCAGGGGCACCCCTGAGGCTCAATCCCACCTTTGCGTATGTCGAGCCTCCTTTGCCACGGGCGGGATTCCTCATGCTGGCTCCCGGCAGCTAAGTAAGGTATTGAACAATTTACAAATGTGCCTCCAAAGTCTGTTTCAGTAATGGGCTTGTCAAGTTAGCAGTACCCCGTATCAGAATGGGACAGGTATGGGAACCTTGATTCAGGGGAATAAATATCAGCTGTAAACTGAGAAATAGACAAAGAAAGAAAACAAAGCTGAAGAGCTGGCCAGTCGGGTAGGATCCCAGGGAGCAATAACAGCTTCAAAGCTCGAGTATGAGAACATTCTGGTGCAAGTTTCTGCAGCCACTGAAATGAAGAATACTTGCAAACTCCAGTCTCCCCTATGTCTCTTGTCCAAGATTCAAAGTTCCAAAAGACATTGTCCAATGTTCTTGGCATCAACATGTGCCTCCATGCCCAACTACAGTTATAGTTTCAAAGAGAGCATGACATCTAGAGATTTCAAAGTGATGCATTGAACATAAACCTCCAATCGAGATTAAATTCAATGTTGTCATTCCCCAAATGGAAGTTAGAGTAATAGCAGGAAGAATAAGGTGAATCCTGAAGGGTCAATAAAACAGCAAATGTCCAAGAAGTCCCCTGTCCCTGCCTCTGCAAGTTTGACCCCTTAATCGTCCTTAAGTTCTATTGTTTTATATTAAAAAGTTGGAATCCATGTCCCAGTTCCTCTGATGACTCTGTGAGTGTCATAGGTCTGATAGAGGGAATGAAAGGAAAGAATTAGTGTTCTATACTTACAGCTGAGGAACTTGGCCCCTAGATTTAAATTCTGTTACAAATAATCCCCATGCATCCATGCACACTGGCAGATATGACACAACACTTAAATCGCCATTGGCTATGGGCCTAATAAAAGGCGGGTAATAAAATCAAATTCTGCTGGGCTCCATTTTTACAAGCAATATCAAGTCCTGTGAACTTAAATGTCCACTGTCTATTTAGATAGTCATGGCTCAGAGCTGGTATTAAAAGTAGCTAGAAATACTTGTTCTGAAGGGTTGAAATACATTGCAAATTACACTGGAGTATCCACTTAGTCCAAACTAATCCTATATTGCACTGACCTTTGCAAAATCAGTTCTATTTTCCTTGGCAGCTTCATTTCCACTCCTCTTTGTCTTATTCCCTTGAAGTTCCATTTTTATTGGAGTCAGAAATCAGTATGAAGTGGCTGCTAGGTTTCAGGTGGGCTTGTGTGACTGTGTGATAGGTTTTGCTTCTGGGTGACCACAACAAACCTATTTTTCATTCCATTTCCTTTGCAGCCTCATTTTCATTCCAGCACTCTGTATTCCTCAGACACCATCAAATACTTTTCCTTTGTAAAACAATGAATGTATTATCCCAGGCTGTGCTTTTTCTGGGGCTGAAAAGAGAGCTGGGGGTTTTGTTGTTTCCCTACACATTAAAAAGAAAATACTATATTCTAGACACCCAAACTTTTGTGTCAAGTAACAAAAAAACAACAACAACAAAATTAATCATAGGAGGGGGATAAAAGCTACATCTGGCACATTTTCACAGGGGTATTGTTTCCAAATTCTTAAGTGGGAAGGATGATTTCTGAGTGAAATGCAATGTGGAACCAAAGCCTTATCTGAAAGAAGATGGAGAATTTAGAAGAGAATTGCATTCACTTAAACAGGGAAGTGGTTTTTGACCTTTAGAATTTAGCCAAAAGCTTGAATAACCTCACTTCTCAGTCTTTGTGTGCAGAGAAGGCACTAATCTCTGCACTACTTTAATAACATTTTATCAAATATTTTGTGTGGAGTTTTGCTGAAGCATCACACAGACTGCAGACACCCAGCTGTGGCCTGTGGCATGGTCAAACACCAATTTGGCTTCAGATTTTTATGTGCAAGTTCAAAAAAGAATATATTTTACCAACCCCACTTGACTCAGTATGGATGGATGGCAAAGTATAGCATTTGGCCAAGTTCCTACTTTGTTAGTACACCTCACTCTAATTTTGACTTCCAAATATGACATTCTGTCTACAGTTGAGGTTCCTTTACTTTTGTGCAGTCAGTAATCCTCTCGGGAACTTGAAAAATATATAGTTCCAGAAGGTACCTTCTGAAACAGAGCATTTTATGGTAACATGAGAATCTGTATTTTTTTTTTTTTTATAGATCACTCTGAATGACTTTGAGGTAGACTGTCCTTGAACTACATTTTGAGAAACCACTAACTGTTTGAATTATGTTTGTAACACTAATTGGGAAAATAATTTCATGCCATCTTATTTGTACTTTATAATGTATCAAGATTTGAAGACTTCTATTTTTTTCAATGATTTTTTTAAACCATCCCATCTCTCCTTTTTAATTGTCCTTATATTTTTATCTTTTTAAACATTTAAGTGTTAAATAAAACTGTTTTCTTGCATGCTGAGGATTTTGATGGGGAAGAGTTACTTCTTTTATTGCTGTCACTATAAAGATAGCCTGGACACTCGAGGGTTAATCCTGCTGATTGACATGCTGGGTAGCCAGGATTTTGTGTTTCATGCCATGTAAAGGCCTCTGGAATAATTGGTTGTCCTATCTCATCAGCATCAATGGAGTAAGGAGGGAAACATAACATCTAGGCTGTGAGGGTGGTTTTTTTTTTTTTTCCCTCTCCTTTCCTTGTCCTCTTCTTGATGATAAGGACACAGAGATAGAGGAGTGGGTGGAGGAGGGGGGGAATCAGGAGAGAGATTAAAAGCATATGATGAGAAAAGGATGTCTCCTTGTAGCTATTGCCATTCTATGCAGAGAAATCAGATAGTTTTGATCTCAAATCCCAATCTCAGTTGCCTTGAGCAAGGACCTTTACTTCCTTGACACTAAATATTACTAGTAATTAAATTGACTCCAAACATATCTATTGGTCCAGAGTCCTATAGGAAGTAAATAACATACTTAGAAAAGTTCAAGTGTGTTTGTGTTCAGCAGAATTACTTCAGGATCTATTCACATTTAGTAATTAACATTAATATTGAACAGCACTTTGGTTAGCAATTTTCTTCATAAGTGTTAATAATTCTGCTAGTGTGATTTTCAAATGATAACCTCATGTAGCAATATATATTTCCAATTACAGGACAAAGGTAGTTTGGTAATTAGACTTCTTCTTTGGTTTTCTACTTAATCAGGTGGCTCAAAACATGTGAAGAAACATTTAAAGTGAACTTTCTTGCTTCTTAGAGTGAATAGCCTACCTCAGTTTCTCTTACCTCTTCTGTTTATATCAGAGATTAACAGATCTATATTTAATGATATTATAAATATGGACAATACATTGCAACTTCTTACCTCCTCTATTATGCTGTCCTTCACATAAATTCACCTTTGGCCATACAAATAAATATAGGTAAACATTCTAAAGACTCAGTTCCTAAGAAATACACAACCCTGAGAAAGAGAAAAAAAGCCATTAGTTCACAGCTGAGAATCATCATGTTGCTGAGCCGCAAACTGTCTACTTTAGACTCAGCTTGAGTGTCATCATCTTTGGAATACTTCTCTGATGATCTTCCCTTTCCCCTATCTCAGCCAAGCCACCAGGTAGAATCAATAGCTTCTATTTTTGAGCATTCATGGGAAGCTTCCCAAACATCTATCAGATCATTTATCATTATAGTTGGACATTGAGTACTAGAAAAAATGCTCTGGATCTAAAGGTGATTTAGAAAAACACACTGCCCTCCATGAACTCTTCTTATAGGGAAGACTGATGAATAATTGTATCACAGGTAACAAAGAGTTTGTAGGAATGTATGAATTAATAAATGAAGTAATCTGGTGAAAGTTCCAAAATCAAATAATTTGCCCTGCATTTCTTAATAATAGAAAGTTAATATATATTTTCTGCTCCCTAGTTATCAGTTATCTTATTACATGAGTTAAACTAGCACCTTGCAGAACATCATTTCAATTATTTTAACTACTGCAAAGTGAGGAAAATAATATCTTATACTTTAATCTTTGGGGGAAAATGGAGATCCAGAGGTATTACAAGTTTTCCCTAGTCACACAGTGACATTTAACACAGATCTGCCTCATAATGGAGCTTTAGATGCTAAACAAGACACAAACTCTAATGCAACCTAACACAGGTTCATTTGAATTTTTACAATGGCAATTTTTATGAGGATACATAAGAAAACAATAGAATATATATTGACATCATTTGTTGTCATTACGGAAAGGGGATATGTGGTCTCTTAAGGAGTTAATTTCCTACAGATTAACCTTAATGTTCTCCCTTCTCAAATAAATCACATGGTATTGGTTAAAGAGAAAGTGAGAAGAAATATCTGTTAATGTACTTTTTTGCTATCTACCCAAATGGGTATTTGCTAAATACCCATTTAAATGTGTATTCAAATATACATATGTAATGGTATATCAATAAATAAAATTTAAAAATAAAAGAAAGATAAACCCGTGATACATTATTTCTTTGTAGATTTCTATGTAGTTTATATGGTCCGCACATCGAATGAACACAAAACTGTGTAATGTCACCAAAATCTTTTTCTTTTTTAAGTAAGGGTTATCTATTTGTGTATGATAGAGGTTTCTTTTAATAATCTATCTCCCTAAAGTTTTCTAATCTGAGCGAATTAGCCTCCATCCCTTTTGCATATTTTTCTTTGCACTAAAAATCATAGAAGATCAAGAAAGCAGTTTATCTTTTGTTATAATGAGGTCTTCTTTGTAGGACAACATTATTTCTATTCTAGTCACTGCATTATTACAACAGCCAGCCATCAAGGTGCCTTATCAAGGTGCCATCTTATTTTTAAATTCCACATACTCCAGAGAAAAAACAGAAAGTTCTGGTGTTTTGATGAGTTTGATACCACTTTTTTCTTTAAGTTTTATTGAAATATAATTGGCATACAGCACTATATAAGTTTATGGTGTACAGCATAGTGACTTGATATATGCATTGCAAAATGGTTATCACAGTAAAGAACACTTCTTTTTCTACATGGAAGAAAGAAAGGAAGGAAGGATGGAATTAGTTAAGGAGTAAGAAAGGAAAAATAGAGGAGAAAAAAAATTAATGCTGAATTCTTTTACAGATGATCAAAAGCCAAAATTTGGATTTGAAATGGTATGAGTTATCTGTTGATGTGGTAAATTACCCCAAACTCAGTAGCCTAAAACAACAAATATTTATTTTCTCATTTAGTTTCTGAAGCTCTTAAATCTTCTAGGAGTTGTTTGGGTGGGTGGTTCTAGCAAAGTGTCTCTCATGCGGTTGTCCTCAAAATGTCACTTAGGGTTGTAGTAGTATTTTAAAATGGCAGTCTCCATCGTCACTTTACCTGGGTTCAAATAACAGTTTAATATCACTAATTGTGTGAACCTGAAATATTTATTTTCTTGAGGTCTTAGGAATTACTAGATACTGTCACTTAATAGATTGGGAAATTAATTCATGGAAATCTTGTTAGTACTAAATGACATCATATATAAAAACAAGCAGCTCAATGCCTATAATATAGCAACTATTCAATGAATGCCAGTTTTTATTATTGATATTATGAGATTTAGTATGATGTAGATAGGAAAACAGCCATGGGAGTAAGGAACATTTTATTCTCTTTAGCAAATGTGTAAAGGATCTCTCTCTCTTGCAGTGACAGAAATGTCCTGGGCATTGTGGATAGAGTCATAAATGAGATATGTGTCCTCTTTCCCTTTAATGTTCATCTTTCCTGAAATATAAGCTCTAGAAAAAGGGCAAAAGTGAGGATTATTGTGGAGAAGGGAAGGGCATCATGCTCTACAAATCAACATAAGAGAATCTAATCTAGTCTGGAGGCTTAAAAAAGAACTCCCAGAAGAAGAAATGTTTTAAGTTGAGTGTTAAAGGATAGTAAGGTAAATTGCTGTGGGCAGAACATGAAAGGCAGTAGTATTATGGTGTTCAAAGGCCCAGGAAAAATAAAAGATAGTATACCATGATAAAGGAACTGAAAATGTCTAGGGATTATAGGGTTAGAGAAATCACCAGGTGGTCAGGGAGACTGAACAGGCACTTCAAGTCCAAATGGAAGGTTATGTGAGTGTGTGTATATGTGTGTGCACTAAAGGGGATTTTTAAATGCAATGATACATTTTCTTATGACTAGAAAGTAAAGACTGTAAGAAATATGGAGATGATGTCATAGGAGATAGATCACAGATCAAATCATGTAGGGCTAACATTGCCATGAGACAAAAATCTGTCCTGAGAAAATATCATACTTTCTCAAAAATATCTAAAAACACAAATTTGGGAGTGACAGTCACTATTCTGTGGTCAGGCAGGAACCACAAGGATATACTGTGTCCCTACTCTCTGCTGGGTTTTATCATAGCTAAGGGTAGCAGGACAATCAATGAGATGAAAACTTGAAACTCCACTTCACAATATGCCTCACTGATAGCACACCTTGACATCCAGAAGGAAATATATTCTCTTCTCCCCAAATTTACAAGAGAAGGGACATGATAACAGACTTTAAGAATATCACTGGCTCATAAAACTGCAAAGCGGTGCAACGTGATTCAAGTCAAGGTCATCATGATTCTAAAGCTTGTGATCTTTCGCTATTCTATGTTACCTCACCCATTTCAACAACCTCTTATCCTGAAAAATGATCAACATGACACTACCTATCCATTCTGCCACTGTTCTCCTAGGATTATATTCCCAGTTGGCAAGTGTTAAATAGAATAAAGGCTTTAAGAGAAGGACTACTAATCCATTAACAAGCAATCCCTCTGGAAAACACTCATATCATTGTTTTAGGGTGGAATTTGTCAGACTTAATTCCATGAGAATGTGTCTTTGTGGTATTTGTGACTAGAGTATTGGATACATGCCAATATATACTTATTCATTTTCTTTTAGTACTTACAAACAGTTTAAACCAAATCATCAAATCAAGACTTCTGAAGACATCTCACTCAACATTGTATTTCTTAGTATAAATATCATACAGCACACATTGTTGTTTAAATTACTAGTTCTGAACTTAATTTTAAAAAGCAAAAAATTGAAGAGGAAGCAACTTTGAGACATGATAAGGATAAAATGGTCAAGGCATTCTGAATGTCTACAGTGTGTTAAATACTTTGTATTATTTTATTGCAGATCCTTCATTTCTCAGAAAATATGACTCATTTTTAAATTGTTACACAGATATGGAAACTGAGACTTAGATAATAGCTTAGTAGACAATATGTCCAAGATTCACAGCTACGGCATGACATCTTCAAATTCCATGGGGTCTCTCCAATCTAAAACATAGCTACCATGCACACAGTAACAGAACAAGTACAGATAAACGTGCATTTTAAGGTCTTGCATACGTGAGACACTGTGCTTTACATTATCATCACAGCAATCAAACTTGTTGCATAGAATTCTCATCTCAGTTTTATAGATGAGGAAACCTAGAAACAGTGTAGCAGACCTGTTCAGATGCCCCTAGCCAGGAAAAGGCAGCGGGACATAAACTCATGCCTGCTTGTAAAGCCTGTCTACAACTTTTCTGCTGCTCCAAACTGAGCATCTGACATTGCTTCAAAATCAAGATATAAATTCACCACAGCATTATCTTCTACAGGTCAGAGTTGTTTTCTTCACTGAAAATTGAGGTCCTGCCTCAAAACTGTGAACCCATCTGTGTTTTTCATGGAAATCTGTATTTAGCTAAACTAGTAAGAAACTTACTTTGTTTTTGAGGAATATGGTGAGCTTTCATTCTAATGTATGTTCTCAAGTATGCTCTTCTGGACTCTGATACTTAAGACCAACTTTAGAGGAAACTCCCAGCCACTATCCTGGTATACTTGGCTTTATTTGATTGCTTAAATAAGAATTTTAGCCTACCCAATTGCTCTGACTCCCTATAGTCTGTCTTAAGGGAATATTAAGGCCTCTTGCTAAGGACCAGACAGAAAAGCAAAAAATGTTTTCTGAGAAGCCACTGGAGGTTTCCCAAAGAATTAAGGGTTGTCCTTGGATTGGGCTACTTTTGCTAAATATATTGCCAGACCACTGGAAGACAGAGGGCAAGTTTAAGCTGAGAATAGTTATGGCCGGTTTTCAAGGCCAAATTGAGATACTTTTGCTGGGAAGGATAGTCACTCAGCAATGTTTGAAGGAAGTGTGTGGTCTTGTGATTTCCAGGCAGATGGTGGGAAGTGAAATGTCTCCAATTGAAAGAAAGAAAGAAAGTGAAGTCGCTCAGTCATGTCTGACTCTTTGCGATGGCATGGACTGTAGCCTACCAGGCTCCTCTGTCCATGGGATTTTCCAGGCAATAGTACTGGAGTGGATTGCCATTTCCTTCTCCAGGGAATCTTCCCGACCCAGGGATCAAACCCACATCTCCTGCATTGTAGACAGACGCTTTACCATCTGACCCACCAGGGAAGTCCTAATGAAGGACGATAGCATATTTGTATTTAAATGCTCATATCTATATAAATGTCTGACTCACAGTAGGTCCTCAGTAGAAGATGGCTTTAATTAAACATTATTCTATAGACTATAAAGGGGAAACTGCGTGGTAAGTTATCTTCAGCCTTTTGTAACCTGTACTTCTTGAACATGGTGAACCACAACATATGTTTTGTGACTAAAGGGAAATGGATGATTTGGAAAGAAAAATGGTGATAAGTGCCCCTAGGAATCTCCCTGGATATGTTAACATTGGGCTGCATTGTGATTTAACAAATATATTGGATTCTCTCTGATTTGTTAATAACCACAGTGACTCTGGTTATATATATGTATGGCTTCCCAGGTAGTGCTAGTGATAAAGAACCCACCTGCCAGTGAAAGAGACATAAGAAACTTGGGTTTGATCTCTAGGTTGGGAAGATTCCCTGGAGTAGGAAACAGTAACCCACTACCATATTCTTGACTGGAGAATCCCATGAACAGAGGAGCCTGGCAGGCTATGGTTCATAGGATCTCAAAGAGTTGGACATGCCTGAAGCAACTTAGCATGCACACATGTATGCGTGTGTGTGTGTGCACATGTGTGTGTGTGTGTGGCTTGTAATGTCCAGAAACAAACGTTCATGGATATACTATAAGAGAAACAAGCATTCAGATCCCTGTTTCTTCCCAGGCATGGTTCAGACCATCAAACCAATCTCCCTGCTGGTTATTTGATTCCAAGGATACTCCTAGGAGTCTCTTTGTCATGAATAGATTTAGCTTATATTAAAAAATATTTAGTCATTGAATCCAAGCTCTGACTTTGAGGCAGCTAGTTCAGGCTTTTCCTTAATGGACCACAAAGAAGCTATCAGCTTAGTTATGGTTTTGTCAACTCAGTTTTATCCACACCGTCATTCATTTACTCATTATTTTAACAAGTAATTTTTGGCATCTAATATATGAAAGATTCTTATCACTCACTGATGAAAAGGTAGGGTCTAACGAGAAAGGAACAGCCAAATTTCAGGAAATTCTTTAATATCTTGAACACTCTAGGTAACATAGAATGTATGATTTGTTTCTGTAATGTTGGCTGTATGAAGAGACAATGTAGTTTCATTAATGTACACAGATACGTGCACAGACCCCAAGATCACGTTTTCCTGCCTTCTCACATTATAGCTAAGTTCAAGACTCAGACCAAACATCTTCTGTGCCTCAAATCATGAAGAGTTCTTTTTTCATCTCCTTAGGTATGGGCTTTCCTGATAGCTCAGTTGGCCTGCAGTGCAGGAGACCATGGTTTGATTCCTGGGTCAGGAAGATCTGCTGGAGAAGGGATAGGCTACCCACTCCAGTATTCTGGCATGGTGAATTCCACGGACTGTGTAGTCCACTGGGTCACAAAGAGTTGGACACGACTGAATGACTTTCACTTAGGTACAAAGGATTAGTTTTCTTCAAGAGATTACCATGCCTCCTTGAACATAGTCTACTAGTCTTGTAAAAAGTCACTCACCTATGTCAGCCCGCTCTAAAGAGGTATCATTTTAAGCGAAATCCCTAGGTGAAATATGTATGTTTTATTATATGCATGAGAGAACAGAAGATCACTTATATGAATGTCCACCTAATCATGAATGGGCTTGGACTGTTTTAAAAGGAAGTGTTTTTGGTCTTCCATGATTCAATTATTTCAATATATTCAAAATAAAATCTGTGGCAAATTCATTTATTTCCTATAAATTATAACCTACATATTAGAGACTAAAATGATGTTTTTATGACCATAGTCCTATTAAAGAGTTTAAAAACATATCTAAATTTTAGAAATAGAGTTAAACTACAACCAGGCTCCCTACCTTTCATGTAAATCATCTTCTGAAAAAATACAGTTTCACTTTTAGAAGTTACTTTTTCTACTTACCTTGCAGAATTCTTAGATAAAGCAAAACCTAAAATGGGTCATGAAATAACTCCATTTCAGATAAGTGTATGAAATGAAGGGTTTAGTTGTTTGCGAGAGCATCACTTGGTTAAAATAAGGCTAAAACCTAAGTTGCTTTTCCCCATGCATGTATGCCTAGTCGCTCAGTAATGTCTGACTTTTTGGCAACCCCATGGACTGTAGACGACCAGGCTCCTCCATCCATGGGATTTCCCAGGCAAGAGTACTGGAGTGAGATGCCATTTCCTCCTCCAGGAGATCTTCCCTACCGAGGGATCAAACCCACATCTCCTACATCTCTTGCATTGCAGGCAGATTCTTTACCACTGAGCCGCTTTCCCCCAGTGACATTCAAACTCATCTATCCTCATATTTCACATAGAAGCTGCATGATATAATAGATTAAACTCAATGAGTTTAAATTAAATTCACTGAAGGCAAACACATTTTCCTTCCCAATATTACTCTTTCTGTATAGCACAGTGCTAAGCTCACAGCTGACCACACTAATTCTAAATGATGAGACTGAAATCATGTAACTTTTGGTGGATAAGTATGGTAGGCTGGATAATGATCACCAAAATATGACTACGTACTAATCCTCAGAGGCTGTGAAGATGCTGTATGTTGTTTGGGGGGGATTAAGTTTTCACATGGAATTAAGGATGATGATCAGCTGACCTTGAAATAGGAAGATTACCCTGGATTGTTCAAGAAGATTCAAGGTAATCACAATAGCCCTTATAAATATAAGAGGGAGGCAGAGAAGGAAGTTAGAATCAGAGAAAGATTTGAAGATGCTAGACTTCTGTCTTTAAAGATGGAGAAAGGGAGGAAAATGGATATTCTCCCCAGCCCACTAGAAGGAACATATCCATGATGGCACCTTAATTTAGCCCAGTGTGACCTAATTTTGGATTTCTGAGTTTCATTATCTATAAGACAATAAACTTGTGTCACTGACTTTGTGATAATTTGGTACACAAAATAGCAAATTAATGTAATAGGTGTGAGTAATTGACTAACAAAATTCTTTTTTTCCTGAACCAGGGGAAAATAAGAGTGGAGGGGATGGGCAATAGATAAATCTTGTCTTTTTTTCTCAGAATGTAGTGATTGTTTTACCTTCTTCTACAAAGCGAGTAGCAGATGATTCTTTGGCACATGCTTCTCTTTAATTCTTGAGTAAGGTGGCATTTTTTAAATGAATGCAAATCTACTTCTGTCTCAGCCTAGAGAAAATGTATGCATGACTTGAAAGTCAAATGTGGACGTGGGCAAAACAAAGGTTTTTTGGTTTTTTTTTTTTTTTTTTCTTCGTCCTTGTCCCAAATAAGCATTTTTTGATCTACTTACTAAAGATATAAGATCAAGTTGATAGGGGTGGGAGAGATACCTCTCTAACTCTGGGACCCCCAGGTGCCTGCTAATGTAGGATTTGCCTTCAAGGCTACTTCTCCAGAATATATCCCAGAGAGTATGTTAAATATAGTTTCTCTACTTAAGTTTAATTATAACTGTTTTCTCATGTTCCCATAAGAAACATTTCAGAATGTGAAAATCTGGTGCATATGGAAATAGGAAATTCATAGGAACTTCTGGGTACCTTGCCTTCACAGTAATATAAGGAGCCTGTTTCATTTTGAATGCCAAGATTGTTCCAACAAATCTGGAGTTTTGTCACTGAGTGAGAAATTAGAGTTAAATACTCTGAGCTGGGAATGACATCGAAACACATAGATGGAAGTAACCAAATAAGGAAGTGGATCTATTCATAAATTATAAGAGACTACAAAGGCTTTTAAAACTCAGCTACCAAAAAAAAATGGCTTGGAATTTTTTAGGACCCCCTCCTCTCAAAAGCTGGCTGAAATTTGAAGAATGGCTTAATATATTTTTGTAATTCTAATAGCCATAGGAATAAACACCTGTGGTAGAGCAAAGGCTGCTAACACCAGGGAGAAGGGCCCATTCATGTATGTAAGCTCATCGGTTATCACATTATTCTTGGGCTTATTCTCATCCCTCATTAATAGACTCATATTCTGTTATGCTTCTGTCCACATCAACCTTTGCAAATGATATTCTAAAGAGTCATTGTGCTGGACTCCAGATGAATGTGCCAGAGAGGGAAGTGTTAAGGGGAGGCTATAAGATACTTTAGAAAAATAACAAATTCCCAATTTTTAATATCACGAGGCTAGTTTCCTTTATTACTTCCTATCAGGGAAGAACTATCTCTTGAAAAACTTAAGAAAGTGAATCAAGGCAAATTAGAATCCAATGAGCACACACTACATGTCAGTATTGATGCTTGCTGAATTTATCCTTAATCTTGTAGCATTCTGGGTTAGCATTATAACCCATTTTTCCCAAAGAGATACATTCAGAAGACTTTACCTACTCTCAGTGACTGCACTAGTGAATTGTAGAGCTTGACAAAGAACCCAAGAATTCCAAATCTCAAAGCATGAATGGCTACCTAACTTATCACTTTGACTTGAATGTGTCTGTGATCTTATCACACAGAGATGATCACAGATCTCTACCATTCATTCATAACACACATGTAACATCTATAATGCACACAGATCTATGACATCCATTTCCTTTTGTGTTTTCTAGTCTGATGATTTTCTGCATATTCTTCACTTGTATAATTAAATATTATATATTTATTTAAATATTCTTTGCGCTTTAGCTAGCATCAAGGACAGTGCGTACCACAAAGTCAATATTTGGTGAAATTTGCTGACCAGAACAAAAAGAGTCTTATTTATGAATATGAACCATCTAAGGATCTAAGCTATAGCTGCATTACTGGACTGACTAGGGCTTGTTTCCTCTACACAGTCTACGATCAAATATTGTGGTTGAGAATGTGAAGCCTGGAATTCCTTGGGTTGAGTAAGATTTCCCTTTCTCATACTTTCTCACTGGATTCTGGTAGGCAATATCCATATCCTCTCTCTGCCTCTGTTCATATCTGTCAAAGTTTGCAACTTGAAAGTGCTATAGAAAGGGGACTTACTGTATTACTACCATCATATCCATGTCTCATTCAAGTCTCACTGATTATCTCACCATGTTCTTCATGACAAAAGGATACAATGCAGCATCACACACTACCTCGCCACACTTTCCCAGTCACCTTCAAGGCGGAATTGTCCCAAAAAGAGCTGTCATGGGTTTAGGGCCACAGAGCTGGTGAATCTAACTTAAAATTCTGTGCTCTGCTTCCTCCTTTTAAAAAAAATTTTGAAAGATGGGAAGTCCCAGAGGAGTTTTCTTGCTCCCCAATGTGTGGTAAAGCAGATCACGCTGCCTGGAGTGTGCAGGCAAGGGCATTGAGTGTAGCCAGGGAGTCAGGCTGCACAGAGAAGTGTTTGTGGTAAGGCCAAGAGTGGCTCAAATATTACAGTGAGCACTGGAGATTTAGATTTGATCACTGTAATCAAGGTATCTGTTTATAAATTCTCAAAACAACATTTGCAAAGCATGTACTTCGTTGACTAACTCAAAGTAATATCTTTTGATCCCTACAGAGGTTTGCTTAAGGTCTCCCAAACTCTCTCTCCCCGTAGCTAAGTTTCCTACTTCATGTGCTTTTTTATTGCTTTCCTCATCTATCAAATAATTACATTTGAAAAATATATTACTTATCTCTCGCTGCCTAACATTATTACAAAACTTAACACGTTAAAGCAATATATATTAATTATCTTATACATTTTTGTGGGCTAGAAGTCAAAGCACAGCTTAGCCAGATCTTCTTTTTCATGTTTCTCAAGGCTAAAAATCAAGGTTTGGGCCAGGGATGCAGTCTTATCTAAGGCTGGACTGGGAAAGGATTTGTGTCCAGGCTCAAGGGGTTATGGGTGCATTCAGTTTCTTGTGAGCTGTTGGATTGGGAGACTCAGTTTCCTTCATGTACTCTTGTTAACTACAATACACCCTGGTTCCTTGCTGACAGAGCCCTCCCAGCATAGCTTTGTGCTTCCTCCAAGTGAGAAAAAGACAGTCTGTTAGCAGCAAGGGAACCAACTGAATATAATATTACCATGGATGTGATATCTCATTGTCTTTGTCCTATTGTATTTGTTAGAAGCAAGTCATAGACCTTGCTCACACCCTGGGGAGGGGATTACACAAGTCATGAATACTAGGAGGTGGAGGTCATAGGAGCTATCTTGGAATCTATTTGCCTTAAAAGGCAAGAAGAAAAGCATTTTTTGAATATAAGCACATAGAGCATTAGAAATTAACAGGGTATTTGTATACAAGATAGAGGAGGATCCCATTTGAATCAGACTCTGGCATCTTAGATATTATTTTGTGGCTCTCTTATTTAACTAATGAGCACAATATTTATCAGTCTGTGTAACAAATAAGACTCATCAAATCCTCTAGCACTTGCCTCATGAATACAGGTAGTGCTGTGGTAAAGAGTCTGCCTGCCAGTGTAGGAGATGCAAGAGATGCAGGTTCTATCCCCGCGTCAGCAAGATCCCCTGGAGGAAGAAATGGCAACTCACTCCAGTATTCTTGTCTGAAAAATTCCATAGACAGAGGAGCCTATAGCCCATGGAGTTGCAAAGAGTTGGACATGACTAAGCACGCATGCTCACTGAGTCGCTCACTGATCAGTTCACTGGAGCAAAGGAAGAAAATAAGGAAGATACCCTTTCTTCCTGGACACAAAGCAGGTAATGGTGTGATCCAGATTTGGAGGGAACATATCTAGGATTTAATCTCATCTTAAGCATTTATTATTTTGGTGTCCTAATTTTATACATGCACATTATACAGATATGAGCATGAAAACTCATAGTGTTAAAATAGGGGGAAATGTGCTAGGCATTATTGTTGGGAAATTTGATTATGAGATTTCTCTAATACTAAGTATTGCTGCTGCTGCTGCTGCTGCTGCTGCTGCTGCTGCTGCTAAGTTGCTTCAGTCGTGTCCGACTCTGTGTGACCCCATAGACGGCAGCCCACCAGGCTCCCCCGTCCCTGGGATTCTCCAGGCAAGAACACTGGAGTGGGTTGCCATTTCCTTCTCCAATGTGTGAAAGTGAAAAGTGAAAGTGAAGTCATTGAGTCATGTCCAACTCTCAGCTACCCCATGGACTGCAGCCTTCCAGGCTCCTCCGTCCATGGGCTTTTCCAGGCAAGAGTACAGGAGTAGGGTGCCATTGGCTTCTCCGAATACTAGGTATTAAGTACTAGTTATTCAGTGTTGCTAAGAAGAAGATGGAAACTCACAGTGTGGCTTTAGATTAAATGATTTGACTCAAGTTTTTTCTTTCTCTCTCTCTTTTTTTTTTTTTTTTAGTTATGTTTGACAATGGTTTCTTGAGTTCTAGAAGACAATTACTTCAGCTCTATAAGGAGCTTTCTAACTGCAGCTGCTAAGACATTTGTGTGGTTTGGAACTATATTTTGGAAGAATTTTTGGAGAGTACAACCACAATATAAAAATATATTCATTTTATTTTCTTCAACTATACAACAACAGAGGGAATATGGGGCTTATTTCACTTGTACTTAGAATGTAAAATTCAAGTGGGAGACCTAAGTGAAAATGGGAACAATTTTGGTCATAAAAAATATCCTGTCATACAAGAGGCAGATTCATTCACCATACTTGATTGTCACATTAAATTCTGAGCTTGAGAATTAAATGTGATTAAACCTGATTCTAAGACTTGGTACAAAGCATTAGATCTAAGAATTCTCCTCTAGGCAAGGAGGCAGAGCTTATTTTCTCAGAACACCAGGAAAAAGCAGAAGGAAACTAGAATAAGAATAAGGGGGAAAAGAAAGAGAAGAAGGAAAAATAGAAAGCCATACTCTTGCTTCAGTATACAATTGTTATAAAATCTCCTCTCCTTCTCCAAAACACATATCTTCTGCATAACATGCTCCATTTTTGTGGTTCTCCATGGCAGGGATTTCAAAGTGAATGATGAGATAGAAGATAGTATTATATTGAGATACAGGCTACATAGACCCAGGTTCCAGATTTGCTCCTGCTAAACTGAGTCACCTGGTGTGGTGTATTGGACCTTTTTACATGTCAGTTATGAAGTGAGTGAAAGTATATATTGCTCAGTTGTGTCTGACTCATTGTAACCCCACGGACTGTAGTCCATCAGACTCCTCTGTCCATGGAATTCTCCAGAGAAGAATATTAGAGTGGGTTGTCATTCCCTTCTCCAGGAATTGAACCTGGGTTTCCTACATTGCAGTCAGATTGTGTGCCATTTGAGCCACCAGGGAAGCCCCGATGTCAATTATCACTGAAGGTAAATAGGATGGTGTAAAGTACATTAAGAGTGGCAAAGGATGGATCTTGTATATCTTTTCCAATAGTTGAGAACATCTCTCTAGAAAGTCATGTTGTAACAGAGTTTGACCCACACAGAAATGCAACGAGGGAGATTGCAGGGGCCAATTAATGATGCAAGAGCGTGGATGGAGCAGTCAAGAAGCATCTTGCCGGATAGATGTTTGCCATCCCAACACTTCATTCTCTTCCAGATTGAATATTCTAAATGACTATGACTCACTTTCCCTTGCTCTTGAATAAAGTAGTTTATTTTAGAATTTGAGAGCAAGTTTAGCCAAAGCTGGAGCAATATTTAGTTATTGTCTCTCTCCTTTTTTTTTTTTAAATGAATTTAGCCATAAATTTCACGGCAGCAAAGACTATGTTCTTTTGGTTCTAAATTGAGTCGATAGAGACTAGCCAAGTACTGACACATAGTTCAGTTCAGTTCAGTTGCTCAATCGTATCCGACTCTTTGGGACCCCATGAATCGCAGCACGCCAGGCCTCCCTGTCCATCACCAACTCCCGGAGTTCACTCAGACTCATGTCCATCGAGTCAGTGATGCCATCCAGCCATCTCATCCTCTGTCGTCCGTTCTCCTCCTGCCCCCAATCCCTCCCAGCATCAGAGTCTTTGCCAATGAGTCAACTCTTCGCATGAGGTGGCCAAAGTACTGGAGTTTCAGCTTTAGCATCATTCCTTCCAAAGAAATCCCAGGGCTGATCTCCTTCAGAATGGACTGCTTGGATCTGCTTGCAGTCCAAGGGACTCTCAAGAGTCTTCTCCAACACCACACTTCAAAAGCATCAATTCTTCGGCGCTCAGCCTTCTTCACAGTCCAACTCACATCCATACATGACTATTGGAAAAACCATAGCCTTGACTAGACGGACCTTAGTCAGCAAATTAATGTCTCTGCTTTGGAATATGCTATCTAGGTTGGCCATAACTTTTCTTCCAAGGAGTAAGCGTCTTTTAATTTCATGGCTGCATCACCATCTGCAGTGATTTTGGAACTCCAAAAAATAAAGTCTGACACTGTTTCCACTGTTTCCCCATCTATTTCCCATGAAGTGATGGGACCGGATGCCATGACCTTCGTTTTCTAAATGTTGAGCTTTAAGCCAACTTTTCACTCTCCTCTTTCACTTTCATCAAGAGGCTTTTTAGTTCCTCTTCACTTTCTTCCATAAGAATGGTGTCATCTGCATATCTGAGGTTATTGATATTTCTCCCAGCAATCTTGATTCCAGCTTGTGTTTCTTCCAGTCCAGCGTTTCTCATAATGTACTGTGATATAAGTTAAATAAGCAGGGTGACAATATACAGCCTTAACGTACTCCTTTTCCTGTTTGGAACCAGTCTGTTGTTCCATGTCCAGTTCTAACTGTTGCTTCCTGACCTGCATACAGATTTCTCAAGAGGCAGGTCAGGTGGTCTGCTTTTCCCATCTCTCTCAGAATTTTGCACAGTTGATTGTGATGCACACAGTCAAAGGCTTTGGCATAGTCAATAAAGCAGAAATAGATGTTTTTCTGGAACTCTCTTGCTTTTTTGATGATCCAGCGGATGTTGGCAATTTGATCTCTGGTTCCTCTGCCTTTTCTAAAACCAGCTTGAACATCAGGAAATTCACGGTTAACGTATTGCTGAAGCCTGGCTTGGAGAATTTTGAGCATTACTTTACTAGCGTGTGAGATGAGTGCAATTGTGCGGTAGTTTGAGCATTGTTTGGCATTGCCTTTCTTTGGGACTGGAATGAAAACTGACCTTTTCCAGTCCTGTGGCCACTGCTGAGTTTTCCAAACTTGCTGGCATATTGAGTGCAGCACTTTCACAGCATCATCTTTTAGGATTTGAAATAGCTCCACTGGAATTCCATCACCTCTACTAACTTTGTTCGTAGTGATGCTTTCTAAGGCCCACTTGACTTCACATTCCAGGATGTCTGGCTCTAGATGAGTGATCACATCATCATGATTATCTGGGTCATGAAGATCTTTTTTTGTACAGTTCTTCTGTGTATTCTTGCCACCTCTTCTTAATATCTTCTGCTTCTGTTAGGTCCATACCATTTCTGTCCTTTATCAAGCCCATTTTTGAATGAAATGTTCCCTTGGTTTCTCTAATTTTCTTGAAGAGATCTCTATCTTTCCCATTCTGTTATTTTCCTCTATTTCTTTGCATTGATCGCTGAAGAAGGCTTTCTTATCTTTTCTTGCTATTCTTTGGAACTCTGCATTCAGATGCTTATATCTTTCCTTTTCTCCTTTGTTTTTCACTTCTCTCCTTTTCACAGCTATTTGTAAGGCCTCCCCAAACAGCCATTTTGCTTTTTTGCATTTCTTTTCCATGGGGATGGTCTTGATCCCTGTCTCCTGTACAATGTCACGAACCTCATTCCATAGTTCATCAGGCACTCTATCAGATCTAGGCCCTTAAATCTCTTTCTCACTTCCACTGTATAATCATAAGGGATTTGATTTAAGTTATACCTGAATGGTCTAGTGGTTTTCCCTACTTTCTTCAATTTAAGTCTGAATTTGGTAATAAGGAGTTCAGTAGCTATAAATTCAACACATTGTCACACCACTGAATTCTTCAGTACTGCTTCTGAAAAAAACACATACTGCACTCCATCTCACACTGGGTTCTCCTGAAACAGGCAGTTGTCAAACTTGTCAACCTAGAGTGTATTTAAGACAAAAAAGCAACAAATCAAAACACAAAACATGCATTATAAAGTTGATTCATCAGGAATAAATGGCATTAAAAACAAATAAGGGGGAAGGAAACAGTCCAGGGATGTTTATTTTTTTTTTTAATCCTATGACTATTTTTAGGGTCTTCTCTAGGTAAAGGAGGAGAAAGCAATGGCAACCCACTCCAGTACTCTTGCCTGGAAAATCCCATGGATGGAGAAGCCTGGTGGGCTGCAGTCCATGGGGTCACTAGGAGTCAGACAAAACTGAGCAACTTCACTTTCACTTTTCGCTTTCATGCATCGGAGAAGGAAATGGCAACCCACCTCAGTTTTCTTGCCTGGAGAATCCCAGGGACCAGGGAGCCTGGTGGGCTGCCATCTATGGGGTCGCATAGAGTTGGACACAGCTGAAGCGACTTAGCATAGGTAAAGAATCCGCCTGCCAATTCAGGAGACACAAGGGACACGGGTTCGATCCCTGGGTTGGGAAGATCCCCTAGAGGAGGGCATGGCAACCCACTCCAGTGTTCTTACCTGGAGAGTCCCATGGGCAGAGGAGCCTGGGAGGCTACAGTCCATGGGGTCGCAAAGAGTAGGACACAACGGAACATGTGTGTATGCATATGCATGGAATTTTGTAAACAAGTATCTATAAAGCTCACTCACTCCCTGAGCACCCTGACTTCATAACAGACAGTGTCTTCCCTCACCAGCTCCCAGATCATTTTAGTCCTCTCTCATAGCTCAGGGTCACAAAGCTGGTGCATCTGGAAGATAAGCTTATAAAGGTAGAGAAAAAGACATAGTGTAATCATGTCAGCCTGTCAGAATATCAAGCTCAAAGGAACAAAAGACAGACTGGCCAGTTTTAATTGACCCATAAGAAGTTTTGTTTTTTTCCCCCTCTCAAAATACCCTCAAGAAAAATAACTCCTAGTTTTTGGCTGCTATTATTAAAACACTAAAAAAATGAGCATTCCCTGTTTATTGAAGATTTATAATGTGCAGAAATCTTGCATTTTTACCCTGACCTTCACAACAGTTCTTTCTGGAATATTTTCCAACTCAGTCTAGGTTCCTAAGTGTCTGTGTTTAAAAGGGTCCTCCAGTTCTCTGTATAATGGCTGGACTTCTATTATAGGGCATTAGTTTTACATTAAGAACTATTAGCATCCTGTGGATGACCCCGTTATGACCAGCTTCTGCCATTCACATCAGCACCTGCAGGAGACTGATGTGATCATAGGCAGACAATGTCTGGCTTTAACATCAAATAAATGATCGTTCACATCAAGTGCCTTTGGCATCTGGGGTGCTCACAGATATCTTCTTGATGGTCCCATGTTTTTCCATTTGAAAAACATAGTTGGAAAGATCATTGTTTTTGAAATCAATTAGTTCACAATTTTTATCTACGTGATCCTGAACCAGTTATTTAAACATTTTTACCACTGCTTCCTCATCTATAAAGTGGGGGAGTTAGCATTTACCTTAGAAGATTGTAATAAAAAATAAATAATTTTCACCAGCAGTATGCAAGTGCTCCATTTCCTCCACATTCTTGCAAATGCTTATTTGTTTATATATATATATATATATATATATATATATATATATATATGTATTATAATAGCTATCCTGACAAAGGTGAGGTGATATCTTACTGAGGTTTTGATTTGCACTTTCCCTGGATTAATGACAAGGACTGTTTCTTCAGGTATCTATTAGTAATTTGTATGTCTTCTTTGGGAAAATACCTATTCAAGGTCTTAGCTCATTTTTAAAATTGGGTCTTTTTTTCTGTTGAGTTGTAGGAATTCCTTATATATTTTGGATATTATTAATTATTTGAAATTATATAATTAACTGCTTATCAGACATATGGCTTAAAAACATTTTCTCCCATTCCATAGGTTTCTTTTTTGCTTTGTTGATTATTTCCTTTATTGTGCCAAAGTAATTGTATAGATTTTATGGAAAACATTATGGAGATAACTCAAAAATTAAAGATGGAACTGCTATAGGATCATGCAATCACACTTCTGATTATTTATTCAAAAACTTTGAAATCAGAATCTCAAAGATGTATTAACACTTCCATATTTATTGCAGCAATATTCATAATAGTCAAAATATGGAAACAGTCTATAAATCCATTGACAGATGAACAGATAAATTATGGTATAAACACATAATGGAATACTGTAGAAACTTAAAAAAGAAGGTCTTCAATATGCTACAACATGGATGAAACTTGAAGACATTATGCCAAGTAAAATAAGCCAGTCACAGAAAGATAAATATTGGATGATTCCACTTAACATGAGATATCAATAATAGTCAAATTGATAGAATCAAAGAGTGGAATAGTATTTCCTAGGGGCCAGAGAGAAGAGTGAATGGGGAATTACTAGTTGATAAACAAAGTTTCAGTTAAGGGAGATAAGCTCTAGAGGTCTGCTGTACAATATACTGTAGCATACACTTAAAATTTTAAGAGTGCAAATCTCATGTTTCTATTCTTTCCACAATAAAATAAATGTTTTTAATTAGATATATTAAGACATACCATGTACTTAGAATATTCTCTGATATACAGTTGTTGGTATTTACTTGCTAAGTTGTGTCTGACTCTTTTGCAGCCCCATAGACTGTAGCCCACCAGGCTCTGTTCATGGGATTTCCTAGGCAAGAATACTAGAGTGGGTTGCCATTTCCTTCTCCAGGGATCTTAGTGACCCAGGGATTGAACCCACGTCTCCAATGGCAGGTGGATCCCTTATCACTGAGCCGTCACAGAAGTCCCTGATACAGAGTTAGTAGACATTAAATAATAATTATATCAAAACTCACTATGTTTGTCAATGCAGTAGAAAGCATCCTTTATGCTGCCTGGAAAGAACCAGCTAATGGATAGAAAATGCCAAGTGATACTGACAACTACTATCATGTATGAAATTATTAGCTTGTATAAAAAGCCCATTGAAATTTTTTCTATGGAAATTAAGTTAGCAATACAGAAAGAAATGGGAAAGATTGCAAAAATGACCTCTGACTTCCAGCCATTTACAGTCAGTAAGCCTAATGAACATGATTGAAGACTCATGCATTTATGTTGATTTTACTTCGATAGCCTCTGCAACATCTACAGGTTTTAAAAATAACCCTTCCATCTTTTCATTGAGAGTGCTATGCTAATTATTTTGCAGCTTTATCACATGCTTAAATAGCATCAGCCGTGAAAGCTTATAAAATATTTATTAAGAAATATAGAAGTATTGAAAACATTAAAACATTGGCTTCAAACATTAAAATATATTTCTAGGAGCTCTTTGGCCAGGATTTTATTGAAAGTTTTCAAAGTTTTGTGCTGGGAAAATCCCTAGGCAGTAATTTTATTGTTGGAAGTCATTTAAACTAATATTTGATATTTTACAATCTCTTCATGATCCATTATGATTTGTAGCCTTTGAAAATTTTACTGTAAACTCCGTTCTCATTAGTCACTGCTGCAATTCCAAAATATACTTTCAGTAATTTAGAAAATGTCTGCAGTAACATTGACTAAAGGCATTTACAATTAACATTCTTTATCACGTTAAGACAAAGTATGGACTCTTGAAAATAAATTTAACCAAATGGAAAGGTTTTGAAAATCAATGTATATATTCTAGGAGTGGATTATGGAAATAGGTTCTGAGGGTCACTACCATGACCCATAAAATTTTGAAGTAATATTTGGCCAGTAGTCTTCATTATTCACACCTTCTATGAATGTGTGAGAAACTGAGGAAAGCAATCCGAAAACAAAGAATTATGTACAACTATTTATTTTTAAACTCCTGTGTCATTTTAAAAACTCTGTATGTTAGATTTTAAAACTCATTATGTCATCAAACTGGCTTAAGGAAAAAGGGATTTATTGGTTATTGTAACTGAAATTTCAGTAGAAGTTCTGCCTCCCATCATTGATATGGGGGCTTAGGAAATTATACAAAGTTCGTGACTTACTTTGATAGACATTCAAAAATTTAAATGAGTTATATATAGCTTTTATTATGTTGAGGTATGTTCCTTCTATTCCTGCTTTCTGGAGAGTTTTTATCATAAATGGATGTTGAATTTTGTCAAAGGCCTTCTCTGCATCTATTGAGATAATCATATGGTTTTTATTTTTCAATTTGTTAATGTGGTTAATTACATTGATTGATTTGCGGATATTGAAGAATCCTTGCATCCCTGGGATAAAGCCCACTTGGTCATGGTGTATGATCTTTTTAATGTGTTGTTGGATCCTGATTGCTAGAATTTTGTTGAGGATTTTTGCATCTATGTTCATCAGTGATATTGGCCTGTAGTTTTCTTTTTTTGTGACATCTTTGTCAGGTTTTGGTATTAGGGTGATGGTGGCCTCATAGAATGAGTTTGGAAGTTTACCTTCCTCTGCAATTTTCTGGAAGAGTTTGAGGAGGATAGGTGTTAGCTCTTCTTGAAATTTTTGGTAGAATTCAGCTGTGAAGCCGTCTGGACCTGGGCTTTTGTTTGCTGGAAGATTTCTGATTACAGTTTCAATTTCCGTGCTTATGATGGGTCTGTTAAGATTTTCTATTTCTTCCTGGTTCAGTTTTGGAAAATTGTACTTTTCTAAGAATTTGTCCATTTCTTCCACGTTGTCCATTTTATTGGCATACAACTGCTGATAGTAGTCTCTTAGTAGTCTCTTATATGACAAACCCACAGCAAACATTATCCTCAATGGTGAAAAACTGAAAGCATTTCCCCTAAAGTCAGGAACAAGACAAGGGTGTCCACTTTCACCGCTACTATTCAACATAGTTCTGGAAGTTTTGGCCACAGCAATCAGAGCAGAAAAAGAAATAAAAGGAATCCAAATTGGAAAAGAAGAAGTAAAACTCTCACTGTTTGCAGATGACATGATCCTCTACATGGAAAACCCTAAAGACTCCACCAGAAAATTACTAGAGCTAATCAATGAATATAGTAAAGTTGCAGGATATAAAATCAACACACAGAAATCCCTTGCATTCCTTTACACAGATAATGAGAAAGTAGAAAAAGAAATTAAGGAAACAATTCCATTCACCATTGCAACGAAAAGAATAAAATACTTAGCAATATATCTACCTAAAGAAACGAAAGACCTATATATAGAAAACTATAAAACACTGATGAAAGAAATCAAAGAGGACACTAATAGATGGAGAAATATACCATGTTCATGGATCGGAAGAATCAATATAGTGAAAATGAGCATACTGCCCAAAGCAATCTACAAATTCAATGCAATCCCTATCAAGCTACCAGCCACATTTTTCACAGAACTAGAACAAATAATTTCAAGATTTGTATGGAAATACAAAAAACCTTGAATAGCCAAAGCAATCTTGAGAATAAGAATGGAACTGGAGGAATCAACTTGCCTGACTTCAGGCTCTACTACAAAGCCACAGTCATCAAGACAGTATGGTACTGGCACAAAGACAGACATATAGATCAATGGAACAAAATAGAAAGCCCAGAGATAAATCCACACACATATGGACACCTTATCTTTGACAAAGGAGGCAAGAATATACAATGGAGTAAAGACAATCTCTTTAACAAGTGGTGCTGGGAAAACTGGTCAACCACTTGTAAAAGAATGAAACTAGATCACTTTCTAACACCGCACACAAAAATAAACTCAAAATGGATTAAAGATCTAAATGTAAGATCAGAAACTATAAAACTCCTAGAGGAGAACATAGGCAAAACACTCTCAGACATAAATCACAGCAGGATCCTCTATGATCCACCTCCCAGAATTCTGGAAATAAAAGCAAAAATAAACAAATGGGATCTAATTAAAATTAAAAGCTTCTGCACAACAAAGGAAAATATAAGCAAGGTGAAAAGACAGCCTTCGGAATGAGAGAAAATAATAGCAAATGAAGCAACTGACAAACAACTAATCTCAAAAATATACAAGCAACTGATGCAGCTCAATTCCAGAAAAATAAACGACCCAATCAAAAAATGGGCCAAAGAACTAAATAGACATTTCTCCAAAGAAGACATATGGATGGCTAACAAACACATGAAAAGATGCTCAACATCACTCATTATTAGAGAAATGCAAATCAAAACCACAATGAGGTACCACTTCACACCAGTCAGAATGTCTGCGATCCAAAAATCTGCAAGCAATAAATGCTGGAGAGGGTGTGGAGAAAAGGGAACCCTCTTACACTGTTGGTGGGAATGCAAACTAGTACAGCCACTATGGAGAACAGTGTGGAGATTCCTTAAAAAATTGCAAATAGAACTACCTTATGACCCAGCAATCCCACTTCTGGGCATACACAGCGAGGAAACCAGAATTGAAAGAGACACATGTACCCCAATGTTCATCGCAGCACTGTTTATAATAGCCAGGATATGGAAACAACCTAGATGTCCATCAGCAGATGAATGGATAAGAAAGCAGTGGTACATATACACAATGGAGTATTACTCAGCCATAAAAAAGAATTCATTTGAATCAGTTCTGATGAGATGGATGAAACTGGAGCCAATTATACAGAGTGAAGTAAGCCAGAAAGAAAAACACCAATACAGTATACTAACACATATATATATGGAATTTAGGAAGATGGCAATGACAACCCTGTATGCAAGACAGGAAAAAAGACACAGATGTGTATAACGGACTTTTGGACTCAGAGGGAGAGGAAGAGGGTGGGATGATTTGGGAGAATGGCATTCTAACATGTATACTATCATGTAAGAATTGAATCACCAGTCTATGTCTGACGCAGGATACAGCATGCTTGGGGCTGGTGCATGGGGATGACCCAGAGAGATGTTATGCGGAGGGATGTGGGAGGGGGGTTCATGTTTGGGAACACATGTAAGAATTAAAGATTTTAAAATTAAAAAAAATAAAAAAAATAAAAAAAAGAAGTGAAGTTTGACTACCTCAACTTTGGCAGAATAAATAAAAATCATTTTTGAAAATCTGAAAAAAAAAAAAAATTTAAATGAGTTGGTGGTTGGGGAATGGGATGAATAGATGGTTGGATGTATGAAAAACCAACTATGGCATAATGTTAATTTTAGAATCTTGGTGGCAAGTAATTAGGTGATTACGGTAAAATAGCTTCATCTTTTCTTTATATACAAAAACATTTCATGACAAAATGTTGTAGAAAATATTACCAACCTAGTTTCTTTCTCTTGGGTCTCCTTACTGTGTCAGTGTGTCCAAAAAAGTACTAGCTAAGTGCTTTCAGGTAATTTTGGCAGCAACAGTATGAAATCATTCCTGTCAGATTCAAAGAAAAAGTTTTACTGAGTTTGGTTGGCAATGGCTAGATCACATACCCACACCTGAACAGATCACTGGGGTGAGGAAGTTGCAAAGTTCTGATTAGCTAGGAAAGAATCACATGCTCTACTTGTGAAGATGGGCTGAGACTCCTCCCAGAATGTAGGGCTGAGAATTCAAAACAAGGGCTTCAGGTGGCTTAACATTCAATTCCTGAAAAATCATTCAGATGTGATATGTAGACCATCAAATGCATTATGAAACGTAATTCCTGATGTTAGAATGAAAACACCTGCCTAGTCACCAAAAATTATCTATCCTCTAAACAAGATGTGTGTTGTAATACAAATTAATATAATCGTAGGCATTTCACTTGCTTTTGGACGGCAGTGGTGCTCCTAGAAAAGCTGCAGCAGATGAAAACAAGAGTATTCCAAGATTTTTATGTATAAACACTGGCTCAGAGAAGGGAAAAAAGAAAGCAGTGAAACACGGTTGGGTTCACTGAATTTATGTAACAACTAAGCCAATTATTCCTAAACATCTTTATCTCTGGTCTATCTTCAGTGAACACTCTTCTTAAAGTTTTATTTTTAGAAATAGAGCATGACTCCCAAGTAACACGCAGGTGTGTAGAAAGGTTTTTTGACAAGACTTCTAGGATGAAAATTTATAATGGAAAGTTGTAGCTTCATAATTCCTACAGTACTGGCTGACCAACTTTCAATCTTTGACATCGGTTACCACAACAAATAAAATATAACCTGGATTCCTGAAAAAGAAATGTGGCTGACTCTCTGTTATAAGATACAGGTTTGAATCAAGATTAACTTGGGCAAAAAGCTAAATGTAAGTATTCTGATTTTAATGAAAGTTGTAGCTCAGACAGTTATTAGGAAATCAAGCCAATGTTTTGTATAGAGGTTATAGAAACTCATATGGAACTATATTATATTACTTTAGGTACACTTCAGTTGTGTCCAGCGCTTTGTGACCCTATGGACCATAGTCCGTCAGACTCTGTACATGGGATTCTCCAGGTAAGAATATTGGAGTGGGTTGTTGTGTCCTTCTCCAGGGGGTCTTCCCAACTCAGGGATCAAACCTGTGTCTCTTATGACCCCTGCATTGGCAGACAGATTCTTTACCACTATTGCCACCTGGAAACAGGTGTGCATTAAATATAGATACAGATGTGAATAAAGATATAGATACAGATAGGCAAAGAAATTGACATTCCAAGCCTTGAAGTATAAAGAGTTAACTTAGTTGTTTCATTGATACTGGGATTTGTGTTGACATTTTAATCATGAATTATGCCTCTGCATCCATCCTGTGAACAAGCCTTGATAAATAAATTTAACCTTATTTTGTAAATTCAGAAACTGAAGCCTTGCAAGTTGAAGTATCTTGCTGAATTCTACTACCACTAGTATATAGTAGTAGAGTTGGATTTAAACTAAAATCTGAATAATTTAGGGGATCAGAAGACTATGGGTGTAGGTTGTACGTATTTTATTAAAGAAAATCATCCCAATTTTCAATATATACAACAGATTTTCTCCGACACCAAATAGGAAATTAATTTGAAGAAGAGTCCAAGTCAGTTCTTGTGTGTCTTTTGACTCCAAGGCCTCACACCCCCACGACCCTGAAGCATGGCTGTTCAGAAGATTGCCCTCTTTGGCGCCATGGGAGGACCGGGCTCACCAACTGGTCAGGTGGTGCAGGTAGGCTATGAGATGACAGTGCTGGTGTGAAACACCTCCTCCAGGCTGCCCACCGAGGGCCCCAGCCAGCCCATGTGATAGAGGGTGATGTCCAGCAGGTGGCTGACATGGCTAGACTGTGACTGGAAAGAACACCATCATCACGCTGCTGGACACCAGCAGTGATCTTGGTCCTGCCACAGTGATGTCTGAGGGTGCCTGGAACATTGTGGGGCCATAAGGGCCCATGACATGGAGCTTGGCCTTCCTACTATGGGACCCATGGAAGGTGCCCCCAAGACTGCAGGATGTGACCAATGACCACATTGGATGCACAAGATACAGCAGGAGTTGGGCCTGAGTTTCATGGCTATGAGGCTACCACATGTAGGAGAACAGCTGCTGAATGGGGCCCCTACTCAGTGACCCTGGATGAATGAGGGCCCTCAAGGTCATCTCCAAACATGAATTGGACCATTTCAGGCTGTGCTGACTCACTGCCAATGAGCACAATGGGAACAGCAACTGCTACTCCCACCAGTACCAACTCTTTCTTGGAGGACAGCACCCAATCAGTCTTGAACCAAGAGCCTCAAATTAAAAAAAAAGAAAGAAAGAGCCCCCAAATGCAGTTAGTACCTTCCTTTTGTAACTAGTACTTAGACAAAGCAGACTCTTGAATCTCATGCTATTCAATAGCCCCAGAAATATAATATCTATTGATAATAAATTTTGCCAATTTCTTACAGTCAATTTATCACCATGATTGATGATATTAAATGTGATATCCCATGCATTAAATGAGCCCTCCAGATGATCAGAGTGAAGCCTGTGGGGAGGAGGAACACACTTTATTAGCTATCTTTTCCTGACACGGTGCTGGCATCAATATCTTCAGAGTATTTGCTGCCATGCACGGCTTTACTTCATCTGCACCAAAACACTTATTTTTCTTTCTTTATGCTCAGTTTGGTTCTTAGTTCAGCTAGAATTTTTTTTTCTTTCTTCCCCAGCAATAGACATCAGTGGTTTGGTTACAGAATTAAGTCTCAGAAGCACAAGTACAATACTTTTTCAGTGAATCCATAAGACAGAGAAATATTCATAGCAGTTAATAGATTTCTCCAAATTTTACATGTAGTCTGGCTCTAATCCACACAGTCAAAGGCTTTCCTATAGTTAGTAAAGCAGAAGTAGATACTTTTTCTGGAATTCCATTGCTTCCTCTATGATCCAGTGAATGTTGGCAATTTGATCTCTGGTTCCTCTGCCTTTTTTAAACCCAGCTTGTACATCTACACATTCTCGGTTCACGTACTGTTGAAGCCTAGCTTGAAGGATTTTGAGCATAGCCTTACTAGCATGTGAAATGAGCAAAATTGTCTGGTAGTTTGAACATTTTTTGGCACTTCCCTTTATTGGGATTAGAACGAAAACTGATCTTCTCCATTCCTGTGGCCACTGCTGAGTTTTCCAAATTTTCCAAATTTGCTGACATATTGAGTGCAGCATTTTAACTGGTGCTGGAGAAGACACTTGAGAGTTTCTTGGATTGCATGGAGAACAAACCAGTCAATCCTAAAGGAAATCAACCCTGACTATTCATTGGAAGGACTGATGCTGAAGCTGAAGCTCCAATACATTGGCTACCTGATGCAAAGAGCCAACTCATTGGAAAAGACCTTGATGCTGGGAAAGATTGAAGGCAAAAGGAGAAGAGGGTGCCAGAGGATGAGATGGTTGGAAGGCATCACCAATTCAATGGAAATTAATTTAAGCAAACTCCAGGAGATAGTGAAGGACAGGGAAGCCTGGCGTACTGCCGGCCGTGGGGTCACAGAGTCAGACACTGCTAAGGGACTGAACAACAACAAAGTCTGCCTGTGACCACTCTTTGCAGTCATACTTGGTCACTTAGATTTAGGATGCTGCCCTCAGGCAAAATTTGAAGAAGCAATACATGTTTTTTGTTCTCCTCAATTTTGCCTTGTTCCAGCAACACACTTTCTCAACTGTTTCGTTTCAAATGAGTTTTAACTAAGGGCCCTTTTCTATATGCAGACAATGGAAGAGCAGATGGCACTTTTTCCAGTGTATCTTAGCCAAGACTCCACTCTGGAAACACAGGCAGTTCTTGTTCAATAGCCCTGAAAAAAAATTGGTACAGTTCATCTCACTTGATTTCATGTCAACTATGACTTAGAAAAGCCTTGAACACAAGTTCATTTTTCATTTTCAGTAATAGTGACCACTGAGTTCTAACTTTACACCAGGTTTTTTACATTCTTTATGTCAAATGTAACTGCAAATCTACTAAGTAGACACTCTTAATACCTCCATTTTATTTTCCTCTTAGTCTCATTATTTAGCTTCAAAGAGATTGAAAAAAATAAAACCCTGGATTTTAATTGATCTCTTAATGATTAGGTGAACTCAGACAAATAAATATTTTACTTTGAAATCTTTGCAATGGGGATATATGACAAGAATTAGGAAGAGATAAAACATCAAGCTAATACTTCTATTTTCCCTTCTTTTACCCATAACAGATATTGTTATCATGTACAGCACTCTTTCTCTCCTAATAGTACTTAAAGACACATAGCTCTTTGGGAAGTTATTCTTAATTTACAGACCTTGAAAAGTTAGATAACATATATTTACATACCCAATACTTGGCTACCTTAGACGTCTCTTCCAAATCTTACATTCTGGATTTCAAGGTATGTCTGCCTCTTAGCTTTTCTACTAATTAAAATCTGTCATTATATATGAAGGGGCTTCTCTGGTGGCTCAGACAGTAAGGAATCTACTTGCAAAGCAGGAGACCCAGGTTCAATCCCTAGGTTGAGAATATGCCCTGGAGAAGGGAATCACTACCCACTCCATTATTCTTGCCTGGAAAATCTCATGGACAGGGAAACCTGGTAGACTACTGTCCATGGGGTTGCAAAAGAGTTGGACATGAATTCCGTCAAATGTCTTTCACCTGTCTTGTCACTGTAATGGGCATTTAAGATGTGTGTGTGCCAAGTTACTCAGTTGTGACTGACTCTTTGTGACCCTGTGGGCTGTAGCCCACCAGGCTCCTCTGTCCATGAGGATTCACCAGACAAGAATACTGGAGGAGGGTTGCCTTACCCTCCTCCAGAGGATCCTCCTGACCCAGTGATCGAACCCAGATCTTTTTATGTCTCTTGCATTGGCAGGTGGGTTCTTTATCACTAGAGCCACCATACAAAAAGTCAATAAAAGTCTCTTGCCTCAAGGGTATATCTAGTTATGACTTTCTTTAAACAGTTTACTTTCATTAAGGCAGGAGCATGTTTGAATTTACTCTTTAAATTTATGTGAGGAGAGAAAAATCTTTGCTCATTTGAATTTTGAAGCATATATTTCCTCAGTGAAAGATTTTCATGAAGACAGACACAGCAGGCAGAACCGCTGCCCCAACAGTTATTTTTGACTTCACCCCTCATGTCAAGCATGACTGAAGTGAAGACCTTCATGCTTGCTGCTACATTTTTTCTGCTAACACTCTTTCTCCTTAAGTACTGTGACTGCGTATCTCCATTTCCTGCCTTAAGGATTCTGAAAGCATCCATCTGTCCCTCTGCTTCATTCCCTATTCACTGTGCCCTTAAAACTACCACCAAACTTGGTCAATTTATAGCAGAATTGTATAGAATCCAAGCTCAGAATAGTCCCTGCAATTGAGTGACAAAAGGCTAAATTAGTTCATCTCTTGTTTCTCTGTTTGGCTTAAACCCAGAAGTTTTCTGGGTACCCAGAATCTTAGGAATAAGGTCCTGGAACTGAAACCCAACCCAAGGGCAGTGCTTAGCAAAAATATGGGTTTGCCAAAGCTTAGTTCAGGCTTAGCAAAAAGCTGTCATGACAAAGGTCATTTGGAAGAGTTAGGGATGAGAGACAAAAAAATCCTATTGGAGTGGGACAGATGCTTGAGAGTAGCTGAAGCAGTAGGTGATGGGAAGAAATCCAGTCAGGCAAACAAAGTATTAAGTAGGTGGCAAAAGAGGATATAGCAACAGCAGCCAGCATGGCAAGCAAAAGGAAAAACTTTTGGTAAGTCAGTTACTGTATTTATTGAGCTTGTATGCTTTCATTTTTTCCTACTGTATGGTAAGCTCCTTTAGGGCAAGAGGTATTAATATATCTAGTCCACTTTTAAACTCTATTGCTATGAATTAAATTTCTATTACTATGTTCCCATGTAAATGCTTCATAGATGCTTGATAAATTCACATAAGAAATAAATGAATGATTGGATTCCACCATTAAACCATCTTCAGACTCCCATATTTCCTCCTTTATGTTATCTTTCAAGTTTTTACCACTTCAATAATTTTAGGATTTCCTTTTCATGAAGCTTATTTTACTCTTTAAACTTTGTGTAAAAAGGATTATTTTTATTATGAGAATGATAAAGAAAATTAACATAGTCTATGTATCAGGGCAACCTAATACAAATACTAATACAAAAACAAATAGTCTGAGGAATATTTTAAGATTAAAATTAACAAAATGAATGGGAGATTGTGAAAGATGAATGGTGGCAAATGCTGAGAAGCACAGCATTATGTTATCAAAGTACTCAGACTTGTGACTTATTACCCAATGCCGAATGTCAACTGCAAAGATGCCAAAGCATTTAAAAAGTATGACACATTGAAAGGCCAGTCTTATCTATCTCACTTAGGCACGTTTTTAAAAATTGTCAGTTATTTTCAAAATCTCAAGGGCCATTAATGCATTTAAAATGTATTAAGGAAGTGGCTTCGTATAGTGACTTTGACAGTTTATAAGACATCTTATCTGCAGCATGATAGTTTGCTTTTCTGAGCCTCAGGTCTTCCAGTTATAACTGGGGATATATAATAATTTTTCTTTAACACACACAAAAGGCTTCAAATGAATTGCCTTGTCCAGTGGCTAGAATACAGTGAAAGTGAAAGTGGCTCAGTCATGTCTGACTCTTTGTGACCCCCTGGGACAATATAGTCCATGGGATTCTCCAAGGCAGAATCCTGGAGTGGGGAGCCTTTCCATTCTCCAGGGGATCTTCCCAACACAGGGATCGAACCCAGGTCTCCCTCATGGCAGGCAGATTCTTTACCAGCTGATTCACAAGGGAAGCCCAAGAATACTGGAGTGGGTAGCCTATCCCTTCCTCAGTGGGTCTTTCCAACCCAAAAATAGAACCGGGGTCTCTTCCACTTCAGGCAGATTCTTTACCAGCTGAACTACGGTCAGTATCTTGATGTAGGTCGGAATCTTTTTAGATATTCAAGAAAGTAGATATTCAGGAGTTACAGGTAGATGCCTTGGAAAGTGGTTGAAACCATTAATGTTAGCATAATGATCAGCTGTGGAGTTCAAAAGCAGACCTCCGAACTTGAGGAAAATAGTCCAGAAAATTACACAGGAATATAGCATCCTACCTGAGTATATGAAGGAAACATCCCCATGTCCTGTGGACTGTAGGATGAGATTGTGAATATGTATGTATCCTAAATTTATGGTTATTGACACTGGGGGACTGGATTAGAAGATAAATGTTCATTTCATACCAAATTGTCAAAATACAGTGCCCTATGATTAGATTTCCTAGAAATAATTAGGAGAGAGCCTGATTGCCAGGTAAAGGGCCAAGCCCAAGAATTTATGAATAGGAGTATTTTTTTAGTCACTCTTTAAATTTATTTTTAATTGAGGGATGGTTACAGTATTGTGCTGGTTTCTGCCATTCATCAACAGGGATCACCCCTAGGTATACATGTGTCCCCTCCCTCTTGAGCCTCCCTCCCACCTCCCACCCTTTCCCACCCTTCTAGGTTGTTACAGAGCCCTGTTTTGAATTCCCTGGGTCATACAGCAAATTTCCACTGGTTCTTTATTTTACATATTTTAGGATATATGTTTCCATACTCCTCTGTCCATTCATCCCACCCTCCTTCCTATCCACCCCATGTCCATAAGTTTATTCTTTATGTCTATGTATCCATTGCTGCCCTGCAAATAGGTTCACCAGTACCATCTTTCTAGATTTCATATATATATATATATATATATATATATATATATATATATGTTGAGATACAATATTTGTTTTTCTCCTTGTGACTCATTTCACTCTGTATAATAAGCTCTAGTTTCATCCACCTCATTAGCACTTACTCAAATGCATTTGAATAGGAGAATCTTTGAAAGTGAAAATCACTTACTTGTGTCCGACTCTTTGTGACCCCATGGAATCAGTCCATGGAATTCTTCAGGCCAGAATACTGGAGTGGGTAGCTGTTCCCTTCTCCAGGGGGTCTTCCCAACTCAGGGATCAAACCCGGGTCTCCTGCATTGCAGGCAGATTTTTTTTACCACCTGAGCCACTAGAGAAGAACAGGAGAATCTTAAGCAACATAAAATTAAGCTGTCAAAACACATTGGTACACAGAATTGATTCCTCTGGAATCCAGTTCAGAAGAATAAATGTTATATCTACTTAAGTCTTCACAATAATTCTGTGAGTATCTCCATTTTAGAGTTAAAGAAACTGAGTTACACATCAAAGGAAACATAGTGGCGTTAGAATCCCATAGTTCCATCTATTCATTATGTACCTGTGATTATGTCCCTTTCTCTCTGCATTTCATTATTCCCATCTGTAAACAGAAGAAAAATAAAATTCACATCTCTAAAAAGTATTCATCCTAATCTATCACTAAATATAGGGCTAGGAGTACATGCAGAAAAGGAAAAGAGAGAAATGGATGATTCAATATAATAATTGTATCCCTCAATTAATTGGTTATAAATATAAGTTCCCTGTATAAAAACAAGTTTAATGTTGGAATTATGAGCACCAAAATCCTATTTCTATCTTTTTCTTCAAGTAAGTCCACACACAAATGCTGGGCATTTAATAAAGACCATACAACACAAGTTTGCTCTTGCCCCCTGCTGAAAATTTGCTTCATTTCTGATCTTGTCTGCAGCCTGTACCATTTATCTCAGTGACAGCAAAAGAAACTTGGGATTAGCTATTAACCAGTAAATAGTATAGCCCCCAAGCTTCTTGGCAGTGCCACCTGGAAATACAAATAATCACAGACTCCCTAGGGTAGGAGACCATGTCCTTGGTCAATGAGGTGAGAAGAGGACAGAGGGTAATGAGCAGACCGCCTAGTATTTTTCTTATTTTATTCCCCTGCTGTTCTAATGTGAAGCCAGGTTAAGGACATAGGGCACATTTTAGAGATTAGTTATAGTTAAAATTATAACAGCCAATAAGATTTTATGCTTAAATTAGGCACATATCATTCATTAATTTATTCATTCTTCCATTCAGTCATTTGAAAAATATCTGCTGAGCACCTTCTTTGTGTCAAGTTTGGTCAACAGCAACAAAGGACACAGAAACAAATAGGGTTTCTGGCTTCAAGAAGCTCATACCATAGAAGGGCTATGCACAGTAAACATTTATTCATTTTTTCACAGATAGTTTTATGTGCCTAATAAATCACAGATGGTCAGTATACAAGCTAGCTAGTAAGGCTTTGAAGCTCCGAACAAAAGAGAGCCACGTGGAGTTTGGAGTATGAATTCCTACCTAATGAAGCTATCAGTTTGTGGAATATTATGAGGAGTCTACAGTGGTTTTCCATCAGCTCGTTTCAGTTCAGTTCAGTTCAGTTCAGTCGTGTCCAACTCTTTGCAACCCCATGAATCACAGCACGCCAGGCCTCCCTGTCCATCACCAACTCCTGATGTTTACCCAAACTCATGTCCATCAAGTCGATGATGCCATCCAGGCATCTCATTCTCTGTCGTCCCCTTCTCCTCCTGCCCCCAAATCCCTCACAGCATCAGGGTCTTTTCCAATGAGTCAGCTCTTCACATGAGGTGGCCAAAGTATTGGAGTTTCAGCTTCAGCTTGTCAAATTCATCCTCATCCTCAGGGCCTTGGCTTTTGCTCTCCCCCTTATCTGGTTTGCCATTGCTCACCTCTTCATGTGATTGGCTCTTCTCTCACATTTAGATCTCAATGCAAATCTTACCTTCTCAGGAATTAGATTCTTGGCCAGCCAATGCAAAGCAAACTTTGCCTCTTCCCTTGATTTTTCTCATTAAACTTGGTTTCATTGTTTTCAAAGCATTTAATATAAAAAGTGTCATGTTTATGTATTTTTTGTCAGTTTATTTATATGTGTTCCCGATAAATACATGTTGCTTGAATGGATGGCTTGAATAAATGAATAGTTCAATGAGGACATAGGAAAGGAGCATCTTATCCTGCCTACGAGAGAAAGGAAGACCTCACGCAAAAGAGTGTCATCTTCCATGAGAAAAAGTTATGTTAAACCAGAAATTGGCCAAAGCAGAGGCATTTCCAGGCTATAGAAGCACAATGTTCAAAGGCATCGCATACTAGGGAGTGTGTGTCAGTGTGCCAAGTGTCCCTGGACTTGTGATTATGTTGGGAAGTGACAAAGGAGGCTGGATAGAAGGCAGTGGGAAGACCAAGACGACACTGATTTGCTAAGCAGCCTGGACTTCATCCTGAGAAGAACAGGGAGACACTGAATCGTTTTAAAGGAGGTAGCACAAACACGAGACTTGCATTTCACCACAATTGATGTGGTAGGAAGAGGAGTGTCCTAGGTGGCACTAGTGGTTAAGAACCCGCCTGCCAGTGCAGAAGACATAAGGGATGAGCGTTCGATCCCTGGATTGGGAAGATCCCTTGGAGGAGAGCATGGCATCCCGTTGCAGTATTCTTGCCTGGAGAATCCCATGGATAGAGGAGCCTGGTGGGCAATGATCCACAGGGTCTCAAAGAGTCAAACATGACTGAAGCCACTTAGTATGCATTCATGCAAGGAGAGGTACGTTGGTAGGAGGTGAACATGGAACAGGTGACTTTAAGTCTCTTTAAATTGTACTTGAAGCTAATGCCAAGGGAATGATAAAGCTCTAGAATGGTGGAGATGAGAAAATGTGAATTCATTTAGTGAAGTAAGCCAGAAAGAAAAACACCAATACAGTATACTAACACATATATATGGAATTTAGGAAGATGGCAATGATGACCCTGTATGCAAGACAGGGAAAGAGACACAGATGTGTATAATGGACTTTTGGACTCAGAGGGAGAGGGAGAGGGTGGGATGATTTGGGAGAATGACATTCTAACATGTATACTATCATGTGAATTGAATGGCCAGTCTATGTCTGACGCAGGATGCAGCATGCTTGGGGCTGGTGCATGGGGATGACCCAGAAAGATGTTATGGGGAGGGAGGTGGGAGGGGGGTTCATGTTTGGGAATGCATGTAAGAATTAAAGATTTTAAAATTTAAAAAATAAAAAACTAAAATTAAAAAAAAAAAAAGAATGTAGAAATGATGCACACGGTAACATTGTGGGAGTGAAAGAGAATAATGATGACTGCAGTTCTACCTGGAGTATTGTGTAGTCAGTTGGGACATTATAGTTCATAAGCCATGGGATTAGAGTAAATGAAAGAAAGCGGATGTTGAGATTGAAGAAAAGAAATTATTCAATAGAAACTTGCTCTCTTTGCAGTGGCCTTGGGGTATTAAAAAGAAACTGGCATACATTTATCAAAACTGTAGAGAGCTCATATTTGGAATGAAATTTGGAGTGAGTATGATAATTCAGTTTACCTATTGAAAGACAAAATGGATTCTCAGGGTGCTTTAAATCTCAAACTGTCCCTTAAGTATGATGGCAATACATTCTTATTACCTAAAGATTCTTATCACTTAATTTAGCACTATTTTAGAAAAGGTCTGGTTAGGTCAATTTATCTCTAATTCTGAAAGTCAATAACTGAGTAGGAATTTTATCTCTACGTCAACAGTCATCATATGAAGGATTGACTAAAAATATACTTATCAGTGGAAATTATAAGGGCTATGGCAACAGGCAAACCTGGATTTAAATTGTGCTTCTCTTTCTGTCACTAGACAGATCTTCTTGGACAGGTTTGTTTGTTTGTTTTTTCCTTTTAAACTCCTCTGTGCATGTATTTTTTTTTTTTTTTTCATTTTAGCACAAGAGGGATAGCAATGAATTTATACAGTATTGGTACAGGAGACCCTGATGGCATATATTTGGCCTGATGCAGAGTGAGATAGTCAATAATGGTTCTTAATTAATTTCATAATTATAATGATGTCATCATGTGGTTCAGACCAAAATCTTCCTTGGAGTAATAAAAGTCAGCTCTTCTTCTGGCTTTTAACAACAGCATAGAAGGGCATTTCTACCCCGGTTCTTATTCACAGAGATGGGGCCCTTTGCCTTTTGCAAAAGGGGATGCCTGAACGAAAAGGCCGAAATGACTTTTATTTTCCTATTTCTGTATAGCACGAATGGTGTAATGTTATCAGCAGAGATAATACTGCCTGTAAATAGCTCTTGAGTGAATTTGGTTGGCAAAATCGCGGGAGAAGATTGACAGGATCTTAAACAGCAGTAGTCAGGGAGGCCGTGGCTGGAGTATTGACAGCGGGTGAATTCGTGAGTAATGAAGAAGGTTATATGATTAAGTTTCCCGAAGCGTGCAGTGCCTGCCGTGAGCACTTGCTGCCGATCGCCCCCCTTCTGTGTTGCTGACTAGCCTCACTGCTTTCCAGGCAGGATCAATAGGATTAGAGGATTTGCGCAGAAAGCTTGCCTGTGGCTTCTTGTTAAGGGTGTAGGGTGCCTTATAGTTCTCCTCTCTGGCGTTTTGCACCATTCCATGTATTAATCACATACAAAGTCATCTTTTGGCTCTATTTTATGACTGTTTTTCTTCTATTACTTTTTTTTTAGAACTTCAGACTTACCTTTATCCCCGCTAAAAACAAGATAATGCCCAAGACAGCATCCAGTATGGCCAAATCCTATGCATTCTTCTTCAAGGCATAGCTCTTTTGTCACCTCCACCAGGGAGCCTTGAGGTCACAACCTTGGTTAGAATGACACATTGTGTGCCTAACTCTTCGTACACTTGCCACCTGGCAAATCACCTGCCCATACTTGTTTTCCTCACTAGATTGTTAACTTCTCTGACAACAATTGTGTTTTATTAATCTTTGTAACCTCTCTACCTAATTATATATATCCCATAGTATATGTTTAATGAGCATTTGCTCATTTTTTAAACCATATGCTAAATACTCTAAATGAAATTAATTTATTCATTGGTGAAAGAAGAAATATCTTAGTACCAACCCCATGGAGTTGTTGTGAAGATAAAGTAAGCTTCAGAGAGGTTTTTTAAAATAGGAGCCAATGATAGAGGTAAGCAGTGAGACCAGTATTCAAATATGGGTCTTGTGAATTTGAAGTCTATACAACTGACCATTTTCTTCTATTCTTTCTTGGAAAGACACATTGCATGAATTAAGTATAATACATTTATATGTTTTTAAATCTTCTTTTTAAAATATTTAAAACAGTCCTCACTACACTCCTCTGAGACCTAATTTACCTACCTCTGAATTAGGTAAATAGCTGTTCTTCTGCATGCCTGTACGGGTCAATGACTAGTCCCATGGTTAAGTAAACCAGCAGACAAGGCAAGTTGAGAAAAGATGAGTGAAAATGAATCACTCTAATCATTGCATCTCATTCTTCCTCCACCTGGGAAAAAGCTGTCTTCATATAAACATGGCACTGATAGCAGACATGTGTCAGAGTCTCAAATGGCATCCCCCTCTTTCTTGCATAACCCCAGGTATTGATGTTCATTAGGCTTAGGCATCGTGGGCCAAGTCTGATTACTCTCACAACATCCCTTCCCCAGATAGTCCAAATTCAGCAACCCAGCTGCCTCCATTTCCTCTGGTTGCTTGCTGAGCCTTCCACTGTCTTCTTAAGTGCCTGGCAGGCAATCACAGGATGAAAGAGATGAAAATAATGTTTTTTTTTAAAAACTCATACACCTATATTAAGTTATTTTAAAGCTTCAGTCTTAGAGAGGAAGGAAAGTACACTTAAGCATTTATAATTCAGCAGACAGGGCTTATCTGGTGGCTCATTGGTAAAGAATCTACCTGCCAATGTGGGAGATGCGGGTTCAATCCCTGGGTCAGGAAGATCCCCTGGAGAAGGAAATGGCAACCCACTCCAGTATTCTTGCCCGGAGAATTCCATGGACAGAGGAACCTGGGGCTACAGTCCATGGAGTTGCAAGTCAGATATGACTAAGCAGCTAAACAACAACAAAAATCCATCAGACAATCCTCATTGCACACCCCAATCTATTTTATACATTGTATTTCCTATGTTTGTTCCAAATATAAGAGTTTCTCCACAACTGTGTCTAATAATTGTATCAGATTGATCAGTTAATTAGCAATGACAAACATTTACTATGAGAGATTAAATGAATTTTATAAGCAAATCCCCCTTATTAATATTGCAGATTTATAATAAATACACATCCAAACCTATCTCCTCTGAAATTGTTTTGGCTTAATGAAACAGTGTCTGTCACAACTCTGAAAATTCTGTAATATCCAAATTAATGTGTAAACAAGATCCAGTATTTTTATTTTGTGAACTATAAAAAATCAATATTTAACTCACAGAAACATTTAGAAGACAGTATTTGCTGCAACAAAGTCTGTTGTATTCATTTGTGTACCTCCAAGGCAAGGTCTAGAAAATGCCTAATATTTATTTGTATGTATGCATGTTTCAATATTTGCATTTTGTAGGGAAAGAAGTAGTGAATGAATAGTATATAACATAAATAAGTATACAAATAATGTTTCATATTTTTAAAATAAATAAAAATTAATGAATGGGGAATTAATGTAGACATATGATGATATAGAAGGGAGTTTGACCTGATAATGTGATATTTGAGCAGACATCCAAGTGAATTGAAGAATGTGGGCCATGAAGCTATTTGGAGAAGTATTTCTCATGGTAAACACTGAAATAAATAAAGTTGGAGGTAATATTTAGGGAAGAGAGAGAAAGAGTGGGTCTGAAGTGATACTCTTTAAATTTCTCTTTTATTTAAGAAAGTAGAATTGTCATTTAGTGTGTACTCTTCAGAAGTAGGGATGGTTCCCTGCTCTCCTCCTCCCTCCTCTCCCCATCCCCACATAGTTAGGGACTGACATTGTTCTGGGCTGCTTTAGTGCTGGTGGGCTTAACCAAGTGAGAAGAACTTGATTGGTCTCTGACAGAGGAAAAAGACTGTGTTAGAACTGGGTCTGTGTCCATTTCTGGAGCATACAGTCAAATGAAAATATTGAATTCTACAAGAGGTCATGGATACTATGTGCTGTGCTTAGTCACTCAGTCATGTCCAGCTCTTTGTGACCCCATGACTGAAGTCTGCCAGGCTCCTCTGTCCATGGGGATTCTCCAAGCAAGAATACTGGAGTAGGTTGCCATGTCCTCTTCCAGCGTAGATAATATAGTGGGGCTATATTGTGGAATTCAACTCCTATAGAATTTTTTTTAACTTTCACTTGTAGAGTTGCATATAACGTATGATATCTATCAATTCAACATAAAGTTGACTCTTGAGAAAAGCGAGTTAGAACTGTACAGGTCCACTTATAGACAGATGTGGGTTTTTTTAATAGTAAATGTTACAGTACTGCCCAGTCTGTGGTTGGTTGAATCCACAGATATGGAGGAGGCATGAATACAGAGGGCCTACTATGGGTTACATGTGGATTAACCCTCGTGTCTGGCAAGGGTCAACTGTATAATCATGTTTTGTTTTAATGAACTTACATGTAATTGCTTATGAGTAAAATTGTTTTCAGTGTTGGTGATTGTCTACTACACAGGGTTAACAGAATTCTTCTAAGATTCATGTCCTTTTGCAAACCTCAGAATGTAACCTTATTTGGAAATAGGTGTTTGCAGATATGATTTAATATCAGGTCATACTGGAGTAGGATGGGCCTTTAATCCAACAAGATTGTGTCCTTATAAGAAGAGTAAAAGAGACACAGGCACAGGTGTTGGTATGGAGTCGGAGACTAGAGTTCCATAGCTGCATGCCAGGGAGTGTTAGGATTGTCAGCAGTCACTGGAAGCTAGAAGAGAAGCATGGGCTGATCCCCCGCCGACATGTGAAGAAGGAACCGAACTTACCGATACCTTGATCTCTAGCTTCTTTCCTTCTAAACTGTGGAAGAACGTGTTTCTGTTGTGCTGTGCCTCCTACATTTGTGGTACTTTTTTACAATGACACTAAGAGACAAATATTCTGTTACCGGGTCTTAGGCTGGCTGTCTAGCCAGGACTATTTCATTTGGTGTGTTGTTCCCACCCACATACAAGAGTATAAAGTTATATACATGCTATTTATTTAACAAATGTTGGACACCTATCATAATCTTGGCAGTCAGCTAGGTGTTAGGAATACAGGTGTGAATGAAAGAAATGAAGGAATGCCCCTATGGAGATTGATTATACAGTAATGTTTACACATTCTTGTTACATGTAGTAGATTGCAGGACTTTTGACTTTGGAATGCAGAAAAATGTAAGACAAGAAGGAGCTTGGCAAGAATTATTGAAACCACATGAAAGTATCAGGATTATAGAGTACAATGGTTTCCTATACAAATAAATATTTATAATTAAACTAATAACCCAGAACTCAACTATGGTAGGATTATGACAAAAAGTTTTATTTCCTCATCCTTAGTTCAGTTCAGTTTATCAGTTGCTCAGTTGTGTTGACTCTTTGTGACCCCATGGACTGCAGCACACCAGGCCTCCCTGTCCATCACCAACTCCTGGAGTTTACTCAGATTTATCTCCATTGAGGCAGTGATACCAGTCAACCATCTCATCCTCTGTCATCCCCTTCTCCTACTGCCCTCAATCTTTCCCATAAATCAGCGTCTTTTCCAAGGAGTCAGTTCTTCACATCAGGTGGCCAAAATATTGGAATTTCAGCTTCAGCATCAGTCCTTCCAATGAATATTCAGGACTGATTTCTTTTAGGATGGACTGGTTGGATCTCCTTGCAGTCCAAAGAACTCTCAAGAGTCTTCTCGAAGAGCACACTTCAAAAGAATCAATTCTTTGGCGCTCAGCTTTCTTTATAGCCCAACTCTCACATCCATACACGACCACTGGAAAAACCATAGCTTTGACTAGATGGACTTTGTTGGCAAAGTAATGTCTCTGCTTTTTTAATATGCTGTCTAGGTTGGTCATAATTTTCCTTCCAAGGAGTAAGCATCTTTTATTTTCGTGGCTACACTCACCATCTTCAGTGATTTTGCAGAGCCCAAAAATAAAGTCAGCCACTGTTTGCACTGTTTCCCCATCTATCTGCCATGAAGTGATGGGACCAGATGCCATGATCTTCATTTTCTGAATGTTGAGCTTTAAGCCAACTTTTTCATTCTCCTCTTTCACTTTCATTAAGAGGCTTTTTAGTTCTTCACTTTCTGCCATAAGGGTGGTGTCATCTGCATATCTGAGGTTATTGATATTTCTCCAGGAAATCTTGATTCCAGTTTGTGCTTCTTCCAGCCCAGCGTTTCTCATGAAGTACTCTGCATATAAGTTAAATAAGCAGGGTGACAATATACAGCCTTGACGTACTCCTTTTCCTATTTGGAACTAGTCTGTTGTTCCATGTCCAGTTCTAACTGTTGCTTCCTGACCTGCATACAGATTTCTCAAGAGGCAGGTCAGGTGGTCTGATATTCCCATCTCTTTCAGAATTTTCCAAGTTTATAGTGAGCCACACAGTCAAAGGCTTTGGGATAGTCAATAAAGCAGAAATAGATGTTTTTCTGAAACTCTCTTGCTTTTTTGATGATCCAGCAGATGTTGGTAATTTGATCTCTGGTTCCTCTGCCTTTTCTAAAACCAGCTTGAACATGTGGAAGTTCATGGTTCATGTATTGCTGAAGCCTGGCTTGGAAAATTTTGAGCATTACTTTACTAGCGTGTGAGATGAGTGCTATTGTGTGGTAGTTTGAGCATTCTTTAGCATTGCCTTTCTTCGGAATTGGAATGAAAACTGACCTTTTCCAGTCCTGTGGCCACTGCTGAGTTTTCCAAATTTGCTGGCATATTTAGTGCAGCACTTTCACAGCATCATCTTCCAGGATTTGAAATAGCTCAACTGGAATTCTATCACCTCCACTAGCTTTGTTCGTAGTGATGCTTTCTAAGGCCCACTTGACTTCATATTCCAGATATCTGGCTCTAGGTGAGTGATCACACGATCATGATTATCTGGGTCATGAAGATCTTTTTTGTACAGTTCTTCTGTGTATTCTTGCCACCTCTTCTTAATATCTTCTGCTTCTGTTATGTCCCTACCATTTCTGTCCTTTTTCGAGCCCATCTTTGAATGAAATGTTCCCTTGGTATCTCTAATTTTCTTGAAGAGATCTCTAGTCTTTCCCATTCTATTGTTTTCCTCTGTTTCTTTGCATTGATCGCTGAGGAAGGCTTTCTTATCTCTCCTTGTTATTCTTTGGAACTCTCCATTCACTCTTTCTATAATTCTGTTTTCCATTTATGTTGGACCCTTTCATTCTCACCTCCATTTTGTTTAATAATAATTTTTATCTTTCCTCCTTCCTTTTTTTTCACTGTGAGATACTGAATCTAATTTACTCAAATATATTTTATTCTACTTCTCTTCTGCTGGATCTATACTGTGGCTTAATTCGTGCTTGTCTTGGTTTTTATTGGCTTATTTGCTTCTTTTCTTCATAGAATTGTTTTTTGTTTTTATTCCTTCTTTTTTAAAAGTTTAAGTCAAACACACTAGTCTACAGTCTTTTTGTTGCTGTAAAAAATGGTTGTATTTTCTAATATTCTTGAGATACTAATCCTCCCATATGTTATATCTGTTTATCCTCATTTGTGGCAGATGGTTATCTCATCTGTTTTGTAATGAGAGAGTGTGTGCTCATCTATCCAGGGCTTTTTCAGTGAGAACCACCTAACTTTTTAAGAGTGAACTTCAAGTGAGGTTTACATTTGTTTTATCAGGCTTCCTAAAATTATCGCCCATCTATGGCCATGTTTTATGTTAATTTCTTAACTCCTGCATCCTGTACCATATGGCCAGTATACATTTAGCCCGTGTGAAACATAGCCCACTCTATTTCTCAAGTGAGAGATACATGGGATGTGTTTATGTGTGTGTGTGTCCATACATGTGTGTTTTCCTAGAACCCAAATGGAAACAGACAAGCTGCCTTTCCCATCTCTCTGTATGTTAGAGATAATTTTCCCAAACTGAGCAATCGAAAGTTCTAAACATTATATGTAGGCTTAGTCACAGTTTCTTCAAACTTCCTGGTCCAGGACTTTATCAGTCTTTGCTTCCACTTTTCCATCCTCCTCCTCCTTTTCCCTCTTCTTTTCCTTCTTCTCCTGCATTTCTTCTTTCTTCTTCTTCCTCTTCTTCCAATAGCAAACTTCTTTCAAGGGCAAACACTATGCTGATTCATGTGATTAATGCTGTTATTTCATCTTTAATTCTTACCACCAAAAGATTTAGTTTGTTCTTTAACTGTATGCATCCACATTTGTACTCCTGCTACATATTATTTAACTTTTCTAAGGATTTATTTCTCGAGAGATTTAGATTTAGTTTGTCATAGTCCCCTGCTATTAATTGGACATATTATTTTTCATTTAATTCTCTACAAAATCTTATGAGATAGGTAAATTGTCTCCACTTGATTCCTCAATTTTTTTTAATATAAAAATAAATGTGAGTAAGTAGAACAAAGACAAACTCACAGATTTAGAGAATGAACTTATGATTGTCAGGGGGAAGGATGGGGGGAAGGGATAATTAGAGAGTTTGGGATGGACATGTACATAATGTTATATTTTAAACGGATAGCCATCACTTCTCAGCCTTTTGGCTAAGATCAAGTGTAAAATGGATAACCAACAAGGACCTACTGTACAGCACATAGAACTCTGCTCAGTGTGATGTGGCAGCCTGGATGGGAGGACAGTAAAGGAGAATGGATACATGAATATGCATGACTGTGTCCCTTTGCTGTTTGCTTGAAAGTATCACAGAGATCAAATCCCAACATCTGCTGGATCATCAAAAAAGCAAGAGAGTTCCAGAAAAATGTCTATTTCTGCTTTATTGACTATGCCGAAGCCTTTGACTGTGTGGATCACCATAAACTGTGGAAAATTCTGAAAGAGATGGAAATACCAGACCACCTAACCTGCCTCTTGAGAAATAGGAAAAGGAGTACGTCAAGGCTGTATATTGTCACCCTGCTTATTTAACTTATATGCAGAGTACATCATGAGAAATGCTGGGCTGGAAGAAGCACAAGCTGGAATCAAGATTTCGGGGAGAAATATCAATAACCTCAGATATGCAGATGACACCACTCTTATGGCAGAAAGTGAAGAGGAAGTAAAACGCCTCTTGATGAAAGTGAAAGAGGAGAGTGAAAAAGTTGGCTTAAAGCTCAGTATTCAGAAAACTAAGATCATGGCACCTGGTCCCATCACTTCATGGCAAATAGATGGGGAAACAGTGGAAACAGTGTCAGACTTTAATTTGGGGCTCCAAAATCACTGCAGGTGGTGATTGCAGCCATGAAATTAAAACACACTTACTCCTTGGAAGAAAAGTTATGACCAACCTAGATAGCATATTAAAAAGTAGAGACATTACTTTGCCAACAAAGGTTCATCTAGTCAAGGCTATGGTTTTTCCAGTGGTCATGTATGGATGTGAGAGTTGGACTGTGAAGACAGCTGAGTGCTGAAGAACTGATGCTTTTGAACTGTGGTGTTGGAGAAGACTCTTGAGAGTCCCTTGGACTGCAAGGAGATCCAACCAGTCCATCTAAAAAAGAGCAGTCCTGGGTGTTCATTGGAAGGACTGATGCTAAAGCTGAAACTCCAGTACTTTGGCCACCTCATGGAAAGAGTTGACTTATTGGAAAAGACTCTGATGCTGGGAGGGATTGAGGGCAGGAGGAGAAGGGGACAACCGAAGATGAGATGGCTGGATGGCATCACCGACTTGATGGACATGAGTCTGAGTGAACTCCAGGAGTTGGTGATGGACAGGGAGGCCTGGCGTGCTGTGATTCATGCGGTCACAAAGAGTTGGACACGACTGAGCAACTGAACTGAACTGAACTGAACTGAAACTATCACACTTTGTTAATCAGCTATACTTCAGTACAAAATTAAAAGTTTTAAAAAAGAAAAACTAAGATAATTTCTCCAAGTATCACAATGAGAAAGTGGCAAATTTGAGACTAGTGCTCTAATCCATGAGACCAGAGTGTTCAGGCTTTTACTCATATAGCTACATGTCTCCCACTGGAAAGGACCAGACACATAGGCATAGATTTTTAGGTTATCAACCTGGTAGACTTTATGGATCTTTCCCAGATTATATGATACAAATGAGGACATTGATACCCAGTAAGGAAAAATTATCTACCCCATATCCAAAATAGGAATTTTAAAACCCAGAATTAAATGGGTTTCCTTTTACTTGAAGTGCACTGAGCCCTCTCCCCACCCCCTACCACACATGCACATCTTATTTGCAGTTGACAAAGAATGGATTTGCTGTGAAATACAATTTAGACACTAGAAATTTATGCCACCTGCCTCTGCAGAGTCTCATGAGAAGGATTGAAAGGCATCATCACAACCTCCCTAAGTGCATGTTTCAGCTCTCGGATGTCAACACTCGAAGCTCCCAACAGACAACATAGGGGAAATTATAGGCATGAGATGTCTTTTCTTGGATAGTATCCATTCTGTCATTCCTAAAGGCCTTACAAATATCTATGGGTGCAATAGGAAATATCAGTAAAAGAGATTGGCAGTGTAGAAATTGAAAATAATAGTGTAGGCATAAACACATCCTCAAAGTGTGTGACTCATGTTTTTCTGAGAAAAACAAATGTAGTTTCACTTCTGTATATGTGGACTTATTATTCATGGTGGACACAGTGAGTCTTAATAATAACATATGAACAAAAACTCAACAGTGTCTAAACTAGAAATGCTAAAGCTTTGGAAAAACAATGCAGTCAAATAGAAGATTCCTTAATAATAGCATTTATATTAATAATACTTTTATAATATTCCCACTTATTTTATTAGAACAGAGCTTTTAAAAATTGCAACTATGTCATTTAATCCCTAAGATGATCCAGTCAGGGGTCAGAATATAGATTTATAAGTTTATTTTTCAGATGAAGGAGCTGAAGTTTATAAAGGTTGGCATAATCTCATATAGGTGGTAATTAAGCCAGGTCTGGAATCCAGGAATTTGTGTTGTGCAAAAACTGATTCCCAATTCACAACTTTTGTGTTCCAACAGACCCACAGTAAGTCCCATCTATATCTGCTAGTCTACACACTCATACTCACACACAAACACACCATTCTTTCATTCATTACTTTATCCATTCAACAAATTATTGCCAAGCACCTACTGTTTGTCAGATTGCTAGGTAAATTACGTGTGTTTTACATATATTATTCAGTCCCTACTACCACTCTGGAAGTTACTATTCATATTCTAATTCTATTTTTGCAAAAACTGAATTCAGAGAGTCTTGAGTTTTCATCACAGAGCTAGAAACAGTGAGGATTCTAGATGATGCTCTAGAAAGGGGGGCATTTTAAGATGTTCTCCCACTCCCAGTAGAGAACTTGCCTGGGTTAAATGACATAATGTGTTCTGAAGCTTGTTGCTATCATTGCATCATATTTACCATGTTGTTCCCAGAGCTTATAGTCACACTTAGACCCCAATACATACTTATAGTAAGTTCATCTTCCCCATGTCCCATTCACAGCCTGACATAAACATGCTGTGTTCAGACTAAAACAGATCGTATAAATTCTGCTTAACAAATTTTATTTAGGACATTTTGGCAAGTTCCAGACATGGGTCATTTGAGAAACACTACTTGCCTTCAAGGTCCTTCTTGTGTAGTGAAGGTGAGAGAGAGGGACAGTGATATGAGGACAGGAAGGCAGTGAGTCAGCAGCCATGTTTTATTCCTTCCTGATTCTAAAGATCCTCAGCCACCATGCCTCCACCTAGCAGACAGTCCGTAAATACTTTGTAAATGATCGAATGGATAAATGCAGCACATTCAGATGAATTTTGGATTTTGTGAATTGCTAATGGATTCAATGGCCTTAAGTAAATTATATTTTATCTTCATTCATAAAATGAGGTTTCGAAATAGATGGTTTCTAATATCTTGTACAGTTTTAAGGTGTGCATTTCCCTTTTGTCCTAGATTTCTGTGCTTCAGAAGTATCAATTCTCTCAAGTTCTCAAATATACAAAGCTCTCTCTCATCGTAAAGAGTTCCCTTTGCTTGAACATCCATCTGCTTTTTAGAATCCATTTCTATTACCTTCTTTTTGTTGCTCTAACAAATGATCACAAACTTGTTGGCTTAGAACCATAGAAATGAATTATCTCACAGATCTGGAGATCAGAGAATCAAGGTATTGGCAGGGCAGTTCTTCTGATGCCTCTAGAGGCCTTTTCCAGCTTCTAGAGACTGCTTGCACTCCTTGGTTCACGGCTCTCTTTCCTTGCCCAAGTCAGCAGTCTCAACACTGTGTTTCCCTCAGTCTTCACTTGGCCTTGTCTGCTTCTGTTATCACTCACCTTCTCTCTTTCTGCTTTCATCACCACATTGCCTCTTCTGATTCCAAGGTTTCTGCCTCTTATAAGAACTCTTCTGATTACATTGGATCCAACATGATAATTCAGGAAAATCACCCAGTCTCAAGATCTTTAATTTAATCCTCTTGCCAAGTATAGTAACATATTTACAGATCCAGTCATTAGTAAGTGACTACCTGCGGGGTCATTGTTCACTGTGCCACTGCGTTCTTAACTCCTTCCCTTCCTCATGTTAACTCCTGCCCGTTTTACAGGTCTCAGCTCAGGTGCCAGCATCAGGGAAGATGCTTTCCATCACCCCTGGTGTCAAAGAGATATTGTCACGTGTTCTTCCAAAACTACCTTTCTCTCATGTATAGCACTGCTTAGTTTTCTATACATTGAGAAGTGTGAATACTCTGCCAAATGTCTCTCTCTCTCTGGATTATAAGCTTCAGGAGATAATGGGTGTGTTTAGTTTCATTCACTGCAAATTCCATGCACAGTGCCTGGGACATGATAAGTTCTCAGTAATTATTCCTTGTTTGAATGAATGAGCCTGGAACAACTGCACTCTAAGTTTTAGGAAGGTCTCGTTCCCACTCCCCCCAGCCCAGAGGTGAGAGATCAGGTTTCAAAGGCAACAAAGAACTATCCACAAGCCCTTGTCAAATTGTATACAGGTATACCTTGTATTGGGGCTTCCTAGGTGGCGCTAGTGGTAAAGAACCTGCCTGCCAGTGCAGGAGATGTAAGACATATGAGTTCAGTCCATGGATAGAGAAGATCCCCTGGAGTAGGAAACGGCAACCCACTCCAGTATTCTTGCCTGGAGAATCCCATGGACAGAGGAGCCTGACAGGCTACAGTCCACAGGATTGCAAAGAGCAAGACACAACTGAAGCGACTTCTTATGTACCTTGTTTAATTGTGCTTGAAAGATATTGCATTTTTTATTTTACAAATTGAGATTTGTGGCAACTGTGCTAGTGTATTAATGCCATTTTTCCAAAAGCATTTGCTCATTTAATGTCTCCGTATCACATTTCGGTAACCCTCACAATATTTCCCACTTTTTCATTATCATTATATTTGTTGTGGTGATCTGTGACCAGCCATCTTTGTTCAGTTCAGTTCAGTCTCTCAGTTGTGTCCAACTCTTTGCGACCCCATGGACTGCAGCACACCAGGCCTCTCTGTCCATCACCAACTCCCAAAGTTTACTCAAACTCATGTCCATTGAGTTGGTGATATGATCCAACCATCTCATCCTCTGTCGTCCCCTTCTCCTCCTGCCTTCAATCTTTCCCAGCATCAGGGTCTTTTCAAATGAGTCAGCTCTTCACATCAGGTGGCCAAAATATCGGCGTTTCAGTTTCAACATCATTCCTTCCAATGAACATTCAGGACTGATCTCCTTTAGGATGGACTGGTTGGATCTCCTTGCAATAAAAGGTACTCTCAAGAGTCTTCTCCAACACCACAGTTCAAAAGCATCAATACTTTGGCACTCAGCTTCTTTATAGTCCAACTCTCACATCCATACATGACTACTGGAAAAACCATAGCCTTGACTAGATGGACCTTTGTTGGCAAGGTAATGTCTCTGCTTTTTTAGTATGTTGTCTAGGTTGGTCATAACTTTTCTTCCAAGAATTAAGTGTGTTTTAGTTTCATGGCTGCACTCACCATCTGCAGTGATACTGGAGCCCCCCAAAATAAAGTCTGCCACTGTTTCCACTGTTTCTCCATATATTTGCCATGAAGTGATGAGACCACATGCCATGATCTTAGTTTTCTGAATGTTGAGCTTTAAGCCAACTTTTTCACTGTTTGTTACTTTTTTGCCATCTTTGTTACTGTTGCAAAAAGATTACTGCCTGCAGAAACCTCAGATGATGCTTAGCATTTTTTAGCAATAAAGTTTAAATTAGGGTATGCATGTTTTTTAGATGGACTTCACACTTAATAGACTATACTGTAGTGTAAACATAACTTTTATATGCACTGGGAAACCAAAAAAATTGAGACTAGCTTTATTGCAATATTCACTTATTTTGTGGAACCAAATTTGCAATATTTCCATGGTATTCCTGTATCAAGAACTTATCCACTCATTTCTTTAAGATATGTAGTTGTTCCACTCCACATTTTCATAAAAAAAAAAAAAAAACATTTCAACCAAAAAAGCATTAAATTATTCTTCTACAACTTTAACTTGCCCTCTATATAGCCATGAATTAAGTGAGTTAAATGAAATAAATACAGCTTCTAGCTATGGTATGTAAGTCTACAATATTAAAAATGCACATTATTCTGTCTTAGCTTTTAAAAAGCATGCAGCTGCTCTTTACTTCTAGTTGTCCTTCTCTTTTTCCTTGTCTGTGATGATGGCTACAGCAAGTTGAGAAACAGATTCCTGTAAGCATTATGCATTATTTAGTGTGAATTTACATACTGTTCTGTTTTAACTGCTTTACAAGTGTCCTATAAATACAGGGAATTATTTGACTGTCTAGGCAGAAAGGAAAAGCAAATTTGGGAAAGGACTTGGCAGGAATATGCAGGGTCCATTTCTGAAGTGCAACATTTCTTCCCTTGTCCTCTGTTAATTACAAATTCTACTCTTTGTATGTTGATTTAAATATCCTAAATTGACTAAAATTGTGCACCACACTGCCATTTTATAAATATTAAGTGTTTTATATCAGTATAGTATTTAAACTGAGATATTTCATGAAAAGTTGTAGATTGCCAAACCTCTCAGTGACCTACATCTTTAGTGTTCTGTGTTTGTGTTAAATAGCGTAAGCAAATATTCAAAATTATCTTTCAAAAAGTAGCTTATAGCAAGGTTGAAGTAGGTAAGCATAGTAAGACTCTTTCATACGTGATAGATACATTAGAAAAAAATGATGTTGGATTACAGAGGGCTTTAAATGCCACCCTAAAAGCGATTGTCTATTTTCTAATGAAAATAAGGTTTTATTGAGTATTTAGACGGCAAAAGAACTGAGCTTTGGAAAGAAAGATAGCATTGGTGGAATAAAAGAAAGTTTGAATGAAAGAAAAGAGGATACCATTGGGGAGATCATTACAAGCATTCATGATAAATACAATAAGACTGTGATCTCATTAGCAGCAGTAGGATGGAAAAGAGTAAATGTTTGATAAGAAAATACTTGATTTAAAAAAATTGTTTATTAATTTTGGCTGTGCTGAGTCTTTGCTGTTGCCTGTGGGTTTTCTCTGGTTGTGGTGAGCGGGGGCTACTTTTCCTTGTGGTGTACAAGCTTCTCATTGTGGTGGCTTCTCCTGTGGCAGAGTACAGGCTCTAGAGCACATGGGCTTCAGTAGTTGCAGCTTGTGGGCTCAGTGGTTATGGCGCAGGGGCTCTGGAGTGCTGGGTTAGCAGTTTGGCACACAGGCTTAGTTGCATTATGGCATGTGGAATCTTCTGGGACCAGGGATTGAACCCATATCCCCTACATTGGCAGGTGGATTCTTAACCACTAGACCACCAAAAAAGTCCTGAAAACATTTGATTTTATGTAAAAGAAAACTCAGTACCACTTGAAGTCAATGGGAGCAAATTTAAAATTTTTTTCAAATTAGACTCAATTACCTGGACCAATTGATTCTAAAGATGATGAAGATGTATCTGGAAAATTGGTTTTTAGTATAAAGTCAGGTTGTAGAAAGAATATCAATACATATAGGAAGTAAAATATTTTTAGTGTTTAGCATTGAAGACATCTTGCTACCTTATTTGACGTTCAAAATGATACCTAGTTTCAATCTGCTCCCTTTGTCTTAATTCCCTAAAAGTGGCATCATTCTATCCATGGCTGAACGTAAATAAAAGCTGTTTAATGCCTGCTTCACATGATAGTCGGAGAAGGCAATGGCACTCCACTCCAATACTCTTGCCTGGAAAATCCCATGGACAGAGGAGCCTGGAAGGCTGCAGTCCATGGGGTCGCTGAGGGTTGGACACAACTGAGCGACTTCACTTTCACTTTTCACTTTCATGCATTGGAGAAGGAAATGGCAACCCACTCCAGTGTTCTTGCCTGGAGAATCCCAGGGACGGGGGAGCCTGGTGGGCTGCCATCTATGGGGTCGCACAGAGTAGGACACGACTGAAGTGACTTAGCAGCGGTAGCAGTCACATGATAGTAGATGACATTCTCCTCCCATTATGTACCAGGAGGAGAGCTTCAGGTCTATATATCATTTTTAAAGCAAATATCGTATGAAATAAACTCAAAAGCCTAATGGAAAATTCAAAGTTTGTTCTCACAGTTTCTCGAAAGAAAGGGAAAAAATGAATATTTCCCTATTCCTCTCACATATCTTCGAAAGTGAAAATGAAGTCGCTCAGTCGTGTCCGACTCTTTGTGACCCCATGGACTTTAGCCTTCCAGTCTCCTCCGTCCATGGGATTTTCCATGCAAGAATACTGGAGTGAGTTGCCATTTCCTTCTCCAGGGAGTCTTCCCAATCCAGGGGTTGAACATAGGTCTCCCACATTGCAGGCAGACTCTACCATCTGAGTCAGCAGGGAAGCCACAAAATGGAATGGGTAGCCTTCTCCAGGGGATCTTCCTGACCCAGGGATCAAACTCGGGTCTTCTGCATTGCAGGCAGATTCTTTACGATCTGAAGCATGAGGGAAGCCCCATATATCTTTAGATAACTTAAAGTTTATCATTTTAGAATAATTTTCCATGTGTCATATTGGTTTTTAATTCCTTAATTAAAAAATCCCTTGATTGAGTTTCTGTGACTGTAGGTAGGTACAACAAAAATAGAAGAATGAAGATTGTAAATGTAGTAGAAGTCCACATTTCCAAGTTCCAATTATATTTAGCATCAGTTACAGAATTTTCCTATCACATCAAAATGGCTAGTATTGAAAGTCCAACACAGGGTTATCTCCTGGGTCAGTGAGAGATGGGAAGGGAGTCTTGTACAGATCCAGTGCGGTATTTAGGATTCTATTGGAACCCTTGGACTATTAGAAGGTTGAGACATTTAGTGGAACAATTTAACATAGTTTTTTGTCTGGGCAAAACGGAAATGAAAAATATACAATGGGGAATATCTTGAGCACAGCCTGAATGGTGTAGAGCGTGTATATATATATATATATATATATATATATATATATATATATCCTTCAGCAGGGAAAGTATCTCCCAGGTGGTCAAGGACTTCCATAGGAATAGACTTTTTTAGTCTGGAAAGGAGATTAGGATCACAACTACTTAAAATGAAGAAACATCAACACCCATAGCAACAGCAGTACCAAAAGGCATTAATCATTATTGGCATGGAATAAAAGCAACAGCCAAAGCCAGAAGAGAGCAAAATTTCACCTTTTTCTCTGGAGATTGGGACAATGCCCATAATAATGTAATGCCAATTTATATATGACACACTTAGAGCCTCCTGAAATTATCTGGCAGCAATTTCAGGAGCGAGACAGTTTCCACAGCTTTGAGGGATAACTAGAAATGAAGAAGTGTTTTATTACAAATTTGGTAAACTTTTTGGATGTTTTGGGCTCCTTTTACTAAGGAAATGTATCACCATGTTTCTTCTCTCTCTCTCTCTCTCTCTCTCTCTCTCTCTCTCTCTCTCTCTCTCTCTCTCTCTCTCTCTTTCATTCACCTCAGTTGTTTGCACATTGAAATGACTCAAAGAGGAAGATAATAGTAGGAATTTGGGGAAGGGAAGCATTCTCAAATGTCAGAAGTCTCTTTGAGGGCATCCTTTGTGCATTCTATTCAACACTGAAATCCCAAGGCTTTACTCGTGCTGAGCCGCTTCGGTTGGGGGACTGTAGCCCACCAGTCTCAGTCCATGGGATCCTCCAGGCAAGAGTACTGGAGTGGATTGCCATGCCCTCCTCCAGGGGATCTTCTCAATGCAGGGATCGAACAGCTGTCTTCTGCATCTCCTGCATTGCAGGCAGATTCTTTACCCACTGAGCCACCTGGGGAGCCCAAGGCTTAACTCAGATCCTGTCAAAAAGAGTTCTCCATCTAAGAGGGAAGCCAGACGGAGAAGTGCATGCATGCACTGGCCATCTAAAAGTGATGTGTGCTGAAAAGACGGGAAGTAATCCTTCCATCACCTTTGCCCCATGACATTATAATTCTAAAAGGAATCAGTCACGTTCCTGTCTAGAATCCAGTCATCATTTTATCTATAATTTTATCCCAATGACCTTCAGTATGTCTGCCACAGAATTGCACCTACTGTTCAATGCATAATTTGTTCACTAATCCATTCAGTGGACAAATGGAGAAATTAAATGGTTTTGAATATTAAGTAGGATTTTTTAAAATCATAGAATGTTTAACACTTAACCAAATAAATGTTGCTAGAAAATATAAATGTCTGTGAGGATATGGGCTATGCCAAACTTCACGGTCCCATACAATATGTGGTACACAATCACCACCTAAATGACTGCTAGAAAGAAGTGAACCCAGCTGAATTGGGTACAAGAGTCGGTAGGTTGTAGGAACAATCTAAACTGCTCGTAGCAGTCTTGCTGATGTGTATTACTGGTGTTGCTGGGTACATAAAATTTAGATGGCAATAAAAATAGTCTAGGAGGCCCTAAAGAGATGTGTGCTTCTTTCTAAAGTCCTCTGGGTTTCGAGTGAATAAAATTGTTTGGGTAATCGCAAGAGAGGATTTTCTTGTAAACACCAGGGACTATTCACTTTAATTGTGTTGCATCTGGTGCTGATTCTGTTTTGGTTTTTCTGTTTTGTTTCCCAAAATATTTTTCGTTTTTGTATTGTGTGCCTTGGATAAGACCAAAGGATTCACTTTTGTTCTTCATCTTTTGTTATGTAGGTAAATGTTCCCTCTATAACTCTATTATCTATTTGTTTTCAACTATAATGATTTTAGTAGGTTTTGATTATATACTACATTTCTTTAACACTTATACTCAAACGAGGTCAAAATCATAATTCCCCAAATACATGACTGGAAATTGAGACTCATGTTAAGAGATTTACCCAGGGTCATATAATTAGTAAATAACGTGTGTGTGTGTGTGTGTGTGTGTGTGTGTGCAGTCATGTCCAGCTCTTGTGGCCCCATGGACTGTAGCCCACCAGCCTCCTCTGTTCATGGGATTCTCCAGGCAAGAATACTGGAGTGGGATGCCATTTCCTTCTCCAGGGGATCTTCCCAACCCAGAGATGGAACACACATCTCTTATGTCTCCTCCATTGGCAGGAGGATTCTTTATCACTGTACCACCTGGGAAGCCCAGTAAATAGTGACATCATCTTAAATACCAAAGGTCATATTATTTATCTATTAGAACAAATTTTTCTCAACCATCATCACCTCTTTACCTCTTCATTATATTTGTCATATTTACTGACCATATATATCATTTATCCACATTGTTTGATTTTTAATTATTTTATTAATTTTATATAATTATTTTAATTTATGTTTATGTTACCACCATGGATGTAAAATCAATATTATTGGCCAGAACAGATAGCATAAATATTAATACAATCAAAGGAAAATAATGTGATTATATTCTTATGGGATATTAATGTTTATGGAAAGGCTCTGAACTTGACAGCTGTTATCAAAGTCTAGACTTGTATGAATGTAGTTTAAGAAATATTAGATACATGTTATCATCACCGACATGATCTAATCAAGAATAAAATGTAATTGAAATGGGACTATTTCACTATGTGATTTCATATCACTTAATGCTATATTTATAAGCCAAAGGGCACTCATATCTAAAAACTGTGACTTCTAGCACTACACTTTGGAAAACCTGGGAGTTTTGCATCTAGCTTTTCAGTAAAGCACCTAGGGGAGCTAAGGATTGTTTGATTCAGATAGAGAATAGATGACAAAACCTCCATTTAGGAAAAAACATCTCGCTAATTCTGCCATCAAAATTGTTGATGTTTTTGTACCACCAGCCAACTTCTGGACATCTTAAACTGACATCAAAAAAAAAAAAAAAATAGACACAGCAGTGCATGAACATTGATGGAGTTTAACCCGTTTCTGACAAGGTTGCAAGAATCATAAACTTTCTTCCACTCATAGTTCATACGTGGCAGATATGTTTTCCTTGGTAAATCCTACTTTTTTCTTCCTAGTAAGTTTGACTTCCTTGAGTATTTCAGTAGCCTCTGTTACAGCCTGGGCTTCCCAGGTGGCTCAGTGGTAAAGCATCTGTGTGCCGATGCAGGAAAGGTGGGTTAGATCCCTGAGTCGGAAAGAACCCCTGGAGGAGGAAATGACAACCCTCTCCACTATTCTTGCCTGGGAAATCCCATGGACAGAGGAGCCTGGGGGGCTACAGTCTGTGGGGTCACAAACAGCTGGGCTCAACTGAGCATGCACGCACGTTACACCCTGCAGTTTCACTTGTTAAATTATTTGATAAATGTGAAAATATGTTAATTAGTTTTACATGATTTTACATTTACAGAGAACATTTCCCAAATCTACCAAAGTTTGTCTTCAAATTTTGATAGAGTCTCTGAGTAGGCCACTCTGCATTTATCTTATATCACCTAAGACAAGAATCCTCTCATGTCCAATAAGCAGCCTTCCTGAATTAGAAAATGAACTCTTGCTTTAAAGTGCTTTATTTTGGGATATTTAGAGCAAATTTAAACATCAACCCTTTTACAAATATATTTTATTGAGGTATGATTGATACACAGTGTGGTGTTAATTTCTGCTCTACAATAAAGGGATTCCGTTCTACATATATACATTCTTATGCACAGTTGTTTCCATTATGGTTGGTCACAGGATATTGGATATATTCCCTGTCCTACACAGTAGGACATTGTTGCTCATCCATCCTATATATAATTGTCTGCATCTGCTAACCCCAAACTCCCACCTCTCCCTGGCAACCACAAATCTGTTCTCTATGTTTGTGAGTCTGTCTCTGATTCCTAGAAAAATTTACTTCTGTTATCTAAATATGAACTCTTTAACAGACTTAAAGGCCCTTTTATTCTCTAGTCTCCCAAGAGCATTGTGATTTGCTTGCTCTGAATTCTAGTCACGCAAACCCTTCCTAGGTTTTTGTCATTTGCATTTCTTTTTGCTGCACAACTTTTTTAAGATTTATTTGGTCTGGAATTAATGCTACTACCCTTTCCCTGTTCTACTTATCAATCATTACTACCTGGAGGAAACAGTCCCTGAGGGCATAGACTAAGTCAGGTCCCTGGTATATTTTTATACCACTCTGCATATCTCCTCCACTGGGGACATTAAAGCTGCAATCAACTAATTGTGTAACTTTAAATGAATGTGTTTCTCTCCTAATAGATTGTAAGTCCATAGATGCAAGACCAGGATTGTTAAGTCCACTACTACATCCCTAGTGCTAGGTGCAGTGTCCAGTGCTGAGCAGATGCTTGTTAGTTATTAGATAGAAATGAATGCACACAGGGGTGCAGACTGAGTGGATGGAGCTACGCCTCTTTAGGGATTCATATCCAAGGAAGAAAGAGCATTTTCCAGAGAGCCACAATGGGTTTCACATCCAACACACCAGACATTCATTAAAGCAGAGTAAAAAGTGGCATGTTTGAGGGCAGGTAGGTGGGATACAGGCAGCTATGTTGGAGCTGCAGTTCATTTTACTTTTTTTAAATTTCCTCCTCTTTTAGGGTAGCACCTGTGAACTGTTCATGCTAATTAGTATCACCTGGTGGTGATTGCTTAAGGAGCGCCTATGAATTAAGATCTTGATTGGATGTCTGTTCAATATCTTTTTCCAAACATTTTCTTTTTCCATTGAAAATAATCTGTGACTTTTTTTTTTCACTCCCTCATTTATGAAGCTTAATGATCTGCTTTAAGTATTTCCTTTGAATCCTCACTAAGGACGCTATCAGTCAAAATCATTTGGCAAAACACGGTGTTGGCCATGGAACAGCAAGAGAGGTTTCAAGGCGAAGGAAGGCAATCATGGGGTTTCCAGACCCCGATGCCTGTCATTCCTGTGCCCTTCACCCTCTCGGCCGCTCCCGCACGGCACCCCTCCCCTTCCCGATTTGCAACTTGCTCACCGGCTCATCACAGATACCCATGTGTTTTGGACATGAGGTGAGGAGGTGGAGGAGGGGGAATGGGAGTGTAATAGCAGGTTTGGGAGTGTAGGGGAATTGCAAAGCAAGAAAATAGATGAGAGCAGCAGGAGGCAGTGGGAAGGCCTGCTGAGAGTGGAGACAGGCAGCATTTATATCCCAACCTTATGTCTCCCAGGCCAGTTTTGGCTCCGTGTTCTTCCTTACCATGCTGGTGTTCCCTCTGTCTGGAATGTCCTTGTCGCTTGGAATGTTCACACTGTCCTCTACGAACCAACTCACACATCACTTGAAACCCCTAAATTAATCAGTCCTGCTCCTGTGTGCCATTTTGTTTCAACATCGGTTTTGATGTGTGTGTCTGCATGTCTCACTCCTGGTAGACTGTGAGTGCCTAGGAAGTAAGGGCTTTGGTTTATTCACATACTTATTCTAGGAAAGTGCCCGGCTTAGGGTAGATGATTAATAAATATTTGTGGAAAGAAAGAAAGGAAAAAAGTGGGAGTGAGGGAGGAAGAAAGGAAGGAAAGAGAAAGAAAACTATTTATGACATTAAAACAGAAAGAGGAAAGCCTATTACAACACTGAAGCAGTAGAATGGGATTTTAGAGCCAGACAAAGGCCCAGTTCTTACTACTTTAGGTCTTATGAAATTTCCCTAAATATCTAAGTCTTTACCACCTATATTGTATAGGAAATCATACATGAAACACCTCATGTAGTGTATTAGACATATTTAGACTCATTACCTCCTATTCCTACCATTTCTCCCATAAATATATTGACTTGAAATAATGAATATGTTCATTGTTTATGACTTGGGTGATAGAAATTATATTTTTAATGCTTTTATCCCTCCCCCTGCCCAATAACACCTACACTAAGTGGTTGTACAACTTACCACTGAAAGAAAAGCAGTCCATGCATATCATCATTTAAATTGGTGGTCTATCTTGACAATTTTGATAGTGTCTTCCAAAATTCACTTAAGATCAGAACATATAAGGAGCCCCCTAAATTCCTGGATGAGATTTAGAGGAGGTTCCTCACCCAGCAGTCAATGGGTTCTGTATTCCTTGCCTAAAAATTCCAAAACCACCCAATTTCTTCCACTGATAGGAGTACTCCCACTAATTCTAACTTCCCTGCTGCCACTGAGCTTCAGAAGTAGAAGAATGAAAACTGGTCACTGGGCCAATGTGAATAGGACGCTTTCTCTGTACAGCCTCTGACTTCTGCTTCTACTCTTATGCTGGTGATGAATGACACCTATTTTCTCTGCCCCTCTTTCCTCATAACTGTAATTGGGATTAAAATAATACCCTTGTCTACTTCAAATGAGAAACCAGTATTCACAATATAAGCCACATGTTCTGGCACACAGTAGTTCAGTTGGTTCAGTCGCTCAGTCCTGTCCAACTCTTTGCGACCCCATGGACTGCAGCATGCCAGGCCTCCCTGTCCATCACCAGCTCCTGGAGTTTACCCAAACTCATGTCCGTAGAGTCAGTGATGCCATCCAACCATCTCATCCTCTGTCGTCCCCTTCTCCTCCTCTTGTCCTCAGTCTTTCCCAGCATCAGGCTCTTAATGAATCAGCTCTTTGCATCCGGTGGCCAAAGTATTGGAGTTTCAGCTTCAACATCCGTCCTTCCAATGAATGTTCAGGACTTTTCCTTTAGGATGGACTGGTTCGATCTCCTTGCAGTCCAAGGGAGTCTCAAAAGTCTTCTCCAATACCACACTTCAAAAGCATCAATTGTTCACCACTCAGCTTTCTTTATAGTCCAATTCTCACATCTATACATGACTACTGGAAAAACTGTAGCCTTGACTAGATGGATCTTTGTTGGCAAAGTAATGTCTCTGCTTTTTAATATGCTGTCTAGGTAGGACATAGCTTTTCTTCCAAGGAGTAAGTGTCTTTTAATTTCATGGCCGCAGTCACCATCTGCAGTGATTTTGGACCAAAAAAATAAAGTTTGTCGCTGTTTCCACTGTTTCCCCATCTATTTGCCATGAAGTGATGGGACCAGATGCCATGATCTTACTGTGGCACACTGTAGGTACACAGTAAATCAAGTTTTCTCTGATCTGACCTCTGATAACATCTGCTCTGAGCTGCCACCATGATGTGTTCATAACCCATCTCTTCCTGTCTTTCAATCATTTGAAAAGCATTTCCGTGTGCACATTTGAAAAGGCAAGGTGATTTTTTTTAAGTATTAGAAAATACACACATACTAAGTGTAAGCAGAGTCTGAAAATAGTTATAATAAAGCTACTTATTCACAGATTTCATAAAGATTCCCAAATAACTCCTGCTCTTAAGCTATGGGAAAATGCTGATTGTGTGTGTGTGTGTGTGTGTGTGTGTGTGTGTGTGTGTGTGTGTGAAATCACATAAAGGTCAAGTTAACAAAAGAAGACAGCAGTACTCCTAAAAGATGGTAAGGATAATTCTGACACTAAAACAAGTGTGATTTGTTGAATATTACTTGTAAAATTGAATATCTCAGTCTCAAAGGGAAAGAGATTTTCTACCTATTAACTGTGTGAGACAGAGGGGAATTATAATTTATAGGTGGTGCCAGGCAGTCAGTTAAGTGTTCTGATGCACTAAATCATTTAATTCTTACAAAAACCTTGTAAAATATAAATGATCATTCACAAATTAATAATTAAGGAACATACTTAGATAGGTAAGTTAAATCTATGTCCACATAGAAATGATAGGATGTGCCACCACTGGTATTTGAACCCTAATTTTTTGTTATTACTTTAAAGTGTGCAGCCAAACCAAATATTTAAATGCTGGACTGCTGTAAGATGTAAATACATCCATCTACTTCACAGGTGAATTATTTGAATTTTTTGAAGAAAATATTTTATAAGATAAGCAAATGCATTCTTAGATGAAAATATACCAGAGAGTTGTCATTTATTTAATATACACCCCCCACATGTAAATTCTTTACAAAATAGAAAATCTTTTTATACGAAATATCCCAAATCCAACCTCATCCCAGATTGATCTAATCTATCCCACCCAATAGTCCTATAGTACATTTTACCCTTTTATAATATGAATTACCATCTAGATATTAATAATGATTTTATCTATAAATGCTACTGCTAAGTTTATTAGATTTTCAGCTTTTAGAGCATAGATTTTAGGGTGAATCATATGAATGTGACAATTTTACTTCAAAATTATGAAAAAAATTTTAATAGATCATATTTCTATATCCTACTTAATTTTATATCCATCACAAACCCTGAATGATACCTAATGTCTTTAAAAAAAACCTGTTTAATGAATGCATACTCTGTGTCAGGAAACCCACCTGACATTTTAAGCAATGTGCCATTTATCATCAATATATTACCTGGTGCTTTATTGTAACAATTTTATAGACAATAACTGTGTAGCTCACAATATTCAGGTAGAAATAAAAAATATAGTTTTAGATATTTACTGAAAGTCTATTAGCTTTTGTCTTACTCTCACATTTATTCCATTTCCACTGTTGGAGCTTGCTAGATACATCCTCATTTAATGAAGCCAAACCTTATTAAGGTAAAGCAAGTGGAAATTGTTTTGTGAACTTCAGAATGTCATTTTTACATATATTTGCTGAGATCTGAGACACAATTGTTAAATCATACCAAATTTAGTTTCAATATACAAGTATCAGGTAGAAACTGCCATTGTTCTTATCCTTTCAGATAGAAAGTCTCATTTTAACACTATTTATCTTAAATTTAGTCACATAGGACCTTGGCTGCGTGTTAACACATGCCTGTTTGATCAAGTTTTAATCAGAATGGGCAGCATCATTCTGCCTTTGGCCCCACAATGAAGTGTGTATTTATTATGCAAGGGACGTGGTCATTGCCTTCACACTTCTATTGCAACTGTTGGCTCATGTGTCCCAGAAGGCTGTTTCAAGGGTTAAAGGAAGGTTTCTGATGAGAGAATTATCTAAAGATACATCCTGGTCTTCCTCCCCCATGCTGCACAGCACACAAAATATGACCTTCTCAGCAGATCTTACTTTTTTCTTATTTCTTTTAAAATGTATGTGTTGAATGGAAACAATGGAGAGGGGAGGAAAGGAAGGGAGAGAGAAAGGGAGAAGGACGGGAGACTGGGGGAAGAAAGGGAGATTTTTAAGGATGGAGAGTATCGGCACTGATAAACCATTGAATTGCATTTGCCCTCTAGATGCCTCATCCTAACCCAATGTTGAGTGTTCAGACTACAAGATAGTAACCAGCTATGTAAAAATAATATGTGACAAAAGAACTATCAAAATATATGAATACTAAAAATGTGCAGACTGAACATTTTCAACTCTAATTATGCGGGTATACAAATCAGCAAAAGAGGTTATTTTGGGGACTGCATTTCATTGACTTCAGATTAGCAAAGATTTGAAAAGGCATTCATCGACTGTGACATCGTGCCTGTCTTTTTCATCCCTGAAAGACCGTTCTGTGAGACACTGTTATGATTCAAATGTCATTCACACTGGAGAAGCAGGAACAAAGCAGGATTTCCAATAGAAGAAGATCTAATTAAGAGAATAATATTTGCTTATTGTCAGTGCCTAATTAGTTCCCTGGTATTCATGTTTATAAAGGTGGCTCTGTTATAATTACAGTTCAACAAGAGGCAGTTATGTAATGGGTCTCATTGTAAAAAAAAAAAAATACAGTTGAGATACTTGAAGGTCTTCTCCCTTCTTCCTTTACACTTACCAACTCACACACAATAGAGACATCAAATGGTTACATTTTACTCATTACCTTTCTCGACACAGTATAAGAGGTACTAATAAGTTCAGTGAGGGAGAAAGTACTATTCTTTTACCATTCAATGAATCGAACTTCTGCAACATATGTGTGTGAATTTGGGGGGTTATTAGAGTTCACTGTATGTTTTCTTGCATTTTAAAAATGATGCTTCTCTCTTGCTTTCTTTCACATGTGCACTTTCTGGAAGTGTAGTGGAAATAGACTGAGATGAAAATAACACAGACAAGGTGCCAATGCATCGAAAAGAGCCCACTTTTATTATTTTTATTTTTAATTGGAGGATATTTGCTTTACAGTGTGTCAGTTTCTGCTGTACAACAGCATGAGTCAGCTGTAAGTATACATATATCGCCTCCCTTTTGAGCTTCCCTCCCACTCTCCCACCCTTCCACTCTAGATGATCGCACTTTAATGATACTCTGTGTTAATGAGGGAGGTAAATTGGGATCAAAACAATCAAATGATTTTCTGTGTTTATGTCTCAAAAGAGAATTTTGATCATGTCCATTTACTTGCCATTAAGGAGCTACATTAAATTTGATCAAGAACATATCAGACCCTCCACTGTATGTGATCCCTACAAACTCTTAATCTTTCTCCCACAGTTTTTATAATACCGTAACCTAAAACAGTTTAGTATACCTGCAGAAGAGACTAATGTTAAGTGCTGTTAGAGATAAGTCACACATTTTCAGTGGCTTAATAAAGTAGAACTTCATTTTTGTTTTTATTCATGAAACTATCAATGAGGATATTCCTGGTCACTAGATGACTTATCACCACATGATGATTCAAGTCTCAGGTTGATTCCAGTCTCCAGAGTCCGATTTCTCTTCTCACCAAGATAGAAACAATGGGCAAAAAGCATACTTTAAATTCTGGCCTAGCAGTGACATAAGTACTTAAGCTCACTTTCCATTGGTAAGAATGAAGTCACATGACACATGTCTGGGAACTACACTCTGTTGCTGGGCAACCTCTTCCCAGTGACAATTTCAGATTATGAAAAAGGAAGCACACATTTTGTCGCAAAGCCCATTGTCCTTTCTACATCATTCCTATAGAGCTTGCTGCTTCATTACTCTGTGCCATTTCATTTGGTGAATTCTTACTCAGCTTCAAGCTATATTCAGGCATAATTTCTCTGTATAGTCATCTGTGATCTGCCCAGACAAGATAAGAAATTGCCTCTTCCTTATAGCTATAACATACGTAAATATTCCTAGTAGAGTAGGTAAAACGTTTGTGCATAACTATTTAATTGTCTGTCTTGTATGGTCATTTCTGGTATCATTTCTACTCTTTTGCTTTCACTCTCCCCCAGTTGCTTGATTTTCCTTCATTGCACTTTAATTATTATTTATGTTTTGATGAATTTATGTTTTGATCTATATTTCTAACATAATACTTTCTCCAGATCTTAAGGTGTATTGGGATTGAGAAATGGAACAATAGGGAAACAATGTATACATACATATATAACTCATGTGTTTTATTATAAAGTATTGACTAATGCATTTACAGAGACCAAAAAGTCTATACTTCCACTTGCAAGCTGGAGACCTGGAAAGATTTTAGTATAGTCACCCCTCAGTACCTGTAAAGGACTGGCTCCTGGACCCTCATGGATACGAAAATCCATGGATGCTTAACTCCCATATATAAAATGGATCAGTACTGTTGGCTCTCTGTATCTGTACTTTTCTCATGTGCAAAGTCTAACCTGCACGTGTGAGAGACCTGACAACAATTGATGTCCCGAGAGCCAGAAAGCCAACATATTTAGTCTGGATCTTAATGCCTGAAAGTTAGGAACATCTAGGGCAAAGAAGATTGAACTCCCAGCTCCAGTGGCCAGGCAGAGAACAAATTCAACCTTCCTCTTCCTTTGTGTTCTATCAGGCCTTTGATCCATTGAGTGATGTCCTCCCATATTAGAGAGAAACATCTGCTATACTCAGTCCACCAAGTCAAATGCTGATATTTTCCAGAAGCACTCTCACAGACCCCAATATGGTGTTTAACTAGCACTCAGGATATCCCTTACCCAATCAGTGGATTTATGCATTTCACCATCAACGTAAAGCAATACCTACTTGGAGATTTTTAATGTGAATATATATTGTCTGTTGCTGCATTGCAGACCACCCCACAACTTACTGGCATAAAACAACCATTGCAGTGTGTTCATGATTTTGAAGTTCAGGATTCCAGACAGAGCTAAGGAGAGTATGTCATCTATGCTCCACATGGAGTGGAACTAAGTTATAGTGCCCAGAATTTCTAGAGGTGGTTTAGTTTAATTAATTGGGTCTATGTATTTGGGCCTTCAGTTCTGATGGTCAGGTGGATTATGTGGTTCTTCTTCTTCCTGTTATTTTTGCTGTTTGGAATAGCCAAGTTGCCTTCTTCACCCTCAGAACCAATATATGCACAGGGATGTCTAGGACTCTCTCTCTCAACCACTTGGTTTAATTTTGTGGAGCTTTTCCGGGAGGTAAAAAGAAGTGTCATTCTAGAGCCAAACGATTCCTTAACAATTCCTCTAAATTATTCTCAAAACTCAATAGTTACTGTTTTGCCTACCGTTGCCCAGCCAGATCCATGAGTCAATAACACACTTTCTCTTTTGCACATTTCCTTGTGCAGCAGTGTTGCTAAATATTTTGCCTCTGTGTAACACGTATGTCCTTTCCTCAAGTCTTCAATAGCATTTCTCTCATTGTTCTTCAGGACTTCCTCAACAGTCTTCTGCAGGAACATCTGGCTTCTACTCACTATTTCAAAGTCAAGGCCACCAGCCTGAAATTTTTTATTATGGTGGCATATCACTTCCAGATAACACATTTTGTTATGGATGACTACTGCTGTGTTATAAACTGCCCCAGACTTAGTACATAACAGCAACTTTTTTCATATGCTCATTATTTTGTTTTAATTAGAAATTTTACATAAGGCACAATGGTGATGGACTTTCCTCTGCTTTGCAATTACTTGGACTCTTAGCTGAGGTGACTCAATTAGCTGAAGATAGCAAAGACAACTTGATGAGTCCTAAGCCTTTAACCATCTGACTACAGTGTATTCTTCAGTCTCAATTTATTTCTATCTAACTACACAAAGATCCCTTCTTATCTCACTGTGTATATCCTTGTTTTATCCTAGTGTCCTGGACTTCCTTTTTGTTACTCTTTTTACTTAAAAAAAAAAGTCTTCTTGTTTGATCCTTTATCCAATGAAACTGAAATCTATGTGAAGGGAGCAATCACACATCACTCTAATTCACCATTCTATCTCTACCTCTAATACATTGCTTGTTACATGGCAGGTGCTCAGTAAATGTTTAATAAATTTTGAAGCCATCGATTGCTTTTTAGTTCCCACTGGCAAACAGAATGATCTCAGTGGCAGTTCATCTCAGTGACAAAGATGTGTATTTGTCCAGATCTAAACATACATATAATTTACTGAAGATATGTTAAGACTGGTTAGCCAGAGGGAAACTCAAGTCATGATTGAGATTTTAACCATTAAGATAGTGCTCAGAATATAATCTAAAAACATTGTAAGGCTAGAAAGAATGAATCACGGTATCAAAAGGTGAGATGAAATCGACATTCCAAAAAATGAAAACAGATAAAACACTAGAACAAACAGTTTAGTACTAAGGCAATAGATGGATGCACTGTCCCAGCTTTTTTGCTTGGGGAGAGGACCTTCATAGATATGGCAGCACTTCAGGGAGTTTTTGAGACTGTCCACATTTAGTTGCAGACATGGTGAACAGCCTAGCATTTCCAATATCATCTCTTTTGTGCAAATATCTCTGTAAATGAATAACCAGGATGTCACCCCCGCTTGTCTTTGTGTGCATTCTCTAGAACTCTTCTAGGCTTTAAACTGATGTTGGATGTAGTTGGAACTTGACAGAAGTGAGTAAATTAAAAAGATATCAATAACGTTATAAGTGAGGAATAATGGATAATGATATTTAAATAAAGTCTAAACCATTGTTAGTTTTCTAAAATTATTTAAAAGCATTTATGTTTATTAATTATGGTCAGGTCAATTTAAAGATTTCATCAAGATTTCCAGTAGTTAAGTTGTCTGCCACTAAAATGATCTCCCAGGGGCTATAACTCACATACTTGAAAATCTTAGAGTCTATCATTCCTAATTAGCCTAACTAGAACACACCTCTGAGAAGGCAGTGGCACCCCACTCCAGTACTCTTACCTGGAGAAGGAAATGGCAAACGACTCCAGTGTTCTTGCCTGGAGAATCCCAGGGACGGGGGTGCCTGGTGGGCTGCTGTCTATGGGGTCACACAGAGTCGGACACGACCAAAGTGACTTAGCAGCAGCAGAACACACTTCTATCCAGGTAAGATCCCTAAACATGACTTAACTAGTGATTACTACTAGTTGATTTCCTCTGTCTCCCCTCTCAAATTCTGTGCTCCAAGAGCACAGAGGTAGTGGTTTTCTTACCCACCCTTTATCATCACTGAGTAAAGTTCCTGTCACTGTGCATTGATTTAATCACTAGTGATATGAGTTGAATTCTATTGATTCTCCCTTCCACTCCCAAAGAGTTAGAAGGTACTGAACACAGTATATAGAAATAGGCCATCTGTTTTTATCCTATCAACATTATTTTACACTTTATTTCCTCAAGTCTATTCAGTGTAAATTTTTCAGGCTTCTAGCTCAATATAGAACTAATATACAAAGTCCATTTGGATCATGAATTCTCCATTCCATTTTTTCTATAGTAATTATAGACTATTTACGATATGAGTTGTTGTTGTTGTTTTTTTTTAATCCTAAACAAAATGTAGTTGAAGAGAAAAATCACATTTCCCTAGCGTCTGGTAATACCATGCATAAACATGATGTACACTTGAAATCTCTAGATATTATATTTAACTTAGACTGGAGGTCCTAAGTCTTAATGACCAGGCTTTCTGAGATGTTCATCCTGGTTATAATCCTCAAATCTGGATCAAATAAAATTTGCCATTCCTTTCTTAAAAAGTAATAATGACCAAATTTTAGAGGTATTTAATTCTGATCTTAGTAGCCAGGAAAGAAAAATAGAGAAAAAAAAGCAAACACATTTGAAGCCTGAGTTCTACAAATGTTATACATAATAGTAGCACCTCAATGCAGTAGATACCCCAACTGATCAACAGTGATTGTGTAAGTTTTAGTATTAATTGTGTAGTCTTGAGCACATGAGAATAACTGAAAAAATTAAAGTTCAGCTTCTGACAGCCCTTCGTCTTTCTACCATACCACACATGTGGTGAAGACAATCATTATGAACGTGGGGTCATTCTCAGGATCTGATGGATTGCTCTTTCACAGACTGGCACTTACATAATCACAACTGCACCTTGAGGTACTTAAGCTCCTTGAAATACATATATATGTATATCGCTATTTGTTAAATAAGTGAAATGTCTGCAGGCCATTAGTAATCTACTGCTCTTAGATGATGGGATTATGTCTTGTGGTAGAGGCTATTTCAGGTATCTCTGTAGCAAAAAAAAAGAAAAAAGAAATTCTAGACCAAGTTCTGCAGCAACTGACACTGTTTCCTGATCCTCAGCTCGGAGGAAAACTGTGTTCTCTCAGTTATCACTCTCCTCCAAATGGTGGTAATCTCACATTTCCAATCACATCTCTAAATGTCTGGGTCACAGTGAGAAGCAGCTGATACAGATAAATTACAAAGATAACCTTTTGCTGAGGTTGTTAGTGTGATTGATAGGAATTATTACACAAATTAGAAATCATTAGGTTTTTTATTGGTAAAATGGGATCCCCAACAAGCCACACCAACAAGGAGAGCAAGAAAAGGTCTCCAAGGAACAGTGGGTCATCCCATGTCTGGACTTCTGAGAGTTTCAGTATATCATGCTAAATTGAAGGAATCATGGGCAAGAGAAATAAAGCTATAGAGCTGTGGTTCTCAGGCTTAAGCATCATCAGAATTACCTGGAGGTATGAGCAGGTCTTACACTGGGCCTCAGAATCTGCATTTCTGACAGATTCCTGGACAGTGCTAGACTGCTGATTTGGGGCAACTCTGAAGGCCCCTGCTTGAGAATAATGCTTAATAAAGGCTCTAGAGTCACACCTCCTAGGACTGAAACCTCCCACTTTCCTTGAAGGCTTCATGTAAGTTTATTCACCACTTTGAGCCACAATTTCTTCACCTTCTAAATAGTAATTAAAATAGAGTAATTGGTGGCAAGCAGAAAGTCCACATACTCTAAAGAATATTTATACAAGGTCCATGGAGGCTGGTTTCCTTAAATGGCAAGTATCCAAGTGCTAATTGCAGGTGAACAGTGAAGAGACTCAGCTATACATACACATATATCAATTCTCCCCGAAAACTCCCCTCCCATCCAGTTCTATTTTCAATATAACAGTGTGTACATGACTTGCCCAAACTCCCTAACTATCCCTTCTCTCTGGCAACCATAAGTTCACTTTCTAAGTCTGCAAGTCTCTTTCTGTTTTGTAACTTCATTTGTATCATTTCTTTTTAGATTCTGTGTATAAAGGATGCCATATGACATTTCTCCTTCTCTGTCTTATTTCATGAGTATGACACTCTCTAGGTCATTCAATGTTGCTGCAAATGGCATTATTTAATTCTTTTTTAATGGCTGAGTAATATTCCATTGAATATATATACCACATCTTCTTTTCCATTCCTCTGTCAGTAGACATTTAGGTTACTCAAATGCCTTTTCTAGGCTGAGGGCTTTTCCATACATTATTTTATACAGTCTTAACTTACACAGTGTAAAGACACTGGAGGTTAGTAATTACTATCCATCTTTAGTTCAGTTCAGTCACTCAGTTGTGTCTGACTCTTTGCAACCCCATGAATCACAGCATGCCAGGCCTCCCTGTCCATCACCAACTCCCAGAGTTCACTCAAACTCATGTCCATCAAGTCGGTGATGCCATCCAGCCATATCTGTCATCCCCTTCTCCTCCTGCCCCCAATCCCTCCCAGCATCAGGGTCTTTTCTAATAAGTCAACTCTTCGCATGAGGTGGCCAAAGTATTGGAGTTTCAGCTTCAGCATCAGTCCTTCCAATGAACACCCAGGACTGATCTCCTTTAGGACGGACTGGTTGGATCTCTTTGCAGTACAAGGGACTCTCAAGAGTCTTCTCCAATACCATAGTTCAAAAGCATCAATTCTTTGGCACTCAGCCTTCTTCACAGTCCAAATCTCACATCCATACATGACCACAGGTAAAACCATAGCCTTGACTAGACGGACCTTAGTCGGCAAAGTAATGTCTCTGCTTTTGAATATACTACCTAGGTTGGTCATAACTTTCCTTCCAAGGAGTAAGCGTCTTTTAATTTCAAGGCTGCAGTCACCATATGCAGTGGTTTTGGAGCCCCCAAAAATGAAAAGTTTGTCACTGTTTCCCCATCTATTTCCCATGAAGTGATGGGACCAAATGCCATGATCTTAGTTTTCTGGATGTTGAGCTTTAAGCCAACTTTTTCGCTCTCCTCTTTCACTTTCATCAAGAGGCTTTTTAGCTCCTCTTCACTTTCTGCCATAAGGGTGGTGTTATCTGCATATCTGATGTTATTGATATTTCTCCCAGCAATCTTGATTTCAGCTTGTGCTTCTTCCAGCCCACTGTTTGTCATGATGTACACTGCATATAATTTAAATAAGAAGGGTGACAATATACAGCCTTGACATACTCCTTTTCCTATCTGCAACCAGTCTGTTGTTCCACATCCAGTTCTGTTGCTTCCTGACTTGCATATATAGAGAACGAAATCTGGACTTAGGCTAAGTTCTTAGGGGTTACCCAGATATTAAATATGAGTGCCAGAATTTGAACCCAAATTGTCTGATGCCCAAAATTTGCTCCATTACTTCCTATTTTCCTCCTGATTAATACTTGGTAGACTTTTGCTTGACAGCTGAAACATCACTGATGACCGCTGAGAAAAGCACCCAGTTCATCTCTGGTTAGAAACCCATTTCTCTGCAAATACAACTTAATTTCTTGTGTAGGTCAAGTCTTAGGTGCATAGTCATCTGTGTTCTTGTTGCATTGAATTTGCTTTCAGCTATCATTTTTGGGAGACAAATATCAGAAAGCGAAATTTACACTTCGTCCTGGCAGAACTTTGTCTGTTGTAGAAACTCTCAATAGTCCTCATGTGGGCATAGGCCAGTGTCTATCACATGACCAGTAGGGCTTGATATTGCCCACATCTGTAAACAGCTTCTGGCTAGCATGTTCAGAGACAGTGGTTGGCCTCTACTGATATTTACTGAGAAGGTCTGATAATTATCTTGACTGTTCACAAATCTGACGCCCCTCCATGAAGATATATGATCGGGACGGATACTACTTCATCACTTTGCCAGTTTGAAGATGATTTTTCCTTACAACATGTCTTTGACTGGTCTACAGAAGAAATATTGTTTCTCCCTAATAATTCTACCTTATCACATGAAAAACAATAATGCTCATGTTATGTGTGTGCATCAAAATGTGTATACCAGGTTTTACTTAGAATGTGTCTTTGCATTGGGCTAATACTACAAAATTATTTTCTCCATTCTCATAATTAACGCTGCCATGACAACATTGTTTCCTGACATCATATTTCAGCCCTAATATCTAGAAGGAATGAGGAACAAGTTTTCAAATTCGGTGTTAAGAAGGAGTGGGGAGGGACTTTCCTGGCAGTCTGGGGGTTAAGAGTCTGCCTTCCAGTGCAGGGTATGCAGGTTTGATCCCTGGTTGAGGAGCTAAGATTCCACATGCGTCTCAGACAAAAAAAAAAAAAAAAAACACACCAGAAAACAGAAACAATATTGTAACAAATAAAATAAAGACTTTAAAACAGCCCACATTAAAAAAAAAATCTTACAGAAGTGGGGGAATGTAAATGGCAAAATTTTCAGAAATAGTGAATTTCTGTGAAGCTGCATGCCACGGTACTGCTATGATATGGGGAGAAAAATTACAATTAGAGCCAATAGAGAAAGAACTGTAGTATAAAAACCTTTATGTTGCAGATAATATACAATGAGGTCTGAGATACTAAGTGGCTTGTCTTAGCATCACTGTTCCAAAGAAGCAGATTTGGTTTCCTGGCTCCAGAAACTGCACTGATTTATAGTATCTAATGGGTCTCTTTCATTCTTTAATTCTGGAATTGACATTTCCCTGTATCAGTGTCATACCCGTTTATATTACATAAGTGGCCTTTATATAATTTAAGCAATCTTTCCCATTCACATACAGAGGAGATTAGAATAGATTCCAACAGTAGGTATGTATCTATGCATGTACATACTTATGCTTGTTGGATTTGTTTGGCAATTACAAATGGCTTGCTGATCGTGCATACTGATATAAAAGAGTTTTAAACCTTTTGAAATGCACTGACTTCCCTCTTAGAGGTTGTGAGTGGGAGGTTTGGACTAAAGCTGATGAACAACATCCTGGGGCAGATAGAACAGGAAATAAAACAGAAACCAGTTTCCTTCATTTTTTTGCCAGGGACTGAGTTGTTCCAGGAACAACTATATTAAAAAGGGAACAAAATGAATACAAAAATCTGCATTTCTTCACCATGAGGAGAATATCAGCATTGTGTGGAAACGTTTGTGATTTACGTTAAAATAACTTTTCCTTAAAGCATCACAATATGATTTACAGATATAATGGAAAGAAAATATTACTTGCATTTTTTTGGTTGAAGAAAGCCATGCCACATAATCTAGGGGAAATGATACACTTAATTTCTCAAAGTTGCATCGACAGGTAAGACTGAGAGAATGATAACTGCTCCAGAGATGTTTTTTTGATCATGTTATATAACTCAACATCTAGCCACCCTCAAATTTTACTTTTGCTTTGAAAAGAGAATGTGATAATTATCTAAGTGAAATTTGTCAAAGTGTAATATTTTTAACTCAAATTTTCTGTTCACTGGCTGTCATTGATGTCCCATATTTATGCCTGTTCAGGAGCCATGCCCACTGGTGCGAGCCACCCACGCCCAGTCTTGCAGTTTGAGTGATGAAGTCTATACCAAGCTGCAGAGATGGGCTTATGGCTTAGACCTGTATAAGCAGAGAACTGTATTCACGTATTTACAATAATTAGTTAAGGAATCATCTGATTACAACTAAATAGAAGTCATTAAAAATAACCTTAGGAGTCATTCTGGAACCACGGTAAAATCTACCTTTTCATGCCTAAGCTGGAATGATCTAAAAATAGCTCTCAAGTGACTGATGGTAAAGAATTATTTTGATCAATTATTCTTATTTTCATGGAAATGAAACCTGAAATAAAGGAAGCATACTGGTTGGGAAGGAAAGAGACAAGACACACAGATGTTAAAGGGTTCTGCTGTAAAGAATAATCCAAGCACATTTCAACTGTAATAAATAAATTTTTAGATGTTATGGGGAGGGAGGTGGGAGGGGGGTTCATGTTTGGGAACACATGTAAGAATTAAAGATATTAAAATTTAAAAAATGAAAAAAAAAATAAAGTGAAGAAAATAAATTTGGTTGAAATTAGAAAATATAAGCTTTTTTCTGCCTCCTATAATTGATAAAGTATTAGGTAATATATTTTTTATAGTCTTTAAATGAGTTAATTAGACAATTTCTCAATGTCAGTTTTGCTAGGCATTGCATAGAAACTGAAATCAGTGTCCCATTGCAGCAAAAGTTGTTTCCAAGAAAATGTTTTATTTGAATAATGTTATTTGCCATTTAGCACATTTTAGATGTAATTGTATGATATTCCTTTTATATTTTTTTCTTTGTTAGTGAAATATTTTCTCTCAATTAATCAAGCCACAACATTATCAAAATTTTCACATACAGAATGGGAAATTTCAACACATCTCAATAACTATTTTGGACACTTGTAGTTAAACACATTAAGATGCTTATTAGTGGAGAGTTGTGGAATGAGTCTCAATTAGTGAATTAGACTGTATTCATTACACTTCACCAAATGCTCATTAGCAGATTGTTTGATTTTTTTTTCATACCCATGCTAGAGGGAAAAAAAAAATAAGGATGGATGGAAATGGGGAGCTAGTTTGCCTTAAAAGCAATATGAAAATATAGTTACATGATAGTCTTTTTGCTTACAGCTGCCTAGAGCAAAAAAAAAAAAATGCTTATAGCCTTTATAGGTATTAGAAGGAAGGGCTAATTCTTCTGTGCCACTAGTGAAACCATTTGGCATATATTTTTCCTAAGTCTTTTATTTTCAGAAAGCAAGTTTATGCAAAGCATATCAATTTGGGGGGAGAGAGGAAGCAGAGATCATCTGATGGCTCAATTTGGCTGAATTATACCTTGATGACCTGGCCAAATTTTTTCAGAATGTGCAGCAATCTAGGAGTCTTCCATACAAATTTCCCAGCTTTCCTGATCTCACAGGGGGACAGAATTTGACTAGTTTGATGGTTCTTCAAGGCTTTCCAACTCCCCATTTTATATTTCCTCTAAAATATTTGCATGTTTAATTCCATATGACTGTCTGCTTCCTGGAAGATGCAGACTGACACAATAAACAAAGAAGTTTATCACAAAAATAGCCTAGAAAATCTCTAGAATAAGCATGTCTCTCTAGCCCCAGGAGACCTAAAACATAGCTGAGGATGGAAGTAAATGTATCTACTTAAAACAAACCGCAAAACAAAAAAACAAACAGGATGATCAAGGGGAAGTTTACCTAATAATGTAAGAGATTTACAAACCACTTCTCCTACAGACTCCCCAGTTGGAGATTTCTTCTCTTGGGAAATAATCAGTAAAAAAAAAAATAAATAAATAACTGTAAATAGAGATAATTCGAATGCCCACTCTTTAAAGCACCAATTCTAGTCTTCAGTTCAGTTCAGTTGCTCAGTCGTGTCCGACTCTTTGCGACTCCATGGACTGTATGCTAGGCTTCCCTGTTCATCACCAACTTCCAGGGCTTACTCAAACTCATTTTCAGCAAGTTGGTAATGCCATCCACCCATTTCATTCTCTGTCGTCCCATTCTCCTCCCACCTTCAATCTTTCCCAGCATGAGGGTCTTTTCTAATGAGTCAGCTCTTCGCATCAGGTGGCCAAAGTATTCAAGTTTCAGCTTTAGCATCAGTCCTTCCCATGAATATTCAGGAATGATTTCCTTGAAGATGGACTGGATTGATCTCTTTGCAGTCCAAGGGACTCTCAACAGTCTTCTCCTACACCACAGTTCCAAAGCATCAATTCTTTGGCACTCAGCTTTCTTTATAGTCCAACTCTTGCATCCATACATGACCACTGGAAAAACCATAGCTTTGCATAGACAGACATTTGTTGACGAAGTAATGCCTCTGCTTTTTAATATGCTGTCTAGGTTGGTCATAGCTTTTCTTTCAAGGAGCAAGTGTCTTTTAATTTCATGGGTGCAGTCACCATCTGCAGTGAATTTGAGCCCCGCAAAATAAAGTCTCTCATTGTTTTCACTGTTTCCCCATCTATTTACAATGAGGTAATGGGACTGGATACCATGATCTTAGTTTTCTAAATGTTGAGTTTTAAGCCAGCTTTTTCACTCTCCTCTTCCACTTTCATCAAGAGGCTGTTTAGTTCTTCTTCCCTTTCTGCCATAAGGGTGGTGTCAACTACGTATCTGAGGTTATTGATACTTCTCCTGGCAATCTTGATTCCAGCTTGTGCTTCATCGAGCCCAACACTTCTCATGATGTACTCTGCATAAAAGTTAAATAAGCAGGGTGACAACATACAGCCTTGATGTACTCCTTTCTTGATTTGGAAGCAGTCTGTTGTTCCATGTGCAGATCTAACTATTGCTTCTTGACCTGCATACAGATTTCTCAGGAGGCAGGTAAGGTGGTCTGGTATTACCATCTCTTTAAGAATTTTCCACAGTTTGTTGTGGTCCACACAGTCAAAGGCTTTGGCATAGTCAATGAAGCAGAAGTAAATGTTTTTCTGGAACTCCCTTCCTTTATCGATGATCCAGTGGATGTTGGCAATTTGATCTCTGGTTTCTTTGCCTTTTCTAAATCCAGCTTGAACATCTGGAAGTTCATGGTTCAGGTACTGTTGAAGCCTGGTTTGGAGAATTTCAAGAATTACCTTGCTAGAGTGTGAGATGAGTGCAATTGTGCAGTAGTTTGAGCTTTCTTTGGGATTGGAATGAAAACTGACCTTTTCCAGTCCTGTGGCCACTGCTGAGTTTTCCAAATTTGCTGGCATATGGAGTGCAGCACTTTCACAGTATCATCTTTTAGGATTTGAAATAGCTCAATTGGAATTCCATCACCTCCACTAGCTTTGTTTGTAGTGATGCTTCCTAAAGTCCACTTGACTTTGCATTCCAGGATGCCTGGCTCTAAGTTAGTGATCACACCATCATGGTTATCTGGGTCATTAAGATCTTTTTTGTATAATTCTTCTGTGTGTTCTTGCTACCTCGTCTTAATATCTTCCACTTCTGTTAGGTCCATAGCATTTCTGGCCTTTCTTGTGCCCATCTTTGCATGAAATGTTCCTTTGGTATCCCTAATTTTCTTTAAGAGATCTCTAGACTTTCCCATTCTATTTTTTCACTGTATTTCTTTGCATTGCTCACTGAGGAAGGCTTTCTTATCTCTCTGTGCTATTCTTTGGAACTCTGCATTCAAATGGGTGTATCTTTCCTTTTCCCCTTTTCCTTTAGCTTCTCGTCTTTTCTCAGCTATTTGTAAGGCCTCCTCAGACAACCATTCTGCTATTTTGAATTTTTTTTTCTTGGGGATGGTCTTGATCACTGCCTCCTGTACAATGTCATGAACGCTGTCCATAGTTCTTCAAGCACTGTCTATCAGATCTAATCCCTTGAATCTATTTGTCACTTCCACTGGATAATCGTAACGGATTTGATTTAGGTCATACCTAAATGGTCTAGTGGTTTTCCCTACTTTTTTCAATTTAAGTCTGAATTTGGCAATAAGGAGTTCATGATCTGAGCTGCAGTCAGCTTCCAGTCTTGTTTTTGTTGACTGTGTGGAGCTTCTCCATTTTGGCTGCAAAGAATATAATCAGTCTGATTTCGATATTGACCATCTGGTGATGTCCATGTGTAGAGGGTGTTTGCTATGAACAGTGCATTCTCTTGGCAAAACTCTGTTAGCCTTTGCCCTGCTTCGTTTGTACTCCAAGGCCAAATTTCCCTGTTACTCCAGGTATCTCTTGACTTCCTACGTTTGCATTCCTTTCCCCTATAATGAAAAGGACATCTTTTTTGGGTGTTCTCGAAGGTCTTGCAGATCTTCATAGAACCATTTAACTCAGCTTCTTCAGCATTACTGATTGGGGCATAGACTTGGATTACCGTGATATTGAATGGTTTGCCTTGGAAAGGAACAGAGATCATTCTGTCATTTTTGAGGTTGCATCCGAGTACCACATTTCACACTCTTTTGTTACTATGATGGCTACCCCATTTCTTCCAAAGGATTCTTGCCCACAGTAATAGATATAATGGTCATTTGAGTTAAATTCACCCATTCTAGTCCATTTTAGTTCGCTGATTCCTAAAATGTAGATGTTCACTCTTGCCATCTGTTTGACCACTTCCAATTTACCTTTATTCATGGACCTAACATTCCAGGTTACTACGCAGTATTGTTCTTTATAGCTTTGAGCTTTACTTCCATCACCAGTCCTATCCAAAGCTGGGTTTTTCTTTGGCTCCATCTCTTCATTCTTTCTGGAGCTCTTTCTCCACTGTTCTCCAGTAGCATATTGGGCACCTACCTACCTGGGGAGTTCATCTTTCAGTGTCCTATCTTTTTGCCTTCATACTGTCCTTGGGGTTCTCAAGGCAAGAATACTGAAGTGTTTTGTGACTCCCTGCTCCAGTGGACCATGTTTTGTCAGAACTCTCCACCACGACCCGTCCATCTTTGGTGGCCCTACACAGCATAGCTCATAGTTTCATTGAGTTAGAAAAAGCTGTCATCCATGTGCTCTGTTTGATTAGTTTTCTGTGACTGTGGTTTTCATTCTGTCTGTTCTCTGATGGATAAGGATAAGAGGCTTATGGAAGCTTCCTGATGAGTGACACTGACTGAGGGGGAAATTGGCTCTGATGAGTGGGGCCATGCTCAGTAAATCTTTAATCCAGTTTTCTGTGATGGGTGGGGCAGTGTTCCCTCACTGTTGTTTGACCTGAGACCAAACTGTGGTGGAGGTAATGAAAATAACGGCAACCTCCTTCAAAAGGTCCTATGCAGGCACTGCTGCCCTCGGTGCTCCTGACCCTGCAGCAGGCCACTGCTGACCTGTGCCTCCACCAGAGTCTCTTGGACACTCACAGGCAAGTCTGGGTCAGTCTCTTGTGGGGTCACTGCTTCTTTCTCCTGGGTCCTGGTTCGCACAAGATTTTGTTTGTGCCCTCCAAGAGTCTGTTTCCCCGGTCCTGTGTAAGTTTTGGCAGCTCTGTGGTGGAGTTAATGATGACCTCCTCCAAGAGGGCTTATTCCATAGCCGGGTCTGCTGCACCCAGAGCCCCTGCCCCTGCAGCAGGCCACTGCTGACCTGTACCTCCACAGGAGACACTCAAACACTCAAAGGCAGGTCTGGCTCAGTCTCTGTAGGGTCTCCTGGTGAGCACAAGGTTTTGTTTTAGCGTCTCTGGCGGGTATGGGGTTTGACTGTAAACACAGTCTTGCCCCTCCTACTGTTTTCTGGGGCTTCTCCAGCAAGTCTTGAAACACTATAATAGGTGGCCTGCCCACTGTAAATTTCTATCTTTGTAACAATACTCTAGTACCTCACTTTTAATAGAACTGAACTGCAAATCATCACTGAACATCTGAGAAAATCCATTAAAAATAAAGCCACCAATGTAGACAAACATCAAAAATGGGAATATAGAGAAAATAAGAAAATGTGGTAAAATAGGAAATATGGAGAAAATAGAAAAATGAGAAAAAGAAAACATTTTTTAAAATCACAACTGATATCCTCAGAATGAGAAGAGTATTGGAATATAACAGTGACCCAATGTTTTAGAAAGAAAAAAAAGAAGAAAGAAAGAAACAAAGAATTAATATTGTAACTTATAGATTGGGTTGTATTTTTTATTCATTAAATTTCCCATTCCAGTAAGAATAACTGTAAGAAACAGCAGATAAACTAGAGCAGAATAAAATATTGGGGGAAATAATATAAAAATTTTATCATAATTAACATGAGTTTTAGAATAATAGAAGTTTATTTCAGATAATTCAATTGATGATTACTATTGTTGCTACTACTATTATGTATTTTGTTTTCTATGAGCTGAGCCCTGTCTTAGGACCCCTACTTATCTTGTCTCTAATACCTATAATCATTATATGAGAATAAAATATCAATCCCCATTATTAGAGAAGAAATTAGAGTTGAAGTTATAGAGAGGATAGGGAATCTTCAGTGGAGCCAAAACGTGACAGACAGATCTTTCAATTCAGATAAATATTTACTTAAAACCATCTGAGTTGCAGGCATTCTAAGGAATGAAGAAAGCAAATATTTTCTGGTCCTCATATCCTCAAAATATAATGCAGGAGAGGCATTTCCTCAACTAACTGAAGACTTAACAATGTAGCATATGTGAGAGGGACTGATTGAATTTTCCTGGTGAAAAGAAAAGACTTCTTTACTGAAGTGGTAATTAGAGTGTGGCTCAAAGGTGGAGTAGAATTTCACTGGAATTAGTTTGATTTCTGAATGAGGAAAGAGCATTAGTGCAGGTCTATCATTGTGAAAATTCAATTATCAGCAAAAGTAGAATTTAAAAAAACACAAAAAAAGCAAACTCAAAGCAATAGTACATAATAAAAGCAAAGTAATTTCAAGAAGATATAGCAAACAATCTTTATGCAGCCAGTACAGAGACTAGAAAGATATAAAGCAAAAATAAAACAGAACGAAAATCCCAGAGGAGATGGAAATGGACAATGGAGGATTTATATTTAGCTGTATCAGATATTGATCAAGTAGAAATTTATAAGGTTGTATATTTGGAGAACATATTAATAACTTATTCCTGAATGGCTATGATATACAGAACTTGGAGAGAATAAAGTGCAAAATAAACCAGAGAAATAAAATTTGAAACTATGCTAATATTCTATACTCATTACTCTTAGAACCAAAAGGAGTGATGCAATCAGATCTGCTTTTAGAAAATAATAGAGGCAATAATGGGAAAAAACTGTCAGATATAGTAAAAGCATGGGTATATTATATATATATATATATACATATAGATAGAAAAATATGTAAATGTGTGTGTGTGTGTGTGTGTGTGTGTGTGTGTATATGATAAAAAGAAAACAAATGAGTCCAGGTGAAAGATGATGGGGACCTCAGAGACATGGAAATGGTGACTTAGGAAAGGCCATATATATAAGACATATAGGATTTATCAACAGGATATGGGGTGAGGAGAAGAAAAAGTTAGATAAGTCTTTGCATTTCCAAGGTTCAGGGCTATAGAGCAATGCTTTCTAAACCTCACTAATGCTAAGAATTACCTGAGGCAATGATCAAAAACTGAGTTTTGGGGGACTCAAAGCAAAGGTCTCACCATTGTCTCTAACACAAAACAGGTGGTTAGTGACTAAAGAAAGAAAGACTAAGTGCAGATAATAATAGTAACAATAATACCTAAGATATATTAATTGTACTTTAACATATGTGAATATTCTACCATAAACCATTATGTTCTCCTTATAAAGCTAATCTTTCATAGTCTCTTGTTCATGCAGAGCACCACCTATCCAGAAGTTACCCAGATTATCCCTCTTAAACTTCTTAGCACATCAGTTTGAAGATATGAGCAACATGTTTAAATTAATTTTATTAGAGTATAATTGCTTTATAAACTTGCATTAGTTTCTTGTTGTTCAGTCACTCAATTGTGTCTGACTCTGCGACAACATGGACTGCAGCATGCCAGACTTCTGAGTCCTTCACCATCTCCAGGCGTTTGCTTAAACTCACGTCCATTGAGGTGGTGATGCCATCACCATCTCATCCTCTGTCATTCCCTTCTCTTCCTGCCTTCAATCTTCCCCAGCATCAGGGTCTTTTCCAGGGAGTTGGCACTTTGCATCAGATGCCCAAAGTATTGGAGCTTCAGCATCAGTCCTGCCAATGAATATTCAGGACTGATTTCCTTTAGGATTGACTGGTTTGATCTCCTTGTAGTCCAAGGACTCTCAACAGTCTTCTCCAGCACCACAGTTCGAAGGCATCAGTTTTTGGGCACTCAGCCATTTTTATTGTCCAGCTCTCACATCTGTACCCGACTAATTGAAAAACCATAGGTTTGACTATACAGACCTTTGTAGGCAAAGTAATGTCTCTGCTTTTTAATATGCTGTCTAGTTTGGTCATAGCTTTTCTTCCAAGGAGCAAGTGTCTCTTAATTTCATGGCTGCAGTCACCATCCACAGTGATTTTGGAGTCCAAGAAGATAAAGTCTGTCACTGTTTCCATTTCTTTCCCCATCTATTTGCCATGAAGTGATGGGACAAGATGCCATGATCTTCATTTTTGAATGTCGAGTTTTATGTCAACTTTTTCATTCTCCTCTTTCACCTTCATCAAGAGCATCTTTAGTTCCTCGTGGCTTTCTGCCATAAGGGTGGTGTCTCATCTGCCTGCCTGAGATTATTGATATTTCTCCCTGCAATATATTTTTCTTTTTATTTTTTTATTGAAGGATAATTGCTTTACAGAATTCTGTTGTTTTCTGTCAAACCTCAGCATGAGTCAGCCATAGGTATGTATTCCCTCCCATTTGAACCTCCCTCCCATCTCCTGCCCCATCCCATCCCTCTAGATTGATGCGGAGCCACTGTTTGAGTTTCTGGAGCCATACAGCAAATTCCTGTTGGCTATCTATTTTACATATGGTAATGTAAGTTAAAATGTTACTCTTTCCAAACACTTCACCCTCTCCTCCCCTCTCCCCATGTCCATAATGCTATTCTCTATGTCTGTTTCCCCGCTGCTGCCCTGTAAATAAATTCTTCAGTACCATTTTTCTAGATTCCATATATATGGATTAGAATATGATAATCTTTTGTTTTCTGACTCACTTAAGTCTATAATAGATTCTAGGTTCATCTGCCTCATCAGAACTGACTCAAATGCATTCCTTTTTATGGCTGAGTAATATTCCATTGTGTACATATACCACAACTTCTTTACCCATTCATCTGTCAGTGGACATCTAGGTTTCTTCCATGTTCTAGCTATTGTAAATAGTGCTGTAATGAGCAATGGGATACATGTGTCTTATTCAATTTTGGTTTCTCAGGGTATATGCCTCAGAGTGGGATTGATGGGTCATGCTGCTGCTGCTGCTGCTGCTGCTAAGTCACTTCAGTTGTGTGCGACTCTGTTGACTCCATAGACGGCAGCCCACCAGGCTCCCCCGTCCCTGGGATTCTCCAGGTGAGAACACTGGAGTGGGTTGCCATTTCCTTCTCCAACGCATGAAAGTGAAAAGTGAAAGTGAAGCTGCTCAGTCATGTCTGACTTCTAGTGACCCCATGGACTGCAGCCCACCAGACTCCTCTGTCCATGGCATTTTCTAGGCAAGAGTACTGGAGTGGGTTGCCATTGCCTTCTCCTGATGGGTCATATGGTGGTTTTATTCCTAGATTTTTAAAGGAATCTCCATAGTGATTCCTTTTTTAAGGAATCCATCTTCCATAGTGGCTGTATCATTTTACATTCCCACCAACAGTGCAAGAGCATTCCCTTTTCTTCTCACCCTCTGCAGCTTTTTTTGTTTGTAGACTTTTTAATGATTGCCATTCTGACCAGTTTGAGGTAATATCTCATTGTAGTTTTGATTTGCATTTCTCTAATATTGAGTGATCTTGAGCATCTTTTCATGAGTTTGTTAGCCAATATGTCTTCTTTGGAGAAGTATCTGTTTAGGTCTTTTTCCCACTTTTTGATTGGTTTGTTTGTTTTTCTGGCATTGAGTTGGATGAGCTGCTTATATGTGTTGGAAATTAATCCTTTGTCAGTTATTTCATTTGCTATAATTTTTTCCAATTCTGAGGCTTGTCTTTTCACCTTGCTTATAGTTTCCTTTGCTGTGCAAAAGCTTTTAAATTTAATCAAGCCCCACTTGTTTACTTTTGTTTTCATTTCCATTACTCTAGGAGGTGGGTCATAGAGGATCTTGCTTTGATTTATGTCATCGAGTGCTCTGCCTATGTTTTCCTCTAAGAGTTTTATAGTTTCTGGTCTTACATTTAGATCTTTAATGCATTTTGAGTTTATCTTTGTGTATGGTGTTAGGAAGTGTTCTAATATCATTCTTTTACATGTAGGTGTCCAATTTTCCCAACACTCTTTATTGAAGAGACTGTCTTTGCCCCATTGTATATTCTTGCCTCCTTTGTCAAAAATAAGGTCCCCTGGGTGCATGGGTTTATTTCTGGGCTTTCTATCCTATTCCATTGTTCTATACTTTTGTTTTTGTGCCAGTACCATATTGTCTTGATGACTATAGTTTTGTAGTATAATCTAAAGTCAGGAAGGTTGCTTCATCCAGTTCCATTTTTCTTTCTCAACACTGCTTTTGCTCTTCAGGATCTTTTGTGTTTCCATATGAACTGTGAAATTTTTTGTTCTAGTTCTGTAAAAAATGCCATTGGTAATTTGATAGGGATCACATTGAATCTGTAGATTGCATTTGGTAGTATAGTCATTTTCACAATATTGATTTTCTTACCCAGGAACATGGAATATCTCTCCATCTTTTTATGTCATCTTTGATTTCTTTCATTTTCTCTCTCTCTCTCTTTAGTCGCTAAGTCATGTCCGACTCTTGTGACCCCATGTAGCCTGTCAGGCTCCTCTATCCATGGGATTCTCCAGGCAAGAATACTGGAGTGGGTTTCCATTTCCTTCCCCAGGGGATCTTCCTGACTCAGGAATCGAACCCAGCCAATATTGCATTAATGTCTTGTAATTTTCTGTGTAAAGTTCTTTTGTCTCCTTAGGTAAGTTTATTCTTAGATATTTAATTCATTTTGTTGCAGTGGTGAATGGGATTGGTTCCTTAATTTCTCTTTATGATTTTTCATTGTTATTATATAGAAATGCAAGTGTTTTCTGTGTATTGATTTTGTATCCTATAACTTTGCTAAATTCACTGATTAGCTCTGGTAATTTTCTGATACTTTCTTTAGGGTCTTCTATATACAGTATCATGTCATCTGCAAACAGTGAGAGTTTTTGTTTTTCTTTTCTGATCTGGATTCCTTTTATTTCTTTTTCTTCTCTGGTTGCTATAGCTAGGACTTCCAGAACTGCGTTGAATAATAGTGGTAAAAGTGAATACCCTTGTCTTATTCCTGATCTTAGGGTGAATGCTTTCAGTTTTTCACCATTGAGAATAATGTTTGCTGTAGGCTTATCATATATGGACTTTACTATGTTGAGGTAGGTTCCTTCTAGGCCTATTTTTGAAGAATTTTAATCAATAATGGGTGCTGAATTTTGTCAAAGGCTTTTTTCTGCCTCTGTTGAAATGATCATATGGTTTTTATCTTTCGATTTGTTAATATGGTATATCACATTGATTGATTTGTGATTACTGAAAAATCCTTTCATTCCTGGAATAAACCCAACTTGATCATGGTGGATGAGCTTTTTTGATGTGTTGCTGAATTCTGTTTCTAAAATTTTATTGAGGATTTTGCATCTATATTCATCAGTGATATTGGCCTATAGGTTTTTTTTTTTTTGTTTTTGTTTTTTTTTTTTTTGCGTGTTGTCTTTGTCTGGTTTTGGTATCAAGGGTGATGGCAGCCTTGTAGAATGAGTTTGGAAGTATTCCTTCCTCTGCAATTTTTTGAAAGAGTTTTAGAAGGATAGGCATTAGCTCTTCTCTAAATGTTGAATAAAATTCTCCTGTGAATCCATCTCGTCCTGGGCCTTTGTTTTTTGGGAGATTTTTGATCATAGCTTCAATCTCTGTGCTTGTTCATAGTTACTAGTTCTTTCTGGTTCAGTCTTGAAAGATTGACGTTTTCTAAGAATCAGTCCATTTCTTCCAGGTTATCCATTTCTTTGCCATATAATTGTTCATAATAGTCTCTTACAATCTTTTATATTTATGCATTGTCTGTTGTAAGCTCTCCTTTCTTCATTTCTAATTGTGTTGATTTGACTCTTCTCTTCTTTTTTCCTTGCAGAGTCCAGCTAAAGGCTTGTCAATTTTGTTTATCTTCTCAAAGAACCAGCTTTTAGTTTTATTAACCTTTACTATTTTTTCTTTCATTTGCTTTTCATTTATTTCTGCTCAGATCTTTATGATTTCTTTCCTTCACTGATTTTTTTTTTCTTCTTCATTTTCCAGTTGTTTTAGGTGTAAAGTTAGTTTGTCTATTTGATGTTTTTCTTGTTTCTTGAGGTAGGATTGTATTGCTATAAACTTCCTTTTAGAACTGCTTTTGCTGCATCCCATAGGTTTTGAGTTGTCATGTTTTCATTGTCATTTGTTTCTAGAAATTTTTGACTTCACTTTTGATTTCAGTAACCCTTTGGTTATTTAGAAACATGTTGTTTAATCTCCAAGTGTTTGTGTTTTTTACAGTATTTTACTTGTAATCGATATCTAGTCTCATAGCATGTGGTCAGAGAAGATACTTGACATAATTTCAATTTTCTTAAATTTACTGAGGTTTGATTTGTGACCCAAGATGTGTTCTGTCCTGGAGAATGTTCCATGTGCATGACAAGAAGGTGTATTCTTCTACATTTGGATGAAGTATCCTGAAGATATCAATGAAATCCATCTCATCTGATGTATCATTTAAGACTTGTGTTTCCTTATTAATTTTCTGTTTTGATGATCTTCGCATTGGTGTGAGTGGGGTGTTAAAGTCTCCTACTATTATTGTGTTACTGTCAATTTCTCCTTTTATGTCTGTTAATAAAAGTTTGTCTTATGTATTGAGATGCTCCTATGTTGGGTGCATAGATACTTAAAATTGCTATGTCTTCCTCTTGGACTGATCCCTTGATCATTATGTAGTGTCCTTCCTTATCTCTTGTAATCTTCTTTATTTTAAGGTCTATTTTGTCTGATATGAGGATTACTACTCTAGCTTTCTTTGGTTCCTATTTACATGGAAAATATTTTTCCATCCTCTCACTTTCAGTCTATATGTGTCTTTAGGTCTGAAGTGGGTTTCTTGTAGACAGCATGTATATGGGTCTTGTTTTTGTATCCGTTCAGCCAGTTTGTGTCTTTTGGTTGGAGCATTTAATCCATTACATTTAAATTAATTATTGATATATATGTTCCTATTGCCATTTTCTTAATTGTTTGGGGTTGATTTTGTAGATCTTTTTTCTTCTGTTGTATTTCTTGACTATATAAGTACCTTTAACATTTGTTGTAAAGCTGGTTTGGTGGTACTGAATTCTCTTAACTTTTGCTTGTCTGAAAAATTTTCTATTTCTCCATCAACTTTGAATGAGAACCTTGCTAAGTACAGTAATCTTGGTTCTAGGCTCTTTTCTTTCAGTTCTTTAAATATATCCTGCCATTCCCTTCTGGCCTGCAGTTTCTGCCGAAAGAGCAGTTGTTAAGCATATGGGGTTTCCCTTGTATGTTGCTTGTTGCTTCTCCCTTGCTGCTTTTGATATTCTTTCTTTGTGTTTAGTCTTTGTTAGTTTGATTAGTATGTGTCTTGGTTTGTTTCTCCTTGGATTTCTTCTGTATGGGACTCTTCTTGCCTCTTGGACTTGATCGACTATTTTTTTTCCCCATGTTTTGGGAAAATTTTCAGCTGTAATCTCTTCAAAAATTTTCTCACACCCTTTCTTTTTCTCTTCTTCTGGGAGCCCTATAATTCAACTGTTGTTCCATTTGATGTTTTCCCAGATGTCTCTGAGCCAATCCTCAGTTCTTTTAATTTTTACTTTATTCTGCTCTTCAGAAGTCATTTCCACCATTTTATCTTCCAGCTCACTGATTAATTCTCTGCTTCAGATATTCTGCTATTGATTTCTTCTAGACTGTTTTTATTTTCTGCAATTGTATTGTCTCTGTAGGTTTATTCTTTAATTCTTCTAAGTCTTTGTTAATTGATTATTTCATTTTTTCCATTTTGCTGTCAAGGTTTTTGATCATATTTACTATCATTATTCTGAATTCTTTTTCAGGTAGTTTACCTATTTCCTCTTCATTTATTTGGACTTCTGGGTTTCTAGTTTGTTCCTTCATTTGTGTAGTATTTTTCTGCCTTTTCATTTTTTTTTTAACTTTCTGTGTTTGAGGTTTCCTTTTCCCAGGCTTCAAGCTTGAATCCTTTCTTCCTTTTGGTTTCTGCACTAAGGTTGGTCCAGTGGTTTGTGTAACCAGAGATTTGTTCTCAGTTTTTGTTTTGTTTTGTTTTTCCTCTGATAGGCAAGGCTGATTGAGGTGGTAATCCTGTCTGCTGATAATTGGGTTTGTATTTTTGTTTTGTTTGTTGTTTCACTCAGGAAGAAAATGGGCTCATTGTCACCTTCAGCAAAGTGCCCCAAAATCTCCCTGCAATCTTGATTTCAGCTGAGCTTCATCCAGCCAGCATTTCACATGTTGTGCTTTGCATACAAGTTAAATAAGCATGGTGACAATATACAGCCTTGATGTCCTCCTTTTCCTATTTATTTGGAACCAGTCTGTTGTTTCATGTCCAGTTCTAACTGTTGCTTCTTGACCTGCATATGGGTTTTTCAAAAGGCAGCTAAGCTGGTCTGATATTCCCATCTCTTTAAGAATTTACCACACTTTGTTGTGATCTACACAGTCAAAGGCTTCAGCATAGTCAATGGAGCAGAAGTAGATGTTTCTCTGGAATTCTCTTGCTTTTTCTATGATCCAACAGATGTTGGCAATTTGATCTCTGGTTCCTCTGCCTTTTCTAAATCCAGCTTGTATATCTGTAAGCTCTTTGTTCATATACTGTTGAAGCCTGGCTTAAATGATTTTGAGCATTACTTTGCTAGCATGTGTAGCAAGTATTAGTTTCTAATGTACAGTGAAATGAGTCAGCTGTGCATATTCATACAACCCTGCCCTTATGAACTTCCTTTCCATTCAAATCACCACAGTGAATTAAGTAGAGTTTCCTGTGCTATACATTAGGCTCTCATTAATTACTTTTTATACATAGTATCAATAATGTATATGTGTCCATCCCAATCTCCCAATTCCTTCCATCCTCTTCTTTCTCCCTTGGTATCCATACATTTGTTCCCTACGTCTGTGTCTCTATTTCTGCTTTGCAAATAGGATCATCTATACCACTTTTCTAGATTTCACATATATGAACAACATATTTTGATTATATTAATATTTGTAAACACTTCAATGGGGTTTTCATTGTTTTTAAGATAATGCAAAGATTCCATATAACACATTTCTCTGTCTACTCTCCATCTGTCCAGTCACATCTCTCACTTCTGGTGAGATGATTTTTTTCACATATCTCATGCCACTAATATCAGATGAAACACATACCATTAATATACCCATCATTGAGAAAAATATATATTATTGCAGCACATGTTGATTATTTACTATTAGATACTGAGTCAGTATTTTGTATGGATTTTCTCATATTATTATCACAGCTCTATTATAATCTCTGTTTTATACATAAGATAAGTAGGAATAAGAGAATGTAAATAACTTGCCCAAGGTAGGAAAGCTAGTTAGTACAGAGACTGATACTCAACACTAGACAGCCCAACTCTAGATCTCATTTTCTGTTCACTTTTCTCTCCAGAGTGGCCCACCCCACATTACCTTTATTTTCTACTATAAGAAATTACTCTTTCATCAAAATTTATCTCAGTGTACAACTCCTCTCTGAAACTGTCCTTTAGTCCCCAGGGAGTGTCAAACCTTTTTTCTCCGTGTTCCATTTATGATGGTCATATCTGTTATAATTACCATGATTTTATTGCCTGAATGCTTGTCTACTCAATAGATCAGAGTTAGTCAAAGTAGGTTTCATAGAGGTCTAGTTTCAAAGTATGTCTAAAATAAAACTGAATAGAGTAGAATAAAATAGAGTAAAACAAAACATAACAAACCAGAGTTAAATGAAACAAATTCAGTAAAAAAATTATTTGAATGAATACTTGGTAAGAAATACACATTCCACTACATGAATCACAACCATGAGCATTTAGAGTGACCACTTTTATGAACTAATGGCCTACTCCATACTTTCTAAATCATTTACCTATAATTCAGTATTTGTAAGGTCAAAGATACCTATTACTCATTCAGTATTCAAAAACACCTTGCAATAAGACTGTGTTAATTGGAATTGATTCCCAGAGATTTGCAATCGTTAAGATTATCATGAAGAACTCTCTTGTCTTCTCATCCTTTTTACCTGTGAATGAACTAGATTTTTGAGAAGATTTCATTAACAGAAGTCCCATGGGTCTAGAAATTCCATTTCAAAATAGCATTAATCAAATTTCCTTAATCCTACTGAAACTTTCAGCTGTACACTGCAGCTATTTCACAGGAAATCTATAAGCCTGCTATTTAAATGTCATGCTTCTTTATTGTTATTTATTTATACCTAATTTATTAGCTGACACATCTCTGTAGACTTAGGATATGAGTATCTATAAGTTTAATTAAGAAACCCATTCTGAGTATTCTCACTCCCAGTGAAACATAGAAGACAAAAATATAAACACAGAAAATATACACATACACAAAGATGAGCACCCTCAAGAGATAATGTAATCCAACAGCAAGTTAGCAAATGTGGAGGAACTGGGGAAAAGACACATGACAGGAGACACCTAATTAGAGAGTCAGGCTTTTGATATTTAAATTTATTTTAAATTGTAAAGTTGAATCACATGGAAGATGCACTTCACTGTATGACTACATTTATGCAAATACATACAGATTCTTCTGCAGGCTATATTGGAATCCCCACAGTGACAAAAACTGACTTGCCCCTCTCATATACCCTGTAAGACTTCTCCTTGTGTAGGAATCAGCTCTGGCATTAAGCCAGATTCTCTCATCCAAGCATTGGAAAGAGAAAAGTAATCTTAAAGTTGAGTAGACCCATTATTTGTCTTACAAATATCATGAAACAAAACTAAATTACTAATATAGTTAACACTTAAACAACACAACTTTGAACTCTGATGGTTCCCTTAACACACAATTTTTGTTAAATAGTAAACACTATGCAAACTATGTCAGTTAAATCCTCAGATGAGAAACCATGGCTATGAGCAACCTGGTATGGAGGATGAACTATAAGTTATACACAAATTTTTGACTATAAGGAAGGTTGGCACTTCTAATCCTGAGGTTGTTCAAGGTCAGCTGTATCAAGGGGTCATTGTCAAGGTTATGGATGGTGGCAAAATAAGGCCCATTTTTAAAATGTGTATCCAGTTTAGAGTTTCATTATAAATAATAATAACCACAGTATCATCAACATCATCATTATCACCATTACTATCACTGACTTCATTGATTTATATCACATTTGTTTGAAAGAACTTAAATATAAGACCTCACTTGGCAATAATATTAGATTTCTATATTGTAAATATATTTTTTAAGTTGAGATGCAGAAAAATTATATGGGCATTGCTTGAATTAATATGGTACATTTAATACACAGGATAATGTTAAGAACAATTCAGACCTTTTAAAGTTGTCTTTAATTCCTGTTTTCTAAGCTCGTATTCACTGGAAAATATGCTAGGTTTTACTTAGATAGCTTTAATAGGTTAGAAATGAGATAGGTATAGATCTGATATCATAGTAGACATAGTTGTTTTTTTCTAGGTCATCATTAACTCACGTTTGACTTTTAAAAATAGTTTCTTTTTCTTACTTCTTGCCAAACTCTGACCCATTATAATCCTCCACAGGTCTCTCTTTTTGGAGAAGTGGAGGTGAATGGAATATATGTTGACATGTATTTTTACAGTTTATTTATAGTCAATCTTCGGGGCGCTTCCTATCAGAAGTGATAACAATAAAGCGCCAATAGACTAAAAAAAAGAATATCTGTTTCATGTGTTTTCCATCATGAGGCCATCTAAAGTGAGATTCTTTTTCTAAAAGATCAAGACTTTTAAAATACTTCTGTAGACAAACTGTGCCTACTTCCAGATCATGTGGCAGTAAAACACTATTACATAGCTGATCACACCCAGGATGAAGTGTCGGCTGCAAAACATTATGATTTACGTGTATATTCAACATTTGTTTTTGGAGCCAAACTGACTTCTCCCTTAATTTGTTGCGATTAAAATGATCTCTATTTAATTCTTTGTAACTAGCAATCCTTAATTCTGTCTAATAATGTGCTTATACACAAAGCATTTCCTGCACCTTGTTTTTCTGCAAAAATTCTCATCAGTGCCCTTAATTACCTACTGACATCACTGTGTTGGTTGTGGACTTCCACACAATACTGTGTACAGCATGGCTCATAAAACCTAATGAGAATAAGTTCATTAAATTAATCCAAATAATTAAAAAACTTGCTGCCTGCTTCTCAATGTCTAATTTGTGACACAAATTTGGCAAATGTTTTCAACTGTGGTAACAAGAATTGAATCCAAAAAACCTGTTTCAGAGAACTTGACATTCATATTTATTTGGATTTCTTCATCAAATATACAATCTGCTGATGATATATAAAAAGAAAGAGACACATCCACAGTGAAAATAAAGATAAAGTAATATAAAATGTTGACCAAGGGAGGGAGGGTTCATGACGATGATTTATTTTTTCTGCATGCTGTGTTCCTAAAGAGGAAAGAAGAGAAAATTATTTTGTTTTCATATTTCAGTAATCACACTTTTATGTTAAAAGGCTTAACTCTTTCCTTTCCCAGCTACCACCTGTTCCCTAAATTGCTGGTTCAAACACTTTGCTAAAATGCTGTCATTATACAAGGAATGTGTTGGTATGACAGAGTATATACTAACAGGTCATTAGTAGACAGTGACTTCATAAATTGACAGTCAAATTCACCCTCCCCCAGTTACCCTAAAATTTACATGGCGTATAATATCCATACCTCCCTCAAATCTAAAACACAAATAAAAGAATAGAATAAAATTTAATCTTTTGAAAGTCTTACTCTTCTGCTTTATTTTAAATCCCTGGGTTGAAAAACAGATTCTGATATTTAGAAGGTGATCAAACAAGTTGGTTGGATAAATTAGAAGATAACTCAATAATATTTTTTTAACTTTTAATTTTTTATGTTGTGTAGCAGTGGCAACCCACTCCAGTACTCTTGCCTGGAAAATCCCATGGATGGAGGAGCCTGGTAGGCTGCAGTCCATGGAGTCGCTAAGTCAGACACAGCTGAGCGACTTCACTTTCACTTTTTACTTTCATGCATTGGAGAAGGAAATGGCAACCCACTCCAGTGTTCTTGCCTGGAGAATCCCATGGACAGAGGAGCCTGATGGGCTGTCGTCTATGGGATCGCACAGAGTCGGACATGACTGACGTGACGTAGCAGCAGCATCAGATTAACAAACAATGTTTTGATAGTTTCACATGAACAGCAAAAGGACTCAGTCATACATACACATGTATACATTCTTCCCCAAACTCCCGTCCCATCCAGGCTGCCACATATCACTGAGCAGAGTTCCATGTGCTGTGTAGTAGGCCCTTGTTGGTTATCCATAAATGAATTTATTGTAACTAAAGAATCCACCTGAAATGTGGGAGACCTGACCTAAGTTCGATTCCTGGGTTGGGAAGATTCCCTGGAGGAGGGCATGTCAATCCACTCCAGTATTCTTGCCTGGAGAATCCCATGGACAGAGGAGCCTGGTGGGCTACAGTCCATGGGGTCACAAAGAGTCGGACATGACTGAGCGACCAAGCACATTCTATTTTTAGTAGGTGATTTTTTTTTCCCCAAAACATGTGTGTGTATGTGTGTGTGTGTATGATGTTTTATTACTTCCTAGCAACATGCTGTCTGAATACTCACTAAAGTAAAAGTGAAAATATTAAAATCTCTCCTATATATCTTCTTCTTAGGAGCTGTTCTCTGACCCACAGCTCTTATGGATCATAAATGAAATCACATTTATTGGCAATCATCTTGAGCCTATTCCTTTCCTTTTTTCCTTCTTCTTCTTTTTTTTTTTTTTTTTCCTTTTCGTACCCAGCAAAGGTATTTATCAGAATTGCTCACTTTAGGGAGTATTCTCTGGGGCTTTGACCAAAGAAGAATTCTCTGGTACAAATAAATAACAATTATCAAATGTTAAAGCAAAAAAGAGACATAGATGACAATGTCATATCTGTTTAACCCCCTTTTAAAAATAAAGTTATTGTGCCTTTGCTTGCTTATTTGCATCTGGAAGCACAGTTTTGCATGGCTATTAAGAATTTGAATTTCCCCCAGTGGTCTATCTTTGTAAACTGCCTTTATATAAAAAATTAGTAAAGGTGTTTAAGAATATAGTTTTCTTATATAAGCTTATTTTATTATTATTTTTTTTGTGGGACTCAATTTGAAGATTGGGGTTCTTAATTTTTTATCATATTTTTAATTAGGATTTTTACTTTATAATATTGTGATGGTTATTGCCATACATAACATAAATCAGCATTAGATATACATATGTCCTCTACCTCTTGAACCCACCCCCTAGGGTGTTACAGAGCACTGGCATTGGGGCCCTTGCAACATACTTAGAACACCCACTGGCTATCTGTTTTACATATGATAATGTCTATGTTTCAATATTATTCTCCCATATCATCCCACTCTTTCCTTCCCTAACTATGTCTAAATGTCTGTGTCTCCTTTGCTGCCCTGCAAGTAGAATCATCCATAATATCTTTCTAGATTCCATGTATACACATTCATATACGATATTTGTCTTTCACTTTCTGACTTATTTCACTCTGTATAATAGGCTCTAGGTCAATCCACCTCATTAGAACTGACTCATATGCATTCCTTTTTATAGCTGAGTAATATTCCATTGTGCATATTTTATTGGAGTACAGTTGATTTACAAACGTCATTTTAGTTTCAGGTGTGCAGTAAAGTGAATCAGTTGTACATGTACATATATTCATATACACGTTTTGCCATCAAAGAGATCTAAGTTTGCATCCAGCTTGTATGATTGCAGCCATGAAATTAGAAGATGCTTACTCCTTGGAAGAAAAGTTATGACCAACCTAGAAAGCATATTCAAAAGCAGAGACATTACTTTGCCGACTAAGGTCCGTGTAGTCAAGGCTATGGTTTTTCCAGTAGTCACATATGGATGTGAGAGTCAGACTGTGAAGAAGGCTGAGCACCGAAGAATTGATGTTTCTGAACTGTGGTGTTGGAGAATACTCTTGAGAGTCCCTTGGACTACAGGGAGATCCAACCAGTCCATTCTGAAGGAGATCAGCCCTGGGATTTCTTTGGAAGGACTGATGCTAAAGCTGAAACTCCAGTACTTTGGCCACCTTATATGAAAAGTTGACTCATTGGAAAAGACTCTGATGCTGGGAGGGATTGGGGGCAGGAGGAGAAGGGGACGACAGAGGATGAGATGGCTGGATGGTATCACCGACTCAGTGGACGTGAGTCTGAGTTAAGTCCGGGATATGGTGATGGACAGGGAGGCTTGGCGTGCTGCGATTCATGGGGTCGCAAAGAGTCGGACACGACTGATCAACTGAACTGAACTGAAATGTATGTGCAAACTTTATTCCACTCTCAGCATCTCAGATTGTACAGCAATGAACTGGGGATGCTAAGTGTACTGCCCTCATGAGGTAGTTTGGAGATTATGATAATGAATATTTAATGAAAGTACTCAATAAATTGTAGCCACTTTAATAATGAATCCTGGCTTTTCTTAAAAGAATGAAGATGGGGTGGGAGGGGTGTTCAGGCTGGGGACACACATGCACACCCATGGCTGATTCATGTCATTGTATGGCAGAAACCACCACAATATTGTAAAGTAATCAGCCTCCAATTAAAGTAAATATATTAATTTTTACAAAAAAAAAAAAAAAAAAACCTCGAATAGCCAAAGCAATCTTGAGAAAGAAGAATGGAACTGGAGCAGTCAACTTGCCTGACTTCAGGCTCTACCACAAAGCCACAGTCTTCAAGACAGTATGGTACTGGCACAAAAACAGACATATAGATCAATGGAACAAAATAGAAAGCCCAGAGATAAATCCACACGTATATGAACACCTTATCTTTGACAAAGGAGGCAAGAATATACAATGGAGTAAAGACAATCTCTTTAACAAGTGGTGCTGGGAAAACTGGTCAACCACTTGTAAAAGAATGGAACTAGATCATTTTCTAACACCACACACAAAAATAAACTCAAAATGGATTAAAGATCTAAATGTAAGATCAGAAACTATAAAACTCCTAGAGAAGAACATAGGCAAAACACTCTCCGACATAAATCACAGCAGGATCCTCTATGACCCACCTCCCAGAATTCTGGAAATAAAAGCAAAAATAAACTAATTGGATCTAATTAAAGTTAAAAGCTTCTGCAAAATAAAGGAAAATATAATCAAGGTGGAAAGACAGCCTTCTGAATGGGAGAAAATAATAGCAAATGAAGCAACTGACAAACAACTAATCTCAAAAATATACAAGCAACTGATGCAGCTCAATTCCAGAAAAATAAACAACCCAATCAAAAAATGGGCCAAAGAACTAAATAGACATTTCTCCAAAGAAGACATACAGATGGCTAACAAACACATGAAAAGATGCTCAACATCACTCATTATTAGAGAAATGCAAATCAAGACCACAATGAGGTACCACTTCACACCAGTCAGAATGGCTGCGATCCAAAAGTCTGCAAGCAACAAATGCTGGAGAGGGTGTGGAGAAAAGGGAACCCTCTTACACTGTTGGTGGGAATGCAAACTAGTACAGCCACTATGGAGAACAGTGTGGAGATTCCTTAAAAAATTGCAAATAGATCTGCCTTATGACCCAGCAATCCCACTGCTGGGTATACACACTGAGGAAACCAGAATAGAAAGTGATACATGTACCCCAATGTTCATCACAGCACTGTTTATAATAGCCAGGACATGGAAACAACCTAGATGTCCATCAGGAGATGAATGGATAAGAAAGCTGTGGTACATATACACAATGGAGTATTACTCAGCTATTAAAAAGAATACATTTGAGTCAGTTCTAATGAGATGGATGAAACTGGAGCCAATTATACAGAGTGAAGTAAGCCAGAAAGAAAAACACCAATACAGTATACTAACACATATATATGGAATTTAGAAAGATGGTAATGGTGACCCTGTATGCAAGACAGCAAAAGAGACACAGATATGTAGAGTGGACTTTCGGACTCTTAGGGAGAGGGAGAGGGTGGGATGATTTGGGAGAATGGCATTGAAACATGTATACTATCATGTAAGAAACGAATCGCCAGTCTATGTTTGATGCAGGATACAGGATGCTTGGGGCTGGTGCACGGGGATTATCTGGAGGGATTATGTGGGGTGGGAGGTGAGAGGGGGGTTCATGTTTGGGAGCTCATGTACACCCGTGGCAGATTCATGTCAATGTATGCCAAAACCAATACAGTATTGTAAAGTAAAATAAAGTAAAAATAAAAATTAAAAAAAAAAGTAAAAATAAACTAGAATGCAGCATTTGAAAATAAAAAAATAAAAAAGAATGAAGATGAGAAATAAGAGTTATGAAAGTACTCTAGTGCCGTGATTGATCCATATTTGAAAAGGGAGGGAGAAAAATATATAGAATGCACACACAAGTCGCGATGCCCAATATCTACTTTTTTAGTGAGCAGGAAAATCCCAATTAAGCCTTAGTATTCATTAGACACACAAAGACAAGAAGCACAAACTTATTTAAATATGAAATTTAAGTGAGGAGAGACAATAGAAATGGGTAGGGGGAAAAAGGTTATTATGGGATTACATGAAATCACGTGTGAAAAACTTCTGAAAATTGTAAAGCACTATAGACTTTAAAGCATCTTTCATGCAATAAAAACAACAAATAAATAAATACGAGACTTAAGGACATTGATAAGAAAAGAGCATAAAGTCATTCCTGAAATATAGACTATAGAAGATAGCGTAGCTGTATATTACATTGTCTTCAGAGTCCTTGCAACCTGGATTAATATTCCAGATAGGCACTTATAAGTCCGTGACATTAGACAAGTTATTTGACATCTCAAAACCTCAGATATTTCTTCCAGGACATAGGAGTAAAATAGGCCTATTTCATTAATCTATTTGTGAGCACAAAATAAAAAATCTCCAAATAGAAGAAAAACTCTTATTTGGTTAATGAGATTCACAGTTTATCTCTGAATAAAAATTGAAATCACAACTAATTCTAGAGTTTGAAAAAAAACCATTGCTCACAAAGTGTCTCCAAATGCTTTGTCTCACTTTTTTCTCACAAAATTCTTGAAACTGGCATAGCAATTCTCAAGTGAAAGAAGGTTTGCTCCACTGGGGACACCTGGCAATTTGTTGGGGGGTGGGGGGAAGATTTTTGGTTGTCTCACTGCAGGCACTACTAGCATCTTGTGAGCAGAAGCTAGGGAGGTTGCTAAATATCCTGTGGTGAATAGGAGTACCCACTATGACAAAGAATTTTCCAGCACTAATGTAAATATTGCTGAGATTGAGAAGTACCATTCTAGAGGTATAGGAATCTTTTAAATAATAGAGTATTTGCAATGAAAATATATTGATCTTATGTTGTTGCACTGTTATCAACCCAGCAGTGAAACAGAATCATACTTACTTCTTTGGGTCACTTATTTGAATTAATTCCATCATTTCGGAGGGTTATTTTTTTCTGATTGACTACTACTTGTTCAGGAAGAAATAACTAGGAAGGTAGCACTGATCTAAATTCACATCATCATAGAATATTCATAATCAAGGGTCCTTGGCTAGTTCCATTCAGAATATTAATTAGTTACTAAAATTTATAAGTGTCAGTTCAGTCACTCAGTCATGTCTGACTTTTTGTGAACCCATGGACTGCAGCAAACCAGACCTCCCTGTCCATCAGCAACTGCCAGAGCTTACTCAAACTCATGTCCATGGAGTCGGTGATGCCATCGAACCATCTCATCCTCTGTCATCCCCTTCTCCTACTACCCTCAATCTTTCACAGCATCAGGGACTTTTCAAATCAGTCAGCTCTTCACATCAGGTGGCCAAAGTATTGGAGTGTCAGCTTCAGCATCAGTCCTTCCAATGAATATTCAGGACTGGTTTTCTCTAGGATGGACTGGTTGGATCTCCTTGCAGTCCAAAGGACTCGCAAGAGTCTTCTCCAAGAGCACATTTCAGAAGTATCAGTTCTTCAGTGCTCAGCTTTCTTTATAGTCCCACTCTCACATCCATGCATGACTACTGGAAAAACCATACGTTTGACCAGAAAGAACTTTGTTGGCAAAGTAATGTCTCTGCTTTTTAATATGCTGTCTAGGTTGGTCATAACTTTTCTTCCAAGGAGCAAACGTCTTTTTATTTCATGGCTGCAGTCACCATCTGCAGTGATTTTGGAGCCCAAGAAAGTAAAGTCTGACACTGCTTACAATTTTTCCCCATCTATTTCCCATGAAGTGATGGGACCAGATACCATGATCTTCGTTTTCTGAATGTTGAGCTTTAAGCCAAATTTTTCACTCTCCTCTTTCACTTTCATCAAGAGGCTTTTTAGTTCCCCTCACTTTCTGCCATAAGGGTGGTGTCATCTCCATATCTGAGGTTATTGACATTTCTCTCAGTAATCTTGATCCCAGCTTGTGTTTCTTCCAGTCCAGCGTTTCTCATGATGTACTCTGCATATAAGTTAAATAAGCAGGAAGAAAATATACAGCCTTGATGCACTCCTTTCCCGATATGGAACCAGTCTGTTGTTCCATGTCCAGTTCTAACTACTGCTTCCTGACCTGCATACAGATATCTCAAGAGGCAGGTAAGGCAGTCTGGTATTCCCATCTCTTTAAGAATTTTCTAGTTTGTTATGATCCACACAGTCAAAGGCTTTGACACAGTCAATAAAGCAGAAATAGATGTTTTTCTGGAACTCTCTTGCTTTTTTGATGATCCAACAGATGTTGGAAATTTGATCTCTGGTTTCCCTGCCTTTTCTAAATCCAGCTTGAATATCTGGAAGTTCACGGTTCACGTACTTATGAGTCTTGCTTGAAGAATTTTGAGCATTACTTTGCTAGAGTGTGAGATGAGTGCAATTGTGAGGTAGTTTGAGCATTCTTTGGCATTGCCTTTCTTTGGGATTGCAATGAAAACTGACCTTTTCCAGTCCTGTGGCCACTGCTGAGTTTTCCAAGTTTGCTGGCATATTGAGTGCAGCACTTTCACAGCAACATCTTTTAGGATTTGAAATAGCTCAGCTGGAATTCCATCACCTCCACTAGTTTGTTCTTAATGATGCTTCCTAGGACTGAAAAAGGTCAGTTTTCATTCCAATCCCAAAGAAAGGCAGTGCCAAAGAATGCTCAAACTCCCACACAATTGCACTCATCTCACACGCTAGTAAAGTAATGCTCAAAATCCTCCAAGCCAGGCTTCAGCAATACATGAACTGTGAACTTCCAGATGTTCAAGCCGGTTTTAGAAAAGGCAGAGGAACCAGAGATCAAATTGCCAACATCTGCTGGATCATGGAAAAAGCAAGAGAGTTCCAGAAAAACATCTATTTCTGCTTTATTGACTATGCCAAAGCCTATGACTGTGTGGATCACAATCAACCGTGGAAAATTCTGAAAGAGATGGGAAAAGCAGACCACCTGACCTGCCTCTTGAGAGACCTGTATGCAGGTCAGGAAGCAACAGTTAGTACTAAACATGGAACAACAGACTGGTTGCAAATAGGAAAAGGAGTATGTTAAGGCTGTATATTGTCATCCTGCTTATTTAACTTCTATGCAGAGTACATCATGAGAAACGCTGGACTGGAAGAAGCACAAGCTGGAATTAAGATTGCTGGGAAAAATATTAATGACCTCAGATATGCAGATGACACCACCCTTAAGGCAGAAAGTGAAGAGGAACTAAAAAGCCTCTTGATGAATGTGAAAGAGGAGTGTGAAAAAGTTAGCTTAAAGTTCAACATTCAGAAAACTAAGATCATGGCATCTGGTCCCATCACTTCATGGGAAATAGATGGGGAAACAGTGGAAACAGTGTCAGACTTTATCTTTTGGGGCTCCAAAATCACTGCAGATGGTGATTGCAGCCATGAAATTAAAAGACACTTACTCCTTGGAAGAAAAGTTATGACCAACCTAGATAGCATATTAAAAAGCAGAGACATTACTTTGCCAAAAAAGGTCCATCTAGTCGAGACTATGGTTTCTCCAGTGGTCATGTATGGATGTGAGAGTTGGACTGTGAAGAAGGCTGAGTGCTGAAGAATTGATGCTTTTGATCTGTGGTGTTGGAGAAGACGCTTAAGAGTCCCTTGGACTGCAAGGAGATCCAACCAGTCCATTCTGAAGGAGATCAGCCCTGGGATTTCTTTGGAAGGACTGATGCTAAAGCTGAAACTCCAGTACTTTGGCCACCTCATGCGAAGAGTTGACTCATTGGAAAAGACTTTGATGCTGGGAGGGATTCAGGGCAGGAGGAGAAGGGGATGACAGAGGATGAGATGGTTGGATGGCACCACCGACTAGATGGACGTGAGTCTGAGTGAACTTCGGGTGTTGGTAATGGACAGGGAGGCCTGTCGTGCTGCAATTCATGGGGTCGCAAGGAGTTGGACACGACTGAGCGACTGAACTGAACTGAACTGAAAGCCCACTTGACTTCACATTTGAGGATATCTGGCTCTAGGTGAGTGATCACATCATTGCGAATATCTGGGTCATGAAGATCTTTTTTGTATAGTTCTCTGTGTATTCCTGTCACCTCCTCTTAATATCTTCTGCTTCTATTAGGTACATAGCATTTCTATTCTTTCTTGTTCCCATCTTTGCATGAAATGTTCCCTTGGTATCTCCAATTTCCTTGAAGAGATCCCTAGTCTTTCCCATTCTATTGTTTTCTTCTATTTCTTTGCACTGATCACTGGGGAAGGCTTTCTTATCTCTCCTTGCTATTCTTTGGAATTCTGCATTCAAATGGGTATAAATTTCCTTTTCTTCTTTGCCTCTGACTTCTCTTCTTTACATGGCTATTTGCAAGGCTTCCTCAGACAACCATTTTGCCTTTTTACATTTTTTTTTCTTGGGGGTGGTTTGATCCCTGCCTCCTGTACAATGTTGTGAACATCCATCCATAGTTCTTCAGGCACTGTCTATCAGATGTAATCCCTTGAATCTCTTTGTCACGTCCGCTATATAATCGTAAGGGATTTGATTTAGGTCATACGTGAATGTTCTAGTGGTTTTCCCTACTTTCTTCAATTTGAGTCTGAATTTGGCAATAAGAAGTTCATGATCTGAGGCACGGTGAGTTTCCAGTCTTGTTTTTGCTGACTATATAGAGCTTCTCCATCTTTTAATGTATAATAGCTTATAATATCAGAAACTATCTTCTTCAGATATTTAATCTCAGTATCAAAATTTAGGCATATCATGCCCACCTCCCCCCTCAAAAGAATAGGATAAAGGGGCAAAAGAAGAAAAATTAAAATCTTTTCATATGTAGAAAGCTGACTATGGATGGCAGGATGGAGATTCCTTAAAAAAAAAAACAAGAAATAAAACTACCATACAACCCAGCATTACCTCTTCTAGGCATATACCCTGAATAAACCAAAATTGAAAAAGACACATGTAGCCCAATATTCTTTGCAGTAGCACATGGAAGCAACCTAGATGTCCATAGACAGATGAATGGATGAAGAAGCTATGGTACATATATGCAATGAAATACTCTTCAGCCATATAAAGGAATGCATGTGGGTCAGTTCTGATGAAGTAGATGAACCTAGAGCCTATTATACAGAGTGAAGTAAGTCAGAGTAAGATACATATCATATATTAATGCATATACATGGAATTAGAAAGATGATATTGATGAACCTATCTACAGGGCAGCAATGGAGACACAGACATTGAAAACAGATTTATGGACACAGGTAGGGGACAAAGGAGAAGTGTCACAAATGGAGAGAGTAGCATGGAAGTATATACATTACCATATGTAAAATAGATAGCCAATTGAAATTTGCTGCATGACTCAGGGAACTCAAACTTGGGCTCTGTAACAACCTACAGGGGTGGGGAAGGTGGAAGGGAGTTTCAAGAAGGAGGGAACATATGTATATCTATGGCTGATTTCATGTTGATGAATGGCAGAAACCAAAGCAATACTGTAACACAATTATCCTTCAATTAAAAATAAATAAATTTTTTAAATAGGGAAAAATATGTGGAAGGATCTTTTGTGAGTGTTCTAGACATACAGGCTGCTATCACCTGGAATAATGCCTTAAAGTGGGCATGTTTACCACTTGCTGGATCCTGTTGTTTTCATTGTGTCCATTTGTTTGAGTATGCCTTCATTGCCCCAGCCCAAAGGCACTTTTCTCAAGTCTGTGTCCATGAGAAGGTCCGTTCTAACTGCCTGAAACTGAGGCTCTCATTTTACCTCTATTTTGCAGTTCTCATCCACAGTAGAAATGTAACTGGAACATACTTGACTGAGGCTCCAAACCCTGAGGCTGGGTCTTGACTGCTTTTTAATATCCTCCACCACATGACATGCTGCTGGCTCTGTAGACAGAGCCAGGATGCCAAATTATAGCACAGATGGTTATCAGAAGATCGACACACCTTCATCCTTTTCCTGAATTGTGTTCAGTGGAGAAATGCAGGAACATTATGAGATCATGACATACAGGTGTTTTTGATTTGTGAGAATGCAGAGGAAAGAGTTATGAACTCTCTATAAGGAGAGGCTGAGAAAAGTCATAGGTTACCACTGAGCTGAAGTGAGAGGGTAAGAAGTAGATCTCCAGACAGATCACAACAAAGCAAGTTAGTAGCATATGTGTAAATGCACATACAAGTTGGAAAAAAAATAGCAGACTGGGAAAATATTCAATATCATTCAGTTCAGTTCAGTTGCTCAGTTGTGGCTGACTCTTTGCAACCCCATGAATCGCAGCACGCCAGGCCTCCCTGTTCATCACCAACTCCCGGAGTTCACTCAGACTCACGTCCATCGAGTCAGTGACGCCATCCAGCCATCTCATCCTCTGTCGCCCCCTTCTCCTCCTATCCCCAATCCCTCCCAGCATCAGAGTCTTTTCCAGTGAGTCCACTCTTCACATGAGGTGGCCAAAGTACTGGAGTTTCAGCTTTAGCATCATTCCTTCCAAAGAAATCCCAGGGCTGATCTCCTTCAGAAAAGACTGGTTGGATCTCCTTGCAGTCCAAGGGACTTTCAAGAGTCATCTCCAACACCACAGTTCAAAAGCATCAATTCTTCAGCACTCAGCCTTCTTCACAGTCCAGCTCTCACATCCATACATGACTATTGGAAAAACCATAGCCTTGACTAGACGGACCTTAGTCGGCAAAGTAATGTCTCTGCTTTTGAATATGCTATCTAGGTTGCTCATAACTTTTCTTCCAAGGAGTAAGTGTCTTTTAATTTCATGGCTGCAATCACCATCTGCAGTGATTTTGGAGCCCCCAAAAGTAAAGTCTGACACTGTTTCCAGTTTCCCCATCTATTTCCCATGAACTGATGGGACCAGATGCCATGATCTTAGTTTTCTGAATGTTGAGCTTTAAGCCAACTTTTTCACTCTCCTCTTTCACTTTCATCAAGAGGCTTTTTAGTTCCTCTTCACATTCTGCCATAAGGGTGGTGTCATCTACATATCTGAGGTTATTGATATTTCTCCCAGCAATCTTGATTCCAGCTTGTGTTTCTTCCAGTCCAGCTTTTAGAGGGCAACAAATATGTCATCCAGCCCAGAAACAAACAAGACTGGAAGTATAGCCAAAATCACTGCAGATGGTGATTGCAGTCATGAAATTAAAAGATGCTTGCTTCTTGGAAGAAAAGCTATGACCAACTTAGACAAGATATTAAAAAGCAGAGACATTATCTTGCCGACAAAGGCCCATCTAGTCAAAGCTATGGTTTTTCCAGTAGTCACGTATGGATGTGAGAATTGGACCATAAGAAAGCTGAGGGCCAAAGAATTGATACTTTTGAACCATGGTGTTGGAGAAGACTCTTGAGAGTCCCTTGGGCTGCAAGGAGGTCCAATCAGTCCATCCTAAAAGAAATCAGTCCTGAATATTCATTGGAATGATTGATGCTGAAGCTGAAGCTCCAATACTTTGGCCATATGATGTGAAGAACTAACTCATTGGAAAAGACTCTGATGCTGGGAAAGATCGAAGGTAGGAGGAGAAGGGGACGACAGAAGATGAGATGGTTGGATGGCATCACTGACTCTATGGACATGAGTTTGAGCAAGCTCCGGGAGCTGGTGATGGATAGGAAGCCTGACATGCTGCAGTCCCTGGGGTTGCAAAGAGTCAGACATGATTGAGCAACTGAACTGAACCGGGAAATATAGGACAAAGAACCAATTCCAAATGGCCACAGAAATTTGGTTTCATTCTGAAAGGGGATTCATGGCAAAGGTTTTTTAAAAAGAGTTTATGGGATGAGATAGCATTTTAGAGAAATCTTTGATACCTATTTGAAGAAGGATAGATTAAAGGAGGGTAAAGCTGGATATACAAAGACCAGTTAGTAAGGGAAAAATGAAAGCACAACAAATGTAAAGTTTTAATTGAGGATTCTTGGCAGGAAAAATGTGAGAAATTTAAAATAAGTATGAGATAACTTAATTTAAAATAAATTATTGAATATTTCTGCATTCTTAATATATCTGAGGATTTGTACTTGATTATGGATGTTTTGAAAAGTCTTTTAGTAATATCTGTTGATGATGTTGTCAAATCTCTAACTATGACACTTCCCAAATATTCTTTGTCTTAAAACCATTAACAGACCTTGCCCAGGATACCTGAATCTTGCCAGGCCTACTCTTCACAGATGGCCGATGATACCAGGAGTGACCATCAAAAGGAGAAAATGTGGCAATGTATCTGAACTTTGGCAAAGAAAAACAAGATTGGCTAAATTCTTGTAGTGGAACAGAATATTAACAAAGATTCTCTGGCTCATTTGGAGAGGATAAAATTAATTCAGGAAGGAGAGGGTAGCTATAGGCAAGATTCCAGGGACAAAGAGAGAGACAAATGTAGATTATGGTTTTTGAAAAAATTAGTGAATGGGATGTTAACCTCCAACTGGGGAAGTAATTGTATTATAATGGTGATGGAAAAAACTATCAACCAAAGAAATGAACCTGAACTGAAATGTTTCTAAATGGCAAGTAACTTTGGTTACCACTTTGGTTTGTGTGTGCTTTATTTTGTACATGGCTACCCTGTGCTTTAAAATCTCAGTTGAGACTAGAAAGAGGAATTCTACAAGATTTTGCAATAAGGCATTGACCACAAACAACTAACTTAAACCATCCTAAACCAAGATTCCACCAGCAACACAATTCCTGCTTTCCATGGTGGTTTCAAACCTAAGTACCTCACTCGATGGATTCAAAGATAAACAGAGATGGCTATGAAGTACCTTGTGTGATGCCTGGCCTATTGCAGGCTTTTTCAAAATCTAATTCTTTTCCTGGGATTCTGAGCTACTGCACAGTTATCTTTAGGAATGAATCTGAGAAGCATAAGTGAAAACTTGGGCACTAAGTTAGTTGAAGAAAGTTCTGGGCTCTGAAGCTGGCTGAATCCACAGCAGGGGTGGTAAGAAATAAAAAAAGACAGAATTCCACTTCCAGGTTTTTTTTCATGACTATGACTGTAGTACAGAAAAAAAAATGGCTGACAGGGAATCCTGTAAAAATATATGCCTGTAAGCACAGTAATTTGGGGAAATCTATGTCTTGAGAGGCAGGATGTTTCACTGAGACCACAAATTATGTTTTGAATATAAATGTATTTATTTTTACTTTCTCAATACACATAAGCAGCTATGTCTTGTGCCCTCTGCCTGGCAGTATTTATGTTCTAGGACTTAAAAATAGAAGAAAATTTCGTACAGGACTGTATTTGTCACTTAATAGTTATGTTTTGAGGATATTAATGCTGGTGTATCCCATGTGGTAAAGTAAAAGAAGTACCAGTTTTTAAAGTAATCATTTTGTTTTTAATTGCATCTTTTTCAAATATATTTTTATTTTTGATATATAGTTGGCATACAATATTATATTAGTTTCAAGTGTACAGCATTGTAATCTGAAATCAAATAAATTATAAAATGATCACCATGACAAGTCTAATAACCATCTGTTACCATACAAAATTATTAAACTATTATTGACTACATTCCTTGTGTTGTATATTACATCCCCACGGCTTATTTAGTTTATAACTGTAAGGTTGTATCTCTTCATCTCCTTCTTGCATGCATGCTAAGTCACTTCAATCCGACTCTTTGTGACATCATGGATTGTAGCCCTCCAGACTCCTCTGTCCATGGAATTCTCCAAGCAAGAATACTGAAGTGGGTTGCCATGCCCTCCTTCAGGGGATCTTCCCAACTCGGATCGAACCCACATCTCTTGTGGCTCCTGCATTGGCAGGCGGGTTCTTCACCACTAGTGCCACCTGGGAAGCCCAGGTATAAATGGACTTAATTTTTTGCAGTGGTTTTAGGTTCAGAGTAGAATCAAAAGAAAAGTACAATTTCCATACAACCTTGAATCACTGCACAGACGTAAACCTCCTCAGCATCTTGCATCGAAATGGTGTATTTGTCCCAATTAACCTACACTGATGCATCATGATTGATTTTTAAATATTAAAAAGGTTATTAACTCTTTTTATTAACTATAGCTCTGTGAATTTTAACACATGCCATGGATTCATGTAACCCTCATTAAAATCCAGATTCAAGATAATTCCTAAAGGATCCCTTAAAAATCGCCCTTTACAGCCACATCTTCCCCTCTTCCCTAGCCCCTGACATGCACTGATTTTTTTTCTATCACTGTAGCTTTTGTCTTTTCAAGACTGTCATGTAGATTGAATCATAAAGTATGAAACCTTTTGAGACTGGCTTGTTTCACTCATCATAATGCCTTTGACATTCACATAAGTTTTTGTGTTCTATTTTCATCTGTTCCATTTTATTGCTGAATGATATGCCATTATATGGACATACCAGAATTATTCTTCTATCAAAGAACATTTGAGTTATTTCCAGATTGGAGCAGTTATGAATAGAAGAGCTGTAAGTTTTGGTTTACAAGTTTCTGTATGACTATATTTCTATTTCTCTAGGATAAATGATCTGGAGTAAGACTGCCAGGCAATATAATAAATGTATTTAACTTTCTAAGACACTGCTATTTTCCAGTGTGGCAGTCCTATTTTGCATTTCTGACAGTCACAGGTGAGATTTCCAGCTGCTCTGCGCCCTCACTAGGACTTGGTATTTTCAGATTTGTCTTGATTTGCTTGTTAATTTGCAGCCTTTCTAATGGATATGTAGTGGTAGCAAACATGCTTTTAAATTGTATTTCTTTAATGGATAATGATACTGATCATCTTTTCATATGCTTCTTTGCCATCTGTAGGTGCTTTTTACTGAGGTGTCTATTCAAATTATTTTTTCCATTTTTATTTTGTTTTCTTGGCAAACTGTGTTTTTTATCCATATATAATGTCCCTTTCTGCTTCCTTGGTGGCTCAGCGGTAAAGAATCTGCCTGTAGTTTAGGAAATGTGGGTTTGATCTCTGAGTCAGAAAGATCCCCCGGAGAAGGAAATAGCAACTCACTCTAACATTCTTACCTGGGAAATCCCATGGACAGAGGAGCCTGGCAGCCTACAGTCCACTGGGTTGCAAAATAGTCAGACACAACTTAGCAACTAAACCACTACCACCCAATGTCCCTCTCTACCTGTCCAGTGTGTCTTTGACTTTGGATTAAACAGTTAAACCACTTGCATTTGACTGTTAACATGTTTGGATTTAACTTTACTACTTTTTTTTCCTGTTAATTCTGTTTTCCTTTTCTTGCTTTCTTTTGTGGTTTCTCCCTTAGTAATAGGAATAATGGTTTGAGGCTAAGCAAAATGAGAGGACTCATGACTTTCTCCCACTTATCAGTGCTCAGAAAGTAAAAGTTTAGAGAGGAATGGCTTTTGGTGCTCTTTAAGATGCTGAATTTTAGATCATTGGTCTTACAGAAATCTGTATGATTCTGATTATTTAAGTGAACAAAATCTGAAGAAACCTCCACCATCAGAAAATAGTTTTCCATATATTAAAGCATGTATCAGTGGTGACTAGTGTGGACTAGAGATTTGAGACATTTCTTGGCTACTAGTTTAAGACCTACTGGCCCTTCAGATGACCCAGGAAGACACAACAATGCTTGGGATTTAATTTTCTGCCAACCAGATATATTTTTTGGCATAATTGTGTATAGATTAAAATCTGTACCCACTATCCTTGCCTGGTAAAAATAAAAAGATGGATATGACCAAAGCATTTAAACAGAGTGTTCCAATCAGTCCATCCTAAAGGAGATAAGTCCTGGGTATTCACTGGAAGGACTGATGTTGAAGCTCAAACTGCAATACTTTGGCCACCTGTTGCAAAGAGCTGACTCATTGGAAAAGACCCTGATGCTGGGAAAGACTGAGGGCAAGAGGAGAAGGGGACAACAGAGGATGAAATGGTTGGATGGCATTACCACCGACTCAATGGACATTGATTTGGGTGGACTCCGGGAGTTGGTGATGGACAGGGAGGCCTGGCATGCTGTGATTCATGGGGTCACAAACAGTTGGACACAACTGAGCGACTGAACTGAACTGAACTGATTGTTTTGTCTCTTACCAGCCTGGAAATAATTATTCAGGCAATAAAGTGTATTCTTGGAATGTGACTATTTGTTAAGGGGTATGATTATACTTCAAAGGTGGTGTGTAAGTTCTTCCAAGATTTGGGAATTTATTTGCTTTTCCTCCAGTTAAATTAAGAGTTTGGGTCCAATTAAGAAAACATTTCTACGAGTTCTGCTTTATATGGGTCTTTGTCAAGCCCTGGAAGATAGACACGAGAGTGATATTTCCATGCTTTTCTAGTATTTACTAAGAAACACATATTCACCCCACTGTATTGCTTTATTATCACATGCACCAGAAAGTTATGACTGCCTAAAAAAAGCTTAGAGAAAAGTAAAGTCATGATTCCCAGTCAAGGGAAACTATGATACTTGGCTGTGCTTAAAGCACTATTGGTTTAGGAGAAGCTAACAAGGTCATAGCTCTTTGTTTACCAATTTCTTGATGCCCTTTTGCTCTGTGGTGCCTCATTCTCAAACACATTTCTCTCCTCTGGAAGGATTACAGTCAATGGTAGCTTTAGCATCACTACGCTTCAGTGATACTTTAAATGATATCTGATAAAAGAGATTATTTCCCCAAAGGTACTAAGACTCATCAAGAGGCTTTTTAGATCCTCTTCACTTTCTGCCATAAGAGTGGTGTCTTCTGCATATCTGAGGTTATTGATATTTCTCCCGGCAATCTTGATTCCAGCTTGTACTTCTTCCAGCCCAGTGTTTCTCATGATGTACTCTCCATATAAGTTAAATAAGCAGGATGACAATCTACAGCCTTGATGTACTCCTTTTCCTATTTGGAACCAGTCTGTTGTTCCATGTCCAGTTCTAACTGTTGCCTCCTGACCTGCATACAAATTTCTCAAGAGGCAGGTCAGATAGTCTGGTATTCCCATCTCTTTCAGAACTTTCCACTGTTTATTGTGATCCACACAGTCAAAGGCTTTGGCATAGTCAATAAAGCAGAAATAGGTGTTTTCCTGGAACTCTCTTGCTTTTTCGATGATCCAGTGGATATTGGCAATTTGAAAGAGGAGAGTGAAAAAGTTGGCTTAAAGCTCAACATTCAGAAAATGAAGATCATGGCATCTGGTCCCATCACTTCATGGGAAATAGATGGGAAAACAGGGGAAACAGTGTCAGACTTTATTTTGGGGGGCTCCAAAATCACTGCAGATGGTGACTGCCGCCATGAAATTAAAAGACGCTTACTCTTTGGAAGAAAAGTTATAACCAACCTAGATAGCATATTCAGAAGCAGAGGCATTACTTTACCAACAAAGGTCCATCTAGTCAAGGCTATGGTTTTTCCTGTGGTCATGTATGGATGTGAGAGTTGGACTGTGAAGAAAGCTGAGTGCTGAAGAATTGATGCTTTTGAACTGTGGTGTTGGAGAAGACTCTTGAGAGTCCCTTGGACTGCAAGGAGATCCAACCAGTCCATTCTGAAGGAGATCAGCCCTGGGATTTCTTTGGAAGGAATGATGCTAAAGCTGAAACTCCAGTACTTTGGCCACCTCATGCAAAGAGTTGACTCATTGGAAAAGACTCCGATGCTGGGAGGGATTGGGGGCAGGAGGAGAAGGGGACGACCGAGGATGAGATGGCTGCATGGCATCAATGACTCAATGAACGTGAGTCTGAGTGAACTCCGGGAGTTGGTGATGGACAGGGAGGCCTGGCGTGCACGATTCATGGGGTAGCAAAGAGTCGGACACGTCTGAGCGACTGAACTGACTAAGATTCAAATTAACCTGAATTAAGTCAGTAGCTATCTCTGGAATTAGAGGAAATTGAATGAAAAAGACATGCTTCCCCAATGAAAGAAATGCTGTCATCAGCTGGTAAAAACAAAATGCTTTACAGCTTTATACTAAAGATAAAGAAATATCAATAATTCAAGGGCATTATGGCCATGGGAATGAATAATCCAACACAGATTTCTAAAAGAAGTTCCCACATATGTATAATAATATCACAAAGAAAGGAATATACAGTATTTCTCAATAATGTGACCAATCTGCCTGCAATGCGGGAGACTGGGTTCAAGCTCTGGGTTGGGAAGATCTCCTTGAGAAGGGGAACGGCTACCCACTCCTGGCTTCTGGCCTAGAGATTTCCATGGACCATATAGTTCATGGGCTCACAAAGAGTCAGACACAACTGAGTGACTCACTTTCTTTCTTTCAGTGTGACCAAATAAATATTATTACTTTCAGGAATTACAATTTTATTATTTTCTTCAGTTTCATGGTAGGAGCAAATTATCCATTAGCATATAAGCTCTATATGTTCTATTCCAACAGGCTAAACTGTAGAATATATCTGCACTTAATGATAAACAATGACTCATATTTCAGTATGAGGCTGTTGCTGCTTTGCTTTATCTGACATTAAAAAAAAAAAAAAACCTAAACCAGTGAAAGTTAACTTGTTCAGTCACTCAGTTATGTCCAACTCTTTGTGACCCTATGGACTGCAGCATGCCAGGCTAACCAGTCCTTCGCTATCTTCTGGAGTTTGCTCAAACCCGTGTCCATTGAGTCAGTGATGCCATCAAACCATCTCATCCTCTGTAGTCCCCTTCTCCTTCTGCCTTCAATCTTTCCCAGCATCAGGGTCTTTTCAAATGAGTTGGATCTTCGCATCACGTGGCTAAAGTATTGGAGTTTCAGCTTCAGCATCAGTCCTTCCAGTGAATATTCAGGACTGATTTCCTGTAGGATGTACTGGTTGGATCTCCTTGCAGTGAAAGGAACTCTCAAAAATTTTCTCCAACCGCATCGTTCAGAGGCATCATTTCTTTGGCACTCAGCCATCTTTCTGGTCCAGCTGTCACATCCATACATGCTACTGTTGCTGCTAAGTTGCTTCAGTCATGCTGGACTCTGTGTGACTCCATGGATGGCAGCCCAACAGGCTCCTCTGTTGCTGGGATTCTCCAGGCAAGAATAGTGAAATGAGTTGCCATTTCCTTTTCCAATGCATGCATGCATGCTCAGTCACTTCAGTCATATCCGACTCTGTGTGATCCTATGCACAGCAGGCCACTGGGCTCCTCTGTCCACAGGATTCTCTAGGCAAGAATACTGGAGTGGGTTTCCATTTCCTTCTCCATATATGACTACTGGAAAAAACTTGGCTTTGACCAGACAGACATTTGTTGGCAAGGCAACGTCTCTGCTTTTTAATATGCTTTCTAGGTTGGTCATAGCTTTTCTTCTAAGGAGAAAGTGTCTTTTAATTTTATGGCTACGGTTACCATCTACAGTGATTTTGGAGCCTAAGAAAATAAAGTCTGTCACTTTTTCCATTGTTTCCCCATTTATTTGCTATGAAGTGATGGGACCAGATGCCATGATCTTCATTTTTTGAATGTTGAGTTTTAAGCCAGCTTTTTCACTCCTCTTTTACCTTCATCAAGAGGCTCTTTAGTTCCTCTTTGCTTTCTGCCATAAGGGTGGTGTCACCTGCATATCTGAGGTTATTGATATTTCTCCCAGAAATCTTGATTCCAGCTTGTGCTTCATACAGTCCAGCATTTTGCATGATGTGCTCTGCATATAAGTTAAATAAGCAGGGTGACAGTATACAGCCTTGATATACTCCTTTCCCAACTTGGAACCAGCCTCTTGTTCCATGTCAGGTTCCTACTGTTGATTCTTGACCTGCATAAAGGTTTCTCAGGAGGCAGCTCAGGTAGTCTGGTATTCCCACCTCTGCAAGAATTTTCCACAGTTTGCTGTGATCCTCACAGTCAAAGTCTTCAGTCAATGAAGCAGAAGTAGGTGTGTCTTTTTTTTTTTTTTTTTTTTTGGAATTCCCTCGCTTTTTCTGTGATCCAATGGATGTTAGCAATTTTCTCTCTGGTTCCTCTGCCTTTTCTAACTTTAGCTTGTACATCTGGAAGTTCTCTGTTCATGTACTGTTGAAGCCTGGAATGAAGAATTTTGAGCATCACTTTACTCATGTGAAATGAGTGCAATTGTGCAGCAGTTTGAACATTCTCTGGCATTGCTATGATTATACCAAAAATTATATTAGAGCAGTAACACTCATTCACCAGATGCTATAAATTACTCTATAAAGAACTATCTTTCAAATGTGAGTTATACAAGGTGCAATAGTGAATCATATGTGAATGTCAAAGGGCAGGAATTCTTTTAATAAATCAGAGGTGGACTGGATTAATGCAAAGTAGTATGCAGAGACTACAGAGACATTGCTTACCAGACCACTGGTACTATCATGTGACAAAGTCTACTTCATATAGTTAATATATGAGTTTTTACATAGCATGTGCAAACTATTCAGAATGTCTTAACTTTTCTAGTACGATACTAATTGGTTAAAGAAAAAAGCCTGTTTACTCCTTTATGCTCACGTCTATGTATGTGGGACAATGGTGCACATGCACACACACACACAGTTCTAATTAGAAAAGAGAGAGAATGAAGGGAAAAGTCCTCTAATAAGTGAAAGCTTTAAAATCTATGAAAAATCAGGTGAGTAAAGGGAAACAGTAAACTTTCCTGTTATGAAATAGAGGTATAAAGATAATCAATGATCAGTTATCAAAATATTATCTTACTATGTATACAATATGCATGAAATACACTTATGAACTAGGAAACTGACCTATGATTGGCCAATGGAGAAGCTGGAGAGGAGGCATAGATCACAGTTGATGATAAGTGTGCACATAACGAGAGTAATTTTTTGTTTGGGCATTATTTTTATCATTTTAAAGCTTTGCTTAGAATATTTGACTCATGTGTAATCTATGTATTTGTCTCTATTGTGAATATTTAAGCATCTCATATCAATCAGGAGCTTTGCTAATGGTAAAAGGTCAACACAAATGAGAGTCTTGCCCTCATGGGATTTACCACACCTGTGCACAGAAAGTTATATTTGAAAATTTTAAACAACCCTTTGTATCTTGTTTATGTAGCAAAAAGAAGCAAAGGTTTCTGAGTATTTGTTACTTACTATTTATTACTCATTCTATACCTAAAGCCAGAAGAAATTGCTCTCTCCTAACTAGTCACTATTAGTTCAGTCAGTTCAGCCGCTCAGTCGTGTCCAACTCTTTGCGACCCCACGAATCACAGCACGCCAGGCCTCCCTGTGCATCACCATCTCCCGGAGTTCACTCAGACTCACGTCCATCGAGCCAGTGATGCCATCCAGCCATCTCATCCTCTGTCGTCCCCTTCTCCTCCTGCCCCCAATCCCTCCCAGCATTAGGGTCTTTTCCAATAAGTTAACTCTTCGCATGAGGTGGCCAAAGTACTGGAGTTTCAGCTTTAGCATCATTCCTTCCAAAGAAATCCCAGGGCTGATCTCCTTCAGAATGGACTGGTTGGATCTCCTTGCAGTCCAAGGGACCCTCAAGAGTCTTCTCCAACTCCACAGTTCAAAAGCATCAATTTTTCAGTGTTCAGCTTTCTTCACAGTCCAACTCTCACATCCATACATGACCACTGGAAAAACCATAGCCTTGACTAGATGGACCTTTGTTGGCAAAGTTGGCAAAGTTACCTGATAGCAGTTAATGAGTTTTAATATATTATTCTGGAGAAGCATTCAAAAATCTCCTAAAAGCTTCTCATAAGACTTAAAACTCTGGCAAACTGACAGCTTCATCATATTCTTGCCAGGTGCTCATTCACTTCCAGGTCTTTTATGCCTGGAGCCTCACAGCTTGAACACTGTTTTTGCACTTGCTTTTTTCTATTATCTATTTCTAAAGCACTTGTAAATTGTTGAATCCAAGGACAATGGAAGGGGTTAATTCTAACTTAAGTAAAACAAATTTATATATTTAAAGGATATAAATATATGTATATATGTGTGTATATGAGGAAAGGAAGAGACTTGTGTTTTTACCAGATACTTTACATGTCACAGTTAATTTTTATCTATTTATATCCATGATGCCAGTAACAGCCTCATACTCTTTGAGCATTGAATGGCGTTCAAAATCTCACCCAAGTTCACTTGGCTAGAGAATTATAGAACAGGAATTGAACTTCAGCTCTAACTTAGTATGACAGCCTGTGATTCCTCTGTTGTATGACGACTCTGAGACATTTTGAATTAAGTCATTTAAGTGGAAAGATTTACCACGAGACCCAGGCACTAGACACCCATCTGACAAATATTTCTAGAGCACACCAATTCCTGCTCTTGCTGAGTCTCTGCTGGTTGAGATTCCTTTTTTTTTTTTTTTCCCTGCTGAGATACATCATAAGCATATGGTATACTCTTCTTCACTGATAACCTAAGCTTGACTGTTATGTGGAAGTGTAATATTTATATAGAAAAGTGAATCTGTCAGACATACACAAATTGATGAATTTTTGTAAACTTAACAGGTGTGTGTGTCCTAAGCACCAGATCATGTAACATCCAGATCAAGCGACTAGTCTTCCAAGACCTTCCTCATGCTCTCTGCCATCACTTTTCCCACCCTGCCAACACAAGTAAGCATTTTCTGACTCTTCCAGCTTACCTTATTTTCCCAGCTTTGATACCTCATGTAGTTGGAATCATATAGTATCTGGCCCCTTTTGCTTAGCTTTACATTTCCAATATTCATCCATTTTGTTATATAGATGTGTAATATTTTTACTCTTTGTTGTGTTGTATTCATGTAGATATGCATCTATTTATTTATCTACTATATAAATAATGAACATTTTGATAATCCAACTTTTAGCTATTAAATGACAACCCACTCCAGTATTCTTGCCTGGAAAATACATGGACAGAGGAGCCTGGCAGGCTGCAGTCCATGTGGTCACAAAGAGTCTGCCATGACTGAGCATGCACACAGGCTGTAATTAAGTTGTTATAAGCATTCTAGAACATATTTTAAAATAAATATTTTTAATATTTTCACTGGGTCTATATCAAGGAGTGGAATTACTATATCACAAAATGTTGTTGTTTAGTCACTAAGTCATGTCCAATTTTCAACCCCATGGACTGTAACCCACCAGACTCCTCTGTCCATGGGATTTCCCAGGCAAGTATACTGGAGTGGTTTGACATTCTTTCTCTAGAGGATCTTCCCAACCCAGGGGTCAAAATTGTGTATCCTGCATTGCAGTAGGATTCTTTACCACTAAGCCACCAGGGAAGCCCAGCACAAAATAAGCATATGTTAAATTTTAGTAGATACTGTACATGACTTTCTTTGGAATTGATCTTTGTTGTATAAAGACATATTTTCAAACTGTTCCTTCCTGCTTTGGATATAATGCATTTTTCTAACATACTGTCTCTCATTATGCAATTCATTTCCTTCCTTGGCCAAGTTCATAGTTCTAGGCTTTGAGAAAGATTTTGGTTCTTATTTCATCCCACATCATTGAGTGTCTTGTTCTATTGCTCTGGCTTTATGTATGCATAAAGAATGTTTCCTCTCTCCCAGTAATGGAATATGTATGGATGGTGTTGTATGACTGAAAAAGAAAAATATGACTATGGGAAGTGTTTTGTTGAATTACACTTGTTTGGTTTTAAAATAATATCCTTTTATTTCCCAAAATCCCTTGCACCTTTATTCTTTGCTGATTGGCAGCAACTAAGCCTCAGAGGGAGTACCCCTTGCTAGGTTAACTACAAAATTGCATGCTGGGTTGTGTCCCTACAGACTGAGGAAAAACTCTGTAAATATCAGCTACTGGAGTCTTCCTGCAATTGAACTTGAAAAAATACGTGCTTAAAAACATGCAGTGAGGGGCAGCTGGTTGGAAGTCACCTTTCAGTATTTAAGGAAAGGCTGTATCGCAGTGGGCAGGTAAAAGCATTGCAGAGTAAATTTTAAACCAGTAAATTGCAACTATACAGTAAACTGTACCTTACATTTCTTCCAATTTCTACTTCCTTACACTCATATCCTAAGAAGTAAAAGCAAATACAGTTATATAGCAATAGCAATTATAAATTAAATAAATGGCAATTTTATTTGCAGCTATACTTTATAAAGGAGATAGACTAAAGTTACACATTTAATTAAATTTATTTTTTGGAAATTAATGAAATCTATTTTGTGCCCTCACATAATTTATAATCTAGCTCTGGTAAATCAAAAGTCTAGTGTCTGTATGGCGATGGCTGTTCAAATTAAAGATGGGATGAAAATAGATGGTAGAAGGTAAAATAATATGCTATAAATGAGATGCTCTTTCTACATAATTTCCAAAATCTTTTATATGAAAATGCTAAAAATCTGGGTATTTAATAAACATTGCCATTTATTTCGGAAAAGGCAATGGCACCCCACTCCAATACTCTTGCCTGGAAAATCCCATGGACAGAGGAGCCTGGTAGGCTGCAGTCCATGGGGTCGCTAAGAGTCGGGCACGACTGAGCGACTTCACTTTCGCTTTTCACTTTCATGCATTGGAGAAGGAAATGGCAACCCACTCCAGTGTTCTTGCCTGGAGAATCCCGGAGACAGTGGGCCCCAGTCTGTGAGGTCGCACAGAGTCGGACACAACTGAAGCAACTTAGCAGCAGCAGCAGCAGTAGCCATTTATTTCAAGAAGCATTGCATGTAAACCTTGGGTTCTGATGCCAAATACTTGCATTCTAAATTCAGTTCTTTCCTGGCTTCATCACTCTAATCTCAGTTTCCTCATCTGTAAACTTGGGATTCAGTGATCTGCCTAGTAGATTGTTGTAAGTATTAAATAAGATGATGGAAGAAATAGTTTAGAATGATTGTCTTGCATGTGATATTACTAAAACAACTTTCAAAGATACAATGAAAATGATAACTATCACAGTATGGAGATATGCTAATGGGTCCTTTTTTTTTTTTTCCTTAAGTGGTGGCTTATAGAGAATAAGTTCTATATGCGTGTGGTATATTGTTTATAGTAACTGTTTTTATTTTTTCATTATTATTATTTCTGTTATAATGTTTGAAGCACAGAAATTACAGCTGGTAAAAAGAGACTTTTTCTTAGGCTATGGAGACTATCTCCCTCTAGAGGGGTGAGCCAGGGAAACAGAATTCATTGCCTGAAGTTATATAGTATTCCTTCTTGCCATAAGGACAGGGTCATATTCCAATTATACCATTGGGATAACTTTGATTAGACTTATATTCCATTTTTTTTGCCATTGTTGTCTAATATACTCATTAATCAAAGTACCCCATAGTTAAATGATAATAACAATGCTGAAAAGTTGAACCAACTTTAATGAACTGAATTTAATACAAAGTATTGTACATTAAGGGTCTTCCGAGGTGGTGCTAGTGATAAAGAACCTGCCTGCCAAAGCAGGAGACATAAGAGATGCCAGTTCCATTCCTGGCCAGAAGAGATACCCTGAAGAAGTGCATGGCAACCTACTCTAGTATTCTTGTGGAGAATCCCGTGAACAGAGGAGCCTGGTGGGCTACAGTCCATAGGGTAGCAAAGACTAGGACATGACTGAAGCGACTTAACACCCGTTTTACATTAAATATCCCAATTCTCAAAATAAACTTGCAATGTTGGCATTATTTTTATTTCTCAGATTAGAATTCTGAAGATCACAAAGATTAAAAAACTTGTCAAATATTTGATATAAGTCTACGTATTTGTTCACTGGGTATTGTTCCATTGGATGTACTAGAGTTCCTTTATCCTTCAGTTGACATTTGAGTTGATTCCAGCTTTGGGGAAATTATGAATAGTGTGAAAATGAAATTGTTAGTAACTCAGTTGTGCCCAATTCTTTGGGACTCCATGGACTGTAGCCAGTCAGGCTCCTCAGTCCATGGAATTCTCCAGAGAAGAATACTAGAGCAGGTCGCCATTCCTTTTCCAGGGCATCTTCCTGACCCAGGGATCAAACCCAGATTTCCTGCATTGCTGGCATTTTCTTTATCATCTGAGCCACCAGAGAAGCCCCAAGACCTTCTCCAGGGGATCGTCCCAACCCAGGGGTTGAACCTGAGTCTTCCACATCACAGGCAGATTTTTTACCGTCTGAGCCACCGGAAGAGCACCACCACTATATAAATTCAACTACAGGGTTTTGTGTGAACATGAATTTTCATTTTTATTGGTAATGCATTTTAATAAGTCAAAGAAGCCAAACTGAAAACAGTATGTGTGATTTAATTTAAGTGACATTTTGGAAAAGGGAAAATTACAGAGATCAATGGAAAGCAGATCACTGGTTGCCAGGGTATGGGAGAGGCATTGACTGCAAAGGGAACACCACAGTATTTTGGGGTAAGAGAACTTTCAGATATCTTGATTGGGTTGCGGTGGTTGTTAAGCCACATTTGGCATTTCTCCAAACTCATAGCTCTGACTGATCACCAGAAAGAGTAAATCTTATTGTATATAAATTTAAAAATAAATAAATATCTTGTCAAAAGACACACCAAAATGAAATGGCAGAGTTAGCAAGCAAACTCAGGAACATCTATATCCATAACCCATGCTTATTCTGCTGCTAATCCAACCCTTCTGTCAATTTTTTATTGTTTTATCAATAATTATTACCAAATGACTTATTATTAGAAGCTTTTTCTATATCTTATATGTTCCAAAAGGGAATATTTTATCTTATATATTATCAGGTAGAATTTGTCTTAATAAAAACACTATATCACTTCTTGTTGACCAGTTGATAAGTCATGTCTAACTCTTTGCAAGCCCATGGACTGCAGCATTCCAGGCTTCCCTGTCCTTCACTATCTCCCAGAGTTTGCTTAAACTCATGTCCATTGAGTCAGGGATGCCATGCAGCCATCTCATTCTCTGTTGCCCACTTCTCCTCCTACCCTCAATCTTTCCTAGCATCAGAGTCTTTTCTAATGATTCAGCTCCACCCATCAGGTGGTCAGAGTATTGGATCTTCAGCTTCATCACCTTCTTGCCATTGTGTAAATCCAATTCAACTACAGTGCTACTTATTTTTAACAGGGCGCTAGATAAGTTAATGCTTTCAATTTTTTAATTTTTTTTAGAGTCAGAACATTTTTAACATTTAAAAATATTAATCAAATCTATTCCAGTATTCCCATCTGTTCCCTAAATCAGAGTTGCTTTAAGATAGCAATCATGACTCTAATTCTATAATGCTTTTGCCTTCAAGAATACCAGCCGATGTAGGTCCCACCTCTTCTTGTCAATTAGTCAGTGAACATACATGGGCACTTAAAGTAATAGTGATGGGGAGTCATGTTAATACTAAAAAAGTTAATGATCCTTTTCATCAAGTGCTGTTTAATCAGAAAATTATTTCTGCCTATAGTTGATAACTATTGTTATAATTCTTTAGAGACTTACTGACACTAACAGGTTGAAATTCCTCTGTAATCTTGAACAGCAGTTTAGAAGACTTAATGATAAAATTAAAACATGGGATCAGAATGTAGCAATATTTTTATCAAAAATTATTTAGCAAATGAACATGCAGATTATGCCAGGCTCACAATGCTTACCTGGATATTTAAAACCACTTAGAAATTCAGTACTTACAAATTATCTATAAATATATTAAACTCTCAAAGAACCTGCAATATTAATTGTTGACTGGGGATTTCATTGGGCAAACAAATTATTCAGACAGAGTAATGCCTGTCCTTGTTTGCTGTAGCTCCCCAGGAGGTAAAACAATAAATTCCAAATCTTAAAGTCACCAAATTTATTTATCTCCAGCAATAAGTGCTTTTTCCCCTCTTCTGCAGTGAACCCTGAAAAAATAAAGTGTATTGAAGATCACTGTTTTCAATGAGAGAAAATCTTTTTCTCACTAGAATTTGAATACTCTGGCCCAAGGATATTGTAACTTAAGTTTAGATGCCAAAGTAGTTGAGTATAAACAGGTTGAAGTTAGGAAAAATAGGTCAATGTCTGCTATAGAAAATATGAATTGTAATCAAGTCATTTATTCATTCTTTCTAAAGTATTAATTGAGCACAGACTATACACAGGATTCGGGAAGGGAATGGCACCCCACTCCAGTATTCTTGCCGGGAGAATCCCATGGTCAGAGGAGCTGGGGAGGCTACAGCCCATGGGGTTGCAAAGAGTCGGACATGCTTCGACTTTCACTTTCACTTTCATATACAGTATCCATCCAAGAGAATCAAGATGCACTGAGACTAGGTGGAATAGAAGTGAAAAAAGACAGAGAACTTCATTATGTTGTCTCCAAATATCTGGGGCTCAAAAATGGTTAATGCCCAAGTCAAGAGTAGACCCAGTTTTCAGGAATTTTCCCACAGTAACTTGGGCTGCCACAAATGAATTAAATTATTTCATTTCAATAAATGGCCGGTTCCGTTAGATTTTAATGTATTTATTTGATAATTTGTTAAGTACGATGTTCTTGAGGGTACTAAAGAAAAGGGATTGAAGATTTGAAAGGTACACAGTTTACAAAAGATCTCCAGAAGGGCACTCCCATGCTGTCTGGCAACTTAGGAGGTGCTGTGTTATGTTGCAAAAAGTGATAAGGGGTTTAAAAGAGACAATCCTAAATTTAAATCCAAGCTGTGAGATTTGATAAATTTGTGACTTGGAACAAATTACTTAATGCACATGCTCCAGTTTCTTCACCTGTAAAATGGGGTTCATATTGTAGTTCAGTTCAGTTCATTTCAGTCGCTCAGTCTTGCCTGACTCTTTGCAACCCCATGAATCGCAGCACGCCAGGCCTCCCTGTCCATCACCAACTCCCGGAGTTCACCCAGACTCATGTCCATTGAGTTGGTGATGCCATCCAACCATCTCATCCTGTGTCGTCCCCTCTTCTCCTCCTGCTCCCAATCCCTCCCAGCATCCAGGTCTTTCCCAATGAGTCAACTCTTCTTATGAGATGGCCAAAGTATTGGAATTTCATCTTTAGCATCAGTCCTTCCAATGAACAACAAGGACTGGTCTCCTTTAGGATGGACTGGTTGGATCTCCTTGCAGTCCAAGGGACCCTCAAGAGTCTTCTCCAACACCACAGTTCAAAAGCATCAATTCTTCAGCACTCAGCTTTCTTCACAGTCCAACTCTCACATCCATACATGACCACTGGAAAAACCATTGCCTTGACTAGACGGACCTTTGTTGACAAAGTAATATCTCTGCTTTTGAATATGCTATCTAGGTTGGTCATAACTTTCCTTCCAGGGAGTAAGCATCTTTTAATTCCATGGCTGCAGTCACCATCTGCAATGATTTTGGAGCCCAAAAAGATAAAGTCTGACACTGTTTCCACTGTTAACCCATCTATTTCCCATGAAGTGATGGGATCAGATGCCATGATCTTCGTTTTCTGAATGTAGAGCTTTAAGCCAACTTTTTCACTCTCTTCTTTCACTTTCATCAAGAGGCTTTTTAGTTCCTCTTCACTTTCTGCCCTAAGGGTGGTGTCATCTGCATATCTGAGGTTATTGATATTTCTCCCGGCAATCTTGATTCCAACTTGTGCTTCCTCCAGCCCAGCATTTCTCATGATGTACTCTGATATAAGTTAAAGAAGCAGGGTGACAATATACAGCCTTGACGTACTCCTTTTCCTATTTGGAACCAGTCTGTTGTTCCATGTCCAGTTCTAACTGTTGCTTCCTGACCTGCATACAGATTTCTCAAGAGGCAGGTCAGGTGGTCTGGTATTCCCATCTCTTTCAGAACTTTTTTTGACTATGGATCATACTGTAAGAGGTCTGTAAATGTCAGCTATTTTAAATATTAACTGCCACTAGAAGCACCTTAGGGCTTCCCTGGTGGCTCAGTGCTAAAAGAATCCGTCTGCTAACACAGGAGGTGTAGGTTCAATCCTTGGGTTGGGAAGATGCCCTGGAGAAGGAATTGGCAACCTACTCCACTATTCTTGCCTGGGAAATCCCATGGCCAGAGGAGCCTGGCAGGCTACAGTAGTCCATGGCATCACAGAGAGTCAGACATAATTGAGCACACATACATGCAGAATCACCTTACCTGTAATTTACACATCTGTCTTTGAGGCAGATGATATTATTAGCTTTAAAATTTTTGTTATTATTTTTTTAGCTTATTGACCATGTTACTTTTTTATACCTTCTACCTTGTTGTTGTCGTTGTTCATCAAACTGAGGATTAGTGATTAATGGCATTCTCAAGATGATATAGTTGTAAAGTGATGGAGGCAGGATTAGAACCTTGGCTGACTGAAGCTACAACCTGTACTGTGTAGGCCAATATACTGCCCTGGAGAGCAGAGGAGATTAAATGAGGTAGGAGATATGACTACCTAGTAACACTCCTGGCCTATAATGGACACACATCAATCATATGATATTTAACAATGAAAGGACTTCCCTGGTGGTCCAGTGGTTAAGACTTTGCCTTCCAAAGCAGGAGGTGTGGGTTCAATCCCTGGTCAGGAAGCTAGGATCTCACATGCCACATGGCCAAAAAACCAAGACATGTAACAGAAACAATAAAGTAACAAATTCAATAATGACTTTAAAAATGGTCCACATCAAAAAAAAATCTTAAAACAATGAAAGTATTCTGTGTGGGGGATGGATGAAAAAGTGGAAAAAAAAAAAAGGTTTTATAAAGAATCATTCTCATGTAAACGTGGCCTGGCCAGAATGTTCAGGGAGACTGTGGAGTCTCTTTCCATCCATGTTTGCTGTTCTCAGCTGGAAACAATCTTGCCTTCTCTTCCAGGGGACACTTGGCAATGTCCAGAGAAACTTTTGATTGTCCTGACCAATGGGGTGCTTTTAACCTCTAATGAGCAGAGGCCCAGGACATTGCAAGCTGTCCTACAATGCACATAGTATGCATCAACCCTCATGGCAAAAAGTTGTGCAGTCTGAAATAGCAAGCGTCATTGCCAAGTCGCTCTGGGTCGTCATCTCACAATTTTAATTTGTCATGCTAAGTCAGACATAGGTCCTGCTTAAAGAAAAGTCTCAAATTTCTATGTTTACCAGAATCGTCTCAAATTTTTAACCACACAGAAGTCCATCAGGGTTTCTGATTTTTTCAACCACTCTCACCTTCAGGTCATTGAAATGTAGGTGGTTTCGTAGGTGCCACTGTAGATAGAAAACCTCCAGCTATAACTCGGCTCTATCTAATATTATGGGCTATGAAGTGCAAAAAGGTTCAAGAAGTCAGCGTAACAATAGCTCTGGCTATGAACACTTACCCTGCTTATGTTTTGTCACTCCTCTTATTCTCAGCCAGCTTCCCTATTAGACTAGCACCCTGCAGTTGAGGAGCAGAGATACATTATAAGCAAGAAAGTGTGAGCTACCGTCTGACAGGGAGGTGCTAATAACTCTGCTGAAGCTCAGAGTTACTCCCTTTTCCCTCTGCTCAATGGAGAGGGGCAGGAGTGGAAACAGGTGTTAAAAGAATTCAGTGTGAAGCCAAAGTCTGTAGCAAAGCCAAGACAATATGTGCTTGGGGAAAAGGGACAGCAACTGACACAGTGAAGAGAAGATGGAGTTAGAATTACTGAGTTTGAGTTTTCAAGTGGCAGGTTCAGAGAAGGATTCCAGTTCAGTGCACTGAGTAACTTTGAGCAGGTTACTTAAACTCTCAGAGGCAGTAGTCCTCAATGCTGGATGTAAGTTAGGATCCCCTGGGAAGTTTTAAAATAAATACCAATATCCGGGCCCCACTGTAGACCAATTAAACCACAGTCTCTGGGGATGGGTGGAGAGTATCAATATACTTTTCACATTCCAAGGTAATTCTAATGTGCACACAGGGCTGAGAACCACTGCTCTAAATGTTATTTTAGTCCTTGTGAAGACACAGCTAAACAATTAGGCAATGCTGTAAAAATTTAAGCGATCTGGGGCTCAGTAAGGACACTAAATATTGGTTGTTGATGCTATTATTATGACTGCCATTATTGATGCTGCTACTGTTGTTATTGCTGTGGAAGGCTTTCTTATCTCTCCTTGCTGTTTTTTGGAACTCTCCATTCAGATGCTTATATCTTTCCTTTTCTCCTTTGCTTTTTGCTTCTCTTCTTTTCACAGGTATTTGTAAGGCCTCCCCAGACAGCCATTTTGCTTTGTTGCATTTCTTTTCCATGGGGATGGTCTTGATCCCTGTCTCCTGTACAATGTCACGAACCTCAGTCCATAGTTAATCAGGCACTCTATCTGTCAGATTAGTCCCTTAAATCTATTTGTCCCTTCTGTATAATCATAAGGGATTTGATTTAGGTCATACCTGAATGGTCTAGTGGTTTTCCCTACTTTCTTCAATTTACCTCTGAATTTGGCAATAAGGAGTTCATGATCTGAGCCATAGTCAGCTCTCAGTCTTGTTTTTGCTGACTGTATAGAGCTTCTCCATCTTTGGCTGCAAAGAATATAATCAATCTGATTTCCAAAGAATAGCAAGGAGAGATAAGAAAGCCTTCCTCAGTGGTCAATGCAAAGAAATAGAGGAAAACAACAGAATGGGAAAGACTAAATATCTCTTCAAGAAAATTAGAGATACCAAGGAAACATTTCATGCAAAGATGGGCTCAATAAAGGACAGAAATGGTATGGACCTAACAGAAGCAGAAGATATTAAGAAGAGGTGGCAAGAATACATGGAAGAACTGTATAAAAAAAATCTTCATGACCCAGATAATCATGATGGTGTGATCACTCATCTAGAGCCAGACATCCTGGAATGTGAAGTCAAGTGGGCCTTAGGAAGCATCACTTTGAACAAAGCTAGTGGAGGTGATGGCATTCCAGTTGAGCTACTTCAAATCCTGAAAGATGATGCTGTGAAAGTGCTGCACTCAATATGCCAGCAAATTTGGAAAACTCAGCAGTGGCCACAGGACTGGAAAAGGTCAGTTTTCATTCCAACCCCAAAGAAAGGCAATGCCAAAGAATGCTCAAACTACCGCACAATTGCACTCATCTCACACGCTAGTAAAGTAATGCTCAAAATTCTCCAAGCCAGGCTTCAGCAATACATGAACTGTGAACTTCCAAATGTTCAAGCTTGTTTTAGAAAGGGCGGAAGAACCAGAGATCAAATTGCCAACACCTGCTGGATCATGGAAAAAGCAAGAAAGTTCTAGGAAAACATCTATTTCTGCTTTATTGACTATGCCAAAGGCTTTGACTCTGTGGATCATAATAAACTGTGGAAAATTCTGAAAGAGATGGGAATACCAGACCACCTGACATGCCTCTTGAGAAATCTGTATGCAGGTCAGGAAGCAACAGTTAGAACTGGACATGGAACAACAGACTGGTTCCAAATAGGAAAAGGAGTACCTCAAGACTGTATATTGTCACCCTGTCATCAAGATTGCCGGGAGAAATATCAATAACCTCAGATATGCAGATGACACCACCCTTATGGCAGAAAGTGAAGAGGAACTAAAAAGCCTTTTGATGAAAGTGAAAGAGGAGAGTGAAAAAGTTGGCTTAAAGCTCAACATTCAGAAAACTAAGATCATGGCATCTGATCCCATCTCTTCATGGGAAATAGATGGGGAAACAGTGGAAACAGTGTCAGACTTTATTTTTTGGGCTCCAAAATCACTGCAGATTGTGATTACAGTGATGGAATTAAAAGATCCTTATTCCTTGGAAGGAAAGTTTCCTTCCTATGGAAGGAAAGCATATTAAAAAGCAGAGATATTACTTTGCAAACAAAGGTCCGTCTAGTCGAGGCAATGGTTTTTCCAGTGGTCATGTATGGATGTGAGAGTTGGATTGTGAAGAAAGTTGAGCGCTGAAGAATTGATGCATTTGAACTGTGGTATTGGAGAAGACTCTTGAGAGTCCCTTGGACTGCAAGGAGATCCAACTAGTCCATTCTGAAGGAGACCAGTCCTGGGTGTTCTTTGGAAGGACTGATGCTAAAGCTGAAACTTCAATACTTGGCCACCTCATGACAAGAGTTGACTCATTGGAAAAGACCCTGATGCTGGGAGGGATTGGGAGCAGGAGGAGAAGGGGATGACACAGGATGAGATGGTTGGATGGCATCACTGGCTCGACGGACATGAGTTTGAGTGAACTCCGGGAGTTGGTGATGGACAGGGAGGCCTGGTGTGCTGCAATTCAGGGGGTCGCAAAGAGTCGGACACGACTGAGTGACTGAACTGACTGACTGACTGATTGTTGTTATTAATGTAATTGTTACCCTAGTGCTGTTTCATGCCTTAACATATTAAATACCTTCTTCATGTCTGTTTCCTCATCTGTAAATGGGAATAGTAAGACTTACAACCTACAGTTGCTATAAAAAGTAACATGATACATTATAAGAGTTTTTTTTTAATTTATATTTTTATTTTTTTTTAGTTTTTTATTTTTAAAATTTTTAAATCTTTAATTCTTACATGCGTGCCCAAACATGAACCCCCCTCCCACCTCCCTCCCCATAACATCTCTCTGGGTCATCCCCATGCACCAGCCCCAAGCATGCTATATCCTGCGTCAGACATAGACTGGCGATTCAATTCTTACATGATAGTATACTTGTTAGAATGCCATTCTCCCAAATCATCCCACCCTCTCCCTCTCCCTCTGAGTCCAAAAGTCCATTATACACATCTGTGTCTTTTTTCCTGTCTTGCATACAGGGTCGTCATTGCCATCTTTCTAAATTCCATATATATGTGTTAGTATACTGTATTGGTGTTTTTCTTTCTGGCTTACTTCACTCTGTATAATCGGCTCCAGTTTCATCCATCTCATCAGAACTGATTCAAATGAATTCTTTTTAACGGCTGAGTAATACTCCATTGTGTATATGTAGCACAGCTTTCTTATCCATTCATCTGCTGATGGACATCTAGGTTGTTTCCATGTCTTGGCTATTATAAACAGTGCTGTGATGAACATTGGGGTACATGTGTCTCTTTCCATTCTGGTTTCCTTGGTGTGTATGCCCAGCAGTGGGATTGCTGGGTCATAAGGTAGTTCTATTTGCAATTTTTTTAAGAGTTTTTTTAATATATAAAATACTCATATTAGTTTTTTTCCTAGAAAACTCTTCATTATCTTGCATTGAAAGGGGGTTTGAAAGTCTGCCCAATAAAGATGATATTCTAAGGTGCCAACTGCCCAATGACACTTTCATTCAAGTAGTAGCAAATAATATAAAAAGTGAGCTATTATTATTATTACTGTTATTATTATTACAAGGAACTGTATGTATTTTCCTTGCTTAAACTTCCAAATAATCCTGTGAGATGTCATGTTTCCGTTTCATAGATGAAGATAATTGCTCATGCAGTAAGTAGTAGAAGAATTAAAACATGGTGACTTCAGGACTTCCCTGGCAGTCCAGCAGTTAAGACTCTGCATTTCCACTGCAGTCAGTACAGGTTCTATCCCTGGTCAGGGAACTAAGATCGCACAGGCCATGCATAGCCCCAAAACAAAATAAAAACATGGACCTTCATGCTGAATTGTTACCATCACCAGGATCTTGGTACTAAGGAGAATAGTGACCCATAAAATAGAGTTAGGTAGGCAGCTAAATGCAGTATCATCTTCTTTAAATGGCTTGGTTTGGGGGTAAGCAATCTCACCCACCCTACTGGGATGGGGTTCTGGGAGTCTGAGTGAAGCATCCCTTCTTGGCAGCTGTGGTGCACAAGGACATCAGGAAATGGCTGGGAACAATGCGCTGAGGCATCAGAAAGCACAGGATCTAAACGACAGCAAGTCGCCTGGAGAAGAAATTCCCAAGGCTACCTGCAGGTACACTTGGCAACCTTAAGTTGCTGACAGGGCTACAAATGCCAATTGGACTAATGAAATAGAGAAGAAAGATGATAAAAAAGAAATAAAATTTAGCCAACTTTATTTTTCTCAAGCATGACATCTCTGCTTTTTGTATGTCATAGTCTCTGACATAGAGCTTGTTTAAGAGATGACATCAGGAGCCTCTGGTTCAGAGAAATATTGAGTCTTCTCTAAGAACTTTCAGTCAGCCTGCACTCCGGAAACCAAATATGACCTCTTTTTACTCTGACAGGTAAGGTTCCAGCTCTTTCAGTATTATCCTTCATTTACCCATAAAATTATGACGTCTGGACCATATGCTATGTTTCATATTCATTGCTTCCCTCGTGGCTCAGATGGTAAAGAATCTGCCTGCCAGTGTAGGAGACCTGGGTTTGATCCCTGGGTCAGGAAGTTCCCCTGGAAACAGGAATGGCAACTACTCCAGTATTCTTGCCTGCAGAATTCCATGGACAGAGGAGCCTGGCAGGCTACAGACCATGGGGTCACAAAGAGTTGGGCACGACTGAGTAACTAACACTTTCAACGCAATATTAACTTTATTTTAACTTGATTGGGATGGGAGTGGGCATCCCTGCAGCTCTTTTTAAAAGGAAATTGCAGCCTTGGTATCAAATATTCAGAATATGGTCACTCAGATCCAAGGGATTTAAGAAAAATTGAGAATAGATAGCAAGACTTCTAACACTGTAATATTTTTGATGTCTGGAATATTACTATCATATATATAATACCTCTTTAATCAAAAAGTGCTTTGAGCCTTGAAATTACTCTTGGAGGAAGGACAAGATCATAATCCCCATTTTGCAGATGAAGAAAATTGAGGTTCCAAGAGGATAAGTGACCTGTTGGAGGGTGCTGAGAGGCTTCATTACAAAAAAGATATAGTGAAAACAAGAGTGTTTGTTTATTTGATGTCTGGGACTTTGTCATGAAATCATATCGGGAGTGGTATAGAAATGGTTTCTTGATTATATGGCAAATATTTGTATATTATCTGATAAAATGCTAAGTACTAATAGCCAATTTTTTTTTCTATGTAGCAGAAAGGCTAAGGAGGTTGCCTAGTTATATGTACCTCAATTATTCATCTATTCTTGCTTTTCTTCACAAAGAAGGATGGCACATTAGTCAAGATAAATAACAGCATGATACGCAGAGATGGGAAAGAGATATTTAGATATGATTACCTCTATTTTAGAATTTTTGTTTCTATGTTTCACCTGCCCTTCATAGGTCCATAGATGCTTGCATTTTTAATCTTCTATCTTTTGAAAGTGTTAGGATGTAATAGCCATTTCCAAACTGCCATAAGCAGTCTTTTAAAAATATATATCAAATCTGATTCTTTCATCTCTGACACTAGACTCAAGAAACAGTTATATGCTTAATAGTGTCAATTTCCAAGGATGATAAATGGGCCCATCTGTCCATACCAATTGGTTCATAAAATAAAAGTGGAGAGTAGGAAAAATATAGGAACACAAGAGGCAATTGTTTTTACCCTTCCAACTTCACAGACATTTTCAAAAGGGATCTTTAATAGAACAAAATTTGACCCCCATTTGGTATAAGATAAATGTTATATCTTTTGAGTACTACAGCTCCATCTCCAAAATCTCAGAGAATTCTTGAAGTACTTTAGATCTTTTCTCTCTCCTTACCTTCATAACAAACTCTGAAGGTTGCTGGTCTGATTATCCTCAATTTACAGAGGAGTTCATACTTGGAATCTAGAGTAGTTGCTGGACACTACCACCTCAAATGTAAATGGACTTTGCTCTCATCAGAGTAATAGCTACGTGCTTCATGTTGTTAGTATTTTCTACACACTTCGTTTTCCTTTACAAGCTAGTTTATAATTTTTATTTCTCCAACACAGCTTTCTGAGGATATGTGTTTTAAGTGTGCTGGGAGATCATCAGTTCAGTTCAGTTCAGTCGCTCAGTCGTGTCTGACTCTTTGTGACCCCATGAATCGCAGAACGCCAGGCCTCCCTGTCCATCACCAACTCCCAGAGTTCGCTCAGACTCATGTCCATCGAGTCAGTGATGCCATCCAGCCATCTCATCCTCTGTCATCCCCTTCTTCTCCTGCCCCCAATCCCTCCCAGCATCAGAGTCTTTTCCAATGAGTCAACTCTTCGCATGAGGTGGCCAAAGTACTGGAGCTTCAGCTTTAGCATCATTCCTTCCAAAGAAATCCCAGGGCTGATCTCCATCACAATGGACTGGTTGGCTCTCCTTGCAGTCCAAGGGACTCTCAAGAGTCTTCTCCAACACCACAGTTCAAAAGCATCAATTCTTCAGCACTCAGCTTTCTTCACAGTCAAACACTGACATCCATACATGACCACTGGAAAAACCATAGCCTTAACTAGATAGACCTTAGTCAGCAAAGTAATGTTTCTGCTTTTGAATATGCTATCTAGGTTGGTCATAACTTTTCTTCCAAGGAGTAAGCATCTTTTAATTTCATGGCTGCAGTCATCATCTGCAGTGATTTTGGAGCCCCCCACAATAAACTCTGACACTGTTTCCACTGTTTCCCCATCTATTTCCCATGAAGTGATGGGATCAGATGCCATGATCTTCGTTGTCTGAATGTTGAGCTTTAAGCCAACTTTTTCACTCTCCTCTTTCACTTTCATCAAGAGGCTTTTTAGTTTCTCTTCACTTACTGCCTTAAGGGTGGTGTCATCTGAATATTTGAGGTTATTGATATTTCTCCCAGCAATCTTGATTCCAACTTATGCTTCTTCCAGCCCAGCATTTCTCATGATGTACTCTGCATACAAGTTAAATCAGCAGGGTGACAATATACAACTTTGACGTATTCCTTTTCCTATTTGGAACCAGTCTGTTGTTCCATGTCCAGTTCTAACTGTTGCTTCCTGACCTGTATATAGGTTTCTTAAGAGGCAGGTAAGGTGATCTGGTATTCTCATCTCTTTCAGAATTTTCCACAGTTTGTTCTGATCTACACAGTCAAAGGCTTTGAAATAGTCAATAAAGCAGAAATAGATGTTTTTCTGGAACTCTCTTGCTTTTTCCATGATCCAGCAGGTGTTGGAAATTTGATCTCTGGCTCTTTTGCCCTTTCTAAAACAAGCTTGAACATCAGGGAGTTCATGTTTCACGTATTGCTGAAGCCTGGCTTGGAGAATTTTGAGCATTACTTTACTAGCATGTGAGATGAGTGCAATTGTGCGGTAGTTTGAGCATTCTTTGGCATTGCCTTTCTTTGGGATTGGAATGAAAACTGACCCTTTCCAGTCCTCTGGCCACTGCTGAGTTTTCCAAATTTGCTGGCATATTGAGTGCAGCACTTTCACAGCATCATCTTTCAGGATTTGAAACAGCTCAACTGGAATTCCATCACCTCCACTAGCTTTATTTGTAGTGATGCTTTCTAAGGCCCACTTGACTTCACATTCCAAGATGTCTGGCTCTAGATGAGTGATCACACTATCATGATTATCTGGGTCATGAAGATCTTTTTTGTACAGTTCTTCTGTGTATTCTTGCCACCTCTTCTTAATATCTTCTGCTTCTGTTAGGTCCATACCATTTCTGTCCTTTATTGAGCCCATCTTTGCATGAAATGTTTCCTTGGTATCTCTAATTTTCTTGAAGAGATATTTAGTCTTTCCCATTCTGTTGTTTTCCTCTATTTCTTTGCATTGATCACTGAGGATGGCTTTCTTATCTCTTCTTACTATTCTCTGGAAGTCCGCATTCAGATGCTTATATCTTTCTTTTTCTCCTTTGCTTTTCTCTTCTCTTCTTTTCACAGCTATATGTAAGGCCTCCCCAGACAGCCATTTTGCTTTTTTGCATTTCTTTTCCACGGGGATGGTCTTATCTGAGAAGAGATTCCCCATGTCCAAAGTAAGAGAAACCCAAGTAAGATGGTAGGTGTTGCAAGAGGGCATCAGGGGGCAGACACACTGAAACCATTGTCACAGAAGACTAGTCAGTCTAATCACACTCGGACCACAGCCTTGTCTAACTCAGTGAAACCAAGCCATGCCCGTGGGGCCACCCAAGACGGGTGGGTCATGGTGGAGAGGTCTGACAGAATGTGGTCCACTGGAGAAGGGAATGGCAACCCACTTCAGTATTCATGCCTTGAGAACCCCATGAACAGTATGAAAAGGCAAAATGATGGGATACTGAAAGAGGAACTCCCCAGGTCAGTGGATGCCCAACACGCTACTGGAGATCAGTGGAGAAATAACTCCAGAAAGAATGAAGGGATGGAGCCAAAGCAAAAACAATACCCAGCTGTGGATGTGACTGGTGATAGAAGCAAGGTCCGATGCTGTAAACAGCAATATTGCATAGGAACCTGGAACGTCAGGTCCATGAATCAAGGCAATTGGAAGTGGTCAAACAAGAGATGGCAAGAGTGAACGTTGACATTCTAGGAATCAGCAAACTAAAATGGACTGGAATGGGTGAATTTAACTCAGATGATCATTATATCTACTACTGCAGGCAGGAATCCCTTAGAAGAAATGGAGTAGCTATCATGGTCAACAAGAGTCCGAAATGCAGTACTTGGATGCAGTCTCAAAAACGACACAGTGATGATCTCTGTTCATTTCCAAGGCAAACCATTCGATATCACAGTAATCCAAGTCTATGCCCCAACCAGGAATGCTGAAAAAGCTGAAGTTGAACGGTTCTATGAAAACCTACATGACCTTTTAGAACTAACACCCAAAAAAGATGTCCTTTTCATTATAGGGGACTGGAATGCAAAAGTAGGAAGTCAAGAAACACCTGGAGTAACAGGCACATTTGGCCTTGGAATGCGGAATGAAGCAGGGCAAAGATTAATAGAGTTTTGCCAAGAAAATGCACTGGTCATAGCAAACACCCTCTTCCAACAACACAAGAGAAGACTCTACACATGGACATCACCAGATGGTCAACACCAAAATCAGATTGATTATATTCTCTGAAGCCAAAGATGGAGAAGCTCTATACAGTCAACAAAAACAAGACCAAGAGCTGACTGTGGCTCAGATCATGAACTCCTTATTGCCAAATTCAGACTTAAATTGAAGAAAGTAGGGAAAACCACTAGACCATTCAGGTATGACCTAAATCAAATCCCTTATGATTATACAGTGGAAGTGAGAAATAGATTTAAAGGCCTAGATCTGATAGATAGAGTGTCTGATGAACTATGGACTGAGGTTCGTGGGAGATCATACCCTGTTTCAAAGATGTTTTGAAAGGGCAGGCACATTTGAAGATGATTCATTACAGCCATTTATTTGTCTGTCCACCGTAACATATTCACTGAATGTTCCTTACATGCCAATCACTGTGTTGAAGTATAGCAAAAGCTGAGGTTTCAGAGCCCCTTTTTTAGCAATAATCTGTGTGTAAAACATGGTAATTCCAGGAAACCATTTATTTATTCAACCCACAAAATTTTTATGAGTGTTTCATAGGTGAATGTTATGGGACTAGGCTTACTGATTGCATAGGGTATTCAGACATGTTTTCCTCCCCCTCACCCTGAGGAGCTAGAAATGTAATTTGTAGTGTGGTGAGAAAGGGTTTCAGATGTTCTTTACTGAAATATCATACTGCACTATTATTTTGGAGTTCCAGGACCTAATCCCAAGGTGTGTGTATGTGAATGGAGGTTTTCCCACACAACAAGTAGTTCTTGATTACCACCATGGTATCTAAGAATTCAACTCAATCTGACATTATCTTCCCAGAGATAATTGGTTCAGTCCTACAAGACAGCAGCTCCACATTTCAGATCTCAAGTACAAACCCAGGCTGTTACCTGTAATACTGACCCACTGGCTATAAATACCCACAGCTTCCTCTTCGGGTCCAATTCATTTGCTAGATTGGCTCATAGAACTTAGAGGAACATTTTACTTACTAGACTACTAATTTCTAAGAAAAGAATATAACCTAGGAACAGCCAGATGGAAGCGGTGCATAAGGCAAAGTTTGGGGAAAGGATACAGGGCTTCCACGCCCTGTCCAGGTGAACCACTCTCCCCACAACTGCAAGTGTTCACAAATGAAGAAGCTGTCTGAACCTGATCCTTCTGATTTTTTATGGAGACTTCATAATATAGGCATAGCTTTTTAAAATAAATTTCTATTGCAGTATAGCTGCTTTGCAATGTTGTGTAGTTTCCACTCTATAGCAAAATGAGTCACCATACATATACATATCAGTTCAGTTCAGCCGCTCAGTTATGTCTGACTGTTTGCGACCCCATGGACTGCTGCATGCCAGGCTTCCCTGTCCATCACCAACTCCCAGAGTTTGCTCAAACTCATGGCCATTGAGTTGGTGATACCATCCAACCATCTCATCCTCTGTCTTCCCCTTTGCTCCTGCCTTCAATCTTTCCCTGCATCAAGGGCTTTTCCAATTCAGTTCTTCACATCAGGTGGCCAAAGTATTGGACTTTCAGCTTCAGCATCAGTCCTTCCAATGAATATTCAGGACTGATTTCCTGAAAGGTTGACTAGTTTGATCTTGTAGTCCAAGGAACTCTCAAGAGCCTTCTCCAACACCACAGTTCAAAAGCATCAGTTCTTCAGCACTCAGCTTTCTTTATGATCCAACTGTCACATCCATACATGACTACTGGAAAAACCATAGCTTTGACTAGATGGACCTTTGTCAGCAAGATAATGTCTCTGCTTTTTAATATGCTGTCTAGGTTGATCATGACTTTTCTTCCAAGGAGCAAGTGTCTTTTAATTTCATAGCTATAGTCACCATCTGAAGTGATTTTGGAGCCCAAGAAAATAAAGTCTGTCCCTATTTCCATTGTTTTCCCATCTATTTGCCATGAATTGATGGGCCCAGATGTCATAATCTTTGTTTTTTGAATGTTGAGTATTAAGCCAGCTTTTTCATTCTCCTCTTTCACTTTCATCAATAGACTCTTTAGGTCTTCTCTTTCTGCCTTAAGGGTGGTGTCCTCCGCATATGTGAGTTTATTGATATTTCTCCCGGAATCTTGATTCCAGCTTACATTTCATCCAGCCCAGCATTTCTCATGATGTACTCTGCACATAAGTTAAATAAGCAGGGTGACAATATACAGCCTTGAGGTACTCCTTTCCCAATTTTGAACTAGTCTGTTGTTCCATGTCTGGTTCTAACTGATGCTTCTTGACCTGCATGCAGATTTCTCAGGAGGCAGGTCAGGTGGTCTGGTATTCCCATCTCGTAAAAATTTTTCCACAGTTTGTTGTGATCCATACAGTCAAAAGCTTTGGCATAGTCAATAAAGCAGAAGTAGATGCTTTTCTGGAACCCCCTTGCTTTTTCTATGATCCAGTGGATGTTGGCAATTTAATCTCTGATTTCTCTTGCCTTTTCTAAATCCAGCCTGAGCATCTGGAAGTTCATGGTTCACATACTGTTGAAATCTTGCTTGGAGAACTTTCGGCATTACTTTCCTAGCATGTGAGATGAGTTCTATGGTGAGGCAGATTGAACACACTTTGGCTTTGCCTTTCTTTGGGATTGGAATGAATACTGACTTTTTCCAGTCCTGTGGCCACTGCTGAGTTTTCCAAATTTGCTGGCGTATTGAGGGAAGCACTTTTACAGCATCATCTTCTAGGATTTGAAATAGTTCAACTGGAATTTAATCACCTCCGCTAGTTTTGTTCATAGTCATACTTCCTAAGGCCCACTTGACTTTGCATTCCAGTATGTCTGGCTCTAGGTGAGTGATCACGTCATCATTGTTATTTGGGTTATGTAGATCTTGTCTATATAGTTCTCTGTATTCCATCCCCTCCCTTTTGGACTGCATTCCATTTCAGGCCACCACAATGTATTATGTAGAGTTCCCAGTACTATATAGTATGTTCTCATTAGTTATCTCTTTTATATACTGTCAATAATTCCTTGGTGTGTCAGTGATAAAGAATCTGTGTGCTAATGCAGGTGATGACAATTTGACCCCTGAGTTGGGAAGATTCCCTGGAGAAGAAAATGTCAGCCCACTCCAGTATTCCAATAGTCTTGCCTAGGAAATCCCATGGACAGAGGAGCCTGGAAGACTATATTATAGTCCATGTGGTCACAAAAGAGTTGGACACAATATAGGGATTAACTAAACAACAACCACTATACCTAACATGGCTGTTGGCTGTCACCCTATTTAACCTATGCCCTGAGCACCTCATGAGAAATGTTGGACAGGATGAGTTACAAGCTGGAGTTGAGATAGATGGGAGAAATATCAACAACCTCAGATATGCAGATGATACCACGCCAATAGCAGAAAGTGAAGTGGAACTAAAGAGCCTCTTGATAAGGGTGAAGGAGGAAAGTGAAAGAGCTGGCTTAAAACTGAAATTAAAAAAACTAAGATTATGGCATCTGGCCCCATTACTGCATGGCAAATAGAATGGGAAAAGGTGAAAGTAATGACAGATTTCCTCTTCTTGGGCTCCAAAATCACTGTGGATGGTGACTGCAGCCATGAAATCAGATGATTCCTTCTTGACAGGAAAGCAATGACAAACCTAGACAGTGTGTTGAAAAACAGTGACATTACTCTGTCAACAAAGGTCTGTATAGTCAAGTCTGTGGTCTTCCCAGGGATCACTACAGTTGTGAGAGCTGAACAGTAAAGTAGGCAGAATGCCAAAGAATTCATGCCTTTGAACTGGAGAAGGTGCTGGAGAAGACTCCTGAAAGTCCCTTGGACTTTCAAAGAGATCAAACCAGTCAATCTTAAGGGATATCAACCCTGAATATTCACTGGAAGAACTGATGCTAAAACTGAAGCTCCAGTATTTTGGTCAGCTGATGTGCACAGATGACTCACTGGAAAATCCCTTATGTTGGGAAAGGTTGAGGGCAGAAGGAGAAGAGGACGTCAGAGGATGAGATGCCTGACGGCATTGCCAATGCAATGAACATGAACTTGGGCAAACTTCAGGAGATAATGAGGGAGAGGGAGGCCTGCTGTGCTGTAGTCCATGGGGTTGCAGAGTCAGACACAACTGGGAAACTGAACAATGACAACAACAACAAAACATACGCATAATGGAATATTAGTCAACCATAAAAAGGAATGATGTTGGGTCATTTGTAGAGAGATGGATGGATCTAGAGAGTGTCATACAGAGTGAAGTAAGTCAGAAACAGAAAAGCGAGTATTGTATATTAATACATATATATGGAATCTGGAAAAATGGTATAGGTGACCTTATTTGCTAAATTGAAAGAGAGACACAGATATAGAAAACAAACTTATGGAGACTAAGGGAGGAAGAGATGGTGGGAGGAATTGGGGGGTTAGGATTAATGTAGGCACAGTTGTTTGAATCAGGGTAGGCCACTGATAACCCTCTCCTCCCCAGAGACTGGGGGACATGCCTGAAAGTTTTAATCCTCTACCCAGGCAGTTAGCTCCACCGGTGACCAGCTTTCATCCTTAAAATCACCTCACTAATGTAATAAAAGACACCTTTCCCTCTCTCATTACTTAGAAAATTCCAAGGGCTTTAGGAACTCTATGCCAGAAACAATATATGTATATGTTTGAGGCAACTACCTCAATGTTACCTCAATGGATGTTTGTGTGCATCCAACCATCTCCTCTGTTGTCCTCCTCTTCTCTTGTCTTCAGTCTTTCCCAGCATCAGGGGCTTTTCCGATGAGTCAGTTCTTCACATTAGTTGACCAAAGTATTGGAGCTTCGGCTTCAGCATCAGTCCCTCCAGTGAATATTTAGGATTGATTTCCTTTAGGGTGGACTAGTTTGATCTCCTTGCAGTCCAAGGGACTCTCAAGAATCTTCCTCAATACCACAGTTTAAAGGCATCATTTCTTCAACATACAGCCTTCTTTATGCTCCAACTGACATCCATACATGACTACTGAAAAAAACCATAGCATTGACTATAAAGACCTTTGTTGGCAAAGTAACGTCTCTGCTTTTTAACACACTGTCTAGGTTTGCCATAGCTTTTCTTCCAAGGAGCAAGTGTCTTATGAATGAGCGCACGCGCGCACGCGTGTGTGTGTGTGTGTGTGTGTGTGTGTGTGCATGCATACACATATTTTGTTGCTGTTGTTTAGTCGTTAGGTCATGTCTGACTCTTTTGTGACCCCTGAACTGTAGGTAGCCTGCTGGCTCTTCTGTCCATGAGATTTCCCATTTAAGAGTACTAGGATGGGTTGCCATTTCCTTCATTGGGGGATCTTCCAGACCAGGGATCAAACTTAGGTCTGCTGCATTGGCAGGCAGATTTTTTTTTACTACTGAACCATCAGGGAAGCCATAATATACATGTATACATGTATAGATTACAACATAATCATCCAAATGAATATTGCCTCCTTCAAAGAACATATATATATATATATGTATGTATATGTATTTATAGGGCTATTTTCCTACGTAATCCTATTATCTCTTATATGTAATTCTATTGTGCAGTAACCTGGATACCTAAACAGCTATTTAGATAGATACATTAAGGAAAGCACAAATAATATATTAACAACTATTGAATTTAATTCATAGCCTATGGGAGTTTAATTTACCATTGTTTCTTTATTTCTGTATACTTTTCATAGTAAAATTTTAGGAGAAATATGTTTATCGGTTTTCTCTTTGGATGCTATCTCCAGATCATATATGTGTGATATAAAAATTGAATTCATGGCTTCATTTTTAAACTTTAGTTCATCATAAGTACTGAAATGCTTTTAACTGTTTTCAAGTGGCAAAGCATTCACACAAGCCAAACATACCAATTATGTGGGACTTTCAATGGATACATCATAAACTGCTTATAAAGCAGCAATTCTCAAACTTGACTCCCCATTAAACCACCAATATCAAAGGTTGCTGATGCTCAGATCCCACCCACAGAGATCCCACCCACAGAGATCTTAATGTATTCAGTCTGATGCGGGACCCAGGCATTGCTTCTTTTAACCTTCCCAAGTTATTCCAAAGTGCATTCAGTGTTGCAAAACATTGCTCCAAATGCTATCCAATAGCTATTAAGCTATTAAAAAATAGAAAGACTCGATTAAACACTAGCTTCTTGGGATACATACTTCAAAGTAAGTGTTAGCGTAGGTGGTGCTTGGAAACTGGGTAGGTCTGGCCAAGTGGAATGAGGGAGGGGTTTTTTTCCTTGAAAAAATATTATCATTCGAATTTAAAACAATGTCTACATCATGTTATAGTTAATTCTGTGTTAAATTATAGAATTATAGTTATAAAAGCATCAGCATTTACAACACATCCTGGTGAAAATAAATGTGTAAACATCATGATTTTATAATTACTGATCCAATTTTATCTAAAAGACCAAAGAGAAGATCCATACAATCTTAAGCTCTCCCTCCTTCTCCCTAGCTCTCTCTCCTGTCCTTCACATACACTCACACACACATACTTGCTTCTTCTGTCTTTTGTACACACATACCCCACCTCACTGCATACACACACAAAATCCATGCACATATATAATTTTAAAATATTTTAATGTATTCTTTCATATATAGTTTTGGCTAAATCTTGGCTCCCTATATTTTTTTAAACATATTCTCCTATTCTTTGAAGCAAAGATCTCACTATTTGTTCTTCTGGTTCAAAAATATTAACAATATGTCTTTTTGACACATCTGTTATTTTAATTAATTGTTCAGCAAGTAATTTGACATGTACACATGAAATTTTTATTTCTTCTCCTTAGTACTTTTCTTATATCATTATTTTCCCTTTATCTGAAGATTCTGAAAATTATTCAGTTGAAACATATTTTAGAACTTGTAGTGACGTATTTTACCAAATTATTACTATTTCATTTCAAATTAGTGAAATGGTACAGCTTTGGTTAGTTTATACCAATCATTCACACATTCTGCTCAAAAAACTTGTAAGTTTTGTTGACACAAAAAACACTGTCATGTTTAAACTAGCATAAAAGTATAAGAACCCTTACAAAAAATAACAAGATCAACTCAGAAAATATGACCATAGGAAGCAACTCTAAGCAATTGTTTTCAGCTATATGGCGGGAAACATTATTTGTTCTCTATATGGGAGAACATCATGGTTTTAAGAAGCCACAGAAAATTTTCATCCATTTATTCATAAATTCATCCAAGGCTTTGACTCATTCATTCAAGATTTTGGAGGACTTTTCTTCACCAGACATTAAACTAGACTCCAGACATTACAAATGTTGCCAAAGCCATGAGCCTAATATCAGTCACAGGATGCATCCTATTCATAAATATTTATGAATATTTAGCAGCATCTACTATGTACTAGGCATGAGAAGGTAGAAAACTGTCAAATCTGCACATAGTGTACAATCTTTGCCTTGAGTAGTTGTGTTCTGTGTGCTTGCTCAGTTGTGTCAAACTCTCTTTGCAACTCCATGGACTGTCGTCCACCAGGCTTCTCTATCCATGGAATTTTTCAGGCAAGGATACTGAAAAAAACCCAAAGTGGGTTGCCATTTCTTACTCCAGGGGATCTTGTGGACCACTTTCAATTTTAAAGGGCATTTTCATTTTAAAAAGAGCCATGTAACATAAAATTCTGAAATTGGTATCTTCCCAAACAATTCAGGAAGGACCAGATGTGTCAAAAATGAACCCCCAAAAGTATTGATTAGCTCTGCCACTAAAGATCTACAGAGATGAGCCTTGAGTGGTTCAATTTTTAATGTCTCAGGAATAGTTTACTTACTTTCCTTCTTCTATACTCTTGACATTCTTGCCTCTGTAAAATATCTATTTTTAATCTCAGCATTCAGAAGGTAATCTCAGCATTCAGGAGAAAAGTATGAGACTACAGGTAGGGTAATTCTTCCTAGGGGAAGAATTTTAACACAAAACTTTCCATCTTAATTCACTGAACAAATATTTAACTAATATTAACTAACATTTCATATGTAGCCACTAAGTGTCATGCAATTTACATGCTATATTAGTTTTCTACTGCTGTGTAAAATATTACCATAAACTTAGTGGCTTAAATAACACAGATAATCAGGTCACAGTTCTGGATGTCAGAAGTCCAGATGGACTCAGCTGAGTTCTCTGCTCAGGGTTCTCATAGGTTGAAGTCAAGGTCTCAGGCAATCCGCGCCCTTATCTAGACTCAGGGGAAGGTGTGCTTCAGTTTCATTCTGGTAACTGGCCGAAACCAGTTCTTTCCATGTGGCTGCAGATCCGGGGTCCCCATTTCATTATCAGCTTATATTAATAGCTGGAGGCTACTCTCAGCTCCTTGAGACTTCCTGAGTTCCTTCCTATAGGAGCCCTTCATCTTGCCATCTTAAAAGCCAGTGAAAGGATGTCAAATCCACCTTATGCTTCAAATCTGACTTTTTCTGCCACTGGAAAGAGAAATCTCTGATTTTAAAGAGTTTGTGTAAATAGACACCCCCTAATGCACTTTCACTTTTCACTTTCATGCATTGGAGAAGGCAACCCACTCCATTGTTCTTGCCTGGAGAATCCCAGGGACGGGGGAGCCTGGTGGGCTGCCGTCTATGGGGTTGCACAGAGTCAGACAGGACTGAAGCGACTTAGCAGCAGCAGCAGCAATGATCTTCCTATTTTAAGAACAACTCATTAGTAACCTTAATTGTGTTATGCCCAAGTCGCAAAATCTCCCAATGTCCACCAGGGAGCCGATACACGATGCAAAAGCAAGAAAGTTTTTATTACCAAGCTCGAGCTGGGGCTCCCACCGTTGCCGATGCAGCGGCTATAGGGAGGAGCCCCAGGTTTTGGACTACATTGCTTATATAGGGAGTGTTCATGAAAAGAAGAATTTTTAGGTAAGGGGACGTCTGATTGGTCACTTTCTTTCGAAGGGTTGTGTGTTGGTTTTTGATTCGTCCCTATTACCTAGGTAGACCACAAGTTCCTGAAAGTTAAGTCAGGAGATTCTGGTCTGGGGTCCGATTGGCTCATGGGTGGTGGGGTGAGGTCAGGGGATTTCCAAAGGCTCTTTTCCCGGAACCTTACAAAATGGAGCTTTTCTGTTAACAAAATGGGGTAGCTTAGATTCTTCAAATTGCATCTGCAAAATCCCGTTGATATGTACAATCATCACAAATATAATAACAGAGGGTAAAAGCCATACAGATTACTCCTATTTCTTGTATTTTAGCTCTAATTTTAATTACTACACTATCTTTTAAAATATTTATTTATTCATTTTGGGCTGCACTTTGTTGTGGCACTTGGGAACTTTGCTGCAACATGCCAGCTTCTCTCTAGTTGTGGCCCGTAGGTTCAGTGGTTTTCCCGAGGAATGTGGGATCTTCATTCTTCAACCAAGGATGGAACCCATGTTCTTTGCACTGGAAGGCAGATTCCTAACCACTCCACCACCGGGGAAGTCCCTCATCACTACATTGTTAAATTAGGTATCACTATTACTAATTTTCAGAAAGTTTAAGATTCAAGATCGAAGAATTGTTAAACACCAGAGCAATGATTTGAACCCAGGTCTTTCAAACTGTAAAGTTGTTTTTCCCACAATTGCACAATCAACAATTGCTTTATGAGCACCAGTTTTTTACTATAGTGCTAAAGAAATATGTATCAGGGATTCCCTGATAGCTCAATCGGTAAAGAATCTGCCTGCAATGCATGAGACCTGGATTCATCCCTGGTTTGGAAAGATCCCCTGGAGAGGGAAAGGCTACCCACTCCCGTATTCTGGCCTGGAGAATTCCATGGATTGTACAGTCCATGGGGTTGCAAAGAGTTGGGCATGACTGAGCAACTTTCAGTAAAGAAATAATGTTTTCCCTTGCTCTTGAGGAATTAAAATTTTAGCTGGTTCCTCTTTACCCCATCAGTTAGAAATTGAATAATCCCTAATACTTATTATGTGATCTTTTAAGGGACTTCCAACGTGGCTCAGTGGTAAAGAATCCCCTTGCCAATATAGGAGATGCAAGAGACACGGGTTTGATCCCTGGGTCGGGAAGATCTCCTGGAGAAGGAAATGGCAACCCATTCCAGTATCCTTGCCTGGAAAATTCCAGGGACGGAGGAGCCTGGTGGGTTATAGTCCATGGATTTGCAAGAGTCAGACACGACTGACTGGCTATGCATGCTCTTTTAAGGACTTTTCATATGTTAATTAATTTAATCATCAAAATAACCTTATGAAATAAATGCTGCTATAATCCCCAAGGTCATTCCAGTTGTACTTGGCAAACTTAAAATACCATCACAAGCACTTGGGTGCCTGAGTTTATGCTTTTAACCATAGCATATACTGCCTCTAACCTATCATAGTTAAGTTCTATATTTAGGTGTCAGACCAGAGAATACAAACAGATGTTTCATGTATGATATTCTGTTTGCAATTCTAAAATCTATTTTATGTTATATTTCAATGTAAAATTCTTGATTCTCAATGTAGAGTTAGAATTTGAGAATCCCTCGAAGTATCTAAAGCTCTGACGATACTGAGCTCTCATTCCTTTAAAGCAACAAGCTGAATAGTATTCTCCCCACTTGCCCTTATTAAGAAATTCTAATTTGCCACAATCCCAGCCACTTCCTGTTGTCAGCCATATATTAAAAGAGACTGTAACCATGAAGTACCTCATTAACACAGCTGTGTTTTCTTATAGTACAGACTTTTCTTCCCCTGCACTTATCAGAAGTGGGAAATCAGAAAGCAAATTAGAAATTGTGGACCGCAAACATTAAGTCCTCCTCCTTCATTTTGTCAATTTCCTGATGATCTTAGACATTTACTTTGGTTGGCAACCTTTTGCTTTACCTAAAGGCCATTCTTTAATTGGATTTAAGAACTCTGCACCATCTTCGAGTCATACAAAATATTAGAAAGAGTTCTGTAATTGTTGGGTTTGAGACAAAGGACATTTTTTAGTGTTATATCCAGCCACTAGGAGGAGGAAACACGCTTTCCAAGTGTAACTGTGTGTCATTATGCCTAATTTTGGGTTTCTCTGGTGGCTCAGTGGGTAAAGAATCTGCCTGTCAATGCAGGAGATATGGGTTTGAACCCTGGGTCAGGAAGATTCCCTGGAGAAGGGCATGGAAACCCACTCCAGTATTCTTGCCTGGAAAATTCCATGCACAGAGGAACCTGGCAGATTACAGTCCATTAGGTCACAAAGAGTCAGACCCCAATGAGCAACTAGCACTTTCACTTTCTCACTTTTCATGCCTTATATTAAACTCTTATTTACACTTTAAATGTGAAATTTAAATTGATGAGTACTTACCTCATGATGATATTTATCATTTGTCTCTGTTGTGTTTCTTTGTGGATTAGTCAGTCTCCGTACATAACTCCTTTATTTCTAATACTTACATTTGATAATATTTGCATTGCTTTCCAGAAAGCATTTTGCCCATGAAATTTGAGCCACATTCAGAGAAAGCAGAGCTAGTAACCCCATGGCAAAATCAGTAGGCTTTATGGCTGAGAAGCCCACGCATTTGTGTTAGATAAATGTCTCCCCACCTGGTTTTTGTTCAGCCTATCCACCAATATAAAACCTCACAGCAGTCACATCTGTATTCAGCCACAACTCTTTGTGAAAGGGACAGCTTGAGAACCTATTAAAAATACATTGTTACTATGAGTATTTTGTCCCTCTTTACTATATAATAAGCTGAAAACTACAGTAGGTGAGCATTCTATGGGGAAGACTGCTGTTCCTTTTATTGACTTTATAGCCACACACACTAATAGAAAATGCATTTTATATCACTCAGGTGAACTCAATCATGCTGAACTCAACAGGACGGAATATTTTCCCTACATTTAAGTTGTAAATGGCAGGCTGGTTTACAATAAATTTCTGGGACAATAAAATGTCACTTCTTTATAGAGTTGTATTATGAAATATACCTATGTTGTAATAATATTTAGAATTTTGACTATGAAGCTAATGCTCATTTAGAAGACTTGAAAATTCTTAGGTAGTTGATATATAGACAATGTGAACTTACATTTTCATATTAACTTTGCAGAGGCAGAGATATTTATGTAATTAGTGGTGTTTTTAATATTTTCATTACTTATAAAATTAAGATTTATTCAATAAAATGTTCCTATTGAAGATACTTAATGTTATTGCTAATTATCTCAGACTTACCAGTTAGCTCACTGGTAAAGAATCCACCTGCCAATTCCAGAGGTGCCGGAGACATGGGTTCAATCCCTGAGTCTGGGAGATCCCCTGGAGGAGGAAATGGCAACCCACTCCAGTACTCTTGCCTGGAGAATTCCATGGACAGAGGAACCTGGTGACTACAGTCCATGTGGTCACGTAGAATTGGAGACAACTTAGTGACTGAGCACACACACACACTAATTATCTCAACATATTCCCTTTCTTCTCTTTCTCTCTTTCCAATTTTCTCTCCTTTCCTTTAACTTTTCTCTCTCTCATTTTATTGCTTTTAAAAAACATTCATGTTTGGGATCGCATGTATACTCATGGTGGATTCATGTCAATGTATGGCAAAACCAATACAGTATTGTAAAGTAAAATAAAGTAAAAATAAAAATTAAAAAAAAAATAAAAATAAAAAACATTTACTATGACTCACCTTCTCCCAGAAAATTCTTAGGATGCTACTCAGTTCTATTCCCTTAGTTGAAATTCTAGGTACAGAGTTGTCACTGGCTGTTATTATTTTGTTGTGGTGTGTTTTTTTTTTTTCTTTTTTAGCAATAATAGTATTGCCATTTGTAAGTTGATCATTTAAAGTCATTCCAAAGAAAAAATAGTCATTCCAAAGACACATATTAAAATGAAGAAAATAACTATAAACTGAAAATTCCTTATTAGTTAGATTTCTATATATTGTGTCTTCATATATTTAACCCTCTTATTTGGACCTTTAACATTTTTACCTAAATGTTCATATACATAGGTTTTGCATTTTAGTTTTAGAGTCTATATCAAAATACCCTGAAATATTATTAAGATGATTTTGCTAGAATGACTATATAATTTATAGTCCAGAATTTTGAGGGTGAAAACAGGCACTATCACTAATTATCCTAGAAAAACAGACAAGAATCAGAAGTGTTTCAGGCAAACTATGAACAAAGCTCACCTTCAAGTTTGCCTACAAATCCATAAAATGGCCCTTGCTTTGTGATGTTCCTACCATTCAGTGTGAGAGAGCAAATAATTGAAAAATCAAACAGGACAATTTTGGCTATCCATTTACCCATTTCATTTCAAATAATTCAGTCAGCTTATTTTTCCTGAAAATGATGACTTTTATGAAGGGGGTGCTTTGCAAAGTTTTTAATTTGAGTACAACAGCAGTTCTCTACTATTATGTAAGATTTCAAGATGAGTTGGAGAGGAAAAGGAAGGAATTATAGATAGAAAACAAAGTGTGAGTAACCAAATATCTATTATAATATTTATCCCATTTAAAATATATCACCGTATGTTCATAAAAGTGGGTCAAACCTGGGACATTATACAGCAGCTATGTTTCCAGGGAGGAGGTGGAAGATATTGGTAGGAACATTGGCATAGAGTTGATAAAAATCCAGATTCAATGACTTGTATTTAAAGTCTGTAAAACTCCAGTCCCATTTTTGCTTCCAAATTTGTGTCTTATTCCTCAAACATGAAGCCCAAGTTATGTATACATTTGCCACCTTCTCTTTTATGCCTACTTCGCTTTTATGTTTTGGCCAAATTGAAGCTTTGGATGAAGATCACCTTTTCAGTGGAACTTTACGCAGTTTCTTCGATTGCTTTTTACTGTACCCCTCCTCTCCCTGCTTCTACACACACACAAGCCATATTAGAGGCCTAGATCCATTGTTTCAGATCCTACTGTAACTTCCAAGAGAGATAAGTAATGACGTAGGCGCACAATCAGTTCAGTTGCTCAGTCGTGTCCAGCTCTTTGCGACCCCATGGACTGCAGCGTGCCAGGCTTTCCAGTCCAGCAACAACCCCCGGAACTTATTCAAACTCATGTCCACCAAGTCGGTGATGCCTTCCAACCATCTCATCCTCTGTCTTCCCCTGCACACAATAAAATCCTATAAAAAGTATCCTAGTATCATACCATTGAAATATAAGGTATTTATATTTTGTTTCTATTATAAAACATTTCTCAGTTAATAGAAGGAAAATATCTAGTCAACAACAGTGGGGAAACTTCCAAGTGTCTTTTATAAAATACTGAGATATTATCGATAGTTTAGACAAAGTTGGTTGAAAGTCCTGGCATCGGCTTATATACAGATCTTGCACTGATTTAAAGTGACCCTTTAGGTCTTTCTTCTCTTCACGGTATGCATACTCTGATAGGACCCTAGAACCAGATTTAGAACAATTTCTAACATTTAGGGCCAAATTTAGCATCTTGATTTCAAAGAAGTTAAGTTTCCTGAAATGGTGTTTAGAGGCCGCTGCTTCACAGTGGTGTAATTAAGAAAATACAACCCCAGAAAAAATGAACAACAAAAGCTTCCCACACACCAACTCCATCTTCATAGATTTGTCATATTTTTTCTTCCAGTTTTATGAAGATATAATTAACCTATAGCACTGTATAAGTTTAAACTGTACAGTGTGATTTGACTTGTATACATCGTGAAATGGTTACAATAAGTTTACGGAATTGCCATTGTCTCATATATGTACATATTCAGTTGCTCAGTCATTTCTGACTCTTTGCAACTTCACAGACTGTAGCCCAGCAGGCTCCCCTGTCCATGAAATTTTCCAAGCAAGAGTACTGGAGTGGGTTGCCCTTTCCTACTCCAGGGGATCTTCTCGATTCAGGGATTGAACCCATGTCTCTTGCATCTCCTGCATTGGCAGGCAGAATTTTTACTATTGCACCACATGAGAAACCCATTATCTCATATAGATACAAATAAAAAGGAAAAAAAAAAGTTTTCCTTATGATGAGAATGCCCAGAATCCACTCTTTTAACTTTATATATAACATCACAGTGTTGATTATATTTATCATGTTGCACTTTATATTTCTAGTACTTGCTTATCTCATAATAGAAATTTATATCTTTTGACTAACTTCTTCCAGTTCTCCCCTCCTCCCAAACCCTTCTCTGGTAGCCACAATTCTTGTCTCTTTTCCTAAGGGTTTGTTTTTCACATATCAGTTCAGTTCAGTTCAGTTGCTCAGTTGTGTCCGACCATTTGAGACCCCATGAATCACAGCACAACAGGCCTCCCTGTCCATCACCATCTCCCGGAGTTCACTCAGACTCACGTCCATCGAGTCAGTAATGCCATCCAGCCATCTCATCCTCTGTCGTCCCCTTCTCCTCCTGCCCCCAATCCCTCCCAGCATCACAGTTTTTTCCAGTGAGTCAACTCTTTGCATGAGGTGGCCAAAGTACTGGACTTTCAGCTTTAGCATCATTCCTTCCAAAGAAATCCCAGGGTTGATCTCCTTCAGAATGGACTGCTTGGATCTCAATGCAGTCCAAGGGACTCTCAAGAGTCTTCTCCAACACCACTGTTCAAAAGCATCTATTCTTTGGCGCTCAGCCTTCTTCACAGTCCAACTCTCACATCCATACACGACCACAGGAAAAACCATAGTGTTAGTAGATGGACCTTAGTCAGCAAAGTAATGTCTCTGCTTTTGAATATACTATCTAGGTTGGTCATAACTTTTCTTCCAAGGAGTGAGCGTCTTTTAATTTCATGGCTGCAGTCACCGTCTGCAGTGATTTTGGAGCCCCCCAAAATAAAGTCTGACACTGTTTCTACTGTTTTCCCATCTATTTCCCATGAAGTGATGGGACCGGATGCTATGATCTTCGTTTTCTGAATGTTGAGCTTTAAGCCAACTTTTTCACTCTCCTCTTTCACTTTCATCAAGAGGCTTTTTAGTTCTTCTTCACTTTCTGCCATAAGGGTGGTATCATCTGCATATCTGAGGTTATTGATATTTCTCCTGGCAAACTTGATTCCAGCTTGTGTTTCTTCCAGTCCAGTGATTCTCATGCTGTACTCTGCATAGAAGTTAAATAAGCAGGGTGACAATATACAGCCTTGATGTACTCCTTTTCCTATTTGCAACCAGTCTGTTGTTCCATGTCCAGTATCTAACTGTTCCTTCCTGACCTGCATGGAGATTTCTCAAGAGGCAGGTCAGGTGGTCTGGTATCCCCATCTCTTTCAGAATTTTCCACAGTTTATTGTGATCCACACAGTCAAAGGCTTTGGGATAGTCAATAAAGCAGAAATAGATGTTTTTCTGGAACTCTCTTGCTTTTTCCATGATCCAGCAGATGTTGGCAATTTGATCTCTGGTTCCTCTGCCTTTTCTAAAACCAGCTTGAACATCAGGGAGTTCACGGTTCACGTATTGCTGAAGGTTGGCTTGGAGAATTTTGAGCATTACTTTACTAGCATGTGAGATGAGTGCAATTGTGCGGTAGTGTGAACATTCTTTGGCATTGCCTTTTTTTGTAATTGGAATGAAAACTGACCCTTTCCTGTCCTCTGGCCACTGCTGAGTTTTCCAAACTTGCTGGCATATTGAGTGCAGCACTTTCACAACATCATCTTTCAGGATTTGAAAAAGCTCAACTGGAATGCCATCACCTCCACTCGCTTTGTTCGTAGTGATGCTTTCTAAGGCCCACTTGGCTTCACATTCCAAGATGTCTGGCTCTAGATGAGTGATCACATCATCATGATTATCTGGGTCATGAAGATCTTTTTTGTACAGTTCTTCCATGTATTCTTGCCACCTCTTCTTAATATCTTCTACTTCTGTTAGGTCCAGACCATTTCTGTCCTTTATCGAGCCCATCTTTGCATGACATGTTCCCTTGGTATCTCTAATTTTCTTGAAGAGATCTCTAGTCTTTCCCATTCTGTTTTTTTTCCCTCTATTTCTTTGCATAGATCTCTGAGGAAGGCTTTCTTATCTCTTCTTGCTATTCTCTGGAGCTCTGCATTCAGATGCTTATATCTTTCCTTTTCTCCTTTGCTTTTCTCTTCTCTTCTTTTCACAGCTATTTGTAAGGTCTCCCCAGACAGCCATTTTGCTTTTTTGCATTTCTTTTCTATGGGGATGATCTTGATCACAGTCTCCTGTACAATGTCACGAACCTCATTCCATAGTTCATCAGGCACTCTATCTATCAGATCTAGGCCCTTAAATCTCTTTCTCACTTCCACTGTATAATCATAAGGGATTTGATTTAGGTCATACCTGAATGGTCTAGTGGTTTTCCCCATTTTCTTCAATTTGAGTCTCAATTTGGTAATAAGGAGTTCATGATCTGAGCCACAGTCAGCTCCTGGTCTTGTTTTTGTTGACTGTATAGAGCTTCTCCCTCTTTGGCTGCAGAGAATATAATCAATCTGATTTTGGTGTTGACCATCTGGTGATGTCCATGTGTAGAGTCTTCTCTTGTGCTGTTGGAAGAGGGTGTTTGCTATGACCAGTGCATTTTCTTGGCAGAACTCTATTAGTCTTTGCCCTGCTTCATTCTGCATTCCAAGGCCAAATGTGCCTGTTACTCCAGGTGTTTCTTGACTTCCTACTTTTGCATTCCAGTCCCCTATAATGAAAAGGACATCTTTTTTGGGTGTTAGTTCTAAAAGGTTTTGTAGGTCTTCATAAAACCGTTCAATATATAATTTTCACATATAATTCAATTATATTGTTAGGTCAAATTATGGTTATGTTAGATCAAATTTGTTAGTTTCTGATGGACAACATAGTGATTTATTATTCCCATACACTGCAAATCTATACAGTTGGCATAATGTTTATAATCTGAAACAGAAAATAAGAAATGTGTCTCAACTACTATTGTTATTGTGGATTATTATTATACCTAAAAGTGTGTTTATTCAAATCTTATTAATTATATTTTTAGCTTTTAAAATAATAATAATATTCAGTGATACAATTTCATAGCCATTATTACTCTTAGTTTCATTCTGAGTTGTTACGTTTTTATACAGAAGTTCCCTACCTTCTTCTCAGGATAATAAATTTGATTCAATCATCAATTAGCTGGATGAAATATGTTAGCCTATTTTTTCTAGAAAATATGTATTGATCACGTTTTCTAAGTTAGTGAATGGTTTAGAAATATATTTGTAATGCCCTTCTATGTGAATGAAAAATTTGGCTGAGGTCAAATCACATCATACTAATCAAAAAAGTTACTCCATTATATTTGGCAGAAGAATATAACACAAATGAACATTCTAAGGTGAGAATTTTTTTTGACGTATAATATTTTCTGAAATAAGTTGATTTCAGAGTATTTCTTCTACCATGATTTGAAAATTTTCATCATGAGGTGTCAGTGTGATAAGTCTTTTTACAGCTGTGTTACCAGATATCCTATATGCTTTTTTAGTTTATAGATTTTAATTTTTCTGTACGAAATGAAAATATTCTGTATATATATTGACTGGCCATTAACTATCCTTCCAATCAGTAAGTCTTACTGAATAAATAAGTAAACTTCTAATTATCCATTTTCATTTCTGATTGCTTTCACTCTACCTGAGCTATTTCCTCAAGCTCTTTCTCTATATTCCTAGATCAATTATGTGCAGAATTCATGCTCCCTGTAAACATTTATATTTACAGTGCATATAATCATTTTTCTGTATACCTCTCCTTCAGTATTTTTCTTCCATAAGATCATTTCATACTACATATTATCTCTCCATTCAATTAACCCATGTTTTCTTTATATCTTGTGGAGTAAACAATTCTTAAATCTTAGTAATATTTTAGTGATTTAGAAGGGCTAAAAATAAAGAAATATGATATTTTTTTCTTTTTAAATTAATTATTATTGGCATATAGTTTCTTTATAATGTAATGTGATCTGTTTTTAATCATTCCATTTCCCTTGTATGCTGATGGAATGTGTTGAAGAATACTTTTAATTCTCAGAATAGAGATCTTGTAGAAGGAAGATGCCACAGCTCTGGGAAACCCAGCATGGCTTATTTGTTTTTTGTTTGTTTGCTTGCTTGCTGTCTGTTTATCATCTTTAATATTATTATTATATTATCTATGAATGGTTGAATGGCAACCACAAACAACTCTCTAATTTGCAACTAGAATGAATTGTAGTCATTGTTATTCCATCCAAGAAATATCTTTTATTTTTTTTAATCTTTGCTCCAACCTGCAAATCTTTGCTCCGATCTTTGATCCCCCTCCAACCTGGTGTTTTGATGATTTTTTTGTGTTGGTGTTAACTAATGTGGCCAATTGTCTTTCCTAGTACTAGGATGGGACTGCTCTTTCAGGTAATTTTTACATCAAAATTTTTAAAATATTGATAGTTCGATAACTTCGTGATGTTTCTTTGAAAACCACTGCTACCGTGGCAACCATTCCAGTCTTAGTGGCAACCATATCTCTTTTAGAAACCACTTTCCTGATGCCTTTGTCACCAGTGGCCTCCTGTTTGAAGTGGCAGTGCTCCCTCCAGCATTTCCTAGCATGGTTCACTCAGGCAGCCGCTGCTCAGGTGAACAACATGCTCTCACAAGCCATCCCGATGCAGTGTCCTCACTCGCTATAGTCATCTGAGATTCCGAAGACCCACAGTGACCAAAGGAAGTCAAATAAACTTTGTTAATGTTAAATTCTTTCCCAACCTCTTGTCCTCACTTACCCATGACTGCTCACAGTTACAGAAACTTCCATTCACCTTCAACTTGTCCAGTACTCTGTTTGAAGAGAGTAATTTCCAAGTTGGTCTTTATTGAACTTGTTTAATATGAACTCAGCTGAACTGCATATACTTAGATTAATAAACCTTGTGAGTTGGAATGGATAACTAGGAAAAAGAGCAAATTGCATCTCTAGTGATTTAGAGAACGTTTGTGATTAGGTAGTGTGTGTGTGAGTGAATATTTGTGTGTCACTTCTGTTAGTTTGAAATTTTCTCAAGCTGCTATATTTTTTGGAAGCAGTCTATGCTGATTGTATTTTCTTTGTTGTTCTGGCTTCCAAGAAATTAAACGTCAAGTTTGAATCTTAGTGTAATACACTCTGACATATATTCTTGAAATATGATATCCTTGGGGATTTTCTTTTTATTCTAAATTTTATATTCCCTATTTATGACTTTTTAATTTACTGTTTGTATATTTGACAGTGACTGTATATTCTCAGATGTCTTCACATCTCTTATGGAAAAAAGGGCTACAACTAAATAAATTAACATCATAATAAATAAACCTAGCTTTATTAAAAGGATGATCTAGCCCTTAAATTCATAGATTGGTCCCAAAAGTAGGGTCCTTAATTTATTTCTTCAATTTTAATATAGATTATCTGTTAAATCAGAAACTTAAAAGCCCAAAGAAGAGAAATAGCTCCTCCATGTTTCCTAACTTACAAATTGAAATACATTAAGTTTTGTCATTGATTTACTACTTATTTTTATATATAATATCAAAATGACCATAAGAATCACAACAGCTGAATAGACTGCAGTTTATGTTACTGAAGTATATGGTTGTTAATAAGGATCAATAAGTTTTCATATGGAAATACAGTGGAATGCTAAATGCAGATAAAATTAATGCTATTGCTGGTTATTACCTGATAATTTAAGTATATTCTATGTTGCAGATCATACATGTCAAGGTGTAAAATAGTATTTTAGTAGGATCACACTTATGAGAATCATATGTGTTTCACACACACACGTACAGATAAATTTTGAGAGATTTTTATCTTTAAGATTACTTATTATTTAGGGTAACATTAAAGAGAAAACAATTTACTGTGTTCTTTATCATTTAATTATTTTCATGGTTTTCTTCCTTTCTAGAACATCCTAGAGATTGTGTCTTTCTTAGTTACCCTTAAATCACCAATATTTGCATATGGTAGTATTTCAATAATGTTTTTTTCATTGAATTGATGAATAAAGTGTACATTTGAAGATTCTGAACACATATGCACCAGGTTATCCTATTTTGAAATTGTAAGTTAGAGTTTATAATGAACCTCATTTTGAAAAGAAACATTAGGTTTTGAATTAAAAAGTCATCTATAATGTCTGCAGAGAAAGATAATTTATAGGGGAGTTGTGCACATCTCCATATTTTTGCAGTTTTTAAGAAAAGAGAAGAATAGAAGCAGGTGGGATCAGTTGTTTTAAGTGTTATGTCATACACCATGCATTGGGCTTACTCTGGAGATTAGCACTTGCCAATAGCCATTAGTTTAAATTAATGAGTCAGTAGAACTACTGGTTTTCTGTGTAACAGGAGAAAACTCATTTTCCCCTCAACTGTGGCATCTTGTGCTGTAATGGGCCATGTAAGGACCAACCAAACACCGCTGACAACTGAAGATCATGGACAGCGCCTACTAGTCTTTCTCAGAAAGCATGTATGTATATACGTTCATTTTATTCTTATATTGAGTTATGTCCTGATAGCAAAACTGAGACCATAAAAATAGAAAATGAAAAAGCAAAGTTCTTAGCTATAACACTGGAACCAAATTTCTAGTTTCTTGTCATTTCGAACCCTATTTAAAGTGGTTGTAAAATACAAGTAATAAATTGCAGTCTTGATATTCCACATGATCTTTTGTTGTTGTTATTATGTCTGTAATTTCCATTCTTGTGCAAGTTTCCCTCATGCTTTACACCAGTTTTTATCTGATGAATGTCACAGACCTTATTATCAGAAAAAAGTTGACTGTTACATAGAACACTTACTGAAATATCAGATTATATTATTTCTTAGCTTTTAAGTTGTTATACTTTTATTGATCTGTGTACTAAAATATATCTTTCACTATAATGCATTCTGTTTTTACAGAGTTTTACAAATTGTAAAGCACTTTCTTATATGGCATCAACTTGAATCCCCCAAAACTCTGAGCTTAATGAATCAGTACCATTGTTAATTAAATGAGGTTGTAAGAGGTGAGAGTATGACTTAAAAATCATTCAACGTATAAAGGTCAAAACTGAGGCTAGAGTCCATGTTTTTCAGTAATTAATAACGACCGATGTTTATGCTGTACTTAACACCTTACAAAGTTCTTGGAAAAGATCATTTCATTTAGTTCAAAAACTCCCCTATGAGGGAGGAATTATTAGTATTCTAATTTTACTGTAACTGAGACTCAAGTCTTTGGTCTGTGGTCACAGATATGATCATTGAAGATGCCGAAGATGTTCAAACCCAAGCAACCTGCATTCAGGGCCTACTTTGCATAAGCACTAAACTGTAAGTTTAATCTTTTGCACATTTCACTACTCAACAGTGACTGTCAGCTTAAAAGAATAAATAAAAGTGTAATGGGACACAAGTCTGAATATGTTGTTGTTTAGTTGCTCAGTTGTATCTGACTCTTTGCAAGCCCATGGACTGTAGCCCACCAGGCTTCTCTGTCCATGGAATTTCCCAGGCAAGAATATTGGAGTGGGTGACCATTTTCTTCTCCAGGGGATCTTCCCAACCAAGGAATCGAACCCACATTTCCTGCATTGGCAGGCGGAGTTTTTAACTACTGAGCGACTATGAAAGCCCTACTCTGGTTATACTGTCATTTAAAAAATAAACCAGTTACTAAAGTGAAGCATAAATATTGAAAAGGGTGAAAGCCTCAAGTGTGTGCCTTGGGAGTTTTCATAAAGGGAGAATGTTTGTGTAAATATCACTCTGATAAAAAATTATAACATTATCATGCTGTGCCTCTCTCCTTGGCCCAAGTCATTACCAGCTCTCTTTAACGATAAATGCCTTTGTGACTCAGCGCTATAGATTATTTTGGCTTGATGTTGAACTTGATATCCAGGAACTGGCACAACATATAATCTTGTGGCTTTGGCTTCTTTTCAGTTTTGCAGTAGAGACTCATCCATACTACTGTAGAAAGCAATACTTACTCCTTGGAAGGAAAGTTACAACCAACCTAGACAGCATATGATAAAGCAGAGACATTACTTTGTCAACAAAGGTCTGTCTTAGTCAAGGCTATGTTTTTTCCAGTGGTCATGTATGGATGTGAGAGTTGGACTGTGAAGAAGGCTGAGTGCTGAAGAATTGATACTTTTGAACTGTGGTGTTGGAGAAGACTCTTGAGAGTCCCTTGGACTGCAAGGAGATCCAACCAGTCCATCCTAAAGGAGATCAGTCCTGGGTGTTCATTGGAAGGACTGATGTTGAAGCTCCAATACTTTGGCTACCTGATCTGAAGAGCTGACTGATTTGAAAAGACCCTGATGCTGGGAAAGATTGAGGGCAGGAGGAGAAGGGGACGACAGAGGATGAGATGGTTAGATGACATCACCAACTCAATGGACATGGGTTTGGGTGGACTCCAGGAGTTGGTGATGGACAGGGAGGCCTGGCATGCTGTGGTTCATGGGGTCACAAAGAGTCGGACACGACTGAGTGACTGAACTGAACTGACTGATACTTTGTTCATTCTCTTTCTTTTATAGTATAACAGTATATGAACATTCCACTGCTTATATATCTATTCTCTTACTTCTGGGCATTCAAGAAGTTTTAAATTTGGGGCTATGATGAATGGCATCACTATATATATATATATATATATATATATATATATATATATATATATAAGTTTTCTAGTAAAATTTTTATTGTACACATGTACTTATAAGTTTATTTTCCTAGGAGTAGAACAACTGGGTCATAGAGGATGTTTAAATTCATTTTCAGTAAATATTTCAAAGAGTTTTCTAAAGTAGTTGAACTAGTTTATACTCCCATCTGTATTTTGAGTTTTCCACTTTTCCACATTGTCACCAATACTTCATAATCTTCTGGGTTTTAAAAAATTTTATTATTTTAGCCATTCTTGTTGTCATGTTGTGTTATATAATATTGTTGATGTTAGTATTGTGTTATTTTCAAATATTTATATATGGTGTAGGCTCAGGTGCTCAGTCATGTCCAAATCTTTGTGACTTTTTGGACTATAGCCTGCCAGGCTCCTCTGTCCATGGGATTTCCCAGGTAAGAATACTGGAATGGGGTGCCATTTTCTTCAAATATTTATAGTTACTAGATATTCCTTTTGGAAAATTGTCCACTGAAGTCATTCGCCAAGTTTCTTTTTAGTTGAATTGTCTCTTTTTCTTTATTGAAATGCCAGTTCTTTTTATGGGTATAAAAATATAAGGGACGTGAGTGTACCTAAGTTTTCATTTTACTCCCTTAATGGTATCCTTTGATGAAACGGTACTCTTGATGTAAATGTTGCACAGTTTACCAAACTTTACATTTTTATATTTGAAGTAGCTCTTTTCATGTCTTATTTAAGGTCAGAAGCATTATATTCTTTATTTATTGTTTAAATTGTGTTGTTTTATTATATGGTACCACATCCTTTGAAGTTATTTTTAGAGGGTTGAAGTAGTAATTTAATGTTTCAACATAACCATTCAATTGACCAGTACCATTTACTATGCAGTCTATTTTTCCCCACCCATATTATGGGCTTCCCTGAAAGCTCAGTTGGCAAAAAAATCTACCTGCAATGAAGGACACCCCGGTTCGATTCCTGGGTCTAGAAGATCCCCTGGAGAAGGGATAGACTACCCACTCCAATATTGCTGGGCTTCCCTTGTGGTGCAGCTGGTAAAGAATCTGCCTGCAGTGTGGGAGACCTGGGTTGATCCCTGGATTGGGAAGATCCCCTGGAGAAGGGAAAGGCTACCCCCTCCATTCTCTAGGTCTAGAGAATTCCATGGACTATATAGTCCATGGGGTCACAAAGAGTCTGACACGACTGAGTGACTTTCACTTTCATTTTCATTTTCACGCATATTATAGATCTGGTATTCATATAAGATTGGATCTCCATCTTCCCTCAGTTGTGTTAATTGATTCATTTGTCTATTCTTATCTTAATACCACAGTGACTTAATTACTTCCAATTTATAGTAAGTGTTGCTGTTTGGTCATGTGAAGTCCCAGGCCTTGTCCTTAAATTTTATTTTGGCTATTCTAGGTACTTTTCATTTCTACATAAATCTTAGAAACAATTTGTAGTATCAGGTCAGTTCAGTTCAGTCACTCGGTCATGCCCGACTCTTTGCGACCCCATGGACTGCAGCATGCCAGGCCACCCTGTCCATCACCAACTCCTGGAGTTACTCAAACTCATGTCTATTGAGTTGGTGATGCCATCCAGCCATCTCATCCTCTGTCATCTCCTTCTCCTCCTGCCTTCAATCTTTCCCAGCATCAGGGTCTTTCCCAATCAGTTCTTCACATCATATGGCCAAGTGTTGGAGTATCAGCTTCAGCATCAATCCTTCCAATGAATATTCAGGACTTATTTCCTTTAGGATGGACTGGTTGGATCTCCTTGAAGTCCAAGGGACCCTGAAGAGTCTTCTTCAACACCACAGTTCAAAAGCATCAGTTCTTCAGCACACAGCTTTCTTTCTAGTTCAACTCTCGCATCTATACATGACTACTGGAAAAACCATAGCTTTGACAAGATGGACCTATGTTGGCACGGTAATGTCTCTGCTTTTTAATATGTTGTCTAGGTTGGCTATAACTTTTCTTCCAAGAAGCAAGCGTCTTTTATAGTCAAGGCTGCAATCACCATCTGCAGTGTTTTTGGAGCCCAAAAATATAAAGTATGTCACTGTTTCCACTGTCTAGCCATCTATTTGCCATGTGATGGGACCAGATGCCATGATCTTAGTTTTCTGAATGTTGAGCCTCAAGCCAACTTTTTCACTCTCTTCTTTCACTTTCATCAAGAGGCTCTTTAGTTCCTCTTCACTTTCTTCCATAATGGTGGTGTCATCTGCATATCTGAGGTGATTGGTATTTCTCCTGGCAATCTGGATTCCAGCTTGTGCTTCATACAGTCTGGCATTTTGCATGATGTACTGTGCATATAAGTTATATAAGCAGGGTGACAATATATAGCCTTGACATATCTTTCCTGATTTGGAACCGTTCTTTGATTCTAACTGTTCTAACAGTTCTAACTGTTACTTCCTGAGCTGCATACAGATATCTCAAGAGGCAGGTCAGGTGGTCTGCTTTTCCCATCTCTTCAAGAATTTTCCAGAGTTTGTTGTGGTACACACAGTCAAAGGTTTTGGCATAGTCAGTAAAGCAGAAGTAGATGTTTTTCTGGAACTCTCTTGCTTTTTTGATGATCCAGCAGATGTTGGCCATTTGATCTCTGGTTCCTCTGCCTCTTCTAAATCCAGCTTGAACATCTAGAAGTTTGCAGTTTACGTACTGTTGAAGCCTGGCTTGGAGAATTTTGAGCATTATGTTACTAGCGTGTGAAGTGAGTCCAATTGTGCAGTAGTATGAGCATTCTTTGGCATTGCCTTTTGCCGGGGTCCAGCCCCGGTGGATCCAGGGAATTCAAAGGTGGGGACGGAATCGGTGTCCTTGGAAAAATACATATTTAATTACAGATAGAGAGGGATTAGAAATGGATAGTGTAGTAGGAAAATTAGTGGAGAAAAGGAGGCTGAATAACTTGGCCAGATGGGAATTCAGCCAAAGAAACAGGGAGCAAGAAAGAAGCGACATGGGGGAATTAGTCTTTCTGGAAACTGATCCGATTTCTTTATTTTGGGGTTTGCTTATATACCTTTTGTTACACATAGGGATGAATACAGAGTACGTGGGGGTCAGCAGTCCTGACCTTTATCAAAATCAGGTGCTTCACATAAATGTATTAAAAAAAAGGTCTTAGGGATATTACATCATCTTCTGGCCATGAGATCTGCTGACATTTTATGATCCTTTCTTTCTAATAACCAAAAACTTATTTTTTCCAAGGGTGTTTTTTCTTAAACCAGGCACCACCCTCCAAATAAAGTTGCATTCCTATACAATGAGAGTGTAGTGAGTTACAATCAAGAAAGGAATTTATTTAACCCAATGTTAACATGATTAATCTTAAAGGTTAATACTTATTTCTCCTATATGTTAGTTATATTCATTATAAGGGCAGGGAACATGGAGATTTAGCAGCAAACACCAGCCCAACAAATGAAAATCCTTTCACCAATGTTCCCCTTAAGATCTGTTTAGTCTTAAGGTAGTGATAGAGTTACATTTTTACATAGCAAGGACATAGTGAATTATAACAAAGTACAGTGATCTATTACAAAAGAGAAAATTCATTAACTCAAAAAGTCTAGTATTGCTAACATCAAAAGCTACTATATTTCCTTTTCTATATTCCAAATACATTGATTAATATATTCCCAGGTGCCTAAGGGTACAAAGGCCTGGGGGCAATCATTGACTCAACAAAGAGAAAAGCCTTATGCTAATTAAGACTCTCAAAATACTCCAAAACTCTTTGTGCTGTTTATGGTTGAGAGGTAGTAAACAATCATGTGCATAGTGGCAGGAGTATGGATAATCCTGTCACACAAGTAGTCTGTCAGCAGAGAGGTTTGACCTAAGACAACCTTGTCACACCCAGGGCAGGGAATTAGCAGCAATTATTGGTACAACAAATGAAAAGCCCTTCACCAATATAATTCCTAACCAACCCACTATACTAATAATTTCCAACTCCCCAAAAGAATTTGCCTTTAGTAAGTCTAAAACATCTCATGCCTCTCAGGTTGGGAGGCTGTAAACAATCACATGTGGCCGGATGAACCTATACAGGTGGGCTAGATAACCTTCAGAGGAGTCCGTAAGCTGAAACACTCTTGTCACGCCCAGGAATTTTTATTGACTTGGAGCTGCAAGTTAACTCCTTCTCCGAGAGAAATGGTTATGGGGGAGAGCATAAAGCAGACTCTGGTTTTGGGGTAGAAGCTCAGGAACAGGGGGTTTCCTGAGGCTTGATCACGCCTTTGCATATGCCAAGCCTCCTTTCTCATGACCTTTGCCATGGGCGGAGTTCCTCACGCTGGCCCCCAGCAGCCTTTCTTTGGGATTGGAATGAAAACTGAACTCTCCAGTCTTGTAGCCACTGCTGAGTTTTCCAAATTTGCTGGCATATTGAGTGCAGCACTTTCACAGCATCATCTTTTAGAATTTGAAATAGCTCACCTGGAATTCCATCACCTCCACCAGCTTGGTTCATAGTGATGCTTCCTAAGGCCCACTTGACTTCCCATTCTAGGCTGACTGGCTCTAGGTTGGTGATCACAGCATTATGATTATCTGGGTCATGAAGATCTTTTTTGTATAGTTCGTCTGTGTTTTCTTGCCACCTCTTCTTAATATCTTCTGCTTCTGTTAGGTCCATAACATTTCTGTCCTTTCTTGTGCCAATATTTACATGCAATATTCCGTTGGTGTCTCTAATTTTCTTGAAGAGAGCTCTAGACTTTTCCATTCTATTGTTTTCCTCTATTTCTTTGCACTGATCACCGAGGAAACCTTTCTTATCTCTCCTTGCTATTCTTTGGAACTCTGCATTCCAGTGGATGTATCTTTCCTTTTCTCCCTTGCTTTTCCCTTCTCTTCTTTTGACAGCTGTTTGTAAGGCTTCCTCAGACAGCCATTTTGCTTTTTTGCATTTCTTATTCTGTCTCTTGAACAATGTCACGAACCTCTGTCCATAGTTCTTTAGGCACTCTCTATCAGATCTGATCCCTTGAATCCATTTCTCACTTCCAGTGTATAATCATAAGGGATTTGATTTAGGTCATACCTGAATGGTCTAGTGGTTTTGCCTGCTTTCTTCAATTTAAGTCTGAATTTGGCAATAAGGAGTTCATGGTCTGTGCCATAGTCAGCACCGGGTCTTGTTTTTGCTGACTGTATAGAGCTTCTGTATCTTTGGCTGCAAAGAATATAATCAGTTTGATTTCAGTATTGACATCTGGGGATGTCCATGTGTAGACTCTTCTCTTGTGTTGTTGAAAGAGGTTGTTTGCTATGACCAGTGTGTTCTCATGGCAAAACTCTATTAGTGTTTGCCCTGCTTCATTCTGTACTCCAAGGCCAAATTTGCCTATTACTCCAGGTATTTCTTGACTTTCTACTTTTGTATTCCAGTCCTCCATAATGAAAAGGACATCTTTTTTAGGTGTTAGCTCTAGAATTTGTAGTATACTTGCTGAGTTTTCAGTAGGATTGACTTGCACCTGCAAATCCTTTGAGGCAATCTCACAATTTTGAGATGTTCAATCTAGGAGTGTGCTACATCTTTCTGTTAGTTGAATCTTGTTTAATTCATCTCAGTGACATTTTATAGTATATTGTGAAAAATTTTTGCACATTTAGATTACATTTGGTCCTATATACTTTCATGCTGTTTTCAATGCTTAATTTTATATTTTATTTTATATTTTGTTACTCTCATAGAGGAGTAAAATTAATTTTCATATCAAACTTGCACTCATTAACTTCTGATAGTGTATATATTCTTTTGGGTTTTCTGTATACTCAATCATGTCTATATGAAAAATATACTTATTTCTTCTTTTCTAATTCTTATTCCTTTTTATATTTAATTTCTTTGTTTACCTATTAATTAATTAACTGACCTTTGCCTTATTGCATGGCTACAACTTTGAGAAAAAATAGTAAAAAGAATTGCAGTAGGATTATTTTCTAGTTTAAAAACTTGAAGCATACGGATATTTGTAACATATTACTGTTTAATATGAAAAATACGGTTGATTTTTAAAAATATTCTTTATAGAGAAAATATATTGATTCTGTTTTTAGGTTGCTGAAATTTCTTTCTGTATGAGTGATCGTTGCATTATATCAGACTCTGTTTTTCTGCATCTACTTGTGAGTGATAGTCACTCAGTCATGTCCAACTCTTTGAGACCCCATCGACTGCAGGCCACTAGGCTCCTCTGTCCATGGAATTCTCCAGGCAAGAATATTGGAGTGGGTTGCCATTTCCTTCTCCATTTCTACTTGTATGATTGTGTAATTTTTAATCTTCTTTTACTTTGACAAATTATATTGCTTGATTTTCAAATATCACACCACCCTTGTATTTCTGAAATAAATCACATTTAGTTATAATACACTATCACTTTATGTGTCATTGGGTTTAGTCTGCTAATATTTTGTTTAAATAATTAAAATTACTTTTCTATGTTCATAAGATATACTGGCCTATGGTTGCCATCTCTTGTAATGTTCTTCCTTTGGTGGTGAACATACATTGATCTTATACATCAAGGTGGGAAGAGGTACCTTAATTACTGTTTGCCAGAAGAGTTTTATAAGTTTGTTGCCATTTTTTCCCCAAATGTTTGGATGAACCACCAAAATCATTTAGAGAGTAGTTTTATTTTTTAGAGAATACTTATGTGTTTCACTTCTTTGGGACTATATTTTTAGATCCCTAATATATAATACATAATGTATAAAATCTGATAAATCCTTATTTCCCCTCTCAGCTTTGATAAGTTGTATTTTTAAGGAATTTATTAATTTCATCTAGTTTATAATGAACTGTTAAATGTATTATCAATGTTATTACAGGTTTGAATAAAATATCCTCTTATCTTTTCAGTCTATGCATAATCTCTATGGATGTCTTTTATTTTGCTCCTGCAATTGATTTTGTTGCTGCTCTCTATTGTAGAAGTATTTTCCATTCCATTGGTTTCTGCACTTTCTCTTATTCCCTTTTTGTTTTCCTGGCTTCTTGATATGAAAGCTTAAACCACCAATATCCAGCCCCTCTTTTTTTTTAATATAGGCATCTAGACTTTATTAGAGTAGGAAATGGCAACCTACTCCAGTATTCGTGCCTGGAAAATGACATGGACAGAAAAGCCTGGTGGGCTATAGTCCATGGGGGTCACAAAGAGTCAACACAACTGAGTGACTGAGCACCAGACTTTATATTTTCCTCTAACCTCTAGTTGCATCACTCAACTTTTGATAAATCATAAAATATCATTAAATTCAACATATTTTCAAACTTCCTTTTTAAATTTTCCTTCGACCCAGGAAGTTGCTTCACATGTTCTTGGTTCTTTTATTCTCTCTTTTCTTGCCCTCTGATTAATCAATTATTTTTTAATTAAGCTGTTTCTTTTTATTAGCTTTTTAGTTAGAGCAATTTTACAATTTTTATATTGGTTTCACTACATGCACCTTGACCTCTTAGAGTCTAATATTGATACTTCTATCATTTCCAATATAATGCTAAGGCTTTCTTTCATTATAATTCCTTGGAAATCTTACTTAGCTTTTCATGTTATGAGTGTCATTCAGTTAAATCCTAAACCCCATAAAATTACCCTTATAACAATAATTTTTATTATTATTTTTGTAATCAATATTCCTTGCATATTTACCTGTCCTCTCTCCACTCTTTCTGCATTTCTGCACATATACCACAAATGCTCAGGGGAAGACTCCCCTTAGTATTTCTTTCAGTTTGTTTTCTGGCAGCAAATGCAATGCTTTTATATATTGAGAGAAAAAAAAAAAACTGTTTGAAAGACCTTTTTTTGTGTGTATACAATTCTGGTTTGCTGTTATTTTCCTTCAGCATTTAAAATATGGCATCCCTTTCAACTGTAACTTCCGTCTTTTCTCTTTAGAAGTCAGATGTCAGTCATATTGCTATACAGATTTCTCTCACCCACCTTCCTGGACCGCTTTTAGGATTTTCTCTTTGTCTTTGGCTCTGAGCTGTATGACTGTGGTATAGCAAGGGGTGGTCGTTCTCAAGTTTATCCTGCTTAGGTTCCCTGAGTTTTTTTTTTTAATCTGTAAGCTCATCTCTTTAATCTGTTGTAGAAAATATCTTGACCTTTACTTTTTTGACTAAAGTTCTTATCCCATTTTTATTTATCCTCTCCATATGGGCCTCCAATATGATAATATATTTAAGAACTTTTCACCATGTACCACAGCTATCTTACACATTTCTGGAATTTTTTTTTCTACCCATCTCCTTTTTATTTTCTTCTTTGTGAGCTTTAGTCTGTATTCTACGGGCTTTCTTCTAGCTCATTAATTCTCTCCTCACTTAAAACCACTATGCTATTTAATTGATTTTGCAGTAGTGATGGTGGTTCTTAAAACCAATTAATGTTTGTTTTAGTTCTAGAAATTCAATTTGAGTCTGTTTTTTCAAGACTCTAGTTCCTCGGTAATTTCTTCATCTTATCTTTTCCTTTTCTTTAATATATTAATTAGCCATATTTTAAAATTCGTATGGTAAATTCATTACATGGATTATGTAGCAATTCATCTATATTTATACTTTTATCTTGATCTTGTTTTTCTAAGCCTCATATGGTTTGACTTAATGCCAGATGTCATGTTCAAAATGTTGTGGAGGTTTTGATGGTGTTGTCTTATTACCAGAGGATTTTATTTTTATCTGACTATCCTCTGGGCAGTAGTTAAGGAGCAAATTAACATAGTCTAAAGAGGGACTTAGCTGACTTAGGCAGAATTTCATACCTGAAAACAAAACATGTTCATCAACCACTGGTTTGCTCCCATTCCTAATCTATTTATTCAGGTCTCTCTTCATTGACAGATACTAAACTCTAATGATTGCCCCAGCACTCTGAGATCACAGAAGTTCCACTACATATGTCAGCTTCTCTTGGCTTGGTTTCTTGCCTTTTGCTCAGTGCAGGTGAAGAATGAAAAGACATCTGAGGTGAAATGTGGGGCAGAAATGAATGACAAAAATGTGACCATCCCCTCTGCGAGCCTCCCTTCTCTCTCAGATCTTCACCCCTCAAATCTTTCGTTGTTCAGTCACTCATTTAGGTCCAGCTCTTTTCATCTTCATGGACCACAGCACTCCAGGTTCCTGTCTACCACTATCTGCCGGAGTTTCCTCACATTTATGTCCATTGAGCCAGTGATGCTATCTAAGTATCTCATCCTCTGCTGTCCCCTTTTGCCTTCAGTCTTTCCCAGCATCAGGGTCTTTTCCAACAAGTCAGCTCTTCACATAAGGTGGCCAAAGTACTGGAGCTTCAGCTTCAAATCTCACCTCATATAATTGGGTGTTGCCAGTGTCTTCAGAAAGTGTTTTTGTTTTTTTTTTTTAATTTGGTTTCTCATTTTTCCCTAGTAAAAATGTTGATGTGTCACCAAGTACTCCAGCACAACCAAACAAAAGACATCTATGATATAGAGTCAATTGTAAGTGTTGTATAGTTGTTGTATTTTTTTTCTTATAATGAATGAGATATCTCTTACATGTGCAACAGGGACTATTGTCTTACCTACCAGTTTGTGTTTATAGTGTTTTCAATCCAAAAGTAAATCTGATAGAAATGTAAGTGCTTTTCTATGTAGGAGCCTATGATCTGTGAACTATTGTGTTTTAGGAAAAAAAAAAAAAAGACCTATTATGTTCTAAAAGAGGGCTGAACTGGGGACTTTTAGAATGCTATTGCTAACTTCAGTTACGTTCTAAAACACTGCCACTCTGTGGTAACTTGGAGACATAGCAGCATCTTGTATATTTCTACGGATAAGGATGCCCTAGCAAGTTACTTCTAAATTCTATTTCCCTGTTATTCAGAAAGCTGAAATGTCCTCATTCAGTGAATCAGTTACTCCATGCCCATTTCCATGCACCTCTCCAAATCCAGGTTTCCAGTCTAAGGTGCAGCCGATGGGCTGTTCGCTTTGAGGGAACTTGAGCCAATGGCAAAGTACTAAGGCTCCAAGTCCCATAAGTTTCCATTTAGGCTCTAATACCTGTGAGTGGAGAGCTTGCCAAGTGGCACAGTGCTAAAGAATCTACTTGCCAATATAAGATATTCAGGAAACTTGGGCTCTATCCCTGGGTCAGGAAGATCCCCTGGAGGAGAAAACGGCAACCCACTCCAGTATTCTTGCCTGGGTGACCCCTTGGACAGAGGACCCTGGCAGGCTATAGTCTATGGAGTAGCAAAGACTTGGACACAACTGAGCAAATGAACATGCACACACATCTGTGAGTGAAATGGTCTAGAGCTCATTACTTACCCTCTTTCAGCATTAGTTTTGTCATCTGAAAAATAAGGATTTTAGCAGGCATATTCACTTCATGAAAATTTGCTGAGCTATATACTTTTCCTCTCTGTGTGCTATATTTTTATAGAATTAATTTTTGAAATATGTTAATAATATTTATTTAAATGTATCTTTTAAAGAATTGGTCTGAACATTTAAATGTATAATACCCTCTTTACAATGATGCCTACACTAATCTCTGTTTGAAAGTCTATAATCTTCCCTCATCTTCTCCATCCCTACATATCCACACATACATCTCCTCTGTTCTGTTCAGGTTTCTTTTTTTTTTTTTTTCCTACAGCAGTTTGATCAAATAAAATGTTATATGATGGGCATGTTGTGTATTTTCTCACTTCGCTTTGTAGAATATAGCTTCCCAAAGGTAGAGGTGATAGTTTGGTTGGTCTGCAAGTGCTTAGAACAGTGTCTTGCACATAATGGTTGTTCAAAATTGTTTGGTCCTCGCTGGACTCCCTTGGTGATTCAGTGGTTAAGACTCTGGGCTTCCAGTGCATAATGCGTGGCTTCAATCCCTGGTTGGGGAGCTGAGATCCCACATGCTCTATGGTGTGACAAAAAAAAAAAGTTCAGCGCATGAACAGGAAGCAAGCATAGGTATTGACACATAACAATAGCTCACATTTAAAGAACTTTTTTTGATCAGGATTTCTGCTGGAGACTTTGTTCCAAATCTTTAATACAGCTTTTGGGTGAAAAGGTGCTGCTAAGTAGGTGTCATAACTTCAGATATTGTCTAGGAGATGCAATTTTAAAAAATCACGAAGTTGTACACTTTAAAAGGTAAATGTTATGGTTTGTAAGTTATATCTCAATAAATCTGTTATTAAGTAGATGGTGAGTTCTTCAGAGAGAGAAAAAAATGTTAGCTCCTGGTTCTGGCACTAACTCAACTTTTTGATTTTATAATAGGATGCTTTTCCCTAGTTTTTAATTTTGTGAATGCAAACTGACTGTGTCCATTAAGCTGAAATTCTAAAATCGTTTCCAGGTCTCCTATCCCGCCTTTTTTAAAAGGTAGACTTCGACAAAGATGGAGAGAAAAGGCATCGTGAGTTTGGTGCCCACCATGTGCTGCAACCAGGAGCACACCCACTGGGAAACACCAAGTTTAGAGGCTGAGCTCCTTTTTATATGAGCTTCCCTGGTGGCTCAGATGTTAAGAATCTGCCTATGGTACGGGAGACCTGGGTTCAGTCCCTGGATTGGGACGATCCCCTGGAGGAGGACATGGCTATCCACTCCAGTGTTCTTGCCTAGAGAATCCCATAGAAAGGAGCCTGGTGCGCTACAGTCCTTGGGGAAGCAAAGAGTTAGACATGACTGAGCCACTTTCACTTTCCTTTTTGTATATTTCAATGTCATATACATGCAACTCATATGTATCTACACATGCATACACATATCTCATCTAATTTTGTTGGATGGGGAACCAGACAATGAGTATCATTTCTTGGTTTCCAAAGACTTTACCAGAAACTCTTTTTCCAGCCCAGAAAAGTAGATCTTAGATCCCAGATCCCAGAGGCACTGATTCCTCTGTCTGTGAAACAAAGAGTACCTTAGGGACCATCTGGTATCTCAACGCTTAACAAAATTAGCTGGGTTTAATTTGAGTGAATTAGAAAACTCTTGATGTCACAATGAGAGAATGTTCATATTACCTAATTAACGTGCCTTATTAGGAGAGTGGTGACTGCTGAAGTCCGTTGAACACCCAGCCATATGGGCATATGAAGCACAGATCAAAGAGGTCTCTTTGTAATTATGTTAATAGTTACTCTTTCTGTTTTTCCTCATTTTCATCAAAGCCCAATGCAAAACACATTTCCTGGATTTTTAGCAGAGTGTCAAGTAATAGGCACTGTAAATGGAGTTCAGGTACCAAGGCCACCATTTACTGGATGCGTGTCTCCTGCCCAGGATTCACCCCTTTTGCTGCTTCCCCAAATGTCCTTCTATCTGCCTCATCTGAGACACCTCAGCTCTGTGGCTGAGGCCTTTTCTTGGCCATATGGCTGCACCCAACTCCTCATGGTAGTATGCCTCTTTGATATACCGTCAGCGCAACAACCTTTGCTAAATAGGAAAGTGCAACATGTATAATTTCCTCATTAAGTCAATAGACAAGGTCATTCTGTGTTAAATGGATTAAAAAGCACATTCCCACATGTTACATAGATGCACTGACATTTCAAAGCCATCCAAAAGTCATTTCCTTAGCCTTTCTGACCAAAGGATAAAGCATTTAATAAACACAATTGCTTTTTTTTTGAAGATTTTTTTTGATGGGGAACATTTATAAAGTCTTTATTGAATTTATTACAATATTGTTTCTGTTTTTTGTTTTTGTCTTCCTGTTGGTGAGGCCTGTAGGATCCTAGTTTCCCAACCAAGAATGGAACTCCCTCCCCTGCCCCCACCTTGCCATTGGAAAGCAAAGTCCCATCCACTGGACTCCCAGGAAAATCCCCAGGATTACATTTTTACCTCTTTCCAGGTAGTATGCAAAGTGCTATACACACTCTGAAAAAAACAGGAAGTCTATATGCTCCTATGTTCTACTTTCAAAGTAAAAAACAAAACAAAACAACAACCACTGAGCCTTAGAGAGAGCAGGGAATTGATCAAGTCAGACTCTCTTTGGTGTCTTTTTAGGCCTCCTAGCATCTTGCAGTCTAAGACTCAGCTCTGCCTGGCATGCAGTCGAGATTCAGCAAATTTTTTTCTGTTTTTTTTTTTGATGAATGTTTATATAACACTTTTACATAGACTAATTATTTATTCAGAATGTTGACTTAAATAATCGGATGGAGTCTAAGGAAGGGAAATCCCAATAGCTGAAGGGAAGATGAGCTTATAATATAGGTTTATAATTAGAAAACAAATCTCCCTGCCCAATGAGTACATGAATGAGCTGTCAGAAAACTGAAATGAGGCCCAGAAAACAAGTATCACACAATCCCTTGGGGCTATTGCTGCGTACAATGGCAAGAGAGACAAGGAGGGCAAGAGAGACAAGGAGAACAAGAGAGAGAGGCAGATGGATAGATTGATCCTTATCTGTTTAATTCAGATCCAAATTCACTCTTTCCTTTGGGTATTTTGAAATACTCAAAAAGGGAGGATAGGAAGGAAAGAAGTTCTGGTTTTATAATTGTTGCAATATATAAAATACATTTTCATATCTCCAGAAAATAGGATTCAAAACAAGATAAAATAAAGTTGGTATTTTCAATTTGAAAATCACAATGTTAAATGCCAAATCTATATGTATGAATTTGTCTTGATATGGGGAATCCTCTCTCAACCCTTCCTTCATCCTGATGCCCCACTAGGGCCTGAAGCTACCTTAATACTGAAGCTGCTTAAGTTTGAGCAGCTGTCCTGAGACAGTGTTTTTATGATTAATTCAATACTAGCCATCAGTCCTATCTTGAATCAAGCTATGTATAATAATTTGTCTTCTTTTTCATTTGTTGTTAGCATCTATTCAAATTATAGAAGGTGTTTGCTATGAAACATTTGGGACCACACTTAAAGTCATTGCTAAGTCGCTTCAGTTGTGTCCAACTCTGTGTGACCCCATAGACGGCAGCCCACCAGGCTCCCCCGTCCCTGGGATTCTCCAGGCAAGAACACTGGAGTGGGTTGCCATTTCCTTCTCCAATGATGAAAGTGAAGTCGCTCAGTCGTGTCCGACGCTTAGCGACCCCATGGACTGCAGCCTACCAGGCTCCTCTGTCCATGGAATTCTCCAGGCAAGAACACTGGAGTGGGGTGCCATTGCCTTCTCCTTAAGTCATGGAGTATCATCTATTTGGGGAATAACATCACTTAGCATGCCTCTTTGGAGAAGGAAATGGCAACCCACTCCACTATTTTTGCCTGGGAAATCCCGCCTGGAAAATCCCATGAATGGAGGAGCCTGGTAGGCTGCAGTCCATGCGGTCGCTAAGAGACTGAACGACTTCACTTTTACTTTTCCCTTTCATGCATTGGAGAAGGAAATGGCAACCCACTCCAGTGTTCTTGCCTGGAGAATCCCAGGGACGGGGGAGCCTGGTGGGCTGCCGTCTATGGGGTCGCACAGAGTCGGACACAACTGAAGTGACTTAGCAGCAGCAGTAGCAGCATGCCTCTTGAGAAGAGGAAATCTACAGTTTTGAAAATTAAACCACATGTCTTAGCTATTAGCACTTTGGAAGAATAATTTTATGTACTGATTTATGTTTGGCTGTGGTGAGTCTTCATTGCTGTGCAGGCTTTTCTCTAGTTGCAGAGAGTGGGGGCCACTCTTCGTTGCTGTGACCAGGCTTCGCACTGTGGTGACTTCTCTCGTTGCGGAGTATGAGCTCTAGGGCGTGGGCTTCAGTAGTTGCAGTTCCCAGCCTCTAGAGCATAGGCTCAATAGTTGTGGCTAAGGGGCTTGGTTGCTTCGTGGCGTATGGAATCTTTCCAGTCCAGGGATCGAACATGTGTCTCCTGCATTGGTAGGCAGGTTCTTTACCACTGGACCACCAGAGAAGCCATATTAGTACTTATGCCTTTAAAAAATATACATGCAAGAATACTGAAAATAAACGGTGATAGCTATCAGATATCCAGATGAATTCTGCAAGGTAAATGTTACTTCTTTTACAACCAGGATTGTCATGTATGCACTTGACTATTCTAGGGGTCCCATCGTTCCTTTTGTAGGATATAGACATGTATATTCGTTACAACTATTTGACAACAGATGATTGTAAATAGTCTTGAGGAAGAATCTTTGTCTATTTTCTACCAGTTTCCATAAAGGAGGATGTTTGTTTACCACTAGAATTATTCTAAGCCATAATTTTGCTGCTAAAATGGTATTCCTGGATTATTCTGCAATCCCATAGAATTCCTCTTATAGAATTTCACATACCTTGCTATAATTATCTTTGAATAATTCACCTTTGAATCTCCAGTTCCTACCTCTAATATACATAGATAAATGTTGAATGACTGGATAGATGGTAAGAAAACACCTCACCTCGAAATAGGTAGAAAATCATCTAACAGTTGCTTCAGAAAATAAAGAGTTATAAGAAAATATAAATAAAATAACAAAGTGGGCCTTTATTTGTTCATAAACTCTAACTCAGCAAACTCCTAGCCTCTGATTGAACAGTAATCAAATATTTCCCTCATCAAAATTCTGTCATTTGAGAATATGCTGGCATATAACACACCAATTAGATATGACCCATATCCTTCAAAATATAGGAAGAAAGGGCAATACTATTGTATATATTTCTTGTTATTTATAATTATTTGGGGAAGAGATAAATTTAGATGGTTCAAAATCTGAAAGGTACAAAATGATAGACCATAAAAGTCACCTATCCGCTTCTGTCTCCTGCCACTCAATACTTGTTGCATTGAAAGCAATGTTCCCAATGTATGTTGTACAATTATAGAGGCAGCCCATGCAAACAAAAGCAACAATAGGTATACATATATTTATACAGCTTCTATAACAAATAACAACAAAGTTAATACAATACATCTTTAGTATCTTGCAGTTTTATAGGTCTAAATCTGACTAGGGACCACATTTTTTTCTGGAGGACTAGGGCATTCATTTCATTGCCTTTTCCAGCTTTGAGAGGTCTCCTGCATTCCTAGGATGTGACTTCTTTCTGTCTCTAAAGCCAGCAGTGATGGGTTGAGTCTTTCTCATGCTGCCATTTCTGTTTCTCTGACTATAGCCAAGAAAGTCCTCTACTTTTAAGGATCTGGCAATGGCACCCCACTCCAGTACTCTTGCCTGGAAAATCCCACAGATGGAGGAGCCTGGAAGGCTGCAGTCCATGGGGTCGCTGAGGGTCGGACACGACTGAGCGACTTCACTTTCACTTTTCCCTTTCATGCATTGGAGAAGGAAATGGCAACCCACTCCAGTGTTTTTGCCTGGAGAATCCCAGGGATGGGGGAGCCTGGTGGGCTGCCGTCTATGGGGTCACACAGAGTCGGACACAACTGAAGCGACTTAGTGGCAGCATGATTAGATTGGTGGGGTAGGTGAAGAACCTGCCTGCCAATGCAGGAGACATAAGAGATGCAGATTTGATCCCTGGATTGGAAAGATCCCCAGGAAGAGAGCATGGCAACCCAGTCCAGTAATCTTGCCTGGAGTATCCCATAGAGAGTGGAGACTGGTGGGTCCAAAGAGTCAGACACAACTGAAGTGATTTAGGACACATGATTAGATTGGGTATATCTGGATAATCCAAGATATCTCCCCATCTCAAGGTCCTTAATCATCACATCTAAAAGTTCGTTTTGCTATATAAGATAATCTATGACGAGGTTTCAAGGAGAATTAGACAATGGACAGCTTTGGAAGCTATTGTTCTGCTTACCGCAGTGTTTACTGAACAGAGGTTTAGACACACACACACCTCACCACTTAGTTTTATTTTATAATGAAACAGCTCACTATAATGTTGTTATGCACTTTACTTTTTTGTTTTCATTTGGTACTGGATATTTTGGATATCTTCCTATATCATTACATAAAGAAATTTCGCATTCGTTTTCACAGCTACCTAGTTTCCTGTTGTTTATTATTTGTTTTACTGAAGAAATACTTCATTTGACTAACCAAATGATGAACTTTTTTATTTTTATTTTTTGAAATTTCATGTTTCTTTAAAGGGACCTTCCTAGTTAGACATATTTGAGCAGTGAATGAACTGCTTACTACTCTTTCAGCTATTAGAAATGTCATCATGATAAATGTTTAAATCATTTGATTAGTTATCAGCATCTTTCTTTACTTAATCTTACGATGTCCTGTGATCTAGCTCCCCCATCATTTCCTACTTCTTTCAGATCTTTATTGTTTTTCACTATTGATTGCCTTCAATGGACAAATAATCTTATTGGATTTGAGGAGGTGTCTTCCTTTTTTCATTCTCTTCCTGTTATTCCAGTCTGACTGGTCCTATCGTATCCATTAGGACATTTACTTTACCATTTTCCTCCTTAGTTACAGGCTGTCATGGAAACCTAGTTTATTCAGCATAATTTTCTTCCTGAAACACTGGGCACTACTTAGCTATATGATTTTAATTCTTTCTAGTGTGTTGGGATCAAGGCTGCTGATCAGTACCCACCAATAATATGATTGAATTCCTATCAATTAACTTTATATAATTTTTCATTGTTAAAATATGAAGCTGTATTTGAGCACAAAGTGAATTCATTTTATTATTGTATAAGAAACCTTGGGCATTATTTGCTAAGTTCAGGCAACTAATAAAATATTATCACCTGGAATTCTTAGACATTTACAAAAATATTATTTTTAAAAGCTCCTTGATCTTTGCTAGATTTGACCTTTGATTATTAGTTATGAGATTTATCTTTCTACTGCTGCTTTTTCTTCCCTGTCATTTGTTCTTTGCACTAGACTATTTAAAAAGAAGTTATTTTTTAATGATGCAATAAAAATTATACCTTCTCTGAGTAAAAACTATAACAGGAGAGAGAGAAATGGTGAGAAAAGATAGAAGCTAACAAGCTTTAGAAGAAAAGAGGGGATTCAATTATTTCAAATGTCCTTCTTAAGTCATCTGTTTGATATGGGCAAAGTAAAGGGATAACAAGAAACTTTCTATTTATTTTCGTACATGATTATACACTTATGTACAAGTCATATCCAACGTCCATATTCTTTTATTTGAATTACAGTTTAGAAACATGTTGTATATTGAGCAAATGCTATGAATTAAAGAACACACACGTTTGCTCTGAAAAAGAAAAAATAGCATTCAACTTGAATATTAGCTGCTCCTTAGGACACTGAGGTACAATTGAAATAAAGAAATTTGTTTAAACCCAACAACTGAACACGTAACTGGAGTACCTCTTGGCCATCGATAAATGGCTCATATTGTTTTCTTTTAACTGTGTTTGTTTTTAAACTGCATGAGGTCTGAATAGACCCAATCTTCAAATCCAATACACATATTTCTATAAACATCGCTTCAGGTTGATCATATTTTGTTACCAGCAGGAAAAAAGCTTCCGTTTCCATGTGCAACAAAACTGTACCACGGGGGATGGCAGAATACAATTAAGGAAGCTGGTGTCAGTGAAAACCAAAGGCTGTGATGTCTGCATCACCTGAGAGCTGGCTGGGGATTGACATTATATTCAGGAAAATGCAGGATCAAGACTTAGATGGGATCCCTGTTCACAGTTCTGTGCCCATGTTGCCTTGCACCTTCATAAACACACCCCGGCAGGGGATGTGAGAGGGCATCTTAGAATGAAGATGACATCTTTCTGTCTTTGAAATAATCAGTCCAGCTTGCAAATATTTTTGGAGTCTGGTTCAACTAAGTATGAAACAGCCCAAATTAAGGCAATGGTCTGTGGGTTGCATGCATTTGCTGCCCTCAGCATTTGAAAGCCGTTTTCTGCTAAAAGTCTGACTACTTAGAATTCAAGCCCTATGCAACTAAGAAACTCCAAAAGAGGTAATGAACCATAAATTATTGCCGTTAGATATTTAATACTCAATCAGTATGTGCTCTCTCAAGCATATCCCACCGGCATTGCATTCATTCTGACAGTGTGGTACTGGTTCAATTACTTTGCTCATTTACAATAAAAGATTAATGAAAAGAGGTATATTTTAGTTCACAGAGATTAATTGCATCCCTTACTTTCCCTACACTAGAAATATTCAACCCATAATCCTGATAGCTTTTGCATCAACAAGTACGTGGAAAATTAATAGACTTTCTTGGGTTGGAAATCTCAGAGGGTTTTCAGATAGAAATATCCAGGGAAAACAAGATTGAAAGTTGGCTTTGGGCTGGAAATGAATTAATTTACCTGCTTCTTTAAATGTACACTTATGACATTTTGCATTAGCCAGTATAAAGATGTGTGTACTGTAAGTATTTTATATCTGCACATTTTCTGTCAAGTATTTGCAAAGCCAATTCCCTTTTGAGATATACTTCTAGCAAATAGAGCCAGGTATGTCTATGCTTGGTAGATGTTCCAACATTGGAGAAATGTTGACTGTTAACATTGAACAGTTTGTTTTTTCTTCAGAGAATATAGATGCCAAGTGTACTAGCACATTTATTTGGAGTCCTTGTTAAACAAACAAACAAAAAAAAACACACCAAAAAGCAAACAAAAAAAACACATAGTTATTTACTACTGTGAAATCTAGGTTTAAAATTTCAAAGTGATTTCCTGGTAAATAATTCTTAGGTTTCCACAAACTTTGTGAGTGTAGAGAAGGAAATGGCAACCCGCTCCACTATTCTTGCCTGGAAAATTCCATGGATAGAGGAACCTGGTCAGCTCCAGTCCACAGGATTGTAAAGAATGAGACACTACTGAGCACTGTATTTTCCAGTGCATTGAAGATAGCAAACAGACATGTCTATGTGGTATATAGCTGTAATAGGGAAAAAAAAAAATTGTTGAGCCTTATCTATTTCATATAAGATTGTTTTCAGCCCTTGTTTTACATAATTTTTAATAGAAATAAATTTATCATTGACTCCATTTTTCCAGAAGAGGCTGAGGTGAAAAAGGTAAAGCGTCTTGTCTTTTATTGTTGTTCAATCACCGAGTCACGTCTGACTCTTTGCGACCCTATGGACTGCAGCAAGCCAGGCCTCCCTGTCCTTCACCACCTCCTGAGTTTGCCCAGCTTCATGTTCATTTCATCGGTGATGCCGTCCAGCCATCTCATCCTCTGACACCCTCTTCTCCTTCTGCCCTTGATATTTCCCAGCATCAGGGACTTTTCCAGTGAATCATCTGTGCCCATCAGATGACCAAAATACTGGAGCTTCAGCATCATTCCTTCCATTGAATATTCAGGGTTGATCTCCCTTAAGATGACTGGTTTGATCTCCTTGCTGTCCAAGGGACTTTCAGGAGTCTTCTTCAGCATCACAGTTCAAAAGGCATCAATTCTTTGGCCTTCTGCCTTCTTTACAGTCCAGGTCTCACAATCACATGTGACCAATAGCCTTGACTATACAGCCCTTTGTCGGCAGAGTAATGTCCCTTCTTTTCAACACACTAGGTTTGCCATCACTTTCCGGCCAAGAAGCAGTCATCTTCCGATCTCATGACTGCAGTCACCATCTACAGTGATTTTGGAACCCAAGAAAAGGAAATCTGTCACTCTTTCCACCTTTCCCCTTCTATTTTCCATGCGGTAATGAGGCTGGATGCCATGATCTTAGTTTTTTTAATATTTAGTATTAAGCTGGCGATTTCACTCTCCTACTTCACCCTCAAGAGGCTCTTTAGTTTCTCTTCACTTTCTGGCATAAAAGTGGTATCCACCACATATCTGAGGTTGTTGATGTTTCTCCCACCTATTTGGATTCTGGTTTGTAATTCATCCAGCCTGGCATTTCTCATGATGTGCTCACCATATTGGTTAAACAAACAGGGTAACAGCAGACAGCCCTGTCACACTCCTTTCACGACCTTGAACTAATCAGTTGTTCCATACAGGGTTCTATCTATAGTCACACAATTAGCAGATGGCTAAATCTGTCTTCCCTGGTGGCTCAGACAATAAAAAATATGCCTGCAATGCAGGAGACACATGTTCAATCCCTGGGTCAGAAAGATCCCCTGGAGGGAACGGCTACCCACTCCAGTATTCTTGATTGGAGAGTCACAGAGGATCCTGGCAGGCTACAGTCCATGGGGTCACAAAGAGTCAGACACGACTGAGAGACTAAACATACACACAGCACAAACCTGGCATCAGACCATTCATTGTCTGTCTCGAAAGTCCATTATATGCTGTACCTGCTTTTTGTCTGTCCAGTGGTGACCATAACACCTGGCACAAAATGTTTTGATGATGGAATACAACAACCAATGCAAATGAAAACTAGGAAAGCAGAATTACTATATGTGCAGATGGAAGTAAAATATGGATGGATTGGGATTTAACTATGCAAAACTGATCCTTCAATCCTGTGAAATTAATCCCCTTGGCATTGCCAGATGGAATGTGTCTGATATGCTTTTCCAAGTCTAAATAGACGATTTAAGGGCTTCTGTCTTCTCCTTTGCAATACAGTTTATTAATCCATTTCTCAGAGTTGTCCAGGAAAGTTTCAACTGCAGAAATACCTGGTCTGGTTTTTTTTTGTTGTTGTTTGTTTTTTGTTTTTTGCAGATTTTATCCTATTGTTAGGAAGAAGATGTGTACCTTTCTATATATCCTGAAGTTGTTTTCTAGAAAGACGAATCAGTCAAATTTCTGTTCCCCATTTCACGTGCACTTTCTAGGAGTTCTATTTCAAAGCTTACTGAGGTCAATCCCTGAAAACAATAAACTGTTCATAGATGTTTCAATTTATCAGTGGCTTCTTAGGTAGAAACCAGGAAATCAGAGGCAGATCCACTAATTCTGAAAACATATATCCACCATAAATACCAGGGCTTCCCTGATACATCAGTTGGTAAAGAGTCCACCTGCAATGTGGGAGACCTGGGTTCAATCCCTGGGTTGGGAAGATCCCCTAGAGAAGGAAAAAGCTATCCACTCCAGTATTCTGGCCTAGAGAATTCCATAGACTGTATAGTCCATGGGGTCGTGAAGAGTTGGACACAACTGAGCAACTTTCACTTCGCTTCACTTCACCATAAATACCAAAGATGAGCAGGGCTGAATCAACTCAGAGCAGAGCCCAAACTCTTTGTCATAAAGAAAATACTGCTTTTATGACACCGATCAACCAATTTTTGTGATTTATTTTGCTGAATTTATTGTATTTCTTGGCAGTGTTTGCACTGTGTCAAAAGAACAGAGCACGTCAGTGTAGCTTGATGAAGTAGTGTATTTTGTAACAATTTGAGACTGGATTTATTTTTGGATTTCCTAGTGAGCTCATTGGAAAAGATGCATTTCATTTTAAGAAGGCAGTCTAGAAGCAGTGACCACAAAACAGGTGTTTCTATGTTTGTTTTCATACTTATGGGAGTTTTAGATGAGAAAGAACTGGTTGCTTCCCAGTGATTTTGTTGCTTGCTTTACAAATGATGATTATACTTCTATTCCACATAGAAGCCACTGCTGCTTAAATTTCCTTACATGTTTTGCACCTGTGCAAATAATTTATCTTAATACAGACCTTGTATGTTGTCTTTTAGAACTTTCTATGTAATAGCTATTAAGTATAATAACCCACCTGTGTAACCTGGGCAAGTCTTTTAATCTTCTTAGGTCTTAATTTCTTCATTATGACATAGTGGAGTTTGGGTAGAACATGAGCCAATGATCATGACACATCTATTAGAATATAGTCCCAAGGGTCTGGAGTTTAGCACATGATAAAATACAGAGTCCACCTTCAGTAAACTCACTGTGTAGTGGGAAACAGAGACAAGTAAAGATGCTAAGAGATGGATGGGGTCTTATCAGAACAGGAAGGACACAGCCAACAGTTGAGCTGTGACAGGTATGAGTAGTCAGGAAATAAGTCACCAAAAAAGGGGACTACTTGACCTGCATTTTGAGGAATGAGTAATAGTGGGTGGTTGTGAGAAGATGGATAGTCTAGAAAAGGAAAGAAACAACAACAGTAAGGAAATTGGTGATTTTTTTTTTTTTAAGTTGTAGAAGGCAGCATAATGCTGTTAGGGAGTACCATAGGGACAAGAAGATATGTAGGAGAAGTTAGAGACTCCAGCACTGGCCAGATGCTGTGCTGCCCCCAGAAACCTACTGGGACTCCTGAGCTTTATGGCAAATGTAACAGGAAACCATTGGGGAATACTGAGTAGCATTAGATAATATCACAAGCTCCCCCAGTGGCTCCGATGGTAAAGAATCTGCCTGCAATGCAGAAGACCAGGGTTCGATCTCTGGCTTGGGAGGATCCCCTGGAGAAGGAAATGTCTACCTACTCCAGTATTCTTGCTTGGAAATGCAATGGACAGAGGAACCTGGCAGGCTACAGTTGGTGGGGTCACAGAGTCGAACACTACTGAGGAACAAACACTTTCACTTTTCAGATAATATCACCATTAGTTCACACACGTTAATTCTAAGGATTTCTATGATCTCATGTTTATAAACTACTGAATAAAAGTGAAAGACAAAAGCAAAAATAAAATATGGTAAACGTCCTTCAAATTTAGCGTTGCACCCCAACTGTCTCAGATTTTACTTTGATGTATGATGACCATACACCTTTGGAAATCTTCATGATGTATCTTTATAGATTTGACTTGTAACAAATCTCCTAGTTGATGCTTGATGAAAACATTATAAATTATGCGTATTTGGTCTGAAATCTTCTAAGTCCTTCTGATAATATACAAAGGGGTTATTTATGTCATTTGTATCTGCTTATGTCCAACTCTTTGGGACCCCATGGACTATAGCCTACCAGGCTCTTCCCTCCATGGGATTCTCCAGGCAAGAATACTGGAGTGGGTTGCCATTTCCTTCTCCAGGGGCATTAAAATTACTAGAAATGGAATTTGTCTTAAGATAAGTGAACTAAAATTTGCTGGATCATCTCATATCTTCAAATCCTTGTGGTGTCTTTTTTTTCTCTTTAGCTTCTGAGGAACATGACTTACCTTCTCCATTCTCAAGAAGGTACTTGGCTTCATGACCTGACTGGCTCCTTGTCCAACAGGAAGTTGAAAGGTTTTCTAGTTACAGTAAGAATATCTCAGGTTGTATGTGTCATCTTAGTGCCAGAAATTTACTGTTCCAATCATTCTTTTGGAAATTCAGCCCACTTTTTAAAACACTTTTGTTATATTGGAGTATAGTTGATTTTCAATGTTGTGCTCATTTCAGGTGTACAGCAAAATTATTTAGTTATACATATACATCTATTCTTTTTCAGATTTTTTCCCATATAGGTTATTATTGGCAGTACAGTACCCTGTTCTATACAGTAGGCCCTTGTTGATGACTTATTTTATATATAGTAGTGTGTGTATGTTCATCTCAAACTCTTAAATTGCATCCCATCTTTTCCCTTTAGTTACCATAAGTTTGTTTTCTAATTCTGTGAGTCTGTTTCTGTTTTGTAAATAAGTTCATTTGTACCACTATTAATGTAGAATGCTATTATTATGCCACATTATATGCATATGAGTGATATCATATGATATTTGTTTTTCTGTATGATTTATGATTTATAGATACTTTTAAATATGATAATCTCTATATCCCTCCATGTTACTTCAAGTGGCATTATTTCACTCCTTTTATGGCTGAGTAATATTTCATTGTATATGTGTACCACATCTTCTTTATTTTTTATCTGTTGACAGAAATTCAGGTTGCTTCCATGTCTTGCTGTTGTAAATAGTGCTGCAGTGAGCGCTGAGGTGCATTTATCTTTTCAAAGTATGGTTTTCTCCAGATATATGCCTGAATCCTCAAAATCTTCCCATACTGATATTCAACATGTCCTTGCTTTTAGTGAACATCCTTGCCTTGTCTCTCTGATTCTCAGAAGCCTCATTGTGGTTTTTATTTACCTAATTTGTACCTAGGAGGAAATGATAAATACTCATACCTACTTGTTCTTATTTTCCCTTTAATTTCCAAGAGGAGTTTACAATGAGATTTTCCTCTCCAGCCTTCATTCAGGGCACTAATTACATTTTACACAGTTACTTTCAGTTAAAAGGAAATGCAACATCCTCTGCTTGCTGGAAATACATTGGACAAATTGATTTTTAAATATATACAATTTCTATGATAAAGTAAATGGAGAACCACGGGATACTGACTACTAAGTACTGACATCAAGAAATACCAGTTTTCTTAGGGGAAAATTGTAAGATTATGTAAGGAGCTCGGGAGATCAACCCCAATTCTCCCACTTCGAATGTTTCTGTGACCTTGGGAAATTCAAATAATCTTTCACCACAAGTACCATTATTTTGTAGATAAGTAAATGAAGATTTTGAGAGAATATTTTTAAAAGGTTGAGATCATTTACAAAGCACCTAGTACCAAGTGCATGACACATGTTAGAGGCTTGATGTTTGGAAGTTATTATTCATTAATTCTTCACTCAATTGTACTGATAGATATTCTTATGTCTACAAAAAGAACAAGGATATTTTTACCTGATTTCACCCTCAAATTGAAAAATAAAAAGCAGGTAGAAAATTGAGGATTAGAATCAAAGAAATACTCTTTTTAATATGTTTAATGGTTCCCCTGTTTATTTAAAAGGAAAAGAATTGTTCATATAGATTTCAATTTGCAAAGCTCTTTTTTGAACTCTTTGGAATCTTGCTACAAGTAAGGGGGAAAGACAAGAAAACTCAAAACTCAGAGATAACTCGAAAAGATTGTCTTCCCACCTCAGTGTTGCTCCGGTAAAAAATTTAAATTCCCCACTCAGTACTCCTTAAGCTCAGTGCTGACATATGTCTTTCAATCCATCTCTGATTGTTCATATGTAATGTAACAGTGAATTCAAGTCTGAGCTATGGTTAATAGCAATATTTTAATGTCAACCAGTATTTTAGTATGCTATAGTCTCTAGAAGAAAATGAACCTTCATTATAATATAAATGTCTTTTATATACAGCCTCAACCAGATTCTTGACTACTATTTCAATAAATTTATTTCAAGCATAATCAAATTCTGAGAAAATTGGTTGGTATAGTGAGTAACGGCAGAGTTATCCATCCTGTTGAATTTTAATTCATTGTCCTAAGTAAACCTGAAATTGGCAGTGTGATTAGAGTGCAAAGTCAACCACTGAAATGAACATGTATAATTTGGAATTATTTTTATCACAGTGTCTCCCTAAGAACATTGGACAAAACAGTTACCAAAGAATTTTTCGTTTAGAAGCTTCTGTATTCATAGTACTGTTGTCTGCAGTTAATATGTGTTCCCACGTCAGGACATTGATCTAGTTAGTCATTTATGTTGTATAGCAAAATCAATAAATATTTTAAATATTTTGTGATTAGTATCAGTAAGACAATAATTTTATGCTTAATTATACATGATACGCTTGCACGTACATTATACTATTATAGAAATCCATGGAATGAGCTAAGCAAATACACTGATCTCCATTTTACAGATAAAGAAACAGGTATAAAGTAGTGATGACTTAATCTAACTTCTCAGAAGGGATTGTTCAACTGGGTGAAGCATGTGCCCACAGGTGGGCAAATACTGTCATTCTTATAGGATGTACTTGAACCAAAAGACTCTGATATAACTGAGACCCTACTTGTAAATAATCACACTTAAGAGTTATCATGCTAAAGAAATAAAACCAGCCTTTTTTCTGAGGGAATGATTTTAATTTCAATGGCATAATGTTCCATCTTCAGAAAATTAAAGACAGGGTAATGAAGTGAAAGTCACTCAGCCTTGTCTGACTCTTTGCGACCCCATAGACTGTAGCCCTCCAGTTTCCTCCATCCATGTGATTCTTCAGGCAAGAATGCTTGAGTGGGTAGCCTTTCCCTTCTCCAGGGGATCTTCCCAACCCAGGGATCAAACACAGGTCTCCGGCATTGCAGGCAGACTCATTACCATCTGAACCACCAAGGAAATTAAAGCGATAATATTCCTGGGCAGGGGGGATGAAAAGGTGTATAAATAGCAAATTGTGCCGACAACAGCAACAAGAATAATATGGACTGGAAAACCAATGTGACCTGTTACTCACCATTAAAGTTCCACATTATGGATGTAGCCAAGCACAACATCTAACAAAAAAGAAGTTGTATTCATACTTAGTGTGTGCATCTTAACTGTTTCTAAGCCTCTGGCCTGTAGTACCAGAATTATGGCTCTGTCAGCGTCTTGCTATTAGGAAGTCAGGTTAAATGATTCAGTTCAGGACAGTGAGAATTAGAGCTTTGTTACCCTCTATGCTAGCAGAGAAGGGCAAAAAGGCAAAGCTACTCAGTATACTGTAAGGTTATGGGAGGAAGGAGAGAGTATGGGATGAGATGTTATGGGGAGGGAGGTGGGAGGGGGGTTCATGTTTGGGAATGCATGTAAGAATTAAAGATTTTAAAATTTAAAAAATAAAAAAAATAAAAACAAAAAAAAAAAAAACAAAGACTGAATCAAATGACTGAAAATATTTTCTCCTGAGACACAGAAATAAGACATTTTAACAGGTTGTATATTCTCACAGTCTTTCCTTTTCATTTATTTCAGAACAATAAAGAAATTTTAAAAAACTGAAAAATTATGAAACTACAGAAAGTTATACAGAGGAAAAGAGAAATCCCCTCTAGCTCTTATAAGACTCTGCCCCTCTGACTGTCTCTTGGTGGGAATGTGAAGACCATTTATCTTGAAGTCAGGATGCCTAGTTGGAGTGGAAGGTCAGTCACTTGCCAACTTTTTAACCTTGGATAACTTTACCAAATTCCACTGTATCACAATTGTCTTATGTGTAAAACTAGGGATAATAATAGTACTGACCTTATTAGACTATTATGAAGGTTAAGTAAGTGAATATTTGAAAGTACACCAGGAAGTTCCAAGCATATATTCTAAGAGCAATAAAGATGTTTGATATACTCATTATAACCAATAATAGTAAATATGGCAGATTACAGTATTGTTTCCAACTAGTCTGACTATTCACTCCTGATTTGTACAAAAGCATTATTCATCCCCTTTCATTACAATGTTGTTTCAGTATCCCCATACTGAAACGACAGTACTGCCCTACCCATATGAACTTGCTTTGGCCAAAAGAAATGTAAGCAGATATGACATACACCATTTTAAACAGAACCTCAAAATCCATTGTTTTATACATCTGTGTCTCTTTTGCTGTGGATGCTTGGGTCTGGTGCACTAAGACAACCCAGAGGGATGGTACAGGGAGGGAGGAGGGAGGGGAGTTCAGGATGGGGAACACGTGTATATCTGTGGCAGATTCATGTTGATGTATGGCAAAACCAATACAATATTGTAAAGTAATTAACCTCCGATTAAAATAAATACATTTATATTTAAAAAATCCATTGTTTGTTCATTCCGATGCTTTTGGTATTTTTCCTTGCCCATGATAACAGCAGGTCTAAAATAGAGACTGCTTCCGTGGCTCATATCCCTTTCTGACAAAAAAACATGGGAATGAAATAAAGTAACAAAGGTTTCTTTAAGATCTCCATTACTCCAGCAAGGGGCTTCCCTGGTGACTCAAATGGTAAAGAACCTCCCTCTGTGGGACACAGAGGTTCAATCCCTGGGTCAGGAAAATTCCCTGGAGAAGGGAATGCCAACCCACTCCAGAATTTTTACCTACAGAATCCCATGGACAGAGGAGCCTTGTGGGCTATAGTTCATGGATGGGGTCGCAAAGAGTTGGACATGACTGAGTGACTGACATTTTACTCCAACAAAGGTGACAAATACAATAAACATATATATGTATGTATAAATGAATGAATGAATAACTGTTAATATTTGGGTTATTTTAAAACTGTAATCCTTGATTATTTAGATGTTAGATTACACACACACACACACACACACACGCACGCATAATTTTGTAAGTTGCTTTTTTTCCACTTGGCTTATGAGTATAGTTTCCTCATAGCATTAAATAACCTTTGCAAATATTAGAGCTTATAGGTAACTTTAAATAGCCACTAGAAGCCTGTAAGTGGTAATAATAATAATAATTGTAATGATAATTACACTTATCTGATAGTGAAATTATAAATATGTAGCGTATTTAAACAGAGTCACACGACTAAGCAACTTCCCTTTCACCTTTCACTTTCATACATTGGAGAAGGAAATGGCAACCCACTCCAGTGTTCTTGCCTGGAGAATCCCAGGGACGGGGGAGCCTGGTGGGCTGCCGTCTATGGGGTCACACAGAGTCAAACACGACTGAAGTGACTTAGCAGCAGCAGCAGCAGCAGCAGCATGCAAATCCATATTGTGATGTTTGGGAAAGTGATGACTCTAAAGTCAACAAAGTTTGTCTGTAATGAAGTCAAATGTATTAACATATCTAAATAAAGTAGAAAAAGGAAAGACACAGAGGTTGAAATGATCAGTGCCTGTCCAGAAAGTGCTCAGTGCTTACCCAATAGATTTGAGTATAACAGTTTCTTTGGCAATTCATCCTCAGGATGAATTATGTGCCTCTAAGTCTTCCCAGGTGGCTTAGTGATAAAGAATCCACCTGCCAATTCAGGAGCTACAGGAGACGTGGGTTCTCTCCCTGGGTAGGAAGATCCCCTGGAGTAGGGCACGGCAACCCACACCAGTATTCTTGTCTGGAGAGTCCCATCAACAGAAGGGCCTAGTAGGCTACAATCCATAGGGTCACAAAGAGTCAGACACAACTGAAGCAACTTAGCATGCACACATGCAAGACTGCTTTACCTAATACAAAGACTGGCCACGTAGTCATGGCATCAGTTGACATGGTTGTAGAAAGGAAATAACTGGGTAATAATAAACTGTTAAGGATTCATCATGGAATATTTATAGATTCATTGGACTTTTTATTCTTATTTTACCTTCGTGAAGGTGGAACATATCATTATCATGCTGTGTGTACAAGCTTAGTCACATCCAGCTCTTTTCCAACACTATTTATTGTAGTCTGCCAGAGAAAGAAATGGCAACTCACTCCAGTATTCTTGCCTGGGAAATCCCATGGATGTAGGAGCCTTGTGGGCTACAGTTCATGGGGTTGCAATAGAGTCAGACCCAATTTAGTGGCTAGAAAATAGTCCAGTGTATACTATATACGCACTGCGTCTTCTTTATCCTTTCCTCTACCCATGCTATTGTTAATAGTTTCTGGCCATTGTAAATAGTTCTCCTATGAACACTGGGATGCTTATATCTTTTCAAATTATGGTTTTCTTTTTTCTGGGTTTATACTCAGGAGTGGGATTACTGGATCATATAGTAGCTCTATTTTTAGAACTTTAAAGAATCTCCATACTCTTCTCCATAGTGGCTGTATCAATTTACTGTCCTACCAATAGGGTAGGAGAGTTCCCAACTCTTCCCATCCTCTCTAGCATTTATTGTTTGTAGATTTTTTGATGATGGCCATTCTAACAGGTGTGAGGTGAAACTTCACTGTAATTTTGATTGACTGCAGCCATGAAATTAAAAGACGCTTACTCCTTGGAAGAAAAGTTATGACCAACCTAGATAGTATATTCAAAAGCAGAGACATTACTTTGCCGACTAAGGTCCATCTAGTCAAGGCTATGGTTTTTCCAGTGGTCATGTATGGAAAGCTGAGCACCGAAGAATTGATGCTTTTGAACTGTGGTGTTGGAGAAGACTCTTGAGAGTCACTTGGACTGCAAGGAGATCCAATCAGTCCATTCTAAAAGAGATCAGTCCTGGGTATTCTCTGGAAGGACTGATGCTAAGGCTGAAACTCCAATACTTTGGCCACCTCATGCAAAGAGTTGACTCATTGGAAAAGACTCTGATGCCGGGAGGGATTGGGGGCAGGAGGAGAAGGGGACGACCAAGGATGAGATGGCTGGATGCCATCACAGACTCGATGGACGTGAGTCTGAGTGAACTCCAGGAGATGGTGATGGGCAGGGAGGCCTGGCGTGCTGCGATTCATGGGGTCACAAAGAGTCGGACACGACTGAGCGACTGAACTGAACTGAATAATTAGTGATGTTAAGCATCTTTTCATGTGCCTCTTGGCCATCTGTATGTCTTCTTTGGGGAAATGTCTGTTAGATCTTATAGAGCTTGTTTGTTGTGTATTTAATATATCAACTAATCCTTGTTATGAATTAATGTTCATCAAACATCAAATTGATACCATCAAGTTGCAGTTTCCTGGCCTTTAAAATGGGGATAATAAGTATTGTTTGGCAGCCCAGTGGTTAAGGCTTTTTGTTTTCACTGCTGAGGGCCCCAGTTCAATCCCCGGTCAGGGAACTAAGATCCCACAAGTCACATGGTGGGGCCAAAAAAAAAATTGGGGGTAATAGAATCTGCTTTAAGAAGTATTTTTAAAGATTAAATAATACCATTCAAACATAATTCTTAGTACAGAATCTGGCAGATAGTAATGAACATCTTCAGCGCTTCACATGGACTAACATTTAATACTTCAAAGTTCCTTGAACAAGAAATCTAACATGAGACACCCCATGTTTAACCACTATCAGACTGCCATTTCTTATTTAACAACACTGGCCATGTTGCTTAATCACTCTACCTTCCTCATCTCATTTATATGTTGTAAATAATAATAGTAACCTCTGGGTTGAAGTACTGCTTGTAAAGACTTTAGAAGCCTGCCTAGAAAAAGTGAACACTCAACAAATTTTAGCTAACTATTAACAGTGTTAAAAAGAATCAATTTCACACAAAAGTAAGTACCTATCCTCTTTACACGTTTATTTATCACTTTCTGATCAGCATAATAATTATATATGTATACATATAATAGGGAATGTCATCCAACAAGTGGGGAAACATGACCATGTATTAAGTTCCTACTGAATAATAGGCAACGAACCTATACTGACTTATGTGATATTCTACCATAATCTTTTAAGCCAGTGTTATTATATGAACTGAAAAAAAAATGTCAACAGGATATGAGAGGTTAAATAGGATATGATGATGAAAATGCATCAAATAAGTATAGTCCCATCAAGTCTTGGACTTAGTATGTCAGGATATTCATACGTTTTCCACTACACCTATAAAAATGAGATTTATCCATAATGGCAACTTGAAAGACATGTCTTTTCAAATCATCAAATCTGGTACATTAGTGTGAAACCACTTTCAAACTGGAATGAGCATGAGGTGCTGTGATCAGAAAGTGTATGCATCCATTACAATCTGTCATCTGCTTTTCCTGGTGAAAAAGTAAGACAATGCTAAGTATGTCTATCCCCATCATTGAAGGTAGGCAAGGAAATAACAAACTGTGATGACCCAGGAAGAGATTAGATACAAAAATATACTAATAGAAAGATGGGGAAATGTATACATTTTTTCCATTTTAGATATATCATACATTTGGTTTAAAAATAAAGTTCCAATCAATAATTGTCATGAAAATGTATGCATTTTCCTGATGCTGAAAATATATTTGTGGATGTGCTTTGTTCACAGTAGATTTTTTATTAAAAGGAAGTATTCTAGTTTTTCTTCTAGAGAATAATTTAAGTACCCTAAAATTAATTCATGGTAAATGTATAATTCATTGAAGACTTTTAGAACTGTGCAATGCTAACAACACTCCAGCTTTAGAATATTTCTACCAACGTTACAGGTTTCCCATGTATCTTTTTAGTCTGTATCCATTTCCTCAACCAACCTCAGATAAATCATACAAGATGCATTTGTTGTTGTCTAGCTTTACATTTAGCATATTTTTGAGGTTCTTCCACGTTGTAGAATGTATCGGTAGTTTGTTCATGTACATTGCCAAATGGTGTCCAATTGTATGAATATATCATGTGTTGTCTATCCAGTCTTTAGTTGGTGTACATGTGGGCATGCTTTTTATTTCTCTTGGTTATATCCTAAGAATGAAATTGTTGATTCATGTGGTAAATTCACATTGGACTTCTGGAGAAACGCCCAAACTATTTTTCAAAGTGGCTACCCCATTTTACATTCTCAACAGCAAATGCATGAAGGTTCTTGTGTCTCCACCTCCTCACCAACACTTGTTATTTTTTGCATATATCTTTTAAAGATGTTTACATCTATGTCAGTAGAAATAGCATAGTTTAGTTGAGATACATTTGTCTGAATTTGGTATCAGGATAATATTGGCCTCACAGAGTAAGTAAGGAAATCTTCTTTCCTAAAAGATTTAGTGAAAGGTTATCACTGTTTATTGTTTAAATGTTTGGAAGAACTCACCACTGAAGCCATTCATTTCTTTGTGAGTAGAAATTTCATTACTTATTCAGTTTCTTTACTTGTTATAGGTCTGTTCATAAGTTATGGAGTAGAAGTGTTTGAGTGGGTGGAAGAGGTGTGCTTCACCACGAGCAGTGGAAGAGGGGCTTTCAAAATGAGGATGAAAGCGTATACACACGTATAGAGAGGCAAGAAAGTACTTTACCTAGATTCTGTATTCCGTGTGGTTGGGGAGCCCAGAAAAGGAAGAATGTCATGAGCTATGAATATAGCACAGTCAAAATAAAGTAAACCTCTCTTATTTTCATTTTGTGTAAATTAAAGGCATCAACGAAGTGCATTCAGTTGTCTTCAATTAACCACATATGTCACTAATTTGTAAGAAATTTATAAGAAGACAATAGTATCTGAAAATTCAAAGAAGGATTAAGATTATAAATGAGTGACTAATCATATTTTTTTGATTATTTTTTTGGTAGTGAGAGTATTTGAAGGTAAAAATGTGAGTGGTAGCCCCCAAACATTAATATTTTAAAAACTGCAGTAGGGAAAAGAATGACTCATGAAAGATGTCCATGACCAAGTCCCCCAAACCTGTAAAAATGTTACCTTATATGGCAACAGAGACTTTATAGATGTGATTAAAGTTAAAGATCTTGAGGTAGGAAGAATATTATGGGTTATCCAAATGGGCACAATGGGCCAAATGGATTCTTAAAATCAGAAAAACAGCATTGAACCATTCTTATTACCACATGAACATACAAGATAGATAGCCAGTGGCAGTCTGCTATAGGATGCAGGGAACCCAAAGCTGGTACTCCATGACAACCTAGAGGTGTGGGAGGGGGAAGGAGGTGGATGGGGAGTACAAGAGGGAGGGAACATATGTATACCTCCGGCTGATTCATGTTGATGCATGGCAAAAACTATCACAATATTGTAAAGTAATTATCCTACAATTAAAATTAAAATATAAATTAAAAACAAGAGTCTCCCCGCTTTGGTCACAGGGAGATATAATAGAGAAGAATCATCAGAGAGATATAATTTTTTCTGGCTTTGAATATGGACAAAGGGGGTTGAGTGCCAAGGAATGTGGGGAGCCTCTGGGAGGTTTAAAAAAAAAAAAAGGAAATGGATTCTGAGACTTGTATCAATTTTTTGTTCTTCCAAACTGTATGATGATAAATCTGCATTGTTTTAGGCAACTAAGTTTGTGGCAGTTTGTTGCAGTTGCAAAGGCTCCTCCCTCCATGGGATTCTCCAGGCAAGGATACTGGAGTGTGTTGCCATTTTCTTCTCCAGGGGATCTTCCTGACCCAGGGATCGAACCCAGCTCTCACACATTGCAGGCAGACGCTTTAACCCCTGAGCCACCAGGGAAGTGGTATTGAATACAGCTAAAACCCATGGTTACACGAAATATCAGACACCATCAGCACAATGTGTGTGACTTGGTTGCATAAATGAGGTCTTTATTTGCCATCTTCTGCCAAGAATACCCAGCAGTAAAATTATGAGCACATATTTTCTATGTATATATCCAGTCTTCTACTTTGAATGACATTTTAAGTCACTCATTTCAAAGACGTTCCTCCCCAGTACTCTGTTTTTCACAAAAGACCCATTGTTTCCCCCTCCATCCTGAGGTGGGGTTTCAGACTGAACTGTTCATCTGTGACCTGACTCTGGAAACGTCTTTTAAGATCGGGCATAGAATGCGCATTCTTTCCACTCCAGTATCTCTTCATTTGAATTTTAAGATAAAGTTTCTATTGGAAAATTGTTATATACTGATAAATCTTTCCATTTTTTTTTCTAACTCTAAATCTCTGTATTGATTTTTCACACCCCCTTCTAATCACTTTTTTTTAATGCAAAAAAAAAAAAAATCTTGATCTGGTCTCATATTTCTCTTGCTCCATCTTGACCCTGTTATCACGAGCTTTAGCCTTTAGTCATTTAACTCTCCATGCTCTCTAGGGATATCACCTAAGATCTTTTTTTCTTTTAATTTGCAATTACATTTATCTTTTTTAGATAATAAATGGTATATACCATTCAAGCAGCCCAACCAGTTTATTGCTTATAACTCACATGTCAAATGAGGATCTCAAAACAGCCAAATACTTTCTGAAGCCTTATATGTACTATAGATTTCAATATAATAAAATGATGTAATTATATCCATATATGGACAGAGGAGCCTGGTGGGCTGCAGTCCATAGGGTCACTAGGAGTCAGACACGACTAAGTGACTTCACTTTCACTCTTCACTTTCATGCATTGGAGAAGGAAATGGCAACCCACTCCAGTGTTCTTGCCTGCTGAATCCCAGGGACGGGGGAGCCTAGTGGGCTGCTGGCTATGGGGTCGCACAGAGTCAGACATGACTGAAGCGACTTAGCAGCAGCAGCAGCAACATAAGTGTATAGGGTGTCTCAGATGGCACTAGTGGTAAAGAACCCACCTGCCACTGCATGAAATATAAGAAACATGGTTTCAATCCCTGGGTAGGGAACATCCCCTGGAGAAGGGCATGGCAACTCACTCCAGTATTCTTATGTAGAGAATCCCATGGTCAAAGGAGGCTGGCAGCCTGTAGTCCATAGGGTTGCACAGCGTTGGACATGACTGAAGCAACTTAGCATGCATGAATGCATAGTATAGGTATTGATATGCATACACATCTTTCAAGGTTTTTTTTTTTTTTTTTAACCAGGCTATGGATACAATTGTTAGGATTTTGTAATTTTCTAGTAAGTATACTTATTAGATCTTATTTAATTTTATATTTTAGCACTGTATTTGGTCCCAATTTAAATACTATCTGAATGTTGAAATATCTGACACATTAAGAAAAAGAAAACATGGAAGTTTTCAAAATTAAATAAAAAGTATGAAATAATACTTAGAGATAAAGTAATACTTAAATACAGTTGAAGTGACAGAAGTAATGGCTAATTCTAGAAGCTTCTCACAGCAAATAAAGATCATATTTCACAGATAAGTGAAGCTCTTTTAAGATTTTTTTATTTATAAGCTTTTGAAACTGTGAAGCCATACATTGTTTTCTGTGTAACTGGCTATGATATATTAGATGAGTACAGCAGATTTCATTTGCTGTTAGATTAAATCAACTTGCATTTGGACCTCTAGATCATTTTACTAGGTCCTGGCTTTTTAGAGGCATAGGATTCTTCAGATACACTGAAACAGGCAAGAGACAGAGTCAAATTACCTCTTTTCCCCTAATTTTAAATTACTTAAGCACTTGTTTCAAAAATGAAAGAGGAAGGCTTTGATATTCATTTATTACTACTAGATTACATGTGATGACACACACGAGAAACGATACATAGCAGGGATGCTTCCTTTTAAAGGTTCTTGTTTTGTTATACATATTTTCGTGTATTATACAGCCAGCTTTGGACCTTAAAGGACATCAGTGTAAGGAATAGATGTGTTGCAATTAGATAGAAATTATTTATCATTCAAGGAAAAAAGCTCAAACTGTATTATGATAAATTCCATGAATTATACAACTAACTTGATAGTTTGTTCATCTATCCATGCCGCCTGACTTAACCAAAATATACACTTTTCTCTCCTGCACCAAAACTCAGTGTCCAAGATTATTTTCCCCAAAAGAATGTTGCATGGACTCTTGTTCTTATATATATATCTTTTAATACCTCATGTGTAATTTTTCCAAGCATAGGGAGAATGAGGAAGAAGGAAATGCCTTAACCCATTGACTTAAACTTTTGAGACAGACCTGTTATATTTTTATTTATTTATTTAGTGTTGCATCGGGTCTTAGCTGTGGAGCGCAGATTCTTCCTTGTAGCACACGGGCTTCTTTGTAGTTGTGGCACACCTGGGCTCCAAAGCACATGGATTCTGTAGTTTGCTGCACCCAGGCTCTCTAATTGAGGTCCACAGGCTCAATAGTCATGGTAGGCAGACTTAGTTGCCCCTTGCCTGGCTGTGCGATCTCAGTTCACTGGCTAGGGATGAAAAATGGAGTCCCCTGCATTGAAAGGCAGATTCTTTTTTTAAATATAAATTTATTTATTTTAATTGGAGGTTAATTACTTTACAATATTGTATTGGTTTTGCCATACATCAACATGAATCTGCCACAGGTATACATGTGTTCCCCATCCTGAACCCCCTCCCACCTCCCTCCCCATACCATCCCTCTGGGTCGTCCCAGTGCACCAGCCCTAAGCATCCTGTATCCTGCACAGAACCTGGACTGGCGATTCGTTTCATATATGATATTATACATGTTTCAATGCCATTCTCCCAAATCATCCCACCCTCTCCCTCTCCCACAGAGTCCAAAAGACTGTTCTATACATCTATGTCTCTTTTGCTATCTCGCATATAGGGTTATCATTGCCAACTTTCTAAATTCCATATATATATGTGTTAGTATACTGTGTTGGCGTTTCTCTTTCTGGCTTACTTCACTCTGCATAATAGGCTCCAGTTTCATCCACCTCATTAGAACTGATTCAAATGTATTCTTTTTAATGGCTGAGTAATACTCCATTGTGTATATGTACCACAGCTTTCTTATCCATTCGTCTGCTGATGGACATCTAGGTTGATTCCATGTCCTGGCCAGTGGACCACAAGGGAAGTTCCAGACATGTGTTTTAAAGACACGGTGACACTTTTCCCCTGGGGTGGGCATGAAAAGTTATGTTTATGTTTCTCTTTAGGAGATGCATAATATCTGAGAGCAGCTGAACAACTCTTGTCACTTTTTACAGGTATTTAAATTTATGTTTCTCATTTTCCCCCCATGAATACTATATATTTATCCATCTCAGATGAAAACAACATCAAAAGGAAGGAAAACCCACCAAATGAAGTTAAACCAGCAGGATTGAGCCAAAATTTAGTTCCAGCCAGCTTGGTCAGTGATGTTTTATTCATCAATTGCCTGCACTTATATCAAATTGTTTACACACAGATTTCAAGCATAAATAGCAAGTGCATCATTTCATTTTACTTGTACAGTATCATGGATTAATACGGTACCCATTAGTCTGTTGGATCCCCCTGGATGCTCGGGTACTGCATCAAATGACTTCCTATTAGTTGTATTAAACCTGTTTTTCAAATGGAATGAACAGAATTCTCAGATGTTTTAAGACATAATGAGGCAGATTATTTAAGTGCTTAGGTCACTTTATGAAAGTAAGTTAAGCATGACTGGAAGAAGCATTAATGCATTTATGCTACAGAACAAATTACTAGGCAATTTATGTATTTTTTGAGAGCTCATGTCTTTTATAACCCAAGTATTTTCCAGTCTTTCTTTGATTTTGGTTACAGAAGCAATGGAAAGTTACAGGGTAAGCTGAAATTATGTGAGAGGCCTATTTTAGAAATGTTGCATGGGGAGACCTCCATGAAGAGGGAATATTTAAGTAGAAATCTGCAAAGGTTGGCAAGGCTGTGAAAGCCATAGGGGAGGAGCATTTCAAATAGAGCCACCATCAAGTGCAAAGACCCTGAGCTGAGCATGGCATGTTCCTGGAGAGGAAGAACACTCCAGTATTGTTCAGTATACTCTGTTCTGCCATATTCGAAAATCATGCTCTTTATACTACACTGAACTGCCTAAAAACAAAACCAAAGAGAAACAAAACAAACATTGAGAAATCATGAGTGTGCTCTTTACCCTGAACAATTCTTTGCTCTTTTCTTAAGGTCACTAAATCTCCACTGATTACAGACAGTCCTTGATTTAAGAAGTTTTAACTTGACAGTTTTACAGTGTAGGAAAGTGATATATTTCAGTAGAAACCCTACTTCAAATTTTGCATTTTATCTTTTCCAGGGTGAATTGAATGTAGTACGATACTTTCTCATCTTACTGGGCAGTGGCAATAAGCTACAGCTCCCAGTCAGCCAGACAATCACGTGGATAAACAAATACTACACTTAGAATGAATCTGTACCCAGAAACCATTCAGTTTTTCACTTTCAGCACAGTTTTAAGTAAATTGTGTGATATTTGACACTTTATTATATAATATATTAAATGATTTTGCCAAATGCAGGCTAATGCAAGTGTTCTGAAAACAGTTAAGGTAGCTTAGGCTAAGCTATGATGTTTGGCAGGTTAGGTATATTAAAAGCATTTTTGACTTAAGATATCTCAACTTATAATGGGTTTATTAGAATGTATACAGAAGTTAAGGAAGATCCATATATATTTCCTTTTTATTTTTGAGTCCCTCACTTAAATCATACTCTGTTTTCCAATGTATCATACATGTTGCTAAACTATTTTTAAAAGTAATATACCCAGTTTATAAATATATAAACATATGGGAAATTTCATTTGAAGGAAAGATGAATAGATAGGTGAAAGATAGATAGACAATAGACAATAGATAGACTTTTTTTTATCCTTTTCAGAAAATCCATATCCAGGAATTTTGCACATGCTCTTGAGAACTATTGAGCCACTTACATTTGCTGAAACTTCATATTATACATTATTATACAATATTCACTTCTTTATTCATAACTAATAATATCCATCATTCATTTTGCCAAATTGAGCCTTTGAAACCTTTTTTTCCTTTATATTACTATTATTAGCACACTCAATTATTTGACTCAAAAAAGGTGATATTATCACCATTGTGTCCTTTCTAAAAATACGTAAAATGGAGTGACGTATAAAATAATCAGTCAGATTTGTTGCAAAAGTTTAGATTTTTAGAAAACAAATGACTGGAAGTTACTTGATCGTGAGATAGTTTGACATATACAATGGATAACTTACATTTAAAAAAACTAAAGGCAGTATAAAAGGCATTAAGGGGTGAAAAATACAATAGTCAAAAAAGTGATTTTACAAGAGTTCTTTGATCTTCCTTTTGTGCTGTATTTTTCTTCACTCTAGATAAGCAATCGCTATGCTTTTTTTAAGCTATCAAAGTTCGTTTGCTTGCTTTTTAAAAGAGAAATAAAATAACTTGAGGTGCACTATATTTTGAGCCAACAACATTAAGGCTGTAGGTAAATTCTAGTACAAAAAGAAGTCACGAATGCTTTTTATGTTGAAAGTACACTAAACTAATGAGAGAGAAGGAACTCTTGGATCAAAAAACCCATACCTTATCCACAAGGAATTAGCCATCGTTGCTCATCATCCAGATTGCCTTTTTGCTCACGATAGTTTGAAGGTTTTGTTCCTATGCAAGTAATTCTGAGATGGAAAGAGAGAAATCCTGTGGAATGTTAATGCTTTTCAACCTTCCAGACTTCAGTTTCTAACTGAGGACTTTGAGAGAGGAAAACAGGGGATCTCTAAGATTCTCACAGTGTTGACATCCCCAGATTCTGTATCAGCCAGGACTCTCAAAGAGACTGATTCACAGATGTTAATATGGACTTGCTTTTGAGGTACTACTATTATTCATTCTTAAGATACACCCCTCAGAAGTGTGACATAGCGCAAAACGTTTTGAAAGAAGCATTGGGACATAAGGGTTCTCATCCAACTCTGCCCCTGACAATTCTGATAATCCTGATTTAAAAATAGAGATGACCTCAAATTGTCTTTTTCATTCTAACTTTCAATGAGAGATAAGTAAGTTGTTCTTAAAAATGAATCTTAGCAATAATTATAGCCAGTACACAGTGAAAACATTCTCAGCAAACAAAAGGCTCTGTGAAGTCTTCAGATCTTGATTTGTTTTTTCCTTCTTGAAATGTGCAGTGAGTTAGGATGGCCACTTGGCATACTTGAAGCCCTTCAAATAGTCAATTCTTTGCTCTTTCCAAAGCTCTGGAGATCTGTTTTCTCTGAAATGTTTGTTTCTCTCAATTTGTAGCTCTCTGTAGGGTCCCACATTCAGAACATAAAATTAAAAAATACAAGGAAAAGTGAATAATCTTACCCCAAATTTATTACACACAGCAATTTAGAAGACTCATTATCACAGTAAGAAACATAAAAAAGAAGGATCATAATCAAAGAATGTGAGAAAAATGTAGAATATATGTGGGTGCATAGTTATCCAGCTATTTCAACAACATCCAAATGCATGATATTGTATTGTTCATGCGTGAATCAATAAATATATTTCTGTACTCATTTAACAGAGTGTTACTGAAGTTAGATTATAATTATAAATGATAATTAAAATCAAATCATTAGAAATGAAGTGTGCTTAGCATCTTCTACCAGTCTACTGATAATGAAGTTGCTCAAATTGGTAGAAATTCATCAAATTTTGTTTTACACTTTTATCAGAGTTTTATAAAACAACAGTGTCAAGGAGTCCCCAGGCTTCAAGAGACTATAAAATCTCACTGAAGCTGGTTTCCTACAAGGCGAATGAAAAGGGATAAAGCCCCTTGGGATGCATTCACCGCTGAGCTGGTTGAATTGAGTCAATTCTAAATTTTCAAGTTTGTTGAACTCATCAAGAAGACCTGAGAAGACAGATAAAATACAGAGTGGACTCTATGCTTCAACTTCAGCAAAATCCAATGATTTCTCAGCCTGTACTTCTGAATTCCTGCATCCTGGGTCTGAGCGCTCTTTAAAACTTATTAGTTACTACCTGTGGTGCCTCACTTGAACAGCCACGCTTACTTGACAATATGAGACTCCAGCCCTCTCCAGCTCTGAACTACAGAGTCTCAGGCTGACTTTTGATTGCAGCATCTCCAAGGAAGATGGGAAGCTGTTGAGTTCAGTAATTCCATGGGAAACTTCAGTCTATCCCAGGGTGGAAGTAGCCACACAGGAAAAGCTAGAGAATGCTGGGAGGAGAGGAAGCAGAGACTGAGAAGTGATGTATGTGGACGATTCAGGAGATAGAATATTACAGGGAAAGTTAATCAGGTTATGCCTGGATTTCTCAACACTGAGAACAAGTAAGCCTCTTCTGCAGGTATGCAGTGTTGTTGTGGATAAGAGTTTGTATATAGGACATTTAGCGACATCCATGTCCTCCACCCAACGGATGCCAGCAGCACTCACAAGTTGCACAAATCAAAATTTCCAAATGCTCCATGCTGTGCAGTGGAGGGGTAGGGGAAAGCGTAACAAACTCGGTCCTCATTTAGAAGTCTCCCATGGTTCATCACCTACCCCTGTGGTTTGGATTAACTGCTTTCTACTTTACCTTTTGATAATCACATTTCTTCTTCAGAAGTCCTCCCTTGCTCTCTGTGAGGACTTAGACTCTCCTCTGCATGCTTTGTTAAAACTCTGTTCTTCCTTCATTCAACAGAAACACATAAGACACCTACTATGTGTTATGTGTGTCCTAAAGATATGATGGTAACTAAAATAGACACAGTTCCTATCCTTGTGAAGCTTTCATATTTGAAGTGAAAACACATGATCAAGTGTATGTATACATGAGTAGAAAATGTGTAGTTTCTCGGAAGGAATGGAAGAAAGTGCGGTGATGGGGATACTACTTAGGAGAACTGCAGGAAGGCCAGTGGCTATAGTGTGGTGAGCTAGGGGAAAGGCAGATCTGAGATCACCTAGAAAAGGCAGTCATGGGCAAGTTGATACAGAGTCCAGTAAACCATGATAAAGCCTTAGGTCTTATTTAAGCGCCCTTTCATAGCTCTTAATGAACTACCTCTATGTCAAGAGACGTGGTCTCTGTGTCTCTCTTTTGGCCTTAAGTAATCCATTCCATTTTTCTAAGAGTTGTAAAGTGGGTAGCCACATATGCCTCAAATAGTGTTGTGAGGATCAAATAAAATGGGATACTAAAGAAGTGATTTGGAGAAGGAAATGGCAACCCACTGCAGTATTCTTGCCTGGAGAATCCCATGGACAGAGGAGCCTGGTGGGCTACAGTCTATGGGGTCGCAAAGAGTTGGACAGGACTGAGCGACTAACACACACAATGAAGTGAAAGTCGCTCAGTCGTGTCTAAAAAGTGTTAGTTAATGAAACCATAGTCACAGCACTACATGCATTATGTCTCTTAGTCCACAAACAATTGGCTTTATTCCCACTAGAAGAATGGAGGAATGACTCTTGCACTCAATGTCGAAGGCAGAGTAAGAGGTTGTTGGTGCAAAACACACGATGGAGAGGACAAGACACTCCAGAACGTGGGAGCAATATATGCAAAGGTATCAGAAATCTTGGAGTGGAGAATGATAATAAGCAATCAGATATGTACAGCTGGAGAGTACGGTGCAGCGACCAGGCAGAGAAAACTCTGGAGAAATAGATTCTTAACTTATTTGGGTTATTCAGTCTTCCTATAAGTAACTTTACTTCTTCAAGTCCTTGTGTATGAAAAGGGACAAAGATGCTTTGTTTGTAGTATTATTGTAAGAGAAACATTAAATAATCTTTTTGCACAGAGCACAACCCAAAGTAAGTTTTTAAAATATTAGCTTTTAAAGTATTAATATATACCCAAATATCCAAGGAATTCTTATTAATGCACCAATACCCTTCTAATCTCATTTTCAGTGATAAGCTAACATATTCTGTTCCAGATCTTCCCCCATCTACACTTTGATAATGACTTAATATGGGAACACACATCAGACCAGATTTTTTAGATTACCAAAGTTGGAATGGATAGTTAATATATCAAGTGACAAAATCATATCTTGATAGACTGAAGTGATTACATTTAACATAGATAAATGTACAGTCCTAAATTCACATTCAGGGGAAAAAAATCTATTTGAGATGAGACAGATGTGGGTAAACAGCCATTGATATGAAATATCAAAGGGTATTTTTATGTGAATGAACACTCAATATGTGATAAGAATGCTATATATTTTCCAAAAGTGCAGATGCAGTGGTATTTTAGTGGCATTCATAGAGGTATGTGTCTGATAGAAGAAAGTAATTATCTCGCTTCAGTAAAACCAAAGAAAGTTATCTCAGTGACAGAAAATGGTTGATATGTACAGATTGTTTGAATGATTGCATCTTTGAAAGTAATGACTGAAAGGATCAGTATATTAATACTGCAAATGTATCTCTGGTTAGTGTCCATTTAGAATGAAAGGTATGAAAGATTCTCTGAAAGATGTGAAAAGCAGTGTCTGAAAGGAAATGGGGCTCAAAACATTGACCTTCATCTTCTCTTTTGATTCCTGTAATTCTGCTAGTGTTAAGGAGGCCAGTAGACCAGTTGGCAGATCTTTTCAAGGAAGTTGACCCTGAATAGTTTGCTTTTGACATATGGCCAATGGAAAAGTCAGACTGTAATTCATCTGGAGAGTCTGGTTGAAATGTGTAATGATGGGCATGACATGTACTCAGCAAGAGTGGCATGAACTCATACAAGGGAATTGGAATGCTTACAAAGAAGATGCTCCAAAAAGAGGGTGCAGAGAAAAGCACAGCCTTCATTTGAAATAAACTCATGGTGAATTTCAAGAGACTGGAACATGTTTTAAGGAAATCTGGGCTTGCTTTCAAAAGCAGGATCCATTTATAGTCTGAGGGGAAAGCCACAGGAGGCTAAGGGATGCTGACTGAAATGTACTTTGAATTCCTTGATTTTCCAAATCTGAAGCTCAAAGTCAAATTCGGGCCCTGCCAACTACTTGAACCATGACAAGAGTTAAAAGGTTTTCATAAGTCCTTGAAAAATATAACTACAGCTTGACGGCTTTAATTCTCCAACATCAATAATGGTGGCTGGGCTGGATAATCCTTGTGATGCTCCTCAGTTTCACTCGCCGGTACAAACTCTGCATTTATTCCTTGTTCTGGAAAGGTGTTACTCATAGAGGGAAAATGGTAAAGTGATTTATGTAAGACGATTCTCTACAAGCCAGGACAGTCGTGACTTGCTTCGCATTCTCGGGGTGGGTCTGAATCTCCACAGGCCTGAAATTCTGTCAGAGCACACGAAAGCTCTTTTAAGAAGCAGGTGAACACAGGATTACGGACAGAAAATTCTACGGGAAAATGGTGAGCACAGATTAAGGAAAAGTGCACCACTGGCGGTATCATATCTGGATGAGAAAGAGATGATGATGTGTTGCTTTAGAGATGATGCTTTAGTCGCTAAGTTGTGTCCAACCCTTGTGACCCCATGGGTTGTAGCCCACCAGGCCCCTCTGTCCATGGGATTTTCCAGGCAAGAATACTGGAGTGGATTGCCATTTCCTTCTCCAGGGGATCTTCTTGACCCAGGGGTTGACCCCAGGTCTTCTGTGCTGCAGGCAGTCTTCCTGCATTGAAGGTGGATTCTTTACTGACTGAGCTACCAGGGATAGATAGATGGATAAATAGATAGATAGAAAGAGAGAGAGACAGACAGACAGATAGATAGCCATTCAGTCTTTTTAGTCTTACAGTGATTTTTATCTAGCAGACCCTCTTGATTGAAGAATCCCCTCTTACATCACTTACCACTCATTCTTGACGAGTTGACTCTTGCTCTCAGTTTCAGAAAGACTGTTTTCAACTAAATTGATCTTAAAAATATTACTTTCTCAGCTCTTTTCCACATGTTAATACCCCTTGCCCATGTTCACTTTTACCTTTTATAACATTCCCTGTAATAAACTGTACAGCCTAAGCTATGCTCTGCTGCTGCTGCTGCGAAGTCACTTCAGTCGTGTCCCACTCTGTGCGACCCCATAGACAGCAGCCCACAGGGCTCCCCTGTCCCTGGGATTCTCCAGGCAAGAACACTGGAGTGGGTGGCCATTTCCTTCTCCAATGCATGAAAGTGAAAAGTGAAAGTGAAGTCACTCAGTCGTGTCGGACTCTTGGCGACCCCATGGACTGCAGCCTACCAGGCTCTTCCATCCATGGGATTTTTCAGGCAAGAGTACTGTAGTGGGGTGTCATTGCCTTCTCAAAGCTATGCTCTAACACCCTCCAAATCTTATTTGCACACCACAATAAAATGTATTTCTCACAAACTCTAAATGGTCCGTGAATGCCAGCATGAGGCTGTGCTTAACACGGTCACCAAGGGACCCTCACCGACAGATGCCATGCCTTGCTGTCATTGCACCATCTGTGACTCCAGCCTCTTCCCAGTAACTAAGGCAGCAAAAAGGAAAGAGTAGAAACTTGTGCTGATCAAACCTCTCTCCAGAATTGACGTCAATCAAAGATGTTCACAGCTCACATCTCAGAATCCACCCACCATCATGCTGTAGTGGAGCCACTGTTAAAAGTCTCACCTGTGATGGTCTGAGATGTGATCTCAGTGGAAGGAAATTACGAGCAAGAACAGTTACCCGAGCGAGTGTAGTCGCTCTGTTGTGTCTGACTCTTTATGACCCCATGGACTGTAGCCCACCAGGCTTCTCTGTCCGTGGGATTTCCCAGGTAGGAATATTGGAGTGGGTTGCCATTTCCTTCTTCAGAGGATCTTCCTGACCCAGGGATTGAACCCAAGTCTCCTGCAGAGCAGGCAGATTCCTTACCATTTGAGCCACCAGGGAAGCTCTGGACCTAGAGAAGTGGTCCACTTTTCATTGCTAAAAGCTGGTTCTTCTTCCTCTTTACTTTAAGATGATTCAGGAGATTTTCTTTACAAGAAAACACACACACACTTAAGAATCCTTGCCAATGTCCCCTCTGACAGCAAACTACTATTTGGGGTTATGTCACAGACAGTATGGCTCAATGTGTGTGTGTGCTCTAAAACACCAATAAATACATTTTTGAAAGAGAGTAGTGAAAATTAATTCTGCCAATGGATTAACCTTCATGTAGGGCAATGGTGAAGCTGAATGCTGAATGCTGAAGCTCCAATACTTTGGCCACCTGATGCAAATAACTAACTCATTGGAAAAGACCCTGATGCTAGGAAAGACTGAAGGCAGGAGGAGAAGGGGACAACAAAGGATGAGATCGTTAGATGGCATCACTGACTTGATGGACATGAGTTTTAGCAAGCTCCGGGAGTTGGTGATGGACAGGAAGGCCTGGAGTGCTGCAGTCCATGGGGTCACAAAGAGACATGACTGAGTGACTGAACTGAGGGCAGTGGTTGAAGGCCTTGAAAGAAAATGACTGGAAAATCGAAGAGAAAGAAATCCAGGATACAGGTACATAGATAGAGTGATGGAAGTGAGCACAAATGTGAGTAATGTTGTATCACATGATAGTGTCCAGTAGAAGGCATCCACCAATGTGATAGGCAGAATAATGCCTGGCTCCCCTAAGATGTCTTCCTCCTTATTCCTGGAATTTGTGAAGATATTACCTTACATGTTACAAGGGGTTTTGCAGATGTGATTAAATTAATGATCTTGAAAATGGGAAAACTGTGCTGGTTTATCTGGATTGGCCCAGTGTAACCACTAGGCTCTGTAAAAGTGAAAGAGTAAGGTGGGAGAGTCCCCACCATCAAAGACGTGATAAACAAAGCAGAAATTGGAATGATGTGATTGCTGTCAGGTGTTCTTGAGTCAAAGAAGCTCGAAAGGGCTAGGAAACAAATTCTTTCCTAAATCTTCCAGAAGGAACTCTGCTGACACCTTGATTTTAATCCCATGATACCCATTTCAGACTCTGACTTCCAAACTGTAAGATAACAAATTTACATTTTTAAAGACACTAAGTTTGTGTGAATTTGTTTCAGCATCAGTAGGGAACTGACAAAATCATGGAGAGTCACTAAACAACAAAGTAGACATCATGACTCACCCAGCTGACCTCAGCCTATCTCTTCTATCCTAGAGTAATGGTCTTATGAATGCATCCACAGTGGCAGTGATAGAAGTAACACGTGGGCCCATGGACTCCTAACACCAAAGCTGATCTAAAGATTAAGTGTTACTATATTGCCATTAATTGAGATCAACTCTTAGCCCTTAATGTGGCATTAGTCACTCAGAACACCATCCAGCAACTTGGTTGCAAATTTTTATCTTAGATCCTTCCTACCCCTGAGGGCTCAGTGTTGAAAAATCTGCCTGTCAATGCAGAAGATGTGGGTTTGATCCCTGGGACAGGAGATCCCTTGGAGAAGGAAATGGCAACCCACCTCAGTATCCTTGCCTGGGAAATCCCACGGGCAAAGGAGCCCGGTGGGCTAAAGTCCACGGGGTTGTGAAAGAGTTGGACACGACTTAGCGACTAAACAGCAACAAGCCCTGAGGAGACAACAGTTTATCTTTCCTAAAGTTGGCAAATACTCTGGGTATGGATTTCCCTTTCCCATTTGTAGACTTTCAACCATCCTCATCATCTAGAACTTACAGAAGGTTTGAATTGTCAGATTCAAAACCATGGATTTACATAGCATTACATCCGACTGAAGAATCCACCTTTTTTTTTTTTTAACTTTTCATTTTGTGTTGGAGTATAGTTGATTAACAATGTTTAATATCAAACAATATTATGATGTTTCAGGTGGACAGCAAAGGGCTTCAGCCATACATTTACATGTATCTATTTTCCCCCAAGTTCAGTTCAGTCACTCAGTCACGTCCAACTCTTCACGATCGCATGGACTGCAGCATGCCATGCTTCTCTGTTCATCGCCAACACCTGGAGCTTGCTCAAACTCATGGACATCAAGCCAGTAATTGCATCCAACCATCTCATCTTTTGTCATCCCCTTCTCCTCCTTCCCTCTTTCTCAGCATCAGGGTCTTCTCCAAGGAGTCAGTTCTTCACATCAGATGGCCAAAGTATTGAAGCTTCAGCATCAGTCTTTCCAATGAATATTCAGGACTGATTTCCTTTAGAATTGACTGGTTTGATCTCCTTTTTGTCCAATAGACTCTCAAGAGTCTTCTCCAACACTGCAGTTCAGAAGAATCAATTCTTCAGCACTCAGCTTTCTTTATGGTCCAACTCTCACACCCATACATGACTACTGGAAAAACCATAGCTTTGACTATATGGAGCTTTGTTGGCAAAGTAGTGTCTCTGCATTTTAATATGCCATCTAGTTTTGTCATATCTTTTCTTCCAAGGAGCAAGCATCTTTTAATTTCATGGCCACAGTCACCATCTGCAGTGATTTTGGAGCCCAAGAAAATAAAGTCTGTCACTGTTTCCATTGTTTTCCCATCTATTTTCCCCCAAACTCCCCTCCTATCCAGGCTACCATATAACATGGAGCACAATTCCTGATGTTATGCAGTAGGCTATCCATTTTAAATGTAACAATGTGCACATATCCATCCCAAACTCCCTAACTCTCCCTTATCCCTTCCCATTCTTCTGACACCCCAGCAACCATAGGTTACTTCTCCAAGTCTGTGAGTCTGTTTCTGTTTTGTTGATAAGTTCATTTGTATCATTTTCTTTTTAGATTCTGCATGTAAACAATATTACACAATATTTGTCTTTCACTATCTCACTGACTTCACTCAGTATGACAATCTCTAGGTCCATCCATGTTGCTGAAGATGGCATCATTTCATTCTTTTTAATGGCTGAATAATATCCCACTCCATGTATGTATACCACAACTTCTTTATACATTTTTCTGTCGATGGGCACTTAGGTTGCTTCCAAGTAGTGGCTACCGTAAGCAGAGCTTCAGTGAACAGTGGGGTGCATGTATCCTTTTGGATCATGTATTTCTCCAGAAATATACCCTGGAGTTGGATTTATATGAGTAGAGTCATATAGTAGCTCTCCTTTTAGTTTTTCAAGGGACCTCCATACTGTTCTCCATATTGGCTATACTAATTAATGTTCCCACCAACAATTCCCTTCTCTGTGGAGGGAGTGGAAGGTTCCTTTCTCCTGCACCCTTTTGAGCATTTATTGTTTCTGGATTTTTTGATGATAGCCATTCTGACTGATGTGAGGTGATACCTCACTGTAGTTTTGATTTCCACTCACTAGTAGTGAGTGATGATAAATATCTTTTCATGTGCCCCTTGGCTATCTGTATGTCTTCTTCAGAGGAATGTTTATTTGGGTCTTCTGCCCAATTGTTTGATTGGATTGTTTATTTTGATGATGAGAAGCCTGATGAGATAATTTATAAATTCTGGAGAATAATCCCTTGTTGGTCACATCATATGAAGATATTTTCTCCCGCTTTGTGTGTTGTCATTTCATTTTGCTTATTGTTTCCTTTGCTGGACAAAAGCTTTTGAGTTTAAATAGGTCCCATTTGTTTATTTTTGTTTTTATTTGTATTATTCTCAGAGACAGATTGGAAAAGATGTCACTGTGATTTAAGCCAGAGTGGTCTATCTAGGTTTTCCGCTAGGAGTTTTAGAGTGTTGGGTCTCACTTTTGTGTTTTTAATCTAATCTGACTTTACTTTCGTGCATGGTGTTAAGGAATGATCTAGTTTCATTTTTTTCACATGTAGCGGTCCACTTTTTCCAGTATCATTTGTTGAAGGGACCGTCTTTCCAACATTTCGTAGTCTTCCCTCCTTTGTTGTTGACTAATGGACCATAGGTGTGTGGGTTTATTTCTGGGCTTTCTATCCCGTTCAAAGACCCTACTTCAGAGCAGAAGTATTATAGCAGTGTAATCCACTGGCCCTATCATGTATCCATCATGCAAACCATCAGACTGATAGAGCAATGAAAATGATAACTGAAATACAGACTGGTAACTTGGACTGCAAGGAGGTCCAACCAGTCCATTCTGAAGGAGATCAGTCCTGGGTGTTCACTGGAAGGACTGATGCTAAAGCTGAAACTCCAGTACTTTGGCCACCTCATGCGAAGAGTTGACTCATTGGAAAAGAGCCTGATGCTGGTAGGGACTGGGGGCAGGAGGAGAAGGGGATGACAGAGGATGAGATAGCTGGATGGCATCACCAATTTGATGGACATGGGTTTGAGTAAACTCCAGGAGTTGGTGATGGACAGGGAGGCCTGGCATGCTGCGATTCATGGGGTTGCAAAGAGTTGGACACGACTGAGTGACTGAACTGAACTGAATGACTCCTGAATATATGGAAAATAATCTATCAGGATGCAGTATACACCCTAAATCAATGCCTGTCATATTTTCCAGTAAACCCAACAGATATGAGTCTGAGAAATATTTCTGAAAGCTGGAATAACCACACAATCATCACTCCTAGGGATTTCAGTACTGCAACTCTTGACTCTAAAGGTTTAGAAGTGCTGATCCTTTGCCAGAGGACACAGACATAATCTCATTAAACTTTCAACTATAGCTGCCATCTGGTTACTTTAGGATATGTGTGCCAAGAAATCAGCAGTCAAGGAAAAAAAAAAAAAAGGAATCACCAACCTGAATAGGGTAATACCCGCTGAATATCAGAAGGAGATAGGACTGCCAAAGAATATGTTCAGGTACCAAAGAATAGGATTTGTGTCCACGAGAGCCACAGTCACTCTCTTGATACCTCTTTGCCCATATTTAACAGGAAATTGACGAGCAAAGCACCTGTGGCCTGAGAAGGACATTATGACTGGCCACAATACCCACTTGATATGAGGATTTGGGTCACTTGTCTGTGTAATCTACCTAACACCAGCAGAGGTGCTAGCCAAGGCTAGGTGGAATCTAAAATGTGAAGTTGAGGAAGGAGATTATAAGTCAGAATTAACTCCAGGAGGAAAATAGACAAAGCAGAACCCTGGCGAAGCCATTTCTAGAGCTTATCCTATGAAGAAAGTAGTGAGTTGCAGTTAGTGCAAAGTGTGCCACGCTGGTGTGTCTCCACTCCCCGACTCCCTCCTCTCCACTGTCAGGCCTGAGTCACACATTCTTGAAGCTGCTGAGACTGTTGGTAGCTGAAGGCTCTTACATGAATCATTCCCCAGGAATTTCCTCAAAAGAAGAGAGCTGACTTACGCAAACCCGTGACCTCTTCCTGAGACATGCCACCTAGAGTCACCGGCGGAGGAGGAGGTAAAGATGAGTCAAAAGAGTACAATTACGAAGATTCATCCCACCTCCAGTGATTCCCTTGGATTGTAGTGACTGTGTTTATAATCCCCTGTTCCTCATTATGCGCTATTTCACTCACCCACAGATTCTGACTCAAAGCATATTCCCCCCGAACCTTTTATATATAAATGTTCATCTCAGGGTCTATTGGGGGAAAACCTGACCTATGGCATCTAAATAAGAATCAATAAGAACCATGAAGAAGTGCAGGTTTCTATGAAAGTATAGAGTCTAAGATTAGGTTTAAATCAATCAGTCAGTTCAGTCGCTCAGTTGTGTCCGACTCTTTGCAAGCCCATGGACTGCAGCACACCAGGCTTCCCTGTCCATCACCAACTCCCAAATTAGTATTGGATGGATGTGCTGTTTCCTTCTCTATTTAGACCTGGAAATTGAAATCACTTCTTTGTTCCCCTGTCCTTTTCCCTCTGCCTCTCCCACTAAGGAAACTTTGACCAACATCAAAGAGCAGCCGCACGTAGAGAGCTGACTTAGCCATAGAGATTTCCCATTGCTGTGATATATGTAACTTTTTCCTTTTGCTGTCACTTAATTCTGCCCCCTGGACTTGCCTCTAAGGTGCAGAGAGAGAACCAAGTCTCTGTGCTTTCAAGAATGTCTTTCTTCTCAAATTATCACTTGAACAGACAGGATGATCCCACATAGACTCCTTTAAGTTATCCAGCAGGCTTCTAAATATGAGAGAAGCACAAAATATGTCTTTCCATGTTTCTGGCACCTCTATGAGTAGAAAAAAATACAAATTATCATTGCATATTAAAGGCATCTGGGAAATGAGGTGATCATTGATAATTATGAACCTACATATGAATATAGGTTCATAAACATTTTACCTTTTAAGGCATTTTATTAAATGTTGAATAACAGCCTCAGTTTTGGAATCAGATCTTGTGGACTCCAATTCTACCTCCTCCAATTCCCAACTGTCTCATTTTGAGCAGATGTTAAATACAGTGGTTTAAATACACCATTTGTATATGTGCAAGGGGGTTTATAATAGGTAGGTAGCATGTGGTACATGTTCTATCCAACCCCCTCTTCTCTGACAGTGAACCTGTCCCCTTGCTGCAGGTGTTGATTGCTCCTAGCACTTACCTGTACATTTCGTCAAAGATTTTTCCCTTGGTTGATGAGATCTGCCTAGTTTTCCCTTGGTTGAGGTCCATCTGAAGTGGCTGGGCAACTATTCATACCCAACTCACCCCCAGCACTCCAGCCTGTAACTGAATCTGCAGTGGGTATACGTCCCAATTATGACCAAGGAATTATGGAAATATTCTACAGGAAATTCTTCCTCATTAGGAAGAGACGATCTTTTCCATCCCCTGTATGTTGGTGTTGTTTCTATGTACTACATGCAACAGCTATAGTTACCAACAAACTATACTGAATACGGAACAAGCATTGAAGGTGACAGGACAGACAGGGAAGAAAAGTAAATATTTGATAACATAGGTGACTCCCTAAAGCAAACGTTCCAGAGAATTTTGTTTCCCCCTGAAAATACTCAACTTTGTATTATGTTGGTTAACACGTATCAGCATTATTTAGTGAGTCGATTCAAGGGTCCTCTTTCTTGCAGCAAAAGGAGGCTAACAGATACACAGGGTGTGTGTTTGTGAGGGGCGGGGGGATGAAGAGAGAGAGACAGAGGCTGAGATAGAAGGAAGAGAGATGGGAACATATCCTGCCATCTGCTTTGATTCCCTTATCTTAGTCACTGAGGAAGCCCTACCTGCTTCTTCACAAACTGCCCAGCTTTCTTTGTTCTAGAACTAGATTGAATTGGGTTTCGCTAAAGGGGACCTGAAAAACTGGTATTGATTAATTCCTATTTCAAAGTGTTTAGAACAGCTACAGTACAATAGACAATGATAATCAGCTATTTATAGCATTCTTAATTATCAAGATACATTATGTTCTTTCATCTTATCACTCCTTATGAGACCAAAGTGGTGGTTCTTAAAGCTGGTTTCACATTAGTGTCACCTGCAGAGCTTTGAAAACAACGCGGCCCAAATCTTCCACTTTCATGGTGATGGAGTAACTGATTCAAGTCTTCAATGTATATAACTGGGAAACCAGACAAAATATGTGAAACCGCTTGTGTTGGTGTGATGACTGTATAGTTGGTTTTTGTCCTTGGTTCCTAGCATATAGCTCCTAAAACCTTTGGAATCTCTGGCGTGATAGAAAGCATCGTTTGTTCTAATGAGGTCACTGTTTTGTTTTGTTTTTTCAGTGAAACACAGTTTACTTACATGAACAAAAACACTTACAAATATATACATATATGTAACTAAAATTAAAGCTTCATGAGACAATATTTACTCTCAGTGCAAGTCATATATCTTTTTTAAATTTTTACTGGAGTATAGTTGATCTACAATGTCGTGTTAGCTTCTGCTGTACAACAAAGTGAATCAGTTATAGATATACATATATCTCCTCTTTTTCAGATTCTTTCCTCATATAGGCTATATAGAGTTATCTGTGCTCCAGTACTCTTGCCTGGAAAATCCCATGGACGGAGGAGCCTGGTAGACTGCAGTCCATGGGGTCGCGAAGAGTTGGACACGACTGAGCAACTTCACTTTCACTTTTCACTTTCATGCATTGGAGAAGGAAATGGCAACCCACTCCAGTGTTCTTGCCTGGAGAATCCCAGGGATGGGGGAGCCTGGTGGGCTGCCGTCTATGGGGTCGCACAGAGTTGGACACAATTAAAGCGACTCAGCAGCAGCAGCAGCAGTGGTGTATTATTAATCCTTCAGTTCAGTTCAGTTGCTCAGTTGTGTCCGACTCTTTGCAACCCCATGAAACACAGCACGCCACGCCTCCCTGTCCATCACCGACTCCCGGAGTTCACTCAGACTCGCGTCCATCGAGTCAGTGATGCCATCCAGCCGTCTCATCCTCGGTCGTCCCCTTCTCCTCCTGCCCCCAATCCTCCCAGCATCAGAGTCTTTTCCAGTGAGTCAGCTCCTCACATGAGGTGGCCAAAGTACTGGAGTTTCAACTTTAGCATCATTCCCTCCAAAGAAGTCCCAGGGCTGATCACCTTCAGAATGGACTGGTTGGATCTCCTTTCAGTCCAAGGGACTCTCAAGAGTCTTTTCCAACACCAGCGTTCAAAAGCAGCAATTCTTATTAGATATCTATTTTCTTAATAATAGGGTGTATATGTCAGCCCCAATCTTCCAGTTTATCTCCCCACTGACACCTATGATAACCATGTTTGTTTTCTGTGACTCTGTTTTTGTTTTATAAGTGAGTTAATTCGTACCATTTTTTAGATTGCACATATAAAGCAGGAGACCCAGGTTTGATCCCTAGGTTGGCAAGATCCCCTGGAGAAGGGAACGGCTACTCACTCCAATATTCTTGCATGGAGAATCCCCCCATGGACAGAAAAGCCTAGCAGGCTAGAGTCCATGGGTCACAGAGAGTCAGACGTGGCTGACCAACACTTCACTTTATTAGTGATGTTATGCGATATCTGTCTTTCTCCTACTGACTTCACTCAGTGAAGAGATGAAAATCTCTAGGTCCATCCGTGTTGGTGCAAATAGCGTTCTTTTGTTCTTTGTTATAGCTGAGTAGTGTTTCATTGTGTATGTGTACCACGTCTTCTTTATGCATTCCTCTATTGATGGCCATTTAGGTTGCTTCCATGTCCTGGCTATCATAAATAGTGCTTCAGTGAACACTGGGATGCGTACATCTTTTGAATTATGATTTTCTCCAAATGTATGCCCATGAGTGAGATTGCTGGATCATGCATTCGTGCTAAATCTCTTCAGTCATGTCCGACTCTTTGCAATCCTATGGACTGTAGCCCACCAGGCTCCTCTGTCCATGGTATTCTCCAGGCAAGAATACTGGAGTGGGTTGCCAAGCCCTCCTCCAGGGGATCTTCCTGACCCAGGGATGGAACTCCCGTCTCTCACAACTCCTGCATTAGCAGGTGGGTTCTTTACTACTAGTTCCACCTGGGAAGGCTTGCTGCATCACAGGGCAACTCTGTTTTTAGCATTTTAAGGAACATCTGCCCTGTTTTCCATTGAAGCTCTACCAATTGACATTCCCACCAACGCTGCAGGAGAATTCCCTTTTCTCCACACCCTCTCCAGCATTTATCGTTTATAGATTTTTTTTTTTGATGATGGCCATTCTGACTGGTGTAAGGTGATAAGCTCATTGTAGTTTTGATTTGTATTTCTCTAATAATTAATGATGTTGAGCGTCTTTTCATGTGCTTTTTGGCCCTCTGTGTGTCTTCTTTGGAGAAATGTCTACTTAGATCTTCCATGCGAGGCCACTTTTGATGAGCACCTAGATAGCCTCAGGAGCAGGGAGGGCCTGGTTGCCACATAAAATCAAGGATTAGGAGGTTGGAACTTTCAGTTCTACCCCTTGGAGGCAGAGCTGGAGCTTGAGTTAATCACCAGTTGCCAAAGATTTAATCAATCATGATTACTTAATGAAACTTCCATGAAAACCACTAAATGCAGGCTTTAGAGAACTGAGTTACTGAACACATGGCAGTACTAGAAGGAAGGTATACCCGGAAGGAACATGCAGTCTGGGTGCCTTCTCCCGTACCTCGCCCTACTCACTTCCATTTGGCTGTTCCTGATGGGGTCCTCTGCATTAAACCAGTAAGTAAAGGGCTTTCTGCAGTTCTGAGAGACACTTGAGCAAATTATCAAACCTGAGGAGAGAGTCATGGTATCTCTGGATTTATAACCAGTTGGGCAAAAGTGCGGGTGGCAACGGGGACTTGCAAGTGACGTCCCCATGTCTTGTGGGACCACACCCTCAACCTGAAGGGACTGTGCTAACACCAGGTGGTTAGTGTCACAATTGAATTATACAGCATCCAGTTCATGTTCAGAGAGCTGGAGAATTGGTTGACAGGGAGAGACCAAAAACGTACATTTGTATTAGAAGCATTGTGAATAAAAACAATTCAGTTAGACATCATACAGTAGGCAGGATAGGAATTGTGATACCTGAGAGAAAGGAAATAAGTGAGATGAACCTTATAATTCCCCTGGATTTCCAGACCCAGTACAGAAGAAGGAACCCCAAAAAAGCAATATTCTTGAGATTATGAAGCAGATATTACAGGGTTAAAGGAGTCCAAGGTACTGGAAAGGATGAAGATACACAGACAAAAAGCTCCAGAAATCTGCAACAGGTCCCATGGGTCTATTATTGAATACAGAGCTACATGAATGTAGTGAATAATTCCATAAACCTAAGCAAAGGAACCGTACCAGGAAGCTGTAAGATAAACAGTTATGATCGTCTTCTGGGTTCTGACCAATCAGAGTGGAGGTATGCTCACGGAACACCGAGAACACCCTGGAGGCAAAGATCTATCACCCCTTAGTAGTAATGCAAACCTGTCTCTAGAATAATAACTACTGTCGACCAATACTAACAGCATTTAAAAAGAAGCAAGCCTGGGAAGTCTCAGACTGATCTGAAAGTAACTTAATTCTCAAACAAGACAAAATTTAATGTCTGTAAAAGAAGACAACAAATCCCAGATTCTACCAATGTAATATTCACAATCCCCAATGCCCAGTAAAAATTATTAGGCAGATAATTTTGGGTAGTCAAGGCAACATCAGCTATGTAAATTTGATACCCCCAACTTCTCTAACAAAATAAACAGCAAAGCTCAATAAAACAAATAATCTGACAGAAACTAACTACAACACAGAACATGAAGATCATGAACAACTGAAACTAAATTGCCGATAAGTCAAAAAATAAACACCCAATTCCAGCCAGGTTTCTTTGTGCTTTGTGCCACAAGAATTTGGAAATCGAAGTACAGTTTGGAGAAACCACTATTGAACAGAAGCTAGAGGATCTATGTTTAGTTTTTTTCTCAATTTTTCTAAAACTGTATCAGAAAAAGATAGACTGTCTTAAAGCATGCAGGTAGATAAAAAAGCTAAACATTGTTGTAGGGGAGAAGTGGTGAAAAGAAAAGGAGAGACACTTTTGAAAGTACATAGTAAATGGGGGAAAAAATCAAAAGCATGAAATTCAAGATTCAGCAAGATAAAATAAGTAGATGATATTAAAGATCACTCAACACTATTTCCAGTCCCTCAAACACACACACACACAGACACACACACACACACACACACACACACACACACACACAGGAAAAGAAACATAGTTTTCTACTCTGACAGAAGAGGGCACTCTTGAACTAGGAATCTTATAAACCATTACCAACTAACAGGTCTGACCACTGAATATGCAAGGAATGAACATTCTTCAACTGCTGGGTCTAAGTGTGTGTGTGTGTGTGTGTGTGTGTGTGTGTGTGTGTGTGTGTGTGTGTGTGTGTGTGAGAAACAACAAAAACCTATATAACACAACATTCAAAACTGAATTACTATACTCAAGCATTTAGGGATATGAAAAAACAATTTGAATTGGAAATTTTAAAAGTAAAAATAGAAATAGGGAAAAAAGGAGAAAATGAAACAAGACTTGATCTCTGGAAAGAAATAGAATAAGACAAAGTAATATTAGAAATTACGACTACATTCCAAAGTTCTCAAAGAAAACAAATATTTAAATGAGAATATTAAAAAGACATCGAAGAAAACAAAAAACCAGTGCAATTCAAATGAGTTAAATCAGTAAAAATGTGTGAGAAAAAATAGTTGAAATTGAAGACAGTCAAACAGAAGGTAGCATCTGTACAATTGGAGTCCCTGCAAAAACTAAGACAATGGAACAAGATTCGTATTAAAACCACTATAAAATATTAGTAGCAATTTCCAGAAAGAGAAAGCAGAAAACCTTGTGATAACATATTTAAAGCACCAGGTACCCTGAAAAATCACCTGTAATGATCAACTCCATGATATACACTAATAAAAATGTTTAATTTGTAAAGACTTAAGAACTATCCTTAGGACTTCCAACATAAAAATAAACTATCTCACAAGGGGAGATATAGACTTCTTATCAAGCACACATGGAACACTTATAAAAATTTAACATATTTTAAAATAAAAAGAATCAATAATCTCCATAAATATCACTCTGATCAAAATTTAATAAAACTGGAAATTATTGGGAAAAAAAACCCTAGAAATCAAATGTCTCTGATTTTCCACAAATCTTTATCAAGTATTTGACATAATATTTACTTGTCCTTTGGCTCAAATTCAGCCTGAAATTTTTGGTCAGGTGCTGGGTTAAATAAAGCCACAACTCTGTTCGCTGTCCTTCACAATTTTTCCAGTTGGTTCCTTTAAATTCCTAGCACATATGGCAAACAGTGGCCTAATCATCAGTTTTTCTAAGATTCAAACTTCTAGTGCTAAAAATGCACAAAGAGCAAAATCTCAGAATATATAATTTTTGAACCACTAAGTTACAAGTTATTAAGAAGGGAGGCTATTCAGCTCACTCCGTTATGTTTGGGGTGGGGAGGGAGACTTCTTCTAGAATTTAACTAAGAGGATACTCTGAAGGGTATTCCAATTAATGATAAGAAATGGACACTGCTATGATTTTTGAGGTTTAATGTTTTCACCTTCCTCCTAACCCAGAATTTTGAAACAGCAACATATAGCATGTTGAATACTCAGATGGAAAAATTATACCAAATGAACAGAAAATACTTTGAGCTATATCTTCGTTCCATCATTCAGAAAGGTATATTTACTACCAGCTACATGTGAGAATCTCTGATAATCACCCCCCAAGATTTTAAGACATAGTCCTTGCCTTCCAGTAGCTTATCGTTCACTGAGAGAGACAAATTCACAGATAAGACATGTCAGTAAAATGAAATGAATATTATTGTGGGCATATGGGTAACTATGGGTAACCAAAAACTATGCTTGAGATGAAGTAAATAAGGAGATCAGTGCTTCACAAAGCAGGTGAAAATTATAATGCTATTTTGGAGGTTAAGAAACAGTTTACTTAAATATACAAATAGGAAAGTGTATCTGTTAGCTATTTCTGTAGCATTGCTGCATAACATACAACCCATGGCATACAATTTATCACTTTACATGTATGTGGTTGAACTGGGCCAGTTCTGAACAACCCAGCTGAACACACCTATATATCTTCAGGGCCAGTTCTGAATAACTCAGCTGAACACACCTGTATATCTTAAGGGTGGGGTGCTCTGGATCCTGGCTGGGCCTGGCTGGTAACTTGACTTCAAGCTGCAGAGCTGAATGGACTTGGTCTTCACTGTGCATTCTTCAGATCTCATCCAAATAAGCATTCTGAGACCCATGGTGAGGGGCAGTAAGCTCCACAGGGAAAGTGCTTCTAATATGAGCAGGAGGGCAAAAGACCAGTGTCTCTTTGGCCTGAAGTGGGAGCTGGGAAATGGCACAGAGTCACTTCCTCCCACCTTCCTTCCTTTCATGTTCCATAGTATGTCTAATTGACAATCAGTCATCAGTAGGATTGTATAATAAATTCATCCCACTCTAAGGGATGATACTGAAAAATCTGTGACAAAAAAGAGGATGCACAATTCTAATATAGGGAGGAAATGAAGAACTGGGAATAAATGATTCAATCAAAAAGTATATTCCCAGATGACATAATATTAATAGATGAGCCAGAATTATTTTCAAAACTGTATACATATATATTAAATATATGAATTATTAAAATACATTGAAAAAGACTGCATCTACATATGTTATTTTAGAGACCCTAAAGTAGTTCCTTTAGATTGGATGGGCATAGGGAACAGGTAAGGATAAAATCTGACATTTTCCCCAAAAAATAAACATTTAATTTCCTTTTTAATTAATATTTACTTTATGATTAAATGGTTCCTTTTTATTTATAGTCTGTTACCTCTTACCCACAATTATAAATAGATCTTATTCTTCTGTTTGACATGCAGGAAACAGAGAATGTATTATACATTTTCAGTAGATGGTGAATCCTGGCCCCATCATAGTTAGCACTGAAATTCTCACTAATAAAAAGATGCTGCATATTGATTTTTACCTTAAGAAATGCTGTGGTGAAGACAAGGACATAAATTAGAAATGAAATGAAGCACAGTATTTAGAATTTAGACATTAACAATTTCCAGTATAGGAAACACTGCATGTTTTCTTGTGAAATAAAAAATTCTGACATCTTTACCCTTCGTGCATTGGTTAAAAATGACACATGATGAATGATAACATATTTTAAACCAAGATAAATATCCTGTTTCATTCCATTTCCAATTTGCACCAATATCTCTCCCTTAGTATTTCTCAAAATGAAAATTCAAGTGTACCAAACTGTGGTGAGAATTTTATTAACTGTAAAGAAAATGTTAACTATTTGGGCCCACGATTTAGGGAGTAAACATGGTCCTGCAAAATTTTTCTTTTGTTTTTTACATCAAACTATGTTTAAATGGAATTAATGTTCAAAAAAGAATCTTGCATTGCCATTGTGCAAAAACTCTTGATTCATAACAATAATTTAAAATTGTTATATTTGGAAATTGTAAAGTATGTTATATTAATATTTGAAAGCTGCTAACACATTTTTTTTTTCAGAGAAGGCAATAGCAACCCACTCCAGTACTCTTGCCAGGAAGGTCCCATGGACGGAGGAGCCTGATAGGCTGCAGTCCACGGGATTGCTAGGAGTCAGACACAGCGACTTCCCTTTCACTTTTCACTTTCATGCATTGGAGAAGGAAATGGCAACCCATTCCAGTACTCTTGCCTGAAGAATCCCAGGACCGGATAGCAGGGTGCGCTGCCGTCTATGGGGTCGCAGAGTTGGACACGACTGAAGCGACTTAGCAGCAACACATTTTTTAACCAGATGATGTATAAAAGAAGACTTCAAAATAGTTAGCTGGGGGGGGGGGGGAGGGGGCAGTTCACTGCAGTGATGAAGAGCTTGGTTCCTGCTCTCTTTCATCTTCAAAGCTAGTAACAAGTCAAACCCTTCTCACACCTCGGATTTCTCTTATCTCCTTTTTTTTTTTTTTTGGTTACATTTCTTCTGTCTTCCTCTTCTGCTTAAAGGATGTATGTGATTGCATTGGTTTCACCCACATAATCCAAGATAATCACCCTATTCTAATGTCAGCTGACTAGTAACTGAAATTCTATTTACAATTAGTAACCTTAATTCTATTTATTATACAAAATCCCTCTAATAACTGTGGCAAGATTAGTGTTCAAGAATGTGTTTTTCAGGGTGAAGTATAGGGTCTGTTTGCATGCCCGTCTACCCCAATGCCTCATAGGAGTCTTTTGGAAATTAAATAAAGTACTACATATAACGTGTTTCATATAGTGCCTGACAGTAAAATCTCCATAAGTTATAGCTGATATCATTGCTGATTAATTAATAGCATATCTAATATTTGGGTACATTCACCTCTTCCCTGATAGTTCAGTTGGTAAAGAATCCATCTGCAATGCAGGAGACCCCAGTTCAATTCCTGGGTTAGGAATATCCACTTGAGAAGGGATAGAGGAGAAGGGGCTGACAGACGGGTGAGATGGTTGGATGGCATCACTGACTTAATGGACATGAGTTTAAGTAAGCTCCAGGAGTTGGTGATGGACAGGAAAGCCTGTTGTGCTGCAGGCCATGGGGTCACAAAGAGTCAGACACAACTGAATGACTGGACTGAAGTGAACAGACCTATGTTACACATTTTAGTTGGCATGTGACCTGGAACAACTTACATCAGTCATCTTAGCTCTCAGAATTTTCAGCTATGATATGGGCATAACTGACATTTATTTTAAAAGATAAGGAAAGTGCTATCAGTTCAGTTCAGTCGCTCAGTCATGTCCGACTCTTTGCGACCCCATGAATCGCAGCACGCCAGGCCTCCCTGTCCATCACCATCTCCTGGAGTTCACTCAGATTCACATCCATCGAGTCAGTGATGCCATCCAGCCATCTCATCCTCGGTCGTCCCCTTCTCCTCCTGCCCCCAATCCCTCCCAGCATCAGAGTCTTTTCCAATGAGTCAACTCTTTGCATGAGGTGGCCAAAGTACTGGAATTTCAGCTTTAGCATCAGTCCTTCCAAAGAAATCCCATGGCTGATCTCTTTTAGAATGGACTGGTTGGATCACCTTGCAGTCCAAGGGACTCTCAAGAGTCTTCTCCAACACCACAGTTCAAAAGCATCAATTCTTCGGCACTCAGATTTCTTCACAGTCCAACTCTCACATCCATACGTGACCACTGGAAAAACCATAGCCTTGATTAGATGGACCTTTGTTGGCAAACTAACGTTTCTGCTTTTCAATATGCTATCTAGGTTGGTCATATCTTTCCTTCCAAGGAGTAAGTGTCTTTTAATTTCATGGCTGCAATCACCATCTGCAGTGATTTTGGAGCCCCTGAAAATAAAGTCTGACACTGTTTCCGCTGTTTCCCCATCTATTTCCCATGAAGTGATGGGACCAGATGCCATGATCTTCGTTTTCTGAATGTTGAGCTTTAAGCCAACCTTTTCACTCTCCTCTTTCACTTTCATCAAGAGCCTTTTTAGTTCCTTTTCATTTTCTGCCCTATACTATCTTCTAAATAATAGAAAGTGTTAGTCCCTAAGTCATATCCAATTCTTTCCAACCCCATGGACTGTAGCCCACCAGACTATTCTGTCCATGGAATTCTCCAGGCTAGAATACTGGAGTGGGTAAAGCCATTCCCTTCTCCAGGGGATCTTCCCAACCCAGAATCAAACCCAAGTCTCCTGCATTGCAGTCCCATCTGAGCCACCAGAGAAACCCCTTTAAATAACAGATTCTCAGTAAAAGTGAGTATTCTCTCCCCTTATCCCTATTTCATACACAGGTTTTAAAATCAAAGCAAAGGAAATGATATTTTTATTTTAATCCATGACATGCTTTCATTTTCTTAGTCTGTGAAATGATTCTTACATCATAGGGACATGAGTAAACTAAATTAGAAAGCTTCATGATTTATTATTTAGTGACTTTCCCCTTTTAAAAAGTGAAGAATTTTAAAGCATTTCAAAATCTTGTGACTGACACATTTTCATCTTTCAGGTCACCGATTAAGTAATACTAGTGTTCCAATTACTGTAATAAGAATGGTTGTAAAACACAATTCTGTTTGGAAAATGTACAGCTAGCTAAATTCCCAGTAGCTGAGTCTTTACCATGGGAATTTACCTCCCATGCTTTTGTTGGCAGCCTTTAGTAAGCTTTTAGTTGGCAGCATCTGAAAAGGCAGTGTCTTGCCCCTACTATTTGTTAAAATCTGTTATCTACATTTTAAAGGGAATGTTTTCTATCTGTGTACTTTGTGATCAGTAACAATGTGGTAGGCAAGGTCATGAAAGATTAGCTGGGATTTAAAGTAATTTGATGTTTGACTATGATAATGAAATATGTACTATATTGGATCTTTGCTTGGTAAACAGGGATAGTTTTCAATTGGGAAAGTTTCATTCCAAAAATAATTACAACACTGAACCCTAAAACCAGCATATTAAAAGAGAAAAAAAGGTGATTACTTTATCTATTGAAACATTTTACAACTTTGGAGAATATATATATTCTTTCATGGACTTAACCACCAATTTATGTGTTCGTGTATATATATAATAATATATGTAAATTATTAGTAAAAGTGTTTAAATTGTATACCTATAAGGAATACCATATATACATATATGTATATGATTAGTAATGATGTGTATATATGTGATATAGTATATGTAATGAAGTTATATGAAGTAAATTATATATAAAATATAAATGTAACTAGTTATGATATGTGAAATTTTATGTATATATATACACATATATGCACACACACATATGCATGACTTACAAGTCAGTGTGCTTAATAAACAGTTGCTGTTACTGTAAGTTAATGACTTTTTCACACGCTATTTCTAAAACTGAAAGTCCCTTGAAGGAGGAAAGATGTGTGTGTGTATGTATAATATCGAGTAATATATATTGATATTTAATCAGATATACAATTGTATATATTATGAAATCCTATATATTATATAATCATATAAATTTATAATGATATCTTATATAGTCTTATACAACCTAATATAAATTATATGTTATGGGGGAGTTACTTATAAGGGGGAAAACATTGAACGTCTATCTACAGATGGCCAGTAAACTGCTCTCAGATAGACAATAAGCTGCTGTTTAGGGAAGGAAGACAAGAGAAAACATGGAAACACATTTAGACTCTAAACATATACTAGATAATAAGTATAGCAGGTGCTTTCAAATGAAACTACATGTTTCTTCTCACTTAATATTCCTGCCAAAACTATGAGATAAATGGCATCCTAATTTGTTTGATTATACTAATAATTTCCATACTGAGCTTTCTGGGTCAAAATGTATGAACATTTCTATGGTTCTTGCATGTAGTAATCTAATTTTAGTAACTCTCATAAAGAAATCACCAAAGAGGTATTTGTAATGTGAATTAGGTTATCCAGGGCTCTTCATTTCAAAGTTTTATTTCCTATGAAATGCCATTGGGTAATATTGATTCATGATTAGATAGCAAGGGGTCTTTCCCCAAAGCACTTGATTTAAACAACAACAGAAATTTAGTTACTAGTCATTCTCCTTTTACTAGTAGATATTGTCAAGGTAATTGAGTTTTATTGCATTTGAGGGTACCTGTGGGTAATGGTCAGGGTAGTGTACTTTACAAAGATTAGCAGGCAATAAACTAGCTTCTGCCTGGGCTTTTGAACCAAGGGCACCCCTATTTAATCTCACAGCCTGCTGTGTAGAAACTTGTTTCCTGAGGTATTCTCACTTAAACGTGGCATCTAAGAAATGTCTTTTTGAAATACAGCACAGTTGTGTTTTCCTAAAATACCACTGCTGAAAATTCCTTCTCACAAGGGATGTGAATGTCAATAGATGAGACTGTCATAAAGAAAAAAAAATCTTACTTTAGAAAAAAGAATATTCATGTCTTCAAAAAACATGTCCTAGACCAGTGTGATGACCACAGGTATAAGAATGAAGAAATGATGAAAATGTGGTTCTTTCCCTCAAGGAACTTGAAGTCTTAAAAAAGAAATAGCATGTAAACAAGCCCTCCAGTGTTGACAACACTAATCACAGTGATTTATGGTGTTTGGTAATCATAATAAAAAGAGCAATCGTTTATTAAGCACATCATCTGTGCCACATGCAGAATCAAATATTTACAAAAATAATCTCATTGGATAATCACAATAGCCTAATGTGGTAGGTGCACTATGATCATTCTCATCTTCCTGAGGGTTACCTGGGGTCAGAAAGTTTAACTTGTCTGGCTGAAATAATGTGGAGGGGAAGTGACTCCATCAGGAACTGAGCTGTACAACTACAGAGTATCTCATCTCTACACTGTAGGGCTCAACGAAGGGTGGGATTATCTTTTATTTAGGACAATGGTGGAGATTAGTGGTGATTGGCAGGGAATGATATTCAAGGATTCACAAAACAGTAAGATATTAAGCAAGCTAAGCTTTAAAAAAAAAAGCTTTCCCAGTAGACTCGAACATGGGAATTCCAGGAAAAGGATACAGCCCATGCACCGAGAGAAGGGCCTGAGAAACCACGACTTTCAGAAGACAGACGATTCTGCACAGCTGAAAATATTCCACAGAAGGAGCAAGTGACCTTACACGATTCTGCAAAGATAGTCATGGGGCATAGCTAAAGCTTTCACAGGGTGAATTGCCATTGGATGCCATGGGAGAGGCTCAAGCAGGAGAGCTCTATGGCTGATTCAAGTTTCAGAAAGATGGCTCTTCAGAGAGATGGAGAGATTACAGGCACAGAGCCTGAAAATGGCCATTCTGAGAAAACAGCCATTGAAAATGTCCAGGAGAGAAATTATGGACGAAAGGGCAGTGGTGATGGGATGGGAAAGTCAGGTGAGATGGAGGAATATTTGACTGGATGTCAGAGGCTACGGAAGAGGACAGACTGAGGAGGCTTCATGTTTCTAATTCGGGTGGCTGGTGCGAAAGGAAGCTGTGGTGTTGGTGCATCATCATCGGAAGGCAGGGAGGAAAAAGAATGAGGACATTTTGCTTATGTCTGACACTGAGTTATGTCAACTTATGGGGTTACTTCTCCAGAATGAAAGCTTTTAACCCATTTTACTTCCAAATTAATTGTGACTCAAGCCTCAGCATAATAGTTCAGCAACCCACATAATTTCGAACCATAACTGATAAAGTACTTTTAATTCAAGTTCTGTCTTCAACTCAGCAGGTTGGGGAGGTACAGCTAAATGTGTACGTTCATCTGCCATAGTGGATGAGCAGGGGAAGTAGCAACCAGCAGCAACAACAAATACCCCTGGAACAGGGTTTTGTCTTCTTTGAGCACCTGGACCTAACTGGTGAATGAATTTCCCCTTTTCACCGTGACCTGTCTTATTGAGAAAATTCCAGGTCTATTCCTCATATCTTTCTGTTTGCTACTATAGTTCTGTTCCTTGCTCCTATCCATGGTAATTCACTTGATAGGATTTTCCCTGCCACCAAAAACTTCTTACATGATAATTTTCTATATTTTATTAGGCATTAGCCTGTATACCGGCATTGTATTTACCATACACTGACATTATATTTATTGGTTGACACGTTAGCTACTTTAAATATATATTATCCTTTTTCATCTAAAAAACTTTTGCTGAAGCTTTGAGAATAGAAAACACAAACTCCATTAGGATTTGAAGATACAGGTAAAGGACATGAGTTATTGAGAATCCATTCTACTATGCCAGATACTTTCTTTTATAACCATTTATTCTCCTAACTCACACTATGAGGTTGGTATTTGTATCCACATTTTTTAAGAAAAAGGCTACAATGTAATGAGGTTTGAAGTGTGGAAGTCTAAGTTGCTAAATTGTGTCTGACTCTTTGTGACCTCATGGACTGTAGCCCTCTGGGCTCCTCTGTCCATGGGATTCTCCAGGCAAGAGTACTGGAGTGGGTAGCCAGGGGGTCTTCCCCACCCAGGGATTGAGCCCAGGTCCTCTGCATTGCAGGAAGGTTCTTTACCATCTCAGCCACCACAGAAGCCCTTAATGAGGTTTAATACCTGGTTATTAAAACATGCCACAATTCACTAGGATTCAGCTCAGGCTTGTGAGGAGATAAAATACTGCTGCCTTCACTTGCTTCCCTCTGGGTAGATGCTTTAAAATCACTGTGTTATCTACTCCCTGCTTTCAGTTACACCACAGCATCTTCTAGGTGTTAGATCTGAACAGATTAGAGCACTGCCCAAGAGGAAATGCTCACTTTAGGACATTCATTACCCTAATTGTTTTACTAATACGTTCTACAGTGATCATTTCTTGCTGTGGAAAATCTGATACAGATATTCGCATTGTCCATACTCATGGCTCCTTTGTGAAACTCCAAATATTTACAGAAGAGTTTTAAAGAGGACTTATAGGACTTCCCTGGTAGTCTAGTGGTTAAGAATCCACCTGCCACTGCAGAGGACGAGGATTCAAACCCTGGTCTGGGAAGATCCCACATGCCATGGGGCAACTAGTCCATGGGCCACTGCTGAGCCCAGGCACCCCAGAGCTCATGCTCCTCAAAGAAGAATAGCTCCCTGCTCACCACAACTAGAGAAAGCCTGAACACAGCAACGAAGACCCAGCACAGCCAAAACTTAATAAATATTTTAAAAATAAATAAATAAAGAGGACTTATGAATGCTTTAAATATTTATCTCTCTAGTGTCAAAGAATGATGCTTCCATCATATATCCAATACTGTGTCCTTTTGACTGTGTTTAATTTGAATATTGATATATACATGGAGGCAAGAGAGTTATGATAAACAAAGCAACTCAAGTCTTCTACATAATAAAATGCTAAGTCAAGAGGGAAAGAAGAGAGACAAGAACTCTGTGAGTTGGATTGAATCACATTTTAGATATTCGGCATAAGAGAAGGAAAAGGTTTCAGTGTGAGGGATATATTATGAGGAGATGGATAAAAAAGATTTTCATTAAGGTTTTAGAATCAGAGATTACTCTATGTCATTTAATTGTCAACTATTTTTTATAAAGGATTAATAGGTCTTTGGCATCTTATGGAAAGGTATCCACATATTTAATGGGTTGTATTAACTATATTCATAAAAGATAGGATAAAGAAATTAGAAGAACCCTTAGAATAAAGGCAAAAACTTGAATTTTAATTCAGATTCTATCCTACTTTCTTTATGTGTCATTAGAGGAGATAGCTTAACCTCAGGGCCTTCATTTTCACTCACAAAAATGAAAAGAGTAGCATCTTTCTTCCCCATTCCAAAGACTGGCAAGGAGGAGCCGTTGTCATTTTCATCAGTCCAACTAAGCAAGGCAGGAATTTGCCAACCTCATGAATAATACTTTTCTGAAAATGCAGCCAAAATTCAAAGATGCAAATTGTAAATATTAGAATTACAAATTATTATGGTAATTCTGTTTTCAGAGAACTAACACGTGATAGTCTATCACTGATTTTACCTTTTATTTCAGAGGAAAATTTTGATAACATAATATGAGCTTTTCTTATCACTTCTTTAGCTTTGCTCTTTTGTTTCAATATCAAGCATATGGATAGCTGGCTTATGAGTGTCCGGCGAACCCTAGATGCTTTCAAAATACATCTTAATACTGAATCTATCTTGTAATTTCATTACACTCTTTGATACTCTACTTGATCACTAATGTGGTACATTTCCCTCTTGTCCACAACTCACTGAACGGTCAAGTAGCTGCAAAAACTGATATGCTCCTGATGTGAATGGTGACAGCAGGTACGCACAATGTGTGAGAAAATGAAATGGCTCATTATCTGATAAGCAAAAGCCAAAATCTGGGAGTCCTGGGTCCCAACACGCACAAATGGTGGATGTTTTGAAAATTAAATCTATACAAATGAAAGATTAGACTATATATATATATATATGTGTGTGTGTGTGTGTGTGTGTGTGTGTGTGTGTGTTCAGAGAAGCTAAAGATTAAGAAGAGACAGATACTTCATAACAAGCTTTCCAAGAGAAGATGCTAGTCGGGTCAGGAAATCTTATCAGAACAAAGAGAATACACGAAAGGACTGCAGAGTTTCAGAGGCCCAGAGTAGGAGCAGTTTTGATGTGAGAGGAAGGAGTTATTAAGAGGGCCATGTAGGGGAGAGTTTTGATATACATTTCAAGAAGGTTCAATAAACATCTGGATATAATTTTATTTGAGGGAAATGGTGGTATCTGTGGAAATAGTAGATTTGAGATGTGCCTTGTAGATAATTAAGAGAGCAAATAGCATGGGACGAGACAAAGAGGGTTTCTGGGCACTTTAGGACAGTCTTCCTGCCCTTCCCATTCAATTTTGTATATTCTATAAGTTTCTTAGAAGCAGAAACTTTGAATTACTTTTCAAAACATGAATAATCCTGTATCTCTGGAATCAAAAAGCAATATGAATTGATTCTAAGGAAAAAAAAAAACAAAAACAAAAAAAAGGGGGGGGAAAGCACTCTTTATTCAAGCAGAGTTTGAATAGTACTCGCATAATACTTCTGGCTAAAGTTTTGGTGATTGACTCAGTCATTACAGTGCCTCATTTTTCCTCATTCCCAGACCAATGATATGATCAAGAAATTTTGATTCTCATGTTGCCTGTAAGGAAAAGTGATATAGCCCATTCCAACCGTTTTTTTTAAACCCTGAGAATATCAGTGTCTTATTGTTACACAGGGAATAGAAAGAATCACAAAAATGAAAGTTCTTCTTTCTGTGTGCAATTTTGAGGCAACTGAAAGTGGACACAGTGGGAAATGTAATAAAAAATTCTATTAACTCTTTTGAGCCTCGAAAGATTAAATTTTCCAGTAGACCATCAGTTGAACACATTTAGATTATTGTCTATAAACTCCCTAATGTACTTTTTTTTTTTTTTCCAAATTGGAAGTTTGTTGTTTCTCTGTTTGCATTTTCTTTTTAATTTTTGAGTGATGTGCTAAAGAGAAGAGCATTGGGGGAAAAAATCAATAAAACATAATTATTATTTTGAACTATCCAAATGAATCCTGGGATTTTAAACAAATGACTCAGATTCTTTGAACATCAATTTTCTAATGTGTAATAAAAGAACTGAACAAAATAGTTGTATATCATTGTAAGGTAGAAAGTCATCTTATCTACTTTTATTTTGTTAGAGTAAATTTTTTTAAATGTAATTCCTCTGCTGTTTATACCACATGTAATGAAATTCCTACATATACATCTCTCTAATATACTGAGGAATCTCAACCTCCCTGAACCAAAATTTTATTAACATATTATTCCATATAGACACATGGAATTTTCTGTGTCAGTATGCTGACTTGTCCACGAATCCAGCACAGGGAACTGATTCAGTACAATGAGTCTAGTACGTCCCGCCCTGGCCTTTGGTGCACAGTAAAGATGCCTTTTCTCTTCCTACATCAGCCCAGAAACTGGGGGCTTCTGTTCAATTATCTTGAGTCAATAGCATGACATGCATCTCTTAGGTGTACTTATCTCCATCAGTACTTCCCCACGACTCCTTTCAACTCAAGGAGAGCTCACTGTCCCCTCCTCCCAGAAATGGGCCTCTTCAGCAAGCCCGCTAGTCATTGTCAACAGGAGAATGTGCAAGATTGAATGAAACTTTACTTACCAAGTAAACACTTGGTGGAGGAAACAAGCATTCATCAGAGAAGGCTACCAGCGGGTGAAGACTGGACAGTGGAGGGAATTCTACTGTCTCCCGAAGGCCATAGATTTTGGCAGTTATTGGACACAACTGAGCGACTGAACTGAACTGAACTGAACATTTTGTCTATATAACCAAACATTGCCAAGCAACATTCATTCATGCAAATCATCTAGCTGTTTAAGGTCTGAAATACTGTGGCAGCAGCTACATCTTCAATTGTTTATGCCTGCTATGAACCAGCTTTTACTGATAGGATGACTAATATTTGGTATAAATTGCTCCATATTTCTCACTTAGAATGGATATTAACACTACCTTCGTAGAATATTTTGAAACTGCAAGATTGCTTCAATGAGCACAAGTTCCCAGAAAATCTATACAAATTTATGGCTCCCTAGAATGTTGTAATAGTATGTGAGCTTCAGAATAAAAAGCCAAGTTTTCTAGACCATAAACATATCATCAGAGAATATGATCTCATTTGCTTTTTTGGAAAATTAGTCCATGTCTTAGATTCTTACATCTAGTTCCCTTTTTTCACCAAAATTTCTTGATCTAATAAGAAACACAGCTTGTAAACAATTATTTTTGGTGTTGAAGCGCTGGCCTTGCTCATTCAGCTTTGAAATGGTCAGCGATATACAATAACTACTGTAAAAGTGATCCTAAGATTCCCTAAAGATCACCTGGTCCTCTTTGAACTCTACCTACATTAGTCACAGTTATTAGGATCAGGGAGATTAATACATAGGCAGGGCTAAGATATAACATGTATATCTCTTAATACTTTTTTTCTGAGAAAGTGATTTTATGCTAGGAATAGAAAGATGATCCTTAGGAAACATGTTAATATAATAATGTGTCACCATTTTTTTCTACTGAAAACTGCACATTGTTGATGAAAGAAATCGTGGAAGATCTATATAAGTGAAGACATATACTATGTTTAATGATGGAAAGACACACATAGTGAAGATGTCAGTTCTTCCTATACTGATACACAGATTTAACACAATTCATGTCAAAACCCCAGCAATTTTCTGTGGACATAAACAAGATTGTTCTAAAATTTGTATAGAAATGCCAAGGATTTACAATAGCTAAAATAAGTTTTAAAAGGAAATATAAAGAAAGAGGACATCAGTCTACCCCATTCCAAGAATTATTAAATAGCTACACTAGTGGTGGGGGTTTAGTCACTAAGTCGTGTTCGACTCTTGTGACCCCATGGACTGTAGCCTTCCAGGCTTCTCTGTCCATGGGATTTTCCAGGCAAGAATACTGGAGTGGGTTGCCATTGCCTTCTCCAGGGGATCTGCCCAACCCAGGGATTGAATCCAGGCCTCCTGCATTGCAGGTGGATTCTTTACTGGCTGAGCTACAAGGGAAGCCTAGTAGACTGTGGAATTGAGAGAGGAATTGGCAGAGGTATAAACAAACACATCAGTGGAACAGAATTTTAAAACTCAGAAATAGCCATTCCCTTGTCCAGAGGATCTTCCCAACCCAGGGACTGAACTTGAGTCTCCCACATTGCAGCCAAGTTCTTTACCATCTGAGCCACCAGGGAAGCCCATATACTCTTAATAATTTGAATTAAAAGAGAGATGCTCCTGAATCGATCAGATAATGGTAGTCCTTTTTGTTTGTTCATTGTTGTTGGTTTTTTTTTCTTTTTTCTTTGGTTTTTATTTTTTATTATTACTTTATTTTAGTATTGGAGTATAATTGCTTTTCAATATGTGTTAGTTCCTGCTCTACAACAAAGTGAACAAGCTACATGTATTCTCCTCCCGCCTGCGCTTCCCTCCAGCTTCACTCCCTCCCCCTCATCACACCCCTCTAGGTCATCACAGAGCACTCAGCTGAGCTCCCTGTGCCATACACAGCAGCTTTCCACTAGCTACCTGTTTTACACATAGTCATGTGCATATGTCAATACTAATCTCCCAGTTTGTCCCATCCCTCCTTCCTCCGCTGTGTCCATACGACGGTTCTCTAACCATGTTCCTCATACTCAAGCAGAGAAAGCCAGAGTAATAGAAGACCAAGAAAAGAGGAGAGATCAGAGACCTTGGTGGGTTAGGACCAAGAAAGAAAAAAAGGGAGAGAAAAACAGGAAGAAAGAGAATGACTGACTTTTCGTTTCTGTAAGTTCCAGCTGCCTCATTCATTCCAATTAACCCATTTTATCATTGAGCTAATTGTGAAGTGTGTCTTATTGTTGTTGTTGTCCCAGGCTACCAGCAACCGCTTACAAAGACAGATAAACAACTTAGAAATAATTCAGCGGACTAAACAGTTCAAAGATAATAATGCGCTGAGGTTTGCTGAGAATTTCAGGTTTGCAAGACAAGCCTTTGTGCTTCTGTATGGGAAATGACAGAACAGCAATTTCCTAGGCAATAACAGAAGGCAAAGGTACATGCCTTTCAAATTTAGAGTAAAATTTAGAATTCTGAGATGGCATATATGAGGCAATAAACACTGGTGCCTTATGGACACCAGCCAAAGGGGGAGCTTGGTGTTCCTAAGAGTCTCACTGGCCAGGACTGCACACCAGCTCTAAGGCTAAATCATCCAGGGCAAGTCACTTAACCTCTTCAGCTTTTAATTAGTTATATGGAAATAACAACAACAGCTGTTCTACAGGAGACCTGTAATGATTAACATACAGCATAGCACTCTAAATGATGTGCCGAACATTCAAAGTGTGCTTTAGTGGTGTTAACTTTGGTTTTATTTTAGTTTTTATTATCTGTCACTTAGAAAAGTTTAAGGGAAGGTCTATAGAAGAAGACCAGGCTTCCCTGGTGGTTCAGTGGTAAAGAATCCCCCTGCCAATGCAGATCCCTGGGTTGGGAAGATCCCCTGGAGAAGGAAATGGCCACCCACTCTATTATTCTTGACTGGGAAATCCATGGACAGAGGAGACTGGTGGGCAGCAGTCCATAGGGTCGCAAGAGTGATGAGTACGGCGACAACCCCATAGAGGAAGACACTAAACTGCCATTTGTTAAAACCTTACAGATGTATAAGATTTTCTTTGTTACTTGAGGGCCTTGAAGTCACATGAACTTGGAGCAAAAAAAAAAAAGCCCAAGTTCAAAATTCCACATGATTGTGTCTGAACTATTTCAGTGATTTGCTCAATGCCAACTTTTCAGAATATGAAGTTATTAATGTGTGAAAGGAAAGTGATGATTTGGCCATCAGAGATGAATCATTGGAATGAACAGATAAAATGCACATTAAATGATTTACAAAGTTTTAAACACTATAATAAATATGTATGATTATTATTCATAATTTCTGGCTCCCTAAGGTAGTGGAAATAGCTTTGAAATTCCACTTCTGACAATCTAATACCTTTCCTCTACACTTGCTTGCAAAATATAACTTCTCAGCCATTGTTTGGTTTATGACATACAAGCTGCATTAGCAGAAGTTAGAACACCAATTAGTTATATTTACTGAATAGCTGTTTGCTAACCGGCCTAAGGAAACTTATGGAGTTTAAGAGTGTGAGGTAAGATATAAAAATGTACTGGCTTGCTTTAAAGAATATAATTGTTTTAAAGATATAATAACTGGTAGATATTCTATTAAATGTGAGATAGTCACAGAAATGCAATTGATTTTAAAATAGTTAATTAAATTAAGCATAGGCATTTAACTCATCTACCCCAAGTCCCAAAACTGTGATGCGATGGAAATCAAGGTTTCCATTTGTTACAGTTCACTGCTGTGAGCTTTCTTGCAGTCTCTGGCAAACTAAATGAAATGAATAGAGGTTATATATTCAAGGTCCCTACCTTTTATTCCTTAAAGCTCATCAATATGTAAGCCCCCAGGGAGTTGGCTCTCCTATTTTGTACACCAGCTCTTCACTCATGTGAGGATCACAGTTCGGTGAGTTATGTAAAAGATGCCTGCCGTCATTCTCTATCCTACCCTCTCAAAAGAGAGGATAACCTGAAAAAAAATGCTTAGAATATAAATGGAGGGAGAAATAGTAAGAGTAATAAGCCATGCAGAAAGCTTAAGGTGTGGCAGAAAGATACAGAAAAAAGGGGATATATCTTATATATATGCATATATATAATAGAATATATTAAGAAGTTGAAACTATTTTATGTTGTAGATGAAATTCTACAACTTGGGAAACAGATAACATTCTGGACTCAAACTGAAAGAACTTCAAAAAGATTTCCTATAAAATTCTAAATTACAATATCCAGTCATTTCTCACTGATTCAGACCACCTCCCAATATCGACTAAAATTGTTACTGAACCAAACATGGGTCCACTTACCCAATTTACTAACACCGGTCTATGGTGAAAGAAAACACAGTATTTATTGTAGGTGCCAAGTAAGGACTACAGGGCAGCTCATGCTCAAAAACCCCAAACTTCTCAGTGGGTTTTAGGGAAGCATTTTTAAAGGCAAGTTAGAGAAAGGAGTCACAGGCTATATGATCAGCTGATGCAAAGTCCTCTGATTGGTTGATCATGAGATAACAGAGTGGTGTCATAGGAGTTAACCTCATCAGTCCTGAGGCTCCAGCTAGTCATCAAGGAATTAACTTCTTCCATTTGGTGGGGTTTTAACATCTATAAAATACCTGGGAAATGTGCATCAGATACTGTTATCTATGTAATCCAGGGAGGAACCACAGCTGCTGCGACTGCCATGTGATTGCTTCACTGTTTTAGTCCTTGCCACTTCTCCTGGTAGTTGTTACCACTTGCCTTTTTTTTGTCACTGCATGTTTCCATCCTTTCAGTCGTTGATTCTTGAGCCAGGCTTTTATGACTCAGGGCAGGTCTCTCAAGATGCGAGTTTTTTGTTTTTGTTTTACAAACAAGAGACAGGCAGAGGATATGGTGTGTGTGGAGGGGGCAGGGTCTGTTGTAGGAAGGCCCCATAGAGTCATACTCATTTACATAATGAATCATCAAATCCATATTCGGGACCAAGTGCCAACTCCTCCCCATCCTGATGCTCTTTACATCAATAGCCCTGGCTAGTCTAGTTTGCTTTGTGCGTATAACCTGTAGAGAAGGTAGCTTCCTCAAACATTAACTTATTCATATGCAAATATCTAGCATTTATTAAGGGGTTTGGGATTTTATGGATACTCAATAAAGATTGTGAAATAAATGACTGAATAAACAAATTAATGGAAAATAGATAGATGGATGGGTGGATAAATGGGCAGATGGATAGATGGATGAATAAGCAGATGATTGTATGAGTTTTGATCAAACTGAACTATTCTGTTTTCATAAAAATCAACACATAAAGCATTAAAAACATATCCCCAGCACTCTAATTTTATTAAAGATTTCTTCTATTTTTATTAAAGATTTCTTCATAATCTACTTTATTTTTTGTTCAATTCAGGATATTAGGACAAATCTTCTTTCTCCTTCAAGTTATGAAAGAAGGAATTGGGGGAAAAGCACTGTTTTTTCAATTCAAGAAATATTGAACAGCCTACAAAGCCCCTACACAAAGAGAAAGGAGATCAATGGATGCTATCATCAGTGCACTTAAACATAGCTTCTAAAAATGAGACACTGATGAAAAGGCATTTAAAAGCTGTTCCCTTTACGCCATTCTAAAATAGTTGATGTTATTTCATTTTTTTTCTCCTCTGAGCTTTCAAAATACTCATGCTGAGATACTGAGATTGTATTCAGTTTGTGAAATTAGTGACATAAAGCTTCTCCAGCCACCCCTATTATCTCACACAAAGACGCTAAACCAGAATTGAAATCCTATTATATATATTGCATTAAATTGGTTCCCAGCAGGGCATCTTAATTAAGATGTGCTTATTACCTGGGTCCAGATTAAGTGGCATGGACTGTATCACAGTCTGTATAATCAGACAGAGAGCAGGATTAGCCCAGGCCCTGATTTGCTAATGAAGGCAATGGCCCATTGCCTTCATGGTACAGTTGTGGTGGGGACTCTTTAATACCAGGCCAGACACTGCTTTAATTTAACGCTAAGAATGCACATAACCCTATTGCCCTTTCTTAAGTAAATACTTGTAGGTTTTAAAGCATCACTCTCCTAAAGAGAGATTGCATCAAGCCCCTGTAATATGGCTCTTCTACAGAGCCTGGAAAAATTCAATTTTTTTTTCCTATTTTGGCTCCTCCTTTCTCATTTCTGTTATACCCCCACTCAAATACCCATGACATCATATCCTGCCTACGCCACATACACCCTCTTCTAATAAGTCTTCACCTCCCCTCTCAAACTTTTGAGAATCCCCAGAGCATCAAATCTTTGATAGACCAAGAAGTTACTTATGATATTCTCCAAGGTTCAAAATGGCTAAGAGATTGAGCTCCAGAGTTCCAAGAGGATTTTTGTATGTCCTTTGTGATCAGGGAAGGAAAAAGATTTCTGTCTTGACCATACAGCCATGTATTAAGTAGTTTTGCAATGTCTCCTTCATTTCTTTCACTTACCAAAAAGAGTTCTTTTAATCTTGATATGCACTCGATGCAAAGTAAAGGAGGAGCTATTCCACTAGACTATAGAAAGCAGGAAAAATATTAACTGATCATAGAAGCAGAAGGCTTTCTCACCCAGGTAAATGCCCCCTGGTTCATCCTCATTTACCTGTGAGCAAAATCTTATTGAGTGCCCTAGTTTTCTTATTCTTGAGTGCCTAGGAAACTCACTTGTGAGTTAAATATTCAGCTGGGTGGCAAAGATTCTATGAAACAGTCTATCAAACACCTTTAAAATCCGAATTGCTGTAAGAGCCAGCATAGTTACATAAATATTTGATGAAAGGGACTCAGTTATTGGTGCTGCAATAATTATACAAATTGTAATGGTAATCCTCACTATCAATAATACCTTTAGAGGAAATGGTATTATATACTTCACTCAGAGGGAATAATAACAATATTAACACGGTACTGACATTGGCAAGCCAATATCTCCCAAGCTGGGCTCACTTGGCAACCAGGACAGCAAGGAAGCTTAGCAAACACATATTTTTTGGCTGTCGTTCAGTTACTGGAGTGTCAGAGAATATTTGGCGCTTAATGCTATGCAAAGTGTTGTTCCCGTTTGATTGTTGTATACTATATAAGCCTTGGAGCATGACGTGAAGTAATTTAACAACTGGAATAACAGGCATTTGGGACAAAACTAATTTCATAGGAAGGCTGATCACAGACACTCAACTTGTTCATAAAAATGTTACCTTGTCATATAATACAAAGTTGAAGATCAAGCAACAGAAGGAGAAAAAAAGCCAGTTATGTCCCTTGATTCTTATGACACAAAGGCTGTTTTCACGATGATATTATCTTACCTCTATATATCAAGATGTGCTTGGGTCTTACCTTGTTTCTCTCCAGTTTGAAAGAAATGGGCAGTCGGGTTAGTAAGTTTGCCTGGGTTCTCATAAGCTCTTATATAGACTCTGATATGGCAGAAGAGCTTTTCACTTATACTTGGTGCTGAAATAGTCTCATCAATGTATCAGACACGGTACAAAGACTTAGGAGAACCCCAATGAACAAGGCAGAGTATGGACCACCGCTGAAGATTGGAGTCCGTTTTCTTTTCCTGGATAGCTTGACAGGTATATTCTCAGGAGTCACTCTCCATGGCACTGCCATACTTCTAAAGCCCCCTCTCTTTATTATGTATTAAGAGGAGGCTTCAGCTTATCATCTCCCAGATTCACCCACTCTGCAGCTGCTCTTCAGCATCATGCCTTCTCTCCACCAACTGTGATGCTTCTGTCAGTGACTCTTCAGTGTTAATAGAACTGTGGCATTGATAGAATCCTGCATTTTCTGCCCAGAGTTGAGCAGAGGATTGATTATGAGAAAAAGCTACACTTCCCTTTACTGCCTATCTTTTTTCTTCTCCCTCTCTAAAGCCCAGCCAGTATTTCAGAATAGAGTGAATTCTTGGGTGTAAGACCTCCAAGGACCCATTTCCAAAAATGGTATGAAATTATCTTATACCCACTGCTCACTGTACTCACTCACAGTAACCTAATTCATGCCACCATCATCCTTGACCTGCACCAATGTGATCAAGTTCAGTCTTCTCACTTCTCTGCTTGCATCCCTACTCTTGATGGTCCATCCAACACATCAAACCAATACTTCATTTGCTGTAAATCAACCTAAGGCCAGGTACCTATGCCCTAAGGCCTGCTGGAATAATTAAAACTAGCCAATCCTAAGCTGTTTACCCTGCTCTGCTCTGCCTTGCTTTTCCTGCAGAAACCCCAATAAATGCTTCTGGCCTTGGCTTTCCCCTTGCTCCTCCTTGGGTCTGACCAAAATTGGTCAGTCATAGTTTTTCCTTTCAATGACGTTGATCACTCTGTGTTGGTAGGCCATCACTTCTAGACATTAAAATGCCTGAGTATAACTTTAATACAGGGATCATTCGGAATTATAGCACCCAGTTCAGAGCAGGGGTTTGAAGGGGTTCCTTAATGAATTAGACCGTATACAAACTTGCCCATGAGTTGATCAGGAAAGTAAAACAAAGGTGCTCTAGTTGAACTGGGATATACAGTTCTTTTGCTGTGACCATTGACGAAAACCACTTTTCAGGACAGGAAATGCACATGTCATATTCACGTGTAACTAATAATATTGGATGGAAGAAGTCTGTTTTCACATGCTTTTAGGTCACTTTTGCCAATATGCCTTTACCAGGTACATCAAGAGCAAATTCCTGCTCTTTGGATCATGAACTTCATTTCCCATATCTACTTTTTTCCTTTTAATAGTCCCTTTCTGTGGCCCATTGATTCCACTTTTGACATTTTAAAATAAGATAGGGGGAAGAAAAAAATCAAGAATGAGTTCTCTTCCCTAGTCATCAAGTCTTTCAGATGATTGATGGAAGGACAGAACTATTCATATGTGCCTGGCAGAAATCAGGTTTGTGCTCCAAGAATTAGAAGATTGAAAGTCATGAGGGGCCCTGTGATTCATGAGAGAAGGTGGTAGGTGCTTGGATGAGTGATTATAAAGAAGTGGGGGAATGTGATGGCAGGGACTGGGGAATTGGGTACTGTGGAAATCTTTAAGGACTAAGTGCTTACAAAATATTAAATATAGTTTTAACAAGTCATTTTGAATAAAACCTACTTACTGCTAATATTACAGGACTTCTGTCAACCAGAATATTATTCCTAGTTCATTTGTAACTTGGGAAAAGAAGTGGAATTTAATTAGACAGGAGGAGCCATGTCTGGACAGCACTAAGCATTTTTTATATTGCTGATGCTTCCTATTAGCTTTTAAAAAAACTGCATGGCAATCTAGCTTGACAGATGTTCTAACAGAGATGGATGTGACATTACATCTCAGGTTTTGTCGTGGTTGCTGTTTTGGATGAATACAGACGCAGTTCTCTGTGTCTGATAGCCTAAACTTTTAGTATTCTGTGATTTAGGGAATTTCATAATAAAATAGACCCAATTTTATTTAAGACTTTCAAGCAGTTTATCTTACACCTTTTTTAATCATGAACACATGGTACAGGGGTTTCAACTGAAACATGGATTTCTTGAAAATGGACAAGACTAGACAAAGTGAGGATTCAACCAAAAAGACCTAAGAAAGAGTAGACTTCACAAGCCTGGGGTTGAACCGCTGAGCAACTTATAATCTGTCCCTTGGAAAGAGGCTCTGTGATGGAGAGAAGGTTTGTTGGGAATGGGTTTCAAGAAATAACACCTGTTAGAAAGTGAGGGAGGCAGAATTGAGTAGAGAGAGAAGCTGGCTGACAACCAAGTTGCAACCACAGAATATCCTACAGGGAGTTCTGAAACCAGACTGGTTTAGAGTTAACCATAACTGCCTTTAGAGTTAGTGCTTTAGAGTTGTCCCACATTGAGTCAAGATAACTGCTGGGCCTATATATATGCAAATCAGCCAGACATTACCTGTGGCTGAAACAGTGCCCAGTGAGAGACAGCTGTGAGCACGTTGAAGCCAATATTGCCAGAAATTGGATAATGAATGCTTCCACCCTAAAAAGGATCTGGGCAAAGTACCATAGTATCTATTATACTGAGCCTGGATCTGGACATTTAGAGCCATCGGAGGGAGTGAAATCAGAGTGCACATAGAAAGATTAGTTTCAAATAAGGGGATGTAAACTTCTAAGCCACTGATGAAACCCAAATAGGCCTCATGCAGGGAGAGTAAAAAGCCTAGCTTTTGGAATAAGGGAGATATACTCATGAAATCTTTATCAGGGTGAAAGGAGGTGATTTACAAAGAGCAGCAGTCTGATTGTAAGACTTCTAAGTGCCAGTTTCCTGAAGTTGTTTTACCGGGCCGAGAAGATGGGGAAAAAGCTGGGATGAAAAACTGACATTTCATTCCTAAAACAATGAAGACTGATTTCATTCCAAAAAGTTACAGATCTTTTTTTCTTTACAAATAAGTATCCTCATCTTGAAACTAAAAGAGAAAAAGTGGATGGAGAATCAACTTTGATAAAGGAAGCAAAACTTTCTAGGCATGAACACCCTTGGTTTTAAGGGTTTATTTAGACCAAAGTTTCCATTTTGGACCAGATAATTTGTCTGGGGAGGTTGCGGGGGTGCTGTTCTGTGCATTGTAGGATGTTTGCAGAACCCCTGGCCTCTCCTTCAGATGCCTGTGCGCATGTGCAGTCAGTCTTGCCCGACTCTGTGCGACCCCAGGGACTGCAGCCCGCCAGGCTCCTCTGTCCATGGGACTTTCCAGGAAAGAATACTGGAGTGGGGTGCCATTTCCTTCTCCAGCGGGTCTTCCCGTCCCAGGCATCAGATCTGTGTCTTTTGTGTCTCCTGCACTGCAGGTGGATTCTTTACCACTAGTGCCACCTGGGAAGCCTAGTAGCAACAGCTCATCCCCCGAAGTCATGGCAACCAAAAATGTCTAGACACTGTTGAGCCACTAGGGGAATGCGTGTGTGTGCTTGTGCACGTGTATACATATGTGTGTGTGTGTATTGGAGGAGGTGGGTATGGGGCAAAAATGCTACACCTAAGAATCGTTGGTCTAAATAATTCTATTTCTTTTCACTTAGGGTTACTGACTATCCCAGTTTGCCCAGGGCTGAGGGATTTCTCTGGATGTGAGACATCTAGTTCTAAAACTGGGCAAGTTCCAGGCAAACAGTTCAAGTTGGTCACACTAATATAGCTCTGTTCTTGGGTGCAGTGTGTTGGACCACAAAAAATACATTGTTACACCAGTTTACATAACATGCGGCACAATTGCCTCTCAGGTATTGTCCTTTGAACTTGAAATGTGCTTCTAATATCTTCAGGACCATGTTGGAGTGACAAGCTTCAAGTAACAAAAGTGAATTCCATGTAATTTTAGCTAATCTGGTGAAAGAGATCTGCTGAAACTTGATCATGTATAAAAATGAATAATATTGTTTTTATTTACAATGAGTTCTAAGTAAAATGTCATTGTATTTAATAGGCCTGAAGAGAGAATAGTTTTCATGAATAAGTGTTAATGTTCAAGTCCAAGTATTTAAACAAAAATAAAACCCAGTGATTTATAATTGAATTTTCAGCAGAGGTTTCTCAAACAAATCACATTATTTATACACTCCATTCATTTGCCCCAGTAAATTGAGGAAGTTAAAGAGAAGATGATTTACTCATGGGATACTCAACTAGCATTATGCTCTCAATATGTAGGCATTCTAAATATAGTAATGCAAACTAATTGAAAATTTACTAATGAGAGTGAAACTAGGTTAAATATCATTCCCATTGTTGAAAATGCATTGTTTAATCATTAAACAAATCCTTATTGAAATCCTTTGGTTTGCTAAGGACATTGTTAAGTGTTGAAGAGAGAAAAAAAATCAATACTTTCTCTACAAGACAGCAGTCTTGATGGGTACCAATAGATCACCAATTGCTATACATTATGATATGACTACAGATTAATAATAATAACATTTAACTCATTGATCACTATGTATCAAGCATTATGTTTAATACATTTGTATATTTTTATTAATAACCACAACAAGCTTATAAACTGGTAATAGTTTGATTTTAAATTTTGAATTATATATACATATTTGTGGGGAAGCATAGCTAAAAAAGAGATTTTCTCAAACTGATGTATTTATTTCTGTTGAAGTATAGTTGATTTACAATGTTGTTAGTCTCAGGTGTACAGCTAAATGATTCAGTTATACATGTCCATACAAGCATACACACACACACACAGTGTGTGTGTGTGTGTGTGTGTGTGTGTATTCTTTTTCAGATGCTTTTCACTAGTGGTAAAGAACCTGCCTGCCAGTGCAGGGGAATTACGAGACATAGGTTTGATCCCTGAGTCAGCAATGTCCCCTAGAGGAGGGCATGGGAACCCACTCCAGTATTCTTGCCTGGGAGAATCCCATGGACAGAGGAGCCTGGTGGGCTACAGTCCAAGGGGTTGCAAAGAGTCAAACATGACTAAAGCAACTTAGCACACAAGCGTCTTTCTTATACAGTCAATTGAAATGATGTTGAGCAGAAAGCAAAGAAAATCTTCCACGGGCACTAAAACTTCTCCACCTTCTTGTTCCTTGCAAATCAAAGACATGTCTAAAATCTAAAAATAGAAAACTTCCCATGAGCTCCCTTCCTATACTCATCTGAATATTGAGACCCTATATTTAGAACACTATTTGTTGCTTGGATTTTATTTAACATTTGAATATAGATATTGTCTTGAATGGGCTTCCCCAGTGGGGAATATTGTCTTGAATATTCCTGAAGGTGAGCAGAATTCTCTTTTGCTTCTCTCAGCTCCTCAGCCAGGTCTTCATAAGAGAGGGAGAGAAGTGAACCTTTCTTCTTGTTTTATGAGTTTATTGTTCATAAAACATCTCTTCAGAATAGATTCTTGGATGTGGAGGTGAACAGGACACTGTAACCCAGCGGTTCTCTACCTTATAAGGTGCAGAAATCCTGGAACATTTGCTGGTTTTTCAAAAATTTATTTTTGTTATGGTAACAGTTAAGGTTCTAGCAGGTGTAATTTTAAGGGAAGAACACATATGCTTAGGGAAGAAACTCGAATGAGAGCCACAGTTTGACTTAATCACTGTGTTCTGAAGTCCAGCAAAGTGAATTCCACATGGAGGGAGCTTGACAAATCTCAACAATAATGAATTAAAATAGATTACCGGTACCACAAGAGAGGCAAATGAATTATATGTAGTTTAAACTACTGCAGTTAAACTACTATAGAACTGCTTGTAGTATATATACATATTGTATGTTTATATATAAATATATGTATTTATAATCACTAGTAGTCACATGGGAGATAGCGGCAATAGTTTAAACTACATAAAATGGTTAAAGGGTAAGGTATGTATCAGAATATAATTTATATACATATATAGATATACACATATACATACACAGTACAATATTTATAATACTCTAATATAGCCCAGAAAAGAGTCTGAAATGCAGAAAAGAGTCTGAACTGCAGTACTTGGGTGCAATCTCAAAAACGACAGAATGATCTCTGTTTGTTTCCAAGGCAAATCATTCAATATCAAAGAAATCCAACTCTATGCCCTGACCAGGAATGCTGAAGAAGCTAAAGTTGAACAGTCCTATGAAGACCTATAAGACCTTCTAGAACTAACACCCAAAAAAGATGTCCTTTTCATTATAGGGGACTGGAATGCAAAAGTAGGAAGTCAAGAAACACCTGGAGTAACAGGCAAATTTGGCTTTGGAGTACAGAGTGAAACAAGACAAAGGCTAATAGAGTTCTGCCAAGGGAACGCACTGGTCATAGCAAACACCTTCTCCCCACAGAATAAGAGAAGACTCTACACATGGACATCACCAGATGGTCGACACCGAAATCAGATTGATAATATTCTTTGCAGTCAAAGATGGAGATGCTCTATACAATCAGCAAAAACAAGACCGGGAGCTGACTGTAGCTCGGATCATGAACTGCTTATTGCCAAATTCAGACAGAAATTGAAGAAAGTGGAGAAAACCACTATACCATTCAGGTATGACCTAAATCAAATCCCTTATGATTATACAGTGGAAGTGAGAAATAGATTTAAGGGACTAGATCTGATAGACAGAGTGCCTGATGAACTATGGATGGAGGTTCGTGACATTGTACAGAAGACAGGAATCAAGACCATCTCCAAGAAAAAGAAACGTAAAAAAGCAAAATGGCTGTCTGAGGAGGTCTTACAAATAGCTGTGAAAAGAAGGGAAGCAAAAAGCAAAGGAGAAAAGGAAAGATATACCCATTAAATGCAGAGTTCCAAAGAATACCAAGGAGAGATAATAAAGCCTTCCTCAGCAATCAATGCAAAGAAATAGAGGAAAACAATAGAATGGGAAAGACTAGAGATCTCTTCAAGAAAATTAGAGATACCAAGGGAACATTTCATGCAAAGATGGGCTCAATAAAGGACAGAAATGGTAGGGACATAACAGAAGCAGAAGATATTAAGAAGAGGTGGCAAGAATACAGAGAACTGTACAAAAAAGATCGTCACAACCCAGATAGTCACGATGGTGTGATCACTCACCTAGAGCCAGACATCCTGGAATGTGAAGTCAAATAGGCCTTAGAAAGCATCACTACGAACAAAGCTAGTGAAGGTGATGGAATTCCAGTTGAGCTGTTTCAAATCCTGAAAGATGATGATGTGAAAGTGCTGCACTCAATATGCCAGCAAAATTGGAAAACTCAGCAGTGACCACAGGACTGGAAAAGGTGTTTTCATTCCAGTCATAAGAAAGGCAATGCCAAAGAATGCTCAAACTACTGCACAATTGCACTCATTTCACATGCTAGTAAAGTAATGCTTAAAATTCTCCAAGGCAGGTTTCAACAATACATGAAGCGTGAACTTCCAGATGTTCAATCTGGATTTAGAAAAGGCGGAGGAACCAGAGATCAAATTGCTAACATCCGCTGGATCATGGAAAAAGCAAGAGAGTTCCAGAAAAACATCTATTTCTGCTTTATTGACTATGCCAAAGCTTTTGACTATGTGAATCACAATAAAGTGTGGAAAATTCTGAAAAAGAGGGGAATACCAGACCACCTTACCTGCCTCTTGAGACACCTGTATGCAGGTCAGGAAGCAACAGTTCAAACTAGACAAGGAACAACAACCCGTTCCAAAATAGGAAAAGGAGTGTGTCAAGGCTGCATATTGTCACCCTTATTATTTAACTTACATGCAGAGTACCATGAGAAACGCTGGGCTGGAGGAAGCACAAGCTGAAATCAAGATTGCCGGGAGAAATATCAATAACCTCTGATATGCAGATGACACCATCCTTATGGCGGAAAGTGAAGAAGAACTAAAGAGCCTCTTGATGAAAGTGAAAGTATAGAGTGAAAAAGTTGGCTTAAAGCTCAACATTCAGAAAACAAAGATCATGGCATCTGGTCCCATCACTTCATGGCAAATAGATGGGGAAAGAGTGGAAACAGTGGCTGACTTTATTTTGGGGGGCTCCAAAATCACTGCAGATGGTGATTGCAGCCATGAACTTAAAAGACACTTACTCCTTGGAAGGAAAGTTATGACCAACCTAGATAGCATATTGAAAAGCAGAGACATCACTTTGCTAACAAAGGTCCGTCTAGTCAAGACTTTTTTTTCCATTGGTCATATATGAATGTGAGAGTTAGACTGTGAAGAAAACTGAGCGCCAAAGAATTGCTGCTTTTGAACTGTGGTGTTGGAGAAGACTCATGAGAGTGCCTTGGACTGCAAGGTGATCCAACCAGTCCATCCTAAAGGAGTTCAGTCCTGGGTATTCATTGGTAGGACTGATGTTGAAGGTGAAACTCCAATACTTTGGCCACCTGATGCGAAGAGTTATCTCATTTGAAAAGACCCTGATGCTAGGAAAGATTGAGGGCAGGAGGAGAAGGGCATGACAGAGGATGAGATGGTTGGATGGCATCACTGACTTGATGGACATTGGTTTGGGTGGACTCCGGGAGTTGGTGATGAACAGGGAGGCCTGGCATGCTGCGATTCATGGGGTCACAAAGAGTCGGACACGACTGAGTGACTGAACTGAACTGAACTGAATATAGCCCAGACACTGATCATAGGACATTTACTCCTCTATGGGAATGCGTGTCGCTTCTAATGAACGACAGTGATGTGGAGCAGAACAGACATGAATCAGAGTTTCACTCAGTGTCTGATGTTTACTCGTAAGTGAAGATGGTAAACATTTTTTGCCCATCTGTGCAATTGGTTCCATGCTTGTAAAATTTAACAGCAGAAATTCTTTCCACCTCTAAACTCCTAGTACTGCCCAGTCACATGCTAATCTCCTTCATTTAGGTTTATGATGAGAAACCAATCGGAAGTTTTATGATTTTGGAGCTTTCAAGAAAAATCTTTAAGCTTTTTGTTTTGTGCTTGCTCTTGATGTAAAAAAATAGACACTTTCACATTTTCCCTACATTCTCAGCACTCTTCTGCAGATGGCATCCTATGTTCTGTTTTATAAACTCTGTTTTATTTAGTTGTTTTTGTTTAAATGCAAAATACAATAGTAATTACTATTGGAAAACTTAAAAGATAATTAGAAAGGCAGGCTTTTGATTTTAAAAATTAGAAAAGAGAATGTATCAACATCTATATGTAAAAATGTACAAAGGAAAAAAAATGGGAAGAAAGCTGTTTCTTACTATGATTATTTCCCACTGGATTTCCCCCCTCTCTTTAAGGCATCCCAGTCCTTCTGTCAACTTCCGTTGAAGTGGTTGTCCCTGTCAATTGTCTGTCACTGCTTCATGTCATTCTGAAAAAGACTAGCAAACTTTCTGAGTGACACTGTAACTTCAATCAATTTGCATTTCTGCCACAGTGTGAATTATTTTTGAAAGTTTATGCATCCTTCCTAGGCTCTTTGAGGCCTTAATTGCCTAGAATGTCACTTGATCTATAAACTTTCTGCAAGTGGTTCTGTCTGAAAAGAAGTCCGTTTGAGCTCAAAGAGAATCATCTTTCATAAAACATTTCAACACAAGCTCTAGAATCTTGTCTGGTAATGCTATTATATATTGAGGTGACCTATTGCCATGTCTGTTGAATTATTTGTTAATATTCCAGACTTACCAGAGGCAGCACAGAACCTTTGACAGTCATTACCCAACTGCTAAAGCCAGGCTGGTTTCCAGTCTGGATTTACTTTTTATTTTTTAATTGAAGGATAATTGCCTTACAATATCGTGTTGGTTTCTGCTGTACAACGTCAATCAGCTATAAGGATACATATATCCCCTCCCTAATAAGCCGCCCTCCACCCACCCCAGTCCATCCCACCCCTCTAGGTCATCACAGAGTACCAGGCTGAGCTCCCTGTGTTAATCAGCAACTTCCCACTAGCTATCCATTTCACATTTGGTAATGTATATATTTCACTGCCACTCTCTCAATTCATCCCAACTTCTCCTTCACCTGCTGTATCCACAAGTTTGTTCTTTATGTCTGCATTTCTATTGTGTGTGTGTGTGTGTGTGTGTGTGTTCAGTCATGTCTGACTCTTTGGGACCCCATAGACTATAGCCCACCAGGCTTCTGTGTCCATGGAATTTTCCAGGCAAGAATACTAGAGTGGGTTGACATTTCTTCCTCCAGGGGATCTTCCCGACCCAGGGATTGGACCCAGGGATTGAACCCATATCCCGTGTGTCTCCTGCATTGGCAGGTGGATTCTTTACCATTGTGCCACCTGGGAAGCCCCTGTGTCTCTTCCTTCCCTGTGAATAGGTTCATCAGTACAATTTTTCTAGATTCTGCATATATATGCATTAGTATAGGATGTTTATTTTTCTGTTTCTGACTTACTTCATTCTTAGTTCATCTACCTCAGTTCAACTGATTCAAAATTGCTCCTGTTTATAGCTGAGTAATAGTGCATTGCAATTCATGGGGTCGCAAAGAATCGGACATGACTGAGCGACTGAACTGAACTGAGCTGAATAGTCCATCGCATGCATGTGCTGCAACTACTTTATCCACTCGTCTGTCGATGGACGTCTAGATTGCTTCCCTTGTAAACAGTGTTATTATCAATAGTAATAATTACTATTGTAACTAGTACTTTTGTAAATAGTGCTGCAATGAATGATGAAGTGCATGCGTCTTTTTGAATTATGATTTTCTCAGGTTATATAGCCATTAGTGGGATTGTGGGGTAATATGGTTTACCAAGCCTCTGATCCCAGGTGTTTCACATCAGCTCCATCCACTTAGGTCCACTTGGTAAGAGTAGAGACTGAAAGCGTCTAACTCCTAAGGTTACTGTGTTGAGTAATCACAATCGTACTTCATGCTTCATCCTTCCTTCGATGCCTGTTTCTGGGAAAACTTTAAGGGACATCTCTTAGCGAGCCCCAAACCCGAAGTTCTGAGCGTAAGTCGGGTAGTGGTGATGAAAACTCCTGGCTATTGCTGGTGAGTCCTGCTTTTAAAGATTCTGTTCATCTTCTCTATCTATATGCATCCTCTGGAGAAGGCTATGGCGCCCCACTCCAGTGTTCTTGCCTGGAGAATCCCAGGGAAGGGGGAGCCTGCTGGGCTGCCGGTCGTGCAGAGTCGGACACGACTGAAGCGACTTAGCAGCAGCAGCAGCACATGCATCCTCATCAGACTATACATGCCATTTTCTGTCTTTGTCTTCTGCTCTCCCTCCCCCACTCCCTTCTTTGTTCTCCTGTTTCTTCCATCCTTTCTTTCAAGCGCATGCTTCAGAAAATGAGGCCTGGAACTGACATAAAACAGTGGATGGGTGGATGTTTGCAATTTTTCAGATGAAGAAACTGAGATACAGAGAGATCTAGGAACTTACCCACGTTCACTCTGCTAAGAAATGTCAGATCTGGGCATTTCTCCTCCTCCAGGCCACTCTGTAACAGCATTTCATGGCCTTCCTATTAGTTTCTCTGATCGAATGGCACCAAGTCTGCACTTTGGCTTCTCTCCTAGGGAAGGGCTGATTCCAGGTCTAATAGCAGCTATCAACATTCTCGTGCAAGGTCTTTTTACAATGTGTGAATAGCTTTCAGATTAATTTCTTTTAAAGCAAACTTAAACTAGCTTTTCTATTGATGCTATGAAGAGGAAAATAGTCTTGTCCAAGGTTGATAAAGAACTGAAAAGTGAGGTTAATAATAAGAGCAGAATTAGAAGCGGTTTCAGTGGTGATATGTCATGTGCAAGCCTTTAAAATAAATAGCAATTATGACGTTAGAAAAATGAGTCTCTTGGAATGGGAACTGTGTGTGACAATTCTATCTAGGTACCACTCTCCTCTGCCTTGCTTACTTTGTGTCTCTTATTGACTAAATTGAAGCATGACATTCCCCACCCCTGTGCTTAAGACAAAAGCTGTTTTGTCCCATAAAAACTCAATACCAGGGACAAACCCATGCCTTTCCCAAACCACCCCCTTACATATCAGCTTATTGTATTAGCAAATAGTGTCTGTATTATATTTCACTTGTGTATGGAAACAGACATTACTTGTTTATTCATATTGTATCCATAACATATAATAATAAATCCTTAATACATGGTATCCGATATTGTTCATAGCATAACACAAGCTAAAAGTTCTTTTTTTATGCTGTCAGTCTGATTCCTTGCAACAGTCCAATTATTCATTATCATTATTGCCATTTTGCAGATCTGAAATAGGGATTTGGTGAGGTGTAATGGCATGTTGAATTTTATGGTGCTATAGAGAGGAAGAGAGAGAATTCGAACTCAGTTTTGCAAGGGTATCTGGCCTTAATCTTAAGTGTGTATCCCCTCACTAAATCTGTTGTTTAGAATACCCATGTTTACAGAATATGCTGGTTACTACCAGTAACAGAAAGTCATGACTAGTTTTTCCAAAGCTTGGAGACATTACCTCTGAAAAAAAATTTTTTTTAAAATAATTTTACTTCTTTCTTTCTTTCTGGCTGCTCTGGGTCCTCACTGCTGTGCACAGACTTTCTCTGTTTGCGGTGCACAGGCTCCTTGTTGCGGTGGCTTCTCTTGTTGCGGAGCCCTGGCTCTAGGGTGCTTGGGCTTCTGTAGTTGTGTTGAACTTTAGTCCCCCAGGTAGGACGGGCTTTGTGTTAATGGAAAGCCCTCTGCCTGAGCTTCCTCCATTGGATGCCTTTGGGTCATAATGGCCACCACAGGCACACCTCCGTGAGTATTGTCTGTAATACAAACACGCTCATTGTTGTAAGTCATGGGACTCCAAGTGTCTCAAGGACAGAGGAACATTACCTCACTAGCCAAGACAAAATGGTCTTCCAGAGCTCAGAGGTAAGTTAGCCCAAAATATATTTGCTTAATAGAATTCTTCCTACAGAATAACTTCATGGCTGCTGAATAAGATGAGAAACAGGGAAAGGAAAGATTGGCCGCATGACCGTATTGTGACAGTTGTAGGTTCATCTTCAGTTGCAATTATCATAGGCTCTGTGGCCACCTGGGACTCTCTGGGGACCATTGGAGCCATCTCACCTTGGACATAAAACATGGGGGGCCAGGAAGTATTTCCAGTCATTCTGCTGCTAAGTTTTAAGAGCTAAGCTAGTGCGATGCTTCTTGAATATGGCTGCATTTATTTATATATTTAGCTGTTTTGCAGCATTTGGGATCTTAGTTCCTGGACCAGAGATCGAACCTATGCCTTCTTCTTCAGTTCAGTTCAGTCGCTCAGTCATGTCTGACTCTTTGCGACCCCATGAATTGCAGCACGCCAGGCCTCCCTGTCCATCACCATCTCCAGGTTCACTCAGATTCACATCCATCGAGTCAGTGATGCCATCCAGCCATCTCATCCTCTGTCGTCCCCTTCTCCTCCTGCCCCTAATCCCTCCCAGCATCAGAGTCTTTTCCAATGAGTCAACTCTTTGCATGAGGTGGCCAAAGTACTGGAGTTTCAGCTTTAGCATCATTCCTTCCAAAGAAATCCCAGGGCTGATCTCCTTCAGAATGGACTGGTTGGGTCTCCTTGCAGTCCAAGGGACTCTCAAGAGTCTTCTCCAACACCACAGTTCAAAAGCATCAATTCTTCAGTGCTCATCTTTCTTCTTAGGAGGCACAGAATCTTAACTACTGGACTGCCAGGAAAGTCCATGGCTCCATTATTAAATCCCTTGGGGAGAATTAAAGTAATGACAAAATTAAATGAAAATATTTGAGACAGATCCTAAGCATGTATTTGTTTTTGTTGTTGTTATGGTCTGAAATTTTCTGAAACTCTCTCAGCCACCACCCTCCCTGTTAAGTACATGGTAGGTGTCAGGCATGGAACACTTATTTTGCATGCCTATCACACCTTTATGTCATAGGTATTCACCCTGTTTTGCAGATGAGGAAACTGAGGCACCAACACATTAAGTAACTTTCTCAAAGCCACTCTTGAGTAAGTGACCAAGCCCTGAACCCTGGCTTCCCAACCACAGAATTTGCTCTCTGACCCACTAGTTGTCTCCAGTCTAGACACACAGCAGGTACCCAGTTCTTTTCTTCCTTACCATATTCTGGCCTGGAGAATTCCTTGGGCTGTATAGTCCATGGGATCTCAAAGAGTCAGACGTGACTGAGTGACTTTTGGGCCTCCCTCATAGCTCAGTTTGTAAATAATCTGCCTGCAGTGCAGGAGATCTGGGTTCAATCCCTGAGTCAGGAAGACACCCTGGAGAAGGAAATGGCAACCCGCTCCAGTATTCTTGCCTGAATTCCATGGACAGAGGAGCCTACAGTCCATGGAGTCACAAGAGTCAGAGACAATGTTGCAGCTAAATTATCAACCCTTCTTACTTTCTTGCATGTTTTTTGGTGGAAAAAGCATTGAGCTGATGGATTTTCTGTGAAACTCTGCTTCTCAGGAGCTAATCACTTATTTCAAAAAAAGAAAAAAAATAGATGTGAAAAATTCTTTCAGAAGGGAAAAAAGAGACCAGAAGAGAGAATGTTATTTCATGAAAGAACTTACGGTCTCCAGATTTCAAATGTAAGTGAAAGTTTTAAAGACCCTGATAGTGTCCTGCTCATTATATTTGATGTTCAATCACTCAGTCATGTCCAACTCTTTGTGACCCTGTGGACTGTAGCACAGCAGGCTTCCCTGTCCTTCAATATCTCCCAGAGACTGCTCAAATTCATGTCTGTTGTATCGATGATGCCACCCAGCTATCTCATCCTCTGTCGCCCACTTCTCTTTTTGCCTTCAATCTTTCCCAGCATCAGGGTCTTTTCCCCTGAGTCAGCTCTTCACATCAGGTGGCCAAAGTATTGGAGATTCAGCTTCAGCATCAGTGCCTCCAATGAATATTCAGGATTGATTTCCTTTAGGATTGACTCGTTTGATTTCCTTGCTGTCCACGGAACTCTCAGGAGTCTTCTCTAGCACCACAGTTCGTATAATCTTTTCCAGGTTTTTTCCCCGCTTCTCCACTAAATTGTTTTTTTTTTTTTAATGGGATAAAACCATTATAATTTGCACCTAAGAAAGAACTTTGTTGTGAGCAGAAAAATATTACTCTACAAGAAAACAATATCTTTTTGGGGAACATTTTTAACTAAACAAGTAGCATCAGTGATAGCATCACAGGGAACAGGGTAGTATTTCTGTCCCTGCTGTAAACATTTTACCTGTGGTTTACAGGTGGCTCTTGGTACTCTCGGAGAAGTCAATGGCACCCCACTCCAGTACTCTTGCCTTGAAAATCCCATGGATGGAGGAGCCTGGTAGGCTGCAGTCCATGGGGTCGCTAGGAGTAGGACATGACGGAGAGACTTCACTTTCACTTTTCACTTTCATGCATTGGAGAAGGAAATGGCAACCCACTCAAGTGTTCTTGCCTGGAGAATCTCAGGGACGGGGGAGCCTGGTGGGCTGCCGTCTGTGGGGTCACACAGAGTCAGACATGACTGAAGTGACTTAAAAAATTGGTACTCTGTCCTGAAGTGTTAGGACTGGGCTCAATGGAGTTAGTCTGTGATTCTGGCATAAGAAAGCAGTATAAGGAAGAAGCAGAAAAATCCTAGAAAAAGATGGAATTTATCAGGGTTTTACCATGTGTCATATACTGTTCTATGCAGCTGTCATATATCATCTAGTTTGATCCCCCTGAAACACTATGAGTAATAGTTATTATCATTCCCATTCTAAATTAAGTTAAATAATTTCCCCGGGGTCATTTATTAAGTGACAGAGACAGAAGTTAAACCTAAGAAATTTGCCTTCAGATACTGGGCTGTTACATATTATAGATGCTTCTTAAATATTGTTTTCTAGAAAACTCTGTGTTGCTCTTAATCTTCTCCTTCATTTAATTAGCAATTGTTTCTGCATGTGTATCTTGGGCTAGAGACTGCAGAAGGTACTGGGAATGCAGGGGAACCCTGTGAGAATCCATATCTGGAAGGAGTTCATAACATAACATTTAGTTTAATATATCGAAATTTGACCTCCTCTACCAAACTGCAGAAAACCTGTAAGTTATACTAAATGCTGAACACACATTTTTTCTATGAATAAATATAGAAATGAATGCAAGTGAAAATCGCTCAGTTGTGTCCAACTCTTTGCAACCCCATTGACCATACAGCCCCTGGAATTCTCTAGGCCAGAATACTGGAATGGGTAGCCTTTCCCTTCTCCAGGGGCTCTTCCCAACCCAGGGATCAAATGCAGGTCTCCTGCTTTGCAGGTGGATTCTTTACCAACTGAGCCACGAGGGAAGCCCAAGAATACTGGCGTGGGTAGTCTATCTCTTCTCCAGCTGATCTTCCTGACCCAGGAATTGAATCGGGGTCTCCTGCATTGCAGGCGGATTCTTTACCAACTGAGCTATCAGGGAAGCCCTTACAAATGAATACATGATGCCAACTTGGGAGCAGCAATGGGCATATGAAATATGCTGCTGCTGCTGCTGCTGCTGCTAAGTCGCTTCAGTCGTGGCCGACTCTGTGAGACCCCATAGACGGCAGCCCACCAGGCTCCCCTGTCCCTGGGATTCTCCGGGCAAGAACACTGGAGTGGGTTGCCATTTCCTTCTCCTAAGGGCATACAAAATATGCTGCTAACATACAGGCCAGTGTTTTCAGCCTGGACTGTTATTTGTTCTCTCAAATTTATTCCTCTTCTCTTTCTTAGTGAAACAACCCTTGATATGAACCTAAACTAATGGAAACCAATAAATTAATCACATTAGCTACTTTATGTGTAATGAGGTATGACCTTGTAACAACTTTTATTTAAATTAACAATAAATATAGTTTTGTGGGCAATTTCTAAGAATTTTCCTTTTAGAAAGATAGCCTACTTTTCTTTGTCTTTCCCTCCTTACTGATTCTTGGATGGCAGATATGATGGCTGGTGCTCCGGAGGCCACATTGGCCTGTAAGGTGACATATTAAGGGTTGTAGAACTGCAGATTATAAGGATGCTGATCCTGATGGTCGTGAAGCTCTCTAATCTCCTTCATGTGAGATTATGTGAGAGAAGAAAATTCTCCTTTTGTTCAAGTCATGCTTGTTTGCTTTTTCTTGTTAAAAGCAATTAATCCTAACCTTAGTGATTCAGTGTTAAGATACAAATATGCACAATATTGCAGAAGACAGATTCACTTAAAAGATTCCTGGGAATTAGGAAAGGTTCATAAGAGGTGGGTAGAAACTTGAAGAATTAGTAAGAGTTTACCAGCATCCAAGTTGAGGAAATTCTTTCATGAATAAAGGTTCTGTTTCTAGGATTCACAGGTTATCTCTCTCTCCAGGCTCCTCCCCAATGGTGATTTTGGATCCATAATATCCATTAAAAAGTCATCCATTAAATATGTATTGCACATCCAATGAAGTAGACACAGATTCTGTGCTTAATAGAAGCTCATAATCCTTTACAAACTGGGACCAAACTGCCTCTCTTTAGGACCTGATGCTTAAGCCAACCTGCTCTTTACAAGCATTTAATGTGTTAGAGAGTGACTTTTATATCCCATACTTGTTTTGCCTCCATGCTGTAACATTATCCAGAATTCTCTTTTCCAGTTACAAATTCTATCAAACCTGTGGGCTCCTTTTCTTCCTGTTCTTTACTTCTCTTCTCTTTCCCAACAATTCAGCTCATACTGGTAAAGGTAGGTGTCTGTGGCAGGCCAAAGGTTGCTGTGTGGTCCAGAGCAGCTTGTCAGAATCCAGGGAGGTGGAAATGGGCACACAAGATGAGCCGGGAGGGGACTTCCTTGGAGGTCCAGTGGTAAAGAATCTCGGTTCCAAAGCAGGAGACTTGAGTTGGATCCCTGGTTGGGAACTACCATCCCACATGCTGCAGGGCAACTAAGCCCACACACCATTAAGATTCCCCCGTGTTGCAACTAAGACCTGATGCAGCCAAAATAAATAAGAATAAAATAAATAATAAAAAATGAGCCAGGAATATCTGGTCATACCAAAAAGTAAGGAAGTATTCACGGTGATGGTAATTTCAAAAGAACACAGGAGACTTTCTGAAGGGGAAACCGGAGAATCAAAATAGATAACAGTAGCAATTACAACCCACTGAATAAAATATGAAATAACATCTAGACTTGTATACAAATGAATGGACATATTGAAAGTTATGTGAAAATTGAGTTATATACATAGTTTCAAAGTAGTTCTAAGATAAATATTAATTGTAATGGGGAAACAGCACTTTTTAATGGAAAAGGCTGCTGGCAACTGTCTATACGAAGTGATCCAAGAGAACATCAACCAGCAGTGAGACAGAGAACTTAGGCATCACGTGATGAAATGTGATGAGAAGAAGGCAACATCAGTTTTGGTGCACAGTTGCCATAGATGCATAGCCTGAACCTAATCATAAGAAGTTATCAGATAAACTCAAAGTGAAGGACATTATCCCGAATTACTGGCTTGCAATCTTCAAAAGGAATTACGTTGTCAAAGAGCAAGATAAAGCAGAAGAATGGATTTAGGGTAAAGAGAATAAGAGGACAGTCAGTCAGTTCAGTCGCTCAGCTGTGCCCAACTCTTTATGACCCCATGGACCACAGCACGCCAGGCTTCCCTGTCCTTCACCAACTTCCAGAGTATGCTCAAACTCATGTCCATCAAGTAGGTGATGCCATCCATCCATCTCATCCTCTGTCGTCCCCCTCTCCTCCTTCCTTCGATCTTTCCCAGCATCAGGATCTTTTCCAATGAGTCAGTTATTCGCATCAGCTGAAACTATTGGAGTTTCAGCTTCAGCATCATTCATTCCAATCAATATTCAGAACTGATTTCCTTTAGGATTGACTGGTTTGATCTCCTTGCCATCCAAGGGACCGTCAAGAGTGTTTTTTCAACACCACAGTTCAAAATCCTCAGTTTTTCAGCACTCAGTTTTCTTTATGAGAACTGAATTCTAGCTAGGCTGGTTCCCTCTGCTCTAAGACTACCTTTGAATCTACTAGCCACACTTGAATTGAGTCTGAAGATTCAATGGTACTGTTGGACCAGTGTTAATTTTCTGATGTAGATGATTGTACTGTGTTCATGGAAAAGAATGTTCTTATTGTAAGAAATGCACATGAAGATGTTTGCAGGTGATAGACTTTTCAACAAGTATGTAATTTTAGGAAAAAGAAAAAGTATCCACAAAGGGTATGCACAACTTTTATGCAAATTCAATATTGTTTTAAAATGAACTAAATAGATGAAAGGGAAAATAAAGTGGTTGCGGGTCTCTCCCTGATTCTTTTTTCACCCCTCCTAATGCTGACCCTCCTCCTGCCACAATTCTCTGAACCGGAGACCAGCACATAGTTTAAGAGAGTAAGATCTAAATCCAGGTTGAGGAGAGTTATAATCTAAAACCCACTGTTTATTTTATTTCCTATGTGACTCTTAGCAAATTATTTACATCCTTGTGCATGGTAGCTTCCTCTGTACAAAAGAAAACACAGTAGTGTTTCTCTTTAAAAGTTGTGGAAATTAAATTGGCTGCAGCATAAGATACTCACTCAGTGTCAGCACATAACAAGCACTGAATATGTGCTAACGACCTTAATTGACCACCCAGGCCTTCATACATACATCAGTAACTCCAGCCACCTCACTGCTGTCTCACCACCTATGGCCAGTAAGACACCCCTCAAAATTGCAACATCACTTAGCCTCCTCTGATGTGATTCCTTTTCATCTACCTCAAGCTTTGAAATTTCAGAGTCCCTGGTACAAAAAGCTCAGGCCAGCTGGGAACCAGAATACCTTTTTTTTTTAAATCTCTGAACTCATTTGATCCTTACAAGCTCCCTGGGACATACCATCATGTCCATTTTACAGGAGAGAAAGCAGGTTCCAAGAAATGAAAGATCTTGTTTGATTCACCCAACAAACAAGTGACACTGCCTTCCTACAGCCCTCCTGATTCAAGTTGTATATTCTGTCCATCACATCATGCCACCCTGTTTAACTCTGTTTTCTAAACATTGTTCGTATAGCATTGATGTTATTGCAGCATTCAGTGGTGAGAATGAGAGAGGAGTGGCTGAGAGAGAAATAGACAGGGCAGTGTGTGTGTGGGGTGAAGGTATACAGGGTTCTCTAAGGACACACATTGCCACGCTGCCACCGTCCTCTTTTGACAACAAGGGATGAGAACTTGAGCACTGCAGTTGATGCGAGATCCAACTACCTCCAAGAACAGAATATGAAACATGAGATTGATGTCCACACTCCCCTGTATCACCCTGTCTTAGAAAGCTGTGTGTGATTGTGAGGACAGAGTGTGGTATCTTTATGGAAGGAGAAGTCCAACAAATCATTAGATGTGGTCCTCTCGTGACACAGAGCACAGGCCTGAGAAGCCTGAGCAATTACTTTTGCAGAACTATCTAATTGGAGGCATGATTAGTTGAATCTTCCTCATAGACTACACTTTAAGTAAATGGCTGGTGTCCATAAGAGGAATTATGGCTTTGAAATCATTGTGATCAACATCTGTAAATAATTCTCAAATAGCATTCTTCATGCTGTGTAAATCAGACCCATGTTTCCAGGAAGTGTGAAACACCTTTTGAAAATATACAAACATTACTTGATCTGGGATAATAATAGAACAGTTTTAGCATTGTTTGAAAAGATTGCTAAATTTACACTATTTTTGTCAACATACACAAGTAAATATGTGTATTGCTCAATGCACACACATCTTAATTGCCTATGTGAACACCTTAAAAATAGTAGTGTTTAGGGGGAAATATTTATTTTAACTCAGACAATCTTCCATTGCATGTTAATTAACAAGTGAAAATATGTTACTATCCTCTGTATTGGCATGAAGAAAAGAAATATTTTACAAATCTTTCCTGTAATTCCTTGGCTCTCTTGGGTGTTTGAAATCCACACGTTGCAAAGCCCTGTGACCTAAGAAAGAGACATCCAAGCCTGGAGACTGGGGACTCTGTCACTTCTTCATCATTAGGCTCACAGCCAGTGTAACAGGATGCTGGCAGAAATTTCCTTGTTGACTCAGAATATCAGGTGAAGCCTTAACCTGAAAGCACTGAATGATGAGCATCCCCATAAACCATCATTGCAGGAAATTCCCTAAGAAAAGAATTAACCTGATTCTTTGCTACCAGCTTAATGCCAGACTCCAGGTCATAGGAACTAGTTATGTTGTGTACTAGTATTTTAGGGCTGCCGTAGTAAAATAACACAGACTGGGTGGCTTAAACAACAGGAATGTATCTGCTAATAATTGTGGAGGCTAGAATTTCAAAATTACATCTTCCTTCCTTCCTTCCCTTCTGGCTGCACCTCTCTTACTTGTAGCACGCAGGATCTTCAGTCTTCACTGCGGCATGCAGGATCTTTAGTTGCGGCATGTGGGATCTAGCTCCCTGACGCAGCCCGCCCTGCACTGGGGCTGCAGAGTCTCAGCCACTGGGCCCCCAGGGGAGTCCCAAGGTCTCGTTTCTACTGAGCGCTCTCTCCTTGACTTGCCACCTTCTCACCGTGTCCTTGCGTGGTCTTTCCTCCATGCACACATATTCCTGGTGTCCCTTTCTGTGTTCACATGTCCTCTTATTATAAGGACACCAGTGATGCTGGCTTAGGGTCCATTCTCAAAGGGCTTCATTTTGACTTAATCACCTCGTTAAAGGCCCTGTATCTAAATACAGCCGCATTCTGAAATACTGAGATTTAGAACTTCAACATACGAATTTTCTGTGGACACAGTTCAGTCCTTAACACCCTATTATTAAATGCTTTCTCTAACCATAGAGTTGGCTAAGTGCTTTTCCTAATAATAGCAGAGTGCCTGGCACCTCTGATGTTTTCAGTAAAATTTAGCCAAGTGCTTTACATGCATTATGTCATTTAAATCCTATATGTTTAGGTAAATCATTCATTACCCCTGCCTATAGGGTAGAAAACAGCCTCAGAGAAATTAAGCAAATTTTTCAAGGTCTTGCAGTTAACAAATAAATACTTTAGCTGGGATTCTGATGAAGATGGTCATGTATAAGCCAGCTCTCCTACATTTAAGATCTCATTCACCATTGCATATTTATATAACTACATGATAATTTCTCTCTATACCTGGCTTTACAAATGCCTCACTGATGAGACGTTTCTAGTTAATGTCACATGTTTGTAACTCTACTCTTCTTGTATTTGATAAGAAGATGTGAAAAGTACCCAAGAATAAATTACAGATAGTCATATGTATATTAAATTACAAATGCATATATCTTTAAACATATGGTGATACACCATATATATGCATATATTGACACATAAGAGTAAGCTGTTTGGTAAAATGACTAAATTATTTTCTCAGTATGGAACTTGTTCTTTTGGTGAATCTTCAGTTCAGTTCAGTTCAGTTCAGTTGCTCAGTCACATTCAACTCTTTGAGACCCCGTGAACTGCAGCACGCCAGGCCTCCCTGTCCATCACCAAAGAGTTCACTCAAACTGATGTCCATCGACTTGGTGATGCCATCCAGCCATCTCATCCTCTGTCATCCCCTTCTCCTCCTGCCCCCGATCCCTCCCAGCATCAGAGTCTTTTCCAATGAGTCAACTCTTCGCATGAGGTGGCCAAAGTATTGGAGTTTCAGCTTCAGCATCAGTCCTTCCAATGAACACCCAGGACTGATTCTTTTTAATTCTTCATTTTTTGCCATAAGGGTGGTGTCATCTGCAAATCTGAGGTTGTTGATATTTCTCCCAGCAATCTTGATTCCAGCTTGTGCTTCTGCCAGCCCAGCGTTTCTCATGCTGTACTCTGCACAGGAGTTAAATAAGCAGGGTGACAATATATAGCCTTGACATACTCCTTTTCCTATTTGGAAGCAGTCTGTTGTTCCATGTCCAATTCTAATTGTTGCTTCCTGACCTGCGTATGTTTCTCAAGAGGCAGGTCAGGTGGTCTGGTATTCCCATCTCTTTCTGGATTTTTTTTTTTTCTTTCAGGATTTTCCACAGTTGATTGTGATCCACACAGTCAAAGGCTTTGGCATAGTCAATAAAGCAGAAATAGATGTTTTTCTGGAGCTCTCTTGCTTTTTCCATGATCCAGCGGATGTTGGCAATTTGATCTCTGGTTCCTCTGCCTTTTCTAAATCCAGGTTGAACATCTGGAATTTCACGCTTCATGTGTTGCTGAAGCCTGGCTTGGAGAATTTTAAGCATTACTTTACTAGCGTGTGAGATGAGTGCAATTGTGTGGTAGTTTGAGCATTCTTTGGCATTGCCTTTCTTTGGTGAATCTTACTGTTGGCTTTTCATTAAAGAAATTCAAGAACAATTGCAGTTATTATACAAGAAGTTGTTCTTAACATTTATTGAGGGTTCTCAATGTGTCAGGATCTTTGAACATTTATTTGGTCGCATACTTCCTGAAAGTCTTAGAGGATCAGCACTTTACAGATTAAAAAAAAAGAGAGAGAGAGAGAAAAGAAAAGAAAACAGATTCCTGAAGAAATCACAATTGTCTGCATCAGGGAACTTTAATATTTGCAGAATCTCCCAAGAGACACGCAGTAGGGAGATTAAAGAAGTGGCTTCCTAACAGTTGTTGACTGAATAAAATGCATGACCTTAAAGCTGGGAATTATGTTGTATTCAGTGATGTTACTGAAGACTATAGCCCAGGAATCAGCCTCTTGGTTAGCTCTGAGGAACTGTTACAAAGAAAAAAGGGACGAGCCAGGATATATGGGAGTTTTGCTGAAAAGCAACAAACAAAACCCATCAAAAGATGTAAACATCAAAAGATTACTACCGATCACAAAAAAAGCCATCTCAAGTTAATGATTTTGATGCTTTTATCAAATTTTGTGGTATGCATGCATTAGCCAAGACTTTTTTTTCTAAAATATTTCCCCTGAGCCCCTCAGAAATTCTGATTCAGTGTGTTTTGTTGATGTCTAGAAATTAATACACTTTATGATCTGTCCCAGGCAATCACCCGAATAGTTCATACTGCCAATATACTATTGATAAATTTTGAGATACAATAGTTGATATTAGAGGTTCTTCCCCCTTGCTTCCTATTAGAATCAAGAGGAGTTTTGTTTATGGCTTTGTTTTGAGTTTTCATTGCTATAGCCCGCATCAAGATTACCCAGAAGTTCTCAGTTAAGTGATCTGAGATGGAGCTTAAGAATCAAACTATTTTAAAATTCCCAAGGATTCCCTGGCGGTACAACAGTTAAGACGTCGCCTTCCAATGCGGGGGGTGTGGGTTTGATCCTCTCATAGGAGAGTTAAGTTTGCACATGCCTCGCGGTCAAAAGGCTAAAACATAAAACAGAAGCGATGTTATAACAAATTCAATTAAATCTTTAAAAATGGCCCACATCAGGAAAAAAAAAATCCCCAAATATTTATAATGGGCATCAAAGATGGAAGAGTTGAGAATGGTCCTCCAGATATAACATAATGCAGTCAGGAATATTTCAAGGACCAAACTGATTCTCCCAAAAACGCATCTCAGTTAAAATGCTGCCCCTGGAAATTATTTCCTACAGGGAAAATATTGTTTTCTTTACTGATGATATTTCATTTCCAAAATATATTACTCTTATACTTAAAAATACCAATTCAAGATTCTTATGATGCAAAAATGTTACAGATATATAGGCAGTGTTTACTAAAAGAGAACATGGAGAAAAGAAGCTTCACAAAAAGTGAAATTATCCAGAAGAGCTTAGAAAAATCTAAGTAAAAGAGACACATTTGGAGGACACCATAATTGTGACATTTGGAGGTACCTAAATTGTGCCTTCTGTGTGCTATACTCAGTCATTCAGCCGTATCTGATTACTTGTGACCCCATGGACTGTAGCCCACCAGGCTCCTCTGTCCATGGGATTCCCCAGGCAAGAATACTGGAGTAGTATACCATTTTCTCCTCCAAGGGTTCCTCCTGATCCAGGGACCAAACTCATATTGTACCTGGTACTGGGCTAAACTGTTAGCACACATCATGCTGATTAATATTTGCAGTAACACTATGACATGCACATCCTACTGTTCATGGTGTTCTCAAGGTAAGAATACTGAAGTGGTTTGCCATTCCCTTCTCCAATGGACTACATTTTGTCAGAACTCTCCACCATGACCGTCTGTCTTGGGTGGCCTTACATGGCATGGCTTAGTTTCATTGAGTTAAACAAGGCTGTAGTCAGTCAGACAAGGCTGTGGTCTTGAACCCCATGAGCAGTATGAAAAGGCAAAAAGATAGGACACTGAAAGAGCAACACCTAGGTCGATAGGTGCCCAACATGGTATGGGAAATCAGTGGAGAAATAACTCCAGAAAGAATGGAGAGACAGAGCCAAAGCAAAAACAACACCCATCTGTGGATGTGACTGGTGATAGAAGCAAGGTCCAATGCTGTAAAGAGCAATATTGCATAGGAACCTGGAATGTTAGGTCCATGAATCAAGGCAAACTGGAAGTGATCAAACAGGAGATGGCAAGCATGAACATTGACATTTTAGGAATCAGAGAACTAACATGGACTGGAATGGGTGACTTTAACTCATATGGCCACTATATCTACTACTGTGGGCAGAATCTCTTGGAAGAAATGGAGTAGCCATCATAGTAAACAAAAGAGTCCGAAATGCAATACTTGGATGCTATCTAAAAAATGACAGAATGATCTCTATTTGTTTCCAGCAAACCATTCAGTATCAAAGTAATCCAAGTCTATGCCCTGATCAGTAATGCTGAAGAAGCTGAAGTTGAATGGTTCTATGAAAACCTACAAGACCTAGAACTAAGACCCAAAAAAGATGTTCTTTTAATTATAGGGGACTGGAATGCAAAAGTAGGAAGTCAAGAAACACCTGGAGTAACAGGCAAATTTGGCCTTGGAGTGAATGAACCAGGGCAGAGGCTAATAGAGTTTTGCCAAGAGAACACACTGGTCATAGCAAACACCCTCTTCCAACAACACAAGAAAAGATTCTACACATGGACATCACCAGATGGTCAACACCAAAATCAGATTGATTATATTCTTTGCAGCCAAAGACAGAGATGCTCTATACAGTCAGCAAAAACAAGAGTGGGAGGTGACTGTGGCTCAGACCATGAACTCCTTATTGCCAAATTCAGACTTAAATTGAAGAAAGTAGGGAAAACCACTAGACCATTCAGGTGTGACATAAATCAAATCCCTTGCGATTATACAGAGGAAGTGACAAATAGATTTAAGGGCCTCGATCTGATAGACAGACTGCCTGATAAACTATGGGTGGAGGTTCATGACATTGTACAGGAGACAGCAAAGAAATGCACAAAAGGAAAATGGCTGTCTGGGGAGGACTTACAAACAGCTGTGGGAAGAAGAGAAGGGAAAAGCAAAGGAGAAAAGGAAAGATATAAGCATCTGAATGCAGAGTTCCAGAGAATAGCAAGAAGAAATAAGAAAGCCTTCCTCAGTGATCAGTGCAAGGAAATAGAGGAAAACAATAGAATGGTAAAGACTAGAGATCTCTCCAAGAAAATTAGAGATACCAAGAGAACATTTCATGGAAAGATGGACTCAATAAAGGACAGAAATGGTATGGACCTAACAGAAGTAGAAGATATTAAGAAGAGGTGGCAAGAATACACAGAAGAACTGTACAAAAAAGATTTTCATGACTGAGATAATCACGATGGTATGATCACTCACCTAGAGCCAGACATCCTGGAATGTGAAGTCAAGTGGGCCTTAGGAAGCATCACTATGAACAAAGCCAGTGGAGGTAATGGAATTCCAGCTGAGCTATTTCAAATCCTAAAAGATGATGCTGTGAAAGTGCTGCACTCAATATGCCAGCAAATTTGGAAAACTCAGCAGTGGCCACAGGACTGGAAAAGGTCATCCCAATGAAAAGCAATGCCAAAGAATGCTCAAACAACCACGCAATTGCACTCATCTCGCATGCTAGTAAAGTAATGCTCAAAATTCTCCAAGCCAGGCCTCAACAATACTTGAACCATGAACTTCCAGATGTTCAAGCTGGTTTTAGAAAAGGCAGAGGAACCAGAGATCAAATTGCCAACATCCGCTGGGTCATCCAGAAAGCAAGAGAGTTCTAGAAAAACATCTATTTCTGCTTTATTGACTATGCCAAAGGCTTTGACTATGTGGATCACAATAACCTGTGGAAAATCTTGAAAGAGATGGGAATACCAGACCACCTGACCTGCCTCTTGAGAAACCTGTATGCAGGTCAGGAAGCAACAGTTAGAAGTAGATATAGAAGAACAGACTGGTTCCAAATAGGAAAAGGAGTACGTCAAGGCTGTATATTGTCACCCTGCTTATTTAATTTATATGCAGTGTACATCATGAGAAACGCTGGGCTGGAGGAAGCACAAGCTGGAATCAAGATTGCTGGGAGAAATATCAATAACCTTAGATATACAGATGACACCACCCTTATGGCAGAAAGTGAAGAAGAACTAAAGATCCTCTTGAAAGTGAAAGAGGAGAGAGAACATGTTGGCTTAAAGCTCAATATTCAGAAAACTAAGATAATGGCATCTTGTCCCATCACTTCATGTCAAATAGATGGGGAAACAGTGACTGACTTTATTTTGGGGGGCTCCAAAATCACTGCAGATGTTGACTGTAGCCATAAAACGAAATGATTCTTACTCCTTGGAAGGAAAGTTATGACCAACCTAGACAGCATATTAAAAAGCAGAGACATTAGTTTGCCAACAAACATCTCTCTCATCAAGGCTATGGTTTTTCCAATAGTCTTGTATGCATGTAGGAGTTGGATACTAAAGAAATTTAGCCCCAAAGAATTGATGCTTTTGAACTGTGGTGTTGGAGAAGACCCTTGAGAGTCCCTTGGACTGCAGGGAGATCCAACCAGTCTATCCCAAAGCAAATCAGTCCTGAATATTCATTGGAAGGACCAGTGCCGAAGCTGAAACTCCAATACTTTAGCCGCCTGATGCAAAGAGCTAACTCGTTTGATAAGACCCTGATGCTAGGAAAGATTGAGGGTAGTAGGAGAAGAGGACAACAGGAGATGGTTGGATGGCATCACCGACTCGTGGAGATGAGTTTTAGTAAACTCTGGGATTTGGTGTTGGAGAGGGAGGCCTGACATGCTGCAGTCCATTGGGTTGCAAAGAGTCAGACACGACTGAGCGACTGAATTGAACTGAACTGATGCACATCATCATTGAATATGCTTTACTGCTTAGAAACCTTTTCAAATTCACAGAGAACATAACCTCAGTTCAGTTCAGTTCATCATCCTTCGAGTCAGTGATGCCATCCAGTCATCTCATCCTCTGTAGTCCCCTTCTCCTCCTGCCCCCAATCCCTCCCAGCATCAGAGTCTTTTCCAATGAGTCAACTCTTTGCATGAGATGGCCAAAGTACTGAAGTTTCAGCTTTAGCATCATTCCTTCCATAGGGACCAGAATTCAAGGCTCATGATCAAGGGCAATGATTCAAGGTCAGTGATCTTCCTATTAAAAACACTAATATTGTGTACCATTCCCAGATACATTTGTGTGACTTCTCCATTGAATCAAGAGTTGGGCTTTGAGGTTCCAAGTGTGAGGAAGAAATTGTTAGGGGTCAAAATGACAGAAAAAATCTGACTGTGGAGACCATGAAACAAGGCCAAATGGGAAGCCCACATTCCCCATACTCATCTCCTGGAAGAACCAATCCCATTGGAATTTAGATTCCAGCAAGGCATGTGTGTCAACTGAAAAACAAACAAACAAACAAACAAACAAACAAAAAAAAACAAAGTACAACATTACAATTGAGAGTTAAGTTTTATTTGGGGGAAAAATGAGAACTAAGACGTGGGACACAGCCTTTTAGATAGCTCTGTACCTCTGAAGAAGTTCCAGGGGAGATCAGTATATATGTAATCTTAGTGAGGTTGATACATGCTGTCAAGCACACATTTTATCAAAAGGTTGCTCCTAGTCATGAGAAGATAGCTCTGTTAATTTTTTTACCTGTTTTCTATATTTGAGAAGATACAAAAAATCAGGGGCATGAAACCTTCTCCCCAAAATATCTAACACTCTGAAAACCTATTTTTGCAAGTGTTCCTCAGAGCACAGAGTGCCACACTCCTGATCTCTGCACTGAAATTTCAAGGAGTATTGAAGGTCAGCAACTGCAGTGGCTAGTGACTTAAGCCTTGTAGAGGTAGAGGGCAAGTGACCATTTTTAGTTGGCATGTGAATTTCCTGATTCTTACTTCATGTATTGTTGTTCTAGATAAACCTGCTTACAAGTTGCTCTGTTACAGCTTAAGACTGTGCCAAGCTCTATACTCAGTACTGAGAATATTCAATATAATCACTACCCTTATAGTCACCCACATAATTACGGGAAATTAACAAATACATTAAAGCTATGGTGTATTTATGTTAGGGCTTTGCTGGTAGCTTAGCAAAGAACTGTCTGCAATGCAGGAGACTGGGGTTCAACCCCTGGGTCAGGAACCACGGATCAGGGAATCAAATCCAGGTCTCCTGCATTTACATTAAGGAGTACATAGTAAAGTCACTTTTATGGGAGAGGGAAAATAACGTGGAGCGCAGAAGGAAGGAAAGCAAGTGAAGGAAACAGATAAAGAAGTTGGTTTTCAGAAACATGGAAGAGTTGGAGTGAGGGGACTGCACTCCCCACAAAGAGCCCATCCTCCTCCATTCCCTCTTGACTTTTTGTCTCGAAAAGATCTCGAGCCAATAGCTTGTTAGGCCTTATTGATGATGATACAGTGAATTTCCACTTCTCCACGCATCCACTCAATCCTTCAAAAATTCCCAGTGGGAAGAAGTGCTTTTTAAACCACCTGTTCTCCTCTGAGTTCTATCATTACGGGCTAATTTCTTTGAAAGTGTCTCCTTGAAAAAAAAAGAAAAAGAAACCTCCTGACTAATCGGGAGCTGTCCATCAATAGCAGAAACCCTTTGGCAGCTATTTACCGTATGTACTTGTTTTCCCTCTTTGGTCTAAATGATATTTTTTGGAAAATAAAAAAATGTATTGATACAAACTCTCTTTTTTTTTAAATTTTCAGATCAATTGAGTAGCTCTATTCTTTTCTTTCAGGAAAAATGTGTGCTAGTTATTCCCATTGAGTAAGGTTATTAAAAGATAGAAAAAATAGAAATTCTATCCTCTAAACCATCCCAGAGCTTCTGTCATAGGGCACAAAACCCTAAAGTGTTGACTATTCAGCTGTGCAAGTTTCAGATGATCCACTCAGAAGTCATATGTCTGTTTATATATCTTCTATTTCACTGTATTTTTATTTTGATTGATTTTCAATTTTTTTTCTGAACTTCATAACTTGGAGATAATACACGCCTGGCACCAACCACTTTATATTTTTTTAAAAAAATGTACTGAACATTTGCTCTTAAGAGAAAATTGGATCCGTGATGTGACTATTTCTATTTAATGTCAGGTAGTCACAACTTGTTAAGACCTGCTTTTCTCAAGGCTCTGAAGCTGGACTTATAATGAACATTCATTTTCAGTGTTTGGTGTGTGCTTATGACATTCTTCATCTGTAAATTACCTGCAATTCTGTTTTACTAGGCTGCTTCCTAATATAAAACCCTAATACTAGTAATATGACTTACTTGAATTTACATCAGTATAAACTAATTAAAAATTAGTAGTAGCTGCATGGTGTGTGTAGCTCAGTGAACAGTATCATACTAATGTCAACTTTTAGGCTTTGATATTAATACCTTGTATAGCATGTTACCATTGGAAAAGGTAAGACAGGGGCCCATGGGACTCCATGTACTATTTGTACAAATGTCTGCGAATTTTTCACTATTTCAAAATAAAAATGAAAAACAACAGTAAAAAGAAGAAACAAAGATCATTGCAGACTAACAAATATAGACTTTAAAACAACACAATTTGGGTTCCTGGCTGCATCACTTAAGAGCTGACTGGGAGAATTATTTGGTCTCTAAAAGTTTCATGTTGTTCCTTTCTAAAATGGAAGTAGTAGACATGGTGAATTGTGTAAGAAAAATTTTCCAATGAATCTTGCCTGAAGCTGTAAAACTGTGCGGAACATAAGTGACACAGATAAAACTAACAGCAACAACCACAAAATCTGTGTTGAATTTCTTATGTTTAAGTGTTTATCTGTTCTATAGATTCTGTCTTAGACACGTATATGTTAAGATAACTTAACCATTGGGTCCTTCCAAACCTCTGAGTTCCCTGCCCATTCCTGTTTCTGTCTGTTGGTTTTGAGGTGATTGCAGGATAAATGACTAATAACAGAAGGAGGAATTTAATCTTTCTTGGCTCCCTGTTACCATCACAATACGTCTCTACTGAGCACAGGGTCAAGACCCAAATGTATTGGCTAAACAGGTTACTACTCAAAGGCCCTTGAATATGGTAAAAGACAATCATTCAAAGGCGCTGTTTTACAATTAAAGCAGCGAATCCATTGTCATTAAATAAACAATCCATTGGATATCATCATTTGAAATGAAAGCAAACACTGTAGCTTCATAACCCTGAAAAACCCAGAAGCCAGAATTTCTTTCCCTGTCATGATAGAATGTAACACCATAAAACACCATTTGGAAAAAAAGACATGGAACCGTCCCATTTTTTTGTTGTTGTTTGTTTCTTATCTAATATTGAGTATGCCGGTGCATTCCTAACGAGTAACATTGTTATAGACAGATTTCTCTGCAAAAGATTTCTGAAGCTGTATTGCATGCTAACAAGGAATACCAGCTACAATAAATTGTCTAACATCTACCCTATAAATTACATTTTTTAAAAGTCCATATACTAATGCAAAACATGCATGGCATATTTAATTTCCTGATTAAAGAAGGCAACCCTCCCAGAAGAATGAATCCCTGATCATCATAGTCATAATGGCATTTCATTCCTCTGCATGGAATTTCTATGTCATTGTTTTCTCCTTATAGAATCCTCAGTGTTCACAATCAACTATGGACTAGTAGTTGAAAGTTGAAATTGATGTGGCTCCAAGATGCATACATTTTTGTCAGTTACATAGAGATCAATTCTACGTGCATATTTTTGGCCTTGATCTCCATAAATGTTCCACACACTTTGATAACCATCTTCCAAAGTTTTAACTGCAAGGGATGTTGATGAATAAAATGATAGCTCCCATATGAACAAAAGAGTGCTGATGACACATAATGTACAATCTGATGAACATTTATGATCTTATCAGAGAACCAGTGTACAGTTGAGACTTCTGGAAATAAGACCATCAAGCACCAGAGGCTGGTGCAACAACCTTATACAGTGGGAAAGGAAAAATAAATCTTCTTTTCTGATAAGCAACACCTTGGACAATATAACAAAATCACATTTTAATGTATTTTAATTAATTTATTTATTTGACTGCACCAGGTCTTAGTTGAGGCATGTGGGATTTACTTACCTGACCAGGATCCAACCTGGGCCACCTGCATTGAGAGTGCAGAGTTTTTGCCACTGGACTACCAGGGAAGTCCTAAAATCACATTTTCAAGATTATGCATTACTTTGACTTATTTTGAATGACACTGACCAAGTCACAAAGATGTCAAAACCTGTGAAAAATCCAAATCTAAACTTTCCCACCTTTTTCCTGGGTGATCTGAAATGAGTTATTAGCACCTAAATTCATAATGTCATCTGTAAAATGAGGAAAATTTTAAAAAGAAAGAAAGAAAAAAAACTTGAACAATTTTGTGTGGATGAAATGATGTCCATGCTCTGCTCCCACATCACATAACAGAAGTTAAACTACTGTACTTTTTCCCCTAAATTATATTAAAACTGCTTACCTGCTAAATTGGTAAGAATCTTATTTCAGAGTCTTACTTCTACTGTCCCATCTTTGTCCTTAGAATCTAAGGATTATATGAGAACACTAAGGAGCTACAGCATAAGCCAGTCTCCTGTCTAAAGATGAATAAATGGAAAGAGGGAGGGTTTAGGCCTGTCCCCAAGTTTCTGTAAATGTCCTTGTTCCTCCAGGCCGCAGCATGTGCTCTTGCATAAGGTCTTCCACTGGTCAATCACGGTGGCTTGTCTTAGCTAGGATGAAGTCTCTATAACCCAGATCCCGGGAAACTGTCTTAAAGATGTAGGGATTTCTTCTTCAGATAATGTCCTTTCACCAGTGCTTCGTATAAATAAGCATGCCCCTTTTCTCTCAGCATAGTGGTTTTACATCCAGGTTACTGGATATCTGTCCTTGGTGACTACATAATCAATATCCATATTTCCAGAGTCAAAGAGTTCTTCTCCAGAAATCAACTTATATCTTCTTATTCTTTTTATCTTCTGAATTTGGAATTCAGAAACACAAACCCAAATTTAGATTTTAACAATTACAATTGTGACTTCATAAGAGGACAAGCTTAAGCATCTTCCTGTAAAACAGTTTAATTGGCTCTAAAATGACCTTATTTTCAGTTAAAAGGAAAGACACATTTAAAATGCCAACCACTTCTGTCTTGCCTTCCTGTCTTATGAAAGCTGATCATAAATTCATGGGAAAAGACCAAGAAGGTGTAATTGTTGATTTTATATGGCAACTGGGCTGAGTCACAGTGCCTGGATATTTGGTCAAACATTATTCTGGATATTTCTGTAGATGTATTTTTTGGATGAGATTAGCATTTAAGTCAGTAGACTTTGAATAAAGCATATTGCCCTCAACAGTGGGAGAACGTGTCTCACACACAATCCGTTAAAGGCCTTAATAGAACAAAGACTGACCTCCCCTGAACAAGAATTCCATCAGCAGACTGCCTTTGAACACAAACCACAACTGTTCCCCAAGTCTCCAGCTTGCCAGCCTACCATACAGATTTTGACTTACTAAGACCTGATGATTATGTGAGTCAGTTCCTAGAAATCAATCAATCTCTCAATAATAGATATGGTGATAGATACATGTGGTAATAAATAGATAGATATGGTAATAAATAGATATGGTTATAGATAGATATATTTATATGGTGATATATAGATAGAGATAGTTATAGATGGATAGATAGACACAGATCTGAGTATATGGTACTGAGACCCTATCCAAACCAAACCAAAGTTTTGCAAAGTAAGCCCACTTCATGATTTTCTCCATTCTTCCATAAATCCGCTTTTCTCTTCTCTCATGTCCCAACTTCATCTCACCTTTGAGTTTAAGGTAAAGTACTTTCTGAGTGAAAATTTTGTCTCATACCTCCTCAGGATTAAAATACATTCATCTATATTAATTTGCACAGGTTCTATACTAATCAAAGAGGATTTTTCTGACCAAACTGACTATAGAAATCTAGGGAAGTGGGCTTTAGATAGTATCAAAATTTTACATGGAAGTACAGACAGAAGTGGGTTATAACTGCTGGCTTTATTTCATAGTAAATTTACTTTGCATACATTAACTTCCCTTAGTCCTGTTGATGCAGATCATAAGGTGAGCAAAGCTTTCCTTCAGATAATAATTAGACTGCATAAGAATTGAATGGGTAATACTAAATTTATATGCTTGAATAAGTCAATATTTTTATTATTTTAAAATTATTTTTAAAATGAGAGTTTATTTAAGCATGCTATCTTTAACTATAATTTAGCCAAACTATAATATTGATTGTTTTCAGAGCTCCTATTTCAGGATGAATGTTCATTTCTTCATCTTTGATTTTCATCTATTGACTTTTGTTAGTACTAAAGTATTTTCTGAATCTTTCTGCAAGAAAATAAGAGTCTCACGTGTGCTTCACAAGGGCATGCAATAGGACTTTTTTTTCCTAAAATGATTTTTATAGATAATGGAAGTAACTAGCTATCAATGTTTAGCTGTGTAACAATTTGTATGCTGCTTTTAAAGAAGCACTGAAGATGGCAGAGCCTGGTTTCTCAAGGCCAGAATACAAGGGATCCAATTGTACATTTATTTTATTGAAAACTCAAGTGAATAGTTGAATTTCTACAATTAGAAAATGTCCACGGGTTAAACTGTATCAGGAAGTGTACGATTGAAGTAGATAATAAAATTCTTTTTTATGTACTGGTAGGAGGTACAGATTCTGGGATGGGCAAAGATGGAATTCTTATGCAAAACCCCTGGCATTAGGCATTGTGAAGGGGGACATTTTCTTCAGATAATTACTTCATATCAACACACAAATCAATTTATCTTCTTCACTTGGATAAAAATAATAACAAACAGAAATATTGATATTTTCTTCATCATTTGACTGAAGATGAAAGTGAAGAAAGTCAAATCTCTTGAAACCCACATAACATTATAATGTTTATTGGGTATTAATAGCGTATAATTGTGTGTTTCGTAGGATAGGTATTCTCCAATGATACTTATTTATACTTTTCTGTACAACTCTGCAAGAGACAACTTCCATAGAAATGTCATAATGGACGAGCCTTGAGGTCCTGAAATGGACCTTCATTAAGTAACTGCTCTCTCTTTGGAAATGCTTTACTTTACTCTATTAAAAACCCTAGCAGGCATAAAGCAATAGGCCACTTGGTAAATAAGTAAATCAAGGCTCAGATAAGTTATTTATTATTTATTTTTGGCTGCACTGGGTCTTTGCTGCCATGAGTGGGCTTTCTCTAGTTGTGGTAAGCGTGGGCTACTCACCAATTGTGGTGTGCAGGCTTCTTATTGTGGTGACTTCCTTCCTTGCAGAGCATGTGCTCTTGCGCTCTCAGGAGTTGCAACTTGAGGGCCCTACAGTACAGAGTCAGTAGTTGTGGCAAATGGGCTTTGTTGCCCCGCAGCATGTAGAATATTCCCAGATCAGAAATCGAGCCAGTGTCCCCTGCATCGTCCGGCAGATTCTTAACCACTGGGCCACCAGGGAAGTCCCCTCCATGCTTTCCTATCTTGCATCATGCGTGTGTAATTGGCTCTGTGTCCTCTCCCACTAGACAGAAGATTCTCGAGGACAGGAACATGTTTTATTTCTGCACTGTTTTAATCTGCATTCTCTCTGGAACTACCATTCACTGTCGTAATAGAATTACCTGTCCAGGGAAGTGCCTGACATTAACAGAAAATTATATAGAGTGCCTAGTATAAGGCAGACTCTGTGCTGGGTTTGGGGGCTATAAAGCTGAAGAAGAAGACATGCTAAGGAAGAATAGGAGAAAGGAAAAGAAAGGATTCTAAATATGGTGCTCAGCAGAGGTGGGGTTATATTCAGGCTATAAGCTAAAGGGTGAGAACCCAGCTATGAAAAGACTGATGTGCAGAATATTCCATGCGCTGAGAAAATACCAAATTCAAAGGATCTGTGTTTTTAAGAAAAGTTGTTATGTTTAGGTAGCCTGTGTGGCTATACCAGAGCAAATGAATGTGTGTGCCTGCCTGAGTGTATGTGCTTGTACATCTATATATGGTTCTTTGTATATTTTTCAGTCCTTTTGTTTAAATCCTTGAATCCTACACTCTCTTTTTTTTTTACCTAAGCTGAATAGCTACTTAAATGGTTGGAGTCTCCTTTTTTACATAAATTTATTTATTTTTAGTTGGAGGACAACTGCTTTACAATATTGTGTTGGTTTCTCCATACATTAACATGAATCAGCCGAAGATATACTTATGTTACCTCCTTCTTGAACCTCCCTTCCACCTCACCCCAGCCCACCCCTCTAGGTTGTCATGGGGCACCAGGTTTGAGCTCCCTGCGTCATACAGCAAATTCCCCCTGGCTATCTATTTTACTATGGTAATGTATATATTTCAATGCTGCTCTCTCAATTTGTTCCACTCTCCTTCCCCCACTGTGTCCACAAGTTGGAGTCTCTTGAAGTCATATTCCCTGGTGTCAAGTAAGGAAAACAGGTATTGATCAAGTGTCCCTACAATAAATGGAACATGAAAAGTTGATAAGCTTGCTATAAAGGAAAGAAATGCCATTCTATGAGAGCATGTAATAGTGAAACTTGACCAAGTATCTCCAAAATACTATCTCTAACACTAGGTGTTAAAATTCAGATTCTTGGCTGAGAGCCAGGACAATTTAGACCTGTTAGAGCAATGCCAAAGGTTTGTTATATGTCATCAGAGAATTATTTTATGATTTTAGAAGTTAAACCAATCAAAGCAAACAAAAAACTAGCAGACCTCTGGAATTCATTTCCATTCTAACAGAGAGTGCACATATTTTTAGATAAACTTAAATCCTACAATTGCAAAGGTTAAAGACCCAGATTCTTTTCTCAATATATGAAAGAACAGAAGGGTCTCCCTCCCTACTCCTACTTAAGATCTGTGGTCAGACACCAATTCCATCAATTCCACCACTCTGCTTTTTTCAGTTTTCCTCTGTACTCTTTTTTTTTTTTTTTGCCACTGAGAATCTTATAACCCACCTCATTCCTGGTAAGTAAATATCTGACCATCCATCCCCAAGGCTGGTACAAAAGAGATGCGTGTTGACATTTTGATACTGGTCAATAGTTTTACAAAAGATGTCAAGGTATCTCCTCAAAACACTCTATGCCCTAAGCATCCATTAGATGAAAATGCCAGCTGAATTGTTTCATTCTTCCTAAGCAAAACTATTCAAAAGGTGCAGGGCATCAGAATGGACTACCTGTGAACAGCTGTGAAAAGACAGCAGGAAATATAAGAGGTCAGAAGGAATAAAAGCAAAGCATTCACCATTGCCGTAACCATCAGCATGCCCTCCTGAGCTAACCTTTCTTGAGGTTCTAACCCCGCTCTGCCTAGAGAAAGTCCCTGTGCAAATGAAAGATAGCTCTGATCCTGCTGTAGCAATAGAAATATGTCTTTGCGTAAGATCCAGGAGGTAGAGAAATAAGGAATCATAAATTCCACGGGTGCTTATGCCTGCTAACAGAGAAAAATACGGGGGCCTCTGAGTGTTGCAACTGTTTCCATCTGTTCTCTTTATGTGTAACTGATGTAAGAAATTAGTGACTGCCAGAAGTCACTTGGTTTGCAATTACAGTGTTTAATGATATTAGTATAAACTAGGAGAATGAGCTACTCTATTTTAGAATAGAAAGCACAAATGAAGGTGAAATCAACTTTTGAGATACTATATCACTTATGAGATCTTTTGTCATTACCTAAAACAATGGAATATTCTCACTTTACTTGAAAGCAGATGGAAAATCCCTAAGACCTGCTGATCTAAGTTGAAGAAAACTTTCACACAAAATCTCCTCGATTTTCATAGCCAGTCATAGGAATGACTTTATTTGTCTCCTATGGGTCAAATGGCTAAGTGTAATAGAGATTAAAAATCACAAAGCTGGTTCTATTACAAGTTAAACTTTGACACCCTAATGCTTGTTTTGTGTCCAAATGAGATGCCACAATATCTATCCTTGTTTTCAGTCTAACTCTGGTAGGACACACATTTTGAGTTCTGGTTTTCACCAAGCACTGCCAACCAGCGTTACAACCTTCATATTAAGTAGTGCAACCCTGGGACCTCTCTGGCTGTCCAGTAGTTAAGGCCTTGATCTTCCAATGCAAGAAGTGTGGGTTTGATCCCTGATAGGAAACGAAGACCCCACATGCTACACAGTGTGGCCAAAAAGTAAAGATTTATAATTGTTCATTGTTTTTTTAAAGTAATGCAACCCTGGGTAAGCCATTTCAGAAAATAAGAATCAGAAAAATCATGTGCGGAGTGGGTTTATTAATGTTTGCCCTGAATGGGGCACAGAAATGATGGTGTGGTCAGAAGATGTCTGTAGAGGCTGAGGAGTCTTAGTAAAACAAACCCTTGCAAATATAGATGGTCAAAAAATAGTGAGTCTCTTAAAGAACAAGTGCAAGATAGAATTTTATCTGTTAGTGAACAATGGAAGAAAAATAAAAATCCACAAGACAACTATTATTTTTCCTGTGGGTGGCAGTGGATATTAGCATAAAATAGATGCATCACAGAGAAGATGGCTATGGGTTGGAATGCCCAGTCTGTCACATCCTAGCTGTAGGACTTACATAAACCCCATAACTTCTCAAAGTCTAAAATTCTCAACTGTAAAAACATAAATAATTCCAATTGCTTCATAATACCACAGTGAGAGTGTTATGAATTAACGGATGTGAAGAGTTTGACGTGCAATAGGTGACTAATAAGACCAGTCTGTCTCTTTGAACCATTCATTCAAAGCCTAGATATACTTTTATTAGAATTTACTGTTTGGAGGGTCAATGGAAATATAATGAAAGCTTTCGCATAAAAATTGTAGACATATACAACTTGCCATGTATTTCTGAAGTTTACAGATGACTTGTAATCTATCAATAGGTTCATGCATTGTTCACAGATCCCTGGTGTACACACAATTGATAGACTCCAGGAAGGTGAAAAGCAGGGATGGTGTTTAGGGTGTTCTGCAAATACTTCAGATAATTTGTGTGAAAATTCTTAAAATATCTTATATTAAAATGCTCAACAACAAAAATACTCAACAAAACATATTTCTTGGAGTCTAGTTGTACGGCAGCTATCACTTCTTTTCTGAGATGAACCAGTGCAATGTAAGATTGTAATCAAGAAGCCAGGTGCACATATTTGCAACAAAACATTTTCTCCTGCTGGACTTAGGTTGGTGTTACCAAGTTGTGGTTATTGGCTTACATTCTTAAAGTTAACAATCCCTGCTTTTAAATGCACAGAGCATCTGGAAGTAGTAGAGAGCTTTGAGACCAAAAAACAAGACCTTTGGGAAACTACTACTCTTGAGTCCCTATTCTTAAGCTAATAATGGTGTTTTGTCAGCTTCTTTAGCCATGTTCTCCTCTGAAGCCTCTAGACGTGAAAAACATTTTATTGCTTGTGTGCGTGTGTCTGCTTAGTCATGGTCTACTCTTTTGCAACCCCATGGACTGTAGTCTGCCAGATGCCTCTGTCCATGGAATTTTCCAGGCAAGAATACTGGAGTGGGGTATAATTTCCTCCTCCAGGGATCTTCCCAACCCAGGGATCAAACCCACATCTCTTGCATCTCCCAGAATGACGGACAGATTCTTTACCACTAGTGCCACCTGGAAAGCCCCTTATTTATTACATATTGTCCTTATCTCAGACATGTAGTAATGTAAAAATCCCTTATATCATTTGGGTTTTTTTTTAGTTGTTATGAAACGAATATTAAAGGGAAAGCAAGTCCATCTTTGTTTTCAACTTAGTTTCACATTTATTTAATGTATAATCATATTAATAGCCATAATTATGGCAGTTTTGCAAAAAGTAATAACTTGGGCATTTATATAGGATCATGTACAACTATTATTTTGAAAAGAATGTTTGCAACTAGATATTTGTCTGAAAGTATTAAAATGATTATTTCAGAGTTTTTAACAAAGCCTTGATATTCCAGTAAATCTCATAAGTTTTGGCATATAGGCAGGCCTTATTTTACTGCACGTTGCTTTATTATGTTTTACAGATAATCGCATTTTTGTTTGTTTTGCACAAATTGAAGTTTTGTGGCAAATTGGTTTACTGGTACCATTTTTCCAACAGCATTTTCTCACTTCAGATCTTTGTCACGTTTTGGTGATCCTTGCAATATTTCAAATATTTCCATTATTATATTTGTTATGGAGATCTGTGATTAGTGATCTTCAGTGTTACCACTGCAATTGCTAAAGGCTTGGATAGATGATGGTTAGCATATTTCAGCAATGAAGTATTTTTAAGTTAAGGCATATATATTGCTTTTTTTAGACATAGTTTTTGCATATTCAGTAGACTACAGGATAATGTAAACATAACTTTTATATGCACTGGGAAACCAGACAATTCATGTGACTCGCTTTGTTGTGGTGGTCCGGAACTAAATTTGCAATGTCTCTGAGGTTTGCTTGTACAGTTTTACAATGTCTTTAGTTAAATGGTGGAAAAAAACAACCACAACAAAAGCCCTTGAAAAAGAAAGGCAAGAGTTTGTTTTAAGTTGATAAAACTGTGAAGACATATTAAATGTAGGGAAGAGATATGTAATATATAAATCAATGACATATAAAAAAACATTGTCGTTACTCAGAAAGGCTTCCCTCGTGGCTCAGATGGTAAGGAATCTGCCTGTAATACAGGAGACCTGGGTTCGATCCCCAGGTTGGGAAGATCTCCTGGAGAAGGGAATGGCTACCCACTCCAATACTGTTGCCTGGAAAATCCCATGAACAGAGGAGCCTTTACCCAGAAGCAAAATATAAAAATTGAAATAATTTTGTGGTCAAAGACCTGTTTATTTGATCAGGTTGATTACAGGAAGCTAAGGTGGGCTTGGTTTTGTAGCATCTCTAAGAATTGGTAGTGTATAAAGGTTATAGTATAAAGGTAACAGTATAAAAGTTAGTTGCATATAGAGTGGCGTTTGGATCCCAGAGGCACTTTGAGAGGTCATTTGAGCAGGGTTGCTCCTCACCTAGACTTCAAAGGTAGTGCTAGTGGCAAAGAACCCACCTACCAATGCTAAGAGACCTGGGTTCAATCTCTGGATAGAGAAGATCACCTTGAAAAGGGCATGGCAACCCACTCCAGTATTCTTGCCTGGAGAATCCCATGGACTGAGGAGCCTGGAGGGCTATATAGTCCATGGGGTTGTGAAGAGTCGCACACTACTGAAGCGACTTGCATGCAAGCTCCTCACAATGATGAAGCTATTGAGTTACAGATCACTGAATGAGCAACAGCCAGCTCCTCACCGAAACACTCAGTTTTCTACTGAGCATAAACAAAACTTCTCACTACCTCTTTTGTCTGTCATCCATGTTGAATATGGCAGATTTTTGTCCTGCACTGATGTTTTAAATTACAGATTTAATTTAAATATGTGTGTGTGTGTGTGTGTGTTGTGTGTGGAGGATGCAGAACCATTTGTGGATGGGAGCTGAGTATCCTTTCAGAGGGCATACATATGCTTTCCACAGACATGGTAGCACACAGTTGATGTTAAAAGCAACACAGGGACTTCTTTGGTGGTCTAGTGGCTTAAACTCTGCACTCTCAGTCCTGGGGCCCCGGGATTGATCCCTGCTTGGGGAACTAGATTCCACAAGCTGCAACTAAGACCTGGCACAACCAAACAAATGTTTTTAAAAAACAATTCAAAAATCCAAATGTGTGTGCCCTTCCCCTCCTGTGTCCCTGAAAGAAGATGGAGAACTTGATATCTCAGTATATTTCAGAAGTGGGGTTTGGAAGATGGAGATTCCAATTGCTGTGACCAATACCCATTTTCTTCTGCAGCTTCAGCTTCCCCTGCAATCTTCCTCCATTCATTTTTAGTTGTGACCGCAACATATATATTGAATATCTATTCTATGTCAGGCCCTTTGCTAAGAACCACAGATTCAGAGATGAGTAAGAGAAACTGTTGCCCACAAGGAATTGACAGATTTGTACTAGAGAACTTGCAAATAGATTATCAGAGACCAGGATGATAATAGTGCAGATGGAGGCGGGGAAATTGCATTGTGAACTTAAGAAAGAGGCTGAATAACTCAGCTAGGGAGAGAATAGGGTTTTGGAAGACTTCTCATAGAATTTAATTTTTAAGCGCCGACATTCTCTGGAGACTCCCCTGGAAGAGCCAGCTAACTGTTTCTACTCTGGAAAAACTCATCATCTCTCCTGCCTCTCCACCACTGCTCTATCGGCCACTATAATAGCAGTGGCGTAATAAATACGCTAAGTGCCAAGTTGATGCTAGCTTCGATAATGACTAGAGTATCACAAACAATACAGAACTCCTTCCTAGGGGAGTAAGGGGAGGCTAGAGAGAACATTCTGGAAGAGATTACATCTGAATTAAACACTGAAGAATAAGAGTTGGCCAAACAAGGAGAAAAGGAAGTTCAGTTCATTCCAGAAAGATACTTAAGTAGGCATGTTTGTGTCTCTTTGGTTCCAGAAAGTGTGGCCAAATTTCTGTTTCTCTGTAGAGAAATGTTCATTCTGATTCAGCCAGGTTTGCTAAGAATGAAGAAGGGGAAATGCCTCAAAGGAAATAATAATTTTGTTGCTGTTTCTTTGTTTTAAGAGGTGTAACAGGAAAAAAAAAAGAAAATAGAGTGGATTGAAGAGGATGCCTTCTTTGGGGAAAGGGCAAATAACATATGAGTCCTATGTCTACCACAAGGGCAAGGTGAGTTTCTATCACTCACAGGGTTTTCAGAGGAAAATGAATGAGAGGAATTTCTGGGTCCCACTCCTGGTAACTAGTCGCACTTAACGAAAATATTTCATTCTCTAATTTACTCCTCTTCCAAGCATACTTTTTCAGTGAATAGGGTCTGAAGACTTCATTTATATGTCTGTAAACATCCTGAAAAATATACAGAAACTTGGTCAGAAGAAAGATATTGAAGAGAAAGATATTGCTTGGCATAATATGTCAGTTTCATTCTATGCATGGCCCTAAAAGCTGACTTATAATAGGCAAGAAAATAAATGGATTTCTTCACTCTTGCCTAACTTTCATGTACACGACACATAAATAATGTAAAAAGGTGACTTCTGTGCTGACTTGTTTTCTCTTTCACTCATTTCCCAGTGCCTTTTCAGAATTCTAAGAGCCCCGTCATAGCATCATGAAAAGAAAACCATGTTAATTGCATTCTCAAGATAGGTAAATGCAGATCTGTAATGCCAGCTAGAACTACCCACATAATGCTTACTATAACTGGACAGTATTCTAATGTATTAATTTACTCTCCCTTACAAGTTTATGAGCTAAGTTTTGTATATTTCCATTTTAAAGAGGACTCACAACAAATAAGCTATATAAGTTCACACATCAAGCACAGTGCCATTTGAACTTGAACCCAGGAAACAGTGATGAAGCATCTGTGGTTCTAACCACTAGTCTAAAAAGCACATGACAGAGGAATAAACAGGGTGAGTTTTTTAAATGCTTTTCTTCTTTCCTCCAAATTCAGATGATTGCGGTTTTTTTAAAATTTATTTTTAATTAGAGGGTAATTGCTTTACAATGTTGTATTGGTTTCTTCTGTACAATACCATGAATCAGCTACAAATATACATATATCCTCTCCCTCTTGAGCCTTCCTCCCCTCCCCCCGTCCCACCCCTTAAGTTATCCCAGAGCCCCGGGCTGAGCTCCCTGTGCTGTGTTGTGGCTTCCCACTGGCTGTCTATTTACACATGGTAGTCAATATATGTCAATGCTTCCCTCTTAATTCATCTCAACTTCTCCTTACCCCCGTGTCCATAAGTCTGTTCTCTACATCTGCATCTCTATTCCCACCCGGCAAAGAGGTTTATCAGTACCATTTTTCTGGATTCCATATATATGCATTAATACACAATATTTGTGTGTGTTTTTTAACTTCACCCTGTATAACAGGATAGAGATTCAGCCACTGTGGGTTGGATAAATAGCTGTTGAACACTCCCCAGTTACCCCACATGGAAAAGAAAGCTCTGTGTGTGTGTGTGTGTGTGTGTGTGTGTGTGTGAATGTGTGCACATGGGCATATGTGTGTGTGGAATAACCAAGCCCTCCCCACAGCCCTGGAGATGCAGGTTCACTGAAAGTAAAAACAGAATTTGTTCAGCGTTACCACCTTTGATTCCCAGGGTGCATCTATGATGTACACATCATCATTCCTACTCTGCCAGGAAAGAAACTGAGCCCAAAGTGGCTAGGAGACTTCTCCCAGGTGACAGAATTGCATAGGTCTGAGCCAGGATTGGAGTGCAAATGTCAATGCAAAAGAACAGCATTATGAGAGCATTTCACAGCAAGCATCACATTTGCTGGAAAAGGGAATAGGTTCAGGAAAGACTTGTTTGAAAAAAAAAAAAAGTGCTTCAAATGAGATCTGAAGAATGAGTAAAATTAACTCAGAATGGAGGGAACAATGCTGCAGGGAGAGAAAAGAGTGTGAGCAAACAGAGCCTGACTTGCATGGCAGCAGAGAAAAGGCCAGTTTTCCCCAACAGAGAGAAGCAGGGCTTCCCTTGCGCCTCAGCTGGTAAAGAATCCGCCTGCAATGCGAGAGACCTGGGTTCAATCCCTGGGTTGGGAAGATCCGCTGGAGAAGGGAAAGGCTACCCACTCCAGTACTCTGGCCTGGAGAATTCCATGGACTGTATAGTCCATGGGGATGCAAAGAGTTGGACCTGACTGAGTGACTTTCACTTTCAGAAAAGCAGGAGGTTGATGTGGAACAAGGAGAGATAGGTAGGAACCAGACATTAGGGGTCTTGAAGAATATGACAGAGATGCTAATCTGTATCCTAGGAGGAAAGGGAACCCACAGCAAGGGTGCAGGAGAGGAGAGGGGGAAGGCTGGGAGGAGCTGCTGGGCTGCTGAGCAGATGTGCTTTTCTGAAAGTTGACTCCAAAGGAAGGACATCTGACACAGTGGATTCATACAGGCCAGTTAGGAAGCTCTTGTAAAAATGCAGCCAAGAGATGATGGCCAATTAGAACAGAGCAATGGCAGGCGATGCAAATAGATACATTGGAATTTGTCAGGGAGACTGAGCAGTCCAGGCTAGACTTCCAGCTGGATGGACCTCAGCTTCACTCGCTCAGGAGAGAAGCATGGACTAGAGCTACCCACTTCTCAGGAAGTGTGCAACAGAGGAATCCTTAAGGTTCTGAGCATCATGTATTTATTCACATCCAAACATTTTCACATACTTACCAACAGATATTCAAGAAGTGGAAGAGCATGGTGAAAATCTGGTGACCTCCATGCACTGTAATCATATAATGGATATAAAGAGAGATGTTCAGTTTCTAAAGTCTCAACAGCCAATCCACTAACTGCCCTGAAATGAAGATGTAGGCAAACAAAACATGACTTCTCTAACTCCTCTAAAAACTTAGAATTCTTTTTTTCCGTCTTGAACACTTTTTTAGTCTTCTTGAGGCAGAAGAACATGTTAGAGATGCCAGCAACTATACTCACCATACAAAAGCATTCCCTCATTTTAAAGATGAGAATATTGAGGCTCGGGGAGCAGATAACATAGACCCAAGGCCACGTAGCATCATTCTGCATTACAATTCCACTGAGCTGCCGGGGATCAGGCAGATCAGTGGCAGGTTGTGTGGGAAATGTCTTTTATATCTTCCGTACCATGCATTCCAGGGCCACAGCAACCCTATGAATCACATATAGTATACTCAAACACTGACATGCGCATGAGTCACTTTTCCAAATGACTTTTTGTTCCTTATTGGGTATTTGGTAGTTTCAGTGATGCCACGGATATGAGCCAATACCAAGGCCATATATCCCATAACTTTATATTCTGTTTTCCAAACTATGATTGTTTTAGAATTCCTCCTGTTTATTTTTTAAGACTGCTTGAGACAGCAGAGGCAGCAGCGTTTTCTTTTTGTTGTTGTTGTTGTTGTTGTTGTTTTGCTTTTTAAAGTTTTATTGGTGTATAGCTGCTTTACAATCTTGTGTTAATCACTCTACAACAAAGTGAATCACCTGTACATATACATAGCTGTACATATATATCCCCCTCTTTTAGATTTCCTTCCCGTCTAGGTCAACACAGAGCACTGAGTAGAGTTCCCTTGCTGTGTAGTAGGTTTTCACTAGTAATGTATTTTATACGTAGTAATGTCTAGATGTCAGTCCCAGTCTTCCAACTCATCCCTCCGCCTTTCCACCCTTGATGTCCGTACATTTGTTCTCTATGTCTGTGTCTCTACTTCTACTTCACAATTAGGTTTATCTGTACCATTTTCTCTTGTTCCTTTTAACTGTAAATAATAACCACTGTATTTTACTTAAGATCAAGACTTATGTCAAAGGAAAGATTTATTTATTCATCTGTGTGTTTTGTGCATCAATTTCAGTTTAGGAAATTTAACCATTTATGCATGATTAGGAATACAAACTTGCATAGATCATGGATACTGAGTGATCTAGGAACTGCCTCTCACACAGAACTTAATATGATTTGTCATCTTCTTGCTTGCACACTAAACTTGAAGTCTACGAAATTAAAGAATAAAACCTGTGCATCAGGAAAATGGCACATTTTATACCATACAACTTCAGAATTTCCTTCAAAGAGTTGGAAAGACAAAACTTGGACAGTCAGATGACAAGACATGCTCTACATCCTTGTAGAGAGAGTTTGGTAAGGAGCATGACACTGATCCAGGTTTGGGATAGCAGTCACACTTTCTGGATTCTAACCCTGGTTATTTATGCCCAAAATGTATGGCTTATGGTAAAATGCTTAAAGTCTCCGAATTGAAGTTTCCTTCCCTATAAAAGGGGAATAATAACTGCACCTACTTTGTAGTGGTATTGTGAGGATTAGATGAATAAATGTAGTGAAGAGTTCAGTATTGTTTCTGGCATAAACGTTAGCTATGCTGAGGCTGATGATGAATATATGCAATTAAAAGTTGGGAAATACTAGAAGGCCTAGTAAATGTTCCACAGACAGGGATAATTTGTGACAGTGCTATTGGAAATTAAGATTTCTTCATATGTCTGTGCCAAGGAAAGCCAGGTTTGTAATGGTATTCTAAATAATGCTTAGACTGCTTCTACAAAGAATATACAATTTCTATTTAAGCAGACAATGTCTTCTCTATGCCTCTGTCTTTAGTTCTGATTTACTGTTGAATTGATTAGCTGCAAAGGCAAAAATATAATTAAATACATGTAAGGAATATATTATACATGTTCCCATATATTGTACTATGTGTGTATGTATTTAAACTTTTTTTGTTAGGATCATGAACATGAGGTGATGTTTATCACATTAGGGAAACTGGCATGAGGGAACTTATTTTATACTAGGCACTGTAAAACACTACTTGGAATATTTAGGCAGCAGATCAGTTTAGTGGAGGACTTCCCTGGTGGCTCAGAGGATAAAACATCTGCCTGCAATGCAGGAGACCTAGGTTCGATCCCTGGGTTGGAAATATCCTCTGGAGAAGGAAATGGCAACCCACTCCAGCACTCTTGACTGGAAAAATCCCATGGACAGAGGAACATGGTAGGCTACAGTCCATGAGGTCACAAAAAGTCAGACATGACCGAGCAACTTCACTTTCACTTTCAGTCTAGTGGAAATTACATGGGCTCTGTAACAACAACAACAACAACAAAGTCAAGACAAATTTCAGAATTTGTTCTGATTCCTGGGGAATTAGTTAACCCTTGTAACCTTCTGTTACCTCATCTTAAAAAAAAAAAAAGTTTCTAAATTACAATTTTTGGAGTAGATGATCAAATGCTAGGTATTCAAGAGGAGCTTTTGTGTGCGTGTGTGCTTAGTTGCTCCTGACTCTTTGTGACCCCACGGACTGTAGCCTGCCAGGCTCCTCTGTCCATGGAATTTTCCAGGTAAGAATACTGGAGTGGGTTGCCATTTCCTTCTCCAGGGGACCTTTCCAACCCAGGGATGGAACTCACATCTCTTGTGTCTCCTGCATTGGCAGGCAGATTCTTTACCAGTAGCATCACACCTGAATGTCAATATCCACCTCTGTGGAGTAAATACACAACATACATGATGTGAAGCCACTTGTCTTTGCTTTTCAGCGAACTAGTTAACAGTTCAACTTTAGAACACAGATAAAGTTAAAGATCTCCAAATTGGAAGTCAGGAGCCCGAGTTCTTAATTTAGGCTCTGAGCTTTCATTGGTCCCACGTAGCTATCAACCTCATTGGATAGAAAAAACAAGGTTCAAAACTTGCATGCCAAGGCCCAGCTAGAACAGGTATCTTCAAACTCCCTGTGTAACCCTAAGTGAGTTAACATGAACAAAACAGACCTCATCTGCACATCTGTAATAGGAACCAGCGGCCTAAATTATCTTTCAGCACCTTTCCAGCTCTGAAATTGTATGACTACTAACACTTAAATTTTTAAAATACTTAAGAATGTATCTCACCTCACTTTTATCCCCCTGAACACTGATTTTTTTAAAAAAATTGGAGTATAATTGCCTTACAAGATTGAGATAGTTTCTGCTGTATAAGAAAGTGAATCAGCTATATGTATACATATATCCCCTCTCTCTTGGACTTCCCTGCCATGCCACCCATCTAGGTCCCCACAGATCACTTAGCTGAGCTCTCTGTGATTTTAAAACGGTATCTCCTGTGGATAGTTGGGAGAAGGTAAGAGGGAAGGGACCCCCCTCCACCCTCCCGCTGGTTTCAACCGACACTTGAATTCCAAGTCAGAGGCAGATTTTCCATGAGAAAGAGTTAACAGGCAAGAGCTTATACTAGTTGTGCATCTTCTAAACCAGACTTTTTTTTTTTCCTGTCTTCAATAGAAAAAAAAAAAATGCATGTCCAGTCAATGCTGTCAGTCACCGCCAGATCTGTTTATGGCTCACTGTCCCCTTTACATTTTCAGCATCATGCATTTTAATTAGGAGCACTTACATCCCGAGCGCCCTCTCCACCTGCCACATAGAAATGAGTGTTAGTGTGTCTCAGAAGACAGTTGTCCTGGTTGATAAGAAACAAACAGACCTCAAAAAATAGGCTGATATTCACAGAATGCGTTAAAAGCCCTGAGGATTACAAATGAGGGATTCACTTTTCATGGAGTCGATGCAGACACCTCCATGTCAGTGACTCAGTTTCCCCATACAATACTGTATGATCAGTGTCACCATGAAAGAGTCTTCCTATGTGCCAGTTATACTGTAGATGTGCTATTTTACAGATGTAGGCACTTATGTTTGGAGAAGCCAAGGTGTTTCACCTAATAAATGCTGATTAAAACACAAGCGCCCTTTGTAACTTTGATAGAGTTTCCTCTTTAGCAAATTGTATTTGTTGTTTGGGTGGCACTATCAATAAGTGATTGATTTCTTAATAAATTAAATGTAACTTTATTAAATTAATAAATGATGATGAAAATCTCTCTGAACTAAAAGGAAAAATGAGAGAATGGTGAAAAAAAAAAAAAGAACCCAAAGAAAATCACATCATGGAGGAAAAGAAAGGAGGAGGGGAGAAACAAAAGGAAGAAAACAGAAGAAAAGACAGAAAGAAAGAATACAGAACCAAAGCCAAAAAAGAGAAAAAGGAAAATATTCCTGAAGAGCTGTGAGCCAAAAGGAAAGTAAGAGAGATGGCACTTCTGTGAAAACACAGAGAGAGGAGGCTAGGGGATTTGCTTATAAGCATGTAAAAATCTCCTAGGCTTCCCAGGTGGTGCTCATGGTAAAAATCCGACTGCCAATGCAGGAGACATAAGAGACGCGTGTTCAATCCCTTGTTCAGGAAGATCCCCTGCAGGAGGGCATGGCAACCCACTCCAGTATTCTTGCCTGGAGAGTTCCCATGAACAGAGGAGACTGGCGGGCTTCAGTCCACAGGGTAGTACAGTCAGACACAACCGAAGCGACTTAGCACACACGTACGCCTGTAAAAATCTAACCCTTTCACTTAAGGAGTATGTGTTACTGTCTCTTTTGATCAGTATGTCTATGTTTTAACTGTATCATCACTTCCTTCCTTGTGGCTTTTGATAATTGTTCTTGAAACAGAGGTGCTTTTGCAGATATGCTCTTCTCACCTGACTATTTAATCCACCTGAAGCTGCCTGTCTGTCTGTCTCTTGGATGAGGTGTTCGTGGAGATTGAAAGCCAAGAAAGCTCAGAGTGGCATTGACATCTTAGAGCAAATTAACCTACATAACGGCCTTGTCAATCTGCCCTCCCTCCAAATTCAATTTTGTTGATTGAATTTGATCAGTCTCCATTAGGTTTGCTTTCTTTCTCAGCACCATTCAGTTATCCCAGCTTTCCTCAACTCCTACTAAGTGCTAAGCAATGATGAGTGCCATAAAGAATATCAGGAGCATTTCTACCACCCACAAGACATATTCAGATTTTAAGGACTGGAAGAACCAAATGGGTCCAATATGGCAGAGAAGTCAAATTCCACTAGACGCTGGGCCTCAGTATATGCTCATTGTAGCATGTCAGCAAGCAAGCTAAATGACACACAGGGACTTTCCTGGTGACCCAGTGGTTAAGAATCTGCCTGCCAATGCAGAGGACACGGATTTAATCTCTGGTCCGGGAACTAGGGAATTAGGGCTTCCCTAGTCGCTCAAACGGTAAAGCGTCTGCCTGCAATGTGGGAGACCTGGGTTCGATCCCTCGTTTGGGAAGATCCCCTGGAGAAGGAAATGGCAACCCACTCCAGTACTCTTGCCTGGAAAATTCCATGGATGGAGGAGCCTGGTGGGCTACAGTCCATGGGATCTCCAAGGGTCGGACACGACTGAGCAACTTCCCTGTTCACTGTTCCGGGAACTAAGATCCCACATGCCATAGGGCAGCTAAGCCAGTGAGCTGCAGCTATGGAAGCCTGTGTGCCCCAGAGTTCACACTCTTCAACAAGAGAAGCCACTTCCATGAGAAGCCCATGCACCTAAACTACAGAGTAGCCCCCACTCACTGCAACCAGAAAAAGCTGAAGTGCTGCAGTGAAGACCCAGCACAACCACAAATAAATAAATATTAAACAAATAATCTTAAGAACTAGATATCTGCATTCCACCCACACGTATGTGTTGTTTATATGTGGTACATTTGTTGATCGTGTTAGTTGCTCAGCCATGTCTGACTCTTTGTGACCCCATGGCTAGGGCCTGCCGGGCTCCTCTGTCCATGGGAGTCTCCAGGCAAGAATACTGGAGTGGGTTGCCATTCCCTTCTCCAGGGTACCTTCCCAACCCCAGGATCAAACCCAGATCTCCTGCATTGCAGGGATATTCTTCACCATCTGAGCCACCAGGGAAGCCCAATATTCACATGTTGAAATCTAGATTCCCAATGTGATATTATTCATAGACACAGACTTTGAGAAGCCATAGATGAGGTATGAAAGTAGTGCCCTCGTGATGGGATGACTGTCTTTATACAAAGAAGAAGAGACTTAAGAGCACCCCTCACACACACACACACACACACACACACACACACACACACCTGTATCCATAAAAGGCCACATGAGCACACAGTGAAATAGGAGCCATATGCAAGCCAAGAAGAGAACTCTCATCAAAAACTGAAGCTTCCAGCACCTTGATCTCAGGCTTCCCACCTTGCAGAACTGTGAGAAATCAATGATTATACTTTAAGCCACCCAGCCTATGGTATTTTGTTATAGTGGCTTAAGCCTGGACAACAAGTGACATTAGGCAAAAAGGTAGGTGGGAATAAAATAGCCAGGGAGCCAGAATGCAAGCAAGATTTTCTAAGGGCCAAAGATCTATACGACTTTAGCTCGGGGTGGTGATTCCTCTTGAGTTGAGAGAATCAAGGAAACTTCATTGAGGAAGTGAACTGGCAGGATTCTGAAATGTGAGCCTGATGAAAAAGACCATCTCCAGCCAAAGGAAGCATGTAAGCTTTTTCAGCAAAGGATCTTAATCGAATTGTCCAATTCTGAATGAATTTTCATGTCTGGCTTAAGTGCAACCCTGAGATAAATCTTAAAAATGAGTTCATGCTCAGCCATGATCAATTAAATATGTCTGCCATGGTTATAGGATTGAAGAGGTCTCTATGTAAACTGCCATATTCAAAGCTTTCAAAGAATTTAGTGAGCCAAAGCACGAAGTTTGCTGTTGGTTGAAGAGGTTTTACACAGGACGTAAAAGAAATTGGTTAGCAAAGCAAATTGGGGGCAGATAAAAAGGGCTGTGGATGTCAGGGTGAAGAAATTTCATTCTGTGAGAAAAACATACACTTATGTATTTAATACTCACTGTGTGTGCGTGTGTGTGTGTGTGTGTGTGAGCCACTCAGTCGCGTCTGACTGTTTGCGACTCCATGGACTGTAGCCCACCAGGCTCCTCTGTCCATGGGATTCTCCAGGCAAGAACACTGGAGTGGGTTGCCATTCTCTTCTCTAGGGGATCTTCCCAAGCCAGGGATCAAACCCAGGTCTCCTGCACTGCAGGCAGTTTCTTTATGCCCTGAACGGCCAGGAAAGCCCAATACTCACTATGTGAAAATCTAGTGAGACTAACTTTATGGGGCTTAAGCCCACAGTTGTTCCATCTGTACATGTCTGTCTGTCCTTTCTCATTTCGTAAATATTAACAACTCTTCAATGCACTTTATTTTCTCTACTACAAATAGCTTTGTGTGTAGCCCTTTGTTACATAAGGTGAAATGTAATACACATGACACATAATGTAAATAACGTGTCCCTGGTTTCCCAGATTTTTTTGTAGATGTGATAGGACAGGCATCAGATATCTGTAAGATACTGTAGCATGCCCTAAGTAAATAGTCATGGTCGACAGATTTTGGAGGGCCAGAAACAGCAAAGGCTTCTTACAAGAGCTGCCTCATCATCTAGGTGGATCTTGGTGGTTAAGCAAGATTTCTGTGTGTATAAGCTGCAAGGGAGAGTGAAGAGAAAATTCTGGACTAAGGAAGTGAGCAATTGTTTTGAGAAAGAAAAGCAATGGTGCTGCTATGTGCCTGCCTGATAGGATCCGGTCACAAGTTACAGTTGAATTGTAACCTTGCAGTTATAAGTAGAACCCATGGATGTCTCTGATCCCCATCACATTTGGTAACCAGTTATAAGTACCTGCTATTTGCTAAGGACTAAAGTGTGTATGTGTGTGCTAAGTCGCTCAGGCATGTCCGACTCTGGAACCTCTTGGACTGTAGCCTGCCAGTCTCCTCTGTTCATGAAATTTCCAGGCAAGAATACTGGAGCAGTTTGCCATTTCCCACTCTAGAGGCTCTTTCTGACCGAAGGATTAAACCTGCATCTCTAGCACCTCCTGCACTGGCAGGTGGGTTCCTTACCACTAGTGGCACCTGGAAGCACTAAAGCAGACCCTATTAAAGCAGAATATCCCACTCCTGGGCATATACCCAGAGAAAACCACAATTCAAAAAGATAAATGAACCCCAACGTTCATCGCAGCACTGTTTACAATAGCTAACACACGGAGGCAACAGAAATGTCCATCAGCAGAGAAATGGATAAAGAAAATGTGGTGTGTGTGTGTATGCACAATGGAATATAACTCAGCCATAAAAATGAATAAATTGTGCCATTTACAGAGACGTAGATGGACCTAGAAACTGTCATACAAAGTGAAATAGGTCAGAAAGAGAAAAACCAATATCATATAGCTTATATGCGGAATCTAGAAAAATGATACATGTGAACTTATTTGACAAAGCAGAAATAGAGACACAGATGTAGAAAGCAAACATGTGGATACCAAGTTTGAGGATGGGATAAATTTGGAGATTGGGATTGACATACTAGTTATTTTATACTATGTGTAAAATAGATAACTAATGAGAACCTAATGTATAGCTCAGGGAACTCTACCAAATGCTCTGTAATGACCTAAATGGGAAGAAAATCCAAAAAAGAGGGAATATATGTATACATATAGCTGATCCACTTGGCTGTACAACAGAAAATAACACAACATTATAAAGCCAATATATTCCAGTAAAATTAATTTTAAAGACATAGTAAAAGTCATAATAATTTGTAAATTTCAGAGCACCTATCCTGGAGTGTATAACTCCAGAAAGGAAATTCATTATATAAAGGCAGAGAGATACCAAGTCCAAAATGTACAGCCAAATAAAAAGCATATTTTCACAATGTTTTCACTTATATTTTCTTTCCTGGGCCACTGTGGTATGATATAATGGCTAAGGATGGGATCTCTGAAGCCTCTAGCTGTGTGATCACGAGCAATTTACTTTACCCCTTCTGTACCCCACACTCCTGATCTGTGAAATAAGAACAATAAAGTTACCTATGTCATACGGCTTTATAAGAAGTTAGGGAGTGAAGAGCCTTTAGAAGAGTGCTATTTTACGTTTGCTATCATTTGGATTATATTGCAATTCTCTTTTTAAAATAATTGTATTTATTTGTTTATTCTTGGCTGTGCTGGGTCTTCGCTGTTGAGCCAGCTTTTCTCTAGGTGCGAAGAGCTGGGGCTGCCTCGAGTTGAAGTGCTCGGGCTTCTTAGCACTGTGGCTTCGCACCGTGGAGCACAGGCTCTAGGGCCCACGGGCTTCGGTAGTCGCAGCACACGGCCTCAGGAGTGGCTCCAGGCTCTAAAGCACAGGCTCAGTAGCTGTGGCACACAGGCTTAGCCTCTCTGCACGTGGAATCTTCCTGGATCAGGGATTGAACCAGTGTCTGCTGCACTGGCAGGCAGATTCTTTACCACTGGCCCACCAGGATAACCCCCTGCAATGGCTTCTTAACTAGTACTCCCATTGCCTGTTATCCAGTCTATACTCACACAAGTTCCAGGGCTCTATTCTGCAGGGCTATCACAGAGATGATGTATCTACACCCCACTGGATATTTTTCAACATGAGATAGGCTTGGCAGGTTAATGCCCAAGTTTCTCAGTCTAATAGATAGGGCCCCGTGAACTGGTCCATTTAACTTTCTGAACACAGGAGCCATGATTCTCACCTTGTATTCTCCTATGTGGCCTATGCTCCGTCTATGCCTGACTCCTTCCCATCAGGGTTAAGTGACTCCCAAGGTGAGAAGTTTACCAGGACATTTCCAAGGATACTCCCTGACTCCTAAGCCGTCACTGTTTCCATCCATCCATTTTGCTGTAGCTCTTGAGAGCTGTCCTTGTACTGAGCTCATGTATTCACATCATCTCTGCCACTTGACTGAGCTTTTGAGGGCATCTTGTCTCATTCATCTCTGAATTATCTGCACCTGGTACTGAGTAGGGTAACAGGATGAGAATAATCACACGCTTGATGAAACTAGGTGGTCATGTACATTTAGTCATTCATGCGCTTGTTTTTACATTAACAAGACACCAACTTCTAGGGGGTTAATCAAACCAACGAAATACAACTCCTGCTAAGCACTCACGTAATGCCTTAGCTCTTAATGAGAAATGCTCACGATGGAATTTTTAAAGGAAATGGCAAGTCAGACGAGGATGTCTGCTGATCAGGAAGATTTTAGCCCCCACACATAGAGTGTGGGCTCTCGCCTCTTTATTTGTAAAATCATTATGGAAAATGACAGATAACGTTAGAGTCAAAATTTCAAGCAAAATAGGAAGAGTTCGATTGCTGTTTCTTGCTTTTGATCTCACACGTTAGCATAAAGATCATAACACTCTGTGTGTGTATGTTAACACAGTTTTGTCACATATACTTCATATTATTAGATTTTTACAACAACCCAATGAGAAAGATGAGGCACAGTTTATTTCCCTCAAATTGCTGATGAAGAGCCCAAGGTTCAGGGAGGTTAAACAAGGGGTAGTGGAGGTGGTACATGCAGGGGGAAAAAAAACAACAACAACAACAAAAAACCAACATGTGAAAGCTCTGTATAGATATCAAAGTGACATTGACAAAAGACCACTAGAATAAATTAGCATTCCCATCTTGACTGACTCAATTGACAGGGACAAACTCACAGGTAGGTAGAAAAGAGAACAGGAGGGTCATGTTATAAAATATCAAGAAATGACTACCGCAAAAGACAAATACATCAAAACAACCATAGAACAATACAGGCGTACCCCAGAGTTATGCAAGTTGGGTTTCAGACCACCTCAATAAAATGAATATCACAGTAAAACAAGTCACATGATTTTTTTTATTCCCTAATGTATATTAAAGTTATGTTTACACTATACTATATTCTGTGCACAATAATACCATTACTTCTGGAAAAAAAAATGCATATCCCTTAATTTAGAAATACATTATTGTCCAAAAAAACCCACAGTGCAGTTGACGCAAACTTTCAATTTCTTTCTTTCTTTTTTTTTTTTTTTTAAGGAGGGCTACACTGTGCAGCATGTGGGATTTTAGCTCTGCAAATAGGGATCAAACCCACATTCCCTGCATTGGAAGCTTGGAATCTTAATTATAGGACTATCAGGGAAGTCCCACAAACCTTTGATTTTTAAAAAATGCAGCATCTGTAATGCACATAAAGTGAAGTACAATCCAATGAGGTATGCCTATACTATTTTACTTCTTAAAAGCCCTGCACTTCATAAGTAATAAGGCCCAGAACGTGTCCCAGATTTCCTGACTCCAAACTTGTGAAATCCTAAAATGATTTCTAGACTTCACATCTGGCCCTGAAAAGAGATGCGTGGTTTAAACATCCCCATAGGCGTTCCCAAAATACCAAGAACTTGGGCATAAGATGTAAGCTCAAGGATCAAAGGGCACCAGACGTGTTTAGCATTTATTTTCTTTTCTACTTTCCCAGCTTCTCTTTTTTTCTCTTTTTGTCTCTCCACTTTTCTTTGTAAATTTTTTTCCCCTCTCACACAGTAGAGTGCTAGTCAGTAATTCAAACAAAAGGAAAACAAAAATGGTACTTCAGTATTAAGTCCTGGGGGACTTGAGTGATTTATATTCTCTTTTTTCTGCAATATTTGCTGTAAAGCTACTGAAGATAATATTTAGAGGAAGTGGATATTCTGCCACAATTTCACCTCTTAATCCTTAGAGCATTTCCTTGATATCTATCAGCAGTTCATAAAGACTTTAACACTTTATGAGCAATATATTGACTTCCCTTTACAATGGCAAGGAAAAAAATAAAAATAAACTCTCATTGAAGAAGTCTAAAGTGTCTCCCTAAATGAAATTGGGTGATAAACCAAATAAAATAGGCACCAAAAAATGGAAGGTTTTCGTTTGTTTTCACTCACTCTGCTCCAAATCTGTATGCGGGGAAGATTTATTTGATTTATTTAGGTGAATCTTTCCAGACAAAAAGAAAATACAGTGTGATTTTCATCAACCCATGTCAAGGATGTTAACTGAAGATGATGATTATTTTTTCCAAATATCAGCGGGGGAAGCCGGGACAGAGACAATAGTTTAATACAGTTTGCACCTGGAGACTGAAAGCATTTCTGCAAAGTCCACTGGAATAGGTTATACTTTCTCAATTCTTTGTAACTCCCAGACTTGACATTTATATTTTTAATAGTTGATTTTATAGGAAATCAAAATAGAGAAATTTGGAATATTTGGTATTGAGTAAAAACTCAGGAATAATACTTTAAAGTATGCATACTTCCAAGTTTAAGGGGACTTGATAATAGTACTTTGAAAGGACGCTAATATAATGTATATGTTTTTTTGACCCAAGCTGAAGTCATTTAGGGGTCTTCCCAGGTTTTGCTAGCAGTATAGAACCCACCTGGCAATACAGGAGACATCAGAGATGCAGGTTTGATCCCTGGGTAGAGAAGATCCCCTGAAGATGGTCATTGATGTAGTTTTGTGTTGGGTTTTTCTAAATGTCTGTGTACCATCTATGTGATATAATTTTTAATCAACTCCCTTTGACAAAGTAAATATTTAACAAAGTAAATATTTTACATCCATGTCTAAAAAATAATAAAGGCATTTTCACTCACCGTAAAAACAAGGTAAACTTAGAAATCAAATGAATGAGTGAAGGCAGCACAGTGTTCTTACAGTCTAACAAAGCACTTGGAAACAGCTTAAGGCTCTGAGCCCGAGGGCAACATTCTGCTTATTAGAGAGATCTCCACTGGCAGGGAGCTGAGACGTTCTCTTCTGACATACTCAGAGGACTAACAGAGAACTGGAAAGCAAGCAACTCTCTCACCTTGTGATTCAGTGGTGTTCACTTTACGCGCTTGTGTCGCATCAGAGATCACCACAGGGGTACAGCACCTGCAGTCTGATAAATGCTGAGGTCTCCTGACCAGTTTGGGCAGCACTGCCAGTGGTGGGATTCATTCCTGAGTCTCACGTTCTTTGACTGTGGAACGCATCTCTGGGTCACATGTCTCTCAACAGCCATGAGGGTTATCTGGGTCATGTGTCTCTTTGAAGAGCTATGAGGATTAAATGAAATAACATCCTATACTGTAAAAAATAACCCAACATACCTGCTGGTTACTCAATTAATTCTAGTTACCACCAACCCTCAACATATTTTGTCCTTTCATTCTAACTATTCTACAAACATGAAAACTTCATCTTTTCCAAGCCCCTGTCCTCACTCTCTGCATATCCTTCCTTCTTACAGAAATCTTCTTTAACTTGTGTAATTGACTCCACATTTTCGGTAGAACACTCTGAGGCTTTCTGAGGAAATCACACCCGATATTCTGGCAGACTCCACAAGTATATCTGCTTGTTCTGTTAAAAGCTACACTGACAAAATAAACAGATAAATGAAAAAAAGCATCATTAATGAAATACAGATGAATCATATCTGGGTAGGGGGAAGTGGTAAGATTTTGAGAGCAATAAGATTCTGTTCATAAATGAGACTTTGAAGCATATCATTTGAGTGGAAGATCTAGGGGAAAGATAAGTTCCTCTTCTTAAGGCAAAAATAACTTTAAAGTCCCATTAGGTTCTTTTAAAAAGGCTTCTTGAACAGCAAATATCTTCTCCAAACACTTCATTGATTTAAGTATAAATTAATCAGAAATGCATGGATTCCATCTCCCTTAGAGTACACATGGATTTCTACATCCAGATGCAAAATACCTTTCCTGTTTTCCATCACTTCAGCATTTGAAAGGGTGCTTTAGGTGCTCAAGACTGACTCAGAAGTGCTAAGCCTTGCCCTTGATGCTTGCAAAGCATGAGGAGTGGTGACATATCTTTGGTCCTCTCTGTGAATACTAAAGGACCATACTTTGTTAGAATTTCTAACAGAAAAGATGTAATTAATAAGCAGTGCGACCTTGGTAATCTTTCTCTGCTGTAGCATGGCACAGCAAAAAAAAGCCCAATGAGTTCAAAGATCTCATATTGGGTTCCCGGATTCAACTCTGACTGGATGTTTCCGGTTTCCTCATCTGAAAAATGGGGCTTCTGGACAGGATCGATTTATCTTGCAGCTTGCTGTGGGATAGATATGAGGTGATAAATCAACAAAAATTTATGATGCATCATTTCTGTGCTACTGGGGATTCAAAGATAAATGAACAAAATATTTCCCTCTGGTCTTTGAGGAAATGTCTAGCTCTGGAGGAAGAAAGCACTCTGAGAATCTATTTTAGAGTGCTATCTTGGGGATGGCATGACATGCACAAGAGACTACAGGCTACAGAGACAGATGAAGGGGGGTGCTTTTCTTCCAAAATGGGAACTTACTTTGTAAACACTCAGGTACCAAATTATGAAGCATTAAGGAGCAAATGGATCCTTATCAATGGGCTTCCTCCCTGGTGGCTCAGATGGTAAAGAATCTGCCTGCTATGTGGGAGACCTGGGTTCAATCCCTGGGTTGGGAAGATCCCCTGGAGGAGGGCAAGGCAATCCGCTCCAGTATTCTTGCCTGGAGAATCTCCATGGACAGAGGAGCCTGGCAGACTACAGACCATGGGGTCGCAATCCCAAATGGTGATTTGAACAAGAGTAGTAGTTAATACTCCAGGAGATAGTGAAGGACGGGGAAGCATGGCCTGCTGCAGTCCATGGAGTTGCAAAGAGTCAGACACAACTTAGCAAATGTCACAACTCTTTGTGACCCCGTGGACTGCAGCAGGCCACATTGTCCTTCACTGTTTCCTGGAGTATTAACTACTACTCTTGTGCAACTCGCCATTTGGGGTCTGAATTGTTTCCTGATGTTCACTCTTAGTCGTGTCTGTTCAGTGAATTTTTACTTTTTTCCAATTGTTCAGCCTTTTAGTCTAGCTTCACTGTTTCACTTCTGTTCTAAGAGACTGAGTTTCCTGGTTGTGTTTCTTTTCACTTGGTGTTGGGATCCTCTTTCCTCCCTCTCTCTTTTCCAGTGAAATCTGTTATCCTCGTCGAGCTCCCCACACCAATCTGCTGGGCCATCTGATTTTCTCTAACTCCAAATCTGGGTGTATTTCTCGCCAGCTGGTGACTATAATCCCATAGTTATCTTTGCAGTCATATTCACTCGTTTCTCATCTTAAATAATGTAATCCCTGACCATCAACTATGCATCAGGCTTTGGACTAGGTTGGGAATACCCAGATATAGATAATATAGTCCTTGCTTCTCAAAGAGCTGAGAATCAATCTAGTGAAGGTGGTAGGCAAATCAACCTTAAATGACAGAACAGTGCATTCAGCCGCATATACTGCAAACACATGCAAGGAGCAGCAGAGGTACGTAAGTGGTGACGTGAGTGAAGATTTAGAGTTTAAGTGATACCTGTGCTCCATCTGGGCTGATAAGATGGCCACTAATCACGGACAGGTATCCTAAGAGAGGGAGAATATCATTTCTCTATGCTCAGAGTCTGTTCAAGAAGCAGACGCTAATTGCGTCCCCGGAGTACAGAGCCGAGCCTAGTGGCATTTCCAAGGAATGTCTACAGGGGGGCTTAGGCGCCTCTATAATTACCAGCAGCATCATAACAATGCATTTCCAAAAAGGTGCACAATCTGTATATAAAAAATCAGTGTTCCTGCTATGCAAATTCAGATTCCAGGCAAGTGCCCAGAAGAGCCAGACTCCCTTATTCAGGCCTAATTCTGGGATTCCCGTCCAGATTTCTTCCCCTGAGACCTACCCATTCATAAAGCTGGTCAAGCTCTAATCTCCAAGGTTGATGACTTCCAAATAACTGGATAAATGTAAAACTTCCTGCATAGTTCATTCATAGGGAAATGAGTACAGGGCTGACCCACTGTTTACAGGGTGCTTTTCTGAAGCTCTCAACTGGCCAAATATTCTGAAATTAGTATGAAACCTAGTGGCTATTTTTTTTTTTCTGGCTTCAACATGTGGCATGCGATATCTTAGCTCCCTGAGCAAGGATTGAACCCAAGTTCCCTGCACTTGAAGCATAAAGATTTAACCACTGTGCCACCAGGGAATTCTCTTCCTGTCTGTAAATTCTAGCACCCTCCTGATAGAAAATAGCTACTGGTATTTTTTTCAACAGAGAAGTCAGAAAGTTTGCCTTCTCTATGGACCTTGACACTGAGCCTTCCCTTTCTCTCATTTATGCCTCAAGATGCCATAATTTAGATCATTAAATGCAAAATATCAATCCATATTTTTTTTTATCAGATCATAAGATTGAGACAGGCCTCCTTTTAACATTAGCTGTTTTACTAATCAAAATGGAGTTCAGGGAAGACAAAATAAGGAAAACACACACACACAATTTCAATTCTCAAAAAGAAATACAGTTGTGTGTATAGTGTATAAATTGTTTAGAAAATGATAGTTTGGAGAAAAATGAAGTCTTGTCTGCCCAGAGCTCAGATGTGTTGGAAAAACAGAGGATGATACCATTTAAAGGGCTGACTGAGGTCTGACTGAACACCCTGTGTAGCCAGGAGACAGGATTACATAGTGAAAAGGAGCAGTCTAACTATAGGGATCTCAGAAGAATCTGTTTCCTGGCTATCTGCTTTTATAGGCAGGCTCACTTGAGAGGAAACTAACATATATATTAAAAACCAGACTTTTTTCTTTCATTGCATCTGTTAATTGAACAACCTTGTGAGTTCAGCATTCCATAAAGCATATAATACTCTCTTGTTGTTGTTCATTTGTGATGTCATGTCCAACTCTGTGACCCCAGGGATTGCACCACGCCAGGCTTTCCTGTCTTTTACCATCTCCTGGAGATTTCTCAAATTCACGTCCACTGAGCTGATAATGCTATCTTACCATCTCATCCTCTGCCGCCCTCTTCTCCTTTTGCCTTCAACTTTTCCCAGCCATCAGGGTCTTTCCCAATGAGTTGTCTCTTCACATCAGGTGGCCAAAGTATTGGAGCTTCAGGTTTGATCCTAAAAGAAATAAAACCTTATACACAAAGGCAAATGAGACTCAGAAAGGTTATCAAACTTTAACTAGTTAGCTGTCTGATTTACAGCACCAATACTGTGACAATTGACCATAGCTATATGACCCCAGAAACATCTATATATCTTGCTTTTTCTTTCAGGTGTCATACCTCCTATGCCCCCAGATCCAGGAGTTAACATTTTCAAAGGACGAAGAAACATTTAGTTTGTGGCTGGTTCACAATGGACAAAGAGACTGTGCTATAAAGTGATGGTAAAAAGGTGAGCAAACGTCTAATTGGAATTTAGAGAAGAAAATATATTTTCCTTGACAATTTCTTCATCTGAAAAATCGAGAGGTTATTGTAGAGAATAAATGAGATAACCTAGGCCAATCACTCCCTATAGTGCCTAGCAAGATATTAAACATTCATAGAAAGAATACCCACTACAAACGCTAATGTCATTTATTATCACTGTCTGTTCCCGAAAAGTGACAATATGCCTTACGTAGTGGCGGTAGGAGGGCTTTGGACAACCAGTAAACAACCTGGTGTAAAATGTGGGGTTCCCTGCTCAGGCACAACGAGATCATTTAGGGAAGAAAGCCAGAATATCCTTATGCAAAAAAGAAAAGTGAGAAAAAATTCCACAGCCTTCATGCATTTGCTTTTCTCTGCTTTCAGAGAATGCAGGAGTTGAGTCTTATATATCTCCATTTAAAATGAGTTGTTTCTGTCTGGGTTTTCTACCAGAAGATACCAGAGAAACTTTTAGGCTACATCAGAAACATCAGAACACGAGAGCACAGTTATTATTATTTTTTTCTTATGCTGTTATCGTCCTCTGATTCCACAATAATTCTCACTCCAAAAATCTACTGCACACACGATCTGCTTTGAAGGAGCCTCTGGGGCTACATTAGTGAACCAAACTCCAGGGTACTGAAATAATTCAACCAAGACAAGACATATTATTAGACTGAGCAGATACTAGGAGGAAAGAGTAAATGTAATCTCACCAGAAAATATCAGTAGACTTTTTAAAGTCTGCATTAATTTGGATCTAAACTGTGTTTTCTGTTGTTGTTTATTTTTTTCCCCAGTCTTCTGACTTTATATCTGGAAGACTAGTCAAGTTATTAGCCTAATGATTTTCCCCTGGGCCATATTTTCAGGGACAAATAACAACCTGATGTATCCTTTAAAGGGATGTTTGGATCCAGTGACCTGGGATCTGGCCAGGGCTTTTTCCAAGAGCATGGTTCAGGCTTAGGAGTCAGAAGACTTATCCAATTTTTTTCTTCCTATGAAATGAAGAGGTTGTACTAGACTATCTCAAAGGGCCCTTTTGGTTATAAAAGCTTGTAACTCTATAAAATGGAGGAAATGATGTACCTTCTTCTCACCTCACAAGACTATTGCAAGGATCAAGTAAGAAAGCCAACGTGCTCAGGAACATACGAATGGCTATACATATCTAAATAGTAATAGCACAAGAGCGCCTTTGCCTGGGACTCCAGTACTGCGGAGCTCAATGGGACCTTGAATACATTTGGTTTCATTATTCTCAAATGGTCTCCAGAATGATGTTTGTTATGTTGAATCAGAATCACCAGGTTTGCTTTTTGAAAATATACATTCCCCTTGGAGACTTTGATTTCGTTGGTTAACCATGGAATCTGGAATCTAGATTTTCAAAACCACATGCAATTAATTAAGGATTCTGATTCTTCTCAGGAATACATGTTTAGTTCATCTTGTATTGTGCTGTGTAGGTCCCTTCCGCAGTGAGGGAAAGTAGTGTTGCAGTGTTTTGAAAGCAGCTTATAATAGTTACTCGTACTTCAATATGGAAAGGTAGTACTAGATTATATTTAATGTTGGAAATCCTCGGTTTGAATTGATTTCTTAACTTAGTAACTGAGTAATCTTGAGCAAATCACTTCATGTCTCTGAGCCTCAGTTTTCTCAGACTTTAAAGGACACCCACAATATCCCCTCCATTCACAGTGCCTTAATAATTAAAGGGAGACTGTGTGTAAAAGAGCTAATGGAGTATGTTACAATGCTAGCTCGCTTCCTTCTTTTCCTACCTGGTAAAATATCATAGCTATAAGGGTATTGGTAAAACACAGTGATGTATAATAATCATGTTATTAGTAAACAAAATCTCAAGTTGCATAACAGGTGTTTAGACACCCCACCATCTGAACAGATGCCAATACACAAGTCTGTTTACAGATGTCTGCTTCTCTCTCTGAGACTAAGTGTTGAGTGGGTGGTGTTTGGGTGAGTAGAACTACCTTCTGTTATTGTTAGCTTGTTTTAAAATTTAGGGAGACATGCCCAAATGTATGTCTTGTAGGAATTTTGCCTTCCTATTTAGCTATATTTATTCAGATACAATGTTTGCAAAAGCAAGTACATTTTTCTTCTCCAAATATTCTTCCCCATCTCCTACCATTCTGAGTCTCCTGAGCAAAGCCACTATTTACAAGAGAGTTGTTTTAATGACATGTTTGTGAAAATACAGATCCTGATCACAGTTTCCCTCTGGACCACCGAACAGAATTTGAAACCCTGTTAGTAGAGACAAGAGGAAAGACGGGTTCAACTGTATATCAAATTGTATCTGAGGAGCTGAAATTGTTTTATAAACCTCAATTAGGCCTCATACCACCCCCCTGAGGCAAGAAAGAAGTATTATGCACTTTTATGGAGACACAAACTGAAAAACCCACGGAGAGGTTAATCAATTTGCATCAGATGTCTTACAGCCAGGCTGCAGTGAGTTAGGAACAAAATGGAATTTCTTCCTAGGGAGCAACTTACCTTCTTTTATTTGCCTGATTACTAGAGTGTATGAAACTTCCGGAAAATTATGATGAATGTTCAAAAGAAACCCCTGAGAAAGGATTAGCATTTGTTTCTCAGTTTAGTAAATGAGTGATTTGTTTTTCATGCAAAAGCAAAGCACCTCTTTTGTTTTGCCAAACACTTCGGTGGAAATGACCCCTTTGAGGAAGGAGAAAAAGAAAAGCGGAGCAATTCAGGAATTAGGGCAGCGATTGGTAGCATATTTCTTTTCTTCTCTCCACCTTCCTCTATATAGCAACCTACGCAGATATAGCACGCTAGAGGGCGCTTGAGGTGGGGAAAAAAAAAAAAACACGACATCGCTTAGACAGGGCCAGTTGTCTGTTCAGGCAGGAAGGAGATAGCCACCTGAAAGCCTGTGCAATTTTTTTCCTCCAGGCAGCATGATTTTGATAAGTGAACGAGCAAACAAAGAATCTTTAGATAGTTTTATGCAGCTTTGACTAATAAAGAAATCATGTTCATATTCTCAGTAATGTAATTCCTTTTCAACTTCTTGGGACATTTGTCAAATGCATATGTAATAGTGTCTTGTCCAGTAACCAACTTGATAACAAGTAACCAGAATGATAAACCCCATTTTAGACACAGTAAGTAATGGAGTAATGCTGATGTGCCTTCCCCCTCTTAATTTGTATTCATTTACACATGTGTACGAATACATTAGTATAAGTGTGCGTATTCCAAATGATGATCATCTTCTAAATCAGACTTAAGATCAATTAAATTTAATAGGGGCTTCCCTGATGGCTCAGAGGATAAAGCATCTGCCTGCAGTGCAGGAGACTCAGGTTCGATCCCCGGGTTGGGAAGATCCCCTGGAGAAGGAAATGGCAACCGCTCCAGTATTCTTGCCTGGAGAATCCCATGGACAGAGGAGCCTGGCGGGCTACAGTCCACGGGGTCGCAAAGAGTCAGACAGGACTGAAAGACTTCACTTTCTTTCACTTTCACTTTCTTTAATAGCCAAAACAGTCTGATATACCAAATTAATTGTATCTGGGGGCTAATAGTGTGGGATAGGGGATTTTGGAAGGAAAACTCCCTCCATTTCTCTTCTTTATAGAGCATGGTGTGAATCATTTTTATTTTGTTCTTGGTTCTCATGTTAAACAAGAGGGGTCTGGAATCTTAACCTAGCTGCTGTTCACTTTCAGGAAAACTAAAAACCAAAATCCACAACGAAACAACAAATGAAAATGTATGTAGTCCACCAAACCTGGGCTGGCTTATTTGATAGTTTTGTACCAGTCCCTTTAAATCTATCTACCGTCCCCCCGCCCCCCATCCCCCCCCATCCCCCCGCCCCCGTCCCCTCACCCCCCCACCCCCCCACACACACCAGTCAGTTTCTGTTTAAAAGCAGAAATGGAGCTTATCTCTTTTCTAACACCTGGGACGATGAGAGATAATGCCATTTCGAAAAACTTCTCTAAAATGCTCTCAGCGCAAGTGTAGTTTTCAGAAAGTGTTTATACCTTCATTAACTGAAAATATAATAGCAAGTTCAAGATTAGTAGTTACAGTCAATATTAAGAGTTTCAGGTCTAATTTCAGGATAGCTAAAACCAGCAGCCAAGAAATGTAGAACATCACATCTCTAAATACAGTCCAGTGATGACTGTACCCCAAGAATCCATAATCACTTAAAACAGTTTTCCTAAACTTTCCATTCTTATGACTTAGGCTCAAATATTGGTAGTCAAACTAAAATTTTAAAAAAAAATTATTTTTTACCTAATGGCACAGTTGTCATATCTTTTAATATTAAATATATATATATATAATATGTTTCTCAGGAAAGTACACTACTGAGAATAAAATATGCACCCTCTCCAAAAAAAAAAAAAAGACACAGTCATCTTCACATTTTTAATTGGAATTCCATAAGATGAAATGTGAGAAAAGTTCTCTGAATTCCTAGAAAAGATCACATACTAATTGGTATAATTTTTTGCCTTCTTCATATTTCACATTCATCTTTTTATTTTAAACCTTATTTTGAAATACCCTTGGTAGGTATCACATTGCAAAATCCTTTCATTCATGGAATCCACACTCCTCAGCCTTACCTTTAAGAGGTATCCCATGAATGAATTACTTAGTTAATCTAAATTTAAAAGCAATCCAATAAATCTGAAAGCTCTCAGTAATCATACCATGATAAACACATTTTAAAGTTAATTTTAGTTTTTTTTTTTTTCTTTATCATGTACTGAAGAAGGAAAAGATGAAAAGTTTGAATTTTATCTCCAGCAGTAATAGATATGTCCCATTCTGCCATTTCTGGCTCCAACTGTAGAAGCTGGTGGGGGCAGAGGAAGCCATCAGATTCCTCCCCACTCCAACTAATCAGTCCCTTGGTTAACTGTCATTTTTACTCAAAATTAGAAGAGTCCCCTTCCTCATGAAAAATAAAAGTGCCTTTACTGGATGGTGTTACCCTCCAGCTCATTCAACTGCAGAGACTCCTGTGCAGAACTGTCTGCCTGTCACTGAAACACAGGCTGGAGACATTCTGCCTCTTCTACACTAGCATCAATCAGCCAGGGTTATTCTGAATGCTCTCCTCCCTCTCCTATTACCCCAACAGCCACTGCTTCTCTGATTATACTGCTGCCCTAGCAGATAACTCCTCACCCTTCCTCCCCCAGAATACTCCAGGACACATGCAATTTTAGTGGCCATCCTGTGTTACAGTCCTCTTCCTGCTAGAAGGCTGTCACTCTGAAGAGGACCTTGAAAGAAAACTATCTTAAGGAGTTAGCTTCTCAGCATTGTGACATTACACTGCATCCTATTAAGAGGGGGTGGAATTGTTAAAGAGGCAAATGCCTTGTCTTTCAGCCTCCCTGATTATTTTAGAAATATCCTTATAGGGCTTTTTAACATTATCCTAATCCTCTTTCACACTGCTTAATCATCCCGGCCTCTCCTAAGAATCAAGAGAAAATTAGTAAGAAATTCCTACAGCAGTGCTTTGAGTAGAGATTAGCAATATATATAGAGAGGGGGCTACCTTGAAATCTAGATGGCGAAAAGTCAGCTAGGACAGTGTATTTAACTGCTCTGAGAATAAGCATGGATAAGGTGAGTCAGAATAAACTCATTCTAACCCAAGGTAACTAAAGCCATTGGTTTCTGACTTTCTTCACTTTGTCATTAAAGTAGTTTTATTTTACCATTAAGAAGATGAGATTTGAGGATACTGTTTAGCTCTACCACTCTTGCTTGCTTTTGAGGTGACTTTGTTACTAGGAACAATTCCCAGGCGTCAGTAACACATAACCTTTGCTTTAATTCTCATAGAGGTAAGAAAGTACCCTAAGGAAAGGTTCAGAGCATTTGTTCAAAGTGAACATGCATGTCTGAAAATTAAGCATTGTCCAAGATGTGATCTATTTCTCTATCCACTTGGGACTGTCCGGTCCAGCGGCAGTTATAATATGACTGAGGCATGACTACTGTTCCTTTTCCCAGGATAAAATTAGCCAATTTCTGAATACCCTGTAAACAGACAGAGTCTGAGATGAGACCAGTTACTTAGTGACTGTCTCGTGGGAAAATACCCCCCTGCATCTCTTCACTTCTCCCTGCTCTGAAATAATTCAGTTTCTTCCCTAAATCACCTAGAATGTGAAACAGATATTAGACCTATAGTCAGCATCCTTTTCAACATCTCTCAATGGGATGGTAGACAGACACAAAAAAAGTCAAAATTGCATAAATATTATAAGCATATTGTGTTTATTTTCTCATTCTCCTCACTCTAATTAATTGAAGTCAGATAGTACAAGCTTTACGGACCTCTTGTCTGGTTCTCCATACCCTTTTTTTCTTCTTCCATTCTTGACTTTGTTCCCGGGTAGTAAAACCCTTCCTCAAAGTTCAGCCTTAGCGCACAGAGAATGGACTAAGTGTTCTGTGGAGGGGAGTTAACAAAGGAATAAGGATTAGCTCATGTTAATTTTCACAAATTTTATTTAAAATAGCTGCCTATTTCTACGTGTTTGCCTCACTGATGAGAGGAAAATAAATCTGGACCTCCTGATTCCTGAATCCTCCTCTTGCACGGGCTCTGATCCATGGTAGGCGATTCTCAACGTTTGAGTGGAGTCCATCAAAGGACTCGAAAGCGCATCTCGGGGCGGAAGCAAAGGAGCTAGAAGTCTGGTGCCCGAGAGATCTGCAGGCCAGGGCACGTTGAGAAGACCTAGCAGTCTCTCCTAGCAGTCTCCCAAGCAAGTTTCGCTTTTTTCGCACCTACTTACGCGTCCCTTGCATCTGCCCGTCTGCGCTTCCTCATCCCATCTCCCTGCAGAAGTAGAAGCCTGGGGATATGAGGAATGCGCACCACCCACAGGACCGCGACACCATGCCTCTAAACCACAGCGTCTGAGCAGCAGGCATTGGTCCTTCCGACACCCCCACTTGGTCTGCCTGAGGATCTTGGCTTAACGAGGAGACAAGACGTCCCCGCGCACCCATTTGCCCTGTCGCGTCCTCTTCCTCCCAAGGAAAACAGCCGTGGTTCACTGGGACGCTTTTCAAGATCCCGCTAGCTCCAGAGCTCCGGGAAGATTCAGAGAGAAAGCTTGCGGGTACATTCGTCCGCATCCTTTTGTAGTCTGCCAGCCCTTTTACCCTGGAGCCTGGCCCTCCGCGGGCGGCGCGCACCGCACGGAAGGGCGCATCTTCACCGAGTGGCTCCGGAGGCGGAGACGCGCTGGGCGCGCTCGAGAGCGAGGAGCGAAAAGTTGTGCGCCCACTTGGTAGCGGGAGAGAACGGAGGAGCGAGCGCGCCAGAGCGCCGGTGGGGGGAGGAAGGGAGGGGGCGGGGAGGGGGCCCGCTTACATGAATTTCCAAGTGGTAGACCTGCCTCTGCGCTCTGCCCAATGAGATCCGTCAGGGGAGGCACCCGACTCACTTTTCCACATCACTTCACAGTTACATTTGGCAGGCAGGCGGGCTTGCACGCCGGAGCGCTCAGCCCAGAATTAGTGGATCTATTTGGAATCTCCCTGCTTCCCCGGAGCTCATCTGCTGTCGCCGGCTCGTGCACGGACGGTAGCGTCCACCCAGCGAAGCTGCACTTTGGGCTGCGGAGACTCAGAGCCCGGCGCGCCCGCCCCGCGTCTCAGCACCAAGCCCCGCCGCTCCGAGAGGCATGAACGCGATCCGGAGGCGTCTGCCCAGCGCGCGGGGACCGCTCGCTGTTCACCGCCCTCGGGAGCAGACCTCGAACCCCTCCAGCCATTAGTGAACCAAGAGGCTTGAAATTCGCCCGCGCGGAGCCCCTCAAGAGTGAGTGATCCTCCACCCAAACCCCTCGTTTTAATCCATGCCCCGAGGACCCAGAAGAGACCTTTTTTTTTTTTTTTTTTAAGGAATACCCCTGCCCATTCCGGCACCCTGCGCGCCTCCTTCCATTCGAATGGTGCGTGTGGGTTCGCAGCCCCAGTGTGGGGCTGAGCTAAATCTTCTTTCCTGCTATGCGCAGCTGATGGGATCACCTCAGGGTTTTTTACCTGACTATTTTTGCAACCTGCTCTGACAGCAGATCCCGGGGAGAAGCAAGCAGGCTGTGCCCCTCCGGCTTTCCTGCCGGGTTCCCTTTCTTGCGGTCGCCTGGCGATTTCGCCGCCTCGCGACATAGGCAGGCGCCGCTGCAGCCGCGCGCCTTCACTGCGGGGTCCGTGCGGTGAATGGGAAGCACCCGCCGCCGGCTGAAAGGCAAGTGCCAGCCGGAGCAGAAAGGAGGCGAAGGGGAGCGGGGTGGTGGTGGTGAGGGTGCCCTCTGGCTGATTTGCCGCACCGCCCCAATCCCGAGGAGACGGAGGGCGACCCCCGCAGTGGGGCAGCGGGCCACGACTCAGCCGTGAGAGCCCCAGCCCACGGCTTTCCCACAAGTGGCTCCTCCGGCCCCGGGAAGCGCGGTGCGGGTTCCAAACTTGCCGGGCTCCCTAGCGGCCCCGCGGCTCTGTGGACGCCGAGATACAGCCCTGCATCCAGGCAAGACACCCAAGCAGGGTTCTCTCCGAGCCCGCCAGACTGTGCTCGCAGAGGCCTCCTGAGCCGAGCCGGGGACTCCCTCGGACTCCCTCTCCTAGCTCCGCCAGAGCCCGGAGCTGCGCTTTCTGACAGCTCACTCCTCCCCATCCGCGAACCCTTAGGGGGTGGGGAGGGAGGGCAGGCTGCGCCCCTCGCGGGACCTGAGGAAAAGCGGATTCTTGCCCGGGTTCTGGCAGCGCGTAACAGGTTCATAAGGGACTTGATCCCCGTTCTCTCAGGCTCCAGCCAAGCCTGGGAGCCAGTGAAAATCTGCCGCCGCCAACGAGGATGCCAACAGGTATCCACAGTTTCCTGTGCCTCTCCCTCTCCGCAAGCCCAGACCCTTCCCCATCCAATCTGGCAGAAACCTCAAAGTTTCGTGATCCCGAGACCCTTCCCCGCAGGCACAGAGCCGGCGGCACGTCCGGGACGAGCCGTTTGTCTCCGCCAGCCGAGATGGCAGCAGTTTGGTTGAGCTGCTACATGTAAGAAATCAAACAATATTGATTGTTTATTGTTGCGAACGCACATTAGTCAGTGATGGAAAACCACCCTGGCAGCTGCTCACTTCAGCTCCAGTTAAAGGATAGAGCTGATAATTAGGCAAGGGAGAAAGGGTCCTTTCAACTTTACCACCGTTTCCTGAAGATTCCACAGAGTTGCCTCTTTAGAGGCAAGATTCGACCATGCCCTTAGCGCGCCAGAGCTGCTCAGCGGATCAGCCGGCTTTCTTTCCTTGGCTTCACAGTATCTGTTGGCCGAGAATGGGAACCGGGACGCAGGAGAAGGCGCACTGGCCCTGCCCTCTCGAATGGGTACCACCGCGAAACTGATCCGAGGCACGGGGTAGGGGGGCGGCTGGGGCCCCTAGGAAGCGCCGGCCCTCTTTACAGCACTCCTGACAGCCATCTCAGTGGTTAACAACCCTCCCTAGGCTGTAACCTCCGGCTTCATTATAGGAGCTTTTCAACTGGAAAACTATGTGCTGGAAGGAGATATTTATGTAAGATTCGAGAGTGGGATTTTCCATCCATTCAACCTGGCCGCTGTACCTCACTGCATGCAAAATGAGCCCTGTCGTTCATGGCAAACACAACTGAAATTTCTGCCTGGCTTTTGCTTTTCATCAGTCGTGTCCGGTTTTCCAGGGGTTTTATCGTGTGTGTGTGTGTGTGTGTGTGTGTGTGTGTGTGTGTGTGTGTGTGTGTGTAAAGAGATTCTTTTAACCAGGAGGCCTTTAGAGGATGTTCTCTGAGGGTTACTTTTTTTTTTTTTTTAATCCCTCAAAGGGAGTTCTCCATAATCATCCTGTCCAGACATGTTTTTCCACTTCCCTGAGCTCTGTGGCTGAAAGAAATTCTAGGGCTCTCCCTCTTATTAAATAATAATACTACTAATAATATTCTGTAAATCTGCTTCAGCAGTTTGGAAGCCCCCCAATCACATAGTCATTTCATGCTGGAGCAGTCGCAGGATTTTAAATCATCTTTGATAAATATATATATATATATATATATATATATATATATATATATACACACACATATCTTTTTTTTTTTCCCCTGGACTCTGAAGAGGGCTTGGAGTTGAGAAAAATCTATTCTGAAAACAGAGAGGAGCCCCGCAGATGCCCTGGAGACTGTTTCATTCAGGGCTGCTCTGTGGCAGTTTGCGCTCCTCACTCTGTCCCGCAGGACATCCACATGGGCGTCCAGATATCCCATAGCCATCAGGAACAAGCCCGATGTTTCAGAGGCACTGGCTAATGTTGTCTGAAATGTCTGCTGCAATGCTGTCATGCAAACTTTTTAACTGTCCCCCACTTCAACCTGGATCTTCTATTTTCCAATTACTATTACTATTTAAAAATCAATCCTTCTGCCTTATAATCTGTAGTCTCTTAAAATTCTAAAGACTCCAGATGAGGAAATCTCTCCACCCAAATCGCTTAACATATTTTGGCTGCATTTTGGGTGTCCAAGATACATTTCTTGAGCTCCTGAAGGTGTTAAGAATTTAACTGAAGAACAGTTTTGTTGCAACCCCCACTGGAATAGCAGCTCCACTGGCCTGCTCTACGTGTATCAGCTGAATAAAGAAGGAAGTCTTTAACTTGAAAAAATAACTTTATGTGGGCATTACATGCTGCACTCTGGTCAAGACAGTCTTCATCTAAAGCCTCCGCTTAATGTAGCACTAAGCACAGTAGAAGTAGCCAATGGCAGTTCGCTCAAAGTACAAAACAAATGAACAAAAAACAACAAAACAATCTGTGAAACATGCTCCGCAGGATCTAGTAGGCCACTTGAGAAGGCATTTTGTAAAGGCTGTTATATAAACATCCTCATCAGGCAACATTTCCTTGTAAAGTGAACAGATTTAAGGTCTGATGCTCCTGGTTAGCAGGGAGCACCTGAGTCTTGGAGCAAAGCAAGAAAACTCCAGAGTGAGGGTATAATGATTCTATTCAGGAAGCTGTACCTCAGGGCTTTCCTCTCACAGTTCCTTTCTCTGTTTATGGGTGAGGAAAAAGGATCAAGCACAGACAGAAAAGTTAGAATCCACACTTCATCGGCAACTGTTCAGAAGTAACTTTATCATTAGAAGTAACTGATTCTCTAAAGACAAAATTAATAATCTTCATTATTTTTCTATTAAGGTGGTATACCTTACAATTTTATCAACATTCCAATCTGAGCAAAATTGCCATGCACAAACAAAAGCTTTTCATGGACAAAACGACATTCAGTTTGTATTGCCAACCATTCTTTCCTACTCCATCAGCAACGTTTTGTGTCTGACAAATCAAGGAAGAAGCAAAACAGACTAGCCTTTAAATTATAGATGCAAACTAAGGTCCCAAGACTTTTTCAAAACTATTCTGCTCAATGGTGCTGTCGGTATGAGTTTCAATAATTTTGTATTTTTTTACAACATTATTCAGAGAAGCAAGGCATGGGGGAAATGCAGTTTTTCTGTTTTCAACACTGTTGGCATTCAAAGGTGAAATGGACTAATTTTGCTTTTTAGTTTGGGAAAAGCTCCTGTCTTTGGCGTATTGTATACCTCCTACAGAGCACAGAATTAAACCAAGGCTGATTCCTTTGCTCTGTATTAGGTGTTACTTACACACACACATACACACACACACACACACACACACACAGAGCTTACTTCTAGAAAACCTGAAAACGTCCTTAGATAACTAACTCACTTATTGGTTCAAGTAGGAGATTCTTATCCTATTCCTCTTACCCTTTCATCTGCTTTAGATGATTTGCTTTGCCCTCTAGGCTTCTTGGATTCATATATTGACTAGTCTTTTAAAGCAAACACATCTGTCTGTGGTGTGGGAAGATTTTTTTTTTTACAGAATCTCATAAATGTATATTTGTGGAATAGAATATGTTGATGGTCCAAAGCCATCCACTGATGTCTTAGGGCTTAATTAACCACAGAGCCCTTCGTCTGCTCTCTTTTGAGTCCCTGGGAAGTTGCTGATGGTGTGGCGTGTGCAGTGTATCTCAACTGCACTGTTGGTTCCTGCCTCTGTAACCCGCCTCCAGATGTAACCAGGAGGAGAAAATTAGTTGAACCTGGCAATTTCAAAAGGTCAGAAAAGAAATAAGTTCAATGGATGCCATTCAGCTGCTTCTCCCATACACTGCTGTGAACGAAATCTCCATCGCCTCTTCATGGCAGAGCATCCAGGCCAACGCTGTTTCCTTTTTCTCTCATGTCCCAAGCTTTTATTTCCTGAGTTTTAAATGTCATGTGCTATTCCCTATCACAAATATCATCCACCATCTTGACTTTAGAAGCCTTGTTTTTTTGTAAAGTTCTATTAGTAGGAGGAAATGCACAGAAGGGATTTTTCTGTATCTCTTTGGATACCATCATAAAAGAATAACACTTGTATTTGGAACCTTCAAACAGTTTCTTTCCCTACTCTGCTTGTCAAAGACAACTACAAATGCTGGGATGATGGTTGGTTGAGGGAAGAGCAAGGAATCAGTGCTCAGTCAACATTGATTTAATGCATTGACAATTAACAAGCCCTGTGCCTTTTTTTTTTCCTTCTAGGATATTCTCAATAAAGGGGAGAGAGGGATACAAGTATATCTAAAGTCCAATATTGTGACAATCTACCTCAGTTTTCTCTACAGAAATTTCATAAATTATCCCGTTTTTTCTTAGACACAGCTTTTCCCTTTTTGAAGAAGTCATTTTTATTCATGTTCCACAAAGCATGTATTTTTCCCTCAAAATCATTTTTTAAATGATATGGACTTATAAAAATTAAGAATACTTCTAAGACTAGACTTGCATCAAGAATGCTTTTAAACTCTGTGTGATGGGAAGTTATATTTTATTGGGAAAAATGCTCTAATTATGGAAGTCTTGCATGTGTAACTCAGTATCTGTACCTTTCCCTTGAGGAGAATTTATTAAAAAAAAAAAACCCAATAAGGAAACTAGTTCTTCTTTCCTTCTTTTGCTCCCTGCCTCCTTTCTTTAATTCTTTAATATATATTATATTTGAACAGTTCGCATCAACCTCATGTGACTTGCAATTCCGTGTCTGTTAGAAGACTCCTCTATATTGATTTTAATCAGCAGGATACCTGGCCCTCACAAATACACACAGGAAAAAAAAAAGTTCCATCAGAAAGTCCTCATGGATGTATTTACGGATATTTTAAGCAAATGGAATGCACTTCAAAGAAATATTAAATGCAATCTTCTTAATTCTTCTATATCATTAAGTGAAAATATTATTAGACTGTATTCATATTCTATTAGCAGTAGGGACCATATTTTCCATGCATTGTTTCTTTCTAAATGAATTCATGCATAAAATATGATTAGTTGATTCCTGATGTAACACAAATAACATAAAATAAGTAGATGGGGAATAATATGAATATCATTAAGGAATGCTTTTCTTTCCTATTTATGGAGCCTTATCTCCAAAATATAATGTAAAAATTGCAAGAGCACATTTCATTCTTTATTAGCCCATTGCTGTTTCAGCTTGACAAATGGAATTTAACTTTTCTATGTCCCAAGTATTGCCATCTTTAAAATGGGGATGCTCAGAATTATGAAATAAATAATTCAAATCTATTTTTATTGGAGTAGTGAAACAGGCTTGACTTTTAAATTTCACTAAAATAAAGCAGCTGAAGGAGGTACACTTATTTTAGAATCTGTATAAACAATTTAATTTTCAGAAACTATATATTCAAAGTGATATCTAAATATCATTTTTGTCAAATGATTGCTTGCTATCCGTTTACCTACCCATCTATGTCCATGTGGAGTTCATGGTAACAGTGCTTGTGGGTGGTTTTTAAGCTATAAAGTCTTTGAAACATGAAAGAATGGAAGTAAGGTGCACTTGTAAGGGTGGTTACTACACAGAATAATCTAATTGGCAGAATCTTGACTTATTAGGCTGGGATATTTGGCTGCATTCCAGTTTCAGTATTGTAGACTCTGTAGCCCTGGTTATGTGTTATATCTGATTTTAACCATTTCCACATTTCCTTTTTTTTTTTTTTTTTACTTTTCATTTGGAGGAAAATTGCTTTACGATGTTATATTGGTTTCTGCCATACAACAATGCTGTTTCCACATTTTTTTAGCAGGAAGGGAAAGCTTCTAATTTTTAACCATCATCAGTAGTACTAAAATTTCTTGAAACACATCAAGAATTTGCTAAATATTTTTTGGAAGAAGACACTACCTAAATGCAACCTCTAGTTAAGATTATCTTCTCAACTCCTGTCTGAGTAGTGTTTAGATGTCACTGTATCTTCATCTTTGAATTAATAGGGACTTCCCACTTGAACCGTTCTCATGAGAATATACTACATGATTATGACATGCAATGGAATTTTTCTTGTAGGAGAGAAGAGTTTTTCAGTGAGTGGTTACAATTTGAAAGTAAGTAGTTCTGGTGTGGATGTGTAATTGTACTTTGTCCTTTGCACTTTACCCTTTGCCCTTTTAGGATTAATGATGATGGGCAATGCCATATCTTCTTTGGAAAAGACAGACATGGATGACCCCAGGGTGGGGGAAAGTTAAAAATACCACCCTTTAATCCTACTATATAATGCAGGGAGATATACTCAATATCCTATGATAAGCCATAATGGAAAAGAATATGAAAAATAATATATATGTATAACTGAATCACTTTACTGTACAGCAGAAATTAACACAGTGTTATACATCAACTGTACTTAAATAATTAAAAAAAATACCACCCTTTAGAGGCCTCATAAAATTATTTGAAGACATTAAGTGTATATTAACTGTGGATAGGAAAAGCTATTTGTGAAATGCTGTTTTACTTATATCCCACTTGGTTCATGCCATTTAAAAAAAAGCTGGAAAAAGTTATTTTATTACCTGTTTACACAGAGCACCAGAATTTTCCCCACTGATGCATCCAGCAAGAAATCCACATCAAATAGTTTTAAAAAAATTAGTCAAGGTTCTTTGTGAAGCAGGTGAAACATTCAATAAATTGTAACTATCATTGTTACACTGACAAAAGAGTTTTTACAAAGCTTATCTCATTTAATTTTTTTCACCATCTTTCAAGTCAGTTCCCTCATCTGCCACTATTGAGATAAATTTGCCTAGGTCACTTATCTTAGGAATGATAGGACTGTGATTCAAAGAACTTCTGACTCCAGAGTCAAGGTTCTCAGCCTCTGTGCCCCCACAGTTCAGCTGTATTAACAAGATTGTTAAGGGTAAGATTGATTTCCTAGTGGTTACTCTGATTTAAAGGCATGTTGGTTTGCACCCTTGGAGTTTCCAGAAGGGGTAGGGGGTGAAATTCAAAGCCGACCCTTATACTTGGAGCTCCAGGACAGACGGAAAAAGAGGCAAGGCACTCCAGATTGGTAGGTGGCAGTTTTAATAAACAAGGGAATGGACATTACATATGAGGCTTGACTTGGGCAACCACAAGATCTCTGCATCTGCTTGCTAGAATCTTAAAGCTCATTTACATGGAGATGTTAGTGGCATTCAGTCTCATGTACCATCCAGATGATCTCAGTAACACATAGCTCTCTCAAGGCTACATCTTTGAAGTGGCTGCTAATGCAGACACAGTGGGCAGGACATGCATTACAAGGACAGGGAGGGGTAAGGAGCCTTTGATTGCCAGGGTCCAGCTCATGGATAAACCTGTGGTCACAGCTCCTTCATGACCTCCCCCACCGGAGGGCCAGCACAAATTGTTTTCCCTCATTAGGTCTTTGGCTGTTAAACTCTGAGCAGGTGATTTAAACACAGCAAAGGATGTGGCTTTTAAATGGAGAAGGAAGGATTTAGATTACACTTGAGAAATGGCTTCCTGGCATGACTCTTATAGGCAAGGAAAGTGCGGGACTTAGATTCATCGTTCTGATGTGGTTTCAAGACAGTTCTGCCTGAAGAAGAGCCGACAAGATAGATTCAGCTTCAGTATCTTAACTAACCTTATAATTCTAAGAAAGTTCATTAAATAAATTTCTAAGCCTGTAAACACTAGAAAAAGAAACTTGACTCTCCTGTCTTTGTTACCCCAGTTCTGAGATGTCTATAGCAGGAAAGCTTCTGTGTGAAGGACAGAGTTTTGACTGCATCTTGGGAAAGGACGAGGAGGAACTGTCTTTGCCATGGTAACCAGTAATTATCAAACTTAAAGAAAACTAAAGCTTCCAGTAGGAAAAACAAAACAAAACAAAACAATAGCGTGTCAATAATAGCAAAAAGTAGAGTAGATTTGACAGCTATTATTCTGGGTGGTAAAACAAGCAAATAATGTGCTTTTGGATAGAGAGACAGTTGGATAAATGTATGATTTGATGCCAAAGAAAGATGTCCAGAAGAGTTGTGGTTGAGAGGAGAGATAATCTTCTGTGTGTGTGTAAATGAAAAAAAAAAAAAATTAAATTCTGTTCTGCTGAGGGAATTTGGTCAGGGCATTCTGAAGGCTTTAGGAAAGGTGATTCTCCTGCATTATTTATATCTGGACACACACAAGTATTGTTTGTCTCTAGTTCTCCAGGGCTTGGCATGAATCGCACTGGGCCGCAGGCTGAACCGCGTACCCTGTATTGCTGAAATACCACTTTGAATTCAATGTGCATTTACCTGTTTTGAAGCAGCCTGCTAATGGCTCTAAATTCAAGGTCAGAAACATTTTTAATAGAAACTCTCTGGTCTTATGTGTCATTTTTGCTTCCATGAAATATTGTGGCCACTAAGCCCAGTGGATAATAAAAGCATAATTTCCTGTCAACCACAATAATCTGCAGGATTGAATTCTGAAGTGTCGGTAAAAGCCCGTTTTTATTTTAGGCTTCAGAGTGTGGCTCATCATTGGGAACTGCAATCTTTGTTGTTTACCAAGTCAATGGTACAGTAATATTTTTGCATAATGACTTATCTGAAAGTTTTTATTTTTTTTAACCTCAAAAAAAAAGTTGAAGTCAGTGGGGTCAGACCAGGCTGTAATTAAAGCTATCTCTAAAATGTAAGTGTGAATGAAAAGCAGGATTGTAAGTGTCTTACCTAAGACGAAACATCTTCTTGGGGGAGTTCTAGTTACTTCTTTGTAACAATTCCAGAGGGACTGTCAAATCTCTTCATCTCACTCTCGGGGTGTAAATCAATGCAGCAGCATTATAATAAAGTGGATTGCTTGGCCAGACATACATACTGTGGTTAGAAAATCTAAAAATACATTGATTTTTTTTTTTTTACCCAAGCTTTACTACCTCACTCAATTTCTTCTTCATTGCGTAGAGTTAAGCAGTGTGTATATGCAGCCACTATTACAATGTTTATTAATTCTGATAACAGTGACAGGACATTTGGTTGCATCTCAAGAATTCCTATAAAGCTGTTCTCTGATCATCTAAGAGGACAACATTAGCTCCACCCATGGCAGAGCCCCGCATATAAATAGTAGAGTTCTGATTATCACAGGAGAATCCCATTTCTCTCCTAGTAATAGACTTTGCTAAAGTGAAGGTCAAGTCTCAACACCCCCTAATAGCATGCATGGAAACACACTGCTTATTGGAGCAGTTTTTCCAGTGTCCCATATGGAGTGGGTTAAGTATAAAAGTTATGACATCATACAAAATCTCATTTATTCATACATTCTATTGCTGGTTTTCCCAAAGTCTATTCCCAGGTAGTAAGTAGTTTTTGGGCATGCTATTTAATGACACTGAGGAGGAAGTAACTTTTGTACCACACCACTGAATCTTTCAAGGCTTCATAAGAAGGAGGTCTGAGTTAGGTGGTTTTATTCCTGCGAACTCTAGGCTTTTCCAGCTACAGCATCTGCCACACAGATGAGGTTATTACAAATGCAGAGTTGCAAGCCCCACTCTAGACTTACTGGATCAGAATCTGCATTTTAGAAAGATTTCCAGGATTTGTATGCACATTAAAGTTTGAAAAGCCTCACTTAGGAGTATGCTGGAGGAAACTTACTTGACTAAACCAGAGGTGTTTATGGTTTAGAAACTTTTGCCAATTGTCATACCTGGTTAGTGATCACACTGAAAACTTGAAATTGGTCACGGTGGAAGTATTTATATCGTGAAAATAAAAAATCAGGGATTTTTTTTTTCTTTCAGATAGCCACTTGGCAAACATTTAACTGCACACCTTTGCCTCTAATTGTTGCTTGTCTTCCTTTGTAACAAAGAGGGACACAACCTCAGGCTCTGACAGTATTTAGTTAAAATTAAACATTATTTAAAATACCAATCTCACTGTGCTTCCAGTTGCTGTCTCCCATGCTCTCACCAGGTGGCTCAGTGGTAAAGAACCTGCCTGCCAGTGCAGGAGACTCAGGAGACGCAGGTTCGATCCCTGGGTTGGGAAGGTTCCTTGGAGGAGGAAATGGCAACCCACTCCAGTATTCTTCCCTGGAAAATCCTATGGAAAGAGGAGGCTGGTGGGCTACAGTCCATAGGGTCACAAGAGTTGGACATGACTGAGCATCCCATCGTTGTGGAATGGCGCTTATTTTTATGCCTGAGAGCTTTCGAAATTGAACACACTCTTCTCTTCACAAAGCTCTGGCAGAGAAGAGGACGTCAATTTGACATGACGAGACCATAATTAGAATGACGTGGTGGGTAGCAAGAAGATACCATGGCCATGGATTAGATAATATAACAAGAAGTGATTTGAAAACTACCCTCGGTACTAATTCATTCACAAATCCTGTATTAGTGAATGGTTTCGTTCTTGTTCATTGATTGACTTAAATGACCCTTTATACTTACCCTCCCCTCTTTGGGTTACTCCTTTTCGCTGTTTAGATGATGCTTCCCCCAGGAAGCCTTCTTTAAGGCAGTGAAGATGAGTGGCATGCCCATCATTCTGTACTACCCTAATGTTTCTGAGACTTAATAGGATATTCTAAGCATTCATTTCCTAGTCTTTACCTTGGCTCTTGGCTTCCTGAAGATAAGAACTCTGATATCTTGCTTCTCTTGCCTTCATGCCTGACCCACAGTATAAGCTCATCAAATATTTAGACAACAAGAGAAGGGACTATGGTAAGAAAGGATTCTGAAGTTAGATTACCTAGATTCAAATAGCTGTTTTCTTTTTACTGGAGGTGTTCTTTAGGCAACTCATATCATTACTCTACACCTCAGTTTTGAATAAAACTTACTGCGGCTTGTTTGATCTGACTGCAAGATCTTGTGTTCATGGATACTATTTGGGGCTATGCATATGTTCTTTATTGATTAATCCCTTTATTCTAACTAGTGAAGCTATGCCATTGTATGAAACAGTTTCAGGGCCTATTATTACTTTTTACCTGATTCTGACGAGTTCAGGGAGGAATTGAGTCACATTCCATCCCGAGTGGCTTGGTGGCAATCCATCTGCTTGGTGGCTTCCATCAGGGAAGTGTCTGTTAGGACTTTAAATTGGGAATAAACTGCTTTAATCCCAGAATCATTAACAACAAAGCAGATGCCAGAGAATACTTGCAGAGTATTTGGCACAATTTAAAAATAACTGTGCATTCTTAATCACTTTACCAAAATTATCACTTGTAATCTTCAAAATAAACCAGCTAGGTAAATAGCAGTCTAGTTTTTTTATTATTATTATTTTTAATTGACCCCCAGTTATGCAACTGGTAAAGATGGCTCTCTGGCTGGAATTCAAACTCCTGGCTGGCTGGAGCTAGAGGAAACTCACAACCATCTCATCGTTCTCCCTCTATAGCATTCAGGCCATCAGAGGATGGTCTACATGGCTCTTGAGCATTCAGGTATGGCCCAGCATGAAACAGGGTAGGTTTGGAAAGAAGTCTTTTTGCCCCTGAGAAGCATTTAGGCTGAGCCTCCATGATTAAAATGAGTATTCCCTTCCATCCAGTATGGTCCAGCCCCTCTCTCACCAGCATCACCCTCGTCCACCCACATCCCACCTTAGGGAAGATTCTTGACTGCCTTTGTAACTCTCATACCTTTACCTTTCCTGCAGAAGTCACACAGCTTATTAACTCTTTGCTCCTTTTTTTTTTTTTTAACTGAAGCTTTTCAAGGGCAGAGATGGTGTCAGGACCGCCTCCTCAGTCTGGCTCAGCAGAACAAGCATCACAGCTTAGTGAGTGCTTCCCAGGTTCTGGGTGCTTCATCTGAGTCTTGTTTCTGAATCACCCTAATGCCTGGAAATTAGGAATTCTTCTTATTGCCATTTTGCAGAAGAGAAAACAGAAGCTCAGAGAACTTAAGTAGTTCTTCCCATTATTACAGAGATAGCAAGTCGGGTGAGCTGGGATTCAAGCCTAGGATTTTCTGCCTGTAAAACAGACAGTCTCGCAAGTAACACACTAATCCTGCATCACTGTTCCCGCCCCATGTTTAGGAGATTGCATGGCATGTGATGGGTGTGCTGTACATGCTAAGTATTTTAAGTTTAAACGCTATTTAAGTGGATTGACAATTCAGAAAACTGTTGCTATTGAAGGGATTTTTCTATCAAGATCTATCAACTTTTGTTTTAAATTCGAAGCCTGCAAAGGTCTGTTCTCAGATGGGATGAGACAAGGTCTTCCTGGAAATCTGCTATACAGGAAGCCTGATCTCCCTGCTGGTACTGCAGTTTTAGGGAAAGCTGGGGGCCTTGTTCTGGACTCTCTTTCTCTGAGTTGATTTCCTGTTGAAAGATTTTCTTGCCTTCAGTTTCCATTGCAACTGCTGTTTGCAGGGATTCTCCTGTGCCCTTATCAGGGTGGAGCCTATTTTGAGGTACACAGAGAGTCCCAGTGATGGAGGTGAGCCCAGGCGAAAAGTGACAAGCAGGGCGATTCTATTCACCACCTTGTTAGATAGGATCCTGCCTGTCTTTGCAGCAGGATCTAAATCTGCCCCTTACATCTGGCTTTGCTAAGACCACTCACTAGCTAAGCCAATGTTAAGGACTTTCTTGCTTTCCCATTCTGAGCCAGAATGGAACCAGGGACACACAGGGCAAAGTTTCCCTACCGCATTATAAATTCCCTGAGCCAAACTATTCCCCATGGTGTTTTGAGGAATTATTTTTCCATTTAATCTAATTCAGCTAGACTTCTCTCTGGGATATGTGGGGAACATTATTTCTTTAAAAATAATTTTTTGAGAGGGAAGAAACATGTTTTGCCACACCGAAGGTAAGCAAAAAAAAATGTATTTGACACCTCAGGTAATGGGGATTTTTTTGTGTGCATCCCTTTCTGAAATCTCCTCAATTGAAAATTGTATTTTTACCATATTTCATTCCCAAAGGAGCTTTTCATAATTTAAATCTCCTGTTCAACTGTACATTTGGAATGGGAGCCTTGACACTGTCCTGATTATAACATACATGCTGGACGATACAGAATTTCTCTCTGGGAGCATTCTAATTTTATTCACTCATTATTAGCATTCTGGCAGAGAATTGTATTCTGCAGCCTGAGCTGGACAATCCCTTCTGATGGGCTGTGGCAGCTAAGACGGTAACATTTGGGGCTATTTCCCTTCTGTTCTCATTTGTAGCTTTTTTTTTTTTTTAATTAACCATTGAAGCTAGTTTCTTCACATAGTGCAGCCCAAAGGGAACTAGAACTTCTCTTTAAACTGGAGGGTGGGGAAGGAGACAGAGAAGAGAAGGAAGAAAATGAGGAAGAAATGAAGGAAGGAAGGAAGACTTGCAATCTCTACAGGAATGCAGGAGGGCTACATTGGCAGCACCCACACTTGCCTTACAACCAGACTGTGAGAAAAGAGAGTGAAAGCCATGGAGAGAGAAAAGGGAGGGAGGCATGAAAGAAAAAGGAAGGGAGAAAGAAGGAAAAAAAAAAAAACAAGGAGGGAGAAGCAAATTTCAGGGACTTGCAGCAGTTTTTAATAAATAGCAAATAACAGAAATTAACGTTGTGTTGCGCTGCTGTGCTCAGTTGCTAATTCCTGTCCAACACAGTCTTACACGTGTGTGTGCTCAGTGGTGTCTCTTTGCGACCCCATGGACTGTAGCCCACCCAGGTAAGGATACTGGAGTGGGTTGCCCTTTCCTCCCCCCAGGGGAATTCCTGACCGCCGTCACCCCCTCCCCCCCAACCGAGATCTAACCCATGTCTCTTGTGTCTCCTGCACTGGCAGGCAGATTCTTCACCACTGCACCACCTGGGAAGCCAACAAAAATTAATACGAATATCTGAAAGCTTAAAGTATAAAAAGACCTGTGAGCCTACTTCTTCTCAATCTATATGGATCCACTTTCTTAATTCAAGGCTGTGGGAAATGTTCATTCACATGCTTCTGAAAAGCAGTGATTTTGTTTTAAAACCTGTTGGCAGTGGATCATTAGTTTTCTCCCTCCTTGTTTTTGCAGGAAATTTCAATGAGAAGGACAGCCCATGGATCGTGGTCTTAGAAAAACTGCGTAGATGATGTCTGTTTCCGGTACTGTAAACACGTGGCAGGGCTGTAAGTAAATGCTCGGCACCGCATGATGAATTGGATGGCTGCAGACCGGAGGCAAAAAAAGTAATTGTCTCATTTTCGTGGTGATTTGCTTAACTGGTGGGACCATGCCAGAACGGCTAGCGGAAATGCTCTTGGATCTCTGGACTCCATTAATAATATTATGGATTACTCTTCCCCCTTGTATTTACTCGGCTCCGATGAATCAGTCTCCGGTTCTCATGAGTGGATCCCCGTTGGAACTAAACAGGCTGAGTGAAGAACAGCGGATTTTGAATCGTTCCAAAAGAGGCTGGGTTTGGAATCAAATGTTTGTCCTGGAAGAGTTTTCTGGACCTGAACCGATCCTTGTTGGCAGGGTAAGCTTCGTTTTTAAGATCCCGCTTTGGGGATCTTACTGGTCTCTAGATCTTTAACATTAGGCTTGTCACAGTTGTTGCTGCACTTAGCTGTAAGTACTTTTGGCCAGATGGTTAGTTCATTTACCTCTTGATTTCTTTAGGAATATGAATAATCCCACAGTAACAGATTTAAATGCAGACAAACTGCTTTTCTCGGGAAAGCTCATCCTCCCCACCTCTCCCACCCTCCCCATCTATTATATCATAGCTATAATAACACTTGTGTAATGCATACACAAATAAGCATTCTCATTCTCACTTCATAGAAAAAGTCTGCATGCCAAACCTCTTCTGTAGCTTACAGGACTTGGAAGATGTACACATTTTTGCTCAATTTGAATTTCTACCACCTGGATTCCTAAGATGTTATTTTGTCCCATTTTATTCTGAGGCCCTGTATCTCCAATTGCAGGTAGATTTTTCTCCTTTTTTTTGTTGTGATTCATTTGTTGTTTCAGTTATTAACCTAGGATTGAGAAAGGTAGATTCTTAGAGTGGATGCTTAGCAGTGCTTTGTACTTACGGTCATTCAGTGACTTTGCAATAGGATATTGATTAATTCATTGCCAGGTGGAGTCAAGTGGATAGAATCAAAGTTTTGGTCTGGTGATGTGTGTGTGTTTGTGCACGTGTATGTGCGTGTATGTGTTAGACTGGGTTTACGTTTGTTTTGCTGTTGGCAAGTTAGACGAGTGCTCCTTGTTCTGATGATAGGCACTGCCTGATTTACACAATCTCACTGTGGGTTGTTGAAGACTATACATGCTTTTTTCCTCAGAATTATTCATAAACTTCTGTTAATTTGGGCACATACCATCATTGTAGGTAGAATTCCAATTATGAGCCTGCCAAGCACTGATTTTCCTGATAAGTCAGATTCAGAAGTGAATCATGCCAATACTATGTGTTTCCGAAATGCAGTGATTAAAAAAAAGAAGAATTAAATATTGAGCTTCAAGACTTGGTGTCTCACTGGAAACTTCTGATCCCATTTGTGCTCGCACCTCGTTGTCTTGCAAAGCAGACTGAGCCTCCCCAAGGATTTTGCTTTTTCACTTCAGGTAGTTTCACTTGGGCAAGGGAAATCCGGAGGAGGCGGTGTCAGGAATCATTCGGAGAACACGTTATTATTGAGGCAAACACATTTTTAGGTGGATAGGGGCCTGTTGATGAACAAACCAACGACCCCTGCCTTCAAGGAATTTGCATTCTGGTCAATATTGTTTTGTATTGAGCATTATTATTAAAGCACTCTGTGGGCACAGTCCTGATTGAGTCTAACAGTAGCTCCCTCCCCCCTCCACATGTATACATACACGTGTTTATGTGTGCATATATACACGTATACAGACAATATATGAATGAAACACATCTACGCTCCTTTCTTTGTCAAAATACAAAAATGATTTTTTTGTGTGCCTGATGCACACTCAGGTAGCAGAACTGACTGGAGGCTATTTATAGTCGTAATGCATCCCATTACTGTGACTTCATATATTTCCCTGCAGAAATGTTAATGTGTTTGATTAGAGGCTACTGCCCCAGACTCTGCTGAAGGTTTTACTTACTATACAGTTTATCTACCTTAAAACGTTTCTAAATGTGAAAAGTTCTCATTTGCAAAACATCTGGCCCGGTGGGTTTTGCACAGGGGCTTCTTGACCAGATTATCTGTCTCTCTCTCTCTTTTTTTGTTTTGATGAGTGCAGAAATTGAGACTTGGATTAATAAAGCAAACCAAGATTGTAGCACTAGTAAATGATCTGAATCTGAATCAAGCTGGGGATTCCCAAGGCCGTGATTTTATCCACTGGATCCGATTACAGTTTAGTGACTAGTTACCATGTATTTAAACCATTAATTTGCACTTAAGAATTATTGAGTATAGAATGCAGAGTTCTTCAATTCTTACTTTCTGGATATTCAGACTTCTTATCCAGCCCTCTGACAAGGCATTTTCATGCCGTATGAAATTCTGGATATACAATACATGTACACATACATAATTGATGGATATTTTCTGCCTGTTTTCTGTTAGTTAACTCTATGGAGGTCTATCACACTGTTGATGTCTTGTGCAATATAAACAAACAAACTTGCTATCCCCAGAAGAACTTTCCATTTTTACCTGAATATAAAAAGTAATTAAATTGGGATTTGTTTTGGAGTCAGGATCTAATGACTAATTTTACCTCCATTGTTTAAATGTAGCAATAGAGAGAGAGACAAACAATGCAGTGTTTACTATCCTTTTGTGACGTAATAGTACATGAGAGGAGAAGGAAATGGCAACCCACTCCAGTATTCTTGCCTGGAGAATGCCTTGGACAGAGGAGCCTGGTGGGCTGCTGTTCATAGGGTCACACAGAGTCATACACGACTGAGATGACTTAGCATGTATGCATGCACTGGAGAAGGAAATGGCAGTCCACTCCAGTGTTCTTGCCTGGAGCATCCCATGGACAGAGGAGCCTGGTGGGCTGCCATCTATGGGGTCTCATAGAGTCAGACACGACTGAAGTGACTTAGCAACAGCAGCAGCAGTACTTGAGAAATTCATGCTTCTTTCAAGGACAGCAATGTTGCTAGTAAACCCTAGGGTTTTTTTTTTTTTTTTTTCTGGCAGTGTTGCACAGCATGTGGGATCTTAGTTCCCTGACCAGGGATCAAACCTGCACCCTCTCCATTGGAGGCACAAAGTCTCAACCACTGGACTGCCAGGGAAGTCCCGAACCCTAGGATTTTGAAATGGCCAAGATGGTTCTGATCCTTGATGAACTCCTCTTCTCTGATCCTGGACACGGCCAGTTCCTAAACGACTGTTCAATCTGAGTTAATCCTCTTTTCTGAAGAACTTTTCCTGCAAATATTTCCAATCATGTATATTTCCCCTTAAAGAAAAGTGCTCCTGAGTTATTATGGCTTAGCCTTTGAGGGACTTAGGTTGTAACAGAGTCTAAAAATGCATTTCAGGTGACTGCTGCAGGTGATGAGGCAGGATGAGTGTGGGGATGATCCGTATCGGGGTGCCCACCGGTGCTTTTTACCGTTTTATCTCTGTGAATCCTCTTCCATGTCTGTCTGTGAACACTCTTCCACGTCTGACTCTGAACCGCTTCATTGCTGAGCTTCTCCCCAGGAACTGGCTGAGAAGCACTAGTTACTCAGGAGCATACCTGCTCTTTAAAAGGCCCTCCTGCGAGTCACCATAGTGGGAGCCTCAGGCTTGGCAGAATGAGTTCAAGCTCAAGGGCAGAGTCAGTGTTTGAGTGATTGGCTCTTCAGAGTTTCACATACACCCTCGCATCCTTCATTTCTGTTTTTACTTTGTTGATAGGCAGCTGGATGCAGAGAAAAAACTAAGTCTTAGAGCTGGACTCTGTGGAGGTTTGAGTATTGGCGTTGCCACTTTCTGGATATTTTCCCTAGGAAATAACCAAGCTCCTCAAGCGTTAGCCAGATAAGGTAAATACAAGTAGATAAGAATGACTAAAATAAGGCATGCATAGTGCCTATACATATTGTAGTCATGGTTGTATTAAGTGTGTTCGTGTGTGTGTGTGTGTGTGTGTGTGTAGTTGGAGTGATGGACAAAGAAACTACATCACTGTGAGCACAACTAAAATAAGGCATGCAGAGTGCCTATACATATTGTAGTCATGATTGTATTAAGTGTGTTCGTGTGTGTGTGTGTGTGTGTGTAGTTGGAGTGATGGACAAAGAAACTACATCACTATGTGAGCACAGGAGTCTGGGAGCCTAATGAGGGGCCCTTTCAATGAGCCCAGGTTGCTTAGGATGAAGATGAGGGTTGATATTTCCATGTGTTTTGAAGGGTAACTGTCATTTAGCTTTGTGGCATGGGCTGGAGTAGGAAGTTAGGAGCCCCTGCCGGGTGGAAAGGTTTATGCGATACCATGGGAACAGGGTGGGATGACTGAGTGTCCCCTCAATCAGAAGCAGCATAAGTCTGCATATGTTCCATTGAATTAAAAAGAAGCTGAATTTTGTGTTCTTATAGAGCCTTCTCTGCCCCATTTTGTCTAAAATAGAACTGTTCCATCTCTGATATTTCAACCTGTTTGACTATGCTTTATTTTTATTCCTTCCTGAAGACCACTGTCTCACATCGCCATACTTTATCTTTCTTCTGATTTGTCACCTACTAGAATGCAAGTTCTACAAAGAAAAGGATTTTGTCTTCTTTGTTCTTTACTGAAAATCCCCAGAACCTGGAACTCTGCCTGCATATGAGGAGAGCTCGTAAATATTTTGCATGAATAAGTGAATGAATAATTCACCTAAAAATGGAGGAATTTATAAAATAAGATAAATCAGCTTTTATATCAGTAGTATTTTTCAGTTAGGAGACAGTACATTGCTTTCGTGTTTTCCACTCCTGTTGGGATTTTAGGGACTTGCTAGGTAGTTTAAACATTGTTTCTAGGCATTGATCTTAAAAATCTTTCTTTGCAATAGTAATAGTGATAAGAATCCTTGGTGGCTTGGTGGTAAAGAATCCACCTGCCATTTCAGGACACATGGGTTCGATCCCTGGGTTGGGAAGATCCCCTGGAGTAGGAAATGGCAACCCACTCCAGTATTCTTGTCTGGGAAATCCTATGGACATAGGAGCCTGGTGGGCTGCACTTCGTGGTGTCGCAAAGGGTTGGAAATAACTTAGCAACTAAAAAACAACAACAACAAATTTGTTAAAACAAGTCTTTTCATGAAGACTGCAGATTCTTCTCTTTGGAGGTTGTCCCCTTAGCCGTAGCATGAAGCAGTACAGCCTGGAAATTCCATTATCTTCCAATTCATCTAGAAACTTATGTCACAAACTAGACCAAAAATCTTTCTGAATATCTGAAAAGCAAATAACAGCCAAAGAGGCTCCACTCCTGCCTCCAGCTCTCTGTGGAGCAAGGTAGTTCAGAGCCTGTTGGTATACACATAAATACTTTGACTTCCATACTGCCCAGAACCTCCTGTGTTGACTTTCTCTGCCACTTCTGGAAAAGAATAATGTGGTACACCCTTCACCCTTTGTTTTTATTTGCTCTGGTCTTAGAAAAGAAAGATGGAAAACCCATGGTAGTTTTTCATAAGTCTTATAACTGAGACAAAAATATCATCCTTGGGGTGAAATGTGCATGGATTCTTTGAGCTGGGCTGTTTGATGCCATCCTGAAAGCTCTTGCCTGTGAGTCAGGAGGGTGATTGATCAGATCATCCCACAAATATTTATTGAGCAGCTACTATCTCCTAAGTGTTCTTGTCTATGGAATCTTAACCCTGAGCAAACATAGATCCATGCCCTCTATCAGAATGGGCTACTAGAGGGAGACAGATGTTAAGAAAACAATCACAAAAACATATGTCAGATTAAAACTGAGGTCAGTACTCTGGTGTGGAAGCCCATACAGAGGAAGCTGTTTTGTTTGGTGGGATGATGGAAGCTTCCCTAAAGGTTGCCATAACCAGGTGAACCAGGGTGCAGAGCTGAAAAAGACAACATTGACACAGAAGACATAGTATATGGACAAGGCCATTTAAGGAGCTGAGACTGGGTCTGGGGAACTGGAAGACAGAGAGCTTGTGTTGAGAGCTTTGGAATTAGGTAGAAAGATGAGCAAGAATCTCTTGGAAATCTGGCTTCTGTCTTTTTCCCCATCTGCTCTAAAGGAGCTGGAAGAGAAAGCCACGCAACACTTCTCAGGTTCAGTTTCCTCACTTGTAATTTGTATAGTGGATTATGGAATTATATTTAAGTTACAAATCCCCAATCGAACAGGAAGAGAAAGCAATATAAAAAATGTATACAACATCTATTGATTTTTGGCCCAAGTTCCTTGAGCTCTTGCTGTGTGGTTCTGTGATCCACTGTTCCTCAGACCGCTTTATTTTGGGGGAAAAAAATACGGTTTGCTTTCCAGGTGGTCAGAGATCTCTCCTAAATCTTCTTTCTTACATAAACTCCTCAGCTCTCTTTCCTCCCTTTTCCCCTCCTACCTGGATTTCTGAGCAACTCCTTATTTGGATATAACTCCCATTGGTGATGCCACGTCTATTTATAATTCTCTCCCTCCAAGGCACTGACTCATTTTCTCTCTTTAAAATTGACCTTCTAACCTTCCCTCTTCACCGTAACTTGGAAATCGTTTGGGTGGTGCTTAGTATGAAGGACACGGGATGCCAAATAATTACACTGTTTTACAGTTTACGGTGTCAGCGGCTGGTGAGAAAATTGCACTTGACATGCCATTATTTTTGCTGGCCGTTTGCATGTTAAGAGCACTGGGTTGCGCAGCCGCAGCCAAATTGTATCTTCGGCCTTGCAAGAACAATTCACTGTCAGTTTTGTGACGCTCCCGCCTACTCAGATAGAGCCTTGTGCACCAGTAATTTGGCAGGAATGCAAGTCAGCATCGCATGTCTCAATCTGGCCAAACAACAAGGGTTGTCTGCCTTTTGCCCAATGTCCCAACTTACAAATAACAGGCATCCCAGGGCTGTTGGAAATCTTTTGGTGCTGATATAACACTACTAGAGTAGTGTTAGTCATGTATGTTAGTAGAAACCCTCAACACACACACATGCACACACATATACAAGCACACACACATGTGCACAGACTATTAGCTGACTTTTTACATGAGTAAAATCCCAAATCATCTCCTAATTCTTCCTCTTGGTAGCCCCCAGACTTTCACTTTATTTTCTTTTCCACTTCTGCTACAAAAGTAGCTGGAGGGAAAAGTCACACAGCCTCTCTTGGGCACAGCAAATTGTATCTTTGTTCCTTACCACGGGGCCAGGTAAGAGTGTGTACAATCTGCTTGTCTCTATAGATGTCTTGAAAAATAAATTCATGCAGGCTTCTTACAAGAAGAGTCTTGTACATTTTATTGGTCCTCTTTAAGAGTTTCCACATTGAGACACATACTTTTTCCACTTGAAGCAAAATACTAGCAAGTCTATGTTTATGGCTGAAAAACCCAGATTAAGTAACCCTATTTTATGAATAAATGGCATCGAGGTAGTCAATGTGGAAAAAAAAAAGAAAGCAAACAGAGAATTGATACCTACCACTAATGTAAGGCCAAAGCTCAGAGCGAGGAATTGGGCAGACGTAGAGGCTGCACAATTGGGAAGGCTTTCCTTGTGTATTTACACAGCAGAGTAGTATGAATCATCCCCAAATGGTTAAAATGTAGAACATGGGAACATAATTGCAACTGAGTAAATATCAGAAGCAAGATGTAAAATGTGTAGAGAATATAATTAAAAATATATGTGTGATATGAATAGAGTACCTGTATCTAATAGAGCAGGATATCTAATATATATCTAATATATATATTAATAATAAGATAGTAATAATTATAATATTAAATTAAAATAATTATAATAATAATATCTAATACATAGCTATTATTATATGTATGGGTACATAAAATAATATAATCAAACATTAGCAAAAAAGTCAATTTCTGTGTACCTCTTAGTCTGATCAACCATATTCAACAGTTTTCATACAAAGTCAATACTTTTGATTTTAAAACCTATTGTAAGGAAAATCCTAATTCTATCTATAATCACCACCCATTGTTTCTGATATAAAAACTTGCCTAATTGAAAACAGCATGATTATAAAAATCACAAATGTATGATTCTATTTAATGAGTAAATAATAATCATGTAATCTAGACAGCATATTAAAAGGCAGAGACATTACTTTGCCAACAAAGGTCCATCTAGTCAAGGCTATGGTTTTTCCAATGGCCATGTATGGATGTGAAAGTTGGACTGTGAAGAAAGCTGAGCACTGAAGAATTCATGCTTTTGAACTATGGTGTTAGAGAAGACTCTTGAGAGTCCCTTGGACTGCAAGGAGAGCCAACCAATACATTCTAAAGGAGATCAGTCCTGAGTGTTCATTGGAAAGACTGATGCTAAAGCTGAAGCTCCAGTACTTTGGCCACCTCATGCGAAGAGTTGACTCACTGGAAAAGACTCTGATGCTGGGAGGGATTGGGGGCAGGAGGAGAAGGGACGACAGAGGATGAGATGGCTGGATCACTGACTCTATGGACAAGAGTTTAGGTGAACTCTGGGAGTTGGTGGATGGACAGGGAAGCCTGGCATGCTGCGATTCATGGGGTTGCAAAGAGTCGGACAGGACTGAACTAAACTGAACCTATTAAAAACAAAATGGATTAATTCTGACATTAATTCATATTAATGACTATGTTAGTCGCTGAGTCATGTCTGACTCTTTGCACCCCCCTGGACTAAAGTCCACCAGGCTTTTCTGCCCATGGAATTCTCCAGGCAAGAATACTGGAGTGGGTTGCCATTCCCTTCTCTCTAGGAGATCTTCCCAACCCAGGGATTGAATTCAGGTCTCTTTACATTACAGGGGGATTCTTTACTGTCTGAATCACCAGGGAAGCCCCTTTAATAACTGTACCACAAATCAATAAAGGGAAATATACCAATATACTAAAACCTTTTTTCTTCAGTACACGTGGTTGGATTATCTTTTTGTTTTTTTAATTTTCCTGTATTTTATTTTGTAAGCTATTATTACATTTTAAAACACAGTAAAATGAGAGAAAAACAAACGACAGTGTTATATTGCTCAGTTTTTTTTTAAAAAACAATGCCATCTATTCATAGTAAATTCTTGGGGACCATGATTTAATGTGAAACTCATTTGGTAAATAGAATCTTTTTTTTTTCCCTAAACCATACCTTATTCAACCCTTGGAAATTCAATCTCATCGATTAATAAATTAAAGTGCCAGCAATATTTAATCATTTTTATGAAATGATAAAGAGAGAAAGAACAGTCACAGCCTTGCTGTCCTGCTGAATGCATGTTAAATAAGTTTCATTTCCCTGGAACAGACCACATATTAATGAAAAATGAAGATTTGGATTTGGCTTTCAAATGGGAAACTATCTTATGAAGCTTTTGTATTTGACCTCAAAGGTGGGAACTATCTTTGGAGTCTTTAGCTAATGCAGTCAGCATCCATGTTGCTTGTAACCTTTCAATAAATGAGAATAGCCTAGAAATGTTATTTAATATACTAGGTTATTTAAGAAAAATAAGAGTTTTATAGGATTTACAGAATCTCATTTGGCTTGGCCAGACATGTTTTCTACATAGCAATTTCTTTAACATTTCAGCATTTTTCGTCTGCATATATTATTTCCATTATAGTTAAATTATACATGTTTATGTTCATGCGAAATGCTTGGCTGGATGAAGCACAAGCTATAATCAAGGTTTTTGGGAAAAATATCAATAACCTCAGATACGTAGATGACACCACCCTTATGGCAGAAAGTGAAGAGGCTCTAATGAGCCTCTTGATGAAGGTGAAAGAGGAGAGTGAAAAAGCTGGCTTAAAGCTCAAAATTCAAAAAACTAAGATCATGGCATCGGTCCTGTTACTTCATGGCAAACAGAGGGGGAAACAATGGAAACAGTGAAGACTTTATTTTGGGGGGCTCCAAAATCACTGTGGATGGTGACTGTAGCCATGAAATGAAAAGACACTTGCTCCTTAGAAGAAAAGCTATGACAAACCTAGTCAGTGTATCAAGCAGAGACATCATTTTGCCGACAAAGTCTGTATAGTCAAAGCTATAGTTTTTCCAGTAGTCAGGTCTGGATGTGAGAATTGGACCTTATATAGAAAGCTGAGTGCCAGAGAATAGATGCTTTCAAACTGTGGTGCTGGAGAAGACTCTTGAGAGTCTCTTGGACTACAAGGAGATCAAACTAGTCTATCCTAAAGGAAATCAACCCTGAATATTCATTGGAAGGACTGATGCTGAAGCTGAAGCTCCAACACTTTGGCCACCTGATGCAAAGGGCCTACTCATAGGAAAGCCTCTGATGCTGGGAAAGATTGAAGGCAGGAGGAGAAGGGGACAGCAGAAGATGAAATGGTTGGATGACATCACTGACTGAATGGACATGAGTCTGAGCAAACTCTGGGAGATAGTGAAGGACAGGGAAGCCCAGCATGCTGCAGTCCATGGGTTGCAAGTTGGACACAACTGAGTGACTGAACAACACACCCACATATACACACTCACTCCTTGGCATAATTTGATTATGTGTATTCCTGTTCCTAACTAAGTCCTTGAATATTTTGACATATATTAATATGACACTGCTGTCAATATTCAAAGATTTGACTAGTTCGTTAAAGTAGGGATATGCTTTCTCATCAGCCCCAGCTGCCTCACTCACATTTCAAAGCATTTAGAACTCTTTTTAGACATCATAGCTAGGAGGAGAACTAAAGCATGCTCCATTCTGCTTAGTCAAAGTGAGGGTCTGCTGATCAACAGCAGCATCTTCACCTGAGAGCTCCTTTGAAATGTAGAGTTTCATTCTTACTGAATCAGAATCTGCATTTTCACAATAAACCCCGGGGAACTCATACCCCCAAGAAAGCATTAAAATGAAAACAACTTTTTGAAGAAATCAATCCATCATCAATCAATCAATCCAGGGACAGTGCAAGTCATGGTGTTTGCTGTCTGTAGACAGAGTACATTTTGAATACAACTCAATCAAAGAAAAGTCTTGGACGTGGTATTGGCAAGAGCTGCAGGCAAGGTTGTGGATAGAAGCCTCAATCTTGTGTGGTAGGTGTTGAGCACAGCAGGCTATAACATCAGTTTGCAGATAGGACTCCACTGTACTGCAGGTGATAGCAGAGGTTACTGCCTGTGGAACCCCCAATTCCGCCAAGCTGGATTAGTTAATAGGAACTTTCTCCTGCTCAGATGTGTGGACTCCTTTTTTCCCCTGTGTGTGTTTACCACAATGTGGTAGATGTGCTCTGAAATCTGCAAGAGTGTCAAATGTCACAGATGTCACTGGGCTTCCATGGGACACAGTAGTGGAATCCAGAAGGGCTGAGGAATATGGGGGGAACAGCAGGGAATAAAATACTGAATACCTATCTCTATTTCTCTCTAATCTTAAAAAATTAATCTGGCTGTGTTGCATAGATTTTTTTTTTCCCCTTAAATGTATAGTTGAGATTGTGAACTTGATGACATTGGCCAGAGGCATCTTAATTCTATTAAATGTTTACTGTGTGGTAGACAGTTTACGGGGCTTCCCTGGTGGCTCTGAGGTTAAAGCGTCTGCCTGCAATGTGGGAGACCTGGGTTTGATTCCTGGGTTGGGAAGATCCCCTGGAGAAGGAAATGGCAACCCACTCCAGTATTCTTGCCTGGAGAATCCCATGGATGGAAGAGCCTGGTAGGCTACAATCCACAGGGTCGCAAAGAGTCGGACACGACTGAGCAACTTAACTTTATGAAGTTTTCTCGTTCAGTCCTCATGGCAACCCCCTGACGAAGCTACCATTATTCCCATGTCCAGATCTGGAGAGAGTCACTGATGGGAAGAGTCATTTGCATTAGACTTTACCAAGTTAGACAAATAGTGTACAAGTGATAAAGCCAGGAATCAGACCTGGGCATGGTGATCTTAGAACTTGTTTCTGTAATCTTGGAAACACATTGTCACATTTTAACCTCAAAGAGGAGGGGCTCGATGTGCTAGGCTGCCACCCCAATTGGCAGATGAGAAAAGTGAGGCTCTCTGGAGTTAATCCAGGTACCGTCCCAAGACTAGATGTAAAATGTTTATTTTTTGTTGTTTAGTCGCTAAGTAGTGCCTGACTGTTTCGTGACTCCGCGGACTCTAGCCTGCTAGGCTCCACTGCCCACGGGATTTCCCAGGCAAGAATTTCCCCACTGAGTCAGCCATGGGTTTACATGCGTTCCCCATCCTGACCCTCCCTCCCGCCTCCCTCCCCATCCCATCTCTCAGGGTCATCCCAGTGCACCAGCCCTGAGCACCCTGCCTCATACATCAAACCTGGACTGGCGATCTGTTTCACATATGATAATATACATGTTTCAGCGCTAGTCTCTCATGTGAACATATGGCAAAAACCACCACAACATTGTAAAGTAATTAGCCTCCAATTAAAATTAAAAAAAAAAAAAATTCCCTACTGGAGTGGGTTGCCATCTCTTTCTCCAAGGGATCTGCCTGACCCAGGGATCAAACCCATGTCTCTTGCATTGGCAGGTGGGTTCTTTATCACTGAGCCACCTGGGAAGCCTGTTTAAAACATTTAGTAAGATATAAATAGACATTTAGAGATTTCTATTCAATTGCAAAGCCGCTGTACCTTTTTCTTTGCAAATATCTCTCTCTGCATTGGAAGTAAGAGACAGGAGTGAATACAAACCGCTTGAGAAAAGGAAAAACATATCCTTGAAGCTAATGCATGTGGTACCTCTGTTTTATTTCCTTTATGGAGAGAGAAACTGCCTCAGTCTGGGCCTAGGCAGGGGTGGTACCATGTACAAAGTGATTTGCGGGGTTTTCTCCAAATGTAGGGGGCCAGCCCAGTATCTGTATTTTTGGCTGTATCATTTACAGATACACATTTAAGGTGATTATGATGATAAAATAGGAGAAAATTGATGGAGTAGTAGTAGGAGAAGAATAATTTTATTGAGCCTTTAAGACATCTTACTTTGTGCATTAAATATATTTAAAGATGTTGTTGTTCCCATTTTGCAGGTAAGACAATTGAGACATTAGAACTGAAGTGAATTCTCATTGGTTAGGTGACGATGGTGAAATGATTCTAGCTGTTTTCTGAGTTGGGCAAAGTTCTTAAGTACTCCAGAGCTGTATCATGAAGTTAGTTCACTGAAAGCTTTGCCACAACTGGGCAATTTTCTCTGTATGTGTTTGAACTGAGAATCACCAGAACAATAGGAAGGAGAGTAGAATAGTTGAGTGGAATGGAATAGAAAATCTTGCACACATAGGAGCTAAAAGAAGACGGAAGAATTGTACCTCCCAGTTGCTTGAACTAAGTGTGCTGAATAATTTAGTAACAGTTACCTCTGCACTTGGAAACTGACCTGGTGGACAGTACTACAGAGGGTCTAAGGGTGGGATCTATGATTTACTTAGCTCTCTTCAGTGACCTCCCCTCTCTCCATTTGCCTTTTGCAGCTCCAAGAATCTTTTTCCAAATGAACCTTTGCTTCTCTGTTTCATCTCTTCCTTGCTAGCTCTTATCACAGTGACCTTCCTCTGGACACTTCTGGTCATATCCTTTGCTACGGGTGTACTTTGACCACTGAGAATAACCCCCTCATGCCTTTAGCAGATTCCGTGAGGAAAAGTAATTTGCTGAAAGGGCAAACATGGCTACTAAAAATGACCAAATCCTGTAACTCCTCCAAACAAAGCCAGACTCCCCAGCCAGTCAAAGGCTTTATTTAGAATGTGGCAGGTTTATTTATAGTGGAATTTTCTTTGCTTTTATTTTTTTATGTGCTTCTGGGAATCCAAAAGTATAAATGAATTTCTCATTGCAGTTGCCTTTTGTATGTGTGTGTGTGTGTGTGTGTGTGTGTGTGTGTGTGTCTGCAGGCATGTGCAGTGTTCTGTTATTTTTTCTCTTAGAGCAGTGTTACTTTGGCAGGGCTCATGCTCTGACTATGACCCTGACTTTGCAGGGACATTTGTAATCAGCCTTGTGAAGTCTTTTCAGGAATCATTAGACATTTGCAATGGTTGGTCCTATTGATTAGAGCTTCTGTTGTCATCTTCTCCTCTGCCTTAGATTCATGCTGTAAACATCTCAGTTTTTTTTTTTTTTCTTTAATAGCTGAAACCAAATTCCACATCCAAACCAAACTATTGGGAATGCATTTCAGTGTTCTTAGTTTTCCCTTCATCTCATGAGTGGAAGGAAAGATACAAGTTGCAGTGAAAAGACCAAACAAGAAACACTGAGCACACTTGCCCTTAACACATAGGTACAGATACACACAGAATGAGGTGATTAGACAGGGTCAAAGAGATGCAAAGAACGGGACCAAGCAGCAAATGGGCAGTAAGACAGAAAGCCTCAATTATAGACAGAAAGTTATGTAACTGTTACAACATAAGAGAGGAGCCTACATACAGAAAACAAATTCTGATAGACCATGAGCGACTGTCACAGAAATAGAGAATCCAGAACCATGAGGAAGAAAAGTGAGACTTGGTGAGGATGAAGATTGAGAGAGGGAGAGAAGTAGGGTGGTGGAGATAGGAGGCCAGAGTGCAGAGAAAAGCCAAATGGAGAGGATGTGGGGTCCGCTGAGTGGTTTTCATTAGGCCGAGGCTAATTTCTTTCAGCCCCTGGACAGATGGGCTTATGCGTACTTTTATGGCACTTCTGATCACATGGGTCTGGTTCTTTGAAAATAAGTGCATTTTGATTCTGACGCATGACGTTCGCTGAGTAACTGAGGCTGGCAGGACTGGGTCTGAAGTCAGAACAATTTGAGTGAACCAACAGACATGATGATCTTTCTTCTAAACTTTGCCTGAGACCCAATTTGTTTTTTAAAAGTATACACATTGTAGCATTGATGCTAGAGACTAAGTCACGGGATTTTAACCTCAAATTAGCTATGGAACATAATTTAATAATGAGTCTTTAAGTGAAATCATTGTGTTATCCATACTAGGAATCATGGCAGTAGCTTATAAAACAAGTGGGAAAGAGGGAAAGGATTACCAGTAAGCCTTTGTACAATTTGTATTTTCTAAAGCTCTCTATGGGGTCGCAAAGAGTCTGACACGACTTTACTTACTTACTTAAAGCTCTCTAAAGTTATGGAATGGGCTTTTAAAACATTGAAAGAAATATACCATTTTGTTAGAATTTATATTTTCAGTATATAAACACTTTAATTTTTGCAATTAATTTTATTTCATTATTTTTATTTTTAAAAAGTTATTACTATTATTTTTGACCACGTGCACAGCACATGGGATCTTAGTTCCCTGACCAGGGATTGAACCTGTGCCCCGTGCCTTGGAAGTTCAGAGTCATAACCACTGGACTGCCAGGGAAATCCTGAGTAATTTTAAATAACCTAAAATGGCCATAGAGAAGGCTGAGGTGATTTTCTGTTTTTGTACTTTGCAAATATATTTGAATAATTATATGTTGAAAGTTGAAGATTACGTATAGGTCCGACCAAGGGAAGTAACACTTTCTAAATACCTAGTCCTCCCAGGATGTACAAAATCTTATTTAGCCTTCAGTTGAACCTTGTGAGAGAGGGTACTGTTAACATCACCTTTATGCCTCCTTTAACAGATAAATAATTTTAGATTTGTAGAGATTTAGTCACTGTCCTGGAATGGCCAAGAAAGTGGAGAATGGGGAGTTGAAAGCAGAACCAGCTGAATCCAAAATCTATGCTTCTTTCTGCCTACACTGCTCTGCCTCCTCTCTCCCTTTATTTGGTTCTTCCATATGTTTCCTTGCGCATGGATATGTTCTTACAGAATGGGGGAAAGTTCTTACTTTTACACAACACAATTAGCTCTTCCAAATATTTTTTCTTGATTATCCCAGCAACCCAGGGAGCCAAGAAGGATAACTGGGGTGGTATTCGGCCCACGCTGGAAATGGTGCAGAGTGAAATCTCTGGCACTTTGTTCAGTGTTTGCTCTAATCACCACTCTGCCTGCTCGTGGTCCTTTGAGAGGTCTGCCTTGTGGTAGGTACTAAGTCACTTCAGTCATGTCCAATTCTTTGTGACCCCATGGACTATAACCTTGCAAGCTCCTCTGTCCCTGAGGATTCTTCAGGCAAGAATACTGGAGTGGGCTGCCATGCCCTCCTCCTGGGGATCTTCGTGACCCAGAGATCGAACCCACATCTTGTACATCTCCTTCTTTGGCAGACGGGTTCTTTACCACCAGTGCCACCTGGGAAGCCCTTGCCTTATGGTAATTCCTCTCCATCAAGAAGTGTGTTGAGGTTACTACTGCAGCTCTAACTTGCACCACTGACTTAAATAAGACTCGGACTCCTAAATCCTGCAGCCTGCCACTGCTGAGAGCTAGCAAAGGCCTGGGTGGGATATTTTAAAGGTATCCCATCCCATCACCTGGTTTATGTGGTCTCTTTTAAATCTAAGAATTGTGCTTTTTGCCTACTAACACTGCCAAATGTAGACTGAGAATGTGGATTCATCATAGTCATCCTCCCAGGAGAGGCTACTGAATGAGGCTGTGAAAAGCCTGGACTGCCTTGTGACCTCTTAGCTTCATATTATCCAAGATTGTGTGTCTACAGCCTGGCATCCCAAGTTCCCAATGATGCGTAGTTCCGGCTAAGAAACCATGAATGCAAGAAGAGAATTCCTTTGTTAACATTTGAGGAAGATTATTGCAATAAAATCTTTTTTAAAAAAATATTCACCAGGCTTCCATTTGGGTGGGACCAGGTCTGTGCCACTTGGTAATTCAAGCCCTGGAATCCAATTTTATCTCATGACCTGGCAGAGAAACTTTGTTACATTTGCAGGGAAAATCAGCATTCCTGGAGACTGCTCCCTGAGTGTGATAAGGAAGGGGAAGTCTGTGTTTGAAGGCTCTTATCTCCTGAGAGAACTTTTGAGGTATCTCAAGAAAGGATTCTCACTTTGGACTTGGAGACTTCCAAGAGCCTTTGCAAATGCAGAAGTGTCTAATTCTGTTACTCTGTAAGCACCACACAGTTCTGATTTCTTCTTTTGAATTTTATTAAAGTGTCAGCACAAGGAAAACTCTTCTAACCTGGTCAGGGCAGGGGTTGAGTTTAGGTTCCATTCTGCGTCCCCTGAAAGCTAAGCATTGATGTGAAAGTGTTAGTCACTCAGTTGTGTCTGACGCTTTGCGATGCCATGGACTGTAGCCTGCATGGCTTCTCTGTCCATGGGATTTCCCAGGCAAGAGTACTGGAGTGGGTTGCCATTCCCATCTCTAGAGGATCTTTCCTGCCCAGGGATCAAACCAGGTCTCCTTCATTGCAGGCGGATTCTTTACCATCTAAGCCACTTATGCAAATTTTCATTTGAACCTCCTTCCTGTTAAAGGACTTGCATTTTCTATTATACAGTTTACTATTTAAGGTATATTTTTGCAAGCAAACCAACTTTGTAGGGGGCATAGATTTGGGTTTACAGCTCTAGAAGGGAAATAGCCTCGTATGAACAGAGAAACATACTTAACACAAAATTAGGGAATAATGTTTAGTACATATTTCTGAAACCATTAGCAAGTTTTCAATACAACCTGTATTCTTTTTTTTGTTGTTGTTATAACCACAATGGCTAGCCTGTTGTCCTATATTTATCCCCTATGATGAATAGCTTATTCGGTTCACCATACCCTGCGTCACCTACACTGACCTCTCTTGGTCAAAAGTATAGACCCCTGGCATTTCCCTGGTGGTCCAATGGCTAAGACTCCATGCTCTCAATGCAGGGGGCCTAGGTTTGATAACCTGGTCAGGGAACTAGATTCCACATACTGCAACGAAGTGTTTGCATGGCACAACTAAAAAGATCCTGCATGCTGCAACACGGATTGAAGATCGCAGGTGCCTCAACTAGGCCCGGCACGGCCAAATTAGTCAATAAAATGAATGTGTAAAGAAAAGTACAGGCTCCTTACCTTTTAAATGACAACTGTGGTAGCCTAGAGTATTGTGGTAGGAGTTCCTCTCTGAAGTTAGACAAAGCTGGATTTTAAATCTTGTCAAAACAGCCATACACTGCAGCTTGTGACCTTGTGTGTCATTTAATCTTGTTGAACTTCAGTTTCCTCATCTAGAAAATTAGCTCGAAGGACTTATTTTCCTCTAGGATCCCCCAAACAATATGAAAGCTTCATTCACTTAGAGGGGACTAAATGATGTCATAAAAGTTGGTTCTGTTTTAAGTAGCCTGCACCTTGGACTTTACTTGTTAAAACTAGTTAAACTTTTCTTCTGATTGTTATTCCCTAGAAATTATGAGGCCTCTATGTTCCATGGCCATGCGTTACTCATCTGGAAGTTGATATGGATGACGTCAGGGCTCTCTAGGGCCCTCTGAAAGCCAACATTCTGTTTCTATATAATTCTGAGTCATCTAACAAATATAACATTGAGTGTAAGAAAGGAGTAAACCTCATGGAATAGAAGGAGCTGGTGCTTGTTTAACATGAATGCTTTGTTTTCTGAAGGCATGGAGGAAAGTACCTGCTTAATTGTGACTCTCTATTTGATATCAGGAAGAAGAAGAAAATTCAGAATCAAATGATGGATATCCATATTCCATATTGATGAGCACACATTTCCAGTGCTTCAAAATGTCACAGGACAAACACACTGCAAAAACCTGAAGGTCAAGTGGAAGAATGGGCTGAAGACATTAACCAGCTTTCAGCTTCTACCACTTATTAAGGAGTGATGTTGAACATACTGAGTTCTGCTTTGATATAGACCACCCAAAGACCAACACTGGTTAGAGAGATTATTTTCTTTTGAGCTATAGGAATAAAAATGGTTCTCTGAAAAAAAAACAAAAACCAATCAGGCATTATGAAGTATTCTCGGCATATACATATAGAATCACCATCATCATAATAATATAAATTACAATGAAATATTAAATTTATAATACCTGGTAAGGAGACTGCATGAAAAGAACATTATTAAAACATACTTGATAAAATCTGTAACATTGCAGTAATAGTGCTATTAAATTGCTTTTTTGTGTGTGGGCAAATTTTCATAAGAGCTTGATTTTCAAGTCCTTGAACAAGCAAAAAACATTCTATTGTTTTAGTATCTGAAATTCACTAAAATAGAAGCTAATCTTCAGTGGCACACTTTATAAATATTGACGAGAAGGAAACTTTAGATTCATAATTACTTATGCATTTTACACCCCGTCCACTCATGCATACCACCAAAATCCCACACCTACTCAGATAAACAATTATTAACTTTCCTACTAATGGATAATTATTGTGCTGAATGTTTCTGATAAGTTTGTTTTTAGATACAGTGTTGTTAAATCTATTACCTAAGAGATGAGTTGTATTATCTTATAAGTTCCGCTCAGTTTTGTAACTAACTTTGTTTTTGTGAAAATGAGATGTTTTACAAGAAGTTCATCTTAGACTATATTGTATTACAGGTATTACAGTTTCCATTCTATAGTGCTCTCAGAGAAAATAGGAAATCTCATTGTTATTCATTTTGAACACTTTTTGCTAGAACTAGAATAAACACTATGGCTATCTCATTTAATGTTCACAAAATCCTTATGAGGTCCATTCTGTAATACCTTTCAGTCTGTAGACATAAACAGACTTCATGAAGTTATATAATTTATGTGAAGTCAAGCAGCTGAATGTTGCTGAATCACATCACAGACATAAATACATTTGCCATCGAATTTTGCCCTTGAACTTTCCTAATATATAATCTCCCATAAAATAGTTGAAATTCTTGGCTAAAGTATTCACATTTCATCAAGCACACACATATGTAGAATTTAGAAACTAATGTGATGTTCCACAGATTTATTTACTTTTTCTTTTCAAAATCAATACAATTGATTAATGTGTTATTCTGAAGTGCTGACAAATTATTGGGTAAAAGTAGATTAATATATTTATTCAGCAGTATTTATTGGGAACATACTATGTGCCAGAACCATTACTGAGATGATTAAGACAGAGGCAAGGGCTGTGTATTGTTGTCTTACCCAAGCTGGTATGTCCAGTGCAGAGTGGGGCCAATCAACCCAAAAGGTCAGAGTTTGGAGCAGAAAAAGGACTATCGCAAGGGTCAGGCTTGGATAACAGGCAGCTTGTGCTCAAAAGACCCAAACTCCCCTGTGATTTTCAGCCTAAGGTCTTTACAGACAGTGTCAGGAGAGAGGGTCTTGAGATGTGTGATAAGTTCATGGACCTACTGATTGGTTGATGCTGAAGTAACAGGGTGATTTCTAGTTCTGACCAGTCAGGGGTCTAGGTGCTTGTGGTCATGTAGTCACCATCATCCATCTGGGGGCAGACCAGTTTTAGTTTCCATAGAACACCTCAAAGATATGCATCAGATTCTCCTTTCTACCCCTTCAGGAGGAGCTAGGAGTCCTGTGATTCTTGTATCCTAATCATTGACCTTGAACCTGTTCTTTGGAACTCAGGGAAAGCCTACAAAATCAGCCTTTTTTTTTTTTTTTTTCTACAAACAAGAAACAGGGGACATGGAAAAGCTTTTGTACCCAGGAGGGCCCTGAAGGGTCCTGCTCTGATTGAGGATGACATCAACATTCACTTTGAAGAAAATAAGGTAGAAATATTCAGGAGTGGGCTATTCACTCACTAAAACAATTTCACCTATTTTTTTTCTATCATATCTATAGCGTTGTTACCAGTTCACATACATTATCCAGATTTCACATCACCCATGGAAAGGAGTGAGCAATCAAACCAGCTTGAAATAGGAAGGATTTCTCTCCTTACGGCTCTTAACAGAGCACATAGCTTGAAGCTAGTGCAACTTCCTATGCAGGAAGAGAGAGGATCACTATGGAAATCATTATTCCTGACAAGTTAAGCCTCTAGTCAAAAGCAGAATATATAGTTTGTGTATTTACCTCAGGCTATTTGTCTCCATGGGGTAACTATTTGAGATGAAATACTTAACAGCAGGTTGATACACACACACACAGTATTATGCTCATGTCGCCCTGGATTAACTGAATCCCAAGGCTTAAATTATCCCCTGGACAATTTTTTTTTGGTAGCATTTTTTTAATATGAGTTTATTTATCTTAATTGGGGACTAATTATTTTAAAACTAGTTTTCTTTATTTTTGGTTGTACTAGGGCTTTTTTGATGTGTGGGCTTTTCTCTAGGTGCAGCGAGCGGGGTCCGCTCTCCATTCGCAGTGCACGGGCTTCTCACTGAAGGGGCCTCTCTTGTTGTGGAGCACGGGCTCGAGGGCACACCGGCTTCAGCAGCGGCAGCTCCCGGGCTCTAGGGCACAGGCTCAGTAGTTGTGGCGCACAGACTTTGTTGCTCTGCAGCACGTGGGATCTTCCCAGGCCAAGGATCCCCCCTGTGTCTCCTGCATTGGCAGGTGGATTCTTTACCACTGAGCCACCAGGGAAGCCTTCCCCTGGACTCGTGACAGCCCATCTCTCCATCCTAACCCAGATATCCCAAGAAAGTGAGATAAAGCGAAAATTCTGTCCAGAATGAGTTATTATTTGATGGACTCTTTACTTTTTAAGTGTAGGGTGGGATGTGGGAAATTACCTAAATTTATCTTTTTCAAGCCCTTCCCCGTAGGGTTGAGGGTGGTCAAATCTGTATTTCCACCTAACTTGCTGTTTTATTCAAATTGTTTTTTTTTTCCCCTTAGTTTCAAAACTGAACAGATTATTCCCCTGCATGTAAAATGTCTGCGTTTCTGTTACCTATGTAGTTGACTCCTAAAAATCTCCCTAGCCTCCGTGAACAGCAGTTAACCATCATGTGACGCTAGGGAACTCATTCAACCTTTAATATTGAAAACGTTAAATGAGTTGATAGGAAATAAATAGCACTTAGCATAGGGCGCAGTATTGCTCCATAAATTGTTAACTGTACCAATGACAATGAAAATAAGTGCTTTTAAAAGTCATTTTACTCCGGCCGCGCTAAGCCTTCCTGTGATGTGAGGGCTTCTCTTGCTGTAGCACGTGGACTTCTTGCTGCCGTGTGTGGATTTCTCTTACTGTGGAGCAAGGCTCTAGAGTCTGCAGAGTCAGTGCCTAAGCTTAGGCGCTCTGGGGCATGTGGGGTCAGAGCTTCCCGACCAGGGCTTGAGCCCGTGCCCTCTGCGTTGGAAGGCAGATTATCAACCACTGGACCATCAGGGAAGTCCTGAAGATAGTAACTATTACTTACCAACATTTAACTGTTGCTACTGGTGTTACCACTACTGCTGCTAAAAACACCACAGAATTTATCTACAGATGAGAAAAAAATATGTTAACTTTTCTCAGCAGTCATGTGAGAGCCTGAGCTCAGAGAAACGAGAAAGAACTTAAGATTTCAGTTAAAGGCTTTGTCTTGTCTCCATACGGGTATGTCCACTGTAACATATCTCTATTCAGTTTTTGGCAGATTGTGGCTTCACAGTAAATGTTTGTTAATTGAGATATCTGTGTATCATTTTTGTTAGAACTTAACAAACCCACCTAACAATAGTGAGTACTAAATAAAAGCACGTTCTCTTTTCTTCTAGTTTTTTCTCTTGGCATTTTGAAAAGCAGTCTCCTCGGAAGAGGCACAGCAGGTGCTGTCTTAAGCCATGTGTTTCCCAGATAAGGAAGGAATTCTTTGTGGGTTTTTTTTTTATGTGGTGGGGGGGTGGAGAACATTTCACTTGTGTCCTTTCAGTATCTCAGTGAACACAATATCAACGTCAGAAACACATGCAGAGTTGTGTGTATGTATATAACCTTTTCCAGGATTCTTTAACATCATTGCCGCTACGTGGCACTTTACACACACTATCTCATTTAATGCTCATAATAAACCTAAAAGTTAGGTGTTATTATCTCAGTTCCATAATGAGAAACCAGCATATTCCAAGAGGAAAAGTAAAATTTCCAATGGAGTGAAGACAGATCCGGCTCTGCTGGCATTCATCTTGCTCTCCTACATCATGCTTCTATTAGAAGTAGCCTATAACTTCTGTGATTTCTGTGATCGTTTTACTCCAAGAGTTTCTGCCTCCAGATCTCAGCCCTCGATTTCAGCAACTCCAGTCTCCAAAAGATGAGATTACCTTGCAAAATCGCGGTGGGGTATGTTGAATTCCTATGGCCACGAAAAATTCAGTGCAACCTCTCTGAGCTCAGTTTTTTCAGTTGTAAAATATTTGGTCAAAATGGCAACCCACTCCAGGATTCTTGCCTCTAATACCATTGACAGAGGAGCCTGGTGGGTTGCAGTTCATGGGGTTGCAAAAGAGTCAGACACAGCTGAGCGACTAAACAGCAAATAACGAGAAGTACCTCACACAGCATCTTTCATGCAACAGGCACTCAGTAAATCGTAGCTACTCTTATTATGATTCATACTCTCTCGATTATTGTTAATAATCAGATCATAGAGCAGCACCATGAGTCGTTAGTATTTTCATCCTCCTGAGGCTATATACTGGTTCTGTTTGCTAATGAGACTCTTGTACTTAACTGAACTATCTGCTTTGTCATGGCCCAGTGTCATAGTTTTAACTTCCGTATAATATTTATTCTCCTTATTTCTTAGAACTGAATCTTTGCCCCTTCCGTATTGATTTCATTAGACCTTTTGAAACAGTGAGTCACTGGAATAAAAAAATCTGGTCTTAAGAGAAAGCAGTTTCTGGCACCAGAAATGTAGTTTTATTCCTGAGATCAAGTAAGTGACTGGAGGAAGAAGAGCCTTGCTTATCTTTTCTACATGATAGCTGCCTTCCACATGGGTACCAACACAATGACCCACCTCAGAAGTCCTTTGATTCAAAAGCTAAGACTGACTATCCCAGCATTCTCAGCAATAACAAACAGATGATGGGCATGATTCATGTATTTACAAGATGAAAACTGAGGCAGAGCATAGAAGAGGCAGCAGGAAAGGGCTGCACTGAAGTGCATATCAGCTTCTTCTGTGTCTAGGTATAGGGGTTTCTGGTTGATGGCAGCATGGTGGATTGGGGAGTCTTTGATTTTAGACAGTCCTGGGTTAAAATTCTGATTCTATCATTGTGTTAGTCAGGGTTACATGGGGAAACAGAGCCAGTGGAATATATAGAGACATAGAGAAAGATTTGTTATAAGGGGGTGGTTTAGACAATTGTAGAGGCTGAGAAGTCTTCCAAAGTGCCATCTATACAGTGGAGGTCCAGGAAAGCCAGAGATGCAATTCCAGAACCAGGGGAGCCCGTGATGCAAGTCCCAGTCTGAGTCCCAAGTCTGAGAACCAGGAATGCCAATGTCTAAGGGCAGAAAATGATATCCCAGATTAAACAAAGAGCAAATCCACCCTTCCTTAGCATTTTTGTTTTATTCTGGTCCTCAGTGGATTGGATGATGCCCACTAATAGTGGACAGGGCAATCCTCTTTACCCAGTTAACTCATTCAAATGCTAATCTATTCCAGAAACATCCTCAAAAGCACACTCAGAAATACTGTTTTACATTCTATCTGGACATCTCTTGGCCCATTCAAATTAATGCATAAAATGAACTATCCTAGCTACCATGTGTTCTTATGCAAATAACCTGATCTCTTTGAACCTCAGAGTATTCCTCTTTCAAGTGAGGAAAATGATACCTCATAGAAATTTGAAAAACAGCTTTAGTTATTATTTGTCACAGAAAGCCATACTTTATTATGATATAATTTCAACTTGATGGAAAGGTTTAACTAATATGGATCTTCCCATATTCACCTTTGTTTACACTTTAAGCCATTTGTGTTATCATTTGATATCTATCTACTAACGCATATTGTATTTTCTTCTGAATCATTTGAGAGTAAATTGGGGACATTTTGGTCTGTCTAAAATACTTCAGTAGATTTTCTAACCACAGGGTAATTATCATAATCAATAAATATAACATTGGCAGAATACTGTTTTCCTGGATCAAATTTTGTCAGTTGTCTCAACAATTCTCCTTGTAAATGTTTGTCATTTTTGGCCTCGGTCAAGATGGCATAGGCATTTAGTTGTCATGTCTTTTCAGTTTCCTTTGATCTGAAATAATTTCTTGGTTTTTCCTGATATTTATGTTTTTAAGGATTATTGGCCAGTTATTTTGTAGACTGCTTTTCAATTTGCTGAAGGAACAATCTGATAGTTCCTTGTGAGTATATACCTGTTATGCATTTTTGGATAAAATAACTGCAGAAGTGACACTGTGTTCCTCTCAGCACATGATACCATACGGTATGTGAAGTCTGTTTGTTTCAGGATTGATGATGCTAAATTTGCCCACCTGGTTAAAGTGGTGCCTGCCAAGTCTCCCCACTGTAAAGTTACTATTTTCCACTTAGTAATTAATAAGTAATTTGTTGGAAGGGAAACTCTGAAAATTTTATTCTTCATCAGACTTCCATTCAATAGTTTTCGCATCAGTGGGGGATTTGGTATCTCTGCTATTCCTTCCATATTTATTAATAAGCATTCTATTCTCAGGAAGTTCATGGTCATTTGGTAGACTGTTCTATTGGGGGGAAGTTACAGCAGGAGCAAGAGAAAGCATTGGGGTCAGTGCCTTAAGTGCCTAGATAAATAACCAGTGTAAGGGTACCTAACCAGCTATGTGGATGGTGTCTGAAACACGACCTGGGTCGGGCAGCAAAGGTATACATATTATGTCTCATTTCTATAGCATGCCTTAATTTTTAGTTCAGACAATATAGCTTAAGGCAGGAGGCAGAGTAATGCGGGAATCAGCAGAGTAGATTCTAGAGACTATAGATTGGAAAGGGTTGTATTTAACGTAAGAATTATGAGCAGTCTTGAGGGGACTTCCTGGTGGTTGAGCGGTTAACACTCACATTCCCAAAGCAGGGGGCCCGGGTTTGGTCCCTGGTGAGGGAACTAGATCCTTCATGCCACAACCAAGACTCAGTGCCAACAAATAAGCTTAAGATTAAAAGAATTATGAACTGTTTTTAGGAAATAGAGATCTTGAGAACAAAGAAACTACAAAATCTGGGAGGGATTATTCTTAAACAAAAACCTCTATGGTCGTGAATATTTTCTGAAGAATGTTAATCTCATTTATGATAGACAGTGAAGTGGGGATTAAGCTACCTAACATTTTAGGATTGTTTAAATTGTAGACCCATTAGGGATCTAATAAACCACATTATGGCCATGATATAATTCAGTTTGCTGCCTGAAAATTATTTCTTAGTATAAATTACCACTATGGGTTTCAGTTAAGTTTCCCTACTTCTTGGCAACCATCTTAATCCAGATCTGTGTTTGTGGGAATCTTTTGGACTTTAAAGTGAAAGCTGATGCAGCTTTAGGCAATATTATATAACTTCATATATTCCTAAGTAAAACCTATCGTAGTTGAGCGTTTTTATTTATTTATTCAGGCCATGCTGGGTCTTCATTTCTTGTGAGGGTTTTCTCTAGTTGTGGCAGGGGGGCTTCTCTTATTGTGGTGCATGGGGTCTTGCGGTGCATGGGGTCTAAAATGAGCGAGCAGCTCGGTATTTGGTAGTGTGCAGACTTGGTTGCTCTGTGGCATGTGAGATCTTAGCTCCCCAACCAGGGATCAGACGTACGTCCCCTGCATTTTGAAGGGGACTTCTCAACCACTGGACGACCATGGAAGTCCCAAGCTGAGCACTCTTAAAAGGACTTTTGTAATGTCTCCCAGGAATGCATTAATGCTCTTTTAAGAAAGGAAGATGCTAAGGCAAGCTTTTGCTTCACCTGCAGGTTGACAGCACCTTCAGTGCAGTCATCCTATGACAGAGGCCAGCTCTGCCCCCGTGTGCAGTGTCTGCCACTCCCCATGGTGGCAGTGAAAGGACTGTGTTGCTCAATTAGAAGACATGATTCTCCCATCCTGGTTGCAGCCTCAGTTCAGATGCTGTTATTTTATCTCTGCTTCCGGGGATTGCATTGGATGGTCTGTCAGGTCCCTTCCAGCTCAGATACTCAAAACTAAGAAATAGAGAGCACACTAGTAAACATTTCCACAGGCCTTGAGCTTTGATGAATTTATCTGCGAGGATGGATTAGGTTTATTTTTCTTTGTCTCTAGGGGAAAGAGACATATGTCTTTAAAGCTGCAGGCTGGACTGTCTTTTTAGCATGATTTAAGAACACTGGAAACTTTCACATAGGATTAGAATCAGTATAAGCCATCTGAAGATTCCATAAATTCTTTTGGGAGAATAAGTAGATGAGACAACCAAGGGTGGATGGATTATATCTACTGAGCTGTATAAGATGAGAACTTGTCAGATTAAAAGAATTTTTTTCATCTTTTTTTTTAACATGTTAATTTGGATTGAACAATAATGAGAAAACATATTATTAAATATGGTTACAAATACTCAATCTGCCTATCTGCCTAGTAGAAGCTGTTTTGGTCCGGTTTATCTGAATAAGGCCCATCTATGTCCTTGTGTGTGTGCTAAGTCACTTCAATCTTGTCTGACTCATTGCAACCCTATGAACCAAAGCCAGCCAACCTCCTCTGTCCATGGTATTATCCAGGTAAGAATACTGGAATGCATAACCATGCCCTCTTCCAGAGTATCTTCCTGACCCAGGGATAGAACCCCCATCTCTTATGTCTCCTGCCTTAGAATCTGAGAACGAGATGATCTTTGTCAGAAGACAGGAATCGCTAACATTAACCTCTAAAGTTGTTTGTTTTGTTTTCGTGTTTTCTTTTTCCTTTTTTATTATAGCTTTAGGTAGGGACGTTTTCTCATTCATAACCATCTCTCACAGGAAAGGCTCTCTCTGTGTTACAGAGCAGCATGTTTTCTTTGTATGTATACTAGGCCTATTCCCTCTTTAATAAAACTTAGCCCAGGAGTGACTTGGCTAGGAACAAGAGAGCTAGCGCGATTTCTCACAAGTAATCACCTTTTCTGAAACTCGGTTCATTTTTCTTAATCTCCCTGGGACCTTGAGTTAACCTTCAGACAGATCTGTTTGCTGAAAGTAAGTATAGCGGGACACAATTAGAACTTCAGTAAGATCGTAAAAGGAAATAGAAACAGGAGTGGTGAGGTTCCGCTGCTTTTCCCAGTAAGTGGTTCCAATGTGGGGAGCGAAATCGATTGCAGGAGGACAGATGATGGGAAAAAAGAATCAGGAAACATACACATTAGGCTTCTGAGAGTTCAGTGAGCATCAGAATTACATAGAGCAGTGTCCCCAACCTTTTTGGCACCAGGGACTGGTTTCATGGAAGACAGATTTTTTTTCCCACGGACCGGGGATGGGGTGATGGATTCAGGATGATTCAAGCACATTACATTTATTGGGTAATTGAGTACATCAGCTCCACCTCAGATCATCAGACATTAGATCCCAGAGGTTGGAGACCCCTGACCTGGAGGACTGGTTAAGTCTGGGTGCCGGGCCACACCTTGAAAGTTTCTGATTCAGTGCCTCTGAGGTTGTTCTTCAGTTGCTAAGTCGTGTCTGACTGTGCGACCCCGTGGACTCCACTCTGAAGTGGAGCATGGGAGTCTGCATTCCAGATGAGTGCCCTAGTGGTGCTGCCAGTGCTGGTCAGAGGACCAGATTTTCAGTACCAGTACTCTTAATATATCCCTGAAATACATTCATTTCAGTAGCTTTTGTTTGTAGTGGAGAGAGGATTAGACTGGAGCCATGAAGCTTTTTTAAAAATTAGTCACTTGGTGAATTTTCCTTGGCTTATAATAAGTAAATTATGTGCTATGCACTATTAATAAAGAAATTAATAAATCAGCCTTGTATTCCAAGAGATTGATAGTCCGCTTTAGGGGAGATACCGGCATCCACCATCTCAGTGTGTGCTATATGTGCTAAGTTGCTTCGGTTGTCTCTGACTCTTTGCAACTCCATGGACCCTCAGGGCTCCTCTGTCCATGGGATTTTTCAGGCAAGAATACTGGAAGTGGGTTGTCATTTCTTACTCTGGGGGATCTTGCTGCCTCAGGGATTGAACCCATATCTCTTACGTCTCCTACATTGGCAGGCAGATTCTTTACCACTGATGCGACCTGGAAAGCCTTCTCAGTACAGTATAATAAACAATCTAATGGAAGTTAGTACTGGTTTGCTGTGGGGCTGTATTAGAGCCCTGCTGCTGCTGCTGCCGCTAAGTCGCTTCAGTCATGTCCGACTCTATGTGACCCCAGAGACGGCAGCCCACCAGGCTCCCCCGTCCCTGGGATTCTCCAGGCAAGAACACTGGAGTGGGTTGCCATTTCCGTCTCCAATGCATGGAAGTGAAAAGTGAAAGTGAAGTCGCTCAGTCGTGTCCGACTTTTCGCGACCCCATGGACTGCAGCCTACCAGGCTCCTCCGTCCATGGGATTTTCCAGGCAAGAGTACTGGAGTGGGTTGCCATTGCCCTCTCTGATTAGAGCCCTATTGGCCTCAATTCATACCGGCCTCAATTTATACCAGGGCAAAGTTCTAGGGAGCAGAAATCAAAAATGATTTTGGGAGAAGGGTCAATATAGGGGTAAGATACAGGCCAATATCACTGATGAACATAGATGCAAAAATCCTCAACAAAATTCTAGCAATCAGAATCCAACAACACATTAAAAAGATCATACACCATGACCAAGTGGGCTTTATCCCAGGGATGCAAGGATTCTTCAGTGTCCGCAAATCAATCAATGTAATTCACCACATTAACAAATTGAAAAATAAAAACCATATGATTATCTCAATAGATGCAGAGAAGGCCTTTGACAAAATTCAACATCCATTTATGATAAAAACTCTCCAGAAAGCAGGAATAGAAGGAACATACCTCAACATAATAAAAGCTATCTATGACAAACCCACAGCAAACATTATCCTCAATGGTGAAAACTTGAAAGCATTTCCCCTAAAGTCAGGAACAAGACAAGGGTGTCCACTTTCACCGCTACCATTCAACATAGTTCTGGAAGTTTTGGCCGCAGCAATCAGAGCAGAAAAAGAAATAAAAGGAATCCAAATTGGAAAAGAAGAAGTAAAACTCTCACTGTTTGCAGATGACATGATCCTCTACATGGAAAACCCTAAAGACTCCACCAGAAAATTACTAGAGCTAATCAATGAATATAGTAAAGTTGCAGGATATAAAATCAACACACAGAAATCCCTTGCATTCCTATACACTAATAATGAGAAAGTAGAAAAAGAAATTAAGGAAACAATTCCATTCACCATTGCAACGAAAAGAATAAAATACTTAGGAATATATCTACCTAAAGAAACTAAAGACCTATATATAGAAAACTATAAAACACTGATGAAAGAAATCAAAGAGGACACTAATAGATGGAGAAATATACCATGTTCATGGATCGGAAGAATCAATATAGTGAAAATGAGTATACTACCCAAAGCAATTTACAAATTCAGTGCAATCCCTATCAAGCTACCAGCCACATTTTTCACAGAACTAGAACAAATCATTTCAAGATTTGTATGGAAATACAAAAAACCTCAAATAGCCAAAGCAATCTTGAGAAAGAAGAATGGAACTGGAGGAATCAACTTGCCTGACTTCAGGCTCTACTACAAAGCCACAGTCATCAAGACAGTATGGTACTGGCACAAAGACAGACATACAGATCAATGGAACAAAATAGAAAGCCCAGAGATAAATCCACACACATATGGACACCTTATCTTTGACAAAGGAGGCAAGAATATACAATGGAGTAAAGACAATCTCTTTAACAAGTGGTGCTGGGAAAACCGGTCAACCACTTGTAAAAGAATGAAACTAGATCACTTTCTAACACCGCACACAAAAATAAACTCAAAATGGATTAAAGATCTAAATGTAAGATCAGAAACTATAAAACTCCTAGAGGAGAACATAGGCAAAACACTCTCAGACATAAATCACAGCAGGATCCTCTATGATCCACCTCCCAGAATTCTGGAAATAAAAGCAAAAATAAACAAATGGGATCTAATTAAAATTAAAAGCTTCTGCACAACAAAGGAAACTATAAGCAAGGTGAAAAGACAGCCTTCTGAATGGGAGAAAATAATAGCAAATGAAGCAACTGACAAACAACTAATCTCAAAAATATACAAGCAACTGATGCAGCTCAATTCCAGAAAAATAAACGACCCAATCAAAAAATGGGCCAAAGAACTAAATAGACATTTCTCCAAAGAAGACATACGCATGGCTAACAAACACATGAAAAGATGCTCAACATCACTCATTATTAGAGAAATGCAAATCAAAACCACAATGAGGTACCACTTCACACCAGTCAGAATGGCTGCGATCCAAAAATCTGCAAGCAATAAATGCTGGAGAGGGTGTGGAGAAAAGGGAACCCTCCTACACTGTTGGTGGGAATGCAAACTAGTACAGCCACTATGGAGAACAGTGTGGAGATTCCTTAAAAAATTGCAAATAGAACTACCTTATGACCCAGCAATCCCACCTCTGGGCATACACACTGAGGAAACCAGAATTGAAAGAGACACATGTACCCCAATGTTCATCGCAGCACTGTTTATAATAGCCAGGATATGGAAACAACCTAGATGTCCATCAGCAGATGAATGGATAAGCAAGCTGTGGTACATATACACAATAGAGTATTACTCAGCCATAAAAAAGAATTCATTTGAATCAGTTCTGATGAGATGGATGAAACTGGAGCCGATTATACAGAGTGAAGTAAGCCAGAAAGAAAAACACCAATACAGTATACTAACACATATATATGGAATTTAGGAAGATGGCAATGACGACCCTGTATGCAAGACAGGGAAAGAGACACAGATGTGTATAACAGACCTTTGGACTCAGAGGGAGAGGGAGAGGGTGGGATGATTTGGGAGAATGACATTCTAACATGTATACTATCATGTAAGAATTGAATCGCCAGTCTATGTCTGACGCAGGATGCAGCATGCTTGGGGCTGGTGCATGGGGATGACCCAGAGAGATGTTATGGGGAGGGAGGTGGGAGGGGGGTTCATGTTTGGGAATGCATGTAAGAATTAAAGATATTAAAATTTAAAAAAATTTTTAAAAAATAAATAAAAAGAAAAGAAAAAAAAAGAAAGTAAAGCATGCAAGTTATTAGGTATAAAAGATAATAATTTTATATATTGAATAATGCAGGGAATATAACCAATATTTTATAAGAACTATAAATGAAGTATAGCCTATAAAGTTTGTAAACTGATGTATTGTATACTTGTAACTTATATAATATTCTACAGCAACTATGTTGGTGTGTTTGTTCAGTCACTCCCATGTCTAACTCATTACAGCCCCATGGACTGCAGCATGCCAGGCTTCTCTGTCCTTAGCCATTTCATGTCCATTGAGTCGGTGATGCTGTGCAGCCATCTCGTCCTCTGTCATCGCCTTCTCCTCCTGCTTTCTATCTTTCCCAGCATCAGGGTCTTTTCCAGTGAGTCAGCTGTTTATATCAGTTGGCTAAAGTATTGAAGCTTCAGCTTCAGCATCAGTCCTTCCAATGAATACTTAGGGTTGATATCCTTTAGAATTGACTGGTTTGATTGCCCAGCTGTCCAAGGGATTCTCAAGAGTCCTCCAGCCCCACAGTTGGAAAGCATCAATTCTTTGGCATTCAGCCTTCGTTATGGTCCAACTCTCGCATCTGTAGATGACTACTGGAAAAACCATAGCTTTGACTATAGGGACCTTTGTCAGCAAGGTAATGTCTATGCTTTTTAATACGCTTGCTACGTTTTTCTCCCAAGAAGCAAGTGTCTTTTCATTTCATGGCTGCAGTTACCATCCGCAGTGATTTTGGAGCCCAAGAAAATAAAGTCTTTCACAGTTTCCATTGTTTCCCCATCTATTTGCCATGAACTGATGGAACCGGATGCCATGATGAGTTTAAGCCAACTTTTTCACTCTCCTCTTTCACTTTCATCAAGATGCTCTTTGGTTCTTCTTTGCTTTCTGCCATAAGAGTGGTGTCATCTGTGTATATGAGGTTATTGTTATTTCTTCTAGGATTCTTGATTCCAGCTTGTGCTTCAACTTGCCCAGCATTTCACATAATGTACTCTGCATATAAGTTAAATAAGCAAGGTGACAATATACAGCCCTGATGTACTCCTTTCCCAATTTGGAACCAGTCTGCTGTTCCTTGTCTGGTTCTAACTGTTGCTTCTTGGCCTGTATACAAGTCAACATACAGCAGTTATACATATTTCCATTTAAAATAAATTGAAAATGAGTTTTGAACCCCATATAGGATATATTAGATGAAGGGACAGTATTAAAAGCAGAAAAAATAAGAGTTAAACTGAATAAACGGAATAAAATGACAATCCAGTTTTAAAATAGTGAACCATTCAGTAGAAGTTGAACATGAAATACTGTTGAGGAACTTGCTTCTTCCCCATCTCAATCACTATTCAGTTCCCAGCCATGAGTTTTTCCTAGTATTCTTAGGGGCTTGCATTTTATTATGTATATGATGAAGGTGGGGGGGTCAGACATGGAAGGTTTTAAACAAGGGAGTAATGAAATTTGATTCCCATTATTATTGTCTAAATACTTTTTATCTATTCTTTGGAACTTTATGCAGCTGTGAAAAAGGATAAGGTAGCATTATGCTGTGGACTGCCTCTAAAACAAAATACAGAATTGTGTTCATCAACTGCTTCCATTTGTGTGCAAAGAATAATGAAAAAGATATCTGTATTAACATATGCTTGTGTTTGATGAATATTTTTGTGTGCAGGAATAATTTACATGCACAAACATGCAAAATATAACTTGATAGCAATAGCTGCCTTTGGATATAGGCCTTAAAGGAGAGAGTCTGTAATGGGAAGGATATTTAATGATTTGCATGCTTTTTTTTTACTATTTGAAATGATTTTAAGATACTCATTTTAGTTTTATTATCATATATATTTACCACTATGACGACTATTAACAAGTCATCTTAGAGAAAAAATATTACTGTTAAAATATATATACATATGTTTTATATGCAGAGTGTGTGTTAGTTGCTCAGTCATATCTGACTCTTTGCGACCCCATGGACTATAACCCTTGAGGCTCCTCTGTCCGTGGGATTTCCCAGGCAAGAATACTGGAGTGCATTGCCATTTCCTTCTCCAGGGGATTTTCCTGACCCAGGTAGGGAACCCAGGTCTCCTACATTGCAAGCACATTCTTAACCACCTGAGCTACGAGGAAAGCCCAAAATACATATATTTGGCCATGCCCCATGGTGTGCGGGTCATCAAACATGTGCCTCCTTCAATGGAAGTGAGGTGTCTTAAGCACTGGACCACGAGGGAAGTCCTTCTTATAATTGATCTGAAAGGGTTATACAACTCAGATGTTTTCTGAAGTCACCATATACATATAAAAGTATCTTTGGACCCTTTTTAAGCACTTGAAAACCAAAATGTATCTTCTTTAGCAGAAAGTAAATTAATTGATGAGAAGGGATTTCTTTTTCTTGTTCATATCCTCAGCACTTCCTAGGTCAGGGCTCACTAAATATTATCAGATGAATGAATCACAGGGCTTTAATTTATTTCTTGCCCCTGTTGAACTTTTATTCTCTGAACTGCACATTAAAGTTATGTATAACCACTTGGGTATAGAGCTCAAAATGGAGTATATGCTTTTCTATTGCATAGCCCCCAAAGGGGCCTTTATTCCCTTCTATTTCCTGCATAGATGACTCCCACACAAAAAAGGCTTAGCATCTATTTTGCTGGTGGCTCAGCAGATAAAGAGTCCCCCTGCAGTGTGGGAGACACAGCTGATGTGGGCTCAATCTCTAGGTCAGGAAGATCTCCTGTAGGAGGGAATGGCAACTCACTCCAGTATTCTTGCCCGAAAAATCAGACACCGTGGATGGGCTTCCCTGGTGGCTCAGATGGTAAAGAATTTGCCTGCAATGCAGGGGACCTGGCTTTAGTCTCTGGGTTGAGAAGATCCCCTGGAAAAGGGAATGGCAACCTACTCCATTATTCTCATCTAGAGAATTCCATGTGCAGAGGAGCCTGGTGAACTTCAGTCTTTAGGGTCTCAAAGAATTGGACATGACTGAGCAAATAACACTTTGACTCTTCATTTCATACTTTGCTGGAAGCAGGTGGTTGCAGGCATATATTCGATATATTGACTGGCTGATAAGTTAGAAAAGCAAAGCATTAGACACCCCAGACTCTACGAAGAGCAACTTGCCTCTCCAAAGCAATAGATAGGTTTGGGAATTGCCAGTCTGAGGAATCAGATTAGACCAGAGAGACAGAAGGAGAGAGAAAACTTGGCTAACTCCCAATTTTTCTGATTTAGCTAAACGGTTGAAAGGGCGTGAACCTGCTCCTTAACTTGTATTGTTTTGGGCAAAACGCTTATTGTTTCAGAAATTCTATCCAGCTCACCTGTAAAACAGATGACGCTATATCCTCCATCCGCCTCCACATGTTGTTTTCAGTGCTGTGGAAAGTGAAATATGTGAAAGCATTGTGTAAATGTCCCTAGTGCTCCAGAAACTTAAAGGCGTGTTATTGCCCACCTACACAGAGTCTTCTCACATTTGCATTAGGTGTTAAGAGCAACCGGAAGGTTATGATCTCTTACATTCCTGCTCTTTGGGATTTCTATGGGGAAATGAGAACAGACGTTTACAAAAAGGAGAATCTATAGTACAGACGGAGTTCTCCAAAGTGCCTCGCACTCCACCTGGCAGATGGTTGTACCTTTATAGACACGATCCTTTCCTTCCGCCTCTGCTTACCTAAAATGACTTAGGGATGCTAACTCTGTCTGTTTTCAGAAGATTGCATTTCTGAACGTGCCCGTTCGGTCTGAGGTATGAGAATATGATTTTTGTACATGAATATTGTTAGTGAAATCACAGACGCAAGGAGTCCAGCCCTCACTGTGTTTAGAATTATTCTGCCAGTGTGCACTTTTATGCTTGACTTTCTGTTTCTTTTCTATAAAAAGGGAATGAATACCATTGACTTTAACAGGATGTAAAGAGGATTTGAACTAAACTATGTCAATTATTTGTTAAAGGATCCGGATAGTAATAGGTACACTGATAAATAGAATACATGATATTAATTAATATAATCTGGCATTAACACCCACTCTATAAGAACTTAATGATCACTACATATGTGCCAAATGCTGTGTTAACTGCCACATTTTTGCTTTTTCTCAAAAATGGGAAAAGCAGTAGTACAGATAACTTAATCTCTTAATAAAGAGATTATATGCATACTTGTAGTCAAAAGTCTGGTAATTTTAGGTGTAATGATCTCTACACCTTGTTCATCTCTGCCTGGCTTCTAACTAGCATGTGATATTTGCGTTTCTAAAGGCATTAGAAGAACCCAGAAGCCTGCATTCTGGGTTCTTCTAAAGACAAAATTATTTGCCTTGGACAAATCATATAATATTATAGGCTCCTAAATTGAACAGACAGAGTCAAGAAAAGTATATCCTTAGTGCAATATCAACAGATGATGAGAAGGACTTAATTAATATTTATGGAGTACTTATTTGTTTCAAAAGGAATACAAGAAAAAAAGAACAGAAACAAGCACATGTTTCTCATTCCCTGAGCTCTAATGCAATTTAGTACAGTGAATTTATTTCATCACTTCCCTGATCAATCATAGGAGCTAAGGATGGCAGTCTAAACCTGCTATACTGATTAGTATCTGTGGTAACTGGGGATATTGGCTATACAGGCACATCTCTGAAAAAAAATATGTTCCAAGAGATTTGAGATGGGGCCCTTGGCACTGGTTTTATCTCTGAATGTGTCTGTTGCTCTCCTGGGGCTCAGATGCTCCACCTTCTTTAGGGCATTGAGTTGAAGTTGTGACTCTCGGTATCGGCACACAGCCTGAAACAGTACCATTCCATCAAAGCTGCCCAAACCCTAACATCAGCACTTTGCCACTAACCAGCCACCCTGTGTAGGGAAACTCATTTCAATCAATCACGGTATTGATTTACCTGGAATATTTTGAGCCACTCGTCTTTGTCTAAAAATAGCAATGCTTCGATAGCATGTAGCCACCCTTGCCCAAAGAGTACAGATGTGTGAAACTATAGTTTCAGCATCCCTTTTACTTTTCTTCTATCCATTTTATTTTTCTCCATCTGACTTTAACTGTTAGAATTCGTCTCTAAACCAATTCACTTACAAGGTTTTGCAGAAGTCTCCAGTTACTTAAAGGTCTGACAGAATCAAAGGGACTTTCTTTGTGAGCCCAAATACAGACCAAAGAAAAATTGCTGGAGTGTTTTCAGGAGCTCTTTCCAAGTCTGATCTGTACCCTGACCCTTTTCTTCTTTTTCTTGACAAAAAAAGCCAATTCTTTGTGGAGTGAAATTATATCGATGCAATGATCTCACGTGTGAATATTACTGGCCTCAGCATCTCTCTTAGTGTTGCTGCACAGCCTGACATTGGGATTTCCTGAAAAACCTTTCACGTTTTCAAGGGGTTTGAGCCATGGATTTCAACGTTGCCAACAAATGTTTGGCTGACAGCCGTTCTTACTTATTTGGGTTAATAACAAAATAGCATTTAAAAAACTCCCCATCCGTAGTGAAAATTTCCTGTCCGACTATGTTACAACAGATGCAGTAAATGTGTTTTTACCTGCAATTCGATCTGCTTTGTGTTTATTTAATAAAGGAGGTTCTATCATCTGAGCATGCTGAATTTTTTTTTTTTTGTATAGCTCATGAACACAGGCAGAGGAAAACAGCTGCCTCGTCACTAAGTGCTGCATGCTATCAGCAATGGTTTTATACTGTTATTACAAAAATATTTACAATTAAAATGTGGGGCTTGGTTTAAAGAACACCTGTTTAATCAAGGCTAAAAAGTCATATTTTGTATATGCCACTGGGTGAGCAGGTGCCTTGCATATCAATTCAGTCCCTGATTACTATCTGTTCTAAAGAGTTTTCTCCAGGAAACTCTTTGTTTTCTGTTAGACTGCTAGTTAAAATTTTAGGAAAAATATTTATCTACTAAGGTTTGCTTGGGCACTGAGTTAGGTTTTTCTCTTTTTTAATTTTTAAAATATTTTTCCTTTATTATCAAAATAATATACCAAAGTATACATCCTCATCATGAAACATTCAGAAAATAAAGAATGATTTAAAGAAGAAAATTAAAAATAGCATTAAATAAAAATAATTCAGTCATTATTATTTATATTTTAGTGTATGTTTTTCCCTAAATGTGTTTTTAAAGGATGAAATTATTCTATGCATTCTGTTTTTAATATAACATTTTATGTTTAAGTTTCCTTTTGTCTTTAAAAAATAATTTCCTGCAAGAAGTTTGCTACAGATCTTACCTAGAGGAATAAGAAGCAGAGAACAGTAGTGTCCTGAATCTTCTGAGTTTTGTGGTGATGGAGATTTTTTGTTAATTGAATATCTTGATTCTCTGAGAGTAACTGTAGAGTAGATAATCACAACCTGGGCTTATAATGGTACAAAGTTAGGCTTGGGCCATTTACTAGTAATGTAAATTCAGGAAACTTGTTAGATTTTTCTCAACTTGGAGAGTTATGAAGGTGGTATTTTATTCCTCATAAGGTTTTTGAGAAAATTAAATAATGCAGTTTATATAAAGTACAAGTGCCTGGAATGAAGTTGTATGCTCAGTTGCTCAGTCATGTTCGACTCTTTGTGACCCCTCTGTCCATGGGATTTCCCAGGCCAGAATACTGGAGTGGATTGCCATTTCCTTCTCCAAGGGAGCTTCCCCACCCAGGGATAGAACCCATGTCTCTTGTGCCTCCTGCATTGGCAGGCAGATTCTTTATCACTGAGCCACCTGGGAAGCCCCTGAAATGAAGTTAACACTTAGTAAATGCTGTTAGTATTAATATCCAAACAAGATCTATATATAAGGGTGAACAGTTTTCAGAGACTGAATATTTTTGCCATTCTAAAACACCAGACTGGTTATGCTTTGAATAATGAGAAGATTCATGTTTTTGAAATCATATTGTAGTGAAAAAAATATGAGACCACAATATCACCCAGGTATATATTTGAATCTCAGCTCCATTACTTACTGGCTAAGCTTTAGTTTTCTCTCCCACAAACGTGAGGTAATAATCCTTATCTTTACGGGCTATTGTTAGGATTAAGTGATGCTATCTCCAAACTGTATTGACCCATAGTGAAAACCCAATACATTTTCTACTGTTTATGCATTCTCCTTTAAACTCTTCATTATGAATTAGTATCAGAGAGTGAGTTAATGCAATGGAAACACCTCTTTCCTCCTGTATAACATAGTTTTATTGAACTTCCTGGGAGTTAAGAGCAGAGATACTTGTTTGAAAGCCCAATCACATTACTTGTCAATTATTGTTGTGGATAGGCAGGCCAGCCTACCTGAGATTTATTCCTAAAGAATCAGTCTGCTCCTGAGGAGTTAGAACATTAAGATTCTGAGACAAATCTCAGTGTTCCATATCCTGATGCCTCTTCTGGACCCATTTAATTGTAAATGGCCTTCCTGGGCGAAAGCATCCAAGGCTTTTTCATGGCCAGTGACCCATAGACACCATGATGGTGTGAGGACCTTCTACTTTATTTATTCTGACTCTCTGATCGACCTTCACACAGTCCTGGACTCCCTGGCCTCCAGCCACATAGATGATTCACCTCGGTGCTGTCTAATCACCTCCTGACCCTGTTACTTTTTTCTTTTTTTTTTAATTGAAGGATAGTTGCTTTACAATAGTGTGTTGGTTGCTGCCATATATCAACATGAATCAGCCATAGGTACACATATGTCCCCTCCCTCTTGAACTTCCTTCCCACCTCCCATTCCGTCCCATCCCTCTGTGTTGTCACAGGGCCCCAGCTTGAGTTCCCTGAGTCATACAGCACACTTCTATTGGCCGGCTATCTACTTTGCATATGGTAATATGTATGTTTCCATGCTGCGCTCTCCATTTGTCCCACTGTCTCCTTCCCCCACTCCATGTGCGCAAGTCTGTTCTCTTTGTGTCTCAACTGCTGCCCTGCAAGTAGGTTCATCATTACCATCTTTCTGGAGTACATATGTGTATGTTCATATATGATCTCTGTTTTTCTCTTTCTGATTTATTTCCCTCTGTATAATAGGTTCTAGGTTCTAATTATGCACCATAATTAGAACACGTTGACTCAAATACACTCCTTTTTATGGTTGAGTCATATTCCATTGTATATATGTACCACAGCTTCTTTATTCATTCATCTGTCAATGGGCAGCTAGATTGCTTCCATGTCCTAGCTGTTGTAAATAATGCTGCAGTGAACACTGGGGTACATGTGCCTTTTTAAATTATCATTTATTCAGGGTATATGCCCAGTAGTGAGATTGTTGGGTCATATGGTAGTTTATTCCTAGTTTTTTTAGGGAATACTCCACTGTCTTCCATAGTGCCTGTATCAGTTTACAGTATCATCAACAGTGCAAGAGGGTTCCCTTTTCTCCACACCCATTCTAGCATTTATTGTTCGTAGATTTTTTGATGATGGCCATTCTTAGGAAGCAACAGTTAGAACTGGACACGGAACAACAGACTGGTTCCAAATAGGAAAAGGAGTACGTCAAGGCTGTATGTTGCCACCCTGCTTATTTAACTTATATGCAGAGTACATCATGAGAAATGCTGGGCTGGAAGAAACACAAGCTGGAATCAAGATTGCCGGGAGAAATATCAATAACCTCAGATATGCAGATGATACCACCCTTATGGCAGAAAGTGAAGAGGAACTAAAAAGCCTCTTGATGAAAGTGAAAGAGGAGAGTGAAAAAGTTGGCTTAAAGCTCAACATTCAGAAAACGAAGATCATGGCATCTGGTCCCATCACTTCATGGGAAATAGATGGGGAAACAATGGAAACAGTGTCAGATTTCATTTTTCTGGGCTCCAAAATGACTGCAGATGGTGACTGCAGCCATGAAGTTAAAAGACGCTTACTCTTTGGAAGAAAAGTTATGACCAACCTAGATAGCATATTGAAAAGCAGAGACATTACTTTGCCAACAAAGGTCCATCTAGTCAAGACTATGGTTTTTCCAATAGTCATGTATGGATGTGAGAGTTGGACTGTGAAGACAGCTGAGCACCGAAGAATTGATGCTTTTGTTTTTTTATTTTTTATTTATTTTTAATTTTTATTTTTACTTTATTTTGCTTTACAATACCAAACTGCAGGAATTGATGCTTTTGAACTGTGGTGTTGGAGAAGACTCTTGAGAGTCCCTTGGAATGCAAGGAGATCCAACCAGTCCATTCTAAAGAAGATCAGCCCTGATCTTCTTCCATTTCTTTGGAAGGAATGATGCTAAAGCTGAAACTCCAGTACTTTGGCCACCTCATGCGAGAGTTGACTCATTGGAAAAGACTTTGATATTGGGAGGGATTGAGGGCAGGAGGAGAAGGGGATGACAGAGGATGAGATGGCTGGATGGCATCACTGACTCGACAGACATGAATCTGTGTGAACTCCGGAGTTGGTGATGGACAGGGAGGCCTGGCGTGCTGTGATTCATGGGGTCGCAGAGTCGGGCATGACTGAGTGACTGAACTGAACGGAACTGATTCCGTTGAATCAGTTTCAACACCACTGATTCACTGGTGTGAGGTGATATCTCATTGTAGTTTTGATTTGCATTTATGTAATAATGAATGATGTTGAACATCTTTTCATGTGTTTTTTAGCCATCTTTATGTCTTGGAAGCAATGTCTCTTTAGGTCTTCTGCCCACTTTTTGATTGGGCTGTTTGTTTTTCTGGTATTGAGTTGCATGAGCTTCTTGTATATTTTGGAAATTAATCCTTTGTCAGTTGTTTCATTTGCTATTATTTTCTCCCATTCTGAGAGTTGTCTTTTCACCTTGTTTATAGTTTCCTTTTCTGTACAAAAGCTTTTAAGTTTAATTAGGTCCCACTTGTTTATTTTTGTTTTTATTTCCATTACTCTAGGGGATGGGTCATAGAGGATCCTGTTGTGATTAATGTCATAAAGTGTTCTGCCTATGTTTTCTTCTAATAGTTTTATAGTTTCTGGTCTTACATTTGGGTCTTTAATCCATTTTGAGTTTATCTTTGTGTATGGTGTAAGGATGCTTCACTGTTGGCTCAGATGGTAAAGAGTGTGCCTGCAATGCAGGAGACCTGGGTCAATCCCTGGATCAGGAAGATCCCCTGGAGAAGGAAATGGCAACCCACTCTGGTATTCTTGCCTGGAAAATTCCATGGATGGAGGCTCCTAGTGGGCTATAGTCCATGGGGTCACAAAGACTTGGAAATGACTGAGCAACTAACTTTAACTTTTATGGTGTTAGGAAGTGTTCTGATTTCATTCTTCTACATGTAGAGGTCTAGTTTTCCCATCACCACTTACTGAAGAGACTATCTTTTCTCCGGTGTATATTCTTGCCTCCTTTGTTTCTATTTTAAATTTATATGTCTGTGCTGGGTCTTAGTTGCAGAATTCAGGATCTTTCAGTCATGGTGTTCAGGATCTATTTCCCTAACCAGGGATCTAACCCTGGCCCCTTGCTTTGAGAGCAGAGAGTCTTTCACCTTGGGTACAAACCTCCAGTCCTTAGTTGTATTCAGTTCTCATGATTTCAGGCATGAGTTGGATAATATTATGGTTAAACACCTGTTAAAGAATAAAATTCAACAGAGTACATTTTAAATATCTTATTGGCTGTATTCAGCAATCATGAATTGAGGAACATCCAATCTATTATTGTGCAATTCAGGAGAGCTTTATAGACCAAAGTGAGTAAGAACAAAGGAGTTATACTGGACGTTGGCCAATTAAAGCAGGGTTACTCCCCTTATATGGAGGAAAGGGCAGCCATGGAACCAGGTAGTCAACTCTGCTGAGCTGGCAAGTGCTGACTGGTTGATGTAGGTCTTCCTTTTCTGGGAGAGTCAAGCATAGAAATTAAGGAAAAATTTTGTTTGCTGACATGTGAGCAAGTGTGAGCAACTCCATCCTGGGCCTAACCTGACTAACATGCCAAAGACCACATGTTCTTTCTTTTTGTTATCTCCAAAAAGCATAGCATAAGTAGACCTTGTTGACTTTTAGAGCTGGTTCAGGGCAAATAGAGAGAGCCTACGAAGATATTGAATTTCTTATCACCAGGCATGTGTAAGCAAAGATCTCTCATCCTGCAGGTTACCCAGGGGATTCAAATATCAAAAAGGTGGAAAGGAGTGAGAAAGTCCCATGGAGGAGCTCTCACCTGCTCTTAAGACTATTAGGATATTTCTACACAGTACCCTTTTAGTTTTCAGCTCTTTACCTGTTGGGATGAGGATAGTTATATTCAGCAACAAAGACATTACATGTAGAGATTTTTTAAAAATCCAAAAACCAGATGGAAAGCATTGAAAATCAGAAGACCTTTCTGGGTTTATTGCTGCAGTATTTTCTTTAGAAGTGAAAAAAACAACTTCCTTTAATGGCTCTGTATCAAGGTGCTATTTGATAAAACTTTCTCTGATGATAGAAATGTTCCACACTGGTGTTTCCCAGTATGATAGCACTAACCATTTATGGTTATTGAACACTTGAAACATAATCTAACTGAGTATTTAATTTTATTTAATTTTAATTAACATAAATTTAATTGTCCACATGTCTAGTGGCTCTAGAATGTAGCAGGTCTAGAACGTATCATGGTTTTGTTGGAAAGATACTTAACTGCCAAAGAGTATTTCAGACCACCCCTGCAGAGGCATTTGGGATCACTAAGAGTCTCCATATTTGAAACAGTCATTCTTGAAGAAAAACAAGACATGGGCGGTTGCATTATCATGGATCAATAAAAGAAAAGTTAATAATTTTTACAAAATTAAGAACTTAAGAACTTTGATTTAGGCATCATAAAGTTAGAAAAAAGGTGAATGGGAAAAGGAAAAGGTATTTGCTGCTAATAACTGGCAAAAAATTATTATGATAAGCAAAAGATAAATAAAAGATGCAAAAGAGAAGTGTGAATTACTCTAAATGTATCATGCAAATTAATAATTGCAGTTAAGTAGTGTTCTTGTCTGGAGAATCCCAGGAATAGGGGAGCCTGATGGGCTGCCATCTATGGGGTCACACAGAGTCGGACACGACTGAAGTGACTTAGTTGCAGCAGCAGCGTTGTGTACCTAACACAATGCAAAATTACATGTTGAACAATAGTAAATGATGATGATATAGAGCAAGGTAAGTTCCTATAACTGATAGGTAGTGTGTGAGCTCATAAAATTGTTTTATAAAATAAGTTAATATTATCATGGAAACTAGGAAAACTGAAACTATGGATATATTTATTACCTAGCAGTTTTTCTCCTAGGTAAATGCCCTAGAAACTCCTCTTAGACATAGGCACTGGAGTTCAAGTAAAAGGTCCAGATAGGCATTGTAATGTTAAAAAATGTAAATAGCTCAGATTTTCACTAATGTAGAGTGGATAGATCTGGTATTGTCTAAAGATAATTTGGTATAAATGAATGAACTAAAACTGAAACCAATAGCAAGGGTAAATCTCAGAAACAAGAGTTGGAAAAAATCAAGCCAAGAAGTATGTGAGGTTGAATTCCAAAAAACAGGGGGAGGGGTCCAATATGGAATTTGGAGAAATAGTATAAGTGAGGGATGGGATGCTGTTCTGTAGGGTCATATAAGAAGCTTCAAATACTTTAGGATTATTCTACTTTTATGTGGTTGATTAATTCATGAATGTTCCTTTTAGTATTATTCTTTAACCTTTCTTTTATATGTTATGTGTATATTTTGTATATAGATAGCTTATTTCACAATAAAAGCAAATATTAAAAAAAGAGCACACTTCTATGGCAGAATATAAATTGCTTCATAAAAAAAGTTCTTTACCAGCTGCAGAGAATCTCTTCAATTCAGTTCAGTTCAGTTCAGTCGCTCAGTCATGTCCAACTCTTTGCGACCCCATGATTCGCAGCGTGCCAGGCCTCCCTGTCCATCACCAACTCCCAGAGTTCACTCAGACTCACGTCCATCGAGTCAGTAATGCCATCCAACCACAGGCTCACTCAAAAGCTAAAAGATATGCTAATTTGAGAGCCTTTCCTGGTGGCTCAGTGGTAAAGAACCTATCTGCCAATGCATGAGATGCGGGTGCGATCTCTGAGTCGGGAAGATCCCCTGGAGAAGGAAATGGCAACACTCTCAAGTATTCTTGCCTGGGAATTCCCATGGATGGAGGAGCCTGGTGGGTTATAGTCCACAGGGTTGCAAAGAGTCAGAACTTACTTAGCGACCAAATAACAACAACATGCTAGTTTAGTTCTTTTTCTTACAGTCTCAGACTCAGAGTTCCTGGTGCTCAAATTTCTGTCCTGGTAAATTAATAATCCTTATATGTTATATATCAGAGCTAAAACTGCTAGCATTATATCTAGAAATAAGACTGGCTTATGTCTATTAAGTGGCCATTATGGACCTGGCACTTTTTAAATAGCTTCAGTTGAGTTCAGTCGTTCAGTCACGTCCAACTCTTTGCTAAGTGCAGCACGCCAGGACTCCCTGTCCATCACCAACTCCCAAAGTTCACTCAAACTCATGTCCATAGAGTTGGTGATGCCATCCAGCCATCTCATCCTCTGTCGTCCCCTTCTCCTCCTGCCCCTAATCCTTCCCAGCATCATGGTCTTTTCCATGAGTCAACTCTTTGCATGAGGTGGCCAAAGTACTGGAGTTTCAGCTTTTAGCATCATTCCTTCCAGAGAAATCCCAGGGCTGATCTCCTTCAGAATGGAATGGTTGGATCTCCTTGTAGTCCAGGGACTCTCAAGAGTCTTCTCCAACACCACAGTTCAAAAGCATCAATTCTTCGGCACTTAGCTTTCTTCACAGTCCAACTCTCACATCCATACATGACTACTGGAAAAACCATAGCCTTGACTAGATGGACCTTACTCGGCAAAGTAATGTCTCTGCTTTTGAATATACTGTCTAGCTTGGTCATAACTTTCCTTCCAAGGAGTAAGCGTCTTTTATGGCTGCAGTCACCATCTGCAGTGATTTTGGAGCCCAGAAAAATGAAGTCTGACACTGTTTCCACTGTTTCCCCATCTATTTCCCATGAAGTGATGGGACCAGATGCCATGATCTTCGTTTTCTGAATGTTGAGCTTTAAGCCATTCACTCTCCTCTTTCACTTTCATCAAGAGGCTTTTTAGTTCCTCTTCACTTTCTGCTGTAAAGGTGGTGCCATCTGCATATCTGAGGTTATTGATATTTCTCCCGGCAATCTTGATTCCAGCTTGTGTTTCTTCCAGCCCAGCGTTTTTCGTGATGTACCTGCATATAAGTTAAATAAGCAGGGTGACTGTATACAGCCTTGACGTACTCCTTTTCCTATTTGGAACCAGTCTGTTGTTCCATGTCCAGTTCTAACTGTTGCTTCCTGACCTGCATATATGTTTCTCAAGCTTAGCACACATTAATTTATTGAGTCTTTGCCACAGCTCAATGAAGAGAGCATTATTATTATCCAATCCCTTTCTGCTGATAAGGAAACTGAAATTCAGAAAGTTTGAATGACTTGCCCAATTTCCCACAGCTAGTGAGTAGAGAAGACTGTTGCTCACACAAGTAGTAGGAGTTCAGAGGAATGGCTACAGGCTCTTTCTCTGTATCCCCTAATTGATGTTGAGTTTGGAAACCTCATGTCCAGCACTTGATTATAGACCATCAGAACAGAAACCACTGTACTAAGAAATAAGTCTTCTTGAGGAATTTAGTTTGAGGAAATCAATAATGAATGTTTGTTACAGTTATAAGAAAATTATCAAATAGCTTAATAATAAAAGCAGGGTCATTGATAGTTATCATGTCTTAAATTAGTGGATATGGTACTATTAGTTATCATTTGCATTCCTCAGACATTTTTTCCAGATTTCCTTATTTCACTGTTCAAATAGTCATGAATCTGATTGGTTTTGTTGCCAAGAGGCATCATTGGTAACAATCTTAACAGCTAATACTTAGTGCATTCCACATGCCAGAAAATGTAGTAAATATTTTGGCAATGCTCTCCTCTTTATCTTTGGCATTGTAATGTAATTATCCCTCAAGACCATCCCCAAGAAAAAGAAATGCAAAATGGCTGTTGGAAGAAGCCTTACAAATAGCTGTGAAAAGTAGAGAAGTGAAAAGCAAAGGAGAAAAGGAAAGATATACCCATTTGAATGCAGAATTCCAAAGAATAGCAAGGAGAGGTAAGAAAGCCTTTGTCAGTGAACAAGGAAATAGAGGAAAACAATAGAATGGGAAAGACTAGAGATCTCTTCAAGAAATTTAGAGATACCAAGGGAACATTTCATGCAAAGATGGGCACAATAAAGGGCAGGAATGGTATGGACCTAACAGAAGCAGAAGATATTAAGAATAGGTGGCAAGAATACACAGAAGAACTGTACAAAAAAGATCTTCACGACCCAGATAATCACGTTGATGTGATCACTCTTGTAGAGCCAGACATCCAGGAATGTGAAGTCAAGCGGGCCTTAGGAAGCATCACTAGCAACAAAGCTAGTGGTGGTGATGGAATTCCAATTATGCTATTTCAAATCCTGAAAGATAATGCTGTGAAAGTGCTCTACTCAGTATGCCAGCAAATTTGGAAATCTCCTCAGTGACCACAGGACTGGAAGAGGTCAGTTTTCATTCCAGTTTCTAAGAAAGGCAATACCAAAGATTGCTCGAACTACTGCACAATTGCAGTCATCCCACATGCTAGTAAAGTAATGCTCAAAATTCTCCAAGCCAGGCTTCAACAGTATGTGAACCATGAACTTCCAGATGTTCAAGCTGAAAAAGGCAGAGGAACCAGAGATCAAATTGCCAACATCCACTGGATCATCAAAAAAGCAAGAGAGTTCCAGAAAAACATCTATTTCTGCTTTACTGACTATGCCTTTGACTGTGTGGATCACAAAAAACTGTGGAAAATTCTGAAAGAGATTGGAATACCAGGACACCTGATCTGCCTCTTGAGAAATCTGTATGCAAGTAAGGAAGCAATAGTTAGAACTGGACATGGAACAACAGACTGGTTCCAAATAGGAAAAGGAGTACATCAAGGCTGTATATTGTCACCCTGCTTATTTAACTTATATGCAGAATACATCATGAGAAATACTGGGCTGGATGAAACACAAGCTGGAATCAAGATTGCCAGGAGAAATATCAATAACCTCAGATATGCAGATAATTACATCCTTGTGGCAGAAAGTGAAGAAGAACTACAGAGCCTCTTGATGAAAGTAAAAGAGGAGAGTGAAAAAGTTGGCTTAAAGCTCAACATTCAGAAAACGAAGATCATGGCATCTGGTTCCATCACTTCATGGCAAATAAGTGGAGAAACAGTGAAAATAGTAACAGAATTTATTTTCTTGGGCTCCAAAATAACTGCAGCTGATGACTGCAGCCATGAAATTAAAAGATGCTTACTCCTTGGAAGAAAAATTATGACCAACCTAGACAGTGTATTAAAAATCATTGAGATTAACAACAAAGGTCCATCTAGTCAATGCTATGGTTTTTCAGTTAGTCATGTATGGATGTGAGTGTTGGACTGTGAAGACAGCTGAGTGCCAAAGAATTGATACTTTTGAAATGTGGTGTTGGAGAAGACTCTTGAGAGTCCTTTGGACTGCAAGGAGATGCAGCTAGTCCATTTTTAAAGGAAACCAGTCCTAAATATTCATTGGAAGGAATGATGCTGCAACTGAACCTCCAATACTTTGACTACCTGATGTGAAGAGCTGACTCATTTGAAAAGACCCTGATACTGGGAAAGATTGAAGGTGGGAGGAGAAGGGGACTACAGAGAATGAGATGGTTGAGTGGCATCACCAACTCAATGGACACGAGTTTGAGTAAACTCCAGGAGCTCGTTATAGACAGGGAGGCCTGGCATGCTGCAGTCCATGAGATCGCAAAGAGTCATACAGGACTGAGCGACCGCACAGACTGACTGTCTGTCTGTGTAGCTAAAGTGACTTGTTCAAGGTCATTTGGCTGGTAAATTGCAGAATTTGGTTTGAAACAGATCTTGAATCTAGCTTTGTTTCTTTTAGACATATTTTATCTGAGAGGAGAGTCCATCTGCACTATATAATAATTTTATGATACTGCGTTTTAACAGAAACATGCCTAATCTGGTAGTGTTCTAAGCCAGGAGTTCAGGAGTCCACTTTTCTAGAAAGGATTGGAGAGTAAATATAGGTTCTGTGGGCCACACAGGCTTCGTTGGAACTGTTCAACTCTGCCGTTAGGGAGTAAAGACCGCCAAGGCAAGTGAATGGGTGTTTCTGTGTCTCCCACAAATCTTTATTCACAAGGATTGTCCAGCATTAGCCTGAGAATTTCAGATTGTGGACCCTGATTTGAAGGGGTTTACAAATACCACCATAATCCTTAAAACAAAAGCAAGCAAACTTAAAAACAGGTATTGCTATGTTAATGGAAATAGTACAATATATTAGGAAACTGAGGTGAATAGAGTTAAAATAAATTGCCCAAACTTTCATAACAGGTAAACAATAGAAGGAGAGTGTGAGGTCTTCAGGACTGTAGTCCTCACCATTTGCATGATGTCCCCACATTTGACTCAACAGAAGTCCCAAATTCTAACCCCTTAATTTGTGAGAGAGTATGCAGGTCAGGAAGCAACAGTTAGAACTGGACATGGAACAACAGACTGGTTCCAGATAGCAAAAGGAGTACGTCAAGGCTGTATATTGTCACTCTGCTTATTTAACTTCTATGCAGAGTACATCATGAGAAGCGCTGGGCTGGAAGAAACACAAGCTGGAATCAAGATTGCCGGGAGAAATATCAATAACCTCAGATATGCAGATGACACCACCTTTATGGCAGAAAGTGAAGAGGAACTAAAAAGCCTCTTGATGAAAGTGAAAGAGGAGAGTGAAAAAGTTGGCTTAAAGCTCAACATTCAGAAAACGAAGATCATGGCATCCGGTCCCATCACTTCATGGGAAATAGATGGGAAACAGTGGAAACAGTGTCAGACTTCATTTTTCTGGGCTCCAAAATCACTGCAGATGGTGATTACAGCCATGAAATTAAAAGATGCTTACTCCTTGGAAGGAAAGTTATGACCAAGCTAGATAGCATATCGCAAAGCAGAGACATTACTTTGCCGACTAAGGTCCGTCTAATCAAGGCTATGGTTTTTCCAGTAGTCATGTATGGGTGTGAGAGTTGGACTGTGAAGAAGGCTGAGCACCGAAGAATTAATGCTTTTGAACTGTGGTGTTGGAGAAGACTTGAGAGTCCCTTGGACTGCAAGGAGATCCAACCAGTCCATTCTGAAGGAGATCAGCCCTGGGTTTTCCTTGGAGGGAATGATGCTGAAGCTGAAACTCCACTACTTTGGCCACCTCATGCGAAGAGTTGACTCATTGGAAAAGACTCTGATGCTGGTAGGGATTGGGGGCAGGAGGAGAAGGGGCCAACAGAGGATGAGGCGGCTGAATGGCATCACTGACTCGATCCATGTGAGTCTGAGTGAACTCCGGGAGTTGGTGATGGACAGGGAGGCCTGGCGTGCTGCGATTCATGGGGTCGCAAAGAGTCAGACACAACTGAGCGACTGAACTGAACTGAGGGCTTCCCTGGTGGCTCAGATGGTAAAGAATCTGCCTGCAGTGCAAGAGTCCTGGGTTCAATCCCTGGGTCAGGAATATCCCCTGGAGAAGGAAATGGCAACCCACTCCAGTATTCTTGTCTGGGAAATCCCAATGGACAGAGGAGGCTGGTGGGCTATAGTCCATGGGGTTGCAAAGGGTCAGACATGACTGAGCTACTAACACTTTCACTTGCAGCCTTTCCTCTCTGCCTTTTCAGTCCCAGGACACATTTCATAGGAAATCCCTGTGCCAAGGTACATACTATGAGCACTTCTAAATGTATATTCTTTCCCCAGTCCTTATATTCCTCAGGGCTTCCCTGTAGGTCCATGTACTTCCTCTCATGTGTCTATAAGGTTTCAGTGCCTTCTTATACAATCCTGAGTACCTTCTGCCTACCTTCTTTAGCTCCTCTTTCTCCTTCTATTCTTTAGTTCCTATGTTTGGATTGACTCTGGATGGAGTGCATCAAGTTTTGCACATACTCTCTGTAAACTACTTACGTAATGGCTCGCGAGAAGAGAAGCACGTTTCTGCATGCTGAATTTCAACAAAAGGATATATAAATGAGCGAAGTTATTTTTTCTTGAAGGTGAAACCAAGCAAGATTCATCTTGATTTCTGCAGGAGATGTTAAAGTATCTGACATGAAACAGGTGCTTAGTAAATGCTGCCAAATAAATAAATAGTTAAATGGTACCTCTTATTTGATAGTCTTAAAGCTTTTCTGAAATGAAGAGAGTATTCACTGATTAGACAGTAAGTAGATGTGAGTGGTGTTGTTGTTCAGTAGCCAAGTCTTGTCTGAGTCTTCCTGATTCCATGGACTGCAGCACTCCAGGCTTCCCTGTCCTTCACCATCTCCCCAAGTTTGCCCAAGTTCATGTCAACTGAGTCAGTGATGCCATCCAACCATCTCATCCTCTGTTGTGCTCTTCTTCTTTTGCCTTCAATCTTTCCCAGCCTCAGGGTTTTTTTTTCCAATGAGTTGGGTGTTCGTATCAGGTGGCCAAAATATTGGAGCTTCAGCTTTAGCATCAGCCCTTCCAATGAGTATTCAGGGTTATTTCTATTAGTATTGACTGGTTTGATCTCCTTTTGCAGTTCAAGGGACTCTCAAGAGTCTTCTCCAGCACCATCATTTTAAAGCATCAATTCTTTATGGTCCAGCTCTCACAATCATACGTGACTACCGGAAAGACCATAGCTTAACTATATGGACCTTTGTCGGCAAAGTGGTGTCTTTGCATTTTAACACACTGTCTAGGTTTGTCATAGCTTCCCTGCCGAGAAGCAATCATCTTCTAATTTCATGGCTGCAGTCACCATCTGCAGTGATTTTAGAGCCCAAGAAAGGGCTCTCTCTGAGAGGAAATCCGCCACTGTTTCCACTTTTTCCCTTCTATTTGCCATGAAATCATGAGGCCAGATGCCATGATCTTAAGTTTTGGTTTTTTATAATATTTAGTTTTAAGATGGCTTTTTCACTCTCCTCTGTCACCCTCATCGAAAGATTCTTTAGTTCCTCTTAGCTTTCTGCCATTAGTGTGATATCATCCACTTATCTGAGGATGTAACTATGAGTACTTGTAATTAAACATTTGGATGCCCTTAAGAAAATTCCTTCTTCTGTTTCCCCATTCTATTCATCAGACAACGTCTCACCTACCTTTAAAGTTCTTTTATCATTTTTAACAGATCATTGGGATAGAATTGATGTACAGAAACTGCACATATTTAATGCATACAATTTGATGAGTCTGGACACATGGACATATGCTTACACTGTGAAGCTATTATCACAGTGAAGGTAATAAATGTATTCCTTACCACCAAAGAAAGAACAGTGACAGATACTATGTAAAAAAACAGGGCAAATTAAAAAAAAAAAAAGTTAAAAAAAAAGCAATCATTCATTTTCGCTTTCTTCTGTGTTTGGGTTTGCACAAAGGTTTTGCTTTGGTTTTGGTTTTGTTTTGTTTTTTCCTTTGTATCTCTTCCAGTGATTGATAGAGGCTTGTTGGAAGGTTGTGTTCATAAAAATGGTTAGGCTAATCCTGGTCTCCTGAGAACTAGTACCTTGAATGATCAGTGATGCCTCCCATGGGTGTGTGATGGTAAAGTGGAGGCACCTGTACAAAGTATCTGTCTATCTTTACGAGAATTTATGTTGCTCTCCAAATAAAGATTTCTATTTTACTAATCAGTGAGAAAAATGTCAGTGACAAACTCTAGCTGGCCCCTATCTTGGCCTTACTAATGCTTCTCAGGTTCGCTTTTCGCTCATCCACGGGAGATGAGGAAAGCCTTTTACTCCAATTCTAACAGTCCTGTATTACGTCTCACCTCTAATATCTGAAATGTGTGTTGTCAGTAGCTAGGATTTATTGAAGTGCCTACCTTACTGAAGACACTTCCTTTGGGCTCATCTGTTCTGGCTCTAGCTCTGGGCTTCGAGTCTTTATTTTTTTCTGCTCTTTTTCAGCCCAGAAGCAAATTGCTTTTCAAAAGTTTGAGAAGAAACTAGAGCAGTTTTGGATGGGTTAGAAATAGGGGAAAATGGCTCATTTCATGAATAAATATTTGCCTGCAGTTCTCTGCTTTGCAGCCTCAAATAGGGATTAAAAGGTAAAGATTGGCAGGAAGGAGGTGAGGAGGCTTTTAGGCAAAAAGCAGCATGGGTTGTTACAGCTCCACTTACAGAGAATGTAGTTTCCCCTTTGTTGTAAGTAAAAATCAGCTCTAAGTAGCCCTTTGTAGCTGCCATTACAGAGGGTCAATCTAGTAAAAATGCACGGGCTTTGAGTCAAAAATATCTGAATTTGGATCACTGACAAGAAGTGTGAGCTTGTGCAGGTAGCTTAAGGTCAAAGAATGTCAGCTTCTTCATGCAAAATGGGGAACAATTCATGTAAAATATATGCATAACCTCTCATGCAGTAGATGACCATCAGTAAATCTTTGTTCTCTTCAGTTTATCATGAGGGAAACCTTAGAAACAGATAGTGGAAACGAAACTATAGACATTAGAAATGAAAACTAGAACCTGATGGTGGGAAAGATTGAAGGCAAAGGAGAAGGGAGCAGCAGAGGATGAGATGGTTCGATAGCATCACCAACTCAATGAATGTGAATTTGAGCAAACTCTGGGAGATAGTGGAGGACAGAGGAGCCTTGCGTGCTACAGTCGATGCGGTCGCCAAGAGTCATGCACGACTTAGCGCCTGAGCAACAATAACAACAGTATTTGGCTAATTATAAGCCCACTGGAATTATTCAGTTTCAGACTAGTTTGAAGCAAACATCTTGGAGGGTTTTATTTGTATAAATGTGTTACCCATACAAAATCATTACACCACCGCCACCTCCAACAGTAATAGCAGTAGCAGCAACAACAAAACCATTCTTGGTAGCTTCCCTCAGTATGAATAGTCAGGGCAATAGATCTTAGCCTTTTTACCGGATGGGTCAAGAAAAGCCTGATTTGTACAGAGAGAAATGCACACACATACAGACAAATAATGAGAACCTTGTGTTTCAGAACTACTAGCCTGATACACTCACTAAAATGCTGGCATACCTTGTGAAGCTGGATAAAGATTTTAATAGAAGAACAGAAGAAAATTTTGGAGCATCCAAAGATAGTAGGGGTTCCCTGCCAAAAGAGGAAGAAATTACACATCTATAGATTCTGGATTTAAACTGCGCTTGGATGGAGGTTGAAAAAAAATTGTTGAATATACTGGCACATTTTAGATGATTCTGTACTGTAATAACAATGAAAACCACAACAAAAATAATGATAAAAATGACAAACAACCACTAAAGCTAATATGTACTGAATGCTTGCTAGTACTGTCTGTGTGGTAGGTTCTTTAATAACTAACCAGTGTGGCTGTGAAGGAAAAAAAAATGAATTAATAAATACAAGGTGTCCATTAACACACAGTTCAAACATGGTAAATTCAATATTGGAAGCTGAGAGTTCAGATGCCCTATAGCAGTGTTATAGGCAGGCATGATTTTTTTTTTTTTACTTTGGTATTGGGATATGGCCTGTTAAAAATGCTGAGATAGTTTCCAGTGAAGGGACTCAGCCATACATATACATGTCATCATTCTCCATGATCTTAAAGAGTATTCTTCACTTCCACACCCTTAACTTACATAAAATGAAACTCATCCTGATCCATTCACTTTACCTCCCAAAATTTCTTATGGGAATTCCAGGGGTATTTTTCCCCCAAGTTCTTTTGTTTAGTTTCAGACTGCTTCATTATATGTATCACACTGGCGCTGATTTCAATTACGCTTCACTTCAAACTCACCTTGTTCGTAGAAAAGAATTTATCACCTTGACAGTTTAGCCATCATGTTTTTTAAGACACAAGTCCTGGAGAGGAGTCACCTTTTCATTTTTAGAAAATTTTTATTAGAGGAGTTGCTTTACAGTGTTGTGTTAGTTTATGCTGTATAGCAAAGTGAACTGGTTGTGTGCATGTGTGTATGTGTGTATGTAGACATATATATGTCTCCGCTCTTATTTAGATTTCCTTCCCATTTAGGTCACCACAAATCACTGAGTAGGGTTCCCTGTGCTACACAATCGGTTCTCATTAGTATCTATTTTATCCATAGTAGTGTATATATGTCACTTCCAACTTCCCAATTCACCCTACCCAGCCTTCCACCCACTCCCTGGCCAGGAGGCACTGTTCTTGAATGCATTGGAAAGACTCCTGAAGTAAATGACCTTCAAGAAGTATAGAATAATACCTTCTTATAATGGTATTTTTTCCACCAATGAATTTTAAGATTTGTCCTCCCTAACTTCCTGCCTCTTCTTTGCTGTTGTTCCTTACACAGACATTTTTGAGTGTTTACTCTGCTCTAGACACTGCTTGGGGCTGGAGAATCCAAGACAAACAGTGTTCTGTCTGCCCTTGAGGCCCTGCCATGCCAGGATCTCTCAGAGGGTTAACTGCTGTGTGAGTGGGAGAAGATAGCAAAATCTCTGAGAAGAGTTTAAGGGACTTATGTTAACTTCACAGCAGTGAAAGTTCACCTTAAAAAAATGTTGCCCAAATTCCATGACTTCGTGTTCTTTGTTAACAATTGTGGCTTTTTTATATTATGCCTTGTAAGAGCCCATTGGTTTCATGTACCATTAGGTATTCTGGAAACTGATCTTTATACTGGATGTCTGCATTCCAGACTGTTTTTCTCAAATGGATTAATATGCATTTTTTAAAAGACATATGCGTTGTTTGCATAGATTCACATGGAGTGAATCCTCCAATGATGAGAGTGGGTTACCACCAGTATGGTAACAAAGGGTTAAGCTTAAGAAGCTTTAAGCTACTCATACTCTTCCAGCTTTGGTTTACAGTTAAGGTCTCCACCAATGTCCATTATGCCATAGTTACACAGGTACTATGTATTTTTAGTCTCAGTTCAGTTCAGTCGCTCAGTCGTGTCCGACTCTTTGTGACCCCATGAACCGCAGCACACCAGGCCTCCCTGTCCATGACCAACTGCTGGAGTCTACCCAAACCCATGTCCATTGAGTCGGTGATGCCATCCAACCATTTCATCCTCTGTCATCCCCTTCTCCTCCTGCCTTCAACCTTTCCCAGTATCAGGGTCTTTTCAAATCAGTCAGTTCTTTACATCAGGTGGTCAAAGTATTAGAGTTTCAGCTTCAACATCAATCCTTCCAGTGAATATTCAGGACTGATTTCCTTTTGGATGGACTGGCTGGATCTCTTTGTAGTCCAAGGGATTCTCATGAGTCTTCTCCAATACCACAGGACTGACTGGAAAAGGTCAGCTTTTTAGTCTAACACTTACCAAATTATACACTCTTATTCTCAGTGCTGTTTCTGTCCTGGAATCTTGGTTGATAATAAAATCATTTCAACTGACTTATGCAGAAATAACGGCAGAGTATGAAGAGGTTCACAGAATCCAAGAGAAATTCACTGAACCCCCCCGCCCCCCCACAGATCTTATCCAGATCCTGAAATGATGATCACTAACTAACAGCCCTGGTGCTGTCCCCTCCAGCACTCACCCTGAGAAGTCTGGAATCCCTGATCAAATCCATGAGTGATGATGGATTCCTAAGATATCACAGGAGGGATCTTGATATGATATGCAGCCAGAGAGAGAACATATCTACTACAAAATCAACCTGGACTATTCTTAAAATGAACTTTGTTGTATTATAATATAGTTATGGGACCTATGGCTGATTCACATTGATATATGGCAGAAACCAATACAATATTGTAAAGCAATCATCCTCCAATTTAAAAAAAAATAAGAATACAGAGCTACCATATGATCTAGCAATTCCACTTCTGGATATATATCTAAAAGAATTGAGAGTGATGAGGATGGACCTAGAGACTGTCACACAGAATGAAGTAAGTCAGAGAAAAAAAAGTATCATATATTAATGTATATATGTAGAATCTGAAAAAATTGGTATTGACGATCTTATTTACAAAACAGAAATAGAGACATAGATGTAGAAAGCAAACATACGGATACAAGGGGAAAAGGTGGAGGACGGGATAAATTGGGAGATGGGGATTCACACATACACACTATTGATACCATGTGTAAAATAGATAACGAATGAGAACCTCCTGTATAGCACAGGAAACTCCACTCAGTGCTCTGGTGGTGGTGACCTAAGTGGGATGGAAATCTCAAAAAGAGGGGATGTGTGTATGTATACATATAGCTGATTCACTATGCTATACAGTAGAAACTAACACAACATGGTAAAGTAACTATACTCCAATAAAAATGTTTTTTAAAAATAAAAAATATATATATAGTTATGAAGCACAGAAGGTCTATTATATATGCATTACTACAAAAATATTTGCAGGATGATTTTCCCTGCTGTTTTGCATACTTAAGAGTGAGAGAATTGAAGCAACCTCTCCAAGTTAGCAAAGCTAATAAAAGACTGGAACTAACTCTTGAATATTGTATATTTCAGTATCACTTCCTCCCTGAAAAATTTTCCAGCAAGTCTTAAGTGTAGGACTACCAGTGCAGCCTTAGGAAGTGACTGGGAAAAAGGAGCGTATTTGTCAGGCACTGGAGTAGACTGACTCGCCTGTCAGTCAACATTGTGTATATTAGTTCTGATCTACATTCGTTGAAAGAAACCTGCAGTCTCTTGAACCCCCATTTCAAATCCCCTTTGGCCATTATAACCTAAATTATCAATGAGAGCCCCTTCGTGCTACCCTCGTGCATTCAGTTGGGCTGGGTAGGCACATGGGCTTTGTGAGAGATGCTTTTATTCTTTCATTTACGAGCTTTGGGAGATCAGTCTTTCAGAGCTTTGTCATTTCCCCATAGAAGCGAAAATACTAACCTTAAAAGGAAAGCTTATAAGTCTAGGGCTAGATCTAACTTTTCTGTCAATGTTGGCAGAAATGAATTTGATGAATATCCAATTGACTATATGAATTGGATAAATAAATGAATGAATGTTTAATTCACTCATTAAATCAGTTATTTGTAATATCATTTTTATGACCTTAAAACATTTTTAAATGTTTCAAGTATCAAATAACAAATATCATTTCCATGCTATTGTAGTCATGCGATGTGGTCATCTCCCTTATTTTTATCCCACTTAATTTCTTACCATCGGAGCTTCATACTAATGACCTACCACATGCCATTTCGTATGCTTGGCTGATTGCAACACTGGACTTCCTAAGGGAGCCGGTCATTACCATCATTTGACAGACAGAAACACAGGAGAGAATCGACTTTCTGAAATTTAAGCCCAATCTCTACGTTCATGGTCAGTTGTGTTTTTTTTTGTTTGTTTGTTTGTTTTCTTCCTACTCTACCAGTTCATGTTGGACAGTAAATACCACAGCAGTATGGATTTTCTACTTTGGATATCCACAGTCAAAATACTGAGCAGTCTCTTTCGAGAGGCAAGAGGGTGCTCATGTTTGGTTCTTTTCTTTTCCTTTTTTTAATGTCAATGACACTTTCTACCCAGCCTCATAGACCATCACAGAACCTTGATGATCCAAAGGGAGACAAAGAGATTTATGGCTTCTTGAGATTGTCTCCTGCTTCTCTGAGAATAAAATGAAATTCTTTGTACCGTACTTCAATATACTTGACATCTTTTATTATTTTCAGGTCATACACATCTTTCTTCCTATAAAGAGAGTCATCCTACAAGCATTCATTCATTACTCTTAAGGTCATGTCAGAAAGAATCATGGACTTATTGTCAACACACTCAGTGTGAAAATACAAAACCCTTTTTATTTATTAATTTTTTTTTTTTTTTGCCAAAAACCTTCCATATGTTCTTATCAGGAAATCAATGTGCTGATGGGGCACTGAGAACTGGGAGACGTGGAAAAATTCAGTATATTTTGCCATCTGCCCAAGCAGATGGAATTGGGATTGAGCACTCTCACTCTGAGCTCAGATCCGCTGGGTATTATCATCTTGGATGTCATAACTTCTAGAATTACTGCCCATGAAAAAGGTACCACTTAAGACACTGAGAAAAAAAAAAAAAAAGACGTGCTGAGCATACTTTGCTGTGATATGGCTTCTATGTTTTCTATACTGTTTAATGGATTATGTGCTTTGGAAGTTTAAAAAGAAGACTGAGAATATCTACAATTTTCTTTCTTTTGAATCTGCTTTCAGGCTTCTTAAAAGCTGTGATATCAACAATAACAGTGCCACATAATGTTTGAGTCATTCAAAACTTTCAGAATGGGGTGTCTTGGATTTCCTGGTACTTTTGCACCTCTTCTCACATTAGTTCTTGCTTTATGTGAGCCAGATGTACCCTGCATTGCCAGGCTTAACAGACTAAAAAAGATGCCATTATATATCCAGACCTCTCATCCCTGTTCCAGGTTGGTACCCACCCCTTATTCTCATGAAAATACCAGCCTGGTTCAGAGATGGATGTCTGTATTCACTTGATAAACATTCCATTATCTAATCGGTGGCTATTGTAAAATGCAGTGTATGCCCTCATCCTTTCCCAAAACTCTTTATTGAAAGCCAAATATATTTTTTCACTTCATGAATCCATTTTTTTAAATATGTTTGTCCTGTTCATGGCCTCTTGAGTTATTATGTAGAAGTGTCAGGTAGGCTCATTACTAGCTGCTTTGGTCAACTTATTTACTCTCTAAACCTCAGATTAGTTAATTCAAAATGGGACTAATGATACCTACACAATAAAACTCTTGTGATGAGCAATACATGAAAATGGCTTACTTATTTTCAGCCCTGGCTTTAGTGACTCAAAAATGATGAGTCTGAGAATTAGGCATACCTGACAGATAAGGCTGAAGAGGGACACAAGAACTAAAGTTTATTTCAGGTATTTGAGATGGGGGCTTTGGGGATATGGGGTTCTTAATGTACCAACAACTTAAAAAAATTGTTAAGTAAGTATAGAATTTTTGAATATCAATTTACAAATTACACATCTTAGGCCAATTTAATCTGTAACTGGAGACTGAGAAACTGTGGGTCTTGTCTTCATATCATCATTCAGGAATTTATGTCTCTGGGTTTGTTTAGTCTTCACAACGTTATTTTCATAGACTGCACTCCAGGTTTCTTAGCAACCTGTGCGTGTGGTTTTATTGGATCATGGGCTCTGTGGCATGAAGGAGAGGTGGGAAAAGCTTCAGGAAATCACATATGTATAATGTAGGACTCTGAAGAGTTGTATAGTCACCTTCTTGGCTTAAGCTGATTTAAGCAGTTTCTAAATCCAGACCCATCTCTAATTGCAAAGGCTTGTGTTGTTTAATATCTCAACTGAACACTGTATCTTTTCTCCACATTTCATTTCTGCTTTCTTCTCTGAGTGGATATCTTTATGTAGACTGCTTCTGCTAAGCACTTGAACAAGAGAGTTCTTGACATCTCTAGGCTTGACTCTTCTTTCAAACTCAAAAGACAGTAGGAAAGTGAGGTCTATTATCACCTAGCATTCTTTTTTAATTTTTTTTAAATCAGAGTGTAGTTGCTTAACGACGTTGTGTTAGTGTCTTCTGTACTGCAAAGGGAATCAGCCACACATACACATATATTCCTTCTTCCTTAAATTTCCTCCCCATTTAGGGCGCCACAGAGCACCGAGTAGAGTTCCTTGTGCTATGCCGTCTATTCTCGTAGGTTTTCTATTTTGTACATTTTGTTGTTGTTTAGTTGCTAAGTCACATCGGATTCTTTTGCGACTCTGTGTACTGTAGCCCGCCAGGCTTCTCTGTCCATGGGATTTCCCAGGCAAGAATACTGGAGTGAGTTGCCATTCCCTTCTCCAGAGAATCCTCCTGACCCAGGGATGGGACCTGCGGCTCCTATATTGGCAGGCAGATTCCTTACCACTGAGCTACCAGCTAGTGTGTGTATATATATATACAGTGTCAATCACCTAGCACTCTCAGACTATTCCATGGGAAGGTTCTGGTCACTGTTGATTGGGTGACGTCCCTGCTCACAGTTCAATCACATTATTATGGCGAACAATAGTTAGAACATGGTAGGAATCAGGCCCAATTAAAAGACAGAATCGAATACACAGACACACAGTGTTCTCAGACAAAAGACATTTTTTTCTTGCTAACCTCTGCACGCAAGTGCACCCTGACTTTGCTCTCTTCACCTTTTCACCAGCCCTTCCATTGCCTCTAGGAATAATGCATGTTGCTTATACTCTCCCACCCAAAACTAAAACAACTACAAAAATAGAAGCTTCCTGCATGCTGCTCCTCAGGGAGGTGAACAAGTTGTGTTCATTTTCTTTTTGCTTTGATGAATTCCGTTGTTCTCGTGTCTTCCTTGGTTTTGGAGACTCTGTGTTTATCCAATTGTAGCTGCTTTGGTTCTCATTTTCCAATGCCTTTGATAATCTTTTTTTCAACTTTCACTTAAGGAAAGAGTCATTCATCAATATTTTCTGCTTGAATTTCTGTTCTTATCCTTCCCTGAAGTTTGGATTTTACCTCAATCAGAATGACATACAAATACACATCTCTAAACCAGGTCTCTTTTTTAAGCTTCTAAACCACATGGCTGATGGGTCCACCTAGACATCTACACCAGCATATTAAGCTCAAACTATCTTGGTGCAATTAAAAATACATGGATCAGGCATCTTATGGACTTGGGTAGAAGTCCAGCATTCTACCTCTAGTAATGAGGGGATCTTGTAAAAAACAGGGTATATTGTGTGGCATGTTTAATATGGAGATAATAATGAATATCTTTAAGAAATGTTTTGAAGATCCGAGATACTCTCTGTAAAATCATGAGCAGATGGCCCAAAACATAGCATTGAAGAAAGCTACTGTTACCATTTGGACTTCAAACTAAAAGCATGGCTTAAAAAAAAAAAATATTGATTGATTGCTTTATGGCTGTACCGGGGCTTTATTGCTGTGCAGGCTTCTCGCTAGATGCAGCGAGGAGGGGCTATCTCTGTTCGCGGTGCTAGGGCTTCTCACTGAGGAGCATTCTCTTGTTGGAGAGCACGGGCTCTAGGGCGTGCAGGCACAGGAGTTGCGGTTCCCGGGCTCTAGAGCACAGGCTCAGTAATTGTACACGGGCTTAGTTGCTGGAGGATTCTTCAGCACTGAGCCACCACGGAAGCCCAAGAATGGCTTTCTTATCCTTTCAGTCCCCACATATCAGTCCTACAGAAGCACAATTGGAAGCCTTGAATCACATGACTATCTCTGGGTCAAAATAATGTTGTCCAGAAAATAGACCCATGCCTGATTCATATTCTTAGAAGCTAAGAAGGAATTTCCATGTACTAGATTTATATTTATGCCCTTGAACTTGAAGAGATTGCAACATACAGTAATGGGATCAGGAATGACATGATATGCATTTTACTCCACCAGTTGTTCAATACATAGTAAATCTATTAGATGCTCCATAAATCTTTTGTTAATTAATGAGTGCATTGGAAAGCAATTATTAATATATATAATGTAAAAAATATATATATAATCTAATTGAATTATTGTCTGACATTCAGAGAATTTTAGTCTGTTGGAGCTGGGAGAGACACTGGAGGTTATTCAGTACATTTTGCAGATAAACCCATGAGGGACCTCTCTGCACTCTGGATAGTTTTTGATAGATTTCAAAATAAAATTCAGGCAATATTTAAGGGAGCTCTTGCATGCTAAGACAGACAATAGCCCCATTACCAAAACTACTATATGATTACATGATTCATTTAGCCGTGACTCAGAGTGGTAGGTGACTTGAACAAAAGCGTATAACTAGTGAACGTCAGAGTCGGGATGCAAGCCTGTGCTTCTATGATTTCAATAAGGGAACACCCTGTGCTATGAAATCTATTCTTCCGAATCACAATTCACGTTTTATCCTGCCACATCACACAGACGGAAATCCATTTTAGTGTTCCACGGCTTCGAGGGAAGATTCAGTCTGCTCAGAAATCCATTCAGCAACAGGTCTGCCACTGAAGTTCACTCTTGGTAGTGATTTTCTGTGTTGGTACCCGGTTACTTTCTGTAAATTCTGAGAACCCTCATGTCAGATACCAATCCTCACTACATACTAATCACTCCGCCAGGAGGAGGTCTATTTATTTTGAGTCATTTGTATCATGATTGCAATTTAAGGGCAAGAAAAATAAAGTTCTTAACACATATCAACACAATGACCTTCATGTTTCTTTTTTCTTAAATACATAACTCCCTGAGAAGATTCATTCTGTTCCTTTTTTTTTTTTTAATGCATGTAAATCCACACAGTAACTAGGTGTTTTTCAAAAAATCTTGGACTCTCAACATTTTCCTGTGGTCTTTTGCCAAGAATGAGAGTCAATTTGTGGTGCAGCGAGACAGGGACCGGCCCCCCAACCTTTTTCAGAGCAGAGGAAAACTTGTTTGAGATGAGCAGCCTGCATCCTGTCAGACTTCCTGCCGCTTTTCCAAGCGGCGCTAAAGGAAGCGAACTAATGATAGCTGACGCTTGTGATGGGCAAACTCTTTTGCGGCTCAGAATTGGAATGTGAGTGAAAGCTGTGGGGGCCGGGGCCAGCCCTGACAGAAACAGGTTTTTAACAGCATGAATTTATGAAGACAGTCAATGCAAATGAGAGTTTATTATGCTTGGAGTCTAAAGACGATGCCTCATTTATTAAATTAAGCTGCAGAAATTCTATTCAGATCATGTTCAATGAGAGCTTTTCCTCTCAAAGCGAGGCTTTTCTTGCAGTGATTCTCCTTATTTGACGGTGTTATTTTACACTCTCCTTCAAGTGGAAGGGAGAGTAAAGGTGTGCGGATGGAGAGGGCTGTGATTACAGCCAGATAAAAGTGTGTTGGACTCAAGATTATGCCCTTTACCTGCCCTGAGTCTCACTGCTTTAAGATAACCTTTATCATCTTTAAAATGGGCATAATTCCCTGAGTGACAAGAATGTGGTGAATGAGAGTAGGAAAGAAGATCATGATCTATGAATCAATAGTCCAGTGGAAATAAAAGGAGGAGAGAAAACTTTCAAATGCATACATCATTGATGTGCTTTTACAGAGTAGTTTCTGGGCCACATGTAAGAACTCCTGTTCACATCTTTTTTTTCCTTCTTGAGCTGATCACAGGAATCTGCATAAAACTATCCTCCAAGCAAGTCTGGTTCTAGTTAAAAAATCACTGGCCTTAAAGTCATGTCTCTACTTAAGTCCAACTGTGATATAAGTAATATGAATATTTTAACCCCAGCATGAGATTCTCACTAGGTTACTAATGATCAGTATTAACATGATGGGTGGGAATGTGATGGTATTGGAAAGAGAGAGCTAAAACCTGTACATTATTTGGAGTCAACCATATGTGTGATCTTTGGGCATGTGTATTCTTTTACAAGTTTCCCGGGCGGCTCAGCGGGAAAGAATCCACCTGCCAATGCAGGAGACACGTGTTCGAGCCCAGTGTCAGGAAGATACCCGGGAGAAGGATAGGGCAACCCAGTCAAGTATTCTGGCCAGGGAAATCCTATGTACAGAGGAGCCTGGCAGGCGACGACAGTCCACAGGGTCGCAAAATATTCAGACACGACTTAGTGGCTGAACAGCAACAATAACATCTTTTACAAACGACTTGACATGGGCTTGTATTTTATCCTTTCTAAGACTTGGTTTCCTTCTCTCTGAAGTGAAAACATCTGCCTGTATTTTCATGATTGCTTTGAGTAATAAATGAGATAATGTAAAGATCCCAGCGCAGAGCTCTGAATGCAGTGGTTGTCTTGGAGTGCCAGTTTTCTACCTAGAAGATAAAAATTAGTAATTACTCATTGTTTGTTTCTGAGTTTTGGAACAGAATTGATTGACTTAATTTTGATGGTTTGATTCAGTGTGTTATTTAGTATTCTTATTTTGACACAGATTTTATGATGATGATAAGTTAACTATGTAGTTAAATATTCATGTACATATTGTGTGTGTATGTGTGTGTGGCCATGTGTATGTGCATTTGTGTGTGTCTTTGTTTCTGAATGATCACACTGTTTGTTTTCCTTTCATGGATAAATTGTATCAGTAGACAAGTTAGCTTGCTCTCAAATTATTCCTACCTCTTGTCTGTATGAAAGAAGCATAAGAAGATTATAGAGCACAGAACTGCTTTTCTTTTCAAAGCAACATTTCCAATGAAGAGGTTCAGCCTCACAAGGCCCGTTGTGTTAAAACCAATGAACATTCATTTTAATTGATAATTCATCCTGAATTTTGAAATCATGTTTTCTCATCTCAAGAAACCAATTTTACTAATCCTTTGATAGGGTCACATTTGTGATCAAGGTGTAGGAACAATTAGCCAGTAGGATTCCTGTGTAAACAGAAGGGTAATTCACAAATATGCATTTGCCCTGCATGTTTTTCTAGTCATTGCAAATGAAAAGGATTCACATGCGTTAGGGGCCTTTTTCACGCCAGTGCCTGCTTGCAAATGAGAACACCTGGGTGGAAATGTGTAGTGGCTGTGCCCCCCCAACGCCCACTAGCGCCACCTCGGTCCTTGTCAGCACGTTTTAGCAGAAAGGCAGTCACCTGTAAGAGGATCCTAGGTATATATGATATGGTCTTCCCAGGTGGTGCTAGTGGTAAAGAACCTGCTTCCCAGGGCAGGAAACTTAAGAGTTTGCAGTTGGATCAGTGGGTTGAGAAGATCCCCTGGAGGAGGGCAGGGCAACACACTCCAGTATTCTTGCCTGGACAATGCCATGGACAGAGGAGCCTGGCCAGTCCTTTGGATCGCAAAGAGTTGGACATGACTGAAGTGACTTTGCACACACGTGTGTGTGTGTGTGTGTGTGTGTGTAGGTTCTTTCGTTGTGTTGCTTTTCTTTTACTTAAAATTACATTTACTTGGTAGTAGAAGATAAGGAAGGGTCACCATGAATTTGTATGAGCTCATTTTAGAATTTTTTGTTTAGACTTTTAAGAGCCAGGGCGTATAGAAAACTGAGTAACTAAATATCGAACTTAGGATACTTGCCTATTCTGAACTTTGGGAGTCGTAAGTGTGACTCTTGTTAGAGACATTTAATGAGCATAAGTGAAACAACTCTTCTGTGCCAGGTCTTGTGCTGGCTCCGGGGATTCCATAATTACCATATTGAAGTGACTGTAGCCTTTAGGGAAAGATGATTTGTTTTGGATCCTGCCTCCCCTAAGAGAAGGAAAGCACATTAATAAGTTAAGTGTCAGGATGGGAAGTTGGTTGACCATGAAACAAACAGGATGTGAATAGAAAATAGCCAATGGGTAGGGATAGTTGGAAATGACTTTGTGACTAAACAACAGGATAGTCTAGTTTAGATGAGATCTTAAAGGGGTCACTTTTGACATTTAATTAGACCACGATGTCCATTTGAGGGAATTTGAACCTGCTTTTTCTTATAGTTTGAATACTTTTGCCTCTAACCTCAACACCAAATACTGTAGAAAGAGCAGCTGATTGGGGTGGGGGTGGGATATATTTTATACATAGAGAACAGCACGATCAAAGGCTTTGAGGCAGAGAGAGCTAGGGAAGAGCTAGATGCATATGAGGAACTAAAATACTTCTGTGGTAGAGGCCAGGTTATGCAGACCAAATTACCCACTGTAGAAATCCAGATTTTATATTGCTTTGTGCACAGGAAAGCCATGGGAGAATTTTAAGCCAAAAAGGTTGCAAAGTACTTTGCATTAAAAAAAAAAAATTGATTCATCTTCTATTGAGCAGAGAGGTAGTATGGAAAGAGAAATGTAACCGGTAACCATCTGTAAGGCCACGAGTTAACCGAGGAGAAAGCATTGATGCTAATTTATAGAGAAGGAGAGAGTAAGGCCATAATCGACTTCCTGTATTTTCTGGGGCAGACTGAGACCCGTAAGGAGGCAGTGCTTTGGCCAGGGCCAGGGACCCACTCAAGGGCTGAACTACAGCCAAGTATCTTCCCCCCCCCAACAAGCCTGTTCTCATTGTAAATAGGTGAGCTTTGAAGGACTTTCCAGAGAGAAATACCCAAGGGTTTAATTGTGTTGCCATTAACTGCCTCTTGTTTGGTTGAGATAAGCAAGACAGAGAGGCTTTAAATAAGCTTAAAAGTGGCTTTCTAAGTATTCACTTACATCTGATTTGTTAGAAGTTTCTCAATTAAAGAAAACAAACAAACAAACAAAGAAACAATGAACATTACTGGTATATTTGGTTCCCTGAATTCCAGAAATTATGGAACTTGGGAAAGACTTGAGAAAAGAGGTAGCTTTTATTTCGTCAGTCACTACCTCGTCCCTTGTCTTTCAGTCTTTATCACAGTGGAGAAGATACTCTTAGTTTATTCTTGGTCTTTGGCTAGTAAACAGATTAACGCATCCCTCATGGCAAATAGATGGGGAAACTATGGAAACAGTGAGAGACTTTATTTTCTTGGGCTCCAAAATCATTGCAGATGGTGACTGCAGCCATGAAATTAAAAGACACTTGCTCCTCGGAAGAAAAGCTATGGCAAACTTAGCATATTAAAAAGCAGAGATATTACTTTGCCAACAAAGACCCATCTAGTCAAAGCTATGGTTTTTCCAGTAGTCATGTATGGATGGATGTGAGAGTTGAACCATAAAGAAAGCTGAGTGCCAAAGAACTGATGCTTTTGAACTGTGATGTTGGAGAAGACTCTTGAGGGTCCCTTGAACTGCAGGGAAATCAAATCAGTCAGTCCTAAAGGAAATCATTCCTGAATATTCCTTGGAAGGACTGATGCTGAAGCTGAAGCTCCCAAGGCTTGGCCACCTGATGTGAAGAACTGACTCACTGAAAAAGACCTTGATGCTGAGAAAGGTTGAAAGTGGGAGGAGAAGGGAACAACAGAGGATAAGATTGTTGGATACCAACACCATGAGTTTGAGCAAGCTCTGGGAGTTGGTGATGGGCAGAGAAGCCTGGCGTGCTGCAGTCCATGGGATCGCAAAGAATTGGACACGACTGAGCAACTAAACTGAAACACCTCCTTGAGCCTCAAGTTCCCCTCTTCCTTTCTTAGAGACTTTGGCAGGCTACAGCATCTAGATGGAACTTAATCACGTTGCTTTGATTTTGTGGAATTTATTTTTATGATTACAGTTATTTATGGCATGTGGTATAGGTTTTCTGTTACAGTAGTGACATAAAGTTTTCTTGTGAAATAAATTTGAGCAAAAAGTCAACTTAAAGAGAAAAGTAAGAATGCTGTAAATGACATGGGTATGTGACAAAAAATGAAGAAGCATTTTAAATATTTTTCGTCAGTCACCTCGCTGATCGTCTTGTTGGAATAGTGGGGAAGTGGAGAGGGGTGTGGGGACCACTCTTGTATCTGTCCCCGACCACAGATTCTCCTTACATCCCCTCTCTGGTTTTCACTCTGGGGAAAAAATCCATTTCCCATATTCCCATGGGTGCGTGCATCCTCAGTCACTTCAGTTGTGTCCACCTTTTTGTGACTCTGTGGACTGTAGCCCACCAGGCTCCTTTGTCCACGGGATTCTCCAGGTAAGAATACTGGAGTAGGTGGCAAGGCGCTCCTCCAGGGGGTCTTCCTACCCAGGGATCGAACCTGAGTCTCCTGTGGCTCCTGCACTGCAGGCAGTTTCGTTACAGTTACTGCTGAGCCTCTGGGGAAGCGCCCCCACCCCCTTATTCCCATAGTAAGGTATTAAGTGTGAGATAACAACTAGGCTTCCCTGGTAGCTCAGTGGTAAAGAATCCGCCTGCCAGTGCAGGAGATGCAAGAGGTGCGGGTCAGTCCCTGGGTCAGGAAGATGCCCTGGAGGAGGAAATGGCAACCCACTCCAGTATTCTTGCCTGGGGAATCTCACAGTCCATGGGGTCACAGAAGGGTGGGACGCATCTTAGGGACTAAAGACCAGTTGCAGCAACATGAGATGCCAAACGGCTCTAATCTGCTGAAGTTTCCCGGCCTCTTAATGGGAGTGGGGGTGGGGAGTGAAGAATGAGTGTTCATCAAAGAAATACTTTTTAAAGTAAAGCATGCTTTTTGTGTATCATGGAGTGGTATGGACATGAGTTTGAGTAAACTCCAGGAGTTGGCGATGGACAGGGAGGCCTGGTAAGCTGCAGTCCATGGGGTCGCCAAGAGTCAGACAGGACTGAGCGACTGAACTGAACTGGATTGGTATAGAGCTGTTAAACATGCCAAATTGATCTGGATACAGTGTGGTAACGGATTTCTAAAGCCGATTAAATGCAAAAAGGTCAAAAGATGCTGCAAGTGTGTACTTTGTTTCTCCCATTTTTAAAAGAAAATGAATGCTACATGCATGCCAACGTGGATGAAGACAGAAAATGTCTGGAAATACGAACCTGGGGCAAGTTATCAATGATTGCCTCAGGCAGGGTTGAGAGGTGAACTTGGGAAAAGGCTTACTTTTTATTTTCTGCAATTTTATACCTGTGTCCCATTTTGTCAAGTTACACCATACTTTTCTCATAAAAACAGAAGGAATAACACATATTTATTTATTTATTTTTTTAATCTTTGAAGGAAAAGAATGAACACCAATTTTAAGTCACAGCTTATTACGTTCAACAGTATTAGAAGCAGGGCTTTAGGTTAGCAGCTCAAGTCTAACTGGGTTTGCAGTCGACGTGCCCAGGAATTTCCTCAAACAGCCGATCACGTGATGGAAATGGGAGATGCTCTGTGCCTGCCCCCACTGCCAACTCCACACTCAGTGAGCGCTCAAGGCGAACCCCACTCTCCCAGAGACGCATGTTTACTTAGTACTTGCTGTTTTCCCACCTTTAACAACTTTCACAAATATTTGCTGAGTGTCTGCTCTTTGCTAGGCATTGTTCTCTGTATAGGGATGCAGAATTGCAGGAGACAGTCTTGCCTAAGTGATTTGGGCGTGAAACAATGAATTCACCTTGGAAGGGAAGAGAACTGTAGTTGTTTTTAAGTGCTGGATAAGACAGGATTAAGATAAAAACAGCAATCAATGCCCTTAGGGAATTCCTCTGTGAAGCGGTAACTTCGGAGCAGAGGCTGGAAGGAAAGCACTGTGGAAACGCTTTCCCTAGAATGGGGAGGAGCCAGGCAGGTGCATAAAGAAAGAAAGAGATTGCGGTGGCATGATCTTCATTGTTGTCCTGAGTGAGGCAGAGAAGAGAGACGGAGAGGGAGGGCTGTGGAGGTGGATAGGGGCGTGACTGGGAAATGTGTGGTGATTTGCTGCCGCTGGAGACTTGAAGTGGGAAGGTAAAGAGATCCGATGCATGTTTTTCTAAGAGGTCATTTTCTCTTCTAGGGGAATGAAGTGTACGGAGGGCAGAACAGAAGCAGGAGCTCATTGGGGATGCTACTCTGATTTTCTTAGCACTTTCATCTCCAAACTTTAAGGAATGCAAATCCTCAGAGGACATGGATGAGAGAGAGCAAAAGTGAGGTGAATGCTCTCAAAGCCATGAGAGAGAGCTCTGACAATAGTTTTTAAAAGTGTGAAGTTCACTGATCAGCTTGACCGCAAGGATCCAGGCGGTCAAGGTGGTGTGTCGGTGATGGGTGATACAAAAAGGCAGGAGAGAAGGAGGGATGGAACCCCACGCGGACTGAGTAAAGAAGCAGGGGCAGCTCTGAAGCAGCAGAAAATTCACCCACTGTTTCTGTTTGCATGCTGCATTTCTTTCAGCGTTAAGAGTGTTTGTGAGTACTAGGCTGTGGACTTCCCAGGGGACGCTAGTGGTAAAGAACCTGCCTGACAGTGCAGGAGACCTAAGAGACGCAGGTTCGATCCCTGGGCCGGGAAGACCCCCTGGAGGAGGGCATGGCAACCCACTCCAGTATTCTTGCCTGGAGAATCCCATGGACTGAGGAGGCTGGTGAGCTGCAGACCACAGGGTCACAAAGAGTTGGACATGACTGAAGCGACTGAGCACACAGGCTGTGGATTCGGTGTGTCATGATGTACTATTCAGAACATCTTCAATCAGCATGCATTGAGCTCTACACTGTGATAGGCTCTGTGCTGAGGACAGAAAGAAACAGATGATGTGGCCATAACACCCCAAGATTCTGGAGGGACAGGGCTGGTTTCTTGTGCATAAACCCATGGGGTCAGGTTGGGGAGGGAGGTGGGAGGGAGGGTCAGGATGGGAACACATGTACACCCATGGCTGATTCATGTGAATGTATGACAAAAACTACCACAATATTGTAAAGCAATTAGCCTCCAATTAAAATAAATTGGAAAAAAAAATCCATGGTGTCACACAGGTCTCTGCTGCTCAGAAGGGCCCCCCCATGCCTCGGTTCATTCCCTGATGTCAATCTGGGAATTCTTAATTTTTGTGATTGAAGTCTGGTGAGAGAAAGGAGCAAGCATATAAGCCACAAGAACTAAGTGGAAGAAAGGAAAATATTTCATATTTTTGTTGTTCTTTAGTTGCTGTCATGTTTTTTTTTTTTTTTTGTGGCCCCACGCATTGACTATAGCCTGCCAGGCTCCTCTGTCCATGGGTTTCTCCAGGCAAGAATACTGAAGCGAGTTGCCGTTCCCTTCTCCAGGGGATCTTCTCGACCCCAGGATCGAACTTGCCTCTCCTGCATTGCAGGCAGATTCTTTACCGCTAGAGCCACCAGGAAAGCCATTTCATATTTTAGTACTTTTTTTTCTGTGTTTTCATTTTGTAATGAGCATCACAATTGATGTAGTTGCTTTGCAGCCAGACATGTGGTTATTTAAATCAGTCATTACCGTAGACCCTGGCTTTTCCTCAGTGACAAGTACCTATGGACAAGCATAGTGTTAGAGACACTGGAGTCAGACAGAGGTGGGAGATGCAGGGAGTCAAGGAAGATTTTCAGGAACAAGCAAGAATCAAGTTGACTTTTTAAAATTTAATTTTATTTTTAATGTGAGGATAATTACTTTGCAACACCGTGATGGCTTCTACCGTCAACATGAATCAGCCATGGATATGCATATGTCTCCTCCCTCTTCAACCTCCCTCCCACCTCCCTCCCCATCCCACCCCTCTAGATTGTCACAGAGCATCAGCTTTGGGTTCCCTGTGTCATACAGCCAGGAAAATCAGGAGTTGGGCAAATGAGAGAAAGGACTTCAGGTAGAGACAGCAAACAGTATATGTGAAAATAAAGTGGTGTGAAGGGTTGTGCCTAGGGCTTTGGTCAGGCCTGGATCAGGGAGAGCTTTCCCAGTCACACTGTTGAGTAGATAAGCAAATTGTCTCTGAAATACTGCTTTTAGTAAATAACCTCAAATGTGCACAAAGTAAGGAAGTTGTTCGGGAGCGTGATGAATGTTTTTCTCGAGTTTTACATGACACTCCTTGTGCAGATCTGCTCATGTGCATCACCTTGCTTCCTAAGACTGTTTTCAAGTTTCCTGTTCATCCCTACCCTGGACTATGGATGGAGGAACTGAGGGTGAGCCCATAACTCTCCAAAGGGGTGGCGTTAGACAGAAAAGTGGGAGACGGAGATTCTTGTCAAGGATTTTGACTTCAGAACCCATGCTCTTGTCTCTCCCATGTTCTGGCATCTCTACAGAATGGCAGGTCCACAGGCACGGTGGGAAAAAGCTTTGACACATTGACAAGCCTTGACCTGAATTATAAGGATTGTAGAGTTTTATTGTATTGGTGTTATAGATAGATGTGACAATATTGTTTTCTTATGTGAATACAGCTCTGCTTTGTTTAGCTGTTTTCCCACATATCGCCACACTCATATAGATAAATTCATCTTTCAGATAGATCAAAAAATTCTCATAACTTCAGACCTGCATACTTGCTTTCTCTTTTGACTGGAGAGCACGTCCAAGCTCTGTTTTATTGAGCTCAGTCTCTGGAGACCTTCCTAATCTATCACCAACCTCTGGAATTTTGCCTGCCTCATGCTTGGCTTCCCTTTTCTGAAGTCCCTTCATCCTCTGTGACTTTTTTTTTTAATACTTTTTTTTAAGTGGACCATTTTTGAAAAATGTCTTTTTTGAATGTGTTACAATATTGCTTCTGTTTTATGTTTTGGTTTTGGCCCGGAGGCTTGTGGTTGTCTTAGCTCCCCAACCAGGGATCAAACCCATCTCCCCTGCATCGGAAGATGAAGTCTTAGCCGCTGGACCACCAGGGAAGTCCCCCTCTGTGCTTTCTTATCTTGTACCATGCATGTAGTTTGCTCTGTGTCCTCTCCCACTAGACAGGAGTTCTCGAGGACAAGCACATGTTTTATTTCTGCATTTCTGTAGTGTTTTATTCTGCATATATGCAATCTCTAGAACAATTTGGAATATAGTCAGTGCACAATTATATTCCAGCATGTGTGGCCATTCACTGTCCTAATAGAATTACCTGTTTAGGGGAGTGCCTGACATTAACAGAAAATTGTATCAAGTGCCTAGTATAAGGCAGGCGTTGTGCTGGGTTCTAAGGGCTATAAAGCTAAAGGAAAAGACATGCTGAGGATGAATGGGACAAGGAAGAAAGGATTCTAAATATGGTGCTTAGCAGAGGCGGGGCTATATCTAGGCTGTAACCTGAAGGGTAAGAAATCAGCTCTGTAAAGATTCACGTGCAGAGTATTTCATGCATCAAGAAAATACCAAATTCGAAAGATCTGTGTCGTAAGAAAAATTGTCACGTTCAGGTAGCATGTGTGGCTGGACCAGAGCAAATGAATGCACGTGCTTGAGTGTATGTGTTTACACATCTCTATATGGTTCTTCATATATTTTGCAGTCCTTTTATTTCCATCCTTAAATACTACACTCTTTTTTTCCTTGTACCTGAGCTGAATGGCTACTTAAATAGTTGGAGTCTCTTGAAGTCACATTAACCGGTGTTCTTTTTCACAGAAATGGTGAACCTGACAGATAGGGAGGGTTTCCAATGTGTTCTTTTAAAACTACACTTAGCTGCTGCTCCTGGCTCTTAAATCGACATTCTTTCTGGCTTCCTTGAAGGGAACAATCAGATAGACTGTAGGTGGTCTTGCTTAGACATTTGAAGCTTTATTCTTAGACAAATACTGCCAGGATATGCTTTGATTCCTAAGAACAGCTAGAACTTTTCCTGGTGTGTGTGTGTGTGTGTGTGTGTGTGTGTATGTGTAGTGTGTGTGTATCTATATGTCTAAAGGGAGGAGAGAGGACGATTAACTTTGATCTCTTGAGCCCCTGATTGTGTAATTAAGAATCAATTGGCCAAAACCTAATTTTGAATATATAACCACTTCCACTAACTTGCTTCTGCTGAAATGATTTGCTAGGCAATATTACATTAATGCCTAATCTTCTCTGAAAATCAGTTAGAAATACTCAATCATCCAGGAACAACTAATGTTTTCAGTGGAGCATCCATGTTGTGTTAAACACGCATTGACTACTTCACACTTATTAGCAGGAGGACTGATCTAGAGCATGTACTGCCTTGACCAAAAGGAAGGATAAAACTGGGTGGAAAGACAGTACAGGTAATCATACAATAGTTAGCTTTAAGGACCCTCCACACCTCTTGGAGGCTGGACCTTCTGCCTCAAGTACTTGAAGTGTGTCTCTGTGGGTGCAGGGTGAAAAAAAGCAATGCCACTAAAATCACTATTGAAATTGGAATGAATTGCACAGAGTCGAGCATTTTCACTTAGCTTTTTATTCCTTTTTTTAAATTTTCTGTTTTATACTTTAGAAGTAAAACAACTTCTTGCCAAAGAAGTACAAACTTGTTAAGTAGTATCATAAAAATACTGTTCAGGGACTTGGTATTTTTACTGAAAAAATAGATACTGCTTTGTGTTTATGCAAAGTAGGCTTAATTTGCTCTCATAAAATAGAATTTGCATTACCTTGGGTCTGCTGTTTGGAAATTAGATAACATTAAAGAATATAATAAAATACAATGTAAATTTACCTCCATGCCTTCCTTTTTCCAAGATGAATTTTATTAGTGTCTAGTGATTCTTTGAGTCAATTCCAGATAGTCTAAGTTTATCTTAAGATTTTGCTTTGTGAGTCTCCTGCTTTTTCAAAGGCTGTCATGCCTGCTTTAAAACCAAATAAACACTCTGTTGCGCAATGAAAACTTTCAAGAAATGGGATCAAATTAAATTTATCATTTTTAACTTTCAGTGTGCATATATTTATAGTTAAAGGGTATATGTGTGAATGTGTGTGCATGTGTAATTTTTTGAGCAGCTAATTTACAGGGTTGATACTGTTGGTCTAATTATTAAAGTACACATGGGAATTTGTGTTAAAGAAAGTTAAACACATTCTAATCATTTATGTATTAGTAAACAAATTTAACTTACGTGATCGGATACTTAGGCCGATGTTGTTAGTAAATAAAGGGATTTAAATTCTGTTATTATGGGACTCATTTCTACTTGTTTGAAGTGTGGAATAGCTTTTTTCTGTCCCACGTGGCAACTTTGATAACTAGACTGTCTATGTGTGGGCATTAACCAGTCAGATGATACTTCCAGTATTTAAACATTTGGAGAGAACCAAATAGCTTTAAATTTCCCAGAAGCCCTATAAGACACATCGTTATAAGATACTCGCCATTGTAATGGAGATGGTTTGATTACCTACAGAATATCAACAAAACTTTTGTGCTAACAAATTTCCCCTTTAAAGTTATCCACAGTTCTTTGCAACCATGTTTCAGCCACATTATGTAAAACTTTAAAAATATATATCAGTAAAAAAATAAAAGCTAGAAAACAGATGAATGTTCTGTCTGTGAGATACTAGGTCATTTTAATGAAAAGCTAGAATCCACTCGGTTCTGTAAATGTCAGTATTCTGCAGTGAAGTTAGCATGGTCTTCATTAGGTGGGATTTCATTTCTTAAACACTAGGTGTGTGGTCTTGGTTAAGTCCTTTCCCTCTCATTTACTTCCTCCTCTGTTAAACAGAGTGAATACCTACTTTAGAAGGTTACTGTTGAAATACAACATTAGTGTTAGCTCATTATGTGTTCTCTTTTATTGTTGTTACTGCCAGGCAGAGTTTATGTTTACAGATATGTACATTATTATTTAGATGTTTCACTTTTCCCATAAAGATTGGGACTCAGTTTTCAAACATCAGATAATTATGTGAACAAGAACTGACTCCCCAGAAAAATTTTTTTTGTTCTACAAGTTTGTGTAGAGTATTTATCATGAGGCAAGTTTACGTTTTAAACAATAAATGTTTAACATTTTAAATTTATTTTTGTTTATTTTTGGTTGTGCTGGGTCTATTTTGCTACATGCGGGCTTTCTCTCTCTCTCTTTTTTTTTAATTTTTATTTTTACTTTATTTTACTTTACAATACTGTATTGGTTTTGCCATACATTAACATGAATCCACTACGGGTGTACATGCGTTCCCAAACATGAACCCCCCCTCCCACCTCCCTCCCCATAACATCTCTCTGGGTCATCACCGTGCACCAGCCCCAAGCATGCTGTATCCTGCGTCGGACATAGACTGGCGATTCGATTCTTACATGATATTGTGGAGCATGGGCTCTGGCGGATGTGGGCTTCAGTGGCTGCGTCTTCCGGGCTCTAGAGCACAGGCTCAGTAGTCGTGGAACACGGGCTTAGTTGCCCATGGCATGTGGAATCTTCCTGGCCCACCCATGTTCCCTGCATTGGCAGGCTTATTCTTAACCACTGGACTATCAGGAAAGTCTGCAGGTTTCATTTTGAGTTCTAGGGATGCAGAGATGTGTAAAGGCCTTTGCTAGTCATTGTAAAGAGCATCCTATTAAAATCGCTGCTGGGGCTGGCATTAGAGGAATTGCTTAGAGGAGATGCTGAGTAGGGGAGAGGATGTGAAACCAAGAGGGACAAGCACCATATCTAGTTTTTCGTACCTCCTTTCTCCACAGCAGATAGATGAGAGGTGGTCAGTTGACTTAGAAATGTCCTCCTGAGATGGGGGAAGCCCTGCCGTGAGAAGATTTCACCCGAGTGGAAGACTCCACTCATCAGTCAACAGGGGAAGTGTTTGTTCCAAACACAGTACATGAACCGAGATGACTATGAAGTTGACCAATATAATTTTAAAGAAAATGGTGTCTTTTGGTAATAGTTATTCTTTGTTTAGTTCTCAGTGCTTTGATATTTGAAAGATTGTGTCTCCACATAGTCATAGCATATCTTCACAGGTAATGCTGAAACAGTCTCTGTGTTTTAAGTGAGATAGAATTGGTGTCATACTCAGAGATTTGGGGAGATAAGAGCTAGTATTTATAATACTAGTTTTCTACTACTAATAATAAGGTATACTTTTAAAATATATTTACACAAAGAACAACAAATAAAATTAATGGTATTCTGGTACAGAAAAAATCCTTAAGTAGATGGAAGGGGAAAAAAAGCAAACAGCCAGAAATATGGACACATTACTATGCTCTGTGAAGATTTACATTCTAAATATGTCATGTTCTTCCACTGACCAGTCTTTCTTCTTCTACCCTTGGGGTCCAAATCATCAGCTACTTTCATGAACTGCTGAAAAGCTATTCCAGATGATTTGCATCCATCCATTTCCTTGTATCCACATCCCTTCCCAATTTTCACTCTATGGTTAGTCACAGAAGTGATACAGTTTGATTTGCATTTTGAGAAGATGGGGCTTCCCTGCTGGCTTAGATGGTAAAGAATCAGCCTGCAATGCAGGAGACCTGGGATTGATCCATGGATGAGGAAGATCCCCTAGAGAAGGGAATGACAACCCACTCCAGTATTCTTGCCTGGAGAATTCCATGGACAGAGGAGCCTGGTCGGCTAAAGTCCATGGGGTTGAATAGAGTCGGACACGACTGAGCAAATAACACTTTCACTTTAAGAAAACCATGTGAGATACTACACATTAGCTGTTTTCTTTACATAGAAGAGATAAAACCCTAAGGATCTCTCTAACAGACATCACATGACTTGCCCCTGCCTTTCTTTATTTTTTAATTATTTATGCATTTATTTTATCTTTGCTTGTGCTAGGTTTTCGTTGCTCGACCCGGGCTTTCTCTAGTTGCTGTGAGCGGGGGCTACACTCTAGTTGCAGTGCTCCGGCTTCTCACTGCAGTGGCTTCTTTTGTTGCAGAACACCACCTCTAGGTGCTTACTTTTAGTAGTTGTGGCACAAAGGCTTAGTTGCTCCGTGGCACGTGGGATCTTCCTGGATCAGGGATCGAACTTATGACCCCTGCCTTGGCAAGAGGATGCTTGACCACTGGACTACCTGGGAAGTCCCACCCTTGCCTTTCTATTCAACCTTCTGTAGACCATGCATCCTCTTCAAAGAATTTATTTCTGTCAGGCAATTATTAACAACAGGTCCAAAGAACTCTACCTTGAAAGATACACAGATGAACAAGAAGACATGGGCACTGCCTTCAGGATGCCTAATAATATTCAATAACTGATTTGAGGAATTTATTCCATTGCTGTCTACATCAAAGGTTTCTACTAACTTATGCATTGAATGAATTCCAGCAAAGCTGGCAAATTCCTGTGAAGCAAATCCCATTTTCCCATCGACTTCCATTATGATATTGAAAATGCATTTCCTCTTGGTGAGAGGATCTGCAGTATTCAATTGCTTGGCACAGTGGCTCATTGGGAAATCATATCTCTTTAAATGCGTAAAGAGAAAAGGAGGGGCCATAGGTGTGCTAGGAATTATTAATGCCCTACAAAGGTGCTACAGTTAAAGGTTAATGGTGGCTTAGAAATTATTTCCGGCTTTACCTTCAGCAGAGTAAATATGAGACTTACTGGTGAAGACGGGCAAAGGCTTTTGATTTTGAATCCCAGTTTTTTCCTCATTAGTGGAATAAGCTAGGAAAATTTACTTAACTTCTTTGAGTTCCATAATTTTCAAATGTGTCAAAGATTGGAGTGTGGAATGTTAGTGACAGAAAGAGTTAGAAATCATAGTTGACCTGGTGCTGGGGAGGAAAAATAAGAAAAGAATCACATCTTGAGGTTATTTTGTTTTCTGTTGTCATTTTTGGCGCTAAGCCATTTGAATCAAAAGCAGTAGTGAGGATCGACACCCAGTTACATTCCCCATGGTACTCTGCACTCATGTCATTTAATCTTTTCAACATCGATTCACTCAACAAACAGGTATTGAACTCCTATGCACATTTGCTAAATAGAGTAAAATCTCGTAGCTGCCTGCAGTATTTCCCTAAAGGTGTCTGTCTCATGAAGAGCTGCTTCTCTGCCAAAAATATCTTACTCTGTCTTATCTCTAGCACCTTCTCTCAGCACAGAAGTCAGAGAGGGGGGAAAAAAATCCATTTGGGATCAAAAAGGTCTTGCCTTCTGTATTACAACCTGTACCACTTACCAGCAAGTGTGCTGGGCTCAGCCTTTACAGACAGAAAGTGCTTTATCAATAATTTTGCTGTACTGCCTCATTTACAGGTCTCTGGCTGTCTTGATTTCAGGATTATACAGGCTATACATGCTGTGAAAAACCAGGGCACAGGAAGCACGAGTGTGATGCTGCGGTTCATGGAGCTTAAGATGTCTTAACTCTAACATTTACTGACGTGCATCCTGTGAGGTATTAACAGATGTCACATGAAATAGTGTTTCACAATGTTGACCACAAAACCTTCGAGTTTTTAATATTAACCTGTTTCTTTGCTGCAGGAGTACCAGAACTTTTAACGTGCCAAACCTGTTTTGTGTGTCTCCAATTAGTAACAGTATAAAGTGAACATAATTTCCCCAAAATATGTTGATCACCTTGGGTGCATAAGATTATTTTTGAAAATTTTCACCCCCTCTGCTACTTCCATCATCAAAGAAGTTTATTTCCATGCCCCAATTTTGTCAAAAGTATTGACAGAGGAAAGAACTTTATAATAAAAGGAAACTGCACTGAACAATTAGAATGTACTCTTGTGTTTAGTATATTCTTGAGAGGGATTAAAAATATGCACTTCACATCTATTGTTGGACTGCTGCTTCTTTCAGTCAGCACTGGACAGGTTCTTTGCCACTTGGAGCCCCAGTTTATATTCTGGATACATATTGGCAATATTTGGTAAATTACGAATGAGTAGTGTGTCTGCTTTTGGAGGTATCCTGTGCTAGATGTTAAGTGTTGACTGCGGTCTACACTCCTTTTGGATGTTTCTTCCAATGTCATATTTTTTTTTTTTCTTTTGGCTGTGCCATTCTGCATGTGGTATCTTAGTTCCCAGACCAGGGATCAAACCCACTCTGCCCCTGCATTGGAAGTGCAGAGTTTTAACCACAGGACCATCAGGGAAGTCCTTAATTTCATGACTTTTTAAACCTAAAATTATTTAATCAAATTCAAATCAGAAAAGCAAGAGATGGGAAATACTCAGAAGCTAATTCTTGCAGGCACACTTAAGTTAACCCTTCAGAAGATATCTTAGTGTCTTTCTGTTTTACCACGTTATTCTTTACTGTGTCAGGGCCACTTAGAAAGCTTCTCAGATTTTGTCCCAATCTGGTGTCATTAAATGAAGTTCAGCTGGTACTCAGCAACTGCTTGGTTTACCTGCGGTTTTCTTTTTATGTCGCCATTCTCAGTGAGGTTCTACACGGCTAGATAGCCAAGACAGAAGTGTGGACAGGGCAGACTTACTGGCTGTGCGTGTGCTCTCAACCATGTATGCAGTGACTGTTTCACTGTAATACACTCCACTCAACCTTTAAGGACTGATCCTGAAGCTCCGATTCTTTGGCCATCTGATGAGAAGAGCTGACTCATTGGAAAAGACTTTGATGCTGGGAAGGATTGAGGTCAGGAAGGGAAGAGGGTGACAGAGGATGAGATTGTTGGGATCACTGACCCAAGGGACATGAGACTGAGCAAACTCTAGAAGTTGGTGATGGACAGGGAAGCCTGGTGTGCTGCAGTCCATGGGGTCGCAAAGAGCTGGACACGACTGGGCGACTGAACAGTGACCACCTGTGGATAATTTTCATTTCCTGTGACATCTGTTATTTGAGAATGGAGCCACAACAGCCTTGTATGTTAGCCAATAGCAATTCCATGTGGAAATTTACATATGATTTAAACACTTATTTGACATTTATTTTAGTCTTAGACATAATTTGAAATTCTCCAGAGTAATGAGTGAAACATTTCTAAGAAGGAATTGAAACAAATATGCCGAATGAGGAGGAGGAAAGCGTGTTCATTCATTAAGTCTGAAAATGAGAAAAATTTCATTTAGAGAAAAAAATGGAATATACTTTCTCTCAGATTTACACTACCTGAAACTTGAATTCTATTTCGTTTTTGTTTTCAATTGACTCATATATTCCAGGAATAGAGAATCCAACATGGAATGAGAACTTCTTGAAGGCAGGGGCCATGTTTTATTCATCATCTCTGTGTATAACTCATCTGGAAAATAATAGGGGCTCAATATGTGTTTGTATGACTTTTTATGACTGAAAAGTAAAAAAGATTGAATCATGCAGTTATAAAATTATGTTTTAGGGGAATGATCAGCATTTTCCTTGACACATTTAATACAATTTTTATTCAAACTGTTGAGATATTAAAAAGACTCGATACCTTATGGAAAAGTCATATTGCCTTCTTTCCTCATAATCATTGTAATAATAATCATACTCAAGCCTAGTGTGAAATACACTTCAATTTAGAAGTAAGATCTACAATAGCATTCATGTATGGGAAAGAAATAATGGTGTGGAGTTGTTTTGATAATGTTTGTGATACTGTTTTTGAGCAATCTTTTAATTCTTGGGTTTAAGGAATAAACAGCTGTTTCAATCCCACCCCCACCCCCCAGCAGGAGCATACTAGTAAACTAGTGGAGACACTGCTTCAGTTACTGTGGAATAGTCCACCCAATAAATGGGAGAATTGACCTCTATCTACCTAGGAACCTTCCCTGGTGGCTCAGATGGCAAAGAATCTGCCTGCAATGCAGGAGACCTGGGTTCAATCCCTGGATCAGGAAGATCCCCTGCAAAAGGGAATGGCTACCCACTCCAGTATACTTGCCGGGAGAATCCCATGGACTGAGGAGCCTGGTGCGCTACAGTCCATGAGGTCACAGAGAGTCAGACACAACTGAGCCCTAATACTTTCACTTTTTTCTTTGGGAACCAGATAACCAGATTTAGTCAACCTTAATTACCTACAGGGAGAAGATTCCCTGGAGGAGGAAATGGCAATCCACTCCAGTATTCTTGCCGGGAGAATTTCATGGACAGAGGAGTCTGGTGAGCTATGATGCGTGGAGTCACAGAGAGTCAGACACAGCTGAAGGGACTTAGCATGCATGCATGCAGTTACCTACAATCTAATGCCAGATCCTCAATCACTAGGTGCTCAATTACTTCTCTTGTCCTCTCTGATTTCTTTACATAAGATTGTTTTTCCCCAGCCATGAGAAGAAGAGAAACACTGTCATTCAGCTCAGCAAATATTTGGTAAGAGGCTAAACTGGAGATTGGAATCTGCAGATATTTATGAGGTGTGCCTCCTTGGGCAAGTCACTCAGTGGCGTTGAACTTCAGAATAATCTTTGTTCTTTCCAAGTGCCATCTTGTTTTCAGGGTCAAGAGGGTTGACATGTATGAGGGAGGGGAAAGGTGGAAGAAAACTAATCTGTCTTGAACACTTACTGTGTGCCTAATAGTATACCTTTCAAACCTCAGCTTCCTAATTCACTAAATGAGTATTGACACCTACCTACTTCAAAGGAGAAAACAGAAGTTTGATCAGGCATCAGCTGTCAGAGATTGAACTCAAGTACTGACATACCTGATTCTGAAATTTATGCAATATTTCTTTCCTAAATAGCCTCTCCAGAAAAACTGTAAATAAAGGTATTAAAAAATCAATGCATTCTTTAGAATTTTGCTAGGCACTGCACAGTATACAATCTTCAATTCTTATGATTTCCACAATTTCTTATAGATAGACTTTTCATTTAGAGATAAGGAAAAAAAGAGTTCCTAGTCTTGTTCAAACTTTTTATGGAGTTGTTCATTTTTTGGATAAATCTTAAGCCAGTGAAGCACAAGTTACCACTAGCAAGAAGCCCTTGTAGTCTTCTCCAAAACAGCGGAGCAGGTCTTAGTGCAGAGTGATGATTCCACTTGTGTGTGTGTGTGTGTGTGTGTGTGTGTGTGTGTTCATGTGGGATCTTAGAGGTGCACAGTGGGTGGTAGAGGCTTCAAAGTAAGGAAATGGACTCAAATTTTTTGAGACTTCTTTGACAGGTACTGATTTTGAAGTTGCTGAAATCCATTCTGCCTCAGACTTATTAAAATGAAGGGAAATCACAAAGCATCTTTGATTCAGCCACGCTTCTTTTCACGTTTTCCAGTCATTCATTCTAGAGCCTTCCAAGGGATTTAAAAGAAAAATAGGAGGAAATAATGAAACACACAGAAAAAAAAAAAAAAAAACCCACTATGCCTGAGAAAGCTGTTAGAAAGCCTAGTTCTCTGTAAGCAGCTTGCTCCACCACCTTTTAGCAACATATTTCTCTTGATTCACACCAGCTGGTCGTTTCTAATTTCTCCTCAGTGTCTTGGAATAGCTATTTCCCTTGAAGCTAATCTCTCAGCCTTTGCCGATGACTCCCTGAGTTTGAAATTCCTGCAGAAGGTATTAATATTAGTCCTCCACAACTTTCCACTCGTAACGCTTAAATAAACTGAGCCTTAATAGCTGACCTTTGAGTAAGGACGCTCCCACAGATTCACAGCCCCTATGAGCTTAGGTAACCTTTAGGGGTTAAGAATGGTGACATATCGCATGGATAAACTCGAATCCCTGCCTTTTGTCAGTCATCTCGGCTCGAAATGAAGTTGCGTTTGGGGGCAGGACTGGCTGAGGTATGAGCATCTGCCACTCATCGCCTCTCTTTGGATAGTGGCAGTAGTTTTAATGGAAAGGCAGACTTTGTAGCTATCTAGATGCAAATTCTGTTAACAAATATAGAGCATATTTCTCAAGCACTGTTGCAGTTTATCTTCACAAGGATCCTGACAGGTGGGTATTTTCATGTCTTCTTTAAAAAAAATATATTTAAAGGAGGCTTAGAGTGCTTAAGCAATTGCTAATATCACATAGCTCATAGGAATAAAATCTTCAGACCCAGATTGTCAAACTCAAAAACCTCAAAAGCCGTTTCTTCCTGTTGGATGACAGTATCCAGTCTTCAGTTGTGATAAATCTGATGAACTTGCTTCTGTTTGAACCTGTTTTCTTAGATTTTGGACCATGTTTTCTTTTGTCTTTCTTGTAAAATTAGTGTCTCTGCGACCCCATGAACTGGAGCCCACCAGGCTCCTCTGTCCATGAGATATTCTGGGCAAGAATGCTGAAGTGGGTAGCCATTCCCTTCTCCAGGGGATCTTCCCAGCCTAGGGACTGAACTCAGGTCTCCTGCATTGCAGGCAGATTCTTTACCATCTGAGCCACCCGGGAAGCCTTGTAACATTGGTAGGACTTTCACTACGTATCTCTCTATATATTTAACATTTTATTTTTATTTTTTGTTTGATATTATTAACAGACTCCTTACCTTGGAGAAGCCTTGTCCAGGAAATGAGGAAATCAGAATCATGCCTGGAATATTGCTTCTAATGATTGTGAATATATAGATATCAGTATCTTTTAAACTGTTAAGTGCTTTACATACAGCTAATTCATTCAGTCTTCAGAACAACTTAGTAAATAACCACCAACACTATTCCTATTTTTAAAAGGAAAAGGAATTAAGGCTTAAATAATTTGGAAAAGGTGACACAGCCAATATGTATTCAAGCTACTATGTTGTTCAGAGTACTAGACTGAGTATCAAATGGACGATGGCACCTCCTCCAGCTGTGTTTAGGAAGGGGTTACTGAGAACTCTTATTATTTATTTTTTTAAGAAAAGTATTTATGTTCATCTTTGGGAACGCATGTAAGAATTAAAGATTTTAAAATTTAAAAAATAAAAAAAACTAAAAAAAAATTAAAAAAATAAAATGTATTTAAAAAAAAAGAAAAGTATTTATTTATTTAGACTGTCTCAGGCCCTTGCTGTGGCACATGCAGTCTTCGTTGCGTCACGCAGATCTTTTGCTGCACTTATATACTCTGTAGCTGTGGTGTGGACTCAGGAGTGGGCAGGCTCAGTACTTGTGGTACACAGGCTTAGTTGCTCCTTGGCATGTGGGATCTTAGTTACCGGATCAGGGATTGAACCCTCATCCCCTGCATTGCAGATTCTTAACCACTGGACCACCAGGGAAAGCCCTGAGAACTCTTATTTTTGTGTTAGAAGTATCAATCCAAAGCCAGCAAGATGTCCATTCTCTGCTAATCAACATTTTAGCCTCTCTAGAGTCATTTCTTGTCACTCTACGCCGTTCAACTGAGTGTTGCAAACACTTGCCGGCCACTCGTGTGCTAGGGATTGTGGCATTACATGCTTTACTCCGTTTATTGTCTCATTCCAGCCTCACCACACAGCTCTGAGGTAATGAGCAGTGCTCTCAAAGCCTTCATTGTTCTCATCTGTTGTTGTTTAGTTATTAAGTCATGTCTGACTCTTGCAACCCCATGGACTATGTGTAGCCCGCCAGGCCCCTCTGTCCATGGGATTTCTCAGGTAAGAATACTGGAGTGGGTTGTCTTTTCCTTCTCCAGGGGATCTTCCTGACCCAGGGATCAAGCTGTGTCTCTTGCATTGGCAGGTGGATTCTTTATTACTGAGGCACCAGGGAAGCCCTCATCTGTAGAAGGAGATAAAAGGTAACTTTCCCAAAGAGGTTCTTGCATATACATGTATATATGTATAAACCGAGGATGCAAATCCAGTTCTGCCTGATCTTAGAGCATCTGCTCTTTACCATTATGCTGTGCTGTGTATCTCTCTGTTTAGAGTTGTCCTCCATAGGATTTGGTGACTTAGCTTTCTTCATAGATTGACACTATTCCTGATTCTATTTTTCTCCATTCTCACATTACTCTATGTTGCTTCAAGAATCAGATGAGGCATTTATTTACACAAAAGAAATCTTCTCTTATGATCAGCCTCTGGGCTTCATAATACTGTGCTATAATAAATATAATTTCACTTTCCATGCTGTAATAAATATTCTGTTTATTGTTCTATCACTCCCATTAGATTATGAGATCTCAGAAAATGGGTTGTGTCTCAAGTATATGTGTATTTTTCAAACTCAGACAGTACATAGAAAATAGAATAGTCATTCAACAAACTTCCATTGAATATCTTAATAGATAAATTCAATTCTCACACAGATGTAGCTGGGGATTATTTGGTGTCCAGGTATGCAGACTAAGCTTTGACTGAGAGTAGAATGGCCACTCTATCAAGAGCTTGGTACCATCTTGACATGAAATTGAGCTGCAAATACCTATTTGGAATCTGAAGCTAATATAAAGGACTGGAGGAATCCTCTGCATTTTATCCTCCTCTAGTGTCTGCAATCTAGACAGAGGAAATCCATGTCAGTGCCCCTGTTTGTCTCTGTTCCTTTGTTCTTTGTTCAGTGGCCCATTACACACGGCACTGTGTATTGATGAGACACTCCCCTAGGCACCCATGTACAAACTGAGCAAGATGGATAAATAGTCTACTCTCATGAGGCTCATGCTCCAGTATCTGAGACTGGGGACTAGTAAAATAGAATGAAACAGAGCCAGATGATGTAGAATGACTGGTGGCTAGTTTGATTTGTTTCGAAAATCTTTTCTGAATTAGTGATTATTTTTCAGCTAGGATGTGAATGACAAGAAGTATCCATCCATGAAAAGACAAGAGGAATGAAGGCAAACAGCTTTAGCAAGGAACAGGTGGACTTGTTAGAGAAATAGAAAGTAAGGTAGGGTGGCTGAAGAGTGGTGAGCTAGGAGTGCAGTATTATGAGATGGAGTCAAAGTGTAACATCAAGGTCAGTTAATAGGTGCTTATGGATTGATAAGGAGTTTAGCTTGTTTTCTAAATATGTTTGGGGGGTGGTATTGAAGAGTTTTAAACTAGGGACAACAACATGTCAAAGCTTCCCTTGTAGCTCAGTTGGTAAAGAATCTGCCTGCAGTGCAGGAGACCTGGGTTCGATCCCTGGGTCTAGAAGATACCCTGAAGAAGGAAATGGCAATCCACTTCAGTATCCTTGCCTGGGAAATGTCATGGACACAGGAGCCTGGTGGGCTTCAGTCCATGGGGTTGCAAAGAGTCTGGCATGACTGAGTGACTAACACATGTTATAATCATCACTCAAGATACAGTATGTAGAATGGGTCTCAGGGAGGTAAAAGTGGAAGAGGGGAGACCACTTATGTTAGCTCAGTCAAGGCATGGTATTTCATGGTCTGAGGATGTGGATAACAGTGGAGACGAGAAAACAGGACAGCTTAGGGATAGTGTTTAGAGGATGAGGCAACACCTCATTTGGATATGGGGCTTTCAAGAAGAGAAGAAACCAGGATAACTTCTAGATTTCTGCTTTGAACTGGATAGATGGTATTGCTGCTTCCTCAAATGAGGAGCAGGTTGTGAGTAGAGATGAGTTCAAGGGATTGAGAGTTCTGCTTGGGTCATAGTGACAATCCCCTCCAGTGTTTTTGCCTTGAAAATCCCATGAACAGAGGAGCCTGGTGGGCTACAGTCCATGGGGTCGCAAAGAGCTGGACACAACTGAAGTGACTTAGCAGCAGCCTAGTGATACTGAGATTTCTCTGGGGATTGTAGCTGGGGCCATCAAGTACAGTGTTGGACTGTCAAACACAGTATGAGTCTGGGGTCTAGAGGGAGGTCTTTCACAACATGCCCTTTGTGGGATCATTGACATTGAATGAAGGGCAGAAGATAGGATGAGATCAGCTGAGAAGAGTGTGTGAGTAGAGAAGACCCAGGACAGCACTGCAGGAGGGAAATCCAGCCTTCTGAGTTCTGGACCAGGAGGGTGCGTCTGTGGACGAGAGGAAGAGTATATATATACCTAAAAAGTGAAGTGTTTGGGGAATCAAGCAAAAAAGTGTTTCAAGGAGAATGTGACTCTTTGTTTTACTTACTGTTATCATTATTTTAATTAAAAGCATTTTGGGTCAAAGCAAGAGCTATTTGAAGAGTGCTTTGAAGAAATCTTAACTTCCCAAAAAGGAAAAAAGAAAAAAAAAAGTATTGGCCGTATTTCTAGGTCACCTCTGAAAATTTCACAATACAACTGAAACTGTATTTTAAGGCTGCACATGAATAAAGTGCGAACCAAGGATAAATGCAGTCAGCCTCAACTGCTTGTTTTTCTCATGGATTATGTCATAACTCTTTGAAAACAGTGTTGCATTACTGTAAAATGACTGTGTATTTTTCTTTGTCAAGTTCAACCTGATTGAGTTTTGTGTGCCTTTGAAACGGGACATGATGAATATAATCGCTTGTGACTCCTCTATTTGCCAACATTTTCTCACTGATAGTTTATTGCTATTACCATTTTTATTATCATTATTATGCATGTGTTTCTCTTGTCCTTAAGATCCGAGTTAGTTCCGTATTAGTTCTAGTGAGGTGGATGAACCTGGAGCCTGTTACACAGAGTGAAGGGAGTCAGAAAGAGAAGAGCAAATATTGTATATTAATGCATATTTATGGAGTCTAGAAAAGGTGGTATTGATGAACCTATTTGCAGGGAAGGAATGGAGACGCAGATGTAGAGAATGGACTGTGGACACAGTGGCCAAAGGAGAGAGTGGGAAGAATGGAGAAAGTGGCATCGACGTATATTTTCTATCAGGTGTGAAACGGATGGCTGGTGAGAAGTTGCTGTGTAACACAGGGAGCCCAGCTTGGCACTCTGGGATGACCTAAAATGGTGGAATGGGAGAGTGGAGGGGGGCTTAAGAGGGAGATGATATATGTATAATTATGGCTGATTTGCATTGTACAGCAGAAACCATCACAACATTGAAAGGCAATTTTCCTCCAATTAAAAAATAAAACTGATACAATATTGTAATTAGCCTCCAATTAAAATAAATAAATTTAAATTTAAAAAAAAGAAAAGAAAAGATTTGCAACTCATAAAAACGTTACTTTTGTAATTCTTGAAAGACAGAAAAGACAGGGAAGAGGGTGTCTCTTGGGGTGTTCCATATGGCATCTCCTTGCCATGAAGTTGCTGTTGAATCAGCTGTGGTTACATCAGACTCAGAGAGACTTAAGGGATTCCAGGAGCTTCAGTTCTGGGCCTTTTTTTTTTTTTTTTTTTAAGATAAAACGACCCATTAGTATAGCTCTATCCAGAAAGGCTGTAAACTCTGGCTCTGGTGAGGAGCACACATATTCAGAAGCCAGTTCGGGCCAGTAATGAGACCTTTAATGTGCAAATAAATATTGGATGGGGCAGGGAGCACAGTGTGATTCGATCTTGTGGTGACTCATTGATGCTGACGTGCATCATTTGATGTAAGGAAAATGGAAACGAAGATAAGGGGTAGACGTATTATTTTTAATATATGCTTCACTTTTGTAAAAAATCTACAAACTCTCCAAGAAATATAATTCCAGGATTGACTTTTATTTTCACTTGGATGTTGATTACTTGTGATGTGGTAAAATTGGTGAATTAATAAGGAGCTCTGCTAAACAACTAGAGAAGGGAATGGCAGCCTACTCCAGTAGTCTTGCCTGGAGAATTCCATGGGTAGAGGAGCCTCACAGCCTACAGTCCATGGAGTCTCAAGGAATTAGACATGACTGAGTGACTAATATTTGTCATTTTTTCTGCTAAGCAGAGATGCACCTCTTTTATGAGGGTTGCAAGAGAAGGGAGGACAAGGGCGTTTTGTGAGCCAGACATTTCTGGTTTGAATCTCTGTCCCTTCAAGTTAGTGTTCTCTCTCTATAAAAAAAGATACATTTATTTATGCTGATGTTGGGTTTTGGGTGCTGCTTGAGGGCTTTCTCTAGTTGCCTTGAATGGGGGCTGCATTCTAGTTAACGGTGTGCAGGCTTCTCGTTGCAGTGAGTTGTCTTGTTGCAGACCATGGGCATACAGGCTTCAGTGGTGGTAGCTCCCGGGCTCTAGAGCTTGGGGTCAGAGTTATGGTGCATGGGTTTAAATAAATAAAATCTATTTATTTATTTTGCTGCACGGGGTCTTAGTTGCAGTCTTAGCTGTGGCAATGTGGGGTCTTAGTTCCCCGATCAGGGATAGAACCTCTGTCTCCTATATTGCTGGTGGATTCTTAACCACTGGACCACCAGGAAACTCCCAAAGTCTGTGTTCTCTTGCACAGGTTGTTTAAACTCTTGAAGTCTCAGCTTCTTATCTGTGCAGCATGACACCATTTATATTTAGTGACAGTTACTTACAATGTTGCTTCACATGCTTCTCCAAATGGCTAAACCTTTAGCCTTTCTCTCTAACTTTGTATGTGGCAGAAGAGGCAGATATGTTTGCAGTAGCCCATCATTTAAGATTATGGTAGGGCTTGGTATTTATAGCTTTTGGTATTAAAGTCAATTACCAATGATTTATTAGCTACTGGGGAGGTGCAATATAAATAATAAACTTGAAGGTTATAGATAAATTATGTTTTTAATTGGAATGCTAATAAATTATAATGTCATGTTATGAAATAAGTAGCTGTATTCTTCAAACAGCTGAGTGAAAGTCACCTGCTGGAAATTTACCCAATGATGGCATAAATTAACTTAGCTGTCAGAATAAAATCTGCAAAGGAGGAGAAATAATGCTTTCCCATATCCAAACATGGTTTATTTGAATTTAGAATTTTTTCTACAAATCTATACCTTAGTAAATATGGACAATACAGAAATCTTTTTTTTAATTAGGTAGTAATAAACTTTCCCCCTAAACTTTTTTTTCCTCCTTGAGATGGGAAGGCAATATTTTGTTTGTACATATTCCCTATATTCCTTGAATTAAACTCTGTGTCTTAATTCTTATTGGAAACAAGTTGAATTGTTATGATAAATGAGACATCTTTTCATATCTCTTCAACTTTTTGGATTCAATACCAATATCCATATTGAAGCATGATTCCTTTTTTAAAATGTTCTTTTAAAATATTTGTTTATTTATTTGGCCATGCCAGGTCTTAGTTGTGCCATGTGGGATCTTTAATTGTGGCATATGGAATCTAGTTCCCTGACGAGGGATGGAACTGGGCCCCATGTGTTGGGGTTGCAGAGTCTTAGCCACGAGGGAAATCCCTGATGCACAATTCTGAAGAGGGTTTGGGTGGTGGTTTAGTTGCTAAGTTGTATCCAACTCTTGCAACCCCATGGACTGTAACCCACCGGGCTCCTATTTCCATGGCATTATCCAAGCAAGAATACTGGGGTGGGCTGCCGTTTCCCCCTCCAGAATATCCTCCTGACCCAGGGATCCTACCTGTGTCTCCTGCGTTGGCAGGTGAATTATTTACCACTGAGCCACCAAAGAGTGTTTAGTATTTGACAAACAGTATCATCTCTAGGGACTGAGAAACTCAGAATCTGAAAAAGGGATTAGTGTATCATCCTCAGTGAGATCTTTGTTGAGTTCTTCATCTTCTTTCCTTTCTTTTGTTTTGTGAGTAACAGAAATATTCATACAGTACATCTGCATGTAATAGTATAAAGGCTTGCTTTTCAGTTGCTCAGTCATATTTAACTCTTTGCAACTCCATGGACTGCAGCACACAGGCTTCCCTGTCCTTCATCGTCTCCTGGAGTTTGCTCAAACTCATGTGCATTGAGTCGATGATGCCACCCAACCATCTCACCTTCTGTTGCTCCCTTCTCCTCCTGCCCTCAATCTTTCTCAGCAGCAGGGGCTTTTCCAACGTGTCAGCTCTTCCCATCACGTGGCCAAAGTATTGGAACTTCAGCTTCTGCATCAGTCCTTCCAATGAATATTCAATGAATAATGACAAACATGTATTAAGTGCTTACTGTATAGCTGGCACAATACCAAATATTTTACCTTTATTTTTTCATTCTATGTTCACAAACTCTGGTAGGGGATATGAACTAGCATCATCTCAATTTCAGAGGAGCAATTGCTGAAGGTCATGCAGTATATAAGTATTATTAGAGCTGAAAACACAAGCCTGTCTACTGCATGTTAACCTCAATTCAGTACTGCTTCTTTTCAACAAAACCCACTGGGAAGGAAAACCCCGTGAGGCTAATGATCTTTGGACATTTGAGTGATTTTGCTTACCTGTGATTTTCAGAGAGGTTACCAGATAGATGAGTGTAGTGTTTCTGTTCTCAGCTTAACTGTTTGCTATAACCTACATTTTAACATGACTCCTCATATGTACAATTTACTAACACTAACATTTCATAGGTATATTTGCATATTGCAGAGGTATGGCCAAAGAACAGGGCCTCTGGTTCTGTATTATGCAGAGGAAAACAGAAAACAAGGATATTTTTCTCCTTTAGTCAGAGAGAGATGCCAGCAGGAGTGTGGGTAGAGTGGGGCTCCTCATTAATATCTAACTGCAAGGAATGATTGCTTCCAATTTTATGGTATCCTTCTCCATGAATGAACTACTTCAGTTCTGAAATGACTGGCAAGAACATGGAAATCATGTATTTTGTAAAATAAGTGTCATTTGGGATAACTGAGTAATTAATTCCCTCCTTATCAACTTGTCTACAGTCACAGATGTATTACATAGATCTGGGCATCATTAGAAATTGGTGAAATATACACTTGATGAAATTGTTTTATTTATGATTTGGGGAATTTTTTTAAAAAAATCTCCATTTCTTTATCTTCATGACTCAACATGAAGTGTTGTAATTTTCCAGGGCATCAGTGAAATGCTGAATTGTGCCATTTGTCTCTTTTAAAGGAATTTAACTCCGTTAAATTGAATAATATTTAGTACTTATAGCGTATCATCTCCTTTCAAATGGAAACATTAACTGCTGTAATTAATCCTCCTAGCACTATGCCAAGCTAAAATATAAACAGAAATAAAGAAAGCAATTAGGAACAGGTGTGCCCTTGATAAAAGAAGGAAACACAATTAGATGTTCAGCCTCTGACTCAGGACTCCTGGGTTCAGTTACTGCCTGGAGAAGGTTTTCTTTTTTAGGGAGGAAGCAGTTCACTTCCTAGAATTTGCAGCTTATACATAATGGTTGATTAGAAGATATCTAGGTTCCTTTACAGATATTGTGAAGGATAAAGATACCATGTGCCCCTCTCTACATTGAAATGCTGTTATTTGTTTTCACTCTGTGAAAACCTGAATTATGGTTTGTTGGCTGTTTACATTTTCCTCTGGCTTATGCCAATTTTTCAGGGTCTAAGAAAGGATGTGTGTATGGGGTGAGGGATATGGAAGTAGCAGATAGTAAGCAAAGATTGTTTCTTTGGTCACTGGTGTCCATTGTGACACACATCATCTCTCAGAAATATATCTCAAAATGATCAGTTTGATTCTTTTTAAAGCATCCATTTAAGCATTTGCTGGCATCCTTCAGTTGTTTCTTTCTGTCTTCAAGATCAAATCCAAGCTACTTTCCATTGCACAAAACATGTCATCATAAACAGCCTCTTCCTGTTCTTCATCTCCCAGTCTTTGAGGACTATAAGCCCAGAACCATGTTTTAAAGTTTATGGGCTTCCAACTAAGAACATGGCATCCGGTCCCATGACTTCATGGCAAATCAATGGGTAAATAATGGAAACAGTGACAGACTTTAATTTTGGGGCTCCAGAATCACTGCGGATGGTGACTGCAGGCAAGAAATGAAAAGACGCTCGCTCTTTAGAAGAAAAGCTATGAGCAATCTAGACAGCAGAGACATTGCTTTGCCAACAAAGGTCTGTCTAAGTCAAAGCTATGGCTTTTCAGTTTTCATTCCAATCCCAAAGAAAGGCAGTGCCAAAGAATGCTGAAACTACTGCACAATTGCACTCATCTCACATGCTAGTAAAGTAATGCTCAAAATTCTCCAAGCCAGGCTTCAACAATATGTGAACCATGAACTTCCAGATGTTCAAGCTGGTTTTAGAAAAGGCAGAGGAACCAGAGATCAAATTGCCAACATCTGCTGAATCACCGAAAAAGCAAGAGAGTTCCAGAAAAATATCTATTTCTGCTTTATTGACTATGCCAAAGCCTTTGACTGTGTGCATCACAATCAACTGTGGAAAATTCTGAAAGAGATGGGAATACCAGACCACCTGACCTGCCTTTTGAGAAACCTGTATGCAGGTCAGGAAGCAACAGTTATAACTAGACATGGAACAACAGATTAGTTCCAAATAGGAAAAGGAGTACATCAAGGCTGTATATTGTCACCCTGCTTATTTAACTTCTATGCAGAGTACATCATGAGAAAAGCTGGGCTGGAAGAAACACAAGCTGGAATCAAGATTGCCGGGAGAAATATCAATAACCTCAGATATGCAGATGACACCACCCTTATGGCAGAAAGTGAAGAGGAACTAAAAAGCCTCTCGATGAAAGTGAAAGAGGAGAGTGAAAAAGTTGGCTTAAAGCTCAACATTCAGAAAATGAAGATCATGGCATCTGGTCCCATCAGTTTATGGGAAATAGATGGGGAAACAGTGGAAACAATGTCAGACTTTATTTTGGGGGACTCCAAAATCACTGCAGATGGTGATCGCAGCCATGAAATTAAAAAACGCTTACTCCTTGCAAGGAAAGTTATGACAAACCTGGATAGCATATTGAAAAGCAGAGACATTACTTTGCCAACAAAGGTCCCTCTAGTCAAGGCTTTAGTTTTTCCAGTAGTCATGTATGGATTTGAGAGTTGGACTGTGAAGAAAGCTGAGTGCCGAATAATTGATGGTTTTGAACTGTGTTGTTGGAGAAGACTCTTGGGAGTCCCTTGGTCTGCAAGGAGATTCAACCAGTCCATTCTAAAGGAGATCAGTCCTGGGTGTTCTTTGGAAGGAATGATGCTAAAGCTAAAACTCTAGTACTTTGGCCATCTCATGTGGAGAGTTGACTCATTGGAAAAGACTCTGATGCTAGGAGGGATTGGAGGCAGGAGGAGAAGGGGAAGACAGAGGATGAGATGGCTGGATGGCATCACTGACTCGATGGACGTGAGTCTGAGTGAACTCCGGGAGTTGGTGATGGACAGGGAGTCCTGGCGTGCTGCAATTCATAGGGTTGCAGAGTCGGACATGACTGAGCTACTGAACTGAACTGAACTGATGGCTTTTGCATGAGTAATGTATGGAGAGTTGGACCAGAGGGAAAGCTGAACACCAAAGAACTGATGCTTTTGAACTGTTGTGTTGGAGAAGACTGTTAAAAGTCCCTTGGACTGCAAGGAGATCAAACGAGTCAATCCTTAAGGAAATCAGCCCTGAATATTTGTTGGAGGGACTGATAATGAAGCCAAAACTCCAATGCTTTGGCCACCTGATGCTAAGAACTGACTCATTGGAACAGACTCTTATGCTGGGAAAGATTGAAGGCAGGAGGAGAAGGGGACCACAGAGGATGAGATGGTTGGATAGCATCACCAGTTCAATGGTTTGAGCAACCTCCGGGAGTTGGTGATGGTCAGGGGAGCCTGGAGTGCTGCAGTCCATGAGGTCACAAAGAGTCGGACATGACTGAGCGACTGAACTGATGCTGATACTGGTGGCCCAGAGGTAAAGAACCCGCTTGGCAATGGAGGAGACATGTGTTCGATCCTTGGGTTGGGAAGATCTCTTGGAGAGTGAAATGGCAACCCACTCCAGTATTCTTGCCTGGGAAATCCTATGGACAAAGGAGCCTAGCAGGTTCCAGTCCATGGGGCTGGAAAAAGTCAGTCACAACTTAAGCACTAAACAACAACAACAGCAGCAAACAATGTGTGACTATATGCTGGTTAAAAAATCCTACTGCGTGGAGACCACCCACTAATTACACTTGGAAAAGCTATGGTCCACACAGGGGCAGTATAACAGTTGTTTTCAGTCCAAGTGAACATTAAATTTACCTGGGAGGCTCTAAAATACTGATTCCTGAGTCCTACTGAAATATTCTAATTCAGAATTTAAGGAAATGGTACCCGGACTTTGGTATTTTACAAAATCCCCCAACATTAGTGATTTCAGTTTTCATCCAAATTTTAAAACCTCTTCAAGATAATATAACATAATAAAAGTATATTACCTAGCAGTTAAGAATAAGGTCTGTGAATTTAACAGTCCTGAAGGTCTGAATATGTTCTTTTTTAAAATTAATTTTTATCGGAGCATAGTTGATTTATAATTTTGTGTTAGTTTCTGCTGTATAGCAAAATGAATCAGTTATACATATATTTGAACTTCCCTTGTGGCTCAGTGGTAAAGAATCTGCCTGCAAATACAGGCAAAATGCAGGTTCAGTTCCTGGATTGGGAAGATCCCGTGGAGAAGGAAATGGCAACCTACTCCAGTGTTCTTGTCTAGGAAATTCCATGAACAGAGGAGCCTGGTGGGTTACAGTCCATGGGGCTGCAATAGAGTTGGGCACAATTTATGCACTAAAAAATACAAACAACAAATACACATATATCCACTCTTTTGTAGATTCTATTCCCTTACAGGTCATTATGGAGTATTGAGTAGAGTTCTTTGTGCTATACAATAGGTTCGTATTAGTTACCTATGTTATATATAGTAGTGTCTACATGTCGATCCCAATTTCCCAATTTATCCCTCCCCCACTTGCCCCCTTGACAATCTGAAGTTTGTTTTCTACATCTATTTTTGATGAGTTTGTTTTTTTTTTTTTGTGAGTCTATTTTTGTTTTGTAAATAGGTTTATTTGCATCTTATTTTTAAGATTCCTTGTATGAGCAATATCATATTTGCCTTTTTCTGATTTGTTGTTTAGGCACTAAGTCGTGTCTGACTCTTTTGTGACCCCACGGACTGTAGCCCCCCAGGCTCCTCTGTCCTTGAGTTTTCCCAGGCAAGAATACTGGAGTGGATTGCCTATTTCTTCTCCAGGAGATCATCCCAACCCAGGGATCGAACCCGCATCTCCTGCTTGGCAGGTGGATTGTTTACCATTGAGCCACCAATGAATTTTTAATTTGATATTATTTAGAGCCAGAACAAGACATTGCAAATGCTCAGAAAAGTAGGACCCCTGGTGACTGTCCTCAGATTTGTCTCTTCTACTCTGAGAAATGAAGCTCTGGCTCTCTATACTCATAATCCCGCTCAACAAGACAAAAGCCTTCTGCTGAACTAGACCTAGATCCTTAGATATGAGTAGAGTGATAGCCCATTAACACTTGAACTTGCCACTTTGGGAGGGAGATCATCTTTCCCACTCCAAGTGACTTCTCACATTACTCTTGCCAGCCACATACTTCATCTCCCTGAAGGGATTGTGATAAATTTAGTGTTTGTTCACCTTGTTAGAAGGCCGATGGTATTTTGGCAATCTTTATCCACTAGCCTTCAATGTGAGGATTAAATTGAGCAGCAGGAATATAGCATAGTGTTTAATGGTGTTAAATGTTCCTTACATGTTGGCTGTAATTATTTTCATTTCCAACATTCTGATTTATTTACCTGAATGCCTCAGAAATCTGTGATTCTCTCATTATTCATTATTTCTGAAATGATAATTTCTTCTCTTTCCAGGGAAATATACAAAGTGAGAGCTAATATACCTTAAGTATTTACAAGGTAATGGACACTGTTTTAAGGCCGTTATATATTTAGCTTATTTATTCCTCATACCTATAGATGATCCTTACTGTTACCCCCCATTTTAGAAATAAAGACACTGAGTCGCTAAGAAGTTATGTAGCTTTCTGAAGGAGACAGGTACGATGTGGTGGGTCTGGAATTTGAACTCAAGACATCTGATTGCAGAATTCAGTTCTGTGAATGTTCACAATATCTACTATCTCACCTTCTTAAGACAGAACTTTCAAGTATCATGATTATGCATATCTGTCATAGACATCTGCCTCCTCTAAGGAATATGATCCATTTTCTCCACTGTCTCCTATACAGCTTATAAACGTATCTATGATGCTATACTGCGTGCTTTTTTTTTTTTCAAGGAACACGAAGTCCATGGACTTGGAGGTCTTCCCTCGAGGTCCAGTGGCTAAGACTCCATGCTCCCAATGCAGGGGGCCTGAGTCAGGTAACCAGATCCCACATGCGGCAAATAAGAGTTCGCATGCCGCAATGAAGACCCAGAGCAGCCAAATAAATAAATAGATATTTAAAAAAGGAATACATAGCCCATTAGAGGAGAACACATGTGTCTTCTTTATTTATGTGTCTTTAGTTCACAGTAAAGTGTCTGATGTATTCTAGATGTTCAACAAATATTAGCAATAGAACTAAAGAGAAAAATGGATAAGGGGCTCATAGGAAATAAATGTAGAAAGAAAATTATATCCGCATCTAAGAAATATGAGGTTACCGCCTTCCTCTCCCATCAAAGGCATGCAAGTATGAGTTCATGGTCAGGATGGAGAAAGAGGAGAGGACATTTAAATGTGTTTTCCATTCTTCATGCTGCCTCACTACAGTCCAGGAACAGTTTTAGATACATATTTTCACTTACATACCACTGCCGTTCATCACTTCTAAATTATTCCAGTCAGAACTTTTCTACATAAAGTTGTATTTGGGCCTTGTTGTTGTTCAGTTGCTCAGTCATGTCCTACTCTTTGCAACCCCATGGACTGCAGCGGGCCAGGCTTCCCTGTCCTTCACCATCTCCAGGAATTTGTTCAAACTCATGTCCATTGGGGAGAAGGCAATGGCACCCCACTCCAGTACTCTTGCCTGGCAGATCCCATGGACGGAGGAGCCTGGTGGGCTGCAGTCCATGGGGTCGCTAAGAGTCGGACACAACTGAGAGACTTCCCTTTCACTTTTCACTTTCATGCATTGGAGAAGGAAATGGCAACCCACTCCAGTGTTCTTGCCTGGAGAATCCCAGGGATGGGGGAGCCTGGTGGGCTGCCGTCTATGGGGTCACACAGAGTTGGACACAACTGAAGGGACTTAGCAGCAGCAGCATGTCCATTGAGTTGATGTTGCCACCCAACCATCTCTTCCTCTGTTGCCCACTTCCCTTCTTTTCCTCATTCTTTCTTAGCATCAGGATATTTTCCAATGAGTTGGCTCTAGGAATTTAATAAAAATGTGTAGCTTCAGTCATTCCATATGAAATAATATGATGACTGATTTCTACTTATGCACCATACATGATACACACTTAAAGCTTATTGATGCATTCCACATTGATAGCTATATCCCACTTTGACATCGGTTGTGCTTGTTTAGAGCATATAGGCTACAATTGCTCCACTTCCGACTCTTCCAAGGTTAGCCTGCAGGATGTTGGTGCATTTTCATCAATAATGTCATATAATGCTCAGTCCATACATCACCATCTCCTACCTTCTCATAGGGACGGCGTTTCCCGCGGCCATGGGTTTTAACCCAGAACATGACTGGCTAGTTGATATTAGTGCTAACAAATTCAAAATCGTCCCTTCAGACAATCCTTTCAGCAGTTTTCTGTCTGAACTGCTTACTTTGGATCTGGCACGGGATCAGATTCAGTCATGTCCTGAGGTTGCAATTATTGCCCGAGAAGCTGAAGCTCACATTTTTATCCTTCAAAAGCTTCTGTTGACAATCAGACTTAAATTCTCTGGTGATTTTAGTGCTTGCGATCATCCAATAATTCTACAAGCATGTCATGAATACCAACAATAGGCTAAGTCCTGTGCTCACTGCCAGGGATACAAAGATGAGTGGGATATGGTCAGGAGTTCACACCCATTTGGGAGGAGGGAAAGAGTCCTGGTACCATAATGAGATAATAATAGCTGCAGCTTTCACTAATGAATTGGTACATACCAGACATTTTCCTCTCAGAGTTCATTGACTCTGTATTTTTCTATCTGAAAAATTGTGATAGAAGTAAATGATTTTAACATTAAATAAATAGCATATGCACCAAATCACACATAGCTGATCCACAACCCATATTCTTTTCTTTTTTTTTTTACTTTTAATTTTGTATCTGGGTATAGCCAGTTAACAATGTTGTGATAGTTTCAGGTGAACAGCAAAGGGACTCAGCCATACATATACATGTATCCATTCTCCCCCAAATTCTCCTCCCATCCAGGCTGCCACATAACATTGAGAAGGGTTCCCTGTACTATGCAGTAGGTCCTTGTTGGTTATTCATTTAAATACAGCAGTGTGTACATGTTCATCCCAAACTCCCTAACTATCCTTTCCTCCCATTCTTCCTCCTGGCAACCTTAAGTTTTTTCCCTTAAGTCTGCGAGTCTCTTTCTGTTTTGTAAATAAGTTTATTTGCATCATTTCTTTTTAGATTCCACATACTAGGGATGCCATATGACATTTTGGGATTCCCAGGTGACTCAGTGGTAAAGAATCCACCTGCCAATGCAGGAGTTGCAGGTTCGACCTCTGGGTTGGATAGATCCCCTGGAGAAGAAAATGACAACCTGCCCTGGTATTCTTGTATGGGAAATCTCATGGACAGAGGAGCCTGGCTGGCTACAGTCCATGGGTCGCACAACTGGAACATGACTTAGCGACTAAGCAACAACAGGACAATATTTCTCCTTTTCTGTCTGACTTCACTCAGTATGACAGTCTCTAGGTTCTTCCATGTTGTGGCAAATGACATTGTTTTTGATAGCTGAGTAGTATTCCATTCACATTCACAACCCATATTCTTAACTGATAAGGTACAAAAGAGTGTAGTGTTTTTCCTGACTTTTAACATCAACCTTTCCCATGTTTTTATCCTTTAGCTTATTCTAGCTAGTATAGAGTTATTATTTACTCAGCAGATTAAGGAAGCCCTTTGCAGGAAGCTGTGAATGAGGGCTTGAAGGATAGCTGGGTATCTGTTCACCTTCCCAGATATATCCTATATTTCCCTTTTAATCTTTCTTTCTGAACCATGTCACTCCCTCACCTTCACTGGTGTACCTGGGGTGTCCAGTAGTAGGACTTTAGTGTTCCAGATGTTTAGAAGACTAAACACAAAACCTGTTTGTCTTTGGTTCAATCTGGATACCATTCGGTGCTTCTGGAAGGTGTGGGGTGAGGCACCATCGTTCATACAGATATTATCTTCTCATTTTGTACCATATGCCAGCACCATCAAACATGCCTGTTGTTGATCAAATCAGAGTATTTTAGATGATTTCTGCCTTGGCTTAAGCAGTCAAGGTTTTACTGTTAGCTGCTCTTTCCATTCAGAGGAAAATAAATCCATACATTTTAAAATCATTCTCTCTGTACCACTTAAATTTGTTATCCCTTTTTGGGAAACACAGGGCTAACACAAAATATGCCAGACCATATGAGATCTTAAAGGAGGAGAAGATATCCTGGAACTCTGTCCCTTTAGCCACATGTGAAAGCTGCAAAAAAAAAAAGAAAGAAAAAAGAAAACCCAGGCAGGAGAGGTAATGAATACCCCCACTGATAGCTTTATCCCAATAAATATTTCTTAAAATTCACCATGCCTTTCCATTTTTTCCTGTAGCCCCCTTAAGGCACATTTCCACATGGTTTGTTTGATTTAGTTCACTGTGTATTTTTAAAGGGACTTCCCTGGTAGCTCAGCTGGTAAAGAATCCACCTGCAATGCAGGAGACCCTGGTTCAATTCCTGGGTTGGGAATATATGCTGGAGAAGGGATAAGCTACCCATTCCAGTATTCTTGGGCTTCCCTGGTGGCTAAGTTTGTAAAGAATCCACCTGCAATGGGGAAGACCTGGGTTCAGTCACTGGTTTGGGAAAATCCCCTGGAGAAGAGAAAGGCTCCCACTCCAGTATTCTGGCCTGGAGAATTCCAAGGACTGTAAAGTCCGTGGGGTTGCAAAGAAAATTTGATTTCTAAGCGTTTGTGGGTATGTTATTGTCCTTCTCTAAATCCTTCATTAATTTCTCCAAACCCCTTTGGGTAAAAGTCTAATGTCCTTAATGTAGCTATAAGATGCCCACAAGAAGATACCACTGCCTATGATTTCAGCCTCTTGTCAATTTTTTTTATTATCCTCTGTTCTTCTCACTCTCATTATCTTCATTATCCTCTGTATCCTCTGGATTTATTCAGATTTCTTGAAACTATTCAACTAATACTGGTCTTCTTAGTTTGGTATACAGTAGTGTTGATTGCAAAGAGAAAGAGCTTTGGACCTTGACTCAAGTTTCCCATTAGATTCAGTTTCTCTTTGGCTGTGTTGCAGTTTATTTCAAATAGAGATGGGGATGTTTCACTCTCAGGATTATTATGAATAAGAAAGAAGACGATACCCACCTTAGTAAATGCAATTTATTTCTTATAAGAGCAATTGCTCTTTATTTTCATCTTCCAAAGATTGGATGTTTGTCTTGCTATACAAAGTGGGTCCCATGGGCTCCCTAGATCATATCAGTGTCACCTGGGAGCTTTTCAGAAATGCAGAATCTCAGACCCCACAATAGACTACTGAATCAAAATCTGCATTTTAACAAGATTCCCTAGATAATATAGGTGCACATTGGGAGCTTATTTACAAACAGGTGGTAATATTTCTTAATTACTGTGTTTCTCTTGTAGAATTCAAATCAAGCCATCATTCCCAGTAGGATGTAAGCCACTGAGGGCTGAGGATATCTCTGACTTATTCATTGTTATATCCCCAGGATTTACACGAAATCACTCAAAGACAGTAGTTAAAAAATTAGTAATATGTTCCAGAGAATAAATCAGGACACAGTTTTCACCACCCAGAACCTACTGTTACATCCTAACCCTGATCACTGTCAGTCATTACATAAGTTTAGCATGCTATTCAAGGATTCTGTATATATCAAAACTCAAATGACTGCAGGTTCATTTTTCCCCAGGGCATAGGAAGTGGAGACTATTTGGGAAAGCATATTTACATACCCTAAATGTACTTTCAGAGCATATAAATCCAAACCTCTGCATTGCATTTTTGTCTTCATAATGATTTACAGTTTTAAAAAATATTTTTAAATTATTTATTTTATTTTTTGGTTTTGCTGGTTCTTCATTGCTGCATGCAGGATTTCTCCATTTTCAGAAAGTGGGGGCTACTCTCTAGGGGCAGAGTGCAAGCTTCTCATTGTGGTGGCTTCTCTTGCTGCAGAACAGAGGTTCTAAGCACATGGGCTTCAGTAGTTGTAGCGCAAGGGCACGACATGTGGCATCTTCCTGGACCAGAGATCAAACCCATGTACCCTGCATTATCAGGTTTCGTTTTTAGCATTATCTGTAATAATTATTTCTAATAACATGGTGTGTCATGGAGATGCATTGTGCTTTCTCATTATATTTTAAAACATCTCACTTCTCATCCGGTTGTTTATTAGATGTGTGTTAATCCAATTACTGAATAGATGTGTGTGTGTGTGTATGTATGTGCATATGTGTTTTCAGCACAAACCCCAGAACCACATATTTAACACCATTGATTTTGCAAAAGCATATTTTATAACTGTAGGTACATGTTTATGCTCTTTTTGTTTCACACTTGCCACTGTTATAGTAAGCAAATCCCTCGTGAACTTTCTGATGAATTCAGATGATGTTGTGGTTCACAGCTACTGCCAGTGGAGTGTGGGTGTTTCTAGCATCCAGAAGAAGTGGCCCAGCAGTGTGATAAGAAGCTAACATAGTTTACATTTCACTCAGCATGCCCCAAAGCCAGGTGACTCCTAATGAATGTTAAAAGAAATCCTCATGACCAGCATTTTCATTTTCATGGTATTTATATCTCACAATTTTAAATTGATAGAATCAAATACAGAGAAAAATGCCACAGTAAGTGCCATCTTTGATGTGATGTCCTGGTAACTTTTTAATTCCAGAGGGTGACTAGATATGGATGGAGTTGGTTGGAGCCAGCAGGTTGTGAGTCAGGCTTTTTTGAAAGCTTGAGTTTTATTCCTTGCATGACTCAAGCCGAGTAATGTAGAGTAACATCAGAAATTTTGTTGAGGGTGACATTTCAGGCCTTTGGTTTGGTTTGGTTGCAGTCAAACACCTACAGACCACTTCTCTTAACGAGACAGAATTGTAGCTACAATATCCTTAATGGTCTGTGGAGAGAGAAATGATATAGTACAGATTCTAACTTGAGTTCTTATTTTAAGTCTGGACATGATTTTTACCAGGATCAGGAAGGAGTTTATGGTTTATTTTTATGGAATAGAAGGTCCACGAGGTTCTTAATGCACACTCTAAGCTGAAAGCAAGTGTCTCCTAAGGTTTGTGAGTGATGAATCCAGAACTCCAAAGGCCAATGCAGGGTTGTAAACTTACATTCCTTTTGGCATGAAAGAAATAAGCTAGTCTCCAACCCTTTTCAAAGCTATGTTGACTAACAAGCAACCTAATTGTAGTATAAGCAAAGGTTAGTGACTTAATGTTCTAATTATGAAGAATTTTCATCCTTTTCTCAAATTGAGGTGTGTCCCAGCAACAGTTAGTTAACTTGCATTTGAGGATTATATGCATTTAAATATAAAAAATTATGTTTCACAGTAAAAATATATGTGTAACTATGTAAATACGTATTTGTGTGTATTTCTCTAATGTTAGCTAGTTTATCAGAGAAGGCAATGGCAACCCACTCCAGTACTTTTGCCTGGAAAATCCCATGGATGGAGGAGCCTGGTAGGCTGCAGTCCATGGGGTCATGAAGAGTTGGACACTTACTGAGCAACTTCAATTTCAGTTTTCACTTTCATGTATTGGAGAAGGAAATGGCGACCCACTCCAGTGTTCTTGCCTGGAGAATCCCAGGGATGGCGGAGCCTGGTGGGCTGCTGTCTATGGGGTCACACAGAGCTGGACATGACTGAAGCGACTTAGCAGCAGCAACTAGTTTATACAGGAATCTCCTGGGCAGTTACTTCACATTAATATGATTCTTACTTTCACTATCCATACTCCCCCCTCCACTACTTTAAACAGTTCTTTTTGCTCTTAGTTCTGAATAACACAAATTTAAATAAGCAGTTGTTTTTAAGCAATCATTTGTCATTGCTAATGTGATTACAGAATGAGTAATGATCACCCTTCTGTTTAAATACTATCCTTGGCATGTGTTTTCTATGGAGCAGAGCCATAGAGAAAATGACTTTGCAGATATTAAACTGACCTATGATTTGCCTTTTGCCCTTTGGCTAAGTCATGTCATTGATGTAGATTTTGTATGTGTCAACCTATTGATTGATTAACTGATTCCCTTCTCATTAAAGAAGAAGGTCTTGGTAATAAGTCCAGTTATGGTCACATAGTTAAGAGCACGTTTTGGAGTCAGAGTAATTGGGTTGGTATCAAGGCAACTCGGTGTGTATCTTTAGCCGCACTGCACACATTAGAAAATCAAGGCTCCAAATGCTTGTATGAGTTTATACATAGAAAGTAGATAGTACAGTACCTGGCAACAGGTAAAACTCTAAACAAATAGAAAACCTGTAGCCTCTGTAAAACAGCTGTCCAGTGTCTATAGTTCAACAAACTATTTTGCTTCTATGTGCTTTTTAAAATTTACCAGAGGCCATCATAGCTCCAAATATGTTGGCATATTAAAATATAGACAGGGAAGAATAGTTTGGCTTGTTCAACAGCACCTGTATCTTGAACACCTTCAAAAAACCTTTATATCCCTGACTTTCATCGAGTCTCTAAAATATAGTGCTATTTGCATTTACTTATTTAAAAGGATGCTAAACCTTTCTTACTGACTAGATTCCTTAAGATAGGGGTCACTTTTGGAATCAGGGAATGAGGCTATTTGTTGGCTAAATGTGCAGTCTTAGTCTCCACTAGAACTGGACAAGAGATAACAGGAAATAATGGAGGAGAGGTGCAGGCAGACAATAGATGCAGTTACCCAGAACACTTAAGAGTCATAGTAAGCTCCAGCCTTTCTATCAGTTTTAGAGTGAACCAGATTTCATGATGAAAGAGGTAGAATTATAAATAGAACATTTGTAATGTGCAATTAGCATATGCATATAGTGGGCCTGAATTTGAATATCTCAAATGTTAAGTTTACTATATTTATCTCAGCCCATTAAACCTTACCACAGAGGAATATATGTATTTTTTTTAATGCTGGGAGTGTTTTTTTTTTAATATTTATTTATTTGGTTGATCAGCACACAGGATCTTCTTTGCATCCTGAGGTGTCTTTCATTGCTGGGCATGGGCTTAGCTGCCCTATGACACGTGGGATCTTAATTAGTTCCCCGACCAGGGATTGAGCTTATATCCCCTGCTTTGCAAGGCATTTTCTTCCCACCAAGGAAGTCCTGAAAATACATATTTTAAAGAATAAAACCACAATATAACGTAAAAACAATGGCAGGACTATGTAAACTGGTAATAGTTGAGAACAAAGTGATGAAAATGGAAAACAAACAGGAGCAAAAGGGCACAGTTAATTTAGTTAATACACACAATTGTGTAATGGAATTTCTATACATTTGTTATTGGTGGGGCCAACATGTTGGCTCTCAGTGTACCTAGTGTCCATTGTGATTATAAAAGCTAATTACTGGTACAAAGAAGGATATCCAGGGGATAAAATAAACTAACACATCTCAAGAAATGTTGTTAGTGTCTTAGTGTCGGGAGCAGTTACTTTCACCTACACGTTCTCTCCCTGCAGGGCTCTAGGCAGGGTAATGAGCAGCATCTTCGACTCTGGCGCTGTAATATCACAGTTAGGCATTTCACAGGGCTCTTAATTTCTATCATTCCTTAATGTAGGTCACAAAAGTGCAACTGTTGCATGTAAAGTGCAATTCAGTGGAACTAACTCTACTAAGTCGACTGAAGAGAAGGACTCATCGTACAAATGAGATTGCAGTTGGAGCTCTCAAGTATTCCTGTGTAGCCTAGTCATAGGTCTTAGAATATTCACAACAGTGATTTTCCAATATTTTTATTTTTTTAAATTTTATTAGAGTATAGTTGATTTGCAATGCTGTGTTAGTTTTAGGTGTAGAGCAAAGCGTATCAGTTATACATATACATATATTCACTCTTTTTGAAATTCTTTACCCATATAGGTCATTATGGAGTATTAAGAAGAGTTCTCTTTGCTATACAGTAGGTCCTTATTAGTTATATATTTTATATATTGGAGAAGGAAATGACAACCACTCCAGTATTCTTGCCTGGAGAATTCCATGGACAGAGGAACCTGGAGGGCTACAGTCCATGGGGTGGCAGAAAGTCGGACACGACTGAGCAACTGAGCTCACACACACACACACACACACACACACACACACTTTACATATAGTAGTGTGTATTTGTCAATCCCAGTCTCCCAATTTATCCCTCCCCCCACTCCACTCTCCTTCCTGGTAACTGTTTCATTTCTACATCTGTGACCCTGTTTCTGTTTTGTTAATAAGTTAATTTGTACCATTTTTTAGATTGCGCATGTAAGCAATATCATAAGATATTTGTCTTTCTGACTTCCTTTACTCAGTATTACAATCTCTAGGTCAATCCATGTGATTTTCAAATATTTTTAATTTTTGTAAAAGCTTTAATTTATTTTTGGCTGTGCTTTGTCTTTCTTGTTGTGTATGGGCTTCTCACTGAGGTGGCTTCTCTTGCTGCAGAGCACAGGCTTTAGGGATAAAGGCTCGATAGCTGTGGCACGGGGGCTTAGTTGCCTCGCAGCATGTGGAATCTTCCCAGACTAGGGACTGAACCTATGTCCTCTTCACTGGTAGGCAGATTCTTATCCACTGTACCACCAGGGAAGTCCCTCAAATATTTTTACATAGCCTAACCCTCTTGTCAAACAGTGCCTTCCATAGAAACATTTAAAGCTGGTACATTTGAGGATCAGCATTATGCTGTGGGCAATGTTCAGCCACATGGTCCCTCGTGCTCCATCTCTGGAGGCATCGTTGCAGATTCTGTCCTTGGCACAGAGTTGTGCCATATGCTTATATATATACAGTATCTATGATTTGACATTTATGTATGTGTGTGTTTAATGACAGATATATACAAGTAGAAACAAAATCATATTTGGTGAATCAAGACCTAAACCTGCACTTTGCACACCTATTGCCAGTTAACAGACATATTTCTACTTAATGTAACTCTCACACTGACTCCATTCTTAAATCTATGGTGACGTAGAAACTGAAGCTAAGGGACTTCCCTGGCCATCCAGTGGTTAGGACTCCGGGCTTCCAATGCATAGGGTGTGGGTTCGATTCCTGGTTGGGGAATTAAGATCCCAAATGCCACATGGCAAGGACAAGGCACATAACAACAACAAACGACCCCCGTGAAACTGAAGGTAAGAAAAGCAAAATGCTTTGTTTAAAGTCATGCTGATGTTTAAACCACAAAGCCAATGTTGTGGTTGAGTACTCAGTGACTTCAAAGTCCACATCCTTTCTACTATACCATGGTGCTGAATTACATGGCAAGGCTAAGCACTCAGACCACAGGGGCTGGCTCATGCAATGCCTGTCATTTTCTACTCTTTATCCTTGAAATTGTCCTAAAAGGTATTAGTGGCAGAGTTCAATGGCAGTCGTTAGCCACATGAAATAAAAAGTGCGTAACATCTTAAATGAGACCTTTTGAAGCCATTTTTTTTTCTCCCAAACCTCACCATTAACACAGCACAACCTAGATTCCAGTCTCCAGTGTGTGTCTACATATAATTGCTGTTACTGTTAATGAGACTTCTGTAGGCTCACAAAAGAAATAATGGGACCCATTGAATCCAAATTATGTATCCTTTAATAGTTCTTCCTAGTGAATAAGCAAACTGTATCCTGGTGATTCCTGTTGCATAGCCAACAATTGTTTAAATGCTGGGTCATTTGTGGGCATATGCTCCATCTGTCAGGTGTCACAGAAACCTAAGGATATAAAAAAGTCCTTCTACCACCTAATGGTTTTCATCTGTTTGGTGAATTCAAGAGTTGACCCTTTAGAAGCAATAGCTAACAAGGACATAGATCAAGGTGTTAATTTGGAAGGTGTTACAAAGAGAGGAAGCAAAACTGTCTATAAATAGAAGACTTTGGAAAGGGATGTGAGGTATTTGAAATTAATGGGCTGCTAGCAGACATACTTGGGTTCAAATATCTCCTCTCCTATTTGTTGTCTTGTGGTTTAAATAATCTGCCGAAGGATCAGTGTTCAATAAGAGGTTATTCATTTTCCTTCTTCCCATATATTTTATTTTCCAAAGAGGCAACAGCAGAATTCAGAAGAAAAAAAATAGAATGATTATTTATTTGGAATGGAGGGAAAGATAATTGTAAGCCAATATGTTTACACAAACATAAGCACACATTCCTTTGAAATCCAAGACTGAACTCCATGGTGCTGCTGCTTATTAGCTTGTGTGTGCTGGAGGGTTTATTTAACTACTTTGTGTCTTAGATTTTTGACCTATAAGATGAGAGTAATAGAAACTCTTGGGTGTGAGGATAGCATACTACATGTTAGTCAATTAGTACAGTGCATAGTCCATAGTAGGTTCTACCTATTTCCAGGTTTCTTCCTCTTCCATCTCTTCCTTTCACTCATATAACTTATCCTTCCATCTCCTGATCTGACCATGGTGAGAGTTATCTTTGAAATAATGTTAGAGATTTTGTTTTGCTTTGTTGCTCCCACTTCTGACTCAGAAAACAACTTCAGAAGTCAAATTATTTATGGAAGAAACAGTTATTTACTGTGAATCTTGATGTTAACATTTGATGATACACACTTCCTCTAAGGAATAGTATATTGCACTTTTGCAGAAAATGACCCTGCTTTAAAATCCTCTTAAAATTCATATTGTGTGAGGCTTTGAAATACATGTGTGGTGATTCCTCTATAATTACATATCATGAGTTACTTATTTCCTAATAAGCTCAAATGGAAAAAAAATAAAAATAGCACCAAAGTAATGTAATAGGAAGTTTTTTCCTTTCTCTGACTAAAACCAAAAAACAAGTAGACATAAGCTGTTGTTCAGTCACTAAGTTGTGTCTGACTTTGCAACCCCGTGGACTGCAGTACACCAGGCTTCTCTGTCCTTCACAGTCTCCTGAGGTTTGCTCAAACTCATGTCCATTGAGTCAGTGATGCCATCCAAATATCTCATTCTCTGTCGCGCCCTTCTCCACCTGCCCTCAATCATTCCCAGCATCAGGTGCTTTTCCAATGAGGTGGCTTTTCGTATCAGGTGGCCAAAGTATCGGAGCTTCAGCTTCAGCATCAGTCCTTCCAATGAATACTCATGGTTGATTTCCTTTAGGATTAACTGGTTTGATTTCCTGGCTGTCCAAGGGACTCTCAAGAGTCTTCTCCAACACCATAGTTCAAAAACATCAGTTCTTCAGCACTCAGCCCTCTTTATGGTCCAACTCTTACATCCATACATCATGAATGGAAAAACCATAGCTTTGACTATACAGACCTTTGTCAGCTGGATGATGTCTCTGCCTTCTAATGTGCCATCTAGGTTTGTCATAGCTTTTCTTCCAAGGAGTAAGCATCTTTTAATTTCAAGGTTGCAGTCACCATCCGCAGTGGTTTGGAGCCCAAGAAAATAAAATCTCTCACTGTTTGCATTTTTTCTTTATATTTGCCACGATGGGACCCAATGCCAAGATCTTAGTTCTTTTAATGTTGAGTTAGGACTTCCCTGGTGGCTCAGACAGTAAAGCGTCTGTCTGCAATGCGGGAGACCAGGGTTTGATCCCTGGGTCGGTAAGATCCTCTGGCGAAGGAAATGACAATCCACTCCAGTACTATTGCCTGGAAAATCCCATGGACAGAGGAGCTTGGTAGGCTACAATCCATGGGGTCGCAAAGAGTCAGACACAACTGAGAGACTTTACTTTCACTTTCACTTAAAGCCAATAGGCGTAAGTATCCTCCTCCAAATGGTGGCTTGGTCTGGTAGGAGCTGAAGGTTTTAATTTTGAGTTATTTACTATTGCTGACAATCATGCATTTTTCTGTTGAGATCGAGTCTGGACTAGGATCATGAAGAGTACTGAATATTCTGAATTCTGTTCGCTTCTGGATGTTCTATTTAAACAACAAAAAGCTCCTTTATTCTTTTTCTTACATTTTGTCTTGTTATTTAATGTCTGGCTGTATCTGATAGGCTTTTGACAGTGTTGCCACCTCATGGTCTCTCAGGCTTTAATTGGACAGTGGCAATTTTCAATTAGTGTAAAGCGCGCAGCTCTTTGGACTGCCTCTGCGATTTCTCTCACATGTATATTGTAATTATGTGTGTCTCTCAGTGTGTAAGACTGTAAACATATGCTATATATTTGAATAAGAGTGCTGTCAACACTTTATTTTAGAAGTGTATTAATTATGACTGAATAATAATGTGGATGCTAACGCGGAGCAGTATCCTGTGCCTGGCTGATATTTACATTACCAAATGCATCTCATTTTCAGAAGGATGAATTTTAAAGTAGGGAACAATTAGCGACTTTATAGAAATTGTATATTAAGAGTGTCTTACGAATAATCCTCCTCAAGACGACTAACAGCTCTTTATTTTAAATTGTTTCTTTGCCAAAACAGGCAGAGATGTTAAAAATAGAAGGTTGAATTTTAGTTTGACTTGCAGCAGCTACAGATGACTACATGCCTGGATAAGAAGATTTTTTTAAGTGTTTATAACGTTTTTTTTTTTCCCTCACGGAGACTAATATTCATTTATCTTGATTGTATTGCTCCATCAATCACCAAGATCCTGTATATTTATGAGTGCAATTTTTGAGTATGAAGTCTTTTAACCTTCACATGAGCACACACTGATGATGCCTAGGAAGATTATTATTTTCAGCAACTTTCAGTAGAGTGGGAGAAGTCAGGGGCGGAAAAGAAACTTCGTTATTGACTATTCCAAGTTCCTGTGGATCACGAGCAGGCAAATTTGGCCTGATATTTAATTCTATATAAGAACACTTAAGATGTTTCCATGGGGAAAGGTTTCTGGTGGCTCAGCTGTGAAAAATCCCCCAGTGATGCAGAGGATGCAACCAGAGCCACAGGTTCAATCTCTGGGTTGGGACGATCCCAGGGAGAAGGAGATGGCAACCCACTCCAGTGTTCTTGCCTGGAGAATTCTGTGGACAGAGAAGCCTGGTGGGTGACAGTCCATGGGGTTGTAAACAGTTGCACACGACTGAACGACTAACACTTTCTTATTAGTAGATTGTGATTTGCAAAGTGTATCTAATGATTTTCTAGCTTGACATAGTTGCCTCTCAACTCCCTACCTCCGCCTGCTAGGCTTGCTATATTTCCCCAAAGCTTTTTCTGCCGGCAAGGGCAAGCTTTCTCCTTTCCGGCCCCTCCCCTTCCCTTACCCCAGGGAGGTTTCTCTCATTAGGCTCCTCCCCATGGGGGAGTTTGGCAACCTAAGACCCTGAGGTTAATTGGATGTCACAGGTTGCCAGAGGTCATTAGACCTAGGACTCTGTTTCCTCCTGTGTGCCGCAGGGATTACAGCTCTCACTTTGGCTTCAATTCTCACAAGGTTCCTATTAAACAAACAGTAATAGATGAAATGTATATTTTTTAAAAAAATTCACTGAACAGGTTATATTTTGTAAACAGTACCTTTGGTTACAGGTACTTCTATTTTTCTTCATCCATGTTTGGTTCTGGAACACAGTGCTAAAATAATAAAATGAACATGAACTTGAGAAGCAGATAGACTTGGATATCTAGCCATTCTTCATCCCTTTCTACATGCGATATTGAGCAATTGTTTAAAATTCTAATCCTTAGATTCCTAGTAAATAAACTGAGGAGTTGAATATGTCACTCATAGGGCTGTTGTGGTACTTATAGAAAATAAGGTAGACCTAGAGTCCGTCAGACAGAGTGAAGTCAGAGAAAGAAAATTAAATGTATATTAATGCATATATATGGATTCTAGAAAAATGGTGCAGATGAAGCTATTTTGTCGGGCAGGAATGGAGATGCAGATGTAGAAAGCAGGCTTGTGGACACAGCAGGGAAGAACGGGGGCGGGCAGGAAATGAGTGAGTAGCATTGACGTATATACACTGCTGTGTGTAATGTAGATTACTAGTGAGAAGCTGTTGTACAGCGCAGGGAGCTCAGCTTGGTGCTCGCTGATGACTTACAGGGTAGGATTGCTGGGGAGGTTGGAGGGAGGTTCAAGAGGGAGGGAATATAATCATACGTATAGCCAATTCACTTTGTTGTACAGTAGAAACTATTGCAACATTGTAAAGCAAGTATACTCCAATTTAAAAAAGAAGAAAATAAACATATCTAGTATCTCCAATTTAAAAAAGAAGAAAATAAACATATCTAGTATAAGGAAGCTTTTGGTCTTAGGAAAATGACTGAATAAGCAAAGAATGTGGCAGCTACCCATGCCTGGGTATCTGGGGTAACCATGTATTTTCCGAGGGAGCATCCATGACAGAATACTGAGGAAGTAAAGCAGCTTGTGCAGAATGGAAGGACGTGTCTAAATAAGCACAGGCTCTTGGAACTATTCAACGTCTGAGAAGTCATTTTGTACTTTATTTTATAAGTGAAGGAAGGTACAATTAGAAAGGGTACGAGGTTTACCCACAGACCCTAGATAACTGATGTATAAACTTAGCAGCATTTCAACAGTTCTATAATTGTACTGATTGGAAGTATTACATTAGTTTTCTGTGGTTGCTGTGACAAATTACCACAAACATAGTGGCTTAACATGACATGGATGTATCATCTTATAATTATATAGGTCAGAAATCAACATAGGTCTCTCCAGGCTAAGATAAGGCATCTGCATGTGTTCTTTTCTGGAGCCTCCAGGGAGAATCTGTTATTTCTTTTTAAACCTTTCAGTCTAGAGGCTACTCATTTCTTGGTTTTTGGCCCTTCCTTACATCTTCAAAGTGAGCAGACTTGAATCTCTCTGACCATTATTCTGCCATCATATCTCCCTCTGACCCCAGACAGAAGAAATTTCTTAAAGGATACATATATTTAGATTGGGCACACCTGGATAACCCAGAATAATCTACCCATTTCAGGGGGTCCTTAAATTAGTCACATACATAAAGGCCCTTTTGACTGGTAAGGTAACATATTTATAGGTTCTAGTAGTGAGGCCATGGATATCTTTGGGGGGCTATTTATCAGTCTATAGCACTTAGAATTGTAACATATCAGTAGCATCATTGTAAACTGCAGCCACCATTTTGTATGAGTAAGGTATTCATTGATAAGTAGCTGGTGTGCTTTGGGAGGATATGTTAGTTTGCTGGAGCTGGCATAATAACATGTAGGAGACAGAGTAGCTTAAAGCAACAGAAGTTTATTTTCTTACAGTTCTGGAGGCCAAAAGTCCAGCTGTCAGCAGGTTGGGTGTCTCCCTAGGTCTCTCTCTTTGGCTTGTAGACAACTGCCTTCCGGCTACCCTTTCCCATACCTCCTCCATATGGTCTTTCCTCTGTGAGCCTGTGCCCCTGGTATCTCTCTGTGTGTCTAAGCTTCCTCTTCTTATAAGGACACAAATCAGATAGAATTAAGACCCATCTTAATGATCTCATTCTAACTTAAACCTACTCTTCAATGTCTTTAAGCACCATATATGATCACATGCTTTTCTTTTTAAATTTTTATTGAAGTATGGTGATTTAACATATGTTATTTTCAGGTGTACAGCACAGCGATTCAGTTATTTTATATGTATGACATATATGTATTATATATACATATATAAGAATGTATATGAATCTACATGCTGCCTGCAATGCGGGAGACCCAGGTTTGATCTCTGGTTGGCAAGATCCCCTGGAGAAGGAAATGGCAACCTATATCTATAAATATATATATGATATCATCACATTCTGAAGTACTGGGGGTTAGAACTTCAACATATTAATTTTGAAGAAGAAACTATTGACCTTCCAACAGAGGACCTGAAAGAATTATTTGTGTTTTTGTTTCAGAATGAAAAAAACTTCATTTTCATAAAAAAGTACTAATAATATCATTATTATTGCAGGGGATGTATGGATTTCCAACAGATCTATTTATAGTGTGGAAAGTAAGGGCATTTTTAGTTTTCAGATTGTTGTTGCAGATTTTTTTCAGCTAACTTCTAAGCTTCATTGACAGAATGGAGATGGAGTGGACAGACACATACGTACCCTCACACACACACACACACACACACACACACATTCACTCTTAAACACACGCATATTTGTAGCACTGAAGGCTATATAAGCATCTAATTCCATAAGTGATGGTATATTAGGTTCCATTTCCACATCATTATGGTTGTTAGTCACTAAGTCCTGTCCGACTTTTGCAACCCCATGGACTATATAGCCCTCCAGGCTCCTCTGTTGAGATTTCCCAAGCAAGAATTGTGGAGTAGGTTGCCATTTCCTTCTCCTGGGGATCTCCCCAACCCAGGGATGAAACAGGGATCTTTTGCATTGCAGATAGTCTTCAGCACTGCAGGCAGATTCTTTACCAACTGAGCCACCAGGGAAGCCCTCACCCATCACTGTAGGAATACTGTAGGAATGATATTTGGAGGAGTAGAGTTAAAATAATTAAGAATGACTTTTACATACATACTATCCTTGTAACAGTCAGGTAAATGTTTTTATAATGGTGCTAATGGCCTTGTTGGTATCATTTTAATAAGAAGAAACTAAAATAGGGAAATTTAAAGTGATTTGTCTGAAATCATATCTACCAGTTTTAATTCAAATCAGGTTTTCTGATTGTCATTTTTCAAAAAGGAAGGGTGTTTGTGAATCTATTTAGTTAGCCATCCTCTCATCTATTTCTTTGTGTACCTATGCATTCTCCAACAAAACCGTTTACCTGCCCTTCCTCTTCCTCTTAATTTTTTATCAGCACATTTGTCCATTCATCCACCCACACATCAATAATCCATTGATGAATAATCAATAAATTCATCCACCCATTGAGTTGTCAAACTTGCAAATGTGATTGTTTCTGTTAAATATGTGCTTTGGTCATGACCCTCTTCTTTCTTATTGAGGTTATGAATGAGACAGTTTACAGTGCTCAAGAGGTAGGAGTGGGTAACACAGCTAAGTTATTGTCAGGCTTTAAAATTTGGGTTTGTGGATTTCTTTGGCCATGCCACATGGCCTGTGGGATCTTAGTTCCCCAACCAGGGATTGAACCAGGGGCCCCTGCATTGGAAGCATGAAGTCTTAACCACTGGACCACACTTATCAGGCTTTTTGATCACATAAAAAAATGATTTGCCAGTGTCAAATCCTATTCTATAGCCCAAACTAAATCCCAGGTTTATGTTATTTCATTTTTAACTTTAACTTCAATGTTCTTCCAAGTTCATGGCATTTTGATTACTTCACAGTCCCTTTATAAAGAGAGAATTTCAGAGAGAATAGATGACTGTCATTTGGTTATCCACTGTGTTCTTTCCCACTGTGATCTTGTCAGTTTTTGGATAACAAATTGCATCCTGTTTAGCAAGTAATTGTGATTACCACATCAGAAATTTGTCTCATATTTTCAACTCCTGTTGGGACTCTGGTTAATCAAGGTCTTTTCAAACATAAAGGACACTGACACAACCTTCTTAAATGTTTTCTCCTTTTTCCACAGTATAACTGAAGGTTATACTGGTCTCATCACTTCATGGCAAATAGATGGGGAAACAGTGGAAACAGTGACATACTTTATTTTGGGGGGCTCCAAAATCACTGCAGATGGTGACTGCAGCCATGAAATTAAAAGACACTTACTCCTTGGAAGGAAAGTTATGACCAACCTAGACAGCATGTTAAAAAGTAGAGACATTACTTTGCCAGCAAAGGTCTGTGTAGTCAAAGCTATGATTTTTCTAGTAGCCATGCACGGATGTGAGAGCTGGCCTATAAAGAAAGCTGAGCACCAAAGAATTGATGCTTTTGAACTGTGTTATTGGAGAAGAGTCTTGAGAATCCCATGGACTGCAAGGAGGTCCAACCAGTCCATCCTAAAGGAAATCAGTCCTGAATATTCATTGGAAAGACTGATACTGAAGCTGAAATTCCAATACTTTTGCCACCTGATGTGAAGAACTGACTCATTTGAAAAGACCCTGATGCTGGGAAAGTTTGAAGGTGGGAGGAGAAGGGGACAACAGAGAATGAGATGCTTGGATGGCACACCGACTCAATGGACATGAGTTTGAGTAAGCTCTCGGAGTTGGTGATGGGCAGGGAAGCCTGGCATGCTGCAGTCCATGGGGTCTCAAAGAGTCGGACATGACTGAGCAACTGAACTGAATTGAACTGAAGGTTTCAATCTAAATTGATCTTTGAATATTAATAATATCCTGAATATATGGTTTAAATATCCATATCTATTTAAAATCTACTTCTTTTGTTTGGCTAATAATCTTAGTTGTCTCCTTTTAGTCCTATTCATCTTGCTTACATTGTATATTATCACATTGTCTATTTATTTTGAATAAAATTTCCCTCTTTCATATCAATATCTGTCCTATTGATCTATCTATCTATCTATATATATATATATAGAAAGAGAAATAGAAAATTTTTCAAGAGATCTGTGGAGAGTGATGGTTGAGTTGAAAACTAAACATGCTCCAAGGATCTTTGTGTAAGAATCTCTTATAATTTATAGTTGAGCTCCCAAGTACTGTGTCTGCTTTAGTATAAGACAAGGAATAGGACTCCGAGAGAGAATAATTTGTTATGTTTCCCCAAATCAGTCTTTTTAGTGAGAAACCCTGTGGTCCTTCCACCCACCTACTCACCAATATGTCCATTTGTTCATTCATGTGTCGATTCATAGAATTTAATGTGCTTTTGAACCTAAATGGAAAAATGGCACTGAGACTCTTACACAGCCATCCCTCTATTATTTTTATGCATGCATTCCCCAATAAAACCATCTCTCCATCCATTTTCTTTCACTTAATTCTGTTAATGACCAGTTTCCTCATCCATCCAATTATTCATCCATCCATCCACTCCTTGATCCATTCACCTAAATCTCTTTTTAGTAATAGATACACAATCATTATCCACCCACACTCTGGCACACACAAGCATTTATTCAATGACACAATGCAAGTTGACCACCCCTTTTTACTTCTAGGCTTACAATTTTTGAATAACATGAAATAAAAATGAAGTACACTTTAAACACCTTACAGTTTTATTTGTGAAATACACATCACTAAAGCTGAAAAAAGAGTAAAAGCTTCCAAATACATCTACTGCATGTACTTCCTAAACAGATGAATAAGTACCAAATACGTGATTATATTCCCAATATAAGAATGTCCAATGTAAGAGTTTAAGCTACTTTGTACAAAGAGCATTTTAGTCAAGAGGTAACATTCATGTATTTACTACAAAGTAATGCTCCATGACAAATTCTGACCCACAATATATTGTTAGGTGTATTTTTCTTGGAAAGAAGTTCCAGTTTTGGTAGAATCTATCATTGTAATTCCAAGATTCAGTCTCTACAAGAATCCACCCTATATGCAGTTTTGTTGGAATGTTTTAGTTCCTAGAAGAGAATGTGCTTTACTGATTATCTATTGGCATATTTTAAGCATTACAAAAACCCTATAGGTTTTATAATGCTAGGTTGTTAAAACTGTTACTAAAACACTTTACAAACAAGGACACTGAATTCTGGGGAGATTAAGCAAATCCCTCAGTGTATTCCTGTTTTTTCTATTTCTTATCAGGCTTTCATTCTGGTTCCCATAATATCAATTACTACTTTATAAATCTTTGATTGCCTTAGAAAAACATATTGACTTCCAACCCTGTAGGATTTAATATATTAGCCAGTATGTTACCAACATACATACAATAAGAAAGCATTATTGTTCAGTTGCTAAGTTGTGTCCAACTCCTTGTGACTGCACGGACTGCAGCATGATGCCAGGCTTCCCTGTCCTTCACTGTCTCCTGGAGTTTGTTCAAACGTGTATTGAGTCAGTGATGCCATCCAACCATCTCATCCTCTGTTGCCCTATTCTCTTCCCACCCTCACTCTTTCCCAGCATCAGGGTCTTTTCCAATGTGTCAGCTTCTCGCATCAGGTGGCCAAAGTATTGGAACTTCAGCTTTAGCATCAGTCCTTCCAATGATATGTCTAACTGAAAGGAGTTCACTGTCTTTTATGCCCCTATAGTTGCTTAAATATTGGAGTCTTGATCTCAGTACTTAAAAGAAAAAGACATCTGAGAATATAAAAGTTAAGCATTCTCAGAGCATGTTTAAGATCATTTTGGTAAGATAGGCATACTTATGTTATTTTTCCTATGACATCATTATGGATTGGATCCATCTCCTTTCTCTGAATCCTATCAACACGGATAATTTGGCTTCAGTTGCGTGTGGGTTTTTATATAAGGAGAAATTTTGCTTATCATGATCGCTCAGATAGTTGAAATGCTGGTTATGATCAAAACATTCCCTTTAAAAAAAAATTGGACTTGGGAACTTTCTTTATTGGAGTCTGTAAACTTACATGTCATGTTTCCAAACCCATAAAGCTGTGGTGCAGACTGAAGAAAGTAGCAAATTTGCCAAGGTCATGAGTGTTGGCTTGCAAAGTCTTGGTAAACAGCCTGCCAGCCTCTTCTTGTCAATATTCTCTGTTTGCATCCCTATTAGTTGAGCATACTGCCTTTCTATTTCTGTCTCTATTCTATTTCAAGCTTTTATAGGACAAACTGTACTTACGGCTTCATGCACATGGCTTCTAAATGTCTTTAAGAAATGCCTATTGCTGTTTAGGGACAGAGTAAGGAGTCTGCTCCAGCCCATCTCCTTCTCATACAGTGAACTAGGAAACCCCCAGGCTAACTAGGTATGCAGTCCTGGGGGTTTCTCTGGAAAGATGCCAAAACATATAGGCTCTGAAATCTGATTTACTTAGTTACATCTGGTTCTGTTATTTGTTAATTATGTGAACTTGAGAAAGTCCATCTATTTACAGAACCTGTGCCTCTCATCCTTGTAAAATCACTGACAAGGTGCAGGACATTATGATAGATCCTCTACAGACACAAAAGCCATTAGGCTTTACTGAGCATCTGCTATGTTCCAGCTACTATGTTTGTTGTTGAGAAGACTGTTGAATAACATACCTGAAGGCCCTGTCTTTGTGGCACTTACTATCTTAAACAGTAGCGCAAGTATTACATTCCTAATTCTGATGATAATTTCAGATTCCTGCAGCCAGAAGCAGCAGTTCACTCAGACTTGCTTCCAATTTTCTGTTTCTCTGGGAATTGCTCCCCTTGGCCAGGGTAAGGTGTTCAGCACTCACATCAGCAGCTAACGCAGAGTGCAAAGACCGCACATCTGAGATATCACGATGCTACATATTTGTCTCCTGTAAAACATCAGAAAGTAGAAGTTCACCTCCAGTGTAAGATGCTCTGTTCTAGTCTCTTAATCGGTGATTGTGTCTTCTTCACCCTTTCACCCTGTAAGACAAATTTCAGGGTAATTTGGTTTGTATGAGAATGAAGGACTGTTATCATTTCACTGAATTATTTCTTCAGAGTGTATGATCACACACATAAGTGCATATTCCCAACTCAATCTTACTAACTTGCTGGGGTGTTTTTATGTCTATTACTGAGCTGTAGTTGTATAATTTGTTCCTGCAAATTGTTAAGAATGATGTGACTCAGAAATAGAGAACAGATTTGTGCTTGCCGGTGTGTGCTGGGGGGGAACAAGGGAGGGAAGGATTGGGAGTTTGGGCTTAGCGAGGAAACATGTTATATATAAAATGTGTAAACAATAAGGTCCTGCTGTATAGCACAGGGAATTGTATCCAATATCCTGTGATAAACCATAATGAAATGGAATATGAAAAAAGCATATCAGTCTATCTATATGAGTCACTTTGATATACAGCAGAAATTAACCCCACATTGAAAATCAACTCTACTTCAATCAAGTAAATGGCATATAAGGTGGCATGACTGGATGAAATAATTATTTCGATTTGCTAAAGTGGTGCAACATTTCAGCATATAAAGGCATCTTACAAGCGATGTGAGTCCAATCTCACTCCTCCTGCTCCATCTCCCACCATCGTATTATGACTAATTTAGCTCTATCCTGGGTCGGGAAGATCCTCTGGAGAAGGAAATGGCAACCCACTCTAGTACTTTTGCCTGGAAAATCCCATGGATGGAGGAGCCTGATAGGCTACAGTCCATGGGGTCGCAAAAATCTGGACACGACTGAGTGACTTCACTTTCACTTTCAAAGCATCAAGAACCCGCGGTTGTCTAGTTCTACTTGAATACAGTGATGGAAGCAAACTCGTTCTTGAACGGACCATTTCATGTTGGGTCAGCATCTTTTGTGAGATGTTCTATTGTGTGCAAAAAGACTGACCTACAGGTTAAAATAAGTAGACTTCAAGTCAAACTTCTGGTCCTTCTGGTGGGGGAGCAGTTTAGAAACAGGAATGTTTTGTTTTCCTGTATCAATTTGCTCTTTCTCCTTACCTGCCCTTTCACTCCCCTAGCAGCCTAAATGTATGCCTGATTTAGAGTGAAGTCCTACATTCTTTATCATTTTGGTCAAAAATTTATACTCTGTTACATTTCTGGTCCCACCTTTGATATTAATTGGTTGCTGCTGCTGCTGCTAAGTCGCTTCAGTCGTGTCCGACTCTGTGCGACCCCACAGACGGCAGCCCACCAGGCTCCCCCATCCCTGGGATTCTCCAGGCAAGAGCACTGGAGTGGGTTGCCATTTCCTTCTCCAATGCATGAAAGTGAAAAGTGAAAGTGAAGTTGCTCAGTCGTGTCCAACTCTTAGCGACCCCATAGACTGCAGCCTACCAGGCTCCTCCATCCGTGGAGGAGCCTCTTTCCAGGCAAGAGTACTGGAGTGGGTTGCCGTTTCCTTCTCCAATTAATTGGTTACCATTTAAGAATTAGATTATCCATCCATTCATAACTGATATAGATCATTAGCCTGAAGCACCTGTGTCTCCCTGACAGGCACCTACTAGATACTGAGAACACAGTGTAAGATGTGACTTTAAGTGTGCTAAACTTGCTCTTCTCTCCAAGGGAGAATAGATTGATGAAAACCAGAAATCAGTAAGTGAGAGAGATTCATGTTGTAGTGATCCTTGTTAACCCCTTTGGGTTCCAAAGATGCTGATTCTCTCCCAGTAACTCTAGAGGAAGACAGGAAACTTGAGAAACTCTCCTCGGATGTCCTTTTGGATTGAGTGGAACTTCAAAGTAAGTTCCAATGTCAGAGCTACAGATGTTCACATGAGGAACTGATTTCCCCCATTTCACTGAGTCCTATTCTACATCACTCACTCTCCAGGAAGAAGTTGGCAAGCACGGTAATTAAGTCATTCTATGGTATTAAGATAGGCGCTCAGAGGAGACTTTATCTTCTCTCAGCCCTACTGTATTGATACTAGAAGTACTTCAGTGTCCTCAAGAATTCTGCAGAAGAAGGTGGAAAAGTAGTTTGTACTTTTATTTTTTGACAGCCACAGAACTATCTTCGGTCATTTGAACTTTAAGGGTAAATTTACTAATTTTAAATTCAGGAAGAAATTGAACATTTAGAAAAGCAAAAGGGTTATTTTCTTCTAGCCTCGATAAGCAGAAAATGCCACAAATTCAAAGTAATTCAACTTATTATTTCATAATAAGTTGGCTGAAATCACTAGATGTTAGATTAGTTTAGCTGCTTTCTTCTCTTATTTTAAGGACAATATAGGCTCAGTATAGAAATTTAGAAGAGTAAAATACAAACTGTCTGTGGTACAATTAAACGGGGATTAGCCAGTGCTTATATTAGTTTTGACTAGTCTCACTGCACACTTAAATTTTAGAAATGAATGCAGTATTTTATTTTAAAGAAAAAGTTAAGTATCTAATTTAAGAAAGAGAGATGGGTGACACTGAAGAATAGGCTGGGAGGGGCTCTTATTCTGAGGACAGTGCAATGTGAGTATCAGGCACTTTCCTCTGTTGTCATTATTCATCCATTGTCGTCCATCCGCTCATCCTTCCCTTGATGTTCCCTCTGCTTTGTCTCAGGAGTTCTGCTAAAATTGAATGCAGAATTGAGGGAACTCAAGGGTTTTATGTTTAGAGTAGATAAGGTTTCAGCTCACTAGACCTCACACTGCTAAATTTCTTCACTCTTCTTTAAATTACTATTTTGAAAATAAAATGAGACAGTGTTCTTTCCTTCCCTCCTTTACATTCACCTTACTCCACAAATACTTTCTGAGCCCCAAGAGCATGACAGACACCTTACTAGGCAGGGGGAATGCAAAGGAAAGTAGAAATGCAAATGTTTCCTCCCATGGCTTTTAAAGTTTTAAACTTGTAATTAGGGGATATTATGCAAATACATGAAAGATAGTGAAGGTGTAATTACACTGATGCTCACAATTCAGCTCAATTATGTTGTAGTCCTGTTGCTATGATCCCTACAATCGAAGATGCAACATGAATGACCAGTGAATGACCATGGTTGCTCACTGTATACGCGACACTCGATGCTCCTTGCCACGGCTGCAGGGAGTGACCACAGGGCTTCATCTGGTTGTGGGTGACACAGCCCGTGGGTGCTGGGCTGAGCTTGGAATCCCAAATTGAGGTAGCTTTGTGAATTGATGTCTAAGTTTTCCTCTGACTTCCTCTTTCCCTTTGCTTTTAAGCCTTTTGCTAATGGGTGCCTTCCTACCTCTGTGATTTACCAAAACAAAACTATTATGATGCCAGGCTTCTTACTGAAACTGTGTGAATATGGAGTGTTGTTGCCTTTATAGTCAGATCCGAACTCTGTAGTTTGCTCTCAAAACTCTACATAATCTGACCCCTTCCTGGCTTTCTATCCTTATTTCTTGTTACCTCTCTTTTTCCTAAAGTCAGTACACAGACCCTGTAAATCATCTTTAGCTTTTCTCACTTAGTATGCTGTGACTTATCTGTGGATCTTCACCCATACGTTTACCTGTGCTTGGAGAGTATCCCTTCCCGCTTTGTGATCTGAAATTTTAACCATTATTTTTTAAAAATAATATTCTCCAGGCCAGAATACTGGAGTGGGTAGCCTTTCCCTTCTCCAGGGGATCTTCCTGACCCAGGAATCGAACCGGGGTCTCTTGCTTTGGAGGTGGATTCTTTACCAACTGAGCTGTCAGGGTTCAGGGCTTTACCAACTGAGCTGAAACAATAATCTCATTTATTTATTTTTGGCTGTGCTGAGTCTTCGTTGCTGCATAGACTTTTCTGTAGTTGTGGCCCTCAGGCTTCTCATCGTGGGGGCTTCTTGTGTGGAGCCCAGGCTCTAGGGTGTGCGGGCTTCGGTAGTTGAGACGCCTGGGCTCAGCTGTCGTGGCTCCCGGCTTTAGAGCACAGGCTCAGTAGTTGTGGCTATGGGCTTGGCTGCTCAGCAGCGTGTGAACACGTGACTCCTGCACTGGCAGGTGGATTCTTTATCATTGAGACACCAGGGAAACCCAAATCATTACTTTTTTGTAGCGGCCTTTGCTGTTCCCCACACTCCATTTTGTGAGTTAAATAAATTTAACCTATGCACTCCATCGCCACTTCCCCCCACCACTCCAGCTTTCTTTCTGTATCGGAGCCTTGGGGCATGTATTTGAATCCAGGAAATTTACTTTAAACCTTATGCTGTTGAGATTGCCACTTGCTGATAGTAAATTCTATGGAAAAGTTCCCTAAAAATCTCTGAATTTCAGTCATTTCGTTGTTGAAATGCAGGAATGGTCTCTGGTTGGCTGTGAGAATAGATGACATATGTCGATGCAAGATGTTTACCAGATAATAAGTAGTCAGTAGTGTGACAGTAATAGCAACAGTAACAATAACACATATTTCCCGTGTGTGTTATCTCCCACAAAGCTGTGGGTCTTTGAGGGCAGAGACCATGTCTGTGTTGCTTATAATCATGTTTGGTGCATAATTAACCAGTGAATGGATGAGGTCTTTGTACCACAGCCAGGCCAACATCTTACCACTGCAGCCAATTTGCATGTGGCCCTTATCCTGGTATAATTAGCAGAAGCAGCCCTTAGGAGAGATGGTCCTCACACTTGCAGATGATGCATGATGTGTGAAAGTTTGGGATGTCTTCAGCATCATGATCACACGGAGAAGGTCCTGGGGTGGGTTGACAGAACAGTCTTGATACACTGAAGTGAGCAGGTTTAAACAGATACATGGAGACCAACCAAGAGAGCAGCAGCTTATTAGCATGTATTCTGATTTCTCAGGACCAGATATGGAGTCTTATGAACATTTGCCCCCTGTAAATTGCTATTCTTACACACCCACAGGTCTTTATTTGTAATGTTAAGTTGGTTACTTCAATGAGCCATGTGCAAGTGTGTGTGTGTGTGTGTGTGTGTGTGAATATTAATAACCGGATGAAAGGAATGAATATAGAAACACAATGCTCTGCCTTTTAAGATCATGAGGGCTCTGGATTTTGCAGAGATTTGCTAAAAATAATTCTCCAGAAGAAAGAGAAAGTACACAGTGTTTGCTAAGAGCTTTTTTCTCCATTTTCTCAGGATGGAATTTTGGGAGATTTTCACTCAGCTTATAGATAGGCTTTACTGTAATGTTTTCAGTTAGTTGTATATAGTTGAGGATGTTATGAAGTAGAAACAGCTTCAGTTATTGTACAGTTAACATTTAATTTTTCTGTTTTTCAAATAGATCATCTCAGATTATAAAACCAATTCTGCACAATAGGTGTCTTATCTCCGTATTAGAGGCAAAGTAACTGAAGCTCAAATAAATAGTGTTAATTTCTTCAGTTCACGTAGTTAGCGAGATCTGTCTTACTTAGCTTATTGTTTTTTTAAAACATATGCTGTTCCCTTCTCCCTCAGTTATTTCTAAATACAAAAGAAAGGACCATCAAAATCTAAGAATATGATATGATTTACTAATCAGAGGCTATTGATAAATGTATGGAAAATATGGCACAAGTAAGTTCTAACATAAATAATAACAGTATTTTGAATGACTTAATTTTTGATAGCAAAACTGTGATGGTCAAGAGTGACGCATGTCAATACATTCTGAGTCTCAGGAATGCATGTATATGAATGGGAACATCCATGAACCATACTTTATTCAAATTTTTCTCTTTTAATAAAAATGCTAATAGAATATTAAAATGCACATAAATTAAAATGATCATAAATTTGTATTAATACCACATTAATGAATTTATTCCCACATTCATTAAGATAAAGCGGCATTTCAACATTTCCTCTTGTTAATAAGTTTAGTACAATAAATGAAATGGATACAATTTGAGGTTCAATAAATATTTGATGTAATCTTATGCTTTAACTTTTTAAAATATTCAGAAGTAAAATAGGCGATCTAGATGCATTTGGATGCGTCATTGCTGTTTTATGTCTTTTGTATAATCTTTTCATTTATTGAGGAGCTAAATAAAATTTAAATTGGCAAAGAAAGTGATAAAATCTGTTCTGAATAAAAAGTGATCCCAAGAGAATGCAATGCCTTTTGAGTTTCTAGGAGTTTCTTTGCACAAGACTTTTTCCTTCAATTTATACATATATATATTTTAAGGAACAGGTATTTAAAAATCTCATGATGCAAGAACTAACTATGCACGTGTGCTTAGTTGCTCAGTCGTGTCCAACTCTTTGTGACCCCATGGACTGTAGCTCGCCAGGCTCCTCGGTCCATGGGGATTCTCCAGGCAAGAATACTGGAGTGGGTTGCTATGCCCTCCTCCAGGGGTCTTCCCAACCCAGGGATAGAATCCAGGTCTCCTGCATTGCAGGTGGATTCTTTACCATCTGAGCCACCAGGGAAGCCCAAGAACTAATTATATTGGCATTTAAATAATTGTGTTTATATGAAAATATGTGCATTTAGGCAATATTTTACAACTATAATCCAATGAGTTTTGCTTTTAAAAATGCAAATTAAAAATATATTTTCTTGCTTTATTTTTTAATAGGAGTCTATATAGTATAAAGAAAAAGCACCATATATCAGAACACTTTTGTTTCCCTCCTGAGAATAAACTATGAAATTTTGGGATTCTGTTTTCCCCAGTACATACCAAAATGTTTTAGGCAGAGTAGGTGTTCAGTAAATATTTGTTGCCATTATTGAAGATGGATCTGAATTCCTGCTGCAAAATTTTTATTTCTCAAAGAAGTCTCATTTCTGGAAAATGTGCTCCCATAATCTGTTCTCAGTCATCTTTGTAAAATGGGAATAATCTTCCTGGGCTAGAAGAATTATACAAATCAAAGTGGAAAAAAAAAAACTTACACAAACAGAAGGTCTTAACATCTATCAGATTGTTAGAATTATGGCACGTTATGAATACAGGAGCCAGAGCTGAGTTGAACTTTAGGCCCGCTGCACTCGTTTCCATCAAAAAGAATCTGTGGAGATGTTACAGTATACCTTCCCTTTTCCTATGTTTCATATGAAATATTCTAATTCAATGACTTTTGGAAAAAATGAAAAGAATTAGTACATGAAAAGTGATTCACACAGTTTTTGGCACACAGATAGTAGCCCATAAAAATAAATAATAATAATAACTTTAAACGTATTAACAAATCGAAAAGAATGCATACATTTTCATGTATTATTATCAATCTTTTTATCATTCTAGTTGCACATCAGTTCATACTAAGCAAGTAAATATATTAATAAATTGAAGGAACACATATTTTAGTGTTTTCTGCTCAATATTTTTATCATTGTAAATGTGTATCAATTTATACTGAACAGGCCAAAGTATTTTTTAAAGGCATTCAAACGTATTTGTTGACTCTCATTATACTTGATATACAGAGGGTTGCACAGACTCTCTGTGCAGCTGCTGTTGGCAGAAATTGATGAAGTTATAAGCAATGTAGAAAGAAACAACTTTATATTGGAACATGAGGTAGCCAAAACATACTTTGCAAATTGCCACATCACTAACCAATGTCCCCTTTCATTTTAGCTACACACAGACCTGGATCCTGGGAGCAAAAAAATCAAATACATCCTGTCAGGCGATGGAGCTGGGACTATCTTTCAAATAAATGACGTAACAGGAGATATCCATGCTATAAAGAGACTTGACCGAGAGGAAAAAGCTGAGTACACCCTAACAGCTCAGGCAGTGGACTGGGAAACAAATAAGCCTCTTGAGCCTCCTTCTGAATTTATTATTAAAGTCCAAGACATCAACGACAATGCCCCAGAGTTTCTCAACGGACCCTATCATGCCACCGTGCCAGAGATGTCCATTTTGGGTATGTATGCTTCCATTTTCACCGAACTATTAAGAATCATCTTTAAAATAGCTTTTGGCATTAGGGATAGTGTGTGACTGAATAAGAGACATTTATTACCATCTTATCTCTAATTTGCATTTCCAAATCCCCATTTTTGGCCTCAGTTCCACAGCTCAATAGCTTTAGTCCCTGAGTAATAGGAACTGACGAAGCAGTTTTATTAAAATCTCTCTCCTTGCACGACAGTACTTCAATAGGCTGAATTTGTATTCCTCTCATAGACCTGCAGTTCGAGTATTGTTACTGAGGCGGATTTATCAAGATTTGTTCCAACATGCCAGACTAATCCTATTGATATTTGCTTGATGTTTAGTTATTTGTTTGTGTGTATTCACATGCAGATATAGCACATAGAGAAATAGAAAACCATCTAGGTCTGTAGTCAGCCAGCTATTGCATTGAGCTGGTGGGTAGAGTCTAGAGTGGATTAGGAAATCAGCTACTAGAGGCTTGTGTGTTGTGCTTATCTTACTTGAACTGAACTTTTAAAAGAATCCCTGCTGTCACCAATGACTCACTCCCACTTTTTGTGAGCCATTGAAATATTCATTATACTCTACAGAACAACAGTTATTCCAAACACGGTTTTCTACCTTTTCCTTCCCTTTTTTTGTGTTTGCTTATTTATCCCCAAATCAGTGTTATCTGGTAGTTCAGCTGGTAAAGAATCTGCTTGGAATGCAGGAGACAACAGTTCGATTCCTGGGTTGGAAAGATCTGTTGGAGAAGGGATAGACTACCCAGTCCAGTATTCTCTGGCTTCCCTGTTGGCTCAGATGGTAGAGAATCCGCCTGCAATGCGGGAGACCTGGGTTTGATCCCTGGGTTGGCAAGATTCCCTGGAAAAGGGAACAGTTACCCACTCCAGCGTTCTGGCCTGGAGAACTCCATGGGCGGAGGAGCCTGGCAGGCCACAGTCCATGGGTTGCAAAGAGTTTGACACGACTGAGTGACTTTTCACTTCACTTCATCCTCAAACTCTGGCCTTGATACAGGAATTCCTGACCCAGGACTTTATACCAGGATAAAAGGAAATTTTAGAGTTCTTACTTGTCTGACAAAAGTAGTAGACAGAATGCAAGATCCAGGGCCCAAGATCACCAAAGTCATTCCTAAGCATACAGTGGATGGAATGGATACCCTAGTTTGTTTCAAACTGCATTTAAGGCAACCTATAAAGATATAATCTATGCAGCAAAATCACATGAATTAGAAGTAGGTGAACATAATGTGATAAAACACACACACACACACACACACAAATAGAGATACAAATCAAAAACCCAAATTAGGTAAATAGTTTGGCTTCATTTGATCTCTTATTTTTTAACCTACACTAACTTTGGTAGATGTACCTATTGCAGCAGCAAATCAGAATTGACTTCAGGTGTTCACATCTTACCAGTGTATTTCTTCTACCTAGACCCTATTTTGTCTATTTCTTGTGTGAAGAATCCTACTTTTATGTATTTTTTTCCCTTCTTATCAAAATCAAATCACTCCACTATGGTAGGCTGAAACGACATTTTTTCTAGGAAAAGTTTGTGGGAAACTTCTAGGGATTTCTAGCAGGAAGTTATTTCTCTTCCATCACTACTACAACAGAAAGGAACCCACGAACAATCAAAAACACCTTCGTGTTCATACTTCTTTTAAATTCTGACAGGTAAACAGGAGCTGAGAAATACTATTTTTTTTTCTTTCTTTTGATTTGCTTCTTATTTCATCAAGTTATTTAGGGCAGAGAACTTGCCTAATCCATCTTTAAAAAAAAAACTTTTTATTGTATATCGAGGTATAGATGATTGACAATGTTGTGATAGTTTCAAGTGGAACAGTGAAGGGGACTCAGCCATGCGTGCATGTGTTTCCATTCTCCCTCAAGTTCCCCTCCCCTCCAGGCTGCCACATAACATTGAGCAGAGTTCCATGTGCTATACGGCAGTTCCTTTTTGGTTATCCATCTTAAATATGGCAGTGTGTCCCTGTCCACCAAACTTCCAAACTATTCCATCCCCCTAGCAACCATAAATTTGATCTGTAAGTTTATGAATCTTTCTCTGTTAGTGTAAGGTGATTTTAAAGGACTATTACCACTTACAATACATAGAGAATTGTTGTTGTTTAATTGCCAAGTTGTGTTCAATTCTTTATGACCCCATGGACTGTAGCCTGCTAGGCTCCTCTGCCCATGACGTTTCCTAGGCAAGAATACTGGAGTGGGTTGCCATTTCCTTCTCCAGGGGATCTTCCTGATCCAGGGAGAGAACCCACGTCTCCTGGATTGGCAGATTAATTCTTTACTGCTGAGCCACCTGGAAGCCCCACATACAGAATACTTAATTACGAATAAATGATCAACTGCTGCTGCTGCTAAGTCGCTTCAGTCGTGTCAGACTCTGTGCGATCCCATAGGCGGCAGCCCACCAGGCTCCCCTGTCCCTGGGATTCTTCAGGCAAGAACACTGGAGTGGGTTGCCATTTCCTTAGAAAGCTGCTATTTTTTTCCTCATTATTATAATTTCTACATCTTTAATGGCCAAGTCTATACCTATTTATTATAGATGTATCAGAGGCTTCCATTCTTGTGTATATGAGTCATGTCCCTGATAAATATGCTCAGGGGAAAAAATAAAATACAAACTTCATGGTCAATTTCAGCTAAGGAAAGGAATTTAAAGATATTATTAGCTATATAATGCAATGTGTATGTGAACCTATACGTTGTTCCTCTATCTGAAAGATTTTTCTTTATAAGACTATAGCAATATAGTACAGCATTTCTTTATAAATATAGTCTAGTATTTATACTATATTTGTACTGCTCAATACTATACTATGTATACAATATAGTATAGTATTTCTTTATAAAAGAAATAATCTACACTAACTTAACATAGTTATTTTAAAAATGCTTAGCTTGTTACATCTCTTGAAAACCAATGGAATATGCTGCGGTCGAAAGAGGGGGGTTTTGAAACCAAATGGATGAAATTTTGAATCCTGGTTCTATCCCTTATTATCTGCTTGACTTTGAAATTCAAGGAGGTGAAACTGTTGCTGATTTCCCTTAGCCACAATGAGAAGATAACAACTTCTATCTTGCTTTCCTTTTTTGAGAATCGCATGATAAAATACAAGGTAAAAGCATGTCATAAAGTAAATAAGTGTTCAATAATTGGTAGTTGTGGTTTATAAAATTATTTTTATTAATCTCGTTCCTGTATCACCTTTGGACTTTTCCTCTGTATCGATTTTATGCATCGGGCGTCTGGTTTCTGTTTGACTCCAGCCTCTCTGGTTAAAGGAGGAAGAGGCAGCTGCACTATTTTATTGTCAAGTGTGAATTATTCCCTTCATTTCTCATGAAGGTGAATATCAGGATGAAGGTCAGCTCCTATCTCTGCTCTCTCCCTATTACCACTGTTCTCTTCCAGCCTGCCTCTTCCCTCCCTGCCTTCCTTCTTTCATTTTTCTTCCTTTGCTACTGCAGAAATGCCAGCACCTGCACCTGAACACCCTGAAGAGTGCCAGCAAGGACTGGGGGATTTCACTGTTGCAGAGAGAGAAAAATAAAATTATAATTGAGAAATTTACCAATATTATATTGAAATGAATGTGATATTCCAGAACTGTCTGCCAGTTGACAGGCTGTCAAGACAAAACACACATATATATTTGCCCAAATGGCAGCTAAATTATTTTAGAAATATCTTATTTGGAAACTGGAGGCAGAGCTCTCTTATATTCTACTGTTTATTTCAGAACTGGATGAGAATTCACTTTTATAGCAATACTGTGTAAAGAACGATGTGTGAGCTTATCTGATTTTTTACTGTGGATCCCAAGCTAGCAAGGTTAAAGTTGGTTTTTCAATGAAAATTTGCCCACACTTAATAAGTTCCAGACACTTTAAATATTTTTATGCTATTGGATATTGGAGTGAGGGATTGTAAACCCTGATTGTGTGTTCACACCTGTGCTGAGTTGCGTCTGATTCTTTGCTACCCTATGGACTGTAGCCCACCAGAATCCTCTGTCCATGGAATTTTTCAGGCAAGAATACTGGAGTGGGTTGCTATTTCCTACTCCAAGGGATCCTCCCAACCCAGGAATCAAACCCTCATCTCTTGTGTCCAGCCCTAGGTTCAGGTAAAACGAAATCTGTATTTAGCTTGGAAATAGAATCTCAAATAATTTGTCTGCAAATCTGCTTTCTACCTGTGTTAGTGATATAACCCATCTAAACCTCACCTCTATCTGTGTAGTGTGCATAAGAATCCTTACCTAAGAAAATATGTTTGGAAAAATTCAATGAGTATATTCGAATTACTTGGCATAGCCATAGAGTTGGTGCTCAGTTGATATTTGTTTCTTTACAAACATCCATCTTCGAGCTGCTTATACTAGTATGATTCAGTAAATTGTGTATATGATATGAATACCTTGAAAGTGAAGTGAAAGTCGCTCAGTCATGTCTGACTCTGCGACCCCATGGACTATACAGTACATGGAATTCTCCAGACCAGAATACTGAAGTGGGTAGCTGTTTCCTTCTCCAGGGGATCTTCCCAACCCAGGGATTGAACCCAGGTCTCCTGCATTGCAGGCAGATTCTTTACCAGCTGAGCCACAAGGGAAGTCCAAAAATACTGGAGTGGGTGACCTATCCCTTCTCCAGTGGATCTTCCCCGGGGATTGAACCGAGGTCTTCTGCATTGCAGGCAGATTCTTTACCAACTGAATTATGAGGGAAGCCCTGTGAATGCCTTAGTCAATGAAAAGTTGCTCAAGAAGCCTTAACTGTATGTTTCACAATTGCACACATTGGAATGAACCCTATTTTATTCTAAAGGGTATATTAGTAAAAAAAGGAGATAAAGGGATGGATGAGAAAGCCAAGTAGGACTTGAGCTGGAATGAATGACTGCATTGTTGAGTGCAAAGTTGTATAAAACATGGCACTGGAGGTTTTCTGAGTTTTCTTTGAGATTCAAGGCTTCTCTAATGGTGATCAATGTGTATTAAAAAGTTGCTATATTCCCAGTGCTGTTAAAAGCGTGCAATATTCACAACAGTCTTTTAACATTAGTATTGAAATTAACTTTTATATTCATTATTTTTAATCAGAAAAGTGGGGAAAATAATAGATAATCCATACTGAGATATTAAGTGGTAGAGCTGGGATTGAATCCAGATATCTGGCTCTTCTTTCCAAGGTTTGAACCAGTATGCTATACTAAACTTTGATAATATCTCTAGAGAACTTCATTTATATATGCTCTATGATTCCATTGCCTAATGATTCTGTTGCCTATTAATAATAGTTACTGTTTTTCCAAGGTGGAAGTGCTCTTTAGGTTATCATACTTTCCAAATTAAATTGAGAAGCTGGACAAAGAGGACAGGAGTTGGACAAAGAGAAGTGTGGGGGAAATCTTATACAGTTTTTAAAATAGGAATATCAGCATGTTAAAAATATAAGAACAATATATCACATAGAAATGCAAATCACAGTAAAATTAATTGAGAGCCATTTGGTGAATAACTGGGGCTGAAGTGCTATTAATATTAAAGTAAAAACTAAAGAGAATAATGGGGATTGACTTTGGATTTCCTGGTGGTGACTGCAAAAGAGAATGCACTCCCCATCAAAATATATTAATCAAAAAATCAAAAGGTCCAGAGGTTACTTAGTAAAATTTATTTTGGAAAGGAAAATCTCATTGCTTTGCAAAGGCTCATAACTATAGAGGTTATGGATGTCAGTACATAATATGCGAGGGGACTTACTCTACTTGAAACAGTGACTCAGCCAAAGGTAAAGTGTTGACGTTTGAGAACAGTTCTAGTGTTGTCCCTTCTATGTGTTATTCCCTCTCCTGTCTTCTCTTACCACTAGTAGTATGTCTTTCTTTGTAATTTTGTTCCTTTTTGGTGTGTGTATGTGTGCTAAGTCACTTTAGTCATGTCTGACTCTTTGCAACCCCTTGGACTGTAGCCTGCCAAGCTCCTCTGTTCATGGGGATTCCCCAGGCAAGAATATTGGAGTGGGTTGCCATGCCCTCCTCCAGGAAGATCTTCCCAACCCAGGAATGAAACCCGTGTCTCTTGTCTCCTGCATTGGCAGGTGGGTTCTTTACTGCTAGCACCACCTGGGAAGCCCTTTTTTTATGGTAAATATCTTCAAATCCTCTTTTGGAGGGAGGCCCATGTAAGATACAGTCCATTTCTTATGTGTCGTCCATCACCTTTAATGTGAAATACATTTAATCTTAGAGAGAAGTTGCAGTTGTAGTCCAAATTAATGTTTCCTTAACTTTTAGAGTGTGCATTGCTGAGATGATACCCCATCACCGTGAGATTCTTCAATCAGTCTTTGCCACATGGGTGATTTTCTACACAAGCACAATACAACCTTCAAAATTAGGAAATTAATAGTGATACACCATTGCTAATGGATGCACCGACCTCAGTCAGATGTCTCCAGTTGTCCTAATAAAGTCTTTTTATAGCAAAAGGATCAAATCTAGACCTCCCCCCCCAACATGCATTACCATGAGTTCACCTCTAAACCTCCAATGCCAAAGCAGCACCACAGGGTTCATTCTAATTGTTTCTTCTTCTCCAACAGTGAGAACCCTGTTTCTTTTCCCTTGATGTATTTGGTGTTAGCGTCACCCCTCACTGCTGTAGTAAGTGATTTTCATTTGCTGCTCTGCCCATCCCCTGACTCCCTGACACAAATGTTTATTGCTTTCACTCTACTTCTACCTTCCTGCCTTTCTGTGAATTCTTACCTCACCCAGCCATACTCAATGGCTTTTGGAATGAACTGTTTATATGGCAGGCAGTCAGGAATGGAGGCAGGAAATTATATGATACTCTCAAATTCTATTCTCTTGTGTATTTCAGCTGTATTTATGGTACAACAGACCTACGGCAGTGGCTCCAACCTGTGCTCAAAATAGATTTACTGAAAAAAATAAAAGTTAATTGGTCAACACCAAATTAAAGAAAGTAAAATGATTTTCATACATCAGACTGTTTAGAGTATTAGTATATAAGAATTTGATAAATTCATATTTTATGCCCTTTTGGAGATTCAGGCATTTATATGATCCCAGAAACTATTTTTAAAAAGTATCTTGCAAAACTGCGTAATTTTATACTATGAAAGTTATAAAAACACATGTCTAATGAGAAGAGAATTTTGAATCTATGTTAGGTCACATGTTAATTTAGCATGCAGCTAAACAGTCAAATTTGCAGTTTCTAAAGAGCAAATTAAAAATTATGATGACTGTAGCTTACATGCATTAGCTTGTTATTCTTGTCACTGCCCGATAGACATTTTCATCCCATAAAAAGAAGTTTCCCCAATTAATAATTAGAAACTCATTTTCATGTTTTTATTATTAAAGAAGCAGTTTATGTTACAGAAGCTTAAAACATCAAAGGATGTTCATACTGACAAACTGTCTTAAACTTAACGCACATCTTTTTTATAATGTAGAGGTGGTGGTTTTCCTCCTCTCTTTCAGCTAGATTCTGAAAAGAGTTGGTAACATTTCTCTCTTTTAAAGGAGAGATGCAAAGTGAGAAAGAGAAAAACATATCTTGATGGATTTGATTATCGTTTTTGTCTTATTTGATTCAGAGTGACAAACAAAATTGAAATTCTTTAGGAAAACATGGGAGGGAAATCATGAAGATTGAAATAAACATTTTTCAAAGAAATCCAGCTGCTCTACCTGGTATCAGTGTCTGTAACAGCTGTGCTTCCCAAACTCCAAGAAGGGAGAGGACTGTGTAGTTTCTGTTCTGCAGAAGGAAGGGACCTGCATTGTTCTTGTTGTTCAGTTGCTAAGTCGTGTCCGACACTTTGTGACCCCAGGAACCGCATAGACAGTTGGTACAATGACTGAATGTTTTCTTGTATCTTATGATAAAAATAAAGCAGTGATTTCTGGTATGCAGATTTTGGTGGTTCCCAAAGGTCTCCTTAATTGATCTATGGCTTAGAAATCACTGGAGTATACAGATGGGAAAGTTACTGGCAATAAACTGTGAGAGGTACCTAAAACCACTTAGTCTTCCAAAAGGCATTGTTATTTCTATATGGTGGCTAAGAACAAGATTGGCGTATAATGATGGGGATATAAACAAGGTTTATTTGAAAGCCTTCTGCGAAGAGAAAACTCCTTCCATCAAATTTTGCTTTAATGCTTGCTCCTCTGTGCTCTCTAAACCGTAAGGGGACATTTTACGAATCAATTAAGTGATAACAATATACAATCAATTTATTGTACTGTCCCTAATGGGATTCTTACTATTTTTTGGTCAACTTATAATCCTGATATGTTTAATTTTAATGTTCTATGGGCTAAATATCAACCCAAATACGTGAATGCAGATAGGATAGCTTGTGGTGGTGGTTTAGTTGCTAAGTCGTGTCTGACTCTTGCAACCCCATGGACTGTAGCCTGCCAGGCTCCTCTGTCCATGGGATTCTCCAGGCAAGAATACTGGAGTGGGCTGCCATTTCCTTCTCCTATAGGATAGCTTAGGGAAGTTATTAAACTCATATAGAAATATACCTTCTAGAGTCACTTTGAAAATAGTTAAAATTATATAACTACTCATTTTTAGGGCTGCCTTAGGAACTCCAGACCCAATTCCATTTCGGGGTTTCATTGCCAACATAAACTGGACATTTTCAATGGTCTTTTCTTGTAGATTTGGATTGTTGACTTAGGAATTTCATATAAACACCAGACATCTTTGAATTCTTTCTAGAAGATGAATTCTCAATCATTAGGCAGTACATTCTTTTTCAGAATGGTGTAAATCAAAAGAGAATCTTATAAATACCTCATTCAATTTACAAGTTGTAATATTGGTGCACTGATGTTCTATGTAATAGAATAGTACATAAAAATATATTTCAATAATTCCATAAATACCTGAAACTTGAACCTATTGGAAACACTCTGTCCTTAACTCCATCCCAACTGGTGAACAGAGTGGAATTCCCTGTGGGATGGGATTAATTTAGAGACCTGTATCTCCCATTCATGAGTATCTCTTAATTTGAATTGGTGATTTAGAAGATTAAAATTAAACCTTTGGCTCAGCATTTACAGTATCTGAGTGGAGACAGCATTGAGATCAACCTGTCCATATCAACCAGGTCATTCACTCAGTATTCAATTATACAATGGATTCCCAGCCTGTTCATAACAGTAGCTAAAGCTAACTTTCTGGGTTTTTTCCTTTTATTTTTTCCCTCCATTTTACCTCTGTGCTCACTCACAATGAAACTCAATTTGATTATCAAATTAAACTCAGCTTAATTATCCTAGTATTGTTTCTTTGAGCTCTTCAGAAATGTGTCTTCTGCTTACATTCTTTAAGCTTTAATTGTTTGTTTATTTTATTGGTTGTGGCTGGGCTCGGTCCTCATTGCTGTGTGCTGGCTTCTCTAGCTGTGGCCAGTGCGGGCTACTCTGTAGTTGTGGTGTGTGGGCGCTTCATTGCACCGTCTTCTTTTGTTGGGGAGCACGGACTCTAGGGTGCACGGGCTTCACTAGTCGCGGCTCATGGGCTCAGTACTTGCAACACATGGGTTTAGCTGACCTGTGGTATGTCAACTATTTCTGGACCAGGGATCAAACGCAAATCCCCTGTATTGGCAGGCTTATTCTTAACCACCAGACCACCAGGGAAGTCCATCTACTCAGAGTTTTGATTTTCTATTTCTGGATACATTGGGTAATCTCTCTGAAAATTACACCCGCTTCCCTGTTGTTAAATTTTCTATGCTGAATAATACTTCATCCAAGTCTACCCTGAACCCTTCTGAAAAGGTAAGACATATACTGATTCCGATTCAAGTAATCTTCTGGTACTTGAAATACTGAGAAGTATTCTCATATCAGTAAACTTGCACTTATAAGGAAAATCAAAACACTCAACAACAACAAAAAACATTGTATTACAGATGGAAGTTTGAGAAACGCAGGAGGAATTCTACCCAGACAGTTCCATGATCCTGTTTCATCCTATCTCTTTGTCCTCATATGTTAATAAGAATGGATATTTTAGGATTCAACATATTTATTGATTTTTTGAGGCAAAAGGGCAAATCATTCTTAAGTTATTCAAGCCATGTTTGTGTCTAGAGCTCTGTGAATTAGCATCAATACCTACAGTGTTGCAACTTTTTGTTACATACCCATTTCAGAAAATCATGAATTAAAAGGGGCTAGAGAGAAAAAGCATATAGAGTTCAGCCTTTGCCCACATTCGCCTGTCAGAGAAAGGGAGGCACTGCGTGTCAGGGCAGCTTTGAAATACGCAGTTGTGAAATCCTGAAGTATTGGCTGAAAATGAATGTGGGACACCTTTGTCAATATCTTTTTGGTGTATGTCATGCCCTCCTTACCTCTCAGAGCTGGTAGGGGTTCCTAGAGTTTGAACATTTTTTAATATTTCTTTGATTTTTACATTTGTGCATAGTGGACTTAATAATTGTGCTTCCTGGATTCACTGGACTTGGAAAATTGCTATTTGAGTTTTAGGCCCAAATTGCTTTTATTCTCTGGTTGATTAGCTATCACAATTATGTGAGATATGTGCCATTTTTCCTATTCTTATCAGTAATGTTACATAGAGAAAAATATGAAATTTAAATCATGTGTAGATAAGCAAATAGGTCAATACAGGCATGCCTCAGAGATATTGCCAGTTGGGTTCTAGATTGCTACAATAAAGCAAGTTGCAAAATGTTTTGGTTTCCCAGTGTATATAAAAGTCATGTTTATGTTATACTGTATTTATTAAGTGCACAATAGCATTATGTCTAAAAATGTGTGCACACTTTAATTTCTAAAAAATTACTAAAAAATGCTGAGCTAATCATCATCTGACAACACAGGTTTGCCACACACCTCCAATTTGTAAAAAAAAAAAAAATTCAGTATCTATGAAGCATAATAAAATGAAGTATGGCTGCAGATAAAAAATGGTAAAGAAGATATACAAGCTGTTAAAAGAACTGAAGATAAAGCTAAGTATGTAGATGTATGGAGGAAAGAAATGCAAGTTTGCATGTGTGTGTGTATTTGATATTATAATTAGATACCCTAAAAAAAAAGAATAGTTACATTATGAGGCTGTAAGTGGGAACATACAGATTGTCTCAGATTCATGTCTGATTCTAAGCGAACAAGGCTTTCTTCCTTGTGTCTGGTGTCTGTACTAGAAGACTTTAGAGTCAGTATAATCATATTTGTGCCAGTGTTGAAGATGATTTTATTCATTTTCTTTTTGTCAGGGAACATGACACCAAGGAGTCTACTCTTTATAACCATGTCAGACTTCCTGGATTTCATCTTTATATACCAATTATGAATCTTTGCAAGCCGCAAGAGTGGTTTGAGTTCAAGAAATACACTGAGGGCAGGAGAGGGGAAATTCACCAAATAAAGGTCTCTGGAATAGGTATTGAGACGCTGATATGTGTTTTTTCTGAAATCCAAAGCAACGTTAGTCACTTAAGGTTAGCATGATGAATAATTGTTTTAGGATTACACAGGGGTTAATATTTAAAAGTTTATGCCAAACACACTATTCATATATATTCATTTGATCCTAACAACAACCTTATGAGGTGAATTTTATTATTTTTATTTATTAAAAGAGAACACTGAGGCACACAAGCTTAAAATATACTCGAAGTCTTATGATGGGTAAAAATAAGAGCTCCTCATCAAGCATGATCCAACCAGTCAATCCTAAAGCAAATCAACCCCGGATATTCATTGAAAGAGCTGATGCTGAAGCTCCAATACTTTGGCCACCTGATGCCAAGAACTGACTCACTGGAAAAGACGCTGTTGCTGGGAAAGTTTGAGAGCAGGAGGAAAAGGGGCAACAGAGGAGAAGATGGTTGCATGGCATCACTGACTCAATGGACATGAGTTTAAGCAAACTCTGGGAGTTAGCGAAGGACAGGAAAACCTGGCCTGCTGCAGTCCATGGGGTTGCAAAGAGTCAGACACAGCTTAGGGACTGAACAACAACATCAGGCATGCAGAGCAACTAACAGTCCACAGAGTAACGGAGGAGTTGCTATAGAGATTAGACTATATACAACAATAAAATTGATAGACAAACTCTTGTCTCTGCATTGGGTGACAGGAAGGAAAACTGGAAGTGAAGTGGAAGAGACCAGGGATACACTGGAATCCAAAAGGAGCCTGTACCTTGCACTCCCACCTCAATATTCCTGCAGGAGAAGCTGATGTCCTTGGTCACAGGGCTGGACCTGGGCCAGGACTTGGACATTCTGGAGGAGCACAGCCTAGAGCTGCTGAAGGAGCTGTGAGCTGGATTCTGCTCCCTGTCCTCATGGTGTGCTTGAGAACCTGCTGAGTCAGGCATGCACTGCCCCAGTGTCCAATACCCTTCATTGATGTTGTGTCTGCTTTCTCCACTTCTGCCTGCAAAAGCTCACGCCAAACCTAACCAGGACAAACACAGGAAAGGGAATTCTAGAAAAAGAATCCTAGTGTAGCTAAACTGATCAAGAACAAAACCATGACAGACACTTTATTTAGCTTCTGTTGTAGGCTGGGTCCTATGGAAAACACTGTGTAGATTTTTAGAAAAGAACATTATATCTGTCTAGTGTTCTCACTGCACGTTATGTATTATATAAAATTATATATATTGTTGGTTGCATGTTATTATCATATTTTTACTGAAAAAATATAGATATGAATTTATTTGTGTTGTGGGCTGAGTTCTATTTCACAAAATTAATGTACTGAAGCTCTAACCCCCAGGACCTTCAAATGAGATTGTATTTGGAGGTAAGGCCCTTGAAGAGGTGATTAAAGTTAAGTGAGGACAAATGGGCAGGCGTTGGTCCAGTCTGACTGGTGTCCTTACCAGAAGAAGAATTTGGACACAAGGACTCCAGGGGCACATGTGAACAGAAGGACCACTGTGTGACAAGACACAAGAAGAGCAGCCATCTGCAAGCCAAGGAGAGACGTCGGGAGAAATCAGCCCTGCCAGCGCCTTGAACTGGGGCTCCCAGCCTCTAGGACTGGATGAAAATTAACTCCTGTTGTAGAAATCACCTAGGCTGGAGTGTTTTGTTACGGCAGCCCTAGCAGACTAATGTGTTTTAGTGTGGCCATATTAACTTAATTAGGAGGCGCTAGGATTAAAATCCAAAACAAGAGACTTGTTAAATTGGATACCAGTGTTCTCTCTTCTAGAATTATCATGTCCCTGTATAAGCCTTGACTTAGGGTCATATCTTTGGATACATATGGAGCGAACATCTGTTCCCAGCTATGGGATGTTTTTTAAAAATAAAAAAATCATATGCTTAAGTGTGTAGAGCTTCTTTTCATTTTAAGTAACTTTTAATTTGAGTTTTAGATTTATGGAAAGGTTGTGAAATTATAATACAGTCCTCATATACCTTCACACCAACTTTTCACTATTATCAATATTAACATCTTACATTAGTGTGGTAAACTTTGTTAAAATTAATGAATTGATATTGACACTACATTTTAACACTTGTAGAGGGAACTGGTCAGGTATTTTTGTAGAATTTCCCTCATTTTAGATTTGTCTAATGGGTTAGAGTGTTGGCGAGGAAAACTGACATTTTGTGACATTATCAATGTGGTTTAGTCACTAAGTTGTGTCTGACTCTTGCTACCCCATGGATAGTAGCTTGCCAGGCTCTTCTGTCCATGGGATTTTCCAGGCAAGAATACTGGAGTGGGTTGTCATTTCCTTCTCCAGGAGATCTTCATGATCCAGAAATCAAACCGGGGTCTCCTGCATTGCAGGCAGATTCTTATCCTCTGCACCACCAGAGAAGTCCACCTGCTTACGTGCATGATGCTTCAGGCTCATCTTGTATATTTATTGCCCCACTTCTGGAATTACCTCTATCTCCAAGGAGCCCTGCTTCCTTTTGTTGGGGTCAGTAGAAGTGAAGTGTGCTAACTGCACTTGTTGCTGCTGAATTGTCTTTGATTTTAGACTCTCCCAGATGATAGAGGGAGAACAAATATGTGTGGAGATATGTATTTATACACTTGAGTTTTTAAAATACAGTGGTAATATAATTATATTATATTGTCATAGCTTGCAGTCCATTGTGGGAAACTCCACATCTCATTTTTAAAATCTACATGTATTACATTTTGCATGCGCTATTGATTTTGATAAGTTCATTGTGACACATGACCATCATTACTGTATCAGATGGAATAGTTTTCCTGCCTTAAAGAAAGCTGTGAGCTTTACCTATTAACTTCTTCATTCTCTAACCCCCTATTGACTTTATATCTTTGACTTTTCTAAAATATCCTATAAATATAATAAAATAGTATATCAGTCCAATTCAGTCATTCGGTTGTGTCCGACTCTTTGTGACCCCATGGACTGCAGCACGCCAGGCCTCCCTGTTCATCACCAACTCCTGGAATTTACTCAAACTCATGCCTGTTGAGTCGGTGATGCCATCCAACCATCTCATCCTCTGTTGTCCCCTTCTCCTCCTGCCTTCAATCTTTCCCAGCATCAGGGTCTTTTCAAATGAGTCAGCTCTTGGCATCAGGTGGCCAAAGTATTGGAGCTTCAACTTCAGCATCAGTCCTTCCAATGAATTCAGGACTGATCTCCTTTAGGATGGACTGGTTGGATCTCCTTGCGGTCCAAGGGACTGTCAAGAGTCTTCTCCAACACCACAGCTCAGAAGCATCAATTCTTCAGCGCTCAGTATATACTAAATAGTATTCCTTTGTATGGGTTACCATAACTTGTTCAACCTTTTATCTACTGAAGTATATTTGATTGCTTCCAACATTGTGTAATTACAAATATGACTGCTATAAACATTCATGTACAGATTTTTGTTTAGAAATAAGTTTTTAATTCAGTTGAAATACCTACGAGTATATCTGATGCATCTTTCAATAAGAATGTATTTAGTTTTATTATAAATTTTAATTGATTTAACCAAAATATTGACCACAAAATTCTATCAGTAATATTTGAAACATTATATAAAGACATCCTTCATTCATTAACAGGCAAAACAATGGGAGAAATCATAGGAAAAATCCATTAATATAGAGATGAATGGATATGCTTGTTTGAGTCCAGTGATCACACTGTAAATAGGAATTGTCTTAAAATGTTGTCAGATGTTGGTGTCTTTGGGAAATGCTGCCCCAGAGGAGTTTTAAATTTTCCATTTTTCTGGTCAAAATGGGTTCTCCTATTTCTAGTCTTTGAAAATGTGTTCATGGACACTGTTCACCAAGCTGTCAATACCAGTGTTATGCCTGTTTCTGCTTTTTGAAAGTCTATGCTAAAACAAAACAAAAAAATGAATACAGGGGTGAAAATCTGGTAGTCAACAACCATCTATGGAGACTGTTCTTTCAGGCTTGTAGTGAGCACCCGAATGATGTCAGCCAAACCCATATGTGTTTATTTTCTTGCAATGGACCATCTCCCCGATGGCAGTATGGATAACCACTGTATGGATAGCCAGTTTGTGAAGGGTTTCTTTTGTTCTCATACACAGATAGACATTTGACCAAATCTAGTCCGGTTAGCTCAACCCCAGGCATTTTCCATAAGGACTGAGAAGATAATGAAATAGTATCTTTCAAAGTAGCTCAGCATGGAAATATGTGAACTTAGGCACCATCAGGTACACATCATCCTTTCATAATATATACTAATATCAGAGAAACAGGAAAGTTATGCTTCTCATGTTGGATTTCTTTGGTTCTAGGAATGCACTGTACACTGTGAAAGTCCCTCAGTCGTGTCCGACTCTTTGCGACCCCATGGACTGTATCCATGGAATTCTCCAGGCCAGAACACTGGAGAGGGTAGCCTTTCCCTTCTCTAGAGGATCTTCCCAACCCAGGGATCGAACCCAGGTCTCCCACACTGCAGGCAGATTCTTTACCAGCTGAGCCACCAGGGAAGCCCCCTAGGAACACATGGAGTCATGGAGTCTCAGTTCCCATCTCTGGTTTCCATGTTATTTCTGTTTCTCCAAGTATGACAACTCAAAAAAAGATCAGGTCAAGGGATACTTGGCTTTTTAAAAACAAAAATTTCCTAAGAAATAGAAAATTGTCTGCTGGATGCTGTGGGTGTCTGTGAGGAGTTATTCCAAGGAGTTCTGGCCTTTCAGAGAGTAGTGATAGAAACGTCTTTCTCCTTGGCTATGTAAACAGTGTATAAAATGATAAATATTTATACCCACTCAATGGTGTGCTGTTTTCTCATTATATGAACCTAGGGAATTGATTATCAGTGTTGTGTCTTCCTTGTAAAAGATCCTGACACTTTAGGGCAAGGCATGGTATGGATGGATATTAATGATATGTGGTACATGTCTTCTTAATATAATAAGAGGGTGTTTGATTTTTTGTTTTTCTTTTACTGTCTTTCACTGCTGTCCATGTAAAAACAATAAACTGAAATTTAGATTCTTGGGAAAGTTAGAAGTGGAGTGGTTTATCCCTTCTGCCAGACTTGTGAAAGGATTATGCATCTCCTTAACCTGAGTGAGAAGGAGGCAATGAGAGAAGGAATGTTCTGAGTTCAGCCTGAAAAGACTCTTCATGCTGAGTGGAGTGTCACTCTTCTATCCATTTATATTCTCAGATCCTACTACAGTCTTTTGTGCTTTGTTCTTTTTTTAAAATTAGTATTAAAGAAAAACTGGATGATCAAGATGGAAAACAAAGGGCAAAATTCATTCTTGAACATGTCTTTATTGTCCTTTTTCTCACCTTGACAGAACCTGAATAATGATAATCACCCCAGGATTTTTTTTTTTTGTATTGCTCTTCCAGTGTCATTATTAAGGCTGCTAATACCATTCAGCAACAATGGAATAATATCAAACATTTCTCACACATCTGTGTGTAGGTAGCAAGTTGCAATGTCAAAGTTAAATGAAAGAAGTGCCAGTATCCATCTGAAGAGTTGCTGTTACAGCGTCTCATAGCTGTAGTCAGCTTGACACAAGCGCACTGTGAGGGGCCTTTTGGGAGACCACACAGCAAGGGAATAATAAGACCATATGATCTGAATCCAGCATTGTTGCTGCTGCTTGAGTCGCTGCTAAGGGCATGGTTCAGTTAGCTTTTTCCTAAGTGTAGACAGCAGTTCATATTTCTATTCAGCTTTTCAACAATTTGGATTTTCTTGTCCCCCACACAGATTTTTAAGTTTTATTTACATTTATTTGCCTGTGTTGGGTCTTAGCTGTAGCATGCAGAATCTTCATTGTGATGCACAGACTCTCTAGTTGTGGCCCCGAGGCTCAAGCGCTTCAGTAGTTGTGGCCTGTGCCTAGTTGCCTGGAAGCATGTGGGATCTTCCAGGACCAGGGATCAAACCTGTGTCCCCTGCATTACAAGGCAGATTCTTAACCACCAGACCATCAGAGAAGTCCCCATGTTTTTAAATTATGCACTGAAGTGTGATATCCACACAGTAAAGTGCGTATATTGTTAAGAGCACAAGCTTACACACCCAACAGACGTGTGTAATTGGCACCCAGATAAATCAGAAAAGCTCCCAGCACTGCAAGATGCATTCTTGTGCCTTTTTCTTGTCACTGTTCCCACAGAGGAACCAAATCCTTCTAAAAGCATAGAGAAGTCTTGCCTGCTTTGTACTTTATACAGCTGGACTCATGCACTGCTTTTGCTTTGGAATCAGTTTTCTCTCTACATCCAAGCTTGAAACCAGGTCTACCAAGTTTACAAGATGGGTGAATGAACCAGTGAATATATTGATTTTTTATATTTATTTACCCTATTGATTCTCTTCTCTCGTCCCCTCTTTTCCTTTGTGTTCCAGCGCTGGAAGGTGACTTTAATATTAAGTATGTTATTTGGGGTGACCTTTCATTATACACCAAGCTCAAGGCAGCTAAGCTAAGGGGAGACTTCCATGGCAAAGCTCCAACAGTGGTACATGTGTACCAGTGTGAGGTTTAAGTATCTGATCTGCCTGAAGCAGACCTCACCTTATTCCTACGAGATTCACTAATTAAAATGGCATCCATTTCAAAGGAAACAAAATTATTATTCTACCTCTCCCACTTTATTTCTGCTTTTGGTTTCAACCTCCGTGTCTGTTTTCTCTGAGCGAAGTATTAGTTGCTCAGTTGTGTCCAACTCTTTGCATCCCTATGGACTGTAGCTCACCAGGCTCCTCTGTCCATGGGGATTCTCCAGGCAAGAATACTAGAGTGGGTTACCATGCCCTCCTCTAGGAGAACTTCCCAACCCTGGGATTGAACCCAGGTCTCCCACATCGCAGGCAGATTCTTCACTGGCTGAGCCACCAAGGAAGCCCAAGAAAACTGAAATGGGTAGCCTATTCCTTCTCCAGGGGATCTTCCTGACCCAGGAATCAAACCAAGGTCTCCTGCGTCGCAGGCAGATTCTTTACCAGCTGAGCAACAATGGAAACCCAGGATTGTTGTTTAGTATCAGATATGCCATTAGCTTACATGGAACTGCTGTGTTAAAACTATTATAATTTTATTTATATAAAGTGTCATTTAAAGAACTTTATCCTACCCCTAGTAGCACCATAAATAGAGAAGATAAATACCAAATAAATATATTGATAAATATCATGAAGTATATACATACTCGTAGATAAGTATAATGTGAGATATAGGCTTCCCTGGTAGCTCAGTAATACAAAATAAATAAAAACAAAAAAATTCTGCCTGCCAACACAGGAGATGCAGGTTCAATCCCTGGGTTGGGAAGATCCCCTGGAGGAGGAAATGGCAACCCACTCCAGTATGCTTGCCAGGAGAATCCATGGACAGAGGAGCCTGGCAGCCTATGGTCCATAGCGTTGCAGAGAGTCAGACAGGGCTGAAGTGACTTCGCACATGATCTGTTAGGGTAGATATCCTACTTTCTTGAGGCTTGTTCAAAGGCATGAAAAACTATCATTGCAGAAACGATGATTACCGAGATGGCTGAGAGATGCCAGGAGATACCCCAGGGAACTTGGCTTGCCTAAGGTTTGCACGGCAAGGTGCCAATTAAAATTGCTTATTTCCTTCTGACTCAGAGGACCTATTGACATGCCTTTAGATCTTAGGATGATTTTCCAGTAATCATGTGTAGATGTGAGTGTTGGACCATAAAGAACATTGAGCCCTAAAGAAATGATGCTTCCCAACTGTGGTGCTGGAGAAGACTCTTGAGATTCCCTGGAAACAAGGAGATCAAACCAGTCAATCCTAAAGGAAACCCTGAATACTCAGTGGAAGGACTGATGCTGAAGCTGAAGCTCCAATATTTTGGCCACCTGATGCAAAGAGCCAACTCATTGGAAAAGACCCTGATGCTGGGACAGATTGAAGGCAGGAGGAGAAGGGGGTGACAGAGGATGAGATGGTTGGATGGTATCGCTGACTTGATGGAGATGAGTTTGAGCAAACCATGGGAAATAGTGAAGGACAGGGAAGCCTGGCATGCTGCAGACCATAGGGTTGCAAAGAGTCAGATATGACTTAGTGACTAAACAACAACAACAGAGATCTTTGGAAGTGATGAGAACAAAACATGTGAAATCAGCTGCTCAGAAGTCTAGACATGGGAGCAGAGCAGGACTGTGTGGGCTCTCCCTAGTAGCTAAAGGATTGATTTCCTGCACAGTGCAAGTGACCTCAGCATCATTTCTCTATTCCTAGGCCTAAGAAGCCCAGCACAATTGCACTCATCTCACACGCTAGTAAAGTAATGCTCAACGTTCTCCAAGCCAGGCTTCAGCAATACGTAAACCATGAACTTCCAGATGTTCAAACTGGTTTTAAAAAGACAGAGGAACCAGAGGTCAAATTGCCAACATCTGCTGGATCATCGAAAAAGCAAGAGAGTTCCAGAAAAACATCTATTTCTGCTTTATTGACTATGCCAAAGCCTTTAACTGTGTGGATCACAAAAAACTGTGGAAAATTCTGAAAGAGATGGGAATACCAGAGCACCTGACCTGCCTCCTGAGAAACCTGTATGGAGGTCAGGAAGCAACAGTTAGAACTGGACATGGAACAACAGACTGGTTCCAAATAGGAAAAGGACTACGTTAAGGATGTATATTGTCACCCTGCTTATTTAACTTATATGCAGAGTACATCATGAGAAACGCTGGACTGGAAGAAGCACAAGCTGAAATCCAGATTGCCGGGAGAAATATCAATAACCTCAGATGTGCAGATGACACTACCCTTATGGCAGAAAGTGAAGAAGAACTAAAGAGCCTCCTGATGAAAGTGAAAGCGGAGAGTGAAAAAGTTGGTTTAAAGCTCAACATTCAGAAGACTAAGATCATGGCATCAGGTCCACTCACTTCATGGCAAATAGATGGGAAAACAGTGGAAACAGTGGCTGACTTTGTGTTTGGGGGCTCCAAAATCACTGCAGATGGTGATCGCGGCCATAAGTGGTGATTGTAACCAAAAGATGCTTACTCCTTGGAAGGAAAGTTGTGACCAACCTAGACAGCATATTAAAATGCAGAGACATTACTTTGTCAACAAAGATCCATCTAGTCATGGCTATAGTTTTTCCAGTAGTCATGTTGGGATGTGAGAGTTGGACTATAAAGAAAGCTGAGCGCCGAAGAATTGATGCTTTTGAACTGTGGTGTTGGAGAAGACTCTTGAGAGTCCCCTGGACTGCAAGGAGATCCAACCAGTCCATCCTAAATGAGATCAGTCCTGGATGTTCATTGGAAGGACTGATTTTGAAGCTGAAACTCCACTACTTTGGCCACCTGATGTGAAGAGCTGACTCATTTGAAAAGACCCTGATGCTGGGAAAGTTTGAGGGTGGAAGAAGAAGGGGACGACAGAGGATGAGATGGTTAGATGGCGTCACCAACTCAATGGACATGAGTTGGGTAAGCTCTGAGAGTTGGTGATAGGCAGGGAGGCCTGGCGTGCTGCGGTTCATGGGGTCGTGAAGTGTCGGACACGACTGAGCTACTGAACTGAACTGAAGGATCCCATTGTATATAAGCAATTAGTGTCATAGTCAAATGAGGAAGCAGGTGGATGGATTTAAATGTGTGTAATTGTTTTAAATATTGGATTGGAGTCTTTACATTATATCCATTAAGTAAAACACCTTTGATCTGAAGATATTTCAAAATGGCATGATTAAAGTGAGTTATTGCTGTGTTATCAGCAGTAGCAATATAGGCCATTTTGAAGCTCCCTTTCCCCCAACCCCAGGGACCAGGACCATGTTGGATTTTGAAGGGATATTCTAACACATTAGACTTGGCATTTGCTTTGAACAGAAAAGATGTTCCTGACTAATGCTAAGATTTGCCTGAGTTTTTAGATATATCTGTAGCTCTTTAAGTTCTATAGAGCTTCTAATACTATAGAAGTCAACTTGAAGGGGGAGATGCTTAGAATGTGGGATTCAAGGTTAGGCTTAGGACCGCATAAAGAATACAAAAATGTGCTTCTTTGTGTCTGATTTAATGCTTTCTTGAAATGCTCAAAGATAAAAGCTGGAGCTTTGAAGCCAGACTGTTTGAATTGTGGATCTTCTCCTAACTAGTGAATGACCATGAGAAGGGAATTTACCTCTCAGAATCTGAGTTTCTTTTTTTAAAAAGGGATTTGAAAAGGAAAATTATGTGAAAGGATAAAATACTCTGCCTGACATGCAATATTTCAATAAATGTCAATTTTGCCCCAGCTTTGAGCCATAGCTGTATGTTAGGAAGGTTACCCTGACTTCCTTTCTCATCAGCATGCTGCTTCTGAATTCTCTGAGCATTGCTGTATATAGAGCTGAGTCTTTCTCTCTGATATTTTTGTTTATGATAAATTTTGAAAATTAAGCTCATATGTCCAAAGCAAATAATTGATTAATCCATTAGCTTTACTTCAGATGATATCCTTACCCTCTGTTTCTGTGAATGCCCTTCTCTCTTTTATTTTCTTTTAAGTTCACCCTCTGAAGTTAGCATCTTATTTCTAAACTTGGCTCTGAGTTCCAGGCCTATAACTCAGACTGCTCATGTGATATGTAAACGTGAAATTGAGGTGCCTTGGTTAACAACCAGCACATTCAAAACTAAATGCATCTCCCCTTTTGTCCTCAGCCCTTCTGGAAGTCACCTCCAGCCACAAACCCCAAATTCTCTCCTCCCAAGAGAGCTGCAATGATTCTACACCCTCACCAGGACTGTGTGTCACATTTGAAGGGCATTTTAGTAGATATGTTTTTTCTTTAGGGTTTGCACTTGTTTCCCTGGTCAGAGGTAATGTCAACCATCCTTTCCTTATTGGCCTTTCCTTATCTGTATTATCTGTTCAAATTTTCTGCCCATTTTTTAAGTGGGTAGTTGGTTGATTTTTATTGAACTTTAAAGAGTTCTTTATATGTCATGCACCTGAGTCCTTTGAAAGATATATGATTTGCAAATGTTTTCTCCTGGTTTGTGGTTTATCATTTCATTATTTTAACAGTATCTTTCAAAAAGCATAAGTTTATATTATTGGTAAAACCAGTGCATTAGTTTTCTAAAAAACAAAACAAAAAAATGAAAAGACCGAATGCATCTGTTATTTGTCATTGTGTGACAATATTACCATAAATTTCATGGCTTTTAACAACCCACATTTATTATCTCATGGTTGACCTGTTTAGGACGTCTGTGGGTTCTGCTGCTTTAGGATCTCATGAGGCTGACATTGGGGTTTCCATGGGGGCTGAAGTCTCATCTGAGGCTTGACCGGCAAGCCCCCAATTCCAAGGTCTCATGGTTGTTGTCAACTTTCAGGTCCTTGAAGGGCTCAGCTTCTTTGCTACCTGTCTCTGGTGGACTCTCCACTCCTTGCTATAGGGACTTTCCAAATGGCAGCTCAGAAGGTGGCCAGTTGCTTCACAGCCAGCAAGAGAGAGTCTTGGCATGGTAGACATTGCAATCTTAGATAAAATCAGCACATCCACACAAACACGCACCCTCGATCACCTATGCTGTATTTTTTTGGTTGCAGACAAGTCCTAGGTCATATTTATTACTGCTCTCCTCCAGTCTACATTAGCAAGGGTGATATTTGCAAAACATGTTTTGAGCATGGCATTCTCTTACACATATACTTGAGTGCTTTTCCCTTGCTCTGAGAAATAAATGTAAGTGGATTTGAGTTATTTTACAATAAATAAGAGTCACATTCTACTTTTCAACCACTGTGCCTTCTCTCACCAATCCTGCTTCAAGAGACTAGAATCCACTTAGCCCTCTGCCTAGACTCTGTACTAGCCGTCTGGATTCACTACTGCTCTGTGCTAATGCTTCCTCTGATATGACATATTCCTATTTATAGAACTTCAGTCTGTCTCCACTGCTTTTCTGATATAGATCAAGATTTATAACATGGCTGATAATGTTCTGCACAGTTAAACTATGTCCCATGTTTTCGAGATGTATTCTCTACCTTACTGGCCTGCTTTTTGTGCCTCATGTCTGAAGGCCTCAGAATCTTCATACATGCCATTGATTTTGCCCAGAAGACTCTTAATTCCTATTCATCCTTCCAGTCTCGGATAAGGATGACTTTCTCCAAGTCTGTTGAAGACTTCGTATCACTCTGTAATTTTCTTCGTACAGATTTATCATTGGCTGATGAGTTCCTTGTGGAGTTCTCTGGGCTTGGCTGTCATAAAGCTCCCTGAAGGTGGAGCCTGCGCTTTTACTGTTGACGGCTGTCCTCCAGTGCCCCTAACAGGGCCAAACACATAGTCGGTATCTCAGAAAATACATATCAAAGAAAAGGAGGGTAGGGGTGAAACAATGTGCAGTGTTCTCGGAAGGTTTCAATGGCAGTTAGGGAAACAGACGAGAGACCTTTGAGTGATGATGTTAGAGATGCGTTTTAGTCTGTGATCCTGAACGGTGCACTGTAAGAGACTGGGAGAGGTTCAGCGACCATGGAGGCACAGAACGAGTTGAGACAATGATGACAAGAGCTAGTGTAACAGATAGCACTCAGAAAGTGGTGAAGTGAACTTCAGTGTCTTATAGAAACATGAGGCATTTTGGTGTGCGAATGCTATCAAGCCCGCACTGCCTCTCAGAGTGACAAGGCGGCTGATCCTGAAATGTGACAAAAAAGGAATTTCTTTTAGATGATATCGTGTCTTCAGTCTCCCTACATAAACCAAACAGATGTAGAAATGAGGAAAGTCCTGTTCAAGTGAGAAAATGCTCATGACCTCCTCATCTTTCTTTTTTTCCTCATGCTGCTCAAGTTTCTCCCTCATATTTAAAATAAATTGTCCTAAAACAGTCACATTCTTTCCCTTGATGATTCAATATAAAGGAAGTTAATGTTGTTGTTGTTAAGCCGACTCTTGGTGACCCCATGGACTTCAGCATGCCAGGCTTCCCTGTTCTTCACTATCTCCCAGAGTTTGCTCAGACTCATGTCCATTGAGTCAGTTCGTTATTATCTTTTAAAATTTGGTCATCAGAGATAGGAGCATCATGGGAGCCCTGGGAATAACAATTTATCAGTCTCCCTTACTTTTGAGGAAACTCATCTGTGTAGAATTTAGACAATGAAATATGAGATTTGCTGAATCATCTTTTATTTTCAGTGGCTTTAGAAACTTACCCAGGTCATAGGGGTGGGTACATTAATTTTATTCAAATATAAGGGATCAAAATCTTCAGGCAGTAACTTAGATAGCCTGTTATAAAATAGGATTTAATGTATAACATGAGATATTCAATAAAAACTGAAATGGGCAGCAGAGAACATGAGGGCTCTGCAGACCTGTGGATCATGAAGACCCCTCATTAAATAAACAAATTTGGATGCATTGTGTCTCTTTCCTGCACATCCAGTATATTATTTTAAACAAGATTTTCCTTTACTGTTATTTAGAGAACAGTAATATGTTTAAACAGTACGTTGTATGTACCTGCAGCAATGACACTTGGTAGGCATTCAGTATTTGTTGATTAAGAAAAATAATAGCACATACAAAGTACCTGAGCTAGTGGTACCCCACTCCAGTACTCTTGCCTGGATGGAGGAGCCTGGTGGGCTGCAGTCCATGGGGTCGCGAAGAGTCGGACACGACTGAGCGACTTCACTTTGACTTTTCATTTTCATGCATTGGAGAAGGAAATGGCAACCCACTCCAGTATTCTTGCCTAGAGAATCCCAGGAATGGGGGAGCCTGGTGGGCTGCCGTCTATGGGGTCGCACAGAGTCGGACATGACTGAAGCAACTTAGCAGCAGCAGCAGTGTTTTGCATACAGTAGGTGCTCAGTAAATTGACATCGTTAGCATCCTCGTTGTCAACATCATGATCATAACTACAACCTGGACCAACACTGTGCTGTGTAGTTTCATCTGACTTAATGAAGTCACACAGATCTATCAGGAAGATTTGTTTGTTTTGTTTTGTATAAAGAAAACGCAGTAAAGCAATTGGCTAAGAGTCTTGCAGCAAATGTGCAATGAGGTTGGAACTGGAATCTTCAGTCTTACCCACAAACAGTTTAACTACAGCTTGATTCTGTACATCCAAGATTATTAGAATCACAAATGATTTTAAGGTATGGCTTTACTCACTTCCTGTTATCCCCAGACAAAAGCCTGTAGTGATGTTGCAGTCCCTTAAACCAGGGCTAGAAGCTTTTCTTCAACCTGGGCATCACTTATTCAAGGTGCTCCTTGAGCCACATTTTTCAGGATACCTTCCCTAGGGAGAGAAAATGGAATTCATTTCTCATTCTTCCATCCATCGCTGGTAAATGGAACAAGTGTCTAAAAGGAAATTCAATCTCGTCTGACGTCTGACTAGATGGCCAGCTCTGTGCAGGCAGGACCACTGTTCACACATGTTTAGCATCGTGTTGCACAAATGGCTTGCACTCAGCAAGTCCTGAGGCATGATTTTGTTTGCATGTCGTTTTTTCAACTGTGACCAAAACCAGAAACCTGTTTTTGAAAACTGTGATTCTAGTCTCTTTTCTTAGTTTGTAAGTTACTGTTTATGAATTGCAGATTAATGCAATTTCCAAAAATGCTTCTCTTAACCCTTAAAAAGAGATTTCTTTAATATTTTATATCTCTTGTACAAATTTATTCTCTCCCCCCTCACACACCCATATTCCCTTTCTCTCCATTCTCTCTTATTTCTATATGTCGCAGTATATGTGTGTTTGTGTGTGGATTTGTGTGATATATACTGTCTAAGTTGGAGAGAAAATGCTGCTTTCTTTCCAAATCAAAGAGAAAAATGTGTAGAGTCTGGAACGACAACAAAAATAGCTGGCTTGCCTCACAGTCTCTCTACTCTGAAATATAAATTCTATCCTGAAGGGAATTCGCTTTTCTGTCTAGGGTAGATTTCTCTCTATACATACACGGATAGTGAAATATGTGCAAATTCTAAAGTCTATACAGGGACATGTGAGATCATTAATTTTGTATTATCTTGGCAAAAATGGGGGTGAGAAATTATTTATATTGTGGGCTCTGATTCAAGGCGATTCAAGGCAATTCAGGTTCCAAAGGATCGAGTTTCAGCGAATGCCTAGGAAGCCTCTCTCTCTGTTTTAAGAATTCCACATTCCCCATTCACTTCCTCATGAGCTGTCAGTTCCAACCATAATGTACAGCGTCAGGGAGACTTGTTCTAAGATGATGCAATTATTTCTTTATAATGGTGCTTAAAGTAATCGTGTCTGATTTCAATAGGTTTTATAGATGTGATGGTGTCTAAAAAGGCTTCTCGTACTGGTGACAGAGAGAGAAGTTAACATGCAAGGGAACTGACACCTAATGTGTAAATATATTTACCGCAATTATCTTTATGGATGTCTTAATGTTTGCATGAGATTTTCGTATGTTGTTGAATAGGGCTGTATATCTTTGTTACGCTGCTGGTTTTCCAGGATCGTACAGTAAAATGGGTAAAGCAGATAAGAAAATTAGGTTCCGAGATTTAGCGACTTGCTTTCAGGCTGTGTGTTCCAGCTTTGATTATCCGTAAGCCCCACATATACTGGTTCCTATGCCAAATGTGCTTTCCATGTGCTTTCCACTAAATCAAGGATAATGCCTGGATCAGAATTAAAAGGGAAAGGGACAGACACAAATGGAAAGTTGAAATGAACATGTTCTTTGTGGTCAATTGGTAGATACTCACTTAATGAAGAGAAAGGAGAACGTCTTAGCTCTGAGAATATACATAGAAGAGAATGCTATTTCATGATCAGTACCTCATAATTCTTGCTGCCTGTTTTTTTTTTTTTTTTAATTTATTTGGCTGTGCTGGGTCTTAGTTGTGGCATGCAGGATCTAGTTGCCTGAGCAGGGATTGAACCTGAGCCCTCTGCACTGAGGGCAGTATTCCCTTGCTTCTTCTTTTGTCCCTCAAACGAACGTGTAGAGAGAAATGAGCTAAGCCCAAGTTAGCAGAGGCTGTTTGCCTCATAGTCAAGTGTGCTTAGACCTCATTTTGAAGGTTATTTGAAGGTATGAAAACTGTCATACCAGCAAAATATCCAGAGTTCTTGGACATTCTAAAGCTTTGAAGTGTGTGGGTTCTTTGTGCAACAAATGGGGAGCAGATTGATGATATCAGGAACCTGGAGTCTTCAGATCTAACGTGGGAGATGGGAAACAGCAATTGCCAGCTATTAAGGGATTTGTGAAATTATATGCCTGGAAATTTATGCTTATTTAATTCTCGCTCAAAATTTCACAAAGGATGTAATTTTAATAACTGTACTTAGATGTGTTACAGTGTATTAATTTTGGAAAAGTAAAAAGATTAATATGAAAACTAGACTGCATCCCGTATTTCTCAATTTTCCATCCTAAAGAAAAATGAGCTATTCTGGTCATGACACCTTGCCATTTGGTAGTAAGACACCATCATTACTGGAAGGCATTGGTTGAAAATAAGGGAATTTATGAGTTATAGCCTTACTAACACTACACTAAAATGGATCATATATTAAAAGGTTAAGAAGCACACCTAGATGTATTCCCAGCATCTTGAATATTGGTACTTTCTGTACAACTTTCTAACACAAAGAGGTTAAGGGAATTTTTCAGTCTACTTCTCTATAAAATTAGAAACTTTGTAATGGTCTTACTTTACTCAGAAGTTTGTAAAGTCATAAAAAGAAGCTAACACATTATCTTAGTGGCTTTATTTTTTTAGGTCAAGTATATCTATGTTGATCTTATATAGTCAACTCAGGGATCAAACTTGGATCTCTTGCTTTGCAGGCAGATTCTTTACCATCTGAGCCACTAGAGAAGTCCTAAATAGTTGTTACACTTCAATCAATACAAAGTTAACCTTAATTTGAGTGTGCATTAGTAGAACCTGGAGGGACTGGCTAAAATATAATATTTTAGCCTCACTCATATAGTCTATGATTCAGTAAGTCTGGAGTGGAGCTGAGAATTTACATGTCTAACACATACTTGGAGGAGACTGATGCTGCTGGCATGGAGACCACACTCTGAGAACTACCTGCCTGGTGGTGACTGTTGTGCCATATTTCCTTACTTGGAGTCCACTCCACTTGGCATCTCTACCTGGTAGGGTGCCAAAAGATTCTGGAAACTAAATAAGAGAGGCCTGACACATCTTTTCAAAGTGTTACCAAAGGCTTTGTAAAACTATTTTAAATTTTAAAGAAATAAGGGTGATATGTTAAGAATGGAATGCAGAAAGTGTATGACGTATTTTGAGAAAAAATGCAAGACCTCAAAGTAGTTCCAAGTTTATAATTGTCCACTTCTACCTATGGGATCCGTCACCTAATTTGGCTGCCTAACTTACTATAGCTTTTCAGAAGTGTCCATCCAAATAGTCTCCAAATAGTCTTAAAAAAAAAAAAAACTAATTAATTTTTTTGGCCACACTAGGTTTTTGTTGCTATGCACAAGCTTTCTTTAGTTTCAATGAGTGGGAGCTACTCTTCATTGCAGTGCCAAGCCTTCTCTTTGTGGTGGCTTCTCTTTTTGCAGAGCATGGGTTCTAGGGTGCATAGGCTTCAGTAGTTTCGGCACATGAGCTCGGTAGTTGTGGCTCCCAGGCTCTAAAACCTGGGCTCAGCAGCTGTGGCACATGGGCTCAGCTGCCTCGAGGCATTGCAGAATCTTTCCAGACCAAGGATCGAACCTGCCTCCCGTGTGTTGGAAGGCAGACTTAACCACTGGAGCAACAGGGAAGTCCACAAATATTCTAAACTTAGGGTGTCCACAAAGGCAAGTTCTGTGTTTATTTCCCTAATCCTAAATCCCTAGATTCTCAATTGAAGTCTGGCAAGAATGGAGCCTCAATCATCTGTGTGGTCCTAGACAAGATTTCTTTTGTTGTAACCTCTCTGTGTTTAGTTGCTACTTTAGGAAAAAAAGCAACAATGATTGAAGCTCTCCACTGGGGAAATAATATGCTCAGTTGGGCATTTCATATTGATGCAAGACATTATTTGAAAGTATTTACCAAATATAATAAATGCAGGGAGAGCTTACTGTGAGCCACGCAACTCTTTAATTACTTGTGAGCAGACAAGTGGATGTGTACTATTCTACAGGAAATTCTTTATGGAAACTGGGAATTTCATATTGAACCAGCTCACAGTGGGCTTCTTCATTAGGTAGCCTGTGTGGTTTGCAACTCAGAAAACACTGCTACAGATGTTTTTATTCCTTTTAGGGATAATGCCAGCCTGGGGGATATGCCAGCAAATAAAGAGAGGATGAAAAATTCAGCCTACCTCAGGCTTATCTAGGTAAATTAAGAGTCTACTGGACACTTGTGCTTGTCTAAATGACTGATCTTTTTATTATTTGTGTATTAGCCACTGTTTGCATCATTTATGTCCATTAGTAAAGACATACATTCAGACAAGCTACACTTAATTATAGAGAGAGTGTTAGAAATGTCCCGATGCCTTAGCTCTACAGAAAATCACAACATATACATCTAAATACTTAGGAAAGTGAAATTTAAGCTATTATTTTTCACCATTCTCTGGGCTCTCCTGGGTGTTTTTCACATTGTTTGACCCCCCTATCTGTCCCAAATTGTACCTGACAGCTCTTTATGATGCAGGTGCTAATTAACTTCTTAACACTTCTTTGCACTGTCCTAAAAGCCCAGCCTTCTCACTTCTGGGCCTTCTAAGGTGTCTCTTTGACTAAAAGAGGTGTGTTTCCCACAATGAGTATGTACTATTTTTGTAATTAAGAACTTGAAATAACATATAACTTTTTAAAGGGTGTATGAGCCCCATCTTCTTCCTGACTCACAAATAGCACTTTTCCAGGGGCTGGTGGGGTGTGACGTACATTCTTTGTCCCCTCCTCTGAGATTCCAGGGGTAGGACCTAGGGATCTATTTGCATTTTAATATCACCTTCTCAGGGGATTCTGGTCCTGGGGGAGGAGTCATTCATTCCAAGCAGGCTTCTTTCCCAAGCACTGGACACACTGCCCCATTTCCTGACATAACTATGCTTTGATAGCTTCAAAATATGTCCTGTGAGTGTCTCCGCATTCTGTTCTCAAATAGCTGATGAGTTCTGTTTCTTCTAGGCATACAGGAGCAGCATAGCTTAGTACATAGTACATAGCACGTGCATGGCACCTAGCATTGTATAATACTGCAGAGTGCGTGCAGTTTGCTATCAGAACCAGCTTCTTACTGCAGGTCCCACATCTGTCAGTAATGGCAACCCAGGCCACCTAGCTAAACACTGAAGTTTTTCCTTCCTTTTCTCTTCTTTCTCTTTTTTTAAACAGTCATTATGTTTCTCTTATTTGTCTTTGGTTGTTTTAATTTTGCATAACCTATTATATCTTCAGGGTTTTAAAAAAAAACTATGGTTGTATTTATACTTACTGCAAATATTACTAATGTATTCTAAATGTTTAAAAATAAATATTTTTTTGTTCCATCAGAATGTAGCAATGAGAAAATCTGCTCATATTTTGAATTCTTTCTTTAGAATAATTTCCAAGAGGTGAAATTGCTAAATCAAATGTTTTGAGTATATCTATATCAATTTCTGTCTACATAGCAATCAACTATCTATCTATGTATCTATCTGTTTTGTTTTCCTGGCTGACATACTGTACTGGCTGGACTAACTACCAGAGTGCATGCTATTATAAAATTATTCTAGTTCTGTGAAAAATGCCATTAATAATTTGATAGAGTTTGCATTGAATCTATAGATTGCCTTGGAGAATCAATTTTGACAATATTGATTCTTCCTATCCAAGAATATGGTATATCTTTCCTTCTGTTTGTGCCATCTCCAATTTCTTTCATCAGCATCTTATAGTTTCCATGGACACAGGTCTTTTGCCTTGTTCAGTAGTTTTTTTCCAAGAACTTACCATATAGCACAGGGCTTCCCTGGTGACTTAGTGGTAAAGAACCTACCTGCCAGTGCAGGAGACATGGTTCAGTCCCTGGGTGGGGAAGATCTCCTGAAGGAAATGGCAAACCACTCCAGTATTCTTGCCTGGAGAATCCCATTGACAGAGGAGCCTGGTGGGCTATGGTCGATAGGGTCCCAAAGAGACACAACTGAGTGACTAAACCATAACTATATAGCACAGGGAACTATACCCAAGGGAAGAACCTAAAATAGAAAAGAATCTGAGAAAGAATGAATATATATGTACGTAAAACTGAATCATGTTACTGTACATCTGAAACTAACACAACGTTGTAGATCAACTATACTCCAGTAAATAAACAAATACATTAACTCTAAAAGTATCCATATAGAAAACTCATCTGTAATTGAGTTGTGTTAGTCTCTCTGTTGTATCCGACTCTTTGTGACCCCATGGACTGTAGCCCACCAGGCTCCTCTGTCCATGGGATTTCCCAGACAAGAATACTGGAGTGGGTTGCCATTTCCCTCTCCAAGGGATCTTCCTGATCCAGGGATTGAACCTGGGTCTCCTGCATTGGAGGTGCATTCTTTACCACCTGAGCCACCAGGGAAGCCAGTAACTGAGTAGATTGATTAATTAAAAACAAACATTTATTAGGTGCCTATCTTGTTTTAGGAATTCCTGTCCTTTTTTAGGAATCTAACTGTGATTTAAGTGTAATTTTTAGGGTTTATGTGAGGTCTAAATGGGTCTTCTCTGATGGCTCAGGCAATAAAGAATTCACCTGCAATGTAGGAGACCTGAATTTGAACCCTGGGTCGGAAAGATAAATGACATGATTAAATCAATATGGGCCAGAATCATGGTGGTTTCTTTATATTTGATGGCAACTATCAGTATATAATTTAAAAAAGAAGATTAATATTTGAAAATAAAACAATTGACAATGGATATTTTAAAGGAGGTTGAAATAAAGAAACCTGTGGATTTTTTTCCAGTTAATGTTTTCCCTTTAAAGAAGTATCATGTGTGAAGTTTGAGTTTAAAGATTTTCCTGACTCCTAATTATTTTCTTGAGAAATCTAGAGAGATACTAAAGGTAACTTCACTTCCTGTATGAAATACTATTTTGAAAATATTTCTCCAGAGAGTTTAAAGACAAGAAAAACCCAGATTCCACTGTTTTTAGGCATGTCCCAGTGCTCCTCATTTCACACATTTATACTGAAACATGTACAGAATCTTTGCCGCCACATTGTTCCTTCTGCCTGGAGAACAGCTGTAAAGATATTAATTGTGCTTCAGTTATAAATGGATTGCCAAAAGGGACAGAACGGGTTGTGTAGCTCATCAGCATGCCCTGTCTGGTATAAATAATGAGACAGGAACTTGGTAAATTGGAAATTTGTGATAAAAACGAGATGTGATATTATGAAGTCCCACCAGTTCGTTCATCTGAGTACATTGATTTTTAAGGCATTCTGCAAGACTGCTAAATCAATGATTGTCTGTCACAAAATGTTGGTTAAAAGGGCTCTATTACGAGGGTCAACTACAAATTAGTCCAAGGGGTAAGCACAAAGGTAGTATAAATGTTAAAGAGAAAAAAGCCATAGATGTTGTAACAAATAGTTGGAAAGGCACAGCTGTTGAAAAGCATGTACAGTCTGTTCTCTTATTCAACCTAAGATTCTTAAATGTGGTAATAGGAAGAAGTGAAAAGAGTGGAAATGTAATTGAGTAGAACTTTATCTTATCATTTTGACTATTTTAAAAATGAAATCGGCATTTTCTTTGATGTAGCCCCAAATTCTCTGCATGTGTTTTTCAAATCTGCTCATTTTTGCTTTTACTTTTTGTTGGAACCTAGCACAGTCACTTTTCTCAGCATGATTAACGTTTAAACAAATCTAAGAAAATACTGATATTTTCAAATGAGTTGTGCAAATAAATTGATGCACACAGTAAGTTCTTTTCTAAATAAAACCCCGATTTGGAAGCAGTCTTACCTTAATGTGATCCAGATTAAGAACAGATTAAAAAACCTGACCCACCTCCACACACATATACTGTTCATTACTGTTCATTACTGAGTTAAAATTCTGAAATCACAAAACACCCTTGAAGTTGAGTTACCTGCCCTGTCTCGTATCAGGGAAGGTTTCATTGACACACCTCAAACCTGCCCACCATCATTCCCAGCACAAGGACTTGGGCTTATCTCTGTAAGCATGCCTGGAACCCACCCCACATTACAGCCTATGCAGAGATGGTTCTTCCAAGCTTCTCCTCCTGTTAGGCTGTGAATCTCCCAAAGATCAGGAAGGACTGTAGTCGTCGTCTTCTTTTTTTTTTTTTTAGTATCTTTTTATTTATTTACTTTTGGCTGTGTTGGGTCTTCATTGTGGCACATGGGATCTTCGTGGCAGTGTCTGGGCTTCCCTCTAACTGTGGAGTGAGGTCTCCAAACCACAGGCTCAGTAGTTGTGCCCCCACCCCCAGGCTTAGATGCCCCTTGGTGGGGCATGTGGGATCTGAGTTCCTCGACCAGGGATCAAACCTGTGCCCCTTGCATTGGGAGGCAAATTCTTAACCATGGGACCACCAGGGAAGTCCTGACCCATATTCATACCCCAGGGCCAAGCACAGACTTGAAATATGTACAATCAATAAATATCTATAGAATGAGAAGGGACTAAGAAAGGGAGAGTAAAGAGAAAGAAGGATACAAAGGCCAACTGATGATGAAGAGATGAAATATTAGTTCAGTTTTCCTAAGCTATTTAAAGGTGTGGTGTGTATCAGACTCATCAGTACCGTGTCAGGCTAAAAGCATCATCAGTCTTATTCTCTCTGTCTCATCTTCTTTTCCTTTTTGTGGTTTCCATCCTCCCAGTTTAAAAGAAAAAAGAACCCTCAAGATGTTGGCAGATCTTTGATCTTTTTTGTTGTTGTTGTTGAAATTAGTGCCTAGTCTTTCATATATTCTTTTGGTTTCACCATGATTTTAATTAAGGCATGTAGAGTTTCCAATATATTTTTTCCCAACTCTCTCCAAGCATGCAGGTACCATGATCTCACCATATCCTTCTTGTGTTTTTGTTTCTATGTTCTGCTTGTTTGATTTGGCCACACTTCATTTCATCCTATACTGCTGGAGAAGTCCCCTTTCCTCTCATACAGCTACTAGGATGAACTGGGGAGAAGAAAACAGACTCCCACTGGCATCCAGGAATCCTGGTAGACAGGAAGAGCTGACAGCACAAGAGATGCAAAAGATGGGGTTGGGAATTGACATGAATTGACTTGGATTTTAAATCCAATTGGTGATTTTTTTTTTTTTTTTTTGAGGTGAGGTCCTTATGTCAAGGCTAAATTTCCATCAGTAGCCCTCATGTTGTTGATTGTCAGGGTTGTATATGTGTGAATTCCTTAGTTGGATGGTTAGGTTTCAAACCTATGGCTATCTACAGTAAGGTGCTAGAACTCCAGAGTTGAACTCTGAGGGGAAAATGAAACAGAATTGTATTCCTACACTTATGAAGTTTATGTCTTAATACATTTATTTAGCTTCTTTGAGACTGTTTTCCTATCTAAAAATGGAGACAACCGTTTCAGCTTAATAGATGTATTTGGAACATAAAAATAAATAAGGAAAGATAAAGGACCTTGCACAGTGTGTAACACATAGTTGGAGACAAATAATGGTCTCACTGTTTCTGACCTAACCAGAATTTGGGATTAGGACCAAGTGATATCTCTCCTTTTTCAGACTGACCGTCTCTGCTTTTATGATAAGTAAAACTTAATTTAAAATACTCTGGTACCAAAAGACGAATGATGTATGCCTTTTTCTTTTTAATAGAGTAGAAATGTTGTCTTTGGATCAGATGGAACTGGACTTGAATGCCAGCTTCTTCAATTATAAACTAGACCTCAGTCATAAAAGACAGAAGCACTCTGTGTCTTGGAGAAGGAAGTGGCAACTCACTGCAGTATTCTTGCCTGGAGAATTCCATGGACAGAGGAGCCTGGTGGGCTACAGTCCATGGGGTCACGAAGAGTTGGACACGACTGAGCAACTATCCCTCCCTCCCCATCCTCTGTGTCTTAGTCATCAGTTCAGGCTGTTATAAAAAAATTACAATAGACTGAGTGACTGAAACAACATTTGTTTCTCATAATTCTGGAGGTTAGAAGTCCAAGATCAAGTGGCCAGCAGATCTGGCGTCTGGTGAGAACCTGCTTCCCGGTTTGTAGATGTTCATTTTCTTGCTGTGTCCTCAGATGGTAGAGAGCAGAGAGACAAGAGAAGAAGCAAGCTGTCTTTTCCTCTTCTTATCAGGGCACTAACCTCACTATGAGGCTTTACCCTTTTGAACTAATTGTCTCCCAAAGGTCCCATGTCCTAATACTATCCCACTGAGGGTTTGGAGCTCAACATATGAATATTGTTGAGTCGCTGTCGTGACTGACTCTTTGTCACCCCTTGGACTTCAGTATCCCAATCTCTTCCGCCCTCCAGTATCTCCTGGAGTTTGCTCAGATTCATGTCCATTGAGTTGGTGACGCTAACCATCTCATCCTCTACTGCCCTTTTCTTTTTTTGCCTTCCATCTTTCCCAGCATCAGGGTCTTTTCCAGTGAGTCGGCTCTTCCTGTCAGGTGGCCAACGTATCAGAGCTTCACCATCAGCATCAGTCCCTCTAATGAATCTTCATGGTTGATTTCCTTTAGGATGGGCTGATTTGATCTCCTTGCAGTCCAGGGGACTTTCAAGAGTCTTCTGCAGCACCACAGTTTGAAAGCATCAATTCTTTGGCACTCAGCTTTCTTTATAGTCCCAGCTCTCACATCCATACATGACTACTGGAAAAACCATCGCTTTGACTATATGAACCTTCACTGGCAAAGTAATGTCTCTGCATTTTAATATACTGTCTGGGTTCGTCATAGTTTTCCTTCCAGGGAGCAGTATCTTTTAATTTCATGACTGCATTCACCATACGCAGTGATTTTGGAGCCCAAGAAGATAGTGTCACTGCTTTCACTTTTTCCCCTTCTGTTTGCCATGAAGTGATGGGCCTGGATGCTATGATCTTAGTCTTTTTTGTTTTTTTAATGTCACTGAGTTACGCTAGCCCCTTTGCCTTGACAAGGTTCTGATCCATGAATGAGCAACATATGAAGCGGGGAGGGTGCAAAAACAGTAGTCCATGGTACCCTGTTTGTGATATTTTTATAGAGATTAAGGGGATTTCCTATGTAATGCTAGCGGAACATCTAGCAAGTAGTGGCTCAGATTCAAGAAATGCGATCTCTGCTTATTTTCTCTGGTTTAAGCAGAATTTTCTTCAGCACATACTAGCAAGATGGGCAGAAAGCCATGAGAATAAGTACTTGTGGCTCAACTCCAGAGGGATTTAATCCTCACATACACAAAAAAGGTCCACTCAGCTTCAAGCTCTGAGTGCAGGCAGGAGAGTCTGGCTCTTCTCCATCCTCTGTCACCAACTCATCCCTGGCCATTTCTGCCACCCTTTTTGATCAAGTGACTGTTGGTGTGAGCTCTCATGGAATCTCCTAGTCCAGTTCTCTACTAGACCTGTGCTTTCCCTGGGAGGAAGGGAGCCTTGTAGCTCTTCATTCACTCCATGATAAACTTGGCTTTGATGCCTGGTTCTCAGACTTAGGCTCTTAATGATCAGCCTTCATGGATGTGACTGCAGACATCCTTGGCACAGGCTTGTGAACCCTAAGCAGGCACCAACCTATCACTCTTGGGACAGTGCTTACTCCTGGTGAAGACATGTTCCACCCTGGAGGCAGTCCATCATTTCTTCATTTTTTAAAATTTGGCTGTACTGGGTCTTCGTTGCGGCATGCTAACTCTTCATCGTGGGGCATGGTCTTCTCTAGTTTCGGTGCCTGAGTTTCCCCTCAGCATGTGGGATCATAGTTTCCTGACCAAGGTTCAAACTTGCATTCCCTGTATTGAAAGGCAGATTCTTAACCACTGGGCCACCAGGGAAATCCCTCATCGTTTCTTCTATAGAAACTTTTCACGAGCTTACAAAAAGGTTTGATATCATAATAGCTTTTGTTTACAGCCACAAATGTGAGTTACTCTTTACGAAGACAAAATCATGACTACACTTTTTTTAAACTTTTATTTGAAGGATGATTGCTTTATGGAATTTTGTTGTTTTCTGCCATGACTACTCTCTTTTAAGAAGTTCCAAAATCTCTACTGTTTCTTCACCCACAATTAACAATATGAAAATAAGGCAAAACAATAAAAATAACATATAATTAAAACTATCAGTGGATCAACCTGCTGTCAGTTCAGTTCAGTCGCTCAGTCGTGTCTGACTGTTTGTGACCCCATGAATCACAGCACACCAGGCCTCCCTGTTCATCACCATCTCCCAGAGTTCACCCAGACTCATGTCCATCGAGTCCATGATGCCATCCAGCCATCTCATCCTCGGTTGTCCCCTTTTCCTCCTGCTCCCAATCCCTCCCAGCATCAGAGTCTTTTCCAATGAGTCAACTCATCTCATGAGGTGGCCAAAGTACTAGAGTTTCAGCTTTAGCATCATTCCTTTCAAAGAAATCCCAGGGTTGATCTCCTTCAGAATGGACTGGTTGGATCTCCTTGCAGTCCAAGGGACTCTCAAGAGTCTTCTCCAACACCACAGTTCAAACACATCAATTCTTCGGCGCTCAGCTTTCTTCACAGTCCAACTCTCACATCCATACATGACCACTGGAAAAACCATAGCCTTGACTAGACAGACCTTAGTCAGCAAGGTAATGTCTCTGCTTTTGAATATACTATCTAGGTTGGTCATAACTTTTCTTCCAAGGAGTAAGCGTCTTTTAATTTCATGGCTGCAGTCACCATCTGCAGTGATTTTGGAGCCCCCCAAAATAGCCTGACACTGTTTCCACTGTTTCCCCATCTATTTCCCATGAAGTGATGGGACCAGATGCCATGATCTGCGTTTTCTTAATGTTGAGCTTTAAGCCAACTTTTTCGCTCTCCTCTTTCACTTTCATCAAGAGGCTTTTTAGCTCCTCTTCACTTTCTGCCACAAGGGTGGTGTCATCTGCATATCTGAGGTTATTGATATTTCTCCCAGCAATCTTGATTCCAGCTTGTGTTTCTTCCAGTCCAGCGTTTCTCATGATGTACTCTGCATAGAAGTTAAATAAGCAGGGTGATAATATACAGCCTTGACACACTCCTTTTCCTATTTGGAACCAGTCTATTGTTCCATGTCCAGTTCTAACTGTTGCTTCCTGACCTGCATACAGATTTCTCAAGAGGCAGGTTAGGTGGTCTGGTATTCCCATCTCTTGAATTTTCCACAGTTTTTTGTGATCCACACAGTCAAAGGCTTTGGCATAGTCAATAAAGCAGAAATAGATGTTTTTCTGGAACTCTCTTGCTTTTTCCATGACCCAGCGGATGTTGGCAGTTTGATCTCTGGTTCCTCTGCCTTTTCTAAAACCAGCTTGAACATCAGGGAGTTCACAGTTCACGTATTGCTGAAGCCTGGCTTGGAGAATTTTGAGCATTACTTTACTAGCATGTGAGATGAGTGCAGTTGTGCAGTAGTTTGAGCATTCTTTGGCATTGCCTTTCTTTGGGATTGGAATGAAAACTGACCCTTTCCAGTCCTGTGGCCACTGCTGAGTTTTCCAAATTTGCTGGCATATTGAGTGCAGTACTTTCACAGCATCATCTTTCAGGATTTGAAAGAGCTCCACTGGAATTCCATCACCTCCACTAGCTTTGTTCGTAGTGATGCTTTCTAAGGCCCACTTGACTTCACATTCCAAGATGTCTGGCTCTAGATTAGTGATCACATCATCATGATTATCTGGGTCACGAAGATCTTTTTTTGTACAGTTCTTCCATGTATTCTTGCCACCTTTTCTTAATATCTTCTGCTTCTGTTAGGTCCATACCATTTCTGTCCTTTATTGAGCCCATCTTTGCATGAAATGTTCCCTTGGTATTTCTAATTTTCTTGAAGAGATCTCTAGTCTTTCCCATTGTATTGTTTTCCTCTATTTCTTTGCATTGATCGCTGAAGAAGTCTTTCTTATCTCTTCTTGCTCTTCTTTGGAACTCTGCATTCAGATGCTTATATCTTTCCTTTTCTCCTTTGCTTTTCGCCTCTCTTCTTTTCACAGCTATTTGTAAGGCCTCCCCAGACAGCCATTTTGCTTTTTTGCATTTCTCTTCCATGGAGATGGTCTTGAACCCTGTCTTCTGTATAATGTCACGAACCTCATATTCATTTCTAAATATTTCTTCCTGAAGAAAATCAGCATTCATCCATTTACTCACTTAATAGATATTTATACTCAAGGCACTTTCTGAGATGCTAAGGAGAAAAACAGGACACTGGGCCATGTTCTCTGCACTTAGAGTACTGTGCTTGTGTAGTAGTAATGAGGGCCAGTTTGGAAACTTCTGGTTTTGAATACAGGATTTATCCCTTCCTGTTTGAAAGGAGATAATCATAACAAATGCTCAAAGGCTTTTTGCAAAGATTAAATGAATAAATATTTCATACTAGGCCATTCTTAGCATTTGTACAAGTAGAACAGCATAGAGCTGTGTTTATGATGTGATAAAGGGATGAAGCTACGTTAAGGAGGAATGAATTAATTCTGGAGAAAAAGATTAGCAGGAAAAGTTGAGCAAATAAGAAATAATATTGTTTTGAAGAAGCTTTCAGTCTGAAAGACGAAAATCTATATGCACTGCAGTTTATATATAAAAGTAAAAGGTACCCCAAGAGACAATCCAAAAAAAAGTATTTTTAGAGCTCAGAAGAAGAAACGACTCAGCTCAGGAATCAACTAAATCTTGAATCTGGGTGTGACCTTAGGTGGAGGTATTAAGGAATCATAGGAAAATACTTGTTTGAGCAACTGTGTTGGGGAAAAAAAAAATGAGAAAATTAGTGAACTCTGGGTAATTGGTATAAAAATGCTGTTCAAATCCCATCTCTAACTTTCCAGTTTTCTAAGCTCCAATCTGATTAACCTCTTTCATGGGGATTCCATCTGATTTGCAACCCCACCTCTGAACCTTGACTCAAGATCACCCTTTTTTAAAATCTAATCTCAATGTCAGTGTCCCCTCCACTTTGAAACCTTGCTATAGCTATTTAGTTTCCCCTCCTGTGTTATTCAGGTCCTTTCTTTCACCTTTCTCTGCTTCTTCTTCTTTTTTAAAAATTTTTGGCTGCGTTGGGTCTCAGTTGCAGCATGCAGGCTCTCTAGCTGCGGTGTGCCAGCTCAGTAGCTGAGGACACAGGCTTACTTGCTCTCCTACACGTGGGATCTTAGTTCTGTGACCAGGAACCGAACCTACATCCCCTTCATTGCAGGCGTCTTAACCACTGGACCATGAGGGAAGTCCCTCACCTACAGCACTTTATCATTTTACATTATTTGTGTTGGTTATTTAATTTTCTGCTTTCCCACTAGTCTGCCCTTCAAGAAAGCTTGATACATTGCAAGAGCTCAATAAAAACTTTTGCAAAATGGCCCAAACAGGAGATCAGTCCAGCTTACCTCAGTGTTAGCTAGCTGAACATGAAGAATCTCGTATTTTTTAAACCTTTTATTCTGTTTTGGAGAATAGCTGATTAGCAATGTTGTGATCATTTCAGATGGACAGCAAAGGGACTCAGCCATCCGTATACATGTATCTGTTCTCCCCTAAACCCACCTCCCTTCCAGGCTGCTATATAACATTGAGCAGAGTTCCCTGTGCTGCACAGTAGGTCCTTGCTGGTCATCCATTTTAAATATAGCAGTGTGAACCTGTCCATCCCAAACCCTTTAGCTATCCCTTCCCCCTCTCCTCCCCACTCCTCCAACCGTAAGCTTGTTCTCTTAAGTCTGCGAATCTGTTTCTGTTTTGTAAATACCTTCATTCGTATCATTTCTTTTTAGATTTCACATAAAAGGGATGCCATAAGCTATTTCTTCTTCTCTGTCAGACTTACTTCACTCAGTATGACAACCCCTAGGTAGGATGGCATATTTCGGTTGAGTTAGTGAATACTTTTTTTTTTTTTTTAAATCTCTTTGAATCCATAGCTCTGCAATGATTGCCCAATTAGGCCTGTTTTGTCTAGGACTTTCCCTTCCCAATAGCACAGCGGCTGAGTGGCTTTTCACGTTGCCAGGTTTGCAATTTGATGGGAGAGTCACTCATTTTGTATTTCACATGTAGGGGGAAGAAAAGTAACTCTGTGATGTGATGGATGTGTTAATTAAGTTGATTGTGGTAATCATTTCACAATGTATAGGCATATCAAATCATGTTATACACGATTTTAAATATACTGCAATTTTTTGGTCAATTATACCTCGATAAAACTAGGGGATAAAAGAAAAAACAGAAAGAAAGGGAGGGTAGCCACGGCCACACTACTGAAAAAATTTTTAAAGTCCTGTCTTTTAACTAGAAAATTAAGCCTATTCTGAAAGAATAACATATGAACAACCATTGCCGTGGTTGTATTTTTTTTTCTCATGCAACTTGGCCCCAAATTCTCACTTCATCCAATATAAATAAAGTAGTAACATGCCCTTGAGAGCCCAGGGCTGTGATTTATACAGTGTCCCCTCACCCAGGGAGTGTTGATTGTGTGGTGTCTATACCAGCGGTCCCCAATCTTTCTGGCACCGGGGACCAGTTTCTTGAAAGACAGTTTTTCCAAGGAAGACTGTGAGGGGATGGTTTTGGGGATGTTTCCAGTGCATTATATTTACAGTGCACTTCATGTCTATTACCATTACATCAGTTCCACCCCGGATCATCAGGCATTAGATCCTGGAGGCTGGGGACCCCTGCTTTAAGGAGCCTTAGAATAAGAACTTGATGTGGGTGGTATCATTCCCATTTTTTAGATTAAGAATCTGAACCTCAAAGATGTTAAAAAAAAATGTCCTCGCTGTGTGAGAGTGGCAAATCGATGTAGAATATGATCTGTCTTACAATAATAAGATAAGGTGAACAAAATCCTCTAACCTTATAATTGTAGTATATAGGAGTTTTCCACTGCATCGTGCCTTCTAAACTTAGCAAAGATTTGCACATTTTCCTGTAATAAAGTGAAACCATGTGAAGGCATTGCTAAAAGAAACTTCAAATACGGTTGGGACAGCACCTTGGGATCTGCTGCACATTCCTGTACCCTCTGCATCTAGCTCTGAGCCCTGCACACAGGGCATACTATGCAAATCACCTTTGTGTGAGTGAATGAACGAACTCAGATAATAAAACAGAACCAACGAAGCCTTCCGCCTACTGCAGTCCTGACACATTGCGGAAGATGCCTGCAGTGCCACCAGTAGCGTAATTGTGCAAGGTCAGGCTGGAAATAGCTGTCAGTCTAAAGCATAAATGATGCTAGTTTACTTCTTAAGCAGTTATAGGATTTTGTTCCATAGGTAACAGAACAGCAAAGGCTTGCTTGCTGGGAACAGGCCACCTAAGAAAAGAAAAGAAACTTTTTTCCCCCTCTGTTATATTATAAAAGAGTCATTCAGATTCTGAAAGGGTTTATTTATACACATGAAACTGTAAAACAGACAGCTTATTAGTTTTCACAACCAGGCCTCCAATTGTCCTCATTATCTGTTTGCGGAAGCAGTGGGTAGGCCACCATCCTGGCGTTGTTTGCCTAGGATCCAGAAGGCATTTTTCCTCCTGTGCATAGTAAACAAGGGCTGAGATTTTACAGTTACACATTTTCATACAATATTTTTCATTTCTCTCACCCGATGCACATTACAGATGTTTGCCAGAATGCTGCATGGGTGAAGAGAAGACATCTGTGTGCTCTAGTGTGTCTTTTGAAGTGTATAATTGTTCCAGAAACTTCCAGGCTCATTTTAAAAACACCCTGTTAAGTCTGTATGGGCTGTTTCATTAAGTTACAAAACAGTTTATACCTCAGAATGCTCCAGAATATAATCTGGAAACCACATTTTATTTCCCGAGTTTATGTTCCAAAACAGAGCCAGAGAAATGACAGGATACATTTTGGTGCTGTCCATCCACCCGACTGCAGTTTCGAGTCTGTCCCTGTTCCCATAATAAATTCAATTTGGAGCCTGTAGAGTTTGGCAGTGACTCTGCACTATAGGCTGAGTTGGCATGGGAGGAAAACACCCAGAGAGCAATGGTTAGGCCTCTGCGGAAGAAGACAGCATGCGAAGTGACTGTTCGAGATTGCAGTATGTGCTGTTTGTCTTCAAAGGGAGGTTTCTGCAGTGACATGGCAGGTGGACACCGCCTCATCTTCCTGTTCAATTGCAAGATCCATCACCATCCAAAGGGAAGGTTAGATTGTCTGTTAGTGCCCTGATGTAACTTTCCTAATTAGCCAACAGTAGGTCATAGCACAGATTCCTAGAAGGAAGTGGAAACCTTCCTGCTTATAGGTGAATGAACAGTCAGATGGTACAATTCACTATTTATTTCCCTCAGAACTTAGATGGGGAGGAATTCTCCATATACAGGGTTAAAATAAATAGGCTGCAATTTTTACTGATCCATGTTTAATCCTTTTCCTCCTCTGAAGACCCCTTAAGGTTTGGATATTTGGTGTGTGTCTTCTATAATTAAATAGCAAAATGGGAAAAAAAAATATCAGTAAGGTTTAGGTCATCTTCCCCACTTTGGGAGTTTGCTTGAGTCCCTTCAGGAGAAACAAATGTTCAAGCCTATGATATCAGTTAGAGAGATGTGAAGAAAAAGGGATATTGGCTGCCTGCATTTATTTCTCTGATTTTTTTTTTTCCTTAAGTATACAATGTCTCTGCTCGGACCCAACAAACAAACAGGGGGGAAAAAAAAAACACCTCTAAAAGTGCAGGCACAGGAATCCCAGGTTTGATAAGACGAAAAAAAAAAAAAAATGGACTTCGCATGACACATTTAAAACCTGCAGGGCCAGATGCTTCAGCTTCTAGTAAGCGATAATTTAAACGTCAACAAGTTACATGGGTATCATGAAATTATTGCTCTGCGGTGCAACAGCAACCCCAAAGGGTTGTCATTAACACCTGTGCCCCATTACCTCTTGTGTTGCCTACTGCTTGGGGGAATTAATAAGGAAGGTGAGGGGAAATGGGTTGAGGGCTCAATTTTATTAAAATAATGAAGGCATTGCATAAGTTGTTGTTACCTGTTAGGCCTATGAGCTTTGGAAAGTGTGACTATTTAAAGAATGTATTTTCAGATAGTAATGCCAGTTACCCTGTCTGGGGGTTGTCCATACTGAATTTGGACCAGGGTAGCTGAAAGGGCAAGTCAGATTTGGGAGATGTTCCTGGGAGGGCCCGTTGTGCACACCTTTCTGAGTTTCAGCTAGTAAGGTCAGCTGTTTTATTTTTCACCTGCTATTGAAATGCTTATTCTCTGAAAATGTATTGCAAATGAGTCTTTGCAAATGGGGTCTGTGTTCTTCTCATCATAAGGGTTTTAGCTTTTCCAGTGTGCACGTTTTCACGCTGCACCAAACCTTTGTTTTTCCGCTCAGGGTGTCAGCACCAGCATTTTTCTTTCTGAATAATGTGCAGACTTGGTGTGCTGACTTGCTCATAAAAAAGTAGAGCCTCACTAACAGAGCCGCACTACCCAAAACCCCAACATCTTATTTTCCCGAAGGCCTTTCATCTTAGTTTGTCAGCAAGCTGGAACCTCTACCCTGACAGTGTAAAAATTTTAATGGTTAATTTTCCTTGTAGTGTGTGCTGTCATTATAGGGGAGAGACGGGTGCGTTTTGTTGCTAATGGGAAGGAACTTTCAGGTATGGCCAGAGGCAAAGGATTCTGGGAGCACCGTGTTAATTGAAATCCAAGCCAATTGCATTTAACCAAGAAGCTAAATGCAGAAAAAATATGGGTTTATTAAAAGCGGACTTCACCTTGGGATTGACGCCGTTCACACTTGACTTGACACTGGCAGTATGAATTGTGATGACAGGGATCATGTTTGTTGAAAAACAGCTGGAAATACAACAGCTATATTATTATAATTAGGATCCGAATCAAGTTGGATTATAATAGGGGCTTTCTTGGAGAAATGGCACGGTGTCAAATTTATAGTCACTAGCTAAATGAGGCTCTTGTACCGTCAACCAAGGGACAGAAACAGTTCCAAATGAAAACACAAACAGAGAATCCTGTTGTTGTATTTCCTGGGTATTACTCAGGGTCCTATTTATCACACACCAACACACGCCGCTTTGAAGAAACACTATCCTGCAAGGTTTACACTTTTCAATTTGCCTCCGTGGTCTGCATTCTGCATGCATTCCCGTGGAGGAGCCTGCACCACAGCTTGACTAGAAATCTTTTCTGCTGCAAGATTAACCTCAAAGCATCCATTTTCCCCACTCTGGGTAATCACTTGACAAATGCGTCCACAAAAGCTCCATGCACATCTATTCCAGTGTACAGGTGCGTCAACAGTCTTGAATCACTATTAGGAGAAATATCATCCTTGACGGAAAGGAGTGCTGCCTTTTCATTTCCAGGTGTCTGAAGCTAAAGGATGCGGATTTCCCAAGAAGCCAGATATCAGGCAGAAAGATCTTGAGGGAGGATGTGGATAAAGGCTTGTCTTAGCTTTGTTACAGTCCTCAGCCCAGTGGTTCTTCTCGGCCAGCGTGTGGGATTTGTATGGAGTAGGAGATGCGACATTCAAACATGGGAGGGATTCACTCAAGTAACTCTAAGACAGTTGTACTAAGGATGTGCCCAGTGCCTGGTCTTGTGCCTGCTACATCAAAACACATTGTATTTTTGAGCAATTTTATGCCACCGAGGAAATGGATATGAAATTGACTAGATGGGTGAACAGGAGATTGTGTGTTTTTTAACTTGCTACATTTGAGAATGTCTGTTTGTGTTTCCTCTTCCAAATTTAAGAAAATAAGCTACTATTTTTTCCTTTTCCATTATGGTTTTTTCACAGGATATTGAATATATTTCCCTGTGCTATACAGGAGGGCCTTGCTGTCTACCTGTTCTACACATACCACTTTGCATCTGCTAATCCCAAGCTCCCGGTTCATTCCTCTCCCACCCCCACCCCTTTGGCAACCACCAATCCACATGTTTCTGATTCTTTTTCTGTTCCATAGGTAGGTTCGTTTGCATCATATTTTAGATTCCACACATAAATGCTATCATGGTATTTGTCTTTCTGATTTATTTTACTTAGTGTGATAATCTCTGTTGCACTCATGCTGTAGCAGATGGCATTATTCGATGTTGATGGCTGAGTAGTGTTCCCCTGTCATATGTACCACATCTTCATCTTCATTTGTTGTTGGAAATTTAGGTTGTCACCTTGTCTTGGCTCTTGGAAGTAGTGTTGCTATGAACATAGGGGTGCATTTATCTTTTTGAATTATAATTTTGTCTGGATATATGCCAGGAGTGGGATTGATAGTCATATGATACTTCTCTTGTTTTGGTCCTTGCACTAATTTGACCTAAAATGTTCCACTGGAGGTAAGCTGATGATGCTTTTGAACTGTGGTGCTGGAGAAGACTCTTGAGAGTCCCTTGGACGGCAAGAAGATCAAATCAGTCAGTCCTAAAGGAAATCAATCTTGAATATTCACTGAAAGGACTGGTGCTGAAGCAGAAGATACAATACTTTGGCCACATGATGCAAAGAGCCAACTCATTGGGAAAGACCTTGATGCTGGGAAAGATTCAGGGTAGGAGGAGAAGAGGGCGACAGAGGATGAGATGGTTGGATGGCATCACTGATTCAATGGACATGAGTTTGAGCAAACTCCAGGAGATGGTAAAGGACAGGGAAGCCTGTTCATGGGGTTGAAAAGAATCAGACATGAGTTAGTGACTGAACAACAACAAAGCTGAGTAAGGGGTATACAGGAACTATTTTTTTGCAACTTTTGTCTAAGATTAAAATTAATTCAGGAGAGTTTTTTTTTTTTTTTGAATGAATCACAAGAAAAAGCCTAGGATATAACAATTTCTATTAACTTCCTTTTTAACAGATTAAAGAGCTCAAGCTTAGGAAAGTTTTGTTACTTGCACAAGGACATAGAACCTATAAAAGTTAAGCATGGAATATAAAACAAGTGTTCTGGTTCAAGACAGTTTGACTCTAAAGTTATCTTTTCAGCTACTACTCTCTCACTATTATCTCATTTGTTTCTTGCACAAAGCTTTGAGGTTTGAAGAATAAAAAAATTGTTTTTTAAAAAATTGATTAATTAATTAGGCTGTATTGGGTCTTAGTTGTGGCGCATAGACTCTTCATTGCATCATGTAGGATCTTTGGTCGCATCACGTGGAGTTTTCAGTTGTGGCTCCTGGGCTCAGTAGTTGGGGCACATGGGCTTAGTTGCTCCAAGTTATGTGGAATCTTAGTTCCCAGACCAGAGATCAAATTCCCGTCCCCTGCATTGCAAGGAGAAGTCTTAACCACTGGACTGCCAGGGAAGTCCCCAGATTATTGCTTTTGTATATGAAAACAATGACTCACAGGGCAGAGCATGTAAATGATGAACTCGGGAACCTGGCAGGCAGCAGTCCATGGAATTGCAAAGAGTCAGAAATGACTGAGCGACTGAGCAATCTCTGTGACTATTCATTCAGCAGAGTGATTTAAAAGTTGCTTCATTTTATAAACAAATCTGAGCAAAAGTTCTTCACAGTAATCAGGATAGAAAATTAATGCTTCTATGGAGAAGAGTGAAGTTAAATTTCAAAAAGCCTGGTTTCCATTAGAGTTTATCTGAAGTATGGCTTTACATTGGGATTGCCTGAGAAGACTTTAAAAACTGCTCCACCTTCATCCCTGTATTGTCATCCCACAGATTTGAAAGCGACGCTAGGGATCCAAATATTTTTCAAAGCTGGATACTAACACGTAAGCAGAGTTGGTACTCACAGACTTAGCATATGGTAATTTCTGTTCTAGCCTCTGTCTATATAATTTTGCTGGACCCTCACAGTAATTTTAGCATTTGTTGTAGACTTGAAATCCAGAGCGAAGACAAGTTAAATGATTGGTCCGAAGAGAAAAGGCACTTACATCAGAACATTTCACATATAAATATTCCATCTGTGAAACTTAACGCCACGCTGCTGCTTAGTCATTCAGTCGTGTCTGACTCTTTGCAACCCCGTGGACTGTTGACAGTCAGGCTCCTCTGTCCATGGGATTCTCCAGGCAGGAGTACTGGAGTGGGTTGGCATGCCCTCCTTCAAGGGATCTTCTCGACCTAGGGATTGAACCTGGGTCTGCTGCATTGCAGGCAGATTCTTTACTGCTGAGCCACTGGAGGAGAATGAAACCCAGGCTACTCTGCCCGAATACAGTCACCCCACAAATATACACAGGGTTTGTCATTGTTCAGACGCTATCTAGATTTATTTATTTTCTCTATGAAGGCATTTCTTAATTTTAGAGTCCCCCCACTAGAAGGTAACTCTGTTGATAACAGAATTTTTTCACTTTATCACTTCTCTTTTTCCAGCCTAAACAGACTAGTTTGAAATGCACACACTCACTAACAGCCTGACACAGAGTACAGAGCTTGACTTTATTTTTCTGTTAATGTGTTATTATTTCATAATGGGGGAAGTAATTTCTCCTAAAAGCAAAATCTAAGTAAAAACACAACCTAGCAAAACAAAAACAGAAGTTATCTCATGGCCTTCTGCAGGGAAGAAAGAGTTCGCCCTTTCAGATTAGTCTCTGAACTCAGTTCTTTTAGTAAATCCTGCATCTTTTTCTTGTGATTCATTAAAAAACAACAACAACAACAAACCTCTCCTGAATTAATTTTAATCTTAGAGAAAAGTTGCGAAAATACTCAGCTTTGTTGTTGTTCAGTTGCTAACTCATGTCTGATTCTTTTCAACCCCATGAACTGAAGCATACCAGGCTTCCCTGTCCTTCACCATCTCCTGGAGTTTGCTCAAACTCATGTCCATTGAATCAGTGATGCCATCCAACCATCTCATCCGCTGTTGCCCTCTTCTCCTCCTACCCTCAAATTTCCCAGCATCAGGGTCTTTCCCAATGAGTTGGCTCTTTGCATCATGTGGCCAAAGTATTGTATCTTCTGCTTCAGCACCAGTCCTTTCAGTGAATATTCAAGATTGATTTCCTTTAGGACTGACTGATTTGAACTTCTTGCCATCCAAGGGACTCTCAAGAGTCTTCTCCAGCACCACAGTTCAAAAGCATCATCAGCTTACCTCCAGTGGAACATTTTAGGTCAAATTAGTGCAAGGACCAAAACAAGAGAATCAGCATTAAGACTCGTATTTATTGTCATTGAAAATGAAATCGCTCAGTCGTGTCCGACTCTTTGCAACCCCATGAACTGTAGCCCACCAGGCTCCTCCGTCCATGGGATTCTCCAGGCAAGAATACTGGCGTGGGTTGCCATTTCCTGCTCCAGGGGATCTTCCCGACCCAGGGATAGAACCCAAGTCTCCCGCATTGCAGACAGATGCTTTAACCTCTGAGCCACCATTGTCATTACCCAGTGTCAATGTTTTATCATCTCTTATTTGGACTATACCTGTAAACCTCATAACTTGTCTCATCTCCTACCGTTCTATATCTCTGCCTCCAATTGAATCTGGAAGTACTAATGGAGGAGCCTCCTACATAGGGTTGATTGCAAATGATGGATCGCCTGTCTTTTCTACAGGATGAAGCCAGCTCTCCCCATCTTGACATTTATATGCCCTTATATTTTGTTCTGTTTGCTTCTCCAACTTTAGTTTTAATGACTGCCTTTTCCAGATATCTCTCTTCCTAACAGAAACCTAGTCATGTCTATCTTACTATCCTCCTCTCACCTGGAATGTCTTTCCTCCTATTCTTCTCCATCCCACACAATATTCAAATAACTGCAAATATTGTGCTTTCATGTGCTCATTTCACCAGCTAGTTGATGAGCTACTTGTGAAAGTGAGTCTTTACTTATTTATTTTTTTGATACTGTTCCCAGTGTCTGGTGGAATGTATTACACAACACATTCAGAGCATTTTTTATCTCTAGCTGTAGATTTTTGTAGACCCTCTGAATCATCATGCCGAGTAAAAATTCGTTTTACAGGATGATCAACTGCTCGACAAACATTACATTTTCCTATGTAGTGACCATAATTCAACACGCTTCAAAAACAGATTCTGATTGGCAAGATCTTTCAGAAGCTCTACCTTGTTTCAGCAAACAGAAATGCTGCTCAGATCCACCCACAGCTCCCTTCAGGTTTAAAACACTCTTCCCTCAGCTGCGGGACGTGTTGACTATTGACAGGCCAGGGCTGATGATCTCTCAGCTGAAGACAGCCGCCTGGACCAGGGCCAAACCTCCATTCTGAGGGAGGTTCCCACAGCCAAAAACTGGTCAGTGCTGGAGTATAATGTCCTGGTTGGATTTCCTCACTGACCATCCCAACTCTAGAGGGGAGTCCACTGAGGTCTTTGTTGTAACTGCATCACTGCCTTAGAGCTCCTTCTTTCCGCTTTCCTGCAGACACTTTTTTTAAAAATCGGAGGATAATTGCTTTACAGTGTTATGTTGCTTTCTGCCATACAACAATATGAATCAGCCATGCATGCACGCTCAGTTGCTCAGTTGTGTCTGACTCTCTGAGACCCCATGATCAGGCTTCTCTGTCTATGGGATTCTCAAGGCAAGAATACTGGATTGGGTTGCCATGCCCTCCTCCAGGGAATCTCTCCGACCCAAGGATCAAACCCGTGGCTCCTGGATTGACAAGCAGGTTCTGTACCACTGAGCCACCTGGGAAGCCCATGAGTTTACGTCCCCTCCCTCTAGAACCTCCCGCCCACCCCACCCCACCCCTCTAGGTTATCACAGAGCACCAGGTTGAGCTCCCTGTATTATCCAGCAGCTTCCCACTAGCTATCTACTTTACACAGTTGTTAGTAGTCACTAAGCTGTGTTGGACTCTTTGCGACTCCCTGGACTATAGCCTACGAGGCTCCTTTAACCATGGGATTCATGGCAAGAATACTGGAGTGGGTTGCCATTTCCTTCTCCAGCTTTACACATTATAGTGTGTATATATATATGTCAATGCTATCCTCTCAATCCGTCCCACCCTCTCCTTCTATATCTATGTCTACAAGCCTGTTCTCTGTGTTGGGGTCTCTATTCCTGCCCTGTAAATAGGTTCATCAGTACCATTTTTCTAGATTCTGTATATATGCATTAATATACTGATCTAAGGAACTCCTCAGTAAAAATTCAAGAAATCTTCATCTTAGAATCTATTTCTAGGAAGCTCATTTGTGATACTTACCATTCTTTATGAAATCATCAGATGATTTATTCATTTGTGCATCCATTCAGTTAGCAAATGTATGTTCAATAATCATTACATGTCTGACACTTAGTGAGGAAGCCATGGACCCTGCCCTCATAAAACATGCTTCTCATTAGCACACCAGACTTCTCCAGTTTCTCCCCACTTTCAGTATTTCCCAGAATTTAACACAGTCTCTCAGACTACTTTGTTTTTACTCATGCTTAAAATTCCTTCCCTGCTGTTCTTTTCCTGGTTAAACTCTACCCACCTTTCATCAGTTCAGTTCAGTTCAGTTCAGTCACTCAGTTGTGTCTGACTCTTTGTGACCCCTTGAACCGCAGCACACCAGGCCTCCCTGTCCATCACCAACTCCCGGAGTTCACTCAAACTCACGTCCATCGAGTCGGTGATGCCATCCAGCCATCTCATCCTCTGTCGTCCTCTTCTCCTCCTGCCCCCAATCCCTCCCAGCATCAGAGGCTTTTCCAACGAGTCAACTCTTCACATGAGGTGGCCAAAGTATTGGAGTTTCAGCTTTAGCATTAGTCCTTCCAAAGAACACCCAAGGCTGATCTCCTTCAGAATGGACTGGTTGGATCTCCTTGCAGTCCAAGGGACTCTCAAGAGTCTTCTCCAACACCACGGTTCAAAAGTATCAATTCTTCGGTGCTCAGCCTTCTTCACAGTCCAACTCTCACATCCATACATGACCACTGGAAAAGCCATAGACTTGACTAGATGGACCTTTGTTGGCACAGTAATGTCTCTGCTTTTGAATATGCTATCTAGGTGGGTCATAACTTTCCTTCCAAGGAGTAAGCGTCTTTCACCTTTCGTAATTCCACTCAAGTACAATGCCTCTCAGAAAGCTGTCCCTGACCATATCTGGTTTGTGCTGGATTAAGTGAGAGGTCCAAACTCAGTGTCAGTGCCTTTAGCTGGATTTGTCTCCCCTCTTCCCTCCTACCACCAAACTGTAAGCTTCTCGAGTATAAATTTTGACTTCGTTTCAGGCAAGCTTAATGTATTCAATGGCTAAATGAATGAGTGAATAAAAATGGAAAATTAATCTGGGGGAAAAAAAGTTTTGATTCTGTTATCCATAGGCCCAGTTATCTAAATATGATTAATTAGTAGCCCAATGTAATTTTATATTTTGAGGAAATAAATAAGATGGGATAAGATATTCCTTTCATATTCTGTGCAGCTTTTTCAGCAGCCAGTTTTTCCAAGTAAATTCAGTTGTGCTTTTTGGAGAACTTAAGTGTTACATTTTATATCCATCATATTATTAACCTTATGTTTCATATTTCTTTGATATGTATCCTTTTCATATTCTCTAAGCCCACGAATCTGATAGGTATCTTTCAAATGAAAACTACAAAGGAATCTTGAATAATACAGATTCTAAAAGAGCTGTCTTTATATAGTACATCAACTTAGCAGTACTCTGTCTTTTAAAAGGCTTGTATATAGTTGAAGTTATGATAGTTTATCTCCATATTTTTAAAAACATTTCTTTTCTTCCTCATTACCACACATGGATTTCTGTATAATATCCTTAACAAAATTCAGCTCTTGGCAAAGAATAATGTGTTAATTCTTATTTTCTCTTTTTCTTTTCCTTTTTTTTTTTAGGTACGTCTGTCACTAATGTAACAGCTACTGATGCTGATGACCCAGTTTATGGAAACAGTGCGAAGTTGGTTTATAGCATCTTGGAAGGGCAACCTTATTTTTCCATTGAGCCTGAAACAGGTTTGTGGCCTAAATTTTGAATTCTATTTACTATGTCATTGCTTCAGGGAAACACTTTTCTTGGGATGTGGATTATGAAATGCTCTGGTTAAGGAACTTCACTGCCTATCAGTAACATTTGAATGTGTTATTCCTGTGCAGTGCCAGGTACATGGCAAGCCTGACAATCATTTTGATACATATTAAAATGAATTGCAGATGCTTTGTAGAATATCACCTGTTTAACAGATGGCCTGGCACTGTTGTTCATCCCTAGGAAAAAAGTGTGCTTATACCTCAGGCCGACTTAGATATCAGATTAAGAATAAATACAATTACTTATTGGCTGCAAAATGCTTGGCAAGTAACATTTATAAAGATTTCTAAGTTTCAACTCACACATCTAAGAAGTGGAGTGGAACCTTCCTCATAGCCTTATAAAGATCAGATGAACCAATAAATATTCAGCACACAGTACATGGCATGTGGTAATCATTTCATGCATGGATATTATTATATTTGTTACTAGATTCCTCATTTGTTAAACAGGATTCTGATATCTGTGTACTAGAACTCTCATGAAAATATTATCATTTTTGCCAATATTAAATGCAACGAGTATCCTGAGTTCAATGGTATAGATTTTAGCAAACAGGAAATAAGTTATTAAAAAAAATAAAACAGGCAAACAAAAAAATCTGTTTTTAATGATTTGGCAGATAAGTTCATAAAATAACAGTTTTTGTAAATGAAGATATATCTTTTATTGTTTAATTTAACAGTGTAGCAAGAGAGTAAAGACACTGTGTCAGACTTTTTATAATCATGATTTTTATAGCATATTTTAAAATTACTTAAAATAGCATCATCTTTTGGGTACAGTTTTTTTCCTGCATCTGGTGATTTTGTCTGCAGACTTTCAAATAGAAAAGTTCAATATGTGGGCGCATATGCATTTGTTACTTTGATTCATGAGTTTTCAGCAGTATTGAGATGAATTTTCATGTCTTACTATTAAGTCAATTATTAATTAAATTAAAAATTTAGAGCTTCTTATCATTTTTTTTAATTCAAAGAAAAATCCTCATGCATTTAAAAGTGAGAAAAAGTGTATCTATACATAAATAGGTCATGGCTTAAAATTGAATTTAGATTCAGAAACAGGAAATAACTCTTGTAAAAGACATTAATCAGGGGCATAATCACATACGGGTTTCCTTAGTGAAGAAGTCTGCTATAGATGCCATCTCCTTTGTCCTCTTTGATGACCCTGGGGAAGAGTAGAGAAGGTGGTCAGCTCTGAATTTTAAGGGAAGAGAGAAACATCTGGAGATGTCCTACTGCTCGGCCAGAGTCACAGTGAGAGATGGGACCAGGGTTGGGACTCACACCCAGGGCTTTAATTTCAAAGCCACTGTCAGACATCTTCCAACTTCTCTTTTCAATGGCAAGAGTTATGGTATAGCGGCATTCGCAAAACAGAGAAGTACTAACTCCTTAAGTGAAATTGAATAATTTCCTCTTCGCTCCTTGGCTATTTTTTTTGTTTATTTGAATCTTTTGGTTCACTATTTACAGTGTAATATATTGAGAAACAATTATTGAGAAAGTATATTGAGAAGATATTGAGAAACAATTGATACATAGTGTTATATTAGTTTCAGATGTATAGCATAAAGACTTAATAGGGATTCCGTGGTAGCTCTGCTGGTAAAGAATCCATCTGCAATGCAGGAGACCGTAGTTCGATTCCTGGGTTGGGAAGTTCCCCTGGAGAAAGGATAGGCTACTCACTTCAGTATAAGAATACTGAAGCCCAGGTGAGCTTCCCTGGTGGCTTAGGTGGTAAAGAATCCACCTGCAACATGGGAGACCTAGGTTTGATCCCTGGGTTGGGAAGATTCCCTGGAGGAGGGCATGGCAACCTACTCTAGTATTCTTGTCTGGAGAATCCCCATGGACAGGGGAGCCTGGCAGGCTACAGTCCATGGGGTGTCAAAGAGTCAGACATGATTGAGTGCAGCACAGCGTATATTGTGAAGTGATTATCAGAATAAGTCTGGTTAACATCCATCACCACACAGTTGTATTTTTTTTCTTTTGATGAGAAATTTTAGGATCTTGGCAACTTCTAAATATATGACACAGTGCTAGTAATTATAGACATCATGTGCCATGCTGTGCTGAGTCGCTTCAGGTGTGTCTGACTCTGTGTGACCCTATGAACAGTCGCCCACCAGGCTCCTCTTTCCATGGGATTCTCCAGACAAGAATACTGGAGTGGGTTGCTATGCCCTTCTCCAGGGGATCTTCCCAACCCAGGGATTGAACCTGAGTCTCTTAAGTCTCCTGCATCGGCAGGCAGATTCTTAACCCCTAGCACCACCACACAGAACATTATATCCCCGGGACTTTTATTTTATAACTGTAAGTTTTTACCTTCCAACAAATGTCCAAATCAGCATTCAGTATGTGCCAGGAAGCAAGTTAGATATAAGGAGACAAATTCACAAAGGCTAATCTCAGCCTACAATATCTCACAATCCATTTTGGCAGACAGATTTTTTTTTTCAACATAAATACAAGGAAGCATGATGATGCCATTTAAATAATTTATATCTTTAGGAATAACTTACCATGAAGTACAGAGAATAAAAGCCTAGTACTAAGTCAGAGTATTTGGGCAACTTTAAATCTCATTTGACATATATTGCTATTTGCTTAATTAAATGTTGTCAGCAACATTTAATATGTACATTTTCACTCAGCATAATGAGTGTTTAATCTCAACACATATTCATTTTAGCCTTATCATGTCCAATTTGACAGATACAAAGTTATCTGATTCATATTTTAGAAAGTGTATTCTGGTACTGTTGTGGAAATACACTGGAGAGAAATGATACTTGAAGCATGTACATAGAAGTTACTTAATAAATACTGGTTGAATGCAGTTAAGGTTTTTAACTCAAGCAGCCAGAGTACAGAAGGAAGTAGAGGCAAAATTTAATAATAGAGTCAGCAACAGATGTTTAATAGCTTATCAATTATCAAATTGATATAGTTTATCAAATAGCTTATCAAATAGCAAATCACATATTGAAACATCAAGATGTTAAGTGAAAAGTAAGTGTTATTGTATAAATGTTTGCTTAATTATACTTGAGTTTGTTCAAATGAAAACAGAGGGTTAGTTGTTCCTAAAGGATCTAAATTTGTCTATCTCTGAGACCTTTGTTCATCTTTCTAAAAGAAAAATTGAGACTGGTGTGAATGCATGTGCACATAGAGGAGGATATAAAGGCAGAAGTACATTAAGAATATTTTTAAAAATTTTGTATTAGAAAAATGTGCAAAGAACATAGAATATTTGAATTTTTTATTTTCTAAGCAAAAGGAAAGAAAATACCCTTTCTGGTGATGAGAAGATTTGCATCATTTGCCTCATCTGTGAAATAGACTCTGACTTGGAGTTAGGAGGACAAGTGACTTCTTGGGGCTTAAAGACTGTGAAAGATAGAAGTACTGTCTTAGTTTCACTGCTGTAACAAAGTATGATAAACTGGGCAACTTAGAAGAATCAGACATTTATTGCTCAGAGGCCTGGAGGCTGGAAGTTTGAGATCAGGGTGGGCACGGTCAGGTTCTGGTGACTGCCCTCTTCTGAGTTGCAGAGGCTGTCTCTCCTGTTCCCTTGGAAAGAGAAGAAGCTAGGTCTCTGGCTTCTTTTTATATGAATGCTAATACTATTTTTGAAGGATTCACCCTCATGATCTACCTCTCAAAGCTGCCACCTCCAAATACCATCACAGAGGGGATTACAGTTCACCATATGAATCTGTGGAGAGTCAAAAACATGCAATCCAGGTTAGACATGAAACAAACTTAGGCAAGGAAGTCCATCACACTATAATTCTGACCTTAAACCCATGCAAGTTAGGAGAGGATATATGCTAAGGCAATGTAGATTCACCAGCGTCTTGACCAAACCTGTAGAGGTCCCTGGAACAAAGATTTCTCTTAAAAGGAGTCTCAGAGTGTACACAAATGGCCAGGCTTTATTATCACCTGCCTTGCGCAGCTGTTGGCCGAGATATACCTAGGAAGAGTAAGATACCCGCTTGAAACTTAAAACCAGTCCTAATTAGCCTCCAATTAAAATAAATAAATTTAAATTTTAAAAAATGGAAAAAAAACAACAAAAAAAGATAAAATATTTTTCTTGCCATCAAAAACAAAAACAAAAACCAGTCCTACATATGCCTCAAGTAATCATGTATAGATGTGAGAGTTGGACCATAAAGAAGGCTGAGTGCCAAATTAATACTTTCAGACTGTGGTGCTGGAGAAGACCCTTGGGAGTCCCTTGGACAACAAAGAGATCAAACCAATCAATCCTAATAGAAATAAACCCTGAATATTCATTGGAAGGACTGATGCTGAAGCAGAAGCCCCAGTACTTGGACCACCTGATGGAAAGAGCTGATTCACTGGAAAAGACCCTGATGCTGGGAAAGACTGAGGGCAGAAGGAGAAGGGAGTGCCAGAGGATGAGATGGTTGGATGGCATCATCGACTCAATGGACATGAAGTTGAGCAAACTCCAGGAGATAGTGAAGGACAGGGAAGTCTGGCATGCTGTAGTTCATGATGTCGTGAAGAGTTGCACGTGACTTAGCGACACGACCTCCAGCAAAAACTGGAATCTGGAGAATCATTTGAGGGAATGATCTGTATAGAGAAGACTGCCCACTGACCACTGTCAGCAACTCCTTGATGTTAGAATATATTCAATAAGGAAAAGAAAACTGTTGCAGGAAGGGGGACCCCCTTCCAGGGCCTGAGGGTGGGCTCTTGACTGACACTCAGAAATGAATTTTCCGAGGAGACACCTGTGCTCGAAGGCAAGAGACTTTATTGGGAAGGCGTGCCTGGGCAGAAAGCAGGAGGGCAAGGGAATTCAGGAGAACTGCTCCACCACGTGGCTCGCAGTCTCGGGATTTATGGTGATTGGGTTAGCTTCCAGGTTGTCTCTGGCCAATCACTCTGGCTCAGGGTCCTTCTTGGCGCTGCACACGTCACTCAGCCAAGATGGATTCCAGTGAGGATTCTGAGAGGTGGTAGGATGTAAGGACTGGAGTCTCCTCTTTCCTTTTGGCTTTTTCTGAATTCTTCCAGTGGGCAGTAGCTTGTTAGTTATGGATTGCCACAAGTGGTCACGTGACCACTGGCCTACCTGGCCAGGGTAGGCAGTTTCAGTTGGTGGTTCCACTGGCAAAACCCAAGGATAGGAGACAAGAATACATGTATGTGTCTTGTTTTACTCTCACAAGAATGCTAAGGACAGAACTCTGGACTTTGGAACACAGAAGTTCTGTTTTCCTGCTTGCTTGTTACATTCCAACTTTATGGACTTATTTCCTGTCACCAGAGCACATTAATTGCTCTGTCTCAGGGAAAGCTTCTCCTCTTGTTTTAGGTATCAGCTTAGGATTCAGAAATATTTGCTATTTATTCTGTTTATTCTCTTCTGTGAGCGTCTCCTAATCAGTAATTATCTTGTAATTGACTTGCTTATGTTTCTAAGTCAGTTTTCATGCTAGAATGTACAGCTCATGAAAGAATGGGGCTTGTCTAATTTGCTCATTTTGCATCCCTATGCCTAGCAGAGAGTTTGGCACCTGAAATTATTCAGTAAGTAGTTGAGACAGAAAGGTGTGAAGAAGGTAGGGTGGGTAAACAGAAGAGAAGGAAGGAATGAATTAATAAAGAGAAAAAGAAAAGCTTGCCACAACTTATAGAGATGTGGAAACAACCAGGAAGGGAATCCAGTTTGATTTCCAGCCTGTCTTCCTTCTGTCTATTTTTGTGGTAGGAAGAACACCACACCACCGTAACCTCACGTGTGATTTTTGTTGTTTTTACTGAGATTCACTGAAGACTCAAATTCATGTCATTTCCAAGTCTCGTGCTATATCTTAAGTGTCTAGCCAATGCAGTGCTATTCTGGTACTTGCAGAAATGAACCTTGAAACTTACAAACTCTTGCTCAGATTCAGTTCTAGATTAGATGTTGAGATGGAAAGGTTCAGGGAACCGTTGCAGCCATTGCAGAAGAAAGGATGGTTATTAATATATCTTCCTATTCTGGAGATCACTGTGATAGTAATAAAAATAATAATAGTAATAAAAGGTAAAATATTATTGTGTTTCTAAACCACAGTGAAGAAGGAAGAATTTCTGTCTCCAATTTTCAGTTGACAGATTTGTATTTCAGAGAAAGTAAGGTAAAATGTCTTCCCTATCCTTACATCAAACTCTGTCAAATTATAAACAACAGGAAGAATAAAAAGAAGACTATAAACAACAACCACCTCATTTATTGAACACGTGTTGTGTTCTTGGCAGTGCGCTAATTGGGTTTGCATGTATTATCAAATTTAATTTAATTTATGCCATACAATATTTTGAGGTAGGTACTAAATGTCATCTCCGTGTTACTGATGAGAAAACAGAGGATCAGAACTGATATTAATACATTTATTGCACAAGGTGTTTGAAGCAAGGTTTCAGGTGAGTCTCTCTGATCGCAAGATCCAGTTTTTCACATTCTCCTGTAACCCCACCTGACTCCCATGCATTGTGTCTCATTCCCGGGGCTGCTGTTGGTATAGAAATGGACCCATAGAACTTGGAATTGGGCCCAGGTCTCCTTTATACGTGGACACAGGAAACAGTTTGATGTCAGATAAGATGTGAGGCAGTAGTAATTGTAAAATGAAGTGTCATTTTTGTGAATAGCTTCAAAAGGCTGAAAATAGCTTATTTGTATTCTATAAATGTTTTCTCTCTTTCTCTCTCTTTTTTTTTTTTTGTTTTCCCCTCCCTGCCACCCCCAATACCATATGTTTGCTTGTAACATTTTGGGCACAGACAGGGAGAAATGTGGCATTTATTTAAAAAGCTACTAATTTGAGGACAGCAGTGAGAAAACAGTTGCAGACCATCCTAAGTGACTGAAGATGGAACATCTAAATAAAATGCAAGGCAAGTGAATAGTAAATGCTTAATTATCTGAAGAAATCAGGGTAAAGTTGCAGGACAGTGTGCACGTTGCTCCAGGCAATCAAGACTAAGAAAAATGACCAGCTACAAAATAAACCAAGTTAATTCACTGACCTTTTTTTGAGACTCAGACCATCTTTCTTCATTGGATACAAATAGCATTTGTCTCAGTGGAACCTGTAAAAATGAGCTAAGGCAAAAAGTACTCCTTGATAAAAATAATCCGTATAACAAATGGTTCTCTTTTATAAAAATCAAGGATAATACATAGAATCTTCATGAAATGCCTTCATGGAATTGAGTCATTGTTATAACTTCTGAGCCAAAGTGATAAACTGCAAACATAGAAGATCTCTTTTTTAAAAATATCAGGATTACATAAATTATCATTTCCACTGCCTTGAGGACTGGCTAAAGAATTTTCCTGTGCAGACCTTTGAGAAGAAATATTCAGATAAACTCAAGCTGTCCAACAATGCTAGGATATACATTGATGAATGAGAATCTCTTTGTAATTCACATTAAATGATACCTAGTCAACATCTACACTCTAATATTAAAGTCGTGTGCTAGCCATTGAGCATGCAGTGTTGTATATGATAAATCCTAAAAGAGACATATGTTCTTGCTGTTGTTTAGTCACTAAGTCATGTCTGTCTCTTTGTGACTCCATGGACTGCCACCTACCCAGGCCCCTCTGGCATGGGATTCTTCAGGCAACAATACTGGATTGGCTTGCCATTTCCTTTTTCAGGGAATCTTCCTGACCTAGGGATTGAACCCACGTAGCCTGCTTGGCAGGTGGATTCTCTACCACTGAGCCATCTGGGAAACCAAAATATGTGGGCAATCAGAACAGTGTGATAACATAGGATCCTTGGCAGAATTCTTTTTTTTTTTTTTTTGTAACTTATTTATTTTTTATTGAAGGATAATTCCTTTACAGAGTTTTGCTGTTTTCTGTCAAACCTCAACATGAATCAGCCATAGGTATACATATATACCCTCCCTTTTGAACCTCCCTCCCATTTCCCGCCCCATCCCACCCCTCTAGGTCGATACAGAGCCCCTGTTTGAGTTTCTTGAGCCATACAGCAAATCCCCATTGGCTATCTTTTTTACATATGGTAATGTAAGTTAACATGTTATTCTTTCCATATATCTCACCCTCTCCTCCCCTGTCCGCATGTCCATAAGTCTATTCTCTATGTCTGTTTCTCCATTGTTGCCCTGTAAGTAAATTCTTCAGTAACATTTTTCTAGCTTCTGTATATATGTGTTAGAATACAGTATTTATCTTTCTCTTTCTGACTCACTTCACTCTGTATAATAGGTTCTAGGTTCATCCACTTCATTAGAACTAACTCTAACATGTTGCTTTTTATGGCTGAGTAATATTCCATTGTGTATATATACCACAACCTCTTTATCCATTCATCTTTTGATGGATATCTAGGTTGCTTCCATGTTCTAGCTATTGTAAACAGTGCTGCAATGAACAATGGGATATGTGTGTCTTTCTCAATTTTGGTTTCCTCAGGGTATATGCCTGCTAGTGGGATTGCTGGGTCATATGGTGGTTTTATTCCTAGTTTTTTAAGGAATCTCCATAACATCTTCCATTGTGGCTGTATCAGTTTACATTCCCACTAACAGTGAAAGAGTGTTCCCTTTTCTCCACACCCTCTCCAGCATTTATTTTTTGTAGACTTCTTGATGAGGGCCATTCTGACCAGTATGAGGTGATAGCTCATTGTAGTTTTGATTTGCGTTTCTCTAACAATGAGCAATGTTGAGCATCTTTTCATGTGTTTGTTAGCTGTGTGTATGTCTTCTTTGCAGAAATGTCTGTTTGGGTCTTTTTGCCACTTTTTGACTGAGTTGTTTGTTTTTCTGGTATTGAGTTGTATGAGCTGCTTGTATATTTTGGAAATTAATCCTTTGACAGTTAGTTGTTCATGTGCTATTTTTTTCTCCCATTCTGAGGGTTGTATTTTTACCTTGCTTATAGTTTCCTTTGCTGTGCAAAAGTTTGTTTTTTTTTAAAATCAGGTTACACTTGTTTACTTTTGTTTTTATTTCCATTACTCTAGCAAGTGTGTCATAGAGGATCTTGCTTTGATTTATGTCATCGAGTGTTCTGCCTATGTTTTCCTCTAAGAGTTTTATAGTTTCTGGTCTTATATTTAGGTCTGTAATCCATTTTGAGTTTATCTTTGTGTATGGAGTAAGGAAGTGTTCTAATTTCATTTTTTTACATGGAGCGTTCCAGTTTTCCCAGCACCATTTATTGAAGAGGCTGTCTTTGCCCAATTGTATATTCTTGCCTCCTTTGTTAAAAATAAGGTACCCATAAGTGCATGGGTTTATTTCTGGGCTTCCTATATTGTTCCATTGGTCTGTATTTCTGTTTTTGTGCCAGTACCATACTGTCTTGATGACTGTAGCTTTGTAGTATAACTTGAAGTCAGGAAGCTTGATTTCTCCAGCTCCATTCTTCTTTCTCTAGACTGCTTTGGCTATTTGGGGTCTTTTGTGTTTCCATATGAACTGTGAAGTTTTTTGTTCTAGTTACGTGAAAAATGCTATTGGTAATTTGATAGGGATTGCGTTGAATCTGTAGATTGCATTTGGTAGTATAGTCATTGTTACAATATTTATTCTTCGTACCCAGGAACATGCAGTATCTCTCCATCTGTTTATGTCATTTTATTTATGTCTTTTATTTCTTTCATTAGTGTCTTATAATTTTCTCTGTACAGTTCTTTTGTCTCCTTGGGTAAATTTATTCCTAGATATTTAATTCTTTTTGTTGCAATGATGAATGGGATTGATTCCTTAATTGCTGTTTCTGATTTTTCATTGTTAGTATATAGAAATGCAAGTGATTTCTGTGTATTGATTTTGTACCCCGTAACTGCTAAATTCACTGGTTAGCTCTAGTAATTTTCTGATACATCTTTAGGATTTTCTAGGTACAGTATCATGTCATCTGCAAACAGTGAAAGCTTTACTTCTTCTTTTCTGATCTGGGTTCCTTTTATTTCTTTTTCTTCTTTGATTGCTATAGCTAGGACTTCCAACTGTTGAATAATTGTGGTGAAAGTGGACACTCTTTTCTTGTTCCTGATCTAAGGGGGAATGCTTTCAGTTTTTCACCATTGAGACTAATGTTTGCTGTAGGTTTATCATATATGGCCTTTACTATGTTGAGGTTGGTTCCTTCTATGATGATTTTTTGAAGAGTTTTAATCACAAGTAGGTGCTAAATTTTGTCAAAGGCTTTTTCTGCATCTCTTGAGATGATCATATGGTTTTTATCTTTCAATTTGTTAATATGGTATATCCCATTGATTGATTTGCATATATTGAAGAATCCTTGTATCCCTGGAATAAACCCAATATGATGGTGTATGAGCTTTTTGATGTGTTGTTGAATTCTGTTTGCTAAAAGTTTGTGGAGGATTTTTGCATCTATCTTCATCAGTGATATTGGCCTCTAGTTTCCTTTTTTTGTGTCTGATTTTTTCTTTTTCTTTGTCTGATTTTGGTATCAGGGTGATGGTGGCCTTGTAGAATGAGTTTGGAAGTGTTATTTCCTCTGCAATTTTTAGAAAGTTTTAGAAGGATAGGCATTAGCTCTCTGAAATGTTTGATAGAATTCTCCTGTGAAGCCATCTGGTCCTGGGCTTTTGTTTTTTGGGAGATTTTTTTTATCACAATTTCAATTTCAGGGCTTGTAATTAGGTTGTTCATGATTTCTATTTCTTCCTGGTTCATTCTTGGAAGATTGAACTTTTCTAAGAATCTGCCTATTTCTTCCAGATTATCTATTTTGTTGCCATATAGTTGTTCATAATAGTCTCTTATAATCCTTGTATTTCTGCATTGTCTGTTGTAACCTCTCCTTTCTCATTTCTTTTTTTTTTTTTTTTCATTTCTAATTTGTTTGTTTCTTCTCTGTTTTTTTCTTAATGTGGCTAAGGGTTTGTCAATTTTGTTTATCTTCTCAAAGAACCAGCTTTTAGTTTTATTAACTTTACTATTGTTTCTTTCATTTCTTTTTCATTTATTTCTGCTCAGGTCTTTATGATTTCTTTCCTTCTACTAATTTTGGGAATTTTTTCTTTTTCTTTTTCCAGTTGCTTTAGGTGTAAAGTTAGGTTTTCTATTCAATGTTTTTCCTGTTTCTTGAGGTGGGATTGTACTGCTATAAACTTCCCTCTTAGAACTGTTTTTGCTGCATCCCATAGGTTTTGAGTTGTGTTTTCATTGTCCTTTGTTTCTAGAAATTTTTTGATTTCCCTTTTAATTTCTTCAGTAACCTGTTGGTTATTTAGAAATGTGTTGTTTAATCTCCATGTATTTATGTTTCTTACAGTTTTTTTCCTGTGATTGATATCTAGTCTCCATAGCATTGTGGTTGGAAAAGATGCTTGATACAATTTCAGTTTTCTTAAATTTACTGAGATTTGATTTGTGATCCAAGATGTGGTCTATCCTGGAGAATGTTCCATGTGCACTTGAGAAGAAGATATATTCTTCTGCATTTGGATGGAATGTCCTGAAGATATCAATGAGATTCGTCTCATTTAAAGTATCATTTCAGACTTGCGTGTCCTTATTAATTTTCTGTTTTGATGATCCACCCATTGGTATGAGTGGGGTGTTAAAGCCTCCTACTACTACTGTGTTATTGTCAATTTCTCCTTTTAGGTCTGTTAGTGTTTGTCTTACGTATTGAGGTGCTTCTACGTTGAGTGCATAGATATTTATAATTGTTATGTCTTCCCTTTGGATTGATCCCTTGATCATTATGTGATATCCTTTCTTATCTCCTGTAATCTTTATTTTAAGGTCTGTTTTGTCTTATATGAGGATTGCTACTCCAGCTTTCTTTTGCTTCCCATTAGGATAGAATATATTTTCCCATCCTCTAACTTTCCAAGAATTCTTGAGATGGGGATGCTGAGGAGTCCAGTGAAGGCATCTAGTGTTGAAAAAGGAGATTAAAGAAGCCTTTTAACAGGTAGCATTGGGCCTAGAGACTGTCATACAGACTGAAGTAAGTTAGAAAGTGAAAAACAAATATCGTACATTAACGTATATATGTGGAATCTAGAAAAATGGTACAGATGAGCCTATTTGCAGGGCAGGAATAGAAACACAGGTGTAGGGAACAGATGTGTGGACATAGTAGGAGGGGTGAGGAGGTAGGATGAACTGGGAGGTTATGATTGACATATATACACTACCATGTATAAAATGGGAATGGGCTTCCCTAATAACTCAGTTGGTAATGAATCTGCTTGCAGTGCAGCAGACCTCAGTTTGATTCCTAGGTTGGGAAGATCCCCTGGAGAAGGGATAGCCTACCCACTCCAGTATTCTTGGGTTTCCCTTGTGGCTTAGGTGGTAAAGGATTCACCTGCAGTGTGGGAGACCTGGGTTCAACTCCTTGGTTGGGAAGATCCTCTAAAGAAGGGAAAGGCTACCCACTCTAATATTGTGGCCTGGAGAATTCCATGGACTGTATAGTCCATGGGGTTGCATAGCATGGAACATGACTGAGCGACTTTCCCTTTCAATAACTTTCACATGTGTAAAAGAGATAGCTAGTGGGAAGCTGTTGTTTGGCACAGGGAACTCAGCTAGGTGCTCTGTGGTGACCCAGAAGGGTGGGATGGGGTGGTGGTGGTGGGGGGCTCCAAAAGGGAGGGGATATACATATATACATATAGCTGATTCACTTCATTGTACAGGAGAGACAAACACAATATTATAACCCAATTATACCCTGATTAGAAAAAGGTAACCAACATGGACCTACTGTATAAGCACAGAGAACTCTGCTCAATACACTGAAATAACCTAAATAGGAAAAGAGTTTGAAAAGGGATAGATCCATGTATATGTATAACTAATCACTTTGTTATATGCCTGCAACTAATACAACATTGCTACCCAACTATGCTCTAATATAAAATAAAAATTAAAAAAAATAGGTAGTGATACTAAAGGCTGTGTGTCCTGAAAACCTGTTTCCATTAACAGGTAATTGTTCCAGGGTAAGGGAGACTGTTAAATAAGGCCTTTTAACATGAAGAAATCAAGAGAATATGAGGTCCAGGGGAAAAAATATATATGGAGGTGATACTGAAAAATTCAATAGTTTTCAATTCCTGAATCGTATCAGAAGATTTTTACTTTAAGAGATGTTTCTATATAAGATAAACTTAGGTGCTAATTTATGAATCCGAATTCCTATTAATTTTTTGCATGACTTTGTTTTTGGATGAGTGCCATCACCTCTTGGGACTAAGTATCCAATTTTTAAAAATACTGACTGTAATACTGTTTCTAGTCATTCATGAAATTGGGGGAAAAGCATATACTCCATGCTTTGCATTTGACATTCACAAATTTAGACTATCTTGAATATTATTTTTACATTTTTATGTGTGTTGAATCAAACAAAATGTGATGTTTTTGACAGGACGATTCCACTTGGAACAACTCAAAGCTTTTTCAAGAATGGTAGAGAGAAAAGTACTTGAGCATCATTAAGTACAAGACACTGGTTTCCATTGAAATCTTAGGATCTGGAGTTGAAAGTCTGACTGCAAGGTGGGAGTGACATGGAGAAAAGGGAAGCTGGCTTAACCAATGGTCTGAGACTATTTCATTGTGACTGATAAAGAACTACTCCCTAAGTGCTGATCGAAACCTAGGGCATCTGCATCCATCACACAGCTGACTCACTGTGAAAACTGCAGAACAGCCCAGATCAGGTCCTCCCAGGAAGTGGGCGGCCCATGGAGCGGGCATATCCTCTATTACACGTGGAATCTCTGCTAAGCCCTCTGGAAGGAGAACAGGGGTTCTCCCCAGAGAACTCAGGTGCGAAACGAACAGACAAAAAGACGTGGGATGCTTTTCTTACTGTGGGGATAGCCCCCTAATGCACTCTTTATCCAATTTATATTTTCTTTACACACTGAGGAGCACAGATATCCATGATTTTTAAGGAAAGAATACAAGCAGAGAGACATCCCTTTCAAGACCTCCACCTTCACACACACACACACACACACACACACACACACACACCATGCACATATGCAGATACATGTGCAGATCAACTCAAGATGGGGGGAAATATCAGTTTGTGAGTCTATGCTCATTTTAGGCCAAAAGAGTATATAGAGAAAGACAGTTCCTTTCTTATATTCCTTACATTTCAGGTAGGAGAACCACCAAGAGATGCTGAATAAAATCATAGGCAGCAACAAACTAGGTATCACTGTCTTGCACTCTTGATGGATTCCTACCCCATATGAAGTAGCTATTTTAAGATATCTTATTAAAGATCAGGATTATGAATAAGTGTTTGGTACATATAGCACAAAATAAATATTTGTTGAAAAAATGAATAAGTGAATGAATTAGTGAGAATGAGAATCTTAGACACTAAATCATGTCTGACTTTTATGACCCCATAACTATAGCCCTCCAGGCTCCTCTGTCCATGGGATTTTCCAGGCGAAGAATACTGGAGTGGGTTGCCATTTTCTTCTCCAGGGGATCTTCCTGACCCAGGGATCGAACCTGTGTCTCCTGCATTGGCAGGCGGATTATTTCCCACTAAGCCATCAGGGAAGCAATGCCAACTGTCTCTATATTTAAACCATGCTGTGCTGTTTAGTTCCAACTCAGTGATGGTACGATGATGACAAAATTTCACTTTAAGTATCTTGTGGATTACTATCCTAATCTGCTCAGTATTAGAAATAGTATTCTTAACAAATGCTGTCCCCTCCATAGCCTTGGTGATGATTAAATTTTCATATCCCAGTGAGTATATCAGCTGGCTGCTTGTGCACACTGACTTAATCATTTATTTCTCTGCTTAGAGTCTCTTGTGAGAGGTAAAGTAGGTTAAGTAAGTATGGTGGTCACATTAATTGTTTTATGATTACTAAAAAATAATCTCCCTACCCAGACCCACCCCTCAAAACCCACCCCAGAACAATTATATATACTTGAGTAAGCTGAAAACAGTGTGATTGTCATATTACTTACACCTTGGAACAGTTTTAAGCCTATAGGGAGCTGTCCAGTGCTAACCATAGCTAGAACCAAAGTGTTCTTTCTAGAAAAACCAAAGTCTGTGGAGGTTCATGGTGAACAGAAAGACTGAACCACATACCATGTAACAGCTGCTGTCACACTGGGGTGCTTTGGGATGGGTTTAGGTGGAAGCAAAATCAAATTTCCACCCCCATGACACATAACCAACCTTAGTAGACCAGCCAGGATCAGGAATTTTCCCCAGCTTACTATGAATCATGTCCCTGCAGAATTAAATTGTAGTTTCTATTTCTATGATATTTCCCTCCTTTGAACTATATCTCTGAGTTTCATTTGGACTAGTTCAAAATGACTTAGGGAAGAAGGACAAAGATGTGCTTTCATTGATTTTATGGGAAAGCAAAATGTATGTAAGACTATCAAATATTAACTTTATATATGCAAAAAATGCCCATACATACATACATACATATCCCTTGGGTGTTTTTGTGTAAGTATAGCAGGTTTTGTTTGTATAGTTCCAGCCCCACTGTACTCAGCCTTTCAGGCTAACTCTGCATCCCCAGCACTTAAGACTATATTGAACATATCATTGATGCTCAGTAATTGTTTTAAAATATTGTAGCAAATATGGCTTAAGCTATAGCTCCCCAGAGAAGGACTATCTAATATTCAATTTTTCTAGTTTGGAAAACAGAGTATTAAGCATCGTAAAATGTTAACTGTGATTTTATATACATACAATTTTGGAAAGCTCAGAAAAGAGTGTTAATTCATACTGGACACCATTCTCCTTAAGGCAACTGAGATAGGTCTAGTGCACAGATAGGAATCTACTGAGAGGCTGGATTAGAAGAAATATATAAATATTTCATCAGTTTTCATATAAGTCAAATTTCCAGAATAGTCCTGTGAAATAATTTCCTCTGGACTTAAGCATGAAAGACAACAAATTTTCTTTCTAAGAAAGACTATCCCCCAGAAAGGATTTCAAGTATAATTACAGGGAATCCTGTCTAGTTCTTACTGCACACTTACATGCCTTGCACAGTGCTCACCTTGTGATAATTGTTCAAAAACATGTTATAAATGAACCAGTAAACATGGACAATTACATCACAGATGAGCGTGGTTAGAAAATGGGCATCCTCAGAGAGATTTCCGGCTGTCAATTTCAGATTCCAGGGAATTCTGAATTTGAAAAATGGGTGCTTCTAGAAGTTCAGAGTATATCTTTGAATTCTCATATTCAGTATATATTAGCATCTGATCATTCGATCCTGTGGGACCAGTTGATGTGACATTGCTTATGACAGACAGATCAGGGACACAAGGGTCTTACATAAGAATAGCCCATAACACCATTGTGTCCATTTATATCTCCTTTTGAAGAAGCAGTGAAGTCTTATGGCAGGGGCACATAACACTCTACATTCTATTCTGCTTATAAAATCAAAGGGAAGGAAGGTCCTGTTTATTGATCAGCTACTGTATGATGTTTCTTTTGAATTTCTTAGTGACCATGTGAAGTGAGTTCTGAGATCCTCACTTTACCTAAAGGAAATACAAGCTCCAGGTGAGTGAATTTCTGGAGGCTGCCCAGGTAGTAAAAGTAAGAGCTGGTTTCCTGACCACATCTGTCTGCTTTCAAGCTCCGCTGCATGAGGCTTTTTATGTCCTAATAGACAGGACCGGGGCAGGGGTGGGGGTGCAGAAAAGACAACAACACTGAAAACTCAATGAGCCCAAAAACTAAAACAGAAAAAAAAAGAAAAGACTCTAAGCATTTTAATGTGCTCATTTATATTAATGTTTTGTTTTTCTTTTTCAATTCAGTAAATAGATATTTATTGATCACCTCCACTCTCAGGGACAAAATGATGAATGGAGTAAACATGGCCTGACATCCTGGAGCTTATAGAACAACTAGAGAGATTGTAACATTAATAATTATGTTAAAATACATCAATTAAATGTTTTCTTATTTATTGTCCAAAGTGCCATGAAGAAAAGATGTAAGGGAATGAGATAGTTAACTTATTATTATTATGATGGTGGTTATTATTTGAAGGATTAGATTGAATTTCAAGAAAATAAAGAGGAAAAACTGAATAACATTCTTGAATAATAAGAATAATTGGCTCAGATAAATATGGATGATTCAGGAGTATAGGATAAGGGAGTCGAAAACAGAGCTACTTGCAAAGAATAATCAGTCTCAAGAGAATCAGTTCTTCATTTTTCAAAAACTGGAGGACTTTCCACTTGGGGTGAAATTCTGATTCATAAAAAATTTGGAGAGTAAGTAGTGGTCTACAGGCTTATATTTATTCCCTTAAGTTGGATGATGTCATAGTTGTAATATGGAAATAAATGCTTATTTCTACCCATACAGGTTCAATCAATATTTATAGATGAAATATAGTTTTCAAACTCTCATGTGCTGGGCACTGTGTGTAGAGGAACTGGAAAAGATACAAGTTTTGTGTTCTTCTAGGCAGAAACTATACATAAAAGATCTTCGTGACCCAGATAATCACAATGGTGTGATCACTCATCTAGAGCCAGAAATCCTAGAATGCAAAGTCAAGTGGGCCTTAGGAAGCATCACTATGGACAAAGCTAGTGGAGGTGATGATATTTCAGTTGAGTTATTTCAAATCCTGAAAGATGATGCAGTGAAAGTGCTGCACTCAATATGTCAGCCAATTTGGAAGACTCAGCAGTGGCCACAGGACTGGAAAATGTCAGGTTTCATTCCAGTCCCAAAGAAAGGCAATGCAAAAGAATGCTCAAACTACCGCACAGTTGCACTCATCTCACACGCTAGTAAAGTAGTGCTCAAAATCCTCCAAGCCAGGCTTCAACAGTCCATGAACCGTGAACTTCCAGATGTTCAAGCTGGTTTTAGAAAAGGCAGAATAACCGGAGATCAAATTGCCAACATCCGTTGGATCATCGAAAAAGCAAGGGACTTCCAGAAAAACAGCTGTTTCTGCTTTATTGACTATGCCAAGGCCTTTGAATGTGTGGATCATGACAAACTGTGGAAAATTCCTCAAGAGATGGGAATACCAGACCACCTGACCTGCCTCTTGAGAAATCTGTATGCAGGTCAAGAAGCAACAGTTAGAACTGGACATGGAACAACAGACTGGTTCCAAATAGGGGAAGGAGTACATCAAGGCCATATACTGTCCCTCTGCTTATTTAACTTACATGCAGAGTACATCATGAAAAATGCTGAGCTGGATGAAGGCCAAGCAGGAATCAAGATTGCCAGGAGAAATATCAATAACCTCAGATATGCAGATGACACCACCCTTATGGCAGAAAGTGAAGAAGAACTAAAGAGCCTCTTGATGAAAGTGAAAGTGGAGAGTGAAAAAGTTGGCTTAAAGCTCAACATTCCAAAAACAAAGATCATGGCATCTGGTCCCATCACTTCATGGCAAATAGATGGGGAAACAGTGGAAACAGTGGCTGACTTTATTTGGGGGAGCTCCAAAATCACTGCCGATGGTAGCTGCAGCCGTGAAATTAAAAGACGCTTACTCCTTGGAAGAAAAGTTATGACCAACCTAGATAGCATATTTAAAAGCAGAGACATTACTTTGTCAACAAAGGTCTGTCTAGTCAAGGCTATGGTTTTTCCAGTAGTCATGTATGGATGTGAGAGTTGGACTATAAAGAAAGCTGAGTGTCAAAGAATTGATGCTTTTGAACTGTGGTGTTGGAGAAGACTCTTGAGAGTCCCTTGGATTGCATGGAAATCCAACCAGTCCATCTAAAGGAAATCAGTCCTAAATATTCATTGGAAGGACGGATGCTGAAGCTGAAACTCTAATACTTTAGCCACCTGATGCGAATAACTGACTCATTGGAAAAGACCTTGATGCTGGGAAAGCTTGAAGGCAGCAGGAGAAGGGGACGACAGAGGATGAGATGGTTGAATGGCATCACCGACTCAATGGACATGAGTTTGAGTGAACTCCGGGAGTTGGTGATGGATAGGGAGGCCTGGTGTGCTGGAGTCCATGGTGCCGCAAAGAGTTGGACATGACTGAGGGACTGAACTGAACTGAGGCAGGAACTAAGGAGCATGTGGGTCTATAAATAGAGTAAAGCAAAAACAAAATCAAAACAGGATTTAAGAATCATACTAAAGTCACATTACGATTTGTGATTATGTGTAATTTCCCATTCAGAATCTTAAATGTGATTATTTTACAATGAGCCAGGCTGTTTTATATGACCATGAGGAGCAGAAATATGGGACAGTAAATTAGTCATTTTAGTGTTCATAAGGTTAACAGGATTGCACTGGTTGGTAAATGCAAGCACAGACATAATTAGATAGATATTTTTTTTATATCTGGAGAGTTTCTTTAAAAGTAGTTCCCATGTGTGGTAAAATTTTATTGTGTGTGACAGAGTACTGTTGGAACTTTGCTTTCCATCCCATTAACTTTAATCATGTTGCTGTGGCATTATCTATCTTAAAAGCTACCTTTGCACTCTGACACCTGTGGATCTCTTCAAAGAAAACAATTGAGATAACCTTATTGTGCTGTTTAATTACAAATTCATCCATGAGCTATCAAATGAAAATAGTTATGTCTATATTTACATGATAAAACAAAATGCAGACTTGATTCCTTCCCTCTCATTCTCAGCAGAGTATAGATTAGCAACCCCAGACACAAATGGTAAGAACAGAAAATGCTTGCTATGTACTAGGTCTTGGATAATAAAGCTAAAACATTTAGTGATTTCAAGGAACTGGCATTAAATCTCACTGGTCCGCAGTCCTCCTACAAAACCAGCTCATGGAAAGAAGTAAATTCATAATGTTCTTGTTCTCACAGGGTTAACTTTCCTTTCTCTGTGACTTGAGTCAGGTCCGTTGAGTTTTAGTTGAGTAGCGTTTTTAACAATCATGTTCTACTAGCTTCAGAAAATCATACTTGAAAAATCTTTCGCTTTTGCGATAACTGAACAAGAATTGTTAATAATTGGGTCCTGAGAGAATGTTTCCAAGTGTGGTACTTTTTCTCACTCTGTATATCCCTATCTGCCATGTTTTCATACTAGTTGGAAAGAAGTCACCCCACCCTCCTGATTTCACAATAGCTGGAAGGAAGTTGCTCCCCCTCCTGATTTCACAATAGCTGGAAGGAAGTCACCCCAACCTCCCACCACATTCCATTTTGTATTCACCAGGTCTCCCAAATTGCAGTTGCAAAATATTAGAATTGTCATAATGGTATCTATTCTGAAATGACATCACTTTCTATCACATTTGAAAAACAATGTTTGTCTTATTTACATTTCATATGAACTCTAAAGTAATATACCTCCTATGCTCTGGAAAACAGTTTTTGAAGACTGTCATCTAAAGCACCTGAAAAATATGCTGAAAGGAGGTGAAACAGACAAACAAAAGTTCTGTGTTGCATATAAACAGTTATAACAGAGCTAAGCCTCTGAATCGCCATTGTGCTTCTCAAAGAAAAATTCCAACTGATGCCAGTGTGAGTTGGAATTCCAGAGGAGACAATATGGTATGGAAAGTTTTGAATGTGAACTTTGGAATAAGAAACAAGGGTTCAGTTCAGCTTCTGTCACCAACATGATGATCATTAACACTTCCTGTCCCTAACAGTCTATTCTTTACATCTTAATTGTGGATGATCATAGCTACCTTTTAGAGCTCTTGCAAGGTTAAGATTGAGATAACATATTTAGAGTGTCCAACACCTAATTTCCTCTTAACTGCTTGAGTTCCCTTACCTGCCAAAGTTACAATCCCCACTGTAGAACATTAACCCAAATACTGTCCCCTTGAGTAAAAATTGTTAACATGCCATTGGCTTGAAAAGGAATTTGGGTGGAAAACTGAGGTTTGTTCAGATGTAATATATACCAAGACCTTCGTCCACCCATATGTTCAGATTCCTGAGCAATCGAGGTGGGTGTGGAGTTTTCAGAGTCAGCCCCCATGCCCCCACACCCCCACTCCCTGTTGCAGGTCCCAGTTTCTGTGTTTTTGCTCCACTATTTGCGGTTGGCACATTGACAAAAGGCTGTCTTTCCCCGTGCTGACTGCCAACACTTGTCTCTGAGTCAATTTGTCTGATTTTTCTGTGCAACTCATTCAATAAATGTCAAGGTGCTGAATTTTTACATGTGCAATATTTATGTAACACTGAAAATAAGCACAACAATAATTTGATCCTAAGGTATTCAGAATGCTTCACTGGTGTAAATTAATTGTTCCACGCAGCTCCCTGTCAAGTAAAGCCATACTGCTCGGGCTCTTGAGCATTCCGTGGTCAGAAGAGGGGAAAGTCAGTTTGAATTAGACCTCTATCCTTCTTCAGAGGAGGTGTGTGATAGTCCTTTACTTGTCTGTGTTACTTTTATGTGGGATTCCTCAGAGGCTTACATGGAAGAAAAGATTCATTCATGCATTGAGTCATTGAAAAATATGAAAAATGCACTGGGAGACCACTGTGTGTCAGGTATTGTTCTAGGGGCTGGATTAACATCAGGAAACTAGGAAATCCCACTTGCTTATTGTCTGTCTGGTCCCCCTAGAATATGTGTGAAATTGAAAGTTGCTCAGTCGTGTCCTACTCTTTGCAACCCCATGGAGCCTGCCAGGCTCCTCTGTCCATGAAATTCTCTAGGCCAGAATATTGGAGCAGGTAGCCATTCCCTTTTCCAGGGGATCTTCCCAACCCCGGGATTGAACCCAGGTCTCCTGCATTGCAGGTGGATTCTTTACCATCTGAGCCACAGGCAGCGACTTTGATGACTGAGTAAGGAAGAAAAGGACCAGTTTAGAGTGGTTATCATGTTGGCTTTCCTGGTAGCTCAGATGGTAAAGAAACTGCCTGCCAACACAGGAGACCCGGGTTTGATCCCATGGTCAGGAAGATTCCCTGGAGAAGGGAATGGTAACCAATTCCAGGATTCTCACCTGGAGAAATCCCATAGTCAGAGGAGTCTGACAGGGTGCAGTCCATGGGATCACAAAGAGTTGGACACAGCTGAGCAACTAATACACACATTACCCTGTGAAGGCTGGTCAGGGAAGCCTCACTAATAATTTGACATTTGAGTAGAGATACCGCAATGCTGTTTTTACAAATGAAGACAGCATCAAAGAGATAAAGCCACTGGCCCATGCTCCCACAACAGTGTGCGCCGGGAATACCATGGATGCTGGGGTGCCAAATGTGTGACTGTCCTTTTACAAGAAGGAGTCGTGAAGATCATTCTTACCTGGTCTTAAGGTGTTTGTCAAGATGCTGAGGGGACTGAACAGGAGGCTCGTATGTACAGTTTTAGAGTGAAAAAAGGTTAGAACAGGAACATCTTTATAGAAAATAGGATGCTTAATGCCTTAGAAAGTAAATTTGACAGAGAGGGTCAGGCTAGGTAGATGCTACAAAAAGAGCAAAAGCATGTACAGAAAACACATTTGGCGTGATAAGCGTCATGACCAAGTGGTCCATAAATGATAGCCAAGTGGAACTTCTCTGAGTGGCCCAGTGGTTAAGAGCCTGCATTCCCAATTCAGGGGGCTGGGTTCAATCCCTGATCAGGGAACTAGGTCCCACTTATCCCAACAAAAAATCTGAGTGCCACAACTAAGACCTAGTGCAGCCAAATTAAAAAAAAAAAAAAAAGATAACAAAGTTCACACATGGGAGAGGGTAGACTTGCATTTTATTAATAGCAGGCAATCGATCATGCTTGCCTCATTGTTTGGACTGGGAACTACTTCAGACAAGACAGCTGCCTGTACACCTCTAACCCTTGGTGCTGTGCCTCTTTCATTTGAGACGGTCTCTCCATGGCCATTGACTTGAATGACATTAGCCAAACTTCTGGCAAGATGAAGAACTGGATAGGGTGGACACTGGTGACATGGCTTTTTCTCTTGCCCTGCTGGGGATGGGCGAAGACATTAGAATTGTTTGGAGTGTTTTGAAAGGTTAGGATAAATATAGAAGAGGCTTAGTGGAGGCCTCTAAGGAAGAAAGAAGTGTTGATTTCAGTTATCTTCCTCCCAGTGACTTCACATGAGCCTTCTTTGGAAGTTCACTCACATCCAGAATGGACCCCTAAAAGTTGCTCATATTAACAGATTGTTTGCATCCATGAAGACAGAGAGGCTTATGAAATTTACTTGCCTCTTAACATATAAAGCAACAAAAAAGGGTTTATACTTGGAAATGGATCACGCAAATAACTATTGAAGAATTGCCTGATAAGTTCGGAAAAGAATAAAACCATCTCCATATCTTTGGAGCGCTTTGGGGCCATTACTTGGAAATAATTGCTAGAAAAAGATAAAGGAAAAAATTACAGACTTAGCGGTCATCAATGCAACATGGCTTCTGTGTAGGACACAATATATTTGATTTGTTCTATTTGTTTTAAGGAAATGTGTGTTGTTAACATGGATGGATGAAAAAAAAACACTAACACTAGGCACATCAGTGCTAATGGTGAGAAATACTGGAATCTGAGTTAGAAAAGTCTGGATTCTGTCATCATTTACTAGTAGTGTGACCCTGAGTAAGTCACTTACTATGTTGTAGTACTTTGAAAGAGTAGGAAAAGTATGTCTTCCAGGCTACCTCACCCACACATCTTTGATTTAATCCCTTGCTCATCTTAGAAACAAAGAGCTGGTGGTCTTCATTTAATACAGAAAAATCATGATGAGAGAGGGTAGGTGACGTGTTCAAAGTCACCCAAAACTTAAAGGTCAGAATTGAAGACAAATGTATTCCTGTGTCCTCATACAAAAATGTTTTCTCTGTGTCATGTGATTTCTCTTATGTATATGGCACTCATGTTCATGGGTAGAGTTTACTCCTAGAGATGGTATTTCATTTCTTATTGCACTGCATACAATGACATGTGCAAGGAGAGAATGCAGGTTTCTCAGAATCAGCATCTTACATTCTTTATTTTGTGAGAAGGTTAATGATGGATAAACACATAAACCTCACGTCCTATAATAACCATGAGCAGCTGAGAGTTTGAAGGAGTCAGTCTTTGGCTTACCATGGGTACCTCTATGGCACAGAAGTGTTCACAGACCCCTCCAGCATGCCTAATGCTTAGCAAATAGGAGGTGATTAGTGAGTGACAATTGACTTGCATTGAAAGAGGAAGACTTTTAGAGATGATCGAGCTTCAGGACTCACTCATTCATGCCACATCCATACACACACCAAATATATATTCTCATAATATGTAGCTTTGCTTAGATCTGTTAGAACAAAGACATTAAAAAGAAGAATATATACAGTAGGGGAAGGAGTAACGAATGGAACATGAGAAGAGATTGGTAAGAATCAGGAAGAGAGAGAGGGGAGATATATAACCTTTTAAAAATTCAGAGAAGAGAAAGGAAGAGATACTTATTTGTTACATTTTTTAAAATAGAGAATAAAAATCATAAGCTGCTTTATGTATTTGAAGAAACAGAGCTCTGATGTATTTTGACAACTGTCACTAAAGGAACAATAGATCCATAAAAATCTGCTCTTACTAACCCTCTGTGTGGTAACTCTCTGTTAACTAGAACATCTACCTCACTTGCCGTTCTCTCTGGTTTTGCCTCCGGCTTGCCTCCCAGGAAGGTCAGGCAGCTTCTTGTTTATACACGTCTAATTATCTCTGTCCTGGAGGGACAGGGAGATCCATTCCCTTGTGCTCGCCTCTCTATTGTGGGGTATAATCACACCTGGATGTCAGTATTCACAAATGTCCTGGACTAATTATAGTTAAATGTGTCTTATGTATATGAGAACCACTGATAACGAATGAATAGCTCCTGCAAGTGACATGTGTCTGTCTCATTTTTTCCCCTGCTAGCTTGGTATCACTCTGTCAGCTTTAAAAAGGAAGTAACTGGAGCCCAGAAACCCAGTGAGTTGTGAGCCTGGTTACCTGGTTTTTTGTTGTTCTGCATATTGCAATCCAGCCCTTGCTTTTACACTTAGCATGTAAGGATTCCCAGGTGGCTCAATGGTAAAGAATTTACCTGTCAGTGCAGGAGATGCAGGTTCGATCTTTGGGTCGGGAAGATCCCCTGGAGAAGGAAATGGCAACCTACTCCAGTATTCTTGCCTGGAGAATCCCATGGACAAAAGAGTCTGGTGGACTACAGCTCACGGGGTTGCCAAAAGTCGGACACCATCGAGTGACTAACACACTCACCTTACAAAGCCTCCTAGTCTGTCTTGTCCACTGCATTCTTAAGCTCCTGAAAGAGTGTTCCATACAGACTACTCCTTGACAGACATTTGTGAAACCACAGACTGAGTCTTTGTCAGTTATTTAGCCATCCTGCTTCTTCCTCTTTAAGAATAACAAAGTACAAAACAGAGCCCAGGGCATTCTGAGCATCTGAATGGGTCCACAGATGGGAGCTGAAAGGCATTGACTGTACAGATCATTTTCATGCGAAGAAACCGCTTGAAAATAAAAAAGAATAAAATAAACTAAAGCCCATGATAAGAAAAAAAAAAAGCGAAGAGGAGGGACAGGTATAGAGCTGGGAGAAGGAAGCTGACAGTGCTTCTTGTGCAGACACTGATCTGATGAAGCTGGAATCACACAGCACCTTTGTCTGAGAAGAGGGGAGGAGGAGGAGGAGAATTCTATTTTGAGAGCTAATGTGAAGGAAAGGAGAGAAGTCACTCTGCCAGGAAGAAAGCCTGCAACCCCGAAGAAGAACGTAAAAGGATTTCAAAAACAGGACATGGGGAATGTATCAAAGGGGTCAAGGAGGGCATTGGGTTGAAAGGCACAAAAGGAGTGGTGAGATTTTCCAGGGTTAGTTAGTTGTAAGATCAATGCCCCTTAAATTTTACTGAATCAACTTGGCAGGGTGTGGAGTGATTTTATTCTGTGGCTCCTCTAAGGACTTGAAAATGTTTTCACTTTTGCACATGTCAATGTTTTATGAAGCTCTTTGTCTGATAAAGAAAACGCAACACAAGCATCCAACACAGTGGTAGTGTTCCCGAAAGGTGGGGTCTGCCTGCTTGCTGCCCAAAAGCCAATAAACAGGCTAGATTGATGGAAAGAAAAGTTTGATTTATTTCAGATGCCAGCAACTGGAGGAGGAAGGTGGACCTCTGTACCAAGGTCAACTCCCTGCGCTGACAACCAGTGGGGCCGGAGCTTTTTTAGACAGAAGGTTGGGGGCGGGGGGTGACTACATGCCGAAACAGCACAGAGCACTCTGAAAGTCATCTTCAAATTGGTCATCAGTGGTCTGACCAGTGTCATCTCGATTGTTTTAGGTGTAGTTAATCTTTGGTTCCAGGGTCAGTTTGTTTCCACTTCTCTAAGGCCAGTTCTTAGAATTGTGGCAGTTCATGTCCTGGGTACAGTCAGGTCATCTGTAGCTAACTTCTTCCACCTAGTGTTTTGGTATCCATAAGACAGCTCACAGGATATGGCTCAGAATATTATCTATAATGCTCGAGAAAGAACTAAAGGGTCCTGACTGTGCTTAACGAGTATATTATTATTACTATTTTGTCTCCTTTACCGGTTGTCCTTTTTTTCTGCATGTTCTCAATTCTCTGATTAAAGAATTCATAATCAAAGTATTCTTTGATTAAGTTTCAGGCAAAAGGCAGGCAGTGAACATGGGGAGGCAAGGACTACGGAGTCTTGCTCCCTTTCAGTAAGAAACCCTAGAATATTTCTTTTGAGCCCATTCAAGTTCCTGGTTGTTACTCTGAAAGCAGCTGGGACAAGTTCTCAGCACATGTTTGATGACCATGGCCGCTGTTAACAATTAAAGGAAGACCCTCGCCTTCCTGGCCGAAGCTTTCTCCTGGGTGTAGGTGTGCCCTTCCTCCCTGTATTAAAGCAATGGAAGCAAACTGATACCCCATGTCTCTGAAGCCTTGTGCTGTGTGAATGGGAACCTTCTTCATTCATACATATAGAAATCCTACATGTAGAAATTCATATATACAGTGATCCTCTGTTACTGAACACACAGTGACGCATGGGGCAAAAGTATGGGTTTATTAGCCCAACATGTCTTTGAAAATTTTAGTTTTAGGATTTGGCTTATTTGGAAAATTTCATTAGCAATGGCAATCACATCACCAGTGTCTGGCTTATTTTCTGTAATTTTATAGATGCTTCAAATCAAGGTCAGTGAGTTCTTGGAAGTCCCCTGAGGGAGGTCGCCGAGTTGGTTTAGTACCTCTGGGTTAGAGATTACTTAAAGAGGAAGAGTGACAAGTATTATTTGATGCTAACAGGCACCCTCACCACGCAGAGGACTCTGAAGTCAGTCAGTGGTTAGTGATTATCTAGACCCTCCAAGGTGGCGCTAGCAGTAAAGAACCCACCTGCCAATGCAGGAGATGTAAAAGATGAGAGTTTGATCCCTGGGTCAGGAAGATGCCCAGAAGAAGGGCATGGCAGCCCGCTGCAGTAGTCTTGCCTGGAGAATCCCATGAACAAAGGAGTCTGGCAGGCTGTGGACCATGGGGTGGCAAAGAGGCAGACACAACTTAGTGACTTAGCATACATGCAGATCCTCCAAAGTGTAGAAGGAAAAAGTTGATGTAACAGGAAATATAGAAAGAAATATCAGGTCTGTGACCATCTCAACCATGCTGAAGCTCATAGAATATAAATAACTTAATAAGATCATAAAAGTTTGTGTGTTTTCATCTTTTAGCAGGAACTGCAATAGTTACCTAGTTGAATGGTTAAGAAAAATAAAGATAAGGTGATGGTGATAATAATTTTAATGCCTATAGGGGTAAATATCTGCTCTGCCAGTCATTACACTAAGCACCCTATATGCACAGAGACTTTGCACCTGTGTAGGGTGTGCAACAAGGGGGGCTCAATAAGATATGGAGTAGTAGTATTTTCACACTGATTGATCTTCACAATCACCCAGCAATAATGTAGAATGTGATAACTACAGCAGTGAAAGTGAAAGTCCTTCAGTCATGTCTGACTCTTTGTGACCCCATGGACTATACAGTCCATGGAATTCTCCATGTGCGAATACTGGAGTGTGTAGCTTTTCCCTTCTCCAGGGGATGTTCCCAACCCAGGGCCTGAACCCAGGTCTCATGCATTGCAGATGGATTCTTTACCAGCTGAGCCCCCAGGAAAACCCAATTATAGCAGTAGTAGTAGTAATCAGCGAATTACTATTTTATTGATGGTTAAATATTTTAGATGCATTATCTTCCTTAATAATCATTTTATAAACCCAAAAACTAATGGGTAAGTACTATCTCTAGGTAATGGAGGGAAAAACAGGGGCTCGATGACGTTAAAAAGTTACCCAGATTATTTATAACACCTGGAATTGAAAGGATCAGAAAAAAAAAAACCCAGTTTCCCATATCTAATCCTGGGCTCTTAAAGCACTATGTCCATATCAGCAGGCTGTAATTAATATGACATGCTGTATCTGCTTGACATCTGGGGTCAGAGAATTCCTCTGAGGCATTAGAGAAATGGGGGCCACTGAAGCATTGTGGGGTAGTATCAACGCAGTTAAAATTTGAGTACCTGTTTTTTTTCTGTGAACAATGCTGGGTGCTATTTCATATAACCTCAGGTGATGTTACTATGTCTGTTATTTGGATGAGGAGACTGAGGTTCCATGAGTTGAAAATAGTTCCTTAACTTTAGACTCGGGTTTCAATCTTGGCTCCATTTCTCAGTAGGCAACTACAGAGCCTGTGCTTTATCTGCTCAACAACCCCACCATTCTTGTCTGCTTAAGTTCTGAATTGCTAAGAAAAAGCATCCGATTCTTTTAGTGACTCTCACTTTTCTTTTTTAAACCACCCATACTTATTATACATATAATTAGTTATTGGAATTATGGCTTAAGGAAAGAATAGTGCCATCATGTTCTTCACAGAAATAATTTCACTTGATTGAGGAGTCCCTGAAAGTGTTTTCATTTAGGGGAAAAGAAATTTCACCTTAATTCTGAATAGGAATAATTGCAAGGATTTCAGTGTAACTCAGAATTGGCATTTTAAGTAGCATCAGTTATTGGCTAGCCAGTGTGTTGATGTTATAAATGGTGGTCTGTGAGAATTATTTAATAGGGGAATCCGGGAGCTACAGAAGCGACAGCCCATACACTAATCTCAGTATGCACGCTGTATATAAAAATATGGAGATGGGGTATCATTGTTAATTCACTTACAACTCTCATATGTTATTCCATATGGATATGGAGGGAGCCATGGCTGTGATCCACATAGTGGGGAAGTTTTAAAGATGTAGTTATTTAGTACAAGAATATGCTGCATTATAAGAGGAAACGCACATGTAAAGAAGCAATTTGTACACATTGAGATACTGAAATGATTTTCAATGGTCTGATTTAAGGCTTTCTAGCCCGCTGTTCTAGAACAGTTCCAAACACAAATGAGAAGGGTTGTGTACTGTAGAGGTTAATGTATAAAATCTATGTGGAAGAAGCTATGTCTGTCAAACAGACTCATGTTAAGATGCTATGATTGCATAAGAGGAGACTGTTGGATAAGTAGCTGACTAACACTGTATGGAGACTTTTAATTATTTTTTTTCAAGGGAGAGTGTATTATTAATAATTCATAATTAAGACTCTAGAGGCCAAAATTTGGATCCTGGCTCAGCCACAGTCTGTGACCTTGCCCATGACCTTTCTAGTTGCTGGACCACATTCAAATCCCTATTATTTATCTGTTAATGTATCTTATAATTCTGCCAAATGAACTAAGTTTTCCTATGGATTACTGTAGGAAAATTTAGCTACCATAACTGTCCATTTCCCAGGAGAAGTAAATAACAATGCAACTTCAAAAATAGAAAAAACCAAAGCATTGTTGATGAGGCATATAGATCAAAAGAAGTTTTTCATGAATTCATCCTTAACGAATTCAATTCTCGAAGTATTCCTAATATACACAGCTCATCAGCATCACATTTTGAATAATCATGGGATTATCTGAAATATTAGAACAGTGCAGTGCAAATTTGAACTGAGACATTTAATAAATAACTAACAATGTCAATTATGAAATGGGTACAGATATAAAGAAATTATGAGAACTCCTGGCCTATTTAATTTGCAAAATACATCCACTTCGCTTGTGTTCAGGAAGTGCTATGCCCTTCCTCTGGCAAACCAGCGCCACATTAAGAAGTGACTCTGGGCAAGGTTCAGAATAGCCCTCAAGTCTCCCTTGAACCCTGAAGGCAGCAAGACTTAGGTTTTAATCTTATATTCTCCCCAACTTAGTGGCTCTGTAACCTTATAACTGTTTTTCAACATCTCTGGTCACAGATCCATGACAGTTATTAATATTTTAAAGTTGTAATATTTGTCAAAATGAATTTGGGTGCAAATCTTGTAGAGATGTCTTTGCAAAAAATATAATTTGCGTTTGTTACATGAAAGTTACTAGTGAGGCATTATCATTTTGAAGTTGGTAAGAGATGTTTTAGTACCACTGCTGAATTTAATCCATGTTTCTTAACTTTAAAATAACAGGTTTACTTTATTATTACCATTGAATTAATATCTAAATTTTACTTACATACATATGCATGTATATGTGTATATTTATAAAATGTAAATATGCATATATGCATATGCATACCTCTGAGTGTATATATGTATATATACCCACATATACATGCATGTGAATACATTTATTGAAAATATATTCAAACAACTAATCTCAAAAATATACAAGCAACTTATGCAGCTCAATTCCAAAAAAATAAACGACCCAATCAAAAAATGGGCCAAAGAACTAAACAGAAATTTCTCCAAAGAAGACATACGGATGGCTAACAAACACATGAAAAGATGCTCAACATCACTCATTATTAGAGAAATGCAAATCAAAACCACAATGAGGTACCACTTCACACCAGTCAGAATGGCTGCGATCCAAAAATCTGCAAGCAATAAATGCTGGAGAGGGTGTGGAGAAAAGGGAACCCTCCTACACTGTTGGTGGGAATGCAAACTAGTACAGCCACTATGGAGAACAGTGTGGAGATTCCTTAAAAAATTGCAAATAGAACTGCCTTATGACCCAGCAATCCCACTTCTGGGCATACACACCGAGGAAACCAGAATTGAAAGAGACACATGTACCCCAATGTTCATCGCAGCACTGTTTATAATAGCCAGGACATGGAAACAACCTAGATGTCCATCAGCAGATGAATGGATAAGAAAGCTGTGGGACATATACACAATGGAGTATTACTCAGCCATTAAAAAGAATTCATTTGAATCAGTTCTGATGAGATGGATGAAACTGGAGCCAATTATACAGAGCGAAGTAAGCCAGAAAGAAAAACACCAATACAGTATACTAACACATATATATGGAATTTAGGAAGATGGCAATGACGACCCTGTATGCAGGACAGGGAAAGAGACACAGATGTGTATAACGGACTTTTGGACTCAGAGGGAGAGGGAGAGGGTGGGATGATTTGGGAGAATGACATTCTAACATGTATACTATCATGTGAATTGAATCGCCAGTCTATGTCTGACGCAGGATGCAGCATGCTTGGGGCTGGTGCATGGGGATGACCCAGAGAGATGTTCTGAGGAGGGAGGTGGGAGGGGGGTTCATGTTTGGGAATGCATGTAAGAATTAAAGATTTTAAAATTAAAAAAATAAAATAAAATAAAATAAAAAATAAAAAAAGAAAATATATATTTATATATATCTCTGTGTGTCTGTATCTATAGATCTATGTCTATTGTATTAAGTAAAGCATTTGACATTTGACCTCTCTATAATAATATCAACCTAAACTCTCATTTGGCAATTAATACCATTTTACACATGAGATTGATGAGCTGAAGGAAATTTCAGTGACCTGCCCTGAATCACATGGCTGGTAATCCTCCTAGTGAAATAAATTCTCATCTTTATAAGCCCAGAGCCTATTGTCTAACAGACATAGTCCTCTACTTTTTATTACAGAGTGCTGGGAAGTTTGGGGGTGAACCTCCAATTCCTTCACAAAACACAAGAAGTTACCTTCATTTATATTCTTTGCCAAATTGTTATAAGCACTTATATAAGTACAAGAATAATCATGGCATACTTTATTTTTTAAATAAAATTTGAAAATTGTTAGAAGTGTTTTGTGTTGCTACAGAATTTTTTGCAATACCTGCTTAATATTTTACACATTTGATCTCAACCATCTTACCCACTAAATTACTGTTTCCCATTGTTATATATTTAAATCACTTGCCTATTTATAAATACTATACATAAAAGTGAACATCTTAATCTAAAAACTTGAAGAGTTAGAAGAAAGGAAATATGTAATTTCCTTGGAATACATTTTTAATTTAAAAAAATACCAAGTCAAAATATCTAAGCAAGTTTTTAATTCCTGATACATTAAACCCATTAACTTTCTATTATATTTTGCAGAAGCACCAAAAATATGTGAGAAATCATTTCTCCAAATCCAGAACATTCTGTCTACATATCTATCGATCTGCCTATCCGCCTATCACCTATCTAATTCATAAGTTATTGGTCACAAGGAGAGTAAATGCAGGTTTTTCTGAGTTGTATAGAGGATAAACACTTTTCTAATGTCTTACTTTCTCTTTTGTATATCTGTGTAGGTTTGGCATTACTGAAGTTATTGTACTAAAGCTACTGTTCTATGACAGGGTGGGCATCTATTGAAGGGTCTCTGGTTGTATAGCCTTCACCCCTCATAACTGGCAGCATGTGGTACAAATTCCATAGGTAGCAGAAAATATGGGCACAGTGTATGACCCCCCCCCGAAAAAATAATTGATCCCTGATGAATTTGTCCCACTTAACCTCATAATTGAAAGACATTTTTTCACAGCTCATAAGATGATAATTGCACGTTATATTGGCAAGAGTTTGGGGGAATAACAAAGCTAGTGGTTTCATAACTAGGATAATGTGTTCAACAAGTCTTATTCAAATGGGAGTTTAGCACAGCATTTTATATCAACTGCAATCTTTGAGCAGCACAATCTGGGAGACCCGCAAAGAGTGAATTACAGTAATCAGCCTTCAAAATGACAAAGGAGTTAATCAGCATCTCCGTGCCTTTCTCATGAAGCCTCTCAATCTGGTGATATCACAGAAATTATAAAAGGAAATCTTCGTGACGGGTACAAAATGCTTCTCAAATGATAACACCAAAGACAATGGAAAGGAAAAAAAAAAAGACTCAAGTTTTAAATTTTTGAGATGACTGAATTCTAATCAGAAGTACTCCCTGAATGATGAGACCATAAGGAACAGCTGTTTAGTACTTGGGAAGAACTTAGGCCAGGCAAGGATTTAAATTCTTCAACTTCTGCGCTAGGGAAATCTCTGTTTGATTGAATAGAGTTAAGATAAAAACTACATCTTTTAAATACGAAAGAATCAAGCACATCAGTCTATTCACAGTAGGGTCGTGAATGCCAGCTTTAGAACAAGATGATTCCCTCTTTTCCATGTTAATCCTCCTGCTGGCGTTCACCTCCAATCTTGTATCTTCCCAACCCCACTCCCAGGGCCAGGTTCAAAATCTCTGTTGAATTCAATTCACAGAGAATGGACTATTCTCATTAATTGAATTTTCTGATGAGATTAGCTTTTCAAAATGGAGTTCCAGGGAAGCACTTGCAGAATGTGTTAGCATTCCTGTTTCTGAGTCAACTCTACAGTTAATGTGATCAAGGGTCCAGCAGGCCAGGGTATCAAATGCAGATCATTCTACTCCAAATGTCAGAGCCTCCCATTTTCAAGGGGAAGAAAACGTATTCCAGGAAGTTCTGTAATTTTTCCCAAGGGTGAATGAGTCAAGGCATCTAAGTCTAAACCCTAGAGCTATGCCTCAGCTGGAAATTTACAAAAGGCAAAGACAGAAGTTTTAACCTTTTGTATAGCTCCAAGTCATATGCTGAAATTACCATGCTTAGAACAACTAAATCAATTTTCTTTTTTGTGAGGTTACTTACCAAATGCTTACATTAAGGAGTGTTACTAACAATGTGAAGCAGAAAGCATACTACTGAAGAAAACATACACTTGCCAAAGAAAAAAATTAATTAATTAATTGAAAACTCTAATTTGTTGCCAATATGGTGTAATGGAAGTTTAAGCATAGTATTTAAGCTTGTGAACACATTCCTGGGCACTGAACATGCGGGTGTGGAAGTACATGGGGAGACAATGGACACTACTTTTGCTTGATCACTACTTTAAAAAAGAGGAACACAATTTATGTCTTGGGTGAAGGGAAGGAATTTAACATGACTACCATTCAAAGGTATTTAAATTTTGGCAAAAAGGGATCTCTTCTCTGCCTTCTTAACAATCACAGTTGAAAATGGATAAAAAAATGCCATTTAATTAATTGAGGATTATAGTCCAGCAGCAGCCACAGGACTGGAAAATGTCAGGTTTTATTCCAATCCCAAAGAAGAGCAATAGCAAAGAATGTTCATACTAGCTCACAGTTGCACTCCTCTCACATGATAGCAAAGTAATGCTCAAAATTCTCCAAGCCAGGCTTCAACAGTACGTGAACTGTGAATTTCCAGATGTTCAAGCTGGATTTAGAAAAGGCAGAGGAACCAGAGATCAAATTGCCAACATGCGTTGGATCATAGAAAAAGCAAGAGAATTCCAGAAGACATCTACTTCTCTGCTTTATTGATTATGCCAAAACTTTTGACTGTGTAGGTCACAACAAACTGTGGAAAATTCTGAAAGAGATGGGAATACCAGACCACTTTACCTGTCTCCTGAGAAATCTATATGCTGGTCAAGAAGCAACAGTTAGAACTAGACATGGAACAGACTGGTTCCAAATTGGGAAAGGAGTACATCACAACTGTATATTATCATGCTGCTTATTTAACTTATATGCCCAGGACATCATGTGAAATGTCAGGCTGGATGAAGCACAAGCTAGAATCAAGATTGCCAAGAGAAATATCAATAACCTCAGATACACAGATGACACCACCCTTATGGCAGAAAATGAACTACTAAAGCACGTCTTGATGAAAGTGAAAGAGAAGAGTGAAAAAGCTGGCTTAAAACTCAACATTTAGAAAACTAAGATCATGGCATCTGATCCCATCGCTTTATGGCAAATAGTTGGGGAAACAATGGAAACAGCGAGAAACTTTATTTTCTTGGGCTTCAAAATCACTGCAGATAGTGACTGCAGCCTTGAAATTAAAAGATGTTTGCTCCTTGGAAGAAAAGCTATGGCCAAATTAGACAGCATATTAAAAAGTAGAGACATTACAAAGGTCCATCTAGTCAAACCTATGGTTTTGCCAGTAGTCATATATGAATGTGAGAGTTGGACTATAAAGAAAGCTGAGTGCCAAAGAGTTGATGCTTTTGAACTGTGGTGTTGGAGAAGACTCTTGAGAGACTTTGGACTGCAAGGAGATCAAACCAGTCCTTCCTAAAGCAACTCAGTCCTGAATATTCATTGGATGGACTGAGGCTAAAGTTGAAATTCCAATACTTTGGCCGCCTGATGCAAAGAACTAACTCATTGGAAAGTACCCTGATGTTGGGAAAGATTGAAGACAGGAGGAGAAGGGGATCACAGAGGATGAGATGGTTGGATGGCATCTCTGACTCGATAGACATGAGTTTGAGCAAACTCCAGGAGTTGGTGATGGACAGGGAGGCCTGGTGTGCTGCAGTCCATGGTGTTGCAAATAGTCGAACATGACTGTGCAACTGAACTGAACTGTAGTCACTTTTAGTCTTCACATTTCCAAATTTCTGACTTCGCAAATGGGAGAGGAAAAGTCACTTATAACTATAGTTTTTTTGTTCTGTGTTTGGCGATTTCCACAAAATATTTATTTACCTTATTTGTTTATTTATTTGGTTGTGCTGAGTCTTAGTTGTGGTATGTGGGATCTTTAGTTGCAGCATGCAAACTCTTAACTGAGGCACGAGGAATCTGGTTCCCTGACCAGAGATTGAACTTGGGCCTCCCTGCAGTGGGAGCAGTGAGTCTTAGCAACAGGACCACCAGGGAAGACCCTGGTGATATTTAATACCAAGCAGTTTTTAAAGTATAGAAGTCCTCTCTTTTGTCCGCAAAAGAAATAGCTTAAAGCTACTAATACTTGGGAGAATATATGCACCAAAGCAAATAGTTCAGGGGAGAAGTAGTAGAAGGAACAAATGTTTATGACAGTTTGTAAGCTTCTATTGTAGAAGGTATTTTTTCTTTTAACTTCTTGCTATACCTATGCAAGATGGTCGGCCTTTTAAATAAGAGGAATGATCGGCCTGGAATGATCGGCCTTTTAAATAAGAATAGAAAAAATTAAGTAGCATGTGTAGATATATGCCCCAGCACAAGGAGAAAAATAGAAGGACCAAAGACACTTGTGGTTTTTCTTATCCTTGTGTCTTTCTGGCCACAAAGTAGCAGGAGAAATGTTCCAGAAATTCTGCCTTGGATTTTCTAATGAGTTGCTGCTAGTCGTAAGGTTGAGACTGGAGGCAGTAGGTGCAGGCAAAACAAAGCCTGTTCATTGCACTGTTTGTACTGAAGCCAATTAAGTGTGTGGCAGGCCCTAAGGACACTAGAGACACTCCCTGCTTACCTTAACACGTCAAGAAATCTGCTCCCAATGTCGTACAAGACAAGAAGGTGTGCTCCAATACAGTATACTAACGCATGTATATGGAATTTAGAAAGATGGTAATGATAACCCTGTATGTGAGACAGCAAAAGAGACGCAGATGTATAGAACAGTCTTTTGGATGCTGTGGGAGAGGGAGAGGGTGGGATGATTTGAGAGAATGGCATTGAAACATGTATAATATCATATATGAAACGAATCACCAGTCCAGGTTCGATGCATGATACTGGATGTTTGGGGCTGGTGCACTGGGATGACCCAGAGGGATGGTATGGGGAGGAGGGAGGGGGCTTCAGGATGGGGAACACAGGTACACCTGTGGTGGATTCATGTTGATGTATGGCAAAAACAATACAATATTGTAAAGTAATTAGCCTCCAATAAAATAAATAAATTTAAATTTAAAAAAAAAGAGAAGAAGGTGTGAAAACTCCCAGGTGTACAGCCTCCCAGATGGGTCATCCTGAGCAACTCGCTTCACTGAATAGCTGTTCTCATGTTACAGATAAGCAAACAAACACTTGTCTTGCTGTCTCAAGGAGCAGTCCTTTGGATGGCAATTGATAATTACACTGACCTACTTTTGACCTGTAGGTGTCTGTAAGAATGACGTGGTGGAAACATGTTTGGCTCTTGGCTAAAGAATAGTATCTTAACTGTATTTTTTTAGGGCCTAGAACATACAAGTCGGGTGATTCAGGAGAGTTGTGTGAGGAAAGTACTGAGAAAAGTGTGGTCTGATTGAGAGCTATCAAGGGGTAGGGAGGCCCCCAAGGCCAGCAGCAGAAGGGCTAATTCCATTCCTAGATCTGAAGGGCTGAGGGAAGGAAGCTGCTCGTGGACACTAGAGTTTTGCTCTAACAACTGCCCAAGATAATCACTGCAGAGGCCCAAGCATGTGATTGAGGTGCTGGGTGATCTAGAACCTCACCCTTCTCCAGTCTCCATGTCTCCCTGGGTAATGTGTGTTGGTGGAGTCCAACACGAAGCCAGCAAGTAAGTGCATCCATCCCATAGTGGTCCCTCTCCCATGCCAAGAACAGGTGAACAGTGCTGGAGAGCAGATCTGGAAGAGCAGCTGGGGAATCTTCAGCACGCTAACCACTATCCAGGAAAGCTTTAAATAGATGTTGTTTGGTGTGTAGATGTTAACCCCGATCTCCCAATTCACCCCCCTTCTTCCTCCCTGCCGTGTCCATTCATTTGTTCTCTACATCTGTGTCTCTATTTCTGTTTCACATTAAGATCATCTATACCTTTTTTTCCTAGATTCCATATGTATGGGTTAATATATGGCGTTTTTCTCTCTCTGACTTACTTCACTCTGTTTGACAGTCTCTAGGTCCAGACATGACTAACTAGTGAAGACCTAATGTGTAGCACTGGGAACTCTACTCAGTGCTCTGTGATGACTTAATGGGAAGGAAATCCAAAAGAGAGGAGATGTATGTATATGTGTAGCTGATTCACTTTGAAGTACAGCAGAAACTAACACAACATTGTGAAACAATTATACTCCAATAAAAACTGAGTAAAAGAATACATTCCGATTAGGAAGCCAAAGGGTGAAGGGAAACTACTGTTTGACAAGAACTTGTATGATTTCTCTCTCATAGTCTTAGAATCCCCTTAATGGATAGCTGATTGTTATTTCCATTTAACAGGACAGGTAATCCCAGGAGTTTACTAATTTGTTCACGGTCGCAAAGCTAGTAAGTGTGGGGGTAATGTGAGAAACCGAACTTGCTTCACTTCAATAGGAGAGAGCACTTATAAGGGACATCCAACTTGTCAATAGATGCGCGTCATAGATGGTATGAAGCTGTCCACCCTGATGGTGGAGAACATCAACATTTCTGTAATAAGTGGAAACCCAGGGAACCCTTCTTCTCCCATTAAAGCAAGGCTTTATGATGCTTCACGCACATTCTGATACAACTCAAAGACACTGACCTGGGTATGCTAATATCAACCGAGCATCAAAACTATTTTAATTCCAGGTGTCTGAGAGGCATCACAGTTTTTTAAAAAAATTATTCTCTAATGATTTATATTTTAAAATGATGAGAATAATACACACCGATCTTCTCAGTCTCTGAGCGAGTTGTAAAAATTCTTCCACTGGAGTAACCCGAGAGGATTAATGTGTAGACCTCAATCCATCAACTTCTTTGAAAAAAGTTGCTGTCTTCCTTGAGGAATTATATCCCTTTTCTCTGATTAGTGGAAACTATATGTCACATTCCAAAGTCCAGTGGTTGGCTTTAATTCATGATGACCTTAAACTGTGATGGTACCTAAACTTTACAAGCTACAAGTTACTCCTGTAACTATCGTGGGAGTAAAACCATTTTATAATCCTTCTTACTGGAATTGGTCCCAGACTCAGGATATTTGGAGTCATGAAAATATGTATCCATAGCAGTGTAGCCACACTGGCATCTTCTCATGCTACTGATAAGGTTTCCTTATTGTTGTTCTTACTGTCTTTTGCCTAGATGTTTATTTTCTCCTCAGGAATGCCTCACAGTGATCCAAATTGGAATGGTTGCTGTATTTCTAATTTATCTCCTTTCAATTTTTGTTCATAAACATAAACATATGAGCTATTGAATTACTAATATACTAAGACTGTGAAGAAGGCTGAGCGCCGAAGAATTGATGCTTTTGAACTGTGGTGTCGGACAAGACTCTTGAGAGTCCCTTGGACTGCAAGGAGATCCATCCAGTCCATTCTGAAGGAGATCAGCCCTGGGATTTCTTTGGAAGGAATGATGCTTAAGCTGAAACTCCAGTACTTTGGCCACCTCATATGAAGAGTTGACTCATTGGAAAAGACTGATGCTGGGAGGGATTGGGGGCAGGAGGAGAAGGGGACGACAGAGGATGAGATGGCTGGATGGAGTCACTGACTCAATGGACGTGAGTTTGAGTGAACTCCGGGAGTTGGTGATTGCCAGGGAGGCCTGGCGTGCTGCGATCCATGGGGTTGCAAAGAGTCGAACACAACTGAGCGACTGAGCTGAACTGAAGACATGGTCAAGTCCTGAAATGAATTTTCATATTGAAAGATATTATTATGTTACTATCCTTATTTCCAAATAGGCAGGGCTGTCCAGTTGAGTGCTCCCTAAGTGGGAGCCTCTGATATAAAGGTGGTTTCAAGGTCAAATAAAGTGCAGAAGAACTCACATCTTTTCCCAGAGCCTGCTCATTGCCTGAATGGATTAGATTTCCCTGGACACTCTTGTTTCTCACCTGCTACTTGAATGATTCAGAGACTTGAACTTCTTGCAAACCTCTTACAGATAGATGATTTAATTAAGACCATATGAATCCAGAAAAAAAGAATTACAACTTCAGACACCCTTACCTTGAATTGAACATGTATGATATCCCTGAGGTTAGAAGTGAGAGGCAAATTGTCTTTAATTCAGAGACTTTTTTTCACTTGGTCCTGAGAGGTAACTCATTTACTCAACAGGAATATTCTGAGCTAGTCACAAACTTTTTTTTTTATCATGAGCCTTTAGCAATATGGCAGCAGGGGATCTTATGACCGAGTGAAGTAAAAGTGTAGGACACAGAAAAATAGCAATATCCATTAATATGGGAATGCCTGCATTACTCATTGTACATTAATTAATGAAGAATTATACAGCTGTGAGAAGTAATGAGTTGAGCGTCTAACCATTGACAAGATCTCAAAAATATCCATTGAGTGAAAAAAGAAAGTCTCAGAACAATGACTACACTGTGGTCACATTTGTGGTTAAATGTTCATATGTACATTTGCACATTTGCATGCATATATATGTGAAAATGTACATATCAAAATGCTAGCAATATTTATCTATGAAAAGAGGTATGAGGGTAGGGAGAAAGCAAAATACAGATTTTTCAAAATAACTTCAGGAGCACCTACACCAATCTTTGAATCTTTAACAAGAATATTAAAAGACTAGTGAAATATACTGAGAAGCAGAAAGATGAAACTCTGAAAATATATCAGAAAAAAAAAACCACTTCACATTTTAGAACTGACACTACATTATTTACATGATTCTGTGTTTACCCCCTTTTCTCTTTTCTCTATCTTCCTGTTCCTATAAAACATTTATTACTTTTACAATAGTCATGATGTAACTAAACAATTAAAATATGAATGTAGCTGAACAATGCCTGGACTTAGACACTTGCCTATATTAGTTCTGATTGGCATTTTATTCATCTGAGTTGATTCTCATAATGCATTTATTTCTTTCATCTCTCTGATGTATTTGTGAGCCTTAGAATAATTTATCTTTGACCTCGGAGCCTTCCAGCTATTTGTGTATTTACTTCTCTTGTAGGGGAATTGGAGTCTGTGATAAATTGAAGGATTCTTTCACTTCCAGGGTTTTCCTGGGTAGATGAAGCTATGTTATGATTTATACTTTAATTTGGTAGGCAAGAGCATGCCATTCAACTTACTTTCTAATGTACATTTTTATAAGTTCTTTTTTTATACATTATAAAATGTATTTTTGCAAGTAATCCACTAATGTCTATGACTACAGTCTTTCTCAGTGTTGGCATCAGAGATGCACACCAGCTAAATGTCAAAAGAAAACAGAGAAGCATCTGAGTGGGGATCTGATGCATATGCATGTGTTTGTGTGTGTGTGTGTGTGTGTGTGTGTGATTCACACATTCATTGTTGAATGAGCTATCTGAAATTCATTCTCCCCTTTTCTTCCCCTCAGCAATCATAAAAACTGCCCTTCCCAATATGGACAGGGAAGCCAAGGAGGAGTACCTGGTCGTTATCCAAGCCAAAGACATGGGAGGACACTCGGGGGGCCTGTCTGGCACCACAACGCTTACAGTGACCCTCACTGACGTGAACGACAATCCTCCAAAATTTGCCCAGAGTAAGTGAATTTCCTGTGTTGCATGAGCATCCCTGTATGATGTTTTCATTTGAATCTATATTCTAATTTTCAGTGATCTGAAAAACTGATAGCAATCACTGAGTGTCTCTGACATGCAAGGTAGAATAAATCCACGTATATAGGAAACTACCCATGCTATCGTTTGAAGCCTAGATGTATCCTTGCTCTACAGATTTCAAAGCATATATAAGAATGTTTTTGAATATTAAACATAAAGTAAATATCACAGCTGAGTATTAGAACCAGCAAGCCTGGATGCAAAGATTTGTGCTTATTTCTGTAGTCCAGGGTATGTCCTGTGAAGAAAACTGGAGAGAATGATTGAAATGCACCTCAGATATTGCTCTATCAATAGTCCCACTTGTTCTATAAAAGAAACTAAATCTCTAGAGCCTGAGATGGAGAAGGCAGATATACAGTACACTTGCTGCAAAATATATACTCCTCCTTCCAGTGGCTGGCGGGACATCAGTGATCACCGACCCTCCCAGTCCCTGTGAAAGCTGTGCTCGGCCTCCTAAACCTCTCAACAGCAAGTGAGGCAGCCACCATCAGTGAATCAGGAAGACGATCCTTATTTGCCAACTTTCCTGCACTCTCATAGAAACCTTTCCTTCTCTGCATTTTGGCAAGGGATCATCTATTAGAGAGATGATTTAGGAACGGCTTTCTGACATGGAGAATCTTAAATTGAGAGAAATGAGTGATGAGTAGGAATTAGCTGGAACAAGGTGAAACCATGAAAGGGAGGATGGACATTGCAACTGGAGGAAATGGATGCCCAAAAGTCCTGTGAAGAAGGGTGTACGGCCCTGAATGAGAATTGAAAAAATTCCACTACAGCTGGAGCACAGTCTGGAGAGCTAGGTTAGGCAGGGAGTCAGTCATCCCTGGATCTGTAAGCCATTTTAAGTACCATGATCTTTATCCTAATATCGCTGCTGCTGCTAAGTCACTTCAGTCGTGTCCAACTCTGTGCAACCCCATAGATGGTAGCCCACCTGGCTCCCCCGTCCCTGAGATTCTCCAGGCAAGAACACTGGAGTGGGTTGCCATTTCCTTTTCCAATGCATGAAAGTGAAAAGTGAAAGTGAAGTAGCTCAGTCGTATCTGACTTTCTGAGACCTCATGGACTGCAGCCCACCAGGCTCTTCCTAATATCGCTAGGAAGTCATTAAAATATTTTAAGTTGTAGGTTGAATAATAGGATTTAATTTTAAGGAAATCAGAGAAAATGGTGTCTGGCCTTCTTCCAGGGTCTTTTCCACACTGCAGCCAGGTAAAGGATACTAGAAATCATTCACATAAAAGGTGATGAAAGCCCTGGCAAGCAGGGTCGATCATGTGGGAATGGAGAGAAGTGATAGATGTTTGAGGGCTAATGGTAACAACAATCTAAGGGTAGACTGCACTTTCAGTCAAGGATGCAAGTTACCCTCTTCCTGACATGAGAGATCAGCTGCCTGCTGGTGCTCTTTGCTGGGATAGGAAATACTTTAGGAAAACCATGGCTTTTGAAGAGAGAGAGAGAGAGAGAGAGAGAGAGAGAAAAGCCAGAGGAGTGAGGAGAGTGAAAGAGGAAGAGACAGAGATGGGGCTTGGAAATGACACATTTGAGGTGCTTTGTAAAAATTCTCTGCAAAAATGCCAAGGTAGAAAGAACAAGAAATACTGCATTTCATTAAGCATTTGAGAATTTCCACATCTGGCCATTCATAAATCAGACAACAATGCAACCCTTTTAAGCCGAAATGATGGAAATTAAAAACGCTGTCTCTTGCATCTTTCCCCCAATTATTTTATTCTCTTTTCAGTTGCCATTATAGTTAATACACTAGCATGCAACTCCTCTTTCTCAGAAAATTATTGTTTCAATTGCACAGTAGCCTGTGAGTTTCAAAAGTGTTTCCTGTCTTAGAAGTAATAGTGATTAACTATGATCACACTGAAAGGGAGGATGAGAGTAGGAAGAATAACAGTGGATAATGAATCGTGTCACTGGCTTGATTTCTCAAAGCTTCCTGTTGCAGGGCTGGCAGTAAGGTGAGGCCCCTTGCTGTCTTATTTACCTAATAAGCACATCTCAAGGAATCATCACAAGACCTTACCTGAAATATAAAGTTGGAAGGAAATGGAATCATTACTGATTATGGGGGGAGTGGGAGACTTGTGCTTGACATGATGGTTTTTGGTACCTACCTTGGGAAAAAAACTGTTTTGTTCCCCAGTCCCATAATATTATGATTTTAAGAGGCATTTTGATTTCATCGTTAGATAAAAGTGTGCTACTGCCATTAGAAAATTTTTCCCTCATAAGAAGTTATCCTTTTATACTGGGTACAATGAGGCCTTAGTTTATCCAAGGGACTCAATGATTGAGTTCAGACTAGACTCAGGTAATGTTCTCTAGATTTAATTTTTCCTTTCGGGTTTATGGTCCACTGAATGTTTATTTCCCCTTGTTCTCGTTACATGGGGACTACAGCTTCCTGTTTGTCTGGATTTGGATTCCCCAGAAACAGACACTGAGACAAGAATTTGATTGTAAGTGGTTTATCTTGGAGATGATCCCAAGAAAGGCCAGTTCGGAAGTGAGAATATGAGGGAGAGGAGGCCAGAAAGCCCATGCTGTGTATTCTCAAGCCAGCTACCACTGGAGAAACTGGAGCTTTATCCCCTTGGGGATACCCTGGCCCCCTGTAAATAAGCAAAAGAAAGAGCAAGCTTAAGATTATCCTGCCAGAGAGGTGACGGCGCCAGGGATTTTATTTAGTAAGTTGTGTGAGTCTTTGAGGGGTACTAACTTTCTGAGAGTTCTAGCCTGACAGGCAATGGGCAAAATGGGTTCTGAAGACCAAAGGAAACCCTCAGAAGTTGGCTCTTGGCTGGAGGACATGAGTGACTGAAGTGGTAACGGCCAGAGTTTAGGGCTTGGGGTACCAGCAGCTTCCCCTACACCAATGAAAGCGAGTGGCACCGGTGTAGCAGTCAAAGTCATCTGAATAAAAAAGGGGCTGATATCACTGATTAGACACATTGTCCTGCCTCCCCCTAGGAGAAGGGATACACACTGTAGTTGTATTTTTGCCTAGAGAGTTTTGAAGGTAGGATTTTTGGTCTTCAGAGCAAGGAGGACTCTAGTAACAAGAGGAGTGTTTCATGTGTCTGAACAGCTTGCTGCAGGGCATAGCAGAATCTTGGTAATTGGATTTTATCAAAAATGGTCTACAAGTCTGTAAATATAAAGGTAACTTCAAAAGTGACTTTCAGTGTGTTACACATTGCATCTATCTGTGCCGAAATTAGCTTAATATTTTATGTTGGGCAACAATGAATATCCCCAAGGGCAGCCAATGTGATTATACAGCAAATGGGAAAGAACATTCACACAGACTCACTAATATCCTGATATAACTCCGCTCCAAATATGTACTTGGTAAACATACGGTTGAGTAAGTCCCATAACTCAGAAGAGTTTCAAAGAGAGATCGCTGCTTTTTCTGGGAACTGTTTGTCTCTGAGTCATGTAAAAGGTTGTATGTTCCACAGTGAAAATGATGTTTTTGCCTCTCCCATCACTGTGTTGGTCACATCTGTACACAGGTACCTTGAACAAGAAAGGTGCCCAATAAATATTTGCTAAATGAATGAATGAATGGAACATATGCAGTGCTCAGGGTCTCTCCTCTTTCCTAAGGTCTGTATCACTTCTCAGTACCGGAAGATGTGGTTCTTGGCACTGCCATAGGAAGGGTGAAGGCCAATGATCAGGATATTGGTGAAAATGCACAGTCGTCATATGACATCATTGACGGAGATGGAACAGCACTCTTTGAGATCACTTCTGATGCCCAGGCCCAGGATGGCATTATAAGACTGAGAAAGGTAAGCTCAGGAAGGTTTTGCTCATCTTCAAAATATTAATACCTCTTTGAAACGTGAACATTGAAGATGGTGGGGGTTGGGTGGGCTTCCTGATATAATCTTAGAAGGGAAGGAGGTTTGGCTTCTTTAGCTATGAAAAAGTAAGAGTCCTGGGACCTCCCTCGTGGTCTAGTGGCTATGATTCCATACTCCTCATGCAGGGATCTTCAGTTAGATCCCTGGTCAGGAAACTAGATCCTACACGCTGCAACCCACACTCCACGTGCTGCAACCAAGACCAGGCATAGTTGAATAAATGAATAATAAATAATGTTGGAAGAAATAGGAAGAAAAAGTAAGAGTCCTTTTCTCACATTCTGTCTCTTGGTCCTACTTGATACTTCAGCTAAAGCTCAGTAAGCAGTGACCGGAGTGGTGCTAGGCTGCCATCTCATCCATCGTTTCTCTCCTGTCTGTGCCTCAGTGTTTTTCCATGAGCTGCAGGAACTTGCTCAGTTCTTGTGCAGAGCCCCCAGCTATCCAGACAGCCTTCAAGCAATAAAGGACAAAGACTTGTGGACAGTTTCCTTGGAATAAATTATCCTGAGGCAGATTGTCTGTGGCTCCTCCGAGGTTTTTCAGTGGTGGAGGAGGGGATCCTCACTAGCCCACAGGGGTGGCAAATTCAATGCCTTTTCTATAGAACTCCCCCCCGCCCCCGCCACAATTTCTATATTCCTGCTTCTTGGAATAGTTCTAAAACATGCATTGAAGGTTCCTAGGTCTTCATTGCAATCTCTGCTTTTAGGGAAACTCAAAGACAGACAAACTAGTCAGCCTGTTATTCTGGCTCATTCTGACCCTGAAAGGACAGGGCCCACCCTGCTAACATAAGATACTCCAAGTTGTGATCAAATGTCCAAGCAATGAGGTCAGTGAAGCTCAGCTTTGTTTTATTCCTGGGTGTGGGGCTGGACTTCTCAGGTGGTGTTAGTGGTAAAGAACCCGCCTGCCAGTGTAGGAAATGTAAGAGACATGGGTTTGATCCCTGGGTTCGGAAGATCCCCTGGAGGAGGGCATGGCAACCCACTCCGCTATTCTTGCCTGGAGAATCCCATGGATAGAGGAGCCTGGTGGGCTACATCCATAGGGTCACAGAGAGTCAAACAGGACTGAAGGGACTTAGCATGCACTCACCTGGGGCTACCACTGAAAACAGAAATATCTCCACAAATAGTACAAAAAATATATGCAATCTGTGATTGCTTTTGCTTACTAACATTTGTGTGTGTGTATGCATGTATGGTAAATATGAAAAATTCTGTACATTTTCCATATTTATTTCTCATCATGATACATTTATTTTAAAAAAAATATGCAGAGCACAGTTCAGTATTTTATGGACATGGGCATTTGCAAAGGAAAATGCCCCTTTATCCTCATAATGAGTATTCTGCTCAATATTGTACTGCATGTTTGTTGTGAAGTAGTAGAAATTAATTTTAAAACATTTGCTGATTCATGAATTGGAAGACGTATGATCAGTCACGCTGTCGGGAGCCAGTAGTTCTGCCCTCTGTCTTGATCAGCAATATATTGACATGACTCCGAGCTTACTATCTGACTCTCTCTCTCATGTTACACAGGGATCTGCTCCCCATGGTCATGCTCCTGAAATCCCTCATTGGGGAGGTCTTGACAATGAGAACCTGGAGTTTTCTGGATATACTCTAAACTACAACATCAATTTTAAAAATTTTCAGGAAAAAATTGGTTGCATCTATTTTAACTCTGCTGAGCAATGCTTCATTTTGACCTGGATGAAGCTCAGTAGTAAAAGTTGCAAAGTATTTAAAAACTCATGTTTGAAATAGAGTACAGTATAATTATACTTGAGTCAATTATTGAATAACCCAGGGCCGCATTTTCCTTGGTTAATGATTCCTAATGTCATTTTTATTGTTATTATTAACTGCTATTCTCTGTTACCATAAGGTGCTTTTATAAACTGAAGCAATTAGCCATTTGCTGTATTTTTATTCACCACTATTCATAAACTTGGAAACATATTCTACACATCTCAACACCAAGAAACACATGAATTTTATTCTGGAAAATGATGTACGGAGTCATTTTCCCACAATGCATGGGCCCTCTTTTTGGTCTGATAAAGTCCTAAGGACAGCAGAATGTGTTCAGGTTGGGCTAAGAATTTAGCAGAGCATAATATGTTTTATTCAATGGCATTTGTGAAGAATTTGAAATTACATAATTGTTACAGTTGGGGCTGTTGGAAAATTGTGAAAATGCTAATGTTGAATTGTGTATTCATGGGTATGTATATATATGTGCTTAGAAATTTCAGAATGGGCAGGATTGAGTATCTGCTTTATTAGAAAATATCTCTCAAGAAAAGTCCAGTCCAATTAGAAAAAAATTCAAATATAAAAATTAACACTATATACATATATATATATAAGCTTGTAAGAGAGTTCTGAAAGAGTTCAGTAATACTGGCTGTGTTCAGGCTTCTTCTTTAAAAAAAAAAATTGCATCACAGATGTAAAGTTCAATTTCTTATAAGAAATTGCAATGCAAGCCTAAATTATCTTTTTGAACCTTGACAGAAATACATCCTTGACATCTGAAGTATTATGCCCTGCTTGAGAGAACTGGACAGCGAGGATTCTGACGCAAATGGGGTTTGGGTTGTTAAGGGGCCTCTGTTCTTTTACCTTCCTCTATTTACTTAGATCATTAAGTCTTTGGGGCTTTTAAGGTAGGAAGAATTAATAGGTCAGAAATATTTTCAATAATGGTGCAATGAGGTAATTTCGCATTGCTTTTAAGTGGTTCGTAGAAGATATAGTAAGTCCTAGCTATCTATATATCTACTCGTCTCCCTCTTCCTTCCCTTAAATATAAAAACAGGTAGATATGTATCTGCATACATCTTTATATGCCCACCTGCTTCACAGCACGGAACCCCTAATAGAGACCTTCTAAGAATGCCCTAAAAAAGAATAAACTTCATTTTAGCCATGATCAGCAAAGCAGTGATGCTCAAGAAGTGAAATAAGAAAATACTCTTTGTTGGGATTAGTGCTAAATTATGCCTTATAATGTCTCCATGGACTAAACAATGATTATTTCTTGTTCTTTACATTTCACACACTGTTGCAGAAATGATAAAAATATTCTTCCCAGATAGAGATTGTGTTCGATGCTGTCTTATCTCCGACCAGCAGAGGCCCGATTAACTGACTGATTGGTATGCAGGTCACGCCATCACTAGTAAAATTTTATTATGACTCTGAAGTGAAATTTTGATGGCACGATTCATGACTGTGAATATTTTGTGAATTCCAAGTGAAATGAGCAAAACAAAACAAAACAGTAGGAGATTAGATTCACTGAGCTTGTATAATAAACAGATATCAATAAATGCCTGTAAAATTTACAGGTTGAATATGGGGGATAGGAGAGTGATCCCATTAAGACTCACAAATGGGCTTAAATGCACATAACGATCATCCATCAGTGTTATACTCATTTGTTCTCGCGGCTGTGGTCATTAGTGAGAAACATTCATCTTTGTCGTTTCTTAACAGCCTCTGGATTTTGAGACCAAAAAATCCTATACACTGAAGGTGGAGGCAGCCAATGTCCACATTGACCCGCGTTTCAGCGGCAGGGGCCCCTTTAAAGACACGGCGACGGTCAAAATTGTCGTCGAAGATGCTGATGAGCCTCCCGTCTTCTCTTCACCGACTTACCTCCTGGAAGTGCATGAAAACGCTGCTCTCAACTCCGTGATTGGGCAGGTGACCGCTCGTGACCCTGACATCACCTCCAGTCCGATAAGGTATTTCTCTTTTAGAAGGAAGATTCGCTACGACCTGAGACAAGCAGATCAGTACAAAATGTAATCATGTATGCAGTCCATGTGGCTGCCTTTGAGACACTGCTCACATGGCCAAGGGATTTTAGTCAACATGCACCACGCTTGTGTCTATGGGTGTGTTGCACACACACATGCCCACACACCTGGGAACAGCTATATATAATGCTCAGAGCCAGAAATGCTAAGATGAAGAAAGCTGTTTGGCTTTCAGAGAGCACAGTGAAAAGGCCAGATCACATGTATTTTGCAGTGCTTTTCGGTGGATCCTTTATATTACATTGTTTTTGCTTGTTGTGCATTTGTTTTCTAGCATCAGAAAAGTATTGCTTTTCTTTTTCTTTCTCCTTTGACAATCACATGGATTATGTATAAAAATTTAGAGGCCTAAGGTATTGTCTTGGACTATTAAGAGACCCCCATCTTATCTCTGTATTTGGGTTTGAAATTATCTTTTTATTACTAGACGGGCATTTCTGATCGGTCAGCATATCTGCATGGGTGCCTTTTAGACCAAAATCCTTCTCTGCTATTTCAAAAGTACCCTTTGTTTATACTTTCCCTGCTCAAAAATTTTCCCAAGGTAAGAAATATAACCCTTTATTAAGGTTTTTGTTCTTTTTTTCCTAGAAATGAGGCTCAGTTCTAGGGTTTTAATGTTGTTGTTGAACTGTGTACATCTTTTCTCTTTTGCCAGTCACCCAAATGACGGTGCAGATGCTCAAGCTAAATAGCTTTCTTCTGAAAGAACTCTGAAAATCTATAACTTGTCCACTTGTCTCTAAGGGTGAAGTGTTGGTTAACGATGTGTTTGAGTGTGGATTTCAAATATTTTCTGGGAAATGTTTGTTGAAAAAGAGAGAGAAAACTATATAGAAGAATACAGTTTTAAAGAACTGTCCAGTTAATTTATGAGTTAGATGTCAGCTTATATGCAAGTCATTCAGTTTCTAAATTACGGGGACTTAGGGCAGATATTTTTCTAATTACTTTATTCAGAGAAACTCTAGATAGACAAATGGCTTTCTGAGAGCTATGTTTATTCAATTCTTGTTCCTGTATTAAACTCCTAATACTCCCGAGGGTGCTGAAACTCTGAGGCTGGAGGTTAAACACATCGGCATAGTCAGTGCCCCAAATAATTTGTGTCTGGGCAAAAAAGAATTCTTTTCAGATCCAGAAAAGTTGTTTTTAGCACAAGCCATTTTGAAATTCAGGATGAGAGTGTATCTCATAAGGATACCAAAAAAAATGCTTTCTTCAAAAGAGAAACCTCTAAGAAGGTAAAACTCCATGTGGGGAATTGAGGAACGGTCAGTTGCCTATTCTCTGTTCTAAAGGAACTCAACATGCTGTAGGCACACGGAATCCTCCCTATTTGCTAAGAGAACCATACCTCTAAAAGGGACAAGGGAAGAAAGAATCCAGAAAAATAAGGTTACATGGATGTCCATTTTCTGACTAAACGGTGAAGTTGTCAAATCACTTTATGCTGAAGGTCTAATATAAATAGAGGCAATGATACTTGTTGAGTAAATGAGTCTGCCCCGTTTTCAACTGTTACCCCTTCTCTTCTGAAGGAACACAGAACAGAGCAGTTACCACTTCCTTCACATCTTTAAGCGTAAGAGACAGAATAATGGCAAGGGTAAGCAAGATTGAACCAACCGAGAGACCAGGGGCCAGCTTAGCACTTGATTTGTCAAGATTTCTACTTCTGTCACAAAGGCCCCATAGGGGGCCAGGAGCGAGCCGAGCTGAGGACCCTCAGGGAAATTGGGGGTTCAGATATCAGAGGAGTCCTGGGTACACCCCAGACATGGAATCTGGAGTACCAGCAGGAACAAACTGCCTGTGCTGAGACATGTTCTTCATCAGCTAGAGATGAAGTTTGAGGAACTTATGGTACTGAAGTAATACTAACCTCAAATGGGCAGAAATGGGTAAAAATCTAGGTTCAGAGCTCCCACGTTTTGTAATCCATCTTTTTACTTATGTAAACATGGATAATTTCGGAATCATTCCAGTTCACAAGGAATCCAGTGACTATTATCATTGCAGTTGATTGTTACGGCTGTTGCTGTTGTTTCTTATTACTGTCACTGGCATAAAAGGCAGGTGTATAAGAAGCTTGAGGCTGCTTAGCAACAACTGCCCAATTTGGAAGCATTTCATTTCCAGGCAAACTAAGGGGGCTTGGGGCCGTGCTCCCAGGAAGAGATGGACAGATGAAGTGCCATTCAATGACATAGGCATAGCTGTAGCTCGGGTAGATGGCAGGCAAGTGCCATTACTAGTTCCCTTGGCATAGGTGTGTATGTGCAAATTCGCTCCAGCCACGCCAAACTCCTTGCAATCCCATGGACCGTACGCACCAGGCTCCCTTGTCCATGGGATTCTTTAGGCAAGAATTCTGGAGTCGGTTGCCACTTCTTTCTCCAGGGGATCTTCCCAACCAAGGGACTGGACCCGCATCTCTTAGTCTCCTGCATTGGTAGGCAGGTTCTCTAATACCAGCGCCACCTGGGAAGCCCAGATGGCATATATGGCCCCACCCAAAGAAGGGGTGAGCAGTGTTTCAAATCATTTCCAGCAGGGCTTTAATGGATTATTCAGAAAGAACGCCCCACATGGTTCTGATTGACGATGTGTTGGCTCCATGCGATAAGAATGTAAGAATCACCAACTGCATTTTTTCAGTATCTGTTCTGCATTTTTGCAGTTATCCCTCCTCCCACCCTAGTCCCCCAGTTGGGTTGTGGAGAGCAGCTTTCCTCTTTCTATGCACAATTGGTTAGTTTGTGTAGAAAATTAAATTTCCTGACTAGCCAGAGCAGTGCAGAGTTCCTTAGAAGTCTAGTAGACAGATTTAGAGCCATTTAACCTTTTAAAACAGGACTAGAGGACACATATTCAGGGAATTATCAAGTAACAAATAGTAAAGCATGATTGTCTCTTTAGGACAGTTGTATTTTATATCCTAACAAGACTGTATCCATCTTTTAGGGGAATGTTTACTTTGCTATCCAGCAAGGAATAGGCATTTATTGTGGCATTTGCCATGTTAAAACATGTAGTCATTAATTGGCTGGTCAGCTTCCTCTACGACTCTGCTTCTTTTGAGAGCTCACTGTCAGGCTGAAAATATCAATGTATTTAAAAATTCTTATAACTAAACATGTATCTATGTCTATAAACATGTCTGTATTTATATCTATGTTTGTATAATCACAGGGCAAACAAACAGGGACACAAAGACAAAACACAGAGGCAAAGTGACAAATAAGGCAAAATCTCCCTTCCGGGAAAATTAATTAAGCATGTGCTACTTTCTTCATTAGCATATGCATCTCAGTAATATAGAATATAGTTGTGTAAATTATTTAAAAGATGCCATGTCTTGAACAGACCGTTTCAAACCCTGTCGCTGCTACTTCCCAGACAGATAGCTGGTCTCCGGAATTCTCTTTGAGACTCAGCTTCTTCCTTGGTATTCTGGGATAATATCATTTTCCTCAGACAGTTACTGAAATAATTAAGTTGTTAAATAAAATAAGTGGAGTTATTAGGACTACCAACTAATAAAGCCACCATACATTTCATATCTTAAATGCAAAATAAAAGCCTAGTACTCATTTTAGCAGAGATTCTTCTACTAAAGATTGCTGACTGTGCAGGATTATCTTTTTCTTTTCACTTATCAGTTGCATGCTGAATAGTCTAATTAACCTCATTTAGTCTAATTTGCCTTTGCTACTGTGGTGAATATTGCTCCTAGTGAGTGCTTAATATGTGGCAGAGATGTGCTACATGGGTTCATTTCATTCTTTAACATCTCTCTGAGATAATGTGTATACTCATTTAACAGATGAGGAAGCTGAGGATAAAAAGACTATCTTGCCCGTTGTCACACAAACAGTCAAGGATGGAACCGTGGTGCATAGCCATTTTTTTGTCTTTTTTTCTGACAATGCAATGCCTGCTTTCTATCCTTTGTCGAACTCCCTTTCTTTCCTTGTGATTTCTGTGACACAAACTGTGTCTTGACATGTTGGGATGGCTCAGCAGGACCAATTTTTTCTACAAATATTTATTTGTTTATTCTAGTAAGTTTCAGGTATACAGAATTATAGGTAGACTGTAATGTTTATAGTATAAGTGTTATACTGTGGTAGGTACGATAATGTTATGTTATATTACAGATGTTTGTAGTATAAACATTGATATACACTACAGAGTTTTCACCACCACAAGCCTAGTCACCATCTATCACCTTACAGCTCACCACCCTCACCCATTTCACCACCTCCAAAATCCTCTTCCCTCCTGGTAGCTACTCTTCTCTATGAGTGTGTTTCTGTTTTATTTTGTTTTAGATGGCACATATAAGTAAGATTATATGATATTTTTTTCTTTCTCTGACTTACTTTACTTCACATAATACATTCAGGGTCCTTCCACGTTTTCACAAATGATAGGATTTTATTTCTTTTTCATGACTGAGTAGTATTCCACTGTGTTGTGTTTGTGTGTGTGTGATTTTCTTTATCCATTCATTCATGGATGGACACTTAGATTGTTTCCATATATTGGCTATTATAAACAAGGCTGAATTAGCAGGATCAATTTAATTGAAATACAAAAACCATTCATTTCCTAACTGGTCTCATTCAATTCAGGATGCACACCAAGAAAAAGGAGCGTATACCAGGCTCTGGAATTAACCAGAGTATGGCTGGAATATTTCTTGCTCCTTAGTCTAGCCCATTTTTGTGGGTCTGTTACTATCAGCTGTGAACCAAATTATGATTAGGGAGGTAACAGGAGAAACAATAGTTATTTGATGAATCAGACATTGTGTTAGTTTCTATTATGTATCATTTCACTTAATTCTCACAAAAGGCACCTGTGAAGTACTCAGTATGATTCCAGTTTTACGAGGAAGGAAACTGAGGATGTTTCCTGTGCATGGTGATGTAGCAGGAGGTGTGAGAGCTAGGGTTAAATCCAGATATCTTCTTACCATTGACCACTGTGTCTGCACATGCATTGCTAGGTCCTGGCATTTTGCATGAAGTATAGGATCATGACAGATAATGTTTACTGTTTACTTTGTGACAGACACTCTGAAACGGTGTTAGAGGCAGCAAGTTATTTATACTTAAGGCAAACTTGCTAGCACAGTTGCTTAGTTGCTGTCGTGTCCGACTTTCTTGGGACCCCATGGACTGTAGACTGCCAGGCTCCTCTGTCCATGGGATTTTCCAAGCAAGAAGACTGGAGTGGGTTGCCATTTCCTCCTCCAGGAGATCTTCCAGACCCAGGGATCAAACTCACATCTCCTGCATGGGCAGATGGATTCTTTACTGCTGAACCACTGGGGAAGCCCCTACTAGCACAGAGTAGGTGTTAATTAGAGGTCAGTGCTTTCATGTAAACCTGCCATGGCTCATTTTTATTTTCCACCCAATAAATTCATGTCAAGTGTGTATTTATTGTCACCATGGCGTTGAGATGGCATGTGACTGTTTTCTTTTTTAGATGGCTGCTTCCTACTTTTCTTTCAACGTGTTTCCCATACGTCTACATGAGCTGCTTAAATTAAAAGTGGGAATGATGGCTATTCAGCAGTCAAAGTGGGCTGACACATAATCATGGTGGCCACAATGCTCTGTTGTCCTAATTCCTCTCTTGAAGTGCCCACTCAACACAAGACTCTGCCTTTTTTTTTTTCCCTACTTGTATTCTGGCATTTTTACAATTCACCTCAGACACCAGGCTTGCTGTTAATGAGCTCTTTTCCTGAAAGCACTTCTGATGGTCCAGATATCCAATGGTGCTACAGTGGAAATATTTCATAGAGAACCTGGTAATTGTATGGTGAATAAACTGTGTATCGATTGACTCTCTCCTCAATCTTGCATAATTCCCAAGAGACCTTGTCTTTTTTTGCTGTTGTTTTTAATCGTGATAAGAATACTTTACATGAGATCTGTCTTTTTAACAGATTTTTAAGGGTACAATACAGTATTGTTAACTATAGCCACGGCGTTGTGCAGAAAGTAGCACTTACTTTCTCAGCAACTTCTCATTCCTCCCTTCTCTGAGGCCAGCCGGGCAACCATCATTCTATGACTCTGATTGTTTTAAGTGCCTAGTATAAGTAAAAGTCACTCAGTCATGTCCAGCTCTTTGCGACTCCATGGACTATACAGTGCATGGAATTCTCCAGGCTAGAATACTGGAGTGGATAAGCTGTTCCCTTCTCCAGCAAATCTTCCTGACCCAGGAATCGAACCGGGGTCGCCTGCATTGCGGGAGGATTATTTACCAGTTGAGCTATGAGGGAAGCAAGAGCCTAGGTGGAATATCAGTGGAATCATGCTACGTTATCCTTTGGTGACTGGTTTCTTTTACTTAGCACAATGTCCTCCAGGTTCATCCATGTTGCTGCACACTGCAGAATTTTCTTCTTTTTGAAACTAAACAACAATATACTATAGTACATTTTCCTTACCCATTCATCTGCTGATGGCCATTTACGTTGTTTCCACATCTTAGCTATTGTGAATGATTCTACAGTGAACGTGGGGGTGCTAATATGTTTTCAGTTCTTTTGAATAAATGCCCAGAAGTGAGACTGCTGAATCATACGGTCGTTCTATTTTAATTTGGGGGGAACTTCCATACTGTTTTCCATAGCTGCTGCGCCACTTTGCTTCCCTACCAACAGTGTACAGCGGTCTAGTATCATACAAGGAGTCTTTTAAAAGCAATTAAAGCTTCGTCATTTAGTTCCTGCACATTTTTAGCCAATTAAAATTTGAATGTTTCCCATTTCAAAAGTACCAGCTTATCCAACTCATTTTTCTCCCAGAAAACTCACTGTACTGCTAATTCAGCTAACAGTGATTAATACTAATTAAGTCATGTATTCATTTAGTCATATGGTCACCCATTCATTCACATTGCTATCTATCTATATATATATACACATATATGTATGTATATATATAGCATTTATGATATATATATATGTCACATATGGAATGGTACACACATATCTAGATCTATGGTTTAGATATAGATATACAGAAACTTATGGTTTCTCAAGGGATTTCTATAGAGACAGAGCCTCTGCCCTCATGGACATTGCTCTATAGTAAGGAAGCGAGTTATACAGCTGTGTTAAATTCAAGTCTTTCACAATTATCTAACCTTTAATTCAATCTGAGAATGCTAAGCAAAACTAGATTATTTTTAGGCTCACATAGAAGAAGAGATTTCTTAGTTTTCTAAGGGATTGCAATAGAAGGAACCACAGATACTCAATGATGCTAATATGGAACTATCACACTCTTGAGAAACTGGTATTAATCTAGAGCGTAGACTGTGTGTATCTTCTTTTCTCTCATTTTTTGTTCTGTACCTCCCTCCCTCCCTCGCTCCCTCTTCTTTCACTCTCACTATAAAGAGAAGCTTTGGGTAGAAAAAGGCTCCTTTTTCCCCTTAAAGGAATAATAAATAATGTGTGATGCAGGGACTTTAGAATTCTGGGACTAGCAGAACTCAGATAATATTATTTATTAAAGCAGTTAGAGCAACCAGTAGAGCAATTAGAGCCAAAAAGCTGAAAACTTGTAGATGGAATTTTTGATATTCGAAGTGCATGCGAGAAAATGTTAAAATGGTTTCTTTAGGCACAATAACAAAAGCTAGAATGCAATTAAACAGTGAGAAAGAAACAGTTGGAGTTCAGTGAAATATAATAACTGATTCATAACTAAGGGGTTTATTTCATTATTAGTGACTCTAAATAGCATCTTCACTTGCAGTTGGTTCAAAATTGTATCTTCCTGTGAATTTGCCATACAGAGGCTGCAAACCAATGTTTAGCAAAACATTTCTTTATAATTTAAAGTGCATTTATGCCTGTTAAATTTGAAAAATAGATATATACCACTTTTCTCCAAGAGCAGCATCTCCCTAGCTGTGCTCTAAGGAACATCACTAGGACTAAAGACAGTGTGACCAGATCAATTTGAACTCCAGTTTCTTTGCACTAGGATTTCATAGATAAGTTAATTGGCTCAGGTGTCTTGCACTCTTTAAGAAGAAGAGTTTTAATCTTTGAACTTTCTATAGAGAATCAGAAGCATCTGAGGTAAAGGACACTCAGGCTTCCATGCTGGTCCGAGCTCCAGATTCTAATCCATCAAGCATTGCAGCTATCGTGACACATATTCCTATTTTGTAAAGCAATACATGTCTATATATTATTATAATATATAAATTTGCCCCCTTTCCTTTCCATAGACCCTTCATGAAGGGGTGGGGGGGCGGATGTGTTCCATGAATAAATAGTTTAAACTCTACTACATGAGGCCAGAAGTCAGTCAACTATAGCCTGTGTCCCGAATCTGGCTCCCCACTTTTCTTTTTTTTTTTTTAAGTTTTATTGGAATGCAGCCACTCTCATTCCTTTGTGCCTGAGAACTGCAGTGGAGTCATTGTAACAGAGACAGTATGACCTGCAAAGCCTAAGATATTTATTTCACAAAAGAGTTGGTCATCTCCTACGGTATACTGGTAAGAGCTTGGGATTTTCATCAGTAATTTTAATAGTGGATGCTCACAAAATTTCAGGATCTTATTCTGTCTAGAAAACTCCCAAAAGAGAGGATTAAAAAAATATGTTAAAAAAAATCTGTTGTAGTCAAAGAAATTCTTTGTATTAGAATCCAGTTGTATATGATGGAGTTGACAACCTCCATGCTTGCCTTAGAACCCTCCGGAGGTTAGTTCTATGCGGCCCCTGACAGTGTGCACTTACTTTGAATCTACCAGAAAAAAATTGGCTTCACTTAGCATAGCTTTTGGAGAAATCACCATAGTTATCATGCTTGTGTGCTCAGTTGCTTCATTCATGTCCGACTCTGCAACCCTGTGGACTGTAGCCACCAGGCTCCTCTGTCCATGGGGATTCTCCAGGCAAGAATACTGGAGTGGGTTGCCATGCCCTTCTCCAGGGGATCTTCCCAACCTAGGAAAGGAACCCTCATCTCTTGCATTGCAGGCAAATTCTTTACTGCTGAGTCACTGGGGAAGCCAATAGCTATCACACAGACTGTGAAAAGGCATCATAAAAAAAGACCTGGATGCTTTCTCGCTTGGAATGGGGAAGATATTTGTTTCGTGCATGAATTTCTCATAATACCTGAATTTTCTACCTGCCCCTTCCATTCTCTAGACCTCAGTGATGATTACAATACAGTGGTTTTTAGAACCGAGGCTGGTGATTGTCTTAACCAAATTAGTCTCTGCATTTCAGTGTCTTGGCAAAATCTTTGATTGAGGCAGCATTTCTCTCCCTCTGAAAACATGAAGTGACATGAAATAGAAATTCACTTGGAATAGATTTGCTGGAGCATGTTCGACAAACTCTAACATGTATTCCCCAATACGAGAGTAGATATTTAACGAGCCATACTGGAAGTGTCCTGTGGATCTTTAGTCATGCCTGTTTAGTGTTTCAGTACAGACCCTTCACAGGTATCTCATTTATACTGTATTACATGAACTATGTGAATTACCCATATTCTTATTCCCATATTCCCATTAAAAACATGGGTTACATGTTGTTTTCCCTGGAAGTAGATGGCATTTAAAATACAAGCTGTTTGTTAGAGAGCAGCACCTGTGACTGTGAGGGGACAGAAACAGGCGGGCAGGGGGCACAGTTAACCTGCAGTGCAGGCCTGGCAAAGCCTTGGCCCAATCCAATGGAATGTGTATCGATCATCGGAGGAGTCCTACGTCCTGCCAAATTGGTAGTGTCTTTATCCCTCTGCTGGCTTAATCTCCAGGTAACACCGGACAGTCTCTGAAAATGAGGCAGATTCTCAGGAGCTGATGTTTAGAGGGTTTCCCCTGACTGCTTATCCTACAGCTCTGGTGTCTTTCCTTAAAGGGGCACCTGCCCTGTGTATCTTCACATCCATCCAGGACAAGTGTAGGGAATCTCTTCACTGATGGAGTAATTTGACTAACTTCACCTTGTTAGCCATCTAGCTCCAAAGTCACATGCAACCACTACACTATGGTGTGGTGCCAAATATGTATCTGTTCTACATTTTGAGATGCAGGCTCTAAAGCAGCAAATTGATTTAGCTGAAATGTTTCCAGTGTGGTACAGTAAACCTGACTAATAATAATAATAATAAAATCAAGCTTCACATATTAATGAACTATTTTTTTAAAGTGATCTAGGGTGCTTTTTAAAAAAAGCATAAGAAGTTTGAAAGAGGGGGAAAATGGGAAATGTGCTTATCTGGGGTTTAAAATGTTTTTATTTTTTTCTGATTGGTGAAGTCTCTGTACCCTCTAGGGAACAAAACTTAATAATAACATTTATATTCTGAGAGAAACAAAGCTGCTTGTATAGGCTGAGCTGTGTTATCTAACATTATTATACTCATAAGGCAAAATAAATCCCCTATTTTGCATCCCAACAAAGGGAGATTGACACTCTTATCTGATGTTCAAATATTTATGGGAGTCATTTCAACAAAGCCTTTAGTTTTCCTTATATTTCTACATTCTGATGTGGCACAATGTATTATACAACCTTGCTTTTGATAAAGGACAATCAGATTTGACTTAGTGTTGCAGAGGAAAACGTAATATTGCATATTTAAGAAGAGAACGTGTTAAGAGATGGAGAAATGCCATTCCCATGCATCTATCAGATGTTTATTAGCTCTCTTCTATGTGTTTGAAGTCAGTTTGTTGGCAAGTGGAATAGGCTTAGCTGAAATACCTATAAATTGGCCTCATGGTACAAGTCAAGTTTGGGATAGTCAACTGTATTAATTATGTATGTATTAATAGCTTTATGGTAAATGAAAATAAAGTTTATGGAAGTCCTTAAGAAGGTTCAGAGTTATGAAAGATGAATTTAATGGTGCAAAGGACAGCACAAGATCTAAATGTTCTTTAAAACCAAGGATCTGAAACTGCAGAACAGATGTGGAAAGGGAGCAGAGCCCACAGGGTGGTTAAGTTGGAGAATGGGGTCTCTACCAGAGAAAGAGGAAACATATCTGGAGCACGTTTATTCAACAACAAGTACATGATATTAGGCTTTGCACTTGCATGAAGGTCCAAGACTAGATTAGACCATGTGGTCAGGCACTGTGTTAGGGATGAGCGTTTTTGGTAAAAAATACTTTCGACCTCCTAGAAAGATGTTATCTGGCTGAATATAGGAATGGTGTGCTTATGTTATTTTTGTTGTGATAGCAAGTAAACAAGCTATTTCAGTCTAAATGCACTTCCATTTCTTAAAGAATTAATAGGATGCATCTTTTTAAGTTTTTTTTGATGTGGACCATTTTTAAAGTCTTTATTGAGTTTGTTACAACACTGTTTCTGTTTTATGTTTTGGATTTATGACCTTGAGTTATGTGGGATCTCATTTCTGAGATCAGGGATCAAACCTGCACCCCCTGCCTTGGAAGGTCAAGTCTTAACCTCTGGATCACCGGGGGAGTCCCAACAGGCTACATCTTGTTCACCTCTTACTTCCTAGCACTTACCATAAGACCTTAGCACTTACTGAGTCTGAACGTCCAGTTAAAATTTTTAAGTGTATATAAATAACTTTAGGAAATTTTCAAAATACCTAGTTTTATATGCACTACTCTTATTTCTTGGGTGTACAGTGTTTTCCATAAAAACATATTTTTCTATATAATTAATGGTTCTGACAAAAAATTAGACAAACATAAAATCAAATACCACCATTCTGACAGCTATTCAACATTGACTAATAATTGATTAAGTGTCAGATATTATGGTCAGGAGATTACACTTATTATCTCACTAACTTTGTGGCTGTGTAAAAATGTATATGACCCTCATTTTATGACTCAAAGCATTTTATAACTCGAGAGTCATAACAATTTATGTGGGCTACATAAGTAAAAGGAGGATTAACTAAGAAATTAATATACAGGGCTTAGCAGACAGGCCAAAAATTAGGAGGGCCGTGATAAATACATGAAATATGTTATTAAATCTCAATTCTGGTTATGGTCTCATGGTCCATACAGCTACACAATGATGTATTTCCATCTCACCCCATCTCTTCCTTATTGTCCATGTAGCATTCATCAACTTTGCGTATTCTTTCATATAGGCAAACGTCATTATTGGCCTGATTGACAGCCCCCAAGAAGGTAACTAAGTGAATTAAAAGCTACTCTTCACTGCTGACTGTCCCCTGTCAGCCTTAGGTCGTTGTGAGCCTCTTGAGATTTATGGGAGTTGTTGGGATTCCTGTGACCTGAGGGTGAACACTGAGAATCAAGGTTATCATGGGTGTAGAAGATTTTATCCTCACAACTCCTAATCTCCCATCTTAAAAAGACACACCAGAGGGAAATATCAGATATCTGCTCTGAGCTACAGATACCATTTATGGAAAGATTTAATTACATTTTGCTAATCTTTTTTTTTTTTTAATGTAATGTCCTTTTTCAATTGGCTGCTTTTAGGGTTTCACTCTTTCCTCTTTTTTTTTTTTTTTGTTTGAATAATTTGTGTATGTAACTCTTTGTGGTTGCACTGGGTCTTCATTGTTATGCCCAGGTTTTTTCTAGTTGCTGCAAGTGGGACTCTGTGCTGCGGTGCATGTGCATCTCTTGTTTCAGAGTACAGGTTGTAGGCACACGGGCTTCAGTAGTAGTGACTGTGAGGTCCTAGAGTGCTTGGCTTTCAGTAGTTATGGCGCACGGTCTTCCCAGACCAAGGGCGGAACCCGTGTCCCCTGCATTCACAGGCAGACTACTGTCCACTGTGTCACCAGGCAAGTCCATATTTTGCTCATCTTTATGTGAACTGTTTGACCAGTTTGGTGTATTTTGTGATTAATTAGATAAATATGACTAAAAGGAGACAAAAGAAAAAGAATTAGCTAATTTGAAAGCAATGTAGATTAATAGAAGACGGTTATGAGCCTTCCACAAAGGTATTGCTTCAAAATTCTTTAATGTCCTTTACTTCCTATATCCAAATAATCACCATGTCCTGTTTATTTTAGTTACTAAGCTCAAACACCATCATATTTGCCCTTTTTTTTTTTTTTTTTTGCTACACCGTGCCTTGCAGGGATCTTAGTTCCCCAATCCGGAATAGAACCCGGGTCCTCTGCAGAAGCAGATTCTTAACCACTGGCCCACCAAGAGAGTCCCAAACACTGTCCTCTTTAAGGTGAGCACTTACAGCAGCCCCGTGTGCTTGTTTCCCGCCCTTTGGTATCCACATAGCTGCCCCAGTGATCTCTAACTCAGTTTAGATCTGTGCTGGTATGGTAGCCACTAGCCACATGTGGCTCTTTGAATGGAAATAAAATGAAGTTAAATTAAATATAATCACAATTTCAATTTCTCAGTCACACTAGCTAGATTTCAAGGGCTACATAGCCACATAGAGCTAGTGGCTACCATCTTGGACAAAGCACATTTGTACAATACAGAAAGTTCTATGGAATCCAGCTGTGGCTTAGATCATGTCATTCTCCTCCTGTATTTTGTTCAAGTGGTTCCCCCTTTCCTGCAAGTGAGAAAATTTAACTCTTCAACATGGTTTCCAAGGTCCTTCCTGATGCCCTCCCCCACACTGAATCCTGAATTTCAACAATACTGCCATTTGTTAGCCTTTAAAAATACCGAGCATCTTCCTAACTGACCTTTCATATTTGCTGTTTCTTTTGATAGGAGTATTTTAATAATATTTTATACATCTCATCCCTTTTCTTTTTCATGAATACATCACTGTAAGCTTTAAAAATCTTATGTCCTTTCATTGTCTCTACACGTAAAGACAATTTCATTTCTATACACATAGACTCAGTTACATGGAAGCAAGGCCATGTCTGTCTTGGCAACTAACACAATGCCTTGTATATAAGAAATACTCAGTAAAGAGTGAAGGAAAGGTGGATGGAAGGGATAAGATGAAAGGAAAGATGGGAATGAAAGGACAGACCTTTCTGTCAGACCTTAGCTCTCACCATGCCCAGCCTGGTCCTTAATTCTGTCATTTCCTAAACAAACCCAAGATTTTCTTCATGTATTCCTTTCTGCTGGGAATGCTCTCCCTACATACTCTACTTGGAAAACCCCTACTCATTCTTCCTGTCCCCAAACAGATGCTGCCACATTGTGGTGTCATCTTTGACCACCCTCCCCTTTCCCAGGCACATCTGGGGACCCTTTCTAACTGCAGTATAACAATGACTTTATTACAGTGCTTGCCATTTTTCATTGTAAGTAATGAGAAAAACACAACCAGAGTGTCTGAGAGGAGGTTTTGTTCAAGCATTTAGCATCATACTTGACCAAAAGAAGCAGTCACTAAGCCTTTATGGAATTAAATAAAAAAATTAAAATTTACATTAATCTTTTATGTAAAGCATTCACTTTTTCCCATATTTTTGTCATCATATTGGATTTAGAGCTCTCAGTTATAAATGATTATTTTGATGACTCAGGGAGAAAATTAGAATTTCTCTAAAGATATTATGTAAATATTAAAGAATTAATCATGAATTAGATTTTATCTGGGACACACTAGGACACACTAATTTTGGTCTTGTGACTGCAGAAATTTACACATAGGACTTTGGCTTTATGATGGTATCTTTTTAAGGTATGAGTGGAACAAACTATAAAACAAAATGCATGCTCAGAAAATGGGACATTCTCTGAACCAACAAATTTAGCATCTGAGATTTCTATATGTGACCCTAAGTAAGTGAAGGTATCTGAGGATGATTATTGTAGGTGGATCTGCTTCATCCTTTGAGGGACAGGGAAGCCTGGTGTCTGCAGTCCAAGGGGTCATGAAGAGTCCAACACACCTTGATGACTAAACAACAACACCAGAATCTTTCAAATATGTTATTATTGTTGTTTAAAAATACCTAGACATTTGTCAGAGTGTCTAACTAGAAATAATGATAAATATTCAATATGAAACCGCCTTTAAAAAGCAAAAGGAGGACATCCCTAGCAGTCCAGTGGTTAAGACTTTGCCTTCCATTGCAGGGGGTGCAGGTTTGATCAGGGATAGCGAAGCTAACATCCCACATACCTTGCGGCCAAAAAAGCAAAACATAAGACAGAAGCAGTATTGTAACAAATTCAATATAGACTTTAAAAATGACCCACAACAACAATCTAAAAACAAAAATCAAAAGGACATTTACAATGCATTACCTAAGGGGATTTACCTTAAACTTTAAAAGAAGGTAGTCCTATTCTCATTTTCCAGATGAAGAAACTAAGGATAGATATATAAATTGGCCTAGAGGAGACATTAGGAAGAAAAGGGTCTTTCTCTTGAAAAATCATCGGATGTTTCACAAATACTGTATTAGTAATAATATAGTCCAGAGTAACTTTTGAAAGAAAATAATTTATCTTTATCTGATTATTAAGATAATAACTAGTGTAGCTTCTAGTGCACATTCCAGACTTTAATTTACATTCTTCCTTTCTGACACAAGTCACTAGGAGTGAAAAAGACTCCTTGATATTGGAAGCTTGGTGCTGATCATACTTAAAATACTCTTGATATTATCAGAGTTTGATGTTCTTTATTGCAAACAAGAAACAAATTCAGCAGGGACAGAGGGTCTCTGTAGGTGTGTCATATAGGAGCAAGATTGGGAAGAGGGAGTAGGAGATGCTTTAAATGAATGAATGTATATATACATATAATATTTGTATATTGACAGTAAAATCTGTCATATCCACACACAAACAAGATACAGGATTTTGTGCCAAATGTTGGTATGAAATGTAAATAGTTGGGCTGTGATAATTGAGTAAACATATGACTCAGGTAAAAGTTGTATATTGCAGCAATGCAGAAAGGGTGCTATTTTCCAATATAATAATATCCCGTTGCCCATTTTGACCTATTCTCAATCACTGCAATAGTGATATCTTCTAATATTAACCTCTTCTAATATTGACCTCTGCAAACTACTCTTGATTGAGTGAACTGGTGACAAAGTTTGTGCTCATGGTCAGAGCGCAGTAGGTTAAATTAGATCCCCAACAAAGTGCTAAACATCTAGGTAGGAATTTCCTTGCATCCGTAGCCTTAACTTCACAAAGTACAATGATGAAGTCGTTAGCATTCATTTCTAAGACATACTGCTATAGGTTAAAGGAATATTCGCATTGAAACAAACCGGGATAGTTGTTGGAATAAAATGGGAAAGTTGAAATAGGGTATCTGTTAATATTGATTATCATGGGTGATGCAGTTTCTAAACTATCTTCATTGTTATAGAATGAGAATGTCTGTTTGCAAAATTGCCATCATTAGGATTGATGTTATTAATAACGTGGTCCAAGAAGCCTGTTTTCTCACATAAGACACCCTACTGTGTTAAAATCTTTCTTCTTACTGTGGCAAGAAGATGACTCTCCAAAATATATGCTAGTCTCTTTGAATGAGTTCTATTGTCTCAAATGCATCTTAAGTGAATCTGTAAAAGAACAGCAAATCCAACAGATGTGTATTTTCCAGAAATTACAATGAAGACTTCAGGGCTCAGGATGGTGGGACACATGTACACCCATGGCTGATTCATGTTGATGTATGGCAAAAGCCACAACAATATTTTAAAGTAATTAGCCTCCAATTAAAATAAGTAAATTAATTTTTTAAAAATTAATGATTTTTAAAACCCTGAAAGTATTCAGAGAGATGTTCAAGTCAGCATAGAATTTATATAATTTAACAACTATGTTAATAATAAAAACTTTGTGACTAAAAAAGGAAATTAAAATGACTTCAATACTGGAGATACAAACCCTATGACTTTTAAGATGCAAATCAGAAGACATTGCACTTTTCTGTAGATACAGTGGGAACCAAATTCATTCTTCCTTTTTTCTTCTGTTCTTATCCCGTTTACTCATTTTCTCATACTTCTTTAGTGCCATGTTTCCTGCATAATAACAACCCATGCTTAATAAAAGCTTGTGCATCTTTCCAACAATACGGAATAACCGTAGTACAAAATTCCAACCAATGTGATGTTATAAGAATCAAACAATCTCTTCCTGTTTTAAAGAGCAAAAGTCCAGCAAATGCTTAATTGTAGAATAATAGGAAGGACAACCTTAAGGAAGAGAAGATCAGTGAAGACTCAGGCCAGGTCCCAAAGGCTCCTTGTGGATGAGCACTAAGCAAAGAAACCCAGTAGCCTCTTCAGCTCAGAGTCTGTTTTGAAAAAGGTGATGGCTGGTATAGACTAACACGAAGCGACTCAGCAACAGCAGCATGAAGAGGTCGGGCTTCCCAAGTAGTGCTCATGGTAAAGAACCTGCCTGCCAATGCTGGGGATGTAACAGATGTGGGTAGGATTCCTGGGTTAGGAAGATCCCCTGGAGGACAACATGGCAACACACTCCAGCATTCTTGCATGGAGAACCCCATGGATAGAGGAGCCTGGCAGGCTGCCGTCCACAGAGTCACAGAGTCAGACACAACTTAGTACGCACTCATGCACTTGAAGAGATTTGGAATATTTTTCTAGTATCACTTGGGAAACTACTAAAGTATGTGAATGGTCATTTTTATTTATATCTTTCTAATTATTCATTTTCAGTCATTCTGGGCTTAAAGAATTGCCTATTAGTTAACCAATTACTTTGCTGTATCTGAGTTATATATCCATTCATTTATTGCAGAGAACCATTTTGTGAAGTATTAATAGATCTTTTCTCCTATTTATAGATGAGCCTATGAGATTATGACCAATTACACTGTTTCAGTGAGATTTCACTGGTGAGATTCCACTGAAGGTTATCTGGTTTTTCTGTTTCTTCCACTTTATCTGCTGCTGTTCAGATACATACTGGGAATCCTAGAAAACAGTGTGGCTTACTTCTAGTTCTGAGACATCTATGCAAAATCATGACATCTGAAGAACTTGCCTGGTACATTGGATTCTAAAAATTAAGTCTTTCCTTCGGGTTTGCAGTTAATTTAACCCACCCTGTTTCTCTTTGAAATTATTCTGTTAATTGGTGTAAGGAAACAGTCTGTATCCAAGTTGTGTAACTGAGTGTGCATGCACGTGTGCTGAGTCACTTTGGTCACATCTGACTCTCTGCCACTCTATGGACTGTAGCCCGCCAGGCTTCTCCGTGGGATTCTCCAGGGAAGAACGCTGCTGCTGCTGCTGCTGCTAAGTCGCTTCAGTCGTGTCCGACTCTGTGCAACCCCATAGACAGCAGCCCACCAGGCTCCCCCATCCCTGGGATTCTCCAGGCAAGAACACTGGAGTGGGTTGCCATTTCCTTCTCCAATGCATGAAAGTGAAAAGTGAAAGTGAAGTCGCTCAGTCATGTCCGACTGTTAGTGACCCCATGGGCTGCAGCCTACCAGGCTCCTCCGTCCATGGGATTTTCCAGGCAAGAGTACTGGAGTGGTTTGCCAATGTCCTCCTCCAGGGAATCTTCCTGACCCAGGGATCGAACTCATGTCTCATTATGTTTCCTGCCTTGCTGGGTGGGTTCTTTACCACTAGCGCCACCTGGGAAGCCCCATAATTGACTGTGGTTTCACTTCCCTGGTGGCTCAGATGAAAAAGCGTCTGCCTTCCACTGCCACAATGTGGGAGACCCAGGTTCAATCCCTGATTTGGGAAGATCCTCCGGAGAAGGAAATGGCAACCCACTCCAGTACTCTTGCCTGGAAAATGGGGTCCACGGGATCACAAAGAGTCAGACATGACTAAGCGACTTCACTTCCCTTCCCTTTATTACTCTGATGGAGCTGTGTCATAGAGTGCAATGGATAGGAGGAGAGAGGAGAAACTGAAATAGCCGAGTGGATGGTGGCAGCTTAGAGGACTAGAGGAAAGCAAGCTGAATCTTTGCAACTAGCAGTGTAGTGGCATAGCTATCAGTGGGGAGCAAGCATCTTCTGAGAGCATTCCTAAAAGTGGTATGTGGAGTGCAGTTTTTTTTTGTTTTTAATCCAAACTTGTGTTAAAAAGTAATTAATTTTAACTATGATAACAAACACTCATATAGTATTCAACATGAATAAAAAGTGAATGTGTCCAATAATGCTTTGAACTTGGAACGGTCAGTTCATGGAATGGAGATTTGGTCAGAAAAGGTGGTAGAAAAATGGATGTTAAAATGATGCTAGAAGTGGAAGGAAGAGCCTCTCTACATGCTCCTTCTCCTTGGCTTTAATTTGTCACTTAAAGTGATACCCTCCATGCTTTTGCTTCCATGGATATGAGAACCCAGATGAACTGGTACAGGGAAAGAAAATCAAGGAGTAAAAGGAATGCTGACTTAAACGTGAAGAGACGCCTGGGATTCATCAGTAGAAACCTACTGTTTCCAGATGAGTAATGGCAACATCAGAGATTTTCAGTAGATATTTATTGAGCACTCGTTATGTGCCAGGCGCTGCAATAAGTGCTCTATAGGTATTACCTTGTCTACATCTCACAAAACCTATTATAATTCCCATTTAACAGATTAGGTAACAAAGGCACAAAACGATTACTAACATGATGAAATCACACCTGTGATTTTCTTTTATTCATTTTACAAGACACCAAAAAGAGAAAGATGCAAAAAGAAAGAGCCATCTAGCACTGTGCCTGGTATACATTTGGTGTTTAATGCGTGCTTATTGACTGTGCTAAGTCTGAATTTTTGAACTATTTAGCAGTTCTGGGCAGCCTTTACCATGAAGTCTACTAGGCTATAAAATATGCAAATTGTCTGCAAAGGGAGTAAGAGTCTTCTTTATATAGTAGAGGTAGACTTTAAACTGAATTTTAAGCGTTTTTTTTTTTTTTTCCATCAAGTTCCTCCCATTGTGTAATCTTGTAATATTATGACAATCTTACCTCTGATCTTACTAAAAGGCTGTATTTTATAAATTCTTATGACTTACCCCATAAAGTCTGTCATGAATTGGATCTTTAAAAAATGAGAAAAATATCCCTGTCTCTTTTAGAATTATGGGAGTTAAATAACACCCAAATGTTTTTTCCACATTTATGCTATTTATAAACTGGTAAGAAGGGGGCCTTCCGAGTAGGAAAATTTATGAAGCTTCATTTAATGGGACATGATGTTATTACCATGATGTGATGATGATGAACATATCTTCAGCACTTACTAATTACTGAAGACTGATTTATGTTTCATTTTTAATCTTCACAACCAGACCTTGATTTGAGTATTATATTTGGCCAGTGAAGAAACTGAGGCTTGGGGTATTTATTAATTATCCTAGAAACAACAATATATAAATAATAGAGATATAATTTATTCCAATGTCAAGGTAGCATGGTACAGTTTTAAATAAGGGATTACACAAACAGGGTATTTTTTTAAATGTCAGCTTCCAAAACTCTTGTCCTTGTTCCCAGTGCTTCTTCTAGGCCAGAAGTTCTAGGCATTTACTGGACAGCAGTCAAATAGCCATGCAGTGTGTTTCCAACCTCGTTTTCTGTGGCCTCTGGGAAATTGGCAGATGCATGAATGCGTGAAATATCAGCAGTGAGATAATAAAATTATTAGAACCCAGCAATGCATGCAAAGTTTATTTATGAATATGATGCAGATAGTGATAATTAAGCCTCTGGACATCACTTAGATCTTTTAACAGAGTGTTCATGATATCTGGAGCAAAACACATGTCTATTATTTTACAGTTAAACGTGGAACCTCACTGGTCTAATCAACAATCATTGTTCCCCAGGATAATGATTTTTAGTCTTTTTTTTGGTAATACAACAGATTCAGATGTTTTGCAATGAACACTTACTTCCTCATGCTCAGGATTATTTTGCAAGCACTGTTAATTCAGCTATGTCTCTAGGTTCTTAAATCCTTTCTGAATTTTGCTAATCATCCTGGGGGTTAGGCAAGGGATTGTTTTATAAATTCCTGGTGTATAGATGCAAGCCAGTGTCTTTGTTTTCTTTATATCTAAGTCTTTATTATACCTGGAGTTATGATCTCTTAGTACATGGTTTTATCAAGGAAGTTAGCAACACACTGTTGTCAATAAAATCAGTAGTAGTAGTGTTAGTCGCTGAGTCCTGTCCGACTCTTTGTGACCCCATGGACTGTAGCCCGCCAGGCTCCTCTGTCCATGGGACTCTCCAGGCAAGAATACTGGAGTGGGTTGCCATTCCCTTCTCCAGGGGATCTTCCCGACCCAGGGATTGAACCTGGGTCTCCTGGATCGCAAGCAGATTCTTTACCATCTGAGCCACAGGGAAGAAGAACCTGTCAATAAAATTAAGTACTTTTTAATATTATTCCAGAATGTTTAATGATGCTTGTGATTGGTGTAGAGGATTTACAGGAATGTCTTTTTCTTAATATTTGCATCTGGTATAAGGAGTCGCAGAGAGTCGGACACGACTGAGTGACTGAACTGAACTGATAAGGAGTATGCATACCATTTCTAATGAGGAGATATGGCTAAAAGGAGCAAGGAGTTATCCGTATCCCTATATGTCTGTCTGTCCTCTAGCCATCCGTTTACTCACTCCTCTTTGTCGTTGTTGTTGTTCAGTTGCTAGGTTGTGTCCGATTCTTTGCGACCCTGTGGACTGCAGCATGTCAGGCTTCCCTGTCTTACACTATTTCCTGGAATTAGATATAGATACAAACAAGTAGATATGCATAAGTAGATAAGCAAAAAATGCATGTATATATGTTTGCAATGAAATCCACTAAAATGTTAACAGTACAAACCTACAGATACAAAATTATGAGAAATTTTATTTATTTTTTCTTATAATAGCCATTTTATTCTTTTTTTTAATTTATTTTTTTTAATTTATTTTTTTCCTTTTTTTTTCATTTTTAAATTTTAATATCTTTAATTCTTACATGTGTTCCCAAACATGAACCCCCCTCCCACCTCCCTCCCCATAACATCTCTCTGGGTCATCCCCATGCACCAGCCCCAAGCATGCTGCATCCTGCGTCAGACATAGACTGGCGATTCAATTCTTACATGATAGTATACATGTTAGAATGTCATTCTCCCAAATCATCCCACCCTCTCCCTCTCCCTCTGAGTCCAAAAGTCCATTATACACTTCTGTGTCTCTTTCCCTGTCTTGCATACAGGGTCGTGATGATATAATGAATGTTCATAAGAACACACAGAAAAAGAAAACACACCTGGCTTCAAATAGCCATGGAGCACGTTTCGTATTTAGTGTTAATGGGTACCAATAAACAGATTTCATGTAGACTTCTTAGGAGGTCCCCTCAACCATGAAGGGTTTCTTCAGTCCTGCCTCCTAGATGGGATTGCACATGACCTTGGTCTTAGTTTGGGCTTCTGTAGATATGAAGTATCCTAGACAGGGTGGATTAAACACCGAAAATCTGCTTCTCACTGTTTCTGGGGGCTGGGAAGTCCCAGATCAAGGTACCAGCAGATCCACTGGATGGTGAGGGCACATTTTCTGGTATGGTTGTCTTCTTAAATCCTCCTTGGCAGAGAGCAGAAAAGAGACAGCCTATGTCCCCTTCTTCTTTTCTTTTTTTAAAATAAGATCATTAATCCCACAGGAGAGCCCTATTCTAATGACTTATTCTAACCCTAATTACCTCCTAAAGGCCTTGTTTCCAAATGCCATCACGCATTAGGAGTTAGGGTTTTAACATAAAAATTTGGGGGAATTCTTTGAGGGTTTCCCAGGTGGCACTAGTGGTAAAGAACCTGTCTGCCAATGCAAGAGACCCTGGGTCGTGAAGATCCCCTGGAGGAGGGCATGGCAACCCACTCCAGTATTCTTGCCTGGAGAATTCAATGGACAGAGGAGCCTAGTGGGCTATAGTCTGTAGGGTCGCAAAGAGTCAGATACGACTGAAGTGACTTAGCACACACACACAATCCTTATTTGAACCTCCATTTCATCCTGTTTTACTTTATTCCACTCTTTATTTGTGGACCAGTTTTTCTAATCATGCCGTGTGTTTCCTAGGATATTAGTAAATGTGGTAAAAAAGTAATTCCTGTATGGTCTTGTTACTTAGTGTTCCTGAGAAGCACTTGACTATAGACATAGAGCATCTTAATGTCTGCCTTATCCAAAAGTTTTCTCAACAGAACTAACAACCTACCCATTAAAGTTTTAAATCTGCTAAAATATCTGGACCAATTTAAAAAAAATATATTTACCAGAGAATCAGAAAACATCTGATTTCTATGGACAGAGATGAATAGGAAGCCTAAATATATACCTTACTTAAAATGAAAACAAAACAAACCAACAGCAACAGCAACAAAAACACATACCTATTGTGCAGTCAAATCTAAGTTTAACACAAACACACATTTCCTTGGAACCACCATAAATAATTTGCTGTCTAGCACCATCCTCCTTTGGATTTGAGTTCATTGTTTTATATGGTATTTTGTGGCAACTGCTAATTCTCATAAGCTGTCCAATAAAAGTGATGGATTGTCCAATTAACTCATCAGCAGCCATTTTTGAAGATGTTACCTATTGAAACTGATGGCAGTTTATGACCTCCATGTTGCATATATAGCTAATGACTCCTTGGGCAATAATTGTTAAGTTTCTTGTGCCTCATTCAGTCATTTTGTTTTACAAATTAGGATGCCACTGAGTTTACCAATTCATTTGGCTTCACAACTGTGGCTCTCTAAGGATTACTACAGGTCTGCTGTGGAATGTGTGGGTTATATAGACACTGAAGTAGATTACAGATGTGTCTGTCTTGCAGGTTTTCCATCGACCGGCACACTGACCTGGAGAGACAATTCAACATTAATGCTGATGATGGGAAGATAACACTTGCAACACCGCTGGACAGAGAATTAAGTGTGTGGCACAACATAACAATCATTGCTACCGAAATCAGTAAGTGCCTGGGTTTGTTCATTTCTTCCTTGTGTGCCTGTGTTCAATTTATGCCTAGGGATCATACGAAAAGTGGTCCTGTTTCTTTTAGATATTTTGGCATTAGAACTTTTGTTCCCAAGGAGACTTGGAATGCTTCATCTCAACATGAAATAACTTACCCTGTGGTAAATTACCAAACGGTTGCAATATATGTGGGAAGGAAACATTTTTACATGCAAGTATTCTTGCATCTTATATCCATTATTCAGCCATTAAAAACAATGTTTTGCATATTAAAATATGGGAAAGATTTAGTATAAAAGGGTAGGCAAAAGTAGAATTCAAGAATTCCATAATTTAAATGGACACTAACATTATTATTATGTACAATATAGAAACGATTGCTCACACGTTTAAGCTATGCATATACACATACACATATAAATGCAGAAATTATAAAAAGAAAATTTACAGTATCAATACATATCATTTTGGGGAGATGAGATTATGGTTTGTTTGTTTTTTAGAATTAATGTGTTTTACAACAGTAATCACAGACTATTTAAAATTACATCTTCAATATAAAATTTTTCCTAAATTACATGTGAAAATGCAAGCCTTATTTTTTTTCCAGAGGAGGTTCCAGGGTTGTTAAAATAACATATGTTAGTCTTTCTGCCCATTTTTAATGAGCACAGCTTCTCAGATCGCGCTTGCTGACACTCCCATGGAGTCTCTAAACAATAGCTCTTCGGTGAAATCTAGTGCTCTCCTGTCTATGAGAACCTGCACTTTGCCTCACCGGTTTTGTTTTTGTGTTTTAATCGTACAGATTAAATCCCCCTTGCAAAGGGGATATGATGTTCATTTTATTTCCAAGCAAAAGACATTCTGCATGTTATCTGAATATCCTCTTTCTATAAAGGAGATGAAGGACTTCACAGTTTATACAAGTTCAAGGGAGATGACAGTGCATTCTTGAGGGGACTGGGATAGAAGGAATCTGAATAAGGAAACAAAAGTTCACAATAAAAAAGATTCATGGGTACAAATATGTAAAGGATGTGAGCCCTAAACTCTGCTCTTTGCATTCTCTAAATCTGCTCTAGTTTCACAGTCAATGTCTCTGAGATTCATGATAAATATGTCTGCAAGAAGAGTAATCTAGACCTTCAGGAAAGGCATGGGTTTTCCTTGCTTTGAGATGTGGGGGTAGTGTCTTCCATGGAGTCTTATTCAAAACATAAGACACAACCACTGTGTGAAAAAGTGACCATTCGAGAGTGAAGAACGTATCTTTTGGCAGCCTCAAAGCAGGCCAAGAAACAGCTTGATATGGAATTTGAAAGAAGCGCTTTGGAAGCTTAGGTGCTTTTCCTTATTAGGAGTACCACTTTCTTCTCTAGTATGTTGCTCTGCTCATAGTTTATGCCTTGTAACATTAAGGGATAACGAAAACTGAGCATCTCATTTGGTAACTTTTATTTTTTAGCAATGTTAACCCCATCTAGATGTGAAATATTTATCATTTACAGTATTGAAGCCGTATGTCAGCTTAAGCCTCTGAGGAAAACTGTATCTATTTAGATTGGTTTGAGGCTATATAAAAATGCTCTAAAGCAGTGGTCCCCAACCTCTTTGGCACCAGGGGCTAGCTTCATGGAAGATATTTTCCATGGATCAGGGGTACAGGGGAATGGTTTGGGATAATTCAAGCTCATTACATTTATCATGCCCTTTATTTCTATTACGTCAGCTACGTACGTAAACTACTACATACGTCACCTGCTATGTCAGCTCCGCCTTAAATCATCAGGCATTAGATCTCGGATCCCCAGTCTAAATGACCATAGTTATTGTTAAAGTATGCAGGCAACAATTACCATCAAAATAATTTTCTCATATATTGAACATAATAACCTACTTGAATTTGCCTAAATCTCTGACTTCTTTTTTTATGAGTTGGCTGCCTTCACTTACATGTTCATCAAGAAGGCCCTGATCATAAGACTCCATGTACTCTATTCTGTACAGTAAAAGGAAATAAATATACAGAACAGGTGGTTAGGAAAGATTTCAGGGGCAATCCAGAAACAAACAACTCATTTGCAAGGAATCACAGACAAGTAAGGAAGACAGATCCAAATGCAGATGCTCCAGGGTAATGAGCTGTTAACTCTAGGGTGGCAAGGGTACCAAGCCCAATAGGGAAGACATTCATTCATTCACTCGGTAATTATTTATTGAGTCTTTGGTTCTTGCCAAGCACTCTTTTAGTGACTGGGGATATAGCAGTGATCGAAACAGGCAAAAAACATCTGGTCCTCTTGGAGTTTCCTTTCTAGAGGCACCTGTGTATGAACGGTGGGTTGAAATCTGCTGATATATCCATAAAGAATGACATAGAGGCGAGGAAGAAGGTGATGAGTACTGGGAATAAAAGCAGTTGATGGTGCGACCACAAACCTGCTTCAGTGGACATCTATTGATTAATTAAAAGTTATTGAAATATAGACCAGATAATTTTTCCTCTATGGCTCGAGAGAAACCACTTGACTATATCCCAGACTTAAGTTTACAGTTAGCTCCATAAAGAGACCGAACAGGAAATGGTTCTGTTCATATGGCCACCCAAAGCTTTTCTTTGAACCTTATAGAATTAAAAGTACACAACCCAAACTTACCTTATTCTGTTGACATCAGTGGGAGTTATCTCATCTTTTATTGCATCATTCTTTTGATCTTTTTCTTTTTTTTTTTTTTGGTCAGAGATTGAAAACTAAACATTTCTTTTTGAATTTTTGCATGTAACTGTCTTAAAACCAACAAGTGTGTACTTAGTCGCTCACTTGTGTCCAACTTTTGTGACCCCATAGATTGTAGTCTGCCAGACTCCTCTGTCCATGGGATTCTCTAGGCGAGAATACTTGGTTGCCATTTCCTTCTCCAGGGGGTCTTTCTGACCCAGGGATTGAACCCAGGTCTCTTTCATTGCAGTCAGACTCTTCACTGACAGAGCTACGAGGGAAACCAACAAGATTGGAAGTATAAAAGAGAACTGTTAATTTTAGCTATAAAATATAAGCTGACGTGGGCATAAATCTAGAAATTTTAAATGTAAAATTAAGTTACAGAATTCAAAATAATAAGATCACAGAGAACTTAAGAAAAATTGGAATTACTATGAAAATGGCTTAGAAACTTATTTTGACTTGGTTTTATTATTGAGCGCATCATGTAATGTTTATCTTCTGAAGCCGCAGATCATGTCCTGGAAAAAAATATTAAAGGGAGATTTATTGTATTTGGATGAGATGAATATTTAAAACCACCCAGGACAATAGAACCCCATAGGGGGAGCTTCTAATAAAGATAAAGAAATATTCATTCCAGGGAGAACAATTTAAAACTACTCTCAGAGCACCATCTCTTCAGACAAAAGATTTAAGCAAATGAAATTAAGCTAAAAAATGGATTTTAGGAAAGTCCATCTGTTATCTCTTAATGAGAATGGAGATGTCATCCTTTATCCTCTTGTGTCAGATTCACTTAACCAAGGCTGAGATGCTTCACTGTGTGTATTTCCCAAGTATTTCAGTGGTAATAGATCTAACTTGCCATCGTGATCAACAGGCACATCTCATTACATGAGCTGGCAGTTAGATGCCCAAGTACTAACAGGAGATTAGGCTTGTAATCTGCTACATCTGTGCTAAGTAGCTTCACTAGCAGCAGCCCCCTCTCCTGAAACTATCCTAAGGCTTGAAACTGCTGTGTATCATGGTGGTGACGGCTTAAAGTAAATTTAGCTAGTTAAACACTGAAAAAGTATTATGTAATCCCCATGATGCTTTTAATTCTCACGTCACTCTTTGAAAATAGGTACCATTATTGTATGCATTTTTCTGTCAAGGAAATTCAGACAGAAGGTTAAGTATCTTGCCCAGAGTTTCAAAGAGAGCAAAGGGTTCAGAGGTAGGTTTGCTACCAATGCTGTTTAATTGCAGATTACAAGTTCGTAGAAGCCTTCTTCAGGAGGAACCCTCTCCTATATCTTCTCTTCTTCCATTCTCTTGCTTAAATTGAGCTTCTGACACTGCTATATCATTACCTGAAGCAATCCAATGAAATTAGTTCTTCTCTACAAAGCAGGTTGGCGCAGGGAGAAGAGTGCAGTGGAGAAAAGAACAAGCCCGCATTTACTCAGAACCTCCTATTCTAACGCTTATAACCCTAGGGAGGAAAACCGCCTGGTGGACAAAGCCAGGCTTTGGAACTGTTCAGACTGGAATTCTATGCTCATTTTTGAGATTAGGAAACTGAGGAACAGAGACTAGAAAGCAGAAAACAGTGCCTTTAGGGAGACAACGTTTTTCAATGACATTCACAGAGAACTCGACATATCCAGCTGACCCCAGTCTCCTGGGTTAGTATTTAAACCAGAGTTATGGCATTTGCTGAGCACCTACGGAACCATTAATTTTACTGCAATTAATATATATTATAAACATTGTTTTAATGTTGTGAAGGAAGGCAGAGAGAGAGGAGATGTTCTTCTGTTTGTGTGTTTTGGTCTTTATTGGTGATCGGTGATATTTGAGCTAAGGTTTGTCAGAAGAGGCATGAGATTCATTTAGGTTGGGCAGAGAGGTATAGACGTACCTATGAGAGCAACGTAGTAACAAGCACAGCTGTCAGAGAAAGGAAACCAGGGCAGGGAGGGTACGGTAAGGGAAATACAGTCTCTGCAGGGGCATTTCAGAGGTATTGAATGCCAGTTTTAGAGTGTCCTTCTCAGAGAAAGTGGTGATGGGGGATGGAGAGTGGGGAAACCCACTGACATCATGTACCTGAGAGCAGGGAGCTGACATTTACAGAAAGCGGACTACTGTCGGTTACCTGAAAGTATTGTAAAGCAGGAAGCATATAATTGCCCATTAAATTAATCTCTTTGAGTTAGCGATAATGCATTGCTCTAGCCCACTACAGTGGGCTGCACACAATATTGCAAATGAAGCTTTTCACTAATGATGGTTAAATCTCCCAGGGAACACACTAGTTTGATAGCACTTAAGGAATGTTTCTCCCTGGCATAGGGCCCAGTTGCCACAATAATTTGCTTTGTCCAACCCGGGCTACTTAAGAAAAACATATCTTTATAGGGAGCTCATTGTTTAGAGAAATCTTAGGTCCTGGAGTTGGTAGAGTTGGCCTCATCTTGCCCATATAACCCTGGGCAAATTATTTCCCCTCTCTTGCTTCCAGTTTTCCCATCTATGAAATGGGAATCATAATTGTTCCTTTAAATTTAGGATGTAGAAGCCTGGCCAGCTACAGTCCATAAAGTCCCAAATAGTCAGACACCACTGAAGCGGCTTAGCACTCACACACACATGCACACACACAAGGATTGAATTAAAAGTGACAGTACTCTACCTCTTAGCTCAAAGTATATCTATAACCTTTAGAAATTGATAAATAAATTGCACATGTTCTTGTTAATACAGCCCTAACCTTAGGTTTTGAATAATAGTTTAATTTTAAATTATTTATTTGGCTTATATTGTCTTTCATCCCTTCTCCTGCCCACAACAAGAAAACTGGTAATCATGTCCTGTGAGTTACTGCTGGGTGCAGCTGTGTTTCTTCACTGCACAACCAGTGAGTTTGTTTCCTGACCTTCCTTTTGTCCCCGGTTCAGGCATGGTAGATTGATCTGTGCCTAAAGGAAGGCCCTCGAAATGAAGCAGGCATATTCTTGGAGAGCCTGCTTCAACTAATAAGGACATCAGATTTTATATCAGGATCTCGCTCAAAAGATGTAATCTCTCTGTGTATTGCCTGTGGCATAATCAAGGCTAGCGCTTCTTTAAGATCAGTATCCTTCCCTTGTATAGAATTGAGTGGAAGCAGGAACTTTCCTGATGGTCCAGGGGTTAAAAATCCACCTTCCAGTGCAGGGGCTGCAGGTTCGATCCTTAGTCAGGGAACAAAGATCCCATAAGCCTCAGGGCAACTAAGTATGTGCACTGCAGTGCCGGATCCCATGTGCCACAACTAAGACCCGATGCAGCCGGAAAAAAATGAATAAAAACAAGCAAGTATTGTAAGAAATAACAAATAATGAAAGAATTGAGTAGAAGCAGATGGAGAGAAGCCGCTGTCCAGTTAGGTAACTCACAGAAGGGGAAGAATGATTAAAGTCTGAGGTGGACAGTGAAGTTCAGGGCTGGAGTGGTTACGGGGCTCCTAAGTATCAGAAAAACTGTGGCAGCAGATGGCCGATGTGACTCTTGGGGAACAGAGGCACATGGCAAGTTCCTGTGACTATACCCTACCTCAGCAAGCATACACGTGCTGTAAGGTAGCAATCAATATTTTTAACAATAAAGGTTATAATGAAGGGAAGTGGAGAATCCATTATGGGGAAGTGAAGGGGAAGCTACGGGCTCCTGGGAAGGAGAGCAGCATCCAAAATAAGATTCCCTGACAGAAGAATGGGAGTGTCATTGTGTCATTCCGAGTTCGAGGAGAAGCAGGCCCAAATGAGTATCACTCTGTGTGCAACTCACACCAGTTTTAACCACTATCGTGCCCGTTTTGTGCACAGCTACTCCACTTACTTGAATATCCACTTGATGTCTCCTTTCGTTCCTCTTTGTTCCTCTTTGAATGCATCCATTCTGCCGAACTCCTCCCACCACCTCTCCATCTCTTTCCTCTCTGCCCCTCTCTTTGTTCTAGTCTATTTAGAAAAAGCCTGTAGATGGAGGCTGGAGATACAGATTTTAACTAGGAACTCCTTTAAGACATCACTATGACTAACAGCTCCTTAGTCCTAACCTAGAAAAACACAGAACGTAAGAGGCTTTTACCCCTGTGTCTTGCCCTGGTCTCTCTTATAAACCACCCTCCTCAAATCCTTGACAGTAGCTCTTATTGTAGACGACTGTAGATAATTACCGGAGGTACACAGCAAACAGTAATTCAAGCTTTTCAGGTACAAGTTGTAGCAAGCTGACCAGTCACAGCAAACGGTAATCTCCAGGTTTGAGGGTATTGGATAGAGGGGGGCAGGTTGGGGAGATCCTAGATATGTGAGCACATTATAAAAACTGGAGAATAGTAGGATGATTTATCCTCAGTGACTCAGTGGTAAAAGAATCCACCTGCCAATGCAGGAGATACGAGTTCCACCCCTGGGTCGGGAAGATCCCCTGGAGAAGGAAATAGCAACCCACTCCAGTAGTCTTGCCTGGGAAATCCCATGGACAGAGGAGCCTGGTGGGCCACAATCCATGGGGTCACAGTAGAGTCAGATACAACTTAGTGACTAAACAACAACAGTGGTTTCTCCGGAAATAAAGGACGCACGTGGACTTGGGAAGAAAACGCAGATATCAGTCAGAGTTCAGTGAGCAAGTTTATAAATCAGGTTGCTTAGATGAAATCATTATTTTTCCATTCATCCACACTCAGTTGATAAGTTACTGAACTTCTCTCTGTGGCTTAGATTCCCTATTTCTAAAATGCGGGATATACTGAAACACGTTTAGAGGTATGTGATAAGAAGTGACTATGCTTACATACTAATATCTTTCCTAACACAGAGTAAAGTCTTGGTGACAATGCTTATGTTAATATTATTATAACAGTAGTTATAAAGCAAACATTAATTTTATCATTTCATATAATTAAAGAGGATAGTCCTAAAAGTTTAGCTTTCTTGTCATCAGATAAAACCACCCAGCTTTATTTTGAGAATATACAAACTGAGTTTTTGAGGCAGTATCATCTTAAGATGATTTGGGAGGTAGAATTTTCTACAAACATGTGTCCAAAAGGAGGAGCTTTTTTCCTCAGTCCTGGCCAGTTTGGCAGCCTTAAAAGCCTCCTTCTTACCCAAACCAAGGTTGTATCTGTCACCTCTTTCTCAGAAAGCAGTAATGGTTACTAGGTAAAAACAAATTATGAAGGCAGATTTTTCACAGCCAAAAATATGCTTTAGATGTGATTTGAATACACCACATAATCTCTTTAAGCTTCAGTTGATATATTTGCAGTATGTTATGACAAAATGAGATAATACAGGTAAAATGCATAAAACAGAGCCTGGCATATGGAAAGGACTTAACATTTCTTCTTTCCCCTCTCTAGTGCCCCTCTCCCCTCATCCTCATCCTCCTCTCTGACCTTCTCCAGACTGAACCTGGTGCCCACTAGTAGTTTAAACATAGACTATTAGTCCTTTGTCTAAATTTATCATTCAGATCTCCCTTTTCCCCCAGCCGCTTGGGCTCATGCATGAAAATGAAAGTGAAAGTGTTAGTTGCTCAGCGTGTCCGACTCTTTGCGACTCCATGGAGGAGCTAGTACTTGCTAGGTCTCAATTTGCTGCAGATCCTATGGGTCAGAGCAGGTCACGTTACCAAGAGCAGGTTTACAGAGTGGAGAAATAAATGTCGCCTCTTGATGGGGAGGTGGCATTTCCAAATATTGTGGGCATTCATTTTTAAAAAAGTAACTTCAGACGGGAATACTAAATCTTAGTGATGCACGACCAAAAATGATACAGCTCTGTAGGCAACACGCAGGTACTTCCCTTCTAGGCTCCTCTTCTCATCATAGTACATGTACATCCCAGATGTTCTCCTCCAACCCCTTACTTGTTTGAGAAAAAGGACTGGACACAATATTTCTAACAGCTGTGACCTCATTAGCTATGGATTCTTTAGAATTTCAGCTTAAGTAACAATTGGTATTATTTATTATAAATCTGCTAGCACATTTATAATACTACGACAATTTCTCCTACATGACCACTAGTGAAAGCTTTAAATACTATTATTAATATTTCTTGATATCCAAGCCAGGTTAAGTTCCTTTGCTGTCAGATCTCAAAGATCCATGTGTTTTGCCTTTAAGTGACTGGTTGAGGCCTAAAATACCCATTTATTTGCCTGAGGTTTTGAAAGTACATTTTTTTTGGCCACACCTTGTGGCTTACAGGATCTTAGTTCTCTGACTAAGGGGATCAAACCCAGACCCATAGCAGTCAAAGTGCTGAGTCCTAACCACTAGGCTTCCAAGGAATTCCCTGAAAATACATTGATAAAGTTCTTGTTCTCATGAGACATTATTGCTTTGTTATTGACCACTGTTTTATCCTGGGAGCCTAGCACTGTGGGGTCTCCCAGTGAATGTTTGCTGAATTAATACCACAAGATATTAGCCTGATGACTTCCGACTCTAAACAGACATTATTGATTCATTGGTGGAGAGGATATCTGCTTTAATATACCCCACTCAGCTCTCTGTTAAAAGTCGAGCTGACAAGCACATTGGCACAATGGCTTTCTGAAGCTTTTAGTCATTCTTTCCTGAGTGACTGAAGCTGAGGCATGAAGGACAGGAGTGACTGTGCTCTCCTTGTGTGAAAATTGTGGGGCATTGACTGTGCTCAAGGGGAAGCTCTCCCATAGAATATTAAGCCCTCTGCAGAGTCAGGGACAGAAACCATGAGAAAGGTGCTGGCAGAGAGGAGCCCCAGGTTCCCTCTCTCTGCCCACAAGGAACCAGCCCTCTGATCTAAGATCCTTTACTTCTCTTCCTTCTGAGAGCCTGAGGCAAGCCCTGAGTTATGCCAGCCCACACTTCATTACCCAACAAGCCCATTTATCGTTTAATCTGATCTGTATTGAACAAGCAGAAGCAGGTTACAAAGCAGCAAAGCCTAAAGAATGAAAATGCAGCACGTTTTCTGATTATAGGACTCCCTAATCCAATGCTTAAAAGCCAGGGCCAAAAATAGACACCAATTCCATCTTGAATTTACCCCTATTCACCTAGCATTTCAGTGTCAGGTCAGGTGGCCACTGGATGGTAGAATTTTGAACTAGGATAACTTGCTTCTGTCTAATTTGAGGTGACGGGGCATTGGTTACTCTAAAGCCTCAGTTTGTTATTGTTGATCATAAGTCATGATTGATTCCTTGCACCCCCATAGACTGCAGCACACCAGGCTTCTCTGTCCATCACCAACTCCCGGAGCTTGCTCAAACTCATGTCCATTGACTCAGTGATGCTATCCACTGTCGCATCCTCTGTCATCCCCTTCTCCTCCTGCCTTCAATCTTTCCCAGCCTCAGAGTTTTTTCAAATGAGTTGTCTCTTCACATTCTGGGGGGCTCCGGTCCATGGAGCCACAAAGACTTGGACAAGACTGAGTGACTAAATCCTCACTTATGATACTAATATTTTCTTGCTCCTGAAGTGACTATAGGGCAAGAGTCCATCCCACATGTTTCCCAAGGTCAAGAGTTATGCTCTTTGTCACAAAGAAGCAATGAGCTAGAATGTAAAGAAACTGTCTCTAAGGCAAGCACTGAAACTCTATCATTTACTTAGAAAGCATGTAATTTTCAGTAGGGTGGGATTTTTCCATTGGATGGGAGAGACAGTCTTCTCTACAAAGATCCATTGTGGAAGGTATATTTTTGTCAGGGCCATAAGATAACAGTAGGTTTTTGTCAAAGATGTATTTTAAAATTAACATACATCTTGATCAAGTCTTCTGAAGATCAGAGAACTCCAGAGAGAAAAGAATATAGGGTTGGAAAGTTAAGTAGAGCAAATTATGATATCTTTCAGATGCCAGGTACAAGAAATGATCTTATTCTCTATGTCAGAGGGTTCCATCAAATACATAGAAATATTAAAATAAGGGAAATGTAGCATTCAGAATATTAGCATCCCAGATTTAGCAGCAGACTAAGCTATGGGTGAAACAGAGAGTCTGGAGAATGAGAAAGGGAAGACTCTGGCTGTGATGGTGGCTCAAAATCACCCAGAGAGCTTGTTAAAACATAGATTCCCGGGCCAAAGAATTTGTATTTCTAACAAGTTCCCATGCGAGGCTGAGGCTGCTGTTCCAGGGACCACACTTTGAAAACCATTGCTACAGTCCCTGCAGTACTAATTCAGAAAAAACTAAAGCTACATTAGAAATGAAGTTTCAATGAATGGAAATTGGCATCTGGTTAAAGCTAATGGGAAACAGGGTACAGTAAATACTGCTGGAAATTGCAAACCTTTGTGATGAACTGTATACTAGGCAGCATTCCAGCTCTTCCAGTGCCCTTTATCCATTAAATCGTCATAACGGGTCCACAAGTTGGTACCATCTCTCATCTAATAAAGCCAAGATACACACTTGAAGCTCCCCATATTTGGGTGGCTAAATTTGGATTTGATATTAGGTTTATCTGATGCTTCAGCCAAATCTCTGACTACTGAACCTCAGTCTTCTTCTACTGACAGCAAGTTGCTACTGAGACGTATCAAGATTCATGGTAAGACAGAAAAGATGGCCCATCTTTTCAAAGTTTGAGTTCACAGCCTTCCTTTGACTATGTCTGAATAAAATAGGTTAGAACATAATGGGGTATCACTGAGAGGCTCTTTTCTCTGCTGAAAGAGGAGGTCCAGTTGGGGAGCATACATTTAAAAGTTGTACCTGTAAACTATCTGTTCCAGGGGAATTTGGATTTTTAGGAACTTCTAGTTTCCTAAATTTAAAACAAACTAAAGAGACTCCTTATATTGAAGTCTGAAGCTCCTGTAACCTACTGAGATAAGCCTAGAATGATGCTGAAATCTGCTCCACACACCTGTTGCTATAATTTGACAATGAATGCTTAATAATAGGCTGAAGAAGGGGAACAAGGGATAAAACCTTGGATGACAAACGTGGAAGGAAAGTTTTGACTATGTAGCCAAACAAATATAAATTCCAACCTAAGTTCCATTAACAGTGAGTGTGAACATCAACAATTTCCTTGATCAATCTAATGTATTTATTTATTGGTTAAAAGGAAACTAATATTCAAAAGGGAACTAAGACTCAGCTGGCTGATACAGAGAATATATACGTACATACCATATTATAACGGTATTTTTTAAAAGACCCTGATGCTGGGAAAGATTGAGGGCAGGAGGAGAAGGGGACAACAGAGGATGAGATGGTTAGATGGCATCACCAACTCAATGGATATGGGTTTGGGTGGACTCCGGCAGCTGGTGATGGATAGGGAGGTCTGGCATGCTGAGGTTCATGGGGTCACAAAGAGTCGGACATGACTGAACGACTGCACTGAACTGAATGGTATTTTTATAATATAGATGAAATTAGTGTATTATTATCACATATCATACTATTATAATGTAATAGGATATAAATATAGTCTCTGTTTTTAGCAATCACGGTAATAATAGAAGCCTCATTACCTGTTGGTTTTTTTTAAATATTAATTTATTTGGCTGTGCCATATCATAGTTGCAGCATGTGGGTTCAACTTCCCTGACCAGGGATCAAACCCAGGCCCCCAGCATTGGGAGTACAGAGTCTTAGTCACTGGACTGTCAGGAAAGTCCTCATCATTACCTGTTCTTTAAAGTAGACTGCTGTGAACTTGATGTTTAAGAGACAGTGACTTTTTAGAACTGTCTCTGTCTTGAATTTATTTAACTGTCTTTTTTTTTTAAGCAAAACAAACAATTCTAAATGTGCTGTAAAGAAACTCTGTGTTTGTAAAAAATATCCTATTTGAGCACATATATATATTTATTTATTTCCCTAGCTTTTAAATAAGGCTTGTAATTAGATTGTGTTTTAGGCACAGTATCTAAATCTCGTTGCTGGTTAATATTTGTGTATCTCTGGATTTAAAAATACCTACACTGAGCCAGCATTTGATTTCCTGCTGAATTGTTTTTCACATTTCCAATATAATTATGTAGCAGTTACAAAGAAACAAAGGCTGCACTCCACAGAATACCATAGAAACCTACATTTGTTTATTTAAGAAAAGATATAAAAAGCATCTAAGACAGAATTGATGTGCTGGGTGACTCCTCAGGGAAACTGATAGCTAAAATAAATCTGAAAATATCTGGATATTTATCTGTAGTGATGGGTTAGGCATGGGTTTCAAAAGGCAGTTAGTTATGGCCTTTGGCATATAAAAAGGAGATCTTAGTGAAAGTGGGAAATACTGAATTAGAGACCTTTATCTTTGGTCTTTAAATGATTTTGTCCCTTGTAGTGTCCATTTTAAAGAGACTTAAGATCCAGTAAACTAATCACTAAACATACCAAATAACTGAATACCAAAACCTCAGTGAGGCGAACACATTTCTGCCCCTCTCTCCTAGACACTGTGAGCACAGGCTGTACGATACAGTTCCCCGCCGGGAGGCGGGGCTTCTACAGTAGGGCAATAACTACTGGCCTACAGACAGGTTGCCCAATAGAATGGCAGAACATGTCCTAACTACTATGTGAGGAAGACATCGGTTCTATATGATGCCTTCTCTAGTGCCCACCAGGAGTCAAGTGCAGCACTGCATTTGGAGAAGAGAAGAGGAAAAGCAAGAATGCTATGGCCAAAGAGAATAGCATGAATCCACTCGGGAAATGTGTGATTAAGGGGACTGGTTTGTTTTATGATTATAGGAGCCTCCTTTGTATGTGTCACTTATTTCCATGTGGACCTTTCTGTTGTGCTTTTTAGCCAACAGGAAAATAAAAATGAATGCCCAAGATATGTTGTCTGGCTGTGAGCTGGAGAAGCTCACTCGTCTTTGGACATCATAAGAATCATGATTTGGGAAAGTTGCCTGGATGCATACAAAGCAACTCTCCTATGATCTCCTGTGATTCAGTGTCTAGATCTAAATGCCTGGGTGTGGCAATCAAAGCAAACTAGAATTTGAGATGCTACCTAATTTCAGGCAGAATGGCAATCACCACTGTGTGCAAACATTTGTTTCATTTACTCATAACAACACTGGGGCTTCCCTGGTGACTCAGATGGTAAAGAATCGCATGCAATGTGGGAGACCTGGCTTTGATCCCTAGATAGGGAAGATCCCCTAGAGGAGGGCATGGCAATCCACTCTAGTATTCTTGCCTGGAGAACCCCCATGAACAGACAAACCTTGTCCACAGAATCACGAAGAGTCGGACACAACTGAATGACTAAACACAACAATACTGAGATGGACACATCCTGAGCACTGTTTCAGAAATGTACAAAGTGAGACCTAGGGAAGTCAAGGAATATATATAAGATCAAGATCTAATACCATAAGGTTCAAATCCACCGGGTTTAACATCAAAGCCTGAACTCTCTACCCTTGGGCACTACTAAGCATGACAGATAGGCAAACAGGACAAACATCGTTGAAAATATAATCTTTGTACAAATGTGCCATTAGATACCAGGCTTTGTACTAGATACTATACATTTGGGAAGAAAATAAATCAAGGAATTGAGTTGCTAATAGTCTACTTGGGATAAAAACCATAAAAATAAATAACAGTCATATAAGGTAGTGTGTTTATTTTATTCAGTATAGTTTTGCCAAGAAACTTGGCTCATCTACGTCATGAAGTTAGCACTTTGGTCCTTCTTCATTTCTTTCTTTCTTTTTTGGGCCATACAGTCTGGCATGAGGAATCTTAGTTCCCCAACTAGGGATCAAACACATGATTCCTGCATTGGGAGCGTGGAGTTTTAACCACTGGACTGCCAGGGACATCCTTGGTCCCTCTTCTTAATGTACACATACTAAAAGCATTGTGTCAACTACAGGAACATCTAATTTTAAGAGGCGAGATGATGGGTATGATGAATTCACTCAGGAAACACAGATTCAATTCTAGGACCTTTCTTAATGGTAACTCTGGACTTCAAGTTCTCTGTAGTATGTGGGTAAAATGAGACCATTACTAATGTCTCATCCATCCTGGGTTGATGGATCTTCAGTGGCTTCAGCATAACATGATAATGAAGAGCGCAGGTTTGGGGACAGAAAGTTATGGGGGGTTGTAAACTATTAAAACAACACCTATAAGTCATGTGCTAGGAAAAGTGCTTTTCTTTTCTAAGCCTCAATTTCAGCAACTGTAAGGTGTGAATGGTAACATCTGTCTATAGTGTATATGCTCTGTCTTTCCTACTCCCTAGTCTTAACAAAAGATCACAGAATGGTTGAAATATGCAGGAGAATATGGAGGGGAGGCAAAAACCTTTTATCCTTCTTTAAAATGGCATGTTCAAAGTATGGTGGAGAGTAAATTAAGGTCTTTGAGACATTTGCAGTGATTTCATGAGGTCACAATGTGTTTATAATAATACGCATGCTTCAGCCTTTTCTCTCCTGGTCTCATGTGTGAGAGTGGAGTTTTCCAAAGACAACATGATGTGTGTTAGTATTGTGGCTCAATGGCTAATGAAATATGTGCATGTGTGTGTTATTTTGTTGTAAAAATTAGTTGTAGGAACTTTCCTGGTGGTCCAGTGACCAAGACTCCACACTCCCAATGCAGTGGGCCTGGGTTTGATCCCTAGCCAGGGAACTAGATCCCACACGCTGCAACTGAAAGAACCTGCATGCTGCAACTAAGACCCAGCAAATAAATAAATAAAAGCTTTTAAAAAATTAGTCATAACTTCTGGTTGGTAAATATTGAGAGATATAGTTAGTAACATTTTTTTAATAAATAAAAGCTTTTTGATCTCTTCAATTATTTTTAAGTTTAAAAATAAGTGTAAAGAAGCCCTCAGACCAAATTGTTTAAGAACTATGGCCTTAGGAAGGCATTTATTTTCTCAATTACTTTGAGATACGGTAACAGCAAAAAGTATTCCTCTATCTTAGATATTATGTTGATAAAATAGTTAGTAGCAAAATGTAGGTTGGATATTGAAAGAAATAGCACGTATAACATGTTTCGTAGGATTCCTGATACAGTTTAAGGAGTAAGAACTCAGTAAACGTTGGTCATTGTTAAGAGAAGAAGGAAAATGAAGTTAGCCCCAGTGGAAATAGATCAGCATTATAAGTGACATTTCTAGGGTCTCATCAAAGAAGGTTGCCTTCTCAAAAGACAGCATTATGTCAGGAGAGATAGAGACTTGCCTTCTGCTAAATCCTGGGTATTGTTACTCGTTCAGAGAGGCCGATGAGCAGGAAGAGGAAATTAAGTGCATCACAGAGATGAAGGAGCAGGGGAGCCATCCAGGCACTTTCAGAGACTGACGCTTCAGTCCAAGGACCAAACCTAATGTGCCCTCAGGACCAGGCCTGCCTCCAGAACCAAGTGGATTAACAGAGCATGATGCCGTCATGACTTAAACTATACATCGAACTCGCACTGCTCTCACTCCATGTGTTTTAAGCCAATTTTTTTTTAGATTATTTTATTCAATTTTAGAAACACTGCCATAAAATGTGCTGACCGAGATGACCCTGATGATAATGATAACAATTGTAATGGCTAACAAACACAAGAAAAGATGCTCAACATCACTCATTATCAGAAAAATGCAAATCAAAACCACAGTGAGGTACCATCTCACACTGGTCAGAATGGCTGCTATCCAAAAGTCTACAAACAATAAATGCTAGAGAGGGTGTGGAGAAAAGAGAACCTTCTTATATTGTTGGTGGGAATGCAAACTAGTACAGCTACTATGTGGAGATTCCTTAAAAAACTGGAAATAGAACTGCCATATGACCCAACAAAGGAGAAAAGCCAAGATATACCCATTTGAATACAGAGTTCCAAAGAATAGCAAGTAGAGATAAGAAAGCCTTTCTCAGCAATCAATGCAAAGAAATCGAGGAAAACAATACAATGGGAAAGACTAGAGATCTCCTCAAGAAAATTAGAGATACCAAGGGAATATTTCATGCAAAGATGGGCTCAATAAAGGCACAAATGGTATGGACCTGACAGAAGCAGAAGATATTAAGAAGAGGTGGCAAGAATACACAGAAGAACTGTACAAAAAAGATCTTCATGACCCAGATAATCACAATGATGTGATCACTCACCTAGAGCCAGACATCCTGGAATGTGAAGTCAAGTGGGCCTTACGAGACGCATCACTACAAACAAAGCTAGTGGAGGTGATGGAATTCCAGTTGAGCTATTTCAAATCCTGAAAGATGATGCTGTGAAAGTGTTGCACTCAATATGTCAGCCAATTTTGAAAACTCAGCAGTGGCCACAGGACTGGAAAAGGTCAGGCTTCATTCCGGTCCCAAAGAAAGGCAATGCCAAAGAATGCTCACATTCCCCAAATTGCACTCATCTCACATGCTAGTAAAGTAATGCTCAAAATTCTCCAAGCCAGGCTTCAGCAATATGTGAACCACGAACTTCCAGATGTTCAAGCTGGTTTTAGAAAAGGCAGAGGAACCAGAGATCAAATTGCCAACATCTGTTGGATCATCGAAAAAGCAAGAGAGTTCCAGAAAAACATCTATTTCTGTTTTATTAACTATGCCAAAGCCTTTGACTGGGTGGATCACGATAAACTGGAAAATTCTGAAGGAGATGGGAATATCAGACCACCTGACCTGCCTCTTGAGAAGTCTATATGCAGGTCAGGAAGCAACAGTTAGAACTGGATGTGGAACAACAGACTGGTTCCAAACAGAAAAAGGAGTTCATCAGGGCTGTATATTGTCACCCTGCTTATTTAACTTCTATGCAGAGTACATCATGAGAAATGCTGGGCTGGAAGAAGCACAAGCTGGAATCAGGATTGCCGGGAGAAATATCAATGACCTTAGATATGCAGATGATACTACCTTTATGGCAGAAAGTGAAGAAGAACTAAAGAGCCTCTTGATGAAAGTGAAAGCAGAGAGTGAAAAAGTTGGATTGAATCTCAACATTCAGAAAACTAACATCATGACATCTGGTCCCATTACTTCATGGGAAATAGATGGGGAAACAGTGGAAACAGTGAGAGACTTTATTTTGCGGGGTGGGGGGGGCTCCAAAATCAGTGCTGATGGTGATTGCAGCCATGAAATTAAAAGATGCTTACTCCTTGAAAGGAAAGTTATGACCAACCTAGACAGCATATTAAAAGCAAAGACATTACTTTGCCAACAAAGGTCCGTCTAGTCAAGGCTATGGTTTTTCCAGTAGTCATGTATGGATGTGAGAGTTGGACTATAAGGAAAGCTGAGCACCAAAGAATTGATGCTTTTGAACTGTGGTATTGGAGAAGACTCTTGAGAGTCCCTTGGACTGCAAGGAGATCCAACCAGTCCATTCTGAAGGAGATCAGTCCTGGGTGTTCATCAGAAGGTCTGATGTTGAAGCTGAAACTCCACTACTTGGCCACCTGATGCAAAGAGCTGACTCATTTGAAAAGACCCTGATGCTGGGAAATATTGAGGGCTAGAGGAGAAGAGAAAACAGAGGATGAGATGGTTGGATGGCATCACCGACTCAACGGACATGAATTTTGTTAGGCTCCGGGAATTGGTGTTGGACAGGGAGGCCTGGCGTGCTGCAGCTCATGGGGTTGCAAAGAGTCGAACACGACTGAGTGACTGAACTGAACTGAACTGATGACCCAGCAATCCCACTTCTGGGCATACACACCGAGGAAACCAGAATTGAAAAGGATACATGTACCCCAATGTTCATCACAGCACTCTTTATAATATCCAGGACATGGAAGTAAGCTAGATGTCCATCGGCAGATGAATGGATAAGAAAGCAGTGGTACCTATACACAATGGAGTATTACTCAGCCATTAAAAAGAATACGTTTGAATCAGTTCAAATGAGGTGGATGAAACTGGGGCCTATTATACAGAGTGAAGTAAGCCAGAAAGAAAAACACCAATACAGTATACTAGCGCATATATGTGGAATTTAGAAAGATGGTAACAATAACCCTATATGTGAGACAGCAAAAAAGACACAAATATATAGAACAGTCTTTTGCACTTTGTGGGAGATGGTGAGGGTGGAGTGATTTGAGAGAATAGCATTGAAACATGTTTATTATTATATTTGAAATTGATCGCCAGTCCAGGTTGAATACATGAGACAAGGTGCTCAGGGCTGGTGCACTGGGATGACCCAGAGGGATGGGATGAGGAGGGAGGTGGAAGGGGGGTTCAGGATGGGGAACACATGTATACCCATGGCTGACTCATGTCTGTATGGCAAAACCCGTTACAATACTGTAAAGTAATTTGCCTCCAATTAACATAAATAAATAAGAAAAAAAACTAAGTTAAAAAAAATCCCAACAGTTGTAACAACAACAATTGTTCCATCATTTCTTGAGCTTACTTTCCTCAAAGTTTGACACAGCATTTTGAATGGAGTCACGCATGTACTTTATAAAACTTCCCTATGTGGTTGAGAATATTATCTTCATTGTACAAATGCGAAAATCATACAGCTATTGCATGTCTCTAAGCTTTAAGGACTTCACAAGTGGTACTTGATGGAGCCAAGCTATAAACTTATTGCCCTAACCATTGTACCACACTATAGGGTCTTTGGTAAACATTTAATTTTTCACTGTAATGTAATGTATTCACATTCTTGTTAAGTAGGTGTCTTCCATGGATTGGCTAATGCTTGTCTGTGCTGAAGCACTGTTCTCTTAAGGAATGTGCCGAAAGAATGAAGTTCCATTCCTACTAGGCTGAGAACAAAACCCTAAATCTCAGTAAACCCAGCAAGATGAATTCTATTTTGGAAAATTTAGTCATAAACCCGAAGCCCTTGACAGATAAAGATGATTTTGGCCTCCAGATTTTGTCTCCTTTCTGCTAGTAATAGGAATTGTTACCTTTCTATTTTTATACTATGTATTTTGTAAACTGAGTATTTTTTGCAGCATTGAAGACTTAAAACAACTACATGAAAATAAGCCAGAGTGGGGTGTATCATCCTGCATTTCAGATGATGTAGCCCAAAGTTAGAAAGCTTGAGCTGTTGTTTTCTAAAGATCATTCTGCTAGACAGTGCGAAGTCCTTCCATAACCCTAAGACTTTCCACGAATTTGTAATTAGCATGTGCTTTACTCATATTCATTTTGCAAGAACAGATATACACCGGATCGATTCTGGTAATACAATCTATGACGATGGTAACGGTAATAGTACCTCTTGGTTACTCTGTGTATTACCATCAATTGAATTTTTTTTAATTGGAGTATAATTGGTTTACAATGTTGTCTTAGTTTCTGCTGTACAACAACATGAGTCATCTATATGTATACATATGTCCCTTCCCTCCCACTCCCCCCACATAACACTCTTCTAGGTCATCACAGGGCACCAAGGTGAGTCTATGTGCCATCAGTTTTATGGAGTAGCTATTTTACCTAGGAACTGTATGAACAGAGTCAAACCTCCTTACAAATCAGGCAGCAGTCATCTTGGTAAACACCCTTCAAGGGAGCAAGATGCCTGCTGTGTTGCTCCTTATGGAGGAGCACGCATCTCTCATCCGTCTGCAGATCATCTTCTCCAAAGCACATAAATGTATCCCTAGAGCTGTGTATGCTTGGGGCTCGAAAGTCTGATCTTGTATTTAATGTGCTAGGATAATGTTGGCCTGATGCTCCTTTTCATACCGTAAGTAACTTGCACAGAGAAAAGACGATTAACTTTCTTTAGTACAATGAATATTGAGATAACAAAATGTTAAATAAATAGGTTACATTATCTCTATTTTATAAGATTATATATCTATAGAGGTAATTTTCCTCTAGGTCACTGAACAAGCACTTTCTGGAAATCAAATGTCGCCCACATCTGTCTTGCTACATCAATAGACTATATCCAAGTTAACAGCACATGTACTACTTGCAAATATCTAGATTGATTTTTGCGTATATTCTGGATGTAGAATCTCTCTCCTCTCTCTCTCTGTCTAACTTCTTTCTCTCCTCCCGTGGAATCAGCCTTGGGTTTCTCAAAGGAAGGCATCTAATTTAAAAAGTTTGTATCCATCTATTGCTGAAGTACTGGGTGCAGCTCGATGTGAATTTCAGACCTTGTTATATATTTAAAAACAATAAACGTACTTCCTTTCTTATCATAGTTGAAGCCTATAAGGCAGAAAACAGTAGAACTTTCCTGCATTAATGTGAGAGCATTTTTAAACAATTGCATATCAGCAATAACAACTGATGCCCAAACATCTGGCAGCAGAAATGAAAATTAAATCAACTGACATTTACACGTACACTGCCGAGCAACAGACTGGGGGGAAAGCCTGGATGACTATCTCAACTAATTTTGATAAATTCCAGGAGAAATAAACCCTAATGGTCCATTTATTAAGTCTTCCGTATCATGGGTCTAAAGACAGTAATCTTATCTGATGTTTGGGTACCAACTGAAGTGTCAGATTGTATCATTTGAAGTTTATACCTTTCTTGGTTCCCTAATTCTTGGACAGCTTCATCCCTTTTTCCTGAAAAATTTGCTTTATTTCTCATCTATTTGAGATTTAGGCATTCGATTTAAGCACTTGATTTAAATGATAACCTCTTTAAAAAATCACATTATTCCTGCATTCTTATATCTGCATTACTCACCAAGGTGGGGAGGGACATAGTTCTACTGGAAATTTTATTTGAAGAATCCAATGATGATTTTCTCTTAATTTGTCTGGCTTATAGCTCTTTACACGTATTTCATTAATCTTTGCAACATTTCTGTGAGGTATGTAAAGGGCAAGTATTATTAGACCCATTTTTCAAGTGTAGAAAAAAGATAAAATGAGATAGAAAATCATTTTCCTAGGACAGCAATAAGAGCCTTGACCAAACCACCTCATATTTGTAGTTGCAGTGTTGCTTTGAAAACTTAATAGATTTACCTGGAAATTATTTCTTAAACTTGTAAGATGAGTTATTAGTGTGTATGTATATATATCTATATCTATATTTATATTCTGAGGGTAAGAGGAAAGGGAATTGTTTTTACCCATTAAAGTCAGCATTGGAGGGACTTTCCTGGTGGTCCAGTTTTTAGGAAGCCTCCATGAAATGCAAGGGATGCAGATTCGATCCTTGGTTGAGGAACTAAGATCCCACATGCTTCAGGGCAACTGAGCCTGTTTGACACAAATTGAGTCTGTGAACCATATGAAAGATCCCGTGGGATGCAATAAGATCCGACGCAGCCTAATTAATGGATAAATAAATACTTTAAAGAAACAAGCATTGGAGTCGAGGTCTATCCTGAGGGCTTTTTCTGTAGACCTATATCATCAGAAACACCTCACAAAGTAAAGTGTTTGTTTCCTCTACTCACAGAACTACGTGTTAAATCTGTGAGAAAGAACTACAAGACAGAGCTGCTAAATAAACTATGAAAAACCTAACAATGCCTTTATCTTAGGCATTGGCATATCCCAACAGTCTGTACTATTCTAGGCTTTGATAGTTTAGGAGTGAATACCATTTGGACTTAACGCATGTTAGAGGGTGTCTAAAGTTCAGAACCAGGCAGATCCATCTCCACTGACCCTAAATATGGCCCTAAAGTACATGGCTTGAGGAAATTGTATCCCCAAGACTATAGGTTGGGGGGGGGGGGGTCGAAGTGTGTCCATAATGCATTGGAAATCAAAGAAGTCTGACTAAAGGAACTGTGGATAACTTGACTTGATAACAGTAGGTTAAGCAAAAGTTCTTTTTTAGAAAGGCTATCTGGAAGACATGACTCAAACATTGCAGTAAACAAGGTGAATGACAGTGGAACGAATCAAGACGTGAAATTCCTTAAAAATTCATTGACTTTAAATAATTTTCCCTATGTTACACCTAATTTTTTAAAACGCTTTATGCATTTTATAAAAAATAAAGCCTTGGAGAACTGAGAACTAATGTAGATTAGTCAGTCTCTTGGTCTGTGTCGTGCTACCCATTACCTTCACCCTAAATGTGTCAGTTTGGAGAAGGCAATGGCACCCCACTCCAGTACTCTTGCCTGGAAAATCCCAGGGATGGAGGAGCCTAGGTGGGCTGCCATCTATGGGGACACACAGAGTTGGACACGACTGAAGCAACTTAGCAGCAGCAGCCGCAAATGTGTCAGTTTGCTCTATTTTTCCTCTCAAAATCTCATGACACATGAAGACAGAGAATCTTTGGTATACTTTGTTCAGTGCTGAGACAAAATGGAAAGTACAGCAACATTAATCTGACAGTTTATGGACATGTATAATGGTTATTATGCTGCGTCACTAATTGGATGTGAATGGTTAGCGATTCATGTAGATGGTAGTAATTAGTCTTACTTTTCCAAAGATAAACTGAGCACATTTGGAGCCATCTGTGGGGAAATACAGGGAAAATGTAGAAGTTGGGTAGCACTCTTTGGTCTGAATCTAAAATCCATCCTTTTTTCAATGGACAGCTTATGATCTCGTTTCAGGGCTCCTTCCCACTTCTGTCATCAAGGAATGAGTTCTGGGCAGAGAGCTTTTTGTTTGAATTCTGGGGGCACATGTGGGTTGTGTTTATGGGAAAGTCCCCCCATGCCCTAATGTTTCTGAGCTTCAGTTTCCTTCTTTGTGAACCGTGAATGATAATATTCACTTTGTGGGACTGTAGAGAAGGCACCTAGTTAGCAGCTAGCCTCATGCCTGGCACATTGAAATTGACAGCTACTTATGTTAGAGGTATTCATTCATTTGAGTATTACAGTGTATTGTTCAACCTAAATTATTTATCTTTGAATTTCCAGGGGCTAGCCAAAGCTAGAATATGATGCTCAAAGATACTACTTACCATTATTAATGAGAGTCTACTTTGCTCCATTAGCTATTTGTTTTATTGTTACAGATATAACTTTATTTATCATTTCACTTCTGAGGATTGTACAAAATATACAGAATCCTAATCTATTCTTTAACAGCTTTGAAGCATTTTCTAGCTATGCCTCCCTACTTATTTAGCAAAAAGGATTAAAAAACAACTACCCCTCCCTCTGAAATCCCTAAACCATCTACTAATGTGGAATTTTACTATTTTATGGAAGTTAAGTCCGGGACATAAAAATGGTAAATGATTTTCTATGCTGTCAGTTGTCTATTCAGATAACATTTGGTTCTTTCAGCAACTTCCACAGAATGGAAGTTTAGAAGATAAATAGGCAGAAAATCCAGTCAGGGACAATCAGAGATTTCCCTTTCAACTCTAGCTCCTCGCAGTATTATTTTACAGCTAATGTGTACTCTATCAACTAGGAGTCTCTGCCTTGTGATGCGCGTCAAAGGATTGATGCGGGGATGGCAGGAGGGGTACAGGGGGCGGCTGTGGGGAGGAGGAGAACAAGGGCATGCAGACTCGGCAGTCCTGAAGCCAGAACATCCTGGATGGTGTGTCCAAGGTTCCCGTTATGAGCTTAGCGTCTGGAGAGTAATATGGTCAAAACTGCCTGAGGGAATAATAGTATCTATTCTGACCCTGGTATGAGTGTCTGCAGTTCAGACACTCCCTGTTGTAAATAGCTGGAAACCAGACCTGGCCCACAGGAGCTGGACTAACAGATGAAGAAAGACTGGAAGTCAGCATCGTGCTTATGAACATATGGTCTGGAGGGATCCAGACCAGAAAGATCTTCCTGTTTCCCTTTAAGTACTGTGTAAATTCAAATCTTAGGTGCGCTGCTTATAGGATGTGTGATCCGGGGCAACGTGTGTAATATCCCTGACTCAGCAGGAAGTGGGTGTTCAAATGTCCTCACTCTCACTAGAAATTGTATTTTCATGGGATGTACATACTTGTTCAACAAAAGGACTAAGGCACCACTTCTTTAGCTTTTGTATGCCTTTGAGTTAACTGGAGATCCTGTAAAAACGCAGATTTGGAGTCTCTTAAGTCTACAGCACAGATTCTGCATTTCTAATATGCTGGCAGATGATCTTGATGGTTAGTGGAGTAAATGTAAATAGCAAGGTTCTAGTTAGTATCTGCTTAATAGTTATCACAAAACAAAATTCTAGTTCAGTGTTTCTCAGAGTTCAGCATGTATCACATCCAACTGGAGGGCTTACTGAAGCACAGATTACTTGGCCTCACTCTCAGGGTTTCTGCATTGTGGGGTCTGAATTAGTACCTGGGAATGTGTTTCCAAGCGATGATCATACTGCAGTGTGGACCGTAAATTGAAAAGCATCAACCTGGACTAGTTCCTCCCTTATCGGAAAACTTCTGTTAACAGTTTGGAAAACCATATTTGGTTTTACAGCTTTAGGTAGATGATGATCATCAGGAAGTTGTTATTTATTTATTTAATATATTAATGTATCATATTTATTATAATTATATATTTTCATGCAATTGTAAAAAATGTATATGTGGAAAGTTCCTGTGCACCCTTGGTACAGCCTCTTCTAATGGTAACATGTTGTAAACCTGTAGTAAATCACAATCAGGATACCGACATCTATACAATCTATCCAAACGAAATCAGATAGCCCCAGTTTTACTTGTTGTCTGTGTGTGAGTGAGTGAGAGAGGTTAGCTCTATGCAGTTCTAGCACACATGTCATTTCTTGCATAATCATCACAGCTAACATGAGCTAATGCATCTCACTCACCATAAGAATCTCTCTTGTATCCTTTTATTCTTTTACTCAAAACTAGAACATTTTTCAAAAACATTTTGCAAGATTCTAACAAATCAGTTTATCATCCACTTCATTATAAAACAGAGCTGCACTCTCAAACCCCTTCATGATGACCCCTTCTTGACCCTGGGAATCTAGAAAATCTGCTGTGGTTGATACTCTTAAGATTTTTATTAATAACAGAGAGGATCCGGGAGACTGTCCTGTCCTTAAAATCTTCACAGAGATTTTTCTCTCTGAAAGTTCCCATGAGGAACTTAAGATCATTCTGAGATATTACTAACAAAGGGTTCTGTTGTCCCAATCTGTATTTGATCTGTGGGCTGATGTGTTTCTTAATTTGAGTATTGTTTTTATCTGGAGAAGCTGCAAATGAAAAAGTTTTATTTTCACACCTGACCAGTCTTGATGGAAAATTTACCTCTTCAGCTAATTTCTCTTCATTCACATTTTATTTAGTCAACAAGAAGAAGTGATGTGGCATCTTAAAAATTCTGCCTCTGCCTGGAAGCTCTTAATTGGATCATCAAATTCAGTAGATGTGAATATGTTTCTTTTTCTTCTGCAGGTGACATGGTCAAAAGTTTAGCCACTACATAGAAGGGTCTCCTTTCTTCCAACTTCCCATAATACTTTCCCTATTTTCATTACTCTAAGACTTTGTCAGCAGCCTCCTCACATCCTTTAGTCTCTCGACACTCCCTGGGGCCCTTCAGGCTTTCACCAAGTCTCCGCAATTTATCTAGTTGCTGTCTGCAACCTGGTCGTAAAACCAATGCCACAGGTTTTAAGTTTTCATTACAGTAGCACCTTATATCCAAACACTAAAATATGTTCTAATTATCTACTATTACAAAACAAACTACTCCCGAATTTAATGGCATAAAGAAAGCAACAATGAATATTTTACTCACAAACCTGAAATGTGAGCAGTCCTTGTCAGAGTCAGCTTGTCTCTGCAGAATGTAATCCCAGCTAGATAGCTTGAACGTGGCTGACCATCCAATTCTAAGACAGTTTACTCATATGGAGGCCACACTGGTTGGTAACTGGCTAACAGGCAGCTTGGGTTCTTTACTGACTAGTGGCTGTGTTTCCCAACAAAGATGGAAAGTGGAAGCTGCTAGCTCTGTAAACTTAAGTCTAGAAATTTCTGCAGTGTAACTTTTTAAATATATACTATTGATTAGTAATAGAACACAGAACATAAATCTCCACCTTGCAATGAGATGCATGTCAACAATTTTGGGGCTCGGTTTTAAAATTACCATACTGACTTGGTTAATTACCACACAAACTAATACTTTTGGTTCCTACAAAAGTAGTATGCTACAAAAGGCAGTTAAAATAGTCTGAAACTACTTAAAGTCTTAAATAATACTATTAAGAGCATTAAAATATTTAATATTAAATACTTCCTAAATAAGCATCTGAATGCAGAGTTCCAAAAAAGAGCAAGAAGAGATAAGAAAGCCTTCCTCAGCGATCAATGCAAAGAAATAGAGGAAAACAACAGAATGGGAAAGACTAGAGATCTCTTCAAGAAAATTAGAGATACCAAGGGAACATTTCATGCAAAGATGGGCTCCATAAAGGACAGAAATGGTATGGACCTAACAGAAGCAGAAGATACTAAAAAGAGGTGTCAAGAATACACAGAAGAACTGTACAAAAAGATCTCCATGACCCAGATAATCATGATGATGTGATCACTAATCTAGAGCCAGACATCTTGGAATGTGAAGTCAAGTGGGCCTTAGAAAGCATCACTATGAACAAAGCTAGTGGAGGTGATGGAATTCCAGTGGAGCTGTTTCAAATCCTGAAAGATGATGCTGTGAAAGTGCTGCATTCAATATGCCAGCAAATTTGGAAAACTCAGCAGTGGCCACAGGACTGGAAAAGGTCAGTCTTCATTCCAATCCCAAAGAAAGAAAATGCCAAAGAATGCTCAAACTACCGCACAATTGCACTCATCTCACATGCTAGTAAAGTAATGCTCAAAATTCTCCAAGCCAGGCTTCAGCAATACGTGAACCGTGAACTCCCTGATGTTCAAGCTGGTTTTAGAAAAGGCAGAGGAACCAGAGATCAAATTTCCAACATCTGCTGGATCATGGAAAAAGCAAGAGAGTTCCAGTAAAAACATCTATTTGTGCTTTATTGACTATGCCAAAGCCTTTGACTGTGTGGATCACAATAAACTGTGGAAAATTCTGAAAGAGATGGGAATACCAGACCACCTAACCTGCCTCTTGAGAAATCTGTATGCAGGTCAGGAAGCAACAGTTAGAACAGGATGTGGAACAACAGACTGGTTCCAAATAGGAAAAGGAGTACGTCAAGGCTGTATATTGTCACCCTGCTTATTTAACTTCTATGCAGAGTACATCATGAGAAACGCTGGACTGGAAGAAACACAAGCTGGAATCAAGATTGCTGGGAGAAATATCAATAACTTCAGCTATGCAGATGACACCACCCTTATGGCAGAAAATGAAGAGGAGCTAAAAAGCCTCTTGATGAAAGTGAAAGAGGAGAGCAAAAAAGTTGGCTTAAAGCTCAACATTCAGAAAATGAAGATCATGGCATCCAGTCCCATCACTTCATGTGAAATAGATGGGGAAACAGTGCAAACAGTGTCAGACTTTATTTTTGGGGGGCTCCCAAATCACTGCAGATGGTGACTGCAGCCATGGAATTAAAAGACACTTACTCCTTGGAAGGAAAGTTATGACCAACCTAGACAGCATATTCAAAAGCAGAGATATTACTTTGCCGACTAAAGTCCGTCTAGTCAAGGCTATGGTTTTTCCTGTGGTCATGTATGGATGTGAGAGTTGGACTGTGAAGAAAGCTGAGTGCCGAAGAAGTGATGCTTTTGAACTGTGGTGTTGGAGAAGACTCTTGAGAGTCCCTTGGACTGCAAGGAGATCCAACCAGTCCATTCTGAAGGAGATCAGCCCTGGGATTTCTTTGGAAGGAATGATGCTAAAGCTGAAACTCCAGTACTTTGGCCACCTCATGCGAAGTGTTGACTCATTGGAAAAGACTCTGATGCTGGGAGGGATTGGGGGCAGGAGGAGAAGGGGGTGACCAAGGATGAGATGGCTGGATGGAGTCTGAGTGAACTCCGGGAGATGGTGATGGACAGGGAGGCCTGGCGTTCTGTGATTCATGGGGTCGCAAAGAGTCGGACACGACTGAACGACTGAACTGTACTCTTAGAGTTGTTTAAGCCCTAAAACTTTAGAGGTTATTGAAAGCTGAGAATGTCCATGTAGTTTCCCTGCTACTTCATAAAACCTGTTAGGTATGTTGGTTGTGGTGCTTCATCTTTGGATTAAATGAAGTCCTTGTTTTAAGACACATCTTTGTAATCTAGCCAGCTCTGTGTCCTTGGGATTGTTTCTTGTATCCACAAAGCCTTTAAAAAGTTTTCTTTAAGCAAATAATATTAATAATATGTCTCTTCCAAGGAAACTATTCTTCCCTTGTGGCTCAGCTGGTAACCTGCAATGCAGGAGACCTGGGTTCGATCCCTGGGTTAGGAAGATCCCCTGGAGAAGGGAATGGCTACCCACTCCAGTATTCTGGCCTGGAGAATTCCATGAACTGTATAGTCCATGGGGTCACAAAGAGTCAGACACGACTGAGCGACTTTCACTTTCACTTTTCCAAGAAAACTATAAGGATTTTATATTTGAACAGTACTCAGTTTGAGACTCTACACTGAAATCCGGAAATGTTAGGAGTTCTGAGTTTATCTCTTATAAGTAGTATCAAGGCCTTTTTTAAAATAAAACAGTTTAAATGAGGAGTTACTTCTTTAGAATACTGCTATTATATATATATATATATATGTATGGCTGAGTCCCTTTACTGTTCATCTGAAACTATCACCACGTTTTTAACTGGCTATACCCAATAAATAATATTTTTTAATTAAATAAAATTTTAAAAAAAAAGCTTCCGGGGGACTTCCCTGGCCTTCCAGTGGTTAAGACTCTGCCTTCCAATGCAGGGGGTACAGTTTAGTCCTGATCAGGAACCAAGATCCCACATGATTCAATGTGTGGTCAAAAATTCAATAAATAAAATTTTGAAAGCTAAAATGAAAAAGAAAAAGAAATGCCAATTATCAATAACAATGGGTGGCTATAATATTTTGGACCTCCCTGATGGTACAAACCCAGTGTATTAAAAAGCAGAGACATCACTTCACCAACAAAGGTCCATCTAGTCAAACCTATGGTTTTTCCAGTAGTAATGGATATGAGGGTTGGACCACAAAGAAGGTTGAGCATCGAAGAATGGATGCTTTTGAACTGTGGTGTTGGAGAAGACTCTTGAGAGTCCCTTGGACTGCAAGGAGATCAAACCCTTAAATCCTAAAGGAAATCAACCCTGAACATTAATTGAAAGGACTGGTGCTGAAGCTGAAGCTCCAATACTTTGGCCACCTGATGCAGATAGCTAACTCATTAGAAAAGACCCTGATGCTGGAAATATTGAGGGTGAGAAGAGAAGGGTGCTGAGCCACTGCCCTACTGAGCCAGTGCTCTAAAGCTCATGCTCTGCAACAAGAGAAGCCACTGCAATGGCCTGCACACCACAACTGCAGAGAAGCCCCTGTTCACCACAGCTAGAGAAAGCCCACATCCAGAAACAAAGACCCAGCTCAAATAAATAAATAATCTAAGTAAAGTAATGTATGGCTATGGTTTTAAACTTGAGAAAACTGTTTCAGGATAAAATGATACAAAAACTATATTACCCCAAAACTACATGATTGTCTTATAACTACACTCTTTTGTCAAAACCCTTATTACTCATCACTTCTTCCCTCACAATGTGCATGTGATCCTACCTCTGGACCTTTTCTCATTATATTTTTTCTTTCCTTGAACACCCTGTCATTTCCCTACATTTCCAGTTACTACTTTTCTTTCAAGGTTCGGATCAAATGTTACCTTCTTTTGGAAAGTATACATTTTCCTGCAACTACATGGGAGTTCAGAGAAGGCCGTGATGATCTAAGTTATAATTATAGTTATTTGTGCATGTGCCTTCTATTCCCTCCAGACTAATGTCCTCAAGGGCAGAGACTACACTTTACACTTTTCTATAAACCTGGTAGCTTACAGCATACTTTGTATATACAGATACTTTGTATAAGTATCGCATCCTGATTGGCAAATCTTCATTCAATGAGCAAATAATCTTAATGGCTACTTTTTGGATACAATTACAGGGTTTTTAAGCACATGCTTATAATATGTTAAATACTTTAGAAAGGTAAAAATAATCTAACCTCCCAAAATATGGAGGGAAAAAAGGGAACAAAATTCTCACAAATATTTTGAGGTGGGACTATATCAGAAGAAAGATTTTGTAAGGAAATATCCTCTAAGAATACAGCAATTGGTTGTGCATTTTAAAGTTAATAACCCAAGCCTGATCCAGCAATCCCACTGCTGGGCATACACACCGAGGAAACCAGAATTGAAAGAGACGCGTGTACCCCAATGTTCATCGCAGCACTGTTTATAATAGCCAGGACATGGAAGCAACCTAGATGTCCATCAGCAGACGAATGGATTAGAAAGTTGTGGTCCATATACACAATGGAGTATTACTCAGCCATTAAAAAGAATACATTTGAATCAGTTCTAATGAGGTGGATGAAACTGGAGCCTATTATACAAAGTGAAGTAAGCCAGAAAGAAAAACACCAATACAGTATACTAACCCATATATATGGAATTTAGAAAGAAGGCAATGATGACCCTGTATGCGAGACAGCAAAGGAGACACAGATGTATAGAACAGTCTTTTTGGTTCTGTGGGAGAGGGCGAGGGTGGGATGATTTGGGAGAATGGCATTGAAACATGTATATTTTCATTTGTAAAACGAATCACTAGCCCAGGTTCAATGCATGATACAGGATGCTTGGGGCTGGTGCACTGGGATGACCCAGAGGGATGGGATGGGGAGGGAGGTGAGAGGAGGGTTCAGGATGGGGAACACATGTACACCTGTGGCAGATTCATGTTAATGTATGGCATAATGACTACAATATTGTAAAGTAATTAGCCTCCAATTAAAATAAATTTATATTTTAAAAAACCCTAAAGGAAGTTTGTCTTTAAGTTGTCTCAGTCTCAGATATCAAGAAAATGATTTTGCTTAATTCTTTTTTCAGTCTGTCAAGTTGATTGCTATTATGTGCAAGTCAATCACTAGCCCTAAGAAAATAATTTTGCTTGCTAACTGTCTTGAAATCTGTGATTGGATACTTCTAGACAGTCACCCTGCTGTCCCTTTAGAATCTTTGCAACAGCCGTTTCCTCTGCCTAGAGTCTGCATCCTCCTGCTGTGGTCATGAGTAACTCCATCTTTGCGTCTTTGCTCAAATAAGCCTGACCCTTACCACCACCAGTGCCACATCTTCCACAGTCTGCTTTGTTTTTATTAGCATTTAGTCCTTTCTTACATGCCATATAATTTAGTTACTATCGTGTATACTGTTCATGAATTCTTCTCCATGGATAGAATGTAAATTGATACCACCGCAACAGCTACAGAGTATTTGATAATCATTAAGTCTTCAATAAATATTTACTGAATGAATGATTGATTGAATAAATGAATGAAAGGACAACATGTAGACAAGTACTAGACTGTTAACGTTTATCTTGGCTTAAAGAGCATTGGCTAATACCTAATTCCGCTGGATAATTAACTGGTAGTATAACAACATGCTTAATTTCCATAGACATCTTCAAATATTTGAACTGGAAAGTTCACCACAACTCAGTGCAATACAATTACCTTTTTGTTTTTATAAAGTGTAGTGTGAAGCATGGAGAGAGGAAATATGTTTCCTGCTGTATGCAAACAATTAAACAATGTTATTAAGGGTCCTAGGCTGACCCTACATTCTAGTCTAGAGTTCTTATCACCACACTCTTAATGCAACTGCCCTCTAAACCAACTTTTTACTCTTCTTATTCACTATGTTAATTCATTGTGCCCATTTGGACCCTGTAGTGTATTGAGATGGTTAAAACATGATTGGACATTCTTTTACCTTAGAGATACAAGTATCATGTTTCCTTTAAGCCAATGTTTCTTTTTTTTTAATCCCTCACACTGATTTTTTGTTTGTTTATTTTTAATGGAGAGAAGGTGTAGTGTATTCATGGCAAATTATTTCACCCCAGATACACTTCTAGAGGAAAATCCTCTCTGCTAGTATATGGCTTTGTAACTCTATTTCTGTAGTGTCTATATCTATCAAGCTAATATTTAAGGCAAATATTGTATAACTGTAAGAGATTTGGATGTGCTTTGGAATGAGGCATTCATTAATTCCAAACCCTGTATCATATCAGTGTCTTTTAATTGTTTGACTCAAGGATGTGAGATAGTTTATACCTTTGTTTTGTCACCTGTATAATGGATACTAAAACTAACTGCATAGTAAACACTAAACTGAACACATATCATTATTAGCTTCCTTTTTTTCACATCCCTACTTTTGCCTTCATTTTCTATATTACTCTGAGACTATATTCATTGTTATTCATATGATGAAATGATTTGTTTTAATTGCCTTAATACATTAGGCAATTACTTCTTTTTAGTCTTGAGCAAATTCCAACACTATCCTGAGACAAAATCATAATGAAGGTTTATGTGCAAGAAGTTAAAAGTTATAGAATCTTTTTATTCTCACATAGTTATGAAAAATCACCTGGATAGGCAATACTTGAAATAATAAAATTCTGAATTGCTCTTGTGCACTCAATTAGAAGTAAATATGGATCTTTGGATGAGAAACTACAGAGTGGAACTCATTAGCAGAGTTTTTGTTTGTTTGTTTTTTTCAGTAGAAAATTCTGGGAGCAATATCACCAGTCAAATAGTAAGACATTAGAGGGGGGAAATTCTCAAATTCTGTATAAACAAATCAGAGTCAACTTGCATACAGGAAAGACAGCAATTTGTAGTGGTGTGAATGCATGACCTGTAATTTCAATGGAGCAACCAGATGAGCTGGAAAATTATTAGAAAAATTCCTAATATAGTTTCATTGAGTCAACTCTGGAGATAACTTTTACTAAATAAATTCAAAATAAATAGCTAACATAAATAAGTTAACATGAGTTGGAATAAAAATGCAATGTTTGCTTTGATTTAAAGATTAGAGCAGATATTAAACCTACCCCCTATCCACCATCTGATACTCTGCTTGCCTTTCCCACAGCCTCGTTCTATGATCATATGCTTGCAGTGGTCAGAAATTCACTACCTTGGGGGACTGATGGGTTTTTCTCTTGAGCAGCTGTGTTGGAAAACACTTTAATCTTAGAGTGAGCCAAAATGTGCCTCAAGGTATAAACAAGTCTTAGTTGCTTCCCCTTTAGCCTAGACTATGAAGTGTCGTAAAAAAATTATTTATATGACATGGTTTCAGTTCCCTGGAAAAATGGCTGAGAAGAAAAATGCACTGTAGAATTAGGCATGGAGGTGACAAGACCTCAGAGGAATTTGAGTCAGTAAGGCGGTAATTAGAAAGTTAGGAGCAAATTACAACACAGGCCAAAAACATGGCCTGACCTAAAATTTTGCAATTTGCTTAGTATTTTCGACTGAGCAACTTTCTTTTGGCCTTCCCTGGTAGCTCAGCTAGTAAAGAATCCGTCTGCAATGCAGAAGACCTGGGTTCAATCCCTGGGTTGGGAAGATCCTTTGGAGAAGGGAATGGCTACCCACTCCAGTATTCTGGCCTGGAGAATCCTATGGACTGTTTAGTCCACGGGGTCGCAAAGAGACACAACTGAGTAGTTTTCACTTTCATATATAATTTCATTCAGTCCTCTCAGTAACCCTCAGATAGGTATTATCTTGACTTTAGGTTGACTTCTTATGTACCAGTTATCGTTCTATATGTTGAATACAACAGTGAACCAAAAAGTACTATCCAGGTGGAATTAAGACTCTATTAATGATAACCAGAGTTTGCCAAATGAGAATACCCACTTACTAATTGGCTTAACCCTGATGCTGGGAAAAATTGAAGGCAGGAGGAGAAGGGGATGACAGAGGCTGAAATGGTTGGATGTCATCACCAACTCAATGGACATGAGTCTGAGCAAACTCTGGGAAATGGTGATGGACAAGGAAGCCTGGCATGCTGCAGTCCATGGGGCGGCAGAGTCAGACACAACTTAGTGACTGAACAGCAACAACAGCAAAGTGGCCTTAAAGTCTAAATTTCTACTGCCCGATGCTCGGACGTGTTTTTTGTTTTTGTTTTGTTGTTCCTAGAACCAAATCTTCACTAGAATACATAAAAATGAAACAAATATTAATGTTCTCTTCTGAACCCTCATAAAATTCATGGTATAGACAGAGTAAGATTTTTACATGAAGGAGGGATTTTCTTACTATGATTCTTATCATACTGAATGTGATCAAAGTTGTGAAATCCAGGACTTTCGTGGTGTCCAGTGGTGAAGAATCCACCTGCCAATGCAGGGGACACCAGTTCGATCCCTGGTCAAGGAAGAGCCACATGCTGTACCCAAGCCCGTGTGCCATAACTACTGAAGCCCGCACGTTCCAGAACCCATGCTCTGCAATAAGAGAAGCCACCACAGTGAGATGGCTACAAACTGCAACTAGACAGTAGCCCCCATTCGCCACAGCTAGAAAAAGTCTTTAAACAGTAATGACCCAGCACAGCCAGAACTAAATAAATAACTCTGAAATCCTTTTTTGATTATTTTTTCCTCATAAGAGTTTCTGGGCTCCAATTAGAGCATTGTTGGTGGCACCAATGGTAAAGAACTCGCCTGCCAATGCAGGAGGCATAAGAGACATGGGTTCAATCCCTGGGTCAGGAAGATCCCCTGGAGGAGGGCATGGCAAGCCATTCCAGCTTTCTTGTGGAGAATCCCCATGGACAGAGGAGCCTGACAGTCTACAGTCCATGAGGTTGCAAAGAGTCGGACCTGACTGAAGCAACTTATCACACACATATGCACAGGCTCCAGTCAAACACATCGAGTCAAATTTTACCAAATGTTCTGAAATCCATGAGAATTTGAGAAAAACTGCCTAAGTTTTTATTTTAGATGTTTCAAATGAAGTGAATTTAGTACCTTTGTTTAGTATTTTGTCAGTTATGGCTTGAATAGCCAGAATTCAATAAAATCATTTGTTTCCTCCATAAAAGAAAATTAAAAAGAAAATCACATTCCCCCAGGACCCGCCGCCCCTTGCCAATAGGCGGTACCTTCTTCAGAGCATCAGTTGGCAGAAGTACTGAAGGACGTACTTGACCTTGGACCTTTGGAAGCCGTTAACTCTGTGATCATCTCTAGTGGCCAGCAGGCCTCTGCTGAGAGTAGATATAGTTTTCCAGGAATCAACAAGAAAAAGGAGTCAGTCTTCTTTCATTTCCATATTGAGGATGAATGCTCAGGGTCAAATTATTAGATTTTTAATTAAAGAAAGGAGGGAATCGATTGTTCAGATAAGAAAATAGACAAAGGAGGTTAACACATCTATAAACTTGATATTGCAGTGCTGTATATATACGTACCAAGTGAAAAGTTGAGTACCAACATCTGTATCTTTTATTTTACCTGGTTTTATTTTGGTTCATACACTTCATCTACACCTGAGAGTCTCCACCCCTACCCTCATTTACATGTGAATATAATAACACATGTTTTTGTTTGTGTGTCTTTTCTATTTGGTATCTCCGGTCCTAAAAGAGTATCTGGCACCCAGTAAGTATAAGGTCAATATTTGTTGGTTGAATCTAGAAAAAAATGGTACTGATGGACTTATTTGAAGGGCAGGAACAGAGACGCAGATGTAGAGAATAAGCCTGCAGACACAGCGGGGGAAGGAGAGGGCAGGATGCCGCACTGACATGTATACACTACAGGTGTGAAATAGAACACTAGTGGGAAGCTACTGTAGAGCGCAGGAGCTCAGCATGGGGCTCTGTGATAATCTGGGGGGGATGGGCGTGGGGCAGGAGAGAGGCTCGAGAGGGAGGGGGCATATGTATAGATGCAGCTGATTCACTTTGTTGTACAGCAGAAACCAACATGACATTGTTAAGCAATTATCCTTCAATTAAAGGTTTTTTTTTTTTTAAATGAGAAAAGCACAGAAGTTTAAAATTACAATTATTAACTTGTTAAATGTTTATGAGAGGAGATAATCATATTACTTTAGCTGTAGAGTTGTATAGAGATAAAAACATGGTGCCTGAAAGTAAGCATTCAATAAATAGCAAACAGTTTCTTAAGATGATGATGGCGCTCTGATATACCTGGTATAGATTATTCTGGAGTAGGCTTTGGGTTTCCAAATAGGAATTAACTATCAGTTTGATTGTACTGCTGCTGCTGCTGCCGCTAAGTCGCTTCAGTCGTGTCCGACTCTGTGCGACCCCATAGACGGCAGGCCACCAGGCTCCCCTATCCCTTGGACTCTCCAGGCAAGAACACTAGAGTGGGTTGCCATTTCCTTCTCCAATGCATGAAAGTGAAAAGTGAAAGTGAAGTCGCTCAGTCATGTCTGACTCTTCGAGACCCCATGGATTGCAGCCTACCAGGCTCCTCCATCCATGGGATTTTCCAGGCAAGAGTACTGGAGTGGGGTGCCATTGCCTTCTCCTTGATTGTACTGAGTAAGACTTATATAGCGAATACTCAAAGCTTGGACCCCAAGCATACAGTTTTCCATGTCATCTAACGGAGCTCAGGAAGAAGTCAACTAAAGTGGTTCATTCTCCACTGATGGTTCCAGTATCTTGATGGAAAAAACAGACCTCAAAATGATTAATGTTATAGAGGAATGTGCCCACATATGGGCGTAAGTTACTTTTTACATCAATGAGTTTAATCAAAGACCCACCACAATAGTGCTAGGCCATGTCAGGAACAGACTATCACAAGCAAGTAGATTCTTTACAACAGCAAGAGTGCCGTTGCCAACAAGAGAACTTAGCATTTCACTGGCAATGGCTTTCTCTTGCATCCTATTTTTCCCTGGTGTTTTAAGGAAAAAATCACTTTTCATTTTTGACCTTATTTTTTAGAAAGTATTTTGGTAACATACAGGGCTTTTTGCCATTCTCCATAAATTTAGTTCAAACAACAACAACAAAAAAAAACAGACGAATCCAGTTGTTTTTCTTTTTCACCATTATTTGCAATTATTTTCCTAACAACATTGAAGATTTCAATACTGGCCTGTGTTTTCTCTCTTGCAATGTTTGGAAGTAAGCTTGATACTTGATGTCCCTGTCACCATCTCTGTTGCTCTACATTGCAAATTTGCATGATAGATTTTCTGGGTCCAGGAAGAGTTTATTAACCTTCCTCTAACAGAGTAAGTAGTTTTAACGTTTCTACATCTAGCAGCTAACTTTTACCTATAACAAGAAACAGAGAGAGGGAGGGAGAGAAAGATTGGTTTACAGATATTCTGAGATGCACAGCACCATTATATACAGGTGTTCTGCATTGCTTCTCCAAATACAGTTATAAAAAACACATCACATATTTGGGAACACATGTAAGAATTAAAGATTTTAAAATTTAAAAAAAAAAAACACATCATGCTTCCTGTTACTTATTGATTCACATATTTCACCCAATATATCTTTTTAAGTTTTATTAAAAGAATACATGATATTCTGTCTAGTTGCCTTTCTAATATATATTGATAGATGATTTTGTGGCTATAAACGCAGCCAGAGGAAGTATCAGTATATGGAAGTAATTATGTATGTCTATGTTTACATTCACATATATTCAAACCATTTAATGTTAACATCTGGGAATAAATCAACATCATCTATTTTACTATCATGTACTTGACAGTGAGGTGGTGGGTCACTGTAGTCATTTTACCATCTCTGCTAATCATTTATCTTGAATTATGTATTTGTTTTTGTAACTCAGTATGTTTTATATGTCTTGGTGCACTGTCAAAATAAATGCATAATTTATTGTGACCAAAGCACAGACTGAGGAAAAGAATCTCAGGAGACTGTTCTGGCTTTGTAGTCAAAGCATTAACCAAAGATAACACAATCTTAATTACTATACCTGAATCTTGCAAGGCACTAACTCGTGGAGGATTAGGGTCATCTTATACTGATATTCTGTCCATTGTTCCACAAGTGTGGGGAGATTTACTGTTTGATTTTCTTGGGGAAACGATGAACATATTATACCACAATGGGATGGGAGAAAATTATGCGTTTTTCTTTTGTCTCTGATGGTAGCTTGTATCCAATGGGATGGGAGAAAATTACGCGTTTTTCTTTTGTCTCTGATGGTAGCTTGTATCTGGCTAATTTTCAGCACTGAGAAACTACAAAATTAGAGGAAAAGAAGATATTCAAAGGCAATCAGTACTTAAACCAAACTACCAGAAAGAAAGGAAACAAATTGAAGTGACTCAGTTTAGCACTGCCTATTTCCTTCCGGGCTTTAACTGATTCAACTCACAGGGCATAGAAACCATGTAGAAATCAGTGACTTGGAGTTTATGAGTGTCTCGTGGGACTATGGAGACAATTGTAGTTCAGGGCTACCAAAGTGTCCAGAAATGGAGAGACCAAGTCTACAGCAAGGAGGCATTTGAAAAGAAGATTTCAGAGCATTATGGGTGGTTTTCTCCCATGATGCATTTAACAAATCTTAATAAAATGGCGTAAACAATGCATTATAAATGTCCTTGCATTATACATAAAATGTTTGAGGCATTACTTTAAAGCATGTTCTAATAAGTCAGTGACACAAATATAAATATGATATTTAAGGTTACCATTAAAATAATATAAATAGAAGACTATATAGTGAATAGGTTAAACCCTCTTTTCCTTTTGTGAATTCATATGTTTTAATTATTTCATTTCCTCCTTTAGCTATTAGTTGGGGCAAATAAAAAATTAAAACTTAACGAATCAAAAAAAAAAAAGTAAAATAAAATGAGAAAGAATTGATGAAGAAAATTTTAAAGTGCAATTCCCAGGTGGCTCAGTGGTAAAGAATCTGCCTACAAATGCAGGAGATGAGGGTTTGATCCCTAGGTTAGGAAGATCCTCTAGAGAAGGAAATGGCAACCCATTTCAGTATTCTTGCTTGGAAAATCCTATGGACAGAGGAGCCTGGTGGGCTATGGTCCATGGGGTCACAAAAGAGTTGGACATGACTTAGCAACTAAACAGCAATGACAAGAAATTAAAACCCACATATAAAATCACACTAATGAAATACTCCAGGCAAGAATACTGAAGGGGAGCCATTCCCTTCTCCAAGGATCTTCCCAATCCAGGGATCAAACCCGGTTCTCCTGCATTGCAGGCAAATATTTTACTGTCTGAGCCACCAGGGAAGATGCCTATAAATAAACTACACACTTCAGTTAAGTGTCAGAGTTCTTTGTCAGAGTGGGGGAAAAAGCATCAATTTTCAAATCTTTTTTTTTTTTTTTATCATAAAGTGAAAGTGTTAGTTGCTCAGTCATGTCTGACTCTTTGCAACCCCGTGGACTGTAGCCTGCAAGGCTCATCTATCCATGGGATTTTCCAGGCAAAAATAGTGGAGTGGGTTGTCATCCCCTTCTCCAGGGGATCTTCCTGATCCAGGAATCAAACCTGGGTCTCAGCATTGCAGGCAGATTCTTTACCGTCTAAGCCACCAGGGAAGCTCTTTTTATCAGAAACCAGCCTCAAGTATAAGAACACATAAAAGCAAATGATTGTAAGAAGATCTATGCAAATTAAAACCGAAATAGTTCAGCTATAGACTAAGGAGAAAGAAATATTACCAAAGATGAAGAGACATTTTTCATAATGATAAATAATTACATTCAACAGGAAGGAAGATATAAAAATTCTAAAGTTATATATACATAATAATAAGATGTTTGCCAAGTACATAAAGCAAAAAAAAAAAATGACATATACAAATGATGAAATAGACAAGTCAACACTTGTAGATGAAAATTTTATCCTACAACTCTCTACCAATCAAACAAGTAAATAAGAAATGACTAAGGATAGAAAGTATTTGAATATCATGATTAGTGAACTTGTCCAGTTGAAATGTATATAAACACTGGTCTTGAAAATTATAAAAATGTGATAACTGCCAAACACACTTGAAACATTTACCCAACATAGCCAAAATTAGGCCATAAATCAAGTCTCAGCACTCAAAGCAGAGTACACTTTCTTAACACAGTGGAATTAAACTAGAGATAAATAACAAAAAACTCTGTCTGAAATTATCCCAAGTATTGGAAATTAAGCCGTGCATCTCTAAATGACTGGAAAACAGAATAAAATCACAAAGAGAATTAGCACACTTGAAAAATGAATGATAAGAAAATAATGACATGACAAACTTGTGAAACACAGCTAACACAGTGCCTAGAGAGAAATTAGCCTTAAATGTCTGTATTAGAAAAGAATAAATGCGCAAAATCAATGATCTAAGCATCCACTTCAAAAAGGCTCAAAGTGAACAGAAAATTAGAAACCAGTAGCAAGGTGAAAATAAATATAGGATAGAATGTAATGAAATTGAATACAAATATACAGTCCTGAAATTCAACAAAGGCAAAAACTGTTTATTTGCAAAGGTAAATAAAGCTGATAAAATATTGTAAGAAAAAATAATAAAGGTACAAGTAGCCAGTATCAGAAATGACACGGAATTCTCTGCTGGTTCAATGGTTAGGACTCAGCACTTCCACTGCATGGGGCATAGAAAAAAATGGCAATGGGGACTTCATTATAGATTCTATAGATATTAAAAAATAACTGAACATTATTAATATAGTTATGGAATAAGGATTAAAATATATATGAGATGGACGAATAAGTTGAAAAATGTGCTTGGTGCTGGCATATGTAAGAAAAAGAAAAATATGTCTATCATTTTCTCAACTGAATCCATAATTACTAATTCTTAACACATGACTCATCATGCCCAAATGAGCCTGACACAAACTTTATCAGAGAAAAGTAAAAGAGGGAGCATTTTCCAGCTTATGTCATGAAGCCAGCATAATCTTAATGCTAAAACTTGACTAGAGTATTACAAGAAAATAGAATTAATAGCCTGCTTCTCATAAACATATTAGCATATGCTAGTAACATATTAGCAAATCAAAACCACTAATATATAATATTACACAGGGAATATAAGAACAGATGATAACTTTTGAAAATCTATTAATGTGAATTAAAGTACTGAGGGAAGAGAAGAGAAAACATATGATCATTCTCAACAGATGTAGAAAATGTTATATATTCATCTCTTGTTCATGAAAAAGCTTTCTGCACACTAGAAATAGAAGAGAACTTAATCTGATAAAGGATAGCTACAGAAAACAAACAGCAAATAACAGACCTAATGGGTAATATATTGAAAGCTTTCTTCCTGAGATTGGAAATGAGAAACTAAAATATAAATGTTGGAAAGGAAGAAATAAAGTTGTCACTATTCAGAGACAACGTGATTGAGTACACAAAAATGAAAAAATCAAAGTTAATTTATTAACAAATAATAAGCAAAATTTGCATGCTTGTTAGAGTTAGAAAATAAAAATATGATTTAAAATAACACCACCACCACTCAGAAAATAAAGATACTTCTTATAATAGTAAAAAGACTTCAACTAAATTATGACAAAACCTAATGAATGAAGTATAAGACTTCTAAACAGAAAACTATAGAACATTACAGAGAGAAATTATGTTCAGTTGCTTCGGTTGTGTCCAACTCTTTGAGATTCTATGGACTGTAGCCATCCAGACTCCTCTGTCCATGGGGATTCTCCAGGCAAGAATACTGGTATAGGTTGCCATGCTCTCCTCCAGGAGATCTTCCTGACATAGGGATCAAACCCATGTCTCTTACATCTTCTGCATTTGCAGGCAGGTTCTTTACTACTAGAGCCACCTGGGAAACTGATTTAAATAAATGAAATATAACATACTTCATGATTTGGAGATTCAAGTGTAAAAGATGTCAATCCTCTTTAAATTTATTTGTAGACTCTTTGTGATATCAATCAATATCCCAGCAGCTGTGTATGTGTGTATATGTGTGTGTGGATGCTCACAGTTTGGCAAATAACACTAGAATTTATAAAATAAAAAGTAAAGGGAAAAACAATGAAGGAAATATTTTAAAAGAAAAATTGTTGAGCTTATTATATTCATAACAACTATATAAGATGTATTACAAAGAGTTAATAAAAGAGGAGTGGTTGGAGAAGACTCTTGAGAGCCCCTTGGACTGCAAGGAGATCCAACCAGTCCATTCTGAAGGAGATTAGCCATGGAATTTCTTTGGAAGGAATGATGCTAAAGCTGAAACTCCAGTACTTTGGCCACCTCATGCGAAGAGTTGACTCATTGGAAAAGACTCTGATGCTGGGAGGGATTGGGGGCAGGAGGAGAAGGGGACGACAGAGGATGAGATGGCTGGATGGCATCACTGACTCAATGGACGTGAGTCTGAGTGAACAGTGGGAGCTGGTTTTGGATAGGGAGGCCTGGCGTGCTGCGACTCATGGGGTCACAAAGAGTCGGACACGACTGAGCGACTGAACTGAACTGAACTGAACTGATGAGCATAAAGATAGAAAAAGACACAAAGAGAAAGGAGAATTCCAGGAACAAGTCTGTACAAAAATACTCAACTGATTTATGATAGAGATATGACAGATGAACTTACAATACTGTTGATTGTGAACTGGGGATACATGAGTGGATAAAATTGAACCTTGGCCTTTAACTCAGACCATCAGTTTTAATAATCTTCAGAGAAATCAGAGATGTAAATGTGAGAAAAGTTATATCTTCTAAAATATAATAATATTCAAATTCTGGATTATTTGCATAATTTGCATTAATTATTTGCATAATTAGTGAATACATTGCAAAAAGTATTAAAGTTGATAGGAATGAAGATTGATTAATTCAACTTTATTAATTAAGAATTTATGCTCATCAAAAGTTACTATTAAGAGTGAAAAATTAACCCAGAGACTAGGCAAGGCTATTGTGATACTCATATCTAGCAAAGGACACATATCCTTAATATATAGTATGGCTATCTATTAGAAAAACAAAGACAACCCAATTAAAACATGACAAAAAGTGGAACAGATCATTCACACAAGAATATATCCAAGTGGCCAGTAAGCATAATATGTCTTTAACATCAAATCATCAAGATATTAATATTAAAATGAGAGGAAATTGAAATATAACTATACATCTCTGCAATGGCTAAAATTAAAAATGAATAATAAGTAATTGACTTTTCCATGTGTCTTAAAGACATGCAGCAGCTTGAACTTCTATGCATTGTAGTCAGAGTGTAAACTGGCACATCCACATTAGAAAAATATTTGGAAGCTTATGCTAAAATTGAAAGGGACCATATTCTATAATCTTCCACTCTCTTCTTTAGTATGTTACATACTGGAATCCATGTATTTATGCATCAACAGAAATACACAAAATATTTATAGCAGCACATTTCAGAATAGCATGAAACTAAAACACCCCAAATATTTACCAGTAAGAGGATAAATGAATAAATTGTGGTATATGTATACAATGAAATTCTTGTCCAAAGAATGAAAAAGAGTGAACTGCCTACAGTCTCATGAATGGACTTACAAATAATATATCGAGCTAAAGAAGTCAGATACAAAAGTGTGTACTTTATAATGTTCTGAAGAAGGCAAACTAATATATGGTTCAGAAACAGAGTAGGACTTCTCTGTTGGTCCATTGGGTAAGAATCTGACTGCCAATGCAGGGGACATGGGTTCAGTTCCTGGTCTGGGAAGATCCTACATGCCCCACAACTACTAAGCCCACACACTCAAGGCCATGAGCTGCAACTACATAAGTTTGCATGCTTAGAGCCAATGCTCCACAGCGAGAGGCCAACACGATGAGAAGTCCATGCACTGTGACTAGAGAGGAGACTAACTCCCCTGCAACTAGAGAAAGCCTGCGCACAGTGACAAAGACCCAGGGCAGCCAACATCATAATAACAATAATACATTTTAAACAGAAACAGAGCACAGGTTATCTTGAAGGGCATAATGACCTAGAAGGGGTACATGGAACCTTTTGGGATGCTAGTTATGCTGGATATCTTGATCTGAGTGATGGTTACATGGGGTATGTTCATCTTACAAAAATACACTGGAATAAAATCTTGAGATTTATACAGTTGATTGTTTTCATGGCTTACTTCAAATATAAAAGTTGATCTCACACTAAAAATGTAAGGAAATTACCCAAATAACTAAAACATATATTTCTAAAGATAAATTTACTAACAAAAATTTCATGTTAATGGAATCATCACACCTTTCTTTGATATTATTAGTTTATTAGGTTGGTGTACTATTTGGGAAATAGTCCATCTTATAAGTATGATATTGTAAGTTTGTCTTTTACAAGTGCTATGCTAAAAGAGAGCCTGTGGGGAATTGGTTTTGTTTGTTTCTGTGTGTTTGTTTTTTACTTATTGATGAAACTGCTCTGGACTAGTATTTCAGCTTTACCGCTTCCTGGCTTTGACTAATATGGGCAAGGTGACTAAAGTTCACATGATTTCTAGGCACACTGGATATTCACAGATGGATATTTCTTTACTACCTGCTCTGATATGTGACTAATATAAATTTAAGTCTTAGATACCCTGAAAGCAAATTCCCACTTAAGAAAATAATGTCTTCATGGTAACCCAACAAACCTCAAAGAGACGGTACATAACAGACCATGCAGTACATGCTGGGTTGTTGACAATAATAGTTTTCTTCTCCGATAAAATGTGCGTGTTTATGTGTGCATGTACAATTGTTACTGTAAGCTGCTGTTGAATAAGCATTTAAACTGAATATTAGATAAATCTATATTCCTCTGAAAGTGTGAGTCTCCATTATTAAGGTTCTAATATATAAAGGATTTAAATTGAATTGCATTATGAGAATAATCCCAAGAAATTCAGTTCCAATAATTTTGAATCAATCCTATTTAAAATAATAAGGGAGGGAAAAAAAAAAACAGTGAAGATTTAGTAATGGAAGCATAATGCAATTTTTGTTGCCAGAGTAGAATTAGAGACTTTGCAAAGACTTAGATTACTAAAGGAGATGTAAGGCATAATAAACTCATTACAAAACTTTGATTCCTCGCCTCTTATAGTATGAAAAAAGATGAGATGTATAAGAAGGATTTAAACATGCACTTAGGGCTGTGAAAGGAGGGAGTCGATATTTTCCAGTCACAAATTCAGCAGGAGTAGTACACAGTAAAAAAGAGAGGTGTACATAAAACAAACACGTAAAATGTGTATGCATACACACACACAACGCAAAATAATACAGACAACAAATAGAAACAAACTGATAAGCAGACAAAGAGTTAAAAGTATCTTGGGAAGCACATTAGTGTACACTGCACTTGAACTCTAATGTTGTATGCATGAGGTTTATATAATGTTATAAGCCAGTGTTATCTTAATCTTTAAAAATACCCAGAAATCATAAAAGATGAATCACTGGTTTATGTAAATCCAACTCAGAATTCTAGAAGGAGACTTATTATCAAAAAAAAAAAAAAAAGGTCTTGTCAGTATGGCACTGGCACAAAACTGAAATATAGACCAATGGAACAAGACAGAAAGCCCAGAGATAAATCCACACACATATGGGTACCTTACCTTTGACAAAGGAGGCAAAAATATACAATGGGCAAAGATAGTCTATTTAATAAGTGCTGCTGGGAAAACTGGACAGCTCTGTTTAAAAGAATGAAATTAGAACACTTCCTAACACCCTACACAAAAATAAAACTCCAAATGCATTAAAGAGCTAAATATAAGCCCAGAAACCATAAAACTCTTAGAAGAAAACATAGGCAGAGCACTCTATGACATAAATCATGACAAGATCCTCTATGACCCATCTCCTAGAGTAATGGAAGTAAAATCAAAAATTAACCAATGGGACCTAATTAAGCATATGCTTTTGCATAGCAAAGGAAACAATAAATAAGGTGAAAGACAACCATCAGAATGGGAAAAAATAATATCAAATGAAAATGAAACTGATAGAGGATTAATCTCAAAAATATACAATCAGCTCAATGCCAGAAAAACAGACAACACAATAAAAAAGTGGGCAAAAGACCTAAGCAGACGTTTCTCCAAAGAAGACATACGCATGGCTAATAAACATGAAAACATGCTCAACATCATTCATTATTAGAGAAATACAAATCAAAACTACAAAGAGATATCACCTCATACCAATCAGAATGGCCATCATAAAGAAATCTACAAACAATAAATGCTGGAGAGGGTGTGGAGAAAAGGGAACCCTCTTGCACTGTTGGTGATAATATAAATTTATAAAGCTGCTATGGATGATAGTATAGGGATTCCTTAAAATACTAGGAATAAAACCACCATATGGCCCAGCAATCCCACTCTGAAGCATATACCCTGAGGAAACCAAAATTGAAAAAGACACATGTAACCCAATGTTCACTGCAGCACTGATTACAATAGCTAAGACATGGAAGCAACCTAGATGTCCATAGACATATGAATGGATAAAGCAGCTGTGGTACATGTACACAATGGAATATTACTCAGCCATAGAAAGAAACACATTTGAGTCAAGTCTGATGAGGTGGATGAAACTAGAGCCTATTATAAGAGAAAAACAAATATCATATATTAACACATATAAATGGAATCTAGAAAGATGGTATGGATGAACTTATTTATAGGGCAGCGGGGGAGAAACAGACATAGAGAACAGACTTATGGACATAGAGGTTGGGGCAGGGGGCAAGGAGAGGGGGCATTGTAAGGAGAGAGTAACAGAGAGTAGCACAGTAACACAGGTTATTTTACATAACCATATGTAAAATAGAGAGCCAATGGAAATTTGTTGTGTGACTCAGGGAACTCAAACCAGGGCTCTCTAACAACCTAGAGGGGTGGAATGTGGAAGGAAGTGGGAGGGAGTTTCAAGAAGGAGGGGACATATGTATACGTATGGTTGATTCATGTTGATATTTGTCAGAAACCAACACAATAAAGAAATTATCCTTCAATTAAAAATAAATAATTTTTTTAAAAAAAGATCTTGGGAAAAAGTTTGGCAAATAATGCATATTTGTAAATTTTAAGTTAAAGTAGAATGTTAATGAAAATAAGACTAGTAAGAGTAGGCAGTATTATATAACCCCTAGAGGAGGGCATGGCAACCCACTCCAGTATTTTTGCCTGGAGAATCCCCATGGACAGAGGGTCCTTGGGGTCACAGAGTCAGACATGACTGAGTGACTAAGCACACAGCAGCAAAGTATTATATAACATATTAATATAAAAATGGAAAATGTAATAGTTCTGTTCCCGTTAGTACTAATTTCTCATTTATAAACTGCCGTTAAGGTTGCCTTTATATAGAATGTGACTGTTAAAGCTTTACATTTCATAAACTCATAGTATCTGAGAGGTTCATAACATCAGTCCTTACTTTAATGGCTCTAAATTTTTTCCATAGAATTTTACCACCATAAATGTGCCTACCATACTCTTTAGGACTTCAACTCTTGTGAGCCGAAATAAGGACATTGAAGGTTCATTATAGAGTGTAGGAGAAGGTAGAGTGAGGGCTTGTCAAGGACTCCAGTACATGTAGGTTCACTTAAGATGAATGTAATAAATAAGAGCCCTACACATTTTCTCCCCTTTTAGAGAACATTTGAAAATGCTGGCGCCAAACAGCAAGCATTTTCACAGTCAGTAGGGAACACAGACAGGGGTCAGTGAGGACTTGAACCAAAGTCACCATTTAAGAGTTGTTTTCTCTGGAGAGTTTAAGGCATTTTCAAATATGTCTAACTCCACAACTTTCACAGTGAAAGAAAGCATTTCCCCACCTTTCTTCCGAGAGCTACTACTGGGTTCATACAAAAGCTGTACCTTACAAGCTTTGTTTATTTGATACCAAAGCCACCATCTGATTAAAGTTCTCATTTAGTTGGAAACTGTTCTAAATATGAAAGGGATTTTGAGGAATAAAACAGAATGACTTCTCTTTACAGCCTGGTCTGCTGGAATTTTCACAATCACATAATCAAAAATTGTAAAAATTCTGGTGTTCAACTGGTTCCCTTGATGCTGAAATTTCTCGGTATGTATTTGAGGGAAATAATAGGTTGTGTTTTAACTGATGCATCCATACAGTTGCTATGATAGTGAAAGGATAATGCATAAAAATAATACTGTAAAGAGACAAACCTATCAAAAATATTCCCAACAGAATATTGGGTAGAGTTTCCTGGGCTTATTGGGTCCTTATTAGTTATCTATTTTATATATGTATGTATATGTCAGACCCAATCTCCCAATTTATTCCTTTCCCCTTTTACCCCCCTGATAACCATAAGATTGTTTTCTACATCTGTGAGTCTGTTTCTGTTTTGTAAATAAGTTTATCTGTACCATTTTTAATTAGATTCCACATACAAGTGATATATTTGTCCAATAAAAATTTAAAAAAAATTCCCAACAGCTTTTGTACCCTGTTGGTGTCCGCTGGTTAATTCTATTTCACCTCGTTTCTATGCTGTTTAATAATATATGGATTAATAAACCATGACTAGTGATTTAGAAATAATCACACTATTTATGGGCAAAATGTGCATTGAAAACTTTTTTCCTTAGTCACCAGAGAGCCTAAATTCACTATTGAAATTATTTTCCAAAATCTTTTTGGAAACTTCCATCAGTTTTATTTTAACTTTCCTAAGATGCTATCTTTTCTATCATATATTCAATTCAAATCATCCTATTTTATAAACCCACCATTCCTCTCATCCCTATTCAATTATAAATTCTCTTATTTTGCATTCCCCCTGTTGACTGTAATTTACTGCTCATGCCTTCCACCCTTCTACTCGTGGAAGGCTCAAGAATTATTTATTGAGCCCACCAGTATATCTAAATTTGTCAAATTATTTTTTCTCTCTTATAGCCTGGAAAGGAGAGGCTGTTTATTTCAGTTGATGCCTGCAAAAACAGCAGCTTGTGGAAACTAGTTAGAAGCAAATTCCCAAGTAACGTAGACTTGGCAGTATTCCATTACCTTTGATTATAAAAGGGCAAAATTAATGGGCAATTCATGAGGCTATGTGACAGAGAGGTGACAGAAAGTCACTAAGATTCAAATGGTAGAAGTCAAGGAATTGTTTATACCAGGTGCCATTTCAGCCTTTTTCCATCATTTGTGAAAAGAGTTGACTTTTGTGGCCAATTGAAATGGGCTTTCCCTTCCAGACCACTTTGTCACATCTCCTGTGTTTAGAAAATTAATCTTTAATGAATGCTAATCAAGTTTCTAATTATAATATCTCTATATTTAATGTTTGTGTATCAGATGAAAGGCAAACATTTGGGGGCCAGTCACAAAGGACATGAATAATTTCCTTAGAAGCATATCTAATTAATTTTATTGCTCTATAATATCTTTAAAATTTGAACTCCCATCATTTCATTAATTTAGATAAAAGTGAATCTTCAGCATGTAAATATGACACTTGTGTCGAAAATTATGATAAGATGAAATAATTTCAATCATGCACGTTCATCTAATATAGATAATGATAACACATTTGGGGATATTTGGGGGATATATAGCACTATTTTATTGTTATATTTTATTGGGGCTTCCCAGACAGCTCAGTGGTAAAGAATCTGCCTGCAATGTAGGGGCTGCAGGAGACATGGGTTCAATCCCTGAGTCAGGAAGATCCCCTGGAGGAGGGCATGGTAACCCACTCCAGTATTCTTGCCTGGGAAATCCCATGGGCAGAGGAGCCTAGTGGGGTACAGTCCATGGGGTCACAAAGAGCTGGACATGAGTGAAGAGACTGAGCATGCACGCATATTTTTTTTGTTTTCCTGTTTGTTTTAGCAGTTTCTAGAAATATTCAAAGTGTCTGGGACATTCATACATTTAAGAAAACAATTTAAACCATAACTTCTCTTGTCAGAAAGCTTACTGCTAACTTTTAAAATTGTAATCTCATCCAAAAATATTTCAGTGACTTGCCAATGATCATATGCTTGTGATCTTGAACAGTATTAAGTGATAGCTCCCAAACCTGTATTACTTTTAACAACAAAAACAAAATCAGATGGTATTGTTCTAGGGATCTGGGCCCCTGGATAGTTAAACACCTACCTTGTTCCGGATCTTACAATCAGAGGAAACCATATATCACTTTAATGTTGAGAGTTATCTCAAAAAGAAGCTTATAGAGATTCCCTATCCTCTATGCTTGAGTTTTACCACCTGCTAGCCATTTAGATCTACGAGATAACTACATTCATTACAAATGTGACATTAAGAAAAGAGAAGAATATGTGCCTTGACATGATTATCCTTCTGCCAAAATAGTGAGAGTAAAATCTTTATATTCATGTTTGCCTTTGAAGTGTGTGTGTGTGTATACAAGGCATAAGAGGGAAGGCAAAAATATCACATTTAGTAGACTTTCCCCATTAACAATTTTCAGTGAATCTAACTTGATAAGATCAGCATTTTCTTCACTTCTCTAGGAGCAAAATCATGTTTAAAGAGTATGATAGCTTTTTCTTGTACTTATATAGTCTTCTAAGACAACGCACCTATTACTCACTGTTCAAGTCTGCGTTGATCATCATCTGTTTATGAACTGAATGGTTAATAAGACTAAAGCATAATAGAAGGATCCTCTAATCATTTATATATACAAACGTTGGTCTAAAAATGTGGCAAGGAAGAAATGATTGGTATATAAATAAATAAGCAATAGTTCTCAAGGTTGAAATACAGAGAATTACAAAATAAAATTAATCAAGTAAAGAGGCTTTGCTAGGGTGAAATAGAAGTATAAAGAAAAATACAGAATTTAAATTGTTTAGTTTCACAGAGAGGCTGGCTGATTATTAGTGCAGTTCTGAGAATATCAGATGGCACAACCCATTAGATTTAGCCGGCTTGATTTTTATATTGGTACTCAAACTTGAGTCAAACTTGAAATAAATACAGCAAGTCTATATGCATTCTTGAAGAAATGACAATGATTAGTTACCTTACAAAGAAACAAAATATATTTTGTTTTAAACTTCATTGATATAATACCTTCATGTTTGGAAGGTCAAAACTCGATTTTGGAGTCTTGGAGTTAATTTTAAATTGATATGTATTGGTAAAGACATGAAGCCATTTGAGCATCCATCTCCACATCACATTATCTGTTTCACAGCTCCTTGGTGAGGACTGAATGAAACGATTCTAAGAAATACCTTGTACTGGACATAGTGCACACTGAATGTGGACAGCGCTGATACTTCCACTGATAAAACATAAAGGCTATAAGATACTCCTGACTAGGCACCTGCTACGATCTGAGCACTTCTAACGTTTTCTCATATAGTGTATGTAACAGTTCTATAACTACAGTGTCAAGGTACTGAGTTTCAGTTTCCTCAGAAATAAAATGAGGTTAAATATCATTTTCAGAATCACACTGGTAGTGGAAGACAGAGATGGGGCACCAAAACTACTTGTCTCCTGCAAACACTAGATTCCTCTCTATACTTCAGCAACTGCTCTTGAGCTCATGGTCAGACTAGAAAAGAGAGGTACATCTTTAAGGATATAATCAGACCTTATTGCAAATACCTTATAACTCATTCATCTACCTGATTCTCGTAGATAAAAGGAACAGTGTAAGTTTCTTGTCTTAGGGTCACATGCTACAAAAACTTTCCCTTACATTGAAGCGGGGAGCTGCATGCATCCCCTCTGAATGGGAATGAGTTAATTCATCAGACATAATAGAGTAAAAGAAAAAGGAGTAGTAGAGGTGAGACATTTGAGGCTACTGGGGTGATTTTGGGGAAGTTACTTAGTGGTTGGAATTCCAAAGGATGATGTTCATCCATCCATAGTTAATCAAATTAGCATATTGGTGAATAGCCATGATAGTTAACCCAATTCAAATCTTGTAGCATGTGGGGTTAACCAACTATAAATTTGTAACATGGCTCTGATTATTTGGCATGTGCTTTAAAATACTTTTATATTTAATGGAAAAAATGAATATTTGAAAGTTTCAGAGGTCAAAATTTAATCAGCTGTCAGAAAGAAGAGTTTGATATATCAAATACAAGTCTATTTCTTCATATTCAAAAGCTAAAGATCTATCTTCTCTTGACTTGCTTATAAATATTCAGTGCCACAGAAACACAAATAATTCTCCATTTTTCAATACATTCTGTGTAATTTATGCATGATCAAAAGATTATTACATGGTACAGTCAGAGTCAAACAGTATTGCATTTATCTCAAATAAAAAAATTATCATGTGGCCAGGTTAGCAATGTATTAATGAACCTTATTTCTGTGCATGCATGTTTGTGTGTGTGTCTGCATATAACTTTTTAAATTTAAAGACTTAAAGATTAAGGATTATGCATTAAGTTCCATGCTACTGGAATTGACATGGAAAGATTAAAAGATTATTATCTGTTTACACTGATGAAAATCTTTATGAAAATGACAATATTAAAATAACTTGGCTTATCTAATCCAAAAAGATCCCAAGGTCAATTTTTAGTACAAAATAAAATTCATATAAGATATGAGTCCCTATCTTTAAGATTATCCCCTTTATCATTATTAAAGATACCTTCTCAACAGTTAATGTGGTTCTAGTCTTTTTTGGGGTTTTGATGTTTATAGTCAGTCAAACATGTAGTAGTGCAAAAATTGGCTGTGTTCTACCCAAGATAAACAAAGAGATAAATCTTAGAATTCTTTTTCCTTTCATACAATGAGCTTTATCAATAAAATAAAGCTTTCTTCATCTAGGAAGCCTCTTTTAATTTGTTCAGAGAGAGTCTGTCAAGCTAAGCTCCAACAAATGGTGTTTAGTAATTTATACTTTATTTTTAAAGCAGCCAAGCACTTGCTATTTTTCCTTACTGAATGGTCAGATTCCATAATCACCATGTTGAAAACACCCTAATTAAGGGAAGTTAAAACAGACACACAGGCTTTCGAGAAGAAAGTTGAGTTGCACGTTAAAATGCAGTATCCTCAATGCTGATGTTATTTTTTCCTTCCCATAGGGAACCACAGTCAGATATCCCGAGTACCTGTTGCTATTAAAGTGCTGGATGTCAATGACAACGCCCCTGAATTCGCATCCGAATATGAGGCATTTTTATGTGAAAATGGAAAACCCGGCCAAGTAAATATCTCCATGTTGTTAATGCTGAATATGTTTGTATACCACTGTCTCATATTTGATTAACCTGCATTATAGTGTGCATTTGAATCATTTACAACCTGCAAAGTCATAGGCAAGAATCATCCACATGGGAAAAGAGAGAGAGTATTTTTCTTTCCAAGATGTTATTCTCTTCTGACTTATGACCAAATTGGCTCCTGAAAAGAAATGGCCCGTGGTGCCATGAACCTGGAGCCAAAAAAGAGCTTAAAATATCTCGGGATAGGGATGATCACAGGGGAGGTCTTAGAGTAATGGGGCCAAAATGTTAAGCCTTCAAATGACAGGAAGTGAAGGGGGAAAAAGCCCATGGGGAAGGCATGTTAGTTTCATATCAAAGGTAGGAATAACACATAATAATGGAACCCTAGGAAGACCAGTTGTAGGAAGTGCATTTTTAAATCTGTTAGGTGTAGCTATATTTAGATAGACATAAGACAAACAACATGTTTTTAACATGCAAGTAAAGCATCTGATAATTGTGTATTGATGTGTATTGATGAAACTTTTTTTTAACCTCTCTTATTAGCATAGATAAGACAATGGCGACACAGAGAGAGACAGGGAGGGAGGAAGAAAGGAAGGAAAGGAGGGAAGGAGGGGAGAAGGAAAGGGGAGAATGTAGCGGAGAGGGAGGCAGGAAAGGAGGTAGACGGTGGGAGAGAGGGAGAGAGTTAAGAAAGAACAACAACAGAAACAAAACCTGCTATACTCTGAATGTCATAATGGAAATAGTCTATGTAAAGTTCGAAAAAAACCACAAATGTAATAGATTTATTTGAACAGGTGCCAAAGTACTGTATGTTTAAGAAATTTATCGTTTTTTCAACTTCCTAATTTATTTCTGGATGGTGACATTTTAATTTAAATAAACAGCAGCTGACAGCATGACATTGGAGTTGTTAATCCAACTATTCTTGTGCCTCATGTGGGTGTTAGGAATGCAACTTACTATTTGCCAAGCGTTTACCTGACAAGAGTCAGATTTTTTCCACCTAAGAAGGGAATAGCACTGTGGCTCTATAGTTTTATGTACTTATTACAGAAGATCAAGTTGCTGCTCCCCTATAAAACAGTGGACATTTTCCCCAGACTATTCTCCTCTGTCTGAAGGATTAGCATTGTTTCCATCCACTAAAAGACGACACAAGTACATGTGTATGCACATGAACATTTTAATAATAAAATCAGTTTTAAATACTAGGCATCATATATGTTATAATCAAAATATTTACCTTCAGCAGGGAAATGCCAAAGGGAACTTCTTTTTTAAAATACTACTCTAACATTAGTTTCAGCATTTCTTAATCTCATCGTGTTGAATTGCCCTTTACTTGTCTTATCCTTTGAGTGTTTTTATTTGTGATCCTCTGAGGATGGAGTATATATACATGGCAGTAAATATCATTTAGCTAAAGTTGGTGAATGGAGTTGATGGAGAGAGTTTGGTCAAAATACACGCAAGGTCAGTTTTCAAGAATATGGTTATGTGGACCAGATTGTTGCTGGGTGATGTAGACAATCACAGAGTTATGTCAGACATTTTTGATCATACAGAAACTGTCAAATGCTTTAGACTTTAAATAAAACTACATTGTTCATGCAAAACTCATCACACAAGTTCAGAGAGTCAATGGCATTGATATTTCAAAAATTCCACATTGGCTTCACTTGTGATATTGACATGCATGCCTTTAGACCTCCTGAAATATGGAGGTTTACCCTGTGGATTTTGACTGTTTCCAAGGTTTTAATGATTCATCATCAGTTTTTAATCCTCAGGAAAAAAATACACTGTTTCATCACCTTTCCTATGCAGGATCAAAATAAAAAACAAAAGTCGATTCTTTGTTTTATGATTTTTGCAAATCAACATGAATGACTCACTCTGTGAAAAAAATGTTTGTTGTGTGTGTACACTGCACTATCTTATCCTCAGATGAATATTTAAGCATGTTTATTTAACTTCATATTTACATGAAGATATCAGATATTTGTCTGTTCAGCAAAATTTTCTGGACATATGGCTGACTGGTTGATACACACAGTTTAAATAGCTCTGAATTCCTTGAATCCTCTGTGCTACTCAGAACTCATGTTTGATTCATTACATCATTCCCAGGTCACTTTTAATGGCTCAAATATCTCATTTTTATATTTAACATTTTCAAGAATTCATATTTGTTATCCACACTAAATAGTGTTCACTTATATAAGTTCAGCATGGATGCACTTTCCATCATGTTTCATCCTACCACATGACTCATTTTGAAATTAGAATATTAATTATCACAGTCTCATGCAAAAAAAAAAGTCAAAAACTGAATTAGCACTAAATTCAGTCATCTCTATATTTTTCAACAATTAATGTCATCCTCAGAGAAAGAAGTGCAGGTAACTTTGAAATGTCTGGTTTGCCTGGAAGATATGGATTTAAGGTCTGCTGTCTGGGAGATGATGCAGCTGGATATCATTAGCAATAATCAAGCACAAGCCATCAAAAAACCCAATCTGTAACAAATCTTCTGCATTGGGTGACCCTCTGTAAAGAGGTTTCTAAAACATCTCATAGAATGAAAACCAGTTGCAATATAAGCACAAGAGAATGCTACTGCACTTGACTGTTTTCCACTGGACTCATTTAAACAGAGTCTAAAATACAGAAAAAGAAAGGAAAACCACCTTCCTCTTCTCTAGGCCTACATCCCTAGTTCATGGTACACCTGTGCTGAAATTATTATAGGCTCACTGTGAAGGCAGAACTAGAAGTCTGGTCTCACTCTACCACCTTCTCATGATGCTGAAGTGAAAGATGACATTTCCTTGAATTGGTTCCCTTAAGAGGGTAATGACCACCCATGACAGAGAAAAAGAATTCACAGTCCATATTATAAGGGGAAAATCAATGAGAATCCCTTTTAGAATCCTTTTAAATAATCCCTCCATTTCAAAGTTAAATGTTAATGTGGTGTTTTCTGATTACTAGTTACTCTTATTTAAAACTTAGTAACTAGCTAGTTACTCTTACTTAACATAATTTCCCCCAAATAGCTACAGGTAATTTAAGTTAAAAGTTATAAGGTGATGTATATTTTTAGTCTCCAATTTAATAGTGCCATGACTTGGCCCTCAGTTTAACAGGATGAATAAAAAGATTCTCTCCACTTACTCCTATTTGATGGTCAGTGCAGAAATGAGGGTATGAGTTGAGGATTTCAAAATTAGAAAGGAAGACATATGACTGCGAATGTATGTATCTAATAGTTTGATAAGCTTGGGTCAGTCAGTAAGTGCTTATTGAATACAAACTATTAATATGTCCCAGAACTTGGCTAGGTACTGGGGATTTAGTGGCAGACAAACATCAGTCTTTTTCCACATAGAGTTTTCTCTCTGGTAGACACTTAATAAAATTAGAAATGACAGAAAATTGCAAGAAAATATCTCAATTCCTCTGGGCAGAAAGGAAGTTGAAGAGATGAGAGGAATCGGAACTATCTTAATGAAAAGATCCCTTAAAAAGGACACATGCCACCAGAGATAGGGAACATCTATCAGGTGCTGAGAAGAAGTCAGCCGGGGATAAACCAGGTTCTGTCTGAGGAGAATGGACCTCTGACGGGAGAGGTGGAGGACCACGTAACAGCTCCACCAGAAGAAGCCAGTGTCTTCCTTCCTTCACCGTGATGATACCACCACACTCAGAACCAAACGTCAAAATTACAGACCATCAGTGGCCAGTGTTGGCCAAAGGGGCTTCCATAACTCTGTTCTACATTTTCTCTCCTCAGGAGGGTCTTTCTAGGATTTGATTTTAGATGCTTACCTCTTACTTACCATACATACAGAATTAGAATAGTTTGCTCCTGATGGTTCAGTGACACAGGGACTGAACTGAAAATATGAAATGTGAGTCAAGGTCTCTGAAGTCTCAGAGAATATTTATCATTCGAAAATTAGTTAACAATAGACCCTTTCAGAGCTTTTTTTACCCCTTCAGAAAGGAGCTTTCCTGTTACTGTAAATAAATCTAGTGGAATATAATTTAAGCTTCATCATCATCTGTAGAAGTCAAGATATGCTATTTAGCATCAAGTTAATTATGTCTGGGTTAAAAACACACTTTGGTTTATCTCTTTTAATCCTTTTTCTCTCTGACCAATACTGAGGCAATAAAGTTTGCTTATCATGGGACTATCACAGGTTAAAGAAAAAGATAATAGCCTATATTTGTAGATAGGTATCTAGCCAATGCTCTTCATGTAATGGATATTCACAAAATTTAAGAATCATCATTCTAATTTAGCAGTGACAAATATTTTAATAATTAATTTCTCAGATATTACCATTGAGACACTTGTTTTATTCACAGACATATAGTGCATAAATGAAAAATCATTCATTTATTTATTTATTTATTTTTATGTTCTTTTTTATTTTTTTATTTTTTTTATTTTTTTTTTTTAAATTTTTTATTTTTTTTAATTTTAGTTTTTTATTTTTTAAATTTTAAAATCTTTAATTCTTACATGCATTCCCAAACATGAACCCCCCTCCCACCTCCCTCCCCATAACAACTGTCTGGGTCATCCCCATGCACCAGCCCCAAGCATGCTGCATCCTCATTTATTTACTGAACAATATTTACTGTGCATCTACGGGATGCCAAGTTTTGTAATATTACCTGGAGAAACAATGTAAAAAGAACAAAAAGAGTGTTCCCTCCAATGGAACTGAATGAGGAAGAGGGATAATAAAAAGGATAGAATGAATCAATATGATAAACTTTAAAAATTAGGCTGAAGAAAACACTAACACAACGGGGACTGAAGAGAGTATAGGAAAAGCAGAGATCTTTTATGTAGCGTTGTCAAGACAGTTACTTTTTAAATGGGGATAATTTAAGTTGAAACTGAAAAAAAAAAAAGAGAGAGGGTAGTCATACAAGAAGTGAAAGAAGAAGTCTTCTAGCCAACAGGATAAGCCTGTGCAAAGATCCTGAAGGGAGCAAAAGCTTGATGTGTTTGAAAAATTGAAGACATCTGTGGCTAAGAATAATAAGGGTAATAAGCAAGTTTAATAAGAGTATAATAAGAAAAGTGAAATTTGACAAAAAGAGTATTATGTTTGAATAAAATCCATACACACACACGCGCGCGCGCACACACACACAGATGTGGGGATGAGCAATGAAACAGGAAGATCATCTAAAAGGATATAATTGCAAAAGATAATGGTAGCCTGGCCTGTGCTGGCAGTGAAGGGGTAGAGAGGTGACTGGGGAGGCTACATGCTTCCATGCATCCAGTAATACATCCAGACATCTAATATGCACTCAGCACCACTGTGCTTGGAGTTCGTGGTGTAAAGACATTTTACAGATGTGGAAGCTGAGGCTGAGAAAAGAGTAAGAGTCTATCCACACCCATGAAAATTAAGAAACATGGGCTTCAAAGTCTATTCTTGAAGGTGTCCCAGTCCCTGTACTTTCTAGGATTTCACAGTGCTTCCCAAGGAGCAGATTTTGGAATTCTGTTAATGAGAATAATATTCTAATCAAGAATGAGCACTTTTCAAAAAAAAAAAAAAGTCAACACCCATGATCAATAACACACTCTATTCAAAAGCATTCTACAGAATAAGAAAAGTAGAATTAGCCCTTGATAAACAGCAGCAATGAATGAGTTTGCTACTCTATTTATATATATATATATATATATTTAGTTTCTGTTGGTCTTTTTCTAATAAATGTTAAACAATGAAGTAAAATTATGGCATTTTATAACACTCATGAAACAATAAATACAGAAGATTTAATTTTAACTTTCCTGCCAGAAGGCATCTTTCAGGATCTATCTGCATACACAAGAGGGAGAGAAGATTGATTTTAGAATAGATGAAACTGATAGCCTCAACAAAATGCATAAAATACAATTTTCATTTTACTTTGGGTGGAGTAAGGAGATGGTAAATCAGTGGAATGCATAAAACTCTGCAAAGACGACACATGTAACAAAGCCTTTCAAGACAGTCTCTAATAGAAGCATAACTTTTTAAGTGGCACTTTGACAGAGGGGGAAAGCTAAAAAAAAAAGGCAAAGTGAAAAAACCCGAAGTTTTGAAGGTTTGAAACTAGCACAGTCTAAAAGTCTGAGTCATAGATCTGCCATTTACCAGTTTTGTAACCTTGGGTCTTCTGTTAGTTTAAACATATTTTAGGAATATCCAGCTTAATATCAAGTGCTCAATAAATAACTATAATAACTAGTACTACATATTTTAACTAGTTTCATAATTTTCATAGCAAAATATTAGATTTTTTTGGTTTTATTGCTGTTATTGTTATATATTTATGAGCTTTGATTTGGAGTGAAACACTATAAATAATCCCTAAATGAGTCAATATAAGCTAGGACAATGTATTCCCCTATATTGGAGTAACTCTTCCTCTGATAACATATAAGTCTTCTATTTGTCAATGGTAAAGAAAGAGCTCCTACATCACTTCTCCCCATATGAATTTGTGGGATAATATAATTATTTTCTTCAAGTGCATTGGAATCAACTGACAGGACCACATACAATCTAAATGTTTTTTGAAATCATGTTTGCAGCCTCTGTATGTTTTGGCTGCCCCTCTTGCATGAATCCAAATCCACAGGCTTTATTCTGGCCCCTCACCTAAATAAGTAATGATCCGCAGGAGGAAAAATGGTATAAAGGACTGTTTACAAATCTTGGGCTGTTACTGAATGATTACTCTGTTTTATTTTCAACCTTCAAGCTAGTAGATAAGAATTTAGATGGAAGCATGGTGGCCGCATGTGTATGCTTGTTTTTATTTGTTCATGGAAGCCATGGTGATGAGCACACCTTTTTGAAGAAAGTGAAATTGACAGTAACCATTAGGATGTTGTCATCCTAGGCTTTGTGTTAGTGACATAAATTGCGCAAGATTTGATCTCAGTTAGTAAAAAATCCTCCTGCAAAGCAGGAGACCCCACTTAAATTCCTAGGCCGAGAAGATCTGCTGGAGAACGGATAGGCTACCCACTCCAGTACTCTAGGGCTTCCCTTGTGGCTCAGCTGGTAAAGAATCTGCCTGCAATGTGGGAGACCTGGGTTCCATCCCTGGGTTGGGAAGATCCCCTGGAGAAGGGAAAGGCTACCCGCTCCAGTATTCTGGCCTGGAGAATTCCATGGACTATATAGTCCATGGGTCATGAAGAGTCAGACACGACTGAGCAACTTTCACTTCGCTTCACTTTATACCAAGAGGAGGTATTATCAGAAGAGCAAAGACGCAAATGGTGTTAGTGCTATAACCACCAAGCTATGTAGACACAACACCTTCAAAAGGAGATTAAAGAGGGCTCCAGGACTTTGAGACTCATGTGGGGCTTTAGAGGATAGCATGTCTTAAAGGGAATACCTGAGAAGCCCTTTTATGATAAAGTGTGTCAGTAAATGTTACGGTATGTGGTGTGTCTGTGTGTATGTGTCTGTTTTCCCCAATAAGGTTGGGAACCACTGTATTAAACAGTTAAACATTATCTTGTATTTATTTTGTTTAAATATAAGATCCCTTTGCATTAATAAATACATGTGAATCCCCAATGTGTTAGAACCAAATGGTCCTTGGCCTTTGCCAAACAAAGTTGATTATAAAGTCTTTTGAATTTCCTTCATAGAAAACTGTATAACAAGTGATAAATGGAACTCAGCTGGAAAAATCTTGCTTCAGAAGAGTAAACAATATTATGCTTAGCATTTTCAGCCTAGGAAGTAATGTTTATGATATTCATGAGGCATCAGGAAATATTCCTGTGAAGTTATATAGTAGAAGATGGAGAGCAGATAAGCCTAAAAAGCAAGTTAAGACTTCTAAACTATGTTGAAAACTGTGAATTTTGCCCTCCTAATGAGGTTTTCAAAGCAGAGCAAGTGATGGAGAAATTTTTTTAAATAAATATTAATCATTTCAATGGTATATAATATTCACATGAAATATGCAGAGACCAGCAAAGGAAAATAAGAAACAGGAGCAACTGGAAAATTCAAACTTTGTATAAATACATCCTTCAAGAGTCTTTGCTTTGTATCATTTTATGTCAACTCAGTTTCAGTAAAGTGAAGTGGAGTGAAAAAGAATGAAACAAATATGTTGGAAGTTCTATGGCGGGTTAGTGAAGGCACAGGCCCCAAAAGTCTATCCAGAGGTCTAAGGACTTTACTAAGTGTTTAAAAGAAACATACACAATCTAATCTGCATTTTCTTGCTGTATTTTCTAAGTTCAGACCTCTAAGATACACTCTAAAGAGCCACCTAGTGCTTTTTAAAGACAAGTGTATACTCATGCAAAGAAATAAGACATAAGAAAACACATTGGGGAGTAAAAGGAAAAGCTTGGTAGAAATTGAATTGCCTTGAAAATTATTTTTTTTAAGTGTCCAGGAACTATCCGTTAAATGGATATGAACAGTGCTTATTTAGAGCTATGCTACAAAGTTTTGAAAATAATAGGATAATTGGGTCATCCTGTGGGTTTTAACGTAATTTCTCAAGTTCCTATATTTCCTACTTTTTCAATTCATCATCATTGGCATAAAGTGATTTCTCTTGTAGACATAATTTATATTTTCAAAGATCACTCAGGGCATGGTTCTTAGCCTATTTTGTTCTCTTTGGTTAGAGATACCAATGATAATCTGATAAAAGCTACATACCCTCCCTTCATATAAGTGCATATATAAATAATTTCTTACAATTTTGCTTTCATGTTTCACTTTTCCCTCCCTCAAGTTGAAAACTGCTGATCTAAGAAATTTGTTGTTGTGTAGCTGTGAAGTCGTATCGGACATTTTTGTGATCCCATGGACTGTAGTCCACCAGGCTTCTCTGTCCCTGGGATTCCCAGGCAAGAATACTGGAGTGGGTTGCCATTCCTACTCCAGGAGATCTTCTCAACCCAGGGGTCAAACCCACGTATCCTGCTTGGCCTGTGGGTTCTTTACCACAGAGCCATAGGGAAGCTCCATCTAAGAAATTAGAAGTTAGTATTTCAGGAATGTTAACACTGATAAAAACCATCCATAATAGGCCAAAGAATGAATGGAAAACCAAAAATTATCCTGTCCTTTCTATATTGCCTTTAATGTCTCCTCACTCGCTTACTTTCTGCTGCTGCTGCTGCTAAGTCACTTCAGTCGTGTCCGACTCTGTGCGACCCCATAGACGGCAGCCCATCAGGTTCCCTCGTCCCTGGGATTCCCCAGGCAAGAACACTGGAGTGGGTTGCCATTTCCTTCTCCAATGCATGAAAGTGAAAAGTGAAAGTGAAGTCACTCAGTCGTGTCCAACTCTTCACAACCCCATGGACTGTAGCCTACCAGGCACCTCCGTCCATGGGATTCTCCAGGCAAGAGTACTGGAGTGGGATGCCCATTGCCTTCTCCTGCTCACCTTTAAAATCAAAAGGGAAACTTTGATACTCATAAAATAAATAACATACGTGGCAAAGATGGATAAGTTCATCCTTATGCTATCCAAAATATTAGAGGTCTGAGCCCCAATTTAACTGAGGTACATGTGCAGAAGGTATGAACGCCAAGAAGATTTTGAGGCAACCTAACACAGGGGCAGGAGGATATAGGAGTTTGTTATCCAAATTACTTGGAATCAGATGTCATAATGTCTTTGATGTGCTAGAATTCTTCATGTCTACCTCTCAAGGTTATGTAAGAATTAGTGATGATGCTAAAGCATGCCTGACATGATTTATATATTCATACACTCACTTATTCATTTAGATAATACTTCTTAAATAGCTACCATATGTCAGATACTTTTGTAACAGCAGTGAGAAGGGAAGAAAAAACCCCACTCATCACTTAAGAACAAATCAATGCATAATACCTATAGAAACTCAGAGGGGATATTATAATAGATTCCACGAAGATTTTAAGATTGTTAACCAATCAGATCACCAGAAATGTGTTTATTTGCTGGCTGCTTGCCTTTTGAAAAGTTAATAATGACAGCAAAACTGTACTATTTAAAATATTTTTGTGTCAGTATAAAAGTCTAAACTAAAGCTTAAGAAAATGTTTTAATAAGAGCAATCTGAGGTTTGCTTTACTATTCTTGCTTGACTATAATTTGAGATTTATTTTATTGATTACCAATGAATCATTTTTTTAAGAGTCAGAATTATGATATGGCCCACAGTTCTCGAAAAACTTCCTTTTTTCAGTTTTATGCCTTAGAAAGGTCATTTGTTTTCAAGTCAGAGTCTGCTCCTATGGAAATCCAAGTATAACCTGGAAATTCATTTCCTTATGCCTGACCTCAGATAAGCTTTGTTTTTTCTGATGAGATGTATGTTAGCTTTTAGATTCCTTTGAACTTAATCCACAATATATTATCAAACATTTGATTTTTCAGCTGCATCCTAACTTTGTTGCTGGATAGTACTTAAACTAGATGCTTTTTCAAAATTTATTTTTTAATTGAAGATAACTGCATTACAAAATGTTGTTGTTTTCTGTCAGACATCAACATGAATTAGCCATAGGTGTACATATGTCCCCTAAACTAAATGCTGTGTATGTATGGCATACACAGTAGTATGTAGTATGTAGTATATCGATATACTTCATATCAATAGTAGTATTGATAACAGCAGTGAGAGGGGGGAAAGCACTGACTCATCACTTATGAACAAATTTATAACTTCTTCAAAATTTTTATATCATTTTCATGAAATAGTTCTCCAATTACTTAAAAAAATCAACTGATATCTAAGTAGCTCACAGTGGGAAATGTGTGTACTTTTCATTTGTCATCAACTCAGTGTGCCTATAAAGTCTGCTTGTGTGGAGGTGCACTTCCTTGCTTCTTTTTCTTCTCTTGTTTAAAACCGAGTGTGTTCAGATGTTATTACATCAATGAAGATTTCAGCCTTTTAAACATGGGTAACTTTATGCATTTTAATAGCATAAAGTCCTCCAAATGGTCTACCAGGCATCTACTTTAAGAGAAAATGACCAGCCAGGCCATCTGCATTAAAAATAAATGAAGCGTCAAAAATGATTTAAACCAAAGTCCTAACCATAGCCAGTTCATAAGATATTTGGAAGATAATTTAAAGGTTCACCAAATTTCACCATTTTTTTCTCCAACACATAATGCCCTGATTTTGATGTGCATTTGACAGTACAAACTCTCCTAATGAATAATAACAGGGGACATATAGACAACAATCATTTCCCTTGACTCAAAAGAGTGATCCCAGTCTTAAGCATGCATCAGAATCACCAAGAAGAATGTTTAAAACACAGATTTCTGGGCCCTATTCCAAGAGTTTTTGGTTCAACAAGCTCAAGAAGTCGCATGTCTTACAGAGTTCCTGGCTTAAATAAACGGTGGGGAAAATATTCATTGCAGGTGTAATATTTAGACCAAACTTCTGAGACGTGGTATGACAGGTAATTACACTCATTTACTTCAGGTAAGCTAAATTATTGCCTCTTTTGTTTTGGTTGTGAGAGCTTAACATGTATATTCACTTACCAGCATGTATGAGTCGTTTTCATGAAGATGACTTAGAAATATTCAGAATGGTATTGCTTGTAGGAGATCTATCCATTAATTACACTTCAAGAATGCATTTAAATTTGAATGATTTCCACCCCCAGAATATCAAGAAATCCTCTTTTCATTTGTTTTTCTTATTTTTATTCATTTCTAAATATTTTCTTGGCCATGCCACACAGCATGTGGGATCTTATTCCCCAACCAGGGTTCAAACCCATGCCCCTTACATTGGAAGCACGGAGTCTTAACCACTGGACCACCAGGGAAAGTCCCTGATCTTCTTCACATGTGCTCACACACTTCAGGAGTTACTTCTTCAATAGGTGCACTTGGAAACAGAAGTCTTTTGAAACAAAATTGGGTAAAGGAAGAAGATGATGCTACATGTACTCACAAGTAATTCCCCCCCCCCAACTCTGTTCTTTGTAACTGCCTAAAAGAAGGCTCCTGTAAAATTATTCTGTTCAATATTTGTATGTGTAGGTTGTATATAATAAAAGAGTCATCTGGGTTTCAGAGTTTCTCCCCTTCTTTATAAAACTGGAACCCCAGGGAATCTCTCTGCCCTTAAATGTCAAGGCAAATATGCCAGTTGTTTAGATATAGTAAATAAAATTGCTTTCCTACATAATTTGATAGAAGTGAGGCCTTGTTCATGTCATATCAAAGTTGTTACACTTATCAAGGTGCTATGTCATGAAAAAAATGGTATTGACCTTAACAAAAAATAGTCAATAATAATGATGATGACTAATACTCATTGAACATTTACTAGGAACCAGACAGTATATTAAGAAATTGATGTGAATTTACCTAAAGAAAAGGATCCTATGAAAAAAAGTATTATTTTCATTGAAAATTTAGGAATACAAGAAGACTGAGTTTCAAAAAGAGTTAAGTCCCTCCATGTCATGCAATTAGTAATTATGACTTCTATCAAGGCAGCTTTATTTCGGACTCCATCACCTTAATGGCTATCTCATTGTTTTATCCATGAGTTATATTTTGTGCTATTTTCTGTTACTCAAGCTAAGTAAAATTATAAGACATTTCACAAGGTCCTTAACAAGAGTAAAATACCTACCAAGTAGGAATATGTTCCATTTTTTAAAAATGGAGAAATAGAAAATGAGAGAAGTTATTTCATTTATGCCTGAAATAACGTACCATATAGCATGTGGGTGATACAGTGCAAAACTCTACAGCTATTGGAAATGTTATTAAATTGTGGTTCTCATCTTATGTAGGCAATAAGGTCCAAGGCAATGATATCTTTCTCAAAAAAAAAAAAAAAAGTGATCCAGTTTTTTCTTTTTAATGATACTGGCAAAGTTGAATAGAACATGGTTGTTCAAACAGACATATTAGGCATCAAATTGTATTATCTAAATTTCACAAACCTAAAAGGATTTATGTGTTAATTTTTGATGGTAAATCTGATATCTCCTTGACAGTCATGCTTCATAGGCATATTTTTTTTTTTTGGTAGAAATTATGTTGTAGCTATTTACAGTGGAAGTATAAGCTATCATTTATACTCCATTAGCTGTTGCCCAGCATTTCATACTGAAGTGATTAATATCACAAATTTATAGATATGAATTATTAAGTGAATTCTCTTGACATCCCAAGAAACAACTTAGCACTAAGTTAATGCAGCTCTGCAAATGAAATAAGCACATTCAACTGGCACTGATTCTGAGTATGTGTATCTATCCAAACAGTTCTCTGCACGGTGGTAATTCTTCTAAACCCTATAATTTATTCATCTAGGATACATTCCAAAGCATTGTTTGCATGTGTTATCCATTAGCTTTAAAAACAGTATTCATTATTGGGAGGGAACAGAAGACACAGCTCTTCAGAAAGGTGTGTGGCAGTGATGTTTGTGTCCAGGAACACGCCATTTGGCACTTACAGCCTAATCAGCAAAATGAAAGAGGAGCTGTGAGGATTCAAGATTTAAGTCCTTTACCTCCAATATCCTCCCAGAAGCCACACTACAATCACTGTACAATTCCAAATTTCATTCTAGAAGCCCGCCCATACTCCAAATGGAAAGAAACCTCTAAATGCCCCATGAAAATGTTTTCAAATACCCTGAAATTTGCTATTTCAAGCCACAGATAATAAATGGACACAAAGGTAATGACCTTAATTTTCATGAACTTATCAGAGCTAGGTTTCAAAGTGATGAATGTTTCTCCTTATCCGTGGCACAAACCATCCATAACAATTTAGAAAATGGAAAAGATTCCTTGGACCAAAGTATCACTCCATGAGAGGAATGTCACTCAGCTTTTAAAGGCAGTGCGAGCCCTCTGATGTCATCAGAAATGCTGACGTCAAGTTTTATGTTACAGGTCATTCAAACAGTGAGTGCCATGGACAAAGATGATCCCCAAAATGGACATTATTTCTTATACAGTCTTCTTCCAGAAATGGTCAACAATCCGAATTTTACCATCAAGAAAAATGAAGGTAAATATATTAGCATTGGGAAACAGGATAGGATATACATCAGAAAATAGGATGTGATTTCATAATTTCACTGAAAATATCAGCACAGTATTTTTTTTTCACCTATGAGCAGTTAAAATTTAGCTTATCAGCCTAAAGGCATGTTAATTGCAACTCTTCCTCTTTCCAGTATTCAAACAATACATATGGAAATTGTGAATGTGCAAGTTAATTTCGTCCCAGGCAGTACCTCAATCACCTTACTTATAGGAAATGAAAATAAAGATTTAAACCCTGTGAAAGTTCCAGTAATTTTAAGATACTGAGATATCTGATAGAGGAGGAGCTGGCTTATACTTTGCAGTTGTTAAGTTTTAATTGAATGTTTACCAAGTCTTTAGGGAAAGCCTATTCTAATTTTGCCTGCTTTGTGGGTACACATTAGAGGTATTTGTTTTAAGCCTGTACCAACTTTGACAACAGCAATTAGATCTGAAAATCCTTCTTGAAGGACACTCCTTATCAGTGTTATTTTGGTGCTAATATGAACTGATTTTATTGTTAAGTCTTTTACTCACAGAGAACATTTAATCCATTTCATTATTTGTTAAGAACCAAGCTCAGATTAACCATTTCCCTTAACTGTTGTCTATTACACAGGAAGGTCAGAGATCATTTTTTAAAAGTCTATCTCATCTATACATTTTTCTTTTCTAAGCTGCAGTATATTTAACAAGGATTTTTAGCTATTTATTTCGGCTCAGATGTATTTAAGTCTTCATTTCAGATGTTTCACGGAATGATTAGCAAAATAAATGTGTTGTCAGGGTCTGTCTTCTGGCTTTATTATAGGCATTTGTTTAGATTTATGAATGGCCTATGTAAAAAATAAACTATACTCAATTGGAAGAGTAAAATCTGGTTCATGACTTTTGGATTACCTGCTTTGTTTTGATTCAAGGAGGTAGTGAATTTTGATAAAACTTCCCTTATGAAGTGAAATAACATGTATGGCCCTTGTTAAAGTATATTCTGGCCTTACCTTTTAACAAAATTGCTACTTGTTTCTTTGGGGATCATGAATGCATCACAGAAAAGGAAATGAGAAAGCTGTTGTATAGATATTACTCATTCAGCTGGCTTCCACTGTTGCAAACATTAAGGAGATGAAATCTTGATCTCTCTCCTCAGTGATGGACTTACATGTGTTAGCTTCCCTTAATTAGGAGCTCTAATCCAAGTACATTGTTTTTGTTTTTTGGGTAACTCTGCCAACATTTCTCTTTTGCGGAAGTCACATGACTATGCCTAAGATGAGAGCCCCCTTGGAAATTCCAAACTGAGCTGAAAGTCTGTGCAAAAGTGTGGGCAATTCTTACTTTGATTTGAAGCAACAGGTATCAGTCATTATTTTTGCATATCAAATGCCCAACATTTTAAAATTCTCTGTGAAGAAATGTTTTCCCATCCCAGGTTTTGAGCTCCTTGGTGCTTTCTATGCCTTCTGCAATTCAGGATATGGCTGGCCATTATTAGTATGGCTCAATGATACTGCATAAACATATATTGGATGAATGAAAGGTTGTTACTGCATGCCTGTGAAAGTGTAGCTTTGTACTATATTTATTATGCCCTAAACCCTTTAAAGATGAGATTTTAGTCCTAAGGTGAATGCATTTCAAGTGTCTTCTCAAACTTTTAGAATTAATACAAAGTAGAAGCTTGTACACCTAGGAAAATTCTCTGTGCCCCATCACACATTTCAATAAAATTTCCAGTAAAATATTAAAGATATGCGGATTATCTGTTTTCTCTTGAAACTAGAAAATATGACCTAAGTTTTGACTTACCTCACAAGTGTGTGAAATAATTGCAAAAAAAAGGAGGTGGGGGGCCTAGGTATCACATAAGGGCTCAGAAGAGAAAGAACACTCTCTGTGCCATGATTGTTTATATAAAATTATGTGTTGATTTATTTTGTAAAGAGTGACCATATAATTTACTGTTCCAATTGGGATTTTTTTTTTTTAGAGTGAAAGGGGTTGCTATTTATATTTATGCCTAGAAAAACCATAAACCAGGACTGTCTTGTGGAAACCAGGACATATGTTCTCTGTGACTTGGATTTAAGATCTAAATATTCAATATCTCCACAGAATAAATCATGAACCCATAGGCTTTTAGAACAGATATGTCAAGTTTATACACTATCTCTCTTTTCCTAGATCAGAAATTCATTGAGTTTTGTTTCACTTTTTTGGAATCTGGATAGTTTCTAAGAAAACAGGACATAAACCACAATTTGTCTCCTCTTAATGTGTAGAAACCATTAAAGTAATGGAAAGAAGCTGTCGGATTTAAAATGCTGGAGATACATTGATAAGAAGGTACATAAGATGATGTCTTGTGAGCCTGTTACCCACTCCTTAAGATGATAGAATACAAAACAACCAAAAAAAAATTCAAATATTAGGCATCATTTACTCTAAAACTATGGTATGTTTTATGTTTGAAACATGAGAAAATCAAATGATGAGCTCATATTCAGAACGGTTTTTTTCTTCTTCAGATTGATTTTAAAATGGTCAGTAGCTGATGTTTCTCCACTGAGAACATCATGATTTACAAGTCCCAGCCCACCAGATAAGGGTTAATATTTTGAGAGAGGCAACATAGTCAAATCCATAATGGATGGGTGGATGGCTCCTCTTATGAACTGGATCTTTAAGGGAGATGGCTTCGGTATTTGGCATTTTCTAAGAAACTTGCAGCATGTCTTTCAGTTCACATTTACTGTGATCTTTCTCTCCTCTCATATAGCTTGGTCTTTCTGCAATTTTCAGCTGACTAATTCATAATCACAAACAAAATGAGATAGAAATTAACTGTCTCTTGTCTCCTATGCAGTTGGGTGATTTCACAAATAATTCTCTTTCTGAATATATGAGAATTATATTCATGCCAGAATAGGAACGCAAACTTCAACACAGATAAAGGTGAAAACAAAGGTCAAAAATGTGAAGAGTCACTCATCACATGTACACACTAAACAACCACAACAACTTACATCTTCTCAGTTATATGGCCCCAGATATCGTTTTCTTCATCTTCCAGTTGGATGAATTTATAAACAAAGGGAGTGTGACTGACTGCACTTCAGTACTGACTTTCATTCCAATTGTGAAAATGGAAGATACTCAACAATTAACTATAACAAGTCAGAGAAAATAAATGAACTTCCCCCAGATACAGAAACATCTTGAATGCAGGAAATCTGAGGCTGACAGAAACATGATTTTCTCTAGCCTGCACACTGTAGTTAGAAGATTTGATGGAAATTGCCAGGAAGCTAGCTGGAAAAGTGGGTATCTTTACTGAAATATTTGAATCACATGTGTAGAATAATGAGAATAAACATATCTCTGCCCTAAAGAGGGTCTGTGGGAAAGAGAGACATGGACTTGGCCTCAATTATAGCTTGATTAGACTACTGGTTGGGAAAAACAGTGGGGAAACCAGAGTATCTGATGACACTATTTTTGTTTTTGTCTCTTCTTGATGACTCTTCATTAACCAAAATTCTATTAGCAAGAACCTCACTCTAAAAGGCCTGATTTTGATAATTAATTTGGATAATGGAGATGCTGACTGGAGCTTTGAAATAAGTGTGCCTTCAGTTATCTCAATGTCCATTCCACAGTTCCCTGTTCAGAGCATAATTCATGTTTTGTTTGGCAGGGTTTCCATCTCAACTCAACGGCCAACTTCAATCATTATGTGTTTCACATCTTTTGATCCTCTAGAAACCTCCCTTGTGAGAATACTGACCACAGACCAGTTATTTTAAGCCTCAATGTCCTCATCTGTGATACCAAAGATAACACCACCTATCTACCCCTTGGGTGTGCTTTGATGGATATAAGTAACCGATGGCTTACAGAGCTATTATCCCAATGTCTGGCACACAGAAAAATACTCATCATGAAATGGGACAAGATCCTATTTACAAGAATCCTCAATGCCCGTGCTGTGTTCCATCTCTTCTGGTTTACTGTTCTCAAACAGGTCTCTTTGCAGCTTTAATTCTGTTGATTTTTGAATATTGCACAGTAATTCTGAAACTGGCCTCATTTGGTAGCTGTGAAAACCATGATCCTCACTTGCAATGCATTGCAGTCTAAAGCGTATCATCAAAGAAACATAAAAGGGAAAAAAATAGGAAGACGGGAAGGTGGGGAAAGAACGAAGATATTTACCAGCCACAAAATTGCTGGGATTCCTGGATTTAGTTTTAAATATTCAGGCTTTTTTTTTTTTTCCTTTCTCCTTTGCCAACATGAAACTCAGCGTTCTCCACACAAAGGCTAATTCCAGTTTCCAACTTGTTAAGATGATATTCTATTCTAGCATATCAAGTTGTTTTAAATTCATCTACTACCTCTCAAAACAGACTCTATGGGAATCAGTTTGTATAAGCTGGAAAATGAACGACAGTCTTCCTTTGCTCTTTTGAATAATACCAACTTAATTCAGAAGCCTCTTGCCCCAAAACTAAAATTTACTGCTTGAAAGTGGGTTTCCCTCCTAAGCCAGCCCCAGCTGGTCTTCTTTTCTCTGTCCTCTGTCCAACTGAATCCTCATGAACACTTCTCCTGTGTTCAGGAGGTAGGTTTCCAGGCAGAGTTCCTCTTTCCTCTCTCTTAAGCCACTCTACCTCGTCTGGGCTGAATGAGACCTGAAAGGCCTTCCTGATGATCCACACAGCAAAGAGGACCACCCTGGTAAGCCGATTGTCCTCTTTCTAGCCACCTTGAGTCTCATTAAATTCTTCCATTACACCAAGCTGCTTTGAAACTAACAGAGGACTTTCCTAAATAGCATCTCTTTCCTCAAGTATTCTTGACAAAAGCCTCCATCCCTCAGCGACAGTGGACTCATTATTATTGGGTTACTCTGGCAACCATACCTAAGCAACAAGTGAACACTGTGTGCTTGTGTGAGTGTGATAATGAATACCTATCCACGCATGCTTCCAATATGGTGATCTTGTCCACTCTGCTCACACAATAGACTTCCACAGCATCAAACAATGACAAGAGGGCTCTTTCATATATGATGTTAGCTTTTACCCATATGAAGCAAGGCATTTTTCCTCAGTGTTAAATCATAAAAGGTAGCGCTCGATTTGCATGAAACAGAAGGGCCAACTGGGATTCCGAATATGCAGAATAGCATTATGCATACATGATCCAAAAAGGCTTCTGCTTCAGTAATTCATAATTTATTGTTTATGCTTCCAGCAATGTTTCGTTGATAAAAAGCCATTTATGTTTCATTTTGTCGTCTAAACTGTAATTAAAGATGATGTGCAAGTTAAGAAAAATAGATAACAGATCTGCACTTCCAAGTTGAGTGTGGCTGTGGAGTTTGGTTCAGAAAACTAGATTTTCTTTGCTTAAGAAGTTTTTATAAAGCTCTTGTTATTTTGTATCATTTCCAAATTTTTTTTTGTATGTTTGGTTTTCTTTTTTTAAGTCATAATACAAGAGTACCCTCAGAAGTTAAGGATTTCTTTTGCAAAATTTGATAAGCCTAAAATTATTGCTCTGGTCATACACAGTATAGTACAGCATATATTTTCCAATGTATGTTATGGAAGACAATTTAGTTCTGAGATTGCTGATTCCTATGGATATAATTTAGATACACTGCATAAACTGATATGTGTAGTTGTCCATATGCTATTCAGAGTTATGAATTGATTCAGAGCTTCACTATCAACCTGCTTGCAATCATTTCTGGTTCTTATAGAGAATTCTAATTGTGAAGATTTTTGAAAGAGAAAAAACAAGAGATAAATTTTCACATGGTTAGTTACCTTGAAGTTATCTTAAAAATACCTTATAGCATAGACATTTGTTTTATTTTTGTTTTAGAATTTCGCTTTCTGAGACTTTTGCTTCAAAAGAAGAAAAAAAATAGAACACTTGTTGTTGGGAGCAACTGTACATTAGGGGAAGTATAAAGAATTACTCAGAGAACACACTTTTTTAACCAAATCTTGTTTAGACTACTTTGTTGTTTGTGTCATTAAAGAATAATGTTATTTACTGATCTGTCATGTATTTGCAAGCATGAAAATAAGCCTTGGGATTTTGCGGGTGCCAAATAAACATGACTGTCCTTTGGTAAGCACAACCAGATATTAAAATTGAATGTGGAAACAAAATGAGCTGTCAGTCTATGCAAATTCTCCCTTTCTAAAAAAAGCATTAAATGTAGTTGACAATCACTTCGTCTCCTTTCAACACAGAAGTTCCCATTTTGAATTAATTTGAGCATTTTATAGACACAACATTAGGCATACGTGACATGCCATTTAGGGATGTGACCTGAATAACACCCACCCTGTTCTTTGGATCCTTCAGTTTATTAAAGTGTGTAGAGAAGGCAGAGAAATAATTTGGGAACAGTAAAGGGGACACTTACATAGATAAACATTTAAAAAGCTGACTTAGGATGAATTAGAATGAATGATAAAAGAGAGCCCCTGTGGAATATAGAACAGCACCGGCTTTCTGGTTAAGAATATTTAGTTTTGAATCCTAGCTCTTCTGAATATGAACTGTGAGAAGTTGCACAAATTGTTGAATAACCTCAAGCCTTTTTCTAGAAGAGGAAAATAATAACTATCCTTATGTTGTTTTTTATAAGAAAATATTAAGTTAAAAAAATAAAAATGTGCTAAGTTCAGTGTCTGGTGACTAGAAGGGACTCAATAAATATTAGTTTCCTCCCCTTCTTTCTCTTCTTTTTCTACAAATTTGTGAGCCCCCTGAAGCTGTCTCATTCACCCAGTGCAACAAATAAAAATATCAAAAAGGAAACCAAAATAAAGATTTGGGTGATAAGTAGTTATATACTGTTCAACTGTCCCTTACCTGAGAGGCTAGTGATTGAACATATCAGTAAATGTTGGCAACGAGTAAAGCAGGGAGAAAGCAGAAATGGGAAAGAAGAGTATTTGGGTAACCCTGATTACCATAAGATGATCAATAGCTAAAAATAAAAAGTACCTAAAAACTGTAGGTTTCCACAGGACTCAGTCCAGTTGCACATATGGCTCTCTATATTGACAAATGGAATGTTTAAGAGTTGATAGAATGATAAAATTTTTGAGCTAGTGGCACCTTAGTAAATAGCCAGGTTATGAAGATATTAGATGCTAGATACAGAGACTTCAAATGTATTTCTTAAAAAATCAATAGTAGACAACCTACTGTATAGCACAGGGAAGTCTACTCAGTGCTCTGTGGTGACCTAAACGGGAAGGAAATCCAAAAGAAGTAGAGATATATGTATACATACAGCTGATTTACTTTACTGTACAGTAGCTGCTGCTGCTGCTAAGTTGCTTGTCGTGTCCGACTCTGTGCGACCCCATAGACGGCAGCCCATCAGGCTCCCTCGTCCCTGGGATTCCCCAGGCAAGAACACTGGAGTGGGTTGCCATTTCCTTCTCCAATGCACATAAGTGAAAAGTGAAAGTGAAGTCACTCAGTCGTGTCCAACTCTTAGCGACCCCATGGACTGGCAGCCTACCAGGGTCCTCTGTTCATGGGGTTTTCCAGGCAAGAGTACTAGAGTGGGGTGCCACTGCCTTCTCCAACTGTACAGTAGAAACTAATACAATAACGTAAAGCAACTATACTCCAATAAAAATTAACTTAAAAAAAAGACAGTGATGAGAGATGTCCTCTCTCCAACTTTATTTTCCATCACTCTCTCCCTTCTACCTTGTTCCCATCTTATACATCCTTTAGGTTGAACATGCAAAACCAGTCACGCTTTCTGTACTTGCTGTCCATTCCTTCTGTCTGGAATACATACTCTCTGCTCCCTCTATTTTCTATCTGTCTAATTCCAAGTAGTTCATAACAACCCAGATTCCTCTCGGCTGTGAGGAGAAGAAGGGAGTACTTAACATTTCTGAAAAGTTTTCTTCACTTTTCGCTGCAGGACTGTGACGACTGCTAAGGTAGACATGTGTATCTATCTTGAGTCAAAGAGTAGCTCCTCCACTGTCCTCTGAGGTTATTGATGAGACAATATATCTTCATTCACTCAGATATTCATTCAATACCTATTTATTTAGTGTTTACCACCTGCAAGGCACTACCCTGGGAATTGAAAATAAAACAGTGAATAACATAGACACTGTATTGTCCTCCTGTACAGAGTATTTTTGTTCTCCTTGGGACTCAGTCTTCTACTAATCTGAATTCTCAGAGAGAAAGGCTATAACTTAACATGGCTTTTTGTCATCGAGGGGAGAAATTCACAGGCAAAGCCTGCAAAAATGCTGTGATTTGAGGAGGAATGATCAAACATTCTAACTTCTGTACTGTCATAAACGATGTCCCTGCTTAAATCTTCCTCAACTTGTGAAACAGTTTCTACATAAAGGATTGAAAGTGAAAGTTGCTCACTTGTGCCTGAGTCTTTGTGACCCCATGGACTATACAGTCCATGAAATTCTCCAGGCCAGAATATGGGAGTGGGTAGCCTTTCCCTTCTTCAGGAGATCTTCCAAACCTAGGGATTGAACCCAGGTCTCCCACATTGCAAGCGGATTCCTTACCAGCTGAGCCACCAGGGAAGCTCAACATAACGGGTTAGGTTTTCCTAGATTCCCTCTCTCACCTTAAAAAGTGTTTAGCTGATCGAGGTAGTGATGTACATCTGCAGTCACCAGCAGATAATCCTCCCTGTGAGTTTCATTGGCATCCTCAGGATTCCTGAGCTTAGACACATGATGTTGAACTATATTTTTTTTAAATCTTTTTTCTGCTTGCAGAGTCAAATCATGTTGTGAGCTCTTTCCAAATCCACAGCGATCCACAGACATCACTGCAATTTGTGCTGCAGGACTGTGAGGCAGGGCTGACAATTCTATTTTTGCAAGTTTATTAGAATCCATTCTAGTTTTGATCCACATCTCCTGGTAAATAGTTCATGCATTTTCCAGTTGCTATGCATAGTTGGTTTAGGTATCTGTCAGCTAACAATTTTCAGCTAACTTTCAGTGTTGTCTAATGTTACTGAGGGCCCCTGGCAACTAAAGGATGGTATTGTTCTGGTTTCTGGACATCATGTTGGGTTCATTTTCTATTTGTTGCCTGTTCTATTCCTAAGCTGCCTCCAGAATGAATGTGCTGATGCACTTTATAGAGGAAGACAGTAATTGTTGTCCTTGGATCTTTTTGGGTTACTGATTAACTTTGCTTTCATCCTAATAGATGGCCTACTAAAATTTCTTACCTCTATTGCTTGAGTATATTATTCTCAGCCTTTGGAAGGCTGTTTATCTTAAAGCAGTCTGAAAAAAAGGGTGTTGCTGTACCTGGTGAGCTGAGCAGAGTCATCCTTCTCTGAGTGTCATGCTTTCATTTGACCAGAGATGGCTAGTTTCGTCAAGGTCACACTGTGATATACTTCTCCCTGGACTTTAGTTTCCTCTCTCACAAAATGAATAGGTTCATGCTGGGAGCTAAGGACTCATCTATTCTAACATACTGAGTGTGCAAACTCATGGTATTAGGAGATAGAGTACAAACTTTGAAATCAGACAAGTCCCCCATCCACCAATTAATGAAGATGTGACTTTGGACAAGGCTTTTAGTTTTCTGTAGCAGGCTGTATTGGACAATGTTAAAACAAAACCACTGTGATGAGCAAATCAAAGAATGTAAGATGAATGTCTTGATGAAAGTGAAAGAGGAGAGTGAAAAAGTTGGCTTAAAGCTCAACATTCAGAAAACAGATCATGGCATCTGATCCCGTCACTTCATGAGAAATACATGGGGAAACAGTGGAAACTGTGTCAGACTTTAATTTTGGGGGCTCCAAAATCACTGCAGATGGTGACTGCAGGCATGAATTAAAAGATGCTTACTCTTTGGAAGGAAAGTTATGGCCAACCTAGATAGCATATTCAAAAGCAGAGACATTACTTTGCCAACAAAGGTCTGTCTAGTCAAGGCTATGGTTTTTCCTGTGGTCATGTATGGATGTGAGAGTTGAACTGTGAAGAAAGCTGAGTGCCGAAGAATTGATGCTTTTGAACTGTGGTGTTGTAGAAGACTCTTGAGAGTCCCTTGGACTGCAAGGAGATCCAACCAGTCCATTCTAAAGGAGATCAGTCCTGGGTGTTCTTTGGAGGGAATGATGCTAAAGCTGAAACTCCAATACTTTGGCTACCTCATGCAAAGAGTTGACTCATTGGAAAAGACTCTGATGCTGGGAGGGATTTGGGGCAGGAGGAGAAGGGGACAACAGAGGATGAGATGGCCAGATGGCATCACAGACTCGATGGACATGAGTTTGGGTGAACTCCGGGTGTTCTGCAATTTATAGGGTCACAAAGAGTCAGACACGACTGAACGACTGAACTGAAATGAACTGAAGATGAATGTCAAGGGCAGTGTGTGAACTTATGTGATACTCTATGTACTTTGTCCTCTTTATCAACCTTGAAAAGAAATAATGCAAATGGAAGTGATCTTTACACTAGAAATTATTGTACCAGATCTCTTCCATATTAAAATGTGAATAGTATTATTAAAAGATATGCTTCTACAGTATTATAGGTTCTCAATAATTTGTTGAGCAGGGCTCTGGACATATTAAAGAATTAAATTATTCCCATACATCAAAGCACTCAATGAACATATGATACATGGCTCTAATAGTTCAGAATTGCTAAGTCTTGTCTATATTCTAAGACTGAAGACAATAAAAGTTAACAGTTTTATGAAGATATTCAATTACTGGATTCAGTTTTGATTTATCAGAAAGATCTCTCAAAATGAGAGAATTTGAACAAATTTTTCAGGGATAAGAAAACAATTACAGGTACAGGTGCCTGTCAAAGTTGTGGAAGAATGATCAGATATATGAATAATTTACTTAAAGGAGAAACAGGGAATTTTTCTTTCTTTTAAAAGAAAAATGCAATGAAATATTTTGTGGAGTCATAAACTCTGTGATCATAAGACTTCACTTGATTCCCCAAAAGAAATTAATGAAGTAGTTCTTTGTATTTTGAGTATATCTGCATCTATTCTTAAGGTTCTTCATAGGACAAAAACAAATGTGTCACACATTGAAGAGGCTTTTACACACACACACACACACACAGAGTTTACTAGTGGTGCTGGGAAGTAAGTTGATATAAATACATGTTACATGTATCAGTAATAGATTTAGAAGAATTTTCTCAGTGTAAAGTTTCAAATCTTTAAAATTTAAAAAAAAATCACTTTGGCTGTATTCTGAAATATATTGTGAGTTGACATAAAACTTTGCCATGAATGTTGGAAGGCTAAAGTTCAAAGAAGAAGGTTTTAGAATAGTTAAAAGACAATTATCCAGAATTTATTATCTTTTTCCTCAAAGAAAGAAAACTAAAATGTATGCAGGTAATTATATAATTTCACATTTGGACTGGGTAGACAGGAAAAAAAAAAAAAAAAACAACCTATACCCCTATATTAATCCTGTTAGAACTTTTCTGTCTTTCTAAAAATACTTATTCTAAAATGGATGTTTAATTTTGCAAGAACTTGTCTTTCAAGGAATAATCTAACATTAAATACCATGAACACAGAATTGCTTACAAAATAACTTTCATTGAGAAATATTAAAAAGGATTGTAAGATTAGAAAGTATGCTTACATCTCTGTTTAGGATATTATTTAAAAGTCCCGTCATTAAGACAAACCTATATTTTCTTACTTTGAATGGGTTGTATATCAAAGTGAAAAAAAATGCTAAAATGTATTGATATACATAATACATATCTGCTGCTGCTGCTGCCAAGTCGCTTCAGTCGTGTCCGACTCTGTGCGACCCCATAGACTGCAGCCCACCAGGCTCCCCCGTCCCTGGGATTCTCCAGGCGAGAACACTGGAGTGGGGTGCCATTGCCTTCTCCGAGAAAATCCTTCTTGATAAAGGCAGCAATGTCCTTCTCTATCGCTGCCTATATCAAGCAGGATTTTCTCGGAGAAGGCAATGGCACCCCACTCCAGTACTCTTGCCTGGAGAATACCATGGGCAGAGGAGCCTGGTGGGCTGCAGTCCATGGGTCGCTGGGGGTCGGACACGACTGAGCGAATTCACTTTCACTTTCACTTTCATGCACTGGAGAAGGAAATGGCAGCCCACTCCAGTGTTCTTGCCAGGGACGGGGGAGCCTGGTGGGCTGCCGTGTATGGGGTCGCACAGAGTCGGACACGACTGAAGCGACTTGGCAGCAGCAGTCCTTGTCTATGTTGTACTTCTCCATAGCCTGCATGGCACAGTCAACGGCATCTTGTTGCAGGTCCTCAGACATGTCTGTATTCCTGATCACTGCCTTCCGGTCAGACACTTTGACACCACAGAGGCGAGTTCTCGCGGGGCCCCGGGGGAGCAGCGATGGCCTGAGGCAGAGCGCGGGCAGGGAGGTGTCCCTTCGGCTCCTCGGGCAGCAGCCACCGCCGACGCGGTCTCCGGTTCCCGCAGGCCGGGACCGAGCGCTCGCGCCGCCGCCGTCCTCCCTAGTGCTTTCCCGGCCGCCCGCGCTCCGCCTCGCGCCCGCCGACCCGCCTGCTCCGCGCTAGCGCCTCGCAGCTCCGCTCCGCTCTGCCGCCTATTGCTATATATATATATATACACACACACACACACATAAACGTACACAGGGTGAGTATTATTAGCGCCCTTTTTCAGATGAGCAAATTGAGGCTCAGATATGTTCATTGACTTGCCAGGCACAGAATGCCGCTACCACGCTGCTAAAACTGCATTCTCATAGTAGCACCTGCTGCCTTTCGATGCCTTACACTATACTTCTAGGATATTTGCTCATTAAAACTGTAGCTATTTCACTTATAGTTTCCAAACACTTGTGCTTTCTTTTTTCAAAATATGGAAAGTTAGAAACTAATAGGGAAGCATCAAAGAATATCATCACAGTATTAGTTGGAGAAAACCTGGCAACATCAACAAAAAAAGACTAAACAAATGCTTTACTGTGGGTATTGCAGGCCTAAAACACACAGAAAATTGATTATGCCTACTGCTTAGTGAGCATCTACTATATGCCAAGTGTGAATCTAGACTGTCTGATCCTCACAATGGTCTTTGATATTCATTACAACGATATTGTTATTAAGAAACACAGTAAAGCATTTGTTTCCTATGTTGATGAAGAGAACAACGACTCTTGTATTGGGCTAATAGTCCTGGTGGTCTTGCACAACTTTCAACTCTAATTTTGATGAAGATATAGAAAGATACCTTTCTATATATAGACAATTATATAGAAGATAGAGAAACATGAAAGCCACAAAAACTGATAGTCAACATATTGCCAAAATCTGGAAGGCCCATCTAACTAAAATGTTGAAAAGATCTTGCAACATAATCCTCTTCTAGTGATCATACATTATCACTCAAATATATATACACAATGCATTGACAAAAATAACACAGATAAATCATTTAAAAAATTTTAAATACAAAGAGTCTAAAATACATTAAATAGAAAGAAAAGGCATTTAGAAATATTTACTGTTTTTTAGAAATGGGACTTTCATAGTACTTCAGTTCCACATAAACAGTTTTTATATAATTTTTAGTAATATGATGGGACATTCACATGATCTTCAGTTAGAGACACATAAATACTTGACTCCTGATCTTGATCAGTATCGTTTTTCCCTTGGCTCTTCTTAGGATTATTAGGTTTGTACAGAACAGAGTAGGGACTTAAAAACTAAGTCATTGGACCTATACCTCAATATAGTCTGAGTGAGTGAAAGCAAAAATCACTCACTCAGTCCTATCTGGCTCTTTGCAACCCTGTGGACTATACAGTCCATGGAATTCTCCAGGCCAGAATACTGGAGTGGGTAGCCTTTACCCTTCACCAGGGGAACTTCCCAACCCAGGGATCGAACCCAGGTCTCCCACATTGCAGGCAGATCCTTTACCAGCTGAGCCACAGGGGAAGCACAAGAATACTGGAGTGAGTAGTCTATTCCTTCTCCAGTGGATCTTCCCAACCCAGGAATCGAACTGGATCTTCTGCATTGCAGGGGAATCTTTACCAACTGAGCTACCAGGGAACCCTCTTCAATATAGTCTAGTTAATAATTTCTAATGGAGACGAGTCAATTGTAGTGGCCAGAAACCACATCCGCGCAACACACTATCTTAGCCTTTTCTCTGACTGAAAGCCTAACCTCTCATCTGATGCCTTTGAACTTTGATATCACCAAACATAAGATATTGTTAAGGAGATGAATCATTAATTTATATCCAACTTAGACAAATAATGTTCAACTAAAAAGCTGACAATTAAATATAATGCAATATGGTCTCAACTACAATACACACTCTTATTTCAAAGATATTTCAGTCAATACGGTATTTAGATTAGTAAACTTGAAGAAAAACACATTGCCTTATACAGAACTGGAGGAAATGGACAAGAATGTAAGTATAGGGACTTCCCTGGTGGTCCAGTGGTTACAAATCTGCCTTGCAATGCTGGGTTGCAAGGCATGGGTTCAGTTCCTAGTTGGGGAACTGAGATCCCACATGCTGTGAAGCAACTAAGCCTGCGTGCCATGTGCTGCAACTAAGACTGGATACAGCCAAAAAAAAAAAAAAAAAAAGAACCTAAGCAAAAAAAAAAAAAAAAGCTGGGTATAAAGATCACTGGGTTTCCCTGATAGCTCAGTTGGTAAAGAATCTGCCTGCAATGCAGGATACCCCAGTCTGATTCCTGGGTCGGGAAGATCCCGGGGAGAAGGGATAGGCTACCCATGCCAATATTCTTGGTCTTCCCTTATGGCTCAGCTGGTAAAGAATCCACCTGCAATGCAGGAGATCCCAGTTTGATTCCTGGGTCAGGATGATACCCTGGAGAAGGGAAATGCTACCCACTCCAGTGTTCTGGCCTGGACAATTCCTTGGACTACAGTCCACGGGGTTACAAAGAGTTGGACATGACTGAGCAACCATCACTTTCACTTTCATAAAGATCACTACTGTATATCAACATTCCACCAAATTTAAAGTTTAAGCAAAATGCAAGAGCTCTAACGAAGCACATTTCCAAAGGCAGTCATCACTTTTTTTATATTACTCATTTGTATCTTTCAAAGTAAGCAAAGCACTGTTACCAAGGAATTACTTATCCATTTCTCTTAAAAACACTGTTTCCAATGTCGGAATTGTAAAATGGGAATTTAAAATCCAAATCTTGGCTGTGCAAGAATCTTCTGGAATGCATTGTTGTAGTACGTGCTGGGTCTTGATTGTAAGTGTAGAATATGGAGTTTTAGCACTGTAAAGATTCTCTTATCAGAACCTTTCCTCCTCAGAAGGGTGACAATGAGCAGGTGGTAGAGACCAGCAAAGTAGCAGGGGTTTTTAGTAATGTAATTCGGATGGACCAAGTAGCAAAGTTGCTGGGACCTTATAATTGGAGAGAAGGAAGCTGGTGTCAGGTAAGGATGGAGTTTAAGGGGTTAAACTAGCTATATTAAACCTTCCTATAATGTATCCTGGACCTCTATATGCAGATCCCAAGGGGGTTATGGAGGGTTAAATTAGTGAGGAGGACTTGGCAGGAGGAATTCCCAAAAAGTCAAAAACTCTTCACTACTAGGTATGTAGATGTTCCCACCTGTGACTCTCCTCCTTAAGAGCAGTACCCAGCCAAGGTGCTTGTTCCATGGGTATGTATGCCTTATGACTCAGCAGGAGGGCAGAGATGAACAAAATAAGACATCAGAGAAGTCCCAAGTTCCCTTAAGAGATCCGGGGAAAATTTAGGAAACCAACAGGCCAAAACCAGGCTGTGAAAGTTAAGCAGATCGAGTCCATAATTTACTAGTCAATTCCTGGGTCCCTGTGAGGTTCACATTGTAAAGTCTATTGAATGTTGGACTTATACAGGCAAGACCACACACATTACAATGGGCCTGAGCCTCCTGATATTCAGCATGCATTCATTTATTTTCTTAGAGGGCTGAGAAGGAAAAAAGTTATGATGCAGAGAAAATTACAGGAAAGAGGGAAAGCGTGGGCTCTTCCAGCTGTGATCCTATTATTCTTGGTCCCACACAATTTGTGACTTCCTTGGGCTTATAATACTTAAAATACTCTTAGAAGCAACAACGATGAAAGTGAGCAGTGACAGAGAGAGTCACACAAGGTAGGGAGGCCATCTCCCACAGACTGGGTTCTGTCTATGGGCTGCATCGCTTATTAGCTGCTCTTTGATAAGTATTGCGTTTCTCAGCCCCCAGTCTTCTCTTAAGATAAGTACATCTAGGCATTACTTACAGCATGTCAAGGAATTTAAAAAACAAATTATGTGACCTTAGAGTATAACGCACGAGCTCAAAGGGAAGATCAAAAAATGGTGGCTGGGTTTAACAAATAAAAGAAACTGTTAAATGAATGTATACATTTCATATAGCTTCACACAAAAGAGCTTGGGAAATGCTCACACCGCTCTTAAACAGAAAACAACTAGATGGAGAGAGTGCATATATTTATTAAAACATATTTGCTTATTCAGGACAGAAAACCTCTCTCAAATTACCTGAACAATAAATGGAAACCAGCCCAAATAACAAAAAGTCCCCAGGGGTTAAAATGCCTTCTCTCGTGATCAGATCCAAGTGCCCCAAGGATGTCACAGGCCCTGTCTTTCCCCAGCACTTTTCCTCTGCTTTCTTTCTCTGTGCTGTGTTGCTTCCTCTGTACATTTTCTCCAAAGAATAGGAAAGAAAGCTTGCAAAAAGTGCAGGCCTATATGATCTCACAGCTGTAAAGATCTCACAGCTTCTCTATGCCAGGTTGCACATCAATCCCTAGCTTAAAAAATGGGTGAGGACTTGTCTGGTAGTTTAATAGTTAAGCTCCATGCTCCCAAGGCAGGGGGCCCGAGTTTGGTCCCTGTTTTGGGAAACTAGATCCCACTGCTGCAGCTAAGACCCTTCACGCAGTCATGAAGATCCCGTGTGCTGCAACTAAGACCTGGTGCAACCAAAAAAAAAAAACAAAAACAACACAAGGTCCGTGTTTGATCTAGGAGATGAGCATGTGACTCAACTAAGCTACCCTCTGCATTTATGGGGAGGAAATGCTCTCAGGGCTACGGCTGTGTGAATTGTCCCCGGTGCAAAGCCCTAAGCCATGGGAGGAATGGTGACTCAAAACCAGCACACACTCCCTTTGAGAAGCTATGACCCCAGTGCAGTCTCCTTTGTCTCATTTTTAGAAAGGCACCATCTCATCACCAAGCCCTTGAATTCACTGAGGCTATAGCTTCAAAACATAAGTACATCTTTTAATTCACACAAATGCCACCTTAGACTAGTAGCAGCCTTGAGACCCCTGTTGGTTCAGCCTGGGTAAGTCCCCACCTTCCGCTGCAGACAAGCCTCTTGACTGACAATCAGAATATGTGAAGTAAAGAAGAAATGAAAATGTTAGTTGCTCAGTCATGTCTGACTCTTTGTGACTCCATGGACTGCACCCTGCCAGGTAACTCTGTCCATGGAATTATCCAGACAAGAATACCAGAGTGGGTAGGCATTTCCTTCTCCAGGGGATCTGCCCGAGCCAGGGATCAAACCGGGGTCTCGTGCATTTCAAACAGATTCTTTACCATCTGTGCCACCAGAGATATGAAGGAAGGTCCGGTTTAAAAGGAAGGCAGATTGGAAAGATTGTATGGATGGGATGAGCAGATAAGTCACAAATAGGCCAGTAGCACTGGTGCTGTGAGTGACCTCAACAAAGGGATACCTATGTGTCCCTTGGGAAGCTACTCTGTAAAGAATGACTCTCCCTGTTCAAAGTTATGAATTGCAGTTGTCTATTATGTGACTTACATTGCATTACATTGCAATATATCATTGTGAGATGTGACATAATATAATATAAGTGACATGGCAGCTAAAATTTTACAGCAAGAAAACTTTTTTTTTATATCCAGGATCTGCTATCAAATTTGATAGCAGCTATCAATCCATTTTTTTTTTTGTCTGCAGATGGATCAAGAATTTGATGTTCATGAAAAGCAGGTCATTTTGAAACATCCACAAACACTTCAGTGCCTGCACAACTTAGTTACCATAAATCTTTCACAATCAAAACCAAACTCTTAGAGCTGCATTAGTCTTGACTCAAGTACTGTTTATGCTTTCTAAGATAAGTACAACATTGTTTATTATTTTAGATTTTGGATTTGGTTTTCTTTTGGATATTGCTAGAAAGTGTTGATCAGATAAATTATTTTAGTCCCCAGATCAAACGAGCAGTTCACAACTGAATGTGATTGTGTTGTTCAGGAGGTATTTGGCAACATCTGGATACATCACAACTGAGACAGGGGTGAGAGGTTACTTGCATCTAGTGGGTAAAGGTCAGAGATGCTGCTAAATGTTCTATGATGCACAGTCCAGCACCCACAAGTCATTCTGTCTAATGTCTTGGCAATGCCTCTGATCTCAAAGGTCACTGTTTAAATGAATTGGCCTAGACTTGGTCCAGCGGTGTCCCAAGTAAAAACATAATGAATGTAGAATTGGTTTCATCCATCACCTTGTCCTCAAAATAGGCCATGGAAATACATTATTTAAATATCTAGCTGACATTTTGGGGCTTAAGGGCCACTAAGCAGAATCTCTGTATATATCAAAACGGATGGGGAATTTCCCCTACTAACAGTGTCACAGTTAGTCCTATAGATTAGAGGACAGAATTTCTGAGCTCTTATTCTACCTCTGTCAAAACTCTATCTTTAAGGGCCTCGGGAAAATGGTTTTCCCTTTCAGGTCTCATCTACACGAGGAAAAATTTCACAAAGCAGTATTATCTGACTTTGCTTGTTTTTAATAGAAGAATCCTTATATTCAGCTATCCTTTTCAAGGTACCCTAATTATACAGCACACATAGGTGTGAAGCTTCTGTGACTGAAATAGGCTAGAGACAAGAACAGGGACCCTGTCCATTCCCCATCACCCCATCACTCCCTATATGACAGGACCCAAGAGATAACTAGAAAACCAGTGATGTGCGAGGCTCCCTCCAGGAGTAAATTCATCTGATGTTATGATTCATGCCAGGGAAAGACACTGGCAAGTCAATATTGCTCTTGGTAGAACTCACTAAGGAATGTGGACAGATACTTCAGCTTTCCCCTTTGCTTCCAGAAAGATACATCTGAGAATAAAGCTGAAAACAATCCATTGTCAGTGTTTATATGTACCTGACAAAGAACTCTCACTATCTAGGATTTTTATCTGCCAAGATACAGAGTAGCACCGGTAAAAAGAAAGTAGGTTTTAGATTATGATAGATCCAAACAGGAATTCTTGCTCTGCCATTTACTGACTCTGTATGTTTGGGTTCATTATTTAAGGTCTGGATGCTTTTGTTGCTTTTTTGCAAGGTTGGGTTAATAATGCCTATCGTAGAAGTGAGTTTAAGGATTAAATGTGATAATGATGTAAAGCATTTACTACAGAGTGCGCTGCATAATAATAGCTATCATTTATTGACTGCTTAGTGCTGTAATTGCAAGAATTAGAGATAATGTGTATAAAGTGCCTGACATGTAGAAGATGCCCCGTATATAGTAGCTACTGTAGTTATTCAGCTAGAGCACACAACCAGAAAGAGTTCCAGAAACATTTATAAAATGGAGGCAGTTAGTTTTACTGTTTTGCATCATACCTCATTTGTCTCTTTTTCTTGTTTGTGGCAGAGAATCTCCAAGCTGCCCCAGGTATCTGAGAGTCTAACTGTGATATTCAATAAAGGCTAACTTACAAGTAACTCATAATGATAATAATAATAACAGCAGCACCTGAGTGGCTAGCGTGTCTTACGAAAGGTGTCTCTGTTTTGCAGATAGAGAGGCAGAGGCAGGAGGAGGTTAAGCACCTTAGCCAAAGTCAATTAAGCAGGAATTGGTGAACCCAAGATGCAGGTTAAAACTGTCTGCTTCAGAACTTTGTGTGTGAATCATATAATTGAGTGTTGCCAAGTTGAATGCCTCCTAATAATGGGACCCTGAGATGGCAGAAAGCAACAACCCTTTAATTTAATCACAGTTCTCTGCATCAGCTAGTTGCACTGCTGTGCTTAGCTTTGTATTTCTTCTGGCCTGAGCTAGTCTCAGCTATTCTCACCACGGTTCATGAGCCTGCCTGGGGCTTCGGCTGGGCAACTGGAGCCTCATTATGTAATTTCTCCTCCTCCAGAAGGTAAAACGGAACTCAGGTCATCGACACTTTCTTAGAACTGGGAAAAGATTCTTCAGGTTCCCTTGATTCCTGTGCTTGGTACTTGCACGTTGTCACTTCCAGCACATGCTTTTGGTCAAAGCAAGTCACAAGAGCAGCCCACATTAGGGGAGAAAAGAATCTCCACTCTGATAGAAAAATCAATGGATATCCTGTGGCCATTTCTTACAGTCTACTACTGTCTGGCTTCTGTCCACAGATTTTTTAGATTCTTCTCGCATTCGATACGTGTGTTCCCCTATCCCAGGATTCCCCAAAACCTCTTACAATTATAGCATCAGCTAATCATGCTCTGTAACAGGTTGAATTCAAATGAGATTACTACTTCAGCTTCTCTTCATCAGGAGACTATAAACTGAAGACATATTATCTGTACCCCATACACCTAACATCTGGTTAAACAGAGATCCTATTTAGAAAGGGGAGGAACGTGAGATAGATAGAAGTCACTGGCCCACAGTTACTCTAAAATCCACTCGGTTACCTGTTGCCAGATCCTGTTACTCTGGTATGGGTGGGCATGAACCAGGTTCTACTCTATGGACACAGCACCGGGTTCATTGTTCACCATTGCTCTTGACTCTGCCTCTGGGTTCTTGGATCATCCCCTGATAAATCCTTGGTTTTCTATAAGAAGTACTGCATGTTTTCAGTTGAGTAGCTTTCTCATCTGCGAGGTGTCTGAGGTTTCTTTTTTAATTGCAACTGTTGTCAATTTTATCCATGTTGATGAAGCTTTCAGCTATAAAATTATCTTTTTAAAGTTTTTATTGAAATATAGTTGTATTAGTTTCAAGTGTACAGTAAATTGACTCAGTTATACATATATATACTTATAAGTATATATACTTTATATATATATACTTATATATATAGTATATATATTCTTTTAAAATATAATATTCTCTTATATTATAGGTTATTATTGATACAAGGTATTGTGTTTAGTTCCCTGTGCTATACAGTAGGTCCTTGTTGATTATCTATTTTGTATATAGCAATGTGTATATTTTAATCCCAAACTTCTAATTTATCATAAAACTATCTTTTAATACTTTGTAGATTTCCTATGAGTTTAATTCAGATCCAATCCATGTCTCCAAAAGCCATATTTATTATTCTTTTTGAGAACTACCTCTTTTTTCTTTTAGTATGTCAGTTTAAGGTACTGCCCTAAAGATTTTTTTTTCTTGAATTCTAGACAGGCTGCTCTGCGAGGTAGCATCTTAAATCTTTTAGATGTCTTAACAAAGGGCAGTCTCACCCTTTATTTGATCTTTACCCCATGAGACAGGTTGGCAAACTTTTTCAATAAGGGATAGAAAAGGTTTTGTGGGTCTCATGCCCTCTGTCACATCTAGTTGATTTTATTTTGCTAGAGAGAAACCAGCAAATAAACAATACATAAACTATGGGCATGTCTGTGTTCCAAAAAAGCTATTTACAAAAACAGGTGGCAGACTGGATTTTGTCCATTGTCATAATTTGCTGACTTCTACTCTAGGCCACCTTATGCTCTGAAACTCATGTATTGTATGAGAGATGAGAATTGAGAAGCAGTTTTATTATCCAACTCAATAAGCCTTATATCCAAAATTTCATTAAATAATGCTTATAAAATAATATTTATTTTTGTTTTTATTGTTTTGTTTTAGCTATCTCCTTTTTCTGGTACCTTATCATGTTTCACTAAACGAAGCCAACTATAACAGTTTGTCTGGAAGATTTCTTGCCAAAGTCTACAAGTTAATTAGGGGAATTTTGGAAAATCCTTTATTTTAGTCTACCATATAACTTGATTGATCACTGCATCATTGATTCACTGTATCACTGACAGACAACATGTTTACTATAGCAATTTCCTCACCACTTAATAGATGCCACTAAGAAGCTAATAGTTTCCTTGCTGTTTTTCCAGCATTTGCCAAAGTCTTCTGACTTCTTTTTTAGCCTCTGCACCCACTTGGTCCCAAAGCCACTGGTACATATTTTAGACTCTCTTTATCAGTTGGCTGTTTCATGTAACAAACTAACCCATAACTTACCAGCTTAAAACAGTCAAATTTTAAAATGTCTGTCTTATAATTCTAGAGATCACCTGGGTGATGTTTTCTGGGCTGGCTCAGCTGGGATGGATGATATAACATGACTTCTTAATATACATGATGATTGTTTGAGTGTTAGCTGAGCAATAGGGATCATTTAATAAGGTGTGTCTCACCATTCTGAAGGCCAGTTCTGGCCTGTTCAAAAGGTATTGATTACAGGATACCCAAAGATAGAAAGAAAAGGCAAACACCAAATACTGGGATACACATGGCAAATTCCAGATTCAGTGTAAGGAGGGGACCATCTGGGAACATACTTATGGATAGAAGAATTATTGTATTTTTGCAAGAGAGAAAACCTATAACCAACTTACTCATTATTCAACACCATTTTTTCTACAGAGTAAAAAAAAAAATTCTGCAGAGCAGTGAGGTTCACTATTTCTTCTACTCCCCCCCTACCCTCCCCATCCTGGGGAAGGGTGACCTCTGAAGACATTTTGCTATAATGGCTTAGCCTGTGACTATGTCAAATATCAGATAAAACAGAACTTATTCTCTTTCCAAGAAAGACAGTTGTTTTTCTTCTTAGCTTGCAACATCAGTACACAACTCAACACATGAGCATATATACACATCCACATCTTCATTTTTCCAGGTGGCGGTGGCAAGGTGGGAGAGTGATTTTGGCATGGCCAGCAAGGTATATGCCTACTCTACTCTTTCCACACTCTCTGAAAGAGAAAATGCGGAAGAACAGCAACAACCAGACATTCTTTTATACAGACAGGTCTGCCGAAAGGAATCCATCAAACTGCAGTAATGATGCATAGCAGGAGTGAGTGACTAAGAGAAATACCTAACAGTCAGGTTCATAGGCAACCTCAGACACTTAGGAAAAAACCTGTGATGGGAGGATCTTTATAGGATTGTCCATCACATTGCCTTTGGACATGAAAATTCATGTCAATGGAAGGACACTCATATAAACACTGTGTTTTCTCTCAAGATAATATAAATTCATCACAGTTTGCCTGGTCAGTTCCAGGTTTATGCCAACTGTTCCAGCATTATACTTGATAATAATGACCTCTTCTGTTTCTAAAGGATTTCAATGATAAATTTTATGGTCACCTAACCTCTAGGCTCCATCTGCATTCCTACTGCAAAAAAGTCACCGATTTTTGCAAGTGAATTTAATAATTTCCAAGTGAATAATGATGTGCTTCCCTTGAATACACACTTTATCTACATAGCAAACATATTAAATAACTGTCGGGATCTGGCAATGTAGTTAAGAAGGTGATCAAGGTGATTATGACTTGTTGACTGAATAGTTAAATGCATATAAGTCATGCATTTTTACTCTTATTCAGTAGGTTTTTAAAGAATGTTGTGACCAAGTACTATAAAGCTATCTTTCATGCAATTTTCCTATTACTCATCCATTCATGTACATATAACATGTCGACTGAATTCTTGTGGCTTATCAGGAATAGGTGTTGTGACACATAGAAAGATATCAGAGTTCTTACTGTATCCTATAATCACTGGTTTGTTTGTCTCAAGTCTAGGGTTTCCAGAGGGCAAACAAGGCCTGAGACAAAGGGACCTTAATAAGACTGGGGTGAGAAAAGGGGACCATGAGGATTTCTAGGAGAGAGAGGGGCTTGAGCTGTCTTACAGGAATTGCCAGGTGGAGAAAGTAAAGACTGAGGGGTATTTCAGTCCAAGAGAACAAATCTGGGGACAAAAAGAAGAGTATGTAAATGTATAACAAATATATGTATGGCCAACTGCAGTGTCTGGTAATGCAGAGAGAGAAGTTCAGTTCAGCAGTGAATTTCAGTTTATCCCAGAAATGAAGATGGCCCTTTGCCTCATCAGAGACTTTGAGAGTAGAAAACAAACAAGGCAATGGAAGGAACAAACACAGGGTGTGACTAGAACATAAAGAAGGAGCTCTGATACTCAAGTCTGAAAGCAGTAAATCTGGGCTGATTCTTCAAGGTGAGTCTGTCTACCAAAGGTGTATGACTTACCCAGGTAAGTGAAAGCAGGGATCATCCACGACAAAGGGAGTGTGGCTTGCTTAAAAAGCCATATATACAAGGGAACATTGGCAGTACTAAACTCTATCGTGAGAGGGCATGTAGGCGTTAATGACAGAAAATGAGGGCTGGAGAGAGACCCAGGGAGATTTTGAAAAATTGCTGGTGAAGGCTGTAACGTAAGAAAAGGAGAGACCATGTGCAGGGTAGGAATACAGACATAGATGTAGAGAGTGGACATAGGAACATAGGGTTAGGGGGAGGGTGGGACTAACTGGGAGGTTGCTGCTGCTGCTGCTAAGTTGCTTCAGTCGTGTTTGACTCTGTGCGACCCCAGAGATGGCAGCCCACCAGGCTCCCCCGTCCCTGGGATTCTCCAGGCAAGAACACTGGAGTGGGTTGCCATTTCCTTCTCCAATGCATGAAAGTGAAAAGTGAAAGTGAAGTCGCTCAGTCATGTCTGACTCCTAGCAACCCCATGGACTGCAGCCTACCAGGCTCCTCCATCCATGGGATTTGCCAGGCAAGAGTACTGGAGTGGGTTGCCATTGCCTCCTCTGAACTGGGAGGTTAGGACTGATATATATACACTACTCTGTGTAAAAAGCTAGTGGGAAACTGCTGTGTAGCACAAGGAGCTCAGCTTGGTGCTCTGTGATGACCTAGAAGGGTGGGATGGGGTGCGCGGGAGGGTCATTCAAGAGGGAGGGGGAAGTGTATACATATGGCTGATTGACTCTGGTGTATAGCAGAAACTAACACAGCATTATAAAGCAATTATACTTCAATAAAAATATAATAAAAAGGAAAGAAGGAAGTGATTCTTACAATGAGTTTCCAAGCTGCAATCAGTCCTGTAGGAGGAGTCACTCATGTATAATAAACTATCCTTGTTAGAAAGAAAATCCCAGAGATTCCAGACATGAGTTATGGAGACATGTCCACCCTATCTCTGTGTCTTCTTAGACTGGTAATGATCTTAGAATAAGCATATGGTCCTGTTAATGAACATGTTACTTGGCACAGGAAAAAAAAAAAAAGTGAAAAGACCAACAAGCTGAGAGATTTATTTCAAACGTTTAATCGATAGCAACTGTAAAGGTGTGTGTTTATTGAAGGTGTATAAATATTTCACACTTCCCATTCTTGCACACACTGACCAAACTCTGAAGATCGTATCATGCATATTGATGAAAATGATGTTCTTTCAAACTTCATGTTGCTCATGTGAAATAGGAGAGTGTCTGTAGATGAGAGAGACCATTTTAGAATCATCTATATGTGCAAGAAAACTCCTTTAATAAGGAGGGTGCTTATAACATGCCATCATGGTGCCAAGTTATTCCAGGGTTCCAGAAAGCCAGTAGTGACAGAACTGCAACAAGGATCAATAAAAAACTCAATGTTCAAGACAAGAGGGGGAAGCATTATTAACCTTTAGGATTTATCTTTATACTTCCTTCTCAACAGTGCCTCCAAGAGTTAGAGTTACTTCAGAGACACTCTTAATTCAGGAACTTGATCATCTCTAAAGATGATCCCTAGTCGAAAATATGGATACTGTACCTCCAAAGTGTCAATACCAACCCCCTGTGACCCAATATTCAGCAAATTTCCAGCATCCTTTCTTGCTCCTCTACATCCTGAAGAATGTCAACTTTAATGGAATGGTGTTAAGAATATAGACATACACAGCTATAATTTAACTAGATAACATGAAATTCATGTTTCTAGAGAATGGAAGGCAGTTTAGTAACTTTCAGATCACGGTTAGATTGTTGTATCTCAGTTGGAACATGTGTTAGTGATGTGACTGTGGGTAAGTTAGTTAAACTCTCTAAAACTCAGTTTTTACCTGAAAAAAAAAATTAGTAAAACTATCTTCATAAAAGTTTCATGATTTATGTTTATAAAAAGTAAGGACTCGATAAATGTTTTCTCTGTACCAAATTCCTGGCTATTATTATTATCACTGAAGCCAGAAAAAGATCTACAATGATAGTTTTAGCCTTACAAAGCAATGGTTTTACTTTCCTTGCCTTTTTTTGTCCCTCACAAAGATTCATAAAAAGATGCTGTTTTCGAGCTGTAGTATCTAAGGTTCAGTGAGGTTGCCCTGAATCACAAAGCTGCATGTATGTGTGTGCTAAGTTGCTTGAGTCATGTCCAACTCTTTGTGACCCTACAGACTCCAATCTGCCAGGCTCCTCTGCCCATGGGATTCTCCAGGCAAGAATATTGGAGAGGATTGCCATGCCCTCCTGACCCAGGAATTGAATCCACCTCTCTTAGGTCTCCTACATTTGGGAAACCCAAATCACAAAGCTAATAAGTGCTAATTAAATAATGAAACCAGAGTTCCAAAACCAGAGTTATGCATGCTGGGTGTAGGAGGGGATCCAAGAGAGAAAACGGAGCATGGAGTACAGATTGGTGAATGTTGACTGCACGCCTCTTATGGACCAGGTACTTTATACAGCTTATCTCATTTTAGCCTTGTGATAGTCCTAAAAATGAGGTATCTCTTGCTCCATTCTACATCTGTGGAAATTTAAGATGAGTCATGTGGAGGAGCTTCTCCAAAGTCACAGAAGAACTAAGATTTGAACTCTAATCATTTTGATTCTAAAGTCCTTAGTATTCATTATGAAATCTTATTTTGGGTAACAGAGAGGATGCCAGTTCTTAAACTCTCAGATGAAATGGGGCACCACACCTCTGCATTTTGGAACAACCTGCCAATCTATGCTTCAGTGAAGCTCCCTCCACCCTATCTCCCATCACTTATGTATCTCACCCTTTTGGGTTTATATTTTGGCTGTTACATTATGCAGACATTCCAAGTGTGTGGCTCGTAGGTGGAAGAGGCAATACATGAAATTAGAAGCAAACATAAGCTCACAGAAAGTAGTTCTCCTTCTCATTCAATACCCCCATCTTCTTCCCCCTATTTTCCACTGCAAATTCACTGCAGGGCTTTGACTGAAAAATTTTAGGCATAGAATAGATTTGGGATGTTTTATACCTAATATTTAAAATGTTCACTCTGATAAGGACCATTTGAATTCATATTAAGAGTAGTCCATCCACTAGAAAGCAAAAAGAGGGAAAATGTTCTTTTTAAATGGGGTGCATATTCTCTGTCAATCAACTTGAGATCTCTCAGTACAAAAGTATTCCCTAGCTGGGGAGAGAAGGGAATTCATGCTGTTCAAATCCTCACATCCCCACTGGCATCTCAGTGAGATCATTCTGCAGAAACTGAAGCCACAAGGGGATGCTAACCCCCGGACTGCTATGCGTGGAGGTAACCCAGAGAATAAGCACATTTCATTTCCTCCAACTGTTCAGTGGCCCATCGACAACATGAAAAAGGAAGCACTGGAAAAAGGAGACAAAACTCTCCTTTGTAAACTCCGTTAAAAACAAAATGCCTTGCAGACAAGTCTGGGTCCTGCAGGAGGTTAGGAGCAGAGAGAAAATTGCTGCTTGTATCTGCCTTGAGTCCTTATATTCATAAGAAAATAAAGTCAGGGTCTTTCATAAGAGTTTCCAAGGGCACATAAGCAGTAATTACATCCTTGGCTTGCATCTGATCTGAATGAATGAGGTAAAAATAAGCTGCTCTGGCAGAGAGGTTGGAATGGTAGAGGTAAGACTTGAATTGACATAATAAAAGGAAGAAGACAACATGAATAGTTATGTCCACCTTCTTGCTTCCTCTACTGGTCCAACGTAGTCTGGAATCTGGGAAGAGCTTTCCAAGTGCTTAGAACATGAGTTCTGGGGGGAAAAGATGTGGATATGAGGCCCTTTAAGGCAGTTTTGTGGGATGAGTTACTTCACTGCTTTTGCCCTCGTGTTCTCATTTACCAAAGGAGGCCGATGATATTCCTGACCATCATCAAGGAAACAGTACCTGATAAAATAGTACATAATAAACATAGTACATGATAAAAAACAAACACGATAATAGAGATGAAGCTTAGAAAGACTCACCACAATTCCCAGCTTATCAATTACACAGACTCAATCAAATACATTAGAATTCACTTAGGCCAGTACTGTTATTTTCATTTTATAGATGATAAAACTGAAGCACATGAGCGTTAAGCAACTTGCCAATGGCACTTAACTGATAAACGCACAGCCAGAGCCAATCGCAGACAATTTGACTCCAGAATGCACAAGAAAAGACATTGTGTTAGGAAGTGTTTCTCATAGTGTAAGATTACAGTAATAATTCCTGGTGGGAAGGTTTGTGTGAGACCTAATGAAGTTGTAAGTATGAAATCAAATTGATAGAGATTTCCTTGTGACATTCATCAAGACCTTCATAAGGTCCTTTAAATTCATGAGATTAGGCTTCTGTGTCAGGAATTCCATATACTCAGTACCGTTACTAAAGGCCAGAATGACTTTTCAAAAGGTCGACTGTGCGCCTCAGAGTCCTGATCTATATAATGGGTATGTCGTACCTTCATTTATAGTGAAGACTGCCGGATGAAATCTGTATATGTACGGTGCATGCTAAATGTGGAGATGACCTTTATGAACTCTCTGGGGTTTAAAACTGAAATGTTTCACTTCAAAATAGAGTAAGGGCTGAGAATTCCCAAATTTCTCACAATCACATTTCATCTCTTTTTCATTGTAGCATGAAAGGAAGAGGGAAAAGAAATCAGACTAAAATTAATCCCTTGTAAACTATGTATTCTGTTCAATGATTCATTTAATCTATTACAACATTTCAGGAAAAAATATCAATACCATTTTAAAGTTTACAGCACTGAGGGAAAAGAAATTATGTGACTTGCATACAATAATTTTATGGTTAGGAAGCTGCGGAACTGGTCTACAGGATCCTTCATAAAAATCCATTGTTGCTGCTTTCTGCAAAACTGCCCCTGTTAAACTCTTTATTCCCTCTTGTTTCTAAAGCTATTTGGTTAAGCATAGTTTTCGCTTTCAGATCTCCAAAGGACACCTCCAATATGCAGAAATGTCCTTGCAATTTCCAAACACATACTGCCTAAACTAAAATGCATTAACTCCAGCAAATAAAAAGAAACACAAATTCCAGCCAGGTCAAGGTTTCCAGCTGCATGACTTCCAATTAAAAATTTCTCCTTTTCTTCAGTCAAGTAACATTTCCAACATAGATAACAATTTTACTGCAACATCTTTAATACCGTTAATGATTTGATCTTTCTGTGGAGAGCTTAAAAGCCTGTAGAAGACAGCGACAGACCTGAGGTAGGTAGGTGGAAGGTTACCCAGCGGGAAGAGCTAGTGATCCGAACATATTAAAGTGAGTGCCCCAGAATTAAAGGAACCAGATGAGGTGCACTTACAAAGTAACTCTTGAACACAAACCAACTGATTTTTTAAATAAGGACTTTGGAATGAGCAAGTGGATTTTCAATATCTCTTTGGCTTTATCCTCAGAGGCAAAATCAAATGGATAATTGAGGCAATCAGTACTGGGAACAGTGCCTTGTGTAGAGTAGGTGACTAATAAATTTGAAAAACAAATAATTCGGGCCAAAAGTAAATAAATAAAATCCTGCTGTCATGAAAATGAAGAAGAATGAAAGCATTCTTGCATAAACAGTGATCATTATTTGAATAATTGCCCAAAGATTTAGATTGCCTTTTTTTATAAATATGGAGCTACTGTGGTTTTGAGGAATCAGATTCACTGACCCAGAAATACCCCAACACAAGGAAGACTTTTCGCTTCAGTTATGCATGAGTGAAGTCTGGCAACTTCAAATGTATTCAGTTTCCCCAAATGAGATAAACTGAGTGGATCAGAATATTCATTTTTCATTCTATAACCATTACAGCTTTACTATTGCCTTGGTGCTAGACTCTTTCAATATAAAGCCAGTGAAGGAACTTCAGTAATGGTCCAATGGCTAAGTATCTGCCTTCCAATGCAGAGGACACTGGTTCAATCCCTAGTTGGGGAACTAAGATCCCATATGCTATGGGGCAATTAAGCCCATGTGCCTCAAACACTAAGCTTGTGTGTGCTCTGGAGCTCATGTGCTGCAACTAAGATCCCACATAGTTCCCCCTCCAAAAAAACAGTCTGTGTGTGTGTGTGTGTGTGTGTGTGTGTGTATAATTAAAGTCATTGAAAACACAACCTCTGCCATCAAATGAACTTATCATTTCAGCCTGAAAAACAAAAATGCACAATGTGAGAGCTATTAGTTAATTCTGTTTTGGGCAAAATGAGAACTATAGCCTAGGTGACAAATCTCAGCTCTCAGGTACTGGTTACAGAGGTAGGAGGGAAGGTCACTATTATATATGCTTTTAGTGAAGGAGAGTATATGCAGTCAAGCACGCATTTTGGCAGAGGCATGCTGCTGGCCATGAGAACAGGTGTCACCATGAATGATTTTCATGTTTTTTCAATACGAGGAAGTGCAAGAATTTGGGCTCATAAAATCTTCTAAAAATAGCTAACAATCTGACAGCCTGTTCTGCCATTTTTCCTGATTTCTACCCCGAACTCCTTTCAGAGTGTGTGGAAGGACAGTGACTGCAGTGGCTAGTGACCTAATCCTTGTAGATGGCAAGAGACAATTTTTAGTTGGCACCATTTACCTGTGATGAACACAGTAGTAATCCATTAAGTTAGTTCCATTCTTAGAGAAGAGAACAAGTTCTGCTTTGATTCTGCCCTAAAGTCAGCAATCCTCTGTCAAGGGAAGTTGTGTAGAACAAGGTAAACCCATTTCCTCTGGTGAGGGCAGCACCAAGGGAAGAGAAAACCCAGAGAAGGGCAATAGTGATAATAATTTACAATTGACATTGTTACCATGTGTCTGGTCTATGTTAAGGACTTTGTATACCTTATGTCCCTGGAGAAGGGCACAGCAGCCCACTCCAGTATTCATGCCTGGAGAATCTAATGGGCAGAGGAGACTGGTGAGCTACAGTCCATTGGGTTGCAAAGAGTCAGACACGACTGAAGCGACTTAGCATGCATGCATGCCTACCTTATGCCATGCCATCCCCACTATTAGTCTGTGAGGTAAGTGCTATTATTATCATTTTATATAAAAGGAAACTGAAATTTCAGTGTTTGAAAAAGTCCTAGACAAACTATGTAAATGCATACCGAAGGTCTCTTCTTAATCTCTTTGATTTCATTTCCTTTAACTCCAGCTGTGGTCCACTTCATTCCAGTCACAACAGCTCCCTTCCTGTTGAACTCACTGAGCTCATCAATGGCTGTCTTCACCTCAGGGTCACTGCACTTACCCTCCCCTCTCTTTACACACTCCCCTCCCGCACCCCTATATATCTGAATGCTGGATTCACTCATCACCTGCCTCAAATCTCCTAAAATGTGCCAAGAGGGCAGGCTTTCACTGAGCATGTTTTTCTCTACTTTCTTCCCGCTCCCCCTAGCATCCTTTATTTTTTTCTGTAGTATTTTCACTCTCTATGAAAACTCACCAGCCAACTTCTCGCACCCAGTTCTTCTGCTATCCAAACTAAGTTAAATGTTCATCCTAGATTTTTATTTTTATATAGAACCCTTTAGAGAAAACAAATTCTGTGCTTTCAAACTCTGTTTTCAATTCAGTTATTCAAGGACTTACTAAGACAACAGAAACCATTTTGGGTATTTAAAACAGGAAAATGTAATGCAAGACATTGGTACCAAAGATGATTGAAAATGTGAAGCCTGTTGATCTAAAGAAATACACAATGTGCGAGTTGTGAGTTAAGTTTTATTTGGGGCAATATGAGGACTACAGCTTAGGAGACAGCACCTCAGAGAGCTCTGAGTAACTTCTCCAAGAGGTAGGGAGGAAGGTCAGTATATATGTAATTTTGGTGAAAGGTGAGTACATGCAATCAAGCACATATTTTTTGCAGAAGGTTTCTGCTCTTTTTGTGAAGGTTACTGATAGTCACAAGGAGCAGACATCACCATGAAGGATTTTAGCTCTTTTCTAGATATGAGAAGATTTTATGAATTGGTATCATACAATTGGTTTCTGAAAATATCTAACTACCTGAAGACCTGTTCTGCCAGGTATTTCCAAAGCACAGACTGCCTTATTTCTGCTCTCCATCCTGAACTTTCAGAGGGTATTGAAAATCAACAGCTGCAGCAGCACATGATTTAATCCTTGTAGAGGTAGAGGGCAATGCCCATGGCAAGTGCCAATTTTTGGTTGAAAAGCTAAACAAGGGACAGGGAGGCACCCTAAAGACTGGCAACAAAAGAAAGTCTCTATGGCTGGTAAGCAAAGAGAGAAAGGCGCAGAATATGGAATTTCTGGAGCCCATGGTCAGTCTGGAGTTTGCTAGAAAAGTTAGAACCACAAGAGGCCAAATGGAATGAGAGGGAGCTGAAGCCACTGAGGAGGTTCAGCTGCTACAGAAACTCCACTTGAGGTAGAAAAGGAGGGAGGTCAATAGCATAACTTGGAATCTCCTTTTCTTTAGCCACTGTGTTTGATTGGTTGAAACCAGCCAAACAGGATGATACTGGATCTGTTAGCTCAGCACCTCCTACAATACAGAGCAGAGCACTGGGCCATCAGGAGATGGATTTGAGTACCGGAAGTCAAATAACTGGCATAGTCTCAGTGATGAATTAGGCTTCAGGTTGGCTTTAAGGGCCTTTGACATAGACCTACAACGTATCCTGGCTTCCTTCTTACACAGCACATACCAAAAATGTAGTTAATGAAATCTGTGTGTGATTTCTGCATTTGTTATTATTGTTCTTGTTTAATTAAGCCTCTAACTGGATTATAAACTCCATGACAGCAGCTATATCTTTTCATTGACATATCTATTATGTAATACCTCAATCATTGGTGGCTCAGATGGTAAAGCATCTGCCTGCAATGTGGGATACCCGGGTTTGATCCCTGGGTTGGGAAGATCCCCTGGAGAAGGAAATGGCAACCCACTCCAGTACTCTTGCCTGGAAAATTCCATGGACTGAGGAGCCTGGTAGGCTACAGTCCATGGGGTCGCAAAGAGTTGGACATGACAGCGATTTCTCTCTCTTTATTATTTAATGCATAGTCTATAGAAAAACTTTCACAAAGTTCTTCTCAATAAATGGCTGGTGAATGAATGAATGAGGGTGAATAATCCGAGCTATTGCAGCACAGTGATTTATACACTATCGTCACACTGTAATAATGACTTGCTTATTGGTTTTAGTTCTATTTCCTAACCTAGTCTTCTAACCACAAAGGCAAGAATGTATAACTGATCTCAAATTTTGAAAGGAAGTATGATTGCCTAGTATCATAGTATCATCATTCATGCCATATTTATAAAATCTTATAAATTTGTGGAAAAGTAGAAGAAAAGACAATACAAAAGAAACCATCTCTTCTGAACACCATTCAGTTCAGTTCAGTTCAGTGGCTCAGTCGTGTCCGACTCTTTGCGACCCCATGAATCACAGCACGCCAGGCCTCCCTGTCCATCACCAACTCCCAGAGTTCACTCAGACTCACGTCTATCGAGTTAGTGATGCCATCCAGCCACCTCATCCTCTGTCGTCCTCTTCTCCTCCGGCCCCCAATCCCTCCCAGCATCAGAGTCTTTACCAATGAGTCAACTCTTCGCATGAGGTGGCCAAAGTACTGGAGTTTCACCTTTAGCATCATTCCCTCCAAAGAAATCCCAGGGCTGATCTTCACAATGGACTGGTTGGATCTTCTTGCAGTCCAAGGGACTCTCAAGAGTCTTCTCCAACACCACAGTTCAAAAGCATCAATTCTTTGGCGTTCAGCTTTGTTCACAGTCCAACTCTCACATCCCTACATGACCACAGGAAAAACCATTGCCTTGACTAGACGGACCTCTGTTGGCAAAGTAATGTCTCTACTTTTGAATATGCTATCTAGGTTGGTCATAACTTTTCTTTCAAGGAGTAAGTGTCTTTTAATTTCATGGCTGCAGTCACCATCTGCAGTGATTTTGGAGCCCCGCAAAATAAAGTCTGACACTGTTTCCACTGTTTCCCCATCTATTTCCCATGAAGTGATGTGACCAGATGCCATGATCTTCGTTTTCTGAATGTTGAGCTTTAAGCCAACTTTTTCACTCTCCTCTTTCACTTTCATCAAGAGGCTTTTTAGTTCCTCTTCACTTTCTGCCATAAGGGTTGTGTTATATACATATCTGAGGTTATTGATATTTCTCCTGGCAATCTTGATTCCAGCTTATGCTTCTTCCAGCCCAGCATTTCTCATGATGTACTCTGCATATAAGTTAAATAAGCAGAGTGACAATATACAGCCTTGACGTAGTCCTGTAATAAGCTAATTCTGGAGGGAGGGTATTCTCAAAGATCTCTGCTCCATGTTTCACTGGCTTTTCTAGAATTACCAAATACAGGGTCTACCTTTCCTCAAAGTTGATGAGGGTGAATAAATTAATGTCTTTTATAGTAAGGTTGCAGCTGAGCAACAAGAAGCTCAAATGGATTTTAGAATCTTTCTATTAATATAAGACCCTTAATGGGAAGACAGTCAGATTTGTGACTATGAACTCAACAAAGATATCAGTGACTGTAATGCATGATGCAATAAATATCTACAATCAACACCTCTAATAAATACATGATACTCCAATGTCCTTTGACACTTTAAAAAACCCAAATAGTGTACTTGTAAGGGCTCCTTTCAACATGCTTGTCAGGTAATCCCTGATTGTGGTTGGTTAAGGCATGCCAAAGAGAGCTGGGAATTCAAATTTGCACTTCAATGACTCTTGTAAGCATGATACTGTACTTGGGGATCTACATATATTATGTCATCAAATTCTCATTTAAAAGTAAAATGCGTTCCTGTAAAGGTCCATGAAATTAAATCATGTGTGCCATTTACTGACCTTCGGGTTGGTATTGTGCTATAGGTTTTAATATACAATAGTATTTGATCTTTCTACACCTTCTACAGGTTGTATCTTATCATGGCATTATTCAGTTACAGGACTAGAAATTAAAAAAGGCTGACCACCTTGACCAAGTCCACAAAGTTTCTAAAGAGCAAAGATATAATTAGAAAATAACTATCTAGGTTATTTATTTTTTAACATTTAATACAGAAAATATCAAATGTGTATAAAACTTATTGAATACCACATACCCATATCTGAAATTTCAAAACTGTCAGCTTATGCCAAGCTTATTTCATGTATCTTCTGACCACTTTTCTTGACTTGTACTTCCCTGAAGCAAGTCCTAGATAGGATATTATTCATCTTTCAACATTTTAGTATATTTTATCTAGGCTCCTTTTTAATGTAAAAACTGTTTGTACATATAGAATAAATAGTTTAATGCAGAACTAGTTATTACTGGGAAATGTTAAAAACTACCATGTACTTTCACTGTGAATTGCCACTGGCAAACCAACCATTTCAGCCCACACACAGGAGGTCAATCATTATCCCAAAAGCTATACAGGACCTTTACAGATGTTCTCTTAGCTTATTGGATAGGAACAAGAATTTACAAGGAAACAAACACAGGTCAGAGAACAAGTGCTGTATTTTCTCAAAAACATCTTTGCTTTTAATATAAGGGCTGTGGAGAAGGAGAAGAATAATTGAGGAAAAACACCATAAATATAATGAATTGGAGGATATAATTGCATGTGTAGTAAGAACTAAAAAGAAAAACAAAAAACTGGAAAATACTCAACTGCAAAAACATGATAATAAAATTAACACAAGAATTTAAAGCATTGCTTCTACATATTGCCCTGGGTATTGAGATCTTGGCAAATGAGTGTTTAAAAGTAAGAATGCAGAGCAATTAGCTGAAAATTCATATATGACATCTCTCGGGAGTCTTTTTGAACCAATTTCATTTATCCTTAGACTTTTAATATCTTCCATCTAAAATTAAAAAAAAATAAAATTACTAGTTTTTGTAATAAATAAACTCTCATTGCTTCTGATCACAAAAAATTAATGAGCTGTTAAATGTCCACAGAAACTGTTTTTAGTCTTAAATGGCTTCTTGTAAAAGGAAAATGCTGTAACTCTTTTCAGAAGATTGGCTTAAATTTCACTTTCCATACACACACACAAAAGACTGAAATAAGCTCCTTTCTGTTATAGCAAAGCGAGTTAAACAGCAGGATCTACTTATCAAGTAGTGTGAATATCTATTTTTCAAAATGTGGAATATCTTCAGAAGCTTATCCTTCTTTACTCAGAGAGATTATTTTTCCAGAGATTCAGTGAAAGTTTCTACAGTTTTTGCAAAGCATTATGCATACTGGTAGGATCATCCAGATTACTGTAGAGGACTCCTAATTTTAGGAGCCAAATGCTGTCAGCTGTCAATCCATGCACAGTATTGCTCAAAGAAACGTTCTGTGCATTGGCCTTAAGGTCATGATGCTGACTTTGCAATGCTCTTCCAATCTTTAAAGGATGTGCAGCTCTCTCATATGAATCCTCAAATGTGACAATATCGTTTTTATTTTTCAAAGTTTTAAAATGGCCTTTTGAGATATAGATTACATTTCATAAAACTCACTTATTTTATGGTGAAATTTAAGGGATTTTTTAGTAAATTTACAAAGTTGTGCCACTATCACTACTATCGAATTTTAGAACAATGCTATCACCTTCAAATGATGAATAGGTTTGCTGATATAGAAGGCTTCCCAGGTAGCACGAGTGGTAAGGAATCCTCCTGCCAATTCATTAGACACAAGAGATGTGAGTTCGATCCCTGGGTTTGGAAGATCCCCTGGAGAAGGAAATGGCAACCCACTCCAGTGTTCTTGCCTGGAAAAATCCCATGGACAGAGAAATCTGGCCGTCTACAGTCCATGGGGTTGTAAAGAATTGGACATGACTGAGCACTTGTCAGCAAAACTGATATAGGCTAACCTTTCATCTCCACTATGTTTCGATAGCCAGTTCTATTTTTAATTTTCTAAATGTGTTATTGTCATTTATCCACTGACAGGTGGTACCAGTTTCTAATTTGTATAATAGGGCAACCAAATGTGGGATCATCTAAAAAAAAAAAAAAAAAGAACTTAGTCCTAGAAAGACTGAAGGACCCAAATATGATAAGCGAAAGAGCTGAGCTGGAGATTTTTTAGGGGAAGTTTTCTTTGCATCAGCTGAGTTAAAGTTGGAAGTTAACAAAAAAGAAAGTTGAGGTTCCCAGTGGGAGAATGAAGAACATATGAAAAATCCCAGTAAGTAAAAGTACTAGCACTTTATGTCTTCCTTTCTTAGGGCATCAGCGACAAATTATACCTATATTAGCCCTGGAAGAGTATGCCCTTTTCTTTGATTCTTGTGTTCCATGGACAGAATTACATATAGCAAATACTTGACTGAAAGAGAGTAAAAGAATAGAGACAAAAGACAATTATATCCTGCTTTTGGAGGGCTGTCTTCCAAAGCTGGAAGCAAAACTAAGACTAGAGACAGCAGACGTTTTAAATTAAATGTCAGATTTTTAAAAGTCATCTTTATTGACATATAATTGACTATGATAAACACTTTTAAGTAGAGTTGTACTCTACTTAACACATATTTTCTCCTTTTTTTTTAACCTTATATTTTACTTTATAATTTAGTTGTATGTTACTTGATGCTTTAGTTTGATGCTTTGGAATAGAAATTCATTGGAAAGTATGAAAGTATAAAATCCAAATATTCTTAAAAGATTGCAATGCTTTGCTTTATTTCAAAACTAAAGTAAGGGATAATCTTACATGTATGAATAATAATGACTATTGTTTTAAGTTTCATTAAACACTGCACACTTCAGAACTTGAAAATGTACTTTACATGAAAACCCACATTTGCTCCTCAAACACCTCCTGATGCTCAGTTCCTTAATTAGCAGTTTGGGCACAATAAGTGTATCTGCTATGACTTTGGGGAAATTATTTAAAAATGCAATCAGGTAAGAAATAAAATTAGGATGGAAACACAATTAGGAATGATTCCAGAGCCCAAACATTAATACAACATTCTGAAATACACATCCTAAAGAAATTACACCTAATATAAACTTTTCAGGAATTAGAGTGTTAAAAAGAGAACAAATTCCCTTATAAGTCTCTTTATTTGTTAAGCATTCTTCTTAAAATTCCAAAATTGAAGAATCCAATGGTAGGGATCTCTATACCACTGCTCATTCTCAGGAAATACCATACATTTATTGTCAGTGGGGGTGGTAAGCTTGGAAAATCAAATATCATCTTGAGAATATTTTAAAAGACTCATCAAAAAATTCCTTTTATTTCAAAAGAAAGTATTAAAATGAAATCATGCATGACTTGAAAATGTATTCAGATTTCTCCACAGTGTATAACAATAGGGAATTTTATCAGATTATATTTTCAATAAAAAGAGTTTGAATGAGTTTGATGTGATTCCTATTTCAATCATAAGGGTGACCTACACAGGTATCTTTTTCTTCGATCATTTTATTTCTGCTCTCGCCATCTGTATTTTAACCTGTTAATATGTGGGTGAATTTGAGGAAAAGCAAATCAGTTTGACCTTTAATGTAAAGTCATTTTTGTATGATCAAAACAGTACTATTTCCAAGACTATAAAGAACGTGGATTTTAAGATTCAAAAGCACGTGCCATTCTCAGCAACCTGGGAGGAATGATAATGTGACCACTATTTGCATGATAATTTTATCTACATAACTGCCTTCCATCCTCTTGCCTTCACTGTATATTAAGACTTCTGCCCAAAGATATATGTTTAGCCAAGCTATTTTAATATAACTTATTAAACTTTAAAATGATTCAACGACAAACACTGGACTTCAGCTCGCTGTAGGATGCCACATTTTCTTGCATCATTTCCCTTCTTTTTTAGCAGCTATTTTACCCCTAAACCAGAAAAGAAGGAATTATGCAGGAAAATTGCTATCAGCCGCTACCCCTGCTGGATTACAGAACCCAGAGCATAATAGCTTCCCCAGTGGAGCCTCTGAAGGCTTGGCCAAGCCATTAACCACTGCTCACACCTAAGGGAGGAACAGAGTAGAATGGCTCTCAGGCATCTCAGAAGATTTTTATGCAAACAAACTTTATTTGAAATGCAGATGTCCAGGGCCTAGCCCCAGAAATTCTCATTCAGTCCATTCACAGTAAAATCCCAGAATATGCATTTTTAACATGCCCAGCTATCTATTTGTATCTGAATTTTTCAGTTGGCTTTTGTTTGTATGAATATTTGCTCAGATCATTAAAAAGGTCTGGGACTTTCCTAGCAGTCCAGTGGTTAAGACTTCGCCTTCCATTGCAGGGGGAACAGGTTTGATCCCTGGTTGGGGAGATAAGAGCCCACATGTCACAAGGCCAAGAAAGAGAAACATAAAACAGAGAGAGCATTGTAACAAACTCAAATAATTTAAAAATCATCCATATCAAAAATAAATAAATGAAAATTCTTGAATTTAGAATGTTAAGATGAACGAAATATATCAGAATCTCGTATATAATAGACACTTTACTTTCAAAATTAATGTAGTAATATATGTAACATTAGTGACATATGATCCTCTCATTGCATTGTATTTATGTAGGAGTGGATATATCTTGGACTTTCAAAGTACTGCTTTGCATTCTGGGTCTCTTGTAACACCCTGACTTACTCATATTCACTGATGACTGTTATGTATTTGTTCAACAAACGAAAACTACTATATTTGCTTTGCATTTTCTTTATAATCAAATCTCCATTACGTCTCTGAATTAGATATGCCAAGAATCCTCAGGATTCTGTTTGTTCCTGTTACTTCCTTCATAAAGGAAATTTTCAGTTTTCAGATGATTACTGAATCAGAACTTCCCTCACATTAACAAAGGAAGATGTGAAGTTATCAGATACAAGGGGGAAGATGTATATAAAATTACATAGCCACAAAATTGATATGAGAAATGGGATCAAGAAACAGATTTTTGGAAATGGAGAAGAATGGGCATTGCATGATATTAGTTCCACGGTTGATAGACTGAATTTGTGATAATGACCATCCAAGTGGATGTACCCAGTAGGTAGGCAGAGGAGGCATAGGGCTAATATTTTAGATAAATATTATCTGGTAAATGAGGTACCAATACAATAAATATTGTCTGAAATCAGGTAAGAAGTAGACTCAAACAAATCACGAAGCAGTTAGAAAAAAAGGTTGAGAACAGAATGTTATGGAACAGAAAAATGGTAATTATAGGGACAAGAGGCGATGCTGTTCTCTGTATTTCTGCCATTTAACAAACCAGCCCTTGCCTCCAAACCCAGCTCACATTCTACTCTTTCCTTAAAGCCCCTCTCATTTGTGTCTATGATGAAAGGTACAGATGGCAATGCCGGAGACACGGGTTCAGTTCCTGTTTGGGGAAGATCCTCTGGAGAAGGAAATGGCAACCCAGTCCAGTATTCTTGCCTGGGAAATCCCATGGACAGAGGAGCCTAGTGGGCTATGTAGTCCATAGGATCACAAAAGATTTGGACACGACATAGCGACTAAACAACAAACAAGGACAGATGGCATAGAGGACCACAGGGGATATAAGAGCAGAGATCAAAGGACAGGGATCACGGTTAGAGAATGATCATCAGCTGACTCACATTTTAACTTGCTGTTAACATGCTATTTTCTCTCCCCTCTGAGTCAGATGTTCCTTGAGATCGGTAATCATAAACAACAACAACAATAAAGCCACCCATTTATTCATTCAACAAAGATTCATTAAAATCTTACCACAGAGACTGCCATATGTGCCACACGTGGTAGACAATAGGAGACATTCACTTAAGACAAAATCTCTGCATTCAAGGACCTTCCAGCTGGTGAGACAGAACCATCACCCCTGACTGCATCGCAGCATGCTGGGTGAATATGTGCCCAAGAAGACTTTCCTCTCACAGCGATGTCTTGGATACAGTAGGAACTGAATAACTGAAGACAGAATGAACTGAATGTGTCAGCATGGATTTGAAAGACTTCAAGATGGAGGCATGGGAGATGGCAAAGGAAAATGGATTTGTACCATTTTCGGTGACTTTCACTTTACGTCTTATACTGGAGTGAGTAGCCATTTCCTTCTCCAAGGAATCTCCCTGACTCAGGGATCAAACTTGGGTCTCCTGCATTGCAGGTAGATTCTTTACTATTTGAGCTACCAGGAAAGCCCATAGAGTGTTGTACCGAATACTTTTGGATGCTGTTATAATACTGCCTGCCTGTGGCCTCGACCACTTAATTTTCCCCTTGTCTCTGATAAAGGTGTTACGGACTGGAGAAACTGCCCTTGGCACACTTTCTCTTTATCTTATCTTTGAGCTTCAATATAACCTTCTTAGAGCCCACTTCTACTTCCTTCTTTAGGGGACTTTTGCTAAGATAATAGAGGAAGTGTAGGAATACATTGGACTTGGTAGTAATTCTTAACAGTCAGCTAAGAAACCTTGAGTAAATGATTCTATTATTCAAAAAACTTGTTTATCATGTGTTTAATGAACATAAGAATGTCTTCCTTGCCTCTGTCAATAATAGTTAATCAGACTTATTGATTATATTAGTTTCCTAGGGCTGCCATAACAAATAATCATAAACTGAGAAGCTTAAAACAAGAGATGCATTCTTTCCCAGTGTAGGAGCCAGAAGTCTAATATCAAGGTGTTGGCAGCATCAGTCTCTTTAGAGACTCTAGAGGAGAATTCATTCTCCTGCAGCTTCTATTCACTGCAGGCATTCCATGGTTGTGGCCACATGTCCACATCTGCCTCTGTGGTCACATTCTCTCTTCCTTTTTTCTGCCTTAAGTCTCCCTCTGACTTACTCTTACAAGGACACATGTTAACAAACTTTCTTATAAAGATACATGCTATTGGATTTAAGACCCATTTGGTAATCCCAGATAAACTCTTCATTTTAAGATTGTTAACTTGATTGCATCTGCAAAGACCCTTTTTCAAGTAAGGTAACATTTACAGATTCCAAGGAAAAGAACATAAACATGTCTCCTTGGAGGTCACCATTCAGACCACTACACTAAACACCATCTTCAGATGTCTAAGAAAAAAATTTCCTTTGATATCGTCCATTTAGAAACAGTTAGGGCTGCCCTGGTGGCTTACTGTAAAGAACTCGCCTGTCAGTGTGGGAGACAGGTGTTCAATCTCTGATCCACATGCCACAGAGCAACTAAGCCCGAGCCACAACTCTTGAGCCTGTGCTCTAGAGTCCAGGAGCCGCAACGACGGAGTCCACGTGCCATAACTACTGAACCCCTTCCATCATAACAAGAGAGTAACACACTCTTGCCACGCAGCAACGAAGCTCCAGCACAGCCAAACCCCCCACCCAAAACAGTGTATGTGCCTTCTTAAAGAATTTTGGAACATGCTTAAATTTCATAGATTACTTTAAAAAATCCTAGCTTTTGTAAAGTGAAAATCATAGCTCATCCTCTGTACATTTCATCTGCCAGATGTCAATTTTGCAAATATTTACAGAATTGTAGTGCATGGTTATAGAGGAATAAGCTTTACTTTTCTGTTTAAAAAAGTGCTAATTTTTTAATATATGTAATTGTAAAATGCTGACTAAACATTAACTTTGGAATTAGTCTAACAACTTCTGAAAGAATTCACAGTGATAGTTTTCTAAAGTCAAAGTTAACCTTGGTCAATATTTTATGGCTAGATATATACACTTTATTATCAAATATTAGGAGATTTGGATGGAGAGGGAAATGGCAACCCACTCCAGTATTCTTACCTGGAAAATCCCATGGACAGAGGAGCCTGGCAGGCTACAGTCCATGTGGCCACAAACAGTCAGACATGACTGAAGCGACTTAACACACACACAGGAGATTTGGAAATGAATCAACATTCGGACACAACTGAGCAACTGAGCATGCAACATTAAGATAAACATTGAGATTATTGACATCAGGTGGCATGGTGAATGGTTTAATGAGAAAAAAGGGGGGGGGGATGACAAATGATGTAATTAGGTGACTTAGAATGTCCAATTGCATGTGGCATACTTGGTATTTGGTAAACTTTCAATGAATCATGTGGAAAATTATAAAGGTACCGGAGGAGACTGGCTTCACAGAGTCTTAATTTTTATCAATGCATTAGAGTCTGATTGTTTCCAACCAAACTCAGTGTTTGAAGTAAAAATACATAAATGCAGTGGAAATGCTATGATCTATGGCAATGGCACCCCACTCCAGTGCTCTTGCCTGGAAAATCCCACGGACAGAGGAGCCTGGTCGGGTGCAATCCATGGGGTCGTGAAGAGTTGGACACAACTGAGCGACCTCACATGCATCATATTCTTAGATATTATACACTATATATAGGCATATATCTACTATGTTGAAACCAATGGATTTGATATCTTCATTGCTTTGCTAAGTTTTTAGAAATAAACAGACACAACACAGTGCTAAGAACTTAATCAAATTTCTTGTCCATACCTACTGAGCAGAGCACCATTTTCCCTTTGTTTTGGCCTTCTTGCCATTTCCATTCCATTTGATTTTACCAAGAAAAAATGAATTAAATTTGCAAGTAAAATGACAGGAGACATTTCTCAAAAAGGCATAATATCTACTGATCTTCTTTTCATCTATTCCTTTGTCATAAACATTTGTCTGGTAAGTGCCTTCATTAACTCTGGCTCCTTGTTGCTTAGGCTTTTATCTAACTGGATGAACAATAGCTATAATTCTATGATTTCAAATAAAGGGGACCTAGACCAAAGTAAACTTTCTGTATCAGGGCAACAATAATAGATAAACTACCCTGAAACAAATAGAGAATTTAGGTTTGCCGGCTTTGTTTCATCTGAAGAAAAAGACAATGTAGAGAGAAATGGGATATTTAAATACTATAAACAATAATAATGGCCACTATGGTTTTATTAAAACACACAAAAAGTAAATGGAAGGAAGGGAGAGAGGGAGGAGGGAAGGAGGGAAAAGGAAGAAGGGAAGGAATATGCATATAGAACTAATAAGTAAATATAGCATTATCTAGGTAGCCAGTCAATGAGGTCACTAAGAATCGGACATGACTGAGCAACTTCACTTTCACTTTTCACTTTCATGCATTGGAGAAGGAAATGGCAACCTACTCGTGTTCTTGCAGAGAATCCCAGGGACAGGGGAGCCTGATGGGAGGCCATCTATGGGGTCGCACGGAGTAGGACCCGACTGAAGCGACTTAGCAGCAACAGCAGCAGCAAGCCTGCTGCAGCAAAATGCTTCAGACTGGTGGCTTCAACAACACAGTTTTCTCACAGTCCCAGAGGACAGGAAGTCAAGATCAAAGTGTAGGCAAGATAGGATTCATCCTGAACCCTCTTTTTTAAACTGCTTATAGATGGTCACCATCTCTCTGTACATTCTCATGACCTTTTCTTTGTTTCCTCATAGATAGAGAAAGAGCTCTCTGACATCTCTATATTCTATAGACACCACCCTATAGGATCAGGACCCACCCTTATAATCTTCTTTAATCTTAATTACTTCCTTCATCTCACAAGCTAGTAAAGTAATGCTCAAAATTCTCCAAGCCAGGCTTCAGAAATACATGAACTGTGAACTTCCAGATGTTCAAGCTGGTTTTAGAAAAGGCAGAGGAACCAGAGATCAAATTGCCAACATCCGCTGGATCATTGAAAAGCAAGAGAGTTCCAGAAAAACATCTATTTCTGCTTTATTGACTATGCCAACGCCTTTGACTGTGTGGCTCACAAGAAGCTGTGGAAAATGCTGAAAGAGATGGGAATATCAGACCACCTGACCTGCCTCTTGAGAAATCTGTAGTGCAGGTCACGAAGCAACAGTTTGAACTGGACATGGAACAACAGACTGTTTCCAAATAGGAAAAGGAGTTATGTCAAGGCTGTATATTGTCACCCTGCTTGTTTAACTTATACACAGAGTACATCATGAGAAATACTGGGCTGGATGAAGCACAAGCTGGAATCAAGATTGCCAGGAGAAATATCAATAACCTCAGTTATGTAGATGACACCACCCTTAAGGCAGAAACTGAAGAACTAAAGAACATTTTGATGAAAGTGAAAGAGGAGAGTGAAAAAGTTGGCTTAAAGCTCAACATTCAGAAAACTAAGATCATGGCATCTGGTCCCATCACTTCATCGGAACTAGGTGGGGAAACAGTGTCAGACTTTATTTTCTTGGGCTCCAAAATCAATGCAGATGGTGATGGCAGCCATGAAATTAAAAGACGCTTACTCCTTGGAAGGAAAGTTATGGCCAACCTAGATAGCATATTCAAAAGCAGAGACATTACTTTGCCGACAAAGGTCTGTCTAGTCAAGGCTTTGGTTTTTCCAGTGGTCATGTATGGATGTGAGAGTTGGACTATAAAGAAAGCTGAACGCTGAAGAATTGATGCTTTTGAACTGTGGTGTCAGAGAAGACTCTTGAGAGTCCCTTGGACCGCAAGGAGATCCAACCAGTCCATCCTAAAGGAAATCAGTCCTGGATATTCATTGGAAGAACTGATGGTGAAGCTGAAACTCCAATATTTTGGCTACCTGATGCTAAGAGCTGACTCATTTGAAAAGACCCTGATGCTGGGAAAAATTAAAGGTGGGAGGAGAAGGGGACGACAGAAGATGAGATAGTTGGATGGCATCACCCACTCAATGGACATGAGTTTGAATAAAGTCTAGGAGTTGGTGATAGACAGGGAAGCCTGGTGTGCTGCAGTCCTTGGGTCACAAAGAATCATACACAACTGAGCGACTGAACCAAACTGAACTGAACTGAACACCCTTTAAGACTCTATCCCCAAAGACAGCCACAATGGTGGGGGTGTGGGGGGCGGAGTCAGAGTTTCAACATATGAATTCTTGAGTCACACAAGTTCAGACTATAACAAACACTTATTAATTTATTTACTAAAGGAAATTTTTCTTATAAGGGTACTAATGTACCTTTGAAGAAAGGTCATTTGATTTCCAATTCCAAATCATTCAAAGACTGAATATCAAGAATCAAGTGGAAATTCTTTCTAGAAACCAGAGAAGATACTTACTTGGATTAGGAGCCCTTTCCTGAATGTAGGACTAAGTCATCCAGTTTCAACTCAGTAAAACAGAATTCTGGTGTGTACCTCTTTAAATGATGGTGTTTCAGATATTTTAGAGCAATGTTTCTTCCTCCCTGAGTCTTCTCTACTTGAATATAAGTATCCTCAGTTTATTGTTCATGTTACAGGATATTAGGCAGGTCCAGGGAAAGACTTGAAAACCATCAATATTTCTCTTAAATTTCCATAGAAGACTCTGGCTATACATTCTTTCCAATAGCCTGAAACGAAACCTTCTCACTGATTTATTTGAACCATAATATAATCCTCTATGACAAAATAACATAAATGGAAATAAATATGAGTCTCACAAAATATGGGTAATGATTACTTGCTCATTTATTTATTCAGCAAATATTTGCTTAGTATTCATTATGCATCTTAAATTGGTTATTTGTTGCTTGGAAGTTCCTAGTTCATTTCTGTATCCCCAGTGGTCTAGCATATACCCATTATGACAACATTTTTTGCGATGAGTGTTTTGATGAAATTGAAAAAGTTTTTAGAAGATTATATAACTAATTTATCTGGGGAGATTGGGGATGACTAGTAAAGGAAATTTTCCCCAAAGAAGTGATATTTAAGCACAGACATAAAGATTGCCTGAATATTAATAATTCAAATTAGGGCTGAGGAGGGATAGAGAGATTATCAGGCATAAAAAAAGAGCACGTATAAAAGCTCTGAAGACAGAAGATGCTTAACTCAGAAAAGACCAGGAGGGCTAGAACAAAGAAAGAAAGAAGAGAGACAAGACCAAAGAAATATAGGTTAAACAATGTGACTAATGTTGTTATAAGCATCTTTGTTCTGCCCCAAGTCCCATGCTGGAGGCTGAGTAGAGCTGTGACAAAGGCTAGTTAGTCTCCCTCAAGGAGCTTAGAGTCTAGCAAGATAATACACAAATGTATTGAATATTATCTGTTTGTCTCTATAAAGTCAAAACTATTGCACAAAACTTCTAAGAACTTAATTTTAAGATGGCTGCCTTTGTTACAACTTCTAGCAATTTCCAGTTTATAACAAGTGTTTTGGAATAACACCTTGGCAAAACTAAGAATATAAGTAACTTTTAAAAATATATTTATTTATTTCTTTGTCTGTGCCAGGTCTTAGTTGCGGCATGTGGGATCTCTTTCCCTGACCAGGGATTGAACCTGGGCCCCCTGCATTGGGAGCACAGAGGACCACTGGACCACCATTGGGACCATTGGGACCATTGGTCACCATTGGGACCACTGGACCACCAGGAAGTCCTTAAGTAGCTATTTGTATTCAAAATTATTCTGTTGTCAAAATCTGAAAGAAATTTCATACATAATGGCATAATTGCAATGTGCTATCTGAAAGCAAGCAAGTCTATGCACCCACTGTTTACCTGGTCCTTTATTTAGTGTATCGCTTGTATTACTCAGACAAGGAGAAAGGAACCTAACTATACCACTGCTGCTGCTGCTGCTGCTGCTGCTAAGTCACTTCAGTCGTGTCCGACTCTGTGTGACCCCATAGACGGGAGCCAGCCAGGCTCCCCCGTCCCTGGGATTCTCCAGGCAAGAACACTGGCGTGGGTTGCCATTTCCTTCTCCAATGCATGAAAGTGAAAAGTGAAAGTGAAGTTGCTCAGTCGTGTCTGACTCTTAGCGATCCCACTACTTAGGCATATTTTCATTTTAAGTATGCCTGGTGCTATTAGTCCACCTTAACACCCTTTCATGATCTTTCCTTCAATAGTTGGTCATAAACAGAAACAAAGGGGTGTGGAGTATGAAGCAAGGTTCTGAAAATGGAGTCATTCATCTTCCTTGGTATAAGGCTCATAAGCAAAACATTATAAAAGGATGAGGAAACAGGAAAATCCCTAACTGAGAAAAATACTAGGGAATAGTCCACCTATTGAGGGTATCAGAGAACTAGGTGATAATGTTTTTATGTTTCTATCTCAAGGCAATGCAACTGCACTAGATGGGAGCAGCTGGATACTAATCTATCCAGCTGGATATTAGTCCACACTAGAGAATTTAAGAGCCTACTTTCTTCTTAAATAAATCTTGGTACAATATTGTTCTATATTTGTCAAACTCTGTAACTATATACTCAACTTCAAGAGATGTAATTTAAAAAAAAATCATTAGTTATGTGTCTATGGACTTGCAGCGATCATTTCATCTTTTTTGTTTCATATATTTTCCATTTTTATAAAATGTCTGTGTTTTCTCTGATAAGTCATTATCAAGGTATTATCCTCTTACATGTGTTATGCTCAAAAAGAAAAAAATGCAGCAAATATAATTAAGATAAGAAGCCATAGGATAGAGCAGGTTAAGTTTCTAAGACAACAAGATGATATAAAATGGAAATGCATCTACATATGAAGGATTGTAATGAAGGTTTTTAAATAACATAATAATATAACTGAAGCCAAGTTTAGAGGTAGTGAACAGCTAAGTCCTTGATATGACTACTTTTCCCCTTTACATCGTTGTGAAGCAAATAAATGAAAGAAAAAATTAAATTGAAAAAAAATTAGAGTACACTTTTATAAACAGTGTCTTCAAATAAGCACCTTCAGTTATCTTACTTAATGCTGAAAGTCAAAAGCTATTTTCTCTTTTTTTAATATCAAGAATAAGGTACACGTGTGTACCATAATTTCTTATATTAAAAATTATATTTGAGATTCTTGTTAGCATAGTAAGGTAGGAGAAAATTCATATAGGCATTAACCCTAGACGTATCCCTCTAAGCACTGCTATAGCTACATCCATTAAATTTTGATTGACTGCATTTTCACTTATGTTGTCTCATATTTTTTTAAATTTTCCTTTTGATCTCTTTATTAAGTCATTGGTTATTGAGGACTACATTGTTTAATTTCCACATATTTGTGTTTCCTCCAATTATTTTCTATTATTGATATCTAATTTCACTCCATTATGGTCAGAGAATGCATTTTGTATTATTTACATCCTTTTAAATTTATGGAGGTTCATTGTATGGCCTATCCTATGATACATAATGCAGAATGCTCCATGAGTACTTGAGAAGAATATTCTATTGTATTTGGGTGGAGTATTCTATTAATATGTTAGGTATAGTGGATTCATACCATTGTTCAAATCTTCTATTGCTTATTTACTTCTGACTAGTTGTTTTATCCTTGCCTGGAAAAATCCCATGGATGGAGGAGCCTGGTAGGCTGCAGTCCATGGGGTCGCTGAGGGTCGGACACTGAGGGACTTCACTTTCACTTTTTACTTTCATGCATTGGAGAAGGAAATGGCAACCTACTCCAGGGTTCTTGAATCCCAGGGACGGCAGAGCCTGGTGGGCTGACGTCTATGGGGTTGCACAGAGTCGGATACGACTGAAGCAACTTAGCAGTAGCAGCCGTTGTTTTATTCATTACTGAAAGTATAATATTGGAATACCAAATCATTACTTTTGAAATCTTAGTTATTATATGCTCCACAATATGTTATGTATGCACAGTTTTATACAGTTGCTTTTTAAAAGTTAAGAAAAGAGAAAAACTATGCATTTATACTGTCTTCTATAACTACATAATTACTTCTCCTGATGTTCTTTGTTTTTAGTGTGGAGTTGAATTACCATCTGGGGTTATTTGTTGTTTGCTTTCAGTCTGAAGAACTTCCTTTCTTGTTTCTTTTAAAACATGTCTTCTGGTGACAAATTCCCTCAATTTTTTGTTTATCCGGGAATATCTCTATTTCATTTTTTTTGAAAGACAGTTTTGCTGAATACATGATTCTGGGTTGAAAATTTTTGATTTGAGCATTTTAAATGTGCTAGCCTTCTTTCTTCTTGGGTCCACTGTTTCTCTAAAAATTCAGTTGTTAATCTTATTGAGGTTCCCTTGGAAGTGATGAGTCAACTTTCTCTTGCTTTCAGAATATTCTTCTTGTCTTTTAGTTTCAGTACTTCTTTCTGTCTCTTTGTGAGCGTCTTTGTGTTTACCTTGATTTTTGTTGGTTTCTCAACGTGGAAACTAAGGTTTCCAAAAAGTTTCGAAGTTTTTCGGTCGTATTTTTCCTTTTTCTTTCTTTGTCTCCTCATATTTTCATTGCAGGTATATTGGTGAACTTAATTTTGTCCCATATATTTCTAGGGCTCTATTCATTTTTCTTTTTTTCCCCATATACTTCAGTTTGCAAAATTTTTATTGATCTATCTCCAAGTTCACTAATGCCTTCCTTTGCCAATTCAGACTTACAGTTTAGCTATTGTAATTTTTCATTTAGTTACTGTACTTTTCAGCTCCATAGCTTCCATTAAGTTCTTTTTAAAAAATAATGTCTATCTCTGTATTTATATTCTCTATGATATGAGATTGTCATCATGCCTCCGTTTCATTTTTTAATGGTTTACTGCAGTTCTTTGTACACATTTACAATGGTTTCTTAGAAGTCTTTGATTAGCTAGATTTTTGTTTGCTCTCATGGAGCAAACCTGCTCCCATCCGCTTCCCACTTCCCATCCCTACCCCGTTTATGGGTCATGCTTTCTTGTTTCTTTGAATGTCGTATACTCTTTTGTTGAAAACTAGACATTTTTAGAGAATATATTATATTAACTCTGGATATTGACCTTTCAGCCAAGACATGTTATTGTAATTTGTTCATTCATTTGTTTAGTAACTGGCTGGATTATTTTAGTGTGGTCTGTCTTCCCTCTACAATGTTAAGCCTTTGATGCTTCACCTCAAGGGATCCCCGCCTTGGGTTTGCCCACAGTCACCAGCAATGGCAGCGGTTTTGGCAGAGTTCTCTCTTTCCTTGACTACACCCAAGTTGTTGCACTTCACTAGTCGCTAGATGCTTTCTGTATTGTTCTTAGTTCAGAAATCATCTAAATTATTCTTAATTCAGAAATCATCTAAATCACTGATCCAACCCAATCTGGGCTCCTTCAGAAAGGTATTTCCCTCAGTGTTTCAGAATTGTTCTGACCCAGGCAGGCTCCTCTCCAGCTCTTTTCTAGTTTCTAGGTTCCTAGGTTCTTTACTTCTCAACTGAGGCAAAACATTGAGCCACTGGCTTTGAAGCTGAGTTGGAGACGATGCTGTATTTCCCTGAGTGACACCTCTACTTTAGGAGCTGGGCACTTGACATGAGGGTACAGTAGCCTCAAGTCTTTTTGGCTTGGCTCTCCCACTGTGAAACCACTGTCATAATTCAGGGCAAGCACAACTGAAGCTCTGAATTCCTGTGAAGCCTTGCCAAGGTAGAGCCTCTGCTGCACAAGCAGGGGCAGCAAGGAAGAAAGGGACCCTGCCTTGTCCACACCAACTCAGAACCCAGTCTGTCAAGAGGTAGTTAGGAGCAGGGTGAGAACTGGTGACACCACCCTGCAACTGCTAGCTGTGGCAGGGAGGAAGCTCTGTGCTCTTGGCTGGACCAGTTTGGAGTACAGTTTCTACCTCGTAGAGCTGAGAGAAGGGTGAAGAAGCTAGCTACCAGGTTGTAGTTGGAACACCATACTCAAGTCATTCCTACCAGGCTCTACTACGCTTCCTGAATAAATGTTTCTCTGTTTGGTGCCCTTCTCCAGAACTATTTAAGCAAACTAAGTTTGCTTAAATTTTATTTTATAAGTTTTATAAACTGTAATTCCAGTTCCACTGTAGAATTCTCCACATTATCATGCTCCTCATATGTATCTCTGTGTTAAGATATATTCCTGTAAGTAAAAAAAAAAAAAAAAAAATGTTTTAAAGGGCGGCTGAAATTAAATCCAATATGAAAGTTATATTTTGTATACTAGCAACAATGAGATGAAAATATAATATTAAAAAGGTAATAAGTACTAAAGCAACTATATATATATAATATTAAGTGTAATGAAATATGTGAAAATATCTTGCAGCTAAAATAAAAACATTTTAATATATATTAAATAAAAAGAAACACAGACTTGATATAAAAGACTAAAGTTGTCAATTCTCTTAATTTATTTACATCTTAATATAATTTCAAGTAAAACTCTTATAGGAATGTTCATGGAACTTGGTAATCTATTCTGCATTTGTCAGAGATTAGCAAATGAGCAAGAATAACTGAAATATTCCTAAAGAAGAACATAATTGAAAAAACAAACATCATGATTTATTATGAATTTTTCATACATAGAAAGCATAGTATTGATACAAGATTAGAAAAACAGAGCTCTGGAACATAATAGAGAGCCTAAAAGGATGAAGATACACAAAATTTTGATTTGTGAGAACTGAGAATTGAATGTTAGTTGGTAAGAGATAAATTACTCCACAATTAACCTTGGGAAAATCAATGATCAGTACAGAAAAATATCGATACCATACAATTGCTTAAATGTGAAAGGCAACATCTTATGAAAAGTAATTTTTATGTAATTAATAATTTAAAAAATAAGGCTAAATTACTAATCATTAAAGAGACTGATAAAATTGACTACATTGAGATTAAAATTTTAATAAAATGAAAAGGCATCATATGTTTTAAAGAAATAAAGCAGAACTTTATTGAACATATTTGCAACATGCAATTTAGAAGGAATATGTATTTCAAATACCTGAATTTGAAGTATGTGAAACTGCTAATATTCAATGGGTTTTTGGGGGTTGTGAAATAATGACAATTCAATTTGGCCTAATAAAATAATTAATAATAAATGTAAATACCAACTGAAAATATGGTAAAAAATATTAATAGGCAAATAGGCACTTGACTTTGCCTGGAGGTAGCAGGTGAAAGTTATCATAAATGACCCGTGAACTTCCTTTACTTAGTCAGTAATTTTTCTTTATATAGAAAGAGAGCAACATATGCAGATACCAGGAATAGTAAAAGAAAAAAAATAAGTGTGAGTTAGGTCTAAGACCCATCAATGCTTTTCTAAGTAATAAAGAAGATAGCTTTGTTCTGCAATGAGTAATACTCCTGCTGCAGTTTCTAAATTATCATTATAGATTGTTTAAAGAGAGACTATGCAAAGATAGTTTTTCATATAAATAATGTTAACCACAAAAAGACAAAAACCTCCATTGTAATTTTATTAATTGCATCTTGAAGAACAATTCCCATCTTCTGTTTTGAACTATGGTATATGAAACCATCCACAAATATTCCTTGTACTAATTAACTGTACTCAAACTTGTCTCACACTTTCTGGAAATATAACACACACAGCTATATATTTGGTATCTGTTTTGAGATAATGTTCTCCTGCTTTTAGCTTACTGGCATTTCCTTCTATGCCATGGAAATAAAGATTACTAGATCATTTGGAATATCGCTGCTTACTTCCACTAGAGACCTCTTTTCACTTTTCAAATTACTAAATAATGAGACACAATCAGAAATAACTTAGGAAAAAAAGTTAACTCAGAGATTTTTTTCTCTCTAACTGCTTACTATCAAGACACTGTAGGTCTGCATATATCTTAAAGCAAAGACAAATATAATTTATACATTTATTTTAGGGAAAGTCTGTCACATTTTTTGAATTCTGGTATTTGCTTCCCTGGTGGCTCAGATGGTAAAGAATCTGCCTGCAATGCAGGAGACCTGGGTTCGATCCCTGGAGGAGGGGATGCAACCCACTTCACTAATCTTTCCTGAAGAATCCCCATGGACAGAGGAGCCTGGTGGGCTATAGTCCACGGGGTTGCAAAGAGTCAGACACAACTGAGCAACTAAACACAGCATGTGTGTGTTAGTCGCTCAGTCGTGCCTGACTCTTTGCGACCCCATGGACTGCAATCCACCAAGTTCCTCTGTCCATGAGATTTTCCAGGCAAGGATACTGGAGTGGGTTGCCATTTCCTTCTCCAGAGGATCTTCCCAACCCAGGGATCGAACCCGGGTCTCCTGCACTGCAGGCAGATTCTTTACCGACTGAGCTACAAGGGAAGCCCAAACACAGCATAGCACCGCACATTGTACTATATGGTACAGAAGATTTAACACATTTACCTAAAAATCATTTGAGTGGAGTATCTGTTCATGTATTTGAGTATTCTAGAAATCACTGGGGCATCTATGACCAGGAACTGTACCGCAGTGGCTTGGAATGTCTGCCTTAAAATGCAACAATGAGACAGACAAATGTTCTGGGGTTTGCAAACTCGTCAATATTTGAAAAAATCCCCCTGAAATAATCATTTTGCCCAAATAGTACTGCACACATTAATCAAAGTTACATTTATTTGTTTTTGGCTTGAATATCAGTATGAAATAATCAGTGTTTCCATCTGAATAACCCTATGTCTTTCATTAATTGAAATGAGAAAACAGACATATATATACACACATATACATATATAGCTACAGTTCATGACATAGGGATGAATGACAACAAAAAGTTGCGGTTGAAATTCATTTTGGGAGTGAAATTTTGAGATTCGTAGGGCTACCATGGGACCAATCACTTCTCACTAGTCAGTTCTACTTTGAACTGAAGTATGCCCTTAAGTGTCCTTAAGTGTTGCTCCAGATAAACAGTATACATTTCCATATAATTTATACATGAAAAATGGATCACCTGCTCCTATGACTTCTCATTTAATTCTTATTTGTGTAACCACTACAAGTCTTCTCTACAGAATTCTAAAATATGTGGCATATCTCCTCCAGTTGGCAGTAAATTGGACTTTTGTGTATCTTAATGTAAATGCTCTAGAGCATAAATGACCCTTTTTATATTAATAGGTACCTGTGAGAATCAAGTGCATTGTTTTGTATGCCATAGTGTCATAAAGTCTATCTTGTAACATAAAGCTTTTCAAATATGGCTTTCAAATGTGGTGAAATTATAGCCTAGTTTTCATTGTCCAGATAAAGAACATTAAACTTATTTATGGGGACTTCAGGTAATTTGTGTTCTATAAAAGGACACTTGAAGATTATTTTTGCAAGAGAAATCCTTTGCATTTACAAGGTGAGGGTAAAACTCCATTAGTTTATCCTGAGGCCATCATCTTTGAACCTGTTAGGGTGTGTATGGCCCATGCCAATTGGGAAAATGGGAAAAGGGAAGAAGAAGAGAGCATGACTGGTTCAGTGGAGTTGGGATTGTCATGAGGACTGCAGAGGATTTATGAGCTAGAAAAACAAACGGCTGTTGTTCAGGCAGCAGTTTTGAAATGTTGCAAACTATTTTAATTTTTCCAGATAACTCGCTCAGCATTTTGGCAAAGCATAATGGATTCAACCGCCAGAAGCAAGAAGTCTATCTCTTACCAATCATAATCAGTGACAGTGGGAATCCTCCGCTGAGCAGCACTAGCACCCTGACCATCCGGGTCTGTGGCTGTAGCAGTGATGGCGTTGTCCAGTCTTGTAATGTTGAAGCTTATGTACTTCCAATTGGACTCAGTATGGGCGCCTTAATCGCCATATTAGCATGCATAATTTTGCTGCTAGGTATGTACTTTCTTCATAGCCTAATGGTCACCATTTTTCTGGTTCATAAATGACTGTAAATAAGGACAGAGACCCCTAACTCGACCTAGAAAATCCTAGTCAATATTCTTTGGAAGAAAAACTCTTTTCCGCTTCTTCAAGCTTTGAGGTCACCAAGAGGGAAAAAAAAGGATTGCAATAATAAATGTCCAGTTGGAGAGAAATGTTCATTGCCTTTTTCAATTCCATCACCCGTGAAAAGATAAACTACAAATAGTTGTGGTGGAAGTGGGGATGGACCTTTATGTGGTTATAATAGCAACTGTTACATAAAAAGACCTGCAGGGCTTCTGATGCACACCAGTTTACTTCAAGAGGGGGCTCTCATACGTCCAAAATACTCTTTTATCTAAATAGTGTATGGATTGGGTTGCTGAATCCATCCAATCACAAAATTTAGTGAGATAAGATGAAAGCAAACAAGCAAACAAAAAATACCTTTTCCTTAAAACTGCATTGTGTTTCTCAGTTTTCTTGATACTAAAATCAAATTAAGATGAAGACTGAAAATTAAGAAAATGTTTTTGTAACTTTTCTGCTAAAGAATTCAATTATAAAAATGACATTAGACAGTAAGAGGACACAAAAGAGAAGTTATTCATACATCTTATCCTGCCCTTGGAAAAAGGTTATGTCAGTTACTACCTTCCTGGTTACATCAGTTCTGCTCACCCAGTATCTTGTTTTGAGCATCATTTCCTTCCATATTTGATGCCATTAGCCCAAGTTTGGTTTGGCTGATCTGGTTTTTTTTTTTGTTTGTTTGTTTGTTTTTTTTTTAATGCATTCCTTTCCCTTTCCCCACCTTTAGTTCTACTTTACCAGGTAGAGGAAAACTAGCACTTTCACACAAGAGAAGAAGTTGCCCATTCAAAGCTGACATTCACCTTAATATAGCCCTTTGTCTGTGGATGAACATTATTTTATTGGAAGCAGTCTTGAAGAACTTATTAGAAAAACACAAAACATACTCGATGTGATCTATTCAGCTCCTTTTTATTTACAGAAGAGAGGCGTGGAGTCAAAAAGTATTGAATGATCTGCCCAAGACACACAGCGAGCTACCCATGCTATCTGTGCTATTTCCCATTTCGCTTCATTCACCCCAGAGCTCCCAGTGGTATTAAATGTAGCCTTCACCATAAATAGATGCAAACTTGTTATATTAGCCCAGCTTCTTCATCACCATTCAATAAATAGAAGCAACTTAGAATACTATTCACTCCTAATTCAGTGCCCATACTTCAGAAAGGCACTTTACTTAATTCCCAAATGAATGCATGAAAGTTACATGTTCATAAGTTTTTAAATAATGCCCCTTGCTCAAAATACACGATGTGTTACTTGTGAAATTCTATGTCTGTCTGGCTAATTGTTATTTTGCCTTTTTCCTACAGTCATCGTGGTGCTGTTTGTAACTCTGCGGCGACACAAAAACGAGCCACTCATTATCAAAGATGATGAAGACGTGAGAGAAAACATCATTCGCTATGATGACGAAGGAGGAGGGGAAGAAGACACAGAGGCTTTTGACATTGCAACTTTACAAAACCCAGATGGAATTAATGGATTTTTACCCCGTAAAGATATTAAACCAGATTTGCAGTTTATGCCAAGGCAAGGGCTTGCGCCAGTTCCAAATGGTGTTGATGTGGATGAATTTATAAACGTGCGGCTACATGAGGCAGATAATGACCCCACAGCCCCACCATATGACTCCATTCAGATTTACGGCTATGAAGGCCGAGGGTCCGTGGCAGGCTCCCTCAGCTCCTTGGAGTCCACCACATCAGACTCGGACCAGAATTTTGACTACCTCAGTGACTGGGGTCCCCGCTTTAAGAGACTGGGCGAACTCTACTCTGTCGGTGAAAGTGACAAAGAAACTTGACAGTGGATTATAATAAATAAATCAAAGGGAACTGAGCATTCTGTAATATTCTAGGGTCACTCCCCTTAGATACAACCAGTGTGGCTATTTGTTTTAGAGGCAAGTTTAGCACCAATCATCTATAAACTCAACTACATTTTACTGTTGAACCAAAAAGTTAATAATAAAAATAAAAAAGTATATGTTAGGAGGTTATAAATCTTGTGGAGTGTGAATTAAATTATGTGGAGTGTCTAGAAGTCTTTGGATATTTGATATTTACCTGTCCACCAGAGACAAAGATTGGGATCCTGGCTCCTCCTTAGAGGAATGGCATATAAAGAGGAAAAAATCAAAATTAAAAAGGTGCTTTCTTAGAAAAATGGACCTGCAAGAAATTTGCTGCTGATATGTGTCTTCTGCGAGGATTTTTATAAATGCAAATGGTTTTTTCCCCTTCGCCTGTAAGGATCCTGCCACTAATGATAAAGCAATACTTGGTCTGCTGTACATTCTGACTTTTTGGAGTTTTGGGAGGCCTCCTAGATTATACGGTACGCTGACCACACATTGTACATAATTGTTGGCCCCACTCATCAGAGACGGAATAGCATCTTTAAATATTGTGTCGAGCCTTAAAATATTCATGTTTGTAATCCATTCCAGAGTGGGGACTGCCAGCTCAGTGGTGGGAGGAGAGAAATCTCATTCGAATGGGCCTGTTCTCTGGAACCAAGATTACTCTTCCCCTCCAGTTCACCTTCTCCCACAAGGACACAAAGAGAAACTGTGTTACACAGTGGACTACATAAGAGGCAGATGGTTTTACTGCTAGCGCGTGAATTTATTTGTTTAATCCTCAAAATAAATATTTTATTGATGTCCATTAATGCTTTTATTTATTAAGGTTGGTAATTTATAGATTAAGGGACTATATGAAAAAAAAACTAAATTATATCCATTAATAATCCTTTAGATTGTTTTATATAAATATATATACAATGAATGTTTAATACATGTACATTTTGATGAGATGAGTATGGCAGGCAATATTATCAAAGGGAAGCTAATAGTCTCTTTAGAGTAGAAAATGTTATTGTGACTGGTGATGGCAGGAACAGCATTTTCCCAGAGAAACTTTTGGACTGTTTTCTATTTTGTTCATAATCCTAGTATTTGGTGTTTTTACAACAAGCACAAACATCTGAAAGTATATTGATTCATGTGAATATTTAAACTCTAGAGTTTTAGATATCTACATAATGCCCTGCCCAATAAACATGCTTCAAGTTGATCCCACTGTTTTAGAGCAGGAACTGATTTGTACATAATTTTACTGCTTCTGTTTTTAGCACTTCTCTCCCTGATCTTCATGATGATGCACAGAACGTCTTAGACTCCAAAACAGAACTGCACTAGAAGATGTGAGCGTATTCAATTTGTAACGCAAACCTGCCATTTAGGAGTAGAAAATGTATGATAAAACTCAAGTACTACATGCAGATCATTTTAATTTTCTACTTTGCTTTAATGCAATATTGTTTATTTACTCCATGTATTGTATTCAGAGAAACTCCTGTATTGTTTCCTACTTTGTGAAATATATTTTTATAAATACCTTTGTTGTCATCATTTTTTTTTCTAATCAGATAGAAATCGATTAACAGAGTCATCAACTCTAACTAGAATTCTAGAATGTTCAACACAACCATCCCATGGATCACTTTTTATTTTAAGGGTCTTTATGATAAAGAACCAGAGATGAGAAATAGCTTGGTTATGATCACACAGGAAGATAGCAACAGGGCCATTAAAGGAACATGGGCAGGAACATGGTATATGGTAAGGCTAGTTCAGCTCTGCTAGTTGGGGTCCTCCTGGAAACAAGTGCTAAAGCGGAGTTAGGAGGAAAAGGTAAAAGAAAGGAAATAGGATTGTGCAGGGAAATTTTTCAGACAAGGACGCAGATTTTAAAACGTCAAAGTGAGGAGATTAGGAAGCAGGATTTGGCAAGAGAAACTTAGAGTGCAATGCAGACCTGACAAACTTTTGTCAGACAAATAGGGAGTTCTGAGGGGGTCCCGTGAGAGGAGTCTCTCATTGGGCAAAAACAGCCTCCAGTTCCCCTGCCACCTCAGTCATTGGCTTGGGGTTGCCTGAGAGAAGCAGGGCTTTAGCTGGAAATCCAAAGGCACCAAATTCTGGATTGACTACATGGATTTAAAATGTTTAAATAGGGTTTCCCTGGTGGTTCAAATGGTAAAGAATCTGCCTGCAATGTGGGAGACCTGGGTTCGAGACCTGGGTTCAATCCCTGGGTTGGGAAGATCCCCTGGAGGAGGGCATGGCAACCCACTCCAGTATTCTTGCCTGGAGAATCCCACGGAGAGAGGAGCCTGGCAGGCTACATTCCACGGGGTCGCAAAGAGTTGGACATGACTGATCAACTAAAATGTTTAAATATTGCATTTAGCATTTACAACCTCCCAGTGCTCAGCAACTTAACTGACCCCTTATTGAGTTTCTTTGCCTGAGAATAGTTTATCTTTAATACTTATCACTTTGACTATTGAACTCTTTTTCTTAATGTCAAAATGATGACCTAAAATGACTTTCATCTTTCATGTACACAAGGACTTGCCACAGTGATGAAAATAAATACTTGGTAAATGTAGATCATTAATAGTAGTTGTAGTAGTAACCAAAATTAATACTCTGATGATGTCATGCATTCTCGTCCAATGTGTGCACTAAATTACTACTTCAGTTATCCCTTGCATACTAGACTCATTTCTAGTGTACTTTTCAGTGAAATGGCATAGGTTACAGGCATACAAACATATCTAACAAAAATTACACTTTTTTCAGGAATATAATATCCATATCCTCGGATCTTGCCAGTAAATAAGATAATCTTCATAAGGTGATTTTCATGGGCAGGAGATATTATTTGACATACAGGTTGTTCAGTCTTATCTGAAAATTTACTTTGCCCAAGAAGAGAGAAATAAAGTGTGGTTTTATTGTTGATTTTCTTTGCCACTATTACGCTGACTCTTTGTGCTTAAAAGCCCGTTTAAGGTTTTATAATATGGGATCAAGTATATTATACCATACTCATATAAGGCTGAACTACACTTTTAGAGTACCTAAAATATAAATAAGTATGGGCTTCCAGGGTGGCTCAGTTGTAAAGTATCCACCTGACAATTCAAGAGAGGTGGGTTCTATCCCTGGGTTGGGAAGATCCCCTGGAGGAGGAAATGGCAACCCACTCCAGTGTTTTTGCCTGGGAAATCCCATGGACAGAGGAGCCTGGCGGGCTACAGTCCATGCGGTCTCAAAGAGTCAAACATGACTGAGCAAGCATACATTCAACCATGACTTTAAATAAAGAAAAGATCTTAAGAATATATACACACACTCACACTCCTACATTGACTTAAAAGTACTTTTTACTTTAGCAGTAGAATTGCTAAAACTTCCTGCATCAAGAGGTTGAGGGGGTGCTACTCAGACTTTTAGGATTGGAGTATACCAGAGTGACTAGTTCTGCCTCTGTGCATTCTTTGTCACTGCAATACTGTTGGCAAAAAGCTGACTCATTGGAAAAACCCTGATGCTGGAAAAGATTGAGGGCAAGAGGAGAAGGGGGTGACAGAGGATGACATGGTTGGATGGTACCACCAACTCAAAGGACATGAGTTTGAACAAACTCCAGGAAATGGTGAAGGATAGGGAAGCCTGTAGTGCTGCAGTTCATGAGGTCACTAAGAATCAGACATAACTTAGAGACTGAACAACAAAGTTCTATCTACCCCAAAGTTTTTCTATCGCAGCAATACTGACATATGTCTTACATATACATGTACAGTTATTTTGCAAATGAAATGCTTATTCAGTCCATAGGCATTTTAATGTGTCTATAGATCTTTACTGTGTTCCAAGCATTAGATTTTTTCCCCCTTTCTTTAAATTTATCCCACCCAAGGTTCTCTAAATACTGGAGAAGAACCAGTGAGACAAAATTATCTCCCTTTGCCTACTTCACAATCCAAGGTTCCTGCCTGGGAACTGAGGCATCCCTGGGTGACTGGACACCACATAGGATCAATTCAGCCTCAACCTTGTTCACTATTTGGTCAAATAAAATTGCAGAAATTTCTTTTAAATATCCATACATGTACACTAAAGAGTATTGAGGCAATTCTTTATAATAATATTTTATGTGTACTGTAATAAGACTTAAAAGTTTATATTAATAATAGGATGATTAAAAAAATGCTAGAAATAAAATCCAAGTGTTAGAATTGCCATTTATTACATTTAAAGTCGCTAAGTCGTGTCCGACTCTTTGCGAACCCATGGACTATACAGTCCATGGAATTTTCCTGGCCAGAATACTGGAGTGGGTAGCCTTTCCCTTCTTAAGGGAATCTTCCCAACCCAGGGACTGAACCCAGGTCTCCCGCATTGCAGGCGGATTCTTTACAGCTGAGCCATAAGTGAAGCCCAAGAATACTGGGGTGGGTAGCAGTGCCATGCAGAATTGCTATTTCTAGGAAATAAACTTTACAGTAAAAGTGTCTTGCAGAAGTGTGTGGGTGAGTGTTCATATGTATATAAAATAAAACTTAGATTCACTGACATCACTAGTGAAACAAGAATGCTTAGAAAGAGCCAAATGTGTCTTTGGGAGAGTTTGCTTAATCAGATGCTTAAAGTAAGACAAGTCTCTGTGTGAAACTTGGAAATCTCCTAGGAGCAGCCAGATTCCACACTGAGACCCAACAGAGTTCTGGGCTATGCTGTATTTTGGAGAATGAAAAGCAAGTGCTGAGAGCTAAGTAGCCGATTACTCTTTATAGCCACATAAGGACTGGAGGCAGTAGGCCTTTCCAACAAGTTGTATTATGCGATCACTGCCTTTGCAGGGAATCTCACGAATGTATAACCTTCTGATTGCCTTTTTGATTGAAAGTTCCATCTGAGATCAAGGCAGTGCAACCCGTAATAAGATTTCAAAAAATCCCATCACTGGCACTGTTGGAAAGGCTGAGCATGACTGAAATCCCATCATTGTCAGTCAAAAAATAAGGTGACAGTGAGCATCACTATAAAAGCTATATAAATGCACAATTTAAACATAAATATCAACATCAAAAGACTGTATATATTCACACATATATATTTATACACACAGATATCTTCAAGTTTTTAGAAATAAGTTTATATTTGCAACTTTTCTTCTCAGAATCACATACTACCAAAAACCTGGAGCGGTGGCTTTTTGTTTTTCTGAGCCTAAATTTGAAAGAAATTGTACTGAAGGTAAAGGATTTTAAAGGCTGGTTTTTATTTAAGAACAAAATAATGACCGTGGTACCTGACATTAGAATGAAATGCATAACATTGTGAAGTTGGATTAGATATTTTTTACATTGTGTTTCTGTGGAGACAATAACTGTAGAACGTATTTCACAAGAAATGTAGTTTTCAATGTACTTTTAAATTTTCCTCTATTCCAATACTTTGTCTTTTGCTATACAAAGCACCTTTGCAAAGTTACTCAATCGGCCAAATGGTGCGGCATGTATTATTGTCACTGTAGTTGTTGCTCTTTATGATGATTATTCTATCTGTACTAGGGTTTATTTTCATTATTTTCTACTTAGTCAACACACATCTGTATATCACCTCGTGTAATTTTTGTTGTTATTGTTTATCTGATGTACTTTTGACATTAAACATATTCTAGTCCCAGTATTTTCCACCCAATGCTAGAATTACAGAGGTCATGCCATTTAAAATCCCCCTGATTTGATGGTCTATCTAAACGGAAAGAGAAATGTGTCTCCTACGAACACTGAGCATCATGCTGCTCAATAACTGGGCTATGTAGCTAATACGGAAAGATTATATGAGATGGCATCGCCAAACGATTTATTTATAAAAAAATTGCCAAATGATTTACTTTAAAATGCATAGTTTAAAATTTTATATATTTATTTACTTTATGTATAAAAAAATGAACTAAGCTAATTTTTGAAGCATGGCCTTGTAAACAGTTATTTGCATCTAGCTTTAAACCTAGGTTGGTCTGACACTAAAGCCTGTGCCTTTCTGTCCTCTTTTAAATTGTTATATCCCTTTTATTTATGTATTTTATTTTGTATTGGGGTATAGCCGATTAACAAACAATGTAATAGTTCCAGGTGAACAGCAAAGGGACTTGGAGATATATATAAATGTATCCATTCTCCCCTCAAACTCACTTCCCATCCATGCTGACACATAACACTGAACGGAGTTTCATGTGCTATAGAGTAGGTACTTGTTGGTTACCCATTTTAAATATAGCAGTGTGTATGTGCCCATCCCAAACTCCCTCACTACCCTTTCCCTCCACCATTACCCTGGGCAACCATAAATCCGTTTTCTAAGTCTGTGACTCTGTATCTGTTTTGTAAGCAACCTCATTTGTATCATTTCTTTTTATATTCCACACATAAGAGATGTCATATGATATTTCTCCTTCTCTGTCTGACTTACTTCACTTGGTATAACATTCTCTAAGTCCATTCATGTTTGCTGCAAAGGTAAAGCCCAGGACTTTTAACTAAAAAAACACTTTCTGTGATTATAACGAGGCTTGTAATGACAAGAAATAGTAACCGAGTTATACACAGCGATATGGGAAGAACTGACGAGGGAAAATGTGACTCTAAATGGAAAGTCTACAAGGAGAAGTTTTCAAATAAGATGAGACCAAAGGATTGGTGGCAACAGTAACTGAAGCTTTTCAAAACCAACACTAAGAGGGGGAAACAATTAAAAGATCACATTGATAGGCTACTGACATCTTCATGGCATCTCAAGCTTATAGGAGTTCTATGTTTGCCTAAATGGCAGCATGTTTTGGGGACAAGCAAAACGAGCTTCAGTGAAGTCTTAAGGGATTTTTCTTGGTTAAATTACACACCTAATAAGTGAAAGAGGCAGCAATCAAACTCTGGTCTTCTAGCTCATTACCAGTTCTGGGAAGTTGTGATTTTGGTGCATGCTCTCTTCTCTTTTATTTGTAGTAGTTCCATCTGGGTTGCAAGGCTAGTAGGCATTTGCTGGAGGAACTGGTGTTTGGTTTCCTCTTCCCCTAACTCGAGTTACCTGCCATCATATGATATACATTTTGAGGGGAAGTATTATCTCTCACAGGTTTCTTTATTAGTCAATCATAGATGCCTCTATTATTATCCACAGATGACAGAAGAAGGGTTGTCAGAAGGAATAGCACAGAATGCTGTCTGAGGAGGAAAACTGTAGAAAACAAAAGTTTCAACAAATGCAGAGATTCAGACAAGAAAATAAAATGAAAGGTCACTGAGGGTAAATCTGAATTCTTCAGATCTCCTCTGTGCATGCAAAAATATCCAGGACCACTCTGTGACTCCTTATAAAAATGAGCCAGGGTTTGACAACCATGGTCTAACTGAACACAACCAGAGTCACCAGCATCCTTCTCTCTCTAATCTGTGCATTCACTCATTATCACTTCACCAATTTTTTTTTTTTCTGATTTTCTATAATTCAGCCTCTAAAGTTTGAGAACTATTCCATACTGGTCACATCTAGTTGTTGCATGGATGAATGGATTATCTAGGTTCAAGGACAGAGATACAAATAACTATATTGCAAATAAGCTTAAATATATATATATATATATCTTCATAAATTTACAAAATATGTGTTAGATCCTATAGTCATAGAGCACTTGCCTTGCCTTTCCAAGACATAGAGTCTAATTGGATAAATTACAGAAACAAATGAATAATAAAACATTGGATTTGTCTATGCTGTGGAAAAGGTGAATAGGCAGTTCTATGAAAGTTCAGAGAAATAAATCTAACCCTGCCAAAGTTCAGTATCCTGCTAGCGACAGTGTTAGAGTGAATCTTGAACAGAGCAGGTCAGTACACTGAGAGCATTAATAAGTAAGATCAGGTCAGGTCCAGGCACTTAAAAATGAATTGTGCTGCTGGGATAAATCTCTCAAAGGACTTTACTGCTAGTGCTTTTTACCATATGAAATTCTCCATATGACAAAACTTATAATATCCCTATTTATTTTACAAATGCATGCCTAAGATTTGCCACTAATCTGAGTGCTAAGAATACCGCAGTAAATAGGACAGGGAATATGAGGGATATGTTTCTCCAAAGACTTGATGGTATAGAAGAAATGTAAGTGAGTAGAAATAAAGAAGAGAAAGAGACGACACAACAGAACGTAAAATGGATGGAACACTGAACATCATCCATAGAATGGATGGAGTGATACTTGAGTTCCTATATGAAGTCACCAAGATAAGAACAAACTCCATTAAGGTCTAAGGAAAAGCTTGTGTTTGTTGTTCTGCTGCACTAAATCAATGGGCTAGAAATGATAAGGATACATAGACCACAGCAGAAGAGGCTGGGCGTGACAATATGCTGTGGAGAGTTGGGCAGAGACCATACTACACAAGTCCTTTTCAACCAGGATAAGGAGCTCAGGTTCACTTTACATCAAAGAGGAGGTGACTGAAAGGATCTAAAGGTAAAGAATGACATGATATAGCTTACATTGTTTGGGAATGCATGTAAGAATTAAAGATTTTAAAATTTAAAAAATAAAAACCTAAAAATTTAAAAAAAATAAAATAAAATAAAAGATCTCTCTGGTTCTGGCATGGAAATGGGATTATAAAAAGTGAAAGCAGAAACCCAGATAGGAGAATGGTGCAAGAGATTGTCTTCGCTTTGACTACTGAAGTGGTCAATGCAAAGAAATGGATAGACCCAGACACATTTTGGAATTAAAAGTGACGGTATTAACACTTGTATGGAATGTGCGAAACAAAGAAAAAAAGGATACTTAAAGTAAGCCCTATTGTTTTCGACCTGAATAACTATGTTATGGGTGAGGCCATTTATAGAAAATTAGGATGACTCAGAGATGATCTGGTTTTCAAAATAGACACCCTGATTCCACTAATCATCCACAACAGAAGGGATGACAGAATGTAGAGCCCTGTAAAAATCCCTACAGACAGTACATAAAGGACCTTCTAGAAAATGTTACTATACTTTTATTCTTCTATAGATTAATGTCTTCTATATGCATGCTCAGTCATTTCAGTCATGTCCAACTCTTTGTGATCTTATGGACTGCAGCCGCCAGGCTCCTCTGTCCATGGGATTCTCCAGGGGAGCATACTGGAGTGGGTGCCATTTCCTTCTCCAGGGGATCTTCCCAACCCAGGGATCGAACCTGCATCTCCAGCATCTCCTACATTGCCAGGCAGGCTCTTTACCATCAGTGCCACCTGGGAAGCCCCATATATCAATACACAAATGACATAATTAGTCTCAAGCAGAAGAAGTCTGGCCAGTCTGATTATTTTATTTTTTTTAGCTTTCTAGAAATGGGGAAACAGAAAATAAAAAGTTTCCATATTAGTGAGTTCACTCTTGGCTGGAGTATTATGGATTCACTGATAAGAAACATTTCATAATGGAGTAATATCCTGAAATATTTACCCATGATTATCTTAAAGCAAGGAAAAGAGCACATGTAGCTTTATAATAAAAACGTAATCCATTGTCCAGGAAGTATCCCCAGGTATGCCCTCTTCTTTGGAGTGGATAGGGAAGAAACATTTTGGTCTTTGTAACTTAGCTATGATTAAAAATATATATGGAAGTGATGGAATTCCAGTTGAGCTATTTCAAATCCTGAAAGATGATGCTGCAAAAGTGCTGCACTCAATATGTCAGCAAATTTGGAAAATCAGCAGTGGCCATAGGACTGGAAAAGGTCAGTTTTCATTCCAATCCCAAAGAAAGGCAATGCTTAAGAATGCTCAAACTACCGCACAGTTGCACTCATCTCACACACTAGTAAGCTAATGCTCAAGGCTTCAGTAATATGTTAACCGTGAACTTCCAACCAGAGATCAAACTGCCAACATCTACTGGATCATCGAAAAAGCAAGAGAATTCCAGAAAAACATCTGTTTCTGCTTTATTGACTATGCCAAGGCCTTTGACTGTGCTGATCACCACAAACTGGAAAATTCTTAAAGAGATGGGAATACCAGGCCACCTGATCTGCCTCCTGAGAAATCTGTATGAAGGTCAGGAAGCAACAGTTAGAACTGGACATGGAACAACAGACTGGTTCCAAAGAGGAAAAGGAGTATGTCAAGGCTGTATATTGTCACCCTACTTATTTAATTTATATGCAGAGTACATCATGAGAAATGCTAGGCTGGAAGAAGCACAAGCTGGAATCAAGATTGCCAGGAGAAATACCAATAACCTCAGATATGCAGATGACACCACCCTTAAGGCAGAAAGTGAAGAAGAAGAACTAAAGAGCCTCTTGATGAAAGTGAAAGAGGAGAGTAAAAAAGTTGGCTTAAAGCTCAACATTCAGAAAATGAAGATCATGGCATCCAGCCCCATCACTTCATAGAAAATAGATGGGGAAAGAGTGGAAACAGTGGCTGACTTTATTTTCTGGGCTCCAAAATCACTGCAGATGGTGATTGCAGCCAAGAAGTTAAAAGACTTACTCCTTGGAAGGAAATTTATGACCAACCTAGATAGCATATTCAAAAGCAGAGACATTACATTGCCAACAAAGGTCCGTCTAATCAAGGCTGTGGTTTTTGCAGTAGTCATGTATGGATGTGAGAGTTGGACTATAAAGAAAGCTGAGCACTGAAGAACTGATGCTTTTGAACTGTGGTGTTGGAGAAGACTCTTGAGAGTCCCTTGGACTGCAAGGAGATCCAACGAGTCCATTATGAAGGGATCAGCCCTGGGTGTTCATTGGAAGGACTGATGCTGAAGCTAAACTCCAATACTTCGGCCACCTCATGCGAAGAACTGTCCTATTGGAAAAGACCCCGATGCTGGGAAAGATTGAAGGCAGAAGAAGAAAAGGACGACAGAGGATGAGATGGTTGGATGGCATCACCTACTCGATGGCATGAGTTTGGTTAAATCCAGGAGTTGGTGATGGTCAGGGAAGCCTGGCGTGCTGCAGTTCATGGGGTTGCAAAGAGTCGGACATGACTGAAAAATTGAACTGAACTGAACTGAAAAAAGAAAATAGGTATATAGAAAGTGAAAGTGAAGTTGCTCAGTCATATCCGACTCTTTGTGACCCGTGGACTGTAGCCCACCAAGCTCTTCCGTCCGTGGGATTCTCCAGGCAAGAATACTGGAGTGGGTTGCCATTTCCTCCTGCTATATATATATCAGAAAAATACACACCCACACAAATCTCTCTCTCTCTCTTTTTCTTTTACTGCCACTTACTGATAAGTCCATCTGGTCCTCTAGAAATTGAAGGTCTTTCAGTTCAGTTCAGTTCAGTCGCTCAGTCATGTCCGACTCTTTGTGAGCCCATGAATCACAGCACGCCAGGCCTCCCTGTCCATCACCAACTCCTGGAGTTCACTCAAACTCATGTCCATCGAGTCGGTGATGCCATCCAGCCATCTCATCCTCTGTCGTCCCCTTCTTCTCCTGCCCCCAATCCCTCCCAACATCAGAGTCTTTTCCAATGAGTCAACTCTTCCCATGAGGTGGCCAAAGTACTGGAGTTTCAGCTTCAGCATCATTCCTTCCAAAGAAATCCCAGGGTTGATCTCCTTCAGAATGGACTGGTTGGATCTCCTTGCAGTCCAAGAGACTCTCAAGAGTCTTCTCCAACATCACAGTTCAAAAGCATCAATTCTTCAGCACTCGGCTTTCTTCACAGTCCAACTCTTGCCTCCATACATGACCACTGGAAAAACCACAGCCTTGATTAGACGGACCTTTGTTGTCAAGGTAATGTCTCTGCTTTTGAACATGCTATCTAGGTTGGTCATAACTTTTCTTCCAAGGAGTAAGTCGTTTAATTTCATGGCTGCAATCACCATCTGCAGTGATTTTCGAGCCCTAAAAAATAAAGTGTGATACTGTTTCCCCATCTATTTCCCATGAAGTGATGGGACCAGATACCATGATCTTAGTTTTCTGAATGTTGAACTTTAAGCCAGCTTTTTCACTCTCCTCTTTCACTTTCATCAAGAGGCTCTTTAGTTCTTCTTCTTCACTTTCTGCCTTAAGGGTGGTGTCATCTGCATATCTGAGGTTATTGGTATTTCTCCTGGCAATCTTGATTCCAGCTTGTGCTTCTTCCAGCCTAGCATTTCTCATGATGTACTCTGCATATAAATTAAATAAGTAGGGTGACAATATACAGCCTTGACATACTCCTTTTCCTCTTTGAAACCAGTCTGTTGTTCCATGTCCAGTTCTAACTGTTGCTTCCTGACCTTCATACAGATTTCTCAGGAGGCAGATCAGGTGGCCTGGTATTCCCATCTCTTTCAGAATTTTCCACAGTTTATTGTGATCCACACAGTCAAAGGCCTTGGCATAGTCAATAAAGCAGAAACAGATGTTTTTCTGGAATTCTCTTGCTTTTTCGATGATCCAGCAGATGTTTGCAATTTGATTTCTGGTTCCTCTGCCTTTTCTAAAACCAGTTAAAACATCTGGAAGTTCACAGTTCACGTACTGCTGAAGCCTGGCTTGGAGAATTTTGAGCACTACTTTATTAGTGTGTGAGATGAGTGCAATTGTGTGGTAGTTTGAGCATTCTTTGGCATTGCTTTTCTTTGGGATTGGAATAAAAACTGACTTTTCCCCAGTCCTGTGGCCACTGCTGAGTTTTCCAAATTTGCTGGCATATTGAGTGCAGCACTTTCACAGCATCATCTTTCAGGATTTGAAACAGCTCAACTGGAATTCTATCACCTCCACTAACTTTGTTTGTAGTGATGCCTCCTAACGCCCACTTGACTTCACATTCCAAGATGTCTGGCTCTAGGAGAGTGATTATACCATCATGATTATCTTGGTCATGAAGGTCTTTTTTGTACAGTTCTTCTGTGTATTCTTGCCACCTCTTCTTAGTATCTTCTGCTTCTGTTAGGTCCATACTATTTCTATCCTTTATCGAGCCTATCTTTACATAAAATGTTCCCTTGGTATCTCTAACCTGGGTGCACAGAACTGAAGTGGCATCAGTCTGGAGGAAAACATCTTATAAGACTTTCCTATATAAAAGGCTATTTTAAAAGAATGCACCTGACTTGTTATGCACTTATTAAGCTGTAAGTCCTTTACTTGATGTCATGGGGGTTGACCAAAGACAGTCTCTTTCCTTGAGACCATGTAGTTTCTGTGGCACCATAAAATGAATTAAAAAATTTTTTTTAAATTTAATTAATTAATTTTTAAATAACAGCATTGGGATTTGAAATAAGTTTAGCACTTTCAAATTGCTATAAGAACACTGAGTCAAAATAATTAATGCTTTCTGAGTTAGGGGAAAGGTACAAAAATATTTATCAAGCTTTGTAGTACAGAAAAAGTTTGTTCCTCAGCTAGTCCATAGGAACGTACAGGAAAAAATAATATCAGTAGCACAATGCAGGCAGGCAGGACAGACCCAAAGAGCCTCAAGGAGACATAGTCTTGTACCTTAAAACTTAGCAGGGATAAACCAAAAACTGACAGTTACTGACTCATTTATTTTCCCCATAAAAGATCAGTGGAATCTGATAGTGTATTAATAAATACTTTAATTAACATGGTTCATTCTACAAATACAACAATAATTTAATGTTATATTTAATTGTCTATCAAAGACAAAACTATCATTGAACATTTCCATAGATGCATTAGATCAAAAGTCTGAGAGGTCACAATTTACTTAATGCTTAAAACAAGAAAAAAAAAAAACCCGAAAACAAAATAATACACAGAGTGGGAACCTCTTCAAGTTATATAATCTACCCACACTCCATAGCAAATAAATAGTTAGGAGAGAATTTTGAGGTACATTTCCTTAATATAGAGATAAGACAAGAACTGCTGTCTTCACTCCTTCAGTTCAGTATAATATTGGAGGGTCTGGATACCACTGTTATACAAAGAAAATTGAAAACAGAAATGGATTTAAAGACTTATGGACAAAAGTGAAAAAGTGTCACTACCTGAAGGGAATATTACTACAGACACAGAAAAGTGAACAGAAAAAATAGACAAACTGTTCATACCAAACAGACAGTTGAGCTGAGTCATTGATGAAAGGACTATCACTGATGAAAGGACTTAAAATGTTAGAGATGTCAATCATTCTAAACACCCCCCTGTAATTTTCATCCCATTGTAATAAAAATTATAGCAGAATTTTGTGACTAACTCAATATCTTTTTAAAATTGGGTTTTAGTAGTTATTGAGCTCCATTTTTCAATATAAAGTTTAGTAAAACTAGTAGAGAGTTGAGGAGGGAAGGGTATTTCTCACACTTAGATAAGAAAGGCTTATTACCAAGCTGTGAAAATAAAACAAGAACAACAAAAGCAATAAAAACAGTAAATCTATGGTATACCTCTTACGGGTGCAGAAGTATACTCAAGTATGTAAATTAATAATCAAACTAAGTATAACCAGAAAAATGGAAATGAAAAAACAATATGCCATTACTTCAAACTCATGAGACAGGTCTAAAAAGGAAGATATGGCCAGCTGTTGGTGAAAATATAAAAAATGAGGAAGTTTCGTACAGTATATCTATCTCATGATCCTGCAATGCTATATCAGAGCATAAATCCTGGAGAAACTCTTGAGAAGGATATACCTAATGTTATTCATTATACTGCTTATTTTTTTCTTAAACCAAATGTTGGAGGCACTGTATTCATCTGCACAAGGAAAATGAATATTAAGGGCTATTTGGGGAAATACAGAAGTGAAAACAAAATACAGGCACATAGGCCAACATGTATCATTTTGAAAATATTGTCAAGTGAAAAGTATAAAATACAGAATGACCTTTATGGTGCAATAACATCTATATTGATTAAAAACACACCCTCACAAATATACACTCTACAAAGGACACATATCCAAGAATATTTATTATTGCATCACATAGAAAAAGAGTGATCCAACTATTTGCAGTTGAGCTTCAGTAAGGAAAGAAATACATAAATAAAAATAAAATAAACAGTATGTTTATGTGTTTATTGTATAGGGAAAACAATAAGTGTGTCTTGGACTTAGTATTCAGTTGAGAAGAAATATTAGGAAGTGGGATGAGAGGTATTCTGATTATGAACGTTCATACATACTAAGGAGTCCAGACACTGATGGGGAACTCCAGCCTACGCAATTTGTTCTGCAGAACAATGGGAACCCATATGATTTTGATACGTGTTCTGAGTAAAGGTTAAAGTTTTAGATATATTTCACACTGGAGACTTTTCTAACCATTCATCCCTCTCTTAGAGGTCACAGTGAACATTCACAAACTAAAGTATCTTAGAAATCCTATTGCAATGGAAATATTTGTTTATCCCAGGATTTCTCAAATATAATTATACCCCCCCATGCACACATATTTATTGAAATACTAAATTCATCTTTTTAGATGTGTATATTTTGTGAAATACAATTTCAGTATGACTACTGGAATCAATAGACAAATTTAAGAGATTTTTAAGAGATAAAAAGATATGATGAAATCTAACTTAATTTCCTTCCTCTTACTGGGAACTTATTAAGGATACCATCATTTATTTATTGAGCATCTACATTGCACACAGCTCTTAGGGTAAGTGTGATTAGGAATAAAACAGTAGAAGAAATCACAGACCTTGTTCCCACACAGCTAATTGGAGAGAGAAATTTAACACATGCAGATAATTAGGTGATGTGACCTACTGCATATGGCACTATCTCAGGAAGTGATAAAATGTGGGGAAGCTGTCATATCATTTGGTATTCCAAAAAAGAAAAATCTCAAGAAAGGTCACAAGGGCTAGAAGAAGCAGTGTGCAAGAAGTTGAACTTGTCTGTTAGGCTTCCCTTCCCTATCTAGGAGAGGGGGCTTGTGAAACAATTACCTTTCATATAGGTTATTATAATAGTCTACTGAATAGTGTCTGCATCTCTGATCTCTGTTGTTAAGCGAACTTCCTAAAACATCACATTTAGCCTTTTTTTTTTTTTCTGCCAGTAACTTAAAATGACTAACTATTTTTTTAAATTGTTTTTGGTTCAGCACAATAAATACAAACTTTTGGAACTTATTATATACCAGGCCTCAATCAAGCATAGTAGTAGCAGTTTAGTCACTAAGTCATGTCCGACTCTTGTGACCCCGTGGACTGTAGCCCTCCAGGCTCCTCTGTCCACGGGATTCTCCAGGCAAGAGTACTGGAGTGGGTTGCCATTTCCTTCTCCATCAGTCAAACATAGCCTCTGGCACAGTGAAAGTTTCAGGCTGGATTTTAGGTCACAGGGGAAGAGGGGCCTTATTATATTAAATAGTGACCTCCAAGCCAACAAATCCACTGAACTTTCCATTTAAAGTCTTCTCCCTTGCTTTGATCAAGATGAGCATCTCCCTCTTGTCTGCTGTTGCTGAAAACACCCAGCCGTGCCCTCCCGCTGGCACTCAGCAACATACATTATTCATGCTTCAGGTTCCAGTTTCAGTATTGGGTATGTGGTCACAAGACCAGCTCTGAACAAGCAGGAGTTAGGCGAAGCAACAGGGAAGAGCGCCCAGGGGGAATGATCTGTATAAATAAATAGTCCTAGAAAGTCCAAATGTTGGAGATTAAAAAGACAAACTAGTTCAACACCAGCACTGTCTTTAGATGACGATGGTTACTCTGAAGGGGAAATAGAATACTAAACTGATTCAAGGGAGGCATTCATTTGTCAGGTTTAGGCACATGGATAAGATTGAGAGCTTTGAGGGACAGTTATTAGATTACATGCCCTTAAAAATTCAGCTGTCCCTCGAGTTCATGGTCCTCCCCTGTAAAGTGACGGGAACATACATCATTGTTTTCAAATTGTACTCCACGGAATCTTGCCTGGTGCTGCTAACGGTTGGAGAGGAAGAGGAAGGTCAGAGACTTACCACCATCACTACCACTATCACTTGATTTTAACTCTCCAAAAAAATGTTATTTATGGAGGAGCCCAGTAAACTACACCACACGCAAAGTAAACTACACTTTATTTATTGTTGGTTGGGAAATCTTTCTGGACAGTTGATCCAACATTTTTCAAAACTCCCTTTCAATATTTTATAAGCTTGTATGTTCCACTTGAAAAACTGTACATTTAAAAAGGGCCAGTAGAACTTCGCATGACAAAAGAAAGGCAGAACCATCATTTCAAAGTTTTCTAAATTAAAACAGTATCAGACTACTTATCTCCTAGAAAAAGGAAGTTCAAGTTTTTGTTCTGTAACATTTCGTCTGTAATATTAGAGAGACCATTTATAAGAATGAAGATACTGAAACGAAGTGGGATTCTATAGCTCTTCCTCCCCACTGTGTCCTCTGCTTACTTTTGTCAGTGAAAAAGGTTAGCCAAAGAATAAGTTTGGTCAGAGAGTGAGAAAGGCAGAAACAAAGGGAAACAGTTAAAGGAAACCAAGTGGTAACAGTTTAGTCATTAAGCAAAGTCAAGAACCTTTATCCTTCTGAAGGGATATAGAGACTATTCTGAGCCATATCCTGTGAGCTATCTTATAGGTACTGAAACCCCTATCAGGTGGAAAAAGTTAAGTATATGATAATTAGACTGTAGCCATAACATAAATCAAAGGCTTTAGGGTAGTTAATGAAGCAGAAGTAGATATTTTTCTGAAATTCCCTTACTTTTTCTATGATGTAACAGATGTTGGCAGTTTGATCTCTGGTTCCTCTGCCTTTTCTAAATCCAGCTTGTATATCTGGAAGCTCTCAGTTCATGTACTGTTGAAGCCTAGCTTGAAGGATTTTGAGCATTACCTTGCTAACATAGGAAATGAAATGAATGTAATTGTGGATTGTTTGAACATTGCCCTTCTTGGGATTCAAATGAAAATTGACCTTACCCAGTCCTGTCCCCACTGCTGAGATTTCCAAATTTGCTGGCATATTGAGTGCAGCACTTTCACAGTATCCTCTTTCAGGATTTGAAATAGCTCAACTGGAATTCCATCACCTCCATGAGCTTTGTTCGTAGTGATGCTTCCTAAGGCCCACTTGATTTTACACTCCACGAAGTCTGGCTCTATGTGAGTGACCCCACCGTTGTGGTTATCCAGGTCATTAAGACCTTATTTTTATAGCCCTTCTGTGTATTCTTGCCACTTTTTCTTAATCTCTTTGGCCTCTGCTATGTCCTTACTGTTTCTATCCTTTATTGTGTCCATCCTTTCAGGAAATGTTCCCTTGATATCTCCAATTTTCTTGAAGAGATCTCTAGTCTTCCCCATTGTATTGTTTTCCTCTATTTCTTTGCATTGTCCTAGAGATTTAGTCAAGACCTCTTCCTGGCACAGAAAGGACAGCATCCTAATAGAGTGAGATCTCTTACAAATGTAAGCATTTCTTACAAAAGGAACTTCTGTTGAATTTTTTGAGCCTTTCCTGTGTCTGCTGTATCTTAAAAGAATAAACCTAAAATAATTTAAAACAGAAAAAAAAAAGAAAAATACAGAAGTAAGTAAGTAAATAAATAAATAATGAGCCTAAAATAATCCTTAGGACAAACAGGCAAATTTTAGGGTGGAAAATTCTGCTTTCCTTCTTGACAACTAAATGAAAGTTATGTGAGGCAGTGGCCATGTTGGCCTTGCTAATCTCTGTGTGTGTCCAGCATCTAGCATATTCGTTTATAAGCATAATAAGATTTTAAGAAATATTTTATATTTAGAATGTGTTAATTACACAGGCCATTCATTTCTCCTTCTCAGTACAGCTTAGAAAATATTGCCCCTCTTATCAGAGACTAATGCCTCTCCATCGTCTTGGAGTACAGCCTCCACCTTGTGTTGACCTGAAATACACTACCAGATGTCTCTCCAGCAAAGATGGGTTTATTCAGGGTCAGCTGAGAATGGCAATTCAGGATCTGCAGTCTTGGTGAGCCACATTTACGTTCCTTCACAGTCAGGTAAGGAGAACTCATCTATAGAAGGGAAAATGAAGTTGGGAAGGCCATAGTAAACACATATAGTATACCTATACAAATATAAAACTCAATCTGATTCAATCCAAATTCAATTGAAATCAATCCAAAAACTCAAAAATGCTTCAATGTTTCTTATAACATAGATAATGACAGATCGTGACATCATGATTTCCAGAAATATATATATATATACACACATATATGTATACTATTTCTGCTTTATTGACTATGCCATGGCTTTGACTGTGTGGATCACCACAAACTGTGGAAAATTCTTAAAGAGATGGGAGTACCAGACCATCTGACCTGCCTCCTGAGAAACCTGTATGCAGGTCAAGAAGCAGCAGTTAGAACTAGACATGGAACAACAGACTGGTTACAAATAGGGAAAAGAGTATGTCAAGGCTGTATATTGTCACCTTTCTTATTTACCTTATATTGAGTACATCATGAGAAATTACAAGGTGGATGAAGCACAAGCTGGAATCAAGATTTCCAGGAGAAATATCAATAACCTCAGATATGCAGATGACACCACCCTTATGGCAGAAAGCAAAGAGCAACTAAAGAGAATCTTGATGAAAGTGAGAAAGGAGAGTGAAAAAGTTGGCTTGAAACTCAACATTCAGAAAACAAATATCATGGCATCCAATCCCATCACTTCCTGGCAAATAGATGGGGAAGCAGTGGGAACAGTTACATACTTTATTTTCTTGGGCTCCATAGTCACTGTGGACGGTGACTGAAGCCATGAAATTAAAAGACGCCTGTTCCTATGACAAACCTAGACAGGGTACTAAAAAGGAGACATCACTTTGCCAACAAAGGTGCTATAGTCAAAGCTGTGGTTTTTCCAGTAATCACGTACAGGTGTGAGAGTTGGATCATAAAGAAGGCTGAGCACCGAAGAATGGATGCTTTTGAACTATAGTGCTGGAGAAGACTCTTGAGAGTCCCTTGGACTGCAAGGAGAACAAACCAGTCAATCCTAAAGGAAATCAATCCTGAATATTAATTTGGAGGATTGTTGCTGAACCTGAAGCTCCAATACTTTGGCCACCTGATGGGAAGAGATGACTCACTGGAAAAGACTCTGGTTGGGAAAGATTGAGGGCAGCAGGAAAAAAAGGAACAGAAGATGAGATGGTTGGGTGGCATTACCAACTCAATGGACATTAGTTTGAGCAAACTCTGGGAGACAGTGAAGCACCAGGGAAGCCTGGCGTGCTGCAATCCATGGGGTCCCAAAGAGTCAGACTTGACTTAGGGACTGAACAACAGCTAGAAACTCTTATCAATGAAGAAGAAGTCATTTAAATCAATCTGCATAACAACCACATCGTTATTTGCTGTACTTCTGGTAACCTCCTAAAACTGCCCCCCGTCCCCTGCCCCATCTTTCTTTGGTCTTTAGCTGGAGATGGTATTTAAGGTGATGGTTTGGGCCATTTGGGGGAAATTACTTAGTGGTCCTGATCCTCTCCCAAGTACACAGGAGGTATACGTGTTTTTAAACTTCTTTTTGTTTCTTCTTTTGTTCCTTGTTAATTTGTCTTTCTGTTACAGGGAGGTCTCAGCCAAGAATCTAGCAGAGTGAAATAGCAGATAAAACACTGATCAGCTTAAATGAGTCTCTCTCCTTAAATAGGTTGGTAGATTATAAAGCCTTGAGTTCTGTTACAGAGAAATGTGCAACAAAAACCCCTGTCCCCATGATGACCCAGGAACTACAAATTTCAATCTACTCAAAACTCAGAGAATGGAAATGTTGCTACTCGAGGCCTTTACAAAGCAAGATGTTCTTTAATAAGAAAGATCTAGCTTCCAGCAACACAAGTAGCTTATATGGACTTACACAAAACTGGCCAATCAAATTTCAAGTTTGAAATTCCCCTAACCCCTTAAATTTCACCCCAGACCCTGGATCAAGCAGAGAGATTTGAGCCCTGCCTCCTGTCTCCTTGGCAGTTGACCCTGCTTTATTCTTCTCTAAAGCTGGTAACACAGTATTGGCTTCTATGCATGTTGGGCAGGGAACCCTTACTTGGTAACAAGGGTGGAGAAAAAATGATTTTTTCCTCCCCTACACAGCCAATATAGAAATAAAAGTAAATAAATAAATGCAATGACTTAAAAAGGCAGTTTAGATGGAATGAGAGTAACGAGAGAGGAGAGTTTAGAGAGAGAAGTGAGAGCGGGCCTCTCTGAAGAGGTAGCATTTGTGCAGAATGGAACTGTGCTAAAATCTGAAGTGGGGTATGGAGGAAAGCCAGGAGGAAACGAGATCAGAGAGCAGAGCCCACTGATGCTGTTTCTGAACAAAAGCATGTTTATGCCTCAGCAGGAAGCAGGTGCTTGTGCAGCTACTTGGGGTTAAAACAATTTTTTAAAAAAACTCTAATGTTAGTTCATTTTAAAAAGAAATCTATTAGCAACCCACCTGAGGCACTTGACCATGGATTCTCCCATCATGCCTTTGTTATTTTTTGAATCCTGAGCATTTTGAGCTAACTCTCTGCGTGCTGTGTCTATGTCCCTGTTTCAATACTCTGTTTAACCTTAAAAAAAAAAAAATCACCTGGATGTTGTACAAAGCTTGTTCTCAAACCTTTTGCAAACCTTGCTCCAGTCTCCAATAAACTGCTGAAATACTGCATCCTGATATTTCAGCTGCTACAAAGTTCTTGGTTCCTTCAGGAATATTTTACATTTCATTGCTATAATGATAGAGTTTATGATTATCTGCAGTATGTAATTACATCCATTAATAGTAACAGCAAATTTTTACATTAATTATAATGAGAATTAATAAACAGTTTTATGGGTTTTTGGCTAGAAGGGAAAGTTTTGGTACTAATTACTCTTGTATAGCCAAAAATGAATTTATGCATAAATTTACTTTGGTAATTATTTTAGGAAATTATAAAATTTCAAGTTCCAGTTACCATGAATTATGGAAGTAAGAAAAGAATATGTATATCAAGTGGGAAATTAGGCTTTGGAATACTAAACGAAAGGAATTTTAAGAGGAGGAAATTTGTCATGGAGTTTAAGAAGGTAAAGACAGAGGGACCTGAATTAAAACCCAATATTTGCCACTTGAAAGTGAAAGTCTCAGTCACTCCAACCCTTTGCAACCTCATGGACTGTGGTTCGCCAGGCTTCTATGTCCATGGACTTTTCCACACAAGAATACTGGAGTGGACTGCCATTCCTTTCTTCAGCAGATCTTCCCAACCCAGAAATTGAACCCAGGTCTCTTGCATCATAGGCAGATTCTTCACCATCTGAGCTACCAGGGAAGTCCATGTCCACCTGCTACTTATTGTCCTTATTTAAACCCTCCCACCCTTGGTTTCATCCTTATTTGTAAGTTAGGGCTCAAAATAATCACTGCCCTGAGTTGTACCAAATTAAAGAGATAATTTTATAATTTTTTAGTATGCTGCCTGGTGTATCATAAATATTCAATAAATGATAGTTGCAAAATGAAGATAAGGGTGAGATTTATGTAATAAGGGCTTAAGAAATGTATACATGGAGTCTCCTTAGGAGTCTAAGAGAAGGTAAACTTATTTAGAGCCATATTGTTTGATCCACAAGAGAACACAGACCGAATATAAGTGAGGCTGAGAGAGGCAGGAGGTGACTATGGAAACAATACTTCACGGCCCATAAAATCAGAAAGGCATCACAATTTTGAATGGAAGGTGAGCGACAGTTAGAAAATCAATTCCCTCCTGGCATGAATATTATCCATATTAAGGCAAAATGATTTTACAAGCATCTCACTGAAATGCAGGGGAGTGAGATACTAAAATTATTTAGGTACCCAGGGCTAGTTAGGAGAGACTAATGTGTGATAGAAATCATTACTAATTTAGCGCTTGCAAAATAACTTCAATCGTTTACATGAAGCCTGACTCCCTAAATATTTTCCAGTCTCTCTCCCTCACCTCTCTCATACTTCTGTTCTTCATTGTGACTACTCTTGCCTGGAAAGGTTGTGGAATATTTTTCCTCATGATGAGAAGAGGTGGAGATTTTTCTACCATTTGAAGTAGTCAAAATCTTAATTATCTCAGTTTCACTTATTAAATCACCCAGTCCACATGGCAATCCTTGTGGTAGTTAGGGCAGGGGTTGTTAGTCCCATTTTTGTGTCTGGCAAATATTTGCCTTGAACTCTATTAAGATACATTCTCCTTCTCTCACCCAATCAATCATAAAGAGTTTCCCATTCTTTCAGACCATAAAAACAGAAGGCAATAGATCTGACCAATCAGGGTGGTCGATAACAGTTCTCTGTGTGAATTTGTCTTTCTCTTATCCACTGCCTCCATTAAGAACACAGCATTGTGAAGAAAAGAAAATACCTTGACATTTTCTAAATCTTGACAAAACACAGAGCGTTCAATAATGAGATTTGCATTCCCTCTTGTATTTCCTCCTGCAGGGAGGGTCTATTAAGTGTCCCATGCAGATGGCTGTCAAGCAGGTCTGGGAACAATGTTACAAACAAAACCTCCCTGGCAGAGCCAGGAAAGGCACCCTCTGTCTCCCCACTTGAAATGACCTCTGCTTGAAGTGCCTGTCTTCATTAGTGGAAAATTCTTTACTTCACATTTGGAGACATGGGCTCAAGGGATGCAGGCTAATGTTCTCCTAAATTGGGTTTAAGATTAGACCATATTTCCAACATCCTGCCGTATTTAGAGTCTTAAAGAATCCTAAATTTCCCCAAGTAAAACCGTGAAAGTGTCAGTTCCTCAGTCGAGTCCGTCTTTCTGGGACCCAATGGACTGAAGCCTGCCAGGCTTCTTTGTCCATGGAATTCTCTAGGCAAGAATACTGGAGTGGGAAGCCATTTCCTTCTCCAGGGGATCTTCTCTACCCAAGGACTGAACCTGGATCTCCTGCATTGCAGGCCGATTCTTTACCATCTGAGCCATCAAGGAAGCCCAATTTACTCCAAAGGGAGCCTAAGTAATCTCTCTTTTCAGTGGGCCATTGCAAATGTGCACCACAACTCAGAGAGACCTAGATCTCTTTAATCCCCTTCAACACCTTCACTTAAAGTGAAAGTGAAGTCGCTCAGTCATCTCCGACTCTTCGTGACCCCATGGACTGCAGCCCACCAGGCTCGTCCATCCATGGGATTTTCCAAGCAAGAGTACTGGAGTGGGGTGCCATCGCCTTCTCTGACCTTCACTTAAGGGGTACCCAAATATTCTCTCCTTCATGAATCAGTAGCAGTAATTTGCTAAAAAGGTTTGTTTGGGAGCTTCCCTGGTGGTCCAGTGGTTAAGAATCCGCCTGCCAGCTCAGGAGACACAGGTTTGATCTCTAGTTCTGGAAGATTTCACCTCAGGGCAACTGAGCCCATGTTCTGCAACTATGGAAGCCCGCACACCCTATGGAAGCCCGCACACCCTATGGAAGCCCGCACACCCTATGGAAGCCCGCACACCCTAGAGCACACGCTCTACAACAGAAGCCACTGCAACGTGAAGCCCGCACACCGCAATTAGAAAGTAGCGTCGGCTTGCTACAACTCGAGAGAGCCCCCGTGCAACAGTGAAGACTCAGTGCAGTGAAAATAAACAAAGAAATAAACTTTTTTTTTTTATTTTATTTTTTTTAAATTTTAAAATCTTTAATTCTTACATGCATTCCCAAACATGAACCCCCCTCCCACCTCCCTCCCCATAACATCTTTCTGGGTCATCCCCATGCACCAGCCCCAAGCATGCTGCATCCTGCGTCAGACATAGACTGGCGATTCAATTCACATGATAGTATACATGTTAGAATGTCATTCTCCCAAATCATCCCACCCTCTCCCTCTCCCTCTGAGTCCAAAAGTCCGTTATACACATCTGTGTCTCTTTCCCTGTCTTGCATACAGGGTCGTCATTGCCATCTTCCTAAATTCCATATATATGTGTTAGTATACTGTATTGGTGTTTTTCTTTCTGGCTTACTTCACTCTGTATAATCGGCTCCAGTTTCATCCATCTCATCAGAACTGATTCAAATGAATTCTTTTTAACTGCTGAGTAATACTCCATTGTGTATATGTACCACAGCTTGCTTATCCATTCATATGCTGATGGACATCTAGGTTGTTTCCATGTCCTGGCTATTATAAACAGTGCTGCGATGAACATTGGGGTACATGTGTCTCTTTCAATTCTGGTTTCCTCGGTGTGTATGCCCAGCAGTGGGATTGCTGGGTCATAAGGTAGTTCTATTTGCAATTTTTTAAGGAATCTCCACACTGTTCTCCATAGTGGCTGTACTAGTTTACATTCCCACCAACAGTGTAGGAGGGTTCCCTTTTCTCCACACCCTCTCCAGCATTTATTGCTTGCAGATTTTTGGATCGCAGCCATTCTGACTGGTGTGAAGTGGTACCTCACTGTGGTTTTGATTTGCATTTCTCTAATAATGAGTGATGTTGAGCATCTTTTCATGTGTTTGTTAGCCATCCGTATGTCTTCTTTGGAGAAATGTCTATTTAGTTCTTTGGCCCATTTTTTGATTGGGTCGTTTATTTTTCTGGAATTGAGCTGCATAAGTTGCTTGTATATTTTTGAGATTAGTTGTTTGTCAGTTGCTTCATTTGCTATTATTTTCTCCCATTCAGAAGGCTGTCTTTTCACCTTGCTTATAGTTTCCTTTGTTGTGCAGAAGCTTTTAATTTTAATTAGATCCCATTTGTTTATTTTTGCTTTTATTTCCAGAATTCTGGGAGGTGGATCATAGAGGATCCTGCTGTGATTTATGTCTGAGAGTGTTTTGCCTATGTTCTCCTCTAGGAGTTTTATAGTTTCTGATCTTACATTTAGATCTTTAATCCATTTTGAGTTTATTTTTGTGTACGGTGTTAGAAAGTGATCTAGTTTCATTCTTTTACAAGTGGTTGACCAGTTTTCCCAGCACCACTTGTTAAAGAGGTTGTCTTTACTCCATTGTATATTCTTGCCTCCTTTGTCAAAGATAAGGTGTCCATATGTGTGTGGATTTATCTCTGGGCTTTCTATTTTGTTCCATTGATCTATATGTCTGTCTTTGTGCCAGTACCATACTGTCTTGATGACTGTGGCTTTGTAGTAGAGCCTGAAGTCAGGCAAGTTGATTCCTCCCATTCCATTCTTCTTTCTCAAGATTGCTTTGGCTATTCGAGGTTTTTTGTATTTCCATACAAATCTTGAAATTATTTGTTCTAGTTCTGTGAAAAGAAAGAAACTTTTAAAAAGACTTCATTTGGGACTCAGAGGGCACCATTCTGTTAGAAGCATGACACAATAACAAATATGGGCTCATTCTAGAAACGATTTTGAACTCATCAGATAAGCCACTGTCTTGCTGAATCTCCTCTCCAGCTGCAGAAACAATGTCATACTGATAACAGGGGAAGGCTGACTACTCAGTTCTTAAATAAAGGAGAGGCCAATATGTATACACTGCTATATTTAAAACAGATAACCGAGGACCCTTGTTATATAGCACAGGGAACTCTCCTCAATATTCTATAACAACCTAAATGAGGAAAGAATGTAAAAAAGAATAAATACATGCATATGTATAACAAAATCACTTTGTTGCACACCTGAAACTAAACATTTTTAATCAACTGTGCTCCAGTATAAAATAAAACTTTAAAAAGAAAAAAGTCAATCGGCAATGGAGAATCAAGACTCACCAGAATCTAAGTCAAACAATTTCACTTTGTACGTGAAAGGCATTTTCCTTGGCCATGCTTCCTTCCCTTTAAAACTATTGAAACTAATATACACGTTAGTATCACACAACTGCCATTGTAGATTTTAAGTGTAGTGACAGAGCAAAAAGATTATGTATTCAATTGTATGCCCCATTTATCTGTTCATCTATCCATTCATTCACTAATTTAACTAATATTTATTTTCGTTTATTCTCATAGACATTGTTCAAGACGATTGAATAACATCACTGAACTAAAGAGCCATAACATCGGCTATCCAGGTATCATTCCGTGAAGGAGACAGACAATAAACAGTAAACTTGAAACAACAACCTGTTGTGGAGACTTCTGTATTCACTGAATGTTAATCTTATTTCAGCCTTAGGTCATGTTTTTCTGTGAAGCTCTCTGAGTTTCTATAAAACTCTACCTCCTCATAGCACTTTGAAAGTAAAATTGGTACACGTGTGCATGCATGTCTGTGTGTGTGCATGTGTGTGTGTGTTTAGCGGGGAGAATGACAAAAGTATGTTGAATGTAGGTATTAACTAATTTATAATTGTTATATCTTCTTCTTGGATTGATCCTTGATCATTATGTAGTGTCCCTCTTTGCCTCTTTTCATAGCCTTTGTTTTAAAGTCTATTTTATCTGATATGAGTATTGCTACTCCTGATCTCCTGATACAATGTTAAAATCCAGAGAGTATTTCCCTTTCTCCATATTATTATTTTTAATGAAATGGCAACCCTTCGTTCTATCTTCTCTTTAAGAATCCAGTTTAAGTATCTCTCCTTTTCTGCGTTGTCAGAGTGACTTGGTACCCACCCAATGCCTGAAGTGAACTTACAGACTTTCACAGTTGTCTATATACTTACTTGTCTGAGACAATAAAATTCAGGACTTAAGAGATAGCAATCAGAGGGAAAATATCTGTGAGAAAGGAAATACACAAATGCACACACACACACACACACACACACATGCGTATTCTTAGACCCAAGAGAGTGTTTCTGTTGGATCACTTCTTCCTCTGTTCCATGCACAGCAAAAAACTACATACAGTTAATGCATCAAAAAAAATACTTGTTTTTTAGCATGTTTAAACTGCTTAGTGTGATGTCGATCTTCCTTTAGTGGGAATCTGCCCTAGGATAAATAATCCTGTCATCATAAAGTAAGTCAGTAATAAATAAAATTATTTTCCTATGCAATGTTATATTCTTCAAAAATATTTTAAGTTTTTAGCTATTTCTATTTTCTAGATATTTACTATAAGGATGCATAGGGGAAGTAAGAGCTTTAGCATGCAGTTTAGGGGCTTGAAACTCCCAGTCAGTTCCCTCCATAAGAACAGTGAACTAACATTACCATAACCTACAACTGGAAGATTCCTATTTCTCTGCCTCTTTCCTTTCTTCCTGACAATACCCAGGTATGTTTCAACTGCCACATCACTCTACCTCTCTAATTTCATACTATCTGGAAACAATAAAAAGGAAAAGTAAAAACCTGCAGGTCAAATCTGCCATATTTTCAAATATGTATGGAAATCCTCCATAAGTGAAGTGGACCGGAGACTTCCCCCAAAAAATGAATTTTCAAAAACTCTGCTTTACATAAAGTACAGTAAGACTCTGCACTGATCAAATTTACTACTTAAGTTTCATCCTTGATAAAATGAGGAAGCAGAATAACTATCAGTTTTATACAAAGTACGTCAAGTCCAAGGTCCAGACTGCAATTTCTATGTTCTCCAAACTGACCTCCTTCCGTTTGGCATATCCCTTTTATGTGTACCTCTGTGATTCTGCATTTGTGGTTTTCTTACACTTTGAATTTCCCAATTATACCTCTTCATTGTATATCTAGTAAAATTTTAAAGTGGATATTGAGGGACTGGCCCAGTGATTAAGAATCCATGCTCCCAATGCTGGGGGCACGGGTTCTATCTCTGATCAGGGAACTATTGCATGTCACATGGTATGACCATAAAATTTTAAATAAATAAGTAATAAGGATACTGAATTAATATAACCTATGTCAGATTCAAATGCATGCTAGACCAAATATATGTTTGATGAGAGGAAGGTCCTGGGCCACCCTCAGGGGAAAATCAGTAATTGCAAAATATAATTTTTGAGTAAATTAGCTCTCATTTCTGAAACCTGAAATGAATAGAACTCCCTTGAATCAGCAGTCACAGCCCTATGTGATATGCATGACCTATGTCATAAGAGAAAAATGGTGAAAAAGATATCTTTCCTAAATGCATCAGTCCTCTGTGTATTTATTCCATTTAGCTTTATAAGTTGCTAAAATAACCCTTCCAACAATTACTAGGTGACAAAAACCAAATCTCAATTACAGTTAAATACTACTTAACAAGAGAACTTGGAAAAATTAGTGTTTTGGGATTATCCCGTAAGAGGTTTTACTCTCAAATAGTGGCAATTATTGTTTGTACTTTTGCATTCTATATGCAACCCACTCCAGTGTTCTTGCCTGGAGCATTCCAGGGATTGGGGAGCCTGGTGGGCTGCCATCTCTGGGGTCGCACAGAGTCAGACATGACTGAAGCGGCTTAGCAGCAGCAGCAGCAACATACTACTAGAGCAACAAGTGTAAAAACCACTGGTTGGCAGAGACATGCTTTGCTTTCACGACTTTCCTGGTAATTGATAACTGAAGATGACCTGGGAATTGCTTTCCTTTGATGGTGATATCTTAAGCTGGATATCCTTGCAGTTTAGATCAAGATTTGACTATAACTTTGGAGTCTTCATATCTTAAAATACTAGCCTATTTTGAGAATAAATTTTTGTTTCTTTTGCCAAGATTAAAATGTATACATTTCAAAATATTATCCAGGGAAAAAAACCAGCAGAACTTTTTATGATCACTAAAAATTTGAAGCAGAGTAATAATCAACATTTTGCATTGCCTACTATATTATCAAGTGCTCTATACTTTAAAAACTGTCCTCCCAAATTACAGATGAGCAAACTATATGGTACCTCAAATCTTGAGATAATTAATTCATGGGGGAGAACTTAATTCCACAGGGGCAGGAGCTGCAGTTAATTACAATAGAGTTTATATCCATGACACCACTGGTTTGCAACCAGGGGTGAGTTTTACCCTCAGGAGACATCCGACAGTATCTGGAGACATTTTTGGTTGATATTAGGAATGTGCGACATTTAGTATGCAGAGGCTAGGAATACTGCAAAGCATCCTCCAATGGCCAGAAGGGCCCCCATAACAAAGAATCATGTGGCCCAAATATCAATGCTGAGGTTGAGAAACATTGCGTTGCACTACAGATTCCCAACTTTGAACATGTTTAAGGATCATCTAGGAAACTTCAGAAATACTTATATTCAGTCTGAGGAAATCTGATTTAACTGCTCTGATGTATGATCATGATTTTCAGATTTAAAAATTTTTTTTTTAATATTTATTTTTGGCTGTGTAGACTAAGCTGCAGCTTGTAGGATCTTTGTTGTAGGAATGGAAACTTTTGTTGCGGTGCATAGGTTTTTCTCTAGTTGCTGTTTCACTATTTCACTCTATTTTGCCAAAAATCATTTCAAAGACCAGTATGTTTACCTGGCATCTCTCTGGGGGTGCTGGCCCCATTTGTTCTAGATGAGAGAACACAACACTAAGTGTCTGTGTATCCTGGAAACTGCCTGCCACCAGGAAGACTTTGAGGCCTCTCTGCAGCCTGTCCTGCTACTTCCATGTTGCCTTTCAGCCTTCCATGCCCCAACTACCAGCTGTGACTATTTTACCTCTCAAAGCAGGTGCGCCAGAAATGCCAGCCAGGCTGCTAGGCTGCCGTCAACAGCTAGACTCACCTGGAACTCTATGTCTCCTACCTGTACCTGTCCATGGCCCATTTATTTGCTCAATATTTCCTGCACCAGCGGCCTAAGGAGTGGGAACCCTCAGAGAAGCTAATGGGGCTGCAAAAGCAACCCCATGGCCACATCCACTTCTATGACAAGAAGCCAAACCACAAAGATTAGGAGACCAGCCTGAGGCAATGGTGTGTGTCTTCCATTGAGAGGAGTGCATGAACCTGAGCCCTGCTGGATCCGTACCAACTGGCCACCAAGAGCAACACCCACAGGTGTGGCTTCTGGAGCAGTCACTACTGGCACAAGCAGGTGAAACCAAAGAGTTGGGTGGCCATCTCACCAACCTGCCTAAGATGGGGGTTCCAGAAACTGGCCTGGTAGAGTCCTTGTTTGACAAGCTCACCTTGGGTGATGGCAATATAGAAACTCTGCTTGGGCCGCCTTCCTCATAGCCACAGGGTGACTTCCCTTGGTCATGCAGATCTCTATATATCCATATCTATATCCTCTATATCTAGGGTTTCCCAGGTAGCGCAATGGTAAAGAATCCGCCTGCCAATGCAGGATATCTGGGTTTGATCCCTGGGTAGGGCAGATCCCCTACCTATGAGAACGAGAGAGAGAATCCTCTCTCATTCTCCCCTAGAGAGAATGAGTAGGAAATGGCAACCTGCCTTAGTATCCTTGTTTGGAAAATTCCATGGACAAAGAAGCCTGGTGGGCTATAGTCCATCGGGTGGCAAAGAGTCAGACAGGTCTGAGCAACTGAGCACATATTATATCTCCATCCATAGAGAAAGGGATTCGTTACAAAGAATTGGCTCATGTGCCTGTGGAGGCTGAGAAGTCCCACAGTCTGTTGTCTACAAGTTGGAGGCCCAGGAAAGCAGGTAGTGTATCTATATAGTTCCAACCCCAAGAACAGAGAACAAGGAAGAACAAGGTAGGACTCCTAGTTTAACCTAGTTAATGCTGGACAACCAAAAGTGTAAATCCTGGGCAGCGGGCGGGAGGAAGACCAATCTCCTATGCCAAATAGTCAAGAAGAAGCTAACTCACTCTCCCTCTGTCTTTTCCTTCTCTTCAAGGCCTCAGTGGATTAAATGAGGTCCAGGCAAACTGGGGAGAGCAATCTGCTTGACTCCATCTAAGACTCAAATGCTAATCTTTTCCAGCAACACCCTTACAGACACACGCAGAAATAATGCTTAACCAGCTCTCTGGGCACCCCTTGGCCCAGTCCGGTTGACTCACAAAGTTAACCATCACATTTTCCAACCTTAAATCACACATGTGTGCTCTCTTAAGTATTCTCTGTGGACCTGCCAAAGGTACTCTCATTGTTCTTCTTCCTGCTATGTGTCCTGGAGGAGGATCACTGCCTAATGCACGTAACAGGTTCTCTAGTCCTTTGTTTCTCTCCCTTCTTAGCTACAGTTTTGCAGTGGCTGTTTCCCAAGCTGCTTATTTACCATCACTTATTTTGTACACTGACCCTCCATTAAACTCTCTTTAAAACCTCTTTTGAATGGACCACCTCTTTCCCCTGCTGCCTTTTCCCTGTGACACCATGTAGCAGAGAGAGAATGAGCACTAGTCTCTTTCTCAATTTACAAGACGAAGCCCAGGATGGAAACCTCATGCTTATGACTGCATTTAAATTTAATTACCTCCCTAACATTCTACCTACAAATACCATCACTTTGAGTATTAGGGTTCCATCAAACATATTTTGGAAAGACACAAACATCTAGTCTGTAACAATCACTGAACCTCTTTTGCCTATGTAGAAGCCAATGATCTAATAAAATAAAACACCTATTTTTGTAAAAAATCTCAGTGACATTTTTTAGGATTAAGTGAGAAAATAAAACTCTTTTTTTGTTAACCATCAGTTCACTTCAGTCACTCGGTCATGTCCAACTCTTTGTGACCCCATGGACTACAACATGCCAGGCTTCCCTGTCCACCACCAACCCCCAGAGCTTGCTCAAACTCATGTCCATTGAGTTGGTGATGCCATCCAACCATCGCATCCTCTGTTGTCCCCTTCTCCTCCCACCTTGAGTCTTTTCCAGCATCAGGGTCTTTTCCAGTGAGTTGGTTCTTTGAATCACATGGCCAAAATATTGGAGTTTCAGCTTCAGCATCAGTCCTTCCAGTGAATATTCAGGACTGATTTCCTTTAGGATGGACTGGTTTGATCTCCTTGCACTCCAAGTGACTCTCAAGAGTCTTCTCCAACACCACAGTTCAAAAGCATTAGTTCTTCAGTGCTGAGCTTTCTTTATAGTCCAACTCTCACATCTATACATGACTACTGGAAAAACCATAGCTTTGACTAGACATAACTTTGTTGGCTAAGTAATGTCTCTGCTTCTTAATATGCTGTCCAGGTTGGTCATAGCTTTTCTTCTAAGGAGGAAGCTTCTTTTAATTTCACGGCTGCCGTCACCATCTGCAATGATTTTGGAGCCCCCGAATTTTTTTTACCATATACACTTCCAAACCCCATCAGGAAAGTGAAGATCTTAACCAAATCCTTGACCCTTAAGAAATGTACACTCAAGTGAGATAATATACTTTTAATTTATCTAAGCCTCAGATTTCTTATCATTAAAATGGTGATTGATTGGCCCAGAATTTTTAGTTTATTAGATTTCCTCCACTGGCATTTTCTAGAGAGATGAAGCTGGGAAAGGCAAGTAGGATTACTGGTTTAGAGGGTTTAGGTAGATTATCACTCAGGGTTTCAGGGAAAAAAAAATCTCAAAATAGGGCATTTTCAAGACAGTTTACAGTGGACTCTGCAAAAATAAGCCATAGAAATATACTTTCTGACTTTGTTCCCCTGATGCAAGTCTATGATCTGTTATTAATACAACTAAAAGCAAAAGAACAGAGAAACTCTGGTACACACAGGTGGTTCTTGTGGCATCAAGATAACTGGGAAGAAGGGTGGAAGGCAGCCCTGGAAGAAAAAGGCAGAGTTTGACATGTTGGTCATTTTATTACTGGCTACTCATTTCTCCATCACTTTGTTGACAAAGGTCCATATAGTCAGTGCTATGGTTTTTCCAGTATCATGTATGAATGTGAGAGTTGGTCCATAAAGAATGCTGATGCTTTCAAATTGTGGCACTGGAGAAGACTCATGAGAGGCCCTCAGACTGCAAGGAGATAAAACTAGTCAATCCTAAAGGAAATCAACCCTGAATACTCAGTGGAAGGACTGATGCTAAAACTGACTCTCTAATACTTTGACTATGTGATGTGAAGAGTCCACTCATTGGAAAAGACTCTGATGCTAGAAAAGATTGAGGGCAGGAGGAGAAGGAGGTGGCAGAGGATGAGATGTTTAGATAGCATCACTGATTCAAAGGACATGAATTTGAACCAACTCCAGGAGAGAGTGGAGGACAGAGAAGCCTGGTACACAGCAATCCATGTGGTTCCCAAGAGTTCCACAAGACTTAGCAACTGAACACAACTCATTTCTGCATATTACTTAGCTTATAAAAATGTTTTCATATAAAGCATTTCATTAGATCATTAAATCTTTAGATAAAATATCTTAAACATAGCATTTAGAAATCTTTTTTTCAACTGTTAAATTTTGTCATTTTTTTAAAGTTTTTTTTTTTTTTTAGGTAACATTTAGAAGTCTTACAGAAAATACAGAAACTAATAGCTTATGTTTTGGACAATAAAACCTACTGAGTTATTGACCAATTACAATCTAATTAATATGTCTCCTAAAAATAGGTTTTTTTATAAACGTTTTTATTTTGTCTTTATTAATTTACATATTCATCTATTCATACTTCTATATTTATTTAATACATACCACTAGCACATTTATTGAGTAGCTACTATGTATTAGAACCTAAGGATTCAACAAAGATAGGTATGATCTCTGCCACTTGCAATTTAATGGGAAACAGGTCTGAAAAAATGAAGCATGGCTTATTGGAATATTTTTGAAATCTGTTAATAAGTTGCTTGGATAAATTTTAAGTAAGCATTATTTTGTTGAAAATTTTTAATGTGCTGATTATAAAATTATTAAATAGTGTAGAGTTTATAAAGCAGAGTCTAAAACTCAAATTTCCTGACCCAAAGGTCACTGCTTTTCCAAACTCAATTACTTTCTCTAAAATGGATTTTACTGTTAAGAATTGATCATCTTCATCTGTAAAAGTATTAGTTGGCTTTTACCCTTGTTCCTCCTTGTTTTAAAGATATTGAATCTTGAATTTTATGAAATATATAAAATACATATTTCTCACTAGAGATGGAATATCATTTTTATGAGAAAAATCATAAGTTGAAGAATATCCCTTCCTTAGTGGCTACAATGAGCCAAACCACAGAATGCAGATAGTTTAATATGAGCAACTTATATTTTAAAGTCATACTATGCATTAGAAGCTTTTAATAAAACTTAAAATCATAACTCCTTTCAACTACTAAGTTAATTCTTTAGTAATTGTTCTGAACAATTATTTTGTTCAGAAAAATTTAATCTGATTTAAATAAATAGAAGTACCTACAAACTATGCAGATAAAGATGTATTTTTTTTTTGAAGAATAAAATCATTTAATGATGCTCCCTGAGTGAAAACTCCATTATGTTCTCTCCAAATAGTTAATTCTTCCATTCCATTACTGATACTGCCCTCATTTTAATTAGTAATCTGGAGATAGGAACATGGACTTCAGAGTCTGTGTCTTAGTTTTGCACTTGGAAGTTGATCTTGGCATTGCTGTTTAGATGGGGAGAAACTGTTTTTCACCACATAATATATCAGAATATTAAATCAGACAACAGGTTAAGCCAGCCAAAAAATAAATAACTATACTAATAAGCATTCTATAAATACAAAACCTTAATCACTGGAAAGAATTTGCTAGGATGAAGAGTGAGCGTTCATGCAAAAGCTGGGAGTGGCAAATAGCGTTTTCATCTGGTATCTCCCCGCTACCAGGTTCATGGGCAACATTATTTAACTCCTTAATAGGTTCCTCTAGATGAACACCTTTTCCATACTAACTCCATCTACTCTTTCTTGTACTCCAGGCACAACGTTCTTCTCTGTTTCTAGAACAAGCCTCTAGGTTTCTGTACCTATTGCTACCTCTGTCCGGAATGTTCTTCCTCATATGGACGGCTGTGCATCAATTCATAAATAAACCATATCCTCAAAGCCATCCTTATTTACTGTATTTTATTTTCTGTTGATTTTGATATTTCATCTGAAATTATTTCTCACTTTGGTTCACTTATCTATCCTTGTCTTGGACACCAGAATGTAAGCGCCATGATAACTAGCATTTTGAGTGCTTCATTGTTGTTACCCTGGTGTAACAATAGATTGTGGCTCAAAGCATGTGCTCAATATTTTATTATGCCACAAGAGGCAGTCTGATACGGTAAGCAGCCATGCAAACCTGGAGCTAGACTTCTCAGATTCAAAATCTGGTTCTGCTATTTCCAAATTATATGCCTCAGTCTCCTCATCTCTAAAACTAGAATAGTAACTGCCTTGCAAGTGTTTAGAGGATTAACTAGGTTTATAGTTGTGACATGTTTTGGATCATGAAAGGCATATAAAAGTGCTGGATATATGTTGCTAAATGCCTGTACGTGTGCAGAAGAATGTGTGTGTGTGTGCTTATTAATTTAAAAAATAGTTAGAGGGACTTCCCTGGTGGTCCAGCGGTTAAGAGTTCGTCTGTAAAAGAATGCAGGGGACATGGGTTTGATCCCTTGTCCAGGAAATTATATCCCATGTGGCAAGGGGCAGCTGAGCCCATGAGCTTGAACAACTGAAGGCTGCATGTTCTAGAGCCTGTGCTCTGCAATAAGAGAAGCCCCAGCAAGGAGACATCCATGTACCACAACTGGAGAGAAGCCCCCACTTGCCACAACTAGAGAAAGCCTGAGTGCAGCACGGAAGACCCCGTGGAACAGTAAATAAAGACATAAATAAATGAAAATGTTTGACTATTAAGTAGTTATACTGTAGGAAAACTGAATGTTTCATAGAGTCCATTACCCAGAATCTAGTGTCACAGTTAAGAACTTGATAGTTTCATAATTTGGGGTAGAGAAGCTTGGTTTCTAACACCTTTGACAACCAACCCCTACTTGCTCCCATTCATCCCCTCAGTGACAAACACTGACTTTCTGGAGTCAGGTGTGTCCAGTGCTCCTGACTTCCCACACCCATCGCTGCTACCCCATCTCATAGTGCGGTTGTCTGCTTCTGTCTGTCTTCCCCTTATTTGATCCACCTACCCAGGGCTGTTACCACTGACAGTAACAACCTCTGCTTCCCCTCCTGCAGTCAAGAGTCTTCCCTTTCAAGCTACTGAGCAGGCTAAACTGTCAGAATTAAGTTGGTTTCCTGTAATTCTGTTCTCAAACTCCCATCTGGGGGGTTTAGATAAGTAGAAAATACAAAAGAACAATTTGTAAACACATGTTTCTATAGCTCTGAACACAATGTGGAGGAACAAAGGGGAGTCAGAACTCCCTGATCTAATCTGTGGAACTGAAAAGAAGTCATGACTATTTTGACTTATTTATTTTGTGGAAATAGCATTTGAGCCTAATGTGGTTGAGGTTTTGGTTTCCATGTGTTAATTGTTTTAACATTTTCCTCGTTTAATAATGCACAGCATAAGTGACAGAAACAAAATTATTTCATATTTGCTTTAGATATTTTCCTTCTAATACGTAGTATGAAACACCATTTGGTTTGTAGAAAGGTGCTCAAAAAAAGTCAGTGAAAAAAACCTAGTGAAAATATCCTTGGGTAAGGACCAGGGATATAAGTTTCTCTGTGGTTTGTTTTTTCCACAAATGCTGTGTTTGGCACCTCGTACTAAGTACTTTGCCCACTGTGCAGGTGATAGAAATCTTTAAAACATAATTCTTGCTGTCTGGGAATTCAGTCTCCTGGGGAAATTAAAAAGGTATACAAATAATGCAAGATATGAAGTGAAAGATGGTATAGAAAAAGATGATTACAATAATCTGAGACTGAAATTTCAAATGTCCACATTACCATGAGATAACATCTTGTCAAACAAAATACCATCCCAGGACCTTTGTTAATGTTCTGAGAATTAGGTCTGGAAGCAGAGGAACCCAAATAGGAAGAATCTTGAAATATTCCAGAGAGAGAATGAATTTTTCTTTACTGGTTCTGGGTTATCATATGCAAAGCAATTCTCCTGTTTAGTCCTTAGCAACTTTAAAATAATGAACTGGCGCAAGACTGTCTAAGATATCTTTAAGTTCTAACAGTCTACATCTACTAAGATCTGTCTCCCAACTCATCCAACTTTTTTTCCCAACATATTTATTATGTTTCTTAACCTTCTACCTAATCTGAGGCATAAAAGTACTTTTCTAGGTCTTAATGTTTACAAAGATATGTATGCAAAAAGGCAAAGTGCTATGACAAAAGGGAGAAAATAAAATAAATTGAGAGAAACAACAGAGGAATACCTAATTCTCAGAGTTCTACATGAGTTGTTTTCTTCCAGGAAGGGATTATAAATCAACTGCATGGTGAGAGTATATAATTTACTTTTTGGAGCTATTCTGTGAATGTGGTGAAATAAGTTAGTTGTAGAAGAAGAAAGGGAAAAAAAATGCTGAACAATAAAAGACGTAGTGTTGTCTTGAGAACTAATTAAGTTAATGTTTCTACTGAAGGAACCACACAGCTGAAAGCCTTGGCTAGAGTGCTTCTTCTATCTGAATAACTGGTTCAAATCCAGCACATACTTCTAGTGATTAGAACCAAATCTAGCAGCTCACTGTTTCAATGTTTGTGGAAACTAAATGGAAGGGCAAAATCCAATCTCTTAAGCCAGTGCCTTGTCACCAAGTCATATAGTGATCTTGCATTTAAGTTAATTCAGTCTTAAAATGAAACTTCTCTTTCTTCTGAATCATCAGTAAGGGACTTCCCTGGTGGTCCAGTATCTAAGACTCCATGCTCCCAAAGCAGGGGGCTTGGGCTCGATCCCTGGTCAGGGAACTCGACCCCACATGCTGTGATGAAGAACTCACCTATAACAACTAAAGATCCCTCATGCCACAACTAAGACCCAGAGCAGCCAAATAAATAAAGAGACATATACGTTTAAAGTCATCAGTAAGTCAGCTAACACTGATTGATTGTCCAAGCTATGACAGGTATTTACTGCTGTTCTTTACTACTTTTGGCTATAGAACATAACAAAATGGGCATGTTTTTCCTTTTGCTAAGCTTACAATCTAAAAAAGAATGTAAATGGTAAATATAGCTGGTGGAAACCTACTTGCTCATTACAATAGGATCTGTTCTTGGTCAGTGGATTGGTTATCCTATTACCCACATCCATTTTAAATGCTGCCTTGCTATGAACCCTGGGAGACTGAAAACTGTTCGACTCCATCCTTCAGGCTCTTCTGGACACCAGCTGAATTTGGGCCAGTGTGAGGCACCATCCAAGAGAGAACAGCCAGAAGGGAGAAAAGTCAGGGTATTTATTTTTCATCTGTTTTCTTTATGGTTGTGGTTCCAGAAAGGGATATATTCCTTCACTTACTGTCATAGTTTCTTCTAAGCAACTTCTTTTTCAAGGTTCCAGATCATGCCTGGTTCTAGTAACATGACTTTATTATATCCTTTTCCTCTTTAGGTCTAGAAATGGGACTGTTATTTGGTTGCCAAAAGTTAGATGTTTCATTATCCACTGTGAACTGGCTCACATCTCTGCAAATATCCTTTCACTAAATTCTTATGAATTGAATAATCCTAAGTGTTTCATTGATGATATGGCAAGCATAACTATAAACAAGGTTAAACTGGGAATCAAAATCAGTATTTAAAACTTAAAAAACTTAAACATATATATTTACACTCATCAGTCTTTCAATATAAAGAGAATTTTTTTTCTCAGAATATGTGCTTATTGATTAGAATTCAAACTTGCCTTTATTGCATGATTCTCACATATAATTTATCCTGTCCAATTTATGATTTCAATTTTAGTAGAGATATGAGAACTTATTCTTGTAAAATAAGTGCAGTATCTGTTTGGAATTTCTCCCGCTCTTATATTGTTTCTTGCTCACCTAAAGTAGGAACACTTTTTTTTTTTTGCTACAGTCTTTATTGTGTCTTTATGAAATATTCCATTTTGTTTTCACAAATGTGGCAATTCTTCCTTTCCTCACCCTAATTAAATATTTCATAAACACAATGAAACACAATAAATAATTGCAATGAAAAATACAAATGAAATAAATAGGGTTGGAAACAACACAACATATTTGAATAAGCAAATTACAATGCAAATTGTATCAACAAGTGGCATCTTTGAGGAGCCTGTTGGCTGAGTGTCTGTATTTTTACCCAGAAAATGTAATGTTAATTAAACCATTTTGGTTAATTAGAAGAGAATTGTAAGACTTTATTGCTTAATATGAACATTCCCAGGCTCTCAACTGGTAAAGAATCCATTTGCATTGCAGGAGACCCTGGTTTGATTTGCTGGTGTTTCAGTCAGTAAAGAATCTGCAATGCGGGAGACCTGGGTTCGATCCCTGGATTGGGAAGATCCCCTGGAGGAGGGCTTGGCAACCAACTCCAGTATTCTTGCCTGGAGAAGCCCCCTGGAGAGAGGAGCCTGGCAGGCTGCAGTCCCTGGGGTTGCAAAGAGTTGGACATGACGGAGTGACTAAGCACAGCATAGCATAAACATTTCCAGGTGGCTCAGTGGAGAAGAAAATGGCAACCCGCTCCAGTGTTCTTGCCTGGAGAATCCCATGATGGAGGAGCCTGGTAGGCTGCAGTCCATGGGGTCACTAAGAGTTGGACATGACTGAGCGACTTCACTTTCACTTTTCACTTTCATGCATTGGAGAAGGAAATGGCAACCTACTCCAGTGTTCCTGCCTGGAGAATCCCAGGGACTGGGGAGCCTGGTGGGCTGCCGTCTACGGGGTCACACAGAGTCAGACACGACTGAAGCGACGCAGTAGCAGCAACACTATAAAAGCATGACAAGTTTGTACCTTATAGCCTGAGAGAAAGGAAGCCAGGAAGTATTCTCAAAAGAAGTGACATGGAAGTCAATCCATACCTGAAAGATGACTAGGATTTATTAAGGCAAAGAGGGATGATTATTCCCCGGGAGAAATGACTGATACACAGAAGTAAGTGCAAACTGAAAGAAAGAGAGAAAACTCAGTTGAGATGAAAAGGCAAGACTCGCTATGTGATATTTATACAGCCTGGCCAGTGGTTTTGCCTCTGCAGGTAGATTTTTAATCCAGCTCATTGAGATGAGTGAGGCTTAAGTGAGATGGCACATGAGAGTTCTCAGAAAAGATTGCTTTACTTAGAAAAGTTAATCTACTCTGGCTGATAGCAAGGAAAACAGGTTTGTCCCTCATTGTTATTAAAGTCCCTCCAAAATACACTGTGAATATGACTAAAATACAACCAGACTGTATTTAAAATACTGAAAATTCTAACTTTGTAATCAAGCTGCAGCTATTCTTTTGATCATTATTTAATGTCATGAATGATTTGTTTTAAAATATGAAAAAAAAAGTTATAAAGTACTACACATCTGTGAGAAATACTATTATTATCCCTACAATAACAGTTATGTGAATTGCCAAAATAGTGAATGTCTATTACTTCTCTGAACTGTTTCAGTTGTTCATAAACAGACTTATAGGTATGAGATTTGGGGCTGCTCTGTGTCTAAATTTGCTCTGTCATCAATAAAATCCAGCTACAAGCCTGATATCTGACCATCAGATTTCACTCCCCTGCTGGCCTCCCCATTGCCCCCTCCTCCTCATCCACTTTATTCTCTAGCTGTGAGAAAGGCAATATCCTGCTTGTGATATTGGACTGAAGAAAATCTAACAGGATTGAGAGCTGTAAATTTGCTTTCTTTTGTTTTGAATTTTAAGACAATATACTGGGGCTAATTTTTCATTCCTGTAAAATATTACTATGTAAATCCCTATAAATTATTCTGAAAATTTTTTTTCCATTTAAGTTCCTGTGTTTTTTTTCTTTGTAGCATTACCGTTTGAAGGTGACACTTGGATACTGATTTAAAGTTCTTTCAGGTGATGCTAAAACAGCAAACCCCATGGATAACATGTTACTGGATGTCCTGTGTGTATGTAGGTGAGACAAGGAGAAAGTTAGACGTGCATCCCAAGGACCAGGCTATTTAATTTGGATCAGAATTCTAAAAGATTAAAATCTTATAAAATGGGAGCCGAGGGTGTTATTTCTCAGATATACAAACTGAAGAGCTTACAGATGCATTGATAGAATGCCCTGGATCTTCCTTATAGTAATTATTTAGGGCTTGATACATAGATGAAATTTTATTTGCCTTATTTTAATAACTGCTGAGGTCCATGTTAAGTACACTGGAATTTATTACACTATTCTCTCTGCTTTTATGTGTATTCACAATTTTCATAAGTTTTGGTTGATTTATTGTTTGTTCACCCAGTGTCACTTTACCTGGAGCTGTACTATCTCTCACCTATACTATCTGAGATCAGACACAGCCATCACACCTCTGCCTTATTTCTACACCCTCCTGTCTTTCTCCAGCCTGTGCATGGTCTATGCAGTCACCTCAAGATCTACAGAGAATTGAGTTTAACTCTAGCTTTTAATCCAGAGAAATGGTAACCCACCTTTCGCCTCAAGTCTGAACTATACTCCTCATCCTCATTTGCCAGAGTTCTATAGTAAGCATTTTCTTTGTAATATTAAGAATATGACAGCATGCTTCCCGTTAGAATCTCTCCCTTGGTGAGAGAGGGAGGAACAATAGCTGGATTAAGGCAAGATCTTTATATTGGTCCCTTAGCCTGGCATAACCTTTGTTTTTCTTGGCCCTGCCGTAGGCATGTAGGATTTTTATTTCCAGACCCGGGCCTGAACCCAGGCACTCAGCAATGAAAGCATGGAGTCTTAACCACTGGGCTGCCAGGGAATTACCTCTCAGATATTTTTTCAATAGCACTTCCTGCTTCAAGTCAATTATCAGGCTACTCATTCTCCACTTTCTCACAGGGGACAGAGTGGGCATACTTTCTATAATTCAAATCTGAACTTCTATTATACCCTTCCATGCAAACTGGTGATTATCTCCCCTCCTGCCTCTGAAACACCTCCTCCTTTAAGAAGTGATACAATTCCTTATTAAGATACATATTATCCATGTGTTGTGCTGGTTCACCTGTCATCATGTCACTTCTCAGGAGAATTTTGGCTAGATCTTGACTGTGCCTCACTTTTCCCATCTCTGGGCTTCCCTTGTGGCTCAGCTGATAAAGAATCCACCTGCAATGTGGGAGACCTGGGTTTGATCCCTGGGTTGGGAAGATCTCCTGGAGAAGGGAAAGGCTACTCACTCCAGTATTCTGGCATGGAGAATTCCATGGACTTAGTGCATGGGGTCTCAAAGAGTCAGACACGACTGAACGACTTTCAGTTTTCCTTTCTCATTTCCTTGTGAACATGCCAAACAAATGCATTTTGCACTATCCCAAGTTCTTTAGCTTGTCTTATTTTTCCTTAAGAAGTGAATCAATATGGAAATGATTTGTACTTCAATAAGACTAGAAAATCTTTAAATCACTGGGCAGAGATTTTGTGTATGTATGGGTGTGTGTGTATTTATGACATGGTATATTAACATTTTCATGGCCAACAAACCTTCTGAAAATCTTTTTATTTGGTACAGTGTTCCATACCACCCATGGAGAAGGAAATGGCAACCCACTCCAGTATTCTTTCCTGGAGAATCCCGTGGACGGAGAAGCCTGGTGGGCTACCGTCCACGGGGTCGCAAAAAGTCGGACATGACTGAGCAACTTCACTTCCACAACACCCAAGTCAAAGAACAAGCTCTTTCTCATGGTTTGCAAACACTACCAGACCAGGCAAAGTTCCTCTATCTTAACTCTAGCCACAGCGTGTCCTGTTAATCTAACCATTATTAATAATGGACTGTACATATTGCCCTCATTACCATTATGCTTAATCTTTCCACTCAAATTTCTTCTTTACCCACCAACTAATTCTGGTTGTCTTTTTTTGACTCACCTCAGTCATCATCACCTTCTAAAAGTTCCCAATGCATTTGTCTATGAGGCTCTGGTTGCAGAGACAGCACTTCATATTTCTCTTACCACTTAATAGTGACTGTACTTCTGAAATGCAGCTTAGAGACTTCCCAGCACTCCTGATGCAGTGGGTCTGGGTCCCCTGGTCAGGGAACTAGATCCCGCATGCCACAACTAAGAGTTCTCACATTGCAATAAATATTGTGCAATGGAGATGTGCTGCAACAGAGATCTGGAGCAGTCAAATAAATATATATATATATATTAATGTAGCTTAGATAGGAAAGCGTATGGAACCATCCTTGGATGTCTTGATAATGAAATATCTACCCTTTCTATTTATTTACAGCACATTTTATCAGGATTATGTGTGTGCGTATATATTTTTGCATTAAAATGGGCTTTTTCGGCCAGTACAGAACTGCTTGGAGGCTGGTAGGGATGCTGAGGCCGAAGCAGCTTCTTGAATTTCTGAGCAGCCCTGGTTGGTACAAGATGGACCCAGTAGTCTTGAGTTACATGGACAGTCTACTGTGGCAATCAGATGTCTCACTACTGGATCCTCCAAGCTGACTCAATGACCATAATATTAGGTTTGCCTTTGAGTACTTTGCCAACAGTCAGTTTCATGACTGCTTTGACCATGTCTGCTTCATCAGCCCCGAAGTTACTCAGTTCATCAAGTGCACCGGCAACCCAGCAGAGATCACTATGTTCCTTGAAGCCTTGAATCTATCTACCCAATAAGAGAGTTATATATTTGGCCATTAATGATAACTCCAACCACACAGCTGGGGGAATCCAGTGGAGCTTGTTGGTTTATCTACAGAATAAAAATGGCTTTTTTCATTATGATTCTTATGGTAGTAGTAACTCATTCCATGCAAAGCAGGTAGCAGAGAAACTAGAGGCTTTCTTAGGCAGAAAAGAAAACAAACTGGCCATTGTGGGAGAGAAAACCCCTGCTCAACAAAGCAGCTATGACTTTGGGATGTACATGATACGTAACACTGAGGCCTTGCATCAGAACTTCTCTAGACCACAGCCAAAATCAATATGGCAGCTACTCACTCCTACACACATCACAAAGAAGAGAGAAGAATGGAAGGATCTCACTGCCAGACTTGCTAAAAATTAGCTGTTGAAATATATTTGAGTTTTGAAGTCTCTTCTTTCTGCCTGTCCCCATATATTGGATGGCTGCAGTCTCAGTGCCTGAGGAAAGATGCCTGGGAGAGGAAAGCTTAGAGAGCTTACTTTCTCCTGAGAGAATGTCGTCCTCTGCATTATCCTAATGGAAAGTGTCAGTTTAACCCTAACTTCAGAGCAATATGTTCTGTGAAGATGTCTTCAAAATACGCACCAAAATGGATTAATTCACTTGCAGTCTCTCTTATCTACATTGGTTTATTCCAAAGAAAAAAGATTGATCTGTAAAACAAATTAAGAATATATGAAACATAGAAGCAAGAGAAAAATCATAGAGAAACCAAAAACTTACTGCACAGCCCACATATTTCAAGAGATCAACTGACTAGAAGCAGATCAAGACCTAACCTGATTCAAGATCAAAGTATTATAAGTTACTCAGTTCTATGATACCTCTTCCATTCAACATGCAAAGGCTTTCCCAGCTATAATCTTTGCCATTACTTGATAAAGTAGAGTTAGCCCACAGTTACCCATCTGATTCCTGGAGCACTTTAAGAAAGGGGGTATCTTAAATAACTTTGTTGAAATAAATGTCTGTGGTGGACCTCATGTTTTACATCTGAAACTTATTAAAAGTCGGTTTAGTTTTGAGATATAAGGGAGAAAAAGTGACCTTTCTCAACTCTTCCACTTAATTCAAAATGCAGACAATGTAATTTTTGAAATGTGAAACCAATATAAAAAGATATTATTCCTTCTAAAAAAAAGTATTCTTTTCAATAAGAAGACTTTTCTTGGAATTAGCATTGTGTCAGCCATTCTGCTAGACAGTTGCAGCAAATAATAGTCATCTATTATCACCCATTTCAATCATAGACAATCCCATTTCTAGTTACTGTTTTTCTAACTCCTGACCTTACCCTCTGTCAGTATGAAAAGAGATGGGTAAACAATAGCTCTATTAAGGGACTTCCCTGGAAAGTTATGACCAACCTAGATAGCATATTCAAAAGCAGAGACATTACTTTGCCAACAAAGGTACGTCTAGTCAAGGCTATGGTTTTTCCATTGGTCATGTATGGATGCAAGAGTTGGACTGTGAAGAAAGCTGAGTGCCAAAGAATTGATGCTTTTGAACTGTGGTGTTGGAAAAGACTCTTGAGAGTCCCTTGGACTGCAAGGAGATCCAACCAGTCCATTCTAAAGGAGATCAGTCCTCGGTGTTCTTTGGAAGGAATGATGCTAAAGCTGAAACTCCAGTACTTTGGCCACCTCATGCAAAGAGTTGACTCATTGGAAAAGACTCTGATGCAGGGAAGGGTTGGGGGCAGGAGGAAAAGGGGACGACAGAGGATGAGATGGCTGGATGGCATCACCAACTCGATGGACATGAGTCTGAGTGAACTCCAGGAGTTGGGGATGGACAGGGAGGCCTGGCGTGCTGCGATTCATGGGGTTGCAGAGTCAGACATGACTGAGCGACTGAACTGAACTGACTGAACTTGTGGTCCAGTGGCTAAGACTTTGCACTCCCAGTGGAGGGTGCTTGGGTTCAATCCTTGGTCAGGTAACTAGATCCTCCGTGTTGCAACTAAGAGTTCCCATGCAAATAAGAGTACCTATGATGTAACTAAAGATCCTGCATACCATAACTTAAAAAAAAAATCACATATGCTGATGGAAGCCCTGAGGGCCTCAAATAAGACTTGGTGCAGCCAAAGGAAAAAAGAAAAAAAGCTTTATTAGGAAAACTGTAACATTCAACAAAGTACTTGCTTCCTCTCTTTGGGTCATGGAGAGAAATGTTAGGGAAAGGGACATGAGGTCCTCATAAAACAAAGGGAAGTGACTTTGGAGAGTGATTTTTGGAGTAGAAGATTCATCCCTTGAGGATTTTGGGGGTGAAATTTCCATTGATAAATATGAGATAGACATTGGAACAAGCTTGAATCTTAGGGATGAATGAATAAACATGAATAAAAGCTAACTTTATTGCCTTTCTGCTGTGGGACTCACCTACTGCTTTATTCAGCAGGAGCTTCCTAAGAAACACCTGTCCTGTGCTTGGTATGGAGCTAGGTAGTGGGGTTTCAAAAGTCAAGAAAACATACCCAATCAAGGTTTTGCCATCATAGAGCTTACTGACTAACTGGGATGCAAGTAATTGCTCATCAGTTGATTGATGTTGACAAATGTCTGGAGAGAGGAAATACTGGGGACATGGAAGAATATACGCATGCATGTAAGTTGTTTCAGTTGTGTCCAACTCTGTGACCCTATGGAATGTAGCCCATCAGGCTCCTCTGTCCATGGGATTCTCCAGGCAAGAATGCTAGAGTGGGTGGCCATGCCATCCTCCAGGGGATCTTCCCGACCCAGGGGTCAAATTTGCATCTGTTGTGTCTCCTGCATTGGCAGGTGGGTTCTTTACCATTACAACTACCTGGGAAGCTCAGAAGAATGTGTAAGACAGGTTATTTCTTTTTTGTTGAAGTTATCCCTCTAGTCTATAAGGACTGGCTTGAGAGCTGGAAAAAAAAAATACAGGGTAATATATAGAGTTATTTTCATTATACCTAGTGTTTAGAACTGAAGTTCATGCTTACTTATACATACAAGGAAAGAAGACAAGATTTGAAGACAAAATAATAAATATAAGACCCAATTCTGCCACTTTACTGTGGAGTAACCTTGAATAAATCACATCACCTCTCTGACCTTGAGTTTCTTTGCAAAATGTAAGCACTGGTACCTAACTTAAACAGATTCCAAGGGCTGTGAGAGAGGCTCAGTTAAGACAATAAAAGGGGAAACATACTTTGCAAACCAACAAGACCTGTGTGGATTTTGTTGTTATTAATAGTATTGTTGCTATGTGAACAAGTCTGGGACTGAGCAGCTTAAGACTAGTATTAATTTATACGACTGAACAAATGGATGGCTCTGGTCTGCTACTTCTGAAAGCTCCCTGAATTTCTATACCAGTTTCCCTTGTTTTTATAGTTTGGTCTTCTCTTGCCTGAAAGGATGAGTTTTGGAAGAAAAATGAAAGACTTGTTTTTAGACTCTGTTTAGGACTCTTTGGTGATGAAATTTCCATAGATAAACCTAAGACAGGCACTAAAACGGACTTGTGTCTATTTGGGACTGGTAGTGAACTCTGTCCGTGCTCTGCCCAAACCGTTATCCCAAATCCCACCCCCAACCCTTCTTACCTGTTCTGCGTGCCTCTGTGCAGTCTGTGTCTCTTCCATCTTGTATCTGTTACCTTCTTATAGAACAGCCTTTGATTACCGGAGCTGCTTTTACCTGAAAGCACAGAAATTAGAATTGCATGGTTGTTTACAATTCACACAAACCTCCAAATAGGGGCAACTCAAAGACAAGGATGGACTAACTCAGGACTATGAAAGCTCAGTTCCTCCCCTAGAGTTCAGACAGAGCTCACCTACTTACTGAAGTGAAGCTGAGACTGTCCTTAAAATTTTACCCTTGTTTGGCTTGTTCCTCTTGCCAAATTCTCCCCATTTCCTATTGTCCAATTTGCCCTGTTTCTCTTTGGAGTATTTTCTTAATACATGATCCTCCTTTCTGTGTCTGCTTCTGGGAACCTGATCTCAGGTAAATCCCTTTAATTTTGAGAAGCTAAGATACATATACTCTAAACAAGTGGCTAAGGAACCCCAGCATGGATTTGTCTAAGTAAGTGGGAGAAAAATGACTGTGGAATAGAGACTATTTTGGCAACAATAGAGGCATTATCTCAAAACTTTTCCCTTTGAAGATCGTACTGAATAAACTCTAGTGGTAATAAATGTATTCAGTAGTAATTGAATTATGCCTCTGCAATATTTACTGTAACAGGCACTGGGGGCATATAAGATATGGTAGTTTAGACTAGAAGAAGAGACATATTACTTGACAATAAAAAGACTGGAGTTTTATACTGTACTTACAAATTAATAACCACTGTCTTTATAATTTATAAAGTGTGAAAAAACTTGCATTTATTGAATGTAGATAACTTTACATACATAATCACATTTAATTCTCAACACAACCATGTGAAGCAATCATTCTCACTTGAAGATGAGGTGAATAATGTAAGACTAATACAATAATTTATGCAAAAATACACATAGAATACATGACTGACGTGCTGCAACTTAGTGTACTTCAAATCCTGTGCTTATTGTACTATGCTGTGGAGTTTCCTGAATAGGACTCAAGAACAGGAAACACTCAAAAACAAGCATGCAAATGGCAACAATCTTTTTCCAAGTGATTTAAGAAGCTGCTGGATGAGAGGAGATTTATGTTTTAGTTCCAGTAAACTGGATGGAGCAATCTTTTCACATTTATACATACTGCGCTTAACACAGAGATGTATGTATATCTTTCAGAATTCTCTTAGTAGTATTTAGTGGTTTTTTTTTTTTTTTTTAGTATCTGGAAATCTCAGTCCCTTGTAACACTTCTTTTCTTAAGCAAAGATCCTGGGTGAACCGACAGATAGTAAGTTATGTGAATACAGGATATGGCCTCCATTCTCAACCTACAAAAGTGAAATGACTATCACCATTACTAGTGTTGAAGATAGAATTAGATCCAAATCTCAGCCTACTAGTTATGTGATCTTGTGTGACTGCAACTTTGTGATCCTGAGATTTCATTGTGGGTAAAAGGGATGACTGAATTCTCAGAAGTTATCACAGTTAAGTTAGAATATATGCATCTCAGTTAAGAGAAGCAAGAGAATATATATTAAGTGACTAAGAAGAATGCATACTGAACTCATGCGTTTTTATTTATCCTTAATTTTCTCATGAATCTCAGAAATGGGTATTAAGTCAGAGTTACCTGTGTTCTGGTTCAAATAAAAGATGGTTTTTCTTGAGAGACAGACAAGATCATGGGGAAGTTCAGAAGAAGGTAAGGTCATTCCTACTGGAATCATTACCCCTTGGGGAGGCAGGTTTTATGTAAGATTTGGCTGAAACGGTGTTTAAACAATCTCTGTTTGTGTTAGTTGCGGGCACTTTCTAATCCATCAGATAGTTACAGCACAAAAGATATGGCAAACAAGCTGCCTATTTTTGTTTTTTAAAGGGAACTTGAGAGACTATATTTTTAAGCAATTGAAACAGACACTCAAAATCTATACATTCACAAAAACAAAAGTGGGTTTCTTTAGATTTTTTTTCAGATGTTTACATTTTCAGTAGTAATTTTACAGAGATAAAGTCTAACAACAACAACAAAAGAAAAACTCTGCTTCTTTGGCCACTGACAAAGGCCAAATGCAACAAAGAGGCAAAAGACATCTTTCAGTTCCCTTGAAGTTGAAGCCCTTTGTGTATTTTCTAGATTTGTTTGAGAAAAAAGAAAAACCAAAACCTACTGAATCAAGACAAGGGATGAGCGTGGTTTGTTTACTCTGGTGCCTGTGATGTACTAGTGCCATTTCTCATTTAATAATCCATATAGAGAAAGAGTTTCTCTTTGTTCTCTTCTCTTCCCCTCCAAAGAGCCTCAGACCATGCCCTAAGAAGATTACCAGACCTTGTCTTTGATTCATCTGAAAGGCTGTAATTGGGCAACTTGAATCCCCATTTAAAATTTTTCTGTGGTACTTGAAGGTCCACTTCTCTATAAGGGTTTCTGTTAACTCTTTCCTAAGAGAGGGTCTTCTCACTACCACCTAATGATGGGCTGTCTACATTTGGGTGTCTGGAAAAAAACAGTGTTAAGAATACTTTACAGTCTTGAGTCTCACATCCATAATTTAATTTTCTCTGCAACGCAACACTAATGTGAGTCAGAGAAGGCATTTTGCTGCCTATGCTTTACAAGATTAGTAAAAGAGAAGAAATAACCTCGAATCAGGAATCCTGTTTTTAACTCAAGGTTTTAACTTGCCCTCATCCTTATTTCAACAGACATCCAGCTCACAAAACAGACTAATAATAATAATCAAAGCCTGTCTAACTGAGATTGGTCAAGGATAAAGAAGCAGAACTTCTCTCCCTTATAATCTCTCCTTTCTTGGTGAGAGTGAAAAAAGAAATAGTGCTGTTAAACCATCAGATTCTCACTGACAGGGTTCTCTTGCCATTCATCCACCTTTCTTCCCCCCTTACATCTCTTCTTTGTTCATTTTCCTAAATGCTTCCTCCCTCTCTCTTCATTGTAGAAGATAACAAAGGCTATCAATCACCCAAAGCTGTTCTGATGCCCTCCTGGCAGTTAGTAATTACATTATTTACACTATCTTCAACAGAGCTCAATATACTTTTTAATAGGTCTTTCCCCAGAATCACTGTCCTTTTATTTTTGTTTTGTAAATTGCATTGTTCCTGGGACCCGAACCTTCAAGGCATAATTAATTCTAGTATCCTGTACGCTGTCAGAATGGCTTTGACAGTCATGCAAACACACACAGAATATTCCAAGCCCACTCCCCTCCCAATCCACACACACTTCCATAGAAGTCTCAATTTTATCAGAAGCCTTAGGTAAGTACCCCATGGGGAACATATGTCTGCTTCTGTTTTGATACATTTTTCAGATAACAGTAAGCACTGCTCACACCTGGAGGTCTTTAAGAAATGCTCAGGACAGCAGGGTTCAAGTGGCTGTCAGCCAGACGTGCATTTTTTTGGAGCAGGAGAATCAACTTGATAAGTTATTCGAAGTAGTATGTGAGGAAGCTTATTCAGCTCAGCATGATCACTGGTTGTTTACTGGGACTGGGACAACTGAAACCTAGCATCATTCAATTTTTAGAGCATTATAACGGACGTAATTTTGTATATAGGTATACATAATTTCAGTTCTCTTTCTAAAAGATACAACAGTAAATAATAAACAAAAAAGCAAGTGTCTAGGTGGGATATTGAAAGATAAATCTTTTAAAGTTTCTGAAATACCATTCACTAAATAATACCTATCTAGCTGTCTATGACATAAGATACACATCTCCAAAGCTAGTCACTGACACTCACTCATGCATATAACACTTTTTAAAAATTGAGGTTTAGTTGACTTATAATGTTATATTATTTTCAGGTGCACACGAGTGATTTTATAGATTATACTCTATTTATAGTTATTATAAAATAATGGCTATATTTTCTATTAGTGATAATGTACAGCATTTGCCTTTCTCTGATTTATTTAACTAAGCATAATATCCTCCAAGTCCATCCATATTGCTGCAAATGGCGGTTTTATTTTTATATGATTGAGTAGTATTCCATTACATATATATATATGTATATATATGCCACAGCTTCTTTATTCATTCATCTGTTGATAGACACTTAGGTTGCTTCCATATCTTGATAATTTTTTTTTTTAACCTAAATGAGGTAGTTCTACCATTTATAAATATTCAATATTTGGAAAATAACTATATGTGTACTCTTGTTATTTTTTAAATCATTATTATCCTTACAGCTTCTAGTTTAGAAAGAAATTAACCAATCCTTTTACCCACTAATTTCTTTCAATAAAATAAACTGAATTGCCTTGGCTAGTCTTTCAAGAACTTTTGACTTGAACTTAAGGGGCTTTCATAGGTAACTTGTATTGAATGTCCACTGTTTATTATGAGTGCTAGATAATCATATTAAGTCATCTTCTTTTAACAACAACAACAAAAAAATTGGGACAATTAAATTCTTTATTTGAAAAATGGGGACAGGGATACTTGAAATGTTGAATCTTGCGTAAGATCTTTTAGCTAGTAAGGTAATGATGAAGGATTTTAACCCAAATCTGCCTAACCACAGATTCCAATATATTTTTCTTTTAAGATTTCCAAGACAATGTTCTAAACTGGAATTATAGATATTTAGATTACTAAGTTTCTTAGTTGGTTACACAGGTGGAAACAATTTCCCAGAAAAAAAATTGCGAGATGAAAACACTGCATCAGATTTAAATTTAAGATAAAGATGGTTGAACACTGGAGCCCATGCTCACCAGGATGTTTTTTTTCTGAGACCTTGTATCAGAAGCTGCAAAACACCTCCAACAGAAAATATCGGGGAAAGTGGCCTAAAAAGAATGTCTTGTCAGCCCTGTATCATTGCTTATGATATTTCCAAGATTGCTTTTACTAACCCAGGGTTTCATCAGCTAAATTCTTTAATTTTCCAAATTGGAGAAAGGGACAGTTGGTTAAACACTCTGTTCACATAATTGTATACAAAGGGCCAAAGGAAGTAATAACACTGACCGCTGTTCTGTAGTTTTGTTTAGGCCACATTGTGATCTGTCTATTCACAAGCTAAACTAGTGTTTTAGAATAGAGATGGAAATTCTGCATTCAAAGTCAGTACTGTAAATTATCAACAAAATAGAGTCTTCTGAACAAGAGGTTCTGTGTTTATGGCAAATAACCGTGGCCCATCCTCTGGACTAGACAGACATCAATTTCCAATGACAGTAGGCAAATAAACAGAACTGTACATGTTTCCACTCACAGCAGGGTGAGAAGTATTGACCTTGGTTGGCTGTGTCACCAGAAGACTGAGGAACAAATTGCTGAAAGAGACTGGAAATCACAGTGAATCTACTACCCTTCCAGTCATGCCAGGTGTCTCTGTCAGGATACTCTATAGAATGCCATTAGCAGAACAACAGGGAGATGGAAGTTAACAGCCAGGCAAAAGGGGTCATTCACAAAAGAAGAGAAGAGGACAGGTGAAAATTACAGTTTTGACATTAGTAAGTGGGAATAAGTGGAGATGCTCTCAGAGTGGTGTTTGTAAGCAGGGAACAGGTAATTGCATATAATAAATGCCCTGGAATTGCCATTCTTCTTGGGCTGGTGTGCCCTTTCTCTTTTTCATTGCCTCCTTTGAAGAATTTGTGAGATTTGTTTTATTTTATTTCTTGTCCTTGCACTCTATATTGCTATTGAAGCATCACTCCTGGAAACTGGAGTTCCCCTTTGCCTGGCAGGAAAAAGCAAAACTCCTTTAGAATATTTATTTTATTCCTTATATCTCTGCAGTATAAATCCTCAGACCATTTATTCAAACACAGACTTAAAGGTCTTTTTGTCGGGTTCAGCGAAAACATGATCTGTCCTTGGGAAGCCTGATGAGCAGTGAGAAACACAGAAAAAAGGATGAAGACGTCCTAAAAACCCATCACATGTCAGACACTGTACTAGATACTTAGCACTGCATTATCCATTATCTTGGTATTCACAACAAGCAGGAAATTCCAAATTATAGAGTATTGAATTAATGTAAATGTAAAAAATAAAACAGAAAGATGAAAAAATATTTATGTTCTCATTTATCCAAGGCTTAAGTGTCCCACTTTTTGATTGTAAAGAGACCAACAGTATAACTGAGGATAACAGTTTTTTCAAATCTTTCTTGACTGTAATATTCCATATTGACTTGATTTTGGTTTGGCTGATTATGTGGTTTCAAGAAAGATGTAGCAATTCTAAATGTCGCATCCAGACATGCCCAATCCAAGGGGAAGAAAAGCAGCATTGTCCTGGATAAAACCCTTCCTCAGGAACCTCTGGCATCTTTTCTCATCGAGGAGAATTGTGTCACAGGCACGTTTCTAAACCAATCATTGGCAGGACAAGTAAGAACATCATAATTGATTCAAGCTAGTAAAGGTTCATCTCCTTAGAGAAATGCTGGGCTGCTTGAGGAAGGGAAGATACGGGGTGGGGGTGGGGGTGGGGCGGGAAAGAAAGATTTTATTTTAAAAAAAAAAAGGAAGGCAACAATTAATGTATTCTAGAATCAGTGATTTTTTTTTTTTTTGACACAGAGCCTTTAATGACTTTTATGGGATATGAAAATATAAGAAACAGAGGTGGGAGTTGAATCCATTTAATTTAGTCTCCTTATCCATTATGATATTCTCCCCAGTGGTTTTTCTCTATTTTTTCCTCTATTGTTACAAGGGAGGGTTTGTAGGGAGGGGAGATATGTGATTATGGAATTCTAAGTCCTCACTTTAGCTCATTAACCATTTGAGAAATCTGTACATGAGCATGTCATGCTTCTCAAGTTATGTGAATTGACTCCAGTGCTTTGTGGTTTGCTGGGAACAAACATAACAAGTCCAAAGCTTGGCCACTGAAAATGAAAATGTTATTGAATTCAACAAAAATGGATACAGAACAGCAAAAATACAATATGTGGTTAACCACAGACAAAGCTGTCCCTTCTGCTTAGCTGTACTGACATCTGAAACGCCTTCCTCTAGCATTTGTTGCCCTGATGGCTTCGGTCCAGTAGCTGAGCATTTGAATGCAGAGAATCAATGTGAGGCTAGCACATTTTTGATGGAATTTGTACAGAAATCAAGCAGCAAGCCCCTGTAACATGTTTATAATTAATTGTGTTCCTTCTTTGGGGTAGGAAAAATGGTGAAACTATTTTACACACCTTGAACAACAAGTGTGCCATTCTAAACTAACTTTTAGTTTGAACATGGCATGAAATCACTTAGCCAGCAGGAAGGGAGGTGGTAGAGTCAACTGCTATTGGACTTTGGACACGGTCAGAAGGTCAACACAATTTAGATAGGCTTACTGCTGTTTGAATTGAGAACCTTAATACCATATGAAATTCTTCCCATTTTGTAGATGAATAATCTTGTTAAGAATTGGAGGACTCTCTTGGTTGTCTGGTTGAGAAAGCACTTGTCAAAGCAGAGAACATAGGTTCGATTCCTGGAAGATTCTGCGTGTCATGGGGCAACAAAGTCCATGTGCCCTAAAACTCGTGCTCTGCAACAAGAGAAACCACAACGTGAAGTACTCGCACCTCAACTAGAGAATAGCCTCTGCTTGCTGCAAGTAGAAAAAGCTAGTGCATGCAACGAAGACCCACCACAGCCAAAGATAAACAAATTAATAAGAATAAAAAAAGAACTGGAGAGACAGGCCCAACTTTGATTACAGTTATCAAACAGTATGCATTTAGCATGGCTTATGTGCTTTTGGTATCTGGGTACAGTGTTAAGAAATGACTATGTTGAATTTACAACTTAATGTACCAAGTGGAAAGTGCCAAATAAATTGGGTTTAAATCCTGATCATTTTATTTATTAGTGGTTCTGTGACCTGAGGACAGGGATACCTAACTTTGAAGACTTTTTATACAGATGATTAATAATGCAAGTGTGACTTTAATACGGTAATAAGACTTCAGTAGATATAAAACTTCAAAGAATATGTTAATAAAAAAGAGAGGGTATAATTTAGTGTGCTAATCCTGTGCCCGTTTGTCCTCCCAGATACTTTGTCCTCTCCTGCGCTAAACTATTTGCAGGTAAACTTATTCCTACAGATGGTGTTTCTCAATTTCTCTATTAGCTCATCTCTGCTTAATTTCAATCTTTGGAAAGCTCTAGTAGAAGTGAAAACTATAGTGTGTGAAAACAAGATGCAATATGGTATCCTCCATTGGAAACTAAAGTATTATTTCTTAAAATTTTCTGTAAAAGTATTAAAAAGTAAAACATTTATTTTAAAAATTAGTAAAGAAAGCCCTAGGATGCTTATCTCCTTGCTTCTCCAGCAGGAGCAGGGAATGATCCCAGTGCTCATGGAATGTGACCCCATGGACCATAGTCCACATGCTCCTCCATCCATGGGATTGTCCAGGCAAGAATACTGGAGTGGGCTGCCATTTCCTCCTCCAGGGGATCTTCCCAACCCAGGGATTATCTCTCCTGCATTGGCAGGCCACTTCTTTACCACTAGCACCACTTGGGAAGCCCCTGGAATGACATACCTGTCCCTATTTTCCTCTGGAATAAGTTAATACCTCCTTTGAGATATATATATATATATATATATATATATATATATATATTTTTTTTTTATTTAAAGCATGGGATGGTAGAGGCTTTCTTCTGTTGCTAATGTCTGGCATGCCTCTGACTTTTGAAGCTTTCACCAACTGAGTAAATAGCTCCCTTCATCATTTCTATTTTAGAAATTCAGAGTAGTGTTATTTTTCTTGATTGAATCTTGACTGATACACCTAGGGAAAGTTCCCATAACTAAAGTTATATCCTTTCTACACACAGTGTTTTCTGGGTTTTAATGCTACTGCTCAAATGTGACACAAAGCTCAAAACACCAATTGGTAGAAGTACATCCAACAGCTGATTTTTCTTTATGTTCTCTATCCAAGATAACTCCAGTACTACCCAGGTATTAGCACTGATCCTACTCTTTGTCTGGCAAACATGAGATTCCTCAGTGGTCTCACTAGTGTGGGTCCTCAGACCTTGTACGGCTGGTTCTTTGGCTCCAGGTTGTGACTCAGTCCTCTTTGTTTCCCGAGTGATGTACCTGTAAGAAGCAGAGGGTAACTCCTCAAGCAAAAGAGTGAGGTGGATCGATAGGAGAAAATTGGGTCCCCATACTATTTAGACAAAATTTTATGCAGGGATTCTCAGGGTTTTTTTTAAAGGTTATCACAGGTGCTAGATAATATTTTCTCATATTGGGAGAGGAAGCCTAGGTTATGAAAAGTGTATCATGAAACTGATATTAAGAATATCATTTCTGGGATTTCCCCAGGCTTCCCAGGTAGCACTAGTGGTAAAGAACCTGGCTTGCCAACAGGGAAGGCAAGAGATGTGGGTTTGATCCCTGGGTCAGAGAGATCCCCTGGAGAAGGGCATGGCAACCCACCACAGTATTCTTGCTTTGAGAATCCCATGGGCAGAGGAGACGGGTGGGCTACAGTTCACAGGGTCACGCAGAGTCAGACACAACTGAAGAGACTTCGGGCACACGCACCAGTGGTTAGGACTCCACATTTTCACTGCTGTGGGCATGGGTACAATCTGTGGTCAGGGGTATTAAGATTCAGCAAGCTGTGTGCTGCAGCCCAAATTAAAAGGAAAAAAAAGAGAGAGAACGAGAGAGAATAGCAGTCCCGTCTATCAATATTGCCTATTTTTTTGAGAAGAAAAAATTGTGAAATGCAACAATAAGATGTATCAGGCCCCATCTAGGGATTTTCTAACAGGTCCCAAACCAAAAGTCTGAATAGCATACATTTATTAATTCACTGGTCCTCCAGGGAACTTCAGAATTATACTCTCGGTGATTTGGACCCTTTACTATTTCTGGGTTGATGGGATTTGTGAAGATGAACTCTTGGTAACCTTAAACCTTGGGGATAATTATAAACTAAACAACAAAAAGTCTATTTGGCCTTCTAAAAAGCTCAATTGAAGTTAGTTGCATATTCTCTACCTATTAGCTCAATTCAGACTATAATAATATGGTTCCTTGATAGATATGGACTAAGAACCAGAAGAGTTATAGAATTGTATTACTCAAGGGCATTAGGATAAGACAGTTGATAAATTCTCCTACAGAGGAGAAAATATCTGGGGATGTGGTGAAAAAGAAAGTGAAAGTGAAGTCTCTTAGTTGTGTCTGACTCTTTGCGACCCCATGGACTATAGTCCACCAGTCTCCTCTGTCCATGAGATTCTCCAGGCAAGAATACCGGAGTGGGTTGCCATTTCCTTCTCCAGGGAATCTTCCCGACCCAAGGATCGAACCCAGGTCTTCCGCATTGCAGGCGGACGCTTTAATCTCTGAGCCACCAGGGAAGCCCCACAGATAGTTGGAGACTTAGCGCAGAATAAAACTCAAAGGAAGGAAACTTTGGGGAATCTGCAACCAAGGGTAAGGAGAGAAGAACCATACTGCTTTCTTTCTTCTTTTCCCTTGGGGCTCTTTCTGGAAGGCACGGTGAGTTGCATAAAGTTGTCCTCTGGAGCCTTTTATGTGGATAGGACAAATAAAATTCTAAGCAAGTGGTGTTCACTTCATATATGACTGTCTCCTACTCCACACTTTTTTAACCTTAAAATCGGATCAACTTCTGTTTTATTGAAATATTTTATGTATTCTAATTCATTGAGTCATTACATTCAAATCTTGCATTCTGTCTCTTTCTAGTATTGTGCTTATATCTGTGCATGTGTGCATGCATGCTGAGTTGCTTTAGTCACGTCCAGCTCCTTGCAATCCTATGGACTGTAGCCTTCCAAGCTACTCAGTCCATGGGTTTTTCCAGGCAAGAACACTGGAGTGGGTTGCCATGCTCTTTGCCAGGAAATAATTGTGATGTTTCTATCTATTTCTAGGGGTTTCCCTGGTGACTCAGTAAAGAGTCTGGACACAGGAGATGTGAGTGCAATTCCTGGGTCTGGAAGATCTCCTGGAGGATGGCATGGCAACCCACTCCAGTATCATTGTCAGAAAAATCACATGAACAGAGGAGCCTGGTTGGTGGGCTGCAGTCCATGAGGTTGAAAAGAGTCGGACATGCCTAAAGTGATCGAGAATGAATGCAAGCCAACTATTTCTAATTTCCTATTGAGAATTGCACCCATTTGATAACGATTGAGGTATATTTGATTGTGTTACTCTACGATGATGACTATTGCCTGTTTATATTGTGCATCTTTAAAGAAAAATGTCATCAGTTCAGTTCAGTTGCTCAGTCGTGTCCAACTCTTTGCGACACAATGGACTGCAGCACACCAGGCTTCCCTGTCCATCAAAAACTCCAGAGCTTACTCAAACTCAAGTCCATCAAGTTGGTGATGTCATCCAAACATATCATCCTCTGTCGCCCCCTTTTCTTCTGCCTTCAATCTTTCTCAGCACCAGGGTCTTTTCCAATGAGTCAGTTCTTCACGTCAGGTGGCCAAAGTATTGGAGTTTCAGCTCCAGCATCAGTCCTTCCAATGAATATTCAGGACTGATTTCCTTTACGGTTGACTGGTTGGATCTCCTTACAGTCCAAGGGACTCTCAACAGTCTTCTCCAACACCACAGTTCAAAAGCATCAATTCTTTGGTGCTCAGCTTTCTTTATAGTCCAACTCTTACATCCATACATGACCACTGGAAAAACCAAAGCTTTGACTAGATGGAACTTTGTTGGCAAGGTAATGTCTTTTCTTTTTAATATGCTGTCTAGGTTGGTCATAACTTTCTTTCCAAAGAGTAAATGTCTTTTAATTTCGTGGCTGCAGTCACTATCTGCAGTTATTTTGGAGCCCAGAAAAATAAAATCTATCATGCTCTCCACTGTTTCCCACCTATTTGACATGAAGTGATGAGACCAGATACCATGATCTTAGTTTTCTGAATGTTGAGCTTTAAGCCAACTTTTTCACTCTCCTCTTTCACTTTCATCAAGAGACTATTTAGTTCTTCACTTTCTTCCATAAGGGTGGTGCCATTGGCATATCTGAGGTTATTGATATTTCTCCTAGCAATCTTGATTCCAGCTTGGGCTTCCTCCAGCCCAACGTTTCTCATGATGTACTCTGCATATAAGTTGAATACGAAGGGTGACAATATATAGCCTTGACGTACTCCTCTCCTGCTTTGCAACCAGTCTGTTGTTCCATGTCCAGTTCTAACTGTTGCTTCTTGACCTGCATACAGATTTCTCAGGATGCAGGTCAGGTGGTCCGGTATTCCCATCTCTTGAAGAATTTTCTAGTTTTTTTGTGATCCACAAAGTGAAAGGCTTTGGCATAATCAATAAAGCAAAAATAGTTGTTTTCCTGGAACTCTCTTGCTTTTTTGATGATCCAACAGATGTTGGAAATTTGATCTCTGGTTCCTCTGCCTTTTCTAAATCCAGCTTGAACATCTGGAAGTTCATGGTTCACATACAGTTAAATCCTGGCTTGAAGAATTTTGAGCACTACTTTGCTAGCATGTGAGATGAGTACAATTATGCCATAGTTTGAGCATTCTTTGGCACTGCCTTTCTTTGGGATTGGAATGAAAACTGACCGTTTCTGGTCCTGTGGCCACTGCTGAGTTTTCCAAACTTTCTGGCATATTGAGGGCAGCATTTTCACAGCATCATCTTTTAGGATTTGAAATAGCTCAACTGGAATTCTGTTACCTCCATTAGCTTTGTTCGTAGTGATGCTTCCTAAGGATCACTTGACTTTGCATTCCAGGGTGTCTGACTCTAGTCCAGTGATCACATCGTTGTGGTTATCTGTGTCATGAAGGTCTTTTTTGTACAGTTCTTCTGTGTATTCTTGCCACCTCTTCTTAATATATTCTGCTTCTGTTAGGTCCATATCATTTCTGTCCTTTATTGTGCCCATCTTTGGCTGAAATGTTCCCTTGGTATCTCTAATTTTCTTGAAGAGATCTCTAGTCTTTCCCATTCTGTTCTTTTCCTCTATTTCTTTGCATTGATTGCTGAGGAAGGCTTTCTTTCCCTCCTCTCTTCTCTTTGGAACTCTGCATTCAAATTGGTATATCTTTTCTCTTCTCCTTTGCCTTTAGCTTTTCTTCTTTTCACAGCTATTTTTAAGGCCTCCCCAGATAACCATTTTGCCTTTTTGCATTTATTTTTCTTGGGGGTGGTCTTGATCATTGCCCCTTGCACAATGTCAAGAACCTCTGTCCATAGTTCTTCAGGTACTCTATCAGATTTAATCCCTTGAATCTATTTGTCACTTCCACTGTATAATTGTAAGGATTTGATATAGGTCATATCTGAATTGTCTGGAGAAGGCAATGGCACCCCACTCCAGTACTATTGCCTGGAAAATCCCATGGACGGAGGAGCCTGGTGGGCTGCAGTCCATGGGGTCGCTTAGAGTTGGACACGACTGAATGACTTCACTTTCACTTTTCACTTTCATGGATTAGAGAAGGAAATGGCAACCCACTCTAGTGTTCTTGCCTGGAGAATCCCAGGGACGGGGGAGGTTGGTGGGCTGCCATCTGTGGGAATGCACAGAGTCGGACACGACTGAAGCGACTTAGCAGCAGCAGCAGCATACCTGAATGGTCTAGTAGTTTGCCCTACTTTCTTCAATTTAAGTCTGAATTTGCCAATAAGTAGTTCATGATCTGAGCCACAGTCAGCTCTCAGTCTTGTTTATGCTGACTGTATAGAGCTTCTCCATCTTTGGCTGCAAAGAATGTAAGCAGTCTGATTTTTATTGACCATCTTGTGACGTTCATGTGTAGAGTCATAAATCTATTCAAAGGACTAAAGTAGATATTTGAAATTGCTAGGTTCCCAGAACTCAGGGATCAACATTCATCAGACAAGTCTTAATTATCCTTGTCATGGCCTTTTCCCACTTCTCTGCTGCCTCCAAACAATTTCCAAGGACTGTCACACTAGTAACAGAGGAGGAAGACAGTTAGTCAGCCATCAGCACAACTCCCTGCTGTTCATGTCCTTATCCTAGCTAATGAGCACTCATGTGTGGAAAAAGTGTAGATTTGGAAATCAGAATGTTTGAGTTTTTATGGCATTAGAAGTCTAGAGCTTTGACCTTCCAGTTTCCTCATCTGTGAAATGGGATGAGATTTTATAGCTCTCAGTGAATTAAATAGGACTAATTTAAATTGCAAAAAATTTCCATAATATTTAAGATACAGTAGGTATTCAGTAATCATTAATGTCCTGTTATAGCATAATCCAAAGTTTCTTCAACCTTTTCTCTTGGATGTAATAAGAATACAGCAAGTAAACATTTTAAAAAAATAACTAAGCAATTCTAAAATAATACAACTATTCCCCCTAATTTCCCACCTGGACTACTTTTAACCATATCTTTTACATTTCAAGGACCCTGATTTCTATGCAGATGTTTAGGCTCAAACTTAACCAACTTACATCTGATTAAATGATTTTTTTTTAATTGAGGATTTTATAGGAAAGGATGTACCATGAATCGATATTACAATGAAAAGAGACATGGAGTCTTACAGACATGGCTTTAAATCTTGCAATTATTATCAAAGCAGCTCTGGGGCAAGTTTTTTCATCTATCAAATATAATAATAATTAATACTTCACAGGATATTTATGGGAAGATAAGGACATAAGGAAGAAATAAGTGAGTGAATGTAATGTATGGGAAGATGGATATATGGGAAGAAGTATATAAGGAAGAAATAAGTGAATGAATATAATCTTTGATTTAGCAAGATATAGTCAATTTGTGACCCCATGGACTGTAGCCCACCAAGCTCCTCTGTCCATGGGATTCTCCAGGCAAGAATACTGGAGTGGGTTGCCATTTCTTTCTCCAGGGGATCTTCCCGACTCAGGGATCAAACCCAGGTCTCCTGCATTGCAGGCAGACACTTTAACCTCTGAGCCACCAGGGAAGCCCAATTAACACTAGAGACTCAATTGATAATATTTATTTTTGTTACTATTTAAGCTATTTTTTTTGTTCATTTTGGGGCTCTGTGGACTTACACTGGTAGAAAGTGAGATGTATCCTAGAAGTTCTGTATGTGATATTCTTCTGCACCAAAGTCATGGTTGATCACCCCTTCCTTCCTCAGTGTATCACCTCACCATGCCAGGCTCTTCTTAGCCACCCACATTGTCACTTCTCTGGATCAGCAGGCCATTAATTTGTTATTAATTTCAGGCCCGGGGAAAAACTGACTCTACTATGTCTTAAATACTTTAAAAATTGTTTTATGTTGTGATCTCACTTTCCTAACTTACTGATTCTTACTAAGTTTCATCTACTTACTCTGCATTCAATTCCAAACATGTCTTGCAATTGCTACCCCACAACTATAGTAAGAAACAACTGCTGGGAGCCAATTTAGACAAGTTTGACTCCCTGATTGATCTAATAACCTACTCTCTTGTTCCTGCATGAAGCAAAGAGTTTATGGTTGCAAGCTATCTACCCATATTACCACATTTTTCAAGAATTTTCCTTCTCTGTCTCTCTGTCTCTCTGTCTCTCTGTCTCTCTCTCTCTCTCTCTCTCTCTCTCTCTATATATATATATATATATATACACATACACATTCTCAATTAAGCTATATAGTCTTTATAGGTCATACATCAGTCATAGTTTTTGTTATCAACAAAATTGGTATCATAGAACTGGTTTGATGAAACTAAATGCATAGAAAGTATATTACATGGAGCTTCAGGGGTTAAGCTTCAGGTTACTTGATAATTCATTCATTTATTCATTCATTCACATATATGTTTAACATATATGTTTAAACACTTCCAATGAGAGATAATTCATGTGATTTCAGGGTAGAAAGTATAGGACTTAGAATGTAGGAGAGCTGAGTTCATATTCTGCTTGGACCTCAGGAAACTGACTAGATATCTCTGTGGGTATAAGCTATTTTGATTAAACAAGGAGAATTAGAAATATTCTATTTAACATGTTTCATAATATCTAAGATGGTGTACATATATAATAAATGCTGTTTCTCTTTAATTTTGTGATTTTCTGGCTAACATGAAATATGTGGGCTATATTTAGAATGACTGAGAAGCTCTTCATTTTACCATGATTAAAATGCTGTTCACTTTTTACTCTGTAATTATTATGATTAATCCTTTGTAAGTATTTATAAAGAACCATAGCTCCAATGACCCTGACCACAGACATGTAAAAAGAGTTCTCTGCCCTTTCATATAGCAGGTGTATATTTGTATATAATGTAATGATGGTGCAGTTGGTAAACATTAATTCTGAGTAAAACTGTAGGCACTCAGAAAGGATACTGGAGTTGGAATTTGACAGATGAGTCACTTTTGAGAACTCTGCATTCAAAAAGTAAGGGTCAGAGTGATGCAATGAGAAGAGGAAACCTAAGCTAACATTCCTCTCATCACCACAGAGAATCAGAATCATGGAAATAGTACACAGATCCATCAAACAATTGTCTCAGTTTTTAAAAGACTATGTCACTGATCCAAAGACACACACAAGCAAAAGTATTGGCTACTGAGGTCTCATCAGCTGGCCTAGAGTCTATATTTTGAAGGTCCAGTCTAAGATGATACAGTCAATGTAAAGATCTGAGGATTTGATGCAATGTCAGATATTTTGATACATTGTACACACATTCGAATACTCTACATTCTATTAGTAAATACTGGCTTTCAGTGTATGAAAAGACCAGATGATATTAACAAATGCTGCTATAAACTAAAAGTTTATGCTCCCTTAAAATTCATACATTAAATTCTTACCCCCAATGAGATGGTGTTTGGAGGTAGGGCCTTTGGTAGATGGTTTAGTCATCTTGTGAATCAGATTAGTGGTCCTAGAAAAGAGAACTCAGAGAACTCCCTCTCTTTTCCACCATGTAAGGACATGGCAAGAAGAAGGCTTCCTGCTATGAGAAAGCAGGTAGCAGATTCTAACATTGTCTTCTCATTGATCTTGGACTCCTCAGCCTCCAGAACTAAATTTCTGTTGTTTACAAGCCACTTAGTGTATACTACGTTGTTATGGTAGCCCAAATACACTAAGACGGATAGACACCACATAGTTAAGAACTACGCCTTTGTGATAATTCTCCTGGGTTCAAACAAAGAAGCATTTTTAAATATGTTATTTTGGGGAGGGAGATTCCTAGAATCATTGTTTCCCAAAGATTTTTTTTCTTTTTTTTTCCAGAGCTGATATGAGAAGTATTAAGAAAGTGACTAACATGGTCATGAGTAGAGGTCAAATTCTGCTTTTATTACAGATTATAAAAAAAAAAAATCCCTGAATAACTAAAGATGTAAGGGCAAAGTAAAAATATGACATAGAAAATATCCTGAGGGCTTCCATCTTCTGCTTAGAATGTAGAAAGTTGGAAAGAGGGTTTCTTTTATCCTAACAAGGAAAAGCTGGCTAACATACAGACTCATACTGATCAGGGAACTGAGATTATAGTGAAACCAATTAGCCTGAAATCTAAGAATAAAAAAGTGCCTCCAAGGAGAGAAGGGACATGAATACTACCTCACCTTGGGCCAATCATAGGAGGAAGACATATAGTTAGGAAAGAAGAACTCAGCTAATAAAGAATTTGTAAGTGCTGAGCATTTGATAGCTTCTGAATACAGAAGCCCCAGAAGTCACAGGCCAAGGAGAGTCCATAAGCATTCTCCAATTCTTTTCAATGAACCTCATCAGGCGACAATGTGAGAGACTGGAGTCAGGGCAGGAGCCTACTGATGGCTTTCCTCATGGAGCACACCTGGAGGAGGGGAGTAGCTGCAGCTTGTGGGAAGATAGGAAGCATGGAAGAGGGCCTGCAAATTACTCTGAGCCCAGACCTTTGGAGAACACCGTTTCTGGAGCAGGGGCATTCCTTTAGTCCCACCCTCTAAATCTAAAGACACAGAAACTGCCTGAGACTTAAGACTGAACCAGTGCAACAGAAACACACACACACAAGGCCTATCCACACCCACTCACAATCTAGAAAACGTGATTAGCCAAAAATGGCACTATGGCAGAGAAGAGAAGCAAAAGGATGCAGAAAGACCCTCTGGGAGATCAAGCTTGTAAGTAAAGGCTAAAGCTGAGACTGGAGCAAGGACACAGAAAATCTCTCTGGCAAAGCACATTTTATCTGGACCATTCAGTAACAGCAAATGAATTTAAGCATGTGCGAAGTCACTTCAGTTGTGTCCAACTCTTTGCGATCTGTAAGCCAGCTCAGCTATTGAGCTGAATGACTCAGGCTCCCAGTGCCCCCCTGCCATGGTCTGAATGTTTCTGTCCTTCTTCCCCCACCAAATGTCTGTGTTGGAATCCTAATGCCCAATGTGATTGTATCAGGAGGTGGGGGCCTTTGGAAAGGTCATGAGAGTGGAGTCTTCTTGCCCTCATGAATACCCTGTGAAAGAGGCCTGAAAGCTCTCTTGTCCCTTTTACATGTGGGGACACAGCAAGAAGATACTGTCTATGAACCAGAAAGTGGGTTTTCATTAAAACCCAACCATGCTGTCACCCTCAATTTGGATTTTGAGCCTCCAAACCATAAGCAATATATTTCTGTTGATTATATTGACACTTCAGTTCAGTTCAGTTCAGTTGCTCAGTCATATCCAACTCTTTGCGACCTCATGAATTGCAGCATGCCAGGCCTCCCTGTCCATCACCAACTCCCAGAGTTAACTCAAACTCATGTCCATCGAGTCAGTGATGCCATCCAGCCATCTCATCCTCTGTTGTCCCCTTTTCCTCCTGCCCCCAATCCCTCCCAGCATCAGTCTTTTCCAATGAGTCAACTCTTCGCATGAGGTCGCCTAAGTACTGGAGTTTCAGCTTTAGCATCATTCCTTCCAAAGAAATCCCAGGGTTGATCTCCTTCAGAATGGACTGGTTGGATCTCCTTGCAGTCCAAGGGACTCTCAAGAGTCCTCTCCAACACCACAGTTCAAAAGCATCAATTCCTCAGTACTCAGCTTTCTTCACAGTCCAACTCTCACATCCATACAAGACCACTGGAAGAAACATACCCTTGACTAGATGGACCTTTGTTGGCAAAGTAATGTCTCTGCTTTTTAATATGCTGTCCAGGTTTGTTATAACTTTCCTTCCAAGGAGTAAGCGTCTTTTAATTTCATGGCTGCAATCACCATCTGCAGTGATTTTGGAGCCCAGAGAAATAAAGCCTGGCACTGTTTCCACTGTTTCCCCATCTATTTCCCATGAAGTGATGGGACCGGATACCATGATCTTAGTTTTCTGAATGTTGAGCTTTAAGCCAACTTTTTCACTCTCCTCTTTCACTTTCATCAAGAGGCTTTTTAGTCTGTAGTATTTGTTATAGTAGCCCAAATAAACTAAGACACCAAAAGTTTATAGAGTAAGAAAGATGCCTGTTCCCAAGCATATGTGTTATTTATCTTGCTGTCTACTGTCCCACTGATCATCAGATTTTAACTAAAAAACAAAAACAACATACAAAGAAAATAATTCACACTATCAAGAGAAAATAATCAGCAGAACTGGATTCAGATAAGGACTGGCTCAGATAAGAAGATCTGAGTTGAGTTCAATGGAACTGATTCAGGTAAGTTTACATCAAAGCTATTTAAAATACCTATCATTAATATGCAAAGACTTTGGGGGTAACTGGTAGATATTTTAATCAGATGGGATTAGTAAAAAATATGGAAACCACAAGAATCAAATGAAAACATTAGGATTAAAATAAAACCAAACCAAGCAAAATATAGTAGCAGAGATGCAAAATGCCTTTGACTGACTTGTTGGATTCTAAATAGGCAAAAGAGATTCAGACTTGTGTCCTTGTAAAATATGTTTAAAGGAACCCTAATTCTTAAAGTGATGGCATTTGTAGGTAGGACTTTGAGGAGGTAATTAAATTTAAATGCAATCATAAGCATGGAGTTTCCACCATGGAATTAGTCTCTTTATAAGTTGAGTGGCAGCCATGCGGCACTGGAGTGGCAAGGGGCCGAGAGGAGACACCCTACATCCAAGGTCAGGACCAGTGGCCTGAGGACATACCCCATGTCCAAGGTCAGAGAAACCCCAGTAAGATGATAGGCACTGGGAGAGGGCATCAGAGGGCAGACAGACTAAAACCACAATCACAGAACAGTAACCAATCTAATCACATGGACCACAGCGTTGTCTAACTCAATGAAACTATGAGCCATGCCATGAAGGGCCACCCAAAACGGACAGGTCATGGTGGAGAGTTCTGACAAAATGAGGTCCACTAGAGAAGGGAATGGCAAACCACTTCAGTATTCTTGCCTTGAGAACCCCATGAACAGTGTGAAAAGGCAAAAATACAGGACACTGAAAGATGAACTCCCTAGGTTGGTAGGTGCCCACTAGGCTACTGGGGATCAGTGGAGAAATAACTCCAGAAAGAAGAGACAGAGCCAAAGCAAAAACAACACACCCAATTGTGGATGTGACTGGTGATGGAAGCAAGGTATTATGGTGTAAAGAGCAATATTGCATAGGAACCTGGAATGTTAAGTCCATGAATCAAGGCCAAATGGAAGTGATCAAACAGGAGATGGGAGGAGTGAAGGTCGGCATTTTAGGAATTAGATAACTAAAATGGACTGAAATAGGTGAATTTAACTCAGATGACCATTATATCTACTACTGTGGGCAAGAATCACTTAGAAGAAATGGAGTAGCTATCATAGTCAAAAAAAGAGTCCAAAATGCAGTACTTGGATGCAATCTCAAAAATGACAGAATGATCTCTTCATTTCCAAGGCAAACCATTCAGTACCACAGTAATCCAAGTCTATGCCCCGACCAGTAATGCTAAAGATGCTGAAGTTGAATGGTTCTATGAAGACTTACAAGACCTTCTAGAACTAACACCCCCAAAAGATGTCCTTTACATTATAGGGGACTGGAATGAAAAAGTAGGAAATCAAGAAACACCTGGAGTAACAGGCAAATTTGGCCTTGGAGTACAGAATGAAGCAGGGCAAAAGCTAATAGAGTTTTGCCAAGAGAATGCACTGGTCATAGCAAACACCCTCTTCCCACAGCATAAGAGAAGACTCTACACATGGACATCACCAGATGGTCAACACTGAAATCAGATTGATTATATTCTTTGAAGCCAAAGATGGAGAAGCTCTATACAGTCAGCAAATACAAGACCAGGAGCTGACTGTGGCCCAGATCATGAACTCCTTATTGCCAAATTCAGACTTAAATTGAAGAAAGTAGGGAAAACCACTAGACCATTCAGGTATGACCTTAATCAAATCCCTTATGATTATACAGTGGAAGTGAGAAATAGATTTAAGGGACTAGATCTGATAGACAGAGTGCCTGATGAGCTATGGATGGAGGTTCGTGACATTGTACAGGAGACAGGGATCAATACCATCCCCAAGATAAATGCAAAAAGGCAAAATGGTTTTCAGAGAAAGTCTTACAAATACTTGTGAAAAGAAGAGAAGCTAAAGGCAAAGGAGAAAAGGACCTATTTGAATGCAGAGTTCCAGAGAATAGCAAGAGGAGATAAGAAAGCCTTCCTCAGTGATCAGTGCAAAGAATTAGAGGGAAACAACAGAATGGGAAAGACTAGAGATCTCTTCAAGAAAATTAGTGACCCTGCTTATTTAACTTATATGCATAGTACATCATGAGAAACGCTGGGCTGGAAGAAGCACAAGCTGGAATCAAGATTGCTGGGAGAAATATCAGTAACCTCAGATATGCCAATGGCACCACCCTTATGGCAGAAAGCAAAGAAAAACTAAAGAGCCTCTTGATGAAAGTGAAAGAAGAGAGTGAAAATTTGGCTTAAAGCGCAACATTGAGAACGCTAAGATCATAGCATCTGGTTCCATTGCTTCATTGCAAATAGATGGGGAAACATTGGAAACAGTAACAGACTTTATTTTGGGGGCCTCAAAATCACTGTAGATGGTGACTGCAGCGATGAAATTAAAAGATGCTTGCTCCTTGGACGAAAGATGGCATATTAAAAAACAGAGGGGAAAAAAAAAACCAAACAGGCATTACTTTGCCAACAAAGGTCCATCTAGTCAAGGCTATGGTTTTTCCAGTAGTCATGTATGGATGTGAGAGTTGGACTGTAAAGAATGCTGAGTGCTGAAGAATTGATGCTTTAGAACTGTAGTGTTGGAGAAGACTCTTGAGAGTCCCTTTGACTCCAAGAAGATCCAATCCATTCTAAAAGAGATCAGTCCTGAGTTTTCATTGGAAAGTGATGTTGAAGCTGAAACTCCAGTACTTTGGCCACCTGATGTGAAGAGCTGACTCATTGGAAAAGACCCTGACAATGGGAAACATTGAAGGCGGGAGGAGAAGGGGACAACAGAGGATGAGATTGTTGGATGGCATCACCGACTCTATGCAGATGATTTTGGGTAAACTCCAGTAGTTGGTGATGGACAAGGAGGCCTGGTGTGCTGCAGTCCATGGTGTCACAAGGAGTTGGACACAACTGAGTGACTGAACTGAACTGAAGTGGATGAAAGGACTCATGTTTATTCTGTCTCTGCTATGTGAGGTCACAGGGAAAAGGCAGCTTTCTTCAAATGAGGAAGAAGGCCTTTACCAGAATCTGAACAGGCTGACACTCCTTATCTTTCACTTCCCAAACTACAGAACTGTGAGAAACACATTTCTGTTTTTAAACTACTTATTGTCATGGCAGTCTGAGCTGACTAAGACAAAAATTGATACTGAGAGGTGGATTGATGTCATAACAAATACCTAAAAATGTGGAACCATCTTAGAACTGAATAATTGGTAAAAGCTGGAGGAGTTTTGAGGTACTCGATAGAAAAATCCAAGACGGCCAGGAAAGGACTATTAAAGGTGATTCTGGTGAAAGCTCAGAAAAAAAAGAAGAAAGTTACAGGGAAAGCTTACATTGTTTTGAATATACTCATATAAATTATGAGCAAAATATTGGTGGAAATGTGTACAATACAGGTTATCCTGGTGAGGTGTCAGGCAGAAATGAGGAACATGTTACTGGACAATGGAGAAAAGATCATCCTTGCTAGGATACGGCAAAGAACTTGGCTGAATTTTGTTCATATTCTAGTGCTGTGTAGAAAATACAGCTTGCAAAAGATGAAATTTGATATTTGGTAGGGGAGACTTTTAGGAGAAGTCAATGGCACCCCACTCCATTAATCTTGCCTGGAAAATCCCATGGATGGAGGAGCCTGGTAGGCTGCAGTCCATGGGGTCGCTGAGAGTCTGACACGACTTTCACTTTTTACTTTCATGCATTGGAGAAGGAAATGGCAACCCACTCCAGTGTTCTTGCTTGGAGAATCCAAGGGACAGAGGAGCCTGGTGGGCTGCCATCTATGGGGTCGCACAGAGTCAGACACAACTGAGGCGACTTAGCAGCAGCAGAAGCAGCAGGGGAGAGTTTTAAGCAAAATGTTGAAGAAGTAGCTTGTTTTCCCTTAACTGCTTATAGAAAACTTCAGAAGAGAGAAAAAATGACTTGAAGAGAAAATTGTTAACCAAAGTAAAGCTTAACTTAAAGATCTGAAAAATTCTCAGCCTACCCATATTGCAAAACTGAGAAAGCTTTTATCTGAAGATAATTTTAAGTGTGTGTACAAGCAACCATTCAATAAAGTGATTAGACTGGGTGAGAACCATAGGCCTAATCATCCACTCCAGCAGAAACCTTATCAGTTTAAACTGAAAGAGATGTAGATCAGACAAAATTAAGTAAAGCTGTCAGACTTCTTAGGTCCTGCACGACAGAACCATAGAAATATTTGTCCATAAACATGTGCTAGTCTTCAAGACTCCTTGAAGAGTCCCTTGGACTGAGACGGGATCAAACCAGTCAATCCTAAAGGAAATTAACCCTGAATATTCATTGGAAGGACTGGTGTTGAAGCTGAAGCTACAATACTTTGGCCACCCGATGCAAAGAACCAATCATTGGTAAAGATCCTGATGCTGGGATTCCCTCCTGGCTCAGAGGATAAAGACTCTGCCTGTAATGTGGAGGACCTGAGTTCAATCCCTGGGTTGGAAAGATCCCCTGGAAAAGAAAATGGCAATCCACTCCAATATTCTGATGCCGGGAAAGATTGAGGGCAGGAGAAGAGGACAACAGAGGATGAGATAGTTGGATGGCATCACTGACTCGATGGACATGAGTTTGACCAAACTCTGGGAGGTAGTGAAGGACAGGGAAGCCTGAAATGCTACAGTTCATGGGGTCTCAAAGAGCAACTGAACAACAACAAGTCTTCAAGACAAAAGGAGAATAACCCTGAAGGTGAGTCAGAGATTACCAGGTCTCTCTCATTGGTTTCAAAGGGAAACACTATTTTCTCAGGTCAACAGGACAGATGATGTTTGCCTGGAGCCTTGAGGGTGGGGCTGCCAGAGTCTTGGGGGCTTCAGTTCAGTGCAGTTCAGTCGCTCAGTCCTGTCCGACTCTTTGCGACCCCATCAATCGCAACACACGAGGCCTCCCTGTCCATCACCAACTCCCGGAGTTCACTGAGACTCACGTCCATTGAGTCCGTGAAGCCATCCAGCCATCTCACCCTGGGTCGTTCCCTTCTCCTCCTGCCCCCAATCCCTCCCAGCATCAGAGTCATTTCCAATGAGTCAACTCTTCGCATGGGGTGGCCAAAGTACTGGAGTTTCAGCTTTAGCATCATTCCTTCCAAAGAAATCCCAGGGTTGATCTCCTTCAGAATGGACTGGTTGGATCTCCTTGCAGTCCAAGGGACTCTCAAGAGTCTTCTCCAACACCACAGTTCAAAAGCATCAATCTTCAGCACTCAGCCTTCTTCACAGTCCAACTCTCGCATCCATACATGACCACAGGAAAAACCATAGCCTTGACTAGACGGACCTTAGTCGGCAAAGTAATGTCTCTGCTTTTGAATATACTATCTAGGTTGGTCATAACTTTTCTTCCAAGGACTAAGTGTCTTTTAATTTCAAGGCTGCAGTCACCATCTTCAGTGATTTTGGAGCCCAGAAAAATAAAGTCTGACACTGTTTCCACTGTTTCCCCATCTATTTCCCCTGTTTCCCCATCTATTTCCCATGAAGTGATGGGACCGGATGCCATGATCTTCATTTTCTGAATGTTGAGCTTTAAGCCAACTTTTTCACTCTCCACTTTCACTTTCATCAAGAGGCTTTTTAGCTCTTCTTCACTTTCTGCCATAAGGGTGGTGTCATCTGCATATCTGAGGTTATTGATATTTCTCCTGGCAATCTTGATTCTAGCTTGTGTTTCTTCCAGTCCAGCGTTTCTTATGATGTACTCTGCATAGAAGTTAAATAAGCAGGGTGACAATACACAGTCTTGATGTACTCCTTTTCCTATTTGGAACCTGTCTGTTGTTCCACTTCCTGTTCTAACTGTTGCTTCCTGACCTGCATACAGATTTCTCAAGAGGCAGGTTAGGTGGTCTGGTATTCCCATCTCATTCAGAATTTTCCACAGTTTATTGTGATCCACACAGTCAAAGGCTTTGGCATAGTCAATAAAGCACAAATAGATGTTTTTCTGGAACTCTCTTGCTTTTGCAATGATCCAGCGGATGTTGGCAATTTGATCTCTGGTTCCTCTGCCTTTTCTAAAACCAGCTTGAACATCAGGGAGTTCATGGTTCACGTATTGCTGAAGCCTGGCTTGGAGAATTTTGAGCATTACTTTACTAGCATGTGAGATGAGTGCAATTGTGTGGTAGTTTGAACATTCCTTTGCATTGCCTTTCTTTGGAATTGGAATGAAAACTGACCTATTCCAGTCCTGTGGCCACTGCTGAGTTTTCCAAATTTGCTGGCACATTCAGGGCAGCACTTTCACAGCATCATCTTTCAGGATTTGAAATAGCTCAACTGGAATTCCATCACCTCCACTAGCTTTGTTCGTAGTGATGCTTTCTAAGGCCCACTTGACTTCACATTCCACGATGTCTGGCTCTAGATTAGTGATCACATCATCATGATTATCTGGGTCGTGAAGATCTTTTTTGTACAGTTCTTCCGTGCATTCTTGCCACCTCTTCTTAATATCTTCTGTTTCTGTTAGGTCCATACCATTTCTGTCCTTTATCGAGCCCATCTTTGCATGAAATGTTCCTTTGGTATCTCTAATTTTCTTGAAGAGATCTCTAGTCTTTCCCATTCTGTTCTTTTCCTCTATTTCTGTGCATTGATCGCTGAAGAAGGCTTTCTTATCTCTTCTTGCTACTCTTTGGAACTCTGCACTCAGATGCTTATATCTTTCCTTTTCTCCTTTGCTTTTCACCTCTCTTCTTTTCACAGCTATTTATAAGGCCTCCCCAGACAGCCATTTTGGTTTTTGCATTTCTTTTCCATGGGGATGGTCTTGATTCCTGTCTCCTGTACAATGTCACAAAGCTCATTCTATAGTTCATCAGGCACTCTATCTATCAGATCTAGGACCTTAAATCTATTTCTCACTTCCACTGTATAATCATAAGGGATTTGATTTAGGTCATACCTGAAGGGTCTAGTGGTTTTCCCTACTTTCTTCAATTTAAGTCTGAATTTGGCAATAAGGAGTTCATGATCTGGGCCACAGTCCGCTCCTGGTCTTGTTTTTGTTGACTGTATAGAGCTTCTCCATCTTTGGCTGCAAAGAATAGAATCAATCTGATTTCTGTGTTGACCATCTGGTGATGTCCATGTGTAGAGTCTTCTCTTGTGTTGTTGGAAGAGGGTGTTTGCTATGACCAGTGCATTTTCTTGGCCAAAGTCTATTAGTCTTTGCCCTGCTTCATTCCTCATTCCAAGGCCAAATTTGCCTGTTACTCCAGGTGTTTCTTGACTTCCTACTTTTGCATTCCAGTCCCCTACAATGTAAAGGACATCTTTTTTGGGTGTTAGTTCTAAAAGATCTTGTAGGTCTTCATAAAACCATTCAACTTCAGTTTCTTCAGTGTTACTGGTTGGGGCATAGACTTGGATAACTGTGATATTGAATGGTTTGCCTTGGAGATGAGTGATGTTTCTCTGCCTATGTTTTGAACTTGCTAGGGAGTCATCCTTCTAATTTCTTCCTCTGAAATGAGAAAAATATGCAAATTCCACCACTGTATTTTGGAAGAGCATAACTTGTTTGGTTTTATAGTTTCACAGCTAGAGGGAAAAAAAAATCTCAGGATAAACTGTACTTGGGGTTTAACCTACTCTGATTTAGGTAATATTTAGATGAGACTTCCCTGGTGGCTTCCCTGGTGGCTCAGACAGTAAAGTGTCTCCTTTCAATGTGGGAGACCTGTGCTCAATCCCTGGGTCGGGAAGATCCCCTGGAGAAGGAAATGGCAACCCACTCCAGTATTCTTGCCTGGAAAATCCCATGGACAGAGAAGCCTGGTAGGCTACGGTCCATGGGATCACAAAAAGTTGGACACGACTGAGCAACTTCACAGGGGATGAGACTTTGGGCTTTAAACTTTAGAGTTGATGTTAGAACAAGTTAAGATTTTAGGAGCAGTTGAAATGGAATGAAGGCATTTTGCCTGTAAGAAGAACATAAAATTGCGGGGGTGGGGGGGCAGTAGCAAATGTTATGAACTGAATGTTTGCATATCTTCAAAGTTTGTATTTTAAAACTCTAACTTCCATTATGATGGTATTTGGAAAGGAGGTCTTTAAGACAAAATTAGATTTAGATGAGGTCAAGAGAGTGGCATTGAATGATGAATGATAAGATTCCTTCCTTATTAGAAGGAAAAGAGGTCAGAGCTTTCTCTCTCTTCACTAGGTAAGGATACAGTGAGAAGGAGGCCATCTGCAAGGGAGGAGGGCACTCGCTTGAAGCTGACCATGCTGGCAGTCTTACCTTGGACATCTTAGCTTCTGGAAGTATTAGAAGGAAGTGAAGTGAAGTGAAGTCGCTCAGTCGTGTCCACCTGTTTGCGACCCCATGGACTGTAGCCTATCAGACTCCTCCGTCCATGGGATTTTCCAGGCAAGAGTGCTGGAGTGGATTGCCATTACCTTCTCCAGGCGACTTTCCCGACCCAGGAAATGAACCTGGGTCTCCCGCATTGCAGGCAGACGCTTTACCGTGGGAGCCTTCAGGGAAGTTCCTGCTTTTCAGCCACTCAGTCTACGGTATTTTGTTGTTGCCACCCAAGCTGACTAAGACAGTGACTTTAAAGATAGATCAATAGAAATTATCCAATGTGAAACATAAAGGAATAGGAGTGAACAAAGATAATGCTGTAATAAAGAGATACAGGGAAATATCAGGTAGACTAACATCTGTGAAACTGGAATCCTAGAATATTTGGAGAAATGAGGACAGTTTCCTAAAAATAATGAACGATGTCAAATTACAGATTCAAGAAACTCGGAATGGTAGGTGGAATAAATATAACATGTACACCTAGACACATCATATTCAAATCTTCTGAAAACCAAAGATCAAAAGAAAATCTTGAAGGAGGAAGACAAAGAAAGAAAAACCATATTACATTTACATAAGGATAAGGACTATAACAGACTTCTTGTCAGAAACTATGCTAACCAGAAGAGATGGAGCTATATTTGAATAGCACTGTAAATAGAATATATATATATATATATATATATATATCAGTCTGAAATTTTATATCAAGTGAAAGTATCTTTCAAATTTGAAAAAGATTTTTTTACACATAAATAAAAGTAGAAACTCTATTACTAGCAGAACAGCACTACAAGAAACTTGAAAAAAAATTGTTTAGGCAGAAGAAATATATTACCTGACACAAACTCAAATCTATACAAAATATAATGTACCCTGGCAGACACTGCTTATCTATAATAACTATCCTACAACTATAATGTATACCTTTTTTGCATTAGGCAACTTAATATACATCTCAGGATGACCCCATCAAAGATACTATTACCACACAAATTCCTAATCTGTATGTTGTTTCCTCACTAAATGTTCACCTCATTGACTCAAATCCTAAACCTCCTCCTCTATTTTTCACTACCATAAAAAATTTCAAAATTGTAATTCTATCTTTAAATAGTTTATATAAATGTGTACTTTTCTATATTACTAAACTCACTGGATAATTGATAGTGAGGGCTTATACTAGGATGGTCTGTTGTACTGTGCATCTCACTGTCATACATGATTCATTTAAAGATGTTAGTACAATTTTAAACATGAAACTAGGAGCCTCTAGGTCATTCAAGTATATATTCAATTATATTTTACTTATATATTAACTAAATAGATATATCAATAGACACTTGTTCACACTAGTAAGGAAAAAACTTGAAAGCTCAAGAGAGAATGCTAAGGAAATCCATAGATTAGCAACAGAGGGATGATGCTACACCCTTAGAGCTGTGTGTTTAATAAAAGTAGGCATGAAAGTGAAAGTGAAGTCACAGTCGTGTCCGACTCCTTGCTACCCCATGGACTGTAGCCCACTAGGCTCCTCCGTCCATGGGATTTTCCAGGCAAGAATACTGGAGTGGGTTGCCATTTCCTTCTCCAGGCAATCTTCCCAACCCAGGGATTGAACCCAGGTCTCCCGCATTGCAGGCAGACGCTTTAACCGCTGAGCTGCCAGGGAAAAAGATAGGCATACCAGACCCATTAGTGAAGAATCATCTGAAAGGAGCCAGAACACAAGCTTTCCATGTGAAATGTAATGAGGGAGGGAGGAAAAGGAGAGTTGGATCTGATAAATAAGGTAGCCATTGTCAGTGGCAACAAGAAAGCCAAAAGAGAGGTTAAAAATACATCATTTCTCTCTCCCTTCCAGACTTCTACCAGGGAGTCTTACTGAACGAAGTCAGAGAAAAGAAGGTTCTGGAAAACATGATTATCCTGAAAATGAGACCAGAACAAGAGAAGGGCAGGGAATAGACTGAAAAATACACAAACAATTCACTGGCATATTCTGTAATCCATTCTATAGAAGAATCATGTAGTCATTACAAGAACAATTAAATCTTATCCTGATATTATTCTGTTAAAATTTTAATGACTCTGTCTTTTCAAAGTTATTAAATGTTTTGCACAGCCGTATCTCTTGCATGTCTCCATTTTGCAAATTCTACCCCAGCATTACTCATATATTTGCTTCAGTAATATTTTGCAACCATAATATATGCTGTTTACATCCTCAGGTGGACAGGATGCTCAAGATAAAACACTCTTCTCATCTGAAGTCTCATATCAAATAACTCATCCTTTACGTTTCATTTATACGTCAACACAGCCATTACATAAAGATACAAGGGCACTTGTTAAAAACAAAACTCATCTTGAGGATTGTGATACTGCACAGTCAATTTGTTCTGATAACACTGAAAGACAGAAACCACTGGTTTCATCTATACCTTCAGCACTTAAGAGTGTATGTGACATGTTGAAAACAATGCACGTATGCTGAAAGAATACCATACAAAATGAATAAACTTGGAAATCCTGGAGATATTCTCTTCCAAAGCTCATAGCTTTCCTTTTGTTTCTCCAACTCCATGCTACGTGCTCTAATCATAATAAACCATACAAACTCTTGATGACTGACATTGAAGAGAAGGAAAAAATGTGGAAGTTCATGATCAGGATTCCAATAAAGCATTGAAAGTGTCCCCTTAAATGTGTGGTACATTGTTAGACATCCACCTGGCAACTGTTGATTGTTTGACTCACTAGTTTACACAGCAGTAATTCAACAGAGGTGGCCACTATGGCGGTCTCTCTTTATATTGTATTCCAATGAAAACCAGTAGTATCAGGAAAATTGGATGACACATTTTCATATTTTTATCTTTACTTGGAATTTATGACAACATATCATGTAGAATTCAATTTATGGTTAAATACCTTGAAAAATTATGCTTAAAAAAACATTAGAAAGTAACTGAGGTGACATTCAAAGTCAATCACCTCATTAACAACTGGTTTTTACAACAGCATGTTATTTTTAAGAAAAATACAACTAGTTAGACTCAATATCTCTTGAGAATCCCTTGGACTGCAAGGAGATCCAACCAGTCCATCCTAAAGGAGATCAGTCCTGGGTGTTCATTGGAAAAGGACTGATGTTGAAGCTGAAACTCCAATACTTTGGCCACCTCATGCGAAGAGTTGACTCATTGGAAAAGACCCTGATGCTGGGAGGGATTGGGGACAGGAGGAGAAGGGGACGACAGGATGAGATGGCTGGATGGCATCACCAACTCGATGGACATGAGTTTGGGTAAACTCCAGGAGTTGGTGATGGACAGGGAGGCCTGGCATGCTGGGATTCAAGGGGTTGCAAAGAGTCAGACATGACTGAGAGACTGAACTGAACTGAGGACTCAATATCAAGTTTAATTGTATTGGGGTCTTTGTCTTCTGACAAAATTTTCCCTTTAGGTGACAAGTCAATGGTTGGCACTAGGAAGTGTCAAGGAAGGTAATGCTTATTGTTGGTTTGTGTATGTTTTTGTATGTTTTTCTTTTTCTTCTTCTCTCTTCTCTTGCTGGACTAAACTTTATAGGAAAACAAATTCTGATATTATTAAAAGAAAATTTCTCTATAATAAACCTATCTATAACCCAAGACAGGTTTTCAGATCTTTACAATTAAAATTCATAAGCCTTATTTTAGTGAATGATGAGAGATATCGCACAACTTTTGCTAACTGTTTCTACTTGGTTTCCCAATGTCATCAACAAATGGAAATACCAGAGATGAGAATACCAGACCACCTTACCTTCCTTCTAAGAAATCTGAATGCAGGTCAAGAAGCAACAGCTAGAACCCAACATGGAAAAATGGACTGGTTCAAAATTGGGAAAGGAATACGTCAGGGCTGTATATTGTCACCCTGATTATTTAACTTATATGCAGAGTACATCAGGCAGAATGCTGGGCTGAATGAATCACAAACTGGAATCAAGATTGCCAAGATAAATATCAATAACCTCAGATATGCAGATGACACCACCCTAATGGCAGAAAGTAAAAAGGAACTAAAGGAGCCTCTTGATGAAGTTGAAAGAAGAGAGTGAAAAAGCTGGCTTAAAATTCAACATTCAAAAAACAAAGGCATCAGGTCCTATCACTTCATGGTAGATAGATGGGGAAAAAATGGAAACAGTGACAGACTTTATTTTTTTGGCTCCACTGCAGATGGTGACTGAAGCCGTGAAATTAAAAGACGCCTGTTCCTTGGAAGAAAAGCTATGACAGAGCTAGACAGTTTATTAAAAAGCCGAAATATCACTTTGCCAACAAAGGTCTGTATAGTCAAAGCTATGGTTTTTCCAGTAGTCATATACAGATGTGGGAGTTGGACCATAAAGAAGGTTGCGTGTCAAAGAATCAATGCTTTTCAACTGTGGTGCTGGAGAAGACTCCGGAGAGTCCCTTGGACAGCAAGGAGATCAGGCAGATTCTTTACCAACTGAGCCGCAAGGGAAGCCTAAGAATCCTGGAGTGGGTAACCTATCTCTCCTCCAGCGGATCCTTCTGACCCAGGAATTGAACCAGGGTTTACTGCATTGCAGGCGGATTCTTTACCAACTGAGCTATCAGGGAAACCCCAGTCAATCCTAAAGGAAATCAACCCTGAATATTTATTGGAAGGACTGATGCTGAAGCTGAAGCCCCAATACTTTGGCCACCTGATGCGAAGAGCCGACTCACTGGAAAAGACCCTGAGCTGGGAAAGATGGAGAGCAGGAGGAGACAAGGGCGATAGAGGATGAGATGGTTTGATGGCATCATTGACTCAGTGGACATGAGTTTGAGCAAATTCCTGGGAAATTCTGAAGGATAGGAAAGCCTAGTGTGCTGCAGGCCATGGGGTAGCAAAGAGTCTGACATCACTGAGTGACTGAACAACAACATATTGCTTGTCCATTAAACAATATTTTATTCCCTTAATCTAAGTTATTTGAAAATAGCCTTAGTCCATCCAGCTCTATAAGAAAATACCACAGACTGGGTGATTCGCAACAGAAAGTTATTTCTCACAGAAAAACACAATCAATCTACAGCAGAGACATTTACTTTTCTTACACATTTCCTTTGTCTCCGAAGAGGAAAATAAGTGTTGAACAGAGTGATAACAATCAGGAGTCTCTTACTTAGTTTATCTTATCTGTCTTTCTACTGCTTTCAGAATCCAAGGTACCTTCAAAAAATGAAACTCTATGCAAGCATAACTGCTTACTTATCAATGTTGGAATTGTATCTGCAAGAATTTGTTAATGAATGAGGAGACAATTTCATTAGCTTACTCCTTTCTTCTCTCTCCATCTCTCTTCTCTCTCTTCTATTATTCTTTTTAAAATTTTGATTTCCAAATTTGTGCAGCATGTACTGGAAAGGCCACTGACAAGTTTTCAGAGCTGGAAGGAGGGATGCAGGAACTGTTGTGTATGTGTGTGTATGTGTTGTCTTGATCCAGTTTTTGAGGCTTTGGCTAGAAGCCAGTCAGTTCCCTTTTCTTTTCTGTATTTGGCCATGGGTCACAGCATATAGGATCCCCTGACCAGGGGAAAAATGTCGCATTGGGAGTGCAGATTCTTAACCACTGGACCATCAGGGAAGTCCCTCATTTCCCTCTTCTGTCTGACAGATTAAGTCAACATCCCTAATACTTCCCTTACTTAACTCTTACAGTCTGGTCCACTATACACCCATGCTAGTCTCCCAGGGTCTGATACCACAAAACTAGGGACAACACTGATGCCCCAGGGCCTGCTGAAACTATTTAGCTAAATCAATTCTAAACCTAATTGCCATGCCTCAGTCTCTTCTTCCAATAGAAACCATGGTAGATTCTTTTCCTCAGTGCCCCTCACTTCTGCATTATGACCAGTCCCAGTCCTTCTCCTGAGTGGCTCTGCAGGGTACTCTGTGCCATCTCCAGGAAAGCGTGAGCACAACACAACTGCTTCTTGTTGTGGACTCTTCCTGGTTTCTCTCTCTTTTATCTGCGTCTAGTCTCACCATACCTCACCCAGAGTAATAAAGTTAAAACAGGGATCCAGTCCTTTTACTCATGTGAAGGGCATTACTCTTGTGCAGGTGGACATATTAAGTTAGTATAACTTGATAATAAGTATTTTAAACATCTAATTATTTTAATTTCATGGTCACCTAGCCATCAGCAGTTTATTTCCTTCTTTTCATTCAACCACACATGTAAGTGAATATTTATTCAATGACTGTCAAATGCTGATCACAGTGCCTGGCATATTATGAACAAGGAATGAGACTCATCAGATGGTGGTAGGCTCCCTGAAGACAGACCCTTCCTGGTTCATGGGATAGCAAGGGTCTTCACTGTAAACCAAGGAACTAGAAATCTAGTAAATATGTCCCTTTTGAGTGAGAAATGAGAAATGTTACTTATTTAGTTACTATGAGAAACATTCAGTCATCAAAAAAAAAAATATTTTCTAAGTGCCAATACTGATTTTGGACAAAGGTAGGGAGAGAGAGATAGGAAGAAATGAAGAGAAATGAAACAATTTGTACACTAATGGAGCATGAAGTATATGCTGTTTCATATTCTGTGATGAGAAGGATAAAAACTGGAAACACAGCAGGAGGGCTGAATGAGGCATGAACCACACAGTCTTGGGCTGAGGGCTGGGAAGTAATATTTACATTTTCCCAAATCCAGTTAAAATAACTTGTACCAAAATATTAGGGTTGCTCATAGCCAATATATTATCTCAAAAGGCATAGAATATCTGATATGTAATTTTATAACCTGTGTGTCAGATGGACGAGAAAAAAAAAAGAAAAGTCAAGTTGTTCAGTTGCTCAATTGTTTTTTTTTTTAAATGGAGTGGTGACATATCTCCTTTGTGCTGAATGAGTGAAAGTCTTCATCTTTTGATAAGTAGTGTTCATCTGATGTAAAGGCAAAAAATAAATGTGATTACTCCCATAGTTTCTTTTGAAAGATCAAATCAAAGTAATAATTAAAACCCTGTGGCTTTTAACAGAATAACAAGCCTTGAAAAATATGAAGCATTATCTCCTGGGCTAGCTACAAATAATTCACCCAATTTGTTCTCTATTAAGCCTAACTGACTCTATTACATAACAGCCTTAGGGAAAGCAGGATGGTGGTACAGGGAAGCTAGAAAGTGTTTTTTGTATTTTTTTTTTCTTTAAATGCTTTATAATTGAAGGAAGTGTTTCAGACAGTCAAGGACTAGCCATGGAGTAGCCCTAGCACTCAGAAAAGTAGAAAAAAAGTTATTGGAGAAATACCAAGTCAAAAGAGTGAGAAATTACTTTATATATATATATATATATATATATTTCAAAAATTAAAAATTAAATTAGGAGTTAAAAAAAAAAAGTTTGAAGTGACTAGAGGAATACCAATTCAGAAAAGTGAGGAACTGAGGGATAAGCTTTCAGGTGGGACTTCCCTGGTGGTCCAGTGGTTAGGATTCTGTGCTGTCAATACAGGGGTCTCAGGTTCAATTCCTGGTCAGGGCACTAGATCGTACATACTGTGCGGCATGACCAAAAAAGATTAAAACTATAAATAAATAAATAAATAATAAAAACATGGGGGAAATAAAAAAGCTTTGAGAGCTGAAACTGGCATTTTATATTTCATGTCCACTGAGGCACTGAATGATTCTGTAGGCTCCAGCCTCAGGCCAACTTCAACTTCAAACTCCAACAGCAAGCTCAGGTTATTTCCTGTGCTGCTGGCCCACCAGCTATAGGGAGAAGTTTTCAATTAGCAATAATCATGCCTTGGATAAACTTCATTGGCTATGATACTGTCATTTGTGAAAGTGAAAGTCGCTCAGTCTTGTCCATCTCTTTGCAACCCCATTGACTATACAGTCCATGGAATTCTCCAGGCCAAAACAGTGGAGTGGGCAGCTGTTCCCTCCTCCAGGGATCTTCCCAACCCAGGGATTGAACCCAGGTCTCCTATATTGCAGGCAGGTTCTTTACCAGCTGAGCCATCAGGGAAGCCCTGATGCAAAGCTTGGCCCACCACAAATCAAACCACATTCCCTGAGTTTGATAGAGCGATGCACAGAATTCAGAGGAACATTTTACTTAGTAGGTTACAATAGGCTATAAGCTCAGAAACAGACAGATGAAAGAGCTGCACAGGGTAAGGTATGGGGAAAGTGTGTGTGGCTTCCATGCTTTCTCCGTTAGCCAACTCTTCCCCAGATCTCTACATGTCCATCAACCCAGAAACTCTCAGAAAGCCATACTTTTGGGTTTTTTTGCTTGTTTCTTTCTTTCTTTCTTTTTTTTTTTTTTTAATAGAGGCTCATTACATAGTTATGGTTGAATAAATCATTGGCCACTGGCAACTGATTCGACCTCCAGCCTCACTTCTCTCTCAGAGTTTGGGGGGGCAGCGGTGAAGCTCAAAGTTCCAAAACTTTGGTCACATAGTTGGGTTTTCCAGCCACTAGCCCCTACTCCTAAGTTTACCTGGGTGCTCTCCAAAAGTTACACTATTAACATAACAATAGGCAGCTTTATCATTCTCAAGGCTTAGGAAATTTCAGCGGTCTCAGGAGATCTGTCCATGTCAAAAACCTGGATGAAGCCCAAATATATATTCCTATTATTAATCACATTATCACAAGGACCTAGGTTGCAAAAGTTCAGATATGTGTCTGTGTATTGCTCTCCATATACGAAGGCAAACAAATATATGAGAAACCTAGAAATATTTGCAAGCAATAATTTTTTTTTTACTCAAAAGTTCAGTGATATAGCCCTGTTACACTGAAAATTTGTTTATGGAAGATTAAGCATTTAAGTGTTAGTCACTTAGTCATGTCTGACTCTTTGTGATCCCATGGACTGTAGCCTGTCAGGTTCCATGGGATTCTCCAGGCAAGAATACTGCAGCAGGTTGCCATTCCCTTCTCCAGGGGATCTTCCCGAGCTAGGGATTGAATCTGGGTCTCCCATATTGCAGGCAGATTCTTTACTATTCGAGCCACCAGGGAAGCCCAATTATGTCCTCTCAAAATGGCAAGAAGAAATCAATCATCATTGGAATATTTTATACAAATGTGTTTGCCTAAAAATATATACTGCATGGGTATCTGTATAATATGTAATTAATAAGGCTCATTTTCACAATACAGACTGAAGATTCCAATAAAACATCGTGTCCTCTTACATAAGAAATATTAAAGGATCAGTGGCATGTAGATGGCCAGAGGACAGATAGCTGGAGAGGACAGACAGAATCTGGAAGAGTCATTACAAGTGGGATAAGCAGGATTTTTGTCCCCAGTACCTCACCTTTTCCTGTATCTATGCTCTTGCTGTGTAATTTCACAATCCCTCCCTCTGAAGCCAGAATGTACTTCCCTGTCTCTTTTTGAACTTGCCAGTGTGACGTTACTTAGCAAATGAATTGTGAGCAGACACAGAACAAAGTGGGGCTTAGAAAGTGCCTGTTCCACTGAACTTTGGGCCTCCTGATTTCTGCTCTTGCTATGAAAAGAGTTTCCCTAGGTGGTTCTGTCCATTCCGTCTGGGTCACAGATAAAGCATACAAGGACTGGAGCCACTGTGTGGGCTCAGGAGAGATGAGCTTCTCCAGCCTCAACCAGAGATGCATGATGGTGCGTGATGGGTGTTTTAAGTGGTGGGGCTTTCACGTGAATTTTTAAGCAGCAGTGCTGGAATACTTGTGTAATGAGATCGGTTGAGCTGGTATAACTTTTGTAAATTTATATAATAAGATGGTCTTATATATATATCATAAAGCTTCTAAATGGGGATCTTACTGTAAATTATTGATTTTTCTATGATACATGTGGGAAGTCAAGGCATTAATTGATTTCATAGATGAAGAAACTGAGTCTCAGATATTTGGCTGAGACCACAACTATTATGTGATGGAGCCAGGATTCAAAGCCAAGCTGTCTGACTCTCAGCTTATCAACATTTCCCATTTCACTATGCTGCTTTTTCAGAAGGATGAAGGGACAGGAAGAATAACAGAAGCAAATGTAATAATTGTATAATCTATTTATTCCATAACAAATTGCTTGAATATCCCTAAATCTAGGTGGTGGTTTTAGTAACAGAGATCTAAAGACTAATTTTATTTTACTTTTTCCACTCCCCATGCTTCCATTTATCACAAAAGTCCGTGAAGAACTAAGTTAGGAAATAAGGATTGGAGAGGAATGGAGAGGGGTGGGGAAAAAAGAAATACAGTAGCTAGACAATCCATAAACTAAAACAATCAACCCATAATTGAATGCACATGTTTAGACTGAGATGCTTCCCTAATAGTGAGGCAGTAGGCAATGATTAATGACTGGAGGAAATCAGTAAAGAATTCTTCCTGAGCTCTGAATTGTGCTCTGAATATAAAAATCCGCTGGAACAGGTGACATGTTGCCAAGGGTTCTGAGGAACAGACAGAAGAAATTGCAGATCTGCCAACAATTTATTTCCAAAGACAGAGAGGGATGGTGACGTAGCAGTGTCACAAAATAAAGCAGAAAGCTTTTTTAAATTTTTTCTTCTGTCTGAAGAATGGTGAGCCAGACTATAGTTTTATTATCAGAGCTCCAGAGAAAGACAAAACGCAATAATTAAGAAATCCAAAGGCTGTCATAAAAGACAATATGAATCAGGAAGTTGAACAATTACTTAAAAGTGCTCGAAAAGCTCAGCTTGGAACTTCACTGCTCTAAATATTTTGAAGAAATGAAGAGTTATCTCAGGAAGAGGGAAACGTTATATTTCTAGATAAATAAAATTGAATACATAAAAATGTTTACTCAGTTGTTCATCAAATGTATATTGAAACCCTACAATGCCCCTAAATGTAAATTTTCTAAGGGAATAAACAAGAGGATACTCTTTGCTGTTCCATCCCCATCAACTAGAACTGAGTCTCCTGCACAGAAGATATTTTTAAAATACCTAATTGAAAAAACCTAATCAAAGAATTAATACAGGGTTTACAAAGGAAAGATATACAAAGGAAAGATACTTTGCATATTCATGGCTTTTTCTTGGAATTTATAGAATTACAAAGTAGATGTACATGCATGTGGTCACAAGGTAGCATATGTGTGCTAGTCACTCAGCTGGGTCTGACTCTTTGCAACCCCATGGACTGTAGACCACCAGCCTCCCCTAATCCATGGGGATTCTCCAGGAAAGAATACTGAAGTAGGTTGCCATGCCCTCCTCCAGGGATTTTTCCTGACCCAGGGATCAAAGCAGGTCTCCTGCACTGCAGGCGGATTCTTTACATCTGAGCCACCAGGGAAGCCCTAGCATATGAAGCAATTATTCTCATACTTTGAATAATACTAATGCCTACGTCTTTACCTGAATGAATCTGATTTTATTTATCTGAATTGATGTGTAGGCATTGGTATTTAAGAATTTTAACATGCAGCTAGGTTTGTGAAATATAGATGCATAATGGGAGAATTAGTCTAGAAGCTCTGAGGGAAGAGGAAGGACTTAACGATGGCAAGTGTAGTTTATGTGGGTTGTAGCATCCAGGCATAGGGACAAATGTGGACAAAAATCCTGCGGCTAGAAAAAACATGGCACCATTAACATGCCTGACAGATGGCCTGGCTTATACACATAGGAAAAAGGTATGAGATGATGTTGATAAGGTAACCAGGGACCAGAACACACACATGTTTAACTGTATGTCTTAGAAAACTTTTGTGGATTCTTATCATTCTTAGGATAATGAAGATGGAAAGGTTATGAGAGGAATTTTGCCTTTTAAATCACTATTTTGCTATCAGGTTTAAAAATATTAGTAAATAGGGACTTCCTGGTGGTCCAGCAGTTAACACTTCATGCAGGAGCATAGGTTCAATCCCTGTTCAGGGATCACACATGCCGCATGGCCAATAAATAAATAAATATTTTAAACAATAAATGGAAGGGGAAAATATTTGTACAGAGGACCACAAGGACACGGCTGCAATCTTCTCAACTGAAGTTAATAGTAACTGAAGTAACTGAAGTTAATAGCATGAACTGGACAGAAGACGGAAGTGAGCAGTTCTTCCTGCTATTAGTCCCAGGAATCTGAATTCCATGGACAGAAGAGTGTGCATTCCAGGGTTTAGAGGGTCCTGCTCTGGGCCCCCTCCAACAGTACTCTTTCTCACAAAGCCTTCAATTTTCCTCCAGGGCCTGTGCAGACCTCCTTTCCTCTATGCTCTCCCAAGGGAGGCCCACACCATTGGTTCAAATGTGTGCAAACGGTTGCCTGCTAGTAATAGAGTGGTGGATAATGCAGTAGAAACTGGAGTGATCACATAGATGCATGCTAGACTCTTGAGAGGTGGGGTAGAGGTTGGGGTACAAAAGAAGTAAGTGAGCTTGGGATCAGGCTCAGGCTTGTGTTCTATGTACATTAAAAAAAAAAAAATATATATATATATGTATAGTTGCAGTACACAGGATCATTGTAGTGGCATGAAGGATCTATCCTTGTGGTGTGCAGGCTCATTATTTGAGGTACATGGGTTTACTTGTTCCGGGGCAGGTGGGATCTTAGTTCCTGCACCAAGGATCAAACTCACTACCCCTGCAATACAAGGTGTATCTGTAACCATTGGACCACTAGGCAAGTCCATCCACATAAAATTTTGTCAGAGGCCCTGCGTATATTAAAGGAAGATCTGGCAGTGGGGAGAGAGAAAAATAGTAGACAAAGTGTACAATGCATGATTTTGAAATTTAACAGTTGAGTAATACACTGTCAGCTTCATCCATTGAAATAATCATATTAAAAATATTCCAGCATTTGTATTATAATTTCCCAAATTGTTCCCTTGTTCACATTTTTTTCCCCATTGAACTATTGTCACAATGGTTCAATGAGTTGATTAAAACAGGTATAATTCCTTTTATTTACAAATGAAGAGGCCACCTTTTATGTAGATTGGACTTCCCTAGTGGCTCAGATGCTAAAGAATCTGCAACGTGGGAGACCTGGGTTCAATGCCTGGGTTGGAAGATCCCCTGGAGAAGGGCAAAGCAAACCACTGCAGCATTCTTGCCTGGAGCATTCCATGGACAGAAGCATGTGGCAAATAGTTTTCTATAAAGGGCAAGATAGTAAATATTTCTGGGTTTGGGGGCTATGTTCTCTGTCATCTCTATCATTGTCACTCCTCATCCCTGACACTACTCATCTGTGACACAAGCAGCCACAGATGATATATAAATGAATGTGCCTGTGTTCCAAAACAGCTCTATTTATAAAAAGAAGCAGAGGCCAGATTTGCTTCATGGGTAGTAATTGCCAACTACTGATTAAGAGTGTTATTAGTTGATGGATAGTAGACAGCATTAGTGGGACTAGAAGTCAGATTCTTTAGTTTCTGGTTTTGTGCTGGTTACCTAAAAATCCTTAAATGATGGACTAAACCTAGTTTAGTGTCCAAGGGACATGGAAATCTCTTGTCAAAACTCATTTTACATGTGAGAAAACAGAGGACTAGAGCAGTCAAGTGGGCAAGTGAGCGCCTCAAGGTCTCTGAGTTTTAGAGCTGGGACTGTGCCCAAAATTTAGAGCTCTTCAATTCTGCATTGTGCTCTTTCCATCAATCCATTGCAAAAGTCAATGACTCGATAAATGACCTGGGCCAGCTCTGGATTTTCTGTTGTGTTCTCTTGTTTTAATTTCTCCTTAGAGGAAGTTGAGCAAGAACCTAAAGAAAATGATGAGATAGTTGGATGGCATCACCAACTCAATGGACTTGAGTTTGAGCAAACTCCGGGAGATGGTGAAGTAAAGGAAGTCTGACATGCTGCAGTCCATGGGATCACAAAGAGTCAGACAAAAATTTTGACTAAACAAAAACAGCAAAAAACAGATTGGACAAAGTTGGCAAGGAATTTTGGGGAGCATCTTCTAGGTTCCTAAAATGGTTAGTTTTAGCTCTAAAATTCCTAATTCTGCTAGTCCTTTTAAATTTTTTAAACGAAATCATTCCATGTTGGGCTGGATGAGTTACAAACTGGAATCAAGATAGGCAGGAGAAACATCAACAACCTTGGCTTTGTGGATGATACCACTCTAATGGCTGAAAGTGATGAGGAACTAAAGAGCTTCTTGATGAGGGTGAAGAAGGAGATTGAAGGAGCTGGCTTAAAACTAAATGTTAAAAATAAAAACTAAGATCATGGCATATGACCCCATTTAGTTCAGTTCAGTTCAGTCATTCAGTCATGTCCGACTCTCCACGACCCCATGAATCACAGCATGCCCGGCCTCCCTGTCCATCACCAACTCCTGGAGTTCACCCAAACTCATGTCCATCGAGTTGGTGATGCCATTCAGCCATCTCATCCTCTGGCGTCCCCTTCTCCTCCTGCCCCCAATCCCTCCCAGCATCAGGGTCTTTTCCAGTGAGTCAACAGTTCACATGAGGTGGCCAAAGTATTGGAGTTTCAGCCTCAGCATCAGTTCTTCCAATGAACACCCAGGACTGATCTCCTTTAGGATGGACTGGTTGGAACTCCTTGCAGTCCAAGGGACTCTCAAGAGTCTTCTCCAACACCACAGTTCAATTCTTCGGTGCTCTGCTTTCTTCACAGCCCAACTCTCACATCCATACATGACCACAGGAAAAACCATAGCCTTGACTAGACGGACCTTAGTCGGCAAAGTAATGTCTCTGCTTTTGAATATGCTATCTAGATTGGTCATAACTTTCCTTTCAAGGAGTAAGCATCTTTTAATTTCATGACTGTAATCACCATCTGCAGTGATTTTGGGGCCCCCTAAAGTACAGTCTGACACTGTTTCCACTGTTTCCCCATCTATTTCCCATGAAGTGATGGGACCAGATGCCATGATCTTTGTTTCTGAATGTTGAGCTTTAAGCCAACTTTTTCACTCTCTTCTTTCACTATCATCAAGAGACTTTTTAGTTCCTTTTCACTTTCTGCAATGAGGGTGGTGTCGTCTGCATATCTGAGGTTATTGATATTTCTCCTGGCAATATTGATTCCATCTTGTGCTTCTTCTAGCCCAGCTTTTCTCATGATGTACTCTGCATATAAGTTAAATAAGCAGGGTGACAATATACAGCCTTGATGTACTCGTTTTCCTATTTGGAACCAGTCTGTTATTCCATGTCCAGTTCTAACTGTTGCTTCCTGACCTGCATATAGGTTTCTCAAGAGGCAGGTCAGGTGGTCTGGTATTCCCATCTCTTTCAGAATTTTCCACAGTTTATTGTGATCCACACAGTCAAAGGCTTTGGCATAGTCAGAAAGATTACATTTCTATTTTGTTTAACACCAACATTTTATACCAGCTTAGGTTAGCTTTGCTGTGGTTGTATTTGTTGTGGCTACTGTTGTGTTTGTGTATCTGTTTCTGTATGCTCTGATTGAATGGGATATTGAGACACTTTGCAACCTTCTTGAAGCTGTAGACCACTTAATCCAAACTTATCAGCATCACAGTCTGGAAAATATAATCAGGAGGGCAGGTATAATTCCAAGTTAGCCTCAGTGTTCTATTTCAATTCTTGAGCATGATGTTGGGGATTTTTTTAAAAAATCACCATTCTCCTCATCAATTTCCTCCAACCCACAGCAGTTCTTGTGCCTGCCTCTCTTCTCAAACCACCACATTTCTTCTTAATACCTCCTCTCTGTCTCCAGATTCTGCTCAAAGTACCAAGAAGAAAAAACCAGCAAGATACTCTGCAGAGTGTAGAGATGAAAATAAACAGAGAAGGGAAATAAAGCCAGAATCCTCTTCAAAGAAGAGAGAGATAAAGGCCAGGATGACTCAGACCCAAGTAATGTTTGTCCAGACACATTCGAAAAATTACCCTTTTACTAAGAATGCATCAACATTCATAGCTGTTTTTAGCGAATGGACCAAAGCCTCCTTTTGGAGACACAGTGTCTGCTGGCTGACATGTAATATTTGATAATAAAACCTGAGCATGTCAGACAACTGATGGCTATCCTTGACTCTTGTTAGAGTTGGAAACCAATTCAGAAGGTGTAATTTATTTAGAGTTTAATAAGCCATTCAAGAAAAGTTCTGCTGGGAAATCTAAGAGAGAAATTAGAAGCATTCCATCTGATTGAAACTACTGGTGTCTATCTACATAAAACTGACTGACAGACAAGAAAATAGGTAATTACCATCAGTACAACATCTAATGGGGGATGAGACTAAAAGATAGATTAGAATAGCCACCTCTGAAGGCAGAATTTGGAATTTAAAATACATTTGTAAACTAGACAAGAAAGCATTTAAGAAGCACTCTTATGTACTTCAACTGTATTAGGGAGTAAAACACAACGGAATATAAAAAAAATGTCTTCAGGGACTTTCCTGGTGGTCCAGTGGTTAAGACTCTCTGCTCCCAACGCAGGATGCATGGGCTTGATCCCTGGTCAGCGAACTAAGATCCTGCATGCCAGATGTCATGGCCAAAAATAAATAAACCAACAAATAAATATAATTTTTTTAAAATAAGGGCTTAGTGTAGTATTTGGCCCATATAAACTGCATTGAAGTGGTTATTTAAAAAAAAAGAAAATTTCTTTAAATTGAAACTTTAGAATCGAAAGTGAAAAAGTAGTAAAACCTTGTCCACCTAAAAGTCTCTACACAAATACTTGTAGCAACTTTATGAATGATCATCAAAAAAAAAAAAAAAAGAAAAGGATGCACCAGAGATTTCTTTTACAAGTAGATGGATAGAATAAACTGCAGCACATTCATGCAAGAGAATACTATTCAGTGACAGAAAGGAATGTGCTATCATGCCTTTCAAAGACATGGATGAATCTTAAATGCATAATACCAAGTAAAAGAAGCCAGTCTGGAAAGGCTACATCCTATAGAATTCCATTGATATGACAACACTGTAGAGAATATAAACTGATCGATGAGTACCAGGAATCAGGAAGAAGATGAAGGTAAACAGATGAAGCATAGGGTTTAAAAAAAATCTACTTTATTACAATACTGTATTGGTGATACATGACATTATATATGTAAAATCCATAGAAAGAATAAGAAATTAGTTACTCAGTCATGTCCAAGTCTTTGTGATTCCAGGAACTATAGCCCACCAGGCTCCTCTGTCCATGGAATTCTCTAGACAAGAATACTGGAATGTTAGCCATTCCCTTCTCCAGAAGATCTTCCTGAACCAGGATCAAACCACATTCTTTTGTATGAATGTGACAAAGTTTATTCTATCCATTAACTTGTAAAAGACATCTCTGGTGAGTCCATTTTTTGATGATTATTAATAAAGTTAATTAATTGCCTGCATTGGAAGGCAATTTTTTACCATTGAGTCATCAGGAAAATGTGTGCAAATTAAAATAAAACATTATATAGGAGACTGGGAGATCCTTGAATGGCATGTAAAATGTGACCAAGGAAGCAAACTAGAGTAGAAATGTAAGAAAAAAAAAAAAAGCCCAATGTAGAGGTGGGGAAAAAGGGTGCTGACTTTGGAAGTAAGTGTGGAGTCTGTAAGATTAAAGGTAGGTAGAACTATATAGAAGCACTATACTCTAAGTGATAAAGCACCCTCCACTACAGTGGTGCTGGTTAATATTTCTAAAATCCCTGTATATGTATACTGTAATGGAACAATTACATAGAGGGATGTTGGAATTCAGGTTCCAACTGTTGGAGTGAGAGGTTACAAATAGGCAAATGGAGCAAGCTACAATGATCCATATAAAATGGTTTATAGTTGCAGACATCAACCTAAACTAATATTTACTTTTATATAGATATGGACATATGTATATACATGAGTTAGTATATACAAACATACTCCTTTGCTCTATCAGCTGAGACAGCCAAGAAGCAACATCACAGTAGCAATGAGCACAGCTAGTGTATAGAACTTTGTTTCTAATATCATTTGCCAAAAGAGGACTCAGGTCCTCTTGGAGAAATGGCAAATTCTAAGACCCAGAGTGGCATCTTATAGTTCCAGAAAGGAAATACACAAAACATACACAAGGATGGAAGTGTGTCAAAGGAATACAGGAGCCAACTAGAATGTCTCCCAGTGGTAAAGCTATTATAATGTGAAGAAAAAGAAATAAAGTAGAATTGTATACAGCCCAAAGTATAAAATAAGTATCCAAAAGTATTCTCTAAATAAAAAAAAAAGATTAAAAGAAATAAGTGGAAGAGAAAAGTCTTCTGTGTAGCAGTATTTTAAATAATGAATGGTGATATAAGACCCTCAAGGAAGTAGAACATAACTCCCACTGTGTGTATTGCTTTCTTCCCAAAAGTACAGTAAGACAATGGAGGCAACTCCTGATTGGAAAAACATGGCAAGCACTACAGCAGCTGGTTTGATCAGTGCTAATACCAATAGTGATAAATCACGTTAATAGTATGTGTAACTGATACTCTATGACACTCCACCAACATGAACTTCCTCCCCCAAATCCAAACTTCAGACCAATAATGAGAAATAACTGAGAAATCCAAGATGAAGCTCGTTCTGTAAAATATCTGATCCAGTTTTCTTGCATACTGTCAAGGTAATTAAAAAAAAAAAAGTAAAGTCTCAGAAACTGTTGCAGCCAGGACGAGACTAAAGAGATCTAATAATATGTAATGTAATATCTCGGATAGGATTCTTGGGTGGAAAGATAACATTAGGTGAAAACTATTGAATCTAAAGAAATTATGGTCTTTGATTGATAATAATTTAATATTGATTAATGAATTTAGGCAAATATTTCAGAGTAACATAAAATGTTAATTAAAAATACTGGAAAGGGTAGAAGGTAGATCACAAATTTTCTGTAAATCTAATCTGGTATAAAACAAAAATTTCACTAGAGAGCTGTTGTAGAATTCAGCTTAGGAGTATTTTTATTTAATAAGTATAATCAATGCCAGGTACTAACAGAGTAATGTAATAGCTAGTGCACAGACTCTCTCTAAAGGATTGGACAATTTGATTTCATAATCTCTCATATCCTCTCATTTTAGATGTAAATTTTGTGACAGTATAATTTATCCTTATATTTACATCTTAGATGTAAATTTCATGACAGTATCTTATTTATCCTTATATTCTCATATTGTCTAGCACCATTAGTTTGTAAATATATATGCTGAAAAGTTTTGGTAGAATTGAGGTAGCATACATAAATGGTTCCACAGAACCTGGTAGTTGCAATATGAGCGTCCATAACCACTGCAGAAGTTCAAATGCATCATTCATTGTAGAAGGATTCTGACCACACAACATGGATTTAGTGGTCAGTAGATAAAATTAATATTCACTGCAGACTAAAGAAAGATTAAATTTCAACTGATACCTGAAATCCTGAGTCACAGCATGAGCAGTGTTTGAATAGGCTCTCAAGAAGAACCTTGCACCTGAATTCAACACTGATAAACTCTTGATTTTATAAATGAGTGTGGGCTTCCCTGGTGGCTCAGAGGTAAAGAGTCTGCTTGCCAGTGCAGTAGACACAGGGTCTGATCTCATGCCTCAGAGCAACTAAACCTGTGTGCCACAACTACTGATTTCTTGCCCTCTAAAGCCTGAGCTCCGCCACATGAGAAGCCACCACAACTAGAAGCCCTCGCACCTCAGCTAGAGAGTAGCCCTTGCTCACAGCAGCTAGAGAAAAACCCACATTGCAATAAAGATCTAGGATGGCCAATAATAAATAAATAAATAAAATTATTTTTTAAATTATTAAACAATTTCTGTAAAAAAAAGAGAAGTGTGTAGTGTACCTATCTCGAGTGCCTCAATAAGTGTTTACTTAAATTAAAACATGCTGTGCTGTGTGAAGTCACTCAGTCGTGTCTGACTCTTTGCTACCCTATGGACTGCAGCCCACCAGGCTCTTCTGTCTGTGGGACTATCCAGGCAAGAGCACTAGAGTGGATTGCTGTATCCTGCTCCAGGAGATCTTCCCAACCCAGGGATCGAACCTGCGTCTCCTGCATTGGCAGGTGGATTCTTTACCACTCTGCCACCTGGGAAGCCCAGGAGTAACATGAAAAGTATATAATACGATGTCACTTAGAGTCAAATTCATGCCTTTGTGCAGTTTCAAATTGCTATGTTGACTGCTGAAACAGAATTCACTGTTAATTACAACAGCTTAGCTAACAGTACCCAACATCTTCATATCAAACTCTGCATTTAATAGTCACAGTGAATAATATGTCTTTTACTTATAAATTGTTTTCTAGTTTATTTCAGTGGATTTTAAGAAGCTTTTAAAATACTGAAAATAAAATGTGCACAAAATAAACATTAAAAGGAGTAAAAAATTATATTCAATGAAGAGTCTATTTCCCAAAATAGAACACAAATATTTCTTTCTAGAAGTAACCATTATGCTTTATATTTCTTTTCCATGCATAGAAAACTTGATTTTTGTTCCTTCTACACAGATTATTTTTTTTTAAATAAATGGAACGTATTCTAATGTAACCATGCTCCTAGTGATGGATATTTAGCTTATTTTCAGCCTTAAGCTCTTATCAACAATGTGATGAAAATCTTCTTTTACTTACAAGTATGTGTAAATGAACATTGGCCATGTATATACATCTGCAGACTTCATTCAACATTGTTTTTGCTCGTAACACATATATGTACATTTTTATTTTGGATACTGCCAACCTGACCTCATAAGAGACTGCACAAATTCACTGTTTTCCTACATCCTTACCAAGTCAGTATATTTTTTCAGCTCTGACCAGGGTTAACTAAGATGCACAGACAAGCACAAGAAACAAGTAATGCTTGAAATCAAATGATAAATATGTGTATTGGCCATCATCCTGGAAAAAAGCAGATGCTTTGTTAAATCTTTTTCAATCTTTTTTAAGGCACCAGGTTTCTGTAGGGTACAGATTAATTTATATATTTATCTATATTTTAAACAAGATTTGTTTCATGTATATATTCACAATATCCTATATTTAAAGCTTGGTGAGAGAGCTGTCCGTCAGGAGTTGTGACTTTGGGTAGAGAAAGGTATTATCAAAGTGCAGCTCAACAGCAAAGGAGTCTACGTTCCTTCTTTTTGCATCGTCCAAATTCCATAGGCCAAATACAACTAAAATCCAAGAGCAAGGGAGCCCAAATGATATTCTGTAGAGGCTAGCTTTCAGAGTCACAGAGTAAGGTTAGAAAAGGCTAGATATTATCATCCTGAGTGAAGTAAGACAGACAGAGAAAGACAAATATATGATACTGCTGCCGCTGTTTAGTCACTGAGTCGTGTCTGACTCTACAACCCCATGGACTGTAGCCCACCAGGCTTCTCTGTCCATGGGATTCTCCAGGCAAGAATACTGGAGTGGGTTGCCATTTCCTTCTCCAGGGGATCTTCCTGACCCAGGGATCAAACCCATGTCTCCTGCATTGACAGGGGATTCTTTCCCACTGAGCCACCAGGGAAGACTTGAGAAGAATACGTAGACCCAAAGAGAAGAAGTTTCAAGTTAGAATATGGTGGAAGGCAATATTGTTAAACAAAGATTCACGGATTTCTTTGAACTTGAAATTCCACCAGAGCTAACCTTTTTAATCACTTTGTTTTTTAAAATGGAAAAATGTAGATCTAGAAAAGTTACTTGTAAAAATGTGGGTCTAGTAAGGGAAAGTGCTTGATTCTAAACACAAGATGTTAATCGCCCGCAGGGCTCTGAGCTATCTCTTCACCTATTCATGATGTTTCTCATATAACTGACAGAGCTATTTACAGAGACCTATTCATTCTGTGGGGACTTCCCTGTAGCTCAGATGGTAAAGAATGTGTCTGCAATGCAGGAGACCAGGGTTTGATCCCTGGGTTGTGAAGATCCTCTGCAGAAAGGAATGGCAACCCACTCCAGTATTCTTGCCTGGAAAATCCCATGGACAGAGAAGCCTGGTGTTCTACAGTCCATGGGGTCTCAAAGAGTCAGACACGACTGAGCAAAGAATAAAAATAAACAGATCATATCATAATGCAGAAAAAAACTCTATAAACTGTCTTTAAAACTAGAAATAAGCAACTACATTTGACATAGATTTATTTCAAATATTGTTAGTTGGGATATTAAAAACAAAGAATTCTTGGAGCTGAAAGATCACTTCCAAATGCCCACTACCTCCCATCATTTTCATATGTGAAAATTCAGGAGGTAAAGAAAATCTCATTCTTGGTTTTGAGAATTAAAACTGAACTTTACACAAAATTTCCCAGGATCAGAATCTGAAGAGAGAGAGAGAGAGAAAAAAAAAATGGTTGAAATAATCCAAAGCTTGTCTGCTTCACTGGGTTTACATGGTGAAGCATGTGAGCTCAGAGAAGCCAGCTCATCAGTGAATAAGGAGTGTTCTGCAATAGTGCAGAGTCATGTACGAGAAAAATGAGTCCTTAGAAGAGGAAAAGGAATGGAGAGGCCCAGGTTCTGGTTTCTGTAAAGTCAGACTGTACCTCTGTTCCTAAAACTGTAAAACAACACTGAAACCACTACATATATGAGAACTCACATATATAATTAAGCAAGCTTCAGCAAGTTTTTGTAGTTTTGACATAAAACTAGATTTGACTAAGATAGAAGTTCTCTGTATCCCCATCTGACATTTTTTTTCTTGCATTTCAAATTTTGGTTGCACAAAATTTAATATGCTATCTATAAAGATATCTAGGGTTTTAGAGAGCTCTACTGCATGCTGATAGAAACCCCCAAAAGATCCCTGGACTGTAGACACTTTCACACAAAGCAGAAGTGACATCTCTTAGTGAAATATTGGGTCCAATATTCCTTTCTATGAATTTTGGTCCATTCATTGAGTGTATTTTCTAAAACCCAGAGCACTCATGTGCTTACTTATTTTATTTACTGTTTTATTATTTTCCCCACCATTGGATTATCAGGTCCTAACAAAAATTCCTGAGGAAGGGGCCCTTTTTAGGAGTATAATTAATAGATCCAAGAAGCCTTCATGTCCTCTAACATCTAACGATCATCATAAATGTTCAAAGGCTTTGATGAATACTCAAAAGCAAGATTAGAGAAGCAAGTTGCCAGGAGCTCTAAAATCATTTAAGCATAATCTCTTTGTGAATTCAGGCACTATTCAACATAGCCAGGATCTAAGAAATATTAAAAATTTGGAAAATCCAAACTATCCATTTGCTGGAAAGAAAAGGCTACAAATCTAGGCCTTTTTACTCTTTTCCTGGCTCTATACTCACAGATAATATGGTGTTTTGAAGAAGTCTTAAACACTTACAATCTCATCTAAAATAAAAATAGAAGAATGGAGAAACTGAAATAAATGAAGAGAAAGGAGGGGAAGTATTAGGCTGGAAAAGCCTCAAGGACTTTTGTGATATTTTCAGACATCTCCTCCTCCTCCCAAAACTTCACTAATGATCAAAGGCTGACAGAGTGAAAGGCATTTTCCCCAGGGTCCTACAACTAATTCTGATGACTGACCAAATCTCATGTCCCTCGTATCTGGTTCTATGGTGTGAATAAGAAGCAAACACACTCAGACTTTAACCAAGCTTGGATGTCTGACACAGGTGCCATTTGGCTCAAATGTCCTTTCAACTAATCAGCAGCTCCATGCCTAGAGGAAAAGTGGCTCATTTAGAAAAGCCTGTGGGGAGATCCTTGGTGATTCAATTAAGAATCCGCCTGCCATATAAGGCAGAGGACATGGTACACCTGGAAGATTCTAATGCCATTGGGCAACTAACCCTGTGTGCAACAACTACTGAGTCCATGCTCCATAACAGGAGAAGCCACTGCAATGAGAAGCCTGCACACAGCAATGAAGAGTAGCCCTGGCTCACTGCAATCAGAGAAAGCCCGTGTGCAGCAACCAAGACCAGGCAAAAAAATTTAAAAAAATTAAAATTAAAAAAAAAGTCTGTGGCCCAGATTTATCAATCTTTATGTTCTTGTTTTGTTTTCTGCTTTTGCTTTTGTGCTCTTGCCCCATTCCATCTTTAAACAAATTTTTTTGGTCCCAATATTGAAAATTAAAGGGATTGCCCATGATGTTCTGGATTTCTGGTGTTTCACTAAGATGAATGAATACTCTCAAGAGTTGGTCAGCATCACTGACTTTTAGGTGTAACTAGTCTCCTCAGACTACAACAACACAAGAGAAGACTCTACACATGGACATCACCAGATGGTCAACACAGAAATCAGATTGATTATATTCTTTGCAGCCAAAGATGGAGAAGCTCTATACAGTCAACAAGAACAAGGCCATGAGCTGACTGTGGCTCAGATCATGAACTCCTTATTGCCAAATTCAGACTTAAATTGAAGAAAGTAGGGAAAACTACTAGATCATTCAGCTATGACCTAAATCAAATTCCTTATGATTATACAGTGGAAGTGAGAAATAGATTTAAGGGACTAGATCTGATAGACAGAGTGCCTGATGAACTATGGATGGAGGTTCGTGACATTGTACAGGAGACAGGGATCAATACCATCCCCATGGAAAAGAAACGCAAAAAAGCAACATGGCTGTCTGGGGAGGCCTTGCAAATACCTGTGAAAAGAAGAGAAGCAAAAAGCAAAGGAGGAAAGGAAAGATACAAGCATCTGAATGCAGAGTTCCAAAGAATAGCAAGAAGAGATAAGAAAGCATTCCTCAGTGATCAATGCAAAGAAATAGAGGAAAAGAACAGAATGGGAAAGACTAGAGATCTCTTCAAGAAAATTAGAGATACCAAGGGAAAATTTCATGCAAAGATGGGCTCTATAAAGGACAGAAATGGTCTGGAACTAACAGAAGCAGAAGATATTAAGAAGAGGTGGTGAAAATACACAGAAGAACTGTACAAAAAAGATCTTCAAGACCAAGATAATCACGATGGTGAGATCACTCACCTAGAGCCAGATATCCTGGAATGTGAAGTCAAGTGGGCCTTAGAAAGCATCACTACGAACAAAGCTAGTGGAGGTGATGGAATTCCAGTTGAGCTATTTCAAATCCTGAAAGATGATGCTGTGAAAGTGCTGCCCTGAATGTGCCAGCAAATTTGGAAAACTCAGCAGTGGCCGCAGGACTGGAATAGGTCAGTTTTCATTCCAATTACAAAGAAAGGCAATGCCAAAGAATGCTCAAACTGCCACACAATTGCACTCATCTCACATGCTAGTAAAGTAATGCTCAAAATTCTCCAAGCCAGGCTTCAGCAACATGTGAACTGTGAACTTCCAGATGGTCAAGCTGGTTTTAGAAAAGGCAGAGGAACCAGAGATCAAATTGCCAACATCCGCTGGATCATTGCAAAAGCAAGAGAGTTCCAGAAAAACATCTATTTCTACTTTATTGACTATGCCAAAGCCTTTGACTGTGTGGATCACAATAAACTGTGGACAATTCTGAAAGAGATGGGAATACCAGACCACCTGACCTGCCTCTTGAGAAATCTGTATATAGGTCAAGAAACAACAGTTAGAACTGGACATGGAACAACAGACTGGTTCCAAATAGGAAAACGAGTACGTCAAGGCTGTATATTGTCACCCTGCTTATTTAACTTCTATGCAGAATACATCATGAGAAATGCTGGGCTAGAAGAAGCACAAACTGGAATCAAGATTGCCAGGAGAAATATCAATAACCTCAGATATGCAGATGACACCACCCTTATGGCAGAAAGTGAAGAGGAACTAAAGAGCCTCTTGATGAAAGTGAAAGTGGAGAGTGAAAAAGTTGGCTTAAAGCTCAACATTCAGAAAATGAAGATCATGGCATCTGGTCTCATCACTTCATGGGAAATAGATGGGGAAACAGTGGAAACAGTGGAAACATTGTCAGATTTTATTTTGGGGGGCTCGAAAATCACTGCAGATGGTGACTGCAGCCATGGAATTAAAAGACACTTAGTCCTTGGAAGAAAAGTTATGAGCAACCAAGATAGCATATTGAAAAGCAGAGAGATTACTTTGCCAACAAAGGTCCATCTAGCCAAGGCTATGGTTTTTCCAGTGGTCATGTATGGATGTGAGAGTTGGACTGTGAACAAAGCTGAGCACCGAAGAATTGATGCTTTTGAACTGTGGTGTTGGAGAGGACTCTTGAGAGTCCCTTGGACTGCAAGGACATCCAACCTGTCCATTCTGAAGGAGATCAGCCCTGGAATTTCTTTTAAGGGAATGATGCTGAAGCTGAAACTTCAGTACTTTGACTACCTCATGTGAAGTGTTGACTCATTGCAAAAGACTCTGATGCTGGGAGGGATTGGGGGCAGGAGGAGAAGGGGACGACAGAGGATTAGATGGCTGGATGGCATCACCGACTCCATGGACATGAGTTTGAGTGAACTCTGGGAGTGGTGATGGACAGGGAGGCCTGGCGTGCTGCAGTTCATGGGGTCAGAAAGAGTCGGACACGACTGAGCGATTGAACTGAACTGAACAGTCTCCTCAGACAGGATATGCATGATTTAATTCCCCTCTGCTTCCAGCTTGCTCATTTATTTCTTTTTCTTACAAAGCACTGATATTTGATATTCCCTTAGGTTTCCTAATAATAACTCCGTGTCTTATTGGTGTTTCTTTAAAAAGTCCACTTTCCCTTTCCATAGAGAATGCTTCCATCTACAATGTGTGTTAGTCGCTCAGTCACGTCCGACTCTTTGCAACCCCATGGACCCCATGGAGACCACCAGCCTCCTCTGTTCATGAAATTCTCCAGGCAAGAATACTGGAGTAGGTTGCCATTTCCGTCTCCAGGGGAACTTCCCATCTCAGGGATCCAACTTGGGTCTCCTGCATTGCAGGTGAATTCTTTACCATTTGCCAACTGAAGCGAATATGAAGATGGGGGAAGCCCAAATATGAAAGGAAGCCCAAATATCAAGATGAGGGTACTGGGATTGAACCCAGGGTCTTATACATGCTAAGCATGCACTCTACCACTGAGCCACGCCCCCAGGCTCCATCTACAATACAAAGGGTATAGTTTAGTGGCTAAGAATATGGGCTTTGGAGTCAGACTACTGCCAGCGTGAGGAATCCCACCCGTGACAAGGTCATGCAGAAGGAAGCCTGACAAAACACAAGGACGTGATCGGCTTCAGGGATTCCCCTTGGAAATTCCTGAGCATCCACCCACCAAGACCAGAATCTGCCTGCTTTACTGTGTTATGCTTTCCACCTACTCTTCTGTCGTTAACAGGGGACTGTCCCCCTCACCCCGCCACCTTTTTCTGGAAACAATTAGAGCTTTTAGATAATAAATCTCCTGGGCATAATATGAGCGTTTCAATCCAAAAATCCCTCTGATGGCTTTTTAGCCTGCCTGCAGGACTCGTACAGCTGCACATGTGATTGTTTGAGGCCTCCTGACTGCGGGAGGCACAGGAAGCTTAAAACATCCTAGGAATGTAGGGGCTTCCGAGGAGTCAAAATCATTAGAATAGGACTGATTAAAGTTTCATTTGTTGAGCCAATACTGGCTGCCAAATTTCATATCCTCTCTTTTAGATATAGTTGGTATATAGAAAAACAGGTAGTAGACCTGGTATTAGCAACATTAGATCTTTGAGTTAAGTACTTTCTTTGTTATAACCCACTGCACCTTTGCTCTACAGGAATGTAACTTTATTTAGTACTTTGAGGGTGACGCAGAGTAAAGAAAAAACACTTCTAGGGAAAAGGAGTTTTCTGGTTGATAGACAATTATCCAGGAAGAGAGCCATAAAAATGTTAACAAGCCTCTTGGCCAGAAGATAATGTAAACCACCTGAGACTTTTTGTATATGGGAGGGTATGCAAAAAGAAAGCCTTGTCTCAATGAGGGTCAGGACTGCTGCCCCTGCATAACTCTGCATATTCCATTATGTACAACTTGGGGTATATAAGCTGATTTTGAAAAATAGTTTTTGGAGTCTTGCACCGATGCTAGGCTTCCCCATGTCGTTCTTTTCTCCCCTTTTCGGCTGAATTCCCATCTGGAGCGGGGAGGCTCACCACATCTACTTACTTGCCCTGGCTGCTAAGACCCACGTGAAAGGGAGCCTAAGGTGGGGCACCCTTCGATATTCAAGTGGGCGCGGGTGGCCCAACGTAGATGGTGCAAACCTCTTGTCTCGAGGTTTTATTGGTTTTCCCCGTAAACCAAGTTATTCAGCCTCTTTTTCTCCGCCTAAATTTTCCTACTACACTATTTCTTCCTAATCTAATTTTATATCTCTAAATAAATAAGTTTTTCCTCGCCAACGCCGCTTCGAATTCCCTGGATCCACCGGGGCTGGACCCCGGCAGACTACCTTAATTAGAATTCTGCTTTCACAACTTCCTAGTTGTGCGAGATTCGACAAACAATTTAACAACGCTTGCCTCAGTTTTCTCACCTACTAAATGGGGTTGGTACTATTACTAAGCTCACATTATTGTGTTAGCTATTGTGAGCATTAATTGGATGAATATAGAATACATTTACCAGAAAATATTTCCTACTTTTACATGTGTTAGCTATTATCCTATTATCTTCTTAGGTAAGTCTTCTTGTCCCATAAAATGAAAATGTGATTCATGAAGCAAAGGCAACATGGTGAATCACTGGATTTACATATGTAGACTTTGCTTCACCCAAAGAGCATGCATTGTCTTCTCTGCCCTAATTAGCAACCTTATTGTGTCCAAGTGAGGATATTAAGATTTTTAATATCTCTGTTCCTGCATTCCATTAAAATATAACAAAAACATTACAATAAATAAAAAGATCTGTTGGCAACAATCTTTAGAATATTCCACAAAATAAGTCAAATACAGTAGTGAACCTCTCTCTCTCTCTCTTTTTTTTCCCCCCATATGAGAATGGAAAATATCTGACATCCAAGTGTATGTTTCTGTCAGACAAAACTAATCCACCATGGGGCTCTTTCCCAAAGACTTCAGATTTGAACACACACTTCTCATCAGAGTGGTTCAGAAAGATACTACCTTATTATTGGAGTTGATCCATATATTGAAAACTATTATTTAGCTATTTTCTTATCTGTTAACTGTACTATCGCTCTATCACACATGTTCAAAAATCTAAGAGCCATCTTCAATTTCTTTCTCTCCCAGGATCGAGCATTAGTTTCAATATCCAGCCAATTATACTCCTATAATATCTTTTGAAATGGCCTCTTTCCCTCAGTTTTCATTGTCTTTGCCTTGGTTTGGGCTTTCATTGCCTCAAACTTAGGCAGGGGCACCGACTTCTAACAGCTTCTCTGCCTCAAGTCCCCTTCAGGTAATTCTTCCCAAATTGATTTTCTAAGAGTACGGGTTAAATCATGTCATTCCTTCCTTTGTGACCCCTCAGTGTTTATTCTATTTCCAGCACAATTATGGCCCAATCTACCTGGTATTCAAAACTTCCCAAGATCTGCCTTCAACTTCCATCTACAACCTTATCTCTAAAAATGGTCCTTGAATCTAGCCACAGTTTCTGCACTCCATTTCAACGTGGCTTTTAATTATTCAGTCCTTGTTTGTTCATGACTTTTCTCTGTCTCTACATTTAAATATATGCTCATCTGTGTAATATCTATGTCTCTATAAAGTACCTCAAACAGTTATTTCATAAGAATATATTCCATGGATTTTTATAGTGTACTGTATATGTTACCTCATATATATTTATATATCACATTGTATTATAACTAGTTATGCATAACTCAAACTCTAAAGGGAAAGAAATCATGGGCTAGCAAATATTTCTGAATGTCAACTTTGTTTGTATCTGCATTTTCAAGTGTATAATCCATGTATTGCCTACAAATAGAGATGGGAGAACAAGTAGAAAAAGGTGAAACAAACTAGTTTTGCTTTTTTTTTTTTTTTTGGCCATATTGTGGTGAAAGGGAAAGCGTTAAGTTACTCAGTCATGTCCAACTCCTTGTGACCCTATGGACTGTTGCCCGCCAGGCCCCTCTGTCCATGGAATTTTCCAGGCAAGAATACTGGAGTGGGTGGTTATTCCCTTTGCCAGAGAATCTTTCCAACCCAGGAATCAAAGTCAGGTCTTCCTACATTGCAGGCAGATTCTTTACCACCAGAGCCACCAGGGGAGCCCCAAACTTGTGATGATTCTCATCAATTATTAGGTGGAAGAGAATAGGAAGATGTCTTACTATTTCATGTAAGGAAAGAATTTTGTGTATTTTAAATTTTTTAAATTAACTTATTTCTTTGGCTCATGCTACACAGCTTGTGGGATTTCAGTTTCCTGACCAGGAACTGAACTTGGGTTATGGCAGCAAAAGCCTGGAATGCTAACCACTAGACCACCAGGGAACTCTTTTTGTTTGTTTTGTTTTAGCAGTTTTTAATTATCTAGGTTCTGACCCTTTTAGTACAAATATGGAATTGTTTGATCTAATAATAAAGTTATTTCAATCTCACTATGTATATTTCTCTTCAGTAACTAAATTTTATCTTTAATTTTTAAAAATAATAGTTTATTTCAATATGGTCCCAATAAGAGCACCAATTGGAAACATCACTGAACTAGCATTTCTACAACTGGTTCAGGATAGTAACTGGCCTCTAGTTTTTATTTCAGATTTATGAGGGCAAATGCTTATCACTTTCAATCACTCATTTTCCTGCCATTCCTCCAGTTTAATTTAAAGCTGCTGCTGCTGCCGAGTCGCTTCAGTCATGTCCGACTCTGTGAGACCCTGTAGACGGCAGCCCACCAGGCTCCCCTGTCCCTGGGATTCTCCAGGCAGGAACATTGGAGTGGGTTGCCATTTCCTTCTCCAATGCATGAAAGTGAAAAGTGAAAGTGAAGTCTCTCAGTCGTGTCTGACTCTTCATAACCCCAAGGAATGCCTACCAGGCTCCTCCGTCCATGGGGTTTTCCAGGCAAGAGTACTGGAGTGGGGTGCCATTGTCTTCTCTGAATTTAAAGTAGGCCAATCAATAAAATTATAGATCAAGGGGTCATAAGAGAAAGAGAACATAAATCATTTACAAATTCTGATACTGTCTTTCAATGACCCCTTTCATCCTTTAGTCTTCATATGACAACGAATTGTGTAGATGCATGATTTTTTTCAGTTAGCAATTTAGACATTCTGCATGTGTCTATACTATTTTTTCAAACAATTTTCAGTTCAGTTCAGTTCAGTCATTCAGTCGTGTCCGACTCTTTGTGACCCCATGAACCACAGCATGCCAGGCCTCCCTGTCCATCACCAACTCCCAGATTTTACCTAAACTCACATCCATTGAGTCAGTGATGCCATCCAACCATCTCATCCTCTGTTGTCCCCTTCTCCTCCCGGCTTCAATCTTTCCCAGCATCAGGGTCTTTTCAAATGAGTCAGCTGTTTGCATTGGGTGGACAAAGTATTGGAGCTTCAGCTGCAACATCAGTCCTTCCAATGAACACTCAGGACTGATCTTTAGGATGGACGGTTGGATCTCTTTGCAGTCCAAGGGACTCAAACAGTTTTATGCACATATAAATAAAATTGATGCACCTAAAAGCACTCTTAAATATTTGTAAATAGGTAATAAAATTATGTTCCTCTAAATCTGAAAGTGGTGATGATCATATAAGAAGTTAGCTAGATCTGAAACTAGAAGACTATTCTCCACCTTAAGTAGCTGTGGGATGCTATGAAAGACTGGAGTTTCTCATAGATTAAAGCAGAGAACTTGTTACTGAAACCAGCATAAACAGAAAAGGGAAGGAACTCATTTATTCAATTTTCTTACAAGAAGGGAGGGAGGACTTAAGCTGTAGGCACATGAAGGAGATGGGTCAAGAAGCTTCAAATGCCACTTCCTATGTTGCCAATACACACACATATATGCCCATAGATGCAGTGTTTTCCGTAATTCATGCAACAGGTTTCACATAGTCAAACATTCTCTTCTTAAAATTTCAGAGCAGCAGCCATCACAGTATTTTCCCATTATTATTATTATTATTTTTGCCTGTATTGGGGAATCATTTTACTTCCAGGAAGGAAAATACAATAATGTAAGGTATAGATTTCAAATCCTTAGTTCAGTGGATAGATCAGAAAATGTATAATGAATTCGAGTTTTTAAAAAATGGACATAGTGATCATATAAAAGTACACAAGAAAAATATTTTGGTTTGTTTTTCATAATTTGAAAGGTGCAGGGACTGTGTATATGCAACGTAACATTAATTGAATCTTCTCTAAAGTTTCATATATTCTTATAAGATTCTTATACATTGTTATAAGTCACTTTGGATTCTCAGCTATTAAGCTTAACAGACAGTTCATGAAACAAGATATCAATTGGACAGCTAACACAATATAATACCATCAAACAGAGTTGAGCACTCAAATCACTACAAAGTCAAGACTAGTCTTGCCATTCTCAGCTAGATGTGAAGTTCACCACTCTAGTGGATGTGGCTACACTCTGGTGAACTCAGAAAGGCAATCATTATATGCTGCTTTTTGGGAGTTACAACCAATATAATATGCAAGACTTGGAAAAACAACATCAGTGGTGTCCTCAGGCTGACAAAATTTTTCTTAGCTTGCCAAATTTTGTCAGTCTGTTTCCTTCTTATGCCTTATCATTTTGCAGTTCATCCTAAGTATAGAATATCCATTAAGTAGTCTTGCTACAAATCAGACACTACAGATGATATTTGAACATTTCCGCCACCTAGCACTTAAAATGTTAATTCATTCTTGCCCAGAAGCAAATGGAACATCTGGAGCTACTTCCAAGTGAAGTCACGAGTGCAGTTTGCCTTCTGAATAGGAATGTGATGGGTGGGCTAGAGGGTAAACCAGTGGCATATGTGACAGAAAGCAGGCACAGTGGAAAAAAGAAGCAGAGATTTTAGTAACATGCTTCCTAGAAAAAATGGCTAAAATAGTCACTAGATTATTTCATTTGCAAATGACTCTCATCCACTTTAAAGACAATTTTGAAACATTGACCTGTGACTATTGAATAAATCAAATTATTCATCTGTGGTGATGCGGAATCTATTAAAGCTATCACAAGGTAACAATTTGCATCTTTCTCATACCATATGGCTTGTCACTACACCCAAAGTTGGGCACTTGAGTTCAAACCCACTGGAAAAGCTGTAGGCATTAATGATTAGAACTCTGGGCTGCTTATATTCATAAAGAGAAGAAAATAAAAGGAGACATTAATCTGAAAGGTATGAGACATTGTGGATAGTATTAACAATGAGGATAATTTGATAACAATTTACAAATCAACACTTAATAGCCAATAAGAGACATTATTGTTCATGAAACACATATCAGAAATCTTGGGACCTAGGTTTTTGAATTTCTATATAAACTTATTTTCAACTAATTCTAAAATTCAGAGGTAGAAGACAGTCTTTCTGAAACAAGACAGGAGCTCCTTTATAGCTCAACTGCCACCCCTTTCAGAGTTGATGTCACAGAGTGATACTTTTATAGATTGTGTGTGCAACCATATTAACTGATTATATTTTACATGCATTAGTCTTTTATATTATGCAGAAAATAAGATTTGGAATGACAAAGCAAGGTTACAATAATATTAGCTTTTACACTAACAATCTTCTTTCTTTCTTTCTTCTTTAAAGGCATTAGTCTCTGAAATCAGGTAGGAAACAAAAAGCGAAGTTACAAACCAGTGTTATAATATTTCCTTCTCTAATTGCCCATGTACTTATCTTTATTGAAATCTTTACTTTCCCATACAGTTTCAATTTACTATCTAATGTACTTTCACCTTTCCTTGCAGGGCTCCTTGAGTGTTTCTTACAAGGCAGGTAGAATGTCATAAACTCCCTCAGCTTTTGTTTATCTGCAAATGTATTAATATCTCCCTTACTTTTGAAAGAGAGTTTTACTGGATATGGAATTTTGGGCTGAGTCTGCCACCCCCCCCCCCCTTTAGGATTTTGAATACATTGACTCATTGTCTTCTGCCTTTCAAAATTTCTGATGAAAAATCTGCTGATATTCTTATTGAAGATCCTTTTCCTGTGTGTGACAATTTGCTTCTTTCTTGCTGCTTTCATGTTGCTACTCCTGATGATGTCCCTTAGGTCTCTTAGGCTCTGTTTGTTTTTCCTCAGTACTTTTCTTTATGTTTCTCAAACAATCATTCTAATTATTCTATCTTCAAGTTCACTGATTCTTCTTCCGTTTGATCAAATATACCTCTGAATTTCCCTAATAAGATTTTTATTTCACTTGTCATACTGACAGCTCCAGATTTTCTTTTTTGTTTCTTTTAAATTTTCTATCTCTTTACTGACATTTCCATTTTATTTACAGATTGTTTTATTGACCCTCTCCACATCTTCATTTAGTTCTCTAAGTACCTTTAAGACAATTGCTTTAAAATCTTTGTCTAGTATATCTGCCATTAGGTCTTTTTTCACAGTTTCTGTTTATTTATTTGAATGCACCATGCTTTCCTGTTTCCTTGTATGCTCTGTGATTTTTTGTTTGTTTGTTTGCTTGTTTAATATTTAAATCTAATAATTGTATGTGTGCTCACTCACTCAGTCAATTCTTTGTGACCCCATACACAGACTGTTCAGTTCAGTTTAGTCACTCAGTCGTGACCAACTCTTTGTGACCCCATGAACCGCAGCACACCAGGCCTCCCTGTCCATCACCAACTCCTGGAGTCCACCCAAACCCATGTCCACTGAGTCAGGGTTGCCATCCAATCGTCTCATCCTCTGTCATCCCCTTCTCCTCCTGCTCTCAATCTTTCCCTGCATCAGGGGCTTTTCCAGTGAGTCAGCTCTTCACATCAGGTGGCCAAAGTACTGGAGTTTCAACTTCACCATCAGTCCTTCCAATGAACATAGACTGTAACTCTACTCTATCCATGGAATTTTCCAAGCAAGTATACTGGAGCGGGTTGCCATTTCCTACTCCAGGGAAAATCTAATAATATAGTACTATGACTCTGGAAATCAGATTCTACCTCTTCCACGGGTTTTCTGATTTTGTTATTTCTTTGGTTTACTTGCTTTTTATAGGCTGTCTCTTATGCCAAGGATCAGCCTGACGTGTGAAGTTTTTCAGTTCTTTTCTGATCCTTTCTCTGGACATGTATGGTTACTCTCTGCTTTTCTCTGCTTATGTAAGTTGTTTTTGAATGTTGTAGTCTTTAATGTGTGGTTTCTAAAAGGGGAAAAAGAAAAAAAAAAAAGAAAGAAATTCTGTGGGATGGGAGAACAGTGGCCCTTTAAATCCTCTAGAAGTCACTTCACCTCAAGGGGAGGGGTGCTTGTGAAAATGGGGGAGGTGCAAAAACAATGGCTGCCAGCCTCTTTGTCTGCACAGATTTCTCTGTAATCAGAAGCAGAAACCAGTGACAAAGAAGAGCTTCCCAGTACTTAAATACTTCCCAATACAGGGTTCTTTCTGCCCACACTGACTTCCACAAGCTGTGTGCAAGCTGCTCCTTGTGCATGTGTGTGAACACATGTGCAGCTGCTTGCCTACCATGTGGCTGAGGGAGGAGAATGGGCTGCTGCTACTTGGCTATGAGATAAAATTGACCAAAATCAGTGCAACTTACCAGCCTGGGTTTTCCCTGGAAGTTGCAAGCCTTCTACAGACTCCAGACTTCCAAACTAGTTATATTAGATAGGTTCTGCCAGTGTAATTATTGTCTAAGTAGGGAGATATATTCTTAGTGCTAACTACTTTACCATTTTCCCATAATCTTCTCTAGTTTCCACATCTTTTATCTGTATATACATATATCTGTATAATAAAACATTGCAGTACATGATTAGGCAAAATTGAGACTGACTTTTTCTTTTTTAATATACTGAAGGCAGCTATTAAAAGTGAAATGTAAGAGAATAAAATGGTAAAATTTCATTAACTGATATTATCACTTAAATTTGGTTATCAGTTTAACAACAATGCTCATATACCATGAGTTGTCAAGGTGAATCTCATTAGAGTTCAATAATAAACAATGTCTGTTGCCAAGACTTCTATTTATTATAGCTCAGTTATAGACAGAAACTGAATTTTTAAAAGCAGAAATGATCATTTAAAACTGTTGTGTTAAGTGATTACCAAATAACACAGGGTTTAAAACTGAGATAGATTTCAGAAGGCAGAGTATTAGGAGAAGAGTCTTTGAGGAGAGTGGTGCTTGGCCCAACTCTTAATGGAAGTAATGAGCAGAGAGCATATTGCAAACAACATTTGAAGTGTGCCACCAGTGTATAAAGAACTGCATAATTAGTTTGTTTCTAGCATTCTTTCTTTCCCCCTAACAAACTAGATAGTGTATTCTATTTTTTAAAAAATTTTACCCCAAATGAATATCTCTCATATCTCATTTCCCCAGATCCTTCAGTATGAATGACTAGTTAATCTTGAACTACAGGGTATTAATACTATAGAAGCTCAAAGATGAATTAGAATTTGGCTGCATTTTGCCTAGGTGATCATAAGCAAGTTGTTCAAGTGAAAGCCTGATACAACTGAATCTACCCTTTTCATTTGAACATTAAATGTGACAATGCGGTTAGGTTGCTTGACCTTTCATCGCCTATGTATATATTCATATTTTACACACGCATGGCCCTTTCTGGAATTTTGACGGGTAGAAACATTCTTTTCTAATAGTGTTCCTTGGAGGTAAAATATTAAAGACAGATGTGTGCTAAGTTGTTTCAGTTGTGTCCAACTCTTTGTGATCCCATGGACTGTAGCCCTTCAGGCTCCTCTGTCCATGGGATTTCCCAGGCAAGAATACTGGAGTGGGTAGCCATTCTCTTCTCCAGTGGATCTTACCGATCCAGGGATCAAACCAACATCTCTTATGTCTCTTGCACAGGCAGGCAGGTTCCTTTACACTAGTGCCACCTGAAAAACCCTTAAAACAGATACTCCTGTTGTATATTCATATATTTGAACTACTCTCTTTTTGAGCACAGCACAGTGGGCTATCCAGGACACAAGGACTTGGCCTAAAAAATGTTTCTCACAATTCCAGACTATGATAAAAACCAAAAGATGTAAGAAACCAAGCCAATGGAAACTTGTGAGCTATAGAGGGAAGCTCAGGGAAGAAGTAGCCATTAAAAACTTTCAGTAGCTTCAAGGATGGTAAGGATAAAGAAATAAGAGAAGAAAACTGTGGACCGGGAATTCAGTAAATTAGAACAGAACTTCTTAGAAATCAACATTCTGTTTGTACTTCTCATGACATAGAGGGGCTAACTTGTTGAAAATGCTGGGGATACAGAGAATATTTACAAAAAATGAATTCCACTAAAGAATACAGCATATAGTGAAATAAAGATATCAACTAGTTTAAAAACTGTAACTTTGAATTAAATGCTAAATTGTAGCAGACTCTCCCCATGTCTATACTTGAAAGTAGGCTTCCTTGGTAGCTCAGTGGTAAAGAATCTGTCTGCAACACAGTAGACACAGGAGACTTGGTTCAATTTCTGGGTTGGGAAGATCCCCTGGAGGAGGGCATGGAACCGACTCCAGTATTGTTGCCTGGAGAATCTCATGGACAGAAGAGTCCCGTGGGCTGCAGTCCATACAGTCACACAGTCAGACATGACTGAAGGGACAGCACAGAGGCACACATACCCGAAAGCATTAGGCATGCTCTAGAGTCCAACAGTTTAACCTGAAGCATCTTCCAGAATTTCTAGAATGTGTTTTTAACTATGTTACTTGTATCACAGCCTCTATTCATTCTTCAGAGGCTTCTGACAGAAAAAATAAAAAATAAAAAAAAGTGGGGATGGAATTCCTATTCCCAAATGACACATTTACCCACTGCTCATCATCTTTTCTGGCCATGAATTATTCTTTGTATGTTATATAGTTACTTTCTTTCTATTTGTGTACCTTTTTCTTGATTCGGACCTCTGGCCTCCTTTTTTGCACAGAATCAATTCAGTTTAGTTCAGTCTCTCAGTCATGCCTGAATCTTTGCGACCCCATAGACTGCAGCACACCAGGCCTCCCTGTTCATCACCAACCCCTGGAGTCTACTCAAATTCACGTCCATTGAGTCGGTGATGCCATCCAACCATCTCATCCTCTGTCGTCCTTTTTTCCTTCTGCCTTCAATCTTTCCCAGCATCGGGGTCTTTTCCAACGAGACAGTTCTTTGCATCAGGTGGCCAAAGTATTGGAGTTTAGCTTCAGCATCAGTCCTTCCAATGAACATTCAGGACTGATTTCCTTTAAGATGGACTGGTTGGATCTCCTTGCAGTCCAAGGGATTCTCAAGAGTCTTCTCCAACACCACAGTTCAAAAGCATCAGTTCTTCAGTGCTCAGCTATCTTTATAGTCTCACATCCATACATGACTACTGGAAAAACCGTAGTTTGACCAGACAGACCTTTGATGGCAAAGTAAAGTCTCTGCTTTTTAATATGCTGTCTAGGTTGGTCATAACTTTCCTTCCAAGGAGTAAATGTCTTTTAACTTCATGGCTGCAGTCACCACCTGCAGAGATTTTGGAGCCTCAAAAAATAGTCTGTCACTGTTTCCATTGTTTCCCCATCTATTTGCCATGAAGTGATGGGACCAGATGCCATGATTTTAGTTTTCTGAATGTTGAGTTTTAAGCCAACTTTTTCACTCTCCTCTTTCACTTTCATCAAGCGGGTCTATAGTTCTTCACTTTCTGCCATAAGTGTGGTGTCATTTGTGTGTCTGTGGTTATTGATATTTGTCCAGGCAATCTTAATTCCAGTTTGTGCTTCATCCAGCCCAGGGTTTCTCATGATGTACTCTACATATAAGTTAAATAAGCAGGGTGACAATATACAGCCTTGAGGTACTCCTTTCCCAATTTGGAACCCACCAATTGTTCCATGTCCAGTTCTAACCATTGTTTCCTGACCTGCATACAGGTTTCTCAGGAGACAGGTCAGGTGGCCTTGTATTCTCATGTCTTTTCGAATTTTCCACAGTTTATTGTGATCCACACAGTCGAGGCTTTGGCATAGTCAATAAAGCAGGAATAAATGTTTTTATGGAACTCTCTTGCTTTTTCAATTATCCAACAGATATTGGCAATTTGATCTCTGGTTCCTCTGCCTTTTCTAAATCCAGCTTGAACATCTGGAAGTTCACGGTTCATGTACTGTTGAAGCCTGGCTTGGAGAATTTTGAGCATTACTTGGCTAGCGTGTGAGATGAGTGCAATTGTGTGGTAGTTTGAGCATTCATTGGCATTGCTTTTCTTTGGGATTGGAATAAAAACTGACCTTTTCCAGTCCTGTGGCCACTGCTGAGTTTTCCAAATTTGCTTGCGTATTCCAAATTTGCTGGCGTATTGAGTGCAGCACTTTCACAGAATCTTGTTGTACAGAATATTCTTATGTTATAGATTTTATAGATATAGATACATTATTCAGAATAGATACACACAAAATGTTCCTTCTTGGGACTTTTAGGGTAGCCCAGTGGCTGCGACTCTGTCCTCCCATTGCAAGGGCAGAGGCAAGGCTGATCCCTGGTCAGGGAACTAGATCCCACAGGCTGCAACTAAGGTTTCACATGCTGCAATGAAGGATTCTGCAAGCTGCAACTAAAGATCTTTCACGCTAGCACAGAGATCGAAGATCCTGTGGCTCAGCTGAGACCCGAATAGATAGACCTAAATCCAAATAGATAAATAATAAGCAAAGTAAGTATTTTTTTTTAAGTGTTCCTTCCTGCTTCCTCATTTTTCTTAGGTGTGTCTGGACTGAATGAATGAAGAAAATCTCAAAGAAGCTGTTAAAAACGGTTTCCCCCCCCCCCCCCCTGCATAGCAGAGAATAGTGCTCCATGCGAAATGACCAAATTTTATATTGCTTGATACAATAGTTTTTTACCCATCATTAAGTTTAATATTGGAAAGAGTCTTAAAATATGAGAATATTATAACATATATTTAGAGACAAGAAAATAATTATATATTTGTAGGTCAGTCAATGAGTTCCTAAATCACATACCATCAGTACTTTAACTTTCAGGTGAAACACTGGATTTTGATATATAGAATATCCAATACATTTAAATGATCCTACTTTCCAATACAGGGAGGTAGTTAGAAGCAAAAGGTTAATTATCACAGTGGAAAATAGAGATTTGAGAGTCATAGGTCAAAGTCCAAGTTCTGTGATTTACAGATTTTGTGACCTTGAACAGATTAATTAACCTCCTTTAAGCTTTAGATTTCTGTATGTCAGGAAAATAGTTTAAGGCTATTAGAGAAAGTGAAGTCACTCAGTTGTGTCTGACTCTTTGCGACCCCATGGACGGTAGCCCACCAGGTTCTTCCGTCCATGGGATTCTCCAGGCAAGAATACTGGAGTGAGTTGCCATTTCCTTCTCCAGGGGACCTTCCTGACCCAGGGATCGAACCCAGGTCTCCCACATTGCAGGCAGACGCTTTAACCTCTGAGCCACCAGGGAAGCTATTAGGGGAAAAGAAATAAAATATTTATTTCTGGACTCGCTTCTGTGCAATCTGAGCAGAAGAGTTCTCAATGCATTGCCTTCGGGAATTGGGATGGAACAGGAAGGAAGTAAGGAAACTCTTCTAGTCTTTGGTTTTCAACAGCTTTATCTACTACTGAAAGGTTAGGTAAGGAGACTATGCATTGTGGCTCTGAGACCAAAACACACAGAGAGAATGTGATTTTAAGTAGAAAGAAAAACAAAAGAGTGACATTTAAGATGGATTTAAGGAACATCTCTACCATGAAGACCAGGGCCCTACCTTCCACCCTCATCCCTCAGGCTGGTGGCTGAGGTTGGATATGCGTAACTGGGAGGAAAAATTGAGAGATTTTGACAAAAGTGTCCAGAGAGATTAAGGGCTAAAAATTTACCATGTGTGTAGAAACAACCAGGAAAATATCAGCAACATTTGATCAGCAGTTGAGTAAAATCAAATTCCATACATGGTTCAGTCTTCTCCAAACAATCATAGCAAACTACGCTTCACACCGGTGACCTGTGGCCTCAGGAGCCAGCTCCTTGCCTGTGATACTCAGCACAGTGATTCCAGACCTACCCCGGGATTTTGTGAGAGAGGACTGCCTGTGTGGATTCAGTTGGATTAAGTCATCTAGAGACTAAGGTCCTGGTACAGTAATCAACCCCCAAATATATCCCAGGATATTGTATGTGATTGGCTTTCCAGGTGGCACAGTGGTCAAGAATCTGCCTGCCAATGCAGGTGATGCAGAAGATGTGAGTTCAATCCCTGAGGCAGGAAGATCCGCTGGAGTAGGAATCGGCAACTCGCTCCAGTACTCTTGCCTGGAAAATCCCATGGACAGAGAAGTCTGGTGGGCTACAGTCCATGGGGTCACAGAGTCAGACACAACTGAGCAACTGAGCCCACACATTGTATGTGACAGGAGGAATAAGGGAAGTTCTTCACTTCTAATTGGGTTAGGCTAACAGAGCAGCTTTATTAAGGTTAGTACTAGGATTACATTATATTGAGAGATAGAAACAGCAGCTATAGATATAAGCCAGCATCCATATATGGTGAAAATATGGTATATGAACTTATGATACCAAATATGGTATCAAATATATGTTCAATAAATGACTTTTGTTGTTGTTGTTGTGAACTATTTTTACAGTTTTTATTGAATTTGTTAAAATATTACCTTTAATGTTTTGGTTTTTTGGCTGCAAGGCATGTGGAAGTTTAGCTCTCTGACCAGGGATTGAATCCTCAGTTTCTGCATTGGAAAGCAAAGTTTTAACCACTGGACCACCATAAAAGTCCTGACATCTTTTTTTTTTTTTTTTTTTAAATAAACTGTCTTTGCCATCACCATCGTCACTGTCATCACCACAGATAAGAACACCAAAGTCTACAAAGGAGAAAAGTAACTTCTCCAACAGCACGTATTGTATCAGAATGCATTGGAGAAGTACTGAGTGATGAGAATAAAGATCCCTGAGCTGGATACCAAAGTTCTGATGTACTGTGGTTAATTGTCCAAGAAATTACACAGTTCAGCTTGATGTATGTGCAGCTTTCACATTGAAAACGAAGACAAGCCTCTCAAAATACAATCAGTTGTGCTTTGTATTTGTTTTATGCATTTAATTTTCTGATTATCAGAACATTCAGCCGTCATACCTGATGAATGCCAACATCTGCTACTCCGTATTTAATTTTCCTAAAAGGAAAAGCTCATCTGTGTGCCAGAGTGTCAGAAACAAGAATATTGAATGTGTGTGTCTGGAAGGCAAAGCTGACCTTTGTTTCTCTGGCCAGGAGAACGTCTTTGATTATATATCAGCCTATGATGGGTCAGCTTGGGGCTCCAACTGGATTCTCATGAATTTAATCAGCTGGATGGTACCAGTTCTCATCAAGAGACTGAGATAATAAATACCAACATGCTTCTCTCCCAAATCTAAATTATTTGTATTCAGGACAATATAGCCAGAGTGGTCATCGATTGTTCAGGCTCACCTAGATAATTTTTATACCCTATTTTGCATCTTTTGAAGTCTACAGAGGCTTTCCCTGCAAAAAAATAAATAATGTTCAGCTTCTCTTATAGCTAGAATGTGGATATGTAAGTTGGGTTCGGCCAACCAGTGATGGCTGAGGCAGCTTGGTTCTGTGGTCTATGTTATTGCTGGAAGCTTCCAGAATGCTGCAGAGTACAAGGTTATTAGTTAGTGATGACAGCAGCTCTGTAACAAGTTGAATCTAAAGTGTGGTCTGGAGCATAGAGAACAGGCTTATGTTTGCCAAGGATGAGAGGGGTGAGGAAGAGATGGAGGGGGAGGTTAGGGTTAGTGGATGTAAGCTATTATATATAGGATGCACAAACAACAAGGCCCTACTGTATAGCACAAAGAACTGTATTCAATATTCTATGATAAGCCATAATGGAAAAGAATATTTTAAAAAAAGGGATATATTTGTGTGTGTGTGTGTGTGTGTGCACATGCAACAATCATTTTGCTGTACAGCAGAAATTAACACATTGTAAATCAACTATTCCAAAACAAAAAACCAAAAATAAACAAAAAAGCACAGTCCAGAAATTGTTCTTATTAATTTAGCTTCCAGCACATGCTTTTAGTCTTTCCCAAGATTCTGCACAATACTCAATAATTGTGTGAAATCTCTTCTAACTATAAAGAAAAATTCACAAATATGTAATACAGTGGTGATAAAGTGTTCTACCAACCAAGGACTTTTGAGTTGAATTCTTTGCCTTTACAAGAGGGTAAAGGACTGATAGGGCTTCGCAGGAGGCCTTAATGGAAAAGAACCTACCTACCAATGCAGGAGATGTAAGAGACTGGGGTTCAGTCCCTCCAGGTCATAGGTTGGGAAGATCCCTTGGAGAAGTGCGTGGCAACTCACTGCAGTATTCTTGCCTGGAGAATCCCACAGACAGAGGAGGCTGGCAGGCTACGGGGTCACACAGACTTGGACACAACTGAAGCGACTTAGCATGCACATGCACAGGGGACTGAAAATGGGCTTCTGAATTTAAAGAGAGAGTGTGAGAGAGAATTCTTATCTTTCTTTCAGCTCTACTTACCCCCTCAAACCTGAAGTTTCCAGGCCCCGACCTGGACAGAGTTCACCTGTAGCCTCACAATTCAGCAACCTCAGTTCAGTTCAATTGTTCAATTGTGTCCTACTCTTTGCAGCCCCACGGACTGCAGCACGCCAGGCTTCTCTGTCCATCACCAACTCCTCGAGTTTACCTAAACTCATGTCCATTGAGTCGGTGATGCCATCCAACTATCTCATCCTCTGTTGTCCCCTTTTCCTCCTGCCTTCAATCTTTTCCAGCAACAGGATCTTTTCAAATGAGTTAGCTCTTCACATCAGGTGGCCTAAGTATTGGAGTTTCAGCTTCAACATCAGTCCTTCCAATGAATACTCAGGACTGATCTCCTTTAGGATGGGTTGGTTGGATCTCCTTGCAGTCCAAGGGACTCTCAAGAGTCTTCTCCAACACCACAGTTCAAAAGCATCAATTCTTCAGTGCTCAGCTTTCTTTATAGTCCTACTCTCACATCCATACATGACTACTGGGAAAACCATAGCTTTGACTAGATGGACCTTTGTTGGCAAAGTAATGTCTCTGCTTTTTAATATGCTGTCTATGTTGGTTATCCTGGAGAAGGAAAAGGCAACCCACTCCAGTATTCTTGCCTGGATAACTCCATGGAAATAGGAGCCTGATGGGCTACAGTCCATGGGGTCACAAGAACTGGACATGACTTAGTGGCTTAACTCCTACTACTAACTATGTTGGTTAAAACTTTCCTTCCAAGGAGTAAGCCTCTTAATTCCGTGGCTGCAGTCACCATCTGCAGTGATTTTGGAGTCCCCCAAACTCTGACACTATTTCTCCATCTGTTTGCTATGAAGTGATGGGGCCGGATGCCATGATCTTAGTTTTCTGAATGTTGAGCTTTAAGCCAACTTTTGGAGAAGGCGATGGCATCCCACTCCGGTACTCTTGCCTGGAAAATCCCGTGGACAGAGGAGCCTGGTAGGTTGCGGTCCATGGGGTCATGAAGAGTCGGACATGACTGAGGGACTTCCCTTTCACTTTTCACTTTCGTGCATTGGAGAAGGAAATGGCAACCCACTCCAGTGTTCTTGCCTGGAGAATCCCAGGGACGGGGGAGCCTGGTGGGCTGCCGTCTAAGGGGCCACACAGAGTCGGATATGACTGAAGTGACTTAGCAGCAGCAGCAAGCCAACTTTATCACTCTCCTCTTTCACTTTTATCAAGAGGCTATTCAGTTCTTCTTCACTTTCTGCCATAAGGGTGGAGTCATCTGCATATCTGAGGTTATTGATATTTCTCCCAGCAATCTTGATTCCAGCTTGTGCTTCATCCAGCCCAGCATTTCTCATGATGTACTCTGCATAGAAGTTAAATAAGCAGGGTGACAATAGACAGCCTTGAAGTACTTACTCCTTTTCCTATTTGCAACAAGACTGTTGTTCCATGTCAGCAACCTCAGCAGAGAACTAATTTTCCAAGTAGTTCTAACAGTGGTGTGAAGTTGCCTTCTTTTGGTCTCACCAGCTTCCCAAGCCTATCTACCTCTGAACCAACTCACTAGTCAGGGGGTTGCAAAGATCTTGTTGGTCAGAGCTGATGAAGGAAGAAACAGACAGAACAGGCTCCATCTTGAAAGCAGGACTCCATCTTGGGCCAGACTGTGGACTTTGACCTATATGCCCTGTATCTTTGGAAACAACATACCAACTGGAAAACCAGGCCCCTGGGAGGAAAAGCCCCAGGGCTCATACCTATACTCTCCATTGACTAAAAGAATATTCTAATTATCTGTGTAATTGATTGGAATCATAAATACTATTATGCTTATTGGGGTATGACCACAGGCCTATTAATAATTGTCCACTGTTAAATACCTAGGCATATGCCTTAAGCTTAAGGCATATGCCTAGGTATTTAACAGTGGACAATTATTAATAGGCCTGCCTGGGAAATCCCATGGACGGAGGAGCCTGGTAGGCTGCAGTCCATGGGGTCACTAAGAGTCAGACATGACTGAAGCTACTTAGCATCAGCAGCAGCAGCAGCAGCAGGTGGGACAAAACTGAACGACTTCACTTTCACTTTTCACTTTCATGCTTTGGAGAAGCAAATGGCAACCTGCTCCAGTGTTCTTGCCTGGAGAATCCCAGGGACGGGGGAGCCTGGTGGGCTGCCGTCTATGGGGTCGCACAGAGTCGAACACAACTGAAATGACTCAGCAGCAGCAGCAGCAAGGCATATGAATCATGAGTTAACTTTGATTGTATCTTTCTTTTCCTTTGTTCAGACTAGTTTCAAGGAATTTGGGGAGGTGGGTTTGGGAGAAGCAGCTGTCTCCTAAGAAGAAACAGTTTTATTCCCTGAATAAGAGGAACTTGATACTGAGCAGATTCAAACAACTGATTGATTCTAGGTATACGATGATGCTCTCTGCTTCCATCTTGCTGTAGCCATGATGTAACCAGGGGTGAACCTGATCTCTCTGAGTATATTCTCTAATATGGTGCTTTTTCAACAATTATTAAGATACTGTGTTAGACAGATGACTTTAATCTCTGATAAAATGATATTAGATAAGGCACTTTGAAAGCAAGCCTACGAGGCAGCTAGAGAAGATGGTTAAAGGATGATACTTTTTACAGGACAGCTGCCTGATTCTTAGAAATGCTAGCACCCTCTCCATGCTCTTCAGGTTTTAGAAGCTGAACTAATTCATTCCCTTTTCTTCTCCACTTTTTTTCTGAGTACCTTGAACCCATTCCTCTCTACCATGAAAATAAGAACTTATGGAAACAAGGTAGATTAGGAGAAACTGGTCTATATTAAAAGTAACTGTAAGCAGTGACGGATTTTATCATTTTGGGCTCCAAAATCACTGTGGATGATGACTGCAGCCATGAAATTAAAAGACGCTTGCTCCTTGAAAGGAAAGCTATGACAAATCTGCTGCTGCTAAGTTGCCTCAGTCGTGTCTTGACTCTCTGCCGCCCCATAGACGGCAGTCCACCAGGCTTCTCTGTCCCTGTGATCCTCCAGGCAAGAATACTGGAGTCGGTTGCCATTTCCTTCTCCAATGACAAACGTAGACAGCATATTAAAAAGTAGAGACATCACTTTTCTGACAAAAGTCCATACAGTCAAAGCTACGGTTTTTCCAGCAGTCATGTACAGATGTGAGAGCTGAGAAGGGGTTGGCAGAGGATGAGATGGTTAGATAGCATCACTGACTCAGTGGTTATTAATTTGAGCAAACTCCGGGAGATTGTGGAGGACAGAAGATCCTAGCCTACTACAGTCCATGAGGTCACAAAGAGTCAGACACAATTTAGTGACTGAACAACAACAATCCTCTCCCTAGGCTCCAAGTTTCGAGAGGTCTGTAATTATTGGTACTGTTACTATTCTTTTTATCACCACCAGAAAAGACTAAGAGATCAAATTTACTGAAGAAGTTAAGGCTTGAATGTACTAAACATGTACATCTGTCCAAATGCATTTATCCTTTATACATGCAGAATGGGACAGGTTCACACTCGCACTTGTATGGTTGTGCGTATGGACCTACATGTACTTTACAATCACTTTTATTAGTAATAAATTCTTAATGATTCAGAAGGAGAGGAGCTACACCAAGTACAAGGCAGGTAATCCAGCTAACTTATGGCACCAGAGCACTTACTCTAATTTACACTTTACAAACAAGCCTAAATATATCCTCCCCTGAGCCGAAACAGTAATTCAGCTTGCACTCACTGTGGAACTGAAGGTAACATTCTCTTTCTGAGGTTAGAAATTATGCCTAATAAATGCAATGTTTCTCTTTTGTAATGCTAATTAAAACAAAGGCTGGAAGAGACAACCAATTTGTGTTGTTTATGCTGAACTACCTCCACCGCCCTTCATTTTCATCAGAACAAAATACCAAACGGGCTTTGGTTTTGCACAGAGCTTTACCTTTGTTCCCTACATTTTTATATGCAACACTTTAAAGAAAGAAATATTTGAATGTGATGTTAATTGAATGCTAATTGTCAGGTTTAATCCAGCACCTTATAGATGTTTATATACCACTGTGGTTTGAATACTCAATGAAATTTTAGGTGGTGAATCTGTCTGCTAATTTATTGCTTAAAATGAGACCCTTCCTGTCCCTTAGCATGATGTAATGGAAATAGCCCTGATTTGGGAGACAAACGATGTGGACATGGTAAAGATACTTGTCTTGACTGCTGATTAAACCCGGGATTTGGATCAGGATGTGATTATGTTCTGTCTTTAAACTGAGGATTTTTTAACATGTCATTGTTATTTTCTTTCTTATTAAGCATAGGATGAGCAAGTAATTTCCTCCTGGGTTGTTTCAGAGAGTTTGACTTGTCATGGTGTCGTAAAGGAAGTTGCTATGGCACCTAGGCTTCTGCCACTCATGGTACTGAGGGCACCAATTTCTCTCCTGATAAAGGGAGTAGAATAAACAGCTACCTGCCTTAACAGCAGCATGGGCAGAGCCAGCCAGGGGGCAGCATCCACAGAGGGGAATTCAAGCTCCAAGGAGACACAAACAATGATTCCACTCTACCGCTGATTCTACTCCAATGCCACTTTCTGACTCATTTCCCTCTACTTGACTGTCTCTAGCTCCATCTACATTTCTTCAGGTGGCCCATTTCGTTTCTTTCTATGGCTGAGTGGTAATCCATTGGATACATGTAGATGTATCTTCTTTGTTCGTTCCTCTGTCAGTGGACATTTAGGTTGCTTCCTTGTCTTGGTTATTGTAAACAGTGCTGCGGTGAACATTGAGGCGCATGTATCCTTTTGAATAGGCAATAAGGAGGATTTGCTTCATGGCATTTTGATCAAAAAGATGCTGTGCTGGTAGGAGATCTTTGTTTCAAACATTTATTTTAGTAAATAAGTGTCAACTAAAATTAGATATTTATTTGCTAAAATTAAGTAAATTAAACACTTTATTTCAGTGTTTGCTCATATTTGTTTACTTATCTCCACCCACTTTCCAACATCAGAGTTCATAATGGGAGATTCTATGGACTGGACCAGGGATACCCTGGGGACCTATGTAGAGTATCTGAGGTCCATCAAAATCCTACAGGACCGTCAAAGTCCATTATCAGAGGTACAGAAGCAACAACAGTTGTGGTGGTGGTGACAGTTGTGGTAAAATTAATAATAGTGCTATCACCAGTAGCAATAGCTAACATACATGGGAGGGATGTATTTAAATTGTACGAGGCACCAAATTATGTATTTTATACAGATTATTTCATTCAATCCTTACCCTAACTCTATGATATAGATACTATTATACCCATTTAGTGGCTTCCTAGGTGGCTCAGTGTTAATGAATTTGCCTTTATCAGGAGACGCAGGAGATATGGGTTTGATCCCTGGGTCAGGAAGATCCCTTGGAGGAGGAAATGGCAGCCCACATCAGTATTGTGTGGGAAATCCACAGACAGAGGAGCCTGGCAGGCTACAGTTCATGGGGTCATGAAGAGTCAGACACTGCTTAGCAAATGAGCATGGTAGTATACCCATTTAACAGATATGATATCTGAACCTTAAAGGTGTTAAATATTTTTCTAAGGCTGTATAGCTACTTGGACAGTAACCAATATCTGAACTTCTTTGAAATGGCATAAAGATAATATTTTTCAATGGTAAGGGGTGCTTTAAGAAGACTGGGGCTAAAAGTGAAACTAACTCAACAAATTCAAGATGTACTGAGGAGAATAACCACTTGAGTCAATCTGAGAAGACAAAAGTAAAAATGAACTGTGTCACATATGGAGAACAGTATGGTAGTTCCTTAAAAAACTAAAAATAGAACTTCCCTGTGACCCAGCAATCCCACCATTGGGCATATACCCAGAGAAAATCATAATTCCAAAAGATACATGCACCCCAATATTCACTGCAGCACTGTTTACAATAACCAAGACAAGGAAGCAACCTAAATGTCTATGGACAGAGCAGTGAATAAAGAAGGTGTGGTACATACAGACAACGGAATATCACTCAGCCATAAAGAGGAATGAAACGGGCCATTTGGAGAGGTGTGGATGGAACTAGACACAGTCATACAGGGTAAAGGAAGTCAGAAAGTGGAAAACAAATATCGTATGTTAATGGATATATGTGGAATCTGAAAAAAAACTGGTAAGATGATCTTATTTACAAAGCAGAAATAGAGACAAAGAGAACAAACGCATGAACACCAAAGAGGAAAGGGGATTGGGATGAATTGTGTATTAAATCCCCCCACACGAGCTTTAGACACAATTGATTAATCTATGCTCACTTCTGATCAAAGCTGACTTAACTAGAAATCTAGAATTGGGGTTATGAAATACTAGAATCTAGCTTCTTATGAACAGTAAAAATTCAAGTTTTCTTTTTGGGATATTCTTTCTTACAGACCGACTAGCACAGAGCAGGAGGAAATTTCACATTATTTCTAGTTTCTATTTTCTTATCCTGTCTACATTCCTGCTTGTGAGTTTCATAAGATATCTTAATAATAACATCCGGATTAAAAAAATAGCCAGTTTAGGTTGGTTTCTATAACTTGAAAGAAAAAAAAAATCAAGTAACACAAGGGATTTAAACAACATGGTTTCTCACAAACTATATTATTATTATTATTTTGAGAAAGAGGCTAAGGCTTTCTCAATAACACTTTCTCATCCTTTATAAGATTGTAAGGTAAGGAACTTTGCCAAGTCGTATAATGAGTAGACATCTGGACTATGTAAATTTCACATAACTATGTAAGATTAGATTCTGGAGCTTAATCAGATAAGGTTTATTCTTTTCAAAATGCTGCTTTTTCAAAATGTAGGATGTGCCAAATTTCATATTATTAAATGCACAATTTAAAAATTCAAAGATGAAGGAAGAGCAGTTGATGCAATCTATCACCTTTTCCAAGTATAAAATTTGGTTTTAATTACACTAATTAGAAAATAGACTAAAAACTGTGCACATTTTCCACAAGATAGTAACATAACTTTTTATGTTTCATAATCAGTTACAGAGCTGTGAAATTCCCCACTGGTATCATTGCTAATATATATGCCTCATACTTAAACAAACTTTAGCTCTGATAAAATGCCCACTTGCATTTCTTTGTATGACACACAGGGATTAAAGGATAAGTAGACTCTCATTGGAAAAGACCCTGATGCTGGGAGGGATTGGGGGCAGGATGAGAAGGGGATGACAGAGGATGAGATGGCTGGATGGCATCACTGACTCGATGGACGCGAGTCTGAGTGAACTCCGGGAGTTGGTGATAGACAGGGAGGCCTGGCGTGCTGCGATTCATGGGGTCACAGAGTCAGATACGACTGAGCGACTGAACTGCACTGAGACTTTCATCCAGTGTGTGTTCTCTGCTGCTGCTGCTGCTGCTGCTAAGTCACTTCAGTCGTGTTCGACTCTGTGCGACCCCATAGACGGCAGCCCATCAGGCTCCCCCGTCCCTGGGATTCTCCAGGCAAGAACACTGGAGTGGGTTGCCATTTCCTTCTCCAGTGCATGAAAGGGAAAAATGAAATGAAGTCGCTCAGTGGTGTCCGACTCTTCGCGACCCCATGGACTGCAGCCTACAAGGCTCTTCTGCCCATGGGATTTTCCAGGCGAGAGGACTGGAGTGGGTTGCTATTGCCTTCTCTGGTTCACTCTGTAATGTAGTAGTTAATCCTGAAAACAGTTTCCTGCTGTTTGAGAATATTATCATCTATAATTTCAGTATGATTGGTTGTTGACTGTATCTAACAGTACTGCTGTCTTGATTATGCCACCATGTAAGTTTCTGGTTCCCACCAACCATGTTTGTATCTGTTGAAGCCATCATGCCATAGTCAATGGAGATACGACCCTTGAAAGTATCTAAATGATTAAAATTCAGTTTTTACCTATTTTTCCATTATATTAAAATGACTGATGATCCTAATACCTGTATTTACATATTTAATTCAGTCAATTTTGATTGAATCTTTCAGTTGGACTGAAAAATATGTAGGTTATAAGATACACATGAAATTCACTCTAGGGCTGTGTTTCTCAAACCAGGGAGAAAATTTTGCTTCTAAAAGCCATTACCAATTTTCAGAGACAATGTTTCTGATGTAAGTAGGGTGGAGGACTAAGACTGGTATCTAGTGTATGAAAGTCAGAGATGCTGCTAAATAGCCTCCAAAACACAGGAAAGAAATCTTCTACCTACAAAGGTAACAGTACTGAGGCTGCAGAAACTCTGCTGCAGGGGAGCCCTCTATGTACCCTAAGCAGGCATTTTTAGTTATTTGGGTCAAAGACTGAGTGAGATGTGAGACAACGTCTTGCAGTTACTCATGGATAGGAAATTGCATGGTGATGTCAGATATGAGTCTCTTGGAACATAAGGGCACTCTAATTAAATAAATTGTCTTTTGATCAAGTTGCTTCCCCTGTGGTCAGATCTTGCAATTTACCTCAGAATGAGAAGTAACATTTTTTCTTTAAATTTAATGATGGTTATTGAGAAATCTGAAGAACAAAGGGAGAACAGTGAGTATTACTAATCAATGAATTAATTGCTTTCAGACACTATCAAACATTTGTCTCAAAGTACTTATCAGATTTTTTTTGTTATTTACATACTGTAAGATGTATTAATTGTGAGAAAAATGGGTGACTTTACTCCAACTTTGCACACGACAATTATGAGTCTCATATGGGTAAAGAGCCAGGACCCTGAACCACTTTTGCAAATAGGGTAATTTAATTGTGTAACACTTGAAGTGTCATGGCCCTATGCAAGAAAAGATGATTTTCATTTGAAATCCAAAGCAGGAACTGACTCAGCTCATTACAGGGTGAAACCATAAACTTTCCCAAGGGATAATGGGGCAGAAAAATGTTGATTGTGACAGAGAAGGTGACACATGGAGACAAATATTTCAGAACACAAAATAGCTGCAGTACAGTGAAGCCATTCGTAGCCTGAAAAGTAAAACAGGCAGCGGCTGTCTGAGATTGGAAGGTAGCAAAATCTCCATGGAAATTAAATGAGAACGACTATATTTAAAGTGGACTCTGTGCTGATGTTGGTCATTTCCTTTTTTATGTGAACATTTGCAGAAAATTTTTGGTCTATGTTAGCTCAACATTCAGAAAACTAAGATCATGGCATCTGGTCCCATCACTTCATGGTAAATAGATGGGGAAACAGTGGAAACAGTGTCAGACTTTATTTTGGGGGGCTCCAAAATCACTGCAGATGGTGCCTGCAGCCATGAAATTAAAAGACGCTTACTCCTTAGAAGGATAGTTATGACCAACCTAGATAGCCTATTCAAAAGCAGAGACATTACTTTGCCAACAAAGGTCCGTCTAGTCAAGGCTATGGTTTTTCCTGTGACATGTATGGATGTGAGAGTTGGACTGTGAACAAAGCTGAGCGCTGAAGAATTGATGCTTCAAAAGCATCAATTCAAAAAAAAAAGCACAGTTCAAAACTGTGGTGTTGGAGAAGACTCTCAAGAGTCCCTTGAACTACAAGGAGATCCAACCAGTCCATTCTAAAGGAAATCAGTCCTGGGTGTTCTTTGGAAGGAATGATGCTAAAGCTGAAACTCCAGTACTTTGGCCACCTCATGTGAAGTGTTGACTCATTGGAAAAGACCCTGATGCTGGGAGGGATTGGGAGCAGGAGGAGAAGTGGATGACAGAGGATGAGATGGCTGGATGACATCACTGACTTGATGGACATGAGTTTGAGTGAACTCCGGGAGTTGGTAATGGACAGGGAGGCCTGGCGTGCTGTGTGATTCATGGGGTCGGAAAGAGTCGGATATGTCCGAATGACTTCACTGAACTGAACTAAAGACTCAGAACATGTTAAAAAAAAATGCCCTAGTGCACAGTGGGAAGAATAGCTGTGACACTAGAAAAAATGAGATATAGGAGATATACTTACTTTCCTCACCTTCATGAGCATTGGAGTACCATTCTGATTCAGATCCCTGTCATCCCTTACCAAAATTCTTGGACAAAATGGCCCCTAATGGTTTGGTCTGTCTACCTTCAGGATGCCTGTCTCTCTCTCTCATACTTACAAACACACACAATTTTAAATTGAAACCTGGTGGCTCAGCAGTAAAAGAATCTGCCTAGGATGCAGGAGGCATGGGTTCAATCCCTGGGTTAGGAAGATCCCCTGGAGAAGGGAATGGCAACCCACTCCAGTATTCCTGCCTGAAGAATTCCATAGACAGAGGAGCCTGGCAGGCTACAGTCCATGGGGTTGCAAAAGTCAGACACAACTTAGCAACTAAACCACCACTGCCACTGAAAGGCAAATTCATCATTCTAATGATTTACATATATTTCCCCCCTTTTCACTGCTTTTCATTATTTCTGTTCTAATAGTGTGCTGCTCAAATAATTATTAATTGTAATTTGTTCTCTTACTATATAATAACATTTCTGTTTGCTTTATAATCTCCACTACTAGAATTTCTATGGATGTATAATTTTCAATATAGTTAATATGTCACAAATTTATTACTGATAAGAACATGTTAAGGAAATCCTGCTTATTGCTTTTCCCATTATTTTTAGACAAAGATGCTCATTACAGTGTTACTTATTCCGAGCAATTAAGAAGTTTCTAAGAATTTTCCAACAGAAGATCAGGATTATATAGTCAACATATAAGACTTCTCCCCCACTGTTTCATAAAAATAACCAAACTGTTCTCTAAGAAATGATATACCAGGTAACATGGGATTCTGGTAATACATGTTTTTAAGTATCTCCATTTGCACTTACCTTTACCGTTAACTTTTACTTAATTAAAAAATTAACTCATTAATTTTAAATTATTAAGTTTACTATTAACTTCTATTATTAACTTTTATTAATTTAAAACCATGATTTCCCTCATGGTCTAGTAGCTAATAAGTATCCATGCTCCCATCATAGGGGGACCAGGTTCAATGTCTGGTCAGGGAACTATTAATAGATCCCACATACTGTAATGAGTTTGCATGCTGCAACTAAAGATTCCAGGTGCTACAACTAAGGCCCAGTGCAGCCAGCCAAATAAATAAATATTAAAAAAAAAAAAAAACATTTTTACCTTAACTGTTATATTACAATTTAGCATTGTGAGCCTAAAGATTAGGTCTACCTTAGAAAAACTCACGAATACTCAAGGTTTTGTTTGCTATAATTTTTTGTTTGTGACCATTCATCAAAAATAACTGCAAATCACATATGTGCAAAACTCAGTGACAGTCATACAAAGAGGAAAAACATGTGGTCTCTGATTTATATAAGTTTGTGACTGGTAGGAATGCCAAGTTGTATGTTCAGATAACCATGATGTTGTGAAATATAATAAATGACAGAAGATAGATGGTTATAGCAATGAAAGTTTAAAAAAAAAAAAAGAAAGTTTAGTAATGCAGAGTAAATCAGAGAAGCCTTTAGGAAGTTATAGCATTTAAGCTGGCCCTTGAGAAAATACTAATTTAGGAAACGAAGACAGGACATGCAAGATGGAAGAAGGCTTGTATCCTCTAAAGTATAGTGCAAAAGTGTGGGTACTTGTGCACAGTTTCTAAAGTGGTACAAAAGCTTTCATCACATTTTCAGAGCCATCACTAACTGCACCACTATATATATAGTGGTATATATAGGCTTGTAAGGTATATATAAGTAGTAAGTAGAGGGAAGGACGGAGAAGGCGATGGCACCCCACTCCAGTACTCTTGCCTGGAAAATCCCATGGAAGGAGGAGCCTGGTGGGCTGCAGTCCATGGGGTCACTAAGAGTCAGACACGACTGAGCGACTTCACTTTCACTTTTCATTGTCATGCACTGGAGAAGGAAATGGCAACCCACTCCAGTGTTCTTGCCTGGAGAATCCCAGGGACGGGGGACCTTGATGGGCTGCTGTCTATGGGGTCGCACAGAGTCGGACACGACTGAAGCGGCACAGCAGCAGCAGTAGAGGGAAGGAATTCTAAGATAAGCACATATTTATTCAATTTATAAATTATCAGGGATAAAATTAGCTAGTAACACCCAACATCTTGAGTTTGTTTTAGTACCCAATGTTTTAATTTATTTTGATGTTAATGCTTGAGGAGGTAGATTGAAACTCATCCCTTGGTGAAAATAATGTCTTAGTCATGATAACTATATTTTTTCTTTAAAGCTTTTTTCATTTAGCGTTTTGCTTTTCCATATAGATCTTTTGAAATAGACTCAACCCAAATCCCATAAAGGAGAAAATCATGTACGTACACACACACACACACACACACACACACACACACACCTGTTAATAAACTAGTGGATGTGGTGGAATTCCAGTAGAACTAATCAAAACCCTGAAGGATGATGCCCTCAAGGTGTTGCATTGTTTAAGTCAGCAAATCTGGAAGACCCAGCAGTGACCACAGGACTGGAAAAGGTCAATCCTTATCCCAGTTCCCAAGAAGGGTAGTACTAAAGAATGTGCTACCCTTCAGACAAGTTGCACTCATCTCCCATGATATTAATGTCATGCCTAAAATCTTGCATGCTATGCTTCAGTACTATGTGAACCAAGAATTTACAGATGTCCAAGCTGGGTTTAGAAAAGGAAGAGGAATCAGAGATCAAATTGCCAACATTCACTGGATGACAGAAAAAGCTAGGGAATTCCAGAGAGACACCTACCTCTGTTCCATTGACTATGCCAAAGCCTTGGACTGTGTGGATCATAACAAACTGTGGAAAGCTCTTAAAGAGAGGGGAATATCAAACCATCTTATCTATTTCCTGAGAAACCAGTGTGTGGGTCAAGAAGCAACAGTCACAACCCTGTATGGAACAACTGATTGGTTCAAGATTGAGAAAGTACTAACACAGCACTCTCTGCTATCACCGTATTGTTTAACCTATACACTGAGCACATCATGAGAAATGCTGGGCTGAATGAGTTACAAGCTGGAGTATCAAGATAGCGGGAGAAACATCAACAACCTCAGATATGCAGATGATACCACCCTAATGGCAGAAAGCAAAGAGGAACTAAGGAGCCTCCTGAGGGTGAAGAAGGAGAGTGAAAGAGCTGGCTTAAAACTAAAACAACAACAACAACAACAACAAAAAACTAAGACCATGGCATCCAGCCCCATTAATTCATAGCAAATAGAGGAGGAAAATGTAGAAGTAGAGACAGATATCCTCTTCATGGGCTCTGAAAACACTGTGATGGTGACTCAGTTCAGTTCAGTTCAGTCACTCAGTCGTGTCCGACTCTTGGTGACCCCATGAACTGCAGCACGCCAGGCCTCCCTGTCCATCACCAACTCCTGGAGTTCACTCAGACTCATGTCCATTGAGTCAGTAATGCCATCCAGCCATCTCATTCTCTGTCGTCCCCTTCTCCTCCTGCCCCCAATCCCTCCCAGCATCAGAGGCTTTTCCAACGAGTCAACTCTTCACATGAGGTGGCCAAAGTACTGGAGTTTCAGCTTTAGCATCATTCCTTCCAAAGAAATCCCAGGGCTGATCTCCTTCAGAATGGACTGGTTGGATCTCCTTGCAGTCCAAGGGACTCTCAAGAGTCTTCTCCAACACCACAGATTAAAAGCATCAATTCTTCGGCGCTCAGCCTTCTTCACAGTCCAACTCTCACATCCATACATGACCACAGGAAAAACCATAGCCTTGACTAGACAGACCTTAGTCGGCAAAGTAATGTCTCTGCTTTTGAATATACTATCTAGGTTGGTCATAACTTTTCTTCCAAGGGGTAAGCGTCTTTTAATTTCATGGCTGCAGTCACCATCTGCAGTGATTTTGGAGCCCAAAAAACCCGAGGAACGGTGGCTGCGCAAGCACAGGAGGGCCTAGAGGAGCTATCCCACGTTGAAGGTCAGGAACGGCGGTGGTAAGGAGATACCCATCTTCCAAGGTAAAGAGCAGCGGCTGTGCTTTGCTGGAGCAGCTGTGAAGAGATACCCCATGCCCAAGGTAAGAGAAACCCAAGTAAGATGATAGGTGTTGCAAGAGGGCATCAGAGGGCAGACACAGTGAAATCATACTCACAGAAAACTAGTCAATCTAATCACACTAGGACCACAGCCTTGTCTAACTTAATGAAACCAAGCCATGCCTGCGGGGCAACCCAAGACGGGCAGGTCATGGTGGAGAGGTCTGACAGAATGTGGTCCAGTGGAGAAGGGAATGGAAAGCCACTTCAGTATTCTTGCCTTGAGAACCCCATGAACAGTATGAAAAGGCAAAATGATAGGATACCAAAAGAGGAACTCCTCAGGTCATTAGGTGCCCAGTATGCTACCGGAGATCAATGGAGAAATAACTCCAGAAAGAATGAAGGGATGGAGCCAAAGCAAAAACAATACCCAGGTGTGGATGCGACTGGTGATAGAAGCAAGATCCGATGTGGTAAAGAGCAATATTGCATAGGAACCTGGAATGTCAGGTCCATGAATCAAGGCAAATTGGAAGTGGTCAAACAAGAGATGGCAAGAGTGAACATCGACATTCTAGGAATCAGCGAACTAAAATGGACTTGAATGGGTGAATTTAACTCAGATGACCATTATGTCTACTACTGTGGGCAGGAATCCCTCAGAAGAAATGGAGTAGCCATCATGGTCAACAAAAGAGTCTGAAATGCAGTACTTAGATGCAGTCTCAAAAATGAAAGAATGATCTCTGTTTGTCTCCAAGGCAAACCATTTAATATCACAGTAATCCAAGTCTATGTCCCAAACAGTAATGCTGAAGAAACTGAAGTTGAACGGTTTTATGAAGACCTACAAGACCTTTTAGAACTAACACCCAAAAAAGATGTCCTTTTAATTATAGAGGAGTGGAATGCAAAAGTAGGAAGTCAAGAAACACCTGGAGTAACAGGTAAATTTGGCCTTGGAATGTGGAATGAAGCAGGGCAAAGACTAATAGAGTGATGGTGACTCCCGCCATGAAAATCAAAAGATATTTGCTTCTTGGCAGGAAAGCTATGACAAACCTAGACAGTGTGTGAAAAAGCAGAGACATTACTCTGTCAATAAAGGTCCATATAATCAAGGCAAGTGTCTTCCCAGTGGTCATGTACGGTTGTGGGAGCTGGACCATAAAGAAGGCAGAGCACGAAACAATTGATGCCTTTGAACTGTAGTGCTGGAGAAGAGTCCTGAGAGTCCCTTGGATCAAACCAGTCAATCTTAAGGGAAATCAATCCTGAATACTCCTTGGAAGGACTGATACTAAAGCTTAAAGCCCAGTATTTTGGTTATGTAATGCGAACAGCTGACTCACAGGAAAAGTCCATGATGCTGGGAAGGACTGAGGGCAGAAGGAGAAGAGGGTGAGACAGCTGGATGGCATCACTGATGCAGTGGACGTGAACTTGGCAAACTTCAGGAGATGGTAAGGGACAGAGAGGCCTGACGTGCTGCAGTCCGTTCGGTCTCAAAGAGTTGGACATGACTGAATGACTGAACAACACACACACACACACCTATGTATATGTGTGTGTGTGTGCGTCTGTGTGTGCATGCATTTGTGTGCAGTCCGTGCATTGCAACAAAAGATCCTATGTACTGAAACTAACATCTGATGTAGACAAATAAATAAGTGAATATTAAAAATTTAGAACACTAAGATAAATATTATTTAATAACTTCTACACAATGGTAGAGTTGAACTTATCTCCGGAAATCTGCCTCCTAATTCCATTCCCTTTATACTATATTACCTGCCCTGAGGGCAAAGTTACTTGGAGTTCAGGGGTTGGAATTATGGGTTCTTAATATACTTGAAGGTCACTACTTTAATGCTACTTCCATCATCTCACATTTCTTGCACCTACATTCCCTGTGCCTTTCCCCATTTCCTGGTCTTTTGCACTTTGCTCCTTCTCCATTTGTTTTCTATTTCTTTTTTATTTTTAAGAACTCAAAAATCATTTAATTTTTTACTGTAGTAAGAACACTTAACATGGTATCTACCTTCTGAACAAAATTTTCAGGGTACAGCACAGTATTGTTAACCACAGATCCAATGCTGTAAGGCAGATCTTAGAGGTCATTCATCTTGCAAAACTGAGACTTTATATTGGTTAAACAGAAACTCTCCCTAGCCTTTGACAACCATCCTTTACTCATTGCCTCTGACTTTGACTATTTTAGGTACCTCATATAAGTGGAATCTTGTAGTATTCGTCCTTCTGTGAATGGTTTATTGCACTCAACACAGTGTCCTCCAGAGTTACCCATGTTGTTGCATATGGCAGGATTTCTTTCTTCCTTCAAGGCTGAGTAATACCCAATTGCAATATCCCAAGGCTATAGATATAATACAGATATGTATCATAAGAGATCCGTCTCCCGTATGGGTGGATAAAGAAGATGTGGTACACACACACACACACACACACACACACACACATATATATATATAATGGAATATTACTAAATCATAAAAGGACTGAAATTGGGTCATTTGTAGAGATGTGGTTGGACCTAGTGTTTGTCATACAGAGTGAAAGAAAGTAAGTCAGAAATAGAAAAACAAATACCGTATATTAACACATATATGTGGAATCTAAAAAATGGTACAGATGAACCTATTTGCAGAGCAGAAATAGAGATAAAGGTGTAGAGGACAGATGTGTGGACACAGGGTGGGGAAAGGGAAGACTGGATGAACTGGGGGATTGCGACTGGCATGGACACAGTACTACACATGCAATAGCTAGCTGGTGGGAACCTGCTGTACCGCACAGGGAGCTCCGCTCGGTACTCTGTGATGACCTAGATGAGTGGGATGCAGGTAGGGTGGGAGGAAGGTCCAAGAGCGAGGACATATATGTATGCATACAGCTGACTCATTCATTGTACAGCAGAGACTACCACAGCATTGTAAAACAATTATACTCCAATAAAAAGTGATATCCATCTCTTTTCTTTTCTTTTTTTTCATCTCTTTTCTTACAGGGGATTTGACTCATTTCCCTTCTATTTCCAACCACCATGCTATTTGATACCTGATGATTATAAGCCCTTAAGCAGATTCCTTCTTGTAAAATGTCTGTCCCTATGCATACGTCACTCCTTCATTTATAGGATTCTTGGAAACTAACACGATTAACCTCTTCACATATAAGATGTGGAATAGATTGCAGGTATTGTGTATTTTTTGAACTAGAGAACTGAGTAAGCGGAAGGGAAGAGATCTGATGGACCACTGAAGAATGTAATGGAGGCGCCACTATGCATTTCTAAAGTGTCTCAAATACAATAAAAAGAAGTTGCCTCTTGACAATTTAATGATACAGAATAGAATAAGTTGGTAGAATTGTCATTCGCAAATGGAAAATTGGGGTTTATAAAATTATTATTTGATCTTGGTTATTATTCAGCTCTACTGTGAATTCACAAGATCTTTAGCACCCTGGGAATTCCAAATACATATATTTTGTCAGTCTTCAAAAAAAAATTCCGCTTTTATATTGATGTCTGCCAATGATGCTGGGAAAGTCCATGATGGAACAGGATGTGAAAGCTTCTTCAATGTTTAGTTTATGAGTTTAACTATAGCTTCTTCTTAGATTTGATTTTTACATTTTCTCAAGGTGGAAAACAACTCTTGTATAAGCTTAAAGTACACAGTGTTCACATAGTCTGTCAAAAAAATTCCTTTGACAGTGTTGATAGAAGAGTACAACTCTTTTTTTTTTTACCACTGCGAAGAGTGCTTACTACTTTTAGAATTTTACCTAATTCTCCCACAACAAGGACCAGATAAAATGACTCCATATCTAACTGTGAGGATAAATGACCCTGCTTGATGCTTCTTGGGACACCCCTGAGAAGACAAGCATGGGGTCATCAGGGGCCAGGTAGCAGCTAGGCATGCCTAGATTAAAAGTTTAACATCACAGGAGTTGGACTAGCCATACAGTTGCCATGTCATTACGCTCCAGGTAAGGTAAGGTAAGCAACTTGCCTGGGTTTGCAAGCATTTTCCACATTTGGTGCTGAATACCGCATGTGCTGGGAAGACATTCAGTTCTGGACAAATTTAATACACAGAATGTCACTGACTTAAGATGATGCAAAAGCAATACTCATTCAGTAGAAAACATACCAGGAATTTTGATCTTTTTTGAACATTTCTGGTGATAGGTGGTACGATAATCTCTCATGATGCTGGGCAGGCCAGCAAGCCTGCAGCTTGCAGTCAGCCAGGTGATCACAAGGGTAAACAAGCAATATGCTTACCTCACAGCCATTCTGTGCCCAACCATTCTGCTTTTCACTTTCAGTACAGTATTCAATTAATTACATAAGATATCCAACACTTAACTATAAAATGAGCTTTGTGTTAGATGATTTTGTCCAACCATAGGCTAATGTAAGTGTCCTGAGCATATTTAAGGCAGGCTAGGCTAAGCTACGATGCTGGGTAAATTAGGAATATTAAATTCATTCTCCACCTATGATATTTTCTACTTACAGTGAGTTTATTGGGCACATAACTCCACTGTAAGTCAAAGAATATCTATAAAGCATCCAAGTAAATATATTTGTACATATACATTTAACAGTTGGAAAGAATATAGAATAAATTGTAATTCTTATTCACAGTGGTTGGATTATACATTTCCTTTTTTTCTTTGATTGAGATGGAGGGAGATGCCAAAAAGTGAACATTTCTGTAAAAAAGCAATATTTTTTAAAACTTAGACATTCTAAATGGTCCAGTTTTGTGGCAAAGCTCATTTGCATCAGTGGTAGCATGAAAATATTTGTAGTGAGAGTTTTTAGTGAGAATTTAATCAATATTTACATATTTATTTTAATTGAGACTTTACATGTATGTTTATTCAGCTTTAGCAAAGCCAGATCCAAAAGTGGTACAATTTCTGTGAATCTGGTCATCCACTTTAACACAGGCCAATTTTGTTTGGTCAGCTTTTGGAGTCTAATGACTACCAATTCTCACTTTCCATTTGGCCTTGCACAAATCAATTTCCCCTTGGAATCTCGATTTCTTGTCCTTTCAAATATTGGGATGAGAGTAAATGGGTTTCAGAGTCTCAAATATGCCATTTTTTGTTTTTCTATTTTTGTGTAGAAACAAATTATACAACCCTGCCTTTATACCATCCAAGAAAGGAGCAAGGAAGTGGCTCAGGGGAGGGATGGAAACGAAGAAAATAATAAAAGTCCCATAAATCACGCATAATAGAATGTGCTGCAAAAAAGTATTGTGATGCTCTGAAAGAGAAAACTGCCCTTAGTTGGGGCAGGATTTGACCTTTTAACCTTTTCTGCAACTTTGACTCCCAAGTTCACATAATCCTTCTTCATGTACTGGAACATACTAAAAATTGATTAAGAAATGAGATCGTCACTGAGGTGCAGAGGTGCCAGGGCTCCAAAGATTCCAAGAAATTAAACTGACTTGTCTAAGACCATAGACAATGGTGGTTTGGAAAAGATTTACTGAAATTTGGTCTTAGGATATTTCTACAATGCAATACAAGTCTAACCCTTCTTTTCTTCAAGAAGAAAAGACAATAGAACAGAACAGAAGCATAGGCTGGGAGCACAGGAAGGGGAAAGGGTGAGAAGATTTCTGACACAGATGTGACTCTGGTTGTTGGAATATGCAGATCCCACACTGGAGTGGAGGGTTACTGCCGTTATGTGTTTGAAACATTTATTTGCTATTTCATTATGCAGCAAACACTTGTTGAACATCTATTATGTTCCAGACAATGTGTGAAGCACTGAAGATACAGATACCATGAAAGGCTTTGAAAAACTGATGGCAGAAGAAAAGAAACTAACAAGTATTATCACAATGATATGTTGTGAACAGCAGGATAAATATAAGTTTTTGAATTAAAATTTTGGGGAAAAAATTTGGAGGGAAGCAGAGTTTTTGCCAGAAATAATTATTTGGCAGTGTTTCAAGGGAGAAAAGATCTACAGTGTACACCATACTAGAAAACTGGAGCCAGTAGTCAACCCAGGCAATTTCTTTCAGAATTCATGTCCTTAATCACTCTGCTGTGATCCTTTATAACTATCAGTAGCTGTCATTTTCTAACAGTAATAATAACAATAACTAAAATGTATTGAGCATTTACATGTATACTCACCCTTAATTATCACATTTAATCCTCATTACAATTTTATGATGTAGGCAGTATTTTAAATTTTATTTTCAAATGGAAAACAAATTAAGAAAGATTAAATAACTTGCCCAAGGGTCAACAGAGCTCAAAGTCACAAATCCAGGATCCCAGCCCAGTTCTGATTAACATTAGGAACTATGCTTTTAATAACAACTTATATTATGCTGCTGGCATGTCACATAAGCCATTTCCCCTCATAATCTGTGCCTCCTTCCCTCTTATTGAGTATATATATATGTCTAGTAGATGTTTCAAATTCTGATTTTTCAAATGAGTCAACATCTTTATATGAAAATATTAGTTCAAATTTACAGTGTGTTTATGCTATTATGAATTATGCTACTTTAATGAAAGTACATTTTGTTTTGACTTTTTATAAAGTATTCTGTGAATGGAAACTTCACAAACTGTTAACGTATATACACAAGTCCATTTGCTTTGAGTCAAGACTACAAGAGGGCTGACACAGGTCACTTTGAAGAGGTCAGAAATAGATATTTATTTGCAATCCACAATTACCATGTATAACAGGGAAGATTGTCTCATGTCCTCTGATCAACCCATTACTATTCCCGGAATAATTTATGTCCTTTGACCTTCACCTTGTTGCTGCTGCTGCTGCTGCTGCTGCTGCTGCTGCTAAGTCACTTCAGTCTTATCCGACTCTGTGAGACCCCAGAGATGGCAGCACACCAGGCTCCCTGTCCCTGGGATTCTCCAGGCAAGAACACTGGAGAGGATTGCCATTTCCTTCTCCAATCCATGAAAGTGAAAAGTGAATGTGAAGTCACTCAGTCATGTCTGACTCTTCAAGACCCCATGGACTGCAGCCCACCAGGCTCCTCCATCCATGGGATTTTCCAGGCAAGAATACTGGAGTGGATTGCCATCGCCTTCTCTGGACCTTCACCTTAGACCTTCCTTAACATTTTCCAAAGAAGACTTTCCTGATACTTATTGTTACTGGTTCAGTTTCCATCTTCCCCACCTAACTAAACACTTCATTAGGGCAGAAGCTTTATCTGACTTGTTCCCAACTGTATTTCCAACATTCAACCGTGTATGATACCCCTACAATATGCTTTAAATTGAACCATCACTCTTCCCTTTCACATCATCATGATTTCTCATTGTCTGCATTTCTACTCTTACTCTTTAACAAACACAGAGCATCCCACAGAGTGTCTGGAGGGAATTTTTAAAAGCATAAAGCAAATCATACCACTCCCTTAAAGCCTCTAGTGACTTCCATTTTCACTTGGCATAAACCCAAGCTCGGTAAGCTAGCTTAAGCAGAAAGATCATTTTGTCCTCTTCAACTTCACATCCTCCACTGGCACCTTCTTTACACAATCCTCCAACCATGTTGATTCCTCAAACAAACCAAGGCTACGTTCTCATTTCCAAACATTTGATCCTACTATGTGTAATGAAATATTCTTCTTCCTGATCTTCACTTGACTGGGTACCTCTCACCATACAGGACATACAGTATAGTTCACCTCTCCAGAGTGGTCTTCTCTGATAACCCTTTCTAGACTCTCTACCCCCTTGCTCAGTTGATCTTATTTACATCATACATGTCTTATTAACTAAGAAAATAAGATGATTTTGATAGTGATATTTTATTTCACCAGGATGTATACTGAGAACAGAAAATCTGACTAACTTCTTCAGAGGATTTGAAGAGTTCAAGGGTTAATAATGCCTGCTGCTGCTGCTGCTGCTAAGTCGCTTCAGTCATGTCCGACTCTGTGCGACCCCATAGACAGCAGCCCACCAGGGTCCCCCATCCCTGGGATTCTCCAGGCAAGAACACTGGAGTGGTTTGCCATTTCCTTCTCCAATGCATGAAAGCGAAAAGTGAAAGTGAAGTCGCTCAGTCATGTTCGACTCTTAGTGACCCCATGGACTGCAGCCCACCAGGCTCCTCCGTCCATGGGATTTTCCAGGCAAGAATGCCTAACAAATAGCAAATAGATATTCAAATGTTGATGGACTTATTTAAACATGAATATAAGTATATCCTAGAAGTATGTTCACATGAAGTACCACTGATAAAAAAAGACCAGGTGGATAAGTGGACCTCAGGTCATGTTTGGCTTCAGACGTTTACTATGTCTTCTGTAGGGGTGATAAGTACTACCTCTTTGCCTATACTCTGTTGCTCTACATGAACATGCAATATCAGTTAATTTTAATCATATTTTCTCTCCTAGAAATGAATATTTAAATTGAGTACACAGTTACAAGAGGCAGCTAGAACAATCTATTTGAAGGAAATAAAAGCAGCAGAAGCTCACAGACTGAGATTTGCTCAGCTAGCAGTGTCTGCTTTCTTATGCCCCACATACTCAATGCATGTCTTTTACCTGTGGAAGCTTATCAGAGTTGTTTTCTGTTGCTAAGAACCATAAGACTGCCATATCATGAGAGAAGTGTGACCTCGAGAGTTTTAGGCTGAGCAGAGGAATTGAAAGATCAGGAAGTTGAGTTGGGGTAACAGGTGGACTGTTGAAATTGTGTCAGTGGTGTTTCAATGACTCTAGTAGATGCTGAGATAGTTTAAGCAGGATCTGTATTTCTGTGGGCAAACAAGTTTTATTTAAAGGGGCATAAAGTGACGGACAATAGGAGGCATGACAGTGGCCTCCAATTAGTGTTTCAGGTGTACTACAATATTTTTTTTTTTTGGAAAGCAAAAAAGATAAACTATGAAAAATAAATCTCTTTTTAAAATTTCTTGTGATTTTTTTATTTTTTTGTATCATTCTTACACTTTAAATAATGCTTCTGAGTAAGTTTTCCTTAGATCTCCTATTTACATTTTATATAGTCAAAGAATTCAAATATCTCTAATCTGCTCCTCTAAAAATGTATGATTCACAATCAAAATGAGCTTCCCTGGGACACTCAAGTCAGACTTCTCTTCTTCTTGATAAGCCCATGTTTCCCCAAAGTCTCTATGACTTGGGTCAATTGATTATTGACACTTAATATCTTCGTTCTTCAGATGGGGATTTGATATAAGCAGAGCCTACTTAGAACAAAGGCAGTTTCATTATGCTGGATAATTACATTTTTGGATGTAATTGTCTCCACTGGGATCTCATGAAAACCTAAAGCAACAGAATTATTAAAAGGCTTTGGATAGCCTTCTATTAATCAAGATGGTTTTTAATAGAGAAAATTTCTATAATAAAAGAAAATGTTTCCTTGTATCATGTGTAACTATGAAACAATGATTTTCTTTCTCCCATTCATTTACTCCCTTCCAGTTGTGTTGTGTTTAATTACAGCCCAGGTAGCAGTTTAACCCTATTAAAGCTATTAATATAGGTAGGCAATTAAAATTCACTTAACAGATAAGAGTTTCCTTTATATGCTTGCTTCTTTCTTAATTATAACATGGGAGAAAACAGACCTTCAACAACAGTATAAGAAAGATTTGTATAGTGTTTTCTGGTTTATAATGTGCATTCATTTCTATTTACTCACATGATTCTCTCCTAAAATCTGTGCTAAATATCAGTATCTCCATTTTGAACGTAAACAAAACAGGGCTCAGGAGTTATAGGATCATGTGGTCATCAAATGAAAGAGCAGGGATTTGAAGTGAAGTTTACAGTGTCTCAAAGTCCACATTATTTCCCCCAAATCATAGGAAAGCTATGGCCATATAAGGCTAAATTGTATTTAGAGAGAGAAAAGAGTGGTCAATAAGCCAATTCCCCTTGCTCTACTTTGGAAAAATAAGTTGCTATTTCTCATTGAAATAGTTAATCCATTGTCCTTGTAGAAATCTCATACTGATGTCCCATCAGTAAATAGTCATCTCCAAATAGACTTAGAGTCTCTAAATTTTATCTCATTTTATTCTTGTTACTATTATTATTTTTTTAGGATAAGTAAGTATAATCCTAACGGGTGAGTATTTTCTCACAATAATCAGATACAGTGATGAGTGTCTTATACCCACATGACTGACAGACAGATGAAACCAGGGAAGCAGGTTAGTATCCCCCACTCAATCATATCATTTCGATTCTCCGAGCCGACTTGCAGCACACAGCAGCTTCTAGTGGTTCATGGAAGGAGAACAGTAATCCTGAATGTTATAAATAGGTTGTTTGGTCAAAATATTGACAACCTAATTGAAAAATATATATCCTACTGTTTCACTGTTTGCTAGCCAGAGAAATGAGACAGAAACCCCAAGGAATCACAGAAGGCTTCATATGACCTGCCACTTTGAGTTATGTAACTGTATTACCCCAGTGAATGAAAGACCTTGTTTATTTTTAGTTTCTTATTTTTCCCATCAACTTGGTCTATGAGACAACTATAAACAACAAATGTTGAGAAGACAAAAAAAGTTGTTAAAACTTTCTTGGCTCAAGTCTTCATATAGGTTCTTTTTAAAGAGACAGGAAAGAAAATTGTTGGTGCATCTTTACCTTTACCAAAATCCACATGAAGGAGCCGGGAACATTTCCATGGCTGCAAATAAAGTACTGAAGCTGCTAGTGAACAAAATTAAGGTTGTTTAAGAGAATGGGGCCTTGGAGTGTCCTTGACATTCTGATTGATTCATGACTAATATCTATATCTGTGTATATTACAAAAGTGGAATTTATTGACCAGACTACTTGGTCATTCTAAACCATGTATTGAGCACTTTAGAGAAAGTAATGGAGAGAGTCACACTTGAAGGAAAATGAGAGGCAGTAATAGTGAGTGCCTATGAAATCTCGCTACTCAAAGTGGGCTTCACAGAGGAACCACACAGACACACTACATAACTTCTCTAAGCCAGATGTCCCCAATAATGGGGATCTCAGGCATGATGATCTGAGGTGGAGCTGAAAGAAATAAAGTACACAGTAAATGTAACACTCTTGAATAATCTCGAATCCATCCCACCTTGCCAGCCCTGGTTCATGGAAAAATTGTCTTCCATGAAACAAGTCCCTGATGCCAAAATGTTAGGGACCACTGCTCTAAGCTATAGAAAGGAAAAGCGAAAGTCGCTCAGTTGTGTCTGACTCTTTGTGACCCCATGGACTATACAGTCCATGGAATTCTCCAGGGCAGAATACTGGAGTGGGTAGCTGTTCCCTTCTCCAGGGGATCTTCCCAACCCAGAGATTGAACTCAGGTCTCCCGCATTGCGGGAGGATTCTTTACCAGCTGAGCCACAATGGAAGCCCAGGAATATTGGAGTGGGTAGCCTATCCCTTCTCCAGCAGATCTGCCTGACCCAGGGATTGAACCGGGGTTTCCTGCAGCTCTAATCTATAATTTTCTGTTAACTGGGGATAAATCATATTTACTTTAAGTCTTGTCATGAGACAAACACAAATATATCACTCCTCGTATATCATGTCCAACACTTTCAAATCATGCCTAACTAACCCTACACCTGACACTATTTTATAACCACATTACTACTGTATCTTAAATTAATATTCTTAAGTTCCTTTTGGGCACACCTTGCAATTCTTCCCCCAAACTTCTTGCCATTATGTCTTTTGTTGTTTAGTCGCCAAGTCATGTCCGACACTTTGGACCCCATGGACTGCAGCACGTCAGGCTTCCCTGTCTATCACCAACTCCCAGAGCTTACTCAAACTCTTGTCCATTGAGTCAGTGATGCCATCCAACCATCTCATCCTCTGTCATCCTGTTCTACTCCTGCCTTCAATCTTTCCCAGCATCAGGGTCTTTTCCAGTGAGCCAGTCCTTAGTATCAGGTGGCCAAAGTATTGCAGTTTCAGCTTAAGCATCAGTCCTTCCAATGAATATTCAGGACTGATTTCCTTTAGGATGGACTGACTGGATCTCCTTGCTATCCAAGGAACTCTTAAGATACTTCTCCAACACCACAGTTCAAAAGCATCAACTCTTCAGCGCTCAGCTTTCTTTATAGTCCAACTCTCACATCCATATATTACTACCAGAAAAACCAAAGCTTTGACTAGATGGACATTTGTCGACTTAGAGATAACTAAAATATTCATTGTTCTTTCTTTTAATTAATAACAGTACCTGAGCTTTTAATGAAACTAATGTGCTTAATTAAGATAAAAGAAAATAAAACCAAATGCATAAAAACACTACATTTGAAAGCAATTTCATAGAAGTCCCTTTTGGCAACTTCTGTTTGCATCAGATTGTCCAGAACCTTGACACATGCTCCTGCTAAACTGAATAGAGGATGGGAGATACGGAACAGCAGATAGAATAGTCAGTGGACACCACTATCTTTGGTACATTAACTGATACAAACATTTTCAACTTTTTCTTGAGTAAATTAAAAAAAAATAGTGTTACATACATTTTGCCACAATAACAAAGACAACATAAAAAAAAAAAAGTACCTGAAGCATTGGAACTTGAAGCCCTCTGAAGAAAAAAAATGTGTTTTTATTTTTTTTTAAGAGAAGTCAATATAAATAAGAGAGAAGGCTTTCAGAAAGAATATCTTTCCCTCTTTCTCCCACATCCTGTATAGAATGTGGGTATAATGCCTGGAAACACATCATTTTTTGCTTCTTTTTGAGGGGTATAGTTGCTTCTGGGCTTCCCTGGTGGCCCAGAGGTAAAGAATCCACCTGCCAATACAGGAGACACAAGGCTAGATCCCTGGATGAGGAAGAACCCTTGGAGAAGGAAATAGTAATCCACCCTACTATTCTCACCGGGGAAATTCCATGGACACATGAGCCTGGCGGGCTATGGTCCATGGGGTCACACAGAGTTGGACATGATGGAGTGACTAAACAATTGTTGCTTTACAATGTTGTGTTAGCTTCTGCTGTACAATGAAGTGAGTCAGCTCTATGTATACATAGACCCCCTCTTTCTTGGACCTCCCCTGACCTCCATTCCATCCATCTAGGTCCTCGCAGAGCATCCATCTGAGCTCCCTGTCCAATACAGGAGGTTCCCAATAGCTGTCTGTTTTTCAAGTAACAGTGAAGACACGTCAATCCCAGTCTCCCAGTTCAGTCCCCAGCCTGTGCCCACACATCCATTCTCTAGGTCTGTGTCTCTATTCCCGCTCAGAAAACAGATTCATCTGTACCATTTTTCTAGTTTTACTGTGATCAGCTAAACTGAGGGAAATTTCAATTAAATTGCAGAAATGCCAGACCTTACTGACCTTGGTTGGTGAACCAATGATAGCAGCCCCACATTTGGAATGAATGTTGTAAGACCAATAGGCCTTTACTTATTGAAGCTGCCAGTTCTTAAAGGTGTATCCATTCCTAATGAATACACTTAGTTATTCGGGCTGTACTGGATCCCTAACAAACTTCTGTTCCCAGAAACAAATTCCAGTCTCTATGATACAACTCTTAAGTTGGTTAATCTTTTTTCTTTAAAGGCTCTGAATTGAGATGCCTATCTCTTCTCAGTTGCAATTCACAGAGCCCGAATAAGTAAGGAAACAGATACGATTTCTTGTTTAACAGAGGCCATCTTCAGAGTAGGCTGATTGTCATAGGAGAGTACTGTATAGGTCACCAAATCTTAGAGCCTGATATTAGGAAAGGCTCTGTGGTTACCTGATCCAGTGTTTCCCAACCTGATAACATAAGTATAAACACTGAGTATCATAAGGTGTTGACGGGGGGAAGGCAGGAAAGGAAGGAGGGAAAGAGAGAGAGAGATTTCCTGGCTTCTCTCCAAAACAACAGAATTCACGGTAGGAGGAGATAGTTGATGGCAGGCAATCTGAAAGAATAAGACACACTTTTATTTTTACAGAAAATTCTCCAACGGGGTCAGTGGTTTCCAAGGTCAATCTGACAGTTAAAGGAACTTAAGCCCAAATAAGGGAATTGACAAAACCTTTGGGGTCAAAGTGATTGATGGCAGAATCAACATTACAAACCTATAGCCAGGCTACTTATCTCAGATTTATTCCACTGAGCGCCTATCTGGTGAGGTTTTGGGAGATATTTCTCCTGGTCCCTTCTCTGTGAGGTAACTGAAAACTGAGTATTGGACTCTTATTTGCACATCTCTCGTGCATATCTTGCATGCATACAATAAGACCCAGGGTTTTTTTTTTTTTTGGTCCACCTATTAATAGAAAGTGAAGGTGAGGAGGGGAAAATTCAGGAAATGTTAAGACCCAATATGCAAGGTATGTGAACGTGAAAGTCGCTCAGTAGTGTCCAGCTATTTATGACCCCATGAACTATACAGTCCATGGAATTCTCCAGGCCAGAAAACTGGAGTGGGTAGCCTTTTCCTTCTCCAGGGGATCTTCCCAATCCAGGGATTGAATCCACATCTATAGACATCATTAGATTTCTTCTTAGTTGAGCAAAGTAAGACTCAGTCAGTTCAAGAAAATTATCTAAATTCACAAAGCTGGAGAGCAACAAAGCAAGGGTTACAAATAATCTGAACGCCTTCAACCTTTTGTTGCTTTGTCAATAGTGTGCAGTTACTAATGAAGGACACGGCCTGGTGCACACACTGTTTCAACAAATATAGGACTACTGAAATTGCGATATGAAATCCAAATCAGCCTTGGTATTCTTTACTTGAATGTCCCTCAAAGCAAACTGAAGCCTACGTGTCAGAGCTAGATATTAGAATTATTTATGTCCAAGTTAGAAATCATATACTTATTTGCTTAACATTTGCACTGAGCTTGCAAAAAGCAGAACCTCCATATTGATACTGTTTTCAGGGCCTATATTTTGGTTTTTCTTCCATATTCTCCCCTAAACTGCAGCCCACAGTTCTCCCAACTGTGTAGAATTTATGTCAAAAGCAAGAAGATGAGAAAAGACAGTATACCTTGGAGTACTGATACCGGATTCTTTCCAAATGAAATGGTCAAACATGAATTTCTGGACAGAACAGTTTTGCCAGGGGTAGGGACAAGACATGATAGTCAATTAAGATAAATATTTTTCTAAGCCCCATTCTGCCAGTGTGACATAATTGTCAGTCCTTTCTACTCTTCCACAGAATCAGAGAATTATTTGATGAGTAAATTTTGATTTCCCAGCTCTCAAAGAGAAAGTCAAACTCTGTGATTTTGCAAGGCCTACAAGAGGATATAATTTACCAAAGTCACATGAGGGCACCTCATTCTCTAGTTTGTAATGATGAAGCAGAACCTAATTAGAGTCCCTAGTCCTGCTCCTACCCTCATAAAACTCTTTCTACAGCATCAAGAGCTTAAAAAAGTGAATCAGATCTGAGTCTTCTCTAAACCCTCCACTGGTTTTCCGTCACTCTTCATATTGAATCCATACTCCTTCCAATGGTCCATGGTGTATGACAATTTGGCCTTGAAGCCTTCCTTGCCCTCTTGTCTAATCCCATCTGCCTTTTTTTGCCCCAGTAAACTCACTTTCTTTTCTTCAACACAATGAATTGGTTCTGTCTCAGAGCCCCTCACTATTCTCCCTTCGAGGAAAGTTCTTCCCATCTTTCTCCCTGGGTGGTTCCTCCTGCTCAGATCTCTGGCCCCAAGTTCCTGCCACAGGGAGACCATCTCTGTCCACCTAACATCTTCCCCCTTTAAAAAAAAAAATCTGAGAAAATATACCTAACATAAAATCACCATCTTACCCAAATTGTAATATATAGTTTATAAGTGTGGAGTATATTCATGCGAAGTATATTCACATACTTGTGGAACCAGTCTCCAGAATATTTTCATCTTGCAAAACTGAACTTCTGTGCCCGCTAAACAACTTATTTCTCTCTTCAGTCCCTTGTAACCACTATTGTGCTTTCTGTTTCTGTGAGTCTGACTACTCTAGATACCTCATACAAGTGGAATCGTGCAGTTATTTGTCTTTTGGGGATTGGAATATTCCCCTTAGCACTAATCCTCAAAGTTCATCCATATTGTAGCATGTGTCGTAATTTCCTTCTGCTTTAGGCTGAATAATATTCCATTGTATCTATTATCACATCTTGCTTATCCATTCGTCTGTTGTTAGACCTCTGGGTTACTTTCACCTTTTGGCTTTTATACACAATGCAGCTATGAACACGGGTACACAATAGATATACCAAATATCTACTGTTAGGTCTAATTTTATGAGGAATTGTTTTCTTCTATGGTAGCACCATTTTATACCAATACCAACAGTGCACAAGTGTTTCATTTTTTCCACATCTTTGCCAACACTTGCTACTTTCTATTTTTTTTATAGCAGCCATTCTAGTGAATGTGAAGTGATATTATGATTTTGATTTCCCTAGTGATTAGTGATGTTGAGTATTTTTGTGTGTGTGTGTGTTAAAGGTTGATATATTTTCTTTGGCAAAATGTCTGCTTAAGTCCTTTTTAATGATTTCATGACAGCCTGCATCTAATACTGGTAAATGTAGGTTGTTCACAGTGTTTTTCTGTTATAGTTATTGATTCAATAATACCATTGTATATAAGTAATGATTGGCAATTCTGATATTCCCCCTAGAAAAAAACTTTTTGGAGGAGAATTACAAATAAATAGATCAAGATGTATAGACATTTTATAAGATCTTTTATAAAATTTTATATCTGTAATATGTAAATAGCTCTTATAAATAAATAAGAAACAGGTGGAATTCCAGTTAAAAATTAGTAAGGGGCAGATAATTGACAAAAGAAGAAACAGTCAACAAGTCTAATGAGGTAAAAATGTTTTGACCTCATTAGCAGTCAAGGAAGTGCAAACAGTGAAAAGTTATTTGCAACTAGTCGAATTGTAACCTTTTCCTAAAAAACACTGTTGGTATTGGTAAGATGTGAGAAAACTGGCACACTTATACACTGCTGGTAGAATGTAACTATTTGTGTTTTTCCTAAGGATAATTTGATAATGTATATCAAAAGCCTTTAAAACCACCCTTTGACCCAATAACATCACTTCTAAAAATTTAGTCTCAGGATTTAATGATAATTAGAGATGTATACAAAACTTTGCTATAACAAAGTTTTGATAAGAGGAAACCCCTGGAAATGATGGTAACTGATTAATTAAAACATGTTCCATCCAAAGCAAGGAGATCATGCAGTATGTCACAAAGATTTTGATTCATGCTTCCAACAATTTTTCAGAAGTGATGCACCAATTTGCACTCCCACTAGCAGGTTATAAAAGAAATGCCTCAACTTTAAGGGCACAATAGTAGGGTGCTATGTGCAAAGCTGAAAAAATATATATAAATAGTTCCTAACTTAAGAGATAATGAAATGCCATCCCATCTTACCCTAACTCACTAGAATGTTTGCCATTTCCTTTCTGCAAGTTGCCTTTATTCACGTGGATAATGTGGAAAATGTGGTGTTATGAGACCTCTGAAATTCACACATTAGTCTGTTCTATGCTTGTTATCATTATTTAGACACAATTTTGAAAGCAAATACAGGGATTCAATCCCACCATCATCTGGAAACAGTAATGACTGATATCTTCTCAACTGAGCATGTTTTCTGTCTAGTCTTGGAACAGGTCAAAGCCAGAGACTGATTCTGAGACAATTTCGAGCAAATCTGAGATTACTGATTATCTTTGGCAACTTAAGATTCAAACTTTTGGGTTTGCATCACACTCTCAAATATTGTTCTAGAATTTCCTGTGGCATTATGAAAGGAATTAAAAGCCAGCCATGGATAAGACAGTGTTATTAAATGCAACCTATCTCATAATGTCTATAAAAATAATTCATGGCCATTTCACTATTCTCTGGGTTGCCATAATGCCTTATGCACCAGTTGGTCTGCAGCCAAGGCAATAAAGGACACTATTCACTCCATTAGTTCATATGTAAAATGTGCATACTGAACTGCATTTACAAATCTCAAACTGAGTTCCTTAAAGTCACAAGGGGTGATGCACTAGAGTAGGTTATTCTATTTTGGGGGGAGCAGGGGATAAGCTATATAAGATCCCATAAACTGTATAATCCTTTTTTCAAAAACAGCAATAATCTTGGAAATTACTAGACTAGTCTCTTTCTGAGTCTATGGCTCTACACTTTCCCTTCCACACTTCATTACATGTAGAAGTGGCTAATGTTCATGATAGTACAGGCAATAAAGAAAAGATGAATTTCTAATTATTTACATATTTTTCTCTTTTTAAGTGCTGATATGTATTTTCATGATACTTGTGTTACCTATATAATTTACAGATATATCAGCTGGAGTTTTCTAGAGCCTTTCAGATAGATATCATTAAATCCACTCTTCCATCCCATTGGGAATCCAAAGCCCTCTGGTAGGCAGATGTCAGCCAACAAATGTTGGATGGCGAACAAGGGAGAGTAGAGAGTTGCCACCCCCTGATGACTCTGGTTCTGAACCAGCATCTGTGTACGCTGTCTCTGTTCTGAAAAGTATTAGATGAAATCATTTTCTTGGATCTCTTAGAAATCTTGTTTCACAGAAGGCACTGCGTAGTATAGTTTATTTTATAAAATATAGAAGAATGGGCTTCTGCTGGGATTGTGGGAGTTGGGGCATAATAGGAAATTGGCTTAATCACAACCACAACAATGTAAAAATGCACATTAAATTTATGGCCTTTAAAAAAGGTCATAAAAAAAGAGAAAAACTTTTTTGGTCATAAGTGCCTATTTCATATTCTCTCAAGATGAACTTCCTTTTCTTTTTTCTTCGTTTCTCTTCTTTCCGCACTCACATGTGGACTGCCAAGGAGTTAGTAGCTCTTCTTACTAAATAAGGAGGAATCATTCATTTCCCCTGCACTTGTCATGCTGTAATCTACTGCAGCCCATCTTTATACATCCAAACCAAAAGCACACCAAGCTGGAAATTCCCTGGTGGTCTGGTGGTTAAGTCTCCAGCTTCCACTGTAGGGGTCCCTGGCTAGATCCCTCTTTGGGAAACTAAGATTCTTCAAGCTATATGGTAAGGTAAAAACACACACACACACACACACACACACACACACACACACAAAGAGACTCAGAGACTTCCCATTTAATGGGATGCACTCCTTCACAAAACATTTTCGTTGTAAATAATTATGCCTTAATTTTATGTTTTGTTTTGTTTTTTACTTATTTAAAAAAATTCTAAGTTTTTTTTAGGAAAACCCATATATGATACCCATAATCCCAAATCACATGGTTATTATCATACCCACCAGAGACGGAGGGCTCAAACAAAACCTTGTGAGCATTAGGAGACCCCACAGAGACTGAGCCAGACCTGCCTTTGAGTGTTTGAGTGTTTCCTGCAGAGGTACAGGTCAGCAGTGGCCTGCACAGGGGAAAGGGCTCTGGGTGCAATAGGCCTGGGTGTGGCATAAGCCCTCTTAGAGGAGATTGCCACTAACCCCACCACAGAGCCACCAGAACTTACACAGGACTGGGGCAAAAGACTCTTGGAGGATACAAACAAAATCTTGTGTGCACCAGGACCCAGGAGAAAGGCACAGTGACCCCAAAAGAGATCGACCCAGGCTTGTCTGTGAGTGTCCAGGAGTCTCCAGTGGAGGTGCTGGTTGGTGGTAGCCTGGTACATGGTCAGGGGCACTGAGTGTGGCAGTACATGTGTGGGATCTTTTGAGGGGGATCACCATTATCTTCATTACTTCCACCATAGCAGACCCCAGGTAAATAGCAGGGAGGGAACACAGCTCCACCCATCAATAGAAAATTTTATTAAAGATTTACTGAGCATTGCCCAGCCATCAGAACAAGACCCAGTTTCCTCCAAAGTGAGTCTCTCCCATTAGAAAGTTTCCATAAGCCTGTTATACTTATCCCTCAGAGGGCAGACAGAATGAAAATCACAATCAGAGAAAACTAATCAAACTGATCAGTGCATTTTCTTGGCCTTTGCCCTGTTTCATTCTGCATTCCAAGGTCAAATTTGCCTGTTACTCCAGGTGTTTCTTGAGTTCCTACTTTTGCATTCCAGTCCCCTATAATGAAAAGGATACCTCTTTTGGGTGTTAGTTCTAAAAGGTCTTGTAGGTCTTCATAGAACTGTTCAACTTCAGCTTCTTCAGCATTACTAGTTGGGGCATAGACTTGGATTACCTTGATATTGAATGGTTTGCCTTGGAGACGAACAGAGATCATTCTGTCATTTTTGAGATTGCATCTAAGTACTGCATTTCAGACTCTTTTGTTGACCATGATGGCTACTCCATTTCTTCTGAGGGATTCCTGCCCGCAGTAGTAGATATAATGGTCATCTGAGTTAAATTCACCCATTCAAGTCCATTTTAGTTTGCTGATTCCTAGAATGTCGACGTTCACTCTTGAGATCTCTTGTTTGACCACCTACAATTTGCCTTGATTCACGGACCTGATATTCTTTCTTAGAGACTTCAGAATGGGCTGGTTGGATCTCCTTGCAGTCCAAGGGATTCTCAAGAGTCTTCTCCTAAACCACAGTTTAAAAGCATCAATTCTTCGGCGCTCAGCCTTCTTCACAGTCCAACTCTCACATCCATACATGACTACTGCAAAATTCATAGCCTTGACTAGACGGACCTTAGTCGGAAAAGCAATGTCTCTGCCTTTGAAAATGCTATCTAGGTTGGTCATAACTTTTCTTCCAAGGAGTAAATGTCTTTTAATTTCATGGCTGCAATCACCATCTAGGTAATTTTGGAGCATCCAAAAATAAAGTCTGACACTGTTTCCACTGTTTCCCCATTTCCCATGAAGTGATGTGGTCCACTGGAGAAGGGAATGGCAAACTACTTCAGTATTCTTGCCTTGAGAACCTCATAAAAAGTATGAAAAGGCAAAATGATAGGATACTGAAAGAGGAACTCCCCAGGTCAGTAGGTGTCCAATATGCTACTGGAGATCAGTGGAGAAATAACTCCAGAAAGAATGAAGGGATGGAGCCAAAGCAAAAACAATACCCAGGTGTGGATGTGACTGGTGTTAGAAGCAAGGTCCAATGCTGTAAAGAGCAATATTGCATAGGAACCTGGAATGTCAGGTCCATGAATCAAGGCAAATTGGAAGTGGTCAAACAAGAGATGGCAAGAGTGAACGTCAACATTCTAGGAATCAGCAAACTAAAATGGACTTGAATGGGTGAATTTAACTCAGATGGCCATTATATCTACTACTACGGGCAGGAACCCCTCAGAAGAAATGGAGTAGCCATCATGGTCAGCAAAAGAGTCCGAAATGCAGTACTTGGATGCAATCTCAAAAACGACAGAATGATCTCTGTTTGTCTCCAAGGCAAACCATAAACCGCTAGACCATTCAGGTAGGACCTAAATCAAATCCCTTATGATTATACAGTGGAAGTGAGAAATAGATTTAAGGGACTAGATCTGATAGATAGAGTGCCTGATGAACTCTGGAATGAGGTTCATGACATTGTACAGGAAACAGGGATCAAGACCATCCTCATGGAAAAGAAATGCAAAAAAGCAAAATGGCCTTCTGGGGAGGCCTTACAAATAGCTGTGAAAAGAAGAGGACTGAAAAGCAAAGGAGAAAAGGAAAGATATAAGCATCGAATGCAGAGTTCCAAAGAATAGCAAGAAGAGATAAGAAAGTCTTCTTCAGTGATCAATACAAAGAAATAGAGGAAAAGAACAGAATGGGAAAGACTAGAGATCTTTTCAAGAAAATTAGATATATAAAGGGAACATTTCATGCAAAGATGGGCTCGATAAAGGACAGAAATGGTATGGACCTAACAGAAGCAGAAGAAATTAAGAAGAGGTGGCAAGAATACATAGAAGAACTGTACAAAAAAGATCTTCATGACCTGGATAATCACGATGGTGTGATCACTCATCTAGAACCAAACATCGTGGAATGTGAAGTCAAGTGGGCCTTAGGAAGCATCACTACGAACAAAGCTAGTGGAGGTGATGGAATTCCAGCTGAGCTATTTCAAATCCTGATAGATGATGCTGTTAAGTGCTGCCCTCAATATGCCAGCAAATTTGAAAAACTCAGCAGTGGCCACAGGACTGGAAAAGATCAGGTTTTATTCCAATCCCAAAGAAAGGCAATGCAAAAGAATGCTCAAACTACCGCACAATTGCACTCATCTCACATGCTAGTAAAGTAATGCTCAAAATTCTCCAAGCCAGGCTTCAGCAATACGTGAACCGTGAACTTCCTGATGTTGAAGCTAGTTTTAGAAAAGGCAGAGGAACCAGAGATCAAATTGCCAACATCCACTGGATCACGGAAAAAGCAAGAGAGTTCCAGAAAAACATCTATTTCTGCTTTATTGACTATGTCAAAGCCTTTGATTGTGTGGATCACAATAACCTGTGGAAGATTCTTTAAGAGATGGGAATACCAGACCACTTCACCTGCCTCTTGAGAAATCTGTGTGCAGGTCAGGAAGCAACAGTTAGAACTGGACATGGAACAACAGACTGGTTCCAAATAGGAAAAGGAGTATGTCAAGGCTGTATATTGTCACCCTGCTTATTTAACTTCTATGCAGAGTACATCATGAGAAATGCTGGACTGGAAGAAACTCAAGCTGGAATCAAGATTGCCGGGAGAAATATCAGTAACATCAGATATGCAGATGACACCACCCTTATGGCAGAAAGTGAAGAGGAACTAAAGAGCCTCTTGATGAAATTGAAAGAGGAGAGTGAAAAAGTTGGCTTAAAGCTCAACATTCGGAAAACGAAGATCATGGCATCCGGTCCCATCACTTCATGGGAAATAGATGGGGAAACAGTGGAAACAGTGTCAGACTTTATTTTGGGGGGCTCCAAAATCACTGCAGATGGTGACTGCAGCCATGAAATTAGAAGACGCTTACTCCTTGGAAGAAAAGTTATGACCAACCAGAGAAGGGAATGGTAAACCACTTCAGTATTCTTGACATGAGAACCCCATGAAAAGTAAGAAAAGGCAAAAGTATATAACACTGAAAGATGAACTCCTCAGGTTGGTAGGCTCTCAAGATGTTACTGGAGAAGGGTGGAGGAATAACTCGAGAAAGAATGAAGAGACAGAGCCAAAGCAGAAAAAAATACCCAGTTGTGAATGTGACTGGTGATGGAAGTAAAGTCCAATTCTGTAAAGAATGATATTGGTTAGGAACATGGAATGTTAGGCTCATGAATCAAGTTAAATTGGAAGTGATCAAACAGGAGATGACAAGAGTGAACATCAACATTTTAGGAATCAGTGAAATAAAATGGACTGGAATAGGTGAATTTAACTCAGATGGCCATTATATCTACTACCGTGGGCAAGAATCCCTTAGAAGAAATGGAGTAGCCATAATAGTCAAAAAGAGAGTCCAAAATGGAGTTCTTGACTGCAGTCTCAAAAAATGACAGAATGATCTCTATTTGTTTCCAAGGCAAACCATTTAATATCACAGTAATCCAAGTCTATTCCCTGACAAGTAATGCTGAAGAATCTGAAGTTGAATGGTTCTATGAATACCTACAAGGCCTTCCAGAACTAAGACCCAAAAAAGATGTCCTTTGTGTTATAGGGGATGGAAAGCAAAAATAGGAGGTCAAGAGATACCTGGAATAACAGGCAAAAAAATGAAGCAGGGCAAAGGCTAATAGAGTTTTACCAAGAGAACGCACTGGTCATAGCCAACACCCTCTTCCAACAACACAAGAGAAGACTCTACACATGGACATCACCGGAGGGTCAATACTGAAATCAGATTGATTATATTCTTTGCAGCCAAAGATGGGGAATCTCTATAGCGTCAGCAAATACAAGACCGGGAGCTGACTGTGGTTCAGATCATGAATTCCTTATTGCCAAATTCAGTCTTAAATTGAAGACAGTAGGGAAAACCACTAGATCATTCAGGTATGCCCTCAATCAAATCCCTTACAATTATACAGCAGAAGTAACAAATATTTTTAAGGGATTAGATCTGATAGTTGGAGTGCCTGAAGAACTATGGATGGAGGTTTATGACATTGTACAGGAGGCAGTGATCAAGACCATCCAAAAGAAAAAGAAATGCAAAAAGGCAAAATGGCTGTCTGAGGAGGCCTTACAAATAGCTGTGAAAAGGAGAGAAGGTAAAGGTAAAGGAGAAAAGGAAAGATTATACCCATCTGAATGCAGAGTTCCAAACAATAGCAAGGCAAGATAAGAAAGCCTTCCTCAGTGACCTGTGGAAGGAAACAGGAAACAACAGAGTGGGAAAGACTAGAGGTCTCTTCAAGAAAATGAGAGATACCAAGAGAACATTTCATGCAAAGATGGGCACAATAAAGGACAGAAATGGTATGGACCTAACAGAAGCAGAAGATATTAAGAAGAGGTGGCAAGAATACACAGAACTATACAAAAAAGATCTTAATGACTCAGATAACCATGATGGCGTGATCACCCACCTAGAGCCAGACATCCTGGAATGTGAAGCTAGGTGGGCCTTAGGAAGCATCACTATGAGCAAAGCTAGTGGAGGTGATGGAATTCCAGTTGAGCTATTTCAAATCCTGATAGATGATGCTATGAAAGTGCTACCCTCAATATGCCAGCAAATTTGGAAAACTCAGCAGTGGCCACAGGACTGGAAAAGATCAGTTTTCATTCCAATCCCAAAGAAAGGCAATGCCAAAGAGTATTCAAACTACCACACAATTTCACTCATCTCACATGCTAGCAAATTAAAGCTCAAAATTCTCCAAGCCAGGCTTCAGCAATACATGAACTGTGAACTTCCCGATGTTTAAGCTGTATTTAGAAAAGGCAGAGGAACCAGAGATCAAATTGCCAACATCCGTTGGATCATCCCAAAACAAGCGAGTTCCAGAGAAACATATACTTCTGTTTTATCGATTACACTGAAATCTTTGACTGTGTAGATCAAAACAAGTTGTGGAAAATTCTGAAAGAGATGGGGATACCAGACCACCTGATCTGCCTCTTGAGAAATCTGTATGCAGATCAAGAAGCAACAGTTAGAACTGGACATGGAACAACAGATGGGTTCCAAAGAGAAAAAGGAGTACGTCAAGGCTGTATATTGTCACCCTGCTTATTTAACTTCTGTGCAGAGTACATCATGCTAAATGCTGGAATGGATGAAACACAAGATGGAATCAAGCTTGCTGGGAGAAATATCAATAACCTCAGATATGCAGATGACACCACCCTTATGGCAGAAAGTAAACAACTAAAGAGCCTCTTGATGAAAGTCAAACAAGTGAATGAAAAAGCTGGCTTAAAATTCAACATTCAGAAAACTAAGATCATGGCATCTGGTCCCATCGCTTCATGGCAAATAGATGGGGAAAAATGAAAACAGTGAGAGACTATTTTTGGGGACTCCAAAATTACTGCAGATGGTGACTGCAGCCATGAAATTAAAAGACATTCCTTAGAAGAAAAGTTATGAACAACCTAGACAGCATATTAAAAAACAGAGACATTACTTTGCCAAGAAAGGTCCATCTAGTCAAGGCTATGGATTTTGCAGTAGTCATGTATGGATGTGAGAGTTGGACTGTGAAGAAAGCTGAGTGATGAAGAATTGATGCTTTTGAACTGTGGTGTTGTGAAGTATCATGAGAGTCCCTTGTATTGCAAGAAGATCCAACCAGTCCATCCTATAGGAAATCAGTCCTGAATATTCATTGGAAGGACTGATGCTGAAGCTGAAACTCCAATACTTTGGCCACCTGATGCAACGGACCCATTAGAAAAGACCCTGATGCTGGGAAAGATTGAATTCAGAAGGAGAAGAGGATGATCACTGACTCGATGGACTTGAATTTGCTACTTGATGGACACGAGTTTGTGTAAGCTCTGGGAGTTGGTGATGGACAGGGAAGCCTGGCGTGCTGAAGTCCATGGGGTCACAAAGAGTCAGACATGGCTGAGTGACTAAACTGTATTGATGGGTCATATTTCAAGCAAGCAGAATGTTGTTCTACTCATTATTAAACACTTTGTTTCAAATAGTTTTCCATAGGTATTTTTGTCCTTCAGTGACCTAATTGTTTCTTTTAATAACTTTCTACCTTGATCTCAAATGATTCTCTATTTTAAGTGGGCATTGAAAAGTTTCAAATTCATTTGTAAAAGCTTTATTAAGTTTAACAGCAAAATCTCATAAGTTTGGCTTGGTTAATCTATCAATTTAAGGCTCATTAAGATAATGGATGACAAATCTGGAAGAGGATGCCTCTCTTTTCTTTGAAAATGCTTATAAAATCAAGCTCTCAGCTGTTTCCCCATTGTATGCTGCTTTGGAAATGTCAGGCAAGTTTTAACTGTCAAAGCCATCAAAAATACTGCTGAAATTGCAAAGGAAACAATGACTCCCTAGGGAAAACACAGTAAACTGTAGGACCCAGGAGCCTGCTTTTTCCACAAGAAGGGAAGTAAATCTTGAAAGGGCAAAGCCGGAGAACCACCTTCTTCCATGTGAAGTCTACAGAAGATTTATCAGTGTGGGGCTTTGTAGCGAAAGACAATACACTGTTACAACATAATTGTCTTATTAATATAAAGACTCTCCTTGCTTTGGGGGATCTTTTTTTCTACTCTCTCCTGCCCATCTCTGCCAGTTGTGTCTTAACTAAAAATTCAGAAAATGTCTCTTTGTCTCTCCACTCCCCAGATTCTTTAATTGACTTCTGGTGAAGATTTTCCTTGACACAGTGCAAAGAAGATGATCATCTGAGTGAAGTAAACAGAAAGTTCTGGAGGCTGGATCCAATTCTACATAATGAACCTTCTAATAATTGTCCAGATGCTCTGGATGTTTCAGGGTTTTCCTGAAAGCAGAGTCTGAGGCAAGGTCTTAGTTCTCACTGTTGACTACTCAGGGGGCTCAATCTTTCTAGCTAATTTTGAAGTACTATGTGGAATGTGTCACTTTAAAGGATGACATATAGAAACATTTGTCCATGACTCACATCAACACGGGTAGAGGCTGACCACTTGGCATGCCAATACCTTTATATAGTTGGGTTGTTCCATGTGTCAGCTGAACTAGTTCCCAAGAATTTGGCCAAGAGACAAAAAAGGTGAAACTAGTGAAATACAGCAGAAATTTTAGATACAGTATTCTTACGAAACATAAGAGACATGCTTCTCTGAAATCAGAGATTGATCTGAGAGATGTGACGCATATTACCAAATGTGTCTGCTATAGTGTGTCTTCATATTTTACCTATTATAGAGTTAATAAGAAGTCCTATATCACCCTGAGGATTAGAAATCATTTATGTCAAGTGTACACACTGTGAATAATACATGAAGGTTGCTCAGTAAAGACGTTGTAAGTTTGGAGTTTTGAGCATAGCATTGGAAGTTCTTTGCTGGCTAACGTTATTTGGTTTTCCTCCATTATCTATTCCTGATTCCTCTTTAATGTCACCATTGCCCTAACCAACCTGATCTATTTAAAGTCCAGAGTCTTTCTTCTTGATAATATTTATGGATCTAGTATCTTACCAAAAAAGCTCTGAATTTTGCTGGACCTATCAGAGAAGGGAGAGTGAACACTTATAAGCAACTCCAGTTCATAAAATGATACTCATAATTTTTTGTCCTGAAATGCTTAGAAACCTCATTTTGTTAAAATCAGACTAACAACACAGCGCCCATTAATATCCTGGTCATTGACAAGTTCAATGGTTGTTTTAAATTTCTCCTTTTGTGAATAGTTGGTGGAATTTGATGCAGCTGGCTTCACTCTTTTCTTTAAAATGCTCTAGTCTCCATTCTATTCTACCCGAGTTTCTTTTATTTCTGTCTATAACTCTCTGTTTCTTTCAGACTTCTCTACTTTGCCTACTCCTTAATTTTAGTGTTGACCAAGATTCCATCCTTGGCCCTCCACTATTCTCTGCAAGTTCTTTCCTAGAGAGCATGGCGATGAAAGAAATCGTTTGATCTGTAGATTATTTGGAGGTCTTATTATAAACGGCCACCTGCTGACAACAATGCACTAAATGCTTGAACTAGTTACTTATAAGCTGAATCCAATAAGAAACATGCTTTATTTTATCCATGTAGGCTTCCAGAGAAAATGGAATATATCACAAACAATCCAGATTTTTCTGCTCCTCAAAAAAAATTGAGACAAAACTAGGTCAACATCTCTGTACACAAAAATGGTTTAGACTGAATGGCAGCCTTCTAACTTTAGACAAATGAGCTCCCCAAATATGTATACATATCTACTTCCTTACCCATGTATGCTTTCATTTTATTCCTCACCACTTTCTGCAGACTTTAAATAGGATGATAAAGAGCAGAAAATAAGATAACTTTCTATCCAATGTATCTTCAGTCTACTATCCTATCATTAACTTCATGGTCAAATTAAATACTGTTAATTGGTTCTTCTGAAAGTCTGAGTATCCTTGGATTCCTTGACTTCATCTTCCTAACTTTTCATACAACATTGAAATTGTTTCTTAGTCTTTTTTTTTCCTCTTGAATTCTTAGTCTTTATCCCCAGTATCCTGATACTACATCCTTAAATTCTGGCATTTGTTAAAGATTTATTTTTGGAATAATTATTGATATCTATCTATCTATCTGTCTATATATTCACTTGTAGATAACATTTGTGGAGACAGTCTGCCTTAGGGAAAATAGCCCTGGATTGGAGTGATACACTGTATGTCCTAATCTTTCCTGAGTCAGTAAGTAAGCCCTTTGGAAATAACTTCATTCCTCCGGGGACTTTGCAAATTAAGACTTAGTGTTAAAATAGATTATCATGAAGGGTCATTTTGGCTAAACAGTTCTAATTTTGCTACCTTTTTAACCTAGAGAAGCTAGGTTCTCAAAGTGGAGAAGGTCTCCTAAGTAAATTTTAAGCAGATTTATGGTGCAATTTACTGTGCTTCAGACAATTTTACGTAATTTTACATTTAAATTCCTAATAGCCCTATTTCAGAGTTCATTGACAATTCAGTTATTTTTGACAAATACTTACATCCTAGTAAATATAACTGGGCTGATACGCTTTTCAAAAACTCCTTTTTCCTCATGTATGCCTGAGGGAAATTACCTTAGAAGTGAAAGAGTGGTCTCCAAGGAATTAAAGCTAAACAATTCTAAACAATGAACTATATCAAACCTTTTTTTTTTTTTTTTTGGCAACAGAGTTAGAATAAAACTGCCTGTTTCTTCCAGGTTTCCCCAAGGGGTCAATCTCAGAATCTGGGCTTTGATCTAATGGTACTGACCCTCCCTAACTTTCAATTCTCATTTTAGACTACCATAATGCTTCTGAGAGGAAAGAGGTAGAAATAGCCCTCTGGTGGCTTTAAAAAAATGCATTCAACATACCTAGTACAATCCTAGACATAAACCAATAACTCAGTGCATATAGTTTTTTTGTTTGTTTGTTTAATCCTTATTATTCTCATCACTGCCCAGGCTTGTATCTTTAGTTCTGTTGTAGCCAATGACTCTGAGATTCATTGCCAAGTTACAGAACTTCTGTTCCAGGGATGAATGATATTCATCACCAGGTGTTTGTGCAGATTCAGTGCTAGGAATGGTATAGCTTTATAACATATATCATCTGTGGACGTGCCCGCTGCTTTAATTTATTTGGGCCTCAGTTTCTCCAGGAGACAAAACAAGGCATTTGCAAAGAAAGATATTTCATTCTAGTCAGTCTCTCTTTTTCTGTTCTATGATTTTAGCATATTTCATGGAGTTTTCTCCTGGCATATAAAGAAGATTCATGTCTTTATTTCCTATAAATCCTAAAGTTCTGTGATTTATTCCCTTAAGTTTTATGAAGTAATTACTTGCAAGAGCTCTTCCTTGTATGAACTGTAATAAAAATGACTTAAGAAAAATGGTTAGTCTTTGCATAAAATTAGGCAGAAATTAAATTAAAAGGCAGGACATCTGTTCACTTTTACACCAAGCCTTTGAGGATGTTCCCAATGAACTGCAAAGTTTGTGATGATAAGGAAAATTGGGACAAATTTGATTTCTCTAATTGACCTTTCCTACCTCCATGACATGGATGGCTCCATTTCCTATTCTCTGCCTAGTCTGAGCCCAAACTTCCAATTGTGATGCAGAAAGTTCTACCAGTTAATGCATCAACTGGTTCAAGAGGAATTTTCTCTCTTTAAACAGATCTTATGAAGGAGAAAAAGAGTAAAATATAAGCTTATGCAGATAGAATGAACTATAATAGCATCATTAATTGAGTTTTTAATTTATGTAAAGACCTGCATTTACATTTATATTCATTAATTTAATAATTCTTTAAAACAAAACAGAAATAAATCCAAAGGGTCGTTTTGAGCCATAGAATCATCTTTTTCAGAAAGGTACCAAAAGACTGATTGGTTCAAAATTGGTAAAGGAGTATGACAAAGCTGTATATTGCCATCCTGTTTATTTAATTTATATGCAGAGTACAATATACAAAATGTTAGGCTGGATGAATCCCAAGCTGGCATCAAAATTGCTGGGAGAAATACCAACAACCTCAGATATGCAGATGATACCACTCTAATGGTGATGTGAAGAGGGACTAAAGAGTTTTCTTGATGAGAGTGAAATAGGAGGGTGAAAAAGCTGGCTTGAGGTCATGGCATCCAGTTCCATCACTTCATGGCAAACAGAAGTGGAAAAAGTGGAAACAGAGTCAGATTTTATTTTCTTGGGCTCCAAAATCACTGCAGATGATGACTGTAGCCATGACATTTAAAGACACTTACTCCTTGGAAGGAAAGCTATGACAAACCTAGGCAGCATATTAAAAAGCAGAGATATCACCTTGCCAACAAAGGTGCATCTAATCAAAGCTACAGTTTTTCCAGGAATCATGCATGGATGTGAGAGTTGGACTACAAAGAATTCTGAGCACCAAAGCATTGATGCTTTCAAATTGTGGTGCTGGAGAAGACTATTGCTAGTCCCTTGGAGATCTCTCAAGAGAGCAAACCAGTCCATCCTAAAGGAAATCAACCCTGAATATTCACTGGAAGGACTGATGCTGAAGCTGAAGTTCTAATACTTTGGCCACCTGATGCGAAGAGCCAACTCATTGGAAAAGACCCTGATGCTGGGAAAGATTGAGGGCAAAAGGCGAAGCAGTTGCAGAGGATGAGATGGTTAGATAGCACCACTAACTCTATGGTCATGAATTTGAGCAAAGATAATGGAGGACAGAGAAGCCTGACGTGCTGCAGTCCACGGGGTCTCAATGAGTGAGACATGACTTAGTGGCTGAACAACAACAAACCACCAAAAGACTGGCTAAAGATATGAGGTAATAAGATCTAAAATTAATTGAGCACCTATTATATGTAGTATATGATGTGTTTTTGACCTAATTTTTTCCCTAAATGTCAGAAAATCTCATGAAGTATAATATCATTAATCCTAGCATTTTAGATAAGAAAAATAATATGAAGACAAGTAATTAGCTCCAGGTCACATGACAAGGAAGTTCACATTGTATTAAAGATTGATAATTAATTATAATCTTGCCTCTTTAAGGTTCAGAAACAGATATCACGCCACAGTGCTTTCCATGCCAGGGGTGATTGCGCCTTCATGGAGATATGAGGACATAGGGAACATTTTCTCTAATATTGGACACAGAAGCATTTGCTCTTACAATATCATCATATAATTTCCTAGAAAAACAGAGAGGAATCGTGATCAGAGGCTATTTCTGAGACTGATGTAATCTGGAAGGAGGTAAAGACAAATGCAATATTGTCATTGAATTTTAATATAACTATAAAGTCACTTTGTTTTTTATAGGTTCCTTTGTTTTAATCTCAGCATGTTAGGGGAAACTGGGCTTATTTCTTTTATCAAACAAATTTCCTCCACAACAGAAAACCATTCACATAGGAGAGGTAGTATTTTTTTGGAAGCATATAAACCAATTTTACAGATTACCAAGTATTTTATAATTCCATTTCTTTCTTCTAATGTAGTCTGGAAAAGGAAAAATAGGTGATGGGTATAGCAAGGGAACTAAAATAGCAGAGAAGGTGAAAAAGAGTGAGAGAGAATAACTTCAGGAAAGAAAAGTTTTCCTGCTAAGAACCCTGAGAGTTCAAGGAATCAGCTGGCAATGGTCACTGCCGAAGGATTAATACAGAAGGCATCTGCTGGGGACAGGTGGCAGCCCAGCAGAGAAGGAAACAGAGGCATTTGGTATTGGAAAAAGAAAATATAAATAAAAATCTTTCAATCCTACCCTTTTATTTTTGCAAGAAACCAACGGCTTGGTGTGTATTACTGCTAATATCTCTATTTTCAATGAGAATAGGAATTATGCAAGGCAGTAGCCTCTATGTGTTATTAGCATATGAAATTTTGTTCAAGAAAATGATGTAATCCAAACTGTTGATACATAATCTGATGCTATATATAGCAGGCATTCCCAGAAGTGTTGAGAGGAGAAATGCCACCTTACGTAGAGATTTTTAGAAACTGTGACTAGAAGGAACTGAGCGAAGTATGCTGGAAGGAGTTTCCCCACATCAGCAAACCAGGGGAGAGAAAGGGGATTCCCTTTATAGAAACAATCTTGTAAAACAAGGAAGAAAAGAAAAAAAATTTTTTTTCTTTATAAAAAAACAAAACAAAACTGGTATAGTTATTTTATAACCTGTTAGTTTCTGCTGTACAATGAAGTGACTCAGTTATATGAATGCATATTTCCCTCCCTCTTGAACCTCTCCCCACCCAGCCTCCTATCCCACCCACCTAGGTCATCACAGAGCACCAGGCTGAGCTCTCTGTGCTGTACAGCAGGTTCCCACTAGCTAGCTATGCCACTCACGGTTAGGTTTACATATCAGTCTTACTTTCCTTCCCCCTACTGTGTTCTCAAGTTTATTCTCTACATGCTCATCTCTACTCTTGCCCTGCAAGTAGGTTCATCTGTACCACTTTTCTGGATCCCACAAATAGGCATCAATATACGATATGTGTTTTTCTCTTTCTGACTTACTTCGCTCTATATGACAGACTCAGGTCCACCCACATTTCTACGAATTACCCAATCGTGTTCCTTTTTATGGCTGAGCTGAGTAATATATACGATAGAATATTACTCAGCCATGAAACACTCTTGCCTACTGAGACTCTAACACCAAAACTCTTCCTGCCTTTACCAGCACAGGGGTGAACACCTCATTGCCCTCATAATCCCGTTGACACTACCACTGATGAAGCAAAGTTCTGCTGAGGATTCTCCCAGTCCCTCTTTCTGGATAATATCCTCTTCAAGCAACATTTTGATTATGAATTTGTCTATTTCTACTGCTTTAATTATTTGCTGCAGGAAGTATAGCTGATAAACACATTTTGTAAAAGGGGATGTAAAAAGTAGAAATCAATAGAAATATAATGATGAGGGTTCTCTATATAGGGGTATTGACAATATAAATCTGTAATTTTTGTTTGTTTCTTAAACTGATTTTTTTTACATTGGCATCTAATCTATGACTATATTACCAAGTGTCAAGTGAGACCTCCTTTGAGTGAGTGTCCTGTGGTTTTAAAAATTTTGTCTTGCTGCCATGTGACCTAATCTTTTGATGCTGGGCCAAGATAAAAATGTCCATGTTCCAAGAATTTCTGGGAGATCCAAGAAACTTTATCTTTTGAATTTTTCTCTTTTCTTTTGCATTACGTTTCTACCTGGCTATTGCAAACTAACAAACAAATAGCCTTATTGCAAACAGCCCTATCCACAGTGCCTATTGAGGCATTGGAAGTTACTAGCTCACACTGGGAATCCTCTCGTGAGCACTGGGGATCTGGTGTGTGTCAAGATACCCTCTGTGCAGGCCCAGGCCCCTGGGATTGAAGACCTCAACAGACAAACACAAACACTCTCTATGGGACGAGAGTGTTCTGGCAGAGCCAGGGACTGCATGCCTGCGACTGAAGCCTGTACCTACCCTGGGAGAACTTATCAGTGTCTGTCTTCAGACAACGGTGTCCTGACCTCGGTCCTGTGCTTGAGTGCTCATCTGGCTCTGGAAGACACATTGCTCTCCTTTGAAACAGATATGCAGGTAGCCAACAGGCACCTTAGGACTTTTTAGGAACAAGGTGATAAGAGTATATGAGACGGGCTCTGGTCAGCACCAAAGAAGCGTGATTAAAACCAGCCTTGAGCCCCTAGAGGCCTGGCTGGGGAGCTCCGCATGGAAAGGGAACCTCTGTACTTTTGGCTTTAGGGAGCCTGAGTTATTAAGCTATTCTGTCCAAGAAATTATTTTGGCAGCCCATTAGCAGACTGATAAGGAAGAGAAATGGAGTTCCCTACCTTGTCACAATATATCATAAACCCTCAATATTGAGAGCAACGTGATTACCTTTTCTGTCTCAGTATCACTTTGTTTCTAGGTTAACTTTGACTTCTTTGGTTTTACTGCTTAAAGTGGTAGGTTCTATCATTGGAAACAGCTTGGTTCCATGTACAAATTAAATGGTGGGCAAGCTTGAGAGTCCCTTGGACTGCAAGGAGATCCAACCAGTCTATTCTGAAGGAGATCAGCCCTGGGTGTTCTTTGGAAGGACTGATGCTAAAGCTGAAACTCCAGTATTTTGGCCATCTCATGCAACGAGTTGACTCATTGGAGAAGACTCTGATGCTGGGAGGGATTGGGGGCAGGAGGAGAAGGGGACGACAGAGGATGAGATGGCTGGATAGTACCACTGACTTGATGGACATGAGTCTGAGTGAACTCCAAGAGTTGATGATGGACAGGGAGGCCTGGCGTGCTGCGATTCATGGGGTCGCAAAGAGTTGGACACGACTGAGTGACTGAACTGAACTGACAGCCCATCATGTATCTTTGTCTCATTCAGCCTTTTTTGGGATCAAAAATAACTAGGCACTGTGACAACTCAAACAATCTCATTTTCCCAGAATCTATCTAAAGATGTGGTATAAATATATACAGGAAGAGATGCATAGAGGCTAGAAATGGAGTTTCCAGAGCATACAAATATATCAATGTTTCAAGCATTATCCACTGAGACAACATAGGGCTATGAACTCTGATATACCTACTGCTTGACAGATATAATTCCATACTAGAGATAAAACTGCCAGACTCACAAAATCATAGTAATCCCAAAGAGTAATGTCCCTGAGTTAGTACCTTTTGTTCTGATTCCATCTAGTTACTATCTATTGCCTTGTTCCAAGGGCTTCCCAATTGGCTCAGTGGTACAGAATTCTCTGACAATGCAGGAGATGTAAGAAACTTGGGTTCAATCTCTGGGTCAGGAAGATCCACTGGACGAGGAAATGGCAACCAACTCCAGTAATCTTGCTGGAAATCCCAGGGAAAGAGCAGTCTGGCGGGCTATAATTCATCGAGTCACAAAGTGCCTTAGTGGCTGAGAATACGTACCCTATTTCAATTGTCTCCCCTGTCAATCATATTCTAAAAACTTTTCCAGGTGTAGGGAATACAGTGATGGATGACATACACCATGAAGTCCGCACATTCAAGGAACATGCGTTCTTATAAATGAAGCAAACAAACAATCAGTAAGTATATAACACATTTGTGACCCACACAGGGAGAACAATGAACTCTGGCAAGAAGGATTAAGAATGCTGAAGGATTGATGCTGCTGCTGCTGCTGCTAAGTCGCTTCAGTCGTGTCCAACTCTGTGTGACCCCAGAGACAGCAGCCCACCAGGCTCCCCCATCCTTGGGATTCTCCAGTCAAGAACTGGAGTGGGTTGCCACTTCTGCTGAAGGACTAGAGGCTTTATTTTATATGGGATTACCAAGGAAGTCTTCACCAGCAAAAGGGGCATCTTAACAGTGGTCTGAAGAAGTGAGAAAGTAGTCTTTCTCACTGGAGGAAGAATGACTCCAGCAGTGTGTGCCCAGTTGCTCCAGTCGTGCCAGACTCTCTGTGACCCTGTGGACTGTAGCCCACCATGCTCCTATGTACCTGGGGCTTCTCCAGGCAAGAATTTTGGAGTGGGTTGCCAGTTGCCATGCCCTCCACTAGGGGATCTTCCTGACCCAGGAATTGAACCCACGTCTCTTCTGTCTGCCGCATCAGCAGGCAGGTTCTTTACCACGGATGCCACCCTGAAGAGGGAAAAAACCGGAGCTCTTCTGTCAATCAAAAAAAAAAAAAAAAAGGAATGAAATAGTGTCAGTGAGGGGAAGCGAATAAGAGAGAAGTGAATAAGGGAGTGAGGGAATAAAGGGTGAGGGGCAATATCAGAAAGCAGCTGAAAGACAAGGCATGTGGAGGCATTTGACCATTGCAACACACTGCCTTTGCTCTGAGATGAGACTTTGGAATGTGTAGAGCAGTGAAATTCCATGGTTTGATTTACATTTCTGACAGGATCATTCTTTCCAGGAGTTTGACAAAAAGGCCACAAAGAAATGAGGTGGGAATGTGATGGGGAGGCAATAAAATATTTGTTGTGGAGAAATTAAAAACCTTTTTTGGGTGAGTTTGGAGAAAATTCACCAGAAGCAAGGAGAGTCAAGTTTTATACTACAACAAAGGCACAGAATAATGATCACAATGATAAAATAAGAGGAGGGATAGAATTTAGAACATGGGTGGGAGGATTGATTTATGTGAGAAGACAATCTAAATTAACTGACAGAATGCAGACCTACATAGGGGACTGTACAGAGAGATGTATAAACATGACGATTTGGCCATGTGGAAGTCCTAGCTGCATTTTCTTAGTGAAATAAAAGCAAGGTTCTTAGCTGATATATGTGGACTCTAGAAAATGGCATAGATGAATGAATTTGCAAAGCAGAAATAGAAACACAGATGTAGAGAATAAAATATGAACACGAATGGGGGAAGAAAGGATATGAAATGGATTGGGATTGACATATATTCACTGCATGCATGCTAAGTCACTTCAGTTGTGGCCACCTCTTTGCGACCCTATGGACTGTAGCCCTCTAGGCTCCTCTGTCCATGGAATGGGCGGCCATTCCTACTCCAGGCAATCCTCCCAACGTGGGGATCAAACCAGTATCTCCTATGTCTCCTGCATTGGCAGGCAGGTTCTTTGCCACTAGTGCCACCTGGTGTAAATAGCTAGCTAATGAGAACCTACTGTATAGTGTATAAGCACAAGGAACTCTACTCTGGTGACTTAAATGTGAAGAAAATCCAAGGAAGAGGGAATATAGGTATACGTCTGGCTGACTTAGTTTGGTGTACAGCAGAAACTAACACAATATTATAAAGCAACTACATTCCAATAAAAAAAGATGTGAAACTATTAAAAAAATGGTTGTTGATAAATTTCACATTTTGTGTATTTTACAGCTTTTTACAGTCCGAAATTAAGACAACTCCTTCTCTGTGGAAAAAAAAGAAAAAGAAAGAAAGAAAGGAAACAAGATTATTACCCAAGAATGAGGATTAGGGAGGTCTTATGCAGTTGGAGCCCCTGTATGCTACCGGAGATCAGTGGAGAAATAACTCCAGAAAGAATGAAGGGATGGAGCCAAAGCAAAAACAATACCCAGTTGCGAATGTGACTGGTGATAGAAGCAAGGTCCAATGCTGTAAAGAACAATATTGCATAGGAACCTGGAATGTAAGGTCCATAAATCAAGGCAAATTGGAAGTGGTCAAACAGGAGATGGCAAGAGTGAACGACGACATTCTAGGAATCAGCGAACTAAAATGGACTGGAATGGGCGAACTTAACTCAGAAGACCAATATATCTACTACAGTGGGCAAGAATCCCTTAGAAGAAATGGAATAGCCATCGTGGTCAACAAAAGAGTCTGAAATGCAGTATTTGGATGCAATCTCAAAAACAACAGAATGATCTCTGCTCATTTCCAAGGCAAGCCATTCAATATCACAGTGATCTAAGCCTATGCCCCAACCAGTAACACTGAAGAAGCTGAAGTTGAATGGATCTAGAAAGACCTACAAGACCTTTTAGAACTAACACCCAAAAAAGATGTCCTTTTCATTATAGGGGACTGGAATGCAAAAGTAGGAAGTCAAGAAACACCTGGAATAACAGGCAAATTTGGCCTTGGAATATGGAATGAAGCAGGGCAAAGGCTAATAAAGTTGCCAAGAGAACACACTGGTCATAGCAAATATCCTCTTCCAACAACAAAAGCGAAGACTCTACACATGGACATCACCAGATGATCAACACAGAAATCAGATTGATTATATTCTTTGCAGCCAAAGATGGAGAAGCTCTATACAGTCAGCAAAAACAAGTCCAGGAGCTGACTGTGGCTCAGATCATGAACTCCTTATTGCCAAATTCAGACTTAAATTGAAGAAAGTAGGGAAAACCACTAGATCATTCAGGTATGACCTAAATCAAATCCCTTATGATTATACAGTGGAAATGAGAAATAGATTTAAGGGAATAGATCTGATAGACAGAGTGCCTGGTGAACTATAGATAGTAGACAGGGATCAAGACCATCCCCATGGAAAAGAAATGCAATGAGGAGGACTTACAAATAGCTGTGAAAAGAAGAGAAGCCAAAAGCAAAGGAGAAAGGGAAAGTTATAAACATCTGAATGCAGAGTTTCAAAGAATAGCAAGGAGAGATAAGAAATCCTTCCTCAGCAATCAGTGCAAAGAAATAGAGGAAAACTGAAGAATGGGAAAGACTAGAGATCTCTTCAAGAAAATTAGAGATACCAAGGGAACATTTCATGCAAAGATGGGCTCGATAAAGGTCAGAAATAGTATGGACCTAACAGAAGCAGAAGATATTAAGAAGAGATGGCAAGACTACACAGAAGAACTGTATAAAAAAGATCTTCAAGACCAAGATAATCACGATGGTGTGATCACTCACCTAGAGTGAGACATCCTGAAATGTGAAGTTAAGTGGGCCTTAGAAAGCATCACTACGAACAAAGCTAGTGGAGGTGATGGAATTCCAGTGGAGCTATTTCAAATCCTAAATGATGATGCTGTGAAAGTGCTGCCCTCAATATGCCAGCAAATTTGGAAAACTCAGCAGTGGCCACAGGACTGGAAAAGATCAGTTTTCACTCCAATCCCAAAGAAAGGCAATGCCAAACACTGCTCAAACTACCGCACAATTGCACTCATCTCATATGCTAGTAAAGTAATACTCAAAATTCTCCAAGCCAGGCTTCAGTAAGATATGAACCGTGAACTTCCAGATGTTCAAGCTGGTTTTAGAAAAGGCAGAGGAATCAGAGATCAAATTGCCAACATTCACTGGATCACGGAAAAAGCAAGAGAGTTCCAGAAAAACATCTATTTCTTCTTTATTGACTATGCCAAAGCCTTTGACTGTGTGGATCACAATAAACTGTGGAAAATTGTTAAAGAGATGGGAATTCCAGACCACCTGACCTGCCTCTTGAGAAACCTGTATGCAGGTCAGGAAGCAACAGTTAGAACTGGACAGGGAACAACAGACTGGATCCAAATAGGAAAAGGAGTACGTCAAGGCTGTATATTGTCACCCTGCTTATTTAACTTCTATGCAGAGTACATCATGAGAAACGCTGGGCTGGAAGAAGCACAAGCTGCAATTAATATTGCCAGGAGAAATATCAATAACCTCAGATATGCAGATGATACCACCCTTATGCAGAAAGTGAAGAAGAATTAAAAAGCCTCTTGATGAAAGTGAAAGAGGAGAGTGAAAAAGTTGGCCTAAAGCTCAACATTCAGAAAACAAAGATCATGTCATCTGGTCCCCTCACTTCATGGGAAACAGATAGGGAAACATTGGAAACAGTGGCTGAATTTATTTATTTATTTATTTTGGCTCCAAAATCACTGCAGATGGTGACTGCAGCCATGAAATTAAAAGACGCTTACTTCTTGGAAGGAAAGTTATGACCAACCCTGAAAGCATATTAAAAAGCAGAGACATTATTTTGTCCACAAAGGTCCATCTAGTCAAGGCTATGGTTTTTCCAGTGGTCCGTGTATGGATGTGAGAGTTGGACTGTGAACAAAGCTGAGCGCTGAAGAATTGATGCTTTTGAACTGTGGTGCTGGGGAAGACTCTTGCAAGTCCCTTGGACTGCAAGGAGATCCAACCAATCCATCCTAAAAGAGACCAGTCCTAGGTGTTCATTGGAAGGACTGATACTGAGACTGAAACTCCAATACTTTGGCCACCTCATGTGAAGAGTTGACTCATTGGAAAAGACCCTGATTCTCGGAGGGATTGGGGGCAGGAGGAGAAGGGGTCGACAGAGGATGAGATGCCTGAATGACATCACTGACCCAATACACATGAGTTCTGGTGAACTCCCGGAGTTAGTGATGGACAGGGAGGCCTGGCGTGCTGCGATTCATGGGGTCACAAAGAGTGGGACATGACTCAGTGACTGAACTGAACCAACTGATTCATTTTGATCAGATGGCTTTTTTCTTTCAAACCACTTCCTTTCCCCAAGGCACCCTTCCTGGGATGGACAAGAGGCACCCCCAGCCCTCTGCCTGTTGTAGCCTTGGGGCATCTGGGTTCCTCAAGAGCTTACCAAGCAAGACTGGGTAAGTTTGCTCAGGAAAAGTCCCTGGGACTTATACTGCAGTCATATTATGAAATTTTCAACACGAAGTGATTTTTTTTTCCAGCCAGAGGTGCCTAACCTTCTTTAAATGTTCTTCACAGAAGCAATCAGATCCAGAATTCATATCTTTAGAAAAGCAGCCTTCCTCTTTCTCAAAGCAAACCAGGCACGTAAGAAGCATTCTTGCGATAGCCAGCCAGCTAAGCCACATAAAACTGGGCCATTATTACTTGTGTCCTTGTAGGTATTTTAGCCTTTAAGTGGTGATACTATCATTTTAATTAAAGCCAAGTTTTCTTCAGCATTCAATTCAAAAAGAGACTGCAAAGTTCCATTCTACAATAGAAACTAAATCCTCAGTCCACGAGTAAAACAAAGTGTATATATGAAGGTAGACAGAGTTGGACAGTTTCAAAATTTGATGGTGGGAGATTGATGTTACAAAGGCATAACAGAGATACTCCCAGGACTATGAAATTATACTCATAAAATTCCTTTTATGAGGCATATGATGAAATACAGAAAAAAATCTAAAAATCTGGGACCATGTAGGGATGAGATAGACCTTGTGGAAAATCTTACCCTATCTGCTTTTATCTCTGAGTGATATGAGCAATTTAATTAATATGCCCATTTTAGACATAGGATACATAGATACTGAGATATGCAATCTACACAGTACTAGAAAAAATTAATATAGACCAGAGTGTTACAATATCAGCATTATTCACATGCACAGCTGGTAGGAGGCAATCCTGCGCATCATATTAATAGAATGTACAGCGGCATCCCTGGCCTAAACCCGTGGATGTCAGATGTACCTCCTAATAGTAACAAACAAAAATGTCATCAGGCATTGATGACTGCCCCCTGGAAAGGCAATATAAACCTTGTCCTTGATGGAAAACCACTGCTACAGACAAACTACCCAGCAGAGTTTATGGAACATACTTGTAGTCCTGCAAAGAAAACTCAATAAAAAACCCTAGAAAGTCAGACCTTAGGTATGCAGGCTTCAGTAGTTGTGGCTCTCAGGCTCTAGAGCACTGACTCAATAGCTGTGGCCATAGGCTTGGCTGCTCCATGTGTAGGATCTTCCCAGACCAGGGAGGGAACCCGTGTCTCCTGTATTGGCAGGCGGACTCTTTATCTTTGACTCGCCAGGGAAGCCCCCTCTAATATTCTTGAAAAAAAAAATTGGATTTGGAAACTGTGGGTTCACTATGAGCAGCTATGCACTTAAATGCTTGCCTTACAAAGGTTTGTCTTCCAGGAGTTTTCAGTGATTTGGAAATTTCTCTATGAAAGCTTTTACATTTTTGTGGATAATTTGTGACATACGTGGAGATGGACCTATTTATAGATGAGCCAATAGTTTCGGGGTGGCAATGATGTATTTTCCATCTTGTTTAAATCTTAACAAAAGTTTGATCTTTCAGAAACATCCTTGAACTCCTCGTCTCTTTCTGAAAAAGACTTACTTTGATACCAGTCTCCTTACAGTGAGTAAGAATATCTGGCATATCTGTTTGTAACTCCCTGCAGCTTACACATCAGATTGTTGTACATACTAAAGATTTAACTAGGTCATATCATTTTTGTGTTTCTGAATTTCAAATGTTAATATTTCATTGGAGGATGTTCAGTTAAAGTTCTCACCCCACATATTTTGTGACAGTTGATTATTTGTACTATTTAATCGGTGACATTCTCTTCCAGTATACTCATTATGTCAATGATATGTCTCACTCTTACAGCTTTGCAGGGTAGGTTTCAAATTCCATTATTGTTGCCGAAGGTTTATTAACCCATTTTCAATAAAGCAGTACTCTCTCTTTTACCCTGAGGATGCCTGTGGTCTAGCATGATTTACCATATCCTAGGGTCAGGTTAGAAATCAGACACTCAAAAAATCTTTGAGTCAGAAGGAGAGCTAACATTTATAAAACATCAACAACAGGCCGAACGAAAATCTTCCTCATACTTTTCAGCAATTCTGCGCTGTAGGTACCAGCAATCCTGATTTAAAGGTGATGAAACTAAGGTTCAAAGGAACACTGGCTGGTTACTTCAAAATATAGAAGCAAACTTCCCATCCATAGGTCACCAAAAAAGTGAAAGTAAAAGTCGCTCAGTCATGTCCAACTCTTTGGAACCCATGGACTATATGGCCTGTGAAATTCTCTAGGCCAGAATACTGAAGTGGGTAGCCTTTCCCTTCTCCAGCGGATCTTTCCTAACCCAGGGATTGAACTCAGATCTCCCACATTGCAGGCTGATTCTTTACCAGCTAAGCCAACCAAAGCACATATATTTCCTTAGGTTATTCTGAAATATTGCAAAAGAGAAAAGAAAATAATAAAAAAGGTCTTTGTTGGGAAAATAAAGGTCAGGAACCACAGGACCATCTGGCTGTGGTCTTACAAACCCATGGAGTTTATGAAATAATAATCGACTACAGATTTATTATTAATCAAAGGCATACACTACCCACAAATCATAACATTTTTTGTTTATATGAGAAAGTCAAAGTTATCAGGCTTAGTTCAAATGAGAGCATACATATTAACAAAAATACAAGGGTGCTTTGATTGGCACATCCCCATTACATTTATGACTCAATAGATTTTTAAAATTTGATCTAGAAAATAGTGTGAAGAGCCTCATTATTAGCTCTGTAGACTTCTTTTTTTTTTCTTTTTTTTTTAGGAATTTAGGAACTTGACTTAGAACCAATAACTGGTTGACTCTCTACTTATTTGAGTAAATGAAATTTATTTTCATTAAATGTCATAAGACAAATTCTGTCCCTCTAGATCATTATTCTCATGATTATTTCATCCTACTTGCCTCTTCTTTCATAACCAGAATGCAATCTAACATTAAATCTTGCATATATATATATATATATATATATAGAGAGAGAGAGAGAGAGAGAGAGAGAGAGGCTTCCCTCGTGGCTCAGACAGTAAAGAATCCACCTGCAGTGTGGGAGACCTGGGTTCAATCCCTGGGTTGGGAAGATCCTCTGGAGGAGGGCAAGGCAATCCACTCCAGTATTCTTGCCTGGAGAATCCCCATGGACAGAGAAGCCTGGTGGGCTATAGTCTATGGGGTCACAAAGAGTTAGGTATGACTGAATGACTAAGAATAGCATACACACACATATGTATACATATATATATATATATATATTCACAAAAAGTATTATTATGAAATCTAAGACAAGAAGTCAGAATAAAGAAAGGTCATATCTAGCCAAAGGAATTCTAGATAATTTTCCTCACTCAAGACAGTTTAAATGAGAAATCGTTCTCTAATGAATTAAAATGTGTACTAATTTTAGAAAGCTGCACAGGAATAAAATAGAAGGGAAGGAGAAATGCGTTGGCTTTTATAACTCAACAGTTAAGGGATAGTTTGCCTTCCACTCCGCTGGATCTAGGTGCTCTAGAAATGCTTTCAGGGCTCTGCACATCTTTCCGCATTTCTTGGTGATATTCTCTTCTGTGGAGACTTCATTCTTAAACAGACCTTCATCACACAGTTTGGAAAATAATCAAAAGCACTAGCAGGCTTAAGTGGTTTTGAAACTTGGATTTCCAGATTTAGTAGATTGTGTCTTTGGAGATAACTCTGAAGGGTATTGCTCTAGTCACGTCTACCACACTTAGACCAGTAGTTGTGGCCAAAGGGTTATCATGTTTGCTCAAAACCAAGTTACTCATTCACACCCACAACCATAAGTGCACGGTGATTGGCAGTCTCTAAAAGCTATGTGATGGGAGAAGTGGCAATTCCTTAAGCTAAGGGAAACAGGGCAAACATCTTTCCATTATAGCGTTCCATAGAAAAGACTACTGTCCTTATAAAAGGACATTATTTGACAAAACACCATCATCTATTCAACAACTACAATTTGCTTAAGATTAAACTACCTCTAAAAATAAAGACCACATATTTTATTTCCTTAAGCAGTTAGAACGTATAATGTATCTCTTTTCCTAACACAGTCAATGGAAAATTATGTGGCCTGATCTCTCATGTAGTAATGATCATATCAATGATACTTATAATATCATTACCAAGGCACCTTCCACAAGAGCTGCCTCAGAAAATCTTGCTTTTACTGTCAAAATCTTTTACATGTTTCTTATTATAATATGTAGTTTAAGGCTTAGAAAGGTCGATTCTCTAGGTGAAAATCAGTTTCTACATGTGGTTTCTGCTTCTTATTTTAGATCCCCTTGGATTGGTAGCCAGCAAGGAGATATTAGCCCCATGTCCCTCAGTCCATGAAGGAGAAGGGGGGAACAATTTGCATTTTAACAAGTACCACTGTGTACTAAGCATCAGGGGTGAAAGACAGTGAAATTCAGATGAATGAGGTACAGGTTATCTGTCCTCCTCAAGTTTTAATCTTTGCTTTATGTTCATTGACCTGCATTTATTCATCTCTCAATCCCTAAGCATCTAAAGCAGCTCCAGGCATTGACAGAGGTTCAGTAAGATGTACTCATTTCTCTTAAGGAAGGAGCGCCAAGAAAATCAATGATTATAATGCAGAATATCAAGTTCATTGATGGAAGAAGTAGAAGAGAAGAGGAGAACTAATCAAGCCTCAAGAGGTTCCATGAAGTATTTACATAAGGAACGATGGGAGCCAATTCACAATGGACCTCTTACACGCCTTCACATCTTTCTGAGTATGCAAAAATTGCAAGGCCCTGATCTTGATGGTTCTTTCACCCAGATCACTTCTCAGGATTGAGTATGCAGTTACGAATTCTGAAAATTTAAAAAAAAAATACAGCACAGGAATGCACTATGGGACCCTACACTGCACCTGGTATTGCTCTGTACAAATTGCTTACATTTGCTATAAAAGGAGAGGAAATGTACCGTAAAATGATACCCACTAATATGGAGATATATATGTACAAAGTGTTTCAATGTAGCATTGTTTTCATTGTTTGTAATCTCCTACATCCCTTCACATGGAGGAGTTGTTGACAAAATTGTGTATATTTACAAAAGGAACTACTGTTATCTCCAACATTATGAAATTCTATGAACCAATATGGAGAGATTTCTAGGTATATTATTAAGTGTAAAAGTAATGCATATAAAAGTAACTTTAGAAAAAATAGGAAAATATATTTCCAGCTGCTCTTTTTTTAAAGGTGATGAAAAAATAACAGAGACTGGTAGAATTGCTTAACTACAAGAGGTTGGTTAAAACAAAGTGAAAATGATAGAAGAAATGTGGAGAATGGATGAAGAGACTTCTTTGAACATACCTTTTATACAATTCTGACTTCTGGAACCATGTTTTGGAATATTGTTTTGCAAACTCAAGAATTCCATGTTTAAAAAAAAAATCAGTAGGACTGGACATAAACTGCAGAATCACAAAACAAATAAATCAAACCATATTTCAAATGACTAACATAACCTCACTGAAAGAGGAAAACAGAAAAACAATGTTCGAATATAATATTTATAGAACTGTAAACAACTGTTGGACTCTAATCAATGGTACAGGTTAATAATTCTGACACTAGTTTCTGACTTTCTGTATATTCTAGGATTAAACAAATTAGCAAATATACTATACACATCTACAACTTAGTTTCAAATGATTCAGAATAAAATTTGTAATTATGTTTATATGTATTTTAAGGTCAAATACTAATTAAAAATAAGAGGCATAATTTTCCTTGATGAAAATAAGGAAAGGGGACACTTTCCTTTTTTAGAACATTTATTTTAGAGACTATGTAATTGTAGGTTCTTTCTCTGTCATTTTAAAATGTATATAAATCTTTCAAAAGGCTAACTATTACTCTTACCAGCTGGAAGAAGATGCGATTATATATATGAATATGACATAAATATGATTTATATATGACAATATATATGCTGCTGCTGCTGCTGCTGCTAAGTTGCTTCAGTCGTGTCCGACTCCGTGCGACCCCATAAACGGCAGCCCACCAGGCTCCGCCATCCCTGGGATTCTCCAGGCAAGAACACTGGAGTGGGTTGCCATTTCCTTCTCCAACGCATGAAAGCGAAAAGTGAAAGTGAAGTCGCTCAGTCGTGTCCGACTCTTCGCGACCCCATGGACTGCAGCCTACCAGGCTCCTCTGTCCATGGGGTTTTCCAGGTAAGAGTACTGGAGTGGGTGACATTGCCTTCTCCGACAATATATATGAGTATGTTACATTAGATATACTATATAGAATATGTATCTATATATAATATATGCAGAATAATATAGCTTATTTAGTCATGAGAAAAAAGGAAATCCTCTCATTTGCAACAACACATCTGAGAACCTTATTCTAAGAGAGCTTGAGAGCACTATTCTAAGTGCAACGTAAGCCAAAGACTAATACTGTATGAGATAATATATGCAAAGAATCTAAAAACTGAACTCATAGAAACAAAGAGTTGAATCATAATGGCTGCCAAGCACTGATAGGTAGAGGATATGGCCGAGAAATGTTGGTCATATTGGACAAACTTCAGTTATAAGATGAGCAAGTTCTGGGAAAGCTAATGTACAGCATGGTGACTACAGTTAACAATTCTGTATTATGTCCTTGAAAGTTGCTAAGAGAGTTGATCTTAAAAGTACTCACTGTAAAAAAGAAATGGTAATTATGTGACTTAATGGAGGTATTTAACTAACTCTACTGTGTTAATCATTTTGTAAAACATAAGTGTATCAAATCATTATCTTTAATGATATATGTCAATTATACCTCAAAATAGCTGAAATTTTGCTCTTTTCTTTAAGAAAAAAAAGATTTCTTGTGCTGCCTATGCTGTCAGTTCCTCTCCCTAAGGCACCCTGTTGCATATTTACGCTTCACCTGGCCCTTCACTTCAATCTGTGGATCTGGATCTTGAGTAATCAGTATGAGTGGACAGCTTTTAGGAAGAATTTTAATGAATGTAGCATGATCATATCAACTGATATTATTAGCATATATGTTAACAAAGGCTTGCAATGAAGCAGGTACAGTGAGTGAGAAGAAATCGCTCTTAATAAAGTAAAAATGATCACAAAGAGAAAGAGAAAGTAGGATTCTTGACACTTTCCATGTCCCAAAGCTTGGAAGACTATGTCAGTTCTCAGACCTGTAGTTGATGGTATAGTTCTAGTAGGGATGGGTATAAATGATGTTTTCATCAAGAAGATGACTGAAGCATACTTTACAGGAGGAACAACACTTCCTGAATAGCCAAGGGGCTGCTAACACTGTAAATCCTCTCAGACCATATCTCAAGTTTCAGTTTTAGACATATGCATGATCTCATGTAGCCATATTATAGAAGTGAAAATAATGTGAAGGTTAAGTAAGTGAATGAAGCTCAGCATACTTAATACTGCACTTGGTGTGTAACAAATATTAATATTTTAATAGGTAGCTTATTATTATAATGAATAGATGATGATTCTATGGTTACCTACAGAAGACACTGAATAACAGACATAAATAAAATATCCCTAAACCTATCAAAGTTCTTGCAAGATGATGAAAAACACTTAAACTTTAGGAAGCAGACTCGGAAATGTTAATTGACTTGCCCAAGGTTACACACTAATGATTGATGAAGCTGGAATTTGAGTTTATATCCATCTCAATACAAAGACAGTATCTTAATGACATTTTGCATATCTATACAGAACTCTATCATCATTCAAGTGTCTTATGCAGCCTAGGCAAAAGTCTCTCCTCCTTCCCACGTGGCTAACCAGAATAACTTCAGACTATTTGGTTCACACACATAAGTGTCCTTTTCTTAAAACAGAATTTCGGCCTTTTAAATAGGATGAATATGCTTTCTCATCTCACAAGTATATCTGCGAGAGACACGGTTAAGCCCTGACATCTGTTACTAATTTATGACTTTAGGGATCAAAACACTTTAAAAATGGATAAAGCTCAATCAGATGTGTTTAGATGGGGAAGTTAGGAATAAATAGCTCCCTTTTTCTATCCCCACTTAGCACTTAATAATAAATCACTGTTATGCACCAGCCTCTGACAAAGGTTGTACACATTTTATCTCACTTACTATTTTAAAAACACCTTCTCACTTGGTTATTTTAACATAATAAACATTTAAAATGTAAGACCAGTATTACATCTTTACTAGAGGAATTCAGAATCTTACTTTCAGTAATCACGTTTGTGCACACACTTATGAACACACACACAAATGTCATGCCAGTAATGAACTTCTTAACACAAGTTCAAGACACCCTTTGTGAAGGAAGAAGAACAAAAGTTGCCAATCTGTTAACTGATCTTCACCTTCTCAAAAGATGTGTGTCTAGATTTTGGGTTATTCTCACTGGTCTTTATCATTAATTGATCAAGACAAATTATACCTCCTTGGACCAAAGGAAACTAACCTCTCTAGTCTTTTCTCACATTATATCATGTTTGTCCTCTTCATCCTATTCAGTTTTGTTTCATTAAGCACCACTCTGAACAAAAGTGAAATATGTTAAAAAAAGAATTGATACCAATAATAATAATAGTATAGTGCTTGCAACTAAGAAACTTATGAACGCATTTTAACTAAACTATCATACCTCATTTAATCCTTACCATTTTATATATGGAAATGTGAGGTGAGAAGATTTTAAATCATGCAACTATAAGTATCTACATGTAGAATTATTCAATCCAGATCTTCCTTACTTTAGTTGTGATATTATTGAGCTTTCCAGTGGTTATTTAACCCTAGTCATTTATTCCAGCTAAACAACTCTCAATATTTGGAAAGAGTTACTGGTATATATAAATTCCTAAGGAAGTATGACATTATTCCAAAGGAAGTATGATAACTTTATATCTCAATATAACCTATAGGCCAGGTTTATTCAGGTCACCAATAAAATATTGAAAAGTATCAGTCACTCAGTCATGTCCAACTCTTTGTTACCCCATGGACTGAAGCCCGACAGGCTCATCTGTTCATGGAATTCTCTAGGCAAGAATACTGGAATGAGTAGCCATTGCCTTTTCCAGGGAATCTTTCTGATCCAGGGATCAAACCCAGGTTTCCTTCATTGCAGACAGATTCTTTACTGTCTGAGCCACCAAGAAAGAAATAAAATATTAATAATCATAAATAATTGGTCAAACATTGATATCAAATTTCACTTGTTAGAATATTTAGGTGATTAAGACTCTCAGCTTCCAGTGCAAGAGGGTGCAAGCTTGATCCCTGGTCAGGGAACTAAGATCCCACACACTGCTAGTTGCAGCCAAAAAATTAAGAAGTAAAACATAATTGATCATTGCATAATGATTAAGAAAAAGAAAAACACTACTCTTACCCAGTTGGAGTTTGTAGGTCTAATAAAACCAATCTAATTTTAATTATTTTGAAAGGTTTTTATCTGCAACAAAATTGCCTAAAGATGATAAAACAAATATGTCAGAAACCTCAAGGAAAAAGATGTGTCACTTAACCATTAGGGAGAGAAGGGGGTAAAAACTGTGTATATGAAGATACTGATCTTCTAAGATCTACATCTTTCACTGGCAGTTAAGTTTATAAATTATTAGAAAAATCAGGAGAACAGACTCTGCTTTTAGAAGTTGAAAGGATGAATAATGTTCCTAATTATTCATTCATTCATTCATCTATCCATTCATTCATGATTCATTTGTTCATTAAATATATATTAAATACAGTGTGCCTGGCACTGTGCTAGCTATTTCAGAAGGATCAGGAAATCAAACAGGTCCATTGGACTGGGATCTCAGACTTTTGTCCGGATGGGGTCAAGACTAATGGTCATGGTCTTGACCTGAATAGGTGGCACTCTTCAACTAGGCAACTTGAGAATAGTGTTAAAACAGACTATTTGAAAAGCCTACCAGTAGCATTTAGAAAAAGAAGTTAACAGACAGTGTACTACACAGTGGAAAGATATTACTACCTCTAGGCTTGAGGGAACAAGGATAGAGATCATTTACCACAATGCTAAGAAAGGTTATAAGAGAGCTGCCCGAAAGAGCTATGGCCATGAATAGCCAGATCATGGAAATATAGGAGTGAAAGCACCTGAGGAATAAAGGCCTCAATTCACTCTCCTATTACCCTCTGATTTTTCCCATATTTCTCATTACTCCAATGCAACCACAATTGGAACATAGGAAAATCCAGTGAGGCACTGTCCACATTAGCTTTCTGGGGCAAACAGCAAGGAAAGATGAAGAGAGAGTAAGGAGAGCTAGATGGAAGAGATCCAGCATACTGAGTGAAACATTTACATACATGGAACTTAATTTTGCTCCCAGGCATGCAGGCAAACGGCATTTTCTCTCTCCTCTATCATCTCCTGGTGGCTCAGACGGTAAAGACTCTGCTTGCTCTGCGGGAGACTGTGGTTCAATCCCTGTGTTGGGAAGATCCCCTGGAGGAGGGAATGGACAGTATTCTTGCCTGGAGAATCCCATGGACAGAGGAGCCTGGTAAGCTACAGTCCACGGGGTCGCAAAGAGTCAGACAAACACCATCATCTCCACCCAACATTTAGCAATGTATAAAATACGCTAGAGTAACAAGCAAATCCCATGGACGGAGGAGCCTGGTAGGCTGCAGTCCATGGGGTCGCGAAGAGTCGGACATGACTGAGCGACTTCACTTTCACTTTCATGCACTGGAGAAGGAAATGGCTACCCACTCCAGTGTTCTTGACTAGAGAATCCCAGGGATGGGGGAGCCTGGTGGGCTGCCATCTCTGGGATCGCACAGAGTTGGACACAACTGAAGCGACTTAGCAGCAGCAGCAGCAGCAGCAACAAAAAAGTAATATGCTGTTCTCACTTTTGAGTTGCACTATTAGTTACCTTTTTAAAACACTACTGTGGTTGTGATCCCTGATGAAAAAGGTCCATCTTTGTTTTGCTAAAGTTTCAAGTGAGAGTGTTAGTCGCTCAGTTGGTTTCCAATTCTTTGTGACCCCATGGACTGTAGCTAACCTGCCAAACTCCTCTATCCATGACATTCTCCAGGCAAGAATACTGGAATCGGTTGCCATGCCATCCTCCAGGGGATCTTTCCGACCCAGGGATCGAATCTGGATCTCCCACATTGCAGGCAGATTATTTACTGTCTGAGCCACCACGGAAGCCCACAAGTGTCCAATTAATTGGTATTACTAGTATTATTCTGAAATTAAAAATACCTACTGATGCTCATAAAATATTCACTTTTTATTTACCTAAAGGCGTTTGTTATGTGTAATTCTAACATTATTATATTTTTTAGTCTATAAACAATGTTCGTGGCACCTTTGCTTCATGCACTAAATAAGTTGGGGGACTATATATATATATATATATATAATTTATTTATTTAATTGGAGGAAAGTTACTTTTCAATACTGTGAATTTTTTTGCCATACATACCCAATATATTTATCAAAAGTGTAAGAAGCTGTTAACATCAAAGGAAAAGATCTGGTTGAGCACTATACTTAGTATTTCAGCATCAAATGCAATCCCCAGAACAGGGAATGTATATGATTTTCAAACTATTAACAATATGGTTAATATATCCATCCATTACATTATCAAATTTCACTTTACAGTAATTGATGCTTGCTGCAGAATGTTCCCTTTGCAAATTTTGTTTTGAATGCTAAACTTAATCTTATAATTCTGTGATAATTAATATTTTAATGGACATGGAAATAAAAAGTAAATTTTCTTTCATCTACTTATGTCACTCCCCAGAATTAATTCTTTAAATTAATAGGTTATAACACCTACCCAGAGTGACCATTTTAAGGACTTCATCAAGAGAAGAAAACTCCAATGCTCAAAGACTTTGGGTATCTTGTACATTACCCAATTACTAAATGAAGTCAGACATTAAACCCAAAGATTCTAATTCAATGGACTGCTCTCTTAGCTATCACCCTATATTAGTTTCACGCAAATATGATTGTATTTATTTGTCAAAGCATATAGATCTATGTCATTTTTATAAGCTATATATTACATATTTTTAACGTAACATTTTGTTTAAACAGTGAAAATCTTGGAAATAATTTAAATGTTCAATATATAACAATTACAATGTCACAATGAGTGTTCTTATACGTTTACTGTTAGAAATGGGCAAAGATGTTTCTAGGATAAATTGGCACTTGTAGATTTACTAACAAAAAAGCTGTGTGAGTATAAACTTTGGTAAATAATCCTCAATTGTTCTCTGAGAAAGTTCAATGAAGATATATTATCAGCAGTGATGTTTGAGAATTTATATTTCAGCATATCTGCTTCAACACTAGATATTACACATCAGCTATTTTTTTAAAAATCTATATTAGTTGGATTCATTTGGAAATGTAGGATAGCTGTAGGTGTCTCAGAAAAACAAACAAACAAAAGACACTGAAATACTGATAATAATTTCATCAATAAGTACCTCTCGACAGCAGGAAAAAATGCCTTTCAATGTTTTTTTACTATGACTTTGAAACTATTAATACCTCAGAATCTTTGAGACTTTCCACTGACATATTTGTCTGTGGTATGTGATTTTTCTCACTGGTAGAAGAGGAAGCAAGAAAATATCACTTAAACACCTCTTTTCAAATAAAATAGCATAAAATGGTAACAAATGAAGTTTCCTTTTAGGTGCAAGCTGTCCTCCCAGAATATGACCTTTCCTCTGAACTTCTTTCTCATGCTGCCCTAGAGAGTGACATATAAAAGAGCAAGGACTCAGTAGAATCATGGTGAGGACGGGGGGTCGTGTGCACATCTAAGCCAAAAGACACCAGACAGCCTCTTTACAACAAGAAAATACCAGCTTCCAGACATGCTTTTAGATTGTAAGTATGAAAAAACAATGCTGAGAAACCACACTGATATCAAACTGTCCCATAGCTATTACACCTTGTGACAAAAGCTTGATATATGTACCTTATGGTCTATATGGATACGGAAGACTGGAAAAGACCAGTATGGGATATTAACTTTGCTTAGAAGGTGGCTTGACTGCATGGATTCCTCAAATCATCCACGACTGTCTGCTGCATCACATTATATATGTATTTTTTAAAAAGAGGAAAAAGTCTAGTGAAGTGGAATATTACTATCAGTGCAATTAATGATGCTTTCTTTCTAATTTAAACATCTTCAAATTTGGAAATAAAATATAGATGCGCTTTAGGGTTGGGTTTTTTTTTTTTCTGTAGAAAACAATTCTTGGTTGAGTGTAATGCTGTAAAACATTTATCAAACCAAGTTACAAATAGAAATGAAGACAGAAGTCTGACTTCTGTACAGTGGCTGTGGGGTAGGACACAGAAAAATCAAAACCAGCCACCTGTTATGGACTGAGACTATGGGAGCAGCAGCCGAAGTGCCCTTTTATCCTGGAGTGACTTTGATGGGTCTTGAAGCTCCCTTTGTCCCTCAGCACTCTAAGTATCAGAATGGAACAATTTCAGGAACTGAAGTGGGGTAAGTAGCAGGGGTCAGAGTTAAGAACAAGAGCCAAAATCAAGCACAAAGGGAAAGTCCTACATTTCTCCACTTCATGAACCCACACTGCTAGTGAGACAAATGGTCGTTAAGTTAGATTTAAAGCAACAGAATCACCTAGGTCTGATGTCTAGCATGGCCTCCTCAGTGTTAACATTCTCATAAAACTGAAATAGGACTGTCAAATATTGTCACATCCCAGCCACTTGGTACAAATAACCTGTCTGCAAAGGTTCTGGTTCTTTTGGTGGCCTTGCTGGCTGCCTTCCTACCTAGCCTGACACAGCCACTATCAGAGGGAGGAGTCAGAAGAGGAAAACGTACAGGCTGAAGAAAAGAAAATACTGCTGTTATTTTGCTGTTGTTCAAGTTGTGTTTCTTCAGTCTGGCACGACGTTGAGTGTCTCACTGCAGCAACGTGCCCATTCCCTTATTAAAACCCAGCTGCAGCACTTTTGCTTGTGTGTTCACGGGCTAAATTCAGTTCACTTTTTCCTACAAAATCAAGATAAGTTTACCCCACTGAAGATCATGGGGAGCACTTTAAGAGAAAATAATACTGCAAAGAGCTAATATTTATTAGGAGCTTCCAAAGTTCCAAGAAATATGCAAAATGCTGAGATGAGTTTTATGATTGTCGCAGTTACTCTGTGAGGCAGATGCCATTATCCTTGTTTTCTAAGTGAAGAAATGAAAGCTCAAGGAGTTGTGACTGGCTGAATCACAATGAAAGGAAGCATTTAAGCCGGCATGCACACCCAACTCAATTTTTAATCCCTAAACTCTGACCTTAATCCTAGACAAAATGTTTTATCACCTCAGGTTCCAGGATATTTCCTTGATTGTGTAGATATTATATGTATGTATATATGGTGCATGTATCATTTACAGCATATGTATCATTATATGGTGTTGTGTTGTGTGTGTGTGTTCAGTCTTATCTGACTCTTTGTGACGCCATGGACTGTAGGCCTCCAGCCTCCTCTGTCCATGTGATTTCCCAGGCAAGACTGCTGGAGTGGGTTGCCATTTCCTACTCCAGGGGATCTTCCCATCCCATGGATTGAACCTTCCTCTCCTGCATTGGCAGGTGGATTCTTTACCACTGCACCATCTGGGAAGCCGCACTATACGGTAGCTTCATGCTAGTATCTTTTTACTGTCATTGGGCTAGAAAAGAAGAAAAAACTACCATGACAGACAGAGATAATCCTTTAAACATTTTCTCTTTTATAAGGTTTCAAAAATATTGAATGCTTTCCATATTATCACTAATTATATTAAGAGATTTGTGGAAACAATGTAATGGTTTCATGTAGCATTAATGCGCTAATGGATGTGCCAAGCTATTATTGTCATTCAAACTGATAAGGTATTTTGTCTTTAATGGCTTTCAATGTTCAGCTCCTTGAGAATTTTTAGAGTCCATACTACCTAGTGTTTTAATATAAGCTCTTCCTGTTGACTTGACATTTCACAATTAAATGGAAAACACTTTGTGACTAATGTGTTTAAAAAGTCGTGATCAGTATCTTATTGAAAATAATAAGTCAAAATTTTGGAGTGTGTTTACTGACTTGCAGTTGTCAAAGCCAATTAGTATTTAACTAGGGGGTATATCTTCGTGATTTGGAAACGCCTTACCTATACAAAGGGTAATGGAGGTAAAAAGTAACAGTCAAGTTTTGCTTTCTATATGAAACAACTATTTCAAAAGTGTTGGAAAAAGAAAAGCATTAGTTTGTGTCTGACATTTGTGTCCAACTCTTTGTGACCTCATGGACCATAGCCTACCAGGCTCCTTTGTCCATGGAATTCTCCAGGCAAGAATACTGGAGTGAGATGCCATTCCCCTCTCCAGGGGATTTTTACAACACAGGGATCAAACCTGGGTCTTTTGCATTGCAAGCAAATGTCTTACCATCTGAGCCACCAGAAAAGCCCATTGGAAAAGGAAAGAGACCAAAGGAAAAAAAAAAAAAGAGAGACAGAGACAGATAAATTATTACTGAATTGGCTCAATCTGTTCTTATTTTCTAGAATCTAACAACTAATCCTAGAATTATAAGAATGTTGTCATTATAGGCTACTTTCTATCAAAATATGCAAGTGGATTTATTTATCTTGTTTTGACTCTAACAGTCATATTGTAGATTGATAATTATAGACACATTGGTTAAATACAATGTGATATCAATCATAATAATTAAACAAATATGTTTCTCTGTGTGTGTTGAAGAAAGAATCATCTCTATTTCTGAAGGAAATATTTGTACCTGAGCTTGTTCTAAAGAAAGCCAAAATTTCTTTAAAAATCTCATAACAACCAAATATAGTACTATCCTAGAATACTGATAAAGAACTTGGAATACATTTGGGTAAACTAAATAATTTGATACTCATAAAATTTTCAAACTTGAGAATTAAACCTGTTGGAAAAAGCCTTCTTAAACTATGTACATGAATAAGACTCTACTGTGTAGATTCTCTACACAGGGAACTCTGCTGCATGCTCCATAGTGAACTAAATGGGAAGGAAATCCAAAAAAGAGGGTATATGTGTACATATGTGTACAGCTGATTCACTCTGCTGTACAGCAGAAACCAATACAACATTGTAAAGCAATGATACTCCAATAAAAATTAATAAAATTTTAAAAAATGTATAACTTACAGGTAAGACAATTCTCTAGTTTAGTTACTTTCAATAATTTTCTTATGGGTGCACAAGTTCAGAAAATACTATGGTCTAAATATTTAATAAAACACAAGAGCATTAATACTTTAAGACATAACACTTTTTTGAAGAGCAATGAAAATAATTTTCCTCAAAGTGTGGCAAATGTTCAAATTAATTTTATCATGATCAGAGATGCTTAAAACACTCTCCATGCACATTAAAAGGACTCACCTCTTCTTGTTTTGCCTATTTAGATCTATATTCAATTTTGACTATCTTGATTTCATTTCTAACAATTTAAGCTTAATGAGTCATATCCAATGAGTCAACTCTTGGCATGAGGTGGCCAAAGTACTGGAGTTTCAGCTTTAGCATCATTCCTTCCAAAGAAATCCCTGGGAGGGATTGGGGGCAGGAGGAGAAGGGAACGACAGAGGATGAGATGACTGGATGGCATCATTGACTCGATGGACGTGAGTCTGAGTGAACTCCGGGAGCTGGTGATGGAAAGGGAGGCCTGGCATGCTGCGATTCATGGGGTCGCAAAGAGTCGGACACGACTGAGCGAGTGAACTGAACTGAACTGAACTCAAGCTTAATGAAAAGATTTCAAGAAATGACAGTGTCCAAATTAAATTTTCAGAGAAATATCCAGTATTATCTTGGATTCAATAGGTTTATGAATTGCAATAATGGGAAATAAATGTGTCTGATACATCAAATACAGTGTGCAGACCCAGTCTCTGGAAAGTTTGCCCAAAGTAGAACAGCACCAGATATTAAGTCCAGGGAATACACATAACTTCTGTGTCTGCATCTAATAAAGACCAATACTGGGCAAGGGCTTTATCATATCTAGACCAATGTAGACATTAGGTGACTAGATCAAGTATGTGGTCTTACAACCAGGAGTTCTTCAACACAGAGTGAGAAATAATTCCTCAAGGACTGACTGTGAGTGACACTTCATTAGGTGCTAAGAACACAGAGATAAATATCTAAAGCTATGATTTTAAAGATCTTAACATCTGACTGAAGAAAACAACAAGAAAATCAACAATCTATAAACATCATGGTCACCACACTATTAGCGAAATAAGAGTAAGGGATTCATCATGAGCTAGGAATATAAAAAGGAAAGCTGGAGTTAACAGAGTTGGAAAGCTGAATCCTTTTGGTGTCAATAGGATGATGGGGGGAGGGGCTATTCACTAGGCAGTAGAACAACTGAAGCGTTGCAGTCACTTATGAAGATGCTCTGCCGTATAGAAAGAAATGGGGCTATGCTGCATTCTCCCCATGCTCCACACTCTAAATTCCTGACTGGACCTCTATCGTACAGGAAAAAAAAAAAAAAAAAAAGGAAGCCAGGTAGTAAGGGAAACTAGGAAATGTAGATTTCAGGATGCTTCCCTCCACCCAGGACAGAAAAAGTACAAGGAAGGTATGAGAAAAAGAAAAAAAATGACTTTGACTAGTGCAGATACATTACTTAAAAATCTCTCAATTCTGCTAAAAGTTATCCAATGGCTTTCCATGGCATTTAAGTTGACATATGAAACCCTCCTTAACACCCCCCCCCCACAGTCTATTTATTCCAAGTCTCATAGATTTCCCCAACATCTTCCAAGCAGCATCCAGTAATCTCAGTGAGATTTTATTTTCGTTCTTCTGTCAGATGCTTCCTGTTCAAGACCTACTCTTCTCGCTTCTTGGAGTGGAGTTCCTGGCTCTGCCTGGTTGGCTCCATACTGCAGTGTAAATTTCTGTTTAAATACCCTCTCCTAGTAGAGTTCTTGGTCATTCCGTAGAGCTCTTCCTGGACCACCGGTCAAGAGCAGTCCCCTATCCACTTTCGCAATAACCTCTATGTGTTTCTATTCTTTGCAAAGCTCTTTCATTGTTTAATATCCAACACTGAATTCTGAAGCAGTATTTTAAAATTTAACAACAAGAATGTTTGCCTGTTCCTATAGAATATAAATTCCATGTGAACAGGGACTTTACTTCATTATTTCATACCTAAAGAATGCCTCTCACACAGTTGCTCCTCAAAGTATATTTTTTTAATAACTTGGGTAAATCAGTGCGGCTAGTGAGAAATATCAGCTATGCTTTGTATAGGAAGAAACTGAAGTTCAGAAAGGTTAAATACAATGAGATATGTGAATTTGCATAGTAAATGCTTAATTTTTTAATTTTTAAAATTGAAATATAATTGGTGTACAATATTGTTTGTTTCAGATGTACGACATAGAGATTTGACATATTTATACCTTATGAAATGATCACCAGCTCAGTAACTATCTGTATTGTATATGCATTTTAACTGCAGAATCTAAAATAAGAAATTATACAATCAGGAGAAATTTTCTTTCTTCTTCATGCCAAAGAAAAAGAGAAAAATAGACTTATCTGTATAAATCTGTCTTACTTTCCAGAATGATAGTGGAAGAGAATATTTCTAAGGATTTGAATAATTCCTCAATAAAATATATTTTACCCTAAAATATATTTTATAGCAATACTTTAGAGGACAATCTCCTCATTTAATTATAGAGATATTATTACAATTTTGATTCATTTTATTATTAAGATTTACCAGGATCGTTGTGATTTATTAATGATAGGAATTTATTTCTTTAAGTTGGGCGATTTATTGTAATATATGCAAAGCATGATGTATGGTTTCCTTTTAATGTTTATCATCTATCGGATCAGATAAGGTCTTGTAACCTGAATAGGAAGTCCCAATATCCTTTCATATTTTCACTTTTTATCTCTGACATTTCTTCGTTCACTACTCACAATGGTTTCCAAGAACAGGTGTATTTTAGTCTGATTTTCAATGAAAGTACGTATTTCTTTTATTTTAGAAGTAATGCTGAGTAATATTCCATTGTATCTATGTACCACATCTTCAAGAGGGAGGGGATACATGTATACGTAAAGCAGATTCACTTCATTGTACAGCAGAGAATAACAACATTGTAAAGCAATTATACTATAATAAAAAATAAAAATAATGTACTGTACTTCCATACTATGGAAATATGAATAACACAATAGAACACTTTAAAAAAATTGGCACAGATCAACTGGCCTTCTAAATTATTTGTCCAATAGAATGTGGTCGAAGTGATATTGTGTTAATTCTGGGTTTAATTCATATGAGTTGGAGGCTTCTGATTTTGCTCTTTTAGAAGCCAGCTACCATGTGAAGAAACTCAAGCTAGTTTACTGAATGATGAGAGGGTACATAGAGAATGAATGAGAAAGGTCTCATGGATAAAGGTCATAATTCACTATCTGGCTACCAGCAGCAATGTCTTAGACATGTGAGTGGGCCATCTTGGATATTACACTTGTGGCCAAAATCATAGTTGAATGATGCCATATAAGTGACCTCCTCACCCCAAGTGGAGAGCAAATGGAACAGAACTGCCTAGTTGAGTTCAGTCAACATACAGAATTATTGCATCATTATTTTAAGTCATCAGAGGTGATTTATTATGAAGCAATGCAAAGTTGAGAGGTTGGTTCTGTTTATACTCTTAGGATGCAGCTGGCTCAGACACAAGATGGGGATAAAAATAGAAGCAGAGGTATTTCATATATAGAAGCCAAACCTCTGCCAATCGTTTTCATTAGAACTCCCTTTCTTCACAGGGAATAATTTCTCAGACTTTATATAATGTAGCAAACAGTCACCAAAATTCACTTTGGCAGTTCAACTAATATAATGCATGATGTCATCTTCTTTTTTTCAAAATACACACTTTATTAAGTAGGCTTTATTTGACATCTGCATTATGAAAATTAAATGATAAAATCTGAGTGACCTTTATTATTTTCCATGGGGCTGCTCTCATCACCTTATCTCAGTTTTTGAAAAGGTCATCACCAGTTGTACTTGGGGATCCATTAATAATGTATTAATACTTGCTTTGTAGGCCAAGGAATTATCCACACATCCAAACACATAAACATTATGAGATTGAATTTACAACTATGTGAAGCAACTTGTGTGGGATGTGTGTGGCATTTTTATATAGATTTATTGCTTCTCTGGTGGCTCAGTGGTACAAAATTTGCCTGAAATGCAGGAGACCACCTGCAATGCAGGAGACCACCTGCAGTGCAGGAGATGTACATATGATCTCTGGGTCAGAAAGATCCCCTGAAGAAAGAAATGGCAATCCACTCCAGTATTCTTGCCTGGAGAATTCCAGGGACGGAGGAGCCTGGTGGGCTATAGTCCATAGGGTTGCAAAGAGTCGGACATGACTGAAGGGACTAAACCACCACTACCACCATTTCCTGGCAGTAATTACAGGAGATGAACAATATGGGTACAAAGTGCTACCTCTTTGTAAGCAGAAGCCATGTTACATAATAGAATGATAGGGAAGTCACTGGGTAAAAGTCCAGACAGCCTGGATTCCAGTGTAAGTTCTAACATGATTGTATGATTGTATCCTGGCTTCTTTGTTTAATTTCCTTATCTACGAAAGGGGAGAAAGCTCCTTTCCAGACCTAACAGTAGTATGGCTGTGAAAGTCAATCGCAGCACTATTCAAAATGTTTGTGAACTGAAAAGTTCTTTACTTCAAAACTTGCTCCAAAATATTAATAATAAATGTTCTTTGTTCAACTGGGGTTATCCCATTACTCTTTTGTCTTTTTTCAGAGAAACTGTATGTGGTGTCAGCGCAAGTAGTGGTGATGTTGGGCAAAGCTGGAATTGAACTGGAGCCTCACCAATTACTAGTTGATCCCAAGCTGAACTTGGGTTGTCACTCTTCCACTCTGAGTCTCAATTTCCTCAAATTAACTACAGGATAATCTTAAGGGTGTGATGGGACTTCAACGTCACACATGATACAGGTTATCCTCCGCTTCCCCTGAATACTCATATACCTTTTCTGTCTCAAGTCTCAGCTAGATGATCTCTATGAATAGCATAGTCTGGATTCCCTGTGCTTCCCAGCTTCTTGATGCGTTGAGCTAGTGAAAACCACTTACAGGAGATTGTATAATAGAATAGGAGGGAAAGGTGGTCTGATTTTTTATGCTGTCATTGTCTGAGTCCTTCCAAGGCTAAGATTCCTGATGGGAGCTCCTCCTGTGCTGATCAGTCTCTCACTGGCCTCCAATAACTATAATCTCTTGGTTTGCTTCTTCAATCTTTGGTGTATAAAAGATTTCTTATGTTAGTCCCACCCCTTCTTGGTTCCTTTAACTCTCTACAGTCCCTTAATTTTGGAAACAGTTTCTTTATAAACCCTTTTGAGCATCCCATCTGTTTTCCTGATAAGACTTTAATGTTTTTTAAGGTTCCTATTAATATAATTATTTATTAGAGTATACTTGCTTTACAATGTTGTGCTAGTTTATGCTGTACAACAAAGTGAATCAGCTATATGTGCACACATATCCTCTTCCTCTTTAGCTTCCCTCCCACTCATCCCCCACTCCGCCCCTTAGGACATGACAGAGCCCTGAGTTGAGTTCCCTGTGCTGTATAGCAGCTTCCCAACAGCGATTCAGTTTACACACAATGTGTCAGTCACATGGTAACATTTAAAAGCTGTTAACATATTTTATCACAATAACTGCAGTACTTTGGGTGAAAAAGTCTGACCTTTATGAACCCACCCTTTTACTTCCTTCCTTTCTAACTATAATATTGTTAACTTTGGACAGAACATCAATTATCTGTAATCAGGAAAAGGAAAAAGAGACACAAATTTGTGGAATACAATTGAGTAAGGAAGAAAAGTCAAGGAAGAATGTTTGTCTTCAAGGAACCAGACAGAGATATTGATATCCAGATATCTTAGGTGATGGTTGTGAATGATTTGTGAATTAAAAAAATATATATATTTTTGCACTCAGTCATGTCTGACCATTAGGCACTCCACGGGCTAACGTAGTCTGTCTAAATCCTCCGTCCATAGGGTATCCCAGGTAAGAATACTAGGGTGGGTTGCCATTTCCTACTCCAGGGGACATTCCTGACTCATGGATCAAACCCACATCTCTTGCACCTCCTGCATTGCAGGTGGATTCTTTACCACTGTGCCACTTGGGAAGCTGATTTGTGAATATGTATGACTAAATGAATATGCACTATTAGAATAGCTTGACCCAGAACCCAAGTTTCCATGTTATCTATGCCCCTCTTCAATGGGGGCTCTGAACAGAGACATATCAGGAGTCAGACTCTTCCTACTCATACACTGATCAAGTGTGCATGACTGTTGAGGTTTAACTATCATTTTTTGGTTCTATGATCACATTAAAATGCCTCACAGTTCTTTGAGTCTCTAAAAAATCCCCCTAAATTGCTCCAAAGTTTTATCAAAGCTAATATAGAACTAACACCCAAAAAAGAGGTCCTTTTCTTTGAAGTGGACTGAAATGCAAAAGTAGGAAGTCAAAAAACACCTGGAATAACAGGTAAATTTGGTCTTGGAGTACAGAAAGAAGTAGGGCAAAGGCTAATAGAGTTCTGCCAGGAGAATGTACTGGTCATAGTAAACACCCTCTTCCAACAACACAAGAGAAGACTCTACACATGGACATCACCAGAGGGTCAACATTAAAATCAGACTGATTATATTCTTTGCAGCCAAAGATGGAAAAGCTCTATACAGTCAGCAAAAACAAGACTGGAAGCTGACTGTGGCTCAGATCATGAACTCCTTATTGCCAAATTCAGACTTAAATTGAAGAAAGTGGGGAAAACCAGTAGATCATTCAGGTATGACCTAAATCAAATCCCTTATCACTATACAGTAGAAGTGAGAAATAGATTTAAAGGACTAGATCTGATAGACAGAGTGCCTGATGAACTATGGAGCGAGGTTTGTGACACTGTACAGGAGACAGGAATAAAGACCATTCCCAAGAAAAAGAAATGCCAAAAGCAAAATGGCTGTCTGAGGAGGCCTTACAAAGAGCTGTGAAAAGAGAAGAGGAAAGCAAAGGAGGAAAGGAAAGATATAGGCATCTAAATGCAGAGTTCCAAAGAATAGCAAGAAGAGATAAGAAAGCCTTCTTCAGCAATCAATGCAAAGAAATAGAGGAAAAGAACAGAATGGGAAAGACTAGAGATCTCTTCAAGAAAATTAGAGATACCAAGGGAATAGTTCATGCAAAGATGGGCTCAATAAAGGACAAAAATGGTATAGACCTTACAGAAGCAGAAGATACTAAGAAGAGGTGGCAAGAATACACAGAAGAACTGTACAAAAAAGATCTTCATGACCCAGATAATCATGATGGGGTGATCACTCACACTCACCTAGAGCCAGACATCCTGGAATGTGAAGTCAAGTGGGCCTTAGGAAGCATCACGACAAACAAAGCTAGTGGAAGTGATGGAATTCCAGTTGAGCTATTTCAAATCCTGAAAGACGATGCTGTGAAAGTGCTACACTCAATGTGCCAGCAAAATTGGAAAACTCAGCAGTGGCCACAGGACTGGAAAAGGTCAGTTTTCATTCCAGTCCCAAAGAAAGGCAATGCCAAAGAATGCTCAAACTACCACACAATTACACTCATTTCACATGCTAGTAAAGTAATGCTCAAAATTCTCCACACCAGGCTTCAGCAATATGTGAGCCGTGAACTCCCTGATGTTTAAGCTGGTTTTAGAAAAGGCAAAGGAACCAGGGATCAAATTGTCAACATCCGCTGGATCATCAAAAAAAGCAAGAGAGTTCCAGAAAAACATAGATATCTGCTTTATTGACTATGCCAAAGCCTTTGACTGTGTGGGTCACAATAAACTGTGGAAAATTTTGAAAGAGATGGAAATACTAGACCACCTGACCTACCTCTTGAGAAACCTGAATCCAGGTCAGAAAGCAACAGTTAGAACTGAACATGGAACAACAGACTGGTTCCAAAGAAGAAAAGGAGTGTGTCAAGGCTGTATATTGTCTCCTTGCTTCTTTAACTTATATGCAGAGTACCTCATGATCAACACCGGGCTGGAGGAGGCACAAGCTGGAATCAAGATTGCTGGAAGAAATATCAATAACCTCAGATATGCAGATGACACCACCTTTATGGCAGAAAGTGAAAAAGAACTAAAGAGCCTCTTGATGAAAGTGAAAGAGGAGAGTGAAAAAGTTGGCTTAAAGCTCAGCACTTAGAAAACTAAGATCATGGCATCCGATCCCATCACTTCTTGGCAAATATAGGGGGAAACAGTGGAAACAGTTACTGACTTTAGTTTTTAGGGTTCCAAAATCACTGCATTTGGTGATTGCAGCCATGAAATTAAAAGACAGTTACTCCTTGGAAGGAAAGTTATGACCAACCTAGACAGCATATTAAAAAGCAGAGACATTACTTTGTCAACAAAGGTCCATCTAGTCAAGGTTATGGTTTTTCCAGTGGTCACATATGGATGTGAGAATTGGACTGTAAAGAAAGCTGAGTGTCGAAGAATTGATGTTTTTGAACTGCGGTGTTGGAGAAGACTCTTGTGAATCCTTTGGACTGCAAGGAGATCCAACTAGTCCATCCTAAAGGAGACAGTCCTAAATATTCATTGGAAGGACTGATGCTAAAGCTGAAACTCCAATACTTTGGCCACCTGATGCGAAGAGCTGATTCATTGGAAAAGACTCTGATGCTGGGAAAGATTGAAAGCAGTAGGAGAAGGGGATGACAGAGGATGAGATGGTTGGATGGCATCACCAACTCAATGGACATGGGTTCGGATGGACTCCGGGAGTTGGTGATGGACAGGGAGTCCTGGCGTGCTGCAGTCCATGGGGTCTCAAAGAGTCAGACACAACTGAGCGACTGAACTGAACTGAATCTTCATATTTTTCCCATTCACCAAGTTAAAACAGAAATTTATGTGACAGATAGTAACACAGAAAAATACATGCAATAATTTAGCTAGAAAGCTTATTAGATAGACATATGAGATAGATAGGGAGGTAGCCAGGTAAGATTATATAGTAAGATGCTATGTTTTTTGTATGAATATCTTTTAAATTATTTCAGTTCAAATGTCTTTCCATCACAATCTTATTAAGAAAGAAACAAACCTCCTATCTCTGTTCAGAAATTTTCCACGCCAGCATACTGCTGTTGCCATGGGGTCATTCAGACACTGTTTTCTTTAAGGGATATAATTTCCAGAGGGTAGTATCTCTACCCTCAGCATCCAATCTTTTCCAAAATGCCCATTAAATATCATCCAAAATACTTTATTTTGACCAACCCATATCTTGGCTCCTTTCCTTTTCTTTGCATCTGAGATGGAGCAGACATCTTGTTTACCAGAGACCACAGAAAAGTGAATTCACTTATTGATTGACATTATCAAGCAGTCAGACAGACACTGTAGCAGGTAAGATTGCTTTTTTTTGTGTTGTTGTCTGCCAAATTTTAACAGAGAAAGTGATGTGCTTCTGCCAGGCAAGGCTACTATAGAAGCAGGTAATGGGTCTTAAAAATGTTGCAAACGTTAATGGTGTTAGATCAATAATATTACTACCACAGGTAAAATTCTATTACATATATTATTAAGACATTGCTCAAAATGGAGTGACTCAAAGGACTTGGAGAATGTATGAGTAATTGCTGCACCATTGATATTATGAAATGCTAATGGAAGTTTCGTCATACAACATGCTGTGTATATTCTTTCCCCAAGATTTTACAAATAGCAGTTTTGCAATAATGCATGATACAGACCCCCAATTGCTCCATCACATCTCATTTTCCTCCTAAACATCCTGCTGCTGCTAAGTTGCTTCAGTCATGTCTGACTCTGCGACCCACAGACGGCATAGATGGCAGCCTACTAGGCTCCCTTGTCCCTGGGATTCTCCAGGCAAGAACACTGGAGTGGGTTGCCATTTCCTTCTCCAGTGCATGAAAGTGAGACATGAGCCAATTCAGAATGCAGAAGATTAGAGTCTTTCTCTACTCATTCATTCAATTTCCCCAAAATCTCTCATGAAGTAAAAAGGACAATAATACAGTATAACTAATTATGTTTAATTTTTCTAAATATTTAATGAATTGTCTAAATAAAACTGGCCTTAATACTGTCATTTGAGTAGAGTATATCAAATGCTAGCTCCAGAGAGCATTAAAACTTTTTTTTTCTATTTACTAGTTAGTCCCAAAGATAAGTGATTATGCTTAATCTTTAACATAATCTTTATTTATTTGCTAGCTGGTCCCAAAGATAAGTGATTACGTTCTTTCAATGAAGTCACGAAAACATGAGCTAGAGCTAAATTGCTTCAATGTGTTAAAAGAGCTTTACCCAAATGCTATTTTTTTGATTAACTTGGTCCTTATATGTTTTATACAGATAATATGTACACTTGGATGATAAAAAAATTAAATAGATGAATGGAGAGCTGGACAGATATGTGAAGATCTTTGATTCAAACTGTGTAGCTCTCTTTCCCCAAAGTTTTACACAGTTGCTTACTTTTCTCCACTGATTTAAATATGTACCATTAGAATTATTTTAGTTAAAATTCTGCCTGTTGAAGGAAAAAGTAAAGATAAAAAAAGAAGACAGAAGAGAAGAAAAAGTGGAAGGATGAATGGAAGAATGAAGGTGCAAAGAGAAAGGAAAAAAAGAAAAAGGAAAAAATGAAAGAAGGAAGTCAGATAACCATTTACATAAGGGGGCGGGGGGGGAAATGCCTTAGCCAAAATGTGCAGACAAAGGCCAGATATGGGTGAGATCATGTTATAGGCTTTCAGGAAGACTCTTTCCCCATAACTTATACTCAATTCTATTTCTAGCTCAAACAACTTGAGCACTGTATTCCCGGTATCAATTTTAGCTCTTGCAAAATACAGCTGTCTAATTGCTAACTGAGAGGGGAAAATATATTTTTTCTTCAAATTTCTGATGATCTCCATTGGTTTCTAATCCTGTCACATCTTTATTTAAAAAGTGCACCCCTTTTGTCTTTCTTAATAACTGGATGTGTTTGTTATTGTAATAGATTTCTATTATTTGAGTATTCTAAATTATGGTGCTTATAAGAGTATACTGCTGGTGGGTAGAAACGGGAAATGATTTTTCAACTTTTCAGAACATTCATTCTATAAAATATAAAGGCAGATGTATGTCTGTTCTGACTACAAGTCAGACAAGCACAGGAAGAAACAGATTACTCTATAGGAAAGGCAGCAGTGAACTCCAGAGCTTCAACAGGGGCGTTTTCAGAACTTAGCTTTCAGTACTGATGGGCTGACCCATACACACGCCAACCCTGCGTACCCCCTGATAGTAAACCCAGTTTAACCAAAGAGATCCCCAGCCCAAAGCAGCGGAAACAAATAGTTTCAGGTGCAAACAGGTAAGACAGAGTAACCAAATTTTAGGAGGGGAGAGTAACAATAGGTGTATAAAGCTAGACAGGTAGAGATGGTCAATTAATCTGTATGTTAAAGTAGGCTGTCAGGGCAGCTGGCCAGCTGAAATGATGTGGGCTGCATGATATCACATATATTTATATAACTTTTGTGATCACTGAAATAGATCATCCCTGGGGGCATTTAAAGATACAAATGGGGATCAGATGTCTCAAACGACATGTCTGTTTGTATTTGTATTTGTCTTCATTTTTATACATGTCACCTTAGTTCATATCAAATTCCTTCTGGAAATAAAAAATATGTAATCAAAATGAGAATAAAATTATAGAGCTTAGTCATTATCAAAGTGAGGAGGATTCATATACTAAAGAGGGTTGACTAAGAAACGTGGCCTGGATTTAGCAGATATTACCTTAAAGCTACTGGCCAGTGATAACAAAAGGGAAATGTGATGATACACAGGGCTTTTGTCATGAAATAACAGAAATAGATGTGGACACATTTTTAAAATTTGAATTATATTAAAAAATTGATTCAAGGGTGAAAGCACATAAATTGAGAATTAATAATAATCATTTTAATAATTAAAAATAATGATTTTTATGGTCTAGGGACCTTGTGTGGGTTATTTCATTTAATTCTCAAATAAGGTCTGTGACACAGATTTGAATGATATCCCCATTTTTAAAGGTGAAATGAAGCACTTAAAGTCTCTTTCTGTCTGAGTGTGCAGAGCAAGCATGGCTGGCACCAAAGCTGAAGGACTTTACAGTGCACTCCATAAGTTCAAATTTCAAAATGCCCATCTTCAAATATTGGAGATTAACCAATCCAACAAATAGACGCAATTTATGGATCAGTTCAAAGACCAAGAATTGCATGATCCAACTTTAACATATATTTATAAATTAATAAACATAGCTTATTTCTGGAAGGAACTTCAGAATAGTATCTGGAGAAAGGAGAATGAACATTGCCTCTTTCCTGAACTCCACAAGGGGCCATTTTGGAACCAATAATGTATCTCAGCCTTGGTAATTATTAAGTGTGTCCAGGGGCAATTGCCATTTCACACAATTGCTCTCTTTAAACTATCTTCTAAAGGCTGTTAGTCTCATTACTTTAATTATTTTTGCAATTGATTCCCAAATTTTACTATTAGGTAATTTAATTAATGATTTCATTGGTAACCCTATGTTGTTAAAGCATGTTTCAGTTTGGGTAAACAAATTCTGGATTTAAAATTTTTCCTTAATAATTATGAAATTTGTACCCAGAGCACAAGAATGACCCCGGAGGAATTTCTCTCTTATTGTAAAGCAGATAGCATTAAAAGAACTCTGAGCATTGATCAAGTGGAACAGTTCTCCAGTGATTAAAGCATCAATGAAGATAATTCTCTACCCTCCTCTGATGGGTAAAAACAAGAGCAAAGATAATTACAGTCTAAGAGTGATCCTAACCATTAATCAGCTGCCTCTTCTAAGCAGGTTTATATCTGGGAGGAGGGGACTGACAGCTATTGTTTCTTATTAAAGCATGTACCTGACTGGGTTGCTCCCTTGCTGAAACCCTGTGAATGATGTGCCATTGCACCAAAGATGAAGTTGAAAATGCTTAGTTTCCTTAGAAGACTCTGCCTAGTAGTCCCTGCCTATCTCTCTACACTAATGCTCTCTCTGTGCTTCCTTGCTATAGATTCACTGGGCTCTTCATTCACAGGACTACTCCTTCCCTCCTTCCTGTCATAGAGCATCTGTTCTCAACAATAATGTTGCCTGTGCATGGAAATCCCTGTCCTCCAGCTTCCACTGAGCCACTTTATCATTTCAAAGTGAAATCACCCTTGACCATTCACATGGTGCCAGATTTCCTTATTACTAACATCTGAGAGTTATGCATACCTTATTCTTAGCAATTAGAATTATAACATTACATTTATGTGTGACTATGTAATTAAAGCATGTTTTCTCCATTAAACAGTGAGCCATGAGAGTCAAGATCATGTCTGTTTCTACTCAGCAATGATGATAAAACATAGCATATTGTGATTACTCAAAAGATTCATGGAAATGAATGAATGCATAGCAAGCTTTTGGATATTCCAAGAGTAGTATTATAGTACAGTGAATATAGTCTGGTTGAGTGGAAGGTTAATATAACATGTGTTTTAAAGAAAGAAACAATTGTGTTCAAACGATGCCTCTTCAATTTGACAAATGTCTCATTTATAGAGTGGGCATATTACCAAACGGGACAATTCTGAGGATTAAATGAGTCAATTCTGTCATTGTGCTCCAACCAAATTTAACTTGATTCATGGAGTGTTGTGAAACAAGTATTTTATGGATTGATTCTTTCAATAAATTTTTATTGAACATATATGATACACATAGCTAGCTTTGTACTATGGGTTTTAAAGTGAAACTCTTTAAGACTGCTCCCTGACTTCACAAGATTTTCTGACCCTATACTAGTTGTAATGCCGCTGTAGCTACCAACAGACTATAAGAAATGCACATGAGCCAACTTGAGATCATGTAAAATGGTAATACTTTACATTCATATGCATGATGAAGTACTGCCTATTATACCTTTATTGTGTGATGATATTATTGTCATATTTTAATTTTTGACATCCTGGGCTCTTTAATTGAGTTGCGATCCACAAACCTAGTATGCTAATATGACCCCACAGTTTTATATCTGAATTGCTCTTATTAGAAATTTACTCAGCAAACACAGTGTTTTCTTGTTTGTTTTTGCTTTTAATTTCCCTTGATTGAATGACTGCCCCTTGAGTCAGTGACTATTCACTAAAGATAGTGGGAAAATGATGAGTGCTGTGAATCATTTCCAACAGGTTACTAAGTGACCCAGATTTCAAGTACAAAAATAGCAAACTACACAACACTGGTGAAAGTTCAGGCTGGGTTCTGAGCTGGTTGATCTGCTTATAGAATGTTCTGAGTAGTAGAAGAGAGAGAATCTCTGTGGTGACAAGGTCTGAGATTCTGCATCCCATTTTACAAATAGGGTTTGGTACTGTGAAAAGGGACTGATTTTACAATTAATTTCTTATTTTATTTTTTTGAATATAAAATTATTTTGCACATGTATCCTAAACTATATTTTGAGGTACACTATGATATTTTTCATATCAATAGTCAGACAAAGTGTAAAGTGATATCCAAGGCTTTGAAAATGGCATTTAAGATGAAATCAAGAAAGGGAAATAGGGATTTCTCTGATGGTCCAGTGGTTAAGTATCTGCCCTGCAATGCAGGGAATGCCCGTTCAATCCTTGATCTGGGAAGTAAGATCCCACATGCCATGGGCAACTAAGCCGCATGTCACAGTGGAGATCCCACGTGCTGCAACTAAAACCTGATATAGCCAAGTAAATAATATTTTTAAAAAATAGGAAGGGAAATAGTAGTTACTCAATCAACTATAACCAGACACTTAACTGCGGGTAGAATCTCCAATGATCCCAACTACTATTAGACTGGCAAACTATTTTTTCCCATTTTATCGAGAGGGAAATTAAGACTCAATTATAATAAGTAACTTGTATAAGTAACATGGCCAACTAATTATTCATTATTACTATTCTCTACTAATTATTACTATAATCAGTTATTATTGATATTATTAATTAACAGCTAATTATTTATTACTGTTTCTCTGAACTAGAATGCCACCTCCATGAGAGCAGAAACACCTTCATGGTTATTAAATCACTGAAAGTTTCTTAGAACCTATAGCTTGTTAAAACCAAAATAGGTGTTTAAGGATATTTTCTTGAACTATTTAAATATTTTAAATAATCATGACAAACTACGATTGTGAAATAACAGAAAGGGGCTACACAGCCTAACAAATTTAATTAATAATTTTATTTTTACTAATTTCATTCTTCTGAAACTGTTAGCACAGCGCAGTGAAAGTGAAAGTCACTCAGTCATGTCCAGCGATTTGTGACCCCATGGACTATATATAGTCCATGGAATTTTTCAGGCCAGAATACTGGAGTGGGTAGCCTTTCCCTTCTCCAGCAGATCTTCCCAACCCCAAAATCAAACTGGGTCTCCTGCATTGCAAGCAGATTCTTTACCAACTGAGCTAGGTTAGCACAGTAACCTCCTTTTTAATAATTAGTATAATTTTAAAAATTATACAGTATACTAATGCATATATATGGAATTTAGAAAGATGGTAATGATAACCCTGTATGAGAGACAGCAAAAGAGACATAGGTATAGAACAGTCTTTTGGACTCTGTGGGAGAGGGAGAGGGTGGGATGATTTGGGAGAATGACACTGAAACATGTATAACATCATATATGAAATGAATCGCCAGTCCAGGTTCGATGCATGATACTGGATGCTTGGGGCTGGTGCACTGGGAGAATCCAGAGGGATGGTATGGGGACAAAGGAGGGAGGGGGGTTCAGGATGGGGAACATGTGTATATCTGTGGCAGATTCATGTTGATGTATGGCAAAACCAATACAATATTGTAAAGTAATTAACCTCCAATTAAAATAAATACTTTTATATTAAAAAAATTATATACTGTGCTTGAACTTAACCATTTCTTTAAAATAAATCTATCAATTAAGCCTTTTACCAAAACCTTTTTTTTCCCTAATTTTAGAACTTGCAGCTACATTAGCCTAACTTGAAAGCAGTTTAATTTTCATACTTCCTCCTGATGTTTCCATTTGCTTCTGCATATAGGACTTTTTATATTTTTGTTTCATCACATTAAAAAATAATCCACAAAATGAGCTAATATCATTGTGTTTTCACCAGGGTTTAAACTATTTAGTGTGGTATTGGTTGCTTTCTACTTTGGAAATAGATCTTTTAATCACCAGAAGTTATAGTAATCTATTCTTCCATGTGTGATAGGCCCATGTTGTGTGATAGGCCCACTTATTCTTCTCTAGACATGTTATATCCATCATAAGTTTATAAGTCACCACTTTAATAACAGAAGAGAGTTAATCTGGATCAGTTGGTCCAGAGGAGGTACAATTAGGACCAAGCCAACATCAGTCCCTGTAGGAAGGAGGGATTCCTGAATAGTTGGATTCTATCTACTTAAAAAAGGTGGTAGTTGCAAAGAGTCAGACACGACTGAGCGACTGAACAGAACTGAACTGAATCACTAGACAACAGCATGAGTTCATTAAGTGAAAGTCACTTCATACTAGCTCTCTGTTAATAGTCTTTCCTTAAATAGCTTTTTTTTTTCAAGTATCTCTAGTTATAGTTAAGTAACTCAACCCATTAATCATGGAAGCAAAATGACCTGAGAGGTGAACATATTTTACAGTTGACAGAGTCTGACTGATATTCTGAGGAATGAAGAGAATTCAGTTTGTCAGTAAAGGAAAATTTCTGAAATGATACAGGGATGTATTGTTTACTGCCCATTTTAATACTTTTGAGTGGCTGGTTTTACTTGGATCCTCTTATGTGTCAGGCACTGTACTAGTCAGAGAATAAAAGCCAGACTGGATGACTCACAAGCTGGAGCTAAGATTGCTGGCAGAAATATCAACAATCTCAGATATGCAGATGATAGCACTCTAAAGTCAGAAAGTGAAGAGGAAGTAAACACCCTCTTGATAAAGGTGAAAGAGGAAAGTGAAAAAGCTGGCTTAAAACTCAACATTCAGAAAACAAAGGTCGTGGCATTTGGTCCTATCAGTTCATGGCAAATAGATGGGGAAAACGTAGAAACAGTGATCGATTTTATTTTCTTGGGCTTCAAAATCACTGTCAAAATCTCTGGGACAGTGACTGCAGCCACAAAAGATGCTTGATCCTTGGAAGAAAGTTATGACAAACCTAGACAGTGTATTAAAGACATCACTTTGCTGACAAAGGTCTGTATAGTCAAAACTATGGTTTTTCCAGTATTCATGTACAGATATAAGAGTCAGACCAAAAAGAAGGCTGAGCACCGAAGAACTGATGCTTTTGAACCCTGGTGCTGGAGAAAACTTTTGAGAGTCCCTTGGACTGCAAGGAGATCAAAGCAGTCAATCCTAAAGGAAATCCGTCCTGAATATTCATTGAAAGGACTGATACTAAAGCTGAAGCTCCAATACTTTGGCCATCTGATGGGAAGAGCCAACTCACTGGAAAAGACCTTGATGCTGGGAAAGACTGAGAGCAATGGGAGAAGGCAGCGACAGAGGAAAAGATGGTTGGATGGCATCACTGACTCATTGGACATGAGTTTGAGCAAACTCCGGGAGATAGTAAAGGACAGGGAGGCCTGGCATGCTGCAGTCCCTGGGGTCACAAAGAGTAGGACATGACTTAGCAACTGAACAGGAACAGAATGATGGAAGAAATCAATTCACTTAGTCAGTGGTGTTGATCACACTGTGGTTCCCAGATCTTTCTGGTTTTCTTGGCAAGACCATAGTTCTCATAGCTGTCAAGAGTATATATCAGGGCTCCCAAATATCAGGGCTCCCAATTCAACACTGTTCTCCTTTCTGGGGATTTAAGTTTTTATCTATTATTTCATATAATGACTGGCATGAAAGCACACTTGAAGTTTAAGTTCAGTGACCTCCACAATGTTCACAAACTACTGTAAGAATCATGGCAATTTAGTCATAAAAGGTTAATAGGGTGAAACACAGGAATGTAACTCACGATGTGGCAACTTAGATATACAAAGTCCTTTCCTCACAAATGTCTATTAGGGTAGATGTTTCCAGCTTTCAGAGGAGGGGATGAAAGGTCAGAGGCAGTCAGTGACTAGTCCAAGGACAAAGACTGTGCCGTGACACAGCAGGTCCCAGTACCCTCCATTGCCACCAAGAGCATCGGGGAAACACTAACCAATCTTTTCACCGAGTGATCTGAGAGGACACTGATGCCAGCTCCATTTGCATGTGAGGAAGATGAAGAGTGATGTACTGCTAAAGCGAACGAAGGCACTTCTATTGTTGGCAGAACCCCTGCAACAGTTTCTGAGATGATACTTGATAACATGAGCTTTTGAGTCAAAGGAAAATACCTTAAACCTTAATTTCTTATCTTAATGTATTATGTACTGATTATTAAGTGTGTGAATATGGAAAATTACTTCCTTCCCTTAACCTTCAACTTCCTCTTCTATGATGTACAGATTTTAAAAACTCCCCTGTAGAGCTATTGCTTAGGTGAAAAGTTAACATTATCAATAAATAGCCTAAAACAGGGACAGGAAAACAGATGCTAGTTTCAGGATGTCTGCTTCAATTTTTCTATTACATCTATGAATATCACACTGAGTGAAGTCAGACAGAGAAAGACAAATATATTGTATCACATATGTGGACTCTATTATTAAAATGATGCAAATGAACCTATTGTAAAAACAGAAACAGACCCACAGACTTGGAAAGCAGACTTATGGTTACCAGGAAGTAAGGGTGGAGGTAGGGCTAAACTGGGAGCTTGGGGTTGACATGTACACACTGCTATCTATATATGAAATAGATGATCAATGGGGATCTACTGTACAGAACAAAGAGCTCTACTCAATATTATGTAATGACCTACCTATATGGGAAAAGAATCAGAAAAGAATGGAGATATATATATATATTTATATAGGTATATATATATTTATATAGGTATATATAGAGAGATATATGAATAAATCACTCAGTTGTACACCTGAAACTAACACATTTTAAGTCAATAATACAAACTAAACATTTATATATATATATAAATCCCAGTATTTAGAGTCAAAAGTGTACTTTGAAATCTTCAGAGGTGCTCAAAATGTTCTTTGATTTTTATTTATAATACAGGCAAATTGGGAACAATGTAGGTGTCCAAAAATACAGAAACATTTATACACGTTGTTTCTATTGTAGATCTTCAATATTGATATTACTAAAATAGATATTGTCAATATCAAATGAAATAATTTTAAAATGCATAGTTTTATGCCCATAATGTAAAATATATATGTAAAAATTGACCTTAAACCTATGACCTACAGAGTCCAGTGAAACTATTCTGAGATTGCTCAGACATAAAAAGTTACCCAGATAATGACTCACTGGTCCAAGTGAACAACAGAACCAAGGCAGAGTCTGCTGGGAAGGGACTACACAAAGCTGTGACAGTGTGGAAGAAACAGGGGACTTATGATGATGTATGCAAATAAGCTATCCTCAAATGAATAATAATAACACTTACTTTACAGAGTTTCGTAGATTCAGCAAAATAAAGCATAAAATGATTCTAAGGACAGGATATTGACTTGGAATTTTCCTTGATTGCATATATATTTTAGCTAATGTTGATAATGATATGATATATTTTAGCTAAAAAAGAGAAGACATGTAGAATGTAAGAACTGCCTTCGTATATTTAAATAATCATTCTTAACGTGGCCTAACCTTCCCAATTGCTTGTTTTGACATCTGAAAATATACAAAAGGGGGAAACAAATTTTACTTCAACATCAACAAATATAAAGCCTAAAATATGGCAACATAAAAGCTTGTTTCACCATGAATCATCTTATCCTTAATACTATGGTCAAGACCCCATGCTGGGGTCTGAGCATGGATTTGAGTGACTCTACAACTTGTTTTCCCTCCTTGGACGTAAATGTAATGCAAATTAGAGATTGACTTTTGTTTTAGTAATGCAGCAAAAAAACCATTCAGGAGAATGGGGAGAGAATTCATGAAAGGAGGGTCAGTTAGGACAAGTAGAACACCTGAAAATCCCTTGTCTATTTCATAGTCACCTACTTTTTACCTGAGCTGAAGCTTGAAAGTACCAAGAGGGACTGGAAATAAAATGAGGACTAATTCTTTTGTATTATTGTTGTCCAAGTGAGGTGGTAGAACTAAAGCAATTTTCTGTGGAAAAAAGTAGGAAAAATAGGATTTTATAGAGACCAACGTGCCTTTTATTTTCAAATTTGGAGAAACAGAAAAGGAAGGGTGGTACTTGCTGGGTACTAAACTATTCATGAATAAAGCCAAAACCTTTCAATTTTCCCATCTAGAAACTGGACAGCTGTGGTCAAAAGCCAATATAGAGTGCTCCTTTCTGAACATGAAGCATCAAATTAAATGTCAGCCCCCAGCCCTGCAATAATAGAATACTAGCATCTGATTCAGACCTACAAAAATGGGTCCACTGCCACACCCGACCTCACTATGTAAAGCAGTTCATATGTTTTGGACACACAGATTATGCTCTGTAGTGTTTATTTTGAGAATCTTACACGATCAGTTCAGTGGTCCCCTTGCACATGTCACTTCTACAAACTTATCCTCCCTTAACCAATATTTCAGTTCAGTTCAGTTCAGTCACTCAGTCGTGTCCGACTCTTTGCGACTCCATGAATCTCAGCGTGCCAGGCCTCCCTGTCCATCACCAACTCCTGGAGTTCACTCAGACTCACGTCCATCGAGTCGGTGATGCCATCCAGCCATCTCATCCTCTGTCGTCCCCTTCTCCTCCTGCCCCCAATCCCTCCCAGCATCAGAGTCTTTTCCAAAGAGTCAACTCTTCGCATGAGATGGCCAAAGTACTGGAGATTCAGCTCTAGCATCATTCCTTCCAAAGAACACCCAGGACTGATCTCCTTCAGAATGGACTGGTTGGATCTCCTTGCAGTCCAAGGAACTCTCAAGAGTCTTCTCCAACACCACACTTCAAAAGCATCAATTCTTCGGTGCTCAGCTTTCTTCACAGTCCAACTGTTGGATCCATACATGACCACTGAAAAAACCATAGCCTTGACTAGACAGACCTTTGTTGGCAAAGTAATGTCTCTGCTGAAACAGAATTTTGAATTTTTAAGGAATTAGATCAATGCTCTCTTTCAATGTGACTTGAACAAATTTTCCTTCTTGTTACAAGATGACTAATAACAAAGGACTCATCAGTAATGTCCTAAATAATGAATTATTTTTTATTATGCTTTTGCTCCAAAAAGTGTTTTTTAAAACCCCAAATGGCACATGGTTCCCATACTATGAAAATTATGTTGGATGATAGTAAAATGCTTGCTTAGAAGTGAGGTTGATGCTAAGTTACTAATTAAATCTTGCATCAGAATTCCTTATTAATTCCTATATGAGGAACAGTATTAGCTGTATTGTTTAGGATTCATAGGCTTTGCTATGCATTATACAATACCTGAAAAATATTTCCCTATGCAAAGCACCATTAAAATTAACGATGTAAGGAAGCAGTCCCATAAAATTATGCACTCATGTTCTCATAAAAAGCAATGACAATTGTGATCATGTTTACCAGGCGGTTTCTAGGGTATAACTTACAATACTGTGGGGGGATTCATTCAATAGAGGTCTCTGCAGCATATCTGATGCAGAACTTCTCTTGGGGTGTATTAATTTTCTTCTCCACAACATTAAGTCCCTTCCCTTTAACATGGCATACATATGGTCTTTTATACGATCTGAATGGTCTAACAATCACTTATAAATTCATTAAATAATTACTCAAAGTAATGTCCCAATTTGTTAATGAGTATTTGACTCTTAGTCAAGGAATTAGTACAGCCATAATATCACAGTGGATAAAGACAGTGGATAAGACACTTAAAGTTCCACCCTGTTTGAAATACTCTCTCTTATGTGTAGGAAAACATCAAATGGGATTTGAAGTACTGTTTCTGTCACTAGTACTATAAAAATTCAAGTGTAGACTCCTAACATTTACCACATTTGTGGTTCTGAAAACTGGGAAGGTAAACTGATCAGTGTCCATACAAACAGATTTTAGTTCTGAGTGTCTAATCCAGAGCCCAACGATTTATAAATATTTGATAGGAAAAGTGATCCTCTGGAAAGGTGGCCTTTTAAGGCCATCCCTCAGGGTAAAGTCCAAGTATGAGTGAGGGAGTCGGATGAATGAAATCATCTCTTCTGATTATGTTAGTTAAAAAAGAAAGAAAATGGTACAGCAACAACCGAAATAGTGACTTTCCTACAAAGAAACTATTTTGTTTATTTGATTTGATATTAAAAGTCATTCTCATGAGGTTCTTATAATTGGGTTTGATTTTAAAAACTTGTTCAGGGCAGTAGTTCAAGAGGGAGAAGATGTATTTGTACTTATGGCTGATTCATGCTGTTGTATGGCAGAAACCAGTACGATGCTATAAAGCAATTATCTACCAATTAAAAATAAATTAAACAAACAAACCTTGAATCAGGACACTTTGATGTATAACCTACTGTGTTGCAGGTCATATGTTAGTCAACGGAGATATCAAGAAGTGCAAGAAGTATTTCTTGTCATCATACAGCTCACATTCTCATGGTAAACCAGGCACAGAGTAATATTCTCAAAAGCCAGGCCCACTGTTTCTAAAAACCACATGCCTATATTTGGTGTCATCTGTATAAAGTTTTAAAAGATTTTCAAATATTCCTCTCGTTCCAGATGGGTTTTAAGTAAGTTTGGTTAGTAGCTAAGAAAGGCATTCAGATAAACAGCTACTAATTAACTTATGTGCAAGTCAAAATAAAGTTCTAAATCTTCCTGTAGCACATTTAGTCCATAACTAAAAATGATAATCATCATTTTATTTTAATGTATTAATATTTTGTTCCTCTATCATAAAAGGAGAAAATTACTAGCTCATAGTGTTGTTTATTTGACCCATTATTAACACCTGTTATAGGTCAGGCATCATGCCAGTCACTAGGATGCAGTGATGATTTAAAACTAGTATTTCTCCTGATGCATGAAGTGTGTGGGCTTCCCAGGTGTTGCCAGTGGTAAAGAACCCACCTGCCACTGTAGGAGACATAAGAGATGTGGGTTTGATCCCTGGGTTGGGAAGATCCCCTGGAGGAGGGCATGGCAACCCCCTCCGCTATTCTTGCCTAGAGAATCCCATGGACAGAGGAGCTTGGCAAGCTAGAGTCCACAGGATCACAAAGAGTCAAACACGACTGAAACAACTGAGCATACAAGCACGCATGAAGTGTATATTCTAAGGATTATGCGCATGTAGCACCCCTTGGTTATTGGCAAATATTTTAGACATTTAGACATGATAGGTTTTCCTCCTTTTATCTGCTTCTTCTCAAAGTGTGAGAGACTCACCTCAAGACAAAATAAATTCTTATATCTCATTCTCCTGTGGATACCTAGGGGATAATTTATTACACATTGTATATGCTAATCTTTTAAAGTTGTGCCTTGCTCCTTATTCTTCCTTTGTTTTGGAGTGATAAAAATTGATTGCTACAGAGTAGGTCAGATTTTCAGTGTAGACTGAGAATCAGTGATTTAAATTTGTCATCTACCCTTTCTATGTCAGACCAACTGGTCAACTTAAAGCACTCTGATCCCTGCCTGGGCTTTCCCTAACAACTCATCTGAAAAAAAAAAAAAATACAGAGGAAGAGACAAGATAAAGGGACCAGGGAGACTAAGTCGAGTCAGGTTGAGAGAAAGAGCATGTAATTCTGTTCAACTCTTCATTTATTATCTTACTGTAACCCTATGGTCATTAATGATTGATTACAACATTTTGACCTAGCAACAGTTTGTCATTGACCCTGATCACCAACTGCCTCTGTCTTTTAAGGCCTAGCTCTTACATTTGCTCCCTAACACAAATATATATTATCAAAAGAAGAGACTGAAATACATTATCTTTGCAGAGACATCATTTCTCACCTTACTTTAGGAATCTACTTCTCTCATAAAACGCCACATGAGCATCCCTAGACAATAGAAGTTGAAGGTGCATTCTTCTTCTTCAAAACTTTTTGCTGTCTGGGCTCAAAAATCTATAGTTTTAAAGTGACCTAAGGGATTCTACTAATCAGTTGAGATTTGTTATTTTATATTTAATTTTAACAAATAATCTCAAGGGAATTATGTTGAGTTTCACCCCCCTCCCCCTCCCACTGGGCAAAGGGTATCTAAGACTTCTCATACTTTTTTTCACAACTTTTCATGAAGCCGTAGTCATTTTAAAACAGAAATTTTTTTAAAAAGCAACAAAAACAGAAAGTTTAAAAAACACATTATAAAATAAGAAAGAATAAAGCAAAAAATATTAAGAACAAAATCTCCTTGTTACCAGTAATTTGACTAGGCAACCAACGTAAATGATGACTACAGACAACGTCCACATTCGACATAAATTAAACTATAATATGTGCACCTATTCATGCCATAACTTTGAAATTCCCCAGTGCTCTTGACATCTTATAGAACCCATTTATTCAAGTCACAGTCTGCTAATAGCTATTCAACTCATACTAATGCAACAGAGTAAAATTCTAAGAAAAAAGTATACAATTTATGGCCCAGTCTCAGACAGACGGTTAAATGATTATTCCTAAAAGGTTCAGCTCTATGACAAGATCAATTGCTATTGCGAATATTTATGGTGTTTCATACCTCACTCAACTCTACTGAGCAAAACTGAATATGGGAAAACCACCTAATACTGAATATATCCCATGCTTGCCCCGATTAAAAATGGATCTGAACATTCAGGGATGTGGGTCTCTCCCCTGAATTTGGAAAGATAAAGAGAGCTTAATTAATGGCACAGAGGTGTGAAAATATTGCTGTGTGATGGGAAGCACATGGAGTTTTCAACCGTGCAACCAAAGAATTGGCAAGGATTTTCACGTCCACTGCCAGCAGTTCTCTTCCTCAGTTCCTCCAGATTTTGCCAGCTGGAGAGCACGGGCCGTGCTGTCTTTCCGCTTTCCCCCAAGCAGTGAAGCTTGCTCTGCTGTTAGACACTCAAACCAATTCACACAAATAAACCCTGCCTGGGTTTCAAGAAATCAATAATTCAGAGAGTTGAAAATGGTTAAAAGCAACATCTAGAACTGAAGGAACAGGAATGTGTTACTAATTTCTTTAAGCATCTTTCCCTTGGTCATTTGCTCACCAGGAAAACAGACCTACTGCCCAGCTACAGAATAGAGTTTCATAGTAGCAAGAGTGCTAATTTTCATCAATAATTTTGCCCATGGCACATTAACCTTTCAGCAGTATTTGACACAGTTGCTTACACTTTCTTCTTTAAATGTTTTCTCCTCTGTCATTAGTGACAAAAACTTCCTAGGAAACTTTTTCTAATTTTATGAACGCTCCTACTCAAACCCCACCTCCCTTTCATCTGTCTCTCTCTCTCTCTCTCTGACACCCACACACAAACACAGATACAAAACGGTTTTAAATTTAGAGAAAAAATGAGAAGATAGAAGTTCCCATATACCAGCCACTCAGTTTCTCCTGTGATCAACATCTTGTATCAGTATGACACATTTGTCCTAATTAATGAATCAACATTGTACACTATTAGTAAATAAAGCTCATGCCTTTTAAATATCACATAATTTTGTACCTAATATCCTGGAGTCCTACGAGCTCTTAAATGATATTTTAAAATTTGCATACAACAAGGATCATTCTTTGTGCTGTAAAGTTCTATAGATTTTGATAGAACCACTGTGTCCTGTTTTCACCATTACAGAATTATAGAATAGTTTACCACCCTAATAATTCACTGTGTGTCACAATGTCACCACGTTCCCTGAACCCCTTGCAACCAGTGATTTGTTTACTGACTCTGAAGTGCCACGTTTTCTTGACTATCATAAAAATGGAATTTTACAGTTTGTAGCATTTACACACAAGCTTCTTCCTCAATGGCAATGCACTGTGAAGACCATCCATATCTTGCTCAGGCTTGACAGCTCACTGCTTTTTGTCACTGAGTATTGTTCTGTTGTATGGATGCATCAGAGGTTGTTTATCCATTCACCCATTGAAAGATACCTTATTGCTTCCAGTTTTTTATGATTAGGGAAAAAGCTGCCATAACATTCACATGCAGATTTTGTGTAGACATAACTTTTCAAATGAGATGAGCAAAGAACTATGGGTGTGACAGCTGGATGGCATTGAAAACCATATTTTGGTTTAGGAGGAAATTTCCACACTGTGTCCCAAAGTTACTGTGCCATTTTGTATTTCCATGAATAATGAATGAAAGGTCCCATCGTTCACACATTCTCAGCAACTAGCACTATTTTTGAAAAGTTTGAGTTATTTTAGAAAGTGTATAGTGATATTGCATTGTTTCTTTAATTCACATTTCTCTAGTGAAATATGATGCTGAGCATATTTTCATATGTTATTTGCCATCTTCATATATGTGATTGTGCTGATTAAGTCTAGATATTGGTCAAAACCCAAACTGATGATGTATACTCCACTGTTTCTATTTCTCTTTTCTTTTAATGGTAGTATATTGAAAGCAAGTATTATTTATTTGTATATACTGCTAAGTCACTTCGGTCGTGTCCAACTCTGTGCGACCCCATAGACGGCAGCCCACCAGGCTCCCCCGTCCCTGGGATTCTCCAGGCAAGAACACTGGAGTGGGTTGCCATTTCCTTCTCCAATCCATGAAACTGAAAAGTGAAAGTAAAGTACCTCAGTCATGTCCAACCCTCAGCGACCCCATGGACTGCAGCCTTCCAGGTTCCTTAATAAATGGGATTTTCCAGGCAAGAGTCCTGGAGTGTGGTGCCATTGTCTTCTCCATTATTTGTATATAATGAGTGGCTTATTTTGTTAACAAATCCTTTGAACCTGAGACGAAATGTGAAAACTCGGCACAACGCTAGGTCATCCGAGAGTGCCAGGCGGGGCTCCCTGCGTTACACAGCAGCTCCCCACTGACTAGCTATGTTACACATAGTAGTGTCTGTGCGTAAATGCTACTTTCTATTTGTGCCACCCTCTCCTTCCCTTGCTGTGTACACAAGTCCATTCTCTACATCTACATCTCTATCCTTGCCCTGTAAATAGGTTCATTACTATCATTTTTTTAGATTCTATATCATGTATTAATATATATGGGTGCTTATTTTCTTATTGTTGAGTTTTCAGGGTTCATTGCATTCATTAGAGTCCTTCGCATTTTAAACAGATAGTTAAAATTGCTTTTCTGATAATTAACAACTGTATCATATCTGAGTGTGGTTCTGGTGATTGCTCGGTCTTTTCAGATTTTATCTTCTCTTGCCTTTGGCCTGTCTTTGAATACTTTTGTTGAAAACTGGCATATAATATCATGTAACTGCACCTGCAGTGAAGGAGGAAACAGACAGAACAGGCTCCATCTTGAAAGCAGGACTCCATTTTGGGCTGCACTGTGGTCTTTGAGCTATCTGCCCAGTATCTATGGAAACGATATACCAACTGGAAAACCAGAGCTTCTTCCCTCTCCCTGCCTCCCAGATGGACAAGCCCCAGGGCTCGTACCTAGACTCTCCATTGCCTAAAAGAATACCCTAATTATCTGTGTAACCAAATAGAATCATAAATTCTATTATGCTTATTGGGGTATGACCCCAAAGGCCTATTGATATTTATCCACTGTTAATTACCTAGGCTTAAGGCATATGAATCACTGGTTAACTTTGATTGCATCTTTCTTTTCCTTTGTTCAGACTAGTTTCAGGGAATTTGGGGAGGTGGGTTTGGACACGTACACATAGGGTATATAAGGTTTTCACAAAAACTGGTCAGGGTCCTTGGCTAAGAGGAGACTCTGCCTTGGGCCCGCTGGTGTAATAAACTGCACCCCACTATCTGCATTGTCCTTCTGAGTGAGTTTGTTTCCCAGAATGTGTGACTACAACAGAAGTACATCTTCATTTTCTATTTTATATTTTCCTGGCTAAGCACTTGGATGAGCACAACATTTTTTGTAACTGTAGGTTCTAGAGCCTTCAACTTCCTTAAATGACTTTTGTTGTTGTTTCTCTTATTTATTCTGTGCTATCCTATGTATTTTTCTTCAAGGATAGTCTATGTCTTGCTACTCTTTCCTCTGCAGTCCACTGTTAATATGTTGGATTCCTTTTGTAATACTAAGATTCTGGAGATGGGAACATTCTCTAATTGTCCAATTAATGTTCCACCTTTTGGTGGACTATGGCTCAAAGTTGTGACCTTAACAAATGTTTCTACATTGGGACAACTCTTTTTCCCTAATCCATATTCCCTTCCCTGGCTGCGACATTCCCAATCTATTTTGTTGATTCCCTTATCCCTATTAACAACGTTTCTTTTCCTTTTTTATCTATGTAGGAAGAACTGTAGTGGCTGGAGTGGGAAAAAGTAGCTCTTTCTCTATGGTTTGGATAAGGCTGTGGCAAAATTTTCTTTGGTCCCTCCACTTGTGTACATTAAGACTTTGACATGAAAAAAGTTCTAGAAATATTCATATCAACAGCTTATTTTTTAATCTCCCTCCTCTACTCCCCCACCTCTTCATCATAAGAGAGTCCATAGGGAAACTTTTTTCATGTTCCCACTGCAAGAAACTGGTGGGGTTCCTGCAGATACAGGCTATAAAGATGTGGAAACCTTAAGTCTGTGGCCCTAGTACTTTCTTACTCTTAGGCTAGTCCACAGTCATCCTACAAAAATTCATAAAGAATTACCAGCTAACTTTGCCCATCACTTCATGGCTCCAATAGCTTCTCCCCAGGTTAAGCAGCCCTCCACTGTGTCTCTGCATCCTTATCTCTCACCAGGTTTTGGTTTGGTGATTTGCCCATGTAACCTCAGTTCTCTGATAGGTGCAAGAGATTTGATTGCTGATTTTCAGTTTGCCAATCTTTTATTCGCTTGTAAGAAGAACAGTGATAACTTTCAAGTTCTTTACTTGTTGAAGCTGAAAGCAGAAAAGTCCTCTGTCTAATGTTTTATATATATATATATATATATATATATATATATATATATATTAGATGCGCTATACCATATGGCTACACCATATCCAATCTAATAGGTTTAATTCTCTTACTGTATTATACATGCATCTGTCTCTTATCCCTGTAGTAGCAAGCACAGTTTCTTGTACCTCATATATACTTAAAATAATTTTGAAGGATAAATGAATTTAGAATAACACTTTTTATAAATTTAAAACTAAATATGAAATTATATACATTGCTGAATAATAAGTATGGCAGCTGAAATAAAGGGACAATAAAGAGAATAAAAATAAAATAAGACAAAACCCAGGGGTTTCCTAGCCTACAGATGCCATAGGCATTTTTCAGACTATAAATTGTCTACACTCAAGATATATTTACAATCCAACTTTAAAAACGCTTAGTCATTTTAGTCCTTTGATAAGGGAGCAAAATAAGATATAAAAATTCTGAAGGTGTTTATGGTGACTATTTGTCTTGAAACGGAATCAAGTGTTGGAAAACATAGGGGTGGTCCTGCAGAGGAGAAAGGGACCATCCATAAATGGCAAAGAAGTGTTTAAAAACTCACAAATAATATCTCTCAATAAGAAGGATAAATGCAATTCTATGGAATTCTTGGAGAACAACAGCAAACTTATTTAAAAACCTACAGTGACAAAGACTATGGTCTATGATTTTCTCATTAACTTGTCTCAATAACCTTGACTGTAGAAGGATATATCAGTGAGGTGAGGATTTTTTTCTTGCCCAGTTTTCAGTACAGAAGTGAGAAATAATAACCTTGGCAATGTTCTGAAATAAGTTTTAAGGAGACGCTCAGCCTTAATTTAGAGTGAGTCTGAGTTCTATTTATTCAAGTGGGGTTAATGAAACATGAGAATATCTATGAGTCTATCACATGTACTCTATATGAGTAATACTAACTGGTTATTATCAGTGAACCAGTCTATTGCTCTGATGTTAGCACATGTCTTAAAACTTTTTATCACAGTTGAATAAAATGTAATAATTAAATATAGCAATGGAAAACTCAAATGTTGTCATCTGTAGAAACCATGCTCATGGAAATGACATTCTTCACATATAATTTAGACCCACATTTGTATTAAAGATAATTAGCTTGTCTGAAGAATTAATCTTTCAAAGAAATATTCACATCAAAAAGTTACATGTTTTATAGTGTCTGCAAAATAGTACCTTAGTATTAAAAATGCAGGCCTCATACTAATTATATATGAAGGGCTCTCAAAGCATATCAGAGACCTCTGAAGAGGAAAGTTGTGGGGACAAGAATAAACAAAGTTGAATATTCTTATTCCCATGCCTAAAGTATAAAGATGAGTTCTGTTTAATGCAGGGCATGATAAAGCCTGCCAAGGCAAATGCAGATCTATGAGGCCTTGTGAAATTGCACTCATATATTTTTTCCATGCCTGTGATTATTTGCTGATTTACTGTTGTCAAACTCCGGTGCTCATTCATTTAATCACAAGTCACTTCCCGACATAATTTAAGGTGAGAATGAGAATCTGGGGTGTGCCAGGAACTTGAGGAACCATGCTAAGTTACTGCTTTTTTGGATTCCTGGAGGAGCAATGAACTCCACTCCTCAAAATGTCCAGAAAACTGAGGTTAGTGGCCATGTGTGCTTGTACAGTTTCAAACACTGAGATACATTTTGGCAGACTGGGTAAGATTCCTTTTCAAGAGAGTCCTGGACCTAGAATTAGCAGGCTGATGAAGCCCAAAACTACAAAGTTTCTGAGGGCCTGTGGCCAGAGCATTGGCAGAGCTGTCCCTTTGCCTATGTCAAGAGACTTTAGGCATCAGATTCATATGCTCCCTACTATTTTTCAGGAGAGAATGAAAATAGACTCCTACTTCCAAAAATAATAATCCTTAACTACTTGTGAGATTAAAGGGATAAACAAATTGTCATAAAAAATTGATATATCAGGCATTTTCCCTTTTCCCCACAACCCTCTCCAGCACTTATCATTTGTATATTTTTTTGATGATGCCTAGTTGATGGGAGTGTAAACTGATACAGCCATTATGGAAAACAGTATGGAGATTCCTTAAAAAAATAAAACGAGAACAACCATATGACCCATCAACCCAACTCAAGGGCATCAGTTCAGTTCAGTTCAGTCACTCAGTCGTGTCCGACTCTTTGCGACCCCAGGAATAGCAGCACACCAGGCCTCCCTGTTCATCCCCAACTCCTGGAGTTCACCCAAACTCTTGTCCATTGAGTCGGTGATGCCATCCAGCCATCTCATCCTCTGTCGTCCCCTTCTCCTCCTGCCCCCAATCCCTCCCAGCATCAGAGTCTTTTCCAATGAGTCAACTCTTCACATGAGGTGGCCAAAGTATTGGAGTTTCAGCTTTAGCATCATTCCTTCCAAGGAAATCCCAGGGTTGATCTCCTTCAGAATGGACTGGTTGGATCTCCTTGCAGTCCAAGGGACTCTCAAGCTTGCCCACCATTTAATTTGTACATGGAACCAAGCTGTTTCCAATGATAGAACCTACCACTTTAAGCAGAAATAGAGATACAGTGTAGAGAAAAAAATATATGGATATCAAGGGGGAAGGGAAGGGTAGGAGGAATTTGGAGATTGGAATCGACACACATACACTACTGATACTATGTATGAAATAGATAACTAAGGAGAACCGACTCTATAGCACAGGAAACTCTACTCAGTTCTCTATGGTGATCTGAACGGGAAGGAAATCCAGAAGCGAGGGGATATATTCATATATATAGTTGATTTATTTTGCTGAACAATAAAAACTAACACAACATTATAAAGCAACTATACTCCAATAAAAATTAGTTACAAATATACACTTATATGTCAGGCAGAGACCAGAGTTTTAAGACTTCTTAACTTGGAAGAAAAGTTATGACCAACCTAGATAACATATTCAAAAGCAGAGATATTACTTTGCTGACTAAGGTCCGTCTAGTCAAGGCTATGATTTTTCCAGTAGTCATGTATGGATGTGAGAGTTGGTCTGTGAAGAAGGCTGAGCACCAAAAAATTTATGCTTTTGAAGTGTGGTGTTGGAGAAGACTCTTGAGAGTCCCTTGGACTGCAAGGAGATCCAACCAGTCCATTCTGAAGGAGATCAGCCTTGGGATTTCTTTGGAAGGAATGATGCTAAAGCTGAAGCTCCAGTACTTTGGCCACTTCATGCGAAGAGTTGACTCATTGGAAAAGACTCTGATGCTGGGAGGGATTGGGGGCAGGAGGAGAAGGGGATGACAGAGGATGAGATGGCTGGATGGCATCACTGACTCGATGGACATGAATCTGAGTGAACTCTGGGAGTTGGTGATGGACAGGAGGCCTGGCGTGCTGCAATTCATGGGGTCGCAAAGAGTCAGACACGGCTGAGTGACTGAACTGAGCTGAATTGAACTTCATGTTTGTGGTTGGCAAATGATGATGCTTCCAAAACCTTGGATTAAGGAGCATGGCATTTTAGCTGTATTTCTAAGGATCCATAGTGCTTATAAGACTATTTCTCTGGTTCCAATCATTTTCATCCAATGTCCATCCCTTCATCATTGTCAAAGCCTCATTGTGAGCCACAGATTCAATGATATTCTTATTCAACCTACCATTTTTGGCAGATATTTTAAGAATTCTTACTAATTCCATAATTCACCATTAAGGAAAAGATATTTCACAGAATTTAAAACCCATAGTATATTTGGGAGACACTAGAGTAGTAAAGTATTTATACAGTCTTCTCAGAACCTTTAATATGATAACATGCTTCCTGAATGTCCAAGAGGAAAAAAAAAAATATATATATATATATATATATATATATATACACTTAGATATATTTAGAAAATACTGCAAATTATTCTGAGCTTTGTAGGATCAAGTGTTCAGGTCTTACAATTCAAAGATAATTAAGTCATAATTCTCTTCAGCGTAATGAGCCATCAACAAATTAAATAAGATAATATATGCAAATGACTTACAAATGGTCAATACTATTAATCATTATTATTGGTAACATGGTACTTTTTGTTTTTCAACATTTTAATCTTTCTGATTTCATTGTATCTATAATAAAATGTATAATCCCTAACTACAGTTTGATCTCACTTTTCCTTCCAATTCCTTGTGTCTCACCTCCATTTCTGTCTTCTTTCTATTCATATACATTTCTTTGAGTCCAAATTCTTCTTGATTTAGTATCTTTACACCTACTACTTTCTTTTAGCCGAGCGTATCCTATAAATCTACCTTTCTCTTTGCCTGGTTAATCTCTATAGATATGTCCAATCCCAAATCACAGGCCACCTTCCTAGAGAAGTCTTTCCTATACCTCAGCACTTGATATCAAGTATCAGGTACATAACACCATGCCAGTAATTACAAAATAAGTAATTACAAGTCATATACATATATGCATATATGTATATCTTTTCTTATAAGCTTGGCAAGGAAGGACAAAATTGTGTTCTGGTCATCACTATATTTTTAGGGTCAGCATAATAACTAACACATAGTAGCTGCTTTACAAACATTTGTTTAATTAATGAATGACTGAAAATAGAGGTAGGTTAACTGGTCAGCAGGAATGATCTAAAATAATCCCAATCACAGTTTAGAAAGAGAGAAACTTATAGACTCTGAAGGCTTGAGAGCTATGAAGGCAGTATTCCAAATGATCTCATCGATAAAACAGTTTTCTACTGTGACAATTTTTAAGAGACATTTTTGCATTGTAAGAGCCTCTCAAATGCTTTCATTTTAAGTTCATTGAAAAATCATCTTGGTTCTCTGATAGGTGCTTTTTTTTCCAGCCCTTTCAATGTTCGGCACTTTAATGGGCACCTGCCTATATTTTTTCTGTTCTGCTTGTCAGTCTGCAGGCCAATTTCTGATATATTCCATACATTTTACTTCTATTAACATTTTTTTCAAGCGAAATATCTCCTTATTTGTGATGACTTTGACTTCTCATCTACTCTTTCAATTTTCTTGCACAAATGCTCAGGGAAATCTATATTTTCTATTTGAAAATGTATTTTATCCATTTAGATAAAAAAAATTCCTTTCCATATCTCCCATAGAAAGCACCACTTTCTTTTTGTTCTGCTTTTGAAGATTTTTTTTCCCTTGAATATTTTTGCCAAAAGAAGTATAAAATTCATTTTAACTTGCTTGAAAAGTGACAAAAGATATTCTTAAACCTTCTGAGGTGTGTTTTTGTTGAAATTTACCTGGACAAGTTTTTGCATCATAAATTAAAAGGATTATGCTTGCCCTTATGTAGGAAATATCTCCTAAAGGGTTTCAATCTGATTCACAAATTTTCAGATTCAGTCTCCCCGGGGGAGTTGACAGTCAGGATCTACATGAGGTATTTGTATACATGAAAAAAAGAGGAACAGTTGAAAAATCACCTCAAAACCAAATTGTATGGAGAGAGCCTCAGGCTCCTACAGCCTGTCTGCTGTACAAACTGGATTGTGCATGTAATTACAGAGAAAAAGGTGCTAGTGTTTTACCTTGGCCATATTCACTGGGAAAAATGTATTTCCTTGATTTTCAGTTCTTAGGATAAAATCATTGCAAGTTTTCCTACTGGTTTTTCACTGGTATTAAAAGCTTTGTAGACAATTGTTAAAGGAAAGACTTTGTATTTTATTAAAGACATATTTTACGGTAAATTTTTGATTGTAGATAATATGATAAACAAACCTTCATTTTTTTCTAAATGAAGATCATAAGGGGAAAACAGAAATCATCCATAATCTGTGAATCTACTGACACTGATATCATCAAAATAGTTTTTTTTTAAACACTAAAGTACACCTCCCTACACACCTCTCTCCCTTAACCCTTGTTGCAGGCCATCATTATAAATGTGGATTTGCATCTCTTTTTCTTATTTTAAGAATTTTATCATGTGAACCTTTCGACATACCAAATATTTCATAGATTTATGAAACAAAAATATGTTAATAGGTCTCCAAATGCTGTAAGATATAAAATCCATATCCTTTATCTATGACTGTCCTATTTGTTTTAAGCTAATTATTTATGAAATTTAGGAGACTTTCCCCATTATCTTTATCCATCCTAAAATCCTATGAGATGAAATGCTCACTTTTTATAAGTATTTTTCTCCATAATTGTTGAAATAAACTACATATCAAAGATAACTTGCAGAATAAGTCTTTCCAAGTACCAAGTGAAGATTAACATTTGATATTTGTCCAGCGAAGAGGGTTTTGGTATATGAAAGTACAAGTAGTTAGACCTTATGGGTTCCAAATACCTTTCTAAAATATTGAAGCCAGTCCTGTTCATATGAGCTACATGTGAATTTCTAAATTTATTAGTGCCTATAAATACAAATAAAAAAGCATAAATTTACTTTAATAATATTGAACCCAATACATGAAAATCCTATATTTTAACATGTAACCTATATTAAAAATTATTGATATATTTTTTCCAAGTCTTTGGAAACCAGAGGGTATTTTTACTTTTATAACATATGTCAATTTGAACTATACACAGTTCAGTTGCTCAATAATTACAAGTGGCTTGTGGCTACCATACTGGACATTACATGTGTAAACATTTTTCTTTCATGCAGAAGAAATATCCAATGGGGAAAAATTAAGCTTCTAATTCAGAAATAAAATTTGAGGGTAAAAGTAAAAGTTTCTGATGCTTCTACTGTTTTCTTCTAAGGTACAGTCTTTTCTAATTTTTTTTTTTTAAACATAAAGAGGATCACGATAGTGACCCTCCAAGCTAAGCTTGCTAATTTTTGACAAAAGTTATTCAGGCAGTCATTTGTGTCTAACTCTTTGCACTCCATGGACTGTAGCACACCAGGCTTCCCTGTCCTTCACCATCTTCCGGAACTTGCTCAAACTCATGGCCATTGGATGCTAATGCCATCCAACTATTTCACCCTCTGTCATCCCCTTCTCCTCCTGCCCTCAATCTTTCCCAACATCAGGGTCTTTTCTAATGAGTTGGTTCTTCATATCAGGTGGCCAAAGTATTGGCACTTCAGCTTCAGCATCAGTCCTTCCAATGATATTCAGGATTGATTTCCTTTAGGATAGATTGGTTTGATCCAAGGGACTCTCAAGATCTTCTCCAACACCACACTTCAAAAGCATCAGTTCTTCGATGCTCAGCCTTTTTATGGTCTAACTCTCACATCTGTATATGACTACTGGAAAAACCATAGCTTTGACTAGATGGACCTTTGTTGGCAAAGTAATGTCTCTGCTTTTTAGTATACTGTCTAGTTTGGGGATATCTTTTCTTCCAAGGAGCAGGCATCTTTTAATTTCATGGCTGCAGTTACCATCTGCACTGATTTTGGAGCCCAAGAAAATAAAGCCTGTCACTGTTTCCACTGCTCCCCCATCTATTTGCCATGAAGTGATGGGACTGGATGCCATATTTGTTTTGTGAATTTTGAGTTTTAGTAATTTGTCTTTAATTACATATTTCTCCAAAGGAGACATTTTAGATATCCAAAAAGTACGTGAAAAGATGATGAATGTCACTATTCAAGATCACAACTATCTCAACATCACAACTCTCAGAGAAATGCAAATTAAAACTACAATGAACTATTATCTTATACTGATCAGAATGGCCATCATCAAAAAGTCCACAAACAAATGCTGGAGAGGGTGTGGAGAAAAGGGAACTCTACTACCCTGTTGGTGGGAAGGTAAATTGGTAGAACCACTATGGAGAATAATATGGAGATTCTTTAAAAATCTAAAAATAGAATGACCATGTGACCTAGAAATCCAACTCCTGGCATATATCTGGAAAAAATAATACTTTGAAAAGATACAGGCATCCCAGTGTTCACTGAAGCACTATTTACAATAGTCAAGACACGGAAGCAACCTAAATATCTATCAAAGAAGGACTAGATAAAGAAGATGTGGTACATAGTAACGGAATATTACTCAGCTATAAGTAAGAATGAAAACTGCCATTTGCAGCAAAGTAGATGGACTTAGAGATTATCACACTAACTGAAACAAGTTAGACAGAGGAGGACAAATATCATATGATATCTCTCATATGTGGAATATGATTTAAAAGGTGATACAAATGAACTTATTTCCAAAACAGAATCAGACACATAGATAGGAAAATAAACTTATGGTTACCAAAGAGGAAACCTGGTGGGGAGGAATAAATCAGGAACTTGGGAAGATCATACACACAGTACTATATATACTTATATATAGAAGAATACTGATAGTATCTTGAGTATACTACAGTATATAAAATAGATAACCAGCAAGGGCTTACTGTGTATCACAAGGAACTCTATACATTACTAAACGATAACTTATATGAGAAAAGAATCTAAAAAGGAATGAATATATGTATATGTATAACTGAATCACTTTGCTATACACCTGAAATTAATACATTGTACACCATCTACACTCTAACAATTTTTTTTAAAAGTAATTTATCTTTAACATAAACAAATCTACTTGCTCTTTTCTTTATAATATTATTCTTTACTTATTTAAAAGATTTCACAGTTACTGAAAGCACAGATCACTGACCAATTTAGTAAAAATTGAATATTATTAAAACTATAAACTATAAGATTCTACACATGGACATCACCAGATGGTCAATACTAAAATCAGATTGATTATATTTTTTGCAGCCAAAGATGGAGAAGCTCTATACAGTCAGCAAAAATAAGACCCAGAGGTGACTGTGGCTCAGATCATGAACACCTTATTGCCAAATTCAGACTTAAATTGAAGAAAGCAGGGAAAACCACTAGGCCATTTAGGTATGACCCAAATCAAATCCCTTACAATTATACAGTGGAAGTGACAAATAGATCCAAGGGATTCAATCTGATAGGCAGAGTGTCTGAAGAACTATGGAAGGAGGTTCATGCTATTGTACAGGAGACAGGGATCAAAACCATAGCAAAGTAAAAGAAATGCAAAAAGGCAAAATGGTTGTCTGAGAAGGCCTTACAAATACTGTGAATAGAAGAGAAGTGAAAGGCAAAGGAGAAAAGGAAAGATATACCCATTTGAATGCAGAGTTCCAAAGAATAACAAAGAGAGATAAGACAGCCTTCCTCAGTGATCAGTGCAAAGAAATAGGGGTAATAACAGAATGGGAAAGACTAGAGATCTCTTCAAGAAAATTAGAGATACCAAGGGAATATTTCATGAAAAGATGGGCATAAGAAAGGACAGAAATGGTACAAACCTAACAGAAACAGAAGATATTAAGAAGAGGTGGCAAGAATACACAGAACTGTACAAAGAAGATCTTCACGACCCAGATAATCATGATGGTGTGATCACTCACCTAGAGCCAGACATACTGGAATGTGAAGTCAAGTGGACCTTACTTAGGAAGCATCACTACAAACAAAACTAGTGGAGGTGATAGGATTCCTGTTGAGCTATTTCAAATTCTAAAAGATGATGCTGTGAAAGTGCTGCATTCAATATCCCAGCAAATTTGGAAAACTCAGCAGTGGCCACAGGACTGGAAAATGCCAGTTTTCATTCCAATCCCAAAGAAAGGAAATGCCAAAGAATGCTCAGACTGCCATACAATCACATTCATCTCACAAACTAACAACGTAATGCTCAAAAATTTCCAAGCCAGCCTTCAACAATACATGAACCACGAACTTCCAAATATTCAAGCTGGATTTAGAAAAGGCAGAGGAACCAGAGATCAAATTGGATCATCAAAAAAGCAAGAGAGTTCCAGATAAACATCTACTTCTTCTTTACTGACTACGAGAAAGCCTCTGACTGTGTGGATCACAATAAACTGGAAAATTCTTCGAGAAGGGAATGCCAGACCACCTGACCTGCATCTTGAGAAACCTGTATACAGGTCAGGAAGCAACAGTTAGAACTGGACATGGAACAACAGACTGGTTCCAAATAGGAAAAGGAGTACGTCAAGGCTGTATATTGTCACCCTGCTTCTTTAACTTAAATGCAGATTACATCATGAGAAACACTGGGCTGGATGAAACACAAGCTGGAATCAAGATTGCTGGGAGAAATATCAATTACTATGCAGATGACATCACCCTTCTGGCAGAAAGCAAAGAAGAACGAAAGGGCCTCTTGATGAAAGGGAAAGAAGAGAGTGAAAAAGTTGGCTTAAAGCTCAACATTCAGAAAACGAAGATCATGGCATCTGATCCCTTCACTTCATGGCAAATAGATGGGGAAGCAGTGGAAACAGCATCAGACTTTATATTTTGGGGCTCCAAAATCACTGCAGATGGTGACTGAAGCCATGAAATTAAAACATGCTTGCTCCTTGTAAGAAGTTATGACCAACCTATACAGCATATTAAAAAGCAGAGACATTACTTTGCCAACAAAGGTCCATCTATTCAAAGCTATGGTATCCAGTAGTCATGTATGGATATGAGAGTTAGACTAACTGAACTGAACTGATTATACTTGGAATAATTTTTCTTCTTTTGTCAAATTAAACAGGAAAACACTGAGTTGATTTTGATATTTCTTAAAATACAATTTTGTTTCAAAGTTAATACATGGATGAATAAAAATTAAATGTTACAATGTGCTATTTTTTTAATTTTTATTTTTACTTTATTTTACTTTACAATACTGTATTGGTTTTGCCATACATTGACATGAATCCACTATGGGTGTACATGTGTTCCCAAACACGAACCCCCATCCCACCTCCCTCCCCATAACATCTGTAAATGTTATGAGAAATATACTAATAGCATCAAGAACTAGTATTAAAAAAAAGAAATCTGAGCACCTAAGTGTGGTGTTGGAGAAGACTCTTGAGAGTCCCTTGGACTGCAAGGAGCTCCAACCAGTCCATCCTAAAGGAAATGAGTCATGAATATTCATTGGAAGGACTAATGCTGAAGCTAAAACTCCAATACTTTGGCCACCTGATGTGAAGAACTGACTCATTTGATAAGACCCTGATTCTGGGAAAGATTGAGGGTGGGAGGAGAAGGGGATGACAGAGGATGAAATGGTTAGACGGCATCACCGACTCATGGACGTGAGTTTGAGTAAACTCTGGGAGTTGGTGATGGACAGGGAGGCCTGGCATGCTGCAGTCCATGGGACTGCAAAGAGTAGGACACGACTGAGTGACTGACTAAATGCCAGGCCTCCCTGTCCATCACCAAGATTCTAAAAGCGTCATCCCCTTCTCCTCCCGTCTTCCATAACTCCATGGTAACTCTAGATAGTCTTTTAGAATTTTGGCAGAGACTAACTTTTCAAAACCAGGCAAACAACCACCACCAAATATTGCCAGCTGTTTATAATTATTTTACTGATATTTATAAATTAAAGATAGGAAGTGGAGGGATAAAGTGTGTGAGCTTTTTTCTCTTTCAATTAGGGAAAAGAATTGAAAACATTTAATACTAAACCATATGAAGCATTATGCATGATGTCCTTTTAAGTCAACTAAACACACATAAAATTACCTAAATTACCTAAAAATTTATTTTGTTCTCATTTTTCATACATATACTTCGTGTTTTCATTTGCTGAGAAATAGTGTATATAATATCCCTGGTGCCTCAGACGGTAAAGCGTCTGTCTACAATGCGGGAGACCTGGGTTCGATCCCTGGGTCGGGAAGATCCGCTGGAGAAGGAAATGGCAATCCACTCAAGTGCTATTGCCTGGAAAATCCCATGGACAGAGGAGCCTGGTAGGCTACAGTCCATAGGGTCGCAAAGAGTCGGACACGACTGAGCGACTTCACTTCACTTCACACAGCTATCCACATTTCTCTGAGCTTTGGTTTCTTTGTGTGCAAAAGATCATATCCCTGAACTAATCATTTATTTGGTGTCCATAACTTGAAACTTTATAAATGTCTCTTAATATCTTGATTAAAGATTAATATTAAATTCAAATTGTCCCACCCCTGATTCATTTTTAACTTATGTTTCTTTCTAAAATTCAGGATACTTTCTTATATCTCTATCTATACTTGAAATAAACTAAAGGAAAAACAGAGACACTTTGTTGTGATATAGAGCTGAATGTTATTTGGTGTGAAGATTTCATGAGAAGATGCAATGGAAAACTCATTTAGACATGCACAATATTGTGCAAATGTAAGGATTATTTTTGTGAAAAATGTGTTCTGCCATTTGGAGACCAAGAAAAAATGTGTTTATTTTCTGTCTTTATCCTTAGTTTGCCTTCCATTGGGCATCCTGAACTAGGAAGCCATGTATACATATCAGGCAAAGACTAAGAAAGTGTTCCATCTTCCCTGTGTGGGTTTTACATTGTACAGTAGCTGACACTAAACAAGTTGGCTTACCACATGTCTATTCAAGCCGATCTTTGCTAAAGGCTGATTATTCCAAAAATTTCTTTTTGCTGAAATATCATGTCAATTTCTGTCTCTCTGGGGGAAGATTGTATACAGGGAATTACTCTCTTTTTAAAGCAAATGTGACATTCCTTTTTGGAGAGGAAAATTGACCAGTTTGGGAGAGAGGGCTCAACTATATTCATTATTGAAACTGTGCCTATGTGCAAAGCTTGTTATTAATCCTACCTCAGTGTGTGGTGAGAACAAGGGAAAACCTGAGCACTCATCTGTATATGTTTACAGTATCAAGTCAATTTGCATTAATAAAGATTTAAAACTATCAAATTAATTTGCGAGGTGACTTGTTTGAGGGAAGGCCTTTAAACATCCTCAAGAGAGCTATTCTGAAATCACTAAACACAAGGCACTATATTTAGAATGTGTGTTGTGTCTCTAAAAAAAATATGAGCAGTTATAACGGGCCGATTTCTGAAGTGAGGACTGCCTCCTTGTGGAATTCCATTGTGAAGAGAAGTGACAAGGTGCCTGAAACAGTGGTAGATGGAAGAGTCATTCTAACATGGTCTTCAAGGTCAATCAAAGATCCCTTCATTATTTTTTTTCAATAAATATTTAATATGCATCGTTTTTCTGCGGGTCTATATGCTAGACTCCGGGAAGACAGCAGAGCCAAAATAGATCATACTCTGTCCCCATGGAATTGCATTCTAGGACAGTTGGATTCCTGGGTGGGGAAGATCCCCTGGAGGAGGACATGGCAACCCACTCCAGTATTCTTGCCTGGAGAATCCCCATGGACAGAGGAGCCTGGCAGGCTGCAGTCCATAGGGTCGCACAGAGTTAGACACAACTGAAGTGATTAAGTAGCAGCAGCAGATGGTAAAGAATCTGCCTGCAATGCGGGAGACCTGGTTTCAATCCCTGGGTCAGGAAGATTCCCTGGTGAAGGGAATGGCAACCCACTCCAGCAGTCTTGCATAGAGAATTCCATGGACAGAGGAGCTGGTGGGCTGCAGCCCATGGGTCACAAAGAGTTGGGCATGACTGAGCAACCAACACTGTACTGTAGCTACTCAAATAAAGAAAATAATTTTTGATCATGAGAGTTACACAGAAGGAAATCCACAGGTGATGAGATAGAGTAATAAGGGAGATTTAACATTTTTTACTGTTTTCAGAACACTTAACATGAACTATGTCTTCCCAACAAAATTTTAAACATACAGCGTAAGATTCTTAAACAGAGACACAAGGGTGTACAGCAGATCTCCAGGACGTATAAAATTTCAACCAATTAAACAGCAACTTTCCATTCCTCCTCCTGGAAGCCACTATTCTACTCCCTGTTTCTATGAGTCTAACTTTTCCAGATATATCTTAGAAGCAGATTTGCCCTCTCTGACTGGCTTATTTCACTAGAGGTTTTATATCCTTCGTAAGTTTAGTCAAGCAAGGTATACAATAGAGATCTGCCTGTTAAAGAAACCAGGCCATCAGATGAGAAACCTGGAATGAGTTTTATCATTAGAGGGTCCACAACTTCATTGAAGTCAGAAAGAACTCTGTGTTTTTGATAATCAGATATGAGATCATCATCTTAGCATATATATATTATATATATATATATACACATATAAATTTTACTTTATTTTACTTCACAATACTGTATTGGTTTTGCCATACATCAATATGAATCTGCCACAGGTGTACACGTGTTCCCAATCCTGAACCCCCCTCCCACCTCCCTCCCCATACCATCTCTCTGTTAGTCTATTTTTTGAAGTTTGAAATTCATATGCAAACTAATAGATGGTGTTTAAATGATTATTTTTCCAGAGAGGTTTTAGTAACAAACATTCACTCACTCTGTGTGGAATGGTTTGGAGCCAGACAAAAGTGGGAGAAGAGGATCAAAAACCTCCAGATTGGTGACACAGTGGCAACTTGGACTACGATAGTAGTCATGATGATGGATCACAAAAAGAGTTTTCAAAATGTGGTTGGAACAGATAAAGAATTGGATGTGGAGGGTGAAGATAGGAAGGGACTGAAATAACTCCTGAGTCTTGGGATGAGCAATTGAGTAAGTGGTGATGGCACATATTGGGTTAAGACTGCAGGAAGAAGAGGCATGAAAAATAGAAATCAAATACCATTTTTGACATAGTAAGAGATAACTATTTTATATTCAACTTCCAACTGGATATGTAAGCCTAGAGTTCTGGAAAGACTGTAGTCCTCCAAGATAAAGGTCTTGGAGATGATTCATGTTTAGTAGAGAAGAACAAATTCTTCATAGCTTGGTAGTCAGTGTTAACTGTTATGTGTGTGGCTAGAATCCAATGTATGATGAGTCCCGAGTGCTTGATAAATACTGAACTATTTGCGGGCAACAGAAGATTTTAGTCCCAGCATGAATTCTGTCCTCTCCAGGGAAGAGTACTGAGAATGAGGTGGACACTTCCCTGACAGGCAGTGTATCTACTAATATCCATATGCAGGCAAGAATTGTATCTCTCTCATGCACTGCTGTCATGCCAAAGTCTGGCTTAGGACTTGAAGCATCATAGTTGCTGGGCAGGTATTCATGGAATAAAGATGTGAAGCAGAGGTCAGTCTCAGAGAGTGATACTTGAATCATTAACTTTCTCCATTTAGGAAAAGAATTTAGAATCATAGCCTACTTAACCTAGTTAACATATCTGTATTTGTCATCCTCTTTTCCTTCAGTGTCAAAAATTATTTGAAGTAACATCAAAAAGTCTGTAAAAGAAACAAATAAGATGGGTATTGGTGACTGCAAATTAATATCACCCAAAGCCCCTCTTCAGTGCTGGGTAGCTAGAGGCTTCCTGAACATTGCCAGGAAGAGGTCAGCTGAATCAACTTACGCTTCCTTCAGTATTTCTCTCTTCAGAAGAACAACCCTCAGATATTGCTCATTGCTGCTTAGAGTCCCTAGGATGTTTTAGTTTTCTCAATATGATTCATCTTCAGAAACCAAAGTTATAGGTATTTTTTCCTTCCTTAAATTAGTTTCTGCAAAACAATGTTCGTTTATTCCAACGGCACTGGTTAGACTCAGAGAACACTTGGGGAATCTTTTATTATTATTCCAGCTTATGACACTGCTTTATGTGTTTATAATCTTATTGTATCTTCAAGTAAAGACAAAGCTCCTCAAATTTGACCCACTATAATATTCACCTACATGATGGAAGAGGGTATTTGCTATTTCCCAAGGTTACTTCTGATCATCAGAGAGGGGCTCAAAAGGACTAAAAAAATGTTGCACTGATCCCTAGCACAACTAATTTGCTCACTTGTATGATGAAGAGGATTACACCACACGTACAATCATAGGCATTTCAGGGCTCACGTTCTAAGTTTCCAAAGCTCCTAAGAACCTCCTCTAGGCTAGCAATTGTGTGTCTTTAACCAATCATCTAGAGGAACTGGAAAACTTGCAAAAGGAATTTAAACATGTTTTACGAGTAACATTGGAATAAGTATATACCAACCAGTGGGGTTACTTGAGAAAAAGGACAGACTCATTTTGGAGTTTCATTTTTAAAGGTCTTTATTTTACTATATTAGTCATTTTTTTTCTTTAAAATTGTTATTGAGCTCTTACTAAATGCAGGCATCAAGTGAAGAGAATCTTGTGGACCCCAACATTTATCACAACTTTCTTGCTTCAACTCTTACTCTATTCTAGAATGTGCTCATAATTACTCTCCATTTCCTAAAAAGAAAACAGCAAGTTCTGTTTCTATTATTATAAGCACTAGAGGCTTATGTAAAAGATGCATTAAAAAAAAATCACACCCAAGTACAACAACTGACAGTTTGTGACAATCTAATTGCATTTCTGCCATCCCAGAGAAGCTATTTATTGTCACTAATAATGATGCCATAAATTAACAATCAACTGGAAAAAAGACAGTTTTAAATCAAACCTCTTCACAATTTAAAGCAGGTCTTTGGTACTAAACACATTACTAGGACCACTAAGTATTCTTAGAAAGTAAATGTATTTCTTCTCCTCACTTACACCACATGCTATAATCAAAAGAGGAATTACAAGGTGGCAAGACCTCCTCAGAAGCACTAACAGTGGGGAAATGATGGGTGACATTCTCTGCGTTTTTTTCTGTGTTGGTGATAGTCCCCACCATGTCATAGAGCATGGAAAGAGCTACTAATGTAGCAGCTCAGAAATCCCTCCCTTGAATCTTTTAAGTGACATGCTTTAGAGCAGTGGTTAAGAACACGGATTTCTAAAGGCAAGTTGGTTTGATTCCAATTCTTTACTTTGTAGTGTGGCACTGATCAAAGGAGAAACTAGTAGCCATACATGGTTAAAGTTTAAATTAATTAAAATTAAATTTAAAATGTAAAGTGAGTTCCATGGTCATACTAATCACATTTCAAGGGTTTAAATACAGAATATGTCTATTATCCCAGAAAAACTTTACTAAACAGTGTTATTCCACAATGATCATTTTCCCTTCCACCAGACATTTTTCTTTTTTTCTTCTGAAGTTTGCCCATCACATTTTTCTTTTTTTTAAATTTATTTTTAATTGGAAGATAACTGTCTTACAAATAGGAAAAGGAGTACATCAAGGCAATATATTGTCACTCTGCTTATTTAACTTATATGCAGAGTACATCATGAGAAATGCTGCGCTGGATAGATCACAAGCTGGAATCAAGATTGCCAGGAGAAATATCAATAATCTCAGATATGCATATGAAGTGAAGTGAAGTCGATCAGTCGTGTCCGACTCTTTGTGACCCCATGGACGGTAGCCCACCAGGCTCCTCCGTCCACAAGATTTTCCAGGCAAGAATACTGGAGTGGGCTGCCATTTCCTTCTCCATATGACACCACACTTATAGCAGAAAGTGAAGAAGAACTAAAGAGCCTCTTAATGAAAGTGAAAGAGAGAGTGAAAAAGTTGGCTTAAAGCTCAACATTCAGAAAACTAAGATCATGGAATCTGGTCCCATAACTTTATGGCAAATAGATGGGGAAACAGTGGAAAGGTTGTAGCCACACCTTCTGGGAAACAAACTCACTCAGAAGGACAATGCAGATAGTGGAGTGCAGTTTATTACACCAGCGGGCCCAAGGCAGAGTCTGCTCTTAGCCAAGGACCCTGACCAGTTTTTGTGAAAACCTTATATACCCTAAATGTACGTCCTAAAACCCACCTCCCCAAATTCTCTGAACCTAGTCTGAACAAAGGTGAAGAAAGATAAAACCAAAGTTAACCCGTGATTCGTATGCCTTAAACCCATGATTCATATGCCTTAAGCTTAGGAAGTTAACAGTGGACATTATCAATAGGTCTGTGGCCATACCCCAATAAGCATAATAGAATTTATGATTCTATTTGGTTACACAGATAATTAGGGTATTTTTTTAGGTGATGGAGAGTCTAGGTGCGAGCCCAGGGGCTCTTCCATCGGTGGGGTCAGATTTTCCAGTTTGTATGTCATTTACATAGATACTGGGCACATAGCTCAAATCCCACAGTCTGGCCCAAGATGGAGTCCTGCTTTTAAGATGGAGCCTGTTCTATCTGTTTCCTCCTTCAGAAACAGTGGCAGACTTTATTTTGGGGGGCTCCAAAATCACTCCAGATGGTGACTGCAGCCATGAAATTAAAAGACATTTAATCCTTGGAAGCAAAGTATGACCAACCTAGATAGCATATTGAAAAGCAGAGACATTACTTTGCCAACAAAGGTCCATCTAGTCAAGGCTATGGTTTTTCCAGTAGTCATGTATGAATGTGAGAGTTGGACTATAAAGAAAGCTGAGTGCTAAAGAATTGATGCTTCTGAACTGTGGTGTTGGAGAATACTTCTGAGAGTCCCTTGGACAGCAAGGAGATCCAACCAGTCCATCCTAAAGGAAATCAGTCATGAATATTCAGTGGAAGGACTGATGCTGAAGCTGAAACTCCAATACTTTGGCCACCTGATATGAAGAACTGACTCATTTGAAAAGACGCTAATGCTGGGAAAGAGTGAAGGTGAGAGGAGAAGGGGATGACAGAGGATGAGATGGTTGGATGGCATCACTGACTCAATGGACATGAGTTTGGGTAAACTCCAGGAGTTGGTGATGGCCAGGGAGGCCTGGCCTGCTGCAGTCCATGGGGTCACAAAGAGTCGGACAAGACTGAGGGACTGAACTGAACTGTCTTACAATATCATGTTGGTTTCTTCCATACATCAACATGAGTTAGCCACAGGTGTACTATTTTTCTTGACTTATAATTTTCACTTGGATCTGAATGTTTTACAATGATGTCCATATAAAGAAAACCTCAAAATATTTTTTTGTATTTATATTCCTATGTAAATATGCACAGATTATTTTGATCTTAATTGCTCTATAAAATATTTATACCATTTTTCTTGTCTGCTATAACACTGTTTTCTTTAAAGGTGAAGGTATTTTTTATTAGTGTGGTTACCTATTTTTTTTTCAATTATACATACACATATGCCTGTTGTTTTTAAAATTCTTTTCCCATTTAGGTTATTATGGAATATTGAGCAGTCTTCCCTGTGCTATGAAGTAGGTCTTTGTTGGTTACATATTTGATCTTTTATTTTTATTTACTTGGCCATGCTGCAAGACATGTGGAATCTTAATTCCCTGACCAGAGATTTAACCAGAGAAGGTGATGGCACCCCACTCCAGTACTCTTGCCTGGAAAATCCCATGGACAGAGGAGCCTGGTGGGCTGCAGTCCATGGGGTTGTGAAGAGTCAGACACGACTGAGCGACTTTCACTTTCATGCATTGGAGAAGGAAATGGCAACCCAGTCCAGTGTTCTTGCCTGGAGAATCCCAGGGACGGGGGAGCCTGCTGGGCTGCCGTCTACGGGGCCTCACAGAGTCAGACACGACTGAAGCAACTTAGCAGTAGCAGGGATTTAACCCATGCCTCCTAGAGTAGAAGCATGGAGTCTTAACCAGTGGACTGCCAGGTTAAGTCCTCACTTATCTGTTTCAAATATAGCAATGTTAATATGTCAATCCCAAACTCTCCGTCTATACCACCCCCATACCTGTCCCCCCGGGTAACCACAAATTCATTCTCTAAATCTGTGCATTTGTCTTTATACTTTAAATAAGTTCATTTATATGTGAACTTATTTATAAGTTTACTTCTTTGTGAATCCACCACTGACATTCTCCTTCAACTCATCCTCATCATCAATCTCTCTCCTTTCTCTTTTGCTCCAGTATAATTTTTTCTTCACTCAGAAGCCATGGACATAATTTTAAAACTTAAGTTTCTTACCTTATACCTTACCACCACATCCTACAAATCCAAATCTCACTCCTCAACCCCTAGGGAAGTCGTTCAGTCATGTCCAACTCTTTGCAATCCCATGGACTGTAGCCTATCAGGCTCCTCCGTCCATGGGATTTTCAATGCAAGAGTACTGGAGTGGGTTGCCATTTCCTACTCCAGGGGATCTTCCCGGCCCAGGGATCGAACCCGGGTCTCCCACATTGTAGGCAGACGCTTTTACTGTCTGAGCCACCAGGGAAGTCCCCCTCAACCCCTAGACCATCTCTTATTTCTTTCAAGCCACAGCAACTTCTTCCTCGTCTCTTAATGCCCCAAGCATGGCAGTCCCCTCAGGTTTTTGCCTAGATATTCCCCTTACTAGAAACATTCTTCCCCGTTACGGTTATGTGATTCACCTTTTCTCTTCTATCAGATTTTAAATTGAGGTTAATTCCCCCTGGGAGAATTTGCAAGACAACTTGCTTATTTTCTATCACCTTCAATTCTTTAACAATTCTTTTGTTAATTGATTATTCATATATTTTCTTATTTATCATTTGTCTTTATCTGCTGTAATATAATCTCCACAGAGTAGGGCTGTTGTATGTTTTATTCTATGCTGAACCTTCATTGCCTAGCAAATTGTCTGACACAGACAAGTGCTCAATTACTAATTTTCAATAACAAAATGTGAAATGCAGAATACCTGTCTGAGTCATTGAAAATTTTAGGTGAATTAGATTTAATTGTCATGATTTCCTTCTGAAAGAGGTAATAAAAATAATGCACTCTTTTTTAGGTTAAGGCAATTGATTGGCCAATATTCGGTATTCTTCACATGTTTAATAAATACTGCTGCTGCTAAGTCGCTTCAGTCGTGTCTGACGTTGTGCGACCCCATAGATGGCAGCCCATCAGGCTCCATCGTCCCTGGGATTCTTCAGGCAAGAACACTGGAGTGGGTTGCCATTTCCTTCTCCAGTGCATGAAAGTGAAAAGTGAAAGTGAAGTCACTCAGTCGTGCCTGACTCTTAGCGACCCCATGGACTGCAGCCTACCAGGCTCCTCCATCCATAAATACTAGTGTATGGTAGTTTCCCTACCAAATGCAAGTTAGAAATCAAAGCTCCTATACAGTCCATGGAATTCTCCAGGCCAGATACTGGAGTGGGTAGCCTTCTCCAGGGGATCTTCCCAAACCAGGGATCAAATCCTGGTCTCCCACACTGTAGGCAGATTCTTTGGCAGCTGAGCCACCAGGGAAGTCCAGTCTTTAGTGATTTCCCTAGCAAATGAGGCAGTTAGAAATCAAAGCTCCCAGCTTCTGCCTCATCTGTCTAATGCCTAAATTATATCTATGTGGTTCTTCCTGTCACACAATTGCCTCAGCTCTGTCTGATGCCCTTCATACCTCCAATCCCACAATTGACTCATCATTTCTTAAGTGTATCACATGCTTCCCCATTTTTTACTTTGCTCTTACAGAACTTCTCTCTTAGATTTTTCATTTACACATTTATGGTTAAGGTGAGTCTGGGAGGTACGTCAGATGTCAACATTCAGAGAAGTGGAAGAGAGAAGTACTTTCCGTCCCATGGCATTAAAACTAGCAAGACTTCCTATAGTATTCTCAGCAGAAGGATGATGGTCCTGTTCTAGTACTTCCTTAAGTCATTTAACAGTTGTGAAATGCCTGCTGCTGCTGCTACTATGTGCTAAATTAATATGTTATTAAGCCTTACAATTACTAGTGAGAAATTTGCTTTACCCACAGAAACTTTAACACTTCTGAAAGTCAAGGAGCACATCTTATTCATTTTTTAAATAGCCCACACCTATTAATGCCATTCCATAAACATGTTGTGGCTTTCCAGGTGGCTCCAATGGTAAAGAACCTGCTTGCCAATTCAGGAGTCGTAAGAGACACGGGTTCAATTCCTGGGTCAGGAATATCCCCTTGAGTAGGAAATGGTAACCCCCTCCAGTATTCTGGCCTGGAAAATCCCATGGACAGAGGAGATGCGGGCTACATACAGTCCATGGGGTCACAAAGAGACATGACTGAGTGACTAACGCTTTCACTTTCATGAACATGTTAGGAGCTCAATGCATATTAAATAAACAAAAGCAAGATCCATTAGTTTCAAAGTGATTCCTGAGCCAGAAGGAGCTCAAATAAACTGCTAGCCAACATGAACAGCTCAAATCTACTACAAACTGTGGCCAAATGCATGCTTCAGTTTCACAAATACTGAATCTGGGTCATATATTTGGATAAATCTCAGGCATCAGGAAAGTGACTCACTGTCTGGCATCTCCCCTGGAGTCAAGCAAAGGCAAATTGATTTGAATATCTGGCCAAACAGGAGCATTCCTGTGGAGTAGGAGGAGTTGAAGACTTTGAGAAGATTTTGATCAGCATGAGCATCTCCTCAGGAAGAGAAACAGGAGGAAATGGTATCTGTTAGGCAGTTTATGGATGGATAGGCAGCCAAATAGCTTGATGGGATAAGAAGAAATAGTTCTAAGGACACCCATCTCTCCCCTCAAATAAATTCTCCCATCCATATGACAGAACTGGGCTATTTTCCAGTTGTTTGGTTTACCAGACTATGGGTCTCTTGATTCCTATATGGAAAAGAAATGCCATCACTGGAATTTCATTTAAGATGTTGATGTAGTTATAAACACAGATTAATATAGCGATATCTATTAACATTGCTCTAGATAATAAAACTATCATTTGATTATCTGTAGAACAGAAACTAGTATACAACAGAGGGCATCAGAATCTTTTGTAGAGTTTCCAACATAGATACCATCTGAATAATTGATATCTGAAGTTCATAAAGTGAGCATGCCAAAGAAGCACCTCCTATAACTACCATGTAAATTCTTGGAAGACCTTGTAACAGGCATCCATTAAGGTGCTGTAGTTCTCTTTTTTCCATTTCTCTCCTAAAATGATGCTTGCAGCCAAATAAGTCCTCTAAAAAGAAATAATAACCTCCATCAACATTAAAAATCATGTTGAATTTTATCCTTTATTATCAAACTGTAATACATCCTAAGTATGCCTTAAATATTCCTATAGTATACATATACTATATACATGTATTTAGTATATAAGTATGCAGTATAATAAATATAGTATAAATATATACACACATACACAGCATATCGTTAGGTGTCCCATCCATTTCCTTTGAAATGGCATATATATACACATGCAGATATATAGATATAAGTAGGTACATATCCTGCTAAAATCTATTTCTAGATCACTTATGTCTATTGACTTTAATAATTCACTATTTAATTTTATTTAAAATGAAGCAAGATTTTCTTTCACAAGATGGCACATGAAATGTTAAGACACCTCCACCTATTTACCTATGATGTTTCTATTCTTTTACAAATTATACATCCCCAGTACACAACAAAAGATGGCTTTTTCATATCAAATATAAAATTTTTGTGTTTGACAACCATCACAAAGGCAATGATTTTATGTGTTTCAATCTAACATTTATAACATGTGTAACCCATTACTTTCAAATATTAGAGTCAGACTAAATACACTATGATCCCAACATGCTGATTTTTGTATAAAAGATTGTCTTAAAGACAATACATTACCATTTAGTAGGCTTAGAAAAGTAGTAGGATGCTTACAACATTAGAATTAGAGTGAGGAAGGAGCAGTTTACCCTCTCAGGTTTCAGAAGGAGGTCCAGAACGCACAACAAGAATATTCAAACGGTGTTTTGAAGAAAGAATATAAGTTTGCTAGAGAGGAAGCAAAGCTATGACTTTGTAGCCAAAGTAAATCACACGTACAATGGAACTGACCTTCACGGATCACAGCCTTGTCATGACAAAAGGGCTTGCGTAGCTCAATGAATCTATGAGCCGTGCCATGGAGGGCCACCCGAGACAGATGGGTTTTAGTGAAGAGTTCAGACAAAATGTGGTCCACTGGAGGAGGAAAGAAGGCTGAGAGCTAACAATTGATGCTTTAGAATTGCAGTGCTGAAGAAGACTCTTGAGAATTCCTTGGACTGCATGGAGATGAAACCAGTCACTCCTAAAGGAAATCAAGCCTGAATACTCATTGGAAGGACTGATGCTGAAGCTTCAATACGTTGGCCACCCAGTGTGAAGAGCTGACTCATTAGAAAAGACCCTGATGCTGGGAAAGACTGAAGACAAAATGAGAAAGGGTGGCAGAGGATGAGATGGTTAGATAGCATCACTGACACAGTGCGCATTAAGTGGATTATTAAATAGAGGACAGAGGAATCCATGCGGTCACAAAGAGTCAGACACACTTAGCAACTGAACAACAACAAAGGAGCTGAAATATCATGCAAAGAGTGAGTTCAGCAAACGAAAAAGAGTTTAGTTCTGCTGGAGCAAAAATGTGTATGTGTCTGTGTGTCAGTGAGTGTATTCAATTTAGACAGCTGGGATATGAAGGTGAAGACATAGTCTAGGATTATTTTGTAATGTTTTATATGTCATATTATGGGGCTTGATTTTATAGAAGCAATAAAAATCTTTTTAACCAAGGTAGAGATTTTATCAGACAAGTGTGTAAGAATATTGCAATTGGCAGCCCCATGTGGGTTGGGTTAAAGGGTCAAGGAGGGGACTTCTATAGTAGTCCAGTGCTTATGACTTTGCCTTCCAATGCAGGGGATGAGGGTTCAGACCTTTGTCAAGGAGTGAAGATCCCACATGCTGCTGCTGCTGCTGCTAAGTTGCTTCAGCTGTGCCCGACTTTGTGCGACCCCATAGATGGCAGCCCACCAGTCTCCCCGTCCCTAGGATTCTCGAGGCAAGAACACTGGAGTGGGTTGTCATTGCCATCTCCAATGCATGAAAGTGAAAAGTGAAAGAGATGTTGCTCAGTGGTGTCTGACTCTTCATGACCCCATGGACTGCAGCCTACCAGGCTCCTCTGTCCATGGGATTTTCCAGGCAAGTGTACTGGAGTGGGTTACCATTGCCTTTTCCAATCCCACATGCCTCATGACCAAAAAACCAAAACATAAATATGGAAGCAATATTTTAACAAATTCATTAAAGACTTCAAAAATGGTCCACATTAAAAAAAAAAATCTTTTTTTAAAAAAAAGTAAAGGAGAAAGTCGAAGGAGCCATTAGAGAATTTTTCTATATTTTGCACTACCATCGGTGCTTTCCTGGGGGACTGATGAAAAGAGTAAGTGATGGGTTTAAGTAATATTTAGAAAGTAAAGTCAACAGAAATTGAAGTGATTGGATATAAGGAATAAAAATGGATGGAGAAGGCAATGGCACCCCACTCCAGTACTCTTGCCTGGAAAACCTCATGGATGGAGGAACCTGGTAGGCTGTAGTCCATAAGGTCGCTAAGAGTTGGACATGACTGAGCGACTTCACTTTCACTTTTCACTTGCATGCATTGGAGAAGGAAATGGCAACCCACTCCAGCGTTCTTGCCTGGAGGATCCCAGGGACTGGGGAGCCTGGTGGGCTGCCATCTATGGGGTCACACAGAGTTGGACACGACTGAAGCGACTTAGCAGCAACAGTAGCAATAAAAATGGAAGAGCAGTCCTAATTAACACCCTGTCCTGGACTGAGTGACTCAGCTGTTTCTTGAAATAAGGAACTCTGGGGTTGAGGAGCACCAAGAGTCACTATGTTGACAAAGTGATGACATCACAGCCTTCACTTTTAATATCCTGGGATCCTCTTTATATCCACAACTCTTTCACAAAGGAAATAACACAGGTAGTTACTTCAGTCACTCAGTCATGTCTGACTCTTTGTGACTCCATGAACTGCAGCACACCAGGCCTCCCTGTCCATCACCAACTCCCTGAGTCCACCCAAATTCATGTTCATTGAGTCGGTGATGCCATCCAGCCATCTCATGCTCTGTCATCCCCTTCTCCTCCTGCCCTCAATCTTTCCCAGCATCAGGGTCTTTCCAAATGAGTCAGCTCTTTGTATCAAGTGGCTAAAGTATTGGAGTTTCAGCTTCAGCATCAGTCCTACCAATTAAAACCCGGGACTGATCTCCTTTAGGATGGACCAGTCGGATCTGCTTGCAGTTCAAGGGACTCTCAAGAGTCTTCTTTAATGCCACAGTTTAAAAGCATCAGTTCTTTTGTGCTCAGCTGTCTTTATAGTCCAACTCTCATATCCATACATGACCACTGGAAAAACCATAGCCTTGACTAGATGGACCTTTGTTGGCAAAACAATGTCTCAGCTTTTCAATATCCTGTCTAGGTTGGTCATAACTTTGCTTCCAAGGAGTAAGTGTGTCTTAATTTCATGGCTGCAATCAGTATCTGCAATGATTTTGGAGCCCCCAAAAGCAAAGTCAGCCACTGTTTCCCCATCTATTTCCCATGAAGTGATGGGATCAGATGCCATGATCTTAGTTTCCTGAATGTTGAGCTTTAAGGCAACTTTTTCACTCTCCTTTTTCACTTTCATCAAGAGGCTCTTTAGTTCTTCTTCACTTTCTCTCATAAGGGTGGTGTCATCTGCATATCTGAGATTATTGGTATTTCTCCCGGAAATCTTGATTCCAGCTTGTGCTTTCTCCAGCCCAGCATTTCTCAGGATGTACTCTGCATATAAGTTAAAGAAGCAGGGTGACAATATACAGCCTTGACGTACTCCTTTTCCTATTTGAAACCAATCTGTTGTTCCCTGTCCAGTTCTAACTGTTGCTTCCTGACCTGCATACAGGATTCTCAACAGGCAGGTCAGGTGGCCCATCTCTTGAAGAATCTTCCACAGTTTATTGTGTTCCACACAGTCAAAGGCTTTGGCATAGTCAATGAATCAGAAATAGATGTTTTTCTGGAACTCTCTTGCTTTTTCCATGATCCAGCGGATGTTGGCAATTTGATCTCTTGTTCCTCTGCATTTTCTGAAACCAACTTGAACATCTGGAAGTTCACGGCTCATGTATTGCTGAAGCCTGGTTGGAGAATTTGAATCTTAGGACTCCTTAGTCTAAAAATATCACTATTTTGTATGAATAAAAGGATATTATGTAGTAAGGCAAGGATTTATTTATAGATTGAAGCAAGAGACAAATGGCAAAATAATCATTGTTGAAATAATCCTGATTCTCTTGAGCCTTATGCTGGTACATTTGGGTAATGCTGATTTCTTTCTTATAATCATTTAGGATAAAAATAATATTTATTTTTCCTGTGGATGCAGAGAATGAGAGGGTTAGTTCAGATTCTTGGAAGGATTCCTGCAGATTCTAAAGAATGTAATAAAAAGATATTTTAAGATCAAAGTATACTGAGATTTCAGGGAGAGGAGATGGAAAAGAACTAATATTCATTAGTCACCAACTATAAATCTTCAACTTCACAAAGAAAAACTGACACAAACTAAAAAAAAAGCTAAAAAAATTATATCCAGTTTACATATTAGTACATATCTGTAGAAAATAACTTTTTAAGATTTTTAGATTTCAACTAACATATCTTGGGTATGTCTTATGTGTTAGGAGTATTATGTGCCATGGTAAACAGCCCCTAAAATGAACCAATAATCCAAATTTTGGGGGAATTCACACTCTTTTATCATCTCTTTTCTTAAGTGGGACCTAGACTTCCAATGAATATAATATGGCAGAAATGTTTATATGTCACTTTTGAAAACTCTTGCTCCTGTTTGGGTGCTCCATGCATGGCCATCCTCATTTTTCAGCACTTTTTTCTCTTTTGGAATACACACTCTGGGAGATGTGTACAGCCCTGCTATGAGCAGCCAAATGGAGAAACCCACACGATGAGAAACTGGGGTTTCCTTCCAACACTCAGCAAGGAAATAAGTTTTGCCAACTGCTATACGAGTAAGGTTGGAAGCATATTCTCCAGTTCCAGTCAAGTCTTCATACAATTGTATTCATCACTTCATGAGAGGGGCTAAATCAGAATCACTCATCTAAAGGCACTCTGGATTTCTGACCTTCAGAAACTATGTGCAATCATAAATATTTAGTTTTTTAAGCTGCTATATTTTGGAATAATTTGTTACAAAGCAAAAAATTTCAAATATGTATGAATTAGCTCATTTCATCCTTAAAAAGTTTGGATATAGTTAATTAATATTCCCATTTTACAGAAATCACTGAGTCTTACAGAGATGGTATTTTAACTTTCAGTCTGACTCCTAATTCTTTCTGTCACACCAGAAAAAAAAAAAAAAGCCTTTTTGGGAATTTAGGGCCCTCTAGAACTAATTGTGGTAGTTGATGTTTATGCAACATCTATTTCCTTGGTTTTATTTCTGACCATTTTCTGGTCACTCTTGCAGGGACAATCCAGTTAAGATTAGGTGCTAATATATTGTACAGCCGCTTCAAGCAACCTGCTGCTTTGGCTGCAGCTGGGAACAACTGACTTTCCCAGCAGGCTCTGATTAGCATTTTGATCTTGACAAGCACTTTTCCCTCTGACTGCCAAAGCAGGAGTGATTGTTGTTACCGCCACACCTTAGGGCTTCTACTGTAGCATCCTCTGTGGTTTGCCTCTGCTTACTGAAAACACAGGCTCTGCTACTGACGCACTCCACATGTGAGCTGTTTCCCCTGGATTTCAGGCATATGTGACCTTTGAGGGGGAGTAACTATGCAGACTGTGCTTACTATGTTTTTGAAAAGTGAGTGAGGTTGGCATTATTTAGTCCCTTTTTATGTGCTTGGTATTTATGATATATTAGTTTATTTAATACCTACCTGACAAAACTTTTGAGGACTATTTTTCTTCCTTTCCCTCATTTTTGTACCAACAAAGTGGAAATAGTAACATGTGTTTATAGATGATTGATCTAAGTTTATATGACTCACCCCTAAGATAGAAAAAACAATATCATTAATTATTATTTTCCTGTGGCCTGTGGAATTTAGCAATACAAAACACTATGCCAGCATTTTGTGACCACTCACAGTATATGTTGTTTTCCTTCTTTAAGAGGTGACAAGGATTGGTCAACATATTTGTTCCAGAGATGGAGATATCTTTTATGTTCTGCATAAAAGGACTTAGAACTCTTAATTTTTTTTCAAAAAATGACAATAAATTCTACCAGGATTTATGAAGAGGCCCAATTCATATTTCCGTAAATACATCTGTTCTACTCTTAAATGAACCTCCCCAAAATGTATACTTGGATAGCAGTGTGCTGTACATGCATGCCAAGTTGCTTCAGTTGTGCCCGACTTTTTGCAACTCTATGGAGTGTAGCCCACTAGGCTCCTCTATCTATGGAATTCTCCAGGCAAGAATACTAGAGTAGGTTGCATATCCTCCTCCAGGAGGGGATCTTTCCGACCCGAGGATTGAGCCACATTTCTTAGTTTTCTGCGATGGCAGGCAGGTTCCTTACCGCTAGCGCCAATTGGGAAGCAGCATGCTAAGTGATTCTGATTGGTGAAAAGATTTGAGGAATATTAGTGGAAAAGCTGTGATACCAAGTTCAGTTCAGTTCAGTCGCTCAGTCATGTCCGACTCTTTGCAGCCCCATGAACTGCAGCACACCAGGCCTCCCTGTCCATCACCAACTCCCTGAGTCCACCCAAACCCATGTCCATTGAGTCGGTGATGCCATCCAACCATCTCATCCTCTGTTGTCCCCTTCACCTCCTGCCCTCAATCCCTCCCAGCATCAGGGTCTTTTCAAATGAGTCAGCTCTTCACATCAGGTGGCCAAAGTATTGCAGTTTCAGCTCTTACCAATGAACACCCATGACTGATCTCCTTTAGGATGGACTGGTTGGATCTCCTCGCAGTCCAAGGGACTCTCAAGAGTGTTCTCCAACACCACAGTTCAAAAGCATCGATTTTTCTGCACTTTCTTTATACTCCAAATCTCACATCCATACATGACCACTGGAAAAACCATAGCCTTGACTAGACGGACCTTTGTTGACAAAGTAATGTCTCTGCTTTCGAATATGCTATCTAGGTTGGTCATAACTTTGCTTCCAAGAGGTAAGCATCTTTTAATTTCATGGCTGCAATCAGTATCTGCAGTGATTTTGGAGCCCCCAGAAGTAAAGTCAGCCACTGTTTCCACTGTTTCCCCATCTATTTCCCATGAAGTGATGGGATCGGATGCCATGATCTTAGTTTTCTGAATGTTGAGCTTTAAGCCAACTTTTTCACTCTCCTCTTTCACTTTAATCAAGAGGCTCTTTAGTTCTTTACTTTCTGCCGTAAGGATGGTGTCATCTGCATATCTGAGGTTATTGATATTTCTCCCAGCAATCTTGATTCCAGCTTGTGCTTCATGCAGCCCAGCGTTTTTCATGATGTACATTGCATATAAGTTAAATAAGTAGGGTGACAATATACAGCCTTGACGTACTCCTTTTCCTCTTTGGAACCAGTCTGTTGTTCCATATCCAGTTCTAACTGTTGCTTTTTGACCTCCATACAGGTTTCTCAAGAGGCAGGTCAGGTGGTCTGGTATTCCCATCTTTTTCAGAATTTTCCACAGTTTATTGTGATCCACACAGTCAAAGGCACCAAGGCTACCCTTTAAAATATACCTCTCTTTTCTTTGTGTGGTATAACAGCCATTCTTTATTGATAATTTACCATGTCCAGAATATTTTCTCTTTGCTTCTTATATCAGCTCTTCCTGATAACATATAGCTTCTCTGTCTATAAAATGGTGATGAGACTTTAGATAAATTCCCCAAGGTCATAGACCATCTGTAGTACTTAAAACATAAAAAAAATGTTATTTTTTTCTCTCCTTGATCCCAACACAGAACCCTATTCACTATATTCATTTTGCCCTTACTATTTATAATAAACATCACAAAGGTTGAAATCATAACGGAGAAAGTAACTAAAAAGAATGAAACTAGGAGAGGATTATTTCAATGAAATGAAAGGATGAATAAATAAAAAAGAAATAATTAAGTTAGTGAATTAATTAGTCGTATTCATGAGTAATTTTGAGGGGTTCTAGAACAAAAGAGTCGGACACGACTGACATGACTTAGCAGCAGCAGCAGCAGAACAAAAGAATAAATTCTGCTCCATGAATTATAGGTAGCAAAATCATAAGTACTTACTATATAGTGGGTACTACTCCATTAGGATTGTTGTAGGAATTGCAAAAGATAATCTGCATTAAGTATTGTCATTATGTCTATTTTATACATGAAGCATCTAGGGTTTGGGGAAGATAAATAACTTGCCAAAGGCACCCAAAGAGACATCAAAGGGATACCGGTTTACCAAGTAGCCTGACTTCTAGGTCATCATCTTAATCTCTCCAACAACACTTTTTTTGGGGTCAAATGTTGCTGTTTCTTGTCAAGGAATGTTTTAAGGGTATGTACAATGGGTTAACATAATATTCTCTTTCAGGTGGAAACAAGATCCCCTAAAACCAATAAACTATTTTATAATTCATAAACGAATATTCTTTATAAATAAAAATAAACTGCTTCAATTGTGGCTCAGCTGGTAAAGAATCTGCCTGCAATGAGGAAGACCTGGGTTCTATCCCTGGGTTGGGAGGATCCCCCTGGAGAAGGGATAGGCTACCCACTCCAGTATTCTGGCCTGGAGAATTCCATGGACTGTATAGTCCATGGGGTCGTAAAGAGTCGGACATGACTGAGTGACTTTCACTTTCAATAATAAACTAACAGTCAACACAAGACTATGTTATTAATAGTTTAAGTTGAGCCCAGGACAGTATGCCTCCAATATGGCTCAATGACATATTGATAATTTTGAATTAAAGTTACTTGAAAAACAGCCAGTGGAAAAATTTTTTTAAATAAAAACACTGTGAACTCCTTTTTACCCCTGAAATGGAAACTAAATCTCTCATGTGGAGGGATCCTCGCTATACTAGGAAGATAAAATGCATCCTTACCATCAAAGCTAGGAAATTCAAGACTAAGTTATCTATCTATACAGACTCTGTTACTTCTCTATTAGTGTGCTCCACCCAAAATAAGCCCCTCTGTTTTGTTAAATCTTCACATGTTAATTATTTCATTGTCTAAAAATTATGAGAGAGAGGAGAGAGACAGAGAGAGAGAAAGAGAGAGAGAGAGCCTCCTCTAATCACTTCACAGATCTCATTTCCATAAGACCTCAGAGAAGGCAATGGCACCCCACTCCAGTACTCTTGCCTAAAAAATCCCATGGACGGAAGAGGCTGGTAGGCTGCAGCCCATGGGGTCTCGAAGAATCAGACACGACTGAGCAACTTCTCTTTCACTTTTCACTTTTATGCGTTGGAGAAGGAAATGGCAACCCACTCCAGTGTTCTTGCCTGGAGAATCCCAGGGATGGGCAGCCTGGTGGGCTGCCGGCTCTGGGGTCGCACGAAGTCAGACACGACTGAAGCGACTTAGCAGCAGCAGTGAATATAAATGTTTTTTTTCTCTTGTTGATCTGTCTTGTGTCAGATTAGACCAGCCAAATAAACTCAGGAGAGGTAGGGAGGAAATCTCTCCCTATCCAACAAAGGTAATTTTCCCTTCTAGATTTCAATACTTTTAATCATTCTGTACTAATTTAATCAACTGTATTGGTTAATGGCAATGGAGTACACAGACCATACACTCAGGATGACAAGAGATGACAAATGTAACCTGACTCCACCCTTGAGAGATCAAATTGAAAGACACCCTGCTCTGAATTGCTATGATCATTGTTTCACTGGACACTGGTAGTATTGTTTAGATAACTACTTTCTCATTATCTGAATTCTATTAATAGATACTGAGTTTCTATAATCTCAGGTAAAAATCCACCTGCAGTGCAGGAGATGAACATGACACAGGCTCAATCCCTTGGTCAGGAAGATCACCTGGAAGAGGGCATTGGAACCCACTCTAGTATTCTTGCTTAGAGAATCCCATGGACAGAGCAGCCTGGTAGGCTACCATCCATAGGGTTGCAAAGAATCTGAAGCGACTGAGCACATGCATGAATTTGTGAATCACGTGAATTCATATCACATTTGTGATGTCACATGAATTTGTGATGTGAATTCACACCACATTTGTGATGTCACATGAATTTGACATCAAAAGACATGCTTCTGAATCTTATAGCTCTATTTTGATTCTGGGTATATCTGCCAGATAATATACAGAATCACAGCTAAATTTAAACCTTATATAACATTAGATATTACTTTTTGTTTTACTGTAAGAATATTCCAAATGCTATAGGACATGCTTAACTTAGAAATTATTCATTGTGTCTCTAAAATTCAAATTTAAACAAGAATTTTCTGTTTTTATTTGCTAAATGTGATCAGGAGAAAGTTCCTGGGCTAAATTTTTATCAGCTGAATAACATAAATAAATAATTATTTCTTGCCTACTTCATATATTTGTTGAGGTAATGTATCAACTTCCACCATTCAAGTCAGTAGCTGTCTCAACAACTTTTGAACTTGTTTAAATAAAATAAACATCTTGTTACATTAAATAACTCTTACCCTTGACTATGACATTCTTTGTCCCAATGATGTAATATAACCTTTTGTTTCATTTAGATAAATGGTTCATGTTGTTCATTTACATGTTATTCTTAGATTCACGTACATGAATAAAAGTATAAAAGTTGGATTGGTAGGACACAGACCCTTTATGGTTGGCATATGCCAGAAGGTCATAGGGGTAATGGTAAGTAAAAGGGTAATAGTAAATTATCTCTACCTTTAACGAAATACCTTGAAACAAAGGTGCTTTGTTGGGCTGTGTTTTGTGATGTTCAGTTCAGTTCAGTTCAGTCACTCACTCATGTTCAACTCTTTGCGACCCCATGAATCGCAGCACGCCAGGCCTCCCTGTCCATCACCATCTCCCGGAGTTCACTCAGACTCACGACCATCAAGTCCGTGATGCCATCCAACCATCTCATCCTCTGTCGTCCCCTTCTCCTCCAGCCCCCAATCTCTCCCAGCATCAGAGTCTTTTCCAATGAGTCAGCTCTTCGCATGAGGTGGCCAAAGTACTGGAGCTTCAGCTTTAGCATCATTCCTTCCAAGGAAATCCCAGGGTTGATCTCCTTCAGAATGGACTGGTTGGATCTCCTTGCAGTCCAAGGGACTCTCAGGAGTCTTCTCCAACACCACAGTTCAAAAGCATCAATTCTTTGGCGCTCAGCCTTCTTCACAGTCAAACTCTCACATCCATACATGAGCACTGGAAAAACCATAGCCTTGACTAGACGGACTTTAGTCGGCAAAGTAATGTCTCTGCTTTTGAATTTGCTATCTAGGTTCATAACTTTTCTTCCAAGGAGTAAGCATCTTTTAATTTCATGGCTGCAGTCACCATCTGCAGTGATTTTGGAGCCCCAAAAAATAAAGTCTGACACTGTTTCCACTGTTTCCCCATCTATTTCCCATGTTCAGTTAAACCAGTGAAAAATCACGTAAGAGCGACTGCAGGAGATACTTGTTCATAGTGTGGATATTAGCAGCTGCCCAGTGAATTCAAGCCTATAAACAAAGTGAAAAACAGTGGTTCCTAAAAGGCTACATTAGCTCAGTATTTCTATTAAAATAAAGGCCAAAAAAAAAAAAAAGGAAAAAACAACATCAATCTGAGGTCCTTAGTCATCCAAACTCAAAAGTGATAGCAAAACATAGCATACTGCTTACACAGTTAGATAAAAGGGAACATTTGGATTCAACTCTGCTCTGTTGGTGATTCAGTTGGTCCATATCTACATAAATAGAACCAACAAATGGTGCAGATGTCAGCAAAATATTAAATGGTCTCTGACATACTTTTCTATCAGTTGTCACTGGAATACTGGGTCTATTTCCAATTCTAACTTCTAATGGTCATAATTAAATCCTTTAAAGTTCTTTCAGCTTGAACTATTTTGCATTAACTTTAGATTTCATGTTAAAGATGTTTTTTTGGTGTGTAAAAATGCTGAAGTCAATAGACACTTAAAATATTGAAGAGCAGTAAGAGCCAGATTGAAAATAAGAGTAGTAATAAGTTAATCTTCCAGTGGACCTTGCAAAAATTTAAATAATTGAATTTTATTGTTCTTTGATCAGTGATTTCTATGTCTCAAACATGCTTGTCAGCTGAAATTTATTTTCCAAGTAGGGCAAAAGACCAAAAAAGTGTTATTCATTGCTAGAATGATCATTTTTCAAGCATATTTGTAAAACTACAGAGCTAATTCAATAATTTATTGAAATTATCATAAAAGTTCAGCAAATCATGCATTGCGTTCAGATCCTGATATACGCTAGATGCCCCATTTTTACAAGTCAGCAGCTTTATAACTATAACCATTTGAATTTCAAATGATAAATTTATATCTACCATAGCTCTAGAATGCATAAAAAATGATAAGAGGGCACCCTTTAGAGAAATTTAAAAAGTTTTGTGCATTTTGTAATTTGATATATGTAACATAATCCATTATACACCAGGATTTGTATTGTGCCAGCAAATATAAAAGACAATGCAAATTTTCGTCTGTGCCCAGCACAAGGCAACGCAACAAAGACGTTTCCTTGAGTTACGAATCACTGGTTTCACTGAATGCAATGATCTCTATCCTCTTCATAAGAGGTGCATATGTAACACACTGAAGGGCTCTGTGGGCTTAATTACTATGTTAGAGTTTGGCAGAATGAGAAAGAATAGATGCCAAGCAAAATCAGAAAAAGAACTCTGCAGTCATCTCCACAGAGCTGGAGGATCCACAGAAATATTCCACAGCTGAGGCAGATCCCTTCTTTCCTGTGTATTTTGGGATCCCTTCTTTCCTGTGCCTCTCTTACCAAGCCCATTTACTACTCATTTAATCTTCCCCCAAAGTAATTACTATCTTATTTAAATTTTCATTGAACTTTCCCTATTGAGTTCCAATAACAAAGGCATGCACAAACAGCTACTGTCAACAGGATGTTTTCTCAGCTATGTTACACATTAAATTCTCAAGTACTGGGACTAATTCTTATCATCATAGTACCCCCAAGTACTTTTCCAATGTCTAAAAAGGTGGTAGGGGTCAGTAATCACATGATGATGACTTATGGAGCCACAGATATGGAGGTTTGAAATCCAGTTAACTTTCAAATCCAGGTTTGAAACCCAGTTAACAAAATGTGTGTATGGTCAAGTTAATTAAGTATCAGTATGCTTGTGTATAAGAAACATACAAAAAGAGAGATATCATGATGATTAGAGAAAAGTAACACAATGAGAGTACATGGCATATTCATCAATGTTAGTGTTGTAAGATTTAACTCTCTATCTTCTGCCTCTACAATTACTAGGTGTTAAATAGTTAATTGCCAGATTGAGTCATGGCTTCCCTTTCTTGGCGGATTCTTGTTGATATATGGCAAAACCAATACAATATTGTAAAGTAATTAGTCTCCAATTAAAATAAATCAATTTATATTAACAAATAAATAAAATTTTTAAAAACCAAAAAAAAAAAAACCCCACACAAAACTGCAACCAGTCAATCAATACCAAAATAAACAAAACAAAAACCTAGAAAATATATCCAATGCATCTTGAAAAAAGAGAAACCATTGAGATAAAAATGGTTGCTGTTGTAACTAAGCTGAACTGGAAAGGAAGGGCAGACCCCAACATTCTTCTGTGTGTGCACTAGTAATTCAGTATCTGTGAGGCTAAAAGACTCTGAGGTCTGTTTCAGGGTTAAGGCATCCAGTGTGAGGAGGCATATTTCTCTCTACTTCCATTTATATCGATGGTGGTTTTTCTTTCATTTTCTCACTTCGGAAATCCGTGTCCTTCCCCTCCCCTCAAAAGAAGCCCACTAAACATTTACATGGAAAGCTATGTTTTCATAAATTCTGGAGGATGTGAGTGAAGTGAAGGGAATCACAGTGCCTATGGATGCTGGAGGAAAGGAAGAAAGACTTTTCAAATCAGGGCAAGCACATAGCTGATGCAGATAAATCGCTGAACAGTAACCAAATGTAGAGAGTTTGCCTTGCCTGCATTCATATCAAAGTCACCATTTGCTGCCCCCAGAACTTGCCAAAAATTCCATCTTCTCTTTCACCTACACTTCTTTTCCTCTTATAAATAGCCTAGGTTGTAAAAGGTGAGATGATCAGTGCTACTGAAACCATCAACTACATTTTTTTTTAATGCAAGCAAAAGACACTAAGTTTTTCTTAAGGAGACTGGCTTCACCGTTTCCAAGTGTAAATAGGTTTAGCTAATTAGAGCCTTCAATATCTCCCCTCTTTCAAAAACAAACAAAAAGAGGGCATCTGTTATGAATGTGCTTATGCCCAGAGTCAAAGCCACTACGCGTATTTGGGAACTGGCTGCTGGGGTGTCCCTACCTGCTGCAGCTAGCCTGCGGAAGCCACTGCCTAGTGTGCATCTCGTGGGCCTGTATGCTGGAATCTTCACTCTGGAACTGTCAGCTAGTGAGACACTCTGAGGTCACCTCTGACCTCTGCCCCTAACCCACTCTGACACATTCCAGGCAGCCGCACTGGATCATTCTATCTGGTTCATCACACACCATTCAAGCCAACAGTCGGCATGTTCTTTTTCCCATCTGTGTGTTCCAGTTTAGACTGGGTCAGGAGAGATGTCACTGTTTTTCTACCTCACTCCTGACAGCGCTCTGATTTTCAGCATTTAACTTTATAAACACTAACTCACAAAAACCTGAAGTTAAGTGACAGATATATTGGTAAATTCAGGATGGTGAGAGTATTTTTGTTTCTTTATTGGTTTTGAAGGGCACCAGAATGCCCTTTCAAATACAGGCTACCTCTGTGTCATCTAACCATCCTTTCTACCTTCCTGCACACTACAAATTACCATTGTCTTTACCATTATCAATTCTTCAGTGCTCATTTCCAATGACACTTGCTTTGAAAAGCTTTCCCCAATTGCCCCACAGCAAAGGAAGATCAACCAGTCCTATGTCATCTATAAATACCCTATGTATCTCTTTTATCCTTCCAAATAAAAGTAAAGATTTACTTACTTAGTATATCCTCTACTCAGATATCTCATTAGGTACAAGCTATATGATGGTGAATAGGTAGTTTGAACTCTCAGTCTAGTAGGAAACCCACAGGATAATACACAGTTTAAAAATATGAGAATAAAGGAAACAAACAGCTGTTTTAGAGATTCTCAGGAGAGAATTATTAATTATTCCACAGAATATCAGGAAAAGTCACATGGAAAGAAGGTATTAATTCTAAGCATGAACAGACTTATGTTTGAATTTCCATTGCAACAATGACTAGATCTTAGTTTTGAGCAAGGTGTTTTATATATTTGGCCTGGTTTATACTCACTATCAGGCTTCTCTGAGAGCTCAGTTGGTAAAGAATCCACCTACAATGCAGGAGGCCCCAATTCGATTCCTGAGTTGGGAAGATCCGCTGGAGAAGGAAGGGATAGGCTACCTACTCCATTATTCCTGGGCTTCCTGTGTGGTTCAGCTGGTAAAGAATCTGTCTACAGTGCTGGAGACCTGGGTTGGGAAGATCCCAACCCTGGAGAAGGGAAAGGCTACCCACTCCAGTATTCTGGCCTAGAGAATTCCATGATGGGGTCAGAGAGAGTCAGACATGACTGAATGACTTCCATTTTCACTATAGTCACTATCAAAATTGTGAAAGAGAAGACATACAGGTGGCTAACAAACATGAAAAGGTGCTCAGCATCACTCCTTATTAGAGAAATGCAAATCAAAACTACAATGAGGTATCACGTCTACCAATCAGAATGGCCATCATCAAAAAGTCAACAAACAATAAATGCTGGAGAGGGTGTGGAGAAAGGGGAACACTCTTGCTATGTTGGTGGGAATGTAAATCGATACAACCACTGTGGAAGATGGTATGGAGATTCCTTAGAAAACTAGGACTAAAAGTACCATATGACCCAGAAATCCCACTCCGAGGCATATACCCTGAGGAAACAAAAATAGAAAAAGACACATGTATCCCATTGTTATTGCAGCAGTATTTACAATATCTAGAACATGGAAGCAACCTAGACGTCCGTTGACATGATGAATGGATAAAGAAGTTGTGGATACATATATACAATGGAATATTACTCAGCCATAAAAGGAACACCTTTGAGTCATTCTAATGAGGTGCATGAACATAGAACCTATTATACAGAGTGAAATAAGTCAGAAAGAGAAAGATAAATATCATATTCTAACACATATATATGGAATCTAGAAAAATGGTACTGAAGAATTTATTTACAGGGCAGCAGTGGAGAAACAGACATAGAGAATAAACTTATGGACATGGGGAGAGGGGCGGAGAGGGTGAGATGTATGGAAAGAGTAACATGGAAGCTCACATTACCATATGTAAAATAGCTAGTCAATGGGAATTTGCTGTATGGCTCAGGAAACTCAAACAACCTAGAGGGCTGAGATGGGGAGAGAGATGGAAGGGAGGTTCAAAAGGGAGAGGATATATGTATACCTAAGGCTGATTCATGTTGAGGTTTGACAGAAAACAACAAAATTCTGTAAAGCAATTATCTTTCAATAAAAAGTAAAATTAAAAAAAATGGTGATAACAATAACCAGGATGCACATTCTAATGACTCAGTTCTATAGTTAAATAAGATAATGTGTAATGTGTGTCAAGCATTTAGCACCCAACTGAAAGGTTGATAGCATATACTTCATTCATTTTGGGGGAAAGAGCCACAGTAAAATACAGGTCAAATTGAGACTATGAATAATTTATGGACAGCTCATAAATATACTGCATCAGTGGTGCTGGCAACAGCAGGTCCAAAGTGGATGAAATTAAGTGACCATGGTATTTAACAGTGATGGAAGCACCATCATCCCTGTTTGACTGCAGTAGCCCCACCTTATATCTCATTGCTCTGAAAGAAAGGCCTCACCTCCAAACCACAAGGAATCCATATGCGTATGGAAGGATGGTGGTGGTAAGGGTATATCACACTAGACAAGGTGACCAAAATCCATGGATGCTCCCTTGGGGAGTATGCATGTGTACAGTGATGGAGAGTAGTGGGATATACTCTATATAATGCTTCTATGATGTCTAGAAGGAGAAGGTTTTGTCCCATTTTATTAGAGTTTTTTTTTTCCTCCCCCATATTTAAGAACCATTTGTCTGCTAAAGAGCTAAATTTCTGTTTTAATCCTATCTTTAGGCAAAGAAGGAGCTGGTGAAATTATCTTGCTGGCAGGAAGGAGGTAGTCGTCAAAGAATACCCATTTTCCCAAGCCTACTGGATTCTCAGCTGTGGAGTTAAGAGAAATCAAAAAAATCTTGACTTCATCACGGTCCAGGTTTTTGGCCAGATTATGGTGGCCAAGGAAAGATGAGTAAATATCTGGCCTACTTTTTCAACTAATTCTCTCATATGGGCTTATCCCTCTTACAAAATGGTGGTCTGGGTGGCAAGGAAAAGTAAAATTCTCTTATTTATTTTTAACTCCATTATGTGTGTTTCAAAGCAAGGATTTAACCCTTTCTGTTCAGTTTAACTTTTCTACTAAGCAAGTACCTAATTGTAATAAGGGAAAAGAATGTCTGTAAGAAGCATTTTATAAGTCTGAAGATTAACAAAGTTAGAAAGAAAAGCAGAGAATTTGGAGCAAAGGTCTGGCAGAAGACTTTTCAAGAATTGAGTTATAGTTGCTTTGTATTTCTTTGCTCTAGTGGTCACTTCTAGCCAAACTGTTTAAACTCTGAATCACATATCTTCACCTAGAAAAAGGGACTTGTAACACCTGCCCTGTTGGACTAAGGCTTAGATGCTATGCCATGTTATATCTGATTCATAGTCAGGACTTGATGTATTTTGGTATCTTGTTTTTTTTTTTCTTTCTCTTTTCTCCCAAATCAGTGTCAGTCACCTATTCTGTAGGTGATATGAGGCATAAAAACAGAATATGATAGAATAGGAAAAGTGAAGAAAGATGTGGAGCAATGAATCAGAAGACCTAGCACTCCATTGTTGGCAAACAGGTTGTAATCTAATATTGGGTGGCACAGAGGGGTCTAGCTGAGATGTGATTTTTAAGTTGAGAATGAGATAATATCTAGAGGCACAGCATTATAAGGATGGTAAATAGTTGGTAAACTGGACTTAAATGAAAGCTTGGCATCATGAAGCCAATGTAACATCGACCCCATCAAAGAATTTATATCTTTAAAAGTAGTCACCATTAGAGTGCCCACCTGGTAATATGTAGGATATCCCACTTTACTTTCTTTCCAAGATCTGTTTTCCACATGGGCCAAATAGATATGGTGAATAGATGTGATGGGAATCACTGCCCTTGGGTCTTTTGAGTTCTTGATTGTGACTCTATTCTCTACAATCTGTTGGACAAATTCTTAGAAAAGTACAATTTTCCAAAACTGAACCAGGAAGAAATAGAAAATCTTAACAGACCCATCACAAGCACGGAAATTGATACTGTAATCAGAAATCTTCCAGCAAACAAAAGCCCAGGTCCAGACGGCTTCACAGCTGAGTTCTACCAAAAATTTCGAGAAGAGCTAACACCTATCCTCCTCAAACTCTTCCAGAAAATTGCAGAGGAAGGTAAACTTCCAAACTCATTCTATGAGGCCACCATCACCCTAATACCAAAACCTGACAAAGATGTCACAAAAAAAGAAAACTACAGGCCAATATCTCTGATGAACATAGATGCAAAAATCCTCAACAAAATTCTAGCAATCAGAATCCAACAACACATTAAAAAGATCATACACCATGACCAAGTGGGCTTTTTCCCAGGGATGCAAGGATTCTTCAATATCCGCAAATCAATCAATGTAATTCACCACATTAACAAATTGAAAAATAAAAACCATATGATTATCTCAATAGATGCAGAGAAGGCCTTTGACAAAATTCAACATCCATTTATGATAAAAATTCTCCAGAAAGCAGGAATAGAAGGAACATACCTCAACATAATAAAAGCTATCTACGACAAACCCACAGCAAACATTATCCTCAATGGTGAAAAATTGAAAGCATTTCCCCTAAAGTCAGGAACAAGACAAGGGTGTCCACTTTCACTGCTACTATTCAACATAGTTCTGGAAGTTTTGGCCACAGCAATCAGAGCAGAAAAAGAAATAAAAGGAATCCAAATTGGAAAAGAAGAAGTAAAACTCTCACTGTTTGCAGATGACATGATCCTCTACATGGAAAACCCTAAAGACTCCACCAGAAAATTACTAGAGCTCATCAATGAATATAGTAAAGTTGCAGGATATAAAATCAACACACAGAAATCCCTTGCATTCCTATACACGAATAATGAGAAAGTAGAAAAAGAAATTAAGGAAACAATTCCATTCACCATTGCAACGAAAAGAATAAAATACTTAGGAATTTATCTACCTAAAGAAACTAAAGACCTATATATAGAAAACTATAAAACACTGATGAAAGAAATCAAAGAGGACACTAATAGATGGAGAAATATACCATGTTCATGGATTGGAAGAATCAATATAGTGAAAATGAGTATACTACCCAAAGCAATTTACAAATTCAATGCAATCCCTATCAAGCTACCAGCCACATTTTTCACAGAACTAGAACAAATAATTTCAAGATTTGTATGGAAATACAAAAAACCTCGAATAGCCAAAGCAATCTTGAGAAAGAAGAATGGAACTGGAGGAATCAACTTACCTGACTTCAGGCTCTACTACAAAGCCACAGTCATCAAGAGAGTATGGTACTGGCACAAAGACAGACATATAGATCAATGGAACAAAATAGAAAGCCCAGAGATAAATCCACACACATATGGACACCTTATCTTTGACAAAGGAGGCAAGAATATACAATGGAGTAAAGACAATCTCTTTAACAAGTGGTGCTGGGAAAACTGGTCAACCACTTGTAAAAGAATGAAACTAGATCACTTTCTAACACCGCACACAAAAATAAACTCAAAATGGATTAAAGATCTAAATGTAAGATCAGAAACTATAAAACTCCTAGAGGAGAACATAGGCAAAACACTCTCAGACATAAATCACAGCAGGATCCTCTATGATCCACCTCCCAGAATTCTGGAAATAAAAGCAAAAATAAACAAATGGGATCTAATTAAAATTAAAAGCTTCTGCACAACAAAGGAAAATATAAGCAAGGTGAAAAGACAGCCTTCTGAATGGGAGAAAATAATAGCAAATGAAGCAACTGACAAACAACTAATCTCAAAAATATACAAGCAACTTATGCAGCTCAATTCCAGAAAAATAAACGACCCAATCAAAAAGTGGGCCAAAGAACTAAATAGACATTTCTCCAAAGAAGACATACGGATGGCTAACAAACACATGAAAAGATGCTCAACATCACTCATTATTAGAGAAATGCAAATCAAAACCACAATGAGGTACCACTTCACACCAGTCAGAATGGCTGTGATCCAAAGATCTGCAAGCAATAAATGCTGGAGAGGGTGTGGAGAAAAGGGAACCCTCTTACACTGTTGGTGGGAATGCAAACTAGTACAGCCACTATGGAGAACAGTGTGGAGATTCCTTAAAAAATTGCAAATAGAACTACCTTATGACCCAGCAATCCCACTGCTGGGCATACACACCGAGGAAACCAGAATTGAAAGAGACACATGTACCCCAATGTTCATCGCAGCACTGTTTATAATAGCCAGGACATGGAAACAACCTAGATGTCCATCATCAGATGAATGGATAAGAAAGCTGTGGGACATATACACAATGGAGTATTACTCAGCCGTTAAAAAGAATTCATTTGAATCAGTTCTGATGAGATGGATGAAACTGGAGCCGATTATACAGAGTGAAGTAAGCCAGAAAGAAAAACACCAATACAGTATACTAACACATATATATGGAATTTAGGAAGATGGCAATGACGACCCTGTATGCAAGACAGGGAAAGAGACACAGATGTGTATAACGGACTTTTGGACTCAGAGGGAGAGGGAGAGGGTGGGATGATTTGGGAGAATGACATTCTAACATGTATACTATCATGTGAATTGAATCGCCAGTCTATGTCTGACGCAGGATGCAGCATGCTTGGGGCTGGTGCATGGGGATGACCCAGAAAGATGTTATGGGGAGGGAGGTGGGCAGGGGGGTTCATGTTTGGGAATGCATGTAAGAATTAAAGATTTTAAAATTTAAAAAATAAAAAACTAAAAAAAAAAAAAAAAGAAATGCAGAAAGGCTTTTGCTTTATTTTTAACATAGGAAAAAGGAGTTCTAGTGTCTTGTACTTTCCTACCATAATACCCTTCATTCCATAGACATTAATGTGAAGATTTTGCCAGTTGCATTTCAACCATGCATTCTAGAACTGGAGAAATAGCAATGTGACACATCAAAGCCACCATGTCATGAAACATTCAAAATACTATGAATCACAGCCTCCGTTATTTTGTAGTTGGGCTGGTGAACCATGTGGTGTTTTGTATATGATTGAGAGATAGAGAAATGCTAGCAATCTTAATAAGACTGGTATGCTGTTTTTCCTAATGCACATTTTTGTAATTGGTCACAGGACTCTTTAGTAAAAGCAAGGAGAAATGGTTTTAGTATAAAAATTTTGATGGTAAGGTGATACAGTCTCCCTTTTCTCCATTCAAGAGGTTTGGGTCTATGAATTGGCTTACATCTTGAAATTATATGAGAACTTGTGTTTCTTTATTGCACCTATTCAATTCATACTTCTGTTCACCCACTTTGAGAATTTTCTGCTACTCATTTTGATAACTATATCTGCCTTATGTCTGGCAAGTAGGTTTCACCACTTGGCCCCTGCCATTCTAATATCCCATCACCTTCACTGGATTTAAGAAACAGAGGGCAGCATTTTCCAATGTTTTTCCTGGCCTATTACAGAGTTTCTAAAAAATGTCATTTTCCCCCTTATCGATATATATTTCACGCTCTTACTGCAGAGAATATTCCCCAAAATCTCTCAAGGGTCATAGTTCAGAAGTGGACAAGTGGGTAGACACCCACTAGAATTCTAATCTCTCTAAGCTTTGGGATAATTTTCTACAATAAATCAAGAAAGTCTAAGCATCTCAGCTGAACTTGGTATAAACCAACCTTGAAACCAGGTGTCAATCACTCACCCAAGTAAACTGTAAACCAAAGATGCTTTTCAAAGCAATGTGAGATACAAACAGACAAAACACTTTCATTTTTAAAGACTTTCCTCACATAGGTTCAAGTGGAAAAACAGAAATGGCACTGACTCTGGAGTCGGATGGATACAGTTTAACACTGGCTTCAACATATATTAGTTTCGTACCTTGAAAATAGGCTTCCTTAGGATATGGTTATGTGGATTAGCCATCTCAATTTTAATAGAAGAGAAAGAGAATTAATGAGATAATGGATATAAAAACATCTCAGACAGTACACTAGGAACATCCCTGGAGCTAATTTAGGTCTCATTATATGATGCTCCATTCCCTGAAAGTAACCTTAATGATTACACATTCCAATTCCCCATTTTAATAAAAATAGCCTGAGGTCTATCCTGAAAGGAGAAGGTAATGGTAACCCACTCCAGTATGCTTGCCTGGAGAATCCCACGGGCAGAAGAGCCTGGTGGGCTAGAGTTCATGTGGCTGCAGAGAGTCAGACACGACTGAGCAACTAACACACACTATCCGGAAAGGATGGTATAGATTTTAAGAGTTGAAAACTTGATAGTGCATAAAGAAATGATTCCTTAACCCATAAAATTCCTTGTGAAATAATCTCAAATGATATTGGAAGCAAATGGTTAAATTTGAACTCTCTTAAATTGGATAAAATGTACGAAGACAAGTTTTAAAAAACAGTTAAGTGATAGGTATGTACCTAGTAATGTCTGGGGAGAAAACAAAGTCAACTTGATTCAAAGATGTTATATTTTATCACGAATATGTATGAGAGAATGTTAAAAATCTAAGAAAAAAATACTGAGCAATTCTCATTTCTGACCACATGAAATGTTGGATAAGTCAATACAAATGTCAAAAAATGTACAAATTGTGATTATTGTATCCACATGGAAACTTTCAGTGTGACATAGATGTTGTTGTTGACAGAGCATTTGCTTATTTGTTCATCAGGTATTTATCGCACACCTTCCATGTGCCAGGCACCATTAGTTTATGTGCTGGAAATTAAGTAATGAACAAACATGAATCCCTGGTCTTGCAGACTTTCAACTGGAGTTAGGGGGTACTTAACAGATAGGAAACAAATAAATATGTAAAATCTGTATATTTTATATGATGGGATAAAAGCAAACAAGTTAGGGGGAGAGAGAGTGGTGGGAAGGAGAACATTCTTTGGTGAAGACTGATTAAGGAAGCCCTCACTGATACTGACAAGGCAACATTTGCACAGAGATATGAAGGAACAGAAGAAATGAGAAAAAGCCATATAGGCAAATGTCCTGATGTGAGAGCTTGGCTAAAATGGTCTAGAAACAGCAAAACTACCAGTGGCAGGTTTTACAGTGAATCAACAGGAGAGTTGTTGGAGATGAGGTCAGATATGTAATGGATTTGAAGTATGAGGGGAGGATAGCAGTGGACATATCATGTGCAGCCTCACAGGTTAAAGCTTATACTCTTCATAATATGGTAAGTTGTTGGGGAGTTTTGAATAGAAGAATGACATCTAATTTACATCAAGATCATTATGGTTGCTTATTAGGAGGAGAGGTTACTTACCAATAATGCAATGATAAAGCACACACCATTTCTTTGTTGTGTGATGTTAGACAAACTGACAAGCCCACATTTCAGTAACTGTACATACCTAGAAAGTGGAGAAGTTGACATCCTAACATAACTGACCAGAGTGTTTGCTTGGATAATGCATGTGATCTACCAATTTGAACTCAAGCTAAAAAATAATAATAACCACATGGGCGAAGCACACTGATCCCACTGGAAGCCTCTGGGTATATTCTGTTCTTGGAATTAACTACAACTGTTTTTTAAAAAGACTCATGGGAAAATGGATATCTAGTTAGGGCCACGTTTTCAGCCTGGTCTCAAGTGTTTATACATTTAATATTTATTTAACAGGCAATCTATAGCTAGTTAATTAGATAGCATGCTTAATATCTCATTTTCTTTAGTTGTATGGGTACACGCTAATTAAATTCCTAAGCATTCCTCACAAGTGTAATGTAATAATAGGAACATCGTCACACACTTATTGGTTCTGCAGATTTGAATTAATTACATTGCAAGTAGATTTATCTTTCATATATTTATATACCTCAATAGGTGCTCTTCCCCAACAATCATGGGGGATTTAATTTCCATAACACCACCTTATTAATTCTAAATTAAATATATTTAGTAGGAGTTTAATACTTCCTGAAGCTCTAGTTAGTGATACTACTTCCACACATCTGGATTTGAAATTTATTTTGCCTTATGCTGCTGAAAAGGAGTAAGGGCAATTAACAGGATAATAAGAGACACTGCAAAATGTAATTTGGAGACAATCCAAGGAATCTGCTACTGTGTTTCATTAGCATTTTGAGGAACACCTCTTGCAGTCAGGTCTACCATTTTCCTTCTTTTCTACCTCTGGGTATAAGATGATACTCTTATAAAAAGCAAAATATTTATCTGTATCTTTCACTTTCACCCTTTCTCTCCATTGTCACCGATCCTGCTGTCAACTCCATCATCTCTCACCTGAGCCAATTTAAAAGCCTTCTCCTCACACTCTACATGTCAAGCTAAGCCTTCCATCCATTCTGCCACAGCTACCAGAGTGATATTTCATATATCCAAATTATGAGCTTGTCACTCCTCTCCTAAAATGCTTTATTTCCAGAATACAACACAAATTCTTTACCAATGACGGGAAGATTATCTTCCTTTTCCTGCCACCTCATTCTTCACCTATGTTCTCATTACTCCCCAAACCATACTGTTACATAAAATTCCCAATACGTGAATGCTTCCAAGTGTCTGCCTAAACTTTCTCCTCTTTTTCCTGGCTTATTCTGATGCATCAGTCAAAATTCAGATGTATGCTAATTGAGTGAAGGATCAGATATTTTTGTTGATTTTGAATTATCTAATGCCTAGTCTATTTGGGGGGTGGGCAGGGATCATGGCTTCCAGGATATGGATTGTGAAAAGAATGGGAAGCTTGTCCTTTCCCTCATAATCAGCTTTCTCTTGAATGTGCCCCTGGAGAACTTCTATCATAGGAATGATCACACATGTCCTGCTTCCTAATATGTCACTCTTCTTGAACCCAGAGACTATCTTACAGGAATTTAATACATTTATTCAATATTCATTTACTGAATCCCTCCTGAATACTAGGAATTATGCATGTTGAATGCTGGAGAAAACATATCATATTATAATAAAAGGGAGTAATGAATAAATTAACACAAGAGTCATAGTAAGACTAACTCTATTCAGACCATCAGGTAGTGTTTTAGAGTAAAACATCCAGGGCTTCCCTAGTAGTTCAGGTGGTTAACAATCCACCTAGCAATTCAGGAGACACTGGTTTGATCCCTGGTCTGGGAAGATCCCACATGCCATGGAGCAAATAAGTCCATGCACCAGCGCTACTGAGCCAGGGCCTTGAGCACATGCTCCACAATAAGAGAAGCCATCACAATAAGAAGTCTGCACACCACAACTAAAGAGTAGCCCCTGCTGTGTGCAACTAGAGAAAGCTTGTGAGCCTGGAGCAATGAAGAACCAGCACAGCCAAAAATAAATAAAACCTGAAAAAAAAAAATAACAAAGGTAAAGGGTCTAGAGTCAAACTGAGTGAGTTATTAAATAGTTCCACCCTAAACTCTTCATCACAAATGGGAGCAGAGGGGTGCTTAGTGATTCTATGGGGAAACAAAATAATCCAGATAATAATAATAATAGTATATAGTCGAGATATGACACCTGGATTATATACTCACCCAAGTTATTTGAAAGTGACTATTTCAACCACCTGATGAGTTTGGAAAATTTTAGATTTTAATAAAGGTAAATGAATGCACACAGTAGGTACTCTTTAATGCAAATTTATATTAGGATATACAATTTGCTTAGATTATAAATGAGAAAATAAAGGTTCAGTGTCTTTTCGCAAGGCAAGTAGTGTATAACAAATAAAACAATGCTTGTCCTTTCATTTACTTACCAATAAATGATAAAGGCATATGATATATAAATAAACAAGAAAAATAATAAATAATACAGAGCCTGTAGTTTCATAAATAAATCATACGTTTCTCCCAGGTTGAAAGAGAATTTACATTTTATTTGGTGATGTGGATGACTGTGATAGCCTGAACATTTTGAAGAAAATCACAGATATTTCAAAGGGAATTGCTGTAAATGAAATGACAATAATTTATAAGTGTATATATCTAAATTATGAATTTTTAGCAAAAATTCAGAGAGCTGAAGAGATAGCAGAGGAAAAAGGGCAAGACTGGTTTCAGACTAATTTTCCCAATAAAACTACACCTAGCCCTTTGCAATCTTAAAATTACTTTCTCAAGGGTTATTGCACTTAACGCTGAGGCTTGTAGAAGTGTAAGGACTTATCTTGTAATGAATAAGGAAAGAGAAGCTTAAAGGAAGGAAAAGACCTTACCAAAAGTCACAGAATTAGTGATAGAACCGGGGCTGCAACTCTGTGTTTCTATTTCTTAATACAGGGCTCTTTTCACTCCACCATGGCTACACCTTTCCACACACACACACAAGCTCTTTGGAAAGTATCCATTTCAGCCATCTGCTGAATTTGGGAAACATTCTGTGTTTGTGAATTTAAATAATTTAAATGGTAAGACTCTCCTAGGTTTTATTAAAGAAGTTATTCAGAATTTTAGAACAACAAAAAGCCCATTTATACTTAATAAGAAAAAGGTAACAGTGCTTTATGTTCTTCAATAAGTGATTTTTTGTGTTCTTTGCCAACAGATTTGTTGGAGAGAGGAAATCCTGGCATTTGAGCATGGGATCACAGGGCTCACTGTTCTTCAATTGCTGAAGGTCCTTTTAAGGTCAGGAAGACTCTTCCTCTCCTAGTCACTCCGTCTATATCAGTTATTCTAGATTACTAATTATTTTCAGCTCTTATCTGATTTCTTTTTTATCTTCCTGGAATTGAGCTAATGTTTGTATACAGTCTTTCCAAGATCCATTTTTAAGTTAGCTTCATTCTGCCCTTCCTCATCTCTGAATCATGTCTGGTTCATAGTATGTCACTTGAGCCCACTTTTACCTCTACTCAGCTTTAGAGTCTGCTCTCCCTGGTCTAAATCAGGCATCCACATCTCTGTAAACCTGTGATGAGGCAAGAGTATATCCAGGTGGGAGACCTGAATTGCTTCATTTACTCAGACTAAGCAGGGGAGATAAATCAATCTTTTTGTCCTGTTAGCCCTATGATTAGAATCAGTGGAATGCTTGAGATATTAATTATATCCTTGATGGTATAATCTGAGTTGGATAGTATAATTTCTAAGACCCAGATAATCTGAATTACCTTTTATTTTTTTAAGCCAATGGTTCTCATACTTCAGCGGGCATCAGAATCACCTGGAAGATTTATTAAAACACAGATCAGTGAGACCTGAATCAGGGGCTGTCATTCAGTATGTTTGGGTAGGACCTAAGAATCTGCATTTTTAACAAGTTCCCAGGTAATGTGGATGCTGCTGATCCAGTAGATCCCACTTTGAGAACTGACTGCTTTACCAAAGATACTTTGATTTCTTTCACCTCTATCATTTATGGTCATATGAATATGACTTATGAACATCTTTTAACTCTATTGCCATGATGTCAAATGAACCCATGCACAAAAACATTTAAATACTGTCCTCATTCATCCACTTATCTATTGAATATATATTAAGGTTCTAGAATGTGTTAGGCACTGAGTTTGGTCTCTGCCACAGGAAGATTAGAGTACAAAGCCATCCTTAAACTCTCCTGCTAGAATGGGCTGATAACTTGTTCCTAATGGCATGACTACTGTCCTCTAAAATGTTGTGACTCAAAGGCTTCTCCTTAGACCACAACATTGGCAACACTTGGAATGTGACAGAAATGCAACCTCAGACCTTTCTTCAGATCTACAAAATCAGAATCTGCATTTTATTAAGATCCTAGTTGAGTCACATGCAAATCTGAACTTAAGTAATATTTCTTTACTATACTATGGATTTCCTTAGACAAAAATCCAGGCTGTATTCAGCTGTGAATTTCCAAAAATAACCTAGCAAAGTGTTTCACTCTGTGATGGAAAGAAAAGGCAAGAAGAAGCAGACAAATATCACTGTCATTTTGTGAAGATTTACTAGTGTAGGTAAAGCTTTAGCACAGTGCTTGACACAAGCTCATTTAACCTTTACAACAGAAAGTAACTAATGATTACTTATTGTATTGAATCAAATTGACTTTATTTGAATTTATTCCAGAAAAAGTCACATCCCATAGAAATTGCAGAGGAGGAAGAAAATATCTAAAATCCTTATACAAAAGACACTGCTTTAAAAGTTATATTTCGTCCAGTTAAGAAGCATAGTGATTATTATTGACAATGTGTGTGTGTACTCTGATACTCCATGAACTATAACCTATCAGGCCCTCTGTCCATTGAATTTTCCAGGCAAGAATACTGGAGTGGGTTGCTATTTGCTTTTCCAGGGAATCTTCCTGATCCAGGGTTCAAATCAGTGCCTCTTGTATCTCTTGCATGTCAGGCAGATTCTTTACCACTGCACCACCTGGGAAGCCATGGTTATTATTGACAATAGTCATTGTTTATTGAGAATGTGTTAACAGTGTTAGGTGCTTATTAGAGTTTTTTTATCATGGTTAATTTTGGAAATGGTATTATTTTTCCTACTTCTTTAACAATGAAAGAAAAATGACAGACTCAAGATTATGTAATTTTAGATGGGAAAACTAAATAATAAAATAGCCAATACCATACTGTCTTGACGACTGTGGCTTTGTAGTAGAGCCTGAAATCAGGCAGGTAGATTCTTCCAGTTCGATTCTTCTTTCTCAAGATTGCTTTGGCTATTCGAGGTTTTTTGTATTTCCATACAAATTGTGAAATTATTTGTTCTAGTTCTCTGAAAAATACCGTTGGTAACTTGATAGGGATTGCATTGAATCTATAGATTGCTTTGGGTAGTATAATCACTTTCACTATATTAATTCTTCCAATCCATGAACATGGTATTTTTCTCCATCTATTTGTTTCCTCTTTGAGTTCTTTCACCAGTGTTTTATAGTTTTCTATATATATAGGTCATACCTGAATGGACTAGTGGTTTTCCTTACTCTTTTCAATTTCAGTCTGAATTTGGCAATAAGGAGTTCATGATCTGAGCCACAGTCAGCACCTGGTCTTGTTTTTGTTGACTGTATAGAGCTTCTCCATCTTTGGCTGCAAAGAATATAATCAATCTGATTTTGGTGTTGACCATCTGGTGATGTCCATGTGTAGAGTCTTCTCTTGTGTTGTTGGAAAAGGGTGTTTGCTATGACCAGTGCGCTCTCTTGGCAAAACTCTATTAGCCTTTGCCCTGCTTCATTCAGCATTCCAAGGCCAAATTTGCCTGTTACCCAGGTGTTTCTTGACTTTCCACTTTTGCATTCCAGTCCTCTATAATGAAAAGGACATCTTTTGGGGGTGTTAATTCTAAAAGGTCTGGTAGGTCTTCATAGAACCACTCAACTTCAGATTCTTCAGCATTACTGTTTGGGGCATAGACTTGGATTACTGTGATATTGAATTGTTTGCCTTGGAAATGAACAGAGATCATTCTGTCATTTTTGAGATTGCGTCCAAGTACTGCATTTTGGACTCTTTTGTTGACCATGTTGGCTACTCCATTTCTTCTAAGGGATTCCTGTCCACAGTAGTAGATATAATGGTCATCTGAATTAAATTCACCCATTCCAGCCCACTTTAGTTCGCTGATTCCTAGGATGTTGACATTCACTCTTGCCATCTCCTGTTTGACCACTTCCAACTTGCCTTGATTCATAACCTAACATTCCAGGTTCCTATGCAATACTGGTCTTTACAGCATCAGACTTGCTTCTATCACCAGTCACAATCAAAACTGGGTATTGTTTTTGCTTTGGCTCCATCCCTTCATTCTTTCTGGAGTTATTTCTCCACTGATCTCCAGCAGCATATTGAGCACCTACTGACCAGGGGAGTTCCTCTTTCAGTATCCTATCATTTTACCTTTTCATGCCATTCATGGGGTTTTCAAGGCAAGAATACTGAAGTGGTTTGCCATTCTCTTCTCCAGTGGACCACATTCTGTCAGACCTCTCCACCATGACCTGCCCATCCTGGGTGGCCCCACAGGGCGTGGCTTAGTTTCATTGAATTAGACAAGGCTATGGTCCATGTGATTAGACTGACTAGTTTTCTGTGATTATGGTTTCAGTGTGTCTGCCCTCTGATGCCCTCTTGCAACACCTACCATCTTACTTGGGTTTCTCTTACTTTGGACGTGAGATATCTCTTCACGGCTGCTCCAGCAAGGCGCAGCCACTGCTCCTTATCTTGGACAAGGGATATCTCCTCACTGCCACCCCTCCTGATCTTGAACGTGGAGTAGCTTCTCTAGGCCCTCCTGCACCCGCCCAGCCGCCACTCCTTGGGCATGGGGTAGCTCCACCCGGCCGCCGCCACTGACCTCTGACATGTGGAAGCTCCTCTTGGCCACTGCCCCTGACCTCGGTCATGGGGTAGTGAGAAATAGATTTATGGAACTAGAACTGATAAATAGAGTGCCTGATGAACTATGGAATGAGGTTCGTGACATTGTACAGGAGACAGGGATCAAGATCATCCCCATGGAAAAGAAATGAAAAAAGCAAAATGGCTGTCTGGGGAGGCCTTACAAATAGCTGTAAAAAGAGAAGGGAAAAGCAAAGGAAAAAAGGAAAGCTATAAGCATGTGAATGCAGAGTTCCAAAGAATAGCAAGAAGAGATAAGAAAGACTTCCTCAGCAATCAATGCAAAGAAATAGAGGAAAACAACAGAACGGGGAAGATTAGAGATCTCTTCCAGAAAATTAGAGCTACCAAGAGAACATTTCAAGCAAAGATGGGCTCGATAAAGGACAGAAATGGTATGGACCTACCAAAAGCAGAAGACATTAAGAAGAGGTGGCAAAAATACACAGAAGAACTGTACAAAAAAGATCTTCATGACCCAGATAATCACAATGGGGTGATCACTCACCTAGAGCCAGACATCCTGGAATGTAAAGTCAAATGGGCCTTAGAAAGTATCACTATGAACAAAGCTAGTGGAGGTGATAGAATTCCAGTTGAGCTGTTTCAAATCCTGAAAGATGATGCTGTTAAAGTACTGCATTCAATATCCCAGCAAATATGGAAAACGCAGCAGTGGCCACAGGACTGGAAAAGGTCAGTTTTCATTCCAATCCCAAAGAAAGGCAATGCCAAAGAATGCTCAAACTACAGCACAATTGCACTCATCTCACACGCTAGTAAAGTAATGCTCAAAATTCTCCAAGCCAGGCTTCAGCAATACGTGAACCGTGAACTTCCTGATGTTCAAGCTGGTTTTAGAAGAGGCAGAGAAACCAGAGATCAAATTGCCAACATCTGCTGGATCATCCCCAAAGCAAGAGAGTTCCAGAAAAACATCTATTTCTGCTTTATTCACTATGCCAAAGCCTTTGACTGTGTGGGTCACAATAAACTGTGGAAAATTCTGAAAGAGATGGGAATACCAGCCCTCCTGACCTGCTTCTTGGGAAACTTATATGCAGGTCAGGAAGCAACAGTTAAAACTGGACATGGAACAACAGACTGGTTCCAAAGAGGAAAAGGAGTGCGTCAAGGCTGTATATTGTCACCCTGCTTATTTAACTTGTATGCAGAGTACATCATGAGAAACTCTGGGCTGGAAGAAGCACAAGCTGGAATCAAGATCGCCGGGAGAAATATCGATAACCTCAGAAATGCAGATGATACCACCCTTATGGCAGAAAGTGGAGAGGAACTAACAAGCCTCTTGATGAAAGTGAAAGAGGAGAGTGAAAAAGTTGGCTTAAAGCTCAACATTCAGAAAATGAAGATCATGGCATCTGGTCCCATCACTTCATGGGAAATAGATGGGGAAATATTGTCAGACTTTATATTTTTGGGCTCCAGAATCACTGCAGATGGTTATTGCAGCCATGAAATGAAAAGACATTTATTCCTTGGAAGAAAAGTTATGACCAACCTGATAGCATATTGAAAAGCAGAGACATTACTTTGCCAACAAATGTCCATCATGTCAAGGCTATGGTTTTTCCAGTGGTCATGTATGGATGTCAGAGTTTGTCTGTGAAGAAGGCTGAGCACCAAAGAATTGATGCTTTTGAACTGTAGTGTTGGAGAAGACTCCTGAGAGTCCCTTGGACTGCAAGGAGATCCAACCAGTCCATTCTGAAGGAGATCAGCCCTGGGTGTTCTTTGGAGGGAATGATACTAAAGCTGAAGCTCCTGTACTTTGGCCACCTCCTGTGAAGATTTGACTCATTGCAAAAGTCTCTGTTGCTGGGAGGGATTGGAGGCAGGAGGAGAAGGGGGCAGCAGAGGATGAGATGTCTCTATAGCATCACTGACACTATGGACATGAGTTTGAGTGAACTCCAGGAGTTGGTGACGGACAGGGAGGCCTGGCATGCTGCAATTCATGGCGTCATAAAGAGTTGGACACGACTGAGTAACTGAACTGAACTGAACTGATATATAGGTCTTTTGTTTCTTTGAGTTCAGTTCGTTTCTTTAGGTAGTAATACTCCTAAGTATTTTATTCTTTTCCTTGCAATGGTGAGTGGTATTGTTCCTCAATTTTTTTTTCTGTTTTCTCATTGTTAGTGTATAGGAATGCAAGGGATTTCTGCGTGTTGATTTTCTATCCTGCAGTTTTACTCTATTCATTGATTAGGTCTAGTAATTTTCTGGTGGAGTCTTTAGGGTTTTCTCTGTAGAGGATCATGTCATCTGCAAACAGTGAGAGTTTTACTTCTTCTTTTCCAATCTGGATTCCTTTTATTTCTTTTCTGCTCTGATTGCCATGGCCAAAACTTCCAAAACTGTGTTGAATACTAGTGGTGAGAGTGAGCACTCTTGTCTTGTTCCTGACTTTACGGGAAATGCTTTCAGTTTTTCACCATTGAGGATAATGTTTGCTGTGGGTTTGTCATATATAGCTTTTATTATGTTGAGGTATGTTCTTTCTATTCCTGCTTTCTGGAGGGTTTTTATCATAAATGGATGTTGAATTTTGTCAAAGGTTTTCTCTGCATCTATTGAGATAATCCAGAGAAGGCAATGGCAACCCACTGCAGTACTCTTGCCTGGAAAATCCTATGGGTGGAGGAGCCTGGTAGGCCACAGTCCATGGGGTCGCAAAGAGTCAGACACGACTGAGCGACTTCCCTTTCACATTTCACTTTCATGCATTGGAGAAGGAAACGGCAACCCACTCCAGTGTTCTTGCCTGGAGAATCCCAGGGATGGGGAAGCCTGGTGGGCTGCCGTCTATGGGGCTGCACAGAGTCAGACATGACTGAAGCGACTTAGCATTGAGATAATCATGTTTTTTTTTTAATTAATTCATTTATTTATTTTAATCATATGGTTTTTATCTTGCAATTTGTTAATGTGGTTTATTACATTGATTGATTTATGGATATGAAGAATCCTTGCATCCCTGGGATAAAGTTCACTTGGTCATGATGTAAGATCTTTTTAATATGTTGTTGGATTCTGTTTGCTAGAATTTTGTTTAGGTTTTTTCCATCTATGCTCATCAGTGATATTGACCTGTAGTTTTCTTTCTTTCTTTCTTTCTTTTTGTGGCATCTTTGTCAGATTTTGGTATTAGGGTGATGGTGGCCTCATAGAATGAGTTTGGAAGTTTACCTTCCTCTGCAATTTTCTGGAAGAGTTTGAGTAGGATAGGTGTTAGCTCTTCTCTAAATTTTTGGTAGAATTCAGCTGTGAAGCCGTCTGGTCCTGGGCTTTTGTTAGAAAGCCCAGAGTTAAATCCACACAACTATCGGCACCATATCCTTGACAAAGGAGGCAAGAATATACAATGGAGAAAAGACAATCTCTTTACCACTGGTGCTGGGAAAACTGGTCAATCACTTGTAAAATAATGAAACTAGAACACTTTATAACACCATACACAAAAATAAACTCAAAATGGATTAAAGATCTAAAAGTAAGACCAGAAACTATAAAACTCCTAGAGGAAAACATAGGCAAAACACTCCCTGGCATAAATCACAGCAGGATCCTCTATGACCTACCTCCCAGAATATTGGAAATAAAAGCAAAAATAAGCAAATGGAATCTAATTAAAATTAAAAGCTTTTGCACAACAAAGGAAACCATAAGCAAGGTGAAAAGACAGCCTTTGGGATGGGAGAAAATAATAGGAAACAAGCAACTGAGAAAGAATTAATCTCAAAAATATACAAGCAACTCTTGCAGATCAATTCCAGAGAAATAAACTACCCAATCAAAAAATGGGCCCAAGAACTAAATAGAAATTTCTCCAAAGAAGACATACAGATGGCTAACAAACACATGAGAAGATGCTCAACATCACTCATTGTTAGAGAAATGCAATGCAAAACCACAATGAGGTACCATTTCATGTCAGAATGTCTGCAATCCAAAAGTCTACAAGCAATAAATGCTGGAGAGGGTGTGGAGAAAAGGAAACCCTCTTACACTGTTGGTGGGAATGCAAACTAGTACAGCCACTATGGAGAACAGTGTGGAGATTCCTTAAAAAACTGGAAATAGAACTGCCATATGACCCAGCAATCTCATGGCTGGGCATTCACACCGAGGAAACCAGAATTGAAAGAGACACGTGTATCCCAATGTTCATTGCAGCACTGTTTATAATAGCCAGGGCATGGAAGCAACCTAGATGTCCATCAGCAGACAAATGGGTAAGAAAGCTGTGGTACATATACATGATCAAATATTACTCAGCCATTAAAAAGAATACATTTGAATCAGTTCTAATGAGGTGGATGAAACTGGAGCTTATTATCAGAGTGAAGTAAGCCAGAAACAAAAACGCCAATACACTATACTAATGCATATATATGGAATTCAGAAAGATGGTAACGATAACCCTGTATGCGAGACAGCAAAAGAGACACAGATGTATAGAACAGTCTTTTCGACTCTGTGGGAGAGGGTGAGGGTGGGATGATTTGGGAGAATGGCATTGAAATATGTATATTAATATATGTGAAATGAATCACCAGTCCAGGATTGATGCATGATACTGGATGCTTGGGGCTGATGCACTGGGATGTCCCAGAAGGATGGGATAGGAAGGGAGGTGGGAGGGGGGCTCAGGATGGGGAACACGTGCACTTCTGTGGTGGATTCACGTCAATGTATGGCAAAACCAATACAATATTGTAAAGCAATTAGCCTCCAATTAAAATAAATAAATTTGTCTCTTTCAATTCTGGTTTCCTCGGTGTGTATGCCCAGAAGTGGGATTGCTGGGTCATAAGGCAGTTCTATTTGAAATTTTTTAAGGAATCTCCACACTGTTCTTCATAGTGGCTGTACTAGTTTGCATTCCCACCAAGAGTGTAGGAGGGTTCCCTTTTCTCCACACCCTCTCCAGCATGTATTGCTTGCAGATTTTTGGATCGCAGACATTCTGACTGGTGTGAAGTGGTACCTCATTGTGGTTCGATTTGCATTTCTCTGATAATGAGTGATGTTGAGCATCTTCTCATGTGTTTGTTAGCCATCCATATGTCTTCTTTGGAGAAATGTCTATTTAGTTCTTGGGCCCATTTTTTGATTGGGTCGTTTATTTTTCTGGAATTGAGCTGCAGGAGTTGCTTGTATATTTTTGAGATTAGTTGTTTGTCAGTTGCTTCATTTGCTATTATTTTCTCCCATTCAGAAGGCTGTCTTTTCACCTTGCTTATATTTTCCTTTGTTGTGCAGAAGCTTTTAATTTTAATTAGATCCCATGTATATAGTGGACTTTTGGACTCAGAGGGAGAGGGAGAGGGTGGGATGATTTGGGAGAATGGCATTGAAACATGTATATTACCATGTAAGAATTGAATTGCCGGTCTATGTCCGATGCAGGATACAACATGCTTGGGGCTGGTGCACGGGGATGACCCAGAGAGATGTTATGGGGAGGGAGGTGGGAGGGGGGGGTACATGTTTGGGAACGCATGTACACCTGTGGTGGATTCATGTCAATGTATGGCAAAACCAATACAGTATTGTAAGGTAAAATAAAGTAAAAATAAATATTTAATAAAAATAAATAAATAAATAAATAAATTTATGTTAAAAAAATAGCCAAGATCTGAACACATCAAAGGCAACTTCGTTTTGCTGGCTGATCAATATTAAGAGTTAAGGAACCCCTGGAGGGTCATTCAATTTTTACTATTTCGTGAGATATACTTTTATCCAAAACTCTGGTTGTACTTTCCAAATAACTAACAATTTTCTTAAGAATAAGCTTCATGAGGCATATGTCTCTTGAGTATCACATAACTTAATAGTTACTAGTTCTTAATGAGGATGGAGAGGTGGTATTTGCCCTCTAGAGACACACGGCAATGCCTAGAGATATTTGTGATTGTCACATCTGCAGATGGGTGTTCTACTGGCATCCAGAAGAAAGAGACCAGAAATGCTGATAAACATTCTACTATATGCAAGACAGTCTCGCCTATACTCAAAATGTTAATAGTTCTATGGTAGGAAACTATGATCTAACTTAATGCATTACACAGGACAGATATATAAAAACAACATTTGCTGGAAAAAAAATTGATACCAGAAACTAACGTCAGAAGGAATATAACTTGAATAAATTAATACAGAGTTTAAATAACTTGATCAAAAACAAACTGGTAAGGGCTAGAGCCACAACTTGAATCTGTGTTCCAGCTTAATGGTTCATGCCTTATTCATGACAGAACGCATAAATACACAGTTCTGATAGATGTGGATGTTACCACACATTACGATAGATATCTCATCTCTCTTAAATCACACTATAATGTATTTTTGTGATTAAGCAAGGGAGTTCTAGAGTCAGATTATTTAAGTTTTAATCTTGACTCCGTTACTTACTCATTTGATGACTAATTATCTGGATTATCCTTTTCTTTTTCCTTCTTTTTGTCTCAGGATCATGATCTGTTAAATGGGAATGATAATGTCCAATCTTCAGAACACAACAAAACAATAAAACCAAGTTTCTGGCACATGAAAGTAATGAATGCTTATTCAGCATGAACTTTAATGCCATTAATATGACCAATGTATCAAATACTGTACTTATTATGCCTGGCTCCCATATTCTCTGTAAACATTTCAACTCCAATGTTAGTTATGACCAATAGGATGCAAGAATCTGAAAGTGCATAGGATTTAAATAAACATTGAAAAGCCTTTGACTAACAGAGAGTATGTCATGTCAGGTCTATGAATCAAGGCAAATTGGAAGTGGTCAAAAAAGAGATGGCAAGAAGGAACATCGACATTCTAGGAATCAGCGAACTAAAATGGACTGGAATAGGTGAATTTAACTCAGATGACCATTATATCTACTACTGCGGGCAGGAACCCCTCAGAAGAAATGGAGTAGCCATCATGGTCAACAAAAGAGTCTGAAATGCAGTACTTGGATGCAATCTCATAAACAACAGAATGATCTCTGTTCGTTTCCAAGGCAAACCATTCAGTATCACAGTAATCCAAGTCTATGCCCCAACCAGTAATGCTGAAGAAGCTGAAGTTTAATGGTTCTATGAAGATCTACAAGACCTTTTAGAACTAACACCCAAAAAGATGTCCTTTTCATTATAGGGGACTGGAATGCAAAAGTAGGAACTCAAGAAACACCTGGAGTAACAGGCAAATTTGGCCTTGGAATATGGAATGAATCAGGGCAAAGACAGAGTTTTGCCAAGAAAACGCACTGGTCATAGCAAACACCCTCATCCAACAACACAAGAGAAGGCTCTATACATGGACATCACCAGATGGTCAACACCGAAATCAGATTGATTATATTCTTTGCAGCCAAAGATGGAGAAGCTCTATACAGTCAACAAAAACAAGACCAGGTGCTGACTGTGGCTCAGATCATGAACTCCTTATTACCAAATTCAGAATTAAATTGAAGAAAGTAGGGAAAACCAATAGACCATTCAGGTATGACCTAAATCAAATCCCTTATGATGATACAGTGGAAGTGAGAAATAGATCTAAGGGACTAGATCTGATAGATAGAGTGCCTGATGAACTATGGAATGAGGTTCGTGACATTGTACAGGAGACAGGGATCAAGACCATCCCCATGGAAAAGAAATGCAAAAAAGCAAAATGGCTGTCTGGGGAGGCCTTACAAATTGCCGTGAAAAGAAGAGAGGTGAAAAACAAAGGAGAAAAGGAAAGATATAAGCATCTGAATGCAGAGTTCCAAAGAATAGCAAAAAGAGATAAGAAAGCCTTCTTCAGCTATCAATGCAAAGAAATAGAGGAAAACAACAGAATGGGAACACTAGAGATCTCTTCAAGAAAATTAGAGATACCAAGGGAACATTTCATGCAAAGATGGGCTCGATAAAGGACAGAAATGGTATGGGCCTAACAGAAGCAGAATATATTAAGAAGAGGTGGCAAGAATACACAGAAGAACTGTACAAAAAAGATCTTCATGACCCGGATAATCATGATGGTGTGATCACTCATCTAGAACCAGACATCCTGGAATGTGAAGTCAAGTGGGCCTTAGAAAGCATCACTATGAACAAAGCTAGCGGAGGTGATGGAATTCCAGTGTAGCTATTTCAAATCCTGAAAGATGATGCTGTTAAAGTACTGCACTCAATATGCCAGCAAATTTGGAAAACTCAGCAGTGGCCACAGGACTGGAAAAAGTCAGTTTTCATTCCAATCCCAGAGAAACACAATGCCAAAGAATGCTCAAACTACTGTACAATTGCACTCATCTCACACGCTAGTAAAGTAATGCTCAAAATTCTCCAAGCCAGGCTTCAGCAATACGTGAACCATGAACTTCCTGATGTTCAAGCTGGGTTTAGAAGAGGCAGAAGAACCAGAGATCAAATTGCCAACATCTGTTGGATCATGGAAAAAGCAAGAGAGTTCCAGGAAAACATCTATTTCTGCTTTACTGACTATGCCAAAGCCCTCGCCTGTGTGGATCACAATAAACTGTGGAAAATTCTGAAAGAGATGGGAATACCAGACCACCTGACCTGCCTCTTGAGAAATCTGTATGCAGGTCAGGAAGCAACAGTTAAAACTGGACATGGAACAACAAACTAGTTTCAAATAGGAAAAGGAGTACATCAAGACTGTATATTGTCATCCTGCTTCTTTAACTTATATGCAGAGTACATCATGAGAAATGCTGGGCTGGAAGAAGCACAAGCTGGAATCAAGACTGCTGGGAGAAATATCAATAATCTCAGATATGCAGATGACATCACCCTTGTGGCAGAAAGTGGAGAGGAACTAAAGAGCCTCTTGATGAAAGTGAAAGAGGAGAGTGAAAAAGTTGGCTTAAAGCTCAACATTCAGAAAACAAAGATTATGGCATTTGGTCTCATCACTTCGTGGGAAATAGATGGGGAAACAGTGGGAACAGTGTCAGACTTTATTTTTGGGGGCTCCAAAATCACTGCAGATGGTGACTGCGGCCATGAAACTAAAAGACACTTATTCCTTGGAAGAAAAGTTATGATCAACCTAGATAGCAAATTCAAAAGCAGAGACATTACTTTGCCGACTCAGGTCCGTCTAGTCAAGGCTATGGTTTTTCCAGTAGTCATGTATGGACGTGAGAGCTGGATTGTGAAGAAGGCTGAAGGGCGCCAAAGAATTGATGCTTTTGAACTGTGGTGTTGGAGAAGACTCTTGAGAGTCCCTTGGACTGCAAGGAGATCCAACCAGTCCATTCTGAAGGAGATCAACCCTGGGATTTCTATGGAAGGAATGATGCTAAAGCTGAAACTCCAGTACTTTGGCCACCTCATGCGAAGAGTTGACTCATTGGAAAAGACGCTGATGCTGGGAGGGATTGGGGGCGGGAGGAGAAAGGGACGACAGAGGGTGAGATGGCTGGATGGCTCACTGACTCGATGGACCTGAGTCTGACTGAACTTTGGGAGTTGGTGATGGACAGGGAGGCCTGGCATGCTGCGATTCATGGGGTTGCAAAGAGTCAGACATGACTGAATGAATGAACTGAATAGAGAGTAGCAGCTAGAAGGCAAAACTCCCATATTCTACCTTTTGGGCTGACAATCGTTATGTGTGTATATATATATATATATACACACATATATATATATATAATATATATAATGTTTATTTGGCTGCACTGGTTCTTAGTTGTAAAACACAGGAACTTTGGTCTCCCTTGAGGCATGCAGTTTGTTTAGCTGCAGCATGCGGAATCTATTTTAGTTGCTGCATGTTGGATCTAGTTTCCTGAGCATGGGGAACCTGGGGCCCCCTGCATTGGGCGCACAGTCTTAGCCACTGTACCACCAGGGAAGTCCCTGAGCTGATCTGCTTAGTTCCTAAAGCCCTAGTTGCATACCAGGTAGAACAACTTAACAACGTTACCTTTGGATTTTAAGTTTTTGTCCTCCACTGATTGTTCATCTTTTTTTTCCCCCTTCTACTATCGTTCTTTTGAATTTCTTCTCAAGTAATAAACTACTGTGCAAAAGTCCCTAACTCAGGAATACTTTAGAGGGAAAGCGCAGGGTTAAGAGAGCAAGGCTCCACCTTTTTTCCCTCACCAAATTAGAATTCAGACCTGATGATTTAAGCTTATTGAATGTTGTAAACAGCCAACTGTCAGTAAAATGCTATAACATGGCTGATGACAATAGTACTAGCTTCATGCTTACATTATAAAGCCTCTTTTTCCTTCTTAATAGAAGAAAGCTTAGAGAACTTCTACATGTGGATATTGTTGAAAGCCTCTGTACTATCATACAAAAATATGAAAACACACACACATAGTTTCCCACAGTTATTTAGCAAAAGAAAAAAAAAAGAGAGAGAGAGAGAGAATACCCATTTTTAGGAACAGATGAAGAAACTGTATAACAATAATGTTACATAGATACAACTGATAAAACCCAAACTTCCCACACTTCAGTCATTTCTCTGTAGTTGTATGCATATGTCTGTGTATTTTCCTCCTTAAAATGGTGGTTGGAGAGCATTATTTATCCATTTGCTGGGAACTTAAGACTAACAAGTTTCTCCTTTGGGTGAACTGAAAAGCAGCATCATTAAGTCATGAAGGAACCCAGATTGGTTTATGTTCACTAATTCCAGGAAGTTCCAAGGTCACTGAGAACACATAGTCTGCTCACATTCAGTCATCATTAGGAACAGGCCATCACTCCGTGTCTGACAGGAACACACTCAGCCAACATCAGATAAAACAAATGCCTCTCATCTTATGCTTAAGATATTTGACTGTTGAGACAGGATTGGTTTTGCACCCCAGTTACAGAATAACAATGAAATCCAGGCCTTGCCATCAATGTTAAGTTTGGAAATGCAGTGCAAAGTATTTTTGAGAAATGATTTATTACCAAAACATGTTTCAGAAATTATAATAAAAGTCAGATAGAGAGTTTGGTTTGATTTAGAAATGTCTGATTTCTGAATACGAAAGAGAAAAATGCCAAAGGCAAGATTCACACATAGATTCACTGATCATTAATAAATATTTGAAAACTGAAAATCAGCTACAGTTGGGCCTAAACATTTTTAGAAGAATATTGAGTTTTACAAAATTGAGGAAAATAACTTACAGGATAAAATCAGAAAGTTAATGAGTATCTGAATTGAAAGAGATCGGGAAGAATTATCTGGCCAGTTTGTCTCAGTTCATTTTACAGGTGAGAAAACTGAGTCTACCACACAAGAAAGTGGCTTTCTTGAATCCACAACAGCTCAGCTCGGATTAGAACTCAGGTCCTTAGAGTCCCTCTTCAGTGTCCTTTGTGTTACACCAACTACATCGGGTTAACCCAAGTCACTAAGCACGCATCTTCCTTCACCCTCTACTGCTCTTTCACCCTCGCTCCATGCTCACCCTTCAGCTTTCCATCCAAATTTTCCTTACTGTTCACACTGCCTTCCACTGCTGTATAAAATACTTCCTTAAGGCTTACTCACAAACCAGCTTATGGGAAATTGCAGGACTGAATGTTTCAGAGATGCCTCAGGGATATATTTGGTTATTGATGCTCTGAGAAGCATGAGCTGTATCCTTTTGAAATGGACTAATGATGACAAGCTTTTACTGAAGTGGCATATTCTTCCCTGAGAGCATAACTGCAGGAGGTATGTGAAATATGAAAGGATTACTTCATTTTGTTTATTAATTTATTTAGTGTGTTTTTGTTTTTTTTTTAACAATCTGTGGCCATTGCCTTCTCTCATCAAACTCTGACCTACAGATTCTATTAGAGAGCTTTCCTGGAAGTTTGCTCTCTCTTGAGGTTCACCTGCAGGGTAAGAAAGAATATATGTTGGCCAGAAATCAAAGACAGTGCAAACATCCTCTGCTTAAATTACTTTGAGTCCATATTTCTATTAAATTTCCAGTAAAGTATGCTCAATAAATCATAGCATTTGAAATTAATTGTTTCAATGAGGCATTTAATTTTGCACAATCCATTGCTCTGGGTGTATATTAGCTAAATATTTATGAGTTGATTATTTCCAAAGCAGTCAGATTTGTTAAGGACAGAAGATAACTATCTTCCCGTATGATTTGCTCAAGACTTTTTCACTAAGTGATTACTAAAATGTCAAAGTGGTAAGGAACATTTTGTACATTTTGCACAAATGGAAGTATCATGTGTTAGATTTGCAATTAGTGTTCCTGGTTGTTTCGTAGAGCATGACAATTTAAAACTAACTTGGACATCTCTATACATCAAGTTCTTAGAGCTCAACAACTAAGGGAGTCCTCTGGCAAGCTGAATGATGATTGCAGGGACCCAGTCAAACAAACTAAACCCGAAGCAGTAAAACCCCGCTCAAAACTCTGAACGAGCAACCAAGTATACTTATCATAGAGTATTTTTAAAAATTAAAGACGCAAAGGAAATAACTGTGCACAAATGTATCATTTCCCAGCCACTGATAATCAGCAGGTATATAATGGAAAACATGAGGCAAAGTTAAAGAGTTTCTGATAAATCCTCTGTTATAAACTGCTTGTAGCTGATTCATGAGATTATAGAGGTCATAGTTTGTCTTTCTGCATTCCTTCTCTTTTTTCTCACTGTAAATTCTTCTTTGGTAAAGTGTTGTCTGTTCAACACTTATTTATACTGAGAAATATTTAGCGTCTAGACTTGAGTGCATGCTTAGAAATAGAGGGGAGCGGGGTTGTTTTAAAAGGTTGGATGGACTAAATCATGGAAAAATGATAAAGATAGCTAGTGGATTATAAATTAATGGTGGCAAAATCACCACAACAATTTGGAAGGAAAAAAAATCCCCTCGTGCATAATTCAGGCAATCGATCCATAAAGATGAATAAAAATGTACTTAGAAAATCAAATTTGAAAAGCCAACACTGATTAAGTTTCAGAATAAAAGATGATGAGCTGGAAAGATTTCCAATTCCTTTTCTCTCTTTGGCAGCGTCAGAGATATCTGACGGCAGCTGACAAAATGGTTTGAAATATCTTACACATTCTTAAATTAAAAGATGAATATGCAGTTGTAAACATGATTAGAATGCCAGGATATTTTAACTGCTGTCATGTGCCCAGTTCTTTTTAATAGTGAGGGTTCCCACTACCATTAATATGGAAACTCAGGGTATATTCTTTCTTCTTCATCTTCTTTTTTAAATTATTGATTGATTGATTGATTTGGCTGCATCGAGTCTGAGTAGTGGCATGCAGGATCACTTGTGGGGCACAGGCATGGATTCCAGAGTGTGCGGGCTCAGTTGCTGGGCATCTGAGTTCCCAGGTCAGGGATCAAACCTGCATCCCCTACATTGCTAGTGGAATTCTTAACCACTGGACCAGCAGGGAAGTCCCATCTCCTTCCTTTTCTTAACAGCATAAAAGTGACTCTTAATTCATATCTAGTTTACCTGCTAAGTTATTTCCCATTTGTCTTCTCTTTATCCCACAAGTACTGCCATAGTTCAGATCTTTATTAAGGAAGTTATTAATTTCTCCTGTCAAATTTTCACCTGGCCTTTTACAATATCCTCCTAACTGATCCCTTTATCACCTAATTCACCACCATCTCTCCATCTAGGCTACTCAGAGTATCTGAGCAGCCTCTCTAGAACACCAGAATCATTTGCTCAGTACTTTTCTCTGATTCCTCAAGGATAACAAAGTGACATATGGGAAGTTTAGCATGGCGAAAAACACCCTCTGCAACTGGTCCTAATTCTCTACCCTTAACCTGCTCACCCTTTGCTTAAGGCATGAGCTTGAGAAGTTCCCCAGTTTTCCCTTCTGACTATGTGTTTATGCCTCTTCCTTTCTTGAATTCTTTCTCCTCATTCTTGTTTACCTGGTGGCTTTATTCTTATCCTTTAGGATTTATCTCATGCATAACATTTGTCTGATATAAAGTGTTTTCTGATCCTGAACACACCATAATTCCTCTCTCTCCCTCTCTCCCTCTCTTTTGTTTGTCTCCTTTTTCACCTGTCTTTATTGTCTTCATGGTTACATCCACATAGACCTCTATCTTTTATAAACTGGAAAGCCATAAGAAAGTCACTTAATTCCTCTGAAAACCTTTTTTATCCAAGTGTGCTACAATACATGACTTAAGCCAGTTACCTCATTTATAGATCAGAGATCATCTCTAAAGCACTACGGCACTAAGGTATCTATGATATGGAGTGGTTGTTATTACAAAGTGTTAACTTTGGTGAATGAAAGATCAGCCATTATCATTAAATTGCTCTCAGTCTTCCCTGAAACTCATTTTTCCTATAAAGGAATACAAATATTTAACTGTTCAAATTTTCTAAATTAATATATAATTTAAGAAGGACATCATGTTAATATTCTGTATAACAGGAAAGAAACACGGCCATCTCATTGCTATCAATAGTAATGTTTATATGTTTAATAGTATTTAATCTATCTTGTCCTTTGTGTATTATTCTATTTCTTGAAGGAAATCTCTTGTTTAATAAATCTGATTTCCGCAGCGATTAGTACTAAGCTATATATCTCACTCTATATAAGAATTTTATCAATTAATCTCTACATTTATCCATCCATTTACTCACTTATATATTCACCAAAATGTATTCATGTTATTTGTATATGGCAGTTTTTTCACTTCCAGATATGTTAGAAGACATCTAAAAACATCCGTGTATCTTGGCCACAAAATGAGCAGTATGATTAAACTGAGGATGCATCTACCTTTTTATTGACTACATTATTTATTTAGAAATTAACAATTTCCTCTTTGATTATACCTGCATTTTCTTCTTTGCATGCTAAGTCGCTTCAGTCATATCTGACTCTGTGTGAAACTATGGACTTTAGCCCACCAGGCTCCTCTGTTCATAGGATTCTCTAGGCAAGAATACTGGAGTGGATTGCCATGCCCTTCTCCAGGGGATCTTCCTGGCCCAGGGATTGAACCCGTGACTCTTAGGTCTCTGAATTGGCAGGCAGGTGCTTTACCACTAGTGCCACCAGGAAAGCCCGTTTTTATCCACCAGCTAAAATCTTCATATATAACTATATTTATTTCAGAGATATAAAAATACTATAATATTTTAATATTTGAATTGGGCATGAACCAATTATTTACTTAATTACAAATTATTTAATTAATGGATGTTATTTATTTAAGTATAATTAATTACTAAAATATTAATTTAATAACCATGATGTGCCAGACATCTTACTAGGCACTGAATATTAAACGCTAAATGGCCACTTCCCTGAAGTATCTTCCAGGGGGCTTGAGGAGATAAATAGCTTGTTCTATGATTATTCTGGAGAAGAAAATGAGAGTCCACTCCAGCATTCTTGCCTGGAAAATCCCATGGACGGAGGAGCCTGATAGGCTACAGTCCATGGGGTCGCAAAGAGTCAGACACGACTTCACTTTCACTCTCTATGATTATTAAATGCAATGCAGTTTGTTACATGAAGAGTGTGTGTATGTGGGTGGGGTGCATGTGTGGGTAGGGCAGTAATAATCTCTACTCATAGGGGTTATGGGAGTCAGCTCAGAAATGAATTTCTTTGGTCTGAGTCATGGATCTGGGTCTAGAATGTGTGAGAGTTTTCTAAATAAGGTAAGTACTAGAAAAGGATACTACTGTACATATATGTTTGTGAAATAAAGAACTTTAGAAATTTAAAAATAAATTTTAGAATTTAGAAATGTCAGTGGTACATGTGTGGCACTTTGAACAAAACATTATTTTTAAAATTGTTAAAGCTCCTTTTAAAAAAATCACTTAAAACCCATTAAAATTTTTTGGTATCCTCTAGATTGGTACAATAGAAAAAACACACTTACCTTTAATAATGATAACATTTATGAAAACTTGAGAAAATTTCATGGCCTGTGTCAGTTACATTTCCCCCATCTAAGCAACGTTTTTTTAAAAAATCTGATAAGAAGCTTTATAGTGACACCTAACTTGCTTAATTTCCAGCACAATTAAATGAGGCAATCAACGGAAACCATAAAGTACAGTCTTAAAATGAACATTAAATAAAAGTCTTGACTAGACTAAACGGACTTTTGTTGGCAAAGTAATGTCTCTGCTTTTGAATATGCTATCTATGTTGGTCATAACTTTCCTTCCAAGGAGTAAGCATCTTTTAATTTTATGGCTGCAATCACTATCTACTGTGATTTTGGAGTCCCCAAAATTAAGTCTGACACTGTTTCCACTGTTTCCTCATCTATTTGCCATGAAGTGATGGGACCAGATGCCATGATCTTCGTTTTCTGAATGTTGAGCTTTAAGCCAACTTTTTCACTCTCCTCTTTCACTTTCATCAAGAGGCTTTTTAGTTCCTCTTCAATTTCTGCCATAAGGGTGATGTCATCTGCATATCTGAGATTATTGATTCTCCCAGCAATCTTGATTTCAGCTTTTACTTCTTCCTGCCCAGCGTTTCTCATGATATACTTTGCATATAAGTTAAATAAGCAGGGTGACACTACACAGCCTTGACGTACTCCTTTTCCTATTTGGAACCAGTCTGTTGTTCCATGTCCAGTTCTAACTGTTGTTTTGCCACCTGCATACAAGTTTCTCAAGAGGCAGGTCAGGTATGGATGTGAGAGTTGGACTGTGAAGAAAGCTGAGCACCGAAGAATTGATGCTTTTGAACTGTGGTGTTGGAGAAGACTCTTGAGAGTCCCTTGGACTGCAAGGAGATCCAGTCAGTCCATCCTAAAGGAGATCAGTCCTGGGTGTTCATTGGAAGGACTGATGCTGAAGCTGAAACTCCAATACTTTGGCCACCTCATGTGGAGAGTTGACTCATTGGAAAAGACCCTGATGCTGGGAGGGATTGGGGGCAGGAAGAGAAGGGGATGACAGGATGAGATGGCTGGATGGCATCACCGACTCGATAGACATGAGTTTGGGTAAACTCTGGGAGTTGGTGATGGACAGGGAGGCCTGGCATGCTGAGATTCATGGGGTTGCAAAAAGTTGGACATGAATGAGCGACTCAACTGAACTGAACTGACTGAAATAAAAGTCAGTTCTGTTTTCCTCATGGCTTACAAGCTATGTCAAGAGGAGTTCATTGTTATATAACCATCAAAGTGTATCCCCAGGAATTTACTTGAAAACACCTATTTTTGTTATTGAAATTTAATTTTATACCTTTTGTATCCTAATTAAACCTTTATACAAGATATCTCATTTAGTTAAAGTCTTGGTAATTTCTGGTGAGGAGACAATTAGGTTATCTTACACTTTAGTGGACCAAAATGCAACCAATGATTTTAAGGACACAAGCTGTAAATGCATTTTGAGATGGTATTTTCATCAATGTTCAATGGTATGAATTTACAGGCAGTTAATAAAGTTAGATTTCTGGATGGAAATTATAGGGTAGATAACCAAAGTGAAACTTTTTTGGAATCATCAGTCAGAGAAACATTAGTTTTATTGTCATTGTTATGTAAAAAGGCAACTTTGGCCTCACACGCTCATAGCACTCTTTGGAGAGGCTGACAGTTGTTTATCTCACAAACACACAGAGCTCACCCCGCTTTTCACCTTTCCACACTTGTTCTGTCAACAGCAGACATTTATTATCTGCAGGAAGAAAGAGATTACCTTAAGCATTGCTTTTACTATGATTAATGTGAAGAATAATCATTGAAGGGTACAGTTTCACAAAGGAAACAAATGTCTGTCTTATGGATTATTGAAAATCATAATGTTTCATCTTCTGTAGGAAAATGAAATGATCAAGTACCAGTTTGCAGTATTCAAAGGAAATATAGATACCATTTAGATATAGCTGCTGTTCATCTAGAAAGGAGGCAAAGCATTACATGGCATTCATGCATGTGTTAAGACTATTGAACGAGATGCACTGTGCCGCAGAGGAGAGAGCTAGAAGCAGAGATGAGCAGATCTGCTTCAAATTCTTGGTGTGTCAGTAGACATAAACTGGCATCATAATTTAAAAATATTATTTATAAAGCACTTACACACCCCTTATTTCATTTGACCTTCTTAAGATTCATGCAGATAGAAGTGGATACTTTTCTTTGCTACTTATCTATTTTATCATCAAGTTCTGGCTGCTCTCACTACCTCCAAAATGTATCCTGAGCCCATCCACTCTGTATCTCCACTAATACCACCTCAGTCAAAGGCTCCACACAGCTCACCTGGAACATCACATTAGTCTCCTAACATCTATTTCACTTTGAATTAATGGAATCTATCCTCCACATGAAAGCTAGAGTAATACTTCTAGAGTATAAATTATACCACAGCACCCCACTGTTTAAACTAGTTAGTGGCTCTGCACTGAACATACAATAAAACCTGCCTTCCTAATTTAGGTCTAATCATTCATCTGATTGGAGTCAATGTGCACAGGTCCTTGCCCCTGGTATACAGCTCAGTCTAGGGAATGATTTTTGCTCCATCCTAAGCCTTATACCTCTCGCGTGGTGTAAGAGAGGTAGCAGGATTGTTGCCTACCTCTTCCACTTGGTCTGGGGGCTTCCCTGGTGACTCAGACAGTAAGCCATCATGCAGGAGAGCCAGGTTTGATCCCTGGGTCAGGGAGATCCTCTGGAGAAGGACATGGAACCTACTCCAGTATTCTTGCCTAGAGAATTCCATGGGCAGAGGAACCTGGTGGGCTACAGTCTGTGGGGTCACAGAGTCAGACACGACTGACTGGCTAATACACACACAAGCCTCATAGGGACTTCTCTGGCAGTCCAGAGGGTAAGCTTCCCAATGCAGGGTGCTTGGGAAGTGATTGGGGAAATAAGATCAGGTACGCTGCATGTGAAGCAAAAAAAGAAAAAAAAAAAAAGAAGAGCCTTACAGAGGCCTTCAGGATTTCACTAATAGTCTTTTCTAGTCTCTTTATGTACTTGCTGTTTCCTTAAGGAGTGAATAAAGCAGGTTCTTTCAGCTTCTATTTACTACCGAGGTCCCATCACAGGTTTTAGTGTTGGTTCTGTGGCATCCTACTTTCAGGTACCAAGATATCTTCCTGTTATCTAGTGCTGTGTAACAAATTACCATAAGATGAGATGGGTTAAAATAGAAACAACATAGACTAGGGAGAGTTCAAGATAGCAGCAAAGAAAGATCCTGAACTCATCTCCTCCCATAGACACAACAAATTTAAGACCACATACAGGATGGTTTCCTCCACAGGGACCTGGAAACTGGAAGAGCAGTCTCCACAACAAGGAGTACAAGGACAGCATTTAGACATGAAGGAGAAACAGAGATATAGTCTCAAAAAGGAAAAACAACAACAGCAACAACAACTGTGATTATACACTATTAAGAAGGATCACAAAAGTATTCTGTGTAAGGGATTCAAGCTCTACATCAGGCACCCCAACCCTTAGATCCTGCACAGAAGAGATGAGCCCTCAAATAATTGGCTTTGAAAACCAATGGGGATATGTCTAGAAAAACTATAGAACAGGGAACAACAACAAAAAAAAAAACCTGCTCTCAAATAGCTCCCATACAGATTCATTCAATCCCCAAACCAGTGCCAAGACATCAGATTGAAAAGTACATGGATCATACTTTCTAATCCTGAAACATCTGCTGGGGATGGAAGAGCTAGTTGAGATGCTCCCCAGGGACTAAGAAACAGGCGAGAGCCACTTTTGCCGTCTCAGGCTACCTTGCTAGTGCCAGCGCCAGTTGGTGCCATTTTGGATTTCTCCCTCCAACCTTTTGTCATTAACGGTGCACCCCACCTAGAGCTTTGCCCACCCCTTCATCTCAGCCAGCCCTCACATCTAGGTGATAATCCCAGACCTCATGTCTGTTCCAGGGGGCCCTTTTAACTTTAGCCATCTTAGATAGTACATAGCATTTTTTTTATAGATAATACATAGCTTTTTTTATTTGGGTTTCTCAGTTCATGCATTTTCACCTGCATTCCTACCACATTTTGCTTTTCCTATTCATATGGTTACTTAAATGGTTTAACTTTTTAATTTAGTTGCTTGTCTTATTATTTGTAAGTGATGCTTATGTGTTCAAGATACAACTCTTTATAAATAAATATCTTTCAAATTTTCTTTTTTCCAGTCATTATTAAAACTGGAAAAATTGTAAGGCATGCTAGTTAGCACTGACTAACATCCTGTATGAAGAAGGCAATGGCATCCCACTCCAGTACACTTGCCTGGAAAATCCCATGGATGGAGGAGCCTGGTAGACTGCAGTCCATGCTAAGGGTCGGACACAACTGAGCGACTTCATTTTCACTTTTCACTTTCTTTCATGCATTGGAGAAGGAAATGGCAACCCGCTCCAGTGTTCTTGCCTAGAGAATCCCAGGGATGGGAGAGCCTGGTGGGCTGCTGTCTATGGGGTCGCACAGAGTCAGACACGGCTGATGTATGTAAGCATTTCAGTAGTCACTTTTCGTTGAACTTTTTTGTCTTTATTGAATTTGTTACAATATTGCTTTGCTTTGTTTTTGGTTTTTTGGCTACAAGGCATGTGAGATCTTAGCTCTCTGACTGACCAGGGATTGAATCCTCACCCCTGCATTGGAAGGCAAAGTCTTAACCACTGGACCACCAGGGAAGGTTTTCTACGTTACATACTTTTATCTCTATCATTTTTATATCTGGCAACAAAATACAACTACTTGGAGAAAATGTAAAAATTACTGATGCTCAGTAGTCATTCAGATCAATTAAGTTAGAATCTCTGGAAATGGTACACATGTATATCTTTAAAAAGAGAATTACCCAGGCATTTTTAATGTATATCCATGGTTGAGAACCTTGCCCTACTTATCAAGGTTGCTGATAGGATGGATGAGATTACGTTTCTTATTTCTGTCTTATGGACGAAGAAACTGAAATTCAGATAGGTGATAAAGAAATTGATTGAGGTAACTCAGAGAAGTGGAGAGGCTAGGATTCAAGTCAACATCTGTTTACAAAGATGTAGCTTTTATTAGATCACTCTATGCTTAAAATGGGGCTTCCCTCATAGCTCAGTTGGTAAAGAATCCGCCTGCAATGCAGGAGACCCAGATTCGATTCCTGAGTTGAGAAGATCCGCTGGAGAAGGGATAGGCTACCCACTCCAGTATTCTTGGGCTTCCCTTGTGGTTCAGCTGGTAAAGAATTTGCCTACAATGTGGGAGACCTGGGTTCGATCCCTGGGTTGGGAAGATATCCTGGAGAAGGAAAAGGCTACCCACTCCAGTTTTCTGGCCTAGAGAATTCCATGGACTATACAATAGTCCATGGACTCACAAAGAGTCAGACATGACTGAGTGACTTTCACTTCACTTCACTTCATGCTTAAAATGGGATAAAACCTGGTCTGTGAAAGTAATGAGTAGAAACACATCTAAGGCACATCCAGTATAGCAGGTAGACATTCAGATGAAGCTAAACAGTGTTGCTCAAACTTGGCTCCCATTAGTCAATAATTTGGAGAAGACGATGGCACCCCACTCCAGAACTCTTGCCTGGAAAATCCCATGGACAGAGGAGCCTGGTGGGCTGCAGTCCATGGGATCGCTAAGAGTCGGACACGACTGAGTGACACCACTTTCACTTTTCACTTTCATGCTTTGGAGAAGGAAATGGCAACCCACTCCAGTGTTCTTGCTTGGAGAATCCCAGGGACGGTGGAGCCTGGTGGGCTGCCGTCTATAGGGTCGCTCAGTCAGACACGACTGAAGCGACCTAGCAGCAGCAGCAGCAGCAGTCAACAATTATGTGCAAAATACTTAGTATGTGGGACGTGGGAAAACTGTCTCAAGTAGCCTCATAAACAGCTTATCCCATTCTAATGACATCTTTCCCTTGAAGATTTCCTGCCTGATATCTTCCTTGAGTTTAACAATAAAAAAGGCCTTTCACAGTTGTCTCTTCTTTTCTGCCCATCACTTGTTCAGTCTGTAGAATCCCCTTGACAGCTAGGGAAGTTCCATTTATAGGCTAGCTGCATGATTTGTTTGAGAGAGAATCTTATGGTACATTAGATACAGTTTATCATCTGCTTAAAAAGATAATTTCAGCACAGAGATTCACCTACCAAAAAAGCCCCCCACTTCTCTGTTCATTCAAACTCTGCCTATATTTTCAGGCCCTTCTCCAATTCTACCTCCTTATAAAAGACTTCTTTGACCCTCTTCAAATCCTATTGGAGTTATTGTCACTGCCACTCACACAGTAATCTATCAGGAGTTGCCTGATAATATCTCCTCTACTATTTTCTTCAAGATTTGTTTTATACTGCATCATTTAAACTATTTGAATATTTAAATCTCATCCTTCCCTGATCATCAGATGGAATCTATCCTTGTTGGACAACAGGAACCACATACTTAAGTGTGAGTGGAAAGGTTATGCGTGCAAAAGGGGCTCACTTCAACATAACATCAGATCACATATATCAGGGGTCATTTTTAGGGGGAAAGTGTGGGAAACTGCCTCATGAAACAGCTGATTTTAAGATGTTTCAAGGGAAGTTTAGTTGAATTGGTCTGACGAATGCTGCTATAGTATAAATTATGTCACCGTATCTAAGGAAGGAGTGGGTCAAAAGATAAAGCATGGAGTTTCTGAGGAGTAAATTGTCTAGTCCTGACTCAGACCTGTCTGTATTATGGAGATTTAGGGCATCACCCTGAGAACCTGATGCAACCAACATCCTGTCTGATGCGAGGCATACCAAGCAGGTTCCTGATGATGGCATGAGTTCTCTTGGACTATAGACATGGAATGTTCCCCCAAATAAATCATTTCACTGATCATACTACCGTTCCATCTCTTCCTTCATATAACTGCTAAAACTAGCCATCATCTGTCCCCTGCTTATGTCTCCAGCTTTACCTTCCATCACTTCTGCCACTATTTCATGGCACCACAATGTCTCTTCTTGTTGCCTGAAGATGTCCTGCTCTTCACAAACCCAAGCTGTCCTTTCAGCCTGAAACGTACCTTTATAGTTTAGTTGTATTTCTAAAGTATGAGATTACACAAAACTCTCTCCTTGATTCTGTCTTGAGCAGTGAAGTTCTCTGAGCAATAAATAAAAGGCAGACAGTGACAGGATAAGAAAGGAACAGAAGGCATGGCAAATGCCAGGGGTCACTGAGCACCACAGGCAAGATTCTGTTTTCCCTCATTAAAAATGGAAAGCATTTGAAGGACTCTAGGCAAGGGAAGGATGCAAGCTAGAAATGCTTTGATTCTAGAGAATCCATATATATACATGTAGGTGTGCAATTGATTAACAATGTTGTGATCATTTCAGGTGCACAGCAGAGTGACTCAGCTTGGATATGTATGTATTCTTTCTCCCCCAAACTCCGCTCCCATCCAGGCTGTCACATAAGGTGGAGCAGAGTTCTCTGTGCTCTACAGTAGGTGCTTTCACTTCACTTCACTTCATGCTTAAAATGGGATAAAACCTGGTCTGTGAAAGTAATGAGTAGAAAGTAGTTATCCATTTTAAATAGACCAGTGTGTACATGTCCATCCCAAACTCCCTAACAACCCCTTCCCTCCACCCTTCCGCCCTGGTAACCAGGAGTTCAGTCTTCTGCAGAGAATTCTTGGTGTCATCACTACTAGCTACATAGGTTAGTTATAAGTTGTCACCACTGTTGGGTGAAAAGTAGCTTAATGAGGACAGTGATAACAGAGATGGAGAGATGGTGGGGATACAAGATATATTTACCAAATGAAATCAGAGGGATCTGCTAATTGATTACATTCATAACAGCTGGGTTGGAGCTGATGCTGCACAAGATGAAAACAAACCCATTCCTTGATCCTTATCTTGAAAAGATAAATAGAACTATCTGAGTGTTAGTGGGTCTTTATGGAATATAAACTCAAGTGATACTTCTTGAATTGGTTTCTTCAACACCATACATCTTGCAGTCATTCTCACAGATGCTAATGTTCACATCCTCGAGAATTTCTAAGCATTGGTTAAATACTTTAACTGTCTAAAGTAATTGGCTTCAAGAACTTGAACACATCAATATTAATAAAGAAATTAGGCTTTGACATTCCTTTACAAAAAGAATAATGATAAAAAGAAATGCGAGGAGTACAGTGTAATGCGTGCTAACGAGAGAGAGAGTGATGGTCTGAGCCCTGTGTTCACTCTCCTGTGAGGGCTGATTAATGGATGCTTGTGAGCTTCCCATTGAAATGCAGATCCAGGCATGTCTCAGAAAATGAGAGCTCGGGTAAAGAAATATGAAGCCTACATGCTCTAGCAGCCCTGGTTTCCTCTAGATCTAAGGAGTATCAGGGTCTCTCTCCAGTACTCAGTGACTGGGGAGATCAAAGCCTATCCTTCGTTCTGAAAAATCACAAGGGATGATTCTAAGCATAAGGTTAGTTATTCTGACGTAATCATACAAGGTCTACAATCAGTGGCCAACTATAAGATTTTGAGGGAAAACAGACACAATGCTTAAGAGAACAGAATTTCAGAGGTCAAAAAAGCTCAGATGTCATTTAGTTTATTTCTCTCCTTACCTAATAGAGAAATTGAGTCACAGAGAAAATAAGACACATAGAAGATCAGACAGATCATTCAGTTCTGATGTTTAACCATGGTTATGTCACAAATGCCAAAATATTTTCCTATCTCTTTGTGAAAAGAACTTCCGTTTTCTTTGTTACACGTATACAAGAATACCTACTTAGGTAAATTAAAATAGAAAACCTATTTAGAGTACACATAAAGGGCTGGAGACACCATAAATGATTATTTCCTCTTTATTCAATTTCATATTGAGGAATAATAAGCATTTAACAATGTCTGCTTCCTAGTTGGCTTTTCCTCCCTCAAATCTCTAGAGAATTTTAATGGCAGCCCGTATGATATTCTGCATTCCCTCTGTCTCATGATTTTACCTAGTTTGTGAGCATGTGTGTGTGCTCAGTTGCTCAGTCATATCCAGCTCTTTGCAGCTTCCTAGACTGCAGCCCACCAGGCTCTTCTGTCCATGGATTATCCAGACAAGGATACTGGAATGGGTTGCCATTTCCTCCTCCAGGGGATCGTCCTGAACCAGGAATCAAACCCATATCTTCTGTGTCTCCTGCATTGACAGGTGGATTCTTTACCACTGAGCCATCTGGGAAGCCCTTTCATCTAGTACAAAGGGCTCGATTCCATATTACTTTCTCTACACCTATTTTTGTTCTCTTTCTCAGAACCACTAACACCCTTTACAAGGTAACCACAGTAGACTCCAAATGGGGCTCTGTGCACCTACTCCTCTCCACTCCAATATGTCCTTCAAAGTAGCTTCAGGTAGTTCAACAAAATGCAGATGTCGTCACGACATAACTGCAATGTTTGAAATCCTTCCATGCCTTTCCAGTGTTTTACAGTGTACTCCAAAATCTTGCTGATGTGCCCTTCCACTAGTTCCTTGCACTCACCTTGCCGTTTCCTTTGCGTTTCATCCATTCTGGTCTTTTTGTTAGTGATCAACTCTATGGGGCTCCTTGCCACTACTAAGTTTTTGCACGTGTCTTCTCTATTCCTGAAATCTATGTTGTTTCCACTTTCTCTCCAGTTACCTCCTGAATTTCTTCCCAGATTTTTTTATGTGGCAGGCCCTCAGTGTCCTAGAGTTTAGGTCAGGTCATTTATCATATACTTCCACAGAACCAATTCCTTTCCTCGTCAGTGGTTTTTCCCATTTATAATTATATTGTAATTTACTGCTGGTTTTCAAGAGGGCATGGCACCAGTGCATTTAATTGGGCTCACCACAATGTCTGACTCATGTTAGATACTCAACTTTCATTTATGTAGCAACTTTCAGAATAAAATAATTTGTGTACAAGGAACCTGGGATTCTTTTAGTTTGCACCTTAATTATAAGTGTTAAAGAATTAAAGTTAAAGACCTAAAGAGATGTGTCAAAAAGTCAGATCTGGGGACTTTATCTAGGCCTCCTCATCCAATGATGTTTCTCCACTTTATGTCCTTACACATCTTATGTGTATTAGGTGAGCTATATATTCCTAATAAACCGTCACTACCTTTTCAACTCTTTCCGTGAACATTTGGTTAAAGATTATAGAAACTCAACAGTACATGTGTCCAATAGATCTTTTTTCAAGTATTTAAATATTTCCTGCTGTGCTGGGTCTTCATTGCTGCATGGGGGTCTCTAGTTGTGGCTAGTGGGGGCTGCTTTCTAGTTGCAGTGAACGAGCTTCTCATCATGGTGGCCTCTCTTATTGCAGAGCATGGGCTTTAGACAGAGGGTTCAGTAGTTCTGTTCCACGTGTTTAGTCACCCCAACATGTGAAACCTTCCAGGATCAGAGATCGAACATGTGTCCCCTGCACTGGCAGGTGGAGTCTGAAAAACCAAATAACCACAGAAGTTCAACAGATCTTACTACAAGGTCAAGCTTGATTATATCTTTTTTTGTTGTTCAGTTGTTAAGCCATGTCCAACTCAGCCCCATGGACTGCAGCATACCAGGCTGATCTTATCTGCCAGGTTTCTATTAAATTTCCCCAAGTAAAAGCCTGTCAGGGCATATTTCAAATAAAATATCATTTTATTTTATGGAATGATTTTAGTTTGCAGGGCTTTTATTATGTGTGTGTGTGTGACTCAGAATTCACTTTAGATGTTATTATCCCTTACAGGTCCCTTTATACAGGCTTAAAAAAAAACAAAAAAACAAAAAAAAAAACTGGAAATCATACTACTCCAGAGACAGCCAGGTACATTGGAAGGCAGCTATACTTCTTCTATCCTTCAGTTCTTTTGGACAGACTCTGACTAATTTCCTTAGCATCTTCATTTATATGTACATGAAGGACTGGAAAGGTTCACATCTTTCCAATCAGAAGTGTTGCATGGATCACTGACTCTGAAAGGGAAGTCAGGTACTCAACCTCTTTCTGCTCTGACAGGGGAAGGAAAGTCTTTCAATTCAATCTGAAGTTATCTGGAAACTCTTCTCTGCAGCATGTTAATTGGCTGTTTCAAAGGATACTGATTCAGAAAAAATAAGAATAGATGTTCTAGTTGCTGACAATCCACACATTATCACCTAAAGCTTAACCTAATTAGACTGAATCACTAGTTAGAAGTTTTGACCTTCAGAGAGAACACTGTTACTGTCTTCAGTCAACCATACATATATTTCCTCCTGAATATTACATCTTAAAAAAGGAAGGTAAATTCACAGCATGTAGCCTATGAATACACTTGACTCAGTCACTGCCTATTTTCCCAAGAGGGTGGAGGGAAATAATCTTTATTACAGAATATTAATATCAATGGACATTTTCTGGTTGTTCTTTTTGTTTGTTTGCAGAGTGATTTCACAAACCTTATGAGGTCTAGTTAAATAGTAAAACCCCAAGCTGCAACTGTCTCATTTTTGAAAATATACAAAGACGTAAATTATGGAAAGAAGTAGAAAATGTACCATCTCAAATACTGCAATGTCATGGAAAAGTCAAGGAAGAGCAGAAACATGCATGAGACAGAACCCCAAATTGATGGAGGTATGCTGAAGTTCTTCTGGATTATCTCCAAATACGACACAGAGAAAAGGAAAACGGTATGATTTTTCTAGTACTGGGTGCCTTGTGATTAGGACTGTTTGAGCAGGAATTGGGCAAGTACAGGACAAGTTTTTGGGGAAGGAGAGTCTCAACAGCTTGTGTGGACAGGGTAACTTCTAAGACTTAGGCATAGGCTGCGAAAAAAATTCCTTCTGGAAACCTATGTCCAATATGAGAGACCCATTCCCAATGCAAAATTTGCTTCAGATCAGCCAGCTCTGTTTCTTACAACTGAGGCTTCTTTGTGTCTGTCTACTCATTCTCCAGGGGTTCTATCATGTTCAGAAAACACTGGGTGAGAGAGAGAGAAAAAAAAAAAAAAGAGGGCTAGAGGAGTGGAAAAATATCATTGAGTATCATGTCATGTGTTATGGCAAGTGTAGAGTAGATTAGTGCACAATGCCTGGAATATAACACACAATAAATGGTAATTATGTTGCTATTATACTTACTGTATCCTTTGGTGCCAGTGTTTATCAAAGCATAGCCTTGCTTAGCCTGCATTAGAATTACTCAAAAGGCCTGGAGAAATGTAGATTCCTGGGCTTCAATCAAAGCTTATTCAATCAGCATCTCACAGGGCAAACCCCAAGAATCTGTATTTTTAACAAATATGATCCTGATTCACAATGTAATAACAATGGAGAAAGCACTGCTGTACATGCTATGCATTTAAAAAAATTTTGTTTCATTTATCCTTTGCAGAAAAATCTGATTTTACTGAAGAGAAAAGAGAGGTTCACACAGTTCTGGTAAATCGTCATAGAGTTAATATGCCAGGACAGTTCTGCTTGATCTCAAACCCTGTGTCCTTTCAACTATTTGAAACAATGAGTTGTGGGGGGAAAAAAATGGTGATCCTGGGAATTAACGATCTGGGAGAATGTTGGGTATCGCTTCAGCCCAGGCACAAGGAGAGAAGGAAAGAAATTAGCAACATGGAGACTGCCCACTACATTGGTGCTGATGAAGGCACTAATTTAGTGCTCATCAAGGAAGAAAATAATAGCTGGCTCTCTCAATCCCCCACATTTATATGGTAAGCCTTACTTCAAAGTCACCCTGGAAAATTACATGACATTTTTATCACAGTCATTTTCAGACTGGGTCATTATCTTTAACCAAACATTTGTGCCACGCTTTGAACAGACACATATATCAGGCGGGCAGTAGATCATGCTAGCAAATTCAGGAGGAGACATTTTCACAATCTTCTCAGGGTTGTCAATCAAGAGATGATGATGGTAAGGGAATGAGGGAAAGAAATGTCAGAGGAAAAAGTTCAACCAAACGGCAAGCCCAGTTATCAACCCAAGGAATTGAAACTGGGGACTGGAATTTCAGCAAAATGGGCCGTTCCTCTTGATATAAATGTCCCTCTTCATTTAGGAGATGATTCTAAATAGTCTATCCCAAACTAGAATCTCAGTCCTATTATGCATTAGTTATATACCTTGAGCAAGTCAATTGAATTCTTAGGATCCCAGTTATTTAACGGGAACAAGGCACAACTTAGGTTATCTCTATGCTATATATCAATTCTGCTTACTGGCTTTAAAAACCTGTGCACAATTTGTCAACTTACTAGCTAGTAGATGTCAAATGTTTGGCCTGGAAATTTGACCTTCCGCCTACCTTTGTAAGTACCTAAAAGGTCTTTTTAGCCTAGGTTGACACTCAACCCAGTCTCTGCTTGCAAGTCCAGTCTGCACTGACACATTCATCAGAAGAGTTTAAAGCAACAAATACCACAGGTAGAGCAACAAGATCTAAGTTTAGAACTTGCTTTTATCCATTCTGCTCTGTGGGAGTTTAAGCCGGCTGTCTGAGTCATTATTTGCTCAATATAAAGAGAACTAATAATATTTAATTTCCAAGATTTCTGCCCAATAAGTAATGTGATACAACAGACTTGTTGCTAAGTATAGTGCCTGAAATATGTGCTCAAATTGTCACCTGAATATGTATAGGTTGTTCTAGTCTTTTAAAATAACAATCCATAGTTACTCCCTAGAAGCAAAGACATATTAGTGTTTTATTATATCAGGTAAAAACAAACCTCTTCTCCTGGCCTGCCTGGTCTCTCCTAGAACAGGCAGAGTGGCTTCAGCCCTTTGCAACCTTTTTTTCCCCCTCTCTAGTAGATATTGCTACAATGTACTGCAGTCATGACATTGTACAAATGATTCCAAGGCGGTAATTTATGGTGCACTGGGCACAATTCATTTTTAGATGTCCAATGAAACAAGGTGTCAACAGTTTATCAATCTCAAACCAAAGGATATAGATCAAGCTTTTAGGAAATATAGCTCTGTATTCTTACGGTGAACTTAGGCAGATGTATGAAGAGTCTAAGAGGTTCAGAGAAAGCCTAGAGAAGTTTTCTGACTACAAACTGGGCTCCAATATTTCATATACATGTTATTTCATTTGAGAAGCATTTGCTGATGTCTGAGAATAAAGCCTAATGTTGGAGCCTAGGACTACAGACAGAAATATGACATGATCCCAAATATCAACTTAGCAAAATCAGATAGAGTTGTAAGATGATAACTGATTTGAGCATTGAGTTCTAAACACAGTCATGCTTGAGGTAAAGCAGATAGAAAGGAAGAAGGACGGATGTTTTCTAGGCCCTGAAATCGGTGCTATAAGTACAATGATGGACACGTATGTTACATTAGTTGTGCTTGCTATCATGGACCTTAAAATTAAGAGTGAAGCCTGGTATCAAACAAGAAAACACACAACTGAACAGCATGATTTATAATCACTTGAAATATGTGAATAAAACACATGTGGTTGGAAGGATCAATACTTTATATAGAGTGGTCATGGAAGGCTTTTTCGAGAAAACAGAGATCAGGAGGCTAAGGCCAGAAGAGGTTTTTATTTAGTCTCCTCGCAGATGCAGAAGGACACTGCTTTTACTCAAGCACTCTGTTAAAACAGATGAATGGATAAGCTCTGATGTTTTTTACCCTTTCCCAAAGAAAAAGGCTGGGATAAGCAATTCTGGGTCCAGGTAGTTAGGTATAAGAATAAGGAAGCCCACCTTAATTAAAATGTCCACCTACACTCAACAGTTTATTTCATTGAGATTTATTAAAACAGATACTTGTCATTAATCAAAAGTCAATTGATTTCTCAAAAAACATTTATAGAGATTTAACAACTCAGTTATGTGTGTTGTGTGGTTGTCAAGGTCTCAATAAATCTGTTTTTTCAAATCAATGTGAATTTAATTAAAATGCAAAAAAAATCTCTTATCTGGTTTTCTTCAAATCCCTATTTTATACAATTAATAGGATGCTATTAAGAGCCTGATTTAGTGACTATAGGGCAGGCGGATTTAGTGTCCATTAAAACAGCCAGTGAGTACCAGAGCAGCAGGAGGAGAGGAGGCTGGGAGAGAGAACCAGCAAGATGTCTGCTGAGGCCATCAGACAGCAGTGGGAGTGAAGCTGAAATATCACAAGGTTTTGACAGACCTTAAATCCTAATTAGTGAGGACACAGACATCCCAATACATACAGGTCATGTGAAAGGCAGATCAAACTACTTCATTCAAATATTTGTGTTATTACTGTCCCATAACCATATTGCATTAGGTTGAACATACACCCTCCTCCTCCAAATTTCTGCTCACTTGGAACGTGTAAATGTGACCCTGTTTGGAAACAGGGTCTTTGTAGTTGTGATCAAATTAAAACAAAGGACTGCTGTCCTTCTAAGAAGAGGGAAATTTGAACGTGAATACACAGAGAAGACCATGAGAAGATGGAGGTAGAGACAGGAGTGATATATCTACAAGTGAGGAACTCCAGGGATTGCTAGAAGCCAAAAGAAGCTGGGAAGAGGCACTCTCCTCTAGAGCTATCCAAGAGAGCATGATCCTGCCAACACCTTTATTTCAGACTTCTAGTTTCCAGAAATGAGACAATAAATTTCTATTGTTTGTAGTACTTTGTAACAGCAGATGAAGAATACCAGTGTAAATAGATCTGTTGGAGTAGAGCTAACCTTTATTATACACCTGCAACTTCAGTCGTATCAGAGTTCTCAAGAAATGTGAACCTAAGACTCCTGTCTATCTATCACCTGGAAGACCTTTGTCATCAACTCTTCTTCTCTCTTTATTGAATATTTACTTTTAAAAGTCAGTTCTTCGGCCTATTGCATGAAGCATTCCCTATAGATTCATCCAGAATGGATCTCTCATTCTAAACTTCTGCTTCAAAATTTCTTCTTTTAAAAGAAAAATTAAAAGAAATAATTTAGTCATGACCTCACTGTCTATTTTGAAATTATATCGTAAAGGCTGATTTGGGGACTTGAATTCGTTCAACAAAATTGTATGAGGTGTCTATTTTATGTCAGATACTGTGTTAGATATAGAGAGCTGCCATGATTAAAAAGTCACTAAATGGTCTTATGATTTTTATGCTTTCATTATTCAGACTACCCACAAGTCATAGTTATATGCACAAAGAAAGCACTAAATGATTATTTTTGCTCTAACACTCAATTCTTTCTACTTCTCCATGGGCAGAGAGGCATAACACAAAGACTCAACAGATCTGGTCAAAACCAGACTCTGCCAGATCATATTTTGTGACTAAGAATATGAGTCTTAACATTCCTGATTTTCATCTTCCTGATTTCTAAAGAAGAGATCATTTCAGCTTGGCAAATTATTATATATAGATGGGTAAACAGCAAGACCTACCGTATAGCACAGGACATTCAATATTCCGTTCTATACTATAGTGGAAGAGAAAAAGAAGGTGGAGATAGCAAAATCCACTTTGTGGGTTTGATGTATGGATTCACTGATTAACAATTGCAATGTAATTCAACAAATATTAGCTGCCTTCCGGGCTTCAGCAGCAGTAAACCCTCAGTCTTTGAACGGTTTTTCTTGCCTCCTTTCACCGGCTCTTTGTATGCAGTGTGTGTAATCAATCATGTCCGACTCTTTCTGACCTGCCAGGCTCCTCTATCCATGGATTTTTCCAGACAAGAATACTGGAGTGGGTTGCCATTTCCTACTCCAGGGAATCTTCTTGACCCAGGGATCAAATGCCTGTCTCTTGTGTCTCCTGCATTGGCAGGGAGCTGCTTTACCACTGTGCCAGTTGGGAAGCCAAGATTAGTTCCTGGCACTTATTCCTTGAATAGACAAAAAAAAAAAAAAAAACCTGGGAAGGCAATAGTTTCTTCTGATGATATTTCAACAACAGAATTCTTTCTTATAAGGACATCCTAGAAAGCTTATGTCAGATACTGACAAAAAAAAAAAAATAAGTAGATACGACAGGTGAAAGGGAAGGATGATCTTTTGAGCAAAGCCAGCAGCAGCCATTAGACTAGATCACAGAAAAGCATTTAACTTCCAGTTGTTCTTAAGCGTATTGATCTCCCCCAACCCTGGAGCCCCTGTAGCCTGCCTGATGGGTAGCTGACCTCAGTGCCCAGCTAGAGTAGTCTCTTCTGCAATTTAATAACTGTCAGTTTCTCACATTTCGCTCAAAATATGAGTTTGGGGAATGGAGAATGAACACTGAAAAACTCTCCAGCTCTTCCTTCCTAATAACCTTGTGTTGCCTCTAAAGATTGAGCTCATGTGCACAGGAATTAATGAAAGAAGAGCAAAGAACACTGCAAGTAATCCATAGGGTCAAACAGGGTGGGAACACCTGGCATCGTGTCTAATTAAGCTTCACAAGGGAAGGAACAGCAGTCATTACACCCATGTCCTCTTCACAAATATGCATTCAATTATGAGCCTCCCCAAGGCCCTGCTTTGCCTCTTTGTCATTCACATACTAGTTTTCTAATTTCTAGTATCCACTCCTTTATCAGGTCATTTCTCTTCTTCTTGTCTTTGCTCTCACATCCTGTCTATCACTAGGACAGACATAATAGGAAGAACAAGCAATCTGAAATCTCCCTGATGGCAGCTGTAATTCTGATCACTTGGAAACTTGTTTCCAACTGTTTCCAACATTTTGTTGAATTGTTCATCCTTTTTGTAAGATTTATTTTAATGTGGACCATTTTTGAAGTCTTTATTAAATTTGTTACAATATTGCTTCTGTTTTATGGTTTTGGGCTGCAAAGTATGTGGGATTTTAGCTCCTCAATCAGGAATTGAACCCATGCTCCCTGAATTGGAAGGCAAAATCTTAACCACTGGACCACCAGGGAAGTCCTAGATGTTCAAGCTTTCACTCTTTCAGTAAGTTCTGACTTAGTGCTGACAATGTTCCAGGCATTGAGAGAGAGAGACATCAAAGTTCTTACCCGCAAGGAGCCACCAATCTAGTGAGAAAAGATTAAAGAAGCCACTTCTGGAAAACAGAATGTAATTTCCACAGTAAAAGTCATATTTTCAGCGTTTTTCATCTTTTGTCAGATACCTACTTTTTCTCCCAGTGGTCCTCTGAAGCAGGCGATTATTGTACCATTTTATAGATAAGGTACCCAAGGCTCAGTGATGTTAAATAATAGAGGTAGAGTGCTACAATTAAGAATGTGCACTTAAAGTCATAACCTCTGAGTAAATTTAAATCTTTCTGTACCTCTTATGGTTCCAAATAGGAAAAGGAGTACGTCAAGGCTGTATATTGTCACCCTGCTTATTTAACTTATATGCAGAGTACATCGTGAGAAATGCTGGGCTGGAAGAAGCACAAGCTGGAATCAAGATTGCCAGGAGAAATATCAATAACCTCAGATATGCAGATGACACCACCCTTATGGCAGAAAATGAAGAGGAGCTAAAAAGCCTCTTGTGGAAAGTGAAAGTGGAGAGTGAAAAAGTTGACTTAAAGCTCAACATTCAGAAAATGAAGATCATGGCATCCGGTCCCATCACTTCATGGGAAATAGATGGGGAAACAGTGGAAACAGTGTCAGACTTTATTTTGGGGAGCTCCAAAATCACTGCAGGTGGTGACTGCAGCCATAAAATTAAAAGATCCTTACTCCTTGGAAGAATGTTATGACCAACCTAGATAGCATATTCAAAAGCAGAGACATTACTTTGCCAACAAAGGTCCATTTAGCCAAGGCTATGGTTTTTCCTGTGGTCATGTATGGATGTGAGAGTTGGACGTGAAGAAAAATGAGTGCTGAAGAATTGATACTTTTGAACTCTTGAGAGTCCCTTGGACTGCAAGGGGATCCAACCAGGCCATTCTGAAGGCGATCAGCCCTGGGATTTCTTTGGAAGGAATGATGCTAAAGCTGAAACTCCAGTACTTTGGCCACCTCATGCAAAGAGTTGACTCATTGGAAAAGACTCTGATGCTGGGAGGGATTGGGGGCAGGAGGAGAAGGGGATGACAGAGGATGAGATGGCTGGATGGCATCACTGACTCAATGGACATGAGTTTGAGTGAACTCCAGGAGTTGGTGATGGACAGGGAGGCCTGGCGTGCTGTGATTCATGGGGTCACAAAGAGTCGGACACGACTGAGTGACTGAACTGAACAGAACTAAACTGTACCTTTTATAAGCCCTAAGACTTTGACCACTTTTGCTTTGTTTTATTTTTTCCCCCCAGAGAGGAGTTGATTTCTCAGTTACGATGAAATACATGGAACTTGAGGTCAATCCCTAAGCTCTCTATTTCCCTCTAGACATATTTTCTCTTCTCAGTTCTGCCTTCATTCTCACCCCTCTCTCATCTATGAGATCTCTGTGTATGACATGGGGGCCAAGGATGAACACTTGTGCATTTGATGGTTTGCAATGCCAAGCATTTCACCCTCTTGAATCCGGTAGGGAAACTTCTGCTGGCCCCCTCGGGCTGCAGTTGAGTGAGCTTTTGCTGCAGACACGGCGGGTGGGCTGCTGGCCGTCATCGGGCCAGGCTGGAGCTGGGCGTCCTCTGGTGCTCACTTGCCCAGGCCAAGAAGGACCAGGAAGAACTTTTGGAAGTATAGATAGAGGAAGAGGAGCTGGAGGAGGAGCATAAATATGCCACTGCTCAGGATCAGAACCTGCAAAAGAACAACACCCACAGCAGGGAGGTCTTCCGATGGTACTTCAGGCACTTCTGCTACCAGGAAACATCAGGGCCCCATGAGGCTTTGAGCTGACTCCGGGAACTTTGCCATCAGTGGCTGAAGCCAGAGACCCACATCAAAGAGCAGATTCTGGAACTGCTGGTGCTGGAGCAGTTCCTGACCATCTTGCCTGAGGAGCTCCAAGCCTGGGTCCAGGAACAGTATCCAGAGAGTGGGGAAGAGATGGTGACTGTGCTGGGGGATTTAGAGAGAGAGTTGGATGAGCCGGGATATCAGATCTCAGTCCGCAATGAGGAACGGGAAATGTTCTTACAGGAGATCGTACCTCTAAGAACAGAACAAGAACCCAGAATGTGCCTTCCGTCTTCCGTCTGTGCAAGCCCAGCCAGAGTGTGAATCTGCAGAACTTGAAGCCCAACAGAAGCAAGATATTGAGACTGGAAATGAGTATAGGAATTTAGAGCAAGAAGTTTCTTAAGAAATGAAACCATATGGGAATATAGCTAGCAAATTTGAAAATGAAATGTCTCAACCAGCTAGGCATGAAAACACATATGAACCTGAAGAAAAAACAGGAGAGTCTTCTGACTATTCAAGGGAAGATAAAGAACCTACATGTGATGAAAATGGAGAGGTCCACCACAAAGAAAACTGCTATCAGTGTAAGGAATGTGGGGAGTCCTTCAGTCAGAGCGGCCTTCAGAGCAGCATCAGAGAATTCACAATGGAGAGAAACCCTACAAATGTGATGTATGTGGAAAAGCCTTTATTTAGAGGACAAGTCTTATAGAATACCAACGAATTCACACTGGAGAGAGATCCTATAAATGTGATAAGTGTGGGAAGGCTTTCACTCAAAGATCAGTCCTCAAGGAACATCAGAAAATGCACACCGGAGAGAGGCCCTATAAATGCGATGGGTGTAGGAATGCCTTCTGAGGAATCATCAGCCTCATTCTGCATCAGAGAATCCACACTGGGGAGAAACCCTACCAATGTGACGAATGTGGCAAAGCCTTCAGACAGAGGCCAGATCTTAGTAAACACCAGAGAATCCATAATAGAGGTGATCCCTATACACGTAAAAGGCGTGGGGAGTCATTTACACAGAACTCAGCTCTTATTCCCGGAGAAGGCAATGGCAACCCACTTCAGTACTCTTGCCTTGAAAATCCCATGGGCGGAGGAGTCTGTGAGCTGCAGTCCAGGGGGTCGCAAAGAGTCGGATAGGACTGAAGCGACTTAGCAGTAGCAGCAGCAATGCCAAGCAGGAGTCATTGTGGGTAACCTTTCAGGCTTGGTCCTTGCTCATCTCTCTGGAACTGAGACAACAGGGCATCTTAAACTCAATAAAAATAAAAGTGTGTGTGTGGGGGGTATTATGGGTTGCATTGTGTCCCCCCAAAAGATAATACTGAAATCTTAACCACTGGTACCTGTGAATGTGACTGTATTTTGGAAAAAGGGTCTTTGGACATGCATTCAATTTAAGATGAGGTCATTTGGGTGAGCTCAAATCCAAAGATGACTGGTGTTCTCACAAGAAGGGAAAAGACACAAAAGGAGGATTTCATGTGATGACAGAGGCAGAGAACAGCACGATGCAGCTGCAAGCTGAGAAATATCAAAGGTCAATGAGTACCATCAGGAGCTGGGAAGAAGCTCAGTAGGGCTTGACCCACAGAGCCTCAGAGGGAGCATGACCCTACTAACACCTTGAGCTCAGACATGTCACCTCTGAATCTATGACAGAATGAATGAATTCCCGTTCTTTTGCAATCAGCCAGTTTGTGGTACTTTGTTATTATGGACATGTAGGAAATGAATATCAGAGGTCTCAAAAATTTCTTAAGAAAATACTTGGACATATGTCCCAGTATGGTGACCATTTCAGACAATCACCACATTTGTTATGTTTCCTTGAGTATTTTTCTGCCCCACATACTTACCAGAAAGTGCTGTTTCTATAGAATTATAAAATGTTTGAGCTGAAATGAACACACTCGTAATCATCATGACTAATTTGTTCTTGTTATGAAGGAATTTTAGTCCTGAGGAAAGCAGCAACTTCTCAAGAGTCAAAGATCAGGATAGGAAGAGATTTCCTGTCTTCCTTCTCTCATGCTTGTGCTCTTTCCTTTAATAGACTGTTTCTTTGGCTCTTCTAATCCCTCAAGTTTTTAAAATAGAAATCTGTGGGCAAAATCCAAACATAGCAGTATACTCTTTCATTCTCCAAATGCATAAAGTGATTCTTGGGTGTAATAGTTATAACTGAAGGATGGATAAATTTGGCTTTTTTTTTCCCCTTTAAATTAGAACACATATGTACAGAAGAAATTTTTCTAAAGTTTAGAAGTGGTCAAACCTTTATACAAAACAGCAACAAAATTTACATAATCACTAAAGCTGTTAATAAATTCATAACTCTAATTTTGGATACAATTAATATTCCTAATGTTTGTGCTAATGATTTGTATGACAACCCCATTTGTGTGAAATCCCATTGAAATGGTAATTGACTTGCACAATTCAAAAGGTAAGAAGTGCTGCTGCTGCTACTGCTAAGTCGCTTCAGTAGTGTCTGACTCTGTGCGACCCCATAGACAGCAGCCCACCAGGCTCCCCCATCCCTGGGATTCTCCAGGTAAGAACACTGGAGTGGGTTGCCATTTCTTTCTCCAATGCATGAAAGTGAAAAGTGAAAGTGAAGTCGCTCAGTCGTGTCCGACTCTTAGAGACCCCATGGACTGCAGCCCACCAGGCTCCTCCATCCATGGGATTTTCCAGGCAAGAGTACTGGAGTGGGGTGTTTCATTGCCTTCTCTGACATAAGAAGTGAGTGCTTCACAAATGTATGGAAAACTTTATAAAAATAAGTAAATGCAAATTAAAAAAACATGACACTCATTTTTTTCCTATCAGATCATTGCTTAAAAAAATAACATAAAAGTCTGGCAAGTCTATCCTAAAACAAATAGCTTTATATTCTATGGTCAAGATTGTATATTAGAAAATAATCAATCATTATGAATGAAAAACATTAAAATGTGCACATATTTTGACCCTGTAATTCCAGCTCTAGAAATTTATGTACAGGGAAAAAGCTTATATATTGTAATTCCTTGACCCCAAAAGTTTGCAAGATGAAGTATAAATAAATGCACAGCAATTGAGGGGAGTTTAGGTATACTATATTGTAGGATATTATGTGGGCATTAAAAATATTCACAAAAAATTTTAATAGCATGAAGTGAAAAGTGAAAGTGTTAGTCACGCAGTCATGTTCAGCTCTTTGCAACCTCACAGACTGTAGCCAACCAGGCTCCTCTGTCCCTGGAATTCTCCAGGCAAGAATACTGGAGTGGGTTGCTGCTCCCTTCTGCAGGGGTCTTCCCAACCCAGGGATTGAACCCAGGTCTCCTGCATTATAGGCAGATTCTTTACCATCTGAGGTACCAGAGAAGCCATTTAACAGCATAGAATGCTTACTTTATGGTACCAACGGTAGCAAGAAAGGGTAAAAATAAAAATACAACAGCTCATCTATGCATACTTAAAGCCATTACAAACAGATGCAAAAAATAAACTGTTCCCACTGCTGCTGCTGCTGCTAAGTCACTTCAGTGTCCAACTCTGTATGACCCCATAGATGGCAGCCCACCAGGCTCCGCCATCCCTGGGATTCTCCAGGCAAGAACACTGGAGTGGGTTGCCATTTCCTTCTCCAATGCATGAAAGTGAAAAGTCAAAGTGAAGTCGCTCAGTCGTGTCTGACTCTTAGCGACCTCATGGACTGCAGCCCACCAGGCTCTTCCGTCCATGGGATTTTCCAGGCAAGAGTAAACTTTTCCCACTACACTGCTGCAAATTTGGTGTCATCCTCCTCTCAGACCATCACTCTGCATATATGTTCAGGGAATGTGCACACATATATATGAATTGAAAAAAAGAAATGTTGTAACCCAGTTTCTTTTTCTCTCTCCATTCCAAAAATGTGTTCTATTGTTAGAAAACAGAAGTTACCAAGTGGTTACAAAATAGATAATTATGCATGTTTAAAAGAAGAGAGATCTAAGCTCGCCAGACAAGCTAGCCAGACAGACTGAAACATGAAAAAGGCATCTGTTTGGGTGACACCTAGAGAGGGTGTTGATGGAAAAGAAGAAGATATCTCTTTGAGGTATAAGCCCTTATTTCTCTTCCCCGCTGCTCATCCTCTCTTGACTTTGGTAAACTGTTCCTCTCTCACTTAGACCAAAAGTTTTCAGCTGGAACACCTATATTTCTTTTAATAAGATCTTGACCTGCCTTTGATGTTAAGTGCTGCATTCTTCATTTATGGCACCAACTGTAGCAAGGAAGGGTAAAAATAAAAATATAACAGCTAATCTATGCATACTTAAAGCCGTTACAAAAAGATGAAATTGATACTTTTGAACAGTGGTGGTATTGGAGAAGACTCTTGAGAGCCCCTTGAACTGCAAGAAGATCAAACCAGTCAATCCTAAAGGAAATCAATCCTGAATATTCATTGGAATGACTGATGCTGAAGCTGAAATTCCAATACTTTGGCCACCTCATGTGAAGAGCTGACTCATTGGAAAAGACCCTGATGCTGGGAAAGACTGAAGTTGAGAGGAGAAGGGGACGACAGAGGATGAGATGGTTGGATTGCATCACTGACTTGATGGACATGAGTCTGAGCAAGCTCCAGGAGTTGGTGATGGACAGGGAAGCCTGGCATGCTTCAGTCCATGGGGTCACAAAGAGTCAGACCTAACTGAGTGACTGAACTGAATTCAACTGACCTCCTTCACTGACAATCTAGCAGTCAATAGACTACTGATCCAAATGGGTCAATTTAAATACTTTTTGGGGTTTTAAAAATAGAACTGTAAAAGAGACTTCACCATTTCTAGTAACAGAAGCTTAAGACTGTGATGTTCTTCTGCGTGTTTTGGCAGCTCTGCTTCTCAACACACCGCAGGGGAGAAGCCAGTGTTCAGTGAGAGAGGATAATGCCAGCAGACAGGGGAGGCAGAGACTTACGCCAGAGAGAGATCTGGCTGGATTCTCATCTCTGGGAAAAGTAGTATCAACACTTTTGCCCTCTGTATGGTTTATTGAACATTCAATTCTCTCCAAAACTCGAGAATCTTTCTGATGAGAACCTCTGTTTCCTTACACTAACTTGACTTTCATCTCTTGACAATGTAACAACAAAAATAAGTTTCATGAAGAAGCATGACATCTGCAAAAGATAACATCGTGTCCTGCAAAAGGCAGAATATACACAGTGGCTGCAGAGCAAGATATGATGTTAAGAGATGAAACTAGAAACATGGACCAGGATCAGATGGTAAAGGACTTCAATTGCCATTCTTAAAAATGAGAAATATAGCCTGTTACCAACATGGAAACTCTGAGTGACTTTCAGCTGAGGACTGGCATGATCAGTTTGTGGTTTTAGAAGCACCTCTCCAGTGGAGGTGTGGAGAAAATATTGGTACATAACAAAAGCAAAGGCAACAATTCAATTTGGAATCTATTACGATAGTTACTGTGAAAGACTATGAAGGCTAGATGTAGTGCAGTACTGTGAAAAAATGTAGAAGAGGCAACTGAAAATATTAAGCTACTTTGGCAGGTCATGACTCTGTGTGTGCGTATATCCACCATCCAGTCTGACAAGATTCTAGGGTTAAGGTTAGGGTCTGGCTTCCCAGGTGGTGCTAGGGATAAAGAATCTGCCTGTCAATGCAGGTGACTTAAGAGAGGCAGGTTTAAGGCCTGGGTCAGGAAGATCCCCAGAAGGAAATGGCAACCCACTCCAGTATTCTTGCCTGAAAAATTCCATGGGAAGAGGAGCCTGGAGGGCTACAGTCCACGGAGCCACAAAGAGTCAGAAAATGATTAAGTGATTGAGTGCACAGGGTTATGGTCATATATTAAAAGAACAATCCTGGGTAACATCATTTCTCTTAAGATGAATTTTTATTGTCAGACTTTAGAAACATTGCATTTTAGATATAGAACACAAATTTCTCTCCCCTTATAGACTCACAGTAAGTCTGTACAAAGCATGTTGCGATCAATGCATCTGAAATAAATAATCATTTTTGTTGTTGGACTGATAATCAAGGAGGAATGTTGCCTTTTACAAAAAGGAAAATTATGGAAAATAAAAATTTAAAAAAGAGCTTTAAATTAAAAGATGGTTGCTCCTTGGAAGAAAAGCTATGACAAACCTAGGCAGCATACTAAAAAGCAGAAACATTACTTTGCCAACAAAGGTCTATCCAGTCAAAGTTATGGTTTTTCAATAGTCATGTATGGATATGAGAGTGGGACTATAAAGAAAGCTGAGCACTTAAGAATTGATGCTTTTGAACTGTGGTATTGGAGATGACTCTTGAGAGTCCCTTGGACAGCAAGGAGATACAACCAGCCCATCCTAAAGGAAATCAGCCCTGAATATTCATTGCAAGGACTGATGCTGAAGCTGAAGCTCTAATACTTTGGCCACCTGATTCGAAGAACCAACTCACTGGAAAAGACCCTGATGCTGGGAAAGATTGAAGGCAGGAGGAGAAGGGGATGACAGAGGATGAGAAGGTTGGATGACATCACCGACTCAATGGACATGAGTTTGAGAAAGCTCTGGGAGTTGGTGATGGACAGGGAAGCCTGGCATGCTGCAGTCCTTGGGGTTGCATAGAGTTGGACACAACTGAGCAACTGAACTGAACTGAAAAAAGAGCTTAAATACGGCTCTAAAGCAAATTAAAGATTAATGACAAGCAAAATCAAATTTCTTTTGTGACCCATCTTCCTCCACCTGCAGATAGCTCTACACAACACTGCAGAAGGAATCACATTAGTTTCAAATTTAAAGGGAATTACGCTAGCAAAGTAATTGCTAAACCTCCAGTAGCACCTGTCTCCAACAACTTCCTAGTTTATCCAAATGAGTAGGAGGAGGAGTATCAGCCAACGTGCCCTGGCTCTTGCCTGGCAGTTCAGAGAATTGCGTGACCTTTGTTCTTGGAGAGGAAATTGCAGCTTGTAAAAGCACATCTACGGAAAGAGCTTGCTACTCACAGTGCAATCATACTTGCCAGCTCACTGCTGTCATCCATCTCCAATGGCATTGATTTCTTGGAAGAAATGAAAATAACCAGGCAAAATAGTTGAGAAGATATTTTGCCATAACATAATATACCCAGCTGCAAACACAATCTCTATTACTTGTCATTAGTAACTTCCTTCCTGCCATTTTCCACGATGTCCTCAAGACTATAAATGCCACAGAGGGATATTTATTTGGATTTAGTATTTTCTCAGGTTTTTTTTTTAAGAGTTTGTATCCTTAATATTCATTAAAAACTAATAAGCAATAGCAAATGGTTGCTTGCTTCCTCATTTTCTCTTCAGTGAGAACTGGTGTCTTAGGCAAAAGGCAACTGGATTTAGGAATCTACTGAGGAGCATTTGAGTAGCGATGGTAAGCAGCTTGATCTGGAATAACTTTTCTGTGCCTCAGTTTTCCATCTGTAACAGTAGCTTAAAAACTGGGCCCAGATCATAGTATTGTTGGGGGATGCAATAGAAGGTTCAAGGGAAAACTAGAAGCATTTCTCCCATATGTTGGAACTGAAAATAGTTATCTAGTATGGTATTCATATTTTCTATTATTAACTCCAGAATTAGCATATCGTGGCTTCTCATTACATCTTTGATAAAGGCCAGATCAAGGAGTTTGGGTTTCATCTGGGAGGCAATAAAAAGCCATCTTGCCTCCTAAGCATACATATTCATGCCAAATGCTATGATTGTATTAAACTATAGTAGCTAAACCTATCAACTAGAAGCTTAGAGATAGTCAACAAGGGGATGTAGCAACAATCCAAGTGAACAGAGTTGAAAGACCTGGTTACAGTGACAATTAGATATCAAAGGGAGGATAGATTTAAGAGATCATTTGGCAAAAATCTGATAAATTGCTTCATAGAATCAAGGGAATTTAAAAGTTAATTTCAATATATCATTATTCCTGCAATAACTCTTTTGGTGCCCAGTCTGTGGCATCAAGGCTAAGGTTTTTCCAATAGGCATGTATGGATGTGAGAGTTGGACTATAAAGAAAGCTGAGCACTGAAGAATTGATGCTTTTGAACTGTGGTGTTGGGGAAGACTCTTGAGAGTCCCTTGGACTGCAAGGTAATCCAACCAGTCCATCCTAAAGGAGATCAGTCCTGACTGTTCATTGGAAGGATTGATGTTGAAGCTGAAGCTCCAATACTTTGGCCACCTGATGCAAAAAGATGACTCATTTGAAAAGATCCTGATGCTGGGAAAGATTGATGGAAGGAAGAGAAGGGGATGAGAGGATGAGATGGTTGGATATCATCACTGACTCAATGGACATGAGTTTGGGTAAACTCTGGGAGCTGATGATGGACAGGAGGCCTGGTGTGCTGCAGTCCATGGGATTGCAAAGAGTTTGACACAATTAAGTGACAGAACCGAACTGATGGCACTGGGAACTCAAATGCACGCTCAGTTGTGCAAGAGCTCAACATATGTTTGGCTGGGTAAGGATTTCAGCTGGAGAACTTTCTGAACAATTCCTTTTCAGTATACATGGATTTCAGCAAGATGCCAGTTCTACCTGCATTTGCTGTTTTCTTGAAGGGCAAGTTTATAAAAGCCAGGAAAAATATCTGCCTTCAGATTAGGTGGTCATTTATTATCCAAGCTTTAATTAAATTAAATTTTTTTTAGAGTGGAAATTTGATGTCAGTCATAATAGATCTCAGCAAAGGAAGGAGGGGAAGACAAGTCATACCATGTGAGAAGCAATTCAGAGAGGATTTCCTGGAGATAAATATTTGTAATGTAATTATAGATCTGTCATCAACACCACTATAATTTACTGTCAATCACCACACTGATAGGATCTTACCTTTCAAGGTATAACTTTCCTTCATTGCAATTATCTCCAGGATGAATTTTCATGCTCAAAGCCCCCAACTTAGAATTATTTTGACATAAGTTTTAAAAATTGATATTTCTATGCCAATACACAATGAAGGGGAACATTGAAAGGTCTCTGAATCTATCACTTATGTGTCTGAACATTAGTTGTAAATTGTTAGGAATACACATTGGTATTTTTACCACATTCTGCCTTTTCCTGACATACCTCACCTGAATGACCGATTTGGGATAGAGGTAGGGAAAGTCAGATAAAAGGTCTCACACAATCCAAACATTTAAAACTTTTATTTAAAAGAATTTTTAATGCAAATATGCTAGATATTGGATTTAAACCTAAGTCCTTTCAATTTTCTCAACCCAGTCTCTCTAAATTATGTTTTTTTTTTCTTTTTCATTTATTGCTGCTATTCAATATCCATCATCTGGGCTACTCAACAGCTTCCTAAATTATATTTCTGCCCATAATATTTAGCTCTCCATTTGTGAGCGTGTGATAAGTCCCTTCAGTCATGTCCAACTCTGTGTGACCCTATGGATTGTAGTCTGCCAGGCTCCTCTATTCAGGGGATTTTCCAGACAAGAATACCAGAGTGGGTCGCCATGCCCTCCTCAGGAGGTCTTCCCAATCCAAGGATGAAACCTGTGTCTCTGATGCCTTTATTCTTTATCACTAGTGCCACCTAGGAAGCCCTTGGGAAGTAAATCCATTTACTACTCTTTTTTTCTTTTTTCCATGAAAGGGGTTAGAATTAAAAAATAAACTGTAGTTCATTTGCATAACAATTAATCCTCATAGATTTGAGGGACAGATTCTTAACCACCTTGGTAGTTAAGAAGCAGCGGTGAATTGAGGAGGAGACAGAGGGGACTTCTTAGAGTAAGAGCTACAGAGATGGCTCTGTTTTCACGGACTTTTCAGAAACCTAGAAAAGACCTGCTCATCCTCTGCAACTGTGCACAAAGCAGACAGACCATTAGTGAGGACTGGCTAGCCTGTTCTTAGCCTTACTACATAGCACATTAGCCTAAGCCAAGAACTGCAGAGAATATGTTATGAAATGTTTTGACCTCCTGTCTACCTTCAATGTCATTCTTTTCATTTAGTTAACACTATTATGTTCTAGGAGTTTTTCTAAGACCTTCATGTGTATGTGAAATCGCTCAGTCATGTCCATCTATTTGCGACCCCATGGACTGTAGCCTACCAGGCTCCTCCATCCATGAGATTTTCCAGGCAAGAATATTGGAGTGGATTGCCATTTCCTTCTCTCAGAGATCTTCCCGACCAAGGGGTTGAACCCGGGTCTCCCGCATTGTAGGCAGGTGCTTTACTGCCTCAGCCACTAGGGAAGTCCAAGACCTTCATAGGCATTATCTTACTGAATCCTTAAAATATTTCTAGGAGTTGATACTATTATTATCTTTATTTTATGCGTGACTAAACTAAAGCCACGTTTGACTCCACAGCCTATCTTTTTTCCCCTTAATTTTATTACACAGTCATCCCAGGCAACAAATTAGTAAATAGTTCTAGGAAGAGTCTGAGTAATTATGACTAATTATTTCACAAAACCAAAAACCAAGTTTGTCTTCAACTCACTTGCATGATTTTCCAATCATGTACTTGCGAAGTTGGGGGGGATTGGAAAACTATTACTGTCTGAAAAACAATCTTCTAATTTAAACTCTAAAGCCTTGTCTCCAGCCAATATTCCTGAGCAAATTCATTAGAAAATAACATCTCATTTGAGTAATTTGTGATATCTTTAACTGAGATTAATAATATAATGAATATAATGTTCTTAAAAATAAGAACATAATAACTTGAAATTGACCTCAACACTGCACTTAAGTCTTACGGACATAGGGAATTTGTTTGGCCAATGTTATCTTATCCCCAAGAAATGGTCCATGCTTTCTATACTCTGAGGAGAAGAAAACAGAAAAACTAAGAGATAAGTGGGAGGAGAGAAAGTTAGAGAAGGGTGTAGACTGGAGTTCAAAATCCTGTTATTTTAATATTATTAAAATCAATATTCTTCTTAAGTAGAAAAAATGAATTACCCTAATGCTCATGAAAACATAATAAATAACTCCAGGATACTTTATAATGCACATCTACAAAAGTAATGTACTCTGTAATGATGACAGAGCTCATTGTCATCAGTAATGTGGCATGTTTATGAAGGACATCCAAATTTTAATTAGCCTATGCTAAACGGCTTTAGTATCAATTTAGGTGAAATGTGACACTTGGTAGAACCATTTGGATGGCTGCTAGGAATAACTCGTAGACCAGAATACCCAAGAGAATACTATTTCATTAAAGGACAATAATTCTGGTAGGAATTGAGACAGGATCTGAAAATGGGACAGGGAAAATAGGAGAAGTCACTTGAAAATACCGTACAGGGGTAACAATTCGGCGTCTCTTGTTTGTAGCAACTTAAAGGCATCAACTTCCTATACTAAAGAAAATAATTACCACTCTAAACAATCACAAAAAGACACACATGTTCATTGTGTTCACAATAAACTTGATTGTATACAGATCTACTGCATGTGAGCTCTGTTTGAATAAGCAGTATATTATGTTCACATTTTTATTAATCATGAAGCTTTGGACAATAACACTCTCCTTGATGAAGATATTGCAAGTCTTTGCATGTACACAGGTAAAATTCAAATTGTAGTTCCACCACTAGTTACTAGGAATATGAGTTTGAACAAGTTATTTCACTTCCCAAGTCTTAATTTGTACAAATATCATCGTTGTTGGGAATAATAAAGAATAAAGTGAAAGTGAACATATCTGATTTAATAAGTTCTGTATACATTAAAATAGTAGATGGAAAATAGCTATGCTTGAAGATGAAAAGTATATACATGTGAGTATGCTTCATGCTCTGAATCAGCCTGACTAGCCTCCAGCTTTCACTGTGTATGAATTATGTGAATAACATTATTTCTCTAAAGCCTATTTTTTCCCATCTGTAAAATGAGTATGCTAAGACTGGTTGTTTAAAATGAGCATACTAATACTAGTTGTTTAATCTTGTTTGTGTATGTTTAGGTATATGCCATTTTCATTCTATATATCTCTAGTTTTTGGAAACTCGACAGTAAGTCTGAGTTCAAGAGTGGTTTTAAAAGTGCCTGTGAGAGAGTTCATGGAAAAGAACCTCTTGAATTCATGAGATGCTTAATAAATAAATGTCAAGGGTTGGGGGGCGGAGATCTAAAAGGTTTGTGGTTGCCTTGTAGAAGCTCAGAGTTTTCTGGAAAATTCAGTATGTAGTAGTATAACAATTTAAAAAAATACTCATGACCAAATTGCTATGAGAGCATACAGCAGAGCACTTTTGAAGAGGATGCAATCAAAAACTAGGTAGAGTCAGACATGACTTAGTAACTAAACAACAACAATTTTCAAGACAGGGAACAGAGTTCAGAATTATCCAGAGGAGAACATGTATTACAAGGAGACATCATTGTGTTATGACCAGCTTAGGAAATATCTTGGTGTTCTGGCAAACCTTGAAAATTGGGCTTGAACAAATAGGTGTATGTGGGTGGTATGGAGGCTGACAATAGGTTGGAGCAGGCTTTAAAGTGTAATTATGTGTCTGTGTGTACATGAGTTAAAAACACTTAACATGAGATCTAGCCTCCTAAATTTATAAGTGTTGAGTATAGTACTGTTAACGATAGGGACGCTGTTGCTGAGAAGGTTTCTAGAACTTATTCACCTTTCAGAACTGAAACTTTATACCCCTAGCACAACATCTTCCTGTTCCTTTGCCATCCCCCAACCCCTGGCAAGCACTATTCTACTGTCTGCTTCCAAGAAAGTGACTATTTTCAGATAATCTCACATAAGTGGAATCACACATTATATGCCTTTCTGTGGCTGTCTTATTTCACCTAGCAAGAAGTCCTCAAGATTGACCCATATGCATAGGCAGGATTTCCTTCTTTTTAGGGCTGAACAATTAATTCAGTTGTATGTAAATACCACATTTTCTTTTTCCATTCGTGAGTTGAAGGGAATTAGCTTGTTTCCAATTCTTGGCTATTATGAAAATAATGTAAAATGGCAGGACTCTTTGCGACCCCATGGACTATAGTTCTCCAGGCTTCTCTGTCCTTGGGATTCTCAGGCAAGAATACTGGAGTGGATTGCCATCCCCTTCTTCATGGGACCTTCCTGACCCAGGGATTGAACTTGGGTCTCTTGCATTGCATACAGATTCTTTACCACCTGAGCTACCAGGGAAACCCATAAAATGGCATAGGCACTATAGAAAACAATATGAAGGTTTCTCAAGAAATTAAAAATAAAAGATTTGGTTAAGGAGCTTTTTATTTTCTTTGTGGCTTTCTCTTCATCTGTTGAGTGAGAGCAAGAGAAAAAGAGAGAGAGAATTAGGGAGACTGTGATATCAAAGTGGGGTGGAGAAGACCAGGAGAGAGAGAGGGAATGAATAATTTGTCTAACTTGTATTTGGATTGTCACTGTACTAAGCATATTAGGTTTCTCAGTTCAAGTTGATGCTGAACTTCTTATTAGCCCCGGGAATGTAGACAAGCCTCACAGTCTCTGCGCTTTTGTTTACCAACCCCTAGTGAGGGTATAATGATTGTACTTCTGTGTGTTCTTTGGATGATCACATGAGATCAACCCACTGCATTACTTCTGCGATGCAGGTTCGTGTTTACAAGGCCTTTTTTCATGTTATTATTATTCTACACCTGCTTGGGCATATTTTGTAATGGCAGAGACCAACCAAAATATCTATCAAAGGTTTCCTTTCTGCTTGCATGAGGAGCTGAAATATGACCACTGAGATTGCCTGCTGAGACAATCAAAACGAATATTTACTTAGGCTAGTAATGATCAATGTCTTCTGAGTAATATGGAAATTGAGTTCAACACCAGAAATAAAGCCGAGGCTCTGAAACTAAGCAAAACAGTATTACCTAATGTACTCCCCTACATAATTGCTTGTCTTCGGCTGCAATTTGCACAATACAGGGATCATTTATGTGCACTTATATATTTTACTGTTGACTGCATGACTGTGCAACACGTCCGGGGAAAGGAAGCCCCAGTAATAAGAATTCATCAAACATCCACAATTGCTTCTTAAAAAAAAAAAAAAGCCTCTAAGGAGAGTCTTTACACCAAATCCATTTATGAGCTGTCAGAAACTGTCAAAGACAAAGCCTGGAAACTGGAATTGGGGCTGAGTTCTGCTCTTACCTCACCTGCAGGGATCTTAAGCAAATTGCTTCATAAAATCTCTAGGGGAAAGAGCAGGCCAAGCAGAGTGTTATCACCCACATTCTCACAGAGAAGTTCAAGAACTCCTGGTAAAGGTCATCAGTCTCACACTGTGAAGCAGCCAGCTCTTGTAGACAGAAGATAAACTGGGTAGATTTGCTTCAAACCTCCCTGTGGGGAGCATGATCCTTAATGAGGCCCCCAAACCAAAGGCAACTGAAGATTTTGAAGATGGACTGAAATCAGATAGGTAATGGCCCCAGAGCACAGCTGGTTACTCCTTTTTTCCCCTACTTATTCACAGGAAACCAGCAAGGTATTACTCGGTATTACTGTTAAAATTACTTGATAAAGATATCGGTGTGTCTCCTGCCACTAACCTATTAAATTGTGTGTTCCCAGAAAGGCTGAAAAAAAATTCAGTTACTAAACCACTTCAGAGTTTCAAGGCACAGGAAGGACAATGGAGGTTTTACTTTTGCTGATTATTTTTCATACCAAAAAAAAAAAATTTTATAAGCTAGATCCCAATAAATAATTATTTATCCTGCCAAAATATGTTGTATTTCATAGACCTTTGGAACAAAAGGACACATAACTGTAAGAAGGAGTGGTTTTCATTTATTGTGTTCCTAGTGTCCTATAAATAAACAAACTCATTAATATCAGGCATTATGCATGCTAGTTTTTTCAAATAAGTATAAATTAAAAAAAGAACATTTTGGATGTCAAGTAATTCTTAACAAAACTAGACACCTACATGTAAACAAATAAAATTAGATCACTCCTTAACATTATATGCAAAAACTCAAAATGGATTAAAGACCCAAATGTAAGAGTGGATACTATAAAACTCTTAGAGAAAAATGTAGGCAGAGCACTCTTTGACATAAGCTGCAGCAAGATCTTTTTTGATTCACCTCCAGAGTAAATAAAATAAAAACAGAAATAAAGAATTGGTTTCTAATTAAACTTAAAAGCTTTTGCACAGCAAAGGAAACCCTAAACAAACTAAAAAGACATTTCTCACAATGGTAGAAAATATTGGCAAGCAAAGCAACAGAGAGAGATTAATCTCCAAAATATACAAACAGCTCATGCAGCTCAATATCAAAAAGACAACTCAATCAAAAAATAAGTGTAAGATCTAAATAGATATTTCTCTAAAAGAAGAGATACATGTGGCAAAAAAGCACATGAAAAGACGCTCAACATCAGTGATTATTAGAAAAATGCAAATCAAAACTACAATGAGGTATCACCTCACATCATTCACAATGGCCATTATCAAAAAACTTACGAACAATAACTGCAGGAAAGGACATGGATAAAGGGGAACTCTCCTACACTATTAATCGGAATGTAAATTGGTAAAGCCATTATGCAGAACAGTATGGAGTTTCCTTAAAAAGACTAAAAATAGGACTACTATATGACCCATGCTAAAGCTGAGGCTCCAATAATTTGGCCACCTGATGTGAAGAACTGACTCATTGGAAAAGACCCTGATGCTGGGAAAGATTGAAGGCAGGAGGAGAAGGGAACAACAGAGGATGAGATGGTTGGATGGCATCACTGACTCGATGGACATGAGTTTGAGCAAACTCTGGGAGACAGTGAAGGACAGGGAAGCCCGGCATGCTGTAGTCCATGGGGTGGCAGAGTCTCATATGACTGAGTGACAGAACTGAATTGATGACCCAGCAACCCCAATCCTGGACACAAACCCAGAGAAAACCATGATTCAAAAAGATACATACATCTCATGTTCACTCCAGCACTATTTACAACAGCTAGGACATGGAAGCAACCTAGATGTCCATCAACAGAGGAACGGATAAAGATGTAGTACATGTATAAAACGGAATATTACTCAGCCATGAAAAAACAACAAAATAATGCCATTTGCAATAACATGGATGGACCAAGAGATTGCCATACTGAGTGAAGTATGGCACAGAATGACGCATACTGTATGATACTGCTCATATGTGGAATCTTAAGAAAGGGTAAAGTGAACTTATTTACAAAAAAAGACACAAAATAAAGTCACAGATGTAGAAACAAATTTGTGACTACCAGGGGATAAGAGAGGAGGGATGAACTGGGAGATTGGGACTGACATGTACACAGTACTATATATAAAAGAGATAACTAATAAGAACCTGCTGTATACCACAGGGAACTCTACTCAGTACTCTGTAATGGCCTATATGGGAAAGTGAAAGTGAAGTCGCTCAGTGGTGCGGGACTCTTTGCGACCCCATGGACTGTAGCCTACCAGGCTCCTCTGTCCATGGGATTTCCCAGGCAATAGTACTGGAGTGGATTGGCATTTCCTTCTCCAGGGGATCTTCCCAACCCAGGGATTGAACCCAGGTCTCCCTCATTGTAGACAGACGCTTTACCATCTGAGCCACCAGGGAAAGACTCTATTAAAAAAAAAAAAGTGGATATATTTGTATGTACAACTGATTCACTTTGCTGTATATCTGAATCTATCACAATATGTAAAGCAAATATAGGCCAATAAAAAGTTTTTTAAAACCTAATTTTAAGTTTTGTTTTTTCTTGAATACTACATTTGATAACAATCAAGGTTAACAGACAAAATTCACAAAATTAAATCTTTGAAACGTAAGAAAATAAATGAAGTAAGATTTAAGATGACCTCAGTTTGAACTCTGGACTTTCTAAGCTGGAGTGCAGTAAGAGGAAACCCAGACAAAGCCCAGAAGATTCCCTGAGCGTGGGATATTAGGCTGATAGATTGGGAAGCTCAAGAAAGCTGGGCCATACCCAGAGCAGAGTACTAGAGGAAAGAGCTCTGCAAAGGATTTAAGAATGTAGCAGGCTCTAATTAGAACATTTGTGCGAGGGTTTGACTCAGATACAAGAAAACCTCTTTGAAAGGACTAGAAGAAACTTACCTGGGACACACACAGAATCAGAAGCAGTGCCTGTTGCAAAATTAGAAATACCTTGTGATTGACTAGGTATCGGTAGAAAGGTCATGCTTCAGTCATTGAGATTCTTCTAGTCTCTCTTAGCAAGCAGAGCAAAAAAATGAATATGTGCCCACTAACTGGCATACATAGACATAACTATAAACAGTTCTATTTGTAACCATTGTAATCTATAGTAAGGCAATGGCAAGTCCACAGAGTCTCCAGCTCTAATTCATTACCATGTTAAGTCACTCTATCCTCCTCCCTTTGCATGTCTGCAACCCCCCACTCTAACAGTGAAAAACCTGGCTGGCACCAAGGATACCTATTTTTTTTGCTTAATTCCATTACATATGCAGAATGTCAGAATTGTTAACTATATCCTCATGGGAACATTTTTATCAACAGGAATACAATGCTTCTGTACTTTGAATATGAGTCTCTATACTTGAAGTGTATTTTTTATAGACAACACACTTTGAATATTTTTTTAAAAATCTACTGCAACAATCTCCGACTTTCATTTCAAGGATTTGGATTATTCATCTTTTTCTTTTTTTCTGGGCTGTGCCATGGAGCATGCAGGAAATTAGTGCCCTGATTCCCTGACCAGGCATCTATCAGGGGTCGAAACTGTGTATAGTTGAAAAATAGAGTCCTAAACACTGGACTGCTAGGGAATTCCCTAGACCATTCATATTTAAAGTGATTATTAGTATAGTCAAATTAATATCTATCATGTTTTACAGTAGCATTTACTAATTGTACTTTTTTATCTCTTTTTCTTCCCTTTCTGCTTTGAGAGTCACATGATTCTATTTTATCTCCTCTTTTAGAAGATCAATTACAGTTGTTGTTGTTTTTTTTCCTGCAAACTTTTTCATTACAGTTACCATATGCATTTTTAACCTAACTTCAACTGCAAATAATACCACAGTTTCTAATAAAGTGTAGGTACCTTATCTGGTGGCTCAGATGGTAGAGAATCTGCCTGCAATGCGCGAGACCTGCCTTGATCCCTCGGTCAGGAAGATCCTCTGGAGAAGGAAATGGCAACCCATTCCAGTATTCTTGCCTGGAGGATTCCATGGACAGAGGAGCCTGGGGGGCCTACAGTCCATGGGGTCCCAAAGAGTTGGGTATGACTGAGCAACTAACATACACACACCTTATAACAGAGCATTCCCTTTCTGTCTGATAGCCTCTGTGATTTGGTAAGATTTATTTAACTTATCCATATTCTTTAATTACCCAAAACATTGCTCTTTTATATCTTTCAGCAGGCCTATTTTACATCTATTAAAGAGAGAAAAAAAATATTTCATTTATTTCTTCTCTAACACTTTCCCTTTATTTCTATAGGTCCAAGTTTCTGACCCATATAATTTTCCTTTGCCTGAAGAACTTCTAACATTTCTTACAAGTAGTTCTGCTGGCAGTGAACTAGTGAACATAATTTTGCTGGATATAGAATTCCATACTAATGTTTTCCCCACACTTTAAATATGTTATTCTACTCCTTTTGTTTGCACAATGCCTATTATTCTTGTCCTTGTTCTCCTATAAATAAGGAGTTACATTCACACATCCCTGATTTCTTTCAAGATTATCTCTGTCTTTTGTTGTCTGCAGTTTAAATATATTTAGCTAGCTAGCTAGCTATATAGTATTTATTCTGCTAGTGTTTCTAAACATTTTTTCTTTTTTTCTCACTTGAGTTTGGACACTCTTCCCAATCTATCCTCGAGCTCAAGGATTTTTTTCCTAAGTAATGCTGTCTCTACTGACCAACCAATTGAAACCATTATTTGTTTTAGTGTTTTTGCTTTTAATGTTTCCTTTTGATGCTTTCTTTCTCATATTTTCCATCATCTGTTCTTGAATAGTGTCTACTTTTGCCATTATAACACTTAATGTATTATAGCAACTTTAAATCTCCTATCTGATCATTCTAACATTATGTCATATCAGAGTCTGACTCTGAGATTTGCTTGCTGCAATATCCTGTGTGTATGTATGTATCTGTGTGAGACAGGGAGAGAGAGAGATACACACAGAAAATCATACATACTGTATTAGGAAACAGGAACTGAAGCAAATAGGCCTTTAATGTGAGGATTTATGTATTTATTTTAGTCTGGCTATAAGCTGGGCTGTCTGTTATAGCTAAAACTGACAAAAGCTTCGATTTCTCTTACATGCTTGTTGTATTCCTAGTCTTGATTGTGGAGTTCTTGATTTTTCCTGAAGATCTCCTCCCAGAGAGATTCTGTGTCTTGCAGCCTATTCCCTGAAACACTCTGTTATTACATTGAAGCTGGGCTGGTATGCTGGAGAAGCGTGGGGCTCGGTAGCGTTATGTAATCCTCCAATTAAGTCTCAGTTCTTTAATGTGCCTGTGTTTCAGGTCACAACCGTCACAGACGCTTCTTCTGCACTACAAGTTCTGGTTTGTTTGTTTTCCTTGCTCTCTACTCACTTTACTGGCTGCAGTGTTTCCATCATAGCTTCTTGAAGCCCTAACAGCAGTTGACTGGTTTACCCTGTTGGATGAGACATGGAAGCGAAAGGGATCAGGACTGGGAGATCAGGACTGTTCCCCAGTGGAGAAACAACTCTGGCTAAGTCTTTCGCTGGAAAAATCAGCCATTGTGAGAAAGCTCTGAATACATCTTACAAGGATTACTCTTCCCATCATAGTGCCAGGACTGCAAGGGAGTCTTCCTTGGTTCTCCACTGTGAGGTCCTGGAGTGGTTCCTGGAGATAAAATCCACAGAAGGGTGGAGGCTGTGCTAAACCAGTTCCCCCAGGAAATTCTCACTGTCACCTCTAGTCCACATTCAGCTCTCAGCATTTGTTGAAAATCACCATTTAAATGATCTTATCATTTTTTTGGCTCTAGCAACTTCTGATCTAGGTAAGCAGATACCAGTTGCTATATCTCTCTGAATAATCTGTGTCTCCATATTTCAGGGTATTAGTTTGTCCTATGATGGGTCTAGTAAAAGTCACAAGATTTCAGTTTGTTCAGGTTTTCTTGTTTGAAGGATGGGAGAGAAGACATCTAAGTTTTTTAATATGTTGTAGCTTAAACTGAAATCTCATTTTTTTCCTCAAGATTCATATTTTTGCTATAAAATTCTACATTGACAGACGTTTTCTTTCCTTTCTTTCCACAGCTTTATAAACATACCTTGATAAAAACATTGATCTAAAAATTGATTATTTCCAAAATCAATAATTAACCTAAAGAAAGGAGAATGGACAAGGAAATGCTTCTTCACCATTTATGACTAATTTATACACCTTTTGAGTCATCAATTTCTGAACTTCATATAGAGATTTTAATGAACAGAATGCCTGAAATAACATTTTCAGAGGCTTAAAACACAGGTAGTAAAAACCTTCCAGGAAAACATTGTGCTGGAACAAAATTTTCAAAAGTGTCAAGAGACTGTAGAGGGCATGGTCAACAAAAACAAAAAACAAACCAGGAACTGAAGAGGATTGGTTCATCTGCCGATTGATAGAAGGTGGCTTTGGACATCTAACAGTTCGAGGGAAATTGGTATAGAATAATAGACTAGTGTAAAATTTACATCCAAATCCCCTAATATCACAATCACAGTGCCTTATATGGAATTGTTTGCATATTCCTTAGACACTAGGGAGGTTTATAAATTACAATTACATATCAAGAAAAAAATAAAAGAATGTACGTGTGTGGATGTATGTGAGTATCTTTCTGTTGGTAATGCATGTTAAGACAGCTGTATGTCTTCTTTGGAGAAATGTCTATTTAGTTCTTTGGCCCATTTTTTGATTGGGTCGTTTATTTTTCTGGAATTGAGCTGCATAAGTTGCTTGTATATTTTTGAGATTAGTTGTTTGTCAGTTGCTTCATTTGCTATTATTTTCTCCCATTCAGAAGGCTGTCTTTTCACCTTGCTTATACTTGCTCAACATCACTCATTATTAGAGAAATGCAAATCAAAACCACAATGAGGTACCACTTCACACCAGTCAGAATGGCTGCGATCCAAAAATCTGCAAGCAATAAATGCTGGAGAGGGTGTGGAGAAAAGGGAACCCTCCTACACTGTTGGTGGGAATGCAAACTAGTACAGCCACTATGGAGAACAGTGTGGAGATTCCTTAAAAAATTGCAAATAGAACTACCTTATAGCGTATGCTGGGCATACACACCGAGGAAACCAGAATTGAAAGAGACACATGTACCCCAATGTTCATCGCAGCACTGTTTATAATAGCCAGGACATGGAAACAACCTAGATGTCCATCAGCAGATGAATGGATAAGAAAGCTGTGGTACATATACACAATGGAGTATTACTCAGCCGTTAAAAAGAATTCATTTGAATCAGTTCTGATGAGATGGATGAAACTGGAGCCGATTATACAGAGTGAAGTATGCCAGAAAGAAAAACACCAATACAGTATACTAACACATATATATGGAATTTAGAAAGATGGCAATGACGACCCTGTATGCAAGACAGCATAAAAGACACAGATGTGTATAACGGACTTTTGAACTCAGAGGGAGAGGGAGAGGGTGGGATGATTTGGGAGAATGGCATTGTAACATGTATACTATCATGTAAGAACTGAATCGCCAGTCTATGTCCGATGCAGGATACAGCATGCTTGGGGCTGGTGCACAGGGATGACCCAGAGAGATGTTACGGGGAGGGAGATGGGAGGGGGGTTCATGTTTGGGAATGCATGTACACCCATGGTGGATTCATGCCAATGTATGGCAAAACCAATACAGTATTGTAAAATAAAATAAAGTAAAAATGAAAGAAAAAAAATGTGTAAGTCAAATAAAAAATAAAAAAAATAAAAATTAAAAAAAAAGACAGCTGTAAGTTTTCTAAATGTGTGGCACTACATGGTGAAGAGAATATTTATAGCTAGTTTTTGGAGAAACTACAGAATTATTAAAGCACATAACTAAGAGATTAGGGCATGAGTTAACTTAATTACTGCCCCATCCCCTCAATTTCATACCTGACAAAACTGCCCTAAACTTTAAAAATTTTGGCCCTGTCTGCTTCATCTGTACACATACACACACACACACACACACACACACAAACACTCACTAAGAATGTATTCAGCAAACTGCAGTCTTGATAACACATAAGATCTTTGAAGCCTCTCACTTGAATTAGGCAGTCTGGCTTACAAGCCATTTCCTGTCACTGCTCCAAATTTACGTAATATCTGATCCTTCCTTCACTTCCTGTTTCCTGTCTCTCATTAATGGACTGTTAGAAATTATGTCCCCTTAGAGCTTCTTAGGGCTAGTAAAGCAATGCTCAAAATTCTCCAAGCCAGGCTTCAGCAACACGTGAACCATGAACTTCCAGATGTTCAAGCTGGTTTTAGAAAAGGCAAAGGAATCAGAGATCAAATTACCAATATCCACTGGATCATGGAAAAAACAAGAGAGTTCCAGAAAAACATCTATTTCTGCTTTATCGACTATGCCAAAGCCTTTGACTGTGTGGATCACAATAAACTGTGGAAAATTCTGAAAGAGATGGGAATTCCAGACCACCTGACCTGCCTCTTGAGAAACCTGTATGCAGGTCAGGAAGCAACAGTTAGAACCGGACATGGAACAACAGATTGGTTCCAAATAGGAAAAGGAGTATGTCAAGGCTGTATATTGTCACCCTGCTTATTTAACTTATTTGCAGAGTACATCATGAGAAATGCTGGGCTGGAAGAAGAACAAGCTGAAATCAAGATTGCCAGCAGAAATATCAATAACCTCAGATATGCAGATGACACCACCCTTATGGCAGAAAGTAAAGAGGAACTAAAAAGCCTCTTGATGAAAGTGAAAGAGGAAAGTGAAAAAGTTGGCTTAAAGTAAATGAAGATCATGGCATCTGGTCTCATCACTTCATGGGAAATAGATGGGGAAACAGTGGAAACAGTGTCAGACTTTATTTTTGGGGGCTCCAAAATCACTGCAGATGGTGATTGCAGCCATGAAATTAAAGACACTTACTCCTTGGAAGGAAAGTTATGACCAACCTAGATAGCATATTAAAAAGCAGAGACATTACTTTGCCAACAAAGGTCCATCTAGTCAAGGGTATGTTTTTTCCAGTGGTCAGGTATAGATGTGAGAGTTGGACTGTGAAGAAGGCTGAGCACTGAAGAATTGATGCTTTTGAACTGTGGTGTTGGAGAAGACTCTTGAGAGTCCCTTGGACTGCAAGGAGATCCAACCAGGCCATTCTGAAGGAGATCAGTCCTGGGTGTTCATTGGAAGGACTGATGCTAAAGCTGAAACTCCAGTACTTTGGCCACCTCATGCGAAGAGTTGACTCATTGGAAAAGACTCTGATGCTGGGAGGGATTGGGGGCAGGAGGAGAATGGGACAACAGTGGATGAGATGGCTGGATGGCATCACCGACTCGATGGACATGAGTTTGAGTGAACTCCAGGAGTTGGTGATGGACAGGGAGGCCTGGCGTGCTGCGATTCACTGGGTCGCAAAGAGTTCAGTTCAGACTGAACTGAACTGAACTGAGAGTTTCTTTAATAAAGAAATGGAGAACCTCACCCAAGGACACAATACAGGAAAATGACAGAGTGCCTAGACATTCAGGGAAAGGTAGATAACTGATGCATGCCTTAGCTGTTTTACACACCAGTTCGAGTAAATGATGGAACTTCTCGCTGGCTTAGACAACCTCCAAATGCATCCTCTTTCCACTTTATAATATGATCTCTCAGTTTTCAGCATATTTTTGATTATTCAGTGTTTGCTGCTACTGATAATGTTATTTCAAAGTATAGCCCTATCTTAAAAAAATTTAAATATAATAAGTAAGTTTGAATTTTTCAGATAAAATTAATTTGGAAATCCTCAGAAGAATAAATATAATTTGCTCATTAAATTATAAACCAAATGGTGATTTCATCTAGAAATACTACCTAATTAATATTATTTCTGAAAGCTAGTAAGTTCATAAAATTAATTTAGAATATATTGTAGAAATGTGTTAAGTCACATTTTTCTTTAAAGTCAGGCTATTATATCTCTTAACTAGGAAGAGTAACTATTCAAAAGGATTTATTAGACAATGATCACATTCTTAACAATCTCAGATGATTTTCTCAAAATATCAATAAGCTATTAAGATACCCTGGAACTCTTTCATTATCTATAGCCTTAAAAATAGACTAAATTTTTCAGGTCAATTTCATTCTAGATTTGGCAAATGAACAATTGGAAAAAGAAAATATAGAATCTGATATTAGACATAACATATATGGTGTTTCAGTTTTTCCATTTAAATTCAAGGGGGTTAAAAACCTACACTCTTTAAATTTAGAACTCTAAGTCTAAAAAAGTGGAAATATAATAATTTCTATCACAAAAAGTGGTTGCAGGCATGAAAAGTAATAATGAGTGCCAAATACTGTTTCTATTGCCTTGTACAGAGTGAATGTCTCATATATGATTTAATAATTTGGATATTCATTCATTTTCAAATATTTGATTCTCCAGAGTGAGCACTGTTTCAGGCACTGGGGATATAGTAATCAAGAAATCAATTAAAATCTTGCTCTCAAAGAGGTTCCATTCTGGAGGAGGGACAAAAGACAAATTATATAAATACATAAAAGTGAGAGTTGGACCATAAAGAAGGCTGAGCACTGAGGAATTGATGCTTCCAGATTGTGGTGTTGGAGAAGACTTGAAGAGTCCCTTGGACAGCAAGGAGATCAAAGCAATTAATCCTGAAGAAATCAACAGCTGAATACTCATTCAGCTTCAGTATGAGCTGAAGCTGCAATACTTGGGCCACCTGATACGAAGATACATAGAGCCAACTCATTGGAAAAGACCCTGATGCTGGGAAAGACTGAAGGTGGGAGGAGAAGGGGATGACAGAGGATAAGATGATTGGTTGACATCACTGATTCAATTAACATGAGTTTGAGCAAGCTCTGGGAAACAGTAAAGGACAGGAAGGCCTGGTGTGTTGCAGTCCATGGGGTGGCAAAGAGCTGGACACGACTGAGTGACTAGACAACAACATCATGTGTTAGTAACAAAGACAAAGAAGAAAATACAAAGCAAGGAAAAGCTACAGGAAATTCGAGGGTAAGGCCAGATAAAATACAAGATGATCAAATTTGACTTTCCAGTAAACAACACATTTTTTTTTTTTTGCATAAGCATGTTTTATGCAGTATTTCCTATGTAATGTCAGGACATACTTATACCAAAACATTTTTCACTGTTCACATGAAATTAAAAATACACTGTGCATTCCATTCTTTTCTAAATCTGGAAACCCTGGAAGTAATATAAATTTTACATGAAATTGCAAGAGAAAGTGACTTGAGTGAGTCACAAAAAGAAACAAAGGAGCCAGGTAAGCATATTGGGGAAGAACATTCAGAAAAGAGCAAGTGCCAAAACCCTGAGCGGGGAGGATGCTGGGTTGGAACATGGTAGCCAATATGGCAGGAGCTAGGAGGCTGACTCCAGAAGAAGAAAAGACCACGGATAACAGGCTATCTGAAGCAATAAGGCTTTGTCGGCCAGAGAAAGGATTTTGTCTTTTATTCTGAGTGAGATGAAAGCTACAGAGGGCTTCTGCACAGACAACTAGCACAGCGTTTCTTTTGGTTTAATGGGCTTGCTTTGGCTTCTATGTTCACAGTGTACTACAGGAAAACAAAGAACCAGAAATCAGGTAGGAGGCTCTGATAACAATTCAGGCAGGAGATAGGAATGGCTTGAGATGTTCTGGTGGCAGTTGGGATACTGATAGGTGGTCAAAATCTGGATATATTTTGAAGGCAGATGTGAGAGCATTTCCAACAGACTGAATCTTGAAAATAAGACAAAGATGGCTTCAAACTGAAGGTGAAAGCACACATCATCAGAGCTATGCTTTTGCCCCCAGAGTTGTGTTTTTTTCTGGGGTAGGGGGTTAGGACTAGTCTCTTACTTCAAGGAAGATGAAAGGAATATTTCAAAGACTGTTCTTTTTCCTAAGGGATCTACTGTTTAAGGGGACTAATATTACAATGAATGAATACAGATTTTGAAGAAATACTATCTCCATCACTTATGAGATTTGTGATTTTGGACCAACTCGATTTTTTCTTTGGATCTCAGAATCATCAATAAAACAGGTATGATACCACCTACACTGAACCTTCTCAGCCTCCAGAAGTAAATATTTGTTCTATGGCATTTTTATATGTAGCAAACTAAACAGTCTAAAGTAGTTCAGTTACTCAGTCATGCCTGACTCTTTTTAAACCCCATGGACTGTAGCCCACTAGACTCCTCTGTCCATGGAATTTTCCAGGCAAATATATTGGAGTCGGTTGCCATTTCCTTCTCCAGTCTAAGGTAGTAGATATACACATTTTGATTTTCCATTCTTTTGCTGACGGAAACTTGGGTTGTTTCAGCATTTGGGTAACATGAATAATGCAGCAGAGGATATTGACATTAAGTATGTGTTTGAGTTTGGATGTGTCGCCTCTTCTTATATACATTTTTGGAAAGTCTAAGAAGAATTGGCATTACTTTTTCTTTCAGTGTTTGACAGAATAACCCATGAAACCATATAGTCCTGGAAATTTTCCTGTTTGGAAATGTTTATTTATTTTTTTATTGAATTAACTCTTTGATTTTTGCTGGTGTATTCAGGCTTTCTATTTCTTCCTGATTCAATTTTTATTTTCTTTTAGGTTATCCCATGTGTTCGCATGCAATTGTTCATAATACTCCTTATGAGCCTTTCTATTTCTGAAGCAACTGTTGTAATGGCTGAATTTATCCTCTCTCTCTAGTCTAGCTAAATGTTTGCCAGTTTTCTTTATTTTTTTCAAAAAATCTGTTTTTAATACTCTTATTGTTGAAGGCTGTAGTAGTGCATATGTTTAGAGATTATTTCAAGCTACTTTTGTAAAGACTATACTCTGTTGGGGTGGCCAACTGAGTCCTCTGTTTCTTAGTGTTTGAACAGAAATTTCCTTGAATGAGAGCTGCACAACAACAGCATCATCGTCAACAACAAAAACATGAAAACAACTCAAGTGTTTACCGTTTGGCTCTGTGCTAGAATACTCCTTCAGTCTCCTAGAGACTGGCTAAAAGCAAATGCTTATGGGACTTCTTGGGATTCCTTCATATATATAGGTGCTTTTGACTGTCTAACTATCCCAAAGGATTTCCCAGTTTTTTCTCTTGTGTTTTGGACAATCTATTGTATGTCTCATTCACAATCTTTTGCCCCATGTATCTATGAGTTGTTAGTTCCCCTACAGTTTTTTTTCTCTCAAGAAATGAACACTGCTTTTTCTAATGAGTTTCAGAAAAAGTGAAACTGGGAAGAGCCTTGCATCCATCATTCAGCTAAGCTCCTGGACATGTTCAGTTCAGTTCAGTTCAGTCGCTCAGTTGTGTCCGACTCTTTGCACCCCATAGATTGCAGCAAGCCAGGCCTCCCTGTCCATCACCAACTCCCAGGGTTTACCCAAACTCATGTCCATTGAGTTGGTGATGCCATCCAATCGCCTCATCCTCTGTCATCCCCTTCTCCTCCCACCTTCAGTCTTTCCCAACATCAGGGTCTTTTCCAATGAGTCAGCTTTTCACATGAGGTGGCCAAAGTATTGGAGTTTCAGCTTCAACATCAGTCCTTCCAATGTTAGAAGAGAGATATACAACAGTTTGTGAATAAGGTCTGCTCTGCTTCTTCTGAAGCCAGGAATCAGGGTCCCACACTGAGAATGTGGGCTGCCATTTTCAAGACCGACACCACACCTATGCAGGAAGGTTTAAGACAAGTTTAAGTAAATATTCCACAAGGGTTTTCTACCTTTTATATTTTTAACTTTTATTGGAGTATAATTGATTTATAATATTGAGCTAGTTTCTGTTGTACAGTAAAGTGAATCAGTTATACATATACATATATCCACTCTTCTTTAGATTTTATTCTCATATAGATCATTGCAGAGTACTGAGTTTCCTATGCTATAGAGCAGGTCCTTGTTAGTTACCTCTTTCATATATAGGTGTGTGTATGTCAATCCCAATCTCCCAATTTATCCCTTCCCCTCATTCTTACCCCGTAACCATACATTTGTTTTCTACTTTAAAAACTATATTTGTTTTATAAATAAGTTCATTTGTACCTTTTTATTGAGATTCCACATATTTGTCTTTCTCTGACTTATTTCTACTTTTTAAAAATTGCTTCCTTCTTGATTTAGTGCTCACTCATGTTCATTTGGTTGTTAGAAATTTTTGTTTACCAAAATTTAGACAAAGTTGACTCTAACAGCTTTTTTATTTTTTTGGATGTTTCTATAAGTATATGGGATGTTGGGCTTCCCTTTCCACCATTTTTGTGAAGTAACTATCCTACAGATATTTTTAATCTTTTATTTAAAACCTGTTTTACATTTACAGAGGAGTTACAAACATAGTTAGTTCAAAGAATTCTCATTTGTTTTTCTTAATGTCCATGTATAGGTTTAAGGGCTTCCCTGGTAGCTCAGCTGGTAAAGAATCTGCCTGTAATGCAGGAGACCCTGGTTCGATTTCTGGGTCGGGAAGATCTTCTGGAGAAGGGAAAGGCTACCCACTTCAGTATTCTGGCCTGGAGAATTCCATGGATAGTCCCTGGGGTTGCAAAGATGCAGACACGGCTGAGCGACTTTCACTTTAGTATAGGTTTATTTTTATTACCATGCATGTGAGGGACAGATTCTTAGTAGAGGAGATGGTGAGAGGAAAATATTCAGAAACTGTATTTCCAGACATAATATTAAAAGTATAGGAATGGCATGGAAATAAGGGAATAGCAACAAAAATGAACCAAAAACTCACTTTGTGTCAAGGTATTTGTATCTCCCAAAGAGAACAGTTGACAAATTGGCAAGTAAATCTACACTATTTTATCTTGCCCATACTTAATTGCCTGGGGCTGTCTATCAAGTTCTGAAAATATAGTTGAAAATAATTTAAATACACAATTATTTTGCTTATAATCATAATTGTTTTATATGCATGTATTTTTATTATTTTATAGCTATTATCTTAAAAGTAAATGCTATAAAACATGAGTAATATGCTATTATTATCATTTCTTATTTATAACAAGTAATTCCATATATTCTTTGGTTTATTGTGTCAAGGTATGAATATTTAAAGACACAGGAAATCAGAATCAAAGTAATTTTTATGAAAATTAAGTGCATTAGGGATATAAATCCTCTCAAGAAAAGATTCAGACCTCATGACACATATTTAAACATTAGGGTTTGGATACATTCGTTTGTGTGGTGTGTGTGCTTAGACAAGATATATTTCCTAAATAATACTGAATGATCATAAATTAGGTAATCATAATTTCTTGACAAACTTTTCTATTGACCATTTAAAATTTGCCCAAAAATTCATGTATCACTTGAATTTATTAGTAACTTCTACCTTTCTATAATTAAAATGCCTTTTGGTTATATAGTTTTATCTCTGTCCTAGATCCAATGAAGAACTATAAAGGAATATGGTAAATGAGAGTGATATTGAGACATTTAATCCTAGCACTAATATATTTGGAACCTGTAATATTTAGAACATGATGAAATAGTATAGTATAGCTTGATTTTCTTTGGTAGTCTCTTTGGCATCCTTGTCACATTAACTTGACTGAATTGAATGTTTTATGACAATACATAGTAGAGGAAATTCAATCATATTTATTACTGAATTAAAAAGAAATGAATGTTGAAGTTAAATTGGATAAGGGAAACATGAATACTCTAATTGAGACATACATTAAAAGGCTATTAAAGAAAAATCAATATTAATTTCTTTCTGAGTCTGAAATTTTAGGGAAATTGAATAAATATCATCTTGTCAGATTTATTCATTTTTAGGTATTATTCGTGCAGAGGTTCTGAGTCAACTAGATCGATTTTCATATTAAGCAGCACATTTTAGCTTCTCTGAGACTCAGTTTCCTCATTTGTAAATTTAAGGAAAAATTTCCACCATGAAGTAATTTTAAGAGGAGTATATTTTAATGTTTAACTATGTAGAAGCATCACTGTGTTTATAAAAATACGAATACTTAGAAGTCAAAATGGGAGATTTTCATACATTTTAAGTCAGAGTGGATGATGGGACACTTTTAGTCATAATGAGCAATGAAACTCAACTTTCAGTAAGAAAATGAAAGCAAAATCCTTATCATCAAGTTTAATCTTAAAAAACTTAATAGAACCATTTATCAATCCACACAGATATATATATATATATACTTAAGTGTATATAATTAAAATCTAACATATATTTATATAGTACTGTATACATATAAATTTTTATCTTTAAAATCACAATATAATCTCAATGAATACTAAAAATCTAACAATATATGTCTCTAATCACAGTGCATTAAAAGTGGAATTTAATAGTAACATAACAAAATAAAACATTATAAAGAGCCTTATGTGATTAGAGTTTCATAAAACAAGGCAAAAAAAAAAAGGAAAAGATTAGTATAATGGAAACAGTGACCAACATTATGCAAGAGGAAGGTGTTGTTCTTGGTTTTCTGGCCTTTCCTGTGGCCATTTGCAGAATTCAAGGTGGAAGCACCTTTACTGGGTCTGATTAAAAAACCAGAGTTCAAATAAAAACCCAGATAATCTGCATTGGATCCATTAAGAAATCAAGGAAAAGACAAACAAACAAAACAAAAATAGATTAGTTTTGGTAGTAAATTTATTAAATCTCAATTTAACCTACCATATTTGCTAATATAACTTCTTCTCAAGGGAGAGAGACAAAGACAGGGAGAGAGATGGTAAGGAAGTAAACAAAGGAAAAAAAAAAAAGGAAAGAAAAAACAAAAACAACAGACCCCATGGTAAGGAAGGAAAGAAGAAAAAACAGAATTGGAAAGGAGGGAGAGAAATGATGCTATCTAATCAAATGTCAAACATATCGCTATGGCTTTAACCGTTTTAGACAAAATGTAGAATCAAGCCTTATCAATGTCTGCTTGTTTCATTTCCAGACTAAATCTGCAGATTGAATGAGTGCATGCAAATTATCAGGAACATGTTTCGTTGTCTGTAACCTTTGGCAGAGCCTAGTCTTTGGCTCACATTTTACTCAGCAGAGGTAAATATTTGCTTATAAACTTCTGAGTTTCTTGACTTGCCTTGAAGCACAAAAGTTTCACCAATGGATGAATTTATCCTAGCTTTTCTTTTTAACCCTCCCCTACATTTTTCACTTTCCCGTTTTATAATTTGGAAATAAGGATTAATGACTAAAGAATCAGTCATTTAAATATTTTGAGAAACTGCTATAAAGGAATATAATAAATATTTGAGGACAATTTTTTCATTGGCAATTTAATACTATGCACTGCCTCTTTGAAATGAATCTAAAATGTCATGTACATTACATTAATTGGATTGCATCTAAGCACATTCTGAGCACTTGAATTATAGGGAAAATGTTTTTGAATTGCTATCACATTACAAGAGGTACCTCTGAGTCAATCAATGTAAATATACTTCTTTATATATTTACTTTTCCCCCAATGCATACTACAGTGAGCCATATTTATGCTAATCACTGCATTTAGATAAGCTTGCACTTACATTGTATGTAACATTAGTCAGAGAACATTAAATACGTATATTCTTCACAGATGTACTACTGTAACGTTAAAACAGGATCATTACTTGAAGAAACACAATAGACTGCAAACTTAAAATATATTTCCTCAAAAGGATGGCTCATAAGAAGAAGTCAAAAGAGAGAGTGAGACAGCTGCTTATATAGCTACACTACCCCATCAGTTTATTACTATCCCCTTGTACCATCTCGATGCACTCTTTGTAGTCCCCATCTTCTGGGTAACTTTATTAGTTTTCCTCTACTGGAGTGTAAGAGAGTTGTGTTATTTTCTGTCACTCCATCCGTGGTTAAAACCAATGACATTTTTTCCCTTTGTCCAAGGCTAAAAGTATCCTCATTTATCTTCAGAAAACTAAAGCTTGGTTCAAGATAAGACAAGATATGTAGTCAGCGTACAACACAGCATGCAAACCAAGACAAGGAAAGAATCAAGAGTTGATGCTGTGGAATTGCTGTTTCGGAGATGGAGATCTAAAGACAATCAGGAGACTCTACTGCTGTGTGGATCCTGCCTCAGTGTATCTGTGTATGTGTGTGTGTGTGTGTGTGTGTGTGTGTGAGTGTAAAACTATGAAATATTAAAAAAAATAGTGACTCCTAGAATATGTGACACAGATTAGTTTCCATCACCCTTTCTTTATTTCTGCTAATAATCAGAAGTGAAATAGTGATAATTGACTAACACACTGAAACTAAGCTGTATTTAATTTTTGTGTACAAATAAACATACAAATAAAATAATAAAATACACATAAATATAAACTATAGAAATAACTATTTCAGTATAAGAAAAAGGGTAATGAATTAATATTTAAATTACATGAATATATTGTATAAAAAAGAATGAAACTACACATATGCCTTTGTTCATTGTAAAAATATTATTTTAAATTCTTAGGTTAATTTTTGCAAATTTGTCAAATATATAAAGAAAATAATTCTTTTATGTTTATCAACAGGAAAGCTGCATTTTTTAAGCTATCTTCATTTATTATTGACCAAAACACTTTTTATTAATTATAGTTTTGAAAAATTTAAAATGAAATGCTACACACACACATACTTCTCACTTTACTATTCGTTCCAAACTTGCAGTATTAGCCATAATTTTTTCCTTTAGGATTGAGTATGTTGCTTTCAAATATCTCTGTAGTCAAATGTTTCCACTAAAATATTTTCAACATGAAATTTATTATTGATTTCATTTCTACTTGATAAGAACTTCTGCAGCTATTCTTTGTGGAATATTCTGAGATAATGGCTAAGTAATAATGAACACTGACATTATTTAATTTGTTGCTTTAGAAAAAGTGTTTGTTCTTGATAAACATAATCTTTCAATTATAGGCTTTCAAATGTGGCCCTTCTGATTTCTTCTGGCAATTTAAAACTAACATTTTTCATAATTCTTTCTGGGTGTTTAAAATTTTGATTATTTTGCCTATGTAAATGTTCATTTTCAACATTTTATTTTTCCTTAGTTAATGGCTTTCTAAATAATTTATTTGTGGAGAGCTTAAGGGAAGAGATTTAAAGCTCTTGGTTAATGATGAACATTATTTATTAAATATATTATACACATAACATAGTATATAGTATTTTATTATACTCTATAAAATTTATATGCTATATAAACTAAATATGTATGTTAAACACACATATATATGTATATGTATATATATGTGTGTATATATATATATATATATATATATATATCTTTCTGTCTTTTTATACAGTTCTTAAGGTTCTCATGGCAAGAATACTAGAGTGGTTTGCCATTCCCTTTTCCAGTGGATCATGTTTGTCAGAACTCTCCACTATGACCCATTATCTTGGGTGACCCTACACAGCATAGCTCATTTCAAATTGTGCTGGAGAAGACTCCTGAGTGTCCCTTGGACAGCAAGGAGATCAAACCAGTTAATGTAATACTCACTGGAAAGACTGATGTTGGAGCTGAAGTTCCAATATTTTGGTTATCTGATGCAAACAGCCAAATCACTGGAAAAGACCCTGATGCTGGGAAAGGTTGAGGGCAGAAGGAGAAGAGGGTGTCAAAGGATGAGACGGCTGGATGGCATCAATGATGCAATGGACATGAACGTGGGCAAACTCTGTGAGACTATGAGGAACAGGGAGGCCTGGAGTACAGCAGTCCATGAGGTTGCAAAGAGACACGATTGGGCAACTGAACAACAACATATATATGTATATGTACATATGTATGTATATATGTATGTATATGTGTATATATATATGTATATGTATATATATGGGCTTCCCTGGTGGCTCAGCTGGTAAACAGTCCACTGCAATGCTGGAGACCTGTTCAATCCCTGGGTTGGGAAGATCCCCTGGAGAAGGAAACGGCTACCCATTCCGGCATTCTGGCCTGGAGAATTTCACAAAAAGTCGGACATGACTGAGCAACTTTCACTTTCACTTTTCATTTTCATAGAAGTGTGTGTGTGTGTGTGTGTGTGTGTGTGTGTGTGTGTGTGTGTGTAGGCTTGTCTTTGATTCTGTGTATGTGCTTTGATCTCTGGTTATACTCACTGTAATCTATTCTACAAAGAAAACAACACAGAAAAAAATAGGAGTTTATGTTGATTCTATTACTTAAAAAAAGGAATGTATAGTGGTTAAAGAAATGAACTGCAGCCAAAGAAAGCTCTAAGGCTTTTGAAGTCTAAAATCTTTACCCCAAAATAAATCTATATGGCAGAGTCCAGTGTGTTGGGTGTTGACTAGATAATTGAGATTTTTTTTTCAAAATAATTTCTATACAACATAATAGTATACACACATATATAGTACATCCATGTACACTTATGCATATATATAGATACAGATATACTGTATATAACATTTTATAATATATACTTTTATAACATATATATATATGTACATACTATACACTCCTTCCCTCTGTCTCTCCCTTCTTTCTTTCATCCTGCTTTCCCTCTCTCTTCCCCCATTCCTTTTATATATCATTTATTTATTAAACATTTATTGTATTCTTACATGTACCAGGAAACAAGTTCTATGAAAGATACATAAGTTAGAATTGCTCATAAGCTAGGGGAGAAAATGGACCCAAAACTAACAATTATGGTTAATTATAGAGATGTCCAAGGAGATACGAGGGCATAGTACGTTAACGAATATCAGTTCTGAATTCATGGTAGATCCATGTGACTGTATTCAACAAGACAGTGCACAAATAATCAGTTTTGAAATGAGCTTCTAACTGAGAAATTTGAGAAGAAACATTGCTTAAATCAATACAGAATACTTCCTATTTGTTAATAACAAGATATATTCATAAATGTATTTCTCTTTGATCTTTGCCACCAGGAAAATTCATGTTAAAGATTAACTGCATGTATTTTGCTGCATTTCCCTGAATTGTGATTGTGTTTTATGTATTTTAAGTTCCCGAATCCTGCTCATTTTATTTGCATAAGAGCAAAGAAAATACCGTGTATTTAATAAATATGGCTTATTATTTATGTGATGAATTTCACTTAAACTAAAAATTCTCAACTATTTACCTGTGGAAAATTGCAAGTAACATGCATATTGAATATGTACTAGGTTTTACAATAATGTATGTTATTTGAATTAATATACTCTGTACTTTGGGCTTCCCGGCTGACTCAGTCTGTAAAGAATCTGCCTGCAATTTAGGAGACCTGGGTTTGATCCCTGGATTGGAAAGATGCCCTAGAGAAAGGAATGGCTACCCACTCCAGTATTCTTGCCCAGAGAATTCCATGGACAGAGAAGCCTGATAGGTTACAGTCCAAGGGATTGCACAGAGTCAGACAAGACTAAGCGACTAACACTCACTTTTCAATTCACTCTGCACTTCAAAAAATACTGAATTATTTAAAATAATATGGAAGTGAATGCACAACAAGTCTACACAGAATAAATAAAAACACACTCACTTAAGGAAAAAATTCAAACAAATCCTCTAGTTTAGCCTCTAGAAAAAATTCTACTTTACTAATGCTCTTTCTTTCCCTTCCTTTACATCATCACTGCCTGAATTTTGCATTTAAGAATTCATCTACACTAATAAATTGTTAGCCTGAGTCACTGTGAAAAGTAATTGTCCAAAAGATATTTTTTGGTTTCACATAAGAGGTGACAAGTGGTCAAAGCAACAGAGTGTGATTTATTTGGAAGGATGTATTAGAGTGTCATTCGTTGCAGCTTTTTTAAAAAGGTGAAACACAGGTATTTAAATAAGCATATTGCATTAGTGAAGGTTTATAGAAAAGTAGTAAACACATTGAGCCGCCATTATTTTGGTTATTAACACTAAATTTCAGAATTAACTTAGAGGGGAAATAAAAGAAACTTTAAAATGAAGTGTATGATTAATACCAATCTAAAGACTAGTTGAAATTTAAGCTTAAATCCTGATGCTTTTTCCAACTAAATTAATCTTAAGTGAAATTTTTTTTTTCTCTAAGAACAGAAGGCTAATTAACCTTAGTACCTTACAGCACAAATAACCAGAACAATATAACAAATCGGCTAAAAATCTTTATAATTTAAAAGCAGAAATCATTCTTATAATCATCTGACACATTTATGCAACAAGAAGGATAATTAAAACATAACATTAATTACTGCTGGAGATATGAGAAAAAGTGAAAGATTATAAGCTACGTTAGTTAACAAATTGTGTGGCCTTTAGAAAGTTATAATATCCCTCTAGTTCTCACATTTTTTAATGAAAAATGAGATTGAATAATCCCTATAGTTCAAATTTTTAAAAAGCCCCTAAAATATGGAGGTTCAGGCTGAGAATGACAAAGCTGTTTAAATCTGGATTGCATCACACAGTAGAAGACAAAGCTAAACTGTATTTTAACAGCTACCAACTAGTTCATATTAAAAAAGCAAGGAAGAGAGAAATCAAAGAATAGACACATATTACAGACTAACATAAGGGAATAATCCAAAATGTCTTTACTTAGGTAAAACTTTGAAACCCACAAATGGAATTAGCTATATGCTAAATATTATAGCAATGGAAATTTTAATAAATGATTTGCTCTCAAATAAGTCAGTTTTTATAATAGAGAAAATAATTATGTTAATCATTTTTTTGCATTTATATTTGTGTGTGTTTTAAATCTTATACAAATTACAATTAAACTCAAAGAGAAGGAAGATATTCATACCTGGAATGGAGAAGATGGGGAGAAAAGAGAAATTTGACAAAAGCCCTAAGAGACCTGTATCTTGCCATTAAATTTTAATTATTTTCATAATTTATGTAAATAGCAACTAAAAATGGCACTGTTCCCTTGTTATCATTTCCTTTTTGTCTCTCATGACAATATATTCTGATAACATATGATTAAATATTCCAAAGCTAACATAGCTCATGACTGCACGTACCTGGAATGATCATGTATTTTAAGAATGAGATTTAGTTAAATTTTAGGACAACATACAGTCGACTCAAAGGAAAAAATAATTAATTTCCTGAAAATTTCTATTTTTAATATATTATTCAAATTCTGCAGTTTTTACAAATATACATTTAACTTTCCTCCCAACTGCAACTTTCTCATTGTTCCTATGTATAGGAACTTTTGATCTCACTCAGCTAGTGATTTTGAAACTTATTTTATGTATTTCTTTTGTACTTGAGACTATTCAAAATTATATGATACTTCAATTATACTGAATTTTCTATTAAGGTAAAATACAAATTAATATAGTACGTTACATTTTATAAATCTAACAAAATTATTTTAAATGAAAGCTTATTTTGTCATGACCCTCAGTTTACATGAAGTGAGTGAATGATTATTTACAAAAATAAAAAACATCTTAATTACTGTGCACAATATTCAGAATCACACAATGAAGATAAACAATAATAGGGAAGAGTGTATGGTAGCTTCACAACTGTGACACAGAATATTGGAAGATGAGACAGATTGTGAAAGAGGAGCATATTTCTATTTCAACCTGTGTTTGTTTTGAGAACATCTCTGTGGAGATATTTAACAGTGCATTTGTACTTCTAGAAAAGAATAGTGATCAAAGTTAGAAGCCATTAACATAAAGGTAGAAATGTAGTCCATGAAAGTAGATGAGGTTGTCCAGTGAGAAACTTTATAGTAAAAATAAAGATTACAAGAAGAGGTATTAACAGAAAGCTTATTAGAGAGACTTGTACACTAATCTAGTTTCCAGAGATAAGACCAGGTATTGAATGTCTCAAAAACTTTCAGAACAGAAACCAATGATCCACTCATGAAACTGAAAGCACTGAACCTGGACTTTCCATGGCTCTTTTGAGCAGTTCTGCAGAATTAAGGAGAAAAGCATGTTGAGGAGATTCAGAGAATAATATATCTTTGGAAGGAATCTCATTAGAGATTCAGAAATCAAGTGTGAGAACTCTCAGCATTCTCAAATGTGCAGAGGCAAATATGACAGCTAAGAAAAGAGGTAGAAAACAATAGTTCTATTCTCTAGAACAGGACAGGCTAAAAAAAGGCACCACAATAAAGTCAAAATTGAAAACAAACAATAAATTAGTGTGAAAAAAGGAGACAAGGAATATAAAAGTAATTGTGAGCTGCTGGCTCAGAGGTTAAAGTGGCTGCCTGCAATGCAGGAGACCTGGGTTCAATCCCTGGGTTGGGAAGATCCCCTGGAGAAGGAAATGGCAACCCACTCCAGTACTCTTGCCTGGAGAATCCCATGGAGGGAAGAGCCTGGTAGGTACAGTCCACAGGGTTGCAAAGAGTCAGACACAACTGAGCTACTTCATACACAAAGTCATTTATTTGACACAATAAAGTCAAAATTGAAAACAAACAATAAATGAGTGTGAAAAAAGGAGACAAGGAATATAAAAGTAATTTTTGAGGTAATAAGAAATTAAACAGATGATATATAAATGAAGGAATGGCATAATTAATATGGATGTCACAAAGAGTAAAATGAGTAACATAGAGAGGCTCTCTCTCAAAGTTAAAGTGAAAAAAAAAAATCATCAAAAGAGAGAACAGTTTAGTCTACCAGGTCAAATAGTAGGGGACCAACACAAAGATAATTAGTTTTCTCAAAAACAAATGTGGTTAAAAAAACAAAGTACACAAAATTATGATAATGGAAATCTCAAAAGATACAAAAGAAGAAAACTTTCCAGATAGCCCCTTAACTCTCGTGAGTAAAATGCCACTCAATTTTGCATTACTTCATTAAGTTCTATAACCCATAAGTACAGAGAATAAGTCCTATTAAGCCACTTTTATACCTCCACCACTTACCTCAATTGTGGACATCTAATACAGTCCTAAGGGAGAGGGGGAAAAAAATCACACACTCACACACTCACACACATGCCTCAATAAATTTTAGATTCTATTTGCTGTCAAGAATTCAATGGGAAGGGAAAGGTAGCTAAGATGGCAAAGAAGACCTTAAATTCACCTCTACCCACAGACATATCAAAATTACAATTACTTACAGGGCTCAAACTGTCTATGAGAAGAAACTTAAGACTAGCAGAAAAGATTTTAGAAACATACAGATTGAACTAGAAACATACAGATTGAATCAGAATGAGATAGGAGGGGAATAAATTCTAGAAACATACAGATTGAATCAGAATGAGATAGGAGGGGAATAAATTCTAGAAACATACAGATTGAATCAGAATGAGATAGGAGGGGAATAAATTCTACTAATGAAGTAAATGATCAGTACTTAGAAAATATATGGCAGTAACAAAAGAAATTGAAGATGTCATAAGCAGATGGGAAGATATACTGTACTCATGGATTGTAAGAATTAATATTATAAAAATGACCATACTACCCAAACAATCTATACAGTCAATGCAACCCTGTCAAAATATTAGTGATTTTTTTTTACAGAACTAGAACACATATTTCCAAAATTTTTACAGAACCAGGAAAGACTTCAAATAGTCAAAGCTATCTTGAGAAAGAAAAACAAAGCTGAAAGTATCACATGTGTTGATTTCAAATCATATTACAAAGCTATAGTCATCAAACAGTATGGTACAGACACAAAAATGGACACACAGATCAGGAGAATAGAATAAAGAATTCATTAAAAAAATCAAGAAGTAAATCCATGCTTACATGGTCAGTTAATCTATTAATACAATTAAGGAGACAAGAATATGCAATGGGGAAAAGATAGTCCCTTCAATAAATGGTGTTAGAAAAACTGGACAGTTACCTGCAAAAGAGTCAAAGTAGACTACTCTTTTATACCATACACAAAAATAACATTAAAGTGGATTAAGTCTTAAATGTTAAATCTCAAAACCATAAAGTTCCTAGATAGAAACATAAGTAGTATGCTCTTTGACATTGATCTTACCAATACTTTTTGGATCTGCCTCCTTAGGCAAGGGAAACAAAAGCAAAAGCAAACAAATATGACTACATCAAACTAAAAAACTTTCACACAGTGAAAGAAACAAAATGAAAAGGCTGCCTACTGAATGGGAATAGATATTTACAAAGGAAGTACCCAATAAGCAGTTAATATTCAAAATAAAAATAACTCATACAACTTAACATTCAGAAAATTTCAAAGGGCAGAGAAGTTGAATACTTTTCTTTAAAAAAGTTATACAGATGGCCAACAGGCCCATGAAAAATGCTCATGATCATTACTTATCAGAAAAATAACACTAGCAATGTAGATATCACCTCATATCTATCAGAATGACAACAAATAACAACAAATAAAAGACAACAAACAAGTGTTGGTGATAATTCATTCTTTGTGGGCATGTAAATAGGTACAGCCACTATAGTAAAACAGTATGGAGGTTCTTCAAAAAATTAAAAATAGAACTGCTAGCAATTTCACTTCTTGGTATTTACTCAAAGGAAAAAAATAGCTAAAAAGATATGTGCACATAAATGCTCACTATCATATTATTTTCAACAGCCAAGAATGAAAGCAATCTAAGTGTTCACCGATCAATAAATGAATAAAGATGCTGTGGTATATATATACAATAGAATATTACTCAGCCATTAAAAAATGGAATCTTTGTTATTTGCAACAACATAGATGAATCTAGAAGGTATTATCCTAGGTGAAATAAGTCAGACAAAGACAAATACCATATAAATTCACTTACATGTGGAATCTGAGAAACAAAACAAAAACAGACTCATAGATACAAAGAACAAACTGGTGGTTGCCAGAGTGGAGGAGAGTAGGAGAGTGAAATACACAAAGCGAATTAAGAGGTAAAACTGCCACACAGGGAATAAATAAGTCATGGGGATGTAATACACAACATAAGGAACATGATCAATAGTATAACAGCTTTCTATGGGGACAGATGGTTACTAGACCCCTCACGGTGATCATTTCATAATGTATGCAAATATGAAATCATTATGCAGTACACTAATATAATATTCTATGTGAAGTGTATTCAATTTTAAAAAAGTACAATTAATAGCTGACTTTAGTAAAAAGCAATTCCTGATAGGACTCTAAAGATTAGAGAATCTAATATTTATATTGAATATAGGGACTGACAAATGAAATAAATGGCCATTTTATGCAGCAGAATTTAAATTCTGCAGTAACTAGAAGTGGCCTGGTAACAGGGGTTATTCTTAAGCTCTAGATTCAACATTATTTTATCAGTATAACATTGATCTTCATTATCTCTATCATGGTAAGATAGTGGGCTACCAATTAACAAGGAGGAGCAAAAGTTAAAGCATTTCTTGAGAAATCATAAAAGTTTATAGAGTCTGTAATTCTGGAGTAAGAAACTTGGTTTTACTTGTCTTACTGAGACAAAGAGAAAAAAAATTATTATGGCCTGGATATAAAATTTTAAGAAATGAACTGCTTTGTGAAATGCCTTACAAAATTATCTTCATTAACACAAAAATGTTACTCTGGGTTAAGGTGTTTCTAGTTCTGTTGTCTTGAAAACTGGATGAAGATAGAATGTTAGCTGTATTTCCAGGCAACATTTCTTCTGCTAAAAATTACACATGGTAAAGAGTCTTTACATGAACAGGAAAGACTGTGAATGAAGTATAAACACCCACAGAGAGACTTCAAACTTCCTCAAATAAGGTTACTCTTGTGACTGGATTTTTTTTTTTTTTCAGGACTGTAGGGCTTGCATATGCAAAATGTTATAAAATTATCTTATATTTGGAACATGGGATTTCTAAGCAGGTAGCTTTTGTTTCCATTAGTGTGAATTGCCCCCTTTCACTTGTGCTTTTACAAAGCAAGAGGCAAAGAAAACAGCCCCTTGAAAATGGTTTTTACTCTTGAGAACAACCACTGAAGAAAATCTCATTAATCCATTTTGATTGAAGGGCTTTCATTACTATTATACTGTGGTTCTGTCCATGGGCCCACTTGATTTTTTTGAGTTTGACTATCTAATTGAGCCAAGGCTACCCAGAGTGAATCATACCACTGGGAAGTATCAGCAGGGAGTTCAATTTTCTGATACCTGACCAAGTTTGGCTAAGATATAATATAATTAGCAAAAAATATACTGGAAACTTTTATAAGACTGATGCCAAGATTGGGAGTCAATCCATCTAGTATCAATAATAAAATTCTTACAACGCGGGACAAATAATACACTTTCCTCTTTTGGGTACTGACGGAGAACAGGAGTGAGGCAATTTTTTTACCGAGAAGAAATACTGCCCACTTCCCCCAATCAACCTTGATGCTGACTTGACCAGTAATTCAGTGACAGTTTGTGTGGAAGGTGTAATTCTGCTATTGGACTGGTGCAAATGGGCCAGTGCCGTTTGTGGAGATTATAGTAGATACGTAACAAACCATGCACTGACGCCTCAATGAGGAGACAGAGCAGACACTCACGTCTGCAGAAAATCCCCACTGGCTGTGACTGTGACTGCAGTCAGGTCGAGGGGGCAGGGCTGTCATGATTGCACACAGCCTCCACTTATACTGAGACGTGTCAGTGAGCCCCTCAGGGCTGAGGATCAGTAAATGGAAGGAGAAGTTCAGTGTGCTGGAGCAAGATGCCAAGAAGGCTGCACAGCAGCTGCACATCCAAAGAGGCTTCAGCAGCATTGGTGGCAACTTGACAAAATTCTGATACTGCAGAGATGTCCCTTTGTGGAGCATGTCAATCCCGTGGCACAGCATGTAACCCAGCTTCATCTTGGGCATTGTCTTAAGGATGGTGACAACAGTAATACGGAGGCATTTCTGTAGCTGTGTGGAAACGTCTACTGCTAAATTCAGGAGTGCCAACACTGCACCTGCAGAGTAATCTCTAACCCTGAGTTTGCACACTCATGTAACCCTGCACCCAATATACAGGTTGGGATTTTAGTTTGAGTTTTAAATCTGATGTTTCATGAAATCTGAAAGCACACTGATAGCCCCATCAAAGCAAAAATGCCGAACCAGAAGAACAGCAGTTTTGTTTTGATGGGGCTATCAGTGTGCCTTCAGATTTCTTGAAACATCAGATTTATCCCTGTTACATTTAAAAGACATTTGCTAAAGAGACTAAAACAAAAAGATTTACTCTCTCTGCTTGCTGTATTCTACACTTTAATGTTTAATGTAAAATTTCCTTATAAACATCAGTATATGATTTTCCAGGCAATAGTAGTGGAGTGGATTGCCATTTCCTTGTCCAAAGACACTGGTAAGTTCTATAATATTAATTATCCCTCCCCACGAACAATCTGAGTGATTAGGGGATGGAGAAGATACTAATACCCTTTACATAGTTCAAATCGTGATGTCAAATGTGTATTGACTCAGTTTTTATATGTCAAAGGGATTAGTGTTTGGAGGTGGACTTTGAATAAAGGGTCATCAAATCCTTTTACCCTTTTACATGAAAAAAATTGACCTTTGCTCAAGATACTTCTATCTCTACTTTCCTGGAAGCCCAGGAAAAATGAAATATCAGTTCTGTTTTGGCAATACTGCTTAATAGTAAAGTCACACAGAGATTGGGAGACTGCATCTCATCTAAGAGGTCTAGGAGTCAATTGTAAATAGCTTGTGGGAAAGCAGAGCTTTGGTTTTGCTTGAGTGAAGTGTGTTTTAGCTGGGACCCCTTGGTATGCAGAGCTTCTTCGTATGGCTCCAGTTCCCACCAGTGTGGTCTCATATGCTAGAGGACACTTAGGGTAGGGCACAGAGAGGGGCTCCTGACATGGTATGGACTGCTGTGAGGACTTTTGCCCTGCTAGCATGTTCTGTTTTCTCTCCTTATATCTGTCCATACTAATTATAACTATTTAATTCTTATAAATGTGTCTTGTTGAGCCAAAGACCCCCAATAGTGGAGTTATTAAGTATATTAGGTGTCATAATGGCATTTTTGTTGTATAACAAAATTTCCCTTCAAGTTTTATAATACATATGATAGATAATAAATAGATATTTCATATACAAACAGATATGTACTCTAGTTAAGTAAGAGTTCAATGCTAAGATGCTTGAACTGAATTTCAAATACTGAAAAAAAGTTTTCTAAAAAGAAAGCAAAAATACAGTAGTTTAAGAATATGGAGAAATGCTTGTATACTTATCAAAATGGAATAATAGGTAAATGGAGGTTCATTATACAATCTCTTTGATATTAATTTGATTTATTTTTGATATAAAATTATTTTAAGGTAATAAATTTTATAATATAATATTTATTTTAAATGAGAGTGGGTGGCAATATATTTTTATTTTTGAAAAATTCTTATGTGGAAAAAATTAGACCACAGGTTATAGAGAAAAAGAATAGATCATATGTTATGATATAGCCTTAAACCTTTAAAAGCTGATAATATTTGAGAAAGGAGATCTTGAGTCTGTGCATTCAGATTTTAATAAGCATGAACTTATTCACATTATGAGCTAGTAAAAATAGTAGCAAATAATTCATATTGAAAAGTAAAGAGCTCAGAAGTTTGAATAGCTAAAACACACACACACACACACAAATACACACAAACATACCCAGTTATATTGCTCCAGAATCAGACTGTGTATATCATTCATATATATTTGAAAGGGTGTAAAATAACTTTGTCTCTTAAAAAATATAATGTTAAAAAATACAAAAATGATATATCTACTTACATATTTTCTGGAATCCAGATTCTAAAATGAAATATCCCATACCTTCAGAGCATGGATACCAGTGGAAATTTTGGCTCTTTAAAAAAAGCGTTTACTCAAATGTACTTCTTATTTCACAGAATGTTCAAAACAATTAAATTCTCTGAAGAAATTCCTGTTTCAATAAGGTGCATCATAATTCCCTTTGGAGTAACCTAAACTAACAATTGTTCTTACTAGGTTGTTTTTTAAAATCTTGCATTTAAAAAATTTCCTGTAATAATAGTTTATGTCACAAATGTGTATACATCACAAATTTAATCTACACACACACAAAAAAACAAATAATTAAATTAGATGTCTAATTATATTTATTTTGAAATTAAAATGTCTCTGAATTTCTACTCAAGAGATTATTTAAACTTCAGTTCAGTTCAGTCGCTCAGTTGTGTCCAACTCTTTGTGACCCCATGAACCATAGCACGCCAGGACTCCCTGTCCATCACCAACTCCTGGAGTTCACTCACACTTGTGTCCATCAAGTCAGTGATGCCATCCAGCCATCTCATCCTCTGTTGTCCCCTTTTCCTCCTGCCCCCAATTCCTCCCAGCATCAGAGTCTTTTCCAATGAGTCAACTCTTCACATGAGGTGGCCAAAGTATTGGAGTTTCAGCTTTAGCATCAGTCTTTCCAAAGAACACCCAGGGCTGATCTCCATTAGAATGCACTGGTTGGATCTCCTTGCAGTCCAAGGGACTCTCAAGAGTCGTCTCCAACATCATACACCAAAAGCATCAATTCTTCATCACTCAGCTTTCTTCACAGTCCAACTCTCACATACATACATGACCACTGGAAAAACCATAGCCTTGACTAGATGGACATTTGTTGGCAAAGTAATGTCTCTGATTTTCAATATGCTATCTAGGTTGGTCATAACTTTTCTTCCAAGGAGTAAATGTCTTTTAATTTCATGGCTGCAGTCAACACCTGCAGTGATTTTGGAGACCAAAACGATAGTCTGACACTGTTTCCACTGTTTTCCCATCTATAACCCATGAAGTGATGGGACCAGATGCCATGATCTTCGTTTTCTGAGTGTTGAGCTTTAAGTCAACTTTTCACTCTCCTCTTTCACTTCATCAAGAGGTTTTTTAGATCCTCTTCACTTTCTGCCATAAGGGTGGTGTCATCTGCATATCTGAGGTTATTGATATTTCTCCCAGCAATCTTGATTCCAGTTTGTGCTTCTCCCAGCCCAATGTTTCTCACGATGTACTCTACATAGAAGTTAAATAAGCAGGTTGACAATATACAGCCTTGACACACTCCTTTTCCTATTTGGAACCAGTCTGTTGTTCCATGTCCAGTTGTAACTGTTGCTTCCTGACCTGCATATAGGTTTCTCAAGAGGCAGGTCAGGTGGTCTGGTATTCCCACCTCTTTCAGAATTTTCCACAGTTTATTATGATTCACACAGTCAAAGGCTTTGGCATAGTCACTAAAGCAGAAGTAGATATTTTTCTAGACCTCTCTTGCTTTTTTGATGATCCAGTAGATGTTGGCAATTTGATCTCTGGTTCCTCTGCCTCTTCTAAAACCAGCTGGAACATCTGGAAGTTCATGGTTCACATATTGTTGAAGCCTGGCTAGGAGAATTTTAAGCGTTACTTTACTAGTGTGTGAAATGAGTGCAATTATGAGGTGGTTTGAGCATTCTTTGGCATTGCCTTTCTTTGGGATTGGAATGAAAACTGACCTTTTCCAGTCCTATGGCCACTGCTGAGTTTTCCAAATTTGTTGGCATATTGTGTGCAGCACTTTCACAGCATCATCTTTCAGGATTTGAAATAGCTACACTGGAATTCCATCACCTCCACTAGCTTTGTTCATAGTGAAGCTTTCTAAGGCCCACTTGACTTCACATTCCAGGATGTCTCGCTCTAGGTGAGTGATCACACCATCGTGATTATCCGGGTTGTGAAGATCTTTTTTGTACAGTTCTTCTGTGTATTCTTGCCACCTCTTCTTCATATCTTCTGCTTCTGGTAGGTCCATAAAATTTCTGTCCTTTATCAAGCCCATCTTTGCATGAAATGTTCCCTTGGTATCTCTAATTTTCTTGAAGAGATCTCTAGTCTTTCCCATTCTGTTGTTTTCCTCTATTTCTTTGCACTTATTGCTGAGGAAGACTTTTTTTTAATCTCTTCTTGCTCTTCTTTGGAACTCTGCATTCAGATGCTTATATCTTTCTTTTTCTCCTTGGCTTTTCACTTCTCATCTTTTCACAGCTATTTGTAAGGCCTCCCCAGACAGCCATTTTGCTTTTTTGCATTTCTTTTCCATGGGGATGGTCTTGATCTTTGTCTCCTGTACAATGTCACAAACCTCCACCCATAGTTCATCAGGTACTCTGTCTATCAGATCTAGTCCCTTAGATCTATTTCTCACATCCACTGTATCATCATAAGGGATTTGATTTAGATCATACCTGAATGGTCTAGTAGTTTTCCCTACTTTCTTCAATTTAAGTCTGAATTTGGCAATAATAAGCTCATGATCTGAGCCACAGTCACTTCCCAGTCTTGTTTTTGCTGACTGTATAGAGCTTCTCCATCTTTGGCTGCAAAGAATATAATCAATCTGATTTCGGTGTTGACCATCTGGTGATGTCCATGTGTAGAGTCTTCTCTTGTGTTGTTGGAAGAGGTGTTTGCTATGACCAGTGCATTTTCTTGACAAAACTCTATTAGCCTTTGCCCTGCTTCATTCCGTATTCCAAGGCCAAATTTGCCAGTTACTCCAGGTGTTTCTTGCCTTCCTACTTTTGCATTCCAGGCCCCTATAATGAGAAGGAGATCTCTTTTGAGTGTTAGTTCTAAAAGGTCTTCATAGAACCGTTCAACTTCAGCTTCTTCAGCGTTGCTGGTTGGGGCATAGACTTGGATTACTGTGATATTGAATGGTTTGCCTTGGAAACAAAGATCATTCTGTCGTTTTTGAGATTGCATCCAAGTACTGCATTTCAGACTCTTTTGTTGACCATAATGGCTACTCCATTTCTTCTAACAGATTCCTACCCACAGTAGTAGATGTAATGGTCATCTGAGTTAAATTCACCCATTCCAGTCCATTTTAGTTCACTGATTCCTGGAATGTCGACGTTTACTCTTGCCATTTCCTGTTTGACCACTTCCAATTTGCCTTGATTCATAGATCTAACATTTCAGATTCCTTTGCAATATTGCTCTTTACAGCATCGGACTTTGCTTCTATCACCAGTCACATTCACAGCTGGGTATTGTTTTTGCTTTGGCTTCATCCCTTCATTCTTTCTGAAGTTATTTCTCCACTGATCTCCAATAGCATATTGGGCACCTACTGACCTGGGGAGTTCCTCTTTCAGTATCCTGTCATTTTGCCTTTTCATACTGTTCATGGGGTTTTCAAGGCAAGAATACTGAAGTGGTTTGCCATTCCCTTCTCCAGTGGACCACATTCTGTCAGACCTCTCCACCATGACCCACCAGTCTTGGGTGGCCCCACAGGGCATGGCTTAGTTTCATTGAGTTGGACAAGGCTGCAGTCCTAGTGTGATTAGATTGACTAGTTTTCTGTGATTATGGTTTCAGTGTGTCTGCCCTCTAATGCCCTTTTGCAACACCTACCATCTTACTTGGGTTTCTCTTACCTTGGACATCAGGTATCTCTTCCCAGCTGCTCCAGAAAAGCGCAGCCGCTGCTCCTTACTTTGGAAGAGGGATATCTCCTCACCGCCGCCCCTCCTGACTTTGTACATGTAGTAGCTCCTATAGGCCCTCCTGTGCCCACGCAGCCACCCCTGCTTGGACATGGGGTTGCTACTCTCAGCCACCGCCCCTGAGCTCGGGCTTGGGTAGGTCCTCCCCTCCGCTGCCCCTGACTTTGACATGGGGTAGCTCCTCTCAGCTGCTCCTGTGCTGTCACAGCCTGGCACTCTCGGCCACCGCCCCTGACCTCGGACATGGGGTAGCTCCCCTTGGCCGCTGCCTCTCGGGCATGGGGTCCTTATTTAAACTTAGAAATACAATTTTAGGCCTCTCTTATGAGCTCAAACTTTGCTGTACATTTAATCAACATGCATCAAGTGGTTTCTAATGATAATTTTTTTCAAAAGTTTCCATATAAATTTTAAGATAACCCTATGTTTTAATGGATTTATTTTAGCTTTTTAAAAGTCAGGTGAATTAGATTGGCATTCATGTAAATACAAAACTTACTCATAATTACATCCATTTCACACATTTTTACTTTTAGTGACTAGGGCAGTCTAATATTTGGGGGTAAATAATGTTCAAGCTGGTTTTAGATAAGGCAGAGGAATCAGAGATCAAATTGCCAACATCTGCTGGATCATTAAAAAAGCGAGAGAGTTCTAGAAAAACATCTATTTCTACCTTATTGACTATGCCAAAGCCTTTGACTGTGTGGATCACAGTAAACTGTGGAAAATTCTGAAAAAGATGGGAATATCAGACCACCTGACCTGCCTCTTGAGAAACCTACATGCAGGTCATGAAGCAACAGTTAGAATTGGACATGGAACAACAGACTGGTTCCAAATAGGAAAGGAGTATGTCAAGGCTGCATATTGTCACCCTGCTTATTTAACTTCTATGCAGAGTACATCACGAGAAACACTGGGCTGGAAGAAGCACAAACTGGAATCAAGATTGCCAGGAGAAATATCAATAACCTCAGATATGCAGATGACACCACCCTTATGGCAGAAAGTAAAGAGAAACTAAAAAGCCTCTTGATGAAAGTGAAAGAGGAGAGTGAAAAGTTGGCTTAAAGCTCAACATTCAGAAAACGAAGATCATGGCATCTGGTCCCATCACTTCATGGCAAATAGATGAGGAAACAGTGGAAACAGTGTCAGACTTTATTTTTCTGGGCTCCAAAATCACTGCAGATGGTGATTGCAGCTATGAATTTGAAAGACACTTAGTACTTGGTAGGAAAGTTATGACCAACCTAGATAGCATATTGAAAAGCAGAGACATTACTTTGTCAACAAAGGTCCATCTAGTCAAGGCTATGGTTTTTCCAGTGTCAAGTATGGATGTGAGAGTTGGACTGTGAAGAAAGCTGAGCACTGAAGAACTGATGCTTTTGATGTATGATGTTGGAGAAGATTCTTGAGAGTCCCTTGGACTGCAAGGAGATCCAACCAGTGCATCCTAAATGAGATCAGTCCCAGGTGTTTATTGAAAGGACTGATGCTGAAGCGAAATTCCAATATGTTGGCCACCTCATGCAAAGGATTGACTCATTGGAAAAGATTCTGATGCTGGGAGGGATTGGGGGCAGGAAGAGAAGGGGACGACAGAGGATGAAATGGCTGGATGGCATCACCAACTCTATGGACACGAGTTTGAGTAAATTCTGGGAGTTGGTGATGGACAGAGAGGCCTGGCGTGCTGCAATTCACGGGGTTGCAAAGAGTCGGACACAACTGAGCAACTGAACTGAACTGAACTGAGTGAGTGCCTGTGAAGGGACTGAGATTGATTAAAATGCCACAGCTGGTGAACAATACATAAGCTATCAAGAAATGTAGTAAACATTTTTCACCTCTGTCCCAATGTGTTCATCAAGTCTCTGAGGCTTACCCTCTAAAGCTCAGACCCACAAAAAGTAGAAGGAAGATTGCAAAAAATTGTGTATATTTTTAAGACAACCATTATGTAGAATGAAGAAGTCATACAAACAAATCTATTTTAAAAACAGAAATAGAGTCACAGACATAGAAAATAAAATTATGGTTACTAAAGGGTAAAGGATTACTGTGATATTGAATGGTTTGCCTTGGAAATGAACAGAGATCATTCTGTCGTTTTTGAGATTGCATCCACATACTGCATTTTGGACTCTTTTGTTGACCATGATGGCTACTCCATTTCTTCTGAGGGATTCCTGCCCGCAGTAGTAGATACAATGGTCATCTGAGTTAAATTCACCCATTCCAGTCCATTTTAGTTCACTGATTCCTAGAATGTTGATGTTCACTCTTGGCATCTCTTGTTTGACCACTTCCAATTTGCCTTGATTCATGGACCTGACATTCCAGGTTCCTATGCAATATTGCCCTTACAGCATTGGACCTTGCTTCTATCACTAGTCACATCCACAGCTGGGTATTGATTTTGCTTTGGCTTCATCCCTTCATTCTTTCTGGAGTTATTTCTCCACTGACCTCCAGTAGCATATTGGGCACCTACCGACCTGGGGAGTAACTCTTTCAGTATCCTATCATTTTGCCTTTTCATACTGTTCATGGGGTTCTCAAGGCCAGAATACTGACGTGGTTTGCCATTCCCTTCTCCAGTGGACCACATTCTGTCAGACCTCTCCACCATGACCCGCCAGTCTTGGGTGGCCCCACAGGGCATGGCTTAGTTCCATTGAGTTAGACAAGGCTGTGGTCCTAGTGTGATTAGAATGACTAGTTTTCTGTGATTATGGTTTCAGTGTGTCTGCCCTCTGATGCCCTCTTGCAACACCTACCATCTTACCTGGGTTTTTCTTACTTTGGGCGTGGGGCATCTCTTCTCGGCTGCTCCAGCAGAGAACAGCCACTGCTCCTTACCTTGGATGAGGGGTATCTCCTTCTGCCACCCTTCCTGACCTTCAAAGTGGGGTGGCTCCTCTAGGCCCTCCTGTGCCTGCACAGCCACCACTCCTCGGGCATGGAGTTGCTCGTCCCAGCCACTGACCCTGGCCTTGGGCGCCACCCCTGGCCTCAGACGTGGGGTGGCTCCTCTCGGCCCCTGCCCCATTAAATATCACAGTAATCCAAGTTTATGCCCCAACCAGTAATGCTGAAGAAGCTGAAGTATAATGGTTCTATGAAGACCTACAAGACCTTTAGAACTAACACCCAAAAAAGATGTCCTTTTCATTTTAGGGGACTGGAATGCAAAAGTAGGAACTCAAGAAACACCTGGAGTAACAGGCAAATTTGGCCTTGGAATGCAGAATGAAGCAGGGTAAAGACTAATAGAGTTTTGCCAAGAGAACACACTGGTCATAGCAAACACCTCTTCCAACAACACAAGAGAAGACTCTACACATAGACATCACCAGATGGTCAACATTGAAATCAGATTGATTATATTCTGTGCAGCCAAAGATGGAGAAGCTCTATACAGTCAACAAAAACAAGACCAGGAGCTGACTGTGGCTCAGATCATGAACCCCTTATTAGCAAATTCAGACTCAAATTGAAGAAAGTAGGGAAAACCGCTAGACCATTCAGGTATGGCCTAAATCAAATCCCTCATGATTATACAGTGGAAGTGAGAAATAGATTTAAGGGCCTAGATCTGATAGATAGAGTGCCTGATGGACTATGGAATGAGGTTCGTGACATTGTACAGGAGACAGGGATCAAGACCATCCCCATGGAAAAGAAATGCAAAAAAGCAAAATGGCTGTCTGGGCAAGCCTTACAAATAGCTGTGAAAGGAAGAGAAGTGAAAGGCCAAGGAGAAAAGGAAAGATATAAGCATCTGAATGCAGAGTTCCAAAGAATACCAAGAAGAGATAAGAAAGCCTTCTTTAGTGATCAGTGCAAAGAAATAGAGGAAAATAATAGAATGGGAAAGACCAGCGATCTCTTCAAGAAAATTAGAGATACCAAGGGAACATTTCATTCAAAGATGGGCTTGATAAAGAAAAGAAATAGTATGGACCTACCAGAAGCAGAAGATATTAAGAAGAGTTGACAAGAATACACAGAAGAACTGTACAAAAAAGATCTTCATGACCCGGATAATCACGATGGTGTGATCACCCATCTAGAGCCAGACATCCTGGAATGTGAAGTCAAGTGGGCCTTAGAAAGCTTCACTACGAACAAAGCTAGTGGAGGTGATGGAATTCCAGTGTAGCTATTTCAAATCCTGAAAGATGATGCTGTGAAAGTGCTGCACACAATATGCCAACAAATTTGGAAAACTCAGCAGTGGCCACAGGACTGGAAAAAGTCAGTTTTCATTCCAATCGCCAAATAAGGCAATGCCAAAGAATGCTCAAACTACCTCATAATTGCACTCATCTCGCATGCTAGTAAAGTAATACTCAAAATTCTCCAAGCCGGGATTTGGCAATATGTGAACCGTGAACTTCCTGATGTTCAAGCTGGTTTTAGAAGAGGCAGAGGAACAAGAGATCAAATTGCCAACATCCGCTGGATCATTGAAAAAGCAAGAGAGTTCCAGAAAAACATCTATTTCTGCTTTAGTGACTATGCCAAAGCATTTGACTCTATAGATCAGAATGAACTGTGGAAGATTCTTCAAGAGATGGGAATACCAGACCACCTGACCTTCCTCTTGAGAAATCTGTATGCAGGCCAGGAAGCAACAGTTAGAACTGGACATGGAACAACAGACTGGTTCCAAAGAGGAAAAGAAGTATGTCAAGGCTGTATATTGTCACCCTGCTTATTTAACTTATATGCAGAGTATATCAGGAGAAACGCTGGGCTGGAAGAAACACAAGCTGGAATCAAGATTGCCGGGAGAAATATCAATAACCTCAGATATGCAGATGACACCACCCTTATGGCAGAAAGTGAAGAGGAACTAAAGAGCCTTTTGATGAAATTGAAAGAGGAGAGTGAAAAAGCTGGCTTAAAGCTCAACATTCAGAAAACGAAGATCATGGCATCCGGTCCCATCATTTCATGGGAAATAGATGGGGAAACAGTGGAAACAGTGTCAGACTTTATTTTGGGGGGCTCCAAAATCACTGTAGATGGTGATTGCAGATATGAAATTAGAAGACACTTACTCCTTGGAAAAAAAGTTATGAGCAACCAAGATAGCATATTGAAAAGCAGAGACATTACTTTGCCAACAAAGGTGCATCTAGTCAAGGCTATGGTTTTTTCAGTAGTTCTGTATGGATGTGAGAGTTGGACTGTGAAGAAGGCTGAGCACCGAAGAATTGATGCTTTTGAACTGTGGTGTTGAGGAAGACTCTTGCGAGTCTGTTGGACTGCAAGGAGATCCTATCAGTCCATTCTGAAGGAGATCAGCCCTGGGATTTCTTTGGAAGGAATGATGCTAAAGCTGAAACTCCAGTACTTGGGCCACCTCATGCGAAGAGTTGACTCATTGGAAAAGACTGATGCTGGGAGGGATTGGGGGCAGAAGAAGAAGGGGACGACAGAGGATGAGATGGCTGGATGGCATCACTGACTTGATGGACACGACTGTGAGTGAACTCCAGGAGTTGGTGATGGACAGGGAGGCCTGGTGTGCTGCGATTCATGGGGTCGCAAAGAGTCGGCCACGACTGAGTGACTGAATGGAACTGAACTGAAAGGGGAAAGAGGAATGTGGGAGGGATAAATTTGGAGACTGGGACTGACATGTCGCTTGCTCTTTAGAGGAAAATCTATGACAAACCTAGACAGCGTATTGAAAAGCAGAGACATCAGTTTGCCAAAAAAGGTCCATATAGTCAAAACTATTTTTTTTCCAGTAGTCATGTATGGATGTAAGAGTTGGACCATAAAGAAGGCTGAGTGCTGAAGATTTGATGCCTTTGAACTGTGGTGTTGCAGAAGGCTCTTGAGAGTCCCTTAGACAGCAAGGAGATCAAACCAGTCAATCCTAAAGGAAATACCTGAATATGCATTGGAAGGACTGATGCTGAAGTTGCAATATTTGGGCCACCTGATGCAAAGAGCCAACTCACTGGCAAAGAATCTGATCCTGGGAAAGATTGAGGGCAAGAAGAGAAGGGGCGCGAGGGGATGAGATGGCTGGATAGCATCACTGACTCAGTGGACATGAGTTTGAGCAAACTCAGTGAGATGGTGAAGGATAAGGAAGCGTGGTGTACTGCAGTTTATGCAGTTGCAAAGAGTTGGACTGAACAAAACTACTATATATAAATAAACAATAGGAACATACTGTATCCTACAAGAAATTCTACTCAATACTCTAATGACCTATGCAGGAATAGAATCTTAAAAAGAGTGGATATATGTACATGTATAATGAATCACTTTGCTGTATAGCAGAAACTAACACAACATTGTAAATCAAATATACTCCAATAAAAATTAATTAGAGAAAAGACAAATATAGAATGAGGAAGTGGTTTTAGAATGCTGTTATATGATGTAAAAACAGGTACCTTCTTAGCTGTTGTGCAACCAGGCATGTTATTTCCATTACCTTATTGGAGAGGAGATGCTATCTGGCTTCTGCCTTACCCAATGAGGTAAAGGAAATACCATGACTGTTTGGGTAATAGCTAAGAGGTACAGTACCTGTTTTTACATCATATAACAGCATTCTAACACCACTTCTTTGTTCTATATTTGTCTTTAATTTTAAAGGACTATAATTTCAGTAACTATCACAGTTCATTCTAATATTTGTCACTTTAGACTTCTGGATTTCTCTTCCTTTCACTGAATCTAAAATCTACCTTTCTGTAAATTCAACCCATTTATTTATCTGGCCCCCTCCTCAATATTCAAGCCTTATTATGTTATTTATGTTAGTTCTTCTTTGGGCTTCCCTATTGGCTCAGACTGCAAAGAATCAGCCTGCAATGCAGAAGACCTGGGTTCAATTCCTGGGTCAGGAAGATCCCCTGGAGAAAAGAATGGTAACCCACTCCAGTATTCTTGCCTGAAAAACCCCATGAACAGAGGAAACTGGCAGGCTACAGTCCATGGGATCGCAAAGAGTTGGACATGATTGAGCAACTAACACGTGTCATTCAAGACCATATCATGATGATTTCTGCCATCTCACTTAAAAAAAAGTGTCCTTGCAAATAAAATGAAAGTAAATTTATATTCATAATTTTTCCAGAAGTTATAGAATGTTCCTAGATCTAGTGAGGAGAGAGAAAATATTAACATATAAAATATAAATTGTAGTTTTATACAATACTAAACTCAGATTCCTCCTTCTCTGGATTTAGTGATTTAGGGAAACAGACTTCTGATTCAAAAGCAGGGTGATTAAACTTGATTATCTTTGTAGATAAACCTTGCTTAGTTCTCTTCTACTGCGCTTGGGGGAAGCAGATCATTGCTGGTGTTCAGGAGATATTCAAATATGCTTTGAACCCAAATCTGGAAGTATCAGTACCCCTGTTACTTGTTGCAAGAGTTTCTAAACATTTGTTCCCAAGATGGATAAGTTAAGAAAACTGACTTGTTCTCAAACCTTAAAGATTACCTTGTAGTGGAAAGACAACGTTTCTAAGACAGGGAAATAATTTCAGTTCATTAGTGATAACTATTTGGAAAGCCAAAATTATGTTCAGAAAGCTGCACTGAAATTAAAAGAAAGCTTTGATTACCCTAGAAAAATACATTGTGTTAATTTGATTCTCAGATTTTACTGAACAAAATAAAATCACCTGGACTGCTCACTAAAAATGCAGATCCTTGGGACGCAAAACCAGATTTCTATGTAGCCATCTTTGTTGGAGTCCAAGAATCTTTTATTTATAATGTGATATTTAAATCCCTAAATGATTCTTACTGACATAATTAACCTGCTGACTTAATTTTAGGAAATTTTGTTTTAACAAAAAAAGAGCTCTTGCAATGCTTATAATAGTTTGATTTTTTTTTGAAATAGTGCAGAGAGGGGATGAAGGTTGGGAGAGAATTTTCTTCATGACAAATTACATGTTCTTAAAGGGGGTTTTCCTTCCAGGAGAAGTGCAAACATTATTTTATCACTTATATTTTGAGATCAGTTATGAAATTGCCTCAGATGAAAGTTAATAAGAATGATTGTTTCTTATATAAACATTTTCTGGCACCCTGCTCAATGATAATTTTTTTTTTATCTCATGCTGAACCATTTCATTCTCTTCACCTTTGTAACCTCCAGCAGGTAGTTAAAACCTATAATTACAGCTCCAGCAGCAAATAACATTCAAATTCATTCCAGTCCTTACCAAATTCTAAATGTGATTTCTTTGGTTTCCTATGGTAACTTGGTTACATGGTTACATTTCCTGTTTGTCCAAATGAATTCTGATAAAGCAGAACAATGTAAGCATGCTCAAATATTTGTAAAGCAAGACCTTTAACCATAGGGGTGTATATCCTTACCCCTTATGTTTGTTTTCAAAACTAGAAGCTGACAAATATTGTATGTTTAACACATATATTTTGAGTTTAGGAAATGGTATAGATTATCTTATATAAAAAGCAGAAATAAATACACAGATATAGAGAACAAATATATGGACACCAAGAGGGAAGAGGAAGTGGGAGGAATTGGGAGATTAAGATTGATACACATACACTGAAAGTGAAAGTCGCTCAGTCGTAGCTGACTTTTTGCAACCCCATAGACTATACAGTCCATGGAATTCTCTAGGACAGAATACTCGAGTGGGTAGCCTTTCCCTTCTCCAGGGGATCTTCCCAACCCAAGGACAGAACCCAGGTCTCCCACATTGCAGGTGAATTCTTTGCCAGCTGAGCCACAAGGGAAGCCCAAGAATACTGAAGTGGGTAGCTTATGCCTTCTTCAGCAGATCTTTCTGACCCAGGAATTGAACCAAGGTCTCCTGTATTGCAGGCAGATTCTTTACCAACTGAACTATCAGGGAAGCCCTGATAGTGATACTATATATTACTATATATAAAATGGATAACTAATTAGAACATACCGTATAGTACAGGGAACTCAATGCATTGTGGTGATGTGACTGAGAAGGAAATCCAAAAAAGTATATATATTGATGCATGGTTGACTCATTCTGCTGCATAGCAGAAACTAATGCAACACTGTAATACAGCTATACTCCAATAAAAGCCAATTAAAAAATAGAAGCCAAAATAAACTTTTGTATCTTTTTTAATTTCATTGACTGTCGAAATAGAGATTCCTATTCTGTGAGTCTAGATATACAGTTGGTGATTGACACTGTGCATCCTAGTTCCCTTTCATTCTTTCCTGTCTCCTTCATCTCTTTTTTTCCTTCCCTTTTCTCTCCTTACCTATTCCCTTCACCTCCATCCTAGTTACCACCAGCAGCAGCTCCTGGGTGTGTTGTTTAATTTGTATATGCACATTTTTTCTCATAGTAAACTCAACATAATAACAAGAGTAACTTCACAGTATTACTATAAGGTCTAAATGAGTTAACATATACCTGGTACTTAGAACAGTGCAAAAGAAAAAGCATAGAATCAGTGCTGACATTAAGATTACCTTCATTTTCACAATAAGTATCCCCTGCTATACTTCTCCTATTTATTGCAACATGAGTGCCATGTGTGCACAAGTAACCGCTTTCTACACTATCTTCTTTAATCATAATAAAAATTATGTGATGATATAGAAAAAACTTATGTTTACCAAAGGGAAAAGGAGAAGAGAGAGGGATAAATTAGGAGTTTGGGATTAGCAGATACAAACTATTACATATAAAAGAGATAAATAAGAAGGTTCCAGTAAATAGCACAGGAAACTACATTCAATAATCCATAGTAAACCATAATGGAAATGAATATGAAAAGGAATGTATATATGTGTGTGTATACATACCTATATGGAGGCAGGCATGGCAACCCGCTCCAGTATTCTTGCCTGGAGAACCCCCATGGACAGAGGAGCCTGGTGGGCTACAGTTCATAGGGTCGCAAAGAGTTGGACATGACTGAGCTACTAAGCACAGCACAGTATACATACATACATATATATATACACATAGATATATAACATTTTAATTACTTTGCTGTACACCAGAAACTAACAAAAAAATTGCAAATCAACTATACTCCAATAAAAAATTCTGTGATATATATTTATTTATATTTTTAGCAGGAAAATTAAAACTGAAACCCAATAACTTAAGTAATGATGTATTTTCCTGCAGTATCCCAGCTAAGCTGATGTGTCTGATGTGTTTGAGCAGCCCATGTGTCTCTCAACACCAGTATAAAATGAGGGCACTGCCTGAACTGATGAAACTGGATAAGGATCTGCAAGTCAGAGGTGATTCCTCTCCAACCTGTGGCAGAAGCTTCACAGTGAACCCACCCCATTCTTTAGTTTGCAGGGACTAGAGGTAGAGAAAGCGAGGTAGAGAAACAGAAGTATGGATGATGTGAACTCATCAGGAAGGTGGTATCTTAGAGACCTACGTCTCCACTCAGAGGATAGACTGGTAGCATGTTAGCACAATGAGCAAGATGACTATCCATGGGCTTGTAACTAATTCTACACCTGAAATGGGGGACTGTGCAAGCTACTGTATAAGCTCTTAAAACTAAGGGATTCTCACAACCTTTGGCTTCAGGACATTTACCTTCTACCATTTGGCAAACAGGTTATAAGCATAAATGAGTAAAAAGAACCAGACTAAAGGAAAACTAAGAAATGTATGCCTTCTTTTTTCCCTCCTGCTGCAAAGCCAGTGTACTAATCCTTACTTAATGAAACCCAGAACAATGGTGGCCATTTGTTCACAGAACAATGAAGGCTTTTTGATGGGACAAGGATAGTGAGAGGATCATTGCTAAATCTTGGCAAGGAGGTCCAATTTTACTGGCTAAACCAGTAATTACAAGTAATTAGTGGTAGAATTGAGACCTGAATCCCAAACCAATCTGATTTTTAATTCATTCACTCTTCTATCTTATATTTTTTCATTCTTATTGTAGCCAAACCATGCTGCTTCACAATTGCACTCTGAAGTACTGTACATCTTCCCTCATTGGAGACTTCAGGGGGATTTGCCTTTCTCCACTCACTCAGAAAATGCATCGGAGAATGGAAAATGAATGATTATTCTGTTAGCTATTGTAGATTACTGTATAATAAACTGCTCCAAAGCTTAACGAATGAAAACAACAGGCACTTCACTTCACCTAATTTTTTTAAAGAATTCATGTACAACACAGGAAGATGATTCTTGCACACTCTCAGTGCCAACTAGCATCATTCAAAGGCTGGCAGGAGAATCGTTAAAGAGAGTTGAAGACTGCTTCACTCACATGCCTAACACTTTGACGGAGATCCCTGGGAAAGCTTGACTCATCTGGATTCTTCTGTATGTAAGGGCCCCTACACAAAGTCTCTTTATTCTAAGGTCTCAGAACTTCCAAAACAATGTTTTAGGAGACCTACATAAAAGCCATAGTACACTCATGACCTAGTCTGAGATGTCCCAGAGTGTATTTCTGCAGTGTTATACTGGTAAAGCAAGTTACAAGTCTAGATCAAATTTACGGGTAGGGATAGAAGACAAAACATGTCAATGGGAGGATTACAAAAACAAATTCCATCCATCTTTTATTCATTTCAGTCTTCCCTATGGCAACAAAGCATTTATATTCCCACCACATGCAAAATATATTTATTTCCTGTGAGGCCTTCCAAATTCTTATCTCATTATAATATCAACTCAGGCTCAAGGTCTAAGATAAGATTACCTAATATCCAGTTTTTAAATGTAACTCTTTGGTTATGGCATCAGTTGACCTATAGACCGGTGACATGAAGGGATATATTATTTGCCACTTGCATCATACCAATATAGAGTAGCAGGAATGCAAAAAAAATATTTGCAAGATTGAAGTAGGTAATCTTATTCCCAAAAGGTGAAATGAGAGGAACACTGAAGTCCTGGCATAACAATCCCCTCACTGTTCTAGTCCTCATTAATAGCTTCTCCCCAGCCTTTTTGGTTTCTACTTGTGCTGCAGAGTCCCAAGGTCATTGACGCATCTAAAGTTGACACCGAATTACCTGGATCTCCTTTACTGCAGATTCAAGAGGAGAGTGAAGCTGTGGCTCTCAGTGGATGGACTGCCTAAGAATTTGTAGCCTCCATTAATCTGCTACAATATTATACTGTGTTTATATAAAAATAAGAAAAATATAATTTGGTTACCTGACATCTCTTTCTTCTTTTGGGGGATATTCTCTTAAATTCTCTTTAGTTATTATTGTTGTAATCCTTACTTCATTATTTGTATCAAGATGTTCCCAGGAAAGGTTCTTTGGGCTGCAGTTTCAGGCCCTTTATTTAAATTTTTTTTTTCTCAATTTCCAGGTAAGAGGTTCATTCCTATTTTGGTTTCAGTTACTCGCCTCCAGCTCAAATTTTATTGGCTTTTCAAAGATATTATTCAGTTTCATTCAATGGCTATATGTTTGTGGCACAAATGTTAGGGGTGTTTGCATGCCTGTATGCGTGTGTATATGTTTCCATGAGCAGTTTGCCAAGCTGCCTTGTAATGTGCTAAGTTCTGAAGTGACTGACATTGAGTCAGATCTAACTATTGAACTATGGTTTCTTGAGGGTTCTCCACCACCTTTTTTTTTTAATATATATTTAATGGATCCTGTCACATTAATAGAGATATTTTCCCTTTATTTGTTTTCCAGGTTGAATGAGCAGAGCTGAAAAGCGCATGGTGGCTGTGTCTCACCTCGACTACTATATTTTCTTAAGCATCTTGGGCTCCAACACTAAGCTGCTTTATGCTGTGAGTCTAATTAGTTTTTTTAAACAAGCAAATAAAGCTGATATGGAACCTTGATGTTAGCTGTACTGAAGTGGGACCAGACGTTCAAGGATCATGGCACTATCTATAAATCACCACTGGCTCCCATGTACCAACAGCACACAGATTCCCCTCCAGTCATATTAAAATGTGATTTTTGCATTTAAATGCCATTCTGTTAGTCTCCTTTAATTGCTATAATCACATAAAATTGTGTTCTTGCATTCTTAGGACTTTCAGTTCATAGAGTCTTTTTTCCTCCTTCAAAGATATTTTAAAATGCATTTTATTGTATATTTAAAATATACCTTTATCAAAAGGCAGATTTTCACATATTGAAAATGTAAGACTAGATATCATTTTAGAAAGCAATTATGTTTAATTGTATCTATTTACATCATTTTTGGAGAGACGTTAAAATAACTCTGCAACAGACTTAGGTTTTACTTCATTTTACCCTGGTTCATTTGACCAGGGTATGGATATGGCTTCAAATTCTAATTCTGCTACTTTTGAAGTGTAGGACCTTGATAAAAGAACATTAGAAATCTGTATGACAGAATTGCTATAAAAATTAAATTATTGAAAGAAAATATTTTCAAAAGTATATCTGCTAAAACAATTGTTTAGTGAAAATATATAAATGATTCTTATTAGAATACAGCAATAAAAAAGCAAGCAATCCAATTTTTAAAATGGATGAAAGGTCTTAACAGATACCTTGGCAAAGAAAATATACAGATGTCAAATAAGCCTAAGGAAAGATGTATCAGATCTGTCAGCTTCAATGTGATCAAGTCCCTACAGAAGGCAGGGCCCATCCTGGACAGCAGTGCACCTCCAGAGCCAGGTCAAGCCCATCCAAGAGAAGCTGACCCAGGACCAAGACGTGGATATCAAGCACTTTGCCGGGGAGGCCTGGACTGCTCTCTCTCTTGCCTGATGCTGGGAGAGGGGCCAGTGCCGGCCTCTGGTGTCCACCCTCACCCTGCCAATTCCACCCCGCCCCCGCCGAGAGACAGTGTGTGGGAGGATTTGGCTGCCACTCTCTGTGGATGGTCTGACCCCAGGCCCCTCCCCCAGCACAGTTTTTCCTCCCCATTCCCGGCCCAGGAATCCAACTTCTCACCATTCACTTCCCATGGGGCTCATAAGGCGGGACAGGGCAAGACCCTGGGAGGAAGGGACTGCTCCTGCCAGAACTGAGGGAGAGATGCGAGCATGCAAGGGGATTTTATCAGGTAAATGAAAACTTACAGAACCATTCTATACCACTGCACATCTATAGGGGGCATCCCAGGTGATGTTAGTGGTAAAGACTCCGCCTGCCAATGCAGGAGACATAAGAGACATGGGTTCGATCCCTTGGTTGGAAAGATCCCCTGGAGGAGGACATGGCAACCCACTTCAGTATTCTTGCCTGGAGAATTCCATGCGCACAGGAGCCTGGCAGGCTGGGTCGCACAGAGTTGGACACAGCTGAAACAGCTTGACACATACACACATCTAGAATGACCAAAACTCAAAATACTGACATCACCGAATGCTGGTAAGAACAGTAAGCAACAGCATCTCTCATCCACTGCTACAGGGAATGCAAAGTGAGTGGTACAGCTACTTCACAAGAGAGTCTGGCAGTTTCTTACAAAACTGTATCTACTTTTGCTGTATGTCCCAGCAGTTGTGCTAATTGATATTTACCTAAAAGGGCTGAAAACTTATGTTCAAGCAAACAAATATGTGTATATATGTAGAGAGAGAAAGAGAATGATGGAATATTATTCAACACACAAAAAAATGAGTGATCAATTAAAAAAAAAAGATGTGTAAGAAACTTAAATGCATGTTACTAAGTGAAAGAAGGCGATCTGAAAAGGTTATATATACTGTATGATTCAAACTTTATGACATTCTGGAAAAGGCAAAACAATGAAGACAGTAAAAAAAAAAAAAAAAAGTCTGTGGCTTTCAGGGTTAGTGGGGAGGGGTGGATAAAAAGGCAAGGCACAGAGAAGTCTTAGGCTACTGAAACTATTCTCTGTGATACCATAAAGATGGATGCCTGTCTTGATGTATTTCTCAAAACCCATAGAATGTACAGCACCAAGAGTGAATGATAGTGTAAACTGTGGACTATGGAGGATAATGGCATGTCAGTGTAGGTTCATCAGCAGAGTGTAGCACTTTTGTGAATGTTAATGGTGAGGATCTGCATGTGTGGGGAAAGGAAGTATGTGGAAAATCTCCATATTTTCGAGTCAATGATGCTGTGAAGTTAAAATTGCTCTAAAAATAAAATCTATTATAAAAATTTAATGAGATACTTAAAAAAATTATTTCTCCACTTTCATTGAGGTATAAGAACCCCATGAATAGTAGGAAAAGGCAAAAAGATACAACACAGAAAGGTGAATTCCCCAGGTCGTTAGGTGCCCAATATGCTACTGGAGAAGAGTGGAGAAATAACTCCAGAAAGAATGAAGAGATGGAGCCAAAGTGAAAACAATGCCCAGTTGCGGATGTGACTGGTGATGGAAGTAAAGTTTGATGCTTTAAAGAACAATATTGCATAGGAATCTTGAATGTTAGGTCCATGAATCAAGGTAACTTGGAAGTGGTCAAACGGATGGCAAGGATGAACATCGACATTTTAGGAATCAGTGAACTAAAAAGAAGTGGAATGGGTGAATTTAATTCAGATGACCATTATATCTACTATTATGGGAAGAATCCCTCATAAGATATGGATTAGCCCTCAGAGTCAACAGAAGGTCCGAAACGCAGTACTTGGGTACAATCTGAAAAATGACAGAATGACCTCTGTCCATTTCCAAGGCAAACCATTCATTATCACAGTAACCCAAGTCTGTGCCTCAACCAGTAATGCAGGTAGAACCATTCTACGAAGACCTACAAAATCTTCTAGAACTAAGACCAAAAAAGATGTCCCTTTTATCATAGGAGTCTGGAATGCAAAAGTAGGAAGTCAAGAAATACTGAAGTAACAGGCATGTTTGGTCTTGGAGTACAAAATTAAGTAGGACAAGGGCTAACAGAGTTTTACCAAGAGAATGCACTAGTCATAGCAAACACTCACTTCCATCAACACAAGTGACGACTCTATATGTGGACATCACCAGATGGTCAATACCAAAATTAGATTGATTATATTATTTGCAGTTTAAGGTGGAGAAGCTCTATACAGTCAGCAAAAACAAGACCAGGAGCTGACCGTGGCTCAGATCATGAACTCCTCATTGCCAAATTCAGACTTAAATTGAGGAAAGAAGGGAAAACCACTAGACCATTCATGTATGACCTAAATCATATCCCTTTCAGTGGAAGTGACAAATAGATTCAAGGGATTAGATCTGATGGATAGAGTACCTGAAGAAATATGGACAGAGGATTGTGACATTGTATAGGAGGCAGTGATCAACCATCCCAGAGAAAAACAAATGCAAAAAGGCAAAATTTTTGTCTGAGGAGGCCTTACAAACAGCTGAGAAAAGAAGAGAAGCTAAAGGCAAAGGAGAAAAGGAAAGATATGACCATTTGAATGCAGAGTTTCAAAGAATAGTACAGAGAGATAAGAAAGCCTTCTTTAGTGATCATTGCACACAAATAGAGGAAAACAATCAAGTGGGAAAGACTAGAGATTCCTTCAAGAATATTAAAGATACCAAGGGAACATTTCAGACTCTTTTGTTGACTATGATGGCTACTCCATTTCTTCTAAGGGATTCCTGCCCATAGTAGTAGATATAATGGTCATCTGAGTTAAATTCACCCATTCCAGTCCAACTTAGTTTGCTGATTCCTAGAATTTCAATGTTCACTCTTGCCATCTGTTGGACCACTTCCAACTTGCCTTGATTCATGGACCTAACATCCAGGTTCAAACTACTGCACAATTGCACTATTTAACATGCTAGTAAAGTAATGCTCAAAATTCTTCAAGCCAGGCTTCAACAATATGAGAACTGTGAACTCCAGATGTTCAAGCTGGTTTTAGAAAAGGCAGAGGAACCAGAGATCAAATTGCCAACATCCGCTGGATCATTGAAAAGCAAGAGAGTTCCAGAAAAACATCTATTTCTGCTTTAGTGACTATGCCAAAGCCTTTGACTGTGTGGATCACAATAAACTGCGGAAAATTCTTCAAGAGATGAGAATATCAGACCACCTGACCTGCCTCTTGAGAAACCTATATGCAGGTCATGAAGCAACAGTTAGAACTGGACATAGAACAACAGACTGGTTTCAAAAAGGAAAAGGAGTATGTCAAGGCTGTATATTGTCACCCTGCTTCTTTAACTTATATGCAGAGTACATCATGAGAAACGCTGGGCTGGAGGAAGAACAAGCTTGAATCAAGATTGCCGGGAGAAATATCAATAACCTCAGATATGCAGATGACACCACCCTTATGGCAGAAAGTGAAGAGGAACTAAAAAGCCTCTTGATGAAAGTGAAAGAGGAGAGTGAAAAAGTTGGCTTAAAGCTCAACATTCAGAAAACGAAGATCATGGCATCTGGTCCCATCACTTCTTGGCAAATAGACAGGGAAACTGAAAACAGTGTCAGACTTTATTTTTCTGGGCTCCAAAATCACTGCAGATGGTGATTGCAGCCATGAAATTAAAAGACACTTAGTACTTGGAAGAAAAGTTATGACCAACCTAGACAGCATATTAAAAAGCAGAGGCATTGCTTTGTCAACAAAGGTCTGTCTAGTCAAGACTATGGTTTTTCCAGTGGTCATGTATGGATGTGAGAGTTGGATTATAAAGAAAGCTGAGCACTGAAGAATTGATGCTTTTGAAGTGTAGTGTTGGAGAAGACTCTTGAGAGTCCTCTGAACTGCAAGGAGATCCAACCAGTCCATCCTAAAGGAGATCAGCCCTGGGTGTTCAGTGGAAGGACTGATGTTGAAGCTGAAACTCCAATTCTTTGGCCACCTGATGTGAAGAGCTGACTCATTGGAAAAGACCCTGATGCTGGAAAAGATTGAGGGCAGGAGGAGAAGGGGATGACAGTGGATGAGATGTTTGGATGGCATCACTGACTCAATGGACATGGGATTGGGTGGACTTCAGGAGCTGGTGATGGACAGGGAGGCCAGGTGTGCTGCAGTCCATGGTGTCACAAAGAGTCGGACACGACTGTGCAACTGAACTGAACTGACCTGAAGGGAATATTTCATGCAAAAATGGGCACAATAAAGAACAGAAACGTTATGGAAGTAACAGAAGCAGAAGAGGTGGCAAGAATACATAGAAGAACTATACATAAGAGACTATACATAAGACCCAGATATCCATGATGGTGTCATCACTCATCTAGAGCCAGACATTCTGGAGTCCAAAGACAAGTGGGCTTTAGGAAGCATCAATAGGAATAAAGCTAGTGGAGGTGATGGAATTCAGTTGAGCTCTTTCAAATCCTAAAAGATGATGCTGCACTCAATATGCCAGAAAATTTGGAAATCTCAGCAGTGGATGGAGAACTGGAAAAGATCAGTTTTCATTCCAATCCTAAAGAAAGGGAATGCCAAAGAATGTTCAAAGTACTGCACACATGCACTCATCTCACATTCTAGCAAAGTAATGTTCAAAATTCTCCAAGCGAGGCTGCAACAGTACTGAACTAAGAAGTTCCAGATGTTCAAGCTGGATTTGGAAAAGGTAGAAGAACCGGAGATCAAATTATGAACATCTGTTGGATATTGGCAGATTCATGTTGATGTATGGCAAAACCAATACAGTATTGTAAAGTAAAATAGAGTAAAAGAAAAAGAAAAAGAAAAAACAAGAGCATTCCAGAAAAACATCTATTTCTGCTTTATTGACTATGCCAAAGTCTTTAACTTTGTGGATCACAACAAAATATGGAAATTTCTTAGAGAGATGGGAATACCAGACCACTTTACCTGCCTCCTAAGAAATTCATATGCAGTTCAAGAAGCAACAGTTAGAACCGGACATGGAACAACAGACTGGTTCCAAATTGGGAGAGGAGTACATCAAGGCTGTATAGTGTCACCCTACTTACTGAACTTCTATGCAGACTGTATTATGCAAAATGCCAGACTGGATGAAGCACAAGCTGGAATCAAGATTGCCAGGAGAAATATCAATAACCTCAGAGATGCAGATGAGTACCATGAGTACAGATGAGAACCATGAGTACCATGGTTCCATGCTGTGGTTGGCACTTACTACCAGGATGAATGTATCCATTCAATCAACTCCTGTGAAAGGGAGGAATCCTTGCACAATGCACCAAACCACAATGTACCAAATCATATTATACACTCCAAATATCTTGCAGTTTTATTTGTCCATTCAATTCAGTTCAGTTCAGTCACTTAGTTGCGTCTGACTGACTGCGACACCATGGCAGAAAGTGAAGAAGAACTAAAGAGCCTCTTGATGAAAGTGAAAGAGGAGAGTGAAAAAGTTTGCTTAAAACTCGACATCCAAAAAATGAAGATCACGGCATCTGCTCCCATCACTTCATGGCAAATAAATGGGGAAAGAATGCAAACAGTGACAGACTTTATTTTCTTGGACTCCAAATCCACTGCAGATGTTGACTTCAACCATGAGATTAAATGATGTGACCAACCTAGAAATTTAAAAAGCAGAGACATTAGTTTGCCGACAAAGGTTCATCTAGTAAAAGCTATGGTTTTTCCAGTAGTCATGTATGGATGTGAGAGTTGGACTATAAAGAAAGCTGAGCACTGAAAAATTGATGCTTTTGAACTGTGGTGTTGGAGAAGACTCTTGTGAGTCCTTTGGATTACAAGGAGATCCAACCAGTTCATCCTAAAGGAAATCAGTCCTGAATACTCATTGGAAGGACTGATGTTGAAGCTGAAACTCCAATACTTTGGCTACGTGATGCGAAGAACTGACTCACTGGAAAATCCCTGATGCTGGGAAAGTTTGAAGGCAGGGGCAGAAGGGGATGAGATGGTTGGATGGCATCACCAATTCGGTCCACATGAGTTTGAGCCAACTCTGGGAGTTGGTGATGGACAGGGAAGCCTGGCTTGCTGTACTCCATGGTGTTGCAGAGAGTCGGACGTGACTAAGCGACTGAACTGAACTGAACTGAACTGAATGGACAAATAAAACTGCAAGATATTTGGAGTGTATAATATGATTTGGTACATTGTGATTTGGTGCATTGTGAAAGGATTCCTCCCTTTCACAGGAATTGATTGAATGGATACATTCATCCTGGTAGTCAGTGCCAACCACAGCATGGAACCATGGTACTCAACTTGCCAAGGTATCTTCCTGCAATTTCCTCCACAGGAAACTGAGCAGGATGGAAGTGTCTTGAAGTTAATACCACCCAGGCATCAGCCCTCTGTCATTGAGAAAAGGGAAGCCAAAGGTATATTTACTTACTGCAAGGGATACCTCTGAAGAGCAAGCCATAAGATCTACTAGAAGTAGGCGATGAGAATGAGCCCCAGCTGCCCACAAGTGTACCTGCTCATTAACATACTCTACACTGCTTTCCTTTTCTTCCCTGTCTGACTTTCCCACTCTCCTCCTGGTGCTTTAGAAATGATTTCTCAAATCAGTGACTTGCGCTCAATCTGTATCTCAGCATCTTGTTTTTGTTGGAATCCCTTCCAAGTCAATGTAACAAGTGCTTAATCGAACAGCGAGTTACTTAGACAATACCTTATAGGAAGTCAGAAAAGATTCTTTTAGCAATCTAGCCGACAACCAGTACCACAAAGTTAATTTTTAGGTAGCACTATGGTAAGCACTTTAATGAATGATCTCATTTTAAAAATCATCAGAACAAGCCTTCTGGTGCTGGCATACTATTTATTCCAATTTTAGAAGCAAGAAGGCAAAGTGCAATGAGACATTAGTAAAATTAGCACTATTGCACAACTTCTGAAACTCAGCTTACTTTACAATAAGAGTAAAATATCACTCTTATCCTACGTGTTTCCCCAGGACAGCTTCTATAATTGGACAGCTTCTATAAATGGACAGCTGCCATCCTCTATAATTAGTACTGTGCACACCAACAAACCTGTCAGTCAGATATACATGATCTCAGGAAGAATCAGAATCAAGATTGCCTCTTCCTGTATCACCTCTCTCCTGCCAGTGTGAATCCATTCCGTATATGATTCACCATGACAAAGCAGTAAAGGCTTCTAATAGAGTCTCGTTTTGATTCCTCACAACTCTAAGTAAGTTAGGATCGTCTTTAACAAGTCATGGCCTCCCTTTATACATTAAAACATGACTAAATCAATAGCTAGAGTGCCAGCATACACATGTAAGCGAGTTTAAACTAAATAACCAAGATAGTTGAGGCTGTCTTTCACTCAGTGAATGTTTTGATACAGGACACAAATATAACCAGAAGAGGGGACAGGCTGTGTTGCTTGCTTTCCATTTCATTCTATTATTGTAAACACTAGATTCAAGAAATGATGAACTAGTAAAAAAAAAAAACACTTATAGTGAGAATAAAATATACATAGTAAATTATTTTTATTATATCTATGTTTTAGGGCTTCCAAAGTAGTTCAAATAGTAAAGAATCTACCTGCAATGCAGGAGATCTGAGTTTGATCCATGGGTTGGGAAGATCCCCTAGAGGAGGAAATGGCAACCCATTCCAGTGTCCTCACCTGGAGAATTCCATGGATTGAGGAGCTTGGCAGGCTACAGTCCATGAGGTCACAAAGAGTTGGACATGACTAAGCAACTAACATACAGACATATTTATATTTTAGAGTACCAAATATTCCAGCATTCATTGCATTTATTATTATCAAAACATCATAGATGATATGCTTTCTTTTAAAGAAAGCCTTCTGAACAGAGATCAGAACAAAACTAGTTTTAACAAAATTATGACACTAGCTATTTCTATTTATTTCTTATCTTGGGATGTGGGGCTTATCAGACCCCCAAGACATTCTAGACGAAGAGATTACACAATTGAAGGTCAAAAAGATAAAGGAAAAAAATTCTTCTGGAAAGTACAGAAGATTAAAACGACTGGTGATATTTTAGAGAGAAAAGTGAAGGCATACAGAAGTTATATGACCTCCTCAAGGTCACAAAGACAGTTAGTGACAGAGCCAGGAACAGTGGCCAAATATTTTGGATTCATTGTCCAATGCTCATTCCACCATACTTTACTCTCTCCATGGTGCACAATTTGCTTCTTAGCTCAAGTCATTCAGATGTGCTCACTGGCAAAGTAGACTGTTCAAGGAAATGAGAGACTCTTTCCCTTTCAAAGTCCCCCCTGCATCAGGACAAGCAGGGGTGCTGCCTTCCTTGCCACCCTTCCACAACCTGCCTACAGAGATATTCCACCAGGTGGGGCTCTGAGTGCCCACTGAGCATGTTAATTCTTAACTTATACAGTTTTTTGGTATAGAACATCTGTGGATTCCAAGAGTGAGCAGATGGTGCTGAGCTGTGCCAGGTTCAGCACCTCTCTCTTCCAAACTACATTCCTCTCTTAGCATCCTCAAAACCATGGCAGGAGGGACTCCATGCTTCTGCAAAGCAAGAGGGCAGAACTGTAGGCAAAGCTATGCTTTGAAAGGAAAATATCTTACCTAGATCCTCTCCTTTCTGGTATTAATTTACACTAAGTTTGTGCCATCTTCAATTTCCTGAAGTCACCAAGCTGTGGGAGCATATGGCCAATGGAAAAAAGACTCATTTCATTGGAGAAGTCACTTTTCCCCTTAGATATTTTTTTAAATTATGTTCTCAAGATATGCCTGTTGGAAACTTCTAGGTCCATGTACTAAAGAAAGATTGCTAGCAGGGTACCTTCAAAATATGCTTATAATTATTTCATGCTACTAAATCTTAGTTTGGATAAAATAAAATCCCAATCCAATATCTGTTAACAAAGTAAGAATGTTTATCTTACTTCTGAAAAAATAAGTGAGAACTTTGAGAAATAAGCAATCCAACATGTGTGCATGAGGGGGGTGTTTATAAACAATTTTATTCTTCATATTTAAAAGGCTGTTATTCCTTTTTAATTTGAAGTAAAAATGAAGCACTAAATTAAATATTCACATTTTATCACTAATATCTACCTTCAAGATCAGAACTAAAATGTAAGACTCACTGTCTGATGGCAAAGAAAAATAATGAGAGAATTTTAGGAATATTTACTTGAAATGTTAAAATCAAACTAGAAGAGCTAGGGAATCATGGTTTTCTGTTACTGGACCCAGGTGAACCATTTAGCCTTTCTTCATCCCAGCCATTCAATGTTTATTCAACATTCATTACAACCCAGGCTGAACTAGAGAAACTCAGTTTTCTGCCTGTGAGTCTTTCTGCCCTGTGTTGTCTCATCTTATTACTCACAAAGAACACTACTCTCATAACAACACTTTACTTCCAGTCCAAGGGTGTTGGGTTTTCATCAAACTTGCCAATTCTCCAAGATCCCCACTGGGGATCCAACAATTTAACTCAGTTTGACACTCTATGTCTGGAGATAGTCGGGGACTCCACAGTTTAGAGGCTCATTCCCCCCTAAGACTTCCTCTCCACTCCTCCAATCTGCCCCACCTCAGATGCCAACTGCAAGCCCATGTAGTCACCTTTGCTTCCTACCAACTGGCTACAGACCAGAGGCTCCAATGACTGTCTCCTTGGGTTTGATTAGCTTTCCAGAACAGCTCACAGAACTCACGGACACAGTTTACTTACATTTACCAGTATTGACATGAATTTCTAGGCCCAGTATGGAACTGCTCCAGTCCTGGGTGCCACATCAGAAAACTGAAACTTATAGCATTTTCATATCCTTGCAAAAGCTTCCTTTGACCAGAAACACAGGATGTCCAGGCAGCCATTCCCCAAATACCAAGTCAATTGTGGGTATCCTCACCCCAAACAGTTTACTATATGGACCTAGCCAATGAGATATTTTCTATCTGTCTCCTATTTTTTCTTTATGCTATAAAAGTGTCCTCTCTTCTCCCTCATTTTGCAGTTCTCTGAAAGGAGATGGTATGCTTCATAGCTCAATTCAGTCACTCAGTCCTTTCTGACTCTTGGCGACCCCATAGACTGTAGCATGCCAGGCCTCCCTGTCCATCACCACTCCCGGAGTTTATCCAACTCATGTCCATTGAGTCGGTGATGCCATCCAACAATCTCATCCTCTGTTAACCCCTTCTCCTCCCACCGTCAATCTTTCCTAGCATCAGGGTCTTTTCCAATGAGTCAGCTCTTTGCATCAAGTGACCAAAGTATTTGAGTTTCAGCTTCAGCATCAGTCCTTCCAATGAACACCCAGGACTGATCTCCTTTAGAATGGACTGGATCTCCTTGCAGTCCAAGGGACTCTCAAGAATCTTCTTCAACACCACAGTTTAAAAGCATAAATTCTTTGGCACTCAGCTTTCTTTATAGTCCAACTCTCACATCCATACATGACTACTGGAAAAACCATAGCCTTAACTAGATGAACCTTTGTTGGCAAAATAATGTCTCTGCTTTTTAATATGCTGTCTAGTTTGGTTATAACTTTTCTTCACTTCATAAGGTGTTAAATAAAGTTCATATCACCTAAATTGTTTTCTATAATCATTTGTTAACTTCAGTTTATTATAAAAGGGTGTGATAAAGGATACAGATGAATATCCAGATAGAATGGATGCATAAGGCAAGGTTGATGGGAAGGAGCACGGACCTTCCATGCCCTCTCCCAGAACCTCTTAAGAATTTGCCAACCAAGAAGTTCTTTGAACTCAGTTGTTTCTAGGTTTTTGTGGGGGATTCATTACATGGGCATGATTAATTATTTTTTTATTTTTGCATTCAACTTTATGATATGTTTATTTCTAATTTCCTTGCCCTCATTAAGAGGCATGAATGGTACAGTTTGTGCATATATATGTGTTTTTTTTTAATTTTAGTTTTTTATTTTTTAAATTTTAAAATCTTCAATTCTTACATGCATTCCCAAACATGAACAAGAACACAATGATATGACTTTGTTTTAAAACTTAAAGTCTAACACATCACTACTATATTACAATACTATAAATTTAAACAAAGGCTAGAACTATTTTTCGGAGAAGTCAATGACACCCCAATCCAGTACACTTGCCTGGAAAATCCCATGGACAAAGGAGCCTGGTAGGCTGCAGTCTGTGGGGTTGTGAAGAGTCGGACACGACTGAGACACTTCACTTTCACTTTTCACTTTCATGCATTGGAAATGGAAATGGCAACCCATTCCTGTGTTCTTGCCTGGAGAATCCAAGGAATGAGGGAGCCTAGTGGGCTGCTGTCTATGGGGTCGCACAGAGTTGGACACGACTGAAATGGCACAGCAGCAGCAGCAGCAGAGCTATTTTTAAAATATTGACCAGCAGACCAAATGAATATCATTTAATAAGTTATAACTACTGAATTTAATGTTTTATACACTGAATTATGCTTATTAACTGACCAAGACATACAAACTCAAAAGAAGCACTATCTCACAGGAAGGCGTGATAGATTAAATCTCCAGCAATCTGTGACCAATTCAATCTCCAGCACCTCTCCCCTCCCCCCAGAGGACAGTGAGAGGTGGGACTGAAAGTTCCCATCCTCTAAACACTTGGTTGGCACCACTGGCAACCAGCTCTGAAACTTAGGTGTGTTTCAAAAGTCACTTTATTAACAGATGAAAGACTCATTTATCCCATCATTAAGAAAATTTAGGGTAATTTAAATGGGAATGCCAGACCACCTGACCTGCCTCTTGAGAAATCTGTATGCAGGTCAGGAAGCAACAGTTAGAACGGGACATGGAACAACAGACTGGTTCCAAATAGGAAAAGGAGTACGTCAAGGCTGTATATTTTCACCCTGCTTATTTAACTTATATGCAGAGTACATCAGGAGAAATGCTGGACTGGAAGAAACACAAGCTGGAATCAAGATTGCTGGGAGAAATATCTATAACCTCAGATATGCAGATGATACCACCCTTATGGCAGAAAGTGAAGAGGAGCTAAAAAGCCTCTTGATGAAAGTGAAAGAGGAGAGTGAAAAAGTTGGCTTAAAGCTCAACATTCAGAGAACGAAGATCATGGCATCTGGTCCCCTCACTTCATGGGAAATAGATGGGGAAACAACGGAAACAGTGTCAGACTTCATTTTTGGGGGCTCCAAGATCACCGTAGATGATGACTGCAGCCATGAAATTAAAAGATGCTTATTCCTTGGAAGGAAAGTTATGACCAACCTAGATAGCATATTCAAAAGCAGAGACATTACTTTGCCGACTAAGGTCTGTCTAGTCAAGGCTATGGTTTTTCCAGTAGCCGTGTATCGATGTGAGAGTTGGACTGTGAAGAAAGCTGAGCACTGAAGAATTGATGCGTTTGAACTGTGGTGTTGGAGAAGACTCTTGAGAGTCTCTTGGACTGCAAGGAGATCCAACCAGTCCATTCTGAAGAAGAACAGCCCTGGGATTTCTTTGGAAGGAATGATGCTAAAGCTGAAACTCCAGTACTTTGGCCACCTCATGTGAAGAGTTGACTCATTGGAAAAGACTCTGATGCTGGGAGGGATTGGGGGCAGGAGAAGAAGGGGACAACAGAGGATGAGATGGCTGGATGGCATCACCAACTTGATGGACATGAGTTTGGGTGAACTCCAGGAGCTGGTGATGGACAGGGAGGCCTGGCGTGCTGCGATTCATGGGGTCACAAAGAGTCAGACACAACTGAGCGACTGAACTGAACTTAGGCACTTTGTTTCAGGGATGGGTCAAAAACTAGAAAGGCAGGGATGGAGGGACCAATAGTATATTTTTTATATCTCACATAGAGACCCTGTTTTTCAGAATGGAGCAGAAAAAAAGACAGCTGAGAGTCTTATCGTCATGGAAACTACATTCCAATAGTAAGAGAAAGAAATAATAGACATAAATATAAGCCATACAAAATGATCTAGGAAGTTTCTCAAGAAATTTTGCTGTAAAGTTTCAGAGAAATGTCTCTCCACCACTCTCCATCCACTAACTGCTTTAAACTTTCTGCACTGCCCCAAACCTCTGCCACTTGTGTCTGTGGTTTTGGGCTTCCCAGGTGGCTCACTGGTAAAGAACCTTCCTGTCAATACAGGAGACATGGGGGACATGATTTCGATCCCTGGTCTGGAAAGAGTCTCTGCTGGAGGAAATGGTAAGCCACTCCAGTAATTTTGCCTGGGAAATCCCATGGACAGAGGAGACTAGCGGGCATGGGTTCGTAAAAGAGTCACAGATAACCGAGCATGTCTATGGTTTTGCATATGCTTCGCAAATTCTCCACTGGGTGTCATTCCCTCCTCCTTACTCACCGTGCATCCCTAATTCTACTCAAGGGTGATCTACCAGCAAATCTCTTTCTCAAAGATTCAGAAGAGATGGGAGTTTCATTACCCTGAAACAGTAATTTTTGTCTTCAAGCTTTGCTAGCAAACTGCATGGAGATGTTCATCATAACAAATCCCTTTGATTCTTTAAGATTTGTTATTCCATCTCCTCACTTAACCTGTGATTTTCATAGGTGCATGCACTCTGTGCCTGATACTAAGCAATCCTCAATAAGATCATGAGTATTCAGCAATCACATCTTCTTGCAATTCAGAACTGATGCTGGAGCTGAAGTTCTAATACTTCGGCCACCTGATGTGAAGAGGTACTCATTAGAAAAGACCCTGATGCTGGGAAAGATTGAGGGCAGGAGGAGAAGGGGATGACAGAGGATGGGATGGTTGGATGGCATCACCGACTCAGTGGACATGAGTTTGAGCAAACTCCAGTAGACGGTGAAGGACAGGGAAGCTTGGCATGCTACAGTCCACAGGTTGCATAGAGTTGTACGTGATTTAGCAGATGAACAACAACAAGCTAGCTAAAGATAAATAAGTGAATGAAAAATAAATTTAAAAGAATGAAAACACTTTACCATATCTAAGCTATAGCAAATAAGAGGAAGCAATATATTTAACTTTGTTGGAATCATCAGTATTTACATCTTTCAAATCTATTTGAAAAGTGAAGAGGGAAAAGAGAGAAAGATAAATGAGAGATACAAAAGGTTTAGAAAAAAAGGCAAAACAAAGTATGTTTTGTGATATGACTGCAGTTTTCTGGTGAACCTCAAAGTAATTACAGACTTAAGCGAGCTATGTCCTAGATTTTTTTTTTGTTTGTTTGTTTGTTTGTTTGTTTGTTTTTTGGTTAAATCTATGTAAGATTCTCCCAGCATGTAAGCAGTTCTCAAGAAATCTTTTGTGTGTGTTAGTCACTGAGTCATGCCTGACCCTTTGTGATCCCATGGACTGTAGCACACAACACTTCTCTATCCATGGAACTCTCTAGGCAAGAATACTGGAGTGGGTTGCCATTTCCTCCTCCAGGGGATCTTGCTGACCCAGGGATTAAACCCAGGTCTCCTATATTGCAGGCAGATTCTTTACTGTCTGACCTCCCAGGAAAGCTGAAGGAATCTTTTAGGTGCTTTTAAAAATCTGTATTAACATCACTGACCAGTTTGGCTCACTAGGGCACTTCTGTTTTAAGAGACCTGATGGCATGTGCATGCTTGCATGTGTGTGTGCTAAGTTCACTTCAGTCATGTCCAACTCTTTGTGACACTATGGACTGTAGCCTGCCAGGCTCCTCTGTCCATGGAATTCTCCAGGCAAGAATAGGGGAGTGGGTAGCTGTGCTCTCCTCCAGGGGATCTTCCCGGCCCAGGGATCTAAACTTGCATCTTTTATGTCTCTTGCATTGGCAGATATGTTCTTTACCACTAGCACCACTTGGGAAGCCCTATCTGATGGTACACCAATAGCCAAATAAGTAAGTGTAACTGAATGGGTCTTCCCTGGTGGCTCAGGTAAAGAACCTGCCTGCAATGCAGGAGACCCAGATTTGATCCTAGGGTTGGGAAGATTCCCCTGGAGAAGGGAATGTCTACTCATTCCAGTATTCTTGCCTGGAGAATCCCATGGACAGAGGATCCTTGCTGGTCCATGGTGTTGCAAAGAGTCAGACATAGCTGAGTGACTAATACTTTCACTGATGAATTGGGGAAAGGGGTGGGTGTTTAAATTTTTATTCTCTTCTCACACCCACAGACCTGAACTTGTCCTTTGTCTTTTAGGATTTCCATTTGCTTATCTCAGCTTGAATTTAAAACTGTTGGAGGATGGGAAACATAGAAGGATATTTTATTTAGAGAAAATGTTAGCTGGAAAATTGTTTCTTAAAATTTCTGGTTTACACAAACATACCAGATAGAGAGATAGAAAGACACATCTTTCAAGTGCCTCTTACATGCTAAGTGCTTTACATACCTTCATCTCATCACATCAGAGTTTTGAAGTGGATATTATGACTATTCTTCAAAAATACATTGAGACTTAGAGAAAGCGAACCACTTTAAAAAAGGTGGCAGTGCTAAGAAACAGAGACAATGGATTTAAATGAAGTTCTGCCCGGACTGAAACCCATACTCTCTGCACTAAATCACTGCTAAATGCCATCTCTTAAAAAAAAAAAGTTCATTTCCAGGGGTTAGGAGTTGGGTGGCAGAAGAGATCATGCTATTCCTTTACTTTGAGATCTTCTCCAGTAATACAGAAAATCTTGAAACCAGGGAATTTGGAATGGGATTCTAATTTGTATGAGAAGTTCTACAAATCATTCTTTCATATCCCTATTTATCAAGTCACATTAAAGATCAAAGTCAATCACTTATTTTGAATTTAAGCACTTTTCAAACTATTCTTTATTTGTAACTATTAATATGTGCATGTGTCTTTGCTTAGCAGTGAATTAAAAACTTTCGGTTACAAGCTTGAGTATTTCTTGTGGTAAATAACTAACATAGGAAATTCAATATAAATTTTCTCAAATAAGACCAAAAGCCAGAGAAGAACCAATGTCACCTCTTCATTTGCAAAACATGGGTTCATCCATCTATAAAATAGGCTAACTATAAGTTCTATTAAACAATGGTATCTAAAAATGCCTTGAGGTCTTTAAGAGGAAGCATCATTGGAATGCATTGTTGTTAAAAGAGTAACAATGATATAGAGTGATTTGTCATAGCATAATTAAATCATATGCAAAGGTAAAGACAACACAGAGAAGTAACTACAATTCTAAACTAGTATAGTCATTATCCTTATATCCAAACACACCTTAAAGATGCTAAACAGTTTCTGATATACTTGTAACACAAAACTTAAAAGAAGGAATATCACAGAATAGATTGGACTAGATTCCCTTTTTTCTCCCTTGTATACTCACAATACATGGCTAAATTTCTGTGTTTTCATAGCTTTCTAAGTACTAAAATACAGAATTTGCCTATGTTCACTCACAGGCTATTGAGAGAAGAGACCTTAATTATCTTTGCTATTTTCTGTCTCTAATTTCTACCGTACAGTACAGATGCTCAAAATTTTGTGTTAAATATTTACTAAAAATGCATTACTGGTAATAGCTCTTAATTGAGATAAAACGATGCAAGTTTTTGGAAATAGTGCTTAAGAGAAACTGTGAATTACATGCTAATAGTTTTAACAACTTTTGACAGCTCTATATTATCTATAAAAGAACAACTCATGCATGGTGAGGGGAGAGGGTGCTTTAGTAAAAGAGCATTGGTTAGAATGTGCAAAACGGGCAGCATAAGTGAGAGTCTGAGCTCCAGCAGACCTCTTAAGAGTCTATTTAAATACTTCGTATCAGATGTATTACAGAGTTGAATTAGGATGGTGGTAGTGGAATGTGTGTGAAAATTCTTGACTTAGAATTGGTAGGATTTGGAGACTGATTAGATATAGTAATGCAATAGACAGTAGCTATGTTTTTGAAGTCAGGTGATTCTGAGGCCGGTAGCTCATTAAAGAAAAACAGGAGGGAGGAAGGAAGGAATGGTTCTGGGGAGATAAGATGCTTTCCATTCTGGACATGGATTCCTAATGACTTCTAAGCACTTCCTATGTGCCTTAGTAATGTACGCTGCTATCTTCTTTACGTCAAAGTGATGTAATTTTGACTTATTTCCTTTTATCTACAGTGAAGGCTGAGAATAATTGCTACATTTCCATTTTATCCTCTCTAAAAGTGTTGTCAGGTTAGCCTTTAGTATTTCCTTTGCTGGACTAAATTTTAGTTTAACTATCCATCTGGCTTCCATTATCTGATTCAATCATAATCTCTCCTACTCTTTATAATTTGGCCTTATTTAGCCTGCTTTATATTTATATACATATATCTGTGTATTTATATTTATATATATTTAAAATCACCTCTATCTGGGAAATGTAGACAAAAATATAGACTGCATTCCATTATGTAAAGTGAGAAAATCATTCTCAAATATGGAGAGCATGGAAATGATGCTCATAGATAGAGATTGTTAGAGATGATTCATAAACCTGGGTACTCTTTAGAGGCACACATCCATGCCATTCTTCCAGAAATTCCTCACTTCACTCATTTGAAGGGGATGGCAGTGCAACACCTTCCAATGAGTAACATTCTACTCAAACAAACGCTTCTGGGGGAAGCCCTCACTGACTTTCCATTGTTAGGCAAAGCCACATATTGTATCCTTATATTTCTCTCCTTCATAACATTTGCAAGAATTGAGAATGCACTTCCATGTATAATTATTTGACTAAGTCTACTTTCACCACCAGAATATACCTTCATGAAATTATATCTATTTCTTCTCAAAATTATACTTTTAATGTTCAGTGTAAACCCTTGCAGAAACATCTAATAAACATGCAATGAAGGGGTGAAAGAGGATGGAAAATTAATGTCAATATGGAAGAGACTTCTGAGTCTAAAATACATGATTCCATTGTTCCATTTAACTCTAAGAAACTGATTTGTTATCCTGTCAGAAAGTGTTGGGGTATTCAGTTTTCAAAATCCAATTTATAAATGAAGAAAATATATATTACAGGAATCATATATATATGTGTGCGTGCGTGTGTGTGTGTGTGTGTGTATCATATTATGACTTTTAGCACAAACATAAAATAAAACAAATGAAGATAAAGTCCTGGACAAGAAAACATATTCCCGTATTAGATCTGCTGGCAAGCTTCATATGAATATGGAATAAATTGTTGATCTACTTATATGCATGAGATAGTTTGTTACAAACATTTATTTTTAGAGATTGTCACTTTCTAACTGCACAATAAATTGCTGTTATTTGCATAATAGAATTGTTTGCTACTCTGATTTTCTATCTAGATTGGGAATTATTAATATTTAGTCATACTTGAGATGGATGCTTTGTCACTGAATATGTTAAGTGTAAAGTATATACCCCCATTATATGTTTTATTTTCATTGTTACACTAAAACACACATACTCATCAAGGCTTCAGTGTGGCCCTGTTTAATGTCTGAGAGTCAACAAATATTTAATGAACTGATGTTCAAGGAGGGTCCAAGAAGTAAGAGTTCCTTTCAATTTCAAGGATGTTTATCAGATCAGTAGCATAATTTACTTATTCAACTTTGTTATTGGTAAATTTACATAACCATTTTATGGTTGGTAAAAGGACATTTTCTAACGAACTCAATTTAATTGAAATTAAGAAATTATTAAAGTCTTAAAGTTTTCTAGGCATTTTTGAGTGCAAATTTTTTAACTTTAATATATAGTTTATTATGGTATCATATTTAAATATGCAAATTTCATTTTGTGTTCTGTGACTTTCATGTCCTTTTGTTTTCTTTCTTTATTCCAAAAGCAATAAACTAACAAATATCATCAACCCTCCAATAAGTAGGAAAAGACTTTGTGCACCTGATACAATGATACACTAAAAATTCTTTTCAAGAGGAAAATAGACTAGAAGATAACACCTTCCTGTATATTCTTTCCTATTGAATATGGTCATGGGTGGATATCAGATGCTGAAATATTGAGAGTTTACAGAATTGCTTAGAAATATGAAGTAAACCTCAGGGAATCAACAATATTACTGAGACCCTCTCTTAGATGACAGCCATCCACTGAGAGGTTTTCTTTGATGCAGACAGAGTTAATAGCATTGACTAGGCCACCTTAAGTCCTAGTAGAGAACACTAGGATCAGACACTAAATTCTCAAGTTTCCTTTCTGTGGAAGGTTCCTTCTCTGATTCTAAAACTCTCCCAAACTTCCTTCGGTATTCTCCAATACAAAACTTGGCTATTATATTTTTAAATGTAATCCCTAAAGTCGCTCTGAGAATTTATATCACTGACATAACTGGAAGATGCATTCTTTCTTTACTGTGCTTCTAACTGCTGTGAAGATAGGATCTTGTGTAATTACTCATCCTTCTGTCCCTCATACTCAACATGATGTCTAGAGTTTTGAAGGTGCTCAGCAATGATAGCTGAATGACTAAAACTATGTTTTTAACTGTCTTACTTCACAGAAAATTTGAAGTAGATAATATGCCATGCTAGCACAGTATCTAGTGCAGGGTGCCTCATTTTTATTTTCTCAACGTGGTTTAATGCATTATTTTCTCCTTTCCTAAAATGTAATAAGTGGCTTTTAGAAAAGTTACATTCCATTATAGAACCTTGAACACAGAATATATCCATGGTAAGTCTACGTATTACAGGTGTTATTTTGTCTAGATGTTATTTTGGCTTGAGTTCTACAATAAGTCTCTCTACTCCACCATCATAAAATGCACATTTCATATGATACTATTCAAAAGGCACTCTGGGAACAACTGGGGTTTAAAGTCAGTTATCATGGTTAAATTTCAGTTTGGGTATGTGGATACTTTGAGAGAAGGCCACTTAACCTCTGAGTTTCTTCAGATGACTTCTATCTTATAGACTTTTGTGAATAGTAAATCAGTTAATGCACTTAAAATGCTCAGCATAATGTTTAATACAGAAAATATCTCGATAAACGGCATTATACATATTCACTACTTCTCTACCAGTATGTTTTAAGTGTTTAGGCTAACATTAGAATATAAATAAAAATGGAAACAAGAATAACAATAACAATACTTCTTCACCATATTTTAAACTGGGTCAAAGACTGAGAAAACTACCATTCTGGAAAAAAAAAAAAAAAAAGATCAAGTCAACTTGGCAATTACTCAGGAAATTTGAAGCATTGTAAGTAAATTATATCCAATAATTTTAAAGGAGGTAGTTCAATTTATGCACAGATATACTTTGACCTTTTGTAAATTTAATTGGATATGTATATGATATGCCTACCAAGCTTTCTTAACAGAAGCTAGGGAAAGGGCAATTCACATAGTGCTAGGCATGAAATGATTAAATGAAATTATTGCAAGCTGTCACAGTTCAATGGGTGGGAAATGTTTAATGATATTACTCAGAGAATCATATGATTACACAGGAAATGGCATGGTATTACACAGGAAGTGGCACCAGGGCCATAGTTCTGCCAAAAGGCTTAAGTTTAAAAGTCAACCAGGAAGATAATATGCATGACCCAAAAAGAGTAGAGTTAAAATGTCTCTTTTCTCAGAGTAGAAAAGGGAGGAACAAAGAACACTCAGAATACACCAGAGTAAAAATTTAAGAACTGTGCAAACAAGGACATAAACATTTCCTTATGACATGTAATGACCAGCAGTCATTTTACAAATACGTATTTAAGAAAGGTGAAACCATAGAAATAAGATGGTTAAAAGATTAAAGATAACATGAATTTGGAGCAATGTTAGTGAAGCTGACCTTTCCTTCATAGGAGTCCTGACAAGAGTATGGAATCCTAATATAAAGGAGAAAAGAACACACAGTAGCATATGTAAATGAGCAAAACTTGGAAACTGCAAGAAGAGTAACAAGGAAAAGCAGTTCACTCTTTAATCCAAAATTAGCTGACATTTTCACCAAATTTTGGTAACAAGAGAATTAGAAAACATTATCTGAGATTTCCCCGGTGGCTCAGTGGAAAGTATTTGCCTGCCAATGAAGGGGATGTGGGTTCGACCCCTGGTCCAGGGAAGATACCATGTACCATGGAGCAACTGACCGCATGCGCTATGCAGCACAGCTACTGAGCCAGTGAGCTAGGTCTGCGAGCCGCAGCTCCTGAGCCTGTGTGCTGCAGCTACTGAAGCCTGCGTGCCCTACAGCCTGTGCTCTGTAACAAGAGAAGCCACTGCAATCACAAGCTCCTGCACCCAAGGAAGAAAGAATAGCCCGATTGCCCCAACTAGAGAAAGCCAGTGTGCAGCAAAGGAGACCCGCTGCAACCAAAACTAAATAAATAAATAATTTTTTTAAAAGAAAGTATTATCTGAATCAACTTTTAATTTGAACTCTGTAATAAGATTATATGTGTAAGACAATTGTAAAGTATAGAGCATATGCATTTTTTGAATAGTTGTTTAGAGATTTTTTCAGTGTTAATATTCTGAGTTAAAGAACTCATCTGGGAAGTCACACAGATAACAATCTATCAAATAGATTAAATCTGAAAAGTTTTATGCAATATACTATCATCTTCACAGTATAATGCTGTACTGGGCATTTTTAATATGATATGCTTATGTATCAGAAGTTATTTATTTAAAGGAGATATTTTCTTTAAAAGTATAGTTTAAGCATCATTAAAGTCACTCTGGAAAATCTCCAAAACCTTACTTGTCAAAATTATTTGCCAAAAATCCTACATTTGTTTTTTATTATACTGAAGAAACTAGTTTTTTTTTAATATTTCTAAATGGAAAAATCCTTTAAACATGATATTCTTCTTTCACACTAAACTTAGAAATTTAGCTTCAACCAAAAAATTTGCCATAGAGCTATGACACAGTTAGCTAAATACCCTGAGCTTTTTCTTCAGTAAGAAATGTGGTGATACACAGAAACAAACACACAATATTGAAGGAACATTTTTGATAGTATAAGAAAGTGTTAGCTTATTATCATGGGATGAAATTCATTTTCAACTGTTCATTGGTGCTGTGTGAAAGCATGGCCCTCTCCTGAGCTCCTTGGCACAAATCCACAGAGGAAATAAAAATTCAAGTGTTTATTTTCTTAGTTGGAAACACATACCATTTGCTGTTGAACACACATCAAAGCAAAACAGAGTCAATAAAGCTAAATGACTGGTCAATGCAGTGAACTTACAGAATTTTTATTCCACCATTAACAATGACCATTACTTTTGTAGTATTTATTGCATGACTCACACGTCAAAAATCAATCCAGCACAATGAGAACCCACTCTAGTTGGAAAGAAAATAAAACAACAAAAAAAAAAGCAATGCATCATAAGCAATGCATACATAACTGCATACAGCGCATCATGAAATGCATGATGAAGAAGGACATTAGAGGATGGACATGACTTATAGCTGTGGAAGAGGTAGTTAGGGAATCTGAAGAAGTATTACGGTATCTCTAGGATCAAGTGGGCCTTAGAAAGCATCACTATGAACAAAGCTAGTGGAGGTGATGGAATTCCAGTGGAGCTATTTCAAATCCAGAAAGGTGATGCTGTGAAAGTGCTACACTCAATATGCCAGCAAATTTGGAAAACTCAGCAGTGGCCACAGGACTGGAAAATGTCAGTTTTCATTCCAATCCCAAATAAAGGCAATGCAAAAGAATGCTCAAACTACCACACAATTGCATTAATCTCACATGCTATTAAAGTAATGCTCAAAATTCTCCAAGCCAGGCTTCAGCAATACATGAACTGTGAACTTCCAGTTGTTCAAGCTGGGTTTAGAAAAGGCAGAGGAACCAGAGATCAAATTGCCAACACCCTCTGGATCATCAAAAAAGCAAGAGAGTTCCAGAAAAACATCTATTTCTACTTTATTGACTGTGCCAAAGCCTTTGACTGTGTGGATCACAATAAACTGTAGAAAATTCTTCAAGAGATGGGAATACTAGACCACCTGACCTGCCTCTTGAGAATCTGTATGCAGGTCAGGAAGCAACAGTTAGAACTGGACATGGAACAACAGACTGGTTCCAAATGGGAAAAGGAGTACATCAAGGCTGCATATTGTCACCTGTCAGGAGCTGCATTAGGCATTACTGACAAAATGGAGGCACAGCCCCAACTCCCTCTCCTCATCTCACAGGCACGGCCCCAGGATGAAGGAGTTAGGCCTTGTGATTCTGACTTGTTCTTTCCTTTCTTCGGTTGAGTTGGCTGGAAAGAATGTTAAGGTGCTTGAGAGAAGCATGAGAAAGCATAAAGCCTTCTGCAGTTGTGCCCAGAAAATAATCTATAAAGTAACCATTGACATTTGTTCAAAGATCTTTACAAAGAATGTTCCAGGATGAGCACTTAGGCCGCAGCTTGAAGCCATGGGAAGGATTGTTGTCTGAGACCTGTTTGTGAGGGAAATATTTATGGCAAAAGAAGTTTGCTGAGTTTAGGGTTTAGGAATAATTAAGAATAGTTAGAAGCCTTTTTGGAGATAGTGCTCTAGATGCTAGGGGCAAAAAGGATTTAGAAAGATAAGAAATAAACTGAGGAATGTAGCATGAGTTACAGTGTAATCACAAGTTAAGTATAGGACACATAAGAGAAAGTAGAAAATAGATAGTAAAGCCAATTCTGAGAGAATCACTGAAGCAGGAACTCTGTTTGTAGGACAACAGTGATTTCTGGAGACAGCAAATCTGGGTGGGGAAACTGAAAATGTCAAACCTCTGACCTAATACTTTTGTCAAAGTACAAAAGAGAAACTTGAGATAAACATGTAGTTCCGTGCTATGTGTCAGAGGCTACATCATCATCCTCTGACACCGCTCACCACTTCAGGCTGATTCCCTGGCTGCTGGAGCTGGACTCCAACAGCCACCCTGCTTATTTAATTTATATGCAGAGTACATTATGAGAAATGGTGGGCTGGAAGAAGCACAAGCTGGAATCAAGATTGCCAGGAGAAATATCAATAACTTCAGATATGCAGATGACACCACCCTTATGGCAGAAAGTGAAGAGGAACTAAAAAGCCTCTTGATGAAAGTGAAAGAGGAGGGTGAAAAAGTTGACTTAAAGCTCAGCATTCAGGAAACTAAGATCATGGCATCTGGTCCCATCATTTCACTGGAAACAGATGGTGAAACAGTGGAAGCAGTGTCAGACTTTATTTTTTGGGGCTCCAAATCACTGCAGATAGTGATTGAAGCCATGAAATTAAAAGACACTTACTGCTTGGAAGGAAAGTTATGACCAACCTAGATAGCATATTAAAAAGTAGAAACATTACTTTGCCAATAAATGTCTGTCTAGTTAAGGCTATGGTTTTTCCAGTGGTCATGTATGGATGTGAGAGTTGGACTGTGAAGAAAGCTGAGCACTGAAGAATTGATGCTTTTGAACTGTGGTGTTGGAGAAGACTCTTGAGAGTCCCTTGGACTGCAAGGAGATCCAACCAGTCCATTCTAAAGGAGATCAGTGCTGGGAGTTCATTGGAAGGACTGATGCTAATGCTGAAACTCCAGTACTTTGGCCACCTGATACAAAGAGTTGACTCATTGGAAAAGACTCTGATGCTGGGAGGGATTGGGAGCAGGAGGAGAAGGGGACGACAGAGGATGAGATGGCTGGATGGCATCATCGACTTGATGGACATGGGTTTGGGTGAACTCTGGGAGTTGGTGATGGACACGGAGGCCTGGGGTGCTGCAATTCATGGGGTCACAAGGAGTCGGACACGACTGAGTGACTGAACTGAACTGAGGATGATTTAAGAACATAAATGTGTATATGTTGATTTCTCCATCTAGAAGGGCATCAGGACTGAGGACTGAAGTAATTTCAGTACAATCAAAGTGTGAATTAAAGATGATGAATTGGGAAGTTGGTATTCACAGGTATATACTACCATGTAGAGTAAGATAGATAGCTAGCGGCAACCTGTTGTATAGCACAAGGATCAGCTTGGTCCTCTCTGGTGACCTAGATGAGTGGGATTGGGGGTGGGTGGGAGAAAGTGTCCAAAAGAGAGTGGATATATGTATATGTGTGGCTGATTAACTTCACTGTACAGCAGAAACATAACATTGTAAAGCAACTATACCCCAATTTAAAAAAAAAAAAACACAGACAATGGGGGCTGAAGGAGATGTGGGGAAATGTGCCATCAAATATGAAAGCCCCTCTATGATCAGATCCCTAATTTCTACTCCTATTATGGAAGGGAAGTGGGAAACCATTAGAGGATTTTAAGCAATTTAAAATGTTGCAAACACAAGTGAGATTCCTTTGTCTACTTTTGGAGAGGACCAAGGCTGAGAATGAAATCGTCTCAGGAGCTATGGCAGTGTTTCAAGTGAGTGACTGCAGTACCTTCAAAGAGGATATCAGTGGTAAGAATGAAAACAATTCAGATGACTTGAGAGGGGATGCAGAACTAATGCATAAATTTTAGTGACATTTTTTCTGTGTAAAGCTGAAGCTGATGTTACAGTTTAGGCTATGGACAAAAGTATCTGTAGCTATGTCACCCAACGTCATACTCAGTAGAACTGACATGAAGTACCACCAATCTTAGTACGACCTTAGTGGCACCACTCTTCTGCTGGTCTTGACAATGCCAAGCAACACCAACCTTGTTTCTTAATCGGACTGCACCAGTGAGTCAGCCAGGCACAGAGGACTCTGCTAGAAGCACATAAAAGTCCATGAGGCTCTGCTCAGAATTAGAGGACATGATGGCAACAGGATTATGCAGGGGTCTAGTGATTTAACCCACCATTACCTTGGGTTTTGCCACTACTTTCTCTCTCTTATCTTGTTTTATTTTCCTTAATAGCATTCCTTACTAGGTGATATATGTTTATTTGCCTATTTATTTTATGTCTCTCTCATTATCTCCCCTCATTTCTAAGCCATGCAAACTTAATAAGATGAGGGAATATACCTTTTCTCCTTCTAAATCTTTGCACAATGAGAGAAGAACCAACTATTGCACATAAATCAGAGTTGGTGAGATTTTAGGGTACCAGGTTTTCTATAAAGTTGTATAATTATTCTTTAAAATGGGCATGAGTAATTGTTTTTTGAAAAAAAATTACTAGAAAGAAAGAAGGAACAGAGAGAAGGAAGGAGGAAGGAAGATAGAAACACAGTAGGAAAAACTTCTTTTTTAGTGTGAAAAGTTTTGTATAATGTATTTAGTTAAGCCATGATCTAGGAATGCTGTTTTTTTATTCTTAATATATTTTCCTTTGGTATTAAAAAATCAAATATAATCGTATGCCATTAATAGTCTGTACAATCTATGAAATCTCTTTTATATCTATCTCTTCTTATTGAAACTGCAAGCATCTCTTAATCAGGAATAATTTTTCTACTTTCTTTTAAGTGAGAAAATCCAGAATATTAAATAAATAATCATCTGCTTAATTGAAATAGAGCTGTGATATTCTTCAAAACTACAAAGTAATTTTAAGTACAAAATTTTGTTCTATTTTTCTACTATAGTAAACAAGTTCTACGGTAATATCTGGAGTCAAAATATACCATTTTTTATCTTGTACTTTTCAGACAGTATATTAACTACCATATGCATGTTAGTATATCCCTTTCTCAAAACACATCTTTAAATTAGAAATATTCTCATTTTAAAGATTAAAAAAAAGTTTAGAGAAAAAATTCCAAATTAACTTGACTCACTATCAACAAAACTGAAATTGAAATCTAGGTCTGTTTATTTCCAGGGTCTATATTTTTCTCAACACGCAAATCTTGTTCTTATTCTGTTTTGTCACTGTAGCTCTGAATAAGTCTAAATTTTCCAAATAACTCAATAAATGTTTATCAAGTGCTATTACATATGCTTGCCTGCTTGACTATCTATCTATCTGTATGTACTTTATCACTCTTTCTAAATTGCCCTACTTCCTTCTCATAGCAAAGATTTATTCAACACAGTAGATAAAATTTATTTTAAAATAAACAAGAACAATAAAGCAGAAGAGGAATAACTGTGACTAATAAAGATGGAGCTGGGATAAGGTGATTGTGCTACATAAAGAAGGTCAGTTCAGTTCAGTTCAGACGCTCAGTTGTGTCCGACTATTTGCGACCCCATGAGTCGCAGCACGCCAGGCCTCCCTGTCCATCACCAACTCCCCGAGTTCACTCAGACTCACGTCCATCAAGTCAGTGATGCCATCCAGCCATCTCATCCTATGTCGTCCCCTTCTCCTCCTGCCCCCAATCCCTCCCAGCATCAGAGTGTTTTCCAATGAGTCAACTCTTCACATGAGGTGGCCAAAGTACTGGAGTTTCAGCTTTAGCATCATTCCTTCCAAAGAAATCCCAGGGTTGATCTCCTTCAGAATGGACTGGTTGTGTCTCCTTGCAGTCCAAGGGACTCTCAAGAGTCTTCTCCAACACCACAGTTCAAAAGCATCAATTCTTCAGCACTCAGCCTTCTTCACAGCCCAACTCTCATATCCATACATGACCACAGGAAAAACCATAGCCTTGACTAGATGGACCTTAGTCGGCAAAGTAATGTCTCTGCTTTTGAATATGCTATCTAGGTTGGTCATAGCTTTTCTTCCGAGGAGTGAGTGTCTTTTAATTTTATGGCTGCAATCACCATCTGCAGTGATTCTGGAGCCCACAAAATAAAGTCTGACACCGCTTTCACTGTTTCCCCATCTATTTCCCATGAAGTGATGGGACCGGATGCCATGATCTTCGTTTTCTGAAGGTTGAGCTTTAAGCCAACTTTTTCACTCTCCACTTTCACTTTCATCAAGAGGCTTTTTAGCTCCTCTTCACTTTCCAACTAGTCTTTCCCATTCTGTTCTTTTCCTCTATTTCTTTGCATTGATCGCTGAAGAAGGCTTTCTTACCTCTTCTTGTTATTCTTTGGAACTCTGCATTCAGATGCTTATATCTTTCCTTTTCTCCCCCTCCCCTTTTTTTTTCCACCTCTCTTCTTTTCACAGCTATTTGTAAGGCCTCCCTAGAAAGCCATTTTGCTTTTTTTGCATTTCTTTTACATGGGGGATGGTCTTGATCCCTGTCTCCTGTACAATGTCACGAACCTCATTCCATAGTTCATCAGGCACGCTATCTATCAGATCTAGGCCCTTAAATCTATTTCTCACTCCCACTGTATAATCATAAAGGATTTGATTTAGGTCATACTTGAATGCTCTAGAGGTTTTCCCTCCTTTCTTCCATTTAAGTCTGAATTTGGCAATAAGGAGCTCATGATCTGAGCCACAGTCAGCACCCGATCTTGTTTTTGCTGACTGTATAGAGCTTCTCCATCTTTGGCTGCAAAGAATATAATCAATCTGATTTCGGTGTTGACCATATCGTGACATCCATGTGTAGAATCTTCTCTTGTGTTGTTGGAAGAGGGTGTTTGCTAAGACCAGTGCATTTTCTTGGCAAAACTCTATTAGTCTTTGCTCTGCTTCATTCTGCATTCCAAGGCCAAATTTGCCTGTTACTCCAGGTGTTTCTTGACTTCCTACTTTTGCATTCCAGTCCCCTATAATGAAAAGGACATCTTTTTTGGGTGTTAGTTCTAAAAGGTCTTGTAGATCTTCATAGAACCGTTCAACTTCAGCTTCTTCAGTGTTAGTGGTTGGGGCATAGACTTGAATTACTGTGATATTGAATGGTTTGCCTTGGAGACAAACAGAGATCATTCTGTCGTTTTTGAGATTGCATCCAAGTATGACATTTCGGACTCTTGTTGACCATGATGGCTACTCCATTTCTTCTCAGAGATTCCTGCCCGCAGTGGTAGATAAAGAAGGTAAACATACTCAAAGCTAGCCAAAAATTAATCATTAAATCATTTCCAACAGTCATACCATTGATATAATATGGATTAGCTATAACATTTGCAGTTGGTATTATGGGAAAACAAACAAACAAACAGGAAAACAGCCAGAGGTACATTCTGGGTAAATATAATTATTCCTGATGGTGAAAAGTGAAAATTCTCCTATAACATTAGCGTGTTTGTCCATTAGTAGCCACCCAAGCCAGACTCAGTAAGTGAACTGCTGAATCATAAACAGCACTCTCTAGTACACACAAAGACTTTTGCAGGCTCTTTTGCATCAAGTCTCTCAACATAAATAATTGCATCATAGCCAAATTTGACTTACCCAGTACAGTTGTATGGTAACTGAAGATAGTGCTGTCAGTATGACACTTGACAGGTTTAATTTGCAAACAAATTTTATGATACCAAGAAGAACATTTCTATCAGTGTGAGGCAACATGTGTCCATGTTGGGACAGACCCTATGACAAGGGGCTGTGGGCAGCCTCTAGGAGCTGAAGATGACTTCTAATCAACACTCAACAGGAAGCCTAGACTTTCAGTCCCATAGCTGCAAAGAAAATATATTCAGCCAACAACGCAATAGAATTTGGAACTGGATTCTTCCCCATTCAAGCCTCCACATGAGAATGAAGTGCAGCTGAAACCTTGATTGCAGACTACCGAGATTCTAAGCAGAGAACTCAGTAAAGCCAGTTCAGACTCCTGACTCACAGAAACTGTGAGATAATAAATGTGTGCTTTTTTTTTTAATCCAGTAAGTGTGTGATAATTTGTAACCTGCATAGAAAACTTTATCTAAATATGTGCTTTCTCTATCCTACAAAAGGAAGAGTATATATTATTTCATGCCACAGAATCTGACACATTCATTCAGAAGCAACATACATTGCTTTAGCTGGAATTTTATTATCAGACAAAGTCATCATGTAAATGATCAAAAGGATAGGAAAATGTGTTACTGCTATAAACCTAAAAGAGGTGAATAACTGGAATATATGTGGAAATAGCACCAATGACAATCACATGCCTTTTAGAGTGTGTAATTTTCTGTCAAACAAGACATAAACTGTGATGGAAATAAATATCCTAAATTAATATAATAGAAGGAGAATTACCCAGTGATAAATCAGAGCTTTTATGACAGTCACACTTCTTCAGTAGATCTGTGATTAAAATTCTTCCCAGAATAAATACAATCAATAAATATTCCCCTATCAGAAGAGTAACATCAAAAACAAATATTTGTTAACCACAGTAAATACTTTTACAAATAATTATTTTAGTGATATAGTAATATAATTCTACTCATTAGAACCCATTATTATATTTTCCTATTATCTCAGCAAACATATCAAACATGTTTTAAAAAAGCAGTGCCAAACTTAGACTCTCATTTTTTCCTTAACCATCTATTCTAATGTATCATAAAATAAATCTTCTCAGCAAATTAAAAAAAAATAACTTTTGTAAAATACATAAAGTTTTGGTTCCCTAGTTACTAATGAATTTGACCTTCTAGTTCAGTAATTTTTAGCTGACTTACAGAAAATAAGGCTCCCCTGCTGAATTAGATGATAAAAAATCCATCTGCAGTATGGGAGAAGTGGGTTTAATTCCTGGGTTGGGAAGATCCCTTGGAGGAGGGCATGACAACCCACTCCAGTATTCTTGCCTGGAGAATCCCCATGGACAGAAGAGCCTGGTGGGCTAGAGTCCATGAGGAGTTGGACATGACTGAGCGACTAAGCACAGCACAGAAAATAGTTACGATCTAAACAAGTACATACATTTTATGCTTAGTCTATCCAACTAACCCATATAAACGTTCTGACCTTGATTTTTCATTTTGTCTCAAAAAAGAAAAACGTAAAATCACATAAATATCTATACTCAATATACTAGAGCCACCTAGTATATTGTATGTGTATTCGAATTTAAGAACATATTTGAAACAGTCAAGTTTAGGGCTTGAAAATCTTTCATTTCCAAGATCACGATAGTAAAATACTTGTAAAAATGTCTCTACAATAGAACTTAAGTACATTTGTAGATAAAATGTATAGGATGAGAAGAGCTTGATATCTCTTTTTACTTGGTTTAGTACAAAATCTGCTTATTGACAATGATATGAAAACTACTGATTTATATAGGTATCTGTACATGGCTCTGAAAGTTTAAGGATGAATTTAATGTAACCCAAAGCCCATGTCAGGGACTGGGGGAGTTCATTTGATGTTACAATTCTACTTCTTTATGTGTCAGTATAGTTTTTTTTTTTTTTAATAGTATTTTCTGAGAGACTATCAACTAATAAAGAAGCACACGTTGGTACTCAGGGTGGATAGTTGATCATGGAATAGTCTTAAAGAAACTTAAAATAATAAGTAGAGTTGTCTTCTTTTTTTTTTAATGTAGTTTTTAGTGGTTACTATTTTCATGATCTTGCTAAAGACTTTAAATGAATTTACAGTTGTTCATCATAACAATCTTAAGTATAATTTACCAACATATCAATGAGGATATTAGAGCTTAGGCAGATCCAGTAAGCTAGTCAAGAGCACACAGCTATTAATAATAAATGGTGGAACTTGGATTCCAGAAGATGAGATTTTCACTTACTTGATCATCCTACCTCTGAAAGAGCAAATAAGAGTCCACAAGAAAGTGAAGAAACTTTCAGCATAAAGGTGGGCAGAGGTAGCAAATACCATGACAAAAGCCATTTAAAATGATTGGAGATTAGGATAAAATTAAGGAAATAGAAGAATAATTATTAATAAAGCTGAGTTCATCATGGGCTTCCCAGGTGGCGCTAAGTGCTAAAGAACACGCCTGTCAATGCAGAAGACATAAGATATGTGGGTTTGATCACTGAGTTGGGAAGATTCCCTGGAGCAGGGCATGGCAACCCACTCCAGTATTCTTGCCTGGAGAATCCCATGGACATAGAAGCCTGGCACACTACAGTCCATAGGGTCACAAAGAACTGGACATGACTGAAGTGACTGAGCAAGCACATTTTATATATATATATATATATATATATATATATATATATATAGTAAAAGAAAGAGCATTACCACTGAAGGTTGATAGGAAGAGATTATAAGGGAATATTATGAACAGGTATCAGAGAAGGCAATGGCACTCCACTCCAGTACTCTTGCCTGGAAAGTCCCATGGATGGAGGAGCCTGGTAGGCTACAGTCCATGGGGTTGCTAAGAGTCGGACACGACTGAGCGACTTCACTTTCACTTTTCACTTTCATGCATTGGAGAAGGAAATGGCAACCCACTCCAGTATTCTTGCCTGGAGAATCCCAGGGTCGGGGGAGCCTGGCGGGCTGCCGTTTATGGGGTCTCACAGAGTCGGACATGACTGAAGCGACTTAGCAGCAGCAGCAGCAGCAGCATGAACAGGTATATACCAACAAATTAGATAGCTTAGGTGAAATGCAAAATTTCTAGGGACATAAACTACTAATACTGACTCAAGGGGAAAAAAAAATTATAATCTTACACCAAGCAAGCATGAATTAGTAATTTTAACTTCTCACAGAGAAAAACCCAGAAACGGAGGACTTTACTTGTGAATCCTATCAAATTTTCTTTAAAAAAAAAAGAACAACCTTTCACAAACTTTTCCCAAAACAGAAGAGGAAGAAAAATATCCCCACTCAGTCTAGAAAATTCAGTACTAAGCTAATGCCAAAATCAGAAAAAGACATCTCAAAAAAAGTCCAATGCAATATTTCTTACAAATATAGATGCAAAAACCACCAGCAACATACTAGCAAACTAAAGCCAGAAATACATAAAAAAAGCATTACACATATGACTAAGTGGGATTTATTTCAGGAATTCACAAAAAATGTATTCAACGTATGCACACAAGTCAATATGGCACATGATATTAATAGAAAAATGGACAAAAACTAAATAACTCGCTCAAAAAATTCAAAAGGATCATTTCGAAAAATTATATACCATTTCATGATTCATACAAACCAGAATCAACAAATTAAGAATAGAAGAGAACATTTTCAACCTCATAAAGCTTATCTCTAAAACACCCATAATAAATCATATTGGTGAACAGATACAAAACACAAAACTTTTCTATATAATAGGAACAAAATAAGCATGTCTAATTGCACTGCTTCACCCAACATTTTACTACTGGAGGTTCAGGCCAGAGCAAAGAGGCAAAATAAAAAGAAATGATAGTCAAAATGGAAAGGAAAAGTAAATATATTCCATTTTCAGATGGCAGATCTTGTGTTTATAGTTCAGTTCAGTTCAGTTGCTCAGTCATGTCCGACTCTTTGTGACCCCGTGAATCACAGCACGGCAGGCCTCCCTGTCCATGACCAACTCCTGGAGACCAACCAAACCCATGTTCATTGAGTCAGTGATGCCATCCAACCATCTCATCTTCTATCATGCCCTTCTCCTCCTGCCCTCAATCTTTCCAACATCAGGGTCTTTTAAAATAAGTCAGCTCTTCACATCAGGTGGCCGAAGCATAGGAATTTCAGCTTCAACATCAGTCCTACCAATGAACACCCAGGACTGATCTCTTTTAGGATGGACTGTTTGAATCTCCTCACAGTCCAAGGGACCCTCAAGAAGACTCTCAAGAGTCTTCTCCAACACCACACTTCAAAAGCATTAATTCTTCGGCGCTCAGCTTTCATTTTATAGTCCAACTCTCACATCCATACATGACCACTGGAAAAACCATAGCCTTGACTAGACAGACCTTTGTTGAGAAAACAATGTCTCTGCTTTTTAATATACTGTCTAGGTTGGTCATAACTTTCCTTCCAAGAAGTAAGCGTCTTTTAATTTCATGGCAGCAATCACCATCTGCAGTGATTTTGGAGCCCAGAAAAATAAAGTCAGCCACTGTTTCCCCATCTACTTGCCATGAAGTGATGGGACCGGATGCCATGATATTCGTTCTCTGAATGTTGAGCTTTAAGCCAACTTTTTCACTTTCTTCTTTCACTTTCATCAAGAGGCTCTTTAGTTCTTCACTTTCTGCCATAAGGATGGTGTCATCTGCATATCTGAGGTTATTGATATTTCTCCTGGCAATCTTGATTCCAGCTTGTTCTTCCTCCAGCCCGGTTTTTCTCATGATGTACTCTGCAAATAAGTTAAATAAGCAGGGTGACAATATACAGCCTTGACATACTCCTTTTCCTATTTGGAACCAGTCTATTCCATGTCCAGTTCTAACTGTTGCTTCCTGACCTACATACAGGTTTCTCAAGAGGCAGGTCAGGTGGTCTAGTATTCCCATCTCTTTCAGAATTTTCCACAGTTTTTTGTGATCCACACAGTCAAAGGCTTTGGCATAGTCCACAAAGCAGAAATAGGTGTTTTTCTGGAACTTTCTTGGTTCTAAAAAGTCTTAAGAAATCCACCAAAAAAGGTGTGTAGCTGTGTGGTTGGAGAGACCTATTAAAACCAAAAACTTAAGCAAATTTGCAGCATCAGTTCAGTCCCGTTCAATGCTCAGTCATGTCCGACTCTTTGGGACCCGATGGACTGCAGCACGCCATGCCTCCAGGTCCATCTCCTGCTCCCAGAGTTTACTCAAACTATTGTCCATCGAGTCAGTGATGCCATCCAACCATCTCATCCTCTGTCCCCCCTTCTCCTGCCACCTCAATCTTTCCCAGCATCAGGGTCTTTTCAAATGAGTCAGTTCTTCCCATCAGGTAGCCAAAGTATTGAAGCTTCAGCTTCAGCATCAGTCCTCCCAATGAATATTCAGGACTGATTTATCTTTAGGATGGACTGGTTGGATCTCCTTGCAGTCTGAGTGACTCTCAAGTCTTCTCCAACACTGCAGTTCAAAAGCATCAACTCTTTGGCACTCGGCTTTCTTTATAGTCCGAGTATCACATCCATACATGACTACTGGAAAAACCATAGCTTTGACTGGATGGACCTTTGTGAGCAAAGTAACATCTTTGTTTATTAATATGCTGTCTAGGTTTGTCATAACATTTCATCCAAAGAGTAAGTGTCTTTTAATTCCATGGCTGCATCACCATCTGCAGTGATTTTGGAGGCCAATAAATAAATAAAGTCTGCCACTGTTTCCACTGTTTCCCCATCTATTTCTCATGCAGCGATGGGACCAGATGTCATGATCTTCATTTTTTGAATGTTGAGTTTTAAGTCAGCTTTTTCACTCTCCTCTTTCACTTTCTTCAAGAGGCTCTTTATTTCTTCTTCCCTTTCTGCCATCAGGATTGTGTTATCGGCATATCTGAGGTTATTGATATTTCTCCCAGCAATCTTAATTCCAGTTTGTGCTTCATCCAGCCCAGCATTTCTTATGATGAACTGCATATAAGTTAAATAAGCAGGGTGACAATATACAGCTTTGAAGTACACCTTTCCCTATTTGAAACCAGTCTGTTGTTTCATGTCCAGTTCTAACTGTTGCTTCCTGACCTGCATACAGATTTCTCAGGAGGCAGGTCATGTGATCTGGTATTCCCATCTCTTGAAGAATTTTCCACAGTATGCCTTGATTCACACATTGAAAGGCTTTGTCATAGTCAATAAACCAGAAGTAGATGTTTTTCTGGAATTTTCTTGCTTTATCAACGATCCAACGGATGTTGGCTATTTGGTCTCTGGTTCCTCTGCATTTTCTAAAACCAGCTTGGACATCTGAAATTTCACGGTTCATGTAATGTTGAAGCCTAGCTTGGAGAATTTTGAGCATTACTTTAATAGCATGTGAGACGAGTGCAGTTGTGCTGTAGTTTGAGTATTCTTTGGCGTTGCCTTTCTTTGAGATTGGAATGAAAACTGACATTTTCCAGTTCTGTGGCCCCTGCTGAGTTTTCCAAATTTGCTGGCATATTCAGGGCAGCACTTTCACAGCATCATCATTTAGGAATTGAAATATCTCAACTGGAATTCCATCACCTCCACTAGCTTTGTTCATAGTATTGCTTCCTAAGGCCCGTTTGACTTCGCATTCCAGGATGTCTGGCTCTAGGTGAGTGATCATACCATCATGATTATCTAGGTCGTAAAGATCTTTTTTGTATAGCTCTTCTGTGTATTCTTGCCACCTCTTCTTAATGTCTTCTGCTTCTGTTAGGTCATACCATTTCTGTCCTTTATTGTGCCCATCTCTGCATGAAATGTTCCCTTGGTATCTATAATTTTCTTGAAGAAAATTTGCAGGATACAAATTAATATAAAAATGTCAAATATATTTTTATACATTATCAATTAACCATCCAAAGTAAAATTAATGAAATAATTTCATTTACAATAGCATCAGAAAGAAATACACAGAAATAAACTTAATAAAACAAAGATTTGTACAGTGAAACTACAAAACATTATTGAAAGACAGTAGAGGGTACAGTAAATGGAAAACACATCTTATGTTTATCAATTAGAAGATTTAATACAGTTGGGATGACAGTATTAAGCAAATGTATCTAACTCAACACCATCGCTAGCAAAATTTCAGCTTTTTTTTTTTTTCATAACCTGACAAGATGAACCTTAGTCTCATCCAGAAATTCAAGAGATCCATAACAGACAACATGATCTTGAAAAAGAGCAAAGTTGGAGGACTCACACTTTCCAATTTCCTAATTTACTGCAAGACAACAGTAATCCAAACATTGTAGTTCTAGAATTAGGACAGAAACACATATTAATAGAATGGAACTGAGAGTCCAAAAATGAACCCAAATACCTATAGCCAACTGATTTTTGACAAAGGAGCCAAGATTACTCAAACAAGGAAAGAACAATCTTTTCAACAAATGGTGCTGCCATAGCTGTTTATCCACATGTATAAGAATAAAATTGGACCTCTTACTCAGACTCTACATATAAATTAATTCAAACTGTATGACTGCCCTAAATGTAAGATCTAAAACTAACCTAAAACTATAAGACACTTAGAAGAAAACTTAGGAGTGATTATTCTTGACTTTCGCTCAGACAAAGCTTTCTTATACACAACAACTAAAGCCCAAGTGACGTAAGAAAATGTGGACCATTGATCACTTACCAAGGTGTCACAGCAATGTCAGATTGCTCTAGAAGTTTCTAAACTATTACTTTCATTTGTGTACTTAACTCACTGCATTCTTTTTTTTTCTTTTTTTTAATTTTAATTTTTACTTTATTTTACTGTATAATACTGTATTGGTTTTGCCATACATTGACATGAATCCGCCACAGGTGTACATGCGTTCGGAACTCACTGCATTCTGATAACAAAGAATTTATGTAGTAGTGGCTCAGTTGTAAACCATCCTCCTCACAAAGCAGGAAAATGTAGGTTCGAACCCTGGGTTGATAAGATCCCCTGGAGAAGGTAAAGGCTACTCACTCCAGTATTGTTGCCTGGAAAAGTCCATGGACAGAGGATCCTGGTGGGCTACAGCCCACAAGGCCGCGGAAGAGTCAGACATGACTTAGAGACTAAATGACAACGTCAAAAAAAATTGGTCCCTGAAGCATATTTTGAGTTGTACTAGTCGAGTAAATTAAAAAGAAAGAAAAATGGAAAGGGAGCTAGATAGGTAATGAGAGATGTAGATAGGGAAGGAGGAAGGAAGGAAAGAAGGAAGGAAAAGAAGCAAATAGGAAAAGTAATGCTCTCGAGTATAACGAGCTTCATCTTTAATAGAAACTGAAATAGTCAATTGAAATTAACAACAGTTTAATAAAGTAGCAATACAACCGCTTTTTTTAAATCAAGCACTCTAAAGGCCCAGGATCACTATTTAAATAGATATACTTTCAGAGTTATCAACAGACCCATTCTGAGTAACCAAAATATATAAATAATTATAGCAGTTACACTTTGAAATGGCACTTTTGATTGAAAGTTTTCTGCCCAAACACTTACAATATGCTTTCAGCAAAACTTTGGGGTTTTATTAGGACAAACAACTATAAAATATGTTTTAGAAAGTAGTTACCAATGGTTATTATTTGCTTAGGAAGAGAAATCAATAAGTAGATAAATATCCTACTATTCTATGACTATTCTACTCTATCCTGCAGCCCATGGGGTCGCAGAATCAGAAATGACTGAGCAACTGAACTGAACTGAACTGAATTTATAACAATATTATAATGGATACATAGGAGGTTGTGCTATTTTTCAGGGGAAGTAAACTAAATACCATCCATATGGCCTGTGTTTATATATTCCCTTCCAAGCTTTCTGTAAGTGGTATACTGGAGGGCTACTTTTTCTATGTTGCTAGACTAGGATGCCCTTACTTGCATGTGAAGTATTCAAGTTTAAGGTCAATCATTTGCTCTCTCACTTCAATTAAGAGGCCATGGCCTCATAGTTTAATTTACAACAGCTAGTTAAACTCCCTAGAAAATGCTTCAGAGTGCCCAAATAGCAATTAGTCATTATGAAAAAAAAAAAAAAGATGCAGCAGGGTTCAAATAACTATCAGATTAGCACATATATCACACACATTATTTTATTAACTCATTAGTAAAGTGCTTGGGTTAAAGAAATGGTGTTTTCTAAACTGTATAAAGATTCTAGGAAAAATTAAAAAATAGATTAAATGTATATTATATTGACAAGTAAACTAAAGAGGAAGATGATTCTTTGGCAACTTTCTGTTGGTTTTAGGAAAAAAAAAAGGTGCTTCTTGTGTTTTAAAACACAGTTTGATATTAGTTGTTTCCATATTTTAATTTGTCTCATATCAATGTTTTGATAATTTAAGTGACTTGTAAGTCAAAGGAGAAAAGGAGAGGTATTATAAAGAGTAGTAGCTGTCATTTGATTGGCACTTCCATATAAAGATCCATGAAAATATCAAAGATTTAAAGAATGAGTTATAACGACCTTATTGACCTCATTTGTCAAAAGCTTTTTTTTTTTTTTCAGAATTTAAGTAGCAGAGGCATATTTAACTACAGAATTCTCTTCTTTAGAGTATCAGTTCAGTCACAGGAGGAGAAGGGGACAACAGAAGATGAGATTGTTGGATGGCATCACCGACTCGATGGACATGAATTTGAGCAAGCTCCGGGAGTTGGTGATGGACAGGGAAGCCTGGCATGCTGCAGTACATGGGGTGGGTTGCAAAGAGTTGGAAGAACTGAACTGAACTGAAACATATATCACCTAATTCATGGTGATGGACAGAGAAGCCTGGCATGATGTCCATCACCAACTCCCAGAGGTTGCTCAGACTCATGTCCATTGAGTCAGCGATGCCATCCAAACATCTCATTTTCTGCTGTCCCCTTCCCCTCCTGCCTTCAATCTTTCCCAGCTTCAGGGTCTTTTCCAATGAGTCAGTTCTTCACATCAGGTGGCCAAAGTATTAGAGCTTCAGCTTCAGTCCTTTAAATGAATATTCAGGACTGATTTCCTTTAGGATTAACTGGTTGGATCTCCTTGCAGTCCAAGGGACTCTCAAGAGTCTTCTCCAACACCACAGTTCAAAAGCGTCGATTCTACACTCAGTGTTCTTTATAGTCCAACTCTCACATCCATACATGACTACTGGAAAAACCATAGCTTTGAGTAGATGCACCTTTGTCAGCAAAGTAACATCTCTGCTTTTTAATATGCTGTCTAGGTTGGTCATAACTTTTCTTCTGAGGAGCAGATGTCTTTTTATTTCATGGCTGCAGTCACCATCTACAGAGATTTTGGAACCGAGGAAAATAAAGCCTGTCACTGTTTCCAATGTTTCCCCATCTTTTTGCCATGAAGTGATGGGACCAGATGCCATTATCTTCATTTTTTGAATGTTGAGTTTTAAGCCAGTTTTTTCACTCTCCTCTTTCACTTTCATCAAAGGCTCTTTAGTTCCTCTTTGCTTCTGCCATAAGGGTGGTGTCATCTGCATATCTGATGTATTGGTATTTCTCCCAGCAATCTTGATTCCAGCGTGTGCTTCATCCAGCCTGATATTTAGCATGATATATTCTGCATACAGGTAAATAAGCAGGGTGACAATTACAGCCTTGACATACTCTTTTCCCAATTGGGAACCAGTCTGTTGTTCCATATCTGGTCCTAACTGTTGCTTCTTGTACTGCATACAGATTTCTCAGGAGGCAGGTCAGGTGGGCTGGTATTCCCATCTCTTGAAGAATTATCCAATTTGTTGTGATCTACACAGTCAAAGGCTTTGATGTAATCAATAAGGCAATAGTAGTCATTTTTCTGGAATTTTCTTGCTTTTTCTATGATCTAACAGATATTGGCAATTTGATATCTGATTCTTCTGCCTTTTCAAAATCCAGCTTGAACACCTGGAAGTTCACGGTTCACATAATGTTGAAGCCTGGCTTGGAGAATTTTGAGCATTACTTTGCTAATGTGTGAGATGAGTGCAATTGTGCAGTAGTTTGAACATTCTTCCCTGGTGGACTTCCCTGGTGGCTCAGATGGTAAAGCATTTGTCTACAGTGTGGGAGACCCAGGTTCAATCCCTGGATTGGGAAGATCTCCTGGAGAAGGAAATGGTAATGCACTCCAGGACTATTGCCTGGAAAATCCCATGGACAGAGGAGCCTGGTAGGCTACAGCCCATGGGGTCACAAAGAGTCGGACACGACTGAGAGACTTCACTTCACCTCACCTGAACATTCTTTGGCATTCCCTTTCTTTGGGATTGAAATGAAAACTGACCTTTTCAAGTCCTGTGGCCACTGCTGTGTTTTCCAAATTTGCTGGCATACTGAGTACAGCACTTTCACAGCATCATCTTTTAGGATTGGAAATAGCTCAACTGGAATTTCATCACCTCCACTAGCTTTGTTCATAGTGATTCTTCCTAAGGCCCACTTGACTTCCCATTCCAGGATGTCTGGTTCTAGGTGAGTGTTGACATCATCGTGGCTATCTGGGTCATGATGATCTTTCTTTGCATAGTTCTTCTATGTATCTTGCCACCTTTTCTTAATGCCTTCTGCTTCCTTTAGGTCCATACCATTATTGTCCATTATTATGCCCATCTTTTTGTGAAATATTCCCTTGGCATCTCTAATTTTCTTGACGAGATCTCTAGTCTTTCCCATTCTATTGATTTCCCCTATTTCCTTGCTTTGATCAACGAGGAAGGCTTTCTTATCTCTCCTTGCTATTCTTTGGAACCGTGCATTCAGATAGGTATATCTTTCATTTTCTCCTCTGCCTTTAGCCTCTCTTCTCTTCTCAGCTATTTATAAGGCCTCCTCAGACAGTAGGCCTTTTCCTTTATGCATTTCTTTTCCTTAGGGATAATCTTGACTGAGTGGTCTAGTGGTTTTCCCTACTTTCCTCAATTTAAGTTTGAATTTTGCAATAAGGAGTTCATGATCTGAGCCACAGTCAGCTCCCAGTCTTATTTTTGCTGACTGTATAGAGCTTCTCCACCTTTGATTTCAAAGAATATAATCAATCTGATTTCAGTATTGACCATATGGTGATGCCCATGTGTAGAGTCATCTCTTGTGTTGATGGAAGTGGGTGTTTGCTATGACCAATGTGTTCTCTTGGCAAAACTCTGTTAGCCTTTGCCCTGCTTTATTTTGTACTTCAAGGCCAAATTTGCCTGTTACTTCAAGTATCTCTTGACTTCCTACTTTTGAATTCTAGACCCCTATGATGAAAAGGACATTGTTTTTTGGTCTTAGTTCTAGAAGGTCTTGTAGATCTTCACAGAACCATTTAACTTCAGCTTCTTCAGCATTAATGGTTGGGGCATAGACTTGGATTCCTGTGATACAGAATTGTTTGCCTTGGAATTGAACAGAGATCATTCTGTTGTTGTTTTAGACTGCACCCTAGTACTGCATTTCAGGTTCTTTCGTTGACTATAAGGGCTATTCCATTTCTTCTAAGGAATTCTTGCCCATAGTAGTAGATATAACAGTCAGCTGAATTAAATTTATCCATTCTGGTTCATTTTAGTTCAGATTCCTAAAATGTTGATATTCATTCTTGCCATTTCCTGTTTGACCACTTTCAATTTACTCTGATTCCTATACCTAACTTTCCAGGTTCCTATGCAATATTTTTCCTTACGGTATCAGATATTACTTCCATCACCAGTTACATCTAGAACTGGGCATTGTTTTTGCTTTGGCTCCATCTGTTCATTCTTTCTGGAGCTATTTCTCCACTCCTTTCCAGTAGCATATCAGGCACCTACCATCCTGGGGAGTTCATCTTTCAGTGTCATATCTTTTTACCTTTGCATACTGTTCCTGGGGTTCTCAAGGCAAGAATACTGAAGTGGTTTGCCATTCCCTTCTCCAGTGGATCACATTTTCCTATATTTTGGAAGTATAATCAAGTGCTTTTGTGGAGAGGGGCTCATACCTCGTAACTGCATAAATCATTAAACTCTTTTCCCTGATACTGAAACCTTTTATTGATTGAAGGTCTTGCTATAGGGGGTAATGTCAGTGTCAAGACAATTGTGTGTGTCATGTGAAAAGTACTTATTCACTTTTGTCTTTGGGAAACAATGCCATGTTGCTATGACAACTGCTGCAAGATTACTTCCTTTCAAATAAATATGTACACACACGCACACACACATAATCTTTCACATGCATTTTCATATAAATGCAACCTATTCCAAGAGTATTTATATTCCTAGGCACAGAAATAACTAAATAATAGGAAAATCATTTTAAAAAAATACTTGCTTTTTCTTCCTTCTTACTAAATATTAATTGAATCAGTAAAGGCCCAAGACAAATTATCTTAATGTAGGTATTAGCCATTCAAATGAAAGATGTTAGAAACTAAGGGTTGACCCAGGTAACCTGGTGATCTTAATATTCATATTGACATTGGATTTCTACTTCTAAAATAGGGTGTTAAACTTTCTATTAAAAGAAAAAGGTTAAGTTTAAAATTACAGAACAGTCTAAGTGTCTTCAGAAGTCATTTTTTGTGTTTTTCTTTTGATTTGTGACACACTGTGATTCAAACCTATACCTCTTGTATAATCTTTGTTTTTCTATATCCTCAAATTACCAGCAGACTTACTAACATAATTTATTGATTTGCTTTTATATGAAAATATATTGATATGAAAAGGAAATTTTAAGTTACTCGAGTAAGAGACCCAATATTGCTTGTCATAAAATAAAGCAATTGCACAAGAAAATGCATAAATTCTCTCATCTATGTACCATCAAACATAATCTTTTGTAGAACTACTGAATTTTTAATATACTAGAAAAGACTTCAATCAACTCTACAGCATGCTCAACAAGTGTCTACTTGATCATTACCCCTACAGACATGGAACTCATCACAGTCAAGGAAAATTATTCTTCAAATAAAATATTCTACTCCATATAAAGTAGCATGTGTTTCACACCTCAAATTAGAAGTCACAGTAAAAACAAAAAAAAAAAAAAGAAGAAGAAGAAGACACAGTCGCTCTCTTCAAAGTTTTCACCTGTGTAAATACCTCATTCAATGGAAATTATTCTAATTTCTGTGTGCATCTTAGAAAAGTATCTTTTAAGGCCATGTTAGCTTCTAAGACTAAAGAAACTATGAAAAAATAGTCCATTTACTCAAAGTCTTTATGTTCTGGTGGGGATAAAGGCAAACATATTTTCATGAGTATAAGAAGAAAATGCAGTAGGTGCAAAGGAAAGTAGCCAAATTTTCTCTCTGAATCATAGAGTGGAGACTGAATTTATGTTGAGATGAAGAATAAAACTTTGCCAAGTGCACAAATGGTGGAAAACTTTCCCAGGCAAAGATACAGTAGATACAAAGGTCCAGAGGTGGAAGAGTCTGTGTAATGTGGCTGGAGCACCAGGTATGAGTCTAGAAAGATGGAGAAAACTTGAAGGTGAGGTTCATCAAGAAGGTAGAAAGAAAAACAGAAAAGACCTTCTTTCTTAGGCAATATATTCAGATTGCAGACAATGGGGAGTCACTGACCAACACTAAGAAATAGAGGGGTAAAATACAGCATGTTTTCCAGAAAGGAAGATTTGACAGAAATGTCTGTAATGGAGTGGAGATGTGTTTTTTGTTTTTTTAATTACAGTACAAATGCTTTACAAAGTTGTATTAGTTTCCATTATATAGCAAAATAAATCAGCTATATGTTTACATATATTCCCTCCCTCTTAAGCTTCCTTCCCACTCCCTCAGCCCACCTCTCTAGATTATTACCGAGCACCAAGTTGAGTTCCCTCCGCAGCACCCCAGCGACTCTATCTGTTACATATGAGAAGTGAAGAAGTGAAAGTGTTAGTCTTTCAGTCATGTCTCACTCTTTGCAACCCCGTGGGCTGCAGCCTGCCAGGCTCCTCTGCCCATGGTATTCTCCAGGCAAGAATACTGGAGTGGGTAGCCATTCCCTTCTTCAGGGATCTTCCTGACCCAGGTATCAAACCCAGGTCTCCCACATTGCAGGCAGATTCTTTACCATCTGAGCCACCAGGGAAGCCCATTTAGTGTCCATATGTCAATGCTCTTCTCAATTTGTCCTACCCTCTATAATGAAATGGATAGTTTTAAAACTACTAAAAGGTTTGTCAATTTTATTTATCCTTTCAAAGAACCAGCTTTTGGCTTTGTTGATTTTTGCTATGGTCTCTTTTGTTTCTTTTGCATTTATTTCTGCCCTAATTTTTAAGATTTCTTTCCTTCTACTCACTCTGGGGTTCTCCAACTCTTCCTTTTCTAGTTGCTTTAGTTGTAGAGTTAGGTTATTTATTTGACTTTTTTCTTGTTTCTTGAGGTATGCCTGTATTGCTATGAACTTTCCTCTTAGCACTGCTTTTATAGTGTCCCACAGGTTTTGGGTTGTTGTGTTTTCATTTTCATTAGTTTCTATGCATATTTTGATTTCTTTTTTGATTTCTTCTGTGATTTGTTGGTTATTCAGAAGTGTGTTGTTCAACCTCCATATGTTGGAATTTTTAATAGTTTTTCTCCTGTAATTGAGATCTAACCTTAATGCATTATGGTCAGAAAAGATGCTTGGAATGATTTCGATTTTTTTGAATTTATCAAGTTTAGATTTATGGCCCAGGATGTGATCTATCCTGGAGAAGGTTCCATGAGCACTTGAAAAAAAGGTGAAATTCATTGTTTTGGGGTGAAATGTCCTGTAGATATCAATTAGATCTAACTGATCTAATGCATCGTTTAAAGTTTGCATTTCTTTGTTAATTTTCTGTATAGTTGATCTGTCCATAGGTGTGAGTGGGGTATTAAAGTCTCCCACTATTATTGTGTTATTGTTGATTTCCCCTTTCATACTTGTTAGCATTTGTCTTACATATTGTGGTGCTCCTATATTGGGTGCATATATATTTATAATTGTTATATCTTCTTCTTGGATTGTTCCTTTGATTATTATGTAGTGGCCTTCTTTGTCTCTTTTCACAGCCTTAGCTTTAAAGTCTATTTTATCGGATATGAGTATTGCCACTCCTGCTTTCTTTTGGTCTCTATTTGCGTGGTATATCTTTTTCCAGCCCTTCACTTTCAGTCTGTATGTGTCCCTTGTTTTGAGGTGGGTCTCTTGTAAGCAGCATATAGAGGGGTCTTGTTTTTGTATCCATTCGGTCAGTCTTTGTCTTTTGGTTGGGACGTTCAACCCATTTACGTTTAAGGTGATTATTGATAAGTATGATCCCGTTACCATTTACTTTGTTGTTTTGGGTTCGGGTTTATACACCCTTTTTGTGTTTCCTTTCTAGAGAATATCCTTTAGAATTTGTTGGAGAGCTGGTTTGGTGGTGCTGAATTCTCTCAGCTTTTGCTTGTCTGTAAAGCTTTTGATTTCTCCTTCGTATTTGAATGAGATCCTTGCTGGGTACAGTAATCTGGGCTGTAGGTTATTGTCTTTCATCACTTTAAGTAAATGGAGAGATCACAACAGACAACACAGAAATACAAAGGATCATAAGAGACTACTATCAGCAGTTGTATGCCAATAAAATGGACAACGTGGAAGAAATGGACAAATTCTTAGAAAAGTACAATTTTCCAAAACTGAACCAGGAAGAAATAGAAAACCTTAACAGACCCATCACAAGCACGGAAATTGAAACTGTAATCAGAAATCTTCCAGCAAACAAAAGCCCAGGTCCAGACGGCTTCACAGCTGAATTCTACCAAAAATTTCGAGAAGAGCTAACACTTATCCTCCTCAAACTCTTCCAGAAAATTGCAGAGGAAGGTAAACTTCCAAACTCATTCTATGAGGCCACCATCACCCTAATACCAAAACCTGACAAAGATGTCACAAAAAAAGAAAACTACAGGCCAATATCACTGATGAACATAGATGCAAAAATCCTCAACAAAATTCTAGCAATCAGAATCCAACAACACATTAAAAAGATCAAACACCATGACCAAGTGGGCTTTATCCCAGGGATGCAAGGATTCTTCAATATCCACAAATCAATCAATGTAATTCACCACATTAACAAATTGAAAAATAAAAACCATATGATTATCTCCATAGATGCAGAGAAGGCCTTTGACAAAATTCAACATCCATTTATGATAAAAACTCTCCAGAAAGCAGGAATAGAAGGAACATACCTCAACATAATAAAAGCTATCTATGACAAACCCACAGCAAACATTATCCTCAATGGTGAAAAATTGAAAGCATTTCCCCTAAAGTCAGGAACAAGACAAGGGTGTCCACTTTCACCGCTACTATTCAACATAGTTCTGGAAGTTTTGGCCACAGCAATCAGAGCAGAAAAAGAAATAAAAGGAATCCAAATTGGAAAAGAAGAAGTAAAACTCTCACTGTTTGCAGATGACATGATCCTCTACATGGAAAACCCTAAAGACTCCACCAGAAAATTACTAGAGCTCATCAATGAATATAGTAAAGTTGCAGGATATAAAATCAACACACAGAAATCCCTTGCATTCCTCTACACGAATAATGAGAAAGTAGAAAAAGAAATTAAGGAAACAATTCCATTCACCATTGCAACGAAAAGAATAAAATACTTAGGAATATATCTACCTAAAGAAACTAAAGACCTATATATAGAAAACTATAAAACACTGATGAAAGAAATCAAAGAGGACACTAATAGATGGAGAAATATACCATGTTCATGGATCGGAAGAATCAATATAGTGAAAATGAGTATACTACCCAAAGCAATTTACAAATTCAATGCAATCCCTATCAAGCTACCAGCCACATTTTTCACAGAACTAGAACAAATAATTTCAAGATTTGTATGGAAATACAAAAAGCCTCGAATAGCCAAAGCAATCTTGAGAAAGAAGAATGGAACTGGAGGAATCAACTTGCCTGACTTCAGGCTCTACTACAAAGCCACAGTCATCAAGACAGTATGGTACTGGCACAAAGACAGACATATAGATCAATGGAACAAAATAGAAAGCCCAGAGATAAATCCACACACATATGGACACCTTATCTTTGACAAAGGAGGCAAGAATATACAATGGAGTAAAGATAATCTCTTTAACAAGTGGTGCTGGGAAAACTGGTCAACCACTTGTAAAAGAATGAAACTAGATCACTTTCTAACACCGTACACAAAAATAAACTCAAAATGGATTAAAGATCTAAATGTAAGATCAGAAACTATAAAACTCCTAGAGGAGAATATAGGCAAAACACTCTCAGAAATAAATCACAGCAGGATCCTCTATGATCCACCTCCCAGAATTCTGGAAATAAAAGCAAAAATAAACAAATGGGATCTAATTAAAATTAAAAGCTTCTGCACAACAAAGGAAAATATAAGCAAGGTGAAAAGACAGCCTTCTGAATGGGAGAAAATAATAGCAAATGAAGCAACTGACAAACAACTAATCTCAAAAATATACAAGCAACTTATGCAGCTCAACTCCAGAAAAATAAACGACCCAATCAAAAAATGGGCCAAAGAACTAAATAGACATTTCTCCAAAGAAGACATACGGATGGCTAACAAACACATGAAAAGATGCTCAACATCACTCATTATTAGAGAAATGCAAATCAAAACCACAATGAGGTACCACTTCACACCAGTCAGAATGGCTGCGATCCAAAAATCTGCAAGCAATAAATGCTGGAGAGGGTGTGGAGAAAAGGGAACCCTCCTACACTGTTGGTGGGAATGCAAACTAGTACAGCCACTATGGAGAACAGTGTGGAGATTCCTTAAAAAATTGCAAATAGAACTACCTTATGACCCAGCAATCCCACTTCTGGGCATACACACCGAGGAAACTAGAATTGAAAGAGACACATGTACCCCAATGTTCATCGCAGCACTGTTTATAATAGCCAGGACATGGAAACAACCTAGATGTCCATCAGCAGATGAATGGATAAGAAAGCTGTGGGACATATACACAATGGAGTATTACTCAGCCGTTAAAAAGAATTCATTTGAATCAGTTCTGATGAGATGGATGAAACTGGAGCCAATTATACAGAGTGAAGTAAGCCAGAAAGAAAAACACCAATACAGTATACTAACACATATATATGGAATTTAGGAAGATGGCAATGACGACCCTGTATGCAAGTCAGGAAAAAAGACACAGATGTGTATAACGGACTTTTGGTCTCAGAGGGAGAGGGAGAGGGTGGGATGATTTGGGAGAATGGGAATTCTAACATGTATACTATCATGTAAGAATTGAATCGCCAGTCCATGTCTGACGTAGGGTGCAGCATGCTTGGGGCTGGTGCATGGGGATGACCCAGAGAGATGTTGTGGGGAGGGAGGTGGGAGGGGGGGTCATGTTTGGGAACGCATGTAAGAATTAAAGATTTTTAAATTAAAAAATAAATAAATAAATTAAAAAAAATAAAATAAAACTACTAAACGGAAGATATGGGACAGGGTTCATACTGGAATTGAATAAAGTGATCAACTTGCAAAATGAGAAGAGGAAACCGGGAGAAAACAAGGAGACAGAAATGACAAAACTCTGTCACTGATCAGATATACAAACAAGAAAAGATAATAAGAAACCAGGCTTAGTGGTGGATTTTTCATCTGGGCAACCAGAATAGGAAGAGAAAACTTCTTGCCACTCAATTTCAAATGATTCATTCAAACAGGAATGACTGACAGAGAATTAAAATTAAGTGAAGACTGGGGACTTTCCTGGTGGTACATCAGGTAAGAATCCACCTGCCAATGCCGAGGACCTGGGTTCAATCCCTGGTCTGGGAGGATTCCACATGCCATGGAGCAACAAAGCCCTTGTCCCACAGCTACTGAGGCTGCACTCTACAGTCCATGAGCCATGACTACAGAGCCTGCTTGCTGCAACTACTGAAGCCCACGTGCCTAGAGCCTGTGCTCCCAAGAGGGGCCACTGCAGTGGGCCACCTGTGCATGGCAGCGAAGAGTAGCCCCACTTGCTCGCAACTTGCCCACATATAGCAACGAAGACCAGTGCAACCAAAAATGATAAAATGAAATAAACTAATTAAATGAGAATTTTTAAAAAATTTCCACAGAACCTGGTGTTGAGTGGCTCTGTGGAGACTAATGGCAGCAGTTTCAGAGGAATAGTGGTGAAGGAAGGCTAAAAATAGGCGGAGACTATGAGAGAAAAGGTTTTTTTCTGAAAGTATACCAAAAAATTTAAAGGGAGAAAGGTGAGTTGATGTCTGGAAAATAATTCCCACTGACAACAGATTTCTTCTTGAAAGGCTATCGCGCAGAAGACAACAGTCATATTCCACAGGTATCTCACCACAAGAAGCAAACCATATGGAAAAACTATTGCCAATAAAAGAAGTGTTTCTTTGTTTCTACCCATAATACATTGTTTTCCATTTTTTCAATCCCAGATCCTATAGCTGGAGGATCACTGTCCAGAGATAGTCATGAAGCTGTTGGGAAATAGAACACAAAAACGCTTAACTTTCATTTCACTGGACTTTCCCTCAGAACTTTTTGAGCATGTGGCCATTTTTCTTGTGACAGTCCTGCCAGATAATGTTCTGGGAAACATTCTTTGAAAAATGTTAGCCCACATACAACATTAAATGATAAATTAAGTAAAGAGCAATTTGGCATGCAAAATATAACAAGTTCAGTTCAGTTCAGTCACTCAGTGGTGTCCAACTCTTTGCGACCCCATGAACTGCAGCACGCCAGGCCTCCCTGTCCATCACCAACTCCCAGAGTTCACTCAGACTCGCGTCCATCGAGTCAGTGATGCCATCCAGCCATCTCATCCTCTGTCAACCCCTTCTCCTCCTGCCTCCAATCCCTCCCAGCATCACAGTCTTTTTCAATGAGTCAGCTCTTTGCATGAGGTGGCCAAAGTTTGGAGTTTCAGCTTTAGCATCAGTCTTTCCAAAGAACACCCAGGGCTAATCTCCTTTAGAATGGACTGGTTGGATCTCCTTGCAGTCCAAGGGACTCTCAAGAGTCTTCTCCAACACCACACTTCAAAAGCATCAATTCTTCAGTGCTCAGCTTTCTTCACAGTCCAACTCTCACATCCATACATGACCACTGGAAAAACCATAGCCTTGACTAGATGGACCTTTGTTGGCAAAGTAATGTCTCTGCTTTTGAATATACTATCTAGGTTGGTCATAGCTTTCCTTCCAAGGGGTAAGCGTCTTTTAATTTCATGGCTGCAATCACCATCTGTAGTGATTTTGGAGCCCCAAAAGATAAAGTCTGACACTGTTTCCACTGTTTCCCCATCTATTTCCCATAAAGTGATGGGATCAGATGTATAGCAAAGTGCCATGTAAATAGCCATCCTCCCGCCTTATGTGCATTTTAATATGCATGTACATGCTCAGTTGCTTCGGTTTTGTCTGACTCTTTGCAACCCTATTGACTGTAGCCTGCCCAGACTCCTCTGTCCATGGGATTCTCAAGGCAAAAATACTGGAGTGGATTGTCATGCTCCACTCCAGGGAATCTTCCTGACCTTCCTGAGGTAATTGAACCTTCATCTTTTACATCTCCTGCATTGACAAGTGGGTTCTTTACCACTAACACCACCTGAGAAGCCCATATGTTAAGGAAAAGGTAAACATTTCCCGTGATAGCAGTAATTCTCAGAGCCTCTATCATCTGGTTACATATGAGATGTAAATTGTATATGATTGTAAATTCCTTCATATACTATCCTCTCCTCGAAATTCACAAACCAACTGGACCACCAAATTACATTTTTATTTGTTTACTAGCTTGTATTTGCTGTTATAGTTTAGGATCTTGGGACACTAGTATTCTATGGTGTATATTTAGGGAATTATAGTGACAAATATCGGAGAAGGCAATGGCGACCCACTCCAGTGCTCTCGCCTGGAAAATCCCATGGGCAGAGAAGCCTGGTAGGCTGCAGTCCATGGGGTCGCTAAGAGTCAGACACGACTGAGCAACTTCACTTTCACTTTTCACTTTCATACATTGGAGAAGGAATGGCAACCCACTCCAGTGTTCTTGCCTGGAGAATCCCAGGGACGGGGGAACCTGGTGAGCTGCCGTCTATGGGGTCGCACAGAGTTGGACACGACTGAAGCGACTTAGCAGCAGCAGCAGCAGCAGCAGTGACAAATATGGAGACCTTACTATATACCAGACTCTATTCTAATCCCCTTTCACATAAGTTTATTTTACCTAGCACTCTGAGTATATACTATCATTATCCCTGTTTTCTAGTTGAAGAACCTAAGAGGCCATCTACATAAGGCCGGTTCGATAGACTGGTGCCAGAGGGATCTGACTCAGTAGCACATTATTTTTAACCACAATTTTAAAAAATCAGCTCTTACCTGTTCATCCTGATAGATGCTGAAAAGATACTCAATAAATGCCAATTCACAGAATAACTGTTTCATTCTATCATGATCATTTTCATTCATTTTTAGTCTCATAAGAATGTCAGTTGTCTCAGACTTCTAACTGATATTTTATTGAGGTCTGAGCATTATTACAAAATCATTTAGAAACTGCAGTTACAGAGAAATCTTCATTAAATGGGTTTCTCACTTGTCAAGAAATGATTTTGGATACTGTACACATTTTTTATGGTTTTCTTCACTCTTGCTTTATATAATTTCAATTTCACATTTACAAAGTATCCCAGATAATGCTTTCTAAAATGAATATTACATACATGGACTTGTTAATACCACTTGTCCTTCAGTTTTCTACTTCCTCCCAAAGAAAACCATAACCTGTAGGAATCACTGCCTGTTGAGTTATATGGCTGTGGAATCCCACAATAATCCTGTTATTCTTATCCCACAAGATATTTCTATGCAGTACACTGTACCTGTATATTATTCTTACAATGCAAAATCCTATTAAAGTCAATGGTGCATGTATCCATTTCATTTCAATGTGACTTTGTATAATAAAAATAAAATATAGTGAGGAGAATGCATAATGAGTTGACTGCCAAAACCGTTCAAAGTACAATTAAATAACTGAGGAAGTGAGAAATTACTTTAGTACAAAGGATGTATCCACAAATAGATTTCTGTTAATTTAGGGTATGCCCCAAATTATACGCAGTTGCCACAGACTTCCTTAGTCAACAAAGCATCAGAATACCTCCACAGGTGATTAATTATGTTCCCCTTCTTGGAACAAAAGTGTCAAAACAAACTATCCATTTTTATTTTCGTTTCTTGACAATTACTGTGTAGTCTTAAAACGATAAAAATATGGAATAGGTGTCATGAGCTATATTCATTTTTTTAATGAAATAAATTCTCCCTTCTGAACCTCATTCAGTGTACCTCTTCATCTGGCTGTTCACTTGTTTCTTTATAATACCATCTATAAACTAGAATTGTAAGTAAAGAGTTTCTGAGTTCTGTCAGTCATTCTATCAAATTACTGGATCCAAGAAGAGAGTCGTGGGAGCCCTTCAATTGTAGCCAATTGGCGAGAATTGACAACCTGGGACCTCTGATTGACATGTGAAGTTGGAGGCAATCTTGGGGACCAAGCCCTTAACCTGTGGGGTCTGCACTAACTCTAGGCAGTTAATGTCATAATGAATTAAATTGTAGGTCATTCTATTGGTGTCTGCCAAGAACTGGAGAATTGCTTGGTGTGGAAAAATCTACACATTTGGTGTCAAAAGTTAAGTATTAATGTTAGTCACTCAGTCATGTCTGACTCTTTGCAACCCCATAAACTATAGCCCACCAGGCTCTCTGTCCTTGGAATTCTCCAGGCAAGAATACTGGAGTGGGTTGCCATTTCCTCCTCTAGGGTATATTCCCAACCCAAGGATCAAACCCAGGTCTCCTGCATTGCAAGCAAACTACCATCTGAGCCACCAGTGAAGCCCATCAGATATTAAATATGAGTGTAAAAGAAATAATTTTCTTTTCTTCCCTCCCCGCCCCCCGCTACATTCTATCCCAAGCTCTTTCTTCATCCCACCAAAATATCAGTTAATCTTTCAAAACGCAGATGACATATCACTGCTTACATGAAACGTTCAATAGTCTCCCACTAGGCTATAACATTTCAACCCTCTAAACAAAGATAAACAAATCAGCATAATAAAAAGAATAAGATAAAATATGTAGATCTGAACATAAATCACATCCAGTCACCCGTTTCTTCATGTAATTTACAATTAACTGATAAAGTATGTATGGGAAATGAGTGAGGTAGGCTGTATGCATGCGGCAGATCAAGATGCCCTCTGCATGTTTCACCCATTCACAGATTCGCAGAATAAATACCCCACAACAGTGAAGGCTTTATCCAGAGTAGCCAAGAATTCTTTAAAAAGAGAACAAAGTTGGATTCATGGATCCCTATGTCACAACTTACTGCAAAGCTAGAGTAATCAAGATAGCATGGTGCTGGAATAAAAAATATATAGATCAATGGAACAGAATTGAGAGTCTGGAAATAAACCTTTATAATTACAGTCAATTGATTTTCAACAATGATTCCGAGACAACCTTATGATGAGAGAATAGTCTTTTCAACTAACAGTGCTAAGACAACTAGCTATCCATCTGTAAAAGAATGAAATCTTCATACCATACATAAAAATAATTCAAAATACATCCTAGATAGAAACTAAAACTATAAAATTATTAAAATATAATAAAACATATGAAAAAATATGAAAACTAAATGAGGGAAAGTGAAATAAAGCCTAAGATGTGAGGCTCTTATATATGGTGAAAAACTACCAGTAACAAAGAAAAAATACAAACTTCATCACAATTAAAACCTTTTTTGTTTCAAAAAGACATCATTAAGAAAAAAAATTACAAAATACATTAATTGTTAGGAAAATTCAAGTTGAAACCATTTCACATCCACTAGGACGGCTATAACCAAAAGAATGCAAATTAATAAGTGTTGTCAAGAATGTAGAGTAATTAGAATCATCACAGATTGCTGGTAGAATTATAAAATCATGAAGTTATTGACAGTTCCTCAAATAAGCTAAGCATAGTATTCTTCTGTGACCTAGGAGTTTTAATCCTAGGTATATATCCAAAAGACGTGAAAATGTGTGCTCAAATAAAACTTTATACAGGAATGTTTACATCAGCACTATTCACAACAGCCAAAGAGGTCTAAACAACATAAATATATATAAACTGCTGAATGGACAAACAAAAGTAGTATATTCATACTATGGAATATTATTCAGCCTTGAAAAGACAGGAAGAACTGATGGACACTTTCAATATGGATGAACACTGAAAATTAAGCTAATAAAGATAAGCCAAACACAAAAATCACCTATTGTATGAAATATCAAAAATGGGTAAACTTCTAAAGACAAAAAACTAGATTAGTGGTTTTTCAAGGGCTGAGGGATGGAGAAAGCTTTATGGGAAATGTGAATCACAACAAGTTAGATAAACTTCATATTTGGAAAGAATAGTTCCCACAAGAATGCCCTTATTTCAGACACCAGCTGTACATTTTGAAGTTTTCAGAACTACCCTTACTTCAGACCAAAGACTACAAATTTGGAGTTTCCCAGTATAACTCTCAGGTTTGATGGTTTGCTAACATGAATTACAGAACTCTGGACACCCTTTATTTATGATTATATTTATATGTTAAATATGGAATATGGTAAGGAGATTCCCTTAAAAACTAGGAATAAAACCAGCATATGACCCAGCAATCCCACTCCTAGTCATATACCCTGAGGAAACCAGGGTTGAAAAAGAACAAATGTATCACATTGTTCACTGCAGAACTGTTTACAATAGCTAGAACATGGAAGCAACCTAGATGTTCATCGACAGATGAATGGATCAAGAAGTTGTGGTATATATGCACAATGGAATATTACTCAACCATAAGAAGGGATACATTTGAGTCAGTTCTAATAAGGTGGATGAACCTAAAGCCTATTATACAGAGTGAAGTAAGTCAGAAAGAGAAAGATAAATATCGTATTCTAACACATGTATACAGAATATAGAAAGATGGCACTGAAGAATTTACTTACAGGGCAGCAGTGGAGAAACAGACATAAAGAATAGACTTATGGACATAGGGAGAGGGGAGAAGAGGATGAGATGTATGAAAAGAATAACATGGAAACTTACATTACCATCTGTAAAAGAGATAGCCAATGGGAATTTGCTGTATGGTTCAGGAAACTCAAACAGGGGCTCTGTATCAACGTAGAGGGGAGGGAGATGGGAAGGAAGTTCAAAATTGAGGGAATATATGTATACATATGGCTGATTCATGTTGAGGTTTGATAGAAAACAACAAAATTCTGTAAAGCAATTATCCTTCATTAAAGGGACACAAATTAGCATCAGCCAAAAGAAGAGATGCATAGAGTAAGGCCTGGGATTGGTCCAAACATAAAGCTTTCCATCATCCTCCCTTTTGATTTCTGGACAGCATCAGCTCCTCCTGGCTATGGTTTATGATAAGACTCAAAGAATATTCCCAACCAGGAAAACTCACCTACGACTTGGTATCTGAATTTTATATTAAGGCTTAACCACATACTGTCTGCAAGGCTGCCTTTCCTTCTCCAGACCTCTCTAAGTTTCAGGATAATACCTGAAGCTTTAATTCTCCTTGAGGTTGGAACTAATATAGCATATCCTAAATCCTCCATCATAAATCACATCAATAGATTATCTAGTGCTCAATGTCCTCAGGCAAACAAAGATACTCATAACATATAGGATGTTACGGGAACCGACCTACAGATCCTGTCATTGTAGCTGAGGGAAGCAGCTAGACTCCCTTTGAGCTAAGGTTAATCCTTCACTGTATAGGAAATGACTGCTCATGGGTATGAGAGTCTCTCTTTTGGGTGACAGCAATGTTCTTAAATTAATTTTAGTGATAGCTGCATAGCTCTGTGAATATAGTAAAATTCCCAAAATTTGACCCAACAGGGGTAAACTGTATGTTATGAGAATTATATCTCAATGAAGTTGTTCAAGAACAAGATGAAAAAATCATGTTTGGAGTGGTCTTATCTAATTCGCTGACAGTACTGCATTTTTAAAGTTTTTATTATGCCAGTTTGCATTTTAAGTATTTAGGTTTTTACGATGATCAGCAACAATCTGTAAATGTTTTCCTTTTACCTCTCTAAAGCTCAAAATATAGTCCATTTCAATATACAGAAAAAAAAGTTGCCAACTTGTTTTCCTAATGTCCTCCTGTATCTAAGGACTGAACAAGTGTTTTGCATGGGCTTTAAAAAAACAATAAAAAAATAAAAACCTTGCTTATTCCCTACATTAAGAAACTCATTCATCTCACACTCTGCTTAGAGAGTGGGACAAATTGAGAGGCTAGCATTGACATATACACACCACCATGTGTAAAATAGTTATTGGGAAGTTGCTATTTGTATAGCCCAGGGAGCGTGGTGCTTTGTGATACCCTAGAGGTGTGCAATGGGTGGTGAGGCTGGCAGGGAAGCTCAAGAAAGAAGAGATATATGTGTACATACATGGCTGACTCATCTTGTTGTATGGCAGAAACAAACACAATATTATAAAGCAATTATACTCCAATTAAGAAAAAAAAAAAGAGCTTCACACAGTCTAAAGTAGCCTTCACTAGAGCAGGCAGTCTAAAGCTTAGTCTAAAGAACTAGAAATAAATACAAAGTCTTAGAAACAGTCTCTTTGCATCAGGCACAAATCAGACAACAATGGAAATAAACTGTTGGTAAGATTTCTTCGAGATGAGAAAGGAGAGCACAACATTTAAATAGTACCCACTTCATCGCCTTAAACACAGTATAGCAGAGAGACTTGGTGTCTCGGGTTTCTGTTTAGTAGGCTGACTTTGATATCACACTGGCTGCGATTTGCATCTTCTGCACTTTCAGTGTGACTTTGGAAAATTCACTCAGTACACTCAAGTCTTAGTTTCAATATCAGTTAGTTGGAAATAATAAAAGCACACATCTCAGGTGAGTTGTTAGGATAAAAAAAAGTGAGCTAGTATATGAAATACATGAATCAGTCTATAGGTGCAATACATGAACATAACTGATGCCCTTATTTACTAACATCAATCACAAAATCAGCTTACACGATGATTCTCATCAAATTAGGTAGTAGCTCAGCTTCACAAATATGGTATGCATAAAAGTTAGAGAAAGACTATACCACAATATAAAAACAAAGTAATTTAATATCATTTATAAACTTCTGAATCTAATACTTTCATACATTCTTTAAAATCAAGCAAAAATTAAGATGTTGATAATAACCATAATTTTCCCATTTCAAGTGACACTTAGAGATTCCTAAAATGAAACAGGTTATAAAGAAGAAAGGAAAATTTTCATAGTTCTTCAGGACTAATATGTAATTTTTATTTTGTAATAAATCACCAAATTTGGATTCAGCACATACTAGATCACATTGCTGTGGCATTTGCATTAATTACGATAGTTAGGACACTGGAAGCAACCTAGATGTCCATCAGCAGAGGAATGGATAAGGAAGTCATGGTGCATATATATACACATGGAATGTTACTCAGCTATGGAAAGGAACACATTTCGGTCAATTCTAATGTGGTGGATGAAACTGGAGCTTATTATACACAGTGAAGTAAGCCAGAAAGAGAAACACAAATAACGCATACATATGGAATTTAAAAAGACAGTAATGACGATCCTACATGCAGGGGAGCAAAAGAGACACAGATATAAAGAACAGACTTTTGGACTCTGTGGGAGAAGGCGAGGGAGGGATGGTTTGAGAGAACAGATTTGAAACGTATATTACCATATGTAAAATAGATGACCAGTGCTGTTTGATGTATGAAGCAGGACACCCAAAGCCAGGGCTCTGGGACAACCTAGAGCAATAGGGTGGGGAGGGAGGTGCGAGAAGTTTCAGGATCAGGGCACACATGTATACCTGTGGCTAATTCATGTTGATGTATGGCAAAAACAACCACAATATTGCAAAATAATTATCCACCAATTTAAACAAATAAAATAACTTAAATGGATAACCAAATAAATAAATAAAGCCACTCAGACAAGAAATGTTTAGAGATGTTTTCTAAGTTTGACTGTTGGATAATTTATTACAACAAAGACTAGTGAATGAGGTTTTAATTATCTTCAGAAGAAAATTTTAATAAAGATAAAAGCTCCATAGAATGTACTAATTTGACAGTTGATGACATAACCAATTAACTATTCAGAACAACACAGTGTTTTAGGTGGAACAGTTTTATCATAAAACAAAAGGTTATGCTTCAGTCTATTCATTCTAACCATACTGTGTATTTCAACAGTACACTGGAAAATAAGCTAAAAATGAGTCAATGTTAGTTCTCATTCCATGGCATTAAAATTTAAAATACTTTAGAATTGTTTAAAAATGAGAGGTTGATAAAGCATTTAAATATTATGAATATACCAATTAAATGTAATAGCCAAAGAAGGAAAATAATTTCATCCCAGGCTATGTAAAAATACCAATGATTTTGCTACACAGTTATTTTGTAATCAAGGCAGAATGATTGAACACCTCTGTGTTAGAGTTCAAGAAAGGCTCATTGTAAACTATTTAAAGGTGTGCTGCTGCTGAACTCATTTAAGTATTTCTGATTCAGTTCTAAAACAATCTGGACCAATATTACACATCAACCAGAGTTGCTGAGATTTTATCATATAAAGTTTTCTACAAAATGGACACAATTCTTCTTTACAATAGTTATTGGACAATTCCCTTTGGGGAAAACGATGAAGGCAGGAAGGAAGGAAAGACAGGAGGAAGGAGAGAGGTAGAAAGGAAGAGGAAGAGAATGAGGGAGGAAAGTTAGTAACAAGTTTATTTTTGTTGGATGTTTATTATTTTGGATGTTTGTAGGATTAAATGAAACCAGTTTGGGGAGGAAGGCCAAATGAATGAATGCTTCCTGAAGTTTATTGTGTATATACCCAGAGCTTGTTTTGACATGCACACACACACACACACACACACAAGTACATATGTGTGCATGCCAGGCTGTATGGGAAAATGTTTTGCAAGGCAGAAACACAATAGAGAAGTACCAGTTACTCCCACATAGTACAAGGTCCTCAGTAGAAGCTGTGTCTAATTTTCAACCTGTCAGCATGCAATTTGAGTCCTCAGTCTGAAGACCAAGATCATGGATACTAAGTAAATGCTCACTGAAGGAAGGGAGAAATGAGAGAAAGAAACTTTTTTAGTTAGCTCTTTTTTCCAAGCAGGATCACAAATTTTTTAGGGCATTTAAACTTTAGCTTTGATTAAAAAGTCTCACTTATTTTCCCTAAAACCCCTCTAATTCAGCAAAGCAAATTGGGCTGTGGCATTACAGAATTTGTGTGCAAAAATGTTGTTCAGTGCAGATCTTGTGGTAACGTTGGAGTATGCTAAGGAACTAGTCCCACAAAAGGATCTTACTTTGGATGAAGATATGAGTAGGTTGAAATAATTGATGGTAAAGAATCTGCTTGCAACGCAGGAGACCCCGGTTCAATTCCAGGGTCGGGAAGATCTGCCGGAGAAGGGATAGGCTACCAATAATTGCTATATACAGAATTAACAGGCAAATATTCTTTATTTCTTCCTTTGGCATATAATGGTACCAAACTAATTTTTTTAATCCATGACATATTATGAAATTCACACATATGTCCAACACCCACTCACATGCACATGCAAACACATATATTCTCCTGAGAAGCATATGTCATTACTAATTTCATTTTTCAGAGGTGAAAGCAGCTAGGATGTAGTTGAATTTGCTTGAGGTTATGTATTTGGAAGATAGAAAGATGGGATTCGTAACCTTCCAAACATTTGGCAGTCTGGCTATTTCCTCTGATTTTGGAACAAGAGCTTCAATAGCCCATTAAGGTCAAAGCATCAGACAGATTTCTTGAGATCCTCGAGACCAGGAGAAACAAGAGCAATTTTGGAGCTGACCAGTGTTGTAGGAGGGGTGTTAGGCACCACACATATGTGTCCAGACCTACTTAAGCCTCTGCACGCTCTCAGGGAGAGAAATAGTGAGATTTCTCTTCTTCTCCTTCCTCCAGCTCAGGGTCTGAGTGCCAAGATTTAAGCACATGTATGCTGTAGGAATTAAAGGCAGGCTGACAGTTCTTTCTCTCCCTTAATCTGTAGAGGCCAATGACTTCCCCTAACTGTCATCCTCATTTCCTCCCAGTAGCCTCAAATTTACCTCTCAAATTACACACGTTCCCGTTTCCCTAACAACTTGTTTTTCTTATCCTAATTCCCTTTACCGACTAAAAGGAAAGTGGTGAGAAAGTTGATAGATGAGGAAGCACACAAGCAAGAAGCATCATTCACACTGAGGGCCACTGTCTTTCATTCAATTGAAGGAAAATGAGAAGCCAAAAGCATATCCTAAGTCGTCAGCAGAATCTGCCCCTTCCCTCTATCTCCCACTGCCTTCACACACACACATATACACACCAGTTATAAATAGACTCAACTCATTACCCATTCCCCTCTGCCAACCAATTACTTTCCATAGACCTCCATTGCCTTATTAGACTTCCTTGGTGCTCAGACAGTGAAGAATTTGCCTACAGTGCTGTAGACACAGGTTCAATCCCTATGTCGGGAAGATTCCCTAGAGAAAGCAATGGCTACTGACTCTAATATTCTTGCCTGGAGAATTCTATGGAGAGAGGAGCCTGCCAGACCCCAGACATGGGGTCATAAAAGAGTCAGACACGACTGAGCAACTGACACTATTAGATTCTTATTATCAGGAAAATTACAGTGGTGCAATTGAAATAATAGTTTTTTGCTTGTTTGTTTTGGTTTAAGATCCCTCCAAAGCAGGGTTAGAACCACAAATGGGATGTCTCTACTGTCTCATTATATTTTCAATAAAACAAGGTCAGTATGTTTTTAATGATTACATTGACAAAGAAAAGCTGCCTGTCAGAGACATTGTCGACATCCACACCCATTCCTTCTTTTCTGAACACAGATTAAGAGAACAGCAGATGGTGCCAAGTTGTGTGAAATATCTCTCCCACAGTTACAGTCTCATCCCTCTTTCATTCTCGTTTTCTTTGGCAGTCGTTTCCAGCAGCTGTGTTGGCAATGGTGACAGAGCCTATCAAATACAGCGAACTGATGAGCTTTCAGAACTTCCCTGTTAGGGTACTTAACATGAGCTCTGTACTCACCTACCTGTCTCTGAAGTGTATGAATGAACCTCCTTCCTTCCCTAAACAAAGCCCCTGGGAGAGTTGCAGTCTGTAAGATTTTTCGTGAGTATCATGCATATTGGTTCACAGACCTTGGGGCTGTTTCCTTACTAACTGGGGACAGAAAACAGGGACTCAGGCAAATGCTTGAGGACCTGAGATAAAATGTCATTCCAAATGAGGGTTTTATTTATCAGAAACAAAAAGAGTCAAATAAAATATTTATGGGATTTGTATTGTAGTGGTAAGACAGAATACAAAGGCTACATGTTTCTCTTCTCTCATATTTTCCCTTTATGCCCCACCTGGTGGTAGTTTCTAAGCATTCTCCCAAATCTATTATTTGGAATAGGTCACTTCTAAACTACTCTACCCTGTACATGTGTGTGTACATTTGTATGTGTATATGATCTTTCCAAAAACTATTGAATGCATTTTATGAGAAATTTCTGCTTTGAGAATTTCAAATCAATTATAGGTACCTGAAAGCAAGGAACATACTGTTCTTTAGCCCTTCTTCTTTCACACCATCCCACCCCAGTCCTCCATTCTCCCTGGAGGCCACTGATTAGAAAAATAGACCAAGGAGGTAGGACTTTTTGCTGGTACAGCAGATAAAGAATCCACTCGCAATGCAGGAGACACAGGGGACCCAGGTTCAATCCCTCTGTTGGGAAGATTCCCTGGAGGGGGACACTCCAGTGTTCTTGTCTGAAAAATCCCATGGACAGAGGAGCCTGGTGGGCTACAACCAAAAGGCTGCAACTAATGACTGAGCAACTAAGCACACAGCCCATACTAAAGTTATTATCTGAGAAATGTGAAGTATTAGAGAGGGAAAGGACCATTTTCCATGTGTTCAGTTCAGTTCAGTCACTCAGTCGTGTCCGACTCTTTGTGACCCCATGAACTGCAGCACGCCCAGCCTCCCTGTCCATCACCAACTCCTGGAGTTCACTCAGACTCATGTCCATCAAGTCAGTGATGCCATCTAGCCATCTTATCCTCTGTCATCCCCTTCTCCTCCTGCGCCCAATCCCTCCCAGCATCAGAGTCTTTTCAAATGAGTAAGTCACTATAAAACTGCAGGAAAACCTATGAATTTTTGAAGGAGAAGAAAAAAGGATGATTTACTTATTCTCCCATTTAACACAAGATCAACCTGTTAGAAGATCAATGTCTACTGTTAGAATGAAGGTAGGACTCTGGAGGGAGAGGCGGCAGAGTGGCAGAAATGTCTTAGGTGCTACAGGGCAGAGACAGGAAGGAAAGCAAAGAACACTAAGATTCCCAGAACCCAGAGAAAGTGGACTGCTTGGACAGAGAGATGACTCAATGGATAAAATGTGTTCTGTACTCATGATATGTTTACAGTTTTTAATAGAAAATATTATTTTCTTTTAGGAATAGATTGATTCTTTTATTTTATGTGTTTCCAGGCAACTAAAGAGTCCTATATATTAGAAAAAAAAATCAATCAGAGTTATGAAGAGATATACTCTGTAGGAGAATGATACGGACTCTCAGTCCAAGAGTCACTTGACTAGTTCTTTAACAACAACAATAAACTGTCTTAACTTCATTATAATGTGCAAGAAAACAAAATTAACTCAGAATTTCTCCAACCATTGTATCAACGTTACGATCCTGGGCACTTTCTAGTAAGCAAAGTATAACAAATGAAAATCAGTTGCACTCTACTCAGTATTTCATATTTGAAATGTGTCAAAAAGTCATGAATACACCACTTGGTACCTTACTGCATGTGTGTTCAGTCACGTCGGACTCTTTGCGACCCTGTAGACTGCAGCCCACCAGGTTCCTCTGTCCGTGGGATTCTCCAGGCAAGAATACTGGAGTGGGTTGCATGTCCTCCTCCAGGGGATCTTCCCCAACCAGGGATTAAACCCACATCTCCTGGGTCTCCTGCATCATAAGCAGATTCTCTAACCACTGATCCACCTGGAAGCCCTGGTGCCTTATGAGTCTTATATAATTTGAGAGACCAATTTACTTATAGAACTTTACTTGTGCCCCCGAAGCCATTATTTTATTGTTGCTGTTGTTGATTTATTGCTTTGTTTTGTGTGTGTAATGCCTAGGGTGAAACAGAACTCTTTGCCAAGGATTTTTGGCACTTAACCTTTGGTGTCTTTTTGTAGTTGAGACTACACAACTTATATAGTTGGACAATTTACATTATAAACATAACAATGATAAGTATTTATGAAAAACAGCTATTATTAGTTTTTATCTTATTTGGGAAGCTAGAAATAACATCCTCAACATTTTAGAACATTAAGTAAATTCACAGATGGAGTGTGAAAATCCAGAACATGTGCATTATTAATTGCCTATAATTTTAATATTCTGTAATCCTTGGCTGAAAGAAAACTCAGGGATTATGCTAACTGATTATTTTATTCTAGTACTTAGAATGAGTAGTTGACATGTTTGAAACTCTGGTTTCCAATAGAGAAAAGAGACTATTATTTAATGTCTGTTGTAGGGTAACTATGGGGTTGTCCAGTTTCATTAAATCTTCAAACATCTGCCTTGTAAGAGACCTACTTTCACTCCATTTTAAAAATGAGAAGAATTAAAGTAAAAATAGGCAAAAGACTTTTTGTGGTTGGACCCTGATTTTTCCTCCAAACACTATGTTCTTTTTCCTCTTTGCTGTAAATTGAAGACTAGAACACAAAGCACAGAATTAGTATCAACAAATCTTGGATGAAAACTTAAGGAGATGGAACACTGGTTAATAATATATTACTTTTCTGGAAATAGAAAGAGCACTGCTTACTTGAAAGGCATCCATAGAGTAGAAACAATACTATTCCAGAGGCCTAGTAAGGGCTGAGGATGTCAACCTACTTGGACATATTTTGAAACTGCAACTCCAATTCAATAGACCAAGCATATAGCCCAGAAATGTCTGTAAGTGAAACCAATAATCTATGTTTTACTTTTTATTTTGTTTTTATAGTCTTCTCCTTCATATCTCAAATTGTTCTTATCATAATCCAGATCTGAGAAGCACTAAGTAAGAGCCTTAACACAGTATGTATTCCTCAGCTTCCAAAATGGTCCAGTTTGGGAAGAGTTTGATTGTCAGACAAAAGCAGAATGCTAGGTGGGGATTCAGCTGCTTGGGCAGTTTTCCAGGTAAGCTTACACCTAGATTACCATATGTTTCCATGTAGCCAGTAAGTTACTGTGCTGAAAAATGCATATGTAACACCAGAGTTGCATTTGAAAAATTGTTTTATAGATATGGAAATATTGTGATAGCAGCAATATATGTTTAACAGGAGTCAAGACAACTATTTATAAACATGTTCAAGTGTTATTACACAAATTTTAACTTTGGCATTATTTTAAAGTAGTATTTTAAACAGTAGTATAAAGTGATATAAAAGAAGGAAGCATTACTTTTACTTATTCAAGGTTGAGAAAGGAAAGAAAGCGAAGTCACTCAGTCATGTCCCATTCTTTGCGACCCCATGGACTGTAGTCTATGAGGCGCCTCTGGCCATGGTATTTTCCAGACAACAGTACTGGAGTGGGTTGCCACTTCCTGCTCCAGGGGATCTTCCAAACCCAGGGATCGAACTCAGGTCTCCCGCATTGCAGACAGACGCTTTACCATCTGAGCCATCAAGGAAACCCAGTTATCCAAGGTTATTCAGTTCTAATTCAGCACCACGGACAGAGAGGCAAACAGCTCAGATTGACCACTCTACCTTCCCAAAGTGCAAAGCAAATGTGCCTGGGTGTGTCTGTATTCCTTTAAACAATCAACCTGTGTTTCTTTTTCCATAAAGAAGAGACAATTCCTTCTTTGAGACAAAAGAACTTCTGTTTTAGAGAACCTCCTTCATTTAGTGCATTGCTTTTTACAGATATTCCTCTATACCCCATTCCCTGTTTTAGTGTGAAGAAGGAGGATGCAAAATCTCCCTATAGTTTAACAAGAGGCAGGAGACTGCAAGCAGGTAATTAGCATGACAATAAAATGAGGAAAAGTACACAGAAGAACCTGATAACATGGCTGGTGAGTTAGTTTTAGGTGACAAGAAAGCCAACAGAGTCTAAAATCTAAACTTTTAGACAGGTGCCTAATAGTTTAATATTCTCTGATATATCAAACTATAACACCCACTCACCACTTATCCCCAACTCTGTAGACACACCCCAAAAACGCACATAGAGCATGCAGTATGTTTCACCATCGATAGCATTATTAAACAGTGAACACTGAATTGTACAGTGAAAGTATTAGAGGCTCAGTTGTGTCCGACTCTTTGCGACCCCCATGGACTGTCGCCTGCCAGACTCCTCTGTACATGGAATTCTCCAGGCAAGGAAATTGCCATTTCCTTCTCCAGGGAATCTTCCTGACCCAGGGATTGAACCCAGGTCTCCTGCACTGAAGGAGGATTCTTTACCACTAAATTGCACAACAAACTATTTTCCACAGATACTGTGTGCATTTTTTTCTTAATGCAAAAACTTTAGACTTGTACATTTGAGAAGCCAACAGGCTAAAATCAGGCAGTAGGCATTAAGGCTTGACCAATCAAGAATTTAACAAAACCTGAAAAATGGAACAAGACATGATAATATAGAATAAGCTCTCTAAATATCCTGGAGCTATTTAGCTATAGGATAGATGAAGATTTAAGCTGGTTTTACTTCAATCTTATACGATAAAATGAGCCCAGCAAGCTGGATGATTTAAAGCATTCTAGGCAGCTAAGTCTGTTTTTAATAGGCATTTGCTTATAATTCCTGCTTAGAGATAAAAACATGATCATACTTTCCACATATAAATTAATTAATTAAATAAAGCATAAAACCAATCACTCTTCATTTTCTGAAGGCATCAAAGCATATGGGAAAACATAATACATTCAGCCTTAAGGCTTGAAATCAGATCTTTTTAGTCTTACACTGACTTTGGACAAATTAGTTAAATTCTTAGAACTTTGATGCCTTCATTTATAAAATGTAAAAACAATAAGTACTGTGCTATAAGAATGTGTGCATGTCTAATTAAATTTACACAAAATGATGTTAGCATATTGCACAGTACAGGTATTTATATTTGTTAATTGCCTTGGACCAAGTAGGTATTTATTCCATACAGATTATAAGATCAAAAAGAGGGGTATATATATATAATGTGTATGTGTATATATATATATATATAAACATCATCCTCCTGCTGCTGCAGAGGAAATGAATTTGTACCTCTAGTAGCCAAATAAAAGGCTATCTCTTCAAAAACAATACAAAATATGATGGAAAACATGTTTCATCATAGCAATTTTTCATCATTAATAAGTAATGGAAATATTCATCTCTATTCAGCATACTAAATGGCATTGATTACTGAAGTACTCATGTTACCAGAAAAATAATATCCATTAAAGAGATGGGGTGGGGGTGGGGAAAACTGAGAAGAAAGTGTGGTACATGATGGTTCTGCATTAGCATCACAGAATTCAAAATAGAAGCTTCCCTAGGATCTTTCCTTTGGTTTAGTGCAATGTTGCTCAAGATCTTCCTCCATCTACCTGCATTAGACTAGGGACAAACCTTAATATTTAATCAGGATGAGGGAGGAGATAATGCAGTGGTCCAGGACTTTTCTTCCTGCGAGGAGAATTTACCATGAAGCTAAGCCTCAGCACTTCTCATATGCATCGCCTGGGACAACATGTTCACACGACCAATGTTTGATTTTGTTTTTTTTTGGTTATGGAAGAAAACAACTTAAGTCAACAAGATTGAGTGTGCTCTCTTTCCAGTTTGACTTCCTTCCTGTAGATGTTATTGGAGAGCCCATGGAAAAGTATTGGGGTGAGAATCCCAACAAACCACCGACCCAGGCATGGCTTAATATTTATATTAACATGACTCTACACGGACAGCATCACCAACACGACTCTGTTCTTCAGTGACATCACTTTTCTATGCTAGGCAACTCTGGCCCAGGGAAATAAAAGTCATACATTACTTGGGTGTTAGTTTTAAGATCATCTGAGAGAAAAGCTATTCAAGTTAAACTTCAATTGTTCAACTCAACATTTATGGTTTGCATCCCAAAGTTCTTTGAGTTAGGCTTTCGAATCTCATTTTGCTCTTATCTATATTCTAAGCTCTTATAGAATGATCCTTATTCAATCTTAATCAAACCATGTGTTGGAAGGTTTGCCTAAACTAGACTCCAAAGCCTTCTCTATACTCAGATTTCTCCTTAGCAAGTAATTTGGATGGCATTTTCATGGAGGTAGTATTTGACAATGAAACTCTGTTTGAGAAGAAGTTGAGTTGGGGACACATTTAATTTTGGTTTAATACGTTTTATCGAAGTAGTTTTCAGTTGCTTCTGGGTCTAGTTTAATGATTACTGGTAGTCCAGGTATTAAAACAGCTTCTGGGAAGCACAGCTTGTATCTGCTGTGCTAACTCAGCCAGGGTTGTGACAAGAAAGTACAGATCCAGAAGTCCTATCACCATATAAACAGGCCAGGTGGCAGAGTCAATCAGGGTAATAGTGGAGGAGAAGCAAGGCAGAAAATTCTGGTGCAGAAGTGAGGCTGAAGAAACATTTTCCAACTAGCAGCTTTCCCCACAGTAAAGCAAAGAGCTCAGTTTTCATCAGTATCTAGCCAAAAAGGCTACTCTCTCATGTCAGAAGTAAACTAACAACACAACCTATAGATTTCTGTATGCACCATGCATTTTCAGTTACAAACGTATTTAAGATTAGTTATTACACAAGAAAGATTAGAAATGCCCCAAAATTATAAAGCTTATATATAAAAAGAATTTGATCAAGTTTTCCCAAATTTGACAATTCTAAAGAACTACATAATGTTACTAATGTTGTTGTAGTGCATAAAACATTTTTTAATTATTAATATTTTTAAAAAAGTATTTTACTAGTCCTTCTAGGGAAAAGATTGTTTTCTTTTTTCTATTCTAAGAAAAATCATCTCACTATGATCATTGTCCAAAAAGAGGGTAACCAAAGAGTATGCAGCAAAAATTTGTAGGGAAATAAAGAGTTGTGCATAGGTGCGCCACACAGTGATGTTTTCACTTTGGAGCTTTACCATTTATTTTTCCTTTTAATTTGTATTTTTTCTTGCGACAAGTTTTCTGATTCTAAATCAGATTTGTACCTAATTCCCTATTTGTGAAAACTTGAGGCTTGCTGTGCTCTTTAAAATTAAGACATGCTTTTAATGATGTGGTTCAGAGAGGAAAGAGAAAAGAAAATAATGAGAGAAAGGGGGATTTGCACTTTAGTTTTATTACTACTTGGTTGTGTAACATTAGGCAAGTTACTTAATTTTTCAGTCTTGATTTTGTAAACCTGAAATAAGGGATTTTTATTTTCTACTTCACTGTGTTGGTTATGAATCAAAAGTACTAAGAAGGAATAATACTTTTAAATAACTGTCACATAACCTTGCCTTTGCTTTCATTTCCCCTCAAAAGGATACATGAGCCTCAATTGAGAATATCCCCTCTCTCTCCTGAAAGCAACTGGTATTTATCCCCCAGGGGAAGTATATTAAAATTGAGGCTAGTTCATTGTAGAAATAACTGAGCTAATTTCCTGTCTCATTGTCTGCAGAATACTTCCAAAGAAATCACAGGATGCCTTTATTTTGTGACTATGAAGAAAATGGAAAGCCAAATTATATAATTTCAGATAGAAATTGTATCATATTAGAAATTGTTTATATTGAAAACATACTTGTCACAATAAACAGGCTTTTTGAATGACCTGATCACTTAGTTCAGGTTTTTATATTACATGGAGCTTCCCAAGTGGTGCTAATGGTAAAGAACCCACTTGCCAATGCAGGAGACAGATGCAGGTTCGATTCTTCGGTCAGGAAGATCCCCTGGAGGAGGGACACTCCAGTATTCTTGCCTGGAGAATCCCACGGACAGAGGAGCCTGGGGAGCTACAGTCCATGAGGTAACAAAGAGTCGGATATGACTGAAGCGCCTTAGCACACACACATGTTACATGGAATTCAAAGAACACTGGCCAAAAGGCTTACTCGCTTTGGCTACATTGATTTTGATTACTAAAAACAAAAACAAACAAACAAAAAAAAACCAGTTGAAATGAAATGTCTATTGCTAGCCCCACCAGGATCTGGAGATACATGTGACTGCCCTGAATTAATCAATGAATAAAAGTCAAAAAGCAGGCCAGGTCTGCTGAGCACAACAAAATGTACAGTTCTCACACTGTGGTTTTTGGACCAAAGCCAACTCCTATGTGTTCTGGGTTGACAGTCACACCTCACTGACCCCACAAAGTTCAAACAGAATCAAACCAAATCAACCAAGACAAACAAGAATTGTGGTTTTGTCAACATTTAAAAATTGTAAGGTTTTACATACAAATTTGTGTGTGTGTTTTAAAGAATGAAACATCAATATCTGACTTGATGTTGATGTACTTGAGCCTAACTCATACATAGCTATAATCTCCTACAGATGCCTAGCAACTGCCTCTGGCTAGTAGCCTTTAAGACTTCACCACACCTGGCATTCTTCTAATATTTTAGGATGTCTAAAGCACTTTCCAATACAATCTACTTTTATTTCCACAGTCTCTGTGGAATCCATTTGGGAGACACTGCGTATCACCTAGTGCTCTAGAAAGGCTGCAGAGATAAAGAGAAACTCGGGCAGACATGGGTCTTTTCCTCAAGGAATTTAAAATTCAGTGAAAAGAGTGATCTGAAGTACTGCAGTAGGTATTCAAGTATTTGCTGCTTTGTGATTTATTATCATTTTTATCAGTCATATGAAAGTGTTAGGGAGGAAGAAATTGTTCTCTGCTCTTCTAGGTTCTTCTGGTACGAGACAGATCAATAGAAGAAAATGAAACTAAAGATCATTAACATTATACAAGGAACAGACCCAGAAAAACTGCGTAACTCACTAAAAGGGCTGAAACTCCTTCTTTCAATACCATCTAAAGACCAAAGAAAAATAATTGAGATATGAACATGTATAACTGAATCACTGTACTGTACACCTGAAACTATCACAACATTTGTAAAACGGCTACACTCCAATATAAAGTTAAAAAGTTATATTAAAAATGTATAAATAAATAAGTTCTCAGCCTTAGTTATTAAAATATATTTTTTCACATAAAAAAAAAGAGTGTTGGGGGGAGTGTTTGAGATTTCAAAGCAGGGAAAAAGTAATTCACATAGAGATAGAAAGACAAATGTTTGGGAAACATATGTTTGCTGGGCCCTTCAGAGACAATGGGACATAAAGAGGAATTTTAACAAACTGACTTTGGTAGGTTCCGGTATGCACACTTAGTTCATATGAGAGTTATCTACAGCAGTGGTTCCCTTCCTGGAGCAAATCTCTAGCTACATTCTTTAGGCAGTCATGGGGAGGTCAAAGTTTCTTTCAGAGTCCATTGAATCTTGACTGTTTCCAGCTGTAAATAACCCGCATGCTAAGGAGACATTTTGAGGTGGCATGTTCTGCCCCCTATAAAAGTTCAGTTCAGTCAATCAGTCATGCCTGACTCTTTGCAACCCCATGAATCGCAGCACACCAGGCCTCCCTGTCTATCACCAACTCCCAGAGTTCACACAAACTCATGTCTATCGAGTTGTTGATGCCACCAAGCCATCTCATCCTCTGTCGTCCCCTTCTCCTTCTGCCCCCAACCCCTCCCAGCATCAGAGTCTTTTTCAATGAGTCAAGTCTTCGCATGAGGTGGCCAAAGTACTGGAGTTTCAGCTTTGGCATCATTCCTTCCAAAGAACACCCAGGGCTGATCTCCTTTAGAATGGACTGATTGGATCTCCTTATAGTCCAAGGGATTCCCAAGAGTCTTCTCCAACACCACACTTCAAAAGCATAAATTCTTTAGCACTCAGCTTTCTTCACAGTCTAACTCTGACATCCATACATGACCACTGGAAAAACCATAGCCTTGACTAGATGGACCTTTTGTTGGCAAAGTAATGTCTCTGCTTTTCAATATGCTATTTAGGTTGGTCATAACTTTCCTTCCAAGGAGTAAGCATCTTTTAATTTCATGGCTGCAATCACCGTCTGCAGTGATTTTGGAGCCCCAAAGAATAAAGTCTGACACTGTTTCCACTGTTTCCCCATCTATTTCCCATAAACTGATGGGACCGGATGCCATGATCTTCATTTTCTGAATATTGAGCTTTAAGCCAACTTTTTCACTCTCCACTTCACTTTCACCAAGAGGCTTTTTAGTTCCTCTTCACTTTCTGCCATAAGGGTGGTGTCATCTGCATATCTGAGGTTATTGATATTTCTTCCGGCAATCTTGATTCCCGCTTATACTTCTTCCAGCCCAGCATTTCTCATGATGTACTCTGCATATAAGTTAAATAAGCAGGGTGACAATGTACAGCCTTGACGTACTTCTTTTCCTATTTGGAACCAGTCTGTTTTTCCAGTCCAGTTCTAACTGTTGCTTCCTGACCTGCATATAGGTTTCTCAAGAGGCAGGTCAGGTGGTCTGATATTCCCATCTCTTGAAGAATTTTCCACAGTTTATTGTGATCCACACAGTCAAAGGCTTTGGCATAGTCAATAAAACAGAAATAGATGTTTTTCTGGAACTCTCTTGCTTTTTCCATGATCCAGTGAATGTTGGCAATTTGATCTCTGATTCCTCTGCCTTTTCTAAAACCAGCTTGAATATCAGGAAGTTCACAGTTCACATATTGCTGAAGCCTGGCTTGGAGAGTTTTGAGCATTACTTTACTAGCATGTGAGATGAGTGCAATTGTGTGGTAGTTTGAGAATTCTTTGGCATTGCCTTTCTTTGGGATTGGGATGAAAGTGGACTTTTTCCAGTCCTGTGGCCACTGACTGCAGAGTTTTCCAAATTTGCTGACATATTGAGTGCAGCACTTTCACAGAATCATCTTTCAGGATTTGAAATAGCTCAACTGGAATTCCATCACCTCCACTAGCTTTGTTCATAGCGGTGCTTTCTAAGGCTCACTTGACTTCATATTCTAGGATGTCTCACTCTAGGTGAGTGATCACACCATTGTGATTATCTGGGTCATGAAGATCTTTTTTGTACAGTTCTTCTGTGTAGTCTTGCTACCTCTTCTTAATATCTTCTGCTTTTGTTAGGCCCATACCATTTCTGTCGTTTATCAAGCCCATCTTTGCATAAAATATTCCCTTGGTATCTGTAATTTTCTTGAAGAGATCTCTAGTCTTTCCCTTTCTATTGTTTTACTCTATTTCTTTGCACTGATCGTTGAAGAAGGCTTTCCTATCTCTCTTTGCTATTCGTTGGAACTCTGCATTCAGATGCTTATATCTTTCCTTTTCTCCTTTGCTTTTCACTTCTCTTCTTTTCACAGCTATTTGTAAGGCCTCCCCAGAAAGCCATTTTGCTTTTTTGCATTTCTTTTCCATGGGGATGGTCTTGATCCCTGTCTCCTGTACAATGTCATGAACCTCATTCCATAATTCATCAGGCACTCTATCCATCAGATCGAGGCCCTTAAATCTATTTCTCACTTCCACTGTATAATCATAATGGATTTGATTTAGGTCATACTTGAATGGTCTAGTGGTTTTCCCTACTTTCTTCAATTTAAGTCTGAATTTGTCAATAAGGAGTTCATGATGTGAGCCACAGTCAGCTCTCAGTCTTGTTTTGGCTAACTGTATAGCGTTTCTTCATCTTTGGCTGCAAAGAATAAAATCAGTCTGATTTTGGTGTTGAGCATCTGGTGATGTCCATGTGTAGAGTCTTCTCTTGTGTTGTTGAAAGAGGGTGTTTGCTATGACCAGTGTGTTCTCTTGGTTAAACTCTATTAGCCTTTATGCTGCTTCATTCCATATTCCAAGGCCAAATTTGCCTGTTACCCCAGGTGTTTCTTGACCTCCTACTTTTGTGTTCCAGTCCCCTATAATGAGAAGGACATCTTTTTGGGGTGTTAGTGAAAGAATACAATAGTGAGAGATCTGACATACTAGTATCAGGAAGGCATTAACTCTAAAGTCTGAGTGAGGAGGGGGACCTAATTTATTATTTTTTTTTACAGATGTGGCATTTGGTAGTGTCCACTACCAAAATCAGCAGTTCCCACATGCCCCCCAAATTAAAATTACCTGAGATGCTTTTCAGAAATACAGGTTAAAAGAAAAGGAGCTGAGAAGAGGAGAAAGAATTCTATCGAATGTGGTAGATACAAAAGCCCTTAGGTAGGAAGAGACATACCTACTTCCAGGAACTTACGGACTGTTTATTTTTTTAGATGATGTGCTTCTCTATTTATTTATGGGTAGGCTGAGCCTTTGTTGCTCTGCAAGCTTCAGTAGTTGTGGCAGGCAGGCTCATCAGTCGTGGCTTGCAGGCTATAGAGCATTTGGGCTTTGCTTGTGGTGGCACACAGCCTTAGTTGCCCCGTGGCATGTGAAATCTTCCCAGTTTTTAGTTTTTAGTTTAGTTACTCAGTCGTGTCTGACTCTTTGCGACCCCATGGACTGTAGACTACCAGGCTTTTCCATCCATGGGATTTTCCAGGTAAGAGTACTGGAGTGGATTGCCATTTCCTTCTCCAGAGGATCTTCCCAACCCAGGAATCGAACCTGGGTCTCCCACATTGTAGGCAGATGCTTTACTGTCTGAGCCAGAGCAGGGATCAAATACATATCCCCTGCACTGGCAGGAAAATTCTGAACCACTAGGCCACCAGGGAAGTCCTGGACTGTTTAAATACTAATCAGTGTTCATTTGTTTCAGATGTAAGAGTGATCATGCCGGTCATCATACAGAAGCTTGCAATATAGAGAGGAACTCCCCAGATGATTGATAACATGTTTTATGGAATGTCTATCTTCCACAACAAAAACAACTAATTTACATTTCATTCAGCTGTTAGGAATCTAATTTAGACATAATTCAAAATAAACACATTTTTTCTGAAACTTTCATAAAAACATATGCCTATTTCAGTATTTTCATCCCTCTCCTGAGTTTTCTAAAATAGTAGCATATGGTGAGATTATCAAAAAATCACCGGAACAGGAGATTCCCTTTAAGAGTCTTTCACATGCTCCTTGATATAACAAACAAGACAGTCCTTGAATGAAGTGTCAAAGCCTTTACATGGACAACATTTCAGTTATAATAAGTGTTATTCTTGATATGATTCTTGGAATGCCTTAAAGTCTGGCACCTATGTAAGACAATTAATATTGATGCCATTAAAATACATTTCCCAAACTGAAAAATATTTCCCAAACCGTTACTATTACCATGTTGCTTTCTATAAGCAGAAAGTAGCTATGGAAATACAGTGCATGACACACAAATACATATATAATTTAATGTAGAAGACATAAAGGACAACTCTTTTGTCTTCCAAAGTTTCTGAATCTGATATTTGCTCACTTCTCCCCCCCTTCATTTTTCTTCTTGGTCTTCTCCTCCTTCTATTTTTTCTCTTAATATAAAGAAAGATTGGCCAATAAGATACTTAACACCATGTTAGTCAAACAGATTCTATCTTTGACATTAACAGAAAAATTGAAAAATAATTAAAAGGGAAGTTGCTTTCTAGTTGTTTGTCAATATTACTTGATTTTCAATTTGTACCTTACCAATATCATCTCACAAAGTTCCAGGGAAAGGTACACACGTTTCTCATTTGTAAAACATATGGATTTTTTTATCTCTTTTTTTTTTATCTTCAGGGCTTAGTAACCAAAAATGCTAAGAAAGATGACTGAGGATAAATGGATATGTTAACTTGTGTAGAGAGTATGAGAATGACAATTAATCAGTAGATTAGGTATGATTCAGTGGTTCTCAAGCCTCACTGGTTATTAGGATCACCTAGAAAGCTTTAAAAAAGTAGAATTGTCCAGGCTTCTCTTTCCCCAGAAAATGCTGACTCAATTGATCTTATTGTCTTTGGCATTTCTATAAAGTTCAGCAAGTCTAGTTCTCAGGTCTTCCTCCAATTCAAATTGTGTCCTTGAATAAATTGTCCCTAACTTCTTAGTTCCAGTCTTCTTATTTACAACTAAGGACACTTGAATTGATTCTATACTCTTGAACATGACAGATTATTAGAATCATTTGGAAAGTACTTGAAAGTTGTGGATATTTTTAAAGGATTGAAATCTAGGTAACAAATGATTGGTGAAAATTGACTTGTGTAGAGTGATGTAATCAATTATTATCAGCCACAGAATCTACCTGAGACTGATAAAAATTATCTCTGATTGATGTGACTATCATTCAATTCTACAATAAATCATATTGTGAAAGCCTTCTGTGTTCTCATAAAACACATGTTCTGTTCAGTTCAGTTCAGTTGCTCAGTCGTGTCCGACTCTTTGAGACCCATGAACCACAGCACACCAGGCCTCCTGTCCATCACCAATTCCCGGAGTCCACCCAAACCTATGTCCACTCCTGCCCTCAATCTTTCCCAGCATCAGAGTCTTTTCAAACAAGTCAGCTCTACACATCAGGTGGCCAAAGCATTAGAGATTCAGCTTCAACATCAGTCCTTCCAATGAACACCCAGGACTGATCTCCTTTAGGATGGACTGGTTGGATCTCCTTGCAGTCCAAGGGACTCTCAAGAGTCTTCTCCAACACCAGAGTTCAAAAGAATCAATTCTTCGGTGCTTAGCTGTCTTTATAGTCCAACTCTCACATCCATACAACCACTGGAAAAACCATAGCCTTGCCTAGACGGACCTTTGTGGAAAAAGTTGTCTCTGCTTTTAAATATGCTATCTAGGTTGGTCATAACTTTTCTTCCAAGGAGTAAGCATCTTAATTTCATGGCTGCAATCACCATCTGCAGTGATTTTGGAGCCCAAAAAAATAAAGTCAGCCACTGTTTCCACTGTTTCCAATCTATCTGCCATGAAGTGATGGAACTGGATGCCATGATCGTTTTCTAAATGTTGAGCTTTAAGCCAACTTTTTCACTCTCTTCTTTCACTTTCATCAAGAGGCTCTTTAGTTCTCCTTCACTTTCTGCCATAAGAGTGGTGTTATCTGCCTACCTGAGGTTATTGATATTTCTCCCGGCAATCTTGATTCCAGCTTGTTCTTCCTCCAGCCCAGCGTTTCTCATGATGTACTCTTCATAGAAGTTAAAGAAGAAAGGTGACAATATATAGCCTTGAAGTACAGCTATCCCTATTTGGAACCAGTCTGTTGTTTCATGTCCAGTTCTAACTGTTGCTTCCTGATCTGCATATAGGTTTCTCAAGAGGCAGGTCAGGTGGTCTTATATTCCCATCTCTTGAAGAATTTTCCACAGTTTATTGTGATCCACACAGTCAAAGGCTTTGGCATAGTCAAGAAAGCAGAAATAGATGTTTTTCTGGAGTTCTCTTGCTTTTTTGATGATCCAGCAAATGTTGGCAATTTGATCTCTGATTCCTCTGCCTTTTCTAAAACCAACTTGAACATCTGAAAGTTTACTGTTCACATGTTGCTGAAGCCTGGCTTGCAGAATTTTAAGCATTACTTTACTAACGTGTGAGATGAATGCAATTGTGCAGTAGTTTAAACATTCTTTGGCATTTCCTTTCTTTGGGATTGGGATGAAAGTGGACTTTTTCCAGTCCTGTGGCCACTGACTGCAGAGTTTTCCAAATTTTCTGGCATGTTGAGTGTAGCACTTTCACAGAATCATCTTTCAGGATTTGAAATAGCTCAACTGGAAATCCATCACCTCCACTAGCTTTATTCATAGTGATGCTTCCTAAGGCCCATTTGACTTCATATTCCAGGATGTCTGGCTCTAGGTAGAAATCACCATTGTGATTTCTGGGTCATGAAGATCTTTTTGGTAGATACTGCATATTGTCAATATTTTAAATTTTGAGATCAAACCATTGATTTTCCTTTTTGATTGCTGATCAAGGAACAAGTTATAAGGCTAGGGGACGAGTGCTTGGAGCACTGGGAATGTCTAGGTCAGAACCCTAGACACACATACTCTCACCACAGAAATTCCTTCACTCATGAGGCCTCAAGCTACAGCAAACACATGTTGATTAATCTCACATTTTATAATCTCACAAGTTTATAAGGTATTAAAAATACATGTTTCACAGTTTAAATACTCAACCAAATACTGATGTAATAAAAAATTCAAGAGGCATAAAATTACATGATTATAAACATTTGCTCTAGACTAGTAAACTGGAAATGAGACGGTAACTTTGGCATGAAGAGCCTAGACTTCAAGACAGAAAGATCTGTTGCAGTCCTAGACCTAACTCACTTGACTGACTGAGGTTATATGTACTGGCTACCGAGATAACACAAAGGGAGAAGATGTAGACTTGACTCACATTCACAAGGCAGCAGAAGAAACATACTCTACGTGTATGTGTATGAGTGTGAATCTTATATTGAAGGAGGAAAGGAAGAGGCCAAGCTAACTCCATCTTGAAAATGAAGGAAACTCCATCTTGCACTTTCTGTGAGCTTTGGACCATGTGCCTCGTAGCCATGGGTATAACATACCTCCAGCCAAACTGGCCTTCTGGACTGATAAACACCAGACTGCATACCAAGATTTCCCATCACTGAAAAGAATGTGATAATCCCCTATGTAATCAATCACCTTTGTAATCTTTATGTCACCCATTGGTGTAGGCTACAATGTATAATCAGCTGATGCTTCTGATTATGAATCATGGCTGTAACCTGATTATATCTCCCTTTAACACTTTCCATGCTAAGTTTAAGGATCTGGGGATGTGGGCTTCAGTAGTACACTTAAGCTATATAAGATTTTCGCAAAAGTTGGTCAGGGTCCCTGGCTAAAGAGGAAATTCTGCCTCAGACCCATCGGTGTAATAAAACTCCACTATCCACCTTGTCTTGAGTGAGTTTGTTTCCCAGATCGTTTGGCTATAACATTTGGTGCATTGGCTGGGAAACTCCTCATTTTAAGGAGACAAGTCCCATTTGGGGATACTCTGAGGTTTCGTGGCTTGGATCTTCTAAAGAGGGTAAGGCGCCTTGCCCTTCTGGAAAACATCTGTTTCTTGATGCCCAGACCTTCCACGTTAAGTGGGCAGTGGACATCAGCAGGGGAATTGAGTGCTCAGGTAAGGAAGTTTCCCACGCTGTGGGGTGGAAGAGGGAGCCTGAGAGGTAGTAGGGGAAGCACAGACCATAAATGTCACAAGGGAGGGAGTGGAGGTAGTGTCTGCACGGTCTTGGGTTAAATTTGTCAGGTGGTCGTGAGAGGGCTTTTGGGGGAAGAAATTTGGTCTTTGTGTGCTTGTATTCTGCCCTCCCCTAGGAGGTGTCCCATCTGCTGTGGAATTCTTAACCCCCTCAGAACTGTCAGGCTAGAAGGAGAGGGATACATAAGTGAGCACGAATTGGCCATCTATGGACCATGGGATATTTAACCCATCTGTGTTTTCATCTGCACCCGATCAAGCCCACCCAGGCAAAATGGACTTTAAAAGTCAAGGGAGAAACAGTATTGCACCACGTGGTCTTCTGGTTCAGCCGTGCTGACTGACAGGTGAAGACACGCTGATCCCCCTTCTCCCTCTGGAATCTGGCAGGTAAGGTTCTTCTCACCCCAATTAGGAAGAAGACGGAATGGCAATTTAAATGTTTCACAGAGTAGAAATATCAGAAGTACACAGGATACTGAGAACTTTGTAGACAGAATGAAAAGGAAAAGTAGAAGAAGGTCCGAGAAAGTAAGCAAGATGGGAGGAAATGAATCTAAGGCAACTGTACTGGAGTGCATGATTAAAAATTTTAAGAAGGGATTTGGAGGAGACTATGGGGTGAAGATGACGCCTGCCTCCACATACTCTGTGAGGTCGAATAGCCCTCCATGGGAGTAGGATGGCCACCAGAAGGCACCATGAACTTAAAAATAGTGAAAGCAGTCTATACAGTAGTCACAGGAGAGCCGGGACATCCAGATCAATTTCCACATATTGACTCATGGCTAGGATTACCTCAAGACACCCCCTCCTTAGACGAGACTGTATATCAAGATAGGGAAAGGAGCAATATTAACAGCTCAAAAATTGACTACTGATAAAAAAGAAATTCTTCAGGATTTGGCTGGGGATGCCTTGCCCCCTCCCCTATACTGGATCATGACGCGCCCACCACCCAGTGCTTCACCAGGACCAGTGGCCACTTTAATGTCCGATCCAGGGTCACGTGGAGTTCCTGCAGCAGCCGCTGCTCCTCTGCCAGCTCTCCTGGAGATTGTAGAGCCACCTTTATGGCAGGCTCCGATCCCAGTGATGGAGACCTCTGGTCAATGGCCCCAGCATTCCACCTCAGCCAGACCTCCTAGATTGTATCCACCCCTTCTGGCGAGTACTGATGGGAAGGGGAAAGAAAACACAGTAATTAGACAGAGGCTGCACTCCTGCAAGGAACACGGGGAAAGAACCCCATTACAGATGCCTCTCAGAGAGCTTCGAAAGCCTCCGGTTCAGGACGCAGGTGGGCACTACCATCCAGCCTCCTGTGGCCTATTATTACCAGCCATTTTCCTCTACGGATATATTAAATTGGCAGAGACACATCCATCATACTCAGGGGAGCCACAAGCCATGATGATGCTAATGGAGACTATTTTTCGAACCCACCACCTTACATGGGATGACATAATCCAACTACGAGTCTCCCTTGTCAGCACTGAGGAAAGACACAGGATCCTAACTGAGGCCAGAAATAGTTAAGAGAATGGTACCTAAGGGTACTGCAAACCCGCAGCGGTGGGCAGAACTAGCCACCCCTGATAAGAGGCCCAATTGGGACTGTAACACAGAGGATGGGAGGAGCCACCTGGAGAGATATCAGGAGGCTATTTCACAAGGCCTGAAGAGGGGGGCCTGAAAATCTATGAGTATGGCCAAACCCTCTGAAGTGATTCAAAGGGAAACCAAATCACCCTCTGAGTTCTATGAAAGACTGTGCGAGGCCTATAGACTTTATACACCAATAGATCCAGAGGCTGCTGCGTCTCAGATGGTGATAAATGCAGCCTTTGTGTCTCAAGGCTACCCTGATATCAGACGCAAACTTCAAAAGGTGGATGGGGTACTGGCCATGACTAGCTCACAAATAATTGAGATCACTGATAAGATATTCAGAAATAGAAATGTAGAGGCTAAGAGGGAAGCTGAGAAAAGACAGAAAGAAGATAGTAAGAGGCCCACCAGAGGATCATGGTACTGGCTGTGGCTTTGGGAAGGCCTCTTCCTGGATGTACCCCATAGCCCACAACCCCTCTGAATCAGGGCCTATATCCTGGCAAACCCTCTATAAGAAGGCCCAGGGCCACCCTGCAACCAAACCAATGAGCCTGATACCAGGACTTCAGTCACTGAAAAAATGAATGCCCCCAAAATAATGGGAAAAAAGAGTTGACGTCATCTGTTATAGGGCTGGCTAGACTAGAGACTGAACAGGGTGTCAGGCCTCAAAGACACAAGGTCCCTGGGAGCCCATGGTGAAACTAAAAGTCGGGGACCAAATTATTGCCCTTATAGTGGACACCGGGTCAGAAATGTCAGTGGTGACTGAACTGGTAGCACCGCTCTCAACAAAGGCCACTGTCATAGAAGGAGTAACCAGAGAAAAGCTTCTCAGACCATTCTGTTTACTCCAGAAATGCCAGATCGGGGGACAAGTGATGCACAAATTCCTGTATATGCCTGAATGTCCAGTACCTCTGCTGGGGAGAGACTTGTTGTCTAAACTGGGGGCACAAGTGACGTTTTCCCCCCAAGAAAGACGCACTCTCCAGGTGGGCTCAACCACCTATTTACTCTCCCTCTCAGTAACCCCTCAAGATGAATGGAGGTTACATGACCCTCTGGAAGAAAATCCGGATGGATTAGACAGCTAAGTGAAGGAACTAATCCGATGATTTCCCGAGGTTTGGGTGGAAGATCAACCCCCTTGCCACGGGGGCTTGCTATATATCAAGCTCCAGGGGTAATAGAACTCAAACCCGGTGCCACCCCAGTCAGAAAATGTCAGCACCCACTGCCTCTAGAGGCTCAAGTTCGAATTTTGCCACACATAAACAGACTGAAACAGACAGGCATCCTGACTGAATGCCAGTTGGCCTGGAGCATACCAGTCCTACGAGTCAAGAAAGAAGGGGGACAGGACCTGTGCAGGACCTCAGACTGGTCAACCATGACTGTACATCCCACCATTCCTAACCCCTATACTTTACTTAGCTTCCTCCCACCAGATGCTAAGGTTTATACTTGTTTAGATCTCAAGGATGCCTTCTTCTGTATATACCTCACCCTGGTGTCTCAACCCATTTTTGGTTTTGAATGGGAAGACCCAGCAGGGGGCACCAAACAACAGCTCACCTGGACTCCTCCCACAGAATTTAAGAATTCCCCAACCATCTTTGGGGAAGCCTTGGCTTCCGACCTGGACTCCTTCCAGCCAGAGTTCAGATGCTGGTTGCTAACAATACGTGGACGACTTGCTGTTGGCTGCCAAGAATGGTGAAGACTGCTGGGAAGGGACCAAGGCTTTCCTACAGCTATTGCTGGAGTCTGGCTCCCAAGTCTGAAAAAAGAAGACACAGATCTGCAAAGAGGAGGTAAGATATTTGGGGTTTGGTCTGAGAGGAGGCACGAGGCTGTTAGACCAGTCCAGAAAAGAGGTAGTTTTGAAAATCCTGCAACCCAGAACCAGATGACAGGTCTGAGAGTTCTTGGGAGCCACTGGGTTTGTAGGATTTGGGTTCCAGGCTATTGCCAGATGGCACAGCCATTATATGAACTCCTAACTGGACCAGAAGGAGATTCACTAAATTGGACTGAGAGACAGCAACAGGCCTTTGAGGAACTAAGGCTGGCAATTACGTCAGCGCCTGCCTTAGGCCTGCCAGAGCTTGCTAAGTCATTTACTCTTTATGTGACTGAAAAGGACAAGGTGGCTATGGGAGTGCTGTCCCAGACTATGGGGACCTGGGACAGACCCATGCTTATCTCTCGAAATGGCTGGACAATGTTGCCATCGGGTGGCAGGGATGCTTACAGACAGTTGCTGTGGTTGCCTTACTGGTCCGGGAAGCAACCAAGCTGAGTTTGAGCCAAGATTTGATCGTAAAAGACCCTCATAAGGTCAACACTCTCCTGCAAGGGGACCCCCATAAATGGCCATTGACATACCAGATCACTCAATACCAGGAACTGTTATATGAGAAACCCTGTGTTACTATTGAGCCTTGCAGGTCCTGAATCCAGCCACTCTCCTTCCTGTGGGAGAAGGTGGGCCCTCACATGATTGCAAGGAAATCCTAGAAGAAGTTTATGCCAGCGGACCTGACTTGAGAGACCAGCCAATAACGGACCCAGATTGCGTCCTGTACACCAATAGCACCAGACTGGCGAAACAAGGATGACTGTAGGGATATGCAGTAGTCATGGAAGAAACCATCGTTGACGCTAGCCCTCTGCCATCACACTGATTTGCCCGATGGCCTGAACTATGTGCTCTAAACCAGGCCCGCCAGCTGTCAAAAGGTAAGAAGACAAACATTTACACAGACTCCAGGTAAGCTTTTGCTGCTTTACATGTACATGGGGCTTTATATAAAGAGAGAGGTCTTGTGATAGCCAATGGAAAGGGCATTAAAAACAAGGAAGAAATCTTAAGTTAGCCATGATACACTGTCAGGTTCACCAAAAGGAAGACACCCCACAAGCATGAGGAAACTGACTAGAAGATAAAGCCTCAAAACATGCGGCTAAGAAATCTGGGGCTGCTGGTGGGGGATCTATCAGAACCTTGACTCTCCCACAGTATACCCCAGGGTGGCTGAAGCAGAAAGGGCCTCCCAAAGTGAAAAAGGTTGGTGGGAACTGACAAATGGCAGGTTACTGGTACCCGAGGCATTAGCCCCCACACCAGTGTCTCAGGTTCACCAGGCAACCCACTTGGGACATGACAAAATGGAAGAATTAATTTGAAAGTATTTCTTAATCCCACAACTTTCCTCCTTATGTAGAATGGAATCCTAGAACTGTTCTGCTTGTCACAGGTCAGTGCTGCCCCTGGATATAAATAAAAACCTCCAGGAATACAGTTAAAAGGGACTCTACCCTTTGAACATTTACAAGTGGACTTTACTGAGATGAAACCCTGCTGACACTATCGCTATTTGCTGATCACAGTATGTATCACAGTATGTATCTTCTCAGGATGGGTGGAGGCCTTCCCCACCTGAACTGAAAAAGCAAATGAGGTAGATCACTGTCTGCTTTGAGAAATAACCCCCAGATTTGGGTTCCCAACCAGGATAGAATCAGAAAACAGCCCTGCCTTTGTAGCCAGCTTAATTCAACAGGTATGTAAAGCTCTAAATGTCAAGTGGAAATTACATACAGCATATAGGCCCTGGAGTTCTGGAATGGTGGAAAGAATCAACCAAACTCTTAAAGAGAAACTTTCAAAATGGATCATAGAGACTGATTATTCATGGATGGACTTGCTTCCAGCAGCTTTACTCAAATTAAGGGTAACCCTGCATTCCCATGGTTATTCTCCTTATGAAATTGTCTATGGGAGGCCCCTCCCATAGTAAGACAGGTGTCGGCAAATATGCCACAGACAAGGGGATGGGATTTCACAACAGATGGAACAACTGTGTAAGGTATTAAATCAGGAAACTAAGAAAGAGTGCCACTCCCCCTTGGGGAACATATATACCAATTTGTGCTTGGTGATCAGGTGTGGGTCAAGGACTGGAAACACAACTCCTTGGCCCCACATGGGAAGGGTCCAGATACTGTCTCTCTGACCACCTCTACGGCAGTTAAAGTTGCAGGAGTCATGCCCTGGATCCACCATATGAGGGTGAAAAGAGCATACCACACAGACCCGGAGGACATCGAGTGGACTACACAAAGGGCCCTCACTTATCCCCGTGAGACCAAGGTCATCTTAAAGAAGAAGAAGAGATGAAGCTCTGCAATGAACTGCTGCTTCAAGGACTTGCCAGTAATCTCTTGAGACTAGCTAATAGTTTCAGCACAAGACAACGTTTTCATTTCATGGCCCATTCCTATGCTGACTTTCATAAAAAATCCAGCTGCTGGGTATGAGGAGCCATGCCCATGTCATCATGGATGGACTCTTGTGGTGGGTATCACCTCTATGGAAGGAGAGTTGATATGCCTAGCTTATGTGATTTTTTGCATCAGGCAAAACAACAAAAATCAAGCCTAGAAACTGTAATCACAGCAGCCACTACCCATTGGTGTGATAAAAAGGCCGACAAGCTGACAAACGGCCATGGGATACATTTTTATTATACTCTAAGCTCAGAAAATGCTTATCAGTATCTTGTGACAGCCAATAAGTACAAACAATCAGAAATTAACCAATATTTTGATCAATTTTACCAGATATGGGATGAATGCATGTGGGTTACTCCAGAAAAGGGACAACTTGTTAGGATAGCTGAAATTCGCTGAGGACAAGGTGTACACAACTATTGGATATAATAACCAAACAATGGATAAAAATAATTTAAAACCAATGGGCTTTCTATGGACAGAACAGTACTATAAGACCTATCAAGTTATTTATGATCCCAGTCAATCCACTCAATGGCTTGGGACAGACTGGGGATTCAACCCCAGAATCAGGTGCATTGCTCCTAACGGCACCCATTGGTTATGTGGGACTAACATATGGCCTTGGTTGCCCCCAGGATGGATAGGGAGGTGTACCTTAGGTCTGGCCTTTGCCCATGGAAACATCAGGTCAACAATACAAGAGCTTTTAAATTTACCCTGATGGTCAGGGTAGATGGTCACGATCAGTTTTCCATCGGTATGATTATTTCGGCTGCTGTATTTGTTCCCTCATTGGGTAGTACAGACATAATGATTAGAGTTGAAGCTCCAACTAATTTCACACAAAGAGCCCTAAATGACAGCCTAAGAGCTACTCAAGCACTAAATACTGAACAAATACAAAAGAGAAAAGTGGTAATTCAAAACGAAGTGGCTTTAGACATACTTACAGCCACTCAAGGAGGGACCTGTGCTATAATCAAAGATGAATATTGTGTATATATTCCTGACTTATCTGGCAATATATCAGCCACTGATATCAGCCACATATCAGATGACATGAAGGATCAAGTAAAAGCTATGTCTGATGATAATCTTCCTTTTCGGACTTCTGTTCTATCATGGGTACAGGGTGATTGGTGGAAAACTATATTAACATTGTTATCGTTGTTCTGCTGATTCTGTTATGTGGACCTTGTATTCTCCAATGTGTTGTTAACTTTGTGTCACAGAGGCTGACTTCATTTACCCAAATATACCAGGAAATCTGAAAGGCAGTATATCCTGATGACTGATGCTCACACTGGAAGTTGAGAACATCAAGAGGGGGAAATGAAGGAGGAAAGGAACAGGCCAAGCTAACTCCATCTTGAAAATGAAGGAAACTCCATCTTGCACTTTCAGTGAACTTTGGACTATGTGCCTGGTAGCCATGGGGATAACATACCTGCAGCCAAACTGGCCTCCCGGACTGATAAACCCCAGATTCCATACCAAGATTTCCCGTAGCCAAAAAGAATGTGATAATCCCCTATGTAGTCAGTCACCTTTGTAATCTTTATCGCACCCATTGGTGTAGGCTACAATGTATAACCACCTGACCCTTCCGATTATGAATCATAGCTGTAACCTGGCTGCATCTCCCTTTAACACTTTCCAGGCTAGGTTTAAGGAACCTGGGGATGTGGGCTTGAGCAGTACACTTAAGGTATATAAAGTTTTCACAAAAGTCGGTCGGGGTCCTTGCTAAGAGGAGACTCTGCCTTGTGCCCGGCGGTATAATAAACTGCACTCCACTATCTGCATTGTCCTTCTAAGTGAGTTTGTTTCCTGGAGTATTTGACTATAACAGTATGCTAAAATAGGAAGGCATATAAGTGTCTATCGATCAGCTCAGAAAGCTGCCAAGGCTACTGGGGAAGAGGTGATTTTTCAGCTCTTTCTTCATTGTGTTCTATCTACAACTTTGAGTCTCTGGGAGCTTATAGTTTGTTGCCTATGTTAGATTCTGGACCATTTGGAATGTGCATGTGAAGTAATATGAATGTTAAGTTTAAACACCATAAAATTGTGAGTTTGTTACTACTGGATTAGCTAAAGAGCTGAGATGGCTCTTCCTATGGCTTTATCATAAAACAAATAGAGGGACACTTGGATGTCAGCTCTGTGCACAGAGTAAGGTTAGCTTCTGGGATATAAACGTGGACTGGTGATAAATGACTGTGTCTGGACCTTAGGGGTGCAGGGAGGGGGCACTGCAGGACCAATGTAAGCCTGTATGTTTTCTTTTCTTCCTTTATTGATGATTCAATAGATTTGAGTAAACAGCATAGTAATCAAATTTGCAGATGTTCAACACAGGGATCACTCTGAAAACATCTGAACCAATACAACCAGAAACCAAAAGATTAGTGGAAACAACAACAACAACAACTGTGGTGTTATGACAGACCTCAGGATGTTAAAAATATGATGCACAATTATTTTGGAAAGAGAATTGCCCAAGGGTAGAAAAATGCCCAGAAGCAACTTGATATTAAAGAAAATATGCTATTTTTAAAATCTGTATGAGCTTGGGATTCAGTGTTAATTTTTTCTTTAAATAAGATAGATTTGTGGCTGAAATACGTGTATTACCTGAACTAAGAGAGTAACATATTCTTTCTAAGAAAAAAACAAACACACACAAGTAAGATGACTAGGAGGAAGGGACTACTGAAAGAGTCCTTGATAGCAACAAGCTGGAGATCACTGATATTGTATCATAAAAATAAAGGAAGTGCTTCCTAGATTTTACTAGCAAAAGAAAGATACACTTAACAGTGAGTTTATGCTTGACTTATCAGTGTTTTACCATGAGTTGACATTATTCTAGCCAAAAACATAACTATTTGATATGCTTGTTAATCTGTGTGGCCAAATTGAAGTGAATATTTAATTTCTGGTAAAATAGTGAAATAGTTGAATTACCCAAAGCCCTCTCAAAGAACCTCGATGCATCTTGTAAGCATTCACAAAAGTGGCTACAAGCTGTCTAGATTCATAGCCTGAGTTTTCAATCCAGTAGGTGTCACTGAGCATTTTACTTAATTTTGCCTATCTCAAAAAGTTTTTGGAATATTCTTTAAGATAACTTATATAAAGCTTTTAGCATAGGGATTAACATACAATATGTTCTTAACTATCAAGTTATGATTGCGTGCTAAGTTGCTTTAGTCGTGTCCAGATCCTTGTGACCCAATGAACTGCAGCCTTCCAGTCTCCTCTGTCCATGGGATTCTCCAGGAAAGAATACTGGAGTGGGTTGTCATGCCCTCTACCAGAGAAATCTTTCTGACTCAGGAATCGAATCCACATCTCCTGTGTTCCCTGCAAAGGCAGACAGGTTCTTTACCACTAGCCCCACTTGAGGAGCCCTATCATGTTATAAGTATTGGAGTTGAACTAGAACCTCTATGATTAGAACTATGCTGTTAATTAATTTACAACTATCTTGGCACCCCAAATTCCATTATTATTCTTCATTCTTCTTTTCCTTCTCTTCCTTTTTCTTCTCCTCTTCTCCCTCCTCCTTCTTTCTCTTTCTTCTCCTCTTTCTTCTTATTCAGTTTTATTTCTTAGACTTCATACTTAAGTTTTGATTCACATGTAATGGGTTACTCATTGTTTTCCCCTGACATTAATGAGACTCCAGATATATCTGGATATGTGTCTATGTCCTATTCTTTTCTTTTATCTACTTCAGAATCACTACTTTTAAAAAATAATCAGTTTTTTTATTCCACATATAAATGATATTATGTATGTTTGTCTTTCTCTTCGTTATTTTACTTAGCATGATGCCTTTCAAGTTTATCCTTATTATGGCAAATGTTGACATTTAATTCACTTTTTATGGCCAAGTAGTATTCCACTGTGTATATATGCCATATCTTATTTATCCATTAATCTGTTGATGGATACTTAGATTGCTTCCATACTTGGCAATAATGCTGCTATGAAACTGAAATACAGATATCTTTTCAAATCAATGTTTTAATTTTGGGGGACTATATATATCCAGAGGAGGACTCCTCAGTCATATGTTTAGTTCTAGCTTTAGTTTAGTGGTTTTTGTTTGTTTGTTTTTTGGAAGAAAACTACCATATTGTTTTCCACAGTGACTGCAATAATTTACATTCCCAAAAATAGTGCACAAAGATTCCTCTTTTTCCACATCCTCACTAACATTTGTCATCTTTTTATTTTGATGGTAGTTATTCCAATAAGCGTGAGGAGATATCTCACTGTGGTTTTAATTTACATTTCTCTGATGCAAAATCATTATATTTTGATGTGATAACTTATAGAAGTTTTTGATAGTTACTAAGGTAGTATTCTTTTTTATTATTTTAAAGTGTCATCTAGTTTTTGATCATCTAGGACCATCCATCTGATCCACATAAAGATCTGTTTTGACTGGTATTACAATTAAATGTATAGATCATTTGGGGAAGAAATCCCATTTTTAATAGTCCTTCTATCCATAAACATATTGTTTCATTTGCTTTTTGTTCTTTCATGCTTTTTATTAAAAATTTAAAATTTTTCACATAAAGATCTAGCCATCTCCTAAAAATTTATTCCAAAATTATTATGGCTATGTTGGCATTTTAAAATGACAGTTTCAAAATTTTATTTTTGCTGCTAAATAAGAGATGTAAAAGACTATTTTTTTTACTGATATTTCCAGCAATATTTCTGAATACTTTTATTAGCTCCAATAATTTAGAATTTCTTGGGATTCTATGGGGAGGTAACAGAGGCAGTCTAGTCTAATCAAACTGTTAAATTTAAAAGAGACAGTTTTCAGGTTGGAGGGAAACAAACGTGCTATAGAAAGTTGTGTGTGTACATATGTGCACACCTACATACCCCTGGTATTATAGTTTTGTTTGTTACTTCCTAATCTGTATACTACTTTCTTTTTTTCTTAATCTTCTTGTTTAGGACTTTTAGCAAAGCATTATAGAACCAGTGAAGTTGACATCCTTGATTAGTTACCCGCCATGAAGAAAATGTTTCTAATCCAATAAGAATAATTTCTTGCATAAATATATCAGGTTAAACACATGTTTGTCTATACCTAAACTCCTAAATGAATGTTGAAATTTATCAAATACTCTTTCTGAGTCTATTAAGATTATAATTTTTAACCCAATAAGAAGTCAATATGGTAGATTGCACTTATATGTTGTCTTTGAATTAATCATCTGTTAGAATTTATTGTACACTAGTGCATTTAGTTTTAACACTTTTCAGGGAATTTCCTGTTTATATTTCTACTTGAGGTTATTGTACAATTTTCCTTTGTTCTGTCTTTTACTTGGTTTTGGTGTCAGGATCTGGAGCTTCCCTGGTGATGCGGTGGTAAAGAACGCATCTGCCAATGCAGGAGACACAAGAGACCTGGGTTCGATCCCTGGGTTGGGAAGATCTCCTGGAGAAGGAAATGGCAACTCACTCTAGTATTCTTGCCTGGAAAACCCCAAGGACAGAGGAGACTGGCAGACTACAGCCCATGGGTTTGCAAAGGGTCAGACACAATTGAGAATGCATGCATTTCAATATTTAAAAAATTATTAAATATTGTGAACATAATATTTTGGTATTTGGTACATAGTTAGGTGCTCAATTTGTCTTTATGCTTTTCTCTTATCTAGATTCTTAATGTTAAAAAAAAAAGAATAGAAATGGGGCTTGCAAAACTTATTGCTCAGGCTGTTTGTAGGATTTAATAAAATAACATATGTAAAAGTGCCTAAAGCAGTGTTTGGCATGTTAGAGGATTCGTTAAATGCTAGCTCACTGGCCCTTTCCCCTTAGCTGTGTGTTTGTGAAAAAAGGCAGAAAAGGCAGGCACAGTGGAATACTTTTTTGGAAGCCAGCTTAAAACAGTCATAAACGCTGAAGTCAGTTGAATACGTTTGGTTTCCATTCAAAATGTCAGAAATACACAGAGAGTTCATTTGCATAATCACTCTCTAGGCAAGAACTTGTCCCTTAGGGGTTATCATTATTTAAATCTTAAGTCAGGTTATTATCATTCTTCATGTGGAGCTGCTTGGCTTTGGTTCCTTCCCTTTTCTCTGACTGTTGCAGCTACAACATTCTGAATGGGAGATTGACCAGCAATACAGAGAAATTTAGGGTAAAAAGCAGCATGTCCAAATGGAAAGAAAGAAAGAGCATGGCGTTCAAACCCCAGGTCCACTGCCGACTGGCTATGGAACTCTGGGGAAATGACTTCATAACTTCTGAAATGGGAATTGTTAGGTTGTTGAGAGGTTTAATTGATGTTGTGTAGATTACATACCATTCTAACCCAAAATAAACTCTAATTATATTAGCTCCTTTCCTTCCTTGCCACTTTTGTCCATTGGAAAGCAGCAATGCACCTCAGAAAAGAAACAAAGGCAGACTAGGGAAAATCGAACTGGCAGTGAAAAAACAAAAAGACATGTGTTCAAATAGAATAATATTTTACCTGTGAGAATCATTTTGGTGGGAAAAGAGTAACCTTCGTAGTCAAGGGATGCAAGGAAAAGAGGGCATTAAATTTCTCATCAGGTGCTATGGGAAGAAACATATCAAAAGTTCTCTGGAGAGAGCAGGAGTACATGTGAGCTAGAACGTGTGCTAGAACTAGAGCGTGGGCAGAACTAGAACAGAGGGGCCGATCAGAGAAAGGATAATAAAGCAGGGAGTATTTTAAGCATCTATCAAATGAGGGTTGTGTGATGGAAATAATGAAATGCGGAATAAAGAGATCACACATTAATTATCTCCTATGCTTTCTTTCACAAGCCAGAGTACTTAGCTGACTTAATGCTCACCAAGACTCCTTACAGTGGGTACAGTATTATATCTACCTAATATCTGAAGAAACTGAGTTCCAGACACATTAAACAATTTGTCCAAGACTACTCAACTATGAAGTTCCTGAACTGGATTCCAACAAAGGCCAGCTAATGGCAAATATCCTGCCACCCTCCCAAATGGCTTCCTCTTCGGAAGCTGACCGTGTTGGGTCCTCTATTTTTTAAGACTATAATTAGGTGCCCTATGGAACTTACGGAATTTGCTTTTTAGTCTCTGTGCCTGTGAAGAGTTTCTAAAAGAGGATACTTACAACATACAGTGGGCAAAGGTGCTAATAGTGAGCACAGTATAAATTTACTGAAGACTGATGATCACTGGGGAGACTCCTTACAGAAAAGATGAAAATCCACTTTGCAACTAACAGTGCCATGTTTTCACCATCATCATACACATCATTTCTGTCCACAGTCCACAAAGGGTTCTAGAGAATTGACTTTGTATCACATGGCACTGGGCAGCAAGAATAAAATGTTTTATACACACACACACACACACACACACACACTTATCATCTAGAGGTGTGCTCCTTACATAGAGTAGCTCCTTTAAAACACATTAATGAAATAAAACTAAACATTTATTTCCTTGTTCTCATCTAGCTGTGTTTAAAGTACACGCTAGGCAACAAACGTTTACTGTATAGCACAAGAAGCTGTAGTCAATATCTTGTAATAACCTATAATGGAGAATAGTTTTAAAAAATAGTGCATGTATATATACGTATAACTGAATCACCTTGCTGTGCACCTGAAACATTGTAAGTAAACTCTACTTCAATAAAATATATATATTAATAAAAATATAAATAAATTAAGTACACACTAGGCACAGTGACTAGTGTTGACCATATTGAACGTAGCAGGCATAGAACATGTCTATCTTTGTAAAATGGTCTACTGGAAGACTGAATTAGAGACTCCTAGTTTGGATTTGGGTTGGAGTTAAGATTCTAAATTTACTGCCACTGCTGCCCTAATGCTTTCAGCTAACTGTCTATCAACATGGTCTGGGTGTTTCAATCCTCCAAACCACCATTCGAGGAAAGAACATTGGATAAAGAGAGCAAGATTCAGAGTGTTAAAATGATTTACCCAAATTCTAGTAAGTGATGGAGGCTGGATTAAAAGGCAAGTATGTCTGACTTCAGAGCCCAGGATCTCAACTAATGGGTAAAAGTGGTCACACCTAAAATGCTGAGTGGCACACGGACTAGTTATATTGTGTGCAAGTTCTATAATGAGTACAGAAAGCTGGGGTTGCTCAGGAAAATCTTTACCAAAAAATGCATAACAAGGAAAGGCTCTGAAATGCCAATGGAAGTTGCTTAAGAAGACAAGATTAGAAAAGGAACTATAGACAGAGTAGAAAAAGTAACACAATGTTCCAGATTGCCTCCTCAAGCCAGTCCTATTTTATATATTTTGTTGTTGAGATTTTCTAAAATATTATGTCTTGGGCATCTATGATACTATGTGCAGGGTACTGTGCTAGACCTTGTGGATACAAACTTGAGAGGTTGTCATTGTTCCAGGAAGTTCACAGTCTACAGTGAACATTCTTTGGCCAAGTAACCAATTGAGGACACTATGTCATATTAAAATTTACCCATCCAATGCTGTAGTCAAGAATCTAATAGAAACAGTATTAAGTAAACCTGAAAGTTTAAAAACTCCTAGTTTCTATCCAAAGGACAAACAGATTTATCAACCTTGATTTTCATCTTCTCCACTGACCCAGTGTAGAGGATGAATGTAATTGTTAACATTCTGCACTAGAAAAAGTAAACTTTACTTTACATACCTACAACATGTTCAACTTTTGGAAAATGACAGCCTTTCCAAATACTTTTTGCTGGGGTCCAGCCCTGGTGAATCCAGGGTGATTCGAAGGTGGGGATGGAGTCGGCGTCCTCGGAAAAATACATATTTAATTACAGATATATAGAGAGATTAGAAATGGATAGTGTAGTAGAAAAATTAGTGGAGAAAAAGACGCTGAATAACTTGGTTTACGTGGAATAGCATTCATGCTCCAGATGGGAATTCAGCCAGAAAAACGGGGGGTAAGAAAGAAATGACATGGGGGGATCAGTCTTTCTGGAAACTAATCCAATTTCTTTATATTTGGGTTTGCTTATATACCTTTTGTTACACATAGGGATGAATACAGAGTCACACGGGGGTCAGCAGTCCTGACCTTTATCAAAATCAGGTGCTTCACATAAATGTATGAAAAAAAGGTCTTAGGGATATTACATCATATTCTGGCTATGAGACCTGCTGACATTTTATGATCCTTTCTTTCTGATAACCAAAAAACTTTTTTTTTTTCCCAAGGGTGTTTTTTCTTAAACCAGGCACCACCCTCCAAATGAAGTTACATTCCTATAGGGTGAGGGTGTAGTGAGTTACAATCAAGAAAGGAATTTATTTAACCCAAGGTTAACATGATTAATCTTAAAGGTTAATACTTATTTCTCCTATATGCTTAAAAGTTAATGCTTATTTCTCCTCTATGTTAGTTATATTCATTATAAGGGCAGGGAACATGGAGATTTAGCAGCAAACATCAGCCCAACAAATGAAAATCCTTTCACCAATGTTCCCCTTAAGATCTATTTAGTCTTAAGATAGTGATAAAGTTACATTTTTACATAGCAAGGACACAGTGATTTATAACAAAGTACAGTGATCTATTACAAAAGAGAAAATTCATTAACTCAAAAAGTCTAGCATTGCTAACCTTAAAAACTACTATATTTCCTTTTATGGCAATGACGACCCTGTATGCAAGACAGGGAAAGAGACACAGATGTGTATAACGGACTTTTGGACTCAGAGGGAGAGGGAGAGGGTGGGATGATTTGGGAGAATGACAGTCTAACATGTATACTATCATGTAAGAATTGAATCGCCAGTCTATGTCTGACGCAGGATGCAGCATGCTTGGGGCTGGTGCATGAGGATGACCCAGAGAGATGTTATGGGGAGGGAGGTGGGAGGGGGGTGCATGTTTGGGAATGCATGTAAGAATTAAAGATTTTAAAATTAAAAAAATAAAAAACTAAAAAAAAAAAAGGAAAAAAAAAAGAAAAAAAAACCTACTATATTTCCTTTTCTATATTCCAAATACATTGATTAATATATTCCCAGGTGCTTAAGGATATGGAGGCCTGGCAGCAATCATTGACTCAACAATGAGAAAAACCCTGTGCTAATTAAGACTTTCAAGATACTCCAAAACTCTCTGTGCTGTTTTTGGTTGAGAGGTAGTAAACAATCATGTGCATAGTGGCAGGAGTATGGATAATCCTGTCACACAAGCTAGTCTGTCATCAGAGAGGTTTGACCTAAGGCAACCTTGTCACACCCAGGGCAGGGAATTAGCAGCAATTATTGGCACAACAAATGAAAAACCCTTCACCAATATAATTCCTAACCAACCCACTATACTAATAATTTCCAACTCCCCCAAAGAATTTGCCTTTAGTAAGTCTAAAACATCTCATGCCTCTCAGATTGGGAGGCTGTAAATAATCACATGTGGCCAGACGAACCTATACAGGTGGGCTAGATAACCTTCAGAGGAGTCCGTAAGGTGAAACACTCCTATCACGCCCAGGAATTTTTATTGACTTGGAGCTGCAAGTTAACTCCTTCTCTGAGAGAAATGGTGATGGGGGAGAGCCCCCCGTAAAGTCAGAGGTGTAGGTGAGAGCATAAAACAGACTCTGGTTTTGGGGTAGATGCTCAGGAACAGGGGGTTTCCTGAGGCTTGATCACGCCTTTGCATATGCCAAGCCTCCTTCCTCATGACCTTTGCCATGGGCAGAGTTCCTCACGCTGGCCCCCGGCAACTTTTCTAATTTGGGGAATGAAAATGTTAATAGCTCTATCAAGGTGCTAATGTGAATATTTCATAAGCTCATGTGTATAATATGCTTAGCTTATGCCACGGGGCTGCCCCCATGGTCTAAACTGAAAAAATGAGAGCTGGGTCACTTTCGTAGCAAAGGGACGTATGTGAGCAGTTCTCATTATTAACATCTTCCTTATAAGGACAAAAGAGGTATATTTTGCCCTTACCGGATATAGATATGTTTTTCTTCTTAGTACAAAATCTCTTTCCACAAAATCTTATAGTGGTTATTATTATTATCATATAATTTACCAACCAACTTTAACATTTCAATCTAATCTCCAATGGAATAGAAAAAAGGCATGCAATATTACTTAATAGTAACTTTAATAGTCCTTTTCATAGCACCTCACAATTGTGCCCCCACAATTGGGCTGCAGAATCATCAAGCCATCTATTCAAATTTTACGACAAAATAGTAGGCAGAGCAAGAATTTTACTTTTCATGCACTTTGAATTTTGTGTAGGGAAAAAATAGACTTTTGCAAAACTGAACTGTCCAGGTCTCCTTCATCACAAAAGATCCTATTCCCCAAATCCTGTCAGGTTTCTACACGTTCTGCATGACTCCACACTGACCATTTAAAATAAGGTTACACAATGGCATTGCCATAGAGGAAACTGCTTAGTTATCTCAATTCTCTCAAGAACTTTCACCTCATCTTTCCTGGTGACCTTAAGCTGTCCTGATATTTCAATAGCAGAATTATTTTCACTACAACTCAGAGCAGAAGAACTACATGTTTGCTGAAAGGAAACTCTGCCTATGCAAACTTACTCTGTAAAACTAAATGTAATTTATTTTTCAAGGCTAATGTGGTTTTTCTAAGAAGCTACACCCTAACTATGTACTCTACACTTAGGTTTCACGGCATTAAATTTTTATGAGCTTAATTTTCATCAGTTTCTTAAATTGAAGAAGCAATTTCAGTAATAGTATACAAGCTTCATAAAAAACAAGTGCTTATGCATAATGTTGTTTAATCACGAAAACCAAAAAGTTAAATTTTCTGTGATCTTTTTTAAAAGGAGTTTTTCTTAGGATGGTATAATTTTCAGAATTTTGTTGTGCATTTTTTTTTTCTGGTACTTTTCAATGATATCACATTTAGCATCAAATGATTAAAAAACCTAGCTATGTGACCAGAATATATTGTCTGAAATTTCCTAAAGTATATTCCCAAGTAAGGCTTATATGTGCACATCATGATCTGCTTCAGTTGACTTTATTAATTCTCATTATTAAGTGAGTCTGCATAAACAATCTTATTTGTATATATCTTGAATTTTAATTCAATAAATGCATAGAGTCATGTATTCACCATCATAGTATCATTCTGAATAGTTTCATTGCCATAGAAATTTTCTGCCCTTCATGTGTTCATCCCTGTGCTCATTGTTGCCTCTACTTGAAGTCCTAAAATCACTATCTTTTCACTCTATCTATAGATTCGCCTTTCTCAGCATGTCATATGATTGGAATCATGTATTATGTATCCTTTTCAGACTGACTTCTTTCGCTTTGCAATAAGCATTGAAGCGCATCCATGTTTTTGCATAGCATGATAGCTTATTTCTTTGTACCACTGAATAATATTCCATTGTATGAATGCCCCAAAATTTGCTTAAACATGTATCAGTGGCTTCCAGTTCTTTGTGATTATTCATTAGGCTGCTAAAAAACTTTGCATGAGAGCTTTTCATGTACACATACATTTAAAAATCAGTTACATATATGACTACAATTGTGTATGCTAGTACTATATTTAGCTTAGTAGAAAGCTGCCAAACTGTTTCCCAGTGTCTGTTCCATTTTACACTCTCACAATGAATGAGAATTCCTGATACTCCCTCTTCTCACCAAAAATTGGTAATGTAAATTTGTTATATTTCAGCAATTCTAACAGGTGGTGGTGGTATCTCTTTGTTATTTTAATTTGCAATTCTTATAGACAAATAATGTTGAGCTTATTTTCATATGTTTATCTGCCATCTGTGTAAAGGTACACCTCAGTTTATTGTGTTTCACTTTATTGTACTTTGTAGATACTGTCTTTCTTTTTACAAATTGAAGGTTCATAGCATGTTGAGCAAATTTATTAGCGCAATTTCCCAACAGTATTTGCTCACCTCAAGTCTCTATGTCACGTTTTGGCAATTCTCACCATATTTCAAACTCTATTATCAAATTTGTTAAGGTGATCTGTGATCTTTGATGTTACTACTGCAATTCACTGAAGGTACAGATGAGTTAACATTTTTAGTAATAAAATATTTTAACAAAGGTATATATATATATTTAGATATAATGCTTTGTATACTTAATAAACTGCTATAAAGAGTAAACATAAATTTTATGTGCAGTAGGAATCCAGACAATCTGTGTGACTCACTTTATTACAATATTATCCTTATTACAATGGTTTGAACTGAGCTACCAATATCTCCAAGATATGCCTGTATATGTTTTGTGAGATGCCTATTCATATCATTGCAAATTTTTAATTGAGTCATTTTCTTATTGTCGAGTTTCAAGAGTCTATATATATATTGATTAGAAAATCTTTATTTGGTATATATTATGTCTACAGCTTTTCAGAGTTCATTTTTCAATTTTGTTAAATTATCCTTAGATATTTTATTCTTTTGAGGCTATTTAAATTGTTTTCTTAATTTCATTTTGGACTCTTTATTGCAAGTGTGTAGTGATACAATTGATTTTTGCATATTGAGTTTGTATCCTGCAACCTTGCTGAATATATTAATTAGTTTCAACAATGTTGCCTTGTAGATTCTTTAAGATTTTCTACCTACAAGATCATGCCAATGGCTTTTCCTCTTCCTTTGCCCCAGCTTTTCATTTTCTTGCCTAATTTCCCTGGCTAAAACTTCTACTACAGCATTAAATAGGAGCGATATGAATGCACATTATTATCTTACTCCTGGTATCTGCGGGAAACATCAAGTCTCTCAACTTCATGATGTTAGCTGTGGGTTTTTCATGGATATGCTCTATCGGGTTAAGAAGGTTCATTTCTCTCTTTTTTTGGCTGTGCTAGGTCTGTTTTGCTGCATGGGCTTTTCTCTCTAGTTGCCTCAAGAGGAGGCTACTCTCTAGCTGTGGTGCACAGGCTTCTCACGGAGGTGGCTTTTCTTGTGGAGCACAGATTAAAGGGCAGGTGAGCTTCAGCAGTTGCATTTTCCCAGCTCTAGAGTATAGGCAGTTATGGTGCAAGGGCTTAGATGCTCCAAGGCATGTGGGATCTTTCCAGAAAAGGGATCACACTTGTGTCTCCTTCATTGGCAGTCAGATTCTTAAATGATCCAGCACGTAAGCCCAAGAAAGTTAACTTCTATTCCAAGTTTGTTGAATGCTTTATCATCATAAAGTATTTGATTTTGTTAAATACTTTTTCTGTGTATATTGGATGATTTTTGTGTGTGGGGAGGGGGCATTTGTTTTTTACTCTACTGATATAGTATACAGTCAATACTTTGTATCTGTGCAATTCAACCCATTTCAGATCAAAAATATATATTTTTTATTCCACAAAATGACAAAAAAGCAAAATTTGTATTTGCTGTGCACCTTTTCATTTCTATGACGTGTATCAATGTCTTCTATTTCATGATTTGTATTAGTATTTGTCTCTGGTTTTCTTCTGTTAATCTAGATAAAGATTTGCTTATTTTTTAACCTTTCAAAGAACAAGATTTTAGTTTCACTGTTTTTCTCTATTGATTTTATATTTTTTATTTCATTAATTTCTGGTTTAATTTTTATTAGTTCCTTGCTTCTGCTTGCTTAAGGCTTAATTTCTCTTCTTACTCTAGTTTACTAAGTTCAAAGTTTATTGATTTTGGTTTGCCCTCTTTTTTCCCTAATACAAGCATTTATGCTTTCCATTTCCTGCTAAGCAATTTCATTGCGTTGCACAAATGTTGGTAAGTTGTATTTTAATTTTCATTTAGATCAACATACATTTTAAAGTAACTTGAGACAGCTTCTTTGACCCATATGCTGTTGGAAGTGTATGCTTAATCATGAAATATTTGTGGACTTTCCAGATTTTTTGATTACTGATTTTTAGCTTAATTCTATTGTAGTCTGAGAACATTCTATGTATGAATTACATAGTTTGAAGTTTTTGAAGTCTATTTTATGGCTTTGAAAGAGATCTACTTTGATGAATATTCCAACTGAGCTTGAGAAGACTGTGTACTCTGCCCTTGTTGAATGGAATATTCTATAAATATCAATTAAACTAGACTACTTGATAGTGCTTTTAACATCAGTTCTGAAACTACTTATTTTCTTTCTTCTCAATGTATCAATTACTCTCTGAGGAACATTCAAGTCTCCAAAAATAATGGTGGATTTATCTATTTCTTCTTTCTAAACAGTTCCATCAGTTTTTTACCTTATATATTATTAGATCATACACATTTAAGAGTTGAAGAAATGTTCATCCCCCAGCAGAACAAGGCTCTGGAAAGGTCTTTTACCAGAGTAGGTCTTTATGATGGAAAACACTTGGGCATATTTCACAGGGATTATGCTTTCCCCATGTTTCATGAAGGGCTCTTGGTTATTTATCATGAGGACACTATGGTGATCCTGAAGATAAAACTTAGAGAGTTGTGACACCCACATAAAGCCATAGCCCTGGGATGTCCTCATTCTTCTGCTAGTCCACACTCAACCTCCAATAATTCTTCAAAATTAATATTTTTATATTCTTAACTGTTTTGACTCCAGAAATTTCTGTACAAAGAAAGCAGATTCACTCAATGTGCCTGAATGTTCAAACTTCAGGGTGCCACTTTGATTTGTAACCTCTATCCCCTCAAGGGCTCAAGAAAAACAGCTGAGAAGTTTTCCAATATTTGCTTGTTATAAGATTGGGAGTGAAATGTTTCAAAGTTTTTACACATTGGCACTGAAACCCGAAAATCTATTGACAGTGATGTTTTAAGAAAAATCCAAGCATCTTAGGTTGTATTTGACTTGAAACAAGGACTGGGAAGAGGATTCATGCTTAACTAATTTGTGCAGGAGTTGATTCCAGAAAGACTGGGCATTATGGGAGAAGAAATGTGAGACAGGGAAAAGAAGAAAACCAAGACAGGGTTTGTAAATGTTAATGAACAAATTTCTATTGCAGGCAAGTGGGTCTTATCCTGAAGGACCTAATCAAATTCTGCTGTGATTTCTGATATGTTATGCAAAACCTATGGGCAAAAAGCTTGGAGGTTATAAGCCAATTCTCACTTGTCTCACTTGATTGAAATGTGCTGCCAGGGCGTTAATTCCTTAGAAACTCAGAATGCCACCAGAGAAAGTCCTCAAGCAGAGAACAGCAGATGATCACAGTAAGAAGTCAATGGTCAAAGAAAGGATGGGGGTGCTGAAGGCTTCTGCTACACCAGTTTCACAGAGATGTATTCCAAGACATACATTACACACATAGTGAGTAGAGTCAGGGCTAAAACTCTGGATTATCTGTCTCCAGTGTTCTCTCTACTCTGTTCTCTATACAGTCTTTACCAGGAAATTCTAGTACTTATAATAGCAAAGCAATGCTCAAAGTTCTCCAAGCTAGGATTGAACTGCATGTGAATCAAGAACTTCCAGACTTTCAAGCTGGATTTAGAAAAGACAGAGGAACCAGCGATCAAATTGCCAACATATACTGGATCATAGAAAAAGCAAGAGAGATTCCATAAAAACATCTACTTCTGCTTCATTGACTATACACTAAAGCCTTTGACTGTGTGGATCACAACAACTGTGGAAAATTCTTAAAGAGAAGGGAATACAAGACCACCTGACCTGCCTCCTGAGAAATCTATATGCAGGTCAAGAAGCAACAGTTAGAACCGGACATGGAACAACAAACTGATTCCAAATAGGGAAAGGAGTACATCAAGGCTGTATATTTTCACTCTGCTTATTTAACTTATATGCAGAGTACATCATGTGAAATGCTGGGCTGGATGAACCACAGGCTAGAATCAAAATTTCTGGGAAAAATATCAATAACCTCAGATATGTAGATGACACAACCCTTATGGCAGAAAGTGAAGAGGAACTAAAGAGCCTCTTGATGAAAGTGAAAGAGGAGAGTGGAAAAGTTGGCTTAAAATTCAACATTCAAAAAACTAAGATCATGGCACCAGGTCCCATCACTTCATGGCAAACAGGTGGGGAAACAATGGAAACAGTGAACGGCTTTATTTTCTTGGGTCCCAAAATCACTGCAGATGGTGACTGCAGTCATGAAATTAAAAGACACTTGCTCCTTGGAAGAAAAGCTATGACCATCCTAGACAGCATACTAAAAAGCAGACATAACTTTGCTGACAAAGGTCTGTCTAGTCAAAGCTATGGTTTTTCCAGTAGTCATGTATGGATGTGAGAGTTGGACCATAAAGAAAGCTGAGCGCTGAACAACTGATGCTTTTGAACTGTGGTGTTGGAGAAGATGCTTGAGCATCCCCTGGGCTGCAAGATCAAACTAATCAAACCTAAAGGAAATAGTCCTGAATATCCACTGGAAGGACTGATGCTGAAGCTCAATACTTTGGCCACCCGATGCAGAGAACTGACTTATTAGAAGAGATCCTGTTGCTGGGAAAGATAGAAAGCAGGATGAGAAGGGTTTGACAGAGGAACAGATGGTAGGATGGTATCACTGACTCAACAAACATGAGTTTGAGCAGACTCCAGAACTTGGTGATGGACAGGGAGGCCTGGTGTACTGCGATCCAGGGGGTTGCAAAGAGTCAGACATGACTAAGTGACTGAACTGAACTGATAAAGTTCCAAAAAGGTTCCTTTCTTGGGACATATATTCTGTTTAGAACTTATTAAATATTTCAAAAGATACAAGAGTTCCACTGGTCCTGAGATCTGACCCTGCAACAAGTAGCCAGAGGGAAGCTACAGGAAATGTGTTAGCTCACAAGACATTGATCTTGGATTCACTATGCAGAAAGATATCCAGCTTTGTGGAGTAACAATTCATCTCTGTTTGCTGCTCTTCTCTGTCCCTTGAAAGTACCCTTTGACCAAAAGTATAATTTAGAAATCATTTAGATTTCTTTTTTGAAATATAAATTTATTTATTTTAATTGGAGGTTAATTACTTTACAGTATTGTATTGGTTTTGCCATACATCAACATGAATCCTCCACAGGTATACATGTGTTCCCCATCCTGAACCGCCCTCCCTCCTCCCTCCCCGTACCATCCCTCATTCAGATTTCTAAGCTTCACTGCCTTTCTATCTAAAGTTATAAGAAGAATTCAACTTGTAGTTTCTTTGAGAACTTCTATTAAAAAACTTTTTAATTTAAATTATCTCAAAATATATTCATTTGAATTGATGAGAATTTAGTTTAATTCAGACAGTGCTCTAGGTGTGGAGGACATGAATGGAAAGATTTAATATTCAAAATGTCCAGAGAGTCACTGAAGTACAGAAATCTATTGTTCTCTCTTTATTTTCAACAATTATATACTGTCTAAAGTTCATGTAAAATCTTTCTTCAAGTCCATTTTACTCACTGCTACTTCTTTTTCAAATGCAGAGCAAGACTTTCTCTTCTGATTGAATAGCTATGAACTGAAATATTGCCCTTGATGTGGTTAGTATAAAGTAGAAGTACGAAATAGTGCTAACACACAGAGGATCTAAATCAGTTTCTGTTCTAATAATGGTTCTTTTACTTGGGAATGGTTTTCTTACAAGTTACTTTTTAAGGTAATTTGTGGCTTTGGACAAGTTTCTTAATCCATCAGGATATCAGTTTACTTATTTATAAAATCCAGGAAATAATAGGACTTACCAAAAAGTGGCACAGTATGTGCTCAATAAAGTTTAGTGTTATTAAAAAATTCCATTGGCCTGAATGTGTTCACCGACTGGCACTTCATTTTATCATGTTCCCACATTCCAGTCTTAAAGGCAATCAATATCACCAGTTAACTGTCTAATAAAATCTACAAGACACAACTTCTTGTTGTCCTTGCTTCAAAAGGTGCCTGTTTCAATACACAGACAATTACTGAAATGAAAGTATACTAAGGTTCACTTAAGAAGGCTTTCTAATCACTCCTTGCTATTCTCTGGAACTCTGCATTCAGTTGGGTATACCTTGCCCTTTCTCCTTTGCTTCTCTTCTTTTCTCAACTATTTGTAAGGTCTCCCCAAATAGCTACTTTGCCTTCTTGCATTTCTTTCTCTTTGGGATGGTTGTGGTCACCACCTCCTTTATAATGTTATGAACCTCTGGAGAAGGGGTTGACAGAGGATGAGATGGTTGGGTGGCATCATTGACTCAATGGACATGAGTTTGAGCAAACCACGAGAGATATTAGAGAAGGACAGGGAAGCCAGGCATGCTGCAGTCCATGGGGCTGCAAAGAGTTGGACATGATTTAGTGACTGAACAACAATACTAAAATTATATGCCTGATCTTCAAATGGCCCTGCATCTTGCTCCTAGACTTCCAAATAGAGTTAAACAATCTATGAAGTTGGAAAGATTGATACTTTTTTTTTGGAAAATACCTAAAGTGGTATTTTTTTCCAGCTTTTATGAGTAGTAGCTGAAAACAGATTTCAATGAAACAAATTAAAACCATTTAACCCCCAAAATATCCCACAAACCAATCAAAACAAACCAGTCAAGAAATACACCCATTTGTGCTGACTTCATCAGTTTGACTTCCTGTTGAATTGTTTCCAACTTGGGTTTACTGCTAATTCAAAATTTTGAAGAATGTTCATTAAGTTTACAGCTGGCTGAAATCTGTAGTTTGCTTTGCATGAATTTGAGTGAGAAAAGAAAACTAAGTAATATTTGTAAAACTCATGAAATTTTCATGAGAGTAAATAAAAACCCTTATTTTTGCTTGATAAGTATTTTACTTCTTGGTCCCATAGTTCCTTGATATGAAAATCATTGGAACAATCATTAGGGGAACTATCTCTGCAGTTGGGACAAATTATTGGCTGATTTAGATAACCATAAAATTAAAATCATCATTTCTCACTGAAGCAGGCAATTTTGCTTAGAGAGATATACATGCGCACTTTAATTTCAAAGCCCAAAATCAATCAGTAAATTATGTAGTTACAATCATGATGCATTAGACCTTGGGAATTTTCCCCTTTTCTATTCAGCAACATTTTCTTGGCATCATAGGTTGGTGAATCTATACATAATTTATTGGCTTCAAGAAATCAGATGAGAGCATTTGAGAATATTTATTTTTTTGACTTATACTGGTTTTTTATAAGACCCCTCCCACTAGTCTGAGGTTTTATGAAAAACATGTAATGCAGGAAAAAACCCTACAAATTCAATTTTTGGCTTCTTAGCAACCACACCCATCAGGAACTCAACCAAAATTCAGAAGAACATGAAAAAGGCATGTAAGAAGTTAAAACATATGTGTCACAGAGTCCTCATCTTAAAACTAGTTCCTGCACTCAGGATCTCTTCCTTCTTTTTTATTTGTTGATTTATTTTAACTATGCAATAATATTGCCCAGTTTAAATTCATTGCAAGAATATCAAAAGGACTTGCTACAAGATGGCCAAATGAAATAGCCATTACTCCCTGTCCTTCACCATCTGAGTTAAATATCTCTCCTCTTAGCTCTCATTGCATCTTCTGCTGACTGTTTTAATGATACTTATTGGACTGTATTATAATTCTGTTTCCATTTTTCTTCCTTGCTTCCTTTCTCTCTCCCTCTCTCTCTCCTTCATCTGTGAAGTCCAGTGACGTGTAACTGGTCTTTCTGTGTTTAACAGTCATGCAGTAGGTGATCAAGTTCTACCTACTTCGAATTTAGGGCAGTTTTTATCAATGGATTTCCATAAAGCAATTATTACAGTCTTTCTTATGGTTAGAGTTATTTACAGGTAGATAAAATATCTAATCCAAGGTATAAAAAAGGGCTTGTGTTGTTAATAGGATTCAACTGCATGTACATTTGAAATCTGAGGGAAAATTTTTGCTGTCATGAAATACTTCATTGTCTTTTTTAAGCAATGTTTTGAAGAAAAAATATAAACAAGAAACCATATTTTTATCAAAAAGTTACTGAAAACTTCAAGCTAGTAATAATAATTACAATGATAACAGTAACATAAATATCAATAAACATGGTTATGTTTGGATTATATATCCCCTGCCTTATATGAGCACACCCTGCCCCACTATCTGGACCCCCGAACCAGAGCACATGTATTATAATTCATGTACTTAACACCATCACATCACAGTTACCCAGAGTCTGTTGTTTACATTAGGATTCATTCTTGGTGTTTCACATTCTAGGGGTTTTGGCAAATTTATAAAATACTTCCGCTATGAAAGTATCATCTGGAGTAGTGACACTGCCCTAAATAGATTTTCTATAAGATGTAAGATTTTAAACTATACAAAACCATGCAGCGCATATTATTGTGCATAGCTAAGTGTGTCATATCAGTTCAATTTTATAGTTGATTATGGCTTATTCTTATTTAGTAGAGTCTATACACACAAACATGGGCAAAAGGTGTGTTTCATCTTAGTATCCCTAGTGATAAGCAGAGGCACTGGCAAAATTATAACCCTCATGATGTCTGCTTTAAATTAAAACCAATAAATACCCTACTTAATAACAAAAGCAAATATTTCTTTCCTTCCACTCTATTTTTGTTGCCGTTGTTAAATGAACCTTGTAACTGACAAAACAAGAGAACCTCACTGAGGGGGAAAGACTGCTGAAATTAGGTCTTTAAATAGCACAGCAGGTACAAAGAAGACACACTCAACAGGCTGCTTCTGTCCTCACTGGCCTGTACTCTTAGGTCTGAGGGACCTGCTTCTGTTTCTAAGTCAACACAAATCAAACATAATCACACTAGTCTGTCCTTTACGTTTCACTGCCCAAGTATCACACTATTGCCCAACGTCCTCAGGGCTAAAGCTAGAAGCTTTTTATCTTGGCATCTAAGGCAGCTCAGTGACATATACCTGATAATCAAGTTCAGACTAATCACAGTGGTGCACAGAGCTAAGGCCATTCTAACTTTTAAATGTTAATTATTCTGCCTAGAGTCTTCATTTACAAAAATTTTAAGGGCCACGCTTCTATAGTAGTTAACGCAAGATGCAGACATACATCCATTAATTGAATACCTCAGATATGTGCATGTGTGCTAGGTTGCTTCAGTCGTGTCTGACTCTTTGCGACCCCATGGACTGTAGCCGACCAGGCTCCTCTGTCCATAGATTTCTCCAGACAAGAATACTGGAGCGGGTTGCCATGCCCTCCTCCAGTGGATATTCCCGACCCTGGGATCGAACCTGTCTCCTGCATTGACAGGCAAGGTTTTTCCCACTAGCATTACCTGGGAAACCCAATACCCTAGATAAGATGCCATTAGAAAAATAAAAATAAAACTTTAACGGAAATAAATAAAATATAAAAATTGTCTTATGGGAGGATGGGATGGAGAGTCTTAGGTTACCATAGACTGTGTGAAAGCAAATTGAAAGAGAGTGATAATCTAGAGCCCATTTCTGTTTTTTCCTTCAGTCCTTTATTTTGCATTAATAAAACTCTTGCTCTACTCCACAGATTTACATGTAGGTGAATGTCTTAAGGCTCATAATTTCCCTACTGAGATCCTTGTATGCCTTCTGTAAGCTTACTGTAAAACAAAGTGTTTTTTTTTTAATTTTTATTTCTACTTTATTTTACTTTACAATACTGTATTTGTTTTGCCATACATTGACATGTATCCACCATGGGTATACATGCATTCCCAAACATGAACCCCCCTCCCACCTCCCTCCCCATAACATCTCTCTGGGTCATCCCCGTGCACCAGCCCCAAGCATGCTGTATCCTGTATTGGACATAGACTGGCGATTCGATTCTTACATGATAGTATATGGGCATACACACTGAGGAAACCAGAATTGAAAGAGACACATGTACCCCAATGTTCATCGCAGCACTGTTTATAATAGCCAGGACATGGAAACAACCTAGATGTCCATCAGCAGATGAATGGATAAGAAAGCTGTGGTGCATATACACAATGGAGTATTACTCAGCAGTTAAAACCAAGTATTTTTGTATTACAGTGCTTCCATTTATCTTTGAGGCCCAATATTTATTTGTTTGCTTTTAATTATTCCTTTAAGTTGTCATATATATAATCATACACACACACACATATAACTTTAACATTACTATGTACTAGAGTATTCCCTGGCAGTCCAGTGGTTAGGAGTCCAAGCTTCCACTGCAGGCAGTCTGGGTCTGATCCCTTGTCTGGAACTAAAATCCTTCACGTCTCATGGTGCAGCCAAAAAAACACAAAACACTACACGCAAGTGGTACATACCATTCTAGGCTGTTCCAATAGTTCCCTCTGAAAGTGCTTTCTGTTGCATCAGTCTTGATTTCAGGAACTTACTATAACATAACCTGATGAAGTGTTGCAGAGCTAACTTCAAAAATACATTTTCTGGTATTTTATCTTGCTTATTAGTGGTTCTCTAGGTATGAGCATAATTTCTCAAGTGTTGAAAATATATGAAGGGCCTTTGACTCACAACACTGGCAGAAGCCAGAGGGAGGGCACATGGATACCTTTGCACTGAACATAAACTTGTCTGTCAAGAGAGGGCATTTACTACCACTCAGAACCCTTTCCCAAAAATGTATGTTTGCTGCTATATGTATTTAAAAGATACTTGGGGACCCAAATATTATCACAGGCCTTTAAAATCCAAAACAAAATAAAAATATTACCCCCATAGTCCTGTCTTTAGGTCACTCAGGTTCCTGAAAATAATTCTTATTTTAAGTTGTTGTGAGATATTAGGAGGGTGCGATCCATCAGGATACACTTGGTACACTTTGACTGTACTCACAGCTGAAGGGCAAACTGCCTGAACATCTATTTTCTTGCCAACAATATGAAGCACGGCCCTGAGATTTGTGGATATCGTTATGATTATGGAAGGACACTGATAGTAACTAACATTTATTCAGTGTCTATGATCTTTCAGGCACTTGGCTAATTATTCTATATTCCCCATCTAATTACATCCTCTATTCATCTCTGAGCAGTAAATAGCTGATTCTGGAGGTGAGAATACTAAGCCATACAGAAATTAACTAATATGCTCCAGGGTTACATACCTAGTATGTGTCAGCATATTAGGATTAGTGAACAATAATGACAAGAACCTTGTCTTCCAAGAATTGGCACTGGGTTACAAAACTGTGGTATATAGTGCTTTTTAAATTTCTTTTACTGAGAGCTTGGAAAGAGAACAGATTTTTAAATCTTAAAGAAAGAAAGGTCCACTATCAATGTTCTCTATTTCCTGGAGGAGAAAAGATGTGTATGTGTGTGTACACACACATATTTACATATATTATGCATAATTATTATCTGTGGGAAGAATAAAATAAGACAAGCTTATTGGAGTCTTGCTAAATAGCACATCAACACAGTTCGGTTATTTCAAGTCATATAAATAACTTTCCCTTAGCTACACTGATGGCCACCAATTATAAGTATGGTGATAGATAAAACTGAGAATGCTAAGATGTTTGATTAGTATGTTTGATCGAAAATTTAAATATAATCATGTGTTTAAATGTAAGCTAAAATGCATATTACATTTAATATTATTAAGTGTAATATGCTTATATTCAGGCTATATATTTTAATTTTGCTCTTGTAGGTTAAACAAAGGCAGGGCTGTGCTTTTTTTCCATGAACTTCATTACTGAAAGCTAATGATCATCTATTCTATTTTATTACACCCTGCAGTTTTTTGAGAAACCCATAATTTCTAAGTAGCACCACTAATTAACTAGATGCTGCTGTTTGCATACAAATAATAGTTACTGTAATTCTGTTCGTCTTTGTGTAAGAAATAGCATATTACAACAATCAATTTCCTTTCAATTTGATAAACTGGTTTTCTAAAGCTCCCCAGTTGTGACATATGAAATAAGGCATATAAAAACATATTTTTAAACATGCATACATAAGTACTGGCCAGGAAATGGGCTTGGGGTATTATGGGGTGTCTAGATTTAATGCCATTTATGCTTCGGTTTTGCATTTTGGGAAGCAGGGTGTGCATGAAGATACAGGAGATATATGGTTAAAAAAAAAACACAGTATTTCTAAGGAACACTTCTAGACCTCATCAATACAGGCTTGGTATTAATTGGCGCTACTTTCTGCCTGCGTAAATGCTATGAGTCTTGTGTAAATAAGAAAAAGAGGTTTTTAAAATTCTGATTTCAACTCATGACTTAGAATTTAATGAAACCGTTCAAGTTCAGCACTTTAATCTCACAAATTGGTTTATCACAGCCTAGTGGCCACTTCTTGTTTTATAATAAGTACAACAAAAAAATATCTATGAGCACTTAGAAAATTAAACCAAGGGAAGTATATGCAATTCTGAGCTCATTAGAAGCAATTCATATTTTCATCTGTCTCATTAGAGAGGTTTTTATGAACTGAAAAATGTACTTTTGTATCTGTGTTTTTTAAATTTTCAGACCGACTGGTAGAAGCAAAGTTTTCTCACTATTCCCGAACTATATATATATATATATATATATATTTAAAGCAAAACTTAGATGAAGAGAAAAGTAAGGTAACAAAGAAATTCAGAACAGGGAGGGGATGAAAGATAAGTATTGAGACAATGTTCAGTGAATCCTTCTGCATCATAACTCAGATTTAATTCCACATTTTGAGGACCTTTTATCTGCAAGGAGCATAATTGGCATTCTGAACAAAAATCATGAGATCAAATTTTTTTTAATATTCTACTGCATTTTTGCTATATAAAATCAAGAATGAATTTCATATTGCTGTTTGTAAGACTGTGTGTGTGTCAAGCTGATCAGCTGCAAAGCAAAAATCATTAAATTTGGATGTGATGTTAGGAAATATTTTTAAATTATACTTGGTTCTTACTCATCTTTAGAATGGGCAATATCATCTCTATCAGGGTTTTTTTTTACAACTTTTATAATTGATTATAAGTTATAAGCAATACAATTTAAGCCTGAATATGGCTTAAAGAATTCACCTTAATATTCTTTATTGTGATTTTGTTTGAGCTAGGAAATAACTGAAAAAACACTTAACATTTGATAGAAGAATCTAAACGTTTATTGATTTTAAATTCTACCTTGTAAATGCTTGAGTTAAGCATACTGAATCAGATTCCCCTATTACCCAAGTTACTCCTAGGTCATTAGTGGTTCTCTTGGGATGCTGCAGTGTTTTGGGGGAAGAACTGCAATTCATGTTTGTGTGACCTCAATAGAAGAGTGAACCAGCTCTTAAGTTTACCTTCACTTATTAAACTCACTTCTTCACTGGGCTGATCTTCTCAGTTACAAGTTGGTTGAGAAAGGAGGTCTGGCTTTTGACCTCACATTAGCCATTTCCTTCTACTCTGATAAATAGTACCTTATTTCTTTGGGGGGGATCCATTCTACCTGCAGTGAGAGCTGCTGGCTAGTTTTAAGCTCTTCTCAAATAAGAACTGAATATGTAATAAAAGCTTCCATTTTTCTCTCCTAGAACCTTCAATCTAGAGAAGAATTAGCAAAGCCCAGAGGTTTTTTGTTTGTTTGTTTGTTTGTTTTTACTGTTTTTGAATTGTCACCTTTCTGCTACTTAGGTTTTTGTAATTATACTAGTTGCTGTCCAGGTTCTTCAGCCATTCCTTCAGTTCTGTGAGGTGGTCTACACCCTTGCTACAATGTTTTTTTGTTTTTGTTTTTGTCTTCTCAGTCAGAAGCAGCTTCTGTTACTTGCACTCCATGCTTCCTAACATATGCCAGACATCACTAAATAATAACAGTACACATTGAGATCAGTCATAAGCATAGGATTCTTATCAAGAAAGGATCCCAAGCAGTTATAAGCCATCAAACCAAGTTAGCACATGATGTAAAATAAATTAATCATGCCAGGAAAGTTGATAATATCTTTTACATCTAATGTGATAAGATGTTTGGAGTATACTGACTAAACCTCAGAATGTGGTAAGAAGAAACGTATGCCCAGTGGTTGGTAGAAAGTTACATGTATTAACTATTCATATCTATCTATACATGTGTGTATGTACATATATTTATTATATTTACACACATGTATTACTTTTACAAAAAGAAACAATTTAAGTATTCTAACTTCATTGCGTACTTTTCAAGGAAATATTTCCAAGAACCTATTTTATACACAATTGTTGATATGAGAATTTCACTCACCATATTTCATTCCAAAAGAATTTCCAAAAGATCCAATTTTTGTTGCCCAGATTTATAAAATCTTGAATGTGGGGTGATAACTATCAATTTTACAAATTCGCTATATGTTAGAATATAATTAAAATAGATTACTCACCTTCTTATATGTATATATTAATATAAATTCATTTTCTCAAAATTAATTTCTCAAAAGACTGTTATGCCTTCAACTTCTATGGGGTTGCAAAGAGTCAGACATGACTGAGTAACTGAACAACAATGACTTCTATAACCCAGACATAGAGCATTGTGTGTTTCAAAATGAATAATACGGGCTTCCGGTTCTCAAGGACGCCCATGAATGATATTTTTCTGATGCTAACAGACAATTTAAACACTAACTGATAAGCACTATAAGAGAGTACAGCAGAGAATACTTGACCCTAAGAAAATATCTAACTTTCTACATGTTTTCTCACCAAGGCATAGGACAGTGACATGCAGATATTTGTTAATAAATGTACGAACGAAGCAATGACTAAGGCAATCGATGAGAAAAAGAACATGGTATCTCATAAACCGTGGAATAAGAAGGAATTTCAGAGCTGGTATCAGACAGAAGTGAGAAAAGATGGTTCTGACAGATTTAATAAAGAAAAAAGGAGGTGGGAAAGAGAAATAATATTTGACGAAAAATAGCATATCTAAGATTAGGAAGTTGAGAAACCACAGGATTTTTCTGAGTAATTATAAATACGTTAGCATGACTGAAGCACAGAAAACAGGGGGAAGGTTATTTCTGAGGAGAAAGTTGAGAAGAAAATATTGAAGAAATATGTCCTGCTGAAGGATATAGATTTTACCCTGATCGTTTTGGGAGACACTAGATATTTTAAACAGGGTATGGAATTAACGTATGCATTGTGAAAAGTCTTGTTCTTCCAAGGAATCTTACTATTTTGAGTGAGTTTCTGCTTTCCTAGAATACTAATGGGGTGGGATGGGCAATCACCCCTTTCAGCCAGGGCCTCTGCTACTTGGTAATAACAGCCTTTCTGTGCTTGTGGTGGTTACATTTTGAAATTTCAGAGAACAGTGTCAGCTTTCTGGCCAGTTCTCTATATATGTCCCTGGATGTTTTCCATCTTTACGATTACTCAAATTCCATTTCGACTCTTTGGGCCTAGATTCTTGTCATTTTAGATTAAGTCTCCTGGATACATGTCTATTCTGTTACTCCTGAAATGGTTGAAAAAAGGATGAAATGAAAGGGAGGTAATCTGGAGAAAGCAAACAACTTTGCACAGGAAATATGATACTGCCTCAAACACATAAGAATATGCTTCTCAAATCCCAACATAAATTAACTATCTTGCATTAGTTTATGAAACATTAGTGAATATGAATGGGTACCAACTTCTTTACCACACACACACATACACACAGGCTTCCCTGGTCACTCAGTGGTAAAAAAAAAAAAAAAAAAGTCCACCTGCAATTCAGGAGCTGCAGGAGACAAAGGTTTGATCCCTGGGTTGGGAAGATCCCCTGGAAGAGGTCATGGCAACCCGCTCCAGTATTCTTTCCTGGAGAGTCCCATGGACAGAGGAGCCTGGTGGGCTACAGTCCATAGAATCACAAAGAGCTGGACATGACTGAAGCGATTCAGAATGCACACACACATATACACACATGCATATACATGCTATGCATGTGTGTATATATCTGCTAGGAGTCTGAGGAACTTATTGTATGTGAAGACAATTTGGGTGTCAGTTGGAAGTCTGCCCAGGACTGAAAGCTTGCTGTTGCTTTAAGATGTCACCTGAGACCATATCATCAATCTACCTACCTTTCCTGAATGGCTCTGATGCCGATCAATCTGGTTTCCCTGAGTATTAAAGTAATGGGCTTCTGGCTCTATTTTAGCTCTGTCAAAATAGTTGCCAAGCCTCTCTATTGCATTCCTACAAGGATTTAATCTACTCCAACTTCCCTGACACATTATAAGGAGGAAATCTGTTTTCTCTGTCACTTTTTCTTTCTCAGGCTGAGTTTGCACCAGAACATCTTTGCTTTGGTTAAGAAGGTGAAGACTTGCTATGAAAGCCAGTGTACTCATTTGTGCTATGAGTTGTCTAACTTAATCATCTTGTTTCTCCACACCCCAGAGGCTTTCTGCACGCTGCACCCTGTGAAAGAAGAACCTTGTACAACTTATTTCCAGCTCCTCTGTGAAATGTCTGACCCCTCAAGGAGAAAATATGACTTCTCTTGGACCTGCAAAATCATACCTTTTATTCTCATAATATTCTTGTAATGCATTTTGTTACTATCTCTTTCTCTTCTTGGACAGTAAAGTGTTCAGTAACAGAAAATGCCCCTTGGTCATAAATATTAATAACAATAGTAACACAAATATCTATAGATTGCATTCTCTAAGCCAGACTCTAGACTAAATGCTTTTTGTTTATATCATAATTTCTTCACAACAAACTTCAGTTTTGTTGTTGTTGTTTGCTTCCCATTCTTTCTTTCTTTCTTTTTATTTTTTTGCAGATGGGAGAGAAGTTTACGAATATGTACAAGCTCCTATGCCAGCACATGATAGATTGTAGACCTGATTTCAGCCCAGCAAAACCTCTATGTTCTACTTTTGTTCCCTGATAACAATGTACATTTGCTAAGCAGCTTTGATTGTCTGAATCAGTCCTCACAGAAAACCATTTCATGAATGAAGAAACAGAAGCTCATAGTTTAAGCCATTTCACTAAAGTCATGCAAAGAATAGCAGTGAGAAAAGGTCCAGGTAGTTGAAAAACTGTGCCCTTCTTTACTCTAAACACCAACTTGTCTTCCTGTATTCCTTTTATAATGCAAGAACCTATCACAAAGACTTTGTTGATACTTTATTTAAAATCAATTTTAGAATGAAAAGTAACTCTTCTTGCAAAGGGGAAAAACAATTCCCATTATTTATGCCAAGTACTATTTTCACAGTAAACAGTTTACACAAAATTATTAATAATCATCCTAAGGACTTTGGGAATTTAACATCTCTGAACCATCTATAGGGGTGATCTGCTCACCTATAAAAAGGAAGTAAGAATGGAACTCATCTCTTAGATTTGTAAGTGGGATTTTAATTTTTGTTTGCCTGTCTGTGTGCATTTGTGTCTATGAAGCTGAACTTCTTATGTCCTAACCTTAACCTCATCAACAAATTTTGTTTTCCTGGATTATAATCATGGTGCACGGAGAGGCAAGGAACCAGTAGGTCTAATTTGAATGACTATTGCTTGAAAGGCTAGGAGAGGCACGTTCTCTCCCTTTACATGTCACATCCAATAGAAAGCCTTGAACCCCTATAATCAATACTTCCTGACCAATAATGGCACTGATACCAGAGAGATCACCAAGAGAGACAAGAGCAGATAAACGTAGCCAGAGTAACCTGGACAGGTATATAGTAAAGCTGTGATAACTCTAGAATTCCAGTGACAGGTACCAATATACTTTCTTATGGTCTAAGCCTACTGCTTTGGGTTTTCTACTACTTAAATCAGAAAGCATCCTAACTGATATGCTTCTGGAGCTGAAGTTCATACCCCAGCTCTGGCACAGACCAGTCATGGGATTTGGGGTTAACCTCACTGGACCTCAGCACCTTTTCATCAAGCGCACAACATTTCAACCTCAATTGGGCAATGCGAGAATGAAATATGATAACATATAGGAAACATTCACCAAACAATCTGGTGATACGTTACCAACAAACTGGTTGGCACTAATTAAGCTCCTGAACTGTTTATTCTTTCATTTTTTCACTTGAAAAAATAACAAATCCAACATTGTTTGCCATCTATAATGTCTCCAACACTGGATTTACATTGGTCAACTCGCTTAATCCCAGGTACAGATTTAAAGGATGAGTTTTGCTCTCACCTCCATTTTATAGATGAGGAAATGGTGGTTCTGAAAGGTTAAATTTCCCAAAGCCCTTTGGATGATTATTTAATTCATTCTGTGTAAATTGGAGGCTATGAAAATAATATTTGGCATAATAAAAGGGAAATATTCAGAAAATAGTTCATTGAAAAAAATGTATTCCAGGGAACATTGGCCTTTCAGAATATGTATATGCAACCAAAAATGTTACATGCTAAATTATATTCTTTCCCAGCATCAGGGTCTTTTCTAATAAGTCAGTTCTTTGCAGCAGGTGGCCAAAGTATTGGAGCGTCAGCTTCAGCATCAGACCTTCCAATGGATATTTAGGACTGATTTCTTTAAGATTGACTGGTTTGATCTCCTTGCAGTCCAGGGGACTCTCAAGAGTCTTATCCAACACTGGAGTTCAAAAGCATCAATTCATCAGTTCTCAGCTTTCTTTATGGTCCAAATATCATATCCATACATGACTACTGTCAACCATAGCTTTGACTAGACAGACCTGTGTTGGCAAAGTAATGTCTCTGCTTTTTAATATGCTGTCTAGGTTGGTCATAGTTTTTCTTCCAAGGAGCAAGCATCTTTTAATTTCATGGCTGCAGTCACCATCTGCAGTGATTTTTGAGCCCAAGAAAATAACACCCATCACTGTTTCCATTGTTTCCCCATCTATATGCCATGAAGTAGTAGGAATGGATGCCATGATCTTTGTTTTCTTAATATTTAGTTTTAAGCCAACTTTTTCACTCTCCTCTTTCACTGTCATCAAGAGGCTCTTTAGTTCTTCTTTGCTTTCTGCCATAAGGGTGGTGTCATCTGCGTAGCTGAGTTTATTGATATTTCTTCCAGCAATCTTGATTCCAGCTTGTGCTTCATCCAGCCCAGCATTTCACATTATTTACTCTGCATATAAGTTAAATAAGCAGGGTGAAAATTTGCAGCCTTGATGTACTCCTTTCCCTATTTGGAACCAGTCCATTGTTCCATATCCAGTTCTAAGTGTTGCTTCTTGACCTTCATACAGATTTCTCAGGAGGCAGATCAGGTGGTCTGGTATTCCCATCTCTTGAAGAATTTTCCATAGTTTGTTGTGATCCACACAGTCAAATGCTTTAGCACAGTCAATGAAGCAGAAGTTTTTCTGGAACTTTCTTGCTTTTTCTATGATCCAGTGGATATTGGCAATTTGATCTCTGGTTCCTCTACCTTTCCTAAATCAAGCTTGAACATCTGAAAGCTCTCAGTTCATGTACTGTTGAAGCCTAACTTGGAGAATCATATGGGACTGGAATGCAAATACAGAATGCCAAGAGATACCTGGAGTAATAGGCAAGATTGGCCTTGAAGTGCAAAATGAAGCAGGAAAAGGCTAACAGTTTTGCCAAGAGAATGCACTGGTCATAACAAACACCTGCCTCCAAAACACAAGAAATGACTCCACGCTTGGATATCACCAGATGGTCACTGAATTTCAGTGGATATCACCACTGAAATCAGATTGATTATATTCTTTGCAGCCAATGATGGAGAAGCTTTATACAGTCAGCAAAAACAAGACCAGGAGCTGATTGTGGCCAAATTCCAACTTAAAATGAAGAAAGTAGGGAAAACTACTAGACCATTCAGGTATGACCTAAATCAAATATCTTATGATTATACATCTCTTTTACAAGCTAGAAAATATGGGAGATTTGTCTATTCATTTGAGGTCCTACAGTCTCTTTTCTAAAATGGGAATAGTAATTAAATCCCAACTGAAATTTATGACAGCCTACCAAATAGATATTGCATATTCAATGTAGAGCAAAGGTCCAGGAGCATCTAAATATTCATACTAAATACTCAACTAAATACTCTAGTTACAGTTCTTTCAGCAAGTCATTCATTTCTGATCATAATAAAAGTAAAATAAACTTGCAGTCATTGATTAAATAATCATCGGCTATCTTTGTTCTTGTAGGAGAAGGATTTGGAAGGATTCTTGAAAATTTTTACCTAGGAAAAAAGATTATTTTATCCATAAAAGAGATAGTAAAACATCTCTTTCCTGGAGCAAACTATCTTTTATTTAAAAAAAATATAAACTATTTTTCTGAATAGCATTTTTGGAAGTCAATTGGATTTCTTTTTTTCAGCAAACATTTTTATGGCAAAATGCCTTTTACATTTCAATTTCCTCAGTGGTAGTGTTGTTGCCAGAGTATGTGTTGATCTTGGTTAGTTTATTGAAAACATACATCATATACACCATTTTCCAAATGAGGGAGCATCAGAGAATAATAATCTCATGGTCTTATACAGCTGCCTCTTACTCAGACAGTTTTTGAAACTTCCTCTATAAAGACAAACTTGTTATCCTGTTGGAATCACCTGAATTTCTCTTACATACCCCCTTTCTTTCTTTCTTTTTTAATATCTCTGGTTTCTAAAGAATCTGACTAATCTCTGTATTTTGAGAATCAGGCTGAATTCATGTCACAACACATGTTTGTAATCAATCATTAATAGAGTAAAAGATTAGTTCTAAAATAGCTTTTATCAAACTCTATGTCATGAGTCATATGGACCAAGTAAGTCTCAAGGCCCCTTAAAAGGTCTGTAATGAGCTCTCACTTGGAGTTTACTTGTCCTCTCCTACTGCCAAGCATGGTATAATCAATGTGCCCCAATTATACAGTCTATTTTGTTGATAACTTCTTAGACATGAGTTATTCAAAAATGTAAAATGTGTCTTTCACTGCCCAAGGTAAATAACCAAAAAATAAATTTCTCAGTGCATTTCTTATATAGCTGATTTATAAGCATAGATCTCATCCTTTGAAGATGAAGACTTCTGTGTAATGATACCTGTTACCTTTCTGATTGTCACATTCATTCCTTACTAGTGATTTGCTTTGGCTGAGTATGACTGGATGGCTTGACCAGCCTCCATCCTTCTCACCCTGCCCTCCCTGAAAACTCAATGTAATATTCCACATATTAGTAACTTCTTCTTATGATGAAGATTGCCAAAGGGCTGAATGTTAACAAGGTCCTAGAATTTTCAAATACAAAATTATAAGCTTTCAGACTCAGTTAGTTCCCTCCATTGATTCCTTGTTTCAGTCTACCTCTCACAGCATGACATCTCTCACCCAGAAAGGTTTTAAAAACTCCTGTGGTTTCCAGTACCATCTGGAAGCTGATGACTCATAGTTTTCTCCTTCTATCACTCACTTTCTCGTCTCCTGAGCAATAGACTCGCATATGCATAAAAATCCATCTCCAAATTCACCATTCACCAAATAGGAGTCTTCTTATAGAAATGGTCAAGATGGCTAAAAATATAGTTTTCATTGAATCTGAAAATAATTCTTAAGGTCATCAACAGATAGCAGAACCATAGGTTTTTGAATGAACCTCAGTGGCTCTTCCCATTTGATCCTTATGCCCTTTCCACTCTGTTGGTTGATTTCTGTTGGTTCTAAACCTGAAGCATATTTCAGCGTTATGAGTTTGCCATCTAGTCACATACAATATTATGTGCACTCTTTGCATTAAATCTGTGAAAGATGCATTTTCATTCCCTTATCAATGAGAAAATTGATGTGTGTCTGAGCTCCTTAGGCTAGTAAGTTGTAGACTCACAATTTGATTTTAAGTCTGGCTGAGACCATAGCTGATATAAATATGCTTCCTTCAGTCAGTTCAGTCGCTCAGTCCTGCCTGACTCTTTGCGAACCCATGAATCGCAGCATGCCAGGCCTCCCTGTCCATTACCAACTCCCGGAGTTCACTCAGATTCCCATCCATCGAGTCAGTGATGCCGTCCAGCCATCTCATCCTCTGTCGTCGCCTTCTCCTCCTGCCCCAAATCCCTCCCAGCATCAAAGTCTTTTCCAATGAGTCAGCTCTTCGCATGAGGTGGCCAAAGTACTGGAGTTTCAGCTTTAGCATCATTCCTTCCAAGGAAATCCCAGGGTTGATCTCCTTCAGAATGGACTGGTTGGATCTCCTTGCAGTCCAAGGGACTCTCAAGAGTCTTCTCCAACACCACAGTTCAAAAGCATCAATTCTTTGGCGCTCAGCCTTCTTCACAGTCCAACTCTCACATCCATACATGACTACTAGAAAAGCCATAGCCTTGACTAGACGGACCTTAGTCAGCAAAGTAGTCTCTGCTTTTGAACATGATATCTAGATTGGTCATAACTTTTCTTCCAAGGAGTAAGCGTCTTTTAATTTCATGGCTGCAGTCACCATCTGCAGTGATTTTGGAGCCCCAAAAAATAAAGTCTGACACTGTTTCCACTGTTTCCCCATCTATTTCCCATGAAGTGATGGGACCAGGTGCCATGATCTTCATTTTCTGAATGTTGAACTTTAAGCCAACTTTTTCACTCTCCTCTTTCACTTTCATCAAGAGGCCTTTTAGTTCCTCTTCACTTTCTGCCATAAGGTATTGTCATCTGCATATCTGAGGTTATTGATATTTCTCCTGGCAGTCTTCATTCCAGCTTGTGTTTCTTCCAGTCCAGCGTTTCTCATAATGTACACTGCATAGAAGTTAAATAAGCAAGGTGACAACATACAGCCTTCACATACTCCTTTTCCTATTTGGAACCAGTCTGTTGTTCCATGTCCAGTTCTAACTGTTGCTTCCTGATCTGCATACAGATTTCTCAAGAGGCAGGTCAGGTGGTCTGGTATTCCTATCTCTCTCAGAATTTTCCACAGTTTATTGTGATCCACACAGTCAAAGGCTTTGGCATAGTCAAGAAAGCAGAAATAGATGTTTTTCCAGAACTCTCCTGGTTTTTCAATGATCCAGCGGATGTTGGCAATTTGATCTCTGGTTCCTCTGCCTTTTCTAAAACCAGCTTGAACATCAGGAAGTTCACAGTTCACGTATTGCTGAAGCCTGGCTTGAAGAATTTTGAGCATTACTTTAGTAGCATGTGAGATGAATGCAATTGTGCGGTAGTTTGAGCATTCGTTAGCATTGCCTTTCTTTGGGATTGGAATGAAAACTGACCTTTTCCAGTCCTGTGGCCACTGCTGAGTTTTCCAAATTTGCTAGCACATTCAGGGCAGCACTTTCACAGCATCATCTTCCAGGATTTGAAATAGCTACACTGGAATTCCATCACCTCCACTAGCTTTGTTCATAGTGATGCTTTCTAAGGCCCACTTGACTTCACATTCCAGGATGTCTGGATCTAGATGAATGATCACACTATCGTGATTATCCGGGTCTTGAAGATCTTTTTTGTACAGTTCTTCTGTGTATTCTTGCCACCTCTTCTTAATATCCTCTGCTTCTGTTAGGTCCATACCATTTCTGTCCTTTATCGAGCCCATCTTTGAATGAAATGTTCCCTTGGTATCTCTAATTTTCTTGAAGAGATCTCTAGTCTTTCCCATTCTGTTCTTTTTCTCTATTTCTTTGCATTGCTTCCTTACCACCATTCTTTTTTTAAGAAGATGAAAATTTTAAAATTTCCAGTTTGGGAACTTCTCTGGTGGTCCAGTGATTAAGAATTTACCTGCCAATGCAGGGAACACAGGTTCGATCTCTGGTCCGGGAAGATCCTACATGCCATAGAGCAGTTAAGCTTATGCACCACAACTAAATGAAGCCCACACAACACCCCTGCTCTGCAACAAGAGAAGCCACCACAATGAGAAACCCTCAGAGCACAAAGAAGAGTAGTCCTGGCTTGCTGCACTTACAGAAAGCCCACATACAGTAACAGACATAGCACAACCAAAAGCAATGAATAAATAAATTTACAGTTCTATCCCTATATTACTCTGGCTGATGATTTAGGGTTATCTATAATATATTTATATGGTTGGATGTCATCACCACCTTGATGCACATGAGTTTGAGCAAGCTCCAGGAGCTGGTGATGGACAAGGAAGCCTGGCATGAGGCAATCCATGGGGTCACAGAGTCGGACGCGATTGAGAAACTGAACTGGAAACATATGCAATAATTTTGAATTAATAACTATTTTAACAGGTAGCATAAAAAAAGTGTGTTGAAATTATCCAATGTCTTTCTTGCCTGGAGGCGATTACAGTTTTTCACAAATGAATTAAAGAGATACATTTCCCCCACTTAAGTGACCCAGGTACCCGGAAGAGGGAAATGAGTCTGCTTAACACATTTCAGGGGCTGTTGAATTATTTGTGCTCTACTACAAGGTCGCTATAATTCCTCACTAGCTATCAATTGTTTGACAATGGGGTGTCATCAATCAGCCTGTAACTTTCATTGCCAAGTGCATTCTATTTTTATATACCCATGAACTCACACATTTAGCAGTGGCAGGAAGAAGTCTTTCTATACAGGATAAGCAATGAATTGTGTGTTTCATCTGAAATACATTATTTTACAACATATTATTCAGAAATATCCTTTGCCATAGAAAAAAAAGACTGAAAAAAAATTGTAATATATTCCTCCTTAAAAACTATTTTTTTCTATGAAGGTTTGCTACAGAGAGCAGATTGGGGGAAAAAAGCCTCCTATTCTGCCATTTTATAAAATATGTCTCAGCAAATAGTCATAAATCTGTCAGATATTGCAACCCAGTTTGGTATTATATACTAGGAAAATGAACTCAATAGCAATATAATCTTACTTTCCAATATAAGTGAACTCAGGGAAAATATCTCAGGAAGAATGCAGGCATAGAGAGCAAATAAAATCTAAGTACCATAGATATAAAGAAGTTTATGATAGCATATACAACTTTGGATATTGGTGTTTTCTTTTTATTAATTCTAACACAAACCTTCAATCATATCCTTCATTTTAATTTCGTTTAGTTTTTTTCATTACTCTGAGAAAAGTGATATTATATTTTATTATCTTTTGTTTGTTTGTTTGTTTAGGTTTATTTTTCTATCTGAATTATTATTGAGGCCTTATTTAGATGTTAGTCTATTTACACAAGCACCGTTTTCTCAGAGTTGAGGCACTGGTATCCATATCACTGAGATTTATGGATTTCTCTTCCTTGCAAATAAGATAGTGTGTATTTATTCATCAAATGGGAACTTTAATTGAAAGGTGAACAAAGCTGGTTCAAATTGCTGCTTTAAATGCTTCGGGATTTCAACTGTTTAGCTGCCCTTCTTCAGTGAAAAGAAAGACAAACGTATTTGGCCAATTCAATTTGACAATTCAACAAAATTTTACAAGACCATTCTTATATAGTGTAGAGAGTATGTGCTGACTTTTGAGTTTTTACTACTTAAGCCTATGGGTAATGATCATCAGATGGTGAGTGCAGCCATGAAATTAACAGACGCTTACTCCTTGGAAGGAAAGCTATGATCAACCTAGATAGCACATTCAAAAGCAGAGACACTACTTTGCCAACTAAGGTCCGTCTAGTTAAGGCTACGGTTTTTCCTGTGGTCATGTATGGATGTGAGAGTTGGACTGTGAAGAAGGCTGAGCACCGAAAAATTGATGCTTTTGAACTGTGGTGTTGGAGAAGACTCTTGAGAGTCCCTTGGACTGCAAGGAGATCCAACCAGTTCATTCTGAAGGAGATCAACCCTGGGATTTCTTTGGAAGGAATGATGCTAAAGCTGAAACTCCAGTACGTTGGCCACTTCATGCGAAGAGTTGACTCATTGGAAAAGACTTTGATGCTGGGAGGGATTGAGGGCAGGAAGAGAAGGGAACGACAGAGGATGAGATGGCTGGATGGCATCACTGACTCGATGGATGGGAATCTGAGTGAACTCCGGGAGCTGGTGATGGACAGGGAGGCCTGGAGTGCTGCAATTCATGGGGTCGCAAAGAGTCGGAAACGACTGAGCAACTGAACTGAACTGGACTGAATGATCACCTAAGTGACTGACTACAATTTCTTTTCGGAATAGCTTTGTCATTCACTGATACCATAACACCATCTAGCAACTATTTACTGTGGAATGTAGAAGTCAGCATATCTTTGAGAACAGAAAATTGAGGAAAAGAGTATAACATAATCAGAGTCTCAGTAAGTAGGGCACTGGTTAATTTATTTGCTAATTAGTCAGAGGAAAAACAGCTTCTCTTTGATCTAAAATACAGAGTAGTAAACCCTTTAATTTGACTCACTATGATTTTTATAATCCAGTGACTCATTTGCTTTTCAGTCTCATCACTTATGACTATTACACTTTTTCTCCCCCAAATTCTATGCTCCAGTTGGAAAAAATTTCTTTCAGTTTTATTTAAAATCTCCAACTGTCTCTTTGGAAACTTGTATACATGTTGTACTCTTCGTATGATTCATCCTCATTTTTCCATCTATCTCCCACTATGTCCTCCTCCTTGAGATCAGAAATCAAATATGGTCTCCACAAAGCCTTGATAAGATGCCCTATTTTAACTCCCAGACTACTGTACTTCCCTTATCCTGGCCTCATAACATTATAATTCCTTGTTTAATTATCTGAGTTTCCTAAAGTCCCAAAAGAGGCACAATGGTCATCTTGCTCAGTGTTAATTAAACCCTACAGTGAATCTACACATTTCAGGTGTAGGGAGGATGTAATAAAAGTAAAGGATTAAGGAGTATTCTAGGAAGTACAGAGGAATCATAAGAATCTTAGATTTTCTGGATCAAGAGACTTCAAAAGTTAATGTGTAAAAGCTACCTCAGGGTTAAATTATATTTTAACTTCAACGTCAGGATAAATGCTTTGAATTTAAAGTGAGTGGAATAGTACTGAATATCATCAGACTGGACAATGTGTTCTGAAATTCAAGAACTAGAGCCATAAACGTGTTGCATTTGATGCTTACATGGATAGAGCATCAGAAAATAAAATACATACTAAACAAAAAATTTGCTTTCGTATTAATAACCTAGAAAGGAGAGGAAATTAGAATGAAGAACCCACTGGGATTCCCAGGTGGCACTAGTGGTAAAGAACCTACCTGCCAATGCAGGCATATAAGAGATGTGGGTTTGATCCCTGGGCTGAGAAGATCCCCTGGAAGAGGGCATGGCAACCCACTAAAGTATTCTTGCCTGGAAAATCCCATGGACACTTTAGGGCTTTCTACGTAGAGGATCATATCATCTGCAAACAGTGAGAGTTTTACTTCTTTCCCAATCTGGATTCCTTTTATTTCTTTTTCTGCTCTGATTGCTGTGGCCAAAACTTCCAAAGCTATGTTGAATAGTAATGGTGAGAGTGGGCACCCTTGTCTTGTTCCCCTGACTTTAGGGGAAATGCTTTCAGGTTTTCACCATTGAGGATACTTGCTGTGTGTTTGTCAATAAGGCTTTTATTATGTTGAGGTATGTCCCTTCTATTCCTGCTTTCTGGAGGGCTTTTTATCATAAATGGATGTTTAATTTTGTCAAAGACTTTCTCTGCATGTATTGATAATCATATGGTTTTTATCTTTGAATTTGTTAATGTGGTGTATTACATTTATTGATCTGTGGATATTGAAGAATCCTTGCATCCCTGGGATAAAGCCTACTTGGTCATGATATATGATCTTTTCAATATGTTGTTGGATTCTGTTTGCTAGAATTTTGTTAAAGTTTTTTGCATCTATGTTCATCAGTGATATTGGCCTGTAGTTTTCATTTTTTGTGGCATCTTTGTTTGGTTTTGGTATTAGGGTGATGGTGGTCTCATAGAATGAGTTTGGAAGTTTATCTTCCTCTGAGACTCCACCAGAAAATTACTAGAGCTAATCAATTAATATAGTAAAGTTGCAGGATATAAAATTAACACACAGAAATCCCTTGCATTCCTATACACTAACAATGAGAAAATAGAAAGAGAAATTGAGGAAACAATTCCATTCACCATTGCAACAAAAAGAATAAAATACTTAGGAGTATATCTACCTAAAGAAACAAAAGACCTATATATAGAAAACTATAAAACACTTTTGAAAGAGATCAAAAAGGACACAAATAGATGGAGAAATATACCATGTTCATGGATTGGAAAAATCAATATAGTGAAAATGAGTATACTACCCAAAGCTATCTATGGATTCAATTGAATCCATATCAAGCTACCAACGGTATTTTTCAGAGAACTAGAACAAATAATTTCACAATTTGTATGGAAATACAAAAAACCTCGAATAGCCAAAGCAACTTGAGAAAGAAGAATGGAACTGGAGGAATCAACCTACCTGACTTCAGGCACTACTACAAAGCTACAGTCATCAAGGCAGTATGGTACTGGCACAAATACAGAAATATAGATCGATGGAACAAAATAGAAAGCCCAGAGATAAATCCACGCACATATGGGCACCTTATTTTTGACAAAGGAGGCAAGAATATATACTGGAGAAGAGACAATCTCTTTAACAAGTTGTTCTGGGAAAACTGGTCAAACACTTGTAAGAGAATGAAACTAGAACACTTTCAAACACCATACACAAAAATAAACTCAAAATGGATTAAAGACCTAAAGGTAAGACCAGAAACTATAAAACTCTTAGAGGAAAACATAGGCAAAACACTCTCCACCATAAATCACAACAGGATCCTCTATGACCCACCTCCCAGAGTAATGGAACCAAAAGCAAAAACAAACAAATAGGACCTAATTAAAATTAAAAGCTTTTGCACAACAAAGGATACTATAAGCAAGGTGAAAAGATAGCCTTCAGAATGGGAGAAAATAATAGCAAATGAAACAACTGACAAAGAGTTAATCTCAAAAATATAAAGCAACTCCTGCACCGCAATTCCAGAAAACATCCTGGAATGTGAAGTCAAGTGGGCCTTAGAAAGCATCACCATGAACAAAGCAAGTGGAGGTGATGGAATTCCAGTTGAGCTATTTCAAATCCTGGAAGATGATGCTGTGAAAGTGCTGCCCTGAATGTGCTACCAAATTTGGAAAACTCAGCAGTGGCCACAGGACTGGAAAAGGTCAGTTTTCATTCCAATCCCAAAGAAAGGCAATGCTAACGAATGCTCAAACTACTGCACAATTTCACCCATCTCACATGCTAGTAAAGTAATGCTCAAAATTCTTCAAGCCAGGTTTCAGCAGTACGTGAACTGTGAACTTCCTGATGTTCAAGCTGATTTTAGAAAAGGCAGAGGAACCAGAGATCAAATTGCCATCATCCGCTGGATCATGGAAAAAGCAGGAGAGTTCCAGAAAAACATCTATTTCTGCTTTCTTGACTATGCCAAAGCCTTTGACTGTGTGGATCACAATAAACTGTGGAAAATTCTGAGAGAGATGGGAATACCAGACCACCTGACCTGCCTATTGAGAAATCTGTGTGCAGGTCATGAAGCAACAGTTAGAACTGGACATGGAACAACAGACTGGTTCCAAATAGAAAAAGGAATATGTCAAGGCTGTATGTTGTCACCTTGCTTATTTAACTTCTATGCAGAGTACATTATGAGAAATGCTGGACTGGAAGAAAGACAAGCTGGAATCAAGATGGCCGGGAGAAATATCAATAACCTCAGATATGTAGATGACACCACCCTTACGGCAGAAATTGAAGAGGAACTAGAAACCTCTTGATGAAAGTGAAAGAGGAGAGCGAAAAAGTTGGCTTAAAGCTCAACATTCAGAAAATGAAGATCATGGCATTAGGTCCCATCACTTCATGGGAAATAGATGGGGAAACAGTGGAAACAGTGTCAGACTTTATTTTTTGGGGCTCCAAAATCACTGCAGATGGCGACTGCAGCCATGAAATTAAAAGACGCTTACTCCTTGGAAGAAAAGTTATGACCAACCTAGATAGTGTATTCAAAAGCAGAGACATTACTTTGCCGACTAAGATCCGTCTAGTCAAGGCTATGGTTTTTCTAGTAGTCATGTATGGATGTGAGAGTTGGACTGTGAAGAAGGCTGAGCGCTGAAGAATTGATGCTTTTGAACTGTGGTGTTGGAGAAGACTCTTGAAAGTCCCTTGGACTGCAAGGAGATCCAACCAGTCCATTCTGAAGGAGATCAACCCTGGGATTTCTTTGGAAGGAATGATGCTAAAGCTGAAACTCCAGTACTTTGGCCACTTCATGTGAAGAGTTGATTCATTGGAAAAGACTTTGATGCTGGGAGGGATTGGGGGAAGGAGGAGAAGGCGACGACAGAGGATGAGATGGCTGGATGGCATCACTGACTCGATGGACGTGAATCTGAGTGAACTCCGGGAGTTGGTAATGGACAGGGAGGCCTGGCATGCTGCGATTCATGGGGTCGCAAAGAGTCAGATATGACTAAGCGACTCTACTGAACTGAACTGAAACGGCCCAATCAAAATATGAGCGAAAGAACTAAACAGACATTTCTCCAAAGACATACAGATGGCTAACAAACACATGAAAAGATGCTCAACATCACTCATTATCAGGGAAATGCAAATCAAAACCACAATGAAGTATGATTTCATGCCAGTCAAAATGGCTGCTATCCATATTTCTCCAAGCAATAAACCCTGGAGAGGGTGTGGAGAAAAGGGAACCATCTTACACTGTTGGTGGGAATGCAAAGTAGTACAGTCACTATGGAGAACAGTGTGGAAACTTCTTAAAAAACTGGAAATAGAACTGCCTTATGACCCAGTAATCCCACTGCTGGGCATACACACCAAGAAAATCAGAACTGAAAGAGACATGTGTACTCCAATGTTTATCGCAGCACTGTTTATAATAGTCAGGATGTGGAAGCAACCTAGATGTCCATCAGCAGATGAATGGATAAGAAAGCTGTGGCACATATACACAATGGAATATTACTCAGCCATTAAAAAGAATACATTTGAATCAGTTCTAATGAGGTGGATGAAACTGGAGCCTATTATACAGAGTGAAGTAAGCCAGAAAGAAAAACACCAATACAGTATACTAATGCATATATATGGAATTTAGAAAGATGGTAACAATAACCCTATATGCAAGACAGCAAAAGAAACACAGATGTACAGAACAGTCTTTTGGACTCCATGGGAGAGGGTGAGGGTGGGACGATTTGGAAGAATGGCATTGAAACACGTATATTATCATATGTGAAACAGATCTCCAGTCCAGGTTCAATGCGTGAGACAGGGTGCACAGGGTTGGTGCACTGGAATGATCCAGAGAGGATGGGATGGGAGGGAGGTGGGAGAGGGGTACAGGATAGGGAACATATGCACATCCATCGTGGATTCATGTTAATTTATGGGAAAACCACTACAACATTGTAAAGTAATTAGCCTCCAATTAAAATAAATAAATTTATACACACACACACACACACATATATATATGTATATATATACATATATATATATATACATATATATATATATATATATATATATATATATATATAAAGAAAATCCCATGGACAGAGGAGCCTGACCAGCTACAGTCTATGGGACTGAAAAGAGTCAGATACAACTGAAGCAACTTAGCACGCACACATGCATGGAGTACCCACTAATGACAGGTACTTCATAATATATCATATCTCTAATGATCATTATTTCTCTCTGGGGCAATTCTCTATGTTTCTTTTTTAATATGGGTTCACTGAGGTTGTGAAAACTAAATTCCAACCACTCTAAGTGTAGGACTCTTTTATTCCTTATCTTCAAATGCCTAGAACACATACTAGAGCTAGTTATAAAATGGTCCTTCATTACATTTTATTTTTCTTTTTTTAAATTGGTGGATAATTGCTTTACAATGTTGTGTTGGTCTCTACAGTATAACAATGTAAGTCAACCATTAGTATACACATATTTCCTCCCTCTTGAGCTTCCTTCACAAACCCCTGCCCACCACCATCCCACTCAATCTAGGTTATCACAGAGCACTGGGGTTGAGCTCCTTGTGCTATACAGCAGCTTCCCACTGGCTATCTATTTTATACACGGTAGAGTATACCTCGGTGCTACTCTCTCAATTTGTCCCACCCTTTGCTAGCAAAGAAATGCTCAAATTCTCCAAGCCAGGCTTCAACTATACATGACCTATGAGAGACCAGATATTCAACATGGATTTAGAAAAGGCAGAGGCACCAGAAATCAAATAGCCAACATCTGCTGGATCATTGTAAAAGCAAGAGAGTTCCAGAAAAACATCTACTTCTGCTTTATTGACTATGCCAAAGTCTTTGACTGTGTGGATCACAACAAACTGTGGAAAATTTTTCACAATATGGGAATACCAGACAACCTGACCTACCTCCTGAGAAACCTGTATGAAGGTCAAGAGGCAACAATTAGAATGGGACATGGAACAACAGAGTGGTTCAAAATCGAGAAAGGAGTATGTCGAGGCTGTATATCATCACCCTACTTATTTAACTTATATGCGGAGTACATCATGTGAAATGCTGGGCTGGATGAAGCACATGTTGGAATCAAGATTGTAAGAAGAAACATCAATAACCTCAGATAGGCAGATGACACCACCCTTATGGCAGAAAGTGAAGAACTAAAGAGTCTCAATGAAAGTAAAAGAGGAGAGTGAAAAAGTTGGCTTAAAACTTAATATTCAGAAAACTAAGATCATGGCACCCAGTCCCATCACTTCATGACAAATAGATGGGGACACAATGGAAACAGTGGCAGACTTTATTTTTTGGACTCCAAAATCACTGCAGATGGTGACTGCAGCCATGAAATTAAAAGATGCTTGCTCCTTGGAAGAAAAACTATGACCAACCTAGACAGCATATTAAAAAGTAGAGACATTAGTTTCCCAACAAAGGTCTGTCTAGTCAAAGCTATGGTTTTTCTAGTAGTCATTATGGATGTGAGAGTTGGACTATAAAGAAAGCTGAGTGCCAAAGAATTGATGCTTTTGAACTGTGGTGTTGGAAAAGACTCTTGAGAGTCCCCTGGACTGCAAGGAGATCCAACCAGTCCATCCTAAAGGAAATCAGTCCTGAATATTCCTTGAAAGGATTGATACTGAAGCTGAAACTCCAATACTTTGGCCACCTGATGCAAAGAACTTACTCATTTGAAAAGACCCTGTTGCTGGGGAAGATTGAAGGCAGGAGGAGAAGGGGATGACAGAGGATGAGATGGTTGGATGGCATCACTGATGTGATGGACATGAGTTTGAGTAGGTTTTGGGAGTTGGTGATGGACAGGGAAGCCTGGTGTGCTGCAGTCCATGGGGCTGCAAAGAGTCAGACACGACTGAGCAACTGAACTGAACTGACCTCCTTTCCCTGATGTCTTCATTACTTCTATAGATTCTGTTTAACAAGCCTATGTTTATTTTATGCCATATCCAACAATCCTAAAGATAGGTAGGAATGTTTTCTCTTATATAATATATGGAAAATACTTAGCTGAGATTTCTGGAATAAAATATAATACACTGAGTGGCTTAAAGTACACATTTATTTTCTTACATTTTGAGGTTGAGAGTCTGAGATTAGAGTTCTGTTCCAAGGTTAGGTTCTGGGAAGCATCCCTCTTGCCTGCAGATGGACACATTGCAGTGTGATCCCATGGCCCTTTCTCCATTCATATGTGTAGTCTAACACTCATGACCTTCACTTCAGTTCAGCTCAATTCAGTCTCTCAGTCGTGTCCAACTTTTTGTGACCCCATGAATCGCAGCACACCAGGCCTCCCTGTCCATCACCAACTCCCAGAGTTTACTCAAACTCATGTCCATCGAGTCGGTGATGCCATCCAGCCATCTCATCCTCTGTCATCCCCTTCTCCTCCTGCCCCCAATCCCTCCCAGCATCAGGGCCTTTTCCAATGAGTCAACTCTTCAGGGTCTTTTCTAGTGAGTCAACTCTTCACATGAGGTGGCCAAAGTATTGGAGTTTTAGCTTTAGCATCAGTCCTTCCAATGAACACCCAGGACTGATCTCCTTCAGAATGGACTGGTTGGATGTCCTTGCAGTCCAAGGGACTCTCAAGAGTCTTCTCCAACACCACAGTTCAAAAGCATCAGTTCTTCAGCACTCAGCCTTCTTGACAGTCCAACTCTCACATCCATACATGACCACAGGAAAAGTCATAGCCTTGACTAGACGGACCTTAGTCAGCAAAGTAATGTCTCTGCTTTTGAATATGCTATCTAGGTTGGTCATAACTTTTCTTTCAAGGAGTAAGTGTCTTTTAATGTCATGGCTGCAATCACCATCTGCAGTGATTTTGGAGCCCCCCCAAAGGAAAGTCTGACACTGTTTCCCCATCTATTTGCCATGAAGTGATGGGACTGGATGCCATGATATTCGTTTTCTGAATGTTGAGCTTTAAGCCAACTTTTTCACTCTCCACTTTCACTTTCATCAAGAGGCTTTTTAGTTCCTCTTCACTTTCTGCCATAAGGGTGGTATCATCTGCATATCTGAGGCTATTGATATTTCTCCCGGCCATCTTGATTCCAGCTTGTGTTTCTTCCAGTCCAGCGTTTCTCATAATGTACTCTGCATAGAAGTTAAATAAACATGGTGACAATGTACAGCCTTGACATACTCCTTTTCCTATTTGGAACCAGTATGTTGTTCCATGTCCAGTTCTAACTGTTGCTTCATGACCTGCACACAGATTTCTCAAGAGGCAGGTCAGGTGGTCTGGTATTCCCATCTCTTTCAGAATTTTCCACAGTTTATTGTGATCCACACAGTCAAAGGCTTTGGCATAGTCAAGAAAGCAGAAATAGATGTTTTTCTGGAACTCTCCTGGTTTTTCCATGATCCAGCGGATGTTGGCAATTTGATCTCTGGTTCGTCTGCCTTTTCTAGAACCAGTTTGAACATCAGGAAGTTCATGGTTCACGTATTGCTGAAGCCTGGCTTGAAGAATTTTGAGCATTACTTTACTAGCATGTGAGATGAGTGCAATCGTGTGGTAGTTTGAGCATTCGTTAGCATTGCCTTTCTTTGGGATTGGAATGAAGACTGACCTTTTCCAGTCCTGTGGCCACTGCTGAGTTTTCCAAATTTGCTGGCATCTTGAGTATAGCACTTTCACAGCATCATATTTCATAATTTGTAATAGCTCAACTTGAATTCCATCACCTCCACTAGCTTTGTTCCTAGTGATGCTTTCTAAGGCCCACTTAACTTCACATTCCAGGATGTCTGGCCCTAGATGAGTGATCACACCATCGTGATTATCCAGGTTGTGAAGATCTTTTTTGTACAGTTCTTCTGTGTATTCCTGCCACCTCTTCTTAATATCTTCTGCTTCTGTTAGGTCCATACCATTTCTGTCCTTTATTAAGCCCATCTTTGCATGAAATGTTCCCTTGGTATCTCTAATTTTCTTGAAGAAAATTTCTGGTCTTTCCCATTCTGTTCTTTTCCTCTATTTCTTTGCATTGATTTCTGAAAAATGCTTTCTTATCTCTCCTTGCTCTTCTTTGGAACTCTGCATTCAGATGCTTATATCTTTCCTTTTCTCCTTGGCTTTTCACTTCTCTTCTTTTCACAGCTATTTGTAAAGCCTCTCCAGACAGATATTTTGCTTTTTTGCATTTCTTTTCCATGGGGATGGTCTTGATCCCTGTCTCCTGTACAATGTCATGAACCTCATTCCATAGTTCATCAGGAACTCCATCTATCAGATCGAGGCCCTTAAATCTATCTCTCACTTCCACTGTATAATCATAAGGCATTTGATTTAGGTCATACCTGAATGGTCTAGCGGTTTTCCCTACTTTCTTCAGTTTAAGTCTGAATTTGGTAATAAGGAGTTCATGATCTGAGCCACAGTCAGCTCCTGGTCTTGTTTTTGTTGACTGTATAGAGCTTCTACATCTTTGGCTGTAAAAAATATAATCAATCTCATTTTGGTTTTGACCATCTGGTGATGTCCATGTGTAGAGTCTTCTCTTGTGTTGTTGGAAGAGGGTGTTTGCTATGACCAGTGCATTTTCTTGGCAAAACTGTAATAGTCTTTGCCCTGCTTCATTCCGCATTCCAAGGCCAAATTTGCCTGTTACTCCAGGTGTTTCTTGACTTCCTACTTTTGCATTCCAGTCCCCTATAATGAAAAGGACATCTTTTTTGGGTGTTAATTCTAAAAGGTCTTGTAGGTCTTCATAGAACCGTTCGACTTCAGCTTCTTCAGCATTACTGGTTGGGCCATAGACTTGTATTACTGTGATACTGAATGGTTTGCCTTGGAGATGAACAGAGATCATTTGGTTATTTTTGAGATTGCATCCAAGTACTGTATTTCGGACTCTTTTGTTGACTATGATGGCTACTCCATTTCTTCTGAGAGATTCCTATGGGGTCCACTGGAGACGGGAATGGAAAACCAGTATTCTTGCCTTGAGAACCCCATGAACAGTATGAAAAGGCAAAATGATAGAATACTGAAAGAGGAACTCCCCAGGTCAGTAGGTGCCTAATATGCTACTGGAGATCAGTGGAGAAATAACTCTAGAAAGAATGAAGTGATGGAGCCAAAGCAAAAACATTACCCAGCTGTTGATGTGACTGGTGATAGAAGCAAGGTCCGATGCTGTAAAGAGCAATATTGCATTGGAACCTGGAATGTCAGGTCCATGAATCAAGGCAAATTGGAAGTGGTCAAACAAGAGATGGCAAGAGTGAACGTCGACATTCTAGGAATCAATGAACTAAAATCGACTGGAATGGGTGAATTTAACTCAGTATGGTGTATAGTAAAAGTATAAAACTGAGGGATGGGATGGGGAGGGAGATCGGGGAGGGGTTCAGGATGGGGAACACATGTACACCCATGGCTGATTCATGTGAATGTATGGCAACAACCACCACAATATTGTACAGTAATTAGCCTCCATTTAAAATAAATAAATTTAAAAATATCATGGCCACAAAATCAGCAGGGATAATGTCAACCATTGTTGTTTGTTACCTCTGGTCTTTTCTTTTTTCATCTTTATACTAATTCTAACCATTTGCACTGTCTTCTTATCATTTTTATTGGATCCAAAGCAAGAAATATTATTTCTAAGATGGAGAATTTGGTTAATAACGCAAAATAGAAGATTAAATACTGTATTCTTGCTAAACCCCAGCTATTGTCTACTTTAACATTAAGTGCCTTCTTTTAACAAGTGCCAAGTGCCGCAAATATTTTCAACAGTATAACGATTCTTAAAATTAGAAAAATAAAGAGGAAAGAAATCAACAACTTATCTATATGTTCTACTTTCCAGTACTTGCTAGTATCTTGGCATATTTTCTTCCTCACATGCAGTCATGCAGTGGCCGGGGAAATAAGACAATTAGAGTTTCACTGACCTCTCCTTTAGACTTACCAAGATGTTTTATGTGTAAGAACATGATAATGGTACTGATAAAATCATAAATTTTTTCTATATGTTTATATATTCTAAGGAAGGAACTTAGATGTTCAGTTTTAAATTAAGAAACTTACATTTAATCCTGATCACTCTTCCTTAAAAGATAATGAATTTAGGTGTGGGGTAAGGGGTACATGGTTATCTGTACTTTCCACTCAATTTTTCTATAAATCCCCAAAACTACTCAAAAAATAAATAAAGTCTTCTTCATCTTTTCAAGGAATAATGAATCTTAGGACATCCAGGCCCCAAATCAGAGCAACTAAATCTTATCTCCTTGGAGTGTGGCCCAAGAATGAATACAATTTTGTAAGAATTATTTTAAAGCTAGGTGGGTTATTCTTTTGTGCAGCAACACTGAGAAGCCTTATTGTCAATGATCCTTCCAGGATAGTATTAACAGGTTACAAGTGCACCAAACTTGAAGCTATCGAAGGCATTTTGTGTTTGTCTTTGCATAACATATATCTGCTACAGTGCATACACAGTAGGCTTACAAATGTTATGTTTAGCAAATGAATGGCTACATAAGCATGTGTTCTTGATTTAATGGAAATTACTTCGGACATTTATCCTTCCTTGGAAACAATTTATCTTATAATCATGCCTTAGAAGGTGGAAGAAGTCTTGCTTTTGGTGAGAGTTTCAATAGCTGATAAGCATGATGTGGGCTTCCCAGGTGGCACTAGTGGTAAAGAACCTGCCTGCCAGTGCAGGAAACTTAAGAGATGTGGGTTCCATCCCTGGCTTGGGAAGATATCCTGGAGGAGGGCATGGCAACCCACTCGAGTATTCTTGCCTGGAGAATCCCATGGACAGAGGAGCCTGGTAGACTACAGTCCATGGGGTCACAAAGAGTTGGATATGACTGTAGCGACTTAGCACATATGCATGCAAGCTTGATGTAGTAAAACTCTTATCAATATTCAATTGACTGAGAAGGCTCTGGATAGACAAAAAAAAAAAAAAAGAAAAACACACACAAAAACTCTTATTTTTTATTTTTTCAGGGTGATTGCTTTGTAACCATTAAGTAGAATGGCTTCCTTGAGAATCAGGGCTTACTAACTCTGTTGCAAGAGTGACTAGAAAAGAACTAAAGTAGATTTTAGAAAGACAGAAGCAATATTAACATGACTTGCTAATGATATAGTTATCTACCAGACAACAGAAACACAGACATTCTACTAGAAAAAGAGTATTAAATTAATAAGAAACGTTGCTTAAAATATAACATTTTACACATTGAAATAATTAGATATATAATAATGATATTCACTCAGACACATAATATATAAAAACCTCAAAATGCATGCTTAGTAATCAGCTTAATTAAAATTAATAATCTGGTTCTAAAAAATAAGACTTTATGAAGCAATATAAAAGGTCAATTTTATTAATTGTAGAGATACTATATGACTCTTAATGTGAACAATGTATTATAAAAGTGTCAATTCTTCCCTGGTTAATTGAAAAAAGCCAATACATTTCTCCAGTAAATGATACTATGAATCTTTTTTCTGAGTCTTTTCAAAGTGATTGGAAAAGTTCACCTGAAAAATAAACTGGACATAGCTAATCAATTTTTAAAAATATGACTACTAAGATTACCTGCCTTATGTCTTTTTTTTTTTTTTAACTTTTACATATTGGGTCCTTCGAAATTAGAAATTTTTTTATTGAATTACCACAGCCACATGAAGTCTGCAGGCCAAGTTGGGTTATTAAAATTAAATTTCATTCATTATTTTGTTTTATTTATATTTTCACATATGAGTATATATTCCAGAAATTTTGAATTTATCTTATAGATTGAATGCCTAGTAAAGCACTTGTACAGAAAAGCTAATACAGAGACTAAGAAACAAAAGAGGTCAAGTTGACCTGTGTAAACCTAGTTTATGGATAAGGGGTGGTTACCTGTGCTATGGTGTTTTTCCGTTCTCTACAGCCAAGGCATTAGGCATTTTGAAAACGTTTGGGGAAGGAACACTGCACTGGGCACTGGACTGGAAACTGATGGCTCTGAATTTTCTCCTACCACTGCTACATAGTTTGTCTTTCTGGCCTCAACATTTCTACCCGTAACTGCAATCTCACATCTGTTTGCAGTCCTCCTGAATGATGTAATTTGCCTCCTTCAACCCTGGATTGCATTATAAATCAGATAGAATGACATTAACATTTAGATTTATTTAATTATAGGATAAATACCTCTGAATTATACCTCAAAGTTCCTACAAAATCCAAGCAGGAAACATAGAGTAGCCTGTATACATGTTATATCTTTTTCTTCCTTCTAAAAACCAAAGAACCATTCAAGTATCATTGGCAAGAAAGTAACAGTGTAATTTTTACTGAAAAAAAAATCTAAATTACCAAAATTATAATGCATTATTGATCTCTCTGGGCATTTTTACAATTGGCTATAGAAGAAAAAGTGCCAGTGGCAGCAGCAAAATTGTCACAAAATGTATGTGTGAATTCAGGAACCCAGCATTCTTCAAGTCAAGAAGAACTCAAAAGCAATTGACTTTTTTCTGATTGGAATTTGGGAATAAATCACCACCCTCAACATCATGATACATGGCTGAAGAAACTGATTTTAAAATTATCAGTCACATACAACATCAAAAACAATAATAGAAAATAAAAATCTTCAGAATAACCCCTTTCCTTTTCTTTTTATGTGTAAAATATATTCTAAAATATTATTAGTAATGATGGCATAATGTATTATATGTTACACCTATAGTTTATATATATATATATATATACACTATCTTATTAGGGCCTTGTACAACACATTTACTTCCCTACTATTCCTCACAAAAATAAAAAGGAAAAAAAGGAAAAAGTCTTACAGAGAAATACTAATGTACTTCCAGAGTAGTTTCTTAAAATAAATTTCTAAGCAACAAAATGGATCAAAAATATTATGTTCTTTGAGAATAAAATCCCTACACCATCTTCAGTGGAGAGTGCAGACTTCTTTTTAAGTGAAAAGTTTTATAAGCTATCAGGGGTTTAAATGCTCCTGGATACAAACATGAAAAGGATAGTCACTTTGGCATGTTACTATTTGCATATAGGGTTTGAGTCACTGCCACATTGCCAGAGGTCATATAAGAGCTGGGAAAGAAGTATGGAAAAATGGATACAAAGGTCTTGCTCCTAGAAGGTTTGGGAACAATTTAAGGGGATGAATTTAAGTTCTTTGGGATAGAAGTCAAACGAAATATCTGACTGGAGGATTTTTATTAAGTGACTACATTAGAAACCCTGTCCCTCAGTTCTTCATGAAATGAGCAGTAAACTCATAATTCTTCATCAGTGTTGTAGAGTTGTATTTACTCTGGGTGGATAAGAAGTGGAGTCTTTCTCCATGGCTCCCATGAGTATCCAGCAATGCCCTATTATACCTGTAACTGATATTAGGTTGCAAATCTGTCTCCTCTGCTTAGTTCAACTTCTTTTTATTACTTGCCTGGATAACTGGCTCCCCCCAGTCTCTCTCTTCAAATTTAAACTATAATGCAATGTGCCTATCTATATCTAATTTTATAGGTAACACCAAATTAACCTTGGTAGAAAACTGACATTTATAAAACTTCTGAAGTTTTGTAAAATTACTTCCCTTCACATATTTAAATAATGGACAATATTATTTAAAATTTTTTGAGGGGCTATTTAATAATTTCTACCATCCTCTAAGACTACATGTACTGAAGAAATTCTGGACTTTACATTTTTTTTTGTTTGTTTTTTTAACTATGTTTCTTTTTTAATTTACTTGGTTTTATTTTGCTATTGGATGTTTGCATTATTTTATTGATTTAAAAAGAGTTTTTTTCACACATGAAGTTCATTATTATCATTTCTTATTATATATACATAAATAGATACATCTATACAAGTATTTTAAATAATTATCAATTTTTTCCATATGCTTTCTGATTTTGATGTCTTGGTCAGACACCTTGTATACTATGATTATATAAATATTTACCTATTATTTCTAATACTGTTAGGCTTCATTTTTATTTTACATTATTTAATCCATACTGGCACTCTTTGAATACTGTGTGAAACAAAATTCTCTACTCTTTTCAAAAAATTAGCAAATTTCCTGAAGCTATTTATTGACCTCTTATTCAAAGGTTCAAAATGCTGAAATATCATCTTTATCATGCTGCATGCTCTGTTGTTTTCCAAAAGATTTTTTCTCCCTCTGCTAACCAGAGGTAAACTCCACTTAACCAATGATAGACGTGTTTTATGTTTCAAATGCTGGTGCAAGCTCCTAATGAATTGTGTATTCCGTTGTTGTTACTTCTACACTGATTTTAGAATATCCCAAATCCTATTCAAAATTTTGGTTGTATTATTTAAGGTTATAGACAGTTTGCTTTTTTCCCCGAATTATTTCAGGTTTCTGTAGCTTCCTACATAGCAATAAGAAAGTTCTCTATTTAGCCATAGCTTTGCTTTTGTGATGTCTACCTGAAAGAGCCTCTTTATTTTATTTTTTTTTAGTGCTAAGCTTTATTTTATTTTTAATATAAATTTATTTATTTTAATTGGAGGTTAATTACTTTACAATATTGTATTGGTTTTGCCATACATCAACATGAATCCGCCTCTTAACTGAACTACTGTTTTCTATTCAACTTCCAGAATGAGGTTTCTAAAGGACAAATCCAGCCATGTTCTTTCTGGCTTCGAACTTTCCATTGGTTCTTCACTGAAGACAGGGGTTTTCTCCATTTGATTCACCCAGTAACTGACTGAATAGAACTGGCTTCAACAACAAACGTGCCAGAAAGCACATATTCCTTATTACTAAGCAATATGGTCTTCAGAAAAAAAGTAACAGTCCTCTTACACTGGCCTCCATTTTTTGAGGTGGTAAATTAGCACAGTTTTTGATCTGATGTGTGCATTGTAATACTTTCCCATTTCATAGAGTATCTGACAAAGTAAATTATAAGCCAGGTGCCAGTCTGTGGGTTGCTTTAAATGACAGTTCACATAGCACTAGATAGAATACATCAACATGTCAAGTAAAATGTTTGTTTATACTGCTTTCTTTTCTTTCCTATCTAAGGAAAATTAAAACAAATAGGTTCTTTAAGCGAAGAATATAGTAAATTCTATTGTGAGTATCTCTCTTATTTGTTGGAAAGAGAAAGTCACTGGAAAGAATAAGATGAGATAGAAGCTCTCGCCTTGACCCATTGGTTCCGGAAGGCTGATATCTATATAAATGATAACAAAAAATGGGTTGCCAAGAACTATAACCTTGGCATGCCAAGTGTCTTGGGAAACATTTGGCATGGCCCAGTAGTGAGGGCATGTTATCATCTTCTCTTGGGAATTCATCATGGTCTTTATAGAGATCTGGGCCAACAAACAGACAAGCATCATCTATCAGAGTATGCAGGACCATCATTCAATTGTGACCCTGTGTAATAGTAAACAATGTTGACAGTAATTAATTGAACAGACTTGAGTTTTCTCTATAACCTACTGTTGGAAGAGGATGGAATTCAACTTTGAACAGAACAAATATTTGGGGACAGTTTAAAGGGGAGGACTCTCAAGAAAGGAAACTGAATTTTCTTCTTATAAGGTATTAGAGGTTCAACTTAATGGGAAAGTAAGAGTTGTTACTTTATGCCATGAATATATGGAATGATCAATACATATTGTTAGCAACCATTTAAATAAAATGCATATGTTGAATGTATGTTATTAAATCCAATTCAATATTATTGAGTGCCAACTAATGGATTTCTATCATCCTCTTTGCTAGATAAATGAATGATGACTCAGATAAGTCAGCGATCAAATGGACAGGGTAAGTAAACAGAGTCACTGTGACACGAAACTTCTTTGCACAGTAACTATTTACTTTAATCATCTTACTTTACCTTAAACTTCCAATTGTCAGATACCAAAATGAATCCTCATTAATAATGTTGACAATGTTTATCACATTTCCTAGCATTCAATGAATGGAAGTTATTATTATCACTAAGTGCTTCCTTTGTGGCCACCTTGCTCTTATTATTTTATTTCATCTTCATAAAACCAGCATTTGGAATATTTACTCTAATACTAAAAAAAAAAAAAAGACACTGTGAATTCAAACATAAAACTTATGTGCTCTTGCTTGCATAGCTGAATACAAACACAAAGCACAAGTATCTCCTTGTGTGCTGTGAAGTCTCCCAGGTGATCAGTAAATATTGCTTGAGCTTTTTAAGAATGAAGTGTCTTCTGTTTTGTTCCATTGATCTATAGTTCTGTCTTTGTGCCAGTACCATACTGTCTTGATGACTGTGGCTTTGTAGTAGAGCCTGAAGTCAGGCAAGTTAATTCCTCCAGTTCCATTCTTCTTTCTCAAGATTGCTTTGGCTATTCGAGGTTTTTTGCATATCCATACAAATTGTGAAATTATTTGTTCTAGCTCTATGAAAAATACCACCAGTAGCTTGATAGGGATTGCATTGAATCTGTAGATTGCTTTGGGTAGTATATTCATTTTTACTGTATTGATTCTTCCAATCCATGAACAGGGTATATTTCTCCATCTATTAGTGTCTTCTTTGATTTCTTTCATCAGTGTTTTATAGTTTTCTATATATAGGTCTTTAGTTTCTTTAGGTAGATATATTCCTAAGTATTTTATTCTTTTCGTTGCAATGGTGAATGGAATTGTTTCCTTAATTTCTTTTTCTACTTTCTCATTATTAGTGCATAGGAAAGCAAGGGATAAATCCACACGCCTATGGACACCTTATCTTCAACAAAGGAGGCAAGAATATACAATGGATTAAAGACAATCTCTTTAACAAGTGGTGCTGGGAAAACTGGTCAACCACTTGTAAAAGAATGAAACTAGACCACTTTCTAACACGATACTCAAAAATAAACTCAAAATGGATTAAAGATGTAAACGTAAGACCAGAAACTATAAAACTCCTAGAGGAGAACATAGGCAAAACACTCTCTGACATAAATCACAGCAGGATCCTCTATGATCCACCTCCAAGAATACTGGAAATAAAAGCAAAAATAAACAAATGGGGTCTAATTAAAATTAAAAGCTTCTGCACAACAAAGGAAACTATAAGCAATGTGAAAAGACAGCCTTCGGAATGGGAGAAAATAATAGCAAATGAAACAACTGACAAACAACTAATCTCAAAAATATACAAGCAACGTATGCAGCTCAAGTCCAGAAAAATAAATGACCCAATCAACAAATGGGCCAAAGAACTAAACAGACATTTCTCCAAAGAAGACATACGGATGGCTAACAAACACATGAAAAGATGCTCAACATCACTCATTATCAGAGAAATGCAAATCAAGACCCCAATGAGGTACCATTTCACTCCAGTCAGAATGGCTGCTATCCAAAAGTCTACAAGCAATAAATGCTGGAGAGGGTGTGGAGAAAAGGGAACCCTCTTACACTGTTGGTGGGAATGCAAACTAGTACAGCCACTATGGAGAACAGTGTGGAGATTCCTTAAAAAACTGTAAATAGAACTGCCATATGACCCAGCAATCCCACTGCTGGGCATACACACCGAGGAAACCAGAATTGAAAGAGACACGTGTACCCCAATGTTCATTGCAGCACTGTTTATAATAGCCAGGACATGGAAGCAACCTAGATGTCCATCCGCAGACAAATGGATAAGAAAGCTGTGGTACATATAGACAAAAAAGAATACATTTGAATCAGTTCTAATGAGATGGATGAAACTGGAGCCTATTATACAGAGTGAAGTAAGCCAGAAAGGAAAACACCAATACAGTATACTAACACAAATATATGGAATTTAGAAAGATGGTAATGATAATCCTGTATGTGAGACAGCAAAAGAGACACAGATGTATAGAACAGACTTTTGGACTTTGTGGGAGAGGGAGAGGGTGGGATGATTTGGGAGAATGGCATTGAAACATATATACTATCATTAAAAAAAAAATTAAACTCCTTTGCATTTAAAAAAAAAAAAAAGAATGAAGTGCCTGTGGCAATGGAAAAGTAGCAATGAGGAAACTCATCTTTTGAAAAGAGTATTTTAAAATTGCAGCTTATTGTCTTTTTAAATTTATTTTTTAAACTTTTTGTATCTGTTGCCTCTATTTTGATACAATTAAAGTTAAATATAAAGGAAGAAGAAACCATAAATTCATTTTAACCTAACGTGCCAGTGAATAAACCTGAATTACCATTTTTTGGGTAATTATCTTAATATAAATGCATAGCTTCAAACCAATGTGAGATAGGTGACTTGCCCAAAGTGACACAGCTTTTCAATACCAAATGTAGTATTCAAATTCAAAATTAATGGACTCCTAAGCCAGCACTCTTTTAACTTTCCTACTGGTGCTGTGATAACATCAGGGAAAGTTTATTACTATTGCAAATGTTCTTACTTGTTTCTTCCCTTGTAAAGTGAAATCACCCTCATTTCAAACTAGTCCAAAGAGAAAGGGAGGAGTGATACCATCTCTGGGTATCTGACTTCCTCGTCAGTGAGAGGTTTATTCACAAAGAATATTTGATATTTGACATCTATCTGCCAGGGAAGCCCCACATTTTTAAAGAAATGAAGATCTGTTACTTGCCTGGAGGTTTAAGTGGTTAATATAGAAGCCATTATTTTGTGGAGAAAGAAATGTTCTATTTAACCAGTTTGTCAAATTTATATATCTAAAGGACACATCGTGTTGGCACCCAAGGGCAAAGTAAAATGGTTCTGCAAAAAAAAGTAAAAATGCCACTGCAATTTTAAAAAGATAAATCACACAAATAGTTCTACTACCTATTAAATTTTAGGACTGGTTTTCAAATTGGAGGATAATTCAGAATATCTAAGATAATATAGAAGGGAGGGGAGCATAACCCTGGTGCCCTTCTATTCTATTTACTAGCATTAGAGTCTTCCATAGTCAGAAAGTCACTGTTTCAACAAAGAACTTTCAAACAAAGAAAGTCTGTGTACCTCAGCACTGAAAGTCAACCAGAATCTAAAATATTAATTCAGACTCTACAACTTGGCAGACCAAAGGTGCTCAAGGATGTGCTTTATTGACACTTTGTTCATCTACTTAGTGTTGACATATTCAATACTTTAAAAATGAATTTTTACAAGTTTTTTTTCCTTAAAAATAGAGATTTCATAATATGAATTTTAACTGCTAACTTATTTCTTTCTACTTTTTCAAATCTAGCCCCAAATCTAAAGTCTGGCAACTGGAGAGGAGGCTAGGAGTAGGAAAATACATTTTTTCTGTTTGTTTTCTTTTTCTTTCCATCTTTTTGTTGTTGTTATTATTAAACTGTTTACTCACCTTTTTTTCACTCTTCAACTCCCTTCTCCTATTTCTACTTTCTGCAGTTAAATACTTTTAGGCTAGTGCTGAGATATGGGGAACATATTAAAAATGTCCCTGAATGAGCAGATATAATTGATATTGGAATTTGGCATACATCCAAATTCTGGTTCACTATAAGGTAAATTATTTGAGGGGGGGAGCAGTTCTTAGTATCTCCCCAGCTCATATGCAAATTCCAACTGCAGTTTCTCATATGGCTCCTTAATAACCCCACACACAGACCCTCATGCTTTGTCATCTTACTTATTATCACCTTGTACTGAGTTCACTTCACAGTGAGATACTCTGGCATATGCAAAACCCACTACAGTGAAGCAAGTTGTAGCAGAACTCCTCACAATGGACCACTATCTTTTTACTACTATTACTACTACTATGCCTTATTGTTTTATCTTATCTCCTTTAGTATATTCTCATATACTTGCATAACTTGCCTCCCAAATTCCAGCTCTCTAGGTTGTTCTCAGAAGACCCTCTCACTTGACCTGGAGGAGAATACACTGATAATTTTCCTTAATGAAATAGGTTCTCTAATGCCTATCTTTCATTAACATAAAAAACAGCATCCAGAAAAACGGTATAGATGAACCTATTTGCAGTCAGAAAGAGAGACGCAGACACAGAGAGTGGATATGTGGGCACAGAGGAGGGGGCGTGCATAGTGAGATGGGGACTGACACATGGGCATTGCCGTGTGTGAAGCAGAGAGTGGGACCCTATTATATAGTGCAAGGAGCTCAGCCTGGTGCTCTCTGCTGACCTAGATGGGTGAGATGGGGGTGACAGTGAAAGGGAGAGCCACAAAGTAGGGGATATATGTTTCAGTTCAGTTCAGATCTGTCACTCAGTTGTGTCCTACTCTTTGCGACTCCATGGACTGCAGCACGCCAGACTTCTCTGTCCTTCACCAACTCCCGGAGCTTGCTCAAACTAATGTCCATTGAGTCGGTGATGCCATCCAGTTGGTGATTCTCCTCCTGCCTTCAATCTTTTCCAGGATCAGGGTCTATTCCAATGAGTCAGTTCTTCGCATCAGGTGGCCGAAGTACTGTTTACATATACCTAATATATGCTTAATTCATTTTGTTGTACAACACTGTAAAAGCAAGACTACCACAACTAAAGAAAAAAAAAAAGCATCTAATACTTACTGAACAATTATTCTATACTAGTTGTTGTTTAAATTAAGCATACCACATAAAATGACTCGATTTAATATTAAGAATAATCTCATGAGCTAGATGTGGTTATTATGTGATGTTTAGTAGCTCAGTCATGTCCACTCTTTGCAACCCCATGGACCGTAGCCCATCAGGCTCTTTTGTTCAAGGAACTTTCCAGTCAAGAATACTGGAGTGGATTGCCCTTTCCTTCTTCAGGGGATCTTCCCCACCCAGGGACTGAATCTACATCTCCTATATCTCCAGCATTGCAGGCAAATTCTTTACCCACTAAGTCACTGGGGAATGGGTGGGTAGTCATTATATAAATATGAAAACTGAGAGTCTGAAAACTTAAGTAAATTAATGAAGGCTACTGAGTTAATAAAGTAGCTGAGTGTAATATATATAAGATAGATAACTAATAAAGACCTCCTGCATAGCACAGGGAATTCTACTCAATATTCTGTAGTGGTTGTGAGAGCTGGACCGTAAAGAAGGCAGATGCCAAATAATTGATGCCTTCGAACTATAGTGCTGGAGAACTCTCCTGAAAGTAACTTCAACAGCAAGGAGATCAAATCCGTCAATCTTAAGGGAAATCAACCCTGAATACTCATTGGAAGGACTGATGCTGAAGCTGAAGCTCCATTATTTTGGTCATCTGATGTGAAAAGCCAACTCACTGGAAAAGACACTAATGCTGGCAAAAACTGAGGGCAGAAGGAGAGGAAGGTGTCAGACGATGAGATGGCGTAATGGCATCACCAATGCAATGGACATGAATTTGGGCAAACTTCGGGAAATGGCGAGGGACTGGGAGGCCTGGCATGCTGCAGTCCACTGTGTTGCAAAGAGTCAGACAACAACAAGAGCATTTAGGTTTATTTCATTTAATCAGCATAAAATGAGACTGAGTACTATTATCATTCCCAAATAATGGGTGAAAAGTTAAGGCTCACAGAGATGCCACAGCTTGCTAATGCTAAGAGTTTAATGGGTCCAAGGCTGGGAGTCTGGCATTGTGGCTGCACAGTGCCTCAGAAATCTTCAAGACTGTCTCCCTCTAGAATGCTGAGACTTCACTAATTTAGGACAGCAGACACAACTAACTCTTCTACCATACCTAAGAAAATTTAAGAATCTATTAAGATGTAGCGAATATATCAGTTTTTATTTCAAGCTTTAGTTCAATTATATGAGAGTAAGTTATATGAAACATGGAGATCTTTATTGGACTACTGAGGGCAAGCTGAAAAGTATATATCAATATATCATCTCTCTGTGTATATATATATGATATACCCACATATACATGATTAAGAGGTTTAATAAGTTTTATAATTATTATTGTAGCACATGGCATATTATCCTATATCATATAATAAAACATCATGCTAGAATGTTTTATGTTATTGCAACTAACTCTTCCAGAAAAATAGGACACTATATTAGTGGGAGAATTGTTCAATGAATGCCTGCATCTTACATAGTAACTGATACTAGGTAAGTTAGACATATTTCCTTTGCTTTTATACTAATCTTGAAAAATATGGGTCTAATACACAATACAGCAAATACATAATACAACAAAGGTCCGTCTAGTCAAGGCTATGGTTTTTCCAGTAGTCATGTATGGATGTGAAAGTTGGACTGTAAAGAAAGCTGAGTGCTGAAGAATTGATACTTTTGAACTGTGGTGTTGGAGAAGACTCTTGAGAGTCCCTTGGACAGCAAGGAGATCCAACCAGTTATCCTAAAGCAAATCAGTCCTGAATATTCATTGGAAGGGCTGATGCTGAAGCTGAAACTCTAATACTTTTCCACGTGATGGGAAGAATTGACATTTGAAAAGACCCTGATGCTGGGAAAGATTGAAGGCTGGAGGAGAAGGGGATGACAGAAGATGAGATGGTTGGATGGCATCACTGACTCAACGGACATGAGTTTGAGTAAGCTCCAGGAGCTGGTGATGGACAGGGAAGCCTGGCCTGCTGCAGTCCATGGGGTCTCAGAGTAGGATACAACTGAGCGACTGAACTGATCTGAACTGAATACACAATATGCCATTATGGCAGATACTGTTGGCTCACCACTCAATAGTTGTTTCTTTCCTTATTTCTTGTCAACAGAAATTAATGTGAATCAAGAAGAAATTAGAAAAGCAAATTAAGAAAGAAGGCATGAATCATGATTGGTATAATATGGTAATCTGTCTCCTGTACTCTTTCTTTCAGATAGGCTTAGTTTAATGACACAGTTTGGGTCAATAAAAGAAAGGTAATATCTTCTATGGGAATTTTTGAAACATTTAATTTTAATCTTCACCAAAAAACACATGCACAAGAAAAAATCGCTTATGAAACTGCTTCGCCTTTCTTCCTGTTGGAACATATTTATTTAGGACATTGTGTTGGTGAGGCAGCATCCTTGTGATTTCCATGGAAAGAGCCTAGGCATGACATTCATCACTGAGCAGCATGACAGATGGACCCGCATCCTTGATAGCAACATAAAACCACTGCATTAATGTGGATTTGCTTCTTTCCTTCTTGGCTTATGGTAATTTGTTGTCTTTATGGATTCATTCATTGTTATCCTAGTATGCTGTTACCTGTAGAGGAACACTCTAATTGGCACACCCACCGTAACTTTGGAAAGCAGGCCCATAGCCCCTTACGTCCTAACCCCCAAACCTATTAAACTGTTACTTTGCATGGAAAAAGGGACCCTGTAGATGTAATTAAAGTTAAGGATCTTGAGAGGGGACAGTCTCTTAGATGGTCCAGGTGATCCCAATCTACTCATGAATCCTTAAAAGCAAAGAATCTTCCACAGGCTATAATCAGGGAGAGACATGATTAAAGAAGTATTATTTAATTCAAAGCCAGTATTTCTGGCACTGGAAGAAGGGGTCCAGGAGCCAAGCAGTGTAGATGGTTTTTTGAAGCAGAAGCAACAAAACAGATTCTTTTGTAGAGAATGCAGGCAGGAGCACAGAACCATTGCCCTTTTGGTTTTAGCCTAATAAAACTCACTGGGTTTGGGGCTTCTGACCTAAAGAACTCCAAGATAATATATTTGTGTTGTTTTAAGTCACCAAGTACACAGTGATTTGTTCTGGCAGCAGATAGGAGAGTAACATAATTGCTAAAGCTTAATAGTCTTGCCTAGGGGAATACATGTCACAGTGAGGTACTCAGAGGATGAGGGCTAATAAATTACATACATGGTCGTAGGATTGTCTTTGGAGGTGAAAAAATTACCATCACTCTTCTTCTTGGGGCATAAAGGATCTGTAGTGGATATTTATACCTTTTCAATGACAATTTACAAAGGCTACACAAAGATGTTAACTCTCAAATAAAAGTCTTATAAGATTGTCAGTGTAAAAACAAAATTCACTCAGCAAAAAATACACGAGAAACGACAATCAGTAAGACCAACAATCTGATGACAGATAAATTAACCTTTACTAAACATATATGAAGGCATTAATACACTTAATCCTTAAGAGTGGTTTGGAGAGGCAGGATGGGGAAGGGGTGGGAGGGAAGCACCAAAAGGAGGGGATACACACACACACACACACACATAATTATGACTGATTCACAGTGTTGTATAGCAGAGACCAACACAAAATTGTAAAGCAATTATTCTACAATTAAAAAAAAAAACTAAAAATAAATCTTTTAGAAAAAGACTAAGATAATCACCTCAAAGTCTCTATTAGTTTTCTATTGCTGCTGTAACAAATAAATTCATTGGCTTAAACAAACCAAAGAAGAGTAATTTCTGTTTCAAGAGAACATAAATCATGGATGCTTATTCTAGACCTACCTCACAGAGCAGCCTAACTTGCAACAAAATATTGCATCTCTATGCCCCAGTTTCTTCACCTGTGAAAAGTTTGTCCTTGCTGACAAGGTTTATGGTATTATTTAGATAATAGATATAAGGGAGCTGACACATAGCAGGCCTTAATCTCAGATAAATTCTACTACTCTTAAATAATGGCTTAAATACTTTGAAAAACACTTATCTGAACTCTCCCCCTGAATTAGATCTTTAATGGAGAACCATCTTATAAAGAGATATTTTGTTGTTGTTGTTGTGTTCATAGGCAAATGGGACCTTCCTCTCTCCCCCACCAAACTCCCCTATTGGTTCTTGCATTTCTTCCACAAAGCTCTGTGTCATGTTAAAAAAAAAAAAAAAGATTCTGTACTAAATAACAGAAATGGTAATTGAACTTTAGCATTAGGATTTGTTGAATTTAGAAAGTATAACCTCTGCAGAATAGAAAGACATCTTACATAGAAGAAAACAACTTTTACTACCAAAATTTACTCAATGTAAGAAGGATCATGGAAAACACACACACACACTCACATCTTTCACTGTGTTAAACTTCTGATAATTAAGGAGATAGTTAAGCATGTGAAATATCATATAAAAATGTTTCAGTCAGATTAAATTGATCAAAATAAGTGTAATAGTAGTCCTGAGTCATTTTGAAAACTAAAATGTAGATACAGATTATTACTAGGTACCCAAAGAGATACACACAGCTACTTACTGTCTACTGGAATAGAGACAGGCTCTTATTCTAATTTAACTCTTATTTCTTTGTGGTTTTCTTTTTTTAAAATATTACTCTCTGTTTTGATTTTTGTGTGTTTGTTCTTAATTATTTTGTCTTTCAATGTTCACTTTTCTATACTGTTAGAATATTCACCACTAGTAATTTATCTCCCTTACTAATCAAATGTCCACTTACTTTTATGTTGCTCCTCAAAACAATCGCAGTTATTTTGACTGTAAAATAAGAATAAACAGGCTCTGAGAGAGGCTGAAAAATTCTCATAGGATTAAAGTGCACTGGCAATTCTGGATCCTAAGAATCCTATTTCTCTAACTTTGCTGGGTCTTGCAAATGTGTTGAGCCAGAGTTGTCCAGGAAGCCTAAGCATGTCCTTACATCTTTTTCATACCAAAGGCTGAGAGAGATTCTAAGACTATTTCTCCTTATCAAAAGTTACTTTGCAGCCTAACATACTGAAGAAACTTACTTCAACTTCCATAGCAACCCTGTAGGCAATAGAAAAACAGAGAGCTCTGTAGTCAGTTGTAAGGGAGCAGTGGATTGGGAAATGGGAGACCTGGGCTCCTCAGTCCTTCCAGCCTCTCACTAATTAACCTCTCACTAATTAGAAATGCCATTTTTAATTACCATCATTTCCCTCTTTAAATGTGGTGAAAGCTAACTCTGTAAGACTCTAGGGTTCCATTATGTTACAACAGCTGTAAATTACCTAAGTGATTAATATGGCCTCTTCTGATGCCCCTGGAGGTCAGGTCTCCCTGGGGAGCAATGATGTCAAACACTGAGCTCAGCATCATCAGATTGAGTACTTGTTTTCAAGATCTAACTTAATAAAATAAGCTGAAATGATGAGAGGCTTGCTCTGAATTTGGTGTGCCATATGGTTCCCAATGAAACGGTGGATCTCACCTGGCACAGAGAACAACTTAGACCTTCTCAAATGTTTTATCGTGTGATGTGATCCTCATTGCTCTCCTGTCTTTAAATACCTTTGTGCTAAGTGCAAAACTGCCTGCTTGGTACTGTATTTTTGTCCTCCAGAAAGAGAACAGTGATTACCCTTCATGGCACACAGGTGCCTCCCTTTCCCGGCTCACCCTGCACTACTGTTTTCTGACTTGTATCTTCCATTCACATGGGTCTTCTATATTGAGAATCTCAAATTCCCTTATACATCAGGGCTTTTACCCACTTTATTCTATCAACTGGAAAGCTCCACTAACCCATCTAAGCCTGGTTAACTCCTTAGTTCAGTTCAGTCAACTCAGCCATGTTCGACTCTTTGCAATCCCATGGACTGCAGCACACCAGGCTTCCCTGTCCTTCACCAACTCCCAGAGCTTGCTCAAATTAATGTCCATCAAGTTGGTAATGCCATCTAACCATCTCATCCTCTGTTGTCCCCTTCTCCCACTTTCAAACTTTCCCAGAATCAGGGTCTCTTCCAGTGAGTCAGTTGTTCGCATTACGTGGGCAAACTATTGGAGCTTCAGCTTCAGCATCAGGCCTTCCAACGAATATTCAGGACTGATTTCCCTAGGATTGACTGGTTTGATCTCCTTGCTGTCCAAGGGATTCTTAAGAGTCTTCTCCAACACCACAATTCAAAAGCATCAGTTCTTCACTGCTCAGCTTTCTTTATGATCCAACACTCACATCCATACACGGCTACTGGAAAAACCATAGCTGTGTCTAGATGGACTTTTGTAACCAAAGTAACATCGCTGCTTTTTAACATGCTGTCTAGGTTGGTCATAGCTTTTCTTCCAAGGAGCAAGCATCTTTTAATTTTATGGCTTCAGTCACCATCTGCAGCAATTTTGGAGCCCAAGAAAATAAAGTCTGTCACTGTTTCCACTGTTTTCCCATCTATTTGCCATGAAGTGATGGGACCAGATGCCATGATCTTAATTTTTTATTTTTTTTTATTTTTTTTAAAGTATTTAAAAGATTTTTTTATTTTTATTTTTATTTTATTTTTTTTTAATTTTAGTTTTTTATTTTTTAAATTTTAAAATCTTTAATTCTTACATGCATTCCCAAACATGAACCCCCCTCCCACCTCCCTCCCCATAACAACTTTCTGGGTCATCCCCATGCACCAGCCCCAAGCATGCTGCATCCTGCGTCAGACATAGACTGGCGATTCAATTCACATGATAGTATACATGTTAGAATGTCATTCTCCCAAATCATCCCACCCTCTCCCTCTCCCTCTGAGTCCAAAAGTCCGTTATACACATCTGTGTCTCTTTCCCTGTCTTGCATACAGGGTTGTCATTGCCATCTTCCTAAATTCCATATATATGTGTTAGTATACTGTATTGGTGTTTTTCTTTCTGGCTTACTTCACTCTGTATAATCGGCTCCAGTTTCATCCATCTCATCAGAACTGATTCAAATGAATTCTTTTTAACGGCTGAGTAATACTCCATTGTGTATATGTACCACAGCTTTCTTATCCATTCATCTGCTGATGGACATCTAGGTTGTTTCCATGTCCTGGCTATTATAAACAGTGCTGCAATGAACATTGGGGTACATGTGTCTCTTTCAATTCTGGTTTCCTCGGTGTGTATGCCCAGCAGTGGGATTGCTGGGTCATAAGGTAGTTCTATTTGCAATTTTTTAAGGAATCTCCACACCGTTCTCCATGCTATATAATTTTTTAAATATAAATTTATTTATTTTAATTGGAGGCTAATTACTTTACAATATTGTATTGGTTTTGCCATACATCAACATGAATCCACCACGGGTGTACACGTGCTCCCCGTCCTGAACTCCCCTCCCACCTCCCTCCCCGTATCATCCTTCTGGGTCATCCCAGTGGACCAGCCACCAGCATCCAGTATCATGCATTGAACCTGGACTGGCGATTCATTTCATATATGATATTATACATGTTTCAACACCAGAAAGAAAAACACCAATACAGTATACTAACTCATATACATGATCTTAATTTTTGAATGTTGAGTGTTAAGCCAGCTTTTTCACTCTCCTCTTTCACTTTTGTCAAGAGGCTCTTTAGTTCCTCTTCACTTTCTGCCATAAAGGTGGTGTCATCTGCCTATCTGAGGTTATTGATACTTCTTCCAGCAATCTTGATTCCAGCTTGTGCTTCATCCAACCTGTCATTTCGCATGATGTACTCTGCATGTAAGTCCTACTAACCTTCTAATTTCATTTCAGTCATGTTTTCTTTCACAGACCCTACAACTCAATCAATCCCCATCGTATTATGCTCCCATATTGTGCTCCTTTTTATAGCCCCTTTACTAGGGTCACAAGTAAATATTTATTTAGCTATTTGATTTTTATTTTCGAATGAAATCACAGGCTCCACAAAGACAGAAACCAGAACAGTTCTTTACACACAACTGATTCTCTGTTTTACATATAGTTTATGCTTAATAAATATTGTTGAATGAATTAGTAAATTGATAATTGAGATTACTAGCTCAGTTGCACCAGTCTTCTCCTGCCATTAGCATTTAATGAGACAAAAGGCATTTAAAACTTGGCTTTAAAGTTTTAAAGCCAATGTCTTCAAGGATTTTATTTCTCCTAAGACTGTTAAGGATGTTCAGAATTTTATTTTCTATTTTTTTTTGCATCATTTTTCTTATTCTCTTCAAATCTTAGAGTTCAGTTGGTTTGAGAAATTAATTTCTTCTCTAGCGTGATAGGTTATAATGCAATGATTCAAGCATAGGGGAGAGGTTTATAGCCAGAGAGATTTAAATAAAAATCACCATCCTTCACTGTCAACATTTTAGTCATCAGGATCTGCTTCCTTCTCTCTTAAAGAAGAAATAATATTTTAAAATTGTGCATCATGAAAAAGTACTGAAAAACAAGTGACAACAGGTCTAAGGTGCCTTATATATAGTCAGTGTTCACAAAATCCAATTCCCTGGAGAGGAAGAAAGACATAAACAGATAGTCTGTGTCAATCATTGTGCTAGGGAGAATAAGTATGCCCTCCTGTGTCCAAGTCCCTAATCTCTGGAGCCTATGAATCTGATATCTTATATAGCAAATGTGGGGTAGCGGGGGTTAGGTTAGCTATCAACTGACTCTAAAATAAAGAGGTTATCCTGGATTATCTGGTGGTCTCAATATAATCACAGTATTTTTTAAATGTGGTAGAGGGGGTCAAAAAAGTAAGCATCAGAGTAATATAGAGGAGAAACTTTGTGAGACAACGTTGCTTTGGCAATGGAAAGAACCCATGAGCCAAGGAAGGTGGGCAGCCCCTAGAAGCTGAAAAAAAGTGGGGTAAAGGATCTTCTTCTACAGCCTCCAGAAAGAACACTGCCCCTCCAACACATGATTTTAGCCTTCTGCTCTCAGAACTGTAAAATATTAACTTGTGCTGTTTTAAACCATTAAATTTGTGGTATTTTGTTACAGCAGCAACAGGAAACTAATACAGTCATTATCATATTAGCAGCAGCAGCCTCTTTCTCTCCCGCATCATATGTATTTACATGTGTCTTTTTATAAATTCATATTTGTAATCACAAACACAGAGAAAAAGCCCACATAAATGTAAGAGGAAAAACACACATAAATTGTAAGACAAAATGCAAAATGTTTCTTCAGATTCAGGGACAGGCATGATTCAAAGTGACTCTCCCCTCTGTGATGTCCCTCAGTAAGCCAAATCCTACATCACTGTCATTAATCTGTAATTGTGGAAAGCATGCCCCCCTTATCAATCTCATTTTTTCTACCAGAAGTGGCTTTTTTTTCACCTTGGAGGTGAGACTTAGCTGAAGAAATGTGCCCTTCACACTGGAAAGGTCATGGTCAGCAGAAGGGAGACTCCATTAGCTGGACACATCTGCTTTCCAGGTGTCGGTAAATTCTATACTGGGCTCTTAGGTGCAAAGTTGTACATTCCATCAGTGAATAAATAGACCGGAGAGAATTAAACAGAATTGATACTGGCTGGCTGTCAGTCTCATATTAGAAAAGACAAAAAAATGTAATAATAGATAGAAGTGACTTTACACTGCTAAGCCTTATTGAATAATTCCATTCTCCCCAGGGTTACCTGCAGATGGAGGATTTTAAACACAATTCAAAGTCTGAAGGGCAGAGTAGCTGAAATACACTACATGAGCAATTAATGTTTATTAAACTAATATAGTTTGAGCCTTTTACAAAATAAAAACAGAATTATGAAAAAGAAAACATTGAAAATGATGAGCATCTTCTACTTCCATTTTCTTTCTATATTTTCTCATATTTGTGACTTTTTATTAAAAAATGATTAAATTCAGATATTGGGTCTTGGTTTATAAATGCAATTTGATGTTTCTCTTACATGATAAGTTATCATGTTAAATTATTTATTGCTAAATATATTTTCTCTGTATAAATTTGTGTTTAACCAAAAATATTCTGTTTCCAGATTCCACTATACTAGCACTCAAGGTGACTTCTTTTTCGCAATATAAAATTGCCTCCCCCAAACCACATGGTTAACAGTCATTAAAAGGAAAAGAAAAAAATAGAGCCCCCTATGATCACATTATTATGGTTAATCAACATTGTTTGAAAATTGTTTATTTTTTTCTACATTTCCTTGCTTTATATGCACACAGTCCCAAAATAGTTAATACAATTATAACCAAGGAACAGCCTCAAATATTTTATTTTCCAGGATATTTTATGAAAAATTCAAACATATAGAAAAGCTGAAAGAATTTTATAGCAAACACATGTATACCTACCACTTAGAGTGTATGATTAATATTTTGCTATAAGCTCATTGGGAAAGACTCCGATGCTGGGAGGGATTGGGGGCAGGAGGAGAGGGGACAACAGAGGATGAGATGGTTGGATGGCATCACTGACTCGATGGACGTGAGCCTGAGTGAACTCCGGGAGTTGGTGATGGACAGGGAGGCCTGGCGTGCTGCGATTCATGGGGTTGCAAAGAGTCGGACACAACTGAGTGACTGAACTGAACTGAACTGATAGTTGTTTTATAATGTATCTATTCATCTATCCATCATAGGTTCAAATCTATGTCCTTACTTTTCTTATTTTGCAGTTAATATTTTTCTGTGTATCTGTAATTTCTTAAGTGTCATTTATAAAGTTTGCATAGAAGTGGCTCTTTTTCAAATAAGCAAACTGAATTTTTCTTTTAAAATGTTATCATAAAAGGTATATTGAATTTAGAAAATATTAAATTTATGAACATAATTTACTTTCCAATTATACTTGCTAAACATTTCATTGACAGCCAATTATGTGCCAGTCAATGTTGGGTGCTGTGGCTATGAAGATGAATAAAATACCTCTTTTGCCATAGGAGTGCTCTACTGGTAGGAGAGACTGCCATTTAATTTAATTCTGGGCAGTACAATAGGACAATCACAACAGTAAAGGTATGTACAGGGTTCGGATATAGCGCAGAAAAAGACATCATTAACTTTGTCTGGTCTGACTAGAGAAGACTTTACAGAAAATTTAACAACTTAATCTTACAGAATTCAGTGGCAAAGAAGTTTGGCTCCCTATGGAAATAATGATCTGTACTCCTCATCCCATCCTACGCTTTTTCTTGTTTAAAGAACTACAGTTGATTCAATTATCCACAATCAAGTTCTTCAGGGGAGGCAGTTTCAGCCACATTCCCAGATTTGGGTGGTTTATCAGAATTCATCTGAAGCCAATCAAGCATGGGACCATTCCCATCATCAATGACATGTTTAGGTCCTGACATGTAACATGATTCTGGACAATGAGTCAGCTGAGGAGTTTCCAAGGAGCTTCTCGGAAAGGTTTTCCCTACTCCTTAAATGTAATATCCAGCACTTATAATGGGGAACTTAAAAAAAAAAAAAAAAAACCTCTGCTATCTTCACTATATTCTCCCCAGGAATGGGGTAGGAACCTGAGCCCTTCATGTTATCCATTGGATATACTTACCAACTCTAGATCCTGACTACTTCCAGACTTCTTATTATAAAGTTATACTTTTCTTTGTTGTTTACTACATTTAGAGATGGCCTTTTGTCACATTGCTACTGCCTAAAAAGCAATCTACCTAAAACAAATATATCTGTTTTAATGAGTAGAGAAGGAGGATTTTGGCAGAAGGAGACATGAAACAGCAATACAGACAGCTGCGTATAGAAATATTAAATGGCGCTGAATGCTTAGATTCTAAAATAAAAAGAGAGGTTCAGACAGAAGAAGGAAAGAAGGCTTGAGAGATAGACAGTTATGATAACAGGGTAAAACTTGTTTTCATGTTTATATGATCAAAGGTAAAGTACATGTGGCTTGGGGCTTTTAAAATAGCTTACTGTCTTGAAAATGACACAATTATTGCCCTCATGATTTTTCTTTAGCCTGAAAATTTCAGTGTTATTATAGCTTTGGTACCAGATCATAAAATTTTAAATTAGTGACTCAGTAATTTCTTCTCCAAAGGAGAGCACTTTCTTATCATATTAGCCTTGCAGAATCTACATAAACCCTACCTATATAATCCATAAGGGTGACATGATTACTGAGTACCACTTTTCCCAGAAAAATACTACAGAATAATTGAGAACAACATTCTATAATGAAAATATCATCACAAGATAAGAATAGCTCATGAATCAAGTCAGAGGCCTTCTACTTATTCATATGACCTTACACTTTTTGTATTTTATTTCTACATCTGAAAAAGTGAAAACTAAAAAGCTTTCTTTTAAAAAGAAAGCTTTAAAAGAAAAAAAGGGCATGGACAGGTTAGGTGGAGTAATTAATATCCTCACACTTCTATTACCTTCCACCTTTCCTCAATGAAAGTTATGACCTAATGAGATCTCCACCAGGCTAAAGGCAGTGTCTTTGGGGTGGAGCGGGGGGGAAGAGCCATAGCCTAAAAATAACAAACACTGTGAATAGTTTTAATAGGAACAGAGTAAAGGGACAAAGTAAGTAATTAAATATTTAATGCTACTAGGAGATTATAAGTAGAGAAAAACATATGGGAGATCCCTATAAGTTAATGATTCCTCAACAAAGCAGGTTTGCTTAACCACAGAGATAAGCGGACTTGCTTAGCAATATAACCATGCATCAGAGGCATGAGATATGTCCCCAAAGAATAAAACAATGATGGCCTGAGACCCACATCCTACCCAGTGAGTTCAGCACCTAGGACATGCATCTCTGCGCACACTAAAAACAATAATATAAGGAAAAGGTGACATTATACTGAAACCAGAGATGATTTACCATTTCCTAGCATATGTTACTACGTTTTTGTTCATTTCCATTGTGCCATGACAGTCCTGCTTTGATCATTTAGGGACAAGAAAAAACCCCAGTCTGATGTGGAGGAAGAGCTGATGATGGAAGCTTGATGCCTATTCAAGAATGAAGAAGAAAAGTGAGGAAGAAGATGGTTTTCTCCCCACACCTCACTTTCCTTTTGATTATAAAACTGTAGCCCACTAGGTTCTCAGGACACAGCACCCTCTTCCCCACTTTCTTGTAAGACTCACAAGCATCCTATTTTAATAAATCACACACATATATATATATGCACATATGTATATCACTTTGCCTCTTTCTGAATTCTTTCTGTGCTGAGACATAAAGAACGAGAGTTCCCCAGAGCCCCTGAAATGCCACTGAGCAGTTTCAGCTTGGTTGAGGTTAATATTGCTGCCCTTCAAGAGTGGTAAATATTTTTTTGTAAGTCATTTTTAACGGTCATTTTTGAGACTCACCAGCTGGTTCAGGAATCATAATTTGACACACACTGAGTATAACTGGTCCAACACAGACAGACCTGAGTTGGATCTCAAAATTTAATTTTTAGAAGCAAAATAATGTAGGTTACCAAGCAGCTCTCTGCCTCAGTTTTGACATGTGTTTGAAGCACAAGCTAAAATCAAGATTGCCAGGAGAAATACCAATAACCTCAAATTTGCAGAAGACACCACCCTTTAGGTAGAAAGTGAAGAGGAACTAAAGCCTATTGGTGAAAGTGAAAGGAGAGTGAAAAAAGCTGGCTTAAAACTCAACATTGAAAAAACTAAGATCATCACATCTGGTCCCATTACTTCATGGCAAATAGATAGGAAAAAGTGGAAGCAGTAACAGATTTTATTTTCTTGGGCTCAATATCACTGCAGATGGTGACTGAAGGCATTAAATTAAAAAAGGCTTCCTCCTTGGAAGAAAAGCTATGACCAACCTAGACAGCACATTAAAAAGCAGAGACATTGCTTTGCCAACAAACGTACATCTGGTCAATGTTATAGTTTTTCCAGTAGCCATGTAAGGATGTGAGAGTTAGACTATAAAGATGGGAGGAATATGTTGGAGAAATGTGAGGTAGGAGGGAGGTTGGCTCCTCTTTCAGTGCCCTTTAAAACTGTGGTAATATACACACCACTCCATGAGAATCAGGGCCCCTCTGGCGGTGTGCTCTCCATTGGCAAGAAGCTTCAAACATAATTCACATTTTTTCCTCTGTTTCTGTCTCTCTCCCCACTCCCTTCCTCAATACTTTCTCCATCTCTCATTAATAATCTTTAAAATTTCTGCTTAACAGTAACAGAAAGCAGCTTATACCTCCATGTCAGGTAGCGTTGCTAAATACCCTGGGGATGCATTTGTTGGATCAGACTGACAAATTACCATGCTTCTCAATCTTTGGAAAAAATACCTTCTCTCTACTTAATCTGACATATCAACCTGAATTAAAACATTTCAAAACTTCCATGAACATGACAAGAAAGGTGCATATGTCTGTGTGTATTTGTGTGTGTGTGTGTATGTGTGTGTGTGTGTGTGTTGGCCGGGGGGCAGGGGAAGCTTTCCATTTCTCACTGCCCACATAGAATTTCCACAGGCATATCTTGGTGTGAACCAGAAAATATACATTAATATTTTCTGATAGATACAGTAAAGATCACAATTTTCATTTGAAACTTTTGAATGGAAATAGCATTTTCTTTAGGAATCAGTTCCTATGTTTGCATTCTGCCTGCATTCTTTTCACTATTTCTTTGGCCAACTAAATCACCAACAATATTGCCTGTAGAAATGTGCTTATTGTTAGTCAGTGCTTTTGCCTTTTTCCACAGAGGATTTGAGGTGGCCTTTGGCTTATTTGGGCTTCTTGGGTTATTTTCCAAAAAGAAAGTAATTCAATTTCAAGTGAATTATTGTCTCTGTGAAATATATTGAAGTTAGCTTAATAGTTAAATATTCAACAATATCTATTCCACAGAAAACTTTAAAAAAATGCCTACAATGTGCCAGACATTGTGATAGATTGTAATGCCTGGTAAATATTAAAGATCTTAGTACCAGTTACCAAGTTAAATGCTATTTATCACATTGAATACTTATAAAATAATTTGAGCTGAATGCATTTACTCCATTTTGCAAAGGGAAGGAAAGGAATCCTCAAAACAGACAACTGAAGGAAGTTCATTTATATATTAATGTCTCTTTTTCAAACAGGCAAACTTGCTTGACCCAGGTAAAATAAGTGATAAAATACAATCAAGACTCAAGTTTTACAAGTTTTATGAGCTCTAAAATAATATGCCATACTGCCTAATAGAATACCCTTACCAGGCAGTGTCAAACAGTTTGAGAAAACATTTTGGGCGTTCACAATCTCATGAGGATTTTAAATGATAGAGAGAAAATGAATGAGGCAAAATGCCAACATTCAAGACATCCACAGGCAAATAAGATGCATATGCTGCTCAGCTTTTATTCAAATCAACAGAGGTATGATAGAACTTAACTTTCATTCATGTAGAATGCTGCGTCATAGATATAGAATTTCAATTCTTCTGTTTTAGCTTTTCTTAGAGTCTTCTGTGTGCAACACTAGTTCCAAAAGGAGATTGTCATGGGTCAGTTCTCTAGAAGCAAATCCCGAGTATGGATTTTTGAGCAAGCATTATGGAGGCAATGATCTCAAGACAATTATGTCCATAAAGTGGAGTGAAGAAATCAGGACAGGGCAGAGGACAAAGCAAATTGGTTTATCTGGAGTCTACCATCAATCAGCCTGCAGGTCTGTGTCCAGCCACTAAACTAATGGCACAATACAAACAACTTTGGATTCCTGAATGTGGTTCCTCTAAGTTCTCAGATTTTTCCCAAAGTAACCTAAATGTCCATCAACAGGTGAATGAATATAGATGATGTGGTACATACACACAGTTGAATATTACTCAGCTATTAAAAGGAACAAAATTTGGTCATTTGTAGAGAGGTGGATGGACCTAGAAACTGTCATACAGGGTGAAGTAAGTTAGAAAAAGAAAAGCAACTATCATGTTAATGCATGTATGTGGAATCTAGAAAAAATAGTACAGATAAACTATTTGCAGGGCCGGAATAGAGACACAGATGTAAAGAACCGAAGTGTGGACATGGAGGATGAGGTGGGGGAAGGAGGACAAAGAAGTGTGATGAACTGGTCTGCGATTGACATATGTATTGTCATGTGTGACCCAGCTAGTGGGAACCTGCTACATAGCACAGGAAGCTCAGCCTGATGCTTGGTGATAAGCTAAAGCAGTGTGATGGAGGTGGGGAGGGGGAGATGGAGGTGGAGAAGGATAGGACAGGGGTGGGGTTGGGTGGGGTGAAGTGGAAGGGAGATCTATGAGGGAGGGGTATATGTATACATTTAGTTGGTTCATTTAATCGTACAGCAGAAACTAACACAATTTTTTTAAAAAAGCATATCGGAGTGACGGAACTATCTGAAAACCTATTTTGCCAATCAGCCTAGTTCTTAAAAGATTCAGTGGTCTTAATATATAATTTCTGCTTGCTAAAATGACTTTGTGGACAAATACATTTTGGGAATATTAAGTTAAATTTATTCCTCTAGTGAAGAACACCTCAGGGCCTTTAACATAGAATGGTTTGATATGGCAATTCAAGAGGATAAAATGCTTTATAGGATTTTAAAACTTAAGTCTATTTTGAATTAATTTTGGTTCAGATTATCTAACATGTGTAGTGTTTTATATAGAAAACAGAAACAAACATATGCACTTTTAAAAGAGCAACTGTTTCTTGGATGACCTGCATCAGAATCAACTAGGTTCTTATGTGACCTGCAGATTCCTAGGCTCATTTCTAAAAACAGTGAATCAAAATCACTGAAAACTTGTCCTGGAAATCTGCAGAACAGTAAGCATTGCAGGTGACTCTGATATGTCTTAAAGTTTGAGAACCTGCACGCTGCCTAGCATGAGTGTATGTGTGCATATTTTTAATCTTACAGAGTACACTGGCTTTTTATAAACTATGTACTCTCTGTTGAACAGCTTTCAATAAACTTTGATCTGATATGCTGTCATACAACCCACTTTCGGCAACGATGACCAAGTGCTAGAAACTCTGCTATGGAACTGACTAGAACTGTCAACAAACATGTTAACTTTTGCATCACTGTATTTGTTCCCTGAAGAAGCATTACTTGAGGAAAAAAGTCTGAGAGATAAATGGCAGAAAGAGTGTTTCTTTTCTGATAGAAATTATAGTTTCCTAATGGAAATGGAAAAATGCTTTCCTGTAATATTGATTATTAAGAAGCTTGGAAACAAATTCTGGGTTGCCTTTAGTAGCTCAATAAATTGTTATAACTAGGCAACAGGTTTGCATTTGCACCTCCCTTAATAATAATAAAAATAATATGTTACTACTACTTATAAGAATAACTCAGATATAATAACTACTATAAGAATAACTCAGCATTAATAATAATAAAATAATAGCATTCATCAAACTGACTAATTTGTCATGCTCTGTGTTAATCATGTTACATGCAATAACTTATTTAGTCTTCGAACACTATGCAGTACGTACTCTAGTTCACATTTTAAAAACTAGTAAACTGAGGTTTAGAGTGATTATGACATTTGTCCAGATTATGAAGGTAGTAGATGCAAAGGAGTGATTTAAAATGAGAATGTTAAACTCTTGAGACAGTCTGCTATATTTCCTCCCTTTTGGCATGATTTATAGTATTATTTAATAAACAATACCACATTATTTTGGTAAGCTACCATAAAGGTTTTGTGGAAAATGATAAGAAACACGTGTAGGAAGAGGAGCAAACTATTAAATAAATAAATATATAAATGTATTTAAATATTGAGGTAATGTAGTCTAAATAGTTTGGCATGTACAACATAAGATCAAGAAACAAATTTTATTTTCCTCTTCTGCTGATTTCAAGTCTTTGATGGAATAACAATAGACTCAATTTTAAGTAGTCAATAATTATTTCACCTAGGTTTTTCAAAACAACAATATATAAATAGTGATTATAGTTTTCAGTATCATTCAGTCAGTATTTATATTTTAGCTAAATTGTTAAGACTTTTAAGATACTTATACAGTGTCCTTATGTTACAGACACTTTCAAAATGATGGATTCAAAATTTAACACATTTTAATTACTCATACATGCTTCCTGAAGAGGCAATAGTAATAACATCTTTGAATTTTATCTTATAAAATTGAAGAGGTTCAGTTACTTTACCAAGATCATGAATATCAAAGGGAGAATTATATTAATTAATTAAACAATGTGTATTTATAGTACAAGACCCATGATTTTCATAATTCTGAAATCTGTTTTTTTAATTTTAAAAAGAATAAATTGGAGACCCATAAGTTTTCACTTTCACAGAATTACAATAATCCAGAGACTAAGTTTGTGAAGAATAATATTGACAGAATCAATCATAGAGTTCAATGGAGATTCTTAGTGGAAATGTTTAAGGAGAGCTTTAAGAAACTATTATTATCCAGAGAATATAGTCAACATAGCCCAAAATAGGACAAGACTTTCCTTTTTTTTCTCATTAGCCATTTTCATTGTTTGACCCATACCCTTAATTGCAATAAGCTCAGTTACAGATACAGGATGAAAGTGGGGGAAATTCTTAAGTCATCTAAAATGTAACCTTTTAGGACATAACAATTACCATAAATTTCATTTTGGTCATTTGAGATGGTGATTATAATAATTTATGGTAAAGCATTCAACAAATCACTTACTCATTTTTCATAAAACATCTTTTATTCAATCAGAAAAAAATCTGCTGTTTCTTTTCTTTTTTATATAGGAAAAAATTATTTATAATGGGTATTTAGAAGGGAGGACAGAGAATGTAACAATAATTGTTTTAAAAAGTGTGTCTGTTTGCAACTGGGGACCTACTCTACAGGACACCCTTAAGTTATTCCAGTGTAGAATGAGTTTACATTGTTTATACTCATTTTGGCAGGCATTCAGATTAATGAGACTGTTTTGGAAGAGAGAAGATGGTGAAAGAGAGAGACTGAAAACCACAGTCATAGAAAACTAACCAATCTGAACACATGGACCACAGCCTTGTCTAAGTCAATGAAACAGAGCCATGCTATGTAGGGCCACCCAAGATGGATGGGTCCTGGTGGACAGTTCTGACAAAATGTGGTTCACTGGAGAAAGGAATGGCAAACCACTTCCGTATTCTTGCCTTGAGAACCCCGTGAACAGTATGAAAAGGCAAAAAGATAGGACACTGAAGGATGACCTCACCAGGTTGGTAGGTACCCAATATGCTGCTGGAGATTAGTGGAGAAATAACTCCAGAAAGAATGAAGAGAGGCAGCCAAAGCAAAAACAACAAACTCCAATACTTTGGCCACCTGATGCGAAGAACTGACTCATTTGAAAAGACCCTGATGCTGGGAAAGATCGAAGGTGGGGGGAGAAGGGGACGACAGAGAATAAGATGATTGGATGGCATCACTGACTCGATGGGCATGAGTTTGAGTAAACTCTGGGAGCTGGTGATGGACAGGGAGGCCTGGTGTGCTGCAGTCCATGGGGTCTCAAAGGGTCAGCCATGACTGAGTGACTGAACTGAACTGAAGTGAATATTGATAAAAATTAGCCATTCTATTTATAACGGGAAAAACGTTTAATAGGAAATAGCAATGAAGAGACTACTCAGAAAACATGACTATAATATTTCACTGTGTGGTGGACACAGTAGAATTGGGGTGATCCCCAATGAGTCACATATTTATATAGTTGTCTTCACTTGATTGCAGGATGAACCTGTGACTTGTTTCTAACTAACAGAATATGTCAAAGGTGAAGAGATATTGCAAGTGTAATTAAAGTCACAGATTAGCTGAATTTGAAATGAATTATTCAAATTATTGAATTTGGTAGATTATTCAAAGTGGGCCTGACATAAGTGAAAACCTTAAAGACAGATCCTCCTATATGAGCAAACATGTTGTAAGCAGCATATGGCAGGTCACATGGCAGAAAACTACAGTAACCTGTAGAAGAAGAGAGTAGCCCTTGATTGACATCCTCTGTCCTGCAGCTGCAAGGAAAGAAAAGACTCCTGCCAACAACAAAATGAGCCTGAAAGAGGACTTGCAGTTCTGAAATGGGACACATCCTGGTCAATACTTTGATTACAACCTTGTGAGAACTTGCACAGAAGCCTCCTCTGGGTCATACCCAGACTTATGAAGCAAGAAAACAGAAAGATAACAAGTGTATTTAACTTTAAGACTGAGTTGCTGTTTCTTCTTTTTTTTTTTTTTTTTTGTAATTTATTGCACAATCATACATAACTAAGGCACACTACTTAAACCCTTTGATGCATACACCTCTGGGGAAAAAATTAAGAAGAAAGGCCTTTTTGTGGAAACTTAGACTTCTTAGTATTGGCAACCCAATCCAGTATCCGTGCCTGGAAAATCCCATGGACAGAGGAGCATGTGGGCTACAGTCCATGGGATTGCAACAGTTGGACATGATTTAGTGACTAACCTACCGCAGACCTCTTAGTCATCTCTCACCATTTTCTCTGATGTTCCCCAAAATGTACACTTTGCTCTTACCATCATGAGCTATTTGTAGCTTGTCTGACCTGCTATTTCATAACTCAAAGTTTATACCGGTTACAGTTTATTCAGGAATGTGCATTTCCATTGTGTGAAACATTCAGGATTCTGCTTTAGTAGACATGTACTGATTTAGCCTAATAAGTGTTCATTCATTTTGAATTTGTTAATAATGTATATCTCCCTCTTCAATTCTGAACTCTCATGGCTGGCAAGGAGCAAAGGATCCTTTGTTCAAAGGATTAGAAAGTAATTCAGTTTTGTCCAATCAGATCACCACATTTCCCTAGGCACAGCAGTTAGGTCAGGTATGGGCATATAACACATCTCAAATCAAGGACTTGCATAAAACTATTAAGAAGATGAAGCCTCTGTTTTTTTGCTAAAACTATATGAAGTCCATATACAAACTTAGAGCTCTTTGGCACTACTTCTTGAAAACTGACAAAGATGCCAATATAGGGGAAAGCAGAAATAAGGGAATTATGGAGAAGTATGGGGGCAGGAGGAGAAGGGGACAACAGAGGATTGGATGGCTGGGTGGCATCACTGACTCTATGGACATGAGTCTGAATGAACTCTGGGAGTTGGTGATGGACAGGGAGGCCTGGTGTGCTGCGATTCATGGGGTCGCAAAGAGTCAGACACAACTGAGCGACTGAACTGAACTGAACATGCCCAATAAAATCATTTGGACATTTAGATAAGTCATGCTTGAATGTTCCCTGAATGAATAATCACTCAACTTTTATTTTAATTAGGTAATATAAACCTAAAAGGGTGAATCCATACCACTAAATTTAATTAATTCCATACGTATTTAGTAAGTGCTGTATGAAAGGTAGGTATCCAACATTTTCCTCAGCATTCACACAGTGGTCTTTGTCCATATTTTGGCTTGTACATATTCTCTTGTCCATCATTCTCCAGATGTCCTGTTTAAAAGGTATTTTGAGGACCATTCAGATAAATCAGAAGTGGTCACTCTCTTTGAGGGATCATAAAATAATGAAAAAGGGAGAAGAATTTTGGAAAACTATGAGTGACTGATGCAAAATAACACAAAAGATAACCTAGATAGCATATTCAAAAACAGAAACATTACTTTGCCAACAAAGGTCCATCTAGTCAAGGCTATGGTTTTTCCAGTGGTCGTGTATGGATGTGAGAGTTGGACTGTGAAGAAAGCTGAGTGCCGAAGAATTGACACTTTTGAACTGTGGTGTTGGAGAAGACTCTTGAGAGTCCCTTGGACTGCAAGGAGATCCAATCAGTCCATTCTGAAGGAGATCAGTCCTGGGTGTTCTTTGGAAGGAATGATGCTAAAGCTGAAACTTCAGTACTTTGGCCACCTCATGTGAAGAGGCTCATTGGAAAAGACTCTGATGCTGGGGGAGATTAGGAGCAGGAGGAGAAGGGGATGACAGAGGATGAGATGGCTGGATGGCATCACTGACATGATGAACGTGAGTCTGAGTAAACTCTGGGAGTTGGTGATGGACAGGGAGGCCTGGCGTGCTGCGATTCACGGGGTCACAAAGAGTCGGACATGACTGAGAGACTGAACTGAACTGAACTGAACACAAAAGAAAATAAATAAAATTTGAAGTCTGAAAATAAAGAACAGTTTTGATAAGAAGATAACACGTGATTTGGGATTAGATGGATGGGTTGGATTTTAACATATGGTAATGTGTGAGAGGGTTAAGATTACTTCCTGTTGGAGGATTATTGTTAAATAAATCATGAGGACTATGACTAGGCTAATGGCAATTATTCTGATGTCAATGAACATGCCATCAGGAAAATGGTTTCAGAATGGACAAGCAGTATAGAGTTGCACAGTGGCCTAACTTTGTATACAAGGGATCTAGATATTGTTTATTAAGTGAGAGCAAACATTTATTGTTATTGAGGATAGACTTTGAGCCTTACACACGTCAGGATAATTTCAATTTTAATGAGCAATGGAACAACTGATCTACCTGCTTAACATGCATACTCCCAAACCCCATCCATGGGTATTTTCATTCATTACATACGGGAAAGAGCCTATAACTATGTATTATTAATATACCCCCAAAGTAAGATAAGTATCAGTGTACCATTTAGGTCCCAAACAAGGAAAATTTAAACAGTGAGTGAGGGTGCTATTTATAGCTTTTTATAATAGATGTATATTGGGACTATCTATAGTAAATCAATATGCGTGGTATTTTGGTGGGATTTCCTCCATAAGCAGAGCCTGAGATGAGGACTTGGGGCCCGACAATTTATTGGGAAGAGCAACAGTGATAGAGCAGATGGATACAAGGATAGAGAGAAAATGTTATTGAGCTGATACACGTTGTGAGCAGATTAATCCCACTGAGAATCTCTAACTTTGCAGACTGATTCTCATGGATGCTTGAAAGAAATTTTAAATGGTACCATTTTGGAAACCTCTATGGGCTTCAATATTCTAAGCACAGGGTGATGAAGAAATCATTAACTAATTAATTTTTTTAAATAACTTAAAAGTAAAGAGTGGTTGCAAGGGGAGGATTGGTTTTGCCTTTGGATGGATTAGAAGTGACAGATACAAAGAAGCAAATCTGAAATCCTGAAGAAGGGTAAAGGATGAAGATTTTAACTTTGGAATGTATCTACACAGGCATGATAGATGAAGCCTCACGAAATAAGGAAATCACTCAGAAAGAAATGGGAAAGGAATCTGGACAAAGAAAACCAGCAATGAGCAAGAAGAGACAGAAGGACAAATCTGTCATCCTAATTTATTTGGGGAATGTATCAAGATCAAGTTTGCTTTGTATTTCTGACCCACCAGAAAGACAAAGAGTTAACAACTACTAATTAAAAAGTACTAGAAGAAGAGATTGTATCTTGCTTCTTAGTCCAGCCAGAAACCTCAATTTGCAAGCCATATAAGGAAACAACCTCAAAAGAAGGGATTGATAATTGTGTGTGTTTCTCTCAATTAATTGTGGCTGTCTGGAAGGGTGATCCACTAACAGAAGGAGCCGGTCCTGGAGAAGGTCAAATTGTGTATAAAAAGAGATATGGATAAGTCATCCTAGCAGCTCAACCTTAGGTCATGGCATAACCACTTGTGCAAGGAATGACGGTAGGGAGTTCTGTCTTTAATAGCAGAATGTGCACAACCCAAGATATGGACCAAGACCACCACATGAATGCTGCGGGAAATTCTAGATGGGGATCTGAAATAATACGGCAAATTTTCTCGAGGACCAGAAACCACTCCTCTTTTAGCCAACAGTAGGAACATGGAGGAGTACGTTTATTTCTAACACTAAGAACAGGGACAAAAAATAACAGTTTTACTGTGGATTTCTTAGTCAGGCTTTGACCTGGGACTTGGCAGTTGTAGATCAGAGACTATGAAGGCATGCGTCGGACTTGTAGATGTCTTCCATTAAAAATATATGAGTAAGACACCACAGAGATTTTATAGCCATCATTCTCCTGGTATCCTGGAAGAAAGAGGGTGATACCTAGGTATATGAACTTCTGATTACCCCTCACTCCAACCAGAACCTGCTGCTATATTGTATTCAAGCAGATGGAGAATAGGTCCTAGTAATAGTGTGGCCCCCACTTGATTTGAATTTCAGGACAAGAATGTCTTGTGGGTTAAGAGTATTTCTGTACTTATGCTTGGGTTCCTATATCAGCCTGGCAATTTACTAGATACATGATCTTGAACAAAGTATTTAATTCAGTTTCTCCATTTTTATAACAGGTGATAATAAAACTATCTATATTGTAGAGTTATAGGAAGATATCCTTAACATCATTCACGTAAAGCACTCATGTTGCCTGGGCCATAATTCTTATCACAGAATATAGATTCAATAAGATAAGCTAGTCTTATTACTAGTACCGAGACATTTTTATGACATAGGAATGTGAACATAAAATTATTTTCACTGTATTATTCAGGCACAAAATCAAAGTGGCCCAGTAGCTCCTAGCTGACCTGTGTGATTGCATGAGAGACAATTAAAAACAAAAAACAAAGGAAGAAACAGGAGAAAGAACATAAGAAGGGTTAGAGGAGGAGGAAAAATGAAATACTTTTGGGTGAGAAAATGAAATCATCACTGGGGTCAATACAGAAGAGGAATGCATCTAGGGTTTGGTGCCTGAGGTCACCTAGTATGCTCCTATATAACTGATGGCACAGCCAGGATAAATCCAGTTGATGAAGTAGGTTAATACTATGTTCAGTATGAAACAAAGAAGGGAGAGTAATGCTTGTTATTCACTTTGGGAAGACTTTTAACTTGGAAATTAGAAATAAGAGGGTGTAAAAGGTTGACTAGTCCCTCTTAAAAATCCATGCCTACTCAGAACCTGGGGATGTAACTTTACTTAGAAATAAGGTCTTCAGAGATATAATTAGTTACGATGAAGTCAGACTAGATTAGTATAGGCACTAAATATAGCCACTGGTTTCCTCATATTGATAAAAAAGAGAACAGATACACAGAGACACAGAACACAGAGGGACTGAAGTGATGCCTCTCTCTACAAGCCAAGGAAGAGCAAAGGTTGCCAAGAGCCACTAGAAACTAGACAAAGACTAGGGAAACACAAAAAGTTTCCCTCCAGAGTCCACAGGGTCTGTGACTCTGCCAAAAACTGTCAGAGAATTCCTTTCTGTTGTTTTATGCCACCAAGTCTGTAGTGGTAGTTTGTACTGGAAGATCCAGGAAGTAAAACAGAGGCTAAAAACTCTTTTTTGTGGAGGGTGGGACAAAGTATATATGTAAATAAGGGTGAGAGAAGCATACATATTTTCCTCCAAACTCTTTATTTTGAAAACAATCAGCCAAAAAAATGTGAAGGAAGGGTAAAATGAAAAATAATATAAACCTTATGTAGATTATCTAAATATTAATATCCTGCCACATTTTATTTCTATGTCTAACAATTTTTTTTTCTGAACAACCTGAAATTAAGTTGATGTCATCATACATGAATTGAAGAAAATTCATTAGTAAGTATTTCAACATTCATCTCCTAAGATAATGACATTCTCACACAGAACCATAATGCCATTATCATACCTAAAAATGAATGATAATTCCATAGTATAGTCTAGTTAATAGGTTGCATTGCACTTATACAACTGCCTCCAAAATATCTATTTTTGTCTTTTGATCCAACAGCCTACCAAGTATCACAAATCACTTCTGGCACTTGTATCTCTTTAGACTCTTAATCTGGAATAAGACTGCTGTGTTTTCACTTGGTCATTTGTTCATCATAGCACTAATTAACTGATAACTACATGTCTGAAATCATATTGTAAAAGAAGACAGAAAGGAAGAGGAATAGGAAGAGAAGGAAAGGGAAAAGAGAAGACAAACAACTTCATAGCCTAAATATCAACAATCACAAAATCCACCATAACCAAGAAATTTAGTTAAATATTTCTAAAATATAGCTGTGAAAGTATAAGTTGCTCAGTCGGGTCCAACTCTTTATGACCCCATGGACTATGCAGTTCATGGAATTCTCCAGGCCAGAATACTAGAGTGGGTAGTTGTTCCCTTCTCCAGGGGTCTTCCAAACCCAGGGATGGGACCCAGGTCTCCCACACTGCAGACGAATTCTTTACCAGCTGAGCCACCAGGTAAGCCCAAGAATACTGGAGTGGGTAGCCTATTCCTTCTCCAGCAGATCTTCCCAACCCAGGAATTGAACAGGGGTCTCCTGCATTGCAGGTGGATTCTTCACCAGATGAGCTACCAGGAAAGCCCTAAAATAGCTGATGATATCATAAAACCCAGCTAAGTTAGAAAACAGAAATGATGGCAAATCAGTTATCCTACATATAAAAGAAATCGCTTTTATAATTTTCCTAGTAGAAATTCTCTATAGTTTACTTTTTCAATATTAATAAACAAGAGTTCTTAAAAAAAGAAGAAGAAGAAACAAGAGTTCTAGATGTTTGAAGGATAGGATGGTCCAGGTAAAGTGTTTGGAAGAAGTATAATAATATATTTGGAATTTTTAGTGCTTAGTAGAAATTAACTCTCTGCTCTACCTCACTGTTCTGTGTATTCACTTGGAAATTCATTCTGATAATTACATTTATGAAGCCACTGCATCTTAATGCAATCTTGTGAATTTGGTATTATTATTTTCATTTTAAACATAAGAAAATAAAGTTCAGAAAAAGTAAACAACTGGCCCCAAAGTAGTCATCTAATTCCTGGACAAGAGTAGAATCCAGTTACCCATTCTACAAGGTATTTCAAAATCTTGGAAAGAAATTCTTCTGTGATTTTATTACTGTAATATACAGTTTATAATATGACTCTGAGGAAATTTGTAAAAAAAAGTCATTTACTCAAATTTTAAGGATCTTACCAAGCAAATTAGAATCATTTTTTTTTAATCTATTGAATAGCTATGTTAACATTATTTTTCTTTTATCACCCACTCTGTAAAGTTATAATGCAATGCTCTGAATGTTTGTCACATTCATTAAGGGCTATTACATTAGAAGTGTACCTTCTAATTTGGCAGAACTTAGTGTTGTTGACCATGTTCTTTGTGTGCTGGTTCCAAGTAAGGCTAAAGAAACAGAATTGTAAGAAAGCATAATTTATCCTTGTCTCCTATTGTAATTTTTTCTAAACACCTACATTTGATCATGGAACTTTTGAAACATATAATTTTATGTTACAGAATGACTTACGATAATTTTCTACCTCACTACCTCTCCTGGACTTGAATGTTATTGTGTCTATAAAATATTTCTAACATACTCAAAGTCTAGGACCAGAGGCACAACTTCCTGTGTTTCTGAAGTTATTTAGTTATTACCTGTTCTATTCCCTCATCAAATACACCTATCAATCATCCATGAGGCATCAGTAAAGAATGAATTTTGCATGATATAAAAAAATTTTCACTGGCTTAATAAAGTAGAAGTGTCTGCTCAAGTAATAGGAGTTTGTAGTTAAGCAGCTGTGTTGTTAATTCAATGGCTCAAGAACTTAGGACTAGATACTGAGGCCATCAATACGACCCTGTGGGAGAGACTAACATATCGAAGTTACAGCAATGAAGGACATGGATACAAGGCAAAAAGTTTCATGCCAATTGAGTGTTCTCTTTTAAAGAGCTACAAAGTGAAGTGAAGTTGCTCAGTCATGTCCGACTCTTTGCGACCCCGTGGACTGTAGCCTGCCAGGCTCCTCTGTCCATAGGATTCTCCAGGCAAGAATACTGGAGTGGGTTACCATTTCCTTCTCCAGGGATCTTCCCAACCCAGGAATTGAACCCAGGTCTCCTGCATTGCAGGCAGACACTTTAACCTCTGAGCCACCAGGGAAGCCCTTAAAGAGCTATATTTAATCCAAACTCTGGAAAATTCTTAAAGAGATGGGTGTATCAGATTACTTTAACCTGTCTCCCGAGAAACTTGTATGCGGGTCAAGAAGTAACAGAACTGGACATGGAACAACTGGTTCAAAACTGGGAAAGGAGTGTGACAAGGCTGTATATCGTCACCCTGCTTATTTAACTTATATGCAGAGTACATCACTCAGAATTCGAAGCTGGAAGAATCACAAGCTAGAATCAAGATTTCTGGGAAAATATCAACAACCTCAGATATGTAGATGATACCACTCTAATGGCAAAAAGTGAAAAGTAACTACAGAGCCTCTTGAGGGTGAAAGAGGAAAGTGAAAAAGCTGCCTTAAAACTCAGCATTTAAAAAAACTAAGATCATCACATCTGGTCCCATCACTTCATGGCAAATCAGTGGAAGCAGTGACAGATTTTATTTTCTTGGGCTCTGAAATCACTGTAGGTGGTAACTGAAGGCATTAAATTAAAAGATACTTGCTCCTTAGAAGGAAAAAGCTATGATAAACCTAGTTCAGTTCAGTCTCTCAGTCGTGTCTGACTCTTTGCGACAGCACATCAAAAAGCAGAGACATCACTTTGCCAACAAAGGCCCATCTAGTCAAAGCTATGGTTTTTCCAGTAGTGATGTACAGATGTGAGAGTTGAACCATAAAGAAGGCTGAGCACCAAAGAATTGATGCTTTCGACTTGTGGTGCTGGAGAAGACTCTTGAGAGTTTCTTGGACTGCGAGGGGATCAAACCAGTCCATCCTAAAGAAAATCAACCTGAATATTCATTGGAAGGACTGATGTTGATAATTTGGCCATCTGATGCAAAAAGCTGACTCACGGGAAAAGACTCTGATGCTGGGAAAGATTGAAAGCAAAAGGAGAAGGGAACAGCAGAGGATGAGAGAGTTAGATAGTCTCACCAACTCATGGACATGAACTTGAAGAAACTCTGGGAGATAGTGGATGACAGAGAAACCTGGTGTACTGCATGGATTAGTGATTGAATAACAATGACGACTGTAATGGAGCAGGACCCTATGGTCCTTGGCCCCGACTGCCATGTCCTCTGTCTGTCTTTTGTCTGTGGAAAAACTTTAGCCAGAGAATAAGTGCAATTGGAGAACTGAGAACATGCAGATAGAAAGGAAAATGGTCAAAGGAGCCCAAAGAGAATGTGATGACCAGATTGTAGTCATGACATAAGCTTCCACATTTCTGATAACTGGCCTCGAAGAAACGGAAACAAACTACACACAGAACCGAAGATTAACTGTGCCTAAAACAATCAAGACAACGTGGTCCAAACCACCGATGACCAATTTCAAAATGACTGTCAGAGCTGACTGTACTGTTACTGCATGTAGCCCTCTCCCTCTGACTATAAAAGTTTTTCCCACTAACTATCAGTGGGGCGAGGCTGCATTTGGACAGGCATCCATTCTCCCCTCTGGTTGCTGGCATCTAAAATAAAGCAAACTTCCCACCAACTGGCTTCTTTATTGGCTTTGGAGCAGCAAGTGGCCAAACCCGGCTTTGGGTAACACTACCACATGACTCTCTTGTGCGTCACTATGGCTATAATTAGGTGATCTGATCAATCTTATCTGCAAGGGAAGCTGGAAAACTTTTCAGCTATGAATGTGCTTCCCTAAATGCAATCTGGGTTCAATTGATATGTATGAAAGGAAGACTAATTACCAGGTAGGCAGCTTGCAATTTTTGCATCATCGTTCCTCAAGCAAATATGTACTTAACAGTGACATTGTGCAGAGCCAAAGCCCAGAGTAGAAAGGACAATTATGAGCTCACTGATGTTGTAATACTGGATTTGTATGAAAATTCAGAAAGTAGAATGGGATAATAAGATGCTGTATATATATAGTGAGAGCTAGCTGGTTTTGAGTTTTTGAGGATGGGTACTGCTTACTTCATCACACCTCCTGATTCTAAAATAATATTCTAAAATGATAAAATAACATCTAAAATCATATTATTTAAAAATTTTTTGCCTCAACAAAATACCTAATGGGTTGTGTGGTAGATTCATTAGCAATTTATACATATTGATTATCTTTCAGAATTAGCCATGCCAATTCAACAGACTCATAAGTATTAAGTGGCTGGAGACAAATGGAAAACAATGCACCCAGATGCCCATTAAATATAAGTACTGACAATCATAAATCACTGACTTAGGAAATTTTGGTGCACTATAGAGATTTTATATTTTAATATTCTCCTTATATATATGAGGAAACTGAGGCAGAACAAAGAAGTGACATTGCCAAGATCAAACAACTAGTTTGTAGCATAAATAAATGTAAAATAATTTCCAGCCTCTTAAATCAGACTTATTTCTACTACATCTAAAACCAGTTACCCTATCTCCAAATTCTCTTCTTCTTTTCTATACAGGCATATGTTGGAGATATTTCAAGTTAGTTTTCAGGCCACCACAATAAAGTGAATTATCACAATAAAGCAAGTCATATAATTTTTTTGGCTTCCTAGTATATATAAAAGTTATACTTACAACACAGTCTATTGAGAGTGCAGTACCATCACATCTAAAAAAATGTACATACCTTAATTTTAAAAATTTCAAAAATGCTAACCATTATCTAAGCCTTCAGTGACTCATAGCTTTCTGTTTGTGGAGAGTCTTTCCTCTGTGTTGATGGCTGCTGAGAGTGATCAGGGTGGTGGTTACTAAAGCTGATGTGGCCATTAGCAATTTATTAATAAGACAACATTAAAGTTTGTGTCATCAATTGACTCTTCCTTTCAAAAGCAATTTCTCTGTAGTATGCCATACTGTTGGATAGCATTTTACCCACAGTAGAACTTTTTAAAGAAATTGGAGTCAATCCATTCAAACTCTGCTTCTGCTTTACCAACTAAGTTTATGCAATATTCTGAATACCTTGTTATCTTTTCAACAATCTTCACAGCATCTTCACCAGGATTAGATTCCATCTCAAGAAACTACTTTCTTTGCTTATGCAGAAGAGGCGACTCTGCTCAAGTTTTCCAGAAGATTGTGGCAATGCAGTCCCATCTTCAAGCTCCACTTCTAACTCCAGTTCCGTCACTGTTTTCACCACATTTGCCGTTACTTATTCCATTTAAGTCTTAAACCCCTCAAAGTCATCTATGAGCAGTGAAATAAACTTCTGATCTCTTTTTCATGAATCATTAATGTTCTTAATGGCATCTAGAATTCTTTCCAGAAGGTTTTTAGTTTACTTTGTCTAGATCCATCAGAGGAATTACTATCTATGACAGCTAAAGCCTTACAAAATACATTTCTATTTCTGAAAAAAAAAAAAAAAGACATGAAAGTTGAAATAACTCTTTGATTCATGGGGCTGCAAATGGATGTTGTGCTAGGAGCATTAAAACATATTAATCTAATTGTACATCTCCATCAGAGCTCTTGAATGACTAGATGCATTGTCAATGAGTAGTAATATTTTAAAAGGAATCTTTCTTCTGAGCAGTAGTCCCTAGAGTTGCCTTAAAATATTCAGTAAACCATATTGCAAACAGATACACTGTCATCTAGGCTTTGTGTTTCCATTTACAGTGCACAAGCAGAGTAGATTTAGCCTAATTCATAAGAGCCATAGAATTTTCAGAATAGTAACAACACTAGCTTCAACTTAAAGTCACTAAACTGCATCAGCTTCTAATAAGAGAGTCAGTCTGTTGTTTGAAGCTTTGAAGCCAGGCACTGACTTCTCCTCTCTAGCTATGAAAGTCTTCGATGGAATCTTCTTCCAATTAAAAGGCTAAACATTCTTTCTGGCTTACTTCACTCTGTATAATCGGCTCCAGTTTCATCCATCTCATCAGAACTGATTCAAATGTATTCTTTTTAATGGCTGAGTAATACTCCACTGTGTATATGTACCACAGCTTTCTTATCCATTCATCTGCAATACAGTATACTAAAACATATATATGGAATTTAGAAAGATGGCAATGATGACCCTGTATGCAAGACAGCAAAAAAGACACAGATGGGTATAGCGGACTTTTGGACTCAGAGGGAGAGGGAGAGGGTGGGATGATTTGGGAGAATGGCATTGAAACATATATACTATCATGTAAGAATCGAATCACCAGTCTATGTCCGATGCAGGATACAGCATGCTTGAGGCTGGTGCACGGGGATGACCCAGAGAGATGTTATGGGGAGGGAGGTGGGAGGGGGGTTCATGTTTGGGATCGCATGTACACCCGCGGTGGATTCATGTCAATGTATGGCCAAAACAATACAGTATTGTAAAGTAAAATAAAGTAAAAATAAAAATTTAAAAAAATAAAAATAAATAAAAGGCTAAACATTGAAAAACGCTTGGTGTATACACCTTCATATAACTTAGCTAGAACTTCTGGATAACTTGCTAGAGCTTCTATACCAGTGCTTGCTTCTTTATCTTACACTTTTATGTTACAGAGATGGCTTTCTTTTCTTTTCTTTTTCTTTTCTTAAACCCATGAACCAACGTCTGCTAGCATCAGACTTTTCTTCTTCAGCTTCCTCACCTCTCTTAGCCTTCAAAGAATTGAAGAGAGTTGGGCCTTGCTTGGGACTAGGCTTTCACTGAAAAGAATGTTGTGGCTAATTTGATCTTCTACATAGATGACTAAAACTTTCTCCATATCAACAGTACAACTGTTTCACTTTCTTATCACTTCTGTGTTTACTGGAATAGTACTTTTAATCTCCTTCAAGAACTTTCCTTTGCATCTACAACTTGACTAACCAGCAAAAGAAGCTTAGCTTTCAGCCCATCTCAGCTTTTGATATGCTTTTCTCACTAAGGTTAATGATTCCTAGCTTTTTATTTTCTTCCTAGCTTTTCCTAGCTTTTAATTTAAAGTGACTCTTCTTTCCTTGGACACTTAGAGGCCATTGTAGAGTTATTAAATGGTTTAATTGCAATACTGTTGTGTCTCAGGGAACAGGGAGGCCCAAGGAGAGGAAGAGACATAGGGGAACAACCAGCTGGGGTAGCAGTCGGAACATATGTAAGATTTATTAAGTTTGTTGTTTTATATGGGCACAGATCGTGGTATCCCCAAACAATTTACAAAGATCACTGATCACAGATCACCACAGCAAATATAATAATAATAATAAGTTTGAAATACTGTGAGAATTACCAAAATGTGACATAGAGTCTTACAGTGAGCAAATGCTTTTGGAAAAATGGCGTCAACAGACTTGTTCAACAAAGGGTTGCCACAAACTTATCAACTGGTGAAAAATTCAATTATCTGTGAAGTGCAATAGAGCGAAGTTTAATCCAACAAAGTATATCTGCATTTATTAGTGATACCATTATCATGTCACCCGGTGGGAAACTACTGATCAAGATACTCAAAAAATATACCTTTTTAGACACAGATTACAAAATATTTCTAACATACTTTAAAAGTTAAACATAGATATATGGCTATAGATGTACAGGATTAATATGGTATATTTTAAAATGAGATTTTTTAAAGCTATGCAATGTCAAAATTTGTAGCTACAGATACTATGCAGATACTAGTTAATAGGTTTACTGGTGTGTGTGTGTGTATAGCTTTCTGAAAAATTTACAATTTGAAGGTGGAAATTTAGGATTATTATCCTTTTTCTAACTCCAACCTTATCCACAGTACAAATGATACATTTATATTTACACAGACACACCACATGCATGCATGTCTCTCAGTATGTAACAATGTAGTCAAAGAGATGAAACTTACATTGTTTGGGGAAATCTATAAGGTATTTAAATATCTGTCTCTAATATGACAGAGAATGTGACATTAAATCTCATAATAAAATTATTTAGAATAACATCAAAGCTTTAAACAAAACAAAATATTCAGGCAAGTAAATGCCTAAGACAATGTTAAAGATATTTACCAATTAATTAGATAGTACAATTAAAAATAATATTTTAATCTAACTGATTTGTAGAATTAAATCTAGGTTGTCCAAGAGAAAACAGACTTATTATTTATCCAACAGCAAGCAAGAAATATCAGGAACACTAAACAGAACACATAAAATTCAAAAAATTTTTTGAGCTTTAAATCTTTCTGACTGTAAACTTAATTTAAAACATAATTATCGAAAACAAGTGCCTTGATTTCAGGGTTTGCTAAAAATAAAATAGGTTTTTAAAGTCTGTCAACATAGTTTTTTGTCAATTTGACAGAGATAGTCAGTTAATTTTTATCCCTCCCCACCCCCTGGAGCTTATATTTTTCCCCCACTAAGGAGAAAACACATTCATTCTAAATAACCCCCAAACCAATACAGTACATCTTGAAATTCTTTAATTTATTTTATAACATCACATATCACTATATGTTTCACATTTCATGTATTTCACCATAGGTTATATTCTGGAAATGTATGAAGAATGATGAGGAATGGTATGTAAATTCAAATAAAATGCATTAAGAAGTTTATTTTGGATTTAGATGTTTAATAACCAAGCAAATACTCACATGTCACTTTCAGTGAAGCTCTCAAGAAAGTGTGGTGGGATTTTAGAATGAAAATTACAGATCACTGACACAAATATAAATGACCACTTAACAGTTTATACTAACTGGTATAAATATGATATACCTAAAACAGTAACTCAATTTGCTATCCAATACTTAGAGTAGAACCCCTTTCACTATTTCTGGGATACACTCAATGATGGATTTTCAGAGGAAAGAGTATCAGTTCAGTTCAGTTGCTCAGTCGTGGCTGACTTTTTGCGACCCCATGAATCGCAGCACGCCAGGCCTCCCTGTTCATCACCATCTCCCGGAGTTCACTCAGACTCACGTCCATCAAGTCAGTGATGCCATCCAGCCATCTTATCCTCTGTCGTCCCTTTCTCCTCCTGCCCCCAATCCCTCCCAGTATCAGAGTCTTTTCCAATGAGTCAGCTCTTCTCATGAGGTGGCCAAAGTACTGGAGTTTCAGCTTTAGCATCATTCCTTCCAAAGAAATCCCAGGGTCGATCTCCTTCAGAATGGACTGGTTGGATCTCCTTGCAGTCCAAGGGACTCTCAAGAGTCTTCTCCAACACCACAGTTCAAAAGCATCCATTCTTTGGTGCTCAGCCTTCTTCACAGTCCAACTCTCACATCCATACATGACCACAGGAAAAACCATAGCCTTGACTAGACGGACCTTAGTCAGCAAAGTAATGTCTCTGCTTTTGAATATACTATCTAGGTTGGTCATAACTTTTCTTCCAAGGAGTAAGCGTCTTTTAATTTCATGGCTACAGTCGCCATCTGCAGTGATTTTGGAGCCCCCCAAAATAAAGTCTGACACTGTTTCCACTGTTTCCCCATCTATTTCCCATGAAGTGATGGGACCGGATGCTATGATCTTCGTTTCCTGAATGTTGAGCTTTAAGCCAACATTTTCACTCTCCTCTCACTTTCATCAAGAGGCTTTTTAGCTCTTCTTCGCTTTCTGCCATAAGGGTGGTGTCATCTGCCTGGCAATCTTGATTCCAGCTTGTGTTTCTTCCAGTCCAGCGTTTCTCATGACATACTCTGCATAGAAGTTAAATAAGCAGGGTGACAATATACAGCCTTGATGTACTCCTTTTCCTATTTGGAACCAATCTGTTGTTCCATGTCCAGTTCTAACTGTTGCTTCCTTACCTGCATACAGATTTCTCAAGAGGCAGGTTAGGTGGTCTGGTATTCCCATCTCTTTCAGAATTTTCCACAGTTTGTTGTGATCCACACAGTCAAAGGCTTTGGCATAGTCAATAAAGCAGAAATAGATGTTTTTCTGGAACTCTCTTGCTTTTTCCATGATCCAGCGGATGTTGGCAATTTGATCTCTGTTTCGTCTGCCTTTTCTAAAACCAGCTTGAACATCAGTATAAAAATGTTTTAATTTTTTAAACAATAGAAATGTCTATTAAAGTTGTTCAGATAAGTTTAATAATGCAGTTTTGATGAATTACATTTAAAAAGCAATTTCAAAGTAATATAAATTGGTGAATTTATACCATGTCAGAGATATTGTCCTAGACAGTGTACTAATTAAGTAACTAAGTGTGCCCTTCACTATCCAAGTTCTTACCACTAAATAGCTATTAAAAGGATGAAAACTTTAAAATTATGACAAGTGTAAAAATGCTGGTAAAGAAAACCTTACTGCCTTGCATTATTGAACACTGCCATATTTTCAGAAGAGTAATAGCAAAATCAATCAAGTTAAGAATATTTACATGAGATGAATTCATCCACTGAAAGGAAGATCCACCACTTAACGAGCATCTATCACATTATCAGGAACTGAAACAGGTATCTGCTTGTTTTCATTATGAGAAATAAATTAAATAATATATACAGAGGATAGTCAGTATCCCACAGTAAACAAAGGATAGACGTGAACTTTGAACTTAACTTTCCGAAAGTAATGTCTACTCTTTTCTATTATTTGTCTCCAAATGTAGCATCCAGATTAGCTTCACTATATTGTAAGGACAATACTGTACTTTAAACATGATACAGACAGAATATTAACCTGGTTTAAATCTGAAATGATATTAATTTCATCAGAGATTAATTACCCTTGGTGGTTACACAAGAAAGAGAACTGCAGAAGTTAGAACATTTGTCGCACAACATACATCCACAATTCTATTCATGCAATTGACATATATATTTTTTAATATCATGAAAGGTCTTTACTCACTTTTTTCACATTTCTCTTCCTGATGAAATTCATAAACCTGCAAGTAAAATTTCAAAAATGACATAATTTAGCTGACTTTATCAGATTATATCACAAATAGATAAGTTCTTAAGAAACTATAACATTTCAGTTCAGTCAGTTCAGTCGCTCAGTCGTGTCTGACTTTTTGTGACCCCATGGACTGCAGCACACCAGGCTTCCCTGTCTATCACCCACTCCCGGAGCTTACTCAAACTCGTGTCCATTGAGTCGGTGATGCCATCCAACCATGTCATCCTCTGTCATCCACTTCTCCTCCCGCCTTCAATCTTTCCCAGCATCAGGGTCTTTTCAAATGAGTCAGTTGTTCCCATCAAGTGGCCAAAGTATTGGAGTTTCAGCTTCATCATCAGTCCTTCCAATGAATATTCAGGACTGATTTCCTATAGGATGGACTGGTTGGATCTCCCTGCAGTTGAAGGGACTCTCAAGAGTCTTCTCCAACACCACAGTTCAAAAGCATCAATTCTAAAAAAAAAAAAAAACAAAAAACAAAAAACAAAAAACAAAAAAACCAAAAGCATCAATTCTTTGGTGCTTGGCTTTCTTCACAGTCCAACTCTCACATCCATACATGACCACTGGAAAAGCCATAGCCTTGGCTAGATGGGCCTTTGTTGGCAAAGTAATATCTCTGCTTTTCAATATGCTATCTAGGTTGGTCATAACTTTTCTTCCAAGAAGTAACTGCCTTTTAATTTCATGGCTGCAGTCACCATCTGCAGTGATTTTGGAGCCCCCCAAAATAAAGTCTGACACTGTTTCCACTGTTTCCCCATCTATTTGCCATGAAGTGATGGGACCGGATGCCATGATCTTAGTCTTCTGAATGTTGAGCTTTAAGCCAACTTTTTCACTCTGCTCTTTCACTTTCATCAAAATGCTCTTTAGTTCTTCTTCACTTTCTGTCATAATGTTGGTGTCATTTGCATATCTGAGGTTATTGATAACAAGGATGTGAGAGTTGGACTATAAAGACAGCTGAGCACAGAAGAATTTATGCTTTTGAACTGTGGTGTTGGAAAAGACTCTTGAGAGTCCCTTGGACTGCAAGGAAATCCAATCAATCCATCCTAAAGGAAATCAGTCCTGGGTGTTCATTGGAAGGACTGATGTTGAAGCTGAGACTCCAATACTTTGGCCACCTGATGTAAAGAGCTGACTCATTTGAAAAGACTCTGTGCTGGGACAGATTGAAGCCAGGAGGAGAAGGGGATGACAGAGGATGAAATGGTTGGATGGCATCACCGACTCAATGGATGTCAGTTTGGTAAACTCTGGGAGTTGGTGTTGGACATGAAGGCCTGGCGTGCTGCGGTTCATGGGGTTGCAAAGAGTAGGACATGACTGAGCAACTGAACTGAACTGAATTGAACTGAAAAATGTGTTTTTATTTGTATATGTCACAATCCAAAATAACTAATTTTAATTCATATTTCTTTGTTATTTTCATGTGGATTTTTGTCAAGCCTACTAAGGTAAAGGGAATAAATTAATCTAATGTTTTCTAATCAGTGAGAATAACATAAATTTTGAATGTATTCCAGAAGAAAAGCAAAATTAGCAATGATTGCAATAATTCCTACAATATAGATTTTTGTGATAAAATATAATGTCTTAAAAGATATTTCTTCTTCCTAGATCAATTATATTGCTTATATAATAGAGATTTCCTTTAATTATCCTTAGTTTTTCACATCCAGCCTTCCACATGTGTGAATTATTTCCAGATATCTTTTTGCTAGTGAATGGCGCTCCTCATTTATACTTGTTAAAACAAACAAAGTCAAAATGATAGAGAGATACAAGAAGGCTTAATTACTGTGGAATTAATTTTATTCTAATAGCCAGTTCTTGTTGAGATCTAACTCAAGGTCTAAATTCCAGTAGAGTCCACACTTACAGAACATTCTAAGAAGGAAGAATGCTTAAAGTGACTGGTAAGAGAATTTTATGGTGGGAGTAGATATTAAATAGGCTTTAAATACTTTATTTCTTATGTGTGTTAATTTCTTCACTACATTAAAAAAATACATACATTTTTTTCAGTACCAAGAGTGATTTGAAATGAGTCTGAACCGCACAGATTCAGCTGATAATAAATGACAAATTTGGGTGATTCAGACAGGAATTTGGATCACCTTCACCATCTTCTCTACCTTGTTCTTCCCTTATGAAGAAGGACACTAACTTTGGACCACAAATACATAAATACTAATTAGACAAAGAAATGGAGAATCGAGTTTTTGATATTTGGGGGTATGGGAGGACTCTCTTTTGCTCTCTTTTCCTTCTTTTCTGTCTTTCTCTCTCTCTCTCCTCCCCTCCCTCACACTCCCCTGCAATTCTTAGTGTGGTATCTCTGAATTTCAGATTGCTTCTCTATGTTATTTTATGCAGCAAAATGTGATGTTTCTGAGGATGCCTTCTGTTCATCAAAGATCTTGCTCTGGAATTGCCCAAGAATATGAGAATTACAACAATCCTACTCAGAATATTATTGAGAAATTTTCTTTTCTTGGCATGTTTATCCTTGAGTTGATTTCCTAAACATATATTGTCACTGAAATAAGAGATTTTACAGGCTGTATTTCCTAGGAGTTACATAAATAAATGAAACAACAAAAAAGGAGTCTTTGACAAAACAATTTCTGATTTAGTATACATATAGGTTGTCTCAGATAGTCTTGTCAAGAAATGCTCCCATAAGCATATTTCTAAATATTTCTTTATGTGCTAATGTGCTAGTGCAACTCTTTCTGTAGCACGACTCCTAGAAATGAAATTGGCTGGGAAGTGGGTAAACACATTTAAAAATTTAATATCTTCAAGATGACTTCTAATTTTTTTTTAACCAATATATACTACTGGTGCAGTGTTTGAGCAACTCTTGAAATTCTGTTGTCGATTCCTAGATACACCTTAGATAACAGAAACAATATAGACCGTGAACCTGTCATCAAATGCCCCACGTAATTTTGCTCCATATAAGTTTACTCTTATATAAAAAAGAATAAAAAAATATTATATGCACATTCGACTATTCTGTAGAGAGGAAGATGTACGTGAAAGAGATAGAGAAACTAAGGACTTTTCTCAAACAAACATTAGAGCAGTTAAATAAAACTGACCTTTCCTTTGTCTTTCTTTCTTTCAACAACAGAAAAATTAAATTAAGGAATGTTCATAAGATTTTCGTAAGATATGGGTTTTATATCATTTATTTTCACTGCAGTTTATTTATGAGTACAGCATGATTGATTAGTTATCCTGTGCTTGTGCACTCAACTAGGCACTGAGGACAGAAATGAGAAAAAGAACATCCCTATCTCTGAGAAGCACACAGTATATTTCTTGAACAAAGTAGCCTTCAACACAATGTGAAGAGAAAAAAAGATGAAGAAATAGAATAAATGTGATGTGACCAAAAAAGTGGTTTCTCACTGTGCCCCACAAGGCATCAGGCAAAATTTCACAGAATAAGAGACGCTTGAGTTTGTTGTGAAGGTGTACTGGGATTCTCCAGGCAGATAAGAAAAGAAAAACCACTGCATAGAGTAAACAATCTGTAAAAACTAGCTAAATATGAGAGACAATATCTAATAATTGGGGAACTTTCTGTAAAGACATAAAATGCTTAGATTGTGTCCAGCACTGTCATTATTTACAGAATATTTGATATCATCATCATCATCAGGGTAGTAGTAGTAGCAATTATTTACTCCTCTTCAAAACTCTATCCATCAAATACATTTTCCCGATACCCCTTCACAAACGAGAAAATTAAGGCACAGAAACATTAGGTAAGTTTTCTAAAAGCATATGATGGTAGTTTAATGCAGCTCAATTTCAAGATACATATAGAAAAGATGTCAGAAACTCAACAGACTATGAAAAAGTTATATACTAGTATAAAGATATTGTTCTGTAGATCAGAAAGCTTCTGAAAAGTATTATGCATAACAATGTTATGATCTAATACAAAACGGTATTGTGTCAGCAGGGCTATTTTCCTTTTGTGTGTGTGTGTGCAGGTGTTGGCAGGCGGGGGCGGGGATGGAGAGGAGGAAGGGTTGCTTTGTTTTGTTTTTTGTTCCTACATGTATCACCACTGGAGAGGTCAATCATAAGAGTGAGCCAGTGAGAGAGAAAATAAATGTGAAAAAAGAGGTTTTCTTTGCTATATGCTTTCATCTAATGGGAGTAGCCACCTCAAAGCCAGTCCTCCTTAGAGAGGTGGGAAATGTCTTTACCTTACGTAATAGAAGATTAAAATGTTCATCAATATAGGGCTGGATGACTTCTGAATCAAAACTTTTACAGAAAAAATTGAACATTGGATATTTTATTATCTAAAGTGAACAGAGAAGTGATGGAGTCTACAGGAGTTATCATGCAATAACCGAGGGAAAATTTAATTTTCTGTACTGAATACATTTTAAAGGAAGAGCAGGATACAAAAATAAAGTTATAATTTGAGTACTTTTTTTAAGTTTCCTATATCCATTAAAGATGTTTAAAGGATAGAATCAATTTTTACATTGATGAGGAAGTAGGAAGAATAACAATGAGCTAAATGATACTTCATTAATTGCTTAAATGAATAAAGGTATTAATGGAGACGTTTTTGGGAAAAGAATGAGATCGTCTGTAGAGCTGATGCTGCAGATGTAGATACATACAGATGTTAATCTGTGAGACATCAATACAGAGATGTTAATTAGCATAAGAGAAACACAAATCTGGTATCTCCAGCTTGTACTTTTTCAAGGTGAATTTTAGATATACATATTTACTCTTATCTTCTTACCAATTATTCAGAAACATTTTTCCTGTTATTCTATTTTATGCCTCAGGAAAGAGCTCCTATTTATTGATGAATCACAGCTGAAAGGCCCCAAGTAAATGTCACAGTAAAGAGGGGTTTTATGCTGTTGTTCTTAATATTTTCTGTTACAATTTCCTTAGGAAAAGTTTTAGTAAGAGTGATTTTTGAAAGCCTGAACAAAAGCAAAGGACATATAATAAAATGCCAAAATGAATAATGAAGAGAAGAAGAGCATTTCCTTTCCCAATATGACTAGGAAGAAGAAAGGGAAAATAATCACTTAAAACTAAGCTTGTTTTATTTATCTATTCTTTTAATTTATCTGGTTGTATCACCCTAATAATCTTCTGCCTTCCATTTCCTTTGATCTACGAAGACAGAAAATTTTTAATAGAACTGTGGTAAGCATTTCACACACATGTACCAAATCATTATATAGCACACTTTAAATGAATACAATTTTGTCAGTCTTACCTCAAAACAACTTGGAATAAAAACAAAATACTAATCTAACAGTATGTGTACCTCTTATAAATCTGTACAAAAGTATATATCTATGTGATTAATTCATAATTAAATTGTTTTCACTGTAAACTACAATTTCCTTTTTTTCTAGAAAACTGGTTTTGTGCAATTTTGTTTTCATGTTTTTTTTAAATTTGCGAAATGTTTTTGAGGAGTAACTGATATGTAATACGATGCATACATTTAAGGAATACAGTAAGTTTTGCTTATGCATACACTTGTGAAACCATCACCAAATCCAGATAATGAACCTTTGATCACTCCAAAAGTTTGTTGATGTCTCTTTTTAATTCCCTCTGTCACCTCAGCTGTCTCACTTCTCAGTCTTCCCTCACACTCATTTGTTTTCCATCGTGGTAGACTGGTTTTCAGTTCTCTAAAATTGCATGTAAGTAGAGCAGTCTTGTATATGAACATGTTGGTCTAGATTCCGCAACTGGCATACTTTTTTCAAGATCCACCCACACTGAAGCATGTATCAGGAATCCATTCTTTTTTGCTGCTGAATATTGACTAGATTATACCAAGTGTATTCTGTTTATTAACCTGATAATAGACATTTTGGACTGTTTTCCATTTTTGGCTATTACAAATAAGGCTGCTATGATTATTCTTGTATGAGTCTTTGTCGAGACATCTACTTTAATTTCTTTTAGATAAATACATAGAAGTGGAAAAGTTGGGTCATATGATAGGTATGTTTTACTTTTTAAGAAACTATATCAAGATATTTTCTAAGTGGTCTCACTACTTTACATTCTTACTAGAATGAGAGTTCCAGATTCTTGACAATCTCACCAATACCAAGCTCAGTCAGTTTTTTTTTTTTTTCATTTTAGTCATTCTGATAGGTGTGTCTCATTATTATTTTGAGTTTTATTTTCCGAATGATGGATGATGTTAGGCATCTTTTCAGGTGTTTATATGCTATCTATCTTTGGTAAAGTGCTCAAATAAATTGTCCATTATATTACCCGATTGTTTTCCTTATTACTGAATTTTGAAATTCCTTTAGATGTTCTGGAAATAAGACCTTTATCAGATACATGTTTTGCAAAAATTCTTCCCAATCAAGTAAACATAAAGATCACAAAATGCAATCCCTATCAAATAGTCAATGATATTTTTCACATAACAAAAAAAAGTTTAAAATTTGTATGAAATGAAGACACAAAAGAATCCCAAATAGCCAAAACAATCTTGAAAAGGAAGAATGAACCTGAAGGAATCAGCTTCAGACTATATTACAAAGCTACAGTGATCAAAAAAACATGATACTGGGACAAAACAAGCATGGATAAATGGAACAGGACAGAAAACTCAGAAATAAATCCATGCACTTATGGTCATCATTCTAAGACAAAGGAAGCAAAAACATAACAGTGGAGAAAAGACAGTCTCTTCAATATGTGGTGCTGGGAAAACTAGACAGTTGAAGGTAAAAGAATGAAATTAGAACACTAACATCATATACAAAAATAAATTCAAGATGGATTAAAGGCCTAAATGTAAGACCTAATACTCTAAAACACCTAAAGGAAAACATAGGCAGAACACTCTTTATTTAACACAATTTATTAACATAAATTGCAGCAGTATTTTTTTTTTTGGCTCTGTCTCCTAGAGCAATGAAAACAAAAGAAAAAATAAATAAGTGGAACTTAATTAAACTTAAACTTAGTTTAAACTAAACTAATTAATTTAACTAATTAAACAAACTAATTAAACTTAAAAACTTTTGCAAGCAAAGAAAACAATAAACAAAATAAAATGACAACCCATAGAATGGGAGAAAATATTTGCAAATAATGTGGCCGACGTGGGCCTAGTCTTCAAAATTTAAAAACAGCTCATGTAACTCAATATCGAAGAAATGACCCAATCAAAAAATTTGGGCCAAAGATCTAAATAGACATTTAGGCAAAAGACCTGTTGCTGCTGCTGCTAAGTCGCTTCAGTAGTGTCCGACTCTGTGCGACCCCATAGATGGCAGCCCATGAGGCTCCCCCGTCCCTGGGATTCTCCAGGCAAGAACACTGGAGTGGGTTGCCATTTCCTTCTCCAATGCATGAAGGTGAAAAGTGAAAGTGAAGTCGCTGAGTTGTGTCCTACTCTTAGCGACCCCATGGACTGTGGCCCACCAGGCTCCTCCATCCATGGGATTTTCCAAGGCAAGAGTGCTGGAGTGAGTTGCCATTGCCTTCTCCAGGAAAAAGACCTAAATAGGCCTAAATTTCTCTAAAAAAGATATACAGATGGCCAACAGATGCATGAAAAAATGCTCAATATTGCTAATTATTAGAGAAATGCAAATCAAAACCACAAGATATGTCCTCCTGCGTTGGCCAGAATGGCCATCGTCAAAAGACTATAGATCGCTTAATGGTGGAGAGAGTGTGGGGAAAAGGGTAAAAGTTTTTCCCAGTGTAGGGAAAACACCTAACAGTGTGGGTGAAAATGTAAATTGGTGTAGTCACTCTGGAGAATGAAATAGAGGTTACTTAAAAAACTAAAACTAGAATTACCATATGATCCAGAGGTCTTGTTTTATGTAGCTCTTTCCTTTTTAACAGTCCTGCCAACTCTTCTGCTGCTGCTGCTGCTGCTGCTGCTGCTGCTGCTGCTGCTGCTGCTGCTGCTGCTGCTGCTAAATCGCTCCAGTCATGTCCGACTCTATGCGACCCCATAGACAGCAGGCCACAGGCTCCCACATCCCTGGGATTCTCCAGGCAAGAACACTGGAGTGGATTGTCATTTCCTTCTCCAGTGCATGAAAGTGAAAAGTGAAAGGGAAGTCATTCAGTCGGGTCCGACTCTTAGCGACCCCATGGACTGCAGCCTACCAGGCTCCTCCATCCACGGGATTTGCCAGGCAAGAGTACTGGAGTGGGGTGCCATTGCCTTCTCTGACTGATCTCTCTCTGTATTCCCCTTTCAATTCAGGGAGTTCACTAAGCTCTGCCTGGGTACCCCCTCCCTTTTCCATGGCCTACACACTCTTCCAGTACAGTAACTTGGGACATAGAGCTCACCAAGTTCATCTCTTTTATCACTGGGATCACTCTCCTTCACAGTCTAATATCCAGTTTCTTGAGAAGGATGGTTTCTTGTATTTTGCATATGTTTTTTGTTTGTTTGTTGCTTTTCAGATAGGAGAGTAAATCCAAACCACTCTATCCTCATAAGAAGTGGACATTCTTTCAGCTTCTTTTAAAATTAGATAAAACCTAATCTGGCACTAGCATCAGAGAAGTCAGAAACATTACCATTTCTACAATAATTAAAGAAAATGTGTATACCTCTCCTAAATAGCAGGTTTAGAGATAGCTTTTCCATTTAGAAAGGCAAAAGGGAGATATGACAATCTATTTACATAGATATTATTCTTAAATTTGCCAGTGAAGTGAAGTATGACTTCTTATTCTCAAATAATTAAATATCTTCCTTATATTCCAATACATGAGACAAGTCTTTGCAAGTTTTTTTAATATTGCAGCTGAAATAATTCTAGTATTTAGAAATGTTATTGACATAGGTTGAAGCTTCACACTCTTTTCTCTGAACCCAATAAATCTGAAAGCATGTACTACTTGTGAAATTTAAAGTAAACTCACTCTATATGTATTTGTATTTATGAGTGTGCGAATATATGTAATTATGTTCTCATAATCTTTTATTTCCTTTTACAATCTATATAGTGATGGATATACCTAAGTTTGGATTGTTTAAAAAATAAAATTCACCTACTTTGGTTTGAAAGAAGAACTCACCAGAAATTCAGTTCTTAAATACTGACTTTATCAGTAATAGAGTATTAAAAAGCAGGCTACTCTGAGAGAAACAATGTTTACAGAAGTTTGCTAGATGGATGCAGTTTGCAGTATTAAAAATTCTATCATTAAATAAAGCCAGGTCATTTGAGAGTCATAATCTCTTTATAGTATATTCTGATTAATGTCTTTTAATGGATTTGGCACTGAGTTTGGGCCAATGGCCCTTATTGTAAGATACTATCAATACACTTATATGAAATTCAATGCAGTTTATGATAAAGGTGTTATGGAGGATATTTTCTTATTAATTGCACATTATCCTACTTAGAAGAAATCACTCTCAGATCTTAATGTCCAGGATAGCTGGCCACTGGTCTGTGTTTATTCTTATGGCTAATGTTAATCTTCTCATTGATCATTATAGTTTCTGCACAGTCTGCACAAGCTGTTAGACATCTTAGAAAAAAATAGTAATAATGATCCACTGGAAACAAGCAAAGTGGATTTATGACATTGCTTTTAATTTAAAAATTCATTTTAATAAATCTATTTCATTTCTTATACTCGATAAGAGAAGCAGTGCTCAGATTTACTCCTTGCACACTAAAGGATTCAGTCTCCCAGTTCTCTAGGGTTATTGATGACTGAAACATGAGGTCTGAATTCCTCTCCAGAAACTCCCTTTGGTCAGAGAGAGTCAAATCACCCAAGTCCATGTCTCTTTGCTAAGGGCAACTCATATCATATGATTAATCAAAACAAGCATATAAAGGCCTGGAACTGTAAGTAGCTCACTCGTGACTGACTCTTTGGCAACCCTATGGACTGTAGCCTGCTAGGCTCCTCTGTCCATGGGATTCTCCACGCAAGAATATTGGATTGAGCTGCCATTCCCTTCTCCAGGGGATTGCCCCAACCCAGGGACCGAATCCGTGTCTCCTATGTCTCCTGCATTAGGAGGTGGATTCTTTACCATCTGAGCCACCAGGAAAGTCCCAAAGGCCTGGAAAGATTTCATCAATTTTGGATAACTTTGAAGGGTCATTTCAGATTGAGAACATTGTATGAGTTCAGATGAGGTCCTTCTGCAATGGCATCACAATTAAAGTTTTCTTTCTACACAGTCATTCACTCCACCACAGATGTTGATGCTAAGGTCAAACACCAATAAAATTTCAGCATACAAATATTTATTTATCTCAGAGCCTGTTTTTCTTTTGTTTGTTTTTGTTTTGGCAGATGGTTCCAAGAAGCAAAGTCTAAAATGATACTCGGAACATGGGTCATTGGTTGGCTAGCTGGCAATAAGGACCAACACCCCCCCAAACCCATCACTCCTGGTGAGTAGCAGAAATACTGTTAGTTCCTGAAAGGTGGATGTGGTACAGTTGTTAGAGCAGTCACCAAAGTTCAAAATGAGATAGGACACCACTATAATGGAATAAAGTGGAAGGTATACCTGTACTTTTAGAGGTAGAAGGAAAAACATGATCATAAAGACTAGGAATTTGAATGAAAATTTCTGAGGTCAAGAGTAGCAGAAATACTGTTAGTTCCTGAAAGGTGGATGTGGTACAGTTGTTAGAGCAGTCACCAAAGTTCAAAATGAGATAGGACACCACTATAATGGAATAAAGTGGAAGGTATACCTGTACTTTTAGAGGTAGAAGGAAAAACATGATCATAAAGACTAGGAATTTGAATGAAAATTTCTGAGGTCAATCAACTAAGTGGAGAAATACAATGAGAAGTTGATGAAAAATCAACAACAGGACAAAGTCTGAAATCCAGAAGTTCCTGTTGGCTCATACAAATAAACTCTTCTTTCCTGCATCTAGAGTCTCAAAAAAGCTGAGAATCAGGTATAAAAATAATTACAAGATTAGCAGAGGTATAGAGGAGGTTGCCTTCTCAATTCTAGCAGGCCTACTGTGCCACAATGAGGCCTGATTAGGAAGAACTGAAGCTCTGAGTCTTGCGAAATAGATATACAATTCAATGCAATCAATGCACTCAAGGATCTTAAATCCAGTTTCCCAGGACCTTGTGGATCTATAGATGTAATTTAGCCTTACCTGCGGAAGCCTTTATCATTTCTCCTTTGTTTGAAGATGATGAAGCACATTCTGTTTTGTAAGATGGTGTGCATACCCTTAGGATAAACTCTGCCATTCTTCTTGAACATAAGACAAATGACTAAGCTTAAGTCTCATTCTAACCCAGGCAGGGATGTTCTGTTTCTGCAAGAACTGCTGATGCTTCAGGACAATCCAAAATATGCAGCCTGGAGACTAGAAAATATTTACATATGGGACTAGATCCTATGTGTTCCAGTTAAAAGAGGGTCATCAATAGAGAAGGATTTCCTCATGAAACAGGACTAAGGACCATGAAAGATGGTACTAAAAATGCTCCCAGAATGATTCTTTTTTTTTTTTTTAAATTTTAAGTTTTACTTTACTTTACAATACTGTATTGGTTTTGCCATACATTGACATGAATCCACCACGGGTGTACATGCGATCCCAAACATGAACCCCCTTCCCACCTCCCTCCCCACAACATCCCTCTGGGTCATCCCCATGCACCAGCCTTAAGTATGCTGTATCCTGCATCGGACATAGACTGGTGATTCGATTCTTACATGATAGTATATATGTTTCAATGCCATTCTCCCAAATCATCCCACCTTCTCCCTCTCCCTCTGAGTCCAAAAGTCCACTATACACATCTGTGTCTTTTTTGCTGTCTTGCATACAGGGTCATCATTGCCATCTTTCTAAATTCCATATATATGTGTTAGTATACTGTATTGGTGTTTTTCTTTCTGGCTTACTTCACTCTGTATAATCGGCTCCAGTTTCATCCATCTCATTAGAACTAATTCAAATGTATTCTTTTTAACAGCTGAGTAATACTCCATTGTGTATATGTACCACAGCTTTCTTATCCATTCATCTGCTGATGGACATCTAGGTTGTTTCCATCTCCTGGCTATTATAAACAGTGCTGTGATGAACATTGGGGTACATGTGTCTCTTTCAATTCTGGTTTCTTTGGTGTGTATGCCCAGCAGTGGGATTGCTGGGTCATATGGCAGTTCTAATGATTCTTGTTCCCTTACAGAAAGTGATTGCCCAGGAATGCTGGGACAGATTTTTTTTTAAGTCAGAGAAAGGTATGTTACATTAGGTGAGGAATCCCATCAGATGAATGAATGAAGACCCTAGAAGGCCCTTCACCAATGTGTTAAGGAATAGACTAAAGAGAGTAGTTGGCATCATTGAGAAGCTCAAAAGTAAATTTCCCTGTAGATCAAGGATGAGAATAGTAATTGTTTTTACAGCACTTTCTTGCCTTATGATAATAAGAGTGATAAAATACTGAAAAACACAGAGGCTAGTCATCTCCTCTCAATCACTTGTCAGAGGCCAGGTTGTGAAATTACTGGAACGTGCAAGAAAGCCTGAAAGGCAGCCAGAAGGACCAAATCCACATAACGCCAGAGAAACATTTACTAAAAAACACATTTATAGGGGCAAAACAGACAGGCGTACAAAAAGGGTGCTGCTGAATCTATAAAATCAAAAGAATTCAAGTTGGGATGATAAGGAGGCTGAGAGCTATACATCACAATAAAAACTCATGATTCCTTTATCAAAAAGAAACTAGAGCAGACATAAATAGCAGTTTCCTTAGTTTGGCCCGAGAGACTTATGTTCCTTTCCTAGGAAAACCATATATCAGGAAAAGAAAAGTGACTAAACATTTTGAGGAACCAAAGCTTCACTATACCTGCTGCTAAAGTAAGGCTTCAGGGGGCCATGTGATCTATGGAATTTCAGTTTGACACAATGAACTGAAATTATAATGTTGAAATGGTAATTCTTAATGGGATGGTAATAGGAGGTAGGACTTTGGGGCGATGTTTAGTTCATAAAGGAGAATTCCCTGGTGGTTCAGAGGTTAAAGCGTCTGCCTCCAATGTGGGAGACCTGGGTTTGATTCCTGGGTTGGGAAGATCTCCTGGAGAAGGAAATGGCAACCCACTCCAGTATTCTTGCCTGGAGAATCCCATGGATGGAGAAGCCTGGTAGGCTACAGTCCATGGGGTCGCAAAGAGTCGGACACGACTGAGCGACTTCACTTCACTTCACTAGGTCATAAAGGTGAAGTCCTCATGAATGGAATTACTGCCTTTATAAAAGGGACCTTTGAAAGCTCTCTCTCTCTCTTTCTATTATATGAGGGTTTCATGCCACAGAAGCTAAAATTTGTACTCTTTTAGGTTACAGCCTCTAACCATTCAGCAGCCTTTCAGGAAGTCAAATCTCATGCACTCAGGGTTTTTCCAGGGAGCATAGGTATAGTTTTGAGTGCAGAGTGCTGAGAAAGAAAAAGACAGAGATAAAACAAAGTGCAGATGAATGAGAAAAATCTGAAAAGATGTTCAAGATATGTGACTAATACACCTAGCAAAATGCTCCATGATTCTCTCTAGATTCTTCTTTATATCTAAAATATTTGTGCAATGATTAAAGAAATGTATAACGAATGAGAATTGTAAAAAGAGAAATTCACCATACTTTAGAAGCATCATTGAAACTATACTTTTTATAGGTAAACATAACTGAGTATAAAGAGTCCATCACACACTAGCAGGCACCCACACACACACTCATGTGCAAAAATAATTAAGAGTGGAAAGATAGAAGAAAAAAATGAACCAAGTATTATTTCAATACCAACTAGTGGCCACAAATCCTAACAGAGAGTAAATGTTTGGCTCTTGGCAAACTGCTGTCCACAGAAGCATAATATTGCTTGCATACATTTAAAAGATAACCAACTTATTTTAAAACTACCACCTAGGAAATTTTTCTCAGCAACCTAACATTCCAGGACAGCACACATTCTGTATACATGATTTCACAAGATGATAACATACCAGCTTCAATTTGACATAGAGGTAGGTAGATATAGGCAGCACTCTGGGACCATCCAGGAGGCTGTTAAAGCCTGCTAAAACTACTGGTTGGAAACTCTGATACAGTCACAAGTGTGAATAAAAATAAGGATGATGCAGGTGGGAATGAATATTTAAATCTAAGAATGTATGTTAGAAAACTTCTGGTTTCTTAAGGACTGTGAGGTTATTTATTTTTTGTTTGTTTGTTTTGTTCTTCCCTTCTCCTTATTCACCCAGTCACTGATCTGTAGAAATGAACCAAGGTCGTGGAGTTACAGTTTGGAATTGTAATTGGGATAGTAACAACTATGACCAGCTACGACTATAAACAAATCCCTTTTTCTCTTCCTTAAGGTCACCAAGAGGGTGAACCTGCCAGTTCAAGAGGTAAAAGAGTGTTAGCATATAATAAGAATCAACAAAAATTTTCTCTTCATGGTCATTGAAAGATGGAAATCAATGCGATCATCTAAATGTGCACTGTTCGGTTTTGCTTGTCATGGTAATCTCAGTGACGAAAAAATTATATTTAAAGCAAAACAAAATATATTTCTTGATCCATTCAAATTCTTAACATTCTTACAGAGTTATAGAAGTGAAATCATATTTAGTTTGTATTTTTACTCATATACATGCATTTTTTCTATTAAATAATGTGTGGCATATAAAAAACAAATTCTCTATATTTAAAATGTAAAGAATTCCCCAAAAGTCTGAAACATATGCTTCCTCCTCCTGTCTTTCCTAATGATGCCAAGCCGCATATAATTTTAAGTTAACATGCTTGGTTGCTAACACCTTAAGGAAAGAGCTTCTTTTGCTCATCATGTTGTTCCCAAACCCAACATTGGTCAATAAAAATGTGTTTGAATAAATAAATAGAAAGTATCACAGCTAGTAGATAAGTGGTATATTATAATACTAAATATAGGACTGCAATATACAATAGTATTTAAAACTTGAGTTTCATGAAAGTAGTGAGGGAAGCTGGCTAGAAATTAAATATGTAACTCATATATAGAAAACTGTGAAAATCTTATGGATGAAACAATGTATGTACATGTGAGTAGGTGTGAATTATACATTTCCATTTAATACCTTAACAAGATAACAATTAGATTAGTAGCATGTTGTAAGATCTCATGCTGACTAAGAAAAAAAATTTCACAAAAATTCTATCTTTTCATATTCCTCTATTATATAAGCCAGCTAGAGGAGACTGCTATCATTTTAATATGAAACACTAGAATTGTTGATGTGGCAGTAAACTCGGTGCTATTTATGACTTCATATTTAGACATAAGATGATTGCTTAACTTTAGTTCCTATGACTTCTACAAGCATTAAGCATGATTGAACCTCATGCAATATAGTACTGACAAATGAATCAACAGACAAAAATGTTGATGTAAATCAAAATTATAGTATTTAAGACAGTATCTGACTCTACATTTTGTCTAGCATTCACAAAGTGCTTTTACTTTAATGTATAAATGATATTTAGTACAAAAATATACAAAATAATCTTGGTAATTACTGATAAAACCGTTCAGTCATATTACAGATCTTTACTGTTCACTGACTATAATTATGTTAGATATACACAATAAATATCTGACAAGTACCATAAGACACGGGTATTTTTTGTTCTTTCTGTCACTGAAACAACAATTTTGAAAATGTTTAGTTGTATGTAGGTAAGCAAAGTATAAGAACATATTTACTTAAAGCTTTGGAATAAAGATTAAAACTCACAATGCTCAGTTGAATATGTTGAGAATAAATAATTTCAGCTTGGGAGTTGCTAACAATCATTATATTTTCTGTAGCATAATAACTGGAGGATAAAATTTACCATTCCAAATAGATCAAAAAATAAAATGTATCCTGGAAAAATTCAATAAAGAACAAGCAAGCCTTTTCTGAATAAAAGTATAAAACATTAAGGAAGTAAGAAGACAAATAAATGAAGAAATATTCTGTTAGTGAATAAGAAAAAGTTGTGTTAATAAGATGACAACTCTCTAAATTAAGTTACACTATTTTTTCATTCCTAAAAAAATCCTTTGGAGATTTTATAACTATTGCATAATATTTTTGTTTGTATATACATTTATTAAGATATAAGAACAGGAAAAATCTGAATAGAAAATGGAGAAGGCTAAACATTACGTTGCCAAATATCAAAATATATACTAAACATAAATCACTGCAAATACAAGTTATTAGTTGCTCAGTCGGCAATGGCACCCCACTCCAGTACTCTTGCCTGGAAAATCCCATGGACAGAGGAGCCTGGTAGGCTGCAGTCCATGGGGTTGCTAAGAGTAGCACACGACTGAGCAACTTCACTTTCACTTTTCACTTTCATGCATTGGAGAAGGAAATGGCAACCCACTCCAGTGTTCTTGCCTGGAGAATCCCAGGGACGGGGGAGCCTGGTGGGCTGCCGTCTATGGGGTCGCACAGAGTTGGACACGATTGAAGTGGATCAAACTCTGGTCTCCTGCATTAAAGGGAGACTCTTGAATGTCTGAACCACCAGAAAAGCCTGCAAATAAAATAATAATATCTAACTTATGAAAAGTTATATGAATGGAGCAGAATACAAATTATTTTCTAAAATAACCAGGATATTTTGCTATAAACTTTCTGGAAAGTCAATAAATTATTTTAATGTTATTCATGTGTCTGCATTAAAAAATTAAAATATGTATACATCTAGAAATAGAATGAAATTCAACTAAAATGGCAAATAAGGGGAATAATAGTTATATAAATGACAAAGCAATGAATAATTCTTACAAAAGAATAATTAACAAATGTTTGTAATTCTGAAAATGTCTTTGTTGTTTAAAAAAAAAGAATTAGATGCCAAGATGCTAAACAGTAGCTATTTTCGTCCTTCTCAAAACAGTTCTCTGTTTTTCTGCAGCCAGGAAATGTTCTCCACTTTTAAGGATTGCTGTAATTAGATTAAAACGTTGAAAAATTGCAAGGATTTTCTATTACTGTCATAACAAATGACCACACATTTAGTGGCTTAAAATAAAGCAGATTTATTACCTTACAGTTCTGGGGAGCAGAAGTCTGAAATAGGCTAAAATCAAGGTGTCCCATGTCTGCCGTCCTCCTGAAGGTCCAAGGAGCATGTTTCCTTCCCGTTTTCAGTCTCTAAAGGCCATAGGCATTCCGGGGTCAACGGAAGAGGGAGGCAATCTTCAAATTCAGTTTATCATCTTCACATCCTTCTCTGACTCACTTCCACTTCTGCATCCTTCACTCACTTTAAAGGACCCTCTTTATTATATTGAGTCCACTCTGATAATTCAGGACAGTCTCTTCATCTCACAGTCCTTAACCCTGACCCCATCTGGAAAGTCACTTTTGCCATATAAGTAAAATAAATAAAAGTTCCTATGACTAGAGGATGAATATCTTTGGGAGATCCATTATTCTTTCTTGCATAATGTGTTAAACTTATTAGTGAGTTTAAGGGGGCCTTTGATATGTTTTTCTGTCTTTTTATTTTCTGAAAAGAATACACAATTATGTAGTTATATAATTAAAAAAGATAGGAAGAAATCCAAATTGAAAATAATGCCCTAGATTAGGTGTCCAGAGATTCACATTCATAATGGTGCCTATTCTGGTAACTTGTTGTATATCTGTGAGCAAGTTACTTTCAAATTTCCGCTATTTAATTTCTTGAGAGATGATATGGGGAGGGTGGTGGGAGGGGGGTTCAGGATTGGGAACTCATGTACACCCGTGGCAGATTCATGTCAGTGTATGGCAAAACCAATACAGTATTATAAAGTAAAACAAAATAAAAAATTAATAAAATAAAATAAAGAGCAAAAAATAAATAAAAAATAAAAGAAAAAAAATTTAAAGATGTACAACTTTCATCTGAGGACTGAAAATCTGGACTAGGACTCTGCGACTTTATAAGATAGCTCTGACTGGAATGGCAGTGTAGGCAGAAAAGCAAGCTAATGTTCTCCAGCAGAACGCTAAAGGCAGTTTTAAAGTTGTTGCTAAGTCTGCTGGGTGTTATTTGGAATGCTTTCTCTGTGTTTTCCATGTTCACTTGTATTGTGGATAATTAAAATCCACACATAATACAAAATTCATTTACTCAGATGACACTTACATAGCAACTAGTTTATGCTGGACATGATGTTAGGGGAATACTTCTATGCCATAAGTAATATAAATAAAACAAATATACATTGTTGAATGATAAGCACAAAGATGAAACAGACATATTTCTGTGTCATAAGGCACTTAAAACTTTAGTTGAGAAGAAAGAATAACCACCTCTCTGAAGGCAGAGATTGTGTTTCTGGGCTCTGTATCCCCAAGTCCTCTAGCATTCTGCCACTATTGCCATCCAAGATCCCCTTTTTTCATGATCGATGGTTAAAAGAAACTCATGGGCTATTTCCTTTCCTAGCTTTGGTCTTATGTAGCCAAGGATCTATTTCACATAGATCATTTGGATGTGTAAAAGGAAACCATAACTCAACATGTTCCAGATTCATTGATTCAACCATGTTTCTGTCTTTAACACTAATCCTCTTCAAGGATTTCTAATTTCAGTGAATGGCACCAGACTTGTTTTGCAGCCAGAACCCTGAGTCATTCCTGATATTTAACCTCTCTCACCCACTCTATCAGTCAGGGTACCAGCAGGAAACAGAAGGCACATTCATTAGAATAACTCTAAAATATTTTAACTATGGGAGTCTTCATAAAGGGTGGACCGTAAGGAACAGTACAGTATCCTGGGACTCTTTGCCACCTCTGCCCAAAAGAGCCACTAGAATCCAGAAGGAAAGAGTCCTGCAGATCTGCTGACCGAAAAGAAGCAGCAATTTTGTTTGAGAATGGAGCCATCCAAGGCAACCCTACAGGGAGGTAGCCAGGGGAAGAAATGTCCTTACCTAACTGACTTACGTCCATTGTATTCCAGTTGATTCTCACTATTAGCTAGACCAACACAAAAGCCAAAGATTAGGGAGCCACCGCTGTGGTCTGTGCAGGTCAGCCTCCCCTGGGACAAGAGGAGAGTGGCAGACAGGTGAGTGACTTCAAAGGAGCAAACTGAGTAAGCACAGTGCTGTTCCCCCTTTCTCTGCCACCAAGTCTTGTAAATATGTATTTAACCTGTCAGTTCCCTCCTACCTTCCCTAATATCACCACTAATTTGGTACATCTATGATAATGCACAATTAAAAATTTTTCTGGAAGTTCTTTCCAAATTAGTTTTGTCTTATTATTCTGACCCTTCCAGCTAGGCTGGATTGAGTTTCACACAATGCATATAAATCATGACCCCCTTCCCTATTTAAAAGATATCAATATTTTGATATTAGGATAAAGGTCAGAGTCCTTTAAATGTCCCCTCTCTGGAAAATTCTTCTATTTCTCATTACCTACCTAACTCCTCATTTTCCTTCAGATCTATGTTCAGTCCTCACTCCCTCTTCCAAGTAACCTTGTTTTTTTTCTGAAAAATCATTTATTATTCACATCCATAGCATGACCAACTTCTACTGGTAATATGTATTACTTTTGTAATATAACATTCATTTGAACAATTCTTGGTTTCTCCCATAACGTAACTGTGTCTCATTTTGCCTTAGTATTACATCCTCAGTGCTGGAATGGAACTAATAATAAAATATTGTAAAACACTGTAAAACACAATGAACCATAATGAATTTATCTTGAATGAATAAATGCCCTAACTAAAAATTCCATCAACTTACTTTTCCCCCATAATATACATAATAGATGATGTTCACACATGTGAAATACTTGCCCGAATGTTGTGAGGTTTTTATAAGTCTCTCTACAAACAGCTTATCCTCTCTTCATCTCGTCCAAGAACAAAGTTGGATATCTTGCTGAAATAACAGGGTTGATTTAGACTGAATTAGACTCTCTTCTGCTGGGATACTACCTTCTACCTTGCCCCAGTCTCAGCCCTTCCTTTGGCTGTAGGCTTCTTGTCATGAGGGTCTTAGTTGAACTGTCACTTTCTCAGTGAAATCCGCCCTAATGATACAGTATCAGTCAATATAACACCACACTGCTTTCTTTCCTTTGTATCACATAGCATGATCAAAATCTGTCCTGAGACTATCTTGCCTATATGTAACATATATAGACTGCACCTCACCAGGTTCCCCTGCCAACAGGATTCTCTAGGCAAGAATACTGGAATGGGTTGTCATGCCCTCCTCCAGATGATCTTCCCAACCAGGGTATCAAATCTGTGTGTGTGTGTGTGTACGTGTGTTTGGACTTCCCAGGTGGGACTAGTGGTAAAGAACCCGCCTTGCTGATGCAGAAATGGATTAAAAAGAATTCTTTGAGATATCCTTTTGAAATACACACACACACACACACACACACACACACAGTAGAGAAAGACTGTACATATTGGAGATATTTATTACAGTTTAAAAGAATATTGACATCCTATAAAGAAAGAAGAACCAAAAATATCCAAGTCATAATATTCAACTCGGTGTTTAAGATTAGAACAGAGGACAAATATCTGCTTTCATTTATAAAAAACGTTTTTAAGTTACATCATTTCATTTTTAAAATTTTATTCCTGGTAACAGGCTGTACTTCATGGAAATGACACAATGGGTCTCTCCTTCTCTAAAAATTCATATATATCATCTTATCAAAACTGTGTGTGTGTGTGTAATTGTACTTTATTGAGAGAAAAGCAAAGATCGCAAATAACTGAATGTGTTCTGAAAAATTTTTATAGTGAAACTAACAGCAGGATCTACCCTATTACACAATTTGAGGTTTCTCTCTTATTTCCCTCACAAAATTAAGGAATTAAAAGTAAACAATTGCTACCAGTGTTTTAAGTACATTTACATTAAATATATGGAGTGGGCTAAGTTCCTCAATGAACTACACTCAAAAAATCCATAAATATATTTTTATTCTTTATATATACTTGGTTTCTATCTCAAGCACCAATTTCTTATGGTGGTAAAAAAACCCATCTTGTCAATTTGGCATAAGTTGTCTTAAATCTTGCCCTCCACAGAACTGATTACTTTTCCCAGGAATAGCGTTACCCACTAATATCCATTCTACTACACAGATATGGTAGGCAAATAATGGCACAACTATTTTTCTTGCACAGAGGTTGGCTTTGAAATGAATATGTGAATTATTTCTGGTTGATGAGGTATGAATGGAAAACGTACTGGAGAAGTACATTTATAATGGTTTTCTTGTCTTGTTTATAATGGTTTTCTCATGCCTAAAGAGTCAAAAAGTATTAATTCTCTTGCCATTCTGTTTTTTCTTGCTTTTGTTGGTAATGCATAAAACAGCTACACCCAATTTGATATTAGCTTGCAGACAAAGCCAATCCAAGAAATAGGCAATGCCAAGAGAATCTCTGAAAAATAGAATAAGAAACCTGCCATCACAACTAAAGTCATTTTACCTCTAGATTTCTTATTAAGTTAAAAACAATAAATTTGCTTATTGCTTACCATAGTTTAAGCCCTTACTTTATAGCAGACACTAAAGTTAATTTAAAGATGAGGAAATCAGGCTTAGAAAAATCCTGTGATTTCTTCCTCAAAACCACCAATACAGGTGGTGAGATACCAATACAGATATTTGACCCAAGAAATTTTAACCTCTCCTCCATGTAGTGCTTTGACACATGCCAATTATCGTGGAGCTTACAGTTTCTACTACATGGCCTCATAAAATTTAAAGCAGTAATTATCTGAAACCAACAATCAAATCCTAGTCCCTCATCTCACTTACTAAATAAAGCATAGTTTTGGAAATATAATTAGAAAATTATATATCTGTAAACTGGCTATACCATTTCTAAAATAAGAACCTTGAGAAAAAAGATCTATGCAGTCTAATCTAAGTTTCTCTATCTTCTTATCACCTAGGCAAAAAAATAAATAAAAATTTAAAAATTCTACCATAAGTTAGGAAGAGAGAGGTAAAAATGCAGAATATTACAGATTCACTTGGAGCTCTAAATATTAGTTTCTCAAAATGGAAAGACAACCTATGGACTAGGAGAAAATAGCTGCAAATGATATGAATGACAAGGTCTTAACTTCCAAAATATACAAACAGCTCATACAGCTTAATATAAAAATAAATCCAATCAAACAATGGGAAGAAGACTTAGACAAACATTTCTCCATAGAAGATATACAGATGGCCAACAGTCACTTGAATAGATGCTTAAATACACTAATTATTGATACTAGAGAAATATGAATCAAATCTAACAATGAAGTTATAACCTCACACTGGTTAGAATGGCCACTGTAAACAAGTCTACAAATAATAAAGGATGTAGAGGGTGTGGAGTAAAGGAAACCCTTCTACACTCTGGGTTGGAATGTAAATTGTGCAGCCAGTATAGAAAACAATGCAGAGGTTTCTTAAATAAATAAAAATAGAGTTATCATATGATCCAGATATCCCACTCCTGGGCATACACTCAGAAAAGATGAAAACTAATTTGAAAAGAAAAAAAATACGTGCACTCCAGTGTTCACAGTAGTACAATGTGCAATGGCCAAGACATGGAAGCAACCTAAGTTGGTTCCATCGATAGATGTATGGATAAAGGAGATTTGGCATATATATATACACAAAGGAATATTATTCAGCCATAAAAAGAATGAAATATTGCCATTTGTAACAACATGAATGGACCTAGAAATTATCACATAAAGGGAAATAAATCAGACAAAAACATACCAGTATATCACTTATATGAGAAATCTAAAAAAGTATACAAATGAACTTATTTACAAAAGAGAAACAGACTCACAGACATAGAAAATAAGCATGGCTATCAAAGAGAAAGTGAGAGGAAGGGATAAATTAGAAGTTTCTGATGAACAGAACAGATATACACCATAATATATAGAGATAAACAACAAGCATTTGCTGTAGACCAAAAGGAACTATATTCAATATCTTGTAATAACAGAATGGAAAAGAATTTGGGAATCCCCCATCACCTGACTATCCCTTTTATGTATTTTACTCATATTCTAGGCATTGTAAAAATGATGTGTCAAATATCAATCCCTCAACTGGAATCTAAGTTCCATAAAGAAAAGAATATTTGATTCCAAATTCCACAATTTGGTTCACAGATATAATTTCATATAAGACAATAATTTGTTTAATACATGATCAAATTGCTACATGCTTGGTCTAAAAATAGAAAAGACAGCAAAGCATGTTTTGAGTGTAATTGAATGCTTAAACTAAGCAAGGAACTAGGCTAAATGTGATACACACTGTTTGATTTAACTTTCAAAATAAGCCTATAAGGTGGGCTTTCTGAGAAAACTTAAGTTGAGAGATATTAAACAACTTATCTAATGGAAAATGGGTAGAACACAGACAGACTGTGAGATCATTAAAACTCTTACAGTAGAATGTGTTGACATCTTTGTTGGGAAATCAATTCAAACAAGACACACAATGATAAATTATTGTAAAATGTGTGAGAAGGTAGTTTCATGAACAACTAGTATAAAAACAACATTGAGTTCAATTAAGTTCATTCACTCAGTCGTGTCCTACTCTTTGTGACCACATGGATTGCAGCATGCCAGGTCTCCTTGTCCATCACCAACTCCCTGATTTAACTCAAACTCATGTCCATGGAATCAGTGATGCCATCCAACCATCTCATCCTCTGTCGTCCCCTTCTCCTCTGTCGTCCCCACCTTCAATCTTTCCCAGCATCAGGGTCTTTTCAAAGGAGTCAGTTCTTCACATCAGGTGGCCAAGTATTGGAGTTTCAACTTCAGCATCAGTACTTCCAATGAATATTCAGGACTGATTTCCTTTAGGATGGACTGGTTGGATCTCCTTGCTGTCCAAGGGACTCTCAAGAGTCTTCTCCAACACCACACTTCTAAAGCATCATTCTTTGGTGCTCAGTTTTCTTTATAATCCAACTCTCACATCCATACATGACTACTGGAAAAACTATAGCTTTGACTAGATGGACTTTGTTGGCAAAACATCTCTGCTTTTTAATATGCTGTCTAGGTTGGTCATAACTTTTCTTCCAAAGAGTAAGCATCTTTTAATTTCATGGCTCCAGTCACCATCAGCAGGGATTTTGGAGCATTCCCCAAAATAAAGTGTGTCACTGTTTCCATTGTTTCCCCATCTATTTGCCATGAAGTGATGGGACCAGATGCCATGATCTTAGTTTTCTGAATGTTGAAAATTTTAGGCCAACTTTTTCACCCTCCTCTTTAACTTTCATCAAGAGGCTCTTTAGTTCTTCTTCGCTTTCTGCCATAAGGGTGGTGTCATCTGCGTATGTGCGGTTATTGATATTTCTCCCGGCAATTTTGATTCCAACTGGTGCTTCATCCAGACTGGCATTTCTAATGATGTAATCTACATATAAGTTAAATAAGCAGGGTTACAATATACAGCCTTGACATATTCCTTTCTTGATTTGGAGCAAGTTTGCTGTTCCATGTCCAGGTCTAGCTGTTGCTTCTTGACCTGCACACAGATTACTCAGGAGGCAGGTCAGGTGGTCTAGTATTCCCATCTCTTGAAGAATTTTCCACAGTTTGTTGTGATCTATACAGTCACAGAATTTGGCATGGTCAATAAAACAGAAATAGATGTTTTTCTGGAACTCTCTTGCTTTTTTGATGATCCAACAGATGTTGGCAATTTGATTCCTGGTTCCTCTGCCTTTTCTAAATCACTTGAACATCTGGACGTTCATGATTCACATATTGTTGAAGCCTGGCTTGTAGAATTTTGAGCATTACTTTGCTAGCATGTGAGATGAGTGCAATTGTGCAGTAGCCTGAACATTCTTTGGCATTGCTTTGCTTTGGGATTGGAATGAAAACTGACCTTTTTCAGTCCTCTGGTCACTGCTGAGTTTTCCAAATTTGCTGGCATATTGAGTGCAGCACTTTCACAGCATCATCTTCCAGGATTTGAAACAGCTCAATTTGAATTCCATCACCTCCTCTAGCTTTGTTTGTAGAGATGCTTCCCAAGGCCCACTTGACTTCGGACTCCAGGATGTCTGGCTCTAGGTGAATGATTGCACCAATGTGGTTATCTGGTTCATGAAGATCTTTTTTGCATAGTTCTTCTGTCTATTCTTGCCACCTCTTAATATCTTCTGCTTCTGTTAAGTCCATACCTTTTCTGTCCTTTATTTATCCTATCTTTACAAGAAATGTTCCCTTGGTATGTCAAATTTTCTTGACAAGATCCCTAGTCTTTCCCATTCTATTGTTTTCCTCTATCTCTTTGCATTGATCACTGAGGAAGTCTTTTTTATATTTCCTCACTATTCTTTGGAACTCTGCACTCAAATGGGTACATCTTTCCTTTTCTCCTTTGCTTTTCGCTTCTCTTCTTTTCACAGCTATTTGTAAGGCTTCCTCTGACAATCACTTTGTCTTTTTCATTTCTATTTCTTGGGGATGGTCTTGATCACTTCCTCCTATACAATGTCATAAACCTCTGTCCATAGTTTTTCAGGCACTCTGTATATCAGATTTAATCCTTTGAATCTATTTGTCACTTCCACTGTATATTTGTAAGGGATTTGATTTAGATTATACCTGAATGGGCTAGTGGTCTTCCCTATTTTCCTCAATTTAAGTCTGAATTTGGCAATAAGGAGTTCATGATCTGAGCCACAGTCAGCTCCCAGTCTTGTTTTTGCTGACTGTATAGAGCTTCTCTATCTTTGGCTGCAAAGAATATAATAAATCTGATTTTGGTATTGGACCATCTGGTTATGTCCATGTGTAGGGTCTTCTCTTGTGTTGTTGGAAGAGGGTGTTTACTATGACCAGAGCGTTCTCTTGGAAAAATTATTAGCCTTTGCCATGCTTCATTTTTTATTCCAAGGCCAAATTTGCCTGTTACTCCAGGTATTTCTTGATTTTCTACTTTTGCATTCCAGTCCCCTATAATGAAAAGGACATCTTTTTTGGTTCTTAGTTCTAGAAGGTCTTGTAGTTCTTCATAGAACCATTCAGCTTCAGCTTCTTCAGCATTAGTGGTTGGGGCATAGACTTGGATTACTGTAATATTCACTGGTCTGCCTTGGAAATGAATAGAGATCATTCTGTCTTTTTGAGATTGCATCCAAGTACTGCATTTCAGACTCATTTGTTCTTTTTGAAAGTGAGAAAAGTCACATATTTCTGATAAAGAGTCTATGTCTTTATCAGGTTCCCACTATAATAGATGCCAATGCTATGACTTCAAATGGGGGCGGGGGGAAACTGTATAGAGTATCTTTTATGAAGTCTATGGATTAGAAGTGTGACATTTCCACATTCTGGTTTGAGAGCTTCTTCCCCTTATATCTATCTTCTGGCTCATGCTTCTTTGCTCTGGTTTCAAGGTGTTGGTTACACCCCTTAGCTAAATGCTTGCCGTATCCTAACCTTGTTTCCTTCTTGGTTTCAGCTTTACAATTCCAGTGCTTCCTTTTTGCTTTTAGTTTATCTTAAAAAGCTCTATTTCTACCATGTCCATTATCTGTTGTTCTGAGTCAATGTTATTTAAAAGTGATGATGAAAATTACTCATTATGTTTCACTGATTTATTTATATTGATAATTTCGTTGTCAGGATGTGTTCTTACTGTAATGACAATTTTTACATAGGTTCATGCACTGTGGAGACCCAATCCATAATAAGCTAAGCAGTTTAAGTCATCAAAAGGAAGAAATCCACAGTGGATCAGTGCTGTTAACAACAGTGCTTCCTAAAATGGTTCTGAACCTAAAGTCTTGAGCTCTGCCTATATAGTTTAAGCCTCTGATCCATTATTTCTGGATTTATACCTATTTTGGTGTCATTGTTTTTCTAATATGCTAAATTCTGTTTTGAACCTATAGAGTCCTGGGTAATGATCTGCACTATCCTGTCTGGAGGTTACCCATCCTAAGACAACTCTATCAAAAAAAAAAGAGTTCCTTTAAATTTGGCTCATTGAAGATTGATTTGAAATATCTTACTATCAACTTATCATCACACACACAGACACACACACACACACACAAATAAAATGGTTCTTTGCCTCAGAGAGACCTTTTATCTTACTAGGCAAGTTTCCTTGATACCTCAGTTGGTAAAGAATCCACCTGAAATGCAGGAGACCCTGGCTTGATTCCTGATCAGGAAGATCTGCTGAAGAAGGGATAGGCTACCCACTCCAGTATTCTTGGGCTTCCCTGCTGGCTCAGCTGGTAAAGAATCTGCCTACAATGTAAGTTTGATCCCTGGATTGGGAAGATGCCCTGGAGAACGGAAAGGCTACCCACTCCAGTATCATGGCCTGGAGAATTCCACGGACACAAAGAGTTGGACACGACTGAGCAACTTTTACTGTCACTATCAGGCACTATCTATCTATCTAATACCAACAGTTATTTCCTACAAAATGAGATATGTATAAAAATTTAGAGATTATTCAGGGAGTATTCTAAAATATTGGTGCATTTAGCAAATGTGAATAAATTAAAGACCTTTACAGTGAAAACTAAAAAACATTACTGGAAGAAATTTAGAAATGTATAGTGAATTATAATATGCCAATGGTTTCAAAAGCTCAGCCTTCTTAACAGATCAGTTTTCTTCAAATTAACTTATAAATTCAACAAAAGTCTTAATACCCAACACAATTTCTTCCTGAAATTGGCAATCTGATTTTATAATTTACAAAATAATGGAAAAAACATAGAATAGATATGATGGGGAGAATTCCAAAGTTATTCCCCAAATTTCCACCCCTGAGTATATCTGCCCTATATAATTTCTAGTCCTTGAAAGTGGGTGGGCCTATGACTCTAACAGATATTTTACAGGTTAGAGTATGTTACATGGCAAAGGTAAAGCGATAGTGCAAGTGTAATGAAGGTCTCATATCAGATGACTTTAAATCAATCAAAAGGGAGAATACCCTGAGTGGGCCTGACCAAGTCAGGTGAGACCTTCAAAAGCACTGGACATTTCCTGAAGGAAGAGATCTGGAACATGTGAGCATGTGAGGTCCTATACAAGGGGCCATGTAGCAAGAAGCTGATGATGGCTTTTTACAGTTGAGAGTGGCCCCTGGCTAGACAGTTAGCAAGAAAACAGGGACTAAGTCCGACAGCCTCAAGGAATAAAATGTTTCAAAAAATCTCAATGAGCTTGGAAGGGGACTCTGAGATCCAGGTGAGAACACAGTCCTAGCAAACTCCTTGATGTCAACCTTGAGAATTTGAGAGGAAAATTCAGTTATGCTATGCTCAGACTTCTGCCCTAAAGAAACTATGAAATAATAAATTGATGTCTTAAACCACTAAAGTTCTGACAATCTGTCACTCAGCAATATAAGACTAATACACCAATACAATTTTCAAAAGTAACAGCAAAGTTGGAGAATATATACCACCGGATTTTAAGGCGTATGAAGCCACACTAATCTAGACAGCTTTGTATTGTTGAGAAGCTATGCATGATGATCAATGAAATAGAGTAAGAAAACCTGGAACTAGACTTAGACGTACACTGCCAATTGATTTTTAGGTAATTTAATGGTGAATGATAATTTTTCAACAAATGGTGCTGAAACAATTTGATATCCATATGGAAAAATATGAACCCTCACCATTCATACCATGAAGGAAAACTTCTAGAAGATAACATAGTAGAAAAATCTTAGTGACATTTGCTTAGGCAAAGATTTCAGAAATAGGACCAAAAAGTAAGCCCACAAATGAAAATACTCATCATAATTTGAACTTCAAAATTGAAAATCTTTATAAGATACTTTTAAGAATATAGAAAAATGCAAGCCACAGTACATTATATTTGCGAAATATCCAAGAAGCTATGGAAATATAGGATATAAAAATAACTCATATAACTCAATTATAGGTAGGCAAAAAATCCTATTAAAATGGACAAATTTTTTGAGTAAACACAGACAAGGAAAATATAATAGTGGTAAATAAGTACATATAACAATATTCAATATCATTAATTATCAGGGAAAAATAAATTATAGCTACAGTGACTTCCCTGGTGGTCCAGAGTCTAAGCCTCTGTGCTCCCAATGCAGGGTGCCCAGGTTCAATTCCTGATCAGAGAACAAGATCTCACATGCTGCAACTAAGAGTTCTCATGCCCCAAATAAAGATTCCATATGCTACAACTGAGACCCAGCACAGCCAAATAAACAAATAAATATATATATATTTTAAATCTATGCACTATTAAAAAAACAAAACAACAATAAAGCACCACTATACTTCTAGCAGAGCACTAAATTTTCAAAAGCTAACCACACTAAGTGCTGGCAAGTATATTGAGTAACTGATTCTCATATGCTACTGATGATCATGTAAAATAATAACACCACTTTGAAATTTTAACTTTAAAAGTTAACATACCCCTACCATATAATCCAGCCATCCCATTCCTAAGTGTTCACCTAAGATATAGAAAGACATATGTCAATACAAAAACCTTCACATAAATGCAATATCCACTTTATATCTAACAATGTATTATACATAATATATATTTACTTACATATATAACTCATTATTATTCTTGAATGCCTGACAACGTATCTTTTATGCATTGTTGCCTCTTTCCTTTTGGCACCCAATCCTCAGCTGAGAAATAATTTTTTTTAAGTGTTTTTCTCACAGTAACTGCCCCTTTTCCTCCCCAGGCCTTTCATTAACTTCCATGGGAATTGAATTTGGCTGCATAGAGACTGTAGAAACTTTGGACAAGAAAGAAATTTGATTCTTTTGCTAAACAATTTTAAGGTCTAGGAATTGGTAGTGACTTAGCTAAGGTAATGTTAAGGCATAACTGGTACAAAAGCAGGTGTGCAAGCATCAAGTTTTTTTCTTTATCTCCCTATATATTCCTTTTTTCTTGGTTGATACAGATGCTTAATGTTGTTGGGGGACTATCATACTAATAACAGCTTCTAGATAATGTCTACATTGATGGAATCTTGATTAACATATTTTAGAAAGTTTTAGAGATTCCATTTAGAGATTGTATGTATGTGTATTTCTGTGGCGCAATCAGTTGGCGCACTTGGCTGCTTACCAAAAGACTGGTGGTTCAAACCTACTCAGGAAAGCAGCAGCACTATTTTAGGATCTAAAAAAGCCAAGTTCATTATCATAAATTTTATTGTACACATAATCTCATTTTTATTGACTCTTCTATTTTTAATCAAATTGTCCTTTCACTATACCTTTTCTTCAACTGGTATACTTAAGCCAACATATCAATTTCATTCATTTTGTTTATGTGTTTAAAGCAACCACATACATTTTGGTAAGTCAGCTCAATCTCTGTAATTTTCGAATTCAATTAAGTTGAAAGCTTTGTCTAGTTTGATAAGAGACAACTGCTGAAAGCCAATGCCTTGTGGAAAAATGTTACAAGGACAAAATATCATGTAACAGAGAGGGAGGAAATGTACCTTTATTTAACAGACAATCAGGTGAGATTTTTCAAATAGTCTATCAATTATATAGAATAGACTATTTAAAATCATATGTTGCTTCAAATGCCTCTTTAAAACACAGTGCAAGAGAGATCTTACTTTTTGTTTTATTTAAAGATTAAAAAGACATATTTTCTGCAGAAGCACACTAATAGTCAGTAATCCTAAAACTGGCTTTTTAACTTTGTAACTATACATAATAAATTTGATTTGTGTTCACACAAATGATAAATTGAACTATGATTTTTACTGATTTGTATTCAAAATTAGGAGAACATTCTTAAGATGCAAAACCTTCTCAGAATACGTACTTTTAAATGCCTTATGTTGTCCTCACCTCCACTGGGAGGTTTGCTTTAAGACTGCTCAGCTAATATTTCAAGTCAAGAAATATGTATTAAACCTAACTCTATGTCAAATACTATGAAACATCCTGCCCACAGGCTTATGACTATGATCATAATCCCCAAGGAACTCATGGTCTGGGAAGATCAACAGCCTTGTGCTTACCTGTTATATTAGGAAGATTAGAGAGGATGCTATAGGAGAGTTACAAAACTCAGTGGATCTCTATCACAAGGAGCAATACATATGTAAAGAAAAAGCTATGATTGAGCTGTCACTTAAGGGTTAAATTGATAAATGTAAAGAAATGTTTTAAGTTGGGGAACTGGCGTAAACAAAGCATAGAGGTAGGCTTTATGGAGCTGAGTATCCATGCAGATGGAATAAGCACAAGTAAGTGGGTGTTTCAGGGTGAGGCTGAGAGGGAAAGGAAGGAGTTTGCTGGAAAAGCCTGTGAGACTTGTGGAGCATCTTTAGTACTTCAAAACACCTGTCATGTTGCAGTGTACAGTACAGACCTGGAATTAATGACTGGTATAAAACCTTTTCTGTGTCATCCAACATAACCTGTAGAATCAAAGAGTGGCATTATGTTTGAAGAGCAGTAGATAGTGAGAATCGGTAATGGAAAAGAGAATGAAAATGTGTACAGATATAAGATGATACAAGGAGAGTAGAACTGAGAAAACCTATAAATTTTATTGAACTTTTCTCTTTTACTACAAACTGATTCTTCTACAGAGTGTTTCAGAAGTAAAGATATTGGGATTTTTGTATTTTGCTTTGAAGAAATGATTATTGAGTCAGTTCAATCTGATGAGTAGGTTCAATTATCTTTCTTTTTTATTATTTATTTATTTATTTATTTTTTAATTTAAAAATCTCTAATTCTTACATGCATTCCCAAACATGAACTCCCCTCCCACCTCCCTCCCCATAACATCTCTCTGGGTCATCCCCATGCACCAGCCCCAAGCATGCTGTATCCTGCGTCAGACATAGACTGGCGATTCAATTCTTACATGATAGTATACATGTTAGAATGCCATTCTCCCAAATCATCCCACCCTCTCCCTCTCCCTCTGAGTCCAAAAGTCCGTATTACACATCTGTGTCTTTTTGGCTGTCTTGCATACAGGGTCTCTTTCAACTGGTGACAATATATGCGACAATTCCCAAGTTTAACTTTTAAACTTGTTTAAAATTTTTTTCCAGAACTATGTTGAATAGTAGTGGTGAAAGTGGGCACCCTTGTCTTGTTCCTGATTTTAGGGGAAATGCTTTCAATTTTTCACCATTGAGGATAATGTTTGCTGTGGGTTTGTCATATATAGCTTTTATTATGTTGAGGTATGTTCCTTCTATTCCTGCTTTCTGGAGAGTTTTTATCATAAATGGATGTTGAATTTTGTCAGAGGCCTTTTCTGCATCTATTGAGATAATCATATGGCTTTTATTTTTCAATTTGTTAATGTGGTGAATTACATTGATTGATTTGCGGATATTGAAGAATCCTTGCATCCCTGGGATAAAGCCCACTTGGTCATGGTGTATGATCTTTATAATGTGTTGCTGGATTCTGATTGCTAGAATTTTGTTGAGGATTTTTGTATCCATGTTCATCAGTGATATTGGCCTGTAGTTTTCTTTTTTTGTGACATCTTTGTCAGGTTTTGGTATTAGGGTGATGGTGGCCTCATAGAATGAGTTTGGAAGTTTACCTTCCTCTGCAATTTTCTGGAAGAGTTTGAGGAGGATAGGTGTTAGTTCTTCTCGAAATTTTTTGGTAGAATTCAGCTGTGAAGCAGTCTGGACCTGGGCTTTTGTTTGCTGGAAGATTTCTGATTATAGTTTCAATTTCCGTGCTTGTGATGGGTCTGTTAAGATTTTCTATTTCTTCCTGGTTCAGTTTTGGAAAGTTGTACTTTTCGAAGAATTTGTCCATTTCTCACACATTGTCCATTTTATTGGTATATAATTGCTGATAGTAGTCTCTTATGATCCTTTGTATTTCTGTGTTGTCTGTTGTGATCTCTCCATTTTCATTTCTAATTTTATTGATTTGATTTTTCTCTCTTTGTTTCTTGATGAGTCTGGCTAATGGTTTGTCAATTTTATTTATCCTTTCAAAGAACCAGCTTTTGGCTTTGTTGATTTTTGCTATGGTCTCTTTTGTTTCTTTTGCATTTATTTCTGCCCTAATTTTTAAGATTTCTTACCTTCTACTAACTCTGGGGTTCTCCATTTCTTCCTTTTCTAGTTGCTTTAAGTGTAGAGTTAGGTTATTTATTTGACTTTTTTTCTTGTTTCTTGAGTTATGCCTGTATTGCTATGAATTTTCCTCTTAGCACTGCTTTTATAGTGTCCCACAGGTTTTGGGTTGTTTGACAAAGGAGGCAAGAATATACAATGGAGTAAAGAAAATCTCTTTAACAAGTGGTGCTGGGAAAACTGGTCAACCACTTGTAAAAGAATGAAACTAGATCACTTTCTAACACCACACACAAAAATAAACTCAAAATGGATTAAAGATCTAAATGTAAGACCAGAAACTATAAAACTCCTAGAGGAGAACATAGGCAAAACACTCTCTGACATAAATCACAGCAGGATCCTCTATGATCCACCTCCCAGAATACTGGAAATAAAAGCAAAAATAAACAAATGAGATCTAATTAAAATTAAAAGCTTCTGCACAACAAAGGAAACTATAAGCAAGGTGAAAAGACAGCCTTCTGAATGGGAGAAAATAATAGCAAATGAAGCAACTGACAAACAACTAACCTCAAAAATATACAAGCAACTCCTGCAGCTCAAGTCCAGAAAAATAAACGACCCAATCAAAAAATGGGCCAAAGAACTAAATAGACATTTCTCCAAAGAAGACATACAGATGGCTAACAAACACATGAAAAGATGTTTGACATCACTCATTATTAGGGAAATGCAAATCAAGACCACAATGAGGTACCACTTCACACCAGTCAGAATGGCTGCGATCCAAAAGTCTGCAAGCAATAAATGCTGGAGAGGGTGTGGAGAAAAGGGAACTCTCTTGCACTGTTGGTGGGAATGCAAACTAGTAGAGTCACTATGGAGAACAGTGTGGAGATTCCTTAAAAAACTGGAAATAGAGCTGCCTTATGACCCAGCAGTCCCACTGCTGGGCATACACACCGAGGAAACCAGAATTGAAAGAGACACATGTACCCCAATGTTCATCGCAGCACTGTTTATAATAGCCAGGACATGGAAACAACCTAGATGTCCATCAGCAGATGAATGGATAAGAAAGCTGTGGTACATATGCACAATGGAGTATTACTCAGCCATTAAAAAGAATACATTTGAATCAATTCTAATGAGATGGATGAAACTGGAGCCGATTATACAGAGTGAAGGAAGCCAGAAAGAAAAACACCAATACAGTATACTAACATACATATGGAATTTAGAAAGATGGTAATGATGACCCTGTATGCGAGACAGCAAACGAGACACAGATGTGTAGAGCAGACTTTTGGACTCTGAGGGAGAGGGAGAGGGTGGGATGATTTGGGAGAATAGCATTGAAACGTGTATTCTATCATGTAAGAATCGAATCGCCAGTCTCTGTCCAATGCAGGATACAGGATGCTTGGGGCTGGTGCACGGGGATGATCCAGAGAGATGATATGGGGTGGGAGGTGGGAGGGGGGTTCATGTTTGGGAATTCATGTACACCCGTGATGGATTCATGTCAATGTATGGCAAAACCAATACAGTATTGTAAAGTAAATAAAGTAAAAAAAAAAAAAAAAACTGTTTTCCAGCACATACCCCTCCCACACCCCCCCAAAAAGAAATAACAACTGTGGTGCTGAAAGAGACTCTTGAGAGTTCCTTGAACAGGAGACTGACTGGACAACAAACCAGTCAATCCTAAAGGAAATCCACTCTGAATATTACTGGAAGGAATGATGTTAAAGCTGAAGCTTCAATACTTTGGCCACATGATGTCAAGAGCTGACTCACTGGAAAAGACCCTGATACTGGGAAATAATGGGGGCAGGAGGTAAAGGGGGCAACAGAGGATGAGATGGTTGGATGGCATCACTGACTCAATAGACAGGAGTCTGAGCAAGCTCTGGGAGTTAGTGAAGGACAGGGAAGCCTGGAATGCTGCAGCTCATAGGGTCACAAAGAGTCAGACACAACTTCATAACTGAACAACATATTATTTTCCTTTAATTTACCTTTCGGGGGTTCATGTTTTCCAAACAACCATCTCCTCACTTGTTGGGTGCTAATGGTAACTCCTTGTTGAAATGTATCTCCTCTTACAACACACACACTACACTTTTTGAGCTCAAATTTTTATTGAAATTAATTATTTCTGGTTTGCGTAGGTTACATAATATTATTTCTCATTTGGAAATTTAAGCTTTGAGTAGAAGATAATCTCTGAAAATCCAATGATAATTTTCTTTGCTAGCTGCAGGTGGTACTTGAAGGGAAACAAATAAGAATGAATTATTATGATTCATATTAAAAAAGCATTAGAATAAAACAGGTATGTATCTTTTCTATTCTAAATGGATCTCCCATATATTTAATTATTATCTATATGTTAGCTAAGGTAATACAACTCAATACAATATTTTTTAAGACAGTACTTTTAATATCAAAAGCAAACTATTATTTTTTGTTCATTCACTTAATTTAGGTCCTGAAACTCAAAAATACTTAAGTGATTTGGGATATGACATTTCTCCAGTCGGTGCTTCATCTGCCTCATCTATAAAATAAAACGGACCAAACAATCTCAAAATTCCCTATTATCTCTTTAAAAAAAATGCTTCTTCCCTAGAATTGCCAGTATGATTTTCTTTTAACTTTTGAAAATAGAGAATTTTAAGAAACAGTTTTACAGTGATTCATTTGGACTTTATATTTTAATGGGCAGCCATATTTATCCTCTAAATTAGTTCTCAAAGGTCAAAAAGCAATCAATTATCTACAGCTTTCCTGCTTTAATTGGTAAGTATACATTTGAAAAAGCTTTAAACATCAGTGTTTCCATCCTGTCTCTAAAATCTGAGAGACTCCAAGAGGAAAAGGGGAATCTTTTGCAATATATAGTGGATTGACGTTCCAAAATTAGATATCTATATTTAATTGCTTTGGCATCTCTAGTTTCCTCATGAAGCTCTGTACACTAGGTGACCTTTACTTTTTTATTTATAAAAGAAAATTCCACGGACGGAGGAGCCTGGTAGGCTGCAATCGATGGGATTGCGAAGCGTCGGACACGACTGAGCAACTTCACTTTCACTTTTTACTTTGATGCATTGGAGAAGGAAATGGCAACCCACTCCAGTGTTCTGGCCTGGAGAATCCCAAGGACAGTAGAGCCTGATGGGCTGCTGTCTATAGGGTGACACAGAGTCGGACACGACTGAAGCGACTTAGCAGCAGCAGCATAGGATATCTGAACACTTAAATAGATGTTTTAAGAGAACCTCTGAAGATACTGATATATTAATTTAAGAATTATATAAATCATAAAAAAGCTAATAAGAAGGAAAATAGGCAATTTGGAGCCTGGTGTCCATGGGGTCGCAAAGAGTCGGACACGACGGAGCGACTTCACTTCACTTTACAGAAATGTTAGATATATTGACATAGATGTTCTTCCTATATCTTGATCTAGTTCTTTGCCTTTTAAGACAGATAAATAAGAATAGCAATAATTACAGTTCTGTATATTGCATTATTAATTTAAAAAATATTTAATGCTCACAAAAAATTTTCAAGGTGAGACTATTAGCCCCATTTCATGAGTGGAAATCTGAAACTAATAAAAGTAAAGTTACTTGTCCTAATGTCAACATGGTAGAGTCTAGGAGGTCAAATGTACTGCTACACATAGGTTCATTCACTTCTCTTTCCGTGCATATAACCAGACAGTAAATCACCCAGCAGTGGGATAATTAATTCAAGACCACCACCTCATCTACACCCTTTTCATTACTTGATTATGTTCTGGCCCACCACAGCCACATTTTTGCCCCTCTAATTCTGAACTTTATATCACCCCTGGCACTTCCTGACTTAGTATTATAAGGTGACTGACTCCTCCCAGTTTGCCCTGGAACTTTTCCTGCTTTTAGTGTTGAAAGTCCACTAATCTGTATAGCCCCTCAGACACGGGCAAACCAGGATAACTTGCCTGGGACTATCAAGGTTTTAAAATTGAAACTTCTGTATCCAGAGAACTCCATCAGTCTCAGGTGAAATAAGATGGTTCATCACCCTAAATGACCCTCAAAGGTGGACCTTGCCTTTCCTTTATAGCCTTTGCTTTGGCTAATTCCATTGCCTTAACAATCTTATTCATACGCAAAGGCATATGGTGCTCTAAATGCTACCCAGTGAAACCGGCCCATGACCCCAGTTACCTGGAGAGACCAGCCTCCACCATAAGGGATTCAAGATCTGGTGCTATCAAAAACATGAGTAACATTGTTTTAACAATTTTGATCCCAGTATTCATATATTTCATTATTTTTTAGCTCTAATTCAAAGGAGACATTTGTTGACTTAGAGAATGCCAGATTTTAAGTGCTTAGTGGTGAAACATGGGAGAAAGTTGTGCTTCTAAAACATCTGGAGAAACAAATATTTTCTCACTACTTATTTTCAGTCCCCTTTTCCAATTCAATAATATTTGTTTTCTTACTGTAATAAGATGAGCTGGAGAATAATGAGACTACAAGCTGGTTTTACCTTGAGAAATGCTTCAGGGGAAACAATTCTAACACTGAAGGAGAGACTTTGAAATTTATTAAATAAACCAGCTCTCAAAGAAACCATCAATAGATGAATGTTTTAAAAGCATTGCTAACCATCCTCACTCAATAAGGGTAACTCAGAGAAACAAATCTCATGATAAATTTCTGCTGAGCAAATCATTTGAATTAAATTTTTAAAAATGCTTTTCTAAATCATTTTATTAAAGCTACATCAGATATTCACATTATATCCAGACCAAGATATTGAATAAAAATGCCTAAACTCTTAGTTAAAATAATTTCCCTGCTGATAAAATGATTGCTACGTGGGGGGTGGGGCCGGTGGGAAACCTTAGTCTCTTTTAAAATAGAGCAAATTACTAAACATTTACTACTTTAGTTCAGAAAGGGAGCTTAGAGGGTACTAATCTGGAAAGTTCACCCCAAATTTCATGAAAATCTTTGGAGAAGTTTAATGGTTGAATAAGGTATATCCAAAAATCAAAAAAGCAGTATCCTAAAATTCACCTTTAACACTGAATTCCCTGGTGATCTTAGAAAATTTCCTTTAATTTCTTGATTTTAGAGACAGGGGAACTTAGGTGTCTTTAAACTTAATCAGTGATTAATAATATAATTTTTAAAAGGTGGTAAATGAATAAATTGAAATCAGTGATGGAGAAAGAAACTTAAATTACTATTAAGAATTCATCTATGTTATATTTCCTTAGTGAGCAGTTTACCAGATAATGGTCACCATTGTTTCATACTTTTCAATTCTAACTTGAAACTTTTAAATCTACTTATCTATAGTTACATATGTGTTAATGATTTCATTTTCTAAAATGCAATATTATGTATGGCAAAACCACTACAACATTGTAAAATTAGCCTCCAATTAAAATAAATAAATTTATATTAAAACTTTTTTAAAAATTAAAAAACACTTTCTCTAACATTTTTCATGTAAGTGGCAGGTATTATTTAGTATCTGTTGCATCTCAGGCATCAAGCTAAAAGTGGGAATCCAAAAAAAAAAAGACACACTTCTAAGAACTCGAACTTCAGTGGGTAAGACAGCCAGGATGTTCTGATTTTTCACTTTAATGATACATATTGATACACATTCTGGAAAACTATAGGACTAAACAGTGAATGGGACTTTTCCTAACAAACCATTGAAACATTATATTGTCATTGGGAATAAAACAGCAGCTGCTCGATTATAAACAGCACCATTTGGTAAACTTCTATAAACATTAAACAAAGAATAACCCATTTGATTTCTTCATATTTCTAAACACGGTTTGAATTCCTGCCTTATGCTATATTCTATGCCAATAAAATTAACTGAGGGTGTCCTTTAATGAAAGACACACTGAAATTTTATGATATCCTAAATATTCCTCTTAAGTTTGGGAAAAAATAATGAACTGTTCTAATAAATGTGGTACAATATTCATTAAAACCTTTTACTCATCAATTTTGTATCAAGTACAAACTATATAGATAGCAATAAATATGACATGGTTAAATTTCCTGAGAACAATCAGGAAGTCAAATCAAGTTGGTTTATACTGAAATATACAAATCCTTGAAAGATTACCTGGTTTGTCCAAAGTCACCCAGCTAACACATGTGAATTCTCGAACTTTTATCTCCTGACTTTCAAATCAGTACCCTTGCTAAAGACCTGTGTGATATCTGATATCTTTATATTTTGTTTTGGCTTTTTCTTTTTTTCACATAACTATTTTTAAATTTACTTTCACAAAAATGATCTGAATATATGATTCTGTATCTTTCTTTTCTTCCATTAACATACATCTTAGAGAATCTGTTCATAATAGTACATATATCAGTATTTTATTATTTATCATTATGTAGACTATATCAAGTTTTAAAAATTACAGTTTTGAAATTAAATGATATAAAATATCTTTCTTCAAGAAACTTGGAACATGGATAATGCTCATCTGTGATTTTTAATGAATAAAAGATTTCCAATAGAAGTTCTAGGAATTCAAATAGCCTTCCTTGCACAAGTTTCCTCAGCATTAGTGGGACCTATTCATGTGCACTGAAGAAAGACCGTACATGAATGCAAGCCAAGTGACAGCTGGTATGCAATTTTTATAGTCATTGACAAATCTAAATCCCCCTAAATAAGAATGGAAAATTAAATTACAATTAAAACCATATATCCTCTTAGAGGGACTCAGACACTTTACTCTCAGTGGGTGGGGAGAGATCTACCCAGTACACATGCCTTGGCTAAAATGATTATACATTTTTTTATCATTTATGTTTTCCCATTTGGTAACCACAAACTGCCACCTTTAGAATTGTTTGTTTGTTTGCAATATTTTTACATGATAGTTATTTTCTTTTGTTTTGGTCTAAATGAAGATAAAATAACTCATTCTCATCTAGAATAACTGCTGCTTTCAATCTTCTATATGTGCTGTAGCATAACTATTCAACATTAAGCTTGGCATTTAAAGTATTTAGGATTGACTGAAAGTGTTCAAAAAGGATAAAAGCTTAGTGAACTAATTCAGGAAAAAATCATATTTATCAGAGCCAATTTCTGTAGCTTGACATTTTATGATTTACTTCTAAGCTTCTAAAATAGCTTAAGAAACCTTTCCCTCCTGGTCTGTCTGATTTTTTTCCCTTGTATTCTGCCTAATCCTGCCTGAAATTTGTGCAATTAATATCGATGCAGGCATCAAGTCTACTGACAATGATCACCCAGGATTTATGCCTGATTAGGAAGAGGTTTATACTTAACATGTCTGTTAGCTTCGTGATAACTGTACCGGAGAGATTCTGGAAACCAGAGATACTGCTGAATTTCTTGGATGCAATCAAATTTATACATGAGATGGTTCTCTCGCCATAGGACATCTCCCAACTATGAGATTTTTATTTTAAAGGTTCTTACTTGAGTATCTTTAACAGAAAAAAGAATCAGGAAACATTCACTATTCAGATTAGAGTTAAAGAAATGAGAGTAAGAGCTTTGGCCTGAAAATAATTGAATAATTTACCAACTCCTCACTGAAGTCTCACATAAAAGAAGTTGACAAGGAAAGAAGTTGTAAGGAAACCAGGGCTAGTTGGAGTAATTATAGTAAAATTTGCCCCCCAATGATTTTGTCCTGCAAGAGCAACACAACAGCTTTTCACAGAAATAATAAATGTAAAATCACCTCATGAATTTTGCAGTTTCTGTTACCTTTTAACGATTGTACCTCATTCTGCCTAAATGCTCATTTTATCAGTATATGCTTCATAAAAATATACTTTAAAAAATGAAAACAGTGGGCAAGATTTTGATTCTGTCAGAATAATATTTGTACCTAAATCTATCTTCTGAATGACTTATATACATGGTTCATCTTACATTCATAGAAGTAATGATACATCACTTCATAAGTTGACTTTCTATTTTTTTTTTAAAAAAGTATATGTAATTAATTAGACAATCTAAGGATGTTTCTCTTTGCCATCTCTTAAAATAGAATCACTGTCATTTATTAAGCCCTTATTTTGTACAAATCACTCTTCAAAAAATTACTGGCCCTTAATTTATCCCTTAAAAATTACAAGTTAAATCATTTGTTTTTATGGAGGAAGAAACTAAGATTCAGAAAGGGAATCTGGCTAATGTCACAAAACTAGTTAATGACAGAGCTAGAATTCAGAAGCAAATGTAGAAGATTTCCAAACTAGTCTGTTATGTTTCAGATTTATTCCTTACTTAGGTCAAATTCCAATAGGTACAAGCTATCAGGTTGCATAAAGTTGTACTGCATACATTTGGAACTATACTGTACAAGGTCTCCACACTAACTATCAGAATACCTCTTTATATAAATCAGGGGTAGTTAGTATCTTATAAGTTGCTGTAAGCATTATATGACACAGTGGATATGAATTTGGCATGCTCAGCACAATGCTTGAAATGTTGGAAATCCTCATAAAACGCCAAGTAATACAATATTTTTCAGTTTTACTGGGGTATTATTGACATACAGAAATTGTATATATTTAAGGTGTGCAATTGATGTTTTGATATTATGTCTCTATTTTGAAAGGACCACCACAATCAAGGTAATTAGCATATCTAATACAAGAATATTTTCAAAAGTACTGGAATTAGTGCTTTAAACGTAAGGCAAAAATTGTTCTTATCAGTTATTTTCATCTGCACTCCTTTAAAATTTGTTATCTGAAAATGATATCAAACTTCCAGAAAAATTATAAGAAAGAATAACACAAAGTATAATGCGATATTTTTCACCCACTGTTCATATTTGAGCACATCATCTTGACTCCCTCTATTTTGCACCATCTCTCTCTGTCTTTATCTCTCTCCATCTCTGTCTCTCTCTATTTTTAATATCTATATTCCATTACCAGGAAAATCTAAGTGATTTCTATTGATATGCTTACTAATAATACAAATAATAACATCAACAAATAATCACATCTAACATTTAAGGTCTTTTCATACTGTAGAGGCCGAGGAACCAGAGATCAAATTGCCAACACCTGTTGGATTATTGAAAAAGCAAGAGAGTTCCAGAAAAACATCTATTTCTGCTTTATTGACTATGCCAAAGCCTTTGACTGTGTGGACCACCACAAACTGTGGAAAATTCTGAAAGAGATGGAAATACCAGACCACCTGATCTGCCTCCTGAGAAATCTGTATGCAGGTCTGGAAGCAATAGTTAGAACTGGACATGGAACAACAGACTGGTTCCAAAAAGGGAGAGGAGTACGTCAAGGCTATATAGTGTCACCCTGCTTCTTTAACTTATATGCAGAGCACATCATGAGACACGATGGACTGAATGAAGCACAAGCTGGAATCAAGATTGCTGGGAGAAATATCAATAACCTTAGTTATTCAGATGACACCACCGTTATGGCAGAAAGTGAATAACTAAAGAGCCTCTTGATGGAAGTGAAAGAGGAGAGTGAAAAAGTTGGCTTAAAGCTCAACATTCAGAAAACTAAGATCATGGCATTTGGTCCCATCACGTCATGGCAAATAGACGAGGAAACAGTGGAAACAGTGACAGACTATTTGGGTGGGCTCTAAAATCGCTGAAGATGGTAACTGCAGCCATAAAATTAATAGACACTTGCTCCTTGGAAGAAAAGTTATGACTAACCTAGACAGCATATTAAAAAACAGAGACGTTACTTTGCTGACAAACGTCCATCTAGTCAAAGCTATGGTTTTTCCAGTAGTGATGTGAGAGTTGGACTATAAAGAAAGCTGAGCACTGAAGAATTGATGATTTTGAACTGTGGTGTTGGAGAAGACTCTTGAGAGTCTCTTGGACTGCAAGGAGATCCAAACAGTCCTTCCTAAAGAGATCAGTCCTGAGTGTTCATTGGAAGGACTGATGCTGAAGCTGAGACTCCAATACTTTGGCCACCTGATGTGAAGAACTGACTCATTTAAAAAGACCCTGATGCTGGGAAAGATTGAAAGCAGGAGAACAAGGGGATGACAGAGGATGAGATGGCTGGATGGCATCACTGGCTCAATGGGCATGAGTTTGAATAAGCTCCAGGAGTTGGTGATCAACAGGGAGGCCTGGCATACTGCAGTCCATGGGGTCACAAAGAGTTGGGCACAACTGAACGACTGAACTGAACTGAACATTTAAGGCAGCTTATGCTGACAGGAACTCTCCTAAATGTCTTACATAGATGAATACAATGTCTTCCCACAGCAATCTAATAAAGTACTCATTATCATTATCCTTGTTTTGGCATATTACAACTTTGTTCAAAGTCTTCCAATTACTAAGTGGTAGACCCATATTTGACCAGAGCAATCTGACCTGGGAGACCATGAAGTTCACTACACTAAGAAAGCCTATAGGTTTCTGTTGCTATTGTATGATTGATTGATTACAAAGTAGTATTGAGCTGTTACTGATTATTTCTGAAACTGATTTTAACTAATGCACTATTATGAACTGTTCAAGATTTCGCTGTCCCTGAATTTATCATAGAACTAAGGTGTTATGAAGGCTACAGGGGAAGTTGGTGTTAACAAAGACATCAAGCCACTCTTTAGTTTTATGTGGGTCAGGCCCCACTTCCCCACACAAAGCAGAGAGACTCACAGTCTCACAATATATTACTTCTGATCAGGAGCAAATACACATAACAAATTTGCTTTGATGAACTTATTTGACGGAGGAATACAAATTGTTAAAATTAAGGCTGTTTTGCTTTGAAAGAAAAATCACAGCTCCTTACAAAGGAACTTTGTTGAATGACCATTATAGAGTTGAAGGCTACAAGAAAGGGTGAGGTCAATATTATATGTCACTGATACTGCAACATTTCACTCTTTCTGGTTGTACTTGGATGTAGCCTTGGAATTATGCTGGCGGTGTCTGGTCAACATATCAGAGATAATGCAATTAAGGACAGAACAAACAAAAAGCACCTGGTTTTATCTCTGGCATAACCTAATTTAAACCTCTTATTTTCTCACTTTACCACTGAGTTTGAGAGGAGAAAAGGAATTTTCCCACTACCTAAGGCTTAAGGGGAAAGTCACAGTTTAGTTTTTTGATCAGCTAGCTCTTAACTAGTTTCAAGTTTGTTTGTTTGTTTTAAGGAGTTAAGGGCTCCTAAGTGTGAATAGACTGAAAGATTTCTTGACGTGTTCAGTCAATTTGTGTCATTACTAGTTGAGACAGTATTCCCATCTATAATGCCCAGAAACCCATTGTTTCCAGGTTTAATTTACAATAGCCATGGGGTACAGACTTTTCAGTGCTTCAGTTCACTTCAGTTTAGTTGCTCAGTCGTGTTCAATTCTTTGTGACCCCATAAACTACAGAAAGCCAGGCCTCCCTGTCCATCACCAACTCCCAGAGCTTGCTCAAAGTCATGCCCATTGAATCGGTGGTGCCATCCAGCCATCACATCCTCTGCTCTTCCCCTCTCCTCCTGCCTTCAATGTTTCCCAGCACCAGCATCTTTTACAGTGAGTCAAGTCTTCGGATCAGGTGGCCAAAGTATCGGAGGTTCAGCTTCAGCATCAGTCCTTCCAATGACTATTCAGTACTGCTTTCCTTTAGGATTGATTGGTTTGATATCCTTGCAGTCCAAGAGTCTTCTCCAACATCACAGTTCAAAAGCATCAATTCTTCACCGCTCAGCTTTCTTTATAGTCCAACTCTCACATCCATACATGACTAGTGGAAAAACCACAGCTTTGACTAGACGGACCTTTGTTGGCAAAGTAATGCCTCTGCTTTTTAATATGCTGTCTAGGTTGATCATAGCTTTTCTTCCAAGGAGGAAGAGTCTTTTAGTTTCATCGCTGCAGTGGTTGAGTGCTTTGAGAGCTTACAACTCAAGATTACACACCTGGAGCCTTGTTACTTGGTAAACACTCCCCTTGATGTTTTTTTCTTTTTATTAATCCAATTGTCATTTTATATGTAGAATCACATGGCATGTTCGGCCTAATCTGTTTTCACATTTGTGGTAGAGATGTGGATAGAGTAAGATAGGGGGATGACAATTTATGCATTTATTTTCAAAGGTTAAAAATATTCATTAACTAAGTTTTGAAGTTAAATAGTTCCTGGAAGAAAAGTCCTGGAAGTAGAACGTCTTTGGGTGTCTGAAACATCTAGTCCTTCTGCTTCCGTAAGCTGATCTTGCCCTGAAATGCGGATACAAATGACTCATAGTACTTAAGAGACATTTAATAAGTTGAAAATAAGTTGAAGTTTAGTGTTTCCTTTGTAGTGTGTGAGTGGGTGCCAAGTCACTTCAGTCATGTCCAACTCTTTGTGATCCCATAGACTGTAGCCACCAGGTTCCATTCTCCAGGCAAGAATACTGGAGGGGGTTGCCATGCCCTCCTCCAGAGGATCTTCCCAACCCAGGGACTGAACATGTGTCACCTGAGGTTCCTACATTGCAGGCATATTCTTTACCACTGAGCTCCCAGGGAAGTCCTTCATTTGCAGTGAAAGTGAAAGTTAAGTCTCTCGGTCGTGTCCGACTCTTTGTAACCCCATGGACTGTAGCCTACCAGGCTCCTCTGTCCATGGGATTTTCCAGGCAATAGTACTGGAGTGAATTGCCATTTCCTTCTCCAGGGGATCTTCCCAACTCAGGGATCGAACCCGGGTCTCCTGCACTGTAGACAGACACTCTACCATCTGAGCCACCAGAGAAGTCCTCATTTGCAGTACCAACTCCTAAATATTCTAAGTTGAGTGTTCATAATTAATATACCCACTTTCTCCTCTGTTCAGATTTAGAGGGTAAAAATGAAAGATGAGCGAAGGCAAGGATTTTATCCTATATTCCACCCTTTCACAATCCAGACTACAGTAAATATTATCTTAAATTTGTAACAATCCCTTAGTTATCTTGGAGAGTTTAACAGCTTAACTCGACACTGTCTGGAATACTTTTCCTCAGAAGTGTTTACTCAGACAAAACATGGGTGCTTATATTTGGTTCTTATCACTGGACTATTGTTTTTTTCTTCATGTAACATTCTAATTATTTTCAGAATCAAATCCAGAAATTATCCCATAAATTTGTGAACACTGACCCAATATTTAACAGACATATTATTTACAAAATGTTCAAAGGCTCCCTTGGAGTTGCTGAAATCAATTAGATCAATAATATGAATTTTAAATAACCTATTAATATGTATTTATATATGAATCACAAGTTACCAAGATACTTTAGTATCTTTTAGGTCAATAATTTCCTCTTTTAGAAGCCTAAAATATTTTGAAGCAGTTCATGCATTTAAGCATCCACAGCTATTTCTCTCCAAAATCAATCATAATACCATCACAGATTCTGTTTTCTGTCAACTTTGAGGCACTTTCTATTTGTTCTCTGAAACACTTATTTCTAATATAATTTTCTCAGCATCTATTGATAATGGATGTTTCCTGAGGTTGGCAAAAACCTAACTGGATTCTCATTAGCTTGAGTGGTCAAGATTTATTCCAGAAAGACATGTATTCCATTTGTTACAGTAAGCTAGATGGGAGTGCCAAGAATTTATTCACCAGCCACTTGATTATAGAGGTCTTTGGTATGTAATGTGGACTGTTAAAACGTTAATGCATTCAATTATACAGTCTTTTCAAAAGACTTAAATAGAAACTTTGGAAATATATTCTTTGGATTTTGGGTCTTCAGATACCATTGGTTTGCTACTGAAAATTAATTTAAATTGAAAATGAATGAAAGCTAATTCCATAGAGATGCCAGACCCCAAGCCAAGGAATCTGAGTGAATTAAGTTATGACTTACTAAAAAGAATATCTCTGTTTAAACATGAGAAATTCCATTTGGGTATCAAATTGAATTGGTTGAATGTCTATAATGAGAACTGAACAGTGCTGGTTATAGCAAGGGTGAATACAGAGATTACTAAAATCATTCTTTTTTCACAGGCATCTCACAATTTTTGTTTTGGTCTTCAAAAGCAGGTGTATACGGCTTAGAGGTTATGGACAACAATGTGTTTGTACAGAAGTATAATAGAATAAATCAAAATAGGGTCAGCCATCCTGTGGGTCAAGATTTTAGTGGACAATTCCCATATACATTGATTACATCTGACTTCAAGCACTTCCATCCCTTTACCTGAAAGTTTCCTCTTACCATAGGCTATACCTGATAGAGATTCAATGCTTCCATGATCAGTTCAGTTCAGTCGCTTAGTCGTATACGACTCTTTGCGACCCCATGAATCGCAGCACGCCAGGCCTCCCTGTCCGTCACCAACTCCCGGGGTACACTCAGACTCCCGTCCATCGAGTCAGTGATGCCATCCAGCCATCTCATCCTCTGTCGTTTCCTTCTCCTCCTGCCGCCAATCCCTCCCAGCATCAGAGTCTTTTCCAATGAGTCAACTCTTCACATGAGGTGGACAAAGTACTGGAGTCTCAGCTTAAGCATCATTCCTTCCAAAGAAATCCCAGGGTTGATTTCCTTCAGAATGGACTGGTTGGATCTCCCTGCAGTCCAAGGGACTCTCAAGAGTCTTCTCCAACACCACAGTTCAAAAGCATCCATTCTTTGGCGCTCAGCCTTCTTCACAGTCCAACTCTCACATCCATACATGACCATAGGAAAAACCATAACCTTAACTAGATGGACCTTATTCGGCAAACTAATGTCTCTGCTTTTCAATATGCTATCTAGGTTGGTCATAACTTTTCTTCCAATGAGTAAGCGTCTTTTAATATGGCTGCAGTCACCATCTGCAGTGATTTTGGAGCTCAAAAAAATAAAGTCTGACACTGTTTCCACTGTTTCCCCATCTATTTCCCATAAACTGATGGGACCGGATGCCATGATCTTCGTTTTCTGAATGTTGAGCTTTAAGCCAACTTTTGCACTCTCCCCTTTTACTTTCATCAAGAGGCTTTTTGGTTCCTCTTCACTTTCTGCCATAAGGGTGGTGTCATCTGCATATCTGAGGTTACTGATATTTTTCCCGGCAATCTTGATTCCAGGTTGTGTTTATTCCAGTCCATCATTTCTCATGATGTACTATGCATAGAAGTTAAATAAATAGGGTGACAGTATATAGCCTTGACATACTCCTTTTCCTATTTGGAACCAGTCTGTTGTTCCATGCCCAGTTCTAACTGTTGCTTCCTGACCTGCATGCAGATTTCTCAAGAGGCTGGTTAGGTGGTCTGGTATTCCCATCTCTTTCACAATTTTCCACAGTTTATTGTGATCCACACAGTCGAAGGCTTTGGCATAGTCATAAAGCAGAAATAGATGTTTTTCTGGAACTCTCTTGCTTTTTCCATGATCCAGCGGATGTTGGTAATTTGATCTCTGGTTTGTCTGGCTTTTCTAAAACCAGCTTGAACATCAGGAAGTTCACGGTTCACATATTGCTAAAGCCTGGCTTGGAGAATTTTGAGCATTACTTTACTACCATGTGAGATGAGTGCAATTGTGCAGTAGTTTGAGCATTATTTGCAATGGCCTTTCTTTGGGATTGGAATGAAAACTGACCTTTTCCAGTCCTGTGGCCACTGCTGAGTTTTCCAAATTTGCTGGCATATAGAGTGCAACACTTTCACAGCATCATCTTTCAGGATTTCAAATAGTTCTAATGGAATTCCATCACTTCCACTAGCTTTGTTCATAGTGATGCTTTCTAAGGCCCACTTGACTTTACATTCCAGGATGTCTGGCTCTAGACTAGTGATCACACCATCATGATTATCCGGGTCATGAAGATCTTTTTTGTACAGTTCTTCTGTGTATTCTTGCCACCTCTTCTTAATATCCTCTGCTTCTGTTAGGTCTATATCATTTCTGTCCTTTATCGAGCCCATCTTTGCATGAAATGTTCCCTTGGTATCTCTAATTTTCTTGAAGAGATCTCTAGTCTTTCCCATTCTTTGCATCGATCACTGAAGAAGGCTTTCTTATCTCTTCTTGCTATTCTTTGAAACTCTGCATTCAGATGCTTATATCTTTCCTTTTCTCCTTGGCTTTTCACTTCTCCTCTTTTCTCAGCTATTTGTAAGTCCTCCCCAGACAGTTATTTTGCTTTTTTGCATTTCTTTTCCATGGGGATGGTCTTGATCCCTGTCTCCTCTACAATGTCACGAACCTCATTCCATAGCTCATCAGGCACTCTATCTATCAGATCTAGGCCTTTAAATCTATCTCTCACTTCCACTGTATAATCATAAGGATTTGATTTAGGTCATACCTGAATGGTCTAGCGGTTTTCCCTGCTTTCTTCAATCTCAATCTGAATTTGGTAATAATGAGTTCATGATCTGAGCCACAGTCAGCTCCTGGTCTTGTTTTTGTTGACTGTCTAGAGCTTCTCCATCTTTTGCTGCAGAGAATATAATCAATCGGATTTCGGTCTTGATCATCTGGTGATGTCCATGTGTAGAGTCTTCTCTTGTGTTGTTGGAAGAGGGTGTTTGCTATGACCAGTACATTTTCTTGGCAAAACTCTAATAGTCTTTGCCCTGCTTCATTCCGCATTCCAAGGCCAAATTTGCCTGTTACTCCAGGTGTTTCTTGACTTCCTACTTTTGCATTCCAGTTCCCTATAATGATAAGGACATCTTTTTTGGGTGTTAGTTCTAAAAGGCCTTGTAGGTCTTCATAGACCCATTCAACTTCAGCTTCTTCAGCATTACTGGTTGGGGCATAGACTTAATTACTGTGATATTGAATGGTCTGCCTTGGAAACGAACATAGATCATTCTGTCGTTTATGAGATTGCATCCAAGTACTGCATTTCAGACTTTTTTGTTGACCATGATGGCTACTTCATTTCTTCTGAGGGATTCCTGCCCACAGTAGCAGATATAATGGTCATCTGAGTTAAATTCACCCATTCCAGTCCATTTTGCTTTGCTGATTCCTAGAATGTTGACGTTCACTCTTGCCATCTCCTGTGTGACCACTTCCAATTTGCCTTGATTCATGGACCTGACATTCCAGGTTCCTATGCAATATTGCTCTTTATAGCATCGGACCCTGCTTCTATCACCAGTCACATTCACATCTGGGTTTTGTTTTTGCTTTGGCTCCCTCCCTTCATTCTTCCTGCAGGGCAACCCAAGACGGGCGGGTCATGGTGGAGAGGTCTGACAGAATGTGGTCCACTGGAGAAGGGAATGGCAAACCACTTCAGTATTCTTGCCTTGAGAACCCCATGAACAGTATGAAAAGGCTTCCTTGATAAACCTCAACAATTGAAGGGGCATACACAACCCAGTTTTCCTGAGACTAATCTGAAGTCTCTTTTACAAAGAGCGTAATCATCAGGATTAAATCCAGTTATTAATCCTGTTATCCTAGTCATTAAATTAATGCTCTTTTATTGACTTTCTTCTTTCCTCTTTGTATTTTCTCACTTCTTCACTCACCATTCTCTGAGATAACCAAACATATTACTTGCACTCAAATCCTTATAAGATATTATATACATATATATCTATATCATGCAGATGAATTATATCTATATTTAATATACTTATATACACTTACTAAACTAATATACCCCTGGGCTTCCCAGGTGGCGCTAATGTTAAAAAAACTTGACTGCCAGTAGGAGACTTAAGCGAGTAGGGTTCAGTCCTTGGGTCAGGAAGATCCCCTGGATCAGGGCATGGCAATCCACGCCAGTATTCTTGCCTGGAGAATCCCATGGACAGAGGAACCTGGCATGCCACAGCCCACAGGGTTACAAAGAGTTGGACACAACTGAAGAAACTTGCATAAAATACAGACGCACATGTATATTTTATACACACACACACACACACACACATACATACATACATACATACATACATATATATGGCAGCTAGCCAGAGATTAGCAGCAAGTGAATGGTGGAGGAGGAAACTTCGGACCAGGGAACCTCCTTAACTCATCCCTCTGAGGTACGTTTTGTAGTCTGCAAATCCCAGAAGGAAGAACACAATCAAATGGGAATTCCACCAAAATGCACAAGCTCAGTTTAAATTAAGCAATCACCTTTAGTAACCTTGACCTTATTATACCCCTATTGTAATAAATTTGCATTGTGGTTTGCCCCTCCCACTCAGTGGGCTTTTCAAGTGAATTATGGGCAAGAAATAGGGAAGTAGGGACATGGAGCATGTGCAATAAAATGGATTTGTTTACCAACTTCATATGTGCACATGTATTGTTATATATTTACTTATTATATATATATTTACTTATATATATTTTATATATTTACATATATATGTGTATATATGTGTGTGTGTGTGTATATATATATGTGTATATATATATATATATATATGATGCCCGATAAAAATGTCTTACTGGGTGACTGCAACATAACTTCTTTTCTGTACTTAGGTCAGGTTCTGTTATATATCAATGCAGAAATAAATGATATTCAGTGGGCTACCTCCCTGAAAGTGAGGGCTTGGGGTGGGAAAAATAAAGAGGGAAATTCTATTCTAGTGGTTAGTTTCCATTCCTCGTCTTGTACCATACTGACAAAATGCTACAAGAGTGCCTTTCTTAGGAATGAAATGAGGCTGGGTAGAAGTAATTTAAAACTTGTATCTTGGAGTTATACTCGGGCAAAATGGTCTGGAAATGCCAGTGGATGGAACTGAGTGGTCTACAAAGAAGCAAACTGGAGATAAAATAAATCAAAATAAGACATATCTTCAAGATGAACCAAGCAGTCAATGTTCAGGAAGCAGAAAGAGGGACATTTTCTGGATATAAAATGAGTTGAAATGACATTTGCAGGATTCAGACTAAAGCTGGAAAAGTCTTCCAATCCCCTCCAGGAAGTGTAACTACGCTGAGCCCACCATGTTGTGAGAAATCTAAGCCATAGTGAGATGCTCTGGAGGATCCCATGACACAGAGAGAAAAGCCACAAGGAAAAGGTCCTAGGCATCAGAAATCTAGCCCCAGCTCGGAGAAACCTCCAGCTGAATCCATCTCAGTGCCCAGTTAGGATAAGAACTACCTTAGCCCATACACTCCTAAATTCCCAATCCACAAAATAATGAGGCAAAATAAAATGGTTGCTTTAAGCCACTATAATTAAGGGGTAATTTATTATACAACAGTAGATAACAGAAGTGCCCTTCCTGAAACTGTGCTCTTGGGAGCCTGAAACTACAAAAAAGTTCTCAAAACAACTAATGATATCATTCAGTTCAGTTCAGTCACTCAGTCGTGTCTGACTCTTTGCAACTCCATGAACTGCAATACGAAAAGCCTCCCTGTCCATCACCAACTCCCAGAGTTCACTCAAACTCACATCCATCAAGTTGGTGATGCCATCCAGCCATCTCATCCTGTCATTCCCTTCTCCTCCTACCCCTAATACCTCCCAGCATCACAGTCTTTCCCAATGAGTTAACTCTTCGCATGAGGTGGCCAAAGTACTCGAGTTTCAGCTTTAGCATCATTCCTTCCAAAGACAACCAGGGCTGATCTCCTTTAGAATGGACTGATTGGATCTCCTTGCAGTCCAAGGGACTCTCAAGAGTCTTCTCCAACACCACAGTTCAAAAGCATCAATTCTTCAGCACTCAGCTTTCTTGACAGTCCAACTCTCACATCCATACGTGACCACTGGAAAAACTATAGCCTTGACTAGATGGGCCTTAGTCAGCAAAGTAATGTTTCTGTTTTTCAATATGCTATCTAGGTTGGTCATAACTTTCCTTCCAAGGAGTAAGCGTCTTTTAATTTCATGGCTGCAATCACCATCTGCAGTGATTTTGGGGATCCCAAAATAAAGTCTGACACTGTTTCCACTGTTTCCCCACCTATTTCCCATGAAGTGATGGGACCAGATGCCATGACCTTCATTTTCTGAATGTTGAGCTTTAAGCCAACTTTTTCACTCTCCTCTTTCACTTTCATCAAGAGGTTTTTTAGTTCCTCTTCACTTTCTTCCATAAAGGTGGTGTCATCTGCATATCTGAGGTTACTGATATTTCTCCCGGTAATCTTGATTCAAGCTTGTGTTTCTTCCAGTCCAGCATTTCTCACGATGTACTCTGCATAGAAGTTAAATAAGCAGGGTGACAATATACAGCCTTGATGTACTCCTTTTATTTGGAACCAGTCTGTTGTTCCATGTCCAGTTCTAACTGTTGCTTCCTGACCTGCATATAGGTTTCTCAAGAGGCAGGTCAGGTGGTCTGGTATTCCCATCCCTTTCAGAATTGTCCACAGTTTATTGTGATCCACACAAAGGCTTTGGCATAGTCAATAAAGCAGAAATAGATGTTTTTCTGGAACTCTCTTGCTTTTTCGATGACCCAGGCAGTAACGCTAAAGAAGCTGAAGTTGAATGGTTCTATGAAGACCTACAAGACCTTTTAGAACTAACACCCAAAAAAGATGTCCTTTTCATTATAGGGGACTGGAATGCAAAAGTAGGAAGTCAAGAAATACCTGGAGTAACAGGCAAATTTGGCCTTGAAATGCGGAATGAAACAGGGCAAAGTCTAATAGAGTTTTGCCATGAGAATGCACTGGTCATAGGAAACACCCTCTTCCAACAACACAAGAGAAGACTCTACACATGGACATCAGCAGATGGTCAACACTGAAATCAGACTAATTATATTGTTTGCAGCCGAAGATGGAGAAGCTGTATACAGTCAGCAAAAACAAGACCGGGAGTTGACTGCGGCTCAGATCATGAACTCCTTATTGCCAAATTCAGACTTATATTGAAGAGGGTAGGGAAAACTACTAGACCATTCAGGCATGACCTAAATCAAATCCCTTATGATTATACAGTGGAAGTGAGAAATAGATTTAAGGGCCTAGATCTGATAGATAGAGTGCCTGATGAACTACAGACGGAGGTTCGTAACATTGTACCGGAGACAGGGACCAAGATCATCCCCATGGAAAAGAAATGCAAAAAAGCAAAATGGCTGTCTGAGGAGGACTTACAAATAGCTGTGAAAAGAAGAGAAGTGAACAGCAAAGGAGAAATGGAAAGATATAAGCATTTGAACGCAGAGTTCCAAAGATTAGCAAGAAGAGATAAGAAAGACTTCCTCAGCGATCAATGCAAAGAAATAGAGGAAAACAACAGAATGGGAAAGACTAGAGATCTGTTCAAGAAAATTAGATATACCAAGGGAACAATTTCATGCAAAGATGGGCTTGATAAAGGACAGAAATGGTCTGGACCTACCAGAAGCAGAAGATATTAAGAAGAGGTGGCAAAAATACACGGAAGAACTGTACAAATATTATCTTCATGACCAAGATAATCACGATGGTATGATCACTCATCTAGAGCCAGACATCCTGGACTGTGAAGTCAAGTGGGCCTTAGAAAGCATCACTATGAACAAAGCTAGTGGAGGTGATGGAATTCCAGTGTAGCTGTTTCAAATCCTGAAAGATGATGATGTGAAAGTGCTGCACTCAATATGCCAGCAAATTTGGAAAACAGCAGTGGCCACAGGACTGGAAAAGGTCAGTTTTCATTCCAATCCCAAAGAAAGGCAATGCCAAAGAATGATATCATTACTTAAGCCTTAAGCATCTTAGACAGAAAACAAAAATGAATAATCAATATGGTATGTCTTTACCTGCAAAGTGGCTAACAACAAGATCTTTGGTGTCAGATGTGCCCAGGTTTCAGCCCAATTCGCTTCTCAACTTCATAACCTCACTCAGATGATTCATTTTGCCTTTATGTCAGTCTCTCTATCTACTGAATACAACTGATACTTATATTCGTATCCTGAAGCTGTGCTAACAATTGACACAACATCAATGGCTTCAATAGAAATCTGCTTTTTCATAGTTCTGAAGGCCAGAGTCTAAAACCAAGATGCCAACAGAGTCTCATTCCTTCCAAAGGATTCTCCTTTTAGAGAAGAATCCTTGCTTACCTCTTCCACCTAGTGGCTCCAAGGTGTTTCAGGGCACAGGGCTGGTGGTTTAGTCACTAAGTTATTTCTGACACTTGCAACCCCCTGGACTTTAGCCTGCCAGGCTCCTCTGTCCACTGGATTCTCCAGGCAAGAATACTGGAGTGGGTTGCCCTTTCCTTCTCCAGGGGATCTTCCCAACCCAGGAATTGAAACTGGGTCTCTTGCATCGCAGGCAGATTCTTTACTGAATTAGCTACAGGGAAGCCCTAGCACCATACCTGGCCTCTATCTTCACATGATCTCTTCTGTACCCTTTCTTCTATTTCAAATCTCTCTCCACCTTTTTCTTAAAAGAATATCTGTCATTGAATCTGTGGCCCGCTTCAGTAATTCAGGTTGATTCCCTCATCTCAAGATCCTTAACCCAGTTATATCTAAAAAAAAATTTTCAAAATAATATGCCATTCAATCTTGCACCATATAAACAATATTCACAGTTTCCAGAGGGTGGACTATGGACATATTTAGTGGGAACAATATTCAACCCACTATAATCCTCCAACCTATCTTATAAAGATATAGTAAGGATCAAATAAAATGATATAAAATGAGAATGAAATGCATGCTGACATTTTAATTTTCATCTTTATCACCTATGGTAATATATCTGTATTACTAATAATGTATGTAGACAACAAGTTTATGCAAGAACATGTTTGAACAGGATTTCTTTCAATGAATTAGAGAATAAAGTGTTCAATCTTGATTCATATATCATGCAAATGTTCCAAAGTCAAAAAATCATATCTCTAACTATGAAAATGAATTGTGTGTGCATGTGGTGTGTGTTTGCCTGAGTGAGTGTATATGTGTTGTGCATATGTGTATCTGGTACATTCTGGGCCTAAGGAATTGAACTTATTTAGATTTGGCATTTAAACATAGCTAAAATCGTTGGTGTTTATAATACCTTCATAACAAATATACAGGTGCATGTTTCATGAACAGTCAAAAAGTCTCTATATGTATTAATATGACAGAAACATTTTCTAATATATTTTCAATTTATTTCCACTTGCATCTTTCCTAGAGTAAATAGAACACATTCTCACTCTCACAACATGCTAATGAAAATAAACAAGTCTATGCTGACCTTATGTTCTTTGTTACAAATTTATAAAAACTACTTTGGCATTTTCTATAAAAATACATTTCTATTTTTACCAAAGTAAGCTTATGGCTTTCAGAGGTTTCTGCCTTCCAAACATTTTCAAAGAAGGTGGTACATTAGTAACTTTTTTTAGTTTAAAAAGATAAAAGTGGTACATTTGTGTGTGATTTATGTCATAATTTTAAAACCTAATGGAAATAGTCAAAAATTTTGATGAAAATGTCCAGTGTGGTGATCATACCATTAATCAAATTAAGAGAACAAAACTATAAAGACAGCCATACCAAAACATGTAAGTGCTATAAAAATCACATCCGTATCCTTTGAAAAATAAAAATATTCTACTTTAAGCATTAAAATTTGTTTAACGTTGCCTACCGAATTATTGGACAGCAAGGAGATCAAACCAATCAATCCTAAAGAAATCAATCCTGAATATTCATTGGAAGGACTGATGCTGAAGCTGATGCTCCAATACTTTGCCACCTGATGCAAAGAGCTGGCTCATTAGACAAGACCTTGATGCTGGGAAAGATGAAAAGCAGGAGGAGAAGGGGACTACAGAGGATGAGATGGTTGGATGGCATCACCGACTTGATGGACATGAGTCTGAGCTAGCTCCGGGAAATAGTGAAGGACAGGGAAGATTGGTGTGCTGCAGCCCATGGGGTTGTGAAGAGTCAGACATGACTGAGTGACTGAACAACAACAATTATTGTTTCATTTCATTTGGAGGACATATTATTCTCCATTCTGAAACACTGAAATACATTGATTATAGGACTGCACCAATTTTGATTTGATAGTATCACACAAGTTAGCCAATAATTTTGATCAATGTATTTTCCATAGGGCAATTTATTTCAAAATGCTTGTCAGTTTTAAAATAGTAGAGCAAATTTATGCATCATTTAAACTGTTGTTCGGCAAAAAGCAAGATTTGTTGGAGTGGATTGTTGATCTTGTAAACCAGATAATGTATGATATTGCTTTTAGAAGGTTTTCTAATTTTTAAAATTAGAGTATAATTGTTTTACAACATTTTGGCCATACAAAAAAAGTAAATCATATGTATAACATATATCCCCTCCACCTTGAGCCTCCCTCCACCACCCTCCTCTCACTCCTCTACATCATCACAGAGCATCAAATTGAGTTCCCTCTGCCATACAGCAGTTTCCCACCAGCTATCCATTTTACACGTGATAACGCACATTTGTCAACGCTGCTCTCTCAATACTTCCCACCCTCTTTCCACCTGTCCGTTCTCTAGGTCTATGTCTCTATTCCTTTCTTGCAAATAAATTCATTTATATATTTTTCTAGATCATATATATATACACATATGCATTAATATACAACACTTGCTTTTTTTTCTGACTTAACTTCACTCTGCATGACACTCTTGGTCCATCCACATCATTACAAATGTAGGGGGCGTCTCATGTTCTATATTACACGGGTTTTAGTTTTAAAGACTTTGAGTTTAAAACTCTAACACTGAAAAAAATGACACAAAATTTTAAAAATAAGTGTAGAAAAACTATGAGATGCAGGTACAGATAAGAAAGAAGAAAAATAGCAGCCCTGTCACTTTTTTCTTCCTTGATAAATACTAACTAGTACTGATTGGGAAAAGGAGAAATTATTGGTGTGTCCAGGAGTAGGAAAAAGTAGATCTTCTTTTCATTTGACTTTGAAAGTAACAGAGGAAAATATGGCAAGGCCACACCTGGGAATTGAAATTATATCGTTAGGAGGGCTGACGGAGATTGAAGAGGGTATAACTGGGAGCGATGCTGTGCTGAGTAATAAGCAGACAGCTCCCTGAATCTCTTCTTTAGAGCATTCACATTGCTGTGATAGGGTCCGGAAATAGGACTTTTGTGTCCTTGAATGTTCAAACCTTTGTATTTCAAACCTGCCACTTTCTTTCAGTATAATGCAAGCAAAGAGTGTAATAGGTAGATTGGCCAATCATTTTTCTCTATAAATCATCCTGCTATTCCAAGATTTTACTGGTTTATCCTCTAACCCATTGAAATTTTGGCAGAGGATATGATGCTGAATTTAAAGTTTTCAAAGACAAAGTAGATAGGGGTCCCAGCTGCTGTTGGAGAACCTGCTGGTTCTTCTAAAGTAAAGAAGACTGCATTTGAATGACTTCAAATTGTGCTGATAATGGTGTGAGAAATGCTATTTCACATCCAGGATATTAAAAAATATATATCACAGCTTTTTCTCTCTTTTCTCTCTCCCATTGATTTATTCATTTTTCTATATTAAAGTATTATTGAATTTGTTATTTCGTTCCTCTGAGTCTGCACTCTTATCTTCTTTGTCTAAAACTGATATAAAGAATAAACTGGATACTAAGTGATAAATATTATTTATTTAGCCAGGAATTATATTAAAATCATAGAGCTCACTGGACGTATAGGTGTTTTTAATTTGACTAGTACAATAATCTGAATGTGGAAAGGAAAAGGAGCAGTGAATTATTGGAGCTAATAGAATCAGCTTATTGTATTTAATAGCCTGCATTTAAAAAGCTTTTCTCTTTTTAACTATCCTATGATATATATTTATATTATTGATTGATCATTTTAAAAACACCAGGTTTAACATCTCCCATGTGAAATACTATTGTTTGGTGTCTTGCTAGCTTTGCAAATGACTTCTATTTTGAATCTTCTCTCTCACCAACCAAGCTGAGGTGAAGAGAGGGGGCTTGGGTAAGATACTTCTCTCTTTCTACCTTGTATATAACCGTGAAGTTACAACACAGCAAGAGATATTTCAGGAGGCAATAAGAATTCAGTATTAAGATGAAAGCATAGATAACTAGGAGAAAATGGAATAGGCTGTTGAGAAAAAATTCTGACATGTGGATACAGTTTTAAATTTAGAAATAAAGAAGAAATCACAAAGCAACATATCAACAAAAAGCTATAAAAAGTCTACTTCAAAAAATGCTGCCAAAAGCATTTCCAGCAAATGTGACAAACTGAAAAAGTCTTTATTAATACAGAAAAGTTACACAAATCAATAAGAAAAATACCAAAATTCAAGAAGTAGAAAAAGAACAACAGATCATGTTAAAAAAGGAAATACTAAGTACTTACCAAGTATATGGAAAACAATTTCTGCATCAATAGTAATCAAACAAATGAAGACATTTTTATCTAAGTTACAATTTATCCCTATTAGACTGGCAAATGTTTTGTTTATGCATACATAAACATAGCATATGTAATATTATTAAATATGCAATATATGTAATATTGTAATGACATAATTATGTAATATAATTTGCTACATATACTTTTTGTCATTTATATACATATAAAGACTGTTATTGCTAGTGATATCATTTTGAATAATTAAGCTTAAATGCAAAGTTCTATACATTGATTTATTTTTTGCAGTATTATTAACAGCAGTGAAAATAGTAAACAATTTATTTATTTGACTATAGAAGAATGGTTAAAGCCAACCAATATCCACTGTGTTTTCTATCAAAATCTTATTCTGAACACAAAACAGCAAGAAGAAAAAATATCTGTGATTAATTCTATGAAAATTGAGAGTAAAATTATTAACATTTTTTAATCTCTGGTGTATTTTAAAGCTAACCTCTGTGTGTGAGTATGTGTGTGTGTGTGTGTGTGTCTGTGTCTGTGTCTGTGTGTGTGTGTGTATGTGCTTTAGGCATAAAATCTTGGAAAATTCCTTGACTGTTTAATTCATCAGGAAAACATTTTTGCTTTACCTTCAAACTATATCCATAACCTGATAACATATCCCATTCCACTGCTTCTACCAAATCATTCTATCCACTTGCTTGCATAATGTTTCCTTTGTAGTAGATTCTCACTCTTATAGGTTCATCCACTTGCTGTCTTTGTGATCACATTATTTGGTACCACCCATCAGCTAGCCATAAGGTTCTTCACTGTGGTATAGGTGTAAACTGAGGGAGAGGAACCCATGTAGCAGTGGTTGATAATATGGGGCTCTAGGCCACTTGCTTATGCAGTCTGCATTTACTCTCCAAACCTATTCTGCCCATATCCCTTGGATGTAACATTTATAACTTAGGAAGAACTGCTGCTGATGCCTCCAATCTTATGACTTATTGAAACTGACAGAATCCAGTTCATGATAGATGATTCTGGCCATTTGATGACCATAATTTGATACTTTGTCTCTATAAGAACCTAACTACATATCAAAATCTGCTCTGTATAGATGTCTGCTGCAGATTACATGGCCTGGCTCCAGAACAGTAGGGTTCTACATTGCAATTCCTCTAAATGGGTTTGTGATAAATTCCACACAGTATCTTTTTCCATCACAGATAATATGCAATACCATATGATCTGTTGAGTCCCATGGCCCAAGTTACAGAGCTATTTGTACTATAGCTAGAACCAGATATTAAGTCATTTTCAATTCTAAATTCCACTTATGGTAGTCTTCTGTGTCATTCATAACATGTTGAAGTAATGTGTGAAATATTTTGCATCAGAATAGAAAATGAACAAACAGACATGGTGTGTATGTGTGTGTTAGCTGTTCAGTTGTGTCCGATTCTTTGTGACCCCCATGGACTGCAGCCCATGAGGTTCCTCTGATAGTGGAGTTTTCCAGACAAGAATACTGGAGTGGGTAGCCACTTCCTTCTCCAGGGGGTCTTCCTGACCCAGGGACTGAACCTGGGTCTTCTGCCTTGCAGGCAGATTCTTTACCATCTGAGCCAAAAGGGAAGTCCATTTTAAAAGACATAAGGTACAATTATTTATATTTTACTTTAGAGCAGTTTTGTACCACACAGCTAGACAATTAAATACTCTCATGCTGAGCTCTTAAATCCTTGTTGGTTTCATCTCCCAATATCTGGAGTACATATATTTTGCCAAGTCTTCCAGTGCACTAGGCATGACTTGGTTAACAGTATGACTGAATACATATCAAGGATATTGTGGACAAATGTGTACCTGTGTGGGCCATTCAAATACTGTAGGACCACTTGGTCTGTTTTGTGATAGAGTGAGAGATAGTTAACATAATCCTGAGGTAGCTTCCAACTGGCCTTCCCCTCTGTGACAGCTCTTCCCCACAGGTCAAAGAATTGTGTGTGTGTGTGTGTGTGTGTGTGTGTGTGTTGGGGGGTGCTTCCAGCAATCAAGTGTATCTCCATCAAAATGACCACTGAGTGGTTCCATAAGTTCAGTGTACCCACTATGAGACAGATATGGCCCAAGACTTCTTCATTTGCCTGGTCACCATAACTTATTCCCAAGGGAAGGAAACAGAATAATAAGGCTTCAGGTCCTGGATCATTCATGCAAAAATGAACTCTACTTCATAAAATATTCAAAATGTTTGGATAGTATCTATTCTAAGTATTTAGATACCTAAGAAAATGGTTCTGGACCCTTGGGTGAGGACTGGGAAAATCATTACTATATACCATTTTCTTTTGACTGGAATTAGGATTCTGGTGTCTTCTATCAACAAACAGTAAGTCTGAAATGATGATCATTTTTTATTAGTGAGGCTTTTATGATTATCCACCTTTAATTTATTTGATTATACAGATTAACTAATGCCCTTGTTCGCTGCTCATCTATCTTGCCTCTTGGGGAGGTTTCCTTCTATTTACATACTGTCTCAGTAGAAATCTGCATTAAGGTCCCTTGGCTGTCACTCCAACTTTACTTCTTGTTACAATTATAGCCCCCATCTAAGCCCTTGACAATGCAGCACCACCCTCTGGTCTCTATTATTCCAGAGACCTTATGGTCTCTACTATTGTAATGGAATCAATTTATCTAACAATGTATTCGATGTTTAGCCCTAGCAATCAGAAGACAGTCATCAATATTTTCTCAGTAATGCCAGTGACACCTTCACCAGCAGATTCTCTATCCTTTAGTAAACACAATGTCTTTCATCTTCTTGTGAGGTAAAATTAGTAGACAAAATTTTTCAGGCTATACCCTATCTTTCCTCTTGCATGCCTGTTTATTATACATGTCTTTTGGTTTTGCCTCTTTCTGCCATGGCAATATTGGCATTTCTAGTTTCCTTACTGTGAATCATCATTTTCTCCAATATTACAAAAGCAATCCTAGCCAAAGATTAGCACCATCTTCGAGGGTTCTTTACACAGTGGTAAATCCTGTCCTGTGGAACAGATCTTCATTTTGAAAAATGCTCCATGGCCGTTATGTTCCCTGTCCCATCAGCATCTCCTGCAAAAACCTAGCATCCTAAGTGGAATCTCATATGTTCACTTTTTGATACCTGCTCTACTATTAAATACTGTCCTTCCATGTAGTCTCTTTCCTTTCTTGCCATATCCAAGTTTCCCGTTTGGCCTATGCTGTTACTTGACCCTCATTACTGGTCTGATGATCAGGCGAGGAGATGGGAGTATAGTCTGAAGAAGACAGATGTCCACCTCTGAGGCAAGCTGTGCATCATCTTCAAGCAAGGCTATAGGGAAGGTCCCAACCTTTATCCAGATGGAAGATACTCCTGCAGTCACAGAGTTCAGAGAAATATGGAGATTTAATATTTTTGAGTGAATCAACATGGATGTTCCCATCCCAGATCTCTTGATCCCAGTTGTTTTCAATCATAGCAGACTATGGTTTTAAGAATTTAACAGGCTCTAAGAGCTCTATTGTCATTAAAATTAAGTTTCCAATGTGATCCTCAGCTTTTTCTGCATTCAAGCTCTAGGAGATAATCGTGTCTCTTATATGCTGCCACAGAGGAATTCTGGCTTTTGACTGAATTTAGCTTTTAATTGGTGATTTGTCTGTTAATTTCTTACACACTTTTACTGTATTTCTCCAATACATTGATAACTCCTAGCAAGAGGCATTTAATACCATAATGCTTATCATTAGAAAATTCCTAGAGCCTCTCAAATACTTAAGGTATCATACCTGCCTGCATATTTTCTTCCACAATATCCCATCTCAATTCACTATAGGTGAAAGTTAGCACATGTGCATCTCTATAGGATGTGAGATGATATCAGGACACTGTCAGAGATGCAATTGATATCACCAGCTGGACAGCATGCACTCTTGCTCCAAACTCCCATTCTAAATATGTAACTCTTTCAACTCAACAATTAAAAGATAAACATTTCAGTTTAAGATGGGTAAAGGACTACACAGGAATACATGAAAAGATGCTCAACATCATTAGTTATTTGGATTATGCAAATCAGAACCACAATGAGATACGACTTTACAGCTGCTAGGTATATTCAAAATATTCAAACATACAGGAAAAAACAAATGTCAGGGAGAATGTGAAGAAACTGGAAATTGGTGGTAAAATGATGCAGCCATAATGAAGGACAGTTTGGCTTTTCCTCAAGTTAAAAATAGAATTGCTATGAAGTGAAGTTGCTGAGTCGTGTCCGACTCTTTGTGACCCCATAGACTGTAGCTTACCGGGCTTCTCCGTCCACGGGATTTTCCAGGCAAGAGTACTGGAGTGGGTTGCCATTTCCTTCTCCAGAGGATCTTTCTGACCCAGGGCTCAAATCTGGGTCTCCCGCAGTGTAGGCAGATGCTTTACCATCCGAGCCACAAGGGAAGCCCGTATGATTGAGTAATTCTATACCTAGGTATATGCCCAAAAGAATTGAAAACGAGAACTAAAAACCTCACATGCAAATGTTCATAGCAGCACTATTTATAGTATCTGAAAGAAAGAAACAATCCCAATGTCTCTCAATGGACTAATGAATAACAAAATGTGATATGCTCATACAATAGAATATTATTTAGCCCCCAAAAGGGACAGACTATTGATACATGCTACAATACAGAATGAAGCTTGAAAACATGTGCTAAGTAAAAGAAACCAGACATAAAAGACTGAATCTATGTTTCAGTTTTACACTAAATTCCAGAATAGGTAAATGTATATAGACAGAAAACAGAGTAGCAGTTGCTTACAGCTGATGGGAACAGAGACTGAGGAGTTCTTCACTAGTGAGTACAGCATTTCCACTCAGAGTGATGAAAGTTTTCTGAACCTACAGAGTGGTGAGGAGGTTCTTAATACCACTGTGGAAGTACTTAATACCACTGACTTTCATTTTATTTATTATTTTTTAAAATCTTTAATTCTTACATGCTTTCCCAAACATGAACCCCCCCCACCTCCCTCCCCATAACGTCTCTCTGGGTCATCCCCATGCACCAGCCCCAAGCATGCTGTATCCTGTGTCAGACATAGACTGGCGATTCGATTCTTACATGATAGTATACATGTGAGAATGCCATTCTCCCAAATCATCCCACCCTGTCCCTCTCCCTCTGAGTCCAAAAGTCCGTTATACACATCTGTGTCTTTTTTGCTGTCTTACATACAGGGTCGTCATTGCCATCTTTCTAAATTCCATATACATGTGTTAGTATACTGTATTGGTGTTTTTCTTTCTGGCTTACTTCACTCTGTATAATTGGCTCCAGTTTCATCCATCTCATCAGAACTGGTTCAAATGAATTCTTTTTAATGGCTGAGTAATACTCCATTGTGTATATGTACCACAGCTCTCTTATCCATTCATCTGCTGATGGACATCTAGGTTGTTTCCATGTCCTGGCTATTATAAACAGTGCTGCGATGAACATTAGGGTACATGTGTCTCTTTCAATTCTGGTTTCCTCGGTGTGTATGCCCAGCATATACTTTAAAATGTGAACATGTTAAGTTTTATTTCATGTTTATTTAGCTACAGTAAAATGTATTATTCTATTTTAGATTTTTCTTTCTGGGATCATATTTTCATATCATATTCCTTACAAAACAGACTTCAAGCCACAGATATAACTTCAGCACTCTTCTTGGAGAGAATTCTGGGGTACAACTATGAGGGAGTTAGAGAAGTAACACTGGACCGAGGAAGTTGAACTGTGATATGATTACAAAGGAAGCCTCAGGAAATCCTACCGGTAGCTCTGCTATGGGATATCTCTAATATTTCAGAATTAAAGGGTAGGGCCAGATCTTTTTACTTGAATTCCTACTAGATGTAGGTACCCTTCTGAGAGAGAGGACCTAGCATTGGGTGAAACTGCACACTTTGGCCAAAGAGAATTTCTTAGGGAAAGACTCATCTGTGTAGCATTAGTGTCTAAAATTATTTGTAGCTATGGAAATACATGCCTCAGCCTTAAAGAGGAGAGTCTGACTGGTGCATCACAGTTACAGCATACAAGACAGAAATGCTTAGCATCCCTATATACTATCCTAAGACACTGGCATGAAACAAATAGGAGCACTGACTTCCATACTGACAACTATCCCAGTGATCTTTCTGTTAGAATCCACCACTCCCTAGAATATGTGGGTAATAAAAATAAACACCTCTACAATCTTTATTGCCATTTCAATAAATTTTGCTTTAAAGTTATATGCCTATCCTAGATGGTTATACTTAGGTGGCCTCTACATCAGGATAGCCCTGACTGCAAATTAGCTTTCCCAAGGTCCCCATAACTTCTCATCAGAATCCTTATGTACTCATCATTCAATTAAATTGTTGACTGAATTTAAATAAAGAATTCATTTACTCCAACAAGATCCCTTGAATACCTGCATTTATTTTCTCAGCCATTTTATGCTCTTCCCAGATTTATGCCCCTTCTTTCATACAGAAGTTGGTGTCTGGGGTCCTCCTGGGCTGCTGGAGCCACCATGTAAACAGCTGGAGCGATTTGGAATATGTCTCCTTGGGATCCTCTGAGTGTGGGTGTTGGAACAGGAAGATGTCAGCACTCTTGGCTTTGTTCAGTACAAAATGAGGCACACGTTAATCTATAGAGTTTCCCTTTGGGATCAAATTAAAATTACTCTCTGTGGAATTCTTAGTAGAGGAGGTGGACAGATCAGGAAATGGGAGAGAATCAGCCAAATGCATGATCACAGGTACTCTTCCTAGAAGCTCTTCCTTAATAAAACTTCACGTGGACTGCATCTGGGGCTCGATAGCTGAAAACTTACCCTAAGACCTATCTGTGGATAACTGAATTATATCTACAATTAATAACTGCCATACTTTTTTTGGGGTAAATTTTATTATTGGAGTATAACTGCTTTACAAGGTCATGTTAGTTTCTCCTGTACAACAAAGTGAATCAGTTATATGTATACATTCCCCTCTCTCTTGAGCCTCCCTCCAACCCCTCATCCCACCCCTCCGGGTCATTACATGACCTCGGTCATCTGCATTACCCCTCTAGGTCCATCCACATCACATTTTAACAGAAATATGTCCCTAGGCAAGGGAACACCACACCAAAAGTTTTACAGCAGTCTTCAGTCTAATTATAAGCTCCCTGCAATTTGGTTAAAAGTAGCTTAATGATTAATTAACTACATAACAATAGATGCTTTTCCCATTTCTTTACAAACACAAAAAGCATTTGATATGGCTTTATATTGATTACCCCAAAAAACTTACTAAAGAAAAAGATTCGGGGGGTTGGAAAGTTCCTATTTTCACTTCTGTTGCGACTTCCTGCTCAAAAGAGCAACAGGGTTTATTTCTTCAACTGCTCTAGTCAGGATGTTGATGACCTCTCCCCCATGTCCTCAAGAGCACCTTCACACCAGTGTCCTGAAAGCAAGGTCCCCAGAGACGTTGGTAGGGGGAAACTACAATGAGTGTAAGAGCCTTCCTAACACACAGCTGTGGCCTTGATCAGCTTCCGGAAACAAGAGTGAAGGAGACTGGGTAGAGCATCATTGGTTTATTTTGCTGGAGCCCAAACAGTAGTAATTCAACTTCTGGCTGTGTAAGGAAAACAAATAGAGACAATGGCATTTTCACTCTCCTAAGCAGTTTATCTAGATCAATATGGGAAAGATTGCTGCTTCCCTGTGGCAGATCTGAGCCTTAATTAAGGATTTTCCTCTCTAAGGTTGACATGCCAGCCACCTTCATGAGTATTAGAAGTATTGAGTTTCTCTTTCAAAAATTCAGAGTTAAGACAATATCAGCATGGCAAACACAACTGAGGATGATTTTTTTTTTTTAAGAAAAATCCATAAGCTAGTTTTTATATTTTTTTCCTAAGGTAGATTTAAGAGCTGAGTAAAAATACCCTCATGGTTTTCTTTTGCTTTATGAATAAAGTCTCAATAGCATAATGCAGCAAAGAAAGTCTTTTATTCCCCCTCTCTTTTTTTAAAGAAAGTGACTTTTAATCTTATTTTTCCTTTATTACTTTGCCCATGATCAAAAAGTATATATGCTAGGATTCAGCTATGTTAAGCAACTGCTTTTCCACAACACAGTAAGTTTTTCTCACTTTATACCTTGGCCACACTGGTCCTTCTGCCCATGGTACATTTCCCTGCTTCTTTAACTCAGCTTTCTAACCCACCTCAAGTGTCACCTCCTCCAGAGCCTTTCTTCGTTCAGGTCTCTTTCCAAGATCACTACAGTCACTCTCTTATTTTATTTGTTACATACACACACACAAAAAAAATCAGCAGTACAGTATGAAATGGTTCATCCCCTGAAGGGTACTAAACTGGTTAAGGAAACAGAATTCTTTCCTTTTTTGAATCCCTGACTCAGCAAAATCTTTAAACAAAATGAATGTTAAATAAATATTTGTGTAATTATTGCATTATTAATGTACTTGGTTATTCAAAAGTTTTACTATTTTGAGTTGATATCTACATTAAATTAAAATTTTCATTCCAAAGACAAATAATATGTATGATATATTTAAGCATCTCTTGCAAAGGCATAACTATGATGTGTGGTTCTTCAGTGGGTGAATTAAATGACCTGTTTCAGAAAAGCATTTCTGGAAATACATCCCTTGGAACTAGTCTTTTGAAAATGAATATAGAAAATTATTTCTTTTTGATAGAACAGCATCCCTAGGAATAAGGGAAGCCAATATTTCTAGGATCTACTTGTAGGGTTCTCATAATTATCAGTACTTGAAATTTTATCTCAGTTTTTACAAAGATTGCATTAGCATAAAATGTGTTTTCTTGATTTAATAGTCTTTGAAGGCGAAAATATTCACTAGAAATAAGAGTTGGGATAGGAAATTATTACCTGCCAGGTGACAAATAGTACTTTATATTGATGAGAAATGTATTTTTTAATGCAAATTAAAGAATTTTAGTTGACACTCAACCTTTTTGAAAAAAATTTCAAAGTTTAAATTGAATATTTGCTCTTAAAGTAATAGGGCTATTTGAATTATAGCAAATCCAATATTAATGTGTCCTTTTCTTGAATGTTACCTGCATTATTAAATTTGTTAAACTGTGTCTGTATCATGATTCAGAACAATTATAGTTCCTTAAACTATAAAAAGATGAGTATACTGGCTACTTAGGATAATTCCTTTGGAATATTAGACTGTGGATCTAGGTAAAGAAAATGGTTTTCATGATGATAATGACACATTTTGTAAGCTATATTTGTCTTGAAAGATTTTTTATCTCTTAGACTTGTAACACTCCACAGAAATGATTCTGATCTTTATTGCTTTCTCTTCATAGTATTACAGCAGTCCAAATACAAACCAAACACAAAGATGATTATTCTTGATGATATTAAATTTTCTAAAACTAGGAAATAATAAATTTATACATAAGAAACTCTTCTCCAAATGTGTATACAACTTACACTTCTCATAGTTCTCCACTGACTGAATGCATTCAAAATAAGTAGAAATATTGTTACTACTCAAGAGATGACACTAAGTCATGGCCCCTTGACTAGTTGTCAAACATACTCAATACCTGAAGGAACCATCATTGTTGTGAAGAAGGAGTACTTCTGAACCAATCATTAATTGAATCATTAAGAATCTTGCTTCTTCTGCTCAAAACCCTCAGTGATTACCTTTGAACATCTTAACTTCTGACTATGCTCTATGAAATCCTGCAAAAGGTAGCCCCTGCCACATTTCCTAGCTTAGGTTTAATTAGGTCCCACTTGTTTATTTTTGTTTTTATATCCATTACTCTAGGAGAAGTCTCCAGAAAGACATTGCTGCAATTTATGTCAAAGATGCTCTGCCTGTGTTTTCCTCTAGGAGTTTTATAGTATCCATTTCTACATGTACACAACAGAAACAGACCCACACACATAGAAAACAAACTTATGTTTACCAAAATGGAAAGAGGAGGTGGATAAATCAGGAGTATGAGATTAAAAAATCTGCAAGCAATAAATGCTGGAGAGGGTGTGGAGAAAAGGGAACCCTCCTACACTGTTGGTGGGAATGCAAACTAGTACAGCCACTATGGAGAACAGTGTGGAGATTCCTTAAAAAATTGCAAATAGAACTACCTTATGACCCAGCAATCCCACTTCTGGGCATACACACCGAGGAAACCAGAATTGAAAGAGACACATGTACCCCAATGTTCATCGCAGCACTGTTTATAATAGCCAGGACATGGAAACAACCTAGATGTCCATCAGCAGATGAATGGATAAGAAAGCTGTGGTACATATACACAATGGAGTATTACTCAGCCGTTAAAAAGAATTCATTTGAATCAGTTCTGATGAGATGGATGAAACTGGAGCCGATCATACAGAGTGAAGTAAGCCAGAAAGACAAACACCAATACAGTATACTAACACATATATATGGAATTTAGGAAGATGGCAATGACGACCCTGTATGCAAGACAGGGAAAGAGACACAGATGTGTATAACGGACTTTTGGACTCAGAGGGAGAGGGAGAGGGTGGGATGATTTGGGAGAATGACATTCTAACATGTATACTATCATGTGAATTGAATCGCCAGTCTATGTCTGACGCAGGATGCAGCATGCTTGGGGCTGGTGCATGGGGATGACCCAGAAAGATGTTATGGGGAGGGAGGTGGGAGGGGGGTTACATGTTTGGGAATGCATGTAAGAATTAAAGATTTTAAATTTAAAAAAATAAAATAAAAAAAAAAATAAAATGATGTATAACATAAAAAAAAATATATATATATATATACACTACTATATATATATATTTTGGGGGGGCTCCAAAATTACTGCAGGTGGTGATTGCAGCCATGAAATTAAAAGACGCTTACTCCTTGGAAGGAAGGTTATGACCAACCTAGATAGCATATTCAAAAGCAGAGACATTACTTTGCCAACAAAGGTCCGTCTGGTCAAGGCTATGGTTTTTCCAGTGGGCATGTATGGATGTGAGAGTTGGACTGTGAAGAGAGCTGAGCGCCGAAGAATTGATGCTTTTGAACTGTTGTGTTGGAGAAGACTCTTGAGAGTCCCATGGACTGTGGAGAGATCCAGCCAGTCCATTCTAAAGGAGATCAGCCCTGGGTGATCTTTGGAAGGACTGATGCTAAAGCTGAAATTCCAGTACTTTGGCCACCTTATGTGAAGAGTTGACTCATTGGAAAAGACTCTGATGCTGGGAGGGATTGGGGGCAGGAGGAGAAGGGGACGACAGAGGATGAGATTGGCTAGATGGCATCACCAACTCGATGGACATGCGTTTGGGTGAACTCCGGGAGCTGGTGATGGACACAGAGGCCTGGCGTGCTGCGATTTATGGGGTCAAAAAGAGTCAGACACGACTGAGCGATGGAACTATATATAAAACAGATAACCAACAACGACCTACTGTATAGAACAAAGAATTATACTTCATATTTTATAGTAATCTATAAGAGAAAAGAATCTGAATTCTTTATATATTGTGTGTTAGTTGCTCAGTAGGGTCCAACTCTTTGCAAACCCATGGACTGTAGCCCACCAGGGTTCTCTATCCATTGAATTCTCCAGGAAAGAATGCTGGAGTGGGTTTCCATTTCCTTCTCCATGGGATCTTCCCAACCCAGGAATTGAACCCAGGTCTCCTGCACTGCAGGCAGATTCTTTATCTGAGCTGCTCTAAGTTAGCCAAAAAATTATTTTGGATTTTTCCATAATATCTTGTGGAAACAAACAAACTTTTAGGCCAACCCAATATAATATATATGTATGTTACACACATGTTATATATATGCATATTATATATGTGTATGTATATTATATATATTTCAGTTATATATATATTTATATATATAACACTGAATAACTTTGCTGTACACCTGACACTAACCCAACACTGTAAATCAAATAAACAAATAAATAAATGTCATATCCTCAGATAGGCTGCCATGAACATTTTTTTTTTCTAAAACTCCTCTTTTTAAAACATTTTTAAACTCTTTTTAAAACACTTTTTAAAAAATCAAGGATTAATTTCCTTGATTTTAAAAAAATTTTCAGCTGTTCATTATTCCCTTCATAGGAATGTCTTCATTCATATTTACTGTCTTACAAATTTGTTAACATCCAAAATGTGTTTAAAACACTGATAAAGATCTACCTTCATCAGAATATAAGTTTTCTAAATCTGGCCTATATCAATCTTTTCTCCATCAAAATCTCAAAGTACCTGGCTTTCAATACATATTTGATGGTTGTATGCATATATTTTCTTTCCTGAATTAACTGTTTCTCTTCTTTTATTTTTCCGTAGGTATGTAATCAACCACTCAAAACTCAATGACTTCAAATGATTAGTACAGTTTCTGCGGGTCCAGAATTTGGGAGCTTGGGTGGGTGGTTTTGTTGGGATCTCAATGAAATTACAATCAGGTGTCAACTAGGACTGCAATCACCTGAAAGATTTCCTGGGCCTGGAGAGGATAATTCCAAGGTGATTCACACACAGGCAAGGTTGTGCTGGCTTGTTGAACAGAGCCTCAGTTCTTCTCTTGTGGAACATTTTTTATTTTGAAAAGTATAGTTACTTTACACTGTTGCATTAGTTTCTGTGGTACAGCAAAGTGAATCAGCTATAGATATACCTATATCCCCTCATTTTTGGATTTCCTTCCCATTTAGGTCAACACAGAGCATGATAGTGCTCCCTGTGCTATGAAGTAGGTTCTCATTAGTTATATATTTTATACATTGAGTGAGTGAGTGAAGTCGCTCAGTCATTTCTGACTCTTTGTGACCCCATGGACTATAGCCTACCAGGGTCCTCTGTCCATGGGATTTTCCAGGCAATAGTCCTGGAGTGGATTGCCATTTCCTTCTCCAGGGGATCTTCCCAACCCAGGGATCGAACCCGGATCTCCTGCATTGTAGACAGACGCTTTACCATCCGAACCACCAGGGAAGTCTTTTACTTTATACATAGTTGTGTATATATGTCAATTTCAATCTCTTAATTCATTCCACCCACTTCCCCTTTAGTATCCATCTGTTTGTTCTCTATGTTTGTGTGTCTATTTCTGCTCTGCAAATAAGTTCATTTGTACCATTTGTTGAGATGCCATATATATGCATTAATAAACAATATTCATTTTTCTCTTTCTGACTTACTCCACTCTATGACAGTTTCTAGGTCCAATCACTTCTCTACAAATCTCATGATGTGATGGCTGAGTTCCTCCAGAAGGAGAAATTCAAGAGACCTGGGCAATAGCTACAATACCTTCTATGGTCCTGCCTCAGAAATGACACACTATCACTCCTGCTATATTTTATTGGTCCCTAGGCCAGTCTTGGTTCTGTGTGTGCAGGTATACAAAAGCATAGCTACTAGGAAACAAGAATTACTGGAGAGTTTTTTGGCAGTTGGCTACCACAAAAAGTTTCAATTATTTCTGCTTGTCAAACCTCTGATTCTGCTCCAGTTTCCTTTTTTTGTTGTTGTTTGACCAACACTTCATGCTTTCCTTCTTCCTGATTTCCTGTATGTTCTTTACTCCTTATAAACAATTTTGATTTATTGCTCATGTCCTGCTAAACATTCTTCATTGTGTCAGAGTATCATCAGACCCAAAAGTTCATCCATTCCCAACATTAGGCATGACAACAGAAGCCTCTCCCCACCCTTCACAAACACACACAGAGATAAAGTCTAGATGAGACACTACCAGACTTCTCATGGGTAGGCAGTTTCAAGGTACAGTTTAAATTTAACTTTGAGTGACAAAAATCATGGATCCAAATTACTGAATTCCTCGAAAACGAAAGAAATTACGCATGTGTACATGGGCCTACTTGTTAGTATATAATCATTTATTTTCTTTATCACTGATTCCTCTCCATCTACCATTCCTAGATCACAGGCTAGTATTAAATATTCATAAATTTCTTAAAGGCAAAAATTTTTATTCCCTTACTTTTTTCAAGGAGTGAGAAAGCTTATTTTAGCCAGGTTTAAAATTCATTTAAGATTCATGTATGCTGAGTTCTAGACAAAACACTAACCTTTTGGTGTTTGGCCTTCACTTTGTCAAACATAACTTCCTGCCTTAAAAAAGTTTTAAATGTTAATTAAAAACGCTCAAAGTGTGTTAGTCAAAAAATAGTCCTGATCTTAGACCTGTTCTCGCCTACAAAATGATGAGCTACAGTAAGAAGCATATGGATTAAATGTCTCTGCAAATTTAACGTGAATATAAAAATTAGTCAGTATTTGAGAAACAAATCTGCATTTTGATGAATTAACAAGGGAAAATGTTTGAACATTATCTAATAAAAACTGCAGTCAGTTTAGTTCCTCTGGTCAAAATTGGGAATTTGTGCCCAGATTATACTCACAATTTTACTTTTTTTTTTTTCCACAATAAGTTCAAAAGTTTAACAGGAGCCAAAGGACACTTACAGTCAGATGAGACAGTTGGTGTTAGTGAAAATGACCTCAATGCTGTTTTCTGCCTGAAACACCTCAGGAAGTGAACACAGTATGAACTCAAATCTCAGATTATTAGTCCTTGGGATTATAGAGCTGATCAGAAATGGAGAACATTTGGTCTTCTATGAGAACATGAATCCATAAATAACTCTAATTTTCATTAATTTATAATTTATACTGTACATTCTTCCAAAAGGGATTTAAATTGGCTCACAGTAAAAGATATATGCAATTGAATTAATTAAGCCAATAGAATTTGTGTAGGAACACCTGTTTTCCTGATAGTTGAACAGAATTTTTCAAGCATTCATTAAAAAGGCATTGATTGTTATCTTACTATATGAATCCCATGGTATGAGGGGGAGATATATACACATTACAAAACTCTTGCATTTTTATTTCGGTGGAAGCGTCAGAGAGCACAGATATAGATTATGTTTGTACTATGTATAACTACTTTATAGAAGATGCCATAGGTTTTATCCAAATGTAAGAGATAGTCCAGTTCAGTTCAGTTCATTTCAGTTGCTCAGTCGTGTCCGACTCTTTGCAACCCCATGAATCGCAGCACGCCAGGCTTCCCCGTCCATCACCAACTCCGAGAGTTCACTCAGACTCACGTCCATCGAGTCCGTGATGCCATCCAGCCATCTCATCCTTGGTCGTCCCCTTCTCCTCCTGCCCCGACTCCCTCCCAGCACCAGAGTCTTTTAAAATGAGTCAACTCTTCGCATGAGGTGGCCAAAGTACTGGAGCTTCAGCTTTAGCATCATTCCATTTCTTTCATTCCAAAGAAATCCCAGGGTTGATCTCCTTCAGAATGGACTGGTTGGATCTCCCTGCAGTCCAAGGGACTCTCAAGAGTCTTCTCCAGCACCATAATAGAGTTCTAAATAACAATATTCACCCCGGCTAAGAAAAAAAGAGAAAACAATTGCATTTGTCCCAGAGAATACTATAATTTGATGTCATACTCATTTTTCATCTGAAACAAATTTTTAGAGTGAATAGTTCCTCCTTTGTGAATAAACATCATTTCTCCAAAGTATGCTCAAGAGAGATTAGAGATCAATACAGATTTATTTCTGTCTTATAGTGGGGAATATTGGCCCTACATAGCTATCATATGCCAAGAGAGAATGCAGGGATCAGAGACCATGTCTTCTTACCTACCACCTCACTCATTTATGTACATGTACATTTCAAATCTTCATTCTTCTGTTCAGTTCAGTTCAGTCACTCAGTCCTGTCCGACTCTTTGCGACCCCATGAATCGCAGCACGCCAGGCCTCCCTGTCCATCACCAACTCCCGGAGTTCACTCAGACTCACGTCCATCAAGTCCGTGATGCCATCCAGCCATCTCATCCTCTGTCGTCCCCTTCTCCTCCTGCCCCCAACCCCTCTCAGCATCAGTCTTTTCCAATGAGTCAACTCTTCGCATGAGGTGGCCAAAGTACTGGAGTTTCAGCTTTAGCATCATTCCTTCCAAAGAAATCCCAAGGTTGATCTTCTTCAGAATGGACTGGTTGGATCTCCTTGCAGTCCAAGCGACTCTCCAGCGTCTTCTCCAACATCACAGTTCAAACGCATCAATTCTTTGGCGCTCAGCCGTCTTCACAGTCCAACTCTCACATCCATACATGACTACTGGAAAAACCATAGCCTTGACTAGACAGACCCTAGTCAGCAAACTAATGTCTCTGCTTTTGAATATGCTATCTAAGTTGGTCATAACTTTTCTTCCAAGGAGTAAGTGTCTTTTAATTTCATGGCTGCAATCACCATCTGCACTGATTTTGGAGCCCCCCAAAATAAATTCTGACACCGTTTCCACTGTTTCCCCATCTATTTCCCATGAAGTGATGGGACTGGATGTCACGATCTTTGTTTTCTGAATGTTGAGCTTTAAGCCAACTTTTTCACTCTCCTCTTTCACTTTCATCAAGAGGCTTTTTAGTTCCTCTTCACTTATCTGCCATAAGGGTGGTGTCATCTGCATATCTGAGGTTATTGATATTTCTCCTGGCAGTCTTCATTCCAGTTTGTGTTTCTTCCAGTCCGGCGTTTCTCATAATGTACTCTGCATATAAGTAAAATAAGCAGGGTGACAACATGCAGGCTTGACATACTCCTTTTCCTATTTGGAACCAGTCTGTTGTTCCATGTCCAGCTCTAACTGTTGCTTCCTGACATGCATACAGTTCTCAAGAGGCAGGTCAGGTGGTTTGGTATTCCCATCTCTTTCAGAATTTTCCACAGTTTATTGTGATCCACACAGTCAAAGGCTTTGGCATAGTCACGAAAGCAGAAATAGATGTTTTTCTGGAATTCTCTTGCTTTTTCCATGATTCAGCAGATGTTGGTAATTTGATCTGTGGTTCCTCTGCCTTTTCTAAAACCAGCTTGAACATCAGGGAGTTCACGGTTCATGTATTGCTGAAGCCTGGCTTGGAGAATTTTGAGCATTACTTTACTAGCATGTGAGATGAGTGCAATTGTGTGATAGTTTGAGCATTCTTCGGCATTGCCTTTCTTTGGAATTGGAATGAAAACTGACCTTTTCCAGTCCTGTGGCCACTTCTGACTTTTCCAAATTTGCTGGTAATATTGAGTGCAACACTTTCACAGCATCATCTTTCAGGATTTGAAATAGCTCCACTGGAATTCCATCACTTCCACTAGCTTTGTTCATAGTGATGCTTTCTAAGGCCCACTTGACTTCATATTCCAAGATGTCTGGCTCTAGATGAGTGATCACATCATCACAATTATCTGGGCCATGAAGATCTTTTTTGTACAGTTCTTCTGTGTATTCTTGCCACCTCTTCTTAATATCATCTGCTTTTCTTAGGTCCATACCATTTCTGCCCCTTATCGAGCCCATCTTTGCATGAAATATTCCCTTGGTACCTCTAATTTTCTTGAAGAGATCTCTAGTCTTTCCCATTCTGTTGTTTTCCTCTATTTCTTTGCATTGATATCCGAAGAAGGCTTTCTTATCTCTTCTTGCTATTCTTTGGAACTCTGCATTCAGATGCTTATATCTTTCCTTTTCTCCTTGGATTTTGCTTCTCTTCTTTTCACAGCTATTTGTAAGGCCTCCCCAGAAAGCCATTTTGCTTTTTTGCATTTCTTTTCCATGGGGATGGTCTTGATCCCTGTCTCCTGTACAATGTCACGAACCTCATTCCATAGTTCATCAGGCATTCTATCTATCAGATCTAGGCCCTTAAATCTATCTCTCACTTCCACTGTATAATCATAAGGGATTTGATTTAGGTCATACCTGAATGGTCTAGTGGTTTTCCCTGCTTTCTTCAATTTAAGTCTGAATTTGGTAATAAGGAGTTCATGATCTGAGCCACAGTCAATTCCTCGTCTTGTTTTTGTTGAGTGTATATGGCTTCTCCATCTTTGGCTGCACAGCATATAATCAATCTGATTTCAGTGTTGACCATCTGGTGATGTCCATGTGTAGAGTCTTCTCTTGTGTTGTTGGAAGAGGGTGTTTGCTATGACCAGTGCATTTTCTTGGCAAAACTCTATTAGTCTTTGCCCTGCTTCATTCCGCATTTCAAGGCCAAATTTGCCTGTTACTCCAGGTGTTTCTTGACTTCCTAGTTTTTCATTCCAGTCCCCTATAATGAAAAGGACATCTTTTTGGTGTTATTTCTAAAAGGTTTTGTAGGTCTTCATAGAACTGTTCAACTTCAGCTTCTTCAGCGTTACTGGCTGGGGCATAGTCTTGGATTACTGTGACACTGAATGGTTTGCCTTGGAAATGAACAGAGATCATTCTGTAGTTTTTGAGAGTGCATCCAAGTACTGAATTGCGGACTCTTTTTTTTGACCATGATGGCTACTCCATTTCTTCTGAGGGATTCCTGCCCGCAGTAGTTGATATAATGGTCATCTGAGTTAAATCCACCCATTCCAGTCCATTTTACTTTGCTGATTCCTAGAATGTTGACGTTCACTCTTGCCATCTCCTGTGTGACCACTTCCAATTTGCCTTGATTCATGGACCTGACATTCCAGGTTCCTATGCAATATTGCTCTTTATAACATCGGACCTTGCTTCTATCACCAGTCACATCCACAACTGGCTTTTTTTTTTTTTTTTTTTGGCTTTGGCTTTGGCTCCATCCCTTCATTCTTTCTGGAGTTATTTCTCCACTGATCTCCTGTAGCGTGTTGGGCACCTCCTGACCTGGGGAGTTCCTCTTTCAGTATCCTATCATTTTGCCTTTTCATACTGTTCATGGGGTTCTCAAGGCAAGAATACTGAAGTGGTTTGCCATTCCCTTCTCCACTGGACCACATTCTGTCAGACCTCTCCACCTTGACCTGCCCATCTTGGGTTGCCCCGCAGGTATGGCTTAGTTTCATTGAGTTAGACAAGCCTGTGCTCCTAGTGTGATTAGATTGATTAGTTTTCTGTGAGTATGGTTTCAGTGTGTCTGCCCTCTGATGCCCTCTTGCAACACCTATCATCATTCTTCTGACAGGTACACTAAAGATACTTGAATTATTTACACTGTTCCTAATGTAAAATGATATGCATTTATCAACTGAGCCAAAATCTTTTTGCAGAGAAACCTAGTTTTAAAATATCAGAGCAGTACAGGATTAGTAAATCTCAGCAGAGGTGTAAGAATTAATCTCACACAAGGTATTATTACCAGCATATGCAGTAGAAGGATAAGAAATGAATTCACGGTAGCTAATTCTTCCATGACTATCTTAAATTTCTTCTACTCATACCTATCTCATATGTATTTTCCTTCTACTTTCTTGAATTCTTTGTTCTTTAAATGGCTACAATTTGTGTAGTTTGGGGCAGCTCCTACAGGGCACTAGTTTGACTTCACAGCACAGATGAGCGCTGTGTTCATGAGTCCTCCAACACTCTATATTAAATTATTTTTTATTAGAGTACAGTTGCTTTACAATATTGTGTTAGTTTCTATTGTACAGCAAAATGAAATAACTGTATGTTCACATATATCCCCTCTCTTTTGGATTTCCTTCCCATTTAGGTCACCACGGAGCACTGTATAGAATTCTTTATGCTATAAAGCAGGTTCTCATTAGTTATCTATTTTCTACATAATTGTGTATAGATGTCAATCCCAATCTACCAGGTCATCCCATCCCCCTGTAGCCTTACTCTTCACCTCTGCCCTCAGCCTACCTCTCCTCTCAACTCTATCTATCTACACTTTATTACTTATTTCCCAATTTTCAGTTTGGTCTTTAAATTGACTCAGAAGATACTTTTCATGATTTTAGGAATACAAACTTGACTTCTTTTAGAAGAAAACAAATGCCACTTCCCCTATACATGGTTTACCATACTGGTTTGATCCAATCTTAGAGCTCTTATATTCTAATGGCATTGTTATATTACAGCAGTCAAAATCATGGAATATTGGAGAAAAAGTCATGGTTCATGGAGGTAAACAGGGAAGAGAATTAGAGAAAATAATCACCTCATTTATACTTTTCTGCTGGAAAAAAAAAAGCTACTCTGCTTTGCAATTTAAGTTACAAATAAGGATAAAAATTAAAATGTCTCATTCTGATTTGGCCTACAGTTGTCACTTTCATAAACTACTCTTTATCTATTAAAAAAAAAAAAAAAACACGCTAGTGTGACTCCATTTCAATGCCAGTCAAGGTGACCTACTCAAGAGGTATTTATCTTGTCTATTATTTTAACTTTACTCAAGACACTTTATATTTCTAGGCAAGCAAAGATAATTTTAGAAGGAAAACTACTATGACTTTTTAATTGTTAAAAAGGAAACAAAGCCTCACACATACAAAAATGACTATGTTTGTAGCATGCTAAAGATGTTTAGGATTTTGGATTTTGTGTTGCTCTTATTATTTTAGGTATGTTTATCTTACCTTTTCTTCCTAACTGTCTGGAAATTTTTATGTTCTTACAAACACTTTAAAGCTAACATTGCAATAGCAAATTGTAATTATCATTTTTTAAACTTGTTGACATGTTATTGTTATTTAAATTACTAACATGTATTCCCTAAAACATTCTAAATCTTCAATAACAACCATTTATCAATGTCCAACTCTTTGCAACCCCATGGATTGGAGCCCACCAGGCTCCTCTGTTCATGAAATTCTCCAAGCAAGAATACTGGAGTGGGTTGTCATTCCCTTCTCCAGGGGATCTTCCTGACCCATGGATCAAACTCAGGTTTCCAGCATTGCAGGGAGATTCTTTACCATCTGAACCACAAGGGAAGCCCAATATATAATCCCCCAAACATTCTAAATTTTAGTAATAAACAATCATTTATCAATATACTAAAACCCCCAGAATAATTTTTTTAAAAAAGATCTTAGTTGTTTACATGAAATGCAAGCATTTTGTTTATATCTCCAGAGAAGTTGTCAAAAGATACCTATTTGCCGATTTATGCAAACCTACTGTGAGGAAACAGACCTACGCATTTTTTTTAAATGAGTACTAAACTGCCCATTTTTTAACTGAGTCTGCTAATAGTGACAGAAACTTATCATTGTCCATCCAGCACCTTTACCTGAGTAGACAATAAATCTTCATTAAGTACTTACAAGAGGTGACAAACTTCACTTGCTATCAATTTAAGTTTGCAGAGACTAAGGAGCTGCCTTGATTTCCCTGTGACTACAGCGATTCTAATTTTAAGATGTCAGGACATAGCTTCCTATCACATCATTGTGTAAAAATAGGTGATAGAAAACTACAGGATGAACAAAATTATTAAAAACCTACCTCAGGATTCTCCTTACTTGATTCTTGGTTTATTAACATATTCATACTCACTCCTACCAAGTATTCAGTACCTCCCTCCACAGCCTACTTGCAGCCCTACATCAGGAAATAGATTTGTTTTTGTACTTTACTTTCTTGGTCCTTACCTCACTTTGTTTAAGGGCTTTGAACTCATTAAATCTCTGACACTCTTCCAGACAAACTTGGTAGACTATGCCATTCTATTTTTTCTCCTTTGACCTCAACTATTGTCTCTAGTTTACAAATGTATTTTAATCACTGATGAAGGCCGATATACCTGCAGGTAAACAATTAGTATGGTCTATACATTCTTGACAGCTCATGAAAAGCTGGCAGACCCTAATATATTTTTATAAAATTGTATATATTTTATTCTATTCAAATTTTGTCATATTGATTTATCTTACTTATATCTTCCTAATGACACTTTGAAAGTGAAGCTATTAGAAAGTTATGTTGTCCCCCTAATCTTTATTTATTTATTTTATTTTTTGGCTGCACCATGCCACTTGGGGTATCTTAGTTCCTGGATCAAGGATAGAACCCATATCCTAGGCAGTGAAGGCAGAGAATCCTAACCACTGTACTTCCAGGGAATTTTCTGTCCCACTAATCTTAATGATGGAGAGAGTTCTATGAGGCTCCCTTCCTCTTTTTCCAAAACCATTATTTCTCAGTACAGCATAATAAAAACAATGACCCAGATCTCTACATCTCAATCTCTGTCTCTGCATCTGTCTCTGTCCCTGCCATGTATACCTTTTTCCATGTCTGTATCTAGGTCATCTATATATCTATCCTTTTTTTTGTCCAGGAATATATTATTACAATAGTAAGGTTTTACAATAAAAATCTTCCCTGTAAAGGAAAACTCCAATAGTGGAAGGCAGCACAACACTATGGAATCCGGCTAGGTTCTGATTTAAATGGACCTGGTTCAAATCTATTTTTATCACTGAATAACATCAGGAACTTTATCAATTGATCCTCTGAGCCTCAAAGCAAAGAAAAGTGTATCTCATTTACAAGGTTTCTCTATGTAAAGAATGATATGTTGATATAAATCACAAAAGAACAGTCTGTCACATGGTTGTTACATAAAATGCTTATTTTCAACATCATAAACTATGGTGATAACAGCAACTAAAACTAAGAAACTTCTGTGGGTCACACGTACTTCGAAATGTTTTAATCCAGTCAACAATACAAAATGCTAGGTAGCATTCTTATTGCAGCAGAAACCTGGGGCACAGAAGGTTAGGTAGTTTGCCCAACCATAGTGGCATCGTTAAGAACTGGCAGGATCTAAGGCAAGGCAGTTCGACTTCAGAGCCCTTTCTCTTCACTGTGACTCAGTGCTGCTCCTCATGTTCGAAAACATTATCCATGGGCAATGGATAATTCCAAAGACACGGGTCTGTAACAGGTTCTGATAGTTGACAGAATTACAATGAAATACTGGGTTGTGCTGAATTAGAATTATTTTTAACACTTTTAGCAAATAAAAGTCAGCAGTGATGCTTAATACAGAAGTATTGAATTTTATGGGGTCTCTGCATTGTACTGTTTCACACTGACTTAAATGAGATAGATTTGTTCCCATCTCAGCTCAATAAGGGCAACAGATACCCACCCCCAGCAGATACTATATATAATAACTGATTTTAGGCATACATATTGAATGAACTGGAAACTGACTGAAATTTATGAAAAGGAATTAGCAATAAAGTGATTTAATCAAGTTTATTGAAAGTATCTAAAATTAATGAAGGCTATTGATGGATATGATAATTAATTAACTTAATAGAAACACATTACATTTCACTGGGATTTAGTTGGACACTACTAAAATAAGATAAAATCCAGTAGAAAATTGATAGGCTAATGTCTGAATTTAGATTTATATAAAAAATATTCAGTGCTTAAAATAAACCATTATTCTATAGAGATGTCCCCAGGACTTTCTGGATTCATATAAACATTCTTTTTCTAAGGTTATTTACAAGAGGAAAAGGGTAACTTTAAATCGATAAAAAGTTTATGCATAAATATTTTAAGAAGCAAATTACTATATGACATGGGGAATAAGAAAAAAAATTCTGAATAATTCACAGTTCTAAACATTTCTCTTGAAAGATTTCCAACCCCTTGTAAAGCAAAGACTCTAAAAGTAGGCCACACTTAACAATTACAGCATCTTTATTTACTTTTCATTGTATTTTTTAAAATTCCATCATTTTTTGCCACCAGAGAGAAAGTTTAATTTCCAAATTCTAGAATTTTCCTTATCCCACAAATATATGAAACTCTCCCTATAGGTTTAATTAAATTAACAGATACTTAATCAAAGCAAAGAAAACTAAGATAATTAAATCTCAAAGAGTCTATAATCTTATGGACTTAAAGACTGTAAGCTATGATGTTTATGTCAAGGTATGTTACAAACTAGTTGTGTGATACTGAGCAGTTTACATCTCATGTTTCCTTAATAATCTGAAGTGTTAAGATATGCCTTCTCCCAAGGTCCATGATGAGGAATATTCAGTGAAATGTTATATAAGACCTGATCTTATACCTTGTATATAAGGGGATACTTCTTTAATATTACGTCCTACTTTCTCTCCTGGAGATCTGAACTAGATATAATTTGTATATTTGTCTCTCTTCCTTAAAGACACTTACCTTGTATCTATTAGAATGATAAGGGTATTGAAGTTTTATGATCATGTAAACCCTGTGACAAAAGCAGGCATTTTTTTCTGCCTTGAGTTATAAATAGGACAACACATTAAGCAGAATTACAGCTCCCCATGGAATAATGATATACATGATAATATGAATATTAGAAGCAAGCTGGTGGCATGAGGTGTATTTTTAACTTTCAGATTTTTTTTTTCTTATTCCCTGTTGTCTTGGTACAGAGTCCACTGAAAGCAAAGCCTAAAATAGGAACTCGTGGTTCAGATAGTTCATTTTTATTTTAGAGGTGATCACAGGAACTCAGAGTGAGGTTGCAGAGCCAGATAAGGACAGAGGAAAAGCTAATAAAGTATATTAACCACTCTGAACAACTGGATTCATTTTCATTTTTGATAGGTGCCCTCTGAAGAACTGCATGTTCCTTTCAAATTCATCTATCAAAGGTTGGTTGAAACTACAGCCTGGACCTCAGTCATTGATGGATGCCACTGGGGAATTAAACTTTCTGTATGTTCAGGTTTCACCTGTTCAAGAACTGAACAAGTTCCCATGGATTTAGAGAGAGATCTAATGCACCAAAGGTGAGGCATGGCAGGTGCCTCGGTGAGATATCATCAATCTGTATGCAGGACTTTTCACTTCAGCTGAAGCTAAAATAAGAGCTTTATGGTTTCTGACATTTGAAATCAGGATATTTTATCATGAAACAAAACTTACAGTTTTTCTTGAAAAAGCAAAAGCATGATAGCAATGCTCTTTCAGTAATTTCACAATAGAAATGAAGATAGTGATAATTATAATCTTTATTATGCATTTATATATGTCAGCTGCTGTTTAAAGCAGTTAGCCTCTGTTTTCCATCTAACATGCACAGACTTATTTTGATTTCACAAATGTATTCTTGATTTCCCAGGCTCAAACAAGAATTCTCCTAGTGCCTTTCCTAACTCAGTAAATAGGTACTCCATTATGCAGGTGACTTGACCAGAAATCTTTGCTACACCTTCAACTCCTCCTATATCCCATATGAATAAATCCTATTGGCTTGACCTTTAAATACATCCTGAAATTAATAATTTCTCAACTCAATCAACATTACCATCTTGCTTCAAGTAACCATCAATTACAGTCTAGTCTTATTATTTTCTTTATGCCCTCACAGTCCCATTAGGCTCTATTCCCTTCAAAGCAGCCATAGTCATGGTGACTCACAGAAATCTCAAGCCACATCATGTGACTCTTCAACTCAGTACTGTCCCCTATGATTTCATCTTTTTCAGAGTACAGAACACAGTCAGTGCAATAATTAAAAAAAAAAAAATTTGTCTGCATGCCATGGTACATGGGACCTTGGTTCCTTACCCAGGGATTGAACCTATGCCCCCTGCATTAGAAGGCTGAGTCTTAATCATTGGGCTGTGGGAAGTCTCCAGTGCAATCTCTTTAAAGGTGCACAAAGCAATTTTTCTCCCACTGTTCTAGAGGCTCTGGATTTTGTGCTGTTTTAAAACACCCTATGCACACATCAGTGTCAGAGGTGCTGTAGTGGATTCCTTTACTGCAATACTCTTCCTGTCTGATCTACTCACAGCTTAATCCTTTACTATATCCACTTTTCTCCTCAAATGTTTCCTTCACAGAGAGCATGGAATTATAAAAAGCAGCTTGTAAAAAAAGTGCAAATGTCCATCCCTTTCTACAATATGAAGCCAACTAAAGAACATAAAAAGATCTTAAAAACCCAGACAACCACAAAGGTGTGATCACTCACCTAGAGCCAGACATCCTGGAGTCTGAAGTCAAGTGGGCCTTAGGAAGCATCACTACAAACAGAGCTAGCTGAGGTGATGGAATTCCAGCTAAGCTATTTCATATCCTCAAAGATGATGCTGTTAATGTGCTGTACTCAATAAGCCAGCAAATTTGGAGAACTCAGCAATGGCCACAGGACTGGAAAAGGTCAATTTTCATTCCAATCCTAAAGAAAGGCAATGCCAAAGGATGTACAAACTATTGCACAATTGCACTCATCTCACTCTCTAGCAAAGTAATGCTCAAAATTCTCCAAGCAAGGTTTCAACATTGTGTGAACCCCAGGTGTTCAAGTTGGATTTAGAAAGGGCAGAGGAAACAGAGATCAAATTGCCAAATCCATTGAATCATAGAAAAGCAAGAAAGTTCCAGAAAACATCTACTTCTGCTTTATTGACTACACCAAAGCATTTGACTGCATGTATCAAACTGTGGAAAATTCTTCAAGAGATAGGAATGCCAGTCCACCTTACCTGCCTCTTGAGAAATCTGTATGCAAGTCAACAAGCAACAGTTAGAACTGGACATGGAACAACAGACTGGTTCTAAATCAGGAAAGGAGTATGTCAAAGCTGTATATTGTCACCCTGCTTGTTTAACTTATATGTAGAGTACATCATGAGAAATGCCAGGCTGGATGAAGCACAAGCTGGAATCAAGATTGCTGGGAGAAATATCAATAACCTAAAATATGCAGATGACACCACTTTTATGGTAGAAAGTGAAGAGGAACTAAAAATCCTCGTGATGAAAGTGAAAGAGGAGAGTGAAAAAGTTGGTTTAAAACTCAACAGTTAGAAAACTAAGATCATGGCATCTGGTCCCATCACTTCATGGCAAATAGATGGGGAAACAGTGGAAACGGTGACAGACTTTATTTTGGGAGGCTCCAAAATCACTGCAGATGGTGACTGCAGCCATAAGAAGCTATGACCAACCTAGATAGCATATAAAAAGCAGAGGCATTACTCTCTTGACAAAGGTCTGTGTAGTCAAAGCTATGGTTTTTCCAGTAGTCATGTATGGATGTGAGAATTGGACCAAAAAGAAAGCTAAGCACTGAAGAATTGATGCTTTTGAGCTGTAGTGTTGGGGAGGACTCTTGAGAGTCCCTTGGACTGCAAGGATATCCAACCAGTCAGTCGTAAAGGAAATAAGTCCTAAATATTTTTGGAAGGACTGATGGTGAAGCTGAAGCTACAATACTTTGACCTCCTGATGTGAAAAACTGACTCACTGGTAAAGATGCTGATGCTGTGAAAGATTGAAGGCAGGAGGAGAAGGGGACCACAGAGGATGAGATGGTAGTAAGGTATCACCAAGTCAATGGACATGAGTTTGAGCAACCTCTGGGAGTTGGTGATGGACAAGGAAGCCTGGCATGCTGCAATCCATGGGGTCGTAAAGAGTCAGACATGACTGGGTGACTGAACTGAACTGAAAATAGCAAATCCCTACCCATTTCTATGCCCACATAGCTTTTTATCAGTAACTGACATATAATATGTTATCATTGTGGGGTTTTTTTTGTTTGTTTGTTTGTTTTTGGTTTTCTGAAATTTGAGTTTGTGTGTGTGTTTTACTTTACAATATTGTATTGGTTTCGCCATATATTGACATGAACCCTCCATGGGTGTACATGTGTTCCCCATCCTGAACACCCCTCCTCCCATCTGCCTCCCTATATCATGGCTCTGGGTCATCCCAGTGCACCAGCCCCAAGTACCCTATATCATGCATCGAACCTGGACTGGCGATTCATTACACATATGATAATATACACGTTTCAACACCATTCTCCCAAATCATCCCACCCTTGCCCTCTCCCAGAGTCCAAAAGACTGCTATATACATATGCGTCTCTTTTGCTGTCTCACATACAGGGTTATGGTTACCATCTTTCTAAATTAAGTATTTGTTAATTCATTCTCACTGAATATAAATTGCAGAGATCTGGGGCTTTGCCTTTTTAATCACAGCTATATGTGCAGTCCTTACTATAGTGTCTATTAGAGTAGATATTTTAATTTTTAATATTTATTTATTTATTTTTGCTGCACCAGGACTTAGTTGCAGCATGAGGGATCTTTTAGGTGTGGCTTGCGAACTTTTAGTTGTAGCATGTGCAATCTAGATCCCTGATCAGTGATTGAATCCAGGCCTCCTGCATTGGTAGTACAGAATCTTACCGACTGGAGTACCAGGGAAATTCCCAGAGTAGACATTTTTTATATAGATATTGAATAAGTGAATCATAACCCTAAGAGGGAATTGTTACAATTTACAAATGTGGAAACTGAGACACAAGCCAGATAAGTATCTTGCTTTGCCGAACCAAGGCCACATATCTAGTAAGTGGAGAGAAGGGTTAGCAAGTTATTAGAGGTCATATGCTAATTGCTACCATCTTCAAATGGGACATGGACTGTCCAGTTTTCCACAGCTCCCACCTGGTCCCTTGCATTCTTTTATGATATCTGCATGACCTTTGTTGCATTTGATTTTGTAAACCCAAATAGAAATACTAGAGGACACAAGAAGCCTATGTCAGACAGTATGCAGACTAGATATGGAGAGTTTGGAAAAGGTAACTATGCCTCTGAATCCATATGCCTGCAGATATATATGTGGATCTGTTTCTTTCCCAGAGAAGCCCAATCCATTGCAGAACACACCCATTGGATTCTTACTGGACACAGGGGAATTCCCAGATTGAATGCTAACCATCTCATCTACATTTCTACAACTTGAAGAAGTAACACAATGTGTCTACAAGTCCAGAACCTCATTGAAACCACAGACTTTTTCTTATTTACAAGCTATGCTAGTTATTAAGCATACTCCATGTGCTAATTCATCACATTTCAGATATTAAAATGAACCAAAAATTGAGGTTGGGGGGAGGCTATTGGCACTTTTTTGTGATTTAGCACTATATACCAGTTCAAAAAGCATCTTAAAACTCCAAAACAGACATTTATTTCTAAGATTATTTATCACAGCAGTAAACAAGACAGACCCAAATTGGAAACTCTATAAAAAACCATCAAGTAATGCTTGGTTAAAATTATATGTCCATATGATATAATGCTAAACAACCATTAAAATGACATTAAAAATATATTTAAAGACATGAAAAAAATCTTCACAGTGTGATGTAGGTAGGAAACTCGATAGATTAAAAAATATCCAACCTTCATATAAAAAGTATATATGTATATAATTAAGAATGTGGCTGTACTAGTTTGCATTCCCACCAGCAGTGTAGGAGGGTTCCCTTTTCTCCACACCCTCTCCAGCATTTATTGCTTGCAGATTTTTGGATCGTAGCCATTCTGACTGGTGTAAAGTGGTACCTCATTGTGGTTTTGATTTGCATTTCTCTAATAATGAGTGATGTTGAGCATCTTTTCATGTGTTTGTTAGCCATCTGTATGTCTTCTTTGGAGAAATGTCTATTTAGTTCTTTGGCCCATTTTTTGATTGGGTCGTTTATTTTTCTGGAATTGAGCTGCATCAGTTGCTTGTATACTTTTGAGATTAGTTGTTTGTCAGTTGCTTCATTTGCTATTATTTTCTCCCATTCAGAAGGCTGTCTTTTCACCTTGCTTATATTTTCCTTTGTTGTGCAGAAGCTTTTAATTTTAATTAGATCCCATTTGTTTATTTTTGCTTTTATTTCCAGAATTCTGGGAGGTGGATCATAGAGGATCCTGCTGTGATTTATGTCTGAGAGTGTTTTGCCTATGTTCTCCTCTAGGAGTTTTATAGTTTCTGATCTTACATTTAGATCTTTAATCCATTTTGAGTTTATTTTTGTGTACGGTGTTAGAAAGTGATCTAGTTTCATTCTTTTACAAGTGGTTGACCAGTTTTCCCAGCACCACTTGTTAAAGAGATTGTCTTTACTCCATTGTATATTCTTGCCTCCATTGTCAAAGATAAGGTGTCCATATGTGTGTGGATTTATCTCTGGGCTTTCTATTTTGTTCCATTGATCTATATGTCTGTCTTTGTGCCAGTACCATACTGTCTTGATGACTGTGGCTTTGTAGTAGAGCCTGAAGTCAGGCAAGTTGATTCCTCCAGTTCCATTCTTCTTTCTCAAGATTGCTTTGGCTATTCGAGGTTTTTTGTATTTCCATACAAATCTTGAAATTATTTGTTCTAGTTCTGTGAAAAATGTGGCTGATAGCTTGATAATTGCAAATAGAACTACCTTATGACCCAGCAATCCCACTTCTGGGCATACACACTGAGGAAACCAGAACTGAAAGAGACACATGTACCCCAATGTTCATCGCAGCACTGTTTATAATAGCCAGGACATGGAAACAACCTAGATGTCCATCAGCAGATGAATGGATAAGAAAGCTGTTGTACATATACATAATGGAGTATTACTCAGCCGTTAAAAAGAATTCATTTGAATCAGTTCTGATGAGATGGATGAAACTGGAGCCGATTATACAGAGTGAAGTAAGCCAGAAAGAAAAACACCAATACAGTATACTAACACATATATATGGAATTTAGGAAGATGGCAATGACGACCCTGTATGCAAGACAGGGAAAGAGACACAGATGTGTATAACGGAATTTTGGACTCAGAGGGAGAGGGAGAGGGTGGGATGATTTGGGAGAATGACATTCTAACATGTATACTATCATGTAAGAATTGAATCGCCAGTCTATGTCTGACGCAGGATGCAGCATGCTTGGGGCTGGTGCATGGGGATGACCCAGAGAGATGTTATGGGGAGGGAGGTGGGAGGGGGGTTCATGTTTGGGAACGCATGTAAGAATTAAAGATTTTAAAATTTAAAAAATAAAAAACTAAAAAAAAATTAAAAATAAATAAATTAATTAATTAATTAAAAAAAGACCTAGAAACATAAAAAAAAAGAATGTGATAATATTTAAATGTGTTATGTGGGTTAACTCATTTAATTCCCATAAAATAATCTATGGAACAAATACTTTACCTTCTGTGTTATATAGTGACTTCTGTAGCTAAGACAACAAGGGTTATACAATTAGTCATAGTTTACATATTAAAAAAATGAAAAGACACACCAATGATTATAATGAATGCTCAAGGTGATGATAGTAGTGGTAGTCATCGTATGTGTGTGTGAGGGAGAGAGTTCATCAGTTCAGTTCAGTTCAGTTCAGTCGCTCAGTTGTGTCCGACTCTTTGCGACCCCATGAATCGCAGCACTCCCTGTCCATCACCATCTCCCGGAGTTCACTCAGACTCACGTCCATCGAGCCAATGATACCATCCAACCATCTCATCCTCTGTCATCCCCTTTTCCTCCTGCCCACAATCCCTCCCAGCATCACAGTCTTTCCTGATAAGTCAACTCTTTGCATGAGGTGGCCAAAGTACTGGAGTTTCAGCTTTAGCATCATTCCTTCCAAAGAAATCCCAGGGCTGATCTCCTTCAGAATGGATTGGTTGGATTTCCTTGCAGTCCAAGGGACTCTCAAGAGTCTTCTCCAACACCACAGTTCAAACGCATCAATTCTTTGGCACTCAGCCTTCTTCACAGTCCAACTCTCACATCCATACATGACTACTGGAAAAACCATAGCCTTGACTAGACAGAACTTAGTCAGCAAACTAACGTCTCTGCTTTTGAATATGCTATCTAAGTTGGTCATAACTTTTCTTCCAAGGAGTAAGCATCTTTTAATTTCATGGCAGCAGTCACCATCTGCAGTGATTTTGAAGCCCCCCCAAAATAAATTCTGACACTCTTTGCATTGTTTCCCCATCTATTTTCCATGAAGTGATGGGACCGAATGCCATGATCTTCGTTTTCTGAATGTTGAGCTTTAAGCTGACTTTTTCACTCTCCTCTTTCACTTTCATCAAGAGGCTTTTTAGTTCCTCTTCACTTTCTGCCATAAGGGTGGTGTCATCTGCATATCTGAAGTTACTGATATTTCTCCCGGCAATCTTGATTCCAGCTTGTGTTTCTTCCAGTCCAGCATTTCTCATGATGTACTCTGCACAGAAGTTAAATAAGCAGGGTGACAATACACAGCCTTAACATACTCCTTTTCCTATTTGGAACCAGTCTGTTGTTCCATGTCCAGTTCTAACTGTTGCTTCCTGACCTGCATACAGATTTCTCAAGAGGCAGGTCAGGTGATCTGGTATATATACACACACACATATATATGTATATGAACTCTCTTATATATATATATATACATATATATGTGTATGTGTATATATATATGATATAATTAGAGTTTGATCACTTTTTACAGCATCAGATTGTCTCCAAAATAATGTATATTGCTTTGCTATTCATAGTTGTTAGATTATAAAGCTCTTAAATAAAAAGAATATAGACAAAATAAAGTGGAAATTGACAGTACAAGAAAAAGCCTCTGTTTTGGGTAAAGATTACAGTAAGGTTTTAGTACAGTAAGTATAGTTTAGTAAGTAAGTTTATTATAGTAAGTTGAATGATAATGGTTGTGTTACCATTACAGATTTTTGGTTCAAGATGGTCTACCTAATTCTACGCTTTTCCCCATTATCCATTCTGGAGACTCTGAAGATTAATCTTTATTGCAGCCATGAAATTAAAAGACGCTTACTCCTTGGAAGAAAAGTTATGACCAACCTAGACAGCATATTAAAAAGCAGAGACATTACTTTGACAACAAAGGTCCATCTAGTCAAGGCTATGGTTTTTCATGTATGGTAGTCATGTATGGATGTGGGAGTTCGACTATAAAGAAAGCTGAGTGCCAAAGAATTGATGCTTTTGAACTGTGGTGCTGGAGAAGACTCTTTTGAGTCCCTTGGACTGCGAGGAGATCCAATCAGTCCATCCTAAAGGAGATCAGTCCTGGGTGTTCATTGGAAGGACTGATGTTGAAGCTGAAACTCCAATACTTTGGCCACCTGGTGCAAAGAGCTGACTCATTTGAAAAGACCCTGATGCTGGGAAAGATTGAGGGCAGGAGGAGAAGGGGATAACAGAGGATGAGACGGTTGGATGACATCACCAACTCGATGGACATGGGTTTGGGTGAACTCTGGGGCTTGGTGATGGACTGGGAGGCCTGGTGTGCTGCGGCTCATGGGGTCGCAAAGAGTCAGACACGACTGAGTGACTGAACTGAACTGAACTATGACAGAACTTCCCTGGTGGGCCAGTGGTTAAGCATCCTCCTGCCAATGCAGGGTACACAGATTTGATCCCTGGGTCTGGGAAGATCCCACTCACCAGGGAGCAACTAAGCCTGAGCTTCTAGAGTCCATGCTCAGTAACAAGAGAAGTCACTACATTGAGAAGCCCACACATTGCAACAAAGAATAGCCCCATTATCTGCAAGTAGAGAAAGCCCACACAGCAACAAAGACCTTGCACAGCCAAAAATAAGTAAATTTTATAAATCTTTATGCATATTACTCCAGAATTTATAATGCTCCTTTTTTTTACTTCCACTTGATTTGGGGATCTATCATAATTTGGTTTGCATGTTCCAATCTTTTTTTATAGTTCTCCCTAAATCATGTACTCTTGGTATGTCTCACATTTCCTCACTATTCACTAGTAATATGTATGCTCACTTATTCTCTTCCAACTGAAAACACAGGTCATCTTTTAAAAAAGGTTCTTCCTCTGTCACTGCTCAGTCCATATGCTCGGTGTGTTGGGAAGTGCCAGCAAGCAACCTCCAATCAATCACAGATGATAGCTGATAAAAAAACCCAGTACTTCAACTCCTAGATAAAGAGTCTGTCTAAAGAACTCTCAGTTCAGTTCAGTAGCTCAGTCATGTCTGACTCTTTGTGACCTCATGGACTGCAGCACACTAGGCTTCTCTGTCCATCACCAACTCCCAGAGCTTGCTTGAACTCATGTGCATTGAGTTGGTGATGCCTTCCTACCATCTCATCCTCCGTTGTCCCCTCTCCCTCTTGCCTTCAATCTTTCCCAGCATCAGGGTCTTTTCTAATGAGTCAGAGCTCTTCTACAGAGCTCTACTTGCTAACATAAATACCATGCAAATAATGTACCCTTATGATTTTATTCTTCTGTCTCAGTTCTCCCATAGGTTCTTTGTGCAACCTTCTCCTGGGGCAAGGTTAGGATTTGACCAGTGGAAGCACTGGGCTTCCTTGGTGGGTCAGCAGTAAAGAATCTACCTGCAATGCAGGTAGAAGGCTCAGGAGAAGTGGTTTCAATCCCTGGGTCAGAAAGATTTCCTGGAGTAGGAAATGGCAACCCACTCCAGCATTCTTGTCTGGGAAATCTCATGGACAGAGGAGCCCAGCAGGCTGCAGGCATGGGGTCAAAAATATTTGGAAAAACTGAGTATACATGCATGAAACCTCCTTTCAACAAACTGTTTGCATTTGAATACTTGTCTCACAGTTTGTTTGGGAGAGAACTTAATCCTACTCAACCCCTCTTCCAGGCATGGTCTTTATCTTCTCTACTATATTGTACACATCTTATGATTTTCCTCTGATTGGCTTTCTTCCATGATCACCAGGGTCCCAGGAGACTACTAGTCCACCTGAGTCTGATTCAGTCTGACTCCATGGTACCCACTCCTTCAACTGCTTCTTTGAAACAAAGCTGGCTAGCCACACATCCTAAGTTTCTGACCTCTTCCACCACTTCTGTAGTTGAGTGAAATGCCACATCATGAAGCTTGGGATCTGGCATCCCAAGCCACTGCTAAAGGAGACAGTTTAGGCATCCTAAATTTCTTTAGGATTCCTAAACTTCTTTCAAGATGAACTTAGACAAATGAGAAATAGGAGATAGGGAAGATTCAGATAGATTAATGTGTTGAGATCAGCTATAAAATAATCAAACTAACCTCACAAAGGCATGGGGATGCTATTTCAGTTTTATTTATTTATTTTACTTTGTATTGGTTTTGCCATACATCAACACAAATCCACCAAGGGTGTACATGTGTTCCCCATCCTGAACACCCCTCCCACCTCCATCCCCATCCCATCCCTCTGGGTTATCCCAGTGTACCAGACCCAAGTACCCTATATCATGCATTGAACCTGGACTGGTGATTCGTTTCACATGTGATAAGTTACATGTTTCAATGCCATTCTCCTATATCATCCCGCCATCGCCCTCTCCCACAGAGTCCAAAAGACTGTTCTATACATCTGTGTCTCTTTTGCTGTCTCACATATAGGGTTATTGTTATCATCTTTCTAAATTCCATATATATGTGTTAGTATACTGTATTGATGTTTTCCTTTCTGGCTTACTTCAACCTGTAAAATAGACTCCAGTTTCATCCACCTCATTAGCACTGATTCAAATGTATTCTTTTTATTTTATTTTATTTTTTTTTTTTTTTAGTTTTTTATTTTTTACATTTTAAAATCTTTAATTCTTACATGCATTCCCAAACATGAACCCCCCTCCCACCTCCCTCCCCATAACATCTTAATGGCTGAGTAATATTCCATTGTGTATATGCACCACAGCTTTCTTATCCATTCTTCTGCTGATGGACATCTAGGTTGCTTCCATGCCCTGGCTATTATAAGCAGTTATGCGATGAATATTGGGGTACACGTGTCTCTTTCAAGTCTGGTTTCCTCGGTGTGTATGCCCAGCAGTGGGATTGCTGGGTCGTATGGCAGTTCTATTTCCAGTTTTTTAAGGAATCCCCACACTGTTCTCTATAGTGGCTGTACTAGTTTGCATTCCCACCAACAGTGTAAGAGGGTTCCCTTTTCTCCACACCCTCTCCAGAATTCATTGCTTGTAGACTCTTGGATAGCAGCCATTCTGACTGACCTGAAATGGTTACTCATTGTGGTTTTGATTTGCATTTCTCTGATAATGAGTGATGTTGAGCATCTTTCATATGTTTGTTAGCCATCTGTATGGATTCTTTGGAGAAAAGTCTGTTTAGTTCTTTGGCCCACGTTTTGATTGGGTCCTTTATTTTTCTGGAATTGAACTGCAAGAGTTGCTTGTATATTTTGAGGATTAACTCTTTGTCCATTGCTTCGTTTGCTATTATTTCCTCCCATTCTGAAGGCTGTCTTTTCACCTTGCTTATAGTTTCCTTTGTTGTACAGAAGCTTTTAAGTTTAATTAGGTCCCATTTGTTTATTTTTGCTTTTATTTCCAATATTTTGGGAGGTGGGTCATAGAGGATCCTGTTGTGGTTTATGCTGGAGAGTGTTTTGCCTATGTTTTCCTCTAGGAGTTTTATAGTTTCTGGTCTTACGTTTAGATCTTTAATCCATTTTGAGTTTATTATTGTGTATGGTGTTAGAAAGTGTTCTAGTTTCATTCTTTTACAAATGGTTGACCAGTTTTTCCAGCCCCACTTGTTAAAGAGATTGTCTTTTCCCCATGTATAGCCTTGCCTCCTTTGTCAAAGATAAGGTGTCCATACGTGTGTGAATTTATCTCTGGGCTTTCTATTTTGTTCCATTGATCTATACTCGTCTTTGTGCCAATACCATACTGTCTTGATGACTGTGGCTTTGTAGTGGAGCCTGAAGTCAGGCAGGTTGATTCCTCCAGTTCCATTCTTCTTTCTCAAGATTGCTTTGGCTATTCGAGGTTTTTTTTTTTTTTTTCATACAAATTGTGAAATTATTTTTTCTAGTTCTGTGAAAACTACCATTGGTAGCTTGATAGGGATTGCATTGAATCTATAGATTGCTTTGGGTAGTATCTCATTTTCACTATATTGATTCTTCTTATCCATGAACACAGTAAATTTCTCCATCTATTTGTGTCCTCTTTCTTTCACCAGTATTTTATAGTTTTCTATACATAGGTATTTTGTTTCTTTAGATAATAATATTTCTAAGTATTTTATTCTTTTCCTTGCAATGGTGAATGGAACTGTTTCCTTAATTTATCTTTCTGTTTTCTCATTGTTAGTGAGTAGGAATGCAAGGGATTTCTGTGTGTTGATTTTATATCCTGCAACTTTACTATATTCATTGATGAGCTCTAGTAATTTTCTGGTGGAGTCTTTAGGGTTTTCTATGTAAAGGATCATGTCATCTGTAAACAGTGAGAGTTTTACTACTTCTTTCCCAATCTGGATTCCTTTTATTTCTTTTTCTGCTCTGATTGCTGTGGCCAAAACTTCCAAAACTATGTTGAATAGTAGTGGTGAGAGTGGGAACCCTTGTCTTGTTCCTGACTTTAGGGGAAATGCTTTCAGTTTTTCACCATTGAGTATAATGTTTGCTGTCAGTTTATCATATATAGCTTTTATCATGTTGAGGTATATTCCTTCTATTCCTGCTTTCTGGAGGGTTTCTATCATAAATGGATGTTGAATTTTGTCAAAGGCTTTCTCTGCATCTATTGAGATAATCATATGGCTTTTATATTTCAATTTGTTAATGTAGTGTATTACATTGATTGATTTGCGGATTTTAAAGAATCTTTCAACACAAGCTGGAATCGAGATTACCAGGAGAAATATCAATAACCTCAGATATGCAGATGACACCACCCTATGGCAGACAGTGAAGAGGAGCTAAAAAGCCTCTTGATGAAAGTGAAAGAGGAGAGTGAAAAAGTTGGCTTAAAGCTCAACATTCAGGAAACAAAGACCATGGCATTCGGTCCCATCACTTCATGGAAAATAGATGGGGAAACAGTGGAAACAGTATCAGACTTTATTTTTGGGGCTCCAAAATCACCACAGATGGTGACTGCAGCCGTGACATTAAAAGACGCTTACTCCTTGGAAGAAAAGTTATGACCAACCTAGATAGCATATTCAAAAGCAGGGACATTAGTTTGCCAACTAAGGTCCGTCTAGTCAAGGCTATGGTTTTTCCTGTGGTCATGTATGGATGTGAGAGTTGGACTGTGAAGAAGGCTGAGTGCCGAAGAATTGGTGCTTTTGAACTGTGGTGTTGGAGAAGACTCTTGAGAGTCCCTTGAACTGCAAGGAGATCCAACTAGTCCATTCTGAAGGAGATCAACCCTGGGATTTCTTTGGAGGGAATGATGCTGAAGCTGAAACTCCAGTACTTTGGCCACCTCATGTGAAGAGTTGACTCATTGGAAAAGACTGATGCAGGGAGGGATTGGGGGCAGGAGGAGAAAGGGACGACCGAGGATGAGATGGCTGGATGGCATCACGGACTCGATGGACATGAGTCTGAGTGAACTCCGGGAGTTGGTGATGAACAGGGAGGCCTGGCGTGCTGCGATTCGTGGGGTCGCAAAGAGTCGGACACGACTGAGTGACTGAACTGAACTGAAAGAATCCTTTCATCCCTGGGAAAAAGCCCACTTGGTCATGGTGTATGATCTTTTTAATATGTTGTTGGATTCTGTTTGCTAGAATTTTGTTAAGGATTTTTGCACCTATGTTCATCAGTGATATTGGCCTGTAGTTTTCCTTTTTTGTGTCATCTTTGTCAGATTTTGGTATTAGGGTGATGGTGGCCTCATTGGATGAGTTTGGAAGTTTACCTCCCTCTGAAATTTTCTGGAACAGTTTGAATAGGATAGGTGTTGGCACTTCTCTAAATTTTTGGTAGAATTCAGCTGTGAAGCTGTCTGGTCCAGGGCTTTTGTTTGTTGGAAGATTTCTGATTACAAATTCAATTTCTCTGCTTGTGATGGGTCTGTTAAGATTTTTTATTTCTTCCTGGTTCCGTTTTGGGAAGAAAGAATTTGTCCATTTCTTCCAAGTTGTCTATTTAATTGCATATAGTTGTTGATAATAGTCTCTTATGATCCTTTGTATTTCTGTGTTGTCTGTTGTGATCTCTCCATTTTCATTTCTAATTTTGTTGATTTAATATTTCTCCCTTTGTTTTTTGATGAGTCTGGCTAATGGTTTGTCAATTTTATTTATCTTCTCAAAGAATCAGCTTTTGGCTTTGTTGATTTTTTCTATGGTCTCTTTTGTTTCTTTTGCATTTATTTCTGCCCTTATTTTTAAGATTTCTTTCCTTCTACTAACCCTGAGATTCTTGATTTCTTCCTTTTCTAGTTGCTCTAGGTGTAGAGTTAGGTTATTTATTTGACTTTTTCCTTGTTTCTTGAGATATGCCCGTATAGCTATGAAACTTCCCCTTAGCACTGGTTTTACAGTGTCCCATAGGTTTTGTGTTGTTGTGTTTTCATTTTCATTCATTTCTATGAGTATTTTAATTTCTTTTTTGATTTCTTCTGTGTTTTGTTGGTTATTCAGAAGCGCGTTGTTCAGCCTCCATATGTTGGGATTTTAAATAGTTTTTCTCCTGTTATTGACATCTAATCTTACTGCATTATGGTCAGAAAAGATGCTTGGAATGACTTCAATTTTTTTGAATTTACCAAGGCTAGATTTATGGCCCAGGATGTGATCTACCCTGGAGAAGGTTCCATGTGCACTTGAGAAAAAGGTGAAATTCATTGTTTTGTGGTGAAATGTCCTATAGATATCAGTTAGGTCTAACTGGTTTATTGTATCATTTAAAGTTTGTGTTTCTTTGTTAATTTTCTGTTTAGTTGATCTATCCATAGGTGTGAGTGGGGTATTAAAGTCTCCCACTATTATTGTGTTATTGTTAATTTCCCCTTTCATACTTGTTAGCATTTGCCTTACATACTGTAGTTATCCTATGTTGGGTGCATATATATTTATAATTGTTATATCTTCGTCTTGGATTGATCCTTTGATCATTATGTAGTATCCATCTTTGTCTCTTTTCACAGCCTTTGTTTTAAAGTCTATTTTATCTGATATGAGTATTGCTACTCCTGCTTTCTTTTGGTCTCTATTTGCATGGAATATCTTTTTCCAGCCCTTCACTATCAGTCTGTATGTGTCCCTTGTTTTGAGGTGGATCTCTTGTAGACAACACATATAGGGGTCTTGTTTTTGTATCCGTTCAGCCAGTCTTTGTCTTTTGGTTGGGGCATTCAACCCATTTATATTTAAGGTGATTATTGATAAGTATTATCCCATTGCCATTTACTTTATTGTTTTGGGTTCGAGTTTATACACCCTTCCTGTGTTTCCTGTCTAGAGAAGAACCTTTAGCATTTGTTGGATAGCTGGTTTGGTGGTGCTGAATTCTCTCAGCTTTTGCTTGTCTGTAAAGCTTTTGAATTTTCCTTCATATTTGGATGAGATCCTTGCTGGGTACAGTAATCTGGGCTGTAGGTTTTCTTTCATCACTTTAAGTATGTATTGCCATTCCCTTCTAGCCTGCAGAGTTTCTACTGAAAGATCAGCTGTTATCCTTATGGGAATTGCCTTGTGTGTTATTTGTTGTTTTTCCCTTGCTGCTTTTAATATTTGTTCTTTGTGTTTGATCTTTGTTAATTTGATTAATATGTGTCTTGGGGTGTTTCATCTTGGGTTTATCTTGTTTGGGACTCTCTTGGTTTCTTGAACCTGGGTGATTATTTCCTTCCCCATTTTAGGGAAGTTTTCAACTATTATCTCCTCAAGGATTTTCTCATGGTCTTTCTTTTTGTCTTCTTCCTCTGGGACTCCTATGATTCGAATGTTGGGGTGTTTAACATTGTCGCAGAGGTCTCTGAGGTTGTTCTCATTTCTTTTAATTCTTTTTTCTTTTTCCTCTCTTTTTCATTTATTTCTACCATTCTATCTTCTACTTCACTTATCCTATCTTCTGCCTCTGTTATTCTACTTTTGGTTCCCTCCAGAGTGTTTTTGATCTCATTTATTGCATTATTCATTATATATTGACTCTTTTTTATTTCTTCTAGGTCCTTGTTAAACCTTTCTTGCATCTTCTCGATCCTTGTCTCCAGGCTATTTATCTGTAACTCCAGTTTGTTTTCGAGGTTTTGGATAATTTTCACTGTCATTATCTGGAATTCTTTATCAGGTAGATTCCCTATCTCTTCCTCTTTTGTTTGGTTTGATGGGCATTTATCCTGTTTCTTTATCTGCTGGGTATTTATCTGCCTTTTCATCTTGTTTATTGCTGTGTTTGGGGTGGCCTTTCTATATTCTGGCAGTTTGTGATTCCTCTTCATTGTGGAGGTTCCTCACTGTGGGTGGGGTTGGATGGGTGGCTTGTCAAGGTTTCCTGGTTAGGGAAGTTTGTGTCCCTGTTCTGGTGGGTGGAGCTGGATTTCTTCTCTCTGGAGTGCAATGAAGTGTCCAATAATGAGTTTTGAGATGTCAGTGGGTTTGGTGTGACTTTGGGCAGCCTGTATATTGAAGCTCAGGGCTATGTTCCTGTGCTGCTGGAGAATTTGCATGGTATGTCTTGCTCTGGAACTTGTTGGCCCTTGGGTGGTGCTTGGTTTCAGTGTAGGTATGGAGGCATTTGATGAGCTCCTATAGATTAATATTCCCTGGATTCTGGAGTTTTCAGATATTCTCAGGATTTAGACTTAAACCTCCTACCTCTGGTTTTCAGTCTTATTCTTACAGTAGGCTCAAAACTTCTCTATCTCCTTTTGAAGACAATAGGCTGCCTTTCTGGGTGCCTGATGTCCTCTGCCAGCATTCAAAAGTTGTTTTGTGGAATTTGCTTGGTGTTCAAATGTTCTTTTGATGAATTTGTGGGGGAGAAAGTGGTTTCCCTCTTCTATTCCTCCGCCATCTTAGGACCGCCTCCGAGGATGCTATTTCTAAGAGACTTCTCTTGAATTACTTATGAATCAAACAAAAGAAAATGATTCTTGGCATCTAGTATACGTCTGACACAACTTAAGGAATTGAGTGGATTATAAAAGAATCATGAGTTAAAGGTTGGGAATGTATTGTAACTGACACAGCCCTAACCTAAGAAACACACTGTCTAAGAGTGTAAGCTCTTCAGAGTACTTTCTCCTTTTGCTCTACTTTTCTATTGTAAAGAGGATTAACATTCTTATTGTAAAGAAAACTAAATATGGAAATAAGTAAGGAACAATGTAAACTGGCCATAGATAACTTCTGCTAGTGCTTGGGTATGTATTATATACTTCCAGTAATTTTTCACTATATGTGCATATAATGATGTATCTATTATAACCCATATCTGCCTTTTTATCCTACTTATTATTTTCTAATGTCATTAAATAATCCTTGAAAGCAGGTTCTTCAGTGTCTCCATAGTATTCTTCTAGTCCTCTATTTTATTCCTGCTATTGGAATATGTATTAATTTGTTAAACTAATCAGATATTTTTGGACATGAGGATTGTTCCAAATTATTCATTAACACAAAAAGCACTGTGATATATACCACTGTAAAATACACAGATTTACAAGCTATGATTAGTTTCTCAGAAGAGTTATTCTTTCTTATGAGGGTTGACAATGACAGTAATTTTTAATCTTGAAATACAAAAGCAATATACCATAATAATGATATCGGGAAAACAGCAATCATTCTAGCAGAATTATTATTCATTTTGCATATTCTCTTCTAGATTTTCTGCTTTTCTCATGGCTATGCTTATGAGGAAACTATTTTTAACATGGCTTTTTCAGTTAATATTTTCTCTTATATAATCCCAATGTTGTAAGAGGTACTTGATTTTAATATTCTTAATACATGCATCATATTCATCCAAGTATATAGGCTATGGCTGGCAACTATTACTCCATTGTAAGATAGTTAGGTTTTTTTCTAATATCCTGTTATTTTTTAAAAAACCACAAGATAGATAAATATCAATATCAAAATGTATGTTGATAGGTTGTTGTTGTTTAGTAGCTAAGTCATATCTGACTTTTTTGCAACCCCAAGGACTGTAGTTGACCAGGCTCCTCTGTCCATGGGACTTCCCAGGCAAAAATGCTGGAGTGGGTTTGGGTTGCCATTTCTTTCTCCACAGGATCTTTCTGACCCAGGATTGATCCTGTGTCTGCTGTACTGCAGGCATATTCTTTACCACAGAGCCACCAGAGAAGCCTATGTCTATAGGTAGATAGATATAAATATGGACCAATATTTATTTGCCTACCTATCTCTGAAACTTTACCAGATGCTTGTTTTTCAGTGTCAATCACTGGTGTTCTGTTAAAAGGTCAAGCATCATTAAAAAAAAAAAAATCCAAGTTACACAGGGGTTAAGAAGTGAGGATAGTCTTATAACTGCTCATCCTCTAGCTGTTGAATGCAGTTGCTGTTGGCATCATACTCAAATTCCTTCTAAAGTCAGGTAACAGCAGCACTATCTTCCATCAGCATGACCTGAGCAGGTTGATTTAACTTTATATTGGATATTGGACTAACACTGTCCAAGAAAATCATTTGTCCTTCTCAGTGGGGATGGACGTAGACCAGTGAACACATTTATTTTTATCCTTTTCCACACAATGGAATATCCATGCTTAGTTGTTGACTCAGAAGTATTTGCTATGTGCACTGGGATAGCCAATAAAATAACCGAAATCTGTTATCATTTATCTTGATTTAAAAGGGAGATACTATTTCTAGGCTAGACCTGAAATGTCACTTTTGCTATAGTCTTTGTATTCTAAAGTCAAACCTTTTCCAAACTGCTTATTAAGTGACAAGAAGCTGAGTAAAGTTTATTGACCACTTAAATTCCTATTCCTTGATATTGTTAGGCAATTTACATAAAATAAATATACCACCGGCCTTGGGAAGTGTGTCCCATAACCACATTTTAACCTGGAAGGAAGTTGTGTGTCTCTAAGATTTTTTTTTTTTAATTTTATTTTTTTATTTTTATTTTTTTAAATTTTAAAATCTTTAATTCTTACATGCATTCCCAAACATGAACCCCCCTCCCACCTCCCTCCCCATAACATCTTTCTGGGTCATCCCCATGCACCAGCCCCAAGCATGCTGCATCCTGCGTCAGACATAGACTGGCGATTCAATTCACATGATAGTATACATGTTAGAATGTCATTCTCCCAAATCATCCCACCCTCTCCCTCTCCCTCTGAGTCCAAAAGTCCGTTATACACATCTGTGTCTCTTTCCCTGTCTTGCATACAGGGTCGTCATTGCCATCTTCCTAAATTCCATATATATGTGTTAGTATACTGTATTGGTGTTTTTCTTTCTGGCTTACTTCACTCTGTATAATCGGCTCCAGTTTCATCCATCTCATCAGAACTGATTCAAATGAATTCTTTTTAACTGCTGAGTAATACTCCATTGTGTATATGTACGACAGCTTTCTTATCCATTCATCTGCTGATGGACATCTAGGTTGTTTCCATGTCCTGGCTATTATAAACAGTGCTGCGATGAACATTGGGGTACATGTGTCTCTTTCAATTCTGGTTTCCTCGGTGTGTATGCCCAGCAGTGGGATTGCTGGGTCATAAGGTAGTTCTATTTGCAATTTTTTAAGGAATCTCCACACTGTTCTCCATAGTGGCTGTACTAGTTTACATTCCCACCAACAGTGTAGGAGGGTTCCCTTTTCTCCACACCCTCTCCAGCATTTATTGCTTGCAGATTTTTGGATCGCAGCCATTCTGACTGGTGTGAAGTGGTACCTCATTGTGGTTTTGATTTGCATTTCTCTAATAATGAGTGATGTTGAGCATCTTTTCATGTGTTTGTTAGCCATCCGTATGTCTTCTTTGGAGAAATGTCTATTTAGTTCTTTGGCCCATTTTTTGATTGGGTCGTTTATTTTTCTGGAATTGAGCTGCAGGAGTTGCTTGTATATTTTTGAGATTAGTTGTTTGTCAGTTGCTTCATTTGCTATTATTTTCTCCCATTCAGAAGGCTGTCTTTTCACCTTGCTTATATAGCTAGTTAAATGTAGGATTAGGATTCAAATCCATTTTAATTTCTTCAATAAATACTTGGTAGATAAAAAGTTCTGAACATAAGAAATATTACTGGGGGAGAGGGGATGAGATAAACAGGTTTTTTTTTTTTTTTTTTTTTTGTCCTTTGTGATTTTATAGTCTGGGCATCTCTGCCATATTACTGCTTACTTCAAAGTGCATGATCAAGGTGTTTCTCCAATACAAATTTTTTTTTTCTAAATTTGACCTAGACAGAACTGATACTGACTGAAATTAAGAACAAATGATATTTTCTGATCATGAATATGAGGCAAGTTCCATACAACTGCTGTATGAAGAATTGACAAAGAAAATTTGGGCTTTTTTAATGCCTTTAGGAATTCAGTCTAAATATATGGGAGCAGATATTGAAAGAAACAAATCAAAAGGACTGAGAGGCATTCTGAACAAGTAGCTCTAGGAGAATCTCCTTTCATTCTACCCATCTCCTTTACCATAACACTCGCCAGGATGAGAAGTTTTATTCCTCAGCCTCAGTCTACATAGCATTTTAGCATAGACTTCTTTTGTGACTGGAGACTACGTTCTCAAACTGGACTTCTTTAAGTATAATCTATTTTGTGCTTACCTTGTCAACAACAAATTGGCACTTACCATTGGCCCTTGCCATCTACCTCTATGAGGATTAAATCATGTGCTGCTGCAGCTCCTGACCTTCAACACCCCCTGAAAGGAGTTCAGGTGGAGAGCAAAAATAAGACACTGTGCTCTGGGGAAAACTGGCAGGACAACCTTTCAGATAGTTTGATATTTTCAGTAGTCAACTTTATGAGCTCAATTCTTGCATTTTCTCATATTTAAAAATCACTAAAATCCTTCATCATGACAACTGTTCCTTGTGACTAGCAGAAAGCTTCACAAAACTAGCAGAAGCTTTCTGGAAAGATACGTACCTGATTGCATGTATTACCCCTTCACCAAAATCACATATATGCTGACTTTCCACTTGCCTCTTCAGAGCAGTTTCTCAAAGCTATCTGAGGTGTTGTCTCCCATGGTGCAATCTTCATTTTGCCCCAAATAAAACTTAACTCACAACTCTCACACTGTGCTTTTTTCAAGTTGACAAGTTCTTGTTTACTCATGATGGCAGAACAGGTATTTGTATGAGCCCAATATTTGTGTCTTGATTAAGATCACATGAGGCTGAGGGATGACTTGCAAACTCAGGTTGGACACCAGAAAAAACTGCCCCATGATTACAAGATGCAAACTGCAACACAAAAATATGCTCACACAAGCATGTGCATTTGTTTTCTCTGTTTACATTAGGTCAAAGGGGGCAGTCCATGGAAGACTGCTTCGTTAGTTGCTCAGTCACATCTGACTCTTTGCGACACCATGGCCTGTGGCTCACCAGGCTCCTCTGTCCATGGGAGCCTCCAGGCAAGAATACTGGAGTGGGTTTCCATTTCCTTCTGCAGTGCATCTTCCCCACCCAGTGATTGAACCTGGGTCTCCTGCATTGCAGACAGATTCTTTACCATCTGAGTCATCAGGGAAGCCCCAAAGACTGCTTTGGGGTTTGCTTGTTTAAATGAACAAAAAAAGGAAATAAGAAATGCAAAGAAGTAACAAATTCAGTGCATAAGCAGGAACATAATCACATTGGAATAAGTTAGGGTACCTTCTTTAAAGGGATTATAAAGGCATTTGGAAACCCTAGAAGCATACTCCTATAGAAGACCAATAATTGCACTGTCTGAGCAAAGGAGAATGATATTATCTTTTAAATTTTAAGATATTAAAAGAAAATGATTACCATCTACTGGAAAGGAAACGGAGCAGTGACTCTGGATCTATCGGATGGAAAGGCTTGAACTGGTCCTATGCAATCCCTCCTGGTGTCAGCTGCACCCTTAGGAATCAGTTCTGCTTGGGAACATGCATAGCTGAACTCTGATATTGTTGAAAATGAGATAGCTTAAAAATGAGGGTGTGTGATGCCTCTCATCAAAAACAAAGAAGCAAACAAACAACAACAACAAAAAGACAGAGCAGATCAGTCAAAATGCTGGAGCAGCAATAAAGTATGACCAAATGGACTGGACCTTGGTCAAACTGTAGGGCCCACAGGAAAAAAGAAATAGTTATTCTGGAAAGGGCAGTGTTTCCAGAAGTGATAAAATACCTGAGGCGCAGCATATGTAATCTGTCTATTTTTAAAATAAGAGCTTTGAAGAGAGATAATTGATTATATTTGCTGTCATCTGATTGGAAGGCTACACTTGCTTTCAAATGGCTCTTAACTTTGCTCCCAATACTTACAGAACTTCCCTCTGAGATGTGTTTCATTACTTTTTCCTTCAAATTTGTAGGATCCAGTTTGATCATCCATCACTTCTACATATATGGCACCCCATGGCTAGTCTTTATTTCCAAAAGCCATGTCTTCCTCAGGGAACTAAAGCTCTTTCTCCCAAAACACTCAAAATAATAGACTGCAGTTTCCAGAGTGAATTAGTCTTCATTTTGTCCTTCACATATAAAGCAATAAGATGCTAAAATGAAATCCAGTGTAGAAGATAATTGTTATCTTTTTACAATTATTAGAAAGAGATTTTCAAATCTTAATCTTTAAAAGCAAAACTCTTGAAATCATGGGCGAGTAACATATTTTGAGTGTCTATTATGTGATATGTATTATGCTATCACATTCACTTATGTCAGGTATTTTTTTTTCCCTATCCTTGCCTTGCACAGTATGTGTGAAATAAGTATTACCTCCAGATTCAATAGGCAAAACAATTTAAGTGAGGTCACATAACATTGTGTAACACAAGAAAGTCCTTCCATTTTCTTTTAAATACCATTTTCTCTTCATCGTATCACACTGTCCTATGGAATATTATCATTCAAATATAGAAAATATTTAGTATTTATTAGACACATACTTTTTCCCTTCAGTTCAGTTCAGTCACTCAGTCTTGTCCGACTCTTTGCGACCCCATGAATTGCAGCACGCCAGGCCTCCCTGTCCATCACCAACTCCCAGAGTTCACTCAGATTCACGTCCATCGAGTCAGTGATGCCATCCAGCCATCTCATCCTCTGTCGTCCCCTTCTCCTCCTGCCCCCAATCCCTCTCAGCATCAGAGTCTTTTCCAATGAGTCAACTCTTCGCATGAGGTGGCCAAAGTACTGGAGTTTCAGCTTTAGCATCATTCCTTCCAAAGAAATCCCAGGGCTGATCTCCTTCAGAATGGACTGGTTAGAACTCCTTGCAGTCCAAGGGACTCTCAAGAGTCTTCTCCAACACCACAGTTCAAATGCATCAATTCTTCAGTGCTCTGCCTTCTTCACAGTCCAACTCTCACATCCATACATGACTACTGGAAAAACCATAGCCTTGACTAGACGGACCTTAGTTGGCAAAGTAACATCTCTGCTTTTGAATATGCTGTCGAGGTTGGTGATAACTTTTCTTCCAAGGAGTAAGCGTCTTCTAATTTCATGGCTGCAGTCAACATCTGCAGTGATTTTGGAGCCCCCAAAAATAGTCTGACACTTTTTCCACTGTTTCCCCATCCATTTCCCATGAAGTGATGGGACCAGGTGCCATGATCTTCATTTTCTGAATGTTGAGCTTTAAGCCAACTTTTTCACTCTCCTCTTTCACTTTCATCAAGAGGTTTTTTAGCTCCTCTTCACTTTCTGCCATAAGGGTGGTGTCATCTGCATATCTGAGGTTATTGATATTTCTCCCGGCAATCTTGATTCCAGCTTGTGTTTCTTCCAGTCCAGCATTTCTCATGATGTACTCTGCATAGAAATTAAATAAGCAGGGTGACCATATACAGCCTTGACGTACTCCTTTTCCTATTTGGAACAAGTCTGTTGTTCCATGTCCAGTTCTAACTGTTGCTTCCTGACATGCATACAGATTTCTCAAGAGGCAGGTCAGGTAGTCTGGTATTCCCATCTCTCAGAATTTTCCACAGTTTATTGTGATCCACACAGTCAAAGGCTTTGGCATAGTCACAAAAGCAGAAATAGATGTTTTTCTGAAACTCTCTTGCTTTTTTGATGAATCAGCGGATGTTAGCAATTTGATCTCTGGTTCCTGTGCCTTTTCTAAAACCAGCTTGAACATCAGGAAGTTCACGGTTCATGTATTGCTGAAGCCTGGCTTGGAGAATTTTAAGCATTACTTTACTAGCATGTGAGATGAGTGCATGCTAATAGTATGAGAAAGAAGTATTTGAATTCTCCATATTTAGTGTTAAGTAAATTTAAGACTTTAATAAAACAGCCTTTTAGACTACAAGTACATTAAACTTAATAGTCCTCAAAAAGATTAATAACTTAATTTTAGCTTCCCCAGGATATTTAAATCTGCAAAATCTAGTAGAACATATAGATGGTGATCTGAAAATTTTCTCCAAATCTTAAGACAGTGAATTTAAAATATTTAAATTAGAATTCATCCAGTAGAAGTTGTTTTGCTGGAAATCTTCCAAGGTTTTTTAGTGAGCAGGCAATTCAATTGCAAATTTCACAGAAGTTATGAATTCCTTGACACTGATCAGTAGCCTTTGTGTGTGTATATGTATGTACATACATGTACACAATTAAGATGAAACAAAACAAATAAGTGGTAAAGAATAACTGTCTTCCCTCTTTAGAAAATTCTAGAGAGGGAAAATTCTTCAGCTCCTCTCTCAGTTAACAGACCTTAGATGTGCTGGCTGAAGTGTAGGGTAGACAGAAGACTAATCTGAGAGGAAGCAAATTTCTCTTCCTGAGTATGAAACAGTGAAAGATTAGAGAACCAAGAAAATAATGGAAGAGAAGCAAAGAGGGGGAAAAAATAGCAGAACCAAGAGGATTATTATAAGGTGTTTTTGTGTTCAGTACAGCCCCATATGTTTTACTTCCAAGAGAATTTATCATAAATATCTATATTGATCTCTAAATGTAGCCAAATTCATATTTAATGTTGTCAATATCCTGAATTGATAGATTTCAAGCAGGAATAAACTGTCCATTTTAATGCAGGTTATAGGATACCTCTTCACAAATTCTAATAAAGGCTTATGAACCACCTCATCAAATATGCAATTAGGAACTTCCCTGGTGGCTCAGTGGTTGAGAATACACCTTGTAATACAGGGGATAGGATCCCACATGTCACAGAGTAGGGCCCGTGTGTCCCAACCACTGAGCCCACGTGCCACAGCTGGAGTCTGTGCACCACAGGAAGATCCCATGGGCCACAACTGGGACCTGATGCAACCAAATAAATAAACAAATATTTCTAAAGATGCAAGTAATTTAGTCTATCATTCATATTTATCAGACAAAGATGCTAAAATCCAAAGAGTTGTCTATGGGCACATGATATTTTCATGTTCTGTGACCCAGATCCACATTTGGCATTAATTCTTGGTCTAGTTCCACTAAAAACGTATTATCAATGCTCCATTGCAGATAACCAATATAGTAGTCTTGGTTTGCCAATGACACGAATGGAATTCAGTAAAGAAACATAAGAGAATAATAGTGTTTTAGTCAGATTGGTGATGGGCTTTGTTAAAGTTAAGCTAGTCAGCTGTCACTCACATAGTGATTAATCAAGCCTTTTATCCTAATAGTATCTTAACAAACCACACCCCACCACTCTTTATATAAATACATCAATACTCTGTATTAATGTACCCTTAATGTATCCTCAAAAGTAAACAAATGGATATTTTAAAAGAACACTCAAATACAAATATTAGATGCATGAAATTTAAGTCAGCCCCTGTTTCTGTGATTGTTCTTATGCTTGTTAATATCCAGAGAAGTTCCAGAGATCAAAGAATTTCAAAGCTGTGGAGCCATGCTCCTAGAGCATGTTAGGAAACTGACCATAACCCTCTGAAGAAAAGTATTATAGAAAAACAATTTTCAGATACATATGTTAATAGAGATTAAACTTATTGAAGTAACTCTCTGCATCCTTATTGATATTTTTGCATTTTATTTAAGAATAAATGGTGAATAGAATAAATAAATTTATGGTGAATAAATTCTGGAAAAATCAAACAACATACATCTCTGAAATACATTCTGCAGTACAAAGAGCAATTATACACTGACAGATTAATTAAGAAGTTATATAATCTGGGACTTCACTGGTGGTCAAGTGGTTACAAACCCACTTTTCAATGCAGGGGACAATGGTTCCATCCCTGGTCAGGGAACTAAGATCCCACATGCCCTGGGGCAACTAAACCCACATGCCACAACAAAAAGGATCACATGTGACACAACAAAGATCCTGCATGCTGCAACTAAGACCAGAGGTAGCCAAATAAATAAGTATTAATAAAGAAGAAGTTATATAATCTTAAATGCCTACATGGGTTAATTATCCATTCAGTATAAAGTGCTTTCTATGTACAATGTTAGACCCACAGGATACAGAATATGAGGTATTGCTATAGTGCTTAAGAGCTCAAAGGAAATACACATTAATAAATATTGTGAAGAAGTAAAGTGAAAGTCACTCAGTCGTGTCTGACTTTTTGTGACCCTGTGGACTTTAGCACACCAGGCTTCTTTGTCCATGGAATTTTCCAGGTAAGAATACTGGAGTGGGTTACCATGCCCTTCTCCTGGGGATCTTCCCAACACAGGGCTTGAACCCAGGTGTCCTGCATTGCAGGCAGATTCTTTACTGTCTGAGCCACCAGGGAAGCCCAATAAATACTGTTCAGTTCAGTTCAGTCGCTCAGTCATGTCTGACTCTTTGCGACCCCATGAATCACAGCATGCCAGGCCTCCCTGTCCATCACCAACTCCCGGAGTTCACTCAGACTCACATCCATTGAAATAAATACTGTAATAACCATCAAATGCTGAAAATGTATGTACCTGTTCCTATGATGGTGCCAGGTGTGAGAGGGGAGAGGGGAGATTCACCTACTTTGGTGGGTCACTAGAAGCTTTATAAGCAGAGGTGGCATTTGAGTTGGGTCTTAAAAACCATGTAAATTTTTTCCTTAAGATCCTTTAGAGAAAGGGAAAAGAGAAGAGATTTTTCAAACAGGGTCAATGTGTTCAGGGAAATATAAATAGTTTGACATTCCTAGTGTAAGACATATGTCTAGGAGAAGGCAACATGGACTGAAGCTTTAGAATAGATATGTAAGAGATAGTTGCTCAAGGCCTGGGATGCTATTTTGTGACTCTGACTATTAACTTGTTGAAGAGTTTCTAAGCAGGTGAATTCAGAATCAGATCTATCTGTGTGCACTGCTAGAAACTCCCATCACACCTTCACTGTATCTGATTTCTTCATCATCAATAAATGATATCACACTATTTATAAACCTGTTTGAGACTCCCTTGGACTGCAAGGAGATCCAACCAGTCCATTCTGAAGGAGATCAGCCCTGGGATTTCTTTGGAAGGAATGATGCTAAAGCTGAAACTCCAGTACTTTGGACACCTCATGCGAAGAGCTGACTCACTGGAAAAGACTCTGAGGCTGGGAGGGATTGTGGGCAGGAGAAGAAGGGGACGACAGAGGATGAGATGGCTGGATGGCATCACTGACTCGATGGAGGTGAGTTTGAGTGAACCCCGGGAGATGGTGATGGACAGGGAGGCCTGGCGTGCTGTGATTCATGGGGTCGCAAAGACTCGGACACGACTTAGAGACTGAACTGAACTGAACTGAACTTGACATAAGCTGTGCTCCAAGTGGTGTTGTAGGAAAGTATATAACGCTTGCGGTAAAAGCTGGATAGCCTCTCCTCACTTTGCTAACTCACAGAGGGCAGCTCTGTGCACTCAGCCCATGTTCCCACCTGGAGAACTTCCTGACTCTTAGTTTTCTCTGTAGCCAAGCCAAGATTCCACCAGATGTAATACTCAACCAACGAGGACAGGAATCCAAAGATATGTTCTACATCCTCCTATACTCGGAAAGACAGTCTCAACATTTTCTCTATACATTTCTTGAGAGAGGCCCCAGTAAGATTGAGTTCCTAATGCCCAATGAATAATTTAGTTCAGTAATTAACCCTTTACTGTCTTTTTGTCCCTGTATCACTAACCTACTTTCCTCAGCATGTGTTCCTGAATAACTTCTGAATAAACTACCCATGTCCAAATTCAGTCTCCAATGAAGGGAAACCCAAACAAGCAAACAAACACAAGCTCTCTGAAAAAGGAGACCTCATATGCTGTCTGGAATCCTGAGCAGTAGCTCCAAAAGAAACACAGTAAATATAAAGACTTGTTTGGTGATTAGAATGGACACTGATGACAGACTGCAGGTTAAGAACCAGGAATAAATCTTACTCATTTTCCCATCAAGAAGAAAACACATTATGTTCTACAAGAAATTATTTGTGCATGAGTGCCCATAAGGTTGCTATTTCAGTGATCATTTGTACTCCTGCTTGAAAGCTATGTCTTCACTGGTAGCTCAATCAGTTAGAGTCCACCTGCAATGCAGGAAACCCAGGTTCAATCCCTGGGTTGGGAAGATTCCCTGGAGAAGGAAACGGCAACGCACTCCAGTATTCTTGCCTGAAGAATCCCATGGACAGAACAGCCTGTTGGGCTACAGTCCATGGAGTCACAAAGAATCGGACACAACTGAGTGACTAACACTTTCACTTTTCACTTTTCAAAAGCTAGCACTCTGGGCTAGGAGAATCATTTGGTCTTCATGACGTATTCAAATTCAACTACCTCTGTGGGAAAAATGTTGTTTTAAAGTGTTCTTTAAAGGAACTCCTAATAGGACCTACATTAATAATGAAACTGTCCCACTCTAGTTGGTTAAATGAGTAGGCATTCCCTAAAGTTGATTGTAAGCTGATTTTTTCAATAATTGCATAGTTTATATATAGAGTCTGGGGCTATAGTATACTGCTAGACATTGTGCATGATACACTAGAGAAAAATATATGTTATAGCAATTTCAAAATCCAATATAATCTTACATAGATTTGAAATTCATCAAGAAAGATGGTGGCAATATTAACATTGGAAACATTGTTTCCTTGATCAGCAGTTTTTCAACTCTTTCATCTTTAAAACTAACAATTGTAACTACAAAGAAAAAAAAAATATTTCTAAGTTCCTTTAATGAGGCAATAATAACCAAAGGATCTGTACTGACAAATAAGGAGGAAAGCACCATCGCCTCTTTATAGGAATATGCCACTTATCCCTCTGTTTATTCTGAAAAAAAAAAAAGTAATATCCTAATGATTTGTTCTCTTTGTATATTATGAGAAAGAGGATGATACCAAGGAAGAAATGTTTCTTAAAACATAAGTATATCTTAGCTGAAAATGAAGATAAAGAGGACATGATATAACTTGAATTTTCAAGATAAAATGCACAGTTACAGAATGACTGAAGTATCCAAAACCTGGGAAGTTAAGATTTGTGATAGAAAGGTCATTCATTTATGTTGTCATAGCAATATAGTGTTTAGTCGGATATAGTGGAAATACATGTGGTGTTAGCATACTGTGTTTCACAGCAGCTTGTGGTAATTATAAGTATCCATATACATATATGGATATAAGTATTTGGGGGATTATATATCTATGCCTGTGTAACTATACTGTTTATTTGCTCTGAAACTTTTCCCAAACTCTAGGTAGAGTTCATCAGGGTTGCTCTGGTACTCCCAAGTATCCTTTGTTGTTAGTGGACTATTACTCCTCATGTTGTTTTATGGTTGGTTGTTTATACATTCATTGTTCATCTTTATGTTGTGAGTTCTTCGAGAGTAGGGACTATGTCTAGGTAAGCATAGAATAATCCAAGTCACCTGTTTTTGTAGCATATATTGTTTGCAGAACATTATTACTGTTACAAATGATTCAATAAGACCATTTGGGTGACATAAACATAATTTAATACTCCCCAAAGTGGGCAGTCTCTGTTCCCAAAAATCCAGAGAACTGCAGAATGGGGCGGAAGGCAGGGTGCTTTTATAGGATAGATGAACGGAAGGAAGAGACGACAGAAAATGAATAAGGAACAAGCAGGTAAATATAGAAGCAGAGCTGGCTTGGCATTTGGGGATTGGCTGAGTGGATATACTTTGGTTCTGGCCAGGCAGACCATTTACAGGGATGCCAAAATTACCTAAGTTTTTGTTTGTTAATATGACACCAGGGAAGGAAGCAGCTCTCTTTGGGCTCAGAAATTTATACCAACATTATGATGATGATAATGGTGATAATAGTGAAGATGATAAGTATGATGTTGATGCTTTTGATAGCGAATATGTGATTATAATACCATCATCATTACCATCACCGACACTACTACATCTTCTACTAAGGCTGCTACTCAGCTCGTATTAAATAGCTTGAATTTGGGGCTGTTTTTAAAATAAAAATTAAAAAAAAATTTCTAAAAAATAAAAATGAAAAAATAATAATAATTTTGAATTTTAAATACCAGAGTCTTACAAAGTGAGCTGTTGATACTATGAGAGGCACATGGGGATGAGGTCTGACTGCAGAAATGTAGGTTAGACATCCCGTTTCTTCTTCACTCTGAGGCTCAAATTCTCTGAGAGCAAACAACAAGTTACATTGCATTATTAACTTTTTTGTCTTTATTTGTGGGAAGTTTATTATTGCTAGTTCAAAACATATGCCTGACTTATGTATGTTAAGTTTGTATAGAGGGAACTCTATAGTAATACTGAAAAAAAAATAACAAAAAGCAGCATCAATGTAGCATGTGAAACAGGGGTACTTATTGATTTTTTTGGTGTATCCTAAACAGGGGTACTTATTGATTTTTTTTTTTGGTGTATGCTAACCTGATTTAAAATTTTATGCTAATCTCTTTATGATTAGAGAGTCAAGTGATGTCAACAATTTGTATCCTTCTAAAGGAGAATTATAGGGTCACATTTCATTCATTCATTCAAAGAGCTGTGGAGAGGACCTTCTATGTCCCAATCACCATTCCGGGAGCAAAATAATGAGTAAAATACAAGAGAGTCTGCACTTTTAAAAGCTATAACCTGGTTGGAGAGAATAACAATTATAAATGTACGATGATAAGTGTTATAAAACAATATGAGACAGTGTTCTATTGCTTTATTTTCATAAAATTCAGTGGTTACAAACAGATCCCTGAGGGTAAACTATCAACTCAAATGAGTTAAAAGAGCAAGAAAGAATGTTAAGAAATGCAAGGGAGAATGAGAATGATAAACACTGAACTACAGGCTCAGTGTCAAGAGGACAACCGTGGGGCTTCAACAGATGATGGAAGTAAAGCCATCACTCAGCTTCGGACAGTGTCTGCTTTTCTAGAATACCAGCCCAGTGATGCTAGAGCCCATGGTTTTCCTTAAAAACAAATGTAAAATTGTGACATTTTCTGCCATTTAATGATTGGGAACACTGTTAATTTTAATCACAGCAGGAGCCAACATTTTGTGATTCTGAGAAAACCAGTCTTCATGCTGTGTCTGCCCACAGATCTTCTAGTGTTTGGCCTCAGCAATAGACCCAAAGACAGATGAGAGTGGGAAGAAAGGAAAGATGGAGGCTGTGTTCTTTAGACATTAAAGAGAGAAAAGTGTTCTTTAATATTGTGCTTTTGAATCTCCATGGTGGCACGGCCACAGATTCATGTTAGGGATGTGTGTTGGGGTAGGATGGGGGAGGGTTGGTACTGCAAAAATGCCTGTACAAGTGGCCACTGACTACGTGGACTTCTGGAGCACTGGAGTTGCTATGACCTTGCTGATACAGAGGGCTACCATCTATATATAGGGTACATATCTTGTGGCAGAGAATCTAAACAAGGGCCAAGAATGATGGCTTCCTCAGCTTCCAGATACCACGTAAGGAAGGTAGAGGGGGCCGCACATTTACTACTATTAAGTTCCTTGCCAATTTTGGCAACTGCAAGCTTATAATTAAATTTAATTTACTTCAGAATAAGAGGGGGATGCTGCATGATGGGTCCTGCAACAATTCCTGCAAATTGCATAGTTTTTCAATCACTGGACACTTAAAACATGCATATGATACAAGTAAGATATAGTACCAATTCTACAAATGTGGAAAGTAAGCTTAAAGTGTTTAACTACTATTCCAGTGTCACATGCCAGTGTCAGTCAGATCTGAATTTGAATCCCAGATCTGATGGAAATCAAGGCAACAGAATAGTTTTCAGCTGAACTCTGGGTTTTAGGCTGCACAGATAGTGAAACCACATTCACTCTGACATGAGAAATTTTGTGATAAGATGCAAACTTAACAATTTAGTAGCTATTCATCAAGTAAATAAAGTTAGATTCTCTAGTACTCAATAGCTTCAAGTCTAAAATTAGGATAATATCAAAGTTCTTTTTGGACTTAAAGAACATCTGAAAACTCATATTAAACTGCAAAGCATTATGGAAATATTGGATATGATTACCACTAGTGGTATAAATAAGTTTCAAATATAAAGATTTCAAGCAAAAACAGTAAATTTATCATCAGTAAATAAAAGATCAGAAAACCATATCACACATGCATTTCACTGCCCATGGTATAGTTAACAAGGTTCATCTGCAACAATTCAGGAAGGTAGGTACCATTAATATTGACAGTGAATATAGGAGAAAATAAAGTTTCAGACATTATATTTACCACACTGACTCAGGCACCACTAGTGGTAAAGAACGTCCCTGCCAATGCAGGAGACTTAAGAGATACAGTTTCAATCCCTGGGTCAGGAAGATCCCCTGGAGGAGGGTATGGCAACCCACTACAGTATTCTTGCCTAGAGAATCCCATGGACAGAGGAGACTGGCAGGCTACAGTCCAATTACTAAAAGCAACAGATATGTAAGGCAAATGCTGTTAGGTTTCTTTTACATTAACTGCACTGTATACTTCAGGGTGATAATTCTATAACTGCCATCAAAGGCATGTTAAACATAATATACATAAAGTGCAAGGTAACATAAACATTAATGACACTGAAAAGCTTGGGGATGGGAAAAAACACTCTGCTAATTTCCATCACATGTCTAGCAATGTCAGCAGGCTACAGAAAAACTGTTCTAAGAATCAGCATTTTTATTATTGAGTCAGCATTTGAGACAGTGATATTAACTATATTATTTCCATAGCTTTACAACTAAGCAATGAGAGAAAGCGCTAATATCAGTCATAACATGTTATTAGAATTTGCTTATATTAATTGAAAACAAGGAGGTATACTTTGCTTGAAAAGTATACTGTACTACAAACTGGAGAACAGCTTTTATTTACATTGCAAATGTGTGTGGGGGACATATATTAAAAATCTCATAACTGAGTTAGTCACATACGCATGAAAACTGTTTTCATTGTTATTGCGTGTGTGAGTCTGTGTGTGTTTTGGAAAATTTGTCCTCTCACTGCAGAGTTTAGGCCTGCGCTCTTTAATTTGCATTTGTATGATCAAGATTAAATTCAGCAGATGGCTTTGTTAATACTAAAACAAAATATAAAATCACCTATTTTTGATGCCAACTTCTTTTTGCATTTGAGTAGAATAAAAAAAGTGTGATAGAATTCTACACTGTGACAAACAGGTCATCTTGGGGTGAATCTTTGCTTTGATAGTCAGTACTACCTTTCAATTTGATCCTATTCACAACTCTCTTTCAGACATTTTATCTGCTTTTACCAACCCTGTGTTATTTAGCTATTCACTGTTACTCAGAATTTCAAGAATGCCTTAGTAGAAAAACCAAAGTCATCCATGCATTGGTTCATCATATAAGCGTAAAGTGATAAAATGAACTATCTCATCTGTATATAATATAAATGCAAATTGGAAGGAATTACTAAAAGCTTAAAGGTTGTCTAAAAATCACATCCCATTTATATGGCAGTGATTAGTTAATAATTTGCTACTGATTAAAGGAACTTTCAAAAAAATAGTTTCCACATTCATTCACTCATTAGTTGCTTAAACATTGTTGAATGTTTCATGTCTGTCCCTTGCACACAGTGCCAAAACCTGTGTGGCCTCAGTTTCTATATCTTTTCAGAGGATTCGCATCTTTGAATCTCTCTATATGTGCACACATATTACAAAAAGATCAAACAAGGTTTATGCTCACCATTGAGCTAACTAAACAGGAAAGCTATGTATTTAATTTCAAAACATTTACTTAAATATACTAAAGTATATGTACCATATTCAACACATGTCTAGTGGCAAAATATGAAGGAAAACACATATTTATATAATGTGACCCTCTTCAAGTAGCTTCTAAAAATTCACATATAAAAGTTCCAGACTTCCTGTCACAGATGAGTTATCAAAATAAGTCTTATTTTATATCTTCTACCCAAAAGTTATACTACTATAAGTAACTTCAAATACTTCTGAATATTAAATTAATAGCATAGCAAATGCTAACATATGAAATATGTTATAATGTTTATAATTCTGGAAACGTAAAGAAGAAAGCTTATTCAAGAATTATTAACATCTGATGAGGTAGAAACAGACTAACATTTAGGGCCAGAAATAACTGAAAAAGAATCCTATTACTTTCTCTGCTGCTTGGTACTAGAGTGACTTCAGGAAAAAAAACAAAACAAAATGAAAAAAAAAAAAACCTCTCTCAACCTTGGTTTCTTCATCTCTTTTGTTTGTCCCATTACATTATTGAGAAATTATTTATAATAAACTGTACCCAGTAAAGTGAATTACTTTCATTGCTTCTATCAAAATCAAGATACAGAACATTTCCAGTACCAACAATGGTTTCTCATATCCTTTGCAATCCATGCCTCTGCTGCCTTCTGCCACAGGCAACCACTGGTTGACATCTGACATCATGGATTGGTTCATAGTTTACATAAGTGGAAAGTTTTGTGCCTGGCTTCTTCTACTCAGCACAAACATTTTTAAACCTGTTCACATTTTGTCTGTGTCAGTAGTTCTGGTTTTCTATTTCTGCTTTTCATTGTTGAATAGTATACCATTATAAGGATATACTTCATTTTGTTTCTCTATTTACCTGTCCATAGATGCTTATGTTCCCTCTACCTGCCCAGATTCTAGCACTAGTGAAGTCACTACAGATATTTACATACAAGTCTTTGTGTGAAAATGTTTTCACTTCTCGTGGGTAAATAGCATAGCTAAAATTGGAAAGTCTGATGATCTATACTTAATACCTTTAGTTATCTTGTGTGTTCAGTCAATTCAGTCATGTCTGACTCTTTTTGACCCCATGGACTGTAGCCCACCAGGCTCTTCTGACCATGGGATTCTATAGGCAAGAATACTGGAGTGGGTTGCCATTTCCTTCTGTAGCGGATCTTCCTGACCCAGGGATCGCACCCGAGTCTCTTACGTCTCCTGCATTGGCAGGTGGGTTCTTCATCACTAGTGCCACCTTGGAAGAACCACAGAGTTTAAATAATTACTAGAAACAATAAATAGCAATGGTTTAAAATGGTGCCTTACATTCTGCAGAAACTGAGCAATAGATGAAATTACTATCGTGAATATTTTTTAAACACACTGCTCAAAATATCCAGACCAAATATGGCTTCAAAGAGTAAGTCAGTATATAGCCTCGATACTGGGTATGAATCAGCTCCTTCCTTACAGAAACTCTGCAATTTGGGCTACATTGCTTGCTGTTTCTAAGTTTTTGGGGTAAAGCCTTTATTTTAATCACAAGACAAACCACTTCACAGTGAATAATTACATTCTGATTCACCTCTACCATTTGTCATTCCCATTATGAGATAAAATGACTTTGGCTGGAGCAGCTGAGACCAATTCTGAATTTTCTACACTGTACTCAAGTCTGGTTTTCTTCAAAACCAAGGATTCAGGCTAGTAAAATACTTTGTTATTCATACCTATGTGAAAAGGTGGTTTATTAGGTAAAGATGCTGCCTTACTGCCAAACACAGTGACATCAACCTCTAATTTTCCTTTGCAAGATGATCAAGATCAAATCCATCATGGTTTTGTTCAAATAAAAGAGAAAAAAATCACTTACACTTTTATCTTATTTCATTTCTTATAAAAGGAAAAAAAAAGTAATCAGGAAAAAATCACATATCAAGGTAATTGTGTCACCTCCCAGATAAATTTTTCGTTTACAATTGCTGCCAACTTCTAATTTTTTCTAAGCTAAAATAGATATACTAAAAACTCTTTTTCTTTTAACCATACATGACCACTTTTAGCCTGTCATTATTCATATTAAATCTAAATTCATAGCTATTGTTCTATGAATCCTAGGTTTCAGGGATCTGAGATATGGCAAAATGGGAGATGGAACATGCATGAAGAAAGGAATATTACTGCAGAGTGCCTGCAAATAAAATTCAATCTGGTTACCTGGTACACAGATTACTAATAAGCCAAAATATCTGGGTTCATCTCCTTTATCCAGTGTTTCCTCCCCTCTGTTTCCACAAGTCTGCATTTGATACGCATTTTCCTCATTTATATCAATCTTGGGGACAACAAACTATTTATCAATCAAATATTCCACTTAAAATAAATATACAAAATATAGAAAACTATGCAAATACATGAAATGATATATTATTTTCAAAAGTGCCACATAAAATTTAGAGGCTCCCACAGGAAAAGACATCCCTGGTGGCTCAGATGGTAAAGTATCTGCCTACAATGTGGGAGACTTGGGTTCGATCCTTGGGTAGGAAGATCCTCTGGAGAAGGAAATGGTAACCCACTCCAGTACTCTTGCCTAGAAAATCCCATGGATGGAGGAGCGTTGTAGGCTACAGTCCATGGGGTCCCAAATAGTTGGACATGACTGAGAGACTTCACTTTCACAGGAAAAGATGTCAAACTGAGATTAGAAGATAATTTTAATCTTAAAAGAAGCTTTAAGGTAGGGGATGAACCTGGGTTGTAGAGAGAAGACTACAATAAGAAAAACACTAAAACTATACCAGGTCGTATTTCTGTATTTTTACATGCAAAGAGATCTACATTTCTTTCTTTATTCAGTTTTGGTTTATAGAGAGACTAAAAGAATTGCAAGAATGTTTCAGTAGGAAACCAATTTGAAGTCAGAGGAAGATGTATTCTAGATTTCAGCAGGCAGGAAGTAGAACTGTCCCATGACTACCTGCCAGGGACCACAACCACCCAAGAAGCTCTTAATAGTTGAGTTCAGTAAAAACACTGAACTTACTGAGGTCACCAAAATGCCTTTATTTAAGAACATCCTTCACCCACACTTCCTCTGGGACAAGTGACTAGATTACAAATGCTTACATCTTACAAATATACAAAAAGACAGTTATAGAGGGTTACCAGGGGGTAACCCAGAAGCAACTTACTCTTCTGAACTTTCTAGAAGGATCAGGTTAAGGCTAAGATTTTGCTTGAATTATATCCCTTTATGACTTCTCTTCCTTCCCTGCCCTGCTTCATCCTTTTTTTTTTTTTTGTCTTTCTAGGGAGCATTTTCTTAACAAATCCTTTAACAGTAATTAACATTTCAGTGTCTTCCTCTGGGGAACCCTATTAAGACCCATCAAAAGGATATACAAGAAGCAGACACAATTCTTCCCAAGTAGCAATTGTGATGTAGTAAATGAGTTTTTATTAAAATTTCTCTTTTCCTCCACTGTCTCCATTTTTCAGTATTTGATTTAAAACGGTTCTTCCAAATGAGTCAGAGGAAATTGAAATGTTAATTTTTTGGCATATACATCTTCCGATACCATTCCAAAGAAAAATACAGGAGTAAATCTTGAAAGTGCATGTAATTAAAAGCTGAGTATACATAATAGTAAGTTATTTGAAAAATAACAAATAGTTGACACATATATATGGAATCTAGAAAAACAGTACTAATGAACCTAGGCGTAGGACAGGAAGAGAGATGCAGATGAAAAGAATGGATTTATGGACACCGAGAGGGAAGGAGAGAGTGGGATGAGTTGAGAGAGTAGTGTTGATACATCTACACTACTACGCGTGAAATAGATAGCTAATGGGAAGCTGCTGTATAGCACAGGGATCTCAGCCTGGTGCTTTGTGACAACCTAGAGGGGCGAAATGAGGGTTGGGGTGGGAGGGAGGCTCAACAGGGAGGGAAGTATATATATACACTTACGGCTGATTCACTTTGCTGTATGGCAGAAATCAACACAACATTGTAAAGCAACCATCCTCCAATTAAATTTCTTTTTTATAATTCAAAAATAGTGAAATTAACAGTAGTGGCACGATGCACATTTACCGTGACTCAGTTTGTATGGAAATAGCAAAATTAAGACACCAGAGCACAGATCTTCTGTATGACTAAGAAGGAATAAGTTATTTCTTGAAAGCTCAGAAAATTTATCAGTACATGTCTTTTCAGCCTTTATCAAACAAGACTCCCAGTTTCAGAATAAAAATCTAATTCAAACAAAATAAAATTGGTTGATACCCATAAACAGCTTCAAACATAGTTGGATCCAGGGTCTCAGGTTTCAAAGATCACATTCTCTCTCTCTCTTCTTTTTTCTTTCTGTGCTGGACTCTAACATGAGCTGATGTTTATTTGCCACTATGTTATGCCTTTTCCCCTTCTGGTAAGAGCAACTTCTTTACCTTTAGGAAAATGCAACTTCCCTGATGTTTATCCATATGATGTGAATTAGCTTGATCTCAAGCCCTAAAGTCAGAACTGCACACATAATGTAAATAGGGCTAATCTATGTATTTTTCCAGTCCTCTAACCACTATGATTGATTCTGGAATGAAAATATTTCCCAAGACAGGGGTATGAGATTAAACTATGAGAACCACCTGGAAACTATAAAGAAGATACATGCTCTTTCTTGTAAGGATGCTGAAGAAACAGCATAAAAGGGCAGAGTTGATGACAGAATTTTGCCTCCAAGGAAGGAGTGGTAGGGTGGGGAGGTGCTGGACAATAAATTCAATACAAAGAAGAGCAGAAGTAAGAGATGAAGAATGTAAAATTGGGTTCCCATATCATGCTCTGATCACTTGTAAGAAGTATCTCTCTCTGCTTCAGAGTACCAGTATGTCACTTGCAGCTGATATAAATTCACTTTGCAAATACTGTGTTCTACAGACAGCTTCTGCCTTAATCTAGCTCTTAGAGCTTGCAACTTTGGAAAAAAGCCTTATCTCTTAGCTTTCCTGTAACAAACGTTATGGAACATTGTGAGAGGTCCAATTAGGATTACGTGTTAATCGCTGACACAGTCATTAGTGGCAGAGGATGAAATAGTCTAACTATTCAACTGAATAAATGACCAAAGGAAGGAGTGAAGTGGGACAGAAACTGACACGAGATAATTTAACAGGGATGGGTTTCCCTGGTTGCTCAGACAATAAAGAATCCTCCTATAATGCAGGAGACCCGGGTTAAACCCTTGGGTCAGGAAAATCCCCTGAAGAAAGGCACGGCTATGCACTTCAGTATTCTTGCCTGGAAAATTTCATGGACAGAGGAGCCTGGCAGGCTACAGTCCATGGGGTCGCAAAGAGTCAGACACGACTGAGCAACTAACACAGACACACAATTTGGAAGGCTATAACATAAGAGGGAAAGGAGAGAGGAAGGGAAAGATGGAGGGATGATTCCCAAAGCAAAACTGAGGACTTTCTTACCAGTCCAAAGAGGCAGGGATGCCAGTTAGAAATGATGATACACACGTCCTATTTGTATCATCGCAAACTCAGGATTTATGTGTAATATTGACAATAATGCTTGCTCTGAATATTTTCTACAATATTTTAAGTGAAATGAAAGCAAAACAACACACTGCAGCTGATGAAATACTTGTGATGAGACTGCTGATTGAAAACTCAGTCTTAGGTTTACTCTGCTTATCTGCTTTCATGGGTAGGGTACATATTTTGTATAAAGGTCTCACACTTTTTGTTACATAGTTCATCAAGCCAGAGTGGAGAGCAGTATCTCTTCAGTGTGTCTGCAAAATTGTGTACTTCCCTTTAGATACCCCTCTATTAGTAAACATCAATGTATGTGTGCCATTATTTCCTTTAAGCAGTAATTACTTATGAAGATATATGGCTATTTTTTTATCTGTTGTGTTTTCAAGTTATAGCCTTAGTCAGAATTAGTTTTTTTGCCTATAGTTGAAGATTATTTGAAGTTATAAAGTACACACAGATTCCTTTAAAATATTACAATTTGTTTCCTGAGCTCCTAGCAAACTGTAGGCATTCAACAAATATTTGTGGAATGTTAGATGAATGAAGCCTAGAATTACTATGACTGTGGCTTTCAGTAAGATATAGTCTATTTGCATAGGCCATTTTCTCCAGAAAGTTAGGTGACGGTCTTCACTGGACTCTTTACGTATAAGTGCAAAATATCTCTGAAGAAGATTCAGTCCCCACTTAGAAATGCATAACCACGTCCTTTGAACTCTGTCACTTGAAATTGCTTCACTTCTCTCAACACTCACAGTCCTCGAATCTCATTTTAAATTCAGTGGCAGAGAAATAAAATAGGGTTTAACATTCTTGCAGAGCTAAGCTATTGTGCCCACTGTAGGGCTCAGGTTTCTTTCTTCATTTCTTTCTTTTTAACATTTTATTTGGTTTGTTTGTTTTGTTTTTGGCAAGACGAGGCTTTTATCCAGTGCATGCATGCACAAGTTCTTATTGCCTTTCAATCAAGCGTATAAATTAGCCACAAGCCTCTGGATGAAGATACAAAGAAATAACGGCATCACAGGATAATCTCAGCTCAAAAGATGCAGAGGCTGATTGTGCTTTCATGTGTCTAATCCCCATCTTCCACATGAGTCCTTAAGTGTTTCAAAGGAAAGAACTGAGACTTCAGTTCTCTGGAGCCCCAACACGCCTTATCCAGTTCTTGCCATGATGTCTATTGCGTTTGATACGATTGCCATAGTTGCATACCTGCTTCTCCACTATCCTATAAGGTTCTCCAGTAATCTTACTCACCCTATTAATCAGAGAACAAGATACTCAAAAATGGTGTTTTCAAGTAAAGGACTATATGATATTAAGTGTAATAAAGTCTTAGATGAAGCAGTTTCATGCTACATCAAATTAATCATGAAAGAATTCATTAGAATCTGCTCCCAAGATTTCACTCTGATTAAAAATGAGAACCATCTCTCAGAATTCTTTATCTTTCAACCACTAATTTCTAGGAGCCAGGGAAGGAAAAGAACAGGAGTAAGTCCTAAGGATATAAAAGGGTACATTTTCCAACACAGAATGCTACTTTAGTTAACTTTTGTACAGTGCAAGACCAGAATGGAAGCTTGAATAATGGACAGTACTTCTGCAGACATATAATCTCTGCCAAAAACAAAAGCAAATTATTTTCTTCTCCTTCTTTCTCTCCCTCCTCTTCCTCTTCTTTCTTAATTTATAATTGACTATTTTTGCTTTCGATATTAGGTAAACATTAACTATTCAGCTTCATAACTGAAAACACTCTCACAAAAATTACCCAAACACATTAGGCCATGAAGACAGCTACTGAGGAGTTTTTTACACTTTAAGGAAGGAAGGAAGGTGAAGGTGAAGTCGCTCAGTCGTGTCCGACTCTTTGCGACCCTGTGGACTGTAACCTACTAGGCTTCTCCGTCCATGGGATTCTCCTGGCAAGAATACTGGAGTGGATTGCCATTTCCTTCTCCAGGAGATCTTCCCAACCCAGGGATCGAACCCGGGTCTCCTGCATTGCAGGCAGATGCTTTAACTTGAAAGAAACTTAGGGAGTATGTCCACTCCAGTGTTCTTGCTTGGAGAATCCCAGGGACGGGGGAGCCTGGTGGGCTGCCATCTACGGGGTTGCACAGAGTCGGACACGACTGACGTGACTTAGCAGCAGCAGCAGCAGGCAGCATGAGAGAGACACACACAGAAGGAGATAGAGAAAGCTCTTAAAATTAAATGTTGAAATCCTGGGTAAAAGCTAACTGGCAGAGGTTGGAAAATACTAAGGTAGAGGAAGAAACTCTGTGAAGGAAAGGGATTCCTTCCCAGCGTGTGAGAAATGGGGGAATCTTGTCAAGTTACCTCGCTCCTTCCCTCTCACTGGAATTATGATTTGTTTCTAAACCTTTTTCACACCTCCACTATAACACACTTCAACTCTATGCCCAGGTGGATATGCCTTGGGAACATACCCGTAACTTTAACAAGTATACCCCTTCACCTTTAAATGGTGTCTTCTAACAATTAAGAGAGGAAAAACAAAATGAATTTAAAAAAAAAAAAAAAAAACCTTGTTTGGACTGTAAAAAAAATCAGTAGGCATTAAAGAAAGAACAATTATTACTGATTTATTTTTAGAAACTGAAGTTGTTTTAATAAATGCATTACTTAATTTATGCATGATCATTATAGAAAAACTGAAAAAGAATCTCAAAATGGGAGAAAAATTGTCAACTAGTGTAACACTAAACATTTTAGTATAAATGTTTTTATGTTTTATTTTTCTCTGCATTAAGACATCAATAAAAAATATTCTGAGCTAACCAATGCATGGGGCAAATATAGAAATTTAACCCTAAATGTCCATCAACAGAAGAATGGATAAAGAAGGTGCCATACATATATATGATGGAATAGTATTCAACCACAAAAAAGAGCAAAACAACGCCAATATAGCAACATGAATGTGACTAGAAATTATCACAATAAGGGAAGTAAGTCAGAAAGAAAGACAAATATATTATCACTTACATGTGGAATCTAAAATATGGCACATATGAACCCACCTGTTGAACAAAGACACAGAGAACAGACTGCTGATTCCAAGGGGGAGAGAGATGAGATAGGGCTGGATTGGGAGTTTGGGGTTAACAGATGCAAATTCTTACATACAGACTGGGTAAACAACACGGTCCTACAGTATAGCACAGGGAACTATATTCAATATCCTTGAATAAACCACAGTGGAAAAGATTATTAAAAAGAATAAATGTATGTATTTAACTGAGTGAGTATGCTATACAGTCAAATTAACATAACATTGTAAATCAACTATACTTCAATAAAAAATAAATTAATAAAATATAAATATATAATGTGAGGCCTACTGTGGTGGGAAACTCACTATACTGGCTTCTACAATCTAATTTCTTCCTTCCTTCTCCAATATCAACTTTCCTCACCTTCTTCCCAACTTTTGTGTTCTCACAATAAATGTAAATTTTGCAAAAAAAATTTAAGGATTAAAGTTTTGCAGATAATAAAATGTAGTTAAGGAAAAGAGACTACGTCAGAGACAAGTTTGAGAAAATGGTTGAGGAAAAAAAAATTGAAATGTACATATCTGGCCCATAGTAGGGCAGTAATCATGAAGACTTTGCAAACAGAAGCATCTTTGCAGAAGAGGAAAAATCAGCATTGTAAAGTGAGGAGAATAGATTACTGATTACCCTAGGGCCCTTGACCACCCATGGATTCACTATGCTGTATCCAGGCAGGGGAAAGACAAACAACTTTTCATTATTCTGGTGAGCTTCTGGTGGTCACTAGAAAACATCAAGCAGGTGTCCAAATCAACATGCTAATCACAGACTCTGGCATCAAAATAGTGGATATTGAAAACAGAAGGGGTAGGAAAGCAAAGAATAGGAACAGAGACAGAGTGGTTTGGATAGAAGCCATCAATATTTGCTCAGCACCTCATAAAAAGCCCGAGCATAGCATGCATGTCTAAGGAGGAGTAAGCCAAAAGGAAGGTTCAAGGCTGTTCACCTACTTCCCATTGGTCCTTCTGTCTGAAAGTTTATGCAAAGGCTAGGCATTACTGCAAAAATGTACATCATAGTCTTTAAAGTATGCTATAACTATTGTTAATTATATTATCAAAATTCATTTTTCTGTGAATTCATATTTTATATAATAATCACCTGATGGAATAAAAATAACTTAGGTGGTTTTATATATTATTGTGTAACTTCTGTAACCAGAGAACAAGATTATATTCAATACTGTTACTTAAAAGCAAACAGGCAAACAAACTTAGTTTTCATTAATGAAATGCTTTATGTAAATTGGATTTTCAGAGGCTGAAAAGCCAAGGCAACAGAGTATTTATAACACCATTTCTTACATTCATTTTGAAAGCACATTATGTTCAAAATGGGTAGTAACACATCACTCTCTTCTTGAGTTATAGTGCTTGCCCTTTTGAACAATGTGATAAATGACAATTTCAAAGCTGGGTTTTCAATCAGTTATCACTACTCTACGAATGGTTCCCAAAGCACACTCACACATTCAACAAGTTTAAAAATCATGCACAGAAAAGATAACCTACAGAATGGGAGAAAATATTTGCAAACGAAGTGACCAACAATGGCTTAATTTCCAAAATATATAAACAGTTCCTATAACTCAATAATAAAAATCCAAAAATGGGCAGAAGATCTAAATAGTTTTCCAAAGATCACATACCATGGCAAACAGGCAAGTGAAAAGATGTACAACATCACTAATTATTAGGAAAACGCAAATCAAAACTACAATGAGGTGCCAGCTCACACCAGTCAGATTAGCCATCATTAAAAGTCTACAAATAACAAATGCTGCAGAGGGTGAGGAGAAAAGTAACCCTTCTACACTGTTGGCAGGAATGTAAGTTGGTAAAGCCACTATAAAAAGCAGTATGTGAGTTCCTCAGAAAACTGAAAATAGAATTATCATATGATCCAGCAATCCCACTCCAGGGGCATGTACCAGGGCAAAACTATAATTCAAAAAGATGCATGCACCCTTATGTTCATAGCAGCACTATTTAAAATAGCCAAGACAGGGAAATACTGTAAGCATTCATCAACAGATAAATGGATAAAGATGATGCTGTATACACACACACATACACACACACAGTGGAATACTACTCAGCCATAAAAATGAAATAATGCCATTTAGAGCAACATGGTTGCAGCTAGAGATTATCATACTAAGTAAAGGAAGTCAGAAAGAGAAAGACAAATACCATGTGATATCTCTTATATGTGGAATTTAAAATATAACACAAACAAACTCACCTATGAAACAGAGAAAGAATCACGGACATAGAGAACAGACTGGTGGTTGCCAAGGGGGAGGGGACTGAGGGAGGGATGAGCTGGGGGGTTGTGGTGAGCAGATGTAAGCTCTTATATGTAGAATGGATAAACAACTAGGTCCTACTATATATTACAGAGAACTACATTCAACATCCTATGATAAACCATAATGGAAAATAATATAAAGACGGACATATATATATATATGTACATGCATAACTGAATCACTTTGCTGTATAGCAGTCATTAACACAACATTGTAAAGCAATTATACTTAGTCTTTTAATTGAAAAATAAAAGACAAAAAAATTCTGCAGAGGCCTTCTTGAAACTAATATTGAGTTATTTTATTACCTGATTTACACATTTTTTGCAACCTCATAATTTTCAATCATTCTTGAAAATAATCCATAGGAAACGTTGCCAAATTCAAATGCAACTATAATTCTTAGTACATGTGTGGGTAGGAATCATGACTTTAAACTTGCTCAATCATTTATCAGAGATAGAAAGATAAGACTAGTTTTTGCATTGATCATAACGTCAGTGATCTTCATGCTGGACCTTATTTACAAGGAAGATATTTAGCAGAATTTTACCACCTTACAGTAAACATGTGGGACAAAAAACTAAATAATTCACAGGCAGTGACTTGAAAAAAACAGATATTCAAGTGTCCAAATTCACACTCTGCCTGTAATTATAGTTAAGAACTATAAAGTGGATGTGAAAGTCGCTCAGTCGTGTCCGACTGTTTGCAATTTCATGGAAAGAGGTTTTAATAAAGCACTCTGTTAGGAAGATGTCATTGTTTACAACAGAAAAAGCCTTCATTGGAGAGCTGTCATTTTACCCAGATCTCAATATACTTACAGAATTCTGATAAAACATAACAGGAATGGATATCGAGGGAAAACAATATGAAAAAAGGGATGGGGATGGTAGTTTATATAGACAAAAGGAGTCAAAAGATAAACAGTGAAAGACTGTGCAGTTTAGTGTCCATTGTTTAAATGCACTTTTTTTAACCTAAACATATGTGATTACCAAAATATTAAATTGCTACTATCTGGAACACCGATTATTTCAAAATTACAGATCATATTTACAGAGAATTGGTGTTTTCTGAGCGTTAGTGAAACAATGCTTATTTGTGCTGTTTGAGCTGTTTGTCAAAGAATCCACCTATAGTGCAGGAGATCCCTGTTTGATATTCTGGATTGGGAAGATCCCCTGGAAAGGGAATGGCTACCTACTCCAGTATTTTTGCTTGGAGAATTCCTGGCAGGTTACAGTTCACGGTGTCACAAAGAGTCACACACAACTAAGCTACTTCCATTTTCAAAAACTAGAGAATTGGTGTGACCACTGTTGGGGTGGGAGTGACTGGCAAGCAGAAAGTCCAGACTCATTACAAACATTGTGGTGGGCAACATGGTTAACTCCTTCAAATTACTGCCATCACTCTCCAAGCTAATAGCAGAATCCCAGTTTTAACCACTGACTCAGCTTCAAAAAGGATCTCATTGGACTAAGGGTATAATCTTCCTCCTTAGCAATGACATGTTCAGGAAGAGGATGTGGACAAATTGTGGCAAAGGAAAGGGCAGATACAGCATGCTGAAGTGTTCTGGAAGAGGTTGAGTTCACTGCCAGGGAAAGTCCCAGGAAGCTCTTTTTCTCAGCTGTTGGAATGCTGTTGGCTCAGCTGCTACCAACCTCTTTGATATCCTCAGGTTGTAGCCAATAGTATTTTAGACTTGTCAACGTATTAGGCATCAATGAAGTAAGAACAAACTGGCCCTTCTTACAAACCTGAGCTGCTAAATGAACCTACTTAAACTTGCCGTATTTATGACTTCAAGTTATTTGAGCAATTAATTAATTTATTTATTTATTTATTATTTTTAGGGCAGAGTCCTCTTATTGACATAGCCAACTAGAAGTGAGGTTTCTGATTTTTGTAACTGAAATCATTCATACTGGTATAGCCACAAAAATGATGCCAATAACACGTAAAATTTTAAACAAACAAGCAAATGAAAACCATAAATATAAAAAGAATAAAAGGATACATGAATGTCAAGGTACTGATTAGCTCCACAAAGACTGAAATTAAAAGGCAACTTGTGTCTAGCAGGGGGAGGTGACTGAGGTTCCATTTACCTGTAATGTATTAATGTTTTGTTACCTTGTCTTCCACATATTTTCTTTAAAGATTCAAAATATTTTAAATCACCATGATGGACACATGACTCTAAGTTATTTTATCATTCTGTGTTGTCTAATATGATAATCCTAAACCACATGTTGCTATAGAGTACATAAAGTGACGCTAGTCTAAAGACAATGACAGTGCCTTCGAAGATTTAGTACCAAAAATTCCAATACATGTAAGATACTTAAAAACTTCTACACTGATTACATGTTACAATGATATTTTTAGAATATTGTATTCAATAAAATATTTCATTAAAACAATTTGACATGATTCTTCCATCTTTTTTAATATGTGACTCAGAAACTGAAATCACATAAAATGATGTGCACAATATTCCTATTATATGTGCTTTCTTTTTAAAATGTTTTATTAGTAAAATTTTAAAATGAAATTACAAGTCTGTTATATACTTAGAATTCTATTTTATATAGAAAAGATTTTATTGTAAAAGTCAATAAAGAAAAACTCTAATCATTTGTGCACAATTATTATATATTATCCATCTCCTCTTCACCAAGCGGTAAGAAGCTATATTCCACAGATCTTAGATGATCAGTAACACATTTTCCAACTATTTTTTGGCTTCAAAGAGATAGAATGAAGAAAATATAATGGCAATATCACCTTTTATCCTTATTTTATTGTAATAGATATCTGCTCATTAACTGGGTTTTTAATTACTTTCATTAAAAGATCTCCTTGACTTCCTCTGACCTTCTTGATATTCATTACTAACAGTTCTGGATCATGAAGACTAAGTTTTAACTTTAGGGCCAAATCTTGCATAAGCACCTTAGAATTTCAGGAAATTACAATGGTTATGATAAGATGGGTAAAGATACTCTTCTATAAAAATTGCGTTAATATTAATTTTTATGCCAAATCAGAATCATAGAACAATAAATTTTTCTTATCAAGCTCTCACACTTTCAAATCTTAATTGAAAATCTTTAATTTCATTTTTAAATTTAATTAATGAAATATTACCTCTCAACTATAAATAGAATATTTACTAAATATTCCCCACTGAAGATACAAAAAATAATTAAAAATATCTATAAGCCTATCACTCAAAGACAAAATAATTAACAAATTTTAATATTATTTGCCAATTAATGTATGCATATATCTATAGTTTTTAAGTATAATATTACATACTTAAGAATTTCTACAAGTTTCATTAGCATAAGTATAAAATGTACTTAGTATATTCATGTACAGGTAGGCTATAATTTACCTAAATAGTTTCTTACTTAGAAGCTTTCATTTTAAAAGCTAAAAAATTGAGATTAAACAGTTTATATTATTTACACATGGTCACACAAATGCATTCCTGAAACTAGGATCTTATTCTAATAATTTTGAGAGAAGAATAGTATTCTTTTCTATTATTAGACCATATTGAGTTTGGGACTCTCCTGGTGGTAAATAAATCCATCTGTGAATGCAGGAGACATGGGTTCAATCCTTATGTCAGAAAGATACCCTGAAGAAGAAAATGGTAACTCATTTAAGTATGCTTGCCTGGAAAAACTCATGGATAGAGGAGCCTAGTGGCTACAGTCCATAGGGTCATAAAGAGTCGAACAAGCATAGCAACTAAACAATAACAACATATAAAATGTTACTTGAATCTGGCCTAGCAAAGAGTTATTTAGTGTCATTTAGTTCAGTAAATTCACAATAAATGTAGGAAATAGCTGCTGCTGCTGCTGCTGCTAAGTCGCTTCAGTTGTGTCTGACTCTGTGCGACTCCATGGGCTGCAGCCTACCAGGCTCCTCCGTCCATGGGATTCGCCAGGCAAGAGTACTGGAGTGGGGTGCCATTGCCTTCTCTGAGGAAATAGCTAGATGCATCCATATTGATGAACCTGAGCAGAGCTATCAATGGAACTATTGAATAATCAAATACCTGACGTCTGACATTAGAAAAACCCAAAGGCTCTTTCAGTTCAGTTGAGTTCAGTCACTCAGTCATGTCTGACTCTTTGCGATGCCATGGACCACGGCATGCCAGGCCTCCCTGTCAATCACTAACTCCCGGAATTTACTCAAACTCATTTCCATCGAGTAGGTGATGCCATCTCATTCTCTGCTGTCCCTTTCTCCTCCTACCTTCAGTCTTTCCCAGCATCAGGGTCTTTTTAAATGAGTCAGCTCTTCATATCAGGTGGCCAAAATATTGGAGTTTCAGCTTCAACATCAATCCTTCCAATGAACACTCAGACTGATCTCCTTTAAGAAGGACTGGTTGGATCTCCTTGCAGTCCAAGGGACTCTCAAGACTCTTCCAACACCAAAGTTCAAAAGCATCAATTCTTCAGCTCTCAGCTTTCTTTATGGTCCAACTCTTACATCCATACATGACAACTAGAAAAACCATAGCATTGACTAGACGAACTTTGTTGGCAAAGTAATGTCTCTGCTTTTTAATATGCTGTCTAGGTTGGTCACAGTTTTTCTTCCAAGGAGCAAGTGTCTTTTAATTTCATGGCTACAGTCACCATCTGCAATGAATTTGGAGACAAAAAAATAAAGTCAGTCACTGTTTCCCCATCTATTTACCATAAACAAATGGGACCGGCTGCCATGATCTTAGTTTTCTGAATGTTGAGCTTTAAGCCAACTTTTTCACTCTCCTCTTTCACTTTATTCAAGAGGCTCTTTAGTTCTTCTTCACTTTCTGCCATAAGGGTGGTATCATCTGCCTCTCTGAGGTTGTTGATATTTCTCCTAGCAATCTTGATTCCAGCTTACGCTTCATCCAGTCCAGCATTTCTCATGATGTTCAGTTCGGTTCAGTCGCTCAGTAGTGTCCGACTCTGCAACCCCATGAATCGCAGCATGCCAGGCCTCCCTGTTCATCACCAACTCCTGGAGTTCACTCAGACTCATGTCCATCGAGTCCACGATGCCATCCAGCCATCTCATCCTCGGTCGTCCCTTTCTCCTACTGCCCCCAATCCCTCCCAGCATCAAAGTCTTTTCCAATGAGTCAACTCTTCGCATGAGGTGGCCAAAGTACTGGAGTTTCAGCTTCAGCATCATTCCCTCCAAAGAAATCCCAGGGCTGATCTCCTTCAGAATGGACTGGTTGGATCTGCTTGCAGTCCAAGGGAGTCTCAAGAGTCTTCTCCAACACCACAGTTCAAAAGCATCAATTCTTCGGTGCTCAGCCTTCTCCAGTCCAACTCTCACATCCATACATGACCACAGGAAAAACCATAGCCTTGACTAGACGGACCATAGTCGGCAAAGTAATGTCTCTGCTTTTGAATATACTATCTAGGTTGGTGATAACTTTTCTTCCAAGGAGTAAGTGCCTTTTAATTTCATGGCTGCAGTTACCATCTGCAGTGATTTTGGAGCCCCCAAAAATAAAGTCTGACACTGTTTCCACTGTTTCCCCATCTATTTCCCATGAAGTGATGGGACCGGATGCCATGATCTTCGTTTTCTGAATGTTGAGTTTTAAGCCAACTTTTTCACTCTCCTCTTTCACTTTCATCAAGAGGCTTTTTAGTTCCTCTTCACTTTCTGCCATAAGGGTGGTGTCATCTGCATATCTGAGGTTATTGATATTTCTCCCGGAAATCTTGATTCCAGCTTGTGTTTCTTCCAGTCCAGTGTTTCTCATGATGTACTCTGCATACAAGTTAAATAAGCAGGGTGACAATATACAGACTTGACGTACTCCTTTTCCTATTTGGAACAAGTCTGTTGTTCCATGTCCAGTTCTAACTGTTGCTTCCTGACCTGCATACAGATTTCTCAAGAGGCAGGTTAGATGGTCTGGTATTCCCATCTCTTTCAGAATTTTCCACAGTTTATTGTGATCCACACAGTCAAAGGCTTTGGCACAGTCAATAAAGCAGAAATAGATGTTTTTCTATCTACATCTCATGATGTACTCTGCATATAAGTTAAATAAGTACAGTAACAATATACAACCTTGACATACTCCTTTCCTGATTTAGAACCAGTCTGCTGTTCTATGTCCAGTTCTAACTGTTGTTTTTGACCTGCATACAGATTTCTCAAGAGGCAGGTTAGATGGTCTGGTATTCCCATCTCTTTCAGAATTTTCCACAGTTTATTGTGATCCACACAGTCAAAGGCTTTGGCATAGTCAATAAAGTAGAAATAGATGTTTTTCTGGAGCTCTCTTGCTTTTTTGATGATCCGATGGATGTTTGCAATTTGATCTCTGGTTCCTCTGCCTTTTCTAAATCCAGCTTAAACATCTGGAAGTTTGTGGTTCACGTCCTGTTGAAGCCTGGCTTGGAGAATTTTGATTATTTTGCTAGCATGTGAGATGAGTGTAATCGTGTGGTAGTAGAGCATTCTTTGGCACTGCCCTTCTTTGAGTTGGGAATGAAAACTGACCTTTTCCTGTCCTGTGGCCACTGATGAGTTTTCCAAATTTGCTGCCATATTGAGTGCAGCACTTTCACAGCATCATATTTTAGGATTTGAAATAACTCAACTGGAATTCCATCACCTCCACTAGCTTTGTTTGTAGTGATGCTTCCTAAGGCCCACTTGATTTTGCATTCCAGGATGTCTGGTTCTAGGTGAGTGATCACACCATCGTAATTATCTGGGTCATGAAGATCTTTTTTGTATAATTCTTCTGTGTATTCTTGCCACCTCTTCCTAATATCTTCTACTTCTGTTAGGTCCATATCATTTCTGTCCTTTATCGAGCCCATCTTTGCATGAAAAGTCCCTTTGGTATCTCTAATTTTCTTGAAGAGACCTCTAGATTTCCCATTCTATTGTTTTCCTCTATTTCTTTTCATTGATCACTGAGGAAATCTTTCTTCTCTCTCTTTGTTATCCTATGGAAATCTCCATTCAAAGGGCTACATCCAATCTAGATGATCATTCTATCTACTACCATGGGCAAGAATCTCTTAAAAGAAATAGAATAGTTCTCAAAGAAAACAAAAGAGTTTGAAATGAAGTACCTGGGTGCAATGTCAATAATGACAGAATTATCTCAGTTCATTTTTAAGACAAATCATTCAGTTTCACAGTAATTCAAGTCTATGACCCAACCACTAATGTCAAAGAAGCTGAAGTTGACCAGTTCAAGATCTATAAGACCTTTTAGAACTAACACCGAAAAAAGATGTCCTTTTCATCATAGAGGTTGTAATGCACAGCAGGAATCAAATAACATCCCAAACAATAGATAAGTTTGGCCTTGGAGTACAAAACGAAGCAGAGCAAAAGTTAACAGAGTTTTGTCAAGAGAACAAACTGGTCATAGCAAACACCCCTTTCCAAAAACACAAGGAATGACTCTACAAATGGACATCACCAGATGGTCAATACCAAAATCAGACTGATTGTGTTCTTTGCAGCTAGAGATGGAGAAGCTCTATACAGTAAGAAAAACAAGACCTGCAGTTGACTGTTGTTCATATCATGAGCTTCTTATTGCAAAATTCAGGATTAAATTGAGAAAATCAGAGAAAACCACTAGGCCATTAAGGCATGAGCTAAATCAAGTCCCTTATGATTATACAGTGGAGGCGATGAATAGATTCAAGGGATTAGAGCTGGGAGGCAGAGTGCATGAAGAATTATGAAAGGAGGTTCCTAACACTGTCAGGAGACAGTGACTAAAACTATCCATACCAAAAAAAAAAAAGAAATACAGGAAGCCAAAGTGGTTGTCTGAGGAGGCTTTACAAATATTAAAGCTGAGGAAAGGAGAGAAAAGAAAGGCAAGGCAGAAAGTAAAGATATACCCAACTGAATGCAGAGTTCCAGAGAATAGCAAGGAAAAATAAGAAGGCCTTCTTAAGTGAATGGAGTAAAACGATACAATGGAAAAGACTAGAGATCTCTTCAAGGAAATTGGAGTTATGAAGGAAAAATTTCATGCAAGGATCAGCACAATAAAAAACAGAAACAGTAAGGACCTAGGAGAAGCAGAAGAGATTAAGAAGAGGTGGCAAGAATACACAGAAAAAAATGTACAAAAAAAAAAAAAAAACGTTTAAAAGATCCAGATAACCATGATGGTGTGGTCACTCATCTAGAATCGGACATCCTGGAGTGTGAAGTTAAGTGGGCCTTAGGAAGCATTACTACAAACAAAGCTAGTAGAGGTGATGGAATTCTAACTAAGCTATTTAAAATACTTAAAGACGATGCTGTTAAAGTGCTGAATTCAATATGTCAGCAAATTAGGAAAACTCAGCAGTAGACACAGGACTGGAAAAGCTCAGTTTTCATTTCAATCCCAAAAAAGGGCAATGCCAAAGAATGTTCCAGCTAGCATACAATTGTGCTGATTTCACATGCTTGCAAGGTGATATTCAAAATCCTTCAAACTAGGCTTCAGCATTATGTGAACCAAGAACTTCCAGATATGAAAGCTGAGTTTACAAAAGGCAGAGGAACCAGAGATCAAATTGCCAACATTCCTTGGACCATAGAGAAAACAAGGGAATTACATAAAAGCATCTGCTTCACTGACTCCGCAAAGGGCTTTGACTGTGTTGATCACAATAAACTGTGGAAAATTCTGAAAGAGATGGAAATACCAGACCAGCTTTCCTGTCTCCTAAGAAACCTGTGTGCAGGTCAAGAAGCAACAGTTAGAACCAGACATGGAACAGTGCACTGGTTCCAAATTTGGAAAGGAGTACATCAAGGCTGTATATTGTCACCCTGCTTATTTAACTTATATGTAGAGTGTATTGTGTGAGATGCTATGTTGAATGAATCTCAAGCTGTAATGAAGTTTGCCAGTAGAAATATCAACAGCCTCAGACATGCAGATGATACCACTCAAATGGAAGAAAGTGAAGAGGAACTAAAGAGCCTCTTGATGAGGGTGAAAGAAGGGAGTGAAAAGGCTGGCTTAAAATGGCATTCAAAAAACAATGATTGTGGCATCTGGTCCCATCACTTCATGGCAAATAGATAAGAAAGAAGCAGTGACAGATTTTCTTTTTTGGGGCTCCTAAATCACTACAGACCATGACTGCAGCCTGAAATTAGAGAGACTTGTTCCTTGGAAGGAAAGCTATGACACAACTAGACAGTGTATTAAAAAGCAGAGATATCACCTTGCCAACAAAGGTTCATTTACACAAAGCTATGATTTTCCCAGCTATCACATACAGATGTAAGAGCTGGACAATAAAGAAGGCTGAGCACCAAACAACTGATGCTTTTGACTTGTGGTGTTGGAGAAGACTCTCAAGAGTCCCTTGGACTGCAAGCAGATCAAATCAGTCAGTCCTAAAGGAAATCAACACTGAATATTCACTGGAAACACTGATGCTGAAGCTGAAACTCCAATACTTTGGCCATCTGATACGAAGAGCCAACTCATTGGAAAAGACCCTGATACTGGTAGAGACTGAAGCCAAAAGGAAAATTTGGGAGCAGTGGATGAGATAGTTAGATAGCATCATTGACTTGAAGGGCGTGAAGTTGAGCAAACTCTGAAAAATAGTGGACAGAGGAGCATGGTGTGCTGTAGTCCATGAAGTTTCAAAGAGTTGGACATGACTTAACAACCACAATAATTTTTCCTTCTTTTTAATTTCACAGATAAAAGACTTATTGTATTTCTTTCCTTATTAAGAACTTTGATCTTTTCACTAAATTCTTTCTGGAAGATTACCAGCATCACTACTCTTGCACTTTGGGGTCATTTCTTAAAATAAGTGTTAACAGAATAAATAAAATAAGTGAATAACAGAAGCACAGCCATACTCATTGCTCCAATAACAGAGATGAAGAAGTGACTAATGGGAAGGATATGCTGGACAATGAATGATTCACATCCTTGGCAGGATTATAATATAAAATTATATAAAAACAATATGTGTACATGTACATATATATGTGTATATATACACATAATACATATATGTGTATATGTATGTATACGTATGTGTACAAAGATACACATATGTATCTTTTAATATGATCAATTAAGTAGAATGCAGTGCAGAACATTAGGGAAAACACAAATTCACTGTGTTCATTTCCAGGTTCTACCCTAGATATTGAGACTGATTAAATGAAGACTCAGACTGGAAAAGATGATATCCTAATTGCCATATGGCTATAAAAATTAGAGACAAAAATACAAAATGCCTACATTATCTGTACAGATGAGATGTTTGTCCAATGCTGGGATAGATATTTGTTTTTGAAGTACTCTTGTTGAACTACTGAGCAAAGTTCCTAAGCATATGTTTTTCACCACTGAAAGAGGGCAGTATTACCTGTATTTCATTTCCCCAAAGATGTAGTAAAATATGTCTTGACTTGTTCCTTAAAGCTTCATTTTAACTCACAGATTAAACTTTGAATGGTCACCAAAATTACTTTTAATTTAAATTCTTGTTTTCCCCAGCACGTTTTTTTCCCCTCTCCTTAGGGACCAATTTGTCTTTTTGATCAACTATATAAGAAATGCATTTCTAGATTTATCCTAGAGAGAAATGTTTTTTCACTTTTTCACTTTCATGCATTGGACCCTTTTTCACTTTTTCACTTTTTTCACTTTCATGCATTGGACCCTTATTGTTTTCAGGGTCAAGGACCAAGGATTCCTCCTGGAATTGTAGACATTATGTCTCACTATATTCTGGTATACTGTCATACTAAAAAACAGAGTGAGAAGGTATGTTTTCAAAGATCCACTTATGCTTTACAAATAGACAAAAATAATTTGAAAAAATTCAACAATTATAAGCAAAGAAAATGGTAAGCTTTTCTTGTACCAAAAGTTAGCCTACTCTGTATTTGGCATAATATTCATTTGACTTGATTTGTTGAGTACCCTGCAAATGCACAGACCAGCTACCATTTGGTTAAATAAATTCCTTTCAAAAGCTAGTATATAATATCTTTTCATATCTAAAGTTAATAGGTACCATTTTAAACACACCTGTAAAATCTAAGGTATATATTACTAGCCATGACATGTATTCTGTATACATTTATTTGAGGATATATTCTGTACCAAACAACATTTGTAGTCTTCATGGGGTCACAGAATTTGAGGGGAAAGATATTAATCAACAAATGCAGAGAGACAGAAAAAGTCCAGATGAGAGGGAAAAAAATGTAGATATTGTAAGACATATTAAGAACTATCCCTCAACCCAGTGGTATTTAATGTGAAGGATTCAGAAAGGAATTTGGAATGGTAAGTATCCAGTGTACAGAATTTACCACCTCAAATATGTTATGGAAAATGCTACGAAAAGAGGCAATAGAATAGATGTATAATTAAATAAACATGCTGTAATTTCAGTGAAATTCTAGGTGCAAATGCTGATGAATTAAGCAAGTAGCAGAGGGATAGGAAAGAAGAAGAGAAATTTTAAAAAAGATAAAGACAACAGAATAGCCCAGAACCCCTACCTGATTAGATGTGGCCTGCTTCCTTAAGTCAAGTTTGACACTCAAATTCCTGAGCTCGTTTAGCCAATTAACTGGGCAGATGGTGGCACTATCACTGGAGTAGCAGCTGAATCACAGGTGCAGATGGGGGTGGGGATGGTAAATCCAAAAAGTCTGGGTCCAAACAGCTGGTTAGTGGCCAACATAACACTGCTTTTATCCACCAAACACTGAGGAGAATGCAAAGGTATATGTGAGTCCGTATCCCAGAAAACCTTCTTAGTAACCATTTACCATGTTTCAAAATGTGTCCCAAAGCTGCAAATGAATAGAGATTGTTGGAAAATGCATAATGCATTCAAATTGGGAATAATCTGGCTTTAACACCTTAAATGATCTATTTTTACAACTATCAAAGCATTATATCAGAAGCCAATAAAGCACTGTAAATAATGATCACCTAGAAAATCAGAAATACACACAAACACACACACACACACACACAGACAATTTTGGTTCTGATGCCTAATATATACTATTGGATAGCAGGTGTTCAATCAAAATTGTTAATATACTTTCAGTGGCCTCATATCCTTTAAAAACAGGTAATTAGAATTATTCACAGATACTTTGCAGTCATGAATAATTCATTTCCTTCACATCAATAAAACAATTATTGAATATTTTTGTTCTTTCTTTTCTATTTCAATAAAATTGTTCATGTTGTGGCACTGTCATAGGACAAAACTTTCTGAATACATCACATTAAAATGATACCTGGAGAATGCAAAATGTTCAGTACACTGGGAACTTGGCAGAAGCTCCATTAATTTTTTTTTAATAACAACATTCTAGGGTTAAATATTTTAAAAATACTCTATACTAATGCACATACCAAATGCAATATACTGCTGGTTCTAGCTAGATATTTTCAGGCCTAACTAAATACTTCTTGCACAATCCACTGTGAAAGAGAATACATATACTAATACACTGCATGTTTTAAAATATGAACATATATTATTATAATACAAAGCTACAAATGGATTGGTTTTATATAGTTGAGTAAATTTGAAATTAGATATTATCTTAGCATATTAAAAGTAATATATCTATGATAATAAAATACAGCCTGTACTGATTTTAAAACTGTTACTTAAGAATTTTATTCACTAGATAATAATAAGGTTTTAGAGTGAATTTTCAAAATAAAATGCTTTTTGTTGAATAAGCTGAGATAATATATCAACAATGAATTCAAACCAATTACATAAAAATAATTTAAAAAATTTTAACACTATTGTAACTAAACTTGAAATTTCTCATATTCCTAAGGTAATAATGTATTATCCTCATTTATAGGGGGTTTAAGATTACATTTTATTAAAATGGATTATTTATCCACATAAGGCAATAAATAGTATATTCTGGGGAAAAAATCTTAAACAATTTGTTGGCAATATAGATGCCTATAATGTGAATGATCTTTATGAACTACAAAACAAAAATAACTCAAAAAAACTCTTTTTACCTGGTACTCCTCTTTTTTCTTCTCTTTCTCCATCCATTCTCTCTCTCTCTCTCTCTCTCTCTCTCTCTCTCTCTCTCTCTCATACACACACACACACACACTTATACATATGTATACTATTTGTATGTATACATATATTAAGATCATGTATTTATACACAAAAGCACATATTGTGTGTGTATTCCATGGTGGAGTTTTAAAGCTATAGTCTTTTGAAAAAACAAATTAATAAATGCCTAAATAGACAATTCAAAATTTTGGCAAGTGCTGTGAAGAAATACAGAGAACTTTAAGAAAAATAGAGAATATGTATATCTAGGAAAAGCAATTGTAAAGTGGTTTCAAACAAGTAAGGTAACTCTAAACTAAGAAGGACAACACTCAGTGTGCAGTGTGGTACCTCTGCTCATCTCTGATTCACGTACGTGCACTAACTCAAGCAGCGCTCTTAGATTTAGCATTTGGAAATTCTTAAAATTTACTTTAACAGAAACATTAATAACACTGAACGTCACTGCTGAAGTATATGGTTCCTCATGCGTTTCCAATATCAGTAGGAAGCAAAGGAATGATAATTTGTGAAGCCAAGGGAACATCCATGCCCTGGTCTCCATTTGGAAAGTTTCCCAGGGGGCATTAGTGGTAAAGAACCCACCTGCCAATGTAGGAGACATAAGAGATATCTCTTATAAGAGAGGAAAATGCGAGTTTGATTCCTGGGTCGGGAAGATCCCCTGGAGTAAGAAATAACAACCCACTCCAATATCCTTTACTGGAGAATCCCATGCACAGAGGAGCCTGGAGGGCTACAGTCCATAGGGTTGCAAAGAGTTGGACATGACTAAAGCGTTTTAGGATGCACATTTCTCCTGAATTATATAAGCAGTTTACCATTAATTCTCTATATGAAATAAGTCCTGGTTGGGTTATATTTGTTAGAGATTTGGGGGAAAACCAGTGATTGGCATTCTAACCCTTTTACTGGCATTGATTCACAAGCCCAGATTACATACATTCATGGTCTCACTCCAATTTTATTTCACACCATCACTAATATTCTGGAATCAAGATTTGCTTTTTCTTGACAATAAGTTAATTTGCTCACAGTAGAATTCTCTAGGTGAAGGTCAGATGAATTCCCTTTGTTGTTGTTTAGTCACTCAGTCACGTTTGACTCCGCCTCTCTGCGGTCGGTAGCCCACCAGGCCAATCTGACATGCCTGCTGTACTCCTCTGCTCAGTCACAGACATTTGTTTTCCATTCATTGGCTGTATTTTTCCAATTAAAAACTACTTGAGGAAACTTCATTTTCCGATTTGTTTTGGACCATCTTTAAAATTATTGGTAATGCCTTTTTTGTTTGTTTATTTGCTGTAATGGTGTTCATAGAGAAGAAATTCTAGAGTTCCAAGGAAACAGGCAGTAGAGATTAAAAGCGAATGAGGACCTGGAGGAGCCATGCTTAGTAACGTATGGTAGTAGATTAGACAAAATGAACCAAATTTACTGACTAGTTCTTTAAAGAGAGTTAAGCAATTGGAAGTACTTTTGTCAAGAGCCACCATAAACTCAGAATGACAGCACCTGATAATCCCAAGTGATCCCATTAAGTGATCTTAAGAGGGGGTAACAAGTCATCAAGACAGTATGGTACTGGAATGAAAACAGAAATATAGACCAATGGAACAAGACAGAAAGCCAGAGATAAACCCACACATCTACAGGCACCTTATCTTTGCCAAAGGAGGCAAGAATATACAATGGATAAAAGATCGTCTCTTCAGTAAGTGGTGTTGGGAAAACTGGACAGCTATGTATAAAAAATGAAATTAGAATACTTTCTAACATCACTCACAGATATAAACTCAAAGTGGATTAAAGACTTAAATGTAAGAGCATAAACTGTGAAACTCTTAGAGGAAAATATACACAGAAAATTCTTTGACATAAATCACGCAAGATCCTCTATAACCCACCTACTAGAGTAATAGAGATAAAAAAATAAATAAACAAATGTGACCTAATTAAACAGAAGCTTTTGCATAGCAAAAGAAACCATAAACAATATGAAAAGACAATCCTCAGAATGGGTGAAAATAATTGCAAATGAAGCAACTGCTGCTGCTGCTGCTAAGTCGCTTCAGTCATGTTCGACTCTGTGCGACCCCATAGAGGGCAGCCCACCAGGCTCCCCTATCCCTGGGATTCTCCAGGCAAGAACACTGGAGTGGGTTGCCATTTCCTTCTCCAATGCATGAAAGTGAAAAGTGAAAGGGAAGTCGCTCAGTCGTGTCCGACCCTCAGCGACCCCATGGACTGCAGCCCACCAGGCTCCTCCATCCATGGGATTTTCCAGGCAAGAGTACTAGATTGGGGTGCCATTGCCTCCTCCAATGAAGCAACTGATAGAGGATTAATCTCCGAAACATACAAGCAGCTCATCTAGGTCAGTATCAGGAAAACAAATAACCCAGTCAAACAATGGGCTGGAGACCTAAACAGACATTTCTCTAAAGAAGACATAATGATGCCTAATAAACACAAGAAAAATATGTTCAACATTGTTTATCGTTAGAGAAATGCAAATCAAAACTATAATGAGGTATCACCCCATACCCATCAGAATGACCATTATCAGAACATCTACAGACAACAAATGCTGGAAAGGAGGCGGAGAAAAGGGAACCTTTTTGCATAATCAGTGGGAATCTAAATGAACACAGCCACTAGGGAGAATGGGACTTCCCATGTGGTGCTAATAGTTAAGCATCTGCCTGCCAATGCAGGAGACATAAGAGATGCAAGTTCAATTCCTGGGCTGGGAAGATTCCCTGGAGGACAGGATGACAGTCCACTCCAATATTCTTGCCTGGAGAATCCCATGAACAGAGGAGCCTGGCAGGGTCACACAGAGTTGGACACGACTGAAGCAACTTAGCACGCACGTATGCACTATGGAGGACGATGTGGTGATTTCTTTAAAAACTAGGAATAAAACTACAATACGACCCAGCAATTCCACTACTGGGCATATACCCTGAGAAAATCACAATTCTAAAAGACACACGTACCCAGTGTTCATTGCAGCACTCTTTACAACAGCCAGGACATAGACGCATCCTAGATGTCTATTGACAGATGAAGAGATAAAGCAGCTGCAGTACATATGTACAGTGGAATATTACTCAGCCATACAAAAGAATGAATTTGAGTCAGTTCTAGTGAGATGGATGAAGTCAGGACCTGTTATGCAGGGTGAAGTAAGTCAAACAGAGAAAAACAAAAAACACATACTAATGTAAATATATGGAATCCACAAAAATGGTACTGATGAACCTAGGGCAGCAACAGAGATGCAGATATAGATAGAAGACATGGACACAGCAGGAGAAGGAGAGGGAGGAACAGATTCAGAGAATAACACTGAAACATATAATTAACCAGTGGGAATTTGCCATATGACGCAGGGAGCTGAAGCCAGTGCTCTGTGACAACCTAGAGGGGTGGAATGAGGTGGGAGGTGGGTGGGAGGTTCAAGAGGAAGGGGATATATGTATATCCATGGCTGATTCATGTTGATGTATGGCAGAAACATAACATTGTAAAGCAACTATCCTCCCATCAAATATATATATATATATATATATATATATATATATATATATATATTTTTTTTTTTACAAAAAGGGGTAGTTGATTTTGTTTTTCAAAAATGGCTACAAACCTATGAATTATCCAGCCTGTTTCTCCGGGACCTTTCCATGTCCATCAAGAAATTAAATCAGCCTTTCCTCCTCTAGACGCTGGGTGTACATTTGATACTGTATCAACTGGTAGGGTATCACAGGGAAAGAAATGACAAACAACAGCCATGGCTAGGTCATGAAAGGTGGCACCACTCCTGCCTCTCTCTGTGATAATCTCATTTTTGTAATCCAGTCACCATTATGAGAAATCCCAGACTACATAAAGATGCAAAATGTAGTTGTTCTGAATGAGAGACTCAGTTTAGTTCCCAATTAACAATCAGCATAAATTGTTAGACATGTAAGTGAACAAGGCTTCAAGTGATCCCAACCCCCTAATATGGAGTTACCCCCTCCGCCCCCCCGCCCCCGCCCGAGCATTTGAATTATCCAACTGAGATCACAGGTGTAGGAGAGCAGAAACAATTCATCTCCTCTGTGCCCCCACTGAAATTCCAAATCTACAGAATTCAGGAGCATATAAGTGGTTGATGTATGTCACTAAGTTTAGGGGAAGTTTGTTGTTCAGCAATGGAAAAATCAAAGAAAAAGAAAAGAAGGGACTTAAAAACTTTTCAGTATGGAGAAATGAATTATACATATTTTATGAGCTGAAGTCAGTATGTCTTAGTATGTTCTCATGTGCTGTGGAGTGAAGTTATATTGAACAGAGTTAAGGTGCTATGATACTGTGGACCAGGGAGATATTTGGAATGTTAGTCTTGAGTACATATAAGGATGTCCCTATTAACTCTTTTGAGCTTAGTAAAAAATAAAATTTGTTTCCTATAATGAAAATAAATGAAAATGCATGAGTCCACACCAACATAAATAAATGACTGAATAAAATAAAACAAAGAAAAAACAGACACATATTTCACGCAGAAGAATTTCAAATGATTTAAACATTCAACTTGCAAGTAAGTGAAGCTTAATTTTTGACCCCTTAAGTGTGGATTGCACATATTGACTTCCTTCTAAAAAATATTGTAGAGAACAGAGAGAAAAAAGTAACTGCACAGTAGGAAAACCTCAGCCAGGTGATCAGAGTTAACACCAATGATAAGTTATGTTGACAACATGTATCCTTAATATAAGAATGCACTTCATCTCTGTGGTCTTCCTCCCTAAAACCCATAGCTCTAGTATAACTGGGAGAAAACCATCAGATGAGCCCAAACTGAAAGACATTATATAAAATACCTAACCACTACTCCTTAAAACTATCAATGCTATCATAAACAAAAACGGAGAAATATTCTCAGCCACTGGATACTTAGAAGACACGATGACTTTTATCTTGGATGGAATACTAGAACAAATTTAAAAAAAGACATTAGATAAAAACTAAAGAAATATTAACAAAGCATGGACTTCAACTAAAAACATGTCAATAATGTTTCATTAGCTATAACAATCAGACTGTACCACTGTGAGATTTTAATAACAGAATAAATCGGGTGCAGGGTTATGGGAACTCTATACTGTCTTTGTGACTTTTAGACAGATATAAAACTACTCAGGGCTTCACTGGTGGCTCAGTAGTGGAGAATCTGCCTGCCAAAGCAGGGGACATGGGTTCAATCTCTGATCTGGGAAGATCTCACACGCTATGGCGCAAACCCTTGCACCACAAATAATGAGCCTGTGCCGGGAGCCACAAATAGTGAAGACCACACACCCTGGAGCCCATGCTCTACAGCAGAGCCTTTGCATCACAGCTGGAGGGTGGTCCCCCTTCACAGCAACCAGGAAAAGGCCCGCACAGCAATGAAGACCCAGCATAGCAAAAAAGTAAAATAAAATTCTAAAAATTGCTTCAAGTTAACTTTAAAAACATAATCAGGGATGTCTATAGAGAAAGAATTCAAGCTATTGTTTATGTGTGGAGTCACTCTGGTACCTGGAAACAGATGGTTCTTTATTCCTGGTCCTTTACTATCCTCTCAGCCTGGCAGGACTGGCAGAAACCAGATAGTAAATTGGGGCTTCAAGTAACAGTGGAATTTTTAAAACTAATGTTTATTGGCGTATACTTGCTTTACAGTGTTGTGTTAGTTTCTACTGCACAGCGAAAAGAATCAGCCATACATATACATATTAATATATTCCCTCCCTTTTGGATTCCCTTACCATTTAGGTCACCATAGTGAATTAAGTGGAGTTCCCTGTTTTATACAGTATGTTCTCATTAGTAATCTATCTTATGCATACTATCAATAAGTGTATATGTGTCAATCTAAATCTACAAATTCCTCCCACCCACCCTCTCCTTTCCTTCTTGGTAGAGGTTCTTGAATGCAGTGAGGTGCTGGAAGCACAAAATAAATGTAGTTCAACACTCAGCTTTACATCATTACTGGGCAGGTACGTTAATAAAAGAAGCACAGACATAAAAGTAATTTTTTGATATAGTTAAATGCATGTGCTGCTCTGAGAATATATTACAGAGGGAACTTATCTTTTTAGTGATGTACCTCTGAGAAAGTGATGACTAAATGCAATCTGAAGACAGACTACAGATTAATACAACGGAGTGGAGTGGGTTTTAGGACGGGACTCATTCTAGGCAGAGCAGCAAGCTTTGCAAAGACATGGTGGAAAAAGAAATGGAAAAAAAAAAAAAAAGAATGTAAGCGATTGTAGCTGGGAAACAAAATATGGGGCAGGGGGACTGGAGCAAGATGTGTCTAGGGGGCAGAATAAAGCCAGTCTGGGCAGGACCAGTAAGGTCTGAAGAGCCGGTTGCTTGGTTGATAAGCCATCTCCCCCAAATCCGCTGTCAAGTGACTAAGGATTTAAAACCAGATTCAATGATGAAGTATGAGCTTTTTCTAACATACCATGTTACTTCCCTACTGATATCATCATCTGAATAAGGCTGCCATTATTCTATTTATAAACCATATGAGTTAATAAGTTTCAAAATTAAACTGAAAATTAAAAAAGAAAAGCTTCTCGAGATAAGAGTGAATTACTTAAATTTCATTTCACTGAAACAGGAAAAGGCCAGGGCCACTTCTCACGATTTGCCTGTGGCCCATCTGCTGAGTGAGAGAGCCCCTCTCTGGGTTTTACAGGCTGAGAACCGACATTTGCATGAATTCAGACTTTTTCAGGCAGAGCCTGACAGATGCAAACTGGGTTTGTGTGATTGCCTGGGAACTCCGTGAGGAGGGTGACTGATGGGAATGAGCTGCCGAGAATAATCAGAGCAGAAGGAGGGTTAGGAAAGGCTGAACAAGCCTGGCAAAGCTCAAGTCATTGCCTCTGAGAGTTGAAACCTCTAAAGAAAGGAGTTTCGCATATTGATTTCCTCATTCTTCTGCCTAGTGGCCTGGATTGCTAATTATGGCTTGGTGTTCTAGTCTCAGGCAAGAAAAGAGCTGAAGATTCAAACAGCAAATGTCCCCTCACCCCATCTACTACATACACACGCACAAGCAGGTACACAACACATTTCTATATTCACAAGGTGTTAGCCCCTAAAACAGATTTTTTTATCTCGATCTGCTTTATTAGGCTTTTATTTCTATTTATTAACTTCTAAGATTTCTTAAGAGCATTTTTTAATCCTTTGTAATTAAACTTTTACAAGAGTCCCTGTTTGCAGGCTAACCACTGTACTAAATCTGGCATTTATCATTCTCAAGCATGTACACACATACTATTGGTATTTTGAACGCTTTAAAGTTTATAAAACACTGTGTGTAGCATTTTGCTATCTTTTTTAATGCACAGCATTGTATAGGATTATTATCCACGTTGATATGTTTTATTCATTTTAAAGACTTAACGGTATTTCTATCTTACAAATACACAACTTACAAATTTACCATTAGTGAACATGGCAGTTTCACCTCTTTCATTTCTATTATTTTTTTAATCAATCATGACATTAACACTGTCATAGTAGTTATATTTGTTTAGTGTTTGCATAGACATTTTCCCCAACCTTTTGGTCTTCTTTTATAATGTGCAATATTGTGTTTCTTATGAATACAAAATAGTTGGTTATTTTTAAAATCAAGTCAGAAAATCTCTGATTCTAATTAGTGATACTAAATCGCCCACCCTGGCCAGGCACCATAGTAACCATTTGCATGAGTTGTTTTATGACAGGAGGTCCTGGTAAGGACCAGGGAACTAATAAGCCTCCACCAACCAGAAGAGTTTGGGAAAGGTCAAAAGGAGACACCACGTGTCTGACCACCTCCCAGAATCCTTCTCTCTGGCACCCATCTTGGCTGAACAAGGCACAAACCACCAGGAAGGACTCTGAGTCAGAATGATTGGCTAAGGACAACCCAGAAACTAACCCATCACCATAAAACCCAAGACTGCAAGCAATATGACAGAGCTGTTCTCCTAGGTTCCCTCACCCTATTGCTCTCCACCTGAGTGCCCTTTCCCAATAAAATCTCTTGCTTTGTCAGCACATGTGTCTTCTCGGACAATTCATTTCCAAGTGTTAGACAAGAGCCCAGTTTCGGGCCCTGGAAAAGTCCCCCTTCCTGCAACATTTGGACTTAAATTTTTTGTTTATTATTTGCCATCATTTTTTCTCCTATATCTTTTGCTAATTTAAAATTTAGTATCCTTATGCATTTCCAGCTATAGATTCTAAAAGTAAAGCTTAAATTTCTGTTCTTTAGATAATAACTTACATTAAATATTACATATATAAAAGCTCATAAATCTTTCTCACAAATCTAGTCATTTAGTATTTCTAAGCTTGACTAAACTGTGACATTCATTTTAGCATACTTTCATCACTGGGAAATTTCCAGCTTGTTATTATTTTACAGTTTAATCTCTTTTCAAATATAAAAAAAAAATTAATGCATTAGCTCTACACAGCTGTATCCAAATTTCTCTATTTTATTCTACACCCCCTTTTATTACTGTTCAAGAGCATGATTTAATATTCTTTTTGTGAAGATTTCTGAATGGATATTTTTTACATAATTCTGAAAATGCACTTGTTTTTCAAAATTAAGGGTAAATTATCTAATCTGTATCTTATTTTTCCCCAGTTCTAAAGATATGACCATGTTACTTTCTTGCATCTTTCATTGTTGATGAGAAGTTTTCTGTCAGTCTACTTAACTTTATGATAATCTGCCTCAAATTTCCTATAGATTTTAAATCTTTGGTTTCACTAGGATGTGTCTAGGCTATAACTTATTTTATTTATGCTGCACTGCATTCAGTCAGTTTCTTTGAACTAAGGACCAATGCTTTCCTTTAATTATAGAAAACACAAATTTAAATGTTGCTTCTATACACTTGCCTCCATTTACTCTTTCTGAAACACCTGACACATTTTGAATTTGCAATCTATCCTCCATTGCTCTAAACTTCTCATTCAGCTTTTAAATATATATATATATATATATATACATATATTGCCTTTTTGAGGTTGAGTTCTGAACAAATTCTTCACTACACTCCTTAAAATCACTAATTTCCTCATTAGCTATTCAGAGTTACTCATTACACACAGGTGTATCATCAAATTTATGTATAATATATACTATATAGACTTCCCTGGTGGTTCAGATGGTAAGGAATCTGCCTGCAATGCAGGAGATCCAAGTTTGATACCTGGGTTGGGAAGATTCCCCAGAAGGAAATGACAACCCACTCCAGTATTCTTGCCTGGAGAATTCCATGGAAAGAGGAGCCAGGTAGGCTACAGTCCATGGGCTTAGAGAGAGTCGGACAGGACTAAACAACACTTATATATTACATATATAGTGCATATAAAATAATTTCTAAGATTTATAATTTTACCTCATCCCCACAACTCTTCCAGGTTCATTTCTGCTTTTCATTTACAATATCTAATTATTTTATGTGTAGGTCCCTCCATTCACCTATTTAAACACATTGTAACATCTACCTTTTCTGAGTCTCTAGTAGAACACCACCGAGAAGGCAATGGCACCCCACTCCAGTACTCTTGCCTGGAAAATCCCATGGACGAAGGAGCCTGGTGGGCTGCAGTCCATGGGGTCGCTAAGAGTCGGACACGACTGAGTGACTTCAGTTTCACTTTTCACTTTCATACACTGGAGAAGGAAATGGCAACCCACTCCAGTGTTCTTGCCTGGAGAATCCCAGGGACGGGGGAGCCTGGTGGGCTGCCATCTATGGGGTCACACAGAGTTGGACACGACTGAAGCGACTTAGCAGCAGCAGCAGCAGTAGAACACCAAGACTGTAATAAGATTTACAAAATTTGTTCCCCAAATTTTAACAATTATCTCAACTCAAACAGTATATTTTTTTAAATAAAGACAAAGGTTCTTCCATCAACAGGCTTATTTATTTAATGCAGTATTCTTACTTTCATCTGTATTTTTATAGCCGCTCATAACCTGTTAGATAGATGGGTCATCCATACTAGTTAAAACATAGATGACAGGAAGGTATCTTTAATCTACTTATTCTTTCCACTCAAATCCTCTCCTTCATAGTTATATTACTATGACTAATCTACCCAATGTCTCTCAATCTCAGTTTCCTTATTAATATAATGGAACAAGAAACACCTTCTTAACATATTCTTGTGAGAAATAAAATTTTTTAAATCTACCTAACATACGACAAACACACATAATGTGGGTTTTCCTTTACTTTTACTTTCTTATACTCATTTTACTTAGGGTCTGTTTTCAGGACCAAGGAGAAAGATATAGAGAGGCCAGATCACTGAACCTAAATCATCAACATCCCAATATATTTAACAGAATACTTGAGATGGCTGCCAAATTCTATTATTTTATGATTCTCACATTATCATTTAAGAAAAAAGAGACAGAATCTCTGAATATACTTGGTACAAGCATCTGTATGAGGAGGAGGAAAAAGGGATAAGGATGCAGTGAGGCTGTCAATGAAGTCATCCTTATAGCAACACTTAGGGGTAAAAATCTAATTTTGATATACCACTTAAAGGCCATGTTGAAATTTGCAAATGCGTGAGATGTTATTCATTCAATAACTCACTGAGCAAAAATTTCTTGAGCACCAAGCATTTCTCTTGATGCTGGAAATATAGACGTAAACAAAACCATTTGTTATCATGAATATAAAAGCTACTTTTTCACCTCCTAATTGTCATCAAGTAATCTCCTGCTGAGGGAAAGCCCCAGGGATTTTGTGGAAACAAGTGTGATGTTAAATAGTAGGTTTTTTCTTGCTAAATCAGATAATTTGCATTTAGGCAACATCAGTAAGAGCATATGGTCTGTCTAAAGGCAAACTTCATATCCTCACAATCTTTCCTGGCCATATCACATGTAAAATAGCAGGTTATGTTTCTGACACTATATTTAGTCATATTTTAAAACAAACTAGGGCATTCTCAGCATAGTAAGTGTTCTGATAGCTGTGGGTTCTAAGAATATTTCACGGAACAAGCTAAATTTATCTTGGATGAAAGTGGACTTAGCTGTCATATAAAAACAATTTTGAAATCTTGAAGATATGGTAAAAGAGGGATTAGAAATAATCCATATGCTTCTGGAGAGCATGATTAAAATTAACATCTGTCAGTATCAATATCTTCAGGATAAAATGCAAATAGTGCTTTAGCACTGTGGTTCTCAAAGTGCTGTCCCTGGATCAGGAGCATCAGTATCAATCAGGGATTTGCTAAAAATGCAAATTCTGAATTTATTCAATCAGAAGCTCTGGGGGTGGAACTCAGCAATCTGTGTTATAATAAACCCTCTAGGCCTTGTTTAAAAAAAAAATTCTGGCTTTACTGAGCTATAAGTGATATATAATATTGTGCATCTTTAAAAAGTACAACATGACAACTGGATAGAGGTATATATATTATAAAATGACTACTACAATATGGTTAGTAAATACACCCATCACCTCAACAGTTACTAATTTTTTGCTCTGTTGTTTGGCACTGGTGAGAATGTTTGAGATGTACTCTCAGCAACTTTCAAGTATCTGATATAGTATTGTTAATTATCATCACCAAGCTGTACATTAGTTTCCTGGAACTTAATTATCATATAATGGGAAATCTGTATCCTTTGACTAAAAACTTATTATCTCTCTGCACCCTCTGCCTCCAGACAACCTCTGGTAACCACAAATCCACTGTTTCTGAGTCAACTTATTTCAATTCCAAATATAAGTGGAATTATGCAGTATTTGTTTTCCTCTGTATGACTTATTTCCTTCACACAATGCTCTCAAAGTTCATCCATGTTGTCCCAAATGGTAGGATTTCCCTTGTTTTTATAGATAAATAATATTCAAGCTTGTGGTGTGTGTGTAACATTTTCTTTACCCATGTATCTTCAGACAAACACAGGTTGTTTCCATTTCTAGGCTATTGAGACTAATCTTCAATGGACATCCTTCCATGCGGTATTTCTGATGTGTGTCTACATTTGAGAGTCACTGCCTTAGCATGAACTTGGGACACATTTATCCATCTTTCCAAGCTGATCTCTTTCTACTTTAACACATGAGCTTATGTTCTAGTCTCACTGGATTCTACACAAACTTTCAAAATCCCAGGCCTTTTGTATATACTATCACCAACTCTGGGAGTTTTACTTCTTAAACTTCCCTACTGGATAAATTTCTATTCAATTATCAACACTCAGTTTCCCTGCTCCTTCTGTACCTCCTATTAGGAGGTTCTCATGCTTTGTAGACTCCTAAAGTTTTTTAACAACATTAGACGTTTACCTGTTTGCCTGTTTAGACAAGGAATAAGGTAAATGATAACACTTGGTTTCCTAGCCATTATGTATTTCTGATTCTGCATGCTTTAAAGGAACTCACAGGCACCCATAATATGGGTGGAATTCAAGAGCCATTCATAAATAAATGAGTGTTCCAAGTGAGTCTTACTTATTCAAATCATTTGGAGAAATTTTTAAGTTTATTAAATACTGCAGAGGATCATTCAAAAAGGAAAAATATAGTCTATGTGGTTAAATGACCAAAAACTCTTCAGAACAGCTCAGAACCCTTTTTTCGTGGGATCTCAGGCTAAGACAAGTACAACAACAACAATTTAAGAAAACAATTTCTTAGAAAAAATATAAAGCCTGCATATCAGACTAGTTTAATTCTGAGCCATATCCCAAAGTCTAGTGGAGAATGAGGACAATAAAAAATTAGCTCCTTCTCTGAGCCATAAATTTGCTAGTTAATTTACCCCATGCAACGGGGTACTTAACTATGAATTTCTATCAAGTCATTAGCTGGGGACTGATCCTCAGAGCCAGTCATTTTTCTGGGAAAAGAGGACGACAATAGAGTTTCCTGCACATTGGTGTGCTCAGAACAGCAAGGACCAAGTGTAGACGAATGAAACTTAACACCTTCTGCTACAGACATAAACTATGATAAGCAGGTGTATATGCTTTACAAACATTATCTAATATATCCTTAGCAAGAACTCTAAGAGTTATGCATTACTATACTCTCATTTCTATGTTACAGATGAGGAAATTGAAGCAAAGGCGGTTTAATAATTGCCTAAGGCAACATGGATAGAGAATAGTGGAACTTGAGTCAACATTCTGATCTCACATTTCATGCTGTCGAATTCCAGTTGGGAACTGCTATCAATTCATCTGCCTGGCAATCTATCCTATCCCTGTGTAAATGTATGTCTTTCCTGTAACTTGCCATTCTTCTCTTAAGAGTCTGGGCCTATCTGCAACTGTCAATCACTCATGCTAAGCAAATGTGTACTCCCTTGGGAATCAGCCATAGCATCTTCAACTATTTACTTTTGCAAATACTTTTTTATCTACTAGACTTGATTCCTAGTATTGGTTTCCATTTTTAAAATACTGATGTTATCTCCATTGGCTTACATGTTTCCAGCATATTATTTCACAATCTCACTTTCTTCTCCTGGATACCATGCATAGTGGGCCTATATTCGCTTAGGTAAAGATATCAGTTATTATTCTCTTTGTTATTTCTCAGTTGACCTAGGCTTTGAATGGGAAAGCGTAAAAGCAGCCTAAGACCAAGAAGGACAAAGGGGAAATTAAGCATGAAAAGCTTAAAAAATTTTTACTTTTTCCTAGATTTTGCTTTTTTGAAGCCAATGATGAATCTCTTCCAGTGTTTTCTCTATACATGGCAACCCACTCCAGTACCCTTGCCTGCAAAATCCCATGGATGGAGGAGCCTGGTAGGCTGCGGTTCATGAGGTCACTAAGAGTTGGACACGACTGAGCGACTTCACTTTCTTTTTTCACTTTCATGCATTGGAGAAGGTAATGGCAACCCACTCCAGTGCTCTTGCCTGGAGAATCCCAGGGATGGCAGAGCCTGGTGGGCTGCCGTCTATGGGTTCACACAGAATCGGACACGACTGAAGCAACTTAGCAGACTTTTCTAGCCCTTATTTGGCCAGGAAATAAACTACTACAGAAATAAATGCTCTAATCAGTCCAATAGTGTACTAAACTGACAGGACTATACTATCAGCGGGTTAGTTCAGTCAAGCCACTGGCTACTGACCTATCAAACCAATGAAATAGGGAAGCTTATAAACATTGTCATAGACAGTGCAGTGATTTGTTTTATTTTCCTGAAAAGAAAGGTGAACTTCTGGACCCAGTGATCAAACCCAACTTTCCTGCATTACAGCCAGATTCTTTACCATCTGAGTCACCAGGGAAGCCTTCATAAAAATATTCTGAGAATCCAAGAAATAGGAAACATTGGTATTTTATGTTCTATCCAAGACTTTGGTTTTCATTTTCTCTCTTAGAGTCTTAGTAGGACTCCTGTTTCATATTAACTAGACAATATCTCATATCTATCAGAGAATGAGAAATTCTTGACTCCAAAGTGCTACATTTCTCAGTGAAACCTGTTGCTAAACACTTGCTTCAAATTTTGATTTTAAAACATCCTTTGTTTTATGTGTCATTATCTAGAAAAACCTAAGCTCTTGTTCCCCTGAAATTCAAGGAAATATCCATAAAACATATGCTGACTATTCCTTTTTTTTGTTTTAATCTGAATATGTAGTCTATATTTCTACCAGGACACTTACTAACTTTCTAAACCAGCATTTTATAAAATTTCTCCATCTTTATAAACAAAACAAAAATCTCTAGTTGATATGAATTTCAACTAGATACTATTCAAAGTCTACTTTGAGAAAAAAATAGGGTAATAAACTTTTGGCACTTGATTCAAATATACTACTAACCCACCATAAAAAGTGTCCATTATTTAATCCATTCTTTTACTTAGGTATACATTCACTCAACAAATGACAGTTCATTCTTTATAAGATTTCAAATATTTTGCTAGCCTAATAGTCTCTCTTCTTAGAGAGAAGATCATGAATAAAAGCAAACAATGGCTTGGCTTCATGAAGCTTATAGTAATTGTAGTAGACAGAGTAAATCAGGTAATCAAGAAATAAAGTTAACATTTCCAAAATTAATAATATTAAAAATGTCAGGGTCTATAAGAGTGTAGAGTGCATACAATAAGTGTTTGAGAAAGGAAAATCTGGGACTTTCCCAGTGGTCCACTAGCTAAGACTTCATGCTCCCAAGGCAGAGGGCCAGGGCTTCATTCTTGGTGAGGGAACTAGATCCCACATGCAGCAACTAAAGATCCCACATGCCACAACGAAGATGAAAAATCCCTCATGCTGCACCTGGGAACAGGCACAGATGAATCAATCTATCAATATCAAAAAAGAAAGAAAGGGAAAATCTAGGTTTGCTCATTTGGGGAAATGATACTTCAGTTGAGATCTGAAGGACAAAAATGCATCAGTTAGACAAAGATAGGTAGAGAAAAGAAATTCCAGTAGAGAGAAATAGGTGAAAGCATACAGTGGAACAGGAGGATGTCTGACAAGTCTCAAGGACTGAAGAACCAGACGTGGAACAATGGACTGGTTGCAAATTGGGAAAAGAGTTATCAAGGCTATACATTGTCAATCTGCTTACTTAATTTATATGCAGAGTACATCCTGTGATATGCTGGGCTGGATGAAGCACAAGCTGGAATCAAGATTGCTGGGAGAAATATTCATAACTTCGGATAAGCAGATTACACCACCTTGATGGCAGAAAATGAAGAGGGACTAAAGAGCCTCTTGATAAGGGTGAAAGAGTGACAAAGTTGGCTTAAAACTCAACATTCAAATAAAGAAGATCATGGCATCCGGTACCATCACTTCATGGCAAATAGACGGGGAAAAAGTGGAAACAGTGGCAGATTTTATTCTCTGGGGCTCCAAAATCACTGCAGATGGTGACTGCAGCCATGAAATTAAAAGACGCTTGCTCCTTGGAAGAAAAGCTATGATAAACCTAGACAGTGCATTAAAAAGCAGAGATATCACTTTGCTGACAAAGGCCTGAAGAGTTAAAGCTATGGTTTTTCCAGTAGTCATGTATGGATGAGAGAATTGGACCATAAAGAAGGCTAAGCATTGAAAAATTAATGCTTTTGAACTATGGTGCTGGTGAAGACTCTTGACAGTCCCTTGGCCAGCAAGGGGATCAAATCAGTGCATCAGAAAGAAAATCAACCCTGAATATTCAATGAAAGCGAAGGACAGGGAAGGTCTTGCATGCTGCAGTCCATGGGGTCACAAAGAGTTGGCCACAAATTAGCAACTGAACAACAACAGGATGTCTGTATGCAGAAAGCAAGGGAGGACACTGCAAAGGGTAAGGCTGAGGAACTATGACATAGGTAGACCAAATCTAACTCTGCAAGTTACTTCCAGGGGTTTTGCTTTGATTCTGAGAATATTGGGAAGCAATACAAGCTTTTTAAGAAAAGATAAAGCACATGTTTAGAACTGTGTCAGAAAGATCACTTAGATGTGAAAATGATTGGTGAGGGTGAAGGTGTAGGTGAACTGGTTAGGAAATTATTAAAACAGTTCACCAAACTCAGAGAATTCAGATTACCATGTATGATAATAAAGATTTCAGACAAATCACAGGCAGATGTAAATGATTAATGTTATCTGTTTTGATTGTTGCTAATGTCGATATTAAAGCAATGCATATTTTGTACAAAACTTTAAAAAATATATATTTTATGTTTTTCTCAACTTACAAACTAGTCATGATTTTAATCAAACACATCAATTTATGTTTAAATTAGGAAAAGTAACCAAATGAGAAAAATAAATTAAACAATAAGTGCCATACTACAGGTACGTGTTGCTATATCATCTTACATTTTTGTTGATTTTTTTCTTCTATCTTTTTACAATATTATGCTTACATTCTTTGCATTGTGTAAAAAAGTTAAAAACTTTTTAATTTAAAAAACGTTATGAACATTTAATTCCCCATCACATTAAATAAATATTTTATTTTTACTTTATCCTTTTTACCATCTATTTTAACTAAAACATAATTTTTAAAAAATTTTATTCAACTTCTTTTAGTGCAGTGAAGAAATGCTGTAGTACCCTAACATTCTTCCAGAGGGAGAGGGACTACACCTGGGGGGAGAAGGAGGCAGCAGGGACACACCTGGAGATGTTCCGACGTGCATTTTCCTAATAATTAGCACATCACATATCTAATTAGCATCTCATAAATAATCATAAAGTATGTATTTAATGAATCATTTTACTTTGCACTGTCAGAGGTTAACAGGAAAGTGAAATGGTTTGCTTACTTTAAAAACAAGATGCAGTTGTTCTTCAGGTATACTATGACTAAAAAATAATGAAATGCAGAAAATAAGCATCCATCACATTAGTTTTAAAAAGACTAATAGCAATAGATATATAGATATACATATCTGTCACATCTGTCAAAACAGCCTATATATATATATGCATATATATATTAGAAAGTAGCTATCTATATGTATTCATGTTGTGACAAGCCTATAAATATGCATGTGTACTGTGACTGTACATTTCATTCTTAATCCAAGCCTTTCTGTCAAAATCCTGTCCCAAGTTGCATTTTCATGGTGCACATTTTTTTTTCTCTTTGCTGTCTTATAAGGAAAAACACCTATAAAATCAGGGGTCATTGGTGTTTTTATCATTAAAATACCTTTCTAAAACACCCTTCATGAATCCTATCTGGTTCATATTTTTCAATATTTCATCTATAAAAATGTTAATTTTGAAAATAATCTTGGTTATCTCTTGTGTAAAACTCAGAACAAATTGTCTTTTAAAACAACAATCTATGATTTTTCATGATTCTGTGAATTGATTATTAAATCTCTTGCTGATCTCACCTGGACCCATTCATGTGTATTCAGCCAGCTGGTGGCTTGGCTAGAGTTGAATGTTCCGAGATGGCTTCTCTCACATGTCCAGGATCTCAGCTGAGACAGCCAGAATGGCAGAGACTACCTAGGCTCCCTCTCCATGCTGTCTTTCATCCCAGTTTTATTTGCAGCATTAGGTCACAGTTCAAAGAAACAGAAAGCCACAGCTGCAAGGCATCTTCAGTTCTAGCTCTGAAAGTCTAACTAGATCATTTCTACCATATTCTATTGGTCAAAGCAAGTCCTAAGACAAGTTCATATTCAAGGCATGGGGAAATAGATTCCATTTCTTGATTCAAAAGCTGCAAAATATTGCGGGCATCGTATTCTATCAATGATTCATATTATTTTCAAGTAATACATCAATAGTCAAAGATGCATTTTTTTATTCCAAATCCTCAGTAGTATTTGCTGTTATTGTTTGGAATTGTGGCCATTCTATTAGGTCTACAGTGGTATCTCTGCCTTTTAATCTGCCTAGTGACATACGATGTAGCACATCTTCTGATAAACTTATTTGCCATCTGAATAGCTTCTTTGATAAATACCTGTTATGATTTTTGTTCTTTTTTATATCCTATTGCTTGTTTTCTAATTGTTGAGTTTTAAGAGTTATTTATATATTTTAGGTAACAGCACTTTTTCAGCTGTGTCTTTTGCAAACATTTTCTTTCAGTTTGTAGTCTGTCTACTCAATCTCTTGTAATGTTCTTTTGCAGAGCAGATATTTTTAATTCTGATGAAGTTCAGCAGGTCAATAATTTATTTAATGAATTATGCCTTTTGTATTGTTTACAAAAGCCACTGTCATACCCCCAAAGTCATCTAAATTACCTTCTAGGAGTTTCCTAGTTTTGCATATCACATTTAGTTACTTTTGTAAAAGATAAAAAGTTTGCATCTAGATTCTTATTTAAGTGTACATCCAATTGTCCAGACCATTTATTGAAAAGACTATGTTTGTTCCATTATATTGTCTGTGCTCCTTTGTCAAAGGACAATTGATTATAGTTTTGTGGATCTATTTTTGGGCTCTCTATTTTATTCCATTGATCTATTGGTCTACTCTTTCATAGGTATCAAAGTGTCTTGATTACTACAGCTTTATAGTCAATCATCATGTCAGATAGTGTCAGTCTACCAACTTTATTTTTCTCCTTTAATATTGTATTGGCTACTCTGAGTCTTTTGCCTCTCCATTAAAGGCTGTGGAATCAGTTTGTTCATCCACAGGATGACTTGTCATGATCTTACTTTTTTGGAATGCTGAGTTTAAGCCAGCTTTTTCAGTCTCCTCTTTCATGTTTACCAATAGGTTCTTTAGTTCCTCAAGAATAGACAGAGGATCTAGACAAAAAATTTCTTAATGATTCAGACAACTAGAATGGTATCGTCACTCACCTAGAGCCAGACATCCTGGAGTGTGAAGTCAAGTGGGCCTTGGGAATCATTACTAAAAACATAGCTAGTGGAAGTGATGGAAGTCTAGTTGAGCTCTTTAAAATCCTAAAAGATGATGTTGTTGAATTGCTGTACTCTATATATTAGCAAATTTAGAAAACTGCAGTGGCCACAGAACTGGAAAAGGTCAGTTTTCATTTCAGTCCCAAGAAAGAGCAATCCCAAATAATGTTTAACAACCATACAGTTGTGCTCATTTCACATGCTTGCAAGGTGATGCTTGAAATCCTTCAAGCTAGGTTTCAGCAGTATGTGAAATGAAAAATTCCAGAAGTACAAGGTGTGTTTCAAAGAGGCAGTAGAACTGGAGATTAAATGCCAACATTTGTTGGGTCACAGAGAAAGCAGGAGACAAGTAAGGTGTTCTGGTATTTTCATCTCTTTAAGAATTTTCCAAAGTTTATTGTGGCCTTGTATTTTATCATCTCTTTAAGAATTCTCCACAGTTTATTGTGATCCACACAGTCAAAGGCTTTGGCATAGGAACTTTAGCGTTGAAGCTTCATTTTCTATGCCATAGTCTTTGACTGTGTGGATCACAATAAATTGTGGAAATTTCTTAAAGAGATGATAATACCAGACCACCTTACTTATCTCTTGAGAAACCTGTATGTAGGTCAAGAAGCAAAAGTTAGAACCAGACATGGAATGATGGATTGGTTCAAATTTGGGAAAAGAGTATGACAAGGCTGTATATTGTTATCCTGCTTATTTAATTTAAATGCAAAGTACATCATGCAAAATGTTGGGCTGGGTGAATCACAAACTGAAATCAAGATTTCCAGGAGAAATATTAACCTCAGATATGTAGATGATTCCACTCTAAAGGCAGAAAGTGATGAGGAACTAAAGAGCCTCTTGATGAGGGTGAAAGAGAAAAGTGAAAAGCTGGCTTAAAACTCAACATTCAAAAACCTAAGGTCATGGCATATGGTCCCTTTATTTCATGGTAAACAGAAAAAGTGAAGCAGTGGCAGATTTTATTTTCTTGGGGTCCAAAATCACTGCAGATGGTGATTGCAGCCATGAAATTAAAAGACATTTGCTCCTTGGAAGAAAACCTATGACAAACCTAGACAGCATATTAAAAAGCAGAGACAAAGATCTGTGTAGTCAAAGCTATGGTTTTTCCAGTAGCCATACACAGATATGAGAGTTGGAACATTAAAAAAAAAAAAAGCTGAGTGCTAAAGAACTGATGCTTTTGAATTATGCTGGGGAAGACTCTTTGAGAGTCCCATGGACAGCAATGAGATCAAATCAGTCAATCCTAAAACACCAGAGAGAATTACAAGAATCACTAGTTCACTAATTAGTACAAGCAACGGACCTACATTAATTCCAGGAGTTGTCAGGTTTTTTTCAGATTTTCTTCACAGAAAATCATGTCTTCTGTGAACTAAGGTGATTTCATTTCTTCCCCCACAATCTACACACCTTTACTTCCTTTTCTGAACTGACTACCATACCTAGATATTCCACTACAATGTTGTAAAGGCATAGTAGCATGATGAGAGGGTTATCCTTGCCTATTACCTACTCTTAGAGGGAAAGCTCAGGTTCTCACTGCTAAATATTAATATGGTATTAGCTGTAGGTATTCTTCATCAGGGTGAGAAAATTCCTCTCCATTCCTAATGCACTGTGAGGTTTTTTGTTTTGCTTCCAATAAATAGGACTTGGCTTTTGTCACATATTTTTTCTACATCTATTGATATGATCAAGCCGTTTTTCTTCTTTACCCTGTTTATACGATGAATTATCTTACTGGTTTCTAAGCAGTGAATCAGCCATACATACTAAACCTATACCTTTGGACGCTGAACTTCACCAGAATTTCTAAGCTTTCTCTTTCCTCCTAGGTAAGACAGCATGGTTCAAGAGGGCAGAAGTTGGTTATTTCTCTTCTTCCAGGTCAATTAAGTGCCAATAATACTGCAGCAGTTAAGGCTCTGATTACTAGCTTCCCTTGAGGGCAGACCTTCGACAAATGAATGGATAAAGAAGTGGAACTTACAGGCAATGGAATATTACTCAGCCATAGAAAGGAATGAATTTAAGTAAGTTGAAGTGAGGTGGATGAAACTACATCATGTTATACAGTGTGAATTAAGTCCAAAAGAGAAATACTGTATATTAATGTGTATATATATATATATGGAATCTAGAAAAATGGTACTGATGAACCTATTTGCATGGCAGGAATAGAGATGAGGAAGGAGAGGGTGGGGTGAACTGAGAGAATAGCACTAACACATATACACTACCATGTGTAAACAGACAGCTAGCGGGAAGCTGCTGTGTAGCCAGGGAGTGCAACCTGGCACTATGTGATAACCTAGAGGGTGGGATAGTAGGCGGGTGTGAGGCACGCTCAAAAAGGAGAGGGGATATGTATACTTACGGCTGATTCACAGTGTTGTATGACAGAACCAACACAGTATTGTAAAGCAATTACCCTTTTCAATTAAAACTAAATTAAAAAAAAAAGAAGAGTATTCTGTTGTATTTCAGAATGGCTCCTTTCCACATCCTCCTGCTGGAAACACCAGGTTTTTTTCCTCTAGTTTTCTCCAAACTGGTTGAGCTCCTAGAGGTAAATCTCACAATATTGTTGCAGTACCCACTATGATTAGGTACTCCTGTTGTTTTTAACTCTCAGACTTTTCCACTCTGAGCCTCCAGCAATTTGTTGATTACATATCAGGTTTTCCTGAGTGAACACAGGTTTCTGCAGTGTTTTTTTGCTTGTGAGTCTCTGCCCTGGTAAATCAGGACTCCCTGCAGTAGCTTGTCTCTCTCCAGTCTTAGGGTCCACAGTTTCCTCTGTGTCTTCTTCTCTCTTACAGATCTTAGAATTTTAATTGTTAATTTTTCAGTTTGTTCAGCTTTTCACTTGCCTTAGGACAAATGCTTTATAAACTCCTTTCATGCAGGTCCAGAAACTCTTCTATCTACTCCATTATTTGATTCTCAAAAAGATTAGGGCTTAGTTTGCAAACTTCAGTATGGGCAAGTTGAATATTAGATGTTATGAAATTTGCCATCACTCATGAACTTATGGGGTTTCCCCGGTATCTCTGATGGTAAAGAGCTTGCCTGCAATGAAGGGAGACCCAGGTTCAATCCCTGTGTCTGGAAGATTCCCCTGGAGAAGAGAATGGCTATCCAGTCCGGTATTCTTGCTTGGAGAAATCCATGGACAGAGGAGACTGGCAGGTCCGTGGAGTCACAGAGTTGCACACAACTGAGTGATGAACACTTTCACTTTCATGAACTTACTACAGATCTAGACTGGAACTAGAATTCAAGTGTTCAGATTCCGAGACCAGAGTCATTCTTACACTACCTAAGTGTTTAAAATATATTTATTATTAATCCGTTAGTCTTTCTATGGTCCTGCTCCCTCATCTCCTTCCCCTTTCAACTTTTCTTCTTTCTCATATTTTATAGTTTCTGTTATTTATCACCTCATTGATTTACCAACACTCAAATTCACCAAATATTTATTAGGTACCTGCAATCATAGAACAACTATGCTAGATATTTAGGACGAAAAAGTGAACAAAAATAGGAATGGCTCTAAAATATTGGGACTTCTCATTTAAAGGGAGGAAGAGAGTCATATCAAATATGGAATCACAGCAACAAATATAGAAGTACATCATATACTGTGTTAACTGTGCCAAACTCCAGAGTCCCTGTTTTTCATTGACACTGCAGCTCCTTCTTTGGGAGTGAAAGGCTGAGGCATATAGAACCAGACTCTCAGTCATGGCTCCACTGACATTTTGGGTTGCTTAATTAATTGTTATGGGAGGTTGTTCTCTGCATTGTAGGATTTTCAGCAGCCTCCTCAGACTTTTTCTACTAGCTGCCATCCTCCTCCAGTTGTGATGATCAAACAATGTTCTTGATTTGGGGGAAGGAAGTCAAATTCTCACCAGCTGAGGACTACTGATACAGAAGGACTTTAAGATTTTTTTTGGCTACCGCTGAACAATGGCTTCTTAAATAGATGAATTAATAAATCAAAATGTGTGCTCATTCCTTCTGCAAAGAAAGAACATGGCCACTTGCTCCTTATATTTGTACTCTAAATTCTCTTTTATCCAAAGCCTAATTCATGCTTGATGCATTTAAAAAAAAAAGCCTAAATCAAATTTTATGTTGTATATTATAAGAAAACAATGTAATTATTTCCATAATTCATTACTAACCATCATTCAAATTCAAGCAAAGTAAGAGACATGGCTATATAGGATAAGTAACACCTTGTTGGTCATCTTTCTTCCCCCAAAGCAGAAAGGAACCTTCTGTGGCCATATGAGCTAAGAAGCATTAAAGTTGAAAATGAAACCATCATGGAAACTGATCTTACCTATTGTTATAAAAGCAATTACATGGAAGTTCATAAAAAGTTTGTTGAGAGACATAAAAATCAGAAATTAAACCAAAGTGTTCAAAATTATAGAGAACATTAAAACTCTATTTGTACTAATATTTTGAACAAATATTTCTAAATATTGCCAGTAATGCCATTGGTAATGGAGAACAATCAACAATCATGATGCAAGATTTTTTCGAAGATATTTATACTTTCATAATTTTTTGAAATGCTGGAAAATATAGTAAATTATACCAAGTCCCACTAGGAAAGAACTAGAGAGCTAGTGACTACCAAATATTCAAGGTTGTCATCTAGTGGTGACAAGTAAGCTGCAGGCTTGTGACCCCAAAGTACTGTCTGCTGTATCACTTTCTCATCATCTTCTTTCTCCTCTTTATGAATTTTAAACACTTGTTATAAGATGACTTAATACTACTTTTGAAGAAAAAATGATCTATTATGCCTGTCTGTTTATTTTCTCCTACAATATAATATTCACTCTCATTTTTAACAAAAGTATTTGAAGAATACTAATTTCAAGATTGTTTATATTTAATGAAAACCTTGAACATTTATCATTCTTATTTAGATAATGGGAAGTAATAACATGCCTTCCTAAAAACAGAAGATTCAACATAATCACATTACGTTAGAGATCACAGAAGATAAATTTTGGCATTAGTCAGTGTTGCATGCCACGCAAGTATACTTCATTAAACGCTGTCAAAGGCACAGAAAACTGCCAATCACATTAACAGCTAACTTCTTTTAAAAGCCATTCAACTGAGTTTAATTATGATTAAATATATTTGAACTGAAGGAGCATTAAATACACAAATGCCTCCTGGCAATCTTTTCAGAATCTATGGTGAACAACAGCTTCTGTTCAATAAAAAGAAACCTTTTAATGCATTCCAATAAAATAAAATAAATCAATATGCAAAATTTGTTGCATTCAGTAAAATGATTTTTGATTTTTCTTGGCAGGAAAATAACAAAAGGAAATGTTCAGTTCTTACAAGACAAACAAGTAAGTTAGTAATACTATCATTCACTTGAAATCAGGAACCTCAGAGATAGCCTCTATTCTATTTAATTCTTGTCTACCATTGCCAAAAACTAACTAGAGAAAAAAATCACAAAGCCCATGCATATTGCTTATTATTCACCCTTTTCTTTCTACCTCTGACACACTGGTTTTATTGTTTAGATTATCCATAACTCTCCTTGGGGCTTCTCTAACAAAATAAGTGTGCTTACATTCCTCTAATTTCTCTCTTCTTCCTCAACTCATTTTCCCCAGTGAATTGAAAAAGAATCTGAACGTGTTTTTACTCTCTAGAGTGCCTTAAACTGTACCTACAAAAATTTAACATATCGGAAGAAATGCTTTTGGGATAGTGAGTGGGAGATTTTGTGAGGCGGTAATATTGGAGGAGGAAGGAACCAGTTAAGTCTAAGAAAAGAGAGGCAACAGTTTCCACTCAACATCAATCACAGCAGCTCCTGTGTGTGACTTCTGCATGAGAACTTTAGGCAAATGATACTATAGTCTCCAATGATCATCACCACTATGAACAACAGTCTAAGGAATAAAGCTCAAAGTTTATACCATTCTGACTCCTGTCTGATTTCCATATTCTCTCTGCCTCTGTCTCTCATCATCAGTTCAGTTCAGTCCCTCAGTTGTGTCCGACTCTTTGCCCCTCAATGGACTGCAGCACGCCAGGCCTCCCTATCCTTCACCAACTCCCGGAGTTTACCCAAACTCATGTCCATTGAGTCGGTGATATCATCCAATGATCTCATCCTCTGTCATCTCCTTCTCCTCCCACCTTCAATCTTTCCCAGCATCAGGGTCTTTTCAAATGAGTCAGGCGTTTACATCAAGTGGTCAAATTACCTGGAGTTTCAGCTTCAGCATCAGTCCTTCCAATGAATATTCAGGACTGATTTCCTTTAGGATGGACTGGTTGGATCTCCTTGCTGTCCAAGGGACTCTCAAGAGTCTTCTCCAACACCACAGTTCAAAAGTATCAATTCTTCAGTGCTCAGCTTTCTTTATAGCCCAACTCTCACATCCATACCTGACTACTGGAAAAACCATAGCTTTGACGAGACAGACCTTTGTCAGGAAAGTAACGCCTCTTTTTTTTAATCTGCTGTCTAGGTTGGTCATAACTTTTCTTCCAAGGAGCAAGCGTCTTTTTATTTCATGACTGCAGTCACCATCTGCAGTGATTTTTGAAGCCCCCCCAAAATAAAGTGTGTCACTGTTCCCGTTGTTTCCCCATCTATTTGCCATGAAGTGATGGGACCAGATGCCATGATCTTCATTTTCTGAATGTTGAGTTTTAAGCCAACTTTTTCACTCTCCTCTTTCACTTTCTGCCATAAGTAGGGTGTCATTGGCATATCTTAGGTTATTGTTATTTCTCCCATCAACACATTTTGTAATACTTCCACATGTTTTTCGTTCTTTACTTCACTTTCAAATAATCTGGAATTCACATAGTACAAGTTGATGTTTCTCAAGTCTATAACTTGGAACCTATTTTATCTCCATTAATTGTAATGAGCAAATGTCTCCATCTTGCATTGCTTTGTATACCCAGGTGACATAAATATATATCCAGACTGAGCTAACAATGAGTTTGTTTCTTTGTTTTTAAGATGACTTTCCTTATTCATGTAGATAAGGTGAATCTCTGTATCCCTTCTATTTTTGTTTTAAAAAAAATGACTAGTACATGATTTATCATGTTTTCCTTATATCTTTATATACTATTATAGCTAATAATGAGGATATTATTATTTTAGGTTTTTATTTAAGTACTTCTTTAGTTTGGCTTCATGACTATCTGTTGAGCAAATTATAAAAGAAATGTTCATTTTGCTCTAGAAAATATATTGCTTCCCACTCTCCAAGCTTCCTAACGTCCACCTTCTTTATTCTTGAGCACTAGACAACTCTCAAGAGCAGGGAGAGAGGCCAATTCAGAGTCAGTCAATGTTCTATTTCCTGCTGCCAATTGATGACATTCAATCAGCCTAAATCCTGTGTCAGAAGGTTTGGGAGGTGCCTATTGGACACTATCTGCTTTCAAATTGCTGGTTTTATCACCAAGAATATTGAAGCACCTTGAAACTGAATATTACTATATTCTCAAGTAGTTGAAATAATAATATATTATAATCATAGAGACACTAATATACTATGACTGATATAAAAGAGAAACAATTGTTCTATAGCTTTGTAATCACAGTGAATGTATGGCATGTGGTAAGTACTATTACTAAACTTTATGATGGAAAAGTTTAGGGTTGTTTTATATTTTTCTGAGATGTTTATGCCTATTTTATCTCTCCTCTCACCCTAATTTTGAGATCATATACAACCTGGATCATAGGAATGCTTGTACCAGATTTATACAATAAGAAGAGCTAGACATTAGCAAAAGAAAAGTTTTTTTTTTTTTTCTTATAAAAAGATAGTACTATAGGAAACTGAAGAACAGAAAATCTCAGTTCCATCAAGGGAAAAAAACAGAAAGAACCAAGTGGCTGAAAATAACTTGTATTAAAGGGGGTAGAGTGAGAAAAACCAAGAAGTATGTGTTGAATGGAGCAGAAAGGAACTTGGAAGAAACAAGGAAGACAGTCCTGGCAAAATGGAATCTGTAAGGATTATATGAGTCAGTGTCTGAATAATCCTACTGGGGATCCAATGAGGGGAAAAAAACCTTTTTTGCATTGTGTTCTGAATTGTGTGTTTGCAGTATTGTCTAATACATTTTCCCCCAGGCAACAGGATGTACCTTCTGACGACTGACTACATAAATAGTTTTACAGAGCACATCAATGGAAAAGATAATCACAATGGGCCAAAGTAAAATCTTGCTTTACAAAGAACATATTCACACTCACTCTTAAGTATAGAGGAAATTCAATTATTCAGTTCAAATTTTTAGAAATTTATATGATCTGTTTCCACATTGCATCTTCTTTATTTATAAAACCATTTTACATATTTTTTAAGGTAAAATACAAACTATTTGGAATAATATGTTAGATAATAATCTAGTGATTTTACTCAGTAGAGATAGGTAATTTTATTAATCCAGATTAAATATATACATATTGGGATTTCCCTGGTGGCTCAATGGTAAAGAATCTACCTGCCAAGCAGGAGATGTGACTAAACAATGAGCAACAACTACTATACAAACACACACACACACACACACACACACACACACATTCTTTATTTTAAAGAAAAAGAATACAAATCTCCATCTTGCACAGTGTAATCTTTCTTCCTTGTCTTTAAAACACCAGAGAGAATTACAGGAATCACTAGTTCACTAATTAGTAGGAGCAATGGACCTACATTATACCCAAAGTCATTTCTCTGAATGACTCTTATCGGTGGTCATTGTTTGAGCATAAATGAATTTCTTAACTATCCGTTAACCATCATAAAATAGGACAAACATGGAGCTGTGGACAAATTCACTCCTAGAGTGGAAATAAGAAAAGTCACATGGTGTAGGGATAATGAATTCCAATCCCACAAGAAGACTATACACAAGCAGAGGAACCCTTTTCCCAGATCACATACACCAGTTACCTACCTAGCCTAAAATGCACACATTCAGAGATGTCATCCTAAGTCTAACTATGCAGAATAGGCATGAGGGTGGATAAGAGTTTTGATCATCATTTGGGAATATTGCTGTTGTTTAGTCACTAAGTTGTGTCTGACTGTTTGCAACCCCATATACTAAACATCTAAATGGCATGCACACAGTAACCACAGATAGGAGGAAATCTGTCAGCTGAACACAACTCTGTAGCCATAAAAGGTTCTTTACTGCTCCGATGTTCTGAAAATTCCAAGGTCTTCCCACTGGTCTTAGAAGAAAGATTCCACATATATAATATGTAAATTAATATTGAAAAATGTAATGCCTCATGTCTAAAATATGTTTGCAACTTTCCATTTTGGAGGGGATGGAAAGTGTCTTTAAGATATGACTATTTAAGAACCAATATGCTTATGGGACAAGTAAGAAGAGAAATTATACAAGGAAATTCAGGAAAGATACACTAATTAGGTATTGATCTTAATCAACCACATGATTTAATCAATCAAACACAAGATTGTGCTTGGCATTTTTCTAGGCTAGGTTTATCAAATAACATAATGACATAGTAAATATATATGTTAAAAGTATAGTTTGGGCCCTAACTGGTAGGACATTTATAATGACTGTTAGGATATTTACCTATGGTTAGTAGGTCTGTCTTGAGTGGTAGAAAGATTAAGAAACCATGTTTCCTGTATCAGTAGAAACCTGCGTAGATAGATTAGTGATGTCTGTCACAGGAAAAGGAAGGAAAGTGTTGAAGTATAATATCAGCTGGCACTAAACTATGTTTGTCTAACAGGTAAAGATTTATTTCAAGAGAATATGCTACTTTTGTGGCAGGAATATGGCAGGTATAGAGGAAATGCAATCATATTATGATCAGATAAAATGTAATGTCATCTCTGCTATATGGGAAATCAACACAAAATATCTTAGAAGCACAGAACAGAAGTATTTATATTTGCCTATATTAGTCTCAGTAAGTTTTCCTAGTCGAGGAAACTTTAACTAACCCTGGAAGGCAGAGACAGGAGAGGTAGGAGACATGAATTTGAAGCAGAAAAAATAGCATATGCAAACATCATAAGAAAAATCCATTAGGAAACTTTAAGCAGATAAATTTTGCTACAGCATAAAGTAAAAGGCTTGTGTTAGAATTGAGTCCAGAGAGGTAAACAGTGGGAAGATCTCAAATATATTGTCAGCAATGTTGAAAGGGTCTCAACTGCAAGCTGTCATTGGTACTCCAACAAAGACTTGTAAACTTGAAAGGGCATGATTATACCTGCAGTTTCTAGAGAATTTATCAGACCACACCTTGTTGGTGTCTCTTTCACTCCACACACATTTTTCACTGGCACTCAGCTCACATTTTCCAGGTTCTCTTTTTGATTATGGCTTCTAGTACTGAATTGGACTTACATACAACACTGTGTTTAAGATCACAGAATCTGTTTCACATTGATTCATTGTCCTGACACTGAATGCATGTTTTGTTTTGTTTCTGTCTATTGAGTTCTCCCATCAGCCAGAAAGTACTTTCATTAGACCTCATCCTTCCACAATCCTCTTCCCCCAGGTTTGATTTTGAGACACATTATTATGAACTAAATAGGTCTGTACTAAAAGTGCCATCTTTGTCAAGGTACGTTCTGAAAAGCTTTTGTTATGGGGCATACTGTGAAAAACACGAGTAGAAAGAACAATTAATGAAGGGAAATCAAAGACAGAATTGCCCAAATCAATTCCATACTTTCATTTCTTTTCCAAAGTGTCTTCATTTATATTTCAATACTCTGTCTCTGCTTAATTTTAGAGAATTTATTTTCATGTCAAAATCCTTTGAGATGGACCTAAATAAAAGCAAATTAAATGAAGATTGCTGTTGCCATGCAGCTGCACATGTAGATTTTAAACTTGATGGAAATTTAAAGGCACTTCTTCTTCATCATTTGTAATGGAACCTGGAATTCTCAGCCAGAAAAGCTTCAGTTTCTGGATTCAGTTGTATGCTCTATCCATCAGGTTTTGCTTGCTTTGATCTTTTTCTTCCTAAGCTACAAATGGTGGAAAGATTGCGGAGACACTGGAGTCAGGCACAACTTCTCTTATCCATATTGTGAATTTGAGGAGATTATTTGGCTTCTTGAAACCTAATTTTCCCTTCTCTACAACTCTGAAATGATGCTAGTAATAGCTACATCTTTTGGTCATTGTATGGTTTCAGTAGGGATTTATAGAATAATATAGTGACGGTTATTATATAGATATTTGATTGCTACATTTTAGACATTGTAAGGACAAAATGGCCAAAAAGGGTAGTCTGAAAATATTCCCTAAATCTGTCAGAAAGTGTTAACCTTCTAACTGAGACAGACATAAAAGAAACTAGTGAAAGGGAGTATGTTGTGTCATGCACAGAGGTGCTCAATTAATAAAGGCAAAATTAGATGAATATGATGAGAAAAGATAAACGTAAAAATACAATGAGGCAAAAGCTGAAATTTGCAATTGGTTTGTTCCAACTACTTACTAGGTTTCACTCTATAAATGACTCTGAGTTCTCTACGTAGGTGAGAAGTAAGTCTGTGTGTCTACAAATTGGCTTCACCACAACATGGTGTATACCCTCAAGCATCAAAGGACTAGATTATATTTCTTGTTATTGAAGCATTTTGGAAACATTTTCTCTGATATCTTCTGAAGGGAATTCACATATTTTATTTCACTTCAGAAACTTATAGGAACCTTTTCAGGTCAGGTGAGTCCCCTGGGGAAATGCAGTAGGAATGGAAATGCTCTTGTGCATCCGTCTTTGTAAACATTTTTTTTGTGTTTTATGATGTGTTTAGTGTTTCCAGGCTATATGAAGTCAAATTATAATTTGAGATGTGTTTCCATAACAGAATTGTCCTTAAGTTATAATAAATTATTGGAAACTTGCCTATGTGAAAATGTAATTTTCTCTATTCCTACATGTCATTAGACATTGATTTATATTTCCCTGTTCAACAACGATAAAGAAGATAGGGAGAACCATGTATTTTGCACCTATTATGAAGCTGATGTTTCACCAGGTGTTCTTCATGCAGTTATTATTTAATTTAATCCTTACAATGAAAACTTTGAGGCCAAATGTTATCATCTTTGTACAGAAGAAATGACACACTAAGAATCAGGGAATTTAAGTAATATGAGTATCTGAAGAGCTGTGGTTAACATTTATTATTATGTATATTTAAGTTGAAGAATTATATTGACTCAATCAACATCACTAAACTTTTTAAAAGTGTAGAGGTTATGGGGACAATAAAATAGGACATACAAAGAAAAGGATTTTAGTCTATTAGAGAAAATAATGTCCCTTTGAATTTTAAGAAATCAAATTGAACTTTGGTAATCCATAAAAATATTTTCTCTGTATAATAATGAATGTTATCCATGTACAAATATAATATAAAGTTTTATTTTTCTATATTCTAGATATTGACTTATACATATTCATTTAACTTGGTATTATGATTAAAAAATATAAGACTATATATGCATATGTGGATGCATGTAGGAATGTTTTTATAGATGATGAATTTTATCTCTATATAGAGATGAATTTTAACTGTAAAACTTCAAGCTCTTTGGGATCAATTACTTAATCAAGTCTTCCTCCTATGAATATTCTTTTTATACCATCTTGCTGTTGGTTAACAAGATCAAGAAGAGGAAACAGCAGCACATTCTTCTTATATTTTTAAGAGCTACATTTTTTTGTTTCCCTAGGAGTAGGATGAGGTACTGGAGTGAACAACACAAACTCTCCTGCACATGATCTAACTAACCAATTTAGCCTGACTGATACCAAGCTCCCCAAACCTAAATCTTTCTCTGTCTTCCTTTGTCCAATTGTTTACATCTGTACTTTCATATTCAGGCTCCATGAAACATTTTAAACATTATGAAGAACAGAAGAATCTTCATCAGTTAAGCTCCTGCCTATCTCCATTCTCACTGCTACAGATTCTCCCCTTATTCCAGGTGAAATGCAATCACCCTAACACTTGAGTTCTATGGCATGTAATAGTAGAAAATAGTCTTAATAACAGATTGGAAGTGAGGGGAATTCAAAGAAACAAGGTTAAGCAAGATGCCAAGTGTAAAATACACCTTTAAAAATTGCTCTTGAACTTATGGTTGCCAGGGAGAAGGATAGGGGGAAAGGAGAGTTAGGGAGTTTGGGATTGACACATACACACTGCTATTTTTAAAACGGATAACTAACAATTACCTACTGTACAGTACAGAGAACTCTGATCAATGCTTTGTGGTAGCCTGGATGGGAGGGGAGTTTAGGGGAGAATGGATACAAGTATATGTATGGCTGAGTCCCTTTGCTGTCCACCTGAAACTATCACAACACTGTTAACTGGCTATCCTTGAATACAAAATAAAATGTTAAAAAAAGTAAAGAACCAAAACAATCGTTCTCAATAATACTAGAAAAAAGTGTGAATATTAGAATCAAGAACATACTGTTCAATTCTGAAACAGACTTCTGTGTCTTTGTACATTGCTTTTATTGTCCTCCTCCTGGAATTACATGCTCCTTCCTCTGCATCTGCTTTTCCAACTCTACTCAAATGCTCCTTCACAGTATGATTTGTTTAGCCAGAATAAAATAAAATTAATTTTAATAATTAACTATGTTGTTCAGTTCAGTTCAGTCACTCAGTCGTGTCCAACTCTGCGACCGCACGAATCGCAGCACACCAGGCCTCCCTGTCCATCACCAACTGCCGGAGTTCACTCAAACTCACATCCATCGAGTCAGTGATGCCATCCAGCCATCTCATCCTCTGTCGTCCCCTTCTCCTCCTGCCCCCAATCCCTCCCAGCATCAGAGTCTTTTCTAATGAGTTAACTCTTCACATGAGGTGGCCAAAGTACTGGAGTTTCAGCTTTAGCAGCATTCCTTCCAAAGAAATCCCAGGGTGATCTCCTTCAGAATGGACTGGTTGGATCTCCTTGCAGTCCAAGGGACTCTCAAGAGTCTTCTCCAACACTGCAGTTCAAAAGCATCAATTCTTTGGCGCTCAGCCTTCTTCACAGCCCAACTCTCACATCCATACATGACCACAGGAAAAACCATAGCCTTGACTAGACGGACCTTTGTTGTCAAAGTAATGTCTCTGCTTTTCAACATGCTATCTAGGTTGGTCATAACTTTCCTTCCAAGGACTAAGCGTCTTTTAACTTCATGGCTGCAATCACCATCAGCAGTGATTTTGGAGCGCAAATCCTGAAAGACGATGCTGTGAAAGTGCTGCACTCAATATGCCAGCAAATTTGGAAAACCCAGCAGTGGCCACAAGATTGGAAAAGGTCAGTTTTCATTCCAATCCCAAAGAAAGGCAATGCCAAAGAATGCTCAAACTACTGCACAATTGCACTCACCTCACATGCTAGTAAAGTAATGCTCAAAATTCTCCAAGCCAGGCTTCAGCAATATGTGAACCATGAACTTCCAAATGTTCAAGCTGGTTTTAGAAAAGGCAGAGGAACTATGTTGTAGACTCTGCCAAGTGTAATATATAAAATGTACCTATTATTTATTTTCATTTAATCTGCATAGCAATCAATTATGAAACACATATTATACTCCAAATGCTACAAATAAGGAAATGGAAACTTAGAGTGGTAACGTTATGGGCAGAATTCTGTTCCCTCCAAATTCATGTTGAAGTTCCAAACCTCAGTCCCTCAGAATATGACTGTACTCACAGATGGGCTCTTTGGGGAGGTAAAGTAAGGTGGGTTCTAATCCAATATGACCAGTAACCTTATAAGAAAAGAAAATTAGGACATGGAGACACAAGTGAAAGTTAATGATGTGAAAATAAAGGCAGAAGACCACTTTCTACAAGTAAGGAGAGAAATCTCCGAAGAAACCCACCCTGATGGGTTTAATTTCAGACTTAAAACCTCCAGAATATGGGAAAATAAAAGTATGTTATTTAATCCACCCTATCTGTGGGACTTCATAATAAACTAATACAGGTGGCATAACTTTTTTAAAATCACACATTGGTAACAGTGATAAACACCAGGATATAAAACCTAAATAATCAATTTCCTGACTCCATTTTTTACACCACTTTAAGACTCTGACTTCACACTCATTTAAACCCCCTACTGTTTTCTGTATAATTTTTTATTGGTGGTGGTACACTGCCACACAGGATAGAATTATTTTTGATGATATATTTTTGAGATTTTATTCTCAGAAGGATAAAATGACCAGCATTTTGCTTATCCTCATTACCTCTAGCTCTCTGCTTCATATACAGAAACAGATAAATGAATAGTTAAATGAACAACAAATCTGTAATAATATTTACAAAATGAAATCGGATGCCATGTCCTTTATCACCCTCCCCCATTTGGTCATGCTGAAAATGGACGCATCTTTTTTCTCTTTATGATATTCTGATACTTGTTTAACTAAGAGCAATTAGTGGACACCTGGAAGGTCTGGAGACATTTTTGATCATTATAATTGGTGGAGGGGGGTTACTAACAATTAGTAGTTAGAGATTAGGGGTACTATAAAACACTTTGTAATGTACTAGACAGTCCTCACAACAATTATTCAGCCCCAAACATCAATAGTGCCAAGGATAAAAAAATACTTTGTATGGTTTGTGTATGTGATACACATTTTTTTTAGAATACTTCCAGAGGACACATTTAGACACTTTTAATACTGCTGTATTCTTACCAAATATATATGATGACTGGCTTGAATAATTGTGAGAGTTCCCCTTATCTGGGGAGTTCTTTCACGAGAAAAGGGACAATTACAAATTCTGGTTGAGTAATTCAAACATGCTTCTCTAAACAATTAGGCCTACTTATACAAGGGTGTCCAAATTCTGTGGGAGGTGAAAACCCCTCTACTAGGGAAGCCATCTGCTTTACCCCCATGAAATGACTAATGATCTGAAGTTCCTGGATGTTCTGATCATATTCTCAGTTCAACTAAGCAATCTGTGAAATTCATGTGGGGATTGGCTCCATAACAGTTCTCACAGCAGCAATTCTAGATCCAAAAAAGGGGTCCATATCACAAGTATTTAGGCACCTTGGAGAAAAATATGTCGAAAACAACTTAACCAAGATTTTATGTTTTTAATTAGTTTATTAAAATATTAATTAGAAATGATAGTGGTTGCAGAGATTCAGAGTCAATATGAAATGTTAAGGCTAATAAGTTGAGGGCAAGAGCTCAGATTTATACTAATAAACACATTTAGAAGTATTAGCTCTGTTTTCTTGGATAGCAAACAGAATTTAGAGAGATTAAATAACAGATGATAATGGTAGAATCAAGATCTCAGTCCCACTTAAGTCTGATTCTATTCTTTTCAGGTAAATGACAGTTCTTTGTAAAGCTGCATCAAGGATCATTGCTTAGGGAATATGTTTTTTCTACTGAAAATAGATTGGGAAGTGATAGGGTTTGATACATCTGGCATCCACATGCTTGAGTGTTATATATTCATCTCCTACTTTACTTCTTGTAGCAATCGGAAGACATGGATATCTCTTTCTAGAATTAAAATGCCATAATTAATAGGTTTTCTCCCTAGTCACCACTCCATCTGTGCCTTGCACAGTGATTGGCATATAGGAGAAGCTTATTTAAATATCTGTTCACTGAATGAATGAGTGGAGGCACATAAGGGTTAAAAAATAATTGTCAAGTTAAATTGTAAAGATCTGCTAGGTTTTAAGCCCATGACTGAAATTCCTAAGCCATGTGGGGAAAAAAATGCCCAGCGAAAAATAAAATAAAAATTGTATCAGTTAGCTACTATTATATAATAGCACCAAAGCTTAATGACTTAAGGTAACAATGATTTATTTAGTTTCCTTTCTTTCTTTCTATTTTTTTTTCTTTTTTGTGGAGTGGTAATTTAGACCCGTGCTCAGCTACTCAACCCTCTTATGGAGGGTTCCCACAAATGTCTGTGATCAGGTACTTGATTCTACTGATCTTAACTGGATAATCCACTGAACTCACAATTGCCACAATTTTCCTAACACACACAGTACAATCTGATCAAAACAAGTAACAACTAAGGAGGACAGAACAGATTCAGGGGGTGAGGAAATACACTCTCCTTCTCTAGAGGAGGAGCTTCAAGGTCACAGAACAAAAAGGAGTGAATACAGAGAGGAGAATGATTGGGTGGTTTTTGCAAATAATCTACATAGAAGCAAACCAGGAAACCAATGAATCCATTTTCCCTTTTTTCATGGATAATGGCCTATTAAATTAAGCACAGTGTTACCTAGTTGCTTATTTGAAACAGAGTATAGAAGACTATATTTTGAAGAAGGACTTTCTTTTAAATTTCCATTCATGAATTAACGATATTCAAAAAATTGGTGTAAACAGGCCTTGGTCAAAAGCCAAAAATAGCCTCCACAATCGGAAAAGCTGGAAGAAGCAGGTCAGATTTCAGAAGCACTGACTGCAAAATCTCAATTATTTAAATCAAAAACCCAATGCAGATGATCAAATAAGTAGTTGACAGTATTTGATCTGGAGCAGAGGGAGCCATCTGCTCTTCTATAGCTAAAACATAAAATGCAGACGACTATGTGCAGATTTAAAATTCAAATGCAGGTGCATTATCTGGTCTTAATTTGAATGCAATTCAGAATCTTAATTTCTATAGAACACTGTGGATTATCTGCATAGGAGAAACCTCACAAAGAGGGTTTTCATTGATTTTTTTTTTCCCCCTTGAGATCTTAACTTTGCCTTCTGTCATGAGAAACCAAGGATGGCCCTTATCCAAGTAAAAGGAACAACTGTGAAAACCAGTGTTTTCATCACTCACATTTTCTTAAGGGGTTAAGAGCAGCTCTATTGGCTGGGAGAAGAATAATCTCCCTCTCTCTCTCTCTCTCTCTCTCTCTCTCATTTCCCCGAACAACCCACACCAAATGAGTTAAGGAAATGTATTTTGTTATGATATTTGCTTATTGGTTTAAGAAGCAATAATTTTCCTATTCCCCTGAAGTACTAAGCAATATATGATTATTTATTGAGAAAAAAAGAATGCATCTCTTTATAACAATCTTCCCACAAAATTTTAAAATGCTATATTAGTGTTTGCAATAGCTTATATGAATGGCACTTGGCTCTACTGATCTTAACTGGATAATGCACTGAACTCACAATTGCCACAATGTTCCTAACACACACAGTACAATCTGATCAAAACAAGTAACAAGTAAGGACAGAACAGATTCAGGGAGTGAGGAGGAAATACACTCTCCTTCTCTAGAGGAGGAGCTTCAAGGTCACAGAACAAAAAGGAGTGAATACAGAGAGGAGAATGATTGGATGGTTTTTGCAAATAATCTACACAGAAGCAAACCAGGAAGCCAATTAATCTATTTTCCCTTAAGAAAAAAGGCTTAAGAATCAAAAATAATTCTTTTGACTCTAGATATTTGATAAAATAATAAAAAATATTTTTAATTTCAAGAGAAATCTGAGTAGACTATCTTTATTTTTTGACACATGCAATGAAGTAATAAAACTTTAATATTTGGAATTTTGAGAAGAAAAAAGTAGTAAAAGTGTTTGAAGTAAAAGAAACTTTATTTTAAAATTAAGGGTAGCAGAAATAAATGAATATGAAAATTAATAAAATGGCCTCCAGGTTTTGAACAATCAAAATCATATATTTTCCAGGTTCTGAGTTAAATGAGGTATAAATATTTAGACAAAAGATTGCTCCTAAAAATTCAGTTTAGTTTATTTGTAAAAAACAAAATGAACAATTCCTCTCTTCTAATATTTTAGTAGGGGGTAAATGATTAGATTATGTAGGAATAGATATTTGGGGATTTAGAAGGTAAAGCAAATCAGATTTACAAGTTACATGAACTTCAGACTTATTCACATGAAAGATGAATGTAAATTTCCCAGGCTAGGCTCTGTGGTCCAGCAGTAATATTTTAAAGTCATACAAAAACTTATGGTTTCAGAGTGTGACCTGTAGGTGTTATATTAAGGTTCATGTGTCACCCCACTGACGACTGAGTACTGTATTAAATCTTTTTACATAGTCAACCATTGGTTTCACAAAAATATTGTTTTATTGAAGCTGAAGGGGAAGAAAAAATTTCCCTCAACACTCTTAGGGTAGCTGAGTGGGTCTGAAAATTAAACTGACAAAGACAGATTAATAGAAGAAAAGAATACAAATTTACTTATATTATTTCCTAAGGAAATCAAGACTGTATCAAATAGTCTAGAGTGTTTCAGAGCAGGCAGTCCTGGAAGAATGTGATAGGTTAAGGAGTATGATGCAATTAAAAGTTGGCTATACAGAGGTATAGAGAGGTGTAGGTATAGAGAGGGGATCTCTCACAAGAGATTTTATGACCTATTTCAGGGGAGAAGGATAGGAGGTCAAACTGACCTTGCTTCTGCTATTTTCTCAAACTTAGCTCAAAATATTTAATGTCAAAATGCCATATTTTGGCATAGTGTGTCCTAAACCCCATCTATGCTATTTAAATTTTCTTAAAAGTAATCTGGGAGGGTTAAAAAAATAGAAAAGTTCATATGTATTTGAGTCAAAGTATCATTAGAAATTTTGGGGTAGATTTCAGCTATTTCAAAATTTTATTTGAATAACAGGGCTTCTCTGGTAGCTCAGCTTGTAAGGAATCTGCCTGCAACGCAGGAGACCCTGGTTTGTTTCCCAGGTTGGGAAGATCCACTGGAGAAGGGATAGGCTACCCACTCCAGTATTCTTGGACTTCCCTGGTGGCTCAGACAGTAAAGAATCCACCTGCAATGTGAGAGATCTGGGTCTGATCCCTGGGTTGGGAAGGTCCCCTAGAGGAAGGCATGGCAACTCACTCCAGCATACTTGCCTGGAGAATCCCCATGGACAGTAGAGCCTGGCAGGCTACAGTTCATGGGGTCACAAAGAACTGGACAAACTGAGTGACTAAACAGCATAGCAAGAGTATGGTTTGTGTGTGTGCTCAGTCCGGTCCTACTCTTGCAATCCCATGGTCAGTAGCCCCCCAGAGGCTCCTCTGTCAGTGGGATGTTTTTTCAGGGAAGCATGCTTGAGTGGGCTGTCACTTCCTCCTTCAGTGCATCTTCCTGACCAAGGGATCAAACCTGGGCCTCCTGTGTCTCCTGCTCGTCAGGTGGATTCTTGACCACTGAGCCCCATGGGAAGCCCAGAGTATAATTTAAGATTGCTGAAACCAAATACTATTAGAAGACGTTAGATAACTTTCTGCCGGGAGCCAGCATGAGGAATCCCACCCATGACAAGGTCATGGGGAGAGGCCTGATGGGCAAGGCGAGTCAAGCCTCAGGGTTTCCCCCTGGTATTTCCTGAGCATGTACCCCCAAAATAAGAATCTGCCTGCCTTATTGTATTGTACTTTTCCGCTCTTCTGACACACTGGATAAAGTTAACTCAGGGCTTTAGTCTTCTGCATTTGAGAGGGATGTTTCAGTTCAAACCCCCTCTGATAACTCTCTAACTTGCCTAACAGGTCACCCGGACCTTTTACAGCTTGTGAATTGCTTACAGCCCGCCAACCGCGAGAGGCACAAAGCTTAAAGCATCTTAAGGATACAGAGCCTTTTCTAAAGAGCTAAAAATCATATTGGTGACGGATTTCACTGTTGACTCAATGATTGCTGCCAGGCCTCCATATTCTTTATCTTTCAGGCACCTGGGAGGATATTAATTAATGTAATCGGGTTATGGAAAAAGGTATATAGTAGTTTTGATGTTAGCAACACTAGACTTTTGAGTTAATTACTTTTCTTTTGTTATAAATCACTGTACTCCTTTTACTTGTTATAAATTGCTGTATCTTTGCTATGTAAGAATGTAACTTTATTTAGTGTTTTCTGCGAGTGGTACCAGACATTGAGAAGAACACCTCAAATAAGTCTTCTGGTTGACAAACCCTTATTAGAAAAAAGGCTGTAAAATGTTAATTGGCCCTTTTGGCCAGAAGGTGATGTCAATCACCTAAGACTTATCTATACAACTAGGTATGCAGAGAGAAAAGCCTGGTTTTGATAAGAGTCTGGGCTTCTAATGCTGCATAATTTTGTATTACCCATTGATCTCTATGTACAATCAAAAAGGTACAAAAGGTCTTTCTAGACAATAGAGGCCGGGCAAGTCATTGGAAGGACTGGTTTCCCCCGTGTCTCCTCTTTACTCTAATTTCAGGCTGAATTCCCATCTAGGGCGTGGAGGCTTGCCATGTCTGTTTACTTGCTCCAGCTTCTAAGATCCACAAAAGAGGGAGCCCAAGGTGGGGCACCCCCCGCTATTCAAGATGATGCTGGCAGCCTAACGTAGATGGTGCAAGCTCCTTGTCTGGAACTTTATTGGCTTTCCATGTAAACCAAGTTATTCAGCCTCTTTTCTCCACTTAATTTTCCTACTACACTATTTCTCCCTAATCTAATCTTACATTTATAAATAAATAAGTTATTTCCTCGCTTACTCCGTCTCCCCTTCGATTCACCCTGGATCCACTGGGGCTGGACCCCGGCAACTTCCAATAATGTAGGGATTAGACTGAAGGTATGCAACATGTATAATAGGGTCTCCTTGCCCAGGTCTCAGTCATTACGCAACTCCTTGCCAAGACTTTAGGAAGAATTGACAGTGTTGTGGTTTTCTTGGTTATCATTCCAAATAATAGCAGGATTCCTCCATTTCCCTATTTTTTCCCATCAAATTTCACTTTAAAGAAAATAAGTGTGCCAATGGTAAAAATCATTCATTACTTATATTATGACCATTTTCCACCTACCCCAGATTGCTAAAAATATTTCCTACTGGGTAACCAAACTTCCCTACTGAAATTCACACAATGGCTAATTTTAACTTCTTTGGAAGAAGTCATTCAGATAAATTTAGGTAAACACTGTTTTTGCCTTATCCAGCGGTGTGATCAGGATCTTCAGTTGTGAACAGAATATTTTGAGTCAGGGTTATTCATACAACAGCTTTTACATAAGTCAGGGCTAACTTAATAAAAGCTTCGGAGTTTGTTTTTTACAGCCAGAAACTATTCTATTACATATTTACTCATGAAAACTTTTATATCTTACCATCAAAGTATATTAGAAATGTGATAATCAAGATAATAAAGGATGTTACTCATATCTATCTAAAAGAAAATAAAGGAGAAGGGGGAAATGAAGGAAGATGAAAAAGAAGACAGGAATTTTCATAATAATATTCTTTTGGCTTCCTATTTTCTGACTCTAATTCCCTTCCTCCCAATTCCTTAGCCTTTCTTTTCAAGTATTTTATTTTTTGACATTTATATGCCACCTTAAATAGAGGTTTCACAATAAACTGATTAAATAACAAAAGTTATTTTTCACATATTAAATTGGAAGTAATATCTTACCACTGCTAACAGGCATATCATTTACTGGTCATGTTTAAGAGCTGAACAATTATATGGTGCTGTTATATATATACACATTTGTTGCAGAATTACCTACGAGTAAGACTGATCTCATTAGGAGCAGTAGGCAAAAGTTGGAAGATGGGTGTGAGAGACTCAAAAGTTCACAACCTCAAAATGTTGTGTATGAGAAAGCATGATCATGGATGGCATTGTGAACACATATACTTTTACTTAACTGCTTGTGCACAGCTAATTCAGGACTCTTGCTGTTGCAGAAGTATAAGCAGTTTATATATGTGACCTAGAAATCCACAGTTGAGAAAGGATTGCTATATTTGAACAGTTTCAAAGGGAATAAAATTAGAAATAAAACACATACCATACAACTTTCTTCTTATACAGTTTCTTAAATGCCAGAGTTTACTGCATATATTCAAATAACACAACTCAACATCAATCTGTTACTTGTTCTAGCTACTGCTTCTGGTGCCTGTTTTATGTAGGCTCCAACTAGCTCCAGAAACACAAAACCTGCATGCTGGTCCCATGTGCCTATCACTCTGCACCCTGAGTCTTCCCTTCTTGATGCTGATGTTTGGGGCACATAGGAAGCCCATTTTGCTCCCACATATACAAAACCCAGAAGCAGAGGCAGGAGTTCATGTTCTGTGGTTGAATCACTGACAGATGGGAGATAAATGCTACTTTGTTCATTCTCCCCCCATCTCTCCTCCTTCCTAGTAGAATAGTCCAGGAAATGCAGCAATCTGTCCTACTTAGAGAACCAGGATTATTACAAAAACTTAGGTTGGCTTTTCCTTTCATCACTAGTCTTGTACCTGCTTCCTGAGATGAAACTGCATTTCTTTTAAAAGCATCACTTACAGCTTAGCCTTGAATCCCCAGAAATCAGAACCTGAAACAAAAATATTGCTCTCAATACAGTGGACATGTATCTGTAACCAAGTGCTGTATGCAAGTGATAATAACTAATATTATGTGTTGGTCCTTTAAGGGGTTTATAACTGAGGCTGTTGAAAAGTATATGATCTCTTGTCAGTAAAACTGTGATAGTATTAATATATGTGAAAGACACTCAGCATCAGAGTAGCTCGGTGGTAAAGAATCTGCCTGCAATGCAGGGGACAAGGGAAGGAGATGCGTGTTCAATTCCTGGGTCAGGAAGATCCCTTGGAGGAGGAAATGGCAACCTACTCCAGAATTCTCACCTAGATACTCCCATCTATAGGATCACAAAAGGGTCGGACATGACTGGGCAACTAAACAACAACAAAGGTATGATCTGGTTTAAGATCTTATTTGATGTTTTATACTTTATATTCAGCTACCTGTGATCGGTTCAGCTTTTTGGACACTGAATAATTCAGTTTTCAATTAAGAGAAAACCTAAAATTTTTCATTAAATTAATTGTGAAACAATGGATTCTGTTACTGGAGATGACTTTTATCAAGAAAAAGTGAAGTAGTGTAAATTTTAAAAACTAATTAATAAACCTACTATGAAATCATTCAATGGCAGTGTCTTAGATGGCAAAAATATTTCAGACTTCAAATTCAATTTCAAAGATAAATAGTTCTTTACTATTTCTCCCTATTTTTTCCAAAAGCATCATATACATTTCATTCTAGGGCTGGGACAAAACATTTTCTTTTTCATGTTTGGCAATACTATAAATATTCATAACCACACATCTGTCAAAAAAGCACCACTGAAAGTGTTTAAACCACAAAGGAGGAACAATTCCTCGAGTGGTCCTTGAAGAAATCACACTACATGTTCCATCCGATTGTTCCAGCATTTACGCTAAAATTCCTGACCTTCAATAAATAAACAGCTTCTACCTAACGAAGAATATTCAGGGAAGAACAAAAACATTCATTTCTGAAAAACTAAAAACGCTATTTTGGCTTCTCTCTTAGGAACTGTTCCTGACTGCACAATCATTTTGATCTGACTTCCTTATAATTCAGATTTTTATTTTGCTTTCAAATCACTTTTAAATGTCAAGATTTTTGTTGTTGGGTTGTTTTTCTTGTTGCATCTTTATTTCTTCTCTACATTTGGCAAAAAATGTTTTTGTTGTAAAAGCTTTCCTAACTAGTCAAGGGATCCTGAAGATTTATAAAAAGTTGTCATAAAACTAACAAAGGTCTACTTCCCATGAACCCTTATCGCAAAGTAGTGTGACCTACATTTTGAAGTTTGGTTTCTGTGGACATTTTAGCATGTAAGCAACAAGAATCTTAAAGTAGAATGACAAGACATCATTCCCCCTCAAAAAAAAAAATTGTATAACCTAGACTTTCTGATTTTTTTTTAAGTAATACTTCAAAGTCTACCACCTGACATCCTGAGACTTTTATTTAAAGATTTATTTTCTTAGATTTATCAATCATGGACAATTTTCATATAATACCCAAACGGAAAGAGCCCTAGGAATCCATCAATCCAAATAAACCATCTAAGGTCTTGAGAGGTAAAGCAAATTGTCCATAGGCACACAGCTAGTTAGACAAAATTGTCCTCTGTGGTTTCATTCTTAAATATAATAAGAAATGTTTCCCCTGAAACATCTGGAGCTTCCTTTAATGGTATTTAAATTATATGTCTGCAACCAGGAGTCTCAAATCACAATCTTGAAACCAAACATGATTTGTAAAGAGCTCATGATTACAAGATCAAAAAGACTACATTAATATGACATCAGCTCATTAATTTGTACCTTCGTTTCTGCCCTCCTGCAATTTAAAAATAGCTCCACTGATTATGGCAAGGTTTTCTTCCTTTTGGAAGGAAAAAAAAAAAGGTAGCATAATTGAATTTTTCAAAGTTATCTTTGATGAACATTTAGAAGCTCAGAGCCAAATCCTATCTGGGAAAATTTTAAATTCACCTGTACAAAAGTGGAGAATAACACAGATTTGACAAGAAATGTGGATTTGAAGGTGCTGCTATACATTTCAAAAATTACCATCTACGTGTTATTTTAGGGCCAATGTGAGCAGTTATTTGACATTTCTCTTTTTGGCTTCTTTGTGTCTCTCTGATCTTCCTGAGAACTCAGCATTATTCTAAATAGATATGTCCAAAATCTGAAATTCTAGGTATTTATAAGTAAATGTGTTGCAACTTATGAGGCTAACTCTCCCTGTCAGCAATTAGATCAGCCCATTTTACATAGAAAGCATGGGAGGAAATTTTCAAATAGTTTATGACAGGATGTCTTTTTGCTGTTGTCCGAATATAAAGTGAACTGCTTTATTTGTATTTAAGGAATATGTCAAGAGAACTCTTCTATGTGGTTAGGAAACTCTGGAGGTTTATTGCTTCCTCATCATTTTGTTACTTTATTTACTTATTTTCCTCATGAAACAGTCTCTCCTACATCAGGGTCACAGGACAGGAACTGCTATTTTCTCTGCCTAGAAAGTCCTTCACCCTGGCCCTTTTCATGACTGGCTTTTCTTTAGATGTCAAGGCCTTTCTCAAGTGCTACTTATTCCTGAAGGCCTTTGCTGACTTCTCACATGAAGAGAATCCACAATTCCCAGCCCAGTCATTTTCTCAAATGAAAAAGTGACGGTCGTACGACCTTTCCACTGCTTCTTTGTATAGTATGTGTTATGACTGTCCCACACTTTATCTGTCTTGTTTACTGGTATATTCCTAGAGCCTAGACCAACACAGTACACAAAGTAAGTATTGAATAAATGCAAGCTTCTACAGGACCAAATATTAGAGTAAGCTCTGGAAGAAGAATACTGTAAAGTCTATCTCCTGACCTTATTCTGAGACTTCCGTTATCAGATTTATTTTTTCTAGATTTTATCAATCATGGATACCTTCTAAAAGTAAGAAGGCAGAAGATGCATGCTTTCACTTTCTGGGACAGAGAAAGAAGTTTAGAAGGAAGCAAGGGCCTTTCTTACCACTGCTTTCAAAAATACTCTAAAAATACTTTAATACTCTAAAATACTCTATTAAAAAATACTAAACACATTCTGATACTCTAAGAATAGAGTCTTTCAATAGACAATAATGAACAAAAGAAGTTATAAGTTATTGAGCACTTACCAGTGTGAATATTTTAGATATGTTAACTCAAGAAAAAAATGAAATAGGTAGTATTATAATCTCCATCTTGTAGATGAAGATTTTTATATACAGAATGCTAAAATATCTCACACTTATCCCTGGTCATTTACCTATAAGGTGGTAAATCTTTGGAATCCTTATATCATACTTATCTACTTTACTACTAGACTTCCCAGGTGGCGCTAGAGATACAGAATCCACTTGTCAATGTAGGAAGGAAGATACCCTGGAGGAGAGCATGACAATCCTCTCCAGTATTCTTGCCTAGAGAATCCCATGGACAGAGGAGCCTTGAGGGCTACAGCCCATGGGGTCACAAAGAATTAGACATGACTTAGCACCCACTTTACTACTATGCTTCTCCTCACTAAGACATACACAAAAATAAAAATTTTGAAAGTAAGGCTTTGCAGTTAGAGTTGATGGTTATAAACACCAAGATTTTCCTATGTACCTTAGCTTTCCTTTCTTAAAAATTTATTTATTTTCACTTATTTGACTGTGCCAGTCCTTAGTTGCAGCATGCAGGATCTTCAATCTTTGTTATGACATGTGAGATCTTTAGTATGCAAACTCTTGGTTGTAGCATGTGGGATCTAGTTCCCTGACCAGAGATTGAACCTGGGCCCCCTGCATTGAAGGCATGGAGTCTTAGCTCCTGGACCATCAGCCAGGTCCCTAATCTCCCACTTTTCTATTTGACATGTGAGCTCAGTGTAAGGAAAGCACAGAGGATAGAACTGCACTCTGGAAATTGCATCAGGAAAGCTGTTACCTCCTCAAGGTTCAGAGGGATGGCTAGAAGGAGAGGCTAATACACCTAGAAGAAAGAGTTACACAATATGATTACTTTGAGAAGGGCCATATTACAGATTAAAGGCCAGCCTGCCTACTATGATACCATACAAAAGCTGAGAGCAGAATAAATAATTTCTCCTTAAATGGATTACCCAAAAGTTAGATACTGAAAGTAAAATTCACATTTAAGTGATTTATTAACAAAATGCCCCCAGAAGAAAGCAATTATGTGGGGAAAAGAAGTCAAACAAGAGTACTACTTCAAGCAAAGTTAAAGCTTCAGCAGACCTCGTAGGGAAGTATGGTGTATAAACTATGCCTCAGAGTTTTTACTGTCTCAGGACAAAATAATTGAGCTTTCCAATTTCTGAACTAGTTGAACATTAATTAGGCATCAACCATAAGCACCTGCATTTGTAAGCTTTCCCCACTTTTCAGCACATATGGTTTTTATGAGTTTCCCAGGGCTGCCATAACAAATACCACTGGGAGACTCAAGTTACAGTAATGTATCTTCTCATAATTTCAGAAGCTAAATTCCAAGAGTAAGGTGTTGGCAGGGTTTTTTGTTTTTTGTTTTTTCCTGAGACCACTCTCCTTGGCTTTCAGAAGGCCATTTTCTTCCTGTGTCCTCACGTAGTCTTACCTCTGTGTGTGAGCATACCTGGTGTTTCTTTGCATGTCTAAATTTTCTCTTACTGTGAGGACACCATTCAGATTGAATTAAGATCAACATTGGTGGCCTTATTTTAACTTAATCACCTCTTCAAAGGTCCTTTATCCAGATACAGTCACATTCTAAGGTGCTAAGGGTTAGAGCTCCCATATATGAATTTGGGGGGTTATAATCGACCTATTATATTAGTCAAAGTAGCTGTATTATTCTTAGGATAGTCCTCCATGGAAAGTTATAGATGCTATCCATTAAAAGTCAAAACATACATAAGCTAAGGATAGACACACACAAACAGTGCAAGAACACATGAATATATGGACAAAGAATAACAGTTAAGTATCTGCCATACTGCACCGTAATTGTAACACTAAGTACCCGGATTTAGGACAGACTCTGCAAGGTGAAAACACAGTGCCTTCACATGAGAACCAGCCATGTGTTCTGTTGTTCCCAGGCCACCCACACTCTGACCAGCAGGCTGAAAATTAGGAGGATCCCACTAAACAGTCAGCTTTGACAATGCACTGAAATAACTCAAAGATTCAGGACGTTCTCCACTTATGATTATAGTGTTATTATGAAAGATACAAATGAGAGCCATGCTAAAAAAAAAAGGGGGGGGGAGGCATCTCTGAGAGCATCCTAAACATCATGTCCTAACCCTGTGGATCCAAGACTCATCACCCCCCAAACATATGTTCCAGAAAGCCCTCCAACTTCAGATGGAAGCTCTCCCTAGCTTCAGATGTCCAGGGTTTTATTTGTCTTTGAATAACTGGCCATATGATTGAATTTAATCTCTAATCTTTCTTGCCTTCAAGGAGGATGGGGGATCAGGCTGATATTACTCAGCTCAAAGATCCCACCCTTGAATTAGATGGTTGATCTTTCCAGCAAGGCCACCCTACATCCTGACTATGTAGAAATTCACCTTTCTAGGGGCCCACCATGAGTTAGTTTATTGGCATAAACTCAGGTGTGGTCACAAGGGCCTACATAAATAGTCCATGGTTTTAGAAGTCTCTTCCTAGGAACTCCAGGTGAAGATCAGGCAAATTCTTTATTACACAACAGTATCACTTCATGGGAAATAGATAGGGAAACAGTGGAAAAAGTGTCAGACTTTATTTTTTGGGGCTCCAAGATCACTGTGGATGGTGACTGCAGCCATGAAATTAAAAGACGCTTACTCCTTGGAAGGAAAGTTATGATCAACCTAGATAGCATATTGAAAAGCAGAGACATTACTTTGCCAACAAAGGTCTGTCTAGTCAGGGCTATGGTTTTTCCAGTGGTCATGTACGGATGTGAGAGTTGGACTGTGAAGAAAGCTGAGTGCCGAAGAATTGATGCTTTTGAACTGTGGTGTTGGAGAAGACTCTTGGACTGCAAGGAGATCCAACCAGTCCATTCTAAAGGTGATCAGCCCTGGGTGTTCTTTGGAAGGAATGATGCTAAAGCTACAAACTCCACTACTTTGGCCATGTCATTGGAAAAGACTCTGATGCTGGTAGGTATTGGAGGCAGGAGGAGAAGAGGACGACAGAGGATGAGATGGATGGATGGCATCACTGACTCTATGGACATGAGTTTGAGTGAACTCTGGGAGTTGGTGATGGACAGGGAGGCCTGGCGTGCTGCAATTCATGGGGTCGCAAAGAGTTTGACATGACTGAGCGACCGAACTGAACTGAACTGAACTGAACCCAACATGAATCTCCTACCTCCATCTGATCTTCTGCCCAGGCTTGCAATGGGCCAAACAAAAAGGAAACCATATGAAATGTAGTTTTGGAGAGAGAACAAAAGACTGATGATAAATAGTATGCTTTTATTATTTGAAGCAGGAGTAGAAAAGATGACTAGAGAGGTGAACAAAGATGATGCATTCAGTATGTGCACTGATTTGTCTATGCATTCTTAGATATATCCTTCAGCTGATACTTGGCTCCCATTTTCAGATGATGAAATTCAGACCCAAATACCTATACTACTTTTGACTTTAAAAATCCAGGTGCTATGAAGTCCTTAGTTTGTATTCAGCCACTATTATTAAGAACCTAGTCAAGGCTATGGTTTTCCAGTAGTCATGTATGGATGTGAGAGTTGGACTATAAAGAAAGCTGAGCACCAAAGAATTGATGCTTTTGAACTGTGGTGTTGCAGAAGACTCTTGAGAGTCCCTTGGACTGCAGGAGACCCAACCAGTCCATCCTAAAGGAGATCAGTCCTGTGTGTTCATTGGAGGGACTGATGTTGAAGCTGAAATTCCAATACTTTGGCCACCTAATGTGGAGAGCTGACTCATTTGAAAAGACCCTGATGATGGGAAAGATTGAGGGCAGGAGGAGAAGGGGATGACAGAGAATGAGATGGTTTGATGGCATCGCCGACACAATGGTCATGGGTTTGGGTGGACTCTGGGTGTTGGTGATGGACAGGGAGGCCTGGCGTGCTGCAGTTCATGGGGTCGCAAAGAGTCGGACACAACTGAGTGACTGAACTGAACTGAACTGATTAAGAACCACTTACATATGAAAAATTCTAGGTACTGATATTATTGTGGCTTCTAAGCTACACAAGTCGGACCACAAAGAGCCTCTAAAGAAAATCCAGAGTTTATTATTGTGGTAGTACTTAATACCTAAAAGTATTATATACGTATATATATAATATATTTATACACCTCTAATAGCTCTCAGTTCAAAGTCAGATCGTCTCTGAAATGTAATGCTCAGCTAATGTCATCAGTTTTTTTTTTTTTCTTTTTCTTCCTCTAAACCTCAGGAATGTACATCCTGCATGAAGTCTTTGGTGGGGGGCAGGGGGAGGGGGGATGGCGGCGATGTCACGATTTAACTGAAATGGCAATTGTTATGAATAGTTCTGTAAAGTAAAAACAGAACAGAGGTAATTGCTAAATTATTTGAATGGTATTCCCATGACTCTAACAACACTGTAAGTTCTCAATTTAATAGGAATTCCTTCAGAATCTTAACAAAGAGTCTGGCACTTAGTTGGTTCTAAATTAAACAATTGCTGGGTAAATAAAAGTTTCCTTACTGTGACTGCAGACAATGTGATTTCATTTTCTGACCATCCAACTTCTTATTAGTAATTTGAGGAGCGTCATGCTTTCATTAGAGGTTTGCTATAATGATTAAATCAGTCCATGAATATGAAGATTCTTCCCAAATGTAAAGGATTATAACAAAAGGATGATTAACAGAGCACTCAGCTCAAAACAGATTTCTGAGAAACGACAAATGAAAGTCAGCGTACCCTTTTCTGCACTTTACACTCATTACTTCCCCTGGGTGTCTTTTTTGTATTATTAGTTCAGTCCTTCACCAAACTACACCACAGTATGAGCCAGTCACAAGGAAAGTCAACAACTTACCTCACAAGCTCCCAAACTTGTATTACCTCAACTTCAGTACATTTGGTTGCCATCTGTCTGGAAAGGTTTCATTATTGAGAAGAACCTGAGATATAGTTGGTCATCATTTTTTCTATATTGATTTTAATTACCCAAAATAGTAAGTGTGATCTTGTAGCAGCTGACTCTGAAGTCTAAAGTCATACTGTCCATACTAGCTGAGCTTCAGTAGGGAAATTATGTCTCAACACACAGTTTCCTTGATGCAAAAATAGGAAAGATATACTATAATACATTTGAATACACAGAACTGATTGAAGAATAAGACAAGATATTTCAATCAGGTACTTAAATATAGAATACTTTTGTGACTCTATCTTTGGACTATACAGTCCATGGAATTCTCTAAGCCAGAATACTGGAGTGGGTAGCCTTTCCCTTCTCCATGGGATCTTCCCAATGAGGGATCAAACCCAGTTCTGCATCATGGGCGTATTCTTTACCAGCTGAGCCACAAGGGAAGTCCAAGAATACTGGAGTGGGTAGCCTATCCCTTCTCCAGCAGATCTTCCCGACTGAGGAATTGAACTGGGGTTTCCTGCATTGCAGGTGGATTCTTTACCAACTGAGCTATTAGAGAAGCCTGTAATTGACACATAACACTCAAAAAAAAAAAAAAAAAAACCACCAAAAATCAGAATAGTAGTAAAAGACTGCAATAGACAATTGCAACATTTTATTTGTGTTACATTTTTATTTTGACTTTGATCTCTTTGAGGTGAAAAGATTCTTGGCTTGACCAAACTTCTTACAAACCTTCTCCTACATTCTTCCATTCAGGTCCTTGTAAAATTCAGTCTTAACAAGAAATCCAAACCCCTCCCCCCACACCCACCCCCTACCCTGTAAAATACAGTTTAGCAAGAATCTCCTACCTTTGACATATGACACTCTCCCCCCTCACATCTGCTCAAAATTCCTCACTTCCTACAGATGGTATCTGATCACTCTGGTCTACTCTTCAGCAGGAATCCTATTCAGTCAGTTTAGCCAGAATTCCCCCAGACGTGATGGTGATGTTTCTTTTTAGTAAGTTTTCATACAAAGAACCATCTTTTCCTTGGCTACATACTCACACTGCCTTTGTTATATTGGGAATGCAGCACAGGAATACGCTGGGGTTTCTTTTCCCTTAATTCAAGAGTCTTGAATCAAATCTGCCTTCATAACAGTAATATCTGTCTGGCTCTGGTCTTCTTTGACAGGGAGGGAGTGTACAATGGTATTATCCAAAAGAGTTTGCTGGTGTGCTATTGTTTTGTGTGATTGTTGGTTTTGTTTTATCTTACCATAGCAACATATATGCTGTTAAAAAAAAATGTGGATTGCAAAATTATAGTAGTACATATCCATAATATAAAACTATTTAAAAATAAAATAGAGTAAATTATTTAATAATACACAGTGATACAAGTGGGAAAAAAAAAAGAATGAGAACTATTTTGCTTTTAAATACTTTTGCAATTTTCAAAAGTCCTAAAATGGACTCACATTATTTTTCTTATTTAAAAATGTCTCATAAATCTATTGTAAAAAATGTCATTCTGTGGAATTTTCACAGAACATTTTATGATTTAAATACAAAGACTATCAATAGAATGTGTTGAGGCCAAATAAGCACATATAATTGAACAAACTATTCTTGCATGTTTTTCATCAAGATTTTCTTTCATCCTGATTGTCAACAGAGACTATTAGAACCAGATAAAAATACAATAATATAACTTGTGCATAATCAAAAGACCCCATACTGAATATGAAATTCTGCTGGCTGAATTCTGGGTATGTGTGGGAGGACCCCAGAGACTGTCTGCAGGTAGCTTATTATGTTGCTATCTATTTAGAAGTCCAAGCTAATGGTGCATACTACTTTAATGAGTAAATGAAAACCTATATGAAATAAATGGTCCATCAAATGGGGAAAAAAGAAGATACATTAACAGGTATTAATGCATCCTTAGTATTGAATGAAGCCAGTCTTGGATATATTCTTACAGCTTCTTGGAAACTCCCACAGGGAGCCAACTTTCTTGCATCATTCATTTTAACCTCTATATAGTGATAATCCATCATTATGAAAGCAAGCATCTGAAAAGACTGCAATAACTTCTTATAAAGTCTTGCCTATCATTCATTTAAATGATAAATTTCGATACTGCTGATGACTGAACTGAAAAGAATTAAGAAGAAATAAATTTAAATTTGCTATATGGTCAAGTTTTTTTTAACATTGCCATATTTTGACATTTGAATTGAAATGAATTAAATGGAATAATGCATTTTACTACATGTATATATGAATTATAAATCTCAAACCAGTTGTGCAAAATCAATATAATTTTCCCCATTTAAAATTGAAAACATCAAGACTTAAAAGGAATGCCAGAATTGGCCACGGTCATACAGGAACAAAAGGATGATCTAATATTCCAATTTAAATCCATGTTTCTTAAATTTGTAAAATTTAGTTCCATTCTGCATCTGCAAATGAGCAAATCATCAACCATTTCTCTTAAGATATAAGAAAAAAAATGGATCACTGTGAGCCAAGCTCTGTGCTAAAGACTTAACATGAATTTTCTTATTGCTACCCTTATGGTAGGCTATTTGACATATCATATCCCCAAAGGAGGTGAGAAAGCTAGTATCTCTAATTATTTCAACATCTCTGCCTATCTGAAAAAAAGTGAATGAAGGAATTAATAGATGATATAGGTGAAGCCAATCCATCGCTCGGTCATGTCCGATTCTATGCAACCCCATGGACTGCAGTACAACAACCCTCCCTGTCCATCACCAACTCCTGCTGGAGTTTACTCAAACTCATGTCCATCAAGTCGGTGATGCCATCCAACCATCTCATCTTCTGTGGTCCCCTTCTCCTCCCACCTTCAATCTTTTCCAGCATCAGGGTCTTCTCAAATGAGTCAGTTCTTCCCATCAAGTGGCCAAAGTATTGGAGTTTCAGCTTCAGCATCAGTCCTTCCAGTGAATATTCAGCACTAATTTCCTTTAGAATGGACTGGTTGGATCTCCTTGCTGTCCAAGAAACTCTCAAGTCTTTTCCAACACCACAGTTCAAAAGCATCTATTCTTTGGTGCCCAGCTTTCTTTATAGTCCAACTCTCACATCCATACATGACTAATGGAAAAACCATAGCTTTGACTAGATGGACCTTTGTTGACAAAGTAATGTCTCTGCTTTTTAATATTCTGTGTAGGTAGGTCATAACTTTTCTTCCAAGAGTCTTTTAATTTCATGGCTATAATCACCATCTGCAGTGATTTTGGAGCCCCCCTCCCCCCCCCCCCCAAAAAAAAACAAGTGTTTCACTGTTTCCTCATCTATTTGCCATGAAGTGATGGGACCAGATGCTATGATCTTAGTTTTCTGAATGTTGAGTTTTAAGCCAACTTTTTCACTCTACTCTTTCACATTCATCTAGAGGCTCTTTAGTTTTTCACTTTCTGCCATAAGAGTGGTGTCATCTGCATATCTGAGGTTATTGATATTTCTCCCAGCAAACTTGATTCCAGCTTGTGCTTCATCCAGTCCAGCGTTTCTCATGATGTAATTTGCATATAAGTTAAATAAGCAAGGTGACAATATGCAGCCTAGACATACTCCTTCCTGATTTGGAACAAGTCTGTTGTACCATGTTCAGTTCTAACTGTTGCTTCTTGACCTGTATAAAGATTTCTCAGGAGGCAGGTCAGGTGGTCTGGTATTCCAACCTCTTGAAGAATTTCCCACAGTTTGTGGTGATCCACACAGTCAAAGGCTTTGGCATAGTCAATAAAGCAGAAGCAGATGTTTTTCTGGAGCTCTCCTGCTTTTTTGATAATCCAGAGGATGTTGGCAATTTGATCTCTTGTTCCTCTGCCTTTTCTAAATTCAGCTTGAACATCTGGATGTTCGCAGTTCACATCCTGTTGAAGCCTGGCTAGGAGAATTTTGGGCATCACTTTGCTAGCATGTGAGATGAGTACAACTGGGTGGTTGGTTGAGCATTCTTTGGCATTGCCTTTCTTTGGGATTGGAATGTGGCCACTGCTGAGTTTTCCAAATTTGCCGGCATATTGAGTGCAGCACCTTCAGAGCATCATCTTTTAGGATTTGAAATAACTCACCTGGAATTCCATCACCTCCACTAGCTTTGTTCTAGTGGGGTTTCCTAAAGAAACACTAGTGATGCTTCCTAAGGCCCACTTGACTTCACATTCCAGGATGTCTGGCTGTAGGTGAGTGATCACACCATCACGATTATCTGGGTTATGAAGATATTTTTGGTATTGTTTTTCTGTGTATTCTTGCCTCCTCTTCTTAACATCTTCTGCTTCTGTTAGGTCCCTACCATTTCTGTCCTTTATTGTGCCCATCTTTCCATGAAAAGTTCCCTTGGTATCTCTAATGTTCTTGAAGAGATCTCTAGTCTTTCCCAGTCTATTGTTTTCCTCTATTTCTTTTCATTGATCAGTGAGGAAGGTTTTCTTATCTCTCCTCGCTATTCTTTGGAACTCTGCATTCAAATGGGTATATCGTTCCTTTTCTCCTTTGCCTTTCGCTTCTCTTCTATTCATAGCTGTTTGTACGGCCTCTTCAGACAACCATTTTGCCTTTTTCTTTGGGATGGTCTTAATCACTGCCTCCTGTACAATGTCATGAACCTCCATCCATAGTTCTTCAGGCACTATGTCTATCAGATCTAATCCCTTGAATCTATTTCTCACTTCCACTGTATAATCATAAGGGAATGATTTAGGTCATACCTGAATGGTCTAGTGGTTTTCCCTACTTTCTTCCATTTAAGTCTGAATTTGGCAATAAGGAGTTCATGATCTGAGCCACAGTCAGCTCCTGGTTTTGTTTTTCCTGACTGTATAGTGCTTCCCTACCTTCTACTGCAAAGAATATAATAATCTGATTTCAGTATTAATTGACTATCTGGTGATGTCCATGTGTAGTTTCTTCTTGTGTTCTTGGAAGAGGGTGTTTGCTATGACCAGTGTGTTCTCTTGGCAAAACTCTGTTAGCCTTTGCCCTGATTCATTTTGTATTCCAAGGCCAAATTTACCTGTTACTCCAGGTATTTCTGACTTCCTACTTTTGCATTCCTATTCCATACAATGAAAAGAACATCTCTTTTGGGTGTTAGTTCTAGAAGATCTTGTGGGTCTTCATAGAACCGTTCAACTTCAGCTTCTTCAGCATTACTGGTTGGGGCATAGATGTGGATTATTGTGATCCTGAATGGTTTCCCTTGGAAATGAACAGAGATCATTCTCTCGTTTTTGAGATTGCACCCAACACTGCATTTTGGACTCTTTTGTAGACTATGAAGGGCACTGCATTTTTTCTAAGGTATTCTTTCCCATGGCAGTAAATATAATGGTCATCTGAGTTAAATTCACCCATTCTGGTACATTTTAGGTTGCTGATTCCTAAAATGTCAATGTTCACTCTTGCCATCTCCTGTTTGACCACTTCCAATTTGCCTTGATTCATGGACCTATCTTTACAGAATCCTATGCAATATTGCTCCTTACAGTGGAGTGCTGGAGTGGTAGCTGCACGGTGCTGCCCCAGCAAGAGGGTAGGAGAGGTGAAATGCATTTAGAATAAAACTCATGCCCTCCAGAGACTCTCAGAGGGCTGAAACATACCTTGTGCCCACCAGGACCCAGAGTCCCCACAGAGACTGAGACAGAACTGTGTTTGAGTGTCTCCTGTGGTGGTACGGGTCAGCAGTGGAGTGCTGCAGGGGCAGGGGCTGGGTATGGCATAAGCCCTCTTGGAGGAGGTCACCTTTAACTCCACCACAGAGACCCCAGAACTTACACAGGACTGGGGAAATAGACTCTTGGAGGACACAAACAAAAGCTTGTGCATGCATGCCAGGACCCAAGAGAAAGGAGCAGGGACCCCACAAGAGATTGACCCAGACTTGCCCATGAGTGTCCAGGAGTCTAGGTGCAGGCATGGGTCGGTGGTGGCCTGCTGCAGGGTTGGGGGCACTGAGTGCAGCAGTGCATGCATGGGACCTTTTGAATGGGGTCACCATTATCTTCATTACCTCCACCATAGTTTGGCCTCAGGCCAAATAACAGGGCGGGAACACAGCTCCACCCATCAACAGAAAATTGGATTAAAGATTTACTGAGCATGGCCCCACCCAGTTTCCCCCTCAGTCAGTCTCTCCCATCAGGAAGCTTCCATAAACCTCTTATCCTTCTCCATCAGAGGGCAGACAGGATGAAAACCACAGTCATAGACACTAACCAATCTGATCACATGGACCACAGCCTTGTCTAACTCAATGAAACTGTGAGCCATGCCATGTAGGGCCGCCCAAGATGGACAGGTCATGTTGGAGACTTCTGATAAAACATGGTCCACTGGAGAAGGAAATGGCAAACCACTTCAGTATTCTTGCCTTGAGAACTCCATGAATAGTATGAAAAGACAAAAAGATAGGACACTTAAAGATGGACTCCCCAGGTCAGTAGGTGAGGCCATTAACTCTTTTAATATCTGACTTAATTATAAGTTCCATTTAGACTGAAGAAAAAGTAATATTTTAATTTTCTCTGTAGTATGTATATCTTATATTGTTGGTACTGAACTAAATGACTTTAGTAGCCCAGAAATGGGATCAACAAGAAACATAGGCCGTATTTCAGCAAAATGATCATGCTGATAAATGTTGCTCAGTGCTTATTTGTGTTTGGCAAAATAATGCATCCTTAATCTACTTCTCAACATTTAGTGACATGCTCCTCCTCCTATCAAGCAGTTTCCACACTCATTATTCATTTCTGTTTGGAGAAATACAGTAACTTTGTCACCTTCCACAATTCACAGATCCTCTCTCTCTATCTGGAGTATCATTTCCCTTTCCTTTACCTAATTTTTTTTTTTTTTTTGAAACTCAGTCCAGTCTTCTTTATTTTTTCCTGAAGTGTGTTCCCCTAGCATCTTACTCTATAATGGTCTTCGTTTAATGGCTTATTTTTTCCTCTGTTCTATAATCCAACTGATGGCAGAGATCATAATTTGAGTTAATCATTCTTTCCCTAGTCATTGAAAATATTAAGAATGTACTAAATTACATTGAAGGTCTTATTGTAGTCTATAAAACAAACAACACAGTGGTAGACTTATTCAAGTTCCATACATAATTGCTGCCAATATTCTTAGAGTATTTCTGTGGGGTAATGAGTCATATTTTCCCCATGCTAATATTATTGTATTCTCCCCCAGATCCTTCAGTAAGGCATATAAGTCTTCTTATTACCTTGGTTTCAACCTAGTGAGATTTGTGGCAAATTTCTGACCTGTAGAGCTATAAGAAAATAAATTGTTCTGCTTATGTTGCTAAGTATGTTGGTACTTATTATGGAAGTAATGGAAAACTAATACATGATCACAGCGTTTATTTTATTATAATGTCTTCACTGATGTAACAACCAGATTGTTAGCTTCTAGAAAGTAAACGTGGACACACAGCTTTTTACTACAGTGACCATGAATTAAGTATTAAGTTTTGACTATAAGGAAATTTGCATGCTTTCTGATCTAATATTAACACTTAAATCTCACCTGCAATTCCTGCTATTCCAGCGTTTGAGAATATCTCCAGTAGTTGAAAAGTCATCATCTATGGAATATGATTAGTGTTTAGAAAACCACCATTGCAATTATAAGTCAGGAAGTAGCCATACATCAAAATAAAGAAAAATTTTTAATTCTACTCATGGGTAAATGACCTAATTTTGCTCTTTAGAATAAGTTGAATTACTTTTCATGACTTGGTTCATATTGAAACTATTGACAGTTTCCTCTATAAATCCTATCTTCAAATCTGAGCATAATTTTTCATCCAGTGGCTTCTTTTATGTCACAGGTTCGAACCTTTCCCCATCCAGCTAAAACACCTTTGGGTAGTCTCCATTTTGGTACTGTCTCTTATACATTTGACATGCTGACTCATATAACATACATACAATACATAATATAAATTTCTGAAACATGAAAAAAAAGTTATCAGAGTCATAATAATCTTAGTAAGAGCTAAAATGCAAACCATACCCTGGGGGCCAAAAGCAGGGATACTAAGATGAGGGCTGAAATGAGCCAGATATCACTGATGATGGAATAGAGAAGGATAATAGCAATAAAGGATGAGATAGTAGTAAAACTTAAGGTATTTTTTAATAGCATAACAAGCAGAAGGTGCTAATGGATTAGATGCATTGTATGAAAGCTAAAAACACCAGTGATATTTTCAAGTTCTAAGGATATGATGTCCTGAAAGGTAGAATTGCCATTTTACTGACATGGTGTTGCATGGAGCAGGATTATGCTTGGGGGGAAAATCTAAAATTGGGATTTTAATATGTTATTTTTGAAATATCTATTACCAATCCAAGTGGAGATTACAGAATGAAGTTGTACACATAGTCACGAGAAATATCAATGTTGGATATATATTGTAAGCTGTCAGTGGATGTAAGATTTTTTAAAGTATGAGACTAGATGTGGAACTTATTAGCTATAGGTAGAAAAAGAGACCCAACGTCTCAATCCTTCACACTATAATGTTCAAGTATCTATTTGGAAGATCCAACAAAAGATAAAGAATAGCTACAGCTAGTTAGAAGAACAGTCAAGAGAGTTTTGTACAAGAAGCCAATTAAAAAAAAAAGTGTACAAACGGATTGACTGCTGATGATACACTAAATAATAAATAAATTTGAATTGATCTTTGGAAGTGATAACATGCTTATTATAAGAGGTTTCTCAATGAAACTATGGAGGTGAATCAGTTCAGTCACTCAGTCGTGTCTGACTCTTCGCAACTCCATGGATTACAGCATGCCAGGCTTCCCTGTCCATCACTAACTCCCAGAGCTCGCTCAAACTCATGTCCATCAAGTCGGTGATGCCATCCAACTATCTCATCCTCTGTCGTCCCCTTCTCCTCCTGCCTTCAATCTTTCCCACATCAGGGTCTTTTCCAATGAGTCAATTCTTCACATCAGGTGGCCAAAGTATTGGAGTTTCAGGTTCAGCATCAGTCCTTCCAATGAATATTCAGGACTGATTTCCTTTAGGATTCGGCATTCATGAAGGTGAATGCCAAATGGCTTACAGAAGTGTGTTTAAGAGATGATTGGAAGAGAGGAGTTAACATCAGAAGTTAAGCATTTTTAATGGTTTTAAATTTAAAAAGAGAAGATAAATAGTGTAGTAGTTGGAAGGAGATAAAGTACACAGAGATTATTTTTCATTTTAGAATGAAGAAATTATAGCTCCTCTGTATGCCACTGAGACTCACCTAATAAAGGGGGAGGGATTGATGATTGAAAGATTGACACAGCAATTGCTGGGGTGACTTTTTCATGTTCTTGAATAATGAAGGAGATGGGAATTTGTACATGAAATGAAGGGGCTGGCCTGAGAACAATGAGGATTTTATTCACAGGAAGAGGAAGAAAAAATAAAAACAGGGTATACTGTTAGAGATGTACAGAGTTAGCAACTATGGAGTTGCCAGCATGTGGAAGTTATCTTCAAATTGTATGATTTGTCTCAGTGAAACAGGAGCCCGGGTCATAAACTGAGAGTAAGGATTAAAGATTGAGTAAAGAGGAAAGGATGTAAAATACTTGTCTTGGATAGTGGAGTAATGAATGGATTAGGGAAAAGACTGCCAGGAAGCCCACAGGGGGCTGGGATCAGGGATGTGAAGGGGAAAGAGTCAACATTACTTGTTTCAGTTGAGCCATCTGTAGCTGTGAAGCTGCAATATGCATGGGGGAAGTTGTCAATTTAACCAGGGTGGTAATTCATTTCATCATAAGAGGGTGATGAAGGACAACAAAGCAGTTTCAAGTGTTTTAATAGAGCTGCATCAAAACGGCCTGTCCAACAGCCTCCAGCAATGCTTGCCACAACCTTATCCTTTTTTACCTCACAACATTTTCACTGTTGTTGGTTTTCTCTGTTGCCTACTCTGTATCTTTTTAAAGACTTGCAATTATAGAGGCAATAGTAGAGTCGAGAGTCATTCTCAGAACTAGTGACCCCTATTTCTGCTTTATTGACTATGCCAAAGCCTTTGACTGTGTGGATCACAATAAACTGTGGAAAATTCTGAAAGATATGGGAATACCAGACCACCTGACCTGCCTCTTGAGAAACCTATATACAGGTCAGGAAGCAAAAGTTAGAACTGGACATGAAACAACAGATTTGTTCCAAATAGGAAAAGGAGTACGTCAAGGCTGTATATTGTCACCCTGCTTATTTAACTTGTATGCAGAGTACATCATGAGAAAGGCTGGGCTGGAAGAAGCACAAGCTGGAATTAAGATTGCTGGGAGAAATATCAATAACCTCAGATATGCAGATGACACCATCCTTATGGCAGAAAGTGAAGAGGAACTAAAAAGTCTCTTGATGAAATTGATAGAGGAGAGTGAAAAAATTGGCTTAAAGCTCAACATTCAGAAAACGTAGGTCATGGCATCTGGTCTCATCACTTCCTGGGAAATAGATGGGGAAACAATGGAAACAGTGTCAGACTTTATTTTTTTGGGCTCCAAAATCACTGCAGATGGTGACTGCAGCCATGAAATTAAAAGATGCTTATTCCTTGAAAGGAAAGTTATGACCAACCTAGATAGCATATTGAAAAGCAGAGATATTACCTTGCCAACAGAGATCTGTCTAGTCAAGGCTATGGTTTTTCTAGTGGTCATGTATGGATGTGAGAGTTGGACTGTGAAGAAAGCTGAGCACTGAAGAATTGATGCTTTTGAACTGCGGTGTTCGAGAAGACTCTTGAGAGTCCCCTGGACTCCATCCTAAAGGAGATCGGTCCTGGGTGTGCATTGGAAGGACTGATGCTGAGGCTGAAACTCCAATACTTTGGCCACCTCATGTGAAGAGTTGACTCATTGGAAAACACTCTGATGCTGGGAGGGATTGGGGGCAGGAGGAGAAGGGGACAACAGAGGATGAGATGGCTGGATGGCATCACCAACTCAATGGACATGAGTCTGAATGAACTCTGGGAGTTGGTGATGGACAGGGAGGCCTGGTGTGCTGCGATTCAGGGGGTCACAAAGAGCCAGACACAACTGAGCGACTGAACTGAACTGAACTGAAGCTCCATTCACTCTCTTCTTCTTTATATTAACCTATTTCGTTTTAAAATATATTTTTCATACATCTGAGGCTAAATTTAAAATTACAACAATTGCAGAGTAAAAAGAGATCTTCATGTCCTTATCTTTCATCCAATCTAGAAACATTTAACCATTTCATATAATAATTCTCATATATATAACTTATTATGATTTAAAGCTTTGGTTTTATATATGCAGAGTGTCTTTAAAATAAAATTATTTTAAAATAATTTGAATTAAATTTTAATTTAAAATAAAATTATAAAGCAGATTCCCACAAATACATGTAGAGTGTCTTTAAAATTTGTGCAGAATCTGCTCTTATAATTGAATGAAAGTCACAGTTCTAAAATCACTTAATATTCCTTTCAATTAATTAAATAGCTGAAGATCACCTTTCCTGATTACTATCAAAACATTCCTTCCTTCCTGTTCAGTTTTTTTACATCTGTATATGTGTGTGTGTATATATATACACACATATATATATAATTTATAATATGTGGGATAACAAAATTGTATACACATTTATATACTTTTAAATTTATTTCTCTATTAATATTAATTTTTAAAGTAAGAGTGAAAAATATTTCAGTTATCTTCACTTGATTCACCTGATTTTACACAGAATATTCCATACACTATTTCATACTCTGAGAAAGATTTATTCTTCATTATTTATATTAAATTATGCTGAAATATCTATTATTAAAGTCTATTGTTTGTTGCTTTAAGTAGAGAAGTCCTTCAAAGAAGTAGTCACACATCTAGAGGCAAAGTAAAGTGTCCTTGGAAAAATAATTCTGTGAATATTAACAGCAAATGTTGATCTGGATTTTTATGCATGTTTTTAATCAATGATTTTTTTTTTTTTGTAAGTCACCTATCTAGAGAAATTGCTTGCTACAATTTGACTTTGACTCTGATAAATCATGGTTCTGTTGGAAACATTTTTTTTTAATTCAATATTCATTCCTTTTGTTGTTAAGGTAAAATTCCAATAGCATAAAACTGATCATTTTACAGTAAAGAATCAATGCAGTGATTCCTTTTTATTGATTACTCACCTTAAGCTAGACTGTGTGATATGCAAAGGACATAAGTAGGGAGAGAATTAGAATTCAAAATATTGGGCACATCCTTTTATTAAAAAATACTTTATCTGGAAGCATTTCCTAATCCCCCTTCACTCCTGATCCATCATCTTCTATATTCCAAAATAAGCCATCATCCTTAAAATACTATGTTATTAGGAATGTATATATTTCTTGCCATTAAATGGACCTGGAATAGGAAAGACTACCATCAAGAGAATGGTGGTCTTTCCATGATATGAACAGAGTTAATACTCAATAAATGTATTTTAAATTTCTGTTAAGTTTTATACAGAGGGATTAACAAGATAAAGTGAAGTGAAAGTCACTCAGTCGTGTCTCACTCTTTGCAACCCCATGGACTATACAGTTCATGGAATTCTCCAGGGCAGAAAACTGTAGTGGGTAACCTTTCCCTTATCCAGGAGATCTTCCCAATCCAGGGATCAAACCCAGGCCTCCCACATTGCAGACAGATTCTTTACCAGCTGAGCCACAAGGGAAGCACAAGCATACTGAAGTGGGTAGCCTATCCCTTCTCCAGGGGATCTTCCCGACCCAGGAATTGAACCAGGGTCTCCTGCATTGCAGGTGGATTCTTTACCAACTGAGCTATGAGGGAAGCCCAACAAGATAATGGAGAAGGCAATGTCACCCCACTCCAGTACTCTTGCCTGGAAAATCCCATGGGCGGAAGAGCCTGGTAGGCTGCAGTCCATGGGGTCGCTAAGAGTTGGACATGACTTCACTTTCACTTTCAGTTTTCAATTTCATGCACTGGAGAAGGAAATGGCAACCCACTCAAGTGTTCTTGCCTGGAGAATCCCAGGGACGGGGGAGGGTGGGCTGCCGTCTATGGGGTCACACAGAGTCGGACACGACTGAAGTGACTAAGCATCAGCAACAAGATAAAAGACAGAACTAAAATAAGATCCCAAAGTTCCTAACCTCATATGGATGTTATTAGGTGGCACAGATTATCAGTATGCTAGACCTGGCCTAGTCAAGTCTGATGCAAAATTGGTGCCAGGCCTGTTACCAATTCATGATATGGTTTAAGTACAAAAATTAGAGCCAGGAATTCAGATATGTGCATAACTATCTTGAAAGAGTGATACATTGACTGGATCTAATCTTACCTGCCTCCTAAGAAATCTGTATGCAAGTCAAGAAGCAACAGTTAAAAGCAGATACAGAACAACAGACTGGTTCCAAATTGGGAAAGGAGTACGTCAAGGCTGTATATTGTCACCCTACTTACTCAACTTATATGCAGAGCATACATCATGCGAAATGCCACGCTGGCTGAAGCACAAGCTGGAATCAAGATTGCAGGGAGAAGTATCAATAACCCCAGATATGCAGATGACACCACCCTTATGGCAGAAAGCGAACAGGAAGTGAAGAGCCTCTTGATGAAAGTGAAAAAGGAAAGTGAAAAAGTTGGCTTAAAATTCAACATTCAAAAACTAAGATCATGGCATCCAGTCCCATTAATTCATGGCAAATAGATGGGGAAACAGTGGAAACAGTGACAGACGATTTCTTTGGGCTCTAAAATCACTGCAGATGGTGACTGCAGCCATGAAATTAAAAGACACTTACTCCTTGGAAGAAAAGTTATGACCAACCTAGACAGCATATTAAAAAGCAGAGACATCACTTTGCTGATGCAGGTCTATCTAGTCAAAGCTATGGTTTTTCCAATAGTCATGTATGGATGTAAGAGTTGAACCATAAAAAAAGCTGAATGCTGAAGAATTGATGCTTTTGAACTGTAGCTTTCCCAGTCTTGGCTTCTTTATTTGTAAATTTTTAAAAATTCATTTAGATGAGTTACTGTGGAATTTTAAAGATTAAGGAATAAGATTTTTTAAAAAAACCACTCCAGTTGTTTCATAGTTTTGTCTGTTAATTCTTGCTTCATACACCATTTTCTTGGCAATATAAATGTGTTACCTTTTGTGAAGACTTCTGAAATCCCTCAATTTCCTCCTACTAAAACTTTTTAGGTAACATTTCCCACAACAGTTGTATACAACTGCAATGTTTACTGCAATTGTCGTACACACACACAAAATAAAGAATACAATGAGTACTCCAAGGCACAATTAAATTCCTAACAGAAATCATCTAGTAACATCCATCTTTGTATCATAAAGCCTAACTAAAATACAAACACACACTGAAATTAACACTGGGATTTTGAGAGGAAAGAATTTTGAAAAAAAAGGAAATTTACCATCCAGGAGCTTAAAAATAAGTCATGGAACTCAAGTTCAAATAACCACTTTGTAGAGATAATAAACATTATTGGGCCCTGATACTCTCATTTATAAAACTGGATGATAAATGATATAAAATTATATGCACATACAGTTTGGGGCTTTGTGTGTGCACGCACATGAATGAAGAGAGAGAAAATAGTTTAAAAACATTTCCAGACATTGTTGAATACTCTTTAAAGAGCAAAACTGCCCCCAACTGAGAGCCACAGCTCTAGTAATTTGCAAAGCTCCCAGTGAGGCTGATGCTGTTGGTCCAGGGTCACACTTTAAGAAGCCTGCTCAGAGAATCAACTGAGAAGCCACCTCTCAGTTCAGCTGTGAACAGGTGACATACTCCCTCCCCTCACTGTCCTTACAGGTACACTGTTGAAGCTCTTTTTTTGGGCTACTGCCTTCAGAGGACACTAACCCCTCAAAGGTGAAGAAAAAGAGACATGCACTTCCATCCTCCTCTTTTTAGCTCCAGAAAAGATTTTTTGCCCTATGCCACCACTTTAGCACAGACAGATGATCCTTTAAGTATAAGATGCTGGCTAGGGTGTTTATTCCACTGACTCCTGAGATAAGTTCCCCTCTCCTTTATGGGTACCTGGGGATGGGGGTGGTGGCCTTTCTAAAATACATACCTATTATGCCAGATCCTTGCTTCAAAGATCATCACTGACAGTCACCTACTAAGCGGAGTCTACATTCTTGATGTGTCAGTTTCTGCCTTGCTTTCCTTAGGCACCACCACTCTGTTACAAATATGCTCTGTATTTGCCTTGCTCTCTGACACACAGCACTCTCTCTGACTGGCATACAGACAAAAGGCATGGAAATGGGAGTTAAAATCCATATCCTTTAGTCCAAACATTGTTGATTTGTTGTTTCATTGCTAAGTCATTTCTGACTCTCTGTGACCCCAAGGACTGCAGCATGCCAGGCTTCCCTGTCCTTCACTATCTCCCAGAGTCTGCTCAGATTCATGTCCACTGAGTCAGTGATGTTATCTAACCATCTTATCCTCTGCTGCCCTCTTCTTCTTTTGCTGAAGGGGAGGAGAATTTGCAACCCCCAAATATGCTCTGGCCTAAGGATTATTCTGGGGCTTCTGTGGTGGCTCAGATAGTAAAGAAAATGCCTGTAATACAGGAGACCTGGGTTTGATCCCTGGGTCAGGAAGATCCCCTGGAAAAGGGAATGGCAACTCACTCCAATATTCTTGCCTGGAGAATTCCATGGACAGAGAAGCCTGCAGGCTACAGTCCACAAAGAGTTGGACATGATTGAGTGACTTATACTACTACTAAGGATTATTTTGAGCTTATTATTTTTAAGAAACTGCAGACACAGAAGCTCTAAAAACCAAATAAAATTTACCTTTTTACTGTAAATTTACATTTATAAAGGAATTCTCCATTTGTAAGTGTATTCTCTTTTTTCAGAAAGACCAGGATGACTCTAAATAGCAAGAAACTCTTATCAATGGAGAAACAGCTATTGAAAAAAAAAAAAAAAAACACTGTATGTGCCATGCAGCATGTGGATCTTAGTTCCCTGTGTACCGTACTTAGTTGCTCAATAGTCGGCTCTTTGCTACTCTTAGACTGTAGCCCACCAGGCTCTGTCCATGGGGTTTCTCCAGGCAAGACTACTGGAGTGGGTTGCCATGCCCTCCTCCAGGGGATCTTCCCAACCCAGGAATCAAACCAGGTCTCCTTTTCCATCCCCTAAATTGCTAATATGTTAGAGATGTGACTCTGCATAAGCCTTTTATCCCTCTTTGACTGATGAAGAAACTGAGTCATCTGAAGTGTAATGACACCAATCTCGTTATATAGGAGCTTTCATCCTCATCATCTCATCTGACCCACTTAATCTTTATAAACAGATAAGGTGGTACCTATTACATTTCATATTCCCTGTCTAATGTTCTTTTATTGCTACAGTTTGCATTGGCATTGGGAAATGATTTTTATTTATTTATCTGAGGAACAAAGTGTTGCTCTCTTCCTCAAACTTTTCAGCAAAACATGCTTTCAAGAAATAAAAATGAATTGTTCTTTACCTGGACTAATTGAACTTTCTTTTGGATGTTTTTTTATAGAGTCCCCACATTCTCCGGGACTGGGAGCTGAGGAAAGGAGGAAAAACTTCTCACCTGATCTTACCAAGAAACCTAAAATCAGCTCTTTCTTCCCTCCCTAAAGAAGACACAATAACCCAGAGTTCTACCTGCTGGATGCTCAGTGCCTGTTCTGTAACATCCCTTCCTTCTTCCCTTCAAAGACTCAAGTGCCAAAGGAGTGCTGAGAAGCAACAATATCTGAACTTTGAAAAAAACTATAGAAATTATATTCATGAAGACATTCTCTGCCCAGTCTACAAGAAGGCACAGCAACAATTAATTCTCATTTGAGACATCTCAGGAGGGGAATAGTTAGACATCAAGAGACAGATGAGAGAAACAAATGGATTGGACTTACTTATTTTCAACTTCAAAGTATGATCAGAAATGATAGGATGTTTGGGCAGGGAAACAACTGTGCACTTTTCATTCCTGAGGCAGTGTTCAGAACAGAGTAAAATCAAAAGAAGCTGATGAAGCTGACCTGCCCGCCCCCCTTTTTTTTTCTTCATATTGTTAGAGCAGAATTACAGATTCAACTGTAGACTCACTTTATCTATTGCACATCCCCTTCCCCAAAACAACTAATCATAAAATATTACATAATCTCCATTGCCTGAATATGACTTGTATATCATGATTTTTAATCTTTCTGTGACATGAAGCAAATCCTGCATGGCTGTCTGAATTCTGATCCACAATCAGCTAACCTTTCTTATTCATGTCCTCCCTAATGCTAGACCTCTGTGTGAAAGCAATGTCAAAATATAGTTGGTATTGCTAAGAGACCTTTCTAAAATGGAGCTGAGAGGCAACTGAGCAAATGAAACTTTATGCATGTTTCAGCATGGATGGAATCAGAACTTTTGACCACTTATTGGCTTACTGCAAGCATTCAAAATACCAGCACCATATTCTGGAAACTCAAGATATTTATTGGATCCTTACGTAAGTGGCATTGACATTCTGCTTCGCTAAAATAAAAATTCAATGCTCATTTTATTGACTTATTTGTTGGAGGAGGCAGAGCTGAGGGGAACACCAATACCAATGCATCATCTAACATACGTGAGTTCTCCATGAAAAACATCAAGATTAATACTGAGCTTTGTTTGAATCACCAAACACTGAAAATCTATAAATTTCCATTTACTTATTTTCACTGGGTATTTTTCACTGATTTTTTTTTTTTTTTTTTGGTACTAAGAATATCAGCAGGTTATAAATTTAGTGGGGAGAAAGTCATTTTATAATTAATCAAACTAATGAGCTAGAAGCTTTTTTTTTTAATGTACCTTGTATATGTTCATACATTCAACATACAGTTGCAAAACATGCCATAAATATGGGTGTTTTGAAGTGGTATTACCATAAAAAACTGTTGCCTGGCATCTTTTGGTGACATAAATGGTTGCTGCTTCTCTGATATAATCAGAATTAAATGACTCCACATCAGATCACAGCTAGTTTGATCACTTACACCTCCATTAATTTTTCAAGCCTTTCTTTTACATCTCCTTTATAATTTATTCATCCCCTCCTTCTACAAAGGAATCTCAACAATGTCTTAAGCTTTGTGCCTCTTATTCTCCAATATTAGACTATTTGCCCTGCCCTGCTCTGTAAGCACGATCTAATATCCACCTAAAGCGTCGAAGTAATGTTTGATGCATTCAAATTTCTCCTTATTTTCTAGAATTCAGAGGCAGTGATTATATAGAGGGAAATTTCTAAAAAGGAACAAGGCCAATTTGAATTAAATTGTCTTATGTTTATGGTTGACAAAACTTACTAATTTTTAAATAAAAACTTAAGGCTATAATGTATAAAAGAATGCTGGTGTTGATCCTGGGGAGGCTGAGCATGTGAAGGGAGGAGATATATGGGAAAACTACATTCTGCTGAACATCTCTGTCAGTATAAAACTGCTCTAAAAAATAAAACCTTTAAAAATAATAAATATATATATATATATATATATAAATTCTAAAGAACATGGCCCTAAGAATTAGGTGCATGTAAACCTCACTTGCAGAGTAGGCAATGTTATGCCACTCCAGTACTCCAAGGGACAGGGGAGCCTGGTGGGCTGCTGTCTATGGGATTGCACAGTCAGACACGACTGAAGCGACTTAGCAGCAGCAGCAGCAGCAAATGTCACTTGAATCTTGAAAGGATTTTCTGGCTTAATTAACCAGTAATATCATAGGAAGAGCTTACACAGATCCAAGAAAAACAGATGGGGCTCAAAGTCTCAGGGACAGTAATCTGAAGCCTCAAAACATACAGGTAAAGCTGTATCTCCTTCATTACCATGTTTCTTCTATATGAGTCTCTCCATTTCTTTGAGTGATGGTCTAAGAATTCTTTTCTATTAATTCTCTCCAGATGGAGAAAAACAGGGCATCAGTCAGTAAGTTCAGTCTCCCACTCATGTCCGACTCTTTGCGACCCCATGGAAGGCAGCACACTAGGCCTCGCTATCCATCAGCTGCTCCCGGAGTTTACTCAATCTCATTCTCATTGAGTTGATGATGCCATCCAACCATCTCATCCTCTGTCATCCCCTTCTCCTCCCACCTTCAATCTTTCCCAGCATCAGGGTCTTTTCAAATGAATCCATTCTTCATATCATGTGGCCAAAGTATTGGCATTTCAGCTTCAGCATCAGTCTTTCCAATAAATATTCAGGACTGATTTCCTTTAGGATGGACAGGTTGGATCTCCTTGCAGTCCAAAGGACCCTCAAGAGTATTCTCCAAACCACAGTTCAAAAGCATCAATTCTTTGCCTCTTAGCTTACTTTATAGTCCAACTCTCACATCCATACATGACTAATGGAAAGACCACAGCTTTGTCTCCTGCTGCTAAGTCGCTTCAGTCGTGCCGACTCTGTGCGACCCCATAGACAGCAGTTCACCAGGCTCCCCTATCCCTGGGATTCTCCAGGCAAGAACACTTGAGTGGGTTGCCATTTCCTTCTCCAATGCATGAAAGTGAAAAGTGAAAGTGAAGTCACTCAGTTGTGTCCAACTCTTCACGATCCCATGGACTGCAGCCTACCAGGCTCCTCTGCCCATGGGATTTTCCAGGCAAGAGTACTGGAGTGGGGTGCCAAAACCACAGCTTTGACTAGATGGACTTTTGTTGACAAAGTAATGTCTCTGCTTTTTAATATGCTGTGTAGGTTGGTCATAACTTTTCCTACAAAGAGCAAGCATCTTTTAATTTCATGGCTGCAATCACCATCAGCAGTGATTTTCAGTTCAGTTCAGTTGCACAGTCATGTCCGACTCTTTTCAACCTCATGAATCTCAGCTCGCCAGGCCTCCCTGTCCATCACCATCTCCCGGAGTTCACTCAGATTCATGTCCCTCGAGTCAGTGATACGATCCAGCCATCTCAGCCTCTGTGGTCCCCTTCTCCTCCTGCCCTCAATCCCTTCCAGCATCAGAGTCTTTTCCAATGAGTCAACTCTTCGCATAAGGTGACCAAACTGCTGGAGTTTCAGCTTTAGCATCATTCCTTCCAAAGAACACCCAGGGCTGATCTTCAGAATGGACTAGTTGGATCTCCTTGCAGTCCAAGGGACTCTCAAGAGTCTTCTCCAACACCACGGTTCAAAAGCATTGATTCTTCAGTGCTCAGCTTTCTTCACAGTCCAACTCTCACATCCATACATGACCACAGGAAAAACCATAGCCTTGACTAGACGGACCTTAGTCGGCAAAGTAATATCTCTGCTTTTGAATATGCTATCTAGGTTGGTCATAACTTTTGGAGTGATTTTGGAGCCCCCAAAATAAAGTCTGTCACTGTTTCCCTTGCTTCCCCATCTATTTGCCATGAAGTGATGGGACCAGATGCCATGATCTTCGTTTTCTGAATGTTGAGCTTTAAGCCAACTTTTTCACTCTCTTTTTTCACTTTCATCAAGAGGCTTTTTAGTTCTTCGCTTTCTGCCATAAGGGTGGTGTCATCTGCATATCTGAGGTTATTGACATTTCTCCGCCAATTTTGATTTCAGCTTGTGCTTCATCCAGCCCAGCGTGTCTCATGATGTACTCTGCATAGAAGTTAAATAAGCAGGGTGACAATATACAGCGTTGTCGTACTCCTTTCCCAATTTGGAACCAGTCTGTTGTTCCATGTCCAGTTCTAACTGTTGCTTCCTGACCTGCATATAGGTTTCTCAAGAGGTATGTCGGGTGGTCTGGTATTCCCATCTCTTGAAGAATTTTCCACAGTTTATTGTGATCCACACAGTCAAAGGCTTTGGCATAGTCAATAAAGCAGAAGTAGATATTTTTCTGGAACTCTGTTGCTTTTTCAATGATCCAGCAGATGTTGGCAATTTGATCTCTGGTTCCTCTGCCTTTTCTAAATTCAGCTTGAACATCTGGAAGTTCACAGTTCACATATTGTTGAAGCCTGGCTTGGAGAATTTTGAGCATTACTTTACTAGTGTGTGAGATGAATGCAATTGTACGGCCGTTTGATCATTCTTTGGCTTTGCCTTTCTTTGGGATTGGGATGAAAACTGACATTTTCCAGTTCTGTGACTACTGCTGAGTTCTCTAAATTTGCTGGCATATTGAGTGCAGCACTTTCACAGCATCATCTTTTAGGATTTGAAAGAGCTCAAGTGGAATTCCATCACCTCCACTAGCTTGGTTCCTAGTGATGCTTTCAAAGGCCCACTTGACTTCACATTCCAGGATGTCTGGCTCTAGACTGGTGATCACACCATCGTGATTATGTGGGTCATGTAGGTCTTTTGTGTATAGATCTTCTATGTATTCTTGCCACCTCTTCCTAATATCTTCTGCTTCTGTTAGGTCCATACCATTTCTGTCCTTTATTGTGCCCATTTTTTGCATGAAAATTTCCCTTGGTATCTAATTTTCTTGAAGAGCTCTCTAGTCTAGAGTAAAATAAGTCCGAAATGGAGAAGGAAATGGCACCCACCTGCCTGGAGAATCACAGGGATGGGGGAGCCTGGTGGGTTGCTGTCTATGGGGTTGCACAGAGTCGGACATGACTGATGCAACTAGCAGTAGCAGCAGCAGGATATAGAGAATAAAACAATTTAAAAAATCTAGTGATGTAGAAAAACTCTCTCTTAGTGTCCAGGTATTTCCCTTAAGACAGAACAGTCATTACCCATGCTTGAGTGAAGTGGGTACCTACCCCTTTATCAATCACTGTTGTTGAGAGCATGGTACATTGTGATTACCCAAGGCTGTGCCCCATGCCTAAACTTGTGCCCAAAGATCAGGGTCTGATACTAGGAAGAGGATATGAAGTTAGGAATAAAGCCAAAATAGCTTAGCTACCCCTTACATCTACTTGTATTTTTGGGAAAATTACTAAAGCATGATGTGTCAGTATTTTCATCAAGGAAGCAATTAAAATAGCTTCCCCCCTCAAAATGAATACCAGAAGTCTATTTACCTAGTGATATTTGGGGCTCATCAAATTCTGAAATATCAGCATAATATAGTTTCCTTCAGGTAGTGTGTTTACAAACATAAGCAAAAAGCAAGGCATATTGAACCATGAAGGCTGAAGTTTAGTGAGAATTACTCCTTAATTAAGTATCTAAGTATAACTAACTGACTAAGTATAACTAAGTATCTAACTAAATATCTCCCTCTGGAATACTCACTTTCCACCTCATTGTGATTTATATCCATATATTAGTTAATTTGTTACTATTCTATTTTTTTGAAAACTGTGAAACCTGTTCATCCTAGTTTTGCAAGTTTTAATAGTTTAATAGATTATTATTATAAGGTACTAATGAGAACAAAGAAAATATTTTTAAATAAAAGGGAAAGAAACTGACTTCTATTTAATACTTAATCAGGATAAAAAACAGAACTCTATCTATAATGGTTAGTTACTGGTAATGCTGTTTTGAAGATTCTGAGGTTCCATTTATTAGTCTTTTGACTTTAGAAATTCTATAAGTAAACAAGTCAATTTCCTCACATTCTTTATAACTGCTAAATACTCGATGAGAGCATGCTGATGCAAGTGTCTTCAATTTAAAATCATCCTATGTTAAATATAATTTTATTGGCATATTCAAAACTATATTTAATTTGCTCAAACCTCATTTGTATATATATGACATCTCTTGAGTAAGTGGGTTTATATGCACTCACATTTATTTAAAGTCATCAGCTTTCTTAAGCAAAGAGTAAACAACAAAACTAAACAAATAAGCAGAAAAAAAATTGTAGCACCAAGTAAATGGCTTAAAATCAATAAAATCTATACAACATCAATATGATTTTTAGTTTATTTTTTAATACTACTGAACGGTAGGTAGCAAGACACCATGCGGCAACTATACTAATCATTTTCTTAACCTACACATATGAAGAAAACTACATGAAATCTATATACTATTTAAAGGCACTATAAATATATTCAAAATGCTACTTTTTCTAAAGATGTTTCCAAAAGAATGATTTTAGATTTTTAAAGGCCTACCATATTTGAAACTGTAAAACAAGGTATGCAATTTTAGTCCCTTCCTCCCAAATCTGTCATTCATATAAATGCAACTTTTTTCAACTTCTGAATTTCTTCTAGCTAGTCAATCCTCACGCCAGAGACTTTTCAGGTTGAATTCTAAATATAAAACAAAAAGTAGTTAATGTGGTAAGAATTTCTCTATCTTAAAATGGATATCATCTTAAAAGGAAGGGTAATTGACTCTTATCAACTTTTTATATAGTTTCCTAAATGCACAGAAACTTCTCTTTAATGATACACAAGAAAATCTTAACAATGTATGGTGGTGGTGATAAGTTGTGTCCAACTCTTGCAACCCCATGGACTGTATCCCACCAGGTTGCTCTGTCCATTGGATTCTCCAGGCAAGACTACTGGAATGGGTTGTGATTTCCTTCTCTAGGGGATCTTCCCAACCCAGGAATCAAACCGTGGTCTCCCGCATTGCAGGCAAATTCTTTACCAACTGAGCTAGGTAGAACTTGGCATTGGTATCTGAAATGTTGGTCAGAGGTAAGAGTACACCTCTATAATTTTACAAAAATCAGAATTTTCAAATATTTTATAGTTTGAAATGATTTGTTTCTTATGACATTATTTAAGACAGTAAAATTAGTAACACTGATTTTTGACCAAGTCTTATCAATACCATGAGTTGCAGTATGATTTAAAGACTGGTTTCCACAATGCAGACTGCACGGTTAGTATCTTGTTTCTAGGAATATGCTTTGTTTACTTAGTGGCCTGTACCATTAAACTGAGGGATTTTCTTTATTGAACACAATTTTAAAACATCTTTGAGCAGTTCTCATGTTCCTATCCTATGTTGGATCCTACTTCAAGGCTAAAATCCTGAGTGAGATAGACAAGGTCCTTGTTCTATAGTATTGGGCTAACAGGAAGACCAAGAAGACACATACTAACTCATTAGTTACAAATGGACACTGAAAGAGAATGTAGAGATGTGCTATAGGAACATACAGAAGAGAGATTTAATCTTATCGAAAGGTTACAGAAGTCCTCTTGAATACTTAAACTGTGACTTAAGGATTAATCACTGGGAGCCAGATGAAGTACATTGCAGTTAGAAGGAAGCAAACTGAAAGATTACTGGCAGAAAAGGAGAATATTGTGTTTAATAAACTGAGAAAAAAGCCTCTTACAAGTTGAACTGTAAGCAGTAGCCTAAAGTTTACCTGAAAAGAAGGGCAGGGGGCAGGTTTGAAAGAGGAATGCAAGTCATATCAGAAATTTTAGAATTGAAACAGCTGAAAGTCACTGAATAATTGGAATTAGGGATACAATACACCAAAATTAACTTGTATAAGCTCTCTTGGGCTCATCTGCCAACACAGGAGATTGGGGTTCAATCCCTGGGTCAGAAAGATCCCCTGGAGTAGGCAACCCACTCCATTATTCTTGCCTGGAAAAGTTTCATGGTCAGGGAAGACTGGCAGGCTACAGGCCATCGGGTCACAGTCAGACATCATTGCATATGCACACAGGTGTGCAGACAAGCTCTTCTAAGACAGCAAATAGGTTCTCACATATTTGGGACTGACATGTACACACTGCTATATTTAAAACAGATAACCAACAAGAACCTATGTATAACACAGGAAACTCTGCTCAAAATTCTGTAATAACTTAAAATGAGAAAAGAATTTGAAAAAGAATCAGTTCAGTTTAGTCACTCAGTCATGTCTGATTCTTTGCGACCCCATGGACTGCAGCATGCCAGAAAACATTGAGGGCAGGAGGAGAAGGGGACAACAGGGGAGGAGATGGTTGGATGGCATCACCAACTTGATGGACATGAGTTTGGGCAAGCTCTGGGAGTTGGTGATGGACAGACAGGGAAGACTGGCGTACTGTAGTCCATAGGGTCACAAAGAGTGGGACATGACTGAGCGACTGAACTAAATTGAGCTAAAAAACACATAAAAAGCATTCTTTAGTTCATGGACTAAGACAGATAACAGGTCAGATTTGTATCTGAAAAATAATACATATATGTATATGTAAAACTGAATCATTTTGCTGTACATCTGAAACTAACACAACATTGTTAATCAGCTACTCCAATATTAAAAACTTTTTTAAAAAGACAGGAAATATATACGCTTACTTCTCTCTATGTCCACTCCAAGCACACTGTCTGGCATAGATTAAGTATTCAATTTATGGAGTGGTAAATATACTGGCTTTAATGCAGAAAAGTATAAATACTGAAAACATTCCAAATGAGTCTTTATAGAACCTTACTTTACTAGGGCCAATGGGACAAATTCGGCCTATAATCTGTCGTAGTCGATGAACTAAGAATGCTCTTTATGTATTTTTTTTAACTTGGTTCAGTTCAGTTCAGTCGCTCAGTCATGTCTGACTCTTTGCAACCCCATGGACTGCAGCATGCGAGGCTTCCCTGTCCATTTCCAACTCCCGGAGCTTGTTCAAACTCATGCCAGTTGAGTTGGTGATGCCATCCAACCATCTCATCTTCTGTCACCCCCTTTTCCTCCTGCCTTCAGTCTTTCCCAGCATCAGGGTCTTTTCTAATGAGTTGGTTCTTCACATCAGGTGGCCAAAGTATTGGAGTTTCAGCTTCAGCATTGGTCTTTCTAGTGAATATTCAGGATTGATTTCCTTCAGGATGGACTGGTTGGATCTCCTTGCCATCCAAGGGACTCTCAAGAGTCTTCTCCAGCACCACATTTCAAAAGCATCAACTCTTTGGTGCTCAGCTTTCCTTATGGTCCAAATCTCACATCCATACATGACGACTGGGAAAACCATTGCTTTGACTAGACAGATCTTGGTCAACAAAGTAATGTCTCAGCTTTTTAATATGCTGTCTAGGTTTGTCACAGCTTTTCTTCCAAGGAGAAAGTGTCTATATTTAACTAGATGAAAAATATTTTAAAGATTATTTTATATGTGAAAATTCAAATTTTATGAAACTTAAGTTTTGTTTTTATAAACAATGTTTTATTGGTGCACACCCACACCTATCCATCTGCATACTATGATTGTTTTCACATTCAAACATCAGTGTTCAGCAATGCTGACAGTTTGATGGGTACACAAGGCTAAAATCCATGACAACTGGCTCATTACTAAAAGAGCGTGCTGGCCTCTGTTGTAGATGCCATTACAATTAAGTCATTTAGGACAAAGTCTTCTTGTAAATATGTCCCTAGAAACACTTTTATTTTTCGTTTTCAAAATTTTCTGTTTTTCAACAGATACCTTCCCCAGACCTTTGTCTTACTTTCAATGATTTCATTTGAGAGTTTTCACATTCAGCAAAAATAACACGTGTAACTCTTAGTGTTCTGTTAATTTCTTCTTTGAAGCCTCCTTCAAGATCAGGTGGAGAATGAAGTCACCCACCTTAAAGGCTAACAGGTAGTGTAGGTTTTATTCTCCCCAAAGCATTGCTGAACCATCGGGGATCTGTTCTTTGGTTTCTTGTGCCAAGCCTTTGAAATCCATGAGTCAATCTCAGTCCAGGAAAGTATGAATGAAGTAAGCAGCACAGATCCAAATGTATCCTGAAAAAAAACTTTGAGAGAAGCATGGATGCTAATAAAAAGACCATGATCACCGCTGACACCAATGTCTGCTTATGGTAGTTACATATAACATATGCAAACACTGGAGCTTTAAATTAAATACTCTTCCCCTTCCCCAATCTATTGGACTAAAAGGAATAGCAAACACACTGCACCCTCGCCTTCACTAAAGTGCTTTCCATGTTTCCATGCAGATTTAATTATGTTTTCCACAGTAAGTTTACAATTCAGAAACCAAAGGCAATCAACAAATATAAAGTCCTTCAGACACTGGACATATCCAGTATTATGGACATATCATAATATTCTTTTCCTTATTAGAACTCAATCCTGGCCATGGGTCATGAGCAATAATGAAGTGAATTGTAGGCAATATCTCTGAATCCCGCTGAAAGCTTATTCAAGGTTGTCTAGTATCCCGACGTAGGTCAAAGGAGCCTTTTCCCAACTTCTCTATCTCCAGAGAAAAGAAACCTAGCCAAGCGGTTCCAGGCACAGACACTCCTGCAAACTGGATTTTTTGGACTAGCTGGAGAATGGGCTCTCCAAAGAGACAGGGAAGAATAAATCAGGACGTGGACCAGAAACAGCCCACAGCACACAGCCCCGCTGTCCAGTTACTCAGTCCCTACTATCATTTTCAAATGAACAAGAAGCTTCTTTTGTTGATCTCACTGTTTTGTCTGTTTTTAATAAAACTATGTGTGTTAACAATGTTTACACTCATGTGACAGAATACAGATTTTGAATTTTGACAGAGAATAAATAAGGTCAGTGCTTGTTGATACCTTGTGCTAGAGATACCAACACATGCATACAAACAGTGAGAATATTCAGTGTAAAATAATTTGTCTTTTCAAAGAACAGCTGTAGCTATGTGAGCTCAGTGATGCAAAGTGAGTTTTTTCTCCTGATTTTTATTTCCTTTGCTAGCACATCACCCGGTATATGAGGGAGTTAGGATGGTTGAAATTAACTGAATGTACAAATGACTTATTTTACTTCTTTTGCCAAGAAAATGTAATTTTCGCAAACATAATGATAATGATGACAATATCCAGATTATCTAAAACTCAGCATCAAGAGGTATCATTTTGATGTTAGTAATGCTCTTATTAATGTCATCTACTATTTTATAGTTAATGCTTAAACTTCCCCTATATTGCTTCTAAATAATGTTATGTTACTGTATATTAGAAATCTAAATCAATTTCCATTTTACTGTTAATACCAACATCTTCTTTCCTTTATATAAAATCCTGTAATAATAGTGATAAGATTTGCAAAATTTTACAAGGTTTTATTGATACCATACTGTCTGAACCTCACAGAAATTTAATATGGATATCCCAAGCCTATCTAAAATGCGTACATTCTGAATAAGGCTAATATAACAAAGAGAAAACAGTGTTAGGTATTGTGATATTTTAATGAGACCTCTACTTTAAGAACACCCATCCCTATATTCATAGTAGCCCATGTCATCATGGGGAAAATAAAGTTTATTTTAAGTATTTCCATCTTTATTTTTAGTTCATGCAAATAATTTTGGATATTTCTTATCTTCACTTAATAAGTGTTCTTGTGACATTTATCATGATACATTTGCACCGAGTCTCACATGACCACTCTTTCCCATATGTCTACCATGTTCAAATCAAATAACATAATTTTGCATAAATGCTACATACCAAGGGAAGAAGTGAAATGAAGTCACTCAGTCGTGTCCGACTCTTTGCAACCCCGTGGACTACAGCCTACCAGGCTCCTCTGTCCATGGAATTTTCCAGGCAAGAGTGCTGGAGTGGGTTGCCATTTCCTTCTCCAGGGGATCTTCCCGACCCAGGGGTTGAACCCAGGTCTCCTACATTGTAGGCAGAGACTTTACCTCCTGAGCCACCAGGGAAGCCATAAGGGAAAGGTGGGAAGAAAGGATAAAGTGTGCTCACTATTGCAATAATGTTTTGCATAATAGAAAAGGGTACATACAATGTTACAAGGTTAATCCTGGTGTTGCAGAATCAGGGGAAGTTGTGAAAGAAAGAAGTAAATGAGATCAACTTCAAGTTTAGCCTCTCATTGCATCAGTGAAGGATGGTACCAATAGCTCCAATTCTTTTTAAGAAATGTATGGCTGCTGCTGCTGCTGCTAAGTCGCTTCAGTCATGTCTGACTCTGTGTGACCCCATAGACGGCAGCCCATCAGGCTCCCCCGTCCCTGGGATTCTCCAGGCAAGAATACTGGAGTGGGTTGCCATTTCCTTTTCTAATGTATGGCTATGTATGAGTAAATCTGTAAAATGCATGTACAAATCCTCAGTGTGCTCTTTATCTTTACCCAGGGAGCTCCATTTTTACCAAGAAACATTCAAACATTATTGCCGAAAGAAGATTTTTGCTTCCAGTAAGGAAGGTCTTAGATGGCAATATTTTTTTTTAACCCAAATTACACAAATTGCTTCAATCTCTGCTGGGCAATCACTGCAGAAGGATTCCCTAGTCTCTGCTCTAAGACTACTGGTGACTGAGTACCCAGCATCATTAACCCTGATGGTACAAACCACCCTGTTTTTCAAGGGCTTCAAGGAAAAAGAAAAAGCTCTCTTGAGGAGTATTAACATGGCTTGTTTTGGGTGACTTTAGAAAGTGGAATGAGGCCCAGAAGGCAGAAGTTATAAAGTTAAAACATATTCTGTTCAAAATGGAAGAGATGTCTTTCAGAGGAACCCTTTTTATTCCATTCTGACTTGTCTATCACTCCCTAGTCTTATCTTTTACTTTAATCAAGGATTCTATCAAATATTTGAGTAAAATTCTTTCCTTTTTTCCCCCTTCTGACCAAACTTAAATAAAGCAAGTACACGTTGAAATTTATGTAATCTTCCCTAAAAATGCAGGCTTTCATGCCTTTGAGCTTCTATGCCCACCAGGCTGAAAATTATTTAAGTTTTAGCAAGAAGCTAAATGTAACTAATGAGAGACATTAATAATATTCGACCCCCCCAAAAAAGAACCATTTTACCAACCCCATACTAACCAACCAAAGGGGGCTAACCAACCAAACCAAGCCTCTTAAGATCCCTGCTTGCCTCAAAATATTTTTTTAATGAAGTAAACAAATAATAAGCAAACGTATTAACTTTTAGAATCCTGTAATATTTCCATCTGTGAAGGAAATAAAATTAAATTTCCTCTCCATGTAAAGACTTCCTTGGTGGTTCAGTAGAAAAGAATCTGCCTGCAAAGCAGAAGACACAGCTTCCATCCCTAGGTCAGGAAGATTCCATGGAGGAGGATATGGAAATCACCTCCACTATTCTTGCCTGGGAAATCCCATGGACAGAGGAGCCTGGTTGGCTACAGTCCTTGGGGTCACAAAGAGTTGAACACAACTTAGTGACTAAACAACAACCACATGCATAGACTGAAACTGTTATTAAACTGTTTGTCTGCTAACACCCACACAGGCAAGAAATTGTGGGTTTCAGTCTGGATTTAGATTGTTTTGCATGATTTTTCTAGCTTTGCTTTCTTAAACTCCCTCATTCTGAGTATAGGTTAGTCTCTCAGAAGCTTTGTAGGGTAGTTATGCTGATTAAGAGATAATAAATATAAATTGCTTGACTATAAATAGACTCTTTCACCTATTTTTCTCAACTTCACAAATGACAAACACATAGACACATGTAAGATTCTATGTAGGCATAAAACATTCACATAGTTTGTTGCAAGCATCAAACTGAAAGACTATATCTGTGCTAAGGATACTCAAAGCAGAAAATATGTTTATCAAAATATAGAAATTTATTTTTTAAATCTATAATTTATTCTTCTTTTTTCACCAATTTGGATATATCTTACATAGAATAAAGTGAACAGCTCTATGTGCCTCTCTGTGGAGTTCTACATAGACCTACAATCATTAACTATCTTCTAACAGATCAAGATTTTTTGTTTCCACCTGCCCAGAAGGCGCTAATCCACGTCTTTCCAATAGGTACACTGAACCTTGTTCCCAAAAAGGTAACCAATATTCTGACTTGTATCATTATTAATTGTTTTGTCTATTCTTGAAAATCACACTAATGAAATCAAAGCACATGTCTTCTTATGTTGTTTTTTTTTTGGAGGGAGGTTAGTTAAACATGGTGTCCACAGAATTCATTCATAAGTATTTAGTATTTTTAGTGATTTTTTTTTTAATTGCTAAGCAGTAGAATAACTACTTCGATTCTAATACACACTTGACTGTTTGGGAAACTAATTGAAAGTATGGACAGACTTCCCACAGACTACCTCCTATACTCCTTCCCAGCATGCAGAAGTCTTTCTTTGTGATCCTCTCTGCTATTTTATCATGGTGAGGATAAGGTTTTATTTTCCATCACTATTATTATCAGAAATACCCCTCTCCCTGTATGTGTTTCAGCACCTTAAGGCCCATCAATTTCCAAATGAAAATTTATTCTTATTTCCCTGATTATTTATCTTTATTCCTCTCCTACTCTACTCTTTATTAATTGTCACAGCGATTTTATTGCCTGAAATCACAGAACAATTCTGAATTAAGTTTGAAGTAAGGGCATCATACAAAACAAATCTGTTGCATTGTGATCTATCATAAAATCACACTTATGTCAAGACTAAGAAGACTATGGCAGTTGGTAATGAAAATGGGTAAAAATCTACAAATTTAACAGTGATATTAGTGCACAGCTCACCAGTAATAAGCTCTTTTTAAAAATCTATTTCTTCAAATTCCATCTGAGAATCCCAGAAGGTCCTTGCTACTGAGCAATTTTTTTTTTTTTTTAATTTTAATGCTTCCGATGAACTCTCTAAACAACTTATTTTAATTGGAGGACATTACCCTAAGGAACATTTTAAACCTAAACCACATTGAGGAGCTTCAGACTTAGAATATGCCTTTTGCTAAGGAAGTTGCAATTAAATCATTTCCCTCCTGGAGGCACTGCTTAACATGTCAAAGAAAGAAATCTCTCCCGGTGAGAACGAGTAAACCTGAGGAAACTGACCATCTGAACTCTACTGAACTTTTTCTTAAATATTCTTTAGCTTTTATTCTGGACATATATTTCATTTTACAGAAGAATATCAGGTTAGATTTTAATAGCTGTCTCACTCCACTGGTATGTATAATGAGCAGGAGAAAAACGATGTACAACGAACTAGCTGATTGATTTTATGTCACTAGGGAGCTTCATAAATCTAAAGTTATTATTTTTCTTTCTGTTTACTAGCATTAACCTGCAGATAATATACCAGAGGCAAGTTTGTAAAACTTCAAGGATGTTTTCACTTAAAATCATTTGTAGGAATGGAAATAATTTTCTTAGAATATCTTGAAATATTTTAATAGCCTATAATCATTTTATCAGATAAAACTTTCTGGGGGAAAAACCAGCCTGGATTATTAAATAATGATAGCTACTATTTATTATACAATTATAATATGCCAGAACCTACGCTTTGTACTAGATGAACTCTAATATATGAAATGTTCCTTATACTCCTGTGAGCTACCAATTCTCATTTTTCCTTAGAAGGAAGGGAGCCAAAGTTCAGAAATGTTAAGCAAAATATACAAGATCACAAGTTTATACCAATGGTTATGTGAGAGATATGACTCAAATCTCTGTCTTTTTTGTTTCATTTTTGAAAGCTTATGCTCCTGCTGCTGCTGCTAAGTCGCTTCAGTCATGTCTGAATCTGTGTGACCCCATAGACGGTAGCCCACCAGATTCCCCCATCCCTCAGATTCTCCAGGCAAGAACACTGGAGTGGGTTGCCATTTCCTTCTCCAAATGCATGAAAGTGAAATGTGAAAGTGAAATCGCTCAGTTGTGTCCGACTCTTCGCGACCCCATGGACTGCAGCCCACCAGGCTCCTCCATCCATTGGATTTTCCAGGCAAAAGTACTAGAGTGGGGTGCCATTGCCTTCTCCATGCCTGCCACATAGGTCAGTGCAAAACTAAGTAGAAAAAAGCTACATATTTCCCAGATAGAATGGAGTATGGTAGAATGGAGTTTGTTGGCAAGACCTCTGTACACATTACCTATATCTACACAAGGCAAGTAATGAGAAACCTGATGCCCTAACTAGATTGAAATAGCTGTGCAATTAGAAACTTTTGCTTTCTTATCTAGATTGTGGCTATGTATAAGGTATACTTAAAACTCATTAGTAAGAACATAGCAAACATCAGTCCCTAAACGAAAAGCTTTCTCTGCATTAGCTTATTAAATTCCCATGAAGTAAATGCCATTATCCCAACATTACAGGTAAGAAAACACAGCTCTCAAAATTTAAGAAACTTGCCCAGCACCTCACACCCTAGGAGGTTTGCATACAGGCTGTTTCAATACCTTGCTCTGATAAGTAGGCAGTGATATTGAACTGATCAAGGTGAGAGGAAGACCATCAGATATACTGTTTTTAAACTGTGGTTCTTGGACTGACAATTGTTTGCTCAAAATCGCTTGACGGGAGTAGTTCAAGAAAAATGTAAACACTAGTTCAAGAAAAATGTAAACACTAGAAGAAAATGAAAGAAAGATATCATTTTTATATTTTAACGCATGGTATTCTGTGAAGTAAAGAGTAGCTATATCTGAGGTCATTAACATCAAATTTTATGAAGTGTTAAATATATATACATACATACACACACAATTTTAAGGTCCTTACATCATGTAAACTCATAAGGTATGACATATATATTTGGTATACATATATGTACAATATATGTATATAGGTAAGGTATATGTATATTTGGTATAAGGTATATGTAAGGTATAACATACATATTTCACATGGAGAAAAAATAACATAAATGTCTTGAAGAGCAATCAAAATAATCAAAAGGAAGCACTTACCATTGGGAGATATTTCTGCACTCTCTAAATACTGGGAAATGAGAAGCCCATTGTATTCGGGGGTAACTTCACAGTACTTGACATAACTGATAAGCTGTAACTCACTTGGATACTGAACATCTATCCATCTCATGTGCTTGGTGTCTCCAAGTCCACAATAAATTCCACTTCTATATGCCTATGTCTCTTTAAGGCCTAGGAGCATAGTCTAGGTCCAGGTCAGAAAGATGTCACACCATCCTCAGTCACTCAGGAGCCTTCCTGCAGAGAGCTTTGGATGAAAGCTACAGCAGAGAATGTTGCCCCCCTACCTAACAGAAGAAACGCGGCCCACGGGAGCCATGTGAGGTGTGATGAGGAAAGTGCAGAGGACGCAAATTCCTGTTACCATATTATAAGCTGTGATGCACCCCGCAGTGCACATGCTTAATGCCCCCATAGGAAAACTGTAGCAACAGCTGAACAAGAGAATATACTATATTCAAGAACACACCAGACTTCTCTGGTGTTTCAGTGGCTAAGAATCCACCTGCTAATTCAAAGGACACTGATTCCATCCCTGGTCCGGGAAGAACCCACAATGCATGGGGCAACAAACCTGTGCACCACAACTACTGAAGCCCCTGTGCCTAGAACCTGTGCTCTGCAACAAGAGAAGCAATCACAATGATAAGCCTGCACACAGCAAGGAAGAGTAGCCCCATTGGCCATAACAAGAGAAAGCCTGCGTGCAGCAATGAAGACCCAGTGCAGCCATAAATAAATAAACAAATATATTTTTTAAAAGAACATACCAATCTTTGAGAGTAAATGCAACCAAGATCAGCAACGGAGATTTGATCAATCTCCCCAGCCATGCCCTCATAGTGGCAGTGGGCATCAAAGCTTTATCTTGTACAGCCCGAGAAGGCACAACTTATTTCCATGCTGCTAACTGAATTAGCTGCAAGCTGTGAAGAATATGCCAGACGTGGATGTGACATGCAGGCAAGAGGTGACAAGCTTAACAAGAACATAGAGCTAATCAGGTTGATTCTCTTGAAGTTTGCAAAACATTTGTCCATGATATTGGAAAGCAGCAGAGAACTGGCCTTTTTTTTTTTTTTTCTTTTGTCTTTTAGCAGTACCCACTTCACATACAGAAGATCTTTTTGTTTACTGGAAAAGTTCCCTCATTTATCTCTGATACTGTCAGTGTAGGGTTACAGCACCCAGGCCATGCCAGTTGCAGACATAACAGATAAGCCCGTGTTTGAGAAGCCAAGAGCCCAACAGTTAGTCTTTGCTGAGATTCTAGAAGACAGGGTTAAGGAGCTTTGGGAGAGCAGCTAAAAGCTGGCCTTGCAAAGCCTATGGTTTTCTCTTAAGACTCCCCTAGAAAATGGTTTGTATACAGAAAGGTTCAGGAACATGTGAATCACCATTTGGAGCACTTGCCATAAAAGAGGCTATTTGAATTTCCCCAAAGTGTTCCTCAAGGTTGAACTCCAGAGATTACTTAGATGTGAGTTCCTTTAATGTTGTTATGCCCTAGAGAGTATCCTGACCATCCAAAGAATTCTCTGCATCAAACAAGAGACTACACTTGATAATCTCAACAGTTCTAAATGTTAAGCTTTTGAATTTTTCAACTACAGAGAAAAGAGGAGCAGATCCTTTTGGTTTTGCTTGCATCTCTACTTTGTTTGCCTTCCTCCCACTCAGCCCAAGCTATGGAACTTCACGGAGAAGGAAATCAAGATCAGGTCAACATCAGGAGCCTTCACATGGTCCCCATTTAGGAGCACCTCTTTTGGTAATGCTGGTGGAGAAAGAAACCCAACATGTAGACTCAGGACAAATAAACAGAGCATTAGCAGGAGCAGCCTTCATGGACTCAGCCAGAAGTGGAAGCAGCATGGCCGGGCAAGGTATTTCTGATACATTCTCAGAAAGTCTTATCATGTATTTTGCAAGTATTACAAACACATTTTTGCCCTCAGAAGATACTTTAAGCATGTCAACAGACACTTCCAGTCTCTCACTTGTGAGCAACAAGCAAGCGATGGGCCAGTTGTAGAAAAACAGCTAAAGTTTCTGTAGTGGAATCCCTCAACCCCACCTTGCATACTGACGTTTCTATGGGTGAACAGGATGAAAGCCAGATAGTCTTTCAACCCAATACTGAATTCCCCCTCCATCCCCCAAAGAAGGAAGGAAAAAGAACTCCCAAAAGACATTTCCATCACCATGGAACTGGAGAGAATAAGTTGATCCCAACATCATCTTTCTTTTGGTCCTTAGCATTCTAGGGAGCCATTAGAGGTGAGAAACAGGGAAAAGGCCAGAGCAGCTCAATGGACAAAAGATATAGATTTACCCCCCACCCCCCAACCACAAAACACCAGCCTTAGTCCTACTGGAAAAGGAATCTAGGTTGTCTCAAAATTTTGATAGGTCTAGTTCAAGGTCTTCAAGTAAGATCTCCTAAAACAGTAGACCTTCAAAGCTCACCCAACTGCATAAACTAGTCCTAGATTCTGCACATAACAGAATGAGGAAGAGTGCTTCTTTCCTGAAAAAGCTCAAAGTACTTCCTCAGTTCAGTTCAGTCACTCAGTCGTGTCCGACTCTTTGCAACCCGATGAATCACAGCACGCCAGGCCTCCTTGTCCATCACCAACTCCTGGAGTTCACTCAAACTCACGTCCATCCAGTCAGTGATGCCATCCAGCCATCTCATCCTCTGTTGTCCCCTTCTCCTCCTGCCCCCAATCCCTCCCAGCATCAGAGTCTTTTCCAATGAGTCAACTCTTTACATGAGGTGGCCAAAGTACTGGAGTTTCAGCTTTAGCATCATTCCTTCCAAAGAAATCGCAGGGCTGCTCTCCTTCAGAATGGACTGGTTGGATCTTCTTGCAGTCCAAGGGACTCTCAAGAGTCTTCTCCAACACTACAGTTCAAAAGTACTTCCTACTACCACCCAAACTGAAATCTCAGGTCATGCAAATGTAGACCCATCTACATTTCAAAGTCTGCTCTTCAAAGTCTGCTGACTGCATGTTGTCAGAGGTGTACCTCATGAATGAGTCTATGGAAGAGAACAGCATTGAGACCATTTTGCAGCCAGCCAGTGTGGTAAGGGACTGACCATCACTGGTACCATGATATCAGAAACCAATGAGAGTTAACTTGAATTCCATTTAAAAAATGAGCATGGGGACTAGGGTGCTTCCAGTTTAGATTTTCTTAATTTTAAGTGTTTTTTTTTTTTTTTTCTTTTCTTAAATCAATATATTTAAAGGAGAAGAATAATTTGAGATGGCTACACTCCTCTTTTCAAAAATTTTCTTTTGACCTTTAGGTTTAAGACAGTAATCTCAAACTCTGTTGACTACTGATTTGACAGAAGTACTCAAATTAACCATTCATACTTGATAATCTCATTTTCTCTGGTTTTTACCTTGTTTCCTTATCACTCAGCTGCAGTTGCTGGGTGCTGAATGTTAGAAATAACTTTTAGAAAGGTTAAACATCTGAAGTTATTTGAATGAGTCATGAATACTTTAATTTTTTGATTTCCACCTAAGTTTGAAATGATCTTGAGGGGCTGTGTTTATAAAACAGGACTATTAATAAAGGGTTAAAATGAAAACCCCATTTTGGCTGCTAGTGAAATAGGTATTTTGCACTAATCAGACTATTTGAAAAAGTGCTAATTGGTATTCTCTGTAGGTATTTCTCTGATGCTGCCTTTGTAAGATGTGGATTCTCTGGTGATAGAACTTCATTGAGCCCTCCACTCTATCAGATCCGGTGCACACTAAACACACAAAACTTACATACACCATCATACACAAAGTCACATTCACAGGCACACACAAGCACCTGACTCTTTGCTGTTTAGCTACATTATACATGTGTTATCCACAGGAAAATTGTCATTGCACAGTGGATGACAAAGTTTAAAACTATAAAATTGTACTTAACATACATTACAGCATGGTTAAAGGAAAAGACCATAGAGTTTGGAATCACACAGCCCTGGACTTGAATCCTTACTCATCTCACTGGGGGATTCTTGGGTTAATAACAGACTATAGCAGAGGTCTGATTTCTCGGTTGTGATGATTGAATCAGACCACACATCTAAAAGCACCTAGTACACGACAGTGAGACATTATAAACTGCTCCTTCTCGTTAAATTGCTAAAATATGTATGGCTGGTATGCTAGATATAGTGACCACAAGATCACATATTCTGGAAAAAAAAAAAAAGAGGGAATAATTAAACTCAGTGGAACTTGACTGATTCTACCTATTATAGGTATTTTCTATATTTGAATGTGCCTTAGATAACTATTTTTGAGAGTTAAGAAACTGCTGAAATACCTAATCCTAGGTTACATTTTTTTTTTTAAACCTGTTTTGGAGAACTGACGACCACTTTTTTAAAAGCTGTAATGGAATAATGCAAGCACCACCAGTGGAATCTCAAACCTACTGTATCTATCCCCTTTACCACCACTTTGAATAATATAATACTGACATGAAATTATATTAAGAACTCACCTTCCTAACCCATGTTGCTCTTACTAAACTAAATCATTCCTTACACAAATGCTAGAGTGTTATTTCAAAATAATTTATTTTATCATTTTTTCCTTATCTTCAAAATGTTTCCAAAAGCCTTTCATGTCAAAGTATACATAAAAAATTATATAAGTAGTGGCATATTGGGTTAAAAGTTGAGACTGGTGTAGCTGTTCTTGGCTGCTGTGAACAATCTCAAGGACTGATATTATTTTTTGAGGGGCATATATCTTTATGAGGCTGTTTATATTTTTGAGAATCATTTTCTCTAACTTTCTTCACTAATAATTGCAATGAAAAGAAAAAACACAATAGGAGCGAATCTACACTGACCATCTCAAACTTCTTAGGTGTGTGCAATGCATTTCCATGTTTCATCCAACAAACATCCTCTGGGGAACGTAACCTCCCCCTTTCACAGATGAGGAAAATTGACTACGTGAGTTACCTTAAGCACCAACATTCTTGTATATCCCAACATATTAATTAAAATTCTCAAAGAATTGATCTGGGAATTGAACACAGGCAGTCTTATTGCTGACTCCTCTCTCTTAACAATTTTTTAAAACCCAAGAAAGTTACTTTCGAGTTCCTTCACTAATTAATGCACTTCCTTTGTTGATGCTTTTATTCTGTCAGATTATTATTTAAGAAATTATTCTTGGAGCTAAACACAGTACGCCAGATATTTTTCCATTCTGGTCAGAGCCAAACTATCTAAAAATGGAACAACAGACTGGTTTCGAATAGGAAAAGGAGTACATCAAGGCTGTATATTGTCATCCTGCTTATTCAACTTTTATGCAGAGTACATCATGAGAAATGCTGGACTGGAGGAAACACAAGCTGGAATCAAGATTGCTGGGAGAAATATCAATAACCTCAGATATGCAGATGACACCACCCTTATGGCAGAAAGTGACGAACTAAAAAAGAGGAACTAAAAAGCCTCTTGATGAAAGGGAAAGAGGAGAGTGAAAAAGTTGGCTTAAAACTCAACATTCAGAAAACAAAGATCATGGCATCCGGTCCCATCACTTCATGGGAAATAGATGGGGAAACAGTGGAAACAGTGTCAGACTTTATTTTTTTGGGATCCAAAATCACTGCAGATGGTGATTGCAGCCATGAAATTAAGAGACACTTGCTCCTTGGAAGAAAAGCTATGACCAACCTAGATAGCATGAATATCTTTTGAATAAAAGCAGAGACATTACTTTGCCGACTAAGGTCCATCTAGTCAAGGCTATGGTTTTTCCTGTGGTCATGTATGGATGTGAGAGTTGGACTGCGAAGAAAGCTGAGTGCTGAAGAATTGATGCTTTTGAACTGTGGTGTTGGAGAAGACTCTTGTGAGTCCCTTGGACTGCAAGGAGATCCAACCAGGCCATTCTGAAGGAGATCAGCGCTGGGATTTCTTTGGAAGGAATAATGCTAAAGCTGAAACTCCAGTACTTTGGCCACCTCATGTGAAGAGTTGACTCATTGGAAAAGACTCTCATGCTGGGAGGGATCGGGAGCAGGAGGAGAAGGGGACAACAGAGGATGAGATGGCTGGATGGCATCACGGACTCGATGGACATGAGTCTGAGTGAACTCTGGGAGTCGGTGATGGACAAGGAGGCCTGGTGTGCTGCGATTCATGGGGTCGCCAAGAGTTGGACACGACTGAGGACTGAGCTGAAGACATACTCAGTTTCCCTGGTAGACACACCAAATCACTGATACACATTCAACTTTTCTTCACTAGCTCACTTCTTAAAGGATCTCTCATTCTCTACCTGCCTTTGTTTTTCTGGGCTTACTGTCACTGCCTTAAATAGTTAAAATATAAATAAAATTCATAGAGATACAGCACATAATTCCAGGTTATAATCAAGCATTTAAATCTTATTTCTATCATTCAACATAGTTAATTCTCTAATTTCCTGGTCACCTGAAAAATGTGATCACCTTATTATGACATTCTGTGTGTTATCTGAAAATATGCTAAACATGTCAAGAACAATAATAAGATCCCTAGGCCACCTTCCATTACATGTGGAATTAGTGTGTATGTATGTGTGTGTTTTATAAAGCCCAAATTGCAAGCCAGTGCTTTGTTTTATCCTGTGGAAATATCTTGGATGTGATTTGATTAACAAGAAAAAATACAACAGAATTAACCCATATCTACTAATGCAGTCTGTGAATAGGAAATTAAAACAATTTCAAAACAGAAGGAAAATAAAAGAGATTAAGGCAGAAATCATACCATGTTTATGCTACTTATTCCTGGGCTATGTTAGATGTTAATGAAATGTATAAAAATATCAATTCAGGTCAATCATCTTAATTATAGATGATGCTACTTTTAAGAACAATCAAAAGAAGCAATAGTTGAAAATGTTGCTCAACACATTGATAATTAATGAATGTGATAAAAGCCTCAGTCATTTTGAATTCTCTATCCTCAGATTTAGGGTAATTTTTTCATGTCTACTGAATTTTATTCAGACTGTTCAATTTAGTGTGATGAAGGCTCAGTCACTCAAACATGTCCAACTCAGTGCAACCCTATGGACTATATATAGTCCATTAGGCTGCTCTGTCCATGGAATTTTGCAGGAAAGAATTCTGGGGTGGGTTTCCATTTTCTCCTCTGGGGGATCTTTCTGACTCAGGGACTGAACTCACATCTCCCACACTGTAAGCAGACTTTTTTTTTTTTTTTTTTTTTACCACTGAGCCACCAAGAAAGCCCTCAATTTAGTACAGCTGATGCTGCTACGTCACTTCAGTCATGTCCAAATCTGTGTGACCCCCATAGACAGCAGCCCACCAGGCTCCCCCATCTCTGGGATTCTCTAGGCAAGAACACTGGAGTGGGTTGCCATTTCCTTCTCCAATGCATGAAAGTGAAAAGTTTAAGTGAAGTCACTCAGTTGTGTCCAACTCAGCAACCCTATGGACTGCAGGCTACCAGGCTCCTCTGTCCATGGGATTTTCCAGGCAAGAGCACTGGTGTGGGTTGCCATTGCCTTCTCCATCAAGTTTTAGTACAAGACACGTTTAAAAGACCTTGGTTTTCAAAATCAAAAGAAATTAATGCAGATTGGGGAAACACATGTTCAATCTCCAATGGAAAGAAAGCTCATGTATTTTTCAACATCTTTTTTTTTTTTTCCCCATTCAGATCACATGGCTGTAACTTTGAAAGAAAGAATTGAGCTACTGGCTCTAGTGAGAGGCATTCTAGTCTATGCTTCTGATCTTCTTACAGACCAGACCAACTCAGTGTTTTGTGGTGACATAGATGGGCAGGATGGAGTTAGGGGTGGGAGGGAGGTCCAAGAAGGAGGGTATATATGTATACATATAGCTGATTCATTTCACTGTACAGCAGAAATCAACACAACATTGTAAAGCAACTATAATTCAATTAAAAGAAAAAAAAAAACCAACAGAAATTGGAAGTCCTGAACATTTTCATCAAAATTTGTTCCACGTATCCAGAGGAATCATCCCATTAACTAAGAGGGTTAGCTTTCACACAGAAGGTTGCCTTTTCATTCCCAAAGTAAACAGAGGCATCTGTTCTACTTCTGCCTTGGCCAGACACTCACATCTGGGAGAACGACTGGCCAAGTGAGCGTCACATGTTCTCCTTGACTATATGAACCATAAGGTGATTAGCCAGGAAGCACCACACAGAGAAAACTGACCATAAAGTCAACCCAAAGTAAAGCGGGTCTGAGCTATGGAAGGAATAGAGCTTCCTAGAGAAATTATTTGAGCACCTGGGCTTATCCAGTTGTGAAGACAAGAAAAAACCCAGCCCCACTTCTTTCAACATATTTTACTGTGAGTTGGATTTCTCTCACTAGCAATCATAAGAATTTTGACCAGCATAATCATCCTTCCCTAAACTCTACAGAATTACTCCGATCTCATTCACCACTTCAGAGAATATAATAGGTGTGTTTTAGATGCATAGTAACTTGAGTAATTTTGACATTAGATGCCAGGTGTAATATTTAACCTGTTCTTTACCATGGTTTGGGCTTCTCTTGTGGCTCAGCTGGTAAAGAATCCACCTGCAATGTGAGAGACCTGGGTCCTATCCCTGGGTTGGGAAGATCCCCTGGAGAAGGGAAAGGCTACCTATTCCAGCATTCTGGCCTGGAGGATTCCGTGGACTGTATAGTCCATGGGGTTGCAAAGAATTGGACATGACTGAGCAACTTTCACTTTTCACTTTCAGTTCAGTTCAGCTCAGTCGCTCAGTCTTGTCTGACTCTTTGCGACCCCATGAATCACAGCACGCCAGGCCTCCCTGTCCATCACCAACTCCTGGAGTTCACTCAGACTCACGTCCGTCGAGTCCGTAATGCCATCCAGCCATCTCATCCTCTGTCATCCCCTTCTCCTCCTGCCCCCAATCCTTCCCAGCATCAGAGTCTCTTCCGAAGAGTCAACTTTTCACATGAGGTGGCCAAAGTACTGGAGTTTCAGCTTTAGCATCATTCCTTCCAAAGGAATACCAGGACTGGTCTCCTTTAGAATGGACTGGTTGGATCTCCTTGCAGTCCAAGGGACTCGTAAGAGTCTTCTCCAACACCACAGTTCAAAAGCACCAATTCTTTGGCGCTCAGCTTTCTTCACAGTCCAACTCTCACATCCATACATGACCACAGGAAAAACCATAGCCTTGACTAGACGGACATTTGTTGGCAAAGTAATGTCTCTGCTTTTCAATATGCTATCTAAGTTGGTCATAACCTCCCTTCCAAGGAGTAAGTGTCTTTTAATTTCATGGCTGCAATCACCATCTGCAGTGATTTTGGAGCCCCCCAAAATAAAGTCTGACACTGTTTCCACTGTTTCCCCATCTATTTCCCATGAAGTGATGGGACTGGATGCCATGATCTCTGTTTTCGGAATGTTGAGCTTTAAGCCAATTTTTTCCCTCTCCTCTTTCACTTTCATCAAGAGGCTTTTTAGTTCCTCTTCACTTTCTGCCATAAGGGTGGTGTCATCTGCATATCTGAGGTTATTGATATTTCTCCCGGCAATCATGATTCCTGCTTGTGCTTCTTCCAGCCCAGCGTTTCTCATGGTACTCTGCATATAAGTTAAATAAGCAGGGTGACAATATACAGCCTTGTCATACTCCTTTTCCTATTTGGAACCAGTCTGTTGTTCCATGTCCAGTTCTAACTGTTGCTTCCTGACCTGCACATAGGTTTCTCAAGATGCAGGTCAGGTGGTCTGATATTCCCATCTCTTTCAGAATTTTCCACAGTTTATTGTGATCCACACAGTCAAAGGCTTTGGCATAGTCAATAAAGCAGAAGTAGATATTTTTCTGGAACTCTCTTGCTTTTATCATGATGCAGCGGATGTTGGCAATTTGATTTCTGGTTCCTCTGCCTTTTCTAAAGCCAGCTTGAACATCTGGAAGTTCACAGTACACATTTTGTTGAAGCCTGGCTTGGAGAATTTTGAGCATTACTTTACTAGTGTGTGAGATGAGTGCAATTGTATGGTAGTTTGAGCAATCTTTGGCATTGCCTTTCTTTGGGATTGGAATGAAAACTGACCTTTTCCAGTCCTGTGGACACTTCTGAGTTTTCCAAATTTGCTGGCATATTGAGTGCAGCACTTTCACAGCATCATCTTTCAAGGTTTGAAAGAGCTCAAGCGGAATTCTATCACCTCCACTAGCTTTGTTCATAGTGATGCTTTCTAAGGCCCACTTGACTTCGCATTCCAGGATGTCTGGCTCCAGGTGAGTGATCACACCATATTATTTTAAAATTTGATAGTTGTTTAAACACCGAAGATAAGCCAGGAATAGAACGCAGCTTCCTGACTCCCCTGACAATGTCCTTCTTAAATAAAAACTTATTTCTTTTGAATAGTAAAACTGATTTTCTTGTATACAGTTCCACCCATTTTCAAACGTGGGGAGACAGATTTAAAACTGCATTCTCTTGCCGAGAAGTAACAAATATGCCCAAACATTAGTCTACTCAAAGAGAGGGGTGGGGAATTCTTTCCAGTGTGTACAATTTATCAAGGAGGCACAAAAATATCACTCTCATTTACTGGAGCTTAGTCATGAAAGCACATTTACATCATTAAAGAAAACATTTAAAAATTAAGCTTCTCTTTAAAATATATATTTACTAATTGAAAAGATATTTGCAACAACATTTTGACAATAATAGCCTATCAAGTTTTAATAAACTATAAGTAAAAGTGCTGAAATAGCTTAGTTTTTGTCAGTGATACCAGATATATATTTCAGAAAGACATGGGCTAAATATGGAGAGGCCCTGGACCTCACCTCAGCTCTGCACCTGACCTGCTTGGTGACCTTTGGTAAATTCTCAGCTTCTGAGTTTGAAAATTCAACTAGTCCAAACATCTTATTTTTAAATATGCAAGGGATAAAGTTTCACATTTTCTTAAAATTGGGACATTTGCTCACTTAGTACTCAATTCCAAAGGCAAAGCAGGATTTACATTGATACCTGTCATCATTATCCACGCAAGCCTAATCACTTATCCATTTATTCATGACTTTATTTTTACTTTCTTCAATTGGTCTACTCCTGCTTTTCATTTGTGCTGGATAAAAAGCCAACACTTTCTCTAAAGAGGCAGATAATAAGTATCTTATTACCTCATTTCAGAGTGGCAGATAAATAAACATCTTCTGCTTTGTAGGCTACATAGTTTTTGTTAGAATAATTCAGTTATATCATTGTAACAGGAAAGTAGCTGTAGACAGAACATAAACAAATAGATGTGATTCTGATACAATAACTTTATTCACCAAAACAAAAAGAAGGAAAAACTGACCATGTTTTGCCCAAGAGCTATAAGACTGACCCCTGCTTTAACAAAAAAAAAAAAAGAAAGAAAGAAAGAAAAAAAAATTGAATAGAACAGGTGGCACCATGGTAATATTTTTGCATGATTATTGTTTAATCCTCATACACACAATACCATGCATTTTATGTGCAGAATATGGCAGAAAATGAGATACAGATTTCCCATTCTCACAGGTTTTACATTTTTGTATAAGAAGAAATTCAACAGATTAATGTTAAATAAGTAAATTATATGAAGAAAAAGTAGCATAAAGGCATAGAGTACTCTTTCACATGTATTGATTAATCCAGAACTTCTTTCTGATAAACACTTGGGCAGAGACCTGTATGAAGTGAGGACACACTCCTTACAGATATCTGTGGAGGAGTGCTTCAGGAAGAAGAAAGAGAAAGGGGAAAAACTTAAGGACTTTGGGCTGGGAGTATATCTGCTCCTTTAAAGGAACAATTGGGAGTTTTATGTGAGAGAAATGAAGTCAGTAAGATGAATGGAGACATCCCTTGCTTATATCCCCTCCCCTCCCCCAACAACAATGATCATTTGGCATCGCTGCAAAAAACAAAAGTGTACTATGGGAGCTTCAAGGATAAAAGTTGGAGACTGTGAAGCCTCAGTGCAGTCCAAGATCAACAAAAGACACTTCAAGAGCTACTGGAGAAGGCAGATTCCCACCCACTTGATTTACTGACTATGGTCCCAGGTACTGACCCAGAAAACCGTTTTGTGCTGTTTGGCCTTCTTTGGCCTTGGCTCTGTCACCAGCAACTTATACCAAAGGACCTGGTAGGAGCTGAGCCAGCCTCAGCTGGACCTGAAGAGGCTTGTGAACTGAGTCCAACCCTCTCAAGTCCTGCAACTCCTAAAGGCCAGTTCCCAAACTCAGTCCAGCTGTCAATTCTGAAAGGACTCTGGAGTTGATTACCTACTTTCTGCCCATTACTCCTTGAGAAATATGCTATCTGAGCAAACGGGGAGAAATTTGGTGCAGAAGGAGCAGAGTAGAAAGATAACAAAGGTAATGCTTACAGACACACAACACACACAACACTCTACCAACTGCTCCAACACTCTCCTTGAGGTTACAGGCCAGCTCGCAGGCATGCATGCTAAGTCACTTCAGTCGCGTCTGACTCCATGCGACCATATGGACAGCAGCCCATCAGGCTCCTCTGTCCACAGGATTCTCTAGGCAAGAGTAGTGGAGTGGGTTGCCATTTCCTTCTCCAAATCTAGCTTGAGGACATTCCTATTTTAGGATATCATGGATTTGAGGAGTCTGCCAACTATCTCCCTACCTAATCAGTTTACACCTTCCCAGTTCAACCCAGTGTCCTCTAGAATACTTGTAGCAGGTATTAGGATGGGACAGAGCTAAAAGTCAGAGCCAACAGTTGGTTGAGTCCAGAAGCCAGAAACAAACTCTGCACCAACCTGAGCACAATAGAACATCAGTTGACTCATAGGTCAGTTTGGTTTCTACATTCTCTTTGATTATAACACCAGCTAATTCATTAATTTTATTAACATTTAGTTCCTAGAGTATGAATACCCTGTGCTAATCATAGTTATGTCAATATTTTTCAAAGTATATTTTTATAAATGTGTCATCATTTTTATCAAAAATGTATCAATGGTTATCAAGTGAAGAACACATCTTACATCAAAGCCATAGCAGATAAACCCCAGTCTTTGAGTGGTAGGACTGAGGTATGTTTCATACTATCATGCAGGTTTCCCCACTGGATTAAGCCCCAGCTATCCACAGTGATAACTGTCTGCTAACACAACTTTACAGGCTTTCTATATTCCGCTAACTTCTCTATTTCCATGTGGGGGCTTTCTGGAAATACCTTGCAAATATATTATTTAAATTTACATCTTTGTCCTACAAGCTGACTCTGGAGGATTCCAACATAAGACAAAGCTAATATAGGACTCTGATGTGCATTTAGTATGTTGCAAAGGGGAGGGGGGCCCCTTTATTCTTTGCCGTGGTCCCCAACATTTTGGCACCAGGGACCACTTTTGCAGAAGTCAATTTTTCCATGGACCAGGGGAGGGGGATAATTTCAGGATGATTTAGGTGCAGTACACTTATTATATATGTTATTTCTAATCCAATGCTGCCACTAATCTGACAGGAGCTACTGGTCTGTGGTCTGGAGGTTGGGGACACTTGCCTTAGAGCATATCCTTAGGTTCTTTGACCAATACAGTTAGGTGAGGAGTTTGGTTGTTAAATTATTTAGACTGGAGGAGTTTTAGCCAACGTTCCTTCATGTATTAGTTGTACGACTTTGGTAAAGTCAATCAGTATCTTCTAAGCCTCAGATTCTTCATCTGTCTGTACACTAACGATAATCTCTCCATCTCTCTTATTTTTATTCTTACTTAAAAAACACCTGGGAGAAAGATGTTACGGGGAGGGAGGTGGGAGGGGGGTTCATGTTTGGGAATGCATGTAAGAATTAAAGATTTTAAAATTTAAAAAAAAAATAAAATAAAATAAAAGTATACTTAATATGCTCAAAAAAAAAAAAAAACACCTGGGGATTTAAATCCTACAGCTTTTCCAGTCATGCCTTTCTTATTAAAATATTAAATACATACCAATCTATCTGAACATAGGTTTTACACAGAATATGCCTTTTATTTATTTTGTACTTTCCCTACTGTTCTGGATAGAAAAACTACTTTCAAAATCAGTATAAAGACATGCGTATTAATTTTATTACCATAATTTAGACAGGGAAACCTGTCTACATTTTATTTGGTTAATATAGGACATTTCTCCTACTGTAATCATTGGCCCTGCTTCTGTGATAATGCTAATGATAACTAATGATAAATATTTCTACCACTGTATTACTATTTTTTGAGGACTTAAGTTAAATTCTATAGAAACACAAAGTTCCTACAAGACAGGTACTGTTTTCCTTATTAGTTATGAAAACTGAGGTCCAGTACAATAACAACGATTTACTTAGTTTCACAGCTAAAAATCATTGGAGCCATTATATGGCACTAGAGCAAGAACTATTTGAAACCAGCTGATGTGTATTTCATTAAACATGTTATATTTTAAGCTAAAATCACCTTTCTCATCTTATACTTTTACCTAATACTAAATACTGACGTAGAGATCAAAGAAGAACAAATGGTATATAGTAAGTAGTCAATAACTGGTAGTTTGCACTGTTGATATTACTACAATAATTATTATTTTTAAAGTATATTTTGAGAATTCCCAAGACTTGTCAAATGTTATTTATTTTTATTTATTATATTTATATTTGTGGAAAGAATCACACATATCTAACCTTGGGAATCCAATACACAGACATGTGTCTGATATCGAAATATCTGAGATTTGGAATCTATGTTTAATCAAATTTTGATTTTTTTTCCTATAAAAAGAGCTCCAGTCCCCTATGCTATTACTAGAATAGCCACCACAGCAAAAGTGTGCGTATAGTGCAGCACACTCTCTAAGAGTGGTTAAGCTGTAGTTCAGCCTCATCATTAAATTCCTTTCCAGAATCCCTTGCTTGTCATTTTTTTGTTTTTGTTTATAGCTTCCAAATATGACTTTTAGGGTATTACAGAAATTCTGAGAAAATTTAATAGCCTCTGATAACATGCTTTAGGAGACGTCACTTGCACCCGACTCCAGTACTCTTGCCTGGGAAATCCCATGGACTGAGGAGCCTGGTAGGCTACAGTCCATGAGGTCACTAAGAGTTGGACATGACTGAGCAACTTCACTTTCACTTTTCATTTTCATGCATTGGAGAAGGAAATGGCAACCCACTCCAGTGTTCTTGCCTGGAGAATCCCAGGGACAGGAGAGCCTGGTGGGCTGCCGTCTATGGGGTCACACAGATTCGGACACGATTGAAATGACTTAGCAGCAGCAGCAGCAAACATGCTTTTCTCTTTAAACAATACAGTCTTCTTTTTGCAGCGAAAACTTTTCAGTATCCAACAACAGTAATTAATAAATGGCAAAGGCTTAATAGATTAATCAATGAAAATAAAATATAGGAACCTTTGGATTTTGAAAACTTGATGCAAATACCTGGAAAATTCTGGGTTACTTTTGTTTGCCTCAAACAAATCAAAACTTAAATATTTCCAAATTATCTTATGCGGTTTCCCATATTTCTGTTTTCTAACTTCTCTGAGCTAAGAAAGAAATGGAGTTCTAAATCATGTGTTTACTTCGGTGACTCAAATGAATTGTTCAAACCATTAATTTGTGGTAACGCACAATCAACAACAACAAGAATGGAATCTACATTTTTTAACAAGATTTTGCTGCTGCTGCTGCTAAGTCACTTCAGTCGTGTCCAACTCTGTGTGACCCCATAGACGGCAGCCCACCAGGCTCCCCTGTCCCTGGGATTCTTCCGGCAAGAACACTGGAGTGGGTTGCCATTTCCTTCTCCAGTGCATGAAAGTGAAAAGTGAAAGGGAAGTCGCTCAGTCGTGTCTGACTCTTTGCGACCCCATGGACCACAGCCTACCAGGCTCCTCTGTCCATGGGATTTTCCAGGCAAGAGTACTGGAGTGGGGTGCCATCGCCTTCTCCGAAGATTTTGCTATTCTCCTTGAAAGGGTAGAATCTATAATCCAATTAGGGTTACTTATTCTTCATTTGCATTTCTTACATTTATGTTAAGGAAAATATTTTCTCCACTTTAATAATCCTTCATTTCATTTCAGTCCAGTTCAGTTGCTCAGTCATGTCTGACTCTTTGTGACCCCATGGACTGCAGTACACCAGGCCTCCCTGTCCATCACTAACTCTCAGAGTTTACTCAGACTCATGTCCATTGAGTCCATAATGTCATCCAACCATCTCATCCTCTGTCGGCCCCTTCTTCTCCCACCTTCAATCTTTCCCAGCATCAGGGTCTTTTCAAATGACTCAGTACTTCACATCAGGTGGTGAAAGTAATCTTAACTTGCTCCAAATTTAGCTTGTAGATTTTAAACTTGATCAACCATCCCCAAATTAGGATTAAACGCTTGTTTCTTAATTGTGCACAAATGCTTGTTTCTCAATTTCTATAAAATCTTTCAAATTCAGTTCAGTTCAGATCAGTTCAGTCGCTCAGTCGTGTCCAACTCTTTGCGACCCCATGAATTGCAGCACGCCAGGCCTCCCTGTCCATCACCAACTCCCAGAGTTCACTCAGACTTACGTCCATCCAGTCAGTGATGCCATCCAGCCATCTCATCCTCTGTTGTCCCCTTCTCCTCCTGCCCCCAATCCCTCCCAGCATCAGAGTCTTTTCCAATGAGTCAACTCTTGACATGAGGTGGCCAAAGTACTGGAGTTTCAGCTTTAGCATCATTCCTTCCAAAGAAATCGCAGGGCTGATCTCCTGTAGAATGGACTGGTTGGATCTCCTTGCAGTCCAAGGGACTCGTAAGAGTCTTCTCCAACACCACAGTTTAAAAGCATCAATTCTTTGGCACTCAGCCTTCTTCACAGTCCAACTCCCATATCCATATATGACTACTGGAAAAACCATAGCCTTGACTAGATGTCAGTACTAAATAGTAAACTATTGATAGTGAAAAATGTTCCCCTAAGAATCGTAAGTTCCTTGTATAACCAAATTGGACAGAACACATTTTTTCCCTATATATTGCAACATTATTTCTTACATATCACTCTGTGATGGATTGTATTGACAAAAATACGCATAATTTAGGTGTCATAAAAACAAGAACTCCAAAAATGTATCATCTGAATTATAATTTAGCCTACAAAAGAACAACTCCTTTTCAATGTAGATGACTAGCAAAATACATTTAGCACAATATATTTAAATAAAAGTGCATTCTCAACCAATGTTTCTCAAAGACACTAATTCAAGATTCTATAGAGGGAAGAAAAGTGTTGCAATATAGATGCATGTTTATCATATTGAATCACAGCTGAAATTGCAACTTGGGACTTTGGGAAGTTTTAAATTTTAATCTTTTTGTTTTGTTCTTTCTCATGAAATATTCAGTTTCCAGTGGCAGCTCCAGGGTACATTTGAAACTTTTAAGACATGGCAAGAAAACCCAAAGAAAAAGAGTTTTAAACCTTACTGCATTTTTTAAAGCACAAACCAACTTTTAAATGGCTTAAAAAAGGAAGAGTCACAACATTCAAAAGTTCATTTTGCATATGTGCTCAACTTCAACCCTCATGAAGAATATTAAAGGTAAACATTAAGCAAACAAACCATATGGAGGAAGTATAAACTGGAAAATATTATAATATTTTAAAGTATAGAGAATTCTTGTTTTTAATATATGACATAAAGAGACCTTTTTAAAATTGTATTACAGTTTCTATCAGAAATAGAGTAATGTTTTCCTAATATTTCATCTTAAGAAGAGAGGCTATTTTGGGTGCATCTTCATCACAATGAACAATTTTATAATCATCCACATCCCAGGTTTGTCAGGAAAATAATAGAAGTATTAGATTGCTTCATCTCTAGAGTTGAACAAACACTTAGGACTCTTTCCTTTTTCTTTACCTTTTTTTTTTTTTTTCAGAATGTGTGTCGGGTTAAAAGAAGGCAGGAGAATCAGCTTACTGTAGAGCACTGTTATCTTCCTAAAACCTTCTTGGTTGGGGATGTGCTGCTTATTGAAATACACCAAGGATACTAGCCAGGGCAAAGTGCCATTTATTCCCTTGCTAACTTGATCAGCTGTCACTAGGTGTAGGATTCACCAGAGTATAAGTCTATTCTCAAAAGATTGTGCACTAATATATATGAAATGTATCTTGACAACATCTTGAGAAATAGTCTTTTCTGACAATAGTCAGAAGGTGGCCCAGCTGGTGATTTTTCCTGATTTGTACTTACTGTTAAGAAAACAATCAGAAAATCACCCCTAGAGATTCTGCAGATTGGGTGTCCATTCTCGTGAACAGAATCTCAGTTGTGTGTCACTTTAAAAACACATGTTTTTAAAACAAACATTTTGTGTGTCCTAATAGAAACCTATAAATTGAACAAAATTGTGTTTTAATTATTTTTGTGAATCTAGTATTATTTTAGGAGCAATTTATGACACAAAGGAGGAATAGAATGATATCTTATTTTTCCTAAGAATGGTTTATAACCTAGACTCACCTGACAATAGCTGTGAACATCTTAGTTCTGAATATGAATATTTATTTATTGGTAGTATTGTATGAACTATAATGGCCATATTTCATAATGGTAAAGTCAATGAAACAGACTGAAAAGTAATCTATCATTTGTGAGTTGATACATATAAAAATTTTCACAAGAAAATGCAAATTAGATTGTATTGCTATGTATTTAATAAAATACATTTTCATGAAGGAGAAAGGTACAATTACTTGCAATTGAGATTATCTCTGTCACTATGGAATGTGATTTTGAAGAGTTGATTCAGATATCAAAATGGGCCAAACAAATTTCACATGTCTTAAGATTAGTATTTGGTCAAAAAGTGAGATGAGGAAAAGTCAGGCAAAGAAGAAAGACTGGAGAAATGAGGGGACAGTGAAAAGAAGAGCTCTAGGGTAGAGAAAGTGCTCAGTTGCAGGACAAATAGAAAACACATTTGGCCATGAAAGCCAGTGTAAGACTTCTGGACCATGATGATGGATAGCAGACACTCTGATATGTCACCCCAATCCCTCCTTTCTTGAGGACCTGTTGATCCCACGGCTGGCAGTCTGTCAGCAGGCATCTTTCAGCTCTTTCAGCAATTATCTCTGCTGAAGAAAGCCACCTTGATCAAAGTCACACATACCATAAAAGATCAATGTGGGAACATAAATCTGATCATCTGAACATCTTGCCTTAATCTGGGATGGTTCGCAGGGCCATTCTCATTCTGGAATTTGCTGAGAAGTTGGGCACAGGTGCTATTATAAATCCATCACATTTTGACCTCTCTGTCCACTCCTGCTCTCTCCTCCCTTCCAGAGGTACGGATTCCAAGTTTTCCTTCATATAAATTTTCTACAAATCATAGTCCATCTTAGAACTAGCTCTCCCAGGAGCCCAACTGTGACTCCCTGGGGATGAGAAGAAAGGATATTTGACAAAGATGTTGATGAACAAATTTTGCTTATTTGCTGTAAGGAAGGGAGTGCAATAGGATCTGAAATGGAAACCTCTTTAGTCTTCTAAATTATGTTAACTCTGAGAGAAACAAAATTTTTTTTTATTAGTTTCCCCTCCTCTCTAACCATTCATCTACTTCACAAGAGGGGTAGTATGTTTTCTGAAAATTAATGAGTCAACGTACATTATCTTTATTTTAAAACCACTGAAGAATTGGGGTTGTGCTTGTGGCTTTCCAGACCTTAGAAAAGTCATAGCTTACTTCATATCTAATTATGTCATGCTTTTACAGCTAACTGTGCCACAGTTAATTTTGTATTTTAGAAAATGTCTCCCGAATCTAAGTAAATATTCATATCCTTATTCTTATGTCTTGAGGTAGTATGAGAATAAAAAAAAAAATACTCCTTGAAATAAAGGATAAAGGAAACTCGGGTTAAAAAGTAGAATCTTTCACTAACTAGCTATATGGTATTCACCAAATCTCTGTCATTATTATATTTTAATCTTCCCTCATAAGGTTAATAAGTTTAAGTTAAATAGCTTACATAAGTCACTGATAACTCCATAGAAAAGGATAAAAACTACTTTTTCATCTTATTTGAAAATTTGATCTATTAGTAATTGGGAGTGCTTTACTGAGAAGCATTCTGAATCTACAGCTTAGTTTTTTTCTTTTTTCAGGAAATACTCTTATACTACCAGTGGATTGTTGAAGCTGACTTGCAAAGGCGAACCTCGAGATAACACAAGTTAGGTTCCAGACTACTGCAATAAAGCAAACCTCACAATAGAGTGAGTCACACATTTCTTTTTTAGTTTCTTGTGTGCACAAAATTCTGCTTAGAATATAGTATATTCTTTCAACTGTGCAATAGCATTATGTCTAAAAAACAATGAACATACCTTAATTTTAAAATATTTTATTGCTAACAATTGCAGACTACCACCTGAGCTTTCAGTGAGTCACAACAGCAATACTGAGGATCATTGATCTCAGATCACCATAATAAATGTAATGATAAAGAAATGTCTGAAATACTATAAAAATTACCAAAATGTGACACAGCGACACAAAGGGAGCAAGTGCTGGTGTGCCGATAAACTTGCTCAAGGGTCGCCACAAAGCTTCAATCTGTGAAAGCACAACTATGGGAAGTGCGATAAAACGAGGTGTGCCCACAAGAGCCAGTTATATGATTAGAATTTGTGTGAACTGGTTGTTAAACATAAATATCCCTAGTAGACTATTTATTTTAAAAAATAAATAATGAGGACTTCCCTGGTGGATTTTCCAGGCAAGAGTAAAGGAGTGGGGCGCCATTGTCTTCTCCGACTGCCCCCTAGAGCCAGTTATTAAACATTTATTAGCACACAACTAGGAAAATCCCATGGACGGAGGAGCCTGGTAGGCTGCAGTTCATGGGGTCGCTAAGAGTCGGAGACGACGGAGCGACTTCACTTTCACTTTTCACTTTCATGCATTGGAGAAGGAAATGGCAACCTACTCCAGTAGTCTTGCCTGGAGAATCCCAGGGACGGAGGAGCCTGGTGGGCTGCCGTCTATGGGGTCGCACAGAGTTGGACACGACTGAAGCGACGTAGTAGTAGTAGTAGTAGTAGTAGTAATAGTAGTAACAGACTTTCTTTTTTGGGGCTCCAAAATCACTGCAGATGGTGACTGCAGGCATGAAATTCAAAGGTGCTTGCTCCTTGGAAGAAATGTTATGACCAACCTAGACAGCATATTAAAAAGCAGAGACATTACTTTGTCAACAAAGGTCCATGTAGTCAAAGCTATGGTTTTTCCAGTAGTCATGTCTGGATGTGAGAGTTGAACTATAAAGAAAGCTGAGCACTGAAGAATTGATGCTTTTGGACTGTGGTGTTGGAGGACTCTTGAGAGTCCCTTGGACTGCAAGGAGATCCAACCAGTCTATCCTAAAGGAAATCAGTCCTGAATATTCATTGGGAGGACTGATGCTGAAGCTGAAACCTGATGAGAAGAATTGACACATTTGAGGAGACCCTGATGCTGGGAAAGATTGAAGGCGGGAAGAGAAGGGGACGACAGAGGAAGAGATGGTTGGATGGCATCAACAACTTAATGGACATGAGTTTGAGTAAACTCCAGGAGCTGGTGATGTACAGGGAGGCCTGGCATGCTGTAGTCCATGGGATCGGAAAGAGTCAGACTGAGCGACTGAACTGACTGATCAGATATTTTACTGTATGACAATGTTGTAAGTGCTTGTGTGTGTGCTCAGTCACTCAGTCGTGTCCCTGAGTCTCTTGTGTCTCCTGCATTGGCAGGCGGATTCTTTATCAATGTGTGACCTGGGGAGCATATGTTAAGTGATTAACTCATATCAAATGCTTTAATTAGATATCAGCAAGTCTGTGGAGTAAGCTGTTACTATGATGTTATCGTACAGATGAGGAATCTAGGACAAGTTGTTTGATCCCTCAATCTCCATGGCCCACACTTTGAAAGTGGTGAAATCAGGATCTCAGTCTAAGCAAACTCTGCCTCACAGACTGCTCCCAAACACTTTAATGTGCTTTACACTTAGGTTGACGGTCATCTCTGCCAGGGAAGGAGAACTGAAAAACAGCCAGAGCTATCTTACTGTGCATCCTAGTCTATGCATGTGACATTCCCCAGGATTACACAGAGCATAGTTTAATACGTTACATCTGTGCTTCAGCGTCCTCATCTGAAAAATGTGGGCAGCAATAATTTCTACTTCTGTCTAACTGAGGTTGAAATAAGGTAATATTGGCAAAGTGTTTATCATGGCATCTGATATTTAGCAAGTCTCTTATTTAATCTCACGTGCTTTCTTACTATGTGCTATGAACAAAGATTATCATTTTATATAATTATAGCAATTTTATAGAAGCAATGATCTTTTGAAAATTCAAGAAACATGTTAGAGAAAGAATGATAAGAAATATGGTAGACAATGCAGAAAAAGGTTGTTATGAAAGAGAGAATTCTGGGGAAATAAAACGTATGGAAGACATGAAAGAGAAAATATATGACAGAGAAAAAATATGGACTTTAAGTGAAACCAAAGAGAGAAATGAAGAAGGAACAAAACATTTCATAAAATTCCTGAATAATCTTAATGCTGATAATGCTATTATTAACAAATTTCAAGATAACTTATAAACAGGGTAGACGATTCCACCTACCTTTAACACACACTATTACAACCCTCTCCAGATACTCTTGTAATGTACTTAGAAGTGTTTGCCAAGAGAGACTGAGATTTTTGAAAGCAGGAGTTGTATCATTTTACACCTGCTCAAATTTCTATCATTTAGCAGCCTCTGTAATATAGACAGAACTCAATAAAAGTTGAAATTAAATATTAAAGTTTGAAACATTTAAATAAATATGCCATGTCTTGTGAATTTTCCATAACACAGATGCATTTAAAAATATATGTATTCTTATTATCCTTAAATTTCATTTTATGATGATTTAGAAGTTGGTGACTGTTCCACAAAATGGTATGCTGAAAGAGAATCTACATTTTATGGCATATTATTCAAAATTAACTTTTATTGTAAGTATTTGCCCTAAGTAATGATCATCAGAAACTGAACAGGAGGGATGGCAGAAACATTAGCTGTGCTTCTAAGTTGGTAGTTGCCTACAGATCCATTCTACTCAAATTAATTTAGGTCCTTTGGCACATTTTTACTAAACTCACATTATTAAAAATGCAAAATATGCCAAGACAGATACTGAAGTATTTCAGTGTGAGTTGCACTAAAGTTTTTTACTGGTACACAGTTATGAAATATTCAATAAATGTAAAGCATAAATATAAACATAATTATTGCATAACATTTTTAGTAGAAGAAAATGGGACTTTTCATAAGTTCAGAGGAGATGTTATGATGATTAGTTATTGAAATATACATTACAGCAATATTCCAAATAGGAGGAAACCCTTGACTTCATAATCAGAAGGCAGCACGCTCCTTGTCCTTGTGCTCTCAGGTAGGTTCTGGCTGAAGCTTCTACTTGACATAGATGGTGGAGGGACATGTGCGCAAGGGGAAGGAAACTGGAGCAGCATTTGGCCAGTAAGCTTTTCCATGAATACTGTCATATGAGTACTTTAAAAAAATATATTTATTGACTTATTTGGCTGTGCCAAGTGTTAGCTGCAGCACACAGGGTCTCTGGCCTCTGTTGTGGCATGCAGGGTCTTTTTTGGAGAGGGAGGGAGTGTATTTGCTTTACAATGTTTTGCTAGTTTCTGCTGAATAAGCCCTTCCCTCTTGAGCCTCCCTCCCATCTCCCCCATCCCACCCCTCTAAGTAATCACAAAGCGCAGCAGCTTCTCACTAGCTATCTATTTTACACATAGTAGGATCTTTTTAGTTGTAATATGCGAACTTTTAGTTGCGGCATGTGGGATCTAGTTCCCAGATCAGGGATGGAACCCAGGCCCTCTACATGGGTTCTTAACCCATGGAAGCATGGAAACTTAACCACACTGGACCACCAGGGAATTCCCCTGTCATCTGACTTCTACCCGTATTTAATGACTGATGTTCTGAATCAATAACTTATTTTCATTATGATTAAAATTTCAGAGCATAGTTACTGATCATTTGAGACAAGACCTTATGCTAAATACAAGAGGTAAAATTGTGCGTTCAGTTACTCATTCATCCAACAAGAGAGTGAAAACACATATAATACATAGCTGAATCTGTGCTAAGTTCTGGGAATGTAACCGCCATAAAACACAGCCCCCTTTGTTTAAAGCACAATCCTTCTATCAATAGAAGCCCATGTGGTTCAGTGGAAAGAGCATGTCCGACAGGATGAGATAGACTTGCCTTCTATCCTTGTACTCCTCACCTATTCTAACTGTCCTGTAAACCAAATAAACTTGCCAAAACATTTCTCATTTTTAAAACTGATGGACTGCCAACGTATAGGATAATTGTGAGAACCAAGTAATATATTCTGAGAATCTAGCATAGCACCAACAAATTATAGACACTGAGTCAATGAATTGATCATATCTTCTTCATAACATCTATACCAATGTTACTATGAATACATTTTGTATAAATATATGCTATGCTATTTATTAATCCTCATATTATACATTATTTAGTCTCCATAAACAAAGACTTTGATTGCAAGTATTGCTATATGATTTTTACCGTACACCTATAGTCAAGGCTATGGTTTTTCCAGTAGTCATGTATGTATGTGAGAGTTGGACTGTGAAGAAAGCTGAGTGCCGAAGAATTGATGCTTTTGAACTGTGGTGTTGGAGAAGACTCTTGAGAGTCCCTTGGACTGCAAGAAGATCCAACCAGTCCATTCTAAAGGAGATCAGCCCTGGGTGTTCTTTGGAAGGAATGATGCTGAAGCTGAAACTCCAGTACTTTGGCCACCTCATGCGAAGAGTTGACTCATTGGAAAAAGACTCTGATGCTGGGAGGGATTGGGGGCAGGAGGAGAAGGAGACAACAGAGGATGAGATGGCTGGATGGCATCACTGGCTCGATGGATGTGAGTTTGAGTGAACTCCAGAAGATGGTGATGGACAGGGAGGCCTGGCATGCTGTGATTCATGGGGTCGCAAAGAGTCAGACATGACTGAGCGACTGAACTGAACTGAACTGATAGTTAGATTTAAGAATTTTCATATGATCTTAAGATTCAGGGAAATAAAATCCTCTCTAGATATATGATTGTTCTTACACTACTGATTGAAGAGCTTCACTTTAACATAACATTCACTGTCACATAACAGTGTATAACATTCTATACTTGTTAGAATGACAAAAATATAGATAATTAGTCATTCAGCAATTTATGAATAGCTCCTATTTTGGTAAAAGAAGGCCCTGACTATTAGGGAAATAGAAAAAATACTTTAAAGATATTATAAATAAACTAAGTCTAAGAGCCAATTCTGACTTGTTTTTGGAGGTCAAATTTTAACAGAGAAGGGAATACAGAAGAATATTGAAGAAATTGTCATGTATAGGTATCTTCTATGTATAACATTAGGCATGATGCTAATCACTTAAAAATTAGATATATCAAGATAGTAAGGATGTAAGATACATGATATTGCCCTTAATTTGCCAGGAGAAACATGAAAAAGGTAAGGAAATGGGCACCCACCAGAGTATGAGTTTTTAAAAATCCACACATTATTTGCCCCAGGTGATATGACAGGTTAGCAAAGCCACATTTTAATCACAAGTGTATGGATCTAGTATCTTTTGAGGAGAAACATCTCTGCTGTGAAACCAGGTACCAAGTTTTGGGTAGGCCAAAACTAAAGAAATAAATCTAATATTGCTGCATGACTATGTGTGTTTTTACTCCTTCAAATATAATCTAAATCTTAATAATCATAGAGGTATCTTCCATTCCCAAAATGGAAGAATAAATTAAATTCCAAAGCCTGTATCTGAAAAGTAATTTTCATATTTGGTAGTGAGCTGAATTATTACCTATTTTTGTACAGTATTATAATATGTGAAGATCTATTATTATTTATTTATTTTTAGAAACTAGTTATAGATAGACTAATGTCCATTTCCCCTATGGTTGCCAACACATGTATTAGGTTTTATATGATATGATAACCAGTATAAAATTCATAATGCTAATTTGAGCCTTTTTTAAATGAGTCAGACCAAAAAAAAGGCCAAAAGTAATTGGAGAGGAGGAGAGCATAATGCTATGCTTGTTATGGCTCAATATTTCTGGATGACTAAGAAATGTACAGCAAAGCTTATCTATTAAGTAGTTCTCAGAAAGCTGGTCTCAGACTTAATTCCTCTACCTCCAATTCTAATTGTTAATTCATGTGTAAATACTAATCCACCTCAAGAAGTAGCAATGAATGTTATCCAATATAATGTGCATGATGTGTGATGAACTAAAGCTCTGTATGTTCAAAGATCAACTGTGGCTTTCTGTGTATTAGTGCATTCCCCTCCACTACTAAGAGGAAACAAAAATAGCTAACCCTGGGCTGTATTGTACACTGCCTTCTCATAATTTGTGCTGGTATCTGTCTGTCTGCATTATTTCCTTTGGTTTATCACTAGCAGCAAACACATTAGTAAACATCATTAGCTTGAGTCTCGTAACTACAATCAAATTATCTTTGAGCGGAGAAATAACCACGCAAGAAACTGTTTGCCATTAATGGGATCTGAGCATTCCACTGAAGAGAAAAATCTGGTTATAATTGTTGAAGAATTGCATATCAAGAATTCCAAAAAATGATTTCCAGGAGTCAACATTATCTCATTAAAACTATGAAAATCCATTGTAAGAAATGAAATTGATTTTAGAATATTTGGAAAACAAAGGAGTCCAAGCCTGATAAATAGAAGTTTGAGTTTGCATTTGATGGTTAGGGAAAATGGTAGGAGTTAAGTTTCCTGAGGTTACGATGTTGTGTGGTCTATACGTACTCTAGAATATCACCAAGTGTCATACCCCTTTAAAATTGTCTTTCCAAGACAGAAAAGTAATCTAAGACATTTCTTTAATATTCGTGCTTTGAAGTGCAATGTTCAGTTCATCAGGAACATCTAAAAAATTTCCCCAACTTCAATTTGTATTACTAAGAATTCATAATCTCCTAACATTATCCACATTCAAATGAAATACTTCGAAGAGCCTACTGCACTGTGTATTCTCAAGCAAAGATGGGACCACAAGGAAGACACTCTCATTTATGTTCCAAGAAGCAGCATTTTAGTCACTGTTGTATAGATATGTCTTACAGAAGTGCGGTTTAAAAAAGAATTTTTTTAAATGAATGGTAGGCTATTAATAATTTTAGATCTAATGTTTAATTATATGCCTCCAGCTTGAGAGTTAGAATTTTACTGTATAATGCCACTTTAAGGATAAAATTTTCACCCTGTGACAATGTTAGTTGTTTATACGGAATGAAAGCTCTTTAGAATTGAGCCCAATTACCCATTCTTTGGGCTTCAGCAATAAAATTAAGTCTTTCCAAAATCACTGTGTTATTTTTCCAAATGAGTGTCTAAAAGATTTTTTACATTCAAAATAGAAAACTCACTTTGCATTTAGATGTAATGAGGATATGTGCATTTTTTATGCTAACATTATTCCTGAGGTAACAATTCAAAATGACTGAAACTCCTACTTTGAGAAATATTACTTGGTGAATCAATAGATATGAATTTGGATGAAATGTAGATATATGATGAAAAGCAGGATTGATCTTTCATTAATCCTTAATGGTAACAATTGTTGGAAAAGGGGGTGGTAGAACTGCCTGTTATCTTAATGCTTTCTCATTATCAGGTTGTCTAGATAAAGTACAAAATGGCATACTAATTCTGAAAAATCTACTAAATCTGCTTCATCTAAGTCCTGGGAAGTCAAAACCACAAACATTAAAAACTCAATAACAAGCAGTTTCTACCTAAAATATATTCAGTTTAGGAATAAATCAAAATGTGCATCTTGCTTTGTGATGAAAAACCTTACCAACTATTCCAGCTTATATTATTCTATGTTCAGAGCATCACAGAAATGATAGTCAATAAATATAGATGGCAATATACATAGAGATACCATTGCTTAAAATTTGTGTCCAAATCATCTAGGTAGCTTGCTAAAATGTAGTATTACAGACCAAACCTAAACAGATTCAGTATCTCCAGAGATTAGAGCTGAAGAATCTATATTCATCTTTACATGATGTGTACACCTATTAATGATTGAGGTCAGCTGGGATAGAAATTTAAAAAGGAAAATTTGCATTTTGTTATAACAAATTTATTAACTTATTGGAGGAGTTCCTACTCTCTCTGGTCATTATCCCTAAAAGAGGGAGAGTCCTACATTATTCATGTTTCAACCAACCACATGTTGCTGTTGGAATTTATTGAATTTCACTCATCCTTATATTCTTATAACTGCAGACAAGGTTTCACACTTTCCCAGGTACTGCTTTAGTGGCATTTCACAAATTTCGACGTGGAGTGCTTTCTTAGTTCTTAAATTAAACATATTGCACAACACTTCTGGCTTTTTGATATGTAACTCAAAATACAATTACAAATGGAAACCATTTTAAAACAGCAGTTAGAAATAGCTGAAATAATGCTATTGCTATAATAGCATTTCAAGTATACTGGAGTTTAAATAAGGTTTTGGCTGTTGTCTCAATTCCAAAGACTAATCTACCATGATTTTTATGGAACAATGAGCTATAAATTTAAAACAAGTATTTGACTAAAGGGTGGGATACACTGGATAAAGAAATGACTCATGCTCTAGGCGGGATGAAGCCTGAAGGCATAATGTTTCATCACGTTACTCAGAATGGTGCATAATTTAAAAATTATAAATTGTTCATTTCTGGAATTTTCTGTCTAATATTTTCATATAACAGTTGACTTTAGGCATCTGAAACCATAGAAAGTGAAATCTCAGATATGGGATCTCTCATACTTTTTCTAGAGATCAGTCAGAGAGATTTGACATCTTAATATTATTGAGCCTTCCACTTCAAGAGCATATTATATTGCTTCCTTTACTTAGAAAATTTTGATTGCTTCAGTCATTATTTCATAACTTTTAGTATAGATCACACACATATTTTTTTAGATTCACATATATTGTGCTTCTCTGAGCCTATTATAAATGTTATTTTATATAAAAATTTTCTCCAGTTGATTAGCGTACATTGACTATATATCTTACAACCAACCATGCTAAACCCACTATTTGTAAGAATATTTTTTACAAATTCTTTGCGATTTCCTATGTTAAAAAATCATTTCATTTTTGGATATACAGTTTTAAAGTTTACTTAGCAAAATCTATGACTGTTACCATTTTATTAAATTATCTAGGACTTCTTATACAATGCCACATTTGTAACTTAAATAGTGTTTGCACTTTCATAAATTCTGTGAGACAGAGAGGAAAAATAATGGGAATTCTTTTAGTATAATTTAGTCCACAGGCGCCTTTAGTGACATTTCTTCAGGCGAGAACGATGAGTTTTTTTCTTGGAGTTTCAATTGCCTGCTGCCTCTGCCACAGTTCTAGGCCTGGATTCTATCTTCAGGGCACAGGCAGGAGAGATAACAGAAGAATAAAATTATAGGAAGAAAAACAGATTTCCTTTACACTCTCCCTCTTTCAAAGGCCCACTTTCCTGGTCCTCTGGTAAGAAAAATAGAGAGATTTCCCTCAGAATTATTGATGACCAGGTTGCCTAATAGCACTCTAACAATCAACCTCTGATCAAAGGACTGAAAGAAAGGCATTAACAAAAAGAAAAAGCAAATGGGATATCTACATGAGCTTCTCCAAATTTTGACTTTCTTTGCAAGCATGCCTGCTTCACAATTTTCAAGTAGCCATGTTTTGTCCAGAAATTTCAGTTGCAATCAGTGAGAAATGAGGCTCTAAAAAGCCTGTGTTTTCTGGCACTAGTAGGATTAGATAATTTAAATATAAAAATATTATAAAAACATTTAAGAAAAATATGCAAATATTATGCAAATTTTTCAAGGAAATAAGGAGAAAACATTACTCAATTCCTTGCATGAAAGCAATGTATCTTTGAACACAAGATCAAAAATGGGCACAACTTGAAAAATTTGGGGCCAAACTAAATCATAAACTTAGGTGTATATATTTATATGTAACTCATACAATGGATTAGGGTAGTTATTAAGATAACTACGAAAATCTATACTTAGTGACTGGAAACTATCTTTAAGTTAGCATGTAAGTACACAATACAAAATTTAAAATTTTTTAATTAAAATTTATAATTAGCATAATATTTAAATGTAAAGACTCTGATGCTGGGAGGGATTGGGGGCAGAAGGAGAAGGGGACGACAGAGGATGAGATGGCTGGATGGCATCACTGACTCGATGGACATGAGTCTGAGTGAACTCCGGGAGTTGGTGATGGACAGGGAGGCCTGGCCTGCTGCAATTCATGAGATCGCAGAGTCGGACACAACTGAGCGACTGAACTGAACTGAACTGAACTGAAAAATATGTCAGACATGTATGTCAATATGTAAATTATATGCCTTTAAATAATAAAAACATTTAATTATTAACAGTGGTTATATTTGGGTAACGGAATTCTGACGATTTTCTTTTGCTCTTTTTGCATCATTTCTTTTTCTAATTTTCAATAATGTACCTTGATTTGTTATGTAAAATAAATGTAAATGCATTTGCCATATTGGTAAATGAAATACTTTTTAAAAAGTTTTTAAGCACATTCAGTTCAGTTCAGTTCAGTCGCTCAACCGTGTCCCACTCTTTGCGACCCCATGGATCACAGCACGCCAGGCCTCCCTGTCCACAATTTTCTAAAACAGAGAGGGAGAAGGTACAAAATGTGTTCTGTATTTTGAATTTTAAATAGAGCACTACTGATTCTAAGAACTTGATCCCAGTACCCTAGATACTGAATGATTAAGGAAGCAAACATTTTATTTTATAATAATTATGTGCATTTTGAAATTGCTATTTTGTTGAGGGTTTTTCTTCATGTCATGGGTTTTCAGTACCTTATAATAGAGCCAGGCTGAGGACCAGTTAACATTAACAGTGTACAAAATCATAAGACCTGGGGTCAAACAGTGGGTCTTTCGCTTCCTCTTTGGGTGATCTTAGACTTGCTCCAAATTATTTTCAATGACTGCTATAAACCTGAGTTGAATAGTTTCTCTTGCTCTACTTAACAGCCATACATCAATGTTTGAAACAGAACTGGCAACTGTGGGAGTTTCTGAGAAGCATAAATGAGACTGGAAGGTAATTGTGAGATGAAAAATTATTTTTCATAGCATACCCCTAGAATCTTTTGAATTTTATATGGTGTGAAGTGAAATCAATCCTGAATATTCACTGGAAGGACTGATGCTGAAGCTGAAACTCCAGTACTTTAGCCACCTGATGCGAACAGCTGACTCACTGGAAAAGACCCTGATATTGGGAAAGATTAGAGGCAGAAGAAGAGGGTGACAGAGGATGAGATCGTTGGATGGCATCACTGACTCAACAGACATGAACCTGGGCAAACTATGGGAGACAGCGAGGGACAGTGAGGCCTGGCGTGCTACAGTCCATAGGTTGCAAAGAATCAGACATGACTTAGCAACTGAACAACAACAATACTTTACCTATTTAAAACTAAAGTACAAAAAACTGATGGCATGAGAGAGACATAATGAAAATAATCTGGAAACTAATTGTGTGAACACAACGACTAATTGTGCAAACTAAAAAATGACTAATTGTCTGAACACATAAACATGGGAGAAAAACTCAAGAATGGGTAAGCAAATAACAGAGTATGTACAAATTTATAAATGGTATAAAGTTGAAATAATATGAGTTGCTTATTGTTTGATCTTAGCTATATTTGGTTTTAGCTTAAAAATCAAAGTGATTACTTCTATTGTTATACACACATATACCCACACACCATATATATATGTTAAACACACAAACACACATATATGTAATGGTATGTATATGTAAGTGTATGCATACACACACATATAAAAATTCCATTCACATAACTTAACATATACACATACCATATATAGGATTATGCAAATTAAAACAACATTTTCTATCTCACAGTTTATTAGTGTTAAATGAGCTAATTCATGCAAATATAGGCTAGATTATAATACTCAAATGTCAGCTCTCATTATAGTTACTATTACTATAAGCACATATTAAGCATATTAAATGAAAAGTTTGGCTCCTACTGGGTTCGATTATTTTATGTAGAATTGCTCCCATGAAAAATGGCTGAATGACAACCAGAAACAATAATTTTAAGCAGCTGCCTTTCTTTTCTCTTTCTATGGTGGCTTATTGATTATGGTACTTCTCTCTATGATCAGCGTTCATAAGGAGCTCTTGAATTCAGTTTTTACACTTCAAAAGAAGCACTGCCTTCTTTTTAAGGTGCTGTACAGCTCTACCCCAAGGAAATTTCATAATGTAACAAATTACATACTTTACAGAGAAATAAACCTGCACATATCCCAAACATGCTACACAAGCACATATTCACAAACCCCAACTACATAATTTAGGATATTTATTTAATATATTTAAATGAACCTAATTAAAAAATATTTCTCTGTTCTTTAGTTTCAACTATGGTAATGTAACAAGTGGGACCCTCTGAGGCCTTCCCAGAATAGACATCTACCCGTGTCCTCCACCTGCCTTTTGTCTGTAGGAAAACTTTAGTCAAAGAATAAATTTATTCAAAGAAGTAAGACGATGCAGAAAGAAAGAAAAACAGTGAAGCAAGATAAAATAATAACACTTCAGCCATTAAACAAAGTCAAGGACCTTTAGTTCATCTTCAAGGACTACAGATAATATTCTGAGCCATGTCCTTTAAGCTGTTTTGCAAATACTGAAACCCCACGAGGTAGAAGTTAACTGTATACTGCCAACAAAGACATAGACCCCCAGACCAGTTGGTACCTAAAGATTGATGATGCTGATGCCTGATTACTTCACCACCAACCACTCAGAAAAATCTCCATGAGCTGGTCACTCCCTATTTCTTTAATACTACAAGACCCGTTAGAGTGGGTCACACAATCCTGAGGGCATTAGCACATAGTGGCTCCCTTTACCTGGCAAAGCAACAAAACTACTCTTTTCTACTTCACCCTAAACTATCTCTGCATTCCTATTTGGCAATGGTGAATAGAGGCTGAGTTTCAACAACAATAAGACAGTTCTATTAATCACAATGTTCACAAATATTGTAATATGAAATAATGTTTAGCCTGTTAAATTCTTGAAATGGTTTTAGTTTAACTGGTTTATAATGATTATTGTAACATGGCTAAATGAAAGAAAATCATGATATAATAGATTAAAAATAAACAATATCTGTATATATATATATCATATATTATAATAAAATCAGCAATAAGGAAAATCATTTAATTTACCTAAATGTTAACAGTGGCTCTGTTCATGTAGAGAAATTAAGAGATAATTTTATTTTTTCTTCTGTTAATATTTTATAGTTTCTAACATATTTTACTTATTACATTTTATATCATATATGTATATAATAATGCATAAATAAAGTCAAAAGCTGTTTGTAAGTTACACATTTTTTCCAAAAGTTTTAAGGCAAATTGTAACTTTAAAACATATACACCCACCACTTAGGAAAGAGCCAGTGTATTTATTACTATTTTTTCTGTTTTGTGATTTATTAATGTCAGTAATCCTATATATTTAATGACTCCAAATTTTTTAATATGTGTTATTTTAATTACCTCCCCCCAAATAGTAAAGAACACTTCTTACTAATCTTAAGACTGTTAAAACTATTGCTATTTTAGAAAGAAGATGAACTCCTTGGATGTTTCATATGAGAAATAGAAGAACATGAAGGATCATTAACCTGTCTGTTCAAATTTGAGTGTGGGTTTATATTAAAATAATTATAAAGTCAAAATACTCTCAGAATTTGGGAACAACATTTTGGGGCAGGCATAACGACTAGATCAAAAACTCCCAGGACCTAGGCATTATGAGTTACATAGTAAGACTATTACATTACGCTGGTAACTGCTTATAATTTTCACCACTGGTAGTTTTGGAATAATAATATCAAAGCAAATAATCTAACAATATAGTCAATAGGCTCTTCAGAAATATTCAATATAATGAAACAATAAAAAAATGTTTGGTAGTAGAAATGTCTGGGAGTAGAAGCTTAACTTTGAATTACAAAGACATATATAATAAACTATAGAAACACTTAATACTGATTTCCAAAAGAAGTAGTAATTTAAATATTGTTAATTTACAAGTGCTTATTATATCTTGATATAGGATAGAGATGTGATATACTTAATATACTAGGCGTAGGGATTTACATTAAATAAAAAGGATGTTAGTCATTTTGTTTAAAGTAAATATTTCAGATTCCATAAAAGCAGAAGCCTCAAATGAAATATATTATTTGTTTTTTGTCCCCTACAGAATACAAAATATATGCTGCATTCAGTAATTGACATAAATGAAGTATTTCTTATTGAGTGAAAGTTGCTCAGTCATGTCCAACTGTTTGCGACCCCAGGGAGTATACAGTCCATGGAATTCTCCAGCCCAGAATACTGCAGTGGGTAAAAGTGAAAGTGAAGTCACTCAGCCATGTCCAATTCTTTGCAATCTCGGGGAGTATGCAGTCCATGGAATTCTCCAGGCCAGAATACTGCAATGGGTGAAAGTGAAAGTGAAGTCACCTAGCTGTGTCCACTCATTGTGACCCCATGGACTGTAGCCTGCCAGGCTCCTTTGTCCTTGGGATTTTCTAGGCAAGAATACTGGAGTGGGTTGCCATGTGCTTCTCCAGGGCATCTTCTGGACTCAGGGATAGAAGCCAGGTCTCTCACACTTCAGGCAGACTCCTTACCATCTGAGCCACCAGGGTGAGTAGCTGTTCCCTTCTCCAGTGGACCTTCCCAACTCAGGGATTGAACCCAGGTCTCCCACATTGCAGGTGGATTCTTTACCAGCTGAGCCACCAGGGAAGCCTAAGAATACTGGAGTGGGCAGCCTATCCCTTCTCTAGCAGATCTTCCTGACCCAGGAATCAAATCGGGATCTGCATTGCAGGTGAATTCTTTACCAGCTGAGCTGATAGTACAAGAAATTTCTTAGCCTACATATAATTATTGAGAATAACAAAAAATTTTCAAGATGCTCCATAAATTAAATAGTTCAATATTTGAAAGTTTAACTATTGAAGACTGAGGTTGCTGTGTTAACTACAATTATGTTTATAAGACAATTGGTTTAAAACTATTATTATAGAACAAAACAAAATTTGATATCTGAGGAATCAATGTACCAAATACGTAAATGTGCTCTGGAGGAAAATCAGTCCTGACTATCCAAATTCTAGATCCATATTTGACTAACACTAGTTGTTTAAAAATACCTATCAGGATGGTTTCCTTCAACTAAAGTACATGTTTACTGCAGCCACCACTGGAACAGAAAATCTGAAGAACTTTTAAGCAAGTTCCTTCGGCTTCTAGTCAACAACCAACAGCTCTATACACATACATTATTTCATAATGAATGCACATCAGCAGAGAAGTACAATTTATTTATTTTTCCTTTAAAATATACAGTTGCCATTTGGATTCTGCATCTCAATGGCTCTGTTTCTGACGCTATATCTCAGGGGCATCATTTAAAGCGACAAGCCTAAAAATCATGGCTCTCCTTCTGTCTATCCCCATGTCTGCTGAAGAACCCCACATCTGTTCCCCAGTTTTGCTTGATTAATAAAGATGTACAAAATAGGAATTATCTTCTCCCCTTCAATTGGGAAAGAAACACAGAGGGCTCAAGAATATTAAACAAATTATGGATGAAGCAAAATCTTCCCCATCAGCTCAATGCCAGGAGGATTAGACCATCGTTTACATACAGATAGCCTCTAAAGTAACTGAGCACACACGCACAGCCCCTAATTTTAATGGTACATCATTTTGCTAGAGTTGAAAGGATCTTTTTCTCCTTAATTTCAGAGTTGAAAAGAGATACTATTTTGGTGAAATCACAAGGATATATATGGGTTCTAGATCTGTGTCTGTCAACAGTCTTTAGTAGGGTAATTACATTGTCATACTATTTGGGTTTAAATAATAGTGGTTTGTCACACAGAAATTGCTCATATTTTTCTCTTCTATAGCTTCTCCTTCACAATCTTGAGTTTACTCAAAGAGCATTGAGTATGGTTTGAGGAAAGAAACAGTGAAAAAACACAAATGGAGAATATATTTACTTTATATTAATTCAAGTTGTATTGATTGAGTACCTTCTATGTCATAATTAAATAAGAGAAAAAGAAATTTAAAATATTATTTTGATTAGCTACATTAGTTTTCAAGGATGTCTCAGAATTTATTTTAATAATGCCACTTTTCTGAACAGTTAGGCAAATTCCCATATTTTTATCTCTATATTAAAGACAGCAAAGGACATCCTAAAACAAACACTTCTTTGCTTATTTCCCAAGAATACATGACTAGAAGTGAAATTTGGGACAAGCAGTATGCAAATTTTTAAGACACTGGCACTTCCGTACATTTCTGGCAGGAAAGCAATTGGATTCAATTTTCAATGAGGAACATTTGACAATGTGTATACAATTTCTTTCACCGTTAACAATAATCTATCTTTCTGTATATATGTCACATTTTGCAATTTAAACGAAGTGTTGAGATCTAGGTCATCTCACATTGGGGGGGGGGGTAGTTATTTTTGTAATTTATGCCAAAGCAGTGAAAACTCCTTGAGTAAGTGGTTAATAAAACAGACCCTTCATCTTCTATGACTATTCACTGCAAATTTTATTACAGTTATACCAATTGAAACAATTGCTCTAAATTAGTACAGGCTCTGCCAACATTTGACTGAGATTGGGGTCCTGTTTACATTAAGTGCAAAGTAATAGACATTTGAGGCACCTGCTTTTCAAGAGTGACTACTAGATATAATGGATAAAGCATAGGATCTAATGTTACCATAGAGAGGAAGGCATTTTATTGTTCCTTCAAGGTTAGTGATTTTGTTCTGTTTGTTAACTAGTAAAATCGTGTTTGTAAATCACTTAATTTCCAGTTTATACAGCCAAAATCTACTATATCCCATTTCAAATCCCTACTACATAACTAAAGAAGTGGGAAAAGCAGTGACTACTCTAAGGACTTTTAGCAAAAATAGTATCTCCAGGTTACTGAAACACAAAATCGTGATGGAGTAAATTATCACTGGTACACACAACACATATTTTAAAGCTTTCAACTTAGTAGGTTCTCACAAAACTAATCATCATAAATTTCTGTAAATTAGATGTCAGTAACAATGAAAAGAGGCATAAAAAGATGAGAGGAATTTGACTCATCTTTCTTGAAACTGAGAAATGTATTGTTTTCTACTGCCAACAACACTGTTGGTATTACCTATCATGTGAAACTTTTTAAAGAATTAGTTGGAGCAAAAAAAAAATAATAATTTCTCAAAAAATATTTTTTTGTTCTCCAGTTGAGCAATATCACATGCAATGCTAGACACAATTTTATCATTTACCACCAGAATCTTCCTAAAGAGCAAAACATAGAGCATATTTAAAAGGCTGAATCTTTGCAATGATGTTCTAACTTCAAGCCCCCAAAAACATGCCTTAAAAATTCTAGCTATCTGGAATATTCTGTCTTTGAACAATGGAAATCTAAATTCGTCTAAATTCATTTGCACAAGCCAGTCAATATTCAAGTTACCTACTTTAGGGCTGGATGACATATTTACTAAACTTGAGGCCCAGATTGATTCATGCTAAAATGAATTAAGTTTGTGAGATACAATTTTACAAAAGTAAAAATGGATAAATATCTAAATTCTAAGCTTAAAACTCAGAACAGTAAATTGATTAAGTCTACATAGAAGCTCATTGCAAAGATTCAGCCTTTTAAATATGCTCTATATTTTGCTCTTTAGGAAGATTCTGGTGGTGAATGATAAAATTGTGTGTGTGTGTACTCACACATATACTCAAGTTAATACCAAATTCTGTATTTTAAAATTAGCCAGTGTACTTCATTACAGTAACATAATAAAACAGAAATACTTTATTTTAAAAATCACTTGCTATCAAGAACAAGAAAATTATGTTCCCTCTTACTATTCCTTTTCAACATCATATGACAGTTTCAACTATTGCAATATGATAAGAAGAAACAGAAAATATACAGGTTGAGCAGAAACAAAACCATTTTCACAGATGACATGTAGATGGTCCAGTGGCTAGGATTCCATGTTCCCAATGCAGGGGGCCAGGTTTCAATCCCTGGTAAGGGAACTAGATCTCACAAGTCACAACTAAGAATTTGCATCCCAAAACCAAAGAATGCTATCACGAACACTGAAGATCCCATGTGCCACAACTAAGACTTGGCATTTTTAATTTTTATTTTTACTTTATTTTGCTTTACAATACTGTATTGGTTTTGCCATACATTGACATGAATCAGCCACGGGTGTACATGAGTTCCCAACCCTGAACCCCCCTCCCACCTCGCACCCCATATCATCTCTCTGGATCATCCCCATGTACCAGCCCCAAGCATCCTGTATCCTGCCTCAAACATAGACTGGCGATTCGTTTCTTACCTGATAGTATACATGTTTCAGTGCCATTCTCCCAAATCATCCCACCCTCTCCCTCTCTGTCAGAGTCTAAAAGTCCGTTCTATACATCTGTGTCTCTTGCTGTCTCACATAGAGGGTTATCATTATCATCTTTCTAAATTCCATATATATGTGTTAGTATACTGTATTGGTGTTTTTCTTTCTGGCTTACTTCAGTCTGTATAATTGGCTCCAGTTTCATCCACCTCATTAGAACTGATTCAAATGTATTCTTTTTAATGGCTGAGTAATACTCCATTGTGTATATGAACCACAGCTTTCTTATCCATTCATCTGCTGATGGACATCTAGGTTGTTTTCATGTCCTGGCTATTATAAACAGTGCTGCAATGAACATTGGGGTACACGTGTCTCTTTTAATTAATTAATTAACTTTTAAATTAAAAGGTTAATATGTAAAAGTCAGTAGTTTTTCTATATACCAGCAAAGGGCAAGTGAATTGGAAATTAAAACACAATACCATTTATATTAATACTCCAAAAATAGAATAATTAAATATATCAAAATATATAGATCTATATGAGGAAAACTACAAAACTGACACTATAAATTTTTAATAAAAGATATCAAACAAAAGCTAGATAGATATTCTATGTTTATGGATAGGAAGACAGTCTTGGCAGGATATCTTCCTAGTTTGATCTTTAGAGTTAGAAATAAAAAATCCCAATGAAAATCCCAAGTTACTGTTTATATGGAGAGGGAAAAAAAAGACCCAGAATAGCCAACAAATTACAGAAGAAAAACAAAATCAAAGATTTGACAGAAACTGACTTCAGATTTTAATAAGGTTACAGTAATCAAGACAGTATGATCTTTGTGAAAGGACAGATCAATGGAATAGAGGGCCAAGAAAATAGACCCAAGTAATTATAGTCATTCTTTTAAAAAAAGGAGCACAGACAATGCAATGATTAAAAGACAGTGTTCTCAACAAATGCAACAAATGGTGTTAAAACAAATGGACATACACATGCAAAATAATGTATCTAGAAACAGATATTACACCATCCATAAAAACTAATGCAAATGCATAACAGACTTAAATGTAAAATATAAAACACCCAGAAGATAACAAAGGAGAAAACTCAAGTAACCTTGGCATGATGATGACTTTTTAGATACAACACTAAAGGCATGATTCATAAAATCAATAATTGACAAGTAGACATCATCAAAATTAAAAAAAGGTTTGTTTTTTTTTTTTTTTTTTCCTGCAAAAGACACCATCAGGAGAAGGACACTACAAGCCACGGATTTGGAGAAAATGTTTGCAAAAGACACATCTGATTAAGGAATGTTATCCAAGGTACACAAAAAATTCTTGAAACTCAGAGATAGGGAAGAAAAAGAAAACATGATTTTAAAAAGTAGCCAAAAGACCTAAAAGATACTTTAGCAAAGAAGATTTGGAGATGGCAAATAAGCACATGAAAAAATGTCCCATATCATGTATCATTAGGGAAATGCAAATTAAACAATGAGATACCACTATGCTGCTAAGTTGCTTCAGTCGTGTCTGACTCTGTGCAACCCCATAGACAGCAGCCCATCAGGGTCTCCCATCCCTGGGATTCTCCAGGCAAGAACACTGGAGTGGGTTGCCATTTTCTTCTCCAACGCATGAAAGTGAAAAGTGAAAGTGAAGTCACTCAGTCGTGTCCAACTTCGCGACCCCATGGACTGCTGCCTACCAGGCTCCTCCATCCATGGGATTTTCCAGGTAAGAGTACTGGAGTGGGTTGCTGTTGCCTTTATGACTATTAAAATGGGCATAATCCAAATCACTGCTGACATCGAATCCTGGTAACAATTTGGAGCAACAGGAACTGTTATGTGTTGGTGGTGGGAATGAAAAATGGTGCAGCCACTTTGGAAAACAATTTGGCAGTTTCTTGCAAAACTAAGCACACTTATACCAGAAGATCCATCAGTCATGCTCCTTGGTATTTACCCAAATGAGTTGAAACTTTATATTGACATATATAAACAAGATGTTTTCAGCAGCCTTATTAACAACTGCTAAAACACACAGCACTGTAAATCAACGGTACTTTGACAAGATAAATTTTTAAAAATTGCCATAACTTGAAAGCAATTAAGATAGCCTTCAGTAGTTAATCAATAATTAAACTGTGGGATATTTAAACAATGGAATATTATTCACAACTGAAAAGATATGAGCTAAAATCAAGCATTGAAAAAATGGAGGAAATGTAAATGCCTATTACTAAGTAAAAGAAGCCAATCTGAAAAGGCTATATAAATTATGATGCCAGCCATGCAACATTCGTTCCAGTAAAGGCAAAAATGCAGACAGGAAAGAGTTCAGTGACTGTTACAGGGGAAGGACTTATTTACAATAAACAGAGCACAGAGGATTCCTAGGGTAGTGAAAACACTCTGTATGATACTGTAAAGGAGTATACATGTCATTATACATCTGTGAAAACCTAGAATGTACAAGAGTGAAGCTCAATGTAAACTATGCACTTTTGATGAGGATGATGTGTCAATGTAGGTTCATCAACCATGGCAAATCCATCACTCTGGAGTGCTGATAGTAGGGGACACTGTGTCAGTTGGGGGCTAGGGATTATTTTTTCAATACTTGCTGCCTTGCTTTGCTGCAAATGTAATCTTGTTTCTGAAAATAACACCTATTTAAGAGATGAGAGGAAGCAAGATAAAAAGCAAATAAAACAACAACAAAATGAAATGAAATAAAATAAATCATTTCCTAAGTCAATATCTGTGTATTATAAAATCTCTTTGCAGATTAGGACTAGAAAGAACCATTCCTGATCTAACTCTTTATAATTCAAATAATGCAGTTTATTTTTAATTTTTTTTGGTTTTTTTAAGTTAATAAACTTTGCAAAAAATTATACAACCTTTTCTTATACAAGGGGTTCTGAAACTTTCTAGTTTCACAACACCCTCAGAGTTTCGGTATTTTCTGACCTTACCCCATGCCAAAACAAATACAAAGTACTAACATTTCCAAATTATATAATAAGCATTTACATCCTAAAAACTTAATAGTCATTTGAAAAAAGTAATAATAAATTATAAAAGAAAAATTTTACCTCACTTTTAAAAACCGCAATTACCACTGATAGTAATACTATGCCTGAAAAGCCCCACATATCTTCTCAACTCAAGAAGCCAGATACCACCAATCTCATTAATTGTTCCACATAGATTTCTGACATTTTATTTTTGCCTTTAGCATCATTAATCACAATGATGGAAAAATCTAAATTGTTAAAGATACGATACTATCAAAGCAATGTAACCTGATTTAATGGTAAAGCACAGAATTATCTCAAGCTAATAATAATGAGGCATACAGTACCAGAAAAAGATCAAATTTGCTGTGTTTTCTTTGAAATGGGAAAATATCTTGTGGGTCTTGGATTATCTCAACTCACCATTTTGAACTGATGATTGTATAAACTTTTTAAGATTTCCTAGTATTAATATTTACCACATTTTCTTTAATATTGGATTAAAGTGTCATAAATATACTTTTGAAAGCTACCAAGTGATATTTAGAAGATACATTACTTTAAATATTACTGTGTTAATATCCTCCAACATTCTCCAGTTGACGGTTGTTCAGCAGCGAGTTGTAGTTTTGGAGTTTTCACAGGAGAAGATGAGCGTAGGTCCTTCTACCCTGCCATTTTCCAGGTTAGGCAGCAAAGGCCATTGAGGCTCCACTGCAGCATTGCTTTTTAGTCCGATTATGGGCTCCAAAATCACTGCAGATGATGACTGCAGCCATGAAATTAAAAGACACTTGCCCTTTGGAAGAAAAGCTATGATCAACCTGAACAGCATATTAAAAAGCAGAGACATTACTTTGCCAACAAAGGTCCATCTAGTCAAAGCTATGGTTTTTCTAGTAATCATCTATGGATGTGAGAGTTGGACTATAAAGAAAGCTGAGCACTGAGGAATTGATGCTTTGAACTGTGCTGTTGGAGAAGACTCTTTAGAGTCCCTCGGACTGCAAGGAGATCCAACCAGTCCTTTCTAAAGGAGATCAGTCCTGAATATTCATTGGAAGGAGTGATGCTGAAGCTGAAACTCCAACAGTTTGGCCACCTGATACGAAGAACTGACTCATTTGTAAAGACCCTGATGCTGGGAAAGATTGAAGGCAGGAGAAGAAAGGGACGACAGAGGATGAGAAGGTTAGATGGTATCATTGACTCAATGGACATGAGTTTGAGTAGGCTCCAAGAGTTGACGATGGACAGGGAGGCCTGGGATGCTGCAGTCCATGGGATTGCAAAGAGTTGGACACAACTGAGTGACTGAACCGAATATCCTCCAGACTCAAATTAGTTTGTATCCATACCAAGTGTTATTTTTCTTATCATTTACAGTTTGTTAGAAGTTTTCTTCTAGAGAAGGAAATGGCAACCCACTCCAGGATTCTTGCCTGGAGAATCCCATGGACAGAAGAGCCTGCCAGCCTACAGTCCATGGAATCGCAAGAGTCGGACACAACTTAGCAACTAAACCACCACCACCACAGTTTGTTAGAGTAAAACTCACTAATTTGCTAAACACTGCACCATATACTTGTACTTTATTTTACCTTTTGAGTTCAGCTCATTCTAGGGTCTTAAGTCAAATGAAGTTATTAAAACATTACAAACAAGCAAAATGACATCTCAACCCCCAAAATATAAAGTTAGAATAAAACCATGAAAGAATAAAAATGTGAGTCATTATTTTCTAACCCAAATCACATCTACTGCTTCTGTATTAAAACAATGTAAATTTTTCACAGCAACCTGGAAATAGGTCAAATAGTAGAGTCTGAAAATGCCCCATTTTTTGAAATTCACAAATTGTTCTTCTATAAAAATTAAGCTCAATTGTTACAGAGAGTTGTCTTGTTAAATGACCCAGAAAAATCCTCCATGCAAGATCTTAAGACAGAGAACTGCCTGAGACTTGTCCTTCCTAGTCAACAGGCGTCTTTATCATTAGGTAATGCTCTTGCTGTTCATCCAGGGCATGAAAAAAGGCAAGCATGATTACCTCTATTACATGTGGAGTCTGATTTTAAGTGATCACTTTTCACTGTGAGTTTATGAAATCTTTAAAAGAAGCTGTGAAGGAATGTAATAAATTTGAGAAATAAAGCTGTCTCAAACACCCCACAGATCCCAGTGGATATAATTTCACAGAACTGAGTTACTGCTTAGGACAGCCAAGATATTCTTAATGCTTCTATCTGCAGCTCAAGATTCTCTGATTTACTATTCTAGAGGGGATACAGTCTTTCTGGTTAACACAATAAGAAAGAAACAAAAGCTACAAACAAAATATGTGATTTAGCTAACATACTACTGTTTGGTTTTCCAAATCTTGCAGATATTTATTATCACTAGATGCAGGTCTATTATTTCAATGATTCGAATAGTACTGAATGTCAAAAGAAATAAAGTCAAATATCTAAAAAACAACAACAGCAACACCCAAACATGAAACAAACAAAAAAGAAACACTACAAAGAGAGAAAGGAAGTTCTAGTCATCCTTTTGGATATTTTTGGAAGCCTAAATGCATAAATTCAACTGAAAATGCATATTTTAATGCAGAGTTAACTTATAATTTATTATAAGCCATGAGTTTTCTGTACATTATGAGCATAAAAATCATAAACTATTAATTCCTAGAAAACATACAAAACAGTCACTTCTAAGTTTGTTGTTATTGTTTAGCTGCTAAATTTGTCTCACTCTTGAGACCCCATGGACTGTAACCTGCCAAGCTCCTCTGTCTATAGGATTTCGCAGACAAGAATACTGAAGTAGGTTGCCATTTCCTTCTCCATGAGATCTTACTGACCAGAAATCGAACCTGCGTTTCCTGCATTGGCAGGTGTATTCCTACGACTGAGCCACCAAGGAAGCCCCACTTCTTAATAACTGGTACTTTTTTAAAAAGTTAAATCTGTGTACATTCTCCACTATCCTGTAGAAAGCCAATAAGCTACCAGAGTTTGAGTCTGACAACAAATCCAAAGATTTGCTAGTCTTTATTTTTTGGAACTTGATTATGTTCTCTTCACTTCTCCATGTTCATTAGTGACATGTTCTGTCTTCAAGGACAGGCATGACTCATTCTTTATCTACACAGCCTTTGTCTTTCCATGACCTGGCATAATAAAGATGGTGAACCCTCTACTTCAAAGACACCAGCTTCTCATAATCTTACATTACTTACCAATTCTGCTGAGAACCTCTTGCCCTGATATATGTGCACTCAACTACATTATCTATTTATCATCTTATCATCTGCAGACACATACACTTGTTCTCTATCCTCAGCCCTTTATTTATATCCGGCATGCTACTTTGCACTATTGACTTCCCATGTCCTCTAGGAATCGGGTATTCGTTGTGGTGACACATGGCTACCAGCAGCTGTGTGTGTGTGTTTCTCACCTAACCTAGCTTGGTTTAAATCTACTTTAAACCCTGGCAGAGGTCCTTGAAAAGTTTAGCTTCGAGCCTAGAATAGAGTCTAAATGACTATCCTTGGTGAATTAAATACCTACTGTTTGAGTTCATTTTATTCTTTCAATTTCTTATTGGAAATGAAAATATCTTGCCTGCTCTTAACAACCCCAAACATACAAAGACCAGTTGTGATCATTTTCTTCAAATAATTATGATAGGACACTATTTTATCCTATAGCACTTTTTATTGTATAGTATACTGATACATTTGATCTATTAACAGTATTATAAGTGTGAATTGTGAACATGTCCTTGTGCATGGCAATCATATTGACTAAAACGTCTTAATGTTCCATGAAAGTGTTAGTCGCTCAGTCGTGTCCAAATCTTTGTGATCCCATGGACTGTAGCCTGCCAGGCTACTTTGTCCATGGAATTCTCCAGGCAAGAATACTGGAGTGAGTAGCCATGCCATTCTCCAGGAGGTCTTCCCAACCCAGGGATCAAACTCAGGTCTCCCACATTGCCAGCAGATTCTTTACTGTCTGAGCCACCAGGGAATGTTCTGTGAGATATCCAAATTTTGAAGTTTTTTATAAATCCTGGGGACTTATGCACACTGTGTGTATATAACTAGCCCTATAAACCAACATAATAGAGAATATTAAAAAATATTTCATTTATCAGAAGATAAAGTTGGTTTTTGTTTTCATATTACTTCTGGCAGATTGAAAAGGGAAGCATTTCTCTTATTTTCAAAACAAAAGTTTATACAACTGCTAAAATTCATATAAAAATAACATAAATGTGAAAATGATTTATTATGATGCAGATATAACATGACTATAATAGTGAAAGTTTAATAAAACTTTAAATGATTTAAAATTACTATATGCTATTATTTTTAAGTAAATTGAATTTCAAAAATTATAAATTATAATAATTTCTGTTAATGCAATCTCCAAATAAATTGACACATTAGTTTTAACTAACATTTAATTTGCTTTCCCACTGAATACTGTTAACATAGTGGTTCAAATTCTTCCCATGAATAGTTTTAATAAAGATAGAAAATACTGATCTCTATTTGCAAGTTGGAACAGCTTAAATACTTTAATGGATTTCAAATACCATTTAACAAAAAATTAATTTGAAACACAAGAATATTAAGCATAATTTAATGTGCTTGACAGGTAATAAAATTTTATTTCCATACATGTTATAGATAATAAAGCAAAAATATTTCTAAATTAATAGAAAATTTTAAGTCTATCTTTTTCACCTTAATTTCCTGACACTGTTGAAATGCTGCTCATTTTTAAACTATTCCAATTTCCGTTCAAGACGTATACTTAATACCACAATCTCTTCCACCTACTACGTATTCAGTAAAATGGCACAAAGTATAAAAAAGCCCATGTAAGTCCAAACCATTAAGGATATTAAAAGAGGACTGAACTATAAGAAAGAGCTCAGAGATAGAAAGAGGACAGAAGCAACCCCTAAATTATTTCAAAGTAAAGCTGTGAATACTGGAAGTATTGCCAAAAACTCTTCATGGCTGGATAGAGTGGGTGCTTGATAAAAAGCAAACCAACCAACCAACATAATGTTTAGTTAAAGGGCAGTGTTTGGTAACTAGCTTCAGCAGAGCTCTGTGACTCATTTTGGGGCTCAGTGTTAGGGATAGGAGTGTCTGCCCTCATGGCAACAATTAAGCATGAAGCACAGATTTTAAGGATGGACTCCTAACTATGGCTGTCAAGTTCAGAGCTATTAGAAGTACTTAAATTTAAAAGATTTATCCTACTTCCCTAACCTTTACCCCCAAACAACCTGCAGTAGACACAGTATAGTATCACATGAAAAGCCAATAAATTATGCTTATATATATAAATGGAGAATCTTTATAGAGATAACGATAAAACTCTCTAAAGTCTGTAATAAAAATCTTGAATAACTGAAATGATATGCTGATGGGTGAAAAAACTCTATATGACAGGTACATCAAGTTAACTCAAATTAATCAATAGTTTTAATGAAAGCCCAATCAAAATTCCATCAAGATTTCTAAAAGAGGTAATATTGTGACTTCATAATTAATGTGAAACTATTAGTTCACAAAAATTGCGAACAAATTTTTTAAAAATATTATAAACTACCAGACATATTCTATCAGATATTGATATTTTTAGCTATAGTAATTAAAATATTAGGGTATTTTAATGATAGATAGGACTTACTATACTTATGTAGTTAAAGAAACAATAATTAAATATGGGACCTCAAGTGATTGGGGGAAATGCAATAAAAAATAAATGCTGAAATAATTAATGATATATTTATGAAATAATAAAGATAGAACTTTATTTCCCATAGCACAAAAACTCCAAAAATAAAGTACAAATAGGAACACATTAAATAATTATATATAATCATATAGAATATATAAGTTGTATATATAATATCAGTTCAGTTCAGTTCAGTTGCTCAGTCGTGTCCAACTCTTCGTGACCCCATGAATCGCAGCACGCCAGGCCTCCCTGTCCATCACCAACTCCCGGAGTTCACTCAGACTCACGTCCAACGAGTCAGTGATGCCATCCAGCCATCTCATCCTCTGTCGTCCCCTTCTTCTCCTTCCCACAATCCCTCCCAGCATCAGAGTCTTTTCCAATGAGTCAACTCTTCGCATGAGGTGGCCAAAGTACTGGAGCTTCAGCTTTAGCATCATTCCTTCCAAAGAAATCCCAGGGCTGCTCTCCTTCAGAATGGACTGGTTGGATCTCCTTGCAGTCCAAGGGGCTCTCAAGAGTCTTTTCCAACACCACAGTTCAAAAGCATCAATTCTTCAGTGCTCATATACACAAAGCACATTTTATATACAATAATAAGGTACGGATGGAAGTACACTGAATAGTTACAGATAATACTTTATTAACTATATGTATAATTATTCCATGTGCTTCCACCTGCACCTTATTTTTGGATAATTCTGTCTTTATAGACAGAGAGATATATAATTATGGAAATACACAGAGCGAGGAAAATATAGTACAATCTTGTTATATCTTTTATATCTTATATTAAACAAAGGACTTATTACATAACACATAAAATTGAACATCAAAAAGAGAAAATATATTAATAGAATGGTTATGGACATATAAACAGACACACACATTTGCAAACTAAATAGCAGAAAGTACTGGAATCAAAACTATTAAAACAATCTACAATTTCTTAACAAACAGGTAACCCCATTAGAAAAAAATTTCAAAGAATTTTAAGATATTCATGTTCTTACATAAAAATTATTTAAGTAAAAAATCAACAACATACTATTTTTCACCAGACTTGTAGACCTCACAATGGATAGTAATGAAAAGTTTTGGAATAAAATGAATAACCTCATACTCTTATTACAAAAGTACACCAGTACAAAATTTTGCAGGGATATGGGGAATAGTATCAACTGTATATATCATTTCATTCAGAAACTCTATTTTTAGTGCATATCTTAAGAACAAATTTGTATATATACTTTAAGACATATACAAGTAATGTAGCAATAAAAAATTGGAAATAAGACATAGTTTAAATTTATTTATATTTATGTTACAGTTAGGGCTTCCCAGGAGGCTCAGTGATTAAGAATCTGACTGCAAAGCAGGAGACACAGGTTCGATCCCTGAGTGAGAAGATTCCCCAAAGAAAGAAATAGCAACCCAATCCAATATTCTTGCCTGGGAAATACCACAGACAGAGGAGAGAAGAGCCTGGCCGGCTACAACCACGGGGATGCAGAGTTGGACATGACTTAGCAACTAAACAGCAGCATATTATATTTAAATTTCTATGCATAAAGAGTAGCATTAAACATGAGAATAATTAATAAAGGTCACTATGAAGTGATATCCAGGGGATATTAAGAAAAAATAAATTTCAATGACTATATATTTGACTGTATGATTTATGAGAAACAAAAAAACATATTTCTGAATAAATACATATTTATTTAATACACCAGCTCAGTTGCATTTAATTTTTGGAAAAAAAGTGATGTTGGGAGCCATTGGTAAGAAGGCAAAGAGGGAATCACTTTGTATTTTTTAATAACATTAACATATTTAAATACCACTGGTGGGGGGGAAGGGGAACAAAACTACCCCTGTAGCTATAACCTATCATTTCAGCTCTTCCCCCCTCTCTGTTAACACTTGACTTTTCCTCCTCCTCTGCAAGGGGGAAAATGACATTTCTGAAGTAGAATATTGCCCCCCAAGAATATTACATGCCCTGGTTACTCAAACTGTGAGTATGATGAGATGAGATTATATAATACCTGTGAATATGTTATCTTACATAGTACAGAGACTCTGTAGATGTAATTAAGTTTGCTGATTAAAGTGAAGTCACTCAGTCGTGTCCAGCTCTTTGTGACCCCATGGCCTGTAGCCTACAAGTCTCCTCTGTCCACGGAATTTTCCAGGCAAGAGTACTGGAGTGGGTTGCCATTTCCTTCTCCAGGGGATCTTCCCAACTCAGGGATCAAACCTGGGTCTCTCACATTGGAGGCACACTTTACTGTTTGAGCCACCAGGGAAACCTGGTAGATGTAATTAAGTTTGCTGATTCAGTTCAGTTCAGTTCAGTTCAGTCGCTCAGTCATGTCCGACTCTTCGCGACCCCATGAATCGCAGCACGCCAGGCCTCCCTGTCCGTCACCAACAGTCAAAGTTCACTCAGACTCACGTCCATCGAGTATGTGATGCCATCCAGCCATCTCATCCTCTGTCTTCCCCTTCTTCTCCTTCCCACAATCCCTCCCAGCCTCAGAGTCTTTCCCAATGAGTTAACTCTTCTCATGAGGTGGCCAGAGTACTGGAGTTTCAGCTTTAGCATCATTCCTTCCAAAGAACACCCAGGGCTGATCTCCTTCAGAATGAACTGGCTGGATCTCCTTGCAGTCCAAGGGACCCTCAAGAGTCTTCTCCAACACCACAGTTCAAACGCATCAATTCTTTAGCGCTCAGCCTTCTTCCCAGTCCAACTCTCATATCCATACATGACTACTGGAAAAACCACAGCCTTGCTGATTAGTTGACCTTAAATTAAAGAGATGATCCTGGATTATCTGCATAGGCTAAACGTAATCATGAGCTTTAAAAGCAGAAGAGAAAGCCAGGTTGATGTGAGGGAAGAGGAAGCATGGGGGGATTTGACATACCACCACTGGCTAGAAAATGGAGAGAGCGGCATGAAAGAAGGAATGAGGGAAACTGGTAACAGAGTGGATCTTTGTTTGCAGTCTGCAAGGAATCAAGAGACCTACAACTACAATGCGAGATGATAAACAGGTATTGTTTGAAGCCAGAGTTTGTAATAATTTGTTATACAGCAATAGAAAACTAATACACCATCAGAAAGAATAATTTTCATTTCACCCTAAATATTCAAATATATATGCCTTTCCTTTGCACCTTTCTTTATGTTAATAACAGAGTTCTCATTCCTTTGCCTAGATCTATGCTTTGGATCCCATCTCTTACTTCTTAGCAATCCTGATTCTTCTTCAACTTACAATATATTCCTATCCTCTGGGTGTCTCCTCTGCATATGAACATACTCAAGACTCTCCAACTTTATTCCCCACTCCTGATATTTCATACTTCCTCCCACTATTATCCTATTTTTCAGTTACAGTTCATTCTTCACTCCAGATCTCTTGCTTTGATTTGAGACCCATATATCATACTCTAGTGGAAAGCTCTCTTTGGATGTCCTACAGGCAGCTCTAACTCAATAGATCCAAACAGAACTCATCTATTTCCACTGTCTTTTAATCTCAGTGAATGGCATCAACATTCATCCAATTGATAAAGCAAAACCCTGTATATCACGCTTCTCTGTCTTCATTCCCTGTTTCTAATAATGTGGCATCTTCTGTTGATTATGTGCTCTGGGAAACTCCTAACTACCCCCATTTCTCTCCACCTTTTTTGCCACTATTCTTATGCACACCAGCACCACTTATCATCTGGATAGCTAAACCAGACTGCAAACTCATCCACCTTCCAAAATCCTATCCTCCTGTAATACTCTCACCATACTGAATCTAAAGTGAAATTTAGTGTGATTAAATCTTGGATTTATATTTAAGCACTTATTTAACAATCAGAAATATTCTGAACACTTGATGTGCTTTGATTTTTTTTTTTAATTCTCATAACATCCTCCCTGACAGATGAAGAAACTGAAATCTGAAGAGGTCATCTTACCCAGATCAAACATGTGACCTTCTCAAACTAGTAAGCAAAGCATGATTAGAGCCTGAGTTAGTACTCATTGTTTCACTTGAACACCATAACAAATGGTGGCATTCATGACTCAGGAGTATCAAAGTGGTTAACCTGGCATGGAAAGTCCAATTACTTTATAACAACATAACTGAGAGAAACCAGGTTCCCAAACCTCAAGCTGCAGTAATTATTGTTGTTAATTATTTCACAAATATGTATTAATCTCTTGTTATGATGAAATGTGAATAGGGCCTGGAAAAAAGACTAGTGAATTAGACCAATATGTTCTACTTCTCATGCTTGTTTTTTGGTAAGGAAAGGGAACTTTGAACAACTAATTTAATAATCAGTGATCTAACTATATTTAATTAAATTCTACATAAGAGAAAGACTACCTGATAAAAGAGCACAGTGCCATGACCTGGTCTGAGAAAGCTTTCTAAGGAAACGGCATTTTAAATAAGCTCTCAAGATTGAGCAGGATAATTCTGACCACAGCTCTGGAATAACTCATTTCATTTAAATGCTGTCAGTGTCTGCACTGGCTGAACATCCAGAGTGACGCTGATCAGAGTCAGTGTCTACATGATCTCAAGTTAGAGACATGAAATGTCAGTCAATTCAGGGCAATGAGTGCAGCATCTTAATAACTGAATTCTACTGGATTGGTAAAAGAGTAGTTTCGAATGTCTGCTCTCAGATTGTTACTGTTCAAATAAATCTGGAGCTGGACCCTGTCTGCCAGGTAGTTTTTCACTCTTTATGGAGATAAGATGAACACAGGTTAAACAATTTAGGAGCAGTATTTTAAACTGCAAGCACCAGGTTTTAAACAGTGTGGCACTAGGCAACATTCATTCAAATATGCTACTTTTCTTTGGCTGAATATTTCCCGTACCAACTGTTGCTGTCTGGTCCTTTATTAACTGCGTTTTCTTTCATCCAGGCCTTCTACCTAAGCTTGTATGCCTGCTTCATGGTTCACACCCTGCTCCTGCTCATTAACTGTCCCTGGCTCCCAGTGACCTGAAGGAAAAGCTAAGTCTGGTTGAAGCCTGTCATCTAGGAGTTTTTCTCATCTTTTTCTGTTTCATAAAATATCTGGAGAACTCTAGCTTCTGTACCACCACTGTAGTAATAGTTGTTCACTGTCTCATGAGGTCATGCGTTCAAGTGGTGGGCAGCTCCGACCTCTTTTTTCACTTTATTTTGAGCCTCAGCTATCATGAGACCATGCAACAGTGGCTTTCATAAAGTTATTTTCTTATTTCCACTGTCAATTAGACTAAAATATATATAAATTAACTTCTAATTCTCCATTTTATTGGATAATAGCCTATAAAATATGTGTGATTTTTACAGCAAAATATATATTAAGTGTTTCTCTTGACTTTCTCGTTTAAAAAAAAAAAATCACAGGTTCCTGTCTAGGGTCAAAAAATACATACAGATACAGAAATAAACTAAACAAAATAAGCTTTCAAATAAGCCATCAAATGCAAAGGTTTGCAACCTGACTAATACCAATGTCTCCTCTGGCTTTTTATGGACTGGAAGACTGTTATTTTTTTCTCCCCATCTGTGTTTTAAAAATTACCCTATAAACTTAGTATAGAGCATATGAGGCTTAGCTTAAATAACACTTCATTGGTAAAGGCTTATCTAAGCCCTGTAGAATTGCTTATGTTATTCTTAATAACTCACCCATAACACTGTTCTTTCCCATCTCAATCTCCAGTTTTCAATGTACTTTTAATGCATGTCTGTGCTCTATGCTGGATTTTCTCTATAAAAGAACAATGATAACATCTGCCTTATATATATATATATATAAATTTGATTCATTTATTTTCTAAAATTTATTTGGCTGCACCAGGTCTTAATTGCAGCACACAGGATCTTCATTGCTACATGCAGGATCTTTGTTGGTGCATGTGGGATCCAGTTCCCTGCCCAGGGATTGAATCCAGACCCCAAGCATGGGAGCACAGAGAAATAATCTCTGGACCACTTTGCTTATATTTCACTGTTCCCAGTCCCATCAAGAACTAGCATCTAAAGGACATGGAAGAATCCAGTGGACAAAAAACCCAAGTTCTATTGTGAAAGCAAAATATAAAACAAACAGAAAATAAAGACCTTTGTAATGTGATTCTCTAGTTCTACACATCAAATTTCATAAGCATTAAAGTTAAAGGATTGGAGGAGAACAGAACTTTCCAGTTCTTACAACCACATGTTTCTTTTTTGCTTTGCATAGGACTTATTGTCTCTAATCCACACAGAGACTTGAAAAGCTTGAAACTTCCTATTTAGCATTTTCGTTTTTTCAGAGTAGAAAATATATCTCCTTACAGGCACTGGAAAATTTTCAGGACATCAGGGGGAACTTAAAATAAAAATTTTCCCTGTTGAACTTCATACTCTCTCTAAATTATATACATGCAAACCTAACGAAAATAGAAAACAAGGTGAAAAAAGAAAAAACTGCATTCTATATTTTTAACTATTACTGAGTTTAATAGGATTTGAAATGTTAAGTGTACCATTACTAAATTTTAAAATAAAATGATTTACTTTGTATTCCATATTTCACTCTAATAAACAGATTTCCTCCTCTGGCTTTTAAGAATGACAATAATTAAAACATTTTTTTTAATAATATATCTTTTGTTAATGTAAAAATGTTCCCCTAGAAGAGTGAACGTGCTTTGTTATACAATTCCACAGTTGCTATGGGGATCACCAAAATGTCATTTCCTTTTTGTTTATCTTAATCTTCTGAATTAACATGTATATCTCACTAGCTGACACATTCATACCTGTCCTTAACCAACATTTTCTAAGAGGAAAATAAGAGATGTACAGAATGGAAATATTCTATAAGAAAATCAAATGTCAATAATGCATTTATTAACATCATATATAATTGAATACAATAATATTTTAAGAGAAAGGGCTGCATGCACTTTATCAAGGGGAAGCAGAATAATTACATTTTCTAGCATTTAAAAAAATGGTATTGAACGATGGGCAGGTGGGAAAGTCTTGGGCCTGAGGTCATTATTGTGACCTTTTTCAAGATTGGCTGCAAACCCATCATACTCTACAGTTAAGAGCTGCTAATGAGTTCCTAATTAGGAATTAGTCAGCCATATTAATAATATGCAATATCCCCCAAGCCTGTCAACAGGGTAAAAAAAAAAACACTCACTATCCTGAATCTTAGGATTTTTATTGATGTCTGCCCAAATAGGTAACCTTTGCTACAGTGCATACATTTTCCTTTTGGAAAAGTAGTTCCATTTCCTAAAAGTACAGGGAACAATGGTCCTAAAAATCCTAAAAGAAATGTCCTAAAATATAGCATTTACTGCCAGTAAAAGTTTCTTTTTAAATCTATCCCATTTAATTAGTTTTTATTCTTATTTCATAAAGTTATTTTATTTCCACTGTCAGTTAGACTAATATATAAATTAACTTCTAATTCTCCATTTATATTGGATAATAGCCTATAAAATATGTGTGATTTTTACAGCAAAATATATATTAAGTGTTTCTCTTGACTTACTCATTTTTTTTTTAATCACAGGTTCCTGTCTAGGGTCAAAAAATACATACAGATACAGAAATAAACTAAACAAAATAAGCTTTCAAATAAGCCATCAAATGCCAATGTCATTGGTTAGTATACATATATGTATGTATGTGTGTGTGTACATATATATGGGCTTCTTTGGTGGCTCAGATGGTAAAGAATCCTCCTGCAATGCAGGAGACCTGGGTTTGATTCCTGGGTCAGGAAGATGCCCTGAAGAAGCAAAAAGCTACCCACTCCAGTATTTTTGCCTGGAGAATTCCATGGACAGAGGAGCTCGGCAGGCTACAGTTCACAGGGTCGAAAAGAGTCAGACACAACTGAGCAACTAACACTTTCTTTTTTTTTTTTTCTCTCTCTGAAAAAAAAAAAAAATGACAGTGTTAGTTGCTCAGTTATTGGAGAAGGCAATGGCACCTCACTCCAGTACTCTTGCCTGGAAAATCCCATGGTCGGTGGAGCCTGGTAGGCTGGTGGTCGGAGGAGCCTGGTAGCCCATGGGGTCACTAAAAGTCGGACACTACTGAGTGACTTCACTTTGACTTTTCGCTTTCATGCATTGGAGAAGGAAATGGCAGCCCACTCCAGTGTTCTTGCCTAGAGAATCCCAGGGATGGGGGAGCCTGGTGGGCTGCCATCTATGGGGTTGCACAGAGTCGGACACTGTGCCGTGAAGCAACTTAGCAGCAGTAGCAGCTATATATACAAAACAGTGAGGGCTTCCCTGATGGCTCAGTTGGTGAAGAATCTGCCTGCAATGCAGGAGCCCCTGGTTCGATTCCTGGGTCTGGAAGGTCTGCTAGAGAAGGAACTGGCTACCTATTCCAATATTCTTGGGCTTCCCTTGTGGCTCAGCTGATAAAGAATCCACCTGCAGCGTGGGAGACCTGGGTTCAATACCTGGGTTGGGAAGATCCCCTGGAGAAGGGAAAGACTATCCACTCCAGTATCTGGCCTAGAGAATTCCATGGACTTGCAAAGAATTAGAAAAGGGTAAGAAAAATGCCTTTGATTATTTTGTTTCTGTAAAAGCCATTTCATTAAATTTCAAATGGGATTTTAAGAGATAAGGATATCACCTTTGGCCTCAGTTTAGGATGTATGAATTCAAAATTCAAACCAACATTCAACAGCAGAGCGTAAACAATAATGCTAAACTCAGCAATGGAAAAGAGAGAGTTTAGTCAATTTTTACTTAGGATAGCCACACGAAAGAAGTTGAACATTATGATTCCTAGTCACCATTTTCATATTTTCTCAAGTGAAATATTTCATACAGCCTTTCCGAACAACACTTAACCATTAAAATATAACTTAGATTGACACATACGTTGTGTCAAAATGTTGTGCAGACATAAAATCGTAGAGGAGCCTCTTAAGGACTAGATTTTGCAAAATTCTAAGGTATCTGATGACAAAATAGCAAAGAAGTTTTGAAGAAAGAAAAGAAAAAGGAGGAAATTCCTTTGATTTCAGACAACCAAGAGAGACTGAGTGTATATCTTGCATTGTTCAGTTACTGCTTCAAAAAATAAAAAAGATACAGTTAGAAAAACAAGTAGCAAGAGATATATGTCTTGGAATGACTAGCAGTTTTGAATTATTAAAGTGAATGGTATTCAGTGAATATCTGCAGTGATCATTGCATTCTTTGATCAACTTTGAAAAACATGTTTTCAAAAGAACGAACTTTTTAAAGTTTATTTTGCCCAAAATAGTTTTAAGTATTCACTCGTACTCTATCTTGAAATATTTTTAATGAAAAAATATCCTTAAATAAAACATACACACAAATTTACTAACCTATTTACCTATTTAGTTTAGGTTTTGTTTTTTTTTTTTTAAGATTTACTTTATGACCATCCAGTAAGTAAAATTATTTTAACATCAGGCTTTGCAGCAGAAGTTTATAGTCACAAGTACAGTGTGTGAAAAAATATCTAATCACAGAATTGTATTTATGTTGTTTTCCTAGTAACTGATTTAAAGCAAGGTACTAAGGAGGTTCTAGACATATTTCTATTAATGGAAAGCATAATTCACTTGTATCCACTCAATCAAATGAGTTTTTATGGAAAAAGATAACCCAACTGTCAAAAGCAAATGGGTATATAAGCATGAGGAGAAGCTGGAGGATGGGCTAATGTAATCATGAGCCTCATGATTTTTTTAATTTTTACTTTAGTTTGCTTTACAATACTGTATTGGTTTTGCCATACATTGACATGAATCAGCCACGGGTGTACATGAGTTCCCAATCCTGAACCCCCCTCCCACCTCCCACCCCATATCATCTCTCTGGATCATCCCCGTGCACCAGCTCCAAGGAGTGAAGTAAGCCAGAAAGAGCCTCATGATTAAATCCTCCCCTACTACCCTTACAGGAAGAGGCTTTAAGACTCTCCATGAACTCTAAGAACTAAAGCCTAAGATTCCCCAGTTCCTTCTTATAGGACTTAGTTCTACTTCTTAGAGTTATCCAGTCAAGTTGATTTGTCACAGTCACGTTGCAGTATCTGAACAGAACAGTTACCCCCTGTTTAGCTTTTGACACCCCATGAAAGATGGGCTGACCACATATTTGATACTTTGCAGACAGTTGTCTCCTACCTGCACTGTTGCATTTTCATTTAAAGAACAGCCTGAATTTGGATCCTAAGGAATGGGATCAGTGAGAATTAGTCTTAAAAAACCTCTGCTTTACTTTATTTATTTCACTTTCCTCAAGTATAAAATGAGAATAGAAACAGTCACATGCAAAGTTGCTGGCAAATGGTAAGAGCTCAGTCAACAGAGGCAGAAAAATATAGTAGCATTATTAGTGTCACTATTCTTTCAAATGAACCTTTTCTAAGTTGTTCCCTCTAAGCATCAAGCTGTACTTAGGCCTTTCTTCCTTAACCAATTTACTTTAAGGTTATCTTAGTTCTTGATTCTTTATGAATGCTGAAAATTTCCTTTGTTCTCCTTTTTCTCCAAATTCATATACTCCTCAGCCAAGCCCACTCTGATCCTTTACTTCTTCAGTTCAGTTCAGTTCAGTCGCTGAGTCATGTCTGACTCTTCACGACCCCATGAATCGCAGCACGCCAAGCCTCCCTGTCCATCACCAACTCCCGGAGTTCACTCAGAGTCATGTCCGTCGAGTCCGTGATGCCACCCAGCCATCTCATCCTCTGTCGTCCCCTTCTCCTCCTGCCCCCAATCCCTACCAGCATCAGAGTCTTTTCCAATGAGTCAACCCTTCGCATGAGGTGGCCAAAGTACTGGAGTTTCAGCTTCAGAATCATTCCTTCCAAAGAAATCCCAGGGCTGATCTCCTTCAGAATGGACAGGTTGGATCTCCTTGCAGTCCAAGGGACTCTCAAGAGTCTTCTCCAACACCACACTTCAAAAGCATCGATTCTCCAGCGCTCAGCCTTCTTTACAGTCCAACTCTCATATCCATACATGACTACAGGAAAAACCATAGCCTTGACTAGACGGACCTTAGTCGGCAAACTAATGTCTCTGCTTTTGAATATACTATCTAGGTTGGTCATAACTTTTCCTCCAAGGAGTAAGCGTCTTTTAATTTCATGGCTGCAGTCACCATCTGCAGTGATTTTGGAGCCCCCCAAAATAAAGTCTGACATTGTTTCCACTGTTTCCCCATCTATTTCCCATGAAGTGATGGGACTGGATGCAATGATCTTCGTTTTCTGAATGTTGAGCTTTAAGCCAATTTTTTCACTCTCCTCTTTCACTTTCATCAAGAGGCTCTTTAGTTCCTCTTTACTTTCTGCCATAAGGGTGGTGTCATCTGCATATCTGAGGTTATTGATATTTCTCCCTGCAATCTTGATTCCACCTTCTGTTTCTTCCAGTCCAGGGTTTTTCATGACGTACTCTGCATATAAGTTCAATAAGCAGGGTGACAATATACAGCCTTGATGTACTCCTTTTCCTGTTTGGAACCAGTCTGTTGTTCTGTGTTCAGTTCTAACTGTTGCTTCCTGACCTGCATACAGATTTCTCAAGAGGCAGATCAGGTGGTCTGGTATTCCCATCTCTTTCAGAATTTTCCACAGTTTATTGTGAGCCACATAGTCAAAGGCTTTGACATAGTCAATAAAGCAGAAATAGATGTTTTTCTAGAACTCTCTTGCTTTTTCCATGATCCAGCGGATGTTGGCAATTTGATCTCTGGTTCCTCTGCCTTTTCTAAAACCAGCTTGAACATCTGGAAGTTCACGGTTCATGTACTGCTGAAGCCTGGCTTGGAGAATTTTGAGCATTCCTTTACTAGCATATGAGATGAGTGCAATTGTGCGGTAGTTTGAGCATTCTTTGGCATTGCCTTTCTTTGGGATTGGAAAGAAAACTGACCTTTTCCAGTCCTGTGGCCACTGCTGAGTTTTCCAAATTTTCTGGCATATTGAGTACAGCACTTTCACAGCATCATCTTTCAGGATTTGAAACAGCTCAACTGGAATTCCATCACCTCCACTAGCTTTGTTCATAGTGATGCTTTCTAAGGCCCACTTGACTTCACATTCCAGGATGTCTGGCTCTAGATGAGTGATCACACCATCATGATTATCTGGGTCATGGAGATCTTTTTTGTACAGTTCTTCTGTGTATTCTTGCCTCCACTTCTTAGGGATTAGCAAAAAAAAAAATAATAATAATAATGTGAAAAAAGGCTTCTCTACAGAAGACAGTTCTTAGATCCTCTCCATACTAATTTCACAAACACACACACAGGACTTTATTAAAATTAGATACATATTAAATTAGATACAACTTGGTTCTATGTATGCTATGTAAATGAGTTGCAGGTTTGATACTTTAGTCAGTCTGAAAACAACTTGCAAGTTGTAGGTACAGAGTTTGAATTGAACAGTGTTAGGTCAGTAAATAATTTTAGTGACTTTTTATCTGATGCTAATAATAAATGCAATTAAAATTTTTTTCACATAAGCATTTAATACAAATATGACTTGCAGTTAGAATAAGGAGCTATGGTTTATTGAAACTTGGTCAGGACACAGGCAAAAAACAGATGGTATGTTCCAATTTGGTTACTTGAAAAGAATTTAATAAAGAGCCCATTGCAAAGGTCTGGGCAGCGTATAGGAACAACAAAAGGGGTAGTGCTAGGGAGGTATAGGAATTAGTACGTGGGAGGTTGTCCATTACCATCCTCAGGCTTAAAAGTGAAAAGTGCGAGCTGGCCCACAACAGAATGAGACAGCTGACTGGACAGGACTGTGTGGCTGTAGCTATAAAGTTGGTCATGGGAAAAAGCAGACCCAAAGGGACACTAATAGGAGGGAGTTAGAGATACAAATACCTGACCCCACTCTGCTCCCTCCTTCCTAACTCCAGCTAGCACTCCCTCTGGCTAAACTCAACCAGAAAGCAGAGGCCAAGAGATTCCCTGTGGAGAAGACAGAAAGTAGATTTAAAGGAATAAAAAGAGGCTAGTGAGCACAATTCTCATTAATCTTAGTTGAAAATATTTTTTTCCAGACATAAGGATATTATTTCAAAACCAAGTGATTAGTAAACCTGATGTCATCTTAAGGTGACAAGAAGAAAAAGAAAAATGTAATCACTCCGTCGGGTGATATTATGCTAGACTATAATTATAAATAAGAATAATATATATATATATATATATATGAAACCGGTTCACTGAACATTCTATCAAGGAAGTTTAAAATAGCAATTGGAGTATGTATTGAACATTAAATGTAATTGTGAAAATGTGCTTGTATTTTAAAAAATTGTATATTAAGGAAGTTAAAATGTGACACTATTCTGAGTTGAATATTTCAATCATGTATTATTTGAATACTGAATAACTTCTAAGAAGATACTACCCTCTGGCTATAACAGATGTAACCCTGATCAATCCCCATCTTATATATCATTTCTGTTGTCTTCTTAATATTGGTGGACAGGTAGATGAGGCTGGGAATTAGATCAAATGCTAAAGTATTAAACTATGAAAGTAACATTTTTTTTTCTTTAGCACATTTACAACCCAGGTGAAATTGCTCTAGATTCAAACCATGAGTTTATACAAGACTCCAGTTCCAAGGGGATATAACACAAATTGCTTTGAGGAAATAAAAAAAAAAAAATTTCAAAGATGATTACTGCTTCAATCAATATTTTCACCAAATTTGTATGTTAAAGACACTAATCTTACACTCTTGGATACCTTAAAGCAAGACCACAATACCTACGGTTAATGTAAATGAATGAGCAACAGTCTAATAACTGTCATATGAATTCCAAACACATGCTATGATGTCATTAGATCTTTTTCTCCCAATTCTCCACACTTAAAACGTAAAACTGAGGATACAAATGCCTAAGGAGAATTAAAATAATGTATAGTTTGGATTCTTCAACCCTTAAAAGAGGAAAACATCAAAAAGAAAGTTAAGAGGATCACACTCTTTATCATCCAAGTCACTTTCCAGATACCCCATAACTGTTGACCTTGCACCATGTGGAAAATAAACAACAAGCAGCCAGTATATATAAATAAATGAATAAACAAACAAATAAATAATTTAAATAAATTTAAAAAGAGAGATGGGAACAATAAAATATAGGAATTCATTATTCATAGTAGAGATTATGTTTACTATAGACAGGCTGCAGTGCTCTAACAAGAGAAGAGTTTATGATGCAGTCCATTCCTCTTCCTCAAGAGAGGATGCTCAGGGCTAATGGAATAATATTGGAGGATAACATGCTTACTGAGTCTGGGAAGCTCCTTACTATATTACTTGGTAATAAATGTGTAGACCTTCTTTTCCCTAGTGCTTCCAAATACTGTAATTGACAGTGAGTGCAAACATAATTCTAAAAATGTAGAGGTTTTAAAATAGCTTATATAGGTCATTTTTCAAGAGGTGACAGAATGTCAGAGGAGTAGAAGAGAATGGAGAGACAGAAAAAGATGGACAAAGAAGTGAAAACTGCTATGATTATGTTGGCTTTGACAAAACTGTATATGTAAATTATATAAAAAATATAGTCAGAGGGGCCTTCAAGAACAATTTAGTTGAGAAAGTATCCTTAAACACACATACTGGGACTTCCCTGGTGGTCCAGTGGTTAAGAATCCTCCTGCCAACGCAGGGGACATGGGTTCGACACCTGGTCTGGGAAGATCCCATATGCCTTGGATTAACTAAGCCACATGCCACAACTACTGAAGCCTGTGTACTCCAGAGGCCATGAGCCACAATACAGCCCCTGCTCCACAACAAGAGAATCCACTGCAGTGAGGAGCCTGTTCACCACAACGAGAGAAAGCTTGAAGGTAGCAACAAAGACCCATAAAAAGCATACACACAAAATAACAATCAAACATGATCAATACAATATTGTCCATTTTATATTCTCAATTATGTTCATAGTTTAATCTATCTGACACCAGAAAAATACTATACCTAATAAATGAATTTAGTAAAGTTGCAGGATATAAGTTAATACATAGACATCCACAGTAATAATGAACAATCAAAAAGAGCAATTAATATATCAATCACATTTATAATCAAATAAAAAATAATTAAAATGCCAAGAAATAAATCTACCTAAGGAAGCAAAATATTCAAACACCTGTACTCAGAAAAGTGTAAGACACTGAAAAAACTGAAGATTACACCAATGGAAATATATACCTTGTTCATGAATTGGAAAATTAATATTGCTGGAATGACTATACTTTGTAAGGCAATCTATAGTCAATGTAATCTTTATCAAACACCAATGGCATTTTTCACAAAACTAAAACAAATAACTCAAAAAGTCATCTGAAAATTTGGCAAAAGGCCCAGAATAGTAAAAACAATCTCAAGAAATAACATTGCTAGGCATACACTCCTTCATTTCAGAACTATATACAAAGATACAGTAATTAAAACAATATGGTTCTAGCACAAAAACAAACACATAGATCAATGAAACAGAATAGAGAGCCCAGAAATGAACCCACAGTTATACAGTCAATTAATCTATGACAAAGGAGGCAAGTATATACAATGCAGAAAGACAGTCTTTATGATAAGTGATGTTAGGAAAACGGTACAACTATATGCAAAAGGATCAAACTGGACTACTTTGTCACACCTATATAAGAATAAATTACAAGTGGATTAGAGATTAAAAGTAAAACCTGAAACCACAAAACTCCTAGAAGAAAATACAGGCAGTTTGCTAATTGTCTCAGGAATATTTTTTGGATATCTCTCTTCAGACAAGGGAAACAAAAGCCAAAATAAACAAATGGGACTACATCCAACTAAAACAGTGAAGAAAACTATCAACAAATTGAAAATGCCACCTATTGAATGAAAGAAGAGACCTGTAGATGATATATCTAATAAGGGTTTAATACCCAAATACACAGAGAACTCATACAACTCAACATCCAAAAGAAAAAAAAAAAAGGAAGAAATGTGCAGATAACTTAATATAGACATTTTCCCCCAAAGAAGACATATAGATGACCTTGAAAAGATGCACAACATCATTATGCACCAGGACTGATATATAAACCTAAGGAAATTGTATCCTTGTGATAATACTATTTATGCATTAATGAATGAAGATAATAATGATTAAAACAAGAAAACAAATATAACTGGCTTTAGTACTATTAAAGATTTGTTGAACAAGAATAACTTATACTCATTGACTTCTTTGGGTGACTGATGAGGTTGGCAAGAGTTGTAAATGTTGAACAAGAAAAATAATGCAAGTACCTTCTGGATAAATAAGGATAGTAATCATTTCTATTTTTAGCAGCCACTGTGCACTGCACATTCTGAATATACTATGCCAATCAGTTCTCTGTATTCACACGTTCCCCACCAAGGGATTCAATCAGCCTCAGACTCAAACTTCCTTGGCTTCCATCAACCATGGATCAAAAGTATGTGGAAAAAAACCCAAACTTCCAGGAAGTTGAAAAGAGCAAAACTTGAATTTGTCTTGTGGTGACAATGATTTATACAGCATTTACATTTTATTAAGAATTATAAGTAATATAGAAATGACAAAGTAAATGGGAGGATGTGTGGAAGTTATATGCAAATACTAAGCCTTTTTTTTTTTTGAGAGGACCTTCTGATTTATTTATTCAGATTGCCTCAGCTAAGAGCAGAGTCAGACCAAGCAATCATAGGATGGTGTTATAATAATAAGACCTCAGTGGTGAAAGGACACTCAGAGTTGGACCTGCAGCCAGGGTCCCTAGACGTCATTCAATGTCAGATTGAAGTCCTCTAAACACAAGCCATCTCAGATACTTGATGAAACTTTTGCAAAAGAGGATTTCAGTTCATTAAAAACCTAATGAATATCTCATGGAGGGGAGTTGTCCACTTCCAGTTGCTCTTCCTTCAGTGTTTGGTTGTCTTCTAAGGGAAATGGTCTGGAAGGGTCATGAGCACCTACTCTAATCAATTATGTGAAACGGTCTCCATGCATTACTACGGATTTACATCCTCCTGGCAATATGGCTGTGGGTGATGAGCAGCATCTCCTTATGACATTCCTGGAAGACAAGATTGCCCATCAAACCAGAGTCACTCTACCTGGGATCACAGCACAGAGTTTGGGAAGGAAGTCTGATGATACAGACCAAAGCTGTCTCAGTTCAAACTCTTTGAAAGTCAGTAAAAATATTATCCCAATTCTAGAATCACTAATAATGGAGTTCAACCAAATAGCCTTACTGAACCATACCAACAACTTTAAAATTGAATTCTTCTTGGGCTTGCTGGAGGGAGTAACACCTACTAGGCCATTTTATACAAGAGACTTAGGAATCTGTGAACTTTGTTAAAGCCTAGTAGGGTCTTGGAACAAATTCCCTTGGATACCAAGAAACAACTGTACTATACTTTAGCATACATTGGTTATAAGTTATTTTCTTATTTTCAAGATGAAGAAACTGAGGTACAGAGATGTGGAACAATTTGACTCTAACCACAGAGTTTGAGAGAGAGAGAGATTTCCAGTCAAGCTTTAATAAATTCCAAGGTCATTGTACATTTCTTCTAAGATATATCTGATCCAAGGCACTAATGGTGTATTACCTGAACAGAGGCAGACAAGCCAACTGGAATCATTTGTCTATCTCCTTGTAAATGATCAAAGTACTCAGGAAGTGGACAGACTTGAAATTCTAAGGTGACCACCAGGTAATAACATGGCAATTCTATTCTGAGAAGATTGTATCAAAATATAAGAATCAAATTCAAAGTTACTGAAAGCTCCCAAAGTGAAAGTCGCTAGGTCCTGTCCAACTCTTTGGGACCCCATGGGCTGTAGCCTGTTAGGCTCCACTGTGCATGGAACTCTCCAGGGAAGAATACTGGAGTGGGTAGCCATTCCCTTCTCCAGGGGATCTTCCCAACCCAGGGATTAAACCCAGGTCTCCCACATTGCAGGCAGATTCTTTACTGTCTGAATTACCAGAGAAGTAAAAGCTCCCAAAGTTCAATGCAAAAGTTCTGCGTTTGGCTTCACAGTGAGCAATCACAGAGCAAGGATGGCTGCCTTTCACTAGTTCTCTGCCTCACTCATTTTTTTCTTGTAAAGAAGGAAACAAAGGGATCATTCAGGAAAGAGCTAAAATTTCTTTTTGTATTTGTTGAACTAAAGTCTCAATAATTCTCACTAGTATTTAAAGATTTTCACTTCTCAGATAAGGCATCTGGCAAAGTGTATTTTTTTTTTTGCACTAAAACAAAGAATTAAAAAGGTAAGTTGATTTTGGTAAATAGCTGAAAAAAGAAAACATTTCTCATTCCTGACAAAACTTGAAAAATGATTGTTAGGTAATGGGTACAATATTTTATTCAAGGTCCTCGTGTCTTTGTTGGATGCCAATCCCCTTCCTCTGATGGGTGGGCTGCCAATATGGCATGGTGAGGATTGTCCTCACCGACTGCAAGCTTGATCAAAGGGCATTCCTGTTCTAGTCAGAAAGGTCTTATCCTCATGTCTATTCCTCATCAATATCCATCACTATACAAGCAGACTTCTTGTTATTTTGTTCTATAACTCTTAAGCCACTAAAAAGAATATATCAGAACTCTGTGTTAGATACTCATGAGAGGGATGAAAAATTAAGCCCTCAAAAAATGTTAGTCATTTAACAGTGACAGTGTCAAACTTATCTATGACTAGTAGGTGGGACACATCAGTTAGTAATAGACAATAATCACAGTGGCAGTAGTAATAAAAGTAATAGAAGTATAGTAGCAATAGGAGTAATGATAAGTAATATTGGCTAAGTGCTTACACTGTGATTTTATGTGCATTCAATGCTCTGTCTGTTAAGGGAATAGTGCACTTATGGTGGTCAAGGTCAAGAAATTGCATCTCAAAGACTTTCAACAGAAGGAAGCTCCAGCTGCTGCACTTTGAAAATTCATTTCCACATTTGTGCTAGGGTTGCTCCCTGTCCGTGACCAAGATCTATTTCCAGGAGACTCAGGACTCCTCTAACAGTCCACATTAGCTTGTGGACTTCCTCAGGGCTTTTCTGACCCTTCTTGGACTTAATGGCAATCTATAACACTCCCATCAAATCTCAATTCCCTTATTCTTTCATGTCTGCATCACTTCTTACGGTCTCCCGGCCTTTGCTTTCTCCTTCCCTGTTCTTGCTTCACAAAGGCATTTTCAGTGTTTAAAAAAATAAGATTAAAAATAAAGTTTAAAAATAATTCTTACCCATTTTATCCACTCTTGGCTTATGCTTCTCAGAAGACCAGGATTAACACATAATAATAATAACATTATTATTATTTTAATAGAGAGAAAGAGACAGACAACACTGTGGTTCAACAATGCTATCCAAGGCTACATATGCATTAAACTACAGGAATGAGGTTTAATCAAAGGTTTCTGATTTCAGAACTTACCTTATTAACCACTGTGGGGATTCAGAAAAAAAAACCTCCACAGGGTGTGCCACTTCAGTATGTGGATTATTTTGAGCTAAAGGCAACTGAGACCCTGTATGTTCAAAGAAGGTGTTGCCCCTCCCTTAACTATATAGAAGAATTTATATTGACAATTCTTTTTTCAAAAAAGAGTTATTACTAGAGATATATTTTAGCTAAGAGTCCCCACCTATACAAAGCAGGACAAACATCTAAAGACCAAACATGTGCCTTTCTTATGCTATAATCAACCCTCCTCTTCTTGAAAGCCCCTTAGTAGTCCTTAGCTCAGGACGGCATATAGACCTCATTTTACGCTGTCTGTCTCTGAATTCCTCAGGTATGTGGGTTTCTGTATGTACAGAATTAGATTTTATTTTCTCCTGTTAATCTATCTCATGTCAATTTAATCCTTAGACCAGTCAGGAAGGGCAAAAGATGACATCACTCCATGACTTGGGAAAGTTACAGTAGGAAAGGAAGCAGAGAGGAAAACTGTGTCAGCTACTAAGAGCAATTAGGGAAAAGCTTTAGGCTTCATATGAAAAACAAAAGGTGGCATGGAGCGTTCATCCTACAGTGGCCCCCTTTCAAAACTGGCGATTACAGGTGATCCATAATTTTGCAGGTAGATAGATCTTCAAACTTTATGTGTCTATTGATGCTGAGAAAGACTGAGGGCAGGAGGACAAGGGGGTCGACAGAGAATGAGATGGTTGGATGGCATCATTAATTCAATGGACATGAGTTTGAGTAAAGGACAGGGAAGTCTGGCATGCTGCAGTCCATGGGGTCACAGAGTAGGACACGACTGAGCGACTAAACAACAATTTCCACGATTAGTTGTCTCTGTTTACACTTCCCACCCTGTATATCCTTTCCTTGGGCTTCCCCCGTGGCTCAGTGGTAAAGACTCTGCCTGCAATGCAGGAGCCACAGGAGACACAGGTTTAATCCCTGGGCTAGGGAGATCTTCTGGAGGAGGGCATGATAACCCAATCCAGTATTCTTGATAGGAGAATCCCCACGGACAGAGTAGCCTTGCAGGCTACAGTCTGTAGAATCGCAAAGAGTTGGACACAACTCAAGAGACTTAGCACACATCCTTTTCGTGGGAACTATACCATGAAAATTACTGAAATAAAGTACATGCTTTGTTGTAACAATGGTTTAAAAGTTTATAACAATGACTTAAGAGCTTACTATATACTAAACCACTGCGTTTATGTTTTGTAAGTCTGGTAAACCTTTGCCTCATGCTTCCAAATGATTTATGCTTTCCTATAGTAGAACTAGTTGAGAGAGGTTATATATTTGCAACATCAGTGAAATATAGATTCATCTGAGTCAGCCACTTACCATGATACTTACAATATTTTTTATCTATTCCTCTATGTCCCTAAGTTCAATCTTAATGTAGACGGAGTCAAATGTGAAAGGGTCCATATTGTTTAATCTGTTTTCAGATAATGAATTTTTCACCATTTTTACCAGAAGAACTAACATCTTTCTTTCCTTTCTACCTTCCCTCCTTCTCCTGTCCTTGTCTCTCATCCCTCCCTGATCTATAATAAGTGTGAATATTATACTCCTACACATGGACTTGAGAGACACAGTAGCCAAAATACCTCAAAATAAGGTCGTAGATAATTTAGCATTTTAACACACAATTAATTTTCCTAATAATTTTTGTCCAACGATTTTTGAAACTTTAAAATTGCCTGCTTTATCTTATATCCCTTCGTTTTCCCCTTCCAGTGAGGCAAACAAAGAAGCTTGGATACTTTGGTAAGATACTGGATTTATTATTAAGTTATCTTCTAATTCTTTCTATGAATAACATTTCAAAATATATAGTTTGGCACAATGATAGCATAGCTATGATAACACCACTCCTGTGTTAAAAGCTGTCCCAATCACAGAATGTTATTCACTACTCAGTAAGAACTATAACCTAAAGAGATTTTTTTAATGTATTTAATTCTTCAAGGTCAGGGTATATAAAATTTTCAAGCTTGGTCTTTCTTTTTAAAGGTTAAGAGGTTAGGTGATTTGGTCACAATTTATCTCACTAATTAAACCCAAATGCCCTAAACTTCCTAACAAACTGCCTTCCATTCTTCACCTCACTTTGGAGCTGAGCCCGTTATTTATCCAGATATCTTTGTGAAATTCTCTCTCACTCAGCTCCATCAATTATGTTCAAATGACGCTTCATTCCACGCCAAGCACACTGAGGTGAGTGCCATTCTGGAGCAAGCAAGGCCTTTTGATCTATTTGGAGTCATTTATGCATTTCACCTTTCAGGTGACCCTACTCACATCGCATGTGCACCTTCTCTTCTTTAGTTGACAAAATCTTTACTATCATTTATTTGGGAAGAATAAATATGTTCACTGACCCGTTTGAACTGTCAGATATTGCTTCTAACACTTGTAAAGATCTCTGTTAGTATATTGATGGGAGGTAAAAGGGATACTCTATGGTGGCTTGCTAGACACTTTCAAAGAAGATTAAAAGTTTCATAGAAAAAAAAAATCAGCCTCACTCCCCTGTAGTTTTCTTCTTATACATCCTATAACCCTTAATGAAAAGAGAATTGCAGTATTATTTGTCACTATTAATATTTCACACAAAGAAATGCCCCAAATAGGAGTATTTGTCAATTATCATAACTACTTATATGACTACTGATTAAACTATTTACCAGATAAATATAGTATGACAGTAGAGAATCTGCTGGCCTTACTCAAAAAATCACTGTTCAATTTTTTTTTAATTTTAATTTTATATTGGAGTAGTTGATTATCAATGTTGTGTTAGTTTCAGGTGTACAGAAAAGAGATTCACTTATATTTATATATATACCTATTCTTTTTCAAATTATTTTCCCATTTAAGTTATTGCTCAGAGTACTGAGAAGAGTTCCCTGCACTGCATACTAGGTCCTTCTTGGTTACATATTTTAAATATACATGTCAATCCCAGCCTCCTAATCTATCCCTTCCCCTCCATATCCTTCCCTCCTGGTATAACCATAAGTTTGTTCTATAAGTCTGACTCTGTTTGCGCTGTAAATAAGCTCATTTGTAGCACTTTTTAAAAGATTCCACATATAAATGACATCATGTGATATTTATTCTTTCTCTGCCCTAGTTCACTTAGATAGTAATCTCCAAGTCCAGCTTGCTGCTGCTGTTGTTCAGTTGCTCAGTTGTGTCCGACACTTTGCGACCCCATAGACTGCAGCATGGCAGGCTTTCCTGTCCTTCACCATCTCCCAGAGCTTGCTCAGATCTGTGTCCATTGAGTCAGTGATGCCATCCAACCATCTCATCCTCTGTACATCTCCTCCTGCCCTCAATCTTTCCCAGCATCAGGGTCTTTTCTAATGAGTCAGCTCTTTGCATAAGTGGCCAAAGTATTGGAGCTTCAGCATCAGCCCTTTCAATAAATATTCAGGATTGATTTCCTTTAGGATTGACAAGCTTGATCTCCTTGCAGTCCAAGGGACTCTCAAGAGTCTTCTCCAAAATCACAATTCAAAAACATCAGTCTTTGGGCCCTCAGCTTTCTTTATGGTCCAACTCTCACATCCATACATGAATACTTGAAAAACCATAGCTTTGACTATATGAACATTTGTTGGCAAAGTATTGTCTGTTTTTTAATATGCTGTCTAGGTTGGCCATAGCTTTTCTTCCAAGGAGCAAGCATCTTCTAATTTCATGGCTACAATCACCATCTCCAGTGATTTTGGAGCCCAAGAAAATAACATCTGTCACTGTTTCCATTGTTTCCCCATCTATTTGCTATGAAGTGACGGGACTGGATGCCATGATCTTAGTTTTTCGAATGTTGAGTTTTAGCCAGCTTTTTCACTCTCTAATTTCACCTTCATCAAGAGGCTCTTTATGGAGCTGCAGATAGCATTATTTAATTCTTTTTAAAAGCTGAGTAGTATTCCCTTGGGGGCTTCCCTGGTGGCTCAGATGGTAAAGAATCTGTATGTAATGCAGAAGACCCAGGTTCAATCTCTGGGTCAGGAAGATCCCGTGAAGAAGGGCGCATCAACCCACTCCAGTATACTTGCCTGGAGAATCCCATGGATAGAGGAGTTTAGTGACCTATAGTCCATGGGTTTGCAAAGAGTTGAACACAACTGAGTGACTAATGTACATATGTAACTTGTCTTCTTTATCCATTTATCTGCATATAGACATTTAGGTTGCTTCCATGCCTTCGCTATTATAAATAGTGCTGCTGTGAACACTGGGCACATGTATACTTTCAAATCAAGTTTTTAATAGGATGTATGCTCAGGAGTGAGGTCTTTGGATCATAGAGTAACTCTATTTTTAGTTTCTAAAAACCTCCACACTTTTCTCCATAGTACCTCTACCAGTTTACATTACCACCTACAGGGTAGGAGGGTTCTCTTTTCTCCACACCCTCTCCAGCATTTATTATTTGTGGAATTTTTGATGATGGTCATTCTGACTGGTGTGAGGTGATATCTCACTGTGATTTTGATTTGCAACAACTAGCAATGCTGAACACTTTTCACGTGCCTCTTGGCCATCTGTATGTCTTCTTTGGAGAAATGTCTAATTAGGTGTTCTGCCCATTTTTTGACTGCTCAATTATTTGGAGTCTGATATCACTAAAAACAAAAACCAATGAGTATGTTGTGAGTCAATTTAGGGGGAAACATAAAAGACACACTGATTTTTTAACAATAATTTTTAACAATAATTTTATTTGTATGAAAACGGTCTCTCCTATGAATTTTCCCTGTACAATTTGTAATTTAAAGGTGTTATTTGAAGTGGGCATACTTTTAAGCATATACTAATTGGATCTGGTTTTAGTTTCTTGCAGCTGAGAGGATGGGAGTAGTTATTGCCTTTCCCCAGACAATGGCACCCCACTCCAGTACTCTTGCCTGGAAAATCCCATGGATGGAGGAGCCTGGTAGGCTGCAGTCCACGGGGTCGCTGAGAGTTGGACATGACTCAGTGACTTCGCTTTCGCTTTTCACTTTCATGCATTGGAGAAGGAAATGGCAACCCCCTCCAGTGTTCCTACTTGGAGAATCCCAGGGACAGGGGAGCCTGGTGGGCTGCTGTCTATGGGGTCACACAGAGTCGGACACGACTGAAGCAACTTAGCAGACACACACATTGGAGGGTGCTTAGAACTCTAGAGAGTGGAGATAAGAACTAATTGCCCTAACATCAGCCTGCTTAACTCAAATGTTTCATGTGCTCTTTCCTCTATCATTAACGTTTGCCTCTTTTTTCAAGAGAAAAAGAAACAACTTTTCTTGTTTCTCTCTTACTTTCCCTCGGCTTCTCCAGTTTTCAGATAGTCCAACATGAATTCTGGTGCCAAAAGACATAGCAGAGATCCACTGCCCACTGTGAACTGGCTCTTGGTGTTAACCAGGCAACTATACAGAGAAGAATGAAAATCATGTGATAAAATGTATTCACCTTCATCTGTTGCCTTTAACCTGGGCTATGATTCAGTAGAATTGTCACTAAAGAGAGATAAAGAAAGGGACTGCTGAGAAAAACCAATTCTCACATAAAAGTCATTGCACATAAAAACTTGTCAATTGTAATATCTTCCTTTATTTTTCACATCTTTTATTTAAAATAATATTACAAAATAGAACATTTCTTGTATAATCCTATACTTTCAGAAATAGAACACTCACCTTATCTACTTCCAAACTTTGTGAAACCATCCCCTTTCCTTACACTTATTCCTCACTCTCAATTGGTGCTTTCTGCAATGAGGCATTTTCCCCTTAAATAGTATAATAGAGAAGAAAATAATAAACTTTCATATGGCTGACTGCTATATGGGTTACTTAAGACAAATGGAGTCTGGATTTCACAGCTTAATAAAGTAGGACTTCTACTTTCATAGTGATTAGCTGTTTCAAGCAATGTCTGTGTAGTTTAAAACTGAAATGTGTTTTAAAATATTTCATAAATTATAAAACTATTTTGACTCAGTTCAGCTAATATTCCTAAAAGATAAAGAATAAAAGAATAATAATAATAACCAGTGATCTCCTGGGAAAAGGTCCTTGACAGAATCACTGAAAGTGCCATTTAAATAATAACTTGACTCAGGAAGGTCTCATTGAATTTCAGACCCAAGGAGTCAATATGGATCAAATATACCTATTCCTTGCATTCCAGTTGCCTCCAAAGTTTTAAAAAGAGGCCTAAAGGTCTCCATATTGTCTTTTGGAAGCAAAATGTAAAGATTAATAGCCAGAAAATCAGTGGACAAACAAGAGCCAAAATGAAAGAGGTCTGAGGGAAGCTTGATCCGAATACAGAGAGGCAAAATTTTAATATTACCTTATACCTGTTAGAATCATGAAAAAGAACACAAATAACAAATGTTGCCAAGGCTGTGGAAGAAAAGGAACCCTCGTACAACGTTGGTGGAAATGTAAATCGGTGCAGCCACTGTGGAAAGGAGGTTTCTCACAAAACTAAACATAGAACTACCCTATAACCTCACAATCCATTCCTGGGTATATATCTGCAAAAGCAAAAAAATACTAATTCAAAGACATATATACGACCCATTGCTCATAGTAGCATTATTTACAATTGCCAATAATACAAGCAACCTAAATGACTGGAGAGAGAAAATGTGATAATATTTACACACACACACACACACACACACACACACACACACACACACACAATGAGATATTAGAAATGGCGATCCACTCTAGTACTCTTGCCTGGAGAATCCCCTGGATGGAGGAGCCTGGTAGGCTACAGGCCACAGGTTCGCAAAGAGTCAGACAGGACTGGGCGACTTCACCTTCCTTCCAAACATGAATAAAATTTTACCATTTGCAACAACATAGATGGACCTGGAGGATATTATGCTTAGTGAAACAGATCAGACAGAGAAAGACAAACACAGCATGATGTCACTTTTATGTGAAACCTAAAAAATTAAACTAGCTAGTAAATATAACAAAAAGAAACAGAGAACAAACCAGTGGTTACCAGTGGGGAGGGGCAATATAGGGATAGGAGCTCAGGAGAAACAAACTACTATTATGCATAAAATAAACTTGAAGAATATATTGCACAACACAGGGAATACAGTCAGTACTTTATGACAACTAGAAATGGAATATAACCTTTAAAAATTGTGAATCATTATATTAACACTGTAACATCTAATATTCTACATCAACTATATTTCAAAACACACAAAAAATTAAAAGCATGAGGTAGCTAGGGTATTACTTTGCTATTTATTAATACTCCTACACTGTATAGTATTAATCTCATTTAGTCTTCAAAATCCTATAATGTAGAAATAACTATCCCTGTTTTAAAAATGAAGAAATGCCTAACAACAACAAAATGAACAAGCTGAGATTTAATCCAACACAGCTAATGATGTAAATGAATTCAATCTCCCTAAAGTTGGATAATATGGTTAGATATTTGTGTTAATCTTATGTACAGCCTTTCAGTTAGTAGGTGCTCTATAAACAACTGGTAAGTCAGAGAGCTAATTTTAGTATATGACAAAAGTTGTGGTATCAGTTTTATATGCATTGTCTCATGTGATCACTCACCTAGCTTTTATTAGTAGCCACTTTTTTGTAGAGGAGGAAGCCAAGTTTAGAAATGCTAAGTATCTTGTTCAAAGCCAGTTAACAAGTAACAGAGATATAATTTGAACTCAGTCAGATGCCAAAACTTGTGTTATTAACCATGAGGTTTCATTGTACCCCAAAAAGATTTCCAACTTCAAGTCAATGTTTTTCTTTTTTTTTTCTTCTGCTACACTATGATCTTTGAGCTGTACTATCCAAGAAACGCAATGTGAGCTACATATGCAATTTTATATTTTCTAGAGGTTCCTAGGGCAAACAGAGAAGACTAAAATCCATTTAAATAGTATATTTACTCTGTATAAATATACAGAGTGAAGTAAGCCAGAAAGAAAAACACCAATACAGTATACTAACGCATATATATGGAATTTAGAAAGATGGCAATGATAACCCTGTATGAGAGACAGCAAAAGAGACACAGATGTATAGAACAGTCTTTTGGACTCTGTGGGAGAAGGAGAGGGTGGGATGATTTGGGAGAATGGCACAGAAACATGTATAATATCATATATGAAACAATCGCCAATCCAGGTTATACAGGATACAGGATGCTCAGGGCTGGTGCATTGGGATGATCCAGAAGGATGGTATGCGGAGGGAGGAGGGAGGGGGGTTCAGGATGGGGAACACGAGTACACCCGTGGCAGATTCATGTTGATGTATGGCAAAACCAACACAATATTGTAAAGTAATTAGCCTCTAATTAAAATATTTTTAAAATAATAAAATAATAATTTTTATTAAAAATAAATAAATAGTATATTTAACTTAAAATAATACCATTTCTACATGTAATCAACATAAAATGTTAACAAGATTTCATATATCCCTTCTTTGGACTGTCTTTGAAATACAATTTTTATTTTACACATATATGCATCTCATCTCAACTGGGACTAGCCACGTTTGAAATGATCAATAGCCACCTGTGATTAGTGGCTATATTAGACCATGTAGCTCTAAACCTTGTTTTGTCTGTGTGTGTGTGTGTGCGTGTGTGTAGCAGTGACTCAGTTTTTTCCTCACTTCAAGTATTAGCTTTAAAATCCCAGGAATTGGTAAGTACTTATGTTTTTAACAGCGTGTAAGGCAGCCAGAGTTGATAGGGTTTTTTTTTTTTTCTCCCTGAGCATGAGTAGTTTTGTATGTACAAAATTTTGTAAATACTATTGTCTTGATACTCCATTTTTGCAGTGTTTTAACAGCAAACAACTAGAAGTACTTAAAGGGCTTCTTCGTCCCTGCTTCTAAAGTGATGTCACTTTTCTCTGTGAACCCTACAGTTGATTAAATCTAGAATCTTGAGACCTGATGATGAACTTCACAAAGAATTATTCTCCATGCAGCTCCCTATCAAGCCAATTATATGTTTAGCGTTTTGAAATAACTGATTTTTAAGAGGGCATTTACTAAAATTTGTATAATTATGACATTAGGGGATACTGGATGAAGGTGACATAGGAACACTGTCTTTGCAGAAAAGTAGACCTTAATTTTTTCAGAGAGAATCTAGGACTACTTCAGAACGATAAAATCTACGGTTGTTATGAGACCTGTGAAAATGAGCTAAGCTGGCAAATAAATGAAAGCTGAGAAAATTATTAAAATTATTCACAAAATCTGACTTTCATAATTTGAATTAAACACCAATCTCAAATCTTTCTTAAATTACTAAGTAAAGATATTTTTCACTACTAATATATTAATTTTTTTTTTTTTACATTAAGCATGCTTATAGGGGTAGAGTTTCTCTAGGTGGAACTGAAAGCTAGAAACATAGAAGTTTTTAAACCACATAGAGGTTTTTTTGTACATCTCATATGCAGCCACCGAAATAGCTATGAGATGTTTGTCTGCTTCTTTTCCATTTCTTCAATAATGCTTGGTTCTAAGTTATTTGTCTTATTAACTACATGCCATGTGAGGAAATGGTTCGCAATGGTCAGGGTAGAAAAACAGACTTTATTCTTATGAAATTAGAAAGAAAATAAACACTTCAAAATTATTACACAAAAGACTTCAAATGATTACACAAATAATGACAAAGTGTCTTGAAGGGAAAACAAATGCACTTTGAAAAGCGCTTATAACAATGATATTCAACCAAGATTAAAGAACTCAAGATCATCTATATTATTTTTTCATCTATGACTGAGTAACATTCTATTGTACATCATATACCACATTTTCTTTATACATTCCTCTGTTGATGAACATTCAAGTTGCTTCCATGTCCTGGATATTTTAAACAGTGCTGCTACAAACACTGTGGTGCATGTATCTTTTTGAATTACAATTTTATCTGGGTAAAGGCACAGTGGTGACCTGAATGCATATACTGATAAGGGTTCATTTATCTATTCATCTATTTATCTGAAGTCACAAATACTAGAATGTAAGACATGATGCTGACGACTGAGAAGGCAAGCTTCAGGAAGACAAACTGACCTGTAAAAGGGGGCTCTCTGCTCCCTTTGAATGTTGTATGATTTGGAAAGCAATGCAGATCATGTTACCATAATAAAAAGTTGCCAAATAATAAACAGCTCATTTGCTATTTCCTCCAAAATGAAGACAAAAATGATGCACAGAAGGTAGATTTTACCTCTGAGTGTTCCCTGTTTTAAGAAATGTTTTTAAAGAACATGTATACACTGGAAAAGGTCAGTTTTCATTCCAATCCAAAAGAAAGGCAATGCCAAAGAATGCTCAAACTACCGCACAATTGCACTCACCTCACACACTAGTAAAGTAATGCTCAAAATTCTCCAAGCCAGGCTTCAGCAATATGTGAACCGTGAACTTCCAGATGTTCAAGTTGGCTTTAGAAAAGGCAGAGGAACCAGAGATCAAATTGCCAACATCCGCTGGATCATGGAAAAAGCAAGAGAGTTCCAGAAAAACATCTATTTCTGCTTTATTGACTATGCCAAAGCCTGTGACTGTGTGGCTCACAATAAACTGTGGAATATTCTGAAAGAGATGGGAATACCAGACCACCTAACCTGCCTCCTGAGAAACCTATATGCAGGTCAGGAAGCAACAGGTAGAACTGGACATGGAACAAGAGACTGGTTCCAAATAGGAAAAGGAGTATGTCAAGGCTGTATATTGTCACCCTGTTTATTTAACTTATATGCAGAGTACATCATGAGAAACACTGGGCTGGAAGAAGCACAGGCTGGAATCAAGATTGCCAGGAGAAATATCAATAACCTCAGATACACAGATGACACCACCCTTATGGCAGAAATTGAAGAAGAACTAAAAAGCCTCTTGATGAAAGTTAAAGAGGAGAGGGAAAAAGTTGGCTTAAAGCTCAACATTCAGAAAACAAAGACCATGGCATCTGGTCCCATCACTTCATGGGAAATAGATGGGGAAACAGTGGAAACAGTATCAGACTTTATTTTGGGGGACTCCAAAATCACTTCAGATGGTAATTGCAGCCATGAAATTAAAAGACGCTTACTCCTTGGAAGAAAAGTTATGACCAACCTTGACAGCATATTCAAAAGCAGAGACATTGCTTTGCCAACAAAGGTCCGTCTAGTCAAGGCTGTGGTTTTTCCAGTAGTCATGTATGGATGTGAGAGTTGGATTGTGAAGAAAGCTGAGTGCCAAAGAATTGATGCTTTTGAACTGTGGTGTTGGGGAAGTCTCTTGTGAGTCCCTTGGACTGCAAGGAGATCCAACCAGACCATTCTAAAGAAGATCAGCCTTGGGATTTCTTTGGAAGTAATGATGCTAAAGCAGAAACTCCAGCACTTTGGCCACCTCATGCCAAGGGTTGACTCATTGGAAAAGACTCTGATGCTGGGAGGGATTGGGGGCAGGAGGAGAAGGGGACAACAGAGGGTGAGATGGCTGGATGGCATCACTGACTCGATAGACGTGAGTTTGAGTGAACTCCGGGAGTTGATGATGGACAGGGAGGCCTGGCATGCTGTGATTCATGGGGTCGCAAAGAGTCAGACACGACTGAGCGACTGAACTAAACTGAACTAATGTATACCTATATGTGCCTTTATTAAGTGTCAGGTGCTGCAATACTGTTTTAAATACAAGGCAATATAAGCCAATTAGCACAGAGCACTGGCTATTACCTAAAGCAAAGTTGTAATATTTTCAAATATATGACTCTATGATACCGACTGCACTAGTTCCATCTCATATTTTTTTGAAACAAATCTTCCTACAGTCTGAAGACACAGAGAGTTTTTGTATCTAGATTTAAGCATTGCTGAAACAGTTTGCTGTTTTTGGTGTTGTCACCTGCTCAGGCTAAACCACAAATTGCAAGTTGAGGACAGTGAAAGTAGGAGCTTGATATGTTTTAAGCTCAAAAGTACACCTGTCAGATATTAACTGTAACCTCTTTCGTGATGTTTGGAAATTTTAAATTCTATTCACTCAGACAATGGGCATCCATTTTGTCACAAAACTCATTGAGGAAATCAAACCCAAACAGGATAGTTTGCTGTTTTCCAGGAAAGTATGATAATTATGAAAATTTTCATGAGTCATTTAAGGAAAATGTCAGAGAAGTGGAACATTTCAGCAAATTCTTAAAGGATGAGGATGAATCTGAAATGAGTTCAGAAAATGAGAATGATAAAACAAAAGTGTTTAGGCCTCAGCAAACAGAATGGAAGGAACCAGGTGCGTGACACGGCAAGGACGGTTCTTTATGTAAATAGGGGAGTCATGTGAGTTATCCCTCAATCAAATATTTAGTTTTTCAGAAACATATTTTTCCTATGGAAAGTGTAAATCTACAGTGGCCTTTGAGAAATTTTGGAGAACTAAAATCAATGTGAATGGTTCTAAATGGAGAATTTTCTACCCAAGCCAAGGAAATGTGTTTTAGTAGAGCTGTCCAGCAAAGAGAAAGCAGCTTTTAGAGATTTCAAATGCTGAATATATTCAAGAAAATGTGGGTCAAAAATCTATGAAAAAATATCCATGCCTACTAAGGATTAGGTAACCTAAGACTCCACCCCAACCTGAAATTGCGTTATGTATTTTAATTTTTTTTAAAAGGCAGGTTTTTTGGAGAGAGAGATTCTTAAAATATTGTGATGATTTTAAATATAAATGTTTTCTCCATTGCTTAAATTTTAATAATCTCCACCATCCAAAGTGTGTGGGAAGACAGCTGAAGTAGAGAAGTTCTAGAAATAGATATCTGATGTTGCAACCCACTGTGAAAAACTTTGAAAATGGTGCACTTAGAGTTCCAGAAGCATTCTCCCCTATTCCATCATTAAAAGAACAGCACAGACCTGGTGAAATAAATTGTTTTTTGGAGGCTAGTAATGCACAAAGGATTTAATTTATTTTAGTTCAAATTGCTCAAAAATATAATGGCAACAATGGTGAATGATATTTTCCATAAGATTTAGTCGCTTTAAATAACAAAATATATAACTTTAGATACTATAAGTGACAATTTATTTGGAATTATATGCAAGATGTTGAAACATTATGCATTATCCAGTGAAATTTAATCTCATAGTGCTAACACTTGAATAGGGAAATGACATTTCTCAGAAACTTGTCCTTTCTTTACAATAAACTTTAAAGTAAACAAATCATGAGTTACACATTGGAGGAGACAGCCTATTCTATAATTTATTTCACATAAATATTATTGGTTAAACTGAAGACCAGAGAGGGAATGGGACTTTTCTAATGTCAAACAAGGATCTCACACCAAAGTAAATACCATGATAGGAACATAAAAATTTGAAGCCCATATTTTTACTCAGCCTTACAAATGATTACTGTATGTAGAGCCCAAAAGACTACACACAATCCATAGGAATGGTGCTACCTTGCATTGGTTGTATTTGATTTATGAAATACAGACTAAATGCTATGTAGTAACAAGAATATACCATAAAACCCCATTAATTAAAATACCTCGAGGAATTATTCAACAACTATGTATCAAGAATAAGTATGTATAAAACAATTTGCAAGATATCTTGAAAGATAAAATTATGATTAATAACATGTTTCTGTGTTTTTAATGGGCTTCCCTGGTGGCTCAGTGGTAAAGAATCTACTTGCCAATGTAGGAGGTGCAGATTCGATCCTGAGTCAGGAAGATTTCCCTGGAGAAGGAAATGGCAACCCACTCTAATATTCTTGCCTGGGAAATCCCATGGACAGAGGAGCCTGGAGGGCTGCAGTGCTTCATGTCGCAAAGAGTTGGACACAACTTAGTGAGTGTGTATGCACATTACTCTATAAAGACCTACATGGAAAAGAATCTAAAAAAGAGTGGCTATATGTATATGTATAACTGATTCATTTTGCTGTATACCATAAACTAACACAACATTGTAAATCAGCTATACTCTAACAAAAATCAATTTTTAAAAAAATCCCAATTTTAAAAATGGTCTGAAAATAATCATTGTCCCTTAATAAATGGTAGTGTTCATGGGTTCTATACTGTGCTAGCAATTTTCTCTATAGGAACTAAATGTTTTTGGTAACACAAGGAGACCAATATATGTTTCAGAAGGAAAACTGAATTCATATCTCAATGCCCAATCATCATGTTCTGTGGTCCCCAAGAGACTTTATTTTCTTACCTGTGAGGTTATAATTGGACTTAAGTAAACAAACTAGCTGTACTGATCACAATCAAAATTACTTTATAAGTTATTTTATGAGATAACACAGTATATTGAAGTGCAGTAAGTATCTATGTTTTTGTTTACTCACTAAGTCATGTTTGATACTTTTGCAAACTCATGGATTGTAGCTGACCAGGTTCCTCAGTTCAAGGGATTTCCCAGGCAAGAATATTGGGGTGGGTTTCTATTTCCTTCTCCAGGAGATCTTCCCAACCCAGGGATCAAATCTGTATCTCAAGCATGGCATCCAGATTCTTTACCCCTGAGTTACTAAGGTTTCCCAAGTATTTACATAAAGAAGGCCAAATTGTGAGGGGCCTCTGTGAAAGGATGATGAATTTTGCCTTACACAATTTCCACACCATGTTGTTCTACTGAATATACCAGGCTCCTCCGTCCATGGGATTTTCCAAGCAAGAGTACTGGAGTGGGTTGCCATTGCCTTCTCCGATACTCTAGCTTAAGGGTTCCCAATCTTTTCGGCACCAGGGACTAGCTTAATGGAAGACAATTCTTCCACAGACTCAGGCAGACTGGTAGAATGATGGCTTGGGGATGATTCAAGCACATTACATTTATCGTGCACTTTATCTCTGTCATTATTACATAAGATCCACCTCAGACCATCAGGCATTAGATCCCTGAGGCTGGAGACCCCTGCTTTAGAATACATTATTAGATATTTGCTTATCTTACAGGAAGAAATGTGTTTCATATTCAAAAATATTTTTTAAATCATTGGGCATGGAGTGGAGAAGATAGCTTCTAAAATAGACTTCTTCACTGCAAGACATTCAAGTCATTAGACAGGTAATATATATCATAAGTCAACAAAGGAGAGTCAGAAGGATTAGACAGGATTTCTCAAAACTATTTGAGTCCACAACACCTTTTTATTTTAATATTAGTATTGTTTGTTATTTTGTAGAACAACTATGACCTTATTTAATGGCAATCCACTCCAGTATTCTTGCCTGGAGAATCCCATGGCTAGGGGAGCCTGGTGAGCTGCAGTCCACAGGGTCGTACAGAGTCGAACACGACTGAAGTGACTTAGCCTACACACACGCACATTTTCATAACACAATTTGGGAAATCTTTGAGAAGTTGATATACAAAAATAACACTGACCCAATCTTGTGTATTATGCAGCTTAAAAATGGTTTCTAGTGATATATGTTCACTAGATGCAGTTAGATGCATTTAGGGGCTTCCCTGGAGGCTCAGATGGTAAAGAATCTGCCAGCAATGCAGGAGACTTGGGTTCAATCCCTGGGTCGAGAAGATCCCCTGGAGAAGGGAATGACAACCCACTCCAGTATTCTTGCCTGGAAAATTCCATGGACACAGGAGCCTGGCCCAGTGGGGTACAGTGGAGTCCATGGGCTTGCAAAGAGTTGGGTACGATTGAGTGACTAACACTTTCATTTCAGATGCAGTAAGAAACATCATGATTCTAAACCTCCATATATGCCATGATTTTCTCTGTTCCATCTTCTCATTTCTCCATGAGTTTCTTTGTCACAATCAGTTCCCAAAATTAATCACAAAATGAAGTTGAATGCTTTATTGTGATAATTCTAGAAACAGTTGTTTCTTAAAAGAATGGATTCAATAGATTTGGTGGTTGGCCTTTTTATAGGTCAAATCTGTCTGCTTTTCCCTGCAGATTCCAAGAAGACTATATATAAATTAGGTGGCCTAAAGCAATCCAGGTAAATTCTTTAACAAAGTGGATTTCTATTTCTTCAGCTTTCAATATGATACAGTTGCATATTTCTTTAAGGTTTGGAAAAAATGGCTTGAAATAAGGTATAAGAAAGAAATATCTATGATAGTTCCTAGCCCACAGTAGGCATTCAGAATTGGTAGCTTTGATAATAGTCTACAGACCATTAAAACAACTAGTTGAAAGAGGCTTTTTACTCCTTATTTTTAATGGAGCAAATATTAATGCATGATTTGGGGAAGGGATGTGTGTCAAAATACTTTCAGTTTAAGTTTGGGAAAGTGTTAGAAATAGCAATGAACTCATGCATGGCTGATGGGTAAAATTAGTTATGTATGTGTAATTAGGTTGAAAAAGCTGGTGTCTATCAAAATATTTCCTCCCATCTCAGCTGAGCACACTGCTCTTTTTTTGCAAACATACACAGTATATCTGCCATGGAAATTAGCATATTTCCCGTATCTAAAAGAAATAAAGACAGAATGTTAAAAAGGTAAATCACGCATCAGCCTTATAAAACAATTTTCAAAATGTGTGCTCTCTTTATTTTTGCTTGGCTTTCATCATAATTTGAATGTGTGACTTAGATAAGTGAAGTGACTACAGGTATACGTTTGTGCATGAGTAGAAAGAACTTAGGTTTTAGGAAAATTAGCAAGAGTGGATAAATATTAGGAAGAAAGTAAAAGAGAAGGGGATGACAGAGGATGAGACAGTTGGATGGCATCACCGACTCAATTGACATGAGTTTGAGTGAACTCCGGGAGTTGGTGATGGACAGGGAGGGCTGGTGTGCTGCAGTGCATGTGGTTGCAAAGAGTCAGACATGACTGAACGACTAAACTGAAGTAAAACTAAGAAAAAAATATGAGAGAAGAAGAGAAAGAGAAGCAGAAAGAGAAGCATCTGCCAGTCTTGAGGACAGAGGTTAAAATGAGTCACGACCTGAGGTGAACATTGGAGGTAATCTGGGATGCATGCTGATTCTCTAGGTGAAAAAGTGACAACCAGGAAAAGATGTAACTGCTCCAAGCTTGCACAACAAGTTCTGAGGTCTGAGATTTAATGGCCAAAATACAAAATGCATGTCAGTGCTCTGAGCACCAGGTAACGTGTGGATATCGTCATTTGCCGCCCATTCCTCAAGTTTTCAGTCATGTATTTTCTCTTTTGATGTGGACCACTTTTAAAGTTTTTATTGAATTTGTTGTAATAGTGCTTCTTTTTATGTTCTGATTTTTTGGCCATGAGCCATGGGGGATGTTAGCTTCCTGTCCCGGGATCAGACCTGCAGTTCCAGTACTGAAAGATAAACTCCTATCCACTGGACTGTCAGGCAATCTCTATGTATTTTCTTCTTAATGGGACCATGGTGGTTTCTATTCTCCACCTGTCTTTTAGATTTCTCCTTAATTCTCATAACCATATGACAGAATTTTTTCTTATTCTAATTGCTTACCTTCCATAACCAGAATATAAACTCCACTAAAATGTGTTTTTGCCTTTTTCACCATTGACGTATTCTCACAACCTAGAACAATGTATGGCTCATCTTAAGAACCTAATAAATACTTGACAAATAAATATTAAATAATAAATTAAAGCCAAAGATTGAGGGGAAAAAGGATCTGGGTAGTATAAATACTAATGTCTTTGACTAGATGCATAGTATTGAGTGAATTACTAACTTCCAGCATCTCAGTTGCCTTGCCTATAAAATCTAGCTGATGCTATCTGCAACAAAGAGTGTTATAAAGAAGAAAGAGAGGCCCATTTACCAGTCAGGTTGGTAAATAAAGAAGGAAATGAAGGTACAACACAGCAAGTCCACCATGCTAATCAACAATTTCACTGTTATGAAAATTATTAATATATAATGGAACAAATGTCTGTATCAGAACAGAACAGATACTAAACTAATAATAGAGGACAAAGGAGGTTGATTTTACTCCTAACCATTTCCTTTAAAGGTAAAATACTGGAGATATGTAAATATCCCTGATAATATTTCTCTACCTACTACAAGGTCTACATAATAAAGTAGTAAATTGAGGGCAGGAGGAGAAGGGGACAACAGAGGATGAGACGGTTGGATGGTGTCACTGACTCGACGGACATGGGTTTGGGTGGACTCCGGGAGTTGGTGATGGACAGGAGGCCTGGAGTGCTGAGGTTCATGGGGTCACAAAGAGTCAGACATGTCTGAGCGACTGAACTGAACTGAAATATACACAGCAAATATAAATGAATGTGAAAATAAAACACCTGAAGGTAACAGGTTTTAATAGTTCAGGGATTTTCCCAGATCAATCAGTTCGGAGAATAAGTCTTTATGAAATGATTATACAAAAAAACACTGCCCTTTTTGACACCATTCTCATCTGTGGACAAAATACGGCTATTTTGTATGCATGGAAAAATGGAAAGAAATCCCTATGAACTAAGAAGGCAAAACCATGATGAAGTCTCCGTGTGTGTGTATATATATGTAAACGTGAAACTATCATTTTTTAAAACAAAAAATAATTCTCCTCTGGTTGGACATTTACTTTCTCTGCACATTATATCTGCCCTTTATATGCTATCTGACTCCACAAACAATTTTAGACATAGAAACATGAAGTAAAAGTTCCATAAGGGTGGCAATAATATTTGTCTTCTTACTTATCATCTTAGTACTGGAAACAAGATAAGCCCTTAATAAAACTGATTGAATGTATAAATACAACTAAAAGTCTAGGTCCTAGAAAGGAAAAGGAAGCATGAACATTAAGATCTATAGACAAATATTTACTGTGACGAACTTTAGCTGTCAAAGTCTTTGTGCCCAGGCAAGAAAGGGAAAATAATGGATTATATAATTATATTTTTCCAAGAGAAGAAAATGTGTGTTTTAAATTAGCCTTCAATAGCCATGCCTCACATACTGAACATGCACAGTAACTATTCTGTGAATGTCACAAAAATTCTACGCATTATTTGCAGATCAACTTTGTAGCTCATATAGCCAACTAGATGGTACAGAGCTCTTAGTATGTTATTCAAATATACAACCAAGTTCCAAAGAGGTGAATATATAGTTCCGTTAGAGCACCAAAGATCACTTTTTCTTACCATTCTTCCAGCTAACTCTTAGTTACAGTAAGACTCCTCAGTTATATGTCTGAATTTAATGTAAAAGTTAGATCTGCTATAGTGCACAAAGTGTTCTGTAATAATTGGTTCAATAGAGCTGGAATTATAGAGCTGGAATTATAAAATGGGTAACTCCCTCTCTTCTCTCTCTCACTCCCGAGTGCAAAGAGACACAACAGTTTCATTGCAAGCAAACAGAATAATCTTGGAATACTTCTTGCTGAGCTCTTTAAACTTCTTTCATTCAATCTTTAACAAAACAAATGAAAGCTTCTAAAAACATAAGAGGTATGCACTGCACCATATGTCAGTTGAAAAGATGGAAGAGGAGCAGAAAAATTAAAACTTACCCTCAATCAATAAAAATAAACGACCTGGAGTAAAGTTTTGACTTCATGCCCTATCTCAGAGCTCATTTTTTTTTAAAACTATTCAGCCATATTAGGAACACTTCCTTGTTAACTAAAACCAATAGTAAAAGTGGGAGTAAAATTTTGACTTCATGCCCTAACTCAGAGCTCATGTTTTTTTAACTATTCAGCCATATTAGGAACAATTTCTTGTTAACTAAAACCAATAGTAAAAGCAAACAAAAAGTGGCAGGATGATATTGGATGGCAAATGATCATTATGACTCTGATGAGGCTCCTTGCTGTACTCCTGGACCACACATAACACGATGTGACAGGAAACCTCAATATATGCTGATGTTTCTGAACTGTTTTCGTGTGTGTTTGTGTGGATTGTAGATCGCTCTGTGTGTGTGTGTGTGTGTGTGTGTGGACTGTAGATCACGAAACTGCTCTGTCCATGAATTTCCCAGGAAGGAATATTGGAGTGGGTTGCCATTCCCTTCTCAAGGGGATCTTCCTAACCCAGGGATCAAACTCAGATTTTCTTCATTGAAGAGAGATTCCTTACCATCTGAGTCACTAGAGAAACCTGCTTTTCTGTACTGACCTTCAAGCTTTAATCCTATTTTGGTTTCTGGTCCATTCTTTTCCTAATTATTCCTGTATCTTGCTTTTTCAATCCTTATTTAATTGCCAGTCTTCATTCTCATATTGAAAAAACTTAGCGCTCATGTATAACACCTTAATTAGATCAGCTCTGCACCCAGTCCACTAGGGCTCTGTCAGTTCAGTTCCGTCGCTCAGTCATGTCCAGCTGTTTGTGACCCCACAGACTGTAGCACACCAGGCTTCTCTGTCCATCATCAACTCCCAGAGCTTGCTCAGACTCATGTCCATCAAGTCAGTGATGCCATCCAACCATCTCATCCTCTGTTGTCACCTTCTCCACCCGCCTTCAACCTTTCCCAGCATCAGGGTCTTTTATAATGAGTCAGCTCTTCACACCTGTGGCCAAAGTATTGGAGTTTCAGCTTCAACATCAGTCCTTCCAATGAATATTCAGGACTTATTTCCTTTAGGATGGACTGGTTTGATTTCCTTGCAGTTCAAGGGACTCTCAAGAGTCTTCTCCAACACCACAGTTCAAAAGCATCAATTCTTTGGCACTCAGCTTTCTTTCTGGTCCAACTCTCACATCTATACATGACTACTGGAAAAACCATAGCTTTGACTAGATGGACCTTTGTCAGCAAAGTAATGTCTCTGCTTTTTCAAATGCTGTCTAGGTTGGTCATAGCTGTCTTTCCAAGGAACAAGCATCTTTTAATTTCATGGCTACCGTAACCATCTGCAGTGATTATTAAGCCCAAGAAAATAAAGTCTCTCACTATTTCCATTGTTTCCCCACCTATATGCCAGGAAGTGATGGGACCAGATCCCATGATCTTAATTTTTTGAATGTTGAGTTTTCAGACAGTTTTTTCCACTCATGTGTATAGCATGTATGCTTAAAGGTGAGGTAGGGAAAATGCTTTGCTCATGAGTGCTAACACAAACTAAAAGTATTAGGAAGATAATTATAGAGATATTAGGAAGTTGTTACAGTGATATTAGGAAGATAGAAGTTATCAGAAAGATACATCTTTGGGAAAATAGAAGGTTAGATATTTCTGGTACCTTGATATATGCATGAAAATCTGCAGCAGTGTGCAACTGCAACAGACAATATACAGAGATACACTTTTTTTCAGAATGTATTATTAAAAGAGTTGAATCACACATTTGTTAGTTTGTTACTATGTCCTGGCCATTCAGTATATAGAGAATTACAAGATCTTGTCCTAAATCTCAAGTCTGGGCAGACAAGTAAGTATTTCATGAGGTTTTAAAAATAATATACAGAAATATCACTTGCTAATGTAAATGGTAGGTACTTTGCTTGTGTTTCACACCCCCTCCATCCCTGCCCATAGCTCTCCTTTCTTCAAGCACAGATATAGCCACAGAATCCTTATCATGGTGTCCCAGGAAGAAGCTACTAATCAGATGTGTCACAGAATATAAAGCTTACATAGATGTAGAGCTGTAAGAATATAGTTAATGAAGACTAATTTAAATGACTGAACTTTAATTGAAGAAATACTGTAACTTTTCTTTAATGACAAAAAAAGTGTTCTTCTATAAAGAAGCAACAGGTTTAAGAACACAGAAGATAAGCATTCAATGGAAATACATACATTCAAAGAAAATCTAAAGAATTAACTCACTTCAGATTCCCTACCATGTCTCATAACTCTCATAGATTAACTTCAATAAAACAGAGTTTCAGTCCAGTTCAGTTCAGTTCAGTCACTCACTCGTGTTCAACTCTTTGTGACCCCATGAATCGCAGCACGCTAGGCCTCCCTGTCCATCACCAACTCCCAGAGTTCACTCAGACTCATGTCCATCCAGCCAGTGATGCCATCCAGCCATCTCATCCGCTGTTGTCCCCTTCTCCTCCTGCCCCCAACCCCTCCCAGCATCAGAGTCTTTTCCAATGAGTCAACCCTTCACATGAGGTGGCCAAAGTACTGGAGTCTCAGCCCCAGCATCATTCCTTCTAAAGAAATCCCAGGGTTGATCTCCTTCAGAATGGACTGGTTGGATCTCCTTGCAGTCCAAGGGACTCTCAAGAGTCTTCTCCAATACCACAGTTCAAAAGCATCAATTCTTCGGCACTCAGCCTTCTTCACAGTCCAACTCTCACATCCATACATGACCACAGGGAAAACCATAGCCTTGACTAGATGGACCTTAGTCGGCAAAGTAATGTCTCTGCTTTTGAATATGTTATCTAGGTTGGCCATAACTTTCCATCCAAGGAGTAAGCGTCTTTTAATTTCATGGCTGCAGTCACCATCTGCAGTGATTTTTGAGCCCCCCAAAATAAAGTCTGACACTGTTTCCATTGTTTCCCCATCTATTTCCCATGAAGTGATGGGACCAGATGCCATGATCTTCGTTTTCTGAATGTTGAGCTTTAAGCCAACTTTTAACTCTCCACTTTCACTTTCAACAAGAGGCTTTTTAGTTCCTCTTCACTTTCTGTCATAAGGGTGGTGTCATCTGCATATCTGAATGCTATGCTAAGTCTCTTCAGTCGTGTCCAACTCTGTGAGACCCCATAGACGGCAGCCCACCAGGCTCCCCTGTCCCTGGGATTCTACAGTCAAGAACACTGGAGTGGGTTGCCATGTCCTTCTCCAATGCATGAAAGTGAAAAGTGAAAGTGAAGTCGCTCAGTTGTGTCCAACCCTCAGTGACCCCATGGACTGCAGCCTTCCAGGCTCCTCCTTCCATGGGATTTTCCAGGCAAGAGTACTGGAGTGGGGTGTCATTGCCTTCTCCCTGCATATCTGAGGTTATTGATATTTTTCCCGGCAATCTTGATTCCAGCTTGTGTTTCTTCCAGTCCAGCATTTTTCATGAGGTACTCTGCATATAAGTTAAATAAGCAGGGAGGCAATATACAGTCTTGACATACTCCTTTTCCTATTTGAAACCAGTCTGTTGTTCCATGTCCAGTTCTAACTGTTTATGAGGTTACATATCTGTGTAGAACTTTTAACCCTCTGCAGCCTATAAAGTGAGTCCTACTTATTCCTGGTATAAAACATTCATCACTCATAATCTGGCTCTAAAGTAGGACTTCCAGATTCACCCTCCATGAATACTGCTTCTGTCTCGTGGGCAGATTAATGGTGCCTTGTACATGCAGGGAGTTTTCAAGATTTACTGCCATCACTTTTCTTTTTTTTTTTTTAATTTTAGTTTTTTATTTTTTAAATTTTAAAATCTTTAATTCTTACATGCATTCCCAAACATGAACCCCCCTCCCACCTCCCTCCCCATAACATCTTTCTGGGTCATCCCCATGCACCAGCTGCGCAGAGAATTCAGTCCCTTCTCTTTGCCTTTCCTGGAAACTTCAAGGATTTCTTCAACACTTATCTCTAACTTCCTCACATTGGTGTAGCTTGGTATTTAGCATCCCATGTTCCCACCCACAGCTTTCTGTTCACATCCTTATAGTTGTATTTCCTGCATTGTAAGGCCATTTACAACCTTTTGACCTTATCTGGTTCACTTGATTGTTATCTCTTATGGGCTGCTACTGCTAAGTCACTTCAGTCATGTCCGACTGTGTGACCCCATAGACGGCAGCCCACCAGGTTCCCCCGTCCCTGGGATTCTCCAGGCAAGAACACTGGGGTGGGTTGCCATTTCCTTCTCCAATACATGAAAGTGAAAAGTGAAAGGCACGTCATTCAGTCGTGTCCAACTCTTAGCAACCCCATGAACTGCAGCCCACCAGGCTCCTCCGCCCATGGGATTTGCCAGGCAAGCGTACTGGAGTGGGGTGCCATTGCCTTCTCCTCTCTTATGGGCAGTGACCATTTTCTACTGATTCTGAATCCACTGTATTAGTACCATCTCATCACAGAGGCATTATCAAAGAATGCAAAAAATACAACATGAGTCTTGCTTTCCTAACAGTTTTACATCCAAACATTTCTAAATAAAGTATTCTTATGCACATTATATATGTACATATGTGTGTGTGTGTGTGTGTGTGTGTATATATACATATATATATACACACATATATATATGAAAAATCCTCTGGAGGAGGGCATGGCAACCCACTCCAGTATTCTTCTCTGGAGAGCCCTATGGACAGAGAAGCCTGGCAGGCTACAGTCCATAGGGTCACAAAGAGCTGGACAAGACTGAAGCAACTTAGCACAGCATATAATGCTGCAACCCATAGACCGTACCTGACATTGGTGGCTATTTCCCTTATATTTCCCCAAGAGAGTAAAGAGCCTTCTCTTTATGAAACATTATCTCCAGTTTGAAAGATCCAAACTCTTACATAGACCCTCAGAGAAAGCTGAATACAGCTAAAAGCACCTTTAACCTACTTCACAATTTTGCCTCCGGCTAGCCCTGACTGGAAGTACTATCAAATGGGAAAGAACTTGACTTAAATCAATATGAAATCAGGATGTAAATCTGTAGTCTCTATGTTTAACTAAATGTTCACTGGTTAACATATTAGAAACCAATTTTGAGCTATAAAAAGCTGATTTTATGGGACAATTAAGAGCTTTAGTATAGAGAAGTGTGAACACCAAATGCTATAGGATCACAGAACCTATTGACACCAAAATAACCAACTAGATGAAAGCAAATTTGTCAGAAAGACTGATGGTTATCTAGTTACAAACTTGCAAAGCTTATTAAGGTATTTGTACATGGGATGTCAGTGCAAAATGCCATTCGAAGTTCAAAAACAATGTAAGGTCTTTGTTTTATCCATTTTCTAAGACTGAAATTGGAATTATGGCCAAAAAAAGCCCTTCAGAAAGTTTCAATTCATTCCAAGTCAAACCTGGTCAAACTGTTGAAATTTCAAAGCGTAGAGACAAACCTAAAGTCATGACTTTAATTAATAACAAGGACCTCTCTGGAGTGGAGATACTGCCACCTAGTTAAAATGAGTCTGTATTCATTTCCTTCCTAGACAGCTAAGATTTCGATTTTAGAAACTGATTCTGAAGATTCCCTGACCTTTGGCAAACATTCATTCAGTTCTGAACTCTGAGCTTCCAGGGAAGCTACAATGATTATAGGACTGTGAAGTCATCTACAAAGCAGGCTGATTGCCCAGTACAGTCTGCTTCACAGAGTTCATTTTTTAAGGAATTTCTCCCTGAGTGGCAATATCACTGCATTTCAAACCAAGGCTAGAAAACTTTGCAATCATTACCCTCAACAGCCTTTTGGAAAGTAAATATTAAGAGTGGAACCAGTTGCCTACATTTTTACTCTGTTTACAGACAACATTGTAAATACATACATTCCTTAAACAAGCAATATCATAGTGAAGTGAAAGTACATATTCTGTCTTAGGTGGCTTTGAGTAAATTCTTTGCACAGCAGACACTTAATGATTGTGTATTATATCCTGGCTTGGAAACATGAATAATAACACTTCCTGATACCAAGGGGTTTCACTACAATAGAAATGAAATGCATGTGCTAATAACTGTAACAAAGTATATATGTAGGCTTCATGAGTAGGCATCCTGACTTAGGCATGAGTATGAATTCCATATTCATGGAATGGAATTCATGGAATGAGTATGATTCAGGTATGACCTAAATTAAGTCCCTTATGATTATACAGTAGAAGTGAGAAATAGATTTAAGGGCCTAGATCTAAGAGACAGAGTGCCTGATGAACTATGGAATGAGGTTCGTGACATTGTACAGGAGACAGGGATCAAGACTATCCCCATGGAAAAGAAATGCAAAAAAGCAAAATGGCTGTTTGGGGAGGCCTTACAAATAGCTGTGAAAAGAAGAGAAGCGAAAAGCCAAGGAGAAAAGGAAAGATATAAGCATCTGAATGCAGAGTTTCAAGAATAGCAAGAAGAGATAAGAAAGACTTCTTCAGCGATCAATGCAAAGAAATAGACGAAAACAATAGAATGGGAAAGACTAGAGATCACTTCAAGAAAATTAGAGATACCAAGGGAACATTTCATGCAAAGATGGGCTTGATATAGGACAGAAATGGTATGGACCTAACAGAAGCAGAAGATATTAAGAAGAGGTGGCAAGAATACATGGAAGAACTATACAAATATTATCTTCAAGACCCAGATAATCACGATGGTGTGATCACTCATCTAGAGCCAGACATCCTGGAATGTGAAGTCAAGTGGGCCTTAGAAAGCATCACTATGAACAAAGCTAGTGGAGGTGATGGAATTCCAGTGGAGCTATTTCAAATCCTGAAAGATGATGCTGTGAAAGTGCTGCACTCAGTATGACAGAAAATTTGGAAAACTCAACAGTGGCCACAGGACTGGAAAAGGTACGTTTTCATTCCAATCCAAAAGAAAGGCAATACCAAAGAATGCTCAAACGACCACACAATTGCACTCATCTCACATGCTAGTAAAGGAATGCTCAAAATTCTCCAAGCCAGGCTTCAGCAATATGTGAACCGTGAACTTCCAGATGTTCAAGCTGGTTTTACAAGAGGCAGAGGAACCAGAGATCAAATTGCCAACATCCGTTGGATCATTGAAAAAGCAAGACAGTTCTAGAAAAACAGATATGTATTTCTGCTTTATTGACTATGCCAAAGCCTTTGACTATGTGGCTCACAATAAACTGGAAAATTCTGAAAGAGATGGGAATACCAGACCACCTAACCTGCCTCTTGAGAAATCTGTATGCAGGTCAGGAAGCAACAGTTAGAACTGGACATGGAACAACAGACTGGTTCCAAATTGGAAAAGAACATCAAGGCTGTATATTGTCACCCTGCTTATTTAACTTCTATGCAGAGTACATCATGAGAAACGCTGGACTGGAAGAAGCACAAGCTGGAATCAAGATTGCAGGGAGAAATATCAATAACCTCAGATATGCAGATGACACCACCCTTATGACAGAAAGTGAAGAGGAACTAAAAAGCCTCTTGATGAGAGTGAAAGTGGAGAGTGGCTTAAAGCTCAACATTCAGAAAACAAAGATCATGGCATCTGGTCCCATCACTTCATGGGAAATGGATGGGGAAACAGTGGAAACAGTGTCAGATTTATTTTTGGGGGGCTCCAAAATCACTGCAGATGGTGACTGCAGCCATGAAATTATAAGACGCTTACTCCTTGGAAGGAAAGTTATGACCAACCTAGATAGCATATTCAAAAGCAGAGACGTTACTTTGCCGACTAAGGTCCGTCTAGTCAAGGCTATGGTTTTCCCTGTGGTCATGTATGGATGTGAGAGTTGGACTGTGAAGAAGGCTGAGTGCTGAAGAATTGATGCTTTTGAACTGTGGTATTGGAGAAGACTCTTGAGAGTCCCTTGGACTGCAAGGAGATCCAACCAATCCATTCTGAAGGAGATCAGCCCTGGGATTTCTTTGGAAGGAATGATGCTAAAGCTGAAACTCCAGTATTTTGGCCACCACATGCAAAGAGTTGACTCATTGGAAAAGACTCTGATGCTGGGAGGGATTTGGGGGCAGGAGGAGAAGAGGACGGCAGAGGATGAGATGGCTGGATGGCATCACCGACTCGATGGAAGTGAGTTTGAGTGAACTCCAGGAGCTGGTGATGGACAGGGAGGCCTGGCGTGCTGCAATTCATGGGGTCCCAAAGAGTCGGACACGACTGAGCGACTGAACTGAACTGATTAATTCCTAAGCTTCCCTGGTGGTTCAGGTGGTGAAGAATCCACTTGCAGTGTGGAAGACCTGGGTCTGATCCCTGCTTTGGGAAGATCCCCTAAAGGAGGGAATGGCAACCCACTCCAGTATTCTTGCCTGGAGAATCCCCACAGACAGAGGAGCCTGGCAGTCTACAGTCTACGGGGTCACAAAGAGTTGGACATGACTGACTGACTAAGCACACATACATGAATTCTTGAGGCTGACTCAAGGGGAATGTTAAAATTAAACCTGGCTTTAGATCATAGGTTTACATTTTGAAAAAGACAGTGAGGTAGACACATACAAGGATGCTAATTGTAAAAGAGATTAAGGCATTTTTAAAAACAGTGATTTTATTGTGGGCTTCCCTGGAGACTCCGTGGTAAAGAACTAGCCCGCCAATGCAGGAGACACAGGTTTGATCCCTGGGTTGGGAAGATCCCCTGGAGAAGGAAATGGCAACCCACTCTAGTATTCTTCCCTGGGAAATCTCATGAACAGAGGAGCCTGACAGACTATGGTACACAGGGTCACAAAATCAACTTAGTGACTAAACAACAACAGTGATTTTACTAAAGCTCCTTTTACTAAAGGAAAGTGTTAAAAGCAAGAATCAAGACAACCTGCCACAATAAGGCAAATTGTAAAAATTAGGCAACAGTGAAGTGTTACAACAATAAGGAACACTTGATTCTATCAGTGTAAATTTAGAAAGAGTAATTCATTACTGGAACAGGGAAATGGGGAGAATGGAAAGGAATCCAGAATAAAACTAGCAATTTAGAAGGACACCGAAATACTCCAAGAGAGAAAGGGAAGCTTAAAAAATTATATAAACCTAAGGGAGGAAAGGAAGAGGAATATGTGAGAGAATTTACAAATTAGAATGTGTCTGAAGATATTCATTTTAGGTAGATGGGACATAAATAACACTTAAATCAGTTTATTTACATTGTACTAGCTATGGCCCCACAAAAAGTGAGAGGCCCTTTATTTATTTCACTTAACTCTAGTTACAGGTCATGATAAATATTTTATCTTTATTTACTGATAAAATAAATTGATCATATTGGCCAGTGGAGCCACAGTTAAAATTGAAGATTTTCTTGACTCAAATATCACTCTCAAGCTACCACACTGCCTTCTGGTTTTAAAATAAGTTAATTTTTAAATCAACATGTAATAGTTTTGCCACTGGGTATTTAGTGCTCAAGATAATTAAATTAGCATACCCTTTCTCTCTACATCCAACAACTCACTTCATTTGTCAGGCAGAGAAAGTAGATTTTTTAATAGAGCACTGCAGTTCACTTAGGAAAGTTTGCTTCTTGACTCAGGCGACCTAGTAATTATCTCCAAATGTCTCCCAAATCCCTGAGCCTAGATAGTTCTTTCGCGTAATAAGAAAATAACCTGGATCTCTTCTTACTTTATTTTTGCCACTATTCAATGAAATGAGACACAATGCCTTACACCAATCTGTAGAAAACCAAAAGGCACTGAAATCAAGCTTTCCAATCTGAAACTCACAAAAGATATAAAGTATGATAAATACTTACATGAAATGTCTGCACAGGGTGATACAGAACTTCAAGTATGGTTTCATAGAAATATGTTAAAAATACATGGATACCCATTTTTTGCATTTTTAAGAAAATAACTACTTTTAAGCTTTTTCCTATCATCACACAAACATTTCCTGAGAATTGACCAACCTACACGATATTATTATTTTTTTAATATACTTTATTTCTTAAGATACTCCAACTTTATCCCTTTATTAAAGAAGAACCAGAGAATGCCACACCTAAACTCACCCACTCCTTTCATCGTGCCTTTATTTGATGTTCTGGGAAATACCAGTTAATGTTTTGGTTTGATATTATGTTTTGGGTGATCACAGGAGAATATAAGTAAAGAATCTTCATATTTTGGGCAAATTTGATAATCTAGGGGATCAGTTATTTCATTGGTCAGTGATCCTTACATGAACATCCTCAGAACAAATTCTTTTTATGAAAAGGAATGTTATTCTCCCTTGGCGAACTCATAAGCTACAAAATGTGAAACATCAAGACTGAATTTTGACTTTAAAATAACAGCTATCAAGGACTACCCTGGTGGTCTGGTGGCTAAATCTCCATTCTCCCATTGCCCAAGGTTCGATCCCTGGTCAGGGAATTAGATCCTGCGTGCCACAACTAAAATCTCACATGCTGCAACTAAGACCCACCCAACAAAGCCAAATAAGTAAATAAATAAAAATATTTTTAAAAAGATAACAGATATGTTTCTAATTATCATTTAACTTGTCATAATTTTTCTCCTCTTTTCTATCTCTATTTCTATCTTTATCATTATTTTCCTTTTTAACTCTCTACATATCAGTAATATTCAGAGGTCTCACTTCACATAATTTTTTTTAATGATATGAAAAACAGAGTTTTCACATTCTAAAATGAATTTTATGTTTATTGTCAACTTGAGATCCTCAATAACACATAGTCAATGGGAACGAAAAATCCATAACCTCTCATGGAGCAAGCCTAGATTCTTTTTCCTAAACGAGGATCTCTTTTTCCATCTACAGCACTAGCTAGCATCTAGTTTCTTTGCCACAAGCATGACCAGAGTGTGAGTTCTTCAGAAGTAGAAACCATATAATTGTTTCCCATGCAAGACTTAATATTTTCTTTTAATATAAATTTATTTATTTGAATTGGAGGTTATACATTTTCAATAAGAGAATTGTATTTTATAAGAAAAATCCTTAATTATGAATGTGATTTGAAAAACATGTCTTTGTTTCCAACATTACATACTGCGGATATACCTATGTCCTTTTAAAATAACCCTCTTTCATGAAAATTAAAGATCTCTTCCAGATCTTTTAAAAAATATTTTTATTTATTTATTCAGACATGTTGGGTCTTAGTTGTGGCATCTGGAATCTAATTCCCTGACCAAGGAGCAAATCTGGGCCTCCTGCTTTGGGACTGTGGAAGCTGAGTCACTGAACCACCAGGTAAATCCCTTAAACCCCTTTTCTAGATATATTTCCATGATAAACCCGAATATGAAGTAATTCCTATTACATTCCATCATCGTATGTCATTATCTAAAATACTTTTTTTATCTTTTCTTTTTATATTATGTACATTAGAAAAATGGGGAAATGATATAAATTTGAATCTGATCAATGTCAAATATTATCAAAAGATCAATTACCTATTTTTATGCCATTTTCACATTACTTTTAGCTTTAAGGATACCCATAGAAATATCTAGTTTCTGAGGTCTTTCAACACCTGAAAATGCTATACTATATATCATGATTCTACAGTGGAGGTGACAATAGATGGAAGGGATTTGACCTGGTAGACAGAGGCCCTGAAAAATCTATGGACAGATGTTCCTAACATTGTACAGGATGCAGTGACCAAAACCATCCCAGAGAAAAATAAATGCAAGAAGGTAAAGTGGTTATCTGAGGAGGCTTTACAAATTGCTGAGGAAAGAAGAGGAGCAAAAGGCTAGGGAGAAAGGGAAAAGATATACATATCTGAATGCAGAGTTCAAGAGAACAGCAAGGAGAGATATAAAGCCCTTCATAAATAAACAATTCAAATAAACAGGGGGAAACAACAGAATGGGAAAGACTAGAGATCTCTTCAAGAAAACTGGAGATCTTAAGGGAATATTTCATGCAAGGATAGGCATGATAAACAGCAGCAACAATAAGAACCTAACAGAAGCAAAGGACATTAAGAAGAAGTGGCAAGAATACATAGAAGTATACCAAAAAGGTCTCAATGACCAAGATAATCACGATGGTGTGGTCACTCACCTAGAACCAGACATCCTGGACTGTGAAATCACGTGGGCCTCTGCAAAGATAGTGGAGGTGATGGAATTCCAGCTGAGCTACTCCAAATCCTAAAAGATGTTGCTGCTAGAGTGCTCCACTCAAAATGTCAACAAATTTGGAAAACTCAGCAGAGGCCGCAAGACTGGAAAAGGACAGTTTTTATCCCAACCCCAAAGAACAGCAAAGTCAAAGAATCTTCAAACTACTGCACAAATCTTCTCTTTCACATGCTACTACCATTATGGGCAAAATCTTTGGCTTCAGCATTGTGAGAAATGAGAACTTCCAGATGTACAAGCAGGGTTTAGAAAAGGCAGAGGAACCAGTGATCAAATTATCAACTTTCACTGCATCATGGAGAAGCAAGGGAATTTTAGGGAAAAAAATATATATATACTTCTGCTTCATTGACTATGCTAAAGGCTTTGACTGGGTGGACCACAACAAACTATGGAAAATTCTTAAGAAATGGGAATACCATACCACCTTACCAGTCTCCTGAGAAACCTGTGTGCAGGTCAAGAAGCAACAGTTAGAACAGTACATAGATTAAAGGACTGGTTCCAAAATGGGAAAGGAGTACAATAGGCTGTATACTGTCACTCTGCTTATTTAACTTCTATGCAGAGTATATCATGTGAAATGTCAGGCAATATGAATCACAAGCTGGAATCAAGATCGCAGGGAGAAATATCAACAACTTCATATAATAAGATGAATACCACTCTAATAGCAGAAGGTAAAGATGAACTAAGGAGCCTATTGATGAGGGTGAAAGAAAGAGTGAAAAAGCCGGCTTATAAATCAACATTCATAAAAGTAAGATCATGGCATCTGGTCCTATCACTTCATGGCAAATAGAAGGGGAAAACCTGGAAGCAGTGACGTATTTTATATTCTTAGGCTCAAAAAATCACTGTGGACGATGAATGCAGCCATGCAATTAAAAGACACTTGTTCCTTGGAAGAGAAGCTATGACAAACCTAGACAGCATATTAAAAAACAGAGCCATCACTTTGCCAGCTAAGATCCATATAGTCAAAGCTAAGGTTTTCCAGTAGTCATGTACAGGTGTGTTAGTTGGATCATAAAGAAGGCTGAGCACTGAAGAATTGATGCTTCCAAATTGTGGTGCTGGGACTTCCCTGGTGGCTCAGATTGTAAAGCATCTGTCTACAATACAGGAGACCCAGGTTCGATCCCTGGGTTGGGAAGATCCCCTGGAGAAGGAAATGGCAATCCACTCCAGTACTATTGCCTGGAAAATCCCATGGACAAAGGAGGTGGTAGTCTATGGGGTGGCAAAGAGTCGGACACGACTGAGCAATTTCACTTTCACTTTCAGAAGACTCTTGAGAGTCCCTGGGAATGCAAGGAGATCAAACTAATCAATCCTAAAGGAAATCAACCCTGAATATCCATTGTAAAGACTGACGCTGAAGCTGATGTTCAATACTTTGGCCATCTGATGCAAAGCGTCAACTCATTGAAAAAGACCCTGATGGGGGGAAAGACTAAAGGAAAACGGATGAGATGAGATAAGATGAGAGGATGAGATGGTTGGATAGCATCACTGACTCAATGGACATCAATTTGAGCAAACTCCAGGTATTAGTGAAGGACAGGGAAGCTAGGTCTGCTGCAGTCCATGAGGTTGAAAAGAGTCAGACACAACTTAGCAACTGAACAAGAACAAATATATCATCATTGCTATCCTCTATACATTCTGTGGGTCCATTCTGTAAGTATATGCCCCAACCAGAATGAACTTCAGGAATTCTTCAAAAGGTGATACAGCTTACGTATCTTTAAATGAAGACTTGGAATGAGTCACTCCATTTCTACCATTCATTAGTTCTTTGATCTTAGACATTGTTTACCTCTGTAAGCTTAGTTTTATTTAGCACTATATGAGAAATACTGCTATCTCCTTCGTATGACCTTTTTGTGAAAATATTTGTCTATTAAAATCCTTAGCTCAGTGCCTTATACTTAGTACATATTCTATAAACAAGTTGCATCCTATGTTTACCCCTTTTATTCATACGTTTTTCAGCCAGCTTTCCAACTCAGTTCAGTTAAGTTCAGTCACTCAGTCCTCTCTGACCTTCACAACCCCATGGACTTCAGCTAGGTCTCCCTGTTGGTCACTGACTCCTGGAGTTTACTCAAACTCATGCCCATTGAGTCGGTGATGCCATCCAACCATCTTATCCTCTGTCGTCACTTTCTCCTCCCACCTTCAATCTTTCCCAGCATCAGGGTCTTTTCAAATGAGTCAGTCCTTTGGATCAGGTGGCCAAAGTATTGGCGTTTCAGCTTCAGCATCATTCCTTCCAATGAATATTCAGGACTGATTTCCTTTAGGATGGATGGGTTGGATCTTCTTGCAGTCCAAGGAACTCTCAAGTCTTCTCCAACACTACAGTTCAAAAGCATCAATTCTTCAGCACTCAGCTTTCTTTAGCCTAACTCTCACATCCATACATGACTACTGGAAAAACCATAGCTTTGACTAGACAGACCTTGGTTGGCAAAGTAATGTCTCTGCTTTTTAATATACTGTCTAAGTTGGTCATAGCTTTTCTTCCAGGGAGCAAGCATCTTTTAATTTCATGGCTGCAGTCACCATCTGCAGTGATTTTTGCCACCCTCCAAAAAAAAAATTGTCTGCCACTGTTTCCAATGTTTACCCATCTATTTGCCATGAAGTGATGGGACTGGATGCCATGACCTTAGTTTTCTAAATGTTGAGTTTTAAGGCAACTTTTTCAGTCTCCTCTTTCACTTTCTTCAAGAGACTCTTTAGTTCTTCTTCACTTTCCGCTATAAGGGTGGTGTCATCTGCGTATCTGATATTTCTCCTGGCAATGTTGATTCCAACTTGTGCTTCATCCAGTCCAGCATTTCTCATGATGTACTCTTCATATAATTAAATAAACAGGGTGGCAATATACAGCCTTGATGTACTCCTTTCCCTATTTGGAACCAGTCTGTTGTTCTATATCTGGTTTTAACTGTTGCTTCTTGACCTGTATATAGATTTCTCAGGAAGCAGGTCAGATGGTCTGGTATTCACATCTCTTTCAGAATTTTCCACAGTTTGTGGTGATCCACACAGTCTAGGGCTTTGACATAGTCAATAAAACAGAAGTAAATGTTTTTTCTGGAACTCCCTTGTTTTTTCAATGGTCCAGTGGATGTTGGCAATTTGATCTCTGGTTCCTCTGCCTTTTCTAAAACCAGCTTGAACATCTGGATGTCAGGGTTCACATGCTGTTGAAACCTGGCTTGGAGAACTTTGAGCATTACTTTGCTAGCGTGTGAGATGAGTGCAATTGTGCAGTAGTATGAGTAGAATGTGCAGAGCATTCTTTGGCATTGCCTTTCTTTGGGATTGGAATGAAAACTGACCTTTTCCAGTCCTGTGGCCACTGCTGAGTTTTCCAAAATTGCTGACATATAGAGTGCAGCACTTTCACACCATCATCTTTTAGGATTCAAAATAGCTCAACTGGAATTCCATCACCTCCACCACTAGCTTTGTTTGTAGTGATGCTTCCTAAGGCCCATTTGACTTAGCATTCCAGGAAGTCTGGCTCTAGGTGAGTGATCACACCATCATGATTATCTCGGTTGTGAAGATCTTTTTTGTATAGTTCATCTGGGTATTTTTGCCACCTCCTCTTCATATTTTCTGCTTCTGCTTCTTAATGTCTTCTAACTCAAGCCAGGTATATTTGTAATAGAATCCTAAAGATTCAATTGTTGCTCACAGAACCATAGCAATGACCCAAATAATCCATTCCACATTCACATCTGGAATTGTTTTCATAACCTAAATCATTTTAGGAACTCCAATCATGTACTTAATTTGATAACTGTGTAGGATTCTGCATTGTCTATAAAAAAGGAGATGCATGTGAGGTGGGAATAGGAACAGTAATAATGATGATGATAATATAATAATAGCTACCATTTTTAGGTTTAATACTTAAACTACTATATGGGAAAAGAACTATTCTTATTCCCATTTTGAATGTGTTTGTTTTTGTTAAAATACTCATTTATTTATTTACTTCATGTCAGTGTGCCAGGTTTTATTCGCAGCACATGGGATGTTAGTTGCAACATGTGGGATCTAGTTCCCTGACCAGAATTGAATCTGTGTCCTGCATTCGGAGCACTGAGTCCCAACCACTGGACTACCAGGGAAGTCCCTTTTATTCCCATTTTAGAGACAGAAAGCTGAGCTTCAGAAAAGCCAATTTCCCTGGGGTTACAATAGCTATTAAGTGACAGAACCAGGATTTCAGATTTAGCTTTATTATACTCCAGGGGCTTTGCTTCTTAACTATAATTCCACATGGTAAAAACAAATGCAGCTATGAATTTGTGACTGATGTACTGACACTAAAGCTGTCGCTAATCATATTTATGACTTTTTCAATAAAATCTTTAAAAATTTTTTCTCAGAGTTGAGTGATACCCCGACATGTCAGAAAACACAAATTTGAGAGATGACTATAGCCATCATTGGATTAGATATAAATTAAGCCTAATTACTGGAGTCTAGTAAGATGGGGATGCAGACCTGCAGGATGATAATGGGATTCAGTAGACATACATTCTGGACTCCAGAGAATGGGGTGATAGGTGGCAATTATCATTAGTGACTTTTGAATAAAGATGTTAGAGTCTTCTCACTCATTAGACCAAACAGTTTAATGGTTATTAGAAGTGGCTGTAAAAGGCACTGAAATACCATCAGAAAGAGGGGTAATGATTATTATTGTAGCAACCTATTATTTCTATAATGGCCCTGTGATTAAGAAATCAACATCAGACTTTTTTCCCATCAGCTGTGGCTTTTAAAAGCTGGTGGCAGTGGTCACAAATCAAACTTAGAACAGTTTCTATACCTTTGGTGGAACTCAAATGGCATATACCACTTTCTTTTCCAACTGTGACATTAATTTGAATATTATCAGGGGAAGGTCAAAACAGGTCTTCAATAAATCACTTCAAAAGTTTGGTCAGAGTTGGAGGCATACACACAGCATTAACTATGAAAAGAAGACTGCAGTTTTACATTCACAGTTTGTTAACAAATCTCTTAGGAACAAGGACATACATGTGGCTGTCAATTTTTTTTTTCCTACACACTGGTTGTAAATACAAGACATGGGAATTTGTTGAAGAGTTACACATCATATCATGAGAAAAACACCATCCAAATTCTATGCTAGGAGAGGGAACTGTGAAGACTACATAGTAAATTAAAAGAGGTAAAAACTATACTAGAGGACATTATGCTTAAGGAAACCAATTCTAATTATTTTCAATAAGACTTTGAATTCTTAAAGTCTGACCTAAATGACAATTATAATTGGATATTTACAATGAAAAATAAGTAGAAAACCTACAAGCAATAAGTCAATGATTATACACTTGCTAAAAACATGTGCTCGGCATTTTTTTAATTCTCTAATTAAATCCTAATTAGGATGAGCACTGGAGTGTTAATTTTTGCTAGCTATACCTCTGGGGCATTTTTTACACCTTCAGGAGCCTAGGCTTATTCAGATATGTAAGAGATAATTATCAATAAAGAGGACTACTGTGTTGTTGGCTCAGAGAGTTGCTTATGTGTGTTTTCTGCCTCTGCCTAAACACTCTAGGAGAACCCTGAGTGATTATGAAGTATAACACCTTCCTCAGCTGACCAATAGGTAAAGTATGACTTTTTCTGCATCCTCGAGCCATGGCTTTTCTTCCAAAAAAGAGAAGTCTGTTTAGATGCTCAGAAAATCTGAACATAAGGTGAAGAGTCAACAGGAGTATTCAAATTTTGGTTCCACTTAACAACTTAGTGTGTCAACATTAGGTTCAGTCTCAGGATCCCGGAAGGCCACTTTAATTTGATGTTCTATACACTAAAATTAAATGATGGGCTTTGAGTTGAGGACTGGGCATTATCCTTCTTAATTGTTCTCCTAAGGTTCTTTTGGAGAAACTTTCCAGGTCCAGTGTTGCAACTTTCTTTCCTATCATCCAAGCTGTCGAAATTTCTGGTCACCTTCACCTTATATATTAAGATCCTACAATAAGTTCTGAGTGAGATATGCATCAAGAAAAAGTGAATGTTCTGTGCTCAAGATGTTTGCAGTCCAGACACAGAAACTGTCACAGTCAGAATAATGATAATGTTACTCCATTAATAGCATCATCAATAACTGCAATAACCAGCAATCATTTCATCTTTGCTGTTACCTAGACATTCTATAGTGTCCTCATATATAGGCTCTCATACCACCACCACCAATAACTTCCAGATCCGAGGTAGGCAATTTCTATATAAACTATTCACATGGAACTGAAAATGAGGGAACTTGAGGAAGCAATGTCTAACACTAGTACAGCCAGGATACCTCATTTCACATTCTTCTTTTGGACAAAGAGGGATGTATGACAAGAAAGAGGAGACATCTTAAAGCCGTAGTATGTGTAGTGATGGAGGGAATTTGAAGTAAGAAGCCTGGGTGGGAGAGGACTATGATCATGAGGATGGAAGCAGGGGTGTTGCTGAGGGCATAGAATAGGATGCCTAAAAACCTGCCATATGGAAGAGGAAGAAAGAGAGAAGAACAACGGGCTCATGGTCCACACAGGTAATTTCTATCTATGGAAGATTTTATGAGGAATGACTTTTAATTAACATTTATGGATTTTTTTGAATTTTGAATTTTTCTGCCTAGAAATATTGAATAGAGACTGGACAATTATTTGGAGAAATTATAAGGACATTCATTCTTACTTGTGATTTGCTATCCGTATCTCATTGATTCATTTTAAACCATGCCCATCATGCATAGCCTTTTTCTAACAATGCCGCTGCTGCTAAGTCACTTCAGTCGTGTCCGACTCTGTGCGACCCCATAGACGGCAGCCCACCAGGCTTCCCCATCCCTGGGATTCTCCCGGCAAGAACACTGGAGTGGATTGCCATTTCCTTCTCCAATGCATGAAAGTGAAAAGTGAAAGTGAAGTCGCTCAGTCGTGTCCGACTCTTAGCGACCCCATGGACTGCAGCCTACCAGGCTCCTCCGTCCATGGGATTTTCCAGGCAAGAGTGTTAGAGTGGGGTGCCATTGCCTTCTCCGTTTCTAACAATACTTCATTTAATTTCTTACTACTTGTCTCTTGCTTTTGCCTTCAGAAATCATGTTCTAGTTTCAATATTGGATTGCTTTCAAAATCTTTCAAGTGCATCTACAGTGTTCAACGTTACTTTTGCATACCCCAAATCCTGAGCCTAGTGACCTTCAATCTGTTAATGCCAAGTTTTGCTCTAAGCTAGAATATGAGATGGCAAGTAGTACAATTCTGGTATTCAGAGGATGAATAAATTACCTCTCCATATAAGCACCAGAAGCAATATATCACATGGATCTCAGAGGCTTTAGTCTAGATAAACAAGCCTTTACTATGGATCTGGCTTTGGAAAACTGCAACACTGGCTGCTCAAAGTGAATACTCAAAGGATCTCTCTTTGGATTAGGTAGGTCATCTCCTTGCTCCACTTTTTCTTCAGACTTAACCAGTGTTGGAAATCTTGGAGAACAGTCACCTTTGCTGACTTGACTTGCAGCCAGTCTACTCTGTGGGAATGTTCTTCAAAACAGATTCTCAGCAGATGGCAACCTGTCCATGCATTTGAACTGTGGTGCTATAGAAAAACACTTGAGAGTCCTTTGGACAACAATATTCACTGAAAGGACTGATGCTGAAGCTGAAGCTCCAGGATCCTTGGCCACCTGATGCAAAAATTCGACTCACTGGAAAAGACCCTGACTCTGGGAAAAATTGAGGGTAGGAGGAGAAGGGGGCAACAGAATGAGATGGTTGGATGCATCAGTATCTCAATGGACATGAGTTTGAGCAAACTCTGGGAGATGGTGCAGAACAGGGAAGCCTGGTGTACTGCAGTCCATAGGATCATAAAGAGTCAGACATGACTTAGTGACAGGACAACAACAACCTGTCAAAGAAATACTCTATAATTATGAAGTATATGAAGAGGCCAGATGGAAAGCATTCTGAGATGTGTAAGGGGCATATTACAAAAAAGTAACTCAAATGCATATTCAGGTAAAACATTTTTATGGTGATTATCAGGCTTCCCTTGTGGTTCAGATGGTAAAGAATCTACCTGCAATGCAGGAGACCTAGATTCGATCCCTGGGTCAGGAAAATCCCCCTGGAGAAGGGAATGGATATCCACTCCAGTGGGTAGTTCTTGCCTGGAGAATTCCATGAATAGAGGAGCCAGGTGGGCTATGGTCCATGGGGTCACAAAGAGTCAGACATGATTGAGCAACTGACATACACACACACAGTAATTCTCATTTTACCAACACAAATCAGTGAGTAGTTGTATATAAACTTTATACATGGGTATCCTTAAGCTCGTAGACGTTAAGGGACTTACCCAAGGACACTTAGCTAGTAACTAATAGACCCAGGATTTGAATTCAGTCATGACTCTGAATCATGTTCTTGAATAATCTAAATCCACTTTGATAAATATTGTTTATCCAATGTAAAAGATAAGTAAGAAAGTCCCTCCCAGATGACACTTGCATAGTTTTATGCATTTTGTGTCTATTCATAATTTTAACACATCCTTCAGTACATTCATTTTAAAAATCACACTTCCTCTCATTTTGCTCTCTGTGATAACACTGGGGAGCAACTGTCAGCAGATGTGGTAGTTTACAGATCATTAAATTCTCCTTCACAACACATCCTCTGAAATGCCCTGGTGTCAAAGGACCTCCTCTATCCCATCTGACTAGACTGGTTTTAGAACAGTTTTGGTCAAAACTAAAAACTTTGTCAATTTTCTCTAATACACAATTAACCTGAACATTTCTGGAGACAGGGGCAACACTGCAAGGAATTACACCTGGGTCTATCTGCATCTGTATCCTATCTTTCCATCTACTGGGCTATCTGCCTTCCCTTACAGACCTTCACTGGGTCACCTAAAATCTGTGGGACAGATGGTTCTTCAACAGACATTATAAGAAAACACATTTTGTTTGGGAAAAATCCCTGGCAATTCAAAATATCTGTCTGTCCCTCACTCTGCTTCACACACACTCACACACACTCACACACACACACATTACAACTTGTTATTTGCTCTATGAGAAATGCAATTCTATTATTTCTAATTTCAGAGATGGAAAATGAAGCATCACCCTTAAATATCCATCTATAAAGCTGAGATATAACTACTATAGTTCAGCAACTATATTCAAAAGAAATTTTATCCTGACTTATGCAACAAAATAATCACATTCTATTCTATCTGTACCTTATGCATTCCATAAGAACTACAGGTTAGCAGTTTTTATTATATGACTTTAATTTTTACACTTCTGTATCCCCTGGAGAAGAGAAAGTCTACCCACTTCAGTATTCCAGCCTGGAGAATTCCATGGACTGTAGAGTCCATGGGGTCACAACGAGTTGGACACAACGAACCAATTTTCACTTTCACTTTTCATCCCTTACTTTACTATATCCTCTAAAGAGCAGGGACTAAGGATCCCCAACATATATAGCACAGCACCTGACACATAATTGTTAATCAATATTACTTACTTATTTATCTTTTTTTAAAGGTATTCAGCATTTACTATAAACCTATAATGGGAAGTCTTCTAAAATGACCACCAGTGATTCCTGCCTCTTGGAATTTACACCTTTGTGTTATTCTTTGCCCTTGAGTGAGAGCTATGCCTAGAGATTAACAAATAGAATACAGCAAAAGTGATAAAATGCCTCTTCCATGATTAGATTACACAATGCTGAGATTTCCATCTTGTTGGCAACCTCTCTCCTTTTTTTCCCTGGCTTCAGTAAAGCAAGATGCCATATTTGAGAGACCCATATGGCAAAGAACTGTAGGCCACATGGCCAACAGTCTGCAAGTAACTGAATCCTGCCAACAGCCATGTGAATAACCTTGGATCTGGATCTTTACTCAGTTGAGCCTTCAGACAAAGTCATAACCCTTCTTAATACCTTGATTGCAGCCTTCTGACAATCTGAAATAGAATATCCAGATAGGCTATGCCAGAACTCATAAACCTTAACAGCTGTGAGATAATAAATGTCAGCTGTATTAAACAGCTTAATTTAGGGGTAATATGTTATGTAAAGGACTGATCCAGTCCCATCACTTAATGGCAAATCGATGGGAAATAATATAAACAGTGAGAAACTTTATTTGGGGGGGCTCCAAAATCACTGCAGATGGTGATTACAGCCATGAAGTTAAAACATGCTTGCTTCTTGGAAGAAAAGCTATGACCAACCTAGACAGCATATTAAAAAGCAGAGACATTACTTTGCCAATAAAGGCCTGTCTAGTCAAAGCTATGGTTTTTCCACCAGTCATTTATGGATGTGAGAGTTGGACTATAAAGAATTGATGATTTTTAACTGTGGTGTTGGAGAAGACTCTTGAGAGTCCCGTGGACTGCAAGAAGATCCAACCAATCCATCCTAAAGGAAATTGGTCCTGATTATTCATTGGAAGGACTGATGCTGAAGCTGAAATTCTATTAATTTGGCCACTTGATGCAAAGAACTGACTCATTTGAAAAGACCCTGATGGTGGAAAAGATTGAAGGTAGGAGGAAAAGGGGACAACAGAGGATGAGATGGTTGGATGGCATCACCGACTTGACGGACATGAGTTTGAGCAAGTCAGAAGTTGGTGACCGACAGGGGAGCCTGGCATGCTGCAGATCATGGGGTCACAAAGAGTCAGACGCAACAGAGCAACTGAACTGAACTGAGGCTTTTGTCTAGTTTCAGGGGGTGGGGACTACTCTCTGTGGTGCACAGATTTCTCATTGTGGTGGCATGTCCTGTTTTTGAGCTTGTGTGCAAGGGCACTGATGCTTCAATAGTGAGGGCTCAGCAGATGTGGTTTCTGGGATCTAGAGCTAAAGCTCAGTAGTAGTGGCACACAGGTTTAGCTACTCCACAGCGTGTAGAATCTTCCAGATTAGGGATTGAATCCTTGTCTCCTGCACTGGCAGGTAGATTCTTTACCACTTAGCCATCTGGGAAGACCAATGTGCTAGTTTTTGAGAGATCATAATCAGTTATCTACCACTAGAAGTTAGAATCTAGTAATTTAAAACATTTTTTTTAAATTTTTTGATTGGAGTATAGTTGTTTTAAAACATTCTTTTTATACTAATTCACATTCAATGTAGCTAGCAAAACATTAGTGAGGCTATATTCAGTTAAATACCTGATTTTTAGTCTTCTCCAGGATTATCTGTAATCTAGGAACTATTATTTCATGATACTTTCTTTGATAAAATAAACCGAGCCAGGTTGTGTGTGCAGACCAGCACAAAAAATTTTGTTTTGCAGGTAAATGCTTCTGATTTTTTAAGCCTGAATTGTTATAATTCTTATTTTCTGGAGCTTTTGCTCATGATGATTTTGAGGATGCAGTTTCTGGAGAGTGTAGAAGCTGAAAATCAGGAAAGAGAATACACCTGTCTTTGTAAATTATTCCAGTTTTCATATCCATGCACATGATCTTATCTAGTCTCTAATAATAGTATTCATGTTTAAGAAATGAGGGATAGCAGCTTCCTGCTTTTAGCTAATGCTATCCTTTTTTTCTTTAGTCTGAAGCATCACATCGTCCTAGTTGAAAACTTGTTTCAAATTTTACTTTCCTGGCTAGAAAAGTCATAACATCACTGAAGAAACTCACCTGACATCTACAGTTGACACTATTTTAAAGAAGCTCATTAACCAAATGATATTTTACTATTAATTTCATTTCATTTTAGGACAAGTATTTGCTTTGTAAACCCCAATCTTTCCTATCTACTCTATAACACATTTGTAATTCTTGTAAATTTTCTTTTGAAACATAGTATGCTCTTTAAAATCTTTGGTGAGGAACTGAGTATGAGTGATTTAGTCAAAATTATTTTTAATACTAATTCTACCACTTCTTGGGTGTTTGATTTTTAGCAAACTTTGGAGTTTATACTTACCTACTTTAGGTAAAATGGGCAATTTACCCAATATAAAGCTGCTTTAAAAAGAGATTCATTTCCCTACATTAATTTAAGCAGCCTGCAAACAAAATCTCTATCAGTGATAGTTACTTGACGTAAAATTCATTTCTTATAGCATTTCTTGCTCTCTATTCTGATATTGTTAATTGTCTTCTAATATTGTGACATGTTCTCTCATAAGGATTAACTCATATTAACCCTATATTCCTGATAGAGCACGTGCTTAGTCGTTCAGCTGTGTCTGGTTCTTTGTGACCCCATGGACTGCAGGTAGCCAGGCTCCTCTGTCCATGGGATGCTCCAGGCACTAATACTAGAGAGGATTGCCATGCCTTCCTCCAGGGGATCTTTCTAACCCAGGGATTGAACCCAGGTCTCCCACATTATAGGCACATTCTTTACCGTCTGAGCTACCAGGGAAGCCCCCTGATACAGTACATGCTATTAAAAGTTTTCTAAATAATTATATGTATTCTTTTGATATTTAGAGGAAATTCTGATGAGATAGACAAATATTATTTTTGTAAAGTTAAGAAACTGGATATCAGGAAAGTGAGGAATCCCAGTGTAAAATCAATAAATCTAAGAGTAACCTAACTTATCAAGGCAAAGAAAGAGAGGAAAACAACAGAATGCGAAAGACTAGAGATCTCTTCAAGAAAATTAGAGATACCAAGGGAACATTTCATGCAAAGATGGGCTCGATAAAGGACAGAAATGGTATGGACCTAACAGAAGCAGAAGATATTAAGAAGAGGTGGCAAGAATACACAGAAGAACTGTACAAATATTATCTTCACGACCAAGATAATCATGATGGTGTGATCACTCACCTAGAGCGAGACATCCTGGAATGTGAAGTCAAGTGGGCCTTAGAAAGCATCACTATGAACAAAGCTAGTGAAGGTGATGGAATTCCAGTTGAGCTATTTCAAATCCTGAAAGATGATGCTGTGAAAGTGCTGCCCTCAATATGCCAGCAAATTTGGAAAACTCAGCCGTGGCCACAGGACTGGAAAAGGTCAGTTTTCATCCCAATTCCAATGAAAGGCAATGTCAAAGAATGCTCAAACTACTGCACAATTGCACTCATCTCACATGTTAATAAAGGAATGCTCAAAATTCTCCAAGCCAGGCTTCAGCAATACGTGAACCGTGAACTTCCTGATGTTCAAGCTAGTTTTAGAAAAGGAAGAAGAACCAGAGATCAAATTGCCAACATCCACTGGATCATCAAAATAGCAAGAGAGTTCCAGAAAAACATCTATTTCTGCTTTATTGACTATGCCAAAGCCTTTGACTATGTGGATCACAATAAACTGTGGAAAATTCTGAAAGAGATGGGAATACCAGACCACCTGAACTGCCTCTTGAGAAACCTATATGCAGGTCAGAAGGCAACAGTTAGAACTGGACATGGAACAATAGACTGGTTCCAAATAGGAAAAGGAGTATGTCAAGGCTGTATATTGTCACCCTGCTTATTTAACTTCTATGCAGAGTACATCATGAGAAATGCTGGGCTGGAAAAACACAAGCTGGAATCAAGATTGCCCAGAGAAATATCAATAACCTCAGATATGCAGATGACACCACCCTTATGGCAGAAAGTGAAGAGGAACTAAAAAGCCTCTTGATGAAAATGGAAGAGAAGATTGAAAAAGTTGGCCTAAAGCTCAACATTCAGAAAACGAAGATCATGGCATCTGGTCCTATCACTTCATGGGAAATAGATGGGGAAACAGTGGAAACAGTGACAGATTTTATTTTGGGGGGCTCCAAAATCACTGCAGATGGTGATTGCAGCCATGAAATTAAAAGACACTTACTCCTTGGAAGGAATGTTATGACCAACTTAGATAGCATATTGAAAAGCAGAGATGTTACTTTGCCAACAAAGGTCCATCTAGTCACGGCTATGGTTTTTCCACTGGTCATGTAGGGACGTGAGAGTTGGACTGTCAAGATAGCTGAGTGCAGAAGAATTGATGCTTTTTTTCTTAAATTTTTATTTTTACTTTATAAAGAGACACAGATGTATAGAACGGACTTTTAGACTCTGTGGGAGAGGGAGAGGGTGGGATGATTTGGGAGAATGGCATAGAATTGATGCTTTTGAGCTGTGGCATTGGAGAAGACTCTTGAGAGTCCCTTGGACTGCAAGGAGATCCAACTAGTCCATCCTAAAGGAGATCAGTCCTGAATGTTCTTTGGAAGGACTGATGTTAAATCAGTTCACCGTGAGTGAGTAGGTATTAATCCTACAGAAAAGATTCTAGGAAAAAGTATGTAACACATGCCTCAAACATATTCCACTTGCTGGTGGAAAGAGCCAGGATACTTCTAGAACTTTTCCATTAGGAAGCGGTCAAGTACTGCTTTGGGTGGTTGTTCATTTCTTCACACTTCTGTCCAGCCCCAATGGTAGGCATAGCTGCCTTCTGGAAAAAGTCCTCAGGCGCAGATTTGGCAGTGGCAGTTATCCGGAGCATGGGGAAATACAGTCCAGAGGGATGGTATGGGGAGGGAGGAGGGAGGGGGATTCAGGATGGGGAACACATGTATACCGGTGGCGGATTCATGTTGATGTATGGCAAAATCAATACAATATTGTAAAGTAAAAAAAAAAAGTTTCTTCCTTACATCCTTGCATCTTTCAAAAAAAAATTATTTGCATTTCACACCATGTCTCAGGATCTGTTTCTGGGATAAATCTATATCAATATATAGATATAGTTATGAAATCAACCAGTAGGATTGATTGATTGATTGATGGTAGAGTGATTAAGAATTCACCTGACAATGCAGGGGACATGGGTTCGATGCCTGGCCTGGGAAGATTCCACATGCCGTGGGGCAACTAAGCCCATGCACCTTAACTACTGACCCCATGGCCTGCAACTACTAAAGCCTGTGCACCTAGTACCCACGCTCTGCAATAGGAAAAGCCACTGCTCGGTGCAACTAGAGAAAGCCCATGTGCAGCAACAAAAACACAGCACAGCCAAAGACAAACAAGTAAAAACAAAGTTCCAAAGCAGAATCAGCTAGTAATACAAAAAGAAGAAGTCAAACAATAGATATTAAGATGGTTTACCGAATGAGAAGTAAAGGTAAGAAAAAACCTTTGCATTAAGTCCTTACTATTTGATTATTAATAAATGCTCCTATTTTGATATGTTGACATATTAATAGATGATATATTGACTGATAGATCACAAAATAGATAAACAGGATAGTTTTGTTGTTCCACTTGCTGATTAACCTAGCCAATTTATAAAAGTCATAGTTTTTAATATTTAAAAATTTTTGAAGGTTTCATACAATCTATTGTAAAGGACAAAACAGGCATTTTAAAAGTGAAAATATACGCTGAAAAAGTACATTTATATCACAAAGCATTCACCACATAATAGTTGCAGATATATATTCTGGAACATGTACATCTACACTAAATATTAAATTCAAATCAATTTTTCTATCTACACAGAAACACAGAAATATTAACCTCCTATCAGTAGTGATAGATATTTTATACATTTTCAGAAAAAAAAAAAAAGCTCACAGTTGACCAATCCCAAGTTTCCTCCAAATGCCAATGCCAGAGCAGACGAAACAATCCATTCACAATGTTTGGTTTCCCTATATTTGCGGTGCTCATGCCAGTGGGAGGAATTAAAAGCAGAAGTGATCCTCAAGAAATTTCTGAGTTTACAACCCAGTTTATTCTATAGATCTAAGCTTCAAAGTGTTTCTTATTAACCAGCAGTTATGTTCTCAGTACAAGCTCCTGCCAAAATCCAGCTCAGTTCCTTTAACTTAAACATGTGGTGCCAAGAAAATCAAAACCGTAGAGTCTTCCTCTTACCATCCTTATATTTTCAAATTTCTTGCTGACTGAGACATGCACAGCTTGCTGAGTGAGTCATGTTTGCCTAATTCTACTGATTTAGTATATTTCACTTGTACTAATGTAATGCAAAGTGTTTCCAAACGCACAAAACTGCATGATGGTATATTTTCCCCTGGAAACCCTTTAACCAAGCATGTTTTATGTACTTTTCACTTAACCTAATATATTTCTGTACCTCAGAACTAAAGTTTTCTCTACTAATCAATATAAAAATACATATGTTTTCATATCATAGGTTAAAACAGATTCTCCAAGAAGGTTAGCCAATTCCCAGGGTCCCTTTGTGGCTATCATATCAGCGGTAAGCAATAATGTTATGTCCATAGGGATGTTGCAATTCAGTTTGAAAACTACAGATCACACTGTCCTTATGCAAAAATAGCCCTTATTTTTTGAGTAAGATTTGAGATGTTATAAACCTTATGCATTATACTGGTTCAAGTTGTTGGAAATACATGTAAATTTTCACAGATTGAAAAAGGCAATGTGTTTTGGTGCACTCTTAATAAATGTTCTCTTGGTCTATAAAGACTGAATTTTTCAATGACATCATCTTTAGGGTAAGGCAATGCTTGTAACTTTTTACTCAATTCACAGTCTGAGTGATACAGCAAAGAGATAACACCATCAGTAGTCTAGTTTGGAATCAAAATTTATAATCCTGACTTGATTATGGACTCATTTAATAATAGATTCTAGAAAAGGGAATGTTTTCCACGTAGGAAACAGATGTCCCTTAATGTCATGCCAACTCCCAAAATTTTTACTGAAATTCTGCTAAGGAGAGATTAGGGTTCATTCATGATCAGGAGAGACACAGACCTAGTCTTGAGGAGTTTACAGAACTAAGCACACAGACTGAAAATAATTAGTAAGAAAAATATCCTGGTGTGTTTATGTGTGTGTGTGTGTGTGTGTGTATGAAATTATGACATACAACAATAGTTGGTCAAGAAGATGAGGAAAACTTTTTGTGAGACATGAAGCATGAATAGGAACTACTGAAGTGAAGTAGAGAACGCTGCTGATGGTAGAAATGATATTTTGAATGGGAAAAACACAAGCAAAGGTCCTGAGATACAGACAAGATGCTTCTAGAAAAGAGACAAAAAAACAGAGACCAAATACTATATCCAGCAAGCAAACATATATTGTTTTTATAACACAGAATTTTGATTTTTCTTTCTAGTAGCTATTAGAAAATATTTAAATAGTGGAGGACAGAGGAGCATGGACTGCTGCAGTCCATGCAGTCACAAAGAGTCAGACACAACTTAGCAACTGAACAGTATTTAAATTCTGGGAGACAACACAGAAAACTCTGCACCTCTTTCACATGGAAAATAAGAAGAGACAATATCAGAGCCACATCCCTGCACACACAGGTTAGCTGTATATCATTATTCTCCTTTAGATGGTTATTCCTTCTCCCTCCTGCCATATTCCACATTCATTCATTTTATTAGCTTCATTGCAGGAACAGCTGCACTTGCAATCACTCCTCTAGAGAGACCTTTAGTAATTCTCTCACCATTGTGTCACCATCAGAGAACCCAGAACATGATATGATCTCAAAAACTGTAGGCTCCTGTGGCTGGATACAAAAGGTGAGAGGGAAAAATCACAGAAGAGACAGAGGAGTAATGGGATGTGAGGCCACACTAAAGGATTTTTACTTCATCTTAAGTCAAGACCTTAAAAGCCATCAAAACAGGTGAAGCTAGGGAATGAAGATCAGATTTCCAAAATAAGGATTCTAACCTACCAGAGGGGAGCGAGATATTACCTTTGGTGTACACTTTACAAAGTAATTTCAAACATATTATTTTTCTTCAGTTTTTAATAAAAAAAGTTGAGGAATCAGTTGGGATATTCCATATCTAACCAAATGAAGGAACTGAGACTATGAGAACAGTGTCTTTCCCTCAACCACAATTCTGATAGATTTCAAGAGTTAAAAACTTTAAGACGTGACTACCTATGCCCTCTCCACAACAGAAAGTGAGTTGTGAAAGTGACTTTCAAGAGCTCTTTTCAAGGTCACCCTATGTAGTAAAGAACCTGCCTGCCAATGAAGGAGACCTGGGTTCAATCCCTGCATCAGGAAGATCCCCTGGAGAAGGAAATGGCAACCCACTCCAGTATTCTTATCTGGGAAATCCCATGGACAGTGGAGCCTGGTGGGCTACAGTCCATGGGGTCACAAAGAGTTGGACATTACTTCGCATCTAAAACAACAACTATTTAAGATAAGACCTACAATTCTGTATCTGCCTAAGAATGACTAACAAGATCTAACAGAATCTCAGTAAATACTTGTTTATAGTTGAGTAGGAGGACAAGAAGACCTCATTTTGACATCTGTTTCCTTTTGGTAAATATGTGCTGATCAATATTTAAACAGACATCTTTAAGAAAAACATAACAGTCTCTACCACTATGCTGTGTGCTGTGCTTAGTCATTCAGTTGTGTCCAACTCTTTGTGACCCCACCAGGCTCCCCTGTCCATGGGGATTATCCAGGCAAGAATACTGGACTAGGTTGCCAAGCCCTCCTCCAGGGAATCTTCCCAACCCAGGGATCAAACCCAATTCTCCTGCATTGCAGGCAGATTCTTTACCATCTGAGCCACCAGGCAAGTCCAAGAATACTGGAGTGGGTATCCTATCCCTTCTCCAGGGGATCTTTCCAACCCAGGAATCAAACCGGGGTCTCTTGCCTTGCAGAAGGATTCTTTACCAGCTGAGCTACCAGGGATGCCTGGTAAAATGCTGACTTGAAAATTAACTCTAAAGACCTACACACAGATTCCTGCATTGTCACATGTGACTCTGCACACCTTTTTAATATGGTAAAAAATGAGGTCTTCTGCCATAACAGTACTGCATTTTAAATAAAAATGTGGGAAAACAAAAAGTAAGTTACCACCAAATAAAAGGCAAAATAAACATTTGTTTTTATCCCTCCAGCAATAACAAAGACCAATTAAAAAAAAAAAAATCTTTGTATATGTGTTTTAAAACATGATTCTTAAAGATATGTCAAGGATCTGTTTGATCTCAGGATCAAATCATGGACTTATGTTATCATATATTATAACATTTGAAAAATATATCCTGCTTTGAAAATAAATCATAACAACAATTGTATGGTATACCAATTTACTAACTATGGTGGAAAAGGAAAAGGCTATAGTATATACATAAAACTTGCAAATTACTTCCAAATCATAGAAAAGTTATGCTTTTCCATTCACATTTTAAATTAGACCTATAACTACATTATTACTTCAACCATATTTCTGAATAAATTAGCCTGATATAAAGAATATTAACAGTGACAGACTCTATTTTCTTGGGCCCCAAATTCACTGCAGATGATGACTGCAGCCATAAAATTAAAAGACGCTTGCTCTTTGGAAGAAAAGCTATGATAAACCTAGACAGCATATTAAAAAGCAGAGGCATTACTTTGCCTACAAAGGTTCATATAGTCAAAGCTATGGTTTTTCCAGTAGTCATGTATGGATGTGAGAGTCAGACCATAAAGGGCGCTGAGTGCCAAAGAATCAATGATTTTGAACTGTGGTGTTGGAGAAGACTCTTCAGAGTCCGTTAGACAACAAGGAGATAAAACCAGTTAATCCTAAAGGAAATCAATCCTGAACATTCATTGGAAGGACTGATGCTGAAGCTGAAACTCCAATACTTTGGCCACTTGATGCTAAGAATCAACTCATTGGAAAAGACCCTGGGAAAGCTGGGAAAGATTGAAGGCAGGAAGAGAAGGGGATGACAGAGGACAAGATGGTTGGACGGCATCACAGGCTCAATGGACGTGAGTTTGAGTAAGCTCTGGGAGATGGTGACGGACAGGGATGCCTGGAGTGCTGCAGTTCATAGGGTAGCAAAGAGTCAGACACGACTGAGTGACTGAACAACATAAGTATATTAACAAGTGCTAACACTAAATTTCATATGGGGCCTATAAGTATTACTAATTTTGTGTGTCTTTGTTCATCTTTTTCTGTGCAGCTGGAGTAATCTTTTTAAAATAATCATCACAATTTGTTATTCTCCTGGTAAATCCTTTTCAATAAATACCTGTAGCTGTTAGAACACGTATGGACACTCCATCATTGCCATAATAATCTGGTTCTAGTTTGTTTACAGCCTCTCTCTAAACACACACTCACATCCCCCTACAAACTGCTCTGGCCACAAGGGATGCCTTTCTGTTCTTCACATGCATCTGGTCTTTTTCTGTCACCTGGAGTTTGCACTTGCTATTTCCTCAAACTGCATTGTTTTTGAAAGCTGTTCACAAGTCTGCATGTGTGCATGTTAAGTTGCTTCAGTCGTGTCTGACTCTGTGAGACCCCATGGACAGCAGCCCACTGGGTCCTCTGTCCACCGGATTCTCCAGGCAAGAATGCTGGAGTGGGTTCCTCACAAGTCTAGTTTGCTGTTATCTTTAACAACTTAGCATAAATGTCACCTCTAAGTTTCAGGAATGCAACTCAAAATGAATGACAATATGAATTCTCTAAGTCACCGTCTCAAACTTCGGCATGTTTGCTATGAGAAGCCATGCCTTTTCCCTGCCTTGCAACATGTCACAGTGAGGTGTAGTTTTTAACTTTTTGTTTTACATTGGCGTATAGTTGATTGACAACATTGTGCTAGTTTCCAGTGTACAGGAAAGTGATTCAGTTATACATATATATGTTTCTATTCTTTTTCACACTCTTCTCCCATTTAGGTTGTTATTACATAATACTGAGCAGAGTTCTGTGTGCCATACATAGGGTCCTTGTTGGTTACCCATTTTAAATACAGCAGTGTGTACATGTCAATCCAAACTCCCTAATTATCCTTTCCCCTCATGAAACATAAGTCAATCCAAACTCCCTAATTATCCCTTTCCCCTCATGAACCATAAATTCATTCTCTAGGCTTGTGAGTCTGCTTCTGTTTTGTAAAAAGTTCATTAGATTCTTCACATAAGATATTTCACTGTCTCTGACTTCACTCAGTATGACAATATCTAGATCCATCCATGCTGCTACAAATGGCATTATGGCTTAGTATCATGGAAAAAACAACCCAATCAAAAAATTGACAAAGGACTTAAATAGACCTCAGTTCAGTGCAGTTCAGTCGCTCAGTCGTGTCTGACTCTTTGCGACCCCATGAATTGCAGCACACCAGGCCTCCCTGTCCATCACCAACTCCTGGAGTTCACTCAGACTCACGTCCATCGAGTCAGTGGTGCCATCCAGCCATCTCATCCTCTGTTGTCCCTTCTCCTCCTGCCCCCAGTCCCTCCCAGCATCAGAGTCTTTTCCAATGAGTCAACTCTTTGCATGAGGTGGCCAAAGTACTGGAGTTTCAGCTTCAGCATCATTCCTTCCAAAGAAATCTCAGAGCTGATCTCCTTCAGAATGGATTGGTAGGGTCTCCTTGCAGTCCAAGGGACTCTCAAGAGTCTTCTCCAACACCACAGTTCAAAAGCATCAATTCTTCGGCACTCAGCCTTCTTCACAGTCCAACTCTCACATCCATACATGACCACAGGAAAAACCATAGCCTTGACTAGACAGACCTTAGTCTGCAAAGTAATGTCTCTGCTTTTGAATATGCTATCTAGGTTGGTCATAACTAAATTTCTCCAAAAGAAGGGAATTGTGGTTTTAATGGCTTAGTTTTTCCACTTCACAGGTCAGCTGGCTTCTAGTCAGGTTTGGGCAATAGAAGGTAATGACAGAATTGAACAGCAAAGGAAAGAGATGGGACACACTACTTCTAGACATGGATATGCCTGCTTGTGGCTCCAGCACCTTCAGACATGCCTACAAGACTTCAGCCTCCCTTGAGTTCTTCTTTGGTGTGTCCTTAGTCACACTTCATTTCTGTAACAAAGTCTACTTTCCTCTGTCTCTCCACAAACCCAATTTATCAACTGTTAAAGTGGCCCAATTTTTAATTTGTTGCTTGTTTTAAATTCTCCAACTTTGAAGGAGATGAGCTTGTGTCCTAAGAATCTTCTCTTCTGAAATTTCTAATTAATAATACTTTCATCTTGTTAAGTGCGTGTGTGGGTTTGCTCAGTCATGTCCAACTCTTTGTGACCCTGTGGACTGTAGCCTGCCAGGCTCCTATATCCATGGAATTTTCCAGGAAAAAGTGCTGGAGTGGGTTTCCATTTCCTACTCCAGGGGATCTTCCCCAACCAGGGATCGAACCCACATCTCTTGTGTCTCCTGCATTGGCAGGTAGATTGTTTATCATTGTGCCACTTGGGTTAAGGCAGAGAAGTAAATGCATTGCATTTTCCACTGATTGGCTTTTCAAAATATTTGAAGACTGCATCTGTGTAGCCAGAGTGCTCTTTCCTTCCAGTTGAACTGGTTCATTTCCTAAAAGAAAGGTTCTTCACAGGTTATCTCTGAGAGCTTTTCCGGTATTAAGAATCATGTGGTTAGAGCATCTTTGGCTTTTGTTCAAAATTGTGATTAAGAACTAGCTAAATGATGTCTTAATCCCTGTGGTTATCCTTAGGAAATAAAAACTTCCTTAGGAGCAAATTGTGCACATGTTAAAAAACAAAAAAAGACCTTATTCTTCTAATGACCTTTTTGGGATATGTCCAAGTCTGGTGTATTTTTCAGTCTTCCTCTATCAAGACTTGGATTTCTTCGTTAATTTGTTTTGATTGTTTGCTCCATGTCCTGACCCTAATTGTCCACTGAGACATTTGTAATGCAGTTATGACCTTTAGATTAATTTGCAAACATTTCCTTACCTTCTAGATTTTTGGCATCTGTGATACTAGACGCCAATATATTGACAGATACTACTGAATAAAATAAAGGCTTAATTTAAGAATTTAATTTAGTGGGAACAGTTAATATAAAAGCATAAAGTATGTTATAATTTTGTTATAGGAATATTGTTAACATGCAAAATAAGGTAAACAAGTCATTTGCTTTTGAAATTAGTTTCAAGAGTGACAGGAGATACAGTGTGGGCTGATGAGGGGAAACTGTCCTCCTTTTTCTTACTTTACTTCTATATTTTGCTTTACTAAAATTACATTTGGTTTTCTGTCTTCTTTTGTTTCTTTCTTAAGGAAACTCAATGAGTGTCTTAAAATGGGTTCCATCACCTCTGGAACATTTCCACCCTCGGCAACCCACTAGTTTAAATGTTACCAATATTCTGAAAGTTGGTATTTTAGCACATTTCAAATATTCCACCCTTTATGTTATTTCATTAAGCTCCTCTCTCAGGTCATTTCAAGAGCAGAAATTGTCATCCCTGACTGCCTGTTCCCCCATTATTCACCTTTCTGGTAAAACTCTTTCTGTTTCTTCCATATTCCCACTTGCTATCTTGTCATTCCAATATTTTTTTTTCAATGTGCATACTCAAAATTGGTGTAGAAATCATGGGTTTGGCATTCTAAAAAATGCCTTTGATATTGTTGAACTGTTTGTCAGTGTAAAAGTACTTTGCACGTGCATGCATGCACAAGCACGCGCGATCACGCGCGTGCACACACACACACACACACACACACACACACACACACACCTGCATTTAATTTAGAAACCAGTATTCAGCACAAGGTTTCTAAATTTCCCTTATTTATTCCCCAGAGAGACTGGCAAACAGTTTAAACCTACTAGTCAAAAAAGTGATTGGGCTGTGAGAAATGCTGGCCTTGGGATGAAATGCTGCAAGAACAACTAGTAATCACACCATTTCTTTCCTTTACACATTATGAACTTAGTGCTATACTCCTTTTCTGTACTTTCTGATTGGTTGAGTGTATTTAAGATATCCAATGAAAATCTAGGTAAATTACCTAATGTTTACTGAGCTTATTCTATGAAGAGTTAAATAAGAAACAGTTTAGTCTGACCTACCCTCCTCAGCTCCCAGATAATATTTGGAGCCCTTCATCAGTTTATCTTCCAAAGCACCTAAATTCTGAGAATGGGACAAGCACAGCATTTTGTATATACATGGATTTTTTTTATAGGTGTGTAATCAAGTGAGTCTATATAGTCATACATTATCACTGTTCATTGTCAGGAAGGTAGGTAGATTGGAGGGAATCATCTCAGTGATGCTACTTTTAGTTCTGAGGGTCCTAACTAATTCTTGAAATCAGTGCAGAAAATACTTGTCACAAATTTGAAGGCATTCAGTGCAAACACTGTGTGTTACTGTAGATCTTTGAAGAGACAGAAGTGGCCCCATGCTGGGGAGAAAGCTGGTATAATGCAGCAAAGAGTAGGGGCTTGTGCGCATTTTCTTGCAACTAAGGGAACTTATTACCTCAGCACCCTTTAGTGTCTTATGTGGTCTTACTACTTTCCCTTCTGCTTACTGTAAATCTTTGCTTCTCTCATGACCTTTACTAGAAACTAAGTTCAGGAGATTATATGGGAATATCCAGGAAGTCACCTATTTTTATGATGGCCAGAAATGGTGGCATTTAATGATATATTTTATAGACCACCCCAGCCCATTTATTTGGCTTTGCCTTTTAGGAAACTGAGGCTCATAACCTAAAAAACTCTTCCAATTTTATACTGCTTGCAAGTTGCATAGTGAGGGCCAAGAACTAAATATATTTAATTCTGAATGAGTGTGTTGCTTACTTTTCTACCCCATATGGATACATTCATAAACAGAAGTGGAGACAATAGAGGAAAAGCCTAAGTTGACTTTATCATCCCTTAGACAAAGGCTGGGTATAAAAATAAACATCACTTTTTGTTTTCAAAAATTTCAAAGTGAACTATTTCTACTCTATCTTTTTCTGTTAATAACACAATTTGGGGATTTTTTACCATGCCAGAGCAAGATATAATAAAGCAGGCTCTACTTCTATAGCAAAGCACAACAAAGAAGTGGATCATGAATATAAATGTTAACATCAAACATACCCACTGAAAAGTAATAACACTACAACAAGATAAGGCAATTTACATGAGTATTTCATAAAGATTTTTCTCCTGAGATTTTTATAGATCTCGCTTTCTCCTAAGCCCTGATTTTTTTTTAATTTAAAGGAAACTGTAGTGATTAGTTACATCACCATTGAGAACTAGATAAATATTTATGAAGAAAGAATGTCTATGTATATCTATATAGAGACAATGTACAGGGCGAGCAACAGATATTCAGAACTGAAATCTTATTTCTGTAGGGTACATCTATTGCATCAGGAACCTATTGTCATTCTTTTGTAATGTGGGCACATGAGCTGCATTAACATTTGACTCTGATTTGGAGCTTTTGTATTTCAAGGGGCTCAAAAAAATCCACCTGAATGCTGTCTGCTTTCATGAGCAAGAATACCTGTGGTCTCATTTGCTCAGACAGATTCAACCACAGAACATATATAGCCAGACTATAAAGAATCTACCTGCAATGCAAGAGACCTGAGTTCTAGCCCTGGGTCAGAAGCCCTGGGTCTCTAGAGAAGGGAATGGATACCCACTCCAGTAATCTTGCCTAAAGAATTCCATAGTAGAGGAGCCTGGAGGGTTACAGTTCATAGGTCTCAAAAAAGTCAGACACAACACACACACACATAGTAAGATGTAGACTTGGATACACCAGTGTTGATCCCAAAAATAATTCTGTTTCTTGTAAAACCCCCATGACAGAGTGCATCTTTTTCTCTTGCTCATTATTTAGGTGCTTTTTTTTTTTTTAATGACTTTTAGTCACTCAGCCATGTCCAAGTCGTTGTGACCTGTTGGCTGTAGCCCCCCAGACTCTTCTGTCCATGGAATTCTCTAGGCAAGATTGCTGGATTGGGTAGCCATTCCCTTCACCAGGGGATTTTCTCAGCCCAGGGACTGAACACAAGTTTCCTGCATTGCAGGTAGACTCTTCACTGTCGGAACCACTAGGGAAGCCCTGCTCTCCATTCGCTGCTACACAATCATATGCGCTTTGAGTACCTGCTTCCATGGCCCACTTGTCTCTTGATATCTTTTGACTTCACCCGACTCCTGTCCTAGAAACTGTCCCATCCACTTGGAGTTAAGAAACAATCGGGAGATGAGGGATAATCTTACATGATGTTTCTACACATCTTATAGCAGTTTTTGTCTTCAATTATCTTTTCTACGATATTTGTACAGCAGACAACCTTGGGAAATAAAGGTGCTACCAGAACAGAAGGGAGATTTGAATCCTAACTAATACAATCAAGATGTCTCCCTCTAGGTCAAAAGTTGACAGATTTAGAAGCAAGCCCCTTTACAAGACTGGGACTTTCTAAAATTTTGGTTTCTTTGGCTGTATACAAGTCCACTGTGTCTACTACCCAAACCACTCCACATGACCCCCACAGGACTTGTGGAAAAAGGGGACCCGATATAACATGAAGCTCATGCAGCCAGCTGTGCTGTGAGTAATAAAGGTCTTTATCTCTGATCCATGAGTCTTGTGTCTTCTGCCAGCGTCTGTAAAACTGGTTGGATCATTTGCTAACTTCCAAGTAGGGGAAATCACAGAATCAGCACGCAAATGTATCCCCATTGGTCATAAAGGCCTCATTCAGGATATTGCCCTACTCCAAAGGGATTTTTAAAAATAAAGAACTAGTAAGAGTTGGTATATCTTCTCTGTCATACAACAGGAGAAGCAAAGGTTTCTGGGTGGCCAGAGTCCTTTAGTATCTACCCTCCACCACACATCACACTCTCAGGTACACTGCATGTTGACACGCTGAGGTCTATATTTTGGATTTAAAGCTGAATGTTGACTCTTTTTGCTTCCCCTGGCTTCAAATCTAGTGCCCAAAAGCACATTCGTATCACAAGCAATGAAATCTACAACTGCTGCAGTGGTGCAGAGAGGAGAGGAAATCTGAGTGGAAATTGTCCTGGAAGGAAGACTGTTCTGGGCATCAGAAAATGAAGCAGGTGTTTGAGGGAATTATAGGCAGAGGAAACAGCACAAGGCAATTAAGTCCAAGAGGCTTGAAACCAAAAGGTGAGATTTTCATGCATGTCATAATTGAGAAATGAAGTTCATCACAAAACCCTTGAAGGTAAGGATGGCAGAAGCCCCTCAGATCATAGCCAAAGGTTCTCAACTCTGTTTCATAGAATTCTAGGTTCTTTAAGAGGAAAGGAGGGTAGGAGGCTAGTTTCCAGAACCTTTCCAAATTAATTTCAGTAGAAATGTTTTTGTTTCAGCTATAGTCAGGCCCCTCTGAGAAAACAGAGGTGCAAAGAGAGAGACCGATATCTTTCTGAAGACTAAATAGCCAGTAAGTGGCAGGGCAAGTTTTTGAACTGGCTGTTATGGACGGAACTGTGAATTCACTCCCTCCCTAAATCTGTATGTTAAACCTCTAACCCCCAATGTGACTAAAGCACTGGGGCTTCTACATCTATGCTCACAGCTTTTCTCTACGCCAAACTGCCTTTCCTGATGATTGCCAAGATGTCTTCAAATATAAAGACATGTAATCCATCAAAAGTCACTGATGTCTGCATTTGTGTTTTGCAGGGAAAGGGATACAAGTAACCCATGGACCTTTTTTGCAGGTTATTTTCTTTATTTACTGCTGGTAATGAAATGATAAAAGTGCTCAAAGCACTTTTTAGTCGGTTATGAAGAGAAATCAATACTGCTTTGTGTTTCAAAAAGGAAAGGCATGCAAGGACGCTGAGGTATTAAACACAAGTGGATTGAATAGTTATTTGTGAGGAGTTGCTAACAATTGAATTACTATTTTAATGTCATAACATGGCAGCACTCAAGATTACCTTTCACATCTAATCATACCATTTACATGGAAGTGGGAAAATGCTTCTGAAGTGGCCAAATGCTATTCACTGAATGGATCACAATCATACTAGAAATTGCTCCAAAGTAAAAATAATCAAATTCCTTTCCAAGCCCTGGGGAAAGGTTACTGTCTCTTCATTTAAAAACACATGCACACACACACATGCACATAGAGCACTTTTTTTTTTCCCCCTAAGGCATCTTACGGTTAAAAAAAAAAAAAACAATGGATTTGGGCACTGGTTCTTGACTTCAATTTTGACTTTAACACTTGAGAGTTACCTGTCTTTTGTCACTGGTAAGACTGGAGTTATATTCATAAAAATCACATATAGAAGAACACTGTGCCCCCAATGTTTATATGGATTTTTATGCCATTACATCTTCACAAAACCCTTTGTATTAGGTGCTATTTTCATTGTCCCCATTTTACAGGTGACAGTGTTGAGACAAAAAGAGTATTTATGCCTACAGTTGGGAAGTGGCAAAAGAAGAATTCAAGAACAAGTCTCATTCTATGAAAAGGCAAAATGCTGCTGTCACCAAAAATAATATGTACCTCAAAGAAACTTCATGAGAGTGGGAGTACATCTCTAGTGGGGCACCTGTCTCCTTGCCTAGGCCCTGGGCTACTTCTGTAGCCACATTCACTTCTCCCAAGACCTCCTCTCACTCTTCTAATTATATCAAACATACATTCATAAAATACACTAGGCTTTTTAATGTCTTTTTGCCTTTGATTGTCTTAGAATGACTTTCTATTTGCTCAACTCTTCTGCTACACATGGCTCATGTGTTACACTCCCAGGATTCTTTTGTGAACTCCTTCAAAGAGTCTGCTCTTTCTCCTTCACTCCAAATTACATTCTGTGGAATCTCTCCTCAGGGGTTGTGCATTGTGATGTGATTATCTTTTCACTCATTTGCCTTTTCTGCTCAAACGTAAACTGTTGGAAGGTTCTTTCTTTCAAATTGCCTGGCATCTAAATACAAAAATGTCTGTATATTTTTACATGTATTCTTATATTTATGTTTGAATATTTGTACATAAGCAAATATATGAAATTAAGATGCTCCAGAATTGCTGAGACTTAATAATAGTGAACACATATATACTGGGCACTTGCTATCTGCCAGGTATTGCTGCAAGTATTTTGTGGATAATGGCTCAAGTGATCCTCTCATAACCCAGTGGTGTTGGTACCACTAAAAAGCCTATTTTCTAGATGAGGGCATTGAGGTACCAAAAAGTTAACATATTTTGGCCAAGTGGACACAGTTCTAAAGTGCAGAATCTGAGCTTTACACTTAAAAATATGACTCCACATCCCACATTATCAATCACTGTTTTACTGAAAAACCAAGACCCAAATATGAAAGAGCAAGGTAGAGTTTCAGGGTTCCTGTGTGGCTAAAGTGTTAAGTACATCAAACAGAAGTATTACAAAACACTTGTGTACATAAAATAACTCCTTTTTTCTTTAAAGACTGAGTATTTGTAGTTGTATCTAGCATCAGCCCTCTAGCATTGACCACTACAAAAATAAGCATCTATCCTTTTACAGTACTAATTTTAAGACATTGACATTCGTGTCAAGTCTTTAAAAATGCACATTTTTTTAAATATAAACTATTATTTATTTTAACTGATGGTTAATTACTTTACAATATTATATTGGTTTTGCCATACATCAGCATGAATCCGCCACAGGTATACACGTGTTCCCCATCCTGAAACCCCCTCCCTCCTCCCTCCCCATACCATCCCTCCGGGTCGTCTCAGTGCACAAGCCCCAAGCATCTATTATCATGCATCGAACCTGGACTGGAGATTCATTTCATATATGATATTATACAGGTTTCAATGCCATTTTCCCAAATCATCCCATCCTCTCCCACTCCCACAGAGTCCAAAACACTGTTCTATATATCTGTGTCTCTTTTGCTGTCTTGCATACAGGGTTATCATTACCATCTTTCTAAATTCCATATATATGCATTAGTATACTGTATTGATGTTTTTCTTTCTGGCTTACTTCACTCTGTGTAATCGGCTCCAGTTTCATCCACCTCATTAGAACTGATTCAAATGTATTCTTTTTCATGGCTGAGTAATACTCCATTGTGTATATGTACCACAGCTTTCTTACCCATTCATCTGCTGATGGACATCTAGGTTGCTTCCATATCCTGGCTATTATAAACAGCGCTGCAATGAACATTGGGGTACACGTGTCTCTTTCAATTCTGGTTTCCTTGGTGTGTATGCCCAGCAGTGGGATTACTGGATCATAAGGTAGTTCTATTTGCAGTTTTTTAAGGAATCTCCACACTGTTCTCCATAGTGGCTGTACTAGTTTGCATTCCCACCAGCAGTGTAAGAGGGTTCCCTTTTCTCCACACCCTCTCCAGTGTTTATTGCTTGTAGACTTTTGGATTGCAGCCATTCTGACTGGCGTGAAATGGTACCTCACTGTGGTTTTGATTTGCATTTCTCTGATAATGAGTGATGTTGAGCATCTTTTCATGTGTTTGTTAGCCATCTGTATGTCTTCTTTGGAGAAATGTCTATTTAGTTCTTTGGTCCATTTTTTGATTGGGTCATTTATTTTTCTGGACAGTATGGTACTGGGACAAAGACAGAAATATAGATCAATGGAACAAAATAGAAAACCCAGAGATAAAATCCACACACCTATGGACACCTTATCTTTGACAAAGGAGGCAAGAATATAGAATGGATTAAAGACAATCTTTTTAACAAGTGGTGCTGGAAAAACTGGTCAACCACTTGTAAAAGAATGAAACTAGAACACTTTCTAACACCATACACAATAATAAACTCAAAATGGATTAATGATCTAAACTTAAGACTAGAAACTATAAAACTCCTATAGGAGAACATAGGCAAAACACTCTCTGACATATATCACAGCAGGATCCTGTATGACCCACCTCCCAGAATATTGGAAATAAAAGCAAAAATAAACAAGTGGGACCTAATTAAACTTAAAAACTTCTGCACAACAAAAGAAACTATAAGCAAGGTGAAAAGACAGCCTTCAGAATGGGAGAAAATAATAGCAAATGAAGCAACTGACAAACAACTAATCTCAAAAATATACAAGCAACTCCTGTAGCTCAATTCCAGAAAAATAAAAATGCACAGTTCTAATAAGCACTCATGGAATGAGTAACCTGGAGCACCTGCCATGTGAGTGATTCTCTCAGAACTTAATGGCGAGCTATGTATTTAAGGATAGAGGGACCTCTCTTGAAAAGGCATACTGGGAAAGACACAGTCATCCTCTCAATAAGGTTATCACCCATCTTTTTTCAGATGAAAGGACAAACCAACTTAGACTATGATCTAATGTGATAAGACAGCTATTTATTTTATTGCATGATCTTGTGTCAATCTGATCCTGTTTCCAGATCTATATCAAGAGGGGATTAGAATAGTTCATTCTCCTCCCAGTCTTGAGTGACTAACACTTGGATGCAATTCAAGGTCATTGTTATGAGCACAAAATTTATTCGGAAAAAATCCGTGGTTTGGGCCTTCTGTTTATTAAATACAAATACTTAAAGTTTCTCGCTGCCATCCAAAGTGTGGCACTGAGAAACCAGCAAAACCACTTTCAGTCTCAGCTTTCACATCTTTAAAATGGGGATACCAGCAATGCCTACCCTAGATACTTGGTGATTAAGTGACAAAATGGATACAGTGGACTTAATCCAACACTAAGCACCAACATTCATAATCTCATTTAATCCTGCCTATAAATCCATAATGGGCTAGAGCTATTGTGATCCTCACTTTACAGACACAGAGAATAGAGAAAATGAGAGAGGGAGAATTTTCCCTTTAGCAGACCAAAAGTGCTACTTTATTTAGTTAAATTATATTGCCATTATATTTGCTCTGTCCCCAGAGTTTAGAATTTCTACTATCATGTAACATTTTTGACTGTACTGACTGGTGATTAGATAGGTGCAATATACAGTCAGAGCCATGTTTAAAAAAGACCAGTGCCCCCACATATGTAAGCCATTAATTTCTAAAAATAATAATTATATTCTTACTGGGCACCCACTATGTATACTAGCTATGTGCCAGGCATCAACCAAAATGCTTTATGTAGACTAATTCTTTTAAGGACCACTTAATGACCTATTTGACAAATAATGCATATACATAAAAAATATAGGCACAGAAAGGCTGATCAACTAGCAGTGTCACACAATTAGTAAGTGGTGGAAGCTTGGATTTAAACTTAGTCATGCAAACTTAGCCAAAAGTGTCTCCCTGCTTCTTCTCATACTCCATTATCTATGTCCCCAAATCTTAAGGAGCTGATTGTAGGCACATATTTCCCAAAATCAATCACCTTCTGATTAACCTCAAGTTAAAAATTTTAAGGATGAATATCTTTTGTCAACTAATCAGTAACCTTTATGATGCTTTATTCTGTGTGAAAAATTTTGTTTAAACAGTAATGTTGAAATAAATAACCCACAGCACACGCAAAAAAAAAAAAAGTGAATTTGCAGAAATCTTTGTTTTTGACACTCACTGCATTTACACAGTATTTTTCAAGTTAGTATCTATGTGATAAACCTTTTTCCTTTTCCTCCCAATCTCTACAGAAGGAAAAAATACTTTAGATAAAGAAGAGATGTCTTTACTAGAAAAATTCTGGACTGTAAATGTAATTTGTGAAGTAAAAGGAGGAGGAAAAGAAGCTTAAAATATGTAGGATTACTGAATACAGAAAGGAAGTAGGGTAAGAAGATGAAAGACCTTGAAGTAGAATTTGAATTACTGTGTCTTCAGTCCAGCCTATTCTCAGACATTGTCAATAGTATTTCAGTCCCCAATGTAGTTTCACCTAGAGCTAGACATCCTGGAATGTGAAATCACGTGGGCCTTAGAAAGCCTTACTACAAACAAAGCTAGTGGAGGTGATGGAATTCCAGTTGAGCTATTTCAAATCCTAAAGATGATGCTGTGAAAGTGTTGCACTCAGTATGACAGCAAATCTGGAAAACTCAGCAGTGGCCACAAGACTGGAAAAGGACAGTTTTTATCCCAAGCACAAAGAAGGGCAATGTCAAAGAATCTTCAAACCACTGTACAATTCTGCTCTTTCACATGCCAGTAAGTTTATGGGTAAAATCCTTCAAGCTAGGCTTCAGCAGTATAAGAACTGAGAACTTCGGGATGTACAAGCGGGGTTTAGGAAAGGCAGAGGCACCAGTGATCAAATTGTCAACATTCATTGCATCATGGAGACACAAGGGAATTTTAGGGGGAAAAAATGATTTCTGCTTCATTGACTATGCTAAACCCTTTGACTGGGTGGACCACAACAAACTGTGGAAAATTCTTAAGAGATGGGAATACCATATCACCTTATAGTCTCCTGAGAAACCTGTATGGAGGTCAAGAAGCAACAGTTAGAACAATACATAGATCAAAGGACTGGTTCCAAATTGGGAAAGGAGTACAACAAAGCTGTATGTTGTCACCCTGCTTTTTTAACTTCTATGCAGAGTATATCATGTGAAATGTTGGGCAGTATGAATCACAAGCTGAAATCAGGGAGCTGATTGCAGGGAGAAATATCAACAACTTCATGTAAGAAGATGAATACCACTCTGATAGCAGAAGGTGAAGAGGAACTAAAGAGCCTCTTAATGAGGGTGAAAGAAAAGTGTGAAAAAGCCAGCTTATAAATCAACATTCAAAAAAGTAAGATCTTGGCATCTGCTCCCATCACTTCATGACAAATAGAAATGGAAAAACTGGAAGCAGTGACAGATTTATTTTCTTAGGCTCGAAAAATCACTGTGGACGATGAATGAAGCCACACAATTAAAAGACACTTGCTCCTTGGAAGAGAAGCTATGACAAACCTAGACAGCATATTAAAAAACAGAGAGTGGAGATTTCTTAAAAAACTGGAAATAGAACTGCCTTATGACCCAGCAATCCCACTGCTGGGCATACACACCGAGGAAACCAGAATTGAAAGAGACAAGTGTACCCCAATGTTCATCGCTGCACTGTTTATAATAGCCAGGACATGGAAGCAACCTAGATGTCCATCAGCAGATGAATGGATAAGAAAGCTGTGGTACATATGCACAATGGAGTATTACTCAGCCGTTAAAAAGAATACATTTGAATCAGTTCTGAGGTGGATGAAACTGGAGCCGATTATACAGAGTGAAGTAAGCCAGAAAGAAAAATACCAATACAGAATACTAACACATATATATGGAATTTAGAAAGATGGTAATGATAACCCTGTATGCGAGACAGCAAAAGAGACACAGATGAATAGAACAGTCTTTTGGACTCTGTGGGAGAGGGAGAGGTTGGGATGATTTGGGAGAATGGCATTGAAACATGTATACTATCATGTAAGAAATGAATCGCCAGTCTAGGTTCAATACAGGATACAGGATGCTTGAGGCTGGTGCACTGGGATGACCCAGAGAGATGATATGGGGAGGGGCGTGGAAGGGGGGTTCAGGGTTGGGAACTCATGTACACCCGTGGTGGATTCATGTCAATGTATGGGAAAACTAATACAGTATTGTAAAGTAAAAATAAATAAATAAATAACAAAGAGCAAATAAATAAAGAATCTTCTCAAAAAAAAAAAATTAAAAAAATAAAAAACAGAGACATCACTTTGCCGACTAAGATCCATATAGGCAAAGCTAAGGTTTTTCCAGTGGTCATGTACAGATGTGTTAGCTGGACCATAAAGAAAGCGGAGCACCTAAGAATTGATGCTTTTGAACTGTGGTGCTGGAGAAGATTCTTGAGAATCCCTTGGACAGCAAGAAGATCAAACCAGTCAATGCTAAAGGAAATTAACCCTGAATATTCATTGGAAGGACTGAAGCTGAAGCTGAAGCTCCAATACTACAGCCACCTGATGCAAAGAATCAACTCACTGGAAAAAACCAAGATGATGGGAAAGATTGAAGTCAGGAGAAGGAAATGATAGAGGATAAGATGGTTGATAGCATCATCGACACAATGGACATGAGTTTGAGCAAACATTTGGGATATAGTGAAGGACAGGGAAGCCTGGTGTGCAGCAATCCATGAGGTCACAAAGAGTCAGACACAACTTAGTGACTGAACAAGAATAATAATGTGGTTTCAGGTCGCCTCTGGCCAGGAAACCAAATAGAGCCATAAAGTCTTACTCCAGGCTTAAAGTTTTATGACTGTACTTTATCATAGCCTATGTTTCTCCTTGGAACATCTCAATTTTAGGGCCCTGGAGAAAGACCCTTTTCTCTTTATAAAGCTACTCTTTCTTGCCTTCAGGCAATAGGTGGTTGGTTCTCTTCTACCATCTGGTTGGTGATTATCTTCCCTCCCACGTATTTTTCCACAGCAAATCTGGTATTCCCTACCTTAGCTACCATCTAGACCAACTGTTTCCAGTGGGTTTTCAATTTCCAAGGTCCCAGATTTCCTCTGGCGATCTGCAATATTTGGTCCTGGCAAATCAGAAGCTACTGCTAACACTTCCTTTTAATATTCTGTCCCTTTAGTGCCAACCTATCCTATTCCTGGTCTTGCTTTTAAGTCTCAGAACATCAGCTGAGAATATCTGACTGATCTCTACCACAGAAGATGGATGATAGTCACCTGCTTGCTATCCCTGATGACTGGTTCAGGCTACCAGCTTAAGCCTTTGTCTCTTTTGATGAATCAATAGGCTTGATATAAAACATAAGTTGCTTTCATTACATATTTATTACTTGTCAATGGTATGTTAAGTCTTAGGGACTGTGAAGAAAACAGAGATGAATAAAGTATATTCTTTGCTCTTCACTGGTTTCCAACCTTTTTGGCACCAGAGACTGGTTTCTGGGAAAATAAATTTTCCACAGGCTGGGGTGGTGAGTGGGTGGGGGGGTGGTTTTGATATTATTCACATGCATTACTTTTATTACGTACTTTATTATCATCACATCAGCTCTACCTCAGATCATCAGGCATTAGATTCCAGAGGTTGGGGACCCCTACTCTAAGGGACATGGATTTATAATATAATTTTTTTTTTAAAAATCAGTTCTTTAAACACCCAGGGTAACTAGTATAGAAATACTTTAGTGGGAATACTGTGCTCTTACTTCTTTAGTGTTGCTGACCTGGTAAGGTATGTGCAAAATGCTTTTAAAAATAAAAAAACTCATAAAAATTATTTATAAGCTCTTCACTTATGCTGCTTTTTACAGAGTTTTAAAAAATATGATCTTGATAAAATTCATCATTCACCCTGCCTATGTTTCTAGAAATCGTAACAGTGAAGTCTCAACTGAGTAAGTATCCAACTAAGAAAATAATCAGAGTTCATTCCTGGGGCCTCATAATGAACGCCTCCAGTTGCAAGTCAGAATCCTCCAAGGTCAACAGAGCTTTCTCATTTGAGTGGTGTTACCATCATATCCCTCGACCACAGGATGGCCACTCCTCCATCATCTCCTGCTTGGCAAACTCTTAATCATTCAAAAGTCACTTTAAATGTCATTTTTCCTGTAAAGAATTTCTTGATTTTTCAAGGCCTAACTGTAACATAGCACTTAGCTCTGTAAGTGCTATGATTCACATTTTCCCACTAAACTGTGACCATATCAATTTTAAGGACAGACTCTTATACATTAATGTGTTTCTCACAATTGGGAGAGTCAAATATTGATACATGGCAGGGACTTTAAATGCTGTTAAAATGCCTAAATTCATGCATGGAAATTCTTCTGATATTCAACCAGAGTTCCAATATTCATGGCTATTAGCATTTCTGAGTGGTCAGAGTGTGCACGTTATACTGATGGTTCACTATTGTGAATAGAACCTTTACCTCTGTCTTATAAGATGTGTAGAATTGTTATTAATATATTTACCTTTCTTAGGCCTACAGAATTCAGAATTGCTACTAATGTGGCTATGACAATATAGTACACTAGTACTTACATTTACTAATCTTCGTGTAATGTTATTTTGTCAGATGTACCACTTTGCAGATTTGTTCCCCTTAAAGAGTCATTAAATAATTTGAGTGTGTTCTTTCCCTCATGATTAGTATTATATTGTTTATTATTTTCATTATTATTACTTAAAAATTTGACACATTTTCCTATAAATTCTGCTAAGATAACAATACTGCCAAGCTTCTCAACTACTTTTAAAAGTTTACTTATAAAGGAATAAGAGTATTTTGTCAAAAATTAAAGAAAGAAAGAGGAAGGGGAGGAGGGAGGGAGGGAGGAAAGAACAGAGGGAGAGAGAGAGGAAGGAAGGGAGGGAGGGGAAAAATAAAGCTATGAAATCATGAAATGCAAGTATCTAAGCTAGAAACAAGCTGCATCACCTTCATGGATCAGAGGTATTTTTCTCTTATAAAGATATCTGCTTAGAAACATTAAAGAGCTAATTTTGTATATAACCCATGTTTATTTTGTGTCTAAATGCTCCTGACTTTCTGAAAGCAGAAAGCAACAGAGCATCCACCCATGTTCAGTTCAAGGACCTTAATAAACTTGATCCAGGCAAAGTGGCAGCACATAGGATTCCTCCATTAAACTCTCACTCACAGGAGACTGCCCTGAATAAAAGAGGGGGTGATTTTGCCACAGGTGAAATTCTTAGATTACCTCATATAATGACTGAGAAGGCAGTATTATGCTGTAAAGAAAAACATGAATTTTGGAGTCAGACAATTGGATTGAATATCCATCTTCATTTTTAACAAGCTCTATCAACTTTGATGAATGACTTAACCTTGCTGAGTGTTAGCATCTTTATTCATAAACAGAGATAATACCTACTTGAAAATATTTCAAAGATTAATATGATATTAGATATAAGAAGGTTGGAACATAATTGACACTCACTGTACATTCATCCTCTTATCTTACTATTTGAAAGGAAGGTATAAAAACAGATTCAACTAAGAACAGTGTCAGTTCAGACTAATGACAGCAAATTCACCATATTGACCTTTGGAAAATATCTTTTCATCTGCCTATTTTTATATCAGATTTTTTTTTGCTATTAAGCTGTATGAGTTTCTTAGATATTTTGGATATTAATTCCTTATTCGATATAAGATTAGTAAATATTTTCTCCCATTCTGTAGGCTACCTTTTCATTTTGTAGACCATGTCTACATTTGATAACCATTTGATGTGCAGAAGTTTTTCATTTTGATGTAAACCCACCGTTTAATTTTGCTTTTGTCACATGTGCTTTTGGTGTCAAATCCAAAAATCCATTGCTGAGACCAATGTTAAGGAGCTTTTCCTTTATGTTTTCTTCTGGGAGTTTTATGGTTTCAGGGCTCAGGTTTAAGTCTTTTATCCATTTTGAGTTGACTTTTGTCTATAAATACAGATCAGATTTCATTCTTTAGCATATGAATATCCACTTTTTTCAATTCAGTCTATTGAAGAGACTAGCCTTTTACATTATATATTCTTCATACATTTCTCAAAAATTAGTTTATTGCATGTGCTTAGAGTTATCCCTGGGCTATTTTGTTCCATTTTTATATCTATCAATCATGCCAAAATTATACTGTTTTGATTACTATAGGTTTGTAATACAGTTTGAAATCAGAAATGGGATGTTGACAGCTTTATTTTTCTTGCTCAAGATTCGGGACTCAGGGTCTTTTAAAGTTTCATACAGATTTTAGGATTCTTTTGTCTATTTCTGTGAAAAATGCCATTGTACCTACCTCTCTGGTTAAATAGACTCAGTCATCACCGAAAAATTGTAATTCATGTGACACTTTAAGTTTATCTACTTTGCTCTTTGCATTTGCAGCACTGACCTCAACACTAAATGTGTGTCACATACCAGATGGTTCTTGAATATCTAAATATGCAATTATCACACAAAGCAGCAATTGCACTCTTTCACATTTATCCCAGAGCAATGAAAACTTATATTTGTGTGCAATAATGTTTATAACATTCATAGCAACTTTATTTGCAATAATGAATAACTAGAAATAATCCAGTTGTCCTGCAATGACTGAAATGCAAAGCAAACTATGGTACACTCATACCATGGATTACTGCTCAGAATTTTTTTTGTAAAAGAATAATTTATTGTTAAATGCAATAATGTGAATAAATCAGGACTATGAAAACAACTTTTAAAATGGAAAAATTATAGAAATGAAGAAGAGATTAGTGGCTGCCATGATTCAACAACAGTTGGCATGGGGAAAAAAAAGGTGAATGAGCTATAAGAGGGCAAAAGGAGGGATCCTTGCTGTGAAGGAATAATGTTGTCTCTTGAGTGTAAGTATCATTGTCAAAGTCATCAATGTTCTGCCTGTAATATCCTGGCAAAGAAGTTTTGCAAGATTCTAGTGAACATATTGTGGGAAACTTGTTAAACAGTACAGAGGCACTTTCTGAATTATTCCTTACACTTATGCATGTGAATCTACAATTAAATCAGCACTTTTTAATGAAAGACTATTTAAACTCTACAGTGTTAATAATTTTCAAAAGTTTCACACACATGAATTCACATAATCTCGTATTAACGCTTTTTATTTTCTTTATCCCTGTATTGCTCCTCCTCTCTTCCCTGTCCCAATGATAACTAGTTTGTTTTCTATATCTGTCAGTCTGCTTCCTTTTTGTTTAATTCACTAGTTGGTTTTTGCTTGCTTGCTTTTAAGATTGCACATATAAGTGACATTGTACAGTATCTGTCTTTCTCTATCTAGCTTATTTCACTTAGCATAATGTCCTCCATGTTCATTCACACTGTGGCAAATGGCAAAATTTAATTTTTTCTATGGTAGATTAGTATTCCATTATGTATGGATGTATATATGTGTGTGTGTGTGTGTGTGTGTGTGTGTGTGTAAGTGTTCATCTGTTGATGGACAACTTAGGTTGCTTCCATACCTTGGCAATTGTAAATGGTGCTGCTATGAACATTGGGGTGCATGTATCTTTTCAAATTATTTTCTGGTGCTTTAGATATATACCCAGGAGTGGAAATGCTGGGTTATAAGGTAGTTCTATTTTTAGTTTTTTTGAGAAACCTCTATACTATTCTCCACAGTAGCTGCACCGATTCACATTCCCATCAACAGTGTGAGAGGGTTCCCTTTTTTCCACATCCTTGCCAACATTTCTCTTCTGAGTTCTTTTTGACGACAACCATTCTAAGTGTCGTGAGATGACTAACCCCTGATCTATCATATCATTTGCAAATATCTTCTTTCATTCAGTAGGTTGTCTCTCTTTGCCAATGGTCTCCTTTACTGTGTAAAAGCTTTTAAGATTAATTAAAGGGTCTCATTTGTTTATTTTTGTTTTTCTTTCTTTGGCTTCAGGTGATAGCCCTTCACTGAACGGACAGAGGCTGAAGCTGAAGCTCCAATACTTTGGAGTCATTGGAAAAGACCCTGATGCTGGGAAACACTGAACGCAGAAGGAGAAGGGCAGACGGCCAAGGATGAGATGGTTAGATAGCATCACCAACTCAATGGACATGAATCTGAGTAAACTCCATGAGACAGTGAAGGATAGGGGAGCCTGGCATGCTATAGTCCATGGGGTTGCAGAGTTGGACACAACTTAGTGACTGAACAACAAAAACATTTATTTTTGCTTTTATTTCTTTAACTTTAGGAAACATATCCAAAGAAGCATTTTTGACATAGTAATAATGAATAAACAAAATTATTCCATGAAAGACATACACATACATAAACAGTGATTTTTTGAAGATGGTAATATATATTATGTATAATGTGACTGAATAAATGTATATACATTTATTTACCTTTCTGTTCACAGAGGGAAAAAATAGAAAGGAAGAAAATCTGTATTTGAAGTGTTCTGTAATACTTATATAAATCAACATAAAATGTGACCTAATTCACTTGTGAATCCCAAGAGAATTATGTGACCCAGCCATTCTGAACTTTCTCATTTGAACATCACAGATTTAGAAATAGAAGGTTATATTAATTATATTCTTGCTTGATATATATATATATATAAATTCAGAAGAAAGGTAACACTTATTCTAGATTGCAGCAGAGAATATAAACATCAAAAATCATAACATTAAAAATGACAGTTTAACTGAGAAAAGGAGGCAAAACAGAAGACAAGTAAAGAGTTTTAAAGATTATATAGTAGGGAAACAAGACATATTGTCAGTAACCGAGAGATAAGGAAGTTGTAATATTTTAGCACTTAAAATTATTTGCAAATTGTAAACAATAGCAAGGTGGAGGTGATGTATATTTTAAAGACAAATTCACGGTGTTTCATACTTTACAGTCAAGTATAATGAGAAACAGAGGAATAGATGATTATTTTAGAATTTGTTGGAACCACCAAAATGAATCAAAAGCAGAAATGGTCAAAATTATTAATCTCTGGTAAAAAGAACAGTATCAGTCAAGAAGCTTTCTTTAAATATGTTCTTCACTGTTTGAATATTAATTTCCCTTTGTAGACATTTAACATTATAACAGCATTTTTTAAATTTTTATTTTTATTTTACTTTACTTAACAATACTGTATTGGTTTTGCAGCAATTTTAACACAGAAAAAAAAAAAAACATTAATATGGGAAAAGTTTCCAGCAAGTGGTTTACTGTAAAGATACACTACATAAAGGAAATGATTAGGGGATTAGGACAGGAGGCCAAGTTAAAACAGAGTACTTAAAGAAAGAGTCTCATGAGTATCAAACACATTTTATTTTTTTGAGGAAGAAGGAAGTGTGATTAAAGTGGAAAAATGACCTTAAAATGGCTTAAAGGATTCTAATCCTGAGTATTCTAACAAATTATCTGAGATCCTGTCCAAGTCACTTAATCTGGCTGGGGTTCAGTTTCTATTAAGAAATAAGAGCATATAGTGAGGGTGTCTTCCCCACCTAAAATGTTCTTCGTAGTCAAAGGAGTACAATATTACAGACCTAGAAGGTAGGAAGCTTGCAGTAGTTAGCTATGGAAATGTTCTGCTCAGATCTCCCTTCAAGATAGGACTTTCCACAGGGAAGGAAGGGGAGGGTGGTACAAACTGAGAGAGTAACACTGAAATATATACAGTATCACATATAAAATAGCTAGCTAGTGAGAAGCTGCTGTGTAACACAGGGAGCACGACTCAGGGCTCTGTGATGCGCTAGGGCAGTTCGGGGTGAGGGGGAGGGAGGCTCCAAAGAGAGGGGATGTATGTACTGGTATAGCTGATTCACTTTGTTGTACAGCAGAAACTAATACAACACTGTGAAGCAATTATACTCCAATAATAAAGTACTGAAAAAGAGAGAGAGAGAATTTTCTATTACAGGCAAGGAGTGCAGTTAGCTACCTGTCTCCAGCTGCTGCTACTGCCTTCAGGCTCCACATGCGCTTTCCTGCTGTGGCCATGCGCATCCTGGGCAGCACTCACCAAAGGCTGACTCCACCAGAGGCACTGGGACTTGTCTATTTCCATCCAATCTTGGGCTCACTTTGCGGGAAATCATTGCTTTGGATTCCCCCTTGGATTCTCTGAGAAATTTCCAAATCTACATTGCAGTCAGAGGTTCTCCCTGTCCAGTCCTACCTCTCTTCATCTTCCTTCTCACAGGAAAGGATGCACATCATGGTTTGGAGCTTCCCCTTCTCAATTTCACCTCCCTTCTCTTTTATACTTTGAAAACATTACCAAGCAAAAAGCCTGATGTGTTCTATCTGCATCTCAGTACCTGCCTCCCAGAGGACTCAGCTAACACAGCTCCTAACTTTGTTCCTCTGCGGTCAGTTATTCAGTCAGATTCCTAAGGATGCACACACTTTAACACTTCAGTTGTATGTACATATGAATGTATGTATTTTGGATATGTATATATCAGCATATTTCTGTGTATTTCCTTTTAAAATTTCATGTGTTTATTTCTATGCATATCCATTCCAAAATCACTCTCTTCCACACAGGCAGTCATTCTGGAGTATTTAGTGCATATCTCTAACAAAGTATAAATGCACATTATTTAAGAGGGAAATAAATGTATTTTTAAGGAGTGTATTTCAATAATTCACTGTCAAGATACACGTCTCTGAGAGAAAAAGATGCTCTCACTGATTACATAAACAATGGCCGCCAAGTTGGTTTTCAGTCTGTTAAGTTAGCTTCGTTTCTAGGCCAGGTTTCTTCTTCCATTGTTATACGTGTGTGATTTTACCCCTCCGCTTTTATCCTTTCCATCTCATTTTAGATGTCTCCCCAGGAAAATACTGAACACTTTCTGTTCTTGTCAGTAGTACACTCAGTAATTTGACCTATTGCAAACTTTTTTTTTCATTTTCTGTTTAAAGTCTGTTATCAATTGAATCAGATCTTGAATTTCACTTTGAATGACGAAGATTTTGCTAAGAGTTCTGCATCGTCTTTTATAAAAAGAAAGACTGCTGATTTTCAGCTTTTATTATAACCCATTTTTTCTGTCAAAGTGTCCTTTAATACAGACTGTTTTTAATCTCTTTAAATTAATGAATCTCGTTAAATGTCTCTTAAGTAAATCATTTTGATAGTGGTTGACAGATTTTGTGTGTGTGTGTGTGCTCCAGATGGATAGTTTGAGACAGTTTCTTTTTTTTCAAAAATAAGAAAAAAAATGCCATTCCCAAACCACATTATTGTATGTCTCCCTGATGAGACAGTGCTGGTTTTCTGGTCTGTGACCAAAGAGTGATTTAGATATTGAGGAAAGCAAAATGACTTAGATACACATCAAAGAACAAGATATCAGGGACAGAGAGGTTTAGGAGATTCTTACATTTTTGGTCTGTTACACTCTTTTATCAATTCTGTTTCTAGCCTTGTGTCTCTTATTACTGTCTTTCATACAATGAACAACTGGGGTTTTTTGTTAAACTACAATTTAACTACAAGATGATCCTTAAAATGTACTTCCAGGAAGTCTTTGTTTCTGCCCCAAGACTTCATTTAGGACTGAAGACATGACATTTTTCATACAACTGATATTTTTAATTTTGATTGGATTTGAGTGAATTTACAATGTTGAGTTAGCTTCAAGTCTACTTTTTTATTTCTATGTTTTAATCTATTTGAAGTACATTTTATTAGAAGCCTAAAAGCACATTATACCTTGCTATTAATAGTATCACCGTTCAGGACTAGAGGTGGGAGCGAGGGGAAGGGGCCAGGAATTTGACTTCTTTGACCTTGATTTTTTTTTTAAACAATAACAGTATTGAACAGAATGTCCACATATTGTGAAAGGCATAGGCTTCAACTGCTATTCACTTTCTCTTCCAATTACCTCCATTCCTTCAAAAACGTATGTGTATTTCACACAGTGTAACCACAACTGATGAAAACACTTATCAACAGGAATGTCCAGAGATGTATGATACTTGGGCATTGCAGTCCTGTTCAGGGCAGGAACTATCTGAAGGAGAAACGCCGAGAGAAGTGTTATAAAGGAAGCCAGGAAAAGACAGAGAACTAGTAATGGCAAAAGGAAGATCGTCACATCCTTTGAGGTTTGGTTCCGCATCTTTCTTTCACTGTGGTTTCCTGAGGACGCAGAAGGCAGCGAATAAATCTTATTTATCTGAATGGAGAAAGAGATGGAAAGAATGAGTAAGAAAAGGAGACAATGTTCTGGAGATAAAAGCAACAGGATAATATTCCCATCGGAGTGTATGCGTGTGTGTGTTAAGAAAGAAGGGTAGAGGAAGAGAAACTATTTTGTCCTGAATGTTATGCTAAGCAGTGAAATTCAGAATATAGTAAGTAGGCAGATACTTAGCATTCTCTGGGCTTTATAACAGGAAATAATAATGATATAGGTACCAGTCACTCTCTACACCTCAAAGGGCAGAATGTGCAAAGATTCCTACTTGAAAGCTAATTGTAAGGTCATTATAAAAGAAATAAAAACCTGTTCTTTATCATCTCAAAAGCTTCCTGGGTCTTTAGCTCAACAATTATTGAAATTTGACTTAGTTTATAGCCTTAGACATAAACAGGAAGAAAAAAATAGCTTACCAAAAAAATAAGCAAGATCAGACTCTGCTTGCTTGCAACTTGATCACTATCAGGTCCCTTGCCCAACAGGTAATGATGATTACATTGTACTAGTCATTGTTTCACAGCCCTGGGACTGAAGTGGCTACTCTGACTATTAGGGGAAGAGAAGGCCAGCAGCTTGTTTGAAGGACAATCTTAACATGGTATTGCCTGACTCAGTGGGTCTTTGGGCTTAGCAGACTAATGATGGTTTTGAAAGAATAATGTCTGAGAAAACTGAGGATCAGCAAATCTTTGAAGATAGAGACAAATATACATTACTTGAATCAGAGCAAAACATGGCATTTATATTATTTTCAGATAAAAGTTTATATTTTAAAATGGTTCAGTTTCAGTTCAGTTCAGTCGTTCAGTCGTGTCCGACTCTTTGCGACCCCATGAATTGCAGCATGCCAGGCCTCCCTGTCCATCATCAACTCCCGGAGTTCACTCAAACTCATGTCCATTGAGTCGGGGATGCCATCCAGCCATCTCATTCTCTGTCGTCCCCTTTTCCTTCTGCCCCCAATCCCTCCCAGCATTAGTCTTTTCCAATGAGTCAACTCTTCTCATGAGGTGGCCAAAGCACTGGAGTTTCAGCTTTAGCATCATTCCTTCCAATGAACACCCAGGGATGATCTCCTTTAGAATGGACTGGCTGGATCTCCTTGCAGCCAAGGGATAAGCCTAACTGAGTCAATACAGAGAATTATCCAGTTGACTATAGAATCTTAGAACAACAGGATATATATATTTTTCAGTGTCAGTCTGAAAAATATTTTTCAGTTTCAGTGAATCCATTAATTCTGCTTCTCATAGGGAAAATAATACAATTATTAAGTGAAGTTTCAGGGCTTGTTTTTTTTTTGAACTTCCCTGGTGGCTCAGATGGTAGAGTGTCTGCCTGCAATGAGGGAGACCTGGGTTCGATCCCTGGGTCAGGAAGATCCCCTGGAGAAGGAAATGACAACCCACTCTAGTATTCTTGCCTGGAAAATTTCATGGATGGAGGAGCCTGATGGGCTACAGTCCATGGGGTCGCAAAGAGTCGGACACAACTGAGTGACTTCACTTCACTTCAGGGATTTTTATTCATAAGACTTTCAAGTCACATGCATTTTCCCAGAAGGTATTCAAGAAAGAAACTGCCATACCCTAAATTCAGCAATTCTATTTGCAGAAAAGGAAAAATAAAAGGTAAATCTCTTATCTGCCCTTGGAGTTTTTACAGAATAAACTGTCACTTTTTTTTTTCTTTTCCCCCAAGTGACAGATTATCAGGAGGCTGTTAAAAAAAAAACTCAGGACTTTTAAATAATATTTTCACGAAACTTCCAATAACAAAACTTGAAAATTAAAGAAAAACTGTAAGTACAAGGGATGCACGGTGGAATGGAATGGGAAGAGTGGATGCTCTACAAAATGCCATCACAATAAAGGGGCTTATCTTTTCTGAGACGTAGGCTTCAGCTGGCTGGTATACAGTGCTGCACACAAGATTCCTCCAGTTCCAGTCAGCAGGAGTAACCCTTGCAAAGGGAAGCCTGAGCAACCTCATCTGACCAAGCACACTGACAAAAAGAGTTGGAAAAAAAAAATCCAATTTAAATATATATATATTTCCAAAACCTTTTAGTTTTGAATTTTTAAAATATTTTACTGTTATTTGAGCTACTTTCTAATTCTCCCTACATATTATTGGGATCTTTTGCCGAAAACAATTTTCTGCAAAGGTCTTTGGAAATAAATACGATTCTTGTAGATCAATGATTGGCAAACTCCAATCTAAGGCCAAATCCCTCCCCTACCTGTTTTATTACAGTTTGGGAGCTAATAATATTTTACAGTTTTAAATGCTTATATTTTAAAAGATTATAGAAAAGCCTACATGGTATCCTCAAATTTGCTGTCTGCTTCTTTACAGAAAAAAGTTGTCAACCCTTGTTCTAGATCATTCTCTTTTCCATGTAAATGTTCTGAGACAATATACATAGATTTAGATACACTCACGGACACGGCAATGAAAAATTATGTTGCAATACACCTTTGTCTCCTTTGATTATTACAACCTCTGAAACTACTACCTCATCTGTGCAACACATGGAATGGAAAGGATATATAACTAAAAAAATTAATGATTAGGCAACAAATGAATTAATATGGAAGCCACAGATGCACAAAATTTTAGAGCTAGAAGTCGTCGAAAAAATTCAGTTAGTCGGCTTCAGGATCTGATATTACATAAAACCTTCCCCTCCTGTTTTATCTTTGCCTTCACACAGCATGAAAAAGTATAAATTCTTGGCAAAAGAATGAGTCTTCCCTTTAATAAACCATGAAACTTATGATGAGACATGCTAATATAGGTGCCTTATTATTAATTAATAGCTAATTAACAGGTTAATTACTTAATCAGGCTGTTAAATAGGTTTACAATGCCCATTAACAATAAATAACCAGTTAATATCAGAACCAGATTTTAGACTGGAACCCAAATCTGCCAACATTCAAGTCAATCCTCAGGATGTTACTAAGCTGTATACATCCTGTTTCTGTAGTCACCTGTTCTCGATCTCATCTACGCATGCATATGAGCAGGGGAAAATACTCAGAAATGGCCACTAACACACTGATGCACAGTAAATCTGGTGCTGGAGTTTAGGATAATTTTTATTTACTCCCTTACACTTTGTATTTTTTTTGTTTGTTTGCATTGTTTACAGTGAATATCTTTCAAAGGGTTTATACTGAAAAAAATGAGTTACCAAGGAGCACTTTTGAAGCACATTCCTAATGGTTACCAAGGAATTAGGCACAGTGGGCTAGGAAGGATGCTAAAAAGAAAACATACATAGTATTTGAGCAGGGAGCTCAGAGTATGCTTGGTCACTAACCTACATAACAGACCATTATATGGTCAAATTAAGTCTTAATTGTCAAATACACTTCCATCCAAGTCTGGTTCTACATTTTGTCTCTGCGAGTACATAGGAACACATTTTCATTAATTAAGCATGGCTTTGGTATAAAAACACCAACCCAGTGATCAAGCTTTGTTTCTTTTTAGCTAAAAATGTCAGGGCTCCTGCATTAAGCAAAAAGATTAAATAATGATGACAATCATACATGCAAAGCAGAGGATGAGCTTGGAAATCAGACTGGTAGGGTCTAAATTGGGGCCGGGGTGCTCACTGACTCTGTGACAACAGGCTGGCTATTGAAATCTCTGAGTTTCCATTTCTTCATCTTTAGAATGACTATGACACTATACAATGCAAATGCTCTCACGAGAGTGAGCCAGAAAAGTGCTTATTTAGAAGGGCTTTGGTGGGGATCCAGTGACAAGTCCACTGTGTGCTGTATATGTGATGAAGGTCGGTATTTCTCCCTGTTTCAGAAAAAGGTGTTGGGGGAGGGGCGGGGGTCGCAATGCCAGCATTACTGACAGAAACAGAGCCAGTGAACAGACCCTGGTGTTCTTGTTCTAATGTTCTCCCGGAGGCAGCACAGAGCACAGCTCTTAAAGCTGCAGCCTAGTCAACTGGCAAATCTTTTAGCAACTTAGAGTTTCCTCTACAAAATGAGGATAACTCTGTATACTTCATTTGCTCATGGTAAGAACTAAATAAAACATTATTTGAACTTCAGTTAAAATATATTAGGTATCTCTCTTCTGACACCGGCAAGTAAATAATAAGTGCTTAACACCGAATGAGGTCTTATTACAGCCCCCGTTGTATTTTTCATAATATCTCCAAGTCTTAGATGTAAGGCTGGTGATCAGGATGCATTATTTGATAAATAGTTATAAAGTGAAAAAATGCATAAATGAATGAATGAATGATGAGAACAGGGTCCCTCTACTGTTTTCTTTGATATTAACACTACACTTATCATATTCCTTTTTCTCTGCTGTCGTGTTTTAAGTCATGATCACATTCATGTCTCCTTTCTTGCTTCCCCCTGACTTTGATCATAGTGAACAAGGTCTAGGTTAAACATGGTGGTTAAAAGCACAGTATCTGGAGTCTGGCCTCTCAGGGCCTATTCCCAGATCCACTGCTTAACAGCTATGTGATGTTCAATTATTCACTTTATCTTTCTAACCCTTAGTTTATCAAATATTATAGTAACTGCTTCAGGAGCTCATTGCGAGGATTAAACACAGTGTTATTGTTAAGGTATTTTGCATCTAACACATGTAGGTGATCAATAAATGTTAGCTATTTTTATTATCATACTTACTGTTACTTATGTCACACTAACTGTCCCAGAAGACCTGCGCCTTACACCTCATGTCCCACATCTGTGCAGAGGAAGATACAATTCTTAACAGCCAAAGGACTCTGCTGGACTTCAGTGCCATTACCAAGCACAGTTTAACTGGAGGTTGCTCTCTTACTGATGGAAATGTCATCCTGCTCAGGTGTTACCTGAGTTTGTGTGGTCTAGGGATCTGGTACCAGCTTCTGACTGTAAGAGGGGACTGGAAGCACGAATCGGAAGTGAAAACTGCAAGGTGTGTCGCTTAACCCCGATAGACCGTTTCACTGTCTTTAAAGGGAGAGAACAGCCCTGGAGATATTTGAAGGTCATATGTGTCTTGATGAAAGTAGTTAGGGAAGAGGGGGAGCTAAGTCATACTATTTATCTCATTTTTTCTGTCAAGTCCACACACCATCCTTGCAAAACTGATACAAGTACTTTTATTTATATAATGGAGACAATACCAAGTACAAGAGAGGTTAAATAACCTGCCATAGACACCCAGCATTTAATGGCAGAGTTGGTACTCACACTCAGGTCTGGCTATTGCCAAAACTCATGTTACATAAATTATGATACTTTCTATTCAGAAAGTGGCAAGTACTCATTTTAGCAAATTGAAGAAATGCAGGTAAAAAGTAAAGCCAAAATGATTTTGAATCCACCAGAGACAGCCTTCTATGTAAATGTCCTCCAGGTTATCATCAATATCCCATTCCCTCCTCCCTTAACTACTGAAACCCTCAAAATTGAAGCAAAAGCAACAGTGTTTCTTGGTCCCTTACAACTTTAAAATCCTAGGATTTTATACCTCAAGTGGTTTTTGCTTTCAATTTTTATTTCTCTTAATGGAAAAAAAAACTGTGTCCACACAGATTTCCATGAATAGTTAGATTCCTCCTGCACAGGGATGACATTAAGTCAGGAAAAGCGTCTTTTTATAGGTTCCATGTCTTCCCCTCCATTCCTCATTTCCCAGACAGACTTCATTTTAGTGCCCACTGAACATGTGGCTATATCATCTGCCCCTGGCTACACTTAGTATGATTAGGGCAGGGAATAAGGGGAGAAAACACTGGCTTAGGAAGGTTGTAACATCTGTGGATGTTCAAGGGAATATGTTGAATATAAAACTGTTGACCAGCCTGGAAACCTTAAGAAGTTATTGGTTAAATGCCACTAGCTAATAGATTGAGCAAAGCACTTCAGTTCAGTTCAGTCGCTCAGTCATGTCCGACTCTTTGCAAATTTGAACCGCAGCACACCAGGCCTCCCTGTCCATCACCAACTCCTGGAGTTTACAAAGCAGAAGCAGTGGTTAATCAGTCACCTCCACTTTGGATGTTCGGTCCTTCTGGTTTGCAGTATTTTTTTTCTCTGCCTCCTGACCACAGCACTGACAGAAAGATTAGAAATTTATATAATTGTGTTAGGATTACAAGGCAGTTCAGGGCGAAGCTGACACCCTGACCATATTTTTAGAATAATTTGGAAGAGCTGCCGTTACCATCTTGTTGAGAGCTGTCTCCATTTGTTAGAAGGGACAGAGAGAAGTGAATCTATCATCTATTCTTTCAGATTACTGAGTACTTGAAAGATGGGTAGAAAGAAATAACAGGAAGATCAAGTGGTTTGGAAAATAAGGACATCACTAACAGCTTCACAATACTTATAGATTTTTGTGATTTTTTTTCTTTTTGTCAAGGCACAAGATTTGCATTATTTTGCACATAGCCTTTATTTCTTATGCTCCAAGTTTCCCTGCATTTTCTTTTCTCATTTTTATGTCTTACCTTTTCATCACCCATGCACAAACACACATATCAATGCATACACACACACACAAAGGGACAGAGATGCAATCACACAGAAATGCATAGACACACAGAGATAGAGAGACATAACCCAGCCTACAGAAAGATGTATGTTACTTGAACAAACTCTTCACTTACCATGTATTTATATACACACACCATCACCCCAGAATGCATCTTTCCAAACTATGTATAATCTTCCATTTCTCTTAGCCTCAATTTCACCCTGTGTGAAATTAGGATGAAATTCCATGCTATCAGGATTGTTATAAGATCCTGAAATAGTGAAAAACTTTTGAACTGGAAGTGACAGAAATCCATACTGTACTCTCTTAAGCAAAAACAGGAAACTTTTGGGATTGAAATGGATTTGTTCCATAGCATGAATAGACAGGAAGGGGTAGGTCTTAGGGATCTGTATAAAAAGAGTTGGGATACTGTGAAGATTCGTCTTTTTTTCCCTCTCTCTCCACATACACTTCACATATATTATTTTCTCCTGTGGTGAAGGTTATTCCCAGAAAACAACACGCAGTCATTTAATCCAATAGCAGTTCACTGTAGAATTTAATAAGTTTTTCTGAATATAAAAAGTAAACATGGACAAATTCCCGTTTCTACCACCCCTTGCCCTTTCCAGGATCTGCTCTCATCTCCAAGGTGATCTCCACTGTGAACCACGGGCAACCACTGCCATTCATGGTCTCTTCCTTCATGATTTCTACTGAAGCATAGACACAATTAAAAAACAGGAAGAAATAAGAGGGCAGAACATTTTATTCGTTGAGAAATATATGCAAATTCTCACAGAAAAAGCAATGAGAGAAAGAATAATGCAGTGTCCTACATCACCAACTCCTTCAGAAGCAAGGAAAGATAGGGACTGGAGTTTTAAGATGTTTGCTAACCCGAGAACAAGTTGATATGACTGGTAAGTAGGAAAACAACTCCTGGTCACCAAAACCAGAATGGAAGAAAAATATAAGAAACTGATGAGCACAGTGGTATGAAAGGGTACATAAAGAGCTGGAGAAAGAAAAAGAGGGGCAGAGACTGACTGAGATGCATAGAAATTATAGAAAAGGCTTTTTTTTCTGGGTACTGAGCGTAAATTTTCACCATCCCAGTGCATATACTCTCACGAATTTTCTAGAATGAAATCTTACACTAATTATAACTTTTTAGATGTTGTTTATTTAAAATATTTGCACTGACTTGTACATTTTAGATCAAGTTTGTGTGTGTGTGTGTATACATAGTCAACAAAGCCTGGGTCATGAGGAACCATAGTTATATCCAGGTTGCTCATGCATGTATGTCTTATTTCCTCAAGGGTCATGACCTTCTTGAAAGCAGGGTCTTCTTATGGTTTAATATTCCATACCTGTTCTACATGTCTAAACAAGGTCTCAAAATGATAGGTTCTCAAGGCTAATTTTATGAAATGAAATGTGAATAGAAGAGACAGGATGGAATGGCATGGAGAGGCAAGCAGAAGTAAGTGGAGGTGAGATAACAGATGGGGCAAAACTCTATCCTGTTCTCTTCTTGGGGCAGAAAACAGGCAGAATCTATGCCCTTGCTGACAGCATTGGTATCATACCTTTGCACCAGATGTAACAAACTCATTTTCCAGCATTTACAAAAGAAAAATCAAGACTGGTACATGTTTCATTTCCCATTTCTTTTCAACTAGGGAAACTATCCCATTAATTCTATTTTTTAATTAAAAGTTTTGCTTCTTAATCACACAGCTGTTTCATACCAACCCCCCCCCAGTGATTTCACTCACACATATTCACTATCTCTCTTGCTGGGGTCACATTCCTGCTATGAGGCTCTTTTGGCAACTGGGGCGTAAAGCCAGTTTCCAAGCCAATTTTCAGACAAGTACATATATTTCTGGCTAAGTACCATCTTTAAAAATATCTCTTTTTTTTTTTTTACTTCCATGGCAGACACAGAAATAAGAGGAGCTTCAAAGTTTCATGGAATAATGATTCAATTTGTTGGTTGACTTAAAAAAAAATTAGACCAGGTTTGGTACTCATAGAGTCTAGTCTTAGCTAAGCATATAATTTCAGCATCCATTATAATATATGGAGATCACTCCCTTGACCTTCCATCATCTTTCTAATTTCAGTGTCTAACACAGTGCCTTATGGCAGAAAGTGAAGAAGAACTAAAGAGCCTCTTGATGAAAGTGAAAGAGAAGAGCGAAAAAGTTGGCTTAAAACTCAACACTCAGAAAACTAAGATCATGGCATCTGGTCCCATCACTTCATGGCAAATAGATGGAAAAACTGTGGAAACAGTGGCTGACTTTATTTTTTGTGTCTCCAAAATCACTGCAGATGGTGATTGCAGCCATAAAATTAAAAGACACTTACTCCTTGGAAGGAAAGCTATAACCAACCTAGATAGCATATTAAAAAGCAGAGACATTACTTTGTCAACAAAGATCCATCTAGTCAAGGCTATGGTTTTATGAGTAGTTATGTATGGATGTGAGAGTTGGACTATAAAGAAAGCTGAGCACAGAAGAATTGATGCTTTTGAACTGTGGTGTTGGAAAGGACTCTTGAGAGCCTCTTGGACTGCAAGAAGATGGATCTTCATCCTAAAGGAGTCCATCCTAAAGGAGATCAGTCCTGGGTGTCCTGATTTTCTTTCCAGGAGCAGAATCCGTTCTTATATGAATTTAAAAAAACAAACAAACTTTAGCCTCAGGCTAGAATATCAAGTACTTGACTCCTTTTGCGGGTGGGGAAAGGCTTGCAGAGGCTGACCAAGTCACAGAGTTCCTCCATCAGTGTACTCAGCAATGTCGGGGCCTTCCACAATGACAAGTCTGCTAACTTTGCCTTTAAATGAACTGTGATTAAATTTCACACTTCCCTAGAAGAAGTCTAGGAAGGAAATGTTTGTGGAGGGAATGAACAGGAAAGGAGATATAAGAACTGGACTGTCTGCTCTGCTTCAGAAGCAGTGAGAGATGATAAAAATCGTTGAGAAAGGAATCTACCTTTCATAGAACTGTCTCGTGGGGGAGGCTGATGAGTAAACAGAAAGGTCAAGAACAATACCGAGTGACAAGTGGTTTGGCAAAACCCCACAAATGATGCTCTGCTGCTGCTGCTTCTAAGTCACTTCAGTTGTGTCTGACTCTGTGTGACCCCATAGACGGCAGCCCACCAGGCTCCACCGTCCCTGGGATTCTCCAGGCAAGAACACTGAAGTGGGTTGCCATTTCCTTCTCAAATGCATGAAAGTGAAAAGTGAAAGTGAAGTCGCTCAGTTGTGCCCAACTCTTAACAATCCCATGGACTGTAGCCTACCAGGCTCCTCCGTTCATGGGATTTTCCAGGCAAGAGTACTGGAGTCGGGTGCCATTGCCTTCTCCAATGATGCTCTAGGAACAAAGGGAAAAAGATTCACTTGTTCCTACTGGTTGAGGGTTGGGGACAGAAGTAGCCAATAGCAAAGGCCTAATGCAAAACTGTTTGCCCAGTGAATAAGATAAGAGAGTCACCCATAGCAAGGCCCAGAGGCATGACAGAACACATTCATCTAATTTCTAACAGCATCTTTTGTTACCGCTTCTGGGCTTAGAGCTCCATTCTCTGGCTGCAATTTCTTACAGAATTTATGAGAGCCTCTCACGGTAGAAGGGGCTGTGAGATTCTACATCTTCTTTAAAATTGAATATTTAATGTGAGAGGAAGGAAGAGGTATATAAGACATATATTAAATAAGAAATGCATCCCCACGGTCTGATGCTCAGATGGACATTCTCTGATAGCACCCTGCTTGGAAGGAAAAAAAAATGAATTATTCTCTTTCATCTCTTGGGGATTATACTCCATGATGTGATGCCAGCTCTTACAGAAATACGCAAAAGCTTCTCATAGGCCAGGATATAAAATGCAATGGGAATAGGGCTTTGGTGGACAGATTTCAACATGTGTATGGGGGTTTTATTTATTTTTGTCGGACTTAGTGTGATATGTTTTGATGCCTATATTTGACTGTAATCCTCTTCACTTATCTTTTAATGCAAGTTGATTAGTGTGCCTACCATGTGCCAGGGCTCTGTCCTAGGTATTGTTTAGGGAGGTTGACAGCTCCAGATTATTCTTCAGATGCTTGAGTTAGAGTTGGAGAATTATTACAAGTTACCCAAAAGCTATTACATAAAAATCTAATAAGACAAAGCAGAGTGTTTATAAAGAAATTCATATGGAGCTCAGTGGGCAAATGAGGGATGGATTACACAGAGGTAATTTCGTAAGCAAAAATTTGGATAAGAAATTACTTTCATATTTGAAGAAACGTGTAGGTGGGATATAGTGAAGAGTTAGGTAAGTTGGAGAAGTATTTGGAAATATCCTTTTATGTGTTAAGTCTAGTAGTTTCTCTTAAATTAATAATCATTAAGAAAAAATATATGACATTAATTTGCACAAATTGTTACTCTTAGTTTATTTCATTCTTTTCTGGAGCTAGGCTATATATATTCAAATTTGTACTTTTTTCTACATTTTGGGATTTTTTGCCATGCTACATGGCACACGGGATCTTAGTTCCCTGACCAGGGAACAGACTCCAAACCCCTGCACTGAAAGCACAGAGTCAACCACTGGACTGCCAGGGACATCCCTCCATTATATATTTTTGATATTTCACAAATTACCCTAAAATAACTTGCATTTTGTCTATAACATAAAAATAATCTTATATTAATGATAGATGGGGTATCACTGCCAGTATTTTTTTATTTAATAAAGTAGTTGGTTTATAATGTTTTGCTAATTTTAGCAAAGTAACTCATCTATTTTTACCTAGCTTTTATATATTCTTTTCCATTATTTATTACAAGATATTGGATATAGTTCCATGATGAGGTACCACTGAAAGTGTCTGAAGGCCATGTCAGAAGATAAGAGGGATGTTTGAGAATAGGAGACCATTAGGCAGAAACTAGTTAGCCATCATGTCATGAGTTTAAATAACTGGAATAAAAGTGGGTGTTTTCAAGTAAACAAATTATTACTGATACAAAATGATGAATCTTTTTTTTTGGAAGAAATCCATACCTATGCTTGCTGAAAATGCAATCCTCATCAAAACTAACGCCCCAGCTGACATGCTTATTTTTGGTACTCAAGTCAAAAGATAGAAGTAATTCAGCAAATCCACACAGGAGCCATATCTAAATGACAAGCGTCTGATGCTAAAGCTTAAGTGCAGTTATTATGCAAAAATGACCTTTATACTTGCAAATATGGTGATTCTATATAAATGACATTCTATCCAGATTTAGTTATAAGTAAATATTTTCTAATACAAATCCAAGTCTTAAATCAAGCCAAGATATCCTTTCTATATTGAATTGCTCTATTGTTCTTTTTTAAAGCAATTCTTATTCTTATACTGGTGTTATTCACAAGAATGACATGTTTCAAAGAATATTAATATTCTCTTTTCCCTTGACCTGGAACAGTAAGAATGCCTTATTCAAGGTTGATTCAATTCCTTCAACAAAACTCTCTAGGCAGTTTCTTTACTGCCTTCTTAATTTAAGTGTTTCAGAGGAGAAGTCTGAGGCCAGATGTAGTTTCCTTACTAATTTTGCCTAAATATATGTAAAACATTGTCTCCCTTTAATATGGAAATATTTGTCCAGGTATGTATTAACTACTTTAAATTAACTGATCAATTTCTTTTGTTCAGCTTATCTAATTATTGTCTAGCTTCTGTAAATACACTTTGAATTATCTGTAACACATTTTTTCCCCAAACACTTCAAGGGTTTTATTTTACCATGAAGTGTGTTCATTGCATGTTTTTCTTATCACCCTTTATCAAACGAGAAATTTTCCTTCTATACTGAGTTGCTAAGAATTATTATCATGAATGGATATTGAATTTTGTTCAATTTTTGATATGAACCTATAGAGATGATTATATTTTTCATTTTTATTGTGATTTTGTAACTTACAGTATTTGATTTTTCTAACGTAGATCCAGTCTTTGATTCCAGGCATAAACCTATTTTTAATATAACCCTGTATTTATTTACTGATAATTGTTGAGGATTACTGCATCTATATTTCTGAGGGATTTTAGCCTGTTATTTCTTTTTCTTATAATGTCCTTTTCAAACATTAGTACTTGGATTGTTATGCAGTTCTTATTTTTAAAAGAATAGTTGAGAAGGGTCCCATCTCCTCTTTTTCTAAAGAGGAACTGGGCAGAATTGCTCTATTATTTCTTCCTTAAATATTTGATAGAATTCACCAATGAAGCCACAGAAGATCTCATTCTTTTTCCTCGGAAATTTTTTTGTTACAAATACAATTTATTTAATAGATGAATAGCTTTTCAGATTTCTTCTTGTGTTAGTTTTGGTATTTGTGTGTGTATTTAAGGAATTTGGATTAGGAAAAGATAGTCTCTATTTTCTAGCATCTTGTACTAAACTTAAGAAATACTAAAAAATCCATGCAAAAATAATTATCCAGGAAAAAAAGGAGAATTATTTTTGTGGCAGAGAAATTTTCTTATTTGGATAATTCAAAAGTAAGCATGAGTAACTTTAGATCCTATCACCACAAATTCAGTGTTCGGTACAAAGGCAACAGTGGTCTTTTCTTTTACTTCCTTAAATCAGACTAAGAATTTCTGTATTTGTTTCCTGATGCCTCATATTAAGAAAAATGTGTGCTAAACTCAGGACATACAAATTCAAATATATTTATGAAAGCAAAGCAGAAAAAGTCAATGAGTAACACGGCCAGCACTTCAGATAAATACAGTGCTGGGGATTGTATGCCTACTCTATTTTAAAAGCAGTCTAGCTGATGGTTGCCAATTCATCAAGAGAAACAAGAAATTGGATGACCATAAAAAGTGTTGCCATTTAAGAGGAAGGGAGAAATGCTGTAGTATAGAACTTCTCCCTGACTGACCAATTAGTGATAGAAATAAATATTAGGAAAACTAAAAATAAAATTTGTTTTAGAAGAAATGATCTAGAAGATACCTAGATTCAAATATTTGTATAACCATAAGTAGAAGGAGGGTCCAAAATTTTTCTGTTTTAGACACCAGCAAGTGAGTAGCATAATGATGATGAGCACTTACACTGCTTTACTCTGTGCTGGATGATCCAGAGCAGTCAGTTCTCAGTGTGTAATATAGGTGCTCTTTTTTTTTTAACAGATTAGTTTTTTATTTTTTTAATTTTAAAATCTTTAATTCTTACATGCGTTCCCAAACATGAACCCTCCTCCCACCTCCCTCCCCATAACATCTCTCTGGGTCATCCCCATGCACCAGCCCCAAGCATGCTGCATCCTGCGTCAGACATAGACTGGTGATTCAATTCTTACATGATAGTATACATGTTAGAATGTCATTCTCCCAAATCATCCCACCCTCTCCCTCTCCCTTTGAGTCCAAAGGTCTGTTATACACATCTGTGTCTTTTTTCCTGTCTTGCATACAGGGTCGTCATTGCCATCTTTCTAAATTCCATATATATGTGTTAATATACTGTATTGGTGTTTTTCTTTCTGGCTTACTTCACTCTGTATAATCGGCTCCAGTTTCATCCATCTCATCAGAACTGATTCAAATGAATTCTTTTTAACGGCTGAGTAATACTCCATTGTGTATATGTACCACAGCTTTCTTATCCATTCATCTGCTGATGGACATCTAGGTTGTCTCCATGTCCTGGCTATTATAAACACTGCTGCGATGAACATTGGGGTACATGTGTCTCTTTCAATTCTGGTTTCCTCGGTGTGTACGCCCAGCAGTGGGATTGCTGGGTCATAAGGTAGTTCTATTTGCAATTCTCCAAGGAATCTCCACACTGTTCTCCATACTGGCTGTACTAGTTTGCATTCCCACCAACAGTGTAGGAGGGTTCCCTTTTCTCCACACCCTCTCCAGCATTTATTGCTTGCAGATTTTTGGATTGCAGCCATTCTGACTGGTGTGATATCACTTTATGTCTGAGAAAAGTGAAACACAAAATTCTTTAAATAAACTAACCCAGATAACATAGTTTCTAGATAGTAGCATTGCAATTTAGGAGAAGGCAATGGTACCCCACTCCAGTACTCTTGCCTGGAAAATCCCATGAACAGAGGAGCCTGATAGGCAGCAGTCTATGGGGCCGTGAAGAGTCGGACATGACTGAGCAACTTCACTTCCACTTTTCACTTTCATGCATTGGAGAAGGAAATGGCAACCCACTCCAGGGTTCTTGCCTGGAGAATCCCAGGGACGGGGAGCCTGGTAGGCTGCCGTCCATGGGGTCACACAGAGTTGGACACGACTGAAGCAACTTAGCTGCAGCAGCAGCAGCGTTGCAATTTAACAAATGATGTGCTTGAGATTCTCAATGGCTCCCAAAAACTGACTGTGTATACCTCTTTCCAATTCTGTGCTCAGCAATGTCATGTTCATAACTTGAAGTTATCCACAAGGGAAGTATTTATGCCACAAAAGTTGACAGATGCTACAAATCAGCCTCTACCCAAGAGCTTTAAAATCAGTTAAGATTGTTAATCATTTACCAGCCCACAGCTGATTTAACCTACATAAGCTACTCTAGAGAGTGTGGTCTAACCACCACCTTAACACAGAAACTATAGAGATCCCGTCGTAAGAAAGACGTTTTTGTAAAAACAGTAAATGTATATACTCCCAAAGTAGAGGATGTCTTAGCCTCCCCTAACATTGAGGCTATTTAAATAGAGTGGGCAACCCCAGTTGAGGGCTATAACAGAGAATCATCAAACACTGAGTTCAGCTGTTGGGATTTTTAATTATAGAGCCTTATATGGTTCTTTATATAATACTGTTCAGATATTGAGTCTACCACAATGGCATGAATATTAACATCAATTAGATTAGAATAGTCTCACTAAGATAAACAAAATTATAGGCTCCTTAAACTTGAACTAATACTAAGTTTAGCTTCACATACATCATCTCTGTATTGTTATATATAACATTTCTGAAAGTGGAGAAACAACACTAAAAACCTTGAAGTTTCACTTCAGCTCAGAAAGCTGACTCATAAACCAAATTAAACATTTCCTAAAAATGCCATCCAAAGCCTGAAAGGGTCATTTTATTTTCAGGGTGCACATTTCAGAGCAGCATGACATTTTCTTAGAATGTTGTTTTATGTTGTAAATACTGCACTAAAATTGAAGCGAAGGTTAACGGACTTTAGAGCTTATTATTTTAAGAAGGAATAGATGTCAATTTTGGCCTTTTATGCAAAATGAAAGCCCCCAGAGTCCAGATGTAATGTTGTTTAATAAAGGCTAATTTAAATTCACCCTGTACTCACTGCCTTTGCAAAAGGGGTTTTGGGAAAGACGGAAATTTAACAAAAAGTTTCTCTAATCATAAAGTCATGAATAACCAATATGCTTCTGAAAATGAGGGAGCATTAGGGTGAAATACAAAATGTTCTTTGATTACTATTGTTTCATAATCGTAAAACTCTGGTTGTGGCCAGTGGGTGTGCTCAGGTCACATGCTGAGAATAGTCCCTTTTGATGGGCACCACTAAGGTGATAAGTGCACTTCAACTTTGCTCTTTCGTACTTGAAGTCTCTCCAGGTTAGCACTTTGAACGTTATTTCACTGCTGACCTTAGCCATTATGATTTGTAGGCAACTGACTGCAGTCATTAGCAGCCTCCTCACAAATCTGCTCCCTGTGTTTTCTAAGGATAAGTGCATCTCTACGCCTTATGTCACTTACACTGAATATACTGTGAGGATCATATTCAACAGATCATAAACTTTGTCTCTTAAAAGCTAGCTTTCAATTATCTGAAAACTTTCCAAAAATTCCTTTTTTAGATCTTCTTTATAAATTATTTAATGTTGTAATCATGCCTATGATGATGAATTCAGTTTCCATCACATGTTCATTTAACATAAACAAAGTTAGTGTTCAATAAAAAGATTTACTTTCAACTTCTATAATTATTTCAGCTCTTCGGGATGGTATAATGAATGTTTATTGTTCAACTTTTCCGATTTCAGCTCTAGGTAAAATTTTCATGATAGAATTCCAGCTGAGCTATTTCAAATACTAAAGATGATGCTGCGAAAGTGCTGCACTCAATATGCCAGCAAATTTGGAAAACTCAGCAGTGGCCACAGGACTGGAAAAGGTCAGTTTTCATTCCAATCCCAAAGAAAGGCAATGCCAAAGAATGCTCAAACTACTGCACAATTGCACTCATCTCACATGCTAGTAAAGTAATGCTCAAAATTCTCCAAGCCAGGCTTCAGCAATATGTGAACCATAAACTTCCAGATGTTCAAGCTGGTTTTAGAAAAGGCAGAGGAATCAGAGATCAAATTGCCAACATTCGCTGGATCATGGAAAAAGCAAGTGAGTTCCAGAACAGCTATTTCTGGTTTATTGACTATGCCAAACCCTTTGACTCTGTGGATCACAATAAACTGTGAAAAATTTTGAAAGAGATGGGAATACCGAAGCAGCTGACCTGCCTCTTGAGAAATCTGTATGCAGGTGAGGAAGTAACAGTTAGAACTGGACATGGAACAACAGACTGGTTCCAAACAGGAAAAGGAGTATGTCAAGGCTGTATACTGTCACTCTGCTTATTTAACTAATATGCAGAGTACATCACAAGAAAACCTGGGCTGGATGAAGCACAAGCTGGAATCAAAATTGCTGGGAGAAATATCAATAATCTCAGATGCGCAGATGACACCACCCATATGGCAGAAAGTGAGGAAGAACTACAGAGCCTGTTGATGAAAGTGAAAGAGAAGAGTGAAAAAGTTGGCTTAAAGCTCAACATTCAGAAAACAAAGATCATGGCATCTGGTCCCATCACTTCATGGCAAATAGGTGGAGAAACAGTGGCATACTTTGTTTTTGGGGGCTCCAAAATCACTGCAGATGGCGATTGCAGCAATGAAATTAAAAGACACTTGCTTCTTGGAACAAAAGCTATGATAAACCTAGACAGTATATTAAAAAGCAGAGACATTACTTTGCCAACAAAGGTCCATCTAGTCAAAGCTATTCCAGTAGTCATGTATGGATGAGAGAGTTGGACTATAAAGAAAGCTGAGTGCCAAAGAATTGATGCTTTTGAACTGTGGTGTTGGAGAACACTCTTGAGAGTCCCTTGGACTGCAAGGAGATTCAACCAGTGAATCCTGAAGGAAATCAGTCCTGAATATTCATTGGAAGGACTGATGTTGAAACTGAAACTCCAATCTGTGGCCATCTAATGTGGAGAGCTGACTCATTTGAAAAGACCCTGATGCTGGGAAAGATTGAAGGCGAGAGGAGAAGGGGATAACAGAGGATAAGATTGTTGGATGGCATCACTGACTCAATGGATATGAGTTTGAGTGAACTCCGAGAGCTGATGATGGACAGGGAGGCCTGGTGTGCTGCAGTCCATGGGGTCACAAGGAGTTGGACATGACTGAGCAACTGAACTGAACTGAATTTTTTTAAATGTATTATCAACAAAGATTTTTCACATTGTTGTATGTGAGAAGTCAATTCATTACTATACAGAAATTATACTCCAATTAAAAATTTTTTTAAAAAAAAGAGGTAAATTAACAATAAAGGCAATTTCAGAGGTAAATTTTTTTTTCAAATTTTATTTATCTTATCATATGGATACTTAAAACCTTATCTATCTGTGTGGACAATCTTTTTTCTAATGGTGAGGTTTACCAAGTATCATCAACCTAACATGTAGAATACTGAAATCAAGATGACAAGACAATGATAAGGAATAGCAATACATACTAAATAAATAAAAACTGTGTGAATTAATCCTCACCCTAATACTATTAGGTAAGTAATATTTATAGCTAGTTTTACAAATGGGGAAAGAGTTAACATTACATAGTACTGCTAGAAGTTAACATCACCTAACTGGTAATTGGTGAAATTTATACTTAAATCCACGACTACCTAAAATCAAAGTTTCAGGAACTTACCTACTACGTCAAATTACTCATTATTTATATTTGACACATTTTTTAGAAATGGGATGGAGAGTTTTCACATTATCACCACCATCACCATCATCAAGACTACCACCAGCACCATTCACTCTGTCATCCTTAGCTCCAGGTACCTTAAAATATTTTATTCTCTCTTTTTAAAAAATGTTCTTTCTAAAATTAACATATATTTATGTATTTAGTTAATATATATTATGCAATAACACTATTAATATATATAATTACATATGTATGTATAATACATCATATATATTATCTAAATTACAGAAATGTCAAAAGTGTACTTACAGCTGGAAGAATTTCCACACAGTATTAATATCCATGTAGCCACATTCCATATTATAAAACAGAATTGAAGCCTCCATCATGTCCTTCCCCATCATTAGCCCTTCTCTTTCTTAAAGGAAACCACTAATCACTCAATCATTGTGTGTTATATGTCTTATCTGGTTTTGAACTTTATATAAACGGAAACATGACTTATGTAGTCTTCCTTTTTTATTTAAAATCTGGTTGATTTTGCTTAACATTATATTTGTGAATTTTTTTTTTTTACAGTTCTGGCATATAGCAGTAGTTTATTCATTTTCACTGATGCATAGTCTCCCATTGTACAAATTAAATACTTTTTTTTTCTTATTGGGTTTAGATCAACATGTAGGTTGTTTCATGTTTTGGGCTCTTAAAATCAGTGCATGGCAAAACCAATACAGTGTTGTAAAGTAAAATAAAGTAAAATAAAATAATAATAATAAAAAATCAGTGCTACCATAGCATTTTCTGCAGATATATTTTGGTACATTACTATTGGTTTTCCTGGGTTTATACTTAGAAATGTTGGTCAGAGTGTATCCAGCTTTGCTAAATACTACGCAACAGTTGCCAAAACATGGTTATACCAATCTACTACCCACATCCACTTGCACGGTACTAAAGTTTTCACTGGTTCACATCCTTACCAGCTCTTGTTATCATCAGTCATTTTAATCTTAATCTTTCTTATGGAGGTATATCTTTTCTCATTTTCTATTCAATTGTCTTTTAAATATTTCCTCTGTATTTGTTATACCCATTTAAATGGATAGAGAATGAGTTACTGAAACTGGAAAAAGAAAAACAGAGCAAGGTTTTATTAAAAGGATCAGGCAGATGTTGGATGAAGGTTTTAGTGATCTAGCAACCAAATCCAAGTAGAGTAAATCTAAATTTGTGGACATTGCTGTGCCTTTATAATCATCCTGAACTGTATAAGCATAGAGGATACCTGAAGATAAAATGTCCCAGAAAACATCTAGAGAATGAGAAACAAAGCATGAATAGCTCGCATCACCTAAAGCAACGTATGACCTTGTAGCCTAAACAGTATTTTTCCCCAAAAGGTTACATCTCTTTATATGGGTAACAGAGAATTGTGGATTTTTTTTTAAAAATTGTTTATTTTAATTGGAGGCTAATTACAATATTGTAGTGGGTTTTGCCATGCATTGACATGTATCAGTCATGGGTGTACATGTGTTCCCCATCCTGACCCCCCTCCCTCCTCCCTCCCTAATGGTGAGCTCTTCTCCTAGCTCTCACAACACATGAAAGAATTTTAAACCAAAGGTCATCTTTGTCATACAAATCCAAACTACAGTATCCATTCAAATCCAACTACCTAAAATTTCAAGAATTTTCACTAGTTTGTAGCACCCTTTGTCATATCAGTGTACTTGTATTATATTCTACGAACAATGGGTTTTTGTTTCAAGACGTTAAAGACCATATTTTCCATCTTATGTTTCATGAAGGCAGAACAATTTAGTTAAAAGCATTAATGCTGGACATGCAAATGAATATATAAATAAGATCTACTTGTGTACCTTCCCTCAAAACTTGTCCTCTTATGGATTTTACCAGTCTTCACTCACTGTAGTTTCAACCATATTTGACGATTTAGTCTCTTTTATGAACTTCTGTGGTTGTTTTTCATTTTTATTTATCACCAACATGTAAAATTCCACTATTGAATTTCTACTTTTTTCTTGCACCACAGATTTTATGGCTTTTTTTATGGCACCGAACACCTTGGCCTTTAATTTCCTTTGCTGGCATTGTGCCATTTTATAGACTTCTACCCCTGGGTGAATACAGGATTCAAGAAGTCTTTTATCTCTTATTCATATCCCACCATACTCTCTAACATTTATTCTCAAATTGGTTTTCCATGTCAGTAAACAAAATATAGAGATGACAATTTGAGTGAAAGATTAAAAAGATGAACAACATTCCATTCTTAGTTTTCTGGAGATATTTTGTGCTGCAGTCATGGGCTTTCATTATTCAAGACAAATTAAGATTTATAAAACCACACTCCATCTAATCAAATGGGCATAGTGTCAGCAACTGTAGATTTATGAAATAAAAGATAAAGATACATTTTTCTTTGGCTCATAGAATGGCTGTTCAAATGGTAATAAGCTAGAATTATCATTTTTAAAGATCTATTATTATTTTCCTGTAAAATTACAGCAGCTACTTAATTTTTTTTTTCTCTCTCAGAGAAAAAGGAGTCATCATTATACTTACTGAGAATTTTTTTACTTAAAATAATAACGGTAACCCTTCTTTCATGTTATAAGAAACAGATTTATAAACATCTATGTACAAGCATTTGATACATCAAGGTTTATTACATGGATTCATAACTTCAAAATTATAAAGGCTATTTCTCTTAAAAAATTAAGCACAGACAAAAAGTAACAGGATTTCTCTAAAGTTTAATTTCAACTTCAGTACTTGGTTTGACTTCCCTGGTGGCTCAGACGGTAAAGCGTCTGTCTAGAATGCAGGAGATCTGGGTTCAAACCCTGGGTTGGGAAGATCCCCTGAAGAAGGAAATGGCAATCCACTCCTGTACTATTGCCTGGAAAACCCCATGGACAGAGGGGCCTGGTAGGCTACAGTCTATGGGGTCACAAAGAGTCAGACATGACTGAGCGATTTCACTTCACTTCACTTGGTTTGAAAATAAAACCTCAAAAATGAGCAACTTTGGCTTTTTAATTAGTTTCTCTTTCAGTTTTAGATCTATACCACATGATTAAATAGTCTCACTTCATGCCAAAATATGAAACTATTGTTACATGTAAAAGGGTAATTGTAAAACTTTGCTCATGGCTTCTTTTTCATGATTTTCTACCTTTAAGCTAGTGTGTAAATAACATTCATGCATAACTGTCTTGCTTCCTACATCAAGCCCTTTTATTGCTCTTATCTAGAAGCCTACTTTCTACTAAAAGTGGCATTGGGGCAATTTTATAATTTCTGAAATAATCATTTAATCATCATAATCTGGTGTTTCTGAGATTTGATTTATTTCTGGTTTAAGATCTTGGCATTAGGTATAATTCTGTTGCATCCTTAATTATTGGAAAAGTTATATGACTAGAGCCCATAAAATCCTCATCTGTTGTTCTTCCCATTTCTAAATCTTCAATGCCTTCTTTTTCCACCAGAAGTTGAAATATGTCTCTTGCATCTAGAATTTTTCTTCCTTTCTCATCCATTACCTTAGCACTAGAGTTATCTTAAGGATTCCCTGGTAGCTCAGCTGGTAAATAATCTGCCTGCAATGCAGGAGACCCCGGTTGGATTCCTGGGTTGGGAAGTTCCCCTGGAGAAGGAATAGGCTACCCATTCCAGTATTCCTGGGCTTCCTTGGTGGCTAACATGGTAAAGAATCCACCCGTAATGTGGGAGACCTGGGTTTAATCCCTGGATTGTATTGGGAAGACCCCCTGGAGAAGGGAAAGGCTACCCACTCCAGTATTCTTGCCTGGAGAATCCCATGGACAGAGGAGCCTGGCAGGCTACAGTCCATGGGGTTGCAAAGAATTGGACATGATTGAGTGATTAAGCACAGCACAGAGTTATCTTTTCAGACAGTATTAGCAGCATGCGCTTCAGAATTACTCAGTTGTAGATATGACTAGTTCTACCACTTTCTTGCCATGAGCCTGAAATGTTTTCCTCTTATATAATCTCTCTGGGCCTTGGTTTGCAGTTTTGGGAAATGGGCCTAATAATGACACTTAACTCAAATTGTTGAGAGGATTATCCAAGCTCAGAGAATTTAACTGTTTACCAGACAAGTGTGTGTGTGTGTGTGTGTGTGCATGCATGCATGCATATGGTCACTCAGTTGTGTCAGACTGTTTGCAATCCCATGAACTGTGGCCTGCCAGGCTCTTCTTCCATGGAATTTTCCAGGCCAGAATATTGGAGTGGGCTGTCATTTCCTACTCCAGGAAATGGAGTAGGAATCTTCCCAACCGAAGAATCAAACCTGAGTCTCTTGCATCTCCTGCATTGGCAGGTGGATTCTTTACCACTGTTCCACCTACTGTCTGCTACATATGTACGCTCAAAAGCAGTACTACGTTTATAGTTTTGCTCAACTGTCTCTGCCAAGAAACTGTAGGTTTTTTGCCTTTCTTAACTTTAATAAGTATGATTGAGCTGGTATAGATGAAGTGCTCAAAAGATGATTTTATCATAATTGTGTGCAATTCAACTAAATAATAAGGTTCACTTCAGTGTTCTGTATTTCTGTTCTTAACCATACTGAAACTCTACATCTTCATGGCAGTTGTTACTTCCTTCTTCTTTTAATTCTCTCTAACCCTGTTCTTGTTAATGATATTGCTTCTGAGACCATTTATTTTATGGCCTGTATAGAACAGGTAATGATACTGCTTGGATTCAACTGATATTTCCTAATATGTAATCACCAAGCATTAGCCATGTAAGTGGAACTAAACCTATCACTGAATTTGGCCCAACTTTTCAGTTGTAACAACTCACAGTTTATAAGTTTGAGTTCTACACTGGCCTTGCATTTTATCAGTCTTTTCTTCCATGTAATTTACTTTAGCATTCTAATGAATGGCCAGAGTTAGATCAATTCTTTATGTATGAATTATTCCACCAAAATGGCTGCCCTTCTTATAAAGCCAAGTGATAGGAAATTCACTACCTCCTAAGACTTCCTTTTTTGATTTGTCCATAAAGTTTTACTTTATTGAGCTTTCTGTATCAAATATATTCCTATAATTTTAATCTTATCTTTTCAGTTTAAGACAGGCAAGCATAATTCATCCCTAAATAAATATTTTCAACTACTTAAGGGTAGCTTTTGCATACTCCCTAAGACTATATCACAGAAAGATTTATTTTTCTTTTCTACTATGTTTTATTAACTTTAATCTTGGATTCTCTAAATGATAATCTTTGGACAAGTTGAATATTTCTGTGTCTTTATTAAAAATCCATACCCAAACATAACAGCAATATGGCTGTCCAACATTGTGACAAATATTCTCTAGGCACCAAAGTTCTAGATCAATTTAAGGCCTATTCAGTAGTCTATGAGAGTTGGATTTTGATAAAATTGCCGTAACTAGAACCTTCCTGGGTAGCGCAGTGGTAAAGAATCTGCCTGCCAATGCAGGAGACATGGGTTTAATTCCTGGGCTGGTAAGATCCCATGGAGAATGAAACAGCAACCTACTCCAATATTCTTGCCTGGGAAACTCCATGGACAAGGGGTCTGGTGGATTACAGTCCATGGGGTCACAGATAATCAGATATAACTGAGCACGCACATGCAGAAACTTGACACTTTTTGTTATTTGCTTCTGCTATTCATTCATCTGTCTCCCACGTTGAAGCTACCAGACTGTTTTAGTAGATTTTTTTTCCCCTATTAAAATTCAGTGCTAATTTCTGACTTATCTTTCCAGCCAAGGTATTTTTGGATTCTGACTTGGTCAGAATATAAAGTAAAATCATTTTCCTTCACAGTCTATCAAACACTTAGTATCTACCTTTGGAATTATTTCTCATTCCAACTGCCTAGTAGCCAAATTCATCAATGTTTATGACATTTACAAAAACACAGTGGCTTTTCTTAAACATCTCTCCCTTTTCATCGAAAAATGCACTCCATGATTTTGAAATTTCAAGATAATACCGTCGTGAGACAGGTTAGTTTTACCCTACTGATGATGTGAAATTTCAAGATAATAAGCTAAATGTCTGATTTTAAAATATTTGTTGCGTTAATCACCAAATTGTGTCCAACTCTTTAGTATCTACATATATGTTTATAATCTGACAATTTTAATGCTGTATTCCATCTCATTTACACCAGAACTCCTTTCATGTCCCATGAAAGTATATACATTAACAAGTTTTTGTTGTTGTTGTTTATGCCCATGTATATGTTAGGAAGAAGATGTGTATTTTATAGGGAAAAAAATGGTCATTTATCTTTTTAAAATTGTTTTAATTATTCTAATAAAAGAATTTTTAAAACTTGACTAACTGCATTATTAACTAATTGCAATTTGTATAACTGCTATATTGTCCATAATTTATAAATGCTTAAATTTCAATCAGTAACAAATTCCTGAGTTAGTGGGTTTTTAAATAGAAATCCAGGGATATGGGGTATTGTTATCTTAGCAATATTGAGCTTTTTACTATTTCCATAATTATTTCTCTTCCAGATTGTCATCTAACAGGAATCTACACAGCATACAGTCTTTTCAGATTGTCTGCTTTCACTTAGCAATATGTGTTAAGATTCCTTCATGTCTTTTCGTGGCTTGAGAGTTCATTTCTTTTTATTACTGAAAAATATTTCATTGCATGAATGTACCTGGTTGATGCATTCAATAATGAAGAACATCTTCAGTGCTTCCAAGTTTCAGCAGTTACAAATAAAGCTGCTATAAAATTTATGTGCAGGTTTTTATGTGGACATACGCTTTCAACTTATTTAGGTAAATATCAAGTTGCTGGATCCTGGGGTAAGATGATGTTGCCAAATTGTCTTCCAAAGTAGTTTACCATTTTTATTCCCACTAACAATGAATAGTAATTCTGATTCTCCACATCCTCACCAGCATTTGGTATTGCCAGAGTTTTAGATTTTAGCCATTCCAATAAGTATATAGTAGTATCTCATGGTTGTTTTAATGTGCACTTCCCTAATGACATATGATGCTATGTTGAGCATATTTTATATACTTATTTGCCAGCTGTATATCAACTTTACTTTCACTTTTCACTTTCATGCATTGGAGAAGGAAATGGCAACCCACTCCAGTGTTCTTGCCTGGAGAATCCCAGGGACGGGGGAGCCTGGTGGGCTGCCATATACAGGGTCAACAGAGTTGGACATGACTGTAGCAACTTAGCAGCAGCAGCATATCTTCTCTAATCAAGTGTCTCTTTAGATTTATGCCCCTTTATAAATTGGGTAATTTGTGTTCTTATCATGTGATGTGCTGTGCTTAATAGCTCAGTCCTGTCCAACTCTTTACAACCATATAGACTATTGTAGCCTGCCAGGCTCCCCTGTGCAATGGGGTTCTCCAGGAAAAGAATACTGGAGTGGGTTACCATACCCTCCTGCCCTCCTCCAAGGGGTCTTCCCAATCCAGGGGTCAAACCCATGTCTCCCACATTACAGGAGGATTGTTTACCATCTGAGCCACCAGGGAAATCTGTTCTTATCATAGGTTTATGCCGGGAGCCAGCACGGGAGATCCTACCCATGACAAGGTCATGCAGAGAGACCTGACAGGGCAAGGTGAGTCAGGTCTCAAGGGGTCCTCTGCCTGAACATCTATCCTGAAACCAAAATCTCTCTGTTTACTGTCTGCTATACTATACTCTTCTGACATTACAGGGGGCTATCCCCAACCACCTTTCTCTGGAAAAAGGTAACTAAGAGCTCCAACTGGTCTCCTGCATACGAAAGGAGTGTCTCAGCTCAAGTCCCTCTAATGGCTCTCTAACTTGCCTCACAGTTAAGAGACTTTTACAACTTGTGATTGTTTATAGCCCCCCAACCAGGAGAGGCATGAAGCTTAAAACATCTTAAAGATACAGAGCCTTTTAGAACTAAGAATTAGTTTGGTGAAGGATTTCATTGTTGAATTAATGTTTGCTGCCAGGCCTCCATATTCTTTATCTTTTAGGCACCTGGAAGGATATTAATCAATGTAATCAGGATGCAGAAATAGGAATATAGTAGTTTTGATGTTAGCAATACTAGACTTTTGAGTTAATGAATTTTCTCTTTGTTATAAATCACTGTGCTCCTCTTTCCTTGTTATAAATTGTTGTGTCCTTGCTATGTAAGAATGTAACCTTAATTAGTGCTTTCTGAGAGTGGCACCAGACTTTAGCAAGAACAACACTTTTAAGGCAAATAAGTTTTCTGGTTGACGGACCCTTATCAGAAAAGGGCCATAAAATGCTAATAGGCCTCCTGGCCAGAAGATGATGTAAATCACCTAAGACTTGTGTATACAGCTAGGTATGCAGAGAGAAAGCCTGGTCTCAATAAGAGTCAGGGCTGCTGACGCTGCATAACTTAGTATTATCCATTGATCTCTATGTACAACCAAAAGTATAAAAAGCTTTCCTGGACAATAAAGGATGGACCAGTCACCAGAAAGGCTGGTTTCCCCCATGTGGTCTTTTCTCCTTTTTTTCTTTTCTGGCTGAATTCCCATCTGGAGTGTGGAGGCTCGCCATGTCTACTTACTTGCCCTGGCTTCTAAGACCCATGTGAGAGGGAGCCCAAGGCGGGGCACCCTCTGCTATTCAAGCAGGCACCGGTTGCCTACGTAGGTGGTGCAAGTTTCTTGTCTTGAGACTTTATTAGCTTTCAACGTAAACCAAGTTATTCAGCCTCTATTCTCCACTAATTTTCCTACTACACTATTCTTTCCTAATCTCTCTTTCCTAATTAAATAGTCCCTTTTAAGACGCCAACTCCGTCCCCCCTTTGAATTCCCTGGATCCACTGGGGCTGGACCCTGACAGGTTTATAATTTTTTTTTTTTAAGATACCAACTGAAGGCAAAATCCTTTCTAAATCATGCCATCAGTAGTACTGGTCTGTCCTTCCTCAAAATGCTTTTAAAATTCTACACATACTTCTAACCCAGCCACATGTGTTTCCAGGCACAGAAGTATCCCATACACAATTTTGAGTGGATGGTCTCACTGAATTCAGCTGAAGCAATCTCTATGGCTAGTTGTCTAAGATATCGTCTCAAACATGTGGTAAAATTTCCTGTTTTAGAAACTGAAGAGTAACAATTGATGGTTTTTCAGAAAGAATAAAACATGTTTTATCAGATATTTTAAAAAAAATTCGTTCTTTGTGTCTGATTCTTTGTCTGATTTCTTGACAGCTGGAATACCTGAGAGTTATATGCTGGCTATATCATTCATGAAAAATCTATTCCCTTTGACCTGAGGCTTTCCGAAGCATCAGGATAAAGCAAGGTTTAAGCACCTATTGATCAGATCCAGCTACTCAGTAGTAAATTGTAATGAGGGGATACGAAGACAGTAGTAGAATCATATTGATCTTTTCTGTAAACAAACATCCAATTCAGTAAACAAAGTACTATTATTATTAAATTCACATGTATAAATAAACATATGTATAAATATGTACAAAATCAGTTCAGTTCAGTTGCTCAGTCATGTCCAACTCTTTGTGACCACATGAACTGCAGCACGCCAGGCTTCCCTGTCCATCACCAACTCCCAGAGCTTACTCAAACTCATGTTCATTGAGTTGGTGATGCCATCCAACCATCTCATCCTTTGTCGTCCCCTTCTCTTCCTGCCTTCGATCTTTCCCAGCATCAGGGTCTTTTCTAGTGACTCAGTTCTTCACATCAGGTGGCCAAAGTATTGAAGTTTCAGCTTCAACATCAGTCCTTCCAATGAATATTCAGGACTGATTTCCTTTAGGAAGGACTGGTTGGATCTCCTCGCTGTCCAAGGGACTCTCAAGAGTCTTCTCCAACATCACAGTTTAAAAGCATCAATTTTTTTGGTGCTCAGCTTTCTTTATAGTCCAAATCTCACATCCATACATGAACACTGGAAAAACTATAGCCTTGACTAGACAGACCTTTGTTGGCAAAATAATGTCTCTGCTTTTTAATATGCTGTCTAGGTTGGTCATAGCCTTCCTTCTAAGGAGTAAGTGTCTTTTAATTTTATGGCTGCAATCACCATCTGCAGTGATTTTGGAGCCCAAAAAATAAAGCCTCTTACTGTTTCTATTGTTTCCCCATCTATTTGCCATGAAGTGATGGGACCAGATGCCATGATCTTAGTTTTCTGAATGCTGAGTTTTAAGTCTAATTTTTCACTCTCCTCTTTCACTTTCATCAAGAGGCTCTTTAGTTCTTCTTCACTTTCTGCCATAAAAGGGGTTTGATCTGAATATCTGAGGTTATCGATATTTCTCCCAGCAATCTTGATTCCAGCTTGTGCTTCATCCAGTCCAGCATTTCTCATGATGTGCTCTGAATATAAGTTAAGTAAGCAGGGTGACAATATACAGCTTTGACATACTCCTTTCCCAATTTGAAATGTCTGTTGTTCTATGTCCATTCCTAAGTGTTGCTTCTTGACCTGCATACAAATTTCTCAAGAGGCAGATCAGGTGGTCTTCTATTCCCATCTCTTTAAGAATTTACAGGAATTTAAGAATGTACAGATTGGGGAATGGGAAAATAAAGATGAACTTAGCAAACTTTCCATATGCTTTTATCTGACCCAGAGTTCACTTCTATATATTCAGTCTTCAGAAATTATCATACATATTCACAATTAACCATATAAATATATATATACATATATATTTTAATTGCAAAATGAATGGAAATAATATAAGTAACCAGCAATACAGTCATATGAAATGTCATCCGCTAGATAGATAGATACAGGCATTACACATCAACATAAAGAGATCTCAAGAATACTGTTAGATGAAAATTCAAGTTGTAACATGATATGTATACCATTATAAAATTTTTTTTTACAAAGTGACTATCAATATATTTACATATATATGAATATCTGCTGCAAAATGTGTATTAAAAATGGACTGGCAAGATATAGATCATATTCTAACTAGCATTTGCCTAAGTGGAAATGTGATTGAAAAATATTTCAAAGAAAACTTTATGCTTAAATTTTGTGTGTCAATTTTTAAACTTTCTGAATTTAACATTACCAGATATTAGGATTTTGATAAGCATGAGTGAAGTGAGTGAAGTCGCTGAGTCGTGTCTGACTCTTTGTGAGCCCATGGATTACAGGAACCTACCATGCTCCTCTGTCCATGGGATTTTCCAGGCAAGAGTACTGGAGTGGGTTGAGAATCTTCCCGACCTAGAGATCGAACCTGGGTCTCCCACATTGGAGGCAGATGCTTAACTGTCTGAGCCACCTGATAAGCATAGATATCTGCTATATTGTTTCTCAATTAATTATAAATTTTAACTACCAATGTAAATATTTTTAGGGAGACTTCTAATTTCACTCAGTTTCGTAGGCAATAAAACTGGTTTGGAAAACAGACTATTAAATTAGCTGGAAGCACCTCAGTGGAAAGAGAATAAATATAAAAATATCCATATCAGCTCAAGGGAATGTAGCCACAGATCCAAAGACTAGAGTCAAGCAGAGGGCACCATGGAACCCAGAAATAATAAGATACGCTGGAATGTGCCTTATTATATATAGGACTCTGGACAGGGACTTCTACCTACTTGGATTTTTCTCTCCTCTTTTCTTTCTCTTTTTCTTTCTGAAGGGTGAGCAATAATATTAGAAACTGAAAATGAGACACATTTTATTTCAGATTTCCTTAAGTTGAAGTGGCCATCTGACCCAATGCTGGGCAATGAGATGTGAAAGAAAATCCAGAACAGGACAGCTGTCCCTATTTGTATATGTTCAAGATGGCATGCACCTCCACAGACAGTGGGCCCAACCATATTCACAGAATCTGACCAACACAAGTTGGGGGAGAATAAATTTTCTGGAATGAAAATCAAGGTACCTCTTTGGAAAAGTTTTCTGAGAAGGCAACTTACAAGGCTCATTATAACAGAGAAGCAAGGATTGGTTATGTGACATCAAAGTTCATATTCTTTAAAATTAGTCTATTTGGTTCCAGGATTTCTTATGGAGGGCAGAGGTCATTTCTCTTCTGGTTACCTAAACCACTGTGCAGGAATTTTCAGAGCCTTTAGCAGTGCATATTTGTACAAATACTGTTTCCATATTTCTCTCTTTTCCAAAACCCTGTCCTTTCTCCCTAAGGCATATTGCCTTTTCAGTCAGACCATCTTTCAGAAGTCTGGGTCATGTGAGTACAGTTCACATGTAATGCCAAACAAGTCAACAGAATAGCTGTCAGGCCTTCACGGGAAACAATATTAGCCTTGTCTGTTCATACTGAGAGCAGAATGGAAGTGACACAAATAAAATGTAATGGGATAAAGGATATTGCTCAATGCACAGTAACAAGGAATTGTTGGTTGACAATTTTTTTCTTTCCTCACTACTTTTCAATACAATAGTTTATCTATAATTTCTACATAGTGTTCATTAATTAAATACTTACACAACGCTGAACACACAGTAGGAGTGCAAGAAGCACATTTTTAATGAATGAATAAGTGCATGGATTAATTAAATCCAATTCAGTAAGTCAAAGAACTTATACTTAGAAATGCAGACTCTCAAAGTTGGAAAGTAACCTTTAAGTTAAAAGCTATCTGATCCACCTATTTTTCATATATATGAATCCACTCCGTGGAGCTCCTTATGTGGAGTTATTATGAGTGTGCTAGGTGAATATCTCTGGACAGGAAGTTCATGACCATTAATTTCAAAGACATACACATATTTTGAGTTTCTGATATTAAAGGATAAGGACAAAACTAAATAAACAAATAAAAAGAATAATAACAGTCCTGTTGCATCCACCTACTGAATTCATGTAAGATGAATTATGGGAATTAGAGAAGTATTAAGAAGATTAATAAGTAAATGCTATTGCTTCTGGATCTATAACATGTATATGCCTAGATAACTATTAATATGTGACACAATTTTAAATAGCATGATTTAAAGATTTAACATTCTTATTGTCCTTAATATGGTTCTTCTCCCTCAACAAATTATATTTTCAACATTTAAAGAATAATTAAAAGGAAACTGATAAGCATTTGGGTATATGCACAAAATCCCTTCTCATTTTAATATTTCAACGTTATACCATCAAGTAGGTATCACTATATTCAATCCTCAGGAGAAACATATGGAATACTTAAAGTAATATGCTCAGGTCCCACAGCAGCCAAGTTGCGGAAATGGCACTTGAGCCTGTGTCTATAAGGCTAGGAAGTCCATGTTTTATACCTATATCCACTGCCTTCCAGCTATGTTTATCATTTCATGTCTAAACTGCATCTGGAAAAAAAATAAATCTAGAGATATTCTTGGCAAAGGATTTATTTGATAAAACACACACACCATTGGTTCTTCTCTAACATTTAACATTTGTGATACTGTTTGCTGAACGAAGAGAAATGCTAAGACTCGAGACCAAATGTTTACTGAGCAGATTATTCTTGATGGCCTTCTGCTTAAAAGTTTAAAATTAAAAATAGAACACTATTCACTGTTTGTCCGCTGCCAAACTGTGTGGGAGCAGCAACACAGATTGGAGGGCAAGGCTTCCCAAGTGCCGCACTCAGCAATACATCTTCCTTTGCCCCCAGTGTTAACATTCTCTTTCCCTTTCTTTTAGAACAGAAAATAGTAACTAATAGCTTTAACAGCTGTTACTTCCATCACTTTAACTGTGAATAAACTCAGTTTTTCTTTCATCCTTCAGAATCTACACACCATGGATGGTCACCTACGGCTGTATGGAGTCCTGAAACAGTTGCTTTGAGGGTACTAGTGCTTCCCAAAATAGGTCTCATCACAAAAATGATAAATAGCAGTAAAGGAGCAAGGCTAGGATCTTAGGAGACTGTAAATAGGTCCCTTGGCTTTCTGAATGTAGTTTGGACCTCTCACCTTGAGGGAACATGGTTGCAGTTGTATTAAGCGTTAGGAGTAAATGAAAGTACTCTTTTCTCTCTGACAGACCATGGAAAGCAGGAGGAAGCTGTTGCCTGGGGAGGAGATGAAATGAAATAAAATATTTCCTTTTCTCTTGATCTATTTAGATAGGAAGAAATGCATGTGTTTGTGGAGGGCATCCTCATTGATTCTGCAGTCAGATGTGTTGGTTTGTTATGTAGGCAAGAGGGTATATTGGAATGAGGTCTGAAAATGGGCACAGACAGGCCTGGGTTCATCTCCAGCTCTGCCACTCTGCTGTCTGTGTGATCTAAGATATGTGGCAAAAGTACTCTAAAACTTAGTTTTCCCAGTTATAACATGGGGTAGAATTAGCCCACCTTGCAGAATTCCCATGAGAACAGAGTTGCCAGATTTAGCAAATAACAATAGAAGGAAATGGCAACTCCCTCCAGTACTCTTGCCTGGAAAATCCCATGGACGGAGGAGCCTGATAGGCTATAGTCCATGGGGTCACAAGAGTCGGACATGACTGAGCCCCTTCACTTCACTTCAGTGAGCGCTTTAGCTCATAATTAAATCTGAATTTCAGATGAACAGCAATACTTTTAATATATGTATATTCAAAATATTGCATGGACCATACTTATAGTAACAATTATTGTTTATCTGAAATTCAAATTTAACTGGGTGCCCTGTATTTTATCCAGCGACCTCACTGGAAAAGTAAGAAAAGCACCTACTAGTACAACACTTGACCTGGATATGTTGCCCAGTAGAATCTACTTCCCTCTCTACCTCCTATATTTTAGTTTCATGCTTCACACAAGGACTCAGTTTTAGCTGTCAAAATGAGTTATTAGATTGGTACAAATGTAACTGTGGTTTTGGACCATGAATTTTAAATCATTATAAATAGGCTCAAACAAACCTTTATTAATCAAAATAGGAACTATTATAATCAACACATTTTTGCCAATGAGATATGTTTGTTTATTCCCGTAGCATGAAAATCTGTGCTTCGGATTTGACGAACTCTTGGAAAGCATTTTCTGCTTCCTGCTGGTTGTGGAAAGGTTTTTGCTGCAAAAAGTTGTCGAGATGCTTGAAGAAGTGGTAGTCAGTTGGTGAGAGGTTAGGTGAATTTGGTGGATGAAGCAAAACTCTGTAGCCCAATTTGTTCAACTTTTGAAGCATTGGTTGTATAACGTGTGATCAGGCATTGTTATGGAGAATTGAGCCCTTTCTGGTGACCAATGCTGGCTGCAAGTGTTGCAGTTTTCAATGCATCTCATCCATTTGCTGAGCATACTTCTCAGATGCAATGGTTTTCCTGGGATTCAAAACACTGTAGTGTATCAGACTGACAACAAATCACCAAACAGTGACCATAAACATTTTTGGTGTAAGTCTGCCTTGCTTTGGAGCCTCTTCCAGTCCAATCACTGAACTAGTTGTATACAATCCACTTTTCATCACACATCACAATCTGAGAAATTGTCGTTGTTCGAAATGAAAATTCTTTCGATTTGCAGTCAGCTCATAAAGCACTCCCTTACCAAATTTTTTCACTTCTCCAATTTGCTTCAAATGCCAAACAATCATGGAATGGTTGACCTTGAGTTCTTCAGCCACCTCCTGTGTAGTTGTAAGAGGATCAGTTTCAGTGACTGCTCTCAGTTAGTCGTTGTCAGCTTCCGATGGCTGGCCACTGCGCTCCTCATCTTCAAGGCTCTCTCATCTCCTTTGCAAAACTTCTTGAACCACCACTGCACTGTATGTTCATTAGCAGTTCCTGGACCAAATGCGTTGTTGATGTTGCAAGTTGTCTGCACTGCTCTATAACCCCTTTGAACTCAAGTAAGAAAATCACTCAAATTGCAAATTTTTGTCTAACATCATATCCATAGTCTAAAATACATATAAAATACACAGCAAGGGAAAAAAATAAAGTGAGAAATACCCATTAAAATGATGTATAACATAATCACATTTAAGAATCTATTCCAATATCAAAAGGCAAAGGTCAACAATGCAAAACCACAATTACTTTTGCACCAATCTAATAAAATTCAATTTTGTTTCCTTTGAAGCCATATATTTGCAAAGCATCAAATGTTCTCCTGGATGAGGGCAAACAGGAATTTCTGCCTCCAACTATCAAAGGTCCTGGAAAAGTTCAGTGTATCAATTGAATCTTTCAATAACTGATTTAGGAAGTAAAATTAGCTTTTCAACTAGAAAATATAAATTAGTATTACTTGAGTTTATGTGGCACTATTTTCTGTACAGACGCAGATATTTACATTCATATCTCATTTGTACAACAAAGAAGGAGTAGAAAAGGGTACATCGTCACTGCAAAGTTGAAGAAGTTGAGGCACTGATTGATTTAGTGAATGACTGACTCCCCAAAGTCAGTCAATCAGAAGGTAGTAAGAAAAAAATATTAAAGTAAATTCCCTGGATCCTAGCCAAATTTTATTTTTCTGTTTGACTTCACAAGATGAAGAATGGAATATATAAAACAGAATATGGGGAAGTAACTGGAAACCATTAGGAAAAAAAGGCAGTAAATTGAAAATATTACTATATAGAAGCTAAGTTTATTTGTCACAACTAAGTCTATTTTCCATTATTTGAATATTAAAATCAAAAGCAAGTGAGCTGCATTTAAACAGCATTTAAATTATATTAATCTGCACAAAGTATAGTAGTATGAAATGTAGCTCTAATTTTCGTTTTACAGATGAAGTCTAGCCTTCTATCAATGTGTTACTAAATTCAATTAGAACGCATTCCGTCTGCTACTAAAAATAACTGTTCTTACAAAGGATATTTATTAGAAAAGTATACTTTCATTTTAAAGGTTTACCTATTAAATGTAACAAACACTACAATATGTGTACATTTGATTTATCTACTACTTATAGGCAAGTTAATATAAGACTTTTGTTTTAACATCTTGATGTTATAAAAAACAATATCTAGAATCCTTAGTGGTCCTTAGATATCAGGATACAGATATTTAGTATTTGAAATGGAGCTTGGTAATGTCAAGTTTGTTTTCACTTCATTTTCATTTTTCCAGGTCAAAATGGCAGGAATCGTTTATAATCTTTTTTTAAAAAGTACATGCAGGCTATAAATTATAGCTTTTTTAACGGTTTGGAGTTAGTCTCCATTTATCCTTTAAAAAGTGAACAAAACTAAATATATGAAATACATATAATTGCATATTGAATGTTACTAAGAAATCTTAAAAGTCCTCATCACACATATAAAATTTTATGTATGGGAATGGATGTTAAATAGACTTATTTTGGTGATTATTTTGGAATATATATAAGCATCAAATAATTATACTGTACACCTGAAACTATTAATAATATGGCATTGAATGTCCATTACACATCAATGTGAAAAAAAGATTTTGAAAGAATTCATTGTACATTGGAATTGGCATGACAAATTGAGATTTTAAAATGTCGGTCATGCTATTCCAGGTATCTGCAATTATGCTGCGCTGCATTTTGAGAATTCGCCATCATCTTGGTTTTTTAAGGAAATGAGACAGTCAACAGTATTTCATTAATGCCAAATAATTGCTTTCAGTTTCTCACTTTTTAAATCTAAATATTTCACCTTTCTATTTTTCTAAAGGCAGTGTGAGGCCCACAGGAGGAAGTCTATAGCTTTCATCTTGATTTATAGATACAATGATAAAAGTTTAGTCTCACAGCTTGTTGCCCACTCCTCTGATAGAATGCAGCCTATGGCAATGTCTAAAGACAGGTTACGCATAGCTGAATGTAGTTTGATTCTAGTAAAAATAGCCTATAGTATGAACACTGAATTTAGGCTTAAGTTTCACAGAAAAAATAAGAGTATTCCAATATGCAATATGTTTTCCAATTAATTCTATGCCTAAAACCTTTGTTTTGCTCTGTTTTTCCCCTCAATCTTTATGAAGTTAAATTCACAGTACACAATGGTCAATATACACATATAAGCATATTGATAGATGATCTAGCCTAGACGCAAATATTATGACATTAATTCATCCAGAATACAGTTTTCTTGAATGGTCCACATCTGGCGTCATCTGTTGTAGGGGCAAGGTCTACAACTGTCTCACCCCTTATCCAGTTTATAATTTAGTGTGGAAATAGAAATAAAACATGCAAATTACAAATATTGAGCTACGTTATAATGAGTAAGTGCAACATGCTATGAAATAATTTAACTTAGTATCAGGAAAGACCTCTCTGAGGAACTAATATTTCATCTGAGTCTTTGAAAAAGGAGGAGTCACCCAGTCAAAGAGCAGAAGGAAAACTGCTCTTGTCAGAAGACGCTGAGGACTCAAAGAGTCTCTGCAAAAGGATGTGGTGCTAATCAAGATGAGGGCGGATTCTGCTGAACCTTGAAGGCCATTAAGTTGAACTTTAGGGAAGTCAACAGTAGGACAATGACAGATTGTCCTACAGAATTTCCCTTCTTTCCACTGTGGATAGAGAATACACTGAAGTTGGCAAGGACTGAAACAGGAGAACCAGTTCAGAAGCTTATTGGCACTGTACAGTGGCAGTGGAAATAGAGAGGGTGGATTGTTTAGAACATGTGTTGCATTTCTTTCTCTAAATGAAAAAGTGAGTAGTAGAAACCTCCTTTGAGTACCCTCAGTTCAGTTCAGTTCAGTTCAGTTCAGTTCAGTCACTCAGTCGTGTCTGACTCTTTGTGACCCCATGAATTGCAGCATGCTAGGCCTCCCTGTCCATCACCACCTCCTGGAGTTCACTCAGACTCACGTCCATCGAGTCCGTGATGCCATCCAGCCATCTCATCCTCTGTCGTTCCCTTCTCCTCCTGCCCCCAGTCCCTCCCAGCATCAGAGTCTTTTCCAATGAGTCAACTCTTCGCATGAAGTAGCCAAAGTACTGGAGTTTCAGCTTTGGCATCATTCCTTCCAAAGAAATCCGAGGGGTGATCTCCTTCAGAGAGGCCTAAAAAAAATATACTAGCAAACAAAACATAAAATACTTCAAAATAAATGATAATAAGTAAGAGATACAACTAATGTTTTAGCCTCTACAAAGACATCATCATTTCATATAGACAGAGTGAGGTCCCTGTTCTCCTTAGCACATACTTCTGAACAGCACTCTATTACCTCCATGTAATGATGTGCTTTCATGTTCTCCAACCCCACAAGGGCCTCTTAACTCATGCCTACCGTCCTCCTCTCCTGCTACCCAGCTCTTTGTATACTACCCAGCTCTTTATATAGTACATTTCATGCACCAGATTTTCAACATGTGTGAATAGGTGGAATAAATGAGGGTCAGTCTCTTTATCAAACAATTACAAAGAATATGATTCAATATGTGTGTGTGCTCAGTCACATATTCGTGTCCAACTCTCTGCAATCCCATGTGCAGCCCACCAAGCTCCTCTGTCTATGGAATTCTCCAGGCAAGAACACTGAGTTGATTATCATTTCCTACTCCAGGAAATCTTCCCAACCCAGGGACTGAACCATCAATGTGTCTCCTGCATTGGCAAGTGGATTCTTTAGCACTGCACCACCTGGGAAGCCCTGTGATTTAATATGTGTGTGTGTGCTAAGTCGCTTCAGTCATGTCTGATTCTGCAACCTCAAACAAGTCTATGCAATCATCCTAAATTAGGATAAATATGTTATTCCACAAAAGGAACAAAGCACAGATATGGTGTGGTAGCCTCATGGGAACTTAACAAAAGATGATTACAAGATGTTTTGCAATGCTCAAAATAGACCATTGTTTAAAAGATCAGCAAAGTGACTGTTTAAATTTTTTAAGGGTAAAGCAATGATCCAGATGATGGAAAAGTTATACAATTAAATTTGATATGCTGTAGAAATAAAATGTTTTCTTTAAACATTGGTGCAATGTGCACTGCCGTTTGCTTGGATTTTTACTAACTCTAAGTCATAAAAATTATTAAGACCCAGAAAATACTCAAACTATAAAGAGATAACACCAATGAACTTCAGATGAAAGTTTGTTACTGAAACTTATTTCTAAAGAAGCAATCTATACAATTCCCCATTTCATAACAGAAAACCATTCTACATCCATGGTAAAAATCTTGTTTTAAAAGCAATTCCATTCCCAGATAACTAAATATATTTTAATTTTCAATTAAAATTCAAATTTTAACTATCACCTCTAAAAATATTTTTAAAGTATATAAATTTTATTTAATTTTTTAGTTTGGCTTTACAGAATAAATATAAAGTCAAATGAATATAAATATATTTATATTATATATTTAAAATAAAGTCAGTCTGAAGGGATTTTTGTTTCAGCACATACAATTGTTTCTTCGTCTATTATAAAAAAGAGCAACAATTACTTGAACTTTAATCCTTTAACCTTAATATTTCTCCTTCATATTATGAAGTAAAAAAGCAACATATATATGCATATATATGGCAAAATTTATATATCACCAAATATATTTCGTTTACTAAGTACTTATTTTCAGATCAAAAAAATGTCAACATTAAAAAATTTAAACTAAATCAGCTGATGTGCAAATGTCCATAGTTCACTTAGGGATGGTTGTTTAGCAGCATCAATGTTCTTTCCGAACAGGTAGCTTGAAATAAAAATTCATCTGAAAGCTGAGGATATTTGAACTTTGCAGGGGCTGTGTGTGGTATATTACCTTCTAGCACAACTCTTGAAAGGATCCCTTTATTCTCTGTTTGAACCACCTATTCTTATCTCTTTAGAGGACCACTGATGAACCAACCAAACCCTCCAGTTTTACCAATGGCAGGAGTGGCAGAATATCTCTAAGAAGTTAAGTGATATGAATTAGAAACATAGATAAACTGAGTTTAAAAAAAATGTATATGTGTAGTAATGTTTCATACAACAGGTCATATATCCTAATTTCAAGACAAATTCCCTTTGTAGCACACCATGCTGCTGGTATCAGTGTCTCTGCTCTTGAAAACACAGAATAAGAATGGGAAGGCAAGGTCAGCAAGAGGTCATTTATCACCATTTCTGGAAAACATTGGGAAATTTTATCTTGTGCTAAGAACTAATGATCTTCTTGGGTGATATATGAATCATATGGTGATATTTAGCAATAAAACTTAGGCCAGGGCATTAGTGGCCATGAAAGAGGAAGTGGCAAAATAAAGAGCTGGATGCTATTTGTGAATGTCATTCTCATCAACAGAATGTTTCAGGAATGCACTGCCCATCACAAAAGGGAATTCAACTCAAAGATGCCAGATTGTGTTTATTCACTACTATCCTCCACATCTAACAAACAGTTTGAAAGCTATCTAACTTTCTCCCCAACCACTGAACCCAGTTCTAAAATAATATGATTTAGGTTTCCTTCCGGATCTCTTAGTTTCCCAAGAGAGATATTTAGATATTTGTGACAGGAAAGAATCTAGGCAACCTTACTTATCTACTTAGGATGATACAGCTGAAGGAAAAATCTGCCTTTAACCAAAAAAAAAAAAAAAAAACAAACACAACTTTTCCAAAAGGTTTCCTAAAGCAAGATTAAAGAAACTTTATGTAATATTTAATAATTACACATAGAAACTCATCAGAACAAGGCTGAACATCAAAACCTACGTCTACTATTTGTTTTGCTGAGGTCCTGGCCACCAGTGGACCTTAAGCAAATAGAGATGTAAATCTATGACACAGCTTCTCACTCTGCTAACAGCTAGGGAACAAAGAAGGCAATTCAAGCATGGTGCCTTCTTCCAGGGTGTTGCCAGTCCCTGCCCTTCATTACTACATAAGAAGAGCAGTTCTTTTACACATACGATCATTTGTTATTTTTCCATAACAAACATTTTCTTCTTTTTATCTATTTTACAAAATTATCACCCATAGAACTTTCCCTGGCTCCTTGATCAGCATTACTAATATACATTAGAATATAAATTAAGATCCTTTCTCAAAGAAAAAGCCAACATCAGGAACTTATTTAGAATCAATAGTATCAGGCTACCCAAACAGGTATTAAATAGTGAAACAGTCTGCCATGAGGGAATTAAAAAAAGAATTAAAAAGTGTGAGGATCTGTTGAAAACATAGGTGTAAGCAACATGCGGTAACTGTGAATGGTTGAGAAATCACAGTAGTTTAATAGACCTGCTGAAGAGAAGTCGCTCAGTAACGTCCGACTCTTTGTGACCCCTTGGACTATAGCCCACCAGGCTCCTCCGTCCATGGGATTTTCCAGGCAAGAGTGCTGGAGTGGATTGCCATCTTCTTCTCCAGGGAATCTTCCCAACCCAGGAATCGAACCCAGGTCTTCCTGCATTGCAGGAAGACACTTTACCATCTGAGCCACCGCATATCTAAAAAGAGGAATCTTTTTTTTTTTTTTTTTTTTTTAACAAACTTCTTGCCTAGGTTTGCAAGCACCACTAGGTCTGGGGGCTGGAACTGAAGGAAAAAAAATTAAAGTCTGTTCAAAATGAGAAAAGAAAATGATCTTTAATTGTTATTTTCGGGCATAAGGAGTAATTATAGTAATAACAACTACTAAGAAAAAGAAAAAAAGTCTCCATTAGTCACCGTTTTTAAGAAAGCTCTTCAATTCTTTTAACCAAAAGCACTGCAAATGCGTTCCAGCAGCCCTGACTCGTTTTTCTTGGGTCACTTGCCTACCTGGTACTGAGCCATTATTGCTCTGGTAGACGGGGTCTGGTGTCAACCCCATTTGACTCACGTGGAGTGAGGAAGAGAGAGAGTTCCACATGAAAGCTGGGATGATGCTATGAGAGTGCCAGTGAATGACTGCTGGGTAGAGCTATATTCTATACTCTCCACTGGAAAGAAACAGAGAAAGAGGAATTTGGGACTATGATTTGAAGGATGTTAAATCCAGACCAAGAGTCAAGTTTTATAAAATAATGACAAGCAAGAGACAGTGCACACCAGTCATAAAGTAGAGAGTTAAAACAAAAATGAAGAGGACTTAAAGAATTAAAGAAAATATTTCCTGTGAATTTCTGCTTGCTTTCATGAGGCTATCAAGAAATGAACTACACCTATACACAACTCATCGTGCTGGAGAGGAAAGGGTTCATGGAAAGGTATCACACATCTTACTCTCAGTCCTCACAGCAAACTAGCCAGGTCTTTTTACCATTATTTTAGGGGTAAGAAAATGGAATAGAGAAATAATGTAAAGTACCCAAATAACCCATCTTCTACATATGGAGCTAGATTTTGAACCTAGAATTGAATGCCTCTAATGCAATTTCTAAAGGAAAACCCACTAATATTCATGTCTTATAAAGCAGAGAAATAATGTTTAGTTAAGGAGTTCATGTTAAAATGTCTTTCAAATATAAGATTTTTAAAACCATGAAAAAATTATCAGGTGGAAGTCACCAGTAAAAAAAAAAATGTGTAAGATTTTGATAAATTTATCCTGGTTTTGAAGAGATTCATAACTAAAGCAGAAAAGTTAAAATCTATATCCTAAGGTGAAAATGATTTACTGCTTAGCAGTTTATGACATGGTTATGTTTGTACAAATTGACATATTGATTTTAGGATGTAAAAAACAATTAATTATTTTTCAAACCAAATCTCTGTTTAAGAAAGACCAAGTCACAATTTGTCTTAAAATGCAGTAAACTGAGATTGAGAATTTGAATGTTTAAAAGCTGAACTTTCTGAGAAATGCCAGAAATACAATTATTTAGAATTTGACTGTTGCTGCCTCACATTGAGCAGTATTTAGTCCCTTCTCCCTTCTCTCCTTCTCTCTCTCTCTCTCTCTCTCTGTGTGTGTGTGTGTGTGTGTCTGATGTGAGAGAATATTTGAAATGTGAAAAATAACCTTTTTCTTTCCCCTCTCCCTGATGGTGTTACCATATGGCTTTAGCAGTTGGTCCCATCCTTTTCACCCTCCTACTATTTATTTATTTTAATCACTACTCGTGATTAGTAAAATGAAACACTCTATGTGTCTATTCCTGGCTGTTTTCTTGCTCTGTAGTTTGGCCCCTGATCATTCAATTTCCCTTAGCTGCAGAGACTGCCATCTTTAAATGAGCATAATGTTACTCACCAGTTGAATGAAATACTTAAAAATGATAGTTCCTTATATTTTAAAAGTGTTTCTATTATCTGTAGGGTTTTTTCTCCTAAATTTCAAAACCATCTGTGCCTTCTCATTTATGACCAAGACTTTTCTGAGTTTCAAATTTGCTTAGAGCTGACAAAACACAACATCTGGATTTCAATTCAAGGAGGAAGGCTCATTTGAAGCTTTTTAATGCCCCTGGACCACAATGAGATCAAATTGAAGAACTTTTTTTATGAGTTGAGTGCAAATGAATTAGAAACATGTGGATTAAATTTCTCTTAAACCTCGAAGGGAATTTAAATATTAAGGGAACGAGCTTTTCAAACTACTTCTTGACTTCTGCCAAAGTCAGAACACTTGAAAAAAGAGTTGGTGACATCCACTGAATTCAAATGTACCCAGCATTTTCTTCTCTAGTGCGTAAAGAACATTTTGATCTTTGAAGAAAAGGAGAATATAACCAAAAATTTACAAGTTTCATATCCAATAAGGCTTAATCTTCAGTCTAAAACAAGCATATTGCTAGAGTTCGTAGTCTTTCCTTGTATTTTCCTTTTTTATTGCCATCTGTTTCATTTAACAATAGCCCAATCTATTGGTGACTACGATGAATGACATTATTGTACTGACGTAACAGAAAATCTCTGTCTTTTCATGTACTTTATTTCAGGGATTGGAAAAATTGATTAAAAATTTATTTGTTTCACAGACATAGAGAACAGACCTTATGGACATGGGGGAGATGGATGGAGAGAGAGGGTGAGACTTATGGAGAGAGTAACGTGGAAACTTACAATAGCATATGTAAAATAGATAGCCAATGGGAATTTTCTGTATGACTCAGGGAACTCAAACAGGGGCTCTGTGACAGTCTGGAAGGGTGGGATGGGGAAGGAAATGGGAGGGAGGTTTGGGAGGGAGGGGACATGGGTGTACCTATGGCTGATTCTTGTTGATGTTTGATAGAAAACCACAAAATTCTGTAAAGCAAGTATCCTTCAATTAAAATATAAAGTGGCAAAAAAAATTTATTTGTTTCAAATTTATGAGTTTATGTTTTTTTCTACTTAACTTTATTTCATTGAATTAAAAAGCTTTCCTGATTAATAGAAAAGAACTAACCCTTGCTCCTTTGGATACACATTATTCTCCTAAGCACTCACTTTATAAACAATACTGTCACAATTCCCTATGTGGTTTTGGTTGTGTGTGTGTGTGGGTACGTCTGTGCAGGGATATGTAAAAGCAGTTATTAATATTTTAACACACAACATCTGACCCTGAGGCCCCTGTACACACAGATGAAGCAACTGTTCAATTATTTGCAGGGAAAACAGCCATGACCATGGACCTGAGCGAAGCCTCTGCAGAGGACAGCTCTGAAGAGGGCAGGCTGAGGGGAGCAATCATCAGTGTAGGAGCTGCAATTTTTCCAATTTCCTGAGTTGGAAGCAGCTTAAAATGATCCTTTGCTGGTAGTCGCAAAAGTGTGGCAGTGACGAGTAGTAATTCTCCCCTTCTGCCCTCTCCTCAGAAAGCCTTGATCTACTCTTATCCTGAGGGTAACCAATGTCATGACATGTCTACAGCCTTCCTTATCACCACTGCTAATAACAGATTCCTGCCTGGAGACAGCACCATGAGCACAGTTTTAAATAGTCTCTTCTGGCACAAAATGATTTTGCAAAGCAGACTCTGAAGTTGAGGCAAATATTCACAAATGTGCCAGCAATAACTCCAGAAGTTACCTGACAATATTAAGATAAAACCTTATTACTGACAACTCTTTTTTTCTCCATTTCATCCTACATTTTCCTATAACTTAAGACTTTCAGAGACATCCTTGTATCACCACTTCTCTGCTCAGGAATAATGCTGAAGAATGCAGCTGTTCATCTGAGTGAGGAAAGAAGTCCCAAGGACACATCTATTTTCTGAAAGAAAAATGACAGTTGGCTAGTTGGGGTTGGAAGGGTTTCAGTCAAAACAAATGCTCCCAAATTAAGGAAAAAACAAGACACTGTCTCAGATTATAAAGATGTGTTCTGTGACTAATAAAGCTAATATTTACTATGCTGCAGTAAAAGATACGAACAGGTTGCTCATCCTCTGCCTCACCTGAGGGAAATCTGCAGAGACAAAATCTACTTTTCACAGCTTCTCACTTATCTATGGAAGGAAGTACTGAACAATAGCCCCATTCAACTGATAAACCTAAAAAGGAGAATTCCACTTCAGGGCCTGGTGAGGAGTAAGCATGAAGCAAGAGAACAGGTGAGTTTAGGGAAAAATGCCACCACCCATCCCATGAATTTTGGTAAAACATTCACACACATTTGCTGGGAATATGTGTTAAATTATCACAAGAACAACTCAAGTAATGTGAAGCATTCCTGACAGTTGCAGTGATTGATTTAATTACTGCTTTTAAGACATTCCCTTTCTTATGCTGCCGGACACGACTGAGCAACTTCCCTTTCACTTTTCACTTTCCGGCATTGGAGAAGGAAATGGCAACCCACTCCAGTGTTCCTGCCTGGAGAATCCCAGGGACGGGGGAGCCTGGTGGGCTGCCATCTATGGGGTTGCACAGAGTTGGACATGACTGAAGCGACTTAGCAGCAGCAGCAGCAGCAGCAGCTGCCCAGTATATTCATTAAGGTAAACACCATGATACTTATTTACACTTTATAAAACTCCTCTGGAGCTCAGATCTTCATAATATTTGCTTAGCCACAGTTAATAAAGAAAATGTCTTACATACAATCTGAATACCAGATTGTAGTAGTTTCTAATCCCTAACTCCATCCTGAGATTACATTGTCCCTTACAACAAAATGCAAGAGAAAAAGTCTATGTCCATGTTGTCAGGATCACTGTAGGGTGGTTTTCAATGAATGGTCCTGTGAAAAAGTGGTTTTCCATGATTTGCTTAAGTCTCCCATCTTTAACACTTACAATGATAACCTATAAGGTTTTTTCCTATACACACACACATACAGGAATCGCAAAAATTTTTCTGCAACTGGTCACTGCTGACAAAATAAATTAACAAGCAATGAATGAATATCAATGAGAATATTGAAATAACTATTAAAAATAACCGATATACCATCCTTTGTTCCCAATATTGAGCATTATAAATATTTAATAACATAATTTTACAATTAAAAACATCATTTATTCAAATTATAAATAAAATATGTCTCAATATTGCAATGCTGAAACTAAAGAATGACAACTGGAATGATTCCAAAACCTATATAAATATATGACTCTCATTTACTTATTCCTTCACTGAGAGACCATTCATTAAAAGACACATATTTGGAAGAACACAATGCATGAAGAAGACACAATATAAACTGACAGAATAACAGAAGAGGCAACATCTAACTTTTACCAGCCACTACTTGAACAGCCACTGAATAAACAATTCATATGTTGCCTGATTTCATTATTTGAACAATATTAGAAACAAGGAGAGATACTATTAATAGTATCAGAGATACAATTAGAACAAGTGAAATACTATTATAAACTTATAGATGAGAACACTGAGGTGCATACAGGTTAAATAGCTTATCCATGGTCACACAAGCAAGGGTGATCAGAGTTTTGAATTAAAACTAAATATCTTCAGAACTCTTGATCAGCATGCCCTAGTTTATTAGTGACAGAGATCCGAATCATGTCACTTCTTTCTGACACATTGAGCCAAACTACAGAAAATTGAGATGGCCAGTCATCTTACTACAGCTTCTTTCTCTTTGCAGCTTGAGAGCCTCTTTCAGGCACCTAATTTAAAATGTCTGATTTCTTGTGCAATGTGTCCCATTGGTGGACATGAGGGGCTTTGGCAGGACAAGACTGTGCAGACTGCCCAAGACTGAGACATACTTATAGTGATGCAAGGCTCAAGTTGTTCTTCAGTATGTCCCATGCTCTCCTCCAGATATGCTGCAATCCACTTACCATTTGTGGCACTTATTTGGCATATTTTTGTTAATACATAAAGGAATTGTATTTTTGTGATACTCCTGTTATCTGCATTATTTTTTTAACAAGCCTTTAAGATGGCAACTGCCTTATTTTGAGACCTCAAGCATAATTACATACAAATGATGATTTCTTCCTAGTACCCATTTTAACCCTTTTAAAAGATATTTTTGTAGCAGAAGCTTGATTTGAATACAAGATCAACTTTACTTTTCAGCTTTATTTTTTACTCAACCTGCACAACAAGGAAAAAAAAAAAGCTATTACTTTTCATGATTTATTCATGATTAAGCTCCCAATAGCAAATACATTGATCAACAAGGGTTTTATTTCACATGTATCAAACAAATGCCAAGTGCTCTTTACAACCTAGTCAGATATAACCTCTTCTGTGAAGACCTCCCTGACAATTTCTACCCATCCAATAATGATGATCATTGCTTCATATTTCAGTCCTTCTTAATAGTCATACTGCTCTGTAATCCATTAGCTCTCTTTCTTGCCAGACTGTGTCTTATTTATCTTTATATCCCTTGTTTCACTTCAATTATTGGGTTTTAAAGTTATTGTCACACTTATCACTCATAATAAATTATTTATATCTTATAAACAGTGAATTGTTTATAATATGAACCCTGAAGAACAGGACTCCATATTCAATTTACAGATGAGAACAGTTAATTCTATAAGAAATTACTCATGGAAATAATATTTACACGAGTGAGATGTCAGAAGTACAATTCATGACCAACACATGTGTTCCTGTCACATGCTTGACTACTCTGGTACACATCTTCCAGTATTTAAATACTAAATATGATAGTATATTAAGATAAAATTTATATACTAGGAAAAAATATGTTATATGAGTAAAGTGAAATATATATGACAAACAATAGGAAAAGAAAAGCAAACAGACCCTATTCAAATTATTTACAGAAACAAAGAGCTACTGGAATTTGCCTTGGCCAAAACAGATAATTTCAGGAAGACTTCACTAAACACAGCTTTTCAACTCCATCTGCCAATTAATGGGCTGGTTTCACCTAGCACATACACATGGGAGTTATATTTAGATATCTGGGGTAGATCTTACTCAGTAGAAAACACTGAAAGTGGGTAATAAAGAGTACCAGAGCATCTTTCATAGGACACTGAAAAAGTGGACACCATAAAGTGCTATCCTGGTGGCTTAGACCATAAAGAATCTGCTTGCAGTGAGGGAGACCCAGGTTCGATCCCTGGGTTGGGAAGATCCAGTGGAGAAGGGAATGGCAACCCACTCCACTATTCTTGTCCGGAGAATTCCATGGACAGAGGAGCTTGGTGGGCTACAGTCCATGAGGTAGTGAAGAGTTAAACACAACTGACTGACTAACACTTCAGGTGAATAAGAGAGGCCCCATGGATTCATTCTGCATTGATCTGAAGGGAATCCACTGAGTAAGATGCTGAGAATTTGAACTATTCCATACACTGAGGAACTGAAATTCACTTATGGGTGTATTTGTAAGTGCTGCTTAACTTACCTAAGCTACTGTATTTGCAAGTATTGCAAGTATTTTACTACCAGATTTAAACATTAATTTTGTTTTATCCCATGGAATATTATTTAGTTACTGCTTAAATGCTGATGGTTCAACCTTCTCACCTATGTAATAATGAGAATAGTGAGAAATACTGTGTGCCTATTCTATTACTGGGACTTAAGACTCATATCATATATGAATAGGGGGCTTCCCTGTTAGCTCATCTGGTAAAGAATCCGCCTGTAATACAGGAGACCCCAGTTCAAATCCTAGTTCGGGAAGATCCCCTGGAGAAGGGATAGGCTACCCACCCTAGTATTCCTGAGCTTCCCTTGTGGTTCAGCTGGTTAAGTATCCATCTGCAATGTGGGAGACCTGGGTTCAATATACAGGTAGAAGCAAAAAAAAAAAAAAGGAAAAACAAAACAAAAGCAACAAATTAATAGGTAAAATTTGATTAGCTACTTGCTAACTATTGGGGGCAGGAGGAGAAGGGGACGACCCAGGATGAGATGGCTGGATGGCATCACGGACTCGATGGACGTGAGTCTGAGTGAACTCCGGGAGATGGTGATGGACAGGGAGGCCTGGCGTGCTGCGATTCATGGTCACAAAGAGCCAGACATGACTGAGCGACTGAACTGAACTGAACTATGTTAGCAGGAGCACATTACTTAATGTGCTGAGGCTCAGTATTCCTATTGGGATAATTTCACCTACCTTTATTTCTTAGTAAGGATTAAACATGGAACAACAGATTGGTTCCAAATAGGAAAAGGAATACTTCAAGTCTGTATATTGTCATCCTGCTTATTTAACTCCTATGCAGAGTACATTATGAGAAACGCTGGGATGGAAGAAGCACAAGCTGGAATCAAGATTGCCAGGAGAAATATCAATAAACTCAGATATGCAGATGACACCACACTTATGGCAAAAAGTGAAGAGGAACTAAATAGCCTTTTGATGAAAGTGAAAGAGGGGAGTGAAAAAGTTGACTTAAAGCTTAACATTCAGAAAACTAAGATCATGGCATCTGGTCCCATCACTTAATGGGAAATAGATGGAGAAACCGTGGAAACAGTGTCAGACTTTATTTCTCTGGGCTCCAAAATCACTGTAGATGGTGATTTCAGCCATGAAATTAAAAGACATTTACTCTTTGGAAGGAAAGTTATGACCAACCTAGATAGCATATTCAAAAGCAGAGACGTTACTTTGCCAACTAAGGTCTGTCTAGTCACGGCTATGGTTTTTCCTGTGGTCATGTATGGATGTGAGAGTTGGACTCTGAAGAAAGTTGAGCACCGAAGAATTGATGCTTTTGAACTGTGGTCTTGGAGAAGACTCTTGAGAGTCTCTTGGACTGCAAAGAGATCCAACCAGCCCATCCTAAAGGAGATCAGTCCTGGGTGTTCATTGGAAGGACTGATGCTAAAGCTGAAACTCCAGTACTTCGGCCACATCATGAGAAGGATTGACTCACTGGAAGAGACTGATGCTGGGAGGGATTGGGGGCAGGAGGAGAAGGGGACGACAGAGGATGAGATGGCTGGATGGCATCACCGACTCGATGAACATAAGTTTGAGTGAACTCCAGGAGATGGTGATGGACAGGGCCTGCTGCGATTCATGGGGTCACAAAAGGTCGGACATGACTGAGTGACTGAACTGAACTAACCATACACACATCATTATTCCTCTTCTCTGTCTTATTTTTCTCCATAGTAGTGTGTGTGTACATAATGTGTGTATAAAAATATATGTGTATGTAAAGATATATATGTGTGTAGATATGTGTGTAGATATATATGTATATATATGTATATATATATATGTGTGTGCATACATATTTGTATGTGTGTGCATATATATGTGTATATATGTCTGTGTGTCTATATATATATATATACCATTCTCTGGGAATAAGTCTGGATAGGCTAGAACACAATACAATATTTATTCACTGTCTCTCCTTACTAAAATTTCATGTTCATGAGGCTTGAAATGTGTCTCTTTTCTTAGCTTCTTTATCCACAATGCCTAGAATAACGGCTTGAACATTACATGTGTTTAACAAACATTTGCTGAATGAACAAATACACAAGGGAAAGAGAGGTTACAATGGTAAAATGATAACCCATTCTCCCTATTTTTCTACCCTTTTATATGAGCAATAATTGTATTTTAAATGCCATGTTTTCTTACATGATAGAATTTACTTTTGAGTTTCCATCATCATGCCTGTAATATTTCATTTCTCTGTCTCCTTGTTTTGATTTTAGGAGCTCTGCTTTTGGCAAGCATTGGAAGAATCTAAAAATGCCCATTGTTTGAAAACAAACATTTAATGATAAATGTAGCAACAGCTAATGTTTTACTAGTAGTGGTAGCAAACAATCACTCATCGGAGGCCTTTTAGGAATAGTGGATCATGACTGATTCTGCATTTTGCTGCTTTTCCTAACCCTTAGAAAAACACTATGAAATGACCACAATTAACAGAGATGGAAATTGGGATTCAGAGATATTAAATAATGGCCTCAAGATTACAGAACTAGTAATTGAGAAGTTGGAATGTTAACGCTAACAAGTCCTTATCCATAGAGCTTCCAACATATTTATCTCCAAATTAGAGTACAATACATTGAAAATTATTTAATTTGCTCAATACATACTTGTCAACACAACTATCGTATGGGTTGAACACAGAAGGACTGAACTTTTCTAGATACTACTACAGCAGTTTTAAAAATAATTCACAGTTCTCAAGTGAACTCCCCTTTTTTGAACTAACTTTATTCTTTTTCTGCATGTATTTTTTTTTTCTGCTACTAAAGGTCTTATACAATAAGCAAGTGACTTTTTACACAGCCTGACTCTCTTTCTGAAGAATGTCTCACTGCCTTGAAAAGGACTTATAATCACTTAGATATGTTTGCTGGACTCCTGGGGGAGGCTTTGAAATTCTAACATTTCATGTAAGTGCAGAGTGTATGCCAAACATATTCTTTTGGGGGGAGGCTGAGGACTATTTTTTAAATTTACCTATGGACACAGCATGGTTTATAGCCTCCCAGAGTGAAAAAATAGAAATGGAAAATGGAAGAAACAAATTTGAACCAGATAGTTGGTAAAACACCTTTTGTTCATACAAAAGGAGATGGGGAAACTTTGAGAAAGGAAACTCCTTAAGAATTAATCAAAGTGGCTTAAGGAGAAATGATATTTATTGTGTACCTATTTTGTGACAAAACTTCTATAAAGTGCTTATGGATGTTATATCATGTCTTTGCAGCAAATCATTGAAGTCCATGCCATCTCCACTTCATTTCTTTTAGATATCAGCAATGACATTAAGAGTTTAATATATTATTCAAATTCAACTGCCTAAATAGCTCTTCATTTTGAAAAACACAAGCTTCCAGATTCAAGTTAATAAAATGCAGAAGAATGCTAAAGCTAAGAATATTGGTTACTTACATGATTTACCCTTTCCCTTTTTTCAAATACTAGGAAGGTATTTTTCCCCTTTACAGCCTTCCTCCCCCTAGTTATACTATAGTCATACTATTTATAGGATTCTAGAGGAATAGGAGAAGACAATGGCACCCCACTCCAGTACTCTTGCCTGGAAAATCCCATGGATGGAGGAGCCTGGTGGGCTACAGTCCATGGGGTTGCACAGAGTCTGACACAACTGAAGCGACTTAGCAGAGGAATAGGAAGTTGTTTAAAAGCAATTTGGGTGAAATTTCCCTCTTGTTGATCAAATATCATTTGCTTAACAATGATAAATTTTTCATTAACCTCAATTTATCATGTACATCCTTTCAAAGTTCTCCAAGTAAGCTAAGGCCAAGAGGAAGTAGCACGTGCCACATTGATCATTTTACTAAGAACAAAACAAACAGATATCTATGAAATATTGTTCTCCAACCTTGCACATTAGGTAACCCAGTACAGTGATATTCAAGACAGGTAAACTCTGACTGCCTCCTGTTTATTGCCTTGTGAGGGTTTCCAGACCACAGCGCCAAGAGAGAAGACCCAGTTAGAGCCCTCCCAGGGCTCCTTCTCAGTGAACTGAAAGGATGGAGATGGGAGTTTGGGGGATGTGATGCAAAGCCTAAAACTAAGATCCAATAGCATTTGCCACCTACGAAGCCTGGTGAATCCAAAAGGGCCTCAAATGGAATAACCATAAGTTCCCCTTCCAACTCGGCTCTGGCAGATGGGGTCCCCCAGCCAAACAACCTTCCTTATGAGAAAGACCAGGCACAGTGCTTGCTTATCTTTGAGTAGTGGTTTTCAGTTTCCTCACAACCTCGTGCAATAACTGAGGTGGCCACATCCCTTAGTACTTCAAACCTGTCTCCTCGTCTCTAGTTGTTCACGCTGTCCCCGAGTACCACCTTGACATGGTCCCTGCTGTGTGCTGTGTTGTCCTCCACCAGGCTCTAAGTGTATGTCACTAATAATGTTAGAATACATGACTACAGTCAATCTCATTTATCCAGTATTGAGTTTCATGTGTTTGGCTACTTCCATAATTCTAGGGTCAAAATCCCTTCCTCATCAATGGGGTAAACAGAAGGTGAGTAAAAGAAGGAGGTCAAGATGGGAAAGGTTTGCAGATTAAAATATGAGAGAGACAGGATCTGTACAGAAATAAAACAAGAGAGCTCAGCAGAGCATTTCCTCAAGTCTTCAACTTATGACTGATAAATGTATGTAAGAGAGATGACTTGAGGGCAGGGGAAGTATCATGCAATCAAAAAGGGAAAAAAACCTTATAATTCACATTAAAAAAAAATAGAGTACTTAGAAAACTCAGCAGTGTCTCAGCAGTAGGATAAAGTTAGATGTAGGTTAGTCTAATCTAATGCTACTAAACATAGCTTAGAAGTAATCTCAAGAGAATTTCTCTCAAGTACCATAATTGTGTTCTAGAATGAAGCTCAAGAATATTTACAGATAAACAAAAATATTCAGCAGCAATCTGGCATTCCAGGAAAAACTAAAAAGTAAGCGAAAAGAATCAGGAATGTATGACCCATAATGAAGAGAAAAATCAATCAATAAAACAGACTGAAAAATGACCCAGATAATAGAATTAGTAAACAAAGACATTAAACTGTTACTGTTACAGTTCTATATTCCAAGACAAATGTTGAAATAATAAACATGTTAAATAGAGAGACATGAATGATACAAAAAATAAATTGAACTTCTAGATATGAAAAGCACAATGTCTGACATGAAACATGCTTGTTTGGATTGAAAACAGAGGAAGTACTTCAGAAGAAAAGATTGGTGGACTCGAATATACAGCAATAGAATTGTGAAACAGTGTGTGAAGACTGTGAAAAAAGTGAATGTATCATCAGTGAGCTGGAGGACAACTTTGAGTGGACTATCACATGTGTAACTGGAATTAAAAAAAAAAAAAAAACACCTCAGGGCAGGAAGCAGAAGAAAAAAATAGATTGGAGGAAATAATGGCTGAAATGTTTCCAGTTTGATGAAAACTATAATTCCACAGATCCAAGAAGCTCAGTGAATTCCAAGTACAGAAAATATGAGGGAAACAACACAAAAGCACATCTTACATTGCTTAACAACAATGATAAAGTCTTAAGAACAGATGGGGAAAAAATGGTATGTTTTGAATATCCCCTAAATGACATTGGAGACAGTATTTCTCCCCACCTCCAGCATCAGTCTGTTTCATCTGAGAAATTTAGTAAATGCTCATTCCACAGAACTGCTGTGGGGAGGGGAAAAGAGAGAATAAAGATAAGAATGACAGATTTTTCATCAGAAACAATGCAAGTCAAAAGAAAGTGGAGCAACTACTCTACTAAAAGAAAACACTATCAACCTAGAATTGACAACAGAGTAAAATAAGTCTTCAAAAATGAAGATGAAATACTTTCTCAGACATCTAAGGTTAAAAGAATTCATCACCAGCAGACCTGCACTGTAAGAAATGCTAAATGGTCCTTCATGCAGAAGGAAAATAATACCTGATGGAAATAGTTATCTACATAAAGGAATTAACGACACCAGACATTATAAATGTGTAATTATAACATACTTTCTTTTCTTTTCAATCTCTATAAAATTAATTGAATGTGTGTAGTAAAAATAAAAGAAATGTAATGGGAGCTTTATAATATATTTAGAAGTGTATAACAGTAATATACCAAAGGCCAGTAGAGAGAGTAACAGAAGTATACTATAGCAAGGTCTTATGATATACATGATGTCATATAATAATAAAGTTAAAGACAGTTAAGTAAGAAATGATGGAGACTTGTCAGGAGTAAACACAGGAGTAAACTGATGGGATTCCCATTCTGGGAGAATGTGAGCATCAAAATAAATCATAATTATATTAGATTATAATCTATTGAATAGATTTAGGACTCTATGAGACTGTGCAGGTACAATAAATAGACAAATAAATAAATAAATAAATAAGGAAGAGGAGAAAGCTCTAAATTCCATACTTTCCTGATATATAAGGTAGTCTTTTTCATCAATCATACTTATAGTGTTCTGTAGACCCAGTCTAAATTCCACTTTCTATTATAAACTGGTAAACCAGTTCAAAAAAACTGAAAGGCTCCTTAAACTATACAGACAGCATACTTGATTGAAGGCATGAAATAAAACCTCCTTTATCTATATTTGGACTTTTCTGTGTTATTGCTTTTATTGATTCAGAAACACAATTTGATTTTTCATTTGCTTATACATTTCTTGCCTAAATCTTTTTGTAATCTTCATGAACATGTCTGTTTTTATGATATGTTTAGTCCAGCTCTTAAGTCCAAGGGGAATAAAAGCATATGGTTTTGATAAACACTCAATTGATTCTCTGAACTTTTCATATGTAGCTAGGTGCTCAATGGTACTATTGAAATTGATCTATTTGTGTTTTTAAAATCCAGAAATAAATGCTTATATGCGAAACCACCAATATGTTCTCTCTCTACTGCACAATTGCATAGATCCTAGTTACTGTTACTTCTCAAAAATAAAATATAATTACTCCTCTCTCATGATTAGCTATGGAAATAAGATAGAAAATTCTTTTGAGACTCTCCTTTTCTTTATATCTAATATTACAAAATATCTGCAAAAAAGAAAATTCTAGTAAAATGCAACAACAACAAAAAAACTTCGGACAATAGAGCCTTATCGTATAGGTACATATAATCAGCCTCAGATATGCATGTTTTGGAAAAAAGAAAAAAAATCTAAAAGGTAAAAAATGACAGTAGAACTTTTTCTCCTTCCATCCTTTTTTTTGTTGTTGTTGTTTAATCACTAACTCATGTCCAACTCTTTTGCAATCCCACTGACTGTAACCCTCCAGGCTCCTCTGTCCCATGGGATTTCTTAGGCAAGACTACTGGAGTGGGTTGCCATTTTTTTCTCCAGGGGATCTTTCCTACTTGGGGATTGAACCCACATCTCCTACATTGGCAGGCTGATTCTTTACCACTGAGCCACCAGGGAGGCCCTTCTTCCTTCTTTACATCCCATTTATTGAGTGTCAAATATGTGCCAGTGAAATGAAGCAGGAAAAAATTGTAGGGTCCTTGTCCCCTCCCTTCAATGTCCTTAGCCTGCCTTTTGTCTGTGGAAAAACTTTAGCCAAAGAATAAGTTTAATAAGAGAAGTGATAAAAATGTAGAAACTAAGGAAAACAGTCAAAGGAGAACAAATAATAATAATAAAGTAGTCATTAAGCATAGTCAAGAACCTTGAGTTCCTTCTCAAGGGCTATAGAGAATAGTCTGAGCTGTATCCTGTGAGCTGTTTTGCAGATACTGAAACCTGCACCAGGTGGAAGAAGTCAAGTCCACAAAGACCAGACCATAGCCATGACACAAGCTGCCCCAAATCTGAGACATGGCCTCAGGAAATGGGAACAAACCAACCTGGAACTAAAAATTGCTGCTGCCGCTAAGTCACTTTAACTGTACTTAAAACAATCAAGATGACACTGGTTAGACCACCGATGACCAATTTCAAGCTGTCAGAGCTGACTGTGATATTTCTGCATGTGGCCCCTTCCCTCAGCCTATAAAAGCTCTCTCCCACTTGGGGCGGGGGATGGGGGTGCGGGGTAGGGGAGAGTTGTCCTGTGCACAAGCATCTGCCCTCCCCGTTGTTTGCCGGCATCCAAAATAAAGCAAACTTTCCTTTCTACCAGCATGGTCTCTCTATCAGCTTTTGAGTGATGAGCAACCAGATCTCACTTTTGGTTACACCATATCTGTTCCAGGTTAAAATGCAAACTCCTTACAGTCAGGGATCATATGCTGACCACTACTGTCTCACCTTAAAAAAATCCCAGTGATGTTTAATTGCCTGGATTAAATATGTTATCTTTCTTAAAATAAAATTATAAAAATTGCTAAAGAGTACTCTAGGTGATGAGACTAACACTTAATAATAGTGTTATTAAAATAATTAAGAATGACTTTTGATAAAGGTTTTAATAAATACTGTTTCTGATATTTACGTACAGATAATTATTAGATATAGCTTCGAAAATTATCTTCAGATAATAAGACAACTCAAAGAGATTCTTAGAAAAAATTTGCAGTAATCTATGTTCCCTTAGGGGGAAAAAAATTACCTGGTTTTCTCCCTATATATATTTTCAGATGAAATTGCAGAGAATAAAGATATATTGTTGTCTGAACGAAGAAGCTGAGTATTTTAAAGTTTAAAATTTATTATAGGTGCTGTCACAAAACAACTCTGTAACTATGTGATAGATAAAGGGAAAAATAACATCTATATTTCTCTAGTTTGTCTTTTGACTGTAAAATCACTTAATCTCTCCTTCCTGAAAAAAATGCAAATGCATATCTACATTCCCAGTGTTTTAAAGCTTTTTTAAAAACAGACTGAATGAACAAGACAGTTAACTAAGTCATAATAATCAGTAAAATCCTAGAAAATATATATTGAATTTTTCCAGATGAAATCATCACTGACCTTTTGATAAATGTCATTTGCTCCTGAAAATATAAGCTTTCTAAGCCAAAAATATTATTTTATTTATTTTGCTATTATCTAGTAAATATGTTATCAAAATGCTAACATTACAATTAAAAATAACAACTGTACAACAGACAATGTAGAAATACAAAGGATTATAAGACTATTATGAACAACTATATGGCAATAAAATAACCTGGAAGAAATGGAAAGATTCTTAGCAAAGTTCAACCTTCCAAGACTGAACCAGGAAGAAATAGGAATTATGAACAACCCAATTACAATCACTGAAATGAAAACTGTGATAAAAAATCTCCCAAAAAACAAAAGCCCAGGACCAGATGGCTTCACAGGTGAATTCTATCAAACATTCAGAGAAGCGCTAATGCCTCTCCTTCTAAACTCTTTCAAAAAATTGCAGAGGAAGGAGCACTTCCAAACTCATTCTACAAGGCCACCATCACCTTGTTACCAAAACCAGACAAAGACAACACAAAAAAAGAAAACTACAGGCCAATATAACTGATGAACATAGATGCAAAAATTCTCAACAAAATTCTAGCAAACAGAATTCAATAACACATTAAAAAGCTCATACACCATGATCAAGTTGGGTTTATTCCAGAGATGCAGGGATTCTTCAATATACACAAATCAATCAATGTGATATATCATATTAATAAACTGAAAGAAAAAACCATATGATCATCTCAATAGATGCAGCAAAAGCCTTTTACAAAATTCAGCACCCAATTATGATTAAAACTCTTCAAAAAATGGGCATAGAAGGAACTTACCTCAACATAGTAAAGGCCATATATGATAAGCCCACAGCAAACATTATTTTCAATGGTGAAAAACTGAAAGCATTCCCCTAAGATCAGGAACAAAACAAGAGTGTCCACTCTCACCAGTATTATTCAACATATTTTTGGAAGTCCTATGGAAGCAATCAGAGAAGAAAAAGAAATAAAAGGAATCCAGATTGGAAAAGAAGTAACGTTCTTGCTGTTTGCAGATGACATGATACTATACATAGAAAACCCTAAAGATACTATCAGAAAATTACTAGAGCTAATCAGTGAATTTAGCAAAGTCACAGGATACAAAATAAATACACAGAAAATACTTGCATTCCTATATGGGAAATAGATGGGGAAACAGTGGAAACAGTGTCAGACTTTATTTGGGGGCGGGGGGGGGGGGCTCCAAAATCACTGCAGAAGGTGACTGCAGCCATGAAATTAAAAGACGCTTACTCCTTGGAAGAAAAGTTATGACCAACCTAGATAGTATATTCAAAAGCACAGACATTACTTTGCCGACTAAGGTCCGTCTAGTCAAGGCTATGGTTTTTCCTGTGGTCATGTATGGATGTGAGAATTGGACTGTGAAGAAGGCTGAGCACCGAAGAATTGATGCTTTTGAACTGTGGTGTTGGAGAAGACTCTTGAGAGTCCCTTGGACTGCAAGGAGATCCAACCAGTCCATTCTAAAGGAGATCAGCCCTGGGTGTTCTTTGGAAGGAATGATGCTAAAGCTGAAACTCCAGTACTTTGGCCACCTCATGAGAAGAGTTGACTCATTGGAAAAGACTCTGATGCTGGGAGGGATTGGGGGCAGGAGGAGAAGGGGAAGACAGAGGATGAGATGGCTGGATGGCATCACATACTCGATGGACGTGAGTCTGAGTGAACTTCGACTGTTGGTGATGGACAGGGAGGCCTGGCGTGCTGCGATTCATGGGGTCGCAAAGAGTCAGACACAACTGAGCGACTGAACTGAACAATGAAAAATCAGAAAGAGAAATTACGGAATCAATCCCACTCATCACTGCAAGAAAAATAATAAAATATCTAGAAATAAACCTACCTAAGGAGACAAAAGAACTGTATAGAGAAAATTATAAAGACATTGATGAAAGAAATCAAAGACATATAAACAGATGGAGAGATATTCCATTTTCCTGGGTAGGAAGCAAAAATATCTATACTACCAAATGCAATCTACAGATTCAATGTGATCCCTATCAAATTACCAATGGCATTTTTCACAGAACTAGAACAAAAAATTTCACAATTCATATGGAAACACAATGACCTCGAATATCCAAAGCAGTCTTGAGAAAGAATGGAGCTGGAGGAATCAAGCTTCCTGATTTCAGGCTTTACTACAAAGCTACAGTCATCAAGACAGTATGGTACTGGCACACAAACAGAAATATAGACCAATGGAACAAGATAGAAAGCCCATAAATAAACCCATGCTACCTATGTACCTTATTTTTGACAAAGGAGGTAAGAATATACAATGGGGCAAAGACAGCCTCTTCAATAAATGGTGCTGGCAAAACTGGACAGCTACATGTAAAAGAATGAAATTAGAACACCTCCTAATACCATGCTGCTGCTGCTGCTAAGTCACTTCAGTCGTATGTGACTCTGTGTGACCCCAGAGACGGCAGCCCACCAGGCTTCCCCATCCCTGGGATTCTCCAGGCAAGAACACTGGAGTAGGTTGCCATTTCCTTCTCCAATGCATAAAAGTAAAAAGTAAAAGTGAAGTCGCTCAGTCGTGTCCAACTCTTAGCGACCCATGAACTGCAGCCTACCAGGCTCCTCCGTCCATGGGATTTTCCAGGCAAGAGTAGTGGAGTGGGGTGCCATTGCCTTCTCCAATACACAAAGATAAATTCAAAATGGATTAAAGGCCTAAATATAAGACCAGAAACTATAAAAGTCTTAGAGGAAAACATAGGCAGAACACTTGACAACATAAATCAAAGCAAGATCCTCTATGACTCACGTCCTAAAGTAATGGAAATATAAACAAAGGTAAACAAGTGGGGCCTGATTAAACTTAAAAGCTTTTAAAAGCAAGGCGAAAAGACAACCCTCAGAATGGGAGAAAATAATAGCAAATGAAATAACTGACAAAGGATTAATGGCCAAAATATACAAGCAGCTTAGACAACTCAATACCAGAAAAACAAACAACCCAATCAAAAAGTGAGAAAAAGACTTAAACAGACATTTCTCCAAAGAAGACATACAGATAACTAACAAACACATGAAAAGATGCTCAATATCACTCATTATTAGAGCAACACAAATCAAAAGTATAATAGATATCACCTCACACTGGTCAGAATGGCCATCATGAAAATGTCAACAAACAATAAATGCTAGAGAGGGTGTGGAGAAAAGGGAACCCTCTCACACAGTTGGTGGGAATATAAACTCATACAGCCACTATGGAAGACAGTATGGAGATTCCTTTAAAAAAAAAAACTAGGAATAAAACTACCATATGAAATCCCACTCTTAGGCATATACCATGAATAAACCAAAATTGAAAAAGACACATGTACCCCAATGTTCATTGTGGCACTATTACAATAGCGAGAACATGGAGGCAACCTAGATGTCCACTGACAGACGAATGGATAAAGAAGTTGTGGTGCATCTACACAATGGACTGTACTCAGCCATTAAAAGGAATGCATTTGAGTCAGTTCTAATGAGGTGGATGTACCTAGAGCCTATTATACAGAGCAAAGTAAGCCAGAAAGAGAAAGATAAATATTGTATATACACGGAATCTAGAAAGACCATACTGACTTGCAGGGCAGCAGTAGAGAAACAGACATAGAGAACAGACTTATGGACATGGGAAGAGGGGAGGAGAGGGTGAGACGTATGAAGAGAGTAGAGTAACATGGAAACTTCCATTACCATATGGAAAATAGATAGCCAACAGGAATTTGCTGTTCCTCTCAGGGAACTCAAACAGGGGCTTTGCATCAACCTAGTGGGGTAGGATGGGGAGGAAGATGGGAGGGAGGTTCCAGAGGGAGGGGACATATGTATACCTATGGCTGATTTATGTTGAGGTTTGCCAGAAAACAACAAAATTTTGTAAAGCAAGTATCCTCCAATTAAAAACAAATTAAAAAAAAAATAACAACAACCAGAAAAAAAAACTAATCCAAAAACCTCATGTTGAACTCCAGGATTATTTCAAAAAGGAGTGAAAGTTAAAAATTAAAAAATCAAATAACAGGAAGAGAGTTTAATTATCAAACTCCATATGATAAATGAAGATGTATAAAAGATTATAAAATAAAAATTTTAAAAGATATTTATCTCTTTTTAAATAATATGGAAAAAATCATACAAGTTGTGAATTGTATGCTAATTTCTGGGGCCTAGCAAATTCTTTATTTGTTTATTTTGTTAATCAGTTCAGTTCAGTTGGTCAGTCGTGTCTGACTCTTTGCAACTCCATGAACCACAGCACACCAGGCCTCCCTGTCCATTGCCAACACCCAGAGTTCACTCAAACTCATGTCCATCGAGTCAGTGATGCCATCCAGCCATCTCATCCTCTGTCGTTCCCTTCTCCTCCTGCCCCCAATCCCTCCCAGCATCTGGGTCTTTTCCAATGAGTTAACTCTTTGCATCAGGTGGCCAAGCTATTGGAGTTTCAGCTTCAACTCAGTCCTTCCAATGAATACCCAAGACTCATCTGCTTTAGGATGGACTAGTTGGATCTCCTTGCAGTCCAAGGGACTCTCAAGAGTCTTCTCCAACACCACAGTTCAAAAGCATCAATTCTTCAGCACCCAGCTTTCTTCACAGCCCAACTCTCACATAGTAGCATACATTTTAAAAATAATCATGCATTTAAGAACCTGAATCAGTGTTATTATGATCAAAATATACATGCATACAGTTTATAATGTCCAGAGAATGAAGCTCAAATCTAGCCTTCCTAGTCATTAGAACAATAGAAGAGAGAAGGAAGAAGGCAGATGAACCCCCAAAGGCCTAGGAAGAATAGATGAGAAGCATACTTTATATTTAAACACAGAATTGTAGAAGAATAACACTTACATGATAATAGTCCTAAGACTGTACTTTCAATAATGAAGTGGAATCATCCAGATCAACTATTTGTGAGTGTGATTACCAAATTAGCATATCACTGAGCACTAGCAACCGGAGTGGGTTGCCATTTCCTTCTCCAGAGGATCTTCCTGACCCAGGGATTGAACCCACATCTGCATTGCAGGCAGATTCTTTACCACTGAGCCACCTGAGAAGCCAAGGAGCTAGGTAAGAGAGCTAAATTTGAGTAATTCTTGATTAGACTAAATAGAAAATTCTCAGAAATAACCCTGTCCAGGTCCATTAGAATGAATACAAAGTACCTATTCTAGTCTTTCTTCTTTCAATGTGTGCCAAAGTATTGTGCTGCCCTGGTGTGCACTCCAACTGCTTTCTCTCATGTCTCAGAATCCTTACTAGCATTACTCAGTTCTGATCACACAATTGATCAAAATATTCAAGTATGAAATGCTTACCAATCGATTGTTACCCAAGTCGGCTCCACCACTCACCACTATGGATTTTTCCTCTCTAGTGATTTTCAACCCTGCTTGCACATGAAAATCAAATGGGGAGCTTTTAAAACTAATATTGCCTGAGCCCCATCTCAGGCTATTAAATCAGAATCTATGAGAGTGGGGCTCCACTATGTCTTTTTTAAAAGCTCCCTAGGCAGTTATAATGTGCAGTCAAGGTTTAGACCTACTGCTTTAACCTGAATGTCATACTCAGCATCTTCTCTCTCTCTCTCTGCCATGCTACAGTGATCATAATATTTATATCCAATTCTTCCAGTGTCAATTTCCATTTGCTAGGTAAACACCAGCTAAGAAAGAGGGTCCCACTGTGAAGAAACACATGGGTATCATGATATGTCAAGTATGTATGTATGTAACATTACCTCTGTCAAGGTGTTTTATTTATTTTAATTTATATAGCATATTCATATACTATAGATATTGATCTAGCTATACATTTGAACATAACTCTGGGTCACTCAGAGATCCTGTACTTCAGACAACAGCTACCTCTGTTCAGGTGACACATGAAAAAAAAAAAATGTCCTCTTCCAAAAATGCTACCAGGAAATTTCTATAGATATGTTCCTGAAAGAGGCTTAAATGGTGATGTCTTGTCATAACTGGAGAGAATTGTGCCTAGCAAGAACACTAGAGTAGGTAGCCATTCCCTTGTCCAGGGAATCTTCTGATTCAATGATAGAACCTGGGCCTCCTGCATTGCAGGCAGATTCTTTACTGTTGAGCCATGAGGGAAGCCTTCAGTACATATTTTAAGGGGTAAAGAATCCTTCATTGTAATCCTTTCACTCTATTTTAAAAAAGCTTTGTGATAGGGTTACTTATTGTTATATTTTTTGTTATTATTAGACTAGAGATACCCAAAATATTTTTAAATGCATTAATACTATCACCAACTTTAAAAATACACATGCAACTATTAAGCCTATGTTCTAGAGCCAGACAGCTGAAAATACTGAGCCCACATGCCACAACTACTGAAGCCTGCCCATCTAGAGCCCATAATCAACAACAACAAAAGCCACTGCAATGAGAAGCCCCGTGCACCACAATCAAACAGTAGCCCCTGATTTCCACAACTAAAGAAAACCTGTGACCAGCAACAAAAACCCAGTGCAGCCAAAGTAAATAAATAGAAACATATATGCAAGATGTATTTGAAAATGTAACAATTGTAACACAAAACCAAAGCACCTTAAAAGATAAAATGAAAAAAAAATGTACATGGATAGAAAACTTATAATGATAAAGGCCAGCTTTGACTACCCACCCCTGCCCCCCCCCCCCGACTCCAGTTCTAGTTCCCTGCCCTGGGTGTAACCTGGGGGTGTGCTTTTTCAAAACAATTTCCTATGCATTTACAAATATCTATAAGCATACAGTTGCACTATTTAGAACACAGTTTGTAAACTCTTCCTCATTTGCTTCTTGTGATTTCTATCAGGTCAGTGCCAAGATGCTGAGAGACCCTGTGCCTCTGGATCTTCCTAGAGCTCATTGTTGGAGTAGTAAAACGTGCCCCCTCCCCCAAATGTGCCATAAGCCAACGAGCTAAGTCAGCATAAATTGAGATGACACTCCAAAGGGATTCAACAAAATTCACCACCATTTCAGTTCTTCAGGTAATGTCTGAACGCTTTTAATAGGACATGGGTTATTAAGGTGATGGGAGGGCAGGTGTCCATTGTGAAAAGAACATGACTTCAAAGAAAATTCTCTGGAGCTAGGACAATCAATAAAACATCACACTGATGGTCCCATTATGTTGATTTCCAAGACTGTCTGGGCAAGACCACACCCTGTCTTCTCCATATGACTCCAGAGGGAATGGACAACCACCTGACCCATTACATGGAGGCAGGAGATGTGGGAGGACTGGTATTCCTCAGGGAAGTTCCTCAGTCTGTGGTCCATGAACCACCTAGACATTAAGAACAGCTGATGCTTGTTTACACCGTGCAGGCCCCTGGGTCTAATTTCAGACTCGAAGCCTCCAGCACTGTCCCTGGCGTTAAGACAGCACCGCCGTAGGAAAACCCAGAACTCACCGCCTCCCACAAACACACTGAACCTGCCGCTACATATACACAGAACGACTCCCTCCAGGTAAGACTCAAACAAGAGAGTCAGTGACTCCTACAACTCCAGCCAATGAGGGAAGGCCCCCGAGGTCGAGGCCACGAGAATCTGAGACACAATCTCGACATGAATTCCACCTGCTGTAGCGCCGCCACCGACCTGCACTGTGAGGGAATTCCAGCTCCGAGGGAACTCGAATTCCAAACTCCTTCCTGAGGAAAACAGGTTTAGACCCCGACTTTTTATACCTGTACCTGAGGACAAGCTCCCCAAACCCCTAGTTTTGAAAACCAGCGGGGGCACCCATCCTCCAGACCCGAACTGAGAAAACTTAAACGGCTCCAAGGCCACTTACCCGATGAAGGACCCAGGGCCCAGGTGGGAGCTCCAGAAGTGCCCAGACTTTACGAGAAAGAGTCTTTATTTGTTAATCTTAAAGTCTTCCCTGAGAGACAGATGTCTCTTCAACACAGTCCAAGGGACTGAGTGCTGGTGGCACCATCTTCAAGCTCTCCCTCATGCGAGCTCCAACCTGAACAAGGCCACCTTCATGTTAACACTAGGCTCCGCCCCTTCTCCCTCCTCCCTCTTGCGGTCCGTGGCTCGTACTGTTCCCCACGCCCTGTCCACGTATTATCTGTCATATACGCGCATGGGGTTTTTCCACACTAAGAGAGTGGTTAATATATTGACTATCAACCATAGTGTGTGTCTGTGTGTGTGTGTTAGTCGCTCAGTCATGTCCGACGCTGCGACCCATGGACTGTAGCCCAACAGGCTCCTCTGCTATGGGATTTGAGAGGCAAGAATACTGGAGTGGGCTGCCATTTCCTTCTCCAATCAACCATATTAAACGCCCTCCCCCCCGAAAAAAAGACTTCCTCTTGTTGGACTCAAAGCTTTCAGTCTTCATCAATAGTTCTGAAAACAGTTCACATTCTTAAGTGTAAAGAAACTGGAAAAAAAGATTTAGATATAAAAATCATTAGGAAACAATTTCTGTGCGTTCTGCTGCGGGAATCTAGTGTACTGGGTATTTTAAGTTTACCTGGGAGAATTGTGTAAATAGGGAAGTAAGGGCAGGTCTTTCCCGTTTTTCTGATTCATTTGATCATCCAGGAGAAACCTACAGAATGTTATCCACAAGGTTTCATAGACTTGTATGACCGGATCCATTTGTTCTTGCCGCCTTGAGAAAGGCTGGGCTTTATAACTAGCAGTCTATTATTCTCTGGTATAGCCCTCCTGGCTCTCCCAGCTTGTTCACTTGCTCACTTGCTGGTTGTCCTCTGTGTCAACTGCCAGCAAGTTTTTAATTTTTGGCCATGCAGCTGGTGGGATCTTAGTTCCCCAATCAGGGAATGAAGGGAATGAACCTGAGCCCTCCACTGGACAACCAGGGAATTCCCCAACTGCCAGCAACTGATGGAAGAAGCTTTCTTTAAAGGAGGACCTATTTTTCCTAATTGCAAATCGTTACACTGTAAGTGGTTAAATAAAATAGTTTGTGCTCTTAAAAAACAAGGCTTCTCTAGGACTCCTAGTGCATCACGCCCTCTCCAAGTTCCCCAGCGTAGCTCACCTACCCCTGCACTGACCCAAGATCTGTCCTCCTCTCGTCTATGTCCTCTACCCACTTGTGCCCTCCTCCCACTTCTCCTTTCCTCCCTCCTATTTACCCCACTTCCCTTCTCCCCCTACCTCTGCCCCTTGCCCCAACTGAGGGGCCCAAGTACCTCTGACCCATCCTCTGCCTGCAGTGTGGTGTATTATGTGATGCTCCAGAATTGGTCACCATGTCCATTGTGCCCAGATACGTTTGAGGCCTACTGGAAGAGTTTCTACATCAGGCCCATCAACCCCACCCAGATAAGATCCTGATGCTGGAAGCACTAACCAACCTGGCATATGAGACTAACATCCATATTTCCCTACAGGAATTCCAAACCTACATTCTCAGCACATACAAGGGCTTTACTGCAGCCATGGTCCAAGCCACTGGACACCTAACATAGGCCAAATAGGTGACATCTGCCTCAAAGACCTGGTGTAGCTGTGATAAGCTCATGATCACAGAGTCAGTGGTCATCATGAAGAAACTGCTGCAGATGCACCCAGCACAGTATGTGATCATCAAACACTTGGCAAAGCTCATAGAGAACATCCAGGTGCCCATGGCGCCTGAGCCAGCATCCTGTGGCTCATGGATGAGTTACTGTGAGCATGTTCCTAGGATTACATCTGACATCCTGAGATAAACAGCCAAGTTGTTTAAGCTGCAAGTTGTCATCAACCTGGTGGCCAAGCTTTACCTGACCAACTCTAAGCAGATCACAACTGCTGACCCTATCTGTACTGAGTCTGACTAAGTGTAACAAGAACTGTGATATCAGAGACCAAGTTCACTTCACCCAGCAATTTATGTACCCTTTGGAGTTGTGTGGGGCCCTCAGCCACCATGCCAAGGTCCTCTTCCTAGCACCCAAACCAATCCCAGTCTTGGAATCATCCTTCAAAGACCAGGACCACTTCCTGATGAACTTACTGTCCCATCAGCTCCATGCCATGGTCACCGGCTACCAAGAGCTCCCAGACTGTCCAGAGGAAGCCCCAGATCCATCTGTGCACAACTTGGAAGTACCTGAATGGACCGCAAGATCAAATCAGTAGAAGAGCAAAGAGAAATCTTTCTGCTCAGATTCTGAGGGGGAATCAGAGCTTATAGAGTCTGCAAGTACTGAAGACCATGATGAGGATGAGGTGAGGGGAAGGGCAGTAGGAGTGATCAGAGTGAGGAGAATTCTTCTTGGATGATGGTGATGATTCCAGCAGTAGCTTATCAGAGTCGGAGATGACAGCAGAGTCTGAGGAAGAGCAGGTGAATCCTGCCTCCTAGAGGAAAACTAAAAAACAAACAAAAATCCAGTGGCAAAAGTGCCCCTGCAGCCAATATCTCCCCGCTAGATCGAAAGTATTTCCTCCCTCCCAGTGCCTGGCCGATCGCTCCTCCCATGGTTGTGTCCAGCACTCTGGCTGCTGACCAAGAGGACCTGACACTCACAGACTCCCCCTGGTTCCTTCACTCCTGATTTCAATATCTGCTGTTGGGAGGCAGGAGCTGCTGCCCCTCTTAGCTGGTGTGGGGCTGTTTGTGAGCTACACCCTCAGCAGCCAGCCTTTTTCCCAAGACTTTCACGGGGTGGCTGAGCACATCCACTTCTCCATCAATCATCAGCATCCTGAAATTGAACACCTACTGCTCAGAGAATCTGCAACTGCTGTAATGGCCATTAACTTCTGTGACTCAGTGTAGGTAGCCAAGCTTCCAGCTTCGAACCCAGATCTGATCATCTCCATCCAGCCTCAGGGGAGCTGATGGTCCCACCATTAGCTGGGTTGTGTTCCTTGTGGGGCACGTGGTGGGTACAGGTTTGCAGGAAGGACACAGACCAGTGGGAGCCTAGTCCTGCTGACCCTTTAATACTTCGCCCACTCGAGCTGCCCAGCTGACAGTCAACAATAAGAAGACAGTGATGGACACCATGATGGTGATGGATGTGTTGCAGGCTCTGACCCAATGATTCCCAAATGCTGAGAATTTGTTCCCCACCTGTCTCTCCCTCATGAAATCTGGGCTGTTAGCCACCCTCCTCCTCTTTATTTCTCTCTCTCTCTCTCTCTCTCTCTCTCTCTCTCTCTCTCATATCAAACTCATTAGGCTAGATAGCATCCACTGTGTCCTCTGTCCCTGTGGCATTACCAGGCACCCCCTCTGCCCCAATCCTCCTCCCCGTAGGTTCCTTAGTGAGCTGTGCAGAAGGCAATAACAAATGCTTCTTTCAGTTCTCCTATTTTTTTCTGTAGCTATTATAGTAGCAAAATCTCAATAAAAAGTCTTATCCTTAATGTATGCTAGAAAACACATTATATAATACATATGATGAATATTAAATAGACTTATTGTGGTGATTATTTGCAATATATGTAAATATCAAATCATTATTTTGTACACCTGAAACCAATACAATGTCATACATCAATTATGTTAATACTCTGCTGCTGCTGCTGCTGCTAAGTCTCTTCAGTCGTGTCCGACTCTATGCGATCCCATAGATGGCAGTCCACCAGGCTCCCCTGTCCCTGGGATTCTCCAGGCAAGAACACTGGAGTGGGTTGCCATTTCCTTCTCCAATGCATGAAAGTGAAGAGTGAAAGTGAAGTCGCTCAGTCTTGTCCAACTCTTAGTGACCTCATGGACTGCAGCCCACCAGGCTCCTCCATCCATGGGATTTTCCAGGCAAGAGTACTGGAGTGGGGTGCCATTGCCTTCTATGATGTTAATACTCGATAACAAATAAATAAAATGGGTATTTCTGGACTGCAGTCCAGAACGTTAGATCAGAATATCTAGATGTGAGCCTGAAAGTGAAAGTGTTAGTTGCTCAGTCATGTCCAAATCTGGGACCCCATGGACTATAGCTAGCCCTCCAGGCTCCTATGTCCATGGGATTCTCCAAGCAAGGATACTGGAGGGGGTTACCATTCCCTTCTCCAGGGGATCTTCTAGACCCAGGGATCGAACCCTGGTTTCTCACATTGTAGGCAGATTCTTTACTGTCTGAGCCAACAGGGAAGCTCTAGATGTGAGTCTAGATACCTTCATTTAAAAAGTGTCTGACATAATTTTACAACATATTCGAGTTTAAACCTGTGAGGTATGCCGTAGATGCCTCTTGTTTTAGCAGAGTACCCCCTTCTCTGCCCTGGGCTCTTTCACATGGGACCAACCCTTCAGAAAGAACCTTCATAAATTGGGATTGAGGTACCAGAAGAAACTATGATAAAGTAAGAGAACTGAGACCTCTGGAACCTGTCTCTTCTACACTAGCTAGTTTATAACAATTAACCAAATGAGTACCTACTAAGACACATTCAGGAGAGGCAATCTTGGAAACAAAGAAAAGTGGAATTTCTGACCATAAAGGGTTTATAATCTGATAGGAGACAGTTACACATTAAAAGTATGTGAAGAGATAATCTAATCATCCTAATTACTTGGATAATTGTTTTGACTTTCTTTTCTGTTTTGATTATAGAGAGAGAAGGTCTGAATAGAGTCTTCTAACCTCTAGTCTAGGATTTTCTATTAAATATCTTAAGTGCATCATTATAAACTAGTCTAGACTTTCTAGTCTCTTTTCAAGAAAGTTCTTTTGATTTACTCTATGCATTTTTTTTTTTCTCCTTGCAGGGCATGTCTTTTTGAAGGTGAGCACCTATTGCAATTGTGAAGTATGATGCCTGAACGTGAAAGTCAGTCATTCAGTCTTGTCCAATCTTTGTGACCCCATGGACTATACAGTCCATGGAATTCTCCAGGCCAGAATAATGGAGTGGGTAGCGTTTCCCTTCTCCAGGAGATCTTCCTGACCCAGGGATAGGACCAAGGTCTCCTGCACTGCAGGTGGATTCTTTACCAGCTGAGCCACAAGGGAAGTCAAAACCGTAGTATATATGGAACTTTAAGGTATGTCTAATTTCAGGTATCTTGGATCATTTCTCAAATTATTGAAAGAGTTCAGAAATTCCATCACTTTGAAATCTCCTACTGTTTTTTCCCTCAAAAGCAATATAAGATACCTTTCATTCATTCCTTCCAAGTCATAAACTGAGAGTCATCTATATCTTTGGATACTAAAGATAATTAAAACTTGGTGCTTGTTCTTGTGGAGCACAGCCTAAGAGAAAAGGCAGGTATATAAATGACCATGTACATTAATTTTGGGGAAAAAATTATCTAATCTATCTATCTCTTTACCTCTCTATATAAAATTGCCTTGGAGAATAAATCTTTTAATTTGGGGGGAAAAACTATCTATCTGTCTATATAGCTATATAAAATCACCTTGGAGAATATATCTTATCACCTGTGCTTGGCAGATAATGTTAATTTTAGAATGCATGAAAAAATGAAATTACTATACTGAAAGTAGTTCCCTATAAGTTGGGAGGAGAGGGAGCACACATTTTACGCCATGGGGGATATGGGCAGGCAACAGATAAGGCAAGGAATCTTATTTTAGCAGTGGAGAGGTAAAGAACCTATAATGATCTATTCTGTGAAAGGAGTGTGCTCCTTAAATAATCACTATCTGACATGCTTTTTCCATTTGATGACTAGATTAACTGTGACACAATAGGATTTAGGGCATTGGGTGAGGGAAGGAAGAAGAGCTCTCAACAGAGGATGGAAATAGGGCTAGAGTACAGGGTTGCCTGGCCCCACCAACTAGAGATGTCATTGTGAATGGAAGCACCCATCAAAGAATTTTTAGTGTGGAGTCCTGGGATGTCTTCGTTTGTCACCCCAGACTTCTAGCGATAGTAGGAGTCTCAGATGCTAATTGCCATCACGAGTTCCTACATTTACACACTGAAAACTATGACATAATCCTGGAGGAATACAAGGAGATTGGGGAAGACAGATCTCTTCAGTCCTGCTGTGAGAGTAGAGATAAGCAAACCCAAAGCAAACCTGACAACTTTCCCTTTAATTGATTTAAATTAGGAATTTCTCCAACTTCCAAACTGTTTTCTAATTAAGTTCGATATGAATGATGGCCCATATTGCAGGTGGTTGAAAGGTGAGTTTTCTAAAGTAATAATGAAGCAGGAATGTGATCTACTTTTCTGGAGGTGTAATGCTATTCAGATGACATCTTTCAACATTTTGGGGAGGTGGTGGTGATTAGCTTATTTCAGGTTTTTAATAAAATAAGAAATCCCACTCAAAAATCCTTCCAAATACTAAGGCTCATCTTATAAATAATTTTAATGAGATTTATTTTTATTCACTTTAAAAATTGATATGTGCTCATGAGAAAATATTTGGGATATAGAAAATAGAAAAATAGGGAAAAAATGAATACCCAGAATAACAGATATAGTCACTGATAAAAATTAACATTTTCAGTATACTTTTCTCATGCTTTACAGTTTAAACTATAAATAATTTTGATATCATACTAAATAATGTATCTATAAAGCATATATCTTTTCATGTAACATAAAACAAATGTTTCCATACTATTACAGTATTTTGCAAAGGTGAATTTAATCCTTGAATAGCATTTCTTCATATAAAGCATGCCGTAAGCTATTTGTCCACTACTCTTTTTTCAATTTTAAGCATCATTTCCAAGTATTCAATATTTTGAATAAGGTTACACTATATATCTATGTGCATATTTTAACTTTTCATTGTTTTTGCTTTTTGGGGGTTGTTGACCTCTGAGCACTTATTTACAGAAGTAGTTTTTCTTAATATTTGCTCATTTGTCTCGAACACTGAAGCTGGATTTCTATATATTTGATTGATGAGAGGTAGAATATTTCCATGTGTATTTTTCAATCAGTATTTCTTCTCATAAATTGTCTATTCAATTTTTTTAACATATGAAAACAATGTTATCTACTGTGTGTGTGCTCAGTCACTCAGTTGTGTCCAACTCTTTGCAACCCCATAGACTGTAGCCCACCAGACTCCCTGTCCACGGAATTTTCCAGCCAAGAAAACTGGAGTGGGTTGCCATTTTCTTCTCTAGGGGACCTTCACGACTCAGGGATTGACCTTGTGTCTCCTGCATTGACAGGCAAATTCTTTACCACTATGCCATTTTTTAAATGATATAATTGGGTTTTGGATAGATTTTTCAACTACAAACATGCATGAAAACTCACTCTGTGTAGCTATACTATTCAAAAAATTTTAGTAAAATTACCTCAAATCGAACAATAGCAGAAACTCCCTCCAACACACACATATACTCACACTTCTCTTAAGTTCTTGTGGCCGGACCACTTACAAAGTGACCACAACAGACTGACAGGAGAAAAAGAAACTGATTTTAACTTGTCCACAAAGAGGTCTCATAGAAACAGGAGGTAAATTAAGGCATGGCCACTGCAGGCCAATTTTCTACTTTTAAGACAAAGAAATACATTTGTGAGGAATTGACATGACAAAGAAACTAAGACTTTGGGTGATTCATTAGTGAAGGATCTAATCAGAGTTTGGGTTTGAGGGTATTAAATTAAAGAAGTAACAAGGTTTGTTTATGCAGGCTTCTCAGCCCTAATGAATTTCCTATCTCTGGTGATAAGGGTGTCCTTCCACCTGCAGACTGAAGCAAGGCACCTTTCATGTAAGAGATTTAGTTCCTGCTTTCAGGGAGACAGGGAAGAGGGTCAAAGTGTCACTTGCATTGGCTGTTTCTTAAGTAACTTTGATTCAAAATAATCAACATGCCTTAAGCCATATTTTGGGGTGGCATGCACTGAGCCTCAGCAACACTCACCCCTTAACCCATTCTCTATACTTCTTTCTCCCTTAAGTAATCTACATGGCATGTTCCATTTTGCATTCAGGAAGTGTGGACCCTGACTCTCTTCCAGGGGTGTGTAGGTTGATTTTGAGACATGGAGAGGAAAAAAAAAAAAGAGGATTTATCTCCTAGACTCTCACTTCTCATTCTTCTCCCTGCAACACTAAACACACACTACTGGCAAGAGGACAATTAGATGTCACTGTTCAGAGATTCTGATTTTCTTTTGAAAACTGCTGTGTTTTAGAGAAGCTGGTTGGATTCTCTAGGAGAAGAAAGTTTTAAGAAACTGTAAAAGCAACTGACATATGAAACCTCTGGTTAGGGCAATATTTGTGCTTCACAGTCCATCCAAGAAAAATAAATATATAAATAAGCAAATTAAATGTATTTATTTTCTTCATAAGGGAGAATACTGAACATTCAATGAAATCAGTTTTGCACACACACGGCTTATCTCTCTGCACTAACTCTTTATTATGATAATTTTCTACAGTGGTTTCAAAGGTTTTAGCTTTATTGTTTCTGCTACTAAGATGACTGGTCACTAATAAAAATATCTAAAATAACAGATATTCCTTTATGAGTCAATGCACATGTTCATACCTAGCTAATATGAAAGGGAATTTGCTCTTGGGTAGATCTATAAAAGTGCATTTTTCTATTAAAAAACAAAAACAAAAACAGAAAAGTACAGGTCATTTTCTTAGCCAATTGCTCTATAAAATTTGAGATGGGTTTCTGAGGTAAAAGGGGAATTAAAATAATTCAATAAGAAAATTATACCTAAAATTTCTATTTTTTAATTCTTAGTAAAATGAAATAAAATGAAAATATAAGATTCAAAATAAATTTGAACTATGAATATAACATGAATTGTTAGTAATGTTATTTTCTCTTGCTAGATAGTAAGTAATTGGGATTCATTTCTCATTCCATTTCTCTTTCAAGCTTCTTTCCTACAGGTATTGCTTCCACGAGGGATATTTATTTTCATTTATTTTCAACCTTCTGACCTTAGCTTCCTTGATAGAAAAATAAGATTAATATTTTCTACTTCACTGCATCTCTGTGAGGATTATAACAGAATTATATGTAAATTAAAGATCAGGATACCTAGCATTTGATAGGTACTCATTAAAATATATTTTGATCAGGTTTATAATTTAATTAACTATAAATTATATATGGCATAATTCATAATTTTTCCATCTTTTTTATATTTGGGGTGATGAGTACCATCTACCACTTTAGTACTTCAGAGAAAATGGTAAAAACCTAAGAAAGACAGTCTCCATTTTGAAAACTTAAAGAAAAGGATTGATTCATTTCCCTCAACAATGATGTGTTTTTTAAGAGAGGATCAATACAGTGAAATGCAGAAGAGAATTTCTCTTCTGATCATTGATGAAAGGAAATATTAGCCATACTTTAAACATATGTGGCCAGCAAAGAAAATAGGGAATGACATTGTAGGATCCATAGTAAAGAAACAAAATGGTAATTTAGAGGAAAATGCAGAAGGGCCTCTTAAGGGTGACTCGCAAACCATGCCTTTGTTAAGTGTCTGTGTGACTGTGAAACTGTCAGGATTTGTTTAGCTAATCACTCTAACTTGTTAAAATTTTAACCCTGGCTCCTTTTGCAGCATTTCAAGATTCATAATGTTCCTTTTATTATTTGTTTCCTGTGCTTGAAAAGATGATCTCACATGAATATTTCTTATAATTTAACAACATAAGGGCATTTATTCACTCTCTGACCCACCACCCTCCACTAGTTGAGCTATAGGTTCTTATTCTAGCAGACTGCCTCTGTCCTCTTGTCTTTGACTTGGATTTCTAGATGTATTCCACGATAAATAAAGCACACAAGTACTGAGGAAATGGACTTGAGTTGAAGAGGAGGAAATGCCATTGGTCATTTTGAGGGAAATGGCAAAATTGTTGAACATTTATAGAAATAATGTGCTAAGAAATTTAGTATTACCTTATTGAGCATTCATTACAGTGTTCCAATATAGTCATTATTTGTATATCCATTATGTAGATGAAGAAACTGTCTTAAAAATATTAACAATTTATTCAGTGTATACAACCAGTATGTTTTCAATAAACCCTGGCTACTCCTGAACATAATGGCTGTTATTAAGAAAAAAAACCTACAAGGTTTTTGAGCATCAAAACTCAGGAAATTCATCAACTTTCCCAAGTTTATATTGGTAAGTAAGTGACATAAAGGCATTTGACAACAAGCCTATAAATTTGATCTGAAATCTAAATCTAAAATCAGTTCTTGACTTGTTTATAATGTATTTCTTTACATATTTATCTGTTAATGGGTATGTAAATGATATAAACACAAAATAAAGCTTGGAGTTTCCCCCGTAAGATCAAATCCTATCAGGAGAAATAAATTTGATATTAAAAAACATCTAAATGAAAGTGAAAGTGGAGAGTTACAAAGTTGGCTTAAATCTCAACATTCAGAAAATGAAGATCATGACATCTCGTCCCATCACTTCATGGGAAATAGATGGGGAAACACTGGAAACAGTATCAGACTTTATTTTGGGGGGCTCCAAAATCACTGCAGATGGTGACTGCAGCCATGAAATTAAAAGACACTTACTCCTTGGAAGGAAAGTTATGACCAACCTAGATAGTATATTCAAAAGCTGAGACATTACTTTGCAGACTAAGGTCCGTCTAGTCAAGCCTATGGTTTTTCCTGTGGTCATGTATGGATGTGAGAGTTGGACTGTGAAGAAGGCTGAGCGCTGAAGAATTGATGCTTTTGAAGTGTGGTGTTGGAGAAGACTCTTGAGAGTCCCTTGGACTGCAAGGAGATCCAACCAGTCCATTCTGAAGGAGATCAGCCCTGCGATTTCTTTGGAAGGACTGATGCTAAAGCTGAAGCTCCAGTACTTTGTCCACTTCATGCGAAGAGTTGACTCATTGGAAAAGACTCTGATGCTGAGAGGTATTGGGGGCAGGAGGAGAAGGGGACGACAGAGGATGAGATGGCTGGATGGCATCACGGACTCGATGGAGGTGAGTCTGAGTGAACTCCAGGATTTGGTGATGGACAGGGAGGCCTGGCGTGCTGTGATTCATGGGTTCGCAAAGAGTCGGACAGGACTGAGTAACTGAACTGAACTGAAAGTATAATATATAATGATTGTCACCAGATAAGAACAACAGAAATGTTCTATTTCATCATGAGATGTTTTATCTCATCACAACTATGATATGAAGTAAGAGAGGAGAGATTTGAAAAACCTGAATGAGAAATGAATAGTCCTCTAGTCACTTTCTAAAGTGGGATTAAGTAAGAAGATCTGTATTAGCAATTTTGAAATCAAAGTCAGAATTGATCATATAACCATTCTAGAAGAAGGATGCTCTTAATTTAGCCCATGGTGATATAAGAAAATGTTAATAGTTCAGTCTCCATCTGCAAAAAATATTTGAGTAATATTAATAATGACTTTTTTTGAGGGCGGGTCATTTGCAGAATCTCAATTCCCCAGCCAGGGACTGAACTTGGGTCACAGCAATGAAAGCCCAGAATCCTAACAACTAGGTCACCAGGAAACATTTAATCATGACTTCTGAAATTTACTTTAGGCTTAATATTTTTTTAAAAAAAATGCCTTGCCTGAGAAATTATGGAATAAAAACAAAAATAATTGGAATGGTTCTTAATGTGTTTAATATTCTGAACTACTTGGAAGAATCTTTACAACAATTTGCATATTATATTTCATTCAATATAGAAACTACATTTAAAAAGATTTTAATTATATAATGTCTAAGAAATACAGTTTCAATGATTCCCCTACTTGTTAATAGGATGTTTACTCTCTTTGTTGTACTAACTTGGTATTTTTAAAAGGATAAATTTGGGGGAGTTATTCACCTATTTAATCCCTGGCTCTTCTACTTACTTGCTTTGTTTGTAAATCTTCTGAAACCATTTTTTCATTTACAAAAAGAGGGTTTATGTTCTGGGGATTAGTGGATTAAATAAAATGTATTCATTAAAAAAGTAGCCTGGTTTCTAGGACCTAGCAAACACTTAACCACATGTTCCTTTTCCTTGGATAAAATACCCGCTATTATGTCTGGTTGATAATGGTTATTCAGAACTCATGACCTTCCTGTGAAAGTGAAAGTCACTCAGTCACATCCAACTGTTTGTGACCCCATCAACTATACAGTCCATGGAATTCTCCAGGCCAGAATACTGGAGTGGGTAGCTGTTCCCTTCTCCAGAGTATCTTTCCAACCCAGGGATCAAACCCAGATCTCCCACATTGCATTGCAGGCGGATAGCCATTCTAAGTCTCCCCAAAATTAATAGATAATAGATAACTAATAGAATATATGTTGCTCTAACTTTACTTGTGACACCTTAGTTGTCACATGTTTGATTTCCAAGCAGGGGCTGAAACATTCTTGAATCTTCCTCTTTTTTCTCTCATTCAGTTCAGTTCAGTTCAGTCGTGTCTGACTCTTTGCGACCCCATGAATCGCAGCACGCCAGGCCTCCCTGTCATCACTCCCCGGAGTTCACTCAGACTCACATCCATCGAGAACGTGATGCCATCCAGCCATCTCATCCTCGGTCATCCCCTTCTCCTGCCCCCAATCCCTCCCAGCATCAGAGTCTTTTCCAATGAGTCAACTCTTCACATGAAGTGGACAAAGTACTGGAGCTTCAGCTTTAGCATCAGTCCTTCCAAAGAAATCGCAGGGCTGATCTCCTTCAGAATGGACTGGTTGGATCTCCTTGCAGTCCAAGGGACTCTCAAGAGTCTTCTCCAACACCACAGTTCAAAAGCATCAATTCTTCGGCGCTCGGCCTTCTTCACAGTCCAACTCTCACATCCATACATGACCACTGGAAAAACCATAGGCTTGACTAGACGGACCTTAGTCTGCAAAGTAATGTCTCAGCTTTTGAATAAACCATCTAGGTTGGTCATAACTTTTCTTCCAAGGAGTAAGCGTCTTTTAATTCATGGCTGCAGTCACTGTCTGCAGTGATTTTGGAGCCCCCAAAAATAAAGTCTGACACTGTTTCCAGTGTTTCCCCATCTATTTCCCATGAAGTGATGGGACTGGATTCCTCACTGTGTCAGCTGTGAACTATAAGATACACTAGGTATAGACTAAACAAAACACACATCAGCAGTGACTTGTAAATAATGAAAGTTATCATTGTCATTAAAGACCAGCTCAGCTGTGAAGTAACTGATTTTAAGTTTAATGAATAAATGAGGCACTCTGCTAATATTTAACTTTCATTTTCTGACAAGCAGCATGTAAGGAGTAGCTTTTAAAATTTCACAGGAGAAGAGAGAAATCTGGATATATTTTCTCAGGAAGGGAAAGATAAAACAACTGGGAGAAGAGACAAAAATTAAATATAGGAACAGAAGGACAAGTGGTGAAAAGGAAGATGCCTGTATCAAAAATTTTGGTGACCTGCAAGTCCAGTAGTATTATGATTTGCAAAGATTTAAAAGAGAGAAAATAGGGACTTCTCTGGTGGCCCGGTGGCTACAACTCTGTGCTCCCAGTGCAGGGGGGCAGGGTTCTATCCCTGGTCAGGGAATTAGAGCCCACATGCCATAACTAAGAGTTCATATACCACAATTAAGACCCGGCACAGCTAGAAAAGTAAATAAGTGCTTCTAAAAATTAAAATAACATCCTGTTATTTAAAAAGAGAGAGAGAAAATAATCACTTTGTTCTTAGACTGTTGAGAGATAATGCTTTTAACCGTTCTTTAATGAACTTCTTTGGAAGAGAATCATGTATTTTAGTTTGATGTAAAAGTAAGTGTGATTTTGCATTGTTGAACTTTGCTTTTTGATATTAGAATGTACTCTTAAATAAATGTGGTTGTGTTATAAATCATTTTTATTACATTTCTCCCTCGATGTCTTTTTGCTAAGGACTTATTATTTGCTGTTTATTTTATATTCATTTTAGACTATAGAAATGATGTTAGGAAAAAAGCAAATTTGAGCAATTTTTTAATTCAAGTTCAAAATGAGCCTTAAAGCTGTAGAGACAACTCAAAACATCAACAATGCATTTGGCCTAGGAACTGCTAATGAACATACAGGGCAGTGGAGGTTCAAGATGTTTTGCAAAGGAGACTAGAGCCTTGAAGATAAGGAGCACAGTGGCCGGCCATTGGAAGTTGACAATGACCAAATTGAGAGCAATCATCAAAGCTGATTCTCTTACAACTACACGAGAAGTTTCCAAAGAACCCAGTGTTGACCATTCTGTGGTCATTGTGCATTGGAAGCAAATTGAAAGGTGAAAAAGTTCGATAAGGGTGCCTTGTGGAACTGACTGCAAATCAATAAAAACGTCATTTTGAAGTGTCGTCTTCTCATATTCTATGCAACAATGAACCATTTCTCAGTTGAATTGTGATGTGCAAAAAAAAAAAAAAAAGTTATTGTATATGACAACAGGCAATGACCAACTCAGTAGCTGAACCAAGAAGAAGCCCCAAAGCTCTTCCCAAAGCCAAATTTGCATCAAAAAAATGTCATAGTCACTGTTTGGTGGTCTGCCACCAGTCTGATTCACTACAGCTTTTTGAATCCCAGGGAAACCATTACATCTGAGACGTACGTTCAGCAAATCAATGAGATGCACAAAAACTACAAACCTGCAGCTGGCATTGATCAACAAAAAGGACCCAGTTCTTCTCCATGATGATGCCTGACCCCATGTTGCACAAACAACACTTCAAAGTTGAAAAAATTGAGCTATGAAGTTTTGCTTCATCTGCCATATTCACCTGACCTCTTGCTAACTTACTGCCACTTCTTCATCATCTTAAAAACTTTTTGCAGGGAAAATGCTTCCATAACCAGCAGGACACAGAAAATGCTTTCCAGGAATCCATCAAATCCTGAATCACAGATTTTTATGCTACAGGAATAAACAAACATTTCTTGTTGGCAAATATGTGTTGATTGTAATGGTTCCTATTTTGACTAATAAAGATGTGTTTGAGCCTAGTTATAACGATGTAAAATTCATAGTCCGAAGCCGCAATTACTTTGTACCAACTAAATAGCTCTCAAAATACATATGTGAGTTTATCATCCCAGGTTTAAATGTCATAAGAGCAAGAGGGAAAGAACAGAAGGAACATATATGTAGATGGAACACCTACCTGTTTCTAGGTGTTTGTACCCATGATCATTGTTGTTTAGTCGCTAAGTCTTGTCTGACTCTCTTGTGACACTATGGACTGTAGCCCACCAGGCTCCTCCGTTCATGGGACTTCCCAGGCAAGAATTCTGGAGTGGGTTGCCATTTCCTTCTCAAGGGACTCTCCCCAACCCGGGGATCAAACCTGCATCACCTGCTTGGCAGGCAAATTCTTTACCACTGAGCCACCTGGGCTTCCCACTAAATATATATATATATAATTTATTTGCTATTTATTTTTCCCTGCACTGAGTCTTCATTGCGTATGTGGGCTTTCTCCAGTTGCAGCAAGTGGGGACTACTCTCTAGCTGTGGTGCTCAGGCCTCTCATAGCAGTGGCTTCTCTTGTTGAGAAGCACAGGCTTCAGTAATCATGGCCTGTGGGCTCAGTAGTTGTGGATCCAGGCTCCAGAGCACAGCTCAACAGTTGTGGCACATGGGCTAAGTTGCTCCACGGCATGTGGGATCTTCCCAGATCAAGGATCAAACCCATGTCTTCTGCATTGGCAGGCAGATTCTTTACCATTTAGCCACCAGAGATGGGCCTCTCCTTTGAGGCAAGTACAGTTGAAAGAATTGAGACTCACAGGTATTTGACATAATCTCAAGGTTGCAGATTAATATATGACCACTAAGGATTAGCATCTAGGTTGACTAGTTTGACTCCTAAATCCATGGTTTTCCACTTCACTGCTTTGCAGTGAAGATTTAGGTGGAGATTTAGTCTAATTGGTCACTGATTCGCCATATTTCCCTCTCTCTTACAAAGGAATAAGTACTTGCATCCTAGAGATAAAGCACTTACTAAATACATAAATAAGGGAACACTTCCAAACACGTTTTCAAAACCCAATCATAGTCAAAGAGGATTCTCGTAAGGAAATAAATAACCAGTATACAGGAGATGGTGGGTATCGTTCACTGAAACACTGTTCTGGGGAGAGAGGGAAGGACAAGCTTGCCTGACCCAAGAGTTAAATCTCCATTGTTGGAATGTAAGTATCATGTTTAAGGATTCTGACACTGCTGCACATTCAGCTTATGTCATAAACCTCCTTAAGCCAAGATCTGAGAATCTGGCTTCTGCCTAATTAGATAACATTGCTCTTAGGGCAAATGTGAAAGTCACTTTTCCTGATACTTACAGTCATTTGCTTTGCCCTTTTCATTTGCACATAGCTTTTCTTGAACTTTTCTACTGAAATAAGCACTCTTGAGAATGATCTATATTATATCACAGATAAATGCAAAATGTAGATTCTGGGCCTTTAAGGTAGAAGAGCTGAGACTTACCTATGTTGAAGGAAACATCCCTCTTCATAACTTTGTTTCTTACCTTTTCACAGGTAAAAAATATAACAGATTTCCCTCTGGTTCAGAAGGATTCAAAAAAATTCTGAAAAGCCTATGTGATAAGCTTGGCATGCTGCCATCCATGGGGTTGCAAAGAGTCAGGCATGACCTAGTGACTGAACAACAGCAAGCCTGTAGCAATATTATCAAAACAACAGAGCCAATATTTTATTATCAAGTTACTTAACAGATTATATTGGTACTTAGATACTTTTTATCCTTTAAAGTAATGCCTGTGTTAGTCCAGCTTGGTTTAGCTAAGTGTAATTTAGTGTGGCTTAGGGCTTCTCTGGTGGCTTAGATGGTAAAGAATCCACCTGCAATGCAGGAGACCCAGGTTTGATCCCTGGATTGAGAAGATCCCCTGAAGAAGGAAATGGCAACCCACTCCACTATTCTTGCCTGGAGAACCCCATGGACAGAGGAGTCTGGTGGGCTATAGTCCATGGGGTCACAAAGAGTTGGAATGAGTGACTAACACTTTCGTTTTACAGTTTTGATTCAAATTCTCCTTCTTCACCAAGGTCTAGTTGCTCTGTGGAGTGTCCACAGCAGTGAGGTGGGGAAGTAAAGGCATGGAATTTCCTATAAAATCTCAAAATAAAAGATGTTTTTACCTTAAAAAGAAAAAATACACCTTGAAAACCATTGACTTCTTATACTGATCCATTTCAGATATCAAGGAGATACAAATATATATATACAAATATATAATCTATGCATTACATAGCATAGATTATCACTGATTCATTGATATTTGTATAGTGATACAAATTCATTTGATATTTGTATAGTGATACAAATATCACTATATTTGTATCAAGGAGATACATATATATATACAAATATATAATTTATGCATTACATAGCATAGATTATCACTGATTCATATAATATTCAATATTATATCATATTAGATTAGATTTTGTTTCAGATGACTTTCAGACTCAGGACAACACTCCTCTTTCATCTCTCATTATTATAAAAGATCGTTCTTATTTTATCCCTCACTACTTCCTTTCCCCTTTAATAACGATAAGTACGTTTACCATGTTTATTAGTCTATTTCTGTTTTGTATACAGATTCATTTGTACATTTTTTTTTTGGATTCCACATACAGATGATATCATATAAAATGTGTCTTTGGCTTAGGAGTATGGGTTAATACATACAAATTATTATACATAAAGTAGATAAGCAACTGGATTTACTCTGTAGCATAGAGAGCAAGCTCAATATCTTATAATAACCTTTAATGGAAACTAATCTGAAAAACATGTAACTAAATCATCTTGCTGTACACATAGTATAAAACTATCACCATATTGTTAATGACTGTATTTCAGTTTAAAAAAATTTCTTACAAAATATAAGGAAATATATATTCAGTTTTGATATGCCGGCAAATTTATTTTGGGAAGAAAACTACTACAATGTCAGAACTTGCTACAGTCTCTTGGAAGATAAGATTTCATTGCTCTGTTTTTGTTCACAATATTAATTTACATGATACAGTAACCACTATTTTGTATTAATTTTTAAAAAATCCTTAAATTGTTATTTTACACAAAATCAGCACCCCTTCCAGGCACCAGTATGTAGGAGATGCTATCTGACACAACCCATGGATGATCTGAACCATTTCAATTAGTGCTGTTTTCTGAACAACTGGAATGACTGATGTTGCTTTTGCTACTAAGGATCTGGCTGCTTCAGGAATTTTTTTGTTATTAATTGCAATGTCAGAGCTTCTAGTTTTGTATAAAATGTAAATATGAATGCTTACTATCAACATCACGATAATGATGCTGGGCTTATCTTTTCCAGGACTAGAAACATTGTCAGTTTTAGATTAATTTTAATAAGAATTAATGGCTCCTTAAATAAATGATTGTTGACAAGCAACACTTTCAGAATCAAGTATTCTCAGATGGGTGTTTGTAACTTGGAGCAACGTCTGTATATATTTATACCAATAGCTCATTAGCTTACTCATATTTTATTTAAAGACTCAGCTTTATGTCATGTTGAGACTTTTTTTGAATACCACTACAGTCAAGGCACTCTACCAGTTATTTGACATCTTTTCAATCAAATTCTTCACTATCAGTGTGGCAGAGAAACTATTGTGCTTATTTTGTATTAGAGAAAATGAAGACTAGTAAAGGCTAAAGTGTCACTGCAGAATATGTGGATTTGGTGAGCAGTTTATTTTTTTTTTTTGGAGTTGTGCATTTTAGCAGTTTATTATTTATTTCTTCTCCATGATATGCCAGATGCTTTATAAGAAGTCTATCATTTAACATCTTCAACCCTGCATGTGGAGATAAGCTTTCAATTAAATGGAAGGTACCTCTGTCTCTTTCATACACATAGAAACATTATCAGATAATTATCATCATATGATATTATGTTGCATTATGATAATCCTGCAACATGGCTAGGATGTGGGAGGGAAAGAATGCCACGTGGTTTTTACGGATATATTTCCTGAGTTATTAACATTCATGGCTTTTCTAGCAGATCACAACTCAACATTTGAAAACTTTTTATGCTTGGAATAGTAAATCATAAACAGACATTTTTGAAGGTCCCTCTGGGCACCTAAGAACACTTCTAGTGAATTGAAAACAACTATATTTGTACGTACTCTAAATTTATCTAATTTAAGTGACAGGAAAATTGTCAAGGCAGATGTAAAGTCAATCATGCAGCAGTTGGTGATGATGGCCTTTGTCAGAAAGAGGCTCCAAATTCAGAGACTAAATTCATGACCATGTTTTGTTGTTTTGTTTTACAAAATTTCAAAATTTGGGCTCTCAACTAGGAAAATAAATGAGTCTTGTTTATACATAGCCGTCAGTTTAAACATTCTCCATGGGTGGCTTAGATACTGTCTCAACCAGAGTCCCCATTATGACAGTTGGTATCACTTTGAACTTGAATTACAGTCTCAGTGGTGAAAAGTCAGAGCTTCATCCACTTATCAGTTAATCTTCTTTGTTCTACTCATTCAATGTTATTAGGCAAGGAGAAACCTTTCTATCCTTGCTGCCTTCCTTCCTTTCCTGGATACCACCCCCACCACTCACCATACAGACTTACACACATGTACCTGTATGAACCAGCCTGCAAAGATTCCCCATTTGAAGCTAAAATTTTCATGCATGAAATTCTTTTTTTTTTAATTTTATTAAATCTCTAGTGCTGTGAGAATCAGAGAATATCCTTAGTCTTTCTCAATTGGAATAAAAAACCTACTACTTTCAAAAAAGGGTGAAGTTTGTTAGAGGAATGTGGTGAGCCTCAAACTAACATTTCGTTAATACCATGTGGCAGGTCTAGTGATATGTGCTCTGTATAAATTGACTATATAGCCTTCAAAAATTATATTTGGAGTTAGTATCATTAGTTCTTCTCTACAAAAAGGAGATTATTTTTTTAGAAGCTAAGTTAGTTAAATAGTCATTACACCTTGTGTAACAGTGGACCTGAAATTTGGATATAATTCTACATTATTCCCAAAACACATCTTTCAACTTAATGCAGCACACTGTACGATGGTAAATGGAAAAAAAAAGACAAAGATTTTTCTTTAATTCTCCAGAGTTCAAATGTTCCTATTCAGAATAGGTGGCAGTGCATGTAGAAGGTTCAGACTTCAGGAGAAACAATTATACAAGACACAAGGCCCGTTACTATCTTTACAGCTGGGTTATTCTTATACTTCACGTATTTTCGGTGCATACTGCATGACAGCTTCACATACAGACATAGTGGATTATCTGGTAGGTAACTGTTTCAAACATTCTGGATATCCATTGTCTGTTCCCTGAGGTCAGCTCCTTCATAATCCTTCCTGGTCTCACAGGCCTGACACACATGGATTTAACAACAAGACCTCCTTGACCCCTGGAGTCCCACTGGGTACATCAATTGGAGAAATCAGTGGAGGTTAGAGAATAGAAAGAGATAGAGATTGTGATGTTTATACCTTTGGCTCTCGCCATGCTGGATCCAGTCTTGGAAGCATATAAACAATCCTTTTCCAAAAACCACATCCTTTGTGGAATCTCTACTACAGTTACAGCTGTTTTCAGGTTCCAATAACTCCTCCTCTCTTAAACCTCAGGCCTTAGAATGACAATACCTTCAGCTATGCCCTCTCCAGTATTCTTGCCTGGAGAATCCCAGGGATGGAGGAGCCTGGTGGGCCGCCGTCTATGGTGTCGCACAGAGTCAGACACGACTGAGGCGACTTGGCAGCAGCAGCAGCAACTATGTCTAAATCCAGATAATTATGGATAGACATACTTTGTTCATTTCCCAGGCTTCCCTGGTGGCTCATGTAGTAAAGAATCTGCCTGCAATGCAGAAGAGCCAGGTTCCGGGTTTCCTAGGTGGCGCTAGTGGTAAAGAACCCAAGCCAATGCAGGAGACATAAGAGATGTGGGTTCATCCCTGGGTCAGGAAGATCCCCTGGAGAAGGAAATAGCAACCCACTCCAGTATACTTGCTTGGAGAATCCCATGGACAGAAGAGCCTGGCGGGCTACAGTTCATAGGGTCACAAAGGGTCGGACTCGACTGAAATGACTTAGCACACACACACTCTTAATAATACCATCTTTATAAATAACCATTTCAGTAAGCTCTCTTTAATTATTCAATTTGTATATATCATCATTTTCATGCTAGGACCCTGAATCAGTTACTACAGAGGACCTTAGACGCAGCTGAAGAGAAATCTCTGAGACTATATTATAATCCCAATAAAACTTTAAAAACAAAAAAGATGGCTGAGGTGATCACCACTGAGACAATGGCTTTAGAAAATAATTCTGTGACGTGTTTTCCTTCTTATCATAATTACAGTGGATATGCATACATCTAGCTCTCAACTAATGACATGGTTCTTTTTAAAAATCTAAATCTGTATAGAATTTCTCCCTCAGATAAATATCAATTCAGTTCAGTCGCTCAGTAGCGTCCGACTCTTGGCGATCCCATGAATCGCAGCACGCCAGGCCTCCTTGTCCATCACCAACTCCCAGAGTTCACTCAGACTCACGTCCATCAAGTCAGTGATGCCATCCAGCCACCTCATCCTCTGTCGTCCCCTTCTCCTCCTGCCCCAGCATCAGAGTCTTTTCCAATGAATCAACTCTTCACATGAGGTGGCCAAAGTACTGGAGTTTCAGCTTTAGCATCATTCCTTCCAAAGAAATCCCAGGGCTGATCTCCTTCAGAATGGACTGGTTGGATCTCCTTGTAGCCCAAGGGACTTTCAGGCTGCGATAGTGCAGGAGCAGTGGAGAGGAGCTGCCCCACGCCAGAGGCCAGCGGCTGCGGCCGGGAGGAGCAACCCCACATCCAAGGAGTGGTGGCTGCGTGGGCCCCAGAGGGCCTAGAGGATCTATTCCAGATAAATATATGTAACCCTAACAAATCACAATTTCACATATATCCTAAAACATATACAACATGGTATTTTATTTAAGAAAAATTGATTCCAGAAAAAAAGCAACAATAGAAAAATTCCCAATATCACCAGCATCTCTTATATAAATTTAAAGGAGATCCAATTAATATTCCAAAGCAACACTTCATCATATACTTTCTTATTTACACTGAGATTATCTCTCTACTCACCACTGCCGAAGCCACCCACTTGCTTAAACAGTAATTCATCATAAAGAATATTCCTTGAATTGAATTTCCAGCTTAGAGACTTTATCTAACTTTTTATACCTCATTCTGTTTCTTCCTGTTTCCCTATTAGGTTAGGAGACAGTATATGTTGAACAAATAATCCTTTGCAGTTTAGGTTTCAAGGTGTCTTCGGGAAAGTGAAACTCCTAGTAGACACTCAGAAAGTAATGGGCCTCAAATTAAAAATCAATGCAAAGTAAAAAATTGCTAACAAAAAGAAAACTAAAAACTAAGGGAGACAAATCTATATTCAAAAAGCTCTGAAATCTAAGAATTGATAAAATGAACTTACTTACAAAACAGAAACAGACTCACAGACATAGAAAACAAAATTTTTACCAAAGGCAAAAGGGTGAGGGAGAGATTAATTAGGAGTTTGGGATTAAACTACCCACAATACTGTAGACAAAATAGATAATCAACAAGAATCTACTACTGTATAGCACAAAGAACTGTATACAATATCTTATAAAAACCTATAATTAAAAAGAATCTTAAAAAGAATAAATACATATATATATACTGGGTTTCCATTGTGGTTCAGAGCTAAAGAATCTGCCTACAATGAAGGAGACTGGAATTTGATCCCTGGGTCAGTAAGATCCCCTGGAGAAGGAAATAGCACCCTACTCCAGTATTCTTGCCTGGGAAATCCCACAGACAGAGAAGCCTGGTGGATTACAGTCCACGGAGTCATAAAAGAGTTGGATATGACTTAGCAACTAAACAATAATCAACAACACACACACAGACATACATATATACATATTGTTTGCTGTATACCTGAAACTAACACAACAGCGTAAATCAACTATATATCAATAAAAATAAACAAACAAAAACAACACAAAAAACACAGACATGGTCATTGACAACATTCTGATAAATGTGTACTATAAATAATCACATATATGTTTGATGTGTAAATAACATAACTTTTGCTTTGATCTGTCATTTTTATGCTTCAAAATTAAATTTTTAAAATTGTTTTAAAATATTCAATAAGGCTTAGTATAATTTACCTGCCAAATTCCTGCTTAGACATTTATGTTATTTCAATTTTTAAGCACTCTATCTGCTATTAAAATAAAACATTGGTCCATGTCTGTGATCATTTCTCTGATGGATTACTAGAGAGGACGTACTAAGTCAAGGACTAATATTTAAGTCCTTGATTTACATTGTGGAAGAGATTTCTTGAGAGGTAGAATCAATCCACACTTCTATAAGCTAAAGTGAAACTGAAAGTGAAAGTGTTAGTGGTAAGTGACCCCATGGACTGTAACCCTGCAGGCTCCTCTGTCCATGGGATTCTCCAGGCAAGAATACTGGAGTGGGTAGCCATTCCCTTCTCCAGGAGATCTTCCTGACCCCAAGATCGAACCCAGGTCTCCCGCATTGGAGGCAGATTCTTTATCATCTGAGCCACTGGGAAAGCCCTATTGGTCTATAAAATTTCCAGCTATTTATAAGGTGCCAGTTAAATAAGTAAGAAATGGCATATTGTTTTCATTTGTATTGGTGTGAAGTTTATTATGTATTTCACAGGTTTATTGATCATTTTTTGTACTCATTTAGAAACTTCTCCATTAACACATTTTGCCTATTGTACTATTGACAAACTTTTGTTAAATTTTATAGTGCTTCAAATTAGGGCATTATTTCTTTCTCATTATTTTTGCATGTTTATATTTTTGTGATTTCTTCTTAATAGGACATTTTTAGCATTTAACTTTCTACCCAAATATGTTTCCAAAGAATTTGATCATAACTATTATCAATTAATATTATTGTTCCCAAATATGTGTGGACTTGTCTGTATATATGTTTTTATAGATGTAACTTTTTTTTCACATATAAGCTCTTCATCAGGTGAAGTTTTAATACATAATATGAAAGAATAATATAATGATTTCTAAGTTTCCCCTAAGTTGTAGAATTTTTTAGAAGCATTTGTTAGATTGCCTATCAATTTTCCCACTGATTATGATAGTTCTCCCCCTGCTTCTTCAAAAATAATAAATGTTCTTTATCTTCCAAACAGGCTGAAGTCCTATTTGTTTTGTTCCATTGATCAGTTTGGTTTCATGAATTATGTTCAAATTTTTAAAATCATTTTCACTTTTATAGCATGTCCTCAGAGACAATTAGAAAAAAACCCTTAGTTTTCTTATTCACAATATCCTCAATATTTCTGTTCAAGAGGCTATTTTTAATATTTTATAAATTTCCAGACACCTTTGAGATTTTGAAGAATTTCCACAAATTAACACAAATATATATAAAATGTTAATGATGTTGGCTATTCTCCTGCAGACAGATTTAAGTTTTCTCTATCTATTCATGTGTTCTTGTATACCCCTTTTTAAGGTTTGAATCACTTTTTGTACATATTCTGCTACTCAGTTTTTGTCAGAAGTATTCTTAATTTATATATCATCAATATTCTGAATACTTTTTACAACAGGAAATAATTCAATGCATAAATGAATTCCCCATCTCATTGAAACAGTCAGAATTTCCAAAAAGTTATTAAGGATGTCTGATAGCCTACTAATTATTTCTCTTGTTCTCTATTTTAAAAATAATGCCTCTTTATTGAAGGTGTGCCTCAAATACTGCATTCAATTTCTGAGGATTGTAAGTCCCATGAAAACCCTAGTTTTTGCATGCTGTGTGCATATACCTTATCCCCTTCCCAAGAAAAAGGGATTTAAAAAATATTAGTTTATCAGAGGAAATCTATTTTTACCTAATGAAATGCCAAGATGTAATTTATTAACCTAGATGTTATTTTAGTTGTTGGTTTAACATTAACCTTATTTATCCTTCTATAAGGAAATCAAGGGGGAAAGTTACTATTTGTGAGGAAGGGCAATTGATTTTATAGATGATATCATATTACTCAGTTAAATTACTTCATTTATTACCCAATGCTCTATCAGCTTGCTCTAACAGATTAATAAATGTGCTGATATTAAAATAATAGTATATTCCTGGATTTACCTCACTTAATTATTATATAGGGTTAACATTTTGCTAATATGAATTTTTTAAAATTTCTGATGTTTTATTAAGTAATTTTACGATTCTATAAATAAGATTGTACTAAGAGTATTTTGGTGGTTTTATTTTTGTCATAAAATCCATTATAGACAGAAAGATAAATAGAATCCCATATGTAACATGGTGATAATTGCTTCCATGTTTGAAACTTTCAGAAACAATTCAAGCCCAGAGTTTGTTTTTTAGAAAGTATTTCTTTGATAATCTATTAAAAAAATCCTTCTTAATTTTTATACATTGCATTTTATTGTTTGACATTGATTGCTAGGTTCCTCCGATCTGTTGCTCCCCCTTGGGTATAATTTCCATTTGAATTCTCTGCAATGTCAGAAGTTTAATCCAGTGTTGTTACATATCAAAAGTAGAGTTAGAGGATAACTTGAGTTCCTTCTATGGGATGAATTGCATATCCACCATTAATGAACATAGACATAGTTATCTTAAAGAAAAAAAAATAGTCACAAGTATAATGCACTTCATGCTAGAGCTTTTTTTTTTTTTCTCCCCCTGAAAAGCATTTGTTTTGAATGCTTTTGAGCCTTTGAAACCTTTGAACTTTTGAAATTCACCTGAACCATTGGTTGTGTCTTTATCGTTGGAAACTACTGGGGCCAACAAAGTGGGATTGTGACCCAGGTAAGTATGAAATCTGTGTCCTTCTTGGTATTTATCTGATTGAAGAAAAAATATGTGTTCTCTTTTCACTGGGACTATTTAAGTGGGAAGATACAACCCTAAGAAGGACAGTAGTCAACTTTTCTGGCATAAGAAGAGAGTTTGTCTGCAGAATGAAGCTAAGAAGAGACAAACAATGATGAAAGACAGATGGAGATAAAAATCTTTGAGATATCTGTTTCACTTCAGCTTCTGGGACTCTAGTTCCTTTGGTTCTTGCTTTGATTCTATAAATTCCCCCAGTTTTTTCTTAGATACTGTAGTCTATACATTTTGTGTGTGTGTGTGTGTGTGGTTTAAAACTTAGTCAAGTTGGAAATTAGTTACCTGCAATGAAAGACTTAATTTTTGCCATGCAGCCTTTAAATGCTTTGTTAATGAATATTGATACAGATTACACAGATGCATAGTAATGCTACTGGTTTATTCTTTGTGAAATAGACTTTATGCTTTCTGAACAGTGAGATAATCCTTCATCTCCAAGTTTAGTCCATCATCTCTATTCTCCACGTCTACTTCGAGATTTGTAAGAGCATTATATAGATGTCTAAACAAACTCATTTTTCGGAAGCAGAGTGATGATAATGGAATTTGGTGAAGAGTTGCTGCTGCTGCTGCTGCTGCTGCTAAGACGCTTCAGTCATGTCCGACTCTGTGCGACCCCATAGACGGCAGCCCACCAGGCTGCCCCGTCCCTGGGGTTCTCTAGGCAAGAACAGTGGAGTGGGTTGCCATTGCCTTCTCCGGAAGAGTTGTTAGGGAAGTTTAATTAACAGGCCAGCAGGTGAAATTTCTCAAACACCTGCTGCATTTTTCTTGCAGCTAGTCCTCTCCATCACTCCTGCTATAATATACATTTCTATGATCCTTTCAACCTGCCCCAAATTCTGGAATATGCAATTTTATTATACTTTGTTTTCATTGAATAAAACACTGGACATTTGTTTAAATGCTTAATGTAAATAAAACCACAGGATATGGCAACCCACTCTAGTATCCTTTCTTTGAAAATCCCAAGGACAGAGGAGCCTGATGGGCTATAGTCCATGGGGTTAAAAAGAGTCAGCCTGACTCAGCAAGCACTCAGGCGCACAAATGTGCATGCACGTGCACACACATACACATACACACACACACACACACACTCACACACTGACCTGTAGGGAAGCAAAGTTCTTACTGACCTACCTTATACTCTCAGAATATACTTATTTCATCATTCTCATGAATAATGAAATATTGTAGCTTGCTCTTAATATAGTTAAAAAAAATTTCACACAGCAGATTTGCCATTTCAACTTTAGCATGTTTCCACTTTCTCATTGCATTAGGTTAGGGAAACCACAAAACACATGGTCCTTTCTCTTACAATGACACTTCTTAGTGAAGGTGGCATTTGGGTAGTACACCTACCTGCAGTGCTGACAAACTGTCTGATCTGCATAGCCCATGCCTTCTTTTAAGGAAGGTGGAAAGAGTCTATTCATCTGTCATGTCTTAACTTTAAGGTTATTTTCTCTAGAAGTCCTCATGCTGCCACAGATTAGGTTACAATTATAGGTTGTATACCTGAATAGCATATTCTGAATATGCTTATCTCCAATTATTTACTCAATGCCATATTAGATGATAAGCTCTATACGATCATGGACAATGTATAATTTGTCTATCTAGGGATTCTTATACATAAATGTATGTGCTTTATTTCTATATGAAATAGACCATATCTAGATTTTTTGATAGGGCTAAAAAAAGCCTATTTTGTTAATACAAATAAATAAAAATGAAATAAATATTTTCATCATACTGACTATATTTTGAAAAAAAAGCATGACTTTATGCACATTTATATGATATCACATCAATTCCAAGAAGGTATTTGGAGCTATAAATGGAGCATATACAATATTAATTCTTTTCTAATTAATTTTAGGCAAATACTTGGTAATGGGAACATTAGGGAATGAGTTGTCTCTTGTTATTTCCACTGCAAATGTTAAAAGGGAATCTACAATGCAAATATCCTTTCAGAACTCTGAACTTAGTCCAAATGTTTTCTTTGAGGGTGGGGTACAGTGAAAATGCAGACAGAGTGTAAATACCAGGCAGTGAAAAAAATCTTTCCTGACACTTGGTTCTGGAAGCTCAAATGCATGGACATTAGGAAAGAAGAAGGGATTTAAGGGTAAACTCACAGCAAGTCAATTGCTTCTTATGTCTTTCAATTCATTCATGTGTGAAATAATATCATAAGAAGAATCATTAGAAAGTCAGAGAATGGAGCATATGATAAATAAATTTCTGTGCCATATATACACTGCCATGTGTGAAATAGATAACTAGTGAGAAGCTGCTGTACAGCGCAGGGAGCTCAGCTCAGTGCTCTACAATGACCTAGGAGGGCAGGACGAGGGTTTGGGAGGGAGGTCAAAGGTGTTGGGGATATATGTATACATATAGCTGATCCATTTTGTTGTAGAGCAGAAACTAACAGAGTAGTGTAAAGCAACTATACACCAAATTAAAAAAAAAAATCGTGTCAGGCCAACAAACAAGAGTATGTGTGTGCATGTGTATGTATTTGCATGTGTGTGTATGCATGCAGTGCGTAGGATCTGGCAACCTACCTATTCTCTTCTCTATGTATGCTAGTTATGTTTAGAACCACAAAAATTCTGAGGACGGTATTTCTAGAATTCCAGAGATGATGTCATTCCAAAAAGCCTATTTTGAGATCACAAAGTAAAGAACCCATCTCTAATCTCACATGTAGATAAACATATCTGAGCAGTACAATCTGACAAACATATATTTGTCTGTGTTTGTTTTCCAATTACTACTCTCTGGACATTAAAAGTTGGAGAAAGTCAGCTTACAAAGCCAATTCACTGAACTGTCAATTTTGCTAAACACAAACAACTTAGTAATTTAATGTCACAGTGACTAGGCCATATTTCAAGACCCAAGTACTTATCTCAGGGGACTTGGATGTTATAATCTTGCTTAAGGCAATTATCCTAGACCTTCTAGTTCCACCTGTTTCATGGGACTTTTCCTAATTTCTTAAGGCTTGTCTGTTGTCATCACGTCACATTCAGCTTCCATTTCTTCAACTTTAGCATGCTCTTTTCTACACTGTGTGAACCATATCATCACCATTTCCTACTGTATGAGCTTAACTCTTAAGCCTTCTATTCTCATTTTCTCCATCTCTAATATTTGTATCATGCAAATTACTCCCCCAAATCCAATGAGAACACCTAGGAAACCTGAAGTCATGAATGAACCGTAAATTTTAGTAACTTGTTTTCTTCTCTTCTGGTTTCATAGATGTAGTAGTGCCACCTGGACAAATCCGTTTCCTTTCAGTTAAAAACCACTCTTCAGCCCCAATTCTACCATATCTCCTTTGGGATGTGGTGGAGATGGAAGATGGAGGGAAACAAGAGCAGACATATATCAGAGACTCAAAATTCTATTTAAAAAAAATTACAGCTAATCTAGACAATGTAAAAAGGGAAGGCCATGATAAAGATAAACCTGAATTAAACAAAAAACAAAGGAGATGATCAACTAAACCTAAAACTGATTCTTTAAAAAGCCTAAAAAAATAGAAAAGCACCTGCTAAATTTATCAAGGATGAAAGAGAGCAAAAACAACTGAACATTATGAATAAAAAAGGACTCTAAATGCACGGAAGATCTTTGTAACTCACAGAAGATTTCTAAACATAGCAATGAACATAACACTGATAATCATTTTTAAAGTGCATATATTCTCTAAAATTACAAAAAAAGTTTCATGAATACTGCCCAGTTTTAAAAAATCTCAGTATATTGATAATTACTAAAGAAAAGTAATAGGTAAAAATAAATCTCTGTTGCTCAGTCGTGCCTGACTCTTTGCGACCCCATGGACATTAGCCTGCACCAAACTTCTCCATCCATGGGATTTTCTAGGCAAGAGTACTGGAGTGGGTTGCCGTTCCCTTCTCCAGGGAATCTTCCCGACCCAGGGACTGAACCCAGGTCTCCCACATTGTAGACAGACGCTTTACCATCTGAGCCACCAGGGAAGTCCCCCCAAAAAATCCCAATAAATAACACTAAATCCAAATTGCCTGATAGGTAATAAACCTAAGCAAAATAATTTGAAGCTTCTGCTACTGTACATTTTTCCATATTATTATTATCAGCTACAACTTAAAACCCAGATATAGAATACAGGCATTAGTCATAATGAAGTATTAGGGGGTGGGGTGGGTTTGCATATGAAAATAAGGATTCAGCTTAATTCATTTATATTAACTGGTTGATAATTACTTTTACCATGAAATCCAGGCTTACACATCCCAAATCAACAAAAACAAAACTTCCTGCATTCCAGAGAAAGTTCAGTGAAGCATTATTTCAAACTTCATAGTAATTACATTTCAATAAATCATTTAAGAGGGCTTCCCCAGTGGCTCAGTTGGTAAAGAATCCACCTGCAATGTGGGAGACATGGATTTGATCCCTGGGTTGGGAAAATCTTCTGGAGGAGGGTATGGCAACCCATTCCAGTATTCTTGCCTGGAGAATCCCCATGGACAAAGGAGCTTTGGCAGGCTACAGTTCATGAGGTGGCAAAGAGTCGGACACGACTGAGCGACTAAGCAGAGCACAGCAAAGCAAATCATTCAAGAGAAGAGAAAATAAGGAGATGGCATTATCCCCAACAGAAGGGAGTAGGTGCTATTGTAAAACATATCCAAAGGAATGTAGGAAACAGAGGAAGAATATGAAGGACACTAAATGGAGATGGATTCAAAGGAAATTTTCAGAGAGGAGCTCTGTTTGACTGAAGAGATAAGTAGGATTTTGCAAGTTAGAGAAAAGAAAAGCTTTGCAGAAAATGTTTAGACAGAGAAATAGGATATGCTGAAGATAAGAAAAGCATGAAAAAGTATGATTTTTGAGGAGTAAGTGAAACACACCTTAAGTGTTGCTTTCAAAAACTCCTTAATTATCACAATACTTGCTATATGTGTTCTCTGTAAATTCAAGCGTTGAAGTTCTAGTCTTCCCTAATGGGACTGTATTTGGGCATAGGGTCTTGGAATAATTAAAGTTATAATGGGTTACAAGAGAGGCCCTGGCAGAGCGGGATAAATTGGGACCTTGGGGTAGACAGATACACACTACTATGTATAAAATAGGTAATTAATGAGAACCTACTGTATAGCACAGTGTGTGTGTGTGGGGCTGTGGGTGGGCATGAAGAAGGTGCAATCTGTAGGACATATATTAAGTTAACCTTAATAATGCATTCCAATATACAGTAGGTACAGACAAATACTGTTTGATTTCACAAGGTACCTAGAAGAATAAAATTCTTAGTGTCAGAGAGTACATTGGTAGATGCCAGGGGTTGGGATCAGGGGAAGAAGGGGAATGGGGGCTTAGTGTTTAATGGGGACAGAGTTTCAGTTTAGGAAGGCAAACAGTTGGGGAAATAGATGATGATGATGAGACTTGCACAGCAACGTGTATGTATTAGTGCCACTGAAGTCTACAGCTTTATATGGTTAAAACAGTATGTTTTATTTACATGATTTTTACCATAATCTTAAAAAAAAAAACAAAAAACAAAACAGTGAGGTCTTAATCTGGCAGGATTAGTGTCTCTGTAAGAGGAAGAGAAAGAAGCACTCCACCTCTCTCCACAGTGTAAGGACCATGAGTATGTGGCTACTTGCAAGTCCAGAGAAGAGAAGGCAGGTTGACACCTACGTTGCCAGCACCTTGGATTTCCTAGCCTCCAGAACTGTGAGAAATTAATTTCTGTTACTTAAGCCACCCAACCTCTGGTGTTTAAGTGTGGCACCTTGAACAGACTAATAACCCCTCTCAAGACTGTAATAGGTGAAGAGATATGGGGAAAACAACTCAAATAACCCTATGTTCAGATGAATCAGAAAAGAGGCATCAGGCTTGAGGAGATGGGAGATGCTTGATAGGGTCCACACAATATTAAAGCTGGGAGGATTCTTAGGGATCTCATTTTCAACTGCTTCGTTTTACACTGAAAGAAACGAGGACCTGGCTTTGCCCAAGGTTATACCTGCAGCTAGTGACAGAGGCCTGGAAGAGATTTTCCTGGTATATGCAATGGCTCATTCCTCAGAGAGAACCTAGCAGTTGTGGTTTCATCTTTGCTAAGAATAATTCCACTATCCTCCTTGCTCACATAAACTCCTTTCCCAATTCATTCTTCCTGGTGCAGCCTGATGCCTTCATTGAAGCAGTTGATTAATTACTAAGAACCATCAAACCCTGCAGTGACATCCCTTAGGCAAAGGCTGCTTCTTTTCCTGAAATGCCAATCTCAGTGAAGGTCTGAGGTACCCCATGTTTTCTGACATTCTCAGCAGTGGGGCCCCTCTGCCTGGGGCTGACTCAGTGCAAAGAGGGTCTGCTTTAACAAACAAGACACTGCTTCCCCACCAGCAGGCCTGCTGTTGCTCTTGTTTTCAATTCTCCAAAGGCAAGATCCTGCATATGCTCACCTACCGCTGCCTCAGTACAGGATCAAATAGATGAATGAGTGAGTGGGAGGAGCAGGAGCCAGTGGAATTGAAGAACAGAGCTGGCACTAAGCCAGTCAGGCCAAAGAGAAACACAAGTACTGTATCATAAAGAAAATGGAAAACCCGGGCTGAAGCCACCATCCTAAGGACAGAGTTTCTGTTTCTACTGTGCCCCCAGGCAAGGTCACAAGCAGTCAGAAAACACAGCTTTGCAATCAAATCTGAATATCACTTTACAGTCCTCAAATTCATAAAGAAACTAGTAATAATGACACCACCTGATAATGAGAAGTATACAAGAAGATGCCTTTAATCCATGTATTTATGAATATGCCCAATTTTGCCCCCTGGATGTTGTACCATTTAGAAATATTCATGAAAGACCTTTAAAAATGTCTACATATTTTGTATAGCAATTAAAAAACAGTGTTAGGAATCTGGACATACATGAGAAAATGAAGACCTAGGTGTACTATGACAGTCATGAAAATGCGCTGCTTCCATAGCTTGCTGTGGATAGGAAGATGCCAGCTGTTACCCTTCTGTAGTCAGTCTCCACTAAGTTTGCACCACTTCATGTGGGCTGCTCGAAACCAGTGATATTTCAAATATGGTGGGATTACTAAGGAGTTATCTGGTGAGATGAACTCTTTCACTGACTGATTTTAGCTTGAGGGCTCCCCTGTGACCTGGCTGAAACTTTCTTTGAACTGTGCTGAAGTCTGAGATTTTTCCTGACACAATTAACCCTCCTTCTGTTCTCATTTCACAAGAGTTAGATCTGTATTTTATTCTGAAGATTCTCCATACCTTTCCTACACCCCCAATAAATGTTTTGCTGGTCTAATCCCATCTTGTCTATTTCTTGGGAACACAAAGTAGTGCACATAAGAATATTCAAAGGCAGTTCAGGGACCTAATCAAACTTAAATGCTTTTTCAGGGCAAAGGAGGCTATAAACAAAATACAAAGACAATGTACTGAATGGGAGAAAATATTTGAAAATGATGCAATCAAGTGTTTAATCTCCAAAATATACAAATAGCTCATATAATGCAATATCAAAAACCAAACGACCAAATCAAAAAATGGGCAGAAAATCCAAACAGATATTTTCCCAAAGAAGACATTCAGATATCCAACAGGCACATGAAAATTCACTCAACATTGCTAATTACTAGAGAAATGCAAATCAAAATTAAAACAAAATATCACCTCACATCAGTCAGAAAGACTATTATCAAAAAGTCTACAAATAATAAATGCTGGAGAGGGTGTAGAACAAAGAAACCTCTCCTACACCATTAGTAGGAATGTAAGTTGGTGTACCTACTATGAAAAACAGTATAGAGCAGCCTTAAAAAATACAGCTACCATATGATCCAGCAATCCCACTCCTGGGTATAGATCCAGAAAAGACAGAAACTCTAATTCAAGAAGAAAAGATATAAGCATCTGAATGCACAGTTTCAAAGAATACAAGGAGATAAGAAAGCCTTCCTCAGCGATCAATGCAAAGAAATAGAGGAAAACAACACAATGGGAAAGACTAGAGATCTCTTCAAGAAATTCAGAGATACCAAGGGAACATTTCATGCAAAGATGGGCTTGACAAAGGATAGAAATGGTATGGACCTAACAGAAGCAAAAGATATTAAGAAGAGGTGACAAGAATACACAGAAGAGCTGTACAAAAAAGATATTAATCACCCAGATAATTACGATGGTGTGATCACTCACCTAAAGCCAGACATCTTGGAATGTGAGGTCAAGTGGGCCTTAGAAAGTATCACTATGAACAAAGCTAGTGGAGGTGATGGAATTCCAGGGGAGCTATTTCAAATCCTGAAAGATGATGCTGTGAAAGTGCTGCACTTAACATGCCAGCAAATTTGGAAAACTCAGCAGTGGCCACAGGACTGGAAAAGGTCAGTCTTCATTCCAATCCCAAAGAAAGGCAATGCCAAAGAATGCTCAAACTACCGCACAATTGCACTCGTCTCACATGCTAGTAAAGTAATGTTCAAAATTCTCCAAGCCAGGCTTCAGCAATATGTGAACCGTGAACTTCTTGATGTTCAAGCTGGTTTTAGAAAAGGCAGAGGAACCAGAGATCAAATTGCAAACATCCTCTGGATCATGGAAAAAGCAAAAGAGTTCCAGAAAAACATCTATTTCTGTTTTATTGACTATGCCAAAGCCTTTGACTGTGTGGATCACAGTAAACTGTGGAAAATTCTGAAAGAGATGGAAATACCAGAGCACTTGACCTTCCTCTTGAGAAACCTATATTCAGGTCAGGAAGCAGCAGTTAGAACTGGACATGGAACAACAGACTGGTTCCATATAGGAAAAGGAGTGTGTCAAGGCTTTATCTTGTCACCCTGCTTATTTAACTTATACGCAGAGTACCATGAGAAGCACTGGGCTGGAAGAAGCACAAGCTGGAGTCAAGATTGCCGGGAGAAATATCAATAACCTCAGATATGCAGATGATACCACCCTTATGGCAGAAAATGAAGAGGAACTAAAAAGCCTCTTGATGAAAGTAAAAGAGGAGAGTGAAAAAGGTGTCTTAAAGCTCAACATTCAGAAAACAAAGATCATGGCATCTGGTCCCATTACTTCATGGGAAATAGATGGGGAAACAGTGGAATCAGTGTCAGATTTTATTTTGGGGGGCTCCAACATCACTGCAGATGGTGACTGCAGCCATGAAATTAAAAGACGCTTACTCCTTTGAAGGAAAGCTGTGACCAAGCTAGCCAGCATATTAAAAAACAGAGACATTACTTTGCCAACAAAGGTCCATCTAATCAAGGCTATAATTTTTCCAGTTGTCATGTATGGATGTGAGAGTTGGACTGTGAAGAGAGCTGAGCGCCAAAGAATTGATGCTTTTGAACTGCGGTCTTGGAGAAGACTCTTGAGAGTCCCTTGGACTGCAAGGAGATCCAACCAGTCCATTCTAAAGGAGATCAGTCCTGGGTGTTCATTGGAAGGAGTGATGCTGAAGCTGAAGCTCCAGTACTTTGGCTACCTCATGCAAAGAGTTGACTCATTGGAAAAGACCCAGATGCTGGGAGGGATTGGGGGCAGGAAGAGAAGGGGACGACAGAGAATGAGATGGCTGGATGGCATCACCAACTCAATGGACATGAGTTTGAGTGAACTCCAGGAGTTGGTGATGGACAGGGAGGCCTGGTGTGCTGTGATTCATGGGGTCACAAAGAGTTGGACACAACTGAGCAACTGAACTGAACTGAACTGAATGTTCATACCAGCACTATTTACAATAAGCAAGACATGGAAATAATACATGTCTATTAATAGGCAATCAATTTAAGAAGATGTAAAGAAAAAAATGTATGGTATTCAGTTGCTTTATACATGTCCTACTCTTTGTGATCCTATGGACCGTAGTCTGCCAGGCTCCTCTGTCCATGGGATTCTCCAGGCACGAATACTGGAGTGGGCGGCCATGCCCTCCTCCATGGATCTTCCCGACCTAGAAAAAGAACCCAGGTTGTCTACGTCTCCTGCATCAGCAGGCGAGTTCTTTAGCACTATGATCTTCCTAGGTGGCTCAGGGGTAAAGAATTTGCCTGTAAAGAATCTGCTCCTGCAGGAGCTTCAGGAAACTTAGGCTTGAGTCCAGGGTCAGGAAGATCCCCTGAAGGAGGGCATGGCAACCCACTCTAGTATTCTTGCCTAGAGAACCCTCATGGAAAGAGGAGCCTAGTGGGCTACATCCACAGGGTCACAAAGAGTCAGGCATGACTTAAGTGATTTAGCATGCACGTACAAATACAAGATCAAAGCAGTCAATCCTGAAGGAAATCAACTCAATGCTGCTGCTGCTGCTGAGTTGCTTCAGTTGTGTCCGACTCTGTGCGACCCCATGGACGGCAGCCCACCAGGCTTCCCTGTCCCTGAGATTCTCCAGGCAAGAACAATGGAATGGGTTGCCATTTCCTTCTCCAATGCATGAAAGTGAAAAGTGAAAGTGAAGTCACTCAGTCTTTCCCAACTCTTTGCGACCCCATGGACTGCAGCCCAGCAGGGTCCTCTGTCCATGGGATTTTACAGGCAAGAGTACTAGAGTGGGGTGCTATTGCCTTCTCCCAACTCTGAATATTCATCCAATATTCATTGGAAAGTCTGATGCTGAAGCTGAAGCTGCAATACTTTGGCTACCTGATGCCAAGAGTTAATTCATTGAAAAAGGTCCTTGTGTTGGGAAAGACTGAAAGCAAAAGGAGAAGTGGTGGCAGAGGATGAGATGATTAGATAGCATCACTGACTCAATGGAAATGAATTAGTAAACTCCAGGACATAGTAAAAGACAGTGAAGCCTGAAAGTGATGAGTTGAACATGACTTAGCAACTGGCTAACCGTGCTGGTTATGGGCCCTCTTTTTTCCCTGGGTGCCATTTGCAATTTCCCTGTGCATGGTATGCAGTTTCCCACTTGGTTTTTGTCACTTAATTTCCAAACTTTTTCAATATCTCATGATCGTTGCTCATGCTTAGGGCATAAGAATGTGTTGTAGGACTGCAGTCTGTTTACATAACCATCTGCTCCTGGCTGGTGACTGAGCCTGTTTCTAATCCTGACAGTAACCGGGACTGTGGTCCTTCCTGAGGCTTCCTGGCAGCTTGGACTTGGAGCCTGTGAGCAGCCCCATGGTGGGGTGCTGAAGGTGGAGGAGCATTTTGAGTTTGGAAGCTTTTTTCAATTTTAGAACTCTTTCATAATTTAAGCATGTACATTTTGTTTGGTTACATAAATAACATGTAAAAGTTTCAGATAATCTAGAACAGAACATAAAGTCTCTTCACTATTACCTCCCCTCCACAGCTCCCAGTGCCTTCCTGTGAGTCACCATCATTAACAAACAGGCGGCTTCCTTTCAGTCCCTTTTCAGCACCTTTACACTCTTACACGGTTTCCTTGGTGGCTCAGCCGGTAAAGTGTCTGCCTGCAGTGTAGGAGACCCAGGCTCGATCCCTGGGTTGGGAAGATCCCCTGGAGAAGGAAATGGCAACCCACTTCAGGACTCTTGCCTGGAAAATTCCATGGACAGAGGAGCCTGGTAGGCTACAGTTCATAGCGTCACAAAGAGTCAGACACGACTGAGCGACTTCAGTTTCATACTCTTACACATGTCTTTTATGTATGTTAGACCTTGTTATACATTCTGTTCTGTAAACTTTCCTCTTACCAAGCAATGTATCCTGTCCAAGAGTCAGAGATCTAGCTACCATATTCTTTTTTTAAAATAGCTGCATAGTTTTTATAATGTGGTATTATATTTCACTGAATATTTTATTTATTCACCTTTTCTAAAGATTTGAGCTGTTTTCTAATTTTAATGCTTCTGTGAATGTTGATGGACTTAAATTCAGGCTCACATATGGAATTTCTACAGAAAGGATTCCTGGAAATGAAACTGCTGACTCAGTGGTCATGTATACAAAATTGTGATAGCTACTTCCAAATTATCTTCCCAAACCAGCTGTTTTCTTTAAAAAAAAAAAAAAACAACACACACACACAACAGCTTCTTTGGTTACAAAAAGTAATGTTCTTAGAAAAAAACGTAAAGCATTGAAACAAAACCAGCAAGGAAATTTAAAAGTTCCTTTAATTTTCCTTTAAAAAGTCCTCATAATTTCATCACCCAAGAATGACAGATATTAACATACAATCTATTTATTTGAGTCATTTTACTGTGCAGATATGTACATATGATTTTTAATGAAAATGTGGCCCTAATGTATAGTCTTTTTAGAAACCTGCTTTTTGCAGTTAACTGTATATCAGAAAGATCTTTTCAAGTCACTAAAGAGTCTTCTATGGCGATATTCTAGGTTGTTAATGTGGTTTAGGGACAAGAGGAGAAAAGCTTAAGTGGACGGAGGGAAATAAAGTTTTTTTTAAAAAAAACCTGTGCTAGACAGCTGATAAGCCATGTGTAGGATATGTTCACCTGAACTATTTACATAGAAGAATTATTCTACAACCCTGGTTCTTGGATGTATTTGAAACCTAATAAAGACATCTTTCCAGCAATGTGTGTGATCACATAATTTGAATATAGTTTCTGGTGTTCATGTCCCTTCTCTCCCCACGAGAAAAAACTCCTTGTCTACAGCATCACTTTAAATCATGCTGCACTGAACGCCTCAATGAAGCTAGAGCACAGCTCCCCTAACCAGGGTGTGAAGGGTACGGACTTCTGAGTCAGGCTGCTGCTGCTAAGTCGCTTCAGTTGTGTCCGACTCTGAGACCCCCACAGAAGGCAGCCCATGAGGCTCCACCATCCCTGGGATTCTCCAGGCAAGAATGCTGGAGTGGGTTGTCATTTCGTTTACCAAGGCATGAAAGTGAAAAGTGAAAGTGAAGTGGCTCAGTTGTGTCTGACTCTTCCAGACCCCATGGACTGCAGCCCACCAGGCTCCTCCATCCATGGGGTTTTCCAGGCAAGAGTACTGCACACCCCATCAAATCCTGGCTCCATTACATGCTCTTCAGTCCCCCTGCCTGTTCCCTCACTTGTAAAATCCAGACAATAATAGGCCGATTCTAGGGTTGTTGGGAGGTTTAAAGAGTTCATTCATGTGCATAAAATGCATAAACCAGAGTCAGGCACGTGGTAAGTGCTAATTAAATGTCAGCTCTTATTATTTCCAGCGTTTGGCTTTTGTAGCATTTCTAACTCTAATCTTCATACACTTCCATGGTGACTTCCCAGGGATAAATTCCTAGATGTGGAATAGCTGTGTAGAGGCATTAGCATACTTATAAGATTTTGGATACATAATGCAAAGCTCCTCTATAAAGATTCAGATTCAGTCATTATTTCAGGACTGGGTTACCAGTGGTAAGCAAATGGATGAAAATCTCTGCCTTTGTGGTTTACATTAGAAACTGGAATCGACGGTAAACAAAATTTTAAAAAGTGACCCACCAGTACTATGGAGAAGATGAAGCAGGGATGGGTGTTAAGATTGCAGTTCCGAAGGGACAGGAGGTTGAAGGGGAGAGGAGCGTTCCCGGCAGAGGGTGTTTGGAGGGCTAGGGGCAGAATCCTGCCTCCTGAGCCTGAGGGGAACCTGGAGGACAGGAAGGCAGAGCTGGAAGTATCGGGGACACCTCACTAAGTAGGCCATCAAAGACACACTGTCAACAAGTGAAGTCACAGACGACGGGAACTCTGGTAAAAATCCCTCCCGAACAGGAGGAGAAGCCGTTCTCAGCCTTGACCCCATGTGGCAGCAGGCCACCACCAGCCTCCATTCTACACTTAGACTTGTCTCCTCTCATTTATAAGTACTTCAGTAGTTACAAATGTTGTAGCAAACATCCAAATTTCCTTCTTTTCTAAGGCTGAATAATACTCCATTGTGTAATGGTGAATTTCTAAGCAGAACTGAGAACCAGTTCAAAGTCTGGTTCTTCCCAAGCCCTCACAACTTCCTAGTTTAGCAGTGGTTCTGTAGTTGGAGGAAGTGAGTAGAAATTCCAGGCCACTTATTTACACTATGGTGTCCCCAAGATGAACGTGCTGTTTGCTGCTTCTTGGCTCTGACCTGCAACCTCTGAGCTGGGGTTCTCCGCCCGCTGTATGAGTCTCTGGTGCTGATGCTTTGTGGCCGTGGGGTACAGGGAAAACAGGCCGGGGCGGCGAGGGGTGGGGGAGTGGGGAGCCTGTTCTAACCTTCAGAACCTGTGAGTTTGTTTCCTTCCATGGAAAAATGTCTTGCAGGTGTGATTAAATTTGAGTCTTGTAGATAAGCAGGTATGCCCAATAAAAGGGACTTTATAAGGGGTCGGGGGAGGGGGGGCTAGACGGAGATTAAGGGATTAAGTCGCCAGGTTGGGGGCAGTGGTGGAGGCAGCGAAAGCTGCTGTGAGAAGCTGGAGAGGGGAGGAGCTGGGGTGAGACGCTCAGGGGAGGGAAGGCGGGGGTGGGGGTAGATGGGGGTGAAAGCTCAGGTGAGAAACCAGGGTGGGAAGAGTGGGGATGGGGTGGGGAAGGCGCGGTGAGAAGCCTGGGGAGTCAGGAGAAGCCGAGGGAGAGCAGGGGCTGGGCTACACTAGGCTGATACAGCAGAGGGTGGGGTGACGCCATTGCTGAAAGGTTCCATAAGCCAGAGAACTCAGCCTCCAGAAGCTGAAGAAGGTAAGAGAATGGATTTTCCTCCAGGAATTCCAGAAGTAATACAGCCCTGACGGCCCTTTTTGTACTTTTGATTTCCAGAACTGTAAGATAATCAATTTCTGGGGCTGTGTGTTTGTGTGTGACAAAATGCATACGATTGAAACCTACTGTCTTAACCATTTTAAGTATACCGTTCAGGGATATTAAATAAATGGATAATGTTTCATCAATACCCTTTATCCCCTTAACTCTTTTCATCTTGTAAAACAGAAACTCTAGACATATTAAACAATAACTCACCATTGCTTTCTGCCCCTAACAACCAACCTTCTATTTTCTGTCTCTTTGACTACTTTAAATATCTCATATAGTGGAATCACATGGTATTTGCTTTTTTGTGGCTGGCCTTTTTCACCTGGTGTAATGTTCTCAAAGTTCATCCATGTTGTAGCAAACATCCAAATTTCCTTCTTTTCTAAGGCTGAATAATACTCCATTGTGTAATGGTGAATTTCTAAGCAGAACTGAGACGCCAAGAAGTGTTTAAAGCAGCATTAGTACACCAAGATACCGATTCCAAGAAGAAAAATTCACGGACAACATAGCCTTGTATTTGAATCAGCTCACAATGTAATTAAGTTTCTCTATAAGTGGTGGGGGACTCCTTGACAATTATATGAAACTTATGAGAAACCGGCATATAGGTTTCTCAAGAGGCAGGTCAGGTGGTCTGATATTCCCATCTCTTTCAGAATTTTCCATAGTTTATTGTGGTCCACACAGTCAAAGGCTTTGGCATAGTCAATAAAACAGAAATAGATGTTTTTTCTGGAACTCTCTTGCTTTTTTGATGATCCAGTGGATATTGGCAATTTGATCTCTGGTTCCTCTGCCTTTTCTAAAACCAGCTTGAACATCTGGAAGTTCATGGTTCACATATTGCTGAAGCCTGGCTTGGATAATTTTGAGTATTATTTTACTAGCGTGTGAAGTGAAGTCGCTCAGTCATGTCCAACTCTTTGCGACCCCATGGACTGTAGTCTACCAGGCTCCTCCATCCATGGGATTCTCCAGGCAAGAATACTGGAGTGGGTTGCCATTTCCTTCTCCAGGGGATCTTCCCAACCCAGGGATCGAACTCATGTCTCCCACATTGCAGGCAGATGCTTTAACCTCTGAGCCACCAGGGAAGCCCAGGTGAGTGCAATTGTGTGGTAGTTTGAGCATTCTTTGGCATTGCCTTTCTTTGGGATTGGAATGAAAACTGATCTTTTCCAGTCCTGTGGCCACTGCTGAGTTTTCCAAATTTGCTGGCATATTGAGTACAGCACTTTCACAGAATCATCTTTTAGGATTTGAAATAGCTCTACTGGAATTCCATCACCTCCACTAGCTTTGTTCGTAGTGATGCTTTCTAAGGCCCACTTGACTTCACAATCCAGGATGTCTGGCTCTAGGTGAGTGATCACACCATAGTGATTATCTGGGTTGTGAATATCTTTTTTGTATAGTTCTTCTGTGTGTTCTTGCCATCTCTTAATATCTTCTGTTTCTATTAGGTCCACACCATTTCTGTCCTTTATTGAACCTATCTTTACATGAAGTGTTCCCTTGGTATCTCTAATTTTCTTGAAGAGATCTCTAGTCTTTCCCATTCTGTTGTTTTCCTCTATTTCTTTGCATTGATCACTGATGAAGGCTTTCTTATCTCTCCTTGCTATTCTTTGGAACTCTGCATTCAAGTGGTTATATCTTTCCATTTCTCCTTTGCTTTTGGCTTCTCTTCTTTTCACAGCTATTTGTAACCCCTCCTCAGACGGCCAGTTTGCTTTTTTGCATTTCTTTTTCTTGGGGTTGGTCTTGATCCCTGTCCCCTATACAGTGTCATGAACCTTCGTCCATAGTTCATCAGGCACCTTGTCTACCAGATCTAAACGCTTGAATCTATTTGTCACTTCTACTGTATAATAGTAAGGGATTTGATTTAGGTCATACCTGAATAGTCTAGTGGTTTTCCCTACTTTCTTCCATTTAAGTCTGAATTTGGCAATAAGGAGTTCATGATCTGAGCCACAGTCAGCTCCCAGTCTTGTTTTTGCTGACTGTATAGAGCTTCTCCATCTTTGGCTGCAAAGAATATAATCAATCTGATTTTGGTATTGACCATCTGGTGATGTCCATGTGTAGAGTCTTCTCTTGTGTTGTTGGAAGAGGGTATTTGCTATGACCAGTGCATTCTGTTAGCAAAACTTTATTAGCCTTTGCCCTGCTTCATTCTGTACTCCAAGGCCAAATTTGCCTGTTACACTAGGTATTTCTTGATTTTTTACTTTCACATTCCTGTCCCCTATAATGAAAAGGACATCTTTTTAAGGAGTTAGTTCTAGAAGTTCTTGTAGGTCTTCATAGAACTGTTCAACTTGAGCTTCTTCAGCATTACTGATCAGGGCATAGACCTGAATTACCATGATATTGAATGGTCTGCCTTGGAAATGAACAGAGATCATTCTGTTGTTTTGGAGATTGTATCCAAGTACTGCATTTCAGACTCTTTTGACTGTGATGGCTACTCCATTTCTTCTAAGGGATTTTTGTCCTCAGTAGTAAATATAATGGTCATCTGAGACAAATTCGCCCATTCCAGGTTTTTTTCATATTACAGTCCATGTAATATAATGTACTGTAATAATAAACCCCAGTACATGGGGTTGCAAAGAGTCAAATATGACTTAGCAACTACACAACAGCAACAACAATAAATTTGTGTTCAGTGCCTCGCTCCACATTTCAGCTGTCTGCAGACAGAAGTCTCATTCTTTTAATTTGATCAATAAAGTCTCTGCTGAGGTATCTCATACCCTTATATCCTGTTGGGTTCCCTTGGTTTGCAGTGTCTACCCTGTAGAATAGCCCTAGTTGTCCTCTGGTATAGGATTGGAACTGGTTACAACAGAACTTAGATGTGGAAAGGGGCCTGGAAAGGGGCCTGAAATGTTAAGATCTCCTTAGAAAGAGATGGAGAGAGAGTAGGGTTGAATACTAAAGATGAGTCCACTGAATGTGGAAGAAGAGAGTCAGTAAGGAGATTCTGATCAAGAAGTTGAACTTGAGCTTGCCACATTTCCCATGATGACTCGCATCATATCAGAAGGCTAATATTCCATTCATATCTCTCCCTGTTCCCCAACTGGTTTACTTCTGGCTGCCTGTGATGCTCCTGGTGTGAATATTCTGAGAGAAGCACAAAGCTGATATATGTACTCTCCAATGCCATTTCTTTGCAGGAAGAGAATAAAGCAGGGATTTCAAGCCTTCAGGATCTAATGCCTATGATCTGAAGTGGAGCTGATGTAATAATAATAGAAATAAAGTGCACAAAAAATGTAATGCACTTGAGTCATCCTAAAACCCCCACCCTACCCCCGAAAAACCTGTCTTCCATGAGACTGATCCATAGTGCCAGAAAAGTTGGAGACCACTGTTATGAAGGACACACTCTTCTTGAAACAGATCCACCATTATTTATGGGACACATAGAATACCTCAGTGATGAGCATCCTCTTTGGCCCTTGCAAAAATTCAGTCTTTCTACTGCAACTTTGAGACAAGAATTAAATAAGTTCTCCACAGTCTTCTTTAAGTACAGCCAGATATACTGATGTTTCACTTTACATTTGTCCAATCTGGCTAATGCAGAGATATCTCTGGCCATACTCCCCCACAACTCCTGACACAGGAATCTTCCATCCCTGGCAGAAAACTTTGTTGGATAAGATTCCTTTTCAAATAACACCAAATTGATATTCATATTCTGAGATACATACACTTCTGTCCTCATCCCTTCCCCCTCCTCCTGCCCTCCTCTCCCTCCTCCTTTTCTTCCCCTCCCCCCTTTCTCCTCCACCTCTTCTTTCCCCTCCCCACCTCTTCTTCCTCCTCTTCCTCTTGATCTCCTCCTCCCCCTCTTCCCTATCCTTGTTCCTCCTTTTCTCTCTCCTCCTCTTCACCACCCCCCATCCTCCTCCTCTTCCTCCCCCTCCACTCTGGTCACCTGTGTGGCAGAGCCAGGGACGCCCTGACTATGTGCCCCTCTCCCACAACCAGCTGCTGCCCTGCAAGCCCCAAGATTGCTTTGATTACAGTGGTTTTGTATTAAGTTTTGACATCAGGAAGTGTGAGTTCCCCAGCTTTGTTCTGCTTTTTCAAGATTATTTTGGCTATATGGATACCCCTTGAGATTTCATATGAGTTTTAGATGGGATTTTTGATTTCAGAATACCAATGATGTTCTTTGGAGACAGAGATTGCAGTGACTACGTAGATAACATTTAATATTGTTGACACTTGAAGATATTAAGTATTTCAATCCATGAACATAGGATGTATTTCCATTCACTTATGTATTTTTAGTTTCTTACAGCAGTGTTTTGTAGTTTTCACTGTATAAGTCTTTCATCTCCTTGGTTAAGTTAATTACAAGGTATTTTACTTTTGATGCTATTACAAACATAATTTTCATAATATCCTTTTGAGATTGTTCACTGATAGTGTGTAGAAGTGCAGCTTATTTTGTATGTTAACTTCTCACCTGCTATTTTTCTGGATTCATTAACTCTGACCGTTTTGATTTTGTGTTGTGGAATCTTTAACATTTTCTACAGAGAAGGTTATACCTTCTGTAGATATTATTTTACTACTTTTCCAATTTTGATGCCCTGTATTTCTTTTACTAGCTAGAAGAATGTGGGCCTCCTTGTCTTATTCCTAAACTTAAAGGAGAAGCTTTCAGTATTTCACTTTTGAGCATAATGTTTGATGTGGGGTTTACAACATATACAGCCTTTATTATGTTGAGGTACTATTCTTTTCCTATAAGTTTGAGTGTTTTTCTTTTTTTTAATAATGAAAAGGTGTTGAATTTTGTCAAATGTTTCTTCATGGGCAGTTGAGATGAGTGTGTGTGCACATGTGTGTGTGTTTTCCACTTTGTTGTGTTAATGCAGTGTATTTCATTGATCAATGTTATGTTGAAATGCAACCATACTTGCATTTCAGGAATAAATCCCACTTATGGTGTATAGTTCTTTTAATATGCCACTGAATTCAGTTTTCTAGTATTTTGTTGAGGATTTTCCCATAAATATTCATAGGTGAAATTGGTGTGGCAGCTTTTGTTTTTTCTTGTTTGCCCTGTAGTGTCTTTGACTTTAGTATCAGAGTAATGGTGGCCTCATAGAATGACTTAGTAAGTGGTCCCTCCTCCTCAATTATTTTGTAAAACTTCTTGAAATGTTTGATAGAATTCACCAATGAAGTCATCAGATCTGGAGCTTTGCTTTGTTGGAAGATTTTTGACTACTGACTCAGGCTCCTTTAGTCATAGGCTATTCAGATTTTCTATTTCTCCATGATTTAGTCTTGGTAGGTTTTGTGTTTGTAAGTAATTTGCCCATTTCATCTAGGTCATCCTATTTGTTGGCATACAGTTGTTCATTGTATAACTTACTCTCCTGATTTCTGTAGAATTGGTGGTAATGTCCTCATTTTCATTTTAGTAACTTGAGTTTCTTTTTTTCCAGTTCATCTAACTAAAGTTTTTATCAGTTTTGATCTTTTAAAGAACCAGATTTTAATCTCATTATTTTTCTCTATTCTCTAATATTTAATTCCTTTCTTCTAGTTTTGGGTTTAGTTTGTTCTCATTTAAGTTCTTTAAGTTGTAAAGTTATACTCTTGATTTGAGATCTTTTTTAAATGTGTTTATAGGTATACGTTTCCCAGTTGGGACTGCATTTGCTGCATTATAGTTTTTGTATATTGTTCTTGTTTTCATTCAGTTTCATCTGTGATTTATCTTATGATATCATCTTTGATCCATTGGTTATTTAAGAATGTGTTGTTTAATTTTAGCATAGTTGGGAATCTTCTACTTTTTTTGTTATGATTTCTAATTTTATTCCATTGTGGTCAGAGAAAGTACTTTGTATGATAATTATTTCTGTGGTTTAACACATGGTCTAACCTGGAAAATATCCCGGTACACATGAGAAGAATATATATGCTGCTGTTGGTGTGTATAGTGTGCTAAACAAAACTATACACAAATAGTTTCCTTATGTCTACTTGCTCTATCCATCATTTCTCTCTTCAACTCTGTTGGTTTTGTTTCATTTATTTTGATTGTTATTAGAAATTTAAATGTAACTTATAGCAAGAGGATATATCAAACTTCTATTAATATGTAATGTCCCACTTTGTCTCTTGTAAACCTTTTTTGATTTAAAGTCTATTTTGTCCAATATTGGGATAACCACCTCTGCTCTCTGTTGGTAACTATTTACATGGAAAATGTTTTTTATTCTTTCACCTTCAGTCAGTCAGTGCCTTTTCATCTAAAGTGAGTCTCTTATGGAGAGAACAACCTTATAGTTGGATCATGTTTTTATCCATTTTGCAAATCTTTTGATTGGAGAGTTAAAGCCATTTACATTTAAGAATGGTTACTTGTAAGATGAACTTCCTGTCATCTTGATTTCTCTAATTTTATAACTTTGTTTTCCACTGCTTATATTACTGTCTTCCTTAGCATTCTGTTGATTTTTTTGTACTGAAATGTTTAAATTCCTTTCTCATTCCCTTTTTATATTCTATAGCTATTTTCTTTGTGGATACCATGGGGATTATGTTTAACATATTAAAGTTATAATACTCTAATTTGAATTTATACCAGCTTAACTTCAGTGATGTGCAAAACTCTGTTCTTTACAGCTCCATCCCCACCAATGCTGTTGTTGATATCAGAGAACTACACCTTTATACATTGTATGCCCAAAATAACATAAACTAATAACAACTTAGAACAAAAAGTAGAATTACAAGTCATTGTTAAAGTAATATTAACTTTTATAATTGCCCATGTATTTAGCTTTATTGGGATCTTTGTTTCATCATATGGTTTCAAATTACTGTGTAGCATCATAGCATTTCACCCTATAGGACTCTATTGAGTGTTTCTTGCAGAACAGGTCTAGTAGTAACAAACTCCCTTGCTTTTATATGGAACTATCTTAATTTTTCTCTCACTGTTTTTTTTTCTTATTATTATTTTACTTTAACATCAAACATTTAAAGAACCTGAGTATACATGAAAACAGGCTAAGCACTTAACAAAATTACTAAGGTATAGTCCCTGACTTGAGAAATACACAGTCAAGCAATTTAATTCTGCTGACTGGACACAAACAGCAAACCTTCCAACTCCAGGCATTTTCTGAACCAGATACACCTATGATGTTCATTAAATTCTCTATTTGTGGTATAATACTGGTAAGTATGTGTAGAGAAAGAAACTTAAAAATAATAAATCTGACAAATTAAGTGTAGAATGATAAAGATTCAGGAAGAAATGAACTGTCTTTCCATCCTCTTAATTACTTTCTCAAAAAATGTTTTCACTATCTTTGTACTAATGATCTACTAATTAATCAGAAAAGAAAAAGGAAAGATAAGAGCTAGCAGCTCAGAACTGAGGTCAAAGAAATAGTGCAGAAACAAATTATAAGGGAGAAGGAAAGAATTTGGCAAGTTAAAAAAGCCAAAATATTTGTTTACTATTTGTTGTTTAGTCTCTAAGTCATGTCTGACTCTTTGTGACCCCATGAACTATCAGGCTCCTCTGTCCATGGGACTTCCCAGGCAAGAATACTGGAGTGGGTTGCTATTTCCTTCTCACATCTCTTTCACTTTTTTTTTTTTTTTTGGTTGCCAAATTCCTTTTTATTTATTTATTTATTTTTTTTAGTTTTTTATTTTTTAAATTTTAAAATCTCTTTCACTTTTGAAGGATAGTTTTGGCAGATATAGGATTCTTAGTTGACAGGGTTTGAGTTTTTTCTTCTTCTTCTTCTTTTTTTTTTTTTTTTTTAGCAATTTGAGTGAATGGGGCACTACCTTCTGGCCTGTAAACTTTCTGATGAGAAATCTTCTATTATTGAGGATCCTTTATATGCATTAGAGAAGGCAATGGCACCCCACTCCAGTACTCTTGCCTGGAAAATCCTATGAACGAAGGAGCCTGGTAAGCTGCAGTCCATGGGGTCCCGAAGAGTCAGACACAACTGAGCAACTTCCCTTTCACTTTTCACTTTCATGCATTGGAGAAGGAAATGGCAACCCACTCCAGTGTTCTTGCCTGGAGAATCCCAGGGACAGGGGAGCCTGGTGGGCTGCCATCTATGGGGTCGCACAGAGTCAGACACGACTGAAACGACTTAGCAATAGCAGTAGCAGTTTATATGCATTGAATAGTTTCTCTCATTCTGCTTTCAAGATCTCTTTATCTTTGACTTTTGATAGTTTGATTACATGTCTTGGTGTAGGTCTTTGAGTTCACTTTACTTGGAGTTTTTTTTCTTTTTTCCTCTTTCTTTGGTAAGTATCATCTTCACATTCTCCTCTGCTTCTCTCCAAAGTGTCAGCATCCCCTGGAGAGAAGCTTCTACATGTCTGGTTACCTAGTTTCTGTAGCTGCAGCCAAGGGACATTTCTTGATCATCTGGCTCTGGAGGCTGAAGGGCTTGCGTTTTCAGTCCAACACAGCTGTAACAATCAGAGAGAGACTTCTGGACAGATTACCACCCCTAGAGCACTGCATGGATAGCAGACTGAAACAACCCCCCTCCCCTTCTCTCCACCCCCCCCACCTCCCCCCCAGCCCCGCCATCTTTCTGAGAGACAGATCTATTTGCTTGTCCAGGAGCTTTGGCTTAAAGGGCAGGCTTCTGGTTTGGCACATTTCAAGGGGCCTATGGAATTGCTCCCAGGGTGCAATCTTCGAGCTCCCCCTCTGCCTAGCTCTAGCTCACCAACAAAATATGTGTGCTGCTGCTGCTAAGTCACTTCAGTCATGTCTGATTCTGTGCAACCCCATAGATGGCAGCCCACCAGGCTCTCCCATCCCTGGGATTCTCTAGGCAAGAACACTGGAGTGGGTTGCCATTTCTTTCGCTTTACTGCAAAAGTGCTATCATCTGCTATGGAAGTCAAATTATCATAATAATTCTCAGAATAAGTTGTACGAAACACACACATATTGTTTGTTGTTTAAACTAAACCAACTGGAAATATGTGTAACAGCCAGAGTTGAAATGTGATAAACATCATTGAATTAATATGCATATTCTGTCAAATATTATTGAGAGTCTTAAAATAATATGTCTTGTGTCACTAAAAAAGGGAATTTGATAAACCTTGATAATGGAACATTTTAAAAAAACATTCAGGGATTTCCCTGTGGCCCAGTATCTAAGACTCTGTGCTCCCAATGCAGGGGGCCTAGATTAGGGAACAGGATCCTGCATTCTGCAGTGAAGACTGAAGATCCCATGTGCCTCAACTAAGACCCAGCACAGCCAAATAAATGAATAATTTAAAAAACAAACAAAAAATTCAGCCAATAATTAAAGCATATGTTAATTATCTTATGTATGTCAAGGCTTTTCCTAGGATTAGTATTCCATGAAACATGCTTTAGAAAACAATGTGAAAGTAACATTTCATAAATGCAAACATTATTTTTATGCCAGCCTAGTATTGTGGTAATAAAACCTACTTTTCCATGTATAGATAGGAACTTACACATCAGCTTAAGCTATGTCCTTATCCTCATAACATGTTCTCCCCTCCCCAGGATCCAACATAGATCCTTGCATGCAGTAAGAGCTCAGTAAATCTTTCCTTCCATGGGAGGACCCAATTCTAATTCCTAACCATGCCTTCTTTGTTGTGAAATCAGCAGTAAGAAATAATAAAATTATTCAGGAGACACAGCATTCTTACAAAATATATTTCTCCTTCTAACTGTTCTTATAGTTTGTGTACCTAATACTTGGTAAAATTGAACAGTGAGAAACTGCTGGGAAATGAGCCTTCTTCTGGCATTGTTGAAACTGTGTAATAATCTCACAAAACATTCAGATATGTACATGAGGGCTTCCTTGGTTGTCCAGTGGTTAAGAATCTACCTTGCAATGCAAGGGACACCAGTTTGTCCCATGTCTGGGAAGATCCCACATGCCGTGGAGCAACTAAGCTGTGCGCCACCACTATTGAGCCTATGAGCTGCAACTACTAAGCCCACATATTCCAACTACTGAAGCCTGTGCATGTCCCTGTGCTCCACAACTAGAGAGTGGCCCCCACTTGCCTCAACTAAAGAAAGCCCACATCAGCAACAAAGACTCACCACAGCCAAAAAATAAATAATGGACATGATTTAAATAAGCCCTATGATTTAAATATGTGTATCAGTAAAAAGATACATGATACTGCCATAAAATACTTGCATCATAAATCAGAATTTATAGTGATTTCAGTGGTAATTCAGTGAAAACAAAAACGAGAAGTGCTATTCTATAAATGCAGCTTCCCATTGACTTATAATGCCTACTTTTTCTGGCTTTCTCTCTTTATATATCTATCATTTATATCATTTATGTAAGTGGACTGAGACACTCTAATAAGCACAAATCAACAATGCCCCTGTTTTCCAGAACTTCCAACCTTTTAACCCATTACAAACTTTAATATGTAAAAATAAACCTGACAGAACCAAACATGTTCCTATTTAAAAGATTTAATTATTTCAGCAATATGGTATTTATTTGTCCCAGTATCCATTAAGAGATAATAGATATTTCTTTTGCTAATATAGCATGAACAACACTGAACAATGACATTTGGAAAATAATTAACATTTCCACAGTTAATGTCTTTTCACATATCATGAGGATCATGCCTCTTGGTCTGCCCTCATGATGTGTGGGATCCTTGTTTTATAACAGATGTACCATTGCCTAACAACTGCCTTCTGTTATTCCACTTTTACAATTCAAATTATGCATGTCATAAATGCAGAGGCTGGAGACAGGGTTATAGAAACAATTATTTATGACAGTCCTCTATAAAGGTATCATATTTTTACTTAAGAATAAATAATGTTTACATTATGACCAGGAATCAGATTAATTTACCCATCATGCTTAATAAATACTTTAAAACAAACATCGCCAAAAAGCTAGTCATTTCCCAGTTTAATATCCAATTTCATGTTACTGTCTTGTTCCTTTTGAATAATTTACAAGAATTCTATTATCTGCTAATAACAGAATCTGTAATTTTCCATGTTTGATAAAATCATTCAATATTAACTATTTTTGCTAAGGATCTTTCAATTATATTCTGTTCTTTTAATAATTTATTTTTTAATTGAATTCTTTGGTCATAGTTGAAAGAGAAACTGCGCATTGCCCTGTTCTACAGATTCCTATAATCTGTAAATAATTGGCCAGGACTCTGCTTATCAGAGATCAATTTCAGGTGCTAGATTGATTTTCTATATTATACATATGTCATGGCTGTCTTTTTCTATTCACTTTTACTTTAACAAATGTGTGGGTGCTGTTGGGTTGGCCAGAAACTTTGTTTGGGTTGAAAAACCTGAACGAATTTTTTGGTGAACCCAGTATATAAAAATTGCTGTTAGGTTCTTAGTACACTGTAGTGAACAAAACAAATTAGCTTCCTATGCTCATGAGGCTTATATTTGGGAGACATAAAAATGTAATTACAGCTTGGAATATATTCACAGAAAAGAAGCAGCATAAAAAGAAAATGGGAGTGGCCTTTTCAGATTAAAGCAGTCTGGTACTTTGTTGGTAACATGAGAGTTGGTAATGTGAGAGAGAAAGTCATGTGAAAGTGCCTGGGGTGAAAAAGAATGTGATTTCTTGAGAGAGTTTGAAGTTCTCTGTGTTCTGAGAGCTGTGACCGAGGAGGATCATGGCAGGAAGGGAAGTGGAGAGGGAGTAGGGGCCAGATCAAGAAGGGTCTTGTAGATGCCACCGTGGTATTCAGATAAAACTTGAATTTCCTCAGGAACCTGCATTTTCCCTCTTCATGTTATGCTGAAATGTTACCATTATTAAACTCCTAAATTAAGTGGTCTCTCTGAATGGATTCTCACTGGCATCTTGCCTGTGTGAACACTGTGATGTGATAGGTAGCAGTCTTGCCGTGTGCTTTGAAGGTCTATACTTCATGTTGACTCAGGGTATGTCAGATCATGGTAGCTATGGCATAAAACAGGGCTCTTTTCACTTAGAAAGCTAAATGTTTCCATAACACTTCTTAGAAGAAATATGTATTAATCTAAGGTTCACTTTTAGGAATTCTGTACCTTGGTATATATATGTTCATGAGTATGCATATATAAAATTATTATGTAAAAAATAATCTTATCAGCCTAAAGGGGCTGAAGTAAGGAAAAATTAAGATTATATGTGTAATTACTTGGCTCAGCCCTGAGCTTAGCTAACTTATTCAGTAAATATTTCTTTCATCTTTAAGGCCAGATGCTGGATTAGACATTTTATTTGTATAATGACTCAGATGGTAAATAATTATTTTATTTATATAATAACTCAGATGGTAAAGAATCTGCCTGCAATGCAGAAGACCTGAGTTCAACCCCTGGGTTGGGAAGATCCCCTGAAGAAGGGAATGGCTAACCACTCCAGTATTCTTGACTGGAGAATCCCATGAACAGAGGAGCCTGGCAGGCTATAGTCCACGGGGTCACACAGAGTTGCATATGACTGAGCGAATAACACTTTCACTTAATACTGTAAATTTGTTTTACTTTCTCCACATAAGAATGGATTATATCAAATTATTATCAAATTTCACAGGTAACATCCTTTTATTGGTAGCAATTTTTAAAAATAATTTTATTGGAGTATAGTTACTTTACAATGTTGTATTAGTTTCTACTGAACAGCAAAGTGAATCAGTTATATGTGTGTGTGTATATATATATATCCTCTCTTAGATTTTTTTCATTTAGGTCACCACGGAGCATTGAGTAGAATTCTCTATAGGTTAGGTTAGACAGTAGGTTCTCATTCAGTTCAGTTCAGTCGCTCAGTCATGTCTGACTCTGCAACCCCATGGACTGCAGCAGGCCAGGCCTCCCTGTACATCACCAATTCCCAGAGTTTACTCAAACTCATGTCATATCAGGTGGCCCAAGTATTGGAGTTTCAGCTTCAGCATCAGTCCTTCCAATGAATATTCAGGACTGATTTCCTTTAGGATGGACTGGTTGGATCTACTTGCTGTCCGAGGGACTCTCAAGAGTCTTCTCCAACACCACAGTTCAAAAGTTTCAGCTCATTAAGTTCTCATTAGTTATTTATTTTATGCATAGTAGTGTATATATTTCAACCCTATCTCCCATTCATCCCACTTCCTCTTTCCCCCCTTGGTATACATAAGTTTGTTTTCTACATCTGTATCTGTATTTCTGCTTTGCAGATAAATGCATCTGCACCATATTTCTAGCTTCCACATATAAGCAATATTATGCTGTATTTGTTTGTCTTTTTCTGACTTACTTCACTCTGTGTGATAGTCTCTAGGTCTGTCCACACCTATGCAAATGGAACTGTTTTGTTCTTTTTTATGGTTGAGTAATAGTCCATCGTTTACATATCTGTTCAGTCGCTCAGTCATGTCTGACTTTGCAACCCCACAGACTACAGCATGCCAGGCTTTCCTGTCCATCACCAACTTCTGGAGCTTGTTCTAACTCATGTTCATCGAATCTATGATGCGATCCAACCATCTCATCCTCTGTGGTCCCCTTCTCCGACTGCCTTCTATCTTTCCTAGTGTCAGGGTCTTTTCCAATGAATCAGTACTTTGCATCTCGTGGCCAAAGTATTGGAGCTTCAGCATCATTCCTTCCAATGAATATCCAGGACTGATTTCCTTTAGGATGGACTGGTTGGATCTCCTTGTTGTTGAAGGGACTCTCAAGAGTCTTCTCCAACACCACAGTTCAAAAGCATCAATTCTTCAGTGCTCAGCTTTCTTTATGGTCCCAACTCTCACATCTATATATGACTACTGGGAAACCATAGCTTTGAGTAGACTTTTGTTGGCAAAGTAATGTCTCTGGTTTTTAATATGCTGTCTAGGTTGGTCATAGCTTTTCTTCCAAGGAGCAAGCATCTTTTAATTTCAGTCACCATCCCCAGTGATTTTGGAGCCCCAGAAAATAAAATCTGTCACTGTTTCCATTGTTTCTCCATGTATTTGCCATGAAGTGATAGGATCAGATGCTGTGACATTAGTTTTTTAAATGTTTTAAGCCAACATTTTCACTTTTCTCTTTCACTTTCATCAAGAGGCTCTTTACATCGCCTTCACTTTCTGACATAAAGGTGGTGTCATCTGCGTATCTAAGGTAATTGGCATTTCTCCTGGCAATCTTGATTCCAGCGTGTGCTACATCCAGTCCGGCATTTTGCATGATGTACTCTGCATATAAGTAAAATAAACAAGGTGACAGTATATAGCATTGACGTGCTCTTTTCCCAACTTGGAACCAGTCCAGTTCTCACTGTTGCTTTTTGATGTGCATATAGATTTCTCAGGAGGCAGGTTAAACATACCAAATATGAACATACCAGACCACCTTACCTGCCTCCTGAGAAATCTGTAGGTTTACATGTACTGCATCTTTAGTTATTCCTCTGCTGATGGACATGTACATTGCTTCCATGCTCTGGATACTAAAAATAGTGCTGCAGTGAACATTGGGGTGCATGTATCTTTTTGAATTATGGTTTTCTCCAGGTATATTCCCAGGAGTGTATTGCTGGGTCCTATTAGTTCTATTTTTAGTTTTTTGAAGATCCTCCGTACTATTCTCCATTGTGAGTGTACCAATTTACGTTCCAACCAATAGTGTAGGAGGATTCCCTATTATCCACATCCTCTCCAGCTTTTGTTTGTACATTTTTTGATGATGGCCATTCTTACTGTAGTGAGGTGATACCACATTGTTTTTTTTTGTTTTGCTTTTCTCTAATAGTTAGTGATATTGAGCATCTTTTCTTGTGTTTGTTGACCATGTCTTCGTCTTTTTTGAGAAATGTCTATTTATATTTAGAACTTCTGCATTTTTCCTTTTTTGCTATTGAACTGTATCAGCTGTTTGTATATTTTGGAGATTAACTCCTTGTCAGTGGCTTCATTTGCAAATATCGGGTTGGCCAAAAAGTTCATTCATTCTGCAGTAACATCTTATGAAAAACCTGAATGAGTATTTTGACTAACCTAATATTTTCTCTCATTCTGAGGGTTGTCTTTCATCTCATTTATGTTTTCCTTTGCTATGCAAAAAGCTTGTAAGTTTAATTAGGTCCTATTTGTTTATTTTGTTTTTATTTCCATTACTCTAGGAGGTGGGTCAAAAAAGGTCTTGCTGTGATGTATGTTAGTGTTCTGCCTATGTTTTCGTCTAAGAGTTTATACTGTCAGCCTTACATTTATGTCTTTATTCCATTTTGAGTTTATTTTTGTGTGTGTCATTAGGGAGTGTTCTAATTCCATTCCTCTTCATGGAGCTGTCCGTTTTCCTAGCACCGCTTTTTGAAGACTGTCTTTTCTCCACTGTGTGTTCCTGCCTCTTTTGTCATAGATTAGGTGAGCGAAGGTGTGTGTGTTTATCTCTGCTCTCTGTCCTGCTCCACTGATCTGTATTTGTGTTTTTGTGCCAGTAACGAATATTGTCTTGATTACTGTAACTTTGTAGTATAGTCTGAAGTCATGGAGCCTGATTCCTCCAGATGCTTTTCTTTCTCAAGATTGCTTTGATTATTTCAGGGTCTTTTGTGTTTTCATACAAATTGAAAATTTTTTGTTCTAATTCTGTGCATTGGTAGTTTGATAGAGATTGCATTGAATCTGTAGATTGCCTTGGGTAATATAGTCATTTTCACAGTATTGATTCTTCCAATCCAAGAACATAATATGTCTTTCCATTTGTTTGTGTTGTCTTTCATTTCTTTCATTAGTATCCTACAAGTTTTCTGAGTACAAGTCTTCTGTCTCCTTAGGTAGGTTTATCCCTGGTATTTTATTCTTTTTGTTTTAATGGTAAATGGGGTTGTGTCCTTCATTTCTAATTATATTATAGGAATGCAAGAGATTTCTATGTATTAATTTTGTGTCCTTCAGCTTTACCAAATTCATTGGTTAGCTCTAGTAGTTTTCTGGTAGCTTCTTTAGGATTTTCTGTGTATAGAATCATGTCATCTGCAAACAGTGACAGTTTTACTTCTTTTTCAATTTGGATTCCTTTTATTTCTTTTTCTTCTGTGATTGCCATGGCTAAAATGCAAAAAACTCGGTTAAACAGTAGTGATGAGTGTGTCTTCTTCCTGATCTTGGAGGAAATACTTGGTTTTTCATCACTGGGAATGATACTTGCTATGCGTTTTTCACATATGCCCTTTATTATGTTGAGGTTTGTTCTTTCTGTGGCCATTTTCTGGAGAGTTTTCTTTTGGTCATAAATGGGTTTTGAATTTTGTCAAAAGCTTTCCCTATCTCTGTTGACATGATCATATGATTTTTATTCTTCAGTTTGTTACTATAGTATACCACTTTGATTACATACATTGAAGAATCCATGCATCCCTGGGATAAAGCCCACTTGACCATGGTGTATGGTCCTTTTAATGTATTGTTGGGTTATGTTTGCTAGTATTTCATTGAGCATTTTTGTGTCTGTGTTCATCAGTGATATTGACCTGTGATCTCCTTTTTTGTGATAGCTTTGTCTGGTTTTGGTGTCAGGGTGATGATGGCCTCAAAGAATGAGGTTCAGAGTGTTCCTCCCTCTGCAGTCTTTTTGGAATAGTTGGAAAAGGAAATGCTTTAAGATTTTTTTTATTGAAGTATAGTTGATTTACAGTATTTAAGGTGTACATCATAGTGATTCAGTTACACATATATATGTATTTTTTCAGATCCTTTTCTATTATAGGTTATTACAAGATATTGAATATAGTTACCTGGGCCTTACAGTAGCTCCTTGTTGGTTATATATTTTAAATATTGTAGCATTTATATGTTGATCTCAAACTCCTAATTTATCCCTCCCCTCTTGTTTCCTTTTGTAAATAGAAATTTCTTTTCTATCTCATGAGTCTATTTCTGTTTTGTAAATAAAACAATTGTATCAATCTTTTCAGATTCCATATACAAGTGGAATCATATTGTATTTGTCTGATTTACTTCACTTAGTATAATCTCTAGTTCATCCATTTTTCTGAAGATGGCATTATTTCATTCTGTTTTATGCCTGAGTAATATTCCATTATATGTTATATATTAGAGAATTTTGTTTGATGGGAGTTTAATTACTGATTCAGTTACAGTACTGGTAATTGGTTTGTTCATATTTTCTATTTGTTACTCATTCAGTCTTAGGAGATGGTACCTTTCTAAGAATTTGTCCACTTTATCAGGTCGTCCATTTTATCATCATATAGTTGCTTGTAGTTGTCTAATGTAATCCTTTGTATTTCTTCACTGTTGGTTATACCTTCTCCTTTTTCATTTCTGACTATATTGACTTGGGTCCTCCCTTTTTTCTTGATGAGTCTGGCTAAAAGTTTATCATTTTTATCTTTCAAAGAACCAGCTTTTTGTTCAATTGATCTTTTCCATTGTTTTATCTCTATTCCATTTATTTCTGCTCTGATTTTTATGATTTCATTCTTACTAGTAAATTGAGTTTTGCTTTTTCTTTCATTAGGTACAAGCTGGAATCAGGATTGCTGGGAGAAATATCAATAACCCTCAGATATGCAGATGACACCACCTTTATGGCAGAAAGTGAAGAGGAACTAAAAAGCCTCTTGATGAAAGTGAAAGAGGAGAGTGAAAAAATTGGCTTAAAGCTCAACATTCAGAAAACTCAGATCATCTGGTCCCATCACTTCATGGGAAATATATGGGGAAACAGTGGAAACAGTGGCAGACTTTATTTTGGGGGGCTCCAAAATCACTGCAGATGGTGATTGCAGCCATGAAATTAAAAGTCGCTTACTCCTTGGAAGGAAAGTTATGGCCAACATAGATAGCATATTCAAAAGCAGAGACATTACTTTGCCAACAAAGGTCCATCTAGTCAAGGCTATGGTTTTTCCAGTGGTCATGTATGCATGTGAGAGTAGGACTGTGAAGAAAGCTGAGCACTGAAGAATTGATGCGTTTGAACTGTGGTGTTGGAGAAGACTCTTGAGAGTCCCTTGGACTGCAAGGAGATCCAACCAGTCCATTCTAAAGGAGATCAGTGCTGGGTGTTCATTGGAAGGACTGATGCTGAAGCTGAAACTCTAGTACTTTGGCCACCTCATGCGAAGAGTTGACTCATTGGAAAAGACCCTGATGCTGGGAGGGATTGGGGGCAGGAGGAGAAGGGGACAACAGAGGATGGGATGGCTAGATGGTATTACCGACTCAGTGCACATGAGTTTGGGTGAACTCTGGGAGTTGGTGATGGACAGGGAGGCCTGGCGTGCTGTGATTCATGGGGTCACAAAGAGTCAGACATGACTGAGCTACTGAACTGAACTGAACTTACATTTGAGTAGTCATATGTTGCTAGTCTACATCTACTTCTGCTTTATTGACTACACCAAAGCTCAGAAGGCTGAACATTGAAGAATTGATGCTTTTTTGAACTGTGGTATTGGAGAAGACTCTTGAGAGTCCCTTGGACTGCCAGAAGATCCAACCAGTCCATTCTGAAGGAGATCAGCCCTGAATATTCATTGGAAGGACTGATGATGAAGCTAAAACTACCAATATTTTGGCCACCTGATGCGAAGAACTGACTCATTGGAAAATACCCTCATGCTGGGAAAGATTGAAGGCAGGAGGAGAAGTGGACGACAGAGGATGAGATAGTTGGATGGCATCACCAACTCAATGGACATGATTTTGAGTAAGCTCCGGGAGTTGGTGATGGACAGGGAAGCCTGGCGTGCTGCAGTCCATGGGGTCACAAAGAGTCAGATACGACTGAGTGACTGAATGAACTGATGTTACTAGTGGTCGCTATATGGACAGCACAGCTCTAGAGTTACATCTGAACTTAAAAAAAAGAAAATAGCCCAATATTAGTGGCACCCTTGTTAATGAACTTTAATGTTCTTAACTACATTCTTCAGGATATATGCAAGCAAACATTTCCAAAATAGCAAGGGTAGGTCTAAATGAGCTCTGAAAGGCTAAGCGTAAAAGACTAAATAGCTTCTTTCTTTTTGGGGGGTTTCTTTTTTTTAACATGGGAGTATAGTTGCTTTACATTTTGTGTTCATTTCTTGCTGTATAACAATGTGAGTCAGTCATGTGGATACATACATATGTGTACATACATACAAGACCCTGATGCTGGGAAAGATTAAAGGCAGAAGGGGATGACAGAGGACAAGATGGTTGGATGGCATCACCAATTCAATTGATATGAGTTTGGGCAAGCTCTGGGAGATGAAGGACAGGGAGGCCTGGCGTGCTGCAGTCCATAGGGTCACAAAGAGTCGGACATGATGGAGCAACTCAATTGATTCATACATACCTATGTATATATGTATACATTAGTGCATATGTATACATATATATGCACATACATATTCTTTTCTTTCCTTCTCTTCCCATTTAGTTTACCACAGAGCGTTGTAGAGTTCCCTGTGCTATACAGTATGTTCTCGTTAATTATTTTATACATAGTTGTATATATATGTCAGTCCCAATCTCCCAGTTCATCCCACCTCCCATCCCATAGGTTTTGGATTGTCATGTTTTCATTTGTCTCTAAGGTTTCTTTTCTTTTTTTTTTTTTTAGTACTTTCTTCATTGATTTCTTCAGTGATCCATTGGTTGCTTCCTTTTTTAGTAGCATATTGTTTAGCCTCCATGTGTTTGTGTGGGTTTTTTATTTTTTGGCAGTTTTTCTTATAGTTGATTTCTAGTGTCATAATGTTGTGGCCATAAAAGATGCTTGAAATGATTTCAACTTTTCTTAAACTTACCGAAGGTTGCTTTGGCCCAATATATGGTCTATCTGGGGGACTATTTCAGGTGCACTTGAAAAGAATATGTATTCTGCTAGTTTAGAGTTGCCTGCTTTATAAATTTTAATTAAGTCTATTTGGTTGGATGTGTTATTTAAGGCCTGTGTTTCCTTACTACTTCTCTGGATGATCTGTCCATTGATATAAATGGAGTGTTAAAGTTCCCTACTATTATTGTGTTACTGTTGGTGTCTCCTTTTATGTTTAGCATATCTGCCTTATATATTGAGGTATTTCTATATTGAGTGCATGCATATTTACAGTTATTATATATAAGTTCTTCTTGGAATGATTCCTTGATGATTATCTTGTATCCTTCTTTGTCTCTTATAACAGTCTTTATTTTAAAGTCTATTTTGCCTGACATAAGTATTGATACTCCAATTTTTTAAAAATTTCCATTTGTGTGAAATAACTTTTCCATCCTTTTACTTTTCAGTCTGTATGTGTCTCTAGACCTGAAGTGAGTTTCTTATAGGCAGCATATATATGGGGCTTATTTTTGTATCCATTAAGCCAGTCTGTATCTTTTGATTGAGCATTTAAACCATTTAAATTCAAGGCAATTATATTTCTCTCTCTCTCTCTCTCTCTATATATATATATATATATATATAGATAGATAGATAGATAGATAGATATTCTTACCGCTCCCTTGTTAATTGTTTTGAATTTGTTTTTGTAGATATTTTTCCTTTCCTCTTCCCTTATTTTATGACTATCAATAATGTTATACTTCACTTTCTTTTTTGTGTGTATGTGTTATAGTTTGTTTATTGTGGTTACCATGAGGTTTTTGTATAGCAGAGTATGTGTGTATATATTTACATGTGTCTCATAACTGTTTATCATGAATACAAATGGTTTTACTACTTTTGTCTTTTAACCTCCCTACTCACTGTGTGAATGATTTTCCCACCTTTACTGTATGTTTACCTTTACTGGTGAACTTTTCCCTTCCATAATTAGTTTTTAGTTATGGCCTTTTCTTTTTTCACCTAGAGAATTTCCTTTAATGTTTGTGGTAAAGCTGATTTGGTGGTGCTGAATTCTTTTAGCTTTCTCTTGTCTGCAAAGCTTCTGATTTCTCCATCAATTCTGAATGAGACTCATGCTAGGTAGAGTATTTTTAGTTGTAGGTTTTTCCTTTTCATTACTTTAGATATATTGTGCCACTCTCTTCTGGCCTTCAGAGTTTTTGCTGAAAAATTAGCTGATGGACATAGGGAGTTCCTTTGTATGTTATTAATACTTGTTACTTTTTCCTTGCTGCTTGTATTGTTCTCTTTAATTGTTGTCATTTTAGTTACAATGTGTCTTTGTGTATTCCTCTGTGAGTTAATCCTGTATGGGGCTCTCTGTGCATCCTGGACTTGGGTAACTAAAAAGTCACTTCTTTTCCCAGTTAGGGAAGTTTTCAGGTACTATCTTTTCAAATATTTCCTTGGGCCCTTTCTCTTTTCTCCTTCTGGGACCATTATAGTATGAATATTAGTGTGCTTAATGTTGTCCCAAAGGTCTCTTAAATTGTCCTCATTTCTTTTCATTCTTATTTCTTTTTTCTCTTCGGTATCAGTGATTTCCACTACTGTTCTTCTGGCTCACAGACACATTTTTCTGAATCATTTAATCTACTATTGATTCCTTCTAGTGCATTTTCATTTAAGATATTGTATTCTTCATCTCTACTCAGTGGTTCTTTCTATTATCACTTTGTTAAAAAATTCTAACATACATCTGGCATCCATTTTCCTCCCTAGTTCTTTGATCATCTTTGCAGTTATTAATATGAAGCCTTTCTTGTGTAGATTGTCTGTCTCTACTTCATGTAGTTCTTGTGGAGTTTTGTATTTTCCTTTGTCTAGACCATATTCTTCTGCTGCCTCATGTTGTCCAAGTTACTCTTTGTATTCTTATGTTTGTAGTCGGTTAGTTATGTTTCTCAGTCTTGGGACATGGCCCTCTTTAGGAAGCATCCTATGTATCCCAGCAGTGCACTCCCCTCTCTTTACCCAAGCTGTATGCTCTAGGGGTTCCTCCAAGAGGGCTGCATGCACCTTTCTCTTATCGGGGACTGACTATGCGGGTGGTCTTCTGTTGGACCCTGGTCTGGTTGGTTGCCAGGTCCTCCTGCCTTGTGTGGATCTTCTGGCTGCTGTTTAGCAGGCCCTTTCAATGAGGTAGCTGGTTGTGGGACCCTAGGGAGCCCTGGCGCTAGTACTGGCTTACTGGTGGTTGGAGTTAGGGTACTGAAGAATCTGGGGCTGCTGCCCACCCCTGGCAGGTTAAGCCAAAACCTGGGGTTAGGTAGACTACTGGCAGGCAGAGATGTTTCTTAGAGTCTGGTTTCAGAGCCCAGGGATCCTTGAGCTCATTTCAGATCGTTGACAGCAGGAGGGCAGCATTTATTGACATAGTCAGGCATGTGATCCAGGGTGTCCCAAATGTTATAATGACCTATTAGTGGCCAGGGCCTGGACCCAGCTGGTCCCAGTATAGAGTCTGGCATGCATTGTGCGATCATAGTTTTCTTACTTCTGGTGTCCATCCCTGGTTGGTGAGATTGGTCTAGAGGCTTGTGCAGCCTTACCAGTGGGAAGGTCAGTGTCTGTCCACTGGAAGATAAAGCTGGATCATGGACCTTTGGTGGGCTTGGCCCTGTGTAGTGGCATGTTCAGAGGTGGCTCTGGGGTTAGTCTTTAGGCAGCTTGTCTGCTGATGGGTGGGGATGTATCCCTGTCCAGTGGTTAGTTGTTTGGCTTGAGGCACCAAAGAACTGGCACCTGCAGACTATTGGGTGCTGCTGCTGCTGGGTGGTGCTAGGTGTTGGCAAAAATGATCCAAGCAGTCAGCTGCGAGCATCAGCAGTGTTCATGTGGCTGAATGTCCCCCATATATCTGACACCAATGTCTATGTCCCCAAGGTGAGCTGCAGTTGCTCCCGATTCTCCAGGAGACTCTCCAAGACCAACAGGTAGGTCTGGCCTAGGCTCCTATCAAATTATTGCTTTTGCCCTTGGTCCCAGTGCAAGTGAGGTTTTGTGTACTTTCTTTAACACATTATTGATTGGGGAATTTTTGTAGCAACTAACACCTGTGGCCAGTGATTTGTTATGTAAGTGAATATTGACATGCCTCTGGTCAGCAATGTTTGGGTAATGAAAGATGTATTAATATGTGTCTGATCAATAAATTGTAAGAATGAAGTCTTTATTTCCTCCAGTCCCATGGCACTCCTGTAGTTAAGCCTCACCTGCTTTCAAAATCAGATGCTCTGAGAACCTGTCTTCCTATTGCCAGAACTGAGATCTGGGGAGCCTGACAGGAAGCTCCGAACTGTTTCTATGAGAAAACAAGTATTCTCCAGTTTATTGGTCATTCACCTGGGGAACATGGGATTTAATTTTATCAGGAGTCCACCACTTCTGCCTGTCTCATTGTGGTTCCTTCTTTATGTCTTCAGTTGTGGAACATCTTTTCTGGTAGGTTCCAGTCTCTTTCATCACAGGTTGTTTTTGCAGACAGTTGTGATTTTGATGTACTCATGAGAGGAAATGAGCTCAGGTCTTTCTACTCTTGGCCACCGTCTTGGCCACCTCTCCCTCTAAATTTTTAATTTTATTTAACTGTCATTACTTTAAATTAAAATATCCTTATGTAGTGCTGCCACACTGGAGAGTGTGTGTATAACTTTAAGTTCAAACTTTTTTGGAGACAGAGTCACCGCATAGGAAACAGCTACCCTGTCACTGGGTCATGTGTGCCATGTGCTTAGTCATGTCTGACTGTTTTTCACCCTGTGGACTGTAGCCCCCCAGGCTCTCTGTGCATGGGATTTGCCAGGCAAGAATACTGGACTGGGTTGCTGTTTCATCCTCCAGGGGGTCTTCCTGACCCAGGAATTGAACTTGTGTCTCCTGTGTCTCGTGCATTGGCAAGTGGATTTATTTTTTTTTTTAACTGAGCTACTGGGGAAGCTCCTCAGTAGGATATCTATTATGATCTTCCTTGTTTTGAAAGCCAACATGTGCCTTATATAATTTATTCAAATTACTTTTAGCACAATTCTCTGAAACCACATAAAGAAAGTGAAATCCTTTGATGTTACAGCTTTCCAAAGTAATTTCTTTGCCTAACACTTCATTATCCTGTACAAGTAGTCCTGTTTTCATCAAGCATTTTGTTAGTTTACGTTGGACTCTAGGAGGTTTTGCTTTTAATCAGGCATGTATGGATTAGAAACTCAGCTTCTCCATTTGCTCAAAATATATTCTTGGAAAAATTAACCCAGGATTTGTCAAATATGTATTATAATAACTCTCTTGCATTTTGTTAATGGTGGTGGTTTGGCTGCTGAGTCATGGTTGAATCTCATGAAGCCCATGGACTGTAGCTTGCCAGATTCCTCTGTCCATGTTATATCCCATGCAAGAATACTAGAGTGGGTTGCCATTTCCTCCTCCAGGGGATATTCCTGACCCAGGGATCAAATCTGTGTCTCTTGTATTGCAGGCAGATTCTTTACCAACTGAGCCACTATCATACTGATTGATATGTAGCCACTAGTGAAATTTTAGTTCTTTCCTACTTATACTGGGTTGACCAAAAAGTTCTGACAGAAAAACCCAAATGAACTTTTTGGCCAACCCAGTAATACTCTCCACTTCTGTTCTGTCCCTCTTAAAGTTTGATACACGAGTTTGAACTTAGCATTCTTGTATGTATAAGAATTTGACCATGGGCTCACAGGATAACTTTCTAAATACAGACATACTTTGTTTTACTGTGCTTCACAGTGAATATTTTTACAAATTGAAGATCTGTGACAATCCTGAGTCAAGCAAATCTACTGATGTAATTTTTCCAATAGCATTTGCTTCCTTCATGTCTCTGTGTCACATTTCATTGATTTTTAGCAATATTTCAAACTCTACTAGCTAAAAGAATATGACTAGCTGAAGGTTCAGATGATAGCATTTCTTTACAGTAAAGTATTTTTAATTAAAGTATGTACATTGTTTTTTCAGCATAACGATTTTGCCTACTTAATAGACCACAGTCTGGTGAAAACACAACTTTTCTATGCACTAGGAAACTAAAACATTTGTGACTCACTTTATTGTGATATTCACTTTACTGCAGTGGTATGGAACTGAATCCTCTGTCTCCAGGGTCTGCCTATATGTGACCTGACACATTGATATCATTTTAGAAGTATTTAGTAGTTCTTTTCTCTTCAGCAAGAATAGAGAATTACTTTGGTAACAAGTTTGATATTTCTAAACTTTCACTGACAACAGGCTTTGCAGGATTTATTGAAGTCATCTTGTCTACTGCATTCTTGAGTTACTTGTTCCTGACTACAATAATTTGTTATCTACAGGATTCCCACTGTTACTGTGGAGGGAAAAAAGGCAGTTTTATATCAATACAACACAGACGTCTTATTCATTTGCCCCCCCAAAAAATTGTTAATTACTTTTAAGAAGAAAGAATGGCTGAAAAATGTGTAGGCTTCCATTGATGGTCTTTTTAAAACTACAAGCTGCTCCACTGGAATATAGACTACACATCAAAACAGGAAAAGAGGAAATTTTTTTGAAGTGAAGGACAAACATATATTTTGAGCCACATTTGTGAAAGTACTGCTAGTTTAAACATGCTAAATAAGGAGTATGGATGGACAGATAATAAATGGACAAATAAAATATATATAAAAATATATACCATATATATGTATATATACTATAAAAAAGCATGAATTTTCTAATTTATACAAAGAGAAATTGAGGACCTTGTGCAGGAATGGGTACTTAGGGTGTGGGGTAATGATGGAAGGAACATAATGATTTTCTCACTAAATTACCTTTGAACCCTTGTTCAAAATGAATTGACCAAATATAAATGGCTTTGTATTTGGACCCTTTGAATGTTCCATTGATCTTTCAATGTTGACATTAACACCACCTTTTCTACTATTTTATATTATGTCTTCACTGAACATCAGGTCCCCTAAATGTGTTCTTTTTCAAAGCTGAATTGGATATTGTAAGTTCTTTGCATTCCCATATGGATTTTAGGATCAGGTGGTTTTTTTTTTTGTTTTGTTTTGTTTTTCATTTTCTTAAAAAAAAAAAAACATTATTGAGACTTTGATTGTTTGACTATTTCATGACTATAAGGACAGTTGACATATTGAGTCTTCTGATCTGTGAACATGGTATACTTATGCATTAATTGTTTTTTTTAATATTCCTAAAAATGCTTTGTTTACATAATATCCCCAATCTTCTGAGCCTCCCCAGCCACCCACCCAACCCCACTAGGTCATCACAGAGCAATGAGCTGAGTTCCCTGTGCTACACAGCAGCTTCCCATTAGCTAACTCTTTTACATTTAATACTGTATATATGTCAGTTCAGTTCAGTTCAGTAGCTCAGTCCTGTCCTATTATTTGCGACCCTATGAATCACAGCACACCAGGCCTCCCTGTCCATCACCAACTCCCGGAGTTCACTGAAACTCATGTCCATCGAGTCGGTGATGCCATCCAGCCATCTCATCCTCTGTCATCCCTTTCTCCTCCTGCCCCCAATCCCTTCCAGCATCAGGGTCTCTTCCGATGAGTCAACTCTTCGCATGAGTTGGCCAAAGTATTGGAGTTTCAGCTTCAGCATCAGTCCTTCCAATGAACACCCAACACTGATCTCCTTTAGGATGGACTGGTTGGATCTCCTTGCAGTCCAAGGGACTCTCAAGAGTCTTCTCCAACACCACAGTTCCAAAGCATCAATTCTTCAGTGCTCAGCTTTCTTCAGAGTCCAACTCTCACATCCATACGTGATCACTGGAAAAAACATAGCCTTGACTAGACGAACCTTTGATGGCACAGTAATATCTCTGCTTTAGAATATGCTATCTAGGTTGGTCATAACTTTCCTTCCAAGGAGTGTCTATTAATTTCATGGCTGTAATCACTATCTGCATTGATTTGGGAACCAAAAAAAATAAAGTCTGACACTGTTTCCACTTTTTCTACTTTTTACCCATCTATTTCCCATTAAGTGATGGGACCAGATGCCATGTTCTTAGTTTTCTGAATGTTGAGATTTATGCAAACTTTTTAATCTCCTCTTTCACTTTCATCAAGAGGCTTCTCTTTCACTTTCAAGAGGCTTTTTAGTTCCTCTTCACTTTCTGCCATAAGGGTGGTGTCATCTGCATATGTGAGGTTATTGATATTTCTCCAGGCAATCTTGATTCCAGCTTGTGCTTCTTCAGCCCAGCGTTTCTCATGATTTAATCTACATATAAGTTAAATAAGCAGGTTGACAATATACAGCCTTGACATACTCCTTTTCCTATTTGGAAACAGTCTGTTGTTCCATGTCCAGTTCTAACTATTGTCTCCTGACCTGCATACAGATTTCTCAAGACGCAGGTCAGGTGCTCTGGTATTCCCATCTCTTGAAGAATTTTCCACAGTTTATTGTGATCCACACAGTCAAAGGCTTTGGCATAGTCAATAAAGCAGAAATAGATGTTTTTCTGGAACTCTCTTGCTTTTTTAATGATCCAGCGGATGTTGGTAATTTGATCTCTGGTTCCTCTGCCTTTTCTAAAACCAGCTTGGACATCTGAAAGTTCATGGTTCATGTATTGCTGAAGCCTGGCCTGGAGAATTTTGAGCATTACTTTACTAGCATTTGCTGCTGCTGCTGCTAAGTCGCTTCAGTCATGTCCGACTGTGTGCGACCCCATAGATGGCAGCCCACCAGGGTCCCAGGTACCCAGTCCCTGGGATTCTCCCAGCAAAAACACTGGAATGAGTTGCCATTTCTTTCTCCAATGCATGGAAGTGAAAAGTGAAAATGAAGTCACTCAGTCTTGTCTGACTCCTAGCGACCCGATGGTCTGCAGCCTTCTAGGCTCCTCCGTCCATGGGATTTTCCAGGCAAGGGTACTGGAGTGGGGTGCCCTCATGAGATGAGTGCAATTGTGCGGTAGTTTGAGCATTCTTTGGCATTGCCTTCTTTGGGATTGGAATGAAAACTGACCTTTTCCAGTCCTGTGGCCACTGCTGAGTTTTCCAAATTTGCTGGCATATTGAGTGCAGCACTTTCACAGCATCATCTTTCAGGATTTGAAATAGCTCCCCTGGAATTCCATCACCTCCACTAGCTTTGTTCATATTGATGCTTTCTAAGGCCCACTTGACTTCACACTCCAGGATGTCTGGCTCTAGGCGAGTGATCACACCATTGTGATTATCTGGGTTGTGATCTGTTTTGTATAGTTCTTCTGTGTATTCTTGCCACCTCTTCTTAATATCGTCTGCTTCTGTTAGGTCCATACCATTTCTGTCCTTTATTGAGCCCATCTTTGCATGAAATGTTCCCTTGGTATCTCTAATTTTCTTGAAGAGATCTCTAGTCTTTCCCATTCTGTTGTTTTCCTCTAGTTCTTTGCATTGATCGCGGAGGAAGGCTTTCTTATCTCTCCTTGCTATTCTTTGGAACTCTGCATTCAGATGCCTATATCTTTTCTTTTCTCCTTTGCTTTTTGCTTATCTTTTTTTCACAGCTATTTGTAAGGCCTCCTCAGACAGCCATTTTGCTTTTTTGCATTTCTTTTTCTTGGGTATGGTCTTGATCCGTCTCCTGTACAATGTCACAAACCTCAGTCCATAGTTCATCAGGCACTCTATCTATCAGATTCAGTCCCTTAAATCTATTTTTCACTTCCACTGTATAATCATAAGGGATTTGATTTAGGTCATACCTGAATGGTCTAGTGGTTTTCCCCACTTCTTCCGTTTCAGTCTGAATTTGGCAATAAGGAGTTCATGATCTGAGCCACAGTCAGCTCTCGGTTTGTTTTTGCTGACTGTATAGAGCTTCTCCATCTTTGGCTGCAAAGAATATATCAGTCTGATTTTGGTATTGACCATCTGGTGATGTCCATGTGTAGAGTCTTCTCTTGTGTTGTTGGAAGAGGGTGTTTGCTATGACCAGTGCATTCTCTTGGCAAAACTCTGTTAGTCTTTGCCCTGCTTCATTCTGTACTCCCAAGACCAAATTTGCCTATTACTCCAGGTATTTCTTGACTTCCTACTTTTGCATTCCAGTCCCCTATAATGAAAAGGACATGTCTTTTGGGTGTTTTAAAAGATCTTGTAGGTCTTCATAGAACCATTCAACTTCATTTTCATCAGCATTACTGGTTGGGGCATAGGTTTGGATTACCATGATATTGAATGGTTTGCCTTGAAAACGAACAGAGATCATTCTGTCACTTTTGAGATTGCATCCAAGTACTGCATTTTGGACTCCGTTGTTGACCATGATGGCTACTCTATTTCTTCTAAGGGATTCTTGCCCACAGTAATAGATATAATGGTCATCTGAGTTAAATTCACCCATTCCAGTCCATTTTAGTTTGCTGATTCCTAGAATGTCGATTTTCACTCTTGCCATCTCCTGTTTGACCACATCCAATTTGCCTTGATTCATGGACCTGACATTCCTGGTCCTATGCAGTATTGCTCTTTACTGCTTAGGGCCTTGCTTCTATCACTAGTCACATCCACAACTGGGTATTGTATTTGCTTTGGCTCCATCCCTGTCAGTAGTACTCTCAATTCATCCCACCCTCTTCTTCCCTCCTCCTGTGTCCACCTGTCTGTTCTCACAAGGTCCTACTGTACAGCACAGAGAAAAAAGTGTTCAGTATCCTATGGTAAGCCATAATGGAATAGAATATTTAGAAAAGAATGTATATATGTATATAGCAGTCAGTTTGCTCTACAGGAGATATTATAAATCAACTATACTTCAATTAAAAAATGAAAATGCTTTGTAATTTTCAGTAAAAAAAAAAGTGATTTGTCAGTTTTATTTCTGAATGTTTCATATACTTGATATAATTGTAAAGTTTAGTTTTATTTTAAATTTCTGGTATTTCTTTACCAGTACAGTAATATACAACTGATTTTTGTGTATTTATCTTTTGTATTACAATGTTTTTAAATTCACTTATTCATCCTAGAACTAGCTGTTATAGATTCTGTAGGAATTTCTTTTTGTAAGATTATGCTATTAATAAAAACTTGTATTTCATACTTACTAGTCCTGATGATTTTTAATTCTTTTTTCATATCTTATTTCACTGACTAGAATCTGAGTACAATGTTGAATAGAACTGGTGAAAACAGTCTAATCTTGCTTCATTACTGATCTTAGCAGCACAGCATTCAGTCCTTAACTATTATCTGGAGGTAGGTTTTAGGATGCATTTTATTTGGTTCAGGAGATTTCTCATTATTCCTAGTTTACTGCAATCTTCTGTCAGGGATAGATGTTAGATTTTGTTGAATGTTTTTCTGCATCAAGATATTATTCTGTTTTATCTCTTTCATTGGCTTATGAGCTGTATTTATATTTCCTTTTATTTCAGTGTTTTATTAGGGATTGTCATATAATTATTTAAATGATTAGAGTCTACCTTTTAGTCAAAGTATACTACTTCATATCTAGTACAATGTCCTTGCAAGAGTATATTATTTCTCTGTGAAGTGAACTCATTCAGTCATGTCTGACTCTTGGAGACCCCTTGGACTGTCCATTGGATTTTCCAGGCAAGAATACTGGAGTGGGTTGCCATTTCCTTCTCCAGGGGATCTTCCCTGTAGCCCCTTGCAAAGATTTGTGCTGTGTGTCACACACATTAGTCATTATACATTAAAACACAACAACATGTTATTATTAGGTTTGCATTATAATTTTCTTTTACATAAATTTAAACAGATTCTTAGAATTTACCCATTTTAGTTCCTATTTCTAATGCTATTTTTCATTCGTGTGTATCCAGATTTCCATCTGATATCATGTTCTCCTGCTTGTAGGATATACTTTGTCCTTTGTTGTAGTGTAGTTCTGCTTGTAATAAAATTAATATTTAGGTCTGAAATATTTTATCTTCATTTAAAAAATATTTTCTCTGGCTATAGAATTGTAGGTTGGCAGGTGGTGTTTATGTGTGTGTTTTCCTTTAGCACTTTAAATTTATTGCTTCCTCCATCCCTGCCCTCCGCCCCCACCTTTTTATTTTTTCTTGCCTTGTTCCTGAAATTATTGGATTGGCCATAAAGTCAATTTTGGTTTTCCCCTAACATCTTATGGAAAAATCCGAGTGAACTTTTTGGTCAACCAAATAATATGCTTTTCTTCTTTTCTTTATTTTTCTTCTTTTCTTTATTTTTCTCTTTTCTCTGGTTGCTTTTATAATTTTTTTTTCTTTGCACTGGTGTTATGTAACATGCTTACAATTTGCTTTCATGTCATTTTCTTCATGTGTCTTAGTTCATTCACTGTCTTTAATCTGTAGATTTGTAGTTTTCATCAAAGTTGAAAAATTTCAGTCATTATTTCTAGAAATTTTTTTGTGTGTGTTTCTCTCCCTTCCCTTTTCTTCAGGAATACTAATTGCATCTATATAATAGGCCAACTGAGGTTAATTCACAGTTCACTGGTTCCATGTTCATTTTTGTCCATTGTTTTTATGTATCATTTTAGATAATTTCTATTATGCCTTCAACTTCAGTAATCCTTTTTCTGTGGTGACTCATATGCCCTTAAACCATTCCTTGTATTTTCATCTTGCATTTTAAATTTTCATCTTTAGGGGTTTTTCTTGGGTCATTTTATCTTCTGTGTCTCCACATATCATTTTAATATTTTCCTCTACCTTCTTAAATATATGAAATATAGGTCTGTTAGTTGGTTTAATGTCTTTATCTACTAAATATATACTCTGTAGTTTTGGGTCAGTTTTAATTGATTAAATTTTCTCATCAACAGTTGTAGTTTCTTGATATTTTATTGAATTCCAGACACTGTAAATTTTACTTTTTGGCATGGTGTGGCTATTTTGATATTTCTAAAAATATTTCGTCTGGGATGCAGTTAAGATATGTGGAAACAGCTTTATCCTATTAGGAATTGCTTTTTAAAAAAAAATATTTTAATTGGAGGCTGATTACCTTACAGTATTGTAGTGGTTTTTGTCATACATTGACATGAGTCAGCCATGGGTGTACATGTGTTCCCCATCCTGAACCCCCTCCCACCTCCCTCCCCATCCCATCCCTCAGGGTCATCTCAGTGCACCAGCCCTGAGCACCTTGTCTCATGCATCAAACCTGGACTGGTGATCTGTTTCACATATGATAACATACATGTTTCAATGCTATTCTCTCAAAATCATCTCATCCTCACCTTCTCCCACAGAGTCCAAAAGACTGTTCTATACAGCTGTGTCTCTTTTGCTGTCTGGCATATAGGGTCATCATTACCATTGTTCTAAAGTCCATATATATGTGTTAGTATATTGTATTGATGTTTTTCTTTCTGACTTACTTCACTCTATATGATAGGCTCCAGTTTCATCCACCACATTAGAACTGATTCAAATGTATTCTCTTTAATGGCTGTGTAATACTCCATCGTGTATATGTACCACAGCTTTCTTATCTACTTGTCTGCCGGTGGACGTCTGTGTTGCTTCCATGTCCTGGCTATCATAAATAGTGCTGCGATGAACATTGGGGTACACGTGTCTCTTTCAATTCTGGTTTCCTTACTGTGTATGCCCAGCAGTGGGATTGCTGGGTTATACAGCAGTTTCTATTAGGTATTGCTTTTTAAACTTTGTTAGGACTAACATAGCATTTCCTCTAGGATGAAGTGTGCTTCATTAGTGAGCCAAAACCCTTCTGAGTGTGTTTCCTGATGCATCACACTTATGAGAGATTCCTCTCTGCCTTGTAGGAACAGGAAGCATTCCCAGCTATGAGTGACCATCAAGGATTTTTTTTTTTTTCTTCTCTCATACTTTCATATTATTCTTCCCCTGGTCCTAGGCAATTTCTACACATGTATTCTTGCTCAGTTTCCAGTAAGACTTGAAACAGGCTAGGACTTGAAACAGGCCTTCTGAAAATATACACCTTTCTAAGTGCAACTTTTAGATCTCCAGCATTTTTTTCCTGAAGTTTCTAGTCACTCTGGCCTCTCTAGTAGATTTTCTGCTCCATCTGTTCATATTATGGATTTCTCTAGGTTCTTTCTGGTTTCTCCTTCTCTGAGACAAGGCCTGGAAGCTCACTTCAGTCAGTAAACTGAGGCCAATGCAGGACTTAGTTTTCTGATTCTCAAGAATACTACACTGTCCTTCATTGCTTGAGTATATAGGTATTTATTAGACACCTGAAGCAGTGGTCTTGACATACTGTTAACACAGACATTAAACCCTGCCCTGACCTAGGCCATAAATCACTTTAAGAATTCCTATTTGAAATCCAGGCTTGACATGCTTGGTCCCAGGTGCAGCAGGGAGGCCCTCTGGAGCCCACATTCAGGGAGTGAAGGGCCCTTGGAAGGCCTGTCTTCCTGGGCTTCTGGTCTGGTTGGTGGAAAGTGGAGGTCTGCACAGGCTTAGCTCTTTAAACTGAGGACTGGCCATCCCAGGGGAACCTCCTCCAGGTAGGAGGACTAAGGAGTCTCACATCTTGCCATTAGCTGGAAGGAACAAGGCTGGGAGAAGGCAAAGAGTCCATAGGCAGTCTTAGAACTTGCCCAGTAACAACTCAGAGCTGAATGGTGGCAACATAGTTCCCAAGAGGGAATAATGACAGGTGGAATGTACCCATCGGGAAGGAGCTTTCTGACTGTGTAACTGGTAACTGTCTTATTCAGGTGTCTTTGGTCCTCAAACATCTCAGGACGTGTGTTGAAGTCTCTGGAATGTCTGCCTATGTGTGTGTATACACAGACATACGTGTGTGTGTGTGTGTGTGTGTGTGTATGTATATTTAAGAAATATTACTGACAATTACTAGATTAAGCAAATTCTAGCCCCCAGACATTTTCAGTAATATTCTGAAATATCTTTGCATCAGCAATCAAAAAATGACATTGAATTAGTTTCAAAAGAGAATACTTATGAAAAATACTATTTATTTCCAAACAACCTATTAGCTGCTTAAGACCATGTTCTATTTAAAGTTTACAGTGTGATGTTTTCATTTAGGTATACATTGTGAAATGATTATCATAATCAAACAATTAAGAATATGCCTGCAGTGTGGGAGACCCAGGTTTGATCCCTGGGTTGGGAGGATCCCCTGGAAAAGGGAATGGCTACCCACTCCAATATTCTTGCCTGGAGAATTTCATGGACAGAGGAGCCTGATGGGTTTCAGTCCATGGGGTCACAAAGAGTTGTACACAACTTAGTGACTTAACACATTCACACTTTTTTTTCATGATCACCATAATCAAGCTAATTAGCATATTCATCTCCAACCATTTGATGTGCAGTTGTTTTATATATTTTTATATAAATTTATAGTTTTTTTTTCAAAAAGAATACAAAATTGAAGAAATAATTGCAATTCAGTTTACACTAAAATATTCTCTAAAATGTGTAATAATCTGAAGACCTGCACAAAGTGAAGAAATAGTTGGAAAAAAAATTGCTTCAGGCAATGCCTTCTATTTCATAATAAGCTAAATTAAATCAAAATTAGATCAGTTATTAAATAAGATAATAGAAAATGGTAAGCTATGGAAAGAGAGCTGACACAGCTCAGGAAAGATGAGAAAGAAAATTTTATAAATGGAAATAAGGGCTAACCTAGAAGCCATCAATGTATAGATAGGAGAGAATCCCATGAATAAAATAGATAATGGAAGGTAAAAAAAGAGAACAAGTCAAAAATGTTAATGAAGAAAATGATAAAAAGAATTTGAAAAAAGGCATAGAAAAAGCAACAATTGTCAGTCCCATTACACTAGCAAACACAGAAAAAGAAAGCCAAAACAATGGAACATAGACATACACACTCAGTGCTACTAAATGCAGCCCAAGGAAACTTTCCCAAATTAAGATGTAAACTTTCATATTGAAAGAGCAGTTGGAATATGGTCTATTTTCATAAGCCACATTGTAGCAGAATTACTAAATTTTGAAAAAATAGAATATCTTCTGCTCATTCAAGCAAAAACTTCAAATCACTTCAGGAAAAGACTGATATCAAATTTAAAAGAAACACTTTATTTCAAGAGAAATCAGTTTGATATATTTAAAGAACTGGGGTCGCAAAGAGTCGGACATGACTGAGCGACTGAACTGAACTGAACTGAACTGAAGGAGTAAAAGTGAAAAGCAAGGATTTTATATCCAGCTCAACTGATCTTCACCAATAATGATCACTGGATAAATGTCAAGAAAAGAAATGCATTCAAAGAACATTATTTCTATGGATGCTTCTCAATGAGCTATTAGATTTCAAAAAATAATTTGAGAAATACCAGCCAATAAGAAATTTGAGACAGTTCAACATAAAGACAGGTGACTGGAATATTTAACCAGGTAAAAATACACAAAAACAAACAATGGTCAAACAATAAGAAAGGTATGTGGATTTCCATACATGTTTGTTTATGGAACAGAGTTAGTCTAGTTCATCCTAGAACTAAACTGTTATATAAGAGAATCTTATATTTCAAAAATTAAATGCAATATAGTGTATAGATTCATATAAAAGGGGAAGTTATGAAAACACACAACAGAGACAATTAAACTTTATCTATTTGATGAGGGAACTGCTATTAAGGGAAATGTCTTCACACTGGCTGCAAAAGGATGGGTAAGAAATATCCAGGCCAAATAGCTGGGGAAAAGCATTCCTGGCAGAAAAAGCAAGCAGTTCAGACTTGAAATGTAACATGTGGCAACTTGAAGGAAAAGAGAAAATATATAAAGGGGAGAGTGACATGGGATTTTAGTGAAGAGATATACTAGCCAAGTTTATAGAGGTCTTGAAAGCAACATTAGGGAGTGTACAGTTTGGGAATTAGCACTAGTGGTAAAGAATCTTCCTGCCAATGCAAGAAGTGCAGTTTTGATCCCTGGGTCAGGAATATCCCCTGGAGAAGGAAATGGCAACCTAATCCAGTATTCTTGCCTGGAAAATTCCGTGGATAGAGGAGCCTACTGGGCTACAGTCCATGGGGCCATTAAAAGTCATAACTGAGCGCAAATCACCTCTAGCTATTCTGATTCTCTGAAAAATATAAAAGCTTTTAACAAGGGAGTAGCAGAATTAGTTCTATTATGGTAACACTGCGTAGATACACTATATTAAACTGCACATTGGGAGGGATAATATTTTTGGTAGGAAGCTCAGTGATAAGGATGCTTCAGAAATCCTTGCATGAGATCATGGAAACCTAGAACAGTGACACTTTGAATAGAGACTAGATTAACTTTTTAAAGAGATATTTAATAAAAGAGTCCATTCAACTTAGCAAAAAAAAATTAGGTTTGAAAGGTGATGAGTATGAGCACTTGAAAAAAAGGACCATTTCTCTGTGATTGAAAAGTTGTTGAAAAACAAAAATAGCTGACTATCCACTTAACCCCTGTGACATTTATCAGGACTACATATTCAAAGAACCTAAGTTATCTGGAGAATCCAAGCTGACATATAGTATGTGGTATTACTGAATCTGCTCCTTCAAACCTGATACACTTGAAATGTCACTGATTAGATTAAATCTTATTCTTAGTTTCCCTAATGATGAAAATTTAACTGGTATACCTCAAGATTTAGTCCCTTGATTACTAATAGGGATAAAAAAATTTTTTTCTTGTCTAATTCAGAAATGTCTTCTTCTGAGAATTTAATCTATAGGAACATCTACTCATTGGCTATTGCATCCAAGTGCCTGGTATATATCCTTGTACATAATATATGTTCAATAAAAATTTATTGAATTAATCTGTGCACAGAAGTAGATTATATCATGGGCTTCCCTAGTAACTCAGAAGGTAAATGTTATATTATACAAAACAATAAAGATATAATACCACTAATATTAATCATATTAATGGTAATCATAATCAATTATATGTAGTTTTTTATTGCATCTGTAATGAATTGTAAATATATCGCCTATAGTTCTGTTATGTCGAAAGTTCAAAATGGGCTAAAATTAAGGATGTGTTCATTTTGGAAGATATAGGAGATACTACATTTCCAGCTCCTTGGAATATTCGGTTCAGTTCAGTTGCTCGGTCATGTCTGACTCTTTGAAACCCCATGAACTACAGCATGCAGGCATCCCTGTCCATTACCAACTCCTAGAGTTTCCTCAAACTCATGTCCATTGAGTCAGTGATGCCATCCAACCATCTCATCCTCTGTCGTCCCCTTCTCCTCCCTTCAATCTTTCCCAGCACCAGTGTCTTTTACAATATGTCAGTTGTTTGCATCAGGTGACCAAATTATTGGAGTTTCAGCTTCAACATCAGTCCTTCCAATGGATATTCAGGACTAATTTCCTTTAGGATGGACTAGTTGGATCTCCTTGCTGGCCAAGGGACTCTCAAGAGTCTTCTCCAACACCACAGTTTAAAATCATCATTTCTTTGGTGCTCAGCTTTCTTTAAGTCAAACTCTCACAATCATATATGACTACTGGAAAAAGCATAGCTTTGACTAGATGGACTTTGTTGGGAAAGTAATGTCTCTGCTTTTTAATATGCTGTCTTGGTTGGTGATAACTTTCTTACAGGGAGCAAGTGTCTTTTAATTTCATGACAGCAGTTACAATAGCTGTGATTTTTGGAACTCCCCACCCCAAAGTTAAGGTTTTCACTATTTTCATTGTCTCCCCATCTATTTGACATGAGGTGATGGGACCAGATGCCATGATCTTAGTTTTCTGAATGTTGAGCTTTAAGCCAACATTTTCACTCTCTTCTTTCAGTTTCATCAAGTGGCTCTTTAGTTCTTCTTTGGTTCAGTTCAGTTGCTTAGTCGTGTCCAACTCTTTGTGACCCCATGAATTTCAGCACGTCAGGCCTCCCTGTCCATCACGAACTCCCAGAGTTCACTCAAACTCATGTCCATCAAGTCAGTGATACCATCCAGCCATCTCATCCTCTGTTGTCCCCTTATCCTCCTGCCACCAATCCTTCCCAGCATCAGAGTCTTTTCCAATGAGTCAACTCTTCACATGAGGTGGCCAAAGTACTGGAGTTTCAGCTTTAGCATCATTCCTTCCAAAGAAATCCCAGGGCTGACCTCCTTCATAATGGACGGGTTGGATCTCCTTGCAGTCCAAGGGACTCTCAAGAGTCTTCTCCAAAACCACAGTTCAAAAGCATCAATTCTTTGGCACTCAGCTTTCTTCACATTCCAACTCTCACATCCATACGTGACCACTGGAAAAACCATAGTCTTGACTAGACAGACCTTTGTTGACAAAGTAATGTCTCTACTTTTGAATATGCTATCTAGGTTGGTCATAACTTTCCTTCCAAGGAGTAAGCATCTTTTAATTTCATGGCTGCAATCACCATCTGCAGTGATTTTGGAGCCCAGAAAAATAAAGTCTGACACTGTTTCCCCATCTATTTCCCATGAAGTGATGGGACCAGATGCCATGATTTTAAGCCAACGTTTTCACTCTCCACTTTCACTTTCATCAAGAGGCTTTTTAGTACCTCTTCACTTTCTACCATAAGGGTGGTGTCATCTGCATATCTGAGATTATTGATATTTCTCCCAGCAATCTTGATTCCAGCTTGTGTTTCTTCCAGCCCAGCGTTTCTCATGATGTACTCTGCATATAAGTTAAATAAGCAGGATGACAATATACAGCCCTGAGGTACTCCTTTCCCTATTTGGAACCATTTTGTTGTTCCATGTCCAGTTCTAAATGTTGCTTCTTGACCAGCATAGAGGTTTCTCAGGAGGTAGGTCAGGTGGTCTGATATTCCCATCTCTTGAAGAACTTTCCAGTTTATTGTGATCCACACAGTCAAATGCTTTGGCATAGTCAATAAAGCAGAAGTTTTTGGTTTTAGAAAAGGCAGAGGACCCAGAGATCAAATTGCCAACATCCGCTGGATCATCAAAAAAGCAAGAGTGTTCCAGAAAACCATCTATTTCTGCTTTATTGACTATGCCAAAGCTTTTAACTGCATGGATCACAATAAACTGTGGAAAATTCTGAAAGAGATGGGAATACTGGACCACCTGACTTGCCTCTTGAGAAACCTGTATGCAGGTCAGGAAGCAACAGTTAGAACTGGACATGGAACAACAGACTGGTTCCAAATAGGAAAGGGAGTACGTCAAGTCTGTATATTGCCACCCTGTTTATTGAACTTATATGCAGGGTACATCATGAGAAACGCTGGGCTGGAAGAAGAACAAGCTGGAGTCAAGACTGCCAGGAGAAATATCAATAACCTCAGATATGCAGATGACACCACCCTCATGGGAGAAAATGAAGAAGAACTAAAGAACCTCTTGATGAAAGTGAAAGAGGAGAGTGAAAAAGTTGGCTTAAAGCTCATCGTTCAGAAAACTAAGATCATGGCATCCTGTCTCATCACTTCATGGCAAATAGATGGGGAAACAGCGGTAAGTTTATTTTGGGGGGTTCCAAAAACACAGCAGATGGTGATTGTAGCCATGAAATTAACAGATGCTTACTCCTTGGAAGGAAAGCTATGACCAACATAGACAGCATATTAAAAAGCAGAGACGTTACTTTGTCAACAAGGTCCATCTAGTTAATGCTATGGTTTTTCCAGTGGTCACTTATGGATGTGAGACTTGGACTGTGAATACAGCTGAGCACCGAAGAACTGATGCTTTTGAACTGTGATGTTGAAGACTCTTGAGAGTCCCTTGGACTGCAAGGCAGTCTAACCAATCCATCCTAAAGGAAATCAGTCCTAGGCATTCATTGGAAGGACTGATGTTGAAGCTGAAACTCCAGTACTTCAGCCACCTCATTCGAAGAGCTGTCACATTTGAAAAGATCCTGATGCTGGGAAAGATTGAGGGCAGGAGGAGAAGGGGACGAAAGAGGATGAGATGGTTGGATGACATCACTGATCTACTGGATATAGGTTTTGGTGAACTCTGGGAGTTGGTGATGGACAGGGAGGCCTGGTGTGATGTGGTTCATGGGGTCACAAAAGGGCAGACAACTCTGCGACTGAACTGAACTGTGATGTCTTTCTAGAACTCTCTCACTTATGATGATCCAATCGATGTTGTCAATTTGATCTCTGTTTCCTCTGCCTTTTCTAAATCCAGGTTGAACATCTGGAAGTTCACGGTTCATGTACTGTTGAAGGCTGGCTTGGAGAACCTTGAGTATTACTTTGCTAGCGTGTGAGATGAGTGCAGTTGTGTGGTAGTTTGAGCATTCTTTGACATTGCTTTTGTTAGGGATTGCAATGAAAACTGACCTTTTCCAGTCCTTTGGCCACTGCTGAGTTTTCCAAATTTGCTGCCATATTTGTGTATCACTTTCACAGCATCATCTTTTAGGATTTGAAATAGCTCAACTGGAATTCCATCACCTCCACTAGCTTTGTTCATAGTGATGCTTTCTGAGACTCACTTGACTTCTCATTCCAGGATGTCTGGTTCTAGGTGAGTGATCACACCATCGTGGTTATTTGGGTCATGAAGATCTTTTCTGTATAGTTCTGTGTATTCTTGCCACCTCTTCTTAATATCTTCTGCTTCTGTTAGGTCCATGCTATTTCTGTCCTTTATTGTTCCCATCTTTGCATGAAATATTCCCTTGATATCTCTGATTTTCTTAAAGACATTTCTAATCTTTCCCATTCTGTTGTTTTCCTGTATTTCTTTGCACTGATCACTGAGGAAGGCTTTCTTATCTCACAATTTTTTGGAACTCTGCATTCAAATCGGTATATCTTTACTTTTCTCCTTTGCTTTTCCCATCTATTCTTTTCACAGCTTTTTGTAAGGGCTTCTCAGACAAACATTTTGCCTTTTTGTATTTCTTTTCCTTTGGGTTGTTCTTGATCCCTGCCTCCCATACAATGTCATGAACCTCCGTACACAGTCTTCAGGTACTCTATCAATTCTAATCCCTTGAATCTATTTCTCACTTCCACTGTATAATTGTAGACCTGAATGGTCTAATGATTTCCCCTACTTTCTTCAATTTAAGTCTGAATTTGGCAATAAGGAGTTTATGATCTGAGCCACAGTCAGCTCCCCTCTTGTTTTTTCTGACTGTGTAGAGCTTCTTCATCTTTGGCTGCAAGGATATAATCAATCTGATTTCGATATTGACCATCTGATGAGGTCGATATGTAGAGTCTTCTCTTGGGTTGTTGGAAGAGGGTTTGCTATGACCAGTGCATTCTCTCGGCAAAACTCTATTAGCCTTTGCCCTGCTTCATTCTATACTCCCAAGGCTAAATTTGCCTGTTACTCCAGGTATTTCTTGGCTTCCTACTTTTGCATTGCAGTTCCCTATAATGAAAAGGACATCTTTTGGACATCTTCTAGAAGGTCTTGTAGGTCTTCATAGAACCATTCAACTTCAGCTTCTTCAGCATTACTGGTTGGGGCATATTTGGATTTACTGTGATATTGAATGGTTTGCCTTGGATAGATAGAGATCATTCAGTCGTTTTTGAGGTTGCATCCAAGTACAACATTTTGGACTCTTGTTGACTATGATGGTTAGTCCATTTCTTCTAAGGGAGTCTTGCCCTCAATAGTAGATATAATGGTTATCTGAGTTAAATTCACCCATTCCAGTCCATTTTAGTTCGCTGATTCCTAAAATGTTGATGTTCACTCCTGCCATCTGCTGTTTGACCACTTCCAATTTGCCTAGATTCATGGACCTAACTCCAATACTTCAGTTACCTGATGCAAAGAACCAGTTCATTTGAAAAGACCCTGGTGCTGGGAAAGACTGAGGGCAAGAGGAGAAGTGTATGACAGAGGATGAGATGGTTGGATGGCATCACCAACTCAATGGACATGAGTTTCAGTAAACTCTTGGAGTTGGTGATGCATAGGGAGGCCTGTCATGCTGCAGTCCATGGGGTTGCAAAGAGTCAGACATACTGAGTGAGTGAACTGGACTGACTGATGGATCTAATATTTTAGGTTCCTATGCAATATTGTTCTTTACAGCATCAGACTCACTTCCATCACCAGTCACATCCACAACTGGGTATGGTTTTTGCTTTGGCTCTGTCTCTTCATTGTTTCTGGAGTTATTTCTCCACTGATCTCCAGTAGCATATTGTGCACCTACCAACCTGGGGAGTTCATCTTACAGTGTCATATCTTTTTGCCTTTTCATACTGTTCATGGGGTTCTCAAGACAGGAATACTGACATGGTTTGACATTCCCTTCTCCAGTGGACCACATTTTGTCAGAACTCTCCACCATCACCCGTCCAACGTGGGTGGCCCTACATGGCATGGCTCATAGTTTCATTGAGTTAGACTTGCCTGTGGTCCATGTGATCTTTTGGATATTGGCAGATTTCGATTTATTGCAGATATGTGACTGATACCCATGTTTTCTTCTTGGCTGTCAGTTAAGGACCACTCCCAGCTTCTAGCAGTCACTGCATCCCTTGAATCACAGCTCTTTTCCTCCCTCTTGAAAGCCAGCAATAGTTAGTCAAGTCCTTCTCCAGTCACATCTCCCTCTGACCCTTCTTCTTTTGTTAAGTATCTCTCTGACCAGAGTCAGAGAACTTTCTTAACATTATTCATTTGATTAAATTTGGCCCATCATGATAAAGAATAAGCTCTCCATCTCAAGGTCTGTATTCAAGCCATATCTTCAAAGCCCTTTTCACAAAGATAATACATATTCAGGTTTAAGGACTTAGGGAATTAATATTTTTGAGAGCCATTTTTCTGCCAACTCAACATACCTATAAAAACTCCATAAATTTCTTCATAATGAGAACTAGATACATTTTACTCGACAAAACTCACAAGGCTTCTTTTCCCTCCAGCACTGAAAGAAAATAACTTTTTAAAAAGATGGATGTAGGTGCTGGGTTTCATGAAAAATATATGCTATATGTTTAAACAGTTTAATCATTGTCAGAGTAAAATGTAAATATTACAAGACCTCTGGAATCTTGAGAAAAAGAGGAAGCAGATCCAGAATCTTCTTTCTGGTACCTTAGCTTGAATGATAAAAGGTGAGTTTACACCAATGCACAATTCTGATTGTTCTCTCTCATTTCCTTCTTCCATTCTACTTTTTAAGCTGGATTTCTCCTTACTTTGGGCTTCCCTGGTAGCTCAGCTGGTGAGGAATCTTCCTGTAATGCAGGAGACCTGGGTTCAATACCTGGGTTGGGAAGAGCCCCTAGAGAAGGGAATAGCTACCCTCCAGTATTCTTGCCTGAAGAATTCCATGGGCAGAGGAGCCTGGCAGGCTATAGTCCATGAGGTCACAAAGAGTCAGGCACAACTGAGTGACTTTCACTTTGTCCCAACTTCCATCTCTACATCTACTTTCCCAGACATGAGATGAAGTGAGATGTAGATATGACACTATTACACCAACTGCAAACTAATTCATCAACTTTATCCCTGAGGTCTCTACAGTCACATCAGTCTTGTATCATATAAACCAACAGCATCCTCCCCACTCTAAGCGTCTTCCTGACTAACATTCACTTCAAAGGGCTTGAACAATTATTCTAATTGCTCAAAGCTTGGAGATGTGTAACCACAGCATGCAAGGTCTTTCTGGCAAAGCCTCTGCAAACCTTTACAGGTATACTGGCAAGGACAGAAAAAAGCAACTTCTATTCATTTCTTACAACTGCTATAACAAAGCAGCACAAACTGATGGCTTAAAACAACAGAAATGTATTTTCTTATGCTTCTGAAGGCTAAACTCTGAAATCAAGGTGTTGGCAGTTATTATTTTTAAGCATATGTGAAAGAGGAGCTTCCATGTCTCCCTCATAGCTTCCAGTCATGGCCAGTGATCCTAGGAGTTCCTTGGCTGGTAAATGCATCACTTCAGCCTCTGCCTCCATGTTCACATAGCCTTCTCCCTATATCTCTATGTCCTCACATGGATTGAATTTTTTTTTTTTAATAAATGCTCCATCAATTTTTTGGCTGTGTCACAGGTCATGTGGGATCATAGTTCCCTGACCAGGGATTGAAACCATGTCCCATACAGTAGGAGTGCAGAGTCTTAACCACTTGACCACCAGAGAAGTCCCTGGACTAAATTCTTATGGGGCACCAGTCCTATTGGAATAGAGACCCACCCTGCTCTACAACTTAATCTTAATTTAAATAACTATATCTGCACCAGTTCTCTTTACAAACAAGTTCACATTCTGAACTCCTGGGAGTGAGGATGTCAACATATCTTTCTTAGGGGGCAATTCAACTCAGACACATTTCTATCTGTATGTAAAAAGCATTCCCCCAAAATCTTACAGGGTCAAATTGGAGGACAACACCTGAAAAAGCGATTAATCTTTACAAAATGCAAGGTGAAATTAAATAGGTCCTTGGCTTCAAGAAGAAAAGGTTATTTTTGAACAGCAGTTCTTTAATGCAGTGCTTATATTTTATTAATAATTAATAAATGACTAATGCAGATTGCTTTCTTCCAAATAAATTATCAGAATGTGTTATAACAGATGTGAATAAATCATAGGCTCTAGTTCATGAGTTGTCTGCACAAATGTCAGGAGTATAATACATTATATTTAAATATTAGTTATGTGCCTGAAATATGGGTGAGGACTCAGTCATAATATGTTAACCCGTTTCTATCAATGAGCTCTTAATTATTGAAAACCAGCATGTTCTGAAATGATTTTCTAGATGTTTATTGTTTAAAGCATGTATTGATGCTGATTTAATTTTCTCCTTTCCCTTTAGTGGTATAAAATTAAATCGTTAAAAATACCATTTATAACAGAGATAGTCTTAAACATCAGCAATAGAGTAACAAATGTTATCATACTGCATTTTTTCTTCCTATTAAGAAGTGGAATTGCTTATTCAAATGATTTTAAATCATTCACTTAATGGAAATAGTTTTTGCATGATAAGAATAAAGTAGTAGTATGATCAGCATGTAATTATCATTGCCATCATCATCATCAATGCTATTTATTGACTTCTGGCTTTGTGCCAGGCATTGTGAACAGTGTTCTAAAAAATGTCATTCCAACCTCAAAGTAATCTTAGGAATGAGCTAGTATTATACTTCCCAGTTTACACATGAGAAGACTGAGTTAGAGATGTTAAAAAATTAACTTCTCTAGCACACAGTTAATAGGTTAAGATCCAGGATGCAAATTCAGAAGTCTCAGTCCACACATTACACTCTTAATCTCTTCTTTCCCAGAAGGTGCTCTGTGTATGCTGTCACTTCAGTTGTGTCAGACTCTTTGTGACCCAGTGGACTGTAGTCCATCAAGCCCCTCTGTCCATGGGATTCTCCAGGTAAGAATACTGGAGTGGGTTGGGTTGCCATTTCCTTCTCCAGGGGATCTTCCTGACCCAGCGACTGAACTCAAGTCTCTTTATGTATCCTGGATTGGCAGGTGTATTCTTTACCACTAGTGCCACCTGGGAAGGACAAGAGGTTCTAGGTTTCACACAAAAACAAAAAACTTAGAAGAGTCCTGCTGTTTGAACTTAGTAATTTATTAAAACTCTTGGGATTTGAATCAGATTACTCTTGTAACCAGAAGCTACTAAGGATAGTGACGTTTGTAAGGTGTACAATCATTTTAGTGTTGTACACATATTAACTCATTTAACCTTCAAAATAACAGTACTAGAGGTTTGCTACTCTTTCTCTACACATAAGAAAACTGAGACTAAGTAATATTTCCAGTGTTATTCGGTAATAGTTGTACTAAAATGTGAAACTAAATTCTGATTCTAAAACCTCTGCTCCCAATAACTGTACTCTGGATATTCGGGAAGGCAGAGTCATCACATAAAATAGGTGTTGGTTATCTTTTATATGTTTTAATCTAAAATAATATTTCTCTTGTGTGTTTCAAGCTGCCTCTCCTAGTATTTCATCATAAGTTTAATTCAAGTTGCAGGTTTCTTTAAGGTTATCCCAATAGCCTAAATCTTAAGTGACTAAGCTGTAATGTGTTAGCTACCTTGCTCCATTCTTAATCTCATCTCGTCATTTAACCCTTGTCCTTGAATCTGTTATTTAATGTAACTTCACCTCTAATATCTTAAAATACTTTATCCCCATTCTTTCTTCTCTTTTTGAGAAAAAAAGATTTAACTCTTATTCCACCACCCAGAGGCAATTACTTTCTTAAAATTTGGGTGTTTATCCTTCTGGTATTTTTTTTTTAAACCTAAATAGTGTTAGTTGACTTAGTTTACAGAAAGATCATATATACATATATTTTATCATTTGCTTTATCCACATAACAATGTGTGGATATTTTCCTATGTGATTTGTTATATTTCTATTTTAACTGATTATTTTAAAATTATAGTTGATTTACAATGTTGTGTTAGTTTCAAAAGTACAACACAGTGATTCATTTATACACATATAATGTTTTCAGATTATTTTCCCTTGGGTTGTTACAAAATACTGAGTATAGCTCTCTGTGCTATACAGTAGGTTCTTATTGGCTATCTGTTTTACATATAGTAGTGTGTATATCAAATTCCTAATTCATCCCTCCCACCCCCTTTTCCCCTTTAGTAACTATAAGTTTGCTTTCTATGTCTGTGGGTTTATTTCTGTTTGGTAAATATGTTCATTTGTATCTTTTTTTAACATTCTGTATGTAAGTGATATCATGATATTTGTCTTGATCTGGCTTACTTCACATAGTATGATAATCTCCAGGTCCATCCATGTTGCTGCAAATGGTGTTATTTATTTCATTATTTTTAATGGTTGAGTAATATTCCATTGTGTATATATACCACATCTTTATCCATTCCTTTGCTGATGGACATTTAAATTGCATCTATGTCTTGGCTATTGTAAATAGTGCTGCAACAAACACTGGGGTTCGTGTATCTTTTTGAATTGGTTTTCTCCAGATATATGTCCAAGAGTGAGATTGCTGGATCCTATGGCAGTTCTTCTTTTAGTTTAAGGAACTTCCATATTGTTCTCCATAGTGGCTGCACCAGTTTACATTCCCACCAACAATGTAGGAGGGTTCTCTTTCCTCCACACCCTCTCCAGCATTTATTGTTTGTAGATATTTTTGATAATGGCCATTCCGACCAGTGCAAGGTGATACTTCATTGTAGTTTTGATTTCTGTTTCTCTAATAAGTAGTGATGTTGAGAATTTCTCATATGCCTGTTGGTCTCTGTGCATCTCCTTTGGAGAAATGTGTATTTACATATCTTCCCATTTTTTAATTGAGTCATATATATATATATATATATATATATATATATAGAGAGAGAGAGAGAGAGAGAGAGAGAGAGAGATTGAGAGAGAGAGAGCTGTGTGAGCTATTTGTATATTTTGGAAATTAATCCTTATTGGTTGGTTTGTTTGCAAATACTGATGTTTTCTCCCATTCTGTAGACTGTCTTTTTGTTTACAGTTTCCTTTGTTGTGAAAAAGCTTTTAAGTTTAATTAGGTCCCATTTGTTTATCTTTGTTTTTATTTCCATTATTCTAGGAGATGGATCCAAAAAGATATTGCTGTGATTTATGACAGAGTGTTCTGCCTATGTTTCCCTCTAGGAGTTTTATAGTATCTGGTCTTACATTTAGGTCTTTAATCCATTTTGACTTTATTTTTGTAGAATTGGTGTTAGAGAATGTTCTAATCTCATTGTTTTACATGTGCTGGCTATCCAGTTTTCCCAAAACCTCTTATTCAAAAGACTCTCTTCTCCAGTGTATATTCTTGCCTCTTTTCTTGTAGATTATTTGACCATAGTTCCTTGTTTCGTATTCTTTTTTTTTTTTTCTTTTGGTGTTTTAAGTCTCATTTTATTTTTTTTTTATTTTTATTTTTAATTTATTTTACTTTACAATACTATATTGGTTTTGTCATACATTGACATGAATCCACCACGGGTGTACATGCGTTCCCAAACATGAACCTCCCTCCCACCTCCCTCCCCATAACATCTCTCTGGGTCATCACCGTGCACCAGCCCCAAGCATGCTGTATCCTGCGTCGGACATAGACTGGCGATTCGATTCTTACATGATAATATACATGTTACAATGCCATTCTCCCAAATCATCCCACCCTCTCCCTCTCCCTCTGAGTCCAAAAGTCCGTTATACACATCTGTGTCTTTTTTGCTGTCTTGCATACAGGGTCATCATTGCCATCTTTCTAAATTCCATATATATGTATTAGTATACTGTATTGGTATTTTCCTTAATCTCATTTTATCATTTAACTTTTTCCTTTGGATCTGATATTTAGCCTAATTTATAACTTCTACCATTTTTACTTCCATTTTTGAAAATGTAAGCCTTTCTAACTAAATTGTATCAGAATGTTTTAGGTAAACATGATTTTTTTTGTTCAAGTTTTAATTCCCAATTCCAACGACAAAACTTTTAGCACATTCTTATTCTCAAAACAGTATATTAAGCACAATATGCATTCCTGAGTGCATGCTCAGTCGTATCTGACTCTTAGCAACCCCATGGAACTATAGCCTGCCAGGCTTCTCTGTCCATGGGATTCTTGAGGCAAGAATACTGGAGTGGGTTGCCATTCCCTTCTTCAGGGAATCTTCTAGACTCAGGGATTGAACCTGGGTCTCCTGCATTGCAGGCAGAGTCTTTACCATCTGAATCATCAAGGAAGCAGTTACACATAGAGAAGAAACACTCTATGGTACTGTAAACCAAAGGCATATTTGAATGTTGCTTCTACCACCTCCTGAATCCCAAATGAAGTTAGCCATGAGGGTTATCCTAAGTAGGAACAAGAATGACAGGATTCACTACTCTGCAGGATTTGGCAAGGGACTCAACCAACCTTTGAATCAGTGATGCAACCAGCCATGACCTCCCCTAACCACAGCATCCACAGGACCTCCTGGGATGTCCATAGTTTTGGTTGCCTCTTTGTTTCATCAGAACTCAACAACAGTACTCTTTAGAAGAGTGGCTGAAATCTAGCACTAGGGGAAGTAAGTCCATCTAGACAGTACACAACGAGGGAATTTTCCACAATCAAAGAATGTGAGGCGAAGTGGAACCACCACGTCTTTCTGATGTAACTGTGTCAGATTTAGCTGCCACTGCATTAACTTCATGGTTCCACTTCCCCTCATGCCCTTTGACCTGTGAGGACTGGGCTTCCTTCACCATTTTTCACAGATGCCCTAACTCCACCTCGGTTTCCAAAAGATATAATTACAAGTGTTTGACCTACAGTCTATTTCCAATTATTCAGGCTGCACTAGAAGAACCTTTAGTCTACCTTGATATAGTTGAGATTGTTAGAGAAACAGTACTGGGCTAATTGGTATGTTTACCCCCTTCTCAAACAGCCAAGCAATTCTTCAAATATCACTAAAAGCCAAAGGCTTTATTATACTCACAATTTACATCTTTATTCCATTTATCCCTCAGCAGTTCTGTATGCTCCTGCGTAGAGCCTATGAGAGCATTATAATGACTAAATGAAGGACTCCGTTCAATTGTTTTGGTGACTTCTACAAATATCACATGCTTACCTACCTGGCCAGGCCATATACGCTATTACTGCTAATAATAAACAATATCTGTGATGGTTTCTATCATTTCCTGCATGTTCTACTTGTTAAGCACATTGTTCAGTCTTTATAAAGGACAAAATAATAACTATCTCTAAGTGTTGAGAGAATAGGAGGTAATTCATTTCAAAGGGATGGAAATAAACCTAGAAAGGGTAAGAAATTCATAGCTGGTTGTACCTCTAGTAAGAATAGCAGCTGAATATCGGGTCCAACCTTGTTAACTCCAAGTTTGTGCTTTAGAGAAGTGGCTATGGGCAACATTTTCCCAATCAATGCAAGTTGGGGATTATCAGGCACCTTTAAGCAAATCTCAGAAGACAGGATATGGGTTTTCAATCTTAAAGTGGCTTAATGATTGCCTGGAGGGCTCCTTGAAGACTTCCTAATTCTGAATCTTTTGGGGGTTAAAGTCTAGGAATGTGCCTTTTAATTTGACTCTTTTCTTTGAAGGTCCAAGCCCTAGAGAGAGAGTTATAGTTTCTGTCCATTGTTTGAGACAAATTTGCTCAATGAAAGTCAAATTCCAGATGGCGAGCTGGCCTACTAAGAGCAATCAAGGTCACTTTTCTACCAAGATCTTAAAATAGAAAAAATAAATAGGGAAGCGAGGCTTTCTAACATATTAAGCCGAGAAAAATTGCACATTAAAAGGGAAATTCATTCTTTCACTCAGTAAATACTAACTCCAGGCAGAGATTATCCTACATGTTTGGCTTACTATAGGGGTTTCATGGAAATTGCAGTCAAAGGAATAACAGAAAAGAGTCAATATCTGTAAAGTGGTAGGAGAGATCTAATAGAGGGTACACGGTGTGTCTTAAGATCTAAGAGCTGCAAGAAAGGAATATCACCAAGGCACCATCTTGGATATACATACTGTGGACTGGCCCAGAAATCTGTGGTGTGCTATCTGGTGAAGGTTCATGCTCCATTACCTTGAGGCAAACCCTGGCCATTAGAAGAGAGATGCTCTTACTGGTCATATAAGATTCTTTAAATACCACAGTATAAAGCAAGCTCTGAGAAATGTCAGATCTGGTTTTGCATCCCAGCCTGTAATGGTTGTGCAACCTTGTTCAATTTAATTAATTTCTCTTGAGCTACAATTTTCTTCTTTGTATAATATGGGTAATATTATTTATCACCGAGAGGTTTTTTTTTTTTTATTTCATTTAATCATTTCTTCAAAGTATATAAAATAGAACTTTGAAATTAAAGAGAAAATAGGGCCAAGAATAAACCCAATTTTCTTTTACCTCTGTATTAACCTCTTAAATTGCCTCATTTAATCTCACGGTCTTAAATAACATTACTATCCTGGTGAATCCCTCGAGCTTTAGATCAAATATTCAACTTACTATATAAGATCTCATCATGGGCACTTAATAAGTATCTTTTAAGTGATCTAGTCCCCCCACCCCAATCTTTTAAATTTTATTATTTCATATTGCTTATCTCTGAATTATTAACATCTCAGAAAATAGGACCATAATTCAGAAACAGTAGGTTTAATCCTGATTCGTCTGTTTTAATCTGACACTGTATCCAGCCTTCTACAATTACTGTTAGTTCAGCTTTAAAATGTCTTCCAAATGTCACCACTTTCCCCTGGCTCTGTGTCCCGTCCAAGCTACCATCATCTCCTGCCTGGTCCACTACAGCTTCCCAATTAATGTCCCTATTTCAGCTCTTGACACTATATATGATTGCTCCCTGTGTTCACAAAGTTATCATTATTTCATAATATTCAGTCATGTTACCATCCTAGTCAAAATCTCCCAATGCTTTCAGATTAAAATTAAAATAAAATCCATTTTGTTTATGCTAACCTACATTTCCAATATTATCATCCCCTTGCCCATTTCTCTGACTTTACTAAGCTAACCATATCTCTATATACCCAGTGTTCCTTGCCATTTTTCCAACAGGACAGGAACAAAGGTGTTTATTTTCTACCAGAATAACTTCCTACTTGGGGCTCTCTCTGCTTTGACCTTTCATATCATTCATGTCTCTTTCTATATGCCCTACCCCACTGACCACCCTACAGAACATATTTTCCATCTGTTATATTCTTTTATCCAGCTACATTTTTAAATTATACTTACCATTGCTATTAGCTAAATTTCTATGCTTTAAATTCATATGTCTTCTGATTTTCTCATTATAAGCTCAAGAATTATAATAATAATGCCTTCTTGGTTTCTGCTCTGTTTTCAGATATCTATAAATGCTGTAGGATGTACACAGTAGGTACTTTGATAATGTTGAATTTAAGACATGAAAGTGTCAGACATAAAAAAGGTACTCAGTAGATAGTATAGTAATGCAGAAAGCAATGGATTAAGTTTATAGCTTCTGCTCCAACTTCTTCATCCTGGCTGTATTAAACTACTTCTTGTTTTCCAAAAGCACTGTGAATTTTTGAGTCTCTGTCTTTTTTTTTTTTTTCAGTCTTAATTGACTCTGTTACAATACTGCTTCTGTCTTATGTTTTGGTTTTATGGCCTCGAGGCATGTGGCATCTTAGTTCCCCAAGCAGAGATTGAACTTGCACCTCCTGCATTGAAAGGTAAAGTCTTAACCCCTGGACCACCAGGAAGTCCCTTTCCTTGTCTTTGAATGAGCTGTTCCCTCAGCTCAAACTATGGAAGAGACTTACAAATTATGTAAGTGTTCATGGTTCAGATGAAATATCTTCTCCTCTAGATATCTTTCCATAGATTCTTTTCCTTCTGTACCATTAAATAAGTTTTTTTTTCACAGCATCGTGAACATACATGTTTTCTTTAAAGCCCTTCTTTTCCTCTTAAAAAATATGTATTCTAATAACCTCTGAGATTCTAATGAAAAAGAGAAATCTTTTTTTATTGTATTCAAATAGGATTTCTGGTCATGTCACCTCCCAACTGGATGACTACAGGCAATTCTTTAAACCCCTAATGTACCTCACTTTCCACATTTATATTAATAATACAAAGAAGATAATTATAAATGTTTCATGGAATTGTTCTGAAGTTTAATTTAGAAATGCAGTAAAGTTCAACATTCAGAAAATGAAGATTATGGAATCCGGCCCCATCACTTCATGGGAAATAGATAGGGAAACCGTGGAAACAGTGGCTGACTTTATTTCTCTGGGCTCTAAAATCACTGCAGATGGTGATTGCAGCCATGAAATTAAAAGACACTTACTCCTTGGAAAGAAAGTTATGGCCAACCTAGATAGATATTCAAAAGCAGAGACATTACTTTGCCAACAAAAGTCCATTTAGTCAAGGCTATGGTTTATAGAGTGGTCACCTATGGATGTGAGAGTTAGTTATAAAGAAAGCTGAGCTCCAAAGAATTGATACTTTTGAATTATGGTGTTGGAGAAGACTCTTGAGAGTCCCTTGGACCACAAGGAGATCCAACCAGTCCATCCTAAAGGAAACCAGTCCTGGGTGTTCATTGGAAGGACTGATGTTGAAGCTGAAACTCCAAAACTTTGGCTGTCTGATGCAGAGAGCTGACTCATTTGAAAAGACCCTGATACTGGGAGGGATTGGGGGCAGGAGGAGAAGGGGACAACAGAGGATGAGATGGCTGGATGGTATCACCGACTCGATGGACATGAGTTTCAGTGAACTCTGGAAGCTGGTGATGGACAGAGAGGCCTGGCATGCTGCGATTCATGGGGTTTCAAAGAGTCAGACACAACTGAGCGACTGAACTGAACTGACAGTGATGTGTATTGTGAGGAATAGCAAGTAGAGATAAGAAAGCCTTTCTCAGCAATCAGTGCAAAGAAATAGAGGAAAACAATAGAACAGGAAGGACTAGAGATCTCTTCAAGGAAAGTATAGATACCAAGGGAACATTTCATGCAAAGATGGGCTCAAAAAAGGACAGAAATGGTATGGACCTAACAGAAGCGGAAGATATTAGGAAGAGGTGGCAAGAATACACAGAAGAACTGTACTTTTTGATCTTCACAACCCAGATAATCACTATGGTGTAATCACTCACCTAGAGCCAGACCCCCTAGAATGTGAAGTCAAGTGGGCCTTAGAAAGTATCACTACGAACAAAGGTAGTGGAGGTGATGGAATCCCAGATGAGCTATTTCAAATCCAAAAAGATGATGCGGTGAAAGTGCTGCACTCAATATGCCAGCAAATTTGGAAAACTCAGCAGTGGCCACAGGACTGGAAAATGTCAGTTTTCATTTCAATCCCAAAGAAAGGCAATGCCAGAGAATGCTCAAACTACTGCATAATTGCACTCATCTCACATGCTAGTAAAGTAATGCTCAAAGTTCTCCAAGCCAGGCTTCAGCAATATGTGAACCATGAACTTCCAGGTGTTCAAGCTGGTTTTAGAAAAGGCAGAGGAACCAGAGATCAAATTGCCAACATCCGCTGGATCATGGAAAAAGCAAGAGAGTTCCAGAAAAACATCTATTTCTGTTTTATTGACTATGCCAAATCCTTTGACTGTGTGGATCACAATAAACTGTGGAAAATTCTGAAAGTGATGGGAATACCAGACCTCCTGACCTGCCTCTTGAGAAATCTGTATGCAGATCAGGAAGCAACAGTTAGAAGTGGACATGGAACAACAGACTGGTTCCAAATAGGAAGAGGAGTACGTCAAGGCTGTATATTGCCACCCTATTTATTGAACTTCTATGCAAGTACATCATGAGAAATGCTGGGCTGGAAGAAGCACAAGATGGAATCAAGATTGCCAGGAGAAATATCAATAACCTCAGATATGCAGATGACACCACCCTTATGGCACAAAGTGAAGAGGAACTAAAGAGCCTCTTGATGAAAGTGAAAGAGGAGAGTGAAAAAGTTGGCTTAAAGCTCAACATTCCTAAAACTAAGATCACGGCATCTGGTCCTATCACTTCATGGCAAATAGATGGTGTAACAGTGGAAACAGTGTCGGACTTTATTTTTCTGGGCTCCAAAATCACTGCAGATGGTGATTGCAGCCATGAAATTAAAAGACGCTTACTCCTTGGAAGGAAAGTTATGACCAACCTAGACAGCATGTTAAAAAGCAGAGACATTACTTTGTCAACAAAGGTCCATCCAGTCAAGGCTATGGTTTTTCCAGTAGTCATATATAAATGTGACAGTTGGACTATAAGGAATGCTGAGTGCTGAAGAATTGATGCTTTTGAACTTTGATGCTTTTTTCAACTTTTGAATTGATGCTTTTTTGTGGTGTTGCAGAAGACTCTTGAGAGTCCCTTGGACTGCAGGAGATCCAACCAGTCCATTCTAAAGATCAGTCCTGGGTGTTCATTGGAAGGACTGATGCTGAAGCTGAAACTCCAATACTTTGGCTATCTGATGCGAAGAGATGACTCATTGGAAAAGACCCTGATATTGGGAAAGATTAAGGGCAGGAGGAAAAGGGGGCGACAGAGAATGAGATGGGCAGATGGCAGCACTGACTCAATGGACATGAGTTAGGGTAAACAGGAGTTGGTGATGGACAGGGAGGCCTGGTGTGCTGTGGTTCATGGGGTCACAAAGAGTCAGACACGACTGAGCAACTGAACTGAACAGATAGTGATGTCTTGTTTGTGTGTGAACTCAGTTGTGTTTGACTCTTTGCGACCTCAGGGACTATAACCTGCCAGGCTCCTGTGTCCATGGGATTTTCCAGGTAGATTACTGGAGTGGGTTGCCATTTCCTTCTTCAGAGGATCTTCCAGACCTAGGCACTGAACCCATGTCTCTGTGCCTCCTGCACTGGCAGGCAGATCCTTTGCCACTGGATAGCCCATAGTGATATGTACCCAATACTATTTAGGGTAGTCATTAGAGATGTTCACCAAATATATCCAGGTCTGCTTATGGTCATGTAGCATGATGTCACTTATTCCCCTAAGGATGAGATGAAACCATGTGACTTGTTTTGGACAATGCATTGTGGGAAGAAATTATATATTCCCCTGGCAGACTGAAGGTTTTGTGTGTGAGTCCTCACTGAGGCAACCTGGAACATTTGAAGGGAAGCTGCTTAGCCTGATTTCTAGAGTGGGAAGGCAAAAAGCTGAGTTAAACAAGTCCACAGTGGACTGCAGAATGAGAAGAAATATTTTTTTGTTTGTTTGTTTTAGAAGCTGCTGATACTGAAGCATTGTATGTTGTTTAAGCATGACCTAGACATCTCTTCCCCTTTGTAAGCATTTTAACTAACTTCAATCAGAAAAAAAAACAAAAAGAAAAATACCATCGTCAAAAGTTCCAAAATCATCCAACAGAACAAAGAACATATATATAAGCCCCAAATCATGAAAAAAGTTGTATGCGCAAAGGATGTGAGCTTGAAATATTAGTCTCTCTTCTGTTATTTAAAGGCATTTATTTTTCCTTGTTCATTTTTGATAGAAATATGAGCCACCAATTTTATTTTATTTCAAGATCCTATAGATTTTCTACAAATCTACCACAATGAAAACATTTATATTTCATTATTAAAAATTCCACAGGGAGCTCTCTTTTATAGTCCTTTTCAATTTCACTGCATAATTAAAATTGGGAAGTTGCCTTGGGGAAATAATAAAATATGCTAGGATATACATGTCTTAAGTAAATATGTAGAAGGTATATTTTTACTGAATATTTTAAATTAATTTCTTTTAAAAAGAATACCTAATAACCTGACATACACAATTGCCCAAACTTCAGCATTATTACCCTTTGAATGATAATTATATTTTAATTAAAATGCCAAAGTGATCAAAAAGTGAAAAATAAGCTATTTACTTATGTGAAGACTAAACAACAAAATAAATGGGGCAAAGGACTTAAATTTTATGATGCTTTTCTAGTAACACTGGAAAAGTGATATTGAGAGCAATTTTTTTCTCCAAAATACAGTACTACATAAATAGAAGCAAATTAAATCTACCACTCAGCAAATTTCATTTGCCATGGGGAGATTAATATGAAAAGGGCCTCTGAATTTTTATCAGAGCAGAAAACTTAATAGGCTATTTCAAATATTCAACTCTGGTTGGCTTGAGGATAGATAATGGAATTTTGCAGCTTAAATCTTGAGGTCACTATTTCAAAAACGCCCCAAGTTGGCAGTAACTAAAAGGCATTACTCTCTGATGGCACTGCAGTGCCTATGTGAAATGAATTACTGGTTTCACTCTGATGGTTACCAGATAGGGGTCTAATCCCATCCAAACAACTGGAGCTAATTGACCCAGTTGCTGGTATTTCAAGGAGGCATTCAACAACTGAAAATGGAATTACATTCTCATTCTGTACTTGGTTGTATTTCCATGATGGGCAAGACAGGTGTGCAGTTTGTCTGGGCTTACCTTGGGTTTCGATGTAAATAAAAGATTAGTTCTGACTGCTCATGCTTTCAACCTGCAGAGTCCTGGAGATCTGGGTATTAAGTTGGGGATAATGTGTCTTGTCCCCTATTTGCCTGGAAGGAAGCCTGTGCATATGAAGGGATGTTTTGGGCTCCTGTCCTCTGTGGATGAAGGACTTGCTCTAGGCTAGAGGAAGTCAGGAAAGGTTGATATGGCTGCCTACTCCTATTACCCAGCTGGCACAAAACTGACTGGGTTAACATTTCAGCTTGTTATAGTGGGGGGGAGGAATTATTGAGATGTGTAAATCAGGGACAAATGCTAATCATTGTACTGTCTCAAGCATATACAGTAGATACAAAAGAACACTAATTCAGAGACAAATGACCTGGATTCAAATACTGGTTCCATCATGAAATAACTATACGATTTTTGGTATGTTGTATATGCTCCCTATGCCTCAATTTCTCACCTTTGTATGACTGTAGTAAGATTAAAAACAAAACAAAACAAAACAAAACATAATGAACATATGAAATGGGTCTGGCACAGGGTAAGCATATAATTACACTGGTCATAACATTTTTATTATAACAAATGAGTAGTTCTTGTTGTTTTTAATGTCTGTCTTGCAAAAACTACCTGCTAGGTTTGTTATAAGGATCAACAAAGGAGAAGAAACGTGGAATCTATAAAGTTCCATGCAGATTCAAGGTGTTAGTGATAATAGTATGCAGTTTATTTTTTCATATTATCATGGGTTGTTTCTTATTTTACTCCCCAAATTTCAGATAATGGCATTAGGAACTGATTAAATACTCTGAGCATAAAGCTGAAGGAAATAGAGGAATAAAGGGGGCTTGGGGAAAATCTTTGGAAAATACAAGATCTGTCACAGCCTCAAGCAGATTCCCTTCTGCTCTTGGTTAGCAGGACTGCCTGGTCACTGAGCTTTCTTTGTACATGCTGTTTATTGGAGCCAGTAGGTATTAAATTATTTCATCAAGCAGTCCTGTAACTTTGCAGCTCCCTGGTGGGTCCTCTAATCTCAGATTATGTTCACCCATTGAGCTATGATTGCTGGAAGGGTTATTACTATTTCTCATTATACTATCTCCTGAGTGCTCTTTTATCCCTTTGTTAAAATTATTCCACTGAGAATATTTTTTTTAACTCAAATTGAATTTCCTTTCTGATTCCCTACCTTGATGTCTTAAGAGTTCCAGTTTCCTAAAGATCTCTTAAAAAAATCTAAGAGGGGAAAAAAAAAAATGTGAGTTCAGTAAGATTTTTTTTTCCTTTCCTTGGGAAAATAACTTTAATTTCTTATCCACTTCATATGTATTAAGCAAAGTTCTGGACAATGGCCTGAAGATTCTGTGGTTGCATGCACACACACACCCACAGACATATATGTATTTAACATGATAGAGAATGTTTACCCAATTCAATGAATTCTATTTTTTGATGGCCATTGATTTTTTATCAACTTTGTTGTTCACAAATATGCATACTGCATACTAGAAGAACTATTTAATTGGTATTAACACAGTTGAACAAATTTTAAATAATGGAGCTTTGATATGTTATGAAATATGAATATATGTTTTTTATGTCTAAATTTAAAAAATATAAAACATGTTTTACTATTCTAATTACTAATTTTAATAAAATAAGATATACTATAAGATATTTTACTGTTTTAATTATTCATAACTTTTTTAAAAAGTTAGTTTTGTACTGGGGTATAGCCAGTTAACAGTGTTGTGATAGTTTCAGGTGAACAGCAGAGGGACTCAGTCATATACACACATGCATCTATTCTCCCCCAAACTCGGTACACATCCATGTTCAGTTCAGTCGCTCAGTCATGTCTGACACTTTGTGACCCCTTGAACCGCAGCAGGCCAGGCCTCCCTGTCGAACACCAACTCCCGGAGTCCACCCAAACCCATGTCCATTGAGTCAGTGATGCCATCGAACTATCTCATCCTCTGTCGCCCCCTTCTCCTCCTGCCCTCAATCTTTCCCAGCATCAGGGTCTTTTCAAATGAGTCAGCTCTTTGTATCATGTGGCCAAAGTACTGGGGTTTCAGCTTCAACATCAGTCTGTCCAATGAAGACCCCATGAATCGCAACATACCAGGCCTCCCTGTCCATCGCCAGCTCCCAGAGTTTACCCAAACTCATGTCCATCGAGTGATGGACATGGCATCAGTGTTGCTATCCAGCCATCTCATCCTCTGTCGTCCCCTTCTCCTCCTGCCCTCAATCCCTCCCAGCATCAGGGTTTTTTCAGCTCTTCGCATGTGGTGGCCAAAGTATTGGAGTTTCAGCTTCAACATCAGTTCTTCCAATGAACACCCAGGACTGATCTTTAAATGGATTGGTTGGATCTCCTTGCAGTCCAAGGGACTCTCAAGAGTCTTCTCCAACACCACAGTTCAAAAGCATCAATTTTTCAGTGCTCAGCCTTCTTCACAGTCCAACTCCCACATCTGTACACGACCGCTGGAAAAACCATAGCCTTGACTAGATGGATCTTTGTTGACAAAGTAATGTCTCTGCTTTTTAATATGCTGTCTAGGTTGGTCATAACTTTCCTTGCAAGGAGTAAGCATCTTTTAATTTCATGGCTGCAATCACAATTTGCAGTGATTCTGGAGACCAGAAAAATAAAGTCAGCCACTGTTTCCACTGTTACCCCATGAAGTAATGGGCCCAGATGCCATGTCTTAGTTTTCTGAATGTTGAGCTTTAAGCCAACATTTTCACTCTCCTCTTTCACTTTAAACAGCAGGCTCTTTAGTTCTTCTTCGCTTTTTACGATAAGGATGGTGTCATCTGCATATCTGAGGTTATTGATATTTCTCCTGGCAATCTTGATTCCATCTTGTGCTTCTTCCAGCCCAGTGTTTCTCATGACGTAATCTGCATATAAGTTAAATAAACAGGGTGGCAATATACAGCCTTGATGTATTCTTTTTCCTATTTGGAACCAGTCTGTTCTTCCATGTCCAGTTCTAACTGCTGCTTCCTGACGTGCATACGGGTTTCTCAAGAGGCAGGTCAGGTGGTCTTGTATTCCCATCTCTTTCAGAACTTTCCACAGTTTATTGTGATCCACACAGTCAAAGGCTTTGGCATAGTTAATAAATCAGAAATAGATATTTTTCTGGCACTCTCTTGCTTTTTTGATGATCCAGTGGATGTTGGCAATTTGATCTGTGGTTCCTCTGTCTTTTCTAAAACCAGCTTGAACATCTGGAAGTTCATGGTTCACATATTGCTGAAGCGGGCTTGGAGAATTTTGAGCATTACTTTACTAGCGTGTGAGATGAGTGCAATTGTGCAGTAGTTTGAGCATTCTCTGGCATTGCCTTTCTTAGGGATTGGAATGAAAGTTGACCTTTTTCTCCACCTGTACCTTAAATGTTTATGTTTCTTAGATGCTTTCCTGGAACATTTCTTATGTGACACCATCTCCTGACCCACCTCGCCTACTCCTCTGACTTCCACTAATGTCATCTCAGGGCTAATGAACTCACAGCATCTCCAGACCATATCTCTCCCTGGGTTCCAGTCCACGTCTGCGTATTTCCTAGGCATCCTGCTGAACTCAATTCCAAATTATCTAAAAATGAACACATCTTCTTTGCTGCTTTTTCTCAACTATCCAGTTCTCCTTCTAAATGTGTTCTTTCTGCTCGGCTGTGAGTTGCAGTGCTTCAAGCATTGACTTTCAAGAGTAGCCAGGGGCTGAGTGTGAATCCCAGTACCCTAATTACCTGAGTTACCTTTGGCAAGATACTTTATCACTCTAAATGTCAGCTTTCCTACCTTTAAACTGAAAATAATAGTCCTACTACTGAGTTGTTGTGAGAATGAAGTTATATAATCATACAACACTTGCCCTGAAATAATAGCTCACTCCTCTCTGAGTGGTAGTTCACCAGGAAGTTTGATACCAAAATATGAATGGATACTTTGAACCTTCTTTTTCCCTTACCTCTCATATTCATGCAGTCTCCAGGTCCTGTTAATGCTATCCTTACACATTCCTGAACATCTTTCTTTCCGTACTCAGTGTTACCATGCTGATCCCTGCCACATCATCTTTGTTAAGTCCAGCTGCCTCCTAATTCATCTCTCTGCCTCCATTTGTTTTTTAAATTAAATTAATTATTGGAGGCTAATTAATTTACAATATTGTAGTTGTTTTGCCATAAATCAACATAAATCAGCCACAGGTGCACATGTTTCCCCCCCATCCTGAATCCTCTTCTCATCTTCCTCCCCACCCAACCCCTCTGGGTTGTCTCAGAGCACCAGCTTTGAGTACCCTTATTCATGCATCAAATTTGCACTGGTTATCTGTTTTACATATGGTAATATACATGTTTCAGTGCTATCTGTCAAATCATTCCACACTCACCTTCTCCCACATAGTTCAAAAGTCTGTTCTTTACATGGGTCTCTTTTGCTGTCTTGCATATGGGGTCATCTTTACCATCTTTCTATATTCCATGTATATGAGTTAATATACTGTATTGGTGTTCCTCTTTCTGACTTACTTCACTCTGTATAATAGGCTCCAGTTTCATCCATCTCATCAGAACTGACTCAAATACATTCTTTTTAATATCTGAGTAATATTCCATTTTGTCTATGTACCACAACTTCTTTATTCATCGGACAATGTCCATTGTCTGCCAATGGACATCTAGGTTGCTTCCATGTCCTAGCTATTGTAAACAGTGCTGCTATGAACATTGGGGTACATGTATCTCTTTAAATTCTGGTTTCCTTGGTGTGTGTGCCCAGCAGTGGGATTGCTGGGTAGTATGGCAGTTCTAGTTACAGTTTTTTAAGAAAGCTCCACACTATTCTCTATAGTGGCTGTGCCAGTTTGCATTCCCACCAGTGCATGAGGGTTCCCTTTTCTCCACACCCTCTCCAGCATTTATATTTGTAGACTTTTTAATGGCAGCCGTTTTGACCAGTGTGAGATGGTAACCCACTGGGGCTTTGATTTGCAGTTCTCTGATAATGAGTGATGTTGAGCATCTGCTGGGAAAACTGGTCAACCACTTATAAAAGAATGAAACTAGAACACTTTCTAACACCATACACATACACATACACACACACACAAAAAAACCCAAAACCTCAAAATGGATTAAAGATCTAAATGTAAGACCAAAAACTACAAAACTCTTACAGGAAAACATAGGCAGAACACTCTCTAACATAAATCACAGCAAGATCCTCTATGACCCACCTCCCAAAGTAATAGAAATAATTACAAAAATAAATAAATGGGATCTAATTAAACAGGTTTTTGCATAATGAAGGAAACTGTAAGCAAGGTGAAAAGGCAGCCTTCAGAATGGGGTAAAATAATAGTAAATGAAACAACTGACAAAGAATTAATTTCCAAAATATATAAGCAATTCATACTGTTTAATACCAGAAAAATAAAGGAACCAATCAAAACGTGGGCCAAAGAACTAATCAGACATTTATCCAAAGAAGACATACAGATGGCTTTTTATTTTTCTATAAAAATCTGAATGAAAGTCTTTCTGGGTAGAGTATTCTTGGTTGTGGGTTCTTCCTTTTCATCACTTAGAGTATATTGCGTCATTCCCTTCTGGTTTGTAGACTTTTTGCTGAGAAATCAGCTGATAATGCTATGGGAGTTCCCTTGTGTTGTTTGTCTTTTTTTTTTTCCCTTGTTGCTTTTAATAATTTATCTTTGTCTTTAATTTTTGTCACTTTGATTACTGTGTGTCTTGGTATGTTCTTCCTTGGGTTTATCCTGACTGGACCTCTCTCTGTTTCCTAGACTTGATTGACTACTTCTTTTCCCTTGTTAGGGAAGTTTTCAGCTATTACCTCTTCAAGTATTTTCTCAGGTCCTTTCTCTCTCTTCTCCTTCTATAATGCAAATATTGGTGTGTTTAATGTTGTCCCAGAGATCTCTTACAGTGTCTTCGTTTCTTTTCATTATTTTTTCTATATTCTGTCTTGTGTCAGTGATTTCCAGGTCATGTATCCATTCTTCTGCCTCAGTTGTTCTACTATGATTCCTTCTAGTTTACTGTTCATATCTGTTTGTTTGTTCTTTAGTTCTTTGGTAAACATTTCTTGCATCGTCTCCTTTCTTTTTCTGAGATCCTGGATCATATTCACCATCATTATTCTGAATTAGTTTTTCTGGAAGGTTGCCTATCTCCATTTAGTTGTTTTTTTGGCAATTTATCTTGTTCCATCATCTGGGGATGAAGTAAGCCAGGAAGAGAAAGACAAATACATATGATATCACTTATATATGAATTCTAAAATATGGCAATAATAAACCTATCTACAAAACAGAAGCAATATACAGATTTGTGATTACCCAGTAGAAGAGGGAGAGGAAGAAGGATGGACTGGGGGTTTGGGGTTAATAGTACATTTAGTACATTATTACTAGCAAACTAGTGCATTTAGAATCAATAAACAACAAGGTCTTACTGTATAGCATAGGGGACGACATCTATTCTTCTGTGAACATTTAGTGAACATTTAGATTCTTTCCATGTCTTGGATATTGTAATATTGCTAAGAACATTGGAGTGCATGCATCCTTTTGAATTCTAATTTTCTCTAGGTATATGCCCAGGACTGGGATTGCTAGATGATATGGTAGTCATATTTTTAGTTTTCTGAGGAACCTCCATACTGTTTTCAATAGTGGCTGTACCAACTTACATTCCCACCAGAAGTATAACAGTATTCCCTTTTCTCCATATGCTCCCAACATTTGTTATTTGTAGGTTTTTTATGATGGCTGTTCTGATTGGTGTGAGGTGTTTATAAACACCCAGCATCAGAGTCTTTTCCAATGAGTCAACTCTTTGCATGAGGTGGCCAAAGTACTGGAGTTTCAGTTTTAGCATCATTCCTTCCAAAGAACACCCAGGGCTGATCTCCTTCAGGATGGACTGGTTGGATCTCCTTGCAGTCCAAGAGACTCTCAAGAGTCTTCTCCAACACCACAGTTCAAATGCATCAATTCTTAGGCGCTCAGCCTTCTTCACAGTCCAACTCTCACATCCATATATGACTACTGGAAACCGTAGCCTTGACTAGACGCACCTTAGTCGGCAAAGTATTGTCTCTGCTTTTGAATATGCTATCTAGGTTGGTCATAACTTTTCTTCCAAGGAGTAAGTGTCTTTTAATTTCATGGCTGCAGTTACCGTCTGCAGTGATTTTGGAGCCCCCAAAAATAAAGTCTGACACTGTTTCCACTGTTTCCCCATCTATTTCCCATGAAGTGATGGGACCGGATGCCATGATCTTCGTTTTCTGAATGTTGAGCTTTAAGCCAACTTTTTCACTCTCCACTTTCACTGTCATCAAGAGGCCTTTTAGTTAATTACAGAATATTGAGTAGCGTTCCCTGTGCCATGCTGTAGGTGCTTATTAGTTATCTATTTTCTTTTCTTTTTCTTAAATTGGAGGATAATTGATTTACAGTATGGTGTTGGTTTCTGCCATATATCAGCATGAATCAGCCACTGGTATACATATATCCCCTCTCTCCTGAATCCCCCTCTCATACCCCCACCCCATTCCACCTCTCTAGGTTATCATAGAGCACTGGGTTGAGCTCCCTGAGTCAAACAGCAAGTTCCCAGTTGCTCTCTCTTTTGCATACGGTAATATATATGATTCCATACCATCCCCTCTATTCATCCCATCCCCACTGTGTCCATAGTCTGTTCTCTATGTCTGCATCTCCATTGCTGCTCTGTACATAGGTTCATCAGTACTATCTTTCTAGAGTCCATAGGCATACATTAATATAAAAATTTGTCTTTCTGACTTATTTCACTCTTTAATAGGCTTGAGGTTTATCTACCTCATTAGGAATGACTTGAATGTGTTCTTTTTTAAAGCTGAGTAATAAGGCTATGGCTTTTCCAGTGGTCATGTATGGATATGAGACTTGCACTGTGAAGAGAGCTGAGTGCCAATGAATTGATGCTTTTGAACTGTGGTGTTGGAGAATATGCTTGAGAGTCCCTTGGACTGAAAGGAGATCAGCCAGTCCATCCTAATGGAGATCAGCCTCGGGTGTTTATTGGAAGGACTGATGCTGTAGGTGAACTCCAATACTTTGGCCACCTCATGCAAAGAGTTGACTCATTGGAAAAGACCCTGATGCTGGGAGGTATTAGGGGCAGGAGGAGAAGGGTATGACAAAGGATGAGATGGCTGGATGGCATCACCGACTCGATGGACATGAGTTTGAGTGAAATCTGGGAGTTGGTGATGGACAGGGAGGCCTGGGGTGCTGCGATTCATGGGGTGGCAAAGAGTGACATGACTGAGCGACTGAACTGAACTGAATATTGCATTGTGTATATGTACCACAATTTCTGTATCCTTTCACCTGTTCTTGGACATCTAGGTTGCTTCCATGTCCTAGCTATAGTAAACAGTGCTACAGCAAACACTGGAGTACGTGTGTGTCTTTCAATTATGGTTTTATCAGGGTTTATGACCAGTAGTGAGATTGGTGGGTCATGTTTGTTCTATTCCTAGTTTTTAAAGGAATTGCCATACTGTTCTCCATAGTGGCTGGATCAGTGTACATTCCTACCAATTGTGTAAGAGGGTTTCCTTATCTCCACATCCTTCTAGCATTTACTGTTTGTAGATTTTTTTAATGATGGCCATTCTGATGGAGTGAGTTGACACCTTATTGTAGTTTTGATTTGCATTTCTCTAATAATGAGTGATGCTGAACTTCTTTTCATGTGTTTGCTATATATCTTCTTTGGAGAAATGTCTGTTTAGGTCTTCCACCCACTTTTTGATCGGGTTGTTTGTTTTTCTGATATTGAGCTGCATGGGCTGCTTGTATATGTAGGAGATTAATCCTTTGTCAGTTGTTTCCTTTGCAATTATTAGTTATGTATTTTATATAAGTAATGTGTATATGTCAATCCCGGTCTCCAAATTTATCCCTTCCCCACCTGCCCCTCTGGGTAACCATAAGTTTGAGGTCTACCTCTGTGATTCTATGTCTGTTTTATAAATATATATATTTGTATCACATTTTTAGATTTCACATATAAGTTATATCATATATTTGCCTTTTTGTGTCTGACTTACTTCATTCAGTATAACAATCTCTAGGCCCATCCATGTCACTAAAAATGGCATTATTTATTTCTTTTATATGGCTGAGTAATACACCATTATATATATGTACCACATCTTTTCCCATTCCTCTGCCAGTGAACATTTAGATTGCTTCCATGTCCTGGTTATTGTAAAAAGTGCTGTGGTGAACACTGGGGTATGTGTGTCTATTCAAACTATGCTTTTCCCTGGTATATGCCTAAAAATGGGAATCCTGGATCATATTGTAGCTTTATTTTTGGTTTTCTAAGGACCTTCCATACTATTCTCCATACTGTCTGTATCAATTTACCTTCCTACCAATAGTGTAGGAGGGTTCTCTTTTCTCCACACCCTCTCCAGCATTTATTGTTTGCAAATATTTTTAATGATGCCCATTCTATCACCAGTATGAGCTGATATCTCACTGTAGTTTTGATTTACATTTTCCTAATAATTAGTGATGTTAAGCATCTTGCCATGTGCCTGATGGCCAATTGTGTCTTCTTTGGAGTAATCTTCCACTCATTTTTTTTATTAGGTTGTTTGTTTGTTTAATATTGAGCTGCAAGAGTTGTTTGCATATTTTGGAGATTAATCCCTTGTCAGTCCCTTTGCTTGCAAATATTTTCTCCTATTCTGTGAATTACTGTTTGTTTGTTTGCTTTGTTTATGATTTCCTTTGGTGTGCAACAGCTTGTAAGTTTTTTCTTTTGTTATTTTTTTTCTTTAATTGAAGTACATGTTAGGCTTCCCTGATGGAACAGATGGTATCATCATGCAATGCAGGAGACCTGGGTTTGATCCCTGGGTAGGGAAGATTCCCTAGAAGAGGGCATGGCAACCCGTTCCAGTGTTCTTGCCTGGAGAAACCCATGGACAAAGGAGCCTAGTGGGCTACAGTTCATGGGGTCACAAAGAGTTGGACACGACTGAGTAACTAACACTTAGAACCTTATAGTTTATTTAGAGTATTGTACCAATCTCTGCTATTTAGTGAAATGACCCGATTATGCACACAAATATGTTATTTTTTATGTTATTTTCCATTATGGTTTATCACAGGATATTGAATACATTTCCTTGTGCTATACATTAGGACCTTGTTGTTTATCTGTTCTAAATGTAATAAATAATTTACATACACCAACCCCAAACTCCCAGTACATCCCCTCTCCCTTGGCAACACCAGGTCTGTTCTCTGTCTATGTGTCTCTTTCTGGGCATATTTTAGAATCCACATATAAATGATACCATGGTGTTGGTCTTTCTGACTTAGTATGATAATCTCTAGTTGTATCCATGTTTCTGCAAATGGCATTATTTCATTCTTTTTTATTGTTGAGTAGTATTCCATTGTATACACACACCATATCTTCTTTTATCATTCATCTGTTGATGGGCATTTAGGTTGTTTCCATGTCTTGGCTATTGTGAATAGTGCTGCTATGAACATAGGGGTGTATGTATCTTTTTGAATTATAGTTTGTCCAAGTATGTTCCCAGGAGTTGGATTTCCAGATCATATGGTAATTCTATTTTTAGTTTTCTGAGTAACCTCCATACTGTTTTCCATAGTGGCTGTATCAACTTATATTTCTACCAGCAGTGTACAAATACTTATAAATTAGATTAGGTCCCATTTTTAAATTTTTATTTTCATTACTTTAGGAGGTGGATCAAAAAAGATCTTGCAAAAAATAAATAAATTTACAAAAAAAGATCTTGTTGTTATTTATGTCAGAGTGTTTGTGTTCTATGTTTTCCTCTAGGAGTTTTATAGTACCCAGTTTTACATTTAGTTTTTAATCCATTTTCAGTTTATTTTTGTATATGGTTTTAGAGAATGTTCTAATGTCATTCTTTTACACGTAGCTGTCTATCTTTCAAAACACCATTTTTCTTTCTTTCTTTTAAAAATATATATCCATTATTTTCTTTTCAGATTATTTTCACATATAGACCACAAGAGTGTGTTAAGTAGAATTCCTGGTACTTTGAAGTAGGTTCTTATTAGTTATCTATTTTATATAGAGTAATGTGTATATGTCAAGCCCAGGCTCCCAAATCATCACTTTCTCCATCCCCTTGTAACTCTTAAGTTTGCTTTCTGCATCTGTGAGTCTTATTTCTGTTTTGTAAGTAGATTCATTTGTACCTTTTTTAAGCTTCCACATATAAGAGTATCATGTAATTGTTTTTCTGTGTCTAGGTTACCTCAGTCAGTATGACAGTCTCTAGGTCCATCCATGTTGCTGCAGATGGCATTATTTTTTTTTCTTTTTTGAGGCTGAGTAATAATTTATTGTACATATGTACCACATCTTCTGTATGAATATTCCTCTGTTGATGGACTTTTTGTTTTCTTCCATGTTCTGGCTATTTTAAACAGTGCTGCATTGAACATTGGAGTGCATGTATCCTTTTGAATTGTGGTTTTCTCTGGTTATATGCCTAGGAGTGGGATTGTTTGGTCATATGGTAGTTCTATTTTTATTTTTTTAAGGAACCTCCATATTTTTCTTCATAGTGGCTATACAAATTAACATTCATGACAGCAGCATAGGAGGGTTCCCCTTTGTTCACATCCTTTCAAGCATTTATTGTTTGTAGATTTTTTTTGATGATGGTCATTCTGACCAGTATGAAATGGTGCATCATTGAAGTTTTGATTTGAATTTCTCTAATAATTAGTGACATTGAGCAGCTTTTCACGTGCTTTTTGGCTATCTGTATGTCTTCTTTGGACAAATGTGTATTTAGATCTTCTCAGTTTTTTATTGTTTTTTTTTTTTTTCTTGTATATTGAGCTGCATGTGCTGTTGGTATATTTTGGAGATTAATCCCTCTCAGTTTCTTGCTTTGGAAATACTTTCTCCCATTCTGAGTATTTTGTTTATGGTTTCCTTTGCAGTGCAAAAACTTCTAAGTTTAATTAGAACACTTTTGTCTATTTTTATTTTTACTACTCCAGGAAGTGAGTCAGAAAAGATCTTGCTGCAATTTACATCAAAGTGTGCTCTGCCTATGTTTTCTTCTAAGAGTTTTATAGTGTCTGGCTTTGTAATTAGATCTTTAATCCATTTTGAGTTTATTTTTGTGTATGGTGTTAAGGAGTGTTCTAATTTCACTCTTTTACATGTAGCTGTCCTGTTTTCCAATCACCACTCATTGAGGAGACTGTCTTTTCTTTCTCCATTGTGTATTCTTGCCTCCTTTGTCATAGACTAGGTGACCATAGATGTGTGGGCTTATCTCTGGAGTTTCTATTCTGTTCCACTGACCTCTATTTCTGTTTTGTTTTTTGGTGTGTGTGTGTGTGTGTGTGTGTGTGTGTGTGTGTGCGCCAGTACCATACTGATTTAATTACTGTAGCTTTGTAGTATAGTCTGAAGTCAGGGGACTGATTTTTCTAGCTCTGTTTTTCTTTGTCAAGATTGCTTTGGCTATTCAGGGTTATCTTTGTTTCCATACAAATTGAAAAAAAAAATTGGGTCCCAGTTCTGTGAAAAATGAATTGATAATTTTATAGGAGTTGCATTGAATTTGTAGATTGGGTAGTAGAGTCATTTTAACAGTGTTGATTCTTCCAATCCAAAAATATTGTATTTCTCTCCATCTATTTGTGTCATCTTTCATCAATATCATAAGTTTTCAGAGTACAGGTTTTTTTCCCTCCCTAGGTAGGCTTATTCCTGTGTACTTTATTCTTTTTTGATGCAATGGTAAATGAGATCGTTTCAATAATTTCTTTTTCTGATATGTCATTGTTAGTATATAGGCATACAAGAGATTTCTGTGTATTGATCTTATAACCTACAAATCTACCACATTCATTTATGAGCTCTCATAGTTTTCTGGCAGCATCATTAGGATTTTCTATGTATAGAATCAAGTTATCTGCAAACAGTGACAGTTTACCTCTTCTTTTCCAATTTGGATTCCTTTTATTTCTTTTTCTTGTATGATTGCTGTGAGTAAGAATTCCAGAACTGTTGAATAAAAGTGGAAAGAGTAGACATTCTTATCTTGTTCTGATCTTAGAGGAAATGCTCAGTTTTCCCTGTTGAGAATGACATGTGCTTTTTGCTTGTCATATATGGCCTTCATTGTGTTACAGTATATTCCCTCTGCACTGACTTCCTGGAGAGCTTTTATCATAAATGTGTGTTGAATTTTATCAGAACCTTTTTCTTCATGTATGGAGATGATCATATAGTTTTTATCGTTAATGTGATATATCACATTGATTGATTTATAAATATTGAAGAATCCTTGCATCCCTGGAATATATCCCACTTGATCATAGCATATAACCATATTTTGTTGAGGATTTTTGAATCTATGTTGATCAGTGATATTAGACTGTAGTTTCTTTTTCTGTGTGATATCTTTGGTTTTGGTATCAGGATGATGGTGGCTTCATTGGATGATATTTGGAGCATTCTTTCCTCTGTAACATTTTGGAAAAGTTTCAGAAGGATAGCTGTAACTCTTCTTTAAATGTTTGATAGAATTTGCCTGTGAAACAATTTGGTCTGGGACATTTATTTTTTGGAAATTTTAAAATCACAGTTCCAGCTTCAGTATTTTTAACTGGTCTGTTCATATTTTATATTTCCTCCTGGTTCAGTCTTTGGAGAATGTGTCTTTATAAGAATTTTTCATTTTCTTCTATGTTGTCCATCTATTGGCATATAATTTATCATGGTCCCTTATGGTCCTTTGTATTTCTGTGGTGTCAGCTGGAACTTCTCCTTTTACATTTACAATTTTATTTCTTTGAATCCTCTCCGGCTTTTAGTTTCATTGATCTCTTCTATTCTTTTCTTTTCCTCTTTCATTTATTTCTATTTTAATGTTTATGATTTCTTCCTTATACCTTCAGGATTTGTTTGTTCCTCTTTCTCTAACTGCTTTACATGCAAGGTTAGTTCGTTTATTTGAGATTTTTCTTGTTTCCTGAAGTAAGATAGCACTGTTATAGACTTCCCTCCTAGAATTTCTTTTGCTGTAACCCATATGCTTTGAAAGGATTGTCATATTTTTGTCATTTGTCTCTTGGTAATTTTTGGTTTCCTCTCTAATTTCTTCAATGATCCATTGATTGTTTAGTAACATATTGTTTACCCTCCATGTGTCTTTTCTTTTTTTAACAGATTTTTTTCCTGTACTTTATTTCTAATCTCATAGTATTGTGGTTAGAAGGATGCTTGATGTGATTTCAGTTTCTTAAATTTATTGAGGTTTGACTTGTGGACCATGATGTGATCTATCCTGTATAATTGAGAAGAATGTTTATTCTGCTGCTTTTGGATGGGATGTCCTTTAACTATCAGTTAAGTGTATCTGGTTTCATGTTTCATTTAAAGCTTGTGTTTCCTTATTTTCTATCTGGATGATCTATCCATTGTTGTAAGTGTAGTGTTAAAGATCCCCACTATTATTGGGTTACTGTTGACTTCCTCTTTTATGGCTTTTGGCTTTTGCCTTATATATTGAGGTACTCCTATGCTTTGTGCATATAATATATTTAAAACTGTTATATCTTCTTCTTGGATTGACCCCTTGATCATTTTGTAGTATCCTTACTTGTTTCTTGTGTCAGTCTTTATTTTAAAGTCTGTTTTGTCCAATATGAATATTGCTTCTTCAGCTTTCTTTTGATTTCCATTTGCATGCAATATATTTTTCCATCCCCTAACTTTCAGACTGTATGTGTCCCTAGGTCTGAAGTAGGTCTCTTGTAGACAGTATATATACGGGTCTTGTTTTTGTTTCCATGTAGTCAATTTGTGTCTTTTGGTAGAGGCATTTAATCTATTTACATTTAAGATAGTTATAGATGCATATGTTCCTATTGCCATTTTCTTATTTTGGCTTTGTGGATCATTTTTCTTTCCTTCTTCCTAGTTGTGGTAAATGACATATTAATGTTTTGGTTGCTGTTCCCATGAACTTTTGATATATGTACAGTATTTCTTTTTGTACAATATTTTAAATTACATGTCTCTTTCCCACCTAGAGAAGTTCCTTAGCATTGTTCTAAAGCTGGTTTGGTGGTGCTGAATTTTCTTACCTTTGTTTGTCTGCAAGTTTTTGACTTTTTCCATTGAATCTGAAAGAGAGCCTTGCTGGGTAGTGTTCTTAGTTTTAGGTTTTTGCCTTTCATCACTTGAAATAAAATTTGCTACTCCCTTGTGGCCTGCAGAGTTTCTGCCGAAAAAAGTCAGGTGATAACTTTATGGGAGTTACCATGTATGTTATTTGTTACTTTTCCCTTGTTGCTTTTAATATTTTTTTTCTTTTTCTTAGGTTGATAAATATGTGTCTCAGCGTGTTCCTTCTTGAGTTCACCCTGTATGGGATTCTCTGTGCTTCCTGTTCTCGAATATTTCCTTTCTCAGGTTAGGGAAGTTTGCATATATTTTCTTAGGCCCTTTATCTTTCTCTTCTCCTTGTGGGATCTCTATAATGTGAACGTTAGTGCATTTAATATTGTTTCAGAGGTCTCTGAGACTGTCCTCATTCTTTTTTCTTTATTCTGTGCTGTGGCAGTGACTTCCATGACTCTCTTCTGCACAATTTATTCATTCTTCTGACTCAGTTATTCTGTTATTAATCCCTTCTAGTATATTCTTTGTTTCAGTTATTGTATTGTTCATCCTGTTCTTTAAATCTTCTAGCTCTCTGTTATACATTTCTTGTATCTTCTCAATCTATGCCTCCACTCTTTTTCTGAGATTTTAGATCATCTTTACTATCATTACTCTGAATTCTTTTCAGGTAGATTTTTTATCACCTCTTCATTTAATTTTTCTTGTGAGTTTTTATTTTGTCTTTTCGTTTGTAAAATTTTTTCCTGTTGTCTCATTTTGTGTAACTTTCTGTATTGTGGTCTCTTTTCCACAGGCTGCAGGATCATACTTCCTCTTTTGGAATCTACCCTCTGGTGACTGTGGTTGGTCCAGGGACTTCTGCAGGCTTCCTGTTTGGAAAGACTGGTGCCTGCCCTCTGGTCACCCACCAGAGATGGGTCTTACCCTTCTGATGGACAGGGCCATGTCAAGGGGTGTGTTTTTGAGGTAGCTGTGAACTCAGTATCAGACTTGTAGGCATCCTGTCTTCTGATGGGTCAGGCTGTGTTCCTGTCTTGGTGGTTGTTTGGCCTGAGGCTTTTCAGCACTGGAGAGTATAGGTTGTTGAGTGGTGTCAGGCCTTGGTGACAAAATGTGGACCTCCAGGAGAAAATATGCTAGTCAGTATTACCTGGGACTTCTGCTACCAGTGTCCTATCCCTCACAATGATCTATAGTCAACTTTCACCTCCCCAGGAGACTCTCCAAGATGCCTAGGTAGGTGTAGCCTACCTTCCTATGGATGGTTCTGCTTTGTGTGGTCCCAGTGCATGTGAGACCTTGTGTGCACCCTCCAAGGGTGGAGTCTGTTTCTATCAGCCAGCTATCTGAAGATCCTGCACCCAAGCTCTGCTGCCCTTTATGGCTAAATGATTTGAAGTTTCCTCTGTCTGATGCTAGACACTCAAGACTGTCTTGGAGGGCCGTTTTATGTGGGAATGTCCCTGTGTGTCTTGCATGGGTTTCAGATTTTTTGGTGTGAGGGTTGTTTTTTAGTGGAGATGTCTGCCACGTTTTTCCTCACTGTATGCTGGCCATTATCCCATTTATAGGAGGAGTGACTGATGCTGTGGTGACCAGAGCCTGCACTGGATATTGAATGGGGTCGCCTCTTTGCTCTGTGGTTGTCACTGCTCTATCAGAGGTGGGGTCTGCTCCTTAGTTGTTGGAGTAGAGGTCCCCCAGTCTGTTTCTTAGCTGTGTTTCTGATCTTCAGTGGGAAGTAGAGGGAACTGGAGTACCCTCACTGGGAGGGAAGCCACTGAGTATTCCTCCTCTGGAGCTATTCACCTGTGGGTATGCTCTGTTGTGTCACCTTTTACCTGCTGTGTGAACTCTCAGATTACACTGTTGTTGGTAGTGCTCTTGGTTCCGTGTTAACTGTAAGTATGCTGGTAATTGTCCCGGTATCTCTTAGATGTTGTTTTCACCAGTCCTCTAGAGTAGATCCTCTGAAATCGGGTCCCAGAATTGCAGTAATCATGGATCTGGACCCACTGTGGGCACTATGAGAGCACCTCAGATTCTGGTCTGGCCAGCTCCCACATGTTATGTGCCCATGAAGTCTACAGCTGCTAAAGCTAGACATGTTTTGGTGTGGGAGTACTTACTGTCCGTTCAGATGTTCTCTAGGTGCTGAGTTTGCAAAGCAGGTCATGGGAATGTCAGTTTGCAGTTCAGCCAGCTGCAAGGAGAGATTACAGCTTTTCTTCCTTAGTTGCATGGCTCCTGAGGCTCAGCTGTGGTTTCAGTTCCACATCTGCTGGTAGGCCACCCATCAGGGTCTGTTCCTAAGGCTTCCCCAGAGCACACCATAAGAGGGTACAGAGGTGGCAGCAGCTAGGATTGAGGGAGCCATGTGTCAGGACAGGGCATGTGGGGTAGGTGGAGGCTGTGGGTATGAATTGACCTGATCCAGCACTCTTCTTAGTGACCAGGGAGGCAGAGACGGGGTTGTGGGGAGAGAGGCTGCAATGACTGACCTTCCCCTTGTGTGTCACTTAGCAGTGGTATTTCTATGGCATTCTGGGTTTCTTCCACAAGCATTCACAGTGGACATGTCTTAGGCAAGAACCATCTGTATAGGTCTCACTCTGTCCTGCCTGCCCAGACAGGTTGCTGTGCTCTCCTCCAATAACTCAATTGATCTCCCTACCTGTGAGAGGGGTTCCCTGGATGTGGGTACCTCTCCTCTCCTCCCAGCTACTTCCCCAGGGGTACAGGTCCTATCTCATTTCCTTTTCCTTTCTTCCTTCTTTCATTCTACCTAGTTATTCAGGGATCTTCTCCTTTTGAGTGTCAAAGTCCTCGGCCAGTGTTCAGCTGGTTCTCTGGTGCTAATTAGCTGGTGCTAATTGTTTCATTTGTAGATGTATTCTTGATGCTTTTGTGGGCAGAGATGAATTCCTCCTACTTCTCTGCCATCTTGACTCCCTGACATGATTTTAAAGGTGTTGTTTTTTATATTCCCTTTCTGATATTTCATTGTTATTGTAAAGAAATGCAACTGACTTGTGAATGTTAATCTTGTATCCTTCTATTAGCTGTATTCACATATTAGATCTAGTTGTTTTCTTGTGGAGTTGTCATGACTTTCTAATGATATGGTATGTCATCTGCATATACTGGCAATTTTACCTCCTCCTTTCCACTTTGGACACCTTGTATGTCTTTTTCTTTTGATTGATGCAGCTAGGATTTCCAACAGTATGTTGAATAGAAGTGGTGAAAGTGAACATCCATGTCTTTTTCCAGATTTTCCCACATGAATTTTCATGGAAAGCCTTTTAGCTTTTCACCATTGAGTATTATGGCTGTGGGATTTTCATAAATGGCTTTTTAAATATGTTCCCTTTATACCCACTTTGGTAAGGGTTTTTATCGTAAATGGATATATTGTTCAGATGCTGCTTCTGCATCTATTGAGATGATCATGTAGTATTTGGCTTTATTAATCTGGTGTATAATATTGATTGATTTGCATATGTTGATCTATCTTTGTGAATTTAGGATGAATCTCACTTGGACACGGGTGTTATGATTTGTATTTGGTTTGCTAATATTTTGTTTATAATTTTTGCATCTCTATTCATCAAAGATATTGACCTGTAATTTTCTTTGTTGTGTCTTTGTCTGGTTTTAGAGTTTCAACCAAGAAATAGCAATAGTTAGACATTTCTGAATTTTTCCATATTGCTTTTTTTCTCGTTATATTTATACTTGATTTTGAAGGATTGCTATGCCTGTCCCACTGCAAGCAATCAGTACCCAGTCATTGTGCAACACATAATGATATTTACTGTACAACAAAGCCTGAGTTTTTACAATTGTAAACCCCTAGAGTTAGGTGTCTCCCTCCTAATCCATTCATCTATACCATGGCCTTTTCTCATCACACTCAACAGATTCATAAGGTTATTTGCCTTTAGGGATTTCACTTTCTTACAGTATGAAATGATGAAGGTTGATGAAAGGAGAGATTACATTTAAAAAAGTAAATAATAAAGAACAGGAAAGCAAAGCTAAAATAAACAGCAACTCTCATCTATTTCTCTGTGATAGTCTCAGATCTCCTTAAGTGTTTTCCTGTTTTGGCTCTTCAAATCTAGCCTAAGCTAAAAAGAAGAGGTATGGTAGATGCTGTTACACATACACACAGTTCCCAAAGGCCCCAGTAGGGTAAAGACCAAAAGGAAGTGAAACTAAAAAAAGACAAAACAGTAAAGCTGGGTTCAATCCCTGGTTTGGGAAGATTCCCTGGAGAAGAGAATGGCAATCCACTCCATTCTTGCCTGGAGAATCCCATGAACAGAGGAGAGCCTGGTGGGCTACAGTCGATGGAATTGCAAAGAGATGGACACAAACTGAGCAACTTTCACTCACTCACTCTGGTTTTGTTAGCATGATGGTGGCTTCATAGAACTTCTTTGAAATTTCCTTCTATTCAGTCCTTTGGAAGAGTTTGTGAAGGATTGGTACAAGTTCTTTTTATGTTGGTTATTAGAATTCCTCAGTGAAGCCATTTATCCTCAACTTCTCTTTGTAAGGACTTGTAGGGGAGGGTTTGTTTGTTTGTCTTTTTGGCTTGTTTTAATTACAGATTTTATTTCGCTTCTAACCATCAGTCTGTTCAAATTATCTATTTCTTTTTGAAACAGTTTTGGTGAGCTATATGTTTCTAGAAAGCTGTCCACTTCTAGGTTGTCATTTGTTGGCATATAATTGTATATAGTATAATTTTATGATATTTGGTATTTCTGTTGTATCAGTTGAGATTTCTTTTTTATTTTCTTATTCTGTTTATTTGGGTTTTCTCTCTTTTCTTCTTGGTGTGCTTTGGACAGAGGTTCGTCAATTTTGTTTACCCTTTTAAGGAACCAGCTCATGGTTTTATTGATATCTTAATATATTTTTAAAATTTCTATTTTATTTACTTCCTCCTTCATCTTTATTACTTCTCTCCTTCTGCTGACCTCAGGGTTTGTTTTTCTTCTTCTTCTTCTTTTTTTTTTTTAATTTTTATTTTAACTTTATTTTGCTTTGCAATACTGTATTGGTTTTGCCATACATTGACATGAATCATCCACGGGTGTACATGGGTTCCCAATCCTGAACCCCCCTCCAACCTCCCTCCCCATATCATCTCTCTGGATCATCCCCATGCACCAGCCCCATGCATCCTGTATCCTTTATTGAACACAGACAGGCGATTCATTTCTTACCTGATAGTATACATGTTTCAATGACATTCTCCCAAATCATCCCACCCTCTCCCTCTCGCACAGAGTCTAAAAGTCCATTCTATACATCTGTGTCTCTTTTGCTATCTCACATACAGGGTTATCATTACTATCTTTTTAAATTCTACATATATATGTTAGTATACTGTATTGGGGTTTTTCTTTCTGGCTTACTTCATTCTGTATAATAGGCTCCAGTTTCATCCACCTCATTAGAACTGATTCAAATGTATTCTTTTTAACGGCTGAGTAATACTCCATTGTGTATATGTACCACTGATTTCTTATCCATTCGTCTGCTGATGGACATCTAGGTTGTTTCCATGTCCTGGCTATCATAAACAGTGCTGTGATGAACACTGGGGTACACGTGTCTCTTTCAATTCTGGTTTCCTCAGTGTGTATGCCCAGCAGTGGGATTGCTGGGTCATAAGGCAGTTCTATTTGCAATTTTTTAAGGAATCTCCACACTGTTCTCCATAGTGGCTGTACTAGTTTGCATTCCCACCAACAGTGTAGGAGGGTTCCCTTTTCTCCACACCCTCTCCAGCATTTATTGCTTGTAGACTTTTGGATCGCAGCCATTCTGACTGGTGTGAAATGGTACCTCATTGGGGTCTTGATTTGCATTTCTCTGATAATGAGTGATGTTGAGCATCTTTTCATGTGTTTGTTAGCCATCCGTATGTCTTCTTTGGAGAAATGTCTATTTAGTTCTTTGACCCATTTTTTGATTGGGTCATTTATTTGTCTGGACTTGAGCTGCATAAGTTGCTTGTATATTTTTGAGATCACTTGTTTGTCAGTTGCTTCATTTGCTATTATTTTCTCCCATTCAGAAGGCTGTCTTTTCACCTTCCTTATAGTTTCCTTTCTTGTGCAGAAGCTTTTAATTTTAATTAGACCTCATTTGTTTATTTTTGCTTTTATTTCCAGAATTCTGGGAGGTGGGTCATAGAGGATCCTGCTGTGATTTATGTCTGAGAGTGTTTTGCCTATGTTCTCCTCTAGGAGTTTTATAGTTTCTGGTCTTACGTTTAGATCTTTAATCCATTTTGAGCTTATTTTTGGGTATGGTGTTAGAAAGTGATCTAGTTTCATTCTTTTACAAGTGGTTGACCAGTTTTCCCAGCACCACTTGTTAAAGAGATTGTCTTTAATCCATTGTATATTCTTGCCTCCTTTGTTGAAGATAAGGTGTCCATAGGTGTGTGGATTTATCTCTGGGCTTTCTATTTTGTTCCATTGATCTATATTTCTGTCTTTGTGCCAGTACCATACTGTCTGGATGACTGTGGCTTTGTAGTAGAGCCTGAAGTCAGGCAAGTTGATTCCTCCAGTTCCATTCTTCTTTCTCAAGATTGCTTTGGCTATTCGAGGTTTTCTGTATTTCCATACAAATTGTGAAATTATTTGTTCTAGCTCTGTGAAAAATACTGCTGGTAGCTTGATAGGGATTGCATTGAATCTGTAGATTGCTTTGGGTAGTATACTCATTTTCACTATATTGATTTTTCTGATCCATGAACGTGGAATATTTCTCCATCTATTAGTGTCCTCTTTGATGTCTTTCATCAGTGTTTTATAATTTTCTATATATAGGTATTCAGTTTCTTTAGGTAGGTATATTCCTAAGTATTTTATTCTTTTCATTAAAATAATGAATGGAATTGTTTCCTTCATTTCTTTTTCTACTTTCTCATTATTAGTGTATAGGAATGCAGGGGATTTCTGTGTTGATTTTATATCCTGCAACTTTGCTATATTCATTGATTAGCTCTAGTAATTTTCTGGTGGGGTCTTAAGGGTTTTCTATGTAGAGGATCATGTCATCCGCAAACAGTAAGAGTTTTACTTCTTCTTTTCCTATTTGGATTCCTTGTATTTCTTTTTCTGCTCTGATTGCTATGGCCAAAACTTCCAGAACTATGTTGAATAGTAGCAGTGAAAGTGGGCACCCTTGTCTTATTCCTGACTTTAGGGGAAATGCTTTCAATTTTTCACCATTGAGGATAATGTTTGCCGTGAGTTTGTCATATATAGCTTTTATTATGTTGAGGTATGTTCCTTCTATTCCTGCTTTCTGGAGAGTTTTTATCATAAATGGATGTTGAATTTTGTCAAAGGCCTTCTCTGCATCTATTGAGATAATCATGGATTTTACTTTTCAACTTGTTAATGTGGTGAATTACATTGATTGATTTGTGGATATTGAAGAATCCTTGCATCCCTGGGATAAAGCCCACTTGGTCATGGTGTATGATCTTTTTAATGTGTTGTTGAATTCTGATTGCTAGAATTTTGTTAAGGATTTTTGCATCTATGTTCATCAGTGATATTGGCCTGTAGTTTTCTTTTTTGTGTGGCGTCTGTCAGGTTTTGGTATTAAGGTGATGGTGGCCTCATAGAATGAGTTTGGAAGTTTACCTTCCTCTGAAATTTTCTGGAAGAGTTTGAGTAGGATAGGTGTTAGCTCTTCTCGAAATTTTTGGTAGAATTCAGCTGTGAAGCAGTCTGGACCTGGGCTTTTGTTTGCTGGAAGATTTCTAATTACAGTTTCAATTTCCATGCTTGTGATGGGTCTGTTAAGATTTTCTATTTCTTCCTGGTTCAGTTTTGGAAAATTGTACTTTTCTAAGAATTTGTCCATTTCTTCCACGTTGTCCATTTTATTGGCATATAATTGCTGATAGTAGTCTCTTATGATCCTTTGTATTTCTGTGTTGTCTGTTGTGATCTCTCCATTTTCATTTCTAATTTTATTGATTTGATTTTTCTCCCTTTGTTTCTTGATGAGTCTGGCTAATGGTTTGTCAATTTTATTTATCCTTTCAAAGAACCAGCTTTTGGCTTTGTTGATTTTTGCTATGGTCTCTTTTCTTTTGCATTTATTTCTGCCCTAATTTTTAAGATTTCTTTCCATCTACTAACTCTGGGTTTCTCCATTTCTTCCTTTTCTAGTTACTTTAGGTGTAGAGTTAGGTTATTCATTTGACTTTTTTCTTGTTTCTTGAGGTATGCCTGTATTGCTATGAACTTTCCTCTTAGCACTGCTTTTATAGTGTCCCACAGGTTTGGGGTTGTTGTGTTTTCATTTTCATTCGTTTCTATGCATATTTTGATTTCTTTTTTTGATTTCTTCTGCGATTTGTTGGTTATTCAGAAGCGTGTTGTTCAGCCTCCATATGTTGGAATTTTTAATAGTTTTTCTCCTGTAATTGAGATCTAATCTTAATGCATTATGGTCAGAAAAGATGCTTGGAATGATTTCAATTTTTTTAAATTTATCAAGGTTAGATTTATGGCCCAGGATGTGATCTATCCTGGAGAAGGTTCCGTGAGCACTTGAGAAAAAGGTAAAATTCATTGTTTTGGGGTGAAATGTCCTATAGATATCAATTAGGTCTAACTGGTCTATTGTATCTTTTAAAGTTTGTGTTTCTTTGTTAATTTTCTGTTTAGTTGATCTGTCCATAGATGTGAGTGGGGTATTAAAGTCTCTCACTATTATTGTGTTATTGTTGATTTCCCCTTTCATACTTGTTAGCATTTGTCTTACATATTGTGGTGCTCCTATGTTGGGTGCATATATATTTATAATTGTTATATCTTCTTCTTGGATTGATCCTTTAATCATTATGTAGTGGCCTTCTTTGTCTCTTTTCACAGCCTTTGTTTCAAAGTCTATTTTATCAGATATGAGTATTGCTACTCCTGCTTTCTTTTGGTCTCTATTTGCGTGTAATATCTTTTTCCAGCCCTTCACTTTCAGTCTGTATGTGTCCCTTGTTTTGAGGTGGGTTTCTTGTAGGCAGCATATATAGGGGTCTTGTTTTTGTATCCATTCAGCCAGTCTTTGCCTTTTGGTTGGGGCATTCAACCCATTTACGTTTAAGGTAATTATTGATAAGGATGATCCCATTGCCATTTACTTTATTGTTTTGGGCTCAGGTTTATACACCCTTTTTGTGTTTCCTGTCTAGAGAATATCCTTTAGAATTTGTTGGAGAGCTGGTTTGGTGATGCTGAATTCTCTCAGCTTTTGCTTGTCTGTAAAGCTTTTGATTTCTCCTTTGTATTTGAATGAGATCCTTGCTGGGTACAGTAATCTGGGCTGTAGGTTATTTCCTTTCATCACTTTAACTGTGTCTTGCCATTCCCTCCTGGCCTGAAGCGTTTCTATTGAAAGATCTGCAATTATCTTTATGGGAATCCCCTTGTATGTCATTTGTTGTTTTTCCCTTGCTGCTTTTAATATTTGTACTTTGTGTTTGATCTTGTTAATTTGATTAATATGTGTCTTGGGGTGTTTCACCTTGGGTTTATCCTGTTTGGAACTCTCTGGGTTTCTTAGACTTGGGTGATTATTTCCTTCCCCATTTTAGGGAAGTTTTCAACTATTATCTCCTCAAGGATTTTCTCATGGTCTTTCTTTTTGTCTTCTTCTGGGACTCCTATAATTCGAATGTTGGAGTGTTTCATATTGTCCTGGAGGTCTCTGAGATTGTCCTCATATCTTTTCATTTGTTTTTCTTGTTTCCTCTCTGATTCATTTATTTCTTCCATTCTATCTTCTATTTCACTAATCCTATCTTCTGCCTCCGTTATTCTACTATTTGTTGCCTCCAGAGTGTTTCTGATCTCATTTATTTTTCTTCCCTGTTATGTTGCCCTCTGTGCTTCCAAGGCTCGCCACAGACTCAGCAGTGAGAGTGTTTCCTGGTATTTGGAAACTTCTCTCTTTTTAAGACTCCCTTCCCGGGACAGGGCTCCCTTCCCGGGACGGAGCTCCCTCCCTACCTCCTTTGTCTCTTTTTTCATCTTTCATATTTTTCTTACCTGTTTTTGAAGACAATGATCTGCTTTTCTGGGTGCCTGATGTCTTCTGCCAGCATTCAGAAGTTGTTTGGTAGAATTTCCTCAGTGTTGAAATGTTCTTTTGATGAATTTGTGGGGGAGAAAGTGATCTCCCCATCCTATTCCTCCGCCATCTTAGGACCGCCCCCCCGTTTGTTCTTCTTTGTCTAATTCTTTTAGATGGAATAATTTTAGGTTATTTCAGATATTTCTTTTTTTCTTTTCATGAGGAAAGCCTGTATGAACTTCTCTCTAAGAACTGCTTTTGCTGCATCCCATAGACTTTATATACTGTATTTTCATTGTCATTTATCTGGAGTATTTTTAAATTTAGCTTTGTATTTCATCATTGACTTTTTTTTGGGGGGGGGAGTTGTAGGATGTTGTTTTAGTCTCCATATAATTGTTTTTTCTCATTTCTTTTCCATGGTTGATTCTGGTTTCATGCCATTTTGGTCAGAGAAAATGCTTGAAACAGTTTCTGTACTTAAAACATTTTTTTGAAGTTAGTTTTGTGCCCTAGTATGTGGTCAGTCCTAGAGATTGTTACATGTGCACTTGAAAAGAATTTGTATTCTGGTTTGGGGGTATATAATATCCTGAAAAATATCAGTTAAGTCTAACTATTCTAATGTATCATTTAGGATCTCTGTTGCCTTACTGATATTCTGTCCAGAAGAGCTGTCCATTGATGTGAGTGGGGTGTTAAAGTCTCCTACTATTATCATAGTCTCGTCAGTTTCTCCCTTTATGTCCATTAGTATCTGTTCTACAGATTTGGGTGCTCCTGTATTAGGTGCATGTATATCAACGTGTGTAAAATCCTCTTTTTGTTATTGTCATTTTACCATTATATAGTGTCCTTCTTTATCTTCTTTATGGCCTTTGTTTCAAAGTCTATCTTGTCTGATATGAGTACTGTTTAACTGTTGCTTTCTTATTTACATTCGCCTGAAATATCTTTTCATCCCCTCACTTTCAATCATCGTTGTGTGCCCCTTTGCCCTAAGGTGGGTCTCTTATGGGCAGCATATTGCAGGCTCTTGTTTTTCTCATCTAGTCTCTCACTCTGTCTTTTGACTGGAGCATCCAGTCCATTGATATTTAAGGTAATTATTGACAGATATGTATTTATTGCCATTTCAAACCTTGCTTTCCAATTGATTCTGTGTCTTCTTTGTTCCTTTCTTTTTGTGGTTTGATGATTTCCTTTTGTTTTATGGTTGTGTTGTATTTGGCTTTTTGAATCTGATGTATGTTTTTGGATTTCTAGTTGTTTTGTTTCTCAAGTATATTAATCCATTCCTATATCTCCTTGCTTTAGACTGATAATCATATATACTCAAATGCATTATTTTTAAAAGACTACATTTTCATACTCTTTTCCACAGTTTATAATTTCAGTGTCGTTTTTTACATCTTAATGTTTATCCTATTCTTATATTTATCATTGCCTTCACAAACAGGTTGTTTGTTTTTTTAATCTATATTCTGGTTAATTAGAGTGGTTTCCACTACAATCTCCTTCCTATATCTTCTTGCTTCTTTTCTATTTAAAGAAGACATTTCAATATTTTTTTATGGTAAGTTTAGTATTATTGTAGCCTTTGAGTTTTTTCTTGCTTATAAATTATTTTTTCTCCTATTTTAAATGATTATCTTGCTTGGTAGAGTATCCTAGGTTGCAGATTTTTCCCTTTAAAAATTTTTGAATTTATTTTTCCACTCACTTCTGGCCTACAGCATTTCTATAGACAAATCAGCCAATATCTTCGGCGGGGGGTGGGGGTGGGGGGGGAGGTTCCTTTGTAATTTTTTTTTCCCTTGCTGCCTTTAGAATCCTCTTTAACTTTTGCCATTTTTATTATCATATGTATAAGTCTGTTTGGGTTCATCTTGTTTGGGACCCTCTGGGCTTCTTATATCTGGATATGTTTTTTTCTTTAGGTTTGGAATATTTTCAGCTATACTTTTTTCAAATACATTTCCAATCCTGTTTTCTTTTTCTTCTTCTTCTGGAATCCCTATTATGCATATAGTGGCATGCTCTATGTTATCCCATGCTGCTGCTGCTGCTAAGTCGCTTCAGTTGTGTCCGACTATATGCGACCCCATAGACAGCAGCCCACCAGGCTCCCCCATCCCTGGGATTCTCCAGGCAAGAACACTGGAGTGGGTTGCCATTTCCTTCTCCAATGTGTGAAAGTGAAAATTGAAAGTGAAGTTGCTCAGTCATATCTGACTCTTAGCAACCCCATGGACTGCAGCCCACCAGGCTCCTCCGTCCATGGGATTTTCCAGGCAAGAGTACTGTAGTGGGATGCCATTGCCTTCTCCATATTATCCCATGAGTGAGTGAGTGAAGTCACTCAGTCATGTCTGACTCTGTGACTCCATGGATGGTAACCTACCAGGCTCCTCTTTCCATAGGATTTTCCAGGCAAGAGTACTGGAGTGGGTTGCCGTTTCCTTCTCCAGGAGATCTTCCCAACCCAGGGATCAAACCCAGGTCTCCCACATTGTAGGCAGACGCTTCACCATCTGAGCCACCAGGGAAGAGCCCCATATTATCCCATAGGTCTCTTATATTTCTTTCCTTTTTTTAAAAAAATTGGTGTTCTGTTTTGATTGCATAATTTCCATTAATTCTATCTTCCTGATCACTTATTCTTTCTTCCTTATTTTTCATTCTGCTAGTCATTTCCTTTAGCTGAGCCTTTATCTCAACAAATGAATTTTCTTTTTCCTGGCTCCTCCTTACAGTTTCTAGTTCCTTTTTGCCATAATCTGCATTTCTGTTAAAAGCCTTTCTTAATTCCTTCCATATTTTCATTACCTCCTTTTTGAACTTGGTGTCCATTAGACTGAAAAGGTCTATTTCATTGTTTGTTCCTTCCAGGACATTTTCTTGGGCTTTTAACTGAGAGAGGTTCATGCACTTTTTCATTTTGCTTATGGGTTTAGGAGAAATAATTATTTACTGTAGTCTTGGGAAGGGCCATTTATATGTAGGAGTGTCCCTGCATAGCCTGTGTGGATTTTATTTATTTTGTGTGTGTGTGTGTGTGTCAGAGCTATATTTGATTGGAATGCTTATCTCTTTTCTCAGTGTGTTCTGGCTCTTATCATCTTGATAGGGGATGTGCAGGTACATGGCCTGTGTGCATTCCCAAGGAGGTGGAGGCAGAGGTTGACTCCTGATTGTAGGGACCCTTGGCAAAGAAAGGCCACACATTCTCCCAGCTAGGTGGGAGTAGCAGGTGGCACTAGGTCATAAGACTCTTGACTGTGATGGAGGTAGGCCATGCCTGCTCCCAAGAAGACAGGGGCAGTGGTTGGCACCTGGTTTCAGCAATTGTGGCAGTGGTGGGCCACACATGCTCTTGGGAAGGCAAGGCAGAGGTTGCTATCTGGTCCTGGGACCCTTGGTGGTGAGGGTCCATACATGTTCCCAGGAAAGCAGGGGCAGCCATTGGTGCCTGGTCTCAGGACCCCCCAGAGCAGCAGCAGTCAATGCCTGTGACTGCCTCTGGAGTCAGAGATGACAATGGCAGCTCATACTTGCAACTGGAACTCCCTTGGACAGTGCCCTGCTGCCTGAGAGCATGTACCTGAAGAAAGAAGCTCCTATAGTGGTCCCTCCCTTCTCCTTGTAGCCACCCCCCCCCAAAAAAAAAAAAAAACAACATAGTGCCTTGCCTCTCTGGTGGGCCCAGGTTTCTTCCTGTACTTTCTTGGTTGTGGGGTTCCACACTCTAGCCCCCTTTAGGGTATCTCCATTCAGCTCACCCCCAATCCTCTCCCTTGGGCTGACCTGCAAATCCTGAGCTTCAACGTCCAGTACCAGCTTGCCCCAGTGTAGGAGTGTCACAGACTGGGGAATGCTGAGCAATGCAAACCATCTGTGCAGGTATTCCTGTTTTACCCCTGTAAACTGATTGCTGCACTCTCCTCTGAGGCTCTGAGGCTCCCCCTCTGTCCTATCTAATCTCCCCACCAATGAGGGAATGTCTCAGTGTGTGGAAATGTTTCCTGTTTCACAGCTCCCACTCAGGGGCATGAATCCCATCCCAGTTCCTTTCTCTCTCTCACTCTCTTTATTTTATCCTACTCAGTTACGTGGAGATTTTTCTTCCCCTTTTGGAAATCTGAGGTCTTCTGCCAGCCTTCAATAGATGTTCTGTGAGAATCTTATCACGTGTAGATGTATTTTGGACATATTTTTGGGAGAAGGTTAGCTCCATGTCCTATTCCTCTACCAACTTGATCTGATCTTCCATCTTTATCCATTCATCTGTCCATGGATGTTTTGGATATTTCCATGTCTTTACTAATGTAAATAGTACTGTTATGAATATTAAGATACATTTCTCTTTTTGAACTAGTTTTCTCTCAATATATGCCCAGGAGTAGGATTGCTGGATCATATGGCAGTTCTGTTTTCAGGTTTTTAAGGAAACTACTATTTTCCATAGTGGCTGCACTAATTTACATTCCCACGAACAGTGTAGGAGGGTTCCCTTTCCTCCACATCCTCTCCAGCATTTGTTATTTGTAGATTTTTAAGGATGACCATTCTTACAGGTGGTGGTAGTGGTAAAGGACCCGCTTTAACAGCAGGAGGTGTAAGAGACATGGGTTCAATCCCTGGACTGGAACTATCTCCTGGAGGAGAGCATGGCAACCCACTCCAGTATTCTTGCCTGGAGGACTCCATGGACAGAAGAGCCTGGCGGGCTCTTCTCTTTGCCATAGGGTGGCAAAGTGTTGGACACGACTGAAGCAACTTAGCATGTATGCATGCCTTCTTACAGTTGGAAGGTGATATTCTGATGTAGTTTTGATTTTTATTTCTCCAATAATTAGTGATTTTAAGCATCTTAATGTGTCTGTTGGCCATCTATATGTCTTCTTTGGAGAAATGTCTATGTCTTCAGCCAACATTTTGATTGAGTTGTTTTTGATATTGAGCTGTATGAACTATTTGTGTATTTTGGAAATTAATCCTTTATCAGCTGCATTGCTTGCAAATACTCTCTACCAGTCTATATATTACCTTTTGTTTATTTATTTTTTTTTTGCTGTGCAAAAGCTTTTAAGTTTTATCAGATTTCGTATGTTTATTTTTGCTTTTATTTCTATTGCCTTGGGTGACTGACCTGAGAAAGCATTATTACAATCTATATCAGATATTGTTTTGCCTATGTCCTCTTCTAGGAGTTTTTTGGTGTCGTGTCTTTTATTTAAGTTTTTCCAATTTGAGTTTGTATATGGTGTGAGAGAGTGTTATAACTTCATTGCTTTATATGCAGCTGTCCAGATGTCTCAACACCACTTTCTGAAGACACGCTTTTCTTCGTTGTATATTTTTGCTTCCTTTTTCAAAGATTAATTGACTGTAGTTGTGTTTATTTCTGGGCTCTCTATCCAGTTGCATTGATTCATATGTCTGTGCCAATATCACACTTCTGATTACTGTAGCTTTGTAGTATTGTCTGAAGTCTGGCAGTTGTGCCTCTACCTTTGTTCTTTTTCTCTTGAGTTATTTTGGCAATTCTTGGTCTTTTATGGTTCCATATAAATTTTAGGATTATTTGTTCCAATTCTGTGAAAAATATCATGGGTAATTTTATAAAGGTGCTTTAAAACTATCGATTTCTGGATAGTAGTGTCATTTTAACAATATCAGTTCTTCCAGTCCAAGAGCATGGAATATCTTTTGATTTCTCTGAATATCAGTTTCCTTTATTAATGTCTTATAGTTAAATGTCTCAGCATATAACCCTTTCACTTCCTTTGTCAAATTTATTCTAAGTTGTTTTTTGTTTTGTTTTACTTTGTTTTTGCTGAAAATTCCTTGTTAGTGTAAAGAAATTCAACAGCTTTCTCTACATTAATCTTGTACCCTGCTGCCTTTTGTTGTTGTTCAGTCCTAGGTCATGCCCAACTATTTGCCACCCCATGAACTGCAGCACACCAAGATTCCCCTCCTTCACTAACTCCTGGAGTTTGCTCAAATTCATGTCAGTTGAGTCAGTGATGCTATCTAACCATCTCATCGTCTGTCATCCCCTTCTCCTCCTGACTTCAATCTTTCCCAGCCTCAAGGTCTTTTCCAATGAGTTTGTGCTTCACATCAGGCAGCAAGACTATTGGAGTTTCAGCATCAGGATTAACTGGTTTGATCTCCTTGCAGTAGAAGGGACTCTCAGGGGTCTTCTCCAGCACCACAGTTCAAACAATAATTCTTTGGCACTCTGCCTTTTTTATGGTCCAAATTTTACATCCCTACATGACTACTGGAAAGAAAAACTATAGGTTTGACTATATGGACCTTTGTTGGCAAAGTGATATCTTTTTTTTTTTAAACATGCTGTCTGGCTTTGTCACAGCGTTCCTTACAAGGAGCTAGTGTTTAATTTCATGGCTGTAGTCACCATCCACGATGCTTTTAGAGCCCAAGAAAATAGAATCTGTCACTGTTTCCACTTTTTCCCCTTCTATTTGCCATGAAGTGATAGGACCAAATGATCTTAGGTTTCTGAACGTTGAGTTTTAAGCCAGTTTTTTTTTTTTTAAATCTCTTCTTTCATTGTCATCAAGAGGTTCTTTAGTTCCTCTTCACTTTCTGCTGTTAGAGTGGTGTCATCAACATCTGAGGTTGTTGATATTTCTGGCAATCTTGATTCTAGCTTATGATTTATCCAGCCCAGCATTTTGAATGATGTATTCTGAATATAAGTTAAATAAGCAGAGTTACCATATATAGCCTTGATGTACTCCTTTCCCAATTTGGAACCAGTCAGTTGTTCCACATAATGTTCTAACTGTTGTTTCTTGACCTGCATACAGGTTTCTCAAGAGGCAGGTAAAGGTGGTCTGGTATTTCCATCTCTTTCACCCTAATACCAAAACCTGACAAAGATGTCACAAAAAAAGAAAACTACAGGCCAATATCTCTGATGAACATAGATGCAAAAATCCTCAACAAAATTCTAGCAATCAGAATCCAACAACACATTAAAAAGATCATACATCATGACCAAGTGGGCTTTATCCCAGGGATGCAAGGATTCTTCAATATCCGCAAATCAATCAATGTAATTCACCACATTAACAAATTGAAAAATAAAAACCATATGATTATCTCAATAGATGCAGAGAAGGCCTTTGACAAAATTCAACATCCATTTATGATAAAAACTCTCCAGAAAGCAGGAATAGAAGGAACATATCTCAACATAATAAAAGCTATCTATGACAAACCCACAGCAAACATTATCCTCAATGGTGAAAAATTGAAAGCATTTCCCCTAAAGTCAGGAACAAGACAAGGGTGTCCACTTTCACCGCTACTATTCAACATAGTTCTGGAAGTTTTGGCCACAGCAATCAGAGCAGAAAAAGAAATAAAAGGAATCCAAATTGGAAAAGAAGAAGTAAAACTCTCACTGTTTGCAGATGACATGATCCTCTACATGGAAAACCCTAAAGACTCCACCAGAAAATTACTAGAGCTCATCAATGAATATAGTAAAGTTGCAGGATATAAAATCAACACACAGAAATCCCTTGCATTCCTATACACGAATAATGAGAAAGTAGAAAAAGAAATTAAGGAAACAATTCCATTCACCATTGCAACGAAAAGAATAAAATACTTAGGAATATATCTACCTAAAGAAACTAAAGACCTATATATAGAAAACTATAAAACACTGATGAAAGAAATCAAAGAGGACACTAATAGATGGAGAAATATACCATGTTCATGGATTGGAAGAATCAATATAGTGAAAATGAGTATACTACCCAAAGCAATTTACAAATTCAATGCAATCCCTATCAAGCTACCAGCCACATTTTTCACAGAACTAGAACAAATAATTTCAAGCTTTGTATGGAAATACAAAAAACCTCGAATAGCCAAAGCAATCTTGAGAAAGAAGAATGGAGCTGGAGGAATCAACTTGCCTGACTTCAGGCTCTACTACAAAGCCACAGTCATCAAGACAGTATGGTACTGGCACAAAGACAGACATATAGATCAATGGAACAAAATAGAAAGCCTAGAGATAAATCCACACACATATGGACACCTTATCTTTGACAAAGGAGGCAAGAATATACAATGGAGTAAAGACAATCTCTTTAACAAGTGGTGCTGGGAAAACTGGTCAACCACTTGTAAAAGAATGAAACTAGATCACTTTCTAACACCGCACACAAAAATAAACTCAAAATGGATTAAAGATCTAAATGTAAGATCAGAAACTATAAAACTCCTAGAGGAGAACATAGGCAAAACACTCTCAGACATAAATCACAGCAGGATCCTCTATGATCCACCTCCCAGAATTCTGGAAATAAAAGCAAAAATAAACAAATGGGATCTAATTAAAATTAAAAGCTTCTGCACAACAAAGGAAAATATAAGCAAGGTGAAAAGACAGCCATCTGAATGGGAGAAAATAATAGCAAATGAAGCAACTGACAAACAACTAATCTCAAAAATATACAAGCAACTTCTGCAGCTCAACTCCAGAAAAATAAACGACCCAATCAAAAAATGGGCCAAAGAACTAAATAGACATTTCTCCAAAGAAGACATACGGATGGCTAACAAACACATGAAAAGATGCTCAACATCACTCATTATTAGAGAAATGCAAATCAAAACCACAATGAGGTACCACTTCACACCAGTCAGAATGGCTGCGATCCAAAAATCTGCAAGCAATAAATGCTGGAGAGGGTGTGGAGAAAAGGGAACCCTCCTACACTGTTGGTGGGAATGCAAACTAGTACAGCCACTATGGAGAACAGTGTGGAGATTCCTTAAAAAATTGCAAATAGAACTACCTTATGACCCAGCAATCCCACTTCTGGGCATACACACCGAGGAAACCAGAATTGAAAGAGACACATGTACCCCAATGTTCATCGCAGCACTGTTTATAATAGCCAGGACATGGAAACAACCTAGATGTCCATCAGCAGATGAATGGATAAGAAAGCTGTGGTACATATACACAATGGAGTATTACTCAGCCGTTAAAAAGAATTCATTTGAATCAGTTCTGATGAGATGGATGAAACTGGAGCCGATTATACAGAGTGAAGTAAGCCAGAAAGAAAAACACCAATACAGTATACTAACACATATATATGGAATTTAGGAAGATGGCAATGATGACCCTGTATGCAAGACAGGGAAAGAGACACAGATGTGTATAATGGACTTTTGGACTCAGAGGGAGAGGGAGAGGGTGGGATGATTTGGGAGAATGACATTCTAACATGTATACTATCATGTGAATTGAATCGCCAGTCTATGTCTGACGCAGGATGCAGCATGCTTGGGGCTGGTGCATGGGGATGACCCAGAAAGATGTTCTGGGGAGGGAGGTGGGAGGGGGGTTCATGTTTGGGAATGCATGTAAGAATTAAAGATTTTAAAATTTAAAAAATAAAAAACTAAAAATAAAAAAAAAAAAAAAAAAAAAAGAATCTTCCATAGTTTGTTTTGATCCACACAGTCAAAGGCTTTAGCATAGTCAATGAAGCAGAAGCAGATATTTTTCTGGAATTCCTTGCTTCCTCTGTGATTCAACAGATGTTAGCAATTTGATCTCTACTTCCTCTGACTTTTCTAAACCCAACTTGAACATCTGGAAGTTCTTGGTAGACTTACTGCTAAAACCTAGCTTGAAGGATTATGAGGATAACCTTACTAGCCTGGGGAATGAGTCTGGTAGTTTGAACATTCTTTGGCATTGCCCTTCTTTGGGACTGGAATGAAAATTGACCTTTTCAAGTCCTGTAGCCACTGCTGAGTTTTCCAAATTTGCTGACATATTGAGTGCAGCACTTTAACAGCTTCATCTTTTATTATTTAAATACCTCAGCTGGATTTTCATCACCTCCACTAGCTTTGTTTGTAGTAATGCTGCCTAAGGCCCACATGACTACACACTCAAGGATATCTGGCTTTAGGTGAGTGACCACACCATCATGGTTATCAGGGTCATTTCGTGTTTTTATGTATTACTTGTGTGAAAAGTATCATAAACCTATTACAGTATATTATATAGTTGATTGTGTTAGTTGGGTACCTAAGCTAACTTTGTTGGGTTTACAGACTGGACTTACAAACAAGCCCTCAGAACAGAATTCATTTGTATGTAGTAGACTTAATGTCTTGAGATATGTTCCCTCTACACCCACTTTGGTAAGAATTTTTATCATGAATAAATGCTGACTTTTATAAAATATTTTTTTTCTGCATGTCAGACACAACTGAGAGACTGAACAGTAAGCATATTGAAATGATCATGTTTTTTTAGTCTTTTCCTGATGATGTATCATATTGATTGATTTGCCTATGTTGAACCATCCTTAAGAACTTCTGATGAATCCCACTTGGTTGTAGTATATGATCTTTTGAATGTGTTATTTTATTCAGCTTTCTAATATTTGGTTGAGAATTTTTGCATCTGTATTAATCAAGGATATGGGCCTGTAATTTTCTTTTTTGGTGGTATCTTTGTCTGGTTTTGGTATCTTCATGGTGATGACTTCAGAGAATGTTTGGGGAGTGCTCCTTTCTGTTCAGTCTTCTGGAAGAGTTTGAGAGTTAAATTCTTTGAACATAGGTCAGAATTCCCCATTGAAGCCATCTGATTTTGGACTTCTGTTTGCAGGGAATTTGTGTGCTTTTAATTACAGATTCTATTTCACTTCTAGTGATCAGTCTGTTCAAATTTCCTATTTCTTTTTGATTCAGTTTTGGTGGGCTATGTGTTTCTAGAAATTTGTCCATTTCTTCTAGATTTCCAATTTGTTGACATATACTTGTCCATAGGATTCTCATTTTTGTTTGTTTGTTTGGTTGGTTTTTGTATTGCTGTGGTATCAACTGTTATTTCTCTCCTTTGATTTTCTTGTTTATTTGGGTCCTCTCTCTTTTCTTCTTGGTGAGCCTGGCCAGAGGTCTCTTTATTTATTTATTTTTTTAACTCTTTCAAAGAACCAGCTGTTGGTTTTATTAATGTCTTTTATTATTATTATTATTAATCTTTGTTTCCCTCCTGCTCTTTATTGTTTCCTTCCTTTGGCAGACTTCAGTTTTTGCTTATCCTTTTTCTAATTCTTTTAAGAGGTAGGTTAGGTTTCTTATTTGAGATTTTTATTGTTTTCTTGAGGAAAGCCTATATCACTATGAACTTCTTTCATACTAGATTCTGTATGGTTGTATTTTTATTGCCATTTTTCTCAAAGTATCTTAATTTCCCCTTTGATTTCTTCATTGACCATTTGTGTTTTTTCTTTTTTTGTCTCCATGTAAATAATTTTTTTCCTGTTTCTTTTCCTGTGTTTGATTTCTTTTCTCTTTTTAAACTTTTTATTGTATATTGGAGTATAGTTAGTTAGCAACGCTATTAGTTTTAGGTGTACAACAAAGTTATTCAGTTGTACATATAGATACATCTGCTCTTTTAAAAATTCTTTTCCCATTTAGTTGTTATATAATATTGAGCAGAGTTCTACGTGCTATACAGTAGGTTCTTATTGGTTATTCATTTTAAATATAGCAGCGTGTACAGTTTCTAGTTTCATGCCATTGTGCTCAGAAAAGAGTCTTGCAATATTCATCCGCTTAAATTTATTGAGGCTTGTGTTTTGCTGTAGTATGTGGTCTAGCCTAGAGAATGTTCAGTGTACAATTGAAAAGAATGTGTATTGTGGGATTTTTTTTTTCTTCTGTATGTAATGTCCTGAAAATATCAATTAAGTTCAAGTGTTGTGTCATTAAGGATATTTATTAATTTATTCTTTCCTGTCTAGAAGATCTGTCCATTGATGTGAGAGTGAAATTAAAGTCTCCTACAACTATTGTATTCCTGTCTGTTCTTTCCCCTTCTGTCCACATTTTATATGTTTTTTGTTTAGTCTCTAAGTTGGGTCCAGCTATTTTGCAAGTTCATGGACTGTAGCCCACCAAGTACTTCTGTCCATAGGATTTTCCAGGTAGAATACTGGAATGGGTTGCCATTTCCTTCTCCATTTATATATTTAAGTGCTTTTTCATTGGGTGTGTATATGTTCACAAGTGTAATATCTTCTATATTGATTCTTGTCATTATACAGCATCCTTCCTTATCTTTCTTTATAGCCTCAATCTTCCAGATGATGTTGCATTTCTTCTTTTTATTTTGGTCTTCCCTGGTGGCTTAGCTGGTTAAGGATCCACCTGCAATGCAGGAGATCCCAGTTCAATTCCTGCACCAGAAAGATCCCCTGGAGAAGGGATAGGCTACCCACTCCAATATTATTGGGCTTCCTTGGTGGCTCAGAAAGTAAAAAATCTGCTTGCAATGCAGGAGACACTTAGTCCATTGACATTTATGGTAAATATTGACAGATAAGTACTTATTGCCATTTTAAATCTTTCAGTTCATTTTGCATTTCTTTTTATTTTACCTTTTATGGTTTTCTTTTGTATCATGCTTGAGTTCTCTCTCTCTTTTTGTGTGTGTGAATCTATGGCATTTTTTGATTTGTGGTTACCCTGTTTTTCAAGTATGTTAACCCCTTCCTATATATCTGCTTGCTTTAGACTGGTAGTCATAAAGGCTCAAACATATTCTTAAAAAAAAAAAAAACTTTCACTTTCTTCCTCCTCTCCTCCACATATTTATGATTTTCATGTCCTCTTTTATAACTTCTTGTTTATCTTTTTGCTGTACATTGTACTTATCACTTTCACACACACACAAAATATATATATTGGCTTAAATGATTTGTTTTCCAACTATGATTTTCTCTTTCCTTTAGATTCTTGATTCTCTACTATGTAGATAAGATCTCTCAATATTTCTTTTAAGATAGGTTTAGTATTGCTGTATTCTTTTACTTTGGGGGGAATCTTTTATCTCTCCTTTTATCCTAAGTGATAATGCTAGGTGGAGTATCCTAGGTTTCAGGTTTTTCTCTTACAGGACTTTGAATATATTTTGCCACTCCCTCTGGCCTGAAACTTTTCTGTAGAGAAAATAGTGTTATTGGGTTCACTTTGTAATTAACTGTTTTTGTGTTTTTCTTTCTGCCTTTAGGATCCTCTATTTCTAATTTTTCCCACATAAATTATAATATGTGTTGGTGTAGGTCTTTTGTGTTCATCTTGTTTTGGACCTCTGATTCCCAAACATGATTACCTGTTTCCTTCTCTAGCTGTGGGAATTTAATTTCTTCAGATATATTTCGATCCCTTTTTCTCTCTCTTTACTCTCCTTCTGGGATCTCAATTATGTGTAAATAGGCTCAGTGTATACTCCACAGGTCTCATATATTGCTTTCACTTTGGCTTGTCTTTCTGTCTACTGTTCTTACTGGGTGAGTTCCATTCTTCTATCTTCTGGATCACTTATTCATTCTTCTGTATTATTTATTTGATGTTTATTGCCTTCAGCTCAGCTTTCATCTTGGCAAAAGAATTTTCTAATTTTAATGGACTCTCCGTAATTTCTAGTTCCTTGTTACAATGATCTGCATTTCTATATATAGGCTTTCTTAATTCCTTCAGCACTTTTATTACCTTCTGTTTGGACTCGGGATCTAATAGACTGGAAAGGGCTTTTATTGTGTGTTCTTTCAGGGGATGTCTCTTGGTCTTTCAATTGGAAGTGGTTTTCTGCTTCTTCATTTTACTGATATTCCTCAGACTCTGTGAATTGGTGGGAAATAGTTATCTGCTGTGTCCTTGAAGCATTGTTTTTATGTGGGAATATCCTTATATAGCCTTTGTGAGTCTAATATTTTTGGTGTGAGTGATGTTTTTAGTATTGATGCCTGCCACGTTTTTTCTGTTTCCACATGTAAAAGGATAAGGAGCACTGGAATTTCTAAAACATTTTTAAGATTAATACAGTCAATTATTGAAGTGAGGAGTCAAGCCACTGCCCCCATAATTTTAACTTATGGTATACCAAGTACACCTAGAATATATACCTTTTACATAACATTACGTTACTAAGGACAAATACCAAAACATAAAAAGGAGAGTCCATGAATGGTAATAGCTGGTTTTAATCTTCATGAGGGCTGGGCTATTCCTGTTCTTACTACAGTGTATCTAGTGCCTAGAACAGCTCCTAGCACAAAATAGAAACTCAATAAATATTTGGTGAAAAGAAAAGCAAAAGAGAATGGTTCATAGCCATAGACACAGCACAAACTTCCTGACACCAGTAAGAACAGGTGAATAGATACACACATGATTTCTAAGAACACAGGCAGGAAAGATCCAGATGCCTGTTATCTTGCCCATGATATCTGCACGGTATGGCATCAAATAGAACATAAATTTTCTAGGAATCCTCTTTTTTGGAATTCTTTTTTTTACTGAACCACTACATAACATACAACTTAGTCCAAACAGAATATTCTGCCATTTCTCCAGGCAAATATTCTTAGGAGGAAGGATAACACAAATAAACTTTTCTTCTAACCATCTGGAGATCATCATTTTATCAGAAAGATCTCACACTTCTACTGAGATTTTGTCTCAGCCTCCTTTATATAGTCACTATTTATTACAAACTTATATGCAGGAACAACTCTTGAAATCTTAATGTGATAATTCATAGAATCCTCTTAGCAAAATATAAAGTGGCTGTTATTGCCAGTCTCTCAAATGTAAAATGGAAGAGGCTTAGAAAAGTTTAACTGAGTATCTACTATAGGCAAGTCAATATTATAGAGGATACTAAAATAAAAATGAATGATAGATGATCTCTCCCCTTGAAGCATTTCTATTTTATTGGGGTAGACAGACATATACAAACAAAGATGCTATAGTATAATTAGGAAAGTGCTGTAGTTGCATGTTCATAGCATAGTGATTGGGTTGCACAGTCGGACACAACTGAAGTGACTTAGCAGCAGCAGCAGCATAGTGATTAACACAATTTTTTAAAAATTAGAGTAATTTCTTCATAATTTTGTATTTGTTTCTGCTAAATAAACAACAAAGTAAAGTGAAGTGAGGTTGCTCAGTTGTGTCCTACTCTTTGTGACCTCATGGACTGTAGCCCTCCACGCTCCTCCATCCATGGGATTTTCCAGGCAAGAGTACTGGAATGGGTTGCCATTTCCTTCTCCAGGGGATCTTCCTGACCCAGGGATCAAACCTGGGTCTACCGCATTGTAGGCAGACTCTTTACTGTCTGAGCCACCAGGGAAGTCAAACAACAAAGTGATTCAGCTATATGTATACACATATCCCCTTCCCCCTAGGACCTCCCACCAGCACCAAGCCCTCCATCACACCCATCTAAGTCACCATGGTGCAGAAATATGAGTCCCCTCATCTGCTATATGGCAGGTTCCCACTAGCTAGCTATTTCACATCTGGCAGTGTTTATATGTCAGTCCTAACCTTCCAATTCATCCCACTCCTCTTCCTCCTCCTCCTATCCACCCTTCTGTTCTCTATGTCTGCATTTCTATTCCTGCCCTGCAAATACGTTCATCTGTTCCAGTTTTCTAGATTCCACATATATGCATTAATATACAATATTTGTTTTCCTCTTTTTTAATAAATTTATTTATTTTAATTGGAGGCTAATTACTTTACAATATTGAATTGGTTTTGCTATACATTGACATGAATCTGCCACAGGTATACATGTGTTCCCCATCCTGAACCCCCCTCCCACCTCCCTCCCCATGACTTCATTCTGTTTGACAGACTATAGGTCTATTAGGTACATGAAAAGATGATCAATATTACTAATTATCAGAGAAATGCAAATCAAAACTACAATGAGATATCACCTCATACTTGTCAGAAGGGCCAACAAAAAATCTGTTAACAAATGCTGAAAAGGTGCGAAGAGAAAGGAAACCCTCTTGGACTGTTGGTGGCAATGTAAATTGGTACAGCCACTATGGAGGACAGTATGGTGGTTCCTTAAAAAACTAAAAATAGAACTACTGTAGTTTTAATTTCAGGTTGCTCTGGTTTCACACTTTGTTCTTCTATTACATATCTGTGTAATTTGGGGAACTTTTAAACTGTTCTATGCCTTATTTTCCTCATACGTTAATCAAACTGATATTTATCTGCAATAGTTGTCATGTGAAATTTATGTAAATGACACATGTAAATGGCTATCCCATATTAATTTCTTAATAATTAAATGATAATTACTGCTACCAATACATTTATTATTATGAAAATAATTATGTACTAATGAATTAGAGCAGATATCATGAGGAAGATGCGTTTGAGATGACTGTTTAAGTAGGTTCTGTCTCAACATTGTAGCAAAAGATACCTAACCTGGACTGTTGGAATAGCATGTGTAATCATTATCAAATAGAGTTTCTTAAAAAATACTGCCCTGCAAGTCAGAAAGATGGACACTTTCTCTTCCTGTTGACCACAACAAGACCAGTAGTCCTCAGTGGAGGATGAATTGTAGTTTGGATCATTGATCATTCGTTGTCAGTTTGACTTTTAAGATTTGCCAGGTATTAGGAGAGCTTATTTATAGAAAGCAGATGGCTTTTTGTCATTTAATTCACTGAAATTTACTTAGTATGAGGAAGGGAGAAACCAAGCTGGCTCCATGATAAAAGCTCACTAAATACATTAGCTCATTGAGTGGGCTGCAGAGGGACAAATAGAAAACTGCTTTTAAAATGAATTAGCTTTCTTTTATGTTTTCAAAGAGATAAGACCAAAGTCCTCTGCAGTGAATGATAATATGAGTAGAAGCAATTTCAGAGTTTGCTTTATCAAATGCCGAATCCTCTCTCATCCCATTGACCATAGTGCTGCCTTCCTAGAAAACATGAAGTTCAAAAAACAGTTGCCTGATTTCAAGACCTTTGATCTATTCCACTCCAATTCTCAGATCTTTGCCTTGTTTGTCAACTTTTTATTTTTTGTAAACGATCAAAATTAACTGGCTGCCCTTGTGCTGGTATTATTAATACAAAGTACCATTTGCTTTCCTTTGCAATAACACATGTTCTGCATCATTTTAAAAGATGCCCCTAGTTATTCATTCAACTACTATGTTTTCATTCAAATTTTACTGCCTCCCTTTCCTTTCTATTTTCTTCCTACCTATCCAATACCCAGTGGGCACTATTTAAGAGCAACATAAAATGTGAACTTTGGAGCCAATAATTTTTTGTCCTAACTGTAGGTTTTTTAACTTATGAATCTTACAAAAATGCATTTTTCTCTGTAATTATCTAATCTGTAAATAAACCTATATACCTCATGGAAAATAAACATGTCAAAAGTTGCTAGAAATATACTTATTACTATTATTGCTATTTTCGATCTGCAATCATTGATAAAACCTAACTAGTTATTAGATATGCAGATGATACCACCCGTATGGCAGAAAGTGAAGAAGAACTAAAAAGCCTCTTGATGAAAGTGAAAGAGGAGAGTGAAAATATTGGCTTAAAGCTCAACACTCAGAAAACTAAGATCATGGCATCCAGTCCCATCACTTCATAGCAAATAGATGGAGAAACAGTGGAAACAGAGGCAGACTTTCTTTTTGGGGGGCTCCAAAATCACTGAAGATGGTGACTGCAGCCATGAAATTAAAAGATTCTTACTCCTTGGAAGGAAAGTTATGACCAACCTAGACAGCATATTAAAAAGCAGAGACATTACTTTGTCCACAAAGGTCCGTCTAGTTAAGGCTATGTTTTTCCAGTGGTCATGTATGGATGTGAAAGTTGGACTATAAAGAAAGCTGAGCACCGAAGAATTGATGCTTTTGAATTCTGGTGTTGGAGAAGACTCTTGAGAGTCCCTTGGACTGCATGGAGATCCAACTAGTCCATCCTAAAGGAAATAAGTCCTGAGCATTCTTTGGTAGGACTGATGCTGAAGCTGAAACTCCAATACTTTGGCCACCTGATGCGAAGAGCTGATTCGTGAAAAGACCCTGATGCTGGGAAAGATTGAAGGCGAGAGAAGGGGAGGACAGAGGATTAGATGGTTGGATGGCATCACCGACTCAATGGACATAAGTTTGAGTAATCTCCGCGAGTTGATAATGGACAGGGAGGCCTGGCATGCTGTAGCCCATGGGGTCACAAAGAGTTGGATGACTGAGTGACTGAACTGAACTAGTTATTACCACTGTTAGGTACCAAGAATAAAAAGACAGAAAATGCATGCTATCTTCCCTGAATGAGTTTACTAGATGAGTTTAGAAGAACTTAGAGTATCATTGTGTACATGTGTGGTCAATCACTCAGTCGTGTCCGACTCTTTGTAACTGACTCCATGAACTGTAGCCTGCCAGGCTCCTCTGCTCATGGTATTTCCCAGGCAAGATACTGGAGTGGGTTGTCATTTCCTTCTCCAATGGATCTTTCCAACCCAAGGATCAAACGTGGGTCTCCTGCACTGCAGGCAGGTTCTTTACCTGAGAAGCCCTAGAATATCATTATTTGAGGAGAAAAGATATGTTTGAGTGAACAATAATGTTTTAATTCTTTGACAATAAGCAACTTTTGAGGACTTCTATTTGCAAGGGAAGTTGATTGTATCTTAATCTACATGCACTTGAGATGACCTGGAACTGCCTGTTTGGAAACCTGCACTGAACTATGAGACAGAACAAAAGACCACAGTAATGATCACTGGCAGTGTCTCAGGATGAAAGAGTAAAGAATCGCCTCATGAGTTGGTCTGTGATTAATACCATGATGAAAATTAAGATGCCTCACAGTTGCTCACCTTCAAAATTTTATGGTACCAAACAGTATGCTCTTAAATGAGGTACCTAGAATAGTCAGAGTCATAGAGCCAGAAAGTACATTGGCAGATGCCGGGAGCTGGGAGTAGGGAGGGAGATAAGGAGTTAGTGTTTAATGGGGACAGAGTTTCAGTTTAGAAAGGTGAACAATTCAGGAGATGGATGTGAAAGGTTGTTGTTGAATTACAACGCCGGGATTCTTGGCCCCCGGAGGAGAAGAATTCAAGCTGGGGCCAAAGACGAGGCTTGATCACTCAGAGCTTTTGTGTAATAAAGTTTTATTAAAGTATAAAGGCTAGAGAAAGCTTCTGACATAGGCATCAGAAGGGGGCAGAAAGAGTACCCCCTTGCTAGTGTTAACAATGGAGTTACATACTCTGCAGTAAATCCAAAGAATGTCTGGAGGTTATAAAGACCTCATCAGACCTACTCCCATAATTTACATTTTAAGATAACAGAATTAGCCAGAAGGTTTAATCCAGAGACTGTCCTCCGGCAGAATACATTGTTGTTATATAATCCTAAAGAATGTAGAGAAGGAAAAAAAAGTTTGTCCTTTCTTCCTCCTTGAGAATTCCAGACCCCTCTCTCCTTGGGGACCCCTAGACTTCTTATCAACCTGCCTAGGAAATGACTCTCAGATGACGGTGACATTTGTACAACAATGTGAATGTACTTAGTGCCACTGAACTATATAGTTAAATGTGGTTATAATAGTATGTTTTATATGACTTTTACCAGCACCAAAAAAAAAAAAACACAAAAAACTATAGAAATTTTTCTACTTCCATAGAAAAAGAATAAGTCTCTTATAGGATAAGGTAAGACTTCTTGCATGAAGATCTGGGAAATCAGTCACTTTGTCCCATTGTTCCCCACAAGAAATGGCCAAGACTGTTACCTTTGCTCTCTCCCGTGTTCATTTCTGCCTCCTTTCTTTTATAGGTTTTTAATTTCTAGTATCCATCTTTCATACCAATCTCCAGCTCAGCACCTGCTTCTAGAGAAACCAATATATGACAGTGGAATTTAAATATGGGAAAATCTGGTCATTTATTTGATACAGGATAAACCTTTCCAAGTTCATTTCTACAGGTGCTGCAACGGATACTTACAACAAGCATGTCTGTGGTAATCATCAGAGCTAAAAGGATGGCAGAGCAGAAATACATATTTTAAATAATTTTGTTCAGATTGGAAGAGGCCAAGGTCAGTCTGAAAGTAATAGCCTGCATAGGCTTATTGATATTAAGGTGAGTCTGCTGTTCTGAAAAAGCTGCCTTCCACCCTGTTTCAAAAAGTCCTTTAACAACAATACTGGTGATAGACACTAAGCACCATGAATGTACTAAATACCACTGAATTATACAGTTTAAAAATTATTTAAATGGTAAAATGTATGTTTATACAAAAATTTTAAAATGTGAATAGAGCTGGAGGAGCTCAAGCTCTGTTCACACAGAGAAAGGGGCAGAAATAGATTATTTGGACATTGGTTTAGAATAGGTTTTTGCCACAGCCTTGTTGTATAGGGGAACTGGCAATGATAAATGAGAAAGAAGACAGAATTGTAATGACAGAGTAGTGGTACTCCACCTGTCCTTCACTCTAGGAGTTCTAGACCTTTAGATGAAGATAAGAATCATCCTGGGAGATTTGGAAAGGAAAAAAAAAAAAAAAAGAGCCTGTGCTCTTAGGCTTAGGATATAGCTCCAAAGCAATTAAATCAGAATCTCTGAAGGTAGATCCCAGATAATCCATTATGTAATCAATCTTGAGAAACTGTTCTACTTCCATACCATTTACTAGTGAATGCATTTTCATCTCACTGTGTCCTATTAACTATGGTATTCTTAATTTGGAGCTGATGTGAGAGTAATCTCAAAATCTCTCATTTCCAAAATTCTGACATTACCCTCTTGTTCCCTAACTCTAAAAGGGAATGGGAAAGGAAAAGCCTTTCATGCATGAGAAGTACCTTCGCAGGTGATAGTTATCCATGTCCAGCTTTGACAGCAACAACCTATGGTTAAAACCCTGAAATATACATATCTGCTTCTCAACACATCTCCTATTTTGCTATCAATCCTGTGGTAGCCCTCAGACTGGTTTTCTTCCTTTCAGCCTATTTTTCCATACCTTTATCTAAATACCAGTCACAACTTCAAGAGCCAGTTCTGTTTGTCATTCTCTTTCTCAAAACTTTTCAGTGGTCTCTTTTCCATCCTTTTAAATAAGCAGCTAGATAACCTTAGATGGGCTCCACCCACCCATCTCTTCATCTTTGAGAACTGCCATATGTCTTTCTCATCTAGTCTCACTGGACCTCTCATTTCTTGTTAATACTTCTCCTGTTCCCTCCTCTATCTCTTATATGTCAAGAATGTGACCTGTGCTATTGAACTGGATTAGAATGTTCTTGCCTTTTCTTATTTGGTGATCCCCACTCATCATTCAGGTCTTGGATTAAACGTCCTTTCTTGGGTAAGTCTTCCTGGCATGCTGTATCATCCACATTAATAAGCAAACAGACGGGGCAGCAGGCATGGTTCACATATGTTCATGGCAAGGAAAGTTTTTTTTCTTCCCCACTGGCCCCTCAAGTTCTAAGAGAGTATAATAATATCTATTATACTCAATACTTTATCACTAGGGCTTAATATTATGTCTGGTGCTTTGATAAATGCATTTCTTAATGATGGAGTGATTGACTGATCGTAGTTTCTGAAGCAAAATAATTCAAAAGGAACAGTTATTTCAAGGTACCCCAAGTTTTCAAACCCCTTATCTTCGCAGAACAATTTCTCTACATTCTCAAATTAGATGGAAAATATCTTGATAATGCTTGAGTCTGAGATTAGTCCCAAGAGGATTAGATCTTTAACCAACATGATGATAGTTTAGGGGATGGATGATTATAGCCTAGCACATCACAAGAGGACTCAGGAGACTGAACACAGATTGGGCATTCCAACAATTGTTGAAGCAAATGAAACACCTCCTCGTCAATCTTGATAAAGTTCAGATTATAAGAAATAAGAGTGAGTAACATTTAACCCAGTAGGTAGCACAAGTATAGCTCCATTTTATCTAGAGCCTAAGAATATAAATAGTTGAAAGACAATGCAGAGAAATTAACTGATCCAGAATACAGTAACATATCATTATCTGCCGCCAGGTATCATCAGCATCTCAGCATCTTTCATGACTCCTTTTTTTCCCCTTTCTTTGCTCCTGCAGATATAATGAACTGAATCCTCATTTTTCCTAGACTCATCAGATCTACATTTTTAAAGCAACTTTAACTAATGCTAAAGGCCAAAAATCTGAATAATAAAAATTTACCAATTACCTAAATAAAATTACACAATGCTTCGAAGTTTATAAAGAAGGAATAAACTGAGCAGTTGGAGAGGAAGTGAATGTCATCATCCCAGCTTCTACTCCTCAAGTGTGTCCAGTCTTTGTAAATTTCCCATAAACATAGTTGTCTACTCCTCACTTACCTTTGGGTCACTGCATGAGTATACGTTCAGATACCTCATATGTCTAGCCAAAAGAAAGATCACAGATCAGAACCCCAATTCAGGTACTTTTCTTGTAGGTGAAGGGGGGCTTTCTCTATGCTGCAGTTTCATTCAGGGATTAGAAAATTACAACCCACAGGCCAAATCTGCCAGCAGCCAGCTTTTGTGAAGTAGAAGTTCACTGTAACATGTTCATGGCATTTGTTTATGTATTGTCCATTGCTTCGTTCACTGCAAACGACAAGTGTCATGGCGGAGATGTATACCATAAAGCAGGTGACCCCAACCTCCAGGCCAAGGACCAGAGTTACTTTCTGTAGCATTAGATTAGAAATAAAGTGTACAATAAGTGTCATGTACTTGAATCATCCCAAAACAATCACCCCCAACCCTGGTCTGTAGAAAAGTTGTCTCTCTGCAGTTGGTCCTTGGTGCCAAAAATGTTGGGGATGACTGCCATAAAACAGCCTAAAACCAACTGATTCTTTGCAGAAAATGCTTATTGCTCCCTGCACGTTAATCAGGTCCTGCTGTATCACCGGTTGTTCTCAGAAATGGGAGGTTAAGGTAATAAGGATGTCTGTTTCTTGTGACCAGTGTTAAGAAACAATTGTATAGGTAATAATAAATAGGTAAGAGATTGCAAAATAACATTGAATTGTCAGGTTGGAAGTTGGCATCATCTTCAAAGTTAGCAATTAAAAAAAAACAGTATTTCAGATAAGTATTTCAGTTTGAAGAAGAGAGTTTCAGATTGATCTGGGTGTCAATTGGACAAAGCAGAAACTTAGTAGCTCACAAAAGAGCAGAGCTCACATCTTACGCCTTTCTGAAATCTTAGTACAGAAAAAAACATTTTTCATCAGATGATTAATGAGTGCCCAATGGTTTAAAAAAATGTACTAGACCACTGAGTAGTATAATAAACTTAAAAACTTAGAAATAGTTCAGTCATTATCATTTAAATAAAATGAAATATATATATATACATATCATTTATAATGGAGTAAACTTAATATCATTTAATAGTCACTTAACCTTTAATAGGTTACTTAATCAGATAGTGACCCAGTATCTTCGTTTGTAAGACAGAGATGATAAAGGTCATTAAGGTTGTAAGAATCAAAGGAGCTATTATATTTAAAACTCAGAAACACTTTTTGGCATAAATACTTAAACACAATAATCTTGTTGTGAAGAGATGCATTCAGATCTGTCACAATGTTTGTAATCTTACTAATGTTCATATTCTCAATTACTCCAACTTGTCCTAAGAATGCAATTGGTGGCTGATAAAGGGAGACTATTGGTCTTATCTTTTGGAGATATTATTTTCTTTATTCTGTTTGTCTTATGAAAAGAACAAAATACCTTTATTTAGGATCTGCTTTTCATTAATTTCTGCCTTGTTCATGCCTTGATCTTTTCTCTACTCTGAGTTGTGTTCAGTCAAATTTCTTCTTTCTCTACCTTTTCTTGTTTTCCACAATACCAGAATTTAGATGTCACACCTTAAAAGTGAGTCTGAATACCGTGACTACACTACATAAACTAAAAGCATTGGCCAAATATTTTTGTTATTGCTTTCAATCAATGAGAAAGTCCCTTGCGTCTTGTCACCTATCTAATACCACACCCTGAGAAAGATTTGTTGTGTTAGAAATTCAGCTTTTTCAAATTAGTCTTCTGTTTTCTGATTTTATGCCTTTCCAATATTGTGTGTTATTAGAAATCTGATCATTACAGTAGCTAAATAATGAAGTATAATTTACTTTCCATAGCATTTATAAATATTAACTACGTTTTCACAAGCAGTGTAAAGCTAGACTGTGAGCTTGAGGTCAGACACCATATTTATTCATTTTTGCCACCTAACAACTTGCTTCTTCATATCTAGCCATTCAGTTCGGTTCAGTAACTCAGTCTTGTCAGACTTTTTGCAACCCCGTGGACTGCAGCACGCCAGGCCTCCCTGTCCATCACCAACTCCCGGGGATTACCCAAACTCATGTCCACTGAGTCAGTGATGCCACCCAACAATCTCAGCCTCTCTTGTCCCCTTCTCCTCCCACCTTCAATCCTTCCCAGCATCAGGGTCTTTTCAAATGAGTCAGCTTTTTGCATCAGATGGACAAAGTATTGGAGTTTCAACTTCAGCATCAAAGCTTCCAATTAACACCCAGGACTGATCTCCTTTAGGATGGACTGGTTGGGTCTCCTTGCAGTCCAAAGGACTCTCAAGAATCTTCTCCAACATCACAGTTCAAAAGCATCAATTCTTTGCTCAGCTTTCCTTATAGTCCAACTCTCACATCCATATATGACCACTGGATAAACCATAGCCTTGGCTAGATGGACCTTTGTTGGCAAAGTAATGTCTCTGCTTTTTAATATGCTGTCTAGGTTGGTCATAACTTTCCTTCCAAGGAGTAAGTGTCTTTTAATTTCATGGCAGCAGTCACCATCTGCAGTGATCTGGAGCCCAAAAAAGTAAGGTCTGCCACTGTTTCCCCATCTATTTGCCATGAAGTGATGGGACTGGATGCCATGATCTTCATTTTCTGAATGTTGAGCTTTAAGTCAGCTTTTTCACTCTCCTCTTTCACTTTCATCAAGAGGCTTTTTAGTTGTCCTTCACTTTCTGCCATAAGGGTGGTGTCATCTGCATATCAGAGGTTATTGATATTTCTCCTTGCAATCTTGATTCCTGATTGTGATTCATCCAGCCCAACATTTCTCATGATGTACTCTGCTAAAGATAAATAATCAGGGTGACAATATACAGCCTTGACATATTCCTTTTCCTATTTGGAACCAGTCTGTTGTTCCATGTCCAGTTCTAACTGTTGCTTCCTGACCTGCATATAGGTTTCTCAAGAGGCAGGTCAGGTGGTCTGGTATTCCCATCTCTTTCAGAATTTTCCACAGTTTATTGTGATCCACACAGTCAAAGGCTTTGGCATAGTCAATAAAGCAGAAATAGATGTTTGTCTGGAACTCTCTTGCTTTCGCGATGATCCAGTGGATGTTGGCAATTTGATCTCTGATTCCTCTGCCTTTTCTAAAACCAGGTTCAGCATCTGGAAGTTCACAGTTCACGTATTGCTGAAGCCTGGCTTGGAGAGTTCTGAGCATTACTTTATTAGCATGTGAGATGAGTGCAATTTTGCAGTAGTTTGAGCATTCTTTGGCATTGCCTTTCTTTGGGATTGGAATGGAAACGGACCTTTTCCAGTCCTGCGGCCACAGCTGAGTTTTCTAAATTTGCTGGCATATTGAGTGCAGCACTTTCACAGCATCATCTTTTAGGATTTGAAATAGCTCAGTAGAATTCCATTACCTCCACTAGCTTTGTTCATGGTGATGCTTCCTAAGGCCCACTTGAGTCTACATTCCAGGATGTCTGGCTCTAGGTAAGTGATCACACTATCATGATTATCTGGGTTGTGAAGATCTTTTTTGTACAGTTCTTCTGTGTATTCTTGCCATCTCTTTTTAATATCTTCTGCTTCTGTTAGGCACATAGCATTTCTGTCCTTTATTGAGCCCATCTTTGCATGAAATGTTCCCTTGGTATCTCTAATTTTCTTAAAGAGATCTCTAGTGTTTCTCATTCTATTGTTTTCCTTTATTTTTTTGCCCTGATCACTGACGAAGGCTTTCTTCTCTCTCCTTGCTATTCTCTGGAACTCAGCATTCAAATGGGTATATCTTTCCTTTTCTCCTTTGCTTTTGGTTTCTCTTCTTTTCACAGCTATTTGTAAGGCCTCCTCAGACAGCCATTTTGCTTTTTTGCATTTCTTTTTCTTGGGGATTGTCTTGATCTCTATCTCCTATACAATGTCACGAACCTCCATCCATAGCTCATCAGGCACTCTGTCTATCAGATCTAGTCCCTTAAATCTAAATCTCACTTCCACTGGATAATTGTAAGGGATTTAATTTATGTCATACCTGATGGCCTAGTGGTTTTCCCTACTTTCTTCAACTTAAGTCTGAAGTTGGCAATAAGGAGTTCATGATCTGAGTCACAGTCAGCTCCTGGTCTTGTTTTGCTGGCTATATAGAGCTTCTTCATCTTTGTCTGCAAAGAATATAATCAGTCTGATTTCTGTGTTGATAATCTGATGATGTCCATATGTAGAGTCTTCTCTTATGTTGGTGGAAGAGGATGTTTGCTATGACCAGTGTGTTCTCCTGGCAAAACTCTTATGTAGCCATTAGCAGGTGCTTAATAATATTTAAAATGAAAACGTTCTTACCATAAAGGCCCTGTTCAGGATGCTTGGTAGAGTACCATCTCCTGTATACAAATGAAAAATAAACTTCTTAAAGCTAAGAGCACACAGAACTTGAATTTAGTTATTATAATTTATTATTCAAAACTCTACTACATAAGGACTCAGAGAATAAAAAATAAAAGATGCTTTCTCATGGACATTGTCATAATTTCACTTTCAATGACAGGTAGTTACACTGAATGAATGGTTATTATAACCTGTCTTGATGATCATATACTTTATATTTAATCATGAAACTTTCATTCCACTAATATGGTAGACTTTGCTATGTGTGATTACTTAAATTTTAATTAACACATAAAATTTAAAAATTTTGTCCCTTGCTCACTTGCACCCACACTTTAAATAATCATAGTGACATAGGGTTAGTGACTACCATACCAGAGAGCAAAGCTATGCAACATTTCTATTACTGCAAAAACTTAACAGAAATTGCTGGGATAACTATTTATTCCCTGGTATTTAACAACAAGTTTTCCAGTTCATCAGTTGGGATATATGGGCAGATATAATACAATTATGATGCTGTGAAAGATTAGAAAGTATCTGAGTTGGTCTTGTGTGCCCCAGGACCCAGGGGGAAAAAAGGCAGTGACTACATTAGAGTGTGGGTCTGACCTACCTGCTGGTATTGGAGGGTCTGCTGTGGAGGTGGGGGCAGGGGAGAGGCTATGGCTTACTGAGGGGACAAAGACATTGCTGGTGGTAACTCTGGGGAATACTCATTGGCATGAGCCCTCCTGGAAGTTGCCATTTTCTCACCAGGACATGTCCCCACTCAACAGTGCCACCAGAACAGCTTTGAAACAAATGCTAAAGGTGCTTCTCTAAGTAGAAAACAAAAGGCCACAACTAGAAACAAGAAAATAACAAATGGAAAAGCTCACCAGTAAAGGCCGAAATCATCCATAAACAAATATGATATCAAAAGCAGCAGCAGTTATGAGGAGAGTATAAAATGCAAGGCATTGAAAATATATTTGAAATTAAAGACTGGCAACTGAGAACAATCTTATTTATATACAGACTGCTATATAAAAACCTCAGAGTAACCACAAACAGAAAATCTACAATAGGTACACACATAGAAAAGGAATTAAAAAAAAACAAAAACAAAAACAAACAAAAAAAAAACACCCGCCAAAGTTGGGCAACAAATCACAGGAGGACAAAACAGGAAATGAAGATAAAAGACATACAAAACAAATCGATAACATTTAACAAAATGGCTGTAAAAACAATCCATTGATCATTACCTTAAAGATTAACAAATCAAATGCTCCAACCTAAAGATGTAGACTGGCTCAGTCAATTAAAAAAAAAAACAAAAACCATACATATTCTGTCTACAAGAGACCCACTTCAGATGTAGGGACACATACAGAATGAATATGACGGGATGGGGAAAAGTATACCATACAGATCGAAAGAAAGCTAAAGTAGAAATACTTATATCAGGAAAAAAAAAAAAAAAAAGACCTTGCAGAGTGTTACATGAGACAAAGAAGGACACTGCATAATTATCATCAATCCAAAAACATATAACATATGTGCATCCAACAAAGGAGTACCTTAATATATTAGGTAAATTCTAACAGCCATAAAAGGGGAAATCAACAGTAACACAATATTGGGGGTGGGGTGAGGGGGGCTTTAACACCCTACTTTCATCAGTGGATAGATCATCCAGAAAAATCAGTAAAGAAACATAGGTCTTAAATGACACATTAGACCAGATGCACTTCATTGATCTTTATAGAACATTCCATCAAATAGTAGCAAAATCCACGTACTTCTCATACTTCTCAAGTGCACATAGAACATTCTCTAGGATTGATCATATGCTGGGCCACAAAGTGAGCCTTGGTAAATTAAAGAAAATTGAAATCATATCAAGAATCTTTTCCAACCACAATGTTATGAGATTAGAAATCAATTAAAGGAAAAAAAAAAAAAAAACTAAACACACACACACACACAGAGCCTAAACAATATACTACCAAAGCAACCCATGGATCACTGAGGATATCCAAGAGAAAATAAATATCTAGAGAAAAATGAAAATAAAAGCATGATAATCTAAACCTATGGGATCAACAGATTAGTTCTAAAAGGGAAATATATAGCAATAAAATCTTAGGAAATAAGTAAATCCCCAAATAAACATCCTAACTATACTTAGAACAACTAGAGAAAGAAAAAACAAAACCCAAAGTTAACAGAGCCTAAAGATCAGAGTAGAAATCTCTGAAATAGAGATGAAGAAAACAATAGCAAAGATCAATGAAACTAGAAGCTGGTTCTTTGACAAGGTTGACAAGATTGTTAAACCTTTAGCCAGACTCATCAAGAAAAGAAAATTAAAAAAAAAAGGTCTCAATAAAATTAGAAATTAAAAAGGTGAAGTTTCAGCTGATACCACAGGAATTACTATTATTTAGTCACTTCAGTCGTGTCCGGCTCTTTGTGACCCCACCCACTGCAGCCCACCAGGCTCCTCTGTCTGTGAGATTCTCCAGGCAAGAATACTGAAGTGGGTTGTCATTTCCTTCTCAAATACAAAGGATCATAAGAAACTACTACAAGCAACTATATGCCAATAAAGTTGCAACAAAGTTCCCAAGCTGGGACAACTTGGGAAAATTCTTAGAAAGACACAACCTCCCAAGACTGAACCAGGAAGAAATAGGAAATAAGAACAGACCAATCACAAGCACTGAAATTTAAATTGATTTAAAAACCCCCAACAAAGGAAAGTCCAGGATCAGACTGTTTCGCAGGCAAATTGTATCAAACATTTATAAAAGGATTAGCAGCTATCCTTCTGAACCTATTCCAAAACACTGTGGAGGAAGGAGCACTCCCAAACTTATTCTATGAGGCCATAATCACCCTGATACCAAAATCAGACAAAAACACCACAAAAAAAGACAATTATAAGCCAAGATCACTGAACATAGATGCAAAAATGCTCAACAAAATATTAGCAATCCAAATCCAGCAGTACATTGAAGGAATCATATCCCATGATTGAATGGGATTTATTCCAGTGATGCATGCAGTTTTCAATATTCTCAAATCAATCTGTGTGATACAGCCAATCAACAAATTGAAGTCTAAAAACCACACGATCATCTTAATAGATGCATAAAACATTTGAGAAAATGCAGCACCCATTTATGATAATAACTCCAGAAAATAGGCACAGAAGGAACATGCCTCAACACAATAAAGGCAATAAATGACAGACCTACAGCCAATACCATATTCAACAATGAAAAGCTGAAAACCTTTTATCTAAGGTCAGGAACAACAGACGGATATCCACTTTCACCATATCATTTCAACATATTTTTGAAAGCCCTATCCTTGGCAATCAGAGAAGAAAGTAAAAGGTATGTAAATTGGAAAAGAAGAAATAAAACTGTCACTGTTTGTAGGTGGCATGATTCTATACATGGAAAATCCTAAAGATGCTACCAGAAAATGACTAGAGCTCATCAATGAGTTTGGTAGAGTTGTAGGATACAGAATTAATACACAGAAATCTGTTACATTTCTATGCACTAACAATGAGAAATCAGAAATAGAAAATTAAAGAAATGATCCCATATACCATCACCTCAAAAAGAGTAACTAGCAAAAAACCTACCTTAGGAGACAAAAGACCTGTATTTTGAAAAGTATAATACACTGATGAAAGAAATCAAAGATGACACAAACAGATGGAAAGCTATGTCATGATCTTGGGTTGGAAGAATCAATATTGTCAAAATGACTATTTACTCAAGGCAACCTACAGATACAGTGCAGTTCCTATCAAATTACCAATGGCATTTTTCACAGAACTAGAACAAAAAATTCTTAAAATTTGTATGGAGGAAACAAAAGACCTCGAAATAGCCAAAGCAGTCTTGAGAAAGAAAAATGGAGTTGAAGGAATCAAGCTCCCTAACTTCAGACTGTACTACAAAATTATGGTAATCAAGACAGTATAGTAGTAGCACAAAACAGAAATATAGATCAGTGGACCAGAATGGAAAGTCCACAAATAAAACCACACACACACGGTCAATTAATCTGTAACAAAGGCAAGAATATACAATGGAGTCTCCTCAATAAGCGGTGCTGGGATAAGCACACAGCTACACGTACAAGAATGAAATTAGAACATTCTCTAACACCATACACAAAACTAAAATGGGTTCAGTCACTCAGTCGTGTCCTATACTTTGCGGACCCATGGACTGCAGCACACCAGGCTTCCCTGTCCATCACCAACTCCCAGAGCTAAGGCAGGATACTATAACTCTCAGAGGGAAACAAAGTCAGAACACTCTTTGACATAAGTTGTAGCAGTATTTTTTTTTTTTGATCCATCTCCTATAGTAATGGGGGGGGGGGGGGGAGATGAACAAATGGGATCTAATTAGATTCAAAAGCTTTTTGCTCAGGTTAGGAAACCATGAACAAAATGAAAGGCCACCCACAGATTGGGAGAAAATATTTGCAAACAATACAATTGACAAAGGATTAATTTCCACAATTTAGAAACAGCTCCTGCAGCTCTAAAAAGAGAGTAACAATGGGCAGAAGACCTAAACAGACATTTCTCCAAAGAAGACATACAGATGGCCAAGAGACACATGAAAAGATGCTCAACACTGCTAACTATTAAGAGAAATGCAGACCAGAACTACAATGAGATAGAACCTCACACCTGTCAGAATGGCCAGCATCAAAAAACCTACAAACAATAAATACTGCAGAGAGTATTCAGAAAGGGAACCTTCCTATGCTGTTGGTGAGAATGTAAATTGGTACAGCCACTATGGAGAACACTATGGAGGTTCCTTAAAAAGCTAAAAATAGAACTATCATATGATTCAGCAATCCCACTCCTGAGCCTACATCTGGAGAAAACCATGGTTCAAAAGAATACATGTTCCCCAGTGTTTACTGCAGCTCTGTTTACAACAGTGAAGATATGGAAGCAACCTAAATGTCCATCAACAGAGGAATGGATAAAGAAGATGTGGTCCATATCTATAATTTTTTATTAGTTAACCATTAAAAAGAAAAAAAAAAATTATAGTAACATGGATGGCCTGGTGATTATCATACTAAGTAAAGCAAGACAGACAAATATCATATGATATTGCTTATATAAGGATCTACGAAAGTGATACAAATGAATGTATTTACAAACCAGATATAGACTCACAGACTTAGAAAACAAACTTATAGTTAGTTGCCAAAGGTGAGTCAGGGGATAAATTAAGAGTTTGAGAGTGACATATATATACTATTTTATTTAAAATAAATAATCAACAAGGACCTAATATATAGCACAGGGAACTCTTTTCAATATTCAGTAGTAACCAAAATGAGAAAAGAATTTGAAAATATAGATATATATATAACTGAATCCTTCTGTTATACACCTGACACACAATAATGTAAATCAACTATAGTCCAATGCAAAATAAAATTTTTTTAAAGGCAGTTAGCTTTGAGATTAGACTTTTCCAAAGAACCAGATACCACCTTTATCTGTAAGTAAAATATCATTTCTTTGTCCCCTGTCCCCCTGTGAAGGTGTCAGAAAAGCTCCATGAAAATGGAAAACAAGATGATTTACAGTGTTGAATTGAAAAAAAAATGTCAGAGTAATCCACACTTTCTTTCCATCTTTGAATCAGTTTCCATGAGCAACATTCACTGATAACTTACATATGCCAAGCATGATCTCACATGCTAGGAATAAAGCAGTCAATAAGACATGGGAGCTATATGCAAGGACTTTACATATATATGTCTGTCATATCAAGTATCTATTTTGGAATAATTTTAAACTAACAAAATTTGAAAAAATATAGATCGAATGCACATTTTAAATTTGACAAGTCAGCAAAACATCTCAGACAAATCTTTGGAGAGGTGAATGAGAACATTTACTTCATCAGTACAGTATTTTCTTTTTAAAATACTTACCATGATGTCTAAGCAAAACTTCTCAAGGATCCACTACTTACGGTAAAATAGTAGAAGGGAGAGAAGAGAAAAAAAAAACCCAAGGCACATGAATTCTTTCATGGAAGAAAATATGAAATTCTAGTGGGGAAACCAAAAGAGGGCAAGAATGATTAGTTGTTATCTTCAAACGGAAGCTCATATCCACCAGTTTTTTAAAAAATCATTAAGTACTGTAATCTAAAGTAGCAAAAACAATAGGCACTTAATATTCACTGAACAAATGAATACATACATTTTGTGGCTGAAGGAGTCAAAGCAGTAAAATCCCCCAATCAACCTATTGAGGATAACAGACATTTCTCCATTTAAGGATTCTTCAGCTTTAATCATGGAGTTGGACTTTCTGAAGAAAAAAACAGTTGAGATAATTGCTATATTAGGTATGAATGAAAGTTGGCTTTAAAACCGTGGATATTGTTGCTTGTTTCCTCTGGCCATTGGTATTGATTTATACAATGAAACAGTGGAAACAGTGTCAGACTTTATTTTGGGGGGCTCCAAAATCACTGCAGATGGTAACTGCAGCCATGAAATTAAAAGACGCTTACTCCTTGGAAGAAAAGTTATGACCAACCTAGACAGCATATTCAAAAGCAGAGACATTACTTTGCCAACAAAGTTCCATCTAGTCAAGGCTATGGTTTTTCCAGTGGTCATGTATGTATGTGAGAGTTGGACTGTGAAGAAAGCTGAGTGCTGAAGAATTGATGCTTTTGAACTGTGAGTTGGAGAAGACTCTTGAGAGTCCCTTGTGACTGCAAGGAGATCCAACCAGTCCATTCTAAAGGAGATTAGCCCTGGGTGTTCTTTGGAAGGAATGATGCTAAAGCTGAAACTCTAGTACTTTGGCCACCTCATGCACAGACTTGACTCTTTGGAAAAGACTCCGATGCTGGGAGAGATTGTGGGCAGGAGGAAAAGGGGACAACAGAGGACGAGATGGCTGGATGGCATCAGGGACTTGATGAACATGAGTCTGAGTGAACTCCAGGAGATGGTAATGGACAGGGAGGCCTGGTGTGCTGTGATTCATGGAGTCACAATGAGTCAGACAGGACTGAGAGACTGAACTGAAGTGAACTGATACAATGATACAAAATATGCAAACTCATGGATGGTAGACAGATTCCCCACCCCACCACTCAGAATGTTGAATTCTTGTCTCAGAAACCTGTGAATGTTATTTCTCATTGCAAAAGCACTTTGCTGATATGAGTTAGCGTAAGAATCTGAGATGGGAGAACCATAAGATAAAATGCTTCAAGCTACCACATTTGTGGCAGCTTGTTACAGTAGCAATAAAAAATGTAGTTGATGAAAATTTAAACATTGTATACTTTACATTCCAGCATGGATAGCCTGTAGCTTTTGAAAATAAATATACCTGATAACCCCTGATCTTCTACCCATATACGTGCATGGAAACAATTGAAAGGTATTGTCATTTTAACCAGGGGCATGAGCACTGAAACCATCAGCTACCTTCTTTAAAATTTATTCCCAGCAGCCCCACCTATTAATGTAGCCTGCATGACCCCTCTGCAATGTGAGTCGTAACTCCGTTGAGTCATTATTTGACACTTAAGAGTGTGAATAGGGTAACTGTGTTATTTCCAACCCTGTGAAAACATGAGGAAGAAAATGAGCATCAAGGAAAATAGATGCTAGAGGAGGTTGCAAAAATATTTGACTGCTGCTGCTGCTAAGTCATTTCAGTCATGTCTGACCCTGTGTGACCCCATAGACCAGGCTCCCCCATGTCTGGGATTCTCCAGGCAAGAACACTGGAGTGGGTTGCCATTTCCTTCTCCAATGCATGAAAGGAAAAGGAAAAGTGAAGTCTCTCAGTCGTGTCCGACTCTGTGCAACCCCATAGACAGCAGCCTACCAGGCTCCTCCGTCCATGGGATTTTCCAGACAAGGGTACTGGAATGTGTTGCCATTAAGGTCATTTTTTTCTGTTCGCCAAGATATTTTCCATTATTTCTACCAACCAATCTATACTTGACTCTCATGTACCTATCTTCTTTGTGCAATAAACCACAATGAAATAAAGTCTAGTTATTTGTTGAACACACCATGCCATTTCCTGCCTTATTGTCTTTGAGCATGCTTTCTTTCCTGAATGGGACGTTCTTTCTTTTTATTCCTGCCAGACTGCATTCATTTCATTCAAAACCAAAATGAAGATTCAATGCTGTGCATATTTTCTGGGAAGCAGCAGCATGCTCAGTTGATCTTTCCTCATTTATGAGTCAGTCCATGTTTCATAAGATCAATAAAATGCATGTATTCTAGTAATGTCCTTTTTGATAATAATGATATACATTGCTTCATTTGTTTATTGATAAATATTAAGCATCTTATACATGGTATCCATTGTGTAAGGCACAAGTGACATAACTATGAAAAAACAGGTTATTCTATCCTGGAGCTTATGGCAGAATTTAATGATGATCTCATCTCCCATCTTTATAACCACAGTGCTAACACAGTGCCTGAGATATGAGGTATCTGATAAGTATTCAAAGGAAAGAAAAAGAGTAAGAGAATGGGAGAATGAAAGGGAAAGAGAGAGAAAGGAAAAATGAGAAATAGAGATCAATGAGAAATAAAGAGAAATAGGCGAGGGAAGAAGAGGCAGAGAAAGACAAAAGAATGAGTTCCCTGAATACTAAGTTCTTCCAACCAAAATTCAGGCTGGAGCTGGCCCTGAGGAAAGAGAGGTAAGCAAGTTTGTGTAGAATATGCATAGCTGCCATCTTGACAGAGATTCATTTTTATTTAATGTCAAATATCAAAGAGTGATGCTATGTTTCACAAACTTTCGCACTGAATTATTCTAATAGCAGAAGAGAGAGGGAGAACCTCCAGAGGCTCTCAACCCACTAGAACAGGGGGATTTCTTTTAAGTCTCTGGATTTATTTGAAAAATTCATGTAAATTTTATATTCCACTCATAATACAACCGTGTTAGTTTAAATATAAAAAAAACATTAGTTTTCTCTAAAATCAGCTAGTAAAATTGACGCTCTAGGAAATGGCATCCACAGTTACTGTGTAGCTCTGCTTATCAGGCCCAGCACACCACCACCTACTCTGCAGTAAGGCAGATACCAGCTTGCAAAGAGATGGAGTGGGGAACCACCTGGGTGGTCTATGAAAATGTCCACAATGATGGTCACTGGAAGCAGTGCAGGGGACTTTTTGCCATGAACTGCAAAAAAGGGAGCTATGTCCACACAAAGAATCATCTGCTTTATATGCTTGGAGTCTGCTTACCATTTTAAAACAGCAATTACTATTTAAGAAGTTCCATTTTAGCTGTTTCTAAATCAGTTAATAATATGTATTTTCCTTTTAATATCTTTCTGAGGAGACTAAAGTGCCTCTCACATAATTTCATTAAACTGCACAACACTTTTCTTTCCAAACTTGGGCTTTTTCATCAATTAAAGTACCTTATTTTATACCAAGTTAAAATATCTAATATCAAACATATCTCTGGCTTAAGAAATAGCAATGTTTATAATTGGATGGCAAAGTCTGAGCTTTAAATCTGGAGAATATGTTGCTATTAAGTTAATACAATAATACTGTTGGGACTATAAGACTTTTTAAACTCATGGATATATCTACATTTGTCTATTTAAATTCATAGAAATATTTTTATAGTAGTAGAGGCTTCACTTATTAGGAATGACCAGTTCTGGATATAATAATTTAAATAGAAATTACTAATGTAGGCATATGTGAATATAAATGATGCTGTTTCAATTAGTCAGAATATGTAAAAAGATGGAGCTTCCCTGGTATCTCAGTTGGCAAGGAATCTGCCGGCAGTGCAGGAGAACTGGGTGCAACCCAGGGATCGAAAGGCAAGTCAGGAAGATCTCCTGGAGAAGGAAATGGAAAACTATTCCAGTATCCTTGCCTGGAAAATCCCATGGACAGAGGTGCCTGGTAGCCTACAGTCCATGGGGTCACAAAGAGTCAAACATGACTAACACTTGTACTTGTAAAAAGATATTGATATTGTGCAGAATTGAATGTCTTATGTACTTGAGGGCCAATTAGACTCCCCCTTTCTATGTTCAATAGAACATTGTATAGAATATTGGAGAATTGTTTTCCAAGACCTTGGAACCACCCATTCCCATTATTCAGATAATTCAGCCTGAAAGTTGCTCTCTTCCTGTCAGGATGAGAGGATGGTTTATAAAGCCACCCCACAGAGAGACCATGTTGGTAGTAGGCATTTTCCAGTGGGTGAAGTGGGATAGAGCATGTCCCCAACCTGCTAAAGTTGCTGGAACATATTGACAGCACAAAAAGACTTGGTGCAGAGGGATACCAGCATCTCCGTCTGAAATTAACATGATAATTATCAGCTTTTACATTAGCAAGTGCTCAGTCCAACATGAGTCAATTCACACAAATAATTATTAGATTTTTTTATGGACTGATGATACAGCAGTTATCAAGATGGGGGGTGGAAAAAGCATCTTTTCTATGGTGCTTACAATCTGGTTGGTGAGATATAAATCAGAAATCATCAGGTTGTGAGGAATCTTAACTGTCATAGTTCTGTCAGGGAAAATGAAGTAGGCTATAGAACGACCATGCACTGGCAAAGTGGACTCTGTGCAGGTTTGTCCAGGGATGGTAGGTGAGTTTTACAAATTAAAAAAAGGAACCATGTACGTAAATACCCAAGGAAAGAAGAGGACCAATAAGCTTGTCTAATCCCGTGAGTAGTAGAAATACTGAAAAGGTGTGACTAAGGAATGTGATAAGTGATAAATCCAGAAATAAGCAGAACACAGGCCACATAAGCCCGGTAGTGATGGTGAGGAGTTACGTGTGAGGAGTGTTACAGAAATTCTTTGGGGTGACTTCAGCAGCAACATTTCTTGTTCTTATTTATGGCTTTAAAAAGATTACTCTGTTGTATAGGGAAAATAAACGAAACAAAGAAAGAGTGCACAGCAAAAGAACAGTTAGGAGAAGTCATGATGGTCTAGAAGATGGGGACAGGGGACTTAATAACACTTCCATGTTATGCTCTGCAGGGATCTGAAGCCACAAGGTTACCTCAAAAGATGCATACACAACAAAAGCATTTGATAAAATTCAACATCTGTTCATGATAAACATACTTACCAAAGTGGGTATAGAAGGAAGATATCTCAATGTAATAAAAGCTATTTATGACAAACCCACAGCCAAGTTAATACTCAGTGGTAAAAAGTTGAGGTCCTTCCTGCTAAAATCTGGAACAAGACAACCACTCTATTCAACACAGTCCTAACCACAGCAATGAGACAGTAAAATTATAAGGCATCCACACCGGAAGGGAAGAGGCAAAATTGTCATTATATGCAGATGATATATTATATATATTGATAGTATTAGTTACTCAGTCATGTCCAAGTCTTTGTGACCCCATGGACTGTAGCCCCTCCAGGCTCCTCTGTCAATGGAATTTTCCAGGCAAGAATACTGGATGGGTGGCCATTCCCTTCTCCAGGTGATCTTCCTGACCCAGGGGTCAAACCTGGGTCTTTTGCCTTGCAGGCAGATTCTTTACCATCTGAGCCCCGAGGGAAGCCCATATATATTGACAGAAAAACCCTTAACACTCCACACAAAAGCTACTAGAATTGATAAAAGAATTCAGTGAAATAGTAGAATAGTAGAATACAATAGTGGGATAGTAGTGAATAGTAGAATACAAGGTTAAAAGACAGAAATCTGTTGCATTTCTTTACTAACAATGAAATATAAGAAAATATAAAACAATCCCTTCTAAAATTGAATCAAAAAATAAAATACTTAGGAATAAACCTGACCATGAATGTGAAAGACTTCTATGCTGACAATATAAAAACTGATAAAGGAGATTGAAGATAATTTAAAGAAATGGGATGATAGCCTGTGATATTGGATTAGAAGAATTAATATTATTAGCATAACCATATAACCCAAAGCAATCTACAGATTTAATGCAATCCCTATCAAATTGCCCATGACATTTTTTTTTAAACAGAACTAGAAGAAATAATCCTAAAATTCATATGGAACTATAAAAGACCTAGAATTGCCAAAGTAATCCTAAGAGGGGAGGAAAAAGCTGGAAGCATAACCCTACCAGACTTCAGACAACACTAGAAAGCTGTAGTAAACAAAACAGCATCGTTTTGGCACAAATCAGACATACGAATAAATGGAACAGAATAGGACCCCAAAATAAACCTACATGCCTACAGTCAATTAATCTTTGGCAAGGGAGACAAGAAAAGACATGGAGAAAAGACACTGTTTTCAGCAACTGGTGTTTGGAAAACTGGACAGCTGCATGTGAATCAATGAAGTTAGAATACACCCAAATGCCAGCACAAAAATAAACTCAAAATAGCTTAAAAACCTAATATAAGATGTGACACCACAAATTTCCTAGAACAGAACATAGGCAAAACCTTCTGCATAAAGTGTAGTGATATTTTCTTAGGTCACTGTCCCAAGGCAATAGAAATAATAAATAGATCTTCCCAACCCATGGATTGAACTTAGGTTTCCCTCATTGCAGGTAGATTCTTTACCAGCTGAGCCACTAGGGAAGCCCAATAAAAATAAAAGCAGAAATAAACACGTGGAACCTAATGAAACATAAGCTTTTGCATGGCAAAGGAAGTCATAAACACAACGACAACCTACAGAATGGGAGAAAAGATTTACAAATTAGGCAGCTGACAAGGGATTCATTTCCAATATATACAAACGGCTCACATAAATCAATAACAACAACAACAAAAAAAAAACAATCAAAAATTGGGCAGAAGACCTAAATAGATATTTCTCCAAAGAACACATACAGTTGGCCAATAGACACAGAAAATGTTCAATATTACAAATTACCCAGTTCAGTTCAGTCGCTCCGTCGTGTCCGACTCTTTGTGACCCCATGAATCGCAGCATGCCACACCAGGCCTCCCTGTCTATCACCGACTCCTGGAGTTCACTCAGATTCATGTCCATCGAGTCGGTGATGCCATCCAGCCATCTCATCCTCTGTCGTCCCCTTCTCCTCCTGCCCCCAATCCCTCCCAGCATCAGAGTCTTTTCCAATGAGTCAAATCTTCGCATGAGGTGGCCAAAGTACTGGAGTTTCAGCTTTAGCATCAGTCCTTCCAAAGAAATCCCCCAGGGTTGATCTCAATAGATCAGAATGGCCATCATCAAAATGTCTCTGGGTGGGGAGGGAAGAGGGAGGGGGTTTCAAGATGTTGGTGGGGACACATATACCTATGGCCAATTGATGTTGATGTATGGTAAAAACCATCACAATATTCTAAAGTAATTATCCTCCAATTAAAATTAATTTATAAAAGCTCTACAAACAAATGCTGGAGAGAGTGTGGAGCAGAGGGAACTCTTGTTCACTGTTGGTGAGAATATAAATTGGTATAGGTACTATGGAGAATGGTATGGACGTTCCTTAAAAAACTAAAAATAGAGCTACCATATGATCCTATAATCCTGCTCCTGGGCATAGATAGATAGTTGTGTATATATACTGTCAACATATCATTTGTATGTATAGTTATGAGTCTGGGTGAGAACAGTTTTAACTGAAAATTTATTTGGAGCAAAGTGACAAAAGATGTATCCCTGATTTCACCAAGTAAACATCAGAAGTAAGTTAGAAGGAGCCAGCAAAAGAACTTGAGAAGCAGTATCCAGAAAAGTAGGAAAATCAGGAGACTGAGGATCCTCAGAAGGCAAAGAAGAAAGTGCTTCATAAAGAGGTAATTAGCTGTGTGGAATGCTGCTTTGTTCAAGTAAGATGAAGCTGATAATTGCCACTGGACATACCTAGATGATCTTTGGAGAGCTGATCAAACTACTAATAGCAGTATGGTGGTGGTGGTGAAGTCGCTCAATCTTGTCCGACTCTTTGCGACCCCGTGGACTGTAACCTACTAGGCTTCTCCATCCATGGGATTCTCCAGGCAAGAATACTGGTGTGGATTGCCATTTCCTTCTCCATAGTGCAGGCCAAACTACTAATAGGAGTGTATTGAGTACATCATGAGAATGAAGACTGGAAACCTGTAGGTTTAAGCAGTTTTAAGTCATTTTCCCAGAAAGGATCACAGAGTATTGTGGTGGTAGCTGGAGGAACATTGAGTCAAGGGAATTTTTTTGTTTTTTACTATAGAGGATATTTTACTATAATGGCAGTGTTCCAGCTTATCAAATTCTACATCTTTATTAATAATTATCCCTTCCAAATGTTTAGAAAAAAACTTAATTAGAACCATTCAGTGACAGACTTTATTCTCTTGGGCTCCAAAATCGCTTGAGGTGGTGACTGCTGCCATAAAATTAAAAGACGCTTGCCCCATGGAAGTCAAGCTATGACCAACCTAGATAGCATATTAAAAAGCAGAGACAATATTTTGCCAACAAAGGTTCGTCTCATCAAAGCTATGGTTTTCCCAGTAGTCATGTATGGATTTGAGGGTTGGACCATAAAGAAAACTAAATGCCAAAGAATTGATGCTTTTGAACTGTGGTGTTGGAGAAGACTCTTGAGAGTCCCTCGGACTACAACGACATCAAACCAATGAATCCTAAAGGAATTAATCCTGAATATTCATTGGAAGGATAGATGCTGAAACTCTAATACTTCGGCCGTCTGATGTGAAGAGCCAACTCATTAGAAAAGACCTTGATGCTGGGAAAGATTGAAGGCAGGAGGAGAAGGGGACGAGAGAGGATGAGACGGTTGGATGGCATCACTGAGTCAATGGACATGAGTTTGAGCAAGCTCTGGGAGATGGTGAAGAACAGTGAAGCCTGGTGTGCTGCAGTCCATGGGGTTGCAAAGAGTTGGACTGACCAAGTGACTGAACAACAACATACTATTCAAGATTTCATAGCATAGGGTAAAATCTCAAAGATGGAGAAGGGCTTGTAGTCTCCTAGACTTCTCCAATCTCCCATTTGTTCCTTTGATTCATTTCTATAGATTAACCTCCAGTGTCTCTCCTGAACAACTGAACACCACCCAGGATAGAAGTTATTACTGTTACACTTTTACAATGTTTTAAGGGGAGTCATCTCCGATATCAGTAATAGAAATTTTGGATTATTTTGTTCCACAACTAAGATTCCAGAAAACAAGGCTGATTCTGATAGTGTATAAATCTTTGTTTTATAGCTTTGATTGTGTCCCGACTATGGAAAGCCATAGGAAATAGGTGTTTCAGTTGCCACTAGTATCATCTGACTAAAAATAAAAAGGTTAGGTTGAATTAAAACAAGAATAGTGTGAAAATCAAAGACGGTGACCATCTTTGACTTTCCTCTTCTAATTATCTCAGACTTAATAAACTGTAGTGATGTTATATTTATCCAATTTGAGGGGCAGGTTTTTATGTTTTGGTCCCAATCTTGAAGAGGCTCAGAATCAAATAGAAGTAATAGAGACAAGACATTTTCTATAGTGTGTAAAATGCTCTCACTGTATACAGTGACGTACAGGGGGCTGTGCACAGAGCATCCAGAGTGTTGATACCCAGTTCAATTCTTACCCTTTCTTCCTAGAATACAAGATACTCCCTGATCAAGATGGTACTAAGAAGAAAAGAGAACGGTCTAAGATGAGAAGTGCCACACTTTCAAAGGTTTATGCTGTATGTAGGTTTCTGACAATCAAGAAAATGTGTAGGGGCTATTAAAAATAAAAAAGCATATTAAGAACATACTGAGCACTTACTATGTATTAGGTAAATAATTTCACCATATTAACAAACTCTGTAAAGCAGGTTGCCTAATTTAATCTCTCTTCTAAATTAGCAAAGGGAGCACAATGAATGAGTTGTTTATCCGAAGTCATAATAGCATGGACTAGTTCATACCAGTAAGTTCAACTTCAGAGCCTAACTAATGCTTGACTCTTACAACTAAACAGAGTGTAAGGTTGTAGAAACTATAACTTATGAGGAATCAATAAAATAACTCCTATCTCTTCATCTCCAGGCTAAACATCCTGAGAGCATCTGAGATGGTGAAGGTCATGGTTAGAACATTTAAATACTTAAAGTATTTTTCCCACACAAGATGTTCATGTGACTCCAGATAGTAGAGCTAGGAGTGGAATATCAAAGTTTTAAGAAGCAGAATTGAACTAATAAAAGGATGCATTGATTTAAAAAAGAAAAGTCTCCTCTGTCATTAGGTAGTAAGCCAAAACCAGATGTTTAGAATTGCTCAGTTATGTGCCATCCACCACAAGCATATGACCGGCCAAAATGAACATATCTCGGTGTAAAAGTGCTTAAGAAATAGGAAAAAAATTACATTCCAATTAAGCTTTAGAAATCTTCTCCAGAAATAAAAACAAACTCTCATGTTTCTGGCCATGCTATCAGTTCAGTTCAATTCAGTCACTCAGTCATGTCCGACTCTTTGTGACCCCATGAATCACCGCACACCAGGCCTCCCTGTCCATCAGCAACGCCAGGAGTTCACCCAAACTCATGTCCATCGAGTCGGTAATGCCATCCAGCCGTCTCATCCTCTGTAGTCCCCTTTTCCTCCTGCCCCCAAACCCTCCCAGCATCAGAGTCTTTTCCAATGAGTCACCTCTTCTCCTGAGGTGGCCAAAGTACTGAAGTTTCAGCTTTAGCATCACTCCTTCCAAAGAACACCCAGGGCTGATCTCCTTTAAAATGGACTGGTTGGACCATGGTTTAGAGCTATTGGCTGAAGAATACATCTGTACAGCATGGTTTTGGGTATCTTCCAAGAGAAAACAGAATGTTAATGATCTGATACAAATTTTAATAGATCTAGTGATACTGCTGCTTACAAGTGCGTAAAAAGTCTCTGAATCTCTATTTCTTCACCGATAATACAGAAATAATGTATTCCAGAAATACCATACAGAATTGAGTTGATTCATAACATGACATTTTCCACAGTTTCTGGGATGTAATATGTAGTAAATATTTTCAGGTTATATATGAAAGTGAAGGTCACTCAGTCCATCTCTTTGCAACCTCATGGGCTATACAATCCATGGAATTCTCCAAGCCAGAATACTGGAGTGGGTAACTTTTCCCTTCTTCAGGAGATCTTTCTAACCCAGGGATCAAACCCAGGTCTCGTGCATTGCTGGAGAATTTTTTTACCAGCAGAACCACCAGGGAAGCTCAAGAATACTGGAGTGGGTAGCCTATCCCTTCTCCAGTGGATCTTCCCGACCTAGGAATTGAACCAGGGTCTCCTGCATTGCAGGTGGGTTCTTTAACAACTGAGCTATCAGGGAAGCTGTATATTCAGTTCAGTTTAGTCGCTCAGTCGTGTTCAACTCTTTGCCTCCCCATGAACCGCAGCATGCCAGGCCTACCTGTCTATCAATCACCAACTCCCACAGTCCATTCAAACCCATGTCCGTCGAGTTGGTGATGCCATCCAGCCATCTCATCCTCTGTTGTCCCCTTCTCCTCCTCCCCTTAATCTTTCCCAGCATCAGGGTCTTTTCAGATGAGTCAGCTCTTTGCTTCAGATGGCCAAAATATTGGAGTTTCAGCTTCAACATCAGTCCTTCCAATGAACACCCAGGACTGATCTCCTTTAGGATGGACTGGTTGGATTTCCTTTCAGTCCAAGGGACTCTCAAGAGTCTTTTCCAACACCACAGTTCAAAAGCATCAATTCTTTGGTGCTCAGCTTTCTTTATAGTCCAAATCTCACATCCATACATGACCACTGGAAAAACCATAGCCTTGCCTAGACGGACCTTTGTTGACAAAGTAATGTCTCTGCCCTATGTTATGTATATTATGCCCTATATATATGTAAATAAATAGCATGGTGTATACTTACTCACAGCTTTTAAGTTGAGCAATCAAAGAAGATACACTTATTGGCATAGAGCTGTCATTAATTTTGTTAGGTTGTTTTCTATTAACTTATTGAATGTAATTTTATGTAAATTTAATGTATTTTAATGTAATTATTTTATGTAAGTTTATATTTATAGATGCATAATAGAAAATTAATGTATATCAAATACAGAACTATGAAGAAAATCAGTGACCACACAAAAGTAACCACAGTTACATTTTATTATGCAATGATCTCTTTTCCCAGTACAAAGTTTTGGTTATTTTTGGTCTGCTAAGTGCTGTAATCATGGCCTAGCTTTAATGGTTCAGATGTCTTCACATTAGTCCAAACTGAAATTGACTGATGCTGGAAATGGATTATGTTCTTCTTAAGCCAAAAATTATAGGCGTGCATTTGATTTTGTTTTATAAATTCAGGGAGTCTCAGGAACATACATAAATATCTTAGCTCATGGTACATGAAGAGTTTTGCTTTTTATACAGAATATACAGAGCTGAGGAACACTGGTGGAGTGAGGGAAATGAAGGAATCCTTTTTTAAGCCAGGAGGTCCTGGCATTCTCTTTTGAGATCCTTAATTTTCAGGTGGGAGATGGCTTGGCACCAATTATTATACTAACTTACTTGAGAATTTTCCCTGGTAAATTATACAAGTCCTTTTCTTTCCACTTTTTTGCATCTCTTAACATTCCTGAATAGGTTCTTCAAATTTAGAATGCTACGTGTTGGTTATTTGCATTCCTATCAGATGTTTCAAGGGCAAGTAGGAGACTCTGTCCACACTACTTTACATCGCATATTACAGAGGTGCTAATTTCTTCATCTTCATGAAAGATCGTAATTGTCTCTGGATTTCTTCACTGCTATTTAATTCATAGATACATGTCTAGATGCTGATGTCATGTATATTTTATTAAAACCTCACCAAGCATCAGCAAAGATAACTGTTCATACCTCGAGTATTTTTTATTCATGTTTATCCACAGTGGGTGAAAGCAGCATGCAAAATAAATGAAGAATGATTTCACAAATGTCTTTAGAGAGATATTAGAAGAGAATCAGCAAAGAGGGCTTATGAAAGTTGTATGAGCTATATATTATCTATGCATACACTACAACGGTCAGAACATTTAGTATGTCAAACTCCATACCAGCCCCAAATAATGTATTGGACACCTGATGAAGTTTTAACTTGGGGTGGGGAAGTACCTTTTGCCTTTATTGTTACTTTTAAAGATGTATTTGTCTTTAAACTTGCTGTTCACATGAAAAGTCTCCACATGCTTTCACAATTATTTGAAACCAGCTTTTTGTATGGAAACATCAAACATCTATGCTATTTTGCAATACATAAGCACTAGCATCAGTTTCTTAGGTTGAGCAAGGCTCAGTTTCCTAATGCCATTCATATTCCTTTTAGTCACAGTGTTACTAATGAATATTGAAGCTGAAGACCGAAAATAAAGTGCCCAAGAAAAGGTCAATAGGTTACAACAGTAGCATATTAAAAAATGCCCATAAAATGTTTCTTTGAGCCCAGGAGTCATATGGTGAAGTGGCAGATGAAGAGGACCACTTCACTTAGAAAGACATTTTTCCTTCTAATTAGCATGTGTCAACCGGGGCTCCGGGGGAAAATGCATGATTATATTTCAGACAATGCAATAGAGTAGCTATTCAATGGAGTGCAAGGTTAGCAAAATCTGTAAGGGTATTTATACACATTTATTATTATTTTTATGTCTTTGCCCCTTGGTGAATGTAAAGAATATCATTTTCTAGAAACAGAAGGTCAGAGCTGGAAATGAATTAGACCATTTAGTCTGATCTCTTCATTTTAAAAGATGGGGATGCTGCAGTTCAAAGAGGTCATGGGACTTGCCTAAGGTCACATCACTAGTAAGAGTAGGAACGAGGAAAGAGATTGCCTGTCTCCCAGCATTAGCCCTTCCGTTTTTGCTCTAGTCTGTGACCTAGATGACCCACAAATCAAGCATATATTCAAAGAAAACTTCAAATATGATCTCTTGAAGTTTTTTATTGACCCCCCACTACTGATGATGAATGGTTTCAGATATCACAACCATTTTCAGAATGAATTCAAATTTTCTTTGTGGATTATGTCACAAAGTGACATTATACAGTGTCACTTTAGATGCTTAACCACCCCACTGGAGTTAAACATCCCTAATTTCATGTGAAAAGATGCTCAACATCATGAATCATCAGAGAAATGCAAATTAAAGTTATGGTAAGAGGGACTTCCTTGGTGGCCCAGTGGTTAAGACTCCACTCCTGATTCAGGGGGCCCAGGTTTGATCCCTGGTTGAGGAACTAGGCCCAGCATGCCACAATGAGGAATCTCGCATGTCACAGTGAAGATCCCACATGCTGTAACCAAGACCCAGTGCAAATAAATTCTTTTAAAATCATAAGAGATATCACCTAGCACCTGTCAAAATGGCTATCGTCAAACAGACCACAAATAAATGTTGATGAAGATGTGGAGAAAAGGGAATCCTTATGCAGTGTTGGTAAGAATGTAAATTCGTGTCGCCACGAATAGAAAACACTGTTGAAGTTTCTCAAAATAACTAAAATTACAACTGCCATATGAACTAGGAATCCTACTACTGTGTATTTATCCAAAAGAAGAGAAAAATGCTAATTTGAAAAGACCTATGCATCCCAATGTTCATGGCAACCTTATTTACAATAGCCAAGATATGGAAACACCTAAATGTCCATCATCAGATGAATGGATAAATAAGATGTGATGTGTGTACCCACACCTCCACAGGAATATTACTCAGCCATTGAAAGGAATGAAATTGTGACATCAGTAACAACACAGATGGACTTAGAGGATATTAGGCAAAGTAAAATATCAGATGAGAAAGATAAATATCACTTACATGTGGAACCGGAAAGTAAAACAGATTAGTGACTTTAACAAAAAAACAGATTCATAGGGAACAAACTAGAAGTTACTAGTGGGGAGAGGGAAGAAGAGGGGTTAAATAGAGGATTAACAGGTATTAACTACTATATATAAAATTCACAAGGTGCAAAGGTATACTGTACAACACAGGGAATACAGCTAGTATAATAGCTATAAATGGAATATAACCTTTAAAAATTGTGAATTACTCTGTTGTACACCTTAAACTTATATAATATTGTACATCAACTATACCTAAATTTTATAAGTCCCTGATTTAAAATTTTTGTTTATGTCACCTTGGACAAATTACTTGATTTCTCTTTGCTTGAGCTGTCTCATTTGAAAAGTTTGAATTGTAAGAGTGCCAAACTCATACAGTTGTGATGATTGAATGTGCTGTGTGTACTTCAAGTGTTTATCCCACTCTCTAGGATCCTCTGTCCGTGGAATTCTCCAAGCAAGAATACTGGAGTGGGTTGCCATTTCCTTTCCAAGTCCAAAGTCATCCTCAATATATATTAGCAATTATTATTATGTATTATTGTTGATGATGATAAAGAGACTTTGCCTTGTCCTTGGTTACAGCACATTAGATCGATGGATTCCTCTACCTTTTATGAGTGTAGTTTCCATCTTCAGATAATCAAGAGGTTTAAAAAAATTGGTTAATGCTCATATAATAATAAATGAACATAAACCAAAAATTTCACTGTCTCCTCAGCTCCAAACACATAGGCAGATGATCTGTTTTGACGTCTTGAATTCCAAATCCTTTGCGGTCTTCTAAAGTTCAATCAAATGAAAACCACATTGTAAGTCATGTACAGGGTGGTAAATATTTGGACATAGACAAAATACATGTGTTAATTCTAACTAAATAACCTCTGGAAGACAACCACTATTAGTCCAGAGGTTTTCTTCTACACAAGATTACCAAGGAACCTATTCTGACTAGGTGCTCTAATGTCTAATATATTGTTAATAAAGTTGGCATCTGGCCTATGGGAACATCACTTTATCCATCCAAAATAAATAATTTAACTTCAGGGGATGTCTACTTTGTAGTTATCCTATATGTGTAACTTACTGAACTGCCTTCTGGGAAAAGCTGCTCAGAGTCTCTTTGAATCACTTTCTTGATATATACAGAGCAGTCAGTAGACTCTAAAATTAGAAATCTTGAAAAAATTGTCCTTAAAACAATTAGTGTGAATGCTGCATTGATAAACATAACCAAATGTTAGATTCATGTTTTCTCAAGTGTCAGATAAAAAGTTGCATGATACTTATCAGATTTCCATTAAGTAATTCATGACACTAATGAAATACTGTTGTAGTAAGAATGATCCAAACACAGACATCATGAAAATATCTTCTTTGTGTTCCTCTCCATTGTTCAGATTTAATGGCAACACACCATTCAGAATAGCCAGGGACCCTAATTAGTAAATAGAACACTGTTGCTCAAAGCAGATATTAAGCTAAGAAACAAACAACTAATTGATTTACAAATAACTTGGGGTCCAAAGCTTAATTTGTAAATAACTCAGGGACTTAAATATCTCATGAGGACTACTGACTGGTAAGGTCATGAAATAATCATAATAGTAGCCATTCATAATGAAGATAGGCCAGTAGATTAGTTTTCGTTCACAGTGGAGACTCTGCTATGGTAAACTTTTAATGACATTCCCTTTTATTTATGTTTGCATTACATACAATTTATTAGTCACTTACTTAGCAGAATCTTTCCGGAAAAAAAAAATCACATGATGATATTTCACCAGTTATATCTCTATAAAACTTACGTAGATTACACACTGGAAAATAGAAGACTAATTAACACTGATTAGCAGATATCCCCGCCAAGGTAGTACAGAGAGACAAACAGACTTACAACTCAGCTCCTAAAAAATACATTCACTTGTGACAACTCCTAGCAGAATACCTGGATGGGTATTTAAGGTCTATCCCCAAGGCCCTCTTCCCGTATTACAACATCAACACATCAGTCTTCTGAGTTAGATAAAAGGAATCTGATGAGGACCACGTTAACATTTATGTTGAGCTTAAATAAAACATGAAACTAACATCTTGAAAGACTCTGAGTCGAGCAAGGCAGCATTCACACCACGCTATTCAAGAATTATTCATGAAGTTTCAGTGCTTCTCAGGATTTTAGTTGCTTATATCTGATTTTACTTAAAGTTCTTCCTTGCAATGATTGTTTTTAGATATTTCGTCTACCGAGATAGGAAGTGTGCAATAACAGGAAGAAACAGTTTGAGCACCTAATGATAGCTAAACACCTTAATTGCCTGATCACCTTCCTTCCTGAGTGTTAAATACTTCTATGTGTTAGGATGGGGAGGGTGTTGGTGGGAGAAAGGGGAAAGGCTTACATTCAGGATAAGCAGATTAAACAGAGTAATCTCTCTGTGAAAAATGAAGCCTGTTAGTCTCCTCAGTTCAGGGTTCAATGGTTTTTGTCACCTATATCTTAGCTTTATATTAAAGCAAAGACCCCACTGAACAAGGTTTATAAGTATCTTTCATCAAAATGTCCTGCTTGTAATTAGAAGAGAAAGCTTTCTTTTTCCTTGAATTTTCTTGTCTGTATTCCAAACGTTCTCAGTCTACAGAAAGAAAGTGAATGGTACCAGTTGACCTACCTTGTTACCATTCTGCCTCTGAAAGGGCTCAGTCCCCCACCTGGTCTCAGAATTACTGGTGAAGCGAGCTTTTATCTCCCAATAAACAGGATTCCCCTTTTTCCAGGAATTCCCTGTGGCCTTAATTTGCTAAGTCAGAAACAAAGGACCCCTCACTGACAACAGAAGGCTATATCTATTTCTTTAGCAATTTATATAGTTTCCAAAGCACTTCCATATAGATTTTCTCATTTGATAATGATGAACATTTAGCTTCACTGAAAGCATATGTTAGACTGAGAAAGGGACTGTGGCAGATGTGACATTTATGGAATTTCACACAGGGCAGAAATTAACACGAAGAAGCGATGTCTGCTCAACTGTGTAAGACTTGTGGTCCATAATCAGAGACAGGGTGTCATTTGTATTTACGTGCAAGCAGAACTGGAAATGCTGATCATGAAACATTCAGCAACATTATTTCTCTCTCCCTCTGTTTAATATTCTCATGCATTTTTAACTTTAGTAATATCCAAAATAATTTGTGTAAATTTAAAAGATAGAAATGGTTTCAACCCAAACTATGCATTAGTTAATAAAAAGAAGAGGAAAAAAAAAAAGACCAGACTTGAAAATAGTTCTCTCAGTGGAGTGTTTTATTCAGTTTGAAATTAAGATGTTAAATGGAGGGAAGGTAGATGGAAGCAGTTTTGTGATTAAATATGTATTATGGTATTTATAATTTGCAATGACATGTAACATTCTTCCTATGACACTAAATTCTCCATCATTTTTCATACTCAATTTCTGTTTTTCAGTGCTAATGCTTTTTATAAAGAAAATAACTATGGTGTTTTTTTCAAAAATCATAGAAACTACACTTTAAAAGATTTTATTTTTCTGGAACAAAGTGGCAAATATGTCTTTCTGTCTTAAATTTATATACTCTCTACAGTTTTTTATATGAAAATAAAAATGTTCAAAGACATTTTTCTGATAAAATCTGATTCTGAATGTTGTGTAGATCACTTTTTAAACAATATACATTTTGGTGGAATAAAACATATATTTAAAAAAGTGTGCACAACTCATAAATGGGTCAATTTTTGAAAAGTGCATATACTTATTTAATCACAATGTGGACCAAATTTGAACATTACTAGCAACCCAAAAGCTTTCTTTATGCTCCATGCCAATGATGATGCCCCCAAAGGAAACTGCACCTGTAATATCTCAAAAGATTGCCTGTTTTTAAGGAAATTTACCATTGGAGTCATATGTATCCTTTTGAATATTTTTTCCTGAATGTTATGTTTGTGATATTTATGAATGCCATGACGTATAGAATAGAGGCAATGGATTGATCACTCCTTTGCTATAAGATGTTTCTAGTTCAGGTTACTATGAATGATCTCATATAAATATGCATTACATATATTTGATTATACTTCTGTTGGGTATAATCTTTATTTCAATTTTAGTCATCCCAGTAGGTGTCTAATGTATCTGTGTATGGTTTTAATTTGCATTTCCCTACTGAATAGTAATGTTAGATATCCTTTTGGGTAAGGTGCCTAATGAAAACTTTTGCCTTTTTTTTTTTTAATCGGATTGCCTAGTTTCTTCTGAGTTAACTGAGGAAATTAATAGAAACATTTATAGATTGATTGCTAAGTAGGTAGACAAATGAGTAAAAAGACAAATACGTACAAATAGGTAATAAAATAACTCTTATTTATTCCTGGTAACATTCTTTATTCTGGAATATATTTTCCCCAGTGTTTGTTAATATAACCATGTTAACTTTCCTTTAATTGACACTAGTGTGGTATCTCTTTGGCCATTCTTTCACTTTTAATCTGCTTTCATCTTTATATTTAAAGTGGGTTGGTTTTTTTTTTTTTTTTTTGGTCCAGGCAGCATATAGTTAGGTCTTACATTTCCTCTTTTAAATCAAATCTAATAATCTCTGCTTTTAAAATGGCATTTTATAACTGTTTACATTTAAAGTAGTTATTAAGAGAGTTGGGCCTAAGTCTACTACCTTTCTCTTTATTTTCTATTTGTCATATTGGATTTTGTTTCCCTTAAATGTGAGTCCACAACTGCATTTTATCACTTATCCTCCATTTTTTTCTCCCAAGTTTTGTTTTCATTTTAAATAGATTTCTTTGGTCTTAATTTTGCACTATTTAGAGTCAGTTCACTAAAGTTTTCCAGTGATTTGAGGGTGGAATCTCAAGCCTTCCTTCAGGAAGTTCTGAATGTCTCAGGCATTGCTATCACCAAAGTGTCTGTTGTAATGAAGTAGCAAGAGAAGTGAGAGGGGACCAGTATTACCTATTAAAGAGAAGGAGGTTCCAGGAGTGAGAACCTAAAAAACGCCTGTTAAAGCACAGATGTTAGGGCATGAGGGCTGAGCAGTCTTCAAGAAACCCTCCAGACACTCTGGGCCTGACAGTGAGTCCCTTTCCTACTCTCATTTTTTCTTCAAAGCAATTGGTGAAAAAGAAGTGTTAGGTGAGTATAGATTTTCTTTTCTGCTTCTGGATCCCAAGGATTCTAAATTTCCATGTCAGTAAACCCTTAAACTTTGAAAATTCATTAAAAGGTTAAACTGTTTCCCCCCTTCCACCTCTATAGTAATTTTTTTTTTCTTTTCCCACTTCTCCTCAAACAGTGACAAAAGCCATGAATTTGTATCCTCCAGAATGGACTCAACTATATTTTAGTTCATTTGATCTATTCTAATTCTTAGCTCTCTGCTGGGATTTATAAACATGATTTTAGTAGATGATCCAGCATTTTCTTAACCCTAAGGCAAGGGCACTGTCTCCTGCAAATTTCTGTATCCTAAGAGAAAGCACAAGTCTCTGCCTGGTAATTTTTGATCAAATGCCTTAATGTATATGGAAAAGCACAGAAGGTATAAATGGCACTATCTTCCTTCAGAGATCATTTAGCTTTTGTCTGGGAAACTATAGAAATGAACCCTGTTTGCCTTATCCAATTAACATGAATTGATTCAAGGCTTAGTTTTAGGCTCTTCCCTTTCCTGTTTGCCCTACTCTCAGAATAGACTTGTTCTAGGATTTATTTTGGAGAAGGAAATGGCAACCCCTTGCCTGGAGAATCCCAGGGACGGTGGAGCCTGTGTGGACTGCTGTCTATGGGGTCGCACAGAGTTGGACATGACTGAAGCGACTTAGCTGCACCAGCAGGATTTTTTTTTTAATTTATTTATTTTAAAGTGAAAGTGAAGTCATTCAGTCGTGTCCGACTCTTTGTGACCCCATGGACTATAGCCTACCAAGCTCCTCTGTCCATGGGATTCTCCAGGCAAGAATACTGGAGTGGGTTGGGCTAATTACTTTACAATATTGTCCTGGTTTTTGCTTAAATTGAGAGCTCATATGTGTTTTACCAGAGCACCTGGCCCCTAGCAGGCCCTGGAGTTCAATTGTTTTACTTCCTCAACATTGTGAGGTTACTAAATTTCTGTGGAGCTTTTTAACTTCCAGGTATCAACATTTAATAAAAAGTTTTACCTCCTGTTCCTTGAAGTTTATTGGTTGGCGAGAGGTTTGTGATCAAACTAAACAAAATTAGGTTTGACTTTTATAGTTCTTAATTTTCCCTCCTAGGGATCTTTTTCTTTTTTTCTTTTCTCTCTCTCAAACCTTGGAATACCTTGATTCCTGTTCTGGGGTGGAGTGGGGTGGGGTGTGTCTGTGTGTTTTCTCTTCCCTAGAATGATACTCCAAGGTCCAGGCTACAACTTTCTATGTCTCTTCTCACCCTGAGAAGCAGATGGCCTGAGAGAGGGAAAGAATATATGAAAATAACAGCAAATATTGGGTTTGCCTCAGGACTCTCTCCTTTTCTCCTGTGTCTTGATTTGCTCTCTGATGCCTTCCAACTGTTTAATGGTTATTCTCAATGAGAGATGCAGTGTGATACTAGACACTCCATCATAGTCAGAAGTAGAGATTTTAGTGATAATTCATAATTTTAAATTGTTTTTGCACTTGTCCTACATCATAAAAAGTTCCATAAGAGACACAGTAATCTATTGGGTTGGCTGAAATGTTCATTCACATTGTTCATAAGATGTAATGGGCCAAAGAACTAAACAGACATTTCTCCAAAGAAGACATACAGATGGCTTACAAACACATGAAAAGATGCTCAACATCACTCATTATCAGAGAAATGCAAATCAAAACCACAATGAGGTACCATTTCACACCAGTCAGAATGGCTGTGATCCAAAAGTCTACAAGCAATAAATGCTGGAGAGGGTGTGGAGAAAAGGGAACCCTCTTATACTGTTGGTGGGAATGCAAACTAGTACAGCCACTATGGAGAACAGTGTGGAGATTCCTTTAAAAAAACGCAAATAGGACTGCCTTATGACCCAGCAATCCCACTGCTGGGCATACACACTGAGGAAACCAGAATTGAAAGAGACACGTGTACCCCAATGTTCATCGCAGCACTATTTATAATAGCCAGGATATGGAAGCAACCTAGATGTCCATTAGCAGATGAATAGATAAGAAAGCTGTGGTACGTATACACAATGGAGTATTACTCAGTCATTAAAAAGAATACATTTGAATCAGTTCTAATGAGGTGGATGAAACTGGAGCCTATTATACAGAGTGAAGTAAGTCAGAAAGGAAAACACCAATACAGTATACTAACATGTATATGGAATTTAGAAAGATGGTAATGATGACCCTGTATGCAAGACAGCAAAAGAGACACAGATGTATAGAACAGTATTTTGGACTCTGTGGGAGAGGGCAAGGGTGGGATGATTTTGAAGAAGGGCACTGAAACATGTATAATATCATATATGAAACAAATCGCCAGTCCAGGTTCGATGCATGATACTGGATGCTCAGGGCTGGTGCACTGGGATGACCCAGAGGGATGGTACGGGGAGGGAGGAGGGAGAGGGGTTCAGTATGGGGAATTCATGTATACCTGTGTTGGATTTATGTTGATGTATAGCAAAACCAATACAATATTGTAAAGTAATTAACCTCCAATTAAAATAAATTTATATAAAAATAAAATAAAAAAATAAAAATGAGAGTGGAAAAAAAGATGTAATGGAAAACCCCAAATGAAACTTTTTGGCCAACCCAATATATAAAGCTTAGTTAATTTAAATCATTTCATAAGAATTAATATGAAGAATTATAGCACCAATATCTTATAGCAATTGTTAACTTACGTCAGACATGTTCTAAGTCAGAATACCTAAATTTAATGCACAATTCCTATGGATTACCCAAGTTCATACCATTTCATGGTGGAAAGTGCTAATTCAGAACTCTCTATATCTGCTCAATCTAAAATTAAATTTATTTTGGTTTTCCTGTCATTGGTAAATAAAATGTCTCCCTGAACATTGAGCCAAGCTGTAATCATTCTCAGTTCTTCCTTCTCTTTACCTACCACACCCGTCATGTTTTCATTCCTATTTCCATTCATCCCCGTGTCTCTCAGCTGTACTTTCTTCTCCTTCCCTCCTGACTGGTGCTATTGGGGCTCAGAGCCTAAACCTTTCTTGCCTTAATTATTTTCTCTCCTAATTCGAATCTCTGATTCCCCTGTCTGTGTATTTATCTTTAAAGTTGCTACATTATCTTTTCAAAACAGAAAATGTTATCCTTTCATTCTTATTTTAATTTGAAAACTCATTAGTAGCCCACTGCTCATATGCAAAGTAATGACGTATTTTAGGGCAGCAGCCAGATTGTGCAGGAGTTTTATAAGTCAGGCTAACTTTTCTGTCTTAATTCTGACTTTAAACCTATAGACTTGTATGCTAGTTATAGTAAACTACTCCTAGGTTATTATATGATATTTTCATGCATAATTATGTCTTTGTAAAGCCTGTGAATAAAATTCCTTTTTGCTGACCTCCTCTGTGAAGACTTTTCTTAATCGACCAGCATTTACACTCCTTCCTCTGTCCTTCTGTGTCCCTTTATACATGGCTTTGCCATAACACATATGCATGGTCTACTCACAAATGGTTATTATTCTCTATTTATGTTATTGGTTATTTTCTCTATTTCTCACTCATTGATTATATCCATGCCCATGACTCTATTTTCTATGTATATAGCAATTAATCTTCTCTCTTCAAATTTTCCTTCCTTCAGCTTCAGAACTTTATACAAATTACCTTCTTTTATTCCCCTACTATATACTTTATTTACTCCACATGTAAAATTAAACCCAATATCTATTGTTCCCCACATTACAATCTGTTTGCTTAATCAAATTATTGGAGCCCCAGTCTCTTTAACTAGGAAAACCTCCTTAAATTTCTCAATTCATTTCTTTTCTTTGCTTCCTGTATCCATTCAGTTATGAGAAACTTTTGAGTCTATATCACAAACATTATTTAATCCTATCAACTTCTCTTCATCTTCACCAGTGCTAATCTAGTTTCAGTCATCACTGTCTTCTTAAGGGTTACCATTCTAGTAATGTCCCATAGGACATCACTTAAGATGTATTTAATACAACTTTTTCTGCTTAGAACTTTTAAAAATCCATCAAGATAAAATGTATCTCCTAATATGATGTATGCTGCTGCTGCTGCTGCTGCTGCTGCTAAGTCGCTTCAGTCATGTCCAACTCTGTGCTGTCCCATAGACAGCAGCCCACCAGGCTCCTCTGTCTCTGGGATTCTCCAGGTAAGAATACTGGAATGGGTTGCCATTTCCTTCTCCAGTATATGAAAGTGAAAATTGAAAGTCAAGTCTCTCAGTCATGCCTGACTTATATTAATTTTTAAGTCTGATCATTTTTAAACTGCACCTCCCCCCACCAAATTTATGTGTATACATTAATATCTAACTAAAGACATCATTATAGTCACATTATTTTTTCTGCCTGAAAGCAATTATTTAACTGGCCAGTAATCTTTTTCATTCACAAAAGTCACATCAATTTTAATTGTCTCTGTGAAACTGTGCATAACTCCACAATCCAAGTAGTTATTCCATTCACTCTACAAATACTAATTCAGAACCTATTTTGTAGCAGGTACAACTATAAGTGCTTAGATGAATAAAACAAATGAAAACAAACCTTAACAAATGGAAACAAACCTTAATGAAACAAAAATTCTTGTCTTCATGGGTTTGAGAGTGTAATGAGGAAGAAAGAAGATAAGCATAAAAATAAGTATATTTAAAAGTCTGTGAGGCCAAAAGGAAGAGCAGAGGAAGGTAAGGAACAGGAAGTGCCAAGAGGATTGGAAAAGCTGGCTTAAAACTCAACTTCACAAAGCTAAGATCATGGCATCTGTCCCATCACTTCATGGCAAATAGATGGGGAAACAGTGAGAAACTTTATTTTGGGGGGGGCTCCAAAATCACTGCAGATGGTGATTGCTCCCATGAAATCAAAAGACACTTGCTCCTTGGAAGAAAAGCTATGACCAACTTAGACAGCATATTAAAAAACAGAATCATTGCCATCAAAGGTCTGTCTAGTCAAAGCTATGGTTTTTCCAGCAGTCATGTATGGATGGGAGAGTTGAACAATAAAGAAAGCTGAGCACCAAAGAATTGATGCTTTTGAACTGTTGTTGGAGAAGACTCTGGGGAGTCTCTTGGACAGCAAGGAAATCCAACCAGTCCAACCTACAGGAAATCAATCCTGAATATTCATTGGAAGGACTGAAGCTGAAGCTCCAATATTTTGACCACCTGATGTGAAGAACTGACTCATTTGGAAAGACCCTGGTGCTAGGAAAGATCAAAGGCAGGAGAAGAAGGGGATGACAGAGGATGAGATGATTGGATGGCATCACCAACTCAATGGACATCAGTTTGAGCAAGCTCCGGGAGTTGGTGATAGACAGGGAGGCCTGTTGTGCTGCAGTCCATGGGGTCACAAAGAGTTGGACATGACTGAGCAACTGAACTGAGAGGATTGGATGGGTGATCAGACTGGGCCTCATTGATAAGGTGACATGTGAGCAAAAACTTGAAGGAGCTGAGAGGATAAATCGAGTCACTAATAAAGTGGTCAAGGTAGAGAAGTAAGCTGGTACAGTTAGCCTAAGATAGGAGTATATGTGCTGTATTTAAGAAATAGCAAAAGTGTTGGATTGGAGTGATAAGAGGGAAAGATTACAAGATGGGAATCATTGAGCTATATGGAGAAAACAAATGCATTCGGCTTTGTAGGTTATGGTTAAGGATTTGGGCTTTAATCCTGAGTTAACTTGTGAGCAATGCAGAATTTTAAGAAATAACATGGTCTGAGGATAAGGATATCCAGCATTTGCAAAGGATAAGGTTGGTTGTCCTCAAAGAACTTTATACATATCCTATTGTTAACACTTAACATGATGTATTTGCTAAACTGAATCTCTCTCATCACGGTCCAATACTCTGAATTTCTTGAGAATATGAATCATGTTATATTTGTTTTTGTATCCACAGATATAAACCTGTACTTACAAGCCAGAATATCACATATGGCCAATAAATTTAGATGTATTAATTACAAAATATTGTCTGTCCAGGCTGTATCAGGCACAGAGCTAGATGCTGTTGCATGTTAGTGCAAATCACAATAGAAGTCAGAGGTAATTTAATGCAGGCACTGATAGCACTGGTGGCTCAGAGGTAAAGAATCTGCCTGCAATGTGGGAGACCTGGGTTTGATCCCTGGGTCGGGAAGATCCCCTGAAGAAGGAAATGACTACCCACTCCAGTGTTCTTGCTTGGAGAATTTCATGAACAGAAGGGCCTGACAGGATACAGTCCTTGGGGTCACAAAGAGTTGGACAGGACTAAGTGACTAACACTGAGAGCACACATTCTATGTACATTGTTATTTCATTCCCCTTTGGGTGACTTAAAATAATCATCTGATGCTGCAAAGTTCTAACTTGAACAAAGAAACACTGTATCTCTCTTCACATGTCCTTTGAAAGGACTATATGATTTGAAGAAGACTGAAAAAAGAAAACAAAAAAAATCTTTAAACCATAGTAAGACTTGTCATTACTCTGAGACTCATATATTTTAACGATTTTATTTTTTCATAAGAATCCTAAGAGATTTGTCATACGTGTCTGTTTTCATAGTGAAAAGACTAATTCTCACTAAGATTTCAGATTTGAACCCAAAGCTATCACTGTTAGATTTCTGCCTTATCACTCCATTCATCAGAAGGTCTCTAACAAGAATTTATGCATCTATATTACAGAGAGATGTATCTTGACATATATTCATAGACCTAAGTATACTTACATAGAACTTATATGCAAAAAATTACTGCCGCATTTGGGAAAAGTGCCTTGTATTTAAAAAGAATGTTTTGTGTCAGTGGAGGAGAAGGACTTCACACTTGTCATATCGAAAGAACTGAAGGTAAGTTTCAGAACTTATTTTCCTTAATCTAGAAATTCTGACTACTTCAGTGAGATCTCATATCAATTTCTCACTTTGGCTTAATGTGCCTCTAAGAATGCTTTGAAAGATACATGGGACTTTAAATTGCAACCTTGGTTCTTTTTACCTCCTCATAGTAGAAATAAGCCTTAGTGATTTTTCTTTCTTCCTATCTCTCCCTATTACCTGAGTGATCTCCTTGTCCAAGGCCACTCTATTCTCACCTGAAGAATAGTACCTATCACTTCCTCAAATAGCTCTGGTAAGGGGCAGTTCTAAAAGATATATAGGAACAATTCCAACCAAGAATATATGTATAGACAGATAGACAGATACACGCCTGTCTACACACATACGCAGGATAGGCTCTATGTGTACATGTGTTTTTGCATTTAGTTGTTAAAAACCGTAAACTCCAAGATGAGACAAACTGAGATTAGAATCTTAATTCTGCTATCATTTTAGCAGCATAAGTATCAACCAGTCATAAACTCCCTAAAATTCAGTCTTCAAATATGTACAATAGAAGTAATGTCGCCATCTTTAGAAGTTATTACAAGAATATAATGATACAAAATAATTAAAAGCAATAGTGGAGACTAATATTACTTATTTAATAAAAGTAGCTAACAGTAAATGACTAGCCTATGCGTTAATATCTAGTATTTCCACGTGCAGATTGCATTGAGTAAGTCTGAATACAAAGTAGTGGGTCAATTTTAAGTCAGTTTTCATAATGGAGCATTTATAATACAACCATTTGTGCAAACGGTATTAAATTCCTTTGTTTTATAAACTCATTGCTATAAACTGAAAATCTTGCTAAGAGTGGTAGTGTATTGCCATTTTAAAGGAATTTGCTTCTCAAACCTTTCTCTGGGCAGCTGACTGTTTTTTCCAATTTCCTGTGATTTACACATCTGTCTACTGCAATGGGAAGCCATGCCGATAGGTGGGCAGAGGTGCGCCACGTATCGATCTCTGTGACACGCCATTAGCCATCTTCTTTCACTTAATATTATCTGACGAGTCTTGACCAATTCAATTTTCCTTCTGACGACACTATGTTTAATAGAATTAGAACTCCTCCTGCTCTCATGTCATGTTTTACGCTCAGGCAGATTCAAAGTTGTCTCTTCTTAATTCTGTCTTAAGTCATTTTAGCTAATTCTCCATTCCCTTTTAATCCTGATAGTAAATGAAAAGCAAAACATTTCCACTGGCCTCGATAAAATTTGTCATTCTCTTGCAAAGTTCAAAGTGCTAACTAAACCATTTCATAGAATTGTTCCATATTGTTTAGCAATTTGGAACTTTTATCCTTGTTGTTTGCAACTTAATTATGAATTCATATTTTAAAATAGATCATTTTGGTTTTGTCAATGGGAAATAATTTGTTTTATTTTGAAATTCTTTTTTTTTTCCTCCTAAATCAACATATGCTAGGGATAAGAAAGTTCCAGTGACCCAAGATCAGTTCTTTCTAACAGAGAAGATCTGCAGCTTTTTGTTTACAGAGGACTGTTTTGTTTTGTGTTTTTCTTTTCTTTTTTTTGCTTACTAAGATGAAGTTTTTACTATAAAATTAAATGTCGATTTGTAAACAGACACCAACATTTCCCTAATCAGCAATGTTCTTATTCTTTAGGATTTTAGAGTAGAAAGTTTATTAGGGAAATCAGAGGGTAAATTTTACCAAATATATGTTCTGTTGAGAAATAAACATAGTACAAGTCATAGCATTAATCCTAGTTCACCCATGGGATTTTCTAGGCAAGAGTGCTGGAGTGGGTTGCCGTTTCCTCCTCCAGGGAATCTTCCCAACCCAGGGATCGAACCCAGGTCTCCCTCATGGTAGACAGACGCTTTACCATCTGAACCACTAGGGAAGTCTCAATCCTAGTTCAGAGAGTCTAATAAATGTGCATGTGTGTGCTCAGTCGCTTCAGTCATGTCCAACTCTGTGACCCTATGGACTGCAGCCCGCCAGGCTCCTCTGTCCATGGGATTCTCCAGATGAGAATACTGGAGTGGGTTGTCATGCCCTCCTCCAGGGGATCTTCCCAACCCAGGGATTGAACCCATGTCTCTTATGTCTCCTGCATTGGCAGGTGGATTCTTTACTACTAGTGACACCTGGGAAGACAAGTCTAATAAAATTTCTTTCCTTTTTTTCTCCCTCTCAGTGATATCAAAAGGACTGCATCTTTTAATGTCTATAATGAAGAAAAGCTATGACCAACCTAGACAGCATATTAAAAAGCAGAAACATTACTTTGCCAACAAAGGTCCGTATAGTCAAGACTATGGTTTTTCCAGCAGTCATGTATAGATGTGAGAGTTGGACTGTAAAGAAAGCTGAGCGCCGGAGAATTGATGCTTTTGAATGGTGGTTTTGTGGAAGACTCTTGAGAGTCCCTTGGACTGCAAGGATATCCAATCAGTCCATCCTAAAGGAAATCAGTCCTAAATATTCATTGGAAGGACTGATGCTGAGGCTGAAACTCCAATACTTTGGCCACCTGATGTGAAGAACTAACTCACTGGAAAAGACCTTGATAATGGGAAGGATTGAAGGTGGGAGGAAAAGAGGATGACAGAGGATGAGATGATTTGATGGCATCTCTGACTCAATGGACATGAGTTTGAGTAAGTTCCAGGAGTTGGTGGTTGACAAGGAAGCCTGGTGTGCTGCAGTCCATGGGGTCACAAAGAGTTGGACACGATTATGCAACTGAATGAACATCTGAGATAGTATTTGTTAGTCGCATTCTACATATGAAGAAAATAAGGCAAAAAATAAAGTCAGCAATGTTGTTGTTCAGTTGCCAAGTCAAGTCCAATGCCCTGTGACCCCATGAACTGTGTCATGACAGGCTTCCCTGTCTTTCACTGTCTCCCTAAGTTTGCTCAAACTCACATCCATACACATAAAATATTTTGACTTCTGCCTGTTTCCTTCCGAGATTACCTCAGAATACTGAAGGCAATGCTTAGCATTTGGCTGACCATTTTCGGGCACCTTTCATTAGTATTGCCTGAACAAACTCATTTGTAAAATAATAATGAAAATGATAATACTGATATAAAAATAACTACAACTGCTGAATGACTTGTCATGATAACAAGGGAGAACAATGATGAGATGCTTGCAATGACAGTACACCGGTTATACAATAGTTTATATATGTGTGCACATTTGCCTCTGTGGATGCAAGTGTGAATAAATGGAAATGAAAAACAGTTTTAACACTAGATAGACTCTATTCTTATTTAACTTATGTATATCTTATTTAAACAATATGCCGAGTACATCATGAGAAACACTGGGCTGGAGGAAGCACAAGCTGGAATCAACGTTGCTGGGAGAAATATCAATAACCTCAGATAATGCAGATGACACCACCCTTACGGCAGAAAGTGAAGAACTAAAGAGCTTCTTGATGAAAGTGAAAGAGGAGAATGAAAAAGTTGGCTTAAAGCTCAACATTCAGAAAACTAAAATCATGGCATCCGGTCCCATCACTTCATAGCAAATAGATGGGAAAACAGTGGAAACAGTGGCAGACTTTATTTTTCTGGGCTCCAAAATTACTGCAGATGGTGGTTGCAGCCATGAAATAAAAAGACGCTTACTCCTTGCAAGGAAAGTTATGACCAACTTAGATAGCATATTGAAAACAGATGTTGACTTTGTCAACAAAGGTCCGTCTAGTCAAGGCTATGGTTTTCCAAGTGGCCATGTATGGATGTGAGAGTTGGACTATAAAGAAAGCTGAGTGCCGGAGAATTGATGCTTTTGAAGTGTGGTGTTGGAGAAGACTCTTGAGAGTCCCTTGGACTGCAAGGAGATCCAACCATTCCATCCTAAAGGAGATCAGTCCTGGGTGTTCATTGGTAGGACTGATGTTGAAGCTGAAACTCCAATATTTTGGCCATCTGATGCGAACAGCTGACTCATTTGAGAAGACCCTGATGCTGGGAAAAAGAAGGGGACGACAGAGGATGAAATGGCTGGATAGCATCACTGACTCGATGGACATGATTCTGAGTGAACTCCGGGAGTTGGTGATGGACAGGGAGGCCTGGCGTGCTGTGATTCATGGGGTCGCAAAGAGTCGGACACGACTAAGTGACTGAACTGAACTGATGCTGGGAAAGACTGAGGGCAGGAGGAGAAGGGGATGACAGAGGATGAGATGGCTGGATGGCATCACTGACTCAATGGACGTGAGTCTGAGTGAACTCCGGGAGTTGGTGATGGACAGGGAGGCCTGGTGCACTGCAGTTCATGGGGTCGCAAAGAGTCGGACACGACTAAGTGACTGAACTGAACTGAGACTATTCTACAAATTCCCTTCAGTCTCTACTATCATTGACACTGTATTATTGGAATTTATTAAAATATCCTCCTTTGGGACATCTTTGCAGTCCAGTGGTTAAGAAGCCACCCACCAATGCAGGGGATACTGGTTCAATCCCTGGTCAGGGAACAAAGATCCCACATGCTGTGGGGCAAGTAAGTCCATGTGCTGCAACTAGAGAAGCCTGCACAGCCAAAACCAAAAAACCCCTCTTTCAACAGTGTTAATTATGGTTCTCTCCACCCTCCACTCTATCTGGAAAACCTAACCTAAATGCCAGGTCCTCTCTGAAGGTTTTCCTGAATAGTGCATTTGTTTTCTCTTGCTTCTGCAAGAAGTTGACACAAACTGATTTAGGACCCTGTGAATTTATTACCTCAGCGTTCTGTAGGTCAGAAGTTTCACCGGGCTAAAATCAAGGTTTGGGGGCTGCACTCATTCTGGAAGCTCTAAGGGAAAATACATTTCCTTGTCTTTCCATATTTTAGAGTCTGCCTGAATCGTTTAGTTCTTGATCCTTTCCTTCCTGTTCAAAGTCAGCAATGTAGCATTTTCAACTCTCTCTCAGACTCTGACCTTCTGAGAAAGTCCTTTGTAAGTACCTTGGACCTCCACCCTGAAGAATCATGGATAATCTTCCCATCTAAAATGCCTTGATTTATCACATCTACAAAGTTCGAAATACCTTCTGCCATGCGAAGTAATGTATATCCACAAGTTCTGGAAATTATAACCTGGGCATCTTTAGGGGAGACAGTATTCTACCTACTACAGAGGAAAATCAATCTTGTCTCTGTCATTATATTTCCATTAAGTGTTTAGGCCACTAGTACATTTTAAATTTAATATAGATTTATGTGCGTTGTTTTTCATTGTGGTTTCATCTCTTCCCTTCATAGTTAGAATCCCAGAGGGCATTGAAATCTTATCTCTTCAATTCAATTGGAGCTACTTGAGGATATTCCTACCTCCTGGACACCTTTTGATTCCGAGAACATCTGACATGAGTGTCGTTTATTAAATTGAACTTAAAAGTTTTGAGACAGACTAATAAAACTTTGAGTCAGTCAAAGCAGAAGCAGCAAGGGATGATTGAGTTACTTTGTTAAGCGATTTTTGTTACCGGGCAAAGCAAGACTGGCAATTAACATGAGCCTGAAGGGGTTCTGAATGAACCTCCCCAAAGTGGTGGCACTTTGGGATGCAGATTATTTTGAGCTGAAGGCAAATAAAAAGGTTCACCTCTCCTTTAACTACCTAAAATAATTTAGATAGAGGGCCTGCCCCAGAAAGAGAGTTGTTTCCAAGAGATCACTTTTTCTCTGAATGGCCTATTTGCATGGCAGAATAAACATCCAATAGCCAAATATCTTCTCTCTTTACAGTTCTGTGAATCACCCTCCTCTTTGAAGCTCCAGGCCCCTGTCCCATTCCTTAGCTCAGGATGGCATATCAATTGCCTAGCTTGTCCTTAGGTGTCATTGTCCTTGTGGAGCCCCTGTACATAAGCAATTCGATTTTTATCTGTTGGGACTTCTCTGGTGGTCCAGTTGTTAGGAATCTGCCTTGCAATGCAGGGGACATGGGTTTAACCCCCGGTTGGGGGACTAAGATCCCACATGCTACAGAGCCACTAAGCCCATGCACCACAACAGCTGAACAACGTGCACCACATCTAGACAGTCTGTGGGCCTCAATAAAAGCTCTCACGTGATGCAAGTGCTGCAATTAACACCTGACACAACAAATAAGCTAATCTATTATTCTATGTCAATTTTATTTTTTGAGCATCCAGAAAACCTAGAAGCACAGAAAAAAAAAAAAAAAAATTGTTCCTCCCCAAGAGGTGGTCTTTGAGGAAAACTAAATCTAGAAAACTAAATCCGAGTTTTGGGGATTGCCATATTTTTTAAAATGGGTATATTTTCTAGAATAGGATGCAGTCAATTTGCAGCTTCCCTGGTGGCTCAGAGGTTAAAGCGTCTGCCTCCAATGAGGGAGACCTGGGTTGGATCCCTGGGTTGGGAAGATCCCCTGGAGAAGGAAATGGTAACCCACTCCTGTATTCTTGCCTGGAGAATCTCATGGATGGAGAAGCCTAGTAGGCTACAGTCCACGGAGCCACAAAGAGTGGGACACAACTGAGTGACTTTACTTTCACCTTCAAATTTGAGAGGCCATTAACTATCACAGCTGCTGAGAAAAAATTAGGAGTCATTTCAGTCTTTTATCTTTGATGCTGATTATCAAGATCATTCTTGTATGATCTTGTACCAAGATCAGGTGGTGATAATTGCCTCATATGGAAGGATTTAAACTTTACTTTAGACTATAGTCCGAGAGCTTCCATGGTGGCTCAGAGGGTAAAGCATCTGCCTGCGATGCGGGAGACCCAGGTTTGATTCCTGGGTTGGGAAGATCCCCTGGAGAAGGAAATGGCAATCCGCCCCAGCACTCTTGCCTGGAAAATTCCATGGATGGAGGAGCCTGATAGGCTACAGCCCATGGGGTTGCAAAGAGTTGGACACAACTGAGCCACTTCACTTTAGACTGTAGTCCAAACCCTGACATTCATAAACTTACTTATATGCCTATCTTTAGAAATAAAGGAGGGACTAGTCATTAAGATAATCCTATTTTTGTTCTCAATTACTAGAAGGGTGGAGAGTTATATTGTTCAGGGACTATGGCTGCAGGAGATAACAGAGAACAGGCTACATGGTTTCTTCAAATTCAGAGCAAAATAAAATTGGGTTTTTCTATTGATGATGATCCTCACCATGCCTACAACCTATGAACATCCCACAAACAGAATCTGAAAGAAAAGCTCAAGTCACTGCAGGGTGAAATATATTCTGTTTTGAGCAAATAAAGACACAAGATTTTTAGGTTTAAAAGCATTGTGCTGTTTGTTTCAAAGACTAACCCCTGTGACCTCCCTAAGAGATATTCACTAATATTCTCAATTTTGAAATTCAAAGGTTAAAAAAAAGGTTAACATCAAAAACACTAAAGCACAGATATGAATTAATATTTAAGTGTCTAAAAATATAACATTAGGAAAATGCATTAATTTTTAAATGAATAAATTGTTAAATTAGCTGTCACAAAATAACTGTCTCACTGAAGGCATGCTCTAGGTAGGTTAACTTTTCTGACTTTGCAATAACTTTTAAGTGGATACACTGTTTGCTGAAAAAGCATACTCAATTTAAAATAAGTTTCTCATGGACAAATTACTAGAAAAGTAAATTATAAAAAGTCTTCTAATTTTTCATAGAAGCTGGTATTTTAGAGCTTTTTAATATATTCCAGATAAAGTAAATTTCGACCTCTGAAAATCAAAGTTCCTGACTAGAACCCACAAAGTATAAAAGTAAAACCCACCTTCTTACTACATGTATTTTATATGGATTTTAATTTTTTTAAAGTGATTATTTTATAATTTGATGCATACCAGCTAACAAAATCTAGTAAATCTGAATTTCAGTTGTCCAGGAGTAGATTTCTGGACAAAGATGAAGGATGTGTGATGGGGAGATGCAGTGATAGGTTTCTGAATAGGAAGGTGTGGTAGTTAATGTGTCTACTTGGCTGGGCCATGCTGACCAGGTATGGAGTGAACCCTTTTTCTGAATCATTCTTCTGAGTGTTTCTGTGAGGTGTTTTTAAACAAGATTAACATTAAAGCTGGTGGAATTTGAATAAAGTGGATAATCCTCCCTGACATGGTGGGCCTTGTCCAACTGGCTGAGTGCCCTAATTGAACTAAGGGGCACTTCCTCAAACAACAGAATTCTGGCAACAGATAACCTTTGGATTTTACTTACTCATCTCCATAGTCTTGTGAGCCAATTTCCTTAGAATAAATTACCTTAAACAGATACATATATATATATATATATATATACACATATATATATATACACATAGGTTGCTTTTCTGTTTTATTAGTTGTATTAGCCCTATCTATCTGTGTATGAAGCACAGATATATAGATAGATATAAATGTATCTATCTAATCTATCTATCTCCTATTGGTTTCATTTCTCTAGAGAACCCTAACACAAAGTGAGAAAGGAATAATTATCCAGAAATAAATAAAACAGAAAATCAACTGCTACTGCTAAGTCGCTTCAGTCATGTCCAACTCTGTGCAACCCCATAGACGGCAGCCCACCAGGCTCCCCCATCCCTGGGATTCTCCAGGCAAGAACACTGGAGTGGGTTGCCATTTCCTTCTCCAATGCATGAAAGTGAAAAGTGAAAGTGAAGTCGCTCAATTGTGTCGACTGTTAGCGACCCCATGGACTGCAGCCTACCAGGCTCCTCCGTCCATGGGATTTTCCAGGCAAGAGTACTGGAGTGGGGTGCCATTGCCTTCTCCGAGAAAATCAACTAATGGATCATAAACAAGGCACACCATCAATGAAATATTAGTGTATGTCATAAAGGTAAAAAAGTGATCTGTATGGATGAGGCAAAGAAATGAACACGTCTTAGCTACAAAGGATGGCACTACTTGCTTCAAAATTTACCCCCATAGCCTCCCTATGAGATATTATCATTTTTAATTTTCAAGTAATGATATTGTCGACTAAAAAGATGTACAACTTGAGAGTTGTGAGTTAAGTTTTATTTGGGGCAAAATGAGGACTGCCGCCTGGGAGGCAGCATCTCAGATAGCTCTGAGAGACTGTTCCAAAGCAGCAGTGGGGGAAAGACAATATATACGGTTTTGGTGAAGGGGGAGATCAATACCATGAAGGACTCATTTTACAAAAGGTTTTTTGTTAGTCATGAGGATCGAATGTCACCATGAAGGGATTTAGTGCAGCTCTAGATATGAAGAAATGCAAGGATTGAGATCATAAAATCTGTTCCTAAAAACATCCAACTATCTAAAGACCTGTCCCACAAGATTCCCTGGAGCACAGAGCACCTCACTCCACCCTTGTTGAAGGTCAGCAGCTATAGCAGTGCAGGGTTCAATCTCCAGAGGCAGGTGGTAAACGCCTTTGTTGTTCAGCCATTGGCAGTGCTCTTGGTAAGTGCCAATTTGTAGTTGGCAATATGGAGGCCTGAAAAGCTGAGTAATATAGTCTCATGCAACCACAAAATTTGGGGGAAATGCCTAAATTTGTTCTACTTTCCAGTTGACCTAGCACCTCAAGCCTAATTTGATTAAATTGTTCTCACTCACCCAAGGGCACCACTACCAGTTAACCAGATACCTAGATGTCTAGGTATCAAGCTCATACATCATGGACAAACTGTTACGTTAAACTCAATGTGCATAATTCACATGTTTTTGAGTTGAAGGCTCCTAATGGATTTGTTCATCACCACTAGTTCCTGTGCTTCCCTGAGAGCTCAGTTTGCTAAAGAATCCACCTGCAATGCAGGAGACCTGGTTCAATTCCTGGGTCAGGAATACCCACTGTACAAGGGATAGGTTACCCACTCCAGTGTTCTTGGGCTTCCCTTGTGGCTCAGATGGTAAAGAATCAGAGAGGGAGACCTGGGTTTGATCCCTGGGTTGGGAAGATCCCCTGGAGAAGGGAAAGGCTACCCACTTCAATATTCTGGCCTGAGGATTTCCATGGTATCACCAACGTGATGGACATGAGTTTGAGTAGGCTCTGGGAGTTGGTGATGGACAGGGAAGCCTGGCATGCTAAAGTCCATGGGGTTGCAAAGAGTTGGACACGACTGAGCAACTAAACTGAACTAGTTTATATGATACAATTCATGTGAAGTGTCATAAATATAAGTGGCATAGATGACATTCAGGTACAGTTTATATGTAGTTCTAACTCATTGCACATGTAGCAAAGTTAATTATTGGAAATTAACATTATGGGGGTATATTATGCCTACAGTCATCATGCTGGGCTCTTGCAAGAGAGAGAAACGTTCAATGGCTCCTCTGTGACTGTGGTTTATTACCTCAATGATTTTGTTGCTTGTTGTAACCCAATATGTATGTTAGTATACCTTCAGGAATAGGTTGTCATCCAATTTATTAGTTGGAGTACCTTTCGTCTTTCAATGGTAGGGAAAATTTTATATTGACATACCCAGAGTTTTTATTGAAGTTATATTAGTCCTATCTATCAGAGATATGCTAGAAAATCTATAACTCCCACCAAAATGATGCCCATGTGAGCAATTCAGTTTATGAAGTGCAATCTTCTAAGGCAGGCTTAGGGCTCTCTGATTCATTTTTCAACCTATGTGATGTTTAATGATTTTGTCAAAATAAAAACTAATACACAGTTCTATGTCCATCATCAAATTATGTCATTCAATTTATAGCTTACACTATGAAAAATGACTTCCAGATACGGAAGTCTGAGGACTAGGAAATAGCTCCAGTCTACGTAATTCTCCATCCTCTTTGGATACAGATGTGTGCAATGGATGAGAAGTTATTTGGCTTATTATTACACTGGGAGTTTTTCAGAACAGAGTAATGACATTGTTTCATTATGTCAAACATGTAGATATCTACCTGGGGTATACTATTGGGCCAAAGGAAATGATTATTAGAAAATGCAACCATATAAAACAAGAGGGAAAAGAACTGAAACGTCCTTATCTTGTTTAAATCAATCCTGAAACCCATTTTCTAAATGGCTAAACAGTAATTCCCAAACACATTCAATTTTTTCTTAACCATCATAAGCAGAATATCAAGGAGCATTTTTGCAAGTTATTGGTCTGCGTGTTGTGTTTGTGTGTCTTTGGTGTGAGTGCATACACATAGGGCTTTTAAAAGTCTTTTAGAAGGCGGACTGTATAATTTACATTCTGTTTTCATCTTCTTTTTACATGTTGTTTTCTTAAGAATTAGACATCAATATTAAACAGGGTCAAGAAGGTAGACCTTTAGTTAAAAAAAAAAAAAAAGAATATAGTTCCTTCTTTGGAGGGTATGATTTCTACAAATGCAGTTTATGTTGGTTATTTAGATAGTTTTTAAAGAGTCCAAAACGCAATACTTAGGTGAAATCTCAAAAAAAAAAAAAAAACAAAGACAGAATGATCTCTGTTCATTTCCAAGGCAAAACATTCAATATTACAGTAATCCAAGTCTATGCCCCACCAGTAACGCTGAAGAAGCTGAAGTTGAATGGTTCTATGATGACCTACAAGATCTTTTAGAACTAACACCCAAAAAAGATGTCCTTTTCATTATAGGGGACTAGAATGCAAAAGCAGGAAGTCAAGAAACACCTGGAGTAACAGGCAAATTTGGCCTTGGAATACAGAATGAAACAGGGCAAAGGCTAATAGAGTTTTGCCAAGAAAACGCACTGGTCATAGCAAACACCGTCTTCCAACAACACAAGAGAAGACTCTACACATGGACATCACCAGATGGTCAACACCAAAATCAGATTTATTATATTCTTTGCAGCCAAAGATGAAGAGCTCTATACAATCAGCAAAAACAAGACCGGGAGCTGACTGTGGCTCAGATCATGAACTCCTTATTGCCAAATTCAGACTGAAATTGAAGGAAGTAGGGAAAACCACTAGACCATTCAGGTATGACCTAAATCAAATCCCTTATGATGATACAGTGTAAGTGAGAAATAGATTTAAGGGACTAGATCTGATAGATAGAGTACCTGATAAACTATGGACTGACGTTCGTAACATTGTACAGGAGACAGGGATCAAGACCATCCTCATGGAAAAGAAATGCAAAAAAGCAAAATGGCTCTCTGGGGAGGCCTTACAAATAGCTGTGAAAAGAAGAGAAGCGAAAAGCAAAGGAGAAAAGGAAAGATACAAGCATCTGAATGCAGAGTTCCAAAGAATAGCAAGGAGAGATAAGAAAGCCTTCTTCAGTGATCAGTGTGAAAAAATAGAGGAAAACAACAGAATGGGAAAGACTAGAGATCACTTCAAGAAAATTAGAGATACCAAGGGAACATTTCATGCAAAGATGGGCTTGATAAAGGACAGAAATGGTATGGACCTAACAGAAGCAGAAGATATTAAGAAGAGGTGGCAAGAATACACAGAAGAACTGTACAAAAAAGATCTTCACAACCAAGATAATCATGATGGTATGATCACTCACCTAGAGCCAGACATCCTGGAATGTGAAGTCAAGTGGGCCTTAGAAAGCATCACTACGAACAAAGCTAGTGGAGGTGATGGAATTCCAGTTGAGCTATTTCAAATCCTGAAAGATGATGCTGTGAAAGTGCTGCCCTCAATATGCCAGCAAATTTGGAAAACTCAGCAGTGGTCACAGGACTGGAAAAGGTCAGTTTTCATTCCAATCCCAAAGAAAGGCAATGCCAAAGAATGCTCAAACTACTGCACAATTGCGCTCACCTCACACGCTAGTAAAGTAATGCTCAAAATTTTCCAAGCCAGGCTTCAGCAATACAGGAACTGTGAACTTCCAGATGTTCAAGCTGGTTTTAGAAAAGGCAGAGGAACCAGAGATCAAATTGCCAACATCCGCTGGATCATGGAAAAAGCAAGAGAGTTCCAGAAAAACATCTATTTCTGCTTTATTGACTATGCCAAATCCTTTGACTGTGTGGATCAAATAAACTTTGGAAAATTCTGAAAGTGATAGGAATACCAGACCACCTGACATGCCCCTTGAGGAACCTGTATGCAGGTCAGGAAGCAACAGTTAGAACTAGACATGGAACAACAGACTGGTTCCAAATCGGAAAAGGAGTAGGTCAAGGTTGTATATTGTCACCCTGCTTATTTAACTTATATGCAGAGTACTATGAGAAACATTGGGCTGGAAGAAGCACAAGCTGGAATCGAGATTGCCAGGAGAAATATCAATAACCTCAGATGTGCAGATGACACCACCCTTATGGCAGAAAGTGAAGAGGAAATAAAAAGCCTCTTGATGAAAGTGGAAGAAGAGAGTGAAAAAGTTGGCTTAAAGCTCAACATTCAGAAAATGAAGATCATGGCATCTGGTCCCCTTACTTCATGGCAAATAGATGGGGAAACAGTGGAAACAGTGTCAGACTTTATATTTTGGGGCTCCAAAATTATTGCAGATGGTGACTGCAGCCATGAAATTGAAAGACACTTTCTACTTGGAAGGAAAGTTATGACTAACCTAGATAGCATATTGAAAAGCAGAGATATTACTTTGCCAACAAAGGTCCATCTAGTCAGGCTATGGTTTTTCCTGTGGTCATGTATTGATGTGAGAGTTGGACTGTGAAGAAAGCTGAGTGCTGAAGAATTGATGCTTTTGAACTGTGGTGTTGGAGACTTTTGAGAGTCCCTTGGACTGCAAGGAGATCCAACCAGTCCATTCTAAAGGAGATTAGCCCTGGGTGTTCTTTGGAAGGAATGATGCTAAAGCTGAAACTCCAGTACTTTGGCCACCTCATGAGACGAGTTGACTCATTGGAAAAGACTCTGATGCTGGGACGGTTTGGGGGCAGGAGGAGAAGGGGACAACAAAGGATGAGATGGCTGGATGGCATCACCAACTCGATGGATGTGAGTTTGAGTGAGCTCCAGGAGTTGGTGATGGTCAGGGAGGCCTGGAATGCTACAATCATGGAGTCCCAAAGAGTCAGACACAACTGAGTGACTGAACTGAACTGAAGCACCCCTTTTTAAAACAGCCGTATGATAAGTCCGTTGTGTTTTTACATTATAGAGATGATGAATAGCAACCACATTTTTCACATAGGGTTAATTTTCTGAGATTCCTTTATTGCCTCTGCCCAAAGAATCAAATAGTTAATATTTGCTAATTATCCTTCCCCTTTTCACATTAGTCTTTGTGTCCCATTATGAGACACACAGGGATTTAGACCTACTATGTAACCCCTTAAAGGTGTTAAACAACGTTTAGTTGAAAGGCATTGGTACATATGTTGAAGTGCCTCCTGACCACACATGAAGGCTATTTTATTTCAATATTCTGAAAAAGCAAATAAAGCACAGAATGATTCTCCAACTAGCCCAGGTCTCAGAGTTCATTAGTTGGGAATTTAGACTCATACTCAGCTTGTCAGATTTAAAGGCCTATGTTTTATATGTAATATCACACAGTCCCTGGAAGTTGCAGAATTCCAACTATAATGGAGTAAAATCACAGACAGATGTCAGATTTAGCATTTATCATCATAATGTTCAGCACAAAAAATTAATCCCCCTCTGCATGCAAGATGCTGCCATTAATCATTTTGCCTTTTTCTTATACAACACAGCACATGACTCAAGAAGTCTAACATGAGAATGGAATTTACACTTCCCATGATAGGTCCACTTTTGAACTGTATTGAACAGATTCACCTCTAATGCTATCCTAGCCAAAATTTTATTACCAGTAACTAGTCAGACTTTATCTAGAGAAAGCAGGTAAGTTTTAAAAGTAGAATCTTAGAGGACCTTTCCCAGCAATCCAGTGGCTAAGACTCTGCATCTCCACTGCAAGAGACAATATGGCCAAAAAAAAAAAAGAAAAGAAAAATCAAGAATCTTTCGGACCAAAGATAGTCATACAGAATAGGGTCAGAAAGACAAAAACAAATATCATATATTAACACATATATGTGGAATCTGAAAAAACTGGTATAGACGATCTTATTTACAAAGCAGAAACAGAGACACAGACAAGAGAACAAAGATGTGGATATCAAGGGAGGAAGAAAGTGGATGGGATGAACTGGGAGATTGGGATTGACATATATATACTGTTGATATATGTATAAAATAAATGACTAATGAGAACTGTGGACTTCCATTGTGGCTCAGACAGTAAAGTGTCTGTCTGCAATGCGGGAGACCTGGGTTTGATCCCTGGGTCGGGGAGAATCCCTGGAGAAGGAAATGGCAACCCACTCCAGTACTCTTGCCTAGAAAATCCCACGGATGGAGGAGCCTGGTGTCCACGGGGTCGCAAAGAGTCAGATACGACTGAGCAACTTCACTTCAATGAGAACCGTATAGCACAGGAAACACAGTGCTCTGTGGTGACCTAAATGGAAGAAGAAAAAAAAAAAGGAATATACATACATATGTGTGTGTGTGTGTGTGTGCAGTGTGTGTGTGTATATATAGCTGATTCACTTTGCTGTAGAGCAGAAACTAACACAATATTATAAAGTAACTATACTCCTAATTTTTAATTAACTTAAAAATTAAAAGCTCCCCCAAAGTGGGGGGGGGGGGAAATCTTACCATCTTTGTCATCAATAGTGACATCAATAGGCTTAAGTGGAATGAAATGTTGGAGACTCAGGGATATAAAAGTGACAACACAAATAAATTAATAATAGGTCAGTGGCTTTCATAATGGAAGTGCTAATGGAAAAAAAAAAAAAAACCCGTCACCAGTTCAAGTCAAATACTACAATAAAGGACATGGAAAAAATTGATGCCCAATACAGGCCAAGGACTGGAGAAGGCAATGGCACCCCACTCCAGTACTCTTGCCTGGAAAGTCACATGGACAGAGAAGCCTGGTAGGCTGCAGTCCATGGGGTCACTAAAAGTCGGACACAGCTGAGCGATTTAACTTTCACTTTTCACTTTCATGCATTGGGGAAGGAAATGGCAACCCACTCCAGTATTCTTGCCTAGAGAATCCCAGGGACGAGGGAGTCTGGTGGGCTGCCGTCTATGGGGTCACACAGTCGGAAATGACTGAAGTGACTTAGCAGCAGCAGCACAGGCCAAGGACAACACCAGAGGAGTCTGGTATGAAAGGGAAAAGCTGCAAAATACAAATCACAACAATTTTTTTTTTCTACACTAGATCTCAAATCCCAAGATTTCAGCTCAGTGGGTATTATAAATGTGATGCTCTAGACTTAGACCATGTCATCAAAAGTCTGTGTGATACATGAAATTATTTTACATGGTAGATGGATACTAGAACTGAATGCCATCAATATTAACATGTCTTTAACATTTTATTAACACCTCTTAATTTTTCTTTGCAGTTGTATAAAGTTTCTGTTTATTTACATTTTAAAAAAAGGAGCTTAAGGGAAAATAAGTAGAGACAATGCAGACATGGTGAAAATCATGGTGGTGTAATATAATTATTTAACTTGAGAAACAGTACACATCTAAATGAAATGATAAGGCATCTATCTGAGTGTTAGTTGCTCTGTCCTGTACAACTCTCTGTGACCCTATGAACTGTAGCCCATGACTCTCCTCTGTCTATGGAATTCTCCAGGTAAGAACACAGGAATGGGTAGCCATTCCCTTCTTCAGAGAATCTTCCTGACCCAGAGATTGAACTCGAGTCGACCAGGAACACATGTGAATCCATTAGCAAAATCTAAGGACTAGTCTATCTCTGGTCATCTCTGAGATTTTAATGAGGGTCAAATACATGGGCCAGCTGAGGCAAGAAATAACACAATTCATGATCATCTACTGACTAAATAACAAGTCCTGGATATAAAGATGCATGAGGTTCAGTTCCTGACCATCCCTCTCTCCAGCACTGCAATATGCTTGTCCTTATTTGTTTATTCTCTCACTGAATTTTTTTCTGTAGCAAGAGACTTCTTCTGTACTGTGAATTTACTCATAGGCTCTCTAATTACTCCATCAGTTCAGTTCAGTCACTAAGTCGTGTCCGACTCTTTGCAACCCCATGAATCACAGCACGCCAGGCCTCCCTGTCCATCACCAACTCCCGGAGTTCACTCAAACTCATGTCCATTGAGTCGGTGATGCCATCCAGCCATCTCATCCTCTGTTGTCCCCTTCTCCTCCTGCCCCCAGTCCCTCCCAGCATCAGGGTCTTTTCCAATGAGTCAACTCTTCACATGAGGTGGCCAAAATATTGGAGTTTCAGCTTCAACATCAGTCCTTCCAATGAACATCCAGGACTGATCTCCTTTAGGATGGACTGGTTGGATCTCCTTGCAGTCCAAGGGACTCTCAAGAGTCTTCTGCAACACCACAGTTCAAAAGCATCAATTCTTTGGCACTCAGCTTTCTTCACAGTCCAAATCTCACATCCATATATGACTGCTGGAAAAAACATAGCCTTGACTAGATGGACTTTTGTTGGCAAAGTAATATCTCTGCTTTTTATAGTATATGCCATATAAGCATCTCTCTTAGAATCTGTCTTCTTCTGAAATAGTCTTAGTTCCTTCTATCATTTTCCAGTTTCATCTTCACTATCCTGGTACCTCACCACTAAAGGAATTCCAATTTGTCCATATTTTAAAATATTACAGCCAGGACTGAATTCACTGTTTCATGTCTAGCAATATTATTTTAGGGATCAGAAAAGACCTTATCAACTGAGCGTTAATATAGAAAAGTTTTATCTATTTTTGCTTCAGCCCAAGATTACACTGCTCACTCTGAATGAAATCATTGTTTTTTTAAAAGTATGGATAGTGAACACATGTTAATTTTTTTTAAGCTTGTGAGTTATATAATTAGAAAATGAGCAAAAGACTACCCCCACTAACAAACACATGTTCTTTACCAAAGTTATCTAAATTTCTCAGGTAATATAAATAAAAAGAACAAAAAAGAGGGTCACATAGATAGTGAACTATTTATTGGTTGTATAGCTCTTTATCTTTCATGAGAATTTTTTTGAAGATCTCATAGCCTGAGAGGGAGATTTCTTATTTCTTGTTATATCAATTCCTTCCCCTTCCAACGTACCTAATTACTCCCATGTATGTGAAGATGCCCTTTTGTTACTGGTGGGACAAAGGAAAGAGAGTAAAACTTTGGCAGAAAAATCACTTGTTGAAGTCATGTTCACTCTCTGTTAGGAAGATCCCCTGGAGAAGGGCGTGGGAACTCACTCTAGTATTCTTGCCTGGAGAATTCTGTAGACAGAGGAGCCTGGCGGGCTACAGGTCCAACATTTTCTTTCTTTCTTTAATGTAGTTAGGGGGACATCCAAAGACATTCTGACTCCAAGTCTCTGACCAAAATCTGGCCAGTCCTTCTGCAACATTAATTTGCATACAATTCACCAGAGGATCCTGTTACAATGCAAGTGTGTATTTCCTGCCACTGCGGTGAGACATGAGAGTCCCCGTTCCTAGTGAACTTGTCTTAGGAGAAGTGATACTGATCCACAAACCACATTCCCTTGCTAAGGCATTAAGAGAAATCTGTCAGATTAAAGTTTCCTATATTTGTTTTCAATTCTGTTTCTTATTGGACTGCCTTAGGTTTCATTTACCCAGTAAATATGTATGGAGCATCTGTCATGTTTCAGATGTTCATTCAGTAGTGATATTTCTCCCAGTACCCTTTAGTCGTATGTTCAAAAAAGCAGGTTTCTCCTTTAAGACCTCATTGCAGTTGGACAAGCATTTCTAATGCTGCTTTGACATTAATGTTAAGAACAAGGACCTTGAGAATTAGACTTAATTTGAACGCTGGCTCTTTCACGTCATCCCCTTGTCACCTTGGGTAGATTAACAAAATTCTGAGCCTCAGTTTTCTCATCTATGAAGAATTAAAAGAGGAATTGAAAGATAAAATGTTTTAAATTATGGGTAGTATCTGACATGAGTAATATATTTTTTTAAAATTCCAATTGTTATTATTCTTGTCCCAGTCCTGGCATTCACTGAGCAGTAGAGGAAAGCAGAACCTATAGGCACAGACATATTTAGAGGTAATCCATGAGGGCTGGGGACAGGGGAGGGGCTAACATGTAATGATGTTGGGGGATCCTGCAAACAGGTCCTTGGAAGTATTCACTTCCCTATTCCAGAGATCTTCTTGTGCATCAAAATTGTTTTTTCTGTAATGACAAAAATGTCTATATTCAAACTGGAGCTACTCAAGCAGACAGGTCTACATGCTGTACAAGCACAAGAAAGAGACACAGAAGAAGTCAAGAAGGATACCGAATCATCCAATGAAATTTTGAAACCAAACGGTGCTGATGGGGCTCCCAGGCACAGAGACCTTTCTGTCTCCCATTTCTTGCCTCCATGACTATCCCTGAGTTCCAAATGGGTGGATTCAAATAGTTTTTAAGCAAGGGAGGAGCAGACAAGAAACCACCTGAAGCAAGATTAAAGGGACCAGAGAAGCTCATCAAGATTAGGAGACCTGACCCCCTGATAGGAGATTAGGGACTTGCAAGTCCTGATAGGAAGAGCCCACTCATTGGAAAAGACCCTGATGCTGGGAAAGATTGAGGGCTGGAGGAGAAGGGAATGACAGAGAATGATATAGTTGGATGGCATCACTGATTCATTGGACATGAATTTGAGCAAACTCTGGGAGATAGTGAAGGACAGGGGAGCCTGGTGTGCTGCATTTCATGGGGGATCACAAAGAGTCGGATGCAACTGATAGACTGAACAACAACAATATATAATTCCAAGGATACAGGGGGCTTTCTATCCTGGGATAAAGTGCTGTGGGGAATGAAAACCTCTCAAGGGACAGTTCTGCAAGCAGAAGGCAGAATTAGAAAGAGAGGGGAAGGGACAGAGGTGGCAGGAACATTGCTACTGTAAATGAAAGGGACTCAATGTCTAGCAATAATCCAGTTGCTGACCTACCAAGTCACCTATTTAAAGATCCTGAAAGTTTTCCCAACCTGAGGAAAGTTGATCAAAGAGGGCTGTGAGAGTCATTCTGTGGGTGGAATGAATGGTGAGAGAAATCTTAAAATGCAGTGCTCAACATTTATGCAAATTGACCGCTTGAATAAAGAAGCAGCTTATTCTGTGCCAAACTGCTTGCTTGCATGAAATACATTCATTTTAAGGGTTATTAAGATGCCATGGTGTTTAGATTGTAGGAGGGAGAAATGTGTGCTTAGACCGGAGCACAGGGGGAAGAAAAAGTTAGAACATGTGTCAAAAGAAATAATTCATTTATTATTTCCAAGTGAAAGTGAAGTCGCTCAGTTGTGTCTGACTCTTTGCGACCCCATGGACTGTAGCATACCAGGCTTGTCCATCCATGGGATTTTCCAAGCAAGAATACTGCAGTGGGTTGCTATTTCCTTATTTTCAAGGGCAGTTAGAAATCACAGTCTGGGGATAAGAACTGTGATAATTTCATGTAATTCTGAAATGCTTGTCACTTCATCATAGTATAGTTTGGACACTATCTTACTGTCCCTTCGTAATCAGAAACAGGGGGAGGAAGAGAGTCAGAAAGAAAGAGAAGATACATATGCTTGTCTTTCTAGGTCAGGGGTCCCCAACCTCCAGGATCTAATGCCTAATGATATGAGGTGGAGCTGACATGTAATGATAATAGAAGTAAAGTGCGCAGTAAATGTAAGGTGCTTGAATCATCCCCAAACCATCTCCCAAACCCCATGTTATGTTAGTCGTTCAGTCATGTCCAACTCTTTTTGACCCCATGGACTGTAACCCTCCAGGTTCCTCTGTCTATGGGATTCTCCAGGCAAGAATACTGGTGTGGGTTGCCATTCCCTTCTCCAGGGGATCTTCTCAATCCAGAGATTGAACCAAGGTCTCCTGCACTGCAGGAAGATCCCTTACCATTTGAACTACCCAGGAAACCCAACCTCACTAGGTCTGTGGAAAAATTGTCTTCCATGAAATTGATCCCTGATGCCAAAAAGTTGAGAACCTGATAATAGGTGACCACAGGAAAGAAGAATTAGGAGACTATATTCTGGTCTGATGCCAAGTTTGGATGGCAGGAAGATGATGTAAGAGTGAATGACCAAAGGATAAATAGGTAAACTTTGAGGGAAAAAATAAGTCAGGTTAAACACTTGAGGCAGTGGGAAGAAAACTAGAAGCCGCATTACACTTCATTAAGATGCTTAGTTATAGAGAGGCTCTTGTTTTGAAATCTTCTGCTTCTACAGGGCTGAAAACCTTTCCTGAGGAGCCTGACAAAAGACCAGCAAGAAGGCCAAGCATTGTGGGCAGTAGCAATTAGAGACCCAGAAGCTAGACTGGGAAAACTCTGAATTTGTAAGAGTGAACTTCTGCTCTCGTCTTCATTTGCCTTTCTGATCTTATAGCGGAGGACAAGCATGTGAAGGAGTGTGAGAGACTGCGGCCACATGGTAAAATGTCAGAGCACTCGGCAACTGTCAGCCTCCGTGAAGGGTGTTTCTCCCCCAGGCTCATTAATCTTACCACAGCAATATCTTGTATACACTGGCATTTTAGAAACTTCCCCATTACTGCTCTCTGATAATCACACAAAGTGAATTGTTGTTCCCTATTGTGACTTTCCTGTGCCTTTTCTTGTAACCAGCTATGGCTACATCAACATGAAATGGGTGGGAAAATAGAAGAGGTGACTTTGCAATTTTTTTTTTTTTGACTCTTTGGAAAATGTCATGTCCTCTATTGCAGAATTTGAGAGGTGATTTTACTTCCCGTCTACACATAATAAACCATCTTTTTACATATCTGCCTCTTTTCATGGTTTCATTTGGGCTTGGTCCAAATTAAAGTGGAGGGAGAGTCACTGCTTTCATAGCAAACTGAGATCCAGGGAGGACATGTGAACTGAATAAATGAGGTGCAGTAAAGACATGCAATTTGATTAACACAATGCCCTTAAATGCACTCATATAAGAATTAACTCATACATTTGTTTTTTTCTTTTTGGTTTTTACAGTCTACATTCAAAAAGAACTACCAAAGAAAATGTCATCCTCATTATAAAGAAGAAAGGGGTAATCTGGAGAAAATGTCTGAAATGCACTTACACAAATGTATAAACAACTGTGTTTTATTTATTTTATTGCCTACTCTTGAAATTTTTATTTCTGAACATCAGGCAGATTCTGTTTTTGTGAAAGAAAAAATTACAGAAGTGACCTGGGAATTTACCTAGTTTCTATGGTCATATCCAACAGGAACAGAACATCCAGATTAGAAATAACTTATACCATCAGGAATCTAGTTTTGGTTGGTGAACAAAGTCAAACTTCCTTTTCTTATCTCCTTGCCTTTCTCTATGACAGACACAGACAGGCTCAAGTCTTAACAGACTTTTCTAATATCTTCTATTCATACACAGAATAGCCATAATATTCTATTAAATTAAAAATCATAATTGTGGTTTCTAGAGAAGATAGTGCGAAATATTAGTTACATACATTTTACATTATGCTTTAAAATTGATACACCACTTTCACCTTTGCTTTCCATTTTATCCTCTCCCCAGTGGAAATAAATAACGGAGTCCCACTGTGCAGGTAAGAAAGATGGAATTGCTTAAAGCCAAACAGCAACTATGTAAAAAAGCTAAAGTTCAGAGACATAACTTGTCCACTGAACTAAAAATTGTCTCCTACATTATTTGGATTGTTCTTCAAAAGAAGTGTCATATAGAAGGTACTTGAACATACTTATACTACAGATAAGAATCAAAAATTTAATCAACAATGACAACAACAAAGCATGGCTCATTCAACTAATAATACTTAAAGGAGATTTAAATTTAATTTGGTTTCATTTCAAGCTTTAGGTTCTTCCTTCTACACCATGGGGAGAGATGAATATATTTCTCATCAATGTATGTTGGTTTTGGGAAACAAACCACAATTCACTATAACACATTGACATAAATTGCCAATATTGAAATCAGATTTCCATAGTAAAAATGCAAATTCCACCAGCTTGTCCTTGGGGAAGTTTACTTAATTTGTCTAGTTCAGAATTCTTGCCTATACAATGGAGTGACATAAAGGTATCCTCTTATCAACAACCAATAAAATGCTGCATGCAAGTGCTTGACACTCTGGTGCTTAGTAGATAGTCAATGAACTTTTGCTGAGATGTATGATGATAATTATTCTATTTTCCATTCAGTATAATCTAGAATCTAGTACTATGTGGGATTTAAGTCAATATCTTGACTCAACACACTCCTCCTCTGAAGGGCAACATACCAACCATTCTGTAACCCTAGGGTGTCTCTGCTAACATAGTATGGCTAATATGTTTTCTCAATGTCTTGAAGAGAAGGCCAGTATCACTGAAGCATGTTTGCTGACAGCAGCCTGTGTACTAAACAGAGACACTTTTACCAAAAAGGGAATGAAGCTTATATTTTGGAGCTTATATTCCACAAAAAGTATTGTGGAAATCTTTCAAGAAGCTGATTAATTTATAAATGTGTTATTCTTCTGCATTATATGGCATTTGTAATTTTCAGTGCTATGGTCACATGATCATATTTTTATAAAGTTTATGAAGTAAGACATTTTAACCTCAATTAGTCACATTTACATTCATAATTTTATATTCTTTATCTTAAAGAAGGCTTCACTCATATGATAAAAACCTAAAAAACAGAAACAGGAATACATATCTTTTGGAATATCACCCACATATATAGAAATTAGGCTAAGACAATGGTTCCTCTCCTCCCCAAGCCCCACATTTGTCCCACTTCTCTCTTGGATTAGAGTTGAGGTGCCCTGTGGATATTCTGGGGATCCATTTAACTGGAAACTGTGCCGGGACTATGTAGTTATAGCAGAATGTGCTTAAGTGATTCAGTTGTGCTGTGTGTAGTAATTACTGCTATTATGACTCAGTAAAAGGATTTCCAAAGGCTTATATCACTGATAGGTAGTATCAATGTTAGAGCCCCCAGCTCTATGTGGGGGGGCTCCACATTATGTGATAGAGGAGAAAAAAAAATGAAGTTTAAAGCTTGGTGGAATATTCCTCCAACCAACACACATGGAACTTTAAAAAAAAAAAAAAGATTCAGTTCTAACTGAAACCTAAACAAACCATAGTTTTCACCCTATTAATAATATACTTTGCAATTCAAGAAAAGTAAATAAACAACCAAACCTGTTAGAAGGCTGAAATTAACTTTCAGTTACAAAACATAATAATCTAAAATCACCATAAGATTGCAGCCAAATAATTTAGGAACAAAAAGTATTGTGGAAATCTTTCAAGAAGTTGATTAATTTATAAATGTGTTATTCTTCTGCATTATATGGCATTTGTAATTTTCAGTTTATAATCCATTGTAATTTCTTTACTCATTCTTATTAAATACGGCATTTCATACAAATCTGCTTTCATAATTATGTATTCTTTATATTTAAGAAAGCTCCACTCATATTATACCAAAGACCTACAAAAGACAAATGCACCTCTTCTAGAATATCTTCCAAGTATGGCTATAGACTGGTTTGCCTTGGAAACGAACAGAAATCATTCTGTCATTTTTGAGATTGTATCCAAGTACTGCATTTCGGACTCTTTTGTTGACCATGATGGCTACTCCATTTCTTCTGAGGGATTCCTACCCACAGTAGTAGATATAATGCTCATCTGAGTTAAATTCACCCATTCCAGTCCATTTTAGTTCGTTGATTCCTAGAATATCAATGTTCACTCTTGCCATCTCCTGTTTGACCACTTCCAATTTGCCTTGATTTATGGACCTAACATCCCAGGTTCCTTTATAATATTGCTCTTTACAGCATCGGATCTTGCTTCTATCACCAGTCACATCCACAGCTGGGTTTTGTTTTTGCTTTGGCTCCATCCCTTCATTCTTTCTGGAGTTATTTCTCCACTGATCTCCAGTAGCATATTGGGCACCTAATGACCTGGGGAGTTCCTCTTTCAGTATCCTATCATTTTGTCTTTCCACACTGTTCATGGGGTTCTCAAGGCAAGAATACTGAAGTGGTTTGCCATTCCCTTCTCTAGTGGACCACATTCTGTCAGACCTCTCCACCATGACCCTCCTGTCTTGGGTGAACCCACATAGAATGGCTTAGTTTCATTGAGTTAGACAAGGCTGTGGTCCATGTGATCAGATTTGCTAGTTTTCTGTGATTATGGTTTCAGTGTGTCTGCCCTCTGATGCCCTCTCACAACACCTACCCTATTACTTGGGTTTCTCTTACCTTGGACGAGAGGTATCTCCTCACGGCCGCCCCTCCTGACCTATGTGGAGTAGCTCCTCTAGGCCCTCCTGCCGCTCCTTGGACGTGGTAGCTCCCCTCGGCCACGGCTCTTTGGATGTGGGGTTGCTCCTTTCTGCTGCTGCCCCTGTCCTAGGACGTGGGGTAGCTCCTCTCGGCTGCTATGCTGACCTCAGACATGGGGTAGCTCCTCTCAATCGCTGCCCTGACCTCGGGCGTAGGGTAGCTCCTCTTGGCCACGCCGTGACCTCAGACGTGGGGTAGCTCATCTCTGCCTCTCCTGCACCTTCACAGCCTGGCACTCTAGGTCCTCACCCTGACCTTGGGCATGGGGTAGCTCCTCTTGGCCATGCTTTCTGCATTTCCAAGGCAAACCATTCAATATCACAGTAATCCAAGTCTATGCCCCAACCAGTAATGCTGAAGAAGCTGAAGTTGAACTGTTCTATGAAGAACTACAAGACCTTTTAGAACTAACACCCAAAAAAGATGTCCTTTTCATTATAGGTGACTAGAATGAAAAAGTAGGAAGTCAAGAAACACCTGGAGTAACAGGCAAATTTGGCCTTGAAGTATGGAATGAAGCAGGGCAAAGGCTAATAGAATTTTGCGAAGAGAACACACTGGTCATAGCAAACACCCTCTTCCAACAACACAAGAGAAGACTCTACATATGGATATCACCAGATGGTCGACACTGAAATCAGATTGATTATATTCTTTGCAGCCAAAGATGGAGAAGCTCTATACAGTCAGCAAAAACAAGACCGGGAGCTAACTGTAGTTCAGAACATGAACTCCTTATTGCCAAATTCAGACTGAAATTGAAGAAAATGGAGAAAACCACTGGACCATTCAGGTATGACCTAAGTCAAATACCTACAGTGGAAGTGAGAAATAGATTTAAGGGACTAGATCTGATATACAGAGTGCCTGATGAACTATGGACAGACGTTCACGACATTGTACAGAAGACAGGGATCAAGACCATCCCCAAGAAAAAGAAATGCAAAAAAGCAAATTGGCTGTCTGAGGAGGCCTTAAAAATAGCTGTGAAAAGAAGAGAAGTGAAAAGCAAATGAGAAAAGGAACCATATAAGCATCTGAATGCAGAGTTCCAAAGAATAGCAAGAAGAGATAAGAAAGTCTTCCTCAGTGATCAATGCAAAAAAATAGAGAAAAACAACAGAATGGAAAAGACTAGAGATCTCTTCAAGAAAATTAAAGATGCCAAGGGAATATTTCATGCAAAGATGGGCTCAGTAAAGGACAGAAACGGTATGGACCTAACAGAAGCAGAAGATATTAAGAGGTGGCAACAATACACAGAAGAACTGTACAAAAAAGAGCTTCAGGACCAAGATAATCACAATGGTGTGATCACTCACCCAGAGCCAGACATCCTGGAATGTGAAGTCAAGTGGGCCTTAGAAAGCATCACTAAAAACAAAGCTAGTGGAGGTGATGGAATTCCAATTGAGCTATTTCAAATCCTGAAAGATGATGTTGTGAAAGTGTTGCACTCAACATGCCAGCAAATTTGGAAAACTCAGCAGTGGTCACAGGACTGGAAAAGGTCAGTCTTCATTCCAATCCCAAAGAAAGGCAATGCCAAAGAATGCTCAAACTACTGCACAGTTGCATTCATCTCACACACTAGTAAATTAGTGCTCAAAATTCTTCAAGCCAGGCTTCAGCAATATGTGAACCATGAACTTCCAGATGTTCAAGCTGGTTTTAGAAAAGGCAGAGGAACCAGAGATCAAATTGCCAACATCCGCTGGATCATTGATAAAGCAAGAGAGTTCCAGAAGAACATCTATTTCTGCTTATTGACTTCGTCAAAGCCTTTGACTGTGTGGATCACAATAAACTGTGGAAAATTCTGAAAGAGATGGGGATACCAGACCACCTGACATGCCCCTTGAGGAACCTGTATGCAGGTCAGGAAGCAACAGTTAGAACTAGACATGGAACAACAGACTGGTTCCAAATAGGAAAGGGAGTACGTCAAGCCTGTATATTGTCAACCTGCTTATTTAACTTATATGCAGAGTACATCATGAGAAACGCTGGGCTGGAAGAAGCACAAGCTGGAATCAAGATTGCCAGGAGAAATATCAATAACCTCAGATATGCAGATGACACCACCCTTATGGCACAAAGTGAAGAGGAACTCAAAAGCCTCTGATGAAAGTGAAAGTGGAGAGTGAAAAAGTTGGCTTAAAGCTCAACATTCAGAAAACTAAGATCATGGCATCTGGTCCCATCACTTCATGGGAAATAAATGAAGAAACAGTGGAAACAGTGTTAGACTTTATTTTTGGGGCTCCAAAATCACTGCAGATGGTGATTGCAGTCATGAAATTAAAAGATGCTTGCTCCTTGGAAGAAAAGTTATGACCAACTTGGATAGCCTATTCAAAAACAGAGACATTACTTTGCCAACAAAGGTCCGTCTAGTCAAGGCTATGGTTTTTCCAGTGGTCATGTATTGATGTGAGAGTTGGACTGTAAAGAAAGCTGAGTGCCAAAGAATTGATGCTTTTGAACTGTGGTGTTGGAGAAGACTCTTGAGCGTCCTTTGGCCTGCAAGGAGTTCTAACCAGTCCTTCTGAAAGGAGATCAGTCCTGGGTATTCATTGGAAGGACTGATGCTGAAGCTGAAACTCCAATACTTTGGCCACCTCATGTGAAGAATTGACTCACTGGAAAAGACCCAGATGCTGGGAGTGATTGGGGGCAGGAGGAGAAGGGGAGGACAGAGGATGTAATAGCTGGATGGCATCACCCACTAGATGGACATGAGTTTGGGTAAACTCCGGGTTTGGTGATGGACAGGGAAGGCTGGCATGCTGTGATTCATGGGGTCGCAAAGAGTTGGATATGACTGAGCAACTGAACTGAACTGAATGGATATAGAATTTAAGCTAAGTCTGTTCAAGATATCTAGGGTAAATTCTCACTGAGCAACATAGAATAGAATGGCAGACATGGTGTGGGGAAAAATGCCATCATGTTACCTATTCATTTGACTCTTCTTACTTTCCTTTTGGGCTCTTTGAGCAGTTTTACCTGAGGCTACATTGTGGAACTCTGAAAGCCCAAAAAAGGAATATTCTATCTTGATTTGTCAGAGCTACCAAGGGGGGCTTTTTGGAAGAAGCAACTATACAAATAACAAACAAATAAATATAAACATAAACCTGAATAGATATCACAAGAATTCAAAAAGGGATTGAAAAAGAAGCAATAAAGAGAATCTACTGGGAATAAACAGACTGAAAATGTTTCCACTGATTCATTTCCATTCATCTCCCACCATGTTCCTTTTCTGCAATCAGCCTTTTTTTTTACATCTTCAGTTACAAATTTATACAGTAAAAATGTGTTACATGGCAAATACATGCAAGGATCTAAGCTATGTGATAGGATACCATGTTAGGCAAAAATTTAGGAAAATATGGCTAGAGTGAGAGAGGACCAAAACTATACCCAAATCACATAGACATAAATCACAATATTGATACACACTACAAAATAATGGTGTAGTTAAGAGATACAGAGGGGCATGACCTGGTCACAGATATCTAGTCTCTTTGAGTATATAAGATTTGAGCTACTTTCTTATGTATGAACATAAATTAGTGAGGAAACAAGTCAGGAAATGGGTATTGGAGGAGAAGGAATGATGAACATTTCAATCAGAAGAAAAACGTATGGGGCAAAGTCACAGATTATGAGAGATGATAAGAGAACAAGCCATGACTAAAAATAACTCAATTTGTCTTTTTAGAAAAGTAAAATATACTGTATCAGGTGGATGAGTCCCATTACCATCACCATCATCCTTTTACTACCATCTCTACCACCACTTCCATAAGTACATGTGCCAGTACGTATATAAGACAAGACAAGGATGTTCACTCTTGCCACTTTCATGCAACATAGTTTTAGAAGTCATAGCCACCACAATCAGAGAAGGAAATAAAAGGAATCCATATTGGAAAAGAAGTAAAACTGTTTGCAAATGATATGATACTACACATAGAAAACCTTAAAGGTACTACCAGAAAACCACCTAGAGCTCATCAATGAATTCAGTAAAGTTTCAGGATACAAAATTAATATGCAGAATTGGTTGCTTTACTATATCCTAACAATCACATATCAAAGAAATTAAGGAAATAATCCCATTTACCATCACAGCAAAAAGAATAAAATAACTAGGAATAAACTTACCTTAGGAGGCAAAAGACAGATATTCCAAAAACTATAATATAGTAATGAAAGAAATCAAAGATGACACAAACAGAAATATATACCATGTTCCTAGATTGGAAGAATCAGTACTGTCAAAAGATTATACTACCCAAGGCAATCTACAGATTCAAAGCAATGTCTATGAAATTACCAATGACATTAAAAAAAAAAAAACTAGAACAAAAAACATTAAGATTTTATACAAAAGACCCCAAACAGCCAAAGCAATGTTGAGAAAGAAAAATGGAGCTGGAAGAATTGGACTCCCTGACTTCAGACTATACTACAAAGTTATACTAATCAAAACAGTACAATATTGGCACAAAAACAGAAATATAGATCAACGGAAGAAGAAAGAAAGCCCAAAATAAACTCACACAGCTATAGTCAAGTAATCTATGACAAAGAAGTCAAGAACATGCAATGAAGTGTCACACTCTTTTGATTACTATAGTTGGTAACACACTTTGAAATCAAGAAGTGTGCTGACTCTAGGTTTGTTCTTCATCAACTTTGCTTTCACTGTTCAGAGTCTTTTCTAGCTCTATGTAAGTTTCCGGGTTATTTTTTCAATTTATTTATAAAATTCAATATAGCTTTTTTTTTCCCAAAAAGAGAAATGTTAACCTTGAAATAACAACAATAACTACAACAAAGCCATTTATTTTGTTAAATGTCATTTACTTTGCTTACACACCCTCCTTGACTTCCAATCACCACAGCTTAAACAAAGATTCTTCTTGTTCAAGTGTCTGATGTTCTCATTTTAGCCTTAATTCTTCTTCTTTCTCTTCTTACTCTATTACTCTACGATTAAGCGATTAACGTTTACTAGTGCCTACCTTGTAATTTCATGATGGTTTTAAATCTTTGCTCATGATGTTCCTCAACCATTGAATGTTCTTCTGCAGCTTGTACACCTAAAAAACAAGAAGGAAAACAGCCTCTGCAGTCAACTATTCTGGAAAGATGCTGCCCACACCAGTCTTTTCCACTATATTAAAATCGTCTTAGTGCATGAACCACATATACTTGGTGGTTATTGGGTTAGCATTGTGCTAAATGCTCTGGAAGTACTCATTCAGTTCTAAATGACTTATGCTCTGTCAACAGGATATTGTTTAGCAGTTAAATCCTTCTGTCTGAAGGGCTAGATAGCTCATTGTAAAAGAGTTTTTTTCATAACAAACAATATGAATGCATCAGTCAGACCATATTCTTAACAGTTGAACAGAGAAACAAAGAAAAGTCTCTGCCTGTAGGTCATTTTGATGTTGGAATCTTCTTGCCAGCAAAGTTCCCAATTAATGCTCAAGAAAGGCTATTTATTTTGGACGATCATATCAATGATAAGTTTTATTTTGGAAAAGAGTAGCATTTGGCTCTATGGAGATAGAAGCAAACAGAAGACAGTAGAATTAAAAAAAAAAGTTTTCTTTTTTCAATTCAGTTTTGAATATGAAATATACATCAAGGTTAGTTTTTGAGGTCTGGTTGTTTTCCTGTGTAGTCATTATGCCCATTAGGCACCCATGAAAACAAACATGATGAACAACCAAAATATTTCAGAGGAAAGCGTAAACCCAAAAATCTAGCAAACATACATTATTTTAAAAATGTGTTCCATATACAACCTGTATACTATTGTTAATAAGATATTTTATAAACATGAATATAAAAACAAATCAAAATAAATATATAAATGTGTGTGCTTCTGTTGTGACAGGTACCAAACTAATTAGTTTCTATATAAAAGCTCATTTATTTATAACAATCTTATAAGATCAACCTTGTTATTCACAAATATGAAAAATCAAACTCAGAGAGAGATTAAATGATTTAAATCTTGATTTTGTTGATTTTAGAGAGATGTTATGGGGAGGGAGGTGGGAGGGGGGTTCATGTTTGGGAACGCATGTAAGAATTAAAGATTTTAAAATTAAAAAAAAATAAAAAATAATAAAATAATAAAAGCCATGTTCTTCTTCTACTAAATAATAACAACCACAAAAATAATATAAAAAATCATAAGGCTCAACAGCGATCAGTACCATAACTTAAAAACTTCTTATACTTATTAAACTCTCATCATATACCCATCATTAGTGCTACAGAGTATAATGTTCTCATCTCTATAATACAAACTTGTTATCTCCCTTTGACAAAGGTAAGGGAAAAGGGGAACACAGTCACAACGACCAAGTGTTAAACTGCTTTTACATCTTGAAACTAGGGTGGTGAGCTGGGCATTCTCCCTGAAGAACTCTAGTTGCTAATATGTTTCAGAATCATTTGCATGTGAGGCAGTATGTATGCAATATCTGCCAGGTTCCATATACCCAGGTAAACATCAATTAACAGTTAAATGTAAATGTCTTAGAAACAGTGTGCTCAAGAAATGTTATTTCTATGACAAAATAGCAGGACTGAGCATCAGTCCTGAGAAGGTTCATTACATCCCTTTAACAATCTTCTAAAGCCTTTAACAATCTTCTAATGCCATGACTCCAATGCTATAGTTCTTTGAAAGTGACAGACTCAATATATCTATAGCAAGTCTACTTGAGATGAGGTTACCTGGATTCCCTTCTCTTTTAAAATAAGACTTTCTTCAGAAAGAGAAAGACAAATACTGTATAGTAATGCATATATACGAAATTTAGAATGATAGTAATGATGATCTTACAGAAGGGCAGCAAAGAAGAACAGACTTTTGGACTCAGTGGGCGAAGGCAAGGATGGGATGATTTGAGAGAATAGCACTGAAACATGTGTATTACCATATTTGAAACAGATGGCCAGTGCAAGTTTGATGTGTGAAGCAGGGCACCCAAAGCTGGTGCTCTGGGACAACACAGAGGGATAGGGTAGGGAGGAAGGTGGGTTATCCAGAGGGATAGGGTAGACAGGAAGGTAGGAGGAGGGTTCAGGATGGGCTGGGGAGGACACATGTGGCTGATTCATGTTGATATATGGCAAAAACCATCACAGCATTGTAAAGTAATTATCATCCAATTAAAATAAATTAATTTTAAAAATAGTCATAATGATTAAAAACAAACCAAAAAATAAATAAATAAAATAAGACTTTCTTACCTGGCACAGTCTCAGTGCATACATGGATGTAGTTGAGTGGATGTGTGAAACAATAGGAGCATGGGTGTTATAGCTGGGTTTCTGCTAGGTTTAATGTACTAGACACTCTACATGCCATATGGCTTTATTTCTTCAATACTATGAAGTGCATTAAGAATTCACGTTCCCATTTTAAAGAGTCAGTTACCGAATTCTACAAGTTAAAAAAACAACAGAAATATATAACTCAATATTTTTGCTTATTACTGGTAGGCTGTATTATTTGTCATTCTTCCTGTGTGTCTGACGTGAACTCCACTTGTTCATGCAAAGGCACCCAAGAATACTACTGGTCCAAAACACAAAAGAAAGTTAGGAAGAGTTTATTGTACCCGCATCTTTTTTCCAAGATGACTTTTATTTGTACCTTAGATAAGAGAAAACCACAGGTGCTTCCTGGTATTGATTGGGGCTTTAGAAGCAGAACTATTCATTTGGGGATTATTAACATTTTATTTTTATGTGTGTGTGTTAGTCACTCAATTGCTTTTGACTCTTTGAGACCTCATGGACAATAGCCCATGAGTCTCCTTTGTCCATGGAATTCTTCAGGCAAGAATGCTGGAGTGGGTATTCCCTTCTCCAGGGGATCTTCCCAACCCAATCAAACCCAGGCATCACTCATTGCAGGCAGATTCTTTACCGTCTGAGTCACCAGGGAAGCCCCTATTTTTATTTCTGTATCTGTGTTTGTTAAGATGTGACTATGATTTTGATGCTAAGGTAAATGATATCTTTCTTGAAAACAGAGCCAAACTGTCATTTGATATACTAAGTTGGGCATAATCACTTCACTGAAGCTATATTGTCCTGTTGGTAATTATCCTTAGTCTCCCAATGGCAGGTCTCTGTGGGGGCGGGGGGGTGGGGGGTGGGGGGGAGAGATGATACCAACAAGTAGTTGAGAAATAAAATTTAGAGAAACTAAGCCACTGAATTAAAGTACAGTAGCATGGGAAAAAAGCTATATATTTAGGAGAAACTTGGGGTTTGTAAGCAAAACTTTTTCCCCATGTGTGAGAGACACTAGTATAGTTATTGCATATTCATTTCTTTTCTCTTTTCAGCTCAAAGTGTTTTAAAAAACAAATCTTTCTCTTTCTGTGGTTGTACACACACACACACACACACACACAACTGGAGCCATTATTAAGATGTAACATTTACAAAAACCTCAACAATTCTTCACATAGTTTGCTTATCTACCACAAATAGTGATTCACTGAGAGAAGACTATGGAATCATACAATACTATTTAGACCTTCAATTAAATAGTTCAGGACCATTACACATCCCTGTTTGATTTTTATTTTTGTTATGTTGATTCTTATGTTTATCTTTCCAGTTTGCTGATCTAGCTCCTTCCCATCATCCATCTTTCCTCATGATTGAATATATGACAGAATCTACTAGTGTTCTCGTTAATAAGTTCTAGGCTTGGCAATCAGAAAATCAAATGTGCCTTTTGACCCATTGAACGGGTACTTATTGGATTGTTGTTGTTCAGTCGCTAAGTCGTGTCCGGCACTTTGCGACCCCATGGAGAGCAGAACGCCTGTCTTCCCTGTCCTTCACTATATCCCAGAGTTTGCTCAAACTAACGTCCATTGAGTTGGTGATGCTATCTAACCATCTCATCCTCTGCTACCCTCTTCTTCTTTTGCCTTTAATCTTTTCCAGCATCAAGGAAAGCCTTCCCACTATATATATATATATATATATATATATATATATATATATATATATATATATATATGCTGCTAAGTCGCTTCAGTCGTGTCCGACTCTGTGCGACCCCAGACGGTAGCCACCAGGCTCCCCCGTCCATGGGATTTTCCAGGCAAGAGTACTGGAATGGGGTGCCATTTCTTTCTCCTAAATTATTCCTGCTGCTGCTGCTAAGTCGCTTCCGTTGTGTCCGACTCTATGCGACCCCATAGACGGCAGCCCATCAGGCTCCACGGTCCCTGGAATTCTCCAGGCAAGAACACTAGAGTGGGTTGCCATTTCCTTCTCCAGTGCATGAAAGTGAAAAGTGAAAGTGAAGTCACTCAGTCGTGTCTGACTCTTCGCGATCCCATGGACTGCAGCCTACCAGACTCCTCCATCCATGGGACTTTCCAGGCAAGAGTACTGGAGTGGGGTGCCATTGCCTTCTCTGAGAAAGATACTAGAAGCTATAAAATATTCTATCACTTTTATTTAGTGTTAAGTAACTTAGTTGGTATTGCTGGAGAAAAGACTATGCTGGCAGTTGTAACCAATATACATTATTTATCAAAGTAACAGATTTATAACCAGAAATTCCCTAAATTATACAAAGTGTTATACCTGAACCAAGATACAGCTTGTGTTAAGCTTTTTTAAATACAAAATCAAATTCAAAACCATATGAGAATTTTTCAAACAGGTAAAACAGTCTTACCTTTTGCCTGATCATCATTTTTATTCATATTTTTCAAACATGATAAACACAGCTTTATCTTTGATAAACATTGAGTTTATTAGGGGTAATGGGTAAATAATTATAAGATACATTATAAGCAATAATGGAGTATGTGCTTGGTAATAATTTAAAATACTATTTATCAATATTTAGTGGGCTTCCCTCATAGCTCAGTTGGTAAAGAATCCACCTGCAATGCAGGAGACCCCAGTTCAATTCCTGGGTTGGGAAGATCCACTGGAGAAGGAATAGGCTACCTACTCCAGTATTCTTGGAGTTCCCTGTGGCTCAAGTGGTAAAGAATCTGCCTGCAATGTGAGAGACCTGGGTTCAATCCCTGGGTTTAGTATCTATCAAGTATCAATGCCATATTAATTGCTTTAAAAATATTATTTTATTTAATATTTTCAGTAACACTATGCTGTCATTAGGTACTTTGGGATTTTTGAGAAAGAAAGACCTTTGTAACAGTCTAAGGTGTAGAAGTGTTCATAGAAGGCTACAAAAAAATATTACTAGAGCTGAATAGTAAAAGATGAGAATAAAAAGCAGAACTCTCTTTTACTCTCCTTTGGGGAGGAAAAAACAACATTTACAAAGAAGGTTAGAGATATAGGAGAGTATGGGGCTAAAGTAGAAATTGGTGGCTGTAGCTTAGAGGTCTTATATGTCATGCAAAGGAGCTCGGATCTTATAAGGAAGGTACTAAGAAGACAGGGAACCTCTGAAAGGGGCAATGATGGGGTGATTTTTGTATTTTGGAAGATCTCTTTGGAGGATAGGATAAATCTATTATTAAACAACTAGTATGGAGAAACCAAATAATGCATCTCTGAGACAGAGAATTATTTCCATATCTCTGTATGTTGTCTATTTTTCTAGGTAATGTTTATCTTTTACATCGAGAAGCAGCACAGAATGAGGATATTGAACTCAGAGGTCTCCAAGCCATACTTCAAAAATACTATTCATGGCTAACATGCCTTTAAGAAACAGATACTGCCTTAATCCCTCTGTTAGTATTTAGTTATCTTAATTGAGCCTACTTTGCATATAGTAAAATGTTTAAACTTTAAGTGTATAATTTACTTTTCTATGTGTGCATTCAAGATGCCACCACGTAAATGTATATCATACTTTGTTTCACCAGAAGAAGCGATGAATATATTAATTAATTAAAATTATTTTTCAATGATCTTTTTATCTCCTCCCATGTATAAACTTATGGAATGAGTTCTATGGGAAACAGAGAGCTAGCTAAATTACATGTGGTAGGGAAAGCTTGCTAATAAATGCAGTTGAGGCTAAAAAGTGCTAAGTATTGTGCACAGGTATGTTAAAAGCTGCATGGTTGTTCAGAATGGAGTCCTAGATCATTTCCACGTTTAGGGATAAAAAATGGCTTCTGGGGATAACGGGTACTGAACTGCAGCTTTAGTAATTAGACATATTTAAATTATCTGAACACCAAGAAAATTCTAAAATTTCAGGCATGGAAAACAATGATCCGTTTCATTTCTCTGTGCTTCAGAGAACCAAGACCTTGATGTTGAGGTAAGTCCTTCCTCAGGGTCCCTTAAAGAGCAATGCAAGACTCCCTAATGGATGTGATGGATCTCTCTGTGAATGTCTTTCTAAAAATGCCGACATGTATAGGGAGCGTGTAAAGAAGCAGAGATCTTTAAATAATTAATTAGAACCAAGGTTATTATTATTAAACAGAAGTATATACATTAACCATTCATGCTGTTTGTTTTGGAAATTCCAACCAAAAGCACTGATTGCACAGCTAATCTCTGTCAATGTCTGACCTGCTTGGTTAGGGAAAAAAAAAAATGACTCGAGTGAAATAGTCATATCTACTTTTATACCCTTGAGCTTTGACAGAAAGCCTTGAAATATTTTTTTAGTCTGTGATTGTAAATTTTTGGCATTGCTGGCTTCTATGTGGTTTATAATCTGCCCCTGCTCTCCCCACCACCTCACAGTTCAGTTTCCTTATTATTTAATAGTACTAGTAAATCTGATTTGGGTGTACTCTTTTAGTGCAGAAATTGTATTAATTTGAGAAAAAATACTCATGTTTAAATCAATAAATAGTTTATTTCACTTTAAAAAGAGAAAAAGCATCATTGAATATTTTCATCTTTTACTTTTTTTAGAGTGGATATCTTTTGACAATACAATCAGTTCTAGCAGATTCTAGTTTCTGAAATATTATGAAAGATATTCTACAAGCTATTCTGGTGCTAGCTATTCTGATCAACAACACTAAAATTCAATAATACATCTTTGTTTAGTATCATATATATTCAAATATTTCTAGAAATGTTTAAGTTAATAAAGAGCATTGGTGTCTTTTTCCATACCTTCTTTATTAGAGCTACTGATAATTTCCATCTACTGATCTAGACACTGCAGCTGAAGAGCTCAGTTGTATCAGGTCAGAGGTGGCTCATACAGCAAAGAATTTGCCTGCAATACAGGAGGCCCGGGTTCAATCTCTGGGTCAGGAAGATCCTCTGGAGAAGGGAATGGAATGGCTACCCACTCCAGTATTCTGGCCTGGAGAACTTCATGAACAGAAAATCCTGACAGGTTACAGTCCATGGGGTTGCATAGTCAACCACAACTGAACAACTAACACTCTCACTTTTCCATTTTGTACTTGGAATTTTGGGGGATTTCCACTCAGCCACCAACTCCTTATATGTGCTATAGTCCTAGAAAGTCTTTCCCATAGCTGACTTAAGTTATGAGATAGAATCAATATCTCTGTTACAGACTAGGGGTTAGCCAGAAAAACTATGGAATGACATTCTTTCTAATCTCCCACTGTAGAAATTTTAGTCTGCTCCTTCAGACCCATACCTTTAAACAAGTTATTTATCGATGATTCCTCAGTCTTCGAGCACTGTTTTATATACACTCACTGGTGCTTCCCTCAAGAGGCAAAGGCTACCTTTCTCCCAATGAAATCCTTTTTATTTTCTAGACAATAAATGCACAAGTGCACTGCATGGTTCTAAATCAACATCTCTCTTCCTTTCTCCCTCTCTCTCCCTCCCTCCTCTTCTTTTTCCCTTCCTCACATCCTCACAATGGGATCATTTTAGGATTATTTTCTTTGCCATCTGTTTCTCAGGAAATGATGGAGACTACAAAGTTCAGGGCTTTACAGGCATGTGGGCTGATGGCATCAGTATTTCTTGCTCACATACAGCCTCCCAAAGCTCAGAATCACAGTTGCCACTAAATTCCAATTGCAAAAGCCAGATGGAGAATTGAAATGTGATGGAGCAAGATGTTTCATCTCATTTCAAAAGTTTAATGACTTTCCATTCGTCAATAAAAGATGAGAAAATTAGCGTAAGGTACAGAAGTTGGGAAATGTGAAAACATTAGGATAGAATCTGAAGAATAAAACATTATAAGTGCCCAGTGTGTCTGAAAGAAATATCATCAGCCTTACAGAATGGAAGTTCTGGGAAGCATAGTTGAGAATACCTATTGAATTTTGTAAATGAAGAAACAGACTCAAGGTTAAATGCTCATAACTCTATTCAATTCAATTAAGCAGCAGGGCTAGGGCCACATCTTAGGTAGACATTATTTTTAAATAAATTCTGTTAGTAAGAGGTGGAAAGAAAGAGAGAGAAGGGATAGTAGTGGCAGGAGAGAAGAATGAAGGATAAAGTAAAAACCATGTCATTAATCAAAGGAGAAAAGAAATACATGAGAGGGCCTTTCCCTGGAAGGAAGAGGTTGGGCACATAAGAACTGAACTTCCTGCCTACCCATTGAGTGTCCCACTTTATTCTGCAAGAGTTTTCTAAAATTTAGAATGATTGGCTTAAATTATAATGAGTGAATGAGACTGTAAAACATAAACTACTTTTCCAGAACCTAATTCTGACCTAAACTACCCTAATACCAAAATTCATGGTATTCTTTACTATGCCACCCCAGATCCAGAAGACAGAAAATGGGGACGGGCACAGGAGATTTGGTGGAAACATATGCTTGCAGGTACTTCCCAGGTGGTCCACTGGCTAAGACTCCATGCTCCCAGTGTAGGGGGCCAATTTTGATCCCTGGTCGGGAACTAGATCCCACATGCTGTAACAAAGACCGAAGATCCCGTGTGCCACAAATAAGACTCAGCACACTCAAATAAGTAAACTAAATATTTTTAAAAAGCATGTGCTTGAAGGTCAACAAGGTACACTTTACTATTTTGCTCTGTAGCTTACCCACTGTTTCTCATTGAGCAACCTATTTCACCCCTCTGTGCCTCTGTTTTCCTATCTCAAATGAAGATTACTGTAAGGATTGACTAGTGTAATTTTGCTAAGGCAATCAGTGTGTCTTAAACACTTTTTGGATGTATAGATGATTAGATGATTTTAAATGTTATACAGGAGTGGAATGTAAGCAGAGAAAATTTTGCTCAAAAATAGGCAAAATCAATCAACCAACTAATCAAACAAATTAAAGGGGGAAAAAGTAAGCAAGAAGCACCAAACAACAACAAATTTTAAAAAGCATTTGCAATAGTAGCACTAGCATTTCCTAAAATCCCACCTGGGGTGCTGAAGCTAGCATTTGCAGCAGTTATATAAAGCTTTGATTGTTCTATAATTCTATAATTGTTCTATAAATTCCAAAGCTTGTTATGCCACAGCTATGAAACTTTGGGCACAGTGCTTAATGGAGGCTTTTTGCTTGCCTGCATGATGCCAGGCTGCTATAGTCTTAGAGAATAACATTTCAAAGGAAATGGGCTTTACGTAATAGAGTTTGTCATACAGTGAAATTTATATTCATGCAAAATGCAAATGTGTTTAAGAAAATCCCAGTCATTTGAGGCTATGGTCAACTGGGATTCTGTTACTTAGCATTTCATTTTAATATTTGCATCTGTAATCTTCAGTTTTGAAACTCAGTGTCTAGAAAAGGTCATGGGATATAGCAGCATGTAAGTAACTACTTTTTTAATGATTCTAATGCTTGTTACAGTTTTTTTAATTATAATTTAATACTTGAACAGACTAAACAAAAGAGGATAATATAGGAAAGAGAACAATGATTTGGAGTTTGTCTTCTAGTTTAGTCTGTCCCCCTAACAAGTTAGCTGCAAAAGCCTACATTTCCATCTCTTCTGGCTAAAGTATAGGGACTAACATATTCCAGTCACTGTGAGGAAACACAGATATAAGGATGTGATTGCTTATCTTTGGAACCAATCTCTATAATTTCTAATATCAGCTTTGTCACTTTATTGGCTATGGAAATTTGAGAAAGTTATCTCAGCTCTTCCTTTCTCAGTTTCCTCATCTATATGATGTGTCAAGACTCAGGGGAGGTGGTAATAATAGCTATTTCTTAGATTGTTTTGAGGGGACTTCCTGGTGGTCCAGTGGCCGAGACTCAGTACTGCCAATGCAGCTGGCCCAGGTTCCATCCTTGGGCAGGGAACTAGATTCCCACACGCTGCAGCTAAGAGTTCACATGCCTCAATTAAAGATCCTGCATGCCACAACGATGATCAAAGATCCTGTATGCTGTGACTAAGACCTGGCACAGCCAAAAAATAATTAATTTTTTAAAAAGATTGTTCAGAAGATTAAAAGAATTCTGGAAATAAAAGCAAAAATAAACAAATGGGATCTAATTAAAATTAAAAGCTTCTGCACAACAAAGGAAAATATAAGCAAGGTGAAAAGACAGCCTTCTGAATGGGAGAAAATAATAGCAAATGAAGCAACTGACAAACAACTAATCTCAAAAATATACAAGCAACTTATGCAGCTCAATTCCAGAAAAATAAACGACCCAATCAAAAAATGGGCCAAAGAACTAAATAGACATTTCTCTAAAGACATACGGATGGCTAACAAACACATGAAAAGATGCTCAACATCACTCATTATTAGAGAAATGCAAATCAAAACCACAATGAGGTACCACTTCACACCAGTCAGAATGGCTGCGATCCAAAAATCTGCAAGCAATAAATGCTGGAGAGGGTGTGGAGAAAAGGGAACCCTCCTACACTGTTGGTGGGAATGCAAACTAGTACAGCCACTATGGAGAACAGTGTGGAGATTCCTTAAAAAATTGCAAATAGAACTACCTTATGACCCAGCAATCCCACTTCTGGGCATACACACCGAGGAAACCAGAATTGAAAGAGACACATGTACCCCAATGTTCATCGCAGCACTGTTTATAATAGCCAGGACATGGAAACAACCTAGATGTCCATCAGCAGATGAATGGATAAGAAAGCTGTGGTACATATACACAATGGAGTATTACTCAGCCGTTAAAAAGAATTCATTTGAATCAGTTCTGATGAGATGGATGAAACTGGAGCCGATTATACAGAGTGAAGTAAGCCAGAAAGAACAACACCAATACAGTATACTAACACATATATATGGAATTTAGGAAGATGGCAATGACGACCCTGTATGCAAGGCAGGGAAAGAGACACAGATGTGTATAACGGACCTGTGGACTCAGAGGGAGAGGGAGAGGGTGGGATGATTTGGGAGAATGACATTCTAACATGTATACTATCATGTAAGAATTGAATTGCCAGTCTATGTCTGACGCAGGATGCAGCATGCTTGGCGCTGGTGCATGGGGATGACCCAGAGAGATGTTATGGGGAGGGAGGTGGGAGGGGGGTTCATGTTTGGGAACGCATGTAAGAATTAAAGATATTAAAATTTAAAAAATAAAAAACCGAAAAAAAAATTTAAAAAAAAAGAAATAAAATTAAATTAAATTTTAAAAAAAAAGAAGTGATCTACAGGATCAAATGGAATAGCATCTAGCATAAAGTAAAGCACTCAATATATGTTGTGCATTATTGGTCTTATTCTAAGAAAAATTGGAAGCCATATAAGAATTTTAGACTGGAGGGAAGTGAAGGGAGCTTATAGTTTAAATAAAAAAGTGCTGCCTGGAAAAATGTAAGTTAATGGTGCAATGTGTGGACAGTGCAGGAGTATGAGTATGGTAGAGGTCCATGAATAGCAGGAAACTGACTTCTGCCACATATATGGCCCATGTCATTTCATGGAAGGGAGACCCAGAACTGAGACCGTAAAGAGTACAGGTGTGGAGAGACCAACAAATTTCATGAGACTAAAGAATATAAAAATCCACCATTTCTAACATTTCCAAATCCAAAATGAGAAAGTTAAAGGGCACTGAGCAGATTTCTGTGTGTGAATTTGTTTTGCATTAAATATAAACAGGAACTTCCTATAGACTTAAGGAGACATTCCAAGATGCAGTAGGCATGGAGGGAAGAACTGTGGGGGCAGGGGGAGGCAGACAGGGAGTCCTAAGGAATCCACACCAGCACTGACCAATAAACCTTTCTGTAATTATGTAAATGTTCTGCATCTGCATTCTCCAATATGGCAGCCACTAGCTACATGTGACTTTCAAGCATTGACATGTGACTTTAAGCATTTGAGGAACTAAATTTTAAATTATATTTAATAAGTTAAAAATTTGATAGTCATAGATGACTACCATATTGGCAGTGCATGTCTGTAGAATGTGGATGAATGGATGGATAAAGGGTATCTTCACAATTAGAAACCACGGTATTTCGATGCTTTCTAGTTTTATGACTTAGGCAGTTTTTCAGCATTCCAACAAATGATGCTAAGAGACTTAACATTTATATTTGCTATAAAAATAAAGGCAAACTACAGGCACCTTCTTAACCGACATGTAGGCTAGAACTCCAGAGAAAAAAGTTTTTTTTTTTTTAAATCCCCTTACTAGATTTACAAGCACTGACTATTGCTCACTTGTTTTGGAGTCTCCATTACTTGTACAGCAAGCCCAACAAAAAGCAGGGGTTGGCAAACTATTGTTTTTACCAAGACCATTTTTAATTAGGTTATCTTGAGTTGTGAAAGAACACAAAAATTGTGGTAAAAGAATGACAGTTGTTACTGACTTTTCAGATGTACCATACTTCAGTTATTATCTATTATCATCTTCCCACTGTTGAAGAATCTTAAACAGAAGATAAAACAAGCCAAACTGTTTTTAGGGGTAAATGCACAACCTGGATTTCTGCAAACAGTGCTGTAATCAGCCACCCCAAACTTTATGAAGTAGACATATATTTCTGCAATATTTTAAAATAATCAATAAGGTAGTAAACCTTTTCCAAACAATGCTTACACTTAAGATGTGTTTCAAGTCTCCATAAAGGTGTCTTATGATAGCTCATTCTCTACTTCAAGCTTGAAAAACAGCATGTTCTTTTGTCTTCTCTTTGTCTTCTTTCTGAAACATTCTATACTGTGCACCTTCAGAGGAAAAATAAAAAGCCTCGATTTTATTTAAGCCACTGTTATTCTTGGCACCAAATCCTAAGTATGCAGAAAAAGATGATATTCTATTCCCAACTTATTTGAGTTGATTGTCAGTTTAAAATTATAATATGTGGTGTCAGGATCCAGGCCATTTCTCCTCCTATAACTGATGGGATTTTCTTTTTTTCACCACTGATCATTGCTAAATTTTATTGAATGTTTACTATATGTCATGCACTATTCTGAGTCCTTGCACAATTATTTCATAAAAACCTTAGATGCAACCCTATGGAACAGCTATTACAATTGCTCCCAATTCACTATACAAAGTCTTCATCACAGAGAAATTAAACATTTTTCCCAAGGTCAAAAGGGTCACTAAATGTTGAGACTGGTATGAACCATGTGGACTCATGAGGCAATATCCATTTTATTAATCATTAATGGTTAAGATATGACCAGCATAGTATTACTTACATGGGGTGGTGGATTCAGCTAAAATACAGAGAGGCCTTTAGTCTGACTCTATAAAGACCGAGTCTGCACAGCATCTCAGAATTCATTTTTAATATATTTTAAGCTTTGATTTATATTTGTACAGTCATAAACTTCTATTTTTCTTTTCTGAAAACTGCTCTTTGAATGTCTACTGACTGCTTACTTGGATTCTGTCGGCATTATTATTGTCAGCATCATAGCTGATATGAAGTAGGCACTTTCTGTGTAACAGATCCTAATGCAGAAATTTACAGTAATTATCTCCTTTAAAATGACTAAAGCCTAACTTGATGTGTGTAATCATTATCTCAATTTTACAGATGAAGAAACTGAAGCTCTGGGTGGCATGTACACAGGGAGGTAAAAGAGAGTTTAAATTCCCATTTCTCAAGTCATCACAGTTGCCAATGAACAGCCAGGGAATTAACCTAGGTCTGTCTAAGGTCTAATTAACCTTATTCTATTAACACTAGTTTCGCTGAAGAACTGTACACTTATAGCGCTTATAGCCCTGGTTGTCATTTTGCCTGTGGACAAAGCTGATGATTCTACCCAACTGGTTTTCAACCTACACATATGCAATTTCCTGTTTAAGTCATAATAAATATGCCAGTTATTAAGAACATATAACCTGCTCTCCCCAGCTCAAAATGCATTTACTGTCTTTTCCTCTAGGCAGGAAAGAAACCTGCATTTAAGGCTCCCAGTGAGAGACGATTCGCAGAGCAGCACTGATTCCTTGCTTTGCTTGTACTCCTCACATAAAGTGCTGCAGTTAAGGTGGTGTGTGAGAGAAGCAGCAACAGAATATGGACTGGCAGGGAATAAAAAGAAAGAGAGAGAGAGAGAGAAACGGTCTTTGCCAGTGAGGGAAACTGCCAAGGCTAAATGGGAATTTAAACTCCCTTTTACCTCCCTGTGAACAAATGCACAACTTCTAACATTCTTCCTTTACATCTTAAATCTTGGAAGCTTGGTATCATTAAGTGACTTAGTGCAATAGTCCTTCAAGAGAAATTATACTCCATCTAAGAAATAGTGACAAATACTAGATATAGTACTCTCAGTTTAGTCAAACTGCTGCCTTGGAAAGCAATAACATTGCCTGCTTTGATTCACACCATGTTTCTCTGCATCACACACTAGTAGACTATTCATCTTATTCAATGGCACCTCAATATAAGACTGAGAGCTATAAAGAATTTATTCTATACTCCCTTCCCAAATTCTTTCCTGGTAAAAATGTTAGAGCTTTGTTTTATTTAACTTCAGGACTCCTCTGTCTTCTTGCTCATTTTTCTCTTCTGATGACTGTTTTATGTCCTCCACACTTTAAGGAAGGGATGAATTTCCAAGATAACAACCATTGGGTAGAAAGACTTCTATACTAATTTCCAAAATGGAAATGTCTTAATACTCATCTTTTAGATTCCTATAAAAATTTAATTTACCCATAGCAAGTACACATTCCTTTCTGGTAGAAACTGCATGCCTAACCATAGTCATTTCCCTTCACCTTTCTTCCTTCCTGGCAGTTACTGATTTCATCCCAGAGACTGAAACGTGGCATCCTTTATTTATTAGTCTTTTCTGCAGGTGAGAGTCACTGGGCATCAGAATTCTGGCCAGTGATACATACAAAGTCTGGTGAGCACTTGTGTGGAAGATTTCCTTCCCTGATAAAGATATACCTCTAAGAAATACTTCACCTTCTTATTATATAGTAAATTTGTATATGCAAAGTCAAGTAGGCAAAAAACCCAAAATATCACTTTTTTCTATCTCATTGAAAGCAGTCTAAATACACATCTAAATGTCCTTCCCTTGAGCTTAGCAAAAATTTTAATCTGTGACTTCTGTGCATTTTCACTCAAAAACATATATATGTCTATACCTTCAACAAATATGCAATCTGTTTCACCCAAAATCCAAAGAAGGGACAAGACTTAAGTGCTTCTACTCAAAGTTACTACCATTAATGTAGTTGCTGTTCTAGACTTGAAGTCAGAAACTATGATAACGGATGCATTTAAAACACAGGAATATGCTTAGCTTGGTCCTTAAGGCCTGATAACCTCAAAACCATTTGCATGAAAGTCTTACTATTTTCCATGGAGCACTTCCATGAGCCAAGACATGCATCTCCACTTCTACCACAGCTGCCAGAGGAAGGGCAATATTTGTCCCCTCCTTACCCCATTCCTTCCCTCTGCCTTAAAGGTTTGACCCTATCTTGTACCTCCTCTCTTGCTCCCCAACCAAAATATATCTGTCAAAAGCTGTTAGTTTAGATTTCTGTAAAGGGAGAGAGATTGTCTTCACAAAGTTTATACCACCCTCTTCCATTTTTAAGGATGCTTGTGATTATACTGGACCCGCCTGAATAGGATCATCTCATTTTAAGTTCAGCTGATCAGCAGTTTCAATTCATCTGCAACCATATTCCCCCTCTTTGCTGTGTAACCTAACATGTTCACAGGTTTTGGAGAGTAGAGTGCTGACATTCTTTGGGAGCATCATTCTGCCTAATACAACTTTTTATTCCAAAAGAATGGTAATAAGAACCGTAATAATAATTTTATTAAAATTACAAAATAAATTATTAGCAATAAATAATAATAAAAGGCAGTCTTTCAGTCATTTTACTGAGAACTGCCTAACTTTGTTTTGCAAGTAGCTGGGCTTTACTGAGAAATAAAGAATGCACTTTATACCTTCCTTTCTCTATGGAATAAGATAAGAATTATTCAAATGTCAATGTAAAACAGATATCAGTGAAAGGAGTCAAAGGGCTTGGACCCTCCAAGTACCAAGTAATTACCTGTGGGATCAGATATGCAGCTGTAATTTTTTTTTTCTCCTGGGGATTTCTGTTTCAGTCCTTGGTTTGTTGCTATCCCGAGGCTTAGTTCACCATCCCCAATTTTATCTGTCATTATGCTAACACTAAAGAGAATATTGATGAGGGCACTGGAAGACTAGAGTTTCAGTCCCAGCTCTGCCACAGGATAACTGCAATGCCCTGGTCAATTTACCTTCTGTCTTTGAGACTGTCACTCGGTATGTAAAAAGCAATAAATCAGACTAGGTCAATGACTTATCCACTAAGAACCACAGCAACTTATATGGTACATGGCCCGTGTATAAGATATATTTCAATCTTCAATAAATCTATGAGTATCTCCATCTTAAAGAAATTGAGGCTCAGAGAAGGTACATAGCATTTCCGAAATGAACCCAGCTTGCACATAATAAAATAACCTAATTTATTGTCTCATATTATATAAAATGCTCTCTCATATAATATAAAAGGTATAAAAGTCTCCTTTAATGATCATAGTGTCATTCTACCATTCAAATGGAAATAGATGTGAATGTTTATAAATATACTTCACACAATGCACAATTCATATCTAAGCAATAAAGTTATTCTATTACTACAAATTCCAAATGATGTATTTAAAAGTGAGGGTAGCAGAAGGCTCAATTTCCCAAGCTGCTGAGTCCTTGCTGCAGGCAGATTCTAGCTCTGATTAAATTAATGCCTGCACAAATATAGGAACAGAGCCAGTGTGAGAATCAATGTCAGTTAAAGCTTTCAGCTCTTTGGGTGTAACTTTTATTATTCAACACAAAATATAGTCAAATCTTTTCATCACTGCAGAAACTTAATAGGAGCACTGGAATCAAATGCATCCATGTTACAGAATAAAGTGTTCAGTAACTGTAACTACAAAAAAAAAAAAATCTGAAGAAAACCATATCTGAACATCTATGTCACGAGTTGCTTGTTCAAATTAAATTACTAGAGGCACAACTGGGCATTATTAGCTCTTGGAGGATTTCTGTTCTTGGCACATTCTATCATTCCTACTATTACTATAACTGAATTAGAGCCCATTCATCTGTTATTTAAATAATCATCAAAACTAATAATTACAGAGCCTTCCAGGTACCAGACACTGTATTAAGTACTTATATAGGTTATCTCTCTCTTTTTAACAATCCTATATTATTAACTAAATTGTATAATCAAAGGGCCAGAGACTTAGTGTGAAAATCATTCAGTCGTGTCCGACTTTTGCAACCGCATGAACTGTAGCCTGCCAGACTCCTCTGTCCATGGAATTTTCCAGGCCAGAATATTGGAGAGGCTAGCCATTCCCTTCTCCAGGGGATCTTCCCAACCCAAGGATCAAACCCAGGTCTCCTGCACTGCAGGCAGATTCTTTACCATCTGAGACACCAGGGAAGCTGAGCCACAGGGGAAGCCACCAGGAAGGCTTAGAGGAGATAAGTAATTTGCCTCAGGTTGCACAGCTAACATGAAGTGGGGTAAGGAAGTTCTCCCCTTTAAAACCTCAGGATATAAGCTTCAGTTTGGCAAACAATTTTCCCACTGAATGGAAATACACTATTTTCTTTTTTTGTCTTTCTTCACTACTGAAAGTGTTGAGAAAATGTCTCCATTCTTTACTTTTTCTCCTCATTTAATCTTTTACTAAAAGACACAGAATCTTTTTATATAAGGTAATCAATAAACTATTTTAAAATTAATAAATAATTCTAAATGTAAAAGGAAATTAACTCTGGATGAAGTAAAATCCCAAATCTGTTGCTTCCTGTTAGTTTGTACAAGTAGCTTAGCTTCTCAGAACCTCATTTTTTTACTTGATAATATTGGACTTAAGATATTTGTGAGTTTACTATTACAATGCATATAATAATGATAAGTCCTAAACATAATAAATGTGAAATAAATGCTAGTTCATCATTGTTTTTACTTGCATATTTAGTAAAAATCCCTTCATTTGCACATCCATTCATCAGGTATACATTGAGAACTAATTTATGCCAAGCACCAGGCATATACTGGTAAGGAAAACAGAAAAAGTCACTGCCCTGAAGAAAACTTTGTTTCCATTAACAGATTAATATTATACACAGCAGAACTTCCCTGGTGCTCTGATGCTTAAGAATCTGTCTGCCAAAGCAGGCAACGTGGGTTTGATCACTGATCCAGGAAGATCCTACATGTCCAGGAGCAACTAATCCTGAGCCCACCACTGCTGAACCTGCCCTGTGGAGCCCGCCAGTGGCAATTACTGAGCCTGCGCGATAAAGCTCCCTGCGCAGCAACTACAAAAGCCCTCCAGCCCGCAACTAGAGAGAAGTTCCTCCTTGCTTGCCTAGAGTAAGCCCGTGTGCAGCAATGAAGACCCAGTCTCGGCAAAAATAAGTAAACAAAACTTGGATCTTCCCAATCCAGGGACTGAACCTGCATTTCTTGTGTCTCCTGCCTTGGCAGGGGAGTTCTTCAACACTAGCGCCACCTGGAAAGCCCCATGAAAGTGAAAGTGAAGTCTCCCAGTCGTGTCCGACTCTTTGCGAACCCGTGGACTGTAGCCCACCAGGCTCCTCCGTCCATGGGATTCTCCAGGCAAGAATACTGGAGTGGGTTGCCATTTCCTTCTCCAGGGGATCTTCCTGATCCAGGGAATGAACCCAGGTCTCCCGCATTGGAGGCTGATACTTTAACCTCTGAGCCACCAGGGAAACCTCATAAAATATATATAAACTATAGCAGATTCTAATCAACTAGACAGACTCAAAAGCAAGGGTTAAGTAAATTATCTCCTATATTATAAATAGAATTAAAGACATTGAGGAAAACTAATAAAACAGAATTTTGAATTAATAAGGTTTAGGGCTCCCTGATCTTTTATGAACCTAGCCACTCATATTTTATTTCTATAATATCAAGTAAATTTTTACATGAGCCAGTGTAATCCCAAAGGCCCTCATATAGTTTATGGTTCTTTGCATTGACCCAACTTGTTGCAGTTTAATCTTTGCACATACCTCTATGACACTCACTTCCTTCTGAAAAATAAATGAAACAGTATCAGGTTTCATCAATGTGCTTTGTACTAAAAACACAAAATAGCCATTTTTTGCTTCAGTTCAGTTCAATTCAGTCAGTCAGTTGTGTCCGACTCTTTGAGACCCCATGAATCGCAGCACGCCAGGCCTCCCTGTCCATCACCAACTCCCGGAGTTCACTCAGACTCACGTCCATTGAGTCAGTGATGCCATCCAGCCATCTCATCCTCGGTCATCCCCTTCTCTTCCTGCCCCCAATCCCTCCCAGCATCAGAGTCTTTTCCAATGAGTCAACTCTTCACATGAGTTGGCCAAGTACTGGAGTTTCAGCTTCAGCATCATTCCCTCCAAAGGAATACCAGGACTGATCTCCTTCAGAATGGCCTGGTTGGATCTCCTTGCAGTCCAAGGGACTCTCAAGAGTCTTCTCCAACACCATAGTTCAAAAGCATCATTATCCTGCACTCAGCTTTCTTCACAGTCCAGCTCTCACATCCATACGTGACCACTGGAAAAACCATAACCTTGACTAGACAGACCTTTGTTGGCAAAGTAATGTCTCTGCTTTTCAATATGCTATCTAGGTTGGTCATAACTTTTCTTCCAAGGAATAAGTGTCTTTTAATTTCATGGCTGCAGTCACCATCTGCAGTGATTTTGGAGCCCAAAAAAATAAATTCTGACACTGTCCACTGTTTGCCCATCTATTTGCCATGAAGTGATGGGACTGGATGCCATGATCTTCGTTTTCTGAATGTTGAGCTTTAAGCCAACTTTTTCAGTCTCCACTTTCACTTTCATCAAGAGGCTTTTGAGTTCCTCTTCACTTTGTGCCATAAGGGTGGTGTCATCTGCATATCTGAGGTTATTGATATTTCTCCCGGCAATCTGATTCCAGCTTGTGCTTCATCCAGCCTGGCATTTCATATGATGTACTCTGCATAGAAGTTAAATAAGCAGGGTGACAATATACAGCCTTGATGTACTCCTTTTCCTATTTGGAACCAGTTTGTTGTTCCATGTCCAGTTCTAACTGTTGCTTATTATCATCCACATATTGTTCTGGCTTTCTCTGCTTTAAAGTCAGTGTCATAGATATCTGTTTTGTTTTTTGTTTTTGTTCTTTTTTTCAAAATTGATCATGTTTATGTATGTCTATCATAATCACTGTGGCTTTAATATTATTTATTGGCAACCAGATTCCACTTATTGATTATAGATTGTCCCCTTCCTGGTATTTAAAAGCATGCATTTTTATACAGTGGATTTTCTAACCTACAGTTTATTTCCATCAATTTTTTTAAGCTGATGATTTCAAATTTCCTTCATGCCCAGTCTATAAAAAAATCCAACACAGTATTTTGTGCTGTCATTTGAAAATGTGCAAACTGGTAAAACTATGAACATAGCAGCTACATGCACTTTCTTTCAAGTTTAGGATAGCAAGGGGACAATATTCACTACTGATTCTAAGGGGGAGACAATACAATATATTGAATATTAAAAAGAAAAAATAACAAGGACTCAAAAGATCTAGATTCATTCTAAGTATGTCGTTTCATAACTTAAACCCTTCAATGAATCCCTGCATGGACCGCCATTTAAAGTCCAACCTCTCCAGTAATGCTTATAAGGTTATCATGATATTTATTTCAGGCCACCTATTTCCAGCTTTCAGTTTTGACATTTACTGTAGCCGTGTTGTAGGTCTTCATGTTCTCTCATCTTTGTTCCTTTTCATACCACTTATTGCTCTCTCTCTCTAGAAATCTCCTGCTTGGATAACTTCTACTCATTTTTATTTAGTTGAGACATAACATCCCTCCTAGTGATCTATTACCACCACAGTGTGTCCCAGACTTTTGTAAGATAAGAAATAACTCAGGAAATGCTTGATAGATGTTCAGATCTGCTAAATTAGCATTGTAAGTGTATCTGGGATTTGCTTTAATTGAGTAAGCTAAGACATGATGACATAGAAACTACTGTCATAAAAGAAGAAGGTTTTATACTCACGGATCCCTAGAAACAGAAGACAGGACATGCCACACAAGGCTATCTGGAGAAACAGGAGGGTGAGTCACAAGATAGAGTTCAGGGGAAATATTAACGAGAGACTTTATGCTAGTTTCATGATAAGGAATTGAAAAGGTGGTTTCAGGTTTAGGGTTGGGTATTTGAATAGTTTTAGTGAGTACTGGGGTATAGGAGCTGTCTCTAGTTGTCTGGTACCTGGCCTAGGGTGATTAGGGCAAGAAAAGAGTGGCCCAGAGAGTAAGTACTTCCAGCTGTTCAAGCTTGATTTAGAAAAGGCAAAGGAACCAGAGATCAAATTGCCAACATCTGCTGGATCATCGAAAAAGCAAGAGAGTTCCAGAAAAACATCTACTTCCGATTTATTGAATATGCAAAAGCCTTTGACTGTGTGGATCACAACAAACTGTGGAAAATTCTGGAAGAGATGAGAATACCAGATCACCTGACCTGCCTCCTGAGAAATCTGTATGCAGGTCAGGAAGGAACAGTTAGAACTGGACATGGAACAACAGACTGGTTTCAAATCAGGAAAAGAATACATCAAGGCTGTATATTGTCACCCTGTTTATTTAACTTCTATGCAGAGTACATCATATGAAATGCCAGGCTGGATGAAGCACAAGCTGGAATCAGATTGCCAGGAGAAATATCAATAACCTCAGATACACAAATGACACCACCCTTATGGAAGAAAGCGAAGAACTGAAGAGCCTGTTCATGAAAGTGAAAGAGGAAACTGAAAAAGCTGATTTAAAGCTCAACATTCAAAAAACGAAGACCATGGCATCTGGTCCCATCACTTCATGAGAAATGGATAGGGAAACAATGGAAACAGTGAAAAACTTTATTTTGGGGGGCTCCAAAATCACTGCAGATGGTGATTGCAGCCATGATATTTAAAACACTCTTGCCCCTTGGAAGAAAAGTTATGACCAACCTAGACAGCACTGACGCAGGATGCAGCATGCTTGGGGCTGGTGCATGGGGATGACCCAGAAAGATGTTATGGGGAGGGAGGTGGGAGGGGGGTTCATGTTTGAGAATGCATGTAAGAATTAAAGATTTTAAAATTTTAAAAAAAATTTAAAAAAAAAAACAAAAACAAAACAAAACAAAAAACAAACAAACAAACAAAAAAAAACCAACAAAGATTCAGTTAAAAGCAGAGACATTACTTTGCCAACAAAGGTCCATCTAGTCAAAGCTTTGGTTTTTCCAGTAGTCACGTATGGATGTGAGATTAGGACTATAAATAAAGCTGAGCACCGAAGAATTGATGCTTTTGAACTGTGGTGTTGGAGAGTCCCTTGGACTGCAAGGAGATTCGACCAGTCCATCCTAAAGGAGATCAGTCTCGAGTGTTCATTGGAAGGAGTGATGCTGACACCGAAACTCCAATACTTTGGCCACCTGATGCAAAGAGCTGACTCATTTGAAAAGACCCTGATGCTGGGAAAGATTGAGGGCAGGAAGAGAAGGGTACAACAGAGGATGAGATGGTTGAATGGCATCACCGACTCAGTGGTCATGAGTTTGAGTTAACTCCAGGAGTTGGTGATGGACAGGGAGGCCCAGCCTGCTCCAGTCCATGGGATCACACAGAGTCAGACAAGACTGAGCGACTGAACTGCCTGACTGAGAGAGCAAGAATCTCATTGCGGAGGTGGTTGGTAGTGTGGGCTCTGGATTAGTTCTTTTATATTTGAAAGATATCCAATCAGGTGAGTTGTTTATCATCTCTAGGAATCAGTTAAACTTGGGAAGTATAGTGCCTCCGAAATCAGCAAGATTCCAAGATGTCAGAGCATTAGAAAATAAGGGGGAAAAAACCATGACATTAGTACAATTAGGTTCTTTAAAGAAAATTATTAACTTGTAAATCACGCAGGTGGAGTTCCAGTCCTAGGAGGGTAGTGGGGAGTTTCAGTCCTAGGAGGGTAGTGGGGAGTTTATCTGGGAATATTCTTCCTATAGATAACAATGATAAAATTTATATGCATTGAAGACAAGAGCAGAGAGAAGTTGGAAGGAATTTGACTCTTGATATAATATATATCCGGAGAAGGCAATGGCACCCCACTCCAGCACTCTTGCCTGGAAAATCCCATGGACGGAGGAGCCTGGTAGGCTGCAGTCCATGGGGTGGCTAAGAATCGGGCACGACTGAGCGACTTCACTTTCGCTTTTCACTTTCATGCATTGGAGAAGGAAATGGCAACCCACTCCAGTGTTCTTGCCTGGAGAATCCCAGAGACAGCAGAGCCTAGTGGGTTGCTGTCTGTGGGATCGCACAGAGTTGGACACGACTGAAGTGACTCAGCAGCATAATGTATATCACTGGATAAGATATGTGTTTAAAGAGCCTGTCCCATTTAGGTTCTTCCATTTTGCCAATGTTTGGGGCAGTTATAACTCAAACCAAAATAGCAGTGACAATCGTATATGATTGTTGCATCACAAAACGGAGTTAGAGGATTCCAGGGTTTCTGGAAATGGAGGGAAAAAAATATAAAGTAGAGTACCTAAATATGCACGTAAACCTCACACAAAACTCCATATGAACTGTGTGTGCACATGTCAGCTCCAGGAAGCCTCTTAGAAAACTACAGTTAGATGATTGAAACTCTGACCAAAGGTCTCAGCTTCTATCAACACTAGAGGAAACATTGAAGTCTGAATCATATCTAGTTAAAGGGTGTGATTAAAAAATAAAAACAAACAAACAAAAAAACTTTCTACTGAAACTCTGCAATGGGCATGGCTTAGAAATGAAAACTAGATCTTTGGACTAAGTACTATACCTATAGCAAAAGGAAAAGTTGACACAGACATTCTGTAATAATGTATAAAGTCAAGCCTTCTCAAAAACAAAGGAAATCAACAGATAAGTGCCTGATTGATTGAGGTTGTTGCACCCATCAACAGTGCATTGCTTTTGCTGCACTGTAGTAGGATTCTAGGGTAAGAAAGCACCACCATTTGTCTTCACATGAGTTTTTGCAAAGATAAAGGCTTTTACTTTTGATAATGTCCAATTTCCTATTTCTTTTCTTTTGTGGATTGTGCTGGTGATATTAAATCTGAGAACTCTGACCATCCCTAGGTCATGAAGACTTTTTCTTTTATTCTTCCTTAAGAAAAGTTGGGGACCATCCATGGAATTGATTGTTACTTTGTCAAAAATCAGCTAGACATGTTTTTATGGTTCTATTTCTAGGTTTTCTATTCCATTTATTTATTCACCTATTCCTCTGCCAATATCATAGTGTTCAGATTATTATAGTTATATAGTAGGCATTAGTATTGTAGAGTGATTCCTCCTACTTTATCCTTCTTTATCAATAACTAGCTATTCTAGGTCCTATAAATTTCCATGACAATGTTAGAAAAATCTAGTCTATATTTATTTTAAAAAGCCTACTGGGATTTTGATTGGAATTGATATACTTGGGGCTAGCATATTTTGTTAAAAGAGACCGGTATGGATATCCTTGACTCATTCTTGATTTTGGAGGAAATATGTTTAGTCTTTCACTACAAAGAATCTTTTTTTTTTTTTGTAGGTGCTCTTTATGAAGTTGAGAAAGCTCTCCTCTATTCCTAACTTCTAATTGCAGAAAGTTTTCTTTTTTTAATTATAAATGAGAATAAGGTTTTGTTAAATGCTCTTTCTGTGTTAATATGTTTTTTTTTTTTCTCTAGGCTGTTGATATGGTGAATTACATTGACTGATTTTAGAATGCTGAAACAGCTATGCATATATGAAATAAATTATACTTGGTCATAGTATATAACAGTTTTTATATACTTTTTATATACTATTTGCTGATAATTTGCTGATAATCTTTGCATTTATGAAAAATATTGATCTTTTTTCGCTTATAGTTTTCTTCTTTTTTTCTTTTTACACTATCTTAGGTTTTAGTATCAAGGTAATACTGACTTCATAAAATGATGTGAAAACTATTCTCATCTCTCTACTTTCTGGAGCATACTGTCAGTGTTCAGTGACAAAAATCTGTGTTGATTCTAACTCAAATATTTGGTAGAATTCTCCAGTGAAATGATCTGGATCTCAAAATATCTTATTCAGAAGTTTTCAATTTAGAATTTACTTCTTTAATTGTATTAGCTTGACGCATATCTATTTCAGCTTGGTTGAGTTATAGTAGCTAGTAACTTTGAAGGAATAAGTCACTTCTACAAGATTACATGTATTTTTGTTTGTAGTATTCCCTTATTACCACTTAATCATTGAATGATCTATAGTGATAGCTCCTATTTTATTCTTTTCTCTTATTTTCTTGCTATTTTTCTTTTTATACTAATATAGCTGCTATTTTATACTAATATAGCTGCTATTTTATACTAATATAGCCACTAATATGCTATTTCTATTTATGTCTGCATGATATATATATTTCCATTATTTTATTTTCAGCCTATGTCATTCAATTTGATATGAATTTCTTTTAAATAGCAGGTATGAGTCACTTTTTCAACCACTGTGAATTTCTGCTTTTTATTTGATATATTTACACAATTTACATTGAAGTTATTGATATGTTACTCCTTCGATTGGCCACTTTATTTTTTTTTCTGTTAATTTCCACTGTTTCTTGTTTCTCATTTCTCTTTTCTTGCCTTCTTATGTATTATTAACATATTAGTGACCAGAGATATATTAACACAGGCTTTTGTTACCTGAACATTATTGACCAGAAACATTGCAATATTCACTCATATAACAAATTGCTGGTCACAGGCGTTAGTTTCTGCAAAAATACCCCCAGTCAATAATGAGTTAAATATATTCCGAAATTTCATTTTGAATTATTTTAGTGTTTTTGAGAGTAGCGCTTTGAACTTTTTTCTTTATAGTTGGTCTCGGTATTAAAGTATGTGTATGTGATTTAACACATTTTTTTTGTTATCAACATTTTGCCACTTCAAGTAAAGTATGGAAATCTTACTTCCTTCCATTTGGGTTGTTTTGCTACTGTTATTTCACAGTTGATAAGCTATTTCATCATGCTATAAACTAACAATCACATATCCTCATATTTTTCTTCACCACATGACCTGATTTCTTCTGTTACTTCCTTCTCTACAACACTACATATTCAAAACAGTCAGACTTTTCAGAATCAAATAAGAACAAAACTCTTAGATGGCAGGGCTTTATAAAGAGTAGGATCAATTTCTCATAACAAAATCAGTATGGGGGCAGCCTCATCAGCATATCTGGCATTTTACTACACTAAACGATAGAAAGAAACCCCCAGTGTATGCAATTCTGTGAGCAAGTCTGAATTTTTAGTTGAGGTATGATAATGCAAATGGCAACCCACTCCAGGACCCTTGCCTGAGAAGTCTCATGGACAGAGGAGCCTGGTGGGCTGCATTCCATGGGGTCGCAAAGAGTCAGGCACGACTGAGCAACTAACACACTTAGCCCTTCATTCAGGAGCAGGCAATGGCAACCCACTCCAGTACCCTTGCTGGAAAATCCCATGGACAGAGGAGCCTGGAAGGCTGCAGTCCATGGGGTTACTGAGGGTTGAACACGACTGAGCGACTTCACTTTCACTTTCATGCATTGGAGAAGGAAATGACAGCCCACTCCAGTATTCTTGCCTGGAGAATCCCAGGGACGGGGGAGCCTGGTGAGCTGCCGTCTATGGGGTCGCACAGAGTCAGACACAACTGAAGCGACTTGGCAGCAGCGGCAGCAGCCCTTCATTCCACCCCAGGATATGCAGCATGTGCTGCTTTGGTAACTTGCCCAAATGTTCTCCTTGGAAGACCAAACACTTCTGTCTTTTTCGGGTTCTTTGTAAATGATCTCATCCTCATTCTAGCAATTGCTGCATCCAGATGTGCCTCCCGATTGCAAACAGATTTCTAGCGAAAGCATCTGGGCCAGCCATGATCAGGCAGGCAGTTGTTTCTGAGTCAGTTATGTGGTTAAATGGATAATGGACTGTCTGGACTGCCTAGGTCTTCTGAATGTCAATTTCCTCTGATGCAAATTTTCAAGTAATTTATTCTTTTGTTGCTATTGTGGATAGCATTTCTGCTGCAATCCCCTCACATGACTCCAATCTATTTAAGGTGATGGGGGAAAGCCTCACATTCTGATTTATATCTGATCTGCAGAAAAGCCTGGATTTAAAAGGTGTTTGTGTTTGTCATTCACTTTTTAAAATATCAATATCAATCAGATATGTGCTTCTCTGTTCTCCGTTTTCTTACTTCCCTTTTTTGCATCACAAACATTTGTTTTAATTATGGTCCTTACACATGTTTTTGTGGGCTAGCAAGGACTTCAGCTGCTAACTAAATTATTCTAATATGCCAGGAAACCACACCCCTATTTTGGAAGCATTAAGCAAATTGAAAAGGTATCTTGATTAAAAATCAAAACTCAAGCAGTTAATAGCTGTGCAGCCCCCAGAGGTACATTTTGTTTCAGTGGTGGCCACAAATGTGGACAGAAATCATTCTGATTTATTGGGAGTGAGATAGAAATTTCTGATTACTATCCTGTCTCTGCATGAAACCAATCTCCTTAGAAAGACCATTTGAATCTGGGAAATAGAGGGCAAATGTAAATATGAGTGGAGGTTAAAACTGTCGCTATGAGTATGAAGTCATAAATTACGCAGCCTGAAGATTCATTATGTTGTTTTTGTCACCAATCTCCTGAGCATTATTACCAAAAAATCTAGAAAAATAAAAGAAAATGAGATTTAAAACAGTGAAAATTCTTCTACAAGAAAATTGGGTTTATTGTAGCATTTCCTGAGAAGATTGCCTCAATGTAAAATACACTGCTCACATGACACTTTTTAGATGGTTATAGCTGAAAAATACTTTATTTTTACTTTTTTAGCTTATAACTTGTTTGACTTTCAAAGGACATTATTCTTTCTTCACTTATCAAAAACTATTATGATAGTTTAAAGGAAACAATCTATTATTTTGAAGAACAGAGTATTATTTTAAAATATATAAAGATTTGAATTCCACTAGATTTTTTTTAAGCTAGTCACCTGATATAGTTACTTCAGGTATGTTTGAAATATCTAGTTTACATTTAAACACATTTAAATCAACACATGTATGCACTGATGGCTTTATTCACTAATTCATGAAGATTCATTTGAATCCTTTGCAGACAATTTCAGCTGGAATCATGTGACCCAGAGAAAGTTACTTTAGCCCTTAGGATTTCAGTTTTCTCAACTGAAAACTGGAAATTATGATACCCAAACTTCCCAATCTGCAGAGTTTTGTGAAGGCCGATTTTAACTATGAGTTTCAACTGGTTTTTTAACTTTGAAGGGGCTATCAAAGAACAGTGAGGATGAAAAGAAAGAGGAGGATAAAACTGTCAGGACAAAGGACATTTATCAGATTTTATTTGCCTTCTATTTTCTAGATATGAATATCATTTTATACTCAGTTTATAGTTAGAATATTAGAAGTTTCTATGCTTAAAGAATCCAAGGATCATTGTAAATGAAAGTTTTTTTTTAGTAGTGCCATAATCCAGCTTTATCTTCCTTTAATATTGTATAGAATCAGGAACACGCCCTACATAAAAAATCCAACTGAGTTTTGTTAATGTCAAACGAAGCAGAAGAAGTATTTCTAAGTCAGAGTTTGGAATTAGAGTATTCACTTAAATTTTCCTTGGGCGTCATCTAGACAATTTTTTTTTTCTCAGTAAAGGTGGAAAATACCCAGTGAATGCCAGCTTCCTGGCTCAGAAGGTTAATACTAGTTCTGAATTTCTGAATAGGACTCTTAGGGCAAGCCAACTGGATATCTGCCTTGAGAGATTAAATGGAACAGTCCATTGGATCTTGTATGAAACATACTAACCATAAGCCAGACAAACTGCATATTCATACAAGCCATCTAGCAATTTGTTTTATATCTAGCATTTCTTTTTGACTACTTCCTAGAGTTTTCATCTTTCTCCTTACATTACCCATTAAAATTCTTATATGTCTTTTCCCCGTGAGATCTATTAACATATTAATCATAGTTACTTTATATTTTCTGTCTGATAACCACAAAATCTGTATCATATCAGAGTCTAGTTCTGATACTTGTTTTATCTCTTAAGAATATACTTTTTCTCACCTAGTAATATTACTTATAGGTTTTTGCTAAAAGCTTAATATACTATATTGGATAATAAGGATAGTGAGGCTTTCGTGGGAATATTTATGTTAATGTAGCTAGTAGCTGGTCTGTGTTTAGTGTTTGCTGTAGCTAAATGTGCCTGAGGTTTCAAAGTCCTCTAGTGTTTTATCTGCTTTGCTACCTTTGGATTTCCCTAAAACTCCTCCGCAGATATAGTCTGTGTCTTGCAGATCTTTTAGCTGTAACTTGTATTTTTGATCAAATTCCTAAGTCCATGGCCATGTGGCACTTGCAAGGGTAGAAGTGAGGGATGCTCAGACTTAAGGAAGACATAAATTTGCTCAAGCTAGGTCCTCAGATGAAACCAGGTTGTAACCAAACAAACCAAAGGCCAGGATGTAGAGAGTGGACTGTGGCCAGAGCTAGAGTGGGTCTGGCTTGATTGAAACTGAAGGAAAACTGTTAGTTTTTAGTTTCTGCATTTGCCTTTGAATCCTGATGTGACTTCTTTCCCCCAAAGTTCCTAATTAAAGAATAAAATTTTAACTGGTTTAAAAAAATAGTTCAAAGAGAGGGGACTAAGGTCAGCTCTGAGAGTTTGAAGTCTATACTTGTATACACCTCTGTAAACTGTAAACTGGGCTTCCTAGGTGTCTCAGTGGTAAAGAATCCTCCTGCCAATGCAGGAGATGTGGGTTTGATCCCTGGGTTGGGCAGATCTCTCGGAAAAGGAAATGGCAACCCATCTCAGTATTCTTGTCTGGGAAATCCCATGGACAGAGGAGCCTGGTGGGCTATAGTCCACGGGGTTGCAAAAGAGTCAGACATGACTTAGTGACTAAACAACAACAAAACTTGACTCAGAGGGAGAGGGAGAGGGTGGGATGATTTGGGAGAATGACATTCTAACATGTATACTATCATGTGAATTGAATCGCCAGTCTGTGTCTGACGCGGGATGCAGCATGCTTGGGGCGGGTGCTTGGGGATGACCCAGAAAGATGTTATGGGGAGGGAGGTGGGAGGGGGGTTCATGTTTGGGAATGCATGTAAGAATTAATGATTTTAAAATTTAAAAAAAAAAAAAAAGAAAAGAAAAAAAAACAAACAAAGCCATGCTAATGAAGCCAAGGTCTTAGGTTTCAGCGAAGCAGTCACCATCTTGCATTCTGTTAGCTACAGATGTATCTGCTTTTCTGCAAATATTTGTCCTTAGTCAGAAGAGTAACTATGTGTAAGTATAAGAATGAAGTAATGTAGGTCCAGCCTTATACCTGAAAAATGTATATATATATATATTTATATATATATATATGTGTGTGTATAATAAAAAAGTAGCATAGTTCCATAGCATTATAAAATATTATTGATTAACTAAAAGACAAAGATGATATTTGGATTTAAGAATAGGACATTTTCTTTAGTAAAGGAAAATAAATGATTTATATGATTTCTATAAAGAAATAAAACTGGAGTTTTATTTTAGAAAGACAGTTTTAGATGGCACTATTTCTTATATATTAAATAAAACTCTTTATAGCTCTGTCAACTATACAATAAAAGAAGATTTTTTTCCAAAAAAATAAAAAATAAAAAAAATAAAGTTACTCATTTTTAAAATGCAGTAAAGTTTTATAAGATGAAAAAAAGGGAGCAAGAAGCAAGAGAGAACAGCCTATAAAATCACTGTCACCACCACCCCACTACACTGCATGGGTCCAGTTTTATAATTGAGACTTGACTTGGGTAAACCCAGGAGCACTTCATTGTACAGAAACTCCCTTTCCTAGTCCTCTTTTTTTCTGTTTGAAAGGAACATCATCTGTCTACACCTATCTGTAGACAGAGGGCTGCCGGACAGACTAAGTCAGGAAATATGGGAGGAAAAATATAGCTAATTCATGGTATGATGAGTTATTATTTGAGTTTTGATCCTCTTATCCTGTCCACCTGTTCTTATTTAGTTTTCAGAATCCTCCAATAAGCTATATTTGCTTTTAGGTCCAATTAGAGAAAAAAGAAGAGAGAATGTCCTTCTTCCATTTTAATTATATTCAGCCTCTTTTTAAAATGGCACTTGTGTTTGTCACTCAGGAGTATCCCTATTACTTCACTTAATTAGAAGGTAGAGAATCTCAGAATTGCTTTAGTAATGAATTTATGATTTCACTTTATCCATATTTTGCCAGTTGGAATTAACACTGGAAAAAAACAAACATGCACTTCCTCTCTCCCCCTCCACCATATATACATACCTAGCTGAGGATAAATAAGAGACCTTATTTTTTCCATATTTCATGTCCTGTGGAATTGGTCTCTGAAGGATATATGGAGTCCTCTTATCTTTTGAAAATTTTCAATACCCTCCCCCTAACTTCCTAGATAAAAATCATTATCTTGTTTGATTTTTATCCTAGATAAAAATCATTATCTTCCTAGATAAAAATCATTATCATATTTTTCACATTATGAGGGCCTTTTCTAATCCTGTGCATATGACTAAAGCAAATCTTGACTGTTGGTAGGAGAAGGAAATTTGGGATTTTCATCTTTATCAGAGTGGACATCTGTAATGTAAACATTTCTTGCTATTGAGAGTACGAATAACCTCTAAAAGAATTATGAAATAGACTAAATACACAGAAGTGACTAATGTTTGTTACATTAACAAACGCATTCTCATCTACATGAAAAAAGAAAAGTCAATCCAGGAATTGAAAGTAAACAATAACCACCACAACCATTAATTGCGTGCTTACTCTGATAGTAAAATAGGTTCTGCATGCATGCCATCTCCTTTGTCCTCTCCAAAATGAAGTTTCGAATAATTAAGTCCTATATCCATCAGACAGAGAATGAGTTTAGAGAGCTGAGTCAACTATATCACCTATGGATCACATCCTAAGTTTGTTTGCTCTCTATTTTTCTATACTACTTTTAGGAATCACGTACACCTGTTACTACATGAATTATCTGGCAATTTGCCAAAAATTATTGTGAAAAGAAATATTCCAACTATGTACTTGTTTGTTTAAATATTTCTGTTGTTGTTGAGAGTGTTATAAAATACATTGAGAATGTCTTCTTAGGTCAGCCTCCAAAGGCAATAGAAATAGAATTAAACAAATAAATGAGACCTAATCAAGTCTATAAGTTTTTGCACAGTAAAGGAGATCATAAATAAAATGAAAAGATAACCTATGTACCAGGAGAAAATATTTGCAAATGATGTGCAGATAAGGACTTAATTTCCAAAATATACGAACTCATAGAACTCAATAACAGCAACAACAACAAAAACAAGCAACCCAATTGAAAAATGGGCAGAAGACCTAAATAGACATTTCTCCAAAGACATACAGATGGCCAGGAGCCACATGAAAAGATGCTCATCATGGCTAATTATTAGAGAAATGCACATCAAAACTACAATAAGGTACCAACTCACATTATTTAAAATCATCATCATTAAAAAGCCTACAAATAACAAATGCTGGAAAAGGTGGGGAAAAAAGAAAACCCTCCTACTGCTGCAGCCTATGTAAAACAATGTGGAGTTTACTCATCAACCTGAAAATACAGTAACTATACGATACAGCAATCCCACTCCTGGGCACGTATCCAGACAAAACTACAATCTGAAAAGACACATGCACCCCTGTGTTCACTGCAGCACTATTTACAATAATCAAGACTGGAAACAACCTAAATGTCCACTGACAGATGAATGGATAAAGAAGATGAGGTGCAAATATACCATGGAATATTATTAGCCATTAAAAAGAATGAAATAATGCCATTTGCAGCTACATGGATAGACCAGAGATTATCATACTAAGTGAAGTAAGTTAGAGAAAGACAAATACCATATGATATCACTTATATGTGGAATCTACAATACAACACAAATGAAGGTATCTAGGAAATAGAAACAGACTCAGAGTCGTAAAGAACAACTGCGGTTGCCAAAGGAAGAGGGTGTTGGGGAGGGAGGGATTGAGAATTGGGGATTTGCAGATGCAAACTATTATATATAGGATGGATAAACAGCAAGGTCCTCTGTAGAGCACAGGTTATTGTATTCAATATCATGTGATAAACCAAAATGGAAAACAATATGAGAAAGGATATATATATATAATTGAATCATTTGCTACATAGCAGAAATTAACACAACAATGTAAGTCAATAAAATTTGCTTCAATAAAATTTTTAAAAAATAAACTACATTGAGAAAATTTTTTATTGTAATTCCATCCAGGCTTCTGAGAAACTACTTTTCTTCAAAAGATACTCTACCATAGGTGAGAATCATAATTGCCTAGAACACTGTTGAAATAACTCTGTCTGGGAGAGGCCACTAGAAGCTGTATTTTGAAAAAATAAAAATAAAGCTTCCAGGTGGTCTGCTGCCCATCAATATGAAGCCTCTGGCTTAGATAAATTAATGATATCACTTGAAAAATGAAGCAATATGGTTTCTGAATCTATAGCTATTGTTACTAATATGGTATCTAGGAATATAATTGAGCTTATCTCTGACTTTCGATAGAAAAAATATTACATATTTAGTTTCTTTAGCCTCTAACTGAAAATTTGTATTTTTTGGACAGAAAATATAATCAAGCTACAGTATAACCGAGCAACACATGTGACTTTGTCACTAATAAGAACCGCAGATACCATGTCTGTAGTTTTTTCTATTACATTACAATTGCGTAGGTACATATATATCACTAATGTCATTGCTGGGGAAGAAGAAATTTTCCTCTACCCTTCTAAGTTTTTCTGGCTAATCTAAAAATTCAGTTGGCATATAGCAGATTAATAGGGAAAAAGCACAAAAGTTTATAACATTCACATGGGAGAGATATAGGATAACTAAGTAACTCATCAAAACGGCTAAAAATTTTCACCTTAAATACCATCTTTGGTTAAAAACAAAAGATCTCCGAGTAGTGCTTTGGGCATTCAAGTGGGAGGAAGGCAATTCATATGAAGATAAAAAAACAAATTTTTGATTAAAAAAGAAATGTTTGTTGGATACCCGGCAGAGACAATGGGGACTAAAGGAAGAATTTTAACAAACAGACTTTGTAGGGTTCCTCCCTGTCTGCCTGCTAGTTCATACAATAGCTCTTTAGGGTGATGGCTCCCTTCCTGGGGAAGGTCCTTGAGTTACATTCCTTAAGCAGTTAGGGAGAAAGTCAAAATTTCTTCCTGAGTCTTTGTGGCCTTGATTGTTTTCAACTTGAAATAATATGCATGCCAAAGACACATTTTGGGGTGGTAAATCTTGTTCCCCTATATCATCACTATTTTGAAATTATAATTGCTATTATAACACAGACCTGATCACTTAATATTTCAATTAAAGAAGAAACCCACAAATAATTAGATTACAAATTTACATTTTTAAATATTTTCATCTGTATATTAAACATATTGTTTTCCTTTGTAATCCTATCCATTTTAGTTTATGTGTTTGTCAAGTATTCTGAGAAAAAATTCTTAGACTTAAGGACACTCTTCATGGGGGTACAAGACACAAATTGTTTAAGATAGCCTATTGTAGAGATAATTCTACTGAGCAAATAATGGTCATTTTACAAAGTAGGACAGACAAGGCAGCCTGAGCTGTACTATTTTTGCATAGTAAATACTTCACATATTTACATGCCATTCCCCCTCACTCCCATCAAATCCCAAACAATAATCTCTGTAGCTACTCATTGTACACATATTGAAGGAATATTCCACTGTATTTTATACTGGTTAATAGATTTTGGAAAAAGAGTTAAAATCAAGAAAAAAGGTAAGAGATAAAAATAACTGCAGAGAAATGTCAGCCAAGAAAATTTAAAAGAGGATGAGATGGGAAAGAAAGAAAAATGACTGAAACCAAAAAAGAGGTAGATGTCTTCATTTTCCATTTCCTCCATTTGATAGCTTCAGATCTCCTATTTTTGAACATCTCACAATCAGCTGTATGACTGAGCGACTTCACTTTCCCTTTTCACTTTCATGCATTGGAGAAGGAAATGGCAACCCACTCCAGTGTTCTTGCCTGGAGAATCCCAGGGACAGGGAGCCTGGTGGGCTGCCATCTATGGGCTCACACAGAGTTGGACACGACTGAAGTGCCCTAGCAGCAGCACAATCACCTGAAAAACAATTGCCTACCACCTCCTTTGCTCCTGAGCTCATCTTGTATTACACTGAGATTTCTATCATGTTTTGTATGTTTAATAAGTTATATTTTTTAATAATTGAAATATTTGCAAAAATTCTCATTTAAAATCAACTCTCTTTCCCCATGCACAACAACCCTTTTAAATAAAAATGTCACCTTGGAATGGTCCATAAATAACGATATTTCTTTAGTATTTATGTATTCCATTTGTGTAATAGTTTACATCTAATTCCTTCTTATAGTTGTTTTTGTGTTTGAAATTCTAAATATTTTCATTTTTTGAACCCCTAAAGAATATAACTTATTAATTTAGAATGATACTATTTCTAATTTCCATGCATAAACCAAATAACTTCCCACCTCCTGCGACAGAGATTCTGTTTATTCTACTCCCTTGTTTGAAAAAAAAAAAAATTAACTGCAGTATCTAAAGCCCTAAAGGAAAATTTTTCAATGTGAAATTATAATGGAATGAAAGAGTCTTACTGCCAAAAGTAGCTTCATTTCAATTTATGAGAAATAATAAATCAATCATTAAAATGAAAACTATGCATGAATAAAATCAAGAGACAAGAACTGTGACAGCATTTTAAATAAACTTTTTACCAATCCTCAAAAGCCCAATACTTATTGTTTATGCAATTGGTGTTTTTATACAACCTTGTATTGAAACTCCCTAATTATGCTGTAGTTGAATTACAATTAATATGTAAATAGAAACATAAAACCAGGTTTATCCCATGTAGCAATCTGTACCAGCACACATCCTTCACAGTCCTCTTGGAAAATCTCCTGGGTTGCTTAGGCATTCTACTTTTCTCTTCTTTCAGTTTTAGCAATCTGGTTGGCAAAGCTAACTCAGTGCAGGATATGCTACTACTGTAGCCTGTTTACAAACCTTTAACATTTTTCCTACCCCTCTCACTCAACAACACTAAAAGGGATCAGTATTTCAGGCAGAATTGAATTTTGATCATATTCACTTTATAGGCAAGCTTTTTTGTTGCTGTTATTGTTTGTTTGCCTTTATTTCCAAAAATTATAATGATTAAATGAATCGTTTTTGGCAGGGCATAGTAGCAAATTCTGGCCTAAAATTCTAAGGCTTAAAACACAACCTAAAGATTTTATGCGAGTCACATGATAAATCGAGAATTTGAGGCTGTGCTTAAGTATTGTGTGTGCGTGTGCGCTCAGTTGTGTTGGACTCTGCAACCCTATAGACTGTAGCCCACCAGGCTCCTCTGTCCAAGGGATTTTCCTGGCAACATACTGCAGTGGGTTGCCATGCCCTTTTCCAGGGGATCTTCCCCACCCCTGGATCCAGCCCACGTCTCTTGTGTCTCTTGCCTTGTCAGGTGGATTCCTTATTGCTGTGCCACCTGGGAAGCCCATGCTTAAGTATTACAGCCCTCTTAAACTCTATTTCTTCTGATTGCTCTCTATTTTTAGGAATATTTAAGCCTAAAAAAATGGTCTCTGTTATCTACTATTATGCTAATGTACCAGCTATGTGGAATTACTTGGAAATTTATTTTGAGTTTAGTGTAGCAAACATAATAAAATGAGTAATATTAGAAATCAGTAAGAAAACTAATAGACTGATTAAATTATACCATTCTGTCCTTGGCTGCCTGGCAAATCCACATCCTTTCTGGTCATAAATCCTGATCCCCTGAGCTCAGGGATTGGCACATTTTCCTACACTGAACCAATTACAATGCCCTTTATGCTGTCTGTGATGTTTGGGTCAGGGTTAGAAATATGACTTAAACATGGCAAGTTAGCAACTTTGAAAAAAATATTAGTTGTAAAGTATCTTGGTAATCTTTTTCTCATTAAATAAAGGGAATGTGGATGTTTGAGATGTATGGGATGAGCTGAATGTATGAGTTGTTTAGTTACTCGGTCATGTATGACTCTTTTGTGACCCTATGGACTGCAGCTTGCCAGGCTCCTTTGTCCATGGGATTTCCCAGGCAAGAATATTGGGGTGAGTTGCCATTTCCTTCTCCAGGGAATTTTCCCGACCCAGAGATCGATCCCAGGTCTCCTGCATGGGCAAGTGGATTCTTTACTCCTGAGCCACCAGGGAAGCTGGAATGTATGGATGGCTTAAGGTAAATTTGTCTGTCACCATCTTTAGTAGTTGTGTTCTTTTAGTGGTGACAGATTCATCACAAGCATCTTTAGATATCAGACAAATTGATACACAAGTTTTCCATCCACATAATTCTTTTAGTTTTCTAAGAAACTAAAGAAAGAAAACTCCCATCAACTGGGGCCTAAATCTGAATTATAGTTTCATGTGATAGGTTAGCAAGAAAAATTGCAGCATTTGCAAGAGTTGGGAATGGCACTTGGAAATTAAGATTTCATGCATACAGCTCAAAAGCGACTATTTAATGGGGAATTCTCAGTTACTGTACTTAATATTTATGAATAGCCATAAATATTGAAATATCTTTGTTTAGACCCAAGATTTGGAAAATAGTCATTAAGCTTTTCTGATGTTCTCTAAGTACCTAATTCATGGTATAAACTATGGGGGAGGCATTAGGCATATCAGCCACATTAATCTAGTGAAATTCTGTTTTGATTCTTAAATCTGCATTTATCTGTCTGCTTTTTTTGCAATTACTTGTCAGCTTCCTACTTTTTAGCGATAACATATCAAAACATTTAAGGAAATTAATTATAAAGAAAAATCACTAATTTTTATATTTATTCATGTTGGGCAAATGAGTACCAGGAAGAAATGGCTGACCCCCTAATTAAGAAAAATAGACAGTTTTACTAAGCAGTTATTCTTTGGATTCAAATTATGCTCTTGGGGTCATCATATTAAAGAGTCAGCCCAATCATTGCCAAATATTCACATGGACTTATGATTTCAGCTGCATATCTAAGAAAATTCAGAAAACTAAAACTGTAAAGAAATATTTTTATTCATTATTTTTTTCTCTTGAAAAACTGTAGTGCAGTCAATATGGAGAGAGGTTTTTAATTTTTTTCTATTAAGAAATGGCAGAAGATGAAAAATTTTAAATGTTTAAGCCAACAATTATGGTTTTACAGATATTTAATAAAATTCAAAGAACCAACACACTAAAAAATTCCATTTAAATATTTAAACACAAAATAAAAACTATTGCTAGATAGTCTAAAGCTTTTGGACAAAATTCCTGCCATATTACTCATAAACATGGGGTTCAGTAAATAGTCTCTCTGCAATTGTTTATTTGACCAGTCAATAAATGCTCCATTCTTTGCAACAACTGTATTTCAACTCTTGGGCAATTAATATGTCTCCCCAAGGAAATAGAATATGAAATATATTATCTTATGAGAATCCGTTCTACAACATATTGCACATTCACATTCATACAATGTCAGAAATATCAACTCCTCGTAGATCACCCTGAATTCTCTCTATACTTTTAAGTTGTTATTTTAATTGGTAAGTTGTGTCTGACTTTTTTGTGATCCCATGGACCGTAGCCCCGCAGGCTCCTCTGTCCATGGGATTTCACAGGCAAGAATATTGGAGTGGGTTGCCATTTCCTTCTCCAGGGTATCTTCCCGACCCAGAAATTGAACCTGTGTCTCTTGCATTGATAGGCAGATTCAGTTACCACTGCACCATCCAGGAAGCCCCTTTTTTAAAAAGGTCTTTGTATTTTCTCTGTAGAATCAGCAGCTTCTGCTGCAATGTCTCTTTGACTGGTCTATGATATCTCTGATTATAAAAGGAGACCAAAAAATGGCTTAAATAAGGAATGGAGAGAAGAGAAAATAGACTTTAAGAATAATCATTTGGTTATTTTTCTTTATAAATGATGAAATTACATGTTGTTCCATGCTGCTGCTGCTGCTGCTAAGTTGCTTCAGTCGTGTCCGACTCTGTGACCCCACAGATGGCAGCCCAACAGGCTCCCCCACCCTTGGTATTCTCCAGGCAAGAACACTGGAGTGGGTTGCCATTTCCTTCTCCAATGCATGAAAGTGAAAAGTGAAAGTGAAGTCACTCAGTCATGTCCAACTCTTAGCGACCCCATGGACTGCTGCCTAGCCGGCTTCTGCGCCCATGGGATTTTCTTGGCAAGAGTACCGTAGTGAGTTGCCATTGCCTTCTCTGATGTTGTTCCATCATTTCAGTTCAGTTGCTCAGTAGTGTCCGACTCTTTGTGACCCCATGAATCGCGCGGATGTACACAAATTGGTAGACCTCTATGTGTCCACATGGTAGAGATGATTTCAATTCTGCATTTCTGATTCTGATAACAGATAGGACCATCTTTAGTTAGGCACAAGAGTCCTGAGCCCCTGCAGGTTTTAGGGCTTAAAATGAAACTGAATCAAACTCACTATGAGAAGAGCAAATTTATAACTGCTTATGTGTGCAATGAACATCCCGTCATCGTTGTAGGACCTCAGCAAAAATGTAAATCATGGACTTTCACATGCCCTTCAGTCATTACTATTCCCCAAAGCACAGAGAGTCAGGTAGATCAGTTCTGTTACTAGCCAGGACAATACTTAAGGAGCTTAATCTACATCTCAATGCTTTTCTTGATATGAAGGGAATTGTATGTTTGCCAGGCTTGAAGAGATCATATCAATCTTTCATCTCTGTATTTCTAGGAACTGCGGGTCACATGGAATGTATTCAATGTATATATCCTAAAGAGGACATAGTAAAATACTGTCAAAATTAAAAGGAAAATTAACTGTTATGTATTCTGCTTCTTTCTTTGTTCATTTATGAATTTTCCACCATTCATTATTAACTTCAATATATGAAGATATTCAGTCATGTAGGAGTCACCAAGTTGGCGTTTTCCATGACAGTCTGCTTTACTTAGCACCTAACTGTGTCTAAGGAGGGCATATATTCTTCTTTTCAATATTTATATAAGTCCAATGCAAACATCAAACTAACTCACTTTAATTTAGTATTCAGGGCTAAGTGAAATGTTTCTCAAATTCCTTTTTAATGGTTTCATTTTTATTCAGTTATCTCTATGTGATTTAGTTATATGTCTTTTTAGAAGAGTATTCCAAGGGTAATATTTTATAAGTCCAAGTATATCTAAAATAAAAGCATCCATGAATTCTTAACTTAAAGATCTGTGACATATATAAATATGAAATCATCTTAGGTGGCATTGAAAACCCTAATGCACCTAAAGAATCTCTATTGATTTCAGCACAGTGTTAACTTTAATGACTAATTACATAAATAGCACTTATTGTGTCACTGAACCATGAAATTGTAAATCTTTTCCTTCCATTAGTCTCTTTGATCAAAATGGTTGAATAGCCTTATAAGTTTACAAATCATATCAACAACATTCAGAATTTATTATATCTCGATGGAATCAATTCAATAAATAAAATATAATTCTAGTCAATGACATTTTGTATCATTCAATGCATTTGAAACTCTTCAGTATGTTTAAACAATTGATTTTCAACAGGATGTAATCTGGCATTGATAGTCTATACTGCTGCTGAATAGTTCTTAAGGAATTATTTATCTTGCTATGGAAGTATTTCAAAGCTCCTTCTAATTGCTTTAGCATCTTTCATGACATATAATTACAATATGTAAAACAAGCTACCCCTTCTCTCTAGGCTTTCCTTATTAAAGAGGTTATCCAGTAATATAATTTATTATACCATTATGGAGCTGACTTTTTATCCATATCTCCAGTCCTTCACTAAATATTTCTATTAGCTTCAAGTCTCTTCTTGATATTTCCAACTGGATGAGCCACCAGAACTTCAAAGTCATCATATCCAAAAGAGTTTATTTTCCCACAAATCCTGTTCTCTCTCTTGATTTCCTAAGACTAATTACCCAAGTTTGAAATTTTGGTGCAATCATTGATTCTTTTCTTTTTTGCCTTCCTATTATTGTATCTGGTATGATGTATTAATACATTCCATTACTTGCCAAATTCTTTTGATCTATCATTCATAAAATCAAGGCATTTGCGATTCATTTTCTTTTGTCTGGCCAAATGTCATAACCTGTGTTCTGGACCCTACCTCTTTTTTCATCTCTCAGCTAGGTCCAAGATGGCTTGAGAAAACAAGGAAACCATGAAATGATTGCCTCTGTCACAAGAGATCTGGAATTGTGTTTATGTAAAACTATCACTTTGCAGAGTATCTTTTTCCTTTAAAGAAACCTCTACACTATCAAAAAGAAGGAAAAAATAAAACAGAGTAGCATGTCTACTCATGATCCTTTCACGAAACTATATAAAATAGTAAGGATATAGGGTAATGCTGAAAGCCAGCTCTGAAATAAATCTCTGGGTGATATGTAAGATATATAATAACATAAACTGCATCTTTTGTCAAGCCTCAAGAGCTTATATTACATAGGTGTAATAAATATAAGTTAAAGTGAAAGTCGCTCAGTCATAGCTGACTCTTTGCAACCCCATGGATTATACAGTCCATGGACTTCTTCAGGCCAGAATACTGGAGTGGGTAGCCATTCCCTTCTCCAGGGGCTCTTCCCAACCCAACCCATTGCAGGCAGATTCTTTACCAGCTAAGCCACAAGAAATCCCAAATATAACTTAGGTTAAGGGTAACAGGTCCTATGCATTAAGATGCATAAATGTATTTTTACTAAAGCAAAAAAAAAAAAAAAAAAAAAGCAATAAAATACTGCTGCTGCTGCTGCTGCTATTAAGTTGCTTCAGTCGTGTCCGACTCTGTGCGACCCCATAGATCAACTCCTCCGTCCCTGGGATTCTCCAGGCAAGAACACTGGAATGGGTTGCCATTTCCTTCTCCAATAAAATACTAAATAATCATAAATCCCTATTTAAAAGTGCTTCAATAGCTTCTCATAGAACTTGGCTTTCTAACTCTATTTCCTCTATTAATTCTTTAGTTCGTCAATTGTAAATTATCCTATCAGATGGATATTCAAAAATCAAACATGTTGAATTCTACTGGCTACTAGAATTTAAACTAAAGGTCCATAGGTAAAGAAGGAATAATGCTTTTCAAAGCTGTCTGGCTGAAACATGTGCATCATTGGCCAATTCCATTCCAAATACAAAGTCATCTGGAAAATTCATCTAGTTAGCTGAATATAGGGGCTTCCCTTGTAGCTCAGTCAGTAAAGAATCTGCCTGTAAGGCAGGAGACCTGGGTTGATTCCTGGGTTGGGAAGATACCCAGGAGAAGGAAATGGCAACCCACTCCAGTATTCTTTCCTGGAGAATCCCATGGACAGAGGAGGCTGGTGGACTACAGTCTATGAGGTCACAAGAGTCAGACACGACTTAGCGACTGAACCACCACCAGCTGAATATAAAATCACTAAATTTACCCAAGTGAAAGATACAGAGTCACTTTTGGACATAAAAAGCGAGGGCACTCTCAGTAGCTAAATCCATTTGGTTTCACTTCAGATGTCTTAGAGATACATTCCTTATTTTCTTTATCTCTGTTATCTATTCTAATTTAATCATTCTAATTTAATTTCAACTGATTACAGTAGACTCCTTTTTTAATATACTCTTTTAAAATTTAATTTAAAAAATTGAGGTAAAATTGAAAATATATTAGCTTCAGGTGTACTACATAATGATTAGATATTTATATATATTGCAAAATGATCACTGCAGTAAGTTGTTAACATGAGTCACCATGCATCAATCTTTTATTCTTGCAATGAGAACTGTTAAAGTTTACTCTCTTAACATCTTTCAAATATGCAACATGGTATTATTAACCGTAGTTGCCATGCTATATACATTATATCCCTGTGACTACAATAGACTTCTAATGGAATGTTCTACCTCTGAGCCAGGTCCTTCTCCCTTTTTCACCCACAAAGCCACAACTTATTGGATTCTTAGGGTCAGTTATCCAAAGTGAATCATTTGTCATGCAGATTTCAGATTGAAACATTTCTGATGTTTTAGTGGTTATTTATACACTAGAATCTATTCTTCTTTGTTAGACATTTAGAGCACCCTTTGACTTCAATTCCTGTCTTGTAGACTTTCAACTTTACGTCCTTTCTGAGCATATGACATGTAGGTGTATATGCACACACAAGCACATACACAGTTGCTAAGACACAGGAGGATTTATGCTTTAATTTTGGCTATTATCTATTATTTTCAAACTTATCCCATAATATATCCCTAAAGGCATAAACTAATGACAAAATCACCCAGAAAAGTATGGGATACAACCTTTCTTGGCCAATTATCTTGCTCAAGCCATAGTTTCCACTAATTTCTTTTAATTCATTTAAAAAAGCATAGGGTGTCTCCTTTCTACTTCATAATATGCCTAATGTTGTTTGAACTTAGAAAAGATATTTTCAAATTGCTTATGAAATTAACAAAGTAATGTAATTAAAGTATATATATATATGGGTGAGTTTATATATATGTGTGTGTGTATATATGTGTATATATACATATGTATGTGTAACAAAAAAATGCATCGCATCTAATTTTTTATGTGTATGTTATTTCACCTTGAATATGTATCCTCTGTTAAGGGATAATAGCTTATAAGTTGTTATATTACCTAAGTCATTGGAAAAATGTTTCTAAAGAAAAAAATATATATATAATGAATTATGATAATACAGAAAACTGTTTGTTCAGTGATATTAAAATTTTATGGAGACAAATATTTCCTTTCAGTATCTTTAAGAAAAACACATTAGTATAATTTTAAAGCATTGATATATTTCTTCTCCCAGTTCAATCCCATCACCTTTAAATGTGGGGTAAAAAGATTTATCTCATTTTAATCGCTGATTTAGCTGTTCTGTAGAGAATCCATTTGTTTGAGGGAGGATTAAGAGGGGTAGAAAACCAAATTTGCAACTAAAAACCTTTTATTTTTTGTAACGCCTGTGTAATTTGAAAGTCAACATTTTGAATATATCATTTTAATAATTAATAGACAGTTTTTTAGCACAGTGTTAGATTTACAGAATAACTGAATGGATAATAAAGAGCGTTCTATATTACCTGCTCCATACCCACTCTCCATGCTTACAGTTTTCCGTCATATTAACGTCTTGCATTAGTGTGTATGTATTAGTTGCTTAGTTGTGTCTGACTCTTTGCAACCTCATGGACTATAGCCTGCCAGGTTCCTCTGTCCATATAGCACACTTACTATAGCCAGAGAACCAATTGTTTTTAAGATTTCTTATTAAGAACCATTCTTAATAAGAACCATCTTAAGACCATTCTTATTAAGATTTTTTTTTCTGTTTTATGTTTCTAGGAGTTTTAACAAATGCATAATGATGTGTCAGTTCAGTCACTCAGTCATGTCTGACTCTTTGCAACCCCACGGACTGTAGCACGCCAGGCCTCCCTGTCCATCACCAACTCCCGGAGCTGGCTCAAACTCATGTCAATTGTGTCAGTGATGCCATCCAGCCATCTCATGCTCTATCAGTCCCTTCTCCTTATGCCTTCAATCTTTCCAAACATCAGCATATTTTCCAAGGAATCAGTTCTTCACATCAGGTGGCCAAAGTAGTGGAGTTTCAGCTTAGGCATCAGTTCTTCCAGTGAATATTCAGGATTGATTTCCTTTATGATGGACTGGTTGGATCTCCTTGCAGTCCAAGGGATTCTCAAGAATCTTCTCCAATACCACAGTCCAAAAGCATCAATTATTTGGTGCTCAGTTTTCTTTATGGTCCAACTCTCACATCCATACATGACTACTGGAAAAACCAGTAATATCAATAACCTCAGATATGCAGATGACACCACCCTTATCGCAGAAAGTGAAGAGAAACTAAAAAGCCTCTTGATGAAAGTGAAAGAGGAGAGTGAAAAAGTTGGCTTAAAGCTCAACATTCAGAAAACTAAGGTCATGGCATCTGGTCCCATCACTTCATGGCAAATAGATAGGGAAACAGTGGAAACAGTGTCAGACTTTATTTTGGGGGGCTCCAAAATCTCTGCAGATGGTGACTGCAGCCATGAAATTAAAAGACGGTTACTCCTTGGAAGGAAAGTTATGACCAACCTAGATAGCATATTGAAAAGCAGAGACATTACTTTGCCAAAGCTATGGTTTTTCCAGTGGTCATATATGGGTGTGAGAGTTGGACTGTGAAGAAAGCTGAGTGCCAAAGAATTGATGCTTTGGAACTGTGGTGTTGGAGAAGATTCTTGAGAGTCCCTTGCAATGCAAAGAGATCCAACCAGTCCATCCTAAACCCAGGAGATCAATCCTGGGTGTTCACTGGAAGGACTGATGCTAAAGCTGAAACTCCAATACGTTGGCCACCTCACGAGAAGAACTGAGTCATTGGAAAAGACTCTGATTCTGGGAGGGATTGGGGGCAGGAGGAGAAGGGGAGGACAGAGGACTAGATGGCTGGATGGCATCACCGACTTGATGGACATGAGTTTGAGTGAACTCCGGGAGTTGGTGATGGACAGGGAGGCCTGGCGTGCTGCGATTCATGGGGTTGCAAAGAGTGGGACACGACTGAGTGACTGAACTGAACTGAACTGAACTGAACTGGAAAAACCATAGCTTTGACTAGACAGACCTTTGTCGACAAAGTAATGTCTCTGGTTTTTAATATGCTGTCTAGGTTGGTCACAGTTTTTCTTCCAAGGAGAAAGCGTCTTTTTAATTTCATGGCTACAGTCCATCTGCAGTGATTTTGGAACCCAAGAAAATAAACTGTCAGTGGTTCCATTGTTTCCCCATCTATTTGCCATGAAAGTGATGGGACCAGATGCCATAATGATACATAGACACCATTTTTTTTTTTTTTAAAGGAGAGCTTCTCTGGTAGCTCAGTGGTGGTGAATCTGCCTAGCAATGCAGGAGATACTGGTTTGATCACTGATCTGGGAAGATCCCATTTGACTCAGAGAAAATAAGTCCATGTGCCACAGCTACTGAGCCTGTGCTCTAGAGCATGGGAGCCCCATGTACTGAGCCCACCGTGCACACCTACGGAAGCCTGGGTGCCACAGAGCCTGTGCTCCGCAACAAGAGAAGCCACTGCAAGAAGTGCGCGCACTGCAACTAGGGAATAGTCCCCACTCACCGCAATGAGAGAAAAGCCCACAGAGCGACGAACACAGCACAGCCAAAAATAAATACAATTATAACAAAGGAGTAATTTCAGGTTCCCAGACCATTCATATTCTATACAGAATGGTTTCACTACCCTACAAATACTCTGTGCTCCTCTTACATACCCCTTGCCCTCTTCTGAAACCCTAGCGACCCCTGATCTTTTTACTTTCTCTATATTTTGCCTTTTTCAGAAAGTCACATGGTTGTAATAATACCAAAAGTAACCTTTCAGACTGGCTTTTTCTTTTCACTGAGCAATATGCATGCAAGGTTTCTCCACACCTTTTCACAGCTTGACAGCATATTTCATTCAAGAGCTGAATAATATGCCATTGTATGAACATATCATAGTTTATTTATTTATTCATCTTTTCAAGGGCATCTTCATTGCTTCCAGGCTTGAGTAATTATAAATAAAACTACTATAAACATTCATATGCAGGGTTGTTTTTTTTAAGGGATGTAAGTTTTCAACTCCTCTGGGTAAATACCGAGGGACACAGTTTCTAGGTTGGATTATATGGTAAGAGTATGTTTAGTTTTGTAAGAAACTGCCGAAGTGTCTCTGCTGCTGCTGCTGCTAAGTCGCTTCAGTCGTGTCTGACTCTGTGCGACCCCATAGACGGCAGCCCACCAGGCTCCCCGTCCATGGGACTCTTCAGGCAAGAACACTGGAGTGGGTTGCCATTTCCTTCTCCAATGCATGAAAGTGTAAAGTGTAAGTGAAGTCGCTCAGTCGTGCCCAACTCTTAGCGACCCCATGGACTGCAGCCCACCAGGCTCCTCCGTAGAGTGGCTGTATAATTTTTGCATTCTAACCAGTAATGAATAGGAGTATATCTTTTTTCCTTTTAACCTGTCTCTGTCTTTATATTTAAAGTGGGCTATTTTGTAGACAGTATATGGGCAGGTATTGTTTTCTATCCACTTTGACAGTCTCTGCCTTTTAATTGGTATATTTAGACTACTCACATTTAAAGTAACTATTTCTAGCACTTTAGATAAATTACTATCTATTATGTTTTAAATATTCTCTATTTGTTTGTATTTGTTCTTTGTGTCTTTTAAAAAAATCTCCCTCCTCCCGTTTTTTGAAATCCATGGTTTAAATAGAAGTTTATATAGTTTTATTTATTCTATAAGAACATGAATTTTACTTTAAACAATGCAAGTTGCTGTCCTAGTGTTTATAACATACATCTACTAATAATTTAAATCTACTTTCATATATTACCATGTCACTTCACAGGTAGTATATATAACTTATAAAAGAGTATTCCCAGGTTCTCACTCTGCAGAAACTCCTTCTTAAGAGCCCTAGCCTTGCAGTTCTTGCAGTGTATTATTCAGGAGCCCTGTTCACATGGTGCTAAGTTTGGGGGAAAGAAAAGGGTCCTAGTTCTACAGTTAGGTCCCAGCCTTTTAGTTGTCCTGTATTGATGTGATATAATCTTCAAAAGTGCTTTTCAGCTTTCTGTTATTGCTATTTTTTCCTTCTTAAGTGAGACAGAAAGGCAATATGAGGCTTTGCCAGGTGGCTCAAGCGGTAAAGAATCTGCCTGCCAAGGCAGGAGACACGAGATGTGGGTTTGTTCCCTGGGTTGGGAAGATCCCCGGGAGAAGCAAATGGCAACACACTCCAGTATTCTCGCCTGGAAAATTCCATGGACAGAGGAGCCTTTGGGCTATAGTCTATGGGGTCACAAGTGGGACACGACTGAGCATCAACACACACAAGTGAGACAAAAAGCCTACAGGAGTCTGGAGTTGGGTAATTTTACTTCCTCACTTCCTCAACACAGATAAGCCTCTGCTGAGGGGTTTTGTTTCCCCCTTGTTGGGTAAGCCTTTGTTTTAGCAAAAGCTCTGGGAATATTTCAAAAAGGTTGTTTTTCCCTGGAGCATAAGCTTACTTTTACCTTCATCATCACTCTGGACACATTTGAGGGGACTTTTCTCCAATATTCACATGAGAACTTGGTAGAGTTTCTGGAGGTAAAATTCATGAAAGTGTGGAGCCTTCCTTAAGTTGCCCCCCTAGAGTGTTCAGTTTTCCAGTTTGTCTGCACTCAACCTCTTGCAATACTGATTATGTAATCTGACAAGTTACTGGATTCAATGGCCTCTGTACAGGTATGTTGCTATGCATTCTCTGTATTAGCTCATCTCTCTCATTTTAGGGTGGTGGTTTGTTATGTGACCTCAGTTCTTTGATGGAGGTAAGAAAAGTCATTTATTTTCAGTTTGTTCAGTTTTTTACTTGTGGAGATGGGAATAATGTCTTCCATATTCTTTACATGTAAGAGCAGAAGCTGGAATTCCAGATCTATCTGTCCATCTGCATATCTATTTATCTACCCTTGTATTCCACTCATGACTTACCTAGACTGTGCATGCATGCTCAGTCATGTCCCACTTTTTGCAACCCCATGGACTGTAGCCTTCCAGACTCTGTCCATGGGATTTCCTAGGCAAGAACACAAGAGTGGGTTGCCATTTCCTACTCCAGGGAATCTTCCTGACCCAGGGATTGAACCTGTGTCTCCTGCATTGGCAGGCAGATTATTTACCACTGCACCACCTGGAAGCCTTTATCTAGACTGGTTCCTTCATTTGTTCAGTCATTATTGTGTAGATCTAGTCTCAACAAATTAATCAGGTCAGAAAACAAAATTTTTCTAAGTTGTTTTCATGGGCCAATTCCACCTGCCCCCCCTCCAGAGAAGAGGCTACAAAAATGAAAGATAAATAAACATTTTAAATATAATACATTGTCTTCCTGGTAGACTAGCTTCTTGAGGGCAGGTACTGTGGTAAGTTCACAGAACATGTGTATTCCTGGTACCATGGAAGCAAATAACATGCACATAACTCAGTTCTAATTAAAGAAAAATATCTTCTTGGCATAAGAACATCTGATATGAGGTTGAGAATATATGGAATTATTCAAGTCAAATTGGGACAGAATGAGTTATAGGCAAAACTGCAATAAAGATGTAGGATAATGTAACCTGACTTTAGGAAGATTCACCAATAATCACTATTCCCTAAATATATAAACAAGCATATTTACTATAGATACAGAAAGACATTAAATTTTTGTTTGAGCATCCATTCAAATAAGAAAAGTATTTCTGTTCTAAATTTTCTCAGTAATAATTAAAACCATGTATCTTATCACTCACAATTTAATTCATAATAGGCTTCCCCAAAAGTGATCAGGTCCACATTAATTCATCAGTGAGTGTCAACAATCAGAGACTCATGTCTCTACTTTCTGATTAACCAAATGCAGGATGCTTTTGAGAAAGAAGTTCAGGCAACGACTCAGGCATATAGTACATCTCTAAAAACAGCATCATCTTTTACTTGATACCTTCAGGTTTGCTCTCAGAGTATATATTAGAACTTTGGAGTTTTACAATGCAAATCCATAGCACTCTACAAGGTCCTTCCCGTGTAAATGTTTTCAGATGCATAATCAAGTGCAGAGAATCAAAAATACGCCTGGTTTGTTACAAAGAGCAAAGAAGAAGTGTTTGCTCAGAGAGATTCTGGGCACCATCTGGGAGACAAGTGCCTGGTTTTGCAACAGATTGCATAATTTTCCTGTAGAATCTGGAGAAAAGCCCTAACTACTTTAATAGAGAGTTGATTTTACATGCCTTTAATCTTCATTTTGGTTTGTCTTAAAGGCAATCCATATGGTTGAATGGCAGAAGTAGTCATTAGCGTAACAGAGTATTCAGGCTTCCATCTTTCTGTGGGAGACATGCAATATTTCCCTTATAGAGAGTTGGTTTTCATTGCACATGGCAATTAATCTTTTTACTAGCCAAGCATCTACTGCGTATGTATGCCATTTGATTGATTAGATTTGAAATTTAATGTTACAGTTCATACATTAGTAATATTTCAATATAACACATACCAAGGACTCTGCTATCAATAATATGAGTGGATCAAGAGCAGCGCAAATTAGCACCTGGAGCAGGAAGGATGACCTTGACAGGTAAGAAATACTTCATCCACAACAGAAATCCTAGAGCAAAGTTCATCTTATTAGAAGCTTCTGTATGGAACTTATGGCAGGGGGGCACATGGATTCCTATCAGGCAAGTGAATGCACATAAAAGCAGATGGCAAGACACAGTTCCCAAACAGAACAAACCATCAGACTGCCCTTTTATAGACCTATCTCTACACATCTTTCTTAGCAGATTCTAGAAAGAAAAGCACTTTGGCATCATGTAGTAAAAGATACAATTAAAAATCAAGACAGATTAGCAGAGTTGGCTATGTAAATGGAAAGCGCTGCTCATAATTGTATCCTGTTGATAGTTTCTGAAGAGGAAGAACAGTAGAGCAGCTTTTTTTGTCCTGAACTAAATTCTTTTTAAGCATGAGGCTAGCACACCTGCTAGAAAAAGTAGCCTATATATGTTTCTATCTTCATGAAGAGGGAGAGCTGAGGAAACAGAATCCATTTATTTATCACACAGACCTGGTGCTAGCCTTGAAATGTCAGATGTGTTATCAAATATGACCTCCCCCTACCCAATAGTACTCCAGGCTAAGAATATCAGGCTTTCATTGCAAATTGGGAAACTCTTAGAAGTATATAAGCACATCCCTAAACTCAAAATGTTAAGTGGAAGCTAAAAGATTTCAAAAATAGACATCCACAATCCAGACCTCTTTTCCTTATGGTCCTGCTCTCTATTCCACCTTGGTTCTCCTACAGGAGAAGCAGTATTCAAAAAAAGACAAATATCATCTTCCCCGCAAACCCTGGACCTTGTTGGCCCCAATGATAAGAAAAATGTACAGGTGGGATAGCTTAATTAAAGATCACCAAATGGTAACCATAAAATAGACTAGAAGATATAAAATAGAGAATTGCAGTCCAAGAATAAAAACAAGACCAAATTGAGGTCATTGTTATAATAGAATTTTTTTATAATGCATCATTTAACAATAAAGTATCTTATAGATTATAATAATGGCTCCAATTCCTAAACACTTCATGTGTTTATACCTTTTACTTTGTAACTCTCTAACATCCTCCTTCTCTGACTCCATATTTGGGCCATTTGAATCTTAGCAAGCATTGCACAAGAGAAGGTTGGAAGAATTACTGGGCTGTTCATTCTTTCCCTCTCTATCACTGTAAGAAGGAAGTGCCCAGGCTAGTCCAGGAGGAGGAAGGTAAGTGATACCCAGATGAGATCAGAGGTGATTCACTTTGATCAATCCAATTGATAGCTTCCAGTGAAGGATGTCAGATTCGTGATCTCTGAAGAAGATTTAGCTTCAGGACCAGGGACCAGGCTTGATCATTCAAGAGCTTTTATGTAGCAGAGTTTTATTAAAGTGAAAAAGGGACAGAGAAAGCTTCTGACATAGACATCAGAAGGGGGACAGAGAATGCACTCCTTGCTAGTATTAGCAAAGGAGTTACATCCTTTTTTAATTAGTTATTGGAATAAATGAAAATAATATCTCAAGGTTGTAAAGATCTTACTAGACCCACTCCCATAATTTACATTTTAAGATAACAGGATTAGCCAGAAGGTTTTCAGGAAGGAGAAACTGTCCTTAAGCAGGATACATTGTTATATAAAACTTGGTGGTGGTTTAGTCGCTAAGTCATGTCAGACTGCTGCAGCCCCATGGACTGTAGCCCACCAGGCTCCTCTGTCCATGGGATTTTTCAGGCAAATTTACTGGAGTGGATTGCCATTTCCTTCTCCAGAGGATCTTCCCGACCCAGGAATCCAACCCGGGTCTCCTGCATTGTAGGCAGATTCTTTACCGACTGAGGTATGGAAAGTGAAAATGAAAGTTGCTTAGTTGTGTCTCTTTGTGACCCCAAGGGCTGTATAGTTCATGGAATTCTCTAGGCCAGAATACTGGAGTGGGTAGCCTTTCCCTTCTCCAGGGGATCTTCCCAACCCAGGGACTGAACCCAGGTCTTCTGCATTGCAGGCAGATTCTTTACCAGCTGATCCACAAGGGAAGCCACTATATAATCTTTACTGAGGTATGAAGGAAGCCCTATATAATCCTTAAGTAAGTAAGCAAATGAAGTCGCTCAGTCATGTCCAACTCTTTGAGACCCCATGGACTGTAGCCTACCAGGCTCCTTTGTCCATGGGATTTTCCAGGCAATAGTACTGGAGTGGATTGCCATTTCCTTCTCCAGGGGATCTTCCAGACCCGGGGATCGAACCCAGGTCTCCCGCATTGTAGACAGACACTTTACCATCTGAGCCACCAATCCTTAGTACAGAGTTTAAACTGAGTTGTCTGTTGTGTAGTCATCAGGTCCTGGCTTAAAAACAAAACAAAACAAAACAAAAATGTTTTATGTGACTAAGACTAAGTAATGTAGAGGGGGAAAAAAAAAAGATGTTTGTCCTTTCCTTCTCCTTGAGAATTCCAGACCCCTTTCTCTGCTTCAAAAGCCTGACCCCTTTCTCCTTCTTGGGGACCTCGGCCTTCTTATCAACCTGCCTAGGAATTAACTCTCTCACAATCTTAGTCAGCTAACAGCTAACCAGCCCCCAGACAGCCAAGCAAACCAAGCAAATCAAACAGCTAAGCAGCAAATGCTTATTATACCACTGAGGTTTCTGGTTATTTATTATGCAACATCATGTGGCAATAGATATCTGATATAAAAATGATAAAGGCCAACATGTATTAACATTAATTGTTATTATGGTATGTTATTATGCTCCTTTGTTGATGACATTTCTGTTATTTTTTCTTGTTTATCTCCAGGAACTTCTGCTTTCCGAAGATGTGTGCTGTGACATTTGGTGTAGAGACAGTAATAGCTGTTACATCATCATTGTGAGTTGTGGCCTTTCATAAATTCAGACTGAGCTTATTATTACTGGGGCCAAGATGATGGCTTAAGCTAATCAAGAGCAAAAATGAATATGTGTAAAGTTGCTTGACTAGAAAAATATAGATACTGCAAGAAGCAAAAGGGGATGCCTGCAAAGGAGATAATAAGCAGGTATCAGAGCATAGAAAGGAGGTGAATGGGTAAATAAAAGATGCTTGATTGAATGGATGAATATTCTAAAGCTTAAATAATAGTTATCTTGTAAGAACAATTTGAGTATGATCTGCTGGATATTGGTCACAATTACTGAAGGATACTAGGCTAAGCAAGTTTTTATTTTTATGTTAAACAGGCAATGATACGGTAGACAGTTAACTTAATACATTTTATGTAAACTTTATGCTCTTTAGAGTAGACAATATAACTTATACTCAGGAAAACTGATTCTCAATATAACATACACACCATCTTCTTGAATGGTGATGTGCATTAATTTGGGTATTTAATGTAGAATCAGTCAGCTGAGGAAGGCTTTTGCAGTCTATTTAAACTTGTTTTAATTTGAATCCCAAGTCCTTCCTTGTGTGTATAATGTGGAACTACTTAATAATCTGCAGCAATAAAGCAAAGATTTGGGGACAGATTACATTTATCAAGTACATCTTGAATGCATACCACAGAATACCCAATGGTTACAAATACACTTCATCTGAGTATGTATCAGAAAGGGAATGATGGATGCAAATCAATTAGCATCTATCATTCAAATTATCGATCTAACAGCAACAAACTTTCAATATGCATTGAACTAAAATAGTAAAATCTGATTGTCAACAGTCTAACCTTGTTAGTCAATTCTATCCCTAATTATTAAATAATTTTCCAGGACTGTTAATAGTCAAACAAAGATATCTATCAAAATATAATATCAGATTGACATCATTAAATGGATTTCTGCTCAGTGATAAATCACTATTCTAGTACTAACTGCATAGAATTAAGAGTAGTTAAATATGGAATTGATTTGAAAGCTGCATTCAGACCCTGATAACTATATCAGAAGGTGGGGTGGGGGGATACTGCCCACAATGTGAGAACCCATGGAAAAGTATTCTTCACATTAGAAATATTATCTTCTTATCATAAGAACACCCCTACTCCCAATTGTTTGGAATATAAAAGCTAAGAATTCCCTGGAGATTAAATTAAAAAATGGTGACATGACCTGGTTACCAAAAGTCTCAAATACATGAAATTAAACTGATGGAAATTGCTAGAGCAGCCCAGTTAGGACTCAAGATTTAGAGTTTGAGTCGTGCACAGGACAACAAAGCTGAATACAACGGGGAGACTGTGCCATCTCACAGGATGGTCAGTGGCAGAAGGGGTAATAAATCAAGCCCAATGCATTAACTAAATACAAAAAGATCTCCTTATGTGTCTTTTATACAGAAAGCCTTTGGAGCTTACAATGACTTCGGGTTGCTAGCAATCTTGAAAATAAAAATAATGGAACAAAACAAGTGTGTTGGCTTTTCATGATTGTACATTATATGCAGTCTATGTCAGACCCTTCACATTATTTTTCATGTATTCACTTATTTATTTTTTACAACTAGTTTATGAATTGAAAAGCATTACTGTCCTGTTTTACAGGTGAAAAAATCCATAACAGAGAGATTGAAGACTATGGCCAAGGTCAATTTACAGCTAGTAAATCAAGCAGCTAGGATTAAATTCCAGGCAATTTAGCATTAGAATCCATAGTCTTAAAGTAGAAGTTTATCCTTATGCCCCATAGCTCAGTGAGTTGCATTTTGCAATACTTAAACTTCCTGTGTCACCTGAGAGACCAAGACTGGCTTGCATTTTAAAAGTTCTTCATCTTCCACAGTGCTTTTACATTTGTTTTCACAACAACCCAGAGGTGAAGGGAGGATATTAACAACATAGGAACATAGCTTAAGTGAGTTTTCCAAGACAAGACAAGATAGCTGGTTTGTTGGTCTTTTTCTGTGTGTTTGTGTGTGCTGTTTTTATTTTTTAATGATATACTTATGTCTCACCTTGCCCCAGATATGGGTAAGATTTTTACATAGGCAGCACTTGGTATTACAAGACCAAAGACCACTCTGCAGTTCAGAACTCATGTGAATGGCCAAAAAAGGATTTTACTTATGCTCAGAGATTGGAAAGATTGTCCACCTCTGGTGAAGGAGTTCCATAGCTGGTTGAAAGTAAGCCAGTGCATTGTTTTCACTTAGTCTTTTTTTTGAAATTGAGGCTCCATTTGTGGAAACTGAAAGGGCATACTAGAATGATCTTCATATTACATGCATGCGTGCGTGCTCAGTCACTTCAGTCATGTCTAACTCTGTGACCCCATGGACAGTAGCCCGCCAAGCTTCTCTGTCCATGGGTTTATACAGGCAAGAATACTAGAGTGGGTTGCTCTTTCCTTCTCTAGGGGATCTTCCTGACCCAGGGCTCGAACTCACATCTGCATCTCGTAAACTGCAGACAAATTCTTCACTGCCGAGCCACTGGTCTAGGTGATAGTTAATTGTATTTGCGAATCTGTAAGTAGAAACTCAGTGCTAAATGCCCAGTAAGTACTGAAAAAGCAAGAGAAGGGAAGATGTTCTTTCAATATAAAGTATTGCCATGCTTTTGGTATACCAAAGAGCCGAACAGAAGAAACCTGTGTCAATATCACCAGTAATACAGTACTATGTCAATTCTGGCTACTCTTCCTAATAGGCATCACCTACCACACTCTTTTGCTTGATCATTGTCTTGAATATATATTGCCTAAACCGATATCTCAGAGAAGGCAATGGCAACTCACTCCAGTACTCTTGCCTGGAAAATCCCATGGACGGAGGAGCCTGGTAGGTTGCGGTCCATGGGGTCTCTAAGAGTTGCACACAACTGAGCGACTTCACTTTCACTTTTCACTTTCATGCACTGGGAGAAGGAAATGGAAACCCACTCCAGTGTTCTTGCCTGGAGAATCCCAGGGATGGGGGAGCCTGGTGGGCTGCTGTCTATGGGGTCGTCCAGAGTCAAACACTACTGAAGTGACTTAGCAGTAGCAGCAGCAGCAAACCGATATCTAACGTAAACGATGATATTGGTCTTTGACCTAGAAATGTAAGAAACAAAAATAAAATGTCACTTTCAAGAGACACTGGAAATACATGCTAAAAATAAAATCAATAACAAAAATGTGGATCAATAAAAGTAAAAGCGTGTATTGATACAGCTAAATTCAATTAGTTGGAATATTCAGACAGTATGTGCTTGTGTGTGTGTGTGTGTATGTGTGTATGTATTTTCTAATGGTTATTTAGAGGGAAATTTGCTAACAAAAATGGAATTTGGGACTAGACTATTCCATGGCTTATCAGTGTAATGCCAAAAGCAGTGGTTTCAACTAGAAAACAATCGCATGCAAGCAAAGTCCATTGAAAATTTTAGTTATTTCATAATGCAAGCCCAGGCATATATTCAGATTTTAGCAAGCTGAAACAAAAGGATGCAGGATTAAGTTGCAATTTCATTTTAAAGGTCTGGAAAGAGCACTATGATCTATTGTGGAAAGACAGTAATCACCAAGGACCATAATGATTGCTGTTTGATAATTTTAATATATAAGGACATCTGATTAAAATTTAAGGGGCATCTTGAGTATTTCTGAAGCTAAATTAACATTTATTGAGTAGTTCTTGGTGCCAGGCTCTGCGCTGGTTGCTTTGCACATCATATCCCACTTAATCCTCATGACAACTTTGGGAGCTAAGTTTCATTAGCTAGGAAAAGGTTTAGATTTTAGGAAAAAAAGAACATAAAACTTGGAATCAGATATACATGGATTCATGATTGTCATTACCAATATTTTACTGAGTGACCTTTTTAGATGAAAGGGACATACTGATTAGATAGATGCTTTCTCATTTTAAAATTTGTTTAGACTATATATTCTGTTATTTTACATATTTTAATGTCTTCACACTTAACACAGAGAGAGAGACACTAATAGGTGGTGGAAAAGTTACAGATGAAATGTAGAGGGAAACAGGGTATTTATATATTGTTTAATATCTGTAAAAAGAGTATTTTATTCAATTAAAATTTGGACTGTTTGGAAACCCATATTATAAATCTGATGGCAAAGTATCACATTGGAACTGTTCTGCTGTGAAGGGCAAGAATCCCTCAGGATAGGCTAGACTGTGATGAGATAACAACCAACCCTAAATTTTGGCAACATCAGTTCAGTTCAGTTCAGTCATTCAGTCGTGTCTGACTCTTTGCAACGCCATGAATCACAGCACACCAGGCCTCCCTATCCATCACCAACTCCCAGAGTTTACTCAAACTCATGTCCATTGAGTCGGTGATGCCATCCAGCCATCTCATCCTCTATCGTCCCCTTCTCCTCCTGCCCCCAATCCCTCCCAGCATCAGAGTCTTTTCCAATGAGTCAACTCTTCGCATGAGGTGGCCAAACTATTGGAGTTTCAGCTTCAACATCAGTCCTTCCAATGAACACTCAGGACTGATCTCCTTTAAAATGGACTGTTTGGATCTCCTTGCAGTCCAAGTGACTCTCAAGAGTCTTCTCCAACACAATAGTTCAAAAGTATCAATTCTTTAGTGCTCAGCTTTCTTAACACAGCTTAATTCCTTGTCAGAAAGAGTCAGCTGTGGGTTCAAAGATTCTCCAGGTCAACTTGGCTCTGTGTGATGTTTCAGCATTGCACCTCTGAATCAGCTCTTGCTTGCTTGTTAAGAATAGCAGTGGGAAGACGGAGATGGGGCATCAAGTATTAGTGATTAAATGTTTCCACCTAGAAGGCACACATATGCCTTGTTTCACTGGGTAAAGTTCAGAGGACCATACCTAACTTCAAAGTGGCAGGGAAGCATACATACACTTCCTGTCTGGGGAGGCCTGCGAAATCAGAGCTTCCCTCTTAGCTCAGATGGTAAAGCAACCACCTACAATGCAGGAGACTGGGTTCAATCCCTGGGTCAGGAAGATCCCCTGGAGAAGTAAACGGCTACCCAATCCAGTATTATTGCCTGGAGAATTCCATGGACAGAGGAACCTGGTGGGCTACAATCCATGGGGTAGCAATAGTTGGACATGAATGAATAAAACACACAGACACTTCTGTCCCTTCTCATGCATTTGCAGTTTTTTTCTAAGAAAAACTTGTCAGAGGTATACTAAATTTCTGTGGACACTTTCATTCTTTCACTAATACGTGGAGCAAGTTATCTAGACTAAAATATCAAATTTCAAAGAAAAATATACAGAGGTTACCCTCTGGCTCACTAAGTATTAGGTTGGCCAAAAAGTTCATTCAGTTTGTGGAAAAATCCAAACAAACTTTTTGACCACACTCTCCTCCCACCCCTGAAAAACAGAGTCTGCCTGCATTGCTTAAATTCTTGAACCATATATTTCCTATGCCTATGAAAGTCTTCCTGAAAGTTATTTTCAGCAGTGCCCAACCTTGTTGGTATCAGGGACCAATTTCATGGAAGACAATTTTTCTACATATCAGAGGTGGGGAGGATGGTTTCAGGATGATTGAAGCCCATGACATTTACTGTACATTTTACTGTTATCATGACATCAGTTCCATGCCCAGATCAACAGACAGAGGTTGGGGACCCCTGATTTAGGTGAACCAACTAACAGATTGCTGATAACTGACAGGGGAACCTCAGTGAGACTACACCCAACTGAATCTACAATTCACTGCCAGAAATAAATGTGACATTTAAATTGCACCATGCTTTCTTGTGTTTCTATCAGGATACTTTCAGCAAGAAAATAGAATGCTTTTAAATTATTTTAAAATACTTAATATATTACAATATTTGGTGTAATATTATAAGATGGAAGATCCTTCAATGAAATATTAGATGGAACAAGTTGCCTGATTACTGTCAAAAATATGTAGTGCAATGGTTAATACAATTCAGTCATTGATGAGTTGGTAACAGCACATTCCCTTAGAGAAGGAAACAAGAGATCAGAAAATTCAAAGAATTTCCAATAATCATTTCTAATAATGTTGTATTCAAGAAAAAAATAGAACAACAGATTTGAATATAAATATAGAAAGATATTTTGCCTAGAATGCAAATCTCTCTTGAAAAATACATTAAAAAGGCAAGATGATATTAATTGAATGGAATATTAAAAATTTAGGACTATTAAATTCAAAAACACTTTTCCCTATATTTCTTAAAAGATTTGAACTTCTGAAATGTTTGAGAATGCAAAAAACTATAATAATCAACACATATCTAAGAGACTGCTAAAACCAATTTCTGTTTCTTATCTTAAAAATAATCACAACAATATAATCCTGCCAAGGTACTATGAGGGTTAAAAGATGTAATTATTGAATATGTCAAGCAAAATTCTTATTGCAAGGTATATGCCAGTATGCATCTTGGATTTGAATCTTGGATAAGCCTCAAAATATAAGTCCTAGGAATTCTAACTTAGAAATTATCTAAGTATGTATTTTTTCAAGTTTAAGAGATAATTCAGTACAGAATTTGAAAGTGTTTAGGCACCAAAAATTGTGATGTCATGCACCTATAAAATAAATTCCATTCAAGTCAGCATGTGTCATATGTGTGTGTCTGTCTCTGTGTATACATGGATACAATGTAAAAGACTTCACCAAAACTCATCTATGGATTTTTTAGCAAGCCCTCACCTTTAAGTCAAGGACTACTATATTATTTTGTGAAATAATTTTTCTTCTTTTCTCCTAATACATATTGAAATAAACCAAACAATTGACTATAAGTATTCCCCATAATCATCATAAAAGACAAATGCAGAATGTTAGAATATTGATATAGAATAAATCAGTATTCTATTTGGTGGAGCGGATTTGTGAATATTTCAACAAGCAGCATTTTTATTCTAGTACCTTGGAATGCATTAAATATAGTGCAGGTACTATCAATTAAAGTGTCTGAAAATTAATTACAACAAGGAACAGAATCATTCAACTAATCACAGCCAGATCTAAATAAATTAGTTCTTAATCATAGCTTTGAAAGGAGAGAGAAAGAAAGCAACGTCAAGAAAGTCAAATTGCCTTCCCTTGGGCAAAGACACAATAAAACATGCAATATGTCAAGAGTTTAACTCCAGTTTTGTTGATAAGATCCTCATACAGTTTTAATAATATTATTATATATTGTCCCAAAATATGATTTTCAATATAAGTGTTCTTTGTTAGAAAAAGATGTATTTGCCAAAGCTAGTTTAAAAGCTGCAGACAGGTGACAATAGTTAAGAGTTAATGGAGAAATATGTCCTTTCCAGATTCTCAAACTCATTTTTTCCTCAAACTGGCTTGTAGTTGGTGGGTTCCTTTTCCATAGATTCATACAGGGGGTTTGCCTCCTCTATATTCTTTTGTATGGAAAGAAAGAAAAAATGCTGTCCCCATACCTTTTCCCATTTAAGGATTCAACGATTAAAACTTAAATGCAATAATTTAGGAACCAAAACATACCAGCAGTTTCTCTCACTAGTTATCAAAAAAGTAAACTTGTTGCTGCTTTTTAAAGGAAAATAAAACAAATTTTAAGTTAAACAGCCCAATTTTAAATCCCAGTCTTCCCACTCACTAGTCATATGAATAGTTAAATTACTCAATCTTTCTGAATTTCAATTTACTTAATAAGTGAAACCAGAAAAAGTTGTCTATATTGCACAGAATGAGAGGATTAAATGAGATAATTCTCACAGTACCTCAATAATGTTCAATATTACATAAATATTGATAGTTTTGTATTTGCTGGCATTTGATGATTCATTTACAGAAACATTTTAAATTCTTGAGGTTTTAAATGTGGTACACTTCTTGACTCTGCACTTAAGCTATTGAAAATGGTGGCACAGAGTTGGTTAAAACATTTGGATTTGGTTTACAGTTCCCAGGTGGCTCAGTCGTAAAGAATCTACCTGTCAATGCAGGAGACACAGGACATGCAGGTTTGATCCCTGGGTTGGAGAGATCCCCTGGAGGAGGAAATGGCAACCCACTCATGTCCTCGCCTGAAAAACCCCATGGACAGAGGGGCCTGGTGGGCTACAGTCCATAAGGTTGCAAAGAGTCAGACACGACTGAGTACGCATGCACTGATATACCACTATTTTTTTTTCATTCTACCATGCATATCCAAGGAACAACCTTGAGAGTGTTATAAAGGGCACAAGACTGGGTGAGGGCAATGTTTGGGCACAGGCATTAAAAGACTGTTCTAAGACTCTGCTTATAATTCTACACATTTATTTATCTGTGCATTCTAAGGCATGTATGAACAGTTTGTGTAACACACCATTTTCTATACAGTAGCCAAAAGGATCAATCTAAGATGAAAATTTGACCATAGTTTCCCTGGCTTAAAGTTCTTTGGTATTCCTTTTGCCCTTTCAATATAGTTCAAGCAGTTTAACAGGGTTTATTTACAAGGTCCTTTTGATTAGGTCCTAGCTTATTCCTATAACCTTCAATTACAATTTTCTATCTCTGGTGCTCTGTGCTATCTCCTACAAAATGAACAGAACTCCCAAGGAGCCTTATTTCTTACACTTTTGTCACTTCCCCCCCCCCCCTTTGGCCCATGCTCTGACTGCTAGCTTTGATTTATTCTTCAACTTATCTGCTGCTTCTGTTTCTTGAATTACATACTTTTTTTTGGTGTGCTGATTGACCATCCTATGCATGACCTCAGAAGTAGTTCTCAATCTTGCATTTAGTGTTGCTACTATTCATACACTTTTCTTCATTTGACCATTAGAGTAACAACTGTTTTGCTAATTAATATACCCCTAACACAGTGCCTGGTACTTTGTTATCGTTGTTTAGTTGCTAAGTCATTCCGACTCTTTTGTGACTCCATGGACTGGAGCCTGGCAGGCTCCTCTGTCCATGGAATTTTCCAGGCAAGAATAGTGGAGTGGGTTACCATTTCCTTCTCCAGGGAAACTTCCTAACCCAGGGATCGAACCCTAGTCTCCTATGTCTTCTGCACTGGCAGGCAGGGTCTTTACCACTGAACCACCAGGGGATCCTGCCTGGTACTTAGTAAATCCTTGAAAATATTATGTGAATGAACCATACAGCATTGTGATTTCATGGTTATCACTCATATTTCTCTCCATATTTTGAGCTTTTTAAGAAGAAGACAGTTTCAGTAAGTAATGCAAAAGATTCGTATTGAATGGAGAATACTGTGGGAAGCTCCCTGAGAACAGAAACCTTGTCTGACTTTGTCTCTGCTTTCGTGTCACTCACACCAGGCCAGTGTGAGCACTATGCCTACACAGGCTGAACAATAAATGAATCAATATGACTTTGACACTTCGGATCCTGAGAACAATGAAAATGTCAAGTCCCTCTACTAACACATATTAAGTAGTTATTTATTAAGGAAAGAAATGAGTGAAGGAATAATGACAAGAAATTATGAAGTTAGAATGAAGGAATATTATTTCTGGTGGATTTGTCCAATTCTTTGCAACCCCATGAACTGTATCCTGCCAGGCTCCCCTTTCCATGGAATTTCCCCTGGCAAGAATACTGGAGTGATCTGCCATTTCCTTTTCGAGGGGTCTTCCTGACCCAGGGATTGAACCTGTGAAGGAATATTGACAACCTACTTAATTTCTTCAACTTTGAATTACCTGAATTACCATATCATGCTTACTTTGAGCTATTAGAGATGCTTAAATATTTAGATCTCCCCATCCCACTTAGAAAATGCATTTCTGTCTCTTTTTTTTCTTTTTTTTTTAATGGAAAAAAGTAAAACAAATGATCTTTACCAACTACAGGCTGACAAAGAGGGAACCTGTTATGTGAAATTATGTATGTATGTGTGTGTGGGGGGGATGTATTGTTCCATAGTATTGTTCCACTCTGATATTTGTGCTAATTTCAAAATACCAAATGGTTGCTTGGTATTCACTAAGAAATTCTACTAAGTGAATTTTAAATGATTTGTGTTTTGTAATCTTAAGAAATGAATGGTAATGATGTGACCTTATATTCATGTAGTGCATTAATCTCCATCTTTGCTAGCTAATTGTATACATTCTTGTCTTCTGAACAACAAACATCATAGAAAGACAAATCACTTGTCTTTATGGAAAATATCATATATGGATTAAACAAAAAAAGCTCTTGTGAGCTTTTATTGAATTCATACTGTTATAGAAAATTGTTACTTTAGGACCAAATGGGCTTTATGTCTGAGCTGGAGGATGAAGAGAAAAGGAAGTGAAGAGCGTGCCAGGACTCACCCAGGAATCAATGAAGAATAAATAGATAGAATAATTAATAACAGTCCAATACTGCAATACTGTGGGCACAGGGGTTCTTGGCTTAAAATACTGGCAAATCTAAGCACAAGAGTATACTGGGGCATATTTGAATTAAGGGGTAAAATTATGCCATCAAGACTGGACTGAACAGCCTGATCTGTGTGCTAACTTTATCATCAGGAAGACTCTCCATCATGTTAACCTACTCGAAGCCTAACAACTTAAAACTTTGGATCCTCAAAAAGTACAGTCATCTCTTCCTTAGTGTCTGAATGCCAAATCTCAATGAAGATGTGTTTTTCTTGTCACTCCAATAGACAAGAGTGAAGGTGTAATGTAATAGGCCAGTCTAGGTTGTTATGGTGATGAGAGGGAAGCCATAACATAACTGATAACAGGGATCTATGTACAGATAATTTTTGAGTGAAACATTAATGGTGCTATTAATAAGAATTCATTCATAAATAAGAGCAGATAAAATAATAGATAATTGAATTCAGTAAAGGCTCTGTGACATGGACTCCAAACTCACCCTACTTCAAACAAAGCAAGTTTATTTTTATCACTTTTATATATTGAGCATCTACCTGAGACTTTAATTAGAAAACTTGATGTATTTGCTTAAAAATCTTGGAAATTTCTAACACTGATTAGCTTAAGGTTTACTTTGAGGAGCTGAGGACAGTATTCAAGAGAGAAAACTCATGGAAAAGTTGTTAAGAGATGATGCCTCCTAAAATGAAATTATACTCATTGTGCGAAATAATTGTTACTAGTAAGTAAATAAAAGGAGCAAGGAAGTAAAAAATAAATAAATAAGTAAATGAAAGGGTCAAGAGAGTAAAAAAAGAGATCAGAGATTAAACAGCTAGCACCAACACTAACTAACCGTTCCAAGTCAGTATTCATTGCCTAGAGAAAAAATATCCATGTAGCTGTGGTCCTTTGTTTGCTTACGCTGCTTTTGAGGAATCCTGATCAGATACTAAATGGGCTAATCAGAAATGAAAAGTTTAAATTTTATAACTTCAAGAATCCACATGATCTTGAGAGCTGCTGGTTGGTTGCTGCTGCTGCTAAATCACTTCAGTCATGTCCAACTCTGTGCAACCCCATAGACAGCAGCCCACCAGGCTCCCCTGTCCCTGGGATTCTCCAAGCAAGAACACTGGAGTGGGCTGCATTTCCTTCTCAATGTATGAAAGTGAAAAATGAAAGACTGCATATTAGAAGGTGAGAAGATCTTTAAGACTAGGACCTCCCTACCAATCCTGCACTGTTGGTGGGAATGTAAATTGATACAACCACTATGGAGAACAGTATGGAGGGTCTATAAAAACTAAAAACAGAACTACCATATGCTCCAGGAAACCCATTCATTACATATGTTTGCAAAAGATAAAAACTCTAATTCAAAAATATACATGCACCCCAATGTTCAGAACAGCACTATTTACAATAGCCAAGACATGGACTTTCACTTTCATCAAGAGGCTCTTTAGTTCCTCTTCACTTTCTGCCATAAGGGTGGTGTTATCTGCATATCTGAGGTTATTCATATTTCTCCAGGCAAGCTTGATTCCAATTTGTGCTTCATCTAGCCTTGTGTTTCTCATGATATACTCCACATATAAGTTAAATAAGCAGGGTGACAATATACAGCCTTAACATACTCCTTTCCCAATTTGGAACCAGTCTGTTGTTCCATGTCCAGTTCTAACTGTTGCTTCCTAACCTGCATACAGATTTCTCAGGAGGCAGGTCAGGTGGTCTGGTATTCCCATCTCTTTCAGAATTTTCCACAATTTGTTGTGATCCATAGAGTCAAAAGCTTTGGCATAGTCAATAAAGCAGAAGTAGATATTTTTCTGGAACTCTTGCTTTTTTGATGATCCAACGGATGTTTGCAATTTGACTTCTGGTTCCTCTCCCTTTTCTAAATTCAGCTTGAACATCTGGAAGTTCATGGTTCATGTACTGTTGAAGCCTGGTATGGAGAATTTTGAACATTACTTTGCTAGCGTGTGAGATGAGTGCAATTGTGCAACAGTTTGAACATCTTTGGCATTGCCTTTCTTTGGGATTGGAATGAAAACTGACCTTTTCCAGTCCTGTGGCCCACTGCTGAGTTTTCCAAATTTGCTGGCATATTGAGTGCAGCACTTTCACAGCATCATCTTTTAGGATTTGAAATAGCTCAACTAGAATTCCATCGCCTCCACTAGCTTTGTTCATACTGATGCTTCCTAAGGCCCATTTGACTTCACATTCCAGGATGTCTGGTTCTAGGTGAGGGATCACACCATCGTGATTATCTGGGTTGTGAAGATCCTTTTTTCAATAGTTCTTCTGTGTATTCTTGCTACCTCTTCTTAATATCTTCTGCTTCTGTTAGGTCCATACAATTTCTGTCCTTTATTGTGCCCATCTTTGCATGAAACATTCCCTTGGTGTCTCTAATTTTCTTGAAGACATCTATAGTCTTTCCCATTCTATTGTTTCCCTCTATTCCTTTGCATTGATCACTGAGAAAGCCTTTCTTATCTTTCCTTGCTATTCTTTGGAATTCTGCATTCAAATGGGTATATCTTTCCTTTTCTCCTTTGCCTTTCACTTCTCTTCTTCTCACAGCTATTTGTAAGGGCTCCTCAGACAACCATTTTGCCTTTTTGCATTTCTTTCCCTAGGGGATGGTCTTGATCGCTGCCTCCTGTACAATGTCACGAACCTCTGTGCATAGTTCTTCAGGCACTCTGTCTATCAGATCAAATCCCTTGAATCTATTTCTCACTTCCACTGCATAATTGTAAGGGATTTGATTTAGGTCATTCCTGAATTGTCTAGCAGTTTTCCCTACTTTCTTCCATTTAAGTCTGAATTTGGCAATAAGTAGTTCATGATCTGAGCCACAGTCAGCTCCCGGTCTTGTTTTTGCTGACTATATAGAGCTTCTCCATCTTTGGCTGCAAAGAATATAATCAATCTGATTTCAGTAATGATCATCTGGTGATGTCCTTGTGCAGAGTCTTCTCTTGTGTTGTTGGAAGAGGGTGTTTGCTATGACCAGTGCATTCTCTTGGCAAAACTCTATTAGACTTTGCCTTGCTTCATTCTGTACCCTAAGGCCAAATTTGCCTGTTACTTCAAGTATTTCTTGACTTTCTACTTTTGCACCCCAGTCCCCTATAATGAAAAGGACACCTTTTTTGGCTGTTACTTCTAGAAGGTCTTGTAGGTCTTCATAGAACTGTTCAACTTTTCTTCTTCAGCATTATAGGTTGGGGCATAGAGTTGGACTACTGTGATGCTGAATGGTCTGTCTTGGAAATGAACAGAGATCATTCTGTCATTTTTGAGATTGCATGCAATTACTGCATTTCAGACTCTTTTGTTGACAGTGATGGCTACTCCATTTCTTCTTAGGGATTCTTACCCACAGTAGTAGATATAATGGTAATCTGAGTTAAATTCACTCATTCTAGTCCATTTTAGTTGAATGATTCCTAAAATGTCAATGTTTACTCTTGCCATCTCCTGTTTGACCACCTCCAATTTGTCTTGATTCATGGACGTAAGATTCCAGGTTCCTATGCAGTGTTGTTCTTTACAGCATTGGACTTTACTTCCATCACCAGAAACACCCACAACTGGGTGTTGTTTTTGCTTTGGCTCCCATCTCTTCATTCTTTGGCTTAAAACCCAACATTCAGAAAACTAAGATCACAGCATTTGGTCCCATCACTTCATGGACAATAGATGGGAATACAATGGAAACAGTGACAGACTTTATTTTGGGGGGCTCCAAAATCACTGCAGATGGTGACTGCAGCCATGAAATTAGAAGACACTTGCTCCTTGGAAGAAAAGTTATGATCAACCTAGACAGCATGTTAAAAAGCAGAGACATTAGTTTGCCAACAAATGTCCATCTAGTCACAGCTTTTATTTTTCCAGTAGTCATGTATGGATGTGAGATTTGGACTATAAAGAAAGCTGAGCACCGAAGAATTGATGCTTTTGAACTATGGTGTTGGAGAAGATTCTTGAGAGTCCCTTGGACTGCAAGGAGATCCAACCAGTCCACCATAAAGGAGATCAGTCCTGAGTGTTCATTGGAAGGAGTGATGCTGAACCTGAAACTCCAATACTTTGGCCACCTGATTTGAAAAACTGACTCATTGGAGAATACCCTGATGCTGGGAAAGATAGAAGGCATGAGGAGAAGGGGACGACAGAGGATGAGATGGTTGGATGGCATCACTGACTCGATGGACATGAGTTTGAGTAAACTCTGGGAGTTGGTGATGGAGAGGTAGGCCTGGCATGGTGCAGTCCATGGAGTCTCACAGAGTCAGACCTTACTGAGAGACTGAACCAAACTGAAGACCTGGAAAAAACCCAAACGTCACTGACAGATGAAATGGTAAAGGAGTTGTGGCATGTGTATGTGTGTATATATATATACAAGTACACAAACAGACACATGCACACAATGGAATCAGTAAAAAAGAATGAAATAATGCCATTTGCAGAAACATGGATGGACCTAGATATTATCATACTAGGTGAAGTAAGTCAGACAGAGAAAGACAAATATTATATGATATCACTTACCTGTAAAATCTACGACTAATACAAACAAATATATTTATAAAACAGAAACAGACTCACAGACATAGGAAACAAACTTATGGTTACCAAACATGAAAGGGAAGTAAGGAGGGAAAAATTAAGAATATTAAATTAACAGATAAACACTAGTATATAAAAAACAGATAAGCAACAAGGATTCACTATATAACTCAGGGAACAATAGTCAGTATCTTATAATAATCTATAATGGAAAATAATTTGAAAAACATATATGTTTGTCTTTATATCTGAATCACTATGCCATGTATCTGAAAATAAAACAACACTGTAAATCAACTATACTTCAATTAAAAAGAAAGACCTCCCTCATTAACTCTTACCATCCTGTTTGGGAGGATCATTCCTACATATATTACTATCAAGGTATGTCCTGCTTGTGCCTAAGGAATGAGTATGTCATCTCAATATGTCTTAGATAGTAACAGTATAGATAAGAGATTATTTTCAAATATATACTAAAAAATAATGCTAGCACTATATTAAGCATTTATTAACCAGAATATCCCCAATAAGTATTCTTTTCATTTTTTTTTCAAGTCAAAAAACAGGGCAGATAGGTTAAGCACTTTGACTAAATTCAAGTGGTTAATGAAATTCAAACCTGAGTTAGTTTAATCCCAAAATTGATTCCTTTCCCTTTTACAACACAAGATTTTCTATCTCAATTTTTTGTTTTATGTTTTTAATGCTCAGAATGATTCCTACATATAACAGAAGAATATAGTGACAGAATTATTTTTTTTAATGCTCAGATGATTGTTACATATAACAGAAGAATAGAGTGACGGAATTTCCATTTTTTAATATTGCTCCTTTCTTCTTCTTAAGTAATTTTTGTTTGATCCAGCAGGACTTTAAATATAGGGCTAGAGTAATTTCACATCTGTTTCTCCAAATATTCAGGGGCACTGTCTGATAAAAACAGTCTATACAAATACCCCTGAGTTCTCTGACCAGGAGTAATCGTGTAGCGATTCATATGGAGTCAGATGACCCCTTGCTAATTCTTCATATCACGAATAAAATTAAGAACAGCCTGTTAGAAGAGGCCACAAGTGCAGTTCCTTCTGGGGGGCAACTTTTTGGGGGAACAGCAAAGCAAATTTGGTAAGTGAGACAGAAAATTCGCTTGTGCACTAACTACAATACCAGCCAGTCCTATACTACAATTTTTCCTTGGGAAAACACTTCATTTGACTTTGCCATTGTAAGAACATTTGAAATTAATGCAAATCTGTGGTTTCAAAGGAGGTTAATAAGACCAAAATATAAAGCCGCTTCCTGTACTTTAAATGGAAAGTTAGAGAAAGTACTTTTCAAAGGCATTTTCCTAAATATAGGAAAGAAGCTTCTAAACTGGAGCAGCAGTGTGCATTAGGGAGTAAATACCTGAGTCTGTTTTGTCTTAAAGTAGATAAGCTTGACAGTGGCATTGGCTCCGCGGTTTTGTCCATGGTAGGACTCATGTACAGAGCTTCTGATGACAAGAACATTTGCTATTGAATTCTGAATTGATGCTGAGTGACAGACAGCGTCTCCCACATCTCTGCCACTTGCATATAGCTTTCACAGTCTCAGTTTTCCCATCAGGAACATGGCATGTGCCGTCCCACAAACACGCAGGCGGCCTTCAATGAGCAGTGGCCACTATTGCTTTTGAGAAATAGGAAAACTTGCCTGCCTTCACCAAACCAGTTATTCAGCCAACTCTACATTGGGGAAATTAATTACTGAAGCAAAAGATTTCATTGCATTTATAACTACAAATATTGTTCTTAGATATAAACTGCCTGGCTCACTTAACTTGGTGACCTTTTATGTTGATGTCTCTAATAGATTCATAGTATGTTCTGGGAAGAGGCCTTTTTTTTCCCTTAAATTGATCTTTCAACTTCTTGAATATCAGATGAATATTAAGTCCTTTCAGAGGTATCTGAAAAGTCAAAGAACTCTATGTACTTTGCTAGTTTGGCTTCCAACTTGCCTCATAGATTCAGAATACCATAGAATCTCAATGGTAGAAGGGATCTCAAGGGTGATTCAGTCTAATGTGATAGCATATCTTTCTTCCTTACTGCCACAAGAACAAAATATCTAATTAACTCTAACTTTCCAAATGCCTGATAAATATGTCCTAGTCATATAATGACAAAGTGGAAAAAAAATAAGCTAGTCTATCTCAGACTTTTCCAAAAATTGATGCATTTACCACCAATGTTACAAGACTATTTTAGGTGGGATTTGAACAAGTGTCAGTATATTATTTCATTTATTCTAATATACCTATAAGATTTATTAATTTATCCTTGAACAAGGAGGTAATAATAAAAAAGTTGTAAACTTTAAATAAATAGTAAATCTTAAAATAATATGATAAAGAAAAGTAAAGGTCATATCACTGCTGGTAAAAATTTTAAGGGACAGAATGAAAGAATGACAGAAATTTGTTTTACTTTATGACATTACCAGTCCTAGGTCTTTATTGTTATTTTATTATGATGATGATATTGTCATTTGTATTATACTATAGAAAAATATAGTATGATTTTATGATGTCATTGAAATGTGCAATTCTAGCTTATTTACTGTTTTTCACCGCTTGACCTATATATTATTACTCTGGGGTTGAGCACTCTCATCTGTTGTTATTTTTTATTGTTTTCATATCATCACCCCTTTATCCTCTGATGCTTCTATTTTTTCTTTGCATCCCAAGTTTATGATCTAAATGATCGTTTTGAAGGATAATTTTTGAAAGATATAAATAGATTGTTTATAAAAGATTCTGACCAATGTATTGTGGACGGGAGAGATTGTTGGATTTGACAAAAAGCCAGAATTGAGAAAATTCCAAATTATCTTGATTTTTTCACATTAGATGAGAAAATAAGTGTATGTTATTTATGTATCTATTATCTTCTAAGAGACATTTAAAGAGACCATCATGTCTTTATCTTTCATTATACACAGAGGTTCTGCTTGTGGTACTTTGAAATATAAAGTAAAGAATTATTAGAAATGCAGATATTCTCTTGTTAAAATTGGACTGGCAGGCTGTGAAACCCTCTCCTATCATTATTTCTAACATTCATTTTCATTTTCATCTTAGAATATTATTACAATAGCACTCATTCCATTGTCAAATTTTTTGAACAGAGAGGCAGTATGAATGCATTAAACCATTCACTGAGCAGGAATTATGCACTTGGTGCCCATCTGAAATTAGTACCAGGAAAAGAACTTGTCATTGTGTTTTCCCAGAGCAATGATTTAATGCATTTTTTTTTCAGCTTCTTCTATTATTTTTCTACATGACTAAGAACGATGGATATGCCCATCAGTTTACCCGGGTTGCCACAGTAAATTACATATACATTATCAGCCCTTTGTTTCTCCTGGTCTTCCTTGGAGGAGAAACAAGGTGTTTGAAGAGACAAGTTCTTTAAGGAAGACTAATGCTGAGTGCTTGACTCTCACTATGTTTAGATATTTGAAATACTTTTCTAAATTGTGTCTCATACCCCAGCTTACTAGTATTTCTTTCCCCCAAAAAATGATTATTTTTAATGTGATTCTAGGGAATTAAAAAAAAAAAGGTTACATCTAGTATGATTTCAGCACACATCTTCCTTTCAGTGTCACTATAAAGTAGCACCTTCCAAGTTCATATCCATGCATTAGTAACAAATGACCAAAGAAAGATTTCTAAGGTTAAGTAAACTGTGTGTGAAATGCCTCTGAAGAGTTTGTTGTTGTTGTTTTACAAAGCACTTTTTCTCACATGTTATTTGCCTCCACTTTTTAACTGCTTATTTGGTTTCTTTGTTGTTGTTGTTGTTGTTGTTGAGTGACTAATTCAAACAAATATGTGCAGTCACTTATTCTTAAAAATTGTTCTAAGTCTGATTCTGATACTTCCTCTGTCTCTTCAGACTGTTTACTCTTTGGTTAGAGAAGAGAAGCCATAACAAATATTATAATAAAATCAGATTTAAAAGAACTGCAATAAAATACAGATAAAAAGATAAGATAAAGGATAAACAATTGTTAAAAATGTGAAAATCTAGATGAAATGACTACTTCTGTAGAAAAAAATATGAACTACCAAGAGGAAATTAAAACATTCACAGAGAATTGTAACTATTAAATAATTTGAAATACTGGTTTGAAGTGTTTCCATAAATGAAACATGGGGCCAAATTGTTTTTTACAAGTGAGTTTTACCCAAGTTTCTAGGAAATGATCATTCCAATTTCATATAAATTCTGGGAAAGAGAAAAGACAAAATACTTTCTAATTCCAGAGAAAATCAGCTAATCCCAAAACCAAAATTAGGCAAAGCCATGATAAGAAGTGAAAACCCAATGTTTGTGTACTGTTCATGAATATAATATAAATAATAAGTAAAAAGATTATCAAAATTAATCTATGCATTCATAAAAAACAAAACAGAAATGATTCACTATCACTAAGAAGGATTTACTACAGGATAACTTAATATCATAAAATTAATATGTAATTTACTTATCAATTAGAAAACAGAAAGAATTTCCCAATATTCAACAACTGTTTTAAGCACTGTGTTTTTAAAAAGGCATAAACCTCTGTAATCCTGTGATGAGTTTCTTAGAAAAAGAAAGGAAAAAACAGCCTAAATGTGGAAATACTATGAGCCCTTCTTTAAAATCAGGAGCACAGCAAGCAAGCCTACTCTCACTACTTTCCTGCATTTCTAACAGAGGTTCTTCCTGCCCAGTTCTATTTCTCCTCTTCGCTTTCACTGAGTTCAACCTGCATCAACATATGAAGACATTCTACAATCAATCTGTCACAACAACCCCAGTTGACTTCTTGCTCTCCACCCTCATAGGGCCCTTTAAAACATCTCTGTTGATTTTAAAACATTTTAAAACACCTCTCTTGATGGATCTATTCAAACCTTCTGTCTGAAAGTCTAATTAATTCTTAGATGATCTCCCAGAAGAAGTCTGAGAAAGTAAGTGGTAATATAAGTTTTGACACTGCATCGTCACTTCAGGCTGCCCATAGAGTCCCATTTTGGGGTGGTATGTAGATGCATAGACAGTTCCTCTTGAGGAATGGTCCAGTAGATTAGAAAACCCTGACCATAGCAATAAAAGCAAGTTGGGAGTGGGAGGCTCGTAGCTTAGATGGAGGCAGTTATTTGTTGTTGTTAGAAACTATAAAACCTAAACACCAAATTCTCAACATCATAGTCAAAATCTTCACGCTTACAAAGTATTTGAGGTGAACCTGATTTAGGTCTATAGGCCAACTTCAGGGCCCTTACTGGGGAAGACTTTGGACCTGAAAAATGGGCTGGGAACATGCAGGGGGATGTTTCCAAAGATGTTACTTCTCCGCTTGCTTCTAACTTTCAGAGCCAGCAAAACTGATCTATCCCTCACCAGAGAAAGCACTGCCCCTGTACCTGAAGACACTGCAGAGGTTCTTTTCTCCTACAAAGCAACATGGGCCCTCAGAAGGATCTTTTCCAAATCAAATTCCTGTCAATCAGTAATTAGAATTCAGGTACAGCATCAGCTTAGCCAGGGACCTGAGAGTGGAGGAAAGGACTGGGACCATAGAAACCACAAGAAAAAATTGGCTTCGGCCAGATTGGACTCTGAGGGTATGTGATCAAGGGGTCACAGAACATAAGACAGGGCAAAGGAGAGTTCATTAACTTTGGTCACTCTCTTGAGATGTACGATTTCACAGTCTGTCAAAATCTTATACATCTATGAAATATCCTCTGAGTTGTTTTCGATTTAATCAAAAGTACACCCAGAATGTAATTTTTTTAAATTATTATTTTTGTTATCTCTGTTAATATCTCTGTGTTTATTTATAACACAACTAAATTAAAATGAAAGTATTATTACAGCTAGCAGCAATATGGGTGAACATTAACAAAATGATAAAGAATCTGCCTGTAATGTGGGAGACCAACCCACTCCAGTATTCTTGCCTGGAAAATCCCATGGACAGAGGAATCTGGTGGGCTACATGCATGGGGGTGCAAAGAATTGGACACGACTGAGTGACTAACACATATACTATATATAGTATTATATAACTGCATAGCTAAATAACTAACACATGTATATGTATACATACAAATACATATTTTCTATAGGAAAAAACTATAAAAAGCAAAGAAATGACAAAAATATGAGATTGAAAATGTTCATAATTTCTAGGGAGAGTCTTAGAATTAAGATTGATAAAATGGTTAGATTATATTCAGATTTTATTTGGGTGGTAGGTTCATGGTGTTCATTACATGATTCCAAGTAACTAATTAACTTAACAGCTAAAATGTAAAAAAAAAAATAATAATAATAATAAGCATCATGCCTAAATTTATGGTTCATCACTAGGAATTACAATGTCAAGCATGCTATCATCATGGATTATAATTGATTTCATTCCATACAATAAAGTCCAAAGTGTGTATCTTCATGCAGGTAGAGAATTAAGGTCAACGTTGAATCAGAAAAGTGTTTCCTTAAAATATAAATATGTTTCAGTATTTACATATTTGTGATGGTTCTCATGTATGTCAAATTATTTGACAAGCTACTCTTAAAAGGTGGAAGTAAAGTCCCCTGCATTTCAGTATTGCCAGACACTGTTTTTCTTCTAATTACTGAAGTGTGGTAGCAATAATGGGATGTGATTTCCAAAAAAATGTCATTAAAGGCACAGCAGCTTTCTACACGCTCTCTCTCTTAGACCACTTGGTGTCACCTGAAATAGAGTTGCCATATTTAGCAAATAAAAATATAGGAAACATTTAAACTTCAATTTCAATGAGTAAGGCATTTTTTTAGTATAAGTATGTCCCTTGCAATACTGGAGATATATTAAAAATCCATTTGTTGTTTATGCCAAATTCAAATTTAATTAAGCATCCCATACTTTATTTTAGGACACTAAAACAATCATATGGTGAGGTCTATATGGCAAGCAAAGGAATTCCCTGACAAAAGCCATCAGGGTTATCCAACTAGACAGCTGATCCTGCAACCCCAGTCAAGCCTTCAGATGACTACAGCCCTGGTTGTTGACTTAACTTCAGTCTTGTAAGAGAATTATTGAGCTGAGCACCTCTGGAAATACTGAACCACAGAAACTATAAAATAATAAATGTGTGTTATTTTATACTGCTATGGTTTGAAGGAATTTGTTCCATAATAATAACTCATAGAGCAAATATGTCCTCAATCATGGTTTTTAGAGTTATAATCCAAAGAGGAGGAAACTGACACAGATCACTTGTTTCTAAGATATCTCTCAGTGTATCAATCTTGGTTTGTTTTGTTGTTGTTTGCTTGAACTCCAGCATCACTAGGCATTTGGTGGTGATTAATTTGTTAAATTTTGACTTCTTTTAAAATAATCAGTTTTCATGGTTCACTAAAACTGTTTTGTCCTGGAATAAATGTTAGTCTTTTTTTTTTTTCCCTTCTTACAGTCATGTTTTATTTTCCTAATTCTGATTGAGATCTCAAGAGAATAGAAAGAGAGTACATTTTGATGGGAAGTAAAAACTGTCATTTCATAAATTATAATGCCTCTCTTTCTTAAAGAAAGAAAGATTATCTCCCTTTCTATGCTTCTAGAGGAATATATAAGTCAATTAATTTTCTCCATCACAAGCAGGTTCTGTGACCAATTTTCTCTCTTTGTTGATTACTTGGCAGGTTTTTTTTTTCCTACAAGAATATTCCATATTCTATAATTTACTTTTGAATCGTACATAGGTACCTGTCTCTAGAGATCATCTTTTTTTCTAATTTCCATGTTTAACATCTGTGTAAATATCTGCTTTACTGAAAACCCAATGCAGTTCTTTTCTGCCAAGTACTGTTTATTTCTCCTCCCTCCCCACCAACCTCTGCCCAGATACTCCAAAAAGAAATGCATTATGATTGTGGCTCAAGTGGGAGTTTGGGAACAAGATGATATGTGTCCTAATGTTTAGGAGTCCCTGATTACAACTTGAAAACATCCCTTTCCTCCTCTTTAAGCAGTTTACCAGCTTAAACTGCCTCAAAAGATTTCTTGGCCATAATAATTCTTCATTAATAAGATGGCAGCATAATGGAAAACTACAAACTGCAGGACTGCTTAGAGGGAAATAGAACAGCTGATGTGACTTCTCATATTCACTATGCAGAATTCAAAGTGATGCACATGGGTGAAAAACGCTTGCATCAACTTTCCTCTGAAAGAACATATAGCTAGCTAGTAATTAACTGCAGAGCATTTCCTCCTGTAGCATTTTACTCTTAACTCATATATTTCTTGAGGTAGCAGAAAGTTCTTTGCCCTAGCAAGCAAGAGACCTGATATCATCCACGGTTCTGCCACATTTCACTATCTAATTGTCAAGAAACAATTCAAACATTATCTCAACTCGGGTTCCTCCAGTGGCTCAGTGGTAAAGAATCCACCTGCCAATGCAGGAGACATGAGTTTATTCCCTGATCTGGGAAGATCCCACATGCCAAAGGGCAACTAAGCTTGTGTGCCACAACTACGAAGCCTGTGCTCTAGAGCCTGGGAACCAGAACTGCTGAAGCCTGCATGCCTAGAAACTGTGCTCTACAACAAAAGAAGCCACGGTGATGAGAAGCCCAGGCACCACAATCAGAGAGCCCTAGCCCCGACTCTGCAACTAGAGAAAACCTTGAAAAGCTACAAAGATCCAATCTATACAAAAATAAATAAAATTATTAAAGAAAATATTCTCGTAACTCTAGCAACTAAGTTCAGTTGCCAACATCAAATTGCCAATATCCTTTGGATCATAGAAAAGCAAGAGAATTCCAGAAAAACATCTACTTCTGCTTTATTGACTACAGCAAAGCCTTTGACTGTGTGGATCACAATAAACTGTGGAAAATTCCTCAAGTGATGGGAATACCAGACAACCTTTCCTGCCTCCTGAGGAATCAGTTTGCAGGTCAATAAGCAACAGTTAGAACTGGACATGGAACAACAGACTGGTTCCAAATTGGAAAGGAGTACGTCAAGGCTGTATATCGTCACCTGCTTATTTAACTTATATGGAGAGTACATCATGCAAAATGCTGGGCTGGATGAAGCACAATCTGGAATTAAGATTGCAGGGGGAAATATCAATAACCTCAGATATGCAGATGACACCCCTCTTATGGCAGAAAGTGAAGAGGAACTGAAGAGCTTCTTGATGAAAGTGAAAGAGGAGAGTGAAAAAGCTGGTTTAAAACTCAGCATTCAAAAAACTAAGATCATGGCATCTGGTCCCATCACTTCATGGCAAATAGATGGGGAAACAATGGAACCAGAGACAGGCCTTATTTTCTTGGGCTCCAAAATCACTGCAGATGGTGACTGCAGCTATGAAATTAAAAGATGCTTGCTCCTTGGAAGAAAAGTTATGACCAACCTAGACAGCATATTAAATAGCAGAGATATTACTTTGCCAACAAAGGTCTGTCTAGTTAAAGCTATGGTTTTTCCAGTAGTCACATATGGATGTGCGAATTGGACCATAAAGAAAGCTGAGTGCCCAAGAATTGATGCTTTTGAACTGTGGTGTTGGAGAAGACTCTTGAGAGTCCCTTGGACTGCAAGGAAATCCAACCAGTCAATCCTAAAGGAAATTAGTCCTGACTGTTCATTGGAAGGACTGATGCTGGAGCTGAAACTCCAATACTTTGGTCACCTGATGTGAAGAACTGACTCCTTGGAAAAAAACCCTGATACTGCGAAAGATTGAAGGCAGGAGGAGTAGGAGATGACAGAGGATGAGATGGTTGGATGGCATCACCGACTTGATGGACATGAGTTTGAGTAAACTCTAGGAGTTGGTGATGGATAGGGAAGCCTGGTGTGCTGCAGTCCGTGGGGTTGCAAAGAGTCAGACATGACTGAGTGACTGTACTTTTACTCACATTACCAAGATTTCTTTTTTCTTTCTCCAGGGTCTTTATGTTTGATTTCTACCTCAGCAATCATATTATTTAACGCATGTCTTATTTTAAACTCACACAAATTCTTTATGGGTCAAATATTGGAAATATTAATAAATGGAAATGGCTCCTGTCCTCATAATTTATTCCAGGATCTAACATGTACCAGAAAATAACAATTTTATATACATTATGGTATGGAATTTTAATTGAAGTAGATACCTTTTAGTCATTTTACAGATGACAAACAGAGACAAAACAGTGACTTCTTTGGGTAGACAGCTCTAGTGACTCATTTAAACCAGGTCTAACTAATTAGAATCCACATACTCTTAATTGTGCGGAAGCTAAGCAAGTACTTAAATCTCATCTAAACCCTTAATCTCTCTGATCCAGGGGAATGTGGATTAGATGCTTTCTAATTCTCCTCTTCTCTAATTACTGAAGTCTCCTCTTCAGTAATTATAAAGGCAAGTGCCCTTGGTCTAATATTCCACTGATTCATAAAGTTCCGCTGATTTAATGTTTGTCATCGATACTGTCAAAATATAAAGACTTTTTTTTTCTCATTTTTGCCATGCAGTGTGAATGGATGAATGATACCAGGACTGAGGAGTCATTAGGAAGTTGAGTTCCTTGTGTTTCCTCACATTTCTTCCTTTGTGCTGCTTGCTTCCCTTCAGTCAAGTATGGTGTCTCTTTGCCCACGTTTACTCCACTACTGTAGACTCACCAGGCCCAAGCCTGTTGCTGCAGGCTTCTGAGTCTGCTCTCTACCATTAGCCACGTTCCTTGTCATCCCTATGGGGATGACTCTTCTAACATAGCATGCCTGATCCCTGTAACTGCAATGACTTCTGCTCCAAGTAATACATCAGTGACTCTGTTGCCCTCAGAGGAAGAGTATAAAAGATCAACGCATGCTCGTCGTCATCTGATGCTTACCGACTTCTCCAGTGTCCTCACCCGTGACTCATCCTTCCAAAGTCTCATTGGCCACTCTACTGCATTGCTCAGTAAGGAACATGGGGACTATTATTTCCTTCCTTTTCTTCACCAACTCCTACCCAGTCTTCAAAAGGTAAGTCAAACCTTCCATTGAAGGTTTTCCTATTCTTGCACCTCCCAGTCCCAACTGCATTAGGAGTTACGCTGTAGTTTCTATGACATTTTAATAATTAATAATAGACTGAAGGACAGCCACTTAGTGGTCCTTTCTCCACCTGCCCCCAAAGACTACAAGTGACAGGAAGGTCAATGTGACACCTTTTTTATTGCTTTTTCAACTTACTTAAAACTTCTTATGTGTCAGGCAGTGTTTTAAAGTATTTTACAAATGCTAACTTGGTTACTCCTTACAACCTTATGAGGTAGGTATTCTTATCCACATTACACAGATAAATACACTTAGACAAAAATAAATTAGGTAGCTTGTCCAAGGTCCCTCAGCTAGTAAGTGGTAATCAAGGGACAATCTGGCGCCACAATCTGTTCTTTTAACACAACTCTATACCATATACCTATATCCTCAGTTCTTTGTACTTGGCCAAAAATATTAATAGGTGTTTAACAAGTATTTCTTGAGTGAATAAATGACTGTTTAGCCAAAAATGCAACATTAAATGCTTAAACGTACAATGAAAATGCTACTCTCCAACAACAGAGATTACCCTCCAGTTGAGCATTGCTTTACTTGGAATGAACTTTGAATTCTGGAGCACAATTTTACATCATTCAAAAAGAAGAGGAAAATAAAATGGCAATAATATCATTAAAACTAATAAAGCAGCTCAACTTTGGAGATATGTACCAATGATTGAAAACGTTGAATGTCACCACATGCATTTCAAGTTGTTTAGAGTGTTAAGAGAGTAGATAGATTTCCCCTCCTCATTTTAGTATCCATTTTATAGAAAGCCTTCACTGATACCGTGGTTGCAACTGTGTCTCTTTGCTTGTTGTCTGTAGGGATAACCCACCTGAGATACAGTGATTCAGATGGAGAAACAGCATATGTCACTCGCTGAAGTGACCACCTCACTACTATTCATGATTCAATCAGCATGGATGCACAGGGTCAAGAAAAACTGATTGGGATATCCCTGAATGTCATGTCCATTGAAACCCACTCATGTAACCATATTTCTCACATCCTGTAATGAAAAGGATTTGAGATTTTACCCAGAATCAGTTAGAAAGAATACAAGCAAAAATAAAATATTACAAAGTGCTGAATACTCATCCTTTTTTGTTTTTAAGCTATCATCCTTGAACATCTATCTGGTGGGGAGGACGTTTAACTTAAGGTGAACAATTAGGCATGTTTGTTGTTTTAAAAAATTAAATGAAATACCACATTTAATATATTTTAGGTATTCCAGATTGCAAATTTTCAGTGTGAGTGGTTTTCATAAGCTGTATGATAAACTGTGGTAGATTTGTATTAATCACGATAGCTATAATTTATCTGGAAGTCACTATAGAGTAATTTAATTCTAACAACCACTCTGTATGGCAGTCATCATTAGCATACTTTTATTATAGGGAAGGAAGTGGAGGTTCCCTCAAGTTGAATATCCTAGGAGAACCAGGACATAAACATAGTTTTGTCTGATTATAACACACACGTTAAATGATCAGCTCTCTCTCTTTGAAAAATTAATTTGGAGTGCATATATCAATGTGTGGGTGTGGATGTGAGCGTGTTTGCTGGAGAATAATGAGCGCTTATGGAAGCTCCATGGTATTTACTCAAGGAATCATATTCCTAAGAATGATGAAAAAAACCTTCCAATGATTTGTTTGGAGCCAGGAGATCCTAAGTTTCTTAGGCAAGTAATTATCTTAGAGTGAGAAAAAAGGGTAACATGTATATAAATGATATGCCATCTGCCACAGACTACAGACTTATACAGAAGGAATAATTAGGAGTGGAGGTCCTGGTGGTGGGGATAGTAGTTACAATCGTGAAACAGCACTGATATTTCAAAGGGCTTTTGAAAGATGCTCAACATCGCTCATTATTAGAGAAATGCAAATCAAAACTACCACGAGGTATCACCCCAGACCAGTCAGAATGGGTCATCATTAAAAAAAAAAAAATCTATAAACAACAAATGCTGGATAGGGTAGGCAGAAAAGGGAACCCTCTTGCACTGTTTGTGGGAATGTAAATTGATACAACCACTAAGGAGAACAGTATGGAGGTTCCCTAAAAGACTAAAAATAAAACAAACAAATAAATTACCATATAACACAGCAATTCTACTACTGGGAGTATACCGTGAGAAAACCATCTTTAAAAAACACATGTACCACGGTGTGCACTGCAATACTACTTACACTAGCCGTGACCTGGAAGCAACCTAGATGTGCATCGGCAGATGAGTGGATAAAGACGATACGGTGCATATATTGTTGCTGTTGTTCAGTCACTACGTTGCGGTCCACATATAGAATGGAATGTTACTCCTTCATCAAAAGGAATGAAATTGGGTCATTTGTAGTGATGTGGATGAACCTGGGGTCTGTCATACACAATGAAATGAGTCAGAAAGAGTAAAACAAATGTCATATCTTAATGCATATATGTACGGAATCTAGAAAAACGGTATATCCCAGTGTATTCTCAGTTGAAGTCTGTACTAACAAGCACACATGACACACACAATCTCTCACAAAAAGTATCAAATTTTCCTATCCATGGATCCTCAGGCCAGAGAAATAATAGTATAGAGAAAATTATACGCTGAGTCAGTCACCGGCTGACAGCCAGCAAGGAAATGGGGCGTCCGTACCCACAGCGGCAAAGAACTCAATTATGCCTTAACCACGTGAGCTTAGAAAATCACCTGGACTTGAAGATGAGAGTTTGACTGAGATCTTGATTTCAGCTTTGTGAAACCCCGGGCTGGTATTACTGTAGTACTGTTGTCCAGATTTCTAACTACCCAAAATGTGAGTCAATAAATGGGTTGTTTTGAGCCACTAACTTGGTTTAATATTTTTAATATAATAATTTTAAAATGTAAATAAAATGCCACCTAAGAGTTAATTTGCAAAGTGTGGGTTGTACATCATAATATGACTCTGGAGTTCAATTCTCAACCACTTGGCCACAACATGTGTCTAAAGTTGGGTCTAAAAGAACTGGTTCAGTGAAACTTCTGTAAGACATTTCAAAGGTAAAGAGGCACAGCTATGGGCTGGTGGCACCATGTGAAATTTTCAGATAAAAGAAGACAAAGGGTCAGAATGAAAGAGAAGCTGTAGGTGAGTCACTATTCCAGAGATCAACTCCTGGGTGGTGGTTTTGGTCTTGCTTTTCACAGACTAAGAAGACAACCTGACATGGCTTCATGGGGAACACTGCCCATCACTGCAGGGGCCCTGGAGCAGACCATGGCCTCAGGGGATGCAGGCGTTTCAGCAGGCTTTCAGCTTTGGGCAATAACCCCCTTTGAAATAGCCAGTTGTTTTCTCACAGTAAGCAGCACTTGTACACTGGCCTTTCAGTTTCTGGAATATTCCAGATGATTCAAACCTTTAAATATGCTTTCCCTTTGCCAAAAATTGCTTTGCCTTTGGTTTTCTTGGGCCATTTTCATGTTCATCTTCCACATACCAACTTAACTATTACCTTCCCAAGAAACTTGATTCACTTTATTTTCACTTTATTGCCTCTTATTTCTCTGCTATTTCTCAAGCATCCAATCATGCCCTTCAGAGAACTTATCACGTGTTATAATTTTTCACTTGTTACTTTTTATGTTCTCTCCCTGAGTACTAATATTGCTATTAATAAAATAATAACTGACATGTATGTGTACTTAGGTGACAATAGAGATCTCACATGAAACCTCAAAGAACTGGGAGATTTGGGGACAATGATATCCATGCTAGAGATGTTAAAGCGAGAATGAATGAGGTTGGAGACCACGCAGTGGTAAACAACAGCAAGTAGTAATTCAGCACAGATCACAAGCCAGGCAGCTCGAATTCCTGATACTCAGCAGTACTGCCTTCATACCAAACAGTAAACAATGTATGCCTAGCAGGTAGCCCAGTGTTCGTCACACGAAAGTCTCTCAGTAAGGATTTGTGACATGAATAAATAAATGAATGAATGCATAGTGACGGGCAGAATCGGGCTGCCTTCACTTAGATTTTCTGATGGGATAGGATGCAATAATGGAACATAAGAAGAGACATCACAATGATACAAACAGAAGGAGAAGGAGGAGGAGGAGATGAACATGGAAGGCACCCCAGTCTTACTGTGAATTAGAATTACCTAACATTGCAGCTGTATTCTGAACCCTCAGAGTCAACATCTTAGGGGGAGTGGGGAACATGCAAATTGTACTTTTATAAAATCACCAGTGAATTTGATGATGTACTAGTATGTGAGCACGATGAGGTATTTCTGGTGACTACTGGAACAGAGCCAAAATCCCAGTGTATTCTCAGTTGAAGTCTGTATTAACAAGCACACACGACACACACAATTTCTCACAAAAAGTATCAAATTTTCCTATCCATGGATCCTCAGGCCAGAGAAATAATAGTATAGAGAAAATTATATTATTTCAGCTTTATATGTTTTGGAAGACGTCTTTACACTTACAAACATTCCCTAATGCCTGAAATTGGGCGAGGAGAACATACACACACACACACACACACACTCACACTCACATGCACACAGGCGCACGCACGTGCATGCGTGCACATGTATTCCCTCTAAATACTATCAATATACTCTCGCCAATTTATCCATGAAGAAACTGAGATACAGAGAGAGATTATGCAACTGCCTCCCAGCTAGAGAGTTGGTCAGTGACACACTAAGGAAATCACTCAGTTGTGTCCAACTCTTTGTGGCCCCGTGAACTGTTGCCCACCAGGCTCCTCTGTCCATGAGATTTTCCAGGCAAGAATACTAGAGTGGGTAGCCATTCCTTTTTTTCAGGGGACCTTCCTGATTCAGGGATTGAACCTGGGTCTCCAGCATTGCGGGCAGGCATATTCTTTATCGTCTGAGCCACCAGTGACAAAGCTAAGATTAAATTTAGGGTGCTTGATCTTTAAGTAAGCACCTAATGAAAGCCTACCCACCTTCAAAAAAGAATATGTCATAGTTACTGAGGGGTAAGAAAATTGTGCTTGGCAGGTGAAGCACAAACAAACACAAACATACAAAAGATTAAGAAGACATATTTGGATAACTGTAATGAATTCAATGTGTTTGGACTCTATAGTGTGAAGTTATAAATGAACGGTGAGAAATGAGAAATGACAATAAAGAATTAGAAAATAGAGAGCCTTGGAATGTTAAGCTACACACCCTGACATGCGTCTTTACGGTGGAGAGTTAACAAAATACACTCAGCATTCAATCAGGGTCAGTACCATAGCACTTACGCTAACTCTCAGACTATATACTCATCTCTCGGGATAGCCTAGAATAAATTATAGGGAAATTTAAGATGCAGAAACAATTCTGAGTTCATGTGTCAAAAAGTTTTCTCTAGTGTGTAGATTAAATATGTGTTCTTTTTATGACATTGAGTTGGCTGAAAAGTTCATTCAGGTTTCTCTGTTATACTGTATGGCAACACCCAAATTAACTTTTTGGCCAACCCAATATTTTCCTGAATGGCTAAAATAGCTGCACAGTTGAACTTTTGACACAGGAAAAAAAAAAAAGAAAATTAAACAAATGTCACTCTATTAGTAAAGAAAGCATGTGACTCTAGGAGTAACTATGCTTAAAATTTAGGTTACATTTATCAAGGGTGATTCTTTTTTAATAAACTTTAGGTAAGACTTCTTCTACACCTGTCAGTGCCAAGATGAACACATTGTACTAAGCCTGTTTTCAGTGCATACTCTATTTGAATCTTCTCCTAATTGCATAATTATAATAACAGAAGTATTACTCTATATTTTCCCCTGGATACTTGCCAACTTGAATCTAATGTTTACACAAATATATTTTAAATGTCCCTCCCTGAAATCCATCTGGATGATTAAATTAAAGAAGATTATATGAATGGGTAGTACATGTATAATTTTACATGATCATGTGTGTTGTGAAATCAGAAGCTCCCTTAGGATGACTCCTGCCAATCTATATAAGACTTTCTTGCTATTCTTATACTCCATGTTTAATAAAGAGAAAATTGCAAAATACACTAGAATAAAATACATTACAAATGTTAAATGTTAAATTATGTAGCATGAAGCAAAGTGAATTAGGTAGGAACAATATTTACATGTGGAACCTTTTAATATCTTATGTAATACAATTGCATACTTTTCTTTTTCAGATGCAAATAATCTTGAGTGGCATTCAATTAAGAGATTATAATAAAATACTTAAAAGAAGAGGAGAGCAAGATAAGAGTATTTTTGATGAGGCATTTCTTTAGAAAGAGAGGATAAGTGAGATTACAAGAGGAAAAGATTGGAATTGACCAGAAGTTATATATAATACATCAAGAAAGCCTTTGATGCCAATGTCAGTTTCATTATTTTTGTTGCTGCATATTTACTTACCTTTTAATTGTGATTTCTGTAAATATTAGAAGTGACCCCTGGTGGGGTACCCTCATTTTCTTAGCAAGACAAAAAGAGCTTCTTTCCAAGGTTATTACTTTAAACACTTTCTGAGAACCTAATCTTTGACATTGAAATGCTGAGTTCTAGCGTTGGAGGTTAAATATGGAGCATTACTCTTCGCAGAATATGTAGAACAGCAGTAGAAACTCCTGCGCAAGAATGCTCTGCAGTAAGACGTGTAATTAGAGAACAATGAACATAGAATAGAATTCGGTAGAGAAGTGAGTCATTTCAGGAGAGGCATCACAGGAAAAGGGACCCAAAAAAGATTTGAAACGTAAATTAATGAGTTTGCTTCGGAGCCCAAATATGAGCAGCAGAAAATCAAATGTGCACAATGTTCTGGAGAAGAATTTCTTGATTCACTTAATTAAGGCAAACGAAATGGTGGTTTTATAGTTTACCCTGGGCAACTGAAATCAGGCATTCACATACATCAAACTCTATTTTATATTTTTGTTTTTCTGGGGTGTGTGTGTTTTGTAATGGACTTCCCTGTAGCTCAGTTACAGTGCAGGAGACCTGGGTTCGATCCCTGGGTTGGTAGGATCCCCTGGAGAAGGGAATGGCTACCCACTCCAGTATTCTTGCCTGGAGAATTCCATGGACAGAGAAGCCTGGCTGGCTACAGTCCATGGGGTTGCAAGAGTCGGACATGATTGAGTGACTCACAGCTCAACTGTTTTGTTACAGTTTGTTTTGTGTTTCAGTTTCATTTGCTGTCTTTGATTTTCACTAGGCATTACTGCCTTTCTACACAGTACACCCTACACATAAAGGGTAAGATAGGTCTTATCCATTTCCAGGCATCTGCGGCCAGAGATGAAAAGGCTTTCCTTCTAGCTCAAAGTGGACAAATTCTGGGGGAGGATGCCCACTGGTCTGGGCTTGATAAGGTGTGCGCCTTAAGCTCTGATGTTGGCCTGAGCTTTGACTGTGTTTTTACTGCCTGGATCACACTGAAAGGCAGTGACTTCTTTCCAACCATATAACTATAGACGGGAAAGAGCTATCTTGGAGAAAATGGCAAGGGGGCTGTTTCCAGGAAAAATAGAGTGGGTTGATGGCCTAACAAATTTTATATGTACCGCTACATCTCTAGAAAAGAATCTTACAGGATGCAGTTAAGTTTTATCTATACTGACAGCACAAAAGTGAAAATCCATTAAAATACTGTGTTTCTAGCCTATATATGGTTATTTTAAAACAACAAAGGCTTATTGTTCTTGTAAGGACTGGTGATAAGTACACATCTAAGACCGCTGTAACATGTTGCTTCTGTCCTGTTTTCTTCCCAGATGCAAGTACCTAATGAGGAAAAAAAAAGACCTCTGCATGATGGCCCATACTTGCTCATTTTTGGTTCCTTAACTGAGAAAGAATTTCAGAACAGATCTTAGTTTTCATTTAACTCCTCATGGGAGAGATATAATGAAAGATTTTTAGAAATGGAAAATTTCTTAGAGTATATGTTCACCTGGGTGATTATTCAGCAAGGTAGAGATGTTAGAAACTTCACAGAGAATGAGGTGTTAGGACAGATCTGAGTTCAAGTTCAAAAATATAGATGTTATATATACTACAACTGTGATTCACATTCTTTTTCAAAGAAACTGATCCATACTTTTTTTCATCACCAATGTCACTGTTTATTTGGGCATATTTTTCTTTCCCTGCCATGTTCTTTCAATTGATACATAAATTTCTTGAGCACCTTCTATGTTCCTAGCACACTAGATTTCATAAGCAATGAACAAGATATGAAACTTACAATTGGGAGGAGCAGTGACATCTTTGTGTGTATTTGACATTAGGGGGAAAGTAAGAACTGTAGGGGACTTCCCTGTGGTCTAGTGATTAAGAATCCCCCTGCCAATGCAGGAGACACAGGTTCGACCCTGGTCCAGGAAGACCCCATGTGTCACAGGGCAACTAAGCCTGAGCATCAGAATTAGTAAGTCTGTGCTCTAGAGCCTGCACTCTGGAACTACATTCCTATGCTCTGCAACAAGAGAAGCCACTGCAATGAGAAGCCCGCACACTGCCACCAGATAGTGGTCCCAACACAGCACAACTAGGGAAAGCCCACATGCGGCAACAGAGTGCAGTCCACAGATAAATAAATAAACATCAAAGAGGAAATAACAACTATAAAGAATAGTAATAAAGCAAGGAGAGGAGCTAAGGGAATAAGGCTAATGGGGTGAAAGTGAACACAATATTAACAGTTCCAAGGAACTCTTTTCTAAAGGAGTAACTTGGGAAAAGGAACCTAAAGGAAAGTAGAGGAATCAACCTACAAATAAGTGGAAGAAAACACATGATAGGCTAACTGAATGAGGAGTACAGAGTCAAACGTGACTGGCATCTTGAAGAAATGGAAAGTACACCAGTATGGGTGGAGCACAATGAAAGCGATAGAAATAGGTGTGAGAGGGGAAAAAAGTACCATCTAACTTAATCATTCAATATATGATCACAGTGTTAGCTGATGATTCCTATGACAAGTCTGCTGCAGAGGAAATAGTATAACACATTCCTCCCTGCTTTTGAGAAACCTGTGGTATATTCTGGAAGATAAAACTTACACATATGTGAAAAAAGAGCAAACAATTTCAGAGCCAATGATGATGTGCAATGCAAACTCTAAGTACTGCACAGAAAGATCAATCAATGAGAGCTAGGGGACCAGGGAACTTCATTGCAAAAGTGAAACCTGAGATGCATAGAATTAGAAAATCTGGAGGGAGAGTATGTACTGAAAGACATCCTGGAATAATAACACTGCAAAATACACTGTAGTGAGAAATCAGGCTCATACAGGGAAGAGCAGCTATGGTAAGACCTGTCATTTATTCAGTTAAATGCAGGGTGATCATAAGTCTTTGTGGTATAGAAATTATTTGTTCTAGCATAATTATTAAAAGTACTGTCATTCACTCTCAATACTGGATAAGTTATAAAGTCACCCTAGCAAAAGATGAAAGTGAAAAAGTTGGCTTAAAGCTCAACATTCAGAAAATGAAGATCACGGCATCTGGTCCCATCACTTCATGGGAAATAGATGGGGAAATAGTGGAAATAGTGTCAGACTTTATTTTGGGGGGCTCCAAACATCACTGAAGATGGTGATTGCAGCAATGAAATTAAAAGATGCTTACTCCTTGGAAGAAAAGCTATGACCAACCTAGATAGCATATTCAAAAGCAGAGACATTACTTTGCCGACTAAGGTCTGTCTAATCAAGGCTATGGTTTCTCCAGTAGTCATGTATGGATGTGAGAGTTGGACTGTGAAGAAAGCTGAGCACCAAAGAATTGATGCTTTTGAACTGTGGTGTTGGAGAAGACTCTTGAGAGTCCCTTGGACTTCAAGGAGATCCAACCAGTCCATTCTAAAGGAGATCAGTCCTGGGTGTTCATTGGAAGGACTGATACTAAAGCTGAAACTCCAGTACTTTGGCCACCTCATGCAAAGAGCTGACTCGCTGATGTTGGGAGGGGTTGGGGGCAGGAGGAAAAGGGAACGACAGAGGATGAGATGGCTGGATGGCATCACCGGCTCGATGGATGTGAGTCTGAGTGAACTCCGGGAGTTGGTGATGGACAGGGAGGCCTGGCATGCTGCAGTTCATGGGCCCGCAAAGAGTTGGACGCGACTGAGCAACTGAACTGAACTGAACTGACTGAGCAAAAGATGACATCTTATAAATATAGATTGGAATCCATGTGTGCAAATATGGACCATTTACCCCAGTGCAACTTGAAGTCCTGTACATAGAAGCTGTGAATAAATATAAGATTCGTTTCATCACCAGTCAATTCAAATTTTAGTGATAAAACTTAAAAGCATCTGCTAGTGAGTTCCCCCACCATAAGAATAATCCAAAGAACATCTTCCAAAGATCCCTCATTTCTTTACTAAGTTGGTATTTTGTGTTATGATTGGATTGTGCAAGTAATTAATTATATCAAAATAGGATTATTAAGTGGCTATATTTCTCCTTGTTTAAATCTATAAAATAATCTACTAGAGTTTGATGTTTGGAGATTTCATCCTCCAAATAAAATATTTTGGAATGCACGTTTTCTCTAAAATTTCCTTTGAAAAAGAGTATAATGGTGGCTGATATATGCTTGTGCTTAGTTGCTCAGTTGTGTCTAACTCTTTGCGACCCTATGGACCATAGCCCGCCAGGCTCCTCTGCCCATGGGGATTCTGCAGGCAAGAATACTAGAGTGGGTTGCCATGTACTCCTCCAGGGATATATGCTTGGGGAAATATAAAAGTCTTTTGCTTTTACTATTGTGAAAGCTTAGTAGGGAAAAAAGAGCTTATGAATAAATGAATGTATCTGACAACTGAGTTAATGAGCTCTTGGATCTTATTTTGATCAATGAGTCATGTAGGAAGCTTTGTGTAGACCTTGGCTAATCAATAAGCTATTTTGTAAAACAAGAAACATAGATTTGAGGGCACTGGATTATTTTTACATTTAACACATCAGGTAAAAAAAAAAAATCTGCAGACTTCAGGACTTTTAGTCAAAGTTCTTCAGAAGAGTATGCCATGATTACAAAGAGGACACAACTATAGAACACTTTAACATGTTATATCTTCATTCCTCCAAATTTAATATTTGACTTCCATCCTATCGACTTTAAAACATGCTTCTGATTTTGCTTGTCAAAAATCTGCAAGCCTAGGACTTCCCTGATGGCTCAGGGCTAAAGAATCCTCTTACCAATACAGGAGATAGGTTCCATCCCTGATCCGGGAAGACTGCACATTCTGTGGGGCAGCTAAGCCTGTGCATCACAACTACTGAGCCTGTGCTCTAGAGCCTGGGAGCTGCAACTATTGAGTGCACGTGTCACAACTACTAAAGCCGGCCTGCCCCAGAACCTGTGCTCCACAGCAAGAGAAGTCACCACAGTGAGAACTCACACACCGCAACTAGAGAGTAGTAGAGATGGCTGGCTGCAACTTTAAAAATCCACGCAGCAACTAAGACTGAGCACAGTCAAAAATAAATACAATAAAATTAGATTAAAAATCTGCAAGCCTAAAAGAATCTTGGGTAACAGTGAACAAGATCAGGCCAAGATTGTTTTGATTATTATGTGCCTCAGTATCCATAGTTATAAAATGAGGGAATCTGATTATTGTTCTCAACATGTTTATGAGTAGAGAGCAAAGAGGAACTAAAGAGCATCTTGATGAAGGTGAAAGAGGAGAGAGAAAAAGCAGGCTTAACACTCAACATTCATCTGGTTCTATCACTTCATGGCAAATAGATGGGGAAACAATGGAAACCATGACAGACTTTACTTTCTTGGGCTCCAAAATCACTGCTGATGGTGACTGCAGCCTAGAAATTAGCTTGCTCCTTAAAAGAAAAGCTATGACCAACATAGACAGCATATTCGAAAGCAAGAGACATTACTTTGCTGACAAAGGTCTGTATAGTCAAAGCTATGGTTTTTCCAGTGGTCATATATCAGTGTGAAATTTGGACCATAAAGAAGGCTGAATGCTGAAGAACTGATGGTTTCAAACTATGGTGCTGGAGAAGGCTCTTAAAAGAGTCCCTTGGACTTCAAGAAGATCAAACCAGTCAACCCTAAAGGAAATAAGTTCTGAACAGTCATTGGAAGGACTGATGCTAAAGCTCCAAAACTCTGGCCACCTGATGTGAAGAGCCACTTATTGGAAAAGACCCTGACACTGGGAAAGATTAAGTGCAGGAGGAGAGGGTGGCGACAGAGGATGAGATGGTTGCATGGCATCACCAACTCAATAGATATGAGTTTGAACAAATTCCAGGAGATAGTGAAGGACAGGGAAGCCTGGAGTGCTGCAGTCCATGGGGTCACAAAGAGTTGGACATGATTAGGCAACTGAACAACAATAACAAAAATTTTTTGATGAAGACACAATACTCTAGTAAAAATGTAGCAACATATTACCTATCACTGTATTTCTAAAAGAAATTTAACTCAGTGCAACTTTTTTTGTGAATCAAGAGTCCCATATTCATATAACCTCATGCATGCAACTGCATATATAATTTTAAATATGAAGAAGAAATATTTTGTTTCAACATATGACATGGGTCTGATAATGTGTGAGATACAAATAAACGCTACTTATAGAATCACACATTTTCAGAATTGAATGTGACTTTACATACTGTAATTGACCAAATGACATATTTGATACCAATAAGATTAAGTAAATTGGTCTATTCTGGAAAGCAATTCAATATATTGATTCATTAGTTTATTCATGTATCTGTCTAACCATCTATACATTCACTCATCCATCCATCCATCCATCCATCTGTCCACCCATCCATCCATCCCTTCATCTAATGAGCCATTGGATGAAGACAATATACATAGACATTATTCTGTATACATTCTTTGGCTTATAGAAATAACTTAAAGAAACTGAGATGTAGCAAGACTATGAATACACTAGGATCTTTACCATAACTGTTAAAATAGATATAGGAATAATTAGGTTATTAAAAGTGACTTACTGTATGTCAGGAGCTTTCATATAGCTTATATTATTTTTTCTGTGGGACTGAAAGGAAAAAAAGACATGCAAACACAGTAGGCCCTAGAACATGGTACATCCAACTATATGGTAGGTGTTTCCATTTCATCATGTTTCACAGAGTAAATATCATATGATGCAGGCACAGACAGACTCTTCTTACATTCCTAAGGCTTAACATTCTAAAGGATAAGATAGATAAATGCATACTGGGGGAGAAGAAGAGTCCTTATCATCTAAAAGAATAGCTCCTGCAGAGCTAGATAGAAAAAGGAAAGGATTAACTTGATCCAAAAGTCATTTCACCAAGTTACATCAATGGAAGCACAACTGGTGGTGCAATCTCACCTCTATCATGGGGATTTAGGGATGTTGCTATGGATTTAACAAACCAGCTTTAAAAGCAAACTTGTTCTTTCAGATTATGCAACGATATCTCATGGTTTCTAACACACTCCTGGCTGTTCTTGGAAATTGAATTTCTCCCAGCTTATGTTCAAACTCCTTTTCTGAAACATTGCCAAGTCACAACATATTTTGTAGAAAAAGGGGAAAATAAATGGGCATTTTAGAAAACAACATTTTGACATCTGCTGACTGTGACACTAAACTTCTATGGGTCCTAAATTTTTTTCTATAAAAGAAAGGTGCAGAGTTAAATGAGGAATTCCAAACTAGTGATCTCCTGGTTGAATACGAACTTTTAATGTGTGATATTGGTTAAAAGTTGTGTTTTATTATTATAAAATATAAGCCAAAGTCCTTTAGTTTGGATTTGTATTACTCTCTAGTTTAGCATAGTTCCATCACTACTTAATGTCTAACATCCATTCTGTGTTACACTCTATGATATACCATCTGACTGGGGAAGGAGGTAGATAACTCCCCACCCCACCCCACCCTGACAACCCACCCAGGGTAAAGCAGTTTGAGATTTGTCCCTGTGGACCCATACTCTAAGATGAGAATGATAGGACAATGGAGAGAGGAGCCCTGCCCAGATAAAAGATAAAAAATCACATATTTCTCATTCTGTAAGTGAAGAGACCTCCCTGACTACACATGCACAGAAAGGCTCCTTGGAGGTCAAAAAGTGAATGATACTGGGTGATGCAAACCACCCACAGGCCTCTTTGGTAGAATCCATCTTGGCTAAGAGATGCATACACATGTACGGGAGGATCCTGAGGTATACCAAATATGGACTGTGAACCAGAAAAATCAAAATGATCAGTCAAAGGAAAACCAGAAGAAATTCCACATATAAGTGATGTAAACTACCACAGTGGTGTGACTCTGAGTCTGCCCCATGCGTCTATCCATACTGTACTCATTTTTCCTCTTAATAAATCCTTTGCTTGTTTCACTACTTTTTCTCTTTGTGCAAATTCTTTTCTGCAAAGCCAAAGAGCCAGGGCCTTGTGACTGACAGCTGATCCGTGGCTAGGATTTCATGTTCTCGCTGCCATGACCCAACCTCAGTCCCAGGAACCAAAGCCCTCCTTGAAGATGACACAGGCCAGGGCCACCCAAGATCATGAACTCAGTTCGTGCCTGCATGCTCAGTCCTGTCTGACTCTTTGGGACCCCACGGACTATAGCCCGCCAGGCTCCTCTGTCCATGGGATTTTCCAGGCAAGAATACTGGAGTGGGTTGCCATTTCCTTCTACAGGGGATCTTATGGACCCAGGAATCAGAGCTGCTTCTCTTGTGTCTCCTGTACTGGCAGGTGGGTTCTTTACCATTGCGCCACCAGGAAAGCTCCTGTCCATTACCTAACTTCATATCTGAGCAAACTCCCTCCCCAGCTCCAGCCATGTGGCTCCAGTTCAACTTAGCTCTTCATTGTTCCATGAATTCACCAAGCCTGATCCGGCTTCAGAGTTGTTATGGAAGAAGAAATTTTCTTCTACCCTTCTAAGTTATCTGGCTCATCTCAGAATTAAATTGACATAGGCAGATTAACAGGAGAAAATTAGACAAAAATTTAGTACTGCGTATATATGGGAGAATCACAGGAAAACTGAGTAACTCATCAGTATGGCCAAAACCTTCATCTTTTTCTTCCCCCCCCCCCCCCAAAATCTTCATCTTAAAATTAATTGTTTGGGAATTCAAAAACAGGAAGGCAATTCATATGGAGATGGAAAAGCAGAAGTCTGGTAAACAGAGGCAGTGTGACAGAGGAATGTTCACAGACTCTGCTGGGTTCCTCCCTGTCTGTACACCTGTTTCATAACATGGTTATCCGTGGTGATAGCTCCCTTTCTAGAACAGGTCATTGACCTAAATCCTTCTAGTATGTCAAGGCTCTTAAGTCTCTTGGGCTTTAAAAATAATCAGACCTAAATTAATTCTCCTGTCAGAGAGACATATTTTGGGATGACAAATTTTGCTCCTCTCTAGGGTCTTGGAACCAATCACTAGTTCTGTCTCTAATTCTCCTTCTTTATATACCTGTACTAACTGACTCACATGCATCAAATTTCTGCATAAAGGGTCATCAGATCATAAGCCAAATTGACAAAAACAGACCATAGAATGGGGGTTCTCGGGGGCTGGGAGGTGATAGAAATAAAAAAATTTAGTCAAAGGATATAAACTTCCAGTTATAAGATGGATAAGTCTGGAAGATCTAATATACAGCATTGTGTTAACAGTTAACGGTACGGTATTATATACTTTAAAGTTGCTAAGAGGATAGCTCTTTTTTATTGTTGTACCTTACTTCTCCAGAATGTATTCATCTTACATAACAAACTTTATTCCCTTTTTCTTGACCAACATTCTATTCCCACATCCACCCACCCCCTAGCTACTACTGCTCTACTCTTCTGAGTTTGACTATTCTAATTAGACCATGATTGCTTTACAATGTTGTTCTAGTTTCAGTTGTACAATATGAATCAGCTATATGTATACCTATATTCTCTTCCTCTGAAGCTTCCCTCCCACCCAAGATAATAGATTTTAAATGCTATCACCACACCAAAATAATAATTATGTGAGATGATGGATGTGCTAACTAACCTTTATAGGGGAGGAGAAATAGTTTTTCCTTTACCCTTCTGGATTCTTGGCTAAGACACAGTATATATGTGCATCAAAAAAGATTAACAAGAAAAAAACACATACAAGTTTTATAACATGTGTATCTCCCATTTACATGGGAAATATTCAAGAAAATCAAGTAAATGTCCCAAATGGCCCAAGAGTTAGTTGCTCAGTCATGTCCAACTCTTTGTGACCCCATGCACTATAGCCTGCGAGGCTTCTCTGTCCTTGGAATTCTCCAGGCAAGAATACTGGGGTGGGTAGCCATGCCCTTCTCCAGGGGATCTTCCTGACCCAGGAGTTGAACCTGATCCTCTGCATTGAAAGCAGATCTTTCACCATGTGAGCTACCCAACCAGCAACTTAAATACCATCCCCAACTAAATACCAATGAAAGATGTAGGGGTTGTAGAAAGGCCAGTAATGGAAAGTTACCAGGAAAAGCAGGGTAAACAAACATATGGTTGTTATATAGATTTATGTCTTTGCTTTCTCCATTCATAAGAGTTTCTAGAGATTTTTGAGTTCATCCTCCTCTTCCTGGTACATAGAGACAGTCTTAAAAATGAAGATTTCCCTTATTAAAATAAATGTCTCTTAGAACTTCTACAGGGTTCTCAGAGCATCTCTTCTATCTGCGGTTTCTCAAAAAATGATCAGCCGAAGACAAACCTTATGCCAAAGAGACATATATGAAAGTGGCATATTCCAACCCCCCCAACTGTTCACCTAACTGTGGTAATCATTTCACAATGCATACATGTATTGAAACATCACACTGTATACCTTAAATAAGTTTATATGTCAAATATATCTCAATAAAGCTGGAAACAGATTTGAAATTCCCTGTTCGAAGTCTCTGTTACCTTCCTCTATTTTTTTTCTATAAACTGCTTTATCCAAACATTCCACTGCTGACGTGACATTCTTCTTAAACTTTTAGCATGTTCTTGCCTTTACTGACATGCTAGACATTTTTTTCCCCTTATATTCTAAATTTTGCTCAGTCTAAACACAGGGATACTGTTTCATTATAGTGTTAAGATCTAAAATAACTCAATTCAAATTCTAATTTTTAATTTTACAAATCTGTTTAAGTACCAACTATGAGCATCAGTTTTCCATCTCAGAACAATGGAAGGCAATAATAACATGGTATCCTATGGTATTCAGAACATAGTACATTCAAAAATAAGAACTTATTTTTATTAAATGCTTAGTTATTCACCACATATAAAAGCAAGAGAAGCTTATATATATATGGTCAGAATTCTCAGAACTTTTTTTAAATCTCCTGATTTAGCTTAAGTACATCCAACTAAGTTATTCACTTTTTCTATAAACCTATGAATAGATTATTATCTCAAGACCTGGTACACTATTGGATCTCTTGAAATGTAAAGCAAGGACATCAGGAATTTTCTTTAAAGTTTAAATTAGGCATTTGAAACTAGTAGTATATCAAGGTAACAAAAGAAGGGGAAACAAACCTTTCTGCAAAAGTGATTTTACTTTAAAATGGTCTGCACTCTCATTATTGTTTGCAGGCAAGACTGAAAGTCATGCAGAGGACACAGCTACTGAGGAGACCACCAGGGATGCCTCCAAGTTTGGAAAGTTAATAATCAGAAGCTTAAAAATGCATCTGAATGAACTCTCCCATTGCTTTCAAAACAGCCACAGACAATGCCAGAATTTCAGATTCAAAATTGGAATGGGAGAAAGTTAATTTTTTTTCCTTAATGCTGGCACATTTATTTTCTTCCTGCTATTGATATTTTATTGCTATTATTTTTGTTGTTTTGTTCTTATTAGTATATTAAAAAACACCAGGAAAGAAGTCCAGAAAGAAAAAGACGGTGTGGGAGAAAGTCAACAGTGAAAAATTCTTACAAATGGTTCCCCCATCTTGAGCCTGAAGTTTCTAGAATATTTTAAAGATTCTTTACTCAAGGACGGCTAGCTGAAAACTCTGTGGAAACATTTTTTTTGAAAAATTTTAAGTAAGCGCTTCCTTAGTAAAATCTTAACTGCAGAATATATGGCAAATTGTGACCATTCCCAAATCCTCTTTGGGAATTCCCTGGTGGTCCAGTGGTTAGAACACTGGACTTCCACCGCCTGAGGCCTGAGTTCCATCCCTGAGTGAGGAAATAAGATCCTGCAAGCTGCGCAGCATGGTCAAAAAAGAAAGGAAAAGAAAATTTCCTTCTCACTCAGCCCTGCCAGATAATCATTCAGTCCTTGACTTTAGTATCTTTGTGAAGGTAAAAGCCACTCAGTCGTGTCCAGCTTTTTGCGACCCCATGGACTATATAGTCCATGGAGTTCTCCAGGGGAGACTACTGGAATGGCTAGCCATTCCCTTCTCCAGGGGATCTTCTCATCCCAGAGATCGAACCCAGGTCTCCCGCACTGCAGGAGGACTCTTTACCAGCTGAGCCAATGGGGAAGCCCAAGAATACTGCTGTGGGTAGCTTATCCCTTCTCCAGCAGATTTCCCCAACCCAGGGATCAAACCGGGCTCTCCTACATTGCAGGCAGACTCTACCAGCTGAGCTATCCAGAAGTTAATTCCTTAAAAGCCCTCTTTATTATTTTTAGAGAGTCCCATGCATTAGAAAATAAATTCTTATATTGAATATACATCAGGTGCCAAGTAAATGCACTCATCTGTTTTTTGTTTCACACACTTTCAGCAATGGGGTTACATGCTAGGAGTGTAAAAATAAAAGAAAAAAGAAGGTACCTACTCTATCTTCAATGAGCCCACAATTTACTGGGGACAACAGATGAACAGGCATGGATCAATAATAGAATCTGATTAAAAGCTAAAAAAAAAAAAAAAAGGTTTTCTTAGCTGAATTAGAGGTGAAGAGGTAGGATAGATGAGTTTTCACCTAGAGTATAGACATACTTTAAAATTCATATTTAAGTAAACATTAAAGCTCAAAGAACTTTATCCCCTAATACCCCATATCATTGCCATCATCGTCATCACTTGGGGGAAAATTTACCAACAACAAAAAGAGATGAGAGAGGATGAGAGAGAATGAGTGAGAGAAAGGCTCTCAGGATAACCTCATAGGATAACCTTCAACAACTGGTACCAGGGAAAACAAAGAAAAAAAAATGGACCTAAATAGAGAGTTTAGATATTACCCAAAAGGCAAAGTGGTGAGTAATTTTCACTGATTAATAGGCAGTCTTATCTTCTTGTTTCTCCTTCTAACCTAGAAGTCATAGAAACCACCACTAGGGGAAAAAAAGAAGTAAAACGAGGAGAGTGAACACACTGAAGAGGGAAATGATCAAAACAGATGAGAATTGTAAATTTTTAACCTCATATATTAAAGTTGATTTAGGGTATAATAAATACTCCAGTGTCGAACATTCTCACAAATGAATAGAACTCAGGCATTTTAATAAAGACTGTACTTTGCCCTTATCAATGCTCTTCCCAAAACCAGCTGCCCACTATCATCCCATCTATTTAACTAAGGTATAGAAGACTTGATAAAACACAGAAAAGCCTTCATGAACTGCTCATTAAAAAAAAAAAAAAATACTGTTCTCAGATACAGTGTGGGTCACTTGGCTCTCTTTCTATTCTATCTAAACGGACAGTCTACAGAGTCACTGTAGAGTAGCCAAGCTGAAAATAAAATAAATTGTACATTTATAACCAAAATTTAAAATATGTTAGCCTTGGGGAGTGAGTGGAGATATGTACCACTTCAGTTCAGTTCATTTCAGTCGCTCAGTCCTGTCCGACTCTTTGCAACCCCATGAATCGCAGCACGCCAGGCCTCCCTGTCCATCATCAACTCCCGGAGTTCACTCAGATTCACGTCCATCGAGTCAGTGATGCCATCCAGCCAACTCATCCTCTGTTGCCCCCTTCTCCTCCTGCCCCCAATCCCTCCCAGCATCAGAGGCTTTTCCAATGAGTCAACCCTTTGCATGAGGTGGCCAAAGTACTGGAGTTTCAGCTTTAGCAACATTCCTTCCAAAGAAATCCCAGGGCTGATCTCCTTCAGAATGGACTGGTTGGATCTCCTTGCAGTCCAGGGGACTCTCAAGAGTCTTCTCCAACACCACAGTTCAAAAGCATCAATTCTTTGGCACTCAGCCTTCTTCACAGTCCAACTCTCACATCCATACATGACTACTGGAAAAACCATAGCCTTGACTAGATGGACCTTAGTCAGCAAAGTAATGTCTCTGCTCTTGAATATGCTATCTAGGTTGGTCATAACTTTTCTTCCAAGGAGTAAGCGTCTTTTAATTTCATGGCTGCAGTCACCATCTGCAGTGATTTTGGAGCCCCCAAAAATAAAGTCTGACACTGTTTCCACTGTTTCCACTGTTTCCCCATCTATTTCTTATGAAGTGATAGGACCAGATGCCATAATCTTCATTTTCTGAATGTTGAGCTTTAAGCCAACTTTTTCACTCTCCTCTTCCACTTTCATCAAGAGGCTTTTTAGTTCCTCTTCACTTTGTGCCAAAACAGTGGTGTCATCTGCATATCTGAGGTTATTGATATTTCTCCGGGCAATCTTGATTCCAGCTTGTGTTTCTTCCAGTCCAGCATTTCTCATGATGTACTCTGCATATAAGTTAAATAAGCAGGGTGACAATATACAGCCTTGACGCACTCTTTTTCCTGTTTGGAACCAGTCTGTTGTTCCATGTCCAGTTCTAACTGTTGCTTCCAGACCTGCATACAGATTTCTCAAGAGGCAGGTCAGGTCGTCTGGTATTTCCACCTCTCTCAAAATCTTCCAGTTTATTGAGATCCACACAGTCAAAGGCTTTGGCAAAGTCATAAAGCAGAAATGGAAGTATTTCTGGAACTCTCTTGCTTTTTCCATGATCCAGTGGATGTTGGCATTTTGATCTCTGGTTCCTCTGCCTTTTCTAAAACCAGCTTGAACATCAGAAAGTTCATGGTTCACATATTGCTGAAGTCTGGCTTGGAGAATATTGAGCATTACTTTACTAGCATGTGAGATGAGCGCAATTGTGCGGTAGTTTGAGCATTCTTTGCATTGCCTTTCTTTGGGACTGGAATGAAAACGGACCTTTTCCAGTCCTGTGGCCACTGCTGAGTTTTCCAAATTTGCTGGCATATTGAGTGCAGCACTTTCACGGCATCATCTTTCAAGATTTGAAACAGCTCAACTGGAATTCCATCACCTCCACTAGCTTTGTTTGTAGTGATGCTTTCTAAGGCCCACTTGACTTCACATTCAAGGATGTCTGGCTCTAGATGAGTGATCACACCATCGTGATTATCTGTGTCATGAAGATCTTTTTTGTACAGTTCTTCTGTGTGTTCTTCTGCTTCTGTTAGGTCCATACCATTTCTGTCCTTTATCGAGCCCATCTTTGCATGAAATGTTCCCTTGGTATCTCTAATTTTCTTGAAGAGATCTCTAGTCTTTCCCATTCTGTTCTTTTCCTCTATTTCTTTGCATTGATCACTGAAGAAGGCTTTCTTATGTGCCACTCTAATAAGAGTAAAAGAGTGCAACCTAGGATAACACCTACTCACAACTTCTAAAACTTGCTCCATATTATAGAATAACTTATTAAAAACTTGTATTCAAAAACAACGTTGCAATAACCAAATTAAAAAGAGTAGTTGTAAGTTGAAAAAAACAGACTAGAGACCAAATGTTTTCATTATGCAACTAATAAATTGTAACATAGGCAAAGAACAGAATATGGATGCTAATCCTAAATTACTGACACTGGGATAATTATAGTGAATACAGATGAAAACAGCAGAGTAAAACAATTAGAGATGTGTTAATGAATTTGGAAGGCATTGTGATTCCACACAAGGTAGTTGGCATGCCTGAAGTAAAATACCTACATACAGGATTTATCATCATATAATGCAAGATATACAGCTGGGAAAAAAAAAAGATGAATACACAAGAGTAAAAGAACACCTATTGTTTTGGGATACCAGAGTTTTATGACCAACACACAATCTAGATGAAATATCTAAATTGAGAATAAAAGAATTCCTCAAGAATTTAGACACACAGAAACAAATCACCTATAGGAAAGAAAAATTATGCTGATCCCAGTATCATCTACAGCTATACTCACTTCTAGAAAGATAATGAGCGTCATATCAATAGAACATAGCTAGATTTTTGAAAGGAAGAAGGGTGGTATTCAAGAATATTAAACTTAGCTAAAATACCTTTTAACTAAAGTCTTCTTGTGGTATCCTTGGGGGATGGGTTCCAAGACCCTTGCTGATGCCAAAAATTAGAGGATAAGCAAATTTCTTTCCGGTTTGTTTTATTGCACGTTATTGTGCCTTGCAAATACTGTAGGGTTTGATTGTTCTTAAGAGACTGGAGGTTGGTGACAGCCCTGTATCAAGCGGGACTGTCAGCACTGTTTTTCCAACAGCGTTTGCTCATCTCATGTCTGTGTCACATTTTGGTAATTCTCACAATACCTCAAGCTTTTTCATTATTATTGTGCTTGCGATGGTGATCTATCATCAGTAATCTTTGATGTTACTGTTGTAATTGTTTGGGAAGCTTTTAGTAATAACATTTCCTATTTAAAATATATACTTTTTAAAGACACAATGCCATCACACATGTAATAGCCAATAATTTAGTGCAGACATAACTTTAATATGCACTGGGAAACCAAAACTTTCATGTGGCTCACTTCATCATGATATTCACTTTATTGTGGTGGTCTGGAACAAAATCTGCAGTATCTTTGATGTATGCCTACATAATAAAACGGTGAAGTATTTTCATATAACCTACACATAGTTTTGCATACACTTTTAATCATCTCTAGATTACTTGTGATACCTAATGCAAAGTAAATGCTAGTAAAACCAGCAAAAACAAGTTCTGCTTTTTGGAATTTTAGTATTTTCAATCCATGGTTGGTCAAATCTGTGTGCGTGGAACCTGTGGATGCAGAGGTACAACTGTTTACAGGCAATAGCAGACACCTCAATCACTAAGAGCAGAATCAGCACAGACTCTATGAGATCACTAAAAAAAATCACTTGACAGATTCCCACCAATTAAAAGGAGAATCAAAACCAACAACCCAAGAATGAACCATCCACAATAAAAAAACCAGTGGCAAATATAAAGTCCACTTAAGTATAATACTAAATAAAACTAAATAAATAGTATTAAAATAATACTAAATAATACTAAAATAAAAACTACTGAATCATGAATATATAAATTATGACTATAAAAAGTTAAAAGGCAGACTATTATTTTTATATTTTTCAGGTTTCTAAACACACAAATACACATACACACAAATTGGAGAGTAGAAAGAGGAAAGAGTTTTTGTACCCTCATCTTTCAAAACAGCTATAGTTTTGGCTAAAATTAAAATACATCATTAAAAATAAGTACTATCTTTCTTCTCTCCCTTTTCTTTCCCTCTTTCCTCTCTTCCTTCCTCTCTTACATATGCAAGAAAGATACTTGAAATTATGGGCACCTAATGTATAATGATCTTTTATTGAGGACAAACCTAGATGGTGTGTTGAAAAGCAGAGACATTACTCTGCCGACAAAAGTCCAAAGAGTCAAGCCAATGGACTTCCCTACTTTTGCATTCCAGTCCCCTATAATGAAAAGGACATCTTTTTTGGGTGTTAGTTCTAAAAGGTCTTGAAGGTCTTCATAGAACCGTTCAACTTCAGCTTCTTCAGCATTACTGGTTGGGGCATAGCCTTGGATAACTGTGATAATGAATGGTTTGCCTTGGAAAACAACAGAGATCATTCTGTTGTTTTTGAGATTGCATCTAAGTACTGCATTTTGGACTCTTGTTGACCATGATGGCTACTCCATTTCTTCTGAGGGATTCCTGCCCACAGTAGTAGATATAATGGTCATCTGAGTTAAATTCACCCATTCCAGTCCATTTCAGTTCACTGATTCCTAGAATGTTGACGTTCACTCTTGCCATCTCTTATTTGACCACTCCCAATTTGCTTTGATTCATGGACCTGACATTCCAGGTTCCTATGCAATATTGCTCTTACAGCATCAGACCTTGATTCTATCACCAGTCACATCCACAGCTGGGTTTTGTTTTTGCTTTGGCTCCATCCCTTCATTCTTTCTGGAGTATTTCTCCACTGATCTCCAGTAGCATATTGGGCACTTAATGACCTGGGGAGTTCCTCTTTCAGTATCCTATCATTTTGCCTTTTCCTACTGTTCATGGGGTTCTCAAGGCAAGAATACTGAAGTGGTTTGCCATTCCCTTCTCCAGTGGACCACATTCTGTCAGACCTCTCCACCATGACCCGCCTGTCTTGGGTTGCTCCGCAGGCATGGCTTAGTTTCATTGAGTTAGACAAAACTGTGGTCCTAGTGATTAGATTGACTAGTTTTCGGTGAGTATGGTTTCAGTGTGTCTTCCCTCTGATGCCTTCTTACAACTCCTATCATCTTACTTGGGTTTCTCTTACCTTGGGCATGGGGTATCTCTTCACGGCTGCTCCAGCAAAGTGTAGCCGCTGCTCCTTACCTTGGACGAGGGGTATCTCCTCACCGCCACCCTTCCTGAGCTTCAATGTGGGATAGCTCCTCTAGGCCCTCCTGCGCCTACGCAGCCACCTCTATCCTTTATGATTATACAGTGGAAGTGAGAAATAGATTTAAGGGCCTAGATCTGATAGATAGAGTGCCTGATGAACTATGGAATGAGGTTAGTGACATTGTACAGGAGACAGGGATCAAGAAGATCGCCATGGAAAAGAAATGCAAAAAGGCAAAATGGCTGTCTGGGGAGCCCTTACAAATAGCTGTGAAAAGAAGAGAAGTGACAAGCAAAGGAGAAAAGGAAAGATATAAGCATTTGAATGCAGAGTTCCAGAGAATAGCAAGAAGAGATAAGAAAGCCTTCCTCAGTGATCAATGTAAAGAAATAGAGGAAAACAACGGAATGGGAAAGACTAGAGATCTCTTCAAGAAAATTAGAGATACCAAGGGAACATTTCATGCAAAGATGGACTCGATAAAGGACAGAAATGGTATGGACCTAACAGAAGCAAGAATACACAGAAGAACTGTACAAAAAAAGATCTTCATGACACAGATAATCATGATGATGTGATCATTCATCTAGAGCCAGACATCCTGGAATGTGAAGTCAAGTGGGCGTTAGAAAGCATCACTATGAACAAAGCTAGTGGAGGTGATGCAATTCCAGTACAGCTATTTCAAATCCTGAAAGATAATGCTGTGAAAGTGTTGCACTCAATATGCCAGTAAATTTGGAAAACTCAGCAGCGGCCACAGGACTGGAAAAGGTCAGTTTTCATTCCAATCCCAAAGAAAGGCAATGCAAAAGAATGCTCAAACTACCGCACAACTGCACTCATCTCACATGCTAGTAAAGTAATGCTCAAAATTCTCCAAGCCAGGCTTCAGCGATAAATGAACCGTGAACTCCCTGATGTTCAAGATGGTTTTAGAAAAGGCAGAGGAACCAGAGATCAAATTGCCAACATCTGCTGGATCATGGAAAAAGCAAGAGAGTTCCAGAGAAACATCTATTTCTACTTTATTGACTATGCCAAAGCCTTTGACGATGTGGATCACAATAAACTGTGGAAAATTCTGAAAGAGATGGGAATACCAGACCACCTAACCTGCCTCTTGAGAAATCTGTATGCAGGTCAGGAAGCAACAGTTAGAACTGGACATGGAACAACAGACTGGTTCCAAACAGGAAAAGGAGTGCATCAAGGCTGTATATTGTCACCCTGCTTATTTAACTTATATGCAGAGTACATCATGAGAAATGCTGGACTGGAAGAAACACAAGCTGGAATCAAGATTGCCAGGAGAAATATCAATCACCTCAGATATGCAGATGACACCACCCTTTTGGCAGAAAGTGAAGAGGAACTAAAAAGCCTCTTGATGAAAGTGGAAGAAGAGAGTGAAAAAGTTGGCTTAAAGCTCAACATTCCTAAAACTAAGATCACGGCATCTGGTCCTATCACTTCATGACAAATAGATGGTGTAACAGTGGAAACAGTGTCAGACTTTATTTTTGGGGGCTCCAAAATCACTGCAGATGGTGACTGTAGCCATGAAATTAAAAGATGCTTACTCCTTGGAAGAAAAGTTATGACCAACTCAGATAGCATATTCAAAGCAAAGACATTACTTTGCTGACTAAGGTCTGTCTAGTCAAGGCTATGATTTTTTCCTGTGGTCATGTATGGATGTGAGAGTTGGACTGTGAAGAAGGCTGAGTGCCGAAGAATTGATGCTTTTGAACTGTGGTGTTGGAGAAGGCTCTTGAGAGACCCTTGGACTGCAAGGAGATCCAATCAGTCCATTCTGAAAGATCAGCCATGGGATTTCTTTGGAAGGACTGATGCTAAAGCTGAAACTCCAGTACTTTGGCCACCTCATGCGAAGTGTTGACTCTTTGGAAAAGACTCTGATGCTGGGAGGGATTGGGGGCAGGAGGAGAAGGGGACGACAGAGGATGAGATGGCTGGATGGCATCACTGACTCGATGGATGTGAGTCTGAATGAACTCTGGGAGTTGGTGATGAACAGGGAGGCCTGGCGTGGTTCAATTCATGGGATCGCAAAGAGTCGGACACGACTCAGCGACTGAACTAAATGGTCTTCCCAGTGGTCACATATAGTTGTGAGAGCTGAAAGAAGGTAGGATACCAAATAATTGATGCCTTTGAACTGTGAAGGCTTCTGAAAGTCCCTTGGATAGCAAGGAGTTCAAACCAATCTTGAGGGAGATCAACCCTGAATATTCACTGGACAGACTGATACTGAAGCTGAAGCTCCAGTATCTTCATCATTTGATGAGCACAGAAAACTGATTGGAAAATCCCTGATGCTGGGAAAGATTGAGGGCAGAAGAAGAGGGCGTCAGAGGATGAGATGGCTGGATGCCATCACCGATGCAATGAACAAGAACTTGGGCAAATTCTGGGAGATGGTGGGGGCAGGGTGGCCAGGCGTGCTGTAGTCCATGGGGTCACAAAGAGTCAGATACGACTGGCCACTGAACAACAACAACAATGTATAATGGTGAGATATGGTGTACTTTTTTAAATTTGGGGGGCAGTTTTCTTTATTGCTTGAAATTTTCCCTATATTCATGTTTCATAAATGAATTTTATAAAAAATAAGTAGAAATAGAAATTGTTTTATCTTAAAAGTGTCATTTGCAATAATGACAATAAAAAATAAGTAGAAATAGAAATCTTTTTATCTTAAAAGTGTCATTTGCAATAACAGCAACAAAGAAAGCATATATGCAAATATATTGAAAGAAAGAAAGTGAAAATGAAGTCACTCAGTCATGTCTGACTCTTTGCAACCCCATGGACTGTAGCCTACCAGGCTCTTCTGTCCGTAGGATTTTCCAGGCAAGAGTACTGGAGTGGGTTGCTTTTTCCTTCTCCAGGAGATCTTCCCAACCCAGGGATCGAACCCAGGTCTCCCACATTGCAAGCAGACGCTTTACCATCTGAGCCACCTGGCAGCTGGCTGTCTGTCTGTCCTCAGCTGTGGACAGCTCCATGCCGGGAGGGTGGGTCAGAGAGCAGAGTCTGGACGATGAGGGTCTCGGCGTCCACCCTGAGCCCCGCCCTGCTGCACGTCGTCTTCCTCCCTGGGCCCCCTGCTCAGGCACTGGGCGCTGTGGGGAGTGCCTGGGACTAGGGCATTGGCAGGGTTAACAGTTTTTAATTCTGAGTGGTAGAAATACAGCTGCTGATTTCTTTTCTGAAATGTTTTTCATTTTTAAATACACAAGATTTGGTATAAAGGAGTTTATGCACTTTAAGCTTATAATGAGCTCTTTATACAAGTAAATTGGTAAATGACTTTAGACTCAGGTAGATGTAAAATTAGATTTAAACACTCCTTTTAGTGCTTACTGCATGTGCAACCTTATGCAGGCTACTTAAGTTCTCACAAGTTCATTTTCTTCATCAGCAACAGAGAGGTTATTATATGGCTCCAATGATTTTGATAAGAGGGCAAATAATATTAAAAACAAGACTAGTCCAGTACCTGGCACATAGTAAGCCTACCATAAGTGACTTCCTTTCTCTTATGCTCCATTTTCATTTTATAGTAAATTCACAGTGCCCAAATTGCATATTTATGTACACTTAAATATTATACATACATAATCTCTGCACAGCAACTATACAAAAATGTCCATGATATTGTTAAAATGACCCTTATCAAACTCAAGTTCTAAAAATAAAATTAATTGCATTTCCTCCCCAAAGTCACACCATTTGTAGCAGGAAGAGCTACATAATTTAAAAAATAAATATATAGAGAGCACAAAAATGAACATTAAATAAGAGGAACTCTATGGTATTTTTAGAAATAAGAATTAATATATCCTATCTCATCTTCCCCCTCTCTCCATCCCCAATACAAAATCCACTCATTTTTGTCACTAGTAAATAGTTAAAAGAGAAGTGAAGAAACACTAGCTGATAAATTAAAATTATAAAGTTCAAACTTGTTTTGGCAAGGTGGACCTTTACTCTATCAGGATATATGGTACCCTGGTTGGGAGTGTAGAACCTTACCCCTGGATTCAAATACTTACCCACTTACTAGCTGTTTGACCTTGACAAATAGATTTAAAAATCTCAGGTTTTGGTTTCTTGATGGGATAAAACTACAGTTCTCTTAGAGGGTCGTTTTGAAAAATGTATGCCATGAGACAGTCGTTGGTACATAGCAGAGAATGTTAACTATTACTTTGGTCTTGTGGAAAAACTTGGATTTTGCAATCAGGTGACTTATATTCATGATATAGTTCTGCAAGTTGACTGGTTGTTGCCAATTTATTTAAACTCACTGAGCCTCAGTTTCTTATTTCTTAGAGGCATTATTATTTCCAAATATTACTGACTCCCTGTGAAGACAAAGCTAATTTACATAGACAAAATACTTGCTGTCCTACTGCACCCATAATATGTACTTCAGAATATTATACAATTGATTCCACTCACTCATTTAACAAACATTTATTTAGCAGCCAGTGAAAGACAGGGCTTACCAGGTGAAGCTAGTTATAAAGAAACACTAACTGATAAATGAAAATTATAGTTCAAACTTGCTTTGGCAAGGTATACCTTGAACCAGCCTGCCAATTCAGGAGACATAAGAGATGCTGGTTCCTGGGTCAGGAAGATCCGCTGGAGAAGGAAATGGCAACCCGCTCTAGTAGTCTTGCCTGGAGAATCCCATGGACAGAGAAGCCTACAGAAGACTATAGCCTATAGCATCACAAAGAGTCAGACATGACTGAAGTGACTTAGGATGCATGGACAAAGGACAGGGAAGCTGCTGAATTAATGAATGAGTATTCTATCCTCTAATGTTTTGGCATCTCAACACCTTTTTTTTTTTTTTTTTCTTTTCCAACTCCAATCCCACGGAGTGCTACAGTCCATGGGATTGCAAAGAGCTGACCATGACTTAGCGACCTTATAGCGATCTATAAGGTAAGGTGAACAAAAATGTACACACTGTTTGACTATAACTAAAGGGATTCAAACTTTCATTTGTGTAATCACTTAATTTATACTATTTACAAACAGAGATAATTACTTTGAAAGAAAGAAGCCTGACTTGAAATCGGAGGACCAGGCAAGACTCCCCTTAGGAATGTACATCTCCCCTCTGTCTTTGAACCAGTTTTCTCATCTGGAAATCAAGTGACTGTAATATAAAAGGCATTTTAAAATGTCAGAGGCAGAATTGGGAATAGAGCTTAAGTTTCCTGATTCACAGCCTTCAGCTCTTTCATAATCCAGTTAAGCAGTTCCTAGGCTTCTGTTCCTTTCTGCAAAACAAGGAGGATGGGGGGAAGAGAGGTGGGAAGAAGCCAGTGATCTCTATAGCAGCCTAGAGTCTATGAATCTTTGAACTTATCACTGTTACAAAGTGAAGTTTGTAAGGAAACCCCACGAGAGGAATTTACTTATTTTATCCCAAGGCATCTTTGGTCTGAACACACATATGCCACCATATGGGATACATTTAGAACATTCATTAGGAGAAGAATAATTAGTCTCCCATCGTACAGCAAAGAGAATAGGCCCAGAGGATAAATACTTTAGAAACTGAAATAAGAGACTTTTAAAATAAATCTGCCAAAGACAAATTGAGGAGAAATAAACTGGAGCTCATTTGAAGAAAATCAAATGAAATGAACAATTAATTCACCTGTAAAGCTGCATAGGCACTTGAGTATTAGGGGAAGAGATTGCATTTAATCTCATATGGGTGGGAAGAAAGAATACAATCACACATATTAACAGAAGTACCCAAAGAGGATTTCTGCTTTATTACAACAACGAAAAGAAATGCAGATTTAAAGAACTTAGACCCCTGCAAATGGTGATTCATTCTTAACTCCGACGAGCTTAATTTTGTCATTAAGCACCAGATGCATGTAAAAAGCTACAGGGGACTTGCATATTTGGCTAGAGTTGTAGGGAACTGTAGAATAAGGAGAGAAAAGTGAGCATGAATAGGAACACAGAAGAAAAGGCGTTGGAAAAGGAAAAAAAAAAAAAGGTGTTGAGATGCCAAAACACTAGAGGATAGAATATTCATTCATTAATTCAGCAAGTTCCTTCCATTCTAACTTCTAAAGAGATCTGGCCACAGCATACTTCTTAACACTCCAGTGCCTCTGGCCTACACACAGTCAGACTCTAGTTTCTTTTCTTCCACTTCTCCCACCAAAGAAAGTACACTTTACAGACAGAAATCTTTCAAAACATGAACAGATAATATCAACTCCATTGTTCAAAACTCATCAGTCTCCCTTCACACTTTAATAAAAAGTCTTTTCTACTCTGTAAAGCTGTCAAAAATCTGGAGCTCACCACCTGTCTGACCTCAATTTCCTCCTCATTTTCACTCACTGGTTGCTGTGCTCCACATATACTTTTGTTTCTAAATGTTACATCTGCTCCTACTCCAGGAGTTGGTCACTAGCTTTTCACTGTTCCTGAAATACATTTTCCCTCAGATCCCTAGTTAATTAAGTCATTTTTAGAAAAATGACTCTTACATTTCTTCTCTTACATTACTTACATTACCTTCTTTCTCTTACATTACTATGATTTATTTTTATTTATGGGCTGATCACTACTTAAAATTATTTCTATATACATTTTTTTTTCTCTCTGTTCCACTACAATGTAAACCCCATAAGGCCAGATTCTGGTTTTCCTGGTTCACAGCAAAATTCCTTACTGCCTAGAATATTCCATAAGACATCATACGATCTAGATAAATGTTTTTTAATGATTACTATTTTCATTATCAACTTAACAAATACTAATAGTTACAACAAATTTAGTATACGCCACATCCTATAGCAGGTTTTGTGGTGCAATGATGTGAACAAAGAGATTTTCCTTCATGGGGTTTTTAGTCTAGTATACGAGGTAGATCATAGCCTATTATTATGCCAATTTTCAACAATATGGCTGTGGTGAGGACAGGGAAGGAAAGGTATAAGAATGTTAGGAGTCCAAGAAATCTTACGGAAAGAATGTTTTAGCAGAGACTGAAAGGATAAATATGAATCAAACAGATAAAGTTAATTGAAGGGACATGGAGCATCCCAGACAGAGAAAAGTGTGGGGAAAAAAGAACAGGGAAGACATAAAGATCTGGATGACCAGTGTGGACAAAACACAGACAGCAAGGGAAAAATAAGGCACCCCAGAGTGTTCTGGTTATCTATGGCAGTGTGACAAGTCACCATGAAGCTTAGTAGTGTAAAATCATAATAATATTTATTTTTATGATGAATTTACAGCTTGGGCAGGGTTCAGTAAGGAGTGACACTGCAGCTGAAGCTCCAGCACTTTGGCCATCTGATGTGAACAGCCGACTCAGTGGAAAAGTCCCTGATGCTGGGAAAGATAGAGAGCAGACAGAGAAGAGGGTGTGAGAGGATGAGATGACTGGATGGCATCACCAAGGCAACGGACATGAACTTGGGCAAACTTTGGGACATGGCAAGGGACAGGGAGTCCTGGCATGCTGCAGTCCACGGGGTTGTAAAGAGTCAGACACGACAGGATGACTGAGCAACAACAACAATTGTAAGTACAGTTTCTCTGCTCCCTCCATGTGGCTGGAGTAGGGCTGGCTTAGAGGTGTGAAGAATCCATATCTAACTAGCCTCTCTGGCTGTCAGCTAAGAGGTCAGCTGGGGCATTGACTGGAACTCATTCCTGTGGCTTTTCCACAGTGTTACTTAGCTTCCCCTTAGCGTGATGACTGAGTTTCGACACTGGGCACTCAAGAGGACAAACTGAAAGTGCCTGATACTTTTTAAAACTATTTTTATTTTTTCTTAAATTGATTTTGGCTGCAGTGTATAGCATGTGAGATCTTAGTTCCTTGACTAGGGATAGAATCTGTGCCCTCTGCATTGGAAGGTGCAGTCTTAACCACTGGATGCCAGGGATATCCCTTTTGCTTGGCAATTTTTATGATCTAGGATTGCTTTGACATTGGTCAGTTGATCAGTCTGGTCACAAAGGTGGCCCAGGTTCAAGGAAATGATGCTTGTTACATGGCTGAATGAGAGTGTAAATAGCATATGATAACAATGCCTTCTGATGTGTGGTATGTTTTGGTAGTCATCTTTGAAAAAATATCTTCTGCTACCATAAGGCTGTGTACAGAGGCAGAGCTGGGCTAGACAGAACCTGGAAGTCAGCATGAAGTCTTGTCTTTATCTGTAAAGAAGAGACGTGTCAGATTCATGCTTTGAAATGACTATATCGGATACTGGGTAAAAACAGAAAGAAGTAGACAATTTCAAGAGATGTTTATTTTAAAGATACAATCATCCAGGCTTCATGACTGATTATGAAGATGACAGAGTAAAAGGAATAAAAGTAAATTACTTGTCTATCTCCTAGTCATGATATCTAGATATGATTAGGTTACATGAGACACCTTGGATTTCTCAATCATTTTGTAACCTAGGGGGACTCTATGGGGAGGAGGGCATGGCAACACACTCCAGTATTCATGGAGAACCCCCATGGACAGAGGAGCCTGGTGGGCTACAGTCCATGAGGCTGCAAAGAGTCAGACAGGATTAAAATGACTTAGCACAGGATCCTGTGAGCCTTCCTGGGACAAGCTTTCCCAAATATCCTCTGCTGTAGCTCCTCTCTGAAGTACCTAGATGACACTATTTGATGTACATTTCCTGAGTTGTTTTACAGATGCAAAAACCCTCCACCAAATGGAGGATGTTAACTACTCGATGATGTAAGCACAGAGCCTCAGGCTTCTTGGAGCCTAGGGACTAACTCCTGAGACCCCACCCTATTACCTCACCATCAGCCAATCAGAGAACTGTACACAAGCTGATCTTATCCTGGGAGACTGCTCTCCCTTACCTGGCTTTTAAAAACACTTTACCAAAACCCTTGGAGCTTGGGGCTTTTCAGGACATGAGCTTCCTGTCTCCTTGCATGGCCCTGCAATAAACCTTTCTCTGCTCCAACTCCCGATGTTTTGGTGTGTTTGACTTCACTGTGTGTTGGACACACAAACTTGTGCTAAAAATTTTAGTGCAAAAGACAACATTCTCTCTGTTCACTCATTTGTCTGCTTAGTTTTTCAAAAAGTTTTAAGACTGCTAAGCATGAGCAAGGTATGTACCAGGAATTGCAGATTATAATTTCAGGACAGGTGACCTTGAGACCTTCAAAGTCAAGTGAGGAGGCATATACTTCCGTGTTCTTTAGGACATGTGGCACAGACACTGAAGCACGGGCATACACGACAGTTGCCATGGAGAAGCCGTGGTAATCAGTGTTCACACCGGAGCTAAGTTTTGAGGGATGAGAACATATCAGATGAGTAGTGGCAGAGAGAAGTGAGGGTGAGGGACCAAAGAGAGAGAACAATGATTACAAATTCACAGAAACACCAACATCATGTTGCGAACTGATGCTCCAAATCTTTATCTACAACAGTATGTGCAGATGAATCTAGAGCTTTTGACATGGTCCACATCTAGAAGAGTTACATGAACTCACTAGGTTATTCAGCGTTTCTGGCTCACTTCAGTTTTGACTCAAAGTTTTCAAGAAAGATGATGATATTATCCGATGTGTTTTCAAAGATTTCTTTGTTCTCCTATTTTCTACGGTGCTATAATTTCAGATGCAGGGAAACCATACAGAATATCCTTGAACTAGTCTAGGTATGAATCAGTTAAGATTTGAACTTTATCTAGAATACTGAGGTGAGTGAAAAGTTAGTCAAGTCAAGAGGAATTGAGGAGGCTCATCTTCCAGAGGACTTTCCAAGAAAAGCTGATCATTAAAATAACAAAAGGGGATATTTTCATCTTGTTTTCCTTCTTTCAATACTTTTAGCTTTCCCCCAAGAGGTACTGAGTCATTAAATGAGTTATATATGAAGATGGATCTCTATTTTTAAGCTTCTTTTTATCAGAAAGATTTCAAACCTTTTAATAATAGTAAATACCTTAATAGTGCTTAAAACTAGCTAGGAATTAGTCTAAAAATTTTCTGCATATTATTTCTTTAAACTTCATAAAATTCATACTGGTTCCATTGTTATTATTATCTTTGATTTATAAGTGAGAAAACTGATGCTAAGAGGTCAAGTAACCTACCAAAGGAAACTTGGCCAGAAAGTGGTAGACCAAAAATTTATGCCCATTCAGACTGGCTTTAGAAGTTGTTATGCATTTGATCCCAACAGGGCAGAGACTAGCATAAGGCAGATGAGGCATTCACCATAGGTACAACATTTCAAGAGATGTCAAAAATCTTAGTAATAAGATTTAATCAAGATTAATGTAATATTTAAAATTTTTAATTTTTTTGTAAAATAAAATTTTGTAAACTTTTACCTTTTTATAAAAATGTAAAAATTCATTTGTTGTTTTTCAGTTGCTAAGTTGTATGACTCTTTGTGACCCCATGAACTGCAGAACACCAAGCTTCCCTGTCCTTCACTATCTCCAAGAGTTTGCTCAAAGTCATGTCAATTGAGTCAATGATGCCATCTAATTATCTTATCCTCTGTCACTTCCTTTCCTTCCTGTCCTCAATTTTTCCTAGTATCAGGGTCTGTTCCAATGAATTGGCTCTTCACATCAAGTAGTGGAGTTTCAGCTTCAGCATCAGACCTTCCAATGAGTATTCAGGGTTGATTTCTTTGATGATGATCCATTATGCATGTGTGGCTGATTCACTTTGCTGTACAGCAGAAAAAAATATAACGTTGTAAGTCAATTACAGTCCAACAACAACAACAATAAAAAGAATTGGGACAACAGAAAAGGCAGTGAAAGAGCATACACATTTTCACAAAATATATATTTATATCCCCTGAGTGTATTGCTAACATTTTACAAGCTACCAGACCATAACTAATCTCAGAAACTCAAGTACCTCTTTAGTGGAATGAACAGTGATCATAATAGGCGTCATTATTAATTTAAAATAATAATCTGTATCATTAAAGAATAGTTGGATTGCTGGTTTTAGAATTACTCTGCTAATACAAAATTATATTTGGATATTTACATGGGTATTGGAACCAAACAAACGTGGGTTAGAATTCACACATTTGCTGTGCAATAGCTATACTAGTTTCAGGAAGTAATTTAACTTCTTTCAGACACTGTTTCTCCATCCATATACTGAGAAATTTAATTGTGATGACTAGAGAGTAATATATTAGAAGTGTCCACTCTGTATTATATAGTCTAATTCCTCACCAATGAAAGAATAAAAACCAGAAAGATATCTGCAGTGCTTCACTTTCTTCCAGGAGGAAATGTAGTTGATTTACCAACCTTCGTTTCACCACCACCATCTAAGAGCTGGGCCACTTTCTTACTGATATTGACTTTAAAGCATTCCCCACTTGATTTGGAGAAGGAAGTTGCACTCGTGTGTAAATAAAATTAAGTTTATTTGCTGCCAGCAATGGAGACAATTGATTCACTAGTAAGAGATACAAAATAGCAAAAAGGCAGGGAAAAAAAAAGAGTCCCCTCATACCTAAATGAAGGACAGTCAAATGTCTCTTAAAATGAGCCTGATAGATTTTATATCATGAGCTTATAAAATTGCTCAAAGCATGATGCCAAAGAGATTTCTAGCTTCTGCATGGAATATAAAGGGTAAATGGAATTACCAGAATTTTGTTTCCAGTGTTTTTTTATCAACCTTTTCCCTTTAGGTAACTGTGATTTAATTTTTAAAATAATCAAATCCAAACCCCATGAACAATAACGCTTTCAGATTCAGGTTTGAGCTCTGATCACAGCAAATCACATTAAAAATAATAATAACATAGGCCTCCAATGGGCCTCCAACACAAAGAGGGGAATGTAAGAAACAGAACGAAGGAACGGATCTGGTAATTTTAGGAATCACTATTTATTATAATAAAACTATTTTTGGTGCCTAGAATATACAACATGTTTTCTCTCTCTCTCAATATATAACTGCATTTATTGTATGTGTATGTGTATAAACACCCTCTATATAAAAATCGCTCTATATTACAGTATAATTTTAGATGAAGAACAATGAAAACAACAGTAAAACAATTTTGGCAACAAGACGGGGAAAGAAAAAAATATAACAATTCAAATTAAGAATATTCATTATCTATATTTACTGTTTATCTCCTTGAGCAGAGCTTGACAAAAAATACATCTTGTTAGCCAAATCTAGACCACCATTAATTTCTACATGGTCCATGAGCTAAGAATGATTTAAATTTTCAAATGTTATATAAATATCTATATAATATCCTCCATTTTGTTTCTTTGCCCTCAAAAACTAATATACTTACTATCTGGATCTTTCCAAAAAGAGTTTGTCAGCCATTATCCCAGAGGGGAATGTTCATGTTTTTGTTTTGTTTTGTTTTCCTACAAGACTGTGTGTATTCATACCAAAATTGAGTGCTTACTACATACCAGTCCATATGCTAAATATTTTCCATGGCATATCCCATTAAGTATTCACAATAGCATTTTATGGTAAGCAGCTACTGTTATTTCTGTTTTCTGGGAAAAGAAACTGATGCTCAAGGATGGTAAGTTTATTCCTTAGGGCCACCAGGTCACCGAGTGCTGTGAGTAGGAGAGAAGCCTTGAACCTGTGATGGTTGGGCATGTACCTTCAACACAGCAGCCCAGACAGGGTAAATCAAATGAACAAAGCTACAAGATCTGTATTTAGAAAACCATAGTTGAAGAACCACACTAAGCATTGAAATGAACAAGGCTTGGTTAAGAAGAAATGAAGGATAAGGTTAGAATTGCAGATAAGAATCAGTTAGCAAAAAGTGTTAAAGACCAGATATATTTTTAGCTTTTAAGGAATCTCCATACTGTTCTCCAGAGTGGCTGCATGAATTTACATTCCTACGACCAATGCAAGAGGGTTTCCTTATCTCCACACATTCTGCAGCATTTATTGTTTGTAGATTTTTGGTGATGGCATTCTGATTGGTGACCCCTCATTGTAGTTTTGATTTGCATTTCTCTAATAATTAGTTATGTTGAGCATTTTTTCCATACCTCTTGGCCGTCTATGTGTCTTCCCTGGAGAAATGTCTACTTCTGTCTTCTGCCCATCATACTACTGGGCATAAACCCTGAGAAAACCATAACTCAGAAAGACACATGCACCCCCAAAGTGCACTGCAGTATTGTCTACAGTAGCCAGGACATGGAAGCAACCTAAATGTCCATTGACACAGGAGTAGATAAAGAAGATATGGTACATATAGACAATGGAATATTCAGTCAGTTCAGTTGCTCAGTCTTGTCTGACTCTTTGCAACCCCATGAATCACAGCACACCAGGCCTCCCTGTCCATCACCAACTCCTGATTCTTACCCAAACTCATGTCCATTGAGTCAGTGATGCCATCCAGCCATCTTATCCTCTGTTGTCCCCTTCTCCTCCTGCCCCCAATCCCTCCCAGCATCAGGGTCTTTTCCAATGAGTCAACTCTTCGCATGAGTTGGCCAAAGTATTGGAGTTTCAGCTTCAGCATCAGTCCTTCCAATGAATACCCAGGACTGATCTCTTTTAGAATGGACTGGCTGAATCTCCTTTCAGTCCAAGGGACTCTCAAGAGTCTTCTCCAACACCACTCAGCCATGAAAAGGGACAAAACGGGGTCTTCTATAGAGACATGGATGGACCTAGGGTCTGTCATACAGAGTGAAGTAAGTCAGAAAGAGAAAAATAAATATTGTATATTAACTCATACATGTGGAATCTAGAAAATGGTACAGAGGAATCTATTTGCAGAGCAGGAATAGAGATGCAGACATAGAGAACACATGTGCAGGCATGAGGGTGGGATGAACTGGAAGATTGGGATGGACATATATACACTGCCATGTGTAAAATAGACAGCTAGTGGGAACCTGATGTATAGGGAGCTCAGTTTGGTACTCTCTGGTGACCTAGATGGGTGAGATGAGAGATAGTAGAAGGGAGGACCATGGTGGGGGGTGGGCATAAATGTATATATACAGCTGATTCACTCTGTTGTACAACATTGTAAAGCAACTATACTCCAAAAAAAACCACCACACACACACATTTCCTCTTTAGAATGAGATAAACAGTAACAACCAACAGTTAGTCCAGAACCCACTTTGTAGGAAGGATGCCTTCTGAGCATTTGGGCACCTAGAAGCTCTGTGAAGGTTTCACATCAGGCACTCTCCATGCCACTACAGACAACAAAGGGATGAAGGTAGTGAGACTGGCAATCACACTTTGGAGGATGGGTTGGAGGGTGGGAGACACCTAAAATCTAAATCAGAATAGCCATCCTAGGATCGGGCAGTCAATTCCAGAGGTCTCAGTAAAGAGAGGACATAATTTAAAGACAAAGGACACAAAGATTATTGTTCAGAAACACATAGATTCTAACGTTAGCTCAAACAGTTTTTCTGGTGCAAGTTATTTTACACCTCTTGGTCTATTTTCTGATTTGCATCATGATAATAAAAAAATCAGGGAGTTGTGACTATCAACTAAGTTGATACACATAAACAGTGACTAGCAGATAATAAGTGCTATGTAAGCTTTTTTGCTGTTGTCATTATTGTTGCTATTATTATTGTCATGACTGATGGAAAGGAGAAATTATAATACTACGTATTTTGAGGAAACGGAGATAGGTGAGGTTAGATGATGACTATCAGAGTAATTGTCTCTTCCCTGGTAGCTCAGGTGGTAAAGAATCAGCCTGCAATGCAGGAGACTTAGGTTTGATGTCTGGGTAGGGAAGATCCCCTGGAGGAGGGAATGGCAACCAAATTCTGTATTCTTGCCTGGAGAATTCCATGAACAGAGGAACTTGGTGGGCTACAGTCCATGGGGTTACACAGAGTCAAACATGACTGAGCAACTAACACTTTCACATTTTTACCAGAGTATTTAAGGTATTAGATTCTATAAGGATGAAAATGTGAAAAGGAAAGAGGCAGAACTCACAGAATTTTGTAATAGAGTAAGTGTATTGTATAAGTGCTGCTGCTGCTGCTAAGTCGCTTCAGTCGTATCCAACACTGTGCGACCCCACAGACGGCAGCCCACCAGGCTCCCTCATCCCCGGGACTCTCCAGGCAAGAACATTGGAGTGGGTTGCCATTTCCCTCTCCAATGCATGAAAATGAAAAGCGAAAGTGAAGTCGCTCAGTCGCGTCCAACTCTCTGCAACCCCATTGGCTGCAATATAAGTGAGGGACTATTTAAAGATAGCTTGTGATAGGGCAAATGTAACCACAAAGTGCTACTATCAGATTTGGATTAGACTTAAGGAATATACTGCAAAAGGGAAACACTAAGAAAATATAATTGTCACTTTTAAGAGTAAAGTTGAATAATTTTGGTGTCACTTAAAAGTTTCACAGAATTGGAAAAAAGTAACTTTATGGTCTTTCTGGGTTCCTGGGATTCAATGTTAATAAAATATATATATGCTGCTTTGATAAAATCTTATATCACTACAGTTTCTTACAGTAATGATCTAGTCCAAAGACTGGAAAACTTTCTCTGTTAAGGCAACACATAGTAAAATTTTTTAAGCCTGTGATCCTTAAGGTCTATGTCGCAGCTACTCAACTTTGTCATTGTAATGTGAAAGCAGCCACAGACAATATGTAGACAATTGAGCATGATTGTGTTCTGATAAAATTGTTTTGGCAAAACAGGTGGCTAGCTAAATGTGGAGCATGGGCCATAGTTTTCCCATTCTTAGTACAGTCAGAAACCACATCTGACTATTTGCATTACTGTCTTTCTCTGCACAACAGTGCCTTGCTATTTTACTCATATTAATCTGTAAGAAAAAATATACATTATATTACTGGCAAAATCCCACCAATAATAGAAAACGCAACGTACAGTAATGCAAGTAGTCTTTTAAAGTTTATCAAAATGGGCCATAGTTTTGACTACTTTGAACATATGAATATTTCTGACCTCAAGCTATTAATGTCTAAAAATCTGACTAGGAATTGTAACATTTTGTAAGGACTCGATTTAAGAAAGGTAAAATACTTAACCCAGTTCCATCACATGTTAAGATTCCTTTAATTGATAGCTAATATTTTTCTTCTTATAACAGTAATAGGAAATCCAGTTACCTTGAACAAATAAGATCATGAATGTGTACACGTATGTATTTTTTCCTCTCCAAATAGACTGATAGATAGACATGTAGAATACAGTTCAATAAGCTAGATTGAGAATAAGGACATTTTATCTCAGGAGAAGGCAACATATTTAAAAAAATTCATGTCTTCTGGATAATCTATAGATTGTAGGACCTGAACTCTGATCCTTTATAATTTCTCTTTTTTTTAACACTTTTTTTTTTCTTTGGTAAGATTTTTGTTTTTATTTTTTCGCTGCACCACATGGCAAGTGGGATCCTAGTTTCCTGACCAAGGATTGAACTTGAACCGAAAGTGCAGAGTCCCAGTCACTGGATGGCAAGGGAAGTCCCCTTTATAATTTCCCTTTCGTTACTCTCTTCAACTCTCATGTCTTTCCTGAGTAGGAAGCAGGCAGTTAGAATAGATAAATACTATGCTTTCACGCACTGGAGAAGGAAATGGTAACCCACTCCAGTGTTCTTGCCTGGAGAATCCCGGGGACAGAGGAGCCTGGTGAGCTTCTGTCTAGGGGATCGCACAGAGTTGAACACGACTGAAGTGACTTAGCAGCAGCAGCAGCGTGCTAGTTGAGTAGGCTGTTAAGTAGAAATACATTAAGGACAACTTCAAAAATGAAAAGGTTAAATTCTAATTGCCCCAGAAACCCTCAAATAGTTTCAGTCTCTTGCCTCAAGAAATATAAGTGTCTTTTACAAAATCAAAGAAGTTGTTCACTGACACCATAGTCAAATGATAAAACTTTTATGTCAGAATACTTCTGTTGAAAAGATGCTTCATACAGCTGTCTTTAGAACTGCTGGAGAGGTTTACGACTCCTTGAAACATGCAAAAGTTGTTATTCTGCAATTGTATTTCTGGGATGATGGCTACTTAAATTGAGGTGACTCACCTTCAGAATGCATCAAATAATTACCTGGCTCCCCCTACTGTATTAAGGTGTTAGTTATAGTAGCTAATTAGTGACCTGTTTGAAGGAGATCCGATCATATGCGTTTTCATTTATGGGTGCTTCTATTCTCCATACACGCTGCAGAGAAAACCTCCCAGCAACTGTGATTATTACCATTATTTCACTTTTATTGCTTTTCCCATTCAAAGGGAGACCACAGAAAAGTCAACAATGTAGTTAATTTGCTTTAGCAAACTGGAAAATGAAAGATAATATTATTTCCTTATGAGTTAGAAACTACCCAAGAATATAACTACAGGTGCTAAAAGTTTAGTGCAGCATCGAAACAGCAATCCCTGTTTTGCATATCTCAACTCTCCTATTTCCTGTGAAGACACATAACATATTAAACTGGTAACACAATCAAAAGTGAAGGCAGACGCTGTAAAATTCTTTCAAACCAGACCCTTGTAAACTTTGCCCAACGACTCTATGGCTCATTTTGGAAAGTGGGTTTATGGCCCATACATTTTCCTGCTTTGTCACTGTAGGCAAACCCTGGAGTTTGAAAAGAAAACAGATATTTTAGTTGTCTCCCACTCACTCTGCCCCCCTGAGTCAGAGACTCCCAGTTTGTACCTATCAGAATTTTTTTTCTAATTGTGTCTTTTTGATATAAGTGCTAGTTTTAATATGACTATAGTATATTATCTCTTCTTGGACTGACTGTCATTTTTTTCCACATAAAAATATGAACTGGTAATTACCAAAAATAATACATTGTTAAGTGGGGAGATGGATAATAGCTCATCACACTGAAAAATAGAAAAGCAGCAAATAAAACTATAGACACGGATATCTCAGGTAAAAATGAAGATTGGGGATTTTATTGTGTATATATCCTTAGCTGAACATTTTAGAGAACCAGGAGATAAGCTTAGGATAATACTATACGTCAATGTGTAAAATCTACCCCAATTGGTTAATTAATAAAGTGATAAAGGGAAAAACTTTGTTTATAATCCAGTAATTCTTACTATCTTAGATCAGAAAAGGAAAAGGAGAGTGTAGAAATAATCAAGTTGACAATAACCAGTGTTCTGACACAGTTCACTCCAAAAGTAGGACTTGAACATGGAGGGAATTATGTATATGAATTTTATCTAGGAGAAAACATCAAGGGGCTGTGAAAAGAAATATGGAAAATAAAAAAGGCAATGCAAATGTTTCATTAGGTTTGTTAGCATGAGGACAGCTGAGGAAGGAAGGGTAAGAAAGAGAGAAAAGGAAGAAAATAGTGAAGAAATAAAGAATGAAAGGAGAGAGGGAAGGAGGGAGGGAGGAAATAAAAAGGGAATGTTTAGAAGGAATAAGTGAGAGTGTTCAGTCATGTCCAATACTGTGCCACCTCATGGGCTATAGTCCACCAGACTTCTCTGTCCATGGGATTCTCCAGGAAAGAATACTGGAGTGGGTTGCCATTCCCTACTCCAGGGGATCTTCCCACCTCAGGAACTGAACCTGTGTCTCTTGTGTCTTCTGCACTGGCGAGTGGATTCTTTACCACTAGCGCCACCTGGGACGTCCATAGAAGAAGTAACTGGAGGACTATTTTATATGGTGCTTGGAACCAATTAAATTAAGAAGTAAGCATTAAGAATATATATATATAGGACTTTTGGGGGAGAAGGCAACGGCACCCCACTCCAGTACTCTTGCCTGGAAAATCCCATGGGCGGAGGAGCCTAGTAGGCTGCAGTCCATGGGGTCACTAAGAGTCGGACACAACTGAGCAACTTCACTTTCACTTTCATGCATTGGAGAAGGAAATGGCAACCCACTCCAGTGTCCTTGCCTGGAGAATCCCAGGGACGGGGGAGCCTGGTGGGCTGCTGTCTATGGGGTCGCACAGAGTCGGACATGACTGAAGCGACTTAGCAGCAGCAGCAGCAGGACCTTTTGGAGAACTCAAAGACATCCTCTCAGAATTGATAAGTGGAGGGTATAGTATTAGTCCTTTGGCTCATATTCCCCATTTTTTTTTAATGTTATCTTAGAGAGTGTTAGTTGCCTCATCATTCTGAGTTGTGACACGTGATGTCATCAAAGAAGCTCAAAGAAAGGCAGCAAGACTCATGAGTGAGGCTAGCAGCCATCAGAGTGAAGTGAGCCAGGGCCAGGTAGAACATCATCTGGGGCCGGAATCAGAGGTGAAGGAATGAGGCAGGGCAAGAGAGACGTCGGATGGAATCAGGATCAAGGCTGACCCACTCACCTGTAGACACAATTGAGTCAGTTCAGATCACTCCTCAATCCCTACAGAGCCACTTGATGGGAAAAAAGTGAACCCTCTGAGTCTGCAAAAAAGAATAGCACACCATCCTGAGGACTCAGATGACCCTCTTGTGGAACCAAACTGCAGTTAAAATGAGAAGAAAATTGAGGGAAATATTTAGCATTTTCTAAAGAATGCAAAATGCCTTGGTCTCTGTGAAATCATTTTTCTTTCTTCAGCATTTTGTCCATGGATAACAATGTACCATTATGAGGGAAAAAAGAGCTCTGTGATGGTGGGGACAAAAAAAAAAAAAAAAAAGGAAGGGAACTGAAAATGCAGCAGCAGAATTTATATCAAACAGATAGTAAAAGGAACTGACATGGCATCAAATTGGATTAATAACACAGAAGGCAATCTAAGAAACCCTCCAAAGAAATAAATAAAAATGTGAAAGGAATGTAAGAGGAGAAAGGTAGGTGAAAGTGCTGTGTCTTATACGGTCCTCACAGCTCTGTAGCAACCCGGAGGCCACATAGCCCAGGCAGTGGGATTGTAAGAAGAAAACAGCCTGGCTCTCTGAGTCACCTCTTCTGCACTGTCTCAGAGAAGAAACAAGAATTATCTGAGTCATAACGAGAACAACAACCACAAATTTCTTTATTGTGTTAAACCCCTGAGTTTTCTCCTTTTCTTTCCCTTCCTCCCTCCATCCTTCCTGTCCCCTTATTTCCTTTCTTCCTTTCCTCCCATCTTCCTTCCTGCTTCTTCCTTTCTTTCCCTCCCCCTCTCCTCCCTTCCCCCTTCTTTTCTTCCATCTTTCTTCTTTTCCCTTCTTTCCTCCCTCCCTCATTTCCCTTTCTTCCTTATCCACTTATTACTAAGGAATAACATGTCCTATTCTAACACAGAAATTAAAAAAAAATTAATTGTTTTTGGTCCCTGACCAGAGATCTAACCTGTGCCCCCTGCAGTAGAAGCATAGAGTCTTAACCACTGGACCACCAGGGAAGTCCCAGTTGTTCTAAACCAACCCACAAATATCTTGGTTAGCTCAATTATGACTAAGATTACAACTATAACAGAAGAACACTTACTGACAATGAAAAGATGTGATTACACATGTTTATATTAGAACTTTTGGCCCAATTTCTGGAGATCTGAATTAATTATGACAATAGACGGAAATGGTTTCTGAACATCCCTACTGCAATAAGCATTTATTTATGGCAATAAAGATCCCTAATGCAATAAGCATTTTCAGATTACACACTTTCCCAACCCATATATATACTATAATCAATATTGTTGCAAAATTTTTCAAATGATTAGCAAATAATTCTGAGATATTATTTATTTCAGACTAAATGAAAATCAAAGTTAAACAGCTGTAGTAGAAGGGAAAACATCATTTCATATTGATAAAAGACACAATTCATAACGGAGTTAAGAGTCATAAATCATTATGCAACACAATATTGAATCAAAACAAATTAAGTAAATGCTCTTTGAAAATGGAACATGACTTTAATATAGCTTTCTCAGCTTTGAAGAGATCAAAATGAAGCTAAAGAGTTCTTGAGTAGTTTAATTTAAAGGGCTGAAATACATAAATGAAATGTACAAAGAAACAACTGAACTTTAATGAACATTAAAGTACATAACAAATACCAAGAGCTGTTCTCTTAAAATATACAATTGCTGTCTGCTGTATTCTTAGCTGCTTCATCACAAGTAGTTATTTAATCCTTATGGTGGCTCAGAGGCTAAAGAGTCTGCCTGCAATGTGGGAAACCTGGGTTGGAACCCAGTGTTGGGAAGATCCCCTGGAGAAGGAAATGGCAACCCACTCCAGTATTCTTACCTGGAGAATCCCATGGACAGAGGAGCCTGTTGGGTTACAGTCCACAGGAGTCACAAAGAGTCGGACACGACTGAGCGACTTCACTTCACTTCACTTCATGGGAGTGAACAGGGATAGAGTAAGAAGAACACTTTTGAGGGACTTAAACTCATATTTGGCTTATCCTTTTAAAGGTTTCTTATGTCATGGATAAATTCCAAATCTTTAGTATGATTCTGAAGTCTCTGAAGATGGCTTGATACGATGAGTATTTTTTCAAACATCTGGGCAAGGCATAAAGTATTCCATCAATAAGAAGGACATATATTAGGCTAGACTAGAAGAGATTCTGAAAAACAAATTACGGCTGTATACAATTCAAAAAAATAGAAGTATACTTCATCCTGAGACACCAGAAGGAAACGTGAACATCAGGGGTCATATAAACTGATTTGTTTCTGTTTTTATAATTATGCTTTAGCAACAACTGTACATTTTATATTAGTTACAGATAACCTCTTTGTAGAAAGGTCAGTCTGTCACCATCTGCATGTGAACAGTAAATAAACTTAAGGAAGTGTTCTCAGACACAACAGAGCAATGTGAAGCAGGATCCGACCAAGTATTTTCAGAAGACTTGAGACTTACAGGTAACATCCAGAATAAATACAAATAAGTAGTTAATTCATTTGTGAGACCAGAATTCTCATCAGTGTTCAAGTGGAAGAATCTTAGTGCAAAGATCTCATGTGTATCAGCTTCAGTGGTGCCAGGGGACTCTGAGCTACAGAAAACAACTGGAGAAAATGGACTGAGGTCAGAGCCCTTGAAGGGATGGGACAAGCAGTAGGAAGTGGAGTCAGGGTAAACTGTGAATTGGATTATAACTCTTAAAAACAGTTGTTATTAATTGGAAGCAATGCCATTAGAAGTCAGTATCCATCAGTTCCTGTATAATCTCAGGTCAGAGATGAAAGGACTGGATTCTGAGGGTGGGAAGTTGGCATAGAGTATCCCATGTGGACGGCAGATATGGCTGTATACTTGTAGAAGCAGGAACTAGTCTTAGGACTGAACTCTGTCAACAGATTCATACTTCTACCACCTTGTGAGACAGGAAATTAAAAGCCTGGCATCTGATGTTGTAGGGGCAATTCTTATCCCCCCCCCCAAAATGGACAAATATCATCAATATTGATGGAAGAACAATTATTTAGGTAGCTGTGTACTAGTTTCTGCAAAAGTTGGTATCTACCTAAGACCTTGTCCAAATACATAAGAATGTATTGTTTATTCTTTTTTTTAATTTAAATTTATTTATTTTAATTTGGGGCTAATTACTTTACAATATTGTATTGGTTTTGCCATATATCAGCATGAATGCACCATGGGTGTACATGTGTTCCCCATCCTAAACCCCCTCCCACGTCCCTCCCCATACCATCCCTCAGATATTATGAGTTCAGTAATGTCTATCATCCCTTTTAAATCTAATCTAGAACCATTGGAAGTTTCTCAACATTAAAGTGTATCCATATAAGGATAAACAATACAAGAAATAAAGTGAAGTCACTCAGTCGTGTCTGACTCTTTGCCACCCCATGGACTGTACCCTACCAGGTTTCTCCATCCATGGGATTTTCCAGGGAAGAATACTGGAGTGGGTTGCTATTTCCTTCTCCAGGAGATCTTCCCGACCCAGGGATTGAACTTGGGTCTTCTGCATTGTAGGCAGACGCTTTACCGTCTGAGCCACCAGGGAAGCTTCCCTCAAAAACATGCATCCATTATGATCCATTTCACTCTTGACCAAGAAACTCACATCTTTCTTCTTCCACTTCTCCCACCATGAACCATCCTCCACAGAGTAACCACTGACTTTGAAGATGCAGTCTATGCCACTCTCCCTTTTAAAAACTTTAATGTTTCATGTTAACATTTGATTGAAATCAAGCTCTTCTCAAGGTCTTCAAAGCCATGAAAGGTCTTGCTTCTCATGGATGATGTCTCCAAACCCACCTATGCCAACCCCTTTTACAGATACGCTGTAGGCACTCTGGCTTTCTATTGGTTTCTTGAGCTTCACATCCCCTTACTATGATGGTGCCCTTGTCCTTATTGAGATCTCTTCTTGAAAATTTCTTCTTCTGCCTGGTGAAATTACTGATGTCTCCCCATCCTTTGTAAGTTAGTTGAAATATCACATTCTGTGGGGGCCCTCTCCCATTTTGCAGGTAGTCTTTATCATGCAATAAGTATTTTTATATTCAAAGGAAAGACTACTTATTTATGCGATTACTTATTTGCAGACCCTTTTCCCTCTTAGGATTTAAACCCCATGAGGTAAGCATCCATGTTTAACCTGTTAATCACTCTATCTCAATGCTTATACCCTTAACTGGCATTAAGGTAGCACTCAATGTTTGTTTATTTGGTGAATGGATGCATAAATTAATCAGGAATGAGAAGTTGCTGATCCTTGCCTATGGAATTAATATCATCAGGCATATGTATCTCTTGATAATATAAAACTTAAAATTTTAAGCATTAGTAGCTGAGGAGCAATATCTTTGGGGAAGAGAAGCTTGAGCAGAAGTTTCAAATTTCCTGGCTCTCAACATCCCCTTCCTTTCGAATAGTTTCTTACCTTCTTTCCTACTTTTTGAACACTACTGTCTTCTTTCATATTCTGTGCACTTTTGGAAGATCTGCTTTAAGAATAGGCAAAATCCCCACTAATTATCTATTCTTTAATGGCTTTGATAGCTCTGCTGAGATAAATTGGAACTTTTGAAAGTCTATGGATAAGGCTAACGAAAGAAATACGTATAGAATGAACAGGAAATAAAGTCATATCTAACTTAGATATGACTTTACCATGAAGAGTAACGTTTGTAATTCATTGATCTTATTCTTCACTAGGTTTCCCAGGTGGAAAGGAGAGAGAGAGAGAATGAAGGTATGGCACCAAAAGAAGTATTCCCCTCCTTTAATGGTTATGTTTTCTCTTTCACTTAGTGTCTAAGAGATACAAGTCTTACATGAAAACCCAACAAACAGAAAAATATACTGGTTTATTTACCATATCTGAAGATAATCATGATCTATTGGCATTTTTTTAGATCAATGTCTACATATCATGATTAATATGGGCATGGAACAGTCCCAAATAATATACTTCAGAGACAGGAAGGAAGGGGGCAGGACACAAGCACTAAAAGAATGACACAATCATTAAGAACAGGATCCCACCAAAAAAAATGATTAGAACCAACGAGGCCCAAGATGGTGGAAGATTTGACTTCCAATATGCCTTGAGTCTCATTATATGCTCATTCTAATGCCTTTAGCTAAATTACACTCCCATAGGCACAATGACAGTTCCAAGGCCAACAATAAAAAACCAAAAAGTGGGTGGTATCTCAATTCATGGAAATCCTCACCTCTTTAAGATAGTTAGAATATTCTTCCCACTCATTGGCCTGTGAAATTACCTAACCCATTAAATTAACTAATCACCTTCATACCTCAAGGTTCTCTTGCCTTTTGAGATGGACCACATTCTGTCTATGGAAAGTGTATTTATTTAAATAAACCTGCTCTCACTTTATTATGGCTCACTTTTTTTTAATAATTGGAGAATAATTGCCTTACAATGTTGTACTAGTTTCTGCTGTACAATAATGTGAATTAGTATGACTCACTCTTGAATTCTTTCCTGTGTGAAGCCAAGGACCTCATTTGGCAGCCCATCCCAGGGACTCACCCAAGACCAGGAATATGAACATCCTCTCATGCCCCATTTTTTCTACAAAATTTTCACCTTTCTAATTGTTAGGAAATGTGCAAAGCTTCTTGCTGACTGACTAGAGAACTTCCTACATGTCAAGCTACCACCAAAAGATGGATGAACTAAACAAGATCTTCATGGGATTTGAAGTCTGAGAGAAAGGCAGACATTAAACAAATTGTTACCACATTTTAACAATGAGTTACGTTCAGTTCAAACCATATTAGTTGGCTAAAATGTTTTGCCCCTGGTGCTTGGTGCTGGGCCTGCAGAAAGAGAAATAAGCATAGGATAGACCAGGGCTCCAAAATCACTGCAGATGGTGACTGCAGCCATGAAATTAAAAGATGATTGCTCCTTGGAAGACAGGTTATGACAAACCTAGACAGCACACTGAAAATCAAAGACATTTCTTTGCCGACAAAGGTCCATCTAGTCAAAGCTATGGTTTTTCCAGTAGTTATATATGGATGAGTTGGACTATAAAGAAAGCTGAGCCCCCAAAAATTGATGCTTTTGAATTGTGGTGTTGGAGAAGACTCTTGAAAGTCTCTTGGACTGCAAAGAGACCCAACCAGTCCATCCTAAAGGAAATCAGTCCTGAATATTCACTGGAAGGACTGATGTTGAAGCTGAAACTCCAATACTTTGGCCGCCTGATGCAAAGAACTAACTCATTGGAAAAGACCCTGATGCTGGGAAAGATTGAAGGCAAGAGAAGCTGCTAACAGAGGATGAGATGGTTGGATGGCATCACCAACTTGATGAGCATGAGTTTGAGCAAGGCCCAGGAGTTGGTAAAGGACAGGGAAGCCTGGTATGCTGCAGTCTATGGTGTTGCAAAGAGTTGGACACAACTCAGTGACTGAACTGAATTGAGACCAGGAGGAGAGTCAGTGGAAATAAGAAAACTGCTCACATAATATAAACTCCTTAGAGGTTGGATCACATATTTCCATCTCATCTAACCCAACCTGCTTCCTGATAAATGAATACCTGATAATTAATGCCCAAGTATCTGCTTAAAAACATTCAAGGTCCAAGAAGATACTGTATCTAGAAGGGAAAGTCGCTCAATCATGTCTGACTCTTTGCGACCCCATGGATTGTAGCCTACCAGGCTTCTCAGTCCATGGGATTTTCCAGGCAAGAGTACTGGAGTGGGTTGCCATTGCCTTCTCCAGGGGATCTTCCCGACCCAGGGATCGAACCCAGGTCTCCCGCATTGTAGGCAGACGCTTTACCCACTGAGCCACCAGGGAAGCCCTGTATCTAGAAGTTGCCCATTTATTTTTGTTGTTTTTATTACTTGACTAATTCTTCTCTGTGGTACATCTTCCAGGGGCATTTGTTAACAGACAAAGAACACTTAAGGTTTCAAGACAAGTTCACTTTATCTCCTTCAGTTTTAAAATGTAATGGAGCCACGACTTTTGTCAACCAGCAATTTTCACACCTTAAGTCCTTAACCCTACTAGCTGATAATTAATTTCACAGTTACGGCATAGCTATCTCAGCTTCCAAGGCAAGAATTTGGATAAAACTAACATGAAGTGGGCATGAGGTAAGGCAAGAGTAATCATTATTTCACAGGTGTTTGTATTTTTCCTATTTTCTTCAGCCTTGTGAATTTATTTACGTGACAATTTGAAAATGATGTTTGGGCCATAATGGTTCCTAGACTGCTAAATACAGGAGGGGCCTGGGGACTTGCAGAGCTGGTAATGGGAAGCCCAGCTGAGCTAACATTTTGACACTGGCTCCTTCTCAAGAGAGGCAAACAGAGAAGAATGGAAAAGAAGCTGTCACTAGGAAACCAAAACAGGTAACCTGCAGAGTAACACAACAAGGAGACTGGGGAAAGAGAAGGGAGTTAATTAACAAAAGGGTGACATCCCAACACATGCAAACACAAGTGGGAAGAGCTATATCAAGGAGTAAGGAAGATTAAACACACAGGCAAACTTGAAAATCACATTCTAATACAGCCAAAAATAAGACAAACTCATAAATAACAATGAAAGCTGTCAAAGAAAGAACTGTCAGCAAATACTAGGCTCCAAGGCCATAGAAGCTATAAAATATGCACTGGTCCTTACAGACTTTTTCTGCAACCTACACCTCCCTTCTGGTACAACTCAACTCCTTTTTCATGTCCTGTCTCCTGTATTAAAATCATGTAGAAGGCAATGATCTACCTTGAAGAAGTAGAGACATTGGAGACACGTAGCCCCATCAGTCTTAGCCTACTCCTATTTTGCAGAAATGTCTCTTCAGGAAGACATCTTGAGTTGAGCAACATCCCAGTGCTTGGTGCTGTACCGGTGTCTCCTTGCTGAATCCTGAGGATATACTTGCTAGACTGACATGCTTATCTCCCTTCTGGAGAGATTCAGAGGTGCTCACAGGTTAATTAGTGTGTACTCTGTGCTACAGCCTGTGCATGAAGGGGTCTAAAGAGAAGGAAAGTTTTCCTTCATTCTGACAACTGAGAAAGGCCAATGAAGTGACCGAAGAATTGATGCTTCCAAATTGTGGTGCTGGAAAAGACTCTGGAGAGTCCCTTGGACAGGAAGGAGATCAAACCAGGCATTCCTAAAGGAAATCACCCCTGAATATTCCCTGGAAGGACTGATGCTGATGCTGAAGCTGAAGCTCCCATACTTTGGCCACCTGATGTGGAGAACTGATCCTTTGGAAAAGACCCTGATGCTGGGAAAGACTGAGGACAGGAGGAGAAAGGGGTGACAGAGGATGAAATGGTTAGATAGCATCACTGACTCAGTGGTCACGACTCTGAGCAAACTCCGGGAGAGAGTGGCAGACAGACGAGCCTGGCATGCTGCAGTCCATTGGGTCGCAAAGAGTTAGGCATGACATTGTGACTGAAGAGCAACAAAAAATGAAGTGACAGCTGACTTTATGTGGGGCTGAAACTCCTCTCATGGAGAGTGTATTCAGACAAACCCTTGTCAGGGAAACTTTTGAGGAAATTCAGGTGTTTGTCAAGTTATTCCATTAGTTGGTCTCTGAAGTGCTACCAAAGGGAAAAATTTTTGATTCCACGCTACCCTGCACTTTATCATGTCACGTTTACTTTTCATTTCTAAATAAATATTTCTAATATTTATTTAATATGGAACAAATCACACACTTGTTTGTCCTTCAACTCTCACCTTGAAATCAAGAAGCAATTTGATCTGACAATTAAAAGGCTAACCACAGTATCTCACTCTAGGCAGAAGGTACAACAGAGCAGAACCACTGAAAATAATAATGTGAACATATTTCAGGAATGCTGGAATTTTATTCACCTCTCCAATATTTGGAATCTGTTGTCAATGCCTTCTTTTGGTCTTTGCTACAATTATCACTATTAAACACTCTACAATGTGGCAGACACCTTTGAATGCATTAGTTGTATTAATTATTTATATTTCACAGCCCTTAGAGTGTCAATTCCATTATCTGCATCTTTCATGAGAAAATAAAAGTAGAGAGCTGTTTAATATCTTTTCACTGCTACATAGCTAGCAATTAGTAGGACCAATTTATATGACTAAAGAATCTATACTTATAATCACTTTGGAGTGTTTCTAAAACTTCAGCAGGTGTTAGAATCACCTAGTGAGCTTTCAAAAATAGAGTGCTAAATCTGACTCAGTAGGTCTGGGGTGGAAGTCAATAATTTGCATTCCTTACAAGCTCTTAGGTGGTGTTTCTGCTACTGATTCAGGACCACATTTAGAAATCTGCTGCCTTGTACTCTCTCTTTTATACTCTGTCTTACTTTCTTCCTCCCAATTTCCTTTAAAGGATGACAGAGGGCCACTAGTTAAAGAAAAGACTGAAACTAGAGATAAGGAGATGTGTGATAGCTAGGAAGAGAGATAAATACTGAATGGGGCTTCCAGGGGAAGTTGTTAAAAAAAAATTTTTTTTAAAGGGTTGAGCAGGGTCTTTAAAAATATAATTGGTTTCCACCTGTGTATTGTTGTCCTGGAACATTGTACCCAGAGAAATGTGATAGACTGGTTGGGCGATGCTTTGGAATTTCCTACAATAGTAGGGACTAAAGTGAGACTATAACCCAGGGCTGAATATAATGAGTATTTTACACAAAAGCACTCTGATTGAGAGAACAAGCTGAGTCCAAATAGAGAGCCGGGGTCAAAGGAGGAATCTGGTGCAAGGGCAAGAGCCGCAGTTTAAAATGTGTGATAAATGCACATCTTCTCAAACATGTCTGCTCAAACCACAGCATGAACAGTGAAGCAGAAGGGAGAGAAAGTTGAACATCCACGTGGTGGTGTATGGGTGAGCTGCTGGTCCAGGGGACAAGCCCAGGGTCTGGCTGGGTTCCTGTCTCATGCCACAGCCTTCAGTGTCACGGTATGAGTCAGCCTGTTGGTACTGTGTGTGTTGGAGGAGAAAATACCTCTCAGAGAGAAAGTTGCTTTAACCTGACTCAACCTAGAAATAATTAAAAATAATACATTTGAAACCGAGCTACTGAAATTTATCGCATTGAAGGAACAGCCACAATGCTTCTCCTTATCCCTATGTTTATAGAACTGAACATATCCATCCTATCTCTCCTAGGTCATTTCATTCCTAGATTGCAAGCCTGTCAAAGCACTGCAGGATTAGAGTGATAGTGCTGTAGGCTCACACACAGAGGGAGGTGGATTAGGAACACTTATCTTTGCAAAGAACTGTAAATTTGACAAAATTTGACCAGATCACTGCTTCATGAAAAGAAATAGAAACAGGTTAGCAAAACTAAAGTGAACCAAACTACTCCTCTAATCCTTATTATATTTGGCAAAGTAGAATACATAATTAACTGAAATTCAATTACAATTCAATAATTAAATTTTATGTAAAATACATAACTAAATGAAAATTGATTTATTTGGCTCACATGTGAAATATTTAGGAGAGAAGGAACTTTGGCTTTAGATTATCTACATAACAATAATAATGAAAAAGAATTAAATGGAAATCAAGTAAATGGTGATGCTTTTCCATAAGCTAGGATTTTAAAAGTATTATTCATTTATTTTTTCTGATAGCCTTTTGATATTGCTCTTGCTATTGTTATTATTATTATTAAGAGTGCAACTGATGTTTAAGAATATCAGTGAAAGTAAAGTCAAAGTCGTTCAGTCGTGCTTGACTCTTTGTGACTCCATGGACTATAATCTGCTGGGCTCCTCTGTCCATGGAATTCTCCAGGCAAGAACACTGTGTGGGTTGTCATTCTCTTCTCCAGGGGATATTCCCTACCCAGGGACTAAACCTGGGTCTCCCACACTGCAGGCAGATTTTACCATTTGAGCCACCAGGGAAGCCTAAGAACATCAGTGGCAGAATCCAAATTCAAGATCAAAATTTCAAAGCCAAGATTTAATTCAAAGAAGTGTCCTTTACTATTTCTCTAGCTAACTTTAAAGGTGGTTGCAAGATTTGGGGGTAAAAATCTATAAACATCTCAAAACTTTTTTGAACATGATATTCATCTGTCAACAGTATCAATATTATCATTTCATATATTTTTAGAGCTTCACATATTTAATCAGTGATATACTGAACCTGACCAAATGTAATAATCTATGGAATATGTTTTTTTTTCCATCTACTATATGCCTGAGTGTAAGTATTCACACACACACATACATGCATATATATCTATAAATGTATATATGAAAGACACCAAAGAACAACTCTATGGTACAATTAATTGAGCATATATTTTGTGGACAGAATACTAGGAAGGCCTAAAAAAGATAATAGAATATTTTCTAAAAGGAAAGATGATATTTGCAAAGAAGCTTTGAGATTTTCTTCTTTAAAGATATTTGAAGAAAAATCATAAAATCCATTCACTGAGATTTCATTTATTAAGCAGTTATTCTATTCCTAACACTGATGTAAGCTGAAAGCAAATGCAGTTCAAGGATGATATTCCTTAGTGGGAGAGAAAGAAAGCACAATTACAAACTATAAGGTGAAATATTGTATAACTTATCTTCAGAGTATGCTTATTAGGAAAGAAGTGTTACCTTAAGCAGAGGATGGTAAAGGAGCTTTTCAGAGGAGATGACACTTAATATACAGGGAAATGAGGAGTGAGTCCAAGAAAGAAAGAGCTAAAGAATCACTTTAGACAGAAGGACCAGGCTTAAAACATTAAGCAAAAGAGAGTTTGGCTGATTTTTTGTCTTGCAAGAAGGTGTGGACCAGATAACATTAATCTGTGCTTCATGAACTCATAATTTCATTAAGTTATTGCAGACCAAGTTGAATGTCTTTTAAGTTAACTGAGCTTTTAAGTGAAACAAATTTAGATATTTTCCATGTGAAAATGTGAAGAATATACATTCTTGAGGGGCAGCATGAAATATTTCCAAGTCTTATTTAGCCATGGAATTTTTTTGGCGGGGGAGGGTGTCTCTCTTAGTTCCAGTGACTATAATTGTCTCCTGGGAAGAACGTAGATAATCCCTTAAAACACCATCGTGTTCTCCAAACTGAGATAGGGTGGGATGAATGGAGAGCAGCACTGACATTTATACTGTCTATGTGTCCTATGTAAAATAGATAGCTAGTGGGAAGCTGAGTGTAGCACAAGGAGCTCAGCCCAGTGCTTTGCGATAATCTCAAAAATATACAAGCAACTTATGCAGCTCAATTCCAGAAAAATAAATGACCCAATCAAAAAATGGGCCAAAGAACTAAATAGACATTTCTCCAAAGAAGACATACGGATGGCTAACAAACACATGAAAAGATGCTCAACATCACTCATTATCAGAGAAATGCAAATCAAAACCACAATGAGGTACCACTTCACACCAGTCAGAATGGCTGCGATCCAAAAATCTGCAAGCAATAAATGCTGGAGAGGGTGTGGAGAAAAGGGAACCCTCCTACACTGTTGGTGGGAATGCAAACTAGTACAGCCACTATGGAGAACAGTGTGGAGATTCCTTAAAAAATTGCAAATAGAACTACCTTATGACCCAGCAATCCCCCTGCTGGGCATACACACCGAGGAAACCAGAATTGAAAGGGACACATGTACCCCAATGTTCATCGCAGCACTGTTTATAATAGCCAGGACATGGAAACAACCTAGATGTCCATCAGCAGATGAATGGATAAGAAAGCTGTGGTACATATACACAATGGAGTATTACTCAGCCGTTAAAAAGAATTCATTTGAATCAGTTCTGATGAGATGGATGAAACTGGAGCCGATTATACAGAGTGAAGTAAGCCAGAAAGAAAAACACCAATACGGTATACTAACACATATATATGGAATTTAGAAAGATGGCAATGACGACCCTGTATGCAAGACAGGAAAAAAGACACAGCTGTGTATAACGGACTTTTGGACTCAGAGGGAGAGGGAGAGGGTGGGATGATTTGGGAGAATGGCATTCTAACATGTATACTATCATGTAAGAATTGAATCGCCAGTCTATGTCTGATGCAGGATACAGCATGTTTGGGGCTGGTGTATGGGGATGACCCAGAGAGATGTTGTGGGGAGGGAGGTGGGAGGGGGGTTCATGTTTGGGAACACATGTAAGAATTAAAGATTTTAAAATTAAAAAAATAAAAAACTAAAAAAAAAATAAAAAAAATAAAAAGGGTAGGATGGGGAGAGAGGGAAGAGAGGCTCACAACTGACAGGGACAGAACGAATGGACAAAATAAGTAACTAAACAGTTAATCCCACTAGGGGATTGTAAATAGAAAAATATGGGAGACTCCTGTTAAGTTACTGATTACTCGAGAAAGCAGATTTGCTTAACCACAAAACCAAGCAGGCTTGGTTAGCAACAAAACCATGCAACAGAAGCACAGGACATGCCCCCAAACAATAAACCACTGGTGGCATGAGCCCGACATCCCGTCTAGTGAGCTCAATAGGTTAGTGACACCTAGTACAGGCTCGGTGCACACAAAAAATAATCATTTATGGAAAGGTGACTTTTCAAGATGAAAAAAACCTTCATTGTACTAAAACCTGAAGATATTTTTCTAAAGTGATATATGATAGTCCTGACCTAACCATACAGAGACAAATAAACGTCCCTGCCCTGCCTGGGGGGAGGACTGATGATGGAAACATGATGTCCAGTCAACAAAGGCAAAGGTCTTCTTCCTCTCCCCACTTTTCCTTTGATTATAAAACTGTAGCCCATTAGGTTCTCAGGGTGGGGCCTTTCTCTCTCGCCCGCCCACTTGTAAATCTCACAAGTGTCCTATTCTAGTAAGTCATTTCTTATCTACCACTTTGTTCTTTCACTGAATTTTTCTCTGCACTAAAACATAAAGGACTATGGTGCCTGAGCTCTTCAGGAACCCCCTGGAAATGACACTTACTGGTTTCACAGGGAATATATGTATACTTATGGCTGATTCATATTACTGCACAGCATAAACTAATGCATTATAAAGCAATTATCCTCCGATTTAAAATAAAGTTAATCATGACATTAAAAAAGAAAAAAACAGTCATCCTAACAGATTTGAGGTGGTATCTCATTATGGTTTTGATTTGCATTTCCTTGATAATTAATGATGCTGAACATCTTTTTATATGCCTGTTAGCCATTAGTACATCTTCTTTGGAAAAAGAGCTGCTCAAGCCTTTTGCCCCATTTTTAATTGCTATTTGTTATTCTGTTTTGTTTTGTTTCATTGTCACTAAGAAGTAGAAATTCATTATAAGTTTTGGAAATCAACCCTTTATCAGGTATGTAGTTCGCAACTGTTTTCTCTAATTCTTTGAGTTGCCTTTTAATTCTGTTGATTGTTTTCCTTGCTGTGCAAAAGATTTTAGTTTGCTTTAAAAAAGGAAAAGCAAACTTGAGATATTCTGAGGCCCTGGAAGGAGCAATGGACTGGGAGCCAGAATGTCTGGATCTGTTCTGCAAATAAACAGGTAATATCAAATGTGAGTCTTTAGACTTCTTTTCTCTGAGCTCTGTTTCATCGTTACAAACCAGGTGATTTCTAAGGTCTTTTCTAATGAATGTACTGCAAGGAAAGCCTCTACTTTGCTCCATAGTCATTTCTAGGCATTTGGCAATCTTCCTAGTCAGAAAGTCCTTTTCACTGAATAGTCGACAAGGTTTCTATTAATAACAAATTTGCTGTTGAATTTAAGGCACACTTTTATTGTGATGTGACTTAAATAGGCCTATTTGAAAGGTGTCATTCTGATGTATGACTTTTTCACATATTAACCAATTTTAAATAAAATGTTGAACAAATTTGGTCGGTTTTTAGCTTTTGAGTCCAATTATGAAGCCAGGTACAATATTATTATCTGCTGTTCTCAAGGACAACTTTAAATGAGATGTCACATTGAAGTAATATTATGCCTCTCAGAAGAGGAACCTATTTTAATAATGAAATGGAGTAAGAAGTCATTCACAGAGAGGAGAATGCAGTTGTATTCCAATATCTCAGACACTTTTTATTTCCGATGCTTTACTTACATCACACACCAGGGAAATAAGCCAGTTTCAGCCTCCCTTACACGTGTGTCTGTAAATCAACACAATATATGACCAACAGCATACACAATTTCACACCAAACAAGAAGGTGGATTGAGTGGCCAGTGTACTTCTTCATTTAAAACAGGGTTTCCAACCTCAATAGGTACTGCTGACATCTTGAGATAGATGATTTTTTTTTTTTTTTTTTGCATTGGAGACTAGGGACGACCCACTGTCTCTCCCTCTTAGACACCTCCCCAGCTGAGAAAACCAAAACTGTTTCCAGAGTTAATCAATGATCTGTAGGGAAAAGCATTGCCCCAGTTGAGAACTACTGATTTTAAAATATATACACATTATATCCACCTTATATAATCTCTCTCCCTTTCTCAGCATATCTCTCTCTGGTTTGGTAAACCTGTATCGTATTTTCTTATAGATTTGTGTAAATACTTTTTTTTCCGACATTTATTATCTTTCATCTGAAGATTCATTGCCAGAATACAACCATGAAATATTGCATGATTGAGATGAAAACAATATTTTTTTAAAAATCAATTACCTCCTTTTGGTCAACCACACTGAATACAGAAGCTAATACTTCCCTTCCCAGCTGTCCTTCCAACCCTGGAATGATGACTTTCAGTGGTCAGGGAATTGCTACCTGACGAGGTGACTGACTTCAGATTTTGAAAGCTCTAGTTATCAAAGAGCTCTGTCTTAGATTGAGCTGAAGTATGTCTGCACATCTCTTCAAACGATGGCCTCCAGAGATATAGCATGACCTGCTACTTTCACCTTTTAAACCTGTTTGCCTTTGTGTTCTGTTTCCCACTATTCCTGTCAAGGTACTCTAAACCTTTACCAAAAAAGCAAACAAAAAAGGACAAAAACTTGTTCCTTGATTACTACACTGGTTTCATCACTGGTTTCACTGCTTGCTTTCTTTCCACCAAGTGCACACATGTCCAGTTCATCTTTTCTAATGATATCATTTTCATTGCCTGCTAAAATTTTAAAGGTCTCCCTCTCTCTTCAGAATGAAGCTCAAACTTTAACTCAGAGAAGAACCCGAGAAAGGCTTGAATGAGCCCAGTGGGTATCCTTTGTGCCCTTTTCAACACTCTGGCCTGCTTCATAAGGCCAGTTTCCCATCATCTCATGCCCTCTTCTCTTGATGCTTCTTCCCCTCTCTTCGTCTTTGTTATTCTGTGTATTGCACAGCAACACCTCTATTCTGATGCTTAGTCTGTTATAAAATTGTGCTAACTTGGGACTTCCCTTGGTGGTCTAGTTGTTAAAACTGAGCCTTCCAGTTCAGAGGGTGTGGGTTCGATCCCTGGTCAGGGAGCTAAGATCTCACATGCCTCATTATCAGAAAACCAAAACACAAAAAAGAAGCAACACTATAACAAGTTCAATGAAGACTTAAAGAATGGTACACATGGGAAAAAAGAAGAAGAAAAACTATGCTAACTGAAAATCTAAATTCATCTACTTCATAAATATTTTCTGTGCTACAGCCCATAACTTCTATTCTAATTTCTCATTTTTCTCCATAATCCATAATAACTATATGCCTCCACTTTCCTCATGTAGCATTCTTGTCTCTCACATTTTCTTTTCCCTCCCCAACTTCATTTCCCTACACAAAAGTAGTTATTATACAATTATTACAGAATCAACACTGCTTCATTTAAATCAGCATACCGCTCCAGTGGTTGGACTTGATGGAAGTCACAGAGAGGAAGAACACTTGGCTTTTCTTGAAGACCAGAAGTGGAAAATTACAACTTAAAGACAGTGGTTATTTTTAAGGCCCCATCGAGAAAATGTGGCAATGAATTCTAGCTGCTCATTCATGTGTACAAACTTATATAGCTGTTGCTTTATCAACATAAGCATGTGTTGGAAAAATGGGTTGCTTTGTTTATTTATATGCACATTTGTTTGTTTTGAAGTTTTGAGAAGAATGACAATATACAGTTCAACCATTAGCTTGCTATGCGACCTTGTGCAAGTCCTCTAAACTATCTGAACTCTGTTTGGGGAGGAAAAAGGTGATCATAAGATTTCTGGAACCGTGTTAAACTGAGCAGCTGTCCCTTTTATTGGTCTCAAAACAGAACTGTTCAGTAAGCAGTGGTTATCTTTTTATCCATCCTCCTTCTTTCTCTTTGAAAACAGAGTTTCAGGTTTGTTCAAGCATCTATCCTTTACCTCTGTGACTTAGAGGTCAAGACCCAGTCCCAGCCCAGCAGTAAATACTGACTGTTGCAAGTAATAGTAGTGCTCTGATTCTCTTTATGGATGCACTAATGGGCAGGTAACCCTGTGAGAGCTGGCTGCAGGATTTCTGGGTAAGGTTAAATCACTCGTGATATAAAATCCCACAAAAAGACTAGTCCTTTTTGCCCCCGAATATCTCATGTCTCAACTAGGAACTTAGATCATCTGTGGCTTTCTTGGGACAGTGAGCGGAACTGGAGTAAGGGAAGATTCACATGCTGTCAATGGTAAAAAAGAAGAAAAGAGAAAAGTTGACATAATTGAGTTGCTGAATCAATGCACTATGAAACTTGCCTGGGGCTGTGCTGTTAGTTCTTCCTATCTCCAGCCCAAACACCCCTCCTACCTACTCTTCACTTTTTCTTTCAGTATACAATTCACTTCAGTTTTATTAGGCCAACAATTTTCACGCTAGGCATGACCTTAAGAATGAGCCCTCCTCGGAAACAGAGTGTGAACAGAACTGCCCTGTTATCAACTTTCACATTGCCTCTTTGAAAGGAACTTGCTTGTTCTGTACTTTTTCTTGTCCCTTTCTTCTATGGACTAGAACATGCATACGGGTCCAAAGAGTGAGGAATGAACAGATGAAAATGTTGATAGCATTCTATGGGACACTGAAGTTAAAGGGGAGAAATAAATTTGGGGGGATGACACATTGGCTAAGAATAATCCACCCACATATGGCCCACTTACAAATGTATTCAGACATATGGTCCACCTACATCTTGAGAAACAGATATCCTACCTTGTTTAACCATTGCATTTCCAGGTCTCATTGTTTCAACAGCCTAACCTATTTGTACCTAATACACCATGTTTCAGTAAGACACCTTGCTTTGTGAGGTAACATAGTCCTTCAATTCCCTTTTCATTTAAGTCAGTTTAAATAGTGAAATTCTCCTAGCTGCCAAAGTATTTCTAATTTCTAAATTTCATATCTGTGGACTATCTATGAACAAAAGCAAGAAACAACAAAAAAAGCCATTACAAGGCAACTACTGAAAATGAACATCTAGAGGACAATTCAAAGTGGGTTTGGAATGGAAAATTAATTTTTTTTTTGTCATCAGACTCACATTTTGAGGTTTTGCAACTGTTTGCATACCTTTATGAATTACAGAAATAAGAGTGAGTATACTGTAGTAGAAAATTTGAGAAGAATTTAGGAAAACTTGAATAGTTTTCCAAGGGTTAAGTACTAGGGTTAAGTACCATGGTTAAGTACCATTCAAAATTCAAGATCCAGGAAAATGATGAGTTCTTTGAATCCTTGATGAGACAGCCCAATGAGACACACAAAATAAACAAACTAACCTTGTCACGATAAGGACTCATTGGTTCTTCCAAGTGATGCGGATGACTACCTGTGTGCTCTCACTAACCTGATGGGAAAACAACCTAGGAACCTCCATTTCATCACTTGAAAAAAACTGATGGCCTGTAGAATGCTTTCCAGCTGTGATCATCTACTGATCCATATGTGTGGGAGAGGCTCCCTTGTTCACCTTGTGCTGCTCCTATAGTAAATTGATAAACTCCAGGGCTGACAGTTCTGCAGAGCAGGTACTGCTTATGAAAAGAGTCTCTAGTGGCATCTCTAGAAGAGTCTCTAGATGCTAGTCTCTAAAGTCTAGAAGAGTCTCCAGAAGTCTGTCCAAGTGGTATGTACTAAGACAGTTACAGCTTACAACTACACATGGATAAAGATGACCAAATTTAGAGTAGAAGCATAAATGTGTGATGATGCTTTTAATTAATTATCACTATAGATTTTATGTACAACATTTGAAAAGTCTTCCCAATTGTTAGCTGAACCAATGTTGAGAAGCTATGGGAAACAGAATCATATGGCAGTACAAAAACATTCCCCTCCCAAACATGCACAACTTCATTTCTGTTCTAAATGTGCGGAGTCTAACTTTCTTCATTTGATGCACCATAAAATTCCAGAAAAAGAAGACTTTCAACTGGTTTGTGTTGTTAGTTTTCTACATGAATAATAATGGAAGTAATAATGCATATAACATTTTGGAAGTAATAATGCATATAACATTCCAAATCAAAAATACAAACAAAATTCTATTCATAGTATATCCTATCTTGCTCAAATTTTAAAATTTTAAAAGTGGCAAACAGAATTATGAACACATGCTGCAAACATGTCTATGTGTTCTATAAGTATTATCTTATGTAGTAAGCCCTACTATTATTATCCTTATTTAATAAATGAATTATAAAAAATTTAAAAAGACTGATAAAGACAGTGATTTAGATGTAAATGAGTGATTTATATGTAAATGAGTGATCTAGAAGTCAAATGCAGATGAACTGTCTTCAAAGTATTAGCTTTTAACTTGAGCCTACCAGTTAATGCATATTATACATTAATAAATGCCATCAATAAACCAGCTGAAATAACATTATTAAATGAACATTTACCCATATTAAAACAAAGAGAACAATATATCACTTTATGCTTTGTAATAAAAAGTTCACTAAAAATGAAAAGAAATACTCTAAAATTATGGCAACGGTTGTGCTTAAATATCATAGATTTTTGTTTGTTTTTCTTTCTCTCTATTGTTCTGAGGCTCTGCAATATACATATATCAATTTTGGCATTTCAAAACAAATATAAGTGTTCAAAAATTGTACATTAGCATCCAGTGAAAACTTATGAGTTACAAAGATATGCCCAATTTCTTAAGAGGGAAAGTGATATGATAGAAAGAGATGGTTTTTAAGAATTCATGAAAATTAGTCATTCAACTGTTAAGAGGAAAGAAAATCATGACAAAATACTGACAAAAGGAATACAAACAGTACCAGCGTTACTCAAGAGAGCTCATTATTTGTCATTGTTTTCTTCTGGTAAAGAATCTGGAACTAGAAGTAAGAGGAAACTTCACAGAATTTGATAATATGAAAAAATGATAGAAATGGTGATCAGAAATGAAAGAGTGAGCAGTCAAGGAAAAGTGCACTACAACAAGTGAGATCATTCTAATAACCTCTCCTATGAAAGCAGCATAAATGTTAGAATAAAAAATAATCTCCTTAAACGATTTGAAGATCTGAAAAAACAGTTAGGATGCTGAAGTACTAAAGCACAAGATCACTTTTACTGGGTGGTATCTGCCAATATCACTCTTGTACTTTGATGGGTCATTCTTACCAAGTGAGAATTACTTAACAGAAAAGCAGCCTCATCAAAAGTAAGTGTCTTATAGAACACTTCTTCTTACATTAAGTTGGAACTGCAGAGATGCAAAAACATAAATATGCTTCTCCTTCCCCCATCTTAAAAAAAGAACCAATGAAAAGAATTTTTGGATTCTTGAGACTAGCATGAGAAGAAAGGAAAACAAACAAAAAATGTCTTGAGAACTTTTAGCTACAGTACAGCTTTTTTTTTGGCTTATGTATAATCTTGATCGGACAAGGAACTTCAAGCCATAAACTTGGTTTCAGGTAGTCCAAAAATAACAGTTCTTCCAGACACCTAGCAGAATCAAACTTCACATCTCTCTATAAAAAGGCATATTTATTCCAGCGTTCATGAAATTTGCACACTTTTTTCAGAGGCAAGGACCAGCATACAAAGATTACCCAGTGACAAAAAGGAAATAAGACAATATGAGTAAAACCAGCAGAAGAGTAATAAGGAGCTGATAAAGACTTCATAAAGACCTGAATTTTATATCATAAAACCAACATTATTTAAAAACAGAAAACTGCTAAGTATATTTTTAAAAAAATCAACAAGCTTTAAAATGTGTATAGGGAGTAGGAAAATATGAGGTGACATAGTAAATAGAGATTCTAGAAATAAAAAATACTTAAATTTAATAACTCACTGGACATGTCTAATGGTAGATTAGGCAGAGGATAAAATATAATTAGTGAATTAGAATATATATAGATCAGAAGTATCTGGAATTCAGAATGGAAAGACAAGAAATGGTAAACTCAAAGAGAAATATAGAAAATGAAGTGAACAAAGTTGGATAATACTAGAAGGAAAAGATTAAAAATTAAAGTAAGAACAGAAGAATATTGAAAAGATCTCAGCTGATCAAGAGCAAAAAAAAAAAAAATGATATTAATCTTCAGTTTTAAGAACCTTAAAATTTTCCAGGCAAGATAATTCAATCTGAGTCCACAACCTGACACAACATAGTAAATCAGTTTAGAAAACAGATGAAGAACATATCTTAAAAAGAACAGGAGAAAAATGAAACATTACTTTCAAAGAAGCAGAAGTTTGATTGACACCTAACCTCTCAACAGGAATAATGGAAGCCTGAGAAAGTGGAATGGTATCTTCAATTCAAAAAAACACATAAAGCAGAAAAGCAAGTTTCCATGTAGAATTCAATTCTCAGTAAAAATATTCTTCAGAAGCAAAGGCATTTAAGATACACATATACAAAAAGAGAATCCTCCTCTCAGACCTACACTAAAGGTATTTCTGAAAAATATGTTTTAGTCAGACAGAAGGATCCCAGAGGAAGAGAGTTTCAGAATGGAACAAAGATTAGATAATTAATGTGCATATAAATATTGACTATTACTGCAAAATAATAATATTCTGTGGAATATAAATTAATTCTAGTTAAATACACAAAGGAATACCATTTAATTTAGGAGAAGAATAAAAGATTAAAATTATATAAAATTTCCATGTTATTCAGGAGGGAAATAATGGCCCCTATTGACTTTAGAATTAGTAAATTAAGGATGAATATTTAACTTGTGGGTTACTCATTGAAAGTTCAGAATTATAAGGTATAATACCACACTAGTAGAGGGAAAACCAACTGAAGCCATTTTCAATCAACCAAATTCAAGTGAGAGGGCAAGAGAGGGTAGGGAGAAATAAAGAAAGTGAAGGCCTAGAATAGGTCAAATAAATAGAAAGCACATGATAATCAAATAGATCAATGATTCTATCAATTATAAAAACACAAGCCCTTTCAATTAAGGAATAAAGAGTGATAATAGGAAAAAAACAAAAAAAAAGGCATACCAGGCACACATAAATTGATCATGCATCACCATCAGAATTTCTTCAAGGGAAAGCCTAAAGCAAGTTTTTCACACAGAAGAAATGTCAGGTAAGAGGTCTGAGATAAGGGAAAAAATAAAGAAGAAAGCAAGTTACACATACTTTAGTAAATATAGGTAAATATAAATGTATATATATATAAAATAATATGTTTGACAGAAAACAAGTTATGTAAAGCAATTATCCCTCAATTAAAAATATATAAATTAAAAAAACAATATGGAACCTATTTGACTAAGAAAAGAACAAGGACCATAAATTAAAATAATGAATAGTAGAAATGGTATTAAAGTGTTCCAACTTCATGATGTTCGGTGGGAGAAGCTCCTGGTATGTTCAGGTACAGGTTTGTTTCATATCCTGTGCCTTTGATCCTAGGCCCTCAGCCTGACTCTCTCTCTTTCCCTCTTATCTCCAGTTATTAAAGTACTAATTCAAGACTTTACTCAGATGACATATCGTTCCAATTTGTCCAAAATGCCTTCTCCCCACTCCTATAATCCCATGTGTCAAACTCTGTTTTCACACAGATTGTTCCTGACTTAAATTGTTGCTGGGACTATTGAGATTCATGATACTATTCCTCAAAATGCTTAGTATTTATAACAGGAGTGATTGCATCCATGTACAAATGGAGGGATGCACATTTACAAATAAATCCTTGGTAGTATAAATATGTGTCATCAATGCCTGACTGAGGCCTTACTGTTATATCATCAGGTAAATTCACACATCTAAAGAATCCACATGTGCTCAAATCTTTTATAAACTGATTTACTAAAAAAATATGTAGCAGGCAAAAACACTGCATGGATATTGTTTTTACACAGAGGTTCCAAGAATGAGAGATTTTATGGCTTCAAAAAATTGCAAATCAAGAAAGAAACACTCAACCTACCATCCTCTCACTAAACTTTTTGGAACTCAAAACAATAGATATTCTCTTGGATTTGGTTTCAATTAAGTGCTTAGGCTAGCTTTGTGTATGTAACCCAGTGACCTTGTTTATCTTTAAAGAGAATTTAGAAAATGTCCATTTTGTCTGTGAGGTGTCATAGTCTTTTTAACTTTTGAATAGATGCTAAAGAGGATAAAAGAACATGAAATTTTCAAAACCAAACCAAAGTTCTAACTGAAAGTCAAATGTAATTAACATTTAAACGCTGAATCCCAACTAATGAGGTTATATGAGATAATACACCTGGTTCTTTCAATCTAAAGCTTAAAGAAGACTGTTAATGAGAAAAATACAATAAAAATTAACCAAAGTGAAAAGATGAATTAAGGATCTCCTGCAGGCATTATTCAAGAATTTTTTTTTTTTTAAGTTTTGAAATCTTTGGAATAGAGAAGCTTGACAAAAGAAGGAAGCCATTGAAAGGTAAAAACAATTATGGAGGTAATTGACAAAAGAGAAGCTGAATGCTAACTAGCAAATCAGTAGAATAGAGATCACCTATACCTTAAAAAGGGTAAGTCATGAGGGATATTTTCCTTTGACTTCACTGGAAGTACTTCTTGCACAGGTCTTATTTTGATTACAGTCATCAGAACTGAGTTTTCAGGAAGTTCAATATTAATTGGGCTATTACTTAGTTTGAAAATACATACAACACAGTACCTTTCAATTCAGTTCAGTTGCTCAGTCATGTCCGACTCTTTGCGACCCCATGAATCACAGCAGGCCAGGCCTCCCTGTCCATCACCATCTCCCAGAGTTCACTCAGACTCACGTCCACCGAGTCCGTGATGCCATCCAGCCATCTCATCCTCGGTCGTCCCCTTCTTCTCCCTCCCCCAATCCCTCCCAGCATCAGAGTCTTTTCCAATGAGTCAACTCTTCACATGGCATGGCCAAAGTACTGGAGCTTCAGCTTTAGCAACATTCCTTCCAAAGAAATCCCAAGGCTGATATCCTTCAGGATGGATTGGTTGGATCTGCTTGCAGTCCAAGGGACTCTCAAGAGTCTTCTCCAACACCACAGTTCAAAAGCATCAATTCTTCGGTGCTCAGCCTTCTTCACAGTCCAACTCTCACATCCATACATGACTACTGGAAAAACCATAGCCTTGACTAGACGGACCTTAGTCGGCAAAGTAATGTCTCTGCTTTTGAATATACTATCTAGGTTGGTCAGAACTTTTCTTCCAAGGAGTAAGCGTCTTTTAATTTCATGGCTGCAGTCACCATCTGGAGTGATTTTGGAGCCCCCAAAAAATAAAGTCTGACACTGTTTCCACTGTTTCCCCATCTATTTCCCATGAAGTGATGGAACCAGATGCCATGGTCTTCGTTTTCTGAATGTTGAGCTTTAAGCCAACTTTTTCACTCACCTCTTTCACTTTCATCAAGAGGCTTTTTAGTTCCTCTTCACTTTCTGCCATAAGGGTGGTGTCATCTGCATATCTGAGGTTATTGATATTTCTCCCGGCAATCTTGATTCCAGCTTGTGTTTTTCCAGTCCAGCGTTTCTCATGATGTACTCTGCATAGAAGTTAAAGAAGCAGGGTGACAATATACAGCCTTGACGTACTCCTTTTCTGATTTGGAACCAGTCTGTTGTTCCATGTCCAGTTCTAACTGTTGCTTCCTGACCTGCATACAGATTTCTCAAGAGGCAGGTTAGGTGGTCTGGTATTCCCATCTCTTTCAGAATTTTCCACAGTTTATTGTGATCCACACAGTCAAAGGCTTTGGCATAGTCAATAAAGCAGAAATAGATGTTTTTCTGGAACTCTCTTGCTTTTTCCATGACCCAGCGGATGTTGGCAATTTGATCTCTGGTTCCTCTGCCTTTTCTAAAACCAGCTTGAACATCAGGGAGTTCACGGTTCACATATTGCTGAAGCCTGGCTTGGAGAATTTTGAGCATTACTTTACTAGCATGTGAGAAGAGTGCAATTGTGTGGTAGTCTGAGCATTCTTTGGCGTTGCCTTTCTTTGGGATTGGAATGAAAACTGACCTTTTCCAGTCTTGTGGCCACTGCTGAGTTTTCCAAATTTGCTGGCATATTGAGTGCAGCACTTTCACAGCATCATCTTTCAGGATTTGAAACAGTTCTACTGGAATTCCATCACCTTCACTAGCTTTGTTCGTAGTGATGCTTTCTAAGGCCCAATTGACTTCACATTCCAAGATGTCTGGCTCGAGATTAGTGATCACATCATCACGATTATCTGGGTCGTGAAGATCTTTTTTGTACAGTTCTTTTGTGTATTCTTGCCACCTCTTCTTAATATCTTCTGCTTCTGTTAGGTCCATACCATTTGTTTCCTTTATTGAGCCCATCTTTGCATGAAATGTTCCCTTGGTATCTCTCATTTTCTTGAAGAGATCTCTAGTCTTTCCCATTCTGTTGTTTTCCTCTATTTCTTTGCATTGATCGCTGAAGAAGGCTTTCTTATCTCTTCTTGCTATTCTTTGGAACTCTGCATTCAGATGCTTATATCTTTCCTTTTCTCCTTTGCTTTTCACTTCTCTTCTTTTCCCAGCTATTTGTAAGGCCTCCCCAGACAGCCATTTTGGTTTTTTGCATTTCTTTTCCATGGGGATGGTTTTGATCCTTGTTTCCTGTACAATGTTACAAACCTCATTCCATAGTTCATCAGGCATTCAGATCTAGGCCCTTAAATCTATTTCTCACTTCCTCCGTATAATCATAAGGGATTGATTTTGGTCATACCTGAATGGTCTAGCGGTTTTCCCTATTTTCTTCAATTTGAGTCTGAATTTGGTAATAAGGAATATCTTTAACACTACAATATTGATTCAAAATGACACTTGCAAGAATAGTTTCCTTTAAAATTAAATCTAATACTTACAATAAGTATATCATTTGCAAATTGCTGCTTCCTAGACATGCCCTATTAAAATACATCTTGAACCTCAGCCTATACTGAGCCATCAGGACAACCTAAACTGTTGAGACATAGAGGGGTTTTGAATAAATCAATACTGATAAGTAAGCATCTATTTTATTCTTAATTTTCAATCATATTTTTTGCCTGTCATGCATGCCTGTAATAGGATTACATGAGAAGCATTGAAATGATTCTTATCAAATATCTCTCTGATCAACACTTTCAATTTTCTAAAACAAGATGATGCATCAACATCATCATAATAATATTGATGATAATTATTATTTTTAATAATTATTTTCATCATTGTTATTATATTAAAATCAGACTCTTATTTACTAGATTCTACTTACTTCTATTATCTGATTATCCTTCTACACATTATAAAGTTTCTTTCCATAAATCTTGTGACACCTTATTCCTGGGTAAACTGTGAAAAATTTGTGTCTAATATACAATTTTCAAAATATTTTCTTTCAATACACACAGAGACACCTAGGGGATTAGTGGTCAATATGAAGTTTCAAAATAGAAATTAATTTGAAATTTCTCCAGGGATGGAAACACTAAAACAATCTCACTGATGATTGATTATTAATAGATCTTTCACTAAACTAAATATCACAATAATCTCAATATATATTTGTAATACATAAACCAAGAAATGCTTAAAAGAAACAAACATATTTTGCAATTTTGAAAGTCAAAGGGTTAGACTGACTTAATGGTTTAGAAATTCTGGGTTTTATAACTTTATTTTCTTCTTCACATATCAGGTACAAGTTCCCCCAGCTGCTTCTCATGTTGCTGCTCATGATGCTTCTGATTATTCCACTGGTAACTGGTGAGAACCAAGTGTTAAGTATGGCAGTGACTCTTCCGAGGAATTTCCTAGGAACAAAGATGCCCAAGCCAAATCTGAAGATTTGTTTTCTGATCCCCTGAGGAATAAATATATATAATACTAACAACAAGAGCAAAAAATAACCATTACCATTGCATCCATTATTTTTTAGGTATTAACTATATCTCCTTCCTTTCTTCCTTCCTTCTATAGCCATGAATCTAAGACTAAGGCTATATTAATGAATAAGAGTTCTTGTTCTCAAGAAACTTACATTCCTTTTCAGAGTGTGTGAGGCACAACAGATGACAAAATATAAATAAATGCATAAATAAAGAAATGCATAATTACCTAAATCCAGTTAGTGTACAAAGACTAGTGCATGTTCAGTTGTTGTGTCCGACTCTTTGTGACCCCATGGACTTTAGCCTTCCAGGCTCCTCTGTCTGTGGTATTTCCCAGGCAAAAATACTAGAGTGGGTTGCCATTTCCTTCTCCAGGTGATCTTCCTGACCCAGGGATCGAACCCACATCTCCTGCATTGGAAGTTGGGTTCTTTACCACTGAGCCACCTGGAAAGCCCATAATGACTGGTAATTCAACACAATTTAGAAATTTGCCAGTAAGCATCTGTTTGTGAAGGTATGTATGAAGGGTATCATTCATTGTATAGAATTGCCAAGTAATGTCTTCCTGAGGACATATTGTTTAAGGTGCGTCCTATATTTGGCAAAGGACCAAGCCATTTGGAAAAAGAAACTTCCAGGAAGAGGGAACAGCAAATGAGGAGCTTCAAGGTGAGATTGAGCGTGACATGTGAGGACCAGTGTGACAAGATCAGTGTGTTAAGAGCAATACTCAAGAGCCCGATAGTATAGGATTTTGAAGACCAAGAGACAAAGTTTGTATTTTATTGACAAACTGACACATAAATAAAAATTATTAAGATTACTTCTGTATAATCTTTAATATTTATTGTAATAATACTCCTAATGCTATCTTAACATTTATACACTTCAGGCAGAAATGTTTTATCATTTGGTCTTCCAAGCAGACCTGGGAGCAATCTCAAATCTATCTGCAAACCTAATTTGAAGAATTGGCTGAAGGCTAGGGAGTTATGGAAGTTTAAGTCCAGGACAAAACATCTCAGAGTTTTGCACTGCTTAGATTGTTTCCACAACATAAAACTGATCTTTTACTTCAAGTTTCAAATCAAAATGAAAGGGATATGGAAATATGTGTCTGGGATTGATTTAAGCTCAAGGGACTAGAAGATAACATTCTACCAGTTTTACAAATATGAATACGCTTTAACATTGATTCCAAAGCAGATGATCAATGTCTAGAAAATTCTTATCTCCACAGATTGCAAACTCAATACAAATTTATGGATAAAAATGATCACTGGGATAAAATATTGTAAAAGTTTTTTTGTGTGTGCATATTGTAATTCAAAAAAGATGCCAGATTGCTTGGAACTTCAAGTATTGATGTTTTAATGAGTAGACTATTTTCTCTAGTGAAGCACATCCAATTAAATTTAGCATTCAGTCATTTGCTAAAGGGACAGTCTGCAGCTTCTAAATGATTCTATCTCTCCTTCACTTTTCCCTCCATTCCCAGATGCCAGTTTGATGACTTGTTTCTTTTCAAAGCACTGACTGTCTCACTGGAATACATATTCATGGAAGAAAATTCAAGGGCGGACCACATTTAGTAGCTCTCCTGGTTTTTCTCAGATCTTCCTAGTCCTTCCTTTGTATTGAACCTTTCCTTGGATTTTAAGCATTCAAGTTCCTCAGGACTCAGTCTTAGCCTCTTTTTGTTTCATTCACTGATTTAGTTATTCATTCATCAAATACTCATTTAGCGCCTGTCATGGGCAAGCACTTTGCTAGGGACTAGTGACCACCAGTAAATGAGACAAAGCCTCCATCCTTCTGGCATTTTACAATTAATTGTGAGGAATAAGAATTTAAAAGTAGGGACTTCCCTGGTGAGCCAGTGGTTAAGATTCATATTCCATGAGAGTGGGGTGATATGAGAGAGTAGCATTGAAATATGTATATTACCCTATGTAAAATAGATGACCAGTGTAAGTTTGATACATGAAGCAGGGCACTCAAAGCTGGTGCTCTGGGACAACCCAGAGGGATGGGGTGGGGAGGGAAGTGGGAGAGGGGTTCAGGATGGGGGGACACATGTACACCCATGGCTGATTCATGTTGATGTATGGCAAAACCTACAATATTGTAAAGTAATTAGCCTCCGGTCAAAATTAATTAATCAATAATTAAAAAAAATAAGAATCACAGCAATGAATACTCAGTGCAGCCAAAAATATATACGTTGCTGTGGCACAGATGAATCGAGAACGTTCCAGCTGTGATAGTGTTTCTGAGGAGGATTAAACAAAGCAGGGAAGGATTGAGGGTGCCATCAGGAAGGCTGAGAGAGCAAGAAGAGAATGAAAGTGAGCAGCCTCCAGGGCCAGGTCTTGAATTAATTCTGGCTACCATGGCACACCACTAGAGGCTCTGAACATGAGAATAATATGCTCTGATTTTCAATTCTAAAAGATTGCTTCCTGGACTTCCCAGGTGGTCCAATCATTAAGACTTCACATTCCAATTCAGGAAATGTGGGTTTGATCCCTGGTCAGGGAGCTGAGACCCCACAATGCCTCACAACCAAAAGTCCAAAATATAAAACAGAAGCAATATGATAATAAATTCAATCAAGACTTTAAATATAGTCCACATCAAAAAGAAAAATTCCTAAAAAAATATTGCTCCAGTTTCCTGTTGGAGAATATACCATAGACATATGAGAGTGAAGGTAGGAAACACATGCTAGCAGGAAAGTTATTTCAATAATCTAGAAGAGAAATTGCTGTTTAGACTAGGATGTTTATTCTGAAGCTAGGAAACTCTGTCAGTTTGATACCAGTTTTTCACTTAAAGCCTAGAGGACTCAGTTTTGGCCTGGATGAAATATCTGTGAGAGTGTGATGGAAGATGAACTGGGGTATGTGTGGCCTGAGATACGACGATGCCATTTATTGACATGGGACAAACATGAGAAGACGTAGGATTCCAGGCTTATGGAGGTAGGCAGGAGCAGATCTTTGTGTAGAAATCAAGATATCTTCATAGTCTTAAGATATGTATGTCAGAGCCCGCTAAACTGAGGAAGTAAAAACAGGGAGGGAATTCCTTCTGAGGAATGAAGCCCTCAATTGTAATCTGATGGGATACATTGGAGGCCCATAAAGTCCAGTCAAATGACTTTTTCTTTGGCATATGGGATCTTCATTCCCTGACCAGAGATTGAACTCACATCCCCTGCAGTGAAAGAGCAGAGCCTTAACCACTGGACTCCCAGGGAAGCCCCTCATATGACTTCTTGATAGATAATATCTGTTCAAATTGTCCTCTCTCATTTCCTTAGAAGTCACAGACTTCCTTACAATAAATTAATGAGTTCACACCAAAACTTTTACACCTCTGTAATCCAAGCTTTCATGAGAATGCCCCTATATCCCAGAGAATTTCTTATTCATAATATCACAGGTAAGTATAAAAAAAAATACAGTAAGACTAACTAAATATTATTTATTCTTTTTCTTCTTATTATCCAATTTTATTTGTTATGTTATGAACATGTGTATACTTGGCATTGAGGGCATCTCAACTATATTTACCACAGTCAAGTTAATGCCTATCAAGCCTAAAAATGAAGAGAAAAATGATATGCATTCAAAGGTGTGGGTGAGCTAAGTTGGGGCAGACTCTCAGTAACTCTAGGTGGGACAAGAAAAAGTGCAGATCAAAGCACTTCCAGAGTCTGATGTGTTTTGAGAGCTTCCTGCAAAGCAGTTTAATATAATCCATCAGTGGTATAATTACAGCAGAGTCTGCAACACAATAAAATAAACCTACAAACCTTAATCCATTTCCATACAAATACCCTTACTAATGAAATCAGGAAAATGAACAAGAATGATGTACAATGGCAGGCTCTGCTCAGAAAAAGACTTCGCTTCCACACAAGATCTCCATAGGTCTCTAAAATATTATGCCATTTATGCAATTACAATCAGCTACTATTCTTAGGGGTTAAAGGTCCCAGTAAAATAAATGGAGATACTGCTTCAATAAAGATGGTTCAATCAATCTGGAAATGTTTCTGCTTGTTCAGGAGGATGACCTACTCTAATCTGCAGAGCAGACAATGGAGTTTCATTAAAATCCTGATTTCACAACTCATTATGTGATTGTCACATGAATGCCTCATGTCCCAGTCTTGATGGTCTGGCTTTGTATTTCTCTCGGGTAGCAGCCACTGTCTCACCGAAAAAGGGAGACATAACCAGCCTTTCATGTGAGTTCTGAGAGCAGTGATTGGGAATATTGTAACTAATGCAAATTATCTGATCAAAATTATTTTCTTTCAGAAAATGATAGCATCTTGAAGCAGGACCAACAGGGGTAAAATGATGCATGGAAGAATAAGGAGAAAAAGCAATACAAATAATAAGAGCCCAGGTCTTGAATATTTTGTGTATCATTATAGATACACTGAAAATAATCACATCCTCCCTGGAAGGTATGAGACTTCCCAGGTCCAGCTCCAACCATGGCTTGCCCAAGGGAAAATACTTCCCTTCACATAGAGGTTGATGTTCAATAAAAATATCCATCTTTGTTCTGCCACACTAAGTGACTCCACATGGAAAGCATTTTGGTCTGTGGATAGTTATGTCTTGGGCACCTGCCCTGTTTCTGCTTATAAGGCTCAGTTAAATGGAGCGAGGACAGGTCTGCTAGAAGAAAACCCAAACACTATGAGAGGGCAGCTGAGGTTGTTGGGTTTTTTTTACATATATAAATTTATTTATTTTAATTGGAGGTTAATTACATTACAATATTGTATTGGTTTTGCCATACATCAACATGAATCCGCCACAGGTATACACATGTTCCCCATCCTGAACCCCCCTCTCTCATCCCTCCCTGTACCATCCCTCTGGGTCGTCTCAGTGCACCAGCCCCAAGCAGTTTAAAACTGAGTCACCCTCTTCAATGAGAGAATGTCTTCTAAGTAGGAATGGACAAAGATGTAATATAAAATACGGATTCAAGGGAGTTATTCAGACCCAATGCTATAGGACCCTCTATATGCCACCTAGAGTAAGACAGAGACGGCAGCTCCATGTGGTTATGTAAGAATATATTCACAATTCGAACATATTTCTAAACACAAGACAGACCCTCTTATGAAAACAGCTCTCCCAGTATTTACTAGGTGGTGAAAACAAGGCAAGGATTTATTCAGGAGATATAAATTTCCTATCCCAATGAAGATTAGGATACTTCTCACGCCAGCCAAAGATACTGATACATCTTTTTGTTCCAGTGAGAGTTTTGACTTTGAGGTTCCTGATGGTATAACTACTTCCTTGGAATGTGAGGGATCTTGGCGGCAAAAACAGCCTCATCTATAGAATGCTTTGGGAGTTAGCAATAAGGCATTCATTTCTCAAGACCATTTGGTACCACATTCAGAAAATTCTCAGGGCTTCCCTCGTAGCTCAGCTGGTAAAGAATCTGCCTGAAATGCAGGAGACCCCAGTTAGATTCCTAATTCAGGAAGATCCCCTGGAGAAGGAATAGGCTACCCACTTCAGTATTCTTGGGCTTCTCTGGTGGCTCAGCTGGTAAAGAATCTGCCTGCAATGCAGGAGACCTGGGTTCAATCCCTGGGTTGGGAAGATCCCCTCGAGAAGGGGACAGCTACCCCTCCAGGATTCTGGCCTGGAAAATCTCATGGACTCTATAGTCCATGGGGTCACAGAGTCAGACACGACTGAATGACTTTCACTTTCAGAAAAATCTTTTATCAAACTCACACATCTCTAATAAGCACAATGTGAGATGTGGCACCTGGTATCTGGCAGCTCTGTTGGGAGATTTGGAAGATTCTGTGCTCAAATCCATGTTCTGACAATCAGCATGGAAAATGCAGGCTTGAAAAGTCGGAAATGATGGTTTATAACCTGGACATGCAAGGTAAGAAAGACGCAGGTAATGGAAGACCCAAGTCCAGAAACGGAGGGCAAGAAGTGGGGGTCTACCTCAGGGATGTATGATTCCTATATTCATTTTGATAACCTCTCTTTAATAACTGCCTGGATGCCTGAAGGAGTATCTTGCTATGTAATGCCCATGATGTCAAGAACATTTGCTTCCATCTTGCTTATCTACATGAAACTCTACCTCCTTCTAAAAAAAAAAAAAAACCTATTCAACCATTAGCTCTTTTTATCCTTCTTGATTTCCATAGGGAAAACCTTGCTTTTAGCTTTGTTGCTTTTAACAATGTGTGTATGTCTTTCAGATACTTATACATGGAGGTGATTTCACCAAATAGAGTTGCTCATTAGCCTCGCTTACTAGCCTCAGTAAGATTAGGCTTACTGATCTTTGTCTAGTCAGCATTAGCATTGTTTTTGGATTTTAGAAGATTCTCGGGAAATTTATATTAAATGTATCTTGAGATGGGACATATAATACAAATATCAATTACTTTTAAAATCCCATTTCTAATATTAACAAGGATTCAAAGGCCAAATTGCTTTTTTGATCAATGAACTAGACTCATTCAGCAATTCTGTATTCAATAGCCCTGATCATTCAGAGTTGGTAATATTTGTGACTCTTTTCTCTAATTCATGCTCACTGGGTGATTTCTCTGTATGCCTAAAACTTCACCTTAGTCTTCTCTTTATTTCTTTTTCCTTGAAAATGTCTTAGCAAGAAAGGGTGTTAAGAATGTCATAAAAAATAAAGTATGACATTACATTCTCAAGGAATTTTATTACTATGATATAACACAGTCATTCTCCTTCCTTCATGAAGGGCTGTCTTCTTTTAAGGATATTTTCACAAATGTCAGTTTAGCTATTAACGTTTCAGTTAGAAGTATGCCGTATTAAACAAATATGGCAACAGTAAAACTAATACTACTAAAGGTATATATTTAAACTCATGCATTAGTCAGTTCAAATGCAAAAAACAAACCAACAAATAAATATACCATTTGCAGCCCCAAGTGAGAAATACAAAAGAGCAGTAAGTTTTCAATGCATCTAGGGTTAAAGGCTCAAGATTTCCCTAGGAACAAACTTTGTTACTGAATTATTCTATCATGTAAACTGAGTGTCTACAGTGAAGTTATGTGACTGGATTTCTATACAGAATCCTTCATTCAAAATGTAAATTTTATGTCTCCTAATGTCATTGAGAGACATCTTATAGTGGAAGAATTCAAGACATTTTTGTGGCCATCCTAAAAATAAGGAGGTTGGCTAGATACCTTCCAGTATTTTCTAACATTAATATTTTTATAGTTCTCAACTATGGCACACAATGTACTTAATTGTGTAAGTGAACAGTGTACTGAAATCATAATCACCCCCAAATTCTAATTATTATAATAGGGCTTGCTGGAATACTTCTTATCTATATTATCAATGAAACACATTGTTTAATTTTTATATGGGAGTCTGCATTCTTTCCTATAAATGCTATATTTCCTTTCTGGAAGTATAGATGAAATTACAAATAATAGTCAGTGACCTCAGAAATTTGCCTTTAAAGACACTTAGAGAAATTAGCTTGCACTTGGAATTTCTTAACATATTTATATTTATGGTCTCTGCATAATAAAGTAATAATAATTAGTCTGGAACAATTACTACCCTCACATTCTGCCAGCACATGCTTATTAAAAACAAAGCCATCATAAAGTGAGAACTTTATATTTCCACCAGGTATATCAATGCAATTTCCAGCTCGATTTCTTAAACTCTCCTCTGTTGAAATATGTGGATATTACCTTGTACTACTGACTGGACCAAAATATGTTGTTTAATTCAGTCAAAGGATTATTTGAGTTGAAAAATATAAAAAAGCATTTTTCTAGAACATTCCTAAAGAAGATTCAACATATTCTCACTATAAATACATGATCGAATATACACTCACTCACACATTTAAAAGAAATTCATTGAGAACTGATTACATGCTTGGCACAGTAATAAGTTTTAGAGATACATCGGTTAGAATGACGCAAAACTTTTCCTTAAGGAGTAAGAGATGAGGCAAACTTAGCTGATATTGGTCATTAAGAGACATTTGTGTGTGTGTGGTGTGTGTGTGCATGCGTGCTCACATGAATATATGTGTACATTTTTCCAAGGGTGCATTCCTGCTGTGTAATGACATAGTGGAAGATTTTTCTGTCACATGACCTTAGTTTGATCCCATAACTCCATCCTGAAGAGCTAAATGTTCTTTGCTTAGTTATCCACTTGGAACCTAATCTGACACGTGGACTGTGAGGATGGCTAACCAGCATCATTTGGCCTGTGAAAATTCCTTTATGTAACATGTGAACGTCATGCTTTATACTGATGATTTGAACAAACGGTTTTTAATATCACCAATGTGCATGCATTTTCCGTTTTGCTGTCTTTTCTCAGTGTAACCTTTTGCACATTAGAAACTTCACATTTCAGCGCTAATGTGTGTCTACTCACAACTCTGCTTGCTCTGACAGGAATGACATCCTTGTTATTGACCTTCTAGGGTCACTAAAAATAGTCCCTCATGCCAGCATTGTTTATCCATCTAAGAAGCTTTATCACAATTGCCTAAAAACTGAAGAAAATATGAATGACAGCAGCTAGAATGTCAGCTGCCCATTTCTTACTACATAATAAGCACGATGCACAATATCAAGGAGTCTAACTTGAACAACAAACAACTAAAACAGTGCTCCGCAGTTTACAATTTTTTTAAAGAGACTGCTAATGCCTTTACTCAAGAGTAGACAACTTTTGATGAGGGCAACCTAAGATCTGTTTAAAATCAATAACATCTGTTGCTTTCCTCTTTGAATATAAAGTTTGTGAACATAGAACAATCACTAAAAGTTACATCAATTACATATGAATATAGAGTAGACGACGCACCGAATCTATCCCCCTCCTCCCGTCCCTGAAACAACTCACTTGAGCGTGAAAGTCAATTTACATTTTTTTTCAATTCGAGAAATGGAATTTTCATTTTGTGTCATATTCATAAAAAAACTCATATATAACTCAGCAGGATACTCACATGTGCTTAGAAACAATATTAGGTATGGGAATTACCTTTTGTACCATAAAGACAAAATTACTCACTGAGAAATAAGATTTTAAAGGATCTTCAGGAAGCAAAGGAGAGAAAAATAAGACACGGAATTTCATCCGAGACTGAAACTATTGTATTGTTCATCTGCAGGCTCCTCGTCCCTCCTGTATCAATTTTACATCTTTACTTAGATGCTCTTCTCCCCCAAGAGCCTGAGAGGCTGTTAGATTTTAATGAAGACATGTTGTGGAGGGAGCTATGGGACCAGAAATATGAGTTCAAATCCTGCAAACTGCTTCTCAGATACAAAAGCATGGCAGATTTGGTACAAAGGGATTAGAGATACAGGTGCAGTTAAAGCAAAGTAAATTTACTTAATATGATACCCAAAGCATTTTCTGTGTTATTATAAAATCTTCAAAATTATACTTCTAATGGCTCTGTAATATTTTAAAAAGTGAAGTACTTTTTTTTTGCCTTCTGAGGCACCATGCAGCATGCAGGATCTCAGTTCCCAGACCAGGGACTGAACCCATGGCCCCTGTAATGAAAGCATGGAGTCTTAACCGCTGGACTGCCAGGGAAGTCCCTAAAAAGGACGCACTGCTTAACTAATTCCCAAATAGAGATATGCATATTTCCCCCCCCACTTTTTTTTTTTTGCTGTAGTAAAATATGCTATCCTAAACTTCTTTATACTTCAGTGTTCCTTCTTCCTCACACTCTTTCTGTATTCAGGATATTTGTCTTGGTTTACAGTCGCAGAAGCGTATTTATTAGGACAAAGTTTGAAAATACTTTTAAACTCTGGCTTATATAGTCAAGTTGCTTACTAAATGAATAACAAAAACGTAGCTTTATAAATGAGTGATTGTTTCACTATGTTTTTGCGAGCACTGGCTATCATTTTTAAGCGTAAGTTAAACTGAATTGTAAACAACATGACTGGTATACGTGGGTGGCAACGCTGTACAGACTCAAAGTCTGGATTTCTCAGTGATTCATTCACCTCTACTGAAATATTGGTAAAGCCTGGTTAGAACAGAAACAAAATCTTGAAGGAGCTGCAAGCAAATGCCTAGAATTTTTCTTTTCTCATCAACTTCACTGAGCTTTAATTGACAAATAAATTGTAATGTATTTAAAATGCACAATACAATAGTTTGATGGTTTCGTGTATGTATTATGAAATGATTTTTATGATCTTTCTTCCTTACAGCTTAAGACTGAGACACATACTGAGGACACATGTTGATGTATGGCAAAACCAATACAATATCGTAAAGTAATTAGCCTCCAATTAAAAGAAATAAATTTAAATTAAAAAAATAATAAATAAAACATCATTAGATTGTTTGGGACTGCCTTGGCCTTTTTAACTTTGTTTTTATTTTTCTAATCCAATGAAGTAATATCATAAAGAATGTTAGAAAATGGATACAATGCAAGAAGCATCTCTGAGTTTGTCAGGATGAATGAAATATGTACATATTTAATTTTTTAAAACTTGAAAATCAGTTACCTATAAAATTGTTGTGTGTTTATGCAGTATTATATTTTATATATTCCATAACGTTTTCTCATATATAGCCAAGAGTATGTCAATTCATGATAATAAAATATCTGCTTAAACATCAGTGTACACACATACACAGTCAGCATGATTTGGGGAAATAAAGACAGGCTTTGGTGTTACACAAACTTGAATTTAAAATAATTCTGCTATATACCAGATTTTTGTTTCTGACAAAATGCTTGTAACCTTTCCAAAACTAATGTGTTAAAATTCCTAGGACATGATGGATGTGTAATAAAATGAGATGAAGCATGAAGAAGGGTCCAGATAATTCAACTAACATGTCTCACAGCTATTGAATGACGGTTGCACTCCAGATCAAAGAAGAACTCTATTATTGATGCAGGACAGTTGTTCTTTTGGGATTTATCTTCAACCAAGTGATAATGACATATTTCTGAACTTAGTCATCACAAATGCAGACAAATGCAAATGTTAACAGTCATGGAATTAATGTGCAATTGGAGGCTACTAAAAAAATAAGCAATACAATTAACAATTCTTCCAAATAGGATTCTGTAGTTACCATGTCACCTATTTCTGGGAACTACTTCAGCTACTAACAATGAGATCATAGAAGCATTCTTTTGACAAACTGGCAGGTGAGTTTGACAAATATAATTACATTGAGAAAGTAAGGTCTCAATTCTCAAGGAAGGAAGTTTCAGAGAGTTTGACACTAGGAGAAGAAACCAGTTCAGCTAAAGGGGACAGTGGGGGAAATGAATTAGCAAAGATGTCATTTATTCATATACCTGCCATTCTCAATATCTAGGAGCCGACTGGAATTGGCTGCCCTAGAAGTCTCTTCAGTTCTAGTATGTAATTCTGCCATATCTCCCATACAAATTTCCTTCTTACTAGAAGAAAAGTGGTTTTGAATAGCAAGGCATAAAGCAGTCTTTGTTTGCTAGCCTAAAAGCACTGTGTAACTTTAAAATATGATAAAAAGAAATTGAAAACAAACCATGCAAAGGTATTTATTTGATGGTCCCAGTCAAATGTTGGAGGGCCTTCATTCATTCTTTCATTCAATCCTTATTGAATGGCTACCATGTACCAGTTATTAGTAATTCTTTCATGACATAGGACCCTGGTTTGGGTACTATGGGGACCCAAGGGGAGATCAACAAGTGACAAAGAAGCCCAAAGCAGTGAAACAAATGCTGTGATGAATGATTTTACAAAATGCCAATGGAAGAATTTGGTAGCTCTCAATATACTTTCCACTTTAAGTGCAACTAAAGAAGATTTTAATCGATATTCACTGAGTCCCTTCTATATGGAAGGAAGTAGAGTCTTTTTGCTTGGGACAGTAACCATCCCCACACTCAAAAATGCTGTAGATATGAGAGAGAGACAGATGCCATCAATTAATTTTCAAAACACTTTTATTATATTGTGTGGATATGTGAAAGTTCAGTTCAGTTCAGTCGCTCAGTCGTGTCTGACTCTGCGACGCCATGAATTGCAGCATGCCAGGCCTCCCTGTCCATAACCAGCTCCCGGAGTTCGTCCAGACTCACGTCCATCGAGTCCGTGATGCCATCCAGCCATCTCATACTCTGTCGTCCCCTTCTCCTCCTGCCCCCAATCCCTCCCAGCATCAGAGTCTTTTCCAATGAGTCAACTCTTCACATGAGGTGGCCAAAATACTAGACTTTCAGCTTTAGCATCATTCCTTCCAAAGAAATCCCAGGGTTCATCTCCTTCAGAATGGACTGGTTGGATCTGCTTGCAGTCCAAGGGACTCTCAAGAGTCTTCTCCAACACCACAGTTCAAACGCATCAATTCTTCGGTGCCCAGCCTTCTTCACAGTCCAACTCTCACATTCATACATGACCACTGGAAAAACCATAGCTTTGACTAGACAGACCTTAGTCAGCAAAGTAATGTCTCTGCTTTTGAATATACTATCTAGGTTGGTCAGAACTTTTCTTCCAAGGAGTAAGCGTCTTTTAATTTCATGGCTGCAGTCACCATCTGCAGTGATTTTGGAGCCCCCAAAAATAAAGTCTGACACTGTTTCCCCATCTATTTCCCATGAAGTGATGGGACTGGATGCCATGGTCTTCGTTTTCTGAATGTTGAGCTTTAAGCCAACTTTTTCACTCTCCTCTTTCACTTTCATCAAGAGGCTTTTTAGTTCCTCTTCACTTTCTGCCATAAGGGTGGTGTCATCTGCATATCTGAGGTGATTGATATTTCTCCTGGCAATCTTGATTCCAGCTTGTGTTTCTTCCAGTCCAGCGTTTCTCATGATGTACTCTGCATAGAAGTTAAAGAAACAGAGTGACAATATACAGCCGTGACCTACTCCTTTTCCGATTTGGAACCAGTCTATTGTTTCATGTCCAGTTCTAACTGTTGCTTCCTGACCTGCATACAGATTTCTCAAGAGGCAGGTTAGGTGGTCTGGTATTCCCATCTCTTTCAGAATTTTCCACAGTTTATTGTGATCCACACAGTCAAAGGCTTTGGCATAGTCAATAAAGCAGAAATAGATGTTTTTCTGGAACTCTCTTGCTTTTTCAATGATCCAGTGAACATTGGCAATTTGATCTCTGGTTTCCTCTGCCTTTTCTAAAACCAGCTTGAACATCAGAAAGTTCACGGTTCACATATTGCTGAAGCCTGGCTTGGAGAATTTTGAGCATTACTTTACTGGCATGTAAGATGAGTGCAGTTGTTCGGTAGTTTGAGCATTCTTTGGCGTTGCCTTTCTTTGGGATTGGAATGAAAACTGACCTTTTCCAGTCCTGTGGCCACTGCTGAGTTTTCCAAATTTGCTGGAATATTGAATGCAGCATTTTCACAGCATCATCTTTCAGGATTTGAAACAGCTCAACTGGAATTCCATCACCTCCACTAGCTTTGTTTGTAGTGATGCTTTCTAAGGCCCACTTGACTTCACATTCTAGGATGCCTGGCTCTAGATGAGTGATCACACCATCATGATTGTCCGGGTTGTGAAGATCTTTTTTGTACAGTTCTTTTGTGTATTCTTGCCACCTCTTCTTAATATCTTCTGCTTCTGTTAGGTCCATACAATTTCTGTCCTTTATCGAGCCCATCTTTGCATGAAATGTTCCCTTGGTATCTCTCATTTTCTTGAAGAGATCTCTAGTCTTTCCCATTCTGTTGTTTTCCTCTATTTCTTTGCATTGGTCGCTGAAGAAGGCTTTCTTATCTCTTCTTGCTATTCTTTGGAACTCTGCAATCAGATGCTTATATCTTTCCTTTTCTCCTTTGCTTTTTGCCTCTCTTCTTTTCACAGCTATTTGTAAGGCCTCCCCAGACAGCCATTTTGGTTTTTTGCATTTCTTTTCCATGGGGATGGTCTTGATCCCTGTCTCCTGTACAATGTCATGAACCTCATTCCATAGCTCATCAGGCACTCTTTCTATCAGATCTAGGCCCTTAAATCTATTTCTCACTTCCTCTGTATAATCATAAGGGATTTGATTTAGGTCATACCTAAATGGTCTAGCAGTTTTCCCTACTTTCTTCAATTTCAGTCTGAATTTGGCAATAAGGAGTTCATGATCTGAGCCACAGTCAGCTCCCAGTCTTGTTTTTGCTGACTCTATAGAGCTTCTCTATCTTTTGCTGCAAAGAATATAATCAATCTGATTTCAGTGTTGACCATCTGGTGATGTCCATGTGTAGAGTCTTCTCTTGTGTTGTTGGAAGTGGGTGTTTGCTATGACCAGTGCATTTTCTTGGCAAAACTCTATTAGTCTTTTCACTGCTTCATTCTGCATCCCAAGGGCAAATTTGCCTGTTACTCCAGGTGTTTCTTGACTTCCTACTTTTGCATTCCAGTACCCTATAATGAAAAGGACACTTTTTTGGGTGTTAGTTCTACAAGGTCTTGTAGGTCTTCATAAAACCGTTCAACTTCAGCTTCTTCAGCATTACTGGTTGGGGCATAGACTTGGATTACAGTGATATTGAATGGTTTGCCTTAGAAACGAACAGAGATCATTCTGTCGTTTTTGAGATTGCATCCTAGTACTGCATTTCAGACTCTTTCGTTGATCATGATGGCTACTCGGATATGTGAAAACCATGTACTAAAAAAAAAGAGAATCCCTTTCAGTTTTTTTCACTGGATATTGTGTGGAGTCATATCGTGATTCTGGTGTCTCTCTGCTTAACTTGGCCCTATTTGCCAATGATATTGTTCAAATGTTGTGTCCAGAACTGAATGTGATACTCTACAGTAGACCTTAATAGCCCTCCAAGCAAGGGAGATATAGTAGAAGAAAGAGAGATGCCTGGCTGATGACAATCCTGAATAAGCTGACCCAGACTAGGTAATTGTCTTTATTTCCTTCTGGATACTGCAGCTGTAAGTGAAGAATGAAAGGGAAACTTCCTCTAGGACTCAAATGGTTTAGGGAACATTTTCTTAAATGCAAATAACTTCATGTGTTCTAAAGACATGTATAAGCAAGGCTTTTTGTTGTCTTTCTCTCACAGGAATTAAACTCACAATATGAAACTTCACCTGTCTATTTTTTTTTTCCTTTCCTTAAAACCTTATTAAACTACATAGGCTCAAGAAGACACATCCCATTGGCACTACCCCACTAACCTCTCCTCACCTGTCTAATACTTCACTGCTTCCTGCTCTTGCATCTTTCTGATGCTATCCTCACTGGCACTATTTCTAAAAGTTTCCCTTAAACCTCTAGCCAAGAAAGTGTAACTGATGTCTTGAAGTTTTTGCAAGGATTGTGGCTTAATCTAAATAAAATATTATTGCATTCCTGTCCACAGGCCTATGTAGATGATGTTATCCTGAAACTTTACTGAGAAAGAATCCTGCAACCTTCTCTGATCCCTTGGTTGAGGCTTCATTTCACAAGTCACTCTCCTGGTTTGACAGGACTGAGCTGAAATGCACAGTGCACGTGGCTATATGGTCCCTCCTGCTCCCTTGACTTTGTTGTAACCAGTGGGACTAGAAAAAGCACAGGTCTACAAAGCTTGTTAGGCAAAGAAAAACTTAATTATATTTGTTCTTACTAGGGCTAACATGAGATTTCTTGGCTATATTTGTATCACTTGCCTACCTGCAAAGTTGCAGCAATGATATGGACATAGCCATGGCTTAGCATCTGAGTAGTTATTTGAACAGTTAAGATCAATGGGGTTAGGCTAGGACTTAGTAAATTGTCTCCAGATCAAACAGTGGCAGAATAAACTAACATTATCTTTGGCTTAATTTCAGATTGTGCAATGTACAGAAGAGAGGTGGAGTCCTGCTTTACTTCTAAGCAGTCAGTATTCTCCATGGACTATTTATCACGTTCACTCTAGGGATGACAGAACAACACTGACCCATTGATGCCATTTTAGCAGACAGACATTGAGATATCATGAAGTGACTTCACACAACATCATATAATGTTAATTGAAGTATTGAAAATTAGTCTGGAAATGTCTTAGAGAAGATGCAATTATTGTCTTCAGATATTGGAAGGTTTGAGAAAAGAAATTGGAATTATGTGGTTTCTTCAGTAGAAGATTGAAGAATTTAAGAATCTGATTCATTTTCCAAACAAAAGGAGTATCCTAATGAGTAGTAATCTGCAACTCAAAAAAGGCTGATTCCAAGTCATTGAAAGTATGGAAATATACATGTTATTGGAAAGTTAAAGTTCAGATGGTTGTGGAGTCACAGGATGACCTTGGTACACCTACTTGGATTTGAAATCCTATCATTCTTTATTTCTAAGAAAAATAATATCATAATGAGCTACAAGAAAATGCCTATATGAGATCTTTTTCTTCTTTATCTGCATACCATCAATTACTGCTAAAAACACTCTAGCAAGAAATCCTCTAGAAGAAGACCCTGAGACTAGGATTCAAGTGCAAGCAATTTGCTTGGCAAGTTCAAAGAACACTGACAGGAAGTAAAGAAGTGACTTAGGGAGAGAAGGCAGCTGAAAAAGAATACATTACTAAGCCAACTACCTGTGGGAAACTGGAGATTCATCTCAGAAAGGAATTTCTGGGTGATGATGAAAACTCAGGCTTCAGGCATTCCATGTGAGTAAAAAAAAAAGAAGAAGTATTTACACACCTGTACTGTAGATCACAGGTGAAGGTTGTTTCAGCATGGCGTTAATTCCCTGGCGCTTTCGGCCTGATGTGGAACGAAGCTAAGCAACTCTCCATGGTGCTGAAAGAAGACAGCACCTGATAGGCGGATTCTGGCAAGTGGGAGGTACATACAGTGAAATCTGACAGGCATGCTAGGTACTCACTAGTCTTCGGTATCTGCTTCTCTCTATTCTGTGTTAGTCCTAATCTCTAATTCCCAGAAGGTGCCTCAATTTACTCAAATAGCAGCAAATATTATCCTACCTCTCCTAGAACTATGGACTTCCTCATTGGGGTCACTCTGTACTCTCAGTTTATTAAGCCACATTTAGAGTTTTATGACAAAACAGGTATCAGGAATTGGTGTACTGAGGAAGGATGCTCATCATCAAGAATCAATTATAGACTTCAAAGAGTATCTTATCCTCAACATTGTAGTTTTAGAATATTTCAATGCTTTTTTTCCTTAAAACAAAGTGGTCAATTAGAGATAAATATAAAGATATTTTAAACTTTTGTGATACCAAACATCAAAGTTTGAAAACTAGATATTTCTCCAAAGAAGACATACAGATGGCCAAGAGGCATATGAAAAGATGGTCAACATCACTAATTATTAGAGAAATGCAGACCAAAATTACAATGAGGTATCACTTCATACTGGTCAGAATGGCCATCATCAAAAAATCTACAAACAATAAATTCTTGAGAGGGTGTAAAGAAAACAGAACCCTCCTCTACTGTTGGTGGAAATGCAAATTGATACAGCTACCAAGGAGAACAATATGTTGCTTCCTTAAAAAACTAAAAATAGAACTGCCATATGACCCAGCAATTCCACTACTGGGCCCATAAACTGAGAAAACCATAATTCAAAAAACACCTACATCCTAACGTTCATGCTTCCCTGATACCTCAGTTGGTAAAGAATTTGCCTGCAATGCAGGAGATACCAGTTCAATTTCTGGGTTGGGAAGATCTGCTGGAGAAGGGACAGGCTGCCCACTCCAGTATTTTTGAGGTTCCCTGGTAGCTCAGCTGGTAAAAATCTACCTGCAATGAGGGAGACCTGGGTTGGGAAGATCCCCTGGAGAAGGGAAAGGCTATCCTCTTCAATATTCTATCCTGGAGAATTCCATGGGCATGGGGTCACAAAGCGTCGGACACAACTGAGTGACTTTCACTTCCATTCTAATATTCACTGCAGCACTATTTACAATAGCCAAGACACAGAAGTAACCTAAATGTCTATTGACAGATGAGTGGATAATGAAGATGTGGTACATATATACAATGGAATATTACTCACCATGAAAAGGAACAAAGCTGGGCCATTTATAGAGACATGGGTGGGTGTAGAGTCTGTCCTACAGATAGAAGTAATTCAGAGATGCGGAATCTAGAAAAATGGTACAGATGGACCTATTTGCAGGGAAGGAATAGAGATGTAGATATAGAAAACACACGTGTGGACACAGGAGGGGAAGAGGAAGGTGGAGCGAATTGAGAGATTAGGATTGACAAATGCATACTACCATGTGGGAGTAGCTAGTGGGAACCTGCTGTATAGAACAAGAAGTTCAGCTTGGTGCTCTGTGATGACCTAGATGGGAGGGACAGTTGGTTGGGAGTGGGAGGAATGTCCACTAGGGAAGGGATATATATGTATACATGTAGCTGATTTACTTCATTGTACAGCAGAATCACTGTAAAGCAACTATACCCTAATTTAAAATAAAATTTGGTATATTTTCCTTCTGTCCCTGACCCTGTCTCATACACACACACACACACACACACACACTAACTACATTTACTCAGAAAAAGGTGATTTGTAATTAGTTCAATTAAATCAAGTTTAACAGTCACACATAAGGAACTAACATATATCTAAACCCAAAAAAGATATGCAAACTACAAGCAGTGCAATGACTCTATTGAGATCAGAATATGACCACAGAGTTTTGTTCAGAATTTTGATTCAAAGGAAACAGATGGTTAACTTCCCATTTAAAAAATGAATACATACTTTTGAATGTCTGGGACATATGTTAATATATAGTGATTGCTGAGATCACCCCTAGGAGAAAAATGCCAAGTGGAGAATAACATGTACATTCTCTTATTTGTATGAGAAAATATAAACAGACACTTACATACTCATGACTAATTTGATATGGAGATAATACTTGAAGAAACACATTACAATTTTTTTCTTTTATTTTTTATTTTGAAACCCAGAGAAAGGTTGCAAAAAAAAAAAATACAAATGAACTTTCCCTGATTTATTTGAGAATGAAAGAAGTGAGAGTGTTAATTGCTCAGTTGTGTCCAACTCTTTGTGACCCCATGGACTGTAGCCCTTTAGGCTCCTCTCTCCATAGGATTCTCCAGGCAAGAATACTGAAGGGGTTAGCCATTTCCTTCTCCAGTGGTTAGCCATTTCCCCATCCAGGGATCAAACCCAGGTCTCCTGCATTGCAGGCAGATTCTTTACTGTCCAAACCACCAGGGCAGGAAATGACATTTGAGTGTAAATTACCTCAAAAGCCAAAATAAATAAAATTATTTTCTAACAAGAAGAACATTCTCCTATGTAATATGATAGAACCATAAAAATCAAGATATTAACTTTGCTATCTTATTACCATTTAATCTTCAGACATATCAAGTTTTACCAATGCGTATTAGACTTGAGCCAGTGGTCTGAACAAATATCCTTCTTAGCAAAAATTTCCAATCCAGAGTCTTACATTGAACTTGTCATCCCCTCATTAGTCTCCTCTGATCTAGAGCAGTTCTCGGTCTTTTTAAAATTTTTATGAGTATGCTTCTTTAGAAGATTATGGCCCAGTGACATTGAAAGGTTCCCCTCAATTTAGGTTTGCCTAGTGTTTCCCTAGGATTAGATTTAGGTGATGCCTCTTTGGCAATAATAACACAGTAGCAGTGCTGGGCTTTCACTGCATCCTCTCAGGTGGCACTCTCAGAATTTCAAGGTATTCTATTATTGGTGATGCTAATTTTGATCGTTTGATTGAGGAGGTTTGTCTAGGCTTCTCCGCTATGAAGTCATTTTCCCATGATAAATACTAAGTATTGAAGGTGGAGGTATTAGGAGAGTATGCAAATCCCATTCCTCATCAAAATCTCAACAATCTAGTCATATATTTATGCCACTATGCTATGATCTTATAAATCATTCTCATTTCATGAGTTTACTCCACTAATTCCATTATTTAATGTGATGCTTAAATTTATCCAGCTTTGGCCAGTGGAGTTGCTTTTAGCTAGTATCTCTGTTATTTTTATATGCCCTCATCATTCTTATGTTTGGGCACACTTTCTGGCTTACATTTTCCAGTCTTGGAATCAGCCTTTTCTCCAAGGAGCCCTGATTCCATCTTGTAGAAATATATAATATCTGTCTAGAAACCATGATTAATCTAAATAATATATTCAGAAAACACAATCTGGTCAGTAGGTATGCTCATTGGTGGTCAGAGGTTATAGGCTGTTTTAGTGGATAGGGCTAGAAATGTGTCTGTTTACACATATACACAGACACATGCATGCAAATCTCACATTTATATTTTTATCTAACCTCCATCTCTCTATCTGTCTATAGAAATTGTAAGTTCATGTCAATATCTCATCTTCCAATTCAACACTAGGGTTCATCACAGTTTTCTCCCTTTTCACTTTTAAAATACCCATGAAAGTGAAAGTCGCTCAGTCATGTCGGACTATATAGTCCATGGAATTCTCCAGGCCAGAATACTGGAATGGGTAGCCTTTCCCTTCTTCAGAAGATCTTCCCAACCCAGGGATTGGACCCAGGTCTCTTGCATTGCAGGTAGATTCTTTACCAGCTGAGCCACAAGAGAACCCTAAAATGCCCATATCCTTTTTCGATATGGAGATTCCAGGTCCCCAGGATAATTAATATATTACTGATTTACCAGTACTCTACAAGTAAACAATTTATTTTCAGGTCTCCCCATCACTCACGTGTATGACAGAGACCCTGTTCATCATCACATCTTGGCTCCTGCTCTCCCTCCCCAGTGCCCTCTACTCCTCTTCCTGCTCTTACCTCCACATCAAGCAGACTCTCTACCCCTGGCACAGATGGCCTCTTGATTTTGCTGTGACTCTACTAAGTGCACTGGAGTATTGCAGAACCTCTTACATTCTTAGAATGTCTGTCTTATTTGGCACTATCAAATAATTTTGCGTATCATCTAGGAATGAAAGAGAAAGAAAAGGAAGACGAGAAACTAAAGATGTCTTCACTGCACTTGCCCACTAGAGAAGGGGATTAAGTTTTCAAAGATGAGAGGGTGCTTTTAATTTCTAGCATTTAGCCCCTCTTATGATTTGATATGTTTAACATGGATGATGTATTACTTTTCCAATTTATAAGATATGTAAAAAAAGTTTAATGGGTGAATACATGTAATCTAGATATTTTCCTTGACAAATAGTTATTTAATTCTGAATATAGAATTGCAGAGTTATATTCTTACCTTTCGGCTTTAAGCAACTATGAATGTGTCAGTTCACTCTAAAAAAAAGAGGAAGAAAAAGAAAGAGAGGTAATAAAATTTGCAAAGGATGTCTCTAAGACTTAGTAGTGAAATACCATATCTTTTAAATCAGTCACTGCTGAGAATGATGCAATTTGCATAGTGCAAATACAGGGCATTGTTTTTATTCTAAAGGGAAACTAAACCACCCAGCTCTTGTGGCTATCGTAACAGTGTAGTGAGTAGAGGAGATGATTCACTTCTCAGGTTTCCAAGTCAACTGGGCTCCAGAATCCACATACACTTTCTTAGGAATGTCACCTCTCACATGTCTAGAGTCAAAGTGGTCTAACTTTGCAGTATATTAAATCTCAGCAAGCTACCCAGCCCTCTTTATGTTATTACTGTTCTGTAAGAAACTTCTCCACAAATAATAAACTGCCAATACCAAAAAGTGCCTAAGAGATAGCTGCCATGGAGGGAAAAAATGTATAAATATTCATATTTTATAGAGCAATCAAGATGTTGATGTTAATATTAAAGCAATAACTTTAATTGTATTTCAGCAAACGGATGCCAATTAGGAAACAAATTATCTCACAGAAGCATGTCTTGCACACAGTTTTGCCCTGAAGGTAAGCTGAGGGCTATACCAGCTTCCTGAATTTTAATGCACAAGTGAACACCTCCGAAATTATTAAAATTAAAAATAAGCATTTAAAGGGCTTTAAATTATGCGAAAAAGTAAATGATAGCTGCCTGCTTACTGGTAAAGGCAGAGTATTTTCTCCCATAGATGGAAAGAGAAAATCACTTGTAAGAAAAAGTAAAGGAGGGCCATTTAGGATGTTCCTTCAGTGATGGATCTCAGAGTCTCACGTCATTTCTGATAAGGTACTTAGAACTGTAAATTGCCATGCAAACCTCATTTGAACTTTCTAAACTCTCTAAAACTCCACATTCTTAAAAATAACAAGCTTTTATCAATGCCTATCTAGAAAAGCTCTGACCTGAAGGTCCAACAGGATAATAAATGGGCATGAAAAAACAACTGTTCAAAAGGATCCTGGATACTCGAAGAAAAGGCTGATTATTCATGGTCTCCAGAAACCCTAAGGCATCTAATTCTGGTGTAACATCTCCCAGAAGTTATGGCTCACAGGATAGACTCTGTTCTCTGGGCTCATGCTGTAGCGTTCACTTAAAGCAGAGAGCCTTTGAGCATCCTAAGAACTAGTCCCAGTTTGAACTTTGACTTTATTGCCATGGCAACTTGTACACATTCCTTATAGTACATGGATCATGTTGCAGTGTCACTGTTTGTCACAACAGTCTCCCTTACTAGGTTGAAGGCATTTCATGGGAATAACTTCATTTCAGAAGCATTTCTGTGTTTTTAGTGGAACTTGGATTATTCCTCAGTAGAGTATAACTCAGACCTTAGCTGGGATCTCCTTGGCTCCTTGGCTCCTTTGTTTTTAGGTAAGGTTATTTGGAACACCCATGTCCATGATGTGGGGAGGCCCAATGCCTCCCCTACATTGAGGGAAGTTCCTAGGAACTTAATTTTTCCATAGACCCTCTTGTTTCTGTGTTCTTACCTTTGAACATGTTATTTAGACTCTGACTTAACACACTGGTTTCAACACACACACACACACACACACACATTTCGCGTATATATTTTTCCATGAACAAAGTAGATCTTACTAAGGTCTGCTTTGCACAACCAAAATGAATTAGAAATCCCATCTTAGACAACCTATCTTAAAACAATCTTGCCAAAAGTCCCAATCATGCATTGCACTTACATACTTCCCTGATTCCTTTCATTTTCTTCTCTCATTCTCTCTGTCCATTCTACTCCCAATATTCACACTTGAGAATGCCACATTTATCTCTATATACCATTCATATTTTTTAAATCTCCAAGTTTCTATAATCATCTTACCCTGAATATCAACCCTGAACACAGTTATCAAGCTATTTTATTTCATGATGATATCTCTCAGCTAGTAAGAAAAAAAATTTTTTTAATCTCATCTCATACACCAAGAGAACTGAGAAACATACATAAACGCCAATCCATTACAAGGTGGTGGTGAGAGTTCAATGCATTAAAAGCTGAAATAACCAACTTAGTGTATGGTTTGTATAGCTGAATAAATTCTAGAGTATGTTTGCCTACCTCAAATTTGCAGAATTGTGCAGGCTTGCATATATGGTAGGAACACCAATCTGCATATTGGAAATTAGCAATCACAGTCTTGTCCCTATTCTGGGATTAAATTATTTCTGAGTTAGGAACTCCACATCCTATGAGATACTGAAGACTACTTTGAAACCATTAAACAAGGACTATGGGCTTCCCAGGTGGCTCAGTGGTAAAAGAATCTGCCTGTCAATGCAGGAGACATAGGTTTGATCCCTGGGTAGGGAAGATCCCTTTAAGGAGGAGATGGCAACCCACTCCAGTATTCTTGCCTGGGAAATCCCAAGGACAGAGGAGCCTGGAGGGCTACAATCCATGGGATTACAAAGAGTGGGACAGGACTGAGCATGCACATATGCTGGGCTTAGTGGTGACAGATTAATCCACCAGGTTATCCTCAGGCTAAAATTATGAGATGTAAACAAAGGCTGAAAATTTCTTCCACATACATCTTTCTTCTTTTTCTCTGACCAGCCAATCTATTTCTAAGTACTCTTAAGGCAAACTTTTGTTTTGTTGCTAATTTCTCTAGAGAGAAAGACATCTATGGATTTTGATTCATGTTTAGAACACCATTCTAATAGCTGCTGAATAATCTTTGCAAAACTCTTAGTTTTTATTTTTCACCTTAGGCAGAGGATCCACCAGTAATATCTTTGGTTCATCTGACAAACTCAAACTAATTCGGAAGTTCAAGCCCAGGTTGTGATCAGCTTCCATACAGATAGGGTTTCCAGCCCAGTTTCCAGACTGGGATTTATGTTGGCTCCCAGTCAGCTCTTAAAGTACATGCTTTGCAGGAGCATCTGCATTTGAAACGCATAATTGCAACCAACTCCTCAAAGAGGTCTTTCAAATTGCTGAAGAATGGCAATCCAACCTGCTGTGGGACTAAAATAAATGAAGGTCCCAGTTCTTCTATTCTTTTCTGCCTTGACTGCACACAGACTGGTCAGGACAACCATTCCATGAGCTGCTCAAGCATATTATAAGGAAAGAGCCAATGAAACGTAACCCTCTGCCTCTACTGACATTTTTCTCAAATCATGGCCTGTCTGCAACTCATCTGGATTTTGTGTCCTTGAAAGTTGTACTAAGATAGTCACCAGCTTTATGAAGTGTGCCAATGAGAAGATATTTGGAAGCTTTAAAATTAGACCTACAATTCCAAGTCTGAGAAGCTGTTTTCCTATGATAACCAACTGCCAACTACCCTCTCACACAGGCTCTCTTTGAGGCATAAAATTGAATGTACCAAGATGCTTGGTACTTATATTTAGTTAATTGTGGGTGCAATCAGCCAATTGAGGATACAATTAGACACTGCAATTAGCTGCTGTGGTCCAAATTATTGGAGAGAAGCAAAACAGGAAGCCTAGTCATTGCCCCTTTAAAGATGCAGGTCTGTGCATGAAATCACTGATGAAAGTCATTCAAATTAATAAACCCATGGAACCAAAGAGAAAATGGGAAAACAGCATAAGCTAAAACTTATTTCTAGAACAGGCAGATAATAACAGTATTACTTTACATGCAAATGTGTGTGTATTTTTTATAGTTTACAAATCTGATATCAAAGCTGTTTTATCATAGGTTTATTTTACTGAAAAGATATCCACTTAATCCAACTAACAGAAACTGTAGTATATAATACAGTTTTGAAGGAAGGATGGAAAAAGGTCTTTCCCACTTGCGTATAGCAAGTAATGAAGGTTGAGTATTTCCTCTCTTGCTACAATTCTGTAATTTTATAAGGCAAAAGGGAAAGAAAACTAATATTTATTGATCATCTATATTCAGGGGCCTTTTGTGGACAGGTGACAAGGGATGTTACATTTAATCTCATGACACTATCACATGAAAGATGTTTATTCTTTTTTCTTCACAGATTAAGAAATCAAGCTTCAATAAAGTTAGGCAAATCTCAACGCCATAGGTAAAGGGCAAGCTGAAATCTCTCTGACCTCAAAGACTTTCTTCAAAATTATGATCTTCCAAATGTGTGGTTTCTTTCTCTTTTAAAAAAATTTAAGATTTTCATTGTAGGATAGCTAACAATGTTGTGACAGTTTCAGGTGAATGGCAAAGGGACTCAACCATCCATATATGTGCTTAGTTGCTCAGTCATGTCTGATGGTTTGTGGCCCCATGGACTGTAGCCTGCCAGGCACCTCTGTCCATGGGGATTCTCTAGGCAAGAATATTTAAGTGAGTTGCCATGTCCCCCTCCAGGGGATCTTCCCAACCCAGGGATCAAACCCAAGTTCTCCTGCATTGCAGGCAGATTCTTTACCATCTGAGCCACCAGTGAAGCCCCATACATGTATCCATTCTCCCCCAAACCACCATCTCCTATCCAGGCTGCCATGTAAGACTGAGCAGAGTTCCTTGTGCTATACAGTAGGTCCTTCTTGGTCATTCATTTTTAATAAAGCAGCGTGTACGTGCCCGATCCTGACTTCCTAACTCTCCCTTCTCCTGGTCATCCCTCCTCCACTCCGCTGGAACCACATTTTCTAAGTCTGTAAGTCTGTTTCTGTTTTGTAAATATGGTCATTTGTATCATTCCTTTTTAGGTTCCCCAGATATTTCTCCTTCTTTGTCTGATTTAATTCACTCAATATGATAATCTCTAGGTCCATCCATGTTACTGCAAATGGCTTTATTTCATTCGTCTTAATGGTTGTGAATAATGCCAACACTAACACCTGAAAATATAGTTTGAAAGGGGTGGACACTCCCAGAAAATGTCAATCTGTTAATATACGTGGGTCTAAGACACTAAGAAAAGGATTCCTTTACTTGGTGAGAGATCACATGGCTAATGAATGACACCTTCATAGCGTGATCCTATTATATACATTCCCCTAGTGTTAGATACACAGCTCTTCACGTTTGTTATCGTTCCTCAAAATATTTGGGAGAGCAGGGAACTGCTTTGATGATTTGCTAGTGAGTTCTTCCGTAGAATTTTAATTTTGAATTATGTCTTTGTTTCAGCATTTAATTAAATTCTATTTTAGAAATTCACCAAAATGTTGAAAAGAGGGTGAAAGATAAATGGTCATATGGAATTCAATGCTTTTTAATTACAGGAATCCATTCACTTTGTAATATCTGTGTAACAATTCCTTAATGAAATTGAATTATTTCTTTTAAAATTGACTTAATTAATGATTCAATTTGTATTAGATTGATTTTATAATACAATTTTAACTATAATAGCAAAGTTTAAAGTTTCTTAAAAAAGAGACTTTTAAGAACTATTAAAATCTGAACATCTTTGAAATGGAAGTTTATATGGAAAAAGAGAGATGGGTTAGTTAAGACACTCAAAATTTTACTACTCTATTTTGTTTAAGGAAAAATGCAATAATTTTGTACTATAATTAATTTTAGGGCTTTAAAAATCCAATTATTTCCTGAATAAGCTATTAAACTTATTTCCTTATGTAAAAAGTGAACTGAACGGCTTAGAGAAGAATGATTTTACAGTATTTAATAGGCTTTTAGTCTATTAATGAAACCCAAAACTTGCAACCTGCCAGGTTCTAAGAACTGCTCACATTAAACCCTCTTTCTATTCTGCCTAAACCTGGTCTAGGCCATAAGTCTTATGCTTTGTGTTTAAGAGCTTGTTCATAATAATAGTTCACCAAAAGGTTATAGAGTAGATTAAAGGAGTTAATTCTCCTTCCCAATTTTTCATAGATTCTCTCTAAGGAAGCATGTATTGGCCGTCCCCTGGCAGTCAGCTTTTCAGAAACTTCAAAGCCATGGAAAACACCTGAAAATCCCCCAATAGAAAAAGGAGTGGCAACAAAACTTACATTTTTAAATGTCCTCAACTTTAAGAAAGCTCCCGCATGTACAAAAAGAAAAGTGTATATTTACTCCCTTACAAATATGTGGAAATTAGAAAAAAAATCCAGAATAACATTGATTCATTTACCACTTAGTCATCCATCATTTCCGTATTTGTTTTCTATTGCTGCTACAACCATTTTCCACAAATTTTGTGGCTAAAAGCAACACAAGGGCTTCCATGTGGCTCAGTGGTAAATAATCCACCTGCCAAAATGGAAACGTGGGTTTAATCCCTGGGTCAGGAAGATCCCCTGGAGAAGGAAATGGCAACCCACTCCAGTATTCTTGCTTGGGAAATCTCATGCACGGAGAAACCTTTCAGTCCTTGGGGTCTCAGAGTCAGACATAACTCAGAAACTAAAGAACAACAACTAAAGCAACATCAGCTTATTGTCTTACGATTCTGAAGTTCAGATATCTAAAATGAGTTGGCAGGGCTCATTCTTTATGGAAGTTTTAGTGAAAAATCAATATCCTTGTCTTCTCCTGATCCCAGAGGCTGCCCACAATTCTTGGATCATATCCTCATATCACTCCAGTCTCCACTGCCATCAGCCCATCTCCTTTTCTGGTTCTGACCCTCCTGCCTCTTTCATTGGGACCACACAGATAATCCAGAAAAATGTCATCTCAAGATTCTTAATTTATTCACATCTGCAAAATCTACATTGAGAGGTTTCAGGGATTCAGATGTGTACATCTTTGAGGAGCCATTAGTCAGCCCACTCAGAGTTCATAGAGCAGCCATTTCAGGTTACCAACTCTTTCCTTGAATGGAAAAGAGAAGAGAGTAGGAAAATAGTATTCTCAGTTCTTTTTTCCCCATTTTCTCAACTCCTTTCTTCATCCTCGCATACCCAAACTTATACGTGCTTTCACTTGCACACACACACACACAAACACACAGAGTTATATTCACACAATCAGTCACAAAAAGCCCCCAGTTCCATTCTTGAAAAGTAACAGTCTGTTTTAAAGATTTGAACTTCTCCTGAACAATCAATAAAAGGGAGTACATATATATATTTGGAGGGGAAAAAAAGATATCAATAATGTTTTGATACATCAAAGACTACATCTACCCTTATACACACACCCTCCATATTATAAAAGATCCAGAAAAATAAAGAGAAAAAAGTGAAAGTAAAAGTCCACCCTACCAGACCTAGTTACTTGAAGCTCCCCAGAACAAGTCTCTTTTAGCTTATAGAATTAACGTTTTGAAGCCCTGATTCAATTTATTTTCCATATCACCCGCTTCCTTCCCTTTTCCCTTCTAATCCCAGGTTTTTGGAAAGGAGATGGAAAAACAAGAGCAAATTTGTATTTTCTCTTACCTGGCCACCCAGGAAAGTACTGCTTCCTCGGGCCAGTTACTGGAGATGGTTCTCTCGACTTGGAAAAAGAGTTTAGTACTAATCTATAGATACTATATATTTGCTCTCCAGCCCAACATTTTTATTGTAGTTCAATACTCCACTCCCCTGTCCAATAAAATCCTCTTTTCCTCTTCCTTAAGTCTAGAAACAACTGAGAGACCAATGGCCAGTCAATCAGTCAGTTCAGTTGCTCAGTCGATCTGACTCTGCAACCCCATGGACTGCAGCATGCCAAGCTTCCCTGTCCATTCCCAACTCCCAGAGCTTTGCTCAAACTCATGTCCATGAGTTGGTGATGCCATCCAACCATCTCATCCTCTGTCATCCCCTTCTCCTCCTACCTTTAATCTTTCCCAGCATCAGGGTCTTTTCTAATGAGTCAGTACTTTGCATCAGGTGGCCAAAGTATTTGGAGCTTCAGCTTCAACATCAGTCCTTCCAATGAATATTCAGGACTGATTTCCTTTAGGATTGACTGGTTTGATCTCCTTGTTGTCCAAGGGACTCTCAAAAGTCTTCTCCAACACCACAGTTCAAAAGCATAAATTCTTCGGCACTCAGCTTTCTTTATGGTCTAATTCTCACATCCATACACGACTACTGGAAAAACCACACCTGTGACTAGATGGACCTTTGTCGGTAATGTCTCTGCTTTTTAATATGCTGCCTTGCTTTGTCATAATTTTTCTTCTAATTTTTAACTGGAAGAAATTAATTTCTTTTAATTTCATGGCTGCAGTCACAATCTGCAGTGATTTGGGACCCCAAGAAAGCAAAGTCTCTTACTGTTTCCATTATTTCCCTATCTATTTGGCATGAAGTGATGGGACCAGATGCCTTGATCTTAGTTTTTTGAATGTTGAGTTGAATGTTAAGCCAGCTTTTTCACTCTCTTCTTTCACTTTCGTCAAGAAGCTCTTTAGTTCCTCTTCACTTTCTGTCAAAAGGTGGTGTCATCTGTATATCTGAAGTTATTGATATGTCTCCCGGCAATCTTGATTCCATCTTGTGCTTCATCTAGTCTGGGATTTCTCATGATGTACTCTGCATATAAGTTAAATAAGCATGGTGACAATATATAGCCTTGCTGTACTCCTTTCCCAATTTGGAACCAGTCTGTTGTTCCATGTCTGGTTCTAACTGTTGCTTCTTGACCTGCATATAGGTATCTCAGAAAACAGGTCTGTTATTCCCGTCTCTTTAAGAATTTCCATAGTTTGTTGTGATCCACACAGTCAAAGGCTTTAGCTAGTCAAGTGGAGGTCAAAATTTAACCTTTGTTTCCATAAGGGTAATTAGAAAATATGGTTTATTTAAAATCTGACACCAAATGGGCATTCTACCACTTCAGTCCTAAATTAAAACTTAGAATAAGACCATAGCAGCTGACTTTGACAATGTGTCCAGTTTATTTCGAATATGAGCTGAGGAGGAGAAAAAATGGGCTGTATATATTGGGCATGGGGCTTCCCAGATAGTGCTAATGATAAAGAACCTACCTGCAGTGCAGGAACATAAGAGATGTGAGTTTGATTCCTGGATTGGGAAGATCCACTGGAAGAGGGCATGGCAACCTCGTCCTGTATCTTTGCCTGGAGAATACCATACACAGAGGAGCCTGGTGGGCTATAGTTCATAGGGTCGCAAACAGCCAGACTTGACTGAAGTGACTTAACACGCACGTACGTGTTGGGTGTCCCTGGTTTTCTCTCCTGAAGTCACTAATCACATAGATTATGGCATCTCTTCCCTGAGGGAAGAGTGAGTGGTAATTTGGGAGAGGTTGAAATTACTTTCAGCTTCATGGAGAATTAGATGAATAAAACCCTCACTTTGGAAACAAGTCAGATTGGCGAGGGGAAAGTGTCCCGTTCTAAGAGGGAAATTTTCTTCCCAAAAGGAATGACATGAAGTCTAAATCCTCTCAGCCAGTCCTATGAGTCCTTTGAAATGAAAACTTTCTTTAAAAGCCAACCATAATGAAACAATTTAAAATTGTTGTATTGCCAAGTAGGAAAACAGTGAAAGAAGGCATCCAAAAAAGGTGACCAAGTAGAGTATGGAAACATTGGGAAGATTAACTTGTTTGGCACAAGGACCTGCATGTTTCGAGTTAGTTAAGAGAACTAAAGAAAAAAAAAATCTTTAAGGTGAGATATTAAGGCTTATTCTCTTTGTGCATCTGATGAATGACAGAGGACTGAACACATAGGCACTATATACCTGTCAATTAAGTTGAAAGAAAATTCAGAGAGCTTTACTTGATGGGACTATTTCACTGGGTAAGAAACAAACTGTTCATAGACTCCAAACCTATTATAGGTGTGAAGTCCAGAGGCAGGACATTATGGGATGGCTTAAGGAGTAAAAATGAGAAACCTATTTAACCTTTAACATGACTGTTTTTTAACAGTGTTTCCAGAAGACAGGGGATTGGTTAAAACTGATTATCTTACATCATTCAAGGTAGATGACTTAAGTTTCATTCATGATTATCAGAAACAGTTTGGATTTCACTTGCATTCATAAAATAAGCTAGATTTAATTTTGCTTATGGGGTTTAAATGGTTTTGTCTGGCCCAGGGATTTTCAAGTCTGGTCTCCATTTTATCTTCCCAGTTAGTTGACAGGTCTTTGTTAATGCGTTTACCTTTCCTGTTTTGTATCTAACATATGCACTCCCAAAAGCCCTTTCAAATCTAACAATTTTCTATTCTTTTCATTCTTTTCTTTTTGATTTGGGGGTTATAATAGCATGTGGGATCTTAGTTCCCCAGTCAGGGATCAAACCTGTGCCTTCTGTATAGGGATTGCAGCGTCCTAACCACTGACCTGCAGGGGAATAATCTTCTACTTTAAGTGAACAATTTTCTATTTTAAGTGAATCCTCTCATTTCCTCCCTAACCAGACCTGCAACCAATTGTTTTGTCTTCTTCTGGATAGTTTTCTGACACATTTTTTTTTAAATTGCTTTCACCTCATTAACAAGCTCCCAATGAGCCCTTTCATATACTACCTTAATGCACAAAGTTGCTGTGAGTTCCAGAAGGGACGATGTTTTGTAGGGAAATCCAGGGCTGGGTTTCAGGTATTCTTAATCCTGTCTATATGAGAAGCAACAGTCAGATAATTTCAAAAGCATACGCCTTTAGGTTTCAAGCTGTTCATGTCTGCAAACCAGACAGACACCCTTAATACCACTGCTGGTTTATTGACACAAACTCTTTGCTTCCCACAGCTTGTAATTGAATCCCCCCACTGCTTAATTGGAAATAGAATGACTCCACAACCAGATTTGAAACATCTTCTGAAGCTGGTGGGAACATCAGCACTCCCTTTTAAAAATAAAAATTATATCATTAACTGTGTTAAGCGAAGATTGGTGTTGTGTTGAATATCAGGAAATGAGAGAACCCCAGGACTGTCTGAAAACAGGGCAATTAGGGACGGCTTCTGTTTTACTACGTGTGTACACATGGCCTCCTTTCTCCCCAAAGCATAAAGGCTAAAGTGGGCTTAGTTTGTACCTTGTTGAAGTCCTAATGTTTGCAGTATTCTGATCCCTTTAAAAATTCTTTCTCTTAAACTTATTCATATCCTGTGACTAGGAATTGCATTCAAACAAATAATTACCAAGCTCCTATTGCAAGCCAGACACTGATCTAGGCATCAAAGATAAATATTGTACAAGAAAGAATAAAAAGAAAAGAACAAGAAGGCAAATTTTATGCTGTTTATATAATATATGCAAATATTTACATATATTTCCATTCTATCAAACTATACAGAGAAAAATGAATATTTGATTATTTCTAATGACTTTAAAAACCTTTTGTTTTGCTGTAAGTTTCTATTTACTTCTTTCTTGTGGCAGAATGCACATAATGTAAGGTTTACGATTATAGCAATTTTTAAGTGCACTATTCAGCGGCATAACACAGTGGCATTCGCAATGTTGTTCAACCATCACTGTTATCTACTTCATGATGACTCCCCTTTTGTTTTTCTCTTTTTTGGAATATAATTGACATACAGCATTATGTTAGTTTCAGGTGTAGAACATAATTCAACATTCGTATATATTGTAAGGTAAACATGTGACTTTCATTGTTGGTTATAGTAATAATAAATTTGCAGTAAATTAAATAATTTCAAAAGCAAATGAGTAAAATAAATTATCTTATCTATGGTAAGGTTGTGTGCTTAGATGTTCAGTCATGTCTGACTCTTTGCAACCCCACGGGCTGTAGTCCACGAGGCTCCTCTGTCCATGGGATTCTCCAGGTAAGAATACTAGAGTGGGTTGCCATGCCCTCCTCCAGGGGATCTTCCCAATCCAGGGATCTAAACCAGGTCTCCCACACTGGAGGCAGATTCTTTACTATCTGAGCCACTAGGGAAGACCAGTAAGGTATTATGCAGACAATAAAGTAGCAAATTTGAAGTCCACTGAATGCCACAAAAGAGCATGTAAATAAGTGGAGGAGTATAGCATGACTTAGATGTTTTAAGTATATTTTAATAAATCAAAGATGAAACATAATAATAATCAGTGTTCAAGGGCTTATCTATAACCACAAGCATTGAGATTTTATGTAAGTTACCCTCTAACAATTTGTTTTAAATGATTATTTTATTTTTAAAGAAATATTTATCATGCTAGTTAATAACATATTTTAAAATATGGCATGCTGCAGGCATCCATCAGCCTGCCCCAGCACTGCTCCACACCACCGCTTCCATCCTACAAGACAGGGGTTCTGAGGTTTAAGAGGTTATGAACCTGGACTCCAGAGTCAGTCTGCTTGATGTCCTATCCTGCCTCAGACATTTATCACTGTATACACCTGGGGACTCTGTGTGTTATATGTAATCTAACTACTCTGTTAGAGCGGAAAAACATTATTATTCCCATTATACAGATAAGGAAAAGAGTTATGGCATTTTCTAAAAGTTTACCAGAAAGAGAAAAGATTCTAAAGAGAAAGCAAATATCAGATACTACCACATATATGTGGAATCTGGAAAAATGATACAGATGAATCTATTTCCAGGGAAGGAACAGAGATGCAGATGTTAAGAATTGACACGTGGACACAGAAGGGTAAGGGGAGGGTGGAACAAACTGGGAGATTAGGATGGATGCTTATACACTACCATGTGCGAAATAGCTAGTGGGGACTTGCTATTCAGCAGGAACCTCACAGGGAGCTGAGCCGAGTGCTCTGGGATGATCTGGAGGGGTGGGCTGGCAGGAGGTAGTGGGAGGTCCAAGAGGGAAGGGATACATGTATACATATAATTGATTCCTTGTACAGCAGAAATGAACACAACAGTGTGAGGTAACTAAATCCCAATAAAAAATACTTTAAAAGTTTGGCAGATTGTCTAGCTTTAAAATAATAACAGCTAGCATTTACTGCATATTTACTATTTCCTGGCTTCTCATCTCGCCTTGTTTTCCGCCCTTCCTTACTTCAGAGGCCTCTCCCTCGTCTGATCGCCTTACTTGGACACTTGGGTTGGGGACCCTGTCCTGTCATCATGTCAAGCCCCAGATGCTTCACTGGGATCCCACACACTAAGCCTGCACATGTGGTAGGGTGGTGGCTGTCATTGGCTCTTTCCCCTCACCATGGCAGCAGAGGTCTTGGTATTTCTGGTCTCCACATGGCTCTCCAACAACCTCTCCCCTAGCTCATAAGATACAGCCTACATATGCATTTGGTTGTCTGGTAGCCAGCCGTATACATTTGATATATTCAGATGTGTAGTATACAACCCTCCACTTGTACCATCACACTGGACTCTACAAATATTATTTTTTGTGTTGGGAACAAAAAGATGGAGGAAAACAGTTCGAGTGAATAAAAGAACCAATAGGATCATAATGCTTTAGTAATACTCTATTGTGCCTCCATGATTTGACTGCATAGCTGAAGGAATTACAACAATCACAGCAGCTTTGACTGGTCCTCTCTGGAAATTGCTTTCTGCTAAAGAGAGCTGTTGGGTTTCCCAAGTGGCACAGCGGTCAAGAATCCATCTGCCACTGCAGGAAGACAAGTTTGATCCCTGGGTCAGGAAGATACCCTGGAGGAGGAAATGGCAACCCATTCAAATAACCCTGCCTGGAAAATTGCATGGAGAGTGGAACCTGGCAGGCTACAATCCATGGGGTCTGCAGCTGCTGCTGCTGCTGCTGCTGCTAAGTCACTTCAGTCGTGTCCAACTCTGCGACCCCATAAATGGCAGCCCACCAGGCTCCCCATCCCTGGGATTCTCCAGGCAAGAACACTGGAGTGGGTTGCCATTTCCTTGAGTTGGATACAACTGAGCAACTGAGCATGAGCATGAGCAAAGGGAACTGTCTCCCCAAAAGGAGAGACTCTCATCTCAATTTAGGACAACTCAGAAGGGTCCTCTGAGGTCTAGAGCTCCCAGTGGGGTTGGCAGAGACCTTGTGACCGCTTTGCACCGAGACTTCTCACTCTGCCCAATCTAGTTTCCTTGTGGACACCGAGACTGCTTACCAACAATCTGCCTTCATGTTCGTTTCTGTCTCACAGTCACTTCCCTGCTAACCAACCAGCCACAATGTTTATAATTATTATTTTACTATTTAGCTTGTTCCAGGCATTTCCCATAAATCATTTCATTCAATTCTCACAGCTCTCTGATGTAGTAGGTGTGCTTTCTAATAGTCATTTTTTTTTAATGCTGAAGCTGAAAGTTACTCAGTCCATATGGCTGAGTAACTGAAGGCTATACGTTTAATAGGGGAGTAAGGGCTTGCACTATTAATTAGCTTTTAGACCTCTCTTTACCTATGTAGGCATTCCTTAGAATTTGAAATGATATTTTCATTCACGATTCACTTATTCATCTACCTTTTTTTAATGCCAATCAACTGTAAGGGAGAGAATTAATCTGGATCCATTCAAGACTGTGCTTTGAAAAAGTCCCACTGGACTACCAGGCAATTCCCTGAAAAAGTTCATGTAGCTATCATTTCCATAATTTGTATAACAGGAAAGAAAGTAGGACAGGATGCTGACAATATCCAAGAAGGAAAAAAAAATGCTGTGTTTAAAAAGTAGGAAAACACCAGTTCTTTTCACTAGGTCCTGTGCAGAGTCTTATCATGCAAGTGTCCTTTGACACCCTAAAGCTGGGGTTTGGTAGAAGGTTGGTAGTAAGAGCATACTGTGCTGATAAAACAAAAACCCATGGACTCACATGGGTAGTAGACTGACTCTCAGGCTGACATAAGTCCTAAATGAACTATCTTTTTTCCTAATTATGCTTCCTTAATAACCTGCATAACCAAACAATTGTTACTTTTTTTGTGTGTGTATGGGAGGGAAGGAGTAGGGCAATGTTAGGGTGATAATTTAGAGATTTCCAAGGGATATTGTATCTGAAAATTCTTTCTAGGAATTAGTATAGGTGAGTAAAACTTTTTTAGCAGCTCCTGTGCATAATAAGTCTTCTTATTCTGGCCTCAGAGCCCAAACTTAAAACATTCCTTCTGTTTGGAGGCATCCTTAATCTCATCCTAATAATTCCAACTCTTCCTCAAGAGGAGTGATGTTAAGCAAATTCTTGAAGGCTATCATCCTTGGTTAGGAGAAGGCAATGGCGCCCCACTCCAGTACTCTTGCCTGGAAAATCCCATGGACAGAGGAGCCTGGTAGGCTACAGTCCATGGGGTCACTAAGAGTCGGACACGGCTGAGTGACTTCACTTTCACTTTTCACTTTCATGCATTGGAGAAGGAAATGGCAACCCACTCCAGTGTTCTTGCCTGGAGAATCCCAGGGACAGGGGAGCCTGTTGGGCTGCCGTCTATGGGGTCTCACAGTCGGACATGACTGAAGCGGCTTAGCAGCAGCTGCAGCATCATCCTTGGTTACTCCCTCCATGATCCAGTTAGGTTAATCATCCTTGCTTTGTATAGCTTGTACTGTTCCCATTACACAAGTGTTTGGAATTAAAGGGCTAGATCCTGTTTCCCCAGCTTCATTCTCAAATTGTTATATTTCTCAGGGCTTCAACCTCCTCATCTATAAAATGGGAATACATCCTCCTATCCTAGAGGACAGCTGTAATTATTTTAATTGCTTCTAGTAAATTCCTAGCCAGGGTAGTCTTGTGAAATTTTAACTCTCTTCCTTCTGCACATAATTTAAAATCTTTTTTTTATGGAAAGGATGGTCTGGGAAGACCAGTTTAACCTTTGCAATCCAATCCCTTCTCAGCTTTCAAGTGGGGAGCAGTTAATAACTGCTTCAGCTCTGCCCAATGCCCGACTCTTGCCCCTGTTCCTCTATAGACAATAGGGCAGCCTGAGGGATACCACTGGTCAATAACTGCCTTTTTCTGGGAGGGAGTTAATAAAGGGACAGCTTAATGCTCTTGCTGATGAGGAAGTTTGGGTTCTTACTGCCTTAAGGACCTGGCAGTTTAAAAAAAGAGAGAAAGAGACAGAGAGAGACATTAAAAATGAAGAATACAGGTTCATCCAACCAGGTCCCTCCTATCCAAGAAAGAAGCCTGGGAAAGCTACCCCAAACTCCTGGCTCCTTCCCAGCTTCTGAAAAACCCTCACAGGTTCAAGATGTCCTAGTGAGTGTTCACTGAAGTCTAACACTTGGTCTTAAACCTACTGGCTTTGCAGAGGGCTCAGTGTGCAATTGGATGCAGTCAGAAGCAAACTGGAAAACAACAGCTTTCAACACCAGAGAAAATGATACGCCATTCAACAAAAGTCCCCTATCATCCGCTTTGAGATTGGAAATGAGGTGGGGAGCGGTTTCCCGAATACTGTATATTACTGAGCAGATGTATAAGAATCAAAGGGAAAATGGTTGCCAGGGAGACAGGACACTCATGCCAACTCTGTCGCAGACTCATCATAAAACGTCTCCAGGGGGCATTGCATAGCCACAAGCACAGACAGGAACACAGCCAAGCCAGGGATCCAGATGTTGCCCTTGGAACCAGGCGCCATTTCGGGAGCTGTCATCTGCCTTCTGCCAAACAGAATGTGTGTGGCCACATCTGCTCACCTCAGAAAGTTAACACACATTAAAAGCAGAGGAAAGGTTGCCATTAAGTAACAATTTGGCACCGTGCATGAGGAAGGTAGTAAATATTAGATAACTCTTCTGTTAACCCTAAGCTCATTCTTCACTGTTCTTTCCTCACTCATAATTTATGGATATCCTCTCTCTCATTAATTCCATTCTGTTCATCTGAAAACAATCTTGTTTGCAAATAATACCTGAGTAATTTACAATCTACCTAAGTGCATATAATAGCGAAGGAGAAAGTAAGTTGGAATGAACTAGTGTCTCCAATTAACTCCACAAAATGCAGCTTCTACTTTACAGCTCTTAGAGAAGACATGATATACATTTGTCTCTGAGACTCTGCCACTAAATTGCTATCTCCAGTACAAAGAGTGGATGACAACAAGGTATTTTCCAAGTGTCTATGTTCAGTTTCATCTACTCTCACTTGGAATGATGAGACTTTTGAACAATAAGTTACGTTATTTTAACAGCCCAAGAACTTTTTTATGACCAGAGAAAAGTTCAATGAGGCATAGTTTAAATGTGTGCTGTACCTGATTCTGTATATATGTCTAGCATTTTCATAGCTTACAAGACGTTTCCACTTTTGCATGTTCTTCTCAACCTATCTCTAGCAGTTGGTTAGAACAGGTACTATGCATTTTTCTAAGTTGAAGATACTGCAGCCAGAGAAATTTAAAGGTTTCTTCAAAGTCAAGTCAAGGCAGTAATAAGAGAAAGACTTATGATGAGACTACCGTAAGCATATTGCTGATCTTAAACTTTTTGTTTTCTTCACCAACATTACTACCCTTAGATTTTGAGGAACAAAGATCAATACATCTTTCTAACCTACATAAGAATGGCAAGAAATTGGCTGGTTGTATTGATTTAGATCCTCTACCTTCCTTCCAGGAAGTTGTTACTTCCTGTTGTTGCATAATAAATTGCCACCAATTTAGAAGCTTGAAACAATATCTATTTATTTTTTCGAAACTCCTGCGGGTCGGGAGTCCAGATGTAGCCTGCCTGAGCTGAGTCTTCTGAGGCAGAGATCAGGGCTGCATTCTGGAGGCTCTGAATATGAACTTTAAGCTCAATCAGATTGTAGGAGTCCAGTCCTTTGAAGAAGGTGAAAGTGGTGCTGGAGAACTCCGTTTCATGTCTGGCTGTTGGCTGGGGGCCACCCTCATCTCTTTTTGTCCCATCCTCATTCAAAGAACATATCAAACCCCTGTTAGCCTTCAGATTCCTTTGTCTCTTCTTCTGCCTCTCAAGTCTGCCTTTTAAGTCTCATGAGTTTAGATTTGGCTCAACTGGATAAACTCCATGTCCCAAGGTTAACTGACTTCAGGCTTTAATTACAGCTGCAGGCTCCCAGCTGTACCTAGATTGGTGTTTGATTGAATAACCAGGGTTGAAGAATCCTGGATGGACAAGGGCATCTGTAGAATTCTATTAGCACACCACTCAAAATGTGGTCCTCAGACCAGCAGTATCAGCACCAAGGAACTTGTTGGAAATGCAGAGTCTCAGGTTTCACCTCAGATCTCTGAAACAACTGTGTTAATCTCCAGGAGATTCATATGCATACAAATAAGAAGCACTTGTTTACGCTGCTGTTAACTCCCCCCACTCTGCCCCATTTCTCTTTTTGTAGCAGACACTGGGTTGTCAGGCCACTCAGTGTTTTGTTCAATCTTGTGAATGTTTCTTCTCTCCCTTTCTGACATGGAGAAAGCGGGTCAGATAAGGCCAAAGGCAACTTTATGGATCATAGCCTGAAAGTACAAGCAGAACATGGAAGGACAGGATTTTTTTTTTTTTTTTGAGAGCATTTGCAATGGAGCTTTTGATGGTTTATTAATTCTTTGCCTTTAGCATTCTTGGTGGCACTTCTTGGCTGCTGACAGTGGACAATCTTGAGACTATTATGGAATCTTTTAGTGTTTGTTTATGGTGCACAGCTGAAATGTTTGAAACTTTAAATGAAAATAGATCCCACTGCAGAGTAAGGATAATTAGAAGACAAAAATCAATTTTGTTTCAGATGGAGGGAATTATACACCATCTGACTGTTATGATATGCTGCATTATTTAGAATGTATATCACAGGGGGTCAGCTTTCCACGAGTGCATATTGATTTCATGTCCACTTAGCTACAGAGATGGGACCAGGAGGAAATCCAAGCACCACTGGCCAAGGGTTTTAAACATATGTTCAGCTCCCCAGCACTAATCAACATTACCAGGAGTCTGTTGAAACAATGGACTCCACCTCCATTTGGTGCCAGCATGCCCACAGTATGGCAAGTCCTCAATTCTTGGTATAATGCAGGTTAATGTAAAGTGGATGTGTTGTAGGAAGGGGGACCCACTCCAGAGCCACAAGAGTGGGCTCTTGTCTAACACTTGGATAAGAATTGTCTGAGGATTCGCGAGCTAAGAAAGCAAGAGACTTTATTGGACAGGGTACCTGGGCAGAGAGCAGCAGGGTAAGGTTACCCAGGAGAATTGCTCTGCCTTATGGCTCCCAGTCTTGGGTTTTATGGTGATGGGATTAATTTCTAGGTTGTCTTTGGTCAGTCATTCTGACTCAGGGTCCTTCTGGTGGCATATGCATTGCTCAGCCAAGATGGATGTCAATAAGGATCCTGGGAGGCGGTCAGACACATGGTGTCTCTCTTTGGCCTTTCCTGAACTCTTCCGGTTGGTGGTGGCTCATTAGCTCTGTCTTCACACAAATGGTTGCTACGGTTCCTGGCCAGGGTGGGCAGTTTCAGTCAGTGTGTGTCCCCTAACAGATGTAAGGAGAGACTAACCAGACCAAAGTTCTACTGGAACTCCTGTAGTTAACGGCAAAACGAACAGCTGCTGAGAAAAAAGGGAAGGTCTAGATCAGGAAGTGCATGAATTTCGTAGGTGACTGTAGGTATATTTGGAGAGAGGGCTAGAGGGAGGCAAAGAATGCAAGAAGAAGCTACAAGACCCTTTTAAACTCAGAGCCAGAAGAATCTAGAATACATTTGAAGAAGGGATGTAATTCACATAATATATGCCATGAAAGATTACATATTACATTACATTTAAACTGCATCCGGTATATAATAGCTATGCTATTGTTGTTTGTTTGTTTCCATGTTTTACATGGAGCATAATGTAAAATTTCTTTTTTGATGTCTGACTTTCTCCCTAACGGTAATGTGTCCAACACTGAAATAGGAGTATCGTGGCTCAGACAGTAAAGCGTCTGTCTACAATGCGGGAGACCTGGGTTCAGTCCCTGGGTCGGTAAGATCCCCTGGAGAAGGAAATGACAACCCACTCCAGTACTATTGCCTGGAAAATCCCATGGACAGAGGAGCCTGGTAGGCTACAGTCCATGGGGTCGCTGAGGGTTGGACACGACTGAGCAACTTCACTTTCTTTCTTTCACATTTATAGTACTGATATTAGTGAACTAATAGTATTACATTTAATAAGCATGCACTGAGTTAGGGTTAGGATTAGCTCCAATGCTTTGGCCGCCTGATATTGCAAAGAGCTGACTCACTGGAAAAAACCCTGATGCTGGGAAAGATTGAAGGCAGGAGGAGAAAGGGATGACAAAAGATGAGATGGTTGGATGTCATTGCCTACTCAATGGAAGTGAGTTTGAGCAAACTCCGGAAGGTGGCATGCTGTAGTCCACAGGGTTGCAGAGTCAGACACGACTTAGTGACTGAACATCAATTGAGTACCATCTCTTTGCCAGATGCCATGCCAAGTGCTTTGAATATAAAAATGTATGTCATTCCTTCAAGAAGCTTTCTGTTTGGAGATATAGTCCAGAATGCAGACAATTGTAAGATTGTATGATGTGAGTACTAAAAAGTACATGGAAATTGCTACATGACCACACGAGGAATGGCCACACATAGGAGAAGTAACTGGATAGAATGGGTAAGTCTTCAGAGAAGTGAGGACATTCTGATGTGGACAGAATGGACAACAAAAGCTCATCCAACAGAGAGAGAAGAGGGATTCTTTGCAAAGTAAAATTAGTAGGTTAAAAAATATACAAAAAATAAGTGTATGTATTGGCATGGATGAGTTGTGACAACTCTATAAATCAGGCAGCGGGTGAACATACCTGTTTTATAAGAAACAAAATTTGAAGAAAAAGAAATAGAAAAGGCTAAATGATTGTAATGCTTGATAAGTTACACTATAAATTCTATTACTATACAAATAGCCTGCTCATTGTCTCAGGATTATACGCTCATCCCATTGGACAATAAGAAGCAGTCTTGTCCACATTTTACAGATGCAAAAGTAGAGGCCCATGGAAATGAAATGATTTGCTCAGGGTTTTACAGCAAGTCCAGGTCAGGGACTCTATTTCTACCATTAACCATCAACCTCCCACAAAATGAAATTCTTCATTCTATTTTTTTCTGGCTGTTGTTTACTGGTTAATCCTCAAAGTTTGATTCTAGAATCTAGATGCATGAATTAAGACATGTGGGACAGAACACAGTGCCTGCTTCTGGCAATCAATTAATTGGCCTTTTTTTTTCCTCTTCTTTGATGAAACTACATTGGCAATACTCTCAAGTGAACTCCACTTGTTAAGCTGTGACACTATCAACCCCTCTGCTCTATTCTCCCAGCTCACTGACCAACTGCCTCCAAGCTAGAGCTCTACATCAGTCATCCTCAAAAAATGCCTTCACCAACCCTTTGTTCTAAAAGCTATAATATTTTATTAATAATAATAATCAACATTGATGAGAACTTAATGTGTGGCAACCTCCAGGCTAACCATTTTGCATATATTGTTTAATATTAAAAACAATCCCTCCAAGGTAGGCACTCTTATCATCTCTCTCTTTGGGTAATGGAATAAAAGCCTTGAGTGACAAGGTCAGGTTTATTTACACAGTATGAAAACCAGAGTCCTGATTCATACCAGTCTGTCTGTAATACACATGCTGTTAACCCCTAAGCTTATGCTGCCTCCTGCAGCAAGCCAGCAGTGAAAAAAAGTAAAAATAAGGAATATTTATTGAATACACAGAGGAGAAATGACACAGGTGATGAGCTGTGAACTTTCTCCTCCTTGGTTGTGACCTAGGCCAGGGAAGACAGAAGTGCATTCATGGAAAATTAAACTTTTGCCTTTAGGGAAATGCTGCATAGTATTTTCAGAAGGAAATAATTTATTTTTTCTGATTTTTCCTTTCTTCTCTTCTTTCCTTTTTTAATTCAGAATCTCAGAATCAATCGTTTTGCTTTCCTTGGCTAGAATCATTTTAGGGAATGAGTATCATCATCTCCATCATCAGCAGCAAATATGATCATTAGGCTTTAAATTGCCCTTACCCACTTGGTCGTTTCCTGGTGCAGTCAGATTAAACTTGCTTATTACATTACAAAATAGAATGTGTTAAGTTTGCTCAAGTTCAGCTCTGGAGTTTACATTAGAGTGCTGTGATTATATAGTATTTGGACTGAAGCTAAAATTGACATTTTCTTAGAATATAAAAAGATTAGATTAAACGGCTTCCCAAAATAAACAAAGACTAAGAAAATCCCAATCAGCTTAAAAGTCTGAAAATAGAACTTTGACATCACATGTGTAATTTATTATATGTGCAGTGGCTCCAGTGTCCAATTCATAACCACAGCAAGTGCTGCCCAGTGATAAAATTTGGTGCCCAAATCTATCAGCCCAAAGTCCTTGGGAATGTTCACAGCCGGTAGATATTCACCAGTACAGACCCAAAAGTAATTTACGGTAGATGCGAGGAGGTGACTTCTTGCTATTGGAACTATCAGTTCCTGTTTTGGTATTTCTTACTTCTTCCAATCTTGATTTTATATGTAAATTTAAAATTCCACCAGTTACAATCTTTCTTCCATAATAGTATGTTGTGGTGTAAAGGTTCTCAAACTAGCTGTTCAAATGCAGATTTCTGGGCCCCACCTCAGAGTTGCTATTGCTTTGGCCACGGGGCCCAGGTAGAGGTATTCCATGAATGACACTCCCTGAGTATGTGCAAACGCCTTCCTAGCTAGGAATCTATATCCACAGGTGAGTTTGCTACAGCTGATCCATGGATTACATTTTGAGAAACATATATGGAGAAAAAAGTAATGGTTTTGTTAGGGGAAGCACACTGATTGAAACCACCCACCCTGGCCAGGCACCATAGTAACCATTTGCATGAGTTGTTTTATGACAGGAGATCCTGGTAAGGAATAAGGAACTAATAAGCCACCACCGACTGGAAGAGTTCAGGAATGGTCGAAAGGAGACACCGCATGTCCGTCCACTTCCCAGAATCCCTCTTGCCAACATCCATCTTGGCTAAGTGATGCGCGGGCCACCAGGAAAGACCCTGAATTAGAATGATTGGCCAAAGACCACCTGGAAACTAATCCCATCACCATAAAACCTGAGATTGCGAGCCAGAGCTGTTCTCCTGGGTTCCCTTACCCTACAGCTCTCCACCCAGGTGCCCTTTCCCAATAAAATCTCTTGCTTTGTCAGCACGTGTGTCCCCTCAGACAATTCATTTCCGAGTGTTAGACAAGAGCCCAGTTTTGGGCCCTGGAAGAGGTCCCCCTTCCTGCAACAGCTTCATAGTCAAATAACTTGGATTTGAATCCTGAATTCTGGCTACCAAGGTTGAGATAGTCTCTTAAATCCCCAAGTAGACTCAAATTCATTTATAAAACAGATTTACCTGGCAGAGTTGTTTAGAAGATCAAAGTTAATATCTGTTCATCACCTTGCACTGTGCTTATACAGTCGGCTCTCCATATCCATGAGCCGGATGGAGAGGACTGACTGTTTTCACTGTACTATACCATTTGATACAAGGGACTTGAACATCTGTGGATCTTGGTATCCACAGGGGGTCCTGAAACCAATCCTTCATGAACATCTATGGACAACTCAATATGTCCTCAATGAAACAGTCTATTAAAAATGTTGTTAGTTAATAAAGTAAAAAATATGGATGGTGGCTAAAATAGCCAAATTATACAGTTCACAGTAGCATACTCTCTCATCTAAGACAAAAGAATGCATTCCACATCTCAACTGACTGTCGCCTTGCCCCAAACACTCACATCTGTGTACACTTATCAACTATGTTTTGGTGTCTAACAGACCATAGTGTCCATTCTGCTGGAAATGAGGAGACCTTTCCAAGAAGTTCCAATTCCACGAAGACCCACAAAATATTAATTCAAATCTAGCACTGACTGATTGAGAAGTGTTAACATGTTCATTGACTACTGGATTCCTTTTATAATTCTACATCCATCTTTACAAATCCTATTTACACCCTTTCTATCCTGGATAAAGGGTCTATAACTCAGAGGCTGTGAATCTGTTACCTAAGATACCTTATAATTTTTAAGAAAAAACATATTAAATGGAGGTTTTGACAATAGAAATTCATGACTATTCCTCTACTTTATTATTTTAAAGTCAGAGTTAATTACCATGACTAATTCACTTAACTGATTTCAATTTAATATAACAAATATTAAGAGGTGCCTATAAGCCACAGTTGATGCTAGCAGTCTATATATTCCAGGGGGAATAAGAAAACGTTGCCTCTGTTCATTGTGAGCAATCATCCTAGAAGGAGATACTGCATTAGGCATATTTCAACAAACACACATAATTAAACACATTTACCATAACTGTGGAAAATTACCATAGGATTTCAGGGATGGTAAGTCAGGAAGAACACATGCACTCTGAGAATGTCAGAAAGCAAGCCCTGTTATCAAGTGACAACATGAAGAGTTGCATGCGTGCTCAGTCATGTCTGACACTTTGCATCCCTATGGACTGTATCCCACCAGGCTCCTCCGTCCATTGAATTTTCCGAGCAAGGGTACTGGAGTAGGGTGCCATTTCCTCTTCCAGGGGATCTTTCCGACCCAGGGATCGAACCTATGTCTCCTGCATCTTCCACATTGGAAGCCAGGTTCTTTACCACTGAGGCACCTGGGGATCCTAGGCATCCCCTTAAGAGTTTTGTCACCTGGGAAGTAGATTTCATGGTAATTGTTGAAAGATCCTTCTTTTGTCACGAGTTAAGACAAAGAACATGCCATGCAAATATTTAGGACTGTGTTTTTAATCTCTATTGCAGATTTAACATTCCAAATTTATAAGCAATGTGGAGGAAAGGAAAACAAGAATGTTTAATTATCTTGCTTAGACTCTGTAAGTCTATATATTCTTTTCCTTAAAAAAAATCAAACAACATGAAATGGGGATATTTTAAAAAGTGATTTTCATGCTTAGCAAGAAAATTCTCTCTGGAGTGTCATCCAGGTATATACCTTAAAGTGATAGTAGCCTAAACACTTATCACCAAATTCAATTTAGCTACAGTCATTCAATAACGTGAATGGCATATCCTAATGGAGGAAAGTTAGAGAAATCTTAAATAGGAAATAATCTGATATCACATGTGTGCTCTTTTTCCTTCAGTATAACTTAAGACCTTTGAAAGCTCTAAGCTGCTGCATATCAATGAAGAATTTCTGACATTTTGAGATGGTAGAGTATAATTTATCCTGTTATCTTTGGTTGTTTGGAAATTGAAGATCTTACTTTAGAGCTTGAGTATGCATAAGGCTTAATTCATTTCAAGTATGTAGAGAGCCCACGTTCCTTATGGAGGAACACAAGCTCTATCACGATGCAACCCAAACCCTAACGGCTCACAACTTCTGCATCTTTTTTTAGAAACCGTGGAAGCACAGTTCCTAAAAGAAATCTTTTAGGAGCCTTGGTTCACAAATGCCTCCCACAGCCCCCTGGAAACAATCATGTGAGCATGCACACATACGATACCATCATCTGCAGGATTTTGAGTATGTGACCTTCCACGTTTCCAAGACATTGCATGTGACATTTCCTGTTCCTATAATGCCATTTCCCATCTTTTATTGGCTCAGAGAATTCAGATTTAGATTCAAAACTTAGCTTGGATTGTCACTCCTATAGTAACCATCCCTTCTTCCCACCAGATTCACAGGATTAATAATACCCTCCTTTGTGTCAACCCTGTATGAAACACCCATTTGTGTTACTCCATTCAACTGTGGTTCTGTGTTGCCAACTCAGGACTGGCTTCATGGGTGTGTGACCAGTCACTCCTTGCCACTTCCAGAAGAGGTTATACTTAGGAAGTAATATTCTGCAGTTGCCATTTTCAAATATTTAAAAAATTTTCCTTTGACTTTGTCCTTTCTAAAATGGGTTCATGGAGCTTGTGCTTGGGGCTTGGAGCCTCAGTTTATAGGTGGTCTTGCCTCCTACAGCCTCCCAGGAACATATTCTCAGCTGTCCATTCCCTCAGGTTCTGGGCCCCCAGCCCAGCACAGCCTCCCGCAACTCTGCCCTACCCCTACTATCTCCTTCAGCTCCCTACAAGTGTGGAAAAGCTTGGGGGGCGCATATCTTGTAGCCTGTTGGGAAGGGACAGGCAGGTAACTGTCCCACGTTGAACTGAGGGCACCACAGAGTATCTGGGTGATGAGTGGCCAGAAAAAAAAAAGGCTGCTCCTTGATGGGAGTGAGCCTCTGTTAGCTACATCCAGGTACCTAGCATCTCTGGTGCACAGGTTTAAAGATCCTTGGGGAGTCCATCCATCGGCCATGGTTGGGGTGATGGGCTCATGAGGAAGGGGAAATGCTTACCTCAACTACGCAAACCCGTCCCTGGCTAGGACACTTGGAAGGAGTCTGCAGCTGGCAGGAGGGGACCTGTCATAGAACCTACCCGTTACAGTCCTCTCTGGCTCCAGAGTACCCTCCTGCTCCAGAATGGAGCTCTCCCTTTGATCCATGGGGACTATTCCTTGTCTGCTTCCAAGCTTCTGGGACTTAGTTTGCATCTGTCTTTTCTGGCAAGTTCAAGGCACCCTTCAGGGACAAGCCATGTAATAAAAGTGTATAATTTTTCTATTTCTGCAGAAGGCTTACATGCTTGATATTTGCATTTAAAACTGTCACTACACAATATAAAAATGAACGAGAAAATTAGTGCTAATAATTTAAGGTTTTAATATTTCTTTACTTAGAAAGGCATTTGCTAGCAAAGTTGTTTTTTTTTTTAAAAGACAAGTTGAAAGGGAGAGACCATGGAAAAGAAGAAAAATCTTTGTATCTTTAATTGTACATGTTCCTGTTTTTCGAACAAAGGAACCCACATTTTCATCTTTTACTGGGACATGCAAATTTTCTGGCCAGCCCTGTTCCTACCTGAAATTGACTTCCTCAAGAATAGAGCCCAGGCTGTTTCATTTTGCTCTTCTGTTTCTAATATAATATCTGGCATTTGTCAGGTATACAAAACTACTTTTTGAGGTAATTTATATGAATTTGTTATATGTGTATGAGCTTGTATCTATATAATACCTAAATATCTATATATTTCTGTCTTTATATTTGTATACTCTAAGTTAACATAAATATATACTGTAATATGTGATGATACATGCAGCAGATAGATATAAACGACTCAGAAAACTGCTTTTGGACATTTTGGTCGTTCAGTTGTTACTCTTTACTGAGACACTACTGGTTCAATCTCTCCAAATTTAAAAGACCATTAATCCAAATGATAATTTAATCAATATCATATTAAGAAGCTATAAAAACCAAATTCATATCAGGTAAGCAGATTCATAGCACTATAAGCATTCAGAATGCGCCTAGTGTCAGCACATTTCTATGAGAAATGAATTCCTGTTTCCACCACACAGAACTCACTTAGGAAAATCTCGGACTGACTTTTTCCCATTGTTTATACTTTGATTCACTGTGAAAGCAAAGATGAATATGAATACTCTTACAATTTTTGGTTTGTCTACTTTCTAAGTGCTTATCATTTTTTAAACACCTGTGGCTAAATGCAGACAAAACAGAATTTGGGATAAGCAGATGTCTTTTAATATGAATTTTTCCAGAACATTAGGTTCTAAATAGCTCATTTTTTCTGCAAGCAACACTTTCATTTATTTAAAAAGTAGGAACTATGCTTAATGGTGCATGGGTATAGACACATAAAGTTGCATAAGTAGATATACATACAGGTAGTCAACTATACACACCAATCACACACACATAAATGCATCTGTGTACAAAGAGACACACAGTTATCTGCACAGGCACACAAATACATTCTGGATTAACAGGTGCACACATATCAGCATGTACATACACACCGATGCAAACACATACGCACATACAGGCAGACACACATATAGGCAGACACACACAGATCTCTATATACAGAGACAAGATCACACTTGCAGAGACTTATGCACACAAATACACATCCATATGCATGTACACAGCTCGTATACACAAACTCATGTGTATACAAACACACAGGAACATATACATATACTCATGGATACAGGCATGTGTACAGATATAACCTCATGCATATGCAGATTCACAATTACCCACACAGAGACTTGAACTTCTTCTGCTGTTTCCCTTGGGAACTGAACAGAATTGTTTGGAATTAAAGATGGCTCCATGGTAAAGACTCCACCTGCAATGCAGGAGACCCAGTTTCGATCCCTCGGTCAGGAAGATACCCTGGGGAAGGAAATGGCAACTCATTCCAGCATCATTGCCTGGGAAATTCCATGGATGGAGGAACCTGGTGAGCTACAGTCCACGGTGTTACAAAGGGTCAGACATGACTTACTAACTAAACAACAACAAAAAGATGAAATCTTGATGGGATTCTTTAACAAAAGGAGAGATGTAAAAGAAAAAGAAAAGTAAAAAAACACAAAATCACTTCCTATACAAAATCTATACCCCCAAAAAAAGCCATTACCCTTGTATCTCTCCAATAAATAAGGAACCTTAGCTAAACATCCTACATGTCAGGTTCTATTGAGTGCCATAGTTCACACGAAGCATGCATCATTTTGACATGGATGAGTACACGAGCCTTTGTTTTATTTTTCTAATACATTGTAAATTCATTGCACAATTACAGCAGTAACCATGGTGTGTCATTAAAGTTCAGAGAAGGTACTAATAACTTTAAGGAAGTAAAGATATGTGCCACTAGAAAACTGGACAGCTGCATGTAAGTCAATGAAGTTAGAACACACCCTCACTCCATACACAAAAATGAACTCAAAATGGCTTAAACATTTAAAGACAAGACATCATAAATTTCTAGAAGAGAACATTTGGCAAAACATTCTCTGACATAAATTGTACGAATATTTTCTTAGTTCACCCTCCCAAGGCAATAGAAATAAAAGCAAAAATAAACAAACAAAGCCTAATCAAATTTATAGGTTTTGGTACGAGAAAGGAAGCCATAAACAAAATGAAAATACAACCTATGGACTGAGAGAAAATATTTGCAAATGATGCTACTGACAAAAGTCTGATTTCTAAAATATATAAACAGCTCATATAACTTAGTATCAAAAACCAAAAAAACAATCAAAAAGTGGGAAGAAGATCTCAATAGACATTTCCTCAAAGAAAATACAGATGATCAATAAGCACAGGAAGATATGCTCAACACCACATCAGAGAAAGGCAAATCAAAACTACAATGAGTTATCACTTCACACCGGTCAAAATGGCCAGCACTGAAAAGTCTACAAACAGTGAATGCTGGAGAGAGTGTAGGAAAAAAGGGAACACTCCAACACTGTTGGTGGGAATGCAATTAGGCGCAAACACTATTGAAAACAGTATGCATGTATGCATGGTCAGTTGCTTCACTTGTGTCCAACTCTTGGTGGCCCTATGGACTGTAGCCCACCAGGCTCCTCTTCAGTGGGGTTCTCCAGGCAAGAATACTAGAGTGGGCCACCATGCCTTCCTCCAGGGGATCTTCCCAACCCAGGGATTAAACCTGCATCTCTTATGTCTCCTGCATTGGCAGGCAGGTTCTTTACCACTAGCGCCACCTGGGAAGCCCACTGAAAATGGTACAGAGATTCCTCACTCCTGGGTGTGTGTACAGAAAAGATGAAAACTCTAATTCAAAAAGATATATTCATCTTAACGTTCATAGCATCACTATTTACAATAGCTTAGACATGGAAGCAACCTAACCTTCTTTGACAGATAAATGGATAAAGAAAATTTGACATGCATATACAATGGAATGTTACTCAACCATAAAAAAGAATACAATTATGCCAGTTTCACCAATATGGATGGACCTAGAGATTATCATACAAAGTGAAGTCAGACAAAGGCAGATATCACATGATACCACTTACATGTGGAATCTAAAATATGATACAAATGACCTCATTTACAAAAGAGAAACAGATTCACAGACATTAAAAAAAAATGTATGGTTACTAAAAGGGGAAGGGGAAGAGGGATAAATTAGGAGCTTGGGATTAGCAGATAAAAATCACTATATATAAAACAGATAAACACAAGGTCCTACTGTATAGCACAAGGATGTGAAAAAGTGTGTGTGTGTGTGTGTGTGTGTAAACTGAATCACTTTGTTGTATACAAGAAACTAGCAAAACACTGTAAATCAACTATACTTCAATACAAAATATATTCCACATAAGCCCTTTTTTCCTCCACTTCACTCTATGTATCTGTGTGTGCTTCCAAATCGAAAGACAATTGCTTATTTTGAGAAACTGCTAAATATCTGTCTTCCCTCTGATTGCCCTCTTCCTGTGTTCCCCCTTGTCTTTACTATTTGCATTTGTTTCTGGCCTTGTTTTGTGGGGGTGTCTGTATGGGTGTATGCCTCTTTTTACTTCACTCTGTTTATTTTCTGGGGAGGTCCAACATTTAACAGGAGAAGCTTAACATAATTCAGTAATTAGATGTCAATGTCACAATATAATTTTAAATAAGAATATGTAGATTATGAGCAGACTTCTGATGAGATGGATGGATTAAAAAGCACAGCAAAGAGGTCACTGTCATCTCGCGGGTCTCCCTTCTCCCTGTGATTTGTAGAGCATCAGATGTGAGTTCAAGAAGAGAGAACGGCGTTGGGTATTATAGAAGGCTGTCACTGTGATCATGTGGATTGTGGTTTCTGCTACTCAACAATGTAAACTCTGTTCAGTTCTCTAACCAGTGAAATACACACACGCACACACACACACACACACACACACACACAGAATTCCTCTTCTAACTTATAACATGGGAACAGTAATTAGCTCTTTAATGGAGTTGCTCTAAGATCACATTTATCTGTAACTGTATATGGAATTAAATATGTTCTTTGATCTAAAACATTTATCAACAATCCTTAGCCTTTGAAACTTTAAATAAAGTTTATAAAATGTTTAATTATTAAAATACATATTTTCCATACTAAATTGCAGTGGTTAAAAATTCTTCTAAGATTCTCTTTGGTTATCCATCCTTAATTTTAAGATAGAAAATCTGGGAGTAAAGGTAATTACTTTCTATATTTTTGCTTTTGCCAGATTGTATTTACATAATGGCACGCATGTACATACCTACTCTACTTTTCAGTATCAATAGGATTCTCATTCAACCAGTAGCAATTAAGTGCTAACAATGTGTCAAACATTTCCTTTACTTTCTGAGGTTGTCCAGGTCATTTAATGAGGAAAGATACCTGTATTATCCTGCTAACCTAACAGGTGAAAAAACTGAAATGCAAAGATATTATATTTGTGGTATCTCCCACCTATCTATCCAGGCAAATCTCCTTTCATCATAATTTACCCCCAGTTTTGTCTCCTACCCCAATTTGCATACACATATACCCATATACTCTATCTATCTGCCCCTGTGGCCTTCTCATACTTAGAACAAGTGAGGACACTGTCAATGGCTCCTTGCTCTGTCTTAAATCTGCTGCCACTTGAAAATCTCTCACTAATTAACTCTACGCATCAGAAGAAATGCTGGAAATGACCTCCACTTCTGTGAGGCAAATTTGACTCACATAGGCAAATATTGGTTCTCAATGAGCTCAGTTCAGTCACTGAGTCATGTTCAATTCTTTGCAACCCAATGGACCGCAGCACTCCAGGCTTCCCTGTCCATCACCAACTCCCAAAGCTTGCTCAAACTCATGTCCATTGAGTCAGTGATTAAATCCAACCATCTCATCCTGTCAACCCCTTCTTCTCCTGCATTCAATCTCTCCCAGCATCAGGTTCTTTTCCAGTGAGTCATTTCTTCATATCAGGCCAAAGTATTGGAGCTTCAGCTTCAGCATCAGTCCTTCCAATGAATATTCAGGACTGATTTCCTTTAGGATTGATTGGTTTGATCTCCTTGCTGTCCAAGGGACTCTCAAGAGTCTTCTCTAACACCACAGTTCAAAAGCATCAATTCTTCAGTGCTCAGCTTTCTTTATGGTCCAACTCTCACACCCATACATGACTACTGGAAAAACCATAGGCTTTGACTAGATGGACCTTTGTCAGCAAAGTAATGTCTCTGGTTTTTAATATGCTGTCTAGGTTGGTCATAACTTTTCTTCCAAGGAGCAAACATCTTTTAATTTCATGATTGCAGTCACCATCTCCAGTGATTTTGGAGCCCAAGAAAGTAAAGTCTGTCACCATTTCCATTGTTTGTCCATTTATTTGCCATGGAGTGATGGGACCAGATGCCATGATCTTCGTTTTCTGCAAGTTGAGTTTTAAGGCAGCTTTTTCACTCTCTTCTTTCAATTTCACCAAGAGGCTCTTTAGTTCCTCTTCACTTTCTGCCATAAGGGTGGTGTCATATGCATATCTGAGGTTATTTATATTTCTCCCAGCAATCTTGATTTCAGATTGTGCTTCATCCAGTCTGACATTTCACATGACAGGCTCTGCATAGAAGTTAATTAACCAGGGTGACAATATACAGCCTTGACGTACTCCTTTCCCAATTTGGAACCAGTCTGTTGTTCCATGTCCGGTTCTAACTGTTGCATCTTGACTTGCATACAGATATCTCAGGAGGTAGGTAAGGTGGTCTGGTATTCCCAGCTCTTGAAGAATTTTCCACAGCTTGTTGTGATCTACTCAGTTAAAGGCTTTGGCATAGTCAATAAAACAGAAGTAGATGTTTTTTTGGAACTCTCTTCCTTGTTCTATGATCCAACGGATGTTAGAAATTTGATCTCTGGTTCCAATGCCTTTTCTAAATTCAGCTTGAACATCTGGAAGTTCACAGTTCACGTACTGTTGAAGCCTGGCTTGGAGAATTTTGAACATTGCCTTGCTAGCATGTGAGATGAGTGCAATGGTGCCATAGTTATTTGAGCATTCTTTGGCATTGCCTTTGAGATTGGAATGAAAACTGACAATTTCCAGGCCTGTGGCCACTGCTGAGTTTTCCAGGTTTGCTGGTATAATGAGTACAGCACTTTCACAGCATCATCTTCCCGGATTTGAAATAGCTCAACTGGAATTCCATCACCTCCACTAGCTTTGTTTGTAGTGATGTTTCCTAAAGCCCTCTTGCATTTGCATTCCAGGATATCTGGCTCTAGGTGAGCGATCACATTAGCTAGATGATGAAGATCTTTTCTGTACAGTTCTTCTATGTATTCTTGCCACCTCTTCTTAATATCTTCTGCTTCTGTTAGGTCCATATAATTTCTGTCCTTTATTTTGCCCATTTTTGCATGAAATATTTCCTTGGTATCTCTAAGTTTCTTGAAGAGATCTCTAGTTTTTCCCATTCTATTGTTTTCCTCTATTTCTTTGCATTGATCACTGAGGAAGGCTTTCTTATCTCTCCTTGCTATTCTTTGGAACTTTGCATTCAAATGGGTATATCTTTCCTTTTCTCTTTTGCCTTTAGCTTCTCTTATTTTGTCAGCTATTTCTAAGTTCTCCTCTGACAACCATTTTGCCTTTTTGCATTTCTTTTTCTTTGGGATATACTTGATCAGTACCTCCTGTACAATGTCACAGATCTCCGTCCATAGTTCTTTAGGCACTCTCTCTATCAGACATGGTTCTCCATCTCCAAGGAACATTCCTCCTTACCGTAATTCTGCCTCTTATCCAATTTCCCTTCTCATAGAAATTATCTGTAACCATGATTGTCCTCCCCAATAGACTAAGTTTCTTGAAATCAAGGACATATCAGGATATATACTTAAGGTGCATTCTAAATAAACCAATGCTATACCAAGGTCACAGAAGTGTAACTCAAGCTTGCGACTTTTTAGTTTTGTTTTAATAGATATAGCAGAGCAACCTTGATATCGAATTCTTATACTGACTTCTTCTTTTCCAAATAATGTTTTCTCTCCACTAAAAGGGACTTACTGTTAGGAGAAGAAAGCGTCTCTGGCCTCATAATAATTCTCCACATGCTGGAGGAGTTTGTGATAAGGTCCTGGATCGCATGTAATATTACTGACCTTTACTGCCTCTATTCTGAACATCCACAGGAACTGTCTACAGAATGAGAGCAACTCAAAATAGAATTCTATTCATTTAGTTCCAATGTACACTTTAGAGGGTTAGTTCCTAGTAGCATTCAACTTGTCATTTTCTGGCTTTCTTTCCCAAATAATGATTACTTACTCATGTTAGTGCATAAATAAACAGAATGATTAAAGAGTAAAATGACATCTCTTTCTTTTTCTTATCTAAGCACTAACAAATTCTAAATCATGGCTTTACATTTAATCTATTGTTTTAATATTATTGGGAGACAGAACTTGAGATTATTGGTAAATTCACAAGTATTCCCCTTACAGTACAGATTTCTTGATATTTAGGTTAATCAGGTGACATATGACCAGGGTAGACTTGACCCAAGATGTACTAATAACTCCCTGCTATCTACAGAGGTTGGTTCAAACTACTGGCATGAAACTCTAGCCAGGTTAATTATGTCCTCTTCTCCCTGGAGAGAAAAATGTAATTTGTACTTGTGCAAAACGTTTCTCTGGATATGTTTGCTTTGGAGAGAGAATCGAACTCATGTCCATGGAGTCGGTGATGCTATCTAACCGTCTCATCCTTTTTCCTAGGTAATACTAAAATAAACAAGAAAATCCCCCTTTTGATCATAATGGCAGAAACCAAACTCCATCTAGCATTTTATTACTCAGTGTGGCATGTGGACCAGTAACACTGACATCAATTCAGAGGTTCTCTGAAAGAACTTCTGCTTTCAGGCTCCTCTTCAAAGCCCATAAGCCAGAGCCCACATTTAAAAGAAAACTCCCTGATGTTCTATCTGTGCGTGAGAAGCACTGATATGGCTGCATTGTCTTCCTGCTTCCTGTTACATTGTCACTAGATTTTTTCATACTTCTACCACCTTTCAACCACGGGGCCTTTGCAAATACTGTTCTCCCTACCTTGAAAACTCTTTTCTATTCCTCTTCACCTAATTAATTTTTCTTTAAACCTTAGATCTCAGTTTAAGCATCATTTTTCTCATAAGCATATTTCTGACTAGACTGAAAAACCCTATTATACATGCATGTATGATAGGGAGTGTGTGCATGCATGCTAAGTCCATTCAGACTATAGCTTGCCAGGCTCCTCTGTCTATGGGATTCTCCAGGCAAGAATACTGGAGTGGGTTGCCATGGCCTCCTACAGGGGGAGTTCCCAACCCAGGGATCAAATCCACGTCTCTTAAGACTCATGCGTTGTCAAGCAGGTTGTTTACCACTGGTGCCATTGTGGGAATAATATATGTAAGTATAATGTATATAAGCTTCGTGAGTCATTGATAATAATGGATCTTTTCCTCTTCTATTGTATTCCTAGTACCTAAACTGTTACATACTAGAATCTCAGTGTATACTTGTTAAATGAATGAATACAGGCATGAATGATGAAAAACTTTTAGAGATAAATAAGCCTTAAACCCAGAGAAAATGACTGATTAACCTAAAGTCACCTAAAAAGTGGTAGATCTGAGTTTATAATCCAGGTTCCTGCCCTGATATCTCAGAATGGTATCTCTGAATTCTATTTCCCCTACAATTTATTCAGCCAAATCAAGCAAATTAAAAATAAAACAGATGCCAGATGGGAACAAACCCACCTTGAAAGATCACAGAAAGGAGAGAAACTCTTTCTAAAACACCTTCTTCTCTTCTATCAGACAGACTGACGAATATTCTACTGCTGAATGGGTGGCTTGAATAATGCAAGCCTATCTAGTATTGAGTAATTACACTTTTGTTGGGATGCTAACTTCTTTGGCTGCAGAGAAAATAAAAGGTGATGGACCAAAGAGCCTGCAGCAGCTGATGAATTTCTGAACCAACTGGCAAGTCAGAAATTCTTGGCAAGTGCAAACTCAGGTGATCAGCTGATATGAGATACAGGCCTGGTGGACTCACCAGTCATAGAATGAGTTCAATTTATCGAAATAAACTTTGTGGCATTTCTATTTGGACCTTCAGTACAGTTCTTATGATTGGAATGCTTTGATCAGTAGGGCAGTATAGGGCAAGGCTTGTGGAAATTTTAAGCAATCGTCATCCCAGCCTGCCTTGGTATAAAAGGGATGCAAAGAGATGAATGTATGATGTACGTCTTTATGTATTTCTGCAGCTTGTCTGAACAGCTTCTATACTGTTAAACTTATCAACTGGACCTAGTGTGTTAGTTGCTCAGTAGTATCCAATTCTTTGTGACCCCCTGGACTGTAGGCCGCCAGGCTACTCTATCCATGGAATTCTCCAGGCAGGAATTCTGGAGTGGGTCTCTGTCCCTTCTCCAGGGGATCTTCCTGACCCAGAGATTGAACCTGAGTCTCCTGCATTGCAGGAAGAGAGCCACCAGGGAAGCCCTATACCCTGAAAATTTCTCATTTCCAGTGAATTGTCTCTAAGTATTCTCATCCTTATATAGACAGTATCCCAGAACATTTCTCCTTGCCCATCTTAGACACCCCACCCTCCACCATCTTCTGATGTGCTTATTAATGTCCTAGCTGCTGAATTGCTCTTTTGTATCACAGTAAGTGTCCCATGTTCATATTTCTTTTGAACTTGAATATCGTGCCACTAATACTGTTATCAAAAGCTTTCCTTAGGCATGACTAAATTTCTGTCATTTTTTTGATCTATTTATTTAAACATTTACTTTGTGCATACAAGATACCACATCCTGCTAGATGCTGGAAGATGAAACACAGTACTCCTGCTCATCCGCATGTAATTAAATTGTTTTTAATATACACTATGGTGTAATTACAATACAATGAGGTATTTCTATGGAGACATAGATGTCTCTGGATATGTTAAATAAAAGCCTCAAAGACCCATGCCCACTAATATAATATTGTAAGTCAACTATACTTCAATTTGTAAAACATTGCCAGACAAAACAAGAGGCCATTCCTGACTCTGGACCCTTCTTGAGCACTAGGCTGTTTCCTCAGGCCTGCGTTATCTCTCTCCCCACATCATCCTTAGATCTTTAACTTTGGAACAACCCATTCGGTGCACCTGTGTCCTCCCTCCCCCTACTATTTGCTTACTTCTGCCTTTCTGTTTATAGAAACAGAAAGTTAGAAAGCTCTGCTCCATTTGTAACTCTTGCCAGATATCAAGTATCTTGACGGAAGTAGTTTCAATTCATCTCTATAACCCTGGTATCTCATACTGTGTCCATTCAGAAGTACTCAGTAAACAGTGAACTCACTGGCTTATTTGATAAACGCAAGACAAGTTTTAAGTGTCATTTTCTTCAGCTGGAACTGCAAATAGGATTAACTTTGTCATCCCTCAGAAATGAAGTCATTTCTAATATGCCTTTCAGTGATGGAGAAGAAGAGAAAAAAAAAAACATTCTGCAAATTATAATAACTTGACAGCTGCTCACTAAACAATATCGCGTTAATTTCCGATGTTCCACACATGGCTGAGTGGAAGATCCCTTAATCCCAGGTCCCATTTTGTGTTTGCCTCATTGTCTCTGTCCCCTCCTTGTATCGCTTGCAGAAATCACCAGTGGCTGCGTATTCTCTTAAACCTTATTATTGCTGGAGAAGTCATAGATTAGGGGAATGCAGATCTGCTTCCCAGAGGTATGTTACAATGGATTTAAGTTCTTTATTTGGAGTGATTGACTTTGAGAAATCCCCTTCTTTATCAGTTGCTACCAGGAAAACAGAACTTTTCAGGAATGACAGTAAACGAACCACACTTTCTTGAGTTCTACAGGCATAATAACTTTTAAAGAGAGTGAGGTTCATTTGGCCGTTTATGTATTGGCATCATCAGATGACCCTGTGAGCTTGGGCCCAATGCAGCAGTGTGCCCCAGCTTTAAATTACTGGCTCCAAAGGCCTGCATTTGGGGAACTTTTCTGAGCAAATTCTCTTAGCTTTAGTCATGGTACTGTGATTCTTTTGTTCTAGGCTTACTATTTCCAACAAACGATTACCTTCAAAGGAAATGGAAGGGAGAGTCTTTCTTAAAGGGGCTCTTTGCTTTTCAAAAAACCAAACCATGCTATCTTATTTTTGAAAACCTAATAACCTGCTTAAGAAAACTAAAGATAACTTTCAAATACAGAAAATGAGTGGTGCAAAATATGGTCTGATAGAGAAGAGGAATGGTAATCGCAATTGAGCTAGCATCTTGGTGGGTAAAGTGTTGTCTGACATGCCCGTTCTCATCCAATAGTAAATAAAGGGATTGGGACAATTCAGATCTTTTTGCTACACAGAGCTATATTTCTTTATTTGCTTGTTTTGGCTCTGACAAAATTCATATATCAACAGACATTTTAGAAATCACTGACAGACTATATCTGGAGTGCTGCTTCTAGGAATGATGATGTGGGTTGGAAAATCGTGGAATGAAAAGAACACTCTGATAGCGCTGCCCACAAAAGCCGAATGGTGCCTCTACATCTTTAGGAAGATCTTCTCCTGGGTGCTAATTAAGCCTAAGAACACAAATGGTTTCCAGAAGCATGGAGGTGACAAGAGTGAATACTGAGCCATGTTCCTTATCAGGACAGTCACCGGGATGTTGTGTGATTTTCTAATCCTATTAAAGCCACACTTCATTAGGACTCAACAACAAGGATGAGTAGAAGAAACTTAAGTTTGGAATATTGTTCAAAATGAAATAAGAAAGAAGACTGGTCAGATGGAACCAAAATGTGATGATTAAGTTCTTCAGTGCTTGCAAAGTGATTACAAGAGAGCTTGACACATAGAAGCACTAACTCAGCTTAGCAATTCTTACTACTGTTATTACTAATTATCATCATTAATTTCTTGAATGTTCTCATTCTAAGGACTTAATGAGAAATAAGCTGACATTAGCAGTCATAAAACCTGGGTTCAAATGACCACTGATTAGCTGGGTGGCCCAGAGAAAGTTCCTTAACTCTGTGAAATCTCCCTGTTTTCCGTCGACAGCTGAGACCTCACAATGAGCTATAACTTACCTTTGTTTACTAAGTCCAAACCACACTGGTCTTTCAATTCCTCACAAATATCAGTTTCCAGCTCTAATGAATCACACATTCTCTTCCTTCTTTTAAGAACAGACCTTTACAGATGTATAGAACAGTCTTTTGGACTCTGTAGGAGAGGGAGAGTGTGGGATGATTTGGGAGAATGGCATTGAAACATGTATAGTATTATATAAGAAACTAATTGCCAGTCTAGGTTCGATGCAGGATACAGGATGCTTGGAGCTGGTACACTTAGATGACCCAGAGGGGTGGTACGGGGCGGGAGGTGGGAGGGGGGTTCAGGATGGAGAACACGTGTACACCCAGGGTGGATTCATGTTGATGTATGGCAAAACCAATACAATATTATAAAGTAGTTAGCCTCCAATTAAAATAAATAAATTTAAATTAAAAAAAAAAAAAGAACAGACCTTTGTCCTTTGCTGGCCTAGGTTATAGAGCTCTATAACTTTAGAGCTTTGCTTAAAATGAATTCTTTGGAGTCCCTGATGATGAAACTATTCTCTTTCATAGGTCTTTATTTTTTATAGGACTTATTGAAATTTGTAAACTGTATGTATTTTTCTTTTTTTATTGCCTGTATCTTACCCTAGACAAAAATTTTTGTGAGATCAGTGTTTAGGTGTGTTCTTGTTGTATTCACCTTTGCACACCCAAAATATAGCACAGGTCTGACACCTAGTAGGTTTTCTCCAAATAGAAGGAACTAATTAAAAGACGCTTACTCCTTGGAAGAAAAGTTATGACCAACCTAGACAGCATATTCAAAAGCAGAGACATCACTTTGCTGACTAAAGTCCGTCTAGTCAAGGCTCTGGTTTTTCCAATGGTCATGTATGGATGTGAGAGTTGGACTGTGAAGAAGGCTGAACACCGAAGAATTGATGCTTTTGAACTGTGGTGTTGGAGAAAACTCTTGAGAGTCCCTTGGACTGCAAGGAGATCCAACTAGTCCATTCTGAAGGAGATCAGCCCTGGGATTTCTTTGGAAGGAATAATGCTAAAGCTGAAACCCCAGTACTTTGGCCACCTCCTGTGAAGAGCTGACTCATTGGAAAAGACTCTGATGCTGGGAGGGATTGGGGGCAGGAGGAGAAGGGGACGACAGAGGATGAGATGGCTGGATGGCATCACGGACTCGATGGACATGAGTCTGAGCGAACTCCTGGAGTTGATGATGGACAGGGAGGCCTGGCGTGCTGTGATTCATGGGGTTGCAAAGAGTCAGACATGACTGAGCAACTGAACTGAACTGAACTGAATATATGAATGAACTCCACCAAACAACTGAGGTTTATTCTGTCAACACCGTAGCAACCCTACAATGTCAGTGTCAAAATAGGTACTGATATCACTATTACCATAAATACAGTTTTTCTAATATCACTATAATAGTGATATCACTAATATCACTGAAAGTGAAAGTGTTAGTTGCTCAGTCATGTCTGATTGTTTGCAATCCCATGGACTGTAGCCCACCAGGCTCCTCTGTCCATGGGATTCTCCAGGCAAGAATACTGGAGTGGACTGCCACTCCCTTCTCCAGGGGATCTTCCCAACCCAGGGATCAAACCCGTGTCTCCTACATTGCAGTCAGATTCTCTACTGTCTGAGCCACTAGGGAAGAACACTAATGTCTCTATTACCACAGTGATATCAGTAATATCACTATTATCATAAACATAATTTTGCTCCTTACCCCAGGCGAAGATAAAAAAGTGTCAGTAGATCCTGAAAATTCTCAAAGAAAAGCTAATTATTTTCAGGTATTGAACATCCAGACAATTGAGTAGAGGAACCTGACCCAAATTATGTCAGGAGACAATGTTGCATGCCAATTTTCCAATTCCTTCCCCATAATGAATGATTTTTCTGGAAGAAAATAATTGTGTGCTGCTAAATGTAGCTGTAATTTATGTCACATTATTTATAAGACTGATATGCATAATATTCCTCCAGTCCTACTATAAATCGAAACAATTCAGAAACATATTATCTACAGACACTTACAGAAAGATGTCTTTACAGTAGCTACACTGTTGATTCGAATAAGAATAGACTAGGGAATTTTCTCCAAGATAAAGACCTGTCACGGAAAAAAAAAAAATGAAAAACTAGCCTCCTTATCGTCACCCTGGAGTGACGACCGACGAATAACTGACATATGAGGTATAATAATGTCCTGGACTTCCCTGGGGGCTCAGAGATAAAGAACCTGCCTGCCAGTGTAGTAGACATGGGTTTGATCCCTGGTCCAGAAAGATCCCACATGCCTCAAAGTAATTAAGCCTGTGCACCGCAATAACTGAGCCTGTGCTCTAGAACCCAGGAAACACAACTATTGAGCCCAGGAACCACAATTATTGAGGCCATGAGCCGCAACTACTGAAGGCCATGCTGTACAACAAGAGAAGCCACTGCCAGGAGATGCCCTTGCAGGGCAACTAGAGAGTAGCCCCCATTCACCCCAGCTAGAGAAAAGCCCGTGTGGCAATGAAGACCCAGCACCGCCAAAAATAAACACACTGATTAATAAAATTACTTTTACAAATATCCTAAAGATTGTAAGCCACTTAGCTTTAGTCACATGACCTAGGATAAAAATAATATACAAAGAATTGTAAATGGACATTGCAACCAGAAAATGTGGTTCAAACTCCAGTCCCTTGTGTATTACCTCTATAAGGTAGGGCAGAGTCACCAAAACAAGCCTCAGCTACTTTGTCCGTAAAACGGAATCATAATAAAGACTGACCTTGTAATGTTGTTGGAGGGATTAAATGAGATCATGTACATGGCAAAGCCCAGTGATAACAGTCAGTCTGCTAGGGATGCTATAACAAAAGAACTATAGACTGAGCGGTTTGTAAACACCGAGATGTGTTTCTTACTGTTTTGGAGGATGTAAGCCTGAGATTAGGATGCCACCATGGTCTGGCTTTTAGAAGGCCCTCTTCTGGGCAATAAGACTGCCAACTTCTCTGTATGTCCTCACATGATGGAAAGGGCCAGGAAACTCTGTGGGGCCTCTTCCACAAAAGCACTAATCCCAATCATGAGGGCTCCCACCTTTATAACCCAATTATCTCTCAAAAGCCCCACCTCCAAATATTATCCTCTTGGAGATTAGGATTTCAAAATACAAGTTTAGGGGGACAGAAACATTCAGACCTTAGCAATGGCCAGGTAGAAAACACCCGATGAACAATGATGATGAAGACGAAGAGGAGGAGGAGAAGAAGAATTGTGATTTTTGTTTTGGATGAAATGATTTAAGCCCTTTTTAATGAATTTAGAGCATGATTATCGACAATGCATACTGACAGTGGTTTCAATGTACTGGCCTATTATTTTGTATTAAGGGGAGGGGAGAGGGTCTGAACTTTCTTGATGACCATGGGGTAGAGAACACAGTGAAAATGGAGGCAAGATGAATAAGATGATAACACCAAGGGAACCATCTCAGTTTTACTTGGTCACAGATGAGATCTTACTAGCAGAGATTGGGTCACAGACTGATACACTTTGTCTAAAAGGACCCATGTTAGGCACTTGATATGAGGACAGGGTAAAATGGCTCAGAGTGTTCATGCATATCAGATTTTATTACTTGCATGGTTTTACTAATGAGGGATCTGATACTTAGAGCCACAGAGCAATCCAGGAACTCACCTATAAAAACTTAGGGTCAGCTCAATGATGACGTTAGGCCAGGGGTTTAAGGATGCTCAATGGTTTTCTTCTCGGAGAAAAACAAGAGGAAAAACTTGATACCTATTCCACTTGTGGTGGAAGCCAGTGATGCTGCTGAAGAATATCAGCTTTAAAATCAGTTTAATGGTGTGCATGCATGAAACAAGCTCCCTCTGAGTGGAAATGTCTTTTCTGGGTGTTCCACAAGAGAGAACCCCAGTGACCCTGGAGAACACCTGTCTGTCCTCAGGCACTTCATCAGAAGCAAGTGCCAGACCTCACTTTTCCAGCCAGAAAAAAGTGAAAGTGTTTCTCTCTCAGTAGTGTCTGATCTTTCTGACCCTATGGACTGCAGCCCGCTAGGTTCCTCTGTCCATGGGGATTCTCCAGGCAAGAATACTGGAGTGGGTTGCCATGCCCTGCTTCAGGAGATCTTCCCAATCCAGGGATCAAACCTGGGTCTCCTGTATTACAAGCAGATTCGTTACCATCTGAGCCACCAGGGAAGGAAGGTGAAGGTGCTAGCCACTCAGTCATGTCTGACTCTTTGTGACCCCTTGGACTGCGGCCCACCAGGCTCCTCTGTCCACAGAATTCTCCAGGCCAGAATACTGGAGGGGGCAGCTGTTCTTGTCTCCAGGGTATCTTCATGACCCAGGGATCAAACCAGGGCCTCCCGCATTGCAGGCAGATTCTTTACCATCTGAGCTACCAGGTAAATCTATCTACTTCCTCTGCTCACTGCAACCCTTGCTTCAGGCCCCTCTGGAAGATGCACTGTTTTGCCTCTAAAGGAACTTACCTTTCTTTTTTTATGATGCAAATTTCTTGGAGCAAGGACTATACTAACAACAGTGACTGCTACCACTGCGGTTGCCAATTATTGAATGTCTATGCATCAGGCATAATACTAGATGCTTTAGATACATTCTCTCTAACCTGTTAAACAAACCTGAAAATGGAAATTATCATCTACATTTCACAGAGGGAAAATGCATTGTCCAATGTCACGAAGGTATGAAAATGAAAGCATGGAGTTAATTTAGATCGGTCTGGCTCCAAACCTGTGCTTCTCCAACTATACCACAATCCAGACAGGTTTATAATTATCCTAGTACTTTCTACTATCATTATTATTAGGGCAATTAAAACCTAATAAATACTTTGGTGATTCACGGTTAATCATTATTCAGTTCATCTAATGGCACATTAGATTTATATGGTTCAATGTAGCCGAACACCGGTGGCTCAGACGCTAATGAATCCAGCTGCAATGCAGGAGACCTGAGTTCACTTCCTGGGTTGGGAAGATTCCCTGGAGAAGGAAATGGCAACCCACTCCATTATTCTTGCCGGAAAAATCCTATGGACAGAGGAGCCTGAAGAGCTATAGTCCAAGGGATTGCAAAGAGTCAGAAATGACTGAACAACTAACATATTCATAGAGTTAAAAGTGCATTTTAAGTGACTTACTTCATTGGTCCTGAAGGGGAGCAGAATGTGCCACCTGAAAAGATACCATCATGATGATTGGGAATTAAAATTACTTCAGAAACAGCAGGTGCAAGAAGGATACTCTGACTTTCCTTTGTCCCCTTGAAAGGAGTACATAAATCTCCCATGCATTGTACAACACAGGGAATGTAGCCAATATTTTATAATAATTGTAAACAGAATGTAACTTTTTAAAACGTGTTGAAAAAGCAAAAATAAAACAAATGATTTTTTAAAATCTTCCTTGTGAAAGTTGCCTTCCGTGTTCCAGGAAGTAGAGCAGCATTCTTATCACCAGAGACAGGGACTCCAAGGGCCAAGAAGGCTGTGTAAACAAACCGTGTGGCATTGTCACTAACCAGCTACCCCAAGCCCAAACTCCTCTATTGGGTTGGCTCTTCCCAAATTTTTATTTTGTATTTGTCTAAAAGCTGCCTGATTTAGTCACTACTTTGACTCATATATGTCTCATACACCAGAAATCATTTGCTTTCTCCTGTTACTCTCTTCTGTCATTTTAATTATTAGGCCAGTCAAAACAACTAGAGGAGAGAAAAGGAAGTTTCTCTGGCTGACAGTTCTCATACCAATCTTGTGTTTCTCACATGTAGCTCTTCCTTTCCCCACACTTAGAAGACCATCTAGATACATCTGGATACTAGGAACTGACGTTGGTATTTATCATTTTTCTTGTTTCAAAGCATTGGTTGATGGGAATAATACCACAGTCAATCTAACTATGGCTAAGATAAATGAGCAGAATTCCAAATAATACTAACCCACTCCAGTATTCTTGCCTGGAAAATCCCATGGACAGAGGAGCCTGTGGGCTACAGTCCATGGGGTTGCAAAGCTGGACACGACTGGGCGACTAACACACACTCCCCTCCTAAGTACGGACTGGACTTAGTGACTTACTTCCAAAAATAGAGTCTTTAAAGAAAAAAGTAATTTGATAGTGGAGAAACTTGACAGACACGCCTTAACAGAGTAATCAAGATAACATAATCAGTAACCAGACATAATATCACACACCCTCCGAACTGATGCAATGAGAGGACATCTCAGCAGTTTTTTTTCCCCAAATCTATAATCCTAGTTTAATTATGAGGGAGCACTAAGCAAGTCAAAACTGGGGATATTCCAGCAAACAGTTTACAAATGCTCTTGGAAAGTGTCAAACTCTTGTGTGAGTGCGTGCGCCCGCGCTCATGCTCAGTTGCTAAGACATAGCCGACTCTTTGTGATCCCATAGACTGTAGCCCTCCAACTCCTCTGTCCATGAGATTCTCCAGGCAAGAATAATGGAAGAGTGCTCTCTTCCAGGGGATCTTCCCAACTCAGGGACTGAACCCAGATCTCCCACATTGGCGGCTGATTCCTTACTGTCTGGGCCACGTGGGAAGCCCATCAAAGTCATACAGAACAAGAAAGAATCTCACAGAGGAGAGACCAAATGTGAGTGGGCATCCTGAACTTAGTGGTAAAGAACCTCCCTGCCAACGCAGGTAGATAGATGTAAGAGAGGTGGGTTTGATTCTTGGGTTGGGAAGAACTCCTGGAAGAGGACACGGCAACCCACTCCACTATTCTTGCCTAGAGAATCCCATTGACTGTGGAGCCTGGCAGGCTACAGTTCATTGGGTTGCACAGAGTCGGACACGACTGAAGAGTCTTTGCACGCACGCAACCTGAACTCTATTCTGGAACAGAAGGAAACTAGTGGAAATGCTGGAGAAGCCCAAATTAAGTCTGTAATTTAAGTGACAGCACTGGAACAATGTTAAGATCTGAGTTTTGACAGCTATGGTTAAGTAAGACGTTAACATTAGGGGAAGATGAGTGAAGGGTATATGGGAATTCTCTATACTATTTCTGGAACTTTCTGTGTATCTAAAATTATTCCAAAATAAAAAGTAAAAAGAAAAAGCAGAAAAGTTTATATGTATTCTTTCTTTCCTTTGTTAATTTACCCTTTCTCATAGCTTGATATCAATAAAACTCTCCTATTATAATCTAATTGAAACCTCTGAGCTAGCATTTGGAATTTTCCCCACTCAAGGGGTTTAATACGCCAGCTTGCACGAATTGGCTGGCCCAGATTCATAACACATGTTAACTTATAGCTTTCTACTATCATTCCAGCTTCCCTGTTATCTCTTTAATGTAAAAAACAAACACATCCTTAAATTTAAAATAAGTAAATTTAATTATTAAAAAGAACCAACCAAACAGACAAAGAAACTATTTTCTTCTAGCCAGCTAATGGGCGAAAACACTTCACATGTGTTAGATAAAAAATGATTTTACGTGCAGTCTTGAAACTGCGTTTTCTCAAAAAGGAGACACCAGCTTGCCTGGTGTGGGAGCAAAACTGGTATGTGAAGAAATGTGCTCAGTGGTGGTCAAGGTAGATGTGGCTCAGGAAGGGGGATAAGCGACTTCAGAGGTTATGAGGTGCTCACTTGAATTCTTTCAAGTCAAAAACAAATAAATATTGTCTAATATGCGCTGTCCATGATCATAGGGAAAATGTTCTGCCTTTACCTTTTACCCCACTTAAGTTTTTAAATGATGGCTTTATGAAAGCAGAAAAATAACACAATATTGTAAAGCAACTATATTCCAATAAAACTTTTTTTTTTTCAAAAAAAAAGAATGTAAACATTAGAATTCTCAACAATGAGAATAAAACTGGCACCCATTATCTTGATTCTTCTGTGGGTTAGAGATGCTAATGAGCAGTCAGCATTCACAAAAGCCTCACCTTAGCATAATGAGAGATTAGCAAACTAGATTGCATTGCCCCTTGAAATTGTGCATTTGAATCATCTCTTCCTACAAAGCAGCTCTGTCCAAATGACACATTCTATAGCAGGTCAATAACTCATTGTGTCTCCCTGAAGGCTTCTCTCCCTATCTCTGAACCCAAAATGCATTACTCATAAATATTAACATTTTGTTAGTGAGGGATCCTAGACCAATTTGAATTGTTGAGGTTGGGATGTGATTTGACTTGAAAAGAGTAATGAAGTTACAGTGAGTCCAAGGATAGAAACAAGTTTTGTAGACATCTGAAACAAGGCATAAAATAGGTTACAACCTTTGGTTTTCTTCATTGCAGTCTATATAAGAAAAATCACAATGGAGATATTAAGGCACATTTTTATAGTGTGAAAATAGGATAGTGACCCTGCAAGCTGCTTGTTGTTTTTTTTTAATCTCCTCCAAAATCACAAGAATAGCCTTTTTTAGGACGTCCCTGTTGGTGCAGTGGATAAGCATCTGCTTGCCAGTGCAGAGGACACGGGTTCTATCCCCAGCCTGGGAAGTTCCACATGCCACAGAGCAACTAAGTCTGTGCGCCAAAACTCCTGGGCCTGTGCTCTAGAGTTCGTGTTCTGCAACAAGAGAAGCCACTGCAATGAGAAGCCCCTGCACTACAACAAAGGGTAGCCCTTACTCTTTGCACCTACAGAAAGCCCACATACAGCTGCCAAGACCCAGGGCAACCAAAAACAAAGCAAGAATTTTCAAAATAAATAAATAAAATAAAACAGGTTTTTAAAATAAAAGAATGCCTCACACATATTAGCTGTTATTATGACCATTTCTACATGTATTATTTCATGAAATCTTTGCAAAAACTTAGCTGAATAATAATTGTTATTTTCTCTGAGTCTTATCCTGTTATTTAACCTCTCTATGCACTGCAGAGGTGAGGTTTGAACTGAAAGCTATTGAAATCCAGAGCCTAGGATCTTAACCACTAAGCCCAACTTTGGAAGTTAACATTGTATGGGAGAGAACAGGGTGGAGCAGAAAATGCTCTCTCTTGCTTTGTAAAGTTATTCCTCTGCTGTTTAGAGAATCCTTTTGAATTCACGTTTCTCTCAGCTTAACTGTGGCACACATCATTAGGCTTAAATAGGTAAACTTATTTAAACTATTTTTTTTACGTGCTTTTTTGGGCAAAATCAGATGCTGTATTAGATACCTTCAAAGGCATTTGTGAGCAATGCACATTTGATATCACTAAATGTATCTGTATTGATGGGCTCTTTGACTACTTAATGTTTTAAGGTAATTAAACCACAAAAACTCATTGAAATAATGTTTGGGGCTGACTTAAACCCTTAAAAGCCATTAGCTGTTAACTGCCAAGTTGCTCTGAGTCTCTGTCTGCATGAAATTGAATCATATTTGAGAGGTTTTGTAGGCTAGTGGCAAGATTCATAAAACCCTGACAGTTTTACGTCTTTCATCACAAACCAAGAAATCAGAGGAAGGGATTAAAAACTGAATTTGGGAGAGAAAATGGCATTTGATCTTCAACCAGTGTGTTTCTAGAATCTTCAGCTAATTAATCCCACCTTGCCTTCATAGGGCAAAATTGAAAATATTCATTTACCATTTGTATAATTCATTTCAAGTCAAAGAATGCTCATGCTATACCTATAGGGATTGGTACAGGGGACACAGAGATTAATAAGGCAGTGACCTTGCCCTCGAGAACCTTTAGAGTCAAGAGAGACAAGCAGATGAATAAATAATATGCAGCATGGTGTGGTGAGCACACCAAGAGAGGAACGCACAAAGCAAAGAAGAGAGGATTATGAATGGGGTCAAGGAAGGCTTCCTGGAAGAAGCTGAATTTAAAGGCACAGTAGGCAAAGGAAATAGCAAAGTATTTCAGACTAAAAGAGGAAAAAAAAAAAAAAACAAACTGGAAACAAGGAGCGGGTATACGTACCTAGAGCTGATTCATCTTGTAGAGTAGAAACTGAAATGATATTGTAAAGCAATGATACTCCACTTTAAAAAATGAAAACAAAAAACACAGGAAAAAGTAATGACATTTCATACTCAGGTTAAGATTTCAGAGTATCTCATACACAAGCATGTGCTCTCTCTCACTCACTCAAACACACATGCGCGCGTGCACACACACACACACATATGTCCCTGGCATTTAAAACACTTGGCATTCTGATCCACTATGCGACCACCTGGTGATCCTGTTCATGGAAGACTCTGTCCACAGCTGAAAATGTTTCTGTCTCCTCATGGCATGCTCAAAGCCCTGTTCCTCCTGGCCCTTATGCATGTCTACCACCAGGGCGGCTGATACAAACCTTTCTACCCTGTCTTTCCTCTCCCTGGGCTTCCCTGGCGGCTCAGATGGTAAAGAATCTGCCTTCAATGCAGGAGACCTGGGTTGGATCCCTGGGTCAGGAAGATCACCTGGAGGAGGCTATGGCACCCCACTCCAGTATACTAGCCTGGGAAATCCCATGGACTGAGGAGTCTGGCGGGCTATAGTCTATGGGGTGGGAAAGAGTTGGACTTGAAATTCACTTTCACTTTTTCCCCCTCTCCTGGTCAGCAAAACTCTCCTGACATGCACACCTGCAGTCCTGTCCACTGTTCACTATGTACAAGATTGGGGTCTGGAACTCAGAAGAGCCAGAAAGGCCTTAGAGTTCTGAGTTATATATTTAGATAGATAATGAATAGATTTCAAATAGATGCAATATTATCTTAGCTATAAATGGGGTCGCAAAGAGTCGGACACAATTGAGCGACTGAACTGAACTGAATAGGCAAAGAACATAACCCGACATTCTTGGTACTGATTTGATAGGCAAGCTTATTAGTTTCCATCAGTGTATGATAAGGACCCAGTCTGTAAGGAACTGAGGTCTGGGGACGAGCATGTATATCTGGACTGAAATACAGGTTTCCCCTAAATTTATTTCTTTTTTCCCAGAGTCTTAGCTGGCATTTCTTCATCTATAAAGTAGGGTATTAATCCTTACTTCCTGTGTTTTTTATGTGGCTTAATAAGATAATGTATACAAAGTATCCTTAATGTAGGCAATGCTTTTGAGAGTTACATAATAAGTATTGCTCACTTTAGTTAATGCTTTGGGTTATTAAAAGATGGCATAAATGATACAATGACTTCTCTTTGTTGACAGAAAAAAAAAAGGTGCCTAAAAGTGACTAAAATTGATTATACAACTCTCATCTTCTACCTAGTAAGTTCTGACAATCATTTGACTATATGCTTCTTCCTCAAAGATATATCTCATAAAAAGTGGATGAGCTAACCTTTCTTGAAATTGTGGTTGCATTTTCTCTCATTCTGTCCTCAAAATTCTGTTAAGAAATATTGAAGAAAGCATTGGACAAGTTGCTTTTTCCATCTGTGCTATTGCACTTAACCAAGAAGTTAGCCCAAGGTCCTTTTTCTGTCATTTTGCTCTATTGCTACATTTCATCCCTTTTCCAACATTCTTTGGGACAAACCTACCTTTTATTTACTAAGCTCTTCAAGTCTTAAGGGAAATAAATTCATTGAGAATTCTGATGACCGTTTTCCCTGGGTTCAGGTTAAAGCATGTTCTAGGAGTGTTCTTAAGTCCCTTAAGGTTAAACAAGGCCACCTTGGTTGCCCAACCCCATAGCCACTGCTGATGTTTTTTGTTTTAGGACAATGATACTCATGTGGACTACAGCTCCAATACCCCAGTAATCTAAATTCAGTAGCAAAACACTCTTAAACCTGCACCCTGTCACCTTCTTTATTATCTGCAGATTCCTCTCCATAATATGCAATCACTAACTTTATGTGCTGGTTGATATGCCATCTGCTTCCTATTCTAGAATATGAGGTCTTTGAAATCAATGACCCTATCAATATTATCTAACATTTGATTTTTCACTATGCCCCAGTTACTGTGAATAAATTGGTGGATGTGCAAACGAAGATTAAATGGAATTATACACTTAAAATAATTTTAAACTTGGAAATGCCATGAAGTACTGCATCCTTTTTGGTAATCCCTCCATTGTACAACAGCTCATTGTGCATACAACCCCCACGCCTCCCAATACTATTCCCAAGTTACTATGGAATACTTATTTATGCTTAATATTTTATAGACAGTAACCCACAATCCTCATAAAATGTTTATGATACAGCATTATCATTTCCTTTCTCCCTTCCATCTTACAGATAGAAAAAAAACTAAGGAGCATAGAACATAAATTACTAAAGAAGTGGTAGGAAACATGTCTGAAGGAAATTATCACTTCACAGGTTTTATGTACATTTTCTCCATTAAGTGTTCTGATTCTGACTTTAGGTAATAGAACAACATTGAGTGATACTTAGACTTTTTAAAAGGATTCTCAGACTACGCGAAACAAAAGATGAAAAGAACCTGTGCACACCTCCACATTCATTGTACTTATATATGTGTAGAACATAGCAGGAGAATACACAGAAAGCCTACTCTGCCTCTGAGATAGGAATTAGGGCTCTAGGGTAGAACCGATCTGCTTTAGATGTATTTTGTTACTTTTCATTGTTCTTCCCTCACATGCGGGCAGTAACTTTTTAAAGATAAAATGGAAAAAAAGGAGAATCGAGGAACTGAACTATATTGTTGGCTGTGAAGAAGGAGAAGTGATAGATTTAAAACTTCCAGTGGGGATTTCCCTGGTGGTCCAGTGGCTAAGACTCTGTGCTCCCCAGGCAAGGGGCCCACATTCCACCCCGGTCAGGGAACTAAATCCTACATGTAGCAACCAAGTGTTCACACGCCGCAACCAAAGTTCCCATGTCCCACAACTAAACTTGGACTAAGCCAAAAGAAGAAATATTAAGGAAAAAGAAAGACTTTCACTGCAAAGACAGCTCAAGCTGAACTTTAAGCTTTTAAGACTTACTAAGTTTAAAATAAAGATTTTGTTAATTTTTTGGTTAATTTTTTTTCCCAATATGATTGGGAATACTATTAAGTCAACAAAGGTGAAGGCCTCTCAATAGCACCATTTTTTTTTCAGATAATTTAAATCTATGATAGGTGTATATTTCATTTTTTTACAGGAATTTTTTTTAATACAGCATTTCACAGATATAATATTCTGGATAAAACACTTTATCACAAGATTATCTAGAGCAGGATCAAGCAAACAACAGCTTGTGAACCAAATCCAGCTTGCTGCCTATTTTCATAAATAAAGTTATAGTAGAACAGAGTCATTTCTAATTGTTTGCATTCTGTCTATGGATGATATGGGATGAAAACAGCAGAGTTGAGAAGTTGACAGACAACTTAGGGTTTGCAAAGCCTAAAAGATTTGCTAGCTGGTCCTTTAAAGAAAAAGTTTGCTAAGCTCTAACTAAGAGGATAAAACTGCCAGAAATTGCTGGTCAAATAGAGGTAATGGATAACATAAAGAGACGGAACGGACTTCAAAACATTCAAATGCTTACTGGGGTTAGACAGGAAATATGCACAACTGGAAGAGAGGAGGCATAAAATTATAAAGAATGGCTTTTTCGCAACGGGTTTGCCGCCAGGACACAGGTGTCGTGAAAACCACCGTTAAACCTAAGCCAAAATGGGAAAGGAGAAGACCCACATCAACATCGTTGTCATTGGGCACGTAGATTCAGGGAAGTCTACCACGACTGGCCATCTGATCTACAAATGTGGCGGGATCGACAAGAGAACAATTGAAAAGTTCGAGAAGGAGGCTGCCGAGATGGGAAAGGGCTCCTTCAAATATGCCTGGGTCTTGGACAAACTGAAAGCTGAACGTGAGCGTGGTATTACCATTGATATCTCCCTGTGGAAGTTTGAGACCAGCAAGTACTATGTTACCATCATTGATGCCCCAGGACACAGAGACTTCATCAAAAACATGATTACAGGCACATCCCAGGCTGACTGTGCTGTCCTGATTGTTGCTGCTGGTGTTGGTGAATTTGAAGCCGGTATCTCCAAGAACGGGCAGACCCGTGAGCATGCCCTTCTGGCTTACACCCTGGGTGTGAAACAACTAATTGTTGGCATTAACAAAATGGATTCTACTGAGCCACCCTATAGCCAGAAGAGATACGAGGAAATTGTTAAGGAAGTCAGCACCTACATTAAGAAAATTGGCTACAACCCCGACACAGTAGCATTTGTGCCAATTTCTGGCTGGAATGGTGACAACATGCTGGAGCCAAGTGCTAATATGCCATGGTTCAAGGGATGGAAAGTCACCCGTAAGGACGGCAATGCCAGTGGAACCACCCTGCTTGAAGCTCTGGATTGCATCCTGCCACCAGCTCGCCCAACTGACAAACCCTTGCGTTTGCCTCTCCAGGATGTCTATAAAATTGGTGGTATTGGTACTGTACCTGTGGGTCGTGTGGAGACTGGTGTTCTCAAACCTGGCATGGTGGTCACCTTTGCTCCAGCCAATGTAACAACTGAGGTGAAGTCCGTAGAAATGCACCATGAAGCATTGAGTGAAGCCCTTCCTGGGGACAATGTGGGCTTCAATGTCAAGAACGTGTCTGTCAAAGATGTCCGTCGTGGCAATGTGGCTGGTGATAGCAAAAATGATCCACCCATGGAAGCTGCTGGCTTCACAGCTCAGGTGATTATTTTGAACCATCCAGGCCAAATCAGTGCTGGATATGCACCTGTGCTGGATTGTCACACAGCTCACATTGCTTGCAAGTTTGCTGAGCTGAAGGAGAAGATTGATCGTCGTTCTGGGAAAAAGCTGGAAGATGGCCCTAAATTCTTGAAATCTGGTGACGCTGCCATCGTTGATATGGTTCTTGGCAAGCCTATGTGTGTCGAGAGCTTTTCTGATTATCCTCCCCTGGGCCGTTTTGCTGTGCGTGACATGAGACAGACAGTCGCTGTGGGTGTCATCAAAGCAGTGGACAAGAAGGCAGCTGGAGCTGGCAAGGTCACCAAGTCTGCCCAGAAAGCTCAGAAGGCTAAATGAATATTATCCCCAATACCTGCCACCCCAGTCTTAATCAGTGGTGGAAGAACGGTCTCAGAACTGTTTGTCTCAACTGGCCATTTAAGTTTAATAGTAAAAGACTGGTTAATGATAACAATGCATCGTAAAACCTTCAGAAGGAAAGGAGAATGTTTTTGTGGACCATATGTTTTGTGTGTGGCAGTTTAAGTTATAGTTTTTAAAATCAGTACTTTTTAATGAAAACAACTTGACCAAAAATCTGTCACAGAATTTGAGACCCATTAAAAAAAGTTTAATGAGAAAAAAAAAATTATAAAGAATGGTAGAGAAAGACGCAAGCAGAGATTAACTTACTAAGTAAAATTTGAGAGAAAGACAAGTACCATATGATATCACATATATGTGAAATCTAAAATATGACACAAATGAATTTACCTACAAAACAGAAACAGACTCTCAGACATAGAGAACAGACTTGCCAAGGGTTCAGGGAGTTGGGAGAAGGATGCAGTGGGAGGTTGGGCTGAGCAGATATAAGCTTTTATACATAGAATGGATAAACAATACTGTCCTACTGTATAGCACAGAGAATTATATTCAATATCCTATGATAAACCACAATGGAAAATAATATAAAAAAAGAACATATATATATATATATATATATATACACACACACATGTATAACTGAATCACTTTGTAGTAGAGCAGAAAATAACACAGCATTGGATTGTAAATCAACTATAATTCAACATCAAAAAAAAAAAAGCTTTCAGCTAGTCACAGGAAAGACAATGAAATTCATGACAACAGGATAAAAACTCTTATGGTAATATGTCTTGGAGAACTCCCATCTAATTCAAAGTTTTGCTTATTTTTACCAGAGATGGGGGTTAGCAATTGCCACTTTGTCGACTGTATGCTGCATGGATTCCAAAGAAAATAAGACAAAATTCAGTACAATGAAAACAGAAAAAAAAAAAAAAAGAAGAATGGTAGAGACAAAAGGGAGAGCAAACTCTTCTCAGAGAGAGCAGCTGACTGCCAGTTGAAGTCATATAAAAATCTGGGCTAAATATTGCCAAATCTACTAACTTTTCCACCAAAATAATGAACATTTTTGCATTGCTGTTAAACAATTTTAGTAATTCATTTTTTAAAATTTTGGCTAAATAAAACACAACTGTGTATGAAGTACAGCCAATTAATGGCCAATCTGTAATCTCTAGTCTAAAGAGAATTCTAGGTTACTGGCTTGTTTAATCAGGTGGTGTTATTGCTTTCATTAAATGCAATTATGTCTGTAAACTGTTGAGCAAATTCTTAAGATTCGCTATTTATTCTCCAAATGCACTGCTACCAAGATTACTAGTAATAATAACAATAAGAAATGTGATTTGAGCATAGTTTTCTGCTTTCTTGAGTCAGTACAGCTTGCACATAGATAATTAATTAAATTTGTAATACACTGATACTCTTACAATAATGAGAAAAGCAGTGTTTTTCTAGCCATAAAAAAAACTTCTATGGTAGAGAATAAGAGAAGCCCAGGTTTTCAGCAAAAATAGTTAACTGAAAGAAAGTGTGGGAAGTGAAGAAGGACTGTGGACTGAAAACTGGCATACTGGGGAAAAGTGAAAAAAAAAAGAAAAAGTAAATGAAGCAAGCAAGCCAGAAAATGTGATAAGACAAAGAAATGGAGAGGGTAAAGAAATGGGAAGACATGATACATTTGAAGCCATATTATTAACATGGTATTATTAACAGTAACCAAAGCTGAAAGCTGGCAGATTTGTGACCAGGCTTCCTTCAAAAATTAAATCAGGGACATCCCTGGTGGTCCAATGGTTAGGACTCTGTGCTCCCAATGCAGGTGGTCAGGGTTCGGTCCCTGACTGGGGAATCAAGATGTCACAAGGTATGTTAAAGAGCATTTCTTTTTCAGTGTATAAATAACTAAGACTTCAGTTCATTTCAGTTCAGTCGCTCAGTTGTGTACAACTCTTTGCGACCCCAAGAACTGCAGCACGCCAGGCCTCTCTGTCCATCACCAACTCCCGGAACCTACCCAAACTCATGTCCATTGAGTCGGTGATGCCATCCAACCATCTCATCCTCTGTTGTCCCCATCTCCTCCTGCCCTCAATCTTTCCCATCATCAGGGTCTTTTCAAATTAGTCAGCTCTTCGCATCAGATGGACAAAGTATTGGAGTTTCAGCTTCAACATCAGTCCTACCAATGAACACCCAGGACTGATCTCCTTTAGAATGGACTGGTTGGATCTCCTTGCCATCCTAGGGACTCTCAAGAGTCTTCTCCAACACCAGAGTTCAAAACCATCAATTCTTCGGTGTTCAGCTTTCTTGATAGTCCAACTCTCACATCCATACATGACTACTGGAAAAATCATAGCCTTGACTAGATGGACATTTGTGGACAAAGTAATGTCTCTGTTTTTTAATACTGTCTAGGTTGGTCATAACTTACCTTCCAAGGAATAAGCATCTTTTAATTTCATGGCTGCAGTCACCATCTGCAGTGATTTTGGAGCCCAGAAAAATAGTCAGCCACTGTTTCCCCATCTATTTGCCATGAAGTGATGGAACCAGATGCCATGATCTTAGTTTTCTGAATGTTGAACTTTAAGCCAACTTTTTCGCTCTCTTCTTTCACTTTCATCAAGAGGCTCTTTAGTTCTTCTTTACTTTGTGCCAAAAATGATGGTGTAATCTGCATATCTGAGGTTACTGACATTTCTCCCAGCAATCTTGATTCCAGCTTGTCCTTCAATCCAGCCTAGGGTTTCTCATGATGTACTCTGCATATAAGTTAAATAAGCAGAGTCACAATAGACAGCCTTGACATACTCCTTTTTCCTCTTTGCAACCAGTCTGTTGTTCCATGTCCGGTTCTAACTGTTTCTTTCTGACCTGCATACAAGTTTCTCAAGAGGCAGGTCAGGTGGTCTGGTATTCCCATCTCTTGAAGAATTTTCCACAGTTTATTGTGATCCACACAGTCAAATGCTTTGGCATAGTCAATAAAGCAGAAATAGATATTTTCCTGGAACTCTCTTTCTTTTTCAACAATCCAGCGGATGTTGGCAATTTGATCTCTGGTTCCTCTGCCTTTTCTAAAACCAGCTTGAACTAAGACTTAAAACTGTCCAATTGGAAGTGCAAGTAAATAAGAACAAGGAAGCCTTCCCTTCCTAATCTATAAATTATTTTACTGGTAAAACACTTTGATGAGAATTAAAATTCAGCTGGTGTTAAGAAGGCAAGATGTTCTCCAAATGAAGAATCAGCTCAGTAATAATGAGTTGAAGTATTTGAACACAAATAAGATCTCTCTAGATTTTGTGAAGGATTCACAAACACACACGCATTATATATAAAGCCACAAATGTATGTTTTATCTTTTTTTTGAGAGAGAGAGCAAATGAAATGTAGGTACTACAGTATATATAAGAAGTACATACACAAAGAAGAACATTCCAGTTGAAATGAAACCCTTCTCCATAAGCAACATTTTTTTAAGTCCAGTTCTTCTACCTATTGAGAAGCAGAAGATTCAGTATACTTTACAAAAAGATGTAAAAATGAAATGACAGAATCTTGGCCAGCCACATTGTGCTTTATTAAATTTTTAAATGTTCACCATCATTGCTGAAAACTAAGTGCAACCTGCCAAATGAGAATGACTTGATGTGGCAGTACTAAGTATTTCAGCATTCACCCTGAGGTTGAGGAATGGTATGAATTCCCTGAAATAATGTTGTTGGCACCATGTCCCTGTCTCGTGATTTGACTTGCCTTTGGAAAGATGTCTAATATTTTTGCAATTGCTTTCTTTCTAACTGAAGTGATGGTTAATCTGATCACAAACTGACTTTAGGCAGGTTACTCCTACCAGACAGCAGTCATGGTGTCATTCCTGGACCTGATTTCCGGGAACACTAATGATACATCTGTCTTCTCCTTCAGTTCATTTGAATAGAACCCAAATATGTCCAAATCCATGAATGTGATGAAAGTGTTTAAAAGGTATAAATTATTTTAATAAAATTTGAGTGCAAGTCTCACAGATAAGATAGATTCAAATAAAATGTTACTGACACACTTTGCCTAAGCACAATTTCACTGCATTTTAAATTTGGACCACCTCAGCATTTGGCATGATCATTGCTTCAATTCTCATATACCAAGGTTGAACATGCCCTTGTATCAAGACTATTAACTTGAATATTGGCTTTTAAAACCTTTTGAAAATACAGAGCTTCAACGTGCATTGTAAATTTTATCAAATAACTCTAAAATTCTTTTCCATTATTGCACTTTCCCCCAGTGTGGCATCTTTCAAGAAAAAAAAAAAAAAAGAAAGAAAGAAGAAAAAGAATTCTATCATCACCACTAAATCCTTCTTAAAGTTCTCATTGATCAGAGCCTTAGAACAAGATTATTTAAAAAAAATAGCCCTACACTGAGATAATGTGTAAAAGATTTTGGAAAATCTCAACACTCCATTTTAGATTAAATCTAGCAGGTATTCAAGCTCATGTTCCATTCCATTGATAAAGATGGATTATCAGTGTTCTCTTCTTAATTAAAGACAAACAATAACTACCGTTTCTTTAGTTGTAGCACAAATACCATAACCTTTCCCAACCGTATTAAAAATCTTGTGTTTGATCTATTTGTCATTTAGGTGAATAATACAACTATTGTGCCTTTAAAGAATCAAGTATTGACTTAGGAAGAAGCAATCTCCTTTGGAGTAGGATTGTGGGGTTTTTTTTTTCTTTTTTTAAATCATGATTGGATTTAAAACTTTGCTACTATTGCCACTAACTAGTTCAAAGCTGACAGAAGAGAATAGTTGAATTTCAAGTCAGTTTTTGAGGGTGATAATGGATATGCAACTTTGTTTAATTAAAGTACTTCGAATTTGGGGGAAAAGGCCAATTAGAAAGACATTTCATGCTTTAAAATTACATAAGCAGTCCTGGATCAGAAGTGTTAATGATGGCAAATCTTCAAAGATACTTTCTGTTGATGTTATTATGTTGCAATATGTCGGTATCCACGAGCCAAAAATCAAAGCAATATTTACTCTTTATGAAAATAATATTTTTTTCTTAGATCAAAGAACAATTTGCACATGGAATAACCATTTAGCACCACTATGATCTAGTATTGAAATACAAGAAACAATGTGTCAAGCCACATCTTCAGTTCAGTTCAGTTCAGTTGCACAGTCGTGTCCGACTCTTTGCAACCTCATGAATCACAGCATGCCAGGCCTCCCTGTCCATCACCAACTCCTGGAGTTCACTCAGACTCACAACAATCCAGTCAGTGATGCCATCCAGCCATCTCATCCTCTGTCGTCCCCTTCTCCTCCTGCCCCCAATCCCTCCCAGCATCAGAGGCTTTTCCAATGAGTCAACTCTTTGCATGAGGGGGCCAAAGTACTGAAGTTTCAGCTTTAGCATCATTCCTTCCAAAGAAATCCCTTCAGAATGGACTGGTTGGATCTCCTTGCAGTCCAAGGGACTCTCAAGAGTTTTCTCCAACACCACAGTTCAAAAGCATCAATTCTTTGGCGCTCAGCTTTCTTCATAGTCCAACTCTCACATCCATACATGACCACTGGAAAAACCACAGCCTTGACTAGATGGACCTTTGTTGGCAAAGAAATGTCTCTGTTTTTGAATATGCTATCTAGGTTGGTCATAACTTTTCGTCCAAGGAGTAAGCATCTAATTCCATGGCTGCAGTCACCATCTGCAGTGATTTTGGAGCCCCAAAAAATAAAGCCTGACACTTTCTCCACTATTTCCCCATCTATTTCTTATGAAGTGATAGGACCAGATGTCATGATATTAGTTTTCTGAATGTTGAGCTTTAAGCCAACTTTTTCACTCTCCACTTTTACTTTCATCAAGAGGCTTTTGAGTTCCTCTTCACTTTCTGCCATAAAGATGGTGTTATCTGCATATCTGAGGTTATTGATGCTTCTCCCAGCAATCTTGATTCCAGCTTGTGCTTCTTCCAGCCCAGCGTTTCTCATGATGTACTCTGTATATAAATTAAATAAGCAGGGTGACAATACACAGCCTTAATGTACTTCTCTTCCTATTTGGAACCAGTCTGTTGTTCCATGTCCAATTCTAACTGTTGCTTCCTGACCTGCATATAGGTTTCTCAAGAAGCAGATCAGGTGGTCTGGTATTCCCATCTCTTTTAGAATTTTCCACAGTTTATTATGATCCACACAGTCAAAGCTTAGTCAGCATTTGATAGCTCTAGAATCACAGAGTGAAAGCAATTAAAGGGAGTCATCTACCACAACCCTGTCTTTCTCTAGTCTGGTAAACAAAGAAAGACCCAAGAATAAGCGAATCTTTCAAAGATGTGTTAATGGGAGCTGGAGATCCAGATGTTGGGAAATTTTGAAAAAACTCGTGTTTTTTTTCCCCCCCTATTTTGTTTTTGTAGGAAGCAGATGCCAGCAGAGAATAAGACTGCAACCAATTTATTAGGAAAAAGTCCTGTGAGGGGAAAAGGGGGAGGAGGAGACTGGGTATACCATTCCACCCCCAAGAAATGGAATAAAAGGAGAACAGAAGAATTGCTAAAGAAAAGTTAGATGACAGTTCTGTTCTCAGATGTGTGTGCATGCTCAGTCATGTCTGACTCTGTATGACCCCATGGACTGGAGCCTGCCACGTTCCTCTGTCCATGGGATTTTCCAGGCAAGAATACTGGAGTGGGTTGTCATTTCCTTCTCCAGGGGATCTTCCTGACCCAGGAATTGAACCTCACCTCCTGTGTCTTCTGCACTGGCAAGTGGATTCTTTACCACTGGCCATCTGGGAAGCCTGCTTTTGGAATTTTCCTAAGTCTAGTGATGGGTCCTGGAGCCAAGGCTGCTGATCAGAGGAGTCGAGGGACTGCCAGAGCCAGCCTGTCTTAGCATCTCTCCCAGGCTCAGACACTGGCTCGAGCAGCCCATGGGAAGCACCATCTCCCTATGTCAAGGCTGTGAAGGAGTGTAGAGTGCAGCCACTGAAGCTGTGAGTCAGGTTTGCTCCCTGCAGCTGGAGATCAGAGAGGAACATTTTCACGGCCACTACAATTTCCTAACCTACTGAATGCCACTTTTCTCATCTATCTACTGGTTGTCTCCTAATATTCATTACCAGTTGTGGCAATATTTCCTGTCCTTTTGTTTATTAGTCACTAAGTCATGTCTGTTTGTGACCCCGTGGACTGTAGCAAACCAAACTCCTCTGCCCATGGGATTCTCCAGGCAAGAATACTGGAGTGGGTTGCCATTTCCTTCTCCAGGGGATATTCCCAACCCAGGGACCTAACCTTCATCTCCTGCATTGCAGGGGAATTTCTTTTACCACTGAGCTACCAGGAAAGCCCTTCCTATCTTTTAAAGAGAAGTTTCATTCAGCCACTGGTAACAACTCATTGTTGGAGAGAAACGAGGGAAGTCATGTTATGCGGAGGCCTTGATATGGTGAAGGGGAAAGAGGAAAACTGTAGGTAATGGTAATGTTAATAATAAATACCAAGAGAGACTTCCCTGGTGATCCAGTGGCTAACACTCTGCGCTTCCAATGCAGGGGGCCAAGGTTCCATCCCTGATCAGGGAACTAGATCCCACATGCCACAAATAAACGACCCTCATACCACAACTAACACCTGGCCCAGTCAAATAAATAAATAAGTATTTATTAAAAAATAATAATGAATAACAAGAATTGTAAGTGCCTCTGTTCACAAGTTATTTTAAAAGCCATTTCCCTGAGTTAACTTTAATGTTCATATGAAGTCATAACAACTCCACAAAAGGTTGTTTTCTTTTTTTTCTGTTTTAGAAGAATAGAACAGTCTCTATGCAAAATCACTTATCAGCTAGTGTCAAGTCAAACAACTATAAATCTTATTTCCTATCCTGCATAATAAGATAATAACAGCTACTTTCAAGAAGGTGTTATGAAGATTCAATGGAGCAGTAACACCTGGTGTACGTACTACCTGCTTTCACCTACACTTTCCTATATCCTATTAGATTATTCTGGGTAGGCTTTTTCCTTACTTAGTATTTTCTGAGTACCTACATTGCAGAAGCCTCTGTTAGAATCTCTGTTATTTGTATATTAGTCTATCAATATCCTTAACTAGAGAGCAATACCATAGCATAGCAGTTAAGAAAATAAATTTTGGAGTTATAGTGTCAAATATCAACCCAATTCAACTTTCCTCTTTTTGACCTCTAATTACCCTCCTAATTAACACAAAGTAGCTGTAATTTTTTTTACTTAATTTTTCTTTTAATTCTCAGTTTCTTCATTTCATATAAAGAAGGCCAACTTTAAGCTTTCAAAGTTATTTGCATAAAATGACTTTATACCTGAATTATATATAAATAGGAGATATTACTGTAATTATTATGATTATATCATTAAAAAAAGCAGTCCTAAATGGTAATGCTCTGGTGCATGGTCTAAAGCTAAACCTCGAATTCCAGGGTTTTCCTCTTTTGTCTCTCTAGTAATAATAAACATGGGTGTTGAAGTCAAGAGGGTAACTAGCAAAATGAAAGTTACTCATAAGCTGGTTCACCAAAATGACCAGAAAGTAAAACAGTGAAAGTGTTAGTTGCTTAATCGTGTCCGATTCTTGTGACCCCATGGACTGTAGCCCGCCAGGCTCCTCTGTCCATGGAATTCTCCAAACAAGAAAACTGGAGTGGGCAGACATTCCCTTCCCCGGGCGATTTTTCCAGGGACTGAACCTGGGTCTCCTGCAGTGCAGGCAGATTCTTTATCATCTGAGCCACCTGGGGAGCCCATCGTGGCACGACCAATGTAATGTTTTCTAATATAAAATTAGAGATTAGGCTCCGACCTTTAATTTGGAAAAATTAAAATATTTCCTGGAGATAAATTTTATTGAAAGCATTCTAGATTTATATGTTGAAGAAAAGCATGGTTAAAGGAAAATGACAGTCCAGAAGCCTAAAATCCAGAAGTGCAATCCATAATATGATTTACTTCATTTCTGTAAACTTCTTAACATGGCAGGAGAACAGTATCTATTTATTTGAAACATGGACAACTGGCTGCTTTGAAGATTTAAAAAATATTTTTGTGACAATTCAAATAGGCATCAAGTTTTGAATAGTCAAATAGGGAACAAAGGCTCAAGTAGAAAATACATGATCAGAAATGCAATTGCTTTCCTCCTTATATCCAATTTTAACACCATATAATGAGAATAAGTACTGAAATGAGATTTGAATCTTCCAATTCCTCCAGCTTTTGAGGAAGATTTTCAAGGCTTCAGTTACCAATTCATACGGCTAAAGAAATATGTTCCCTGATGAAAAATAACTCCAACTCTACCCTATCCTCCTTCTATATCTGTTTATGATAAAAGTGAAAATGTTAGTTAGTCAGTCATGTCTGACTCTTTTGCAACCCTATGGACTGTAGCCCACCAGGCTTCTCTGTCCATGGAGTGGTTCAGACAAGAGTACTGCAGTGGGTTGCCATTCCCTTCTCCAGGGCATCTTCCCAATCAGGGATTGAACCCGGGTCTCCTGCATTACAGGCAGATTCGTTACCTCCTGAACCAGCAGGGATGCCCCATATCTGTATATATATCAAGATAATTTTCATTATAGCAGTCATCCTAAACTCTACTTGTTATTTTATTTTATTATTTATTTTAATTGGAAGTTAATTACTTTACAATATTGTATTGGTTTTGCCACACATCAGCATGAATCCGCCACAGGTGTACACGTGTTCCCCATCCTGAACCCCCCTCCCTCCTCCCTCCCTGTACCATCCCTCTGAGTCGTCTCAGTGCTACTTGTTATTTTAAATTTAAGTTTTATTTTATGATCTTTATTAACTTATAAACTTCAGATTGTCGGAAGCCATGCATCCTTTGCTTACTCCTATATGTTGAACACTTAGCAGACTCTCTGACACCTAGAAGAGAGGCTCCCAGCTGAGTCTCCCAGAACATGGGAGATTCAACTATTCCCTTATGAGTCCCCATCACCACCTGCTTTATTGTTTTCTAACAATCCTAACTTTATTTCTAGTCTTTCCATTCTATGCCAATTGCCTGTTAAGTCACACTGTAGAAACTGTCTTTCCTCCATGTACTATTAATTCCAGGCCATTGTGGTAGCAGAATTCCTACCAGCTAGGTGACTAACTGGTAAAGAGTCCACCTGACAATGCAAGAGACACAAGAGATGTGAGTTCAATCCCTGGGTCAGGAAAGTCCCCTGGAGAAGAAATAGCAACCCACTCCAGTATCCTTGCCTGGAAAATCCCAGGGACAGAGGAGCCTAGTGGTCTATAGTCCATAGGTCACAAAGGGCCGGCCATAACTTGGTGACTAATCACACACCCAAACTGAGGAACGTTCCCCACACAGAGAGCTTATCCCTAGAAACTTTATTTTTTCTCTTTTCCATCGCCTCAGAAAACTCCACCTCCTCCCCAGCCTAGTTTGTCATGCAGAGTAATCTAGATCTCCTTCATCTTGGTCCGGCTTCTATATTCATTTTGCTTCCTGCTTTGTTTTGCTTACTTACTTGTATTTTATTTATACCTTGCCTCATTCCACAAAGGATTTTGCTGTACTACAAGATGCCTTGCAATATAAAAAGAAAAGAGAAAATATAAGAACAATATAAACAAAGATTATAATTAATCCAATTCTGTTCAACTGGAGTCAAAAATGGGGGCAGGGCAAATGAGTTAAGATATTAAGGCCAGGTAAAGTCTGTCTTAAAAATGTGAATTCTAGACTTGGGCTGAGTGGTGAATAAGAAAACAAGAAAATTACTTCCAACAAGTATTCAGACTCTTGATTAATCTGATCTGTGGCTCTGAGCTTCCAGGCAGCCAACATTTAAAGGGAAACATGTCTGTTTGATCATTCTTATCTTCAAAATGCCAGCTCCTTGGGGGAGAAGCAAAGCTTTCCTTAATGCCTCACTCTACAACAACATTTCATGTGCACAGATATTGAGAAATAATAAAGGGAGGGCAGATAAATTAGCTCAGGGGTAAGATTCTCTGGGGCCTCCTTGGTTATTCATATGGTAACGAATCCACCTGAAATGCAGGAGACACTGGTTTGATCTCTGGGTTAGGAAGATCCCCTGGAGAAGGGAATGGAAATCTATTTCAGTATTCTTGCCTGGAAAATTCCATGGACAGAGGAGCCTGATGGGCTATACTCCATGGAATCAAAGAGTAGGGCATGACTGAGCAACTGTCATATCTTTCAAGACTCCAGGCTTGAACTAATAACTTATAAGTAACAGAGACCTGAGAGCTGGTGGATGCTAAGAAGGGAGAACCAGGAAACAGGTGTCTGGTGAACAGAGGTGCTTAGAGAAAAGGGAGTTTATGTGGAAAGCCATCCTCTTTCAGCTTCTTTTGGATCACCCCGGGGCCCCGTTTCTCCTATGCTTCATCTTTATGGCTGGATTCCTTGTATTTATATACTCAAGATTGTACGAATGCAGCCTCTTCACTGAGCCAGGATCACATATATTGGACTCTGGGGCAGAAAGAGCTCTGGGCTAGAGCTTTAATATGCCACTCACTGAAACAGCTATTTCCCTTAATGGTCTCTATCCAAAGAATAGTGCAGTGAAGGTGACATTGGCTATTAACCTATTCTGAGTGTGGGAGGCCCACACAAATGATGCCTGAATTGTTCCTCAAGAACAATTTGGGTGTGAATAGAAACTGCAAAATAGGCTCTGTCACCCACGGATAAAGGACCCTTATCATACATGCAGAAGTTATTCTTCAAGATTCCCTAGTTAAGCAAGCAGGCTTATAACCATGAGTAGATATATATGAGGATGATCTTTCAAACCAGTAAAACAAAAGTAACAGGCTTTACCACTGATTGTGTTTATTAAATTGCTCAGCTTGACGTTGTTAATAGTCTCAAAAAAACAATTTGGGTGTGCAAAGTGACCCAGAATAGAGCCTATTATGATGCCTAAACTGTTTTAAATATCCACTGAGGTTTTTTCCTATGAGTTGCCCTTCAAGGAAGGAGATTTTAAAGGCATGGGAGGTAGCTTTTCTCCTGCCTGAATCACAGGCTAATTTCAGGCTAATCATTAAGACATCCATGGCTTTCCAGTGAATATAGGTCACAAAGACACATCTCAGTCTTGCCTTAGGTCTATATCCCAGACTGCAGAAACAGGGGCACGTGTGTGTGTGCGTGTGTGTGTGTGTGCACGCACATGCATATATAGTACATGTCTCTACGCTATATACACAGGATATACATATGTGTGTCTATCGATACACTGACACATATATTTATTATATACATATTTATGTATATATATATATGTATATAGTATGTGTATTATTTGCACCAAAACTGTTTTCACTTGATTCTGCAATCACTATTCACTCAGAAGAGGGATAAAAATGATAGCAGTATTTGGAAAAACTTTGTGTTAGAGGATGTTCCTAGTGAATTACACTCAATCCATTGACCTAATTGCCAGTGTGTGTTAGTTGCTCAGTTTGTGTCCAACTCTTTGAGATCCCATAGACTGTAGCCCTCCAGACTCCTCTGTCCATGGATTTCTCCAGGCAAAAATACTGGAGTGGGATGTCATTTCCTTCTCCAGGGGATTTTCATGACCCAGGGATTGAATCCAGGTCTCCCACGTTGAAGGCAGACTCTTTAATGTCTGAGTCACCACGGAAGCCCTCATAATGATGCCAGAGACATTTTAAATAACATGTTGAGAAGTAAAAACATTCACAGAAATGGGAAATGGGAGATGGGGGGAGAAAGATGAGAATATTTAGGAAAAGGGAAAAATCTCGTAGAGGAAAAGCTGTTTGAAAGTCCAATGCTCTGTTTGAACTAGGGCTGAAACATACAGTTTTTCAATAGCGAGGCTGAGGGATGGAAACCCACTCGTGTCACTGGGGAAACTAGAGATGGGCTGTGGATTAGGGGACATAAAAGAGCAAGGTCAGGAAGGGATAAGCATTTAATATGCACCAAGGAGAAAGCCAGATGTTTCAGTTCAGTTCAGTTGCTCAGTCGTGTCCGACTTTCTGCGACCCCATGAATAGCAGCACGCTGGGCCTCCTGTCCATCACCAACTCCCGGAGTTCACTCAGACTCACATCCATAAAGTCGGTGATGCCATCCAGCCACCTCGGCCTCTGTCGTTCCCTTCTCCTCCTGCCCCCAATCCCTCCCACCATCAGAGTCTTTTCCAATGAGTCAACTCTTCACATGGCGAGGCCAAAGTACTGGAGTTTCAGCTTCAGCATCATTCCTTCCAAAGAAATCCCAGGGGTGATCTCCTTCAGAATGGACTGGTTGGATCTCCTTGCAGTCCAAGGGACTCTCAAGAGTTTTCTCCAACACCACAGTTCAAAAGCATCAGTTCTTCAGCGCTCAGCTTTCTTCACAGTCCAACTCTCACATCCATACATGACCACTGGGAAAACCATAGCCTTGACTAGATGGACATTTGTTGGTAAAGTAATGTCTCTGCTTTTGAATATGTTATCTAGGTTGGTCATAACTTTTCTTCCAAGGAGTAAGCATCTAATTCCATGGCTGCAGTCACCATCTGCAGTGATTTTGGAGCCCACAAAAAATAAAGTCTGACACTTTCTCCACTGTTTCCCCATCTATTTCCCATGGAGTGATGGGACCAGATGCCATGATCTTCGTTTTCTAAATGTTGAGCTTTAAGCCAACTTTTTCACTCTCCTCATTCATTTTCATCAAGAGGCTTTTTAGTTCCTCTTCACTTTCTACCATAAGGGTGGTGTCATCTGCATATCTGAGGTTATTGAGATTTCTCCCAGCAATCTTGATTCCAGCTTGTGCTTCTTCCAGCCCCATGTTTCTCATGATGCCTAGCCAGATGTTTGCTAGGCATTTTAATGTATACCATCTCCTATAATATATATGGTAAACTTCCATTCTAAAATCCCAAGTCTTTCAATGATATATTATTGTATCTTGTTAGTGTGAAATCTGATCTGCCCTACTCACTGTGTGGCAGTACATGAACTGAGAGGATGTAAATCAATTGCAATATTTTAATATTATGTCTTAATATTAAAAAATATTGAATTATTCATGTCAGTGCTATATAATATAGAATATGTGCTCAATATTATGTTTCTAAACTCTAAGTTTTGAATTCTGAACTGTTTGACACCAAGAGCTTAGATTAGAGATTGTGGTCCTTTTTTAGTAATGGTAAGACCTCAAAGTGTAATATCTGGTTATAATGCCTTTTTGAGAATTTTCTCATTTACCCTCATAACACCTCTTTCAGTAGATATGATGATTCTTGTCCATATATAAGGCTCTTTGAGGACTGTTTAGTTGCTCAAGGTTACACGGTTCATAAATATCAGGAATGTCCTTCTGACTTTAAATGTCACACCAAGCCCTGTGGTTCTTATCAGGAAAGTGTCCGGATAAGCATAAATACAGGAGAAATGTAAAAAGTGATGTCAAAAAGCTATTTCTGTGATATCAGTACTCAAGGACAATGATTCAATCAGTCCCAAATCTGTTTTTTTTTCCTTTTAATAAAGCAGATAGAGAATAATTATATTAAAAACAAAATACATTTTAAGAAGAATTGGTAAAATCACATTTCCAGGAGTACTATTAATAGAAGTCCATATTTGGGGTTTCTGAATCAGCTTTACAAAGATAATACCTGTCTTTGTTCTTTGATTCAGTAGTTTTTAGCTTTAATTAGAACCAAATCAATAGTGAATAAAGATTACATGTTCCTACCTCCCCAAAGATTTTGACAGATGTAAAATTATCAAACCCTGGTTAAAACTACCCATTCACATTGACAGTGAAAGTGAAAGTCGTTCCGGCGTGTACGACTCTTTGTGACCCCATGAACTATACATCTGTGGAATTTTCCAGGCCAGAATACTGGAGTGGGTAGCTGTTCCCTTTTCCAGGGGATATTTCCAACCCAGAGATTGAACCCAGCTCTCCCACAATGCAGGTGGATTCTTTACCTGCTGAGCCACCAGGGAATCCATTAACATTAAAGATAATCAATAAATACACATGAATGAATCATTGTTTAATTACCAAAACATTTGTTTGACTACACTTTTTTTTTTTTTCTGGTTGTACTGTGTAGCATATGGAAGCTTAGTTCCTGAGCCAGGAATCACTTAATTCCTCTGCAGTGGAAGTGTGGTGTCTTAACCACTGGACTGCCAGGGAAGTCTGTGGTTATACTTAAAAAAAAAAAAAAGTATCATTAAGCCTCAAAACTTTATGAATGGTTATAAATTATGAAATTCCTCACAAAGTGGTTGAAAACTGCTGCAATAAACTATGACTCCTATACTTGCTTCTCCAAGAATCAAAACAGGACTTATTTGCATAACAGCATCAAAATAGCATCTCCTCAGAAGAGTCACATTAAAAGACAAACTGAGGCATATTAAAAATGGTGAGTTTGAGCAAAAACCAATTTGAATCTGGAAGCACCTAACTGGAGTGGTAAGGTGTGGTCCTTAGAGAAGAGCCAGGGGAGACTTATGCAGAGCAAGTGCAGAAGGAAAGAAAGAGACTTATTCATTATTTCTTAGCTTAAAACCCAGCTGGTTGCCCTCAGCGTTTTGATTTTGTAACCTGGAGACATTTACAGGTTTAAATTTTGGTTTGTTACATAGGCCACCACAATAGGAGAGCCACCTCAGTCTAACAACCTCCTTGTTTAACAGGAGAGAAACACTCTGTGTGTCTATGAATTAGCTACTATACACATGTACACACAGAAAGAAGTACAAACAACCCATTTCTATCTTCAAATAGAAAGAAAATAGGGCTGACTTTTCCATAAGAAAATCAAATGCTTAACAAAATTAAGTTGATATGTAAGTAGAACACAAAGTCTTTTTTTTTTTTTTTTTTGGCAGTCATCAGTTGTAATTAATTTAATGCCACGTGTTTAACACAAAGTTGTGTAACATCTTTATAGGATAGATCTTCAAATAACATCTTCTTTCCTTCTATAGATTCTTTCCTTCTATATTCCAATGGCTTGGTTAGTCACATAATCATTTAAACAAAGAGCATTTAGCCTGCCCTGCCTAGGAAAGCACCCACATTTGGCAATCCAAAATCAAATGTTGTGAAGATTACCCTGCCACATACAGCGAGATGTGACAATTGAGAAAGACAATGGACATGTTAATCTATTCAACGGAGTTTCAAAGTTAGCAGCATTTGAAAGAATAAATAAAACCTAAAATCTACAGTTGTTGAGACAGATAAGCCAACAAGGGGACCAGTTATCCATTCACTTCTCTTTAGCAAAGAACAATTCCTTTGCCAGTGGGTTAGATCTTCCTTTTTGTCTTATTTATGTTGACTGTAAAGAAGGCAGAACACCAAAGAATTGATGCTGTTGAATTGTGGTGCTGGAGGAGACTCCTAAATGTCCCTTGGACTTCAAGATCAAACCAGTCAATCTTAAGGGAGATTAGCCTTGAATATTCACTGGAAAGACTGATGCTGAAGCTCCAGTATTTTGGTCATTTGTTGTTAATACACAACTCATTGGAAAAGTCCCTGATGCTGGGAGAGATTGAGGGCAGAAGGAGAAGAGGGCATTGGAGGATGAGATGCCTGGACAGCATCACCAATGTAATGGACAAGAACTTGGGCAAACCCCGGGAGATGGTGAGGGACAGGAGGCCTGGCATGCTGCAGTACATGGGGTTACAAAGAGTCAGACACAAACGGGTGTCTGAACAACAACAATGTTGACTTGTAGCCTTGTCATTATTTTCTCAATGTATAAATATTCCTGATCATACATTAAGGGACAACTTGAGTAAGTTATATGATATTGGGATTTGTCACTCTGCCAAGAAAAACTTGCATGAGATTTTTAAAGTCTACTTAAGGTGCCCATAGTTATAGAATTTTCTGAGCAGGATCTTTATCTTCTGTTAGAAGAATTCCCATGTGGTGTTACTGTAAATTTTTGTTGCTTTTACATTGGAAAAATACTTTAAATTGTAAGCTGTAGTTTCACCAGCAGTTTTCCAGAAAGTAGAGGTGTTCACATGGATACCTTCCAAGGAGATATTTGCCCACCATACATGATCTGGCAATTTGGTATTTCTACAGTCCCAAACAATGAAATATATTAATATAAAGCCAATATTGATATAAGAAATGAAAGATTTAAATATAATCATTTACAATAAAAATAGTTTCATTGTTTTTATCATTTTAAATCTCAACTCAGTCAACGGTTCTATTCATTTTCTTTTGCCTTAAATTACTTATTTGCCTTAAATTTAAAAAATTATTTCCATTAATATTCCTATTTTCCAACCAGTTAGTATATGTTTCTAGTTAATGCCACTTATTCTATATATTTCAAAGTATTTAAATTTGCTTTTCATATTTGCCACTTTTTCCCCTCATAATCTTTGTTATTTATCTTTAGTCAGATAATCAGTTATATAGATTAGGGTTACTAGATTAAGTAAAGGATGTCCAGTTAAATTTAAATTTTATATGAACATAAAAACTTTATTTTTAATATAAGCATGTCCCACACAGCATTTGGGACATACTTACTCTAAAAAGAAAGTTTATTTGTTTACGTGGAATTTGAACTTAACTGAGCATCCTGCATTTTTATTTGCTACATCTAGCAACCGTGCTAAGAAAGTAACTTGATCACAGGTCAATCGGACTCTAAAGTCACCTTCTCTATCACCACTCTTTCTGTTCAGAAGATGTCTGATATCCACGGATTGATTCAAACTTTCAAAAAGTAGTTTTACTTGTTATATTCTAATTTACTTTTGTTTCTAGTTCCTTCAGAAAATAAAAACAGTGAGAAAATACATCTCAGTTCCTTTTTTTAAAATAAAATTATTTCAGGTTCTAGCTGGAAAAGAAAGTAAGTACTTCTCTTACAGGGTAATGATGATGGTTGAATAGGAAAGATACAGATGTTTCCATTCTAATCTTTCTCTCTACCCTAAACTAAAAATGTGCATGCGGGACACTCTGCAGTACACAAAGAGGGCCAGAGGTCCTGCTTAAGGCCAGCAGAGCCTTGTGTAGGACACTCTAAGGGGATTCCCAACAAGCCTAAACTTCTGGAGTCACTAGTTTTAGAAATGAGCTTATTGAAGTTGAGGACGGTGGGGTGATTAATTTGCATCAAACATCAAAATTATTCAGTAGAGTTACAGTCTGAATCTACAGTTATTTAACTCAAATGGTTATACTTATTTCTATTTTCCATTCACTCAGTGGATATTATGAGCATAATGAGTGTCTATTACATGTTGGGCACAGCATTATGCTCTGAAGAGAGACCAGGCTGAATAAGACAGACAAGGTAAGTGTGTCATGGGCTGTTTGAGTTTCCTATTGCTGATGTAACAAAGTACCACAAATTGAGGAGCTTGAAACAGCACAAGTATCAGTTCAGTTCAGTTCAGTCACTCAGTCGTGTCTGACTCTTTGTGACCCCATGAACTGCAGCACACCAGGCTTCCCTGTCCATCACCAACTCCTGGAGCCTACCCAAACTCATGTCCATTGAGTTGGTGATGCCATTCAACCATCTCATCCTCTGTCGTCCCCTTCTCCTCCTGCCCTCAATTTTTCCCAGCATCAGGGTCTTTTCAAATAAGTCTTCTCTTTGCATCAGATGGCCAAAGTATTGGAGTTGCAGCCTCAACATCAGTCCTTCCCTGAACACCCAGTAGTGATCTCCTTTAGGATGGACTGGTTGGCTCTCCTTGCAGTCCAAGGGACTCTCAAGAGTCTTCTCTAACACCATAGTTCAAAAGCATCAATTCTTCAGTGTTCAGTTTTCTTCACAGTCCAACTCTCATATCCATACATGACCACTGGAAAAACCATGTCCTTGACTAGATGGACCTTTGTTGGCAAACTAATGTCTCTTCTTTTCAATATGCTGTCTAGGTTGGTCATGACTTTCCTTCCAAGGAGTAAGCGTCTTTCAATTTCGTGGCTGCAGTCACTATCTGCAGTGACTTTGGAGCCCAGAAAACAGAAGTGCATTACCTTTGCAATGGCTCCTCAGTCCATGGGATTCTCCAGGCAAGAGTACTGGAGTCGGTTGCGATTTCCTTCTCCAGGGGATCTTCCCGACCCAGGGATCAAACCCAGGTCTCCTGCATTGTAGGCAGATGCTTTACCATCTGAACCACCAGGGAAGCATTACCTTGCAATTTCAGAGGTCAAAAATCTAAAATGGGTTTTACTGGGATAAAATCAAGGTAAAGGATTCTAACAATTTTCTGAGTTTTCAGGAAGCTGTAGTCTTTTTGCAGTGATAACATCAAACATCATTGATCACAGGTCCCATAACATAATAATAATGAAAATTTTTAAATATTTCAAGAATTATCAGAAAGTGATAGACATGAAGTGAGCAGATTGGTTAGAAAAATGCCGCCAGTATACTAGGTTAATACATACCTTTAATTTGTAAAAAAAAAAAATACAAAATATCCTAAGTATAATAAAATGAAGTATGGCTATATTACTTGGTTGAAGTGAAGTGAAAGTTGCTCAGTTGTGTCTGACTCTTTTTAACCCCATGGTGCATACTAGGAATGCATACATGGGGCATACATGGAATTCTCCAGGCCAGAATACTGGAGTGGGTAGCCTTTCCCTTCTCCAGGGGATCTTCCCAACCCAGGGATCAAACCCAGGTCTCCTGCATTGCAGGCAGATTCTTTATCAGCTGAGCCACAATTACTTGGTTGGAAGTCCCTTAATATCAAAAATCTCCCTGTAGCCAGATGAATCTCTGTCACATCACCTCATTCTTTTTCTTTTAACTGAATATAATGGAGAATCATATTTAAGGTATAATTTTACAGGATCAAGACCAATTTCCACTCACTACACTGGAAAAATATCATCATGAACTCATATAAACTTGATATGCATGTGCGTGTTAAGTCACTTCAGTTGTGTCCAACTTTCTGTGATCCTATGGACCTTAGCCCACCAGTTTCCTCTGTCCATGGAATTCTCCAGGCAAGAATACTGGAGTGGCTTGCCACACCCTCCTCCAAGGGATCTTCCTGACCCAGGGACTGGACCCATGTTTCTTATATCTCCTGCCTTGGCAAGAGGGTTCTTTACCACTAGTGCCACCTGAGTTCCCATGTACAGACAGAAAACTGAGGTGACCCATTAGCCTCCCAGTGCTGGATGGAAAGGATCAACTCCCTCTCACTTGGTCAAGCCTGTCCAGTTTTCTTGATGATTCATATCTGAGGATCAGGAGATGCTCTGAAAGCAAGGAAGTTCTCACCTGGCCACCACTAATAAGTTTTATGAGGGACATCACATCATTCTGACGCAGACTCTTCTGCCTCCCTCTTCCACGCATAAAGACCGGGTGATTATACTAGGTACCTGGACAACCCAAGACAATCTCATCTCAAAGTCAGCTGATCAGCAATCTCAATTCCATCTGTAGCCTAATTTGTCTTTTCCTCATAACCTGACATACTAACCATCTCCTCCTCTGGCGTCCCCTTCTTCTCCTGCCTTTCTATCTTTCCCAGCACTGGAGGATGAGATGGTTGGATAGTATCACTGACTTGATGGACATGAGTTTGAGCAGGCTCCAGGAGTTGGTGATGGACAGGGCAACCTGGCGTGCTGCAGTTCGTGGGGTCACAAATAGTCGGACACAACTGAGCGACTGGACTGAACTGAACTGAACATGCTAATAGGTACCGGGCATTAGAACGTGGATGTATTTAGGGGACTGTTATTCTGCCTACTCTAGGGGTTTTCACTCTGAAGCATAAAAAGGGAGATATAATTCTTTCCATTATCCAAAAATCATCACATTTTAGGTAAAACTCTCCATGAAGATGAAAAATATAAGATAAATGTAAAATATAGAAATATAAGAGAGATGACAAGTTAAAAATGGCAGGGCAAGAGACATGGGCAGTTTTGAAAGAGACAGGGTAAGTTTCTCTTGAGAACTGGTTAATTAAGCAGATACTCAGACAAAGCACATGTCAGACAGAAGGACTTCAAAGTACTAAAGCCATAAACCAGAATGTGTGGGTGTGTGCCGAGTCCCTTCAGGTGTGTCTGACTCTTTGCTACCCTATGGACTGTAGCCCACAGGGCTCCTCTGCCCATGGGATTCTCCAGGCAAGTATACTGGCGTGGGTTGCCGCACCCTCGTCCAGGGGATCTTGACCCAGGGATCGGCCAGCACCTCTTAGGTCTCCCATATTGGCAGGCAGGTTCTCGACCACTAGCACCACCTGGGAAGCCCATAAACCAGAATAGACCTGAAATACTCTTCAAACAGAAAGGTGACAGAAACATAGTGAGCTCAAGGGAAGAGAGTTGTATGAGAGCAACATCCAGACTCCTTAACACGGTTTACCTGATCTAATGTGATCTGCTCTCTGTTTCTCCACCACTCCCTACGTGTGTTTACTAAGCTGCTTGGACAGTTTTAAGCAATGTTTCCACAACAGGGCTGTATGCTTAAAAGTTAACTTTGGGTGTCTTTATGGAGAATGAGGTGGAGGGCACAAGAGAGGTGTTGGTGAAACCGTCCAGGAGGTGACGGAAATGGCTCATGGGAGAGAAGTTGGTAGCCTTGGAGAAAGAGAGTAGTGGGCATGATGGCATATTCTCTGGAGGAAAATTCTGCAGCGGGGTTTCTCAGCCTTGACATTATCGACATTTTGAGGCAGAGGGTCCTTTTGAAGGGAACTGTTCTGCACATTGAGAACCACTGATGTACAAGACATGGTGAAGGCTTACATGAAGGATGTGAGGGAAGAAGAGGAACCAGCGGGACTCCTGAGTTTCTGGCTTTCATGACTGGAAAGGTATGACCTCTTTCCTATTGTTCTCAGTACGCTTAAAGCTGGTTTTTATATAAATGAGAAGATAGGTGACATTGATGCTTTTAAGAGTATCTAAAGGAGAACAGTTTGTAAGGAAAACTTAAAACACTTCTTTATGAAAAAAAAAAAAAAAGTAGTTCTCCTAATAAAATGGCACATTTGACCCCTGGAAGTAAAATATTATGGGCCTCTTTCCTCAGACACAAAATAACCAGTTTGGGTTCTTATGTCTAAGGTGATTTCATTATCTCTAACCTCCAAATCTATTTTAAAGAGATCTCACTTTGACTGATGGCAGGGAGTTGGGGAGCATAAATGGGTAGAAATAGTGTGTGTGTATGTTGCTTTACACAGAACAGGAAATTCAGTGAGTTATGCTCATCTGAAGCACAAAACCCTAACAAACACTTGTTTTTGCATTTACATTTCATTACTAATTACTTATAACTATATGACCTGTCACCACAATTTGACTTGGAAATTTCTTTCTGGCATAGACCACACTTTATTGTCCTTTTTTACCCACAGTTCCTGGCATATAGGCAGTTGTAGTGGATATTCATTGATTTTTATGCACAGAATAGCCTAGACCCACCCACCCACCTTTGGCCTCTATGAAAGTTCCCTTTCAAATCATGTGGTTCTACAGAAGCTTGCCAAACAAGGTACCAAAGTTTCCCAGACCCAGGAATAAGTCCATCCTAATTTCCTGACCAGCATGATTGGTTCAATTGAGAGCACTTGTTTATCCTTGGATCAATTAGAAACCTTTCTTGATTCCTCTCCTGATAGTTCTTAGTTTTAGTTGAACCTTTGGAGAGTATGAACAGAAAGGACAGGACACTAAGCTTTAAGCACTTGAATGTGGTTTTCCTATATATTGTGAGAGTGTTGGTCTGAAGACAAACCCGACATTCAGAGAGGAGAGAAAATAAGAGTGAGAGGGTCTGCCCTTTTCCCCTTTTCTGGAGTCATCACTAAGACTGGCTCCTTTCTAGGAGAGGAGAGTCAACAACTTCTTCATGGATAAATTTGTGTCATGCTACTGTCCATTGCCAAACAAGAGTCGTGCCTGATGTGCTGGGCAGTTAAAACAAGGTTTATTGATAGCAACACTAGTGGGAGTAAGTTTGGGGTGTTACAATTGTGCTTTCCCCTCTTTTTGAACTGGAGGGAAAAAAATTACAAAATTATTTAAAAGAACTATTAATAGCTCACAAAACATCTCACTTATAAAGACAAAATAAAGAGGAGTTTTTAAAAGGGGATACAACTGAAAAGATAACAAACTGGGCGTTGATTGGCTCTTAGAATTAGCTTGGAATCCATTCATTTATCAGAATCTTGACAAATGGCTCCCTATGGAGAACAAAGCTGGCAGACGGTCTGAAGAGATCAAAGCTAAGGAGAGGACATTCCCCTGATCAAACAGAGCTTACAGCATCACTGTTTATTGATTAATAGTTAAATTCAGCATTCATTTGTTCATTCAACAACTGCTTGCTGAGTGCATACAGCACGCTAAGAACTAGAACAGATGCTATAGATGTGAAAATGAACAAAACATATATCTGTTTTCAAACAGTTTCAAGAATCTCAGGTATAAATCCTAGAGCAGCAAAAACATTAAACACATGGAGGAAGCTGGTCATTTGCAAGACAGTAAGAAACAGTGGGAGATTAGGAGTGCTTGTGATCCCAAGCTCTTAAAATTCTCCATAGCTGTTCTGTTTACAAAAATATATCTGGGGACTGGATCGAGTCTGTATAGCCTAATAGGCTCTCTGGTGTCCAACCTCTGGTCTTAATATTTAAGCAAATAATTGAATATCATGTAAAAGGTTCTGTGGGAAAAAGAAAACTGTCAGATTTTCTGAATTCACTTGGAAGTGGCTCACTGGAAGAGTGGTACCTCAATGCTAAAGAATGAGTAGGCCTTATGCAGGTAAATGAGGAGACAATGCCAGTCAGATGGAACCACATGTTGTAAGGCCTGGAGTCTGGGAGAGGGGGTCTTAGATCCCTGGGACTAGGAGGGGCTCTCCTGTGGCTACAGTCTCAGGGGAGAAGGAAGAATGAGGTTGTGGACTTCAGCTTTTTAGCAAGGTTGTGTCCAAGGCTGTGTGCTTTTTGGTGGAACAGATAATCTCAAATCTAACACATTTAATAAACAATGAAACAAAGGAAACCAAGGTACATCTTAAAATGCTGAGTTCAGACTTGCAACTTACTGCTGTCTCGAGATTTTCTTCCGCTGGCTAAGCTTCTTATGTTTGGCACAAAACAACCTTGTCAAATGTTAAGCTTTGTTCCAGCAGGAAAAATTAAGACACTGGAGTCCCAGCTATTTACTACAAAGGTGCTGAAATCCTGCTTACCTGACAATGCATACAGAGAAGCCCTTAGGTTTCCTTATAAAACTCACTATTTGGTTTAAGCACATTAATAAAACTGATAGGAATCAAAATGAAAGTCTAAAGAGAGACAAGAGATTCTTCTTGCTTTCGACTTATCTAAAAATCCCAATTTATGCTCTAAAGATTAGCTCTTTTAGGGCGTAGACAATTTCCAATTCCTCTTTCTGCCCTCTATGTTTTGAATAATAGTACTTGAAGTGTACTCCTTATATATGTCCAACCAATATTTAATGAACAGAATTGAACATTTCATTAGTGTCCCACTGCTGCATAACAAATTGGGGCTTCCCGGTGGCTCAGGGTAAAGAACTCGCCTGCTAGTGCAGAAGCTGCAGGAGATACAGATTCGATCCCTGAGTCAGGGAGATCGCTGGAGGAGGAAATGGCAACCCACTCCAGTGTTCTTGCTGGGTTAATCCCATGGACAGAGGAGCCTGGGTGGCTACAGAGCCTGGGGTCACAGAGTTGGACACAATTTAATAACTGAGTGACACATAACAAATTTTGCCTAAAGTGAATACCTTGAAACAATAAATATTTATGATTGCAAAATTTCTGTAGGTTAGGATCTGAGAAGAGCTTGGTGGGTGGATCTGGCTCAGAATCTCCCTTAAGCTGCAATCAGTGTTTGCTGAGGCTATAGTCATCTCAAAGCTCAACTTTGGGAGGACCCATATTCAAGTTCATTCATGTGGTATTAATCATCAGGCCTCTTACTGCTGCCTCTCAAGCTCATGCATATGGACCTCACCGTGGGGCTGCTATCCAACCCGGGAGCTGCCTTCACCAGAGCAAGCAATCCACGAGATAATGTGGAATACCTAACATGAAAGCTACAGGTCTTTATAATCTAATCTCAGAAATGACAGCTTATCATTTCTACCATATTTTATTCTTGACAAGTAAGTCAATAACCACAGCCCACACGCAAGGACAGGAAATTACATAGGGTATGAACACTAGGAAGTGGGGTTCATGGTGGACCATTTTTTAGATTGCTTGCCAAAAACATCTTAAAGAGAAACTGGGAAATAGAGGACACTGCTACTCTGAATAAAGTCAGGATGCTGCTACTGAGGAAGAAGTAGATAATGGATAGGAGAGAGTTAATTACTGTAGATTGAACAATTTTGCAAAAGATATGACTCTACCTCATTACTTCCAATATCATCAGTGAAATCAAATGACTATGGAAATCAATGAAACAACTCACTATTTTTCATAGTATGGAAGCAAGTCAGATAAGATAACATAGAAGTGTAGAGGTAGGGACTTTCCTGGTGGTCTAGTGGCTAAAACTCCACACTCCCAATGCCGGGGGCCAGGGTTTGATCCCTAGTCAGAGAACTAGATCCCACATGCCACAACTATGCACCCTGTGTGTTGCTGCTGCTGCTGCTAAGTCACTTCAGTCGTGTCCAACTGTGCGACCCCATAGACAGCAGCCCACCAGGCTCCGCTGTCCTTGGGATTCTCCAGGCAAGAACACTGGAGTGGGTTGCCATTTCCTTCTCCAATGCATGAAAGTGAAAAGTGAAAGTGAAGTCGCTCAGTCATGTCTGACTGTTTGAGACCCCATGGACTGCAGCCTACCAGGCTCCTCTGTCCATGGGATTTTCCAGGTAAGAGTGTCTGAGTGGGGTGCCATTGCCTTCTCCTACATTCTGTGTACCACACTAATATGTGATGCAGTCAAATAAATACATTCCCCCCCAAAAAAAGAAATACAGAGGTAGAGAAAAAAATAAGACAACATATCCCCAAAACTCATAGAAATTTGGGGGAGATGCAGGGAATCGTACCACTATGGGATTCAGTTCAGTTCAGCTCAGTTCAGTTGTTCAATCGTGTCCTACTCTTTGTGATCCCATGAATGGCAGCATGTCAGGCCTCTCTGACCATCACCAGCTGCTAGAGTCTACCCAAACCCACTTCCATTGAATCAATGATGCCATCCAACAGTCTCATCCTCTGTCATCCCCTTCTCCTGCCCTCAATCTTTCCCAGCATCAGGGTCTTTTCAAATGAGTCAGCTCTTCACATCAGGTGGCACAAGTATTGGAGTTTCAGCTTCAACATCAGTCCTTCCAATGAACACTCAGGACTGATCTCCTTTAGAATTGACTGGCCAGAACTTCTTGCAGTCCAAGGTAATCTCAAGTGTCTTCTCCAACACCATAGTTCAAAAGCATCAACTCTTCAGTGCTCAGCTTTTTTTATAGTCCAACTCTCACATCCATGCATGACTACTGGAAAAACCATAGCCTTGACTAGACCGATCTTTATGGGCAAAGAAATGTCTCTGCTTTTTAATATGCTGTCTAGGTTGGTCATAACTTTTCTCCCAAAGATTAAGAATCTTTTAATTTCATGGCTGCAATCACTATCTGCAGTGATTTTGGAGCCCCCAAAAATAAAGTCTGACACTGTTTCCACTGTTTCTCCATCTATTTCCCATGAAGTGATAGGACTGGATGTGATAATCTTTGTTTTCTGAATGTTGAGCTTTAAGCCAAATTTCTCACTCTCCTCTTTAACTTTCATCAAGAGGCTCTTTAGTTCTTCACTTTGTGCCGTAGGGGTGGTGTCATCTGCATATCTGAGGTTATTGATATTTCTCCTGGCAATCTTAATTCCAGCTTGTGTTTCTTCCAGCCCAGTATTTCTCATGATGTACTCTGCATATAAGTAAATAAACAGAGTGAAAATATACAGCCTTGACATACTCCTTTTCCTATTTGGAACCAGTCTGTTGTTTCATGTCCTAACTGTTGCTTCCTGACCTGCATCCAGATTTCTCAAGAGGCAGGTTGGGTGGTCTGGTATTCCCATCTCTTTCAGAATTTCCACAGTTTATTGGAAATGCTCACACAGTCAAATGCTTTGGCATAGTTAATAAAGCAGAAATAGATGTTTTCCTGGAACTCTCTTGCTTTTTCCATGATCCAGCGGATGTTGGCAATTTGATCTCTGGTTCCTCTGCCTTTTCTAAAACCAGCTTGAACATCAGGAAGTTCATGGTTCACATATTGCTAAAGCCTGGCTTGCAGAATTTTGAGCATTACTTTACTAGCGTGTGAGATGAGTGGAACTGTGTAGTAGTTTGAGCATTCTTTGGCATTGCTTTTCTTTGGGATTGGAATGAAAACGGACCTTTCCCAGGCCTGTGACCACTGCTGAGTTTTCCAAATTTGCTGGCATATTGAGTGCTTCACTTTCACAGCATCATCTTTCAGGATTTGAAATAGCTCAGCTGGAATTCCATCACCTCCACTAGCTTTGTTCATAGTGATACTTCCTAAGGCCCACTTGACTGCATTCCAGTATTTCTGGGTCTAGGTGAGTGATCACACCATCATAATTACCTGGGTTATGAAGATCTTTTTGGTACATTTCTTTTGTGTATTCTCTTCTTAATATCTTCTGCTTCTGCTAGGCCCCTACCATTTCTGTTCTTTATTGAGCCCATCTTTGCATGAAATTTTCCCTTGGTATCTCTAATTTTCCTGATGTAATGGGCCATATTTATTAACCAACTCAATGGAATTGAGAGTTGGATTTTTGGAGAAGGGAGAAAAGAAACCTGAAATAAGCAAGAATGTCTTTGGTTTTTTTAGTTCTCAGAATACTGAATGGTATGAAATAGATTTTTTTTTTTTTTTTTAGTGGACTGAAAGAGGAATAAATGAGTGTGTTTACACATCTTGTCTCTGCAATGTAGTGATCTATTGTTTTATGACTGACTTCCCTTCTGGAGGAAGTTGCCGCCAGCTATTGCAAAAGACACTAGCACCTTCCATCCATAACACACACTGTGTCTTGACAAATTGCACAAGAAGCCTAAAAGGGAATTGGCATAATAGGCTTACTCAAAATGCTGATTTGCAGCCCCGTCATCCTCTCACAGTAAGAGTTAAATGGAGAAACAATTAGTTGAAGTCAGCAAAGTATAGAAGTAGAGCAGACAGTGACTAAGCTGCCCTCATGGTAAAACACTAGAATAAGGACGGCTAGGAAACCAGATGACAAAATCTTTAATTTTGTGTAAATAATCAGAAATGAGATTTTAACTTTCGGAAAGAGATTCTGGTTCTTAGTGATGAACTGACTGTGGTTATCAAGGTGCTGTTTCTTTCCTTTCTTTTTCTTCTTTTTTCTCTTTTTTCAATCCTTGTGATCCTGCTGACATTAAACTCCCATCATCTAAGCTAAGAGTGTGTCTCTAGCTCTTGGCATTTTATATCTGAGTGGATATTCCTGAAGCCCTGTATGCCTTAACAGCAAAACTATATTCTTTAGAGAGAACTTTCTTTAATCATTTTGTCTCCCAGCAAATTCTTCACATAGTAAGTTCTGTGTACTCCACACCAGATAGTAAAATCCACAAGGAAAGGAAGTATATATATCTAATTTACTAATGTTTTCTATATAGCCCAATTCCTGGAATACAGGAGGTTCTTAATAAATATTCATCAAGTGACTGTTTAATGAATTGGCATCATTTTCAAAGCCTCATTATAAACAGGATATGAATTTTCATTCTTCCCTGCCTTGATTTAATAGCTCAAATGCCTTTAATAAATCATACATTGCATAAATATCCTGTCACTAAAGACAAAGACACATTGTATTCTATTTGCTTCTTTCTTTTTTCTTTCTTTCACACCATTGATGCTTTACTGCTTAAACAATGATGACATCCAGAATGATACTTATATTCAAAATTTTTGAAGAAGAAAAAGACAGTACTGAAACAAGCAAGGTAATTCTTAGTTTTTCAGTTTTGAATAGGAAGATGAAAGAACTTATGTGATTTGCTTAACCTTAGAAACTATATCATTTATCTTTGTAAGTAAATGCATCAAACGCCTCTAGGGCCCCTTTTCACATTGTGTCTAACTACCTTTCAAAACAGCTATAGCTGCAGCAAACTGAGAGTCAGTGCCTCAGTTCAGCTCTGTTCAGTCTCTCAGCCATGTCCAACTCTTTGTGACCCCATGGACTACAGCAGGTAAGGCCTCCCTGTCCATCACCTTACTCCCAGAGTTAACTCAAACTCATGTCCATCAGGTCAGTGATGCCATTCAACTATCTCATCCTCTGTCATCCCCTTCTCCCACCTTCAATCTTTCCCAGCATTAGGGTTTTTTCATATGAGTAAGTTCTTCACATCAGGTGGCCAAAGTATTGGAGTTTCAGCTTCAGCATCAGTCCTTCCAATGAATATTCAGGACTGATTTCCTTTAGGATGGTCTGGTTGGATCTTCTTGCAATCCAAGGGACTCTCAAGAGTTCAAGGCATCAATTCTTGGGCACTCAGCTTTCTTTATAGTCCAACCCTCACATCCATACATGACTACTAGAAAAACCATAGCTTTGATTAGATGGACCTTTGTTGGCAAAGTAATGCCTCTGCTTTTTAATATGTTGTCTAGGTTGGCTGTAACTTTTCTTCCAAGAAGCAAGCATCTTTTAATTCCATGGCTGCAGTCACCATCTGCAGTGATTTTGGAGCCCCCTTAAAAGTCAATTCCTAGGCAGGTTGATAAGAAATCCAGGGGTCCCTGAGAAGAGAGGAGTCTGTGGTTCTCGAGGTAGAGATAGGGGTCTTGAATTCTCAGAGGATGAAAGGACAACCTTTTTTTTTTTCCTCTACATTCTTTAGTCTTAGTCACATAAATTTTTTTTTCTTTAAACCTGGAACTGATGATTACACAACAAACAACTCAGTTTAGACTTTGTATTAGGGATTACATAACAACAATGTATCCTGCTTGAGGGCAGTTTCTCCTTCCTGAAAACCTCTGACTAGTCCTGATGGGGCTTCCTTCATAGCTCAGTTGGTAAAGAATCTGCCTGCAGTGCAGGAAACCCTGGGTTGGGAAGATCCCTTGGAGAAGGAAATGGCAACCCACTTTAGTATTCTTGCCTGGAGAATTCCATGGATAGAAAAGCCTGGCAGGCTACATACAGTCCATGTGGTTAAAAGAGTCGGACACGACTTAGCGACTAAACCAGCATAAACCACCCATCCTGATAACTTAGAATGTATATTATAGGAGTGGGTCTGGTAGGTCTTTCTATTGTTAAGTTCTAACCCTGTTATCCTAAAATGTAAATTGTGAGAGTGGGTCTGGCAAAATTTTTACAACCTTGAGACATTGTTTTGATTAACTGTAATAACCAATTAAAAAGTATATAACTCCCTTGCTAACATTAGTAAAAGGGGCACTCTCCATCCTCCCTCTGATGTCTATGTCAGAAGGGTTCTCTGTCCCTTTTTCATACTTTAAGAAAACTCTGCTACACAAAAGCTTTTGAGTGATTAAGCCTGGTCCCTGGTCGTGAAGTTAAACCTTCTTCGGAGATTGTGAATGAAACATCGTTCACCGTAAGCTATCAAAATCAACCTTGCACAAATATGAGCCGGTGGCATTTTATAAGAGCCACATCACTTAATTTTCCATTTCTTCCCTAGGTCTTTTCTAAAACAAAAACAAAAACAATTGCATGTATCCGCTAAAGATGCAGAAAAAGCCCAGCCTAGAAGAGAGTAGACACCCTGTTTTAGAGGAAGATAGACAGAGATTTACTATAAGGAATTGACTCATATGTTTATGGATGCTAGTAAGTCCAAAAATTTGCAAAGCTGATATCCTAGTTTGAGTCTTAAGGCCAGTAGCTGCTCAAGAAACAGAAAGAACTAATATTTCTATTCAAAGTCCTGAAGGCAGGAGATTTCTCTCTTGCATAGGAGAGGATCAGCATTTTGCTCTAGTCAGGCCTCCAACTGATTGGATGAGGCTCATCCACATTCATTTCAGTTCAGTTCAGTGGCAGTCATGTCCGACTCTTTGTGACCCCATGGACTGCGGCATGCCAGGTCTCCCTGGCCATCACCAACTCCCAGATATTACTCAAACTCATGTCCATTGAGCTGGTGATGCCATCCAACCACCTCATCCTCTGTCATCCCCTTCTCCTCTCACCTTTGATCTTTCCCAGCATCAGGGTTTTTTCAAATGAGTCAGCTCTTCCCATCAGGTGGTCAAAGTATTGGAATTACAGCTTCAGCATCAGTCCTTTCAAAGAATATTCAGCACTGATTTCCTTTAGGATGGACTGGTTGGATCTCCTTGCAGTCCAAGGGACTCTCAAGAGTCTTTTCCAACACCACAGTTCAAAGGCATCAATTCTTAGGTGCTCAGCTTTCTTTACAGTCCAACTCTCACATCCATACATGACTACTGGAAAAACCATAGTTTTGACTAGATGGACCTTTGTTGGCAAAGAACTGTCTCTGCTTTTTAATATGCTGTCTAGGTTGGTCATAACTTTTCTCCCATGGATTATGCTTTTTTTAATTTCATGGCTGCAGTCACCATCTGCAGTGATTTTGGAGCCCCCAAAAATAAAGTTTCACACTGTTTCCACTGTTTCTCCATCTATTTGCCATGAAGTGATGGGACCGGATGCCATAATCTTAGTTTTCTGAATGTTGAGCTTTAAGTCAACTTTCTCACTCTCCTCTTTCACTTTCATCAAGAGACTCTTGTTAAATTCGTCTTCACTTTGTGCCAAAAGAGTGGTGTCATCTGCATATCTGAGGTTATTGATATTTCTCCTGGCAATCTTGATTCCAATTTGTGCTTCATCCAGCCCAGCATTTCTCATGATGTACTCTGCATATAAATAAATAAGCAGGGTGACAATATACAGCCTTGACATACTCCTTTCCCTATTTGGAGCCAGTCTGTTGTTCCCTGTCCAGTTCCAAGTGTTGCTTTCTGACTTGCATGCAGATTTCTCAAGAGGCAGGTTGAGTGGTCTGGTATTCCCATCTCTTTCAGAATTTTCCACAGTATATTGTGACTAACACAATCAAAGGCTTTGGCATATTATGACCCAGCAATCCCACTGCTGGGCATACACACCGAGGAAACCAGAATTGAAAGAGACACGTGTACCCCAATGTTCATCGCAGCACTGTTTATAACAACCTGGACATGGAAGCAACCTAGATGTCCTTCAGCAGATGGATGGATAAGAAAGCTGTGGTACATATACACAATGGAGTATTACTCAGCCTTTAAAAAGAATACATTTGAATCAGTTCTAATGAGGTGGATGAAACTGGAGCCAATTATACAGAGTGAAGTAAGCCAGAAAGAAAAACACCAATACAGTATACTAATGCATATATATGGAATTTAGAAAGATGGTAACGATAACCCTGTATGTGAGACAGCAAAAGAGACTCAGATATATCGAACAGTCTTTTGGACTCTGTGGGAGAGGGAGAGGGTGGGATGATTTGGGAGAATGGTATTGAAACATGTATAATATCATATAAGAAATGAATCATCAGTCTAGGTTTGATGCAGGATACAGGATGCTTGGGGCTGGTGCGCTGGGATGACCCAGAGGGATGGTATGGGGAGGGATGTGAGAGCAGGGTTCAGGACTGGGAACACATGTACACCCGTGGCGGATTCATGTTGATGTGTGGCAAAACCAATAAAATATTGTAAAGTAAAAAAAAATAATAATAATAAAATAATTTTTTAAAGGCTTTATTATAGTCAATAAAGCAGAAATACATATCTGTTTTTCTGGAACTCTCTTGCTTTTTCAATGATCCAGCGGATGTTGGCAATTTGATCACTGGTTCCTCTGCCTTTTCTAAAACCAGCTTAAACATCTGGAAGTTCACGGTTCATGTATTGTTGAAGCCTGGCTTTCAGAATTTTGAACATTAATTTACTAGCATGTGAGATGAGATCAATTGTGCAGTAGTTTGAGCATTTTTCAGCATTGCCTTTCTTAGGGATTGGAATGAAGACTGACCTTTTCCAATCCTGTGACCACTGCTGAGTTTTCCAAATTTGCTGGTATATTGAGTGCAGCACTTTCACAGCATCATCTTTCACGATTTGAAATAGCTCAGCTGGAATTCCATTATCTCCACTAGCTTTGTTCATAATGATTCTTCCTAAGGCCCACTTGACTTCATATTCCAGGATGTCTGGCTCTAGGTGAGTGATCACATCATCATGATTATCTGGGTTGTGAAGATCTTTTTTGTACAGTTCTTCTGTGTATTCTTGCCACCTCTTCTTAATCTTCTGCTTCTGTTAGGTCCATACTATTTCTGTCCTTTACTGAGCCCATCTTTGCATGAAAAGTTCCCTTGGTATCTCTAATTTTCTTGCAGAGATCTCTAATATTACCCATTTTATTGTTTTCCTCTATTTCTTTGGACTAATCATTGAGGAAGGCTTTCTTATCTCTCCTTGCTATTCTTTGGAATTCTGCATTCAGATACTTATATCTTTCCTTTTCTCCTTTGCTTTTCACTTCTCTTCTTTTTACAGCTATTTGTAAGGCCTCCTCAGATAACCATTTTTCTGTTTTGCATTTATTTTTCTTGGGGATGGTCTTGCTCCCTGTCTCCTGTACAATGTCATGAACCTCCGTCCATAGTTCATCAGGCACTCTGTCTATCAGATCTAGTCCCTTAAGTCTATTTCTCACTTCTACCATATAATCATTAGGGATTTGATTTAGGTCATACCTGAATAGTCTAGTGGTTTTCCATACTTTTTTCAACTTAAGTCTGAATTGGCAATAAGGAGTTCATGATCTGAGCCACAGTCAGCTCCTGGTCTTGTTTTTGTTGACTGTATAGAGCTTCTCCATCTTTGGCTGCAAAGAATATAATCAATCTGATTTCGGTGTTGACCATCTGGTGATGTTCATGTGTAGAGTCCTTTCTTGTGTTGTTGGAAGAGGGTGTTTACTATGACCAGTGCATTCTCTATTAGCCTTTGCTCTGCTTCATTCTGTACTCCAAGGCCAAATTTGCTGTTACACCAGGTGTTTCTTGACTTCCTTCTTTTGCATTCAAGTCCCCTATAATGAAAAAGATATCTTTTTGGGGTGTTAATTCTAGAAGGTCTTGTAGGTCTTCATAGAATCGTTCAACTTCAGCTTCTTCAGCATTAGTGGTTGGGGCATAGGCTTGGATTACTGTGATATTAAATGGTTTGCCTTGGAAACAAACAGAGGTCATTCTGTTGTTTTTGAGATTGCACCTAAGTACTGCATTGTTGACTCTTTTTTTGACTATGATGGCTACTCCATTTCTTCTAAGGGATTCTTGCCCACAGTAGTAGATATAATGGTCATCTGAGTTAAATTCACCCATTCCAGCCTTGTCTAACTCAATGAAACTATGAGCCATGCCATGTAGGGCCACCCAAGACGGACGGGTCATGGTGGAGAGTTCTGACAAAATGTGTCTACTGAAGAAGGGAATGGCAAACCACTTCAGTATTCCTGCCTTGAAAACCCCATGAACAGTATGAAAATGCAAAAAGATAGGACACTGAAAGATGAACTCCCCCAGGTTGTAGGTGCCCAATATGCTGCTAGAGATCAGTGGAAAAATAATTCCAGAAAAAATGAAGAGACGGAGCCAAAGCAAAAGCAACACACAGTTGTGGATGTGACCACAAGCAGCACACAGTTGTGGATGTGATGCAAGCAAGCTCCGATGCTGTAAAGAGCAATATTTCATAGGAACCTGGAACGTTAGGTCCATGAATCAAGGCAAATTGGAAGTGGTCAAGCATGAGATGGCAAGAGTGAACATCAACATTTTAGAAATCAGCAAACTAAAATGGACTGGAACGGGTGAATTTAAATTAGATGACCATTATATCTACTACTGTGGGCAAGAATCCCTTAGAAGAAATGGAGTAGCCATCATAGTCAACAAAATGCAGTACTTGGGTGTAATCTCAAAAATGACAGAATGATCTCTGTTTGTTTCCAAGGCAAACTATTCAAAATCACAGTAATCCAAGTCTATGCCCTGACCTTTATAGCTGATCATCTACATTATGGAGGGTATATGCTTTATTCATTCCAGTTATTTAAATGCTCCTTTCATCGATAAACACCCTCAGGGAAACAGAATAACTTTGACCAAGTATCTGGGCATCTTGGGTTCCAGTCAGGTGGACACATAAAACTAGCCATCTTACAAGTGGAGAATGAGAGAGAATAAATGCACCCCTCTTTCATTCTTCAGGTGAGAAATTGTGAGGCACAATTTACCTGACCTCTTAGGGTTCCCGAGCATGGAGAAGCCCTGTGACCAACTCAATACCTGCCCCTCCTGGTGATTCTTCTTCATTGCCTGCTTTGCTAGCTTCAGTATTCCACGCTTCCCTCCCCTCTCCCATCACATTCTAAAACACATTATCTACACTCAGTATCTCAGTATCTGCTTTCCTGGAGAAGGGAAGCAAGCTGATACCCAAAGATCATCAGGACTTTTTCTTTCTTTCCCTCAGCTTTAGTGAGGTATGTCTGACAATAAAAATTATATGTATTTAGATTGTAAGAACAATAACTGTGAGGTGATAGATGTGGTATTAACTTGATATGGTAATAACTGCACATTGTATGCCTATATCAGATTGTGTTGTCCATCTCAAAAAATTTTCTCACATATGTCCTGTTGGCAAGACAAAACTATATTTTGTATATGATGCATTTGGGTCTCCCAAATGCTCACTACCCACGTATTTCTTTGGGACCCGTTTTCAACCGTCTCCAAAGGAAGCTTTACATACAGAGTCTGTAACTCCCACAATTAGGTTACATAAATAGAACTTTAAGAAATAAATTGCATAATTCTTCACTACACTGTAAAATTCCTCAAGGCAGAGGATACATCTGTTTCATTCAAGACTAATCCCTAAACATCAGACATGTTAAATCAAAGACAGTAAAGCTGGTAAAATGACCTATAGTACTGAAAATCAGAATTTTCTGACCTTAAAGCCTGAGTTAACTCCAGCCACCTATACTGCTCTTAATATGTCCTGTAGGGAGCTATTCTTTAGCTTGTTTTGATTCCACCCTTAGGTTTAACTGCTGAACCTAAGATTTCAGATCACAAAAGTAGAATTACTGTGCCAATGAATGTCTATACGCAATCTGTTAAAATTAATCAGACATACGTCAATAAAACTGACCCTCAACTGCTAAATGGAAAGCAAAAATAACACTCTATGCCCTAAAGTAGTTGAGAATTCATAATGCCATGTTATATTGATTCACACTCAGACCCATAGTCTAAGAAAAAACAACACTAAGTTATCCTATTAACCCTTCAGTGTTATCCTCTATTTTTAGTTGTATCATGGTTCTACCTCAGGCAGGGGTATATTGCTTCTTAGTACACAGACTGACCAGATTCAATTATCTCCACCAAATTTCTTTTACTTTAAGAAAAGTCAATCAGAGTGTATTAGAAAGACTCGATAATTAGTGGCACTGCACCAAATTAATGTGACTTAAATTCAAAGACTTAAGGCTTCAAAGAATAGTTAACAAATTTGGTTACATCTTTTGAACAATTTTTTTAAAGTAATTAATCTTAATTATAATTTTAAAAATACATCAAGTTTGGAGATTTTATGTTTGGAAAAGCTTACTATAAAGACTGTAGTCAATACACCAAAAGAGCAAACATATTTCTATGAACAGACAGGACACACTGTAAGAAGATAATATTGAGATTATAATTCCATATAAACTTTGATCCATTGCATATATTTTCTCCTATCCTCCTTACTAATGTCCATGGTGTGGAACAACAAAAAGGCTACACTAAACATTTATTAAGGATAAGGATTTTCGAGTCTGACTCTGGGTTTGCAAATTGGTTTCCTTGGAGAATTCCATTGACTGTACAGTCCATGGGGTTGCAAAGAGTTGGACAGGACTGGGACAGGACTGAGTGGCTTTCTCTTTCACTTTCTTTCATTATTATCTGGGTGGCCATAATCAAGATGCTTGGCCTCTTTGTACCTAAAGTAAACTGAATATTTGTAATGTGTTAGTCTCTTACTCATGTCTGACTCTTTGCGACCCCATGGACTGTAGCCTGCCAGGCTCCTGTGTCCATGGAATTCTCCAGGCAAGATACTGGAGTTAGTAGCTTCCGTTCAACAGGGGATCTTCCTGATCCAGGGATAGAACCCAGGTCTCCTGCATTGCAGGCAGATTCTTTACTATCTGAGCCACCAGGGGATTCCTCCAGCTTACATATTGAAGCTTTAACCCATGGTGTGATGGTATTTGGAGATGGGGACTTGGGAGGAAACTAGGGTTAGATGAAGACATGACAGTGGGATCCGAATAATGGGATTGGTAACCTTATAGGAAGAGACACTAGCAGGCTTGCTCTCTTTCTCTCTGCATGCTAAGTCACAGTCATGTCTGACTTTCTGTGATCCCATGGACTATAGCCTCCCAGGCTCCTCTGTCTATGGAATTCTCCAGGCAAGAATACTGGAGTGGGTTGCCATGGGATCTTCCCAACCTAGGGATCAAACTGAAGTCTCCTGCATTGCAGGTGAATTCTGTACCATCTGATAGTGTATTTTTATCCTATGGCATTATTGGAAGAATTACATAAGATAATAGTGCTTAATATGAATAAAAGATACAGTATTTTTTTTTAACTAATAGATTTAAGGTGGCTCAGACTGTAAAGCGTCTGTCTACAATGCAGGAGACCTGGGTTCAATCCCTGGGTCAGGAAGATCCACTGGAGAAGGAAATGGCAATCCACTCCAGTGCTATTACCTGGAAAATCCTATGGACAGAGGAGCCTGATAGGTTACAGTCCATGGGGTCACAAAGAGTCAGACACAACTGAGCGACTTCACTTTGTCTTTGAAATATGTATCAGTTTAAAAAGGAAGATAGTTTCAGAACTGGAATATTTCAAAAGGTCTTATTTTTCTCTTGCAGAGAAGATGTGATCACTGGCTTCATGTTTTTCAAATTCTCAAGGATTTGAGAATGCAGAGGTCTATAAATAAAATCCCCTGAGTTAAGACTTCATATATGTCTTCTAACCAGATTTCTCTATTTACTGTGTTCCAGCAGGTCAAACATGTAATATCAGAAAAAAATATTCCAATAATGTTGAGAAGATGCAGTTAAATGGAGCAGACTGAAGATGAGTTTTTCTTGGCATTGTGTAGATTTTCAGATGAAAATTAGAGATACACCAATCTTGCCCTAAGCAAGAAAATACACAGGGAGTTTATATGGTGTGAATCAACTTATTCTGGAATGTCAAAACTGAAACTCCTGACAAAATGGCAACAGACACTAAGTTATATTCTGGAGAGGGGATGCCACTGAATATACCTTGACAGTCCACCTGGTAAATGTGAATGTCATTTAGTGGTCTATTTCTCAATGAGTGGCATGCTAACATCTCAATAAAATGAGAATGCAGGCTGGGTGCCAATCATCCCATGCCTTTTCAGTTTCCAAGGGAGTGTGTCATCTGTAGTAGCATGGAAAAAATTACTCTTATTGCTTTTCTTAATAGATAAAAATATTAGAGCGTCTAGTAACACAACCCAGAATACCATCAACAAAAAATTCTGCATGGAAAGTAAAATTGGGGAAATGCTTGATGACTTTCTTCTTAACAAATTGATGTGATAAGAATTTTCTTTTTAAACTTATCTTGCTTGGTATATCTGTGGCAGACAGATAGTCCAATTGCTATCACCCACATCCTCCCTTGCGAGTCTTTTATCGTGGAAATTAGAAAATGCCATTTACTTACTTCTGTGGCCTCTCTTAAACTGTAAGTACCCATGAACAGATTGAGCTATTAAAATATAAAAAGTCTGCTGGGTAGGGGGTAAAAGGAGAGACTCTTTCCAGGAAAAGGGCCTTTTGTCACCAGCATGCCCAACATGCCCATTGTGCCTTTAAAATTAGGCACAATGTCAAGAGCTGCAGCAGCTATCTTGTGACCATGAGGCAATGGCCCAGGCCCAATATGACAATGCTAGAAGCTGAACTTCATCAGTAAAGCTACGAGTGATCCATCTCTAAAACAGTGACTCCCTGTAGTAGGCAAGATTTTCACATCCAAGACCTTCAGTTTATGCTCTTGTAACTGTGAACATGTTACTTGACATGTCAAAAGAAACTTTGCAATTAAAATTAGTTAAAATAGGTGTTTAAATAAATTTTAAAATAAGGAGATTTTTACTGGTGGCAGCAATCTAATCACTTTAACCCTTAAAAGCAAAGTTAAGTTTCTCTGGCTAGGCTCAGTCAGAGAGATTCAGTGGAAGAGGAAGCCAGAAGGGAGATAAGGCAGACAGATTTGAAGATGGGAAAGACTTGACCTGCCAGGCTAGCTCTGAATCAGGGAATGCAAGTGACCTCTACAAGCTGATAACAATCCCTGGCTGACAGTCAGCAAGAATGGGGGAACCTCAGTCCTACAGTCATAAAGATCTGAGTTCTGCCAACAACCTGAAAGAATGTTGAAGCTGATCCTTCCTGAGAGCCTCCAGGCCAGGAAATAGATTGGCCAATCTCTTGATTTCAGCCTTATAAGAATCAGACAAAGAATCAGATGATCCCACTGAGCTTTCTACCTATACAACTGTACAACATTTTGCTTGCATTTTTTCCAGCCACTTGATTTGACTGGACGATGTGCATGCTTAATCATGTCCAACTCTTTGCAACCCCATGCACTGTAGCCTGACAGACTCCTCTGTCCATGGAATTCTCCAGGCAACAATATTTGAGTGGGTTGCCATCTTCTCCTCTAGGGAATCTTCCTGACCCAAGAATCTAAGTCAGGACCCTCTGAATTGTAGGTGGATTCTTTACTGTCTGAGCCACCAGGGAAGCCCTAAGTTTGTGCAATTTGTTATAGCTGCAATAGAAAACTCATACGTTCTCCCAAAACAAAGTTATTCACTACTGTGTTGTAGAAGACAAGCCATTCTAGGTAGTCAAGTAAAAAATGCACAGACAATAACAATGCAATAATAACAAATAACGGCATACTATGCCTTCTTATTACATGTCAAACTCTGTTCTAGAACAAACAGGACAGAGTAGAGCACTGTTTCTTTGGAGCTTATGTCTTAGGAAAAGGAAATAGATAATAAACACATATATGCATAAGATAAAACTATTATGTAGGTGAATAAAATTGGGTAATGTGCAGCCAATTATTCATCAAATAATGTAGATTGTGTGGTCAGGAAAAGCCACTTTGAGAAAGGAGCGTCTAAGTGAAATATGAATAAGAAGCAACAAGGTAACAAAACATCGTATGAAGGGTAACAGAGACAATTGCAAGATGGGGTAGGGGACTCCCAGATAAAAACTGTAAAAAAATACATACTATATAAAAAAATAAGCAACAAAGATACATTGTATCACATGAGTCATAATTACAGTCATAACTGTGTAATAACTTTAAGTAGAATATAACATATAAGGATGTTGAATTATTATGGTGTACACCTGAAGCTAATATAGTTTTGTAAATCAGTTCAGTTCAGTCACTCAGTCGTGTCCAACTCTTTGTGACTCCGTGAATCACAGCACACCAGGCCTCCCTGTCCATCACCAACTCCCGGAGTTCACTCAAACCCACGTCCATCAACTCAGTGATGCCATCCAGCCATCTCATCCTCTGTCATCCCCTTTACCTCCTGCCCCCAATCCCTCCCAGCATGAGTCTTTTCCAGTAAGCCACTCTTCTCATGAGGTGGCCAAAGTACTGGAGCTTCAGCTTTCGCATCATTCCTTCCAAAGAACACCCAGGGTTGATCCCCTTCAGAATGGACTGGTTGGATCTCCTTGCAGTCCAAGTCAAATCAACTATATTTCAATTTAAAAAGAAAAAAAAAATAGTCTACACATTGTTTCTCTTCCAGGACTGCTTTTGTACAAATGTGTAATGCCAGACAAGCTTGATTTTGTTGAATATAAAGATGCTGAGTCAATTTTGTTAGATGAGTTAAAATATTACATATCTCTGAATTATGCCTTCAATTCTAGACATAATTATGCACTTGTGAGTATGTTGGGTCAAGGCAAGGGATGGGGTGTTAGTAATTTCTGTTCTTTGAATATTTCTTCTAAGGCCATTGAAGGTGAAGGTGAAGTCATTCAGTTGTGTCCAACTCTTCGCAACCCCATGGACTGTAGCCCACCAGGCTCCTCAGTCCATGGAATTTTCCAGGCAAGAGTATTGGAGTGGGTTGCCATTTCCTTCTCCAACGCCCATTGAGGGAACAAGATAATTTGGTCCAATTCATGTTGCTCTGCCAATCCCTGGCCTCTGCCCATTTGCCTAGGTACAAGGAACTGCTACTCAGATTGGCTAAAATAACTGACTGAAATACCAATAGGAGGTATTACTGCATTATGAAAAGGGAGCAGATAAGGCCTTTCCTTGTTCTTCCCTTTCTGCACACTTACACAGCAAATGCTTTTTAAGCTTCTGCCAGAGATTTGGTAACCTAGCCTGGCTGAGTCTGGCTTAGGTCCTGCAGCCACCACTCTGGGCTTCCAATTCCTTCACAATGGTTAAATTAATAAATCAGAGCCTGAAGAGACCTTCAAAATTGAAAGGGCTGAGAGTCCTTTTTAGTTTCTTTTTAGACCTAAGTCTGGTCTCTAATTCAGCTTTATCAGAGTGGCTTTATACCTAAAGAGAGCTGAGGAGGGTGATGATGATATTTGCAACATGTGGTGGCACAGCCACTCTGAGGAACAACTTATTTGTTGTTTGGGTTGGACATGTAATTCATGAAACGCATCTCTTTATGTCCTTTAGGGTTGTCTGCTGAGAAAGCTTTATACATGAAAACAAAAGCCAAATCCCTGACACCCTTTGATGTTTTTGTAAACATATGCATGTGCTTTATGATAACTTTCAGAGTTGCCGAGGCCACCACTTTAAGTTACTGTGCATATAATCAGGCTAAATATTCTCATCTGACACTCCTAATTATTTCCATGTTTGTCTCCAGTATATTTTTTATAGACCTGTATTTCTTATTCCTAGCATCTGCATCATTTTTCTATTTTCCTGTCCAAAGTATAAAACAATGACATACCTACTTTCTTGCACATATCTTGTTTTATATATGTAAGCATACTTTCTAGCAATTACAATTGGTAACAAAGCTCAGAATTAACTGTATCCCTCAGTCAGAACCATCGTAGCTAACTCAAAATATTTATTCAGCAGCAAACAATTTTCGTGTGCAAAAGGCAAGAGAAAGCTATCAAAGTATGAAGAATGCACACTTGTTTTATTTTGAAATCAGTTGGCAGGAAATCAATGACCTATGATATAAGAACCTCATCCCCACCCCCAGGGACCTCCATGTAATTGGAGTGGATTCACAGTACACACGCACATACACATTTTCTCAAAAAACAAATGCTAACGTTATCACAACTAATCTTTTAAATGATTTCAAGCTTTCAGCATTTGACTACATGGGTCATAGTGTTTCTCAAATGTGAACCCCAGGTCAGCAGCATCAGCCTCTTTTAGGCACTGAGATACTCAAAACCTCACATCTCACTTCTGATCTATCGTATTAAAAACTCAGAAACTGTACGTGGGGTCTAGCATTTGTGTTTGCACAAGCCACCAAGTGGATTCTGACGCAAGCTAAAGTTTAAGATCCATGGATTTATAAAAGAAGTTAAAGAAGCATTCCTTTGGTCAGTTCAGTCAATGCTAATTACAGCATTTATTCTAATGACATAATTATGAAATATGGAAGTGTCCAAAGATTAGAACTGTTTATAATTGTGGTAAGTTTTGAATGATGAATGTTCCAGATGAAGAACAATCACATGGGGAATATTAATGATTAGTCATTTTTTAAAAGGAAATTTTAAGTAGCGTGCCCAAGAATTTCTAAATGTTCTCAAAATTATTCTGATAACTACATATAAATATCAAAACTGCTCATCAAAAATAAACAAAATATCTAGAAAGCTTATTTATCTCTAGGATCATGACTGTTCATAATTTTCATTTTTATATGGGTTTTTGTCAGTTTCTATTACAAATATGTGTGTGCACATACATACATAGGCACATGCCTACACATATATATATACATATATATACACACATATACACATTTACATGTGTTCTCAATTGCAAGAGGTTTGGCAAACTCCTGTTCATCATTCTCTATCGGTTTGTTGTCTGAACTTATACCATCAGTTGCACTTTTCCTGGTTCTAATGCTATAAAAATTATTTTTCACTTGATATGAGTATAAAATTAAAGTTTACTACTCATTTATATATTACATGAGCCATTTATTTTGTGCTGACAATACATCTACTAGAGGATGATTTTGGTAATATAGTTACAATTGAGGCCATATAGAACATGAGATTTCTGTTGTGATTATTCCTTACGGAATCTCAACATGTGCTTTTATTTTAAAACGTGTACCTGAGGAAGACCCTGCCACACAGAACACGTACCTGAGTTTGATGATTTATTTTGTCTGGGAAGTCAATGTTTTTGTTAAAATGATGCTAATTTGACAACTAAAACCCCTATAGTCCCCTACCCATAAGTTTCTTTGGTTTTCTTTTCATTTAGGCACTCTGCAGGGGAAAAAAAAATAAGAGTTGGCAAAGTCCAATACTGTGGTACTGGGTCATGGAGCTTTCTCTTTACAGAAAGTAATTTATTTATCATATTTTCAGATCTTTCCAACTATTAGTTCTTTTGGTTTAATGGAGGGATTCTTTTAAGATGTGGAATGCCTGCTTGAATGCCAGTTCTATTTTATGAGAAACCGCAGTTCAGGATTTTCTCTTTTCCTGTCCTTGAATGCATCTTAAGACTTGCAAGACTGATTCCTAGATGTAACATCAAATGATTGGATGTCTTCAAGGTTCTTCACAAGTAACAAGTTTTGTTCTTAGGTGCCAGATAGATAGTTCTGTGCTTCTTTTGCAACAAATAAAAGCAAGCCACTCTTTCCAAAACATCAAATAAAAATGGAAAGAAATAATCGCTTTCAAAATAAAGAAAATGGTTAAATTCAGGGGAATTATTTGAAGTTTTTCATCTCTACCCCTAACCATCAGACATTCACATTCTCCAGGATATTTTTCTTTACTGGTCCTTGTTATAAACACAGACTCTAAATGTTCTTTATATATCCGAATTACTTGATAAATCACATACATGATGATTGGAAAGCCAATAATTTGATTATGACATTTTGGTTTAATTTGAGAGTGAGACCACACTTTCCTCTTTTTCAAATAGAAGCAGTTAAAATAAATAGCTTTGAAGTGGAAGAAAAGTCCTGTTTATCATAATCATTTTGTTGATCACCAACATAGTAAGAGGATTACAACTGCCATTGTAGTTGTCCATTCTCTATGTCTTTGTTCTATTCCTTCCCTGCAAATAGGCATAATGTATGGTAGATTTAGTATTACTTAAAAAAAAATGTTTTTAAATCTTCTTTAATTGGAGGTTAATTGCTTTGCAATGTTGTATTGGTTTCTGCCATACAACAATGAGAATCAGCCATATGTATACATATGCTCCCCCACCTCTTGGACCTCCCTCCCACTGCCCACCCCTTCCCAGCCTTTCAGGTTGTCATAGAATACCAAGCTGAGCTCCCTGCGCTACACAGCAGCTTCCCACTAGCTATCTATTTTACATATGGTAAAATATATGTTTCAATGCTACTCTCTCAATTTGTCTCACCCACTCCTTCTCCTTGGAAGGAAAGCTATCACCAACCTAGACAGCATATTAAATAGCAGAGACATTACTTTGTCAACAAAGGTCCGTCTAGTCAAGGCTATGGTTTTTCCAGTGGTCATGTATGGATGTGAGAGTTGGACTGTAAAGAAAGCTAAACACTGAAGAATTGATGCTTTTGAACTGTGGTGTTGGAGAAGACTCTTGAGAGTCCAAGACTGCAAGGAGATCCAACCAGTCCATCCTAAAGGAGATCAGTCCTGGGTGTTCATTGGAAGGACTGATGCTGGAGCTGAAACTCCAATACTTTGGCCACCTGATATGAAGAGCTGACTCATTTGAAAAGACCCTGATGTTGGGAAAGATTGAGGGCAGGAGGAAAAGGGGATGACAGAGAATGAGATGGTTGGATGGCATCACTGACACAATGGACATGGGTTTGGGTGGACTTCAGCAGTTGGTGATGGACAGGGAGGCCTGGCGTGCTGCGGTTCATGGGGTCGCAAAGAGTCGGACATGACTGAGCGACTGAATTGAACTGAACTCCTTCTCCTACTGTGTCCACAAGTCTGTTCTCTCTCTTTGCGCTATTCCTGCCCTTCAAATAGGTTCATCAGTACCCTTTTAGAAAACTTTTAAATTGAGGGAAACCCTCCTTCCCTTACACAATAGATATAGGATATATGAATATAAGGGGCTTCCCAGGTGGTGCTAGTGCAACCACTGTCAACGTAGGAGATGTAAGAGACGTGGGTTCCACCCCTGGGTCAGGAAGATCCCCTGGAGGGGGCATGGCAACCCACTCCAGGATGCTTGCCTGGAGAATCCCATGGACAGAGGAGCCTGCTGAACTGCAGTCCATAGGGTTTCAAAGAGTCGGACACAACTGAAGCGACTTAGCACAAAGGCATACATATGAGTATGGGATAGCAGAAAATGCTCAGGTAACCAACTGCTCCAGTCTGCCTGGGTACGAGGAATTTCCTGGGAAGTGGACTTTCAATGCTGAAATCTGGACAGTCTCAGGGAGATGGGCACCCAGTGGTCACCCTTCTGGAGATGGAAATGGGTGTGGGGTTAGGATGAGTTTCTCTCCTTAGGAATATGGCCATCCTAGAACTAAAACATTATACAAAACAACAAGTTATAGATGCTGGCCAGAAATACCAGGGAGTATATAGAATTACCAAATATGAGGAGCAGAAGGGCAGGATCTGAGGTTCTCGTTGACGAGTGTTAGGAGTTCAAGCAAGATGCAATAAACATTGTGAGACCCTGAAACTCCACCCATCTTGGTATTTTTTCATTTTTGTTCTTATTGCCAAGTGGCAGGTTCTTCTCAAAAGACTACAGGTAATGAAGTGTTTTTTTTTTTAATTTATAATATAAAGAATATGAGTCTTTTTTTCCATTCCTTAACTTTGATGTCTTAAATCTCCCTAAACCTGAAAACATACTTTTTACCTTCTGTCACATGCTGATAAGTAGGATTTCAAGGGGAAAAATAGTCACACATTCCAATTATTATAATATCTAAGGGAGCACTTTAACCTATTTTCAAAGTTTTACCTGCTGCAAATATGAGAGTGATTTTAATTCTCCTCTTTATTATAGTCTAGTGTTCATATACTAATCCTTATTATATTGCCATGAAATTACAAAAAAGAATATCATAACAATTTTGTGTTTATTCTAAATATGCTAGATAAGCCGTGAGCATTAATGTGGCAGAGATTTTATTATTTTTCTTCCCAGAAAGAATGGAAATGAGTTTACTTAATATGAGATGATGGTTTCATATAACTGTTAGGATTAAGCAATGTGGAAAATAAGAAATCTTGATAGAAAAAAAATTGCTAAATTTTTATTCAGCTGAAATATGTAGACTTCAATAATAAGGCTGGAGCAGCTGGTCTGATCTAGTCTTTTGCGGCAATTAATTAAAAGAATGCCTCATTCTGTAACCATCCTTGCCAGACCCCACTCGAGTTTATAATGTGCCACAGTCTCTGACTATTCCTTCTGGAACTCATACACAGCCTTTCCATAATTAAACTGGTTTAGCCTTTTCAGAGGTGAATCCTAAAGTACATTATATGTAATTTGAATGTATATTAACACATCTCAAACAGTAACTTTTCTGGGTTCCTCTAACTACTTGGCATGCAGGGAAAGGCAAACCTATGGAGACAGTAACAGATCTAGGATTTTTTTTGAGGGGGGTGGGGTGGCGTTGGAGGAAGGGGAGAAATGAATGAGAATGGTACAGAGGATTTTTAGGATGCTAAATCTATTTTATATGATATCAAGATGGTAGATACATGGCAATATACATTTGTTAAAACCCACAGAGCTGTGTAACACAGAGTGGACTTTAATGAAAATCATGGGATTTCACTGATGATGATCTATCAACATGACTGATTAATAGTGACAGATGCAGCCCATGAATTTGTTGTTGTTCAGGCACTAAGTTGTGTCTGACTCTTTGCGATCTCATGGACTGCAGCATGTCAGGCTTCCCTGTTCTTCTCTCTCCCAGGGTTTGTTCAGGTTCATGTCCTTTGAGTCTGTGATGCTATCTAACCATCTCATCCTCTGCATTCACGAAAGATGTTAATAACAGTGGAAACTGTGGGAAAGGGGGGTATACATGTATTTGCTCAATTATTCTGTGGCTCTAAAACTGTGATATTCAATCTTTCTTCTTCTTCTTTTTTTTTTTATTTGGCTGTACCTCATGTTATGTGAGATCTCAGTACCCTGATCAGGGATCTCTTGGTACCCCAACCAGGGCTTGAACCTATGCCCCCTGCATCGGAAGCTCAGAGTCTTAATTATTGGACCATCAGGAAAGTTTCAAAATTCAATCTTTTAATGAGCATTATATGCTTTAAAAAAAAAAAAGGAGCTTTGAAATCAGAAACATTCAGGCTTGAATCCTTATTCCACCCTTTAGCTGTGGGACTTTAGATGGTTTTCTGATTCTTCTGGAAAATAGGGATAACAATGCCTCTCTTATATATCATGACATATCATGATACAATATTCCTTCAAATTAAAATGTGTGTGTAAAGAAGTATAACAGAATTTCCTGAAGTGATAAAAACAGTCTTGCCATGCCAGCTGTTAGTCTTTTTGAGGTTTGGGATACTTGCATCTGACAGTGTTGGTGGGGCTGGTGATGGCAGAATAGAGAAAGGTCAGGTATTAAGCATCTCATATTTCAAGCTGAAACTGGAGAAGGTCTTTACTATAAAATATTCTAACTTGAATACAGCCCTTTGGGAAAATATTCAGTAAGACAAATTTCTTTTTCTTTTTTAATCCAATTCAAGTCATAATTTTCCTTCTTCATTCTAGATAGATATAGATAGGCATAACTCCTCTCTCCTCTGCAGTTACTGGCTCTTAGGCACTTAGGTATAACTATTCTTGGACGTCCCTGATGGCTCAGTGGTAAAGAATCTGCCTGCCAATGAAGGAGATACAAGTTTCATCCCTGGGTTAGGAGGATTCCCCTGGGGGAGGGCATGGCAACCCACTTCAGTATTCTTTCCTGGGAAATCCCATGGACAGAGGAGCCTGGCAGGCTATAACCCATGGGGTGCAAAACAATCGAACGTGACTTAGCGACTAAACAACAGCAGCAGAAATATTCTTATAGATGTGCATTTTCATTTTTGCCGGCTAAAATCCAAAGAGTTGAAGTGCTGGTAATGGGGTAGATATATGCTCACCTAAATGAGAAACTTCCAATCTATTTGAAGAAAAGAGAGCTAACATTTTCTGAGTATTAAGGGCCAGACACTAGGTCACATGCTTCATGTTGATTATCTTATCTAATCCTTTAATACCATGAGCTAGACTCTATTTTTATCCTTGATTTACAGAAGTGTAAATTGAAGTTTAAAGAGCTTAAGAAGTTTGCCCCCAAATAACACTGTAAGTGTTGCTATAGTCTCCTAAGAATTAGTAGAGGGAACCAGCTCTCCTGCATAGACATTAGCGTGAACAAGGGTGAAAAAAAAAAAAAAGGACCTAGTCCTTGCCCCAAATGTTCTCATAAAGCTCAAGAGTTTTAATTAGGACCAATGAGACAGCCCAAGTTGTTCTTAGGAAAATAACTGCATGGGTCAGAGGAAGGTTTATTTGTATGTATCTTGAGAAATGTTTCCATTTCTTCCATGTTCCCCTTGACTAGTGACACTAAAGCCGAAGGAAGTGGATGCTTCAGAACTATTTTATTCCAGAGCCAGTGGAGCCAGGTTGTCAGTCTCTTCTCTGCTAGTCTGCACAGCCCAGCACCTATAGCCACTACCCTACAATTAACCTATCTGAATTAGGCTTCCCATTACTATCTAAGGAAGCCGGCAGTACCCTTTGGGTATTCTCCATCAGGAGCTGGGTTAAGCATTCATTTACATGTAAATGGTCTCCTTTTCTCCTTCTTCTCAGCCTGCTAATGAAATATTCTGCACTGCTGTGCAAACCATGTTACCTACACATTTTGAATAGGAAAATGCTTGAGATGAAATGGAAAAATTAAAGCAAAATTACCCATTAAAAAAAAATAGCCCTCGGAGATAGCCATTTACCTTTTTCACTCCATTTGTTCCATTATTCAATGGCTGTGTGAGTGTCTACCAAGCGTGGGAGGCTGGGTTTGGAGTTGGAGAAATACCACTGATGTTTAGGAACAGGAGACCTCAGAAAGTTCACTGGATTTAAAGGAGCCAATCAGTAAAGTCATATTTATGCTAAGAATTTTTAAAATTCGTTTTGAATTTTCAATTGTGCTGAGTACAGGGAAATACAAACACAGGAGACTCCAAGGGCACTGACAGGGGAATCTAACCTAGGCAGAAGGCAAGAGACTTCTCTGAGGAAACTACAAGACAAGAAACTGCTTAAAGCTGCCAGGATATGACCGCTAACTGATACTGGTTATTGTCAAATGCTCACTGTGTACCATGCTCAGCTCTTAACGCATTACACATGCTATCTCTACAGATTTATGAGGTTGGTGGTGTTATTATCCCATTTTACAGATGGGATGACGAACCAGTATTGAAAGCCAGGCTGCCTGACTGGAGTGTGCACGCTGGAACACTTTAAACACTCTGTCCGCTGTTCCTTTTGCTTTCTTAGGGGCTTCCCAGGCAGCGCTAATGGTGCAGAATCTGCCTGTCAATGCAGGATATGCAAGAAGCTCGGGTTCCATCCCTAGACTGGGAAGATCCCCTGGGATAGGAAATGGCAACCCACTCCAGTATTCTTGCCTCGAGAATCCCATGGACAGAGGAGCCTGGCGGGCTACAGTCCATGGAGCCTCAAAGAGTTGGACACAACTGAGCGATTCACACACACACACACACTTGCTTTCTTAATATTACTTTCTACTGAAAGGCATATTTTTCCTTTTCTAAGTTAGCCTAATTACTATTTTATTAAAACATTTAATTTGTTCCTTGATCCAGACCTATGTTAAACTATGTCCTATGTGTACAGATTGTTACTTTATTAATAAGCAAAGGTGACTATAAGGAAAAAAAAATCTCTGTCATTAATAAGCACCAGGAACTGTAGGAAATGTTTTCTCCCAGTATCTGTTTGGGTATCTTTTAGCATCCCTGTTACACAGGTGAGAGAGTGAGGTAGAGATAAGTTTAGTGGCTTAGCTGCTGTCTCCTGGGTAGAGAGCCTGGTAGAACTGGGAACAGAGGCCCGATTCGCCCATGTTGCTACAAACCCTGAGCTGCCTCTCTGATTTTATTATTAGTGTTGAACTGATCTCTAAAATAAAGCTGTGAAAAGCCTCAAAAAAAAAAAAAAAAAACCACCACAAAACTAAAAAGCTGTGCAGATTCTAGAAAGGACTTCCCAGGTAGCACTAGTGGTAAAGAACCCACCTGCCAATGAAGGAGATACAAGAAACATGGGTTCCATTCCTGAGTTGGGAAGATCCCCTGGAGAAGGCAATGGCAACCCACTCCAGTATTCTTGCCTGGAAAATCCCATGGATGGAGGAGCGTGGTGGGCTACAGTCCACCCAGTCACAAAGAGACACGACTGAGAAACTGAACACCGAATACTGGAAAACACCTGTATTTCTACCTTTGGGGTATTCCCAACAATCCCTACAACAGCCTCATGTTTGCATTATTAAATAAATAAATTCTGATTAAATAAATGAAATAGTCCAAGAAATCCTAGTTTTTTTTGCCTTGATCATCGATTTACTGATCAATATTCTGAGGATTATTTTGTTTTCCTGCTATTTTGATATTGAGAATGAGTTGTCCTGAGTGTCTGAAATGTATTTAGTTGGCTTGGTTGAATACTTTGCTTTTTAAATTTATATAATTACTTTCATATCCAGTTTAGTTTCCTGAGAATTTGGATGGTGTGAGATTTCCAGAGACTTAATATGAAAGTCACTAGTGAAAGTGAAGTCGCTCAGTCGTGTCCGACTCTTTGTGACCCCATGGACTGCAGCCTCCCAGACTCCTCTGTCCATGGGATTTTTCAGGCAAGAGTACTGGAGTGGGGTGCCATTTCCTTCTCCAGGGGACCTTCCTGACTCAGGGATTGAACCCAGGTCTCCTGCATTGCAGGCAGATGCATTACCCTTTAAGCCACCAGGAAAGCCCACGAAAGTCACTAGGCTCCTTCACTTTTGTTTTCTTGACGTATTCTAAAACCTCTCTTTATTTTTCCTCAGTCCTTAATGTTTCTCTCTCCCCAGACCTGACTCACATTTTCCTCCTCATTCCTTTCTGAGCTTACCTTTCTATCTTCAAGAATTATAAGGTAACAGTGTATACACTACAGTTCTACTGCAGCCTCAGAGCCACTGTCCATACAAACACACTCACACCTGTCAGACCACACACCCTGATGCACAAAACAGATCTCTAGCAGCTCACGCTGACATCTCTCTAAAAGCAGTCGGCTTCCACAGCCAGTCCCTAGGGAGGTTAAAAGAAAATGCAGCTAGTATGGCTGGTGTTCTGGCAGTCTGACTTCAGCTCCTCACACGACCTGCCTGTTCTGCCACAAGGTGCAATTTCAACTCCAAGAAAGTGTTCCCTTTTGCTTGGCCTCACATCAGATCACCATCTAATGTAGCCCAGAGATTTTTCATTAAGTTTCATTACAGGACGTTACAGTTTCCATTGCATTGCAGTGCTCTTCACAGAGACTTTTCACTGATTTTAGTTCAAGAAATTAAGTGATCTCAAGTGCAGCCGTGGCAGCACCCATTACGATGTCAGATTTTAAAGCCAAATAAAACCGAAAAACTCATGTTTGGAATCCTGAGTATGCCAATAGGTCCAAAGACAGTTTATTAAGACAATAGCATTGATAATAATAATATTAAATGAGAGCAAAAACTACATGTTTTGAAAAAAAATCCATTGCTGCTTTCATTCCTTCAATTTTTTCTTCTTTTATGTACCTGATAAATTCCAGGCCCTGTTAGCAAAGGGAAATAAGTCTGTTTGTGTACTTCTTAACCATTCTGTACATAATAATGAAGAGAGATTTGGAGCTCTTTGGCTAAGCTGAATATCAGGAATGTATGTGTTCTTCTACATGGTGGTGGTGGTTTAGCCCCTAAGTCATGTCAACTCTTGAAATTCCATGGACTGTAGTCTGCCAGGCTCTTCTGTCCATGGGATTTCCCAGGCAAGAATACTGGAGTGGGTTGCCATTTTCTCCTCCAATTCTTCCACATGAAGGAAGGTAAGTGTTTATGCATCAGGACTGGCACATACATAACTCTGATGGAATTTTAGTAACTGTATCCCTTGGCAAATGCAGTTCTTTCTTGTGCCTTCCTTAGGAGAAGTCTCAGAGTTTTTTTTATGTCCAAAGACCACAGATTCAGTTCTGTAAGTGGTGCTGATTTACAGAAAATGTAGTACATTTTTCCTAAGCAAATAGAGAAGTGATAGCAGATGCCATTAATCAAACAAAACTATACAAACAGTTCATTTCAGCCTCTCTTTCATTTCCTCTTGTCAGTAGCTAGCCTTTGGATTTGCATTCGTGCTTTCTGTCACCACTTCTCTCTGTCTCTTTCTGTTAGTCTGTGTCTTTCTGTCTGTTGACCTAAAACATATAGACTGCCAATTATTTCTCCAACAAAAAAGAAAAAGAAAAGGAAAGGAATGAAAGAAAAAAAGGATGGCAGGGTGATTTAATCGGGATTAGTAGAGAGCTGGAGTCCAGAGTCTGCAGCCACAGTGAGCCACTGACAAGCGGAGAAGAGGAACTCTTTACTGGAGTGGGAAAGGAAGATGCGTGGGCTGCAGTAAGCAAAGTGACCATGGCTTTTCACCGGCTGATTGTTGTAAGGAAAGGAGCTTTCATTCCCCGTTGAGCTGTGATCTTTGAAGGATGTGAAAGCTCCCACTTCTGGTCTCTTAACTTGATGTAATTGAGGTTTCCAAAGACCCGGATGCTGAGAAAGATTGAGGGCAAGAGGAGAAGGGGGCAACAGAGAAAGAGATGGTTGGATAGCATCACTGACTCAATGGACTTGAGTTTGAGCAAACTCAAGGAGACAGCGAAAGACAGGGAAGCCTGGCGTGCTACAGTTCATGAGGTCACAAAAAGTTGGACATGACTTAGTGGGTGAACAGTAACAAGAAGAACCTCTTTGTCTCTCTTTTTGTGTCTGTCCATCCCTCTCTCTTGCTTTCTACTGCCTCTACCCATACCCGGCCTTGTTTTCTTCCTGCCTTGTTTTCTCCCAGCGCATCCCTCCTTTCTCGAGATCTGCCACTGGGACATGGAAGGCCTCTTTTCTATATAAAGTAGTATGTTCCTCATTCTGATCCTCTACTTCCCTTCTACAGTCTCACACAATCTTGCCACTAAGCACGACAAAGCATCTTTCTTATACTCCTAGATTTTCAGAAAGCAGGGAAGGAATTCTTCCTGATAGTGGAAATTGTTGTTTTTCCTAATTACTTTTTGTCATAGCTCCTTTCATTAAAAAAAATAAAATTATATTGGTAAATCCACAGAATCCTAGAGAAACTTTTTTAAACAGATGGGTGTATAGTTTTAAACTCTTAGTTTGACTCAGTGGTAAAGAATCTGCCTACCAACACAGGAGCCGCAGGAGATGTGGGTTCAATTCCTGAGTCAGGAATTTTTCCTGGAGGAGGAAATGGCTTCCTACTCTGGTGTTCTTGCCTGGGAAATCCCATGGACAGAGGAGCCTGGTGGGCTATAATATATTCCATGGCATCTCAAAGAGTTGAGCATGACATAGCAACTAAACGAAGCAAAAATGAAATAGTAAGCTGGAAACCTATGGATTCATTTATGCAGGTTTAATTATTGATGAGCAAGACTTCACATTTGGGAAATATGATGGCGAGTCTACAAAAGATTGTGCATCACCATGATTTAGTCTCTGCAGTCAAGAATGCAGATGGATTTTCCTACAAGGCTTTCCTGATAAATGGCAAGTTGATGTTTTTGCTAATAAAGTACCAACCCAGGAAGTAAGCACTGATTGCAAAAAGACATTTTTGTGAACCCTAACATTTGAAAATAACCTGTTTTCCATTTAATTCCAAAGTAACAGCCCAAATTTCTGTTTGCTCTAAAGTAATCCTCACAAGGAGATCCAACCAGTCCATCCTAAAGGAGACCAGTCCTGGGTGTTCATTGGAAGGACTGATGCTGAGGCTGAAACTCCAATACTTTGGCCACCTCATGAGAAGAGTTGACTCATTGGAAAAGACCTTGATGCTGGGAGGGATTGGGGGCAGGAGGAGAAGGGGACGACAGAGGATGAGATGATTGGATGGCATCACCAACTCGATGCATATGAGTTTGTGTAAGCTCCAGGAGTTGATGATGGACAGGTAGGCCTGGCGTGCTGTGATTCATGGGGTCACAAAGAGTCAGACACGAATGAGCGACTGAACTGAACTGAACTGAATCCTCACAACTTCAGAAATAGTACAAAAACCATAACACACTCAGCTGCTAAGTTAACTTGTACTACATTGAACATGCTGTAATCTAATACAACAGAGATATTTTTATTTCCCTAAAGACATGCCTTTCTCATTGCCTAAGACATTTTCTGAGATCTAACAAACTTCTGGCATGGATAGAACAAGACGGTTTCACTGTACTGTAAAGGAAAAACAAAAAACAAAAAAAACAAAAACAAAACCTGTAACTAACTCTAGACCAAGCTGTGCAGATTTTTTTTTTTTTTTTCACAGCTGGAATACTAGTTTTTATTACAGCTCAACTGGCATGGCAAATTAAAATTCATCTCTGTTTGCTAAACTGCTACTTAAAATGGCTTCTACCAACTGTTACTGTTGAATATTATGTTGTCATTTATGCGTTTAGTGGGAATGGCTCAATAGCACGAATATTTTAAAACAAGTACATAGGAAGTACTTTTCCCCCCATTGGTTTTCAATAGTTTACTATCTGAATTATGTTTTGAGTTCTTGGTCAAACTCAGCTTAATTTTCACTGGTGATAAGGCAGCTGTCGACTGAATTAATTAAATAGTCTTTATAGGTACATTATAGCTGCAGTTCCTGATTATAGCCAAACAACTCTATTTTATTACTTCTCTGTTACATTACTCTGCAGATTTGTCACTTATGAAAACCAAGGGATTTTCAGTGACAATTCAACCTTCCTCACACAATACGTGACACATTGTTAACAACAACAATGACAAAAGATCCTTCCCTTTGTTTCTGTGCATTTTACATTTATTTTCACTGAGCACAAAAGTCTGCAGACTATCTTGAATGAATTACATATCCGGCATTTGTTCACTATGCTAAGATTATAAGTGTTTATGAGCACTTTTATTTTTGGTATTAATGAAATAAAACAAAGAAAAGCACTCAATGTCATGATGTATCTGCATACAGAATCAGCATGTTATTTCTTCCCTTAATACTCATAATCCTAATTACCTCCTTGGGGAAACCTTTACCGACATTCCAGAAAGAATAAACCATATTCTCGTCTGAGTTATACTCTATATTTCCTGAATCATTCTGCTCTTTTTCTTACTAGAATGTTTTTTAAACTCTTTGTTTACATGTCTATCACAGAGGTAAGATCATGGTATATATCCTGCACTTCATTAAAGATGGGAATGCCCAACCCAATCTCCTTTACTCGAAAGTCCCTATCATTACTAAAATATTGAAATAGAATTTTTATGACTTGTTTGAGTGATAAGGAAAATATGTAAAAGCAAGTAAAATCAAAACCACAATGAGGTACCACTTCACACCAGTCAGAATGGCTGCGATCCAAAAATCTGCAAGCAATAAATGCTGGAGAGGGTGTGGAGAAAAGGGAACCCTCCTACACTGTTGGTGGGAATGCAAACTAGTACAGCCACTATGGAGAACAGTGTGGAGATTCCTTAAAAAATTGCAAATAGAACTCCCTTATGACCCAGCAATCCCCCTGCTGGGCATACACACCGAGGAAACCAGAATTGAAAGGGACACATGTACCCCAATGTTCATCGCAGCACTGTTTATAATAGCCAGGACATGGAAACAACCTAGATGTCCATCAGCAGATGAATGGATAAGAAAGCTGTGGTACATATACACAATGGAGTATTACTCAGCCGTTAAAAAGAATTCATTTGAATCAGTTCTGATGAGATGGATGAAACTGGAGCCAATTATACAGAGTGAAGTAAGCCAGAAAGAAAAACACCAATACAGTATACTAACACATATATATGGAATTTAGGAAGATGGCAATGACGACCCTGTATGCAAGTCAGGAAAAAAGACACAGATGGGTATAACGGACTTTTGGTCTCAGAGGGAGAGGGAGAGGGTGGGATGATTTGGGAGAATGGGAATTCTAACATGTATACTATCATGTAAGAAGTGAATCGCCAGTCCATGTCTGACATAGGGTGCAGCATGCTTGGGGCTGGTACATGGGGATGACCCAGAGAGATGTTGTGGGGAGGGAGGTGGGAGGGGGGGTCATGTTTGGTAACGCATGTAAGAATTAAAGATTTTAAAATTAAAAAAAAAAAAATAAAAAAAAAATAAAAAAAAAAAAGCAAGTAAAAATTCAGCTGAGTTATTTATCTAAAATTCTGTTCTAATCAAATCTTGAAGTCCTAGTTTATCTATTATACTTGCCACTTAAATAGCCTCCTTTTTCCAAAAAAAAGAAAGAAAAAAGAACTTCATAGATGATAATTTATTGAAAACTACCTCTATGTTTATTTTTTTTCTAGTAATTTTCATTCATTAAATTCAAATGAAAAGAGTACCTTTTTATAGGCCCTAAATTGAGAAAAAGCGCTTAGATTCAAAGACATAGAGTCATAATTTTGCTTCAGAAAATAAAAATGTAGTTACAATTAACCATTATTTTTTGCAGGGTTATCAAAATGACAATTCATCTACTATTTTCTAGAACACAGAGATTCTGCTTCATTATGCAGATTGTTTCTTAAAGGATCAGATTCTTACAAGCATTTAACACCAAGAGGGGTACAAGGCACATCTAATTTATAACCAATTTGTTTTCCAGTGTTTTATCCTAGGATACACAAAAAGAGATGGCAAGAAAGAGAAGAAACCTTTGTGATGGTTTCATAGCCACCAGTAAGAAAAATGTTAACCTTTTCTTCCTTTAATATCTTGCTAGAACAACATCTTTACCTGGCATTTATCCTCTTAGCTATCTTAATCACATTGTACACTGTGAATGCCAAGAAAAATGTGCATCGGTCATCCTTAGTAAAATGTCATGTATCTGACAACCCAGCTTGTTACTACTCAGGCCCTGAATAAGTTGATGTATTCTGTTTGTCGTAATGCTTAATGTTAGGGAAACTGAGGAACAAAAAATTTATATGACAAAAAAGTTCACGAGAAAATAGCTGCAACAAAGCACTTTGGATAAGCCAGGATCTGTGATATTTGATAGATCTAAGAACTGAGCTTTAAGCTAACTTGCTAAATAATTCTTATCATCTTTATATATTCTTTATAGAATAGTATTTATAAAGAATGCTTATTTCTTTTAAATAGAACAAGTATGGTTAGCCCTAAATGGTATTTCATGAAAAAAAAAAAGGTGTAACATATATTCCTTACACCTTGGACAAATGAAGTTTGGGCATTAATATCTTGCTACTAGTAAATATTAGTAGGCAAATATTTTCCCATCCATCATATTTTATCAAGTAAAAAAAAAAAAGTGGCGATTTTACTTCTTACCAGCTGGGAAAACTGGGAAACACTGTGGCTAACCTGGAGGGTTTTGTTTTGTTTTTCCTTCTTTTTCTGTTTTTAGAATTGAAATAAAGCATTCTTCAGGAGTTGGTTGCAACTTTGTAACTTTATAAGTCAGATAATCATGTCATATTGGGAAGTTAAAAATAAAGGACATTCTGTACTTGGGACAAAAGGAAAATTGTTGCTTTATTAAGGAATATAATAAGTGTAGTTTGGAGCCTAGGTAGGATTTTTATATGATTATCTTTAGGGTATATTAGATAAGCATCTTCAGGTCTGTCCTTTGAAGTATCATCTGTATTCTCAGTATGAATTTCTAACAAGATTTTCACATTATTTTTTATGCTATTGAAAGAAATTGCATGTCTACATAGAGAAGACAGTGACACATATACACAGAAATCCTTTCCATGAAAATCATCAAGAATGATGCCATTGTGGCACGATTCTAGAATGAACACGCCACAGTGGTCGGGTGAAGGATCATGGGCTTTAAGCATTGTGTGGTGCCAGAATATCTCATCTCAAAATATGACATTTTGGCTTAAGCATTATTTTGAGCTGAAGGCAGTTTAGAAGAAGGTTCAAGAAAAATGTCTCTGCCTTCCCCCTATTTGCCTAAAATCAGGACAGAAATTTAAAAAGGTGTGCCCCTCTCCACTGTACCAGGAAGGACAAAAGTTAATCATTCAAGACCACTTTAGACCTTCATCAGCTGGGTGATGGCACCAAAGCCATCTACCTAATAAATTTCATGAATGAACCTTTCTCTATCATTAGTTTCCATGTATTTTCCTTACAATTTGCAGCCCAAGAAACTTAAAATCCTTCTCCTCTGCCTTGTCACTCCTTTTAAAATGTATCTTGCCTTTGCTAAGATACTACATAAACCCAAGTTCTAGCCAACTCTGTGTGTTACTCATCCATGAGTGCTCCCATGTGTAAGGAAGATACATGTGCTACCTGTGAATCTGCCTTTTTTCAATCCAATTTACAAGGCCTCAGCCAGAACATCTAGAAGGCTAGCAGGGGAAAAAAACTCCTCCTTTGCAGCATCCACTTGATTAGGAGTATAAATAATTTCGCTTAAAAGTTGTAATGTCTTATCCCAGTTTAAGTTCTTTTATAACCTCTACATTCCTTCTGATATTTTACTGATGTTTCCCAAGTCATATCATTACTGTCCCATCTACTCATTTAGTTAAAAGTATTTATCAAATCTCTCTGCTGTGATAGTGTTGGGTTGGCCAACCCAATACTTTCCCTAATGGAACTTAGAGCAGTGAAGATAGGGTTACTGATACAAATTAATGTACATTTGCAAATTATGCTGTGAATTTGGAAGAAAGGAAGAGAAGTCTCATAATAGTAAAGAATAGATGTGGCCCTGTGAGAATGAAGAAGGGGAGGAGCAGGCCAGATTTAGCTGACCTAAGGAAGTAAAATAAAAACTGAGTTTTGCGCTTTGTGTTCTGTTCAATATGTATGTTCTGGACAACATAGCTACCTGTGGCTACTGTGCACTGAAATATAGCCTGGGTGATAATAGAATTGGGTTTTTTAATTTATTCAAGTGTAATTAATTTCAAGAGCCAGATGCAGATAGTACTTCTAGATATACTAAATGACTCCACTGCCCCATACATACGGTGCACCCCTATTTCTAGGGTGGCATACACAGTTGGCTTTTTCCTAAATATAAATTTGTGTGATTAAATTTACATAAATATAAAATTGTGTGGTTTTCATCAGCCCAGGAAATAGCTGAAGAAGGAAAAAAGAAAAACACCAATACAGTATACTGATGCATATATATGGAATTTAGAAAAACGATAACCCTCTATGCGAGACAGCAAAAGAGACACAGATGTATAGAACAGTCTTTTGGATTCTGTGGGAGAGGGAGAGGGTGGGATGATTTGGGGGAATGGCATGGAAACATGTATAACATCATATAAGAAACTAATCACCAGTCCAGGTTTGATACAGGATCCTTGGGGCTGGTGCACTGGATGACCTGGAGGGATGGTACAGGGAGGGAGGTGGAAGGGGGGTTCAGGATGGGGAACACGTGTACACCTGTGGCAGATTCATGTTGATGTGTGGCAGAACCAACACAATATTGTAATTAGCCTCCAATTAAAATAAATAAATTTAAATTAAAAAAAATAAAAATAAATTTTTTTAAAAAATGCAGGAGAAAGTCCACAGCTTACAGACTGCTGGTCTATATTTTTAGGCCATATATATTTTGGCCTCAAAAGTACATTTTATCTGAGATTATATAGATGCATTTTTTTAGAGGAGGAGGGATAGGTGTGATATAGTGCTTGTTTGTTTATATGTTAACCTTTTTAACTCTATTTTTTTCTTCTCTTTCTTAACAATCTGGTTCTTATAACTGTATATAACTGACTTTGTATTTATCAAGAGTCTGTGAATCTTTGCCTTTACTTGGAACATTTAGTCTGTTGTATTTAATCAAACTGTTGATATATTTGAATTATTTGAATTTAAATCTACCTTCTTAAAGTTTGTTTCATATTTTCCCAAAATATTCTGTTTCTTTTTCTCTCTTGGCTAGATTCCATTTGGAACCTTCAAAATAAAATTTTTATCATTCAGTCTTCTTTGTTAAAAAAAAAAACAGGACAAAACATTATTTAAGGCCACCTATACCTTTCTATTGATGTTACTATTTAAATAGAAGTATCTCAATTGCTGTCTTAAGAGTAAGAAGGAGGAGGAGGAAGAAAGGAAGACAGAGGAGGAGAAGAAAGGGGAGGGAGAAAAATCAGAACCCTTTAAGTTATTTCTTGATGGTTTTGAAGAACCTCATTTTCCACTTTGAGTAAGAGATTTAATGGTATAAGCTATCAATCTCGTATCTACAGGTACTAATTTAACTTGGAAATGAAGTCAAAGGATACAAAGGCTACGGGACTGTAATGATGATGAAGAATTGCAAGCATCTCTCCAGTAAAAGCTGTAAAGGTAGGCTTATCCATTAAACAGTTGTTCCAGTGCTACCTTGAACTGGAGCTCTCCCTGTAAACAATTATATTTAATTTCAGTTATAACTACTCTTGTCTAGATGCTCAGATGTTTAAGACTCACTCAGAAATTCTATTAAGTTTAATGTCATAGACAATTCTTAGTCTAATAAAGCAGTAACAGGCATAATGATGAAAATGGCCAACTTATTGATCTGTCATTTATAGATTTGTGGACTTGAGGGTCCATTCATTTTCACTCAATATTTTAATCAGTTACTATGTATCAAGCATTTTCCTAAAGGCTAGGGATACAAATGTGTAAGTCATGAATTTTGTCCCAAATAATTTAAGATCTAAATGTCATTTTTTTTCACAGTATGGTCCACAGACAACCTATTAATACATCAGAATTACCTGATAAGAACACATGTTTCTGATCATTACCAACTTGGAAGCTACAGGTGCCTCAGGTAAGTCTAACATATGCAAATTTTTAGGATAATTGGCCTACTGTGATGAAAGATAGGATTGGGATGTATCAAGGTTATTTCAAGTGATACTTGGAGAAAATAGGTGGAGAGTGATTCATTAACTGAAATTGAGATTAGAGGCAACATGTCACCATTGGGAGTAGATAAAATATTCTGAAACATTCTCAAGTAGATGAGTTAAACAGGTATCTCTCACTTAGGGCACTGGAAATAAATATTTGGGATTCATCAGCACAAAGATTATCATTCGGATTGGTAATATTACCCAAGAAGAATATTCATGAGTACAGTAAGATTTTAATTTTTTGTAAAGAATAAAAAAAAAAATCTTAAGGAAAAATACTCCAAAGCAAGCAGAGAACATGAAGTACATTTCTGTGACCTCACTGGACTGTAGCCCACCAAGTTCCTTTGTCCATGGGATTCTCCAGGTAAGAATGCTGGAGTAGGTTGCCATTTCCTTCTCCAGGGGATCTTCCCAACCCAGGGATCGAACCTTCATCTCTTATGTCTCCTGCATTGGCAGGCAGGTTCTTTACCACTAGCACCACCTGGTAAGCCCACAATCAGAAGCAAGCAAGTAAAAGAAGCAATCAAAGCATTTCAAATTACATAAATTAAGATTTGAAGAGCTGATTTGTCTTTAGCCTTGCTCAGATTACAAGACTCCTATGACAGACTGGATGAAGCACAAGTTGGAATCAAGACTGCGGAGAGAAATATCAGTAACCTCAGATATGCAGATGACACCACACTGATGCAGAAAGCAAAGAAGAACTAAAGAGCCTCTTGATGAAAGTAAAAGAGGAGAGTGAAAAAGTTGGCTTAAAGCTCAACATTCAGAAATCTAAGATCATGGCATCTGATCCTATCAATTCATGGCAAATAGATGGGGAAACAATGGAAACAGTGACCGACTTTATTTTTGGGGGGCTCAAAAATCACAGCATATGGTGACTGTAGCCATGAAATTAAAAGACACTTGCTCCTTGGAAGAAAAGTTATGACTAACCTAGGCAGTATATTTAAAAGCAGACATTTCTTTGCCAACAAAGGTCCATCTAGTCAAAGATATGGTTTTTCCAGTAGTCATATATGGGTGTGAGAGTTGGACTATAAAGAAAGCTGAGCACCGAAGAATCGATGCCTTTGAACTGTGGTGTTGGAGAAGACTCTTGAGAGTCCCTTGGACAACGAGGAGATCCAACCAGTTCATTCTAAAGGAAATCAGTCCTGAATATTCACTGGAAGGACTGATGCTGAAGCTGAAACTCCAATACTTTGGCCACATCATGTGAAGAACAGACTCATTGGAAAAGACCCTGATGCTGGGAATGATTGAAGGTGGGAGAAGGGGATGACAGAGGATGAGTTGGTTGGATGGCATCACCAACTCAATGGACATGAGTTTGAGTAATCTCCGAGAGTTGGTGATGGACAGGAAAGCCTGGCATACTGCAGTCCATAGGGTCGCAAAGAGTTGGACACGACTGAGCGACTGATCTGAACTTAACTGACTGATGATGATATCAAGATAGGAGTCTCTTTCATTGCCTGTTGCATCCTCTTAGTTGGCTGTGTCATCCACCTTGATCTCTTCTGTAGGCCCCGTTAAACTGTCAGCACCCACAGATCTCATAGTCTCTCAGGTGTAGAGAGGAGCTATTCTCTCCTGGTGAAGGAAACAAGTTCTAAATATATCTCTTACGGATCCATGAGTGTCACATGCCCCACACATCAACAAATCATTAGGAAAGTAAAAGGTGCTTATTATCGTCTACAGGAGCAGAGGTAGGGTTAATTATCACCACAAACACCACTACAACCACCTGAGATTCAGGAAGAGAATAAGCCTGAAAGAAAATTTGTAATGGCTTTAGGAAGTAGGAATAGAGATTAAGTAGTCAAATAGAACAAAAATGTCAACTTCACTGGGCTTTAAAGTCACGGTTAGAGCTCATTGTTTGAGGAATATGACTTTCTTGTCTTTTTGAAAACTAGGATATCACTTTCCTGCCTTCAGCCTCCCTGTTCCTCCCCCACTCACTATTATTCTTCAAAGATCAGTAGTTTGGCAATCTAATTTCCTGCTTACTTGAGTACCCTGGGAAGTCATAAATCCTGACTGGGGTCCTTGAACTCATTTAAGACCTCTATTTTGGTGTCATAATGTATACACACATCTGACTGTGAGATGCATTAAATATAACTACTCATTTCCATAATCATTCACAGTTTAGCATTGTACTAAATAAGACTCACTGAATTTTTTTTTTTTTTTCTTAAATGCCTCTCTGGGCTTTGTCCACGGAAGAATGCTATTTAAAGGGCAGCCTCAGATAATTCACATAGCTAAAGGTCATAAAGTCGGAAAAGGAAGAATGATAGAGTTGCTCAGAAAAGAAGGCAAGTGATATTAAGTGGAGGCTGTTTGAGTGTAGGGAAATTGAATAATGAATAGGAAGAGACAGGGTGCTTGATTGAAAAAATATATATGTGTTCCTTAAATATTGGGATACTATAGAGTTATTAAAAAGTAAACAGTGTAAAAGAGGAAAAATGTATTTAAATCATGGAAAGTATTTGTTAGCAAAGACTTAAATTGCAATAAAATTGCATGCATTCCTTATTTTATTCTTTATACTTTTCTTTATTTCCCAGACTTTCAAAGCACATATTATCTCACAATTAAATCAAAAGGTAAACATCTGTTTGAGATGTACTCTTCTTTACTCCTCACATCAACAATACAGTATTGTAAAGTAAAATAAAGTGAAATTTAAAAAATAAAAACATTTTAATTTTATTGCTTACACTCAGATTTTTCTTAAAATATGCACAAGATCTTGAAGTCATATCAAGGATTCCTATCAGAGTTCACCCAGAAAAAGTCATAAAATGTACAACAGTCACTCCATTATTTTCCAAGTTTCAGTGATCCCATAACTTGAGCTATCCAGAAAAATCCAGGAGGCAGAAGGAAATTATAATAAAAGAATGCTCATATACCTAAGCAATATATTCCAAAATTTTGCTGAATGTGTAAAAATAACAGATAATTTGTTATTTTTCCTTGAAAGAGTTTAAATAATTTTATGCTTTAAGTGAGTGAAGCCGTGCAGTTGTGTCCGACTCTTTGCAATCCCATGGACTGTAGCCTATCAGGCTCCTCCGTCCATGGGATTTTCCATGCAAGAGTGCTGGAGTGGATTGCCATTTCCTTCTCCAGGGGATCTTCCCAACCCAGGAATCAAACCCGGGTCTCCAGCATTGCAGGCAGACGCTTCACCGTCTGAGCCACCAGGGAAGCCTTAAGTGACTATTTTTTAAGGTGATAATTCAAAAATCACATGGAAATCAATCCTAAACTAAAAGAAACAGTGTTCTCATTAAATTTCATAATATGCTTAGTCTGGAAGTCAACTGAAATAATTTCTTGATTGATATTTTTTCCTTTCCTTGCAGTTCCTTGCTCAAACTGTCCTCTTATGCAGTTCAACTCATTTGTCAGTTTTCAGCTAAACCAATGGCTCTCAATATTTTTATTTTTATTATCAACCCCCAGGAACATTGAACATTTCAGACACATTTTTCCTGGTAATTCTCCATAAAATTTTAATACCACAGGTATATAGAATATATATACTTGTTCTTTTTATTTTATTTAATTTTTAATTTTTATTGGAGTACAGTTGATTTACAATTTTGGTTTCAGGTTTCAGCAAAGTGAATCAGTTATATGTACACATATATCTACTCTGTTTTAGATTCTTTTCCATGTAGGTCATTATAGAGTATTGAGTAGAGTTCCTTATGCTATACAGTAGTTCTTTATTAGTTTTCTATTTTTATAGTGTGTATATGTCAATCCCGATCTCCCAATTTATCACCCCCCGCCATTGCCTCCTGGTAACTGTTGCTGCTGCTAAGTTGCTTCAGTCGTGTCCAACTCTGTGCAACCCCAGAGACGGCAGCCCACCGGGCTCCTCCGTCCCTGGGATTCTCCAGGCAAGAACACTGGAGTGGGTTGCCATTTCCTTCCCCGTCTGGTAACTGATCAATAGCAATTTAGCAAAAAGTTATTTGGGTTGTCTTATAAGAATAATGTATGTTTGCCATTCATCTGTTGCCTTTTAATTTAATAAACAAACATAGATTAAAAAGATCGCCCCTTTCAAGTACACGTTCTCCTACTGTTTGCATATATGTGCTTTATATGTAACAAGAGGAAGATCTTTTTCTGCCCCAAAGAATCAATTTTCACACCCTTCGAAGTGATATCACCCTCATTGAGAATGCAAGTGCAGAGAACATCATGAAGGAAGAACTATCGGGGTTTAGGGATATGCATTCTTCATTGCACAGAAATGGCCCCCAAACTGCAGGACCCTTAGCTTCCTTGGATCATGCCCAACAAATATCAGTAATATCTCTAGTCAGTGGTATTAAAAAAAAAAATGCTTCCTAAGAAAAGAGAGTTTCCTTACAGAAGAATTCCAAATTGTATATATAGGTACTCCTCATCTAGGAAGTAGGGCTTTACCCCTCCTTCACTGACCTTGGACTAGACTTATGATTGGCTTCCAATGAACTGAATAGGGAAAGAAAAATAGTAGGAACTTTATAGTTAAAGAACCTGGTACACCCCATGTTAACATGTGATAAAGTTTATCATCTCCAGTGATATCATATTGATAGCACATGCCCTTGATATAAGTGTTCTTTGTGGTATTCTTTTTTTAAAAGGCATAACTCTGATCTAATCATGAAAGAAACATTAGACAAACACAAATCAAGGGGCATTCTACAAAATATCTGATTGGTCAGTACTCCTAAAACAATCAAGGTCACCGAAAACAAACAAAGGATGAGTAACTTCAAAGACCAGAGGACACCAAAGAGATGTGACCATTTAAGGCAAGTACTGTACTAATTAGGGCTTCCAAGATGGCTCAGTAGGTAAAGAATCCACCTGCAACTCCGGAAATGCAGGCAGATGCAGGTTTGATTCCCAGGTTGAGAAGATTCCCTGGAAAAGGGCATGGCAACCATTCCAGTATTCTTGCCTGTAAAATCCCATGGACAGAGGAGCCTGGTGGGCTACTTGTTCACAGGGTCACAAAGGGTTGGCTGCAACTGAAGGGACTGAGCACAGAGCACAGTGTACTGATTTAGATCCTGAAACACACCATGTGTGTGTGCCTGTGTGTGTGAGTCGCTCAGTCGTGTCCGACTCTGCGACCTCATGGACTGCAGCCTACCAGGATCCTCTGTCCGTGGAATTCTCCAGGCAAGAGTACTGGAGTGAGTTGACATTCCCTTCTCCAGGGGATCTTCCTGACCCAGGGATCCAACCTTAAAAGATTCTAAATGGAAAAACTGGTAACATCCAAATGAAGTTGGGATTTTAGTTAATAGAAGTGTACTTTGTTAGTTTGGACAAATGCACTGTGGTAATGTAAGATAGTGACAAAATAGGAAATTTAAAGAGAGGTGTATGGAACTCTCTGTTCTAAATGTACAGATGTTTTGTACATCTAAAATTACTCCAAAATAAAAAAAAGTTTATTTTAAAATGCCCCCCCCATACTTCCAAATGGGGCTTCCCTGGTAGCTCAGTTGGTAAAGAATCCACCTATAATATAGGAGATCCCAGTTCAATTCCTGGGTTAGGAAGATCCCCTGGAGAAAGGATAGGCTACCCACTCCAGTACTGTGGTCTTCCCTGGTGGCTCAGCTGGTAAAGAATTTGCTGCAGTGTGGGAGAGTGAGGTTTGATCCCTGGGTTGGGAAGATCCCCTGGAGAAGGGAATGGCCACCCACTCCAGTATTCTGGCCTGGAGAATTCCATGGACTGTATAGTCCATGGGGTGGCAAAGAGTCAGACACAACTGAGTG